>NC_091831.1:68502500-73502500 GCF_037783145.1 Equus przewalskii
TTAGAATGAAGACAATCTGAGCGGAGAAAAAAATGTGCACAGAGTGGAAGTACAGGACAGGTGCATTCCTGGAAGACCCCAATGTATCTGTGAGATGTAAGAGATGGTGCTGGAGAGGTGGAAGGGGGCAGGCTATTCTCTAGAAGATTGTAGAAAAGTCAAGAATTCATTCTCAGGGGTCAAATTCTGTCATTTGGTACATGCTGACCATTTGAAATAACCAAAATTCCAACCACAAACACATGAGATAACTTCCCATTACTTGTCTTTTCAGGCGCCGGGGTCAAATCTTCAAACTAAAGGCCTACCTCTGGCTTTAATGAAAAAACTCAAAGTGCTCTGTCCATGTAGGACCAGATGTTTATCAAATCCAGCTCCCTACCAAGAGGTAGGGTTATGTTGGGGACAAAGGGAGACAGAGAGTGAAGGCTGCTCTGGCCCTGGTCCCACTGCAGATTAATGCAGACATCACCATACCAACTCACCACCTGGCGGCCACTGCCCAGCAGCTGCAGTCTGTTGGCCTCAATGACATCTCCCTCCTCCTGGTCCCGATCAGTATGACTGGCAAAGGAGAGGAAGAGCTTGTGTCTGTGCTCAGCTGGGTGGTCTGGCTCGTGCTGCCTCTTCATCCAGCTCTGACCTCACTATCCACTTGGAGGCAACACAGCCCTACTTCCCAACAGGTTTTCAGCACTGGCTGTCTAGTGTTGCCCAAGGAACTTCTGATGCAGAGAGACTGGGTGAGCCATGCCTCTCTGGGTGTGTAAAGCACTCCCATGATTCGCAGGACAGCCAGAACTAAGATCACCACACCAATCCTTGTATTCTCCTCCAGCTGTCTTTCCAGTAGGTCTTTGATAGGACATATGGGAAAGAAGTTAGCCCCTTCCAGCTCCTGCTACCCAAATACAATTCTTCACGTATCTCAGGATAACACACTCTATAATTTTCAAAGTGTTTTCATATTCTCATCTTGTTTGATCCTGTGTGAGAGGGAAGGCAGGCATCAAAACCCTACGCTGTGCTTAAAGCCACTGGTGCTTCAAGTCAGCAGCCAATAAGAGGCAGAGTTGGAAGTGGGCATCTTGTCTCCCTGGCTCCTGGTCTGGCACATTTCCTAGCCTATCACATAGCCATTCATAGATTCTATTAGGATGGCTATGCTTTCAATTAATGACTGTCTCTGTATAGCAAGCAATTCAATGGCTAATCCACAGCTTATGTGGAACTGCCTATAAGTGGCCTGATCAACCACAGAGCCTTCTCCACCTCATAGGAGAAACCAGGGTCATTCCCTCTAAACCCTGGTCAGTGTAAAATGCCTTTGTGATAGCTGGGGAAAGGAACTCAGTGAAGTTGACAGAATCTCCTTCACTCTTATAGACTAGGTAAGAAAAGGGGGAAAAACCTGAGAGAAAATGTCAGCTGAAGGGCCTGGGGAGAAACTGATTTGGGACTGCTGGAATCAGGGGCAGTTTTGTTGAGAGATCAGAAACCCATACTTGCTAACTCAAGCAAAAGGTTTATTGTTTAAGATACAGAGAATATAGCAGAACCCAACTGTAGGGAGTATAGCTAGGCCTTGAGGGAACAGAAGAATGAATGGCAACCCTTCTCTCGTTCTCTCTCTCTCCATGTCATCCCTCAACTTGGCTTCTCTTTGCATGCCTGCTCTCTTATCCTGCCTATATATTGGTTTCCCCAATTGCTCAAGGTTTCTATTCTCCCATAATTTCAGCCTGCTTATTGCTTTCTCTCACTAAACCTCAACATGATCCTTGGCTCTATCTGTACTTGGACCCTACAGCTAGCCAAATCAGCCCCTGGAATTGGATGTGTCCCAATTCCAGATGCTGGCAGACAGGATCTAACTGCTCATCTAGGTTGGCAGGTCCCACCCCCAGTCCGCTCCTCTGATTCCAGGGGTTGAGTCACATAGGATGCTGCCTAGACCTACCCCTTTAGTAGAGACCAGTTCCTTAGAACTGAGCCTGGACAATCACTCAGATGAGTCTGTGAAAGGAAGAAAGGCAAGGCCTCACTTCTAGAAGCCACTGAACAGTTTGTCAAGGGTGTTGGAACTTGGGTTAGAATGATGGACAACAATATGGGAAAGATCAGGACCAGAGTCTATTAGACACATTCTTACTAATGAAGTGGTTGTCTAGAACAGTGACTGTGTAATAATCACTTTTAATAGATGATTCATTAAAGCAGGGCAAAATGCCTCATTTCCCAACAAACTTTACTAGAAAAACAGCCCCACCAGATTCAATGAGAAGACAAGTCCGCTTTAGATAAAACTCTAAAATTTGGATAAGGAAGAAAATTCCTGAACAGGCACTCAGGAGACCTGGGTTTTAATTCAGGCTTTGCTATAAATTTTCAGCCTGGCAGTCCTTCCTTCTTCATCTAGCTAACTCCTAATTAATTTTCAAGACTCAGCTCCAGTAACTTTCTGCTCTGCGCTCCCATGGGACCCTCTACATAACCTTATCTTGGCAACTTCACGCTGTCCTGAAATTGTTTGCTTACCATCTATCCTTCTCACTAGATGTAAATTCCTCTAGCATGGAGCCTCTATATTATCCCCAGTTATATCCCAGTGCCTTCCATAGTACTTAACATACAGTAGGCCCTCAATAAATGTTTTTCCAACCAAACTGGTTTTACAACATGTTTATCTATGCTGCAAATAAAAGCACACACATTGCTGTCTGACTGAACATTGAGACTTCTTGTGATAGGGGAAAGGTCACCACTTGATGGACATTGCAGAGACCACGGGGACAGTGAGTACTCTAGAGCATGGCCAGCCTCACCTGGGACACTGGTGTTTCTACCTGTAATATTAGGAAGAAACTCCATGTCCCAGAACTGGAGATAATTATAGTGATACCACTACAGATTCTCGCCAAGGCATATTTTCTTATAAAAGGAAAGTCTGGATGTAAAAATGAATAGCAGAGTGACATCAGCAAAATGGCGGAATAGGAAGACCCAAGCTCTCATCCCTCCCACAGAAATATTAAAAAACAAGCAGAAACTGTCAGAACAAATTTTGTTAGGACTCTGGAAAACAGTCAAAAGTTTACAGCAACCAAATGAGAGCTGAATCAAGAACAAAGCACTTCAAAACTATAGGAAGGTTTTCTAGCTATTTTGCATGCCTTTCTCCCACACTTTCTCCTGTGTGACAACAGTTTTAAAGTGGCCACAGTCTTAAAGCAGCAATGGTCTTGAAGTGGCAATGGTCTTAAAGCAACAGCAAGCTTAAAGAGGCAACAGCCCAAGTTCCCAGTGTGAGACCATTTCTCTGGTTCCAGAGGGAGTAGAACACACTTTATTTGCAAATTACTGTGTATGTCAAATATGTCTGAGAAATGTCTTTTCTAGCCTGTCTAGAGGCTAACTGAAGCACTGATACAAACCTCTTCTCTCTTCTTTGCCTAACTCAGAACTCAAGCCAAAAAAGCTCAAAAACATTGAAGCCTGAATTAACAATGTTCAGATGCCTGGGAAAAAAGATTACAGTCCAACATACTATAGACAACCTAAGACAAAAGCTGTAGAGAGCTTCTCGAGGAAATTAAGGCATTCAAAAGTAACCAAGGAATCTAGATAGACCCATGGATGCCTAAGGCAAGATGCGTTCTCAGAAAAGACCTCAGAAAACACTAAGCTTTCACCTTGGACTGATCTCCAGGACTAGAGCCAATTCGCAAAGAGTTTGAGAGCTCCTAGCATTCAAGGAATTCTCTGTCAAAACACCAACTGAATGGATGCTAAGGAACACAGACTTTAGTGACCACATCAACATGAATATAATATTTGAAATAATACTTTGGGAATGTCACTAAACTCACAGGCCTTCAACAATCAAAAAAGCCAGTAAATCTTGGAGAAGGGGGAGAATCAGATTTCCAGAGTCACCATGTTATAATAGTCAAGTATCCAGTCTTCAGTGAAAAAATCATAAGACATACAAAGAAACATGAAAGTATGGCTTGGTTAAGGGAATAAAATTAATTGACTGAAACTATCACTGAGAAAGTCCAGAAATCAGACTTAGCACACAAAGATTTTTTTAAATTGTCTAAAATATGATCAAACCACTAAAGGAAAACATGGATAAGGAACAAAAGGAAATCAGGAAAATAATGTATGAATAGGATGAGAATATCAATAAAGAGATATAAATTATAAAAACGAAGAAAACAGAAATTCTGAAACTGAAAAGTATAAGAAAAGAAATGAAAAATTCACTAGAGGGTTCAACAGTAGATTTGAGCAGACAAAAGAATCAGCAAATTTGAAGACAGGACAATTGAAGTGATCAAGTTCGAGAAGCAGAAAGAAAAAAGAATGAAGTGAACAAAGCCTGAGGTACCTGTGGGATACCATCAAATATACTAATATACACATTATAGGAGTCCCAGAAGGAGAAGAGAGAACGAGGAACACAAAAAATATTTGAAGAAATAATGGCTGAAAACTTCCCAAATTTCATCACATACAGGAATCTACAAGTCCAAGAAACTCAACAAACACTAGTAGCATAAACACCAAGAGACCTATACTAGACACATTATAAGCAAACTGTCAAAAGACAAAGACAAAGAAAGAATATTAAAACCAAAAGAGAGAAGTGACTCCCTCTCAATCTAGCCCATAATCACACTAGAGAGTAACTCAAAGCCACAAGACAAAATAAAGGACACCAACAAAGGTAACCACATAGATAAATATAAAAGATGAGTAAAAAGAGAAGCCAAAATTATTGTAATTTAGGTATGGCTTATAAATTCTCTCTTTTTCCTATGTGATATAATAGGCAAGAGTATTAAACAATAGTTATAAACCTATGTTAATGGGCATAAAATGTACAAGGATGTAATTTGTGATAATAGCGATAAAAGGGGAGAGCAAAAGGTTTGTACACTATTGAAACTAAGTTGGTATTATTCAAATTATGTTGTTATAAGTTTAAGGTGTTAACAGTAATCCCCAAGGAAACTACTAATAACTAAAAAATATACAGAAAAGGAAAGAAGACAAGAATCAAAATAGTACATTACACAAAATCAGCTAAATATCAAAAAAGCCAATAATGAATGAATTGAAGACAAAAGATATAACACACAGAAAACAAGTAGATAAGTGGCAGAACTAAATTCTTCTTTATCAGTGATCACATTAAATGTAAATAAATTAAACTCAGCTATTAAAAGGCAGATATTGGCAGATTAAATTTAAAAAAACAGGATCCATCTAAATGCTATCTACAAGACACTCACTTTAGAATACAAAGATGTTGAATGTAAAAATATTGTGGGTGAGGCCATCTTGTTATGCCAAATGACACTTTCCTAGTTAAAACCATTCTAGCACGTAATCATTATAAATTACTACACACTTTCATGATTTTCTGGCCCTGATCCTATACATACCCCTGCTGAGGGACTCTGATAGTTTTGTTCTTAACAATCTTAACAAACTTTCCCAAGGGATAAGAAGGCCTCCAGGAAGAAGGAACACCTGTAGGATATTCATCATCACTGACAGAAGAAAAGAACAATGAGAGACTCTGGAGTTCATCACGCCTGAAGGCCAACATCTCTAAATGCCCTCTTTACTGCCCATTTTCCCTATACAACTGCCTCAAGATTCTGTAATTCTTTAAGATGGATATATGAGACATTAGTCTGCTATCTTCCAGTTATGCTGGCTAATCAAAATAAAAGCTTCCTTCTCGGTCTCTAACTCGTGATTAATTAGCTCAGATCACGGTGAGCAGAGTGAGCCCATTGCTAAGTAACAGGGTGGGAAAGGATATCCCATTCAAATAGTAATCAAAAGAGAGCTGGGGTGGCTATATATTATAGTCAGAAAAATAATTTTAAAAAACTCATAAGAGACAAAGAAAGATATTACATACTGATAAAAAGTTAGATACAGGAATAAGATACAACAAATATAAACACAGAACTACCCACCAAAAGAACCCAAAATATATGAAGAAAAAATCTACAAACTTGAAGGAAGAAATAAACAGTTGAACAATAACATTTTGAGACTTCAATACTTTACCTTTAATAATGGTTGGAACAACCTAACAGAAGATCAATAAGGAAACAGAGGACTTGAACAAGAATTACATCTAACATATACAGAACACTCAACTCCCAAAACAGTAGAATATACTTTCTTCTCAAGTGCACATGGAATATTCTTCAGGATAGATCATATGATAGGACATAAAACAAGCCTTAATAACTTTAAAATATTGAAATCATACAAAGTATCTTTTCCAATCACAATGGAATGAAATCAATAGCACAGGGAAAACTGAGAAAAGATCACGAGTACATGGAAATTAAACAACTTCTCTTAAATATCCAATGGATGAAACAAAAGTCACAGGGAAATCAGAAAATACATTGAGACAAATTAAAATGAAACACAACACACCAAAACACATGTGATGCAACAAAAGCAGTGATAGGAGGGAAATTATTGCTCTAAAAGCTTATATTGAAAAAGAAGATTCTGGGAGTGATGTCAGCATCATGGCAGAGTGAGCTCTGACCTGAGACTCTCCTCCCTAAGACGCAATGAAAAGGACACACATAAATCAACATAGGACATGCACACAACACAATAGGCACGTGAGAGACCCACACAGACATAAGTCTGAAAGTGGAGGTGCTGGACCCTCTGGGAGCCAGTGGAAGGTGGTAAGGGGATCTCCTCTCCCTCCCCCAAGGCAGTGACCTAGAGCACAAGATGGCATGTGGCTCTGAGAAGGAAGAGGGGAGGGGGAAGTCCTCCATGGGATTGCCTTCACTCTCCAAGTTGCTTCCCAGCCTGTGGGAAAGCTCCACAACAAGGAGGCAAAGCAATCACCAGGGCATATTCACCAAGCTGAGCACCCCAGGAAGGCAGAGAGCAAGTGCAGAGTGGGAGTGACCCAAGGATTGTACACATGAAAGAAAGCACCCCTCTACCTTCCTGGCACACCAGCTCAGCCGGTAGGCCAGAGCAAGGGACTCCCACCAGAGTGCCAGCACATACATGTGTAAAGAAGCAGCAGCCAGTGGGAAGACACAATCAGGCTCTGTGAGCAGAATTTCCAAAGGACAGGCACAGCTGTCAGAGATTGTGGTGGGCTCAGAATACACAGCTCCTGGCCCTCACCAGTGGTGGCAGGTGGAATCTGCAGCCAGGTACTACCACTATGCAAAGGCATAAATCCACTCCATCAAATAATATGAAGAGGTATAGTAATACTCAAGACCATAAGGAAAATGACAACCACCCAGAAATCAATCCTGCAGGCACAGACATTTGCAATCTAAATAACAGAGAATTCAAAGGAGCTATCAAAAAACTCACCAAATTAAAAGAAAACTCAGAAGACAGTTCAATGAAATCAGGAATAAAATTAATGAACAGAGGCAATTCTTCACAAAAGAGATTGAAACTATACAGAAAACCAATCAGAAACGTTAGAGATGAAAAACACAATGAATGAGATAAAGAAAAACCTGGAGTCCTTAAATGACAGAGCTGATATTATGGAGGAAAGAATCAGCAATTTAGAGGACAGAAATATAGAAATGCTTCAGATGGAGGAGGAGAGAGAACTAAGACTAAAAAGAAATGAAGGAATTCTCTAAGAAATATCTGACTCAATTAGGGAATGCAACATAAGGAATACAGGTAATCCAGAGGGAGAAGAAAGAGAGAAAGGAGCAAAGAGTTTTTTCAAAGAAATAATAGCAGAAAACTTCCCAAACGTGGGGAAGGAGCTGGAACTACAAGTAAAAGAAGATAATAGAACTCCTAATTATACCAATGTAAAAAGATCTTCCTCACAGCATATATTAGTAAAACTGGCAAAAGTCAATGACTAAGAAAAAACATGAAGGGCAGCAAGGCAGAAGAAACTAATGAACAAAGAAACCCTTTTCAGGCTTTCAGTGGATTTCTCAGCAGAAACCTTACAGGTTAGGAGAGAGTGCAATGATATATTCAAAATTCTGAAAGACAAAAATCTTCAGCCAAGAATACAAAATGCAGTGAAAGTATCCCTGAGATATGATGAAGAAATAAAAATTTTCCAAGATAAACAAAAGCTGAGGGAGTTCATCACCACGAGACCCTCCCCCCACACCAAGAAATGATCCAGAAGGCCCTCATATCTGAAAAAAAAAAAAAAATAAAGGGTTTACAAAGCCTTGAGCAAAGAGTTAAATAGGCAGACAAAATCAGAAAATTGCACCTCCCTAGCAGGTTAGCAAACACTTAATTATAACACTAAAGAGAAAGGTAAGGAGAACACCAAAAATAACTGTAATCACTTAATTGTAACCACAAAACACAAAATAGAATAAGTTGTGACAACAATAACTTACATGGGAAAGAGGAAAGGGATGAAATTTGCTTAGACTAAGGAAATAAGAGGCTATCAGCAAATGGATTATTTCATCTATGAGATCTTTTATACAAGCCTCACAGTAACCATAAACAAAAAATCAGAGACACATAAATGATAAATAAAGAGAAAACTGAGGAAACCATCATAGAGAATGACCTAACTGAATTGGCAGTCCAAAACACACAGGACTAGAAACAAGGGAAATACAGAACAACTGGAAAACAATTGATAAAATGGCAGTACTAAGCTATCAAATATCAATAATCAATCTAAATGTAAATGGATTGAATTCTCCCATCAAAAGACACAGAGTAGCTGGATGGATTAAAAAACAAGACCCAATAATATGCTGCCTCCAGGAAACACATACCAGCCCTAAAGACAAATGCAGGCTCAGACTGAAGGGATGAAATATGATACTCCAAGCTAAAGGCAAACAAAAGAAAGCAGGTGTTGCCATACTTACATCAGACAAAGCAGACTTCAAGATAAAAAAGGCAGTGAGAGATAAAGAGGGGCAGCATATAATGATAAAAGGGACACTCCACCAAGAGGACATAACACTTATGAATATATATATACCTAACGCAGGAGCACCAAAATATATAAAGAAACTATGAACAAACCTAAAAGGAGATATTAACAGCAACACAATAATAGTAGGGGAACTTAACAGCCCACTTACAACAATGGGTAGATCATCCAGATAGAAAGTCAACAAGGAAATAGTGGATTAAAAGAAAAACTAGACCAGATGGACTTAATAGATATATATAGAGAACATTCCATGCAAAAACAGCAGAACAAACATTCTTCTCAAATGCACATGGAGCATTCTCAAAGATTGGCCATAAGTTGGGAAACAAAGTAAGCCTCAATAAATTTAAGAAGATTGAAATCATATTAAGCATCTTTTCTGACCATAATGCTATGAAACTAGAAATCAACTACAAGAAAAGAGCTGGGAAAGTGACAAATACGTGGAAACCAAGCAACATGCTACAACCTGAACAAACAATGGATCTTTGAAGAAATTAAAGGAGAAGTAAAAAAATATCTTGAGACAAATGAAAATGACCATATGTCATACCAACTTATATGGGATGCAGTAAAAGCTGTCCTAAGAGGGAAATTCATAGTAATACAGGCCCACTAAGAGAAACAAGAAAAATCTCAAATAAGCAATCTTAAACTACACCTAGCAGAATGAACAAGAAGAAGGAGAGAAATAATAAAAATTAGAGGAGAAATAAATGAACCTGAAACAAACAAACGAAAAAAAACAGCAGAAAGGATCAATGAAACTAAGAGCTGATGTTTGAAAAGATAAACAAAATGTACAATCTCTTAGCCAGACTCACTAAGAAAAAAAGAGAGAAGGCTCAAATAAATACAATTAAAAATGAAAGAGGAGAAATTACAATGAATACCACAGAAATACAAAGGATTATAAGAGAATACTATAAAAAACTATGTGCCCACAAGTTGGACAATCTAGAAGACATGGATAAGTTCTTAGACTCATACAACCTCCCAAAACTGAATCAAGAAAAAATAGAGAATTTGAATAGACCAATCACAAGTAAAGAGATTAAAACAGTAATCAAAAATCTCCCAAACAATAAAAGTCCAGAACCAGATGACTTTTCTGGAGAATTCTACTGAACATTAATACATTGAATACCTAGCCTTCTCAAACTATTCCAAAAAACTGAAGAAGATGGAACACTTCACAACACATTTTACAAGGCCAACATCACCGTAATCCCAAAGCCAGACAAAGACAACTACAGGCCACTATTACTGATGAATATAGATGCAAAAATCCCTAACAAAATATTGGCAAAGTGAATACAGCAACATATCAAAAGGATCATACAGCACAATCAAGTGTGAGTTATACCAGGGACTCAGAGATAGTTCAACATCCACAAATCAATCAATGTGATACACCACATTAACACAATGAGGAATAAAAACAACATGATCATCTCAATGATGCAGAGAAAGCATTTGACAAGATCCAACAACCATTTATAACAAAAACTCTAAATAAAATGAGCATAGAAGGGAAAGTACCTCAACATAATAAAGGCCATATATGATAAACCCACAGCCAAAATCATATTCAATTAGGGAAATACTGAAAGCCATCCCTCTGAGAACAGGAATAGTCAAGGGTGCACACTCTTGCCACTCTTATTCAACATAGTACTGGAGGTGTGAGCAATTAGGCAAGAAAAAGAAATAAAAGCTATCCAAATTGGCCATGGAGATGTGAGACTCTCACTATTTTCAGATAACATGATTTTATATACAGAAAACCCTAAATAATCCATCAGAAAACTATTAGAAATAATCAACAACTACAGCAACGTTGAAGGGTACAAAATCAACTTACAAAAATCAATTGCATTTCTACACTCTAATAACAAACTAACAGAACAAGAACTCAAGAATACAATCCTATTTACAATTGCAATAAAAGGAATAAAATATCTAAGAATAAATTTAACCAAGGAGGTGAAAACTATAAGACATTACTGAAAGAAATCAATGATGACAAAGAAATGGAAAGATGTTCCATGCTCATGGACTGGAAGAATAAACATAGTTAAAATGTCCATACTACCTAAAGCAATCTCAATCAGAATCTCAATGACATTCTACGTGGAAATAGAACAAAGAATCCTAGAATTCATATGGGGCAACAAAAGACCCCAAATAGCTAAGGCAATCCTAAGAAAAAAGAACAAAGCCAGAGGCATCACAATCCCTGACTTCAAAACATACTACAAAGCTATAGTAATCAAAACAGCATGGTACTGGCACAAAATAGACACACAGATCAGTGGAACATAACTGAAGTCCAAGAAATAAAACCACATATCTATGGACAGTTAATCTTCAACAACAGGAGCTAAGAACATACAACGGAGAAAGGAAATCTCTTCAATAAGTGGTGTTGGGAAAACTGGACAGCTACATGCAAAAGAATGAAAATAGAGCATTATCTTTCGCCATTCACAAAAATTAACTCAAAACGGATTAAAGACTTTAAGTTAAGAACTGAAACCATAAAACTCCTAGAAGAAAATATAGGCAGTACACTATTTGACATCAGTCTTAGAAGGGTCTTTTTGAATACCATGTCTACTCAGGCAAGGGAAACAAAAGAAAAAATGAACAAATGGGACTTCATCAGAGTAAAGAGCTTCTGCAAGGAAAGGAAACCAACAACAAAATGAAAAGATGACCCATCAACTGGGAGAAATGTTTGCAAATCATATATCTGACAAGATGTTAACCTCCAAAATATATAAAGAATCCACACAACTCAACAACAAAAAAATAAAGAACCTGATCAAAAAATGGGCAGACAATATGAACACACATTTTTCCAAAGAAGATACATAGATGGCCAATAGGCACATGAAAAGATGTTCAACATAACTAATCATCAGGGAAATGCAAATCAAAACTACCTTGAGATATCACCTTACACCTGCTAGAATGGCTATAATTAGCAAGACAAAAAATAACAAATGCTGGAGAGGATGTGGAGAAAAGGCAATCCTCATACACTGATGGTAGGAATGCAAACTAGTGTGGCCAGTATGGAAAACAGTGTGGAGATTTCTCAAAAAATTAAAAATCGAAAAGCCATGCGACCCAGCTATCCCACTACTGGGTGTTTACCCAAAGAACTGGAAGTCAACAATTCAAAGAGACATGCACCCCTATGATCACTGCAGCATTATTCACAATAGCCCAAATATGGAAGTAACCCAAGTGTCCATTGACCCATGAATGGATAAAGAACATGTGAGATATATATATACACAATGTATATACCATACACACACACACACACACACACATACATATATATATGGACTACTACTCGGCCATAAAAAAAAAAAAGACAAAATCGTCCCATTTGCAACAATACGGATGGACCTTGAGGGTATTATGTTCAGCGAAATAAGACAGACAGAGAAAAACACCATATGATTTCACTCATATGTGGAAGATAAACAAACACATGGACAGAGAAGAGATTAATGGTTACCAGAGGGGAAGGGGGCTGGGAGGTGGGCATAAGGGGTAAAGGGGCACATAAATATGGCAAAAGATATATAATAATGTACAACTGAAATTTCACAGTGTTATAAACTACTATGACCTCAATAGAATTTTAAAAAGATCCCAAATCAATAACTTAACTGTACATTTAAAGAAGCTAGGAAACAAAGAGCAAAATAAACACAAAGGTAGCAGAAGGAAGGAAATAATAAAGATTAGAGTAGAGAGAAATGCAATAGAAAATAGAAAAACATTAAGAGAGAATCAACAAAACCAAAATTTCTTATTTAAAAGATTGACAAGTCATTAGCTAGATTGACAAAGAAGAAAGGAGAGAATATACAAATAACTAAAACCAGAATTGAAAGTGTGGAAATTACTCTCAATTTTACAGAAATGTAAAAGATTATAAGGATATTTGAACAATTGTATGCCAACAAGTTGGATAACCTAGATAGCATAGACAAATTCCTAGAAATATGTAAATTACTTAAACTGACTCAACATGTAATAGAAATTCCAAATAGACCTATAACCAGTAAAGAGATTGAATCAGAATCAAAAACCTCCCAACAAAGAGAAGTCTAGGATCTAATGACTTCACTGATGAATTCTAGCAAATATTCAAAGAATTAACATCAATCTTTCGAAATACTTCCAGAAAATAGAGGAAGGAATACTTCCTAACTCATTCTATGAAGCCAGCATTACCCTGATAGCAAAGCCAGATAAAGACATCAGAAAAAAATAAAATTGCAAACCAATCATCTTTATAAATATGATGCAAATCCTCAAAAAATACCAGCAAACCAAATTCAGCAGCATATTAAAAGGAAATACATCATGGCTGAGTGAGATTTATTCCTGGAATGCAAGGATGGTTCAGCATATGAAAATCAACAAATATATTACATTACTAGAATGAAGGGGGAAAAGCTCAAGATTATCCTAATAAATGCAAAAAAAATGAAAAACTCCAACACCCTTTCATGACAAAAACATTCAACAAACCAGGTGTAGAAGGAAACATTCTCAATATAACAAGGGCCATATAAGAAAAATGCAGTGTTAATATCATACTCAATGGTGAAAGACTGGAAGCTTTTCCTCTCAGATGAGGACAAGACAAGGATATCTACTTTCACTACTTCTATTCAATACAGCAGTGGAAATTCTAGCCAGATAAACTAGTCAAGAAAAATAAATTAAAGGCATCAAATGAAAAGAAAGAAGCAAAATTATGTCTGTTCACAGATGACATAACCTTTTAGGTTAAAAACCTTAAAGATTCCACTCAAAAAAACCTGTTAGAGCTAGGAAATAAATTCAGCAAAGGTGCAGGATTATAAATCGATACTTAAAAATGAGTTACATTTTCAGCAATGAACAAGCCAAAAAGGAAATTAAGAAAAGAATTTCCCTTACAGTGTCATGAACAAGAAAAAAATATTCAGAAATAACTTTAGCAAAGGAGGTGAAAGATCAGAACACTGAAGACTGCAAAACATTCTAAAGGAAATTAAACATAAATAAAGGAGAGACACCTCATGTTCATAAAATAGAAGATTATACTGTTTAGATTACAATAATACTCAAAGCACTCTACAGATTCAATGTAATCCCTATAAAATACCATCAGCAGTTTTGCAATAGAAAAAATATTAGAAAATAGAAAATAAAATAGGGGCCGGACTGATGGCGCAGCTGTTAAGTTTGCACGTTCTGCTTTGCTGGCCCAGGGTTCACCGGTTCAGATCCCGGGTGTGGACATGGCACCGCTTGCCAAGCCACGCTGTGGCAGGCATCCCACATAGAAAGTAGAGGAAGATGGGCACGGATGTGAGCTCAGGGCCAGTCTTCCTCAGCAAAAAGAGGAGGATTGGCAGCAGATGTTAGCTCAGGGCTAATCTTCCTCAACAACAACAACAAATCAGCCTATATAGACATTCACTCATAAAAAAAAAGTCTTGTTAGGGGCTGGCCCCGTGGCCAAGTGGTTAAGTTCGCGCGCTCCGCTGCAGGCGGCCCAGTGTTTCGTTGGTTCGAATCCTGGGCGCGGACATGGCACTGCTCATCAAACCACGCTGAGGCAGCGTCCCACATGCCACAACTAGAAGGACCCACAACGAAGAATATACAACTATGTACTGGGGAGCTTTGGGGAGAAAAAGGAAAAATAAAATCTTAAAAAAAAAAAAAAAGTCTTGTTAAAAATATCAATCATTTCAAAAAAAGAAAAAAATAGAAAAATCCTAAAGGACCCTGAGTATCTAAAACAATCTTAAGAAAGAAACACAAAGCTAGAGGCCTCATATTTCCTGAAATCAAAACACTTACAAAGCTGTACTAATTAAAACGGTATGGTACTTGCATAAAGACAGACATATAAAGTAATGGAACCAAATAGAGAGCTCAGAAATAAACCCTCACATGTATGGTCAAATGATGTTTGACAAAAGTACCAAGGAGAAAAGATAATTTCTTCAACAAATGGTGTTGGAAAAATTGGATATCCACATGCAAAAGAAAGAGTCGGACTCATACCTTACACCATATTTAAAAGATTAACTCAAAATGTATCAACAATCTAAACTTAAGAGCTAAAACTATACAACAGAAGAAAACTGAGAGGAAAAATCTTACGACATTGGATTTGACAATGATTTTTTTAGGTATGACACCAAAAGCCTAGGCAACAAAAGAAAAAATAGATAAATTGGGCTTCGAAATTAAAAGCTTTTGTTAATCAAAGGATGCCATCAAGAGATTGAAAAGACAATGCAGAAAATGAGATAAAATATTTACAAATCATATACCCAGATAAGGGCTTAATATCCAGCGTATACATAAAGAACTCTTACAACTCGACAACAACAATAAAAATCCAAATCAAAAATGGGCAAAAGCCTTGAGTAGATATTTCTCCAAAGAAGATATACAAATGGATGGTAAGTACATAGAAGACGCTCATCATCATTATGTATAGGAAAAATGCAAATCAAAGCCACGATGAGACACCACTTCATATCCATTAGGATGTCTATTATTAAAAAAAAAAAAAAAGAATACAATGAGTCTTGGCAAAGATGTGGAGAATGTGGAACCCTCATGGAGCAGCTGCTGTGGAAATCAGTTTGACAGTTCTTCAAATAGCTAAACATAGAATTACCTTATGATCCAGCAATTCAACTCATAAGTATACACTCAAAAGAATTGAAAGCTGGTGTTCAAACCGATGCTTTTCCTCCAATGTTCATAGCAGCATTATTGACGATAATCAAAATGTTGAAACAACCCAAGTGCCCATTGATGGATGAATGAATAAACGAAATGGGATATAAACATACAACAGAATATTAATCAGCCTTAAAAAGGAAGAAAACTCTGACACATGCTACAGTATGGCTGAACCTTGAAGACATTATGCTAAGTAAAATAAGCCAGTCACAAAAAGACAAATATCATATGATTCCACTTATATGAGATAACTAGATTAGCCAAATTCATAGAGACAGAAAGTAGAATGGTAATTACCGGGGCCTGAGAGGAGGAAGCAATGAGGAGTTACTGTCTGATGGGTACAGAATTTCAATTTGGGATGATGAAAAAGTTTCAGAAGTAGATAGTGCTGATGGTTATATAACTTTGTGAATGTACTTAATGCCACTGATTTACACACCTAAAAATGGCTAAAATCCTAAATTTTGTGTTACATGTGTTTTACCACAATATTAAAAAGTTAAAATAAAATTAAAGGAGCAACCCAGGTGGAAGGATGCTTCTTCTTCTAAGACTGGTGCTTCTTGCCAGGACTGTAAAGGGTACAAAAGTTTGGATGTCCCCACGACTGGCAGGGGCAGTGCCCTGCTTGGCAGAAAGGGACAGGCTGCTGGCTCAGTCTGTGAGCTATTGTGTATGTTTCCATGAACACTGGTGTACAAATGTCTTTCTGAGTCCTTGTTTTCAATCCTCTCAAGTATATACTTAGAAGCAGAATTTCTGGCTCATATGGTAATTCTATATCTAGCTTTTTGAGGAATTGCCAAACTGTTTCCCACAGTGGCTGTATTACTGGCTACAAACAAATAATCATAAGTTCTTTACTCGCCACACAAGAGAGGCCAAAGAAAAACTGGAACACCAGCCTTATGGCAAGGAAAGGGCTTTTGCTTCAGGAGACATCAGTCAGGAGACAAAAGTGAGCCCTCAAACTTGCCTCATCTCCCCAAAAGACGGGAGGCCAGGGGTTTTAAAGGTTGCAAGGAATGTGGCTCCTCGTAGGCAGGGGGAGCCACTGGCCTTGCTAGTTGGCATTTTCCTACCAGCCTGCGTTTGGCCTTGAGAGGCTGCTTCCAGGGAGGAGGATGGCAAGATAAGGGAATCTGCAGGTGGGTGGCTTTGGTTGTCTGCCTCCGTGGTGGCTGGTGGCAGGAAGCCAGGGAGTAAGCAGGGACAGGGGATGAGTGCTTTGATTTTAACCCCATGTATGCTGGGTTTAATGTAGGGGAACTGATATCAGGGCTGGTATCAACTGTACCTTTTTACATCCACCCTCTCAGCCATGTAAAGGGGATCCAATTTCTTCACATTCTTGTCAACGCTCGTTATTTTCCTCTCTTTTGATTATACCCATCCTAATGGGTGTGAAGTGGTATCTCATTGAGGTTTTGATCTGCATTTCTCTTATGACTAGTGATATTGAGCATTTTTTCACATGCATATTGGCCATTCATATATCTTCTCTGGAGAAATGTCTATTCAAGTCTTGATCGTTTTTGAATTGGGTTATTTTGTTGTTGAGTTTTAGGTGTTTTTTAAAATATATTTTGGATATTAAACCCTTATCAGATATAGGCTTTGCAAATATTTTCTCCCATTCTGTAGGTTGTCTTTTCTCTCTCCTGATAATGTCCTTTGATGCACAGAAGTCTAACTTTTTGATGAAGTCCAATTTAACTATTTTTTTTCTTTTGTTGCTCATACATTTGGTGTCATAGCCAATAATCTATTACCAAATCTAAGGTCATTAAGATGTACTCATTAAGAGTTTTATGGTTTTAGCTCTTGTATTTAATTCACTGATCCATTTTTAGTTAATTTTTTGTATATGGTGTGAGGTAGGGGTCCAATTTCATTCTTTTGCATGTGGAAATCCAGTTTTCCCAGAACCATTTGTTGAAGAAATTGTTCCTTCCCCATTTAATGGATTTGGCACCCTTGTCCAAAATCAATTGACCATAGATATATGGATTTATTTCTGGACTCTCAATTCTATTCAATTGGTCTATATGTCTATACTTTATGCCAGTATGATGCTGTTTTGATTACTATGGCTTTGTAGTAAGTTTTGAAATCAGGAAATGTAAGTCTTTCACTTTTGTTCTTTTTTAATGTTGTTTTGGTTGCTTGGAGTCCCTTGAGATTCCATATGAATCTTAGGGTAGTTTTTCTATTTCTGTAAAACACACACACACATACACAAAACAACCATAGTTGGGATTTTACAGGGATTGCATTGAATCTGTACATTGCTTGAGCAGTTCTGTCATCTTAACAATATCAAGTCTTCCACTACATGAACACAAGGTTGACCCAATCTCAAATCAGGGGAAGGAAACAGTTTTGGAAGCTGCTTCCTGGGGACCAGGAATAAACATTGATGGCCATGCTGTGCCAGGAATCAGAGGAATCAAGTAGAACCAGGGTCAAAGATTAACAAGAATTCCTCATCCATTCTTCATTTTACAAGAATCGGAGGAAGTCAGGTGGAAGGGGCCAATGATTAACAAGAATCTTTTATACATTCTTTCATTCCACAGCATTTACCGGACATCCATAATATGCCACATTCTGTGCTAGGTGCTAAGGTTCAAAGACAAGTAAGATATATTGCATGCCCTTGTGAATCTTAAAATCAAGTTGGGTGTATGTTAGTATCTTTCAGGTTATAGCAGACGCTCACTGAAACTAACTTCAGAAATAAGGGGGTGGGGGTTGTTATGAGAACTTAGAAGTCTTACTTAGAATGTAGGAATGGAAGCCAATCCTCAGAAAAAGAGAAGAACCAAGATCTAGAATGGTTTAAGGTATTCCTGAGGCCCTCTATCACCATCTCTCATATCTGTGTCTTTCTGAACATCGGCTTCCTTCTCTTCCTCACAGATTGGCTTCCTCTGCTCTTCCATCAGTCTAGTAGAAAACATGGCCAAATATATTAACCGTATTTGCATATTACTGGTCTAGACACCACTCTCTCTGTCTCTGTCCCAATTCCAAATTCCTAGGAAGAAACATTCGAGGACACATATCACCCCATAAATCCCTCAACCATGGCCTAAGTAAGGAACAATTGGCCTATTTAGCTGCTGTCTCCTGGGTGTAACCAGGGTGACAGGGTCACACAGCACAGTAACTACAAAGAGCCCACCACGGCTACTCTGTGGATTTGAGGTGCAAAACAGCAGACAAATCAAAAAGTGTCCACCACGGTGGGTGAGAAGCATCAGAATATAAACAATAATACAATGCACTAAAAGTTGGTGGTAAGCACATAGGAGGGGCCCTAGAATCAACATAGTAGGGACAGAGAGATAGATGCCATATTGAATAAAGCAGCTACACATGAGCTATAATTTTGTTTACTTTTTATTTTCTAAAGCCAAAACTAAGAAGGACAGTTCTAGCAAGGTGGAGATGAGAAACACAGAATCTGATGTTGGTCAGAGGGAGCTGGAGAGATTCACAGTTCAAGTTCATACTGGTAACTGGTAACATGTAGACTGAGTGCTGAGACCAAGTCTATACAGTTCCAAAGCTCATGCTCTTCCCTCTACTCATCACTGCAACTCTTTGAGGAGAATATTTTGCCAGTCTGAGCCAGTCCAAAAAAGAAAAGCTCAGAAAGTCATTCATTTATTTGTGTGCTGATATAATACCTTGTTTTTTATAAAGTTTCTGAGAGACATATAAAAATACCTAATTTTTAAAAATAACTTATTCAACATTCACCATGTGGCAAGTACATGTTAAGTTTTTATCTACATTATTGCATTTTATCTGTAGGTAGTAGTATTACAGTAGGTAGTATTATCTCCATTTTTTGGATTAAAAAACTGGGATTTAGAGAGGCTTTAAGTAATTTGCACAATATGCTACAGCTAGTAAATGGCAAAACTAGAATTCAAGTCAAGTCTGAGTCCTTAATCTCTTAACTGTTAGGCTAAACAGTTGAGAAGTCAACATAAAGGAAACACCTGATTAAGAAATGACAGCCTGATTATCCCCTAGAATTTATTTATATCCCGTATTGTCTTGATTGGAAACCAGGAATAAGCCAAAAATATTAAAGAGTCCTAGTACAAAAATCAAAAAGGGAAGAATACTCATATGAGTCACAATATCCTTAAGATAAAAAGAAATTTAGGATAGCCCCAATTTTTCTGATACTGGGAGAATTTTACCCATGAGTCTTCATAAAGAGAGTAATACTATGTGATATCATGGATAATGGCCTGACAACATCTTTGCAATAAATACTATGATGAGTTTTATAATTCATACACTTGCAATTCACACACCTAATGGCAGTCAACATAAAGCCAAAGAACGTGTGAGTTTAGTAAGTTCTGTGTGAGGCCAAACTAATGCAGTCCAATTCACAGCTCTCTGAAGAACTGGTTTGAACCAAAGTGTGTGTGTGGTGTGTACAGAGACTGCACTCCCTTCAGGGAATCCTCCATGATATATAGGAAGTCCTAGTTGTGATTTCTGAGATGAACTTGGAGTGCAGACAGTCTACGGTGCTGATTAAAAACAGAGCCCAAGAGAGAGATGAGGTTAAAATTAAGGAACTAAGAAAGATTTACCTGGTCACCGAACCTACATGGAATAATTTGGTTTTGATTAATATTGTCTCATAAATATTACTTTTAAATGTTAATAAGCAAAATTCTATGAAAAATTATTTTAAGAATAACGTGAAATACAAATTTATATGCCAACACTATTTTGTGTTCCCTCAATGGTTTTGAAAATAGAATGGTGATTTTTACTGTTTATTGTAAATAGAAAAACATTTCAGTAATCTAATAAACAATGACCAGTGTCTGCAATCAGATGACAGATAGAAGCAGATGAGGCAGCTCCCTTTAAAGCATAGTTTTGATCATGCAAAACAGAATTGTTGTTTGAAAGATTTTCCTCTCTTCTTTATAATGGACATAAAGTGCCTTATAAATGAAATTTTTATTAGGTATTGAAAGAAAGCAATGAGAATAAAAAGAATTTGGAATGAGGTGGAATTGGTGAGGAAGAAATATTAGTAGAACATACATCAAAATACATTAAAAAGTCAAATAAAATATTACTTGGAATGTCAGCCAGGTAGTTTTGAGCATACAGCTTCAAATAGAGAACAAAATATTCAGATGTTTTTATTTAAGTCAGGAATAAAAAGCATAACTAATAATGCTTACTGCCATAAAGTGAAGAATTCACAATTTGGCTCATCAAAAAGTATTCCTGGATTTCAACATAAAGGCAAAACTGTTAAATTCCTTTGAGAATCATCTATGATAGTTTCTGCTCATGAAATCGTTTTCATAATGCAGATTGAAATGAATGGCGGCCGAGATGCACAGGCTCGGCAAAAGTGGAATGCATTGAGTGCGAATCTTAGTGAGAAAAAAATGGGAGGATGATTAGTGAAAATGGGTTGATGTCTTTATAAAACTAATTATAGAAACCAGGAAAAGTTCACTGAAGAAAAATGTGGACCTGTATCAACTTTTTAAAAAACACTTTTACTGCTGTGACATACAGTAAAGAAATTATATATTGGTGTTTAAGTTATGATGCTGATTTTAGGCAAATTCTTCAATTTTAGTTTTAACTAGAATTTTTAAAAACTGGTCCAAATACTCTTTCTTTTTCTTATAGCCTCATTCACATATGCCTTTGCAATCATAGCTAAATGTAAGGTACATTGATCCCCACTGCATCATCAGATTACGCTCTTACTTACTTACAGCTTACATGCTTCACTGGGGCAGACTGGTAGATTTCCTTCACTGTTGTACCCCTCAGCACCCAGAACAGTATGGGACATAATTGCTGCTCAAGAAGCATTTGTAAAAGAATGAACCAATTCTTTTGAATGAATGAATATCATTTAGATGCAGAACTAAATGTTCCCCAAAACTTGGAAATAAGGTTATCCTCTGAGAACGAAACTAAGAAGATACATTAGACCATAGTTGTCTATAAAAATAACCCCAAAGACTGTCTCCATGTGTGAGAATGAGGAGATGTGGGACACCTAAGCATAATCAAGATATAGGGTATAGTATCAGAGAGTCAGGATATAAACATGATTGCAACCAAGAAAATAGAAGACTAATTTTTGTATGTTGTTGGAAAAAACTATCTAGCAGAATGGGATCTGGGAAACAGGGGATCAGAGATTAAGAATTTTTAATTTCTCTAACTACCTTACTAGTAAAAAAAAATGCGTCCCATAAGGGCAGAGATTTTTGTTTGGATGGATGGATGGATGGATGGGTGGATGGATGGGTGAATGGATGAATGGGATGGATGGGTGAGTGGATGAATGGGTGTGTGGATGGATGGATGGATGAATGGGTGAATGTGTGAAGGGAGGGAGGGGTGGATAGACTATTCATTCATTATTTATGTATTGAAGAATTTGTCCATGCTAATCCAGCATGATCCAGGAGAGAGAATCACTGAATCTGTTAAACAGAGGGCTTCTGGCCACTGAAATTATATAACCTATTTTGGGACAGAGATGGGTCACCCAGCTTTACCATGGTTCAGTTCAGTTAATCAACGTTCATTGACCACTTACCATTGAATAGTTCTCAGATGAGATTTCAAGACTCATGGGGGTTCATTAGGATATAGGATCAGTTGGCTGTGATAAAAACCGAAAATAACAGTGGCCTAAACAGGATAGGTTTGTATGTCTCTCTTACACATACTTCTGAACCATATGGTGGCTCTGATCCACGAAGAGTCAGTGTACTACTCAGGTTAGGTTAAGTTATGCTGCAGGAAAAACAACCCTGAAATCTCAGAAGCTTACTAATTATTTTTTGGTTCTTTCCCCTTGCTCATGGAGTAGGTGCTGTGGGTCTGACTGCTCTCTGAAAAACCTTCCTTCAAGCAGTGGCACAAGGGCCCAAATTGAGTCAATCTTTTTGTCAAGCACAAGGCAAGGCAAAGCCCAAGGCCTGGTAGATTCAGCTGGGAAAGCAACAAAGAGTCCTTTTTTGATTTAGACAGTGAGGAAGCAGAGCCAAAAATGACCACTTCCAAGGTCCTTGCCCCACACACTAAAAGGATGACTCTGAAACAAAAACGGCCCAGTGACTGCCACACAAGTTGTGGGCCACCCAGTGACTGAGGAGCGAATGCCATCCTTCAGCCTAGTGGTTTTACAGTCTGCAGCTTTATTCTGAGGGTTTGCAGCAGAAAGCTGCCCCCACCCCACCCCCAAGAACCTGGGAGGTGGTGGGAAATGGCCTCTCCACCCAGCAGGGAGGAAAGGGAGGCTTGGACAAGGGCCTCGGAGGGCTCCACACAAGCCTCCTGTCCTCTCCTATTCTGGAAGGATCCAAGGTATGCTGGCAAGACTTAGATTCACTGCATGTCAAGCCTCACATGGAACTATTCCCTACACCTGCATCCCCACCATCTCCACCTGCACCCGAGGAGAGGATTAGAGACTGGGAGGTTGTGTGTGCCTCAGCCCAGAAGTGATCGTATGTCATCACTGAACATGACTCTGCCTAACTGCCGGGGAAAGGGCAGGGCATGAGGATGTTTGATGAACAGCTCTGCCCTAACAGGCACAGCACTTGACGGGCAGGACCCAGGCTCTTCTCCCGGTGATATGAATCCCCAGGGCATGTCCTTTGTCTGCATGGCCCAGGATGGCTGCATTCTAGCCAGCAGGAAAAAGAACCTATTTCTTGTTAAGAGAACCACCCTGCAGATGCACACACTACTTCAGCTGCTTTTCCACTACCCACACGTCCACACGAGGTGGGCTAGGAAGTGTAGTCATTATGGTGAGTGGCCACATACCTGGTAAAACTGCTATTGTGGAAGCGGAAGACAGATACAGGGGGACAGAGGGCAAAATCAATCACAGGTGTGTTGGGATCATTTGTAAGATGTTTTCTGGGTAATCTGGCATCAATAAAAGTAAAAATATTGAAGTATGTGAATGATTTTTTCTAATTCCCAGATTATACCTCTCTCTCATTTCGACACATTCTGAGTGAAGAACAAGAACAAGGCATACAGCTGCAGCTAGCACATCTGGGTAAATGAGCATAGCTTTGGTGGACCCATGAACTTCATCAGGCAGTGTGTCACAGCAGGGGGAGAGGAGGGAGTAATGCACAGATCCACTCTGTAATTACGGGCACAGAGAGCACGCACCAGCCTGGGCAGAGGCTCAGAGATGTGGATGAGAAACCGTGTGTGAGGACTGCCAAGCAGACCGGTACTGTCAGCATTTAAAGTGCAGAGGAATGGCGTGGAAAGACCTATGTGAAATGTTCTTCAGGACCATGCAGCTCCTTTTACACAAACATCATCCTCACCAAGCAAACCCCAGATGACAAACCAGCTTCCCAAGAACTCTGAAACTGGGTAGACCTTGATGCCTTCATTAATAGATCCATCTGGCAGTCACTGTCAATGGAGCTTGTCCATTGTAAATCTCTTTCAAGTTCAGTGATCATGACATTGTGAGTTAGCTCTGAGAACCGAGTTGATGCTGAGCTCACTGATAGAGTGAAGTTTCTCAGACTCCTAAGTGAATATACGTCACCAGAACATAGGGACCTGCATTAGAGGTCTGCCCTGCTGTGAACCACGTAGAATAACAAACCTCTCTTAAGCTACCTGGACTGTCCTCATCAAATACACAGCACGCCCTTCTCCATCTAGTTCTTGCTCACCTTTCATAATAACAGTTGCTAAGAGTGGCTCTTATGACTTTGCATGGGTGGGAGGGGGGGGCAGGAGATGTTTGGTTGCTTCTATTGTCGGATCCAATCCAGATTCAAGAATTGCCTGTTTTATCTCCATAGTCTCTTATCTAGAACGATCCCTTCACCTTTTCCTTGCTTTATGACTTTTTGAAGAGTTTTACAGAAAGTCGCAAATTCTAGTTTTATCAGATTGTTTCCTCATGTCACTTATCTTGTTCCTCCATTCCTTGACTTTCTGAAAGTTAGATCTAGAGCAGTGCTGTCCAATAGAAATATGATTGTGCCACATACATAATTTTCAATTTTCTAGTAGCCACATTTTTAAAAATTTAAAATAGGTGAAGTTAATTTTAACAGCATACTTTATTATAACTTACCATATCTAAAAGCCTATGGTTTCAACACAATCAACATTTTAAAAATTATAAATGAATATTTTAAATTATTTCCTTAATACTAAATCTTCAAAACTTGGAACATATTTTATACTTAGAGCACATCACAGCTGGGACTAGCCACGATTCAAGTGGTCAATAGCCACATATGGCTGGCCAGTGGCTACCAAATTGAACAGTATACTTCTAGAGGCTTGATTAGATTACAGGTAAACATTTTGGTGACAATCTCTCTTAGGTGATGACATGTAAGCAGATGACTACTTAGTGGGATTCTGTTTATTGCTAACATGGCCAGATCTCTCTACAATAAAGATAGCGCCCTCTCTCTTTGGACTCAGCGAGTAATCCTTGGGGTGATACTTTGGCACCATGCAAATGTCCTTCTTGGGACAACCGGAAAAATTTGGACGTAAACATTAGATGCTTTTATGGAACTATTCTGATGTTTCTTAAGTGTGATTAATGGCATTGTGGCTCCACAGGAGAACGTCCTTATTACTGGGAGCAGGATGAAGTTTTTAGGAGTGAAACATCATGTCAACAACTTCCTTTCATACTGTAAGACTAAAAATTTTATAATATATATAGATATAGATATGCTAGTATACATATAGAGAGAGAAAGCAAATATGTCAGATATTTACAGTTTTTAAATCTAGGTGCAGAGTATATGTGTGTTTATTGTGCTATATTTTCAATGTTTCTATAATTTTGAAATTTTTTACAATAAAAAGTTGAGGACAAAGTTTTTTAAGTAATAATAGCACTTATTCTCTTCCAGGGATTGTACTAAAAGTCTTTCGTACTTTATCACCTTTAATCCCTGGAACAACCATACGAGGTATGTGCTATTATTATCCCTCTTTTCCTGATAGGGAAACCAAGGAACAGAGAGATTAAGTGATTTGCACAAAGTCACACAGATAGTTTAATAAATGACAAGTAAGATTCGAACTGAGTATGTCTGACTTGGAATCCATGTTCTGAATCACAAAAGTATATTTCCGCCTCAGCATTCACAACAAAGAATTAAAGTTCAGAAAAGACATTTTCCTAGGTCTTTATAAGCTCAATCGTTGTTCTAAAGACCCAGCAGCAGTGGAATATGAACTTAGAGAAACTAGAGGCTTGATTCAGCACCCTGGTGGTGGGCCGCCCACCGGGCCTGCAGCTGAGGGTGCTGGCCTCCTCACAGGACCAGGCCTGCTTACATCTTTTTACATCTGCAGGCCTTGGCACTTGCTCAGTCTAATGTCTCCATAACTATGATGATTTTCTCCAGCCTCTCTCAGGCAACAGGCCAACAGAAGTCATTTCAAATACTACTGGCTCTTAAGCAAGTTTGGATTTCCACTTGCTTCTCTCTCATTGCACATAGAACAACGATGATAACAGCTACTATTTACTGAACGCTGGCTGTGTGCCAGACAGTGTTCTAAGTGCTCTTCATATCCTACCTACCTTAATTCTCCCAACAACTCTGTGAGACGTGTTCTAGAAGGAAAAGGAGGCATAGGAGCTACAGGTAGGACGGAGCCCGGAGAGCGTAATTTCAGAGCACATACTTTTCACCAGTGCCTAGCAGAATGGGATGTGCCATCCCCAGAGAGCTTGTCACACTGGAAGGGGGAGAGGGCAGGGCTGGCTATGAGCGCCTTGGCAGCAGTCACTTCGTCATATTGCCTCTTGGGAAAGGGAGGAGGAATTGGCGGGGGGAACATTTACATCTATTGAACACCTCTATGTGCTGGTATTGGGTGAAGCCCTTTAAAATCCATTATTTTGTTTAAGGTACAGGACTACTCTGGGGTCAATTATTATTACGTCCATTTCACAGATGAGAAAATGAAACTCAGGAAATTAAGCCACTTCCTGAGAGTCTCATAAATAGGAAGTGGTTCCTGCTACACAGTAAAAGTTAGTAAATGTTTGCCAAATGAAACCACAAATATATTGCTTCATAAGTTAAAAAATAAAAATACAGGGGCCGGCCAGGTGGCATAGTGGTCAAGTTCACATGCTCTGCCTCAGTGGCCCAGGGTTCGTGGGTTCACATCCTGGGCGCATACCTACACACCACTCATCAAGCCATGCTGTGGTGATGTCCCACATACAAAATAGAAGAAGACTGGCACCACTGTTAGCTCAGGGCTAATCTTCCTCACCAAAAATAAATAAATATAATAAAAATACAGAAGTTGTCACACATTCCATAAGCTAGATGCATTTGTTTGCCAAAGGAAAACTATGGCTCAATGCCAAAGATCTTATGTCAAAACAGAGGCAGCCCTGACACTGGGGCATGCTGGGAGCTCCTGCAGGAGAGAGAGCTGAAGGAGCCAACAGGAAAGAAAGGGAAAGAACCGAGGGCTAATCCTCACTTCTGAGCAGGCACAAGAAACCAAAGCAAAACCAACTGCCTCTAAGAAGCAGGGGTCTGGAACAAAACTTAGGGTGGGTTGGGAGGGGAGGGGTCCCACGAGCAGTGACTCACTCATGAGGAGGTGTCTGAGCTATATTTCAAGCTACCCCATCTGGGTCACAGGCAGCATGGGTCACCCCACTAATTACTGTGGAAAAACAGGTGAGCAGAACTCCCTCAGAGCTAATAGAAAAGGTACCCTCTCTTGGCGGGCACAGGTCCTTAGATCCAAAGCTCTGCACACAGAGCCCAGGTCAGATTTCAGCCTCCACTTTTTCCCCCAGCCAGGAACTCTGGGACAGTGCGCAAACTGTACACCTGTACACAGCAGCTCTGAAGTTAGCCAGGTAATTGGAAAATCTGTGAGACCCCTCTTTGCCCCACTGCAGACCTGCAGAGGCCTCTAGACCTCACTTGTCTCTTGCTCCAGCTCTGTGTGCATTTTCACCTCCTGCAGACATAACCTGGCTTCACCTAGGCTCCTGCCCCACCACTTCCCTTGATGGAGGCCTCCTCCCCACCCCCAACAATGCAGGTGCAACCCAGAGGGCAGGAGCGGAACATGCCCTCCTGTCAGCTCTCTCTCCTCTGCTTGCTAGCCAGGCCCCTCACTCCTGCTCCCTGGGATTAGACTCCACAAGGTCATACATGTCTTTTTTCTCACCCTCTGCTTTCTGGGGAGCTCAGACTAAGACAGAATAAATGGAAGCCATGGACCCACTCCCCAGAAAACTGCACATACAAACTGAGGCATGGGGTCTCAGCAGGTTCGTGGGTTCCCTGAAGGCCAGTGTAAGAACCTTAGCCTTGAGCCAGCTCTGGAGGCCTAGTGGTAAAGTTCAGGGTGCTCTGCTTTGATGGCCTGGGCCTGGTTTCCAGGCATGTACCTACACCACTCATCTGTCAGTGGCTATGCTGTGGTGGTGGCTCACATACAAAAAGAGGAAAGTTGGTAGCAGACGTTAGCTCAGGGCAGATCTTCTGCAGCACAAAAAACCACATCAGCGTTAAGGAGAGGAGAGAGGTAGAAGTTATGGCTTATAAGTAGAAGTACGTTTTGTTTCTCTTTTTTTTTTTTGAAAGGCTGGCACCTGAGCTAACAACTGTTGCCAATCTTTTTTATTACTATTTTTTAAATTCTTCTCCCCAAAGCCCTCCAGTACATAGTTGTATATTCTAGTTGTGAGTGCCTCTGGTGCTATGTGGGACGCTGCCTCAGCATGGCCTGATGAGCGGTGCCAGGTCCGTGCCCAGTATCTGAACTGCTGAAACCCCAGGCTGCCAAAGCAGAGCACACGAACTTAACCACTCGGCCATGGGGCCACCCCCCATTATTTTTTTCTTTTTTTTTTTTTTTTGAGGAAGATTAACCCTGAGCTAAGTACTGCCAATCCTCCTTTTTTTGCTGAGGAAGACTGGCCCTGAGCTAACATCCGTGCCCATCTTCCTCTACTTTATACGTGGGACGCCTACCACAGCATGGCTTTTGCCAAGTGGTGCCATGTCCATACCTGGGATCCGAACTGGCGAACCCCGGGCCACCGAGAAGCAGAACGTGTGAACTTAACCACTGCACCACCGGGCCGGCCCCCCCATTTTCTTTTTCTTATCCTTGGACATAACCCACGACTTCTGACTCCAGAACCCATGAGTTGGTCACAGAGAGAGGAGCTCAAAACAGCACAGAGCAGCCTCAAGACTTTCACCAGAAGCTAAAACAGAACGGGAGGGAGGCGGCTGTGAAAGACTGCTGAAGAAGCAGATGAGGGTTTAAAATGGATTTTGAGATGGGGGCTGCTCTGGCTCTTGACCAGCTGTATCTCAATCTCACTTTAAATAGCCTTTTCCCCAAACACCCTTTGCATCTTAGCCATGAAGCATGGCTAGAACTGTTAGAAGCATGAAAACTGTTCAATAAGATAAAAGATGCATTATAAAACCTTCCATAGTCCAGAAGACCATGGGCAGCAATGGCCGTTCGTCCAGCCCTGCTGCAGGTGTCTGTCCCAAGCACACAGCCATCTGAATCACTGCACCTGCTCCCCCCACCCCTGCCAAGGGAAGAAAAATACCACCCAGGATTTTGGGGGGGTCTCTATACGACACTTCCAACCTGGGTATCCCAAAGGGAGAAATATTTGCCCTTTTTGGAGACCTTGAAAGGAAGCTTCAGTTCTCCCTCCTGTCCTCTAAGGAGGGAAGGAGAGCCCCCTGGCAGCATGCCTACATGTGAGATAAATATGCATTTCAGGGGCTTGAGGAAATCATTAGCAATTGCTGAACACAAACTAATGTACCAGCTTGGACATCCATGCTAATCATTTTGACAATCTGTCAAGTGAAAACCAACAGTGGCAACAAAATGCCACCCAGAGAATGCTGAGAGGCAACTAGGCAGTTATATCAGCTTGGTGCCCCTACTCGCTGGCTGGCTGCTTTTAACCCATTTCAACTCCCCTGAATACTTCCTCCTCTCCTCACGGCCCCCACTGTAAAGGGAGCTGCCGGTTCCTGCATTTCCAGCACTGAGAGCCAGTGCCAGCAGCAGGACATGTTGCCAGGAGCCTGATTGGAATGTAAAATCTGGCAGAGCTGTCTTCTGCCTGGCCTCAAATCTGAGTGACGACCAAAGCTAGGAGCCTAGCAAACAGGTTCTGAAAAGCTCAAGCAGCCCTCCTGACATGTACTGGATTAGGGATGATGGATCTGGAAACTGTGACAATCAGGAAGCTAAAAAAGTCCAACACTAGCATCACATTTCCAGATTTTATTAAAATGTAAGCTGTGGCCGTTAAGTGGAGTGACAATGCATTTCAAGACTGAGCTTCTTGGTAAACAGCGACCTCCATAGATTCAGGCCGCAGGGCTGCCTACACACAGTGGATGGACACCCTCATTTGCTCACTCACTTGTTCCTTCAAATTTCCGTTCTACAAAGACACACTTGTGGACATTTGCGGAAGCAGAAGGATGGAGTGCAGGTTTCCAAACTGCTCTGCTGAGAGCCCGAGTGGCTGGGGCATTTCACTCAACATGGATTGAGCCATTGCTGTGGGCCAGGCACCACCTGGGCACTGAGCTGCAGCAGTGAGCAGCACACGGTCCTGTTCCTGTGTGGGGTTTAACTTCTCCTGGGAGAGAGGACACCAGACAAAATAAGTAAGTAAAATACACAGTAACCTGGAGAGTAGTACTGAGGAAGGAGTGATAAAGCAGGGGGATGATGGGACGGTCATGGCGGGGGGGCTTTAGATTAGGTTTTAGGGAAGTCTTCATGGAGAGAGACTTTCACAGAAAGCTGTGAAAGAAAAGGAGACCCTGGTGGTCCAGCAAAGCTGGGAGGGTGCACAGGGAGGGGAGGGAGGAGGGTAGGGAGGGGGCAGAGCCGGGGACGGGACAGCAGGGAGGGAGAGCAGATCTGAGAGGCAGGGCAAGGCAGGGAGGGCACTTCAACTTTGGTAGCCCTATTTTCTTCTGTTCAAAACACTGATGTTCTACATCAGATTTTGCTTTGGAAGATCATTCACTGCTAAACGGGAAAAAAAAAGTATGAAAACAACTTGTGTGGTATAAAAGGCTATGGAATAAGACAGTGCTGGGTTTAATTCCCAGGTGGGTCATTTGTGGCCTGTTTCTGGAGCTCTCTTACCTCTCTGACCTTGTCTCTGTGGGCCCAGCATGAGAAGACTTAGAGAAAGAGCACTTAGCCTAGAGTCTGGAACTTACCAGAGCTCGGTGGCTGGCTTCCCTGTCCCTGTCCTGGTTACATTCAAGCTGTGCTTGAGGGAAGCACAGACATGGGACCTGCCTTCAAGGACTGCACAGCCAGTTGGCAATGGGAGATGGTGCACACAGGAACATAGTGAAAGGCCAAGCTTGAGGTTTTACCTCCAGAAGCCACTGTTTTCAGCTACAGGGACCAGGAAGGGCAAGCTCAGAATGAGGCGGAGAGTGAGGGTAGGGTTTTAACAGTGCAGGTGGAGGGGACAGGCAGAGGGGCTGCATGTTTAACAAGCAGGATGTGTCTGGAGGACGGCAGGGAGTCCACTTTGGTGAAGGTCCTTCCTTGACAGCTGGAAAGGTTGTAGACGGACTGTAGTCAGATCACAGAGAGCTTCCAGTCCCCAGATAAAGAGTTTGTTTTCAGAAGAGAAAGGGTTCTCGAAGGTTTTTAAGCAAGGTGGAGGTGCAACCACTAGGACTATTTAGAAACAATATATGGGATGGATGAGCATAGGCAGTAAGAGAAAGGAGGGAAGATGGGCTGGCACAGCAACATAGATGCTGGTAATGACAGCTGAAACCAAAGGACAGAGTTAGAAACACTGGGAGACTGAAAGTGAGAAACCAGTTCTGTCTCTCTAGTTGTCTATTTGAGACAAGACAGGGTGAGTCAATGAGTAGAAACTGGGAAGTCTGAGAGGGACTTGCACAGAGGCAACTGGTGACATCAGAGGAACGAAGAGGTGGAGAGCAAGAAGGTCAAGTGAGAACTGTCAAGGACTGATCCTCAGGGACACCAGCCTTTTAGGGTAGGGAGAGAAAAAGGAGCTGGTGAAGGTAAGAAAGAGCATCGCAGCTACCAGGGACCCTAGAGACAGAAGTCAGAAAGGAAATGGTGGGCCTAAACAAGCTAAAGGTGACTAGAGATGAATCAGGAACTGACCAAACAGCCAAGACCTGGGTGATTAAAACCGAGTCCATTATCTTTCAGAGGGCAGCTTCAATGGGGAGGATTACTAGGATAAAATGACAGCAAAGTACAAACAACAAATGCAGACTACTCCTTATATTTGGCTGACTGTCAAGAGAAGGGGCTGGTGGTAATTTGGGAGGATAACAGGATCAACAATCACATTTTTTAGATTAAGTGTATTCTCTGTGTGTCTGTAACAGAAAGCAAAGTGATAGAGATTCGAGAGACAGAAGGGATATGGTTAGAACACTGGAAAAAGCTTGTTTGACTCATTTACCCTGTGACAAAACCTCACAGAAGGTTTAAAGAGAATACCAGCACATGCTGCATGCCTGGAGAATGAATACTGGACCTGGACTGCTGTGGGCACCCACGATCATACAGACAAGGGCAATCATCCTGGTCTTTAAAGTGGCCACAGCTGGTAAAACTAAGTGTGGCATGTCCTCCAGGATGATTATTAGGCACACGTCTACACATTTATTTGCATGGTCTCCCCCAGCACTTTCTCTGGGGACTTATCAGCACTGTGGCATCTGGCCAGGTAATCTTTGCTAGATCTTCCGTAGTCCCATTTTATGAGTGTATTTCTCATCGCAGGCACCAGCTGAGCGGTCCCCCTGCCCACAGCGTGTCGGTGCCCACTTCTGCTGAATCACATCCTTCGGTCCTCCTTTGTCATGAGAACCCTTTCCCTCTCATATCAGCTGTGTTCATTATGGAGATTTTACAAACCTTTTTCTTTCTCTCATGCATAAGATTTATTTTCTACAATCAACCACAACTTCATAGTAAAACCTTTATAATAACCCCATCACCACTAACTTACAATATCTCAAACTATGCTACCTCATGGATGCTTCTTCCTCTGATGGAAAAAGAGACTTTGCTCCCAACAGGCAGACTGAGCTGAGGAGAGAGAACAGGGTCTTGTGGAGAACCATCACCAAGATTTTATTACTTTCTCCAGCAATAGTGCTTGTTTCCCTGCAGTGAGAGAGGTAGGATCACCACGGGCATCTCTGGACATGGTGGCAACAGGGAACAAGCTGGGCAGAAGGATAACAGGGCAGGTGGAGACCGGGTGGTACAGAAGGTAGGGGACATTGGCTCCTTGGATCGAGGGGGCTCCAGTGGGAGACCTAACATTAGAAACTGAGGGCTGAAGGAGCACAGAGGTGGACATTCCTGGAAATGTGGGGCAGGGTGTCAGAGGATCCTCAGTGTGGACGCTGAGGCTACAGAGAACGCCAGCAGCAAACAAGAGGGAAACTGGGTACAGAGCTGAAGTCCCCAGCAGGGAGGGGAGGGCTGGGAGCTGCAGACACAGACGGAGAGACAGCACGGGAGTAGACGCTGCCGCATGATGATAACAGTAGTGTCCGGAGGGACACAAGGGACAAAGATTCCTTTGGGCCCATGGTCCAGAGCAACAGAAGTTAACACTCATTAGAGAGACGACTGTAAGATCCCGGCTGAGGAGGGAAGGAAGAGCTGAAAAAGGAAAACGACAGAGACACCTGAGACCTTTAGAAAGAAAAGTGAAATGAAAAAGAGACAGAGAAAGGAAGAGCGTTAAGATAGCACATGGGGTAATGAAGAATCAAAAACGATAGAAGTGCTGCCTCTTCAGTGGATTTTATAAGACTCAAAGCATAAAGCTTATTAGAAAGAGACAGGGTTGTAGCCTGGCACATTGGCAAAGATCAAAGCAATCTCTATGAACTATTTTGAAGATCAAAATGAGAAACCAGGCAAAAATGAAAACTTTCAGCCCAAATCCCTTCCAAGTACACACGTGCTCTCCTTGACATGTCTTTTCTTCTTAAGCCTCATTCATTCCTTAGCATCGGGCAAAGTTTTCACAAATAAGCAGCAGGGAAGCTGTGACGAGAAAGGAGTTAAGATCTTGTGGAGAGTCCACGTCTTGGGAAGCTGCAGAGGAAGACAGGCTGTGAATACCTATCCACTGTAGTCCATGGGTAGAGGTGAAGGTAAAGGCTGGGAATAGGGCAATTTGCCGTCTGTGTTCTCTTTGGGGCCACTTGATGTTCTACTATCCAGGAGCTCCACAGCAGCCCCTGCAAAGTCACATCCCAGGCAGAGCCCCCCACATTAAGCCTTTCTCCTCCTGAATTTGTCACATCTGTCCCTCCTTTCAGGTTTTCGGCCAAAACGAGGCTCACAAGTGAATTCAGTGCAGGCCTCCTGAAAGTCCCTGCTTTTGGAATGGCTGGCTCCTTATCATTCAGGCAAGTCTCAGCTCAAGTGTCACCTCCCAAGGATGGCCTTCTCCAGTCCGTCTTAGCCCCTGCACTTGTCTTCTTTGCTTCCCATCCCTGTGACCATCCTCTGCAATGATCATGCTTATTTGATTGCTGGCTCATTGTCAGTGACTTCTGCCAGAAAGCAAGCTCCATAAAGACCAGGACTGCAGCCCCAGCGCACGGCACAGTAGAGAGGAAACTGATACATACTTGTCAAATGAATGAGTAACATGGACCATCCACTGTAAAGGAGTTTGGCGCCACAGCAGGTCTCACGGGGTCTAGCTCAAACCCAGTGTTTCACTGTCACCTCTAAGCCCCTTGATCTGCCATGTAGAGAGCTGGCCCGGGCCAACTCTCTTTGCCCGTGAGGTCTACTCTAATAAAATGAAAATGAACACAGCATAGCTTCCATTACTACCACTAACAAAAATGCTTCCTCTTCCCTATTAATCAGCAAAATGGAGTTGAAAAGTATTCTTTCCTGAGGAAGCTTTAGAGTTCAAATAGAAATGATTGTAAGGAAATCAGGACAGCCTTTCTCAATAATGGGAATACTTCAGAGATAGCACATTTGAACTGTGCAAGAAGGACACGGAGTAACAGCCTTCTCTTCCTCATTCCCTTTCTCCAAAGGCTGCGAACTCTCCATAGACAGATGTCTCTGAGTTCCCTTTTCAAAGCAGCATGGGGCCTTCAGCTGTGGCCCTGCAGTGCCACCATCCGGATGCCTGAAGAATTGCTCCATGTCTGCCTGCACTCCACAAACACTCCAAAAGCAGGGGAAAATGAATTATTGCTAATCTCCGGCCGTCATGAACACAATTCCACGAGGGCCTCTCAGACCCATGACGCTCCTGTCTTGGCACTTGACCAAAAGGGTAAAACCAAGAACATGGTTTTAATTCCACCTCTATTTACAGCCTGTGACCTTAAAAGGTTGCCTGCTCCCTCCAACATACCATCCCCAGGTGTGAACAAGAAATAACGTCATCAGCATGTTTTAGGATCCTGCAGGGAATTCAGCACATCAATACGGAGCCTTAAGCACAAAGATGCTGGACCACCTGAATCCATTTCTGGTCCCCAGAGCTTAGAAGGCTTCTACACACACACTGTCTAGACAGAGGGAAGGAAATGGATAAAACACATGCAAAGCAGAACCATCTCCCGGACTCGGTCAGCCAATGCAAGAAAGAAAATCAAATCTGGACCATGAAAAATGGGCTATTTCTCTTAGATAGCCCAAAAATCCACTTTATATTGTCTGTTCCAATCATACATGCATGAAAAAGTAATGGAAAAAAGCCTTTTGCTTAGGGATGATCCTTCAAATAATGTAAGACTACAATTTGACTGACTAAACAAGGATTTTCAGGAGAAATCCAACATGAATTCCACAAAGACAGTAAGTAATAATGAAAGCAAATATCCCAACTGAGAAACAAGCTAATATTACATAACAAACATAATTATGTAAACATAATTTAGATAAGAAATAAAAATGGTAAATACGAAAAGTGTACAACCTCTTAGTAACTAAAGAAATTCAAAACAAAATAACATTTCTCTAACAAGGAAACATAAAAAAAGAAAATCATATACAACTATGTATGGGGGGATTTGGGGAGAAGAAGAAAAAAAAGAAAAGATTGGCAACAGATGCTAGCACAGGTGCCAATCTTAAAAAAAAAAGAAAGAAAATCAGTAATATTAAAGTTGATTGACTAGTGGGAAAATAAATTAGTTCATTTTCCGGAGGGCAATTTGGCAATATTTATATAAATCATTAAGAAGTGAAAGGATTTTTGACAAGCAATTTTTTGAAAACTTGTGGGAATTCATCTTATGAAAATAAAGATAGAAGGGAAGAGTCAGCTGAAAGCATTGCCTATAAAAGGAAACTTGGACAGATCCTGATGTCTAACCACGCAGAATTTATTAGATAAAACAGCTACATCTACTCAATGGACTACTATTCAGCCATTAAAAAGTATGTCAAATGTCTTTATATACCCAAAGATGTTATTGAAATATTACATAGGGAAAAAAGTTAGGTAACTAAAACAAAAGTGCATTTATAATCCAACGTGGCAACTATGTTTCCTTATGTACACCTCTCTCTATATACAGATGCACGGTAAAGGGATGAAAACAACTCACACCAAGGAGGTGGCAGAGGCTGTCTGGGTAGCTGGGGCTAGGAGGGTTTCTAAAGTTTTTTCCCTCTTATTTTCTGAGGTTGCTATAATGAAATACATTGCTTAGGTAATAAGTAAAAACAACTAAGAGTATTTCTTAGACTGAATAGGAAAAAAAATTCCAAAGTAAACTTTAGAAGGCTAAATCAGGAAGAGTAGGTAGGAGAACAGAGCCCTAAAGAGCATCTACTTGCACACCAGGGGCCCCGACCCCCGCCCAGAGCAGGCACCTCAGCCGACACGGGGTAGCAAAGCTCTAACTTTCTCCAGCCCCATCAGAAGGTATACTCAGAGAGAAGGCAGAAAAAGTGGCATTTCAAGAATACTTCCCATGTCACTTACTTGAAGAATATAAAAGGCAAAGATATTTAAAAGGGATTTAATTATATAGCCATGTATCTGAAGTAAAAAACAGGTTCTAGATAGTTCTTAGCGGGGAGAGGGGAACCAAACCACTGAATCGAGACAAGAACCACATTTGGACATTTGAAATGGCCATCAGAGAGATTTGGCAATTTTTTACTGCATGCACCTTATCCTAGTGTCTATTTTCAGGATTCTATTGCAATACTTACTGCATAAAAAGACGTTAAAAAATACTGTGTGAAAAACACGACAATAAAATCTAAATTATATAAACCGAAAAGGATTTTCCACATATGCCAACACTGCACATTACAACATCTGAAGTCTTTCACTCTCCACTCTTTAAGCCTGGGGGCCAAGGCCGCTCAGCACTGCTGGCAGCACCTCTGTAAAGCTGCAGCCTTAGACGGTGTATCTCTTCTCTCCTTCGTGTTTTGCCTTGTGATACTTCACGTAATCATTGTACAGCTCCTTAAAGATGTCTCTCACTCCTGGCTGCAGTGCGACCCGTAGGAACTGGATGTCTGGTTCAATGCAGAGGTCCAGGATGAGGTAGATGCCCTCCTGCAGAAGGCCTTTCACCGCCGGATACAAGGTGACCTAGGAAAGAAGGACAAACCTCTGTAAGAGCAAACAAGCAGGGACTAAGGCCTGGGAAACCTGAAAAGGAATTCCAACTTCAGCCTCCAGTTTGAGAAAAGACACTCCTTTTAAAACACCATTTTGCACATAACTTAAATAACTGAATATTCATATGTTAAATGTTTGTATTTTGGGGAAATAGAAGCCAACTCAAGTGAACAAAAACCTGGAATAAAACATCACAAAATCACAGGGGTAGCTTTGCTATTCAGTAAGTGATGCCTGTGTGTTTACTAGGGAGATTTAAAAAGTGGAATCTTCAAATCTGAAATTCTTACAAGAGCCACCTGCACACTGTCAAATTCTTCCAGACAGTCAATCACACTGGAAGCTATACTAACCATGGGTTAACGGCTGCAGTGTTTACCACACAACTGACCCCACCTCCTGCTAGGCAGGCTCTGATGCCCTCCAGATCACTGATAGACTAGCAATTAGACCACATCAAATCACCCAGCATCAGATGTGATTTATGATTATACTTAATAGATCTTTTCATTTCTGTCAACAATAGCACAATGGGCCCTAAATTTCTAACTGACCCTGATGGCTGAATTGGTTCCTGTGCCTAAAGATGCATTTCTTCCCTGAAATTCTGGGTTAACTAAAATCCGGGGCATAGCAGGAAGGATGGGCAGTCCAGCTCCAACTAGGCTATATCAGATATTGCACACAAACTTTCAGATCAGAGATTCAGACTAACATCTAGACAAAAAGGCCAAGAGAGTAGGCTCCATTCCATTTGCCACAGCCACTCAGGCTTCGGCCTGAACACCCCAGTAGCTGAAACCAAAAGGCAGCAGAAAGGTTCCAGGTGACAGGCCTGGGATTGGTTGAGTCTTTGTTAATAACCTGATGAACTAGAAGAGTTATAGCTCTCTGCAAACACATAGCTTCTGGAGAGGAGACAGTTTATTAACTGGGAGTTTGATTCACCAAGGCAACCACTGGGAGGTACATTCCTGAAGAGACAATTTGTTTCTGTCCCTAAGATGATGCTATTCTTCAAAGTTATGGTCACTTTCACATGATAGTTCAAAAAATTTCTGACAGATCATCCTCTTAAATTTTACTATTTTATAGACGATAAGAACACAAGGACTGAAGGTGAAATGTTGTCCGTGATTCCACAGTAAGGCATCAGGGAGAGGAAGAAAAAATAAAACAAAACACAAAAGTCCTGAATCTTCCTAGTGGAGTGAGGACTTTTTAAGTTGCTGCTCATTCATTCAGTTAATCATCACTCACTAAACAAGCAATTCCACTTCCAAAGGCAAAAAGCAGGGAAGTCACTTTCCCAGTGGCCGACTGAGATCTGAACCTGGTTCGAGTCCAGGACCCACGCTCTTCACGATTCCTTTACACGCTATCTCATTAGTGGAACAGACCAGAGAGTCTGCTGGGAAACAGGAAAACCAGTAGCATAAACCTACACAACCACTTCACATCTTTATGTTTCAGACAACTTATTTATAAAACAAGGGAAAAAGTCAATTTCTACAACAAACATCACAGGCCAATGAAGGAAAACCTCCTGAAGTAGCTTACAAGGACCTTAGGAACGATGAGCAGTGCAAACTATTTACTCTAAGCCATCAACATAGAGGGACAGTTGTCAACTTGATTACAGGTAAAACAGAAGAGAAAAGTGACTATAATTTCCCTGACACATCTCCACTGTGACCCAGTCCTGTGTGGAGGGAACAAAAGCTGTAGGAGTCGCTGCTCCTCATCACTAGCACAGTTTCACCAGGCCATCGGCCCTAACTTCTGACAGACCTCCACTGATAGCCCATCCACAGATACACGAGGGAAGGCAAAGGAGATCCACTCAGCTACACTTGCTATCTAGCATTTAATTAAACTTAAAAGTGTCTTTCTAGTCTAGAAAGATTTATGGCTCTCTCAGGAGATGTCTCTAATGCATATGGAATATTTTCTTCATTACTGAATTAAAAACAATGAAAGATAAAACATGGACTGCCCTGCCAATGGATTCTGGGATGCTGCAGCCTTAGATATTTCCCAAGGCCTATGGCTTTCAAGATTAAAATTTAAAAACAACTGATAAGCATAAATTAGACACGAATAATGGGGCCAAAAGACCAGAGACTTCTCATAAAGTAAATCTCAGAATAAAAATTAGTGACTTAAGGGTTCAAATTACTGCCTTCCTTCTTGGCCCTCAGTTAAATGATATTACTATGTTTCCTTTTATTCTTCAGTGAAACAGAAAATACGCCAGTGTCTTCTTCCAGCAAAAGCTAACATATTAATGAGTCGAGTGCTTAGGAAATATCAAGATTCTATTAAAATGCTAAATAATTCCAAGGAAACCAAACTCTAAGCCCACACCTCATTCAAAGAATGATTTGTGAGGGTCTCTGTCTGCTGCAGCAGCCCTTACACACAGAGAGCCTGGTGAGGACCCAGCGCACGCCATGAGGCCAGGCTGCCTCCTGCAGCATTTCCCCCAGTCCCCACTGGACCAACTGTCCGCCCATATGACTGGCATCTCCACTGGCTGATGTGAGCAGTGCCAGTGGATTTGCAAATTACTTAGTTACAGATTCATCCTGTTACAGGGTCAGGAAGAAAGCTAATGCAACACCAGATTTTCTGAGGAAGCCCATGCAGCCTAATCTCCCTTGAGAAATGCTGACATCACTAACATAACATGTTTACCAGGGGTTTTAACATTATTCTTAGAAGGTTTACAAAGGGGGGATACTCTATGGAGAGAGATATATACAACATAAATGTATATCTACCCATGTGCAAGTGGACAGATATACACATGAACACACTGTCCTTGAAGCTTCTGAAATTTAATTTAAACAAAGTAAGGTATGTGGTCCTGTAGTCAACTCACAACATGAGTCACACAGGTCCTGTGGAATTTTGAAAATAGCACAGTGACATTCTAAAGTGAGATCACTGTTGAACAATCAATTATCCAGAATACTGAGGCAAAAGTCAGACTAAACAGGACAAAAGTATTTCTATTTAATCTAGCTGAATGAGTCTGCAGGTATCCCCACCGTGTCATCCACTTTGAGTGTCTGAGAGCAGCTGAGTCACATGCACGACAGATCCCAAGACTACAGATCCATGGGGCTGGCCCCGTGGTGCAGCGGTTAAGTGCACACGTTCCGCTTCTTGGTGGCCTGGGTTCACCAGTTTAGATCCCAGGTGTGGACGTGGCACGGCTTGGCAACAGCCATGCTGTGGTAGGCATCCCACATATAAAGTAGAGGAAGATGGGCACAGATGTTAGCTCAGGGCCAGTCTTCCTCAGCAAAAAGAGGAGGATTGGTAGTAGTAAGCTCCGGGTTAACCTTCCTCAAAAAAAAAAAGAGTAGAGATCCGTGAACTCCTGCTGCTGAGGGGACCCAGGACCCCTCTTCCTGGTTGCCATTAGACCCAGTCCTGTGAGAGTTCCTGTTCTTGGACCTGGGTAACATTTCACCTCCCTTATTACTCAGGAGCCTGAGGTTTGGGCTGGTGCAAGAAGAAAGATCTAACAGTGACTGAGCACCTCCTAGGTACCAGGCCACTGCCAGCCCTGTGAATGTCACTTTGTTCAGTCTTTGCAATAACCCTGCAGGGTGCTGCTCAACACCAGAAGATATACAGAACAGCCCACAACAGAGGATGATCAGGCCCAAAATGTCACTTGCCCCCTTGGTTGAGAAGTCCTGCTATAAACGGCTGTAAATGAAAGCACATGATGAGAGACAGTCAGCTTGGTTTACCTTCTGTGCCTCCGTCACATACTGGGCCACCATAAAGGGGGAAAACACTGTGAACTCTTCAGCCCGGGCTGCGATGTGGCTGTACATCCTTCCCACTAGGCGGGCACAGTCTAGAACCACCATCAGGTCATCTGTGCTTCCTACAGAAGCAAAGTGTTTCCAAAGCAATTAGTTCAAAAACAGTGCATTTTAACTCTTCTAATTTTATACTTTTAATACAGTCTAAAGATATTCAAACCTTCCATCTTTTCCCAGACTCTTTAATTGGCTACTTTGAAGACAGAATGAGGGAAGAGATGATATATCCAAATATTTATCTCTCTTACAAAAAGAACACTTAAAATACTCGAGTACATGGGGTTTTTTTTTAAGAGTACGGTAACCAAGATTTTTAGGAAAACATCTAGGATTGTTCTTGTATTTAAAAAGGAAATTGATCTCTACAAGGAAGGCTTAAAATGGGGGAAAAAATGGAACATTATCTTAAAAAAATGAGTTTTGACATCATATGATTTTACAGATAAGATGGCCTAATTATGTCTTTGCCTCCTTAAGTTTCAGAAATTGTGCAGAATTTTTCCTTTATAGGCAGATGGATATAAGACTCAATTATCATCACTAGATATCCTCCTGTCTTCCCAGATTTATTTCTGATTCCTAGTTCTTTCTACTTTAAGGTGCCAGGACCATCCAGGCTCTTCTTAATAAACTCCTCTCAAGAATTCTAACAGCCTCAAATGTGCCCACAGCCCAGTTTACACCTGCTCCTGAGGCCTTCACAACAGACCCCAGGTGGGGAACCCCAGCATATGTCAGAGCACCTCCCCAGCTTTCATTCAGCATAGTGATATACCCATTTTCATAAAATTCCAGAAAATGCAAACACATCTACAGTGACAAAAAGCAGATCAGTGGTGGGCTGGGGCCAGGGGGAGAAATGGACTGCAGGCGGACAGTTTTGGGGATGATGCAAAAGTCCTGTATTTTGACTGTGGTGGTGGTTTCCTGCATGTATTTACCTATCAAAACTCATTAAATTGTGTATTTTAAACAAATACAGTTTGTTACACATATATCATATATAAAAACTTGATTTTTAGAATGCACAATGTCTTTTTTTTTTACCTTGAATATACATACAAACATCTTGCATATATGCAATTTTTCTAGATCACTGTAATTTTATGAAATTATGTGAACTGCTAACACTCACTGGACATTTCAACAGGTAATACACTTCACCAAGAAGCACTTTAATATCTAACATGTACCATTTCTTCTCTATTTTCAGACTGCTCAACATACACATCCAGTTCACAACATGAATATCTGGCATTTATTACTTCAGCCACAGATTTAATCTGTGGTCATTAAAGAGTGCATTAGATACCAACAAAAGGAGAGTAAATAGTTAAAACTCTACTCAGTTAAGCCATGAATACACCAGAGAACCAAATCTTGGCAGACTAGAGGTGACTGAGCTATGCCAAAACGGATGTAGCACAGAACTACTCATGTGGAACGTGTCCTCACACTTCCTCAGAACACATGACAAAGGACACATTTACAACTACATGTAGGACACACCTGTGGCAGGGTGTGTGAAGGGCTCTGCTCCACCACTGCTCAGCGAGGCCTGGGCCAGGGCAGCCCCCTACTCGGACATTTCCCATCTCCTGTCTAGGCAGACAACACCAGCTGGAATAGGGATTCTTTCTTGCTGAGCTCAGACTCGACCCTAGAGGCCTCAACACAGAATCGTAGGTAGCCACCATCAACTGACGTAGGCTAGCTTGGGAGAGGGAATCTGCTTCCCAATCCTGCCCCCAAATATATTCACAACATTACATTGACACGTGCTCTGCACTAGGCATGGGAGAAGGTGAAATACCTAACTGTGCCACTGACTGATCCCAAAACCAGGCAGAGTAATTTGGGAATTATAATTAAGGGTTAACTACATTCCTTCTCTTTTCTCAAAAGTTAATTGTTTTAAGTAGCTATTGCTTAAATCTACAAGTCTCAACCTATTAAACTGATTCACACTGGCACAGAAGTTGGATACAACTCATATATTTCTAGCCTGCCACAGGTTCTCCCTGACAACCTCCAAATTGAGTTGTAAACCACTCCTTTGTGGTCCCAGAGCATCCCACCAGATACCCTATCTTCGTGCAGAGCACATCACATGGTACGAGGCTGTTCCATGCTATGCAGATTTGAAATAGTGCAATACAGACAGTCTCACTTTATATGCAAATTTTTAGATAATAAGAATCTCCCTCAAATTAGAAATTTAGCAAAAACCAACAAACTTCAAGGCTGAAAAATAAGCTGTACACATAATTTATGCTATTGTCATGTGGCAGTTTGCTTCATTGGTAAACAAATATAACCTTGCCAAGATGAGGCTGGACTGGTGAGTCCAGGAACTCATTCCTTCTATAAAAGGCGATGGCTCTGTAACTGCCCATTCCTTTGTAATCTCTCCTATTAAATTACAAACTCCTTAAGGGCAAGAATGGGATTGCAGTCAATTTTATATCCCCTTTATATGAGCGTAAATATTCCTGAATCTAGCCACTTTTTCCCCCCAGGAAAATAACTATTTCAATCAGGAGATGGCAAATGCATTCACTGTTTTGGATACAGGAAAACAAGGTGACAGTTTGAAATTTTTTTAAAAAATTGTATTGAGTATTCATCCGATGATCTGAGTATTTTTCTTATTCAAACTCAACTGGGTGGTTCAGTAACATATGTAGTGAGAGCTACCACAAGATGAACATACTTGATATTGCGCATCTGATACTATTACTCTGAATTACCTTTGTCCTTCTGCCGCCCTTCATGCATAACTGAAAACACCAACTTATTGAAACAGTTCAAGAAAGAAGGGATGGCTTTCAGCATAACCTGTAATAAAAGACAAAAGAATATAAAAACATGTAAGTAATTGTTTATTTCAAGCTCTTCTACTTTAAAGGAGCTCATATTTATCCTTCTTAACCTTACCTATCAAGATACTCAAAACAGTTGTGGCAACTTCTTTTTGCCTAGACATTCTGGAGAAATTGCTCACTCACCTTACTTGACTCTTCAGCATCTGTTTCAATGGTTTAGGGTAGGGATTCCATGTTGCATAACTTTAGGAATCAAATGAAGCAATCCTAGTTTAGAATTTGCTGAATTTGTGTCTTTTACTTTAACTGTTACTAGTGCATTCTGGAAATGAGTAGAAATAAATAATAAAAGGAACAGTAACCAAAGTATTCAACTATAATTGGCACTGGAAAAAAGATTATACAAAGCAAATTCATTTAAAATGAGGATCAAAACTTCTCATTTTTTAGTGATGAAAATGTCTGGCTGAGACTTTATCTTGAAAAATGATATTAAAATTATAAAACGTGAGAGAGGATCCAAGATGGCGCTGTGAGTAGTCCTCTTTGTCTCTCCCCCTTCGAGGCTACAATTATTTGGACACTCATTGCTTAACAAAGGATATCCAGACAGCATCTCAGGACGTCTGAGAGACCCACGTACTATACATCGGAAGGCGGACGGACTTCCCTCCGGGAGGAGGTAGACATAGGTGAAAACTCTCCGACCCCGACCGAACAGCCTAGTACCTGCAAGTGGCTTTCTTCCAACGGACGCCCCCAGAAGATCAACACACACCTAGGGCAGGAGTGAGCACACACCAGAGGAGCGACGGTGGAAACAGGTGACCAGAACCCTACCTAAACCCCCTGCAATTACTCCTAAATGCAGGGGGAAACTCTAGAGTTACACACCTGAGCCCGCGGGGAGAGTCTCGCCCCACCATTGGCAGGGAGATCCCGCCTAGTGTTCACGGCGCCCAGAGGGTCCCAGAGAGAATCACTGAGGGTACGGCGGCCCCCCGGCTGCCACTGCCTGCACGGTGGGGAAAGGGATTGCCGGAGATCTCAGAGAGGACTGGGGCTGGGTGAAGCTCCAGAGGCCGGCTCCACGCCCCAGAGGGGAAGCTCCAGAGTTCCGCCCGGGCAGCAGACGAAACTCTCTGTTTGCCATTAGCGGAGGGGCCACGCCCAGCATCCACAACACCAGGAGGGTCCCAGAGAGGAGAATATCAGGCAGGGCAGCAGCTGACCAGCTACTACTGAAATCAGGATCTCCGGCTATCCCCCAGACAGGGCAAAGGGCTCCCCGAGTTCCTGGGGAACAGGACTGGGGCTGGGTGGAGTTCCAGCAACCCACCTCTGTAGCCTAGGGGGAAACCCTACAGGCTCACGGCAGCCTCAGGGAAAGCCTCTGCACAGCACTAGTAGAGAGCACCCATCCGGCAGCCACAAGGCTGGAAGACCCCGGGACAAAAGTAGCATAGCTAGGTGAGCTAACCACAGACTGTAGAAGATGCCAATAGCTCTGCTGCGACCCATAGTGGACAAGTGAGATTTTGTGGGTGCCGACAGTGATGGAGCAGCAAATATAAGTGATCCTACCCCTGGCCGCTGGAAAAGCCCATAACACCATTGCAGACCCCAAGGAGGGAGCACGTCTAGGTGGGCTGCAACAGTAGGCACCAGCAGCCTGAAGCCTCCCCATGACGGCCCCCACAGCAGAAGAGGGAATCCAAAGGACCACTGTGACTACGAGGAGGGGCCCAGACCCAGTTAGCAACTGCGGAGAGGATTCCTGGTTGGTGCAGTATAAACAGCTGCTCCCCCACCACACCAGCAGAAACAAGTGGAAGGAGCAACTAAACTCTATCTCTATGCGGAGGCACAAATCAACAACATCAAGCAATATGAAAAAATACATTAAATCTCCAGAACAGATGGAAAATTACAAATACACAGAAAACAATCCCAAAAAAATGAGATATATAACCTAAATGACAATGACTTCAAAACAGCCATCATTAAAATACTCAATGAGTTAAGAGAGAATTCAGATAGACAACTCAACGAGTTCAGGAGCTATGTCACAAAAGAGTTTGATACGATAAAGAAGAACCAAACAGAAATACTAGAAATGAAGAACACAATAGAGGAGATTAAGAAAAATCTAGATGCACTGAACAGTAGGGCCAATAATATGGAGGAAAGAATTAGCAATGTGGAAGATGGGAATACAGAAATGCTGCAGGCAGAGGAGGAGAGAGAAGTAAGACTAAAAAGAAATGAAGAAACTCTCCAAGAATTATCAGACACAATTAGGAGATGCAACGTAAGGATTATAGGTATACCAGAGGGAGAAGAGAAGGAGAAAGGGGCAGAAAGCCTATTCAAAGAAATAATGGCTGAGAACTTCCCAAATCTGGTGAGAGAGATGGATCTTCAGGTGACAGAAGCCAATAGATCTCCAAACTTTATCAATGCAAGAAGACCAACCCCACGGCATATAGTAGTGAAGCTAGCAAAAGTCAATGACAAGGAGAAAATACTAAGGACAGCCAGGCAAAAGAAACTAACCTACAAAGGAACCTCCATCAGGCTATCAGCAGATTTCTCAGCAGAAACCTTACAGGCTAGAAGAGAGTGGAATGATATATTCAAAAATCTGAAGGACAAAAACCTACAGCCGACAATTCTCTACCCAGCGAAAATATCCTTCAAATATGATGGAGAAATAAAAACTTTCCCAGATAAACAAAAATTAAGGGAGTTCATTGCCACAAAACCTCCTCTTCAGGAAATCCTCAGGAAAACCCTCATTCCTGAAAAATCCAAAAAAGGAAAGGGGCTACAAAACCAAGAGCAGAGGAGATAAGTAGAAGGACAACAACAGAGAGTAGCAGCTCTTCATCGGAACAGATTAAACCACGGGACAAGAAACAAAGGAAATTGAAGAAAACCGGAAAACAAGACATAAAATGGTAGTGGTAGGCCCCCACATCTCAATAATCACTCTAAATGTAAATGGATTGAACTCCCCAATCAAAAGACACAGAGTGGCAGGATGGATCAAAGAACAAGATCCAACAATATGCTGCCTCCAGGAAACACACCTCAGCCCCAAAGACAAACACAGACTCAGAGTGAAGGGATGGAGAACAATACTCCAAGCTAATAATGAACAAAAGAAAGCAGGTGTCGCTATACTAATATCAGACAAGGTAGACTTCAAAGCAAAACAGATAAAGAAAGACAAAGAGGGACAGTATATAATGATAAAAGGGACTCCCCACCAAGAAGACATAACACTTATAAATATATACGCACCCAACACAGGAGCACCAAAATTTGTAAAGCAACTCTTAATAGAACTAAAAGAAGACATCAACAACAATACAATAATAGTAGGGGACCTCAACACACCATTAACACCAATGGACAGAACATCCAGACAGAAAATCAACAAGGAAATAATAGAATTAAATGAAAAATTAGACCAGATGGACTTAATAGATATATATATAGAACACTTCATCCAAAAACAGCAGGTTACACATTCCTTTCTCAAGTGCACATGGAAGATTCTCAAGGATTGACCATATTTTGGGAAACAAAGCAAACATCAATAAATACAAGAGAGTTGAAATAATATCAAGAATCTTTTCTGATCATAATGCTATGAAACTAGAAATCAACTACAAGAAAAAAGCAGAGAAAGGTGCAAAAATGTGGAGACTAAACAACATGCTTCTGAACAAACAATGGATCATTGAAGAAATTAAAGAAGAAATCAAATATTATCTGGAGACAAATGAAAATGAGAACACGACATACCAAATCATTTGGGATGCAGCAAAAGCAGATCTAAGAGGGAAATTCATCGCAATACAGGCTCACCTCACTAAACAAGAAAAGGCTCACAGAAGCAACCTCAAATGACACCCAACAGAACTAGAAAAAGAAGAACAAACAAAGCCCAGAGTCAGTAGAAGGAGGGAAATAATAAAAATAAGAGCAGAAATAAACGATATTGAAACAAAAAAGACAATAGAAAGGATCAATGAAACAAAGAGTTGGTTCTTTGAAAAAATTAACAAAATCAACAAACCTTTAGCCAGACTCACCAAGAAAAGAAGAGAGAAATCGCAAATAAATAAGATTAGGAATGAGAGAGGAGAAATCACAACAGATACCAATGAAATACAAGGGATCATAAGAGAATACTATGAAAAACTATACGCCAACAAATTGAACAACCTGGAAGAAATGGACAAATTCCTAGACTCCTACAATCTCCCCAAACTGAATCAGGAAGAAATGGAGAATCTGAATAGGCCAATCACAAATAAGGAAATAGAAACGGTAATCAAACACCTCCCCAAAAATAAGAGTCCAGGACCAGACGGCTTCTCTGGAGAATTCTACCAAACATTCAAAGAAGACTTAATACCTATTCTTCTCAATCTATTCCAGAAAATTGAGGAAGATGGAGTACTCCCTAACACATTCTATGAAGCCAACATCACTCTGATCCCCAAACCTGACAAGGACAACACAAAGAAGGAGAACTACAGGCCGATATCACTGATGAACACAGATGTAAAAATCCTCAACAAAATTTTGGCAAACCGAATACAGCAATACATCAAAAAAATTATACACCATGATCAAGTGGGATTTATACCAGGGACACAGGGATGATTCAACATCCGCAAGTCAATCAACGTGATACACTACATCAACAAAATGAAAAACAAAAACCACATGATCATCTCAATAGATGCAGAGAAAGCATTCAACAAGATCCAACACCCATTTATGATAAAAACCCTCAATAAAATGGGTATAGAAGGAAGGTACCTCAACATAATAAAGGCCATATATGACAGACCCACAGCCAACATCATACTCAATGGACAAAAACTGAAAGCCATCCCTCTGAGGACAGGAACAAGACAAGGGTGCCCACTTTCACCACTCCTATTCAACATAGTACTGGAGGTGTTGGCCAGAGCAATTCGGCAGGAAAAAGAAATAAAAGGAATCCAAATAGGCAATGAAGAAGTAAAACTCTCGCTGTTTGCAGACAACATGATCTTATATATAGAAAACCCCAAAGAATCCATAGAAAAACTATTAGAAATAATCAACAACTACAGCAGAGTAGCAGGGTATAAAATCAACATACATAAATCAGTAGCATTTCTATACACTAACAATGAACTAACAGAAAAAGAACTCAAGAACTCAATCCCATTCACAATCGCAATGAAAAGAATAAAATACCTTGGGGTAAACTTAACCAAGGAAGTGAAGGATCTATACAATGAAAACTACAAGACTTTCTTGAAAGAAATTGACGACGACATAAAGAGATGGAAAGACATTCCATGGACATGGATTGGAAGAATAAACATAGTTAAAATGTCCATACTACCTAAAGCAATATACAGATTCAATGCTATCCCAATCAGAATCCCAAGAACATTCTTCACAGAAATTGAACAAAGAATCCTAAAATTCATATGGGGCAACAAAAGACCGTGAATTGCTAAAGCAATCCTGAGCAAGAAAAACAAAGCCGGCGGAATCACAATCCCCGATTTCAAAACATACTACAAAGCTACAGTGATCAAAACAGCATGGTACTGGTACAAAAACAGGTCCACAGATCAATGGAACAGAATTGAAAGCCCAGAGATAAAACCACACATCTATGGACAGCTAATCTTCGACAAAGGAGCAGAGGGCCTACAATGGAGAAAAGAAAGTCTCTTCAACAAATGGTGCTGGGAAAACTGGACAGCCACATGAAAAAGATTGAAAATTGACCATTCTTTTTCACCACACACCAAAATAAACTCAAAATGGATCAAAGACCTAAAGATTAGGCCTGAAACAATAAGTCTTCTGGAAGAGAATATAGGCAGTACACTCTTTGACATCAGTTTCAAAAGAATCTTTTCGGACACTATAACTCCTCACTTGAGGGAAACAATAGAAAGAATAAACAAATGGGACTTCATCAGACTAAAGAGCTTCTTTAAGGCAAGGGAAAACAGGATTGAAACAAAAAAACAGCTCACTAATTGGGAAAAAATATTTACAAGCCACTTATCCGACAAAGGGTTAATCTCCATAATATACAAAGAACTCACACGGCTTAACAACAGAAAAACAAACAACCCGATCAAAAAATGGGCAGAGGACATGAACAGACATTTCTCAAAAGAAGATATGAATATGGCCAATAGACACATGAAAAGATGTTCATCATCGCTAATCATCAGGGAAATGCAAATCAAAACTACACTAAGATATCACCTTACACCCGTTAGATTGGCAAAAACATCCAAAACCAAGAGCGACAAATGTTGGAGAGGTTGTGGAGAAAAAGGAACCCTCATATACTGTTGGTGGGAATGCAAACTGGTACAGCCACTATGGAAAGCGGTATGGAGATTTCTCAAAAAGTTAAAAATAGAAATACCCTATGACCCAGCCATCCCATTACTGGGTATCTATCCTAAGAACCTGAAATCAGAAATCCCAAGAGTCCCTTGTACCCCTAGGTTCATCACAGCATTATTTACAATAGCCAAGACGTGGAACCAACCTACGTGCCCAGAAACAGATGATTGGACAAAGAAGATATGGTATATATACACAATGGAATACTACTCAGCCACAGAAAAAGACAAAATTGGCCCATTCACAGCAACGTGGATGGACCTCGAGGGTATTATGTTAAGCGAAATAAGCCAGTCAGAGAAAGACGAACTCTATATGACTCCACTCATAGGTGGAAGTTAATATATTGACAAGGAGATCTGATCGGTGGTTACCAGGGAAAAGGGGGGGCGAGCGGAGGGCACAAAGGGGGAAGTGGTGTACCCACAACATGACTAACAAAAATGTACAACTGAAATCTCACAAGCTTGTAATCTATCATAACATTAATAAAAAAAATTTAAAAAAATAAAAAAAATTATAAAACGTGCTTCTTTTATACTCAACCATCCTTAGATTGTGATCAAAACAATATACTGTCCAATAAGCAGCCACAATCCACATGTAGCTACATAAATTTAAATTAATTAAAATGGAAATTCAGTCATATAGCTCCTAGACCACATTTCAAGTGGTCAAGACAAGTGTGGCCAGTGGTTACCATGCTGGACAATGAGATACAGAACACATCCATCACCACTGAAAGTTCCACTGGACAGCACTGCTCTAATTCTTAGAATGAACAGAGTAAATCAAGTGCTGGGATTCCTTTCTTTGGTATAATTTATCCAACCAAATTCTTGATAGCTTAACATCACAATCTTTACGTGAAATTATCAACCTTTGCAAACATCTTCAGAAAGAGATCATTTTTGCAAAAGCTTTCCAGAGCTTCATCAAATTTCCCAGGGAGCTCTCTTAATCCTCTATCAAATTGATTAAAAGCACACAAATCCAGGGCCAGACTATCTGAGCTCACACCCTGGCTTCATGTGTGATCCTGGACAGTCACCCAACCTTTCTGTGCCTGTTTCCTCATCTGCAAAATGATAATAATTATCAGTTGTCATGAGGATTAAATAAGTGAAAACATGTGAAGTGCTTAGAACAGCATTAGCTGCTGAGTGTTCTGCTGGGTACTCTGGCTATGCTGACTTCATGCTTCCCCCTTTACACTCAACTAAGCACACTCTAGCCTGGTACTTTTATCCACTCGGACCTACTGTACACACTGCCAACACTGTGAGCAAGTACCACATGGGGCCCTCTGCCCCTACTTTATCCCCCAGGCCACATGAGTGTGAGCTACTACCATCAGTCACATCATTCTTGACTGCAGTACCATGTCATTATTCTTATCAATTTTCTCCTTTCATTCAACAGTCTAATTCTGCTAAACGGTCATGTATTATTTGTCCTGCAGGAGATTTGCACAGTTTTCTAACATTACTTTCATCAACTACATGAAATCCTGCAGCTTTTGCAAGATTTGCAATTTCAGTTTGTAACTGATTTGTATTGCATTTATATTCTTTGATCACATAAAAATCTAACAATCAGCAGAGAGATTTAATAACAAAGATGCTGACAAGTGGGGCAGGGCCAAAGGCAACTGTTAAGTGGGGAAGGCAGTGGAGTGCGGCCCAATGTCATGAGTGCTTAATTTGCCAGAGAATAAATTTTTTTTTTTTAAAGATTTTATTTTTCCTTCTTCTCCCCAAAGCCCCCGGTACACAGGTGTATATATTTTTAGTTGTGGGTCCTTCTAGTTGTAGCATGCGGGATGCCGCCTCAACATGGCCTGATGAGCAGTGCCATGTCCACGTCCAGGATCTGAACCGGCGAAACCCTGGGCCACCGAAGCGGAGCACGCCAACCCAACCACTCAGCCACGGGGCCGGCCCCAGAATAAATTTTTTTAAAAACTGCATTGCCGGCAGGTCCCTAACCTTATAACATTAAAATACTTAAAAATATGTGTGCCTGTGTATATGTTCATCTATCCTATTTATGAGTTCCCATGCATCACATGTATGGAGGTGGTACAGTGAAAAAGAACACTGGTTAAAGAAATCAGCAGACTGAAGTTAAGATGTGGACTCAGCTGGGTGACACTGGTCAAATCACTTAACAGCTCTAAGCCTCAGTTTCTTTATCAATAAAATGGGATAACCACTTACTTCACAGACTTGCTGTAGGGGTGAAATGAGACACACAGCAAAGGTTCAATAAATGTTGGCTGAACTGGCATCTTTTCTATGGGACATTAATTCCTAGTCTCAGTTTAATTTAAAAGACAGCATACTTCAAAAAAAAGAAAAGTGATCTACTAATGACCAAGTAATATTGAAAAATGCATGTAAAACATCTAGATAAAATTGTTTTATGAAATAAAGGAGTGCAGGAAAAAACAAACAAAAAAAGGGCAGCATACTTGTCAACTGAGAACTCAGGATGCCTCACTCCCTAGACCCATTTGAATTAGAAACCCAAGAAGAGATCTAAGCAAGTAAGTAATATTTAAATATGTGGTCTGCAAAAACAGAATTTCTAATGAGCTTTCTTAAAAGCTAGTACACAGACACTGTTCAAAGTGTCAGATCCAACAAAGACGAACTCACACAAACAGCCCAATGTGAAGGTCAAGCATTTGTGTGCTTGAGAAACTGCTCTGGCCCTGGAAATTACTGGAACCAAAAAGTTTGCTTAGCAAATCATTATTTTTATTATCCTGCAACAGTAAAGTTCTACAGCTGCTATTCTGATGGCTGAAATGACCCTGCTAATAAAGAAAAGGCTGCCTGGTGCCCTGTTCCTCCTCCTTACCTTCGGGTGACACTGCAGGATTGAGAAGAGCACATTGTGCACTCTTGGGAAGATGCTCCCATACTCGAAGGGCTTCAGGTGGTCCAAAGGGACTGTGAGTAGGATGCTGAAGGCCAGGCTGACATGGTGCGGGTTGCTGACGGTCTCCTCCCCCTGCCGCAGCAGTGCGGCCAGCACATCCAAAATGGGCCCCACCACTGCCAGGGGCACAGGCTGCTCCTGACAAGCCTCTCGGTTTTGTAGCTATTACGACAAGAAGGAATCAAGGAAAGAAAATGAAGGTAACTTTCCAGAGAAATAACAAAAAAACTGAACCAGGCAGGTAAAAACTGAAGTGGCAGGGGTAAGAACGTCCACACTCCAAAATGAATTGATGTGGTCAGTGGGCAGTTTGAAGAGACAAGGAGGCCAGTGTCCAATCTCCAAGGGCAACCTACTATGGAATTGGCTGTTTCAGTCCACACTTTTTGTTGGATTCATCTACCATGAAGAGAAGTAATTTCTTATAAAAGAGTTGACTCATCCAACTTAGAACAAGAAAACTTCACATCAGACATAGATAACATTTTCCTAAAAAGATGATGCATTCCACATCTATAATTAAACTTCATTTGTTACAGTTGTTAAAAATCAATTCTAGTTAAAGATGTTCAATTATCATTCTAGAGGAGGGAGAGAACAGACTCCAGATGAGGGAAAGCTCAAAGTCCTCCATACAGAACCTGGGAGAGCTCACCCATGACCCTCCTCCTCACACAGCCATCTGTAAACAGCACCCTTGTGAGGCTTTGGGGGCCTATCTCTCACAATGCTCATCTATTTTTGGGTACTCTGGCTGCACTGACTTCATGCTATCCCCTTTATATTTACCTAAGCAGTTCCTAGCCTGTGTTTATATCAATGTGGACTGCCAACACAGATCACGCACCACATGGGCCCCTCTACCCGCTCCCCATTCCTCCTCCTGCTGCCCACTACACATACTAGGTAGACATGGGATTCGTCCACGAATAGAGATTCCTAGGAAAGTGACGACACAACAAAATGGAAGAACAGAAGAGAATGTAAGTCTATTCTTTAGACCTTCTGCCCTGAGAATATGCAAATCCAGGGCAATTCTGTCAGTAACAAACGCTAGAATGAGAGCTGATAACAATGTTAAAATAGATGCTGCTCTTTTGAATCCAGGTCTAAGAATACTGACGCCAGACTCCTCAAAGGGCAGAAACATGGAGATAGTCCCAAGCTGAAGTAAGTTTGTGTTCTAGTGAAGCAAAAAGTCATGTATCTACTGTGTATATTCACCAGGTACCAAAATGTAACATCTAGGTGAGATTATATCAATAACCTACCCGTAACATTACTACCCCATTCTATAAAGCCATTATTTCTTACTGCGTCATAGATGTGCGTCATTTAAACACACACACACCCCTATAAGGGAATGAATGCATTGAACTGATCACAAAATTTTGTGGGGGCAAAGAAAGCCCCAAGATTCCTCCTCATCTCATCTAATTTAGACAGGCCCCCACAGTAGCCTCATCACGCCACCACATTCTTTCTATCACTGCCTGTCCAATGCTCCCTAGTGCTCCTCGATGCCCCTTCACACCCCGTCTCTACTGAGGACACCCATGTGTGCAGACAGACAAAAGCACCAGCAGGACACGTACTGACAAAAAAGCATTCTGCTCAAAGCCACCTTCAGGATGCAGCCCCAAAACACACTCTGCATAAACTCAGAAAATAGCAGAAGAAAACACCGCCTTCTGTCTCTACAGGAAGAAGAGGGATGAGATACAGGGCACAATCCAGAGGGTACTCACAATCAGAGCCGTGACTATCTGGGGGCACGCACGCCAGAACAAACTTGCCTTCTCTCCACTGAAGAGGCAGCTCAGTAGCAACTTGATCAATGTAACAGCAGATAAAATGGCCTAGGATAAAAGGAAAAAAACTTAGCAGAAACAGCCAAGCTTTCTCTTAAGAAGTCCATGTTGGGAAGCAGCCTGGTCTCTGGTGCTGAGGCGATAAAGCAGAAGCCCGTCAGAACCCTGGTGTCGGGGCATGGATGAAACCAGGCTGGGGTTAAGTCCTGAGGGTGATGTCCTTTATGTCACCACACAGTCAGGGAATCAACAAATAAGATGAGGAGAACTAGGACAGAGTAAGGGCGCTTGTTTTCATTAGCATCTCATTAAACCAAACATGTACATGTGCCAGAGAGTAAAATAAAAGAAGGCCACAAACAAGTACTCTGGTCTAATTATAGATATCCCATCCTGTCAAAACAGTGTGGAAAGAGGAGGCTGGCTGTAACCTACCTGTGCAAAAACTGTATGTGCTCACGGATAAAAGGAGGAAACACGGACAAAGTCAAACAGCTGGATTAGGTGTGGGAGTACAGGGGAGGGCTTAAACCATGTGAAGGGAAGTATGTGGGAAGGAAACTATCTTCACTGAGTGCCTCTGTCAATAAATATCTGACGCTGTGCCAGGCGTTTGATTGACACCATCAATTTCAGCGTCACATTAGTCTCTTCTTCCTCCCCTAACACTGCAGACCCACAGCCCACAAAATTCTGGCTTCCATCCTTTGCTCCTCGCTTTCCCTCTCACTCCCTGACTAGACACATCCCTACACACATTCCCTAATCCCCATCCCTAACCCTGTCAGCAGGCTCACTCTCTCCCCTGAGCTTAGGTCCCCCTCTCCCACCAACCTGCAGGGTGTGTCTACCCACCAAGGGCCTGAACGTTGATGCCTCCCTTGCCCGTCCATCTTCTCACACTCACACATCCTCTGCTCCCAGCAGAGGACACGCTCACTATGTTGTGCACACATCACCCTCCACCCTGTCTCCATAGCAATGTCCTTCCACTCCAGGCCACCCCCCTGAAATCCTATGAATGCTCGGTTTGAGTGTCATCTCCTTTGTGAATCTTCTCCGACTATCTGACTGGTTTAAACAGAAATTTATGGTTTATTTTTCCTTGGCTTGTGGAAGGGAAGCCCAGAAGCCTTCTCACAGCTATAGCTCAATCGTGCTGCAAAGACGCACAATGAAAACTTCCAGAGAGAGATGGGCAAGTGCTGCAGGCAGTGCAGAGCAGCCAATCTGGTCCAGCCTGGGCCTCATGCTCACGTAAAGGAGACATGAGTTCTCCCTGCTGCCCAACTCTGACCTAAATTACCCTCTCCAGCTCTCCTCCCACCCAAATCAAAACCCAATCCTTGTGTGTTGATTATAATCAGAAATCAAGAAGCCACTTGTGATGCAGAGAAAGCTCAGAACTAGAAGACTTGGGTCGTAATCCTGGCCCCACAATAGTTAGCTCTGTGGGTTTATTCCTCCTGTGCAAGCAGGGACAATATCTGACCAGTCCAATGCATGGGCCGTTGAGAGTACCAAATCTAGCATGTGATCTCCATGCACGGGCTCAGTAAAATACGTAATGCCAAATGCAAATACAGGGCTTTATTAGCAACTACCAAATAAACAAAGGCGCAAAGGATTGAGGGCAGCTTGCTAACTTGAGTGATTCTCAAATGGGAGCCAGGCTGTATGACCAAATCAAGTAAAATTTTTCAAAAAGTATGACGGGGAAGATCTTAAACAATGGATGAACAGAATTTAACTTTTTACGTTAATGTCAACATTTATATCATATTTAGTATTTCACATAACAAGAACACACAGTTGCAATTTGAAAAAGTTTCCCTTTGAAAAATAAGACCTCCTTACATTGAGGCCCTGGGCCTCTCGAGAGGCCAGAGCTCCCTCCGCAAACTCCCTTTTTGCCTATAGTGTCTATTGGTCTGACTGTGTGTGCTTAATTAGTTTTAGGGGTGACGCTGCATCTCAAATAACTTTTCCCATTTGAGCAAATACTGTCTACATGCCTGCCACACAAGCAAGAAAGGAGCTACACACCTGTAAATCTGCTCTCCACATATTACAGATGTCTAATCCTTGGAGAATATACCGCATCACCATCCTGAAGTCCTCTGTTGTCCCAACCTCTAACATTTGGGTGAACAAGGCTCCCAAATGAGGTTCAAAATCCTGAATTACCTGAACTGAAATTGCAGGATCTGTGTGGAAAAGAAATCAAAACTGTCAAGATGTGATAGACAAGAGGCAGGTGAAACAAACCAGAGCAGCTATATGATGAAACAGAGTGCAGCCAACAAATTAAGTCACCATTTCAGCGGCATGGAAATACTCATGTGTAGGTGAAAAAAGCAGGACACACAACATTTACAGCATGACACCAGCATCTCACACACAGTGCAAAGAAGAGCCTGACAGAATGATAATGTTTAGCAGTGCTTAACTCTGGACCATGGGAGATAGGTCACTCTTACTTTCTTTATACTTTTTTTCTACTTTCCTTTTATTCTTTTATATAATCAGTAGGAACACAGGGGTGGATGGTACTTTTAAACAGATGGGAACGTTAAAGAGATTAAAAGAATCTCAAACTTCTGGGGACCTGCCTGTCAGTCATCCAGCTGTTTCCCACTTAATGTGGGACAGCCTTCTATCGTCCCAGGGTCCTGTGGCCCACAGTTTCAGAATAAAACTCGAGGTTAGGGCCTTTAAGGCCCTTTATAATCTGACCCCAGCTTATCTTTCCAGCCATGTTTCAGCCCATCAGACTATTCCACATTGCCAGAATACCTTCCTACGTCCCAGGGCTTTGCTTACTACATACAGCATGGTGGGGAGGGGAGGACCAAAGGCTTTGAGAGAAAGATGTAGGTCCGAGTCTCCTACAAGCTGTAAGATCCTGGACTCATGACCTCTCTGAGCCTTAATTCCCACATCAGTGAAATGGGCAGAACAGCACCAACTCCTGTGGTTGGCAAATAAAATAAAGGGCACTGCGGAGTGTCTACCACATGGAAGGCTCAGCATTAGCACTCCCCACCATCTCCACTGGCCCTACCTATCCCTCTGAGGCCACTGCTTACTAACACTTTGCCTGCATGCACCTTTCAACCCAAAGTCCATAGTTCTGGGCCACTTTATAGCAACTGTCCTGTAATTTGTATAATTTATGTGAGTGCCTGTTTACTTAATTAGATAGGTCAAAATCAACACTTCAGTCATCTCCAGAGTAGGACAGAGTTCCACACATTTTTAAGCATTTTAAGCATTTTTAAAAGTGATGGTTTCTATAATTGAATTGAGGTAGTCTATTCCACTGTGAGAAAGTATCCTTACAAATGCTCATTTTTATGAGCTGAAACCTATGTGAATCAAGTCTGAGGATACAGGTGGCCACCCTTTGGTTATTCAAAGCCACCTTGATGCTCCCTCTCTCGCCCAAAGCCTTGGGCGACTCCTCACTTGGCATTTCTTCCAGACTTCTCTCTCCTCTAGTCCCTTCTCTAGACACAGTCCAGCAGCTCAGGTGTATGAGGCATGGACCAAGTGGCAACACTTGGGCCCGTGGTCTGAGGGCTCAGTAGGGCAGCTGGCCTCATCCCCTCCAAGAGCATGACTGAGATTTTGTCCTTGGAGTCAGAAGTACCACAAGCCAAAGGACACACAGTTAGAACTCAGAGGCAACCTCAACTCACAAAGGTTGGAGGAAAAAAGGAGGAACACAGTATTTTGTTTAACAAAGGGGCAGAGGGGGCAGAGGTTTAGACCACCAGCTGCCATTTCTTAGAACATTAATTTAGAACACTGTAACTAGTGTTAATAAAAGACTAAATTTTAGCCCCCATTAAGAAGGTGAACACCATTCCTTAAAAAAGTTGCTGAAAGAATAAGATAGAACATGTGACACCAAAGCCTTTCAGTCAATCCACAATCAAGGCAGAGATAGAAAGGCTATTCAAAGGGAGACAATAGCAGCGTTATTCAGGCCACACACTTCAGTTCTGGCGCTGGCCCAGGCAGACTAGTCAGCTTTACTTCCTACAAGGCCTCATTTAATGCTTTTGTATCTGAGCACGACTGTGGCCCCATCTCGCCCATCACAGCTTCTCCACAGGGAAATAGAGAAGTTGGCATGGGTTCTGAGGGTTAGGCTTGGCTGATGGACCACCCCCCAAACTCACCTCAAAGGACTATCATAACTAACCTCAACCCCTCAATAACCAAAACAAAAAGGCAAAACGAACCCACACCAACTTGAAACAGTTAGGGATGAAATCTAGCCCAGTAACCTTTGACCTAAAGGACAAGAGATATCGAATCATCCTGCACGAAGACACTGGCTGGGTTTGCGTTTCTGATCAGCTGGCCTAGAAAGTCAATATCCAACTGAAAGGCCCAGATGACATCACAGGCTGAGCCTCTTTCTGGCCAGCACCTATAGCCCCAATGATAGCTGGGCACCACACTGAGACCTAGGGGTTGAAGTTCTGCCCTCAAGGGATTTTATGAATTTCCCTAAAAATCAGTCATTTGCATTTTTTAAAAGTTGGCAGATCTTGTATCTTTCTTAAGTCAACTGATGGCACTCAAGATCTAATACAGAAGAGCCTACTAATAAGGATGAATTTATCTGTTGACCATCCAGGGCCAGGACAGATAAAAACTAAAAGAGAATAGTATATCTCAAAACTATAAACTAGAACAATCTCCAAAATAAGTGAAAAACTAAGGTGCTAAACAACATATCGATAAGAATACCATTTGTATAAAAAGGCAAGGACACAACTGTGAGGGTGCTGCTTCCACGTGCAGAGAAGGCAGATATTGGAAATGCATTCCTGGGAGTCGACGGGAGGGGGGTTTTCTCACCACTCACCGTGTCGTTCCTTCTGAAATGAACACCTGCTCCAAGGTGGGGGGAAGCTCTCTTTGCCGGCCACTTAGCTAGCTTTCACCAAAAACTCTGCAGTGCAGAATCAACTCAAGAGAAAAGATCTTACCTGCAAGAACTTTTCTCACAGAATGAAATATGGAGATAAAAACAGAATCCTTCTTGGGATGTAGTTCTGGGGCCAAAAGGAACAGAGTTAAAAACCGCACAGCTGCCTGGAAAGACTGAGTGTCTCCTGCAAGAGCTGGCAACTCTGACAGTATTTGAGAGTAAACACTCTGGTAGAGGGCAGGATGGGAGAGCTGCATTTTGTCTGTCATTGGGGAAATCTCTGTCCCGTGGTGCCTGGAGTGCTGGCCCACATCTGCTTCCAAGAGTGTGCTAACCGACGAGATGAAGGCAGAGGGAAGGCGCCGGCCCTGCGCCCCATGTACCAAGCAGAGCTGGAGCACAACTCCAGTATGGAGAATGGCTTGCTGCAACAGCTCAGGCAGTGCTTCTGTGGCCTCGTGTTGCTGCATCCATTCTTTAACAAAAGGCCCCAGGACTTGGCATAACTTAGTTAAAGACACCAGAAGGAGCTGCCTGCCCAGAGGAGTTTGATTTTCCAATTGTTTGCCTGAAGTTGCTTCAGTGTACGGTTTGAACCTTGAGAGGAATGCGATGATTTTCCCAAAATTGAGCACCAAGCTCAGCTTTATCTGGATAAGCAACTGCATGAGCTGTTCTAAGAATGTCCCTATCACTTGGAGGAATTCCAACCAAGAAGGGTCATCCATATCAATAAGAAATCTACTACTCATTTTGAACAATGAGGTCAGTACAATCTCAAAAATATCACTAATGTACATGACTTTGAGCACTGAGCGGGCACTTTTGCCCCTTTGCAGGTAAGCAAGGAGCTGGTAGCAAGTCATCAAAAACTTGAGGTTCAGTGAGGAGGAGCAAGAGCCCCCCACCTTGCTGATGGCCATGGACAGTAACAGAAGAAAATAACACACATGATGGGGACTCAAGAGGTTGTCCAGTTGCAGAGTAGAAACAACTTCTAAAAGCCGCAGGATGCTGTCTAATTGTTCCCCCTCCAGCTGAATGGGAAAGTCGCTCCTGACCAAGGATAGTAAGTTTTGGGCAATTTCTCCTCTTGGTTCTACAACATCAGGTCCAACTTTTGCAAATATGTTTTCCCAGTGAGCCACAACCATGTGGTCCTTTACAAAAAGCCAGGGAAGCTGCTGACTAAGAAGACTAGAGTCACTTTGGACACCAGAACACAGAATGCTAGTACATCTTGCAGTTAGGCACATTAAGAAAGCAGAATGAAGGGACTGCATTTCTGGAAAGAGAGGGCTGTGAAGGACGGCCTTGGATATGTTCTCAAGTGTGACATTTAGCTCCTCATCTGCTGAGCCTTCCTGGGCTCTGCTCATTGGTAAAGTTCTTAGCAGGACATCAGCCAGGTATCTCACATCATCTGGAGAGAGGTACGATATTAAAATGGAGAGATTTGACATAACCAAGTGCCAGTGTGCTACGGGGTATGTGAGTGCACTCACTGTCCCCACTTCACCATCCCAGGAAGCTGCGGTCCTCTGAGTCAAGCTTTCTCTGCCAGAACCAAGAATGTAGGCAGCATCACACTTAAGAGAGTGGAGGGCTGCTTCAGACAGGAAACTAGTTTGCACCAAAGTCCTTTTCATTTTCTGCAGGTAGAGGTGTTCTAAGCAATATCTGCCGAGAGTGTCAAATTGAGCCACAAGCTTTTCTATCTTCTTCCAGTGGCATGTTTCTATACCTGGGAGCAATGAAGGGAGGTCAGAGACCTCTGGAACACCACCAGTAAAGGCCCCAGACACAGAGTGATACTGGCTACAGTTTAGACTAAGCATGGCATCAACCTGGGCCCAGGTGTATGAGAGCAGGAGCGCAGAGTCACTGACCTTCTGTAGCCACAGCTCACAGTCTGGGCCCTGGCAGTCCAGGAGAATGTGCAGCAGGGGCTTCACGAGCTCTTGGAGCATCCTTTCCATCGTGCACTGTGTCCGTCTGATGACAGGCAGAGGTGTGCTATTGTCCAGACTCCTCATATTGAACATGACGCAGTGCAGCAGCGAGCTCAGGGACAGGGACTTCAGGGCCATGTCGACATCAGCTCGCAGAGAAGGCAAGACCAAAGACTGGAACTTGTCCAGCACAAGGGACCATGCATCCAAGACCTGACTGGGGGGCAACTCCAGGAGGCACTCACAGAGCACCGTGGAGGGCCCTGCGGCCAGCACTGGCTGCCTCAGCGCCTCAGCAGCCGGACGACAGATCACCTCCAAAATCTCCTCAAACAACCGTGGCACCTGCCGGAGTTTGACATATGTTTGGAAGAGAGTGTTGATAAGTGCCTCCTGGGCTTTTCGGGTTCGAAACTCTGTTACTTCTGCATCAATCCACGCTGAAGCCAAGAGGTCATCCAGGTCTGGCTCCAAAATCAAATGGTTCAGAGACATCAGAACCTTGAGGCAGCGGAACCAGGCCGGCACAGAGGCTTGGGAATGGTTTATCAGCAGCTCAGCCAAACGGCGGTAAAAGTGGAACTGAGCTTCTCCATGCCGAATCCTATCAGTGGCAATGTTGTAGATATTACTGTTGGCCACAGAGTTCAATAGCTGTTCCACAACCAGGAGTTCGGTGGTCCAGTCTGAGGTGGACAGGGCTTTTATCTGCTCCTCTGGCAGGTGGGAAAGCCTCAAGCAGCCAAATAGCCTGGGGAGCGCCCGGAAGCAGAGAAGCTGGTTCCCCTCCTTGAAGTAAGAATCTAGAAAGAGCTTATATAGCAAGGCCACTGAGTTGGCTACAACAGCAGCATGAAGGGATGGTTCACAGTAGCTGGTATCTACCAATCTAGCAATCACAGTGTCCATGGGAGCTAGAAGATTCTTCATGGTCCCCATCTTCTGGTCACCTTGCTGCTGCTCCAAGAGCTCCTCTTTGTAGGATGAGAGTAGCTCGGGCTGAAAAGCTCCGCCTCGAAGCATGGCCTCAATCTGACTCCTAACATCCCGGCTCAGTGCCTGCCGCAGCTGGCCCTGGCCACCCTGTGTCCACGTGCCCCCCGAAAGTAAGTGCCTCAGGACTAGGCAGGGCTGGAGCAGATGCCCAGTCACCTCCCCAAAGGCACGTCTTGGGTTGACCTGCTGCTGCTGGATCAAGATGTAATGGCCAAGGGCCAGGTGAATGACCTCGAATAACTGGGGTACCACAGCTGCTTCTGGCTGCCTACAGGTGGACCAGCACAGCTGGCTCAACAAGGTGACTATCAGCTCCTGTTTGGCTGTGTAGATGACAGCAAGGGCAGGTGTTGAGAGGATGCCCTGGCAGCAACTCAGCACAGCACGGATGTTTCTTTGGGATCCCGAAAGAGAGAACTCGGCTATTCTCTCATTTATGATCTGAGCATTAAGAAAGAAAGACAACCATTACTGACTCTAAACCCAAATATATACACAAAAAATACAACAGAATCAATAAACTCACTCCTTGCCCTCACCTTGATGAGAACGAAATGCCCAGATTATCATATCTAAATGAACTTAACATTTACTTAATGTACCAAAGGAAAGTAAAGTACCTGTTTTAATTCCTTCACACATCCACCTCCTATCAATATACATTTGAGAAAGGGATTGATGCCTTTGTAAATCTGCTGTCCCTGTTTAAAGAGCTGGGGTTTGTAAAGCTTAAACTCTACAGATCACTTTTTCTTGGATCCTAAACCTGCAATTCAGCTTAGAAGCTACAGGTGGACGGACAGTAACCTTGGGTTATGATCCTGTAATCAAAAATACATTTTTATAGTCAATTATACTGTTTCTATTTAAAAAGACAAAGCAAAAGGCACTCTTAAAAAAGGAAAGCCATTGATGCCAGATAACTACTTATTATATAGCAACCCCACAGTCTACTCCTTCCAAAAATCAGAAATTCACAAACACCAGAAATTATGAGGGCTGAGCAGATTCCTAAATTCACTCATAGGCTATGTGACTTGCTCCTAGTCTTACGGCATCTGAGAATCAAATTTATCTTGGATGCTAAGTTATCAGTAGCCAAATGACACAGATGTGATGATCTCCATTCAAGGAAATGCTTTCTCTGGAAAAGCTGAAACAAAAATGTCAAATACCTAAATGCCAATGCATTACCACAGTGATTTCCAAATTCTTCTGACTACATAATCCATCTACAAAAACTTTTTCCACACTTACACCCAATAAGGATAATTTATTTATAAATTGTATGCATGTACTATAGTACTACTATTTATATAATTATAAAGCATGCATGAAAATTAAAACATAACTTTTTTTTTAAACATATAGAGATGTCGTAAGATTTTCTTCCCACACTCGCAAAGAACCATTCAGAATAACCCACTTTGGTGACCAGTCGTCTATTATTTTTAAAAGCGACACACAATTTAGAACAGAATTTCAAGAACTACTAAAGCCTATGAATCATCAGGCAGCTGAACTATTTAATTCTTCTTTTACCAGCCTCTATGGCTCTTCTCTTTCAGCCTGCACACTCATATGGGTGAGATGGTATTATGGTCAAGAAAACAGGCTTTGCAATCAAGCAGATCTAGGTTCAAATCCCGGCTCAACCACTTACTAGCTGTGTGACTCTCAGCAACTTACTTAACTGCTCTGAGCCTGATACACAGTAAGTGCTCATTAGTAGTACTGTTTATTGTCACCAGCTACTCTTACAGTATTTCATGATACTCAGTTTTGACAATGAGGTTCGTAATTCTGATCTCCGACTTCAAAATCACTTTGAGTCAAACAACCTTGGCAGCAATTCCTATCCAGATTTTGGCCTTTGATTTCCCTCTAAGCCAACAAAAAGGTGGGGGGAAAATCACAAAGCAGTATAATTTGCTGGTCATCTTTTCCAATTAAAAAGGTAATCAACAATCAGTTTATGAAACACTTCTATGCTTTTCTTGAATATTAAATAACAGTGCTTAGCACAGTGTAGAGCATACAATACACATTCAATAAATACGAGTTGCTATTATAATTCTAATAGTATTATTTCCTTCTCCTCCCCTACCTTGATATTTGCTGCATCTTCATATAATTAAACCTGAAACAAGCCTCTAGCATTAACAGGAAATCAACAGAGATGCATGTAACAGATACAGGACAACACAGGAAATTGTTAATTACCTTGACTAGGGAAATCTGAAGGTTAATTGTCTTTCCATTCTTGAGGAGATTCTGCAATTTTCTGCTGTGCAGAATGTTATCTATATAGATCCAAAGCCTTTCAACAATGTCTTCCTTCAGCTCAAGTTTTTTCTTATAAAATGCAACCAACGACTGTCTTGCCCAATCAAGTAATACCTGAATTTGGAAGAAATATACTCTGAAAATAAATGAATTTCTTTAGCAACAAAGAAAGAGGACAGGCATTTATAGGGACATTCCATGCATAAGCAAATCCAACTGTCAGCGGAAAAAACTATCCTTTAAAACTTATCTTTGGTAATATTTTATTGCATACATATTCAGGTATCTTAAAATGTTTATTATTAAAGAAGTAATAAAAAAAGAAAACAACAAATTTTGGGGGTCGGCCTGGTGGCATAGTGGTTAGGTTCACAAACTCCACCTAAGCAGCCCCAGGTTCCCAGGTTTGGATCCCAGGTGTGGACCTACACACCGCTCCTCAAGCCATGCTGTGGTAGCATCCCACATACAAAATAGAAGAAGATTGGCACAGATTTAGCTCAGGGCCAATCATCCTCAACAACAACAAAAAAGAACTTTGTCTTCATGGGTCAAATAAAAAATTTCAAGTGAAACAACAGTTTCTTCTAACTTCTAACTTCTCTGAAGTTGTACTAAATTTTAAAAGCTGGAAGCACAAGAATTGCTCAGAATGGCCACAAAATGAATCACACACAAAAGTAAAAATGTAGAGTCAAAGGACAGGGGTTTGTGCCCAGGCTGCCCATGTTACCCATGGCTTAACCCTCCAATCTATTTACCTTACGCAGAAGACAGAGAGTCTTCTGTGAAATAATGCACAAGTGCCTTATGAAAAGGAGGGTTGAACATATATAGTTTCCATTATTGTGACATGTTTCCTGATTCATAAACATGAGGAAAGGTGGTGAGGCCTCAGTTCATGATACGAGAACTGTCACTAACAGAATGAACAGTGACAGATGCTAAAAGGAAAAAAACCTCTCAGGATAAGATAGTGAAGCCCTTGATCGAATTGTCTGCCATGACTTCCCCTTTTGGCTTACCCTGTGTAGCATTTGCTAAGTGACTGTCAAGCTGCCAAAAGGAGTCTCAGGTGCAGCCAGATTTAGGAACTACTAGCAAATATGACAGCGCTCCACATACTGTACCTCATCATCATTTTAACAGATGTAATCCATCTTTGACACATTTTGTGCTGTCTTAATACCAGCATACGTGTGTATGTTAATCCAATTTCGTGAGCTCATCATCCTGGTGTCTCCATTGTATTCACAGTATTTTTTAGCCAAATAAGCCTGAGAAATGTTAAAAATGAGCGATGTCTTTCTTAGTTCCTAATCTATTTCTAGAACGGCTTAGTACAAATACTAAACCTTCTCTACTTCCCAACCTTCAATTCATCAAAGTCCAAAGATGTTTAACAAAGCACCAACAAGCAACACTACTGGAGCATCACTTTGGATTTACAAGTAAATGGAGCTGCCTAAAGACGCAGAACTTAACTTCTGTAACCTAATTCCCAATTTGTTCACTGATACACATACTTCATTCAGAATATAAGAGATGTTTCCGAACATAAGAGAAATGCTAACTAGATTTTGTAACAGAAAAACTTTACTAATGTAATTCCTTACAATACCTTTTTTCACTGACATTACTTTTAACTTCCAACCATGTTTCCTTCCCCAATCTTTTCTCTAATCTTTTAAAATCTTAACTAAGTGTCAATATGCAATTTACATAAGTGTTAATTATTTTAAGTTGTAGAAATGTAAGTTTCACATTAAACTTACTTGTTCTTTATTTGGAAGAAAGCATTGGTGGGAAATCCAAGCAAAGTGAGCTAGTTTCAGTTTATCTTCCCAGGAAGTTGCCTTGCTTTTAAGCTTAAGGGAAATGCCAGAATAAACAGCAGCCATTGCTACACTTTTTCTAAGATTTAAAACAATGGAAAAAAAATATTAGATTAAGGTCAAACTCAACAAGCACCAGAAAATAAACATTATCTATCTTATTGTCAAATAATATATAGTCCTTAAAATTTTTTTTTCAATGAATTAAAACACATCAACAGAATTGTCAAGCCCAAGTCTATACATAAGACGCTTGAGCCCATGAATTTTCCAGGGGAAATTCAGACAACAGCAGGCAGAAAACACACACATAGGTACAAGTTTTCCTGCTGTGATCAAACACCACAACCCCAGAAGTGCGTGTGCAGGAATTCAAGTGGACAAAATGCAAAGTGTTCAAAGTACTTTGAAAACAGATTCATTCACACATGGTTTTAGATGGAAAAAGTTTCTGCACAAATCTTCTGAAATATACTATGTATTATGTATTAGGACCAGCTCCATTAAAGAGCTTCAAGAGATAAACAAGCAATATATGGAGAAAAATTCTGCAAGTAAAAAGAAATACAGTATAAACCCAATCCTAATACAAATACTGTTATTTCAGCTGCAACAGTAACTTCTCACTACATTCAGTTATGTATACATTTACAAACATACATTGCTTCCAAAGACTCTACAAAATATATTTACACAATTAAGGCTGTAAAAATAGAATACAATTAAATCATGAATAAGGAAAGAAAGTAAACATACCAACCACCTACAATTACTACCAAACCGAGGTAAACATAGCTTTGAGTTTCCTAAAAGTCACAGTAAAAAGGGGAAACATATCAGGTTAAGCCATTTTCATTATACAAAGGGAAACAAGTCAGTTCCTCAAAAGAGAAAATTTTTCTTGATGCTTAATAGTGAAATAAAATTATTGAAAATAAAAAGCAAAACAGGACAATGGAAATGCCAAAAAACGATCGCAGTTCCACGTTTCTAATATAAATACTGTCAAACCAAAAGAATTTGCTACACTGAGGGCTAGATCACTTGCATTTTTTAAATCTCTGGGGCCTGAAATCCTACAGACCTACCTTCGGAACTTATTCCCATAGGTAACTAACTATACACAGAATGAGAGAACACTGGGTGAAGGACACTTCCATTCAGCATGGTATCCATCACTCTATTACAGAGAACAAGAACAGTCAAGCGCTGTCAGTTTTCCTGTTTCACCAACCAGTTCAACAACTACTTATTTAACTTCTAAGTTCAATGTTAGACAGCCATCGCGACAGCTACAAAGTAGTTAAAAAGTGTTTGCAGAATTGGCAACAAAGACTCTCCAGATACCCTCCGGGTTCTACCAACTTTCCACTCTCGGCGCCCTCGGCGACGTGAAAATAAGCCCGATGCGGGAAGCAGAGCGCCGTTAGTACGCACGCAAAGGCCGCTTACGCGCGGCCACATGCTGAATCCTGCCCAGCAGAATGAAACCAAGTAATGAGAGTCAGGAGAGAGCAACAAGGAGCGATGTGAGAGGTCGCCGAAGAAGAGAGTCCAGTCAGCTCTCGCCCAGCGCTTGCTGACTACGGGAGAGGCCAGGCCCGCGGCGGAGGGTCGTCCCTAGGCAAGGCGCTCCCCTCGAGGTGGGCCCCAGGTCGGCCCCAGGTCCGAGCCGCGGGCGAAGGCAAAGAGCCGTCCCCAGGTAAGGAGCTCACCTCGAGGTTGGCCCCAGGTAGGGGCCGAGAGCCGGGGCAAAGGGCGTCCGTCCCCAGGTAAGGAGCTCACCTGAGGCCCCGGCTTGGGTAGGGACTGCTTGCTCGAGCGGAGGGTCGGCCCTGGGGCGGGTGCTCACCTGGAGGTCGGGCCCACGTAAGGGCCGCGGGCGGGGGCAGTGGGCCGTCCTCAGGTAAGGTGCTGCCCTCGAGGCCAGCCCCGGATGGGGACCACGGGCGGGGACGAGAAGAGCGGCGGCTAGGTCGGCCTCCGCGCGGCCCACCACGTGGGAGCGGCCCCCCGGGCGCTCCTTCCGCCCGACGCCGGCGGCGCGAAGGGGCGGGGCGGCGCGCACGCCAGGCATTGCCAGCCGAGCACCGAGGCGCCTCGCCCATTGGCGGAGACAGTTGCGCGTCGGAGGCCCGAGCGCCCAGCCCGCGGCCCGCTCCGTGTCAGTCAGTCATGGAGCGGCGGCCCAGAGCCGCGGCGGAGGCGGCGGGGCGCGGGGCGCGGGGGCCCGGCTGAGGCGGCCGTCGGAGCGAGACCTGCCGCAGGGACGACGGAGGCGGAAGCAGCCGGATCCCGGAGGCGGCGGCGGCGGGAGAAGCCGGAGCCGCCTGGGATGTTCAGTGAGCGCGGGGCGCGGGCGGGAGGCCGGGCCGGGGAGGGAGGGAGCGCGGGAGCGCGGAGGCCTGGGGGGTGGGGGCGCGCGGAGTCCCGCCGGCGGCGGTGGGGGCGGGGCGGGGCGGGGCGGGGCTCGGAGCGCGGGCGCGGCCGCTGCTCCGCCCTGGGCCTGGAGTCCCGGCGGCCGGCGGCGTGGCCTGTAGTCCGCACCCCCTGGGGGCTCCGCTTTCCCGCCCGGGGTCCTGCGGGGCGGCCTCGGGCGCTCGTCGGGAAGGGTCCTGAGTACCGGGCAGCCAGGCGGGAGCACAGGTCCAAACCTCTTTCTTCATTTAAGGAAAAAGGAAATGTCTTTGGCCGAACTCAAGATTAAACTTCGCACATGGTGGTTGTGAGCGGAGGGGCGTGAGGTCGACCTCTGCATGTAACAGGGGAGGTCTCGGGTCAGACTAAGTGTTGCTGGAGGATCCGACCTGCAAGGTGGCCTTGGAGGTTAACTCATGACAGCGTGTAAGGTTTGTGCGCCTAGGCGGTCCTCGCGAGGCTCCTGAAAATGTGTTAGGTAAGGCGTTGGTCCGAAGTGAGCTGATGGTTAGAAATAGGGTGTCATTTTAGACTTAGCGGAAGTGGAGTACAGGAAAGCTTTATGCAGTTCTCCCATCAGTTGTGAAAGTGTCGTTATAATGCGGATCTCGCAGCTTCTGTGGTTCTGGGATCTAAAGGTAAATCTGCCAATCCAATGCGGCTTTCGTCTTAAATTACCTAAACTCTGACCTTGCAGATTGAAATCTTAGAATGGTAATTCCCGCGAATTAAACAGTTGGGCGCCGTGTTGGGAAGAAGAGTAAGGGCGGAGTTCGTCTTCTGTTAGATGATAGAAATGTATGAAATACCTGAGTTGTAGGGTAGAGGGAGGACACAGCAGCTGTTCTCCAGCCTTGGTCACAGCCCTGCTTGAAAATGGGTGTAGGAAAGGGAGATTGTGCCGCATCTTAAACTCCAAGAAGCTTAATATAGTGGATGGGGCTTGATGACTACATAGACCTAAGGTTGAAACCATGTAACTATTTGTGTAACTTCTGTTAACCTCAGTTTATTCTTCTGTAAAATGGGATAATGACTGATAACTTGAAAGGGGACCTTGGGGCCGGCCCTGTGGCGCAGCGGTTAAGTGTGCACATTACCTTTCGGGGCCCCCGGTTCCAGGTTAGGATCCTGGGTGTGGACATGGCACGGCTTGGCACGCCATGCTGTGGTAGGCGTCCCCACATATAAAGTAGAGGAAGATGGGCATGAATATTAGCTCAGGGCCAGTCTTCCTTAGTAAAAAGAGGAAGATTGGCAGCAGTTAGCTCAGGGTTAATCCTCCTCAAAAAAAAAAAAAAAGTGGACCTTTTAAAGGGTACCAGAAAAAGGAATAATGGATGTGAAAATGCCTGAAATATAAAAAGCACTCTGTCAATATTAACTATTAGCTACTATAATTTCCTGGGTTTTAGCAAGATACTTTCTAGATTCCTTGTAGGCCAAAGTTTTTTTGTGTTATCTGTGAAGCATACTAATTTTGATTTTTTTTAGTGAACTACAAATCCCTCCTCCCTTGAAAATCACTGTTAAATTAGGAAACGAAAAGGTGGGCTTGCCTTGAGCATTTTTCTTTGTCATCAACAATAAATCAGATTAGTATGTTTTGGAATAGTTTTGTTGGTCCTGCCTCTAAATATGAGGTTTCTGTGTGCTTCTGTGACTGTGCAACTGGGTAAAGGCCTCACTTAACTGCTCAGTAACTAGTTTTTTGGGTTTTGTTTTGCAAACAGATGTCTGTCACAACACCTATGAAGGGCATCTCGGGAGAAAGGGAGGGTTTGTTTTTGATGATCTATTTTAGCTGGAAGAGAGCCCTAGAGATCCTGTGTTAAACCAGCATTACCCAGGGGACAGTACTAGAAGTAAAGCTTGCAGCCTCTCTTCATGGGGCACACAGCTTCTCAGGTAGTAACTGTTCTGATCATTTTCTCAGCAAGCATCTGGTAAGCCTTCACTATTATGTCCCCCAAAAAGCCCCTGATCTAATGTAAAACCCTTTGGGCAGCAGGACACTGTAAAGAGTGAGAGCTCAGACCCTGCAGCCAGTTGGCCTGAGTTCTCGTCCCAGCACTGCAGAACCTTGGGACAGTGTCTGACTTCTTTGGGCCTCAGCTTTCTTGTCTGAAAAGTGTTAGCTTGCTTACAGGGTTTTGAGATGTAGAGGAGATAATCTATGTGCAGCACTTGAAATAGTGTCTCGCCAGTGGTGTATGCTCAGTAAGCGTTAGGAATTTGATAGTGGTGGTGTAGGAAACAAAGAGTATTGTGAGTGCTGTAATAGATGTTTTTTCCTAGGTTCAGGGAGTAGAGGGGGCCACGTTAAAGGAAGCTTTTGGGAGGGAGAGAGGAGCTGAGCTGTGAAGTCTGAGTGGGATTTAGCTAAACCAAGCTGGAATGCCAGTGTAGGGGTACCTCCAGTTAATGGAGGAGCCTTGACCAAAGCCCCTGGAGGTGAGAGGGTGGGGTGGTACTCACCAGATAGGTAAGTGAAGGTGGATCAGAGTAACCTCGAAATGACACAATGGAGATTGAATTTTTTTTATCCTCCACACTGGTGGAGGCAGTAGAAAGTTTTTAAGTTGATTACACACAGCCTCAGATTAGCTTTTTGGAAAAACTGGGCTTACCTACAATACTGTGGCATTGTATTAAAAGTAGGGAAGGCTCATCCACCTGTCCTGGCAGCTTTGTGTCTGCCTGTGATTCCAAAAGGAAAATAACTACTTAGCAGAGACAAGCATTTTAATCCAAATCTGGAAGCTGAGAGAGTACTTACAGAAGGCATGAAGAAACCCTTAGGTCATTCCAGGCAGCCTTCTCTCCTAAAAGTTATCTTCAAGGGTATTCTATATGTGCCTGATGACAAGGCAAGGTTTCCCGCAAAAGTGTCCCTCTGAAAAGAGGATATCACCTCGTGTTCAAACCTCTCCTATTGAAGGACACTCAGTTACTCTTGGAACAACAAGATGCTGTTTGGGAAACACGTATTGGGCTGAAACAACCTCATTCGATGCTAGTTTGGGATATTTATAGAATCAATAAGTGAGTGATGAGTGAAAAAAAAGTTCTGCCTACCTGAATGGGGATTGATGGCTCGGGTTAAGATTTCCAGTGAGTGCATCATGAGGATTCACAAAGTGCTCGCTCATAGCCGATTTGGTAGATGCGAAGGTGGTGTGCTCTAGAAAGTGGAATTTGATGATTCAGAGCGGCTTAAGTGACCACAGGGACTCTGGTGTTGAAGATGAAAGTGAAGAGTTAGAGTAAAATTGTTTCAGGAATTAATATATTGCCTTATATATTTTTAAGTACATAGATGTAAGCTAATAAATTAAAGATTATAAACAGACATTTGACTATTTCATCTACAATCCTAAAAGATTTTTTTTGTTAACCAAAAACTTTTCTTCCTAATTTTCTCATTGTAAGAGTAAGGTTGTCTCAGGTTTGAACTTTCCTTTTAAAGTTGGATGTTTTAACAGAAATTAATTGCTACTCTGTTTCTCTGCTGAAGCAAATTCCCTTTTCTCTTCTCATTTTTTTAACTTTTAGATGGTTTAAAGAATGTTGTATACTGACAAAGTTTGGAAAACACTATAGAGAACTTCCATTCATAATTCTTTGTTTAGCAGTCGAATAAAATAGTCTTCTGGTAAGATGTCTTGAAATGTATCTATATCTTAATCACTTTACAGTGTTTGGTAATAATAAAAGGTTGCCCTGTTTTTAGTAACAAAATACTAACTTTTGGAAATTTGATAGTTTAGTAATCAGAAGTGTTTTGCAAAACTTTGTGAATTAACATTTTGAAGCTAAGATATTGATGCTTTAGTTTCACGAAGTAATACCATGGTCTAGAACTGTGTTGTCCGCTGCAGTAACCGTTGGCCTCATGTGGTAACTTAAATTTAATTAAAATTAAAAATTTAGTTCCTCAGTTACACTAGCCACATTTTACTTGCTCAATAGCCCTTTGTGGCTGGTGGCTACCATACTGACCAGTACAGACCTAGCACATTTCCATTATTGCAGAAAGTCCTGTTGGACAGTACTACTTAAGATGAAAAATTGAAGATCACTCCACTCTGAGACACACACAGATGTTTCAGTGTCATTAAAGTATCTCTGAAACCTCACTTGCTGCATTTGAAGTCAGTTTCAGGGAGAACTGTAAACATAGGGAAACATTTCTCCTTCTTCTCTGTTTCTTGTCTGCAGTAGTGTTGCCAAATAGAGTATCCATGAAGGTTTTCTCTGTGAAGTCAAACAGTAAATTATGCGTTTTGAGTGAGAGAGTGTGCCGTACTCTTCCATGTTAATGAGGTTTTGTAGAGAAATAATTTCTCTGTCCTGTAAATAGTATTAAAGTAGGAACCAAATATCTGTGGATTTTTTTGGTTCATAAAAATTCAGAGAAATCATGAGCCTAAAGTAAACTCTCAAGAATTCCAGGCAGAAGCTAGACAAGGCTTAGTTTATTTATTGTTTGTTTGTTTGTTTTATTTCAGAAAGACTGGCCCTGAGCTAACATCTGTTGCTCATCTTCCTCTTTTTGCCTGAGGAAGATTGTGGCTGAGCTAACATCTATGCCAGTCTTCCTCCACTTTGTGGGATGCTACCACAGCATGGCTTGATGAGCCGTCTTAGGTCTGCGCCCGGGATCCAAACGTGTGAACCCCAGGCCACCAAAGCAGAGTGCACAAACTTAACCACTACACCACTGGGCCAGCCCCTACTCACTTTATTTTTAATGTGAGTTTCAAAGATGAGAAAAGCCCTGTCTCAGAGCCCCCTCCATCTGTTTGGGGGAACTAAGGAACAGTGATGGCAGGAGTGGACAGCCTGTATTGGCAGTTCGGGGTTGGGGGGAGGGGGATTTTAAGTTTGGGAGAAGCATAATCAGATTTGTCCTTTACTTTGCCTGCATTCTAAAGGGTGGTTTGAGGTAGTGCTAGAAGTGGGAAAATACTGGAGTAGTTCAATTGAGAAGAGATTTGTGCTGTGAAATAGTAGCAGTGAGGATAGGGTAGCAGCAGTGGCTCCAAGAGAGAATCCTGTGTAGAATAGGAGTTACTGGCTGCTTAGAAGTGAGAGGGAGAGAGAGAAAAGAATCGTAAGATGATTGGGTTTTTTTGCTCTAGTGGTGGGTGGTGGCACCATTAAGCTGACTAGGAAAACAAGGAGAAGGACGAGGTCTTAAAGGAAGATAAATTTGAGCACAGTGAATTTCAGATGTTTGCGACTTCTGGGTAGACATGCCTTTTAGACTTGAGCTCAGGAAGGTGATCTGACTAGAGACTGTAAGTCTTGGGTAAGTAGTGTGATGATAGGGAATGTGAAGAATGAGAAGCAGACCAAGAATGGAAGAGGAGGAGCCAGAAAGACACGTTTGCAAGAGAGAGAGTGTTTCAAGGGAGGAGGTATGTTCAGCAGTGAGAGACCATGTAGGATAGTGTGGAAAAGTGACTGTTAGATTTGGCAAGAGTTGAGGAATCTCAAGTCTAGTAAATAGCCTGCTGAGATAGGGAGTAGGCTCATTAGCTGGGTAGGGAGACTGGTGCAGATTTGGAATGGTGAGGGTGGGAAGCTATAAGGAAAGAGAATAGTTGACAAGAAAGACATCATGGAGGTTGCCACTGGTGGTGGAGAAAAGCAATTTCTAGTGACATCTCCCTGCCTGGTTGTATGATTTCTGCTCCTCCTCCCCCCACAAAAAAAAACCCTCCAGGTTCTACATTGCATCCTGAGCTCCCAGCTATGAGCCTTATTTGTGTGCCATTTATTTCTTGGGACATGATGGAAAAGAGCACAGCTTCAGGTGTATTCATGTCAGTCTGTGATTGAGCAAAGACTGAATGTGAAAGGCCATTATAATTTTAAAATTATATGAGGTATGACTGAGTCTAAGAGTAGAATGGCTCATTTATTTTTCAGCTGTGATTTATATTTTCACAAAGCTAATTGAATACACTTTATCAAGATGATTAATGCAAAAGCTTAGATTTTTAAGTCCTACTTAGAATGACCTTTTGATAGCTATTACACCCGTCTAGACTGCTGCAAGTAAAGAGAAGAAAACTAATATTTGATTACCTAGTTGGCACTTTACATGACATCTCATTTAACAAAAAATACAAAATAATTTTTATCTGTTTTTAAGAAAAAATTTACAGTTGGAAAAAATATATTTACTTAGGAAAAAACCAAACACCTAGCAACCTGTCAGTATACTCAGTTGGGGAGCTGATTTGAGGATGGTGAGTTTACCTGAATTTGTTTTGAATTCATCCATACTCAAAGCTGCCACCTTATATCGAGGGGGTGCTGTCCATGTAGTACTCTACTGGCATTTCATGGAATTGTATAGTACTTAGCCCGTGAAGTAATGGGCTTGGGGGTGTCCCTCTAAGCACCCCTCCACTAACCATAGGCATTGAACATAAGCGAATGGGGTTAGGATGCAGTGAAAAGATTTACTCAGCTGCAGTCCTGTATTATTATCATCATCTTGAGCATGCATGGGTTCCCTGTATCTTTGCTTCCCGTGTTTCTGTAGTTCGGTATGAAGAGTGTAGCTGTAGTTTTTCCTGCATAGTTATTACTTTGAGACAGGAAAATGATCCTGTCCTGATTTTATATAGCAACTTTGTTGAAGTATTAGTTAATCAGTAGGCAACTGTTGATATGTGAGAAATAGATACTTATTGTGTCAGAATCCTCATTTTAATTTCCAGAAATACTAATAATGTGACATGAAGAGAAAGAAATGTGGTCATCTATTTTTACCTTTAAAAGTTAAGATATTTTATGTAAATTGAAAATTATGAGAAATCCTGAAATTTTAAGAAAGATGAAATTATATCCAAACTCAATTTAAATTTAAAAGATTTTATAATTATGGGAAAAGCTAAGTAGGTAACTTGAAATTGCAGTATTAATATCATGTCTGAATCTCTCAAAAGACAGGTCTATTTTAAGGAGGTTTTTTAAAATGTGTCCATTTATGGTCTTGGTACTATGGAAATCACTTGGGGGAGGGGAACTGATTTCTCTGCACAACTCTTTTCATTAATTATTTCACTTGAAATATGTATGCATTGGAATCAAATCCAGTTAAGTGGATTGGGTCATGTCTCTGGTATTCTGTTGAGGGTGGCTGTAAAAGGGAGTTAATGCCAGTATTCCTGCCCTTAAGATTCTTGGACCTACAGTTGGCTCACCACCCATCCTCAGGGAAGGTCTTTTCCCATAAATGGTGGTTTGGATTCAGAGAAACGGCCATTTGGGGAAATTTATTAGAATCAGTATTTTAAAACTAGTTCCTAGCAATCCCAAATATGGCCAGTTTTTGCTGTTGTTCATTCTCCTTTTTGTTTCCTCTTTCATAGCTTTCATTTCTTTTCCCCTCCTCCTCAGACATGCATATACTTTGTCCCACCTTGAGGGCATTGTGTCATTGCAGGGTCTATTCTCTGTCAGTTTTCCTGTGTCTTTCACATGCATGGTGTTTTCCTGGTAGAGAGGTGATCTCTTACTCTGATCTTATTTGGAACACTAAGGGACACACAGGGATACAAGCTTGAGTTCCCATGGCAACAAGAGATTGGCATTAGGAAATCTGGAAAAATTTTAGTCTCAGCTAAAATACGAGGACTCGGGCTGCTCTGGAAGAATTTGGAGACTAAGTGCTCTTGAAGTTAGATTAAAAACAGCTTTAGCAAGCAGTATTGTAGGGGTGTGTGATGGTGGGAGCTGTGGGGTGGGGGAAGGCAGAGGTCCTGGTTTGACTAGTCCTGACTTTGGGCCAAACTGGGGAAGGGCAGTACTGTCACAGTCTTTGTATGCATTTACTTTTTTTTTTTTAATAGAACATTGAATCAGAATCTCTGGGACTGAAATTATTTATATATACCCACTCACAGGAGATTCTTGTGAGTAGTCAGGTTAGAGAACCATGGAGAATCACTGATATAGTCAAACTGATGTAGTAATGCGTATTAGTAACCACGAAGAAACAATTCTCTCTCTTCGTTGATGGGCAGATAATGCTTAGAGCAGGGATCCCCACTCTCGAAGTGTCAGAATCCTTGTATTAGCAATAAAAAAAATCTTAATTAAAAACTAATCTGAGTTATCAATACAGTGAAAGACCATAACTGAGTGAGGCAAATTCCATAGTGAAAAGATGGTTCAGTATTGGAAAATAGGTTAATATATTTCATTGTATACTGAATCTCAACTGTATCAGACCCAGTCTCCCTCCTTTTTAACAAATATTTTATACTCTAGATCCAGAAATGAAAAACATAGATAATTTAATCTTTCTGTACACGTAGTTTAAAATAACGTATTTAGGATGTCCTAACATTTTATATTTATATATAGATATATGTGTTTTAGTATATGTGTCTTCAGCCTTCAGTGTTTGTCGTATGACTCTTAGAGAATTGAAAAGTGGATCTTCAGAGTACATTTTAAAAGGGCTACCACCACTTAGTTCAGAAGGATTATTTGCAAATGATTTTGGAACAATTTGTTTGCTACAGTATCTGGGTAAAATGTTTGGTTATTCACCACACATCACACACTAAAAGAAATTGCAGATGGATAAAAATTGGATATAAATGAATTTTTAAAAAGTTTTTAAGAAAAAATAAATAACAGATTTCTGGAAAGGGAGAAATTTAGTCTTTAAAAAGAATGGAGGAAATCACAAAGGAGAAGTCCAGTGCGTGTAATTGAAACTGAAAACTTAAGCACATCCAAATAACTTACTGAAAGCACATCTTACACACACAAAAATTGGGAACCCTTGATTTAAGAATGTTATTTGGTGGGGCTGATTACATGTGTGTGGATAATGTCACATGCATTCCAAAATGGACACCATATTTGGATCTTGAAGGGGAAAATATTTTTTATACAACAGAAATGAACTTAGAAAATTCATCCAGCTGTCGCTGGTCATCTGGACTGCAGTATTCTTTACTTCTGGCAAAGTAGTATTTGCAGCCCATGGCAATATCAGCGGTTCCTGTCATTGTTTTCTTTTTTTAAAGATTGACACCTCAGCTAACATTTGTTGCCAATCTTCTTTCTTTTTTTTTCTTCTTCTTCTCCCCAAAGCCCCCCAGTACATAGTTGTATATGCTAGTTGTGAGTGCCTCTAGTTGTGGCATGTGGGACGCTGCCTCAGCATGGCCTGATGAGCAGTGCCATGTCCGCGCCCAGGATCCAAAGCGGCGAAACCCTGGGGAGCTGAAGTGGAGCACACGAACTTAACCACTCGGCCACCTGTCATTCCTGATAATAAATTTAGTAGTCAAGGAAAATAATTTTTCTGTGGACGAGGAACCCTCAGATTAGCTTGAATTATCAAAAGCAATTTACCCCTGTTGAATGCATTTCCTACTATTTTCCTTTCTTATAAGAATTCATGAGATGAATTTTAACACATATGCATACCGTCTTACCATTTTGATGGTTTTCTGTACCTGTGATTACAAATAAAGAATGAAAGAGGTAAGTAATATGATAAAAATGAAAACACAGTGCTCAAATCCGTTATTAACCTCTCACTTCCTCAAAATCTGTTTGTCCACTTTCTCAGTTTCTCAGGTCTTTGATTTTGTAGTGCCTCCTGCCTGCTTTTTTGGCTGGTTCACTGCTAATTAACACCTCTCTCACAGGGTAGGCAGGAGAAATAAAGGACCCTGACCCTGGCATTCAACTGGTCCTGTTTGCTCTTTGTTAGCATCTCTAATCAGGCAGACTGAAGTCATGGAAATAAAAGGAGTTTGGGGGCAATCTATGGGGTTTTATTATCCATGATAATCTGACTTTCCATAATTGAAGTTGGCTGTATTGTCATTGGGAAAATAGATAAAATGGAAGAGAGCACCAGGTTAGTAATGAAGAAACTTAGTTTTGTGTCTTAACTAGGTCACTTAACTAGCCATGTGCTAGTCTTTCTCTACTACTTATTTTTCCTGTCTGTGATGTCCTGGTTGTATTGGATGATCTCCCAGATCCCTTATAGTTCTGTGGTTCCCCCCGAAGGTCATGAAACGAGTGCGCACCGAGCAGATTCAGATGGCTGTGTCCTGCTACCTCAAACGCCGGCAGTACGTGGACTCAGATGGTCCCCTGAAGCAAGGACTGCGGCTGTCACAGACTGCTGAGGAGATGGCAGCCAATCTCACAGGTAACCATGGGGGCTGCTCCTGGGGGTGAGCTGGAGCACAAGAACTCATGTCAAGGTCCACAAGAAATGATTTTTCCTCTTCTGGACATAGTGCCAGATTACGCACACTGTCCAACAACCTCAGTGGGCAGCGCCAGATGAGTGGTGCTGGCTCTAGAACTGGCTGTCCTTCAAAGCCATCCTTGGATGCCACTTGTAAAAACGTCCTATCCTAATATATCCTGCCTCAGAATTCTAAATGATTTTATCTGTACCTGAGATTATGTGTAACTTGTTCCTTCTAGAAACTGTTATCCTATGAGACCCGTAGGCTAGAGTCCCTGTACCCCTGTTGCATGTGTCCCCTCCTATAGCCTCACCTGTGGAAGTCAGGTTTGCTGGGTGAACAAGTCCTTTGGATTCAGTGGCTGGAAATAGTAACACAATAGATATGTTCCTGAAGCTTTTAAAATTTGTTTTTGTTTTTTGTTTGTTTTAAAATTGGATTCTTTTGTAGAAAAATTTGTCTTGAATCTATCTGGAATAATAAATAATTGTTCCTTAGCTATTTTGTGAATTCAGGTTTTTATGGGATACAATTTTCTTATATTGAATTTGTGTAGTAGAGATTTCAAGCAAGTTTTTTTTGTTTTTGTTTTTTTTCTTTTCTGCTTTTTCTCCCCAAATCCCCCCAGTACCTAGTTGCATATTTTATTTGTGGGTCCTTCTAGTTGTGCCTTGTGTGACGCTGCCTCATCATGGCCTGATGAGTGGTGCCATGTCTGCGCCCAGGATTCAAACCGGTGAAACCCTGGGCCACCGAAGCGGTGTGCGCGAACTTAACCGCTTGGCCACTGGGCCGGCCCATGGAGCAAGTTTTACTGCCGTGCTTTTAGGATGATGAAAGGCTGCTCTAAAGCCTGTGTGTGGAGTTCAAGGTTGCAGTGCTTTCTCCAGCTCAGCCCTGCTCATCTACTCAGACTGGGCCCTTCTCTCTTCTTTGTTCCTCTGCTTTCTTCTGCTCTTCTATGTATCTGTCACCACCTACTCCATCTCTTACTGATTTCAACCTTCATCGTGCTAGCAGTAGCTACCTCAGCTTCCTCTTTTCTTATTACCTTCAAAATCAAGGACCCAGATCCTTTATGCTATAAGGGTGTATTGATTGCCATTGCTATGGAAAAGGAGTGATGAGACAATAAAAACCTGAGGATGTCCTCAAAAGAGTGGTTCTTGACTCCCTCTGAGACAGTAGAAGAAGCCCAACAGGGATTTGCCTTCTTATTCTTCAGCATCAAATCTACACCATTCTTCCTTTCCTTCAGACTCCGCTGAGTTACCCTTGAAAAGAACAGGGCCTGTTGATGGGCTTGGAATACATTAATAAATTCCTCATTGTTTGTAGTAGGATAGCCAATTTACAGGGCCGTAGTAATTTCTTCTAAACTTGGCATCACAGTCTTTAATGTGCATGAATAATCTCGTACTGCCCTGCGTTCATTAGAACGTGAGGACAGTAATTCAATGCTGTTGTTGACAGAAAATAGGAACAAGCACATTACACAGACTTCTAGAACTTCACTCTTCTTAGTTGTCTTAGTTTAGATAGAATGGCTTATTCGGAGAGTCACTGTTGTTTCTGGAAACCTACTAGGAAATGTGAGAAACGTGAAATGAGATTATCATAAGATTTTGTCCTAGGTGTTTCTGTCCATTGAGTAATCTGAGTAATTATATCTTCATTCAGCAGGAACATACTGAACATCTGCTGTAGGCCAGGTGCTGAAAAGTTCTAAAGATAGCTAAGATTCGATTCCAGCTCCTGAGGAGCTTAGCATTATAGCCAGGAAATTAGGCAGGTAAATCAATAATTAAAAAGGTATGATGTAGTTAAGTTCTGTGAAGGAGAGATGCCCCTGGTTCTGTAGGAACAAAGGAGATAGTCATCTAAGTTAGCTTGGCAGGTCAAGGAAGGCTTCCTAAAAGGTCTTGTGGTTCCTAGCATGTAGTCATGGGTCAGTAAATAGTAGAAGGAATGAGCTGAGTTTCAAAAGAACAATTAGGAGCTAAAGGGGGAGCTGGGGTGGGGGGAAGTGGCACTGGTTGGAGGGGGGTATCCAAGTTATCAAATGCGAATTTTAGAGAGATCACTCTGATGGCTTTGTTGATTGGGAAAGGCCCAGATTAGAACCAGGGAAGTTAGTTAGAAGGCCATAGTGCAATCTAGTGAGAAGTGAAGACAGTTAAGGAAGTGGTAATAGGAATGGAGAGGAGAGGATAGATTTTAGAACTCCGTTGGACTTAGTGATGGATAAACTCAGGGTTGGGGGCAACATGAAGAGGGAAGAGCCTCCTCCTCCTTTGTGTAGCCTTGCAGCATATCCTCCTCCTTCCAGCTGTCTCTCTGAGTCCTAGTAGTGCACATTGACTTTTTCTCATCTATATCTCTCTTTCTATACATTTTATATTGTTCCTTCCTCAGCCCTGCTGCACTAATTACTGTTCCCACATCCATGTTCCATCTCCTAAAATGTATTACTGTTTCATCCAGATTATTGTTAAAGATGGCTTCTGTCAGTCCCCAGCTACCTTTCCCCAGTGTCTTCCTTTCCCCTGCAAAGGGGATAAGAAAATTTTGTCCTCCTTTTTAGAAAGCATAAACTCACAGAATAGACATTAAATGCATATTTTCATACTGAATATTCAGACTCCAGACTCCTTCCCCCATTCTGCTGCCCAGAACACTGGCAGCCAGGCACCTATCCTCCGGGAAGGCAATGAAGAGATTCTTCCTGGTGAATCAGACCTCCCCAAGAGAAAAGACATAAAGACATTGACATTGAGAAATTGTCCATCCAGGTCATCCTGGGTGATAAGCACATGGAGTTTTCATCAGCTCTGTAGTGCCTCACTTTCAGCTGTGCACGCTGGCAGCTATGGGCTGTCAGACCCTACAAGAAACTAATCTACTTACTATGAAGAATAGAAATGGAAAGAAACGGTGAGAAACCACTTGGGGAAAGCAAACAGTAAAGAGAAGAAAACTTCAAAAATACCATCAACGATAGCCTTGAAACAAGAAGAGAATACTATTTTTAAAAAGAAATTTCAGAGAGCAACAACAAATTTTGTAAATTCTGATACATGATAGTGAAAATGAAAAATCAGTAGAATGGTTGAAAGTTTGAGGAAGCCTCCCACAAAGTAGAGCAGAAAGACAAAGAAATGGAATATGGGAGAGAAAATAAAAGGATCAGTTCAGGAGCTCCAATCTCGAAATAGTAGGAGTCCCAGAAAGAGAAAATAAGAAAGATTCAACAAAATCATTCAAGAAAATTTCTCAGAACTGAAAGACACAAATTTCCAGATTGAAAGGGCCCATGAAGTGCCCAGCACAATGGTTGAAAATAAACCCGCACCGAGGCACATTATTCTAAAAAGTCAGAACATGGGGTCTAACTCAAATTAGTTCCCTGAAGTTACATACCTATCCTCTGTCATTCAGCTTATTTATCCTGTGCTTTATATAAACTTTTTCTTTCCTCTACTGCCATTGTATTGGGTATCAAGAGGGAGAGGAGACAGATATGTGTTATCAGTCTGTCATAGTTAACGAGAAGCCCCAACATACTTTGAAAATCTACTGATTTGCATATGTAACACCCCCTTCCATCCATCCTGCCACATATTGCATTAATAATTGTCTTTCCCACCCCCATCTTGTATAACTTTCCTTCCTCAGTCCAGTCAGAATCTGGGTGCGCCAACATAGTGTCTGCAGCCCCATGCCAGGCAGAGCCCCAGCAATATGAAGTACAGTTTGGACGACTACGGAATTTTCTGACCGGTAAGTCCTCAACACTAGGAACTTTTTCTTATTAAGAAAGAGTAGTGCAAATCTCCCTCAAAACCTACAATATTCTAGGTCTGGTATAGGTACTAGGGATTCAAAGGCAGTTTAACACAGTCCTTGCATTCAAAGTTATGGTCTGTTGGAATTCCTGAGAGAGTGAAATCATGAGGTTAAAATTTGCAGGGACTGGAACTCTGGGCATTTTATTCACTGTTTTATCACAGCCTTCAGCACAGTGACGGGGACTTGGGTGGGATGAGTGAAAGAAAAATCAGCCATGTAGAGGAACATCCTTAAATGCAGCGTGTGTGAAATGCGCCTCTCAAATACGTGTTGATATCACCACTAATAATAGTACACCTCAGAATGGTCTCTTCCTCTTATTTCCAAAAGCGCAGGACAATGGTCCTTGTGAATCAGCAAGACAAAAAAAATTAGAAATTGTAATTCAGACCAGTTTACGGGGGTGTAATGACCACTGAAACACAAAATCAACAGATAGGAGTTCTATTCAGTTCTTCTAACTCACTGTATGACTTTTTAAATTAATCACTTAAAAAATGGAGTCAGCTTCTCCAGGGCCTTCATTTCCTCCTATGTGAAATGAAGAATGCAATTCAAAGGTAAAACCAAGTGATTTCATCCAGTCACAGGATGACTGATTATAATTTTACTGTTGGAAAGATTATTCCAGTAAGAGTAACCATGTTGATTCTGGTTATTGATCAAAGTCTTTTGTTGAATACTTCCTTTTTGCAAAACTCCTTGAGGTGTAAGATCTGCTCTTGAAGAATTGAGAATGATTAGCTGATACTGGTTAGTGGGAAATTGTAATTAAAATACTTTGAAGCTGTTTTATTTTTCTTTCCTTATTTAAACAATCCTCAGGTTAACAATTTTTAATGATAAAGATGCATATAAAGTGATCAATATATGAACCAAAATAATATACCTACTTTTATACAGACTTAGAGTTGTCCTAATTTTACTTGACCCTCATAATGATTAATATTTTATAAAGAAAGAATCCACATTTTCTGTATTCTGTGGTTGGAGAAAATGACCAAAATTTTACAGGAAATAAATGTTACAAAATAAAACCCTAGAGAGGATTATCTATCAGCTAAGTGATAGAATTCATAAGTAGAGAATAGTCTTTTACATCGTTACGAAAATGAAAAAATCATGAAGATTAATGGTTTAGTAAAACAAATCTATTATGTTTAAATTGGAAAGAAAGGTTCCATTAATGTCCCCCAATCATGTGAACGTTAAATATCTCAGAACAGTGAGCAGCTGCTTTGCATCTCCACGAAGGATAAAAAAAATTGAATTTCTAAGTAGGGTTTCATTTAGAGGTAAGCAAGAACTTGGAGATAATGAGCTAGTTTTAATCATTGGCATTGGTTTTTGAGGCTTTAGAGCAATTTATAAAAATTTTTACATCAATTTTTAGAAAGTTATTTTACTCAGTTTTTAAAATATTATATTTATCTCCAGGATAGATTTCTCTTACCACTCTAGTGGTGCAGAAGCTGGTTTAGAAAGAAATGCCTAGCCTTTTTCGTGCTTCCTATTTCATTCATTCAACCAATATTTTATGTTAAGCACTGACTACATGCCAGGCATTACAATAGAGGATATTGATGTGGAGCATGCCATCCAATGAAGGAAACAGACTAAAGCATAAAGCCCGCAGTTTATCATTATAATAGTGATGCACTCCATATACTTATGCTATGAGATGGCTCTTGGCATGGACATGACTTATTTTCATTATGAATGACACTCAGATGACCATAGTGACACTGTGTAGATTTTTGTTTATAGTTTTTAATCACTGAAGCAAAGCTATAATAAAATGGACTCATTGGAATAATTTTATTATAGAACTACAATGACTTTTTGCAGTGAAGAATTAATACATTTAATTTACCACTAATGTGATTTATCCTGGCGCAGTTTTCTGTTCAAATTTCTCTCTTTGGGCTCTTAGTTTTTCTTAAATATTTGGTAGAGCTCTTAATATAGCGTAGTGGTTGACCCCAAGTTTTTGAAGGTGCTGCTTTTTCCTAATATATGGTACTTACTTTATTTGTATCTCATAGTTTCTTTTGCCTAGGACTTTGCATTTCAATAAATTATAATCTGTCAACCTTTTCCTTTGCAATTTTATGTCGTTTCAAAACTGAGAAAATTGTTATTTTCTCTATAATTTAATTCTTTAATCCATTGGTCACAGATTATTTGGAGGGGGTGAATATATATGTTTTCCCTTATAGACTACTTTTCCTGGAACATTTTTCTCCACTCTCAGGTCTCAGAAGAGCAGTCAACCAAATTGAATGAATATTTCCTGAGAACCAAGATAAAGTATAAGATGTAGTCATTAATCTAATTTGGAAGCTAATCCTAACATAAGAAGGCTAAAAGTGAAAGTAAAAATTTTTAAATAAAATTTGAATATTGTAGAATTGTTTTCTCAGACTTGTATGAGATCAATTGCTGAATTTTGTACACACAGCAATTGCATTTGGAATGGAAAGAGAATGTGATTTTGACAGGGGTAGTCAGAGAAGGCTTTACTGAGTAGGAAGTGGGATTTAAGTTAGCACTTGGAAGATGGGTTGGATTTCAGTTAACTGGAAGGGGAGGAGGAGGAGGATTGAGGGTACGTGGAAAGACATGAGCAAAAGGGCAGAGATGAGTTCTTTGTGTAGGGTAGTGAAGGAACTAGCTTTGTTGAGAATGAGGCTTTCAAATTAGAAATGGAGCTAGATTGAAGAGAGACCTGATCAGCAAGCAAGGCGAGAAGTGGAGACAACTATTGATGTGAATATTAGTCTGAAAGCAGTTTCTAAAAGAGTTTGTAAGAAGTTTGTAAGAGGCGTGAGTAGGAGGCCAGCCTAAAGTCCACTGCAAAACTTAAGAAGTGGGGTGAAGAAGGACCAGAACTTAACAGTGTTGTGGAAATGGAAAGCAGGGTCTTGATTTTATAGTTAAATTACCAAGGTAGGATCACTGAGGCTTAGGAATAGAGGATGAAGAGGAGCTGAGGATGACTCAGGCTCTGTGACAAGGCAGAGTTGAAAGTATATTGAACAGAAGTAAGTCACGTTATAGTTTTTACATTGTTATGATGATGACATCCTACTGTATAGCTTGCAGTAGGAAATTTGAGCCTGGAATTTAGAGAAGGATGTAGACTTATGATAAAGAGGTATAAATTAAAGTCTTAGGAGATGATAAGTCTCAAAGGGAGATACTAGAGAAAGATAAGAGTGTCTGAGGCTGTAGCACCATTAATGTATTTTTCCTCCAGAAGTTATCTGCATGAGAGATTCTGCAAGCTTACCTATTTGCTATAGGCCCTTTTCTCCAGGAGGTGTAGTGAGAAGAGCATAGACTTTGGAGTCAAGCACTCTGGATGTGAACCTAGAGCGAACTGTGACTCTTAGAGGCGATATGGATGTAAAGTGCCTGGCTCATAGGAGGCACACACACCGAGTGTTCTTTCAAATGAAATAAGTATTTGAGGAATGAGAAAAGGAAGAAGAGCCCAAAAGGGAGGGATGTGAAAAGCTGAGCCCAGATAGTGTGGTCTTTCAGCACAAAGGACGAGGATGTAGTGGTCACTGGGGTCCAACCCTACAGAGAAGTGCAGGAGAATGAGGACTAACAAGCTCAGTTTTTGTTTAACTTAGTGCTCCTTTCACTACTAATTCCTGCAAACTCCCTGAAAAACTCCATTTTTCTCTTGTTTACCAACATCAGAATGTGGTACCAAGTAGGTGTTCATTACATAACCAGTGGATAGATGAATGGAAGAAAGAAGGATATGTTACTTTTGTAATTAGAAAAAAACATTTTAAGCGAGTACACTTTCAGTAAAATATAGAATATGTGTCATGATTGCAGAGAAACAAGATTAACAATGAGAATTAAGACTCATATATGAGTCTTCCCTTGTTCCACAGAATGAATATGCTGATTGAGATTTTATTTTATACCTAACATACTGTTCTTTTCAGACAAGGGAGAACAATTAAGCAATTTTGAAACTGTGGGCTGAAACAACAGTGAATTTCAGTAAGTTTAAAGTAGTACAACCCTATTTCTTGAGGGTTAGGTTTTTTCTAAACTTACTAAAATTCCTCTCATTTTGGAAAATAAGCCTGAAACTAAGATTTTAAGGAGTTGAAAATAATCCTTCATCCCTGTAGACTGTATTGGAAGTCTGATTGGTAAGGGTTGAGTCTTTTTGTTTTTTGGGTTTTTTTTGTTAATATTTTGGGAAATAAATTTTCCAGAGGTCTTCTAAAGAATTACAGTATTTTAGGAAATAACAAGATCTGTATTAATCAGTTCTCCAGAGAAACAAAATGAACAGGATGTATATACAGAGAGATTTATTGTAATTTATTTTAAGGAGGTGGCTCATGCAGTTGTGGAGGCTAGCAAGTCCAAAATCTACAGTGCAGGCCAGCAGGCTGGAGACCGAGGGAATTCTGCCTAACATAATACAACTTTCCAGCGTACAACTGAAAACGCACTGATTCCTGTCCCCGTAAGAGGAAGCAAAGTCCCTGGGGAAAGCTGCTTATTCTCCTTGATATCCTGTAACTTAAATACTATGATGCAAAGTTAATGACACTTAAATACTCTGATATAAAGTCAGTATAACTTATATTACATGATAAGGGAATAAGAAAGAGAAGAAATTTTATATATATAGATACACACACACATTCATAACAAAATGAGGAATACTCATGACAGTTACAGTTCTCACTTCTTTAATTGGTCATGTAATTATAGCTGGTATTTATAACCACCTTCTTCTACTACCCAGTCTGTATTCACTTTGCCTTCAGCAAGCACCTCAGCTGGTCCTGGTTCTTTGCTTCATGGGGTGACCCAAACCTTCATTCCTGAAAGGTCTGGGCCATTACTTGTCCTCCCTGGATTGGGTTGTTGTGGTTTTCCATTGACCTTAATCACAGGATAGGGTAATACTAAGAGATTCGCTAGGGATCTCCTATATTCCAGACATACTCTCCCTTACCTCCATCATGGAGTAGCAGTCCAGTTTCCTCTTGGCAGACACAATCAGTCACCCCAGCCAACACTGTAACTCCCTTCTTTGCCTGTTGATTCAAAGGCATGAAGAGCCCAAACTGGCCAGGTGGCAGTCTTAACTTCCAGTTCGGTGGAATCATTGTTGTAATTTAAGTTCATCTTCGATATATGTATTTGAGTAGGGACACATTTATTCTAAAATGCACCTATTATGCAGTTAATTCACCTGCAGTAAAGTAAAATAGGGTATTAAGCAGAGACGGCATGCTGGTATCATTTATCATCAAATTAGGGAGGCAAGATTCTCTAATGCAGTGAATCTTGAGCCATGTATGGATTCCTTTTCATGAAAAAAAAATGCTAGCAGAAATGCTAAGTGCTGACTTAAAACATTTTTATATTAATTTATTTAAATATGTGCAAACACTACACTAGATATAAAACCTTTATGCTTACTATATTTATGTATGAAACCCAAACTCATTTATAAATAAAGTACAAGCAAAACCACAAAAACAATAATGTTCACATCAACAGTGAGTGAAGATAGTGGATTGATTTTGCCAGAACTACCTTGCTACTCCACATGGACCCAGAGATGGTCCTGGTGGCTGTGACAGAGGCTAGTTTTCATGCAGCTCCCCTGAGATGTTTGTGCCCTGCGATGGGCCGGCTATCTCACCACTTGTCTCACCTGAATGACTGCGAAACCTTTTCTCCATCACAGCTCACTCTGTGCCATCACTTATTTAGGTGTCAAATACACCTCTGGGCTTTTCTCATTAGCCTGTGACAAATAAAGCTGTACACTTTTTTGAACATTGTTTGTCACATAGTTTTATGGTATTAAAGTCTCAAATTAGTAAATGGTTTAATCTTCATGACATGAAAATGTCTCATTTGTAAATTATCACTGCAAAAGAGAAGTTTTTTTAACCAAAAAAATCAAAATGAGTAACTGAGAGATATGGGACAATTATGGATGAATATTGTCATTTTAGTGTTAGGACACGCCAGTGTGGGTAGCTAGACACGTTAATGAACCCACTAAAATAATGACTTTGATTTGCTGTAGGCGGTGGATGCCAAAAGTAGTAACAAAACAAAATAGAGCACTAAAATTGTATGTCAGCACTTGCCAAATGGCCATCCATATAATTCTGGATATACTTGTGTTCATTGTTTTTTAAATTATTGTCAAGTTAAAAAGTTTCTGTGAACAACTCACAATCTCTCAAGAATACAACTAAGGACATTCAGAGGTCTGAGGTACCCAATTTGAGAAACACTAATGTGTTGGAAAACATACTAAACCTTGAAGACCTGTTGGATACAAGCTGCTGAATTGTTGTGAGAACGTAGGCAAGTTACTTAACCTCTCTGGGCATCGAATTCCTGATTTGTGGCTGACGTCAAGCCCAGGTTTGCTAGACTTCAGAGTCCCTGCTCTTCCTTCTTCAGTCAAAAGGCTCAGACTTTGAGTTTCTAGAATTCTGTATTGGGCTTATATTTCAATCAATAGCCTCAGAAAATAGGGTCCTGACAAGAAATGTTATGTGATGGTGGGCTCCCCTGGAGAGTCACATTATTCTTTGAGATTATACCCCTTTTAAAGCCCTCACTTTTTTTCATTATAGATTCTGATTCCCAGCATAGCCATGAAGTGATGCCTCTCCTCTATCCTCTCTTTGTCTACCTCCATCTCAACCTGGTCCAGAACAGTCCGAAGAGCACAGTGGAAAGTTTTTACAGCCGCTTCCATGGAATGTTTCTGCAGAACGCTAGCCAGAAGGATGTCATTGAGCAGCTACAGACCACTCAAACCATCCAGGACATCCTGTCTAACTTCAAGCTTCGAGCATTCCTAGATAACAAGTACGTGGTCCGTCTCCAAGAAGACAGCTACAACTACCTTATCCGCTACCTCCAAAGTGACAACAACACAGCCCTGTGCAAAGTCCTCACCTTGCATATCCATCTTGATGTGCAGCCTGCCAAGAGAACAGACTACCAACTCTATGCCAGTGGCAGCTCCTCAAGAAGTGAGGGCAATGGCTTAGAAGGCACTGACATGCCTGCCCCTATTCTGCAGAACGAGGCTGCCCTGGAGGTCTTGCAGGAGAGCATTAAACGGGTCAAGGATGGCCCCCCCTCCCTCACTACCATCTGTTTCTATGCCTTCTATAACACAGAGCAGCTTTTGAACACTGCAGAAATCTCCCCAGATAGCAAGCTGCTTGCTGCTGGGTTTGACAACTCCTGTATAAAACTGTGGAGTTTACGATCCAAGAAGTTAAAATCAGAACCCCATCAAGTAGACGTGTCCCGCATCCACTTGGCTTGTGATATTCTGGAAGAGGAGGTATGAATATCATTTTTTCTTCCCTACATCTGCCTTACTAATTTGCGTAGAATATTCTTACCAAACATGACAGATCTTATGGAAAATGGACTTCATTATCTCCCTCATCATAGAGCTACAGCCAAACTAATGCCATGTAACCTATAGCCGTTGAATTTCTGCTCTTCCCAACTTTGGAAGAGATGAAAACTATTTTTAACAATATTAACTGAATGTTATTAATGAATGGTCAGTATTTCTTACTATCTGAAATGTGGATAACATTGCTAAGCCTAATTAAAGACCTGTAGCTAATATTGAGATATACGGTAAACGTGTGTGGTGCATTTGTGCGAATACAAACATTTAGAAGTAGGATTACTGGGTCAAACAGTCTACATTTTAAATTGTGATAAATATTGCCGTTTTTCCAGTCTCATCGACAGCAAATGAGAATACTGGTTTCTCTCCACCCCCACCAACACTAGGTGTTATCTTCCTTTCTGAGGCCAGTGCAGCTCCTCTGGCCATGTGGCCCAGGGTGTTCCCATAGCCTGTTCTGAAAAGTACACAGGAGGTATACTTGAAATTTCATCCATCAGTCAGTACAATGATCTTCCTTGGTTTCTTTGGGATAGTCGTTGAAAAGGGCAGGCTGACTGGCCTGAGTTTCGGGTCACTGAGAGTCACTGCCTTAGAAAAAATGTGGGCAAAATGAGATAGAAATTGAACTTTACACAGTTAACTTTCCCTGAGAGTGGCCCCACAAAAACTGTGGGCTAGAATATTTTTGTCATATTACCACTGAAATTCAGGTAGCTCTGCCTCAAGTTACTTTTGGATGGCAAATTCTTTGCACAGCGTTGAAAAGTTGAGTTTAAAAAAAAAAATCACTTGAGTTAATTTCCAGTTGCTGATAAGGATAGCAAGAATATTGCATGCATAAGTAAGCCGTTTTTTCCTATTTCTGTTTTCTCAATCACTTTCTAGTTAGTATATTAGTATGTTCTTTGTTTCTTGCAACTGAGACAACGTAATTAGAGGAGTTTGTTATGGTGAGCAAAGAGTCTAAATTCCAATGTGCAACCTTTGATTTCTAGAATTTTATAATACCCTCCACAATATTTTTCATTGCACATGTATTTGAATTATCAAATTTCTTTTTTCTTTGGAGACAGTTCTAACCTCTTGGGGATTCCTCACATACAACGGAGGAATACTGCCCTCATTTACTTTCAATTTTCTCTAAATACCAAAAAAAACTATTCCTACTGACCTTATTAGCTTTATTGATCCTGAATTTGAGGATTGTTCTAGGCATTAAATATTAATATAAAGGAAGGTAGCAAAGATAGATACAAAGATGGAAAGAATATTAGACTAAAAAAATTTTAAGATTCTCCCGTGGCTACCATTGAAAACTAGCCTTTGACTTGTTCTGTGAAGGTTTCCAGGCATCAGAGGCATATATTTGAAGACCCAGAACTGCAAAATAACATGACAAATTCCAGGAGCTGAAAGAAATTAAATATGGCTGGAATGGGAGGGGGAGAACGGGAAGCAATGTGGTGCTGCTGTCTATGTGAGAGATTATGGTAGCCTGAACTAGGGTAGTGGCCTGGGGGAAAAGAACACAGTGGGTGGACTAGGCAAGAGCTTAGTTACTGGATTAAGGGAGGGGCTGAGGGAAAGGAAGAGTCGAGGATGACATCTTTGTCTCAGGCTTGAACTGGGTGAGTGATCGAGATGCTATCCACTTTGAAGAGAACAAAGGACGTCAGAGAAGCAATCGTTTTGTTTAAGTATCTCTCTGGTTTATTTATCATTATTCATATTGAAAGTACTGTAGTAGCCTCTGCTTTTTTTGAAAAGAAACTTTTTTTCGTTTTTAACTTTAGAACTAAAGTTGAGATCCTCTTACTCTGTCGTTGAGGGATTTCCTGTTTAAGATTTCTTCTCCCCCACCCACCCTCACCCACACCCATTTGTCACAGTAGTTTGCTTTTTGGTTTCTGACAGAGCATTTTGGGGGGAAAAACAAGGTATAAATTAGTTCTGATAGTTGGTTTTCAGTGTTTCTTCAATGAGAACTTGGACTTTCTTTTTTCCTTGTGGAATTCACAATTAAAATCAATTAAAATCAAGACTCTGAACACAGAGGTCATAAACTCACACTCCTGTAGAAGAAGCCAAGCAGGTAAAAGTAAACGGGGAAGCCACCTGGGTCACAGAGATGACAGGAAGTAAGAAAGCGCCTTGTAAACCAAGTAGAAAAGCCAGTTTGCAATCTCTGCTTTAATCTTTGTGAAGCAGTAATTGTTGCATAAATTAGTGGATAAAATAGTTTAACATTAGATATTTAAACAACGATGAGACCCAGCAAGTCCATTTCTTGGTGTACACCCAAAAGAACTGAAAACATATGTCCACACACAAACTTGCACACGAATGTTCATAGCAGCATTATTCATATTAGCCAAAAAGTGGAATTACCCCAAATGTCTATCAGCTGATAAATGGATAAACAAAATCTGGTCTGTCCATACAATGAAATATTATTCAACCATAAAAGGGAATGAAGATACGTGATATATGATACATGCTATAATGTGGATGAACCTTGTAAACATTATGCTAAGTAAAAGAAGCCAGTTGCAAAGGACCACATGTTGTATGATCCCATTTACAGGAAATATCTAGAGTAGGCCCATCCATGGAGACAGAAAGTAGATTAGAGGTTGCCAGGGGCTGGGGACAGGGGAATAGGGAATGACTGCTAATGGGTACAGGGTTTCTTTTTGATGTGCTGGAAATGTTGTCTACTAGATAGTTAGGATGGTTGCACAATTCTGTGAATATACTGAAAACCATTGAATTGTACACTTTAAAAGAGTAAATTTTATAGCATGTTAATTATATCTCGGTTCACAGCACTGCCCTGTAGCTTCTATCATCTCCAACTTGAAGACAGTCTAGATGAACCTTTGAAAATCTGTGAATTGGTATCCAGTTCTCCTCTGCCCACCCCAGTACTGGTAGCCTCTCCTCCTACTTCAGACACGAGAAGTGGAGAGTGAGGCCCTTGCTCTCCATTCTTTGTTCCACACCAAATGGAAATAGAAATGAGACCCAGTTCTTACCCTTGTTGATTGGTAACTATGTATTAATATTTGAGCAACATGGTAAAACCACACCACATCAAGGATTTGCTCTTCTTTTCAATTATGTGTACATGGCCACCCTCATCCCTGCCAGCCTCCTGCCTCCTCAGCCCTCCAATACAACACCTGTATTCTGTTCATTTAGTGTCTAGTAATTCTTCCCCCAATCTGGTCATCTTTAAGTGTGAAAAGTGAAGAAATCAGTATTGTCAGTAATATTCAATCCTGTAATTTGTATATAAAACTGTCATATAGATCTATGCTGGCCACTAGGAATATAATACAATCCATAAGTTATTTAAATTTTTGTAGTAGCCGCATTTAAAAAAGCAAAAAGGAATAGTCAAAACTAATTTTAATAATGTATTTTATTCAATCCAAAATGGCCCAAATATGAGTTCAACATGTAAGCAGTATAAAAAATTTATTAATGAAATCCATTACATTCTCCTTTTTTGTCCTAAATCTTGGAAATCCAGTGTGTATTTTACACTTCCAGCAAATGTGCATTCACACTAGCCAGTAGCCACCTTTTCTATTCTAGTTCAGGCTCCTGTCATCTTTCACACAGATAGCAGTGCCTCACCCCCAAGCCCAGCCATACATAAATTTCTTTCAGTTCCATTGGCAGCTAATTAGGGAACAGCCCAAGGCTGAATTTTGACCCCAGAAAGTACCCTTGATGTAGGAAAGACTGGAATGTGAGCTGAGGGACTTGGAACAGCCTGCTCCAGGAACAGACACCCATAACAAATGTGAGATATTTAGAGACTCCATGTCTAAAGCAGGGGTCAGCAAACTATGGAACTGGGGTGTGTAAGACAATATTTGAAGATTTATTTATACTTGTTTTTCTTATTTTTAAATTTCTATTTTATGCATGTTTTATAGTATATGTAATATAGTTTGCTATTACACGAATATGTGTTACAATTAAAAATTCTTATTTGGAATGCATGCCCGTTTACTGTGGGGTGTTCCATCAAAATTGTAGGGAGTTTTGGGATGTTGTCCTATTAGCATGAAAGGAAGGAGAGAGAAAATGTGTGCGGTTGGGCATGTGTGAATCAACTACTTGTTCAGGGTTTCAGCTCGACTGTGTTGAGGCCCTTGTGGGACTGGCTTGAGCCACAGAAGAAAGTGTGGCTGGGTTATTTTAAGCTGTGGTCCTGGCAAAGAGCTGATAGTGATAGCCAGCAGGAACGTTCTGGTTTCCCCATTTCTTGGTCTATAGAGTCAGCCAGGTGCCTTTCCATGAGCAGGAACAATCATCAAGACCCCTGGGAAGTAGCAGCTTGACTCCTGGTGCACCCTCCGCTCTCCGTCTCTGAGCACACTGTTTAGTTCCCCACCAGGGAGGTGAAGACCCACCTTCCATGACTTCCTCCTCCAAACGAAGACTGCCTAGGCCTCAGAGATAGTAACATGCCCTTTAATTCACCATTAACTTTCAAAGGATCTTTGTATAATTCATCCAGGGTCGTTTTTTGCTCCCACAGTTCTTATATAAACTTCCTGGTGTAGAGCAGTGAGTCATTCTTGAAATTTTAAAGTGTTGTTATAACCTCTTTGGAAAGGAAAATTACTAATATTCTTGATGACAGTAGAACCTTAAGCTTCCAAATGCTTATGTATTTTTAATGTTGAGTGTCTGGAATAGCCAGTTTGGATATTCATGGACATCAGTGTTTATTTTCTCTTAACTTTTTCTCAAATATGTACACATTGGAGGCATTTGTTTTATCTGGAATTTAATAGTTTTCAGATAGAAGTTGTAAGGATGCCCTTTTCCTGTACAAGAACCAAAGGCTCACAAAGTTATTTGTTTCTAAGCCAACAAAGTCAATTGGTTCAAGAATCTTCATCTTACTGATCATTCTTCTGGTGTTTAATTAAAACCCATTTTAATTTATGAATTCCAGGATAGAGACAGCTGTAGTTTTAAGGAGCTTGTCTGTGAGGAAATGAAGGGAAAGTAGATTTTGAACACAGACAGTGTACTTGTGGGGAAGAGGGTGGGGAAGGGCACTTTCTCCCTAGCACCGTCAGTGTCTGTCTTCTTTTCTGTCCCCACACACAGGAACTTATCTCCAAAAACCACATGAGTCACTTGGCTCTGTGCAAAGCAATGCTGAATCCATGCCTTGTCTTTTATTTTGGGAAAATATTTAAGACCCTCCAGAAAGTCATGGTTTTAAAACTTTATCTTTGTTTCTTTTTGGACACCAGCTGTGTACGCCTGGTCACAGGGTGTGAGTGTAATTTATTGATAACTGCACCTTTCTGGCTTACTATTAATTCTGATATGTCCAAGTTTTATTTTAGCTAAACTCCTACAATAGTTATGTATTAATTTTGAAGTGAGACCACATCTGCCTTCATCATTGACCCCAATCATGGGAGTAATGAACATGTCAAGATTTTTCTTAATGGACTAGAAATAAGGAGTAATATGGCTTATAAAAAAGCAGCTAAAAGTGACAGATAAGACATGCCCATAGAATACAAGAATCTCAGAACTCAACATAAATTCAAAAGTAAATCTTTTCGAATGACGTATATCAGAATTAGCAGTGAACGTTTCCGTAGGGTACCTTTTAATCAGCTTTTGAAATCTGTTATCCTCAACCTAAGAGTCATAGAGAAATGATTGTGGACCTTACAGCAGCCTGGCATTTCTGCATCTTTTGATTTGATATAGTCTTAGCTGCAAGACGAATTTAAGGAAAGCAATTTGTGAGTTGTTAGAGACTTTTTTTTCAGTTATGCAGTTATGAGTTGTTTTCTGTGATCACCTTTAAGGGCAAGACCATTGTCATTTACTGGGTAGATGCTATTTCCCAAGCAGTGTCTTTTTTTTGAGGACTTTTTGTTTTCCGTGGCAGACCACTAAACATTTTTTTTTTGTGTATCTCCTTTGCCATCTCCACCCCAATGTTCCCAGGATGATGAGGATGATAACGCAGGCACAGAGATGAAGATACTGAGGGGACACTGTGGACCAGTGTACAGCACAAGGTTCCTCGCAGACAGCTCAGGGTTGCTCTCTTGTTCCGAAGACATGTCCATTAGGTACTGGGACCTCGGAAGTTTCACCAACACTGTGTTGTACCAAGGACATGCCTATCCTGTGTGGGACCTGGACATAAGCCCATATAGCCTGTACTTTGCCAGCGGGTCCCATGACCGCACTGCAAGGCTGTGGTCATTTGATCGGACGTACCCACTGAGAATATATGCAGGACACCTGGCAGATGTGGACTGTGTCAAATTCCACCCTAATTCAAACTACTTAGCTACAGGCTCAACCGACAAGACTGTCCGGCTGTGGAGTGCTCAGCAGGGGAACTCCGTGAGGCTCTTCACAGGCCACCGTGGCCCTGTGCTTTCTCTTGCCTTTTCTCCAAACGGTAAGTACTTGGCATCAGCTGGCGAGGACCAGCGTTTGAAGCTATGGGACTTGGCTTCTGGGACCCTTTATAAAGAATTAAGAGGCCATACGGACAATATCACCAGCCTCACCTTCAGTCCTGACAGTAGTTTGATTGCCTCTGCATCCATGGACAACTCTGTGCGAGTCTGGGACATTAGGAACACTTACTGCAGTGCACCTGCTGATGGCTCCTCCGGTGAACTCGTGGGTGTATACACCGGGCAGATGAGCAATGTACTGAGTGTGCAGTTCATGGCCTGTAACCTTCTTCTAGTGACTGGAATCACACAAGAAAATCAGGAACATTAATTTTTTTATCTTTGTTGTAATGGACTGGGGCAATAGTAGAAGGCCTCCAGATTGCAAGTCTTACGACAAACTGAGATTGAATCACTGACTGACTGTGAAAGACTCCCTGCCTCCCTCCCTTCTCCTGTGCAGACATCCTGATCACCTTACCCCTTCACTCAGCCCCCCCAAATGTCGAAGGACTGTGGGGGAGGAAACGCGGTGATAAGTGGACGTGAGATCAAGAATGAAGATGCTCTGGAGGTCAGATTGCAGTTCTTACAAAGATCCCACTGTGTCCTCATGTGAGCACCTTCCTGGCTCTGTCTCATTTTCCCATTTGTAAAACCGAGATGCTGCTTCCTTCCCTGGGTGCTGCATTTGGTCTGAGGATGGTGGCAGAGCACTCTCAGGAGGAGCAGTGCTCCAGGGTCACGTGTTATCAGTCGCTTGGGTGGAAGGGAATATTGGTGTAGGAATGCGGGGTGGGAACTAGGAAAAGGGGTGGACATAATCCTGGTAAAAAGTCTTTCCTTTTCCATAATTACAGAGAACCAGGATTTTTTATTATTGTTATTATAATTATTATTATTATTGAGAAGAGGAAACCTAGCACTGGCAGAGGGGCCTTCTCTGCTCTCCTCTTTCAGGTTTTACTCCTGGCACTGGCTGTGATACTTGGAATTTTGAGGTTCAGGGAATTCAGAGAATTTGATAGCACAGTGTATTGGAAGAAAGGGAAAATTTCTGGGTGACAGATTGATCCCTCCACCTGACATGTTTCTAGCAATGGGTGGGTGGATTTGATTGAGAAAGTCTTGGGCTCTTGCAGTGATGGTGGGAAGGAAAGATTCTTTTTATGGCTGCACTTCTATTAACAATTCTCTCCCCTGAAAGGACATGTTGTGGTAAAGAAATGAAGATAATTTCAAATGATGAAAGATAGAATTAGAAAATTAGATTGAATTTCCAAATGACCGTTTATTCAGAGGTGTGGCTTTTTCAACGTCTTTTTCTCCTGAGATCATCCGCTCCCACCTCCTGCATTGCAATAGCAGTTTAATGAACACTTTGTGAAACAAATTGTAAGTATGTATGCACGCATATAAAACTATGCTTTGAGGATAAAGCAACTTCTAATTTGTGGAAAAAGGATTAAATATTTCTGTTTTCTGAAAAGAGTTATTTTGTATTTTGTTTTCTATTAAAATGTATTTAGTTTCAAAAAAAAAAAAGAAGTGTTGGCATCTCATTTAAAGTGTGAGGACAGGTGGGTGTGTGGTCCGTCCTGGGGTGATGTGGCAGCTCACCTCTCTTCAGGGCGATAGCCAGTTATGCAGGCCAGACCAGCCTCGGTGGAGGTGCTTTTGATCTGTTCTTGTATGCTGTTCAGCTTACTTTGAATCATGATTCCTCTTGGCATTCACATGAATTACTGATAGTATTTAATACTATTTATACATCCAAGATTGCCAATTGCTAACTGAAGACAACATGTATTTTACCATCTAGAGTTATGTGGTAAGATCCTACTTCCAGTTTTCTTTAAAGGCCCTATTATAAAATCTCTAAGTGGCATAAGAACTGTGTTATTTAATTAACTCAGTATTTATTTGAACAATTCCAGATAAAGAACTCATTCAAGGATTTAAATGATGCCAGAATTTTTAAAATGTACTTTAAAACATAATTTTCTGACAAGGACACCAAAAATTATCAGGAAATTAATAGGAAGACTCTAGAATTCTATCCAAAAAAAATTTTTTTTACTTGAGCCTAACATGTTAATTAATAGGAAATATTTCTTATTGATAAAAATCCACATATTGGAGATACTGTAAGAAGGATCCTTTGGCAGCTTAGCCAGACAGCATCACCTTCCAGGTGGTCTACAGGTAAAGCCTAGAATTCAAATGTGTTCTTATCTGTAATAAGGGAATTCTTAAGTTAGATTGTGTGGTATATTGCTAGAAACAATGAAATCTCTAAATTGGGCTGAATCATTCTCAGAACTGAAAATATCACTGATCAAGGAGGATTTGGAAGCTTTGTGCTTATTTTTTAATGCAGAATTTCTTTGATTATATATAAAAATGTATTAGGTTCGCTAGTCTTCACATTACCAATCACATATATACGTTGTGATTTCAGTTAAAGCTCTTAATGATCTGCATATTTGACTTTTTTTTTCTTTTGTGAACTGATTTTAATGGGAGATAATTTAACTTTATAGACTGCCTCTCACTACTTCTCCAAAATCTTAGAAGTATTATAAGGGGTATGTATGTGTGTATATGTCCACAAGGGTGTGTAAAAATGTGGTTACACTCTTGAAGTTGCTCTCTTGCATTGTTTTATTTTATCTTCAGAGCAGTCATGTGAGACAGGACTGGTGGTAACACCATTTTGTAGGTGAAATACATAAAGACCAGAAAAGCTGTATTATCTGTCTACACCCAACATGGAATAGTCACATGTCTTGGATGTGTTAGATAGAGAGTCTATAATCAGTATCCTCAGGTTCTAGCCAGAGGATATAGCCCTGAAGATAGAAAAACTTTTTTAAAAAAACCTCCAAAAAGGAAATATGAATATAAATAGATTATTTAACAAGCATATATATAGTGCTTACTGTCTGCCAGAAACCACTCCAAGAGCTGTATGAAAATTAACTTATTGTATCCCCATTAGAACCCTATCAGGTATCCCAATTTTACAGATGAGGAATCTGAGGCAGTGACAGATTAAGTCACTTGCTGAAAGGGTCACACTGCTAATAATCGATGAAGCTAGAATCCATGCTCTTCTCCATGCTGATGTCTCCCTTCATTCCTGCAGGACCAGGTAGAGTGATCTGAGGTTTGTAGTAACAAAATGTTCCTGGCAGTAGTTCTAAGACTCATGCTTCCCTTTGCCAAATAAATCAGCAGCAAGAAGTAGGATCAGGAACTGACAGTAAGAACAAACTTAAACAATATATGGCCAAAAGAAACTTAAGAATATCAGTTATAGTGAACCACAGTGATATAAGGTTGAAATTTCTTAGACTGACAGGCTCAGGAAACCTGACTGTAATTTTAATTAAGCAGTAGACTGGCCAAACGAAAGAGAGAAAATTAAGATAAAGGAAAGTAATGAAAAAAGATGAAACAGGAAACAATTTAAATTTTTATGTTCAAGATCCAGCTTCTAAGAATATCCATGTAGTCATGTATTAAAAATGTCTTGGTTGTATAAAAAAATCTATTGAGTATATAGGCTTCTAATTTTGCTATTGCGCAGACTGGTACTTAAGTATATAGATTAAAAGATTAGTCTATACTTCAACTTGTCTTTCAGTTGCATGTTTTAGAAAAGTATCCATTATATTTATGCCCAGCCCACACCAAAAATTCATATTATTGACACCTACATAGCAGCCAAATGATTCTGAAACTGCTTTGTGGTAAACAGAAATTTTCAATATAGAGTTCAAGGAATGTAAATGTTCCTTGCCAGTTTAACCCATTGAAGGACAACTAGGATACTTTCCTATGATTGTCTGAAATTCCTAAAAGAAATATTTTTATATTAAATATCTGAATGTCTGTTATGGTCAGACATTGTGTTAGTGGGTGGAAATACGGTGGGAAGGAAAATTGACATAGTCTCTGGCTCGAGTTTATTGTTTAAAGAGGGAGGCAGATATTAATCAAACAACGCCATAAATAAGTTTAAGATTTCCAACTGTAGTGAGAGTGCTATACTGCATGCTATGGAAGAATTATACCCAGAGTGCTTTACTGGATACAGTGGAAGAATATACCCAGGGATCTAATTTAGATTAATCATTCAAGGAGGGCCTCCGTAAATCAGTAATAATGAATCTGAGACCTGAAAGATAAGTAGGAGCTAGCCAGGCAGAGTTCAGGAAAGAATGTTCCAGACCCCCAAATGGGGAAGAACTCAAAGAAGTCCAGTGAGGGTGAGGCAATGTGAATAAGGAACAGAACAACATGACATGAGTTTGGATAATTGGCAGGGCTTTGGGCACCGTGAGGTGTTTGACTTTTATCCCATGTGGGATGGAAACCATTGAAGGGTGTAGAACAGGGAAGTGATGCAGTCCGGTTTCCACCTAAATGTCACTGGCAACAGGAGGACATAGATAACATATTTACAACTGGAATCCCACTTCAACATCAGGATAACTAAGCAACATTTACTGAACCCAGTCCATGCCAAGCACTGCAGGTCAGAGCTGAACGATGGAAGCCAGCTGCATGTGGAGTGGCCCCTGGAGCAGTGAACTGAAAGCAGCCTCCAACCAACAGCCCGTGAGGACCTGAATCCTGCCAACAACCACAGAAGTGAGCTTGGATGCAGATCCTGCCCTGGTCAAGCCTTCAGATAAGATTGCAGCCCTAGCTGACGCCTTGATTGCAGCCTCCTTGAGATAGAGGCATCCAGCTAAGTCTGCCCAGATTCCCAACTCACAGATACTGTGAGATATTAAATGTTGTTTTAAACCACTAAGGTTTGGGGTAATTTCTTGTGTAGCAATAGATAACTAGCCCATCTGTCATACTCCACAGTCCATTCTTTTAATTGTTACACTATAGAAAATGACATAATTACTGATTCAAAAGAAAAAAATCACTGTAGCTGTAGGTAACATAGATTGAGGGTATGAGAGTGAGAACGAGGAGGCCAGTTAAGATCATTGCAGTTGTCTAGGAAAGAGGTGACGGCAACATGGACTCGAGTGGCCACAGTGAAAAAGGAGAGAAGTGGACAACTCCAGTGAATATTTTAGAAGTGGATTTGGCTGGACTTGTATTGGGTTGGATGGGCAGAAAAGAAGAAAGGAATCATGGATGACCCACATGTTTCTTGCACGGGCAACTTGGTAGATAGAGTTGCCATTTATTCTGATGAAAATACTTGAGGAAGATAAGGTTTGGAGGAAAAGATCAAGTGTTCAGTTCTGTACCTCTTAAGTTTGAGGTGCTTATGAGAGAACCAAGTGAAGATAGACTGGCATTTCCATAGACATGCCTGGAACTCAGAAGAGAGGTCTCGGCTTCACATGCTAATTTGAGTGTTGTATTCATTAGAGTACTTTCTGCTATCAGAGACAGAAATCTGACTCCAAGTAGTTTTAAGAATAAGGAATTTTATTGATTCACATAACAAAGTATAGAGGTCAGGTGGGTTTCATGTGCCACTCAATAAGGACCCCACCTCTGCTCTGGTCTCTTCTGTGGTTGGCTTTTATCACAGGCTGGCTTTTCCCATGGTTGTGAGAGGATGACCGACAGCAGTGAGAGCCAGACACCCCCCTCATTCACGTCTAGTGGGAATGTGAGCTTACTTTCCATTCCTCATTATTAAGAGCAAGCAAAAAAAATTTCTAGAAGCCCCATCAAAACTCTCCGGTTTGGATTAGGTCTGCTCCTCATTGAATCAATCCCTGACAAGGATAAGAGTTGTTGGCATGTAATTGGAATTTGAAGCCTTGCAAATAGATGTGATTACCAAGGATAAGAGCATAGAGTGAGAGGAGATGAGGGCTTCAGACTAGCCTTGAAGTTCTCCAACATTCACAGGTCAGAAAGGAGGAGCAGCTAACAAAGGAAGGAAAACAGGAGAAGGTACTTCCCCAGAAGACAAGATGAGAGAATACCTCAGGATGGGAGTGGTCAGCTGTGCTTATGCTACTGAGAATTCAAATGGGGTAAGGACTAGAAAATATCCACTAGATTTGAGGGGAGGTGGCTGACAGCACTAGCAGGTATAGCTGAGTAATGGAAATGGAAAGAACATTGAAATGGATTGAAAAGTGGAAAGGTAGTCGAAACACAAATATGGGCACTTCATTTATGACAGGTGATACATACAGCAATGGAGGAAGGACAGACTTTTTGCTATACAGTGCTAAGACCATTGGCTATCCAAGGGAAAAAGTGAAATGAGACCCCTACCTCACTATATACAAAATCAATTCCAGGGGCCGGCCCGGTGGCGCAGCAGTTAAGTTTGCACGTTCTGCTTCTCGGTGGCCCGGGGTTCGCCAGTTCGGATCCCGGGTACGGACATGGCATCGCTTGGCAAAAGCCATGCTGTGGTAGGCATCCCACGTATAAAGTAGAGGAAGATGGGCATGGATGTTAGCTCAGGGACAGGCTTCCTCAGCAAAAAGAAGAGGATTGGCAGTAGTTAGCTCAGGGCTAATCTTCCTCAAAAAAAAAAAAAAAAAATCAATTCCAGGTAAATTAAAGACCTAAATATGAAAGACAGAACTATAAAGCACTTAAAAGAATATCCTCAGAACCTTATAATAGGAAGAAATTTCTAAAGAAACTAAAAGCCCTAACCAAAAAAGGAAAGATTGATTAAATTCAAAAACTCATTAATCAAAAGACAGACTGTGAACGTGAGAAGATACTTAATAACACTTGAGCAACAGAGACGAATGTCTAGAGCAGTGCTGTGCCGCAGAAATGTTCTCTAGTTCTGTCCTGTCCTGTAGAATGTTCTGTGAGGAGGGAAAGGTTCTGTAGTTGTCTGCTGTCCAGTAATGTATCTGCTAGCCACATGTAGCTATTGAGCATTTGAAATATGGATAGTATCGTTGAGGAACTGAACTTTTTTATTTTATTAATTTAAATAACCACCTGAGAGTAGTGGCTAACATATTAGACTGGAGAATTCTAAAATTTACAAAGAATTCCTACAAATCAGTGAGAAGAAAGGGTATAGTCAATGGGGAGAAAAGGCAAAAGTCTTAAAGAGAAGTATTCGCGAAAGAAATCCAAATGGCCAATAAACAAATTAAAAATTGCTGAACCTTATATTACTCAGGGAAATGCAAATTTAAAACCATTGGATACCATTATACACCCATCAGGCTAACAAGGTTGTAAAAGGCTGACAACGCCAAGTGTTGGTGCCTCGGGCCCCTCCCACACTGGTGAAGCTGTAAATTTGTAGCCTATGTGAGAAGCGGTATGGTGTTCCCTAGCAAAGTTGAAGAAAGGCATACTCTGTTGTTACCAGCAATCCCACTCCATGGTCGAGAAATGCTTACATCCGGCAGGATACATAGACAGAAATATCCATGGCCACCCTGTCCGTCATTTCCCAAAGCTGGAAACAAACTACATGCCCATAAATAGAAAGGATAGATACATTATTGAATAGTCATATAGTGATAAACTCTACAACAAGAAAAATGGACAGCTGAGAGCTGCAAGCAGCGACGTGGATATCCTTAGTGTTGACTGAAGAGCAAGAAAAATTACTCCTACAGAACGATTCCATTTACATAGAGTTTAAATCAGACAAAACTACCGGTCTATTTTAGCATGTGTACAAAGACAACAAAACTAAGGGAGGGAATGGAAGGGTCCTGAGCAGAAGATGCTCAAGTGTCAGGGAGGTTCTATTTTTTGACTCAGGTGCTGGTTACCCCAGTGTGCACCGGAGAGCTGTTGATTATGTGGTTCAAAGAAGCTTTACTTCATTATGTTTAAAACATTTCTAAAAGTGAGAAGGAGATGAGAAAGTAGAGAGTGGAGCTAGGGTACAGACAGCTCTTGAGACACTTGAAGGGGGCAGAGATTGAGACGTGGAAGCAAGAAAGAATTGTTTGCAGGTTTGTTTTGTCTGTTTTAATGAAAGTTCATAAAGCAGGTGCTTTCAAACTTTTAGTCATCAACCCACAATAAAAAATGTATTTTACACTGTGACCTAGTACGCACCTATGCTGGGTTTTATTGAACCTAAGACTCCATTGACTAGAAGAGGCACCATTATTTTATGTATCATTTTTTTAAACTGTCAATCAAATGACAAACAATGCTTTCTTATCACTTAGGAGTTTTATTTTATGTTTATTTAAAGCACTTTCATACTTACATAGTTTTTATAACTTAAGTGAAGTACATTGGGATTGGTGTTCTTAAAATTTCACCCTGCGTCCAACTTTTTTTTCTTTTTTTTTTTTTTTTTGAGGAAGATTAGCTCTAAGCTAACATTTGCTGCCAATCCCCGTCTTTTTGCTGAGGGAGATTGGCCCTGAGCTAACATCCATTCCCATATTCCTCTATTTTATATGTGGGACACCTGCCACAGTATGGTAAGGTGTGCATAGGTGCACACCCAGATCCAAACCGGTGAACCCTGGGACACCAAAGTGGAATGTATGAACTTAACCACTGACCCCTCACACCCTGTGTCCAACTTTTTGAGTCAGTTATCAGTGTCTAAATTTTCTCCTCTTTGTCCTCAAATACATGTTTGATGGAACATCTTAAAAAAGTGTACCACTATTGTCTCCTAGATTTTCTTCTAAGCCATAGCATCCATTCTGCAAGGTCTGATGTTGGCACTTTCTTTATCTTAAGTGTCAACAGAAGCCTTTCAGAAACAACCAGGCTTCTTATTCCTTCCTTAAATTGTCCTGAAATATTCTGATGACTGAAATGAGTGGTTGCAGTCATGCAGCCCTGGCACCTGGACTAACAACCCATTTCACATGTCACAACTACCACCTGGCCAAGGTACCATCCAGTTGTCAGTCATATCCTCTTCTGATTCCAGGAATGTTCAAAAAAGTTTTTTAAATTACATCTTAGACTCAGGAGAGTGTAGTGCATTAAAAAAACCTTTCCATGCATGATGTACTGTGATATATAATTTTTAATACTGGTCACAACCCACTAATTCATTTCATGGCCCACTAATGAGGCCATTACATGCAAATTGGACAGTGCTGCCCTGGGGCCCATCTGAATGCTGGTGAGAGGAGTCCCGAGTGGGGAGGGGTAGGGAAAAGGGGCCTGGCTAGGGGAGAGGAGAAGGTAGAAAGGCTGGCATCAGAAGTCCTGGGGCCCGGGCCTTCCTCATTGCCTACAGGTGGGAAGAAAGAAAGGAAAGGAAGAGGGAGGGAGGCTGTAAATAAAAGAATGAGCTTCTGAACCAATATGATTTATTTGGGTTCACTCAGATTAATATTTCTGCATTAGGTTTTATTCACAAAACTCAGCTTTAACAGTGTGCTAACCAGAGCGAGCTGCTTAGCCTCTCTGGATTTGAGATTGGTTTTTCAAAACATGAAGGAAAAAAAACCACAACCTAGAGAGTTCAACCAATGCTGGCCATTCTGTCTGGGTCTAGTCCCAGTAATTCTGACCCCTTCCACTTGGCCTTGGTTCTCCCATAGCCCAGCGGTGTTCCTCTCCATCTGGTTTCCAGGAGAAGCAGTAGGATGTACAGTTTACTCCCTGCAGCAGTGCAGACACGGAATTCAGATGCTATGAAATGTGCCTACCTGTAAGAAAGCAATCTGGGCTTTTGCAGGGGGGGAAGAAGGATATTTTTGTCTGCTTGCTTAGTTTGGACTGGTGCAGGGGAAGGGCCCAGGGTTGATTTGCAGAATGTGGAATGCTGAGGCCTGAAGAGATGAAGCATGCTGTTGAATCCCAGCACATTTAAATATTAAATATTAAATTTTAATATTAAATTTTAAGTCAATAGTGCCATAATATGTACTTGCAAGTATTAAGTGAAAAATCTAGCATGTCTTTTACCAAAAATATGGAAAAACCAACAAGTTTGCCTAGAGAAATCAAAATTTTAAAAATCAAAAGGTAAAATGAAGTGATAAAAATTGATGTTGGTGATAGCTGCACAACTCTGAGAGTATACTAAAAATCGTTGAGTGGTCACTTTAAATGGGTGAATTGTATGTGAATTAAATCTCAAAGCTGTCACCAAAAATAAATTCAAAGGTAAAATACTGTCTTCCAATGGTGTAACTGGCCTATAATTGGCACTCAAATGCTTTTTGAAAGAGTAAGTAAGTGAATGCACAGCAAATGATAGCTGCACAGTCATGGGAGAAAACAGTAGCCAGGGCTCCTTTTGACTTTGAGAAAACTTCAACTCAACTACCTGCAGGACTTCAAGGCTGCTTCTTCGCTGGAGGAGACTCACAAATATTAATTCAATGCATCAAGTTTTGTATTTTGAATTGTTCTGGTTTCTTTTGCTATTTTTAAAAATGGGATTCATGCTTCCTAAAAGTGTCTCTGAAAATTTTTTGAAATGTTTCTTAATTAAGCCAATATTAATGGGTTTATCAACATTTCTCATTTTGCCTCTATCTATAAAATAAAGTTCAAACCTGAATTAAGCCATAAGTTGTTCTGAAGGCTCATTGAGTTTATGTTGGTAAAATCTTTCAGCCTCTCAGAATAAAGCCACAGGTAAATATAACGACAGACAAGATACTGCAATGCCTACTCGAGCTACGAAATCTAAGAAGCTAAAAATAAAGTGATCTGGGGAGATATCAAGCTGTGTCAGTGCCCAGAAATGCACTGGAGAGTACTGTACACTTACCATTCTTCACAATCGTCATCTTCCTTAAGGGATAGTTAAATAAAACAGAGAAGTCAAAAAACCCACCTCTTAAAGAACAGAAAATTAATGTCTCCTTAATTAGAAACGTTTCTCTTTAATTTTAAACTTTTTTTAAATCCTCCAAAAAGAATGAGATCCCTAGATTCCAGTGCTATTGAGAATCTGTTACCCCCACAGTTTAGCTCATTCTTTGGAGAGCCTCCTTTGTTTCCTATCTTCCTCTTTTCTCAGCCCGTTCCCACATTGTTTTCAAGCCTCATGCCTTTTTCTCTCCTTGCTAAGAGTTCCCAAAACATGATCATCGCAAACATGGTCCCAAAACATGAGACTGCGTGAAGGGTGGGATCCTACCACCCGAGCACAAAGCACAGGCCAGACTTCAGTCTGTGGCTCCCAGGGTGGGCTCTAAGGACAGCTCTCCCTCTGCGTTCTCCATAGCACAGTGCTCCGTGAGTCCTGAACAATGAGGGCAGAGCTGCTGCGGGCTCCCTTCCAGCTGCAGCCGGTGCACACAGAGAGCCCGCTGACTGCAGCTGGGGAGTCCTGAAATGGCCTATTTGTGTGCAGTGCCCATCCGCGCCGCCATCCAAAACAGTGCCATCATGAGGACACCTGAGATTCTCATCAGCTGCAGCACAGCCTCCTGCTAATGTCTCTCCTCCCGCTCTGAGCAATATTTAAATGAATTGGACATAGGCCAGGAGTTAATTTCCTTTCTCCTTTTCTCTATTTTTGACTCATTCTCCCAGGGCCTCGTGTTCCGGTGACGTAGTTCTTACAGCCAGCACATCCTGTAGCTCTTCCCTCACTCCCTCCACCCTTTCTCCTTCTTGTGAATGAGGAAGAAGGTGAAATGGGAGGGGGAATCCCTTGAGGAGGAGGAAGTATTTCTCCCTCTCTCTGCCAGCGGTTTCTTCTCTGTGGGTCCCACGGTGTCACAGCAGGATTGGCACTTAGGTTATAATCAATGTTAAGCCAAAACAAAGCTATGGTAAAATATTAAGAGACTCTTTGGGGCAATGTTCTTTTGGTCTCTGGGACATTTGAGGTGGGCAAGGGAGGAGGGGAGTAGATAGAAGAAAGAAACGGGGGATAATAAAAAAAGCTACCTCTTAGAGAATATATACTGTGTACCAGGCATTGTGCTAGATGCCAGAGATTCAGTGGTAAATTAGAGATGGTGTTTGACTGGTACCTCCATTTTTCAGTAAAGAGAGAGGGCTAGCTCACAGTAGGTACTCAGAATCGAATTGAAATGAATTGAAATGTTTGCTTGGAGGTTAGATATCAGCATTGTCTGCTTAAGATCTGCTGGCTTCTTATAAGTGTTCACAGCAGTTCAAGAAATTCCTGTAACAGTAATACCACGGATCTAGCCTATTTATGAAAACCAAACACCTAAAATACTTCTAGCAGGTCAGTTGAGGTGATGTAGCATAGTGCCCTGTCTACTGATGTGATATTCTACATGTTCAAAGAGGAAATGTTAACTGCAGTCCAGGAATTTTAAGATAATATAAAATATTTCATTACTCTTAGCAGTACCTCAACTAAGCCCTCTAAATATTCAGAGGTGGCACTCACTTCTAGAAGAAGTTATCAGGACTGTTTGATGTAGGGTGAATAGTTCATACTTCTAGATTTGTTCACCTGGGACCGCCATTTTTCAATTAAGAGAGAGGCGAGCCTTGTGAATAGTAGGCACTCAAACATCTGAAATGTTTGCACGTAGGTTGCAAATTAACAATGTTTGCTAAGCCTGCCTGATAAGTTGCTTTGTTTTGCTTTTCTTGGTAAATGTACCCAACGGTTCAAGAAATTCCTATGAACATTAATGCCCTGGATCTAGCCTATTAAGGAAAAACAAATTTCTTCTCTCTTAAACTCAATTTATTTAAAACAATGCTCAAAATCAAGTTTATGGCAAATTTCAACACTCTGTCTAAAACTTAACTTTTATTTTTGTCATGTTATATGTTATCTGATCTGATAATCTGGTCCCAAACAAAGTCAGAAAATTGGCATGGCAAAATATTTTCCTTAATCATGCTTGTACTGCTTTAAGACCATATATTTTTATACTGGAGATATATGTCATTTTTTTTGCCACTTTATGTTCCTGACCCAATGGGAAAGTAGCTGAACTTCTCAGGTATACAATTTTGACGACATGCTGATCCAGCAGGATAAGCAAAAATTGGCTAGCATGCTGGAGGCTCAGTAAGACACAAATCTTCAGAGGCTAAGAGATAATAAACCATACAAAGATTCAGAAACACCCCATCAGCCTAGTGTTTAGGGGTTCAAGGGTCAGGGGCATGCTGGGATACTCCTGCAAAGTAAAAGACAAATTGCTACATCTGGTATCCCTCGCCACAAAGAAAGAAGCCTCGCTGGATTCTGGAGGTGACACATTCCACCCCCAGGACTACCCCTCCAGGTAACACAAAATGCTCCCCCACTTTGAAGAGAGCCTGGAGCAGGAAGGAGCCCTTCAGCAGGCACAGGCTGCAGGCGAAGCAGCCCTATTTGGACCACATAATCAACAGGCCTGAAACTATGGAGGTATCAATGATGGGGAAGATGCAGTAAGGAGCTGATGGCAAGCTACAGAGGGAGAATCACAGTGCAGGCTCAGGGTCTGAAACAAGGCCATCCTATCTGGTACTTGAAAAATCGCTCCTGACATGCTACAGTGCTCTGGAAGAGACTGAATGTTTGTCCATGGACACCAAGTGGCCATGCATCCGGAACTGCCTATCATGACCTGGGTTCTGTAAGATTCATCAAATCATAGGATCAGGTGAGTCCAGAGACAATCTATCGTAAAATGGAGATGGTACATTCAGATCGAGCTTAAGCAGGACAATAGGGTACAAGTAAGCCACCCCCTGCCACTCACTATGGTTGCACCAGTACTCCTCTCTCAACTTACAGAAATAGCCATATGTTGGGGGGGCGGGGGGTATATCCCATATGACTAATTGAAGCCAGAAGAAAATGCCTGAACCTGATTTTTGATGGGTTGGCTCAGTGAGTAAGTTCAAGCCAAAAAGTAGAGGGCACCTACATTATAGCCACACTCAGGGGGGACCTTGAAAGACAGTGGAAAGGAGAAATCTTCCTAATGGGCAGAACACTGAGGAGTACACCTGATTATGTGCATTGCATGGATGGAAAAGCAGCCCGAGATGAAAATATATACAAACTCATGGGCAGTGATGAATGATCAGCCAATTGTGTCAGTGACCTGGAAGATCACGAACAAGGAGGTCTGGGATAGAGGAATGTGGATGGACAGAGGGAGTGGGCACAAAGTGGGAAGATCTCTGAAGTGCCTGTTATGCTCAGCAGAAAGCATCCACCTCAGAAGAAGCACCAATCAACTACATAGACAAAATGAGTCAGCCTATTGATGTTAGCCAGCCTTTCTCATCAGCCACCCTAGAACTGGAAAAATGGGCACACAAATGGGGTGACCATAGTGCCAGAGATGGATGCCTAACACGGGCCCAGTTGCATGGACTCCCACTTACCAAGGCTGATCTAGCTCCCGCTACCTCTAAATGTTCAATCTACTGGTGACTGAAATCATCCCTGAGCTCCAGCGTGGCAGTATTTTTTGATAAAAGCAACCAGCCACTTAGTGGCAAGTTTACAGCACTGGGCCTCTTCCATCCTGGAAAGGTCCACAATTTGTCCTCAAAGGAATAAACACTGTTCCAAGTAGGATTGCCTTTCCTGTCCACAGAGTCTCAGCCAGCTCTACATTTGGGGGCTTATAAAATGTCTGATCCACATAGCATCCAACCAGGAGACCTACTTCACCATATGGCACTATCCCGAAGCAGACACAATAGAGAACTGGAAGGCCTGCCCCCAGCACAGCTGAAGAGTCAGTTTGGAAACATACTCTGCGAGGATGAGATGCCATCTTCCAGGTTATATGCACTGAATCTAAGGCCTCTTAGTGTCTTCAATAGACAGGATTCAAGGGTCCAAGAACCAAAGGGCAGAATGATGGCCTGCGTACCATCATTCTCCATGAGCTACTGGGGAACTTTGTGCTTCTCATCCCTCCTCGTTTGTGCTCTGCAGAGTCAGAGGTCCCAAATGGAGCACGCCATTGCCAGGGGACACAACAAAGGTCCCACTGAACTACAGGCTGTGGCTGCTACCTGGGTACTATGTACTCCCTGTGTCCAGAGACCCACAGGCAAGAAAATAAGTCCCCATTTTGGCAGGAGTAATTGCTTCTGAGCATCAGGAGGAGGCAGAGTTGCCATCCCACAATGAGAGCAGTGGTCACTCAGGTGGTCCACTTGGGCACCTGTTGATACTCCCTTCCCAGTTGTGACCAGGTATGGTCAACTGCACAACCCCAACCTGAGAAGGTTATGGTTACCAGAGAACAAGACCCCTCAGAAATGAGAGTTGAGGTCACACCACCAAGTCAGTCACCAACATTAGCAGAAGTGACAGTTGAGAGCAAGAGGAATTTAGAATAGATAGCAGAAGAGGGAGCCAGTGTGTATGAGTTGTGACCCTGACACGAACAGCAGTAACGGGCTGTAGTTCATCCCACTGACCTCCCTGTTTCAGGTACCCCTTTGAGATGAACATACACAGGCACCCTGGAGGAGGTATTTCCCAAACAATATGTAAAGTGGATCCCTGGGGTACAGGAGACAGACTGGGCTGCTAGGGTGCATCTACTTGGACCTCACTCCAAGAGAGAACTTGCCATTCAGCTGTAAGCAGGGAAGTCAGCTGACAGCACACTTGAGCCACATTATCTTTCAGATTCATCTCAGCTTTGCATCTGAAACCATGCTCTGGCCGAGCAGCCCACAGCCAATGGCTGGGCGTGACCATATTTGCCCAAAGTGAGACTCCTTTAGTGGACTGTCTTGGCTTTGGAGCTCCCGTTGAGTTGACCAAGACTTTGTCAGATTTACATCACATTCGAAGGCTCTTCCTGACCAATCCTGCTTCCTGCCTCCTTTCCTTCCACATGTGTCAGGCCTGCATTGTGATCTGAAAGCTTTCCCTGCTCAATTTTGCTTCCTCTGTTATATCTTTCACAAGCTTTACCCCCTGTATTGGTTTTCTAGAGCTTCCATAACAAAGTACCACAAACTGGGAGGCTTAGCACAGCAGCAACTTATTGTCTCACAGTTCTGGAGGCTAGAAGTTCGAATCAAGGTGTCGGTAGAGACATGCTCTCTCTGAAGGCTCTAGGGAGTGATTCATTCCATGCCTCTCTCCTAGCTTCTTGTGGCTCCAGCAGTCCTGGTGTTCCTTGGCTTGTAGCCACATCACTCCAGTCTCTGCCTCCATCGTGAACATGGCATCTCTCCTTGTGTCTCTTCTTCTCATAAGGACACCAGTCCTATTGAACTAAAGGCCCACCCGACTCCAGTATGACCTCTTCTCAATTTACATCTTAATTACATCTGCAAAGACTGTGTTTCCAAATAAGGTCACATTCACAGGCACTAGGGATTAGGACTTTCAACATATCCTTTGTGGAGGACACAATTCCACCCACATCCCCCCAGTAACCCACTTGTACTCAGTGTCTGTTTCCCAGGGGCCCCAATTGCCGCAAAAGGCAAAAAAAGGTGGATGACATGTCAATTCACTTGAAACGAAGAATTATTTGGTCATCTAAGGGAATGCATCATGTTTGACTTTGTTATTTATTATTTCATTAAAGCCCAGATACTGTGAAGCACTTTCACACATAGATTTCTATCAGATAGAAAAGATAACCCCAGAGGTCACAATTTTACTGCCCTTTAGGACAAAAACCAGTTTTGTATCTACTAGCACATTCATTTCAGCATTCTTTGGGCTGGCTATATTAATCTCTATTCCTCTAATTCTCCTTTGAATCAGATTTGTCATCTTACTGGTCCCTCCATTAATTATCAAGTTGAATAAAATCTTTGACATGTTTTCATTTTATATTTGTTTGAGAGTCATATTTTCAACTTGTTGAAAATTGTACTTATCATCACCTTGGCTCTCCCTAGACCATGAGCTCACCTCCTGCCTCCTTCATCCCTTCTCCCAGGAGCCTTTGGCATCCTCCACTGAAAGAACAAACCTCTGTAGGCCAGCCAGTCAGAAAAACACTAGCCCATAATCTTGACACCATAAATAATTTATGCTCAAAGATGACAAATGACCAGTGTGTTTTATCATCTGCCAAATCTATGAAGTTGATAACTAATTGGAAATTAAAGAAGGCAACTTACACATTTGTTCAAATGCACAGATTTTGCATGCTAGAATAATGAGTTGCCTACATTTTGAGAGGGCTCTACTTTCTAATGCAAGCCTCCCTGTGAGAGGTAGTACGCCTATTTTTACAGATGAAGAAATTGACTCTCAAAGAAATTTAAGCAATTTAGTCAGTCTCAGAGCTACCAACTGGCACAGCAGGGACTCAGGTCCATATTTCCAGCCTCTATACTAGCCTTCTTCACACCTCAACTGCTGAAAAGGGTGCTCTTCCTAAAAGTTATATCACACATTTTTTACCCATGTTGCAAATATGTGTGAATCTAATAATTATGCATACACAGAAATAATGTGATGTCTACCAGGAATTCCTGAACTAAATACCACCATTATTTCTCTATATCTTAGCACAATATAGAGCATTTAGACTCTAAAGTGAATTATGTTTCTTTAATAAAAGGGTAAAATATCCTCCCCCCACCCACCTTTTCATTCTGTGACTATATGGTATGGCAGTTAATGAGCCTGGAATGCATGCACTGCAATTGGAGACATGGAGAACCAGCACTTAGGAAGCTAAAGTGCACTGTGTGCACAAGATGAGGGTGGCTGCATTGGGATCAGCGTGCAGTCCCAGAGTTTGACAGGGCAGGGGTGCAAAAATGGTTCCTGTGGACCAGATGTAGTCATGCCAGAGAGGGAGTTTTCATGTGGTCATCTCAAGTCCTACAGATTTGCTGCAAGATGCTGGAGGCCAAAGCTGGATTCCTAGGGGCTGAGGAAGGAGGACCAAGTGAGCATCCTGAATAGAAATGCACCAGCCTGGATCAGGGGAACTAGGCTCCACAGCAGTAGGACTCTGAGGGTCTCGAGCTATCACACACTGAGGGCACCTCACTCATTAGTCAGTTCCAAATATCTGCCTCATCCAGAGAGTAGAAACCAGCCTGAAGACCATACCAGTTCAACTAAGAGCTTTCCTACTTCTCCCTCCTCCTTTTCCAACACTGGAGGGCGTGCAAGGAACTGGATGAGGATGGGGGTGCAGGAAGACTGAGAGAGAAGCAGCAGGTGAGGGCAAGCAGAGAAATAGCGAAGAAGCCAACCACATGCCCTGATCCACACTGGGGAAGGAAAGGAGATATGGTGCCAAATTAAAACTGTCTGTCAACCTAAGAAAAGTAGAAAGCCTTTGCACCTAACCTGACTTTTTTTCCAGGAACAAGGGAAAGTTACCTCTGGTCAATAAACTTCATAAGGGCTGTGGAAAACAAAAATGAAATTGAATTTTGAGTATTTTATAAGAACTGCTTGTTTAACATACCAGTTATATGCATATTAACACATTAACTGAAGACATCCAGTAGGAAAGAAATCTGTTTAGCTTTGGCTTAACCTGCTTATTAAGAAAAGTTATCCAAAATTTGGAGAAAAGCAAAAGGGATTACTGGATGCTATTTCAGTGTCCAGCTCAAAGTTTCTAAAAAGCTTGCTAGAAAACCTTTGTTTGACTTGCTCCTTAATATTGATTAGGATGTTTTACAACTCTAAAGAAGATTAATTTGAAGAAAGCTGATAGTGCAGCAAATTATATTTGTCTTAGAGTAAAGATAATCCCCCAAATTATCATTTATTGCCCTGTGAGAAATTAACCATGTTTGGATCTAATGTAGTAATCTCATTCTACATTTAAAAAAATGCCTTTCCTGATTGACATATGCACTCATGTTCCTCAAATGCTCCTTGAACTAGGTTTACCATCCTGCTGGATTCCTCATTAATAATAACTTAGTTAATAAACCTTTGATATTTTGATTTTATATTTGTGTGAGATAGTCATGCTTTGTAACTTTTTGAAAATTATACTTTAACAAGTGTTTCCAAAATTTATTTAGCTGCAGAAACACAACTAGCTTTTTTTCTAATCTCATTTAAACACATTGACATCATTTGGAACTATATTTCAAGGAATCTGCTTTGGAAATCTGCTGCTCAGGCAGTCTAATAAGGAAGTACACGGTTTGTAAATAGGCATGATAATCCTTATGATTAAGCCAAAGGAAGATTTCATGCAGTCCAAAAAAAGACTAAAAAGTGAGACAGTATCTTAATTCACATCTTCCTCCCAACCCCTAAACATCCTGAGAGTAAAATGAGGTACTGCTGTTTAGGAAAATGCAACTAACATACACATCCTAATTTCAAATATTTAATTAGGTATTTGAACTTCGGTATGGATACATCAATGGATACGTGTAGGAATATATGAGGTTTCTTTTTTCTTTTGGGGGGAAGATTAGCCCTGAGCTAACATCTGCCGCCAATCCTCCACTTTTTGCTGTGGAAGACTGGCCCTGAGCTAACGTCTGTGTCTATCTTCCTCTACTTTATATGTGGGACGCCTGCCACAGCATGGCTTGATAAGAGGTGTGTAGGTCCACACCTGGGATCCAAACCAGCAAATCCTGGGCTGCTGACATGGAGCACCCGAACTTAACTGCTATACCACCTGGCTGGCCCCTGAGGTTTCTTTTTTTAATTAAAAGATTAATTAAAAATTAATTTAATTATTCTTCTGCCTGATTTTTAATAGCCTCAAAGTAGTCCATTGTAGGGAGGTGACATAGCTTATCTTATGAATCTTCAACTATGGGCCATTTTGGTTGCTGCACATTCCTAACACTTTCTCTAGGCTAAGTTCCTAGAAGTGAAACATTAAAAGGAAGCATATTTTTCAATTTTTTAAAAATATGTTGTCAAATAGTTCTCCAAAAAGACTGTACACTTAAGAATTCCACCAATAGGTGTATGAGTGTGCTATTTCCTTATATTCTCCACAATACTGGGTATTGTATTTTTAAAGATATTGGTTCATTTAATATATTGGTCAATATAATTGGTTAATTTAATAGGGAGAGACTGGTATCTCATGGTTTTAATTAGCACTTAATTGCTAGTAAGGTGGATACTTTTTTATATTTTTTGGCCATGTTTTCCTAGTTGCATGTTTATCTTTCCATGTGAACTTCAGTATCAAATTGTTTAGTTCCATAGAAAAGATTATTGGTATTTTTATTGACATTGTGTTAAACACATAAATTAACTTACAGAGAACTGATGTGTTTATGATACTGAGATGTTCTATCCAAGAACACTGGGTGTATTTCTATTTGTTTAAAATCCATGTTTGTATCTTTTAGAAGTGCTTCAAAGTATCCTCCTATAAACTTTGCAAATTTATTTTTATATTTCTTCCTAAATATATTTTCTATATTATATTGTCCAAATGGTAATTCTTATGTATCTGAAGGTTTTTAGTTTTCATATGTTGATATTATATTTTGCTGCCTTAATGAAACTTTTGTTGTCTGAGTCATTTATCGTTGATTCTCTGAGGCTTTCTAGGGATACTCTCATATTGTCTGCAGTAGAGAGAGTTTTACTTCTCTTTACCAATTCTCCTGCCTCTAATTGATTTCCTTTTCTGATTTGCATTGGTTAATACCCCTAGTACAATGTTAAATAGTGACGTAGATACTGGGCATCCTTGTCTGTTCCTGATCTTAATAGAAATGTCTCGTGTTTCCCCTTTAAGTAAAATGATAGTTTAGAACTAAGATATATATATTTTTTTATCACATTAAGAAAGTATCCACAAATTTTACTTTTCTTGGTGATTTTTAAAACCAGGAATAAGAATTTAATTTTGTCAATGATTTTTCAGATTCTATGGAAATAATGTTATTTTTCTCCTTAAATCTGCTAATACGATATATTATAGTAATGGATTTCCCAATATTGAACCAACCTTGCATTTCAGGATTAAATTGTATTTGGACATGATGTATTGTTTTCTTAATGTAGTATCAGATTCTGTTTACTAATACTTTGTTTCATATCTGTTATGGGCTGAATTATGTCCCCCTAAAATTTATATGTTGAAGTAGTAACCCCCATTACCTCAGAATGTTACTATATCTGGAGATAAGGTCTTTAAAGAGGTAATTAAGTTAAAATGAGACCCTTAATGTGGGCTCTAATCCAGTACGACTGGTGTCATCAGATAAGAGGAGGTTTGGACAGACATGCACACACAGGAAAGACCATGTGAGGACAAAGGGAGAAGGTGGCCATCTGCAACCAAGGACAGAGGCCTCAGAAGACACCAAACGTGCCAACACCTTGATCTTGGACTTCTAACCTCCAGAACTGTGAGAAAACAAATTGTTTAAGTCACCCAGTCTGTGGTATTTTGCTATGAAAGCCCTAGCAAACTCATATAGTATCTTAGCATTGATAATAAGTGACATTGGTCTGTAATTTTTTTCATATTATTTTTAACAATAATATATCAATGTTATACTGGCTTTATAAAAAGAACTAGAGTTTTTCTTCATTTTCTATGTTATGGAACAATTTATGTAGAATTATGACTATTTGGTCTTTAACGGTTTGATAGACTTTCTCTGTGGAAACATCTGAGCCTGCTGCTTTTTTGTGGGCAATTTCCTTAATACTTTTCTCTGTTTTTCCTGTGGAATTGGCCTAAGTTGTCTATCACCAGAAAATTCTAGTTAGAGTAGTTTCTTATAAAATTATCTATTTCATCAATGTTTTCAAATTTATGTGCATAGTGGTCTACAAAATAGTCTCATGGTTTTATAAATTCCTTCTCAATAGATGTTACCCCCTTGTCATTTTTAATTTTGTATATTTGGTAGCTTTCTACTTTTATTTTCTTGATTAAGTTAGTGGTTTGACTTTATTTTTTCCCCAAAAAAACAGTATTTTTGAAATTAATTATATCTATATATTTTGTTTCTCTATCCCCCATCTCATTAATTTCTGCTTTTATTTTTGCTATTTTTTCCTTGTGCTTTCTTGTGCTTTACCTTTTGGTTCTTTTTCTAGCTTTTTGAGTTGAGAATTTAATTCATTAACTTTTATTGTTTCACTTATACTGATGTGTTTTAAGGCCATGATTTTCTTCTGACAACTGCTTTAAATGCATCCTATAGATTCTGATAAGTAGTGTTTTAATTAATTAATGTTAAAATCTAATTTAATTAAATTCTGTAATTTCTCTTTATAATTTCCCTTTTACTCGAGTGTTATTTACTAGAAAGTTTGTTTTAAATTTCTGATGAAAGCTTCTTTTTATCTCCTGATTTTGTTATTAATTCTGAATTTTATTGCATTGTAATCATAGAACATGGTTTATAATAATTCTATTTTATAGAACTTACTTATGCTTTTTTGTGACATAATATATGGTATGATATTTTGTGAATTTTACATGGGCGTGTGAGGACTCTATTATTAGGATGTAAAGTTCAGTATATATCCATAATTTCTCCTTTATTGATTTTGTTGTTTCAATTTTCTGTATCCTTATTTTAGCCCATCTTGATCTGTCTTCTATTAACAACAATGTGTTCAAGTATGTTATTGTCAGTGTGCTTCTGTTTCTCCTCATGTTTCCTGTTCCTTTTGCCTTCCAACAGTGGCTAGGGTTATATCGTCATTGGTAATTGCGGCTTATAAAAAACTTTTTTCTTTGATACTTTCAAAGGTTTTTGTTTGTTTGTTTTTATTAATTTTTTATTAACATTGGTTTATAACATTATATAAATTTCAAGTGTACATCATTATATTTCGATTTCTGTGTAGACTACATCATGTTCACCAGCCAGACTAATTACTATCCATCACCATACACATGTGCCCAGTTACCCTTTTTGCCCTCCTCTCTCCCCCCAACTCTGGTAACCACCAGTCTAATCTCTGTATCTATGTGCTTTTTTGTTGTTGTTGTTTTTATCTTCTGTTTATAAGTGAGATTATACGGTATTCAACTTTCTCCCTCTGACTTATTTCACTTAGCATAATACCCTCAAGGTCCATCCATGTTGTTGCAAATGGCGAGATTTCATCTTTTTTATGTCTGATTAGTTTTCCATTGTGTACATATACCAACTTCTTTATCCATTCATACTTTGATGGGCACTTAGGTTGTTTCCAAGTCTTGGCTATTTGAATAATGCCACAGTGAACATAAGGGTGCATATATATTTATGCATTCGTGTTTTCATGTTCTTTGGATAAATACCCAGCAGTGGAGTAGCTGGATCATATGGTAGTTCTATCTTTAATTTTCTGAGGCATCTCCATACTGTTTTCCATAGTGGCTGTACTAGTTTGCACTCCCACCAGTGCACTCCCATCACATGAGTTCTCTTTACTTCACATTCTTTCCAACACTTGTTCTTTCTTGTCTTATTAATTATAGTCATTCTGACGGGAGTGAGGAGATATCTCATTGTAGTTTTGATTTGCATTGCCCTAATAAGTAGTGATGTTGAACATCTTTTCATGTGCCTGTTGGCCAACTGTATATATTCTTTGGGAAAATGTCTGTTCAGATCTTTTGCCCATATTTTAATTGAGTTGTTTGCTTTTTTGTTGTTGAGATGTATGAGTTATTTACGTATTTTGAATATTAACCCCTTATAAGATATATGGTTTGTAAATTTCTTCTCCTAGTTGTTAGGTTGTATTTTTGTTTTGTTGATGGTTTCCTTTGCTGTGCAGAAGCTTTTTAGTTTGACATAGCCCAAGTGGCTTTTATTTTAAAATGTGTACTTCTTCATGTTTAGCGCTTTTTTTGGCTTGAATACTACTTGTCTGATATCATGATCACAGAACTTGTTTTCTTTTATTTCCATTTTTACATCCCTTTATTTTCAGCCTTTCTTTTACAGAGAGAATAGAGTTGCTCCTGTTTTATTAGACAAATTGGAAATCTTGTTATTTCATAGATTAATTAAATCCATCCAGGTTTATTTATTTTTAAATTTTCTTTTGGTATTTAGGAAACTCTGTATCTTTATTCTAGAGATTACTTACGGACTTCTATCTTTGCTGATTCTAGTTGCCTTTTACGTTTTGATGTGTGTTTGCATTCATATCCTTTAATCCCCATCTATTACCTAGATAACAATCGGTAAGCTTGTTTTGCTTTTTCTTTTCTTCTCCCTTCTCCTCCTATTTTACTTGCTTAAATTTTTACTTAGAACATATCACATTTATGTATTACTCTTTAACTCTCATTCCCAAGTTGGTTTGGTCTTAAATTTAAACTCTGTGTTATTCAGTGCTTGCTATCAGTCCTTTTGCTAAAGGTTTCTCAATCATCTTTAGTTGAAGTTCATCCTCTAAGATATTCCTCAAGAAAGGCTCATAAGTTCAGTATTTCCCAAGCTTTTTCATGTTCAAAACAATTTTTCTATAGTCTTGATACTCAAAGGACAGTGTAGTGGGTTGAATAATGTCACACAAGAAGAGATGTTCAAGTCCTAACCCTTGTTACTTGTGAATATCCGCTTATTTGGAAATAGGGTCTTAATTAAGGATCTTGGGATGAGATTATCTTGGATCTAAAATGGGCCCTAAATCCAATGACTAGTGTCCTTATAGAGAAAAGAGGGTGAGATTTTAAACACAGAGACACAGAGGGGAAGGCCACATAAAGACAGAGACAGAGAATGGAGTTAATGCAGCTGCAAGCCACAGAATACCAGCCACCAGCAGCTGGGCAGCCACAGCAGCTGGGAGAGAGGCATGGAACAGATTATCCTTCAGAGCCACCGGAAGAAATCAATGCTGCTGACACCTTGATTTCAGATTTCTGGCCTGCAGAACTCTAGAGAATAAATGTCAATTGTTTTAAGCCAAGTTTGTGGTAATTTGTTATAATAGTCCTGGGAAACTAACACAGGCAGCTTAGCTGGTTATAAAATCTTTAGTTCACACTTTCTTTCCTTGAGTTTCCTGTTCTTCTGTTTTTTTGGGTTTTGTTTGCTTGTTTTTGGGGGCTGCTCCATAGATGCCTTACTTTGTATGTGACTTTGGAGAAATCTGAAGTCTGGTGCTGTCTAATTCTCTTGTCCTTGAAAGTTATTTGGTCTTTTACCTGGAGGCTTTGAGTATTTTTCCTTTATCTTTAAAAGTCTCATCATTTTATTATGATATGTCTTAGAATTGATCATTCTCTGTAAATTTTCTCAAGTAGCTGTGGGATCTTTAAATAGTAGATTCAGATTATTTTTACCGTTGGAATTTTTTCTGGATTATAGGATGAAATATTCATTCTGGTCTGTTGTTTTCATTTGCTTCTCCAATTATAAGAATTGTGGGCCTTCATCACCCATCTTCCATTTCAGCCATTTACTCTGGCCCTTTTTACTTCTTTCTTTTTTTCATTTTTATTCATTTGGTTGTTTTCCTGCCCCTTTTCAATGCTGCTTATTAAACTTTTTACATGAAACTACTCTCCTTTGGGCACTTTGTCATTTAGTTTTCAATTCTGAGATGATTTTTGTTTTCTTCCATTTCCTTCTTGAGTTCAATCAGCTTGCTTCCCTTCTTATTTTTTGGTCTATTTTGTTCTTAGTTTGTTAATTTCTGATTCAAAGTGTTTTTCATATCCCAAATGCTTGTTTGGAGATATTCAGTTTAATTTTTTTTTTTTTTGAGAAAAATTAGCCCTGAGCTAACATCTGCTGCCAACCCTCCTCTTTTTACTGAGGAAGATTGGCCCTGAGCTAATATTCGTGACCATCTTCCTCTATTTTATATGTGGGACGCCTACCACAGCATGGCTTGATAGCCCTGTGTAGCTCCACATGCGGGATCCGAATCAACAAACCCAAGGCTGCCAAAGTGGAATGTGCAAATTTAACCGCTGCGCCACTGGGCAGGCCCTGATATTCAGTTTAATTTTGTGTATTGCATTACAATTTTCTTCTGCTTTGTGGTCATTTTTTGAGGAAGGAATTTTTATCAGCTGAAATGTTTTTATTTTCCTTTCTGTTCCTACGTGTAATAATTTTGTGTTGATGAAAACTCTATGCATCCTATGAACAGGGTTTGTGATTTAGAGTTAGGTTACAAGATTACTAGTTCAAGAGTGCCCTCCCTTGTCAGCATAGTGAAGTGCAATATCTTTAGTGGATGGCTTTCTTTTTCAAGGGAGGAGAAAATGATTTTATGATCTTTGATTTTGGTTCTTGCAGGATCCTAAATTTCTCTCTCTTTCTTCTTTTTCTCTGTACCACCAAATCTCCAAAGAATGCTTTTCCTTTCTTTTTAAACTCACTTCTCTTCTCCTTTTCCATTTTTGAGGCAATTACCTTGAGTCGTGCTCATTTTTAAGTTCTTTCCCTGTAGTCAGTGTTTTGATCCACTAGAATGCTTTTTTTACACACTTTCTTTTTTTAAAAAAAAAAAGATTTTATTTTTCCTTTTTCTCCCCAAAGCCCCCCAGTACACAGTTGTGTATTTTTAGTTGTGGGTCCTTCTAGTCATGGCATGTGGGACGCTGCCTCAGCATGGCTTGATGAGCAGTGCCATGTCCGTGCCCAGGATCCAAACGGGTGAAACCCTGGGCTGCCGAAGCAGAGCGCGTGAACCCAACCACTTGGCCACAAGGCCGGCCACTTTATATACTTTCATCCATAAGTTCTCCTTCTTTCTGATGTAATTTTAGGTCAATTTTAGACTCACCTTCTCCCCTTCTTTTATTTTCACAGCTTTTCTGGAGTCCTGCTTCCCTGATTCTGCTCAAAGTCTATGAGAGAAGCTAGAAAGATAGCTCTGGTAGAAATTGGTGTTTATTTTTTTATTTACTGATAATTTGAGGATTGTAATTATGTTAAGTATGGAATTTGTGTGGTTTTGTTCTTTTTGTAATCTGCGTAGTTTGGGGGAGCATGTATGGGAAGCTTCATATTTAGTTGGCTACAATTACCAAATTTTCCTCAGCTTCTTTCTTTCTTATCATAGATCCTAGATTCACTTCAGTAAGTTTAACAAAAAAAAAACCTTTGGGGGTTTAGTTGGAATTATGTTGGATTTATGGATTAATGCGCAAGAACTGACTTGGCTGTTAGGCATGTGCTTTGGAAACGAATTGCCAGAATTCAGATCCTGCTCTGATTTTGGGCAAATTGCTTCTCTCTAGGCCACAGCTTCTTCATTTGTTTAAAAAGAAAACCAAAAAAACCTTCAAAAAGTTGTGTGGTCATCTGTATAAATTGCTTGACATAGAACTTGTTGCATATCAAGAGACTAATTACATCGTTATTATGATGATGATTTATTACTAACTGATCTTCACATCTAGGAAAATATTTTATTTCTCCATTTTATTTGAGTCTTCTTATTTCTCCCTCAGTAAGGTTTGTTACTATCTTCACATTTGTCTTGCACATTTCTTTTAATTTGATTCCAGGTATTTCATATTTTTATTGCAATTATTAATGCCATTTTTTGGCAGTGTATTCTCTGCCTTCGTATACAGGAGAACTATTGTTTTTGTCAATTTTGCATTCAACATCCTTGTAGAATTCTCTTATTGCTTCATTATTTTTTTACTTGACTCTCGTTGGTCTTTTAGGTAGACAAGAATACCCTTTGCATGTAATGATAATTTATCTTTTTCTTGCTGATAACTACACCTCATTTATTTTTCTTGTCTCTTCCATTGGCTAGGACTTCCAGCACAATGTGTAACAATAGCAGTGATGACCAGCATCTTCATCTTATTTCTGTTTTAGATAAGAATGTCTCTAGTGGTTCACTGTTAAATATGATGTTAGCTGATGATTTTATATATATGTTCTTTTTCAGGGTACTGCATTGTATAATGTGACCATTTTATTCTTATCATGTTAGTTTAGTAATATGGTTTTTTAAGTCCTTCAATATTCTGCTGAATATGATTTGCTGTTGTTTTATTTATAAATTTTCCATTTATATGTTGATATTTATGTTTGCTTTTGTGGCTATCTTTGTTAGACTTAAATATCAGGGCTAATGAATTTTATAAAATGAAATAAGAAGTCTATATTTTTCTATGCTTTGGAACAGTTTATATACCGTGGAAATTACTTGTTTTTTAAAAATTTGGAAGAACCTGCCAACCACATTTTTTCCTTTAGGTAATCGTTTGGTATCTAAAATTTTCTTCTTTCTTTTTTTTTCTACATAGAAGGTTATCTTTTATTGTTTTCTTAATTTTTATCAATCATTTTAACTTATTTGTGAATAGATGGTGAAAAATCCAAAAGTTACAAAAGAACACATACCCTTTTACTCCAGTCATTCTCTTCTCCTCAGAGGCAACCACTGTTCCTTGCATATCTTTCCAAAGATATTCTGTGAATACATAAGAGCATATGAATGTGTGTATTTATATTTTATTTTTTAGACAAATATAGCAGGCTATACACGCAGTCACGCAACTTGCTTTTTTCGTTGTACATATTAAAGCATGCTTCCAAATTGGTGCATGTAGAACTGCCTCATCCTTTCTCTTCCATTTCCCAGAAGTACCCTAATTTATTCAACTAATGCCCTAATGCTGGACTATAGTTTCCAGTCTTTTGCTATTATAAACAATACTACAATAAATATCTTTGCATATATTTATCATTCTACACATATGAGAGTGTATATATATAGCTTAAATTCCTAGAAGTGACATACCTATTAGGATGGCTAAAATCCAAAACACTGACAACACCAAATGCTGGTGAGGATGTGGAACAACAGGAAGTCTCATTCATTGCTGGTGGGAATGCAAAATGGTACAATGACTTTAGAAGACAGTTTGGCAGTTTCTTACAAAATTAAACATACTCTTACCATATGATACAGCAATGGTGCTCCTTTGTGTTTACTCAAAGGAGTTGAAAACTTATATCCACACAAAAACCTACACATGGATGTTTACAGCAGCTTTATTCACCATTGCCAAAACTTGGAAGCAACCAAGATGTCCTTCAGTAGGTGAATGGATAAATAAACTGTGGTACATCCAGACAATAGACTATTATTCAAACTAAAAAGAAATGAAGGAAGGGAAGGATGAATAGGCAGAGAGCACAGAGGATTTTTAGGGCAGCAAAAATACTCTGTATGATACTATAATGGTGGATACAGATTATACTTTTGTCTGACCCATAGAATGTACACCACCAAGAGTGAGCCCTAATGTAAACTATGGATGGGTAATGGTGATGTGTCAGTGTAGGTTCATTGATTATAACATGCACCACTCTGGTGAGTATGTTGATAGTGGGGGAGGCTACTCATGTATGGGGGCAGGGAGATATATGGGAACTCTGTACCTTCCTCTCAATTTTGTTGTGAACCTAAAACTGCTCTAAAAAAAGAAAGCCTACTCTCAAAAATCCTAGAAATGATATTTCAGGATCAAAGGATATATGCATTTAAATTTTTAATAAATATAACAAGTGCTTTCCATAAAAATTGCAACAATCTACATTCTCATCAGCATTGCCTATATTTACACTTCACTCTCTTCAAGACAATGTAGTTGAACTTTTTGATCTTTGCTCAACTGATAAAGGAAAAGGGTGTCTGTTTGTAATTTTAGTTTTTATGTCTCCTATTATAAATTAGATAGGACATCTCTCTCTTTTTTTCTTTTAATATGTTTGAGCCATGTGAATTTCCTTTTGCGTGACCTGCCTGTTCATTTCCTTTGCACATTTTCTGTTATGTTTGCACATAATATTATAGTTAGAAATTCACAAATTGGGATGGGAATGACAGTGTTGAAATTTCATATTTTGGATTAAAAAATATAGTTGTCACATACCTCCTAGTTAACCTCATACACCCAATAACCTGCAGCTGTAAGCATGAGGTGAAAGTAGAACAGAATGAGAAAAGTGGTAGGGTATAGGTAATTTTTCTATATGCCTGAGTCCAACCTCAGATTCTTAACAGAAGAAAAAATACTGTACCTAAATATTATAAAAAGCATAGGATCAGGCTCACTGTCTAGTTTCATTTACATTGTTTTTGTGGAATAGTCCTGAGCCACATTTCATTAGATTGTGCAAGGTTCTTTGTGTAGCCTGAAATCTGGAGAGCTGTTAACGTACCCCTGCTAAGATAAAGCTAAGCATTGTAGCAGATATGATTTGCAAACTGACTGTTTAGAGCAACCTGAACAACTCAGTTGCTTTTTTTTGCCAAACATGAGTAAATGGACAAATACTGACCATCTACTGTGGTATTATTATACAAGGTGTGGATACTGGGCTTTTGTAATACTTTCCTAGAGCTGCCTCAAAAAAATACCACAAACTGGGGGGCTTAAAACAAAAGCAACATATTGTCTCATGTTTCTAAGAGGCTAGAAGTCTGAAATCAAGGTGTGGCAGGGCCATGCTCTGTCTGAAACCTCTAGGGGAATCTTTCCTTGCCTCCTGGTAGTTTCTGGTGATTTGTTGGCTATCTTTGGCATTCCTTGGCTTGCAGCTGTGTTACTCCCATCTCTGTGTTCGTTGTCACATGACATTTTCCCTGTGTGTTTCTGTCTTCACATGGCCATCTTCTTATAAGGATATCCTACTCCTACTCTAATACGACCTTATCTTAACTACATCTGCAACAACTCTATTTCCAAATAACGTCCTATTCTGAGTTAATGAGGGTTAGGATTTCAACATATGGTTCATTTTTGGGGGGGCAGGCAACAATTCAACCCACAACAACCTTTCTCTGGAATCTTTTGGGAGAAGGTGAGAGAGAATGTAAAAGCCAAAGATGCTGAAACATTGTACATACGCTGCATTCAGCTTGCTAAGAGATAAAGTTACAGCTTCACATTCACTGTAAACACACAGAACAGATGAGTTACTGCATAGGCTCTTACAAAGCACTTCCGCCCTACGTGGATTCTGCCCCTTTCCTGCTTCACGCTTCTCTGGACCATGTGCTCCACCTTCAGCCATTGCCCTGCCACCCTGCCCTTAACAGGAGGAGCTGCAAGCTTGAGTTAAGAGAAAAAGAAATGTATGAAGAAGGGTCAAATGACCCCCATCAGATCACAGACTGCAGGCCGAGGAGACTTTTGTTTGCTTCTGTGCTGTTGTGCTCCATGGGCCCCTCCCACTGTCCATAGGAGCTCCCTTGTCACCCTTTGAGAGGGACAAGAACCTGCAGGTGGAACTGTTCTTGAAGTAATCCTGAGTGCTCTCAAGTTTCAGTCAAAAGACGTCCTTTTTGAATTTGACACCTGCTGGCTCTAAACCTAAGAAAAATCTCTTCACTGAGGGCCAGATTTTACTGCTTGGTTCAATCACACCTCCACTGAGATCCCTTTCTGTCTTTCTGAGGGCAGGATTTGAACTTTTGCTTGTTGTCTCAGAACTAATGTGCAGCCTTTCCTTGCTTTGCTGTGGTGTTTTGTACTATTAATGCACTCACATCTAAGTGGTTTGCTTCCTTCTTTCCCAAACACACCTTAGAGTATTTCTTGCCTTTTTCAGCAGCCAAGGAATTTTACCCTAATTTCTAAAAAGGCAGTGAGAAGTTATCCTTATTTTCAAATAGGAAAAGACGGTCATAGTAATGCAAAGTAATAACATTATATGTATTCATGTATGAAAAAAACATATTTATTGCTTTGCATTACTATGACCTTCTCTTCCTATTTGAATATATATATTGAGTACATATACACACATATTTAGAGTGGTCATGCTTTTTTTTTTTTGGTTTGATGACTATGTAAGTCCTTGGCTTGTATATTATATGATACATGGGTGTGATTTTTTAAGCATGATATTTTTGTCAGAGATAATTATTTTCAAATTATCTGGCTGATTTTTAGAAATGCAAACACACAGAGAGGTGTTTTGCTTTTTTTCCTTTGGTGAGGAAGATCGTCCCTGATCTAACATCTGTGCCAATCTTCCTCTATTTTGTATGTGGGACACCACCACAGCATGGCTTGATGAGCTGTGTGTAGGTCTGTGCCTGGGATCCAAACCTGTGGACCCCAGGGCCGCCAAAGAGGAACATGTGAACTTAACCACTAAGCCACTGGGCGGCCCCAAGAGAGGTTTTTTTTTTTTTTAATCAGCTACACTCCAGTTATTTTTCTGTTGGTTCCCGCCCAAAGAGCACTGGCTGAAAAAGCCTGGTGGACCTCACTCTGGGGAAGGCAGAAAGCAAAGGCCAGTCCTGCCTTCCCCAGCCTTTGTAGCAGCAGTTGTTTCCTGGAAAGTGGGAAAAAGAAAGTAAGCAGAAAGTTAGGTTTGAGTTGAAATTGTCACTTTCTCTCCAACTGGGAGAACGTTTCTTTGACATTGCTTCAGCTGGGCCTAAGGGAGAGGTAGCAGATGCATGACATGGGGTATGAGGTACTCTCTCTCTTCTCTTCAGAAATCACCTAACAAAATCTTTCCCAAAAGGAACAAAAATCTATCCACCTTCCTCAACCACGACTCTTCCGTAAGAACCAGGCTGGTCCCTTCACCCTCCCGCTGGGTACAGATGCCCCCACTGCGAAGTGTCCTTGTTTCCTGGTGGGTTTTAAGACCCTCTCCTCCGGCTTTCCTTGCAAGTGTACTAAAACACATTGCATTCTGATTGGTCTTCTCCACTAAAAGCAGCTGGAGCACCTAGGTCTGCCTTTACACCTCGGCTCACGTTATGAAATAAAGTCTTCCCCTTCTCAAAGCTATCCAAATTTCACTATTCGCCAATCACCTCCTCCACAGCGCCTTCCAGAACTGCGCTGATCCGCAGCAACGTCCTCTTCAGCAGTGTTCCTATGCCTCAGCACTGTGCTGGGCACCGGGACGGTGAGGTGACAGAACCCGCCCCAGCCTGGGTGGCCTGGGCCGCGGACCCCGCCCCGGGCATTGTCCCGCTCTGTCCTCCAGCCGCATCTTTAAGCCGGGCACCGTGTGACAGCGTCTGCGCGCTCCGCCCGGCCCGCCGCGTGAGAAAGAGCTCGCGCCGCTTCCAGGTTGTTACGCCAGAGGACTGAAAAGGGCGAAAAAGCTCCGCGGTAGTGCGCAGGCGTAGCGGCACTTCTGCTTTCTTCGCCCAGGTCCTTGGTGGTTCGGCGCGCGCGGCGCGCTCCTCTGCCGGGTGGGGGCGCTGCGGAGAACGCTCCCGAAGCGGGCGGGGACCCCGCAGGGGGTGGTGCTGGGCCGCGCGGGAGGAGGGGTGCGGCGCTGGCCGGGATGGGGCGGGCGTGGCGGGGCGTGCGCTGGGGGTGCCGGCCCACGGGGACGGGTGACGGCGGTGACAGCGGGCGGGGCGCGGGCGGCGTCGCATGCACGCCCTCCGGTCGGCCGGGCGGGGCAGTGGTCGGGCTCGGCGCCGGGCGCGCGGGCTGAGACGCTCCGGTCGGACGCGGCGCCATGCGCGGCCCCCCTGCCTGGCCGCTGCTGCTGCTCGTGCGGCGGGGCCCGGCCGTCTGCGCCCCCGGCTCCTGGCCGCAGCCAGCGGGCCTGGGGACTGCGCGGCCTTGGGGCGCAGAGCTGGGGCTGCTCGGCGGTGCCGGAGCCGCGCGCCGCTGGGCCAGAAGCTGCCCGGGCGGGCGGCCCGGGGGCCCGGGGGCCGGAGCGGGCCTGGCGCGGCTCCTGGGGCTGTGGGCGCGGCCCTCTGGCGCCGGCAGGTGCGGGGTGCTGGCCGTGTCCGGCGCGCCGCGGTCTCCGCGCGCCGGGCTCCCGGGCCGCCCAGCCGGCGCGGTCCGGGCGGGGGGCGAGGCCTGGCGGCGCGGGCCGGCGTTGCCTGCGGCCGCGGCTATTCCCAAGGACCACTCTCGGCTGCGGCGGGCGGCGGCCGGGCGCTCGGAGGCCCAGAAGCTCCTGGGGCTAGTTTACCCCGAGCGCCGGAGGCTGGCAGGTAGGACCGTCCTCTTCCCCTGCAGGCTGATACGCCTCACGGAGCGCGTGGTCCTGGGTCACGAGAGGGGACACTGAGGGGGCGGCGGAGAGACCCAGGGCTACCTGCACCACCGGGAGGAGGGACGGGGTGGCCCTTTACCTGCGAAATTGTACCGGGAAGTGCTGGACAGAGCGCTCAGCTCGCTGTAGCATCAAGCCTTTCAGCTTAACTGGGAATCTGTTCGCTGCTCTGTTTTACGTTTGTTTTCTTAACTTGACACACATTAAACAAGTGGAGCAGTCTCTCATTATGAGAATCTTTGGGCTGTTTTGCTTTCGCTTTGCCAGCATTCTCAGAATGAGCTGGGTCCCTCCCCCCCTTTTTAAAATTTGTTCTAGCCAAACAACAGCCATTTTGTATTATGCACTTATACTATTTTTTAAAAACGTTATTTGCTTTAGGCAGGTTTATGAAGCAGTCAACAGTATTTTTGCTATGTGAAACAAGACAATCTAAACCCTTAGATTTGGCTTGTGTTTTTGCCTTCCTGTGTGGCTTTTAGGAAGTTACTAAGTGATTTTCAGAACAGTCAACACTGGTCATGATCAGTGATCTGTAAACTCCAGGAGCTTTGAGAAATTAGATTATAACCCAACTAAATCAAAGTTGAGTAATTTTTTAAAGAAATCAAAAGGAATTTTTGGGGGGACACAAAATCCAGATAAACAGAAGGATTTTCTATAGTTCCCCATTTTTAGTCATAAATGGAGAAATGTTTAACAGCAAGGGCCTTGTAAGATCTAAAATGTTTTGAGATTTCTCTACATTTCCAATTCTTTACTAAATATTTATTGAGCCCTCATTGTGTGCTAGGCCTTGGGGTTACACTGGCAGGCAGAGAGAAAGGTGGTTCTGTCCCTGCTGGGGCTGCCAGTGTAGGGAGGGAGAGACATTAATGAAATGGTCCCATGACTGGAGATAAAACTGCAGCTGTGGTGAGGGTGAAAAGGGGGCCTGGGAGGTTGTCAGCTGCAACACTTAAAAGAGGAGAATCCCACATTCTCTGCTGCAAATCCATTGCTTCAGGAAGGTGCCCCTGGAGAGCCATTCGTCGTTTGGGCAGGTTGGTGCTGTGGAGGAGGCGGTTAGAGTGGAACATTTTACCTCTTACTGACTGTTAGAACTTAGGGGGTTTCTTGGTATCACTGAGGTGTAAAGAGAATCATTTCAGTGCTCGGTTGGTCGCATGAAGATTTTGATGGAAATAAAGATCTTTTCCTCTTTTAAAAGAAAATTTTGAGACTGAGAGCTCTCACTGGACTGTGAGCTGCTTGAGACGGGCTGTGTCTGATTCATTCCTCTTTCTGTCTCTAGTTCTTAGCATGTGTGTGGCACAGAGCAGGGGCTCAGGGTGCCTTAGAAGAAAGAATAAATGATGGTACGACCAGGCCCAGATCGAGGCCTAAATTTAGAGACCCTGAGCACTACAGAGTGTGTCCACCCTTCCCCTATGCAACTCAAAGTGTTTTGTTTTTGAAATATTAAATGTCAAGAAAGTTTTTTAGGTATCAGGCTTTGCTGGTGCCCACATGTGCCCAGCGGTGTTGGGTAGCCCAGCCCTGCCTCTCCCATGACCGTTGTCCTGGCTATGACCATTGTCCAAGTACTCTCTTGCCCTATTCCCACATGTCCTGCCATACTAGTATGTTGAGAAGACAGTCTTAAACAAGGTAGGAGCTGTATCTCCTTTTATTTAAGAAGGGGAGCTGTTTTGATCTGCTGTATTGAATAATTGTGAACATATAATTTGAGGAGATAAGTCTGGTGTTGGTATACTGTTGTTTTTTGTCTTTTTACCTTTTAAACAGATAATAAGTACATATTATATAGTATGAGGAAATCTGATGAAAAACTCTTATTAGGACATGTGATTTCCTCAGAAAGTTGTTATATGTGATATATTGAAGCCAGTCTGGATGTTGGCATTTGTGGGAATAAGAGGAAGTGGGGTCCATCATTAATTTGTAATTTATCATCATAAGAGCAGCCTCTGAGGTTGGCACATCTCTTTAAAACGCTGGGGATAAAGAGCAGGGGCATGTGTGTGTGTGTGTGTGTGTGTATTCTTTTGGTCAAGAGACCAAAACAGCTTGAATTGAAGAGAAGGAATTCCAATGTTAATTTGTTAATTTTTAGAGAAGTGAATAAAAAATCCTTTTTCAAAAATTCGGGTATACATTTGGATAGTAATATTTTCCTCTGTCTTCAGCAATTTGCTGAGTATGCCACCTGAACTGTATGACCAGAAGTGATTTGATCTGAAGTGATTTGTATCAGAAACTTTAAAAACAGGGTCTCCCATTTGAAATGCTCGCAGATGTGTGCAGAGAACAGTTTTAGCATTCCTTCCATTCCTCTTCTCCAGGAGCTGTGGTCCTCTAACCTGCTCTTCTGCCCCTCTTCCCCAAGTCTCACTTTGTGTAGGAATTTGCAGCTATCTTCCTGCAGCTGTGCCTACAAAGTTCCTCTCCCGTCTCTGTTCACTGATAATTCTTCATCTTATCACCTTGGCCAGAGGAGTCTTAAAACATGCAGGAGCTCACTGAGGAGCCCTGTGTGGGCTGATGGGATAAGAAGTAATTTGTCAGAACCCTTTTGCTGCACCTGGCAGATAGAAGAGGCTGCTGAGGCCTCTAACCATCCCAGTGAGTTAGGGGCAGGGGACACTATGAGTCTTAGGAGGGCTGGTTAAAGTTCCACGTACTCTGCTTCGGTGGCCCTGGTTTCATAGGTTCGGATCCTGGGCGTGGACCTACTCCACTCATCAGCCGTGCTGTGGAGGCATCCCACATACAAAATAGAGGAAGATTGGCACAGACATTAGCTCAGGGCTAGTATTCCTCAAGCAAAAAAAAAAAAAGAGGAAGATTGGCAATGGATGTTAGCTCAGGTCGAATCTTCCTCACTGAAAAAAAAAATAAGTTGGGTCTTAGGAGTGAGCCGTGGGCTCTCAGGGTGCTGTGAGATTATCACGATGATGCCAGTCTGGAGGTCCTTTGTGTGGTGGGCCTCGGTGTGCTGCGGAAGCTTGGCTTCCCCACACTTCCCAGGCAGGTTCCTAGTTCAACTGTGGAAGGTACATGTCCACCCCTCCGCCCTGCGTGTTCAGTTTAGCTGGAGCCTCTGTGGAGGACTTGGGAGGGCGTCTCTCACTTAAATTACTGATAAAGGCTCATGTGGTTTGAGATTAGGACCATTCTTAGAACCTGAGGCAGAACCCGAGGCCTGCTGGAGCTTTTGCTGAATCTGTAGTTATAGTTTGTGAAGATAGTCCATGAAGTGATAAACCCAGTGGATGCAGTGAGCAAGGAGAGGGTGAGTAGTGCCTAGAACGGCTGTTTCCTGAAGGCTGAGTCAGGACAGAGGTCCTGACGAGGACAGTACTGATGGGATGGCGAGTGAACCTTTGAAGGTGAGACTGCTCCAGAAAGCCAGGGATGTTTGCCTGCTAGGGAAATGCCATATTTCAGAGAAAACATTAACATTCTGTAGCTGTGCTATGAAGAGTGCTAGTCAGAGTTGATTTAAGTGGGAAATAAACATCAGATTTTGAAAGGCCTTAGTATGAAAAAAATGTAAAATATTGTTTCTTTATATTGATTACATGTTGATTTTGGATATATTGGATCAAATAAAATATGTTATTAAAATTAATTTTACCTATTCCTTTTTTCTCTTTTTAATATGGCAACTGGAAAATTTTAAATTACATAGGCGGGTGGCGTCGTGTGTCTACTGAACAGCACTGTAGTTAAAAGCAGGCCTGGCTTTTGTTAGTATAGCACAGATGCCTAACTCTTCAGCACATGTTGAAGGTCTCGCCTTGCACCCAGCGTGCCCACGCGCAGATCTTTGTTCTACAGATTACTCCATGAACCCTAGAAGTTTCCTAAACTCTCTGCTTCCTGCTAGTCTGTCAGCCCCTCGTGTCCTCACTGCCTTCCCTGGCCAGCTTAGATGCTAGGTTCCTTCACCTCGGCCTGTAACCTGCACATTCCTCTACTTCTTTGTTCTGTAGAGTAACCACCTGCATCCATGAAAATGTCCTCTAGATACCTGGAAACTCAACATATCTTGAAACCGAAGTTACCTTCCTCCTCAAAGCTGCCTTTCCGGCTGTCCCTTCTCTCAGAGAGTGGGACTGTTGTATGAACCCCTTTGCCGAAGCCAGAGACACGCTCATTCTTGACTCCTCGTGATGACAACAGCAATAAAGCTAATAGCTGATATCTTTTGTTTACTGGGTACTGGGCTCTGCGCAAGATCCTTTACATGTGTATTTAATTTAATTTACTCCTCACAACATTTCCATGAGAGAGGTGTTATTTTTATTGCCATTTTACAGATGAAGAAACTGAGGCACAGAGGAGGTTGAGTGACTCATGCAAGGTCAAACAGATGGCACAGCTAGAAGGTACTAACCCTGTCAGTCCCAACTTCAGAACGGGTCCTCCTCACATGCTCCCCAAATCCACGTGGTCCTGTCAAGTCTAGTTCTTAAAAATATCTTCAATCCTTGTCACCTCCTTTATCTGCTCTGCCCTCACCCTACTTCACCCAGTTCCTCTTTCTCCTTGAGTGCAGAAACAGTGTTTTAACTGTCTTTCTCTTGTTGTGCTGGCCTCCAGCCCCTCCTTTCACTCTGCAACCAGAGTGGATCATTTAAAAATGCATTTGTGACCATATCACTCCCCAACCTAAAGCCCTCTTAAGCCTGCCTTGCTGCAAAGTCCCTATTCTACTTTGTAATCTAGAACCTGCTACCTCTCCCCTTTGTTTCTCAGTACTCCTTCCTCTTTTCCACGAGGTCCCTGCTCCAGCAATGTCCCGCAGCCTGTCTGCTGCCTGGCCTGCCCTAACCCTCAGGCTAGGCCCATGCTGTTTTCTCTGCTTGGAATGTAGAAAAGGTGAGGAAGACATGTTTTGTCCCAGAATGTGGTTCTCCATTATAGGAACAGGGTGACTTTGGGCAAGCTCCCTCTCCTCTCTGTGCTTGAGTTTCCTCTCTGAAAAAACAAGAATGTGGGCGTTGTTGGGCGGATTCAAGAAGATAATGCATATCAAATGCTTCAGGGGGTGATGGGGACTCATTTTTAGTGCTGCATCTTTCGCCCTCGAATGACAGTGGGGGCAGCTGTACCTGCCTAACTTCAGGTGAATCCTTAGAAGATGTGTCTCCTGTCCAGCAGGTAGTGGGCACGCTCTCCAGCTTCCTCCACTCACCCCAGACCCCTGTCCTCCCATGAGCTAGCTTCCACAGCCCTTCTACCAGAGGTCTACATTGTAGGTTTTCTTTCCCCTTTCTTTTAAAGGATATTTTTTCACTCTTTGAATGCCATGATTCAGTAGAATGAGAGTAACCAAAAGATACTTTAAGCTCTCTGTCAAGAGACAGATAACAGAAGTTGCTGGGATCCCATCAGGCAAGGATCAGAGCAAGCAAGAGGCTTACCCCAGAGAAAAGTGGAGAGAATTTCAGGAGGATTGCAGTGTGCTCAGCGTCCCGGCTTTAGGGAGGAATCTGAAACGATAGTAATAGCACGTCTCAATTATTCATTCATGTCAAAGACAGTAATATGTAATAAAAGGTCGATTAACAAGAATCCAACTAACTGAAAGCTGAAAAACTCTTTTAGTTTTGTCTACATTCAACTTGTAGGAGAAACAGGCAAATGGCAATAAAACAAGCTGATAATTTTTTTTTGTTAATTAAAAGGAAAAAGTGAGGGATATCTTGGAATGAGTTTGGACTTAGCTAAATTCCTTCCTGTTTGTGATCATGCTGAGTACTGTGTAAGAACGTGTGTTCAGAATCAAAGTCATGGGACATTTCATTCATGAAATAGAGATTCTTATTTTGCAGTAGTGACTTTCACTTAGAGCTGGAGGAGGGAGGAGAGATGGACCTTTGCAGTATTTCACGTACAGACTACACAAATTAGCTACCAGTGAAAGCTGAAACAGAGAGGCTTTTTGGATTAGTCCCTAGTTCCCCAGGACACCTGTTTCTGAAGGCTGTCTCCCTAGTGCACTGTGTCCTGCAGAGCTGTGAGTTAGACACTTTCCTGCCCTTTGGGTGCTCAGTCCCTCATGGCATTTTAAAACAAGACCCTGGGAGTTACATCAAAATGAAATGGCCCTTGGCCTGGTTCACATTATTCAGTTAAATTGTGATTATGGGATTTTAAGCCAGGTATGTGGACTTTCTGGCTCTGTGCAAAGGAGTCATATCCACGTGGACCTTCTGAGCCACCAGATAATACATTCCTCTTTAGGCTATGGAAGAACTTTGATCTGATACACTTTTTTTTAGTTAATTTTTTAATTGAGGTCCCATTGGTTTATAACATTATATAAATTTCAGGTGTACAACATTATATTTTCACTTCTGTATAGACTACATCATGTTCATCACCAAAAGTCTGGTTGCCGTCCATCACCATGTACATGTGCCTCTTTACCCTTTTCAGCTTCCCCCCTTCCCCTCTGGAAACCACCAGTCTGTTCTCTGTCTATGTATTTCTTTGTTGTTGTTTTTATCTTCAGTATTTGACTTTCTCCATCTGACTTATTTCACTTAGCATAATATCCTCCAGGTTCACCCATGTTGTCACAAATGGCAAGATTTTATCATTTCTTATGGCTGAGTAGTATTCCATTGTGTATATATATATATATAAATATACCACATCTTCTTTATCCATTCTTCCATCAATGGGTGGTCTGATACACTTTTATGTCTCCTTTGCCAAAGTTCAATTTATTCATTCACTCAAAAAATATTTATTGAGCTTTTACTCTGTGTGCCTGTCCCTGCAGATAGTGGGAATATAGCAGTGAACCAAAGAAAGCATTTGTTTGTGTCCTAATGGAGAGAGAGACAGTAAACAAATGAAGCATTTAGAGTGCCAGAATGGGGAATGTGCGGGGAGGAAAGTGAAGAGGGAGGGAAGCAGGCAGTGTTGGGTATGTGTATTTTACATCAGGTGGTCAGAGCAGATTGTCTTGAGAAGAGGGTATTAGATGATCTCAAGGAGGTGAGAGAGCGATGGTGTGAAATGTTCCCTACTTCAAAGGCTTACATTTCCCCCACAGCTCTTTGCCAACTAAATAACCAGTTGGCACTGAGTTTGTCCTCCACTCTTTTTATCAAGATTACATAAAAGTAATACCTTTAACTGAAGTGTTAGCATCAGGCAAAACAAAGAAGAGAAGCAGCTGCTGTTTGCAGGGTGCTGGGAGCTCCCACATCCCGGGGCTCAGTCCCTGCTGTGTTCCCCTGGGAACCTTGCCAGTGACTTTAATGGTGGCACTAGCTGGTTCAGAGGAGCCTGTGTTACCTGTTTCTTTTGACTCTCCCCGAGATGTTCTGTGCATATGCACACTTGAAAAACCAACAGGCACTAACAGTCTGTCTTGGTGGATTGCTTCATGTCAATACCGATAGAGTCGCCTCATTCTTCTTAATGACTGCACAATATTTATAAAATAAATGCTCGATAATTGATTCGACTTGTTCCCCACTGATGGATGTGTAGGATATTTTGAATCTTTTTCTGGTATAAGCAATGCTGTAGTGAAAATCCTTGAATGTACATATTTGTATACACATGTGGGAGTGTATCTGTAAGTTAAGTTCATAGAAGTGGAATTGCTAGGTCACAGGGAGTGTGCATTTACATTTTGACTGATATGATCAAATTGCTCTCCATTGCAGTTGTACCAATTTGCACACCCATTAATAGTGTAAGTGCCTCTTTTCCCACAGTTTCACCAATACGGTATGTTATCAAACTCTTTGATCTTTGCCAATCCAGTAGATGAAAAATGGTCTATCTTTGTAATTTAAGTTTGCATTCCTTTTTTTTTTTTGAGGAAGATTAGCCCTGGGCTAACATCTGCTGCCAATACTCCTCTTTTTGCTGAGGAAGACCAGCCCTGAGCTAAAATCCATGCCCATTTTTCTCTATTTTATATGTGGGATGCCTACCACAGCATGGCTTTGCCAGGTGGTGCCATGTCCACACCCGGGATCCCAACTGGTGAACCCCAGGGTGCCGAAGCAGAACGTGCGCACCCAACCGCTGTGCCACCGGGCTGGCCCTGCACTTCTCTTATTATGAGTGTGCTTATCTATTATGTGTGTTGTTCCTAATTGGACTTGCTCAGCATTGTCTTTTCTGATAAGACGCTATCCCCCCTGTCTGTTTTCTAGGTGTGTGAAGAATTGTGTTCTTATTTTCATATCATGCTGATATTCTGGTGGTTTATTCCCCAAAGCAATGATATTAAGAAATAACATATTGCTTGTGTAATGGATGCCTGTAACTGCTCTCCACAGGTTGTGTAAGGTGTTTTGTAATACCAGACGTCATCAAGGGCTTTACCTGCATAGTTTGATCTTCAAGCTAGTATACATTTAGATGCCAAGGAGTAACAGTGTATAGCATGAATGTAGGAAAATATCATCTGGGATGAACACCCAGACCAAGAGGCAGGGAGGGAGAGCAGAATGGATTTTCATAGTTAGCCCTGGGTTATTCCTAAAAAGGAAGAGAGGATCAGACCAAGGTAGTGCAAAAAGTCATCTTATCTGGATACTTGGGTGTAGTCAGTCCCTCCCTGCAGTCGCCTACTTGTTCTGGTCCCAGGACCCTTTGGGTTCTTCCATTTAGTCGGAGGCCCAGGAGTTAAAGGAAGGAAACTCCCAGCACCTGAGAGCCGCACATGCTCTGAAATGCTTATTAGGAAAAGAAGCCTTGTGAATTCAGCACCCTGCCCCTTTGCTGAAGCCCCGATGAACCTGAGAGCTGCTTGTGTTTTCTAGCTGCGGTTGGGTTTCTGGCTGTGTCCAGTGTCATTACCATGTCTGCTCCCTTCTTCCTGGGGAAGATAATCGACATCATTTACACAAACCCCACTGTGGACTTCAGCAGGGACCTGACCCGCCTCTGCCTGGCACTCAGCGGTGTGTTCCTATGTGGTGCTGCTGCGAACGCTGTTCGTGTCTACCTCATGCAAACTTCAGGTAAAAAAGCCCCTCGTCTTGGCTGAGTGCGTCATCCCCAGAGAACACATCTGGGAATCATGTGGTTTGTTGGGGCTCGAGTTTCACGTGCTACAGGCCCCAGTTTTTCCCTCTCTTCCTGGCATCACATTCAGTGAGGACAAAGCCCAGTGTCTGGCCAGGTGCTGGAGCTGTGAATTGTTTGAGATCATGCGCTCTCTTCTCAACTCTTCTTTTCCAGGAACTGGAGTTGAGCTAGGGGTGGAAATAGCCTATTTGTCTTATGGGAGATGTGCAAACAGGGCCCTTGAGTAGGAGGCTGCAGTGCTGGGCCTTGTTCAGGGAGCTGCAGGGACTGTTGATCTGCTCCCTGCTGTGTTTCCCTTCAGCAGGAGCTGGGACAAGAACTTTTACAGTATCTCTGTGTCAAGGCCTGGTTGTTAACAGCAGGTGAGCACCACGATGATGAGGAAGCCTGGACGCCCAACTCTAAGTCAGTTGCTCACCATTTGGCTAATAAATTCTGTAGATAATTAACCAGTTCTTGCCATTTGAAAGTTCAATACAGAAAAGGATTGCCAAGGAGAAGCAAAATTAGTTTTTGAAAAGTTAATGTAGTAAAACTTCTTTGTAAATAATGCTGTTTAAAAATCTCTCAGTCATATTATTTTTGTGTCATCACTGTATTCTCCCCTCAATGTCTGCAGTCTATAGTTACCAAGAGAAAGTTAGCGCTCATTACTCGTGCATGCCTGTCAGCGTGCCAGGGCTCAGGTGGGTCTGCTCCCACGGGGTTGACACAGGGCACCAGCAGTGCCTCAGAGGCTGTGGTGCTCAGAAGGGGTGCTGACGTTGGGCCAACCTGCTGTACCCAAGCTGATGCTGTTCCTGTTTGCTTTTGCAGGTCAGCGCATTGTGAATAGGTTGAGAGCTTCATTATTCTCCTCCGTTCTGAGACAGGAGGTTGCTTTCTTTGACAAGAATCGCACAGGAGAATTAATTAACCGCCTCTCCTCAGACACTGCACTCCTGGGGCGCTCGGTGACTGAAAACCTCTCAGATGGGCTCAGGGCTGGGGCCCAGGCTTTCTTCGGCATTGGCATGATGGTATGTCAGCCTGGCTTCCGTTGGTACTTTCTGGTCAGGGCTTGGCCTGGGCTGGGTCTCTCAGGCATGAGATGAGCTCAGGGTGAGCTGTGCCCATCACTCTGTAAGCCCCTTGGCCAAGAGCGCCGCCACAGAGGCTGCAGGGATGTGGAGCCTGCTTCTTCCCTCCTGGCCTCCTGCACCTTCATTTCTCCAGAATGAATTCTTATCTAGAGAATGGACCATTGCATTTAGAAAAGATTATACTGTTGCCTGGGTTTTCTGAGGATGCGTGAAGGCCGAAAAGAGCAACAGGTGGAAGGAGCCATGTGGGTGCTGAGCAGTGGGTTAAAGGAAACACAATAAGTTACCCCCCCCCGCCCCCAGGCAAGGCAGTGAAGCTATCATGAGACAGCACCAAGGGATCATTTTGTTCCTCTTCTTGTAAGAGGGAGGATCAGTTCAATCCTCTGTACGCATGAGTGGACCTGTGCTCTTTTGAGGTGAGTGCTCTCCACTCCCACAGCCTTGTTCCTTCCTTGACTGAGTGGCTTAAGCACTGTCATGTCTGCTTGCCTCACTTCTAACCATGTTTCTTTTCAGACCAGCGCTGCTGCCCAGAAGAAATGTCATGCAAGCCACATATATAATTTTAAGTTTTCTAGTAGCCACATTTTAAGAAGCAAAAAAGAAAGATGAGATGAGATTAATTTTAATAATATATTTTACTTAACCTAATATAAACAAAATATTATCTGTTCAACATGTAATTAATATAAAAATTATTAATCAGATATTTTATATTATTTTTTCATATTAAGATTTCAAAATCTGGTATATATTTACACTTATGGAATGTCTCAATCCATGTGCTAAATTTTCATTGGAAATACTTGGTCTGTATTTAGATTTCATAAAATTTGCAGTTGAAAAAGTAGATTGCCATACCAAGTTTTCCAGACATACTTAAAAATTTACCAGTAACTGAATGGAAATGGAATATTGGATTTTAAATTTGAATTTTAATTAATTAAAATGAAGTAAAATTTAAAATTCAGTTCCTCAATCACACTAGCCACATTTCAAGTGCTCAAGAGCTTTGTGAGGCTATCATTGTAGATGGTGCAGTTTCAGACCCCTAGAATGAGGACTGCAGCTAATCCTTTCTCACAAGTGGAAAAGCTTAGGTTTTTGTCCTCTCTGTGTCCCCTGTAGCATTCAGTCCAGAGCAGAAGGATGTGTGAGCCTGTAAGATCTGACTTATGGAGTGGAAAACAGCTTTGAAATCTCATATATTCCCAGCAAGAGAGGACCAAAGCTTTGGAAGAAGACCCCTCCTGCACTAAAGCACCATTTCCAATTTCATGGTTTTGGGGTTCAGGAAGAGTTGGAGCCTCTTTTTGTAACAGTTAAAGAGAGTTCAGTGTAAGTCAGATGGCTAATCCAAGGGCGCCTGTCTTAGTCAGCTTGCGCTGCCATGCCAAAGTACCGCAGAGCAGGGGACTTATTTCCTACAGTTCTGGAGACTGGAAGTCCAAGATCAAGGTGCTGACAAAGTAGGTTCATTCTAAGGCCTCTTCTCCTTAGCTTGTAGGTGGCTACCATCTTGCTGTGTACTCACATTGCCTTTCCTTGGTGCTTGTGTGAGAGAGGGGGTTCTCAGATGTCCCCTCTTATAAGGACACCAATACTGTCAGATCAGGGCCCCAGCTTTATGACCTCATTTCACCTTCTTTCCTTCCTTAGCGGCCCCATCTCCAAATACAGCCACACTGGGGTTAAGGCTTCAGCATATGAATTTGGTGGGGGACACAAACATTCAGCCCATTACAGGGCCTCATGAGGTGGCACCACCTGGGACCTGGTTTTTAGCTCTGGAGGAACAGATGGATTCTTTGTTTCTCACAAGCTCCCTAGACCTGACATATAGTAAGCCTACTCACAAGAACCTGATAATCTGTATTATTAGTCTATACCACGCTGCCAGTTTAGTAATTTACATTGTGGGATCTCCCTTCCTACCATTAAGATGTGCGTTCCTGCCAGCCCTGGTGGCCTAGTGATTAAATTCAGCATGCTCTGCTTTGGCGGCCTGGGTTCAGTTCCTGGGTGTGGACCTACACCCCTCGTCTCTCAGTGGCCCTGCTGTCACAGTGGCTCACATACAAAAAGAGGAAGATTGGCAACAGGATGTTAGCTTAGGGCGAATCTTCCTCAGCCAAAAAAAACCAAAAAAGTGTGTTCCTGCTATTCCAACACTCCTTTCTGGTGACATGGCCCCGTGTTAGTTTTCAGAAGGTTATTCCTAAGCAGGGAACCAGAGTGGACAGGTGGGTGGTTCTGAGAGAGCCCACCCTGGTCCTGGGAAACCTAATGGGTGTTCCTGCCCAGCACAGAGGACACCCCATGTGATGGTTTACTTGAACTTCTTTGTATTCAGGCCCCAGAATGTCAGGCCTGCCCTGATTGCATCATTGCCCCACATGTGTCCTGCTGGTGACCATTCTCCAGTGCCCTGGCCTGCGTGGCTTGTGTGCTCAGGGTGGGTTGTTCCATAAACCAAAGGGACCAGGTTCATTCCTGCTTCAGGCCCTTTGTGTATTTGCCCCTCCGAGACCATTTTATACCTGAGATTATCCTCCCTCTCTTTTACCTGTTTGCCATCTAACTCCCACCCCCCAGCCCCTGGGATGAAATTCCTTGGGGGTCAGTGATCTGCCTAGACTAGTGTTTGCTGCACTTGGGCATTCAGTAACGAGTGGACGAGTGAGTATGAATGAATGATTGGTTGATTCGTTCATTACTTTACATTTCAGTCTGCAACTTTTCCTCAGCATTTTAGGAGAGCCTTGTACTGATTATACTATTTTCTGTGCAAATGAGATTTGGCAGATTTTAATAATTTGTTGAAGAGATGCTAATACCATTTAAAATACAATCATCAAGTTACAGAGTTGACAGGAAAGCCCCACTATGTTACTTCTAGAAGTTGCTCTTTCCTCTTTGAGCAGCTCCAGTTGTTAGGAGGCTCCTCCTTATGTTGCATCAGGTCCATCCTCTGAGACTTCAGTCCTCTGAGCCATGCACACAGCTCTAACTCTTCTTCCACTTGTTAGTTAGGCCCCTCTTCTGCCAAGTCCTCTTTCAACTGTTTGTCCTATGATGTGGGGTTTTTTGGTCTCTCTGCCATGTTGGTCATTTCAGTGGGACACATTGCTCTGGTTGTTCAGTGCCCCTGAGGCAATCTAGACTTGAATGCAGAATTCCTAGCGTGGTCTGGTCAGCGTGGAGCAGACCCGGCCTCCTTGCTTCACTTCTGTCCTGCCTCCCCCTTTGCTGCGGTTGAACAGCATGGTCTAATGTGCACAGCATTGGGAAAGTATTGTGCCAGCAATAGTATAGAATGTAAAATATTTCCACCCCTTCTTCAGCCATTCTCTGTCACATTGCTCCTGTGTGGCATGCTGAATATTCATGGAGTTTTATGAAGATTGAAGATGTCTGAAAAGTTCCACCAAAATAGGATGTACAACTTTGAGACAGCACCTTCAAGCTGGCCTATTGACTTAAACACACACACCCCTATAGTAGGTAATGAGAATTTCTTGCTACTCTGTGTAACAAACACCTTTTGGCTTTTGTTTTTGACAGCTTTTTGTCTCACCTAATCTCGCCACTTTCGTTTTGAGTGTGGTGCCTCCAATATCCATCCTTGCTGTGATTTATGGACGATATCTACGGAAACTGACCAAAGTCACGCAGGATTCCCTGGCACAAGCCACTCAGGTAAAGGCTCCTCCCTGTCCACGTGGTCTCCACTAGACTGAGCTCAGAGCTAGGGTACCAGTGGGCAGACCCTGAGGATGTGGTTAGGCTTTTCAGGAAGTACTTAGTTTTCCTTACGTCAGACCCTAAGATCCTAGAAACCTGAAATACTCTGCCTTCTAGACTAGATTACTACTCACACCTCAGAGTAGATCTCACCTGACTGAACCTTGTGTGAACTTCTTACTTCTTACCATCACTATTTCTGATAGGATGAAAAAGCTAGTCATATTTTGAAAATAGTTTCAGGATGACACTCTAGCCTTCATTAATTAATAAAGGTAGCTTTGCAATGCTGTCCAATATTGTCTTTTTAAAAATTAAAAATAACTGTTATTTTTTCATGTTACAAAAATTATGCATCTTTATAATTGAAAATTTGAATATATAAAAAAGAAAAAATAATGCACATGATCTTCTCAGAATTAAGATTATTAACCTTTTGGAGTCTATCCTTTTTATCTGTCTTTTTCTCTACATTAAAATATAATTCCGTATCTATCTATCTACCCTCCTGTTTATCTTTCTATCTACCTATATGTATATGTTGTGTGTGTATAGACAGATATTTGTTTCCAGAAATAGATTGTTTGGCATACTCTCTAACCTGTTTTTGACTTAGTCATGTATCACGAGCCCCTTTCCATTGGTAGTGTCTTAAAAATGAGAACCACATTTTAATTTTGCCTTTAGAAGTCTTGAAATTTGGCCTTTGTCCCCCTGAAATGTATTTACTATTCTCCCAGCTAGCTGAAGAACGTATTGGAAATATAAGAACTGTTCGAGCTTTTGGGAAAGAAATGACTGAAATAGAGACGTACACCAACAAGGTGGACCATGTGATGCAGTTAGCAAGGAAAGAGGCATTTGCTCGGGCTGGCTTCTTTGGAGCAGTAAGTAGATCATTTTCGAAAGAGTAAAAAGGGTAAATGTTATGATTGGGAGAGATTTTTATTCTGGGACACTTGCCATAAATAGGAAATAATTCTGTTCTATTTCAAGACTGGGAATTACCTCCCGTAAAATATTTTTGTGAACCAGGTGGAAACAAATAAATGTAATTAAAGAAAAGGCAATGGGTGGTGAGATCAAAACAGTATGGGATCAGGCACTGATTCCAGACCACTCGCCTCAGCTTCACCTGGGAGCTGGTTAGACAGGCCGATTCTCAGCTGTACTCCAGACCTGCTGACCTGGGACCTTGGTGTGGGGCCCGCAATCTGAGTTTTAACAGGCCCTCCAGGACATTCTGCTGCGGGGTGAGTGAGACCCACTCAGGGTTAACTGGAATACTCAGTGTATTTCAAGAAGGAAGTATAAAAAAAATTGATCACAATGAACTCAAATAGGACACTGAATTAGAAAACCACAATGAGGGCAAATTTGTAATATGTTCAAACTGGAAAGAGCTTTAGAGGTGATTCAGTAATGGCCATGATTATTGAATGGCCATAGGTAAATTGTGTGTGTATTTTTTTAGTTTAAATGAATTGAATAAAAATTTTTTAAAAAAAAGAAAAAATTAAAACATGGCCACCAATGCATAGGAACCACAGACATTTTTTCTCTGAAAGGGGCTGGAAGGCAGCAAGCATTCAGAGATTGTCAGACTTCTCTCCAAAAACAATGTCAGTGACCTCAGAGTTTAGGTAATAATTTTTACTTCCTGATTTTTGAAACTGGGATATCTATAGGTGCTTGTTTCACATGGGTTTTAGTTATCATTTACAAAGTATTTTTAAGAAAAAAGAAATTATAAAATGTCCAAAAATAAGTAAATAAAGAAGCTTCGGGAAGTTGCAGGCTTCTCATGATGGCCTGTAGGCTAATCATAGATGCTAAGTACAGACAAGAATATGCAAATCACTAAAGGGAAGTCTTCAAGGCCAGAGGCCTTTCTGGTACTTCCAATTAGGGAAAACAACAGAATGGAATTCCCGAGACTTGAGCCATTCATGCAAATTAGTCCGTGTAACTTCCAGGACACTGAATTTAAATCAGAAACCATTTGATAAATGTTTACTCCCTTTCATAGAAAGAGGAGATTTAGGAAAGAAAGAAGTCATCTGTAGTGTAGCACAGACACAACCTGACTTCTCTTGAATGGGAGGCTAAGAGCCTGTTATCCCAGATATTCTTGGATTATATCAGATGACCATAGGTTCAGCCAATGGGTTAGTCATATGATGAATTCCATAATCACCTTGTAACTGACACAGGCTTTCCTTTCTCCCTGGAAGCCAGTTTATTGCCGAAGTTAAATGAACTGTCACTTTCAAAATAATAATAGTAATAATAATAATAATGGCCATGATTTAACAGATAAGGAAACAAAGGCCCAGAGAAGGCAGCACTTACCAGAGACCATGCACCTAACAAAGGTCAAGGCAGATCAGAGATACAAGACTTTAACTTCTCAGTCTAGTCTTTGCTCAGTGCATCACATTAGAATATATAAACACATATACCAGAGATGTATTCGTTTCCTCCAGTTAGAGAAGGAATCCTTAATATTATTCTTCTCCTTTGCAAACTGAGTAGATTGAGTAAAATAGGAATCTGATGTGTGACTTAGCTTCTAGGTTTTCGTGTTGATGAGATTATTTCCTCCAATATTGCACTATTTCAAAAGTATTTTTTATTTGAAATTCAGATTAAAACTTAATATTTTGGAAAAATCTTGCTGTGATAGTTAAATGCAAAAAGGAAATTATAGGCCATTGGTAATGCATTTTGCATTTTGGGTCTTTCGTTCCCACCTAACTTCTGTGTTTTCTTTGTTTGACAGACTGGACTCTCAGGGAACCTAATTGTGCTTGCTGTCCTGTACAAAGGAGGGCTGCTGATGGGCAGTGCCCATATGACAGTGGGTGAACTCTCTTCCTTCCTGATGTATGCTTTCTGGGTTGGAGTAAGCATTGGAGGTATATAATTTAAATAGACTTGGGGAGTTACAAATTAAAAATAAGTTTATAATTTCTGAAATAAAAACTTAACTTTCCCATTACTCCACCTCTCATCAGTTAACTTCAACTGAAAAAAACATTTCCTAGAATGTTATTCCAACCTGACTTTGAAAGAAAAGATGATGAAGGCATGAGTGTGATCCCCCTGCATGGGTGTGCAGTTTCTTGGTGGGAAGAGGACTGTTGCAGGCCTCTTGTGGCTTGCTGAGCCCAGGGTCATCCTGGAGCAGTATTTTTCAGCCTGCCTGTTAAGGCAGGTTGTTCACTTGGGTGCTAGAACGGAGGCAGGGCAGAGGAAGGATGGTGCTGAGCAGGTGCATACAGGAAACGCACAGTCTCATGGTGGTGAGAGTTCCATCATCGACAGATCACTGGGGAATGAAAGTCCCTAGTACAAAGTGAACCATGTTCAAAACTAGAGAAAAATCAAGAAGTGTTCATTATCAAGTTCATGAAATAGAGTTGCTTGCTTTTGTCAAGAATCTCTCAGAGTTCAGCTTTTATTGTCCATTCCTGGGTGAAGGGAAGCAGGGTCCGTGGAGGCAAGGCTGTGTGAAGTGTGTGAAGTTTTCTTTTCTGTATCTTTCCGTGGCCCAGCCAACAAGGGGCAAATGATTTCCTGCTTTTTGTTTTCCTTCCCTTTGAAAACTGAGATGCACAGGTTAGATAAACAGGTTGAGGGCTGATGAATGGAGGAACTCAGGGATCCCAGAGTGTCATCGCAACCCAAGATTTTTATTTTCAGAGTTTTGTGTCTACTGGTTAAAGGCACAGTCATTTCCTTAGACATCTGCAGGCAAAGGAGGATATTTTCTGGACTGAGATTTCCAGAAGCCCCTAAAAATAGCACTGAAGTTCTGCTGGCTGGTCTTGAAGACAAACCTGATTAGGATATTTTGGGGTACTGAGTGATTTGGGAAGTGAGAAGGTCAGTTCAGAAGGACCCCGTGATGACAGTATTGCTCTTTTCTCTCTATCCCCTGGGTTGAGCCTGCTGGGCTCTGGGTCCCCCACCCACGTGGTCATGTTCCTTTAAGTCTTCTGTCCCACCTCAGGGGCATTTGCCTGCTGCCACTTCACTTCGTGGCCTCTGTTCACATTCCATGCTTGACCACAGCGGGCTTTCCTCCCTGGCCTCCCCTAATCTTGTGACTTGATCTTTCTTAGTCCCTTGTCTCTCCCTTTTTTCCGTACTACTTGACCTGATAGAAGCTATCTCTGCCCTACATTTTTTTCTGACAAGTTCACAACTGTGTCTTGTACAGAAATAGGTTGGAAACATAGTTCTAGTCCCCTGGTTAGAGAAGGTGCTGCTGACACTTTGTGTGCGAGATTTTGGGGTAATTTGACTTTCTTACACATAGGCTCTTGCACAACTCTAGCCACCTGTCTTTACAATACCTGCCATCTGGTGATGGAGGGAGGAGTACCAGTGTGGGTAGATCTGTAGGGACCGTTACGGCCACAGTTTACAGCACCACATTTACAACCTCCGCGGGTACCTGAGGCTCTGGGAATTTATGTCAACAAGTTGAGTAGGATTTTAGATGCTGCTGTGAAGCTCACTGTTTAAAGTAATTCTGTAATGAATCTGCAAGCAAGAAATCCTTTTTTTTTTTTTTAAAGATTTTATTTTTTTTTCCCTTTTTCTCCCCAAAGCTCCAGGGTACATAGTTGTATATTCTTTGTTGTGGGTCCATCTAGTTGTGGTACATAGTTGTATATTCTCCATTGTGGGTCCTTCCAGCTGTGGCATGTGGGATGCCGCCCCAGTGTGGCCCGACGAGCAGTGCCATGTCCGTGCCCAGGACTCGAACCGACGAAACACTGGGCCGCCTACAGCAGAGCGCGTGAACCCAACCACTCAGCCACGGGGCCCGCCCCCAAGAAATCCTATTTTATTTATGAAATAAATAAGAATTTTTGTAGGTTGGTTTCTGCTTAGAACAGCATACTGAAAAAACCCCAATTTCTACATACATTCTCTGCTGAGAGAGAGTCAGAAGTGCTGTTTGAAGAAAAGCATGCTTGTTTACTTTGTACCGGAGAATGCTCTTACATCTTCCTGTTGAACCCCAATGTCTTTTTTCTTATTTACTTTTTTATTGAGGTAAAATTCACATAACATAAAATTAACCATTTTAAAGTTAGCAATTCAGTGGTATTTAGTACATTTACAGTGTTATGCAACCACCACTTCTATTTATTTTCATTCTCTCAAAAGAAAACCCTCTAATCATTAAGCAGTCTGTCCCCATTAACCCTTCCTCCCTTAGCCCCTAGCAACCACAACTTGCTTTCTGTCTCTAGGTATTTACTTATTCCAGATATTTCATATAAATGGAACCATATAACATATGGCCCTTGCATATTTGGCTTCCTTCGTCTAGCATAATGTTTTCAAAGTTCACCCACATTGTAGCATGAATCTGTACTTTATTCCTTTTTATCACTGAATAATATTCCATTGTATAAATAGATCACATTTTGTTTATCCAGGGCCATTTTGTTTTTGTTTTTCAGAGTCTAAATGGTTTACTATGTTGAACTACCTCCAGTTCTTTCCCATCCCTTTACTTCTTTCTTTTTTTAAATTAATGGACTTTTTTTTTAAGAGAAATTTTAGGCTCACCATACAATTGAGCAGAAAGCACAGATTTCCCACATACCCCATGCCCCTACACAAGCACAGCCTCCCCCACTGTCAACATCCCCCACCACAGTGGTGCATTTGTTACAGTCGATGAACCTACGTGTATACACTGTTATCACCCAGAGTCCATAGTCCACATTAGGTCTCACTCTAGTGTTGTACGTGCTGTGGGTTTAGACAAATGTATAATGACATGTATCCACCATTACAGTGTCATACAAAAGAGTTTCACTGGCCTAAAAGTCCTCTGTGCCCTGCCCATTCATTCCTCCCTGCCCCTAACCCCTGGCAACCCATGATCTTTTTTATTGTCTCCATAGTTTTGCCTTTTCCAGGAGGTCATATAGTGGGGATCATACAGTAGGTAACCTTTCAAATTGGTTTCTTCCATTTAGTAATATGCATTTAAGGTTCCTCCATGTCAATTCATGGCTTGATAGCTCATTTCTTTTTGGCGCTGGTATTCCATTGTCTGATGTACCAGTTTATTTATCCATTCACCTACCGAAGGACATTTTGGTTGCTTCCAAGTTTTGAAAATTATGAATAAAGCTGCTTTAAACATCCATATTCAGGTTTTTGTCTGAACATATATTTTCAACTCCTTTGGATAAACACAAAGGAGCAAGATTGCTGGATCATATGGTAAGAGTATGTTTAGTTTTGTAAGGAACTCCCAAACTGTCCTCCAAAGTGGCTGTACCATTTTGCATTCCCACCAGCAATGAATGAGGGTTCCTGTTGCTCCACATCCTTGCCAACATTTGGTGTTTTCAGAGTTTTGGGTTTTCATTGTTCTACTAAGTGTGAAGTGATATCTTGTTGTTTTAATTTGCAATTCCCTAATGACATTTGGTGCAGAGCATCTTTTCATGTGCTATTTGCCATCTGTATATCTCCCTTGGTGAGGTGTGTGTTCAGATATTTTACCCATTTTGTAATCAAAATGTTTTCTTATTGTTGTTTTAAGAGGTTTTTGTATATTTTAGAGACTAGTCCCTTATCATATATGTCTTTTGTAAATATTTTCTCCCAATCTGTGCCTTGTCTTCTCGTTCTCTTGACAGTGTCTTTTGCAGAGCAGAAGTTTTTAATTTTAATGAAGTCTAACATAAATTTTTTCTCTCATGGATCATGTTTTTGTTATTATATCTAAAAAGTCATTGCTGAACCCAAGGTCATTTAGGTTTTCTCCCATGTTATCTTCTAGGAGTTTTATAGTTTTGTGTTTTGCATTTAGGTGTATGATTAATTTTGAGTTAATTTTTGAGAAGGGTGTAAGGTCTGTCTCTAGATCCCTTTTTGTGCGTGTGGCCCTCCAGTTCTTCCAGCACCATTTGTTGAGAAGACTGTCCTTTCTCCACTGTGTTGTTTTTGCTCCTTTGTCAAAGATCAGTTGACTATATTTATATGGGTCTATTTCTGCCCAATGCATTTTTAATTCAATCTGAACGTTTCAGTCCACTGTATCTTACACAAATATCCATGAATATATGCACAAACATTTCTTAGAAAGAATATTTGAATTGCATTTTTTCAGCTTCCTTACTGAATGAAAGTGTTACAAGTGTATGTTCTGGCAGTTGACATGATCCAGGGTACTTGGAGTTTTTTTGTGTGCGTGTGAGGAAGATTCGTTCTGAGCTAACATCTGTTGCCAATCCTCCTCTCTTTTTGCTTGAGGAAGATTAGCCCTGAGCTAACATCTGTGCCAGTCATCCTCTACTTTGTATGTGGGAGGCCTCCATGGCATGGCTGGTGAGTGGAGTAGGTCTGCACCAGGGATCCGAACCCACAAACCCAGGCCACCGAAGTGGAGCACAGAGAACTTTAACCACTTGGCCACAGGGCCGGCCCCAGAGTTTTTTTTAAGTCATAAGTTAAATCACAGTTCAAAGGTGACTTTAAAAAGAGATTGTTGGAATGTTTAACATTACCAAATTCCTTTTCAGTTTCTGGCATAATGAAAGTTGTATTTGTTGAGTGCCTGAAAGGGAGGTTTGATTTTGTGGATATGAATTTAAAATGAATATTGGGATATTTTATATTCCTTTAAAGTATGGAATAGGCATTATATTTTATTTATATTGCTGTGTTTTTGACTAGGTTGACTTTCTCTGTAACACTGTGATTTTAATTCAGTGGTTGATTAGTATGACTATATGCGTTTGTAAATTTCCTGATCAAACATTAAATCTTCATTAGAATGCAATGAATTTGGAGGAGGAGAAGCTGAAGGAAAACAAGGGAATGAGACAGAGGGAATTATGAATATGGGTTCCCAGGTGGCTGCCTCAAATCCTTTTTTGGATTTAACAGATTTTATATTAAAAGCCAGTTATTATTACTGTTCCCAGAGGGATGGGAGCAGCAGATAGCAGTTTCCTGGTACCGGTGATGGATGTGTTTGTGGCTTTGCTTCTGGTCCTCAGGTCTGAGCTCTTTCTACTCGGAGCTGATGAAAGGATTGGGTGCTGGGGGACGTCTTTGGGAGCTCCTTGAGAGAGAACCTGAGCTTCCTTTTAATGGTAGGTGTGAAATGGGTTTTTTCTTCTTTGCTGGGATTAAACAAATGTGGCTTTGGACAGTTGGACCAGCTCCCTGCCCTTCCTGTGAAGGACAAGCATGACAAGAATGTCATCCCTGCCACATGGCAGGGACAGGGTCATCAGAAGGGCAGGCAGTGAGAGAAGAAGGAAGCTTCCACGTGCTGCTGCAGGGCCCAAGGCTGGCCCTGGAAGTGTCTACAAGGCTGACTACACCGTGTGCTGTCCACCGTTTACCACCCTACAGGTGATTTGTTACCATCGACAACAGGATGGAAGTGAATGCAGTCCATGGGTACAAATAGGAAGGGCCTAGCCAGTCCACCAGATTTGTCATCCATAGTGATTTTGATGTTTTGCAGGGATGGGGTGGGGGTGGCAGGAGGAAAGAAAGAGGGATCATACATATGGAAGCCTCTAAGTTTCTTCGCTTTTGGAGGTAGGGTGGGAGATGCTGGTATTAATTAGCTAGAGCTGTCTCCTTTATCAACTGCTTCCCTGAAAGCCAGTACTTGGGAGCTGTGTGGCCTGGGCCAATGAACGTGGGCTCAGGAGAAGTGGCTGAGAGCAGTGACCACTTACAGCCACTCACTGACTCCTAGGACTTGTCGGTCAACTAAGGTCAATAAGTGAACACCCAGTATTCTCCAGTATGATAAGCTGGAGGAAGTAAGCCCAACTGAGGGAGATTGAATAGCTTCTCCCTAGTCAGCAGCAAGGTAACATGAGGACAGAACAGACCTCTGACCCCCTCTAGCTCCGTGGTGGTTGTGCAACACCCAGCTGTTTATCATCATTCTCTCGGGACTTTATTTAGAGTAGATAAGATAAATCCTGGACCAAGGGAAGTACAGAGGTAGTGGCACAGGGAGAAGGCGGTTGGGTTGGAAGCCCAGCGACTCCAAGGGTGGAAGCTGCCTGCACTGCTCATTAGCTCAGGCAGGTTGTTGTCTCTGAGCCTCAGTGTCCTGTCAGTAAAACTGGGACAGTCATTTCTACCTCTCAGGGCTGCGAGAATCAAACAAGACCCCCTACGTACAGTGCCTTGTATGTAGTAGGGGCAGGGCAGGCCCCAGTAAGCCTTAGGCGGAGGCCTCTTCCTGATTTGCCCAGTAAAGAGCTTGTGCTCCAGGACCAGCTGTGATGGGGCCATCATCTATGGTCAGACAAGTAGGAGAACTGAGTTTGGTTGGGAGTTTGATCTTTGCCTTAAGTAATTAGTGTTCTGTTTCATGTTTCAGAGGGGGTCATTTTAAATGAGAAGAGCTTCCAGGGCGCTTTGGAGTTTAAGAATGTGCACTTCATCTATCCGGCTCGCCCAGAGGTACCCATATTCCAGGATTTCAGCCTTTCTATCCCATCTGGGTCCGTCACAGCGCTGGTTGGCCCAAGTGGTTCTGGCAAATCAACAGTCATTTCCCTCCTGCTGAGGCTGTATGACCCCATTTCTGGTGAGTGGTTTACCACATGGTAGGTAGGGAGGGCTCTCCTCGGCCCTTTTACTCCTGTGTCCTGGGAGAGGATCTTATTAGGCCAAGACCTTGTAATGTGAGAGTTCTGAATGCCCAAAGATTTGTTCCCAGGGAGGAAATCCCTTAAACAGAGATGTCGCCGTTAGGGGTATGCCGGCTCATCCGGAGGCCCTGTCGTCAGGCATTTTGTATATTTCGTGTCTGACCTCTTCAAGTGCAGAGTGACTTCCTGCATTTTGCCATTCATTCACCATGCCAGTGTTTCCTTCTGATGCCCCCCTCCTGGGAAGGGGTGGAGGAGGCTGCTCAGCAGCTACAAGAAGGTGCCTCATGTGGCGTAAGTCCCCCTCTGTGCCCACTACTGAGCTGGTGCAGGGCCCTGAGGGGCTCCCTGGAAGGCCTCTGCCTGCTTCTGCCCCTGAACTGCTCGGGGGGTTAGTGTGCAAACGGGTAATTTGGCAGTCAGTGATTCACTTCTGTGTGACTGCTCCATTGAAGCTATTTTGAGGTAAGAGAGATTTTCTTAATGGATTTTTCTCATTTTGCTTTTTATTTTATTTTTAATTGGATTATAGCATTTTTTTAGAGCAAAGAACACATTATTTTACCTCTTTTTTTAACTCCTTATCTTTCTTACTGAGAAATAATTTAAATATAACGTTATCTTAGTTTCAGGTATACAACATAATGATTCGATATTTGCATATATTGAGAAACGTTCACCACAGTATGTCACGTTAACATCCATCACCACACATAGTTACAAAGTTTATATCCTTGTTTATATCAGAGCCTGGAGTAGATATTCCATATGTATTGATTTAATTTTGGATTGAGAAAACAATGATGTTTCTCAGAAAGAAAACAACTGTTAGCAAAAATCAGATCATGAATTTAAAAAGAATATGTCTTGTGGTCTTTGTACCTGTGCTTTTTGGTTAAAACAATACAAGAGCTGGTTATGTGCTGGATAATTATTTGACTTGCAGGTCCTCAACCACAGAATAACCAGTTGTGTTAAAATGGATGTTACTATACTGTTTGACTCCAGAGTCACTGTCTTGGTTCACTCTCTACTTGCTGGAAAATTCTGAGTGTAGAAAAATCCCAGTGAGAGGGATGCAAATCAGGTCCCAATATTGAGTCTGTAGTTTCTTCATCACAGTGAATACATCAAGGAGGAAAGAAATGACACACCAAGTCCTGTCTGTGTAGGCTGTAGGGCACTTGCACCTTCAAGTCAAAGACCTCAAGTTTTTGCCAGTTTATGAAAATGTACAACTGGCTTATATAATTCCACACTGCTAATTGAGAAGAAATGGCATTTCTTATGTTAGCCACTTGTCATCGTCACCAAGCATTACTGAGTTCCCTCAGTGTGTAGAACTAATTCTGTTAGCTAAGGTCACAGTTATATCTGGTCATTTAAAAGCTCTGCCACACTATCAATCAGATTCTTGGTTACAGGTAACAGATTCTCCTCCACCTAAGTTTACGCAGGAAGGGATATTTTAATGAGTAATAAAAGACCTCAGAAATCACTGGCAGGGTTAAACTTCCAGGACACTTCCCAGAACTTCACTGCAGAATGATGCTAACATGATCAGGAAGCTGCTGAATTAGGCAGCCACTGTCATGGGTGCCATTTCCAGAACTGTGCCAACTCTGCCAGTGTTTGTGCCAGCAAGTGGACACCTCACAGCTTGCCCCTCTCCCAACTAACTTTCTGCTGACCAAAGCTTTGCACAGGCGCATCTTCTTGTGGAGCCTGAGTCACTCCAGGGAAGCTCTCCGTAACCCCTGTGGGAAGAGGGGCTGCGTGGGTGAACTAGAGGGCTGGTTAGCTCACCACTGCAGGGAGAGTGGACTGATGATCCATAAAGTCCCTTTTAGCTCTGAAATTCTGTGAAATGTGTTGGTTTTAGATTCTGTTTGGAGATTTTGAGTGTACTTTTATTCTTTAAAAAACTGAGTCTGGAGGATCTTCCCACCAGATCCTCTCTTTGTTTACATTAGTCATCAGCCCCATGACACTCAGTGCCTCTTTACTTTCCTCTCTCCAAGGAACTGTCAGTCTCGATGGCCATGATATCCGTGAGCTAAATCCAGTCTGGCTGAGATCCAAGATTGGGACAGTGAGTCAGGTAGGAGGAGAGTGCTCCATTTCCGTGTTACACTTTCTTTTAAAATTGCTTTTGTCATTTGTTTTGTTCTTGGTCTTGAACCTCTCAAAAGAGAAGGAATGGAAGTTTTCTAGATGTATTAAACTAATCTCACATGGTGAGTTGTTTAGGTGTGTAAATAGTACTGTTTCCTGAAGACCTTAAACACTTTAACCAGGTGAAGCATTGACTTTTTATCAAAAGCTGGAGACCGACATCGCTTCGTAATGCAGGTAGTCTAGAGGACAGGGAGAAAATGATATAACTTGTTAGCTTGTAATGACTCTTCCCTGGTTCCCATTGTCATTACCAGCCACAGTCTACTGTTTTACAAAATAGGTTTCAGGGACAAGCAAGCAAAGACTATGACAGGAGCCAGAGTCTCCTTGCAAAGAAGTTGCAGATTTCAAGGCAGAATGTCAATGTAATATGGTCACTTTGATGAGGCTGTTTTCAAACTAAGACCATTTGGAGCAGGGAAATTTTGACACAGCTGTTAATATTTTTATTACCAGGCTATGTGCACAGCAGACAAACCTGAACTCCCCTCATTTCTGAGCCTCTCCCTCTAATTAGCTTCCCCTCAGACGTAATTCTCTCCCAGATTCCACTGGGTGAGGGGCCAGCAGGGCAGTGATGGGGGTTGCTTGGTAGTGTAAGGATATCAGTGGTGCACATTATATAGGGATGGAGAAAAGAAGCTGGAAGTTTATTTGCTTTTTAGGACCATTTCACAGGGTTCTGTCAGATATCATGTTCGCATCTGGTTTGTGTCTATTTCAAAAAGTAATGGATAGACAAAACAGGTTAGCAAACACTTAATTATAAAATTAAAGATAAAGGGAAGGAAAACATTAAAAATAAATATAATTTCGTCATTTTAACCACAAACTCACAACACAAGATCGAATAATTTGTGACAACAACAACTTAGAAGGAGAAGAAGAAAGGGATGGAATTGGCTTAGACTAAGGAAATAAGAAGCTATCAAAAAATAGACTATCTCATCTACAAGATTTTTTTATACGGATGTCATGGTAACCACTAAATCAGAACAGAGACACAATGATAAATCAAGAGAAAATTGAGAAGACTATCATTGACAACTACTAAACTGAATTGGTAGTTCAAAATAGAGGGGACGAGAAACAAAGGAAATCAGAACAACCGGAAAACAAATGATAAAATGGCAGCATTAAGCCCTCAGACACCAATAATCACTCTAAATGTAAATGGATTGAATTCTCCAATCAAAATAGACAGAGTGGTGGGATGGATTAAAAAACAAGATCTGGGACCAGCCCAGTGGCGCAGCAGTTAAGTTTTCACATTCTGCTTTGGTGGCCCGGGGTTCACCGGTTCAGATTCCAGGTGCGGACCCACACACTGCTTGTCAAGCCATGCTCAGGTGGCATCCCACATATAAAGTAGAGGAATATGGGCACAGATGTTAGCTCAGGGCCAATCTTCCTCAGCAAAAAGAGGAGGATTAGCAGCAGATGTTAGCTTAGGGCTAATCTTCCTAAAAAAAAGAAAAAGAAAAAAAAACAAGACCCAACACTATACTGCCTCCAGGAAACACATGTCAGCACTAAAGACAAGCACAGGCTCCGAGTGAAGGGAGGGAAGATGGATACTCCAAACTAATGGGAAACAAAACAAAGCAGGTGATGCCATACTTATATTAGACAAAGCAGACTTCAAGATAAAAAAGGCAGTGAGAGACAAAGAGAGGCAGCATATAAGGATAAAACGGACACTCCACCAAGAGCACATAACACTTATGAATATATACCTAACACAGGAGCACCAAAATATATAAAGCAACTATTAACAAACCTAAAAGGAGATATTAACAACAACACAATAATAGTAGGGAACCTTAACACTCCACTTACGTCAATGGATAAATCATCCAGACAGAAAGTCAGCAAGGAAATAGTGGCATTAAATGGAAAACTTAGGTCAGATGGGCTTAATAGATATACGTAGAACACTCCATCCAAAAATACCAGAATACACATTCTTCTCAAGTGCACATAAAACATTCTCAAGGATAGACCATATGTTAGGAAACAAGGCAAGCTTCAATAAATTTAAGAAGATTGAAATCATATCAAGCACCTTTTCTGACCATAATGCTATGAAACTAGAAATCAACTACAAGAAAAAATCTGGGAAAGTGACAAATATGTGGAGACTAAACAACATGCTACTGAACAACTAATGGATCATTGAAGAAATTAAAGGAGAAATAAAAAAATATCTGGAGACAAATGAAAATGAAAATACATAATACAACTCATATAGGATGCAGCAAAAGCTGCCCTAAGAGGGAAATTCATAGCAATACAGGCCCACCTTAACAAACAAGAAAAATCTCAAATAGCAGTCTTAAACTATACCTAACAGAATTAGAAAAAGAAGAACAAACAGAGCCCAAAGTCAGCAGAAGGAGGGAAATAATAAAAATCAGAGCATAAATAAATGAAGTTGAAACTAAGAAAAACAGTACAAAGGATAAGTGAAACAAACAGGTGGTTCTTTGAGAAGATAAACAAAATTGACAAACTCTTAGCCAGACTCGCTAAGAAAAAAGAGAGAAAGCTCACATAAATAAAATTAGAAATGAAGGAAGAGAAATTAACAATGCATACTCAGAAATACAAAGGATTAAATGAGAATACTATGAAAAACTATATGCCCACAAATTGGACAATCCAAAAGAAATGGATAAATTCTTAGACTCATACAACCTCCCAAAACTGAATCAAGAATAAATAGAGAATCTGAATAGACCAATCAACGTAAAGAGATTGAAACAGTAATCAAAAACCTCCCAAAAAGTAAAAGTCCAGGACCAGATGGCTTCTCTGGAGAATTCTACCAAACATTCAAAGAAGATTTAATACCTGTCCTTCTCAAACTGTTCCAAAAAGTTGAAGACGACTGAACAATTCCTAACACTTTTTTTTTTGAAGAAGAAGATCAGCCCTGAGCTAACATCTGCTGCCAATTCTCCTCTTTTTGCTGAGGAAGACTGGCTCTGAGCTAACATCCATGCCCATCTTCCTCTACTTTATATGTGGGATGCCTGCCACATCATGGCTTGCCAAGTGGTGCCATGTCCCCACCCGGAATCCAAACCGGTGAACCCCGGGCCACCAAAGCAGAACATGTGCACTTAACTGCTGCACCACTGGGCCGGCCCCCTTCCAACACATTTTATAAGGCCAACGCACTGTGATCCAAAAGCCAGACAAGAACAAAACAAAGAAGAAAAATTACAGGCCAATATCGCTGATGAACATAGATGCAAAAATCCCCAACAAAATATTGGCAAACCAAATACTGCAATACATTAAAAAGATCACACATCATGATTAGGTGGGATTTATGCCAGGGATGCAGCGATGAGTCAACATCTGCAAATCAATCGGTGTGATACACCACATTAACAAAATGATGAATAAAAACCACATGATAATCTCCATAGATGCAGAGAAAGCATTTGACAAGATCCAACACCCATTTTTTATAAAAACTCTTAATAAAATGAGGATAGGAGGAAAGTATCTCAACATAATAAAGGCCATATATGACAAACCCACAGCCAACATCGTACTCAACAGGGAAAAATAGAAAGCCATCCCTCTGAGAACAGGAACAAGACAAGGGTGCCCACTTTCACCTCTACTATTCGACATAGTACTGGAGGTTTTGGCCAGAGCAATTAGGCAAGAAAAAGAAATAAAAGAAATCCAGACAGGCAATGAAGAAGTGAAATGCTTGCTGTTTTCAGACAACATGATTTTATATATAGAAAACCCTAAAGAATCCATCAGAAAACTATTAGAAATAACCAGCAACTACAGCAAAGTTGCAGAGTACAATATCAACTTAGAAAAATCAGTGGCATTTCTATACTCTAATAACAAACTAACAGAAAGAGAAGTCAAGAATACAAAGCCATTTACAGTCACAACAAAAAGAATGAAATATCTAGGAATAAATTTAACCAAGGAGGTGAAAGAGCTATACAATGAAAACTTTAAGACATTATTGAAAGAAATTGATGATGACATAAAGAAATGGAAGGATACTCCATGCACATGGATCAGAAGGATAAATATCATTAAAATGTCCATAGTACCTGAAGCAATCTGCAGATTCAGTGCAATCCCCATCAGAATCCCAGTGACATTCTTCATGGAAATAGAATAAAGAATCCTAAAATTCTTATGGGGCAAGAAAAGACTCTGAATAGCTAAAGCAATCCTGAGGAAAAAGAACAAAGCTGGAAGGCATCACAATCCCTGACTTCAAAACATACTACAAAGCTATAGTAATCAAAACAGCATGGTACTGGTACAGAAACAGACACACAGATCAATGGAACAGAACTGAAAGCCCAGAAATAAAACCACACATCTATGGACAGCTAATCTTCAACAAAGGAGCTAAGAACATACAAAGGAGAAAGGAAAGTCTCTTCAAGAAGTGGTGTTGGGAAAACTGGACAACCACATGCAAAAGAATGAAAGTAGACCATTATCTTTCACCATTCACAAAAAAGACTTGAAGTTAAGACCTGAAACCATAAAACTCCTCGAAGAAAATATAGGCAGTACACTCTTTGACATCAGTCTTAGAAGGATCTTTTCGAATACCGTGTCTACTCTGGCAAGGCAAACAAAAGCAAAAATGAACAAATGGGATTTCATCAGACTAAAGAGCTTCTGCAAGGCAAGGGAAACCAGGATTAAAACAAAAATACAACCCACCAACTGGGAGAAAATATTTTCAAATAATATATACGACAAGGGGTTAATCTCCAAAATGTATAAAGAACTCACATGACTCAACAACAACAAAAACAACCCAGTCAAAAAATGGTCAGAAGATATTGACATTTTTCCAACAAAGATATACAGATGGCCAATAGACACTTGAAAACATATTCAACATCACTAATCATCAAGGAAATACAAATGAAAACTACAGTAAGATGTCACCTTACACCTGTTAGAATGGCTATAATCACCAAGACAAAAAATAGCAAATGTTGGAGAGGATATGGAGGACAGGGAACCCTCAAACACTGCTGGTGGGAATGCAGACTGATGCAGCCACTATGGAAAACAGTATGGAGATTCCTCAGAAAAGTACAAATTGAAATACCATATGAGCCAGCTATCTCACTACTGGGTATTTATCCAAAGAACTTGAAATCAACAATTCAAAGAGACTTATGCACCCCTATGTTTATTGCAGCATTATTCACAAAAGCCAAGACAAGGAAGCAACTCAAGTGCCCATCGACTGATGATTGGATAAAGAAGATGTGGTATAAATATACAATGGAATACTACTCAGCCGTAAAAAAAGACAAAATCGTCCCATTCACAACAACATGGTTGGAGCTTGAGGGTATCATGTTAAATGAAATAAGCCAGACAGAGAAAGACAGACACCATATGATTTCACTCATATGTGGAAGATAAACTAACACACGGATAAAGACAAAAGATTAGTGGTTACCAGCAGGGAAGGGAGCTGGGGGTGGGCATAAGGGATAGAGGGGCACATTTATATGGTGACTGACAAATAATAATGTACAACTGAAATTTCACAACGTTATAAACTATTATGACTGCAATTTAAAAAAAAGAAAGTAATGGATAGAGATGGATTCCCCCTCGTCCTTAGTGGGAGGCAGGCAGGTGGAAAATGCAGATGGGCTCGGGTCTTCCAGTGCCTCTCAATTCCTCAGGGAGGGAACTGGCATTACAAAGTGCCTACTGTGCGCCAGGTGCTGTGTGGGTACCTGCTATGGGATCTTGTGTTCTGTAGTGTGGTGGGAACTACAGATTAGGAAATCAATCCTGTTCATGGTAAAATATGAATTTTTTAAAAGTCGGCTTGGTGAATTAATGGAGAATGAGGAATTAGAACCAAGAAAATGGTGTATGTTCTTTGGGAGCCGTTTAATAGTTTCTTAGATGTAAGAATGATACTAAGCTCCACTATATTTATTAGACGTGTTTGAAGTCTGTTTTGGAGTTTGTGATAAATATGTTTTATTTCCAATTTGTAGGAACCAATTTTGTTTTCTTGCTCAATTGCTGAGAACATCGCTTATGGTGCACATGACCCCTCTCTGGTGACTGCTGAGCAGGTAGAGAAAGTGGCTGATGCAGCCAACGCAGCTGCTTTCATCCGGAATTTCCCTCAGGGTTTCCACACTGTGGTCGGAGAAAAGGGTGTGCTCCTTTCAGGTACCTTTTTGTTAGTATTTTGTAGCAAAAACTGTCTGTTCCAAAGAACTCTCCAAACATTTCATATGGCAGTATTAGTTTCTAGTTAGTCTCTTGTCTCTAGAGTCTATGAAATTAGCCTTCCCGGTTTCTAAAATCCCTTTTGTATGTGGACAGCTCCCAAGTTTTCTTCACTTTCCACCCCAAAGGTGTTCCCAAATTCCCACTGAGTGTCCCATTGAGTCGCACTCAGCCACAGCAGCTTTTTTCTCATCTGAGAAAAGATGTGTTTTGTAACTCTAGATTGTCAAGAATTGTAGAAAATGAGGCAGATACAGGGTGGCAGCGTGATTTGTCCAGGGAGGCAAGGACTGTGATTCAGGAACAGACCTGAGATTGAAAGAGTTCTTTATTCCCCACTTTGACTTTCCATTTTAGACCAGGGGTGGGCAAACTTTTCCTATAAAGGGCCAGAGAGTATTTTAGGTTTTATGGGCCACACAAGGTCTCTATCACATATTGTTTGTTGTTGTTTTTTTAACAACCCCTTCAAGGTGTAAGAAGCACTCTTAGCTTGAGGGCCATGACAAACGGCCTGGTCCAGAGCAGCCCATGATGTGGTTTGCCGTGCCCCTTACTAGATGAATGGAGGACCCACAGCAGAGGCACAGTCGCTGTTCCCTGTGACATCAGAGCACATCTAATGTGTTGTAGTGTGTTATGGGTGCTGCATGTTCAGGAGGGAAAGAGAAAACTTATTTTGTATTGCTTTAGAGTCCAAAGGTGGGACTGATGAGTAGAACTTAAAGGGGAATAAATTTTTGGTTAAATACAGATATTTTTTTCATTACAAATGTTGAAACATGCTCTCTTCCACGATGAGCTCTGTGTCGCTGGAAGTGTCTGAGCAGAGGATGTCAGAGCGAAGGCTGACAGGCTGGACTAGAGCAATAGTCCTTTCCAACTCTAAACTTTTTGTTTGAAGTTAGACCACAGAAAATTTAACACAAAAATGTTTGAGGTTTGTTGTGTATCATCTTTTTTAACCTGTAGGCACTAGGTGAGAAGATGTTTTTGGTAGATTTGGAAAGCTGCAGGAGTAGAATCACACATTGCTGTGTAAAGGTGAACTGCTACCGCATCTCGGAAACGTGTCCTCGGGCAGAGGACCAGCTGATGCTGCCCATGCCAAAGTCCCTGAGCACTGAGGCGAGGGGCTGGGAGCCACTGTGCTCTGTCCCACCTTCCCCCTTGGAACAGATTCCACGTGTCCTTCCCTCCACCAGGATTCTCATCCTCCTTTGCAGAGTGAAATAACCAAAGTTTCCATCCACACGCTGTCTAGCACAGATGCCCAGTGCACCATTGGCCCCAGGGACTCCTCAGAGCTGACCAGAGCCCTTGGCTGGCTGCTCTGCCCACCCCCCTCAGAGCACTCAGGCTCCCCCAGTGCTCTGGGAGCTTCTGAGAGAAAGGACCTCCCTGCTTCCTTGCTGTGAGCACGCTGTTGCATGTTTGAGGACAGCTTTTAGCAGCACCACACTTTTCAGCTGTAAATGAGGAACTTCTTTTAAGGTGTTTTTTAAAAAATTGTATTCCTTTTTCTCCCTAAAGCCCCCTGGTACATAGTTGTATATTCTTAGTTGTGGGTCCTTCTAGTTGTGGCATGTGGGACGCCGCCTCAGCGTGGCCTGACGAGCGGTGCCATATCCGCGCCCAGGATCCGAACTGGCGAAACCCTGGGCCGCCACAGTGGAGCGCGCAAACTTAACCACTGGGCCACGGGGCCGGCCCCAGGAACTTCTTTTTAGATGAAATAATATAATATCTAGCAATTACCATTAATAAGTATGTCCAGCCAATAAAATCAACCAAAAAGCAGTGTTTTCATCACCAAAAATGGAATTGAGTTTTCTGAAAGTAAATAAGTTGGGAGGAGCGAGTCCGGAGTACTGCTGAGACTTTAGCAGTTTCAAGTCAGGAGTCGTGTTCCTGAGGAAGGTAGACAGGGGTGTGAGACAGAGGTGAGTCAGGGGGTTATCACAGACTTGCTGCTTACCTCTGTCTGTCCTGTCTACATTGCCCTCATTCTCTCTCCCCAGTTTGCTCCCTTGCTTTTAGTAGAATTTGAGTTTTAAAAAGTGGGGGTTAGAGTGGCCTACTCTATTTGTTACCTCAGTTTCCTGCATATACACAAACTACTCTATGTGCCAGTTGTTCCCTGGGACAGGGCAAGGAAGAGCATAAGGTGGGAGTGGAAGGTATCAAGAGCAGTGTTCTGAGGTCAAGCAGTAGAATCACAATCCCAGCGTCACTGGTGCCCTTTGCTCCCATTCATTTCACGTATGTTCAGAAACTTCTAAACATCTTGAGTGTTTGGTTTCCTTGCTACATTGGTTATTCTATTAGGGGGGCGATATGTGTTGTGGTTAAAAACATAGCCCTTCACACTGTGTAGGGTCAGACCTCGGCTCTGCCACTTACCAACTGTGGGAGCTTGGACAGGTTACTTTGCATCTCAGCTTTTCATCTGTGTAAAGGGCATAGTTATAGCATCTACTTTACAGGATTTTGTTTGTTTGTTTGTTTGTTTGAGGAAGATTAGCCCTCAGCTAACTACTGCCAGTCCTCCTCTTTTTGCTGAGGAAGCCTGGCTCTGAGCTAACATCCGTGCCCATCTTCCTCTAGTTTGTACGTGGGACGCCTACCACAGCATGGCTGCTAAGCAGTGCCATGTCCGCACCGGGATCTGAACCAGCGATCCCCGGGCTGCCGAGAAGCGGAATGTGCGAACTTAACCGCTGCGCCACCGGGCCGGCCCCTACTTTATAGGATTTTTTTAAAGATTAAATGTGATAATACATATCATGCATTTAGAAAATACCTGGTACGTAGAAACTCCTTAGTAAATGTTAGCTGTGATAATTGATGTTATTAATTTTGAGGTCAATGAGGAGACAGAATATTTAAAAAACAGGTTTCTGTTATACCATCTATCCCAGCTATGACTAACTGGAAGAAGCTACCTTCAGATTGCCACGTGGCTTGTCAGAAAAGCCTATTAACAAGAATTTTTGTTAAGGCTCTTAATTAAAAAAAATACTGTCATTGTCAGGTGGGCAGAAACAGCGGATTGCAATTGCTCGTGCTCTGCTTAAGGTAAGCCTGAGGCCAGTTGGCTGGCTTTTTCTCTTATTGTTTTTGATTAGGGTCCTTGTAATTTTAATTTACTATTTTTCTTCTTCTTCCTTTTTTTGGAGGGGGATGGTAGATATATGGGTGACACTTCTGGTGAAAGATGAGTTGAGATTTGCATTAAGTGCATGTTGTCCAAATTTAACAAGTATTTCTTGGGTCTTAGGAGCCCAGCACTGTGCTAGGGTTGTGAGAAGAGAAAAGTTTAACACATGGACATCCCATCAAGAAGCATATAGTCTTAATCAGTGAAACAGTGATTATATCAAAGTATCAAAGCAAAAAGTATGCTTACTTGTATAATTTGTAGTCAACTGCTAAACAGAATACTACAGACTTGAAATACTGACACAAGCCTCCTGAGGGGGAAAAGCCATTTCAGCTGAAACTCATAGACACTGGATTTTTTTAGGATTTGATGGGCTTCCCCTTTGTCATATAACTACTCTCAGATTTATAGGTGATTTTTTTAAAAACAGTTTTATTGAAGCAAAACTTACGTACCATAAAATTCACCAGTTTTAAATGTACTTTTCAGTGACTTTCAGTAAATTTGCAGAGTTGTTCTTGACCATCACGCAATCCAATTTTGGAATAATTCTATCACCCTAAAAAGATCCCTTGTACCCATTTGCAGTCTTTCCCTGTTCACACCCTGAGCCCACCACTGATCTGCTTTCAAATGTCTGTCTAGATTTGCCCTTTCTGGACATTTCACATAAATGGAATCAGATAAGATGTGGCCTTTTGCATCTGGCCTTTTTCACTAGTGTGATGTCTGTGAGGTTCCTCCATGTTGAGGCCTATGTCAGTGCTTTTTCCTTTCTATTGCTGAGCAGCATTCCTTTGTATGGCTGCACCACAATTTATTGTTCACCAGTTGATGAGCATTTGGGTTGTCTCCAGCCTGGGGCTATTGTGACTAGTGCTGCTCTGGGGGAATGACGTACAGGTTTTTGTGTGGACACGTGTTTCATTTCTTGTGGACAGATTCCTAGGCAAAGCTAGAATTTAATGTCTTATATACATCCACTTACTCTCATTTTTTCTCAGTTTTAAGTGATACTCCTAAATAAACTATAAGCAGGACCTTGAGAGTCTAGACTCTCTCTCACTCACTTTAGATCCCCACCTCACACTGTTAGTTGATTGGCCATCAGGATAAAACTACTATAAGCAATATCCAGTTCAGTGATTACTGTGATAATGGTTTAAAATCATCTCTAACTCTTCCATTTATGTGCTTATCTCAGACACTTACGAGTTTTTTTTCTTCTTTTATAGCAGCTTTATTGTGATATAATTCACATACTATATAATTCACTGACTTAAAGTGTACAATTCAGTGCGTTTTAGTGTGTTCAGAGTTGGGCATCCATCACCATAATCAATTTTAGAACATTTTCATCACCCCAAAAAGAGACCGTATACCCTTTAGCAGTCATGCACACACCCTTCCTTATTTGCCCATTGACTCCAGCCCCACTAATCTACCCTCTGTCTCTATAGATGTGCCTATTCTGAACATATATAAATAGAGGCACACAATATGTGGCATTTTGTGTCTGGCTTCTCTCACTTATCAGAATGTTTTCAAGGTTCATCATGTTGTATCATGTATCAGTACTTCATTTCTTCTTATTACTGAGAGTTTGTGTTTTTCTAATAAAATTATGTTTTATTTTTAATGTTTTTCCTTCCTCAGAATCCCAAAATTCTTCTACTAGATGAAGCAACCAGGTGAGGATATCTTAATACTATGTGTAATTGTATTAAACCAAATTCTTCCTTTACCGAAAACGTATTATTCTATACTTCAAAGTGATACAGCTGAAAAATACCTTTTTCACCCTTACACTCTAAAGTGACCGAGTCTGAATTAATAATGACATCTAGGAGGCAGCGGATGGGCTGAGTCATGAGTTGAGGGTCCTAGTTCCAATCCAGACATATTTATGATGACTCCTTAATCACTCTAATCAGCAGCTGTGCAGAATGCTGTTCTACTTACGTGTCGGTAGTTCTTTGGAAATCAAGGGTCCTGTGCTTCTTTTTTATAGTATCTTTATAATATAAAATGTATATAGTAGACACAAGATGTTGTGATTTTGATCACGTAAAAGTTCACTGTGACTGAAGGGCTACTGTATGTGTAACAGGAAATACATGAGTATACAGTATGCATGGCATTGACATCTTTGCTTTCTCACATGGGTTTTCCTGTTTAAGTGCACTGGATGCTGAAAATGAGTACCTTGTACAAGAAGCTCTAGATCGACTAATGGAAGGAAGAACAGTGTTAATTATTGCCCATCGTTTGTCTACCATCAAGAATGCTAATATGGTGGCTGTTCTTGACCAAGGAAAAATTACTGAATGTGGGAAACATGAAGAACTGCTTTCAAAACCTGATGGAATATACAGAAAATTAATGAACAAACAAAGTTTTATTTTAGCATAAAGAAGCAAGTCCTGGTAAACGGAATATGAAAGACTTTAAAGCGAAACAGCATTGCGGGAAAAAAACCTTAGAGACAGTATGAAATCTGTAAATCATACAAGTTATTTGAAATATGCCTGTTTTTTACAAAGTGTGTAAAATATTGTTTTGAGATGTACCTGTTCTCAAGACCTTTTTATTCAGAATTTTAATAATTGTAACTTTCTAAATGTCTACAGCACTGAAGTGATTTTCAGGTTTTGTACTTTCTTTTATCTTGGCACATTTTAATTAATATAGCATGGAACCTCATTTTCTTTTTACCTGCTGTTATAGACTAAAGCTATTGTCAAATGACAACTTTTAAAAGGGAATTATAAATAAAAAGCCTAATTATTTTAGGCCAGTTTGCCAATCACTGTGTAATTCTCTTGGTAGTATTCTACCTACTTGGGTCTGGTTTTACTAGCCAGTGTACCAGAAGAGGAAAACTTGACTTTTTTTTTCATCCTGCTAATCTCATGAGGCAAACCTCACTAGTATGTGAACAGAAATAGTTAACGTGACGTGGCCAGAAGGGGGCATTTATATTCCCCATCTCCTGTGTCTTCAAAGGTGTGAAAGTTTAGGAAGGTGTTCCTCTGAGATGAGACTGTATCTGAAAGTGTGCAATTTTCAACATTTTGGCACATGAGAGATTGATGAGTTTTAAAAAGGGAAGAAGCCCCATCTTTTGAATAGGAAAACCACTATTTTCATTATTCACCTATTTGTTTCTATGAATACTTTGGGAAGCGAAGCATGAAATGCTAAGTATTATCAAAAAATGGTGGAAAAATGAATTTTACATTTAAGTTATCTAAAGGCATGTACTTTGAAAATTATCTTTAAAAATTTATAATTCTTAGCCAAATTTTGTAGCTTTTTATCAGGTAAATACTTCTGAAATTTCATTCAGTGAAGCTAAAATCCAAATAGTATAACTGTAATTTTCAACCTTAAAACATTTGAAGAAAGTTTAGAAGTTCTTGCTATTCTACAGAATATCAAGAAACCTTAAGAACTTGTCACTCTTCTGAAAAGAGGACAATAACACTTTTTCTTTTATTTATGGTTATAGTTTTATTCACCTAAATGTCTTAAAATTCCTAAAGTAATGCTGACAACCATTGGATTTGCCATATTTCATTTGTGCTGGTAACTTACTGTTGCCTCAAGAAAAAATGCTTTTTCTACATTGATGATGCCAGAGCCTAAGAGGTAACCATGTTGATGTAATGAAAATGGAAGATTTCTCATGTACTAAGTCTTCATTAGTTCCCTGATTGTACTGGAAAAAGAAACCACTATTCCATGATAAGCATGGAATATTTCATTCTACGTATGGGCACTTATTAATGAACAGAATGAATTCAGTGAATGAATGAACTCATTGTTCTTTGAATTGTAAACAGTACATCAATGACAATCATTTTAACAAGCTTTACTTGTATTCTTTATACAGTTTGCTATTATGGTGTGGTTCTCAGAAAGCAGGCAAAACACAATTACAAGGTTGGATCTGGGGGAAATCTCTTTGTGCCATAGAAGCATTTACAAAATTGGATTTGATCATTATGTTTTATTTTCTAATACAAGATGTTCAGTTGTGTCTTTAGGTAATATTTTATATCATGGATTAAAATTTATAATTAACTTCATCTGTGTCTGTCACTGCTGGTAAAACTTTTTACTACATTCAGTTTCTTACTAGAATTTGGCTATAGAGACTCAGGAATAAAGAAAAACATTACAAATATAACATTATACAAATATTACATTATTATATATATATTATATTATATATATATTATACAAATATAACATCATTACAAATATAGAAAAGTAAGTAGTAATTATAAGTTCCGTGTCTTTCCTCCTTATCTAAGAGTGTTAATGCTCTTATTTGTTTGTTATTGATAAACATTGCATTTAGTTGCTTCAGTTCAGTAAATAAGTATCCCCTGCCCCACCATGGACAAGGAACTGTGCTGTGGAGTTGATGACAGATGAGTCAGGCGCAGTATCTGCCATCAAGGAGCTTCTAGTTTAGAAAGAAAGGTAAGGCAGATACAAATTAACTACAAGAAAATAGCTAAATATCACAGAGGTGGTGTTAATAACACTGTGTTTGCTACCACTTTTTTGTTTCCAGAGTGTTTCCATGTGTTGCCACGTTTGATACTTTGGCAATCCTATAATTTAAACAAATTCCTATCCCCATTTCACAGATGAGGAAAGCAGCATGGGGAAGTTGTAAGTTAATTCAACACTCATGCTGTATACCAGAAGATATTAGAGAAACAGCCAGGGGCTGGACGAGGGGGCCTTCTGAGCCATGCTGAAAGTCGGAGTTTTCATCCTACATGCGTGGAGAGCCATTGAAGGATATGTATGCTCATGTAAGCGATTTAGAAAATAAGCACAAAGGAAAATTTAAATCACCTGAAATCTACATGTGAAGATAAAATTTCACATTATGAGCTTAGCATTTTGTTGTCCACCTGCCCAGGCTCATCTCCATGTGCAAGGTCTCCTGACCTTGGACCTGACTAGTTCCCAGGAAATAATCCCAAGTTAAACCATTACAAGCCAAACTCTTCTAAGTGCAGTTTTATAAAGTGGGGCTGCATTTTGGGAAATCCACTGTATTCCATAACAATGCCAAAGCGTGGGGGCCATCCCCGTGGTCAAGCGGTTAAGTTCGTGTGCTCTGCTTTGGTGGCCCAGGGTTTCGCAGGTTCGGATCCCAGGCGCAGACATGGCACCGCTCAGCAGGCCATGCTGAGGTGGCATCCCACACAGCACAACCAGAGGCACTCACAACTAGAATCTACAACTATGTACTGGGGGGCTTTGGGGAGAAGAAGAAGGGGAAAAAAAAAAATTGGCAACAGATGTTAGTACAGGTGCCACTCTTAAAAAAAAAATTGCCAAAGCTGTTAGAAAATAAATGAAAATAAATAGAAATGTTACAGGACATTAAGTACCTTAATGAAAGAAGTACATGAAAACTACATTGTAAATGTTCCTTTGGGGGTGTTTTTCTACATGTTTTTTTACATCTGAGGCATAGTCGAGTTTTCCTGGCAATCTCCATTCATTCAACTGATTCCATAAACATTTACTGAGCATCTTCTATTTTGTTAGGTCCTGTGTTTGGTGCTGGCTGTGCCTCCCTCATGAAGCTAGGGCAGGGGTCAGTGAACTGCACCGGCGGTCTGTTTTCTATGGCCTGAAAGCTGAGGAGATGGTTTTTACTGTTTTAAGTGGTTAAAAAAAGTTAAATATTTCATAACACATGAAAGTTATATGAAATTCCAATTTCAGTGTCCATAAATAGAGTTTTATTGGAACACAGCGACGCTCACTCATGAGCAAGTGCAGCAGAGCCTGTACAGCGCGCAAGCTGGAGATTCTTACCCTCTGGCCCTTAACTGAAACAGTCTGCAGATCCCAGAACTAGTGAAAACAATACGCGTCCTTCAGTGCTTGAAGGGCTTTTTTTTTTTTTTTTTTAAAGATTTTATTTTTTCCTTTTTCTCCCCAAATGACCCCCCGGTACATAGTTGTGTATTCTTCGTTGTGGCATGTGGGACGCTGCCTCAGCGTGGTCTAGATGAGCAGTGCTGTGTCCGCGCCCAGGATTTGAACTAACGAAACACTGGGCCGCCTGCAGCGGAGCGCGCGAACCTAACCGCTCGGCCACGGGGCCAGCCTCTTGAAGGGCTTTTAAACTACGCTGAAATTGAGAGTTACCTCAAAACATTCCATTGCCGTTAGATGAGAATTAGATGAATGCCTTGAAAGTGATTGGGCATGGGTAGTTTCCATGCTGAGTTCTTCATTGTTCCCTTGCCTACCCACTTTAGTAATACTGTAATGACTGTGTTGCTGAGAATGGAATTCTAACAGTTCTACCACATCTGCAGGAAATAATTCTAGCTACTTTCCTATTGTCAATTGCAGTGATTAGCCCCATGTAAATCAAAGTCTGGTCTTAATTGAAAAGGCTGTATTTTAGGAATGTTGTACAGAGGGAGGCATCTACAAGTTGAGCATCTCACACATACACATAGGTCTATACTTGTGAGGTATTTTTCTTTTTGATAAAACAAAAATGGACTTATATTGGATATACCACTTTTTAACCAACATTTTTTTGGTTTTTTTGGTGAGGAAGATTCACCCTGAGCTAACATCCATTGCCAATCCTCCTGTTTTTTTTTTTTTCAGGAAGATTAGCCCTGAGCTAACTGCCACCAGTCCTCCTCTTTTTGCTGAGGAAGCCTGGCCCTGAGCTAACATCTGTGCCCATCTTCCTCTACTTTATATGTGGAATGCCTACCACAGCATGGCTTGTCAAGGGGTGCCGTGTCCACACCCAGGATCCGAACCAGTGAACCCTGGGCTGTTGAAGCAGACCATGTGAACTTAACCGCTGCGCCATGGGGCCGGCCCCTCCTCTCTTTTTCCCTTGAGGAATATTGGTCCTGAGCTAACATTTGTGCCAATCTTCCTCTATTTTTTTGTATGCAGTATACCTCCACAGTGTGGCTGGTGAGTGGAGTAGGTCCATACCTGGGATCTGAACCCTCAAACCCGTGCTGTGGAAGCAGAGCACGTGGAACTTTAACCACTCAGCCACCTGGCTGGGCCCTGGTCATGTGTAGTCTTTGATCTAGTGCTAGTTCATGCCCTTCATACATTTCCATTTTTTCTATTGGAGTAGCTTGTTTCTCTTGATCTTTTTAAAGAGTACTATTTTATTAAAAATATTTTTTTCTTCAGCTTGTTTGCCTTTCTACTATGTTTGTGTTTTTTGACATCCACAAATGTAGTCATATCTATATTACCTAATTCTCACAAGTGGATACTATTCGTAATTTAACAGGTGATTTGAAGAAAGTCCCATTTAATTCCAGTCTATACACTCTGTCAATTACTAGACCAGTGGTTGGTTCTCAAAATGTCCCCAGACAGCAGCATCAGCCACACCTGGGAAATACAAATGTTAGAAATGCAAATTCTCAAGCCTCAGCCCAGACCAACCAAGTCAGACACTCTGAGGGTGGGGCTCAGCAATCCAGTTTATCCCAAGGCCTCCAGATAATGCTGATGCAACCTTAAGTTTGATATCCATTGCACCACACTATCCTTTCTTCTAGGTTTCTAGTGTAAGTGACTACACTAGGTAAAATAAGGTAAAAAGATAAATAAGGATGTGCAGCTACTAGGAAAAGGTAGAATTCTGGGGAGTGGTAAAGAAGCACTTATACTGCCCCAAGGTGTATGTCCTGAATATCTTCTGCTCCACTTGACAGCTTCTCCACTATATATCCCAGGAGGCTGCCCGCCATGGACTGCACTAGTGGCCTCCTCCCTCGCACTCTGGTCTCCAGAGGTGGCTGGAGGCAGGGAGGAGTGAGGTTGTGATACTTACATCCTCAGTCCCCTTCCTCCTGGGATGCCATGAGTTGGCTGCATCTCCTAACCCAAGGCCATGGATCTGGCAGGTGGCCCTTTATCTCAGATTCTGGTGACCCCTTCCTTTCTTGACTCATTTGTTGTTAGGAGCCTCAGGGCTCTACACTATCCCTAATATTCCTTTATTAAACTCTCTTTAACTACCCAGCTTGAGGGTGCTGTTTCCTCTAGGATCTTGTTTTATAGAGCCTACCAAGTCCCTTCAAGTCCCCTCTTTTCCTAATTTCCTCTACTTTTAGTCATTTGCGGTTTGTTTGTTTGTAAAGTCCCTGGAATCCATCAAAATCTTTGCTGCTTCAGGACCTTTGCCTGAGGATCCTCTGCTTAAAACACTCTTCCTCCTATGCTTTGCCTGGATGACTGCTGCTCATGCTTCCTGTCTCAGTTTAAATGTCCTTTTCTCCCAGAGGCCTTCATAGATCTTCCTCCAAATTAAGAACCCACAGTTATTCTCCATCATATACCCTGCTTTTGTCTTTCACAGTACACATCTCAATTTGTAGTTTTATACTTATTTGTGTTCATTTGTTCAGTATCTGTCTTTCTCATTGGTCTGTGACCTCTATGAGGGTAGGGCCCATGTCTGCTTTGTTTACATTTATAAACCTTAGCACTTATCACACAGCCTGGCACATGGTAGGTACTGGATAAATCCATAATGAATGAATGATTCATAGTGCAGTCTACTCACCATCCTTCAATAGTCATTCCAGCTCCTGCAAACAGCAGCTTTTATAACTGGATGGTGGGCAAATCACTAGCCAGTGCAACAAAGCCCAAGAACAAATTTAGCCCACCAATACCCTCTCAGACACAACTACTCTCCATTTCTCATCTCACCCCCCTCCACCCAAGTAAGAATGAAACAAGGAGGAAATGCGCTGGCTATAAGACTCAAAGACAAGCTGCAAAGTTGTTATAAACCTAGGTGGGAGAAGGAGCAAAGCAGCTCATCTGTATAACCTTGGTGAGATGACTGCCCAGACGCTATTCATGTGCACAAAAGAATGGCTTCCCCGGGGAAATGTCGACAACTGATACCCACATTCTGGTCTCCCACATCTGGATATGCTAGTGTTTACTTAGCCATTCTCTTATTTCGACAGATACTTAATGAAAGTCTAATGAACCTGTTATGGTGTGCACAAAGGTAACAGCCACTGTGCCTGCCGTTAAGACCTTTAAAAGGAGCTATGTGAGAAAGAGTTATGAAAACAACTATTATGCAGGGTAAAAATATTATAAATAGCCTACACACAGGAGCACAGGGGACAAAGGATAAGGGACACCTAATCCTGTGGAAGGCCTCACTTAGAAGGCAGCACTGAAGTAAGGCTTGATACATGAGGTAGATGCTTGTTAGGCAACAGGAGAGGGAGGGTGTTCCAGGAGAAAAGAACCATGTGGAAAGGCATTGGAGAGGGTTACAGGTTTATTCTTGGAATGTGGAGTGCAAGTAAGAAGTGGTGGAAGTAGAGTAAGGACAGGAAAGCCAGTCAGAATTAAGTCACAAAGGACCTTGCAGAGGGGCTTAGGAAATTACCTATGGGCAATGGTCAACCAGAGCATTTACAAGCCCAAGAGCAGCTTTGGGTTTGCCTTTGTTCATTATGTTGGCAGTGTGGAAGACCCAGTGAAGTGATTAGTCAGAGGCAAGGAGACAAAAAGAGAGGCTAAAGGCTAAGAAAAGAGGGAAAAGGTGAGTACCTGTACCAGGGCAGAGGCAGTGCCAATGTGAGATCTACTGGAGGTCCTCAGGAGCCACAGGTCCCGGCGTGCTACAGTGGAGGTAAGTGTGAGCAATGACTAGGATAGAGCTCCTCTTTTTGCCTTGGGCAATTGGCCAGTTTACCAGAAGTAGCAGGCCTAACGGGAACCATGAAATCAGCTTTTAACCAGTGGATCGTGGGGAGTGTGCAGGACACCCTGCCGATAGGGACCTGGGGGTTTTGAGCGGGATCTGGGTTAGAGATTTCTGGTCACTGGCATGGGTGAGATCGCAGAGTTGAATGGGAAAACGACAAATCTAGAGAAGAACAAAAGTAACACTGCCTGTGAAACCAGTGTTAGCTTTCCAGTTTTTCTCCCTTCTCAGATTGGACCAGGGAAAGAACACTTTTCATTTCCCAGAGGCTCAGGAGAGACCAGCGTGCAGACAGGCTTCGTCAGAGTTCAAACTGACGGAGGGCCAGGCCCACCCACCGGCGAGCGTAAGGGCACCCGTCCCTCCAGTTCCACTTCGCTGGAAAATCCTGACTCCCGCCGCTCCGGGCCGGAAGTCCCCCGACAGCCCCTTCACCCGCTTAGCTTACTGCCTCTTCGCCCTCGCCCCACGGCTGGGCGCTGCGCTTTGACGTAATCACCGCGCGCCCTTCCACCCTCATCCTCTGGTCGCCCAGACCACGCCCCGTGGCTCGGCGCGGTTCTTTGGCGTATTCGCCTCGCGGCCTCCCGCCCCGGGGTGTTCAAGCTGGGCGCGCAGACCTCCCTTCGGCCCTACGGCTGGAGCCCGCACGCTCCCTGTCGCTTTCCCTGCCATCATGTTCCCGGCCGTCTCCTCTCCGCGGACCCCGGGGCCCGGGGCACGAAGAGGCCCGCTGGGCGGAGTAGGGCCGAGCTCCACGCCCCGGGCGACGAGCAGGAAGGGTCTGGCCATGGGGTCTGCAGTCAGCTCCCCGGTGCTTTTCTCGCCGGTCGGCCGGCGGAGCTCGCTGAGCTCTCGGTAAGTGATTGTCCCCGGTTGGGTCCGGCGATTCACAGGCTCTTAGGCCTCGGCGGACCTAATATGGTAGTGACTCCCGAAGCCCTCGGGACCGGGGGCGGCTGGGGGCAATGTCAAAATATTGGAAAATAGGCCTTCGCCACCCTTGCAGATTATTTCAGCTTCATTTTGACTAATTCATCAATTGAGTCTTCGCTTTGCACTTTTTATGGAATTACCTTTGTGTAGAGGTGAAGAACAAACTGGATTTGAATCAGTGGTTACCTGCCTCCTTCATACTACCCCTGTGATCTGATGTAAGTCACTCATGATGCTCTTCATCAGTGAAATGGCGATAATATCTGACCTGGGCCTGCTTGACTAAGGCCAAAGGAGTCAATATGAAATCCCACGACGCAGACATAAAGTAATGGTGAGACTGAGGACCTCCATCCCTGGAAAATCATTGTATAATATCTAACATACTAACTGCCATTGATATCTCCTAATTGGTAATTATAAAGGGCTTTTAGCTACAAAAGTTAACTTTGTAGCTAAATTAATAGGGAAAAGGCTTTCCATAAGCAGTGAGATAAGAATAGTTTTGTTACCAAATAAAAACGTGGCTCAGCAGTCCACATCACAAGTAGAATCATGGTCCACATCCTCCCTTTCATAAGTAATCTGGAACTTTAGAAGAAAGTTATAGTTTCTGAGTAGTTTCCTCTGAATTCATAGATCAAAAATGAATTTTTCCCTGCATGAGAACGGTAATATTGGGTCTTGAACTTAGTTAAAATTTATGTATAAAATTCTATAATACTTTAAAGGAGAAATGATTTTTAAAGAATACACTATCCTTTTGCATTTTGAAAAGTGCTCTTCAAAGTATTCATCTTGTCAATGTTTTCTACTCCTTTGAGAAAAGACAGAATAAAAGTCATACTTTAATGGTTTTTTTTTTAACCTCTTTTTACCTTCTGGTGATGATTTAAAGAAAACCCTTTGTTATAATACTCTGTCAGGAAACAAAGCTCCATACCACTCTCTATGTGCATCTTATCATTTAATCCTCATGATGAGAGATAAAATAACTTTTATACTGGTAACTTTACGGTACTTTTCTGAATGTTAAGATGAAGGTGAGAAGGAAATATAATCTCTACTGCTTTATCTGCTGTTGAAGACCAGGTAACAGCAGATACTCATGACCCTGTTTAATTTCTTGCTTGATTATACAGATCTGGTACAGTCTTATAATCTAGAGCTGATGGCAGCTTAAAAGTAATCTAACCTGAGCCAGCCCTGATGGCCTGGTGGTTAAAATTCGGCGCTTTTACCGCTTTCATGGCCTGGGTTCAGTTCCCCTTGGCAGAACCACACTATACTGTGGCAGTGGCTCACATAGAAGAACTAGAAGGACTGGGGTTTTGGGGAGGGAAAAAAAAGAGGAAGATGAAAAATACATTTACTTACACAATATATGTGAGCCAGAGTTTTTTTTCACTGTTACAACTCACCTTTCTTCTTGTTTATCAAAGATCTCTTTATTGTGAAATATGTATACATAAAAATTAGGATAATGGAAAATTTTAAGTTATGAGTGAAGTAATATGATCTCTTCTCTTTAGAGGAACACCTACACGAATATTCCCACACCACTCTGTAACTGAGTGTGTAAACTATGATGTAAAAACGTTTGGATCTTCACTTCCTGTTAAAATCATGGAAGCCCTAACATTGGCTGACGGTGGGTATCCTTTTCCATTTGCCTCAGTTAGCAGTTCAAAATAAAGCCTAAGTCTAGCCTGGAGATTAAAACTTGTGCTTTCTGTGGCATACCTTCACCTAAATGGGGAGAAAGGTAACCTATTTGGTTTTTCACCATAATGGAGAAATTTAATAAATTTGAGAAGCAAAATGAGTTCATTCTAGCACAGTTAAATTAAATCTTTAATAGTTGTAAGTACTGCATATGCAAAACTCAGTCCAATTTAAAAAGTTAATTGAATATATGAAATTTAGCTTTTAAAAAAACCCAAAAAATTAGTGCCTCACATTATTTGGTTTAATAATGCAGTAAAATCAAGTCTTAGCTCCATTTCTGAATCCTGTGTAGTATCCCAGGGACTGTATGCACAAATTAATGCTGTTATCTACGTGGTGTACCTTTAGAAGATTCTGTTGGCAGAGAATTAGAGTGGAAATTTGGAAGATACAGTCAGCAGAAGCTTCATAAAAGTGACATTAAGGATGAGGGGTTGGGTGACGAAGAGCAAAGTTCAGAGCATCCTCAGTGATCTCCCTAAATCATTTTTATTAAGGATTCAATTCTAGATCTTTGTGATTTTTCTGTAACAATGTTTTTCAAATTGCAGATAGTAACTGAAGTCAGTTTAGTGGTTCATAACCAGCATTGGAAAAAAAGTGAAATAGAATGCAAAAATGTCAGAATGGATCTCATATCATAATGTTAAGTAACTTTTGTTTGTTTTGTTTAAATTGTATGAATGCATCATGATGTAAAGTGTATTTCATGCTGTGAATGACAGTCAAAAAAGTTTAAAGTATTGCATTCTAGAAGAAGGCTTATTTTTCATCAACTTGAACTTGTCCATCTTGCCTGTAAGTCCTTGGGAGTTTCAGGGACACTTGTTTTCAGACAACTAAATTTCGCTAATCTCTGTCATGCATGTTCCTGTTTTAAATTTATATAATATATATTATATATAGATTTTTTCCCTCTAAAAATTTCAGCTTAAATTGCATTTAAACCTTTTATGTTAATAACAAATAGTACACAGCCTCAGAGGAGAGAGCCCCTAGAAATCAGGATGTGTGGACTGAAGAGGTGCGTAAACTTGAAGAACTCTGCCACATGGAAACCTAGCAGGTGCTGTGTGTCCTCGAGGGCTTACCAGTAGAGGGTTTGGACCTGCTGCAGTGCCTTCAGGAAAAGGAAATACTGCATGGATATTTCAGTTCATCAAGAAGCCCACACTTAGCCTAGGAATGATTTGATGTTTTAGTTTGTATATTACTCATGCCTTTTTTTCGCCCCTCTACCCTGCCTTTAAGCAAAGAGCAACGCTCAAATTAATTAAATTTCCTGGACCGTTAACACATTATAGAGGTTTACCACTAGTGCTTATGACAGCAATATACTAATTTAGTTTTGTCACCTAATATGGAATGCAACCATTTATGTCTCCATAAAATGAAGTAATTTTTCATACTTTCAAAGAGCTCTTATTTGAAAACCATGTTGTTTTGAAAGAACATGATTTTTCCTTGAAATGTTTTATATATTTAATGAGGGTTTATTGTTTGTGTTGCTTTATCAAAATAAAATTATGAATATTACTAAACATTATAGAAAGTAAGATCTTTTTATAACAAAAATTGAGAAATAGTAAACTTAAGCCCAAAATATACTTTTTTCCCTTTAGATATGTTTCTAAAAGTGTTTATCAAAGTTAAATAGATCTCTTGTTTTGGATATTAATAAATCTTGAATTATTCAAGAGTATTTTTTGCTGTGTAGTAATCTTTTTTGTGTGTGGTGATTACATTTTTTGGTGAAGAATGTGGCAATAAAGATGATTTTGGTATGAGGAAATTTTTTTAAGTTTTTCTTATTTGTTCTTTGAGAATAATTATGCATCTCCTTTTCTTCTTTAGTTGATGATCAGCTGACTGTCCACATAGATGAAGGTGGATGGGCTTGTCTGGTCTGCAAAGAGAAACTCATTATTTGGAAGATTGCTCTGTCACCTATTACTAAGGTAATGGCTCTTCAGAGAGCTGGAAGGAGATAGAGGAGAGGGTTACCAATTGTCTCTTAATTTTTACCCTAAATTTTTAGAGCTGTTGGAGGATAGTAATCTGAATCTACTTCAGCATCAGGGATTTGCATTTTCATAGTGATACGACCTACTGAGCATGCATGCATATTTGTGTATTGGGAAAAAGTTTTCACCTTTTTAATAATCTTAAACCAGATCCATGTTATTTATATTTAATAAAATTAGAGACATTAAAATTTTTGATGAATGTCATCCTAATCAGATGGCCTAATGAAGTCTAAGACTAAATGCCATCCATGTAAGCTGATGAACTAAGTTTATTTCTAAGAAAATAGGACTGTGTTTCACTGAATCTACTGGGAAAAAATAAATTGGGAAAAAATAATAAGAATTTTTACAATTGCTAGTTTAATTTTCAGTTGTCAGTATCTCACACAGGGATGTCTAGTAACTTATCCTCAGCAACCTCTCTCTGTCTGTTCCAGATCAGGCACACTCTCTTGCACCACTCACTACTCACTCGGCCATTGTTCCATTGGAACCTGGGACTCCTGCTTACATAAGCTCCTCATGTCTACTGGCTTCTGTACTGCTGTACTTCTGTACTGCTACTGCCTATAATATACTTGTGGTTAGGAGCATAGGTGAGGGAGAAGTCCTGGGGGCATCGTGAATTAGCAGAGGGAGCCTGATATTCGACTGAGTCTAAGAAATATTTTTCTAGGCAACTTGGTATAATTACTCTATAGTCATGCAGATTTTGAATATCAAATAAAAAGTCAAGACTGGGGCCAGCCTGGTGGCATAGTGGTTAAGTTTGCATGCTCTGATTCTGTAGCCTGGGGTTTGCAGGTTTGGATCCCAGGAGCAGACCTACACACTGCGTCAAGCCATGCTGTGGCGGCATCCCACATACAACATAGAGGAAGATTGGCACAGATGTTAGCTCAGGAACAATCTTCCTCACACACACAAAAAAAGTCAAGACTAGAATGGGAAAATTCCTTAGGAAGCCTACACACTTGTCTTAGTCTGGGAAGAGATTGGACAAGTTGATATTCAGGGTCTGGTCTAGCTCTTAAGTTTTCCTGATTCTGTATCTCTTAAAATGTTTTGTTTTAAAATTACTGAAATCCATGATGAAAACATGATCAAAAAGATATGAGAAGAAAGAATGTTTATAGAATGGAATTTCCAGCAGTGAATCAGAATTTAAAATACACAGATAAAGGAAATAGTGAAGTTAGATGCATATTCAAAAATTGGATTTGAGGGGACTGGTCTGGTGGCATAGTGGTTAAGTTCAGTGTGCTCTGCTTCAGTGGCCTGGGTTCATGGGTTTGGATCCTGGGCCTGGACCTATACCACTCATCAAGCCATGCTGTGGCACCAACCCACATACAAAATAGAGGAAGATGGGCACAGATCTTAGCTCAGGGCCACTCTTCCTCAAGCAAAAAGAGGAAGATTTGCAACAGGTGTTAGCTTAGGGCCAATCTTCCTCACAGAAAAAGAAAAATTTGATGTGAAAGATTGTTTGTTTGGTTTGCTCTGTAGTTATCTGTTTGCAAAGAACTTCAGCTACCACCTAGTGATTTCCACTGGAGTGCTGACTTGGTGGCTCTCTCTTACTCTGCTGCTTCAGGTGAAGCACCTTCTACTCAGGTAGGTGACTTAAAGCTTATTGAAATACATATTTTTTTAAATAAGGGAGTTCTAAAGTTGGAGGAATCATCAACCAAATTCTGAGATAGATCTATAAAGCTATAGGAATCAAGACACTGTGGTATTGCAAAGAGCTGGACACATAGGGCAGTGGAACTGAGTAAAGAGCACAGATAGAGACCCACACAAAGGTGGCCCTTTGATCTGACAGAGGTGCAAAAGCAATTCAGTAGAGTACGAATAGTCTTTTCAGTAAATGGTTTTGGAACCATTGGTCATCCTCATGCAAAAAAAAAAAAATAAATTTCCCCCTAAACTTCATACATTATACAAAGATTAACTCAAAGTGGATCATAGATCTAAATGTAAAACATAAAACTATAAAGCTTTTAGAAGAAAACAGGAGAAAATCATCATGACCTGGGGATAGGCAGAGCGTTCTTGGAAATCACTGAAGGCGTGATTCATAAAAGAAAAAAATGGATAAATTGGATTTCATTAAAATTAAAAACTTAGCTTTGCTAAAGACACTGGAAAATGAAGAGACAAGCCACAGACTGGAGAAAATATTTGTAAATCGTATATCCAACAAAGGACTTGTATCCAGAGCATAAAAAGAACTCTCAAAGCTTAATAAGAAAACACCCAACCCAATTCAAAAGCAAAGCGTAGGACTTGAACAGACACTTTACCAGGGAGTATATAAGGATGTCAAATAAACACATGAAGAGATGTTCACATCATTAGCCATCAGGGAAATGCAAATTAAAACAACAGTGAGATACCACTACACACCTATTACAATGGCTAAAATAAAAAGCACTGACACTACCAAGTGCTAGCAAGGATGTGGAGCATACATTGCTGATGGGAATGCAAAATGGTATAGCTGCTTGATTTTCACTTTCTTAGAAAGTTAAAATATACTTACCATATCACCCAACTATTCCATTCCTGGCTATTTACCTTAGAGAAATTAAAATTTATGTTCGTGCAAAAAACAGTACATGAATATCATAGCAGCTTTATTTGTGATAGCTGACAGTAGAAACAACCCAAACATCCTTTATCAAGTGATTGGGTAAACAAACTGGTTCATCCATAGAATGGAACACTACTCAGCAGTAAAAAGGAATGAATTCCTGATACATGGAGCAACCTGGATGAATCTGAGAGTCATTATGCTAAGTGAGATAAGCCAGTGTCAAAGGTTACATGCTATATGATTTCATTTGACATTCTTGGAAAGTCAAAACTATAGTGATAGAAGAAGTGGTTGCCAGGAGTTAGGGTGGGGGAAGGGTATGGCTGTAAAGGGATGGCATTAGGGAGTTTTGGGGGCCACTGGAATTGTTCTGTATCCTTACTGTGGTGATAGTTACATGAATACTATACATGTGTTAAAATTTATAGAACTGTACCACAAAAGTCAATTTTACTGTATGATAATCTTTCAAATATAAAAAAGGCATTTTTATTTCTGATTTTTGTTAAATAGTAAATTGCCCCAGTTTCTTTATATCATTGTCATTAGACTCCCAGTTTTTGGGTCTTTCTTTTCTTGTGATTGCTGAGTGTTATGATTTTTTTCCAGGCTGTTGCTGTCATGGTTGCCACCAGAGAAGGATCCATCCGCTATTGGCCAAGCCTTGCTGGTGAAGACAGCTACACAGAGACTACTGTAGATTTGGGAGGTGATAAGACTTACAGTTTTCTAACAGCAGTGCAGGTATACAATGGATGTTCTTTTATGTTTATTAGAAAGGTGTGATTTGGCTTGGAAGTGGGATTTGAATGAGTAAAAATGTGGGGTTTTATACGGACCATACAGTCCAGGGAGGGATCAAAAAGAGACAAGAGAAGAATGTAAGCATCTTGGATTTGAACAGTTAGACAAAGGGAAGACCTTTTCATAGGACTCTAAAATAGCAATATTGGATAGTAACCTATGTTTCAGAAACATTTTAAGAGACTAACTTAGCTCTTCGACACTGAAGAATGGTTTGCTAATATATAATCTGCAGATTTACCCACGAAGTAGAATCTGATACTTGATTTGTTGAACCTGCAATACTGTGAAGCTGTAATTTAAAAATCAGAATTAAAAAAAACACGCAGCTAAAAAAAACCGCAACGAAAGTTTTTCTGTGTAGAGTTAATAATGTTAAGTGAATGGATTTGTAAGTAAATTTGTTTTAATAAAAAGCACTTCCATTTTTTATTCTTTTAGATTTCTTTTAAGCTACAGATGATTTTTCTCTGTATCAAAAGCATTTTGTGTTAATTTTCTTTATCTTAGTGTTAGATGCTTAATTAATCTCACAATATTTGTTCACAGGGAGGAAGTTTTATTTTGTCCTCTTCGGGAAACCAGCTGATTCGGCTGATACCTGAAAGCTTAGGAAAGATTCATCAGCATATCGTGCCTCAGGGGCAAGGCATGCTTTCAGGAATTGGTCGGAAGGTTTCTTCTCTTTTGGGAATTTTATCTCCTAGTAGTGATCTCATAGTAAGTTGTTAAAATAACTTTGTTTTACAAGCTTGTTTCTTAGTGAAATCAGTGAGTTGGAAGTTTCCTATGAAGTTGGTATAGCCTCTGTATGAACAGTAGTGTACATGATATAAAACTTTTGATCTTTCAGTGAAGCATATTTATTATAATGATCAAAGGAGTTCGTGCTAACCCTCTCGCATACCCTGTAACATTAATATTCTTAAATCACATAGATTATCTTATAAGTACATTCCTTGAATTAAAACTGTCAGGTAAAATTTTAAATGTGTTGAGGGACTAATTTTGCTTTCTAGACTTAACCAAAAAGATGTTCTGCACTTGCATGACTCCAGCTATCTGTGTGGATGACTCAAATCTAGGTTTGTTGGCTGGGCTTTCGCCTCCAGCTTGGCAGTAGTGAGGAGAGGAGGATGGGGATTAACATTTATGGAACATCTACCCTCTGCTCGGTGCTCCGTATTTGTTATCTCATGTAGTTATTATGATGACCTATAATATAGAAAGCTTTCTCTCCAATTTGCAGATGAGCAAATGGCCTCAGTGAGGCTAAGTAAACTGCCCAAGGTTACAGAACTACTCACTGGCAGATTAGTGCCCAGGCTTGTTTGAATTGAAAGCATATCCTCTTTTTACTGTGCTGTTTCCCTCTTGTAGCTATCATCTGCTTCCTTGAATTATCTTTGAACCTAAAACTTAATAAATTTGTTAACAAATTTGCTAAAAACAAATTGATCATTTTCCCTCTTCTCTCCTGTTAACTATGCACTTAACCTACAAAACTTGTTTCTCTTTTGACCTGTTCCTGTTAATGGTACTGTCCCCTTTTTTTGGTGACCCAGGTATAAAACCTTGATATTTTATTTTTGGTATCTTCCTCTCCTTCTGTAGGAAATAAGTTATTTACCAGGTACTGTAGGTTTGACTTCACGTCTCATTTCCATCCCCATCTTCTGCTTCCATTGTTATGCCCTAATCTACACTGTGGGTAAGTTTCCCCTAAGCTCTCATTGCCATTTCACTCACTGTTGACCCCTTCTATCCTATTAGTGGCCAGAGTCACAGTGACAGGAGAAATGGGGACAATTAGGTTTTAACTCAAAACAATCTTATATACTCAGCTTAAAAAACACACCTATACTTCATAAGCAAGTGTATACTTAAAAGGCAAAATAACACACACCATGTATACTAACTACAACCCTGCCAGATTCGTTTTCCTGTAACATAGCTCTTGTGTTCAAAAGCCATTGGTAATATCTCCCTTGCTTATTAGGTTTACAGACTCACATTCAAGACTTCTGTGTGTCTCTAATTTTTCATTTGAGCCTTATTTTTGTTTCTTTTTTAGTTATAATCTACATTTCACTTTAACAGGACTACTTCTTCTCTGAAGACCCTATAACTTTCCTACCTCAAAATCTGCTCTTCCCAGGCCTTCTGCCTTTATGCGTCTGCCTATGGAAATCCTACCTTGCTGTCAAAGTCTATTTCAAGATCACTCCTTCCTTTGAATCCTGGATGAAGAATTCTGATAGGATTACTATTCAAATAGTCATAAAATATATGAAATGTGAATTGCATAGAAAAATACTTCATTAAGATAGGAACTTAATAATCTATAAATTTGACTTTTTTTCTTTTCTCCATACAGCTTTCAGGTGTCCTTTGGGATAGAGAGAGATCAAGCTTTTATAGCCTGACAAGTTCAAACATCAGTAAATGGGAATTAGATGATTCTTCAGAAAAACAAGCACATAGTTGGGATATAAATAGAGCACTGAAGGAAAACATTACTGATGCTATTTGGGTAAGGAACAATAATAATCATCTCTAATTTATATCTATGGTTATATGAGAATGCTAATTTCTTTAGTTATTTTATTTATTAGAACACATTTTCGTATAATACACTAACAGTTTTTAGCTATCAGATAAACAGAAATGGGGTGTTGAATCTTTAGAAATATTGGAACTTCCTAATTTTCTTAATTTTTAAAATGCATACATATTCATTCAGTAAGTGAGCTACTGTGGATGAGGCACTTTAATAGGTGTTGGGGATACAAAGGTGAAAAAAAATGATTCCTATATTCAAAGAGCTTCTGTTATTGGTATTTTCACATAGGGATCTGAAAGTAACTATGAAGCTATTAAAGAAGGAGTCAACATTCGGTATTTGGATTTGAAACAAAACTGGTAAGCAAGTAATTTGTGGTAAAAAATATAGGTGGTTGTTTGGAAAAATAATTGATGTTTATTATAAAGTGATGAGCAGTCTTGTTATCTGTTCTTCTAATGCTATCTTATACTATTACACCTTACTAAGTGGTTTCTGTTCTTTCTCTAGAGATGTAGTTCATTTGAGAACTTCTCAATCTTCAGCTGTTATGTCTTTACAGTAGTTGTCTGCCCTAGTTAGAGATGCAGCTTTTGTGCTTTCACAGCTGAACCTTCTTTTTCTTCGCTGCTAAGAGATGCCTTCCTCGCTGCTGTGGATGCTCCATCTTGTCATCTTTCTCCTCTCCGTGGAGATACTGAGCACAATTCTCCAGCCCTTTTTCTGTTGCTGAATGAGCTTTTAGTAAGCCTCTGTTCGTGGCTATATTGAGTAAAGGAAGGACGGGATGAGGTTTTGTCTTGGAAGTGCAATAGAACTCAATCATGGTTTGTATTCAGAGTGAATTTCCTCTTGTAAACAGTGCTCTAACTGATGCTTAAGATTCCAGGTTAGTGTGATAAAGCTAATTTACCGCATGTTATTATTTAGCTTTAACACCAAAGGTCATATGGAACTTAAAAACCATTTGTAACATGGTTTCTATGTGAAAGTTCATAATGGGTGCAAATATATGACTTGTATTCCTTCAAAACACAATTTACCAGGAGCTAATGACTATTTTTACGTGTTGTAGAGTAATTTAGTTTAGTAGAACAAATTCTCCCTGTTTCTTGGAAGGATGTTGTGATTCTGCTGTATAATTTTTCTCTCTCAGGCTTTTGAGACTAGCAGTAGGATCCTTCTTTACAGTTCCTGAAAAACCTTATATAAACTATCAAAAAGGTAAAAGTAATAGTATACATTTAATTTCCATAAACAGTGCAATTAAATACAGTTTACCTGTTTTAGTTTATCTTTACAGACTTTTAGAAATTTAGAGTTGCTGCTCGAGCACAGCCTAGAAGCTGTGGGCATATGATGTGGACATTTTTTCACATATACTTTTCTGAATGGAGACATGAGTTGAGAACAAAGAAGAGAAACATGCTTAGGAATTGCTATACTGGGTCAGACCCAGCGTTGCTCTCCCCAGTGATGTAAGACTAACAAGATTCTTGTGAGACACAGCTCTCCCCACCTTTTGTCCAAATTGTCCAGTTGTCACTCTCTTATATCCTTGAAATCTAATGACTCATACAGAGTGTTCCACGTCTGGATGGGTTTCTTCTATTTAAGAATGGTGAGGGCCAGCCTGGTGGCATAGTGGTTAAGTTCGTGTGCTCCACTTCAGCGGCCTGGGGTTCATAGGTTCAGGTCCTAGGCATGGACCTAGACACTGCTCATCAAGCCATGCTGTGGCAGTGTCCCACATACAAAATAGAGGAATATTGGCACAGATGTTAGTTCAGGGTGAATCTTCCTCAAGCAGAAAGAGAAAGATTGGCAATGGATGTTAGCTCAGGGCCAGTCTTCCTCACACACACACACACACACAAAATGATATTTGTCTTCCTGATGCTCATTGATACTCATTGATTTGTTGCTCATTTTGGCCAGAGCTGCTGCTTAGGCTTATATTTTCAGTGAACAGACCTATTAATTCTTTTACTAGATTATTACTGAGACAAAACTCAGATAGTTTCATTTTAGTTGTAAAGTTTGGATTTTTTAAAATCTTAAATGTATTGCCTTGTATATACTCACATAAAAATTTGTCAAATCTTTACTGATTTGCAAAATTGTGGTTATCTTCCTATCATCCTTAATACCTAAAATAGCTTTATGTTTTTTCAGACATGAAGATTTTTTTACAAAGATGTGAAATAAAACTGGTTCTTGGACTACTCTCTAAGGGATCTTATTTATTAGATGTTTCTCCATGACTCCGTGGGCACCTCTTATTGCACAGTGATACAGTCTTTAGAGTAAGGGCAGTATAGAGTCTTACCACAGGTGTAACTAGCTGTACCTCCCTACTTATTATGGAGGGGAGACTCTCAAGACTGCATTTTCTAGGACCTAACTCAGTTCATTCTTATATGTAATGTTCTTGTACATCATCTCTTAGCTCTTTAGGTCACTGCCAGTATGTCACAAGTTTGGGCCATTATCCCTGGATTCCTTTCAAGAGTCCAAGTGAAAGTGATAAGGTTGGGGCGCTGGGGGAAGTGAACATTGGAGAAGGAAAATGAGAGCCGTGTTAGGATTACTTGATTTGAAGTGGCATGTAATTTAGTCACTAGCTTGGTTTCTTATTTTTTAGGTGTCATTAGAGGGTGCTTGCCACCCTGTTAATACTTCTGAGACTTGAATACAAGTTGCTAATAATGCTGCTAAATGTTTTGGAAGGGTTGAGATCAGAGACCATTTAATTCTTTGTTGGGGGCAACAACTTTCATAGACTTAAGAGGAACACTTAGCTTTAAGGTGGAAAAAGGTTTATTTTCATGTATACAGCAGCTTGAAATTTCTGTAACTCATTGTTAAAATTAAAAACAAAATGTTTTTCCCCTGGACAAAAGTAAGCTTTAAAGAACAGATTAAGTCAAGGGTTGAAAATCTTTTCTGTGAAGGGCCCTAAAATAACTATTTTAGGCTTTCAGGGCTATGTGGTCTTTATTGCAACTACCCTACTCCATTCGTGGTAGCATGAAAGCATCCATAGATAATCCACATGCAAGTGGGCATGGCTACATTCCAGTAAAGCTTCATTTACAAAATTCACCTGACATGATTTGACTTGAAGGCTGTACTTTGCTAACCCCGCGTTAAATGATTTGTTGATCTTTTTCTCTTTAAATCAGATTTATTCAGGTATATTTTACATACAGTAAAATTCACTGTTTTTAGTGTGTAATTCTGTGAGTTTTGACAAATGTGTAGTCATTGAGTCATAACCATAGTCAAGATACAGAACAGTTCTATCACCCCCAAAATTCACTTGTGCCCCACCCCTCCCTCCACTTCTAGCCCCTGGCAACCATTGATGAGCTTTCTCTCCCAATAGTTTTGCCTTTTCCAGAATGCCATATAAATAGAATCATACAGTATAAAGCCTTTTGAGTCTGGCTTCTTTCACTTATCATAATGCATTTGATATTCATTTGGTAATTTCTTCCTTTTTACTCCATTATATAGATTTTATCGGGGTTTGTTTATCTATTCAGTAGTTGAAGGATTTTGTTGTTTCCAGTTTTAGGCAATTATGAATAAAGCCACAATAAGCATTTGTACACAGGTTTTTGTGTGAACATAAGTTATTTCTCTTGGGTAAATATCTAGGAGTGGGATTGCTAGATCATGTGGTAAGTGTATGCTTAACTGTATAAGAACCTGCCAAGCTATTTTCCAAAGAGGCTGTGGCTCTTTCTTTTTCAATGATTAGTGACGGGCTCCTGATTTTGGCAGCAGCATGGCACCCAGCAGACAATCCGTGTCTCATCTATTACTCTTTGGTAACAGTAGAAGATAATGGCAACCAAATGTCAGATGCAGTGACTGTGGAAGTCACTCAGTATAATCCCCCTTTTCAGGTAAGATTTCTATCTGTAAGTTAAATTACAAAGTGATAATAACATTGAGGGTTTTTTCCCCTAACCATTGCAGGGTCAAATTCTTTGAGAGATTCATCTGCAGGGCTTGGAACTATTTTAAAATAGCTAGTTTTTACACACTGCCTTTTATTTGCCCTCTCAGACTCATTCCTTTGCTCAGCCTTAGCTGAAGAGAAATGAGTGGAAGCAGCTGACAGAAGCAGTTTGTTTCTTCTACTCCAGCTCTATGAAGGGATTATCATTTCTATATTATTGAGTGAAAATAAAAATTGATGATAATTGCAGAGTGAAAAACAAGGAAGGAACTTGATAGGAATTGGGGTTTGGTTTTGAGCCCTATACATTACAGAAAATTCTCCTTTTTTGCTCCAAGTGGGATATTTATAGGCAGCAGCCTTGTATACTTGTCAAAGTTCATGTAAATGATTAAAAGGCAAGCTCTCTCGTTTTAAGCTTCTTAATAGCAATTAAACATATTGTTTAATAACTGATATTCATGAGGAAAAACCTTAATAGCTGTAAATTCATTTCATTTAACTTTGTGTAGTATCTAATTAAACCCTTACCTTATTCTTACTATGACTTTTTTTTTTTTTTTTTAAGATTTTATTTTTTCCTTTTTCTCCCCAAAGCCCCACGGTACATAGTTGTGTGTTCTTCGTTGTGGGTTCCTCTAGTTGTGGCATGTGGGACGCTGCCTCAGCATGGTCTGACGAGCAGTGCCATGTCCGCGCCCAGGATTCGAACCGACGAAACACTGGGCCGCCTGCAGCGGAGCGCGCGAACTTAACCACTCGGCCATGGGGCCAGCCCGTTACTATGACTTTTTAAACTGAATATTGTAGGGAAATCTTTTAATTTGTTCCTTTATTCCAAAAAAAATAAACCTTATCATGTGTTCTGATTATGCAAGAAAAACATAGTGTTAAAATTTTTTAGACAATGCAAAAGGGTATAAAGAAAACAATTCATGAATTAAAAAAAAATCGTGGAATCCCACTTTTAATGTTTTGTTGGTAAAATTGCTTCTTTAATAAGAAATAATATATCATTTATAACACTTGCTAATTTTATCATTTAATTAGGTCTTATTTCTATTTCTGTTTCTGATTTTATATATGAATAAATTAACTCAATTTTCTTGTGCATGATATCTTGACAGTGAAGTAAGAACCTAAATGTTTATCAGGGATCATTTATAAAGTTTTTGCTAATTTTAAAATAAATAATATAATTAGCTAATCCTTTTATTTTCTTTCCCATGTTTGTTGTAGGCTTCTAGTTAAACTCTTATCACCATGGAAATGTTTTCAAAATTTGCTAATTATTTGCAGTTCAACAAAGGATTTCTCTAATTGCTCCTTATAAACTTATTCTGTTGTATTTTATAAATCATCTCTAGGTTTTCACAAAGACAACCAGTGGATTATCATTTTATGAGTTTTATGAGATAGTATTTTACAAAAATGTGAATTATAAAATAATACAAGTATTTTTGTTTCACTTCTCCTTAACTGTAATCTTAAATTTAATTTTCAGTCTGAAGACTTGATTATGTGTCGGTTGATGGTCCCAAACTTTTCAAACCAGACTGCCTACCTATATACTGAAAGTGCTGTCTATGTGTGCTCCACGGGAACTGGGAAGTTTTCTCTTCCTCGGGAGAAAATTGTCTTTAATATACAAGGTACAATAGCAGCTTTAAAAGGCGTGATTATGAACTCCTTAGTCATTCTTAGTAGTTTTTGTTCTCTTTCCATAAATGTTGCTTCATAAATGATACCTCCAAGTGTTACGGAGACATTCAATGCCACACTTGTAGTAGCTGAAATTACAACCTTGCTGAAAAACCAAGAGGGTAGTAGAACTCCCAGACTGTCACATTTATGGGCAAAAAATAGTAATGTTTTTCCCAGAAGAGGCCAAGAAGGAAAGAACTGACACTAAGAGAAATAATTGCTTATTCCTACTTAGTAAGAGTGACTTATTCTGACTTGATGGTCTTTAAATAAGTTTGTCCAGACCACTGGATAAGAAGAATCCCAGGTGCTAGACTCATGCAAGGGCGCTGGGGTAGGGGCAGATGGTCGAGGGAGCCAGCCAGGAGTGAAAAAAAGCCAAGCAGATAGTCTAGTCAGGATGTTTATCTCAAGGAATTGGGCAGAGGCAAAATTTAGGTGAGGCAGTGGGATGGAATCTAGATTTTTCTAGTCCCAGCACAAGAACCTTGACTGTGTGCGGGTAGGATGTTATTAAGGCGCTGAGCAAGCTTAGACTTTTTTCTGTTTCCTCAATGGCTCACTCAATAAGTTAAGACAGAATTGGGCAAGAGGACTTCATCAGATTGAAAAAGCTGTTATTCTGAGTTTTGCAGAATGAATAAGTTTTTTGGCTTACCATACTCATTGTTCTCTTGCAAGGCTAGTTTTTATTGTCCTAAAGCTGAAGGGCACAGAGCCTGCTACTTCAAATAGCAACAGATTCTTGACATTTGATCTGGGATTAAAAAGCTAAGTTCAAAGTAGGAGTAATATTGTAAAGGAAAAAAACATTCTTTGTGTATCAAGATGATTTTCTGCTTAGGGTGGTAGTTTTAGGAAGCATTTTTTTCTTATGTATATTTGATTGTGTATTTTTCTTTCTTTTAGGAGATAGTATTTTGGGAGCTGGTTCCTGTGGTGGTATTCCTATCCTTTTTTCTAGAAACAGTGGATTGGTGTCTATTACTTCAAGGGAAAATGTGTCTTTGTTAGCAGAAGACCTTGAAGATTCCCTAGCATCTTCAGTTGCTGGACCAAGCAATGAGGTAACGTGGTTCCGTAAGATTTTTAATTTCTTATCAGTATATTTCCCACAAATGTTTAAAAAAATCAGGCAGTTTTAAAAAAGTTGTGATGAAAACATTAGTTCCTTTATCTCCCTCATCCCCTTTGTTCTCTTTCCCAGAAGCAATGACTTTTAAGTCTTTTAGCTGTTTCTTTTGGTATTTTTCTCCATATTTCTAAGTAATATGCATATATTTCTGTCTCCTAATTTACCCATTTTGGACATCTATTGATTTCCTATTATGGAAGATGAGGATTTGAGGTAACTTATATTCCATTCTCTGCCTTTCTCATCCCAGTGAAATTTTTTTACATTGTAATGGCAAGGTGAATATTGTTTATGGTTGACTGAGTCAAGTAGTGTACTGATTACATTTCCTTTATTATACAACTGCATGTGATTCTTGAAGTAACAGGCTAATTTTATATTTGCTTACTTTTCTTTAATATCTGACTTAATCTTCCAGCACCCTCCAGCAGCTCTGTAAATACCTTTCAGTATACTTTTCCTCATAGTCAAATCTCTAAAAACTCTACACCTACTGTCATTTTGAAAGTTTCCTTTCCATTGCCCTCAGATCCTCTCCGGACTTGTCCCTGCACCACACACGGGTTTGCCTCGTCTCCTCTCTGCTCCGCCAGTTGCCATTCCTACCTCTGGTTTCCATCTTCATGTGTTGTAGTTGGAATCACAGATGTTTGGGTGGTTTTGTTTCTTTTTCTTCTTGTTACTCTGGGGTGATTTTTGAGAGGGAGAGTGGTAAAAACCGTCAATTTTTTTCCTGTCATCTTAATACCCAAAATACCCTGATCCATAAGATTTTTGATAAAAATCTTTTTTTACAGGAGACTAAAAATAATTAATACTGTTTGGGGTAATTTCCATTTGAATAGTGTATGAAATATGTAGACTTTCTGTAATTTAAAATTAAAATGATTTGGTACAATTTCAACAGAAAGTAATTTTTTTACCTCTTTTGTTATCTTGTGGTTTTTGTAATACTGCTATGTGTTCTGAAGCTATCTTACAGTATTCCATTTCTTTTCAATCTTTCTACATCCTTGTTTAACCTTGAAATCAACCATTATGCTTGTGATGGGTTGTATAAGAGCAAACCTATAAAAAGATTGTGTTGGTTATCATGAAATCCCAAATAATTTTGTTCACACTAGAATCTCTGAATTTTCTATACTTTTCTATAGGACTTTGGGTGGTCATTGGTACATTTGTCTTATTTCAGTAATTATCTTAAGTGCATAGACCATTGGTATAGAAGGTGGTAAACAGTTGTGTGTCTGTGTTGTTATTGTCCTAGGCAGGTCCAGTTTTTAGTCCAATAATTAAGAATATTTTGATACCTTCACTCCTAAATTATAGTTTCTTATTTTACAGAGTATGGTTTTTGAGACCTCTACAAAGAATGAAACCATAGCCCAGGAAGATAAAACCAGATTGCTAAAAGCTGCTTTTCTGAAATACTGCAGGTATAACAGGTTTTTAAAATTATGGCTTATTTTATGTCTGAGCACACATTTTACTGACATATGGTACTTATTTGTTGACTGGTGGGAGAAAGTTGGAGAAATGATGCCATCAAGGAGAAACAGTTTTTCTGAGCTTTAGCACTTTAACAAATTGTTACTCTGAACTTGGTAGTCATAGGAGAGTTCCAGCTAGGCTAGGAAAAAACCATGATGTAACATACCCTTCTCCATGTAATGAGAAGCTATGTACCTTTAAAAATGATGATCATGAACACAGCTTGCAAGCATCTTTTACGTAAAATGTTAAGGGAAATAAGTTGCATGTAAAGTTTTATTGGTGTTATAAAGGAATTAGTCTTGGCCTGTCACTTGGGTTTTGCTGTGTACAAAATCACCACAGAACTGGTGGCATATTTACTACAGCTCATGATTCTGCTATCTGGCTGTTTGGGGCTGGGCCCAGGTGGCCATTTTACTGGTCTGGTCTGAGCTCACTCATTGGTCAGCTACCAGCTGTCCTGGCTAGACTTGCTCACATTTTAGGGTCTCTGGCTGGTCAACTCTATGTATTTCACATGGCCTCTCCTCATCTAGCAGGCTACCCTGGCCTTGTTGACATAGCTCGGGATTCCAGAAGAGGCAGGAGAGAAAGCCTTGGTGACGAGTGCTCTTCGAGTCTCTACTTGGGTCACATTTGCTAATATCCCATTAGCCAGAGTGACAGGGGTGAGCCCCTAGTGGGAGGGTGCTCACAGGGAGTGTGCTAAAGGGAAGGAAATAATTATACTCAAGTCTGTCAGACTTGCTGACCTGATACTTCTGGTTTTAAGGTGAATTCAGTCATTTCAGTTTGTCCTAGACATGTATTCTGCGTATCAGATATTCTGGTGGCTTCCTTAAAAGGTATAGTAAGTTCACATTTGAATAACACTCAGGGAAATTGGGATCCAGCCCTTGCTCTGCCCCTAGTTAACTGTGTGAGTCTTTGGACAGATTGCTTAGCATTTCTGGAGTACTGTTTCTTCTTTGTGAAGCGTTCAGTGGGGTGGCAGTTGGACTGTATGAAGGATTATTAGTTTCTCTAGCAGATCTTTGTTTTGAGGAAGTATTCAGGGTTTACTGCCTCCCCCAGTTCTCAGCTCATGATCCTGTAATCCCACCCATAGTGGTATCTGATGCGTAGTGGCTCACTCTCACTGAAGAGTTAACAGTTAGTTAGACTCTACAGTGCTTTACAGTTTTAAAATTCTGTGCCGCCTTAGTGATCTACTGAGCTTAGTTTCTTGTCCAGAAGAGGGCACCATTGGACAAGTTTTTTGGTTCCGTTTTTAAATAGTATTCTTTTAATCTTGTTCTGTTGCGTGGTGTTCAGTCTTAACTGCCAAGATTTGGATTAAAATACTATGATTTTGTCTTGCACAGGTTTATCCTTTAATTAACAATTCTGTCACATTTGTGGCATCTCACAATTAAATAATAATGGTGCAAGTCACTCTGGTTATTGTATTAGTTTCATGTGGCTACTATAACAAATTACCACAAATTGGTTGGCTTAAAACAATGGAAATTTATTGTGTCACAGTGCTGGAGGCCAGAAGTTCAAAATCAAGGTGTCAGCAGTAGGATCTAGGGAAGAATCTGTGCTTGCCTCTCTCCTAGCTTCTGGTGTAGCTGGCAATCATTGGCATTCCTTAGCTTGTGGATGCATCACTCCAGTTGTCTCCAGTGTCGGATGGCCTTCTTTCCTGTGTCTTTCTTCACATGTCCTTCTAATAATGATACCAGTCGTTGGATTTAGGGCCCACTGTAATCCAGTATAACCTCATCATGACTGATCATATCTGCAGAAACCTTATTTCCAAGGTCACATTCTGAGGTTCTGGGTGGACATGGATTTTGTGGCGGACACTGTTCAACCCAGGATAGTCATTTCTAAATGTTTTACAGGGGAAGATTGCTAAGCATGAAAAGGGATCCCTGACCTTAAGTCCTGAGAGTATAGTAACCTTAGGAGCAGAGTCATTGGGCCTCTAGCACAGCCTGCCTTTGACTTATCCTGTTTAGCATGGTTGAAGTACTCTGAGGTTAAGTAGTCATTTCTAGGCTGGTGTCAGCCAATTGTCTTAAAGAATTAGACTCTTCACAAATGGAATTGTGGTACCTTTAAAGCAGGATTGCTCAGCCTCATCTCTATTGACATTTGAGGCCAGGTAATTTTTTGTTGTTGGGCTGTAAAGGATATTGCAGAGTGTTTAAGCAGCATCTCTGGCTTCTTCCCACTTGATGCCAGTAGCACCCTTCCCCTCAACTTGTGACAACCAGAATTATCTTCAGACGTTGCCAAATGCTACCTGAGCAGTGAAAATTGGTAGATAGCACCCTAAAGTGTTATTTAGCTTTTTGCTAAGGTAATGCTATTTTTATAGCATGGTTTCTTTGAAATTAATTTCTGTATCATTTTGATTTTCATTTTACCTAACTCAATATAAATATAAAATTTTTGGTTCATGAGAGTTTTGAGAAACTTATTCTCTTGATTAAAATGGTTAATTATTGATTGATCTTGCCATAGTCAACTTTGAATTCCCATAACTTGTAGCTAGGTTTCCAGCTTCAACCCGGCCTTTAACACTTTTGGGCGGTTTTTCTGTTTCTTAAGTCAGCTCTATCTCCTGTTCCACCAAGAGACCGTTTCAACCCTTTTCTAATCTCCACTTTCTCATTTCTCTACCTCCTCTCCTGCAGTTAGCAGATGACTCAGCCTCCTATTTCACAGAGATAATAGAAGCCATCGGATAACAACTCTCTGTACTTACAGCTACAGACTTACCTGCACCCAGCTACTTTCCCTCCCTGTAAAGTAGACAGAAGTGTTCTTCCTAAGACTAATCTTTTTGTCTTTGTTTTGAATGCCACTGTTTCCTGCTTCCCTTGAGACTTTGCTCTTTCAGTTCTTCCTCTCATGTATCTTTGACCTTTCTTGTGCTGGCTCCTTCTCATCAGGTGTTAATCATTTTTAATTTGCCATTTTTAAAAAAGACCTATCTTTGACTGTCCATCTTTGAGGTGCCACACCTTTTGTTTGTTCCTGTTTACAGCTGAATTACCTGAAGAGATGTCTACATTTGCTATTGTCTGCCATATTTTTCTCTCTCTCCTCCCTATGTGATCTTTTTTCCTTCTTTAGCTTCATTTACTGAAGAAATACAGATCTACCGTGCTCTGGGCCATTATATACAAATGGGGAATGTTCAAAAGCAGATGTGTATTCCACAGGCACCTCTGTTGCAACATATCCAAAACTGCACTTGTCTTTGCCAAAGCTGATGCTTTCCTTTCTATCCCCCGTTACAAGTCCTGGTAATCCGTTCAGTTGTTCAGAGCAAAAACGTGGGAATTGTCCTTATACATCAGATCCAACCAATTGCCAAAACTTACCTCATATACCTTTCTTTCTCAAACCTGTCTGCTTGTCTCCTTTCTCCACTGCAGCTACTGCTAGTGGAGACCACCACATTCTCTTGCCTGGATTTTTGCGATAACTTCCTAATTGGACTTATCTCCATCCCGTCTGATACCCCATCTCAGTATTGTGGTTAGAATGATCTTTTGGAAAAATAGAACAGATTATGACACGTCCTTCTTAGTGCCTTTCCACTGTCGTTAGGATTAAGTTTAGGCTCCATAACATGGTTTTTGTACTCTGTCCTTTAACTGGTGGTGTTTCTAAGAGATCTGCCCTGGAAGCTTTCTTCTCGCTCCTCTCCCTGGGAGATCTCATCCTCCCCCCTGGCTTCAGATCTCTCCTGAGAACTTACAGGAGTAGCTTGTGCTCTCTATACTACTGTTTGCCCCTCCCCATATTCACCCCAGCCTCACTGCACCTCTTCCTTAGCCAGCAGGCCTGCACTTAGCTACCTCTTTCTCCAGGAAGTTTTCCCTGCCCTTTGGATGGTTTTGGCTTCCCTCTGTGTGCTCTGTAGCCCTCTGTTCTTTCCCTGTCATAGTATGTGTAACTGCTTGTTTAAGTGTCTGACTCCTCATGACACTGTATACTTTGAGAAGTCTCGGACTGCTTTTTAATGTCTTGTTTGTCATTCTTTCTCCGGTGCCTAGCATATTTATTATGTGTTCAACATGTATTTGTTGAATTAATGAATGCATGATAGCTGTCTCTCTTTTAAATAAATATTATTAAAAGCAGTTAACTTTTGGCTAAAATGTAGGACTTTAATGTCACAATTAACTTTTACATGGTGAGTTTTGAAAATGTTTTGCCTCCTTTAATATTTTTGTTTTCTAATTTTATTTCAGAAAAGATGTAGGTCATGCTCAGATGGTGGTTGATGAGCTGTTTTCCTCTCCCTCTGACTTGGATTCCGATCATGAACTGGACAGGGCTGTCACCCAAATCAGTGTGGACCTGGTGGATGACTACCCAGCCTCTGATCCACGATGGGCTGAGTCTGTCCCCGAGGGTGAGAGCATTCTAATTTTAATATTATGGAGTGATCTGTGTTGAGAACATTCTGGTTCTTTTATTAAAGTGTCTCTTGCAGCGTATTTTTTAGTTTCTGGAACAATTTAATATTAATTCAATATTTTTTAAAAGGTGGTAACTTTCCTTACAGTAGATTTTGAAAAGGGCTCAGAACAGATCTACATAATAGAATAGAAACTGAGGGAACTCTGGATGCTCCTGGATCCTACTTGTTCTGTCTGAAGCAGATTAACTAACCCTACTTAGCTTTATCAACATTTATTTCTAAAAGGAAATTGGTGGCATAGGTAGGCATTTGGTACTTATTAGCCCCCACATTAAATAATTTTGGCATAATCACTGTATTTGGCTAATAGAAATTATACATTTCCCTGAGAGTGACAGTGAGCAAATCTGAGCATGTAGAAGTGGGGGTGTTGTCTTTCTGCCTGATGCTTTCCTGCCTGCCCTGGTGACTGTCCTCCTTACACTTCCACCACAGCCTTAGGGGCACTCTGGGGGTTCCCAAGTACTCTATGAAACTGTCTCAAACATCCATTTCTCTCCCTCATTTTCTTCTTAGCAAGTTTGCTAATCTCATTAGAGATGTAGGGAAGAAAACATCAGTGCTTACCTTCTTTCTTTGATTGTTTCTTTTGAGCTGTCAAGCTTAGAATCATATAAATGATTAAACTAATAATGACATATTTTGTGTTTTGAATAAACACAGTATGAATTGTATCAAACCCCCAAAATTTCCCTCTGAAGTTTTTAAACTCTTGGGTACTGTTATAAATAATTGCATTGAAAGGTTGGTACTTTCCTTTTGTATAGAATTTTCTTAACTTTTTATTTTAAAAACAGTAATTATTGTAAAGCCAGTATGTTGTATGTTTAAGTTTTGTTATTGTGTTTCAACAGAAGCACCTGGGTTTAGCAATACATCACTGATTATTCTTCATCAGCTAGAAGACAAGATGAAAGCCCATTCTTTCCTCATGGACTTTATCCACCAAGTAAGCATCCCAGCTGCAGTGAGCAGGGTTGGCCAGGGCACCTGGCTTTGCTGTGCCTTTTGTCAGCTCCCTCCAGGGCACTGGGAGAGCCTTTCTCTCTTATTCTGAGGTGTGGCATTAGGTGGGCCATGACTAGTGATTTCCATTTTCTGCACTGACTTGAAAGTAAATGATTCTAGGGCTGTGTGGAGCCCTGTTACTCCAAGTATAAAAGCTGCATTGGAAATAAGATTAAAAGAAAAAAAATAGTGTATTTCAGCAGAAATGCTCTTTCAGCTTCTCTTGTAACATGCTGTGATACCCTCTTTTTCATTCAGATTTCCTGTGCTTTTTATGTAAAACTTTTTCATGAGTTAATTTTATATTATTAGAGATGATGACAGATTTTTATGTGTAGATTTTTAATTTTGATGGGCCATTAGAATCAAATCCTCATTTAAAGTATTCTTTTTTTAAAGAGGTATCCCCATTTATATAGAGCCTAAAATTAGAAAATGTTTTTGCTGCTAGACAGAATCGTTACCCACAATCACCCATTCTTGCCTTGTCGATCAGTTTGCTCCCAAGCACATTATATACCCAAATGAATTAATTTAATCCTGTTTGTGCTTATTTTTTCTGCAATAGGTAATGCCTTCAAATTAAAGAGATTCTAGTCAATGCTGCGTAATAGAACTTTCTCTGGTGATAAGAATGTTCTACGTCTGTGTTGTCCAGTACAGTAGTCGCTAGTCACATGTGGCCGCTGAGCGCTGGAAATGTGGCTGGTGCAGATGAGGAAATAATTTTTTTTTTATTTAATTTTAATTAACTTAAATTTAAACCACCACTTTGGTGGATAGTGGCTACCTTACCGGACAGTGCGTTTCTACATGATTACAGAAATGCCTTTTTTGTGTGTGTGAAAAAGATTTGCACCAAGCAAAGAAATGTGCCAGTCTTCCTCTCCTTTGTATATGGGTTGCCTCTCCAGCATGCAGTGGAGTAGGTCTGCACCCAGGATCGGAACCTGTGAACCTGGGCCCTGAAGCAGAGCACCGGAGCTTTAACCACTTGGCCATGGGGCTGGCCTCTCCAGAAATACCTTGATTGCTTCTACTTCTACATTCTGCTTCAATTTTAATGCATAGTTTAGCTCCTGTCTACTCCTGTTGTCTTGGCAAGAGAACCTCAATCATTCATCAAGTCTCTTTTTATTAGTGCTCTAGGTAGGCTGTAGATTAATGGGGGAAAAACATAGCATTTTCTCCTGATTTAGTTGTTTAATTAGTCAGATTTATCAGTTAACTATTAATACAGTAAAAAACCACCCCAGAATGTGGTGCATTAAAACAATTCTGTGGGTTAGCTAAGCAGTTCTTCTGCTGGTTTCACCTGGGACTGCTCTTTGAACTACATTTAGGGTGGGCTGAGTTGGAAGGTCCCCAGGTTTCTCTTGCCTGACTGGCAGTTGGTGCTGGCTGTCAGCTGGGGCCTCTTGGTTCTCCTGTACTTAGTCTCTCCTCTTCCTTTAGGCTGGACTGGCTTCCTGTGGTCTCAGGGCAGTACTCCAGGGGGATGAACTTAGAAGCTGTAGACTTCTTAAGGTCTCACCTCATTAAGATGTCACATAATGTTGCTTCCACCAAAGTGACATTGGTCAGAGCAAGTCACAAGCCCAGTCCAGATGAGAAATTCATTCTGCCACTTGATGGGAGGAGTGGCAAAGTCACATTGCAGAATGGTGTGCATACTGGGATGGGAGGAGTGTCTGACCCTAAAATGCCACACTGAGGACGCATTAATATTTGGAGGTGGGAGAGCCATAGAACATGAGCAGTTACAGCGTCTCTTGGCAGAGCCTCCCTGGGCTTCACAGACGCTAATGGAGTCACATAGCTGTTGGTAGCAGTGTCCATTGCAAGGTAATGTCTAGCTAGATCTAAAAATCCCATTCTGGCTATGCCTTTATATTTCCTTCAATTTTTAGAGCTTATTTCACTGAAGAATTTACATTAATAATCAGGGAAAAATGTATAACTAGATACTTGTATTTAAGGAAATAATTCTGAATGTAAGGCTCATCTCCTCCTCAAGCCAAACTTAGCACCAGCAAGGCCATGGCTTCATTCCAAGGCGGTGGGAAGTAGCATCAGTGCCTCAGGACAGTGTCTTTGCCTTTAGTTTTCTGGTGTTAAGGGAAGCCTGTGTCCTCACACGTAGTATGGAAAAGCAGAAGCAAAGAGTTAATGTGATCCTCTTTATTATTATCTTCTTTATTATTGTTAGAGTAATGTTAATATGTAGTTATTGCCCCACTGGCAGTGCTGCAACACCGAGGCAAATAAAAGCAGGCAGTGGGGAGGCCCTCACGTAAAAATTGCACTTGCAGTATTTGTGAGGGAACCGGGAGGTGAATTCAAATCAGGGAAGACTATGTAACGCTTACTTTAAAATAACCAGGTGAACAGATTGAATAAATTAAGACAGATTGATTCAGTGAAATCTTCCACGATCATTAAAAATAATGAATATCTAAATGTGTTGTGAAAAAATAAGATGCTATCAAAACAAGGTACAGAATAATATATATAGTATGACTCCTTTTGTGTTTTAAAAAAGATATCTCCTAGTATAAATACCATAAAAGCATATAAAGATATGAAGGAAACTTACTGTAGGGAGACGAGTGGGCTGGGGACTAGGAACTTTTACCTCTCTGTGCTATTAAATTTTCTAACTGTGCACATTTACTATTCATGCCAGTGGGAATTCTCTGGGGATTTGGATTATGAACACTAAGATAGATGATGCAAAGGATTAGAGACTCTCTCGCCCTCCCCGTGGCTTTAGGGTTCTGGAAATCAGTTGTTGAAGTGGAGACTGCTCAGTTTCTAGTTCCCAAAGGTCTGGAATCTAGGGGAGTTCATTGATGTAGAAAAGGGCAGTTTTACCATTTTGATAACCATAAACAATAATTTGAGGAATAAGGTAGGTAGAGACGACAGTACTGGACAGAACCTCTGGAGTGATTGAAATCTTAGAACAGGGACATTGATACTTTCCTACAGGTGTTAATGGCCCTGGTTGAGTTGTATGTGTGAGAAACAGCCAAAAGGAGAGACAGCTATAGGTACTTTTCTCCGGGAGAGCTAGGGCAAGTGGCTCTGTACCCATGTTCTTCTGGTGGAAATATGACTGCTTGTTCTTTTGTATGTTACTGTAAATGCTTTCTAAGAATATGTATTGTCTTTTCACAAGGTTGGTTTATTTGGACGTCTGGGCACTTTTCCAGTAAGAGGGATGCCGATGGCAACTCGACTGTTGCTCTGCGAGCATGCTGAAAAGTTGTCAGCTGCTATTGTTCTCAAGAACCACCACTCCCGGCTTTCTGAGCTGGTGAACACAGCAATATTGATTGCTTTAAACAAGAGGGACTGTGAAATTCCATCCAACCTGACCCCCGCAGATGTCTTTTTTAGAGAGGTAAGATGAGTGTTCTTTCTCCCCTTAATGTGGCTTCTTAGAGCTGTGCCATTTACTGATCATGCACCAAGCAGGGAAAAGATTGAGGACAAAGGATCTTGTTGAAATTTTAAATTGGACTTGATATTTTTGGGGTAAATTATCCAGAGTATCACGTTTCTTGCTTTTCCTATAAATTAAAGCTTGCAAAATTGACTAGGAAGTTCTCCCTGTTGTGTGCTGGGTGTTTTCCTTTTGTCTCTTCAAATCCACTCTTGACTCTGCCCCAGGAAGACATCATCATCAGTGAGCTCCCTTGCCCTCTGGCTTCCTGTTTGGTTTGTTGAAGGTTAGGCATCAGGTCAGAGGATGGAGGGGTTATTCCCCTGGCTTCCTTCCTTGCCTTCTTCTATTGCAGTTTGCTGTGTCCTCTGTCAGAGAACGTGGCTCCTATCTGGCTGCTCTCTCCACATTTCCGTTGACTGTTCCCTCCCAGTGCCTCTTCAGGCCTGCAGGGTGACTCCCCCTGTCACTAGCCCTGGATGCTGCACCATCCCTTGTTGGTCCCCTGAGTCCTGCCCACAATTTTGTGAACAGTCCCTTCACTGAACTCTCCTCAGCTACCTGCTGGGATCCTGCTATACACCTCACTTTTTTTTTTTTTTTTTAAAGATTTTATTATTTCCTTTTTCTCCCCAAAGCCCCCCGGTACATAGTTGTATATTCTTCGTTGTGGGTTCTTCTAGTTGTGGCATGTGGGACGCTGCCTCAGCGTGGTCTGATGAGCAGTGCCATGTCCACGCCCAGGATTCGAACCAACGAAACACTGGGCCGCCTGCAGCGGAGCGCGCGAACTTAACCACTCGGCCACGGGGCCAGCCCCTATACACCTCACTTTTAAAATCAGATTTGTTTTCAGAGGAAAAGAAAAACCTGCTATAAACTTTGGAGGGAGAAAAGATTAAGATGCTAACCAGCTCTTGTACTTGTGTAATGCCTCACAGTCTCTTGAAGTGGCAGAGGAGACTTCACTCTCTTCCTTTAAAGATGTCGACACTAAGATTCAGGCTGATTGTCTTAACTGAGACTACGGATCCTGGTTCTGAGCCAGTCTGAAGTGCACAATTTCAAGCATGCTAGTAGGTTGCTTCTGGCGTTTATAGTCCTTAACTAGGACTGTCCCTTCTCGCTTTGTGGCATTATCTAATTTTAGAAACAGTGCTAGCTCTTCCCCAAGCTCTGTGAAATTTGGAATTGTTTTTTGCATTTGGGGAACTTTTAACTATTTAGTGCCTCTAATTTTATTTCCTTCCTCCTACACTCTAGCTACAATCTAGCATCTAACAGGCTATGCCTAGAAATCTCTTTTTTTCTTAATATTTGATGTATTATAACCTAAAAATAATTTAAGACACTGAACTACTTTCAGGTTTTCTGTTGATTCCAGAAATTTATTCGTTAGAAGAATGCCTTGATTTTATATAATTGGCTTTTTCTTCTAGAGACTAAGGCAAAGCATTTTTTTGTTTTATTTTGTTTTAATCTAGGAAATATGCCTGCAATCTGAATGAAAGAAAAATAATTCACCTTAAATTTTATGATTTAACCAAACTGTTGTAGTTTTTGTGTCCTTTTTGTCTTTATGGCAAAACAAAGATTTTTTGTTTTGTTTTGTTTTGTTTTGTTTGGAGGAAGATTAGCCCTCAGCTAACTACTGCCAGTCCTCCTCTTTTTGCTGAGGAAGCCTGGCTCTGAGCTAACATCCGTGCCCATCTTCCTCTAGTTTATACGTGGGACGCCTACCACAGCATGGCTGCCAAGCAGTGCCATGTCCACACCCGGTATCCGAACCAGCGAACCCCGGGCCGCCGAGAAGCGGAACGTGCAAACTTAACCGCTGCGCCACCGGGCCGGCCCCAGATTTTTTTTTTTTTTTTTTTTTTTTAATTACTAATGACAAATCATTTTGAGAGAATTGAGCAAGAGTCTGGTTCCTGTTTCTGCATTTGGATCAAAGTGCAAAGCATACTATTTAATTCAGTGTATGTACGTTTTTCAATTAACTGAAAAAAATAGAAGAGTCTGGAAATTACTAGTTGGATACATAATTTGTGAATAGTCTCTTAAGAGTATGATAGAACAAAACTAAAAATGTGATTGGTTCCTCAAAAGAATGCTTCATATGAAAAGGGGTAATATTTAAAGAGTGTTTAATCACTATTTGTCTTAATTTCTTATGACTTTTACTGGACTTAAGCTTCCTTTGGGTGTAGCTCTAAAGGTCCTCGCACATGGCATAATCATAACAAAAAGAGCTGGAAAGAAGAAATGTGTGAATATAATAAAAATATATACACGAATAATCTTTCTTTCTCTTTACCTGTCCATCCACGTGGAGTGGCAAATTGCATTACCAACAGGTATTAGCATTTTAAGAGAAGAGCTGGTTAATGCAAATCAGTCTCTGATTGGTAGGCTATATAGGGGAGATATGATCTGGCAGTCCTGACAGAAAGTAAAATAATACAGAACCATGGAGCCGGCCCGGTGGTGCAGCCGTTAAGTGCACACGTTACCCTTTGGTGGCCCAGGGTTCGCCGGTTCAGGTCCCAAGTGCGGACATGGCATCGCTTGGCAAGCCATGCTGTGGCAGGTGTCCCAAATATAAAGTAGAGAAAGATGGTCATGGATGTTGGCTCAGGGCCAGTCTTCCTCAGCAAAAAGAGGAGGATTGGCAGCAGATGTTAGCTCAGGGCTAATCTTCCTCAAAATAAAATAATACAGAACCTGCTTGAGGGTGCACTCTCTGCCTTGTTTCCAGTCTGGGCAGTAGCCCAGCACCTGCTAGGGCTCTGCAAAGCAGAGTCACTTGCTTAAGGAAAAGACTATGTTGGTACAGCATATAAGCAATACTTAAAACCCCTGAATTTGTAACTCATGATAAGGGTGTTTAGTGAGTGTTTTAGCATTTTATTTGCTTTTATATTAATTTCTGCCTTTTATGTCATATTTGTTTTATCTTTTTCATGTTAACAGTATAAAAAATTCTTACATTTAGTCTTACAAACTAAATGTGCCAAAGGTTTCTTGCTAGGGCAGTTAGGCTGCCTTTGACTAACATCAGAAATACAAAAGGAATACAGGATGGTTTTGTTTGGGCCACGTTTTGCATGTGTATATGTCTTATTCCTTTAACTAGTTTGTAAGCTCCTTGAGGGCAGCTAATCTGATTTCCGTTTCTTCTTATTTCTGAGTGTCCAATGCTATGCAAACTTTAAATGCTAAGTAAATATCCACTTAATAAATAAAAGGGGAAAAGCTTAACCATGGGCTGAAACTGGAAACAAGTGTTTCAATGCTTAAGAATATTTTGTCACCATTACCTTTATGTGTTAGTGACAAAAAAAATAGGAAAGAACAGTTAGAAGTGACAGTTATTTTTTATATAGCTACTGCTATTCTATAAACATTTCTCTTGTGTCTAAAGAAGAGGAATTCCTCAAAGAAAGAGATTAGCAAGTTCGTTAGTTTGGGTCTTTATTTTAATCTATTAGTTCATTAGTTTAATTCATTAGTTTGGGGTCTTACATGGTAATGTGATGTCATTTGTAACCTAGTACTATTTAAAGGTCACATTGAGCACTAATAACTATAATAAACAAATATTTCAATTACTTGATACTTAAATAAAAATCTACCTGATAACAATCCAGGATTTTCTTACTTATAAGACTTGGTTATTTGGGCACTCTAACTTTTAAAAGTTAGGAGATTCTAACTTTTTTTGGTTTTTAAATTTATTTTCACCATTAGCTGTTTTCTTCTGACTAAAAGCTGAAAGTATGACTGAGAAAAGCCCACTGAGTAGATTCTAGGTAGTTGTATCTTACCCATCACCGTAATTTTTCTTACACATATGTACTCCGTCAGGTGTCCCAGGTGGATACCATCTGTGAATGTTTGCTGGAGCATGAGGAGCAAGTCTTAAAGGATGCATCGTTGGAGTCAGTTGACTGGGCTGAGGTGGTGATCAATGTGAACAATATTCTCAAGGTACAAAAGTATGGTGAAGGTTTCAGCAAGTCAAAGCCCAGAGTGTGGATAGAAGAGAAAGTGGTTTCCATATTCTTGCTCTGTATCACTAATAATTTATAAGGGTTTAGTCATTTGTTAATTCCAAAAAGTTAGAGAAATAGCAGTCATTTCATCAATCAGTTAACAAACATTCTGAATGTTGATGTTGTACGTGTTAAAAGTCTCTGTAGTCCTGAGAGTTCTATTTGGGAGAATAAACCTTTTGTTTGGAGAAGGATATATTTATATCATTACAAATGTATTAATGTTAGTGTAGCTGTCTAAATAAGTCTATGTTTTAATTACTCAGAAGCTCGCTACTTATTATTGATGAAAATGTCCCATTTAATTTTACGTAGTAGGAGTCTTAGTAATGGTTTTCCTACTTTGGTTACTATGATTTTCCAAAATTGAAGTTAAATTATGGAGTACAACAAATTGCAAATGCAAAAAGAACCAAAAAGTAATCCTACAGACCCGTGCTGAGTATTTTTTCGTATTAATAGACTTTGAGATTTCAAATTATCTTTAGAAATACTGGGATGCATCACTTTCTGCATGTGATACACATTTCATTTCTTCCAGGACATGCTGCAAGCTGCTACTCATTATCGACTAAACAGAAACTCCTTGTATAGAAGAGAAGAACCACTAGAAAAAGAACCTGAGTATATTCCATGGACAGGTGAGATTGCAAGCACTGAACCCAAATATACTGATTCATTAGCAGTTATTCAAAATATTTTTCTAGTGATTCATCATTTTTGGAAGCTTCCAAATGTACTATTATTATTCCGCTAGTGCAGGTATGTGAGTGAAAGGAAAAATAACGTAAGTGCCTTCTCCAAAAGGAACAATTCTTATGAATATCACTTTATTCCCTGGGAATAATTTATAGATCTCTCTATAATTTATTTATTTAACCAGTACTTATGTACCTACTAGGTTTTAGTAGATGTAGTTATTCATAGAAGCAGGTCCTGGCCCTGGAGGTATTGACTATATTTTATGTTGATTTAATATAAGAAAGTAAGTACAGTAGCATTAAAAGAATTTAGAAGAAAAAAGGGTCATGTTTGCCTGGCTTTGCTGGGGAAGTCTCCATAGACAAGATGGGGTTTGAGCAGGACAGAGAAGAGGTATCAGCTGAACCCCAGTTTGATTTATCTTTCCAGCAGCGGTGAAGTGATACAATTTTTTGGCAATTGGTCTTTCCCCTAGCCGCTATAGAACCCTTACTTACCATGTTATTTTGTGTAATTTCACAGCAACAAGTGGTCCTGCTGGCATCCGAACAGCAATAGCACGCCAGCATGGGATTGTCCTGAAAATGGTTTATCCTCAGGCAGATAGCAAGCTCCGGAGCACTCTGACAGAGCAGCTGGTAGCACTGATTGATTGCTTCCTGGATGGTTATGTTTCTCAGCTTAAGTCTCTGGACAAATCTAGTGATCAAGAAAGATATAACAACCTGGAAATGGAATACCTACAGAAAAGATCAGATCTCTTATCTCCGCTTCGTAAGTGCATGATATTTAGTGAGGGCTATGGGTCTTTGAATTTGCAGAACTGATGAAAGAGTCAAATTGTTAATGCAGCGTATTCAGTGTAATATTGTTAATCCAACAGTAGCCAAGAACTGAAAGCAAAGCAAATATATACAGCTTTCTGTGTTCATTTATTCAACTTTGTTTTTGTTACTTACCAGGGACAAATATAGACAATGCTGAAGATAATTTAAAAATGAATAAATTAACAACTTGTGGAGACTGCCCTCAAAGAGCTTATCACCCCAGACCTTTGCATGAATAATTGGACTGCAGAGCAGAGCATGATGAGGGCTCTTAGAGGTACAGAGAGAACAGTGTGGCTGTCCAGCAAAGGACACATTGTTTTCACTGGTAGGGTTAGGAGAAGGAGCTTATTTTGCCAGAACATGAAGGAATGGAATAGCATCTTAGTAGGCAGTGATGAAGCAAGGGACTGAATTTGCATCTTTAATGAGTTTATGTGGATTATGAAACTAACGGCCAGTAACTGGAAAGGTTTCCATTCTATTAATTATTTTTAGTATACAATATGAATAAAGTAAGATTTCAAGTAATATTTTTTTATTACATGTTAAGTTTTCAATAACAGGATTTTTTTCCAATCTGTTCTCATTTCCACAGTCACATTGGGCCAGTACCTGTGGGCTGCTTCGTTAGCAGAAAAATACTGTGACTTTGATATCTTAGTACAAATGTGTGAACAGACTGACAACCAAACCAGACTCCAGCGCTACATGACCCAATTTGCTGATCAGGTAATGGATCCTGGGGACATAGGCAATAGATCCTGTAGTAAGGCTTTGCTATTTCAAATCTTGCTTGGGGTTTTTGGAAGATGATACGATCTTTTTGTAGTTTACTTAGATGCTAATTTGTACCTTATATTTCTTTGTAAATTGGAAGACTATTCTTTATATATAAATGTCACTGAAAGATTCTATGACCTTTGAGAAATACGTTAAAACTTTTATTTCTATTCTTTTTTTCTTTTTGCTGAGGAAGATTAGCCCTGAGCTAACATCCATTGCCAGTCTTCCTCTTTTTTTTCTTTTTTTGTGGGCTGCTGCCACACCATGGCTACTGACGGATGAGTGGTATATGTCTGCACCCAGAATCCGAACCTGGGCTGCTGAAGCAGAGCATGCCAGACTTATCCACTAGGCCACCAGGGCTGGTCTTTATATTTCTATTCTTATATTTTCAGTTATAATTAAAAGTACTGAGGTATATGAATATTGGTAGAGTTTTAAAAATTTGAATAGAAGATCTTGGGAGCATAGGATGCCACTTTTAGAGAGCTTAGATTTCTAAGATTTTTGTTTTCCTTGTTTGACATCATGCTTCCTATTTTTTAAGAAAGTTCCTGTTATGGCACTGTCTCGATGAATTTAAGTGGCTCCTCATAGCCAGTTTGTTCAGTCAGTTGATCTTTATGTAAAAACTGGTTTTTTTCTTACTTTAAAAGTGACATTGTATAAAATTCAGAAAACCCCTATAAACAAAAAAAGAAGATAAAAAATCACTCATTATTCCACCACCCAGAGAGAAACCTTTTTAACGTTTGGTTTATATTTTTTAGTCTTTTTACTCTATATTGTTATAGACAAACATGTTTTGTCAACTGCTTATTTCACTTACTACATCACACATATTTGTCCATATCATTAACTATTCCACAACATTATTAAGGTGTTGTGGTATTTCATGGACTGGATGTAACTTATTTGATCAGTCCCGATTGTTGGACATGGCTGATCTAGAATTTTGTAATAGTGCTAAAATAAATACTTTTGTCCCTGTCATGATTTTTATTCTTTTTATGGATTGTAGTTCTCCGTTGACATTTTCCATCCATTTTTACATTGTTTCTTTTGTTTTCTTTAATATGTTTATAGGTATTTTGAAGTCCTTTTGTGCTAACTCCAAAATCTGATCATTGTTAGGTCTTCTTCTGTTGCCTGCTTTTTCATATTTTTCTGTTTCTTATGTCCTGTAATTTTTTTTTTGCTGTATTTTGGACATTGTGTATGAAAGAACCATAAAGATGGTTTATTACACTCATTTCATTTCTGGTTTCAGAAGTTTTGTGGGACTGATGTCTTCATTGAAGAATTCTCTCTTTAGTGGTAATATCTCTTGAGTATTGTGAGACTGCAGGACATTTTAGTCTTCAAACTTTCCAGCCTAGCCTCTTATCGCATCCCACCATTCAGCAAACATCTCATAGGGAAAACTGGCTAGGTGTTTGGGGCCTCTCTAGGTTTTGATTTATCATGCCAGCCTACATGGCCATCTGGCACAGAATTCTACCCCTGAGAATCTTTCATTCTGGAATGATAGAGTCTCAGCATTGTCCAATAGAACTTTCTTTGATAATGGAGATTTTGCTCATACGTGCTGTCCAAAATGGGAGTCTGTAGCCACATATGGCCATCAAGCACTTGAAGTGTGGCTAGTGTGACTGAGGAACTGAACTTTTAAATTTTCATTAAGTTTTCACAGCTATATGTGGCCAGTGGCTACCATATTGGACAACACACATCTAGATTCTGCACAATCTTGGGCAAGATCCCCTCTCTGAATGTCCTTATTTGTCACATCAGGTGATGGAATTAAGTGATTTTTAAGGAACCTACAATATAGGAAATTAAAGTTTAAAACAAGAGTTCTATTCTGGAGTTTAAGGACTCTGGAAGAAATTTAGTATTTTATTATCAGAAATGTATTTTTAAAAATTGTGTTACTAAATATTATTGGATTCTTGGCTTGGTTATTTGTAGAATTTTTCAGACTTTCTCTTCCGTTGGTATCTGGAGAAAGGAAAGCGAGGCAAATTATTATCTCAGCCCATTTCTCAGCATGGACAGTTGGCGAATTTTTTGCAAGCTCATGAACATCTCAGCTGGCTACATGAAATTAACAGCCAAGAATTAGAAAAGGTAAGAAGGATTCAGTTATATGGAGCAGATTTAGGCAATTTTTTATTTAGTTAGTTTTAATTAGTTTCGTTTTTAGCAATTAAAATATTACTTAATAGATTATTTTAAATGTGTATCTCTTATTCTCTCATGTAATATGAATAAAGTATTCTTTTTGATTTATGATGGTATTGCTGTTACTTAGAATATCTCAATAAAAACATGTAGCCCATTGTGGTTTGCCTACTATTACAGCAAAATCACAAAAATTTTATTAATGTGTAAATAACAGTTATTAGCCTTTTTTTGTAATAAGTGTTTTCTTATTAAAAGATGTTCGAATTATGAGTAAAAACAGTACTTTAATTTTAAAGTTTGTCTTTGACAGGATGTTGAAGTGACTATAAAATTGTTATAGAGCAAATGTTTTATTCATGTTTCTTTTCCCAATAATTAGTGTGCATGGTTGATATTTTATTGTGTAATTATTCTCAATGTAGGGTCCTGATCAGTTTTTAGGTTTGCTAATATTGACTTGATCTTTCTTTGATATAGCTTAGGGGGAAAAAGAAGTTGGGGTAGCACTTAATCTTTATTTCACTTTGAATTAGTACCCAGGATCTTATCAGTTTTCATATTTTATTTATTGTAGGCTCATGCAACACTTCTGGGTTTGGCAAATGTGGAAACTCGTTACTTTGCAAAGAAAAAAACCCTTCTTGGGTTGAGTAAACTGGCTGCATTAGCTTCAGACTTTTCAGAGGATATACTGCAAGAAAAAATTGAAGGTAAAGAAAAGAATTTGAAGGGGGCTAGCCCAGTGGCATAGTGGTTAAGTTCACATGCTCTGCTTCAGCAGCCCAGGTTTTACAGGTTTGGATCCCCGGTGCAGACCTACACACCTCTCATCAAGCCGTGCTGTGGCAGCATCCCACATACAAAATAGCGGAAGATTGGCACAGGTGTTAGCTCAGGGACAGTTGTCCTCACCAAAAAAAAGAATTTGAACAAGAAGACAACAAATGAGTCATGCTATCAATGAACTCTTATAATGCATTCCTATTTTCATTTAAGGGGAACCATTAGAAACAGGACCCATCTCTCCTTTAAGAGGAATGCTTCCTATTCAGTATCCTTAGACAATTACTCAGTCATATAGTTGGGATTCTCTTTATAGAGAAAAGTAATTTATATTTTAAATAAGAATTCCTAAAGAATAAATTCAAATGATTTTAACAGAGTACTCAGATTACACCCTTAGTGACTCATATTCTAAGAAGAAGAACTACAAAGAAATCTTGATCTTTACTCAGTGAGTTTGTTGTAGGTAGTGGTAATTCTGAAGCTGTTGGTTTCAGAATTCAAAACTGTTTGGTGTCATAAGTGTGAAACTGTTTTATGTATATTTGTAGACTGAGAAAATGTATTGTTATTTGTTTGTTTGTTCTATTTTGAGGAAGATTGGCCCTGAGCTAACATCTATGCCCATCTTCCTCTATTTTATATGTGGGATGCCTACCACAGCATGGCTTGATAAGCAGTGCGTAGGTCTGTGCCCGGGACCCAAACCTGTGAACCCCGGGCTGCCAAAGTGGAGCACAGGAACTTAACCACTGCACCACTGGGCCAGCCCCTGAATATATTCTTATTTTTGAGAATCAAGGAGAAAGGAGATATACAGAAGGAAGATGAGGAAGAACCCTGTATTACTGCATTTGAATTGGAGATATCAGATGGAATCATGATTGTTTAAAAAATGTATTTCTTAGCTCTGTCCACTGAAAAGGCCTAAAAGCAATGACACCCTAGTAGCATGGGTATTCCTAGTCCCATATTTTGGTTTCTAACTACCATTTCTCAGTAAAAGGAAACAAAGTCGATGATTGAAGAAATGATCTTGGCAAGTCTTATTGGGCCGGAAAGCATGGTTAATGTAGAGATGTCAAACAACACAATAGCTTCCACTGGCCAAGTTTGGGGTTAATTTGAACACCAAAAAGAATGATGGTAAAGGATTTTATTTTACAGTTTAAAAAAGAAAAATCTTTTTTTGTATCACTGTGTAAATCCACAGTGATACCCAAAAGGGGAGGGGTCAGTGAAATGCTTCTTTACAAAAAAAGAATGCCAGTAATAAATGTAGAAAGAATGATTGACTTGGGAAATCACTGTTTTGCAACCAGGGTGAATAATTAGTCATCGAAGGATGCTAAAACCATTGAGTTTAGGGATTAAGGGAAGAGGATATTCTCATGTTATCAGAGTATCATTACACAAATCTAGCAGATACCATCACCAGCAGTGAGGCAAACTCACACTACGTACTTCCTGGAGTGATGTTATGTCAATATTATAATACCACCTGTGTTGCATTCTTGCCAAAAGTGTTCAACCTAAATCTAATCGCAAGGGAACAATTAGATATATTCTGCTTGAGGGCATTTTACAATACAGTTGCCCCAGACTTCAAAATTCAGCCACATGGAGAAAAAAAAAAGACAGCAGGCTGTTTTAGATTAAAGGAGCCTAAAAGCCGTGACAACCAAATGCGGTGTGAGATTCTTGATTGGCTTCTCACTCATCCCCCAAGTAACCAAAACAATGACAAAATTTTGGGGGACAACTGGGGAAATTTGAACATACTTAATATTAGACGATATTGCTATATTGATGTTAACTTCTTTAGGCCTGATAATGTTATTGTGGTTGAATGTCTTTGTTCTTAGGAGATACATGCTGAAGTATTTAGAAGTGAAATGTCATGATGTCTGGAACTTTCATATGCTTTAGAGAGGGAGGCAGGTAGATAGATAGACAGATGAAGCAAAGTTGGCAAAATGTTAGCAGCAGCTGGCTTTACGTATACAGTGCCCATTGTATTCTTTAAAATTTTCTGTAGGTTTGGAATTTTTCAAAATAAAAATCGGGGAAAATCTCAACTATGTGGTTGAGGTGAAGTATATGCAAATATGGGTATTTGGTTGCAAGGCTGAGCTACAGAGTCCAACCTCTGAGGTCTGGAATCAAAATATACTGCTGTCATTTTTCTCCTCTGAGGAGTGGGTGCAGTAGAATCTGGATAAAAATGGACAGCTTTGGTTTCCGATATTTTCTCCACCTCACCAGCTTTGAGATTCGGGCAGCTGAGTGAACCTCCTGAGCCTGTTTCCTCAGCTATAAAGTGGATAGTTGTAAGGATCAGAGGCTCTGTGTGTTCCTTGAAAAAAATGTCTTACACATATTAAGTGTTCAATAAATCATAAGATTAGCATTTAACTTTTCTTATTAAATTTATTTTTCACTGTTTGGGAGAATCTTCCTTCAACCTTTTATTTTTAAGCACTAGTAGTGCTTATCCTTCTAGAGAAGAGTGTATATATTCTGCAAGGCTGGCTGACAGTCTGAAAGGGGGAGCCATGTTTTAGCCTGGCCACCAAAGATAGATCATGTTAATCAAATATTTTAGTGCAGGGCTTTATTATTTCTCGTTTTTCAACCCAATTATCATTGGAACTCTGGTCATCATTTTGCATTTGATCACTTCTTAACTTCTGCTTTCTTAACACAATGAGAATATTATCAGGTCTCAATAATTTTCTACAGACTATTATCAGAGTGTATCTAATTGTAGGGAGTAGGTTTTTAAAAAGTAACTTCCTGGTTTTATAAATAATTCCTTGTGGGAATTTGTAAATTATAGAAAAAACACAACAAAAAAATAAGTTGTCTATAATCCCACTGCCCCAGAGATAACTGCTGTTACTGTTTTGTGTATCCTCCCAGTCTGTTTTCCTAGGTATAGAAATCGCGCAAAAATGTTTTGTTTAATTTTTACAAAATTGGGATCATGTGGAGTAATGCCAGTCTTTGAATGAGCCTATTTGTGCTTTGGTCACTCCATTTGTTTGTAACTGCTGTGTTTATGAGGCTATATAGCAGTTCTCAACTATTTTTCCCTGTAACCCAACACATTGTCATGGGCAAAGCCAGGTAGTGGGCTGCAACCTGGCTAGTTTATGGCAAGTAAAAGCCCCTGCCCCTCATCCTATAGAGACAGCCGTTGCTAGATAATAGGTTTGGCACATAATCGTCCACGTTTTGTTTTTCCTGGAATATTCTCATAGTGGCTTTTAAATAGATCATTTCTCTTAGTGAATAAAATTATACTAGAAACTCTCATGGGAGGAGGCACTTTGCACTCACTTACCATAAAATGGGACTGAGAGACCTCAGATTTGGGGGACTTATGCCTCGTGAAATGACCGTCTGCTGTACAACTTGTTCAAGCAGTAGAGTGTATTTTCTTAGCTCTTCTCCCTGCCTCCTCACTATTTCTGCTTTCTGTGATAATCCATATGACTTTGTTCAAAACATGAATATGTTTTAACATAATCAGGAATCAAGAATAAGCAGAATTAATAGCATTCTAAGATCACTGCAAAGTGATGAGATACCCTTTAGAGATATTCCTTTTTTCTTTTTAAATTCAGATTTGTTTTATGACAGAGCAAAAGTGAAAGTTTACTCCCCCTCCCCCCTCTCATTTTGAATTCTAGAAATGGCTGAGCAAGAGCGCTTTCTGCTGCACCAGGAGACCCTCCCTGAACAGCTGCTAGCTGAAAAACAGCTAAGTCTCAGTGCAATGCCGGTATTGACTGCACCGCAACTCATTGGGGTATGTGCTTTGCAAATCCTTGCACCATTTCTTCATCTCAAAACATCCTTGGTGTTTCTCGGGCCATGTAGTATAGTTCCTAAGAGGAGTCATCTTTCCACTTCCTATTTGCCTGATAACTTTCCCCTAGAACAAGTTATTGGAAGCTGCTTGAGAGCAGGATGCCAATTAGCAGAAAGTGGTGGAGCAGCCTCTGCCTCACCGTATAGCTCCACCTATTCCTAAAGATGCTTATCCAGGTGACCAGAAGAAATTACTTATATTTTTCTTTTCCAGTATAGAACAGAGATGTACCATGAGATTCATTTCAGGCTCTTCCATAGGAAAAATGGTTCTTAAGGGACTGGTTTATGTAGCCTGTGTATGCGGTCCTCTCCCTTTTCCTCTGCAACATAACCCATTCCTAAGGGCATCGCTAGATTATGGGCTAGATAAGATAGTTTTGGTGTTATGTACACTAATAGCCTTAAATTTACTTCTTTTCTTTCAGGAAAGTATTTCAAATGCAAGAGTGATGTCATAGGATCACGTTGAATTTGCCGTAGTTATATTAAAAAGAAAGCAAATCGTTTTGAGAACTTAAGTATTTTAGCCATTATTAGTAACAGATTTCCTATAATTGAGCTCACAACACCTTCTTCTAATAATAGCATATTTACTTTAAAAATCTAAAATGCTGTTGCTTGTAGGGCTCACCATTATTTTATGTATCACTGAAAAGGAAAAAGTAGCGCCAGTTTTACTCTGATACACCATCAATTTTAAAACCGCATTCCAATTTCAGAGATGTTAACGTTGTGAAGAAAAAAGGATGTTCAGAAACACTGAACTAAAGTATTGTTTTTTTTAAGTGTTATAGGACAATGAAAACAAGTAGATAACTTTCTTCTGAAATGGTTTGAGTATTGTCTTTTGCTGTTAAAGGATCATTTGCAATACTTAAAAATGAAATTTGTAATATTTTAATAGTTGAAAAAAGAACATAGGAGAAATTCAAACTGACATTTTTAATAAGGCAAGTATTTTTTTAATTATAAAATTACAGGATTTGAAGAATACAGAAATGAGTATATAGTCAGCTATGATCTGACCAACCAGGGATAACTGTTGGTAACATGTTGGTGTATGCTTTCTTGTCTTTTAAGTAAACCATAGACCAACTGCATAACTTTATCATAGGTCTCATTTTTTTAACCTATTTGAAAGGGCAGCATTTCAAAAGCATTATAGCCAGCTTCAAAAGTGCAAGGGCAGCAATTTATTTCAAAGAGTATGCTCAAAAGAATACTGACATGTATATGCCATCTTGAACCTAGGAATATAAATTTACTGATACTTTAAAAGTATATATACCAAGTTATGCAAATTAATTACTGATTAAACATATCCATGTTTTAAAAGACAGTTTATTGTGAGGTAACTGGAGTGTAATTTCCAAATGTGACACTGTCTTTTTACTATAAAAATACCTACAGCTTACTTGAGAGACATAACTTCTTTTCTCCAGTCTTGTTTATATGATTACTTAAAATAATCCTCAACCTTATTTTAACTTACCATAGCTATATATCTGTGAAGAAAACAGAAGAGCTAATGAATATGATTTCAAGAAAGCTTTGGACCTGCTGGAATATATTGATGAAGTAAGTCAAATCACTTGAGATGATCATAGGCGAGTGTCACAATTTATATATGGTTTTCTGTAGAACTGAAGACATATACAAAGAGGAAAAACTACCTCTTTTAGCCAATCATGAAAATGTGTTAATTAAAAAAAGACTGGTTTAGCTACCCCTGACTCTTGGGATACATACAGCTCTTTAGGAAAGCTGTCAAGAGATTCCATTTCCTGATCATTCTCACACATTGCCAGGTGTCTTTTTCCACGTACAAATAAAAAAGGCTGCTTTTCCAAGTCCCGAGATATTTTTTCTCTTTCACTTATTGTTATTATTTGTTCTTCAATCTAATATGTTGTTTTATCAATTTACTCTTCATAGTACTCCCTGTAAGAGCTGTTTTGCCTTCTTTGAAGAAAAGATTATAATGAAAATTCTGTAGGTTAAGTAGTTAGCCCTGCAATTGAAAGCAGTTTGGTAGATTTTAAAAACACACTGTGTTGGCTTTTACATTACCTTGTTTAAAATCTTAACCATCTCAAGCTTCCTGATAAAATCACATTTTCACATAATAAACTAATTCACAGAAATTTATTAATTGGCTTACTCTTCTGAGTAGCATTAATGTCTTGAAGAAAAGCAAATTCTTTTAAATTATGAATTAAAGCAATAATATTTATGCAGAATTAGGAGTTGACAACTCAAATTTAAGCATGTATTTTTTTAACTCAGGAATTAATAAGGATTTTTTGTTTTGCTGTGAAGGAGGAAGATGTAAATATAAATGATCTAAAACTGGAAATCCTTTGCAAAGCTCTTCAGAGAGATAAGTAAGTTCTCATAGCAAGAATCTAAGGTGTGGTTTTGGAAAAGGACTCTTGAGGGAGATTATGGTATCATACATAAATGGTTTTGTAACCTAATTGTACTGTAGCATATATGATGAAAATTTTAATGGTTGCGTTAATAATCTTAAATTTTTTTATTCAGTAATTAAGGAATAATTTAAGGACCTAGAACCACTGGTGTAATAAAGCTCTACTTTGGATTTTAAAATTTAGACTGTCAGTTTGCACAGAAATACATATGTTCCTTATTTTCACTGGAGTCAGGCCAGTGCTGCCAAACAAGACTTGAGGCTTCTTTTTTGTTGTTGTTTAAATAAAAAGTTATTACAATTTGAGGATCAATGCCCTCTTTTAAGTTATTGAGACCTCTTTTTCAGTCGTCTTCTTCCTGCAGAGGAGGGTTTCCCTCATGGGAATGACAGTGGTAGGTGGTGGCAAAGAAAGACTGAGAGTGATCAGTTGGTGGGGTGGATTGTTTCCAGGAAAAGAATTTGAAAGAGTGCGTGACTTGGGTGCTAAAAGCCTTCCCTGCTTGCAATTCTCCTTTTTCCTGTGGTGTTGAGAAATTGCGGTAGAACTGTTTTTACTAAAGCATTTCTTCCTTTGATCACTCTCAGATAGTTAAAATTGTTGTTAAATCTGGTCTTGGAGGTCACCCTCTGAAGCATCTAGCTCTGCCTACTTGATTCTCCTTCCTAATCATACAAAGGTATGCTGACGTGACTGGAGTTTCTTGTCCTGGCTTCTTGTTGAAAAACTTTAAGGTATCCTGTGGGATATGTCCTTTGGTTACTACAAAGCAGTGGCTCCGTGTGTTTTTTTATTCCCGTAGTAGATAATCTCAACTAGATAAAGAAAACAACATTATATTAGACACTGATTGCCATGTACTTATATGAAAAACAGAATATGTTATAACATATTATAACTATTGCCTCTACTCTGAAAGATCACATTTTTGGGTCCTTACTAGATTGTTACTTATAGAATTTTTTAGGGAAAGATAGCTTACTACTTGGTGCTGACATCAAACACATGAATACCTACCTCTGTGTAGCATTTTATATCTAATATAGAGACTCTAAGTATATCTAACATTTAAAGTTCCCTTATTTAAATAAGTTGAAATAGTATCACAAAACTCAAGATTCTCCACCGCCCTACTACCATCCAGACAAAACCACGATAGCGAACAGAAGTCATTAATGTAGGATTTGTCCATGATTTCATTTTCCCCTCATGGTGATTTTGTTTTCTAGCTGGTCCAGTTCAGATGGTAAAGATGATCCAATTGAAGTGTCTAAAGACAGTATATTTGTGAAAATCTTACAGAAACTTTTAAAAGATGGTAAGCGGTTTGTTAATATTGGAAATTACAATATTACTCCTCAGTTTTAGAAATCTTAGCATAATGGGGATTTGCAAAGGTGTCAGATGCCAGGGTGGTTTAAGATTAAGCAGTATCAAGCTCAGAGTTAGACAGATTTGTTTAAAATACAGTTATGCACCACATAATGACATTTCGGTCAATGATGGACCCCCATATACCATAGTGGTGCCATAAGATTGGTACCATATAGCCCAGGTGTGTAGTAGGCTATACCATCGTACACTTTGTGATGTTCGCACAATGATGAAATCGCCTAAGGGCACATTTCTCAGAATGTATCCCCATCGTTAAGTGACATGTGACTGTAAAGGAAGGGCTTTTTTCCTCCGTCTCCAACTGGGGGAGCATATGTCAAGGTGAAGTCTCCATCCACTTGGGTCCTGGGTGATTACAGTGGGTGAAGTCTCCATGCTGACTCAGGACAGAGAAGAAACGGACTCAAATGTTGGTTGTGACACCAAAAATCTGTATGAAAACAGTAATCATTTCCTTTAACTTCTCAGGTAACTTTTGTGAAGGTAGAGAACTTGAAATGAGGTATAAATTTTTTGGTATATCCTCTACTAAACTGGCCATACTGTGCTTAAGAGCAAATTACAAAATGTTTTTACAAATCCATTTTGGACATTAACACTCTAAAATTCATTTTTGGAGCAAAATAAAAAGAAACTAGAATGGAGTATGTTTTGTATCCAAAGCAGTGAGCAAAATTCCATTTGCTTCGTCAAGATAACAAATAGGTAAAGACGCTTTTACAGATAAAATGTTTGTTCTCAGGGAGAAAGATGAATTAGAGGGTACTTACTTTCACCTCTTTTGGGAGCTTAATATATGAAGAGTATTAGATGAGAGATGAGAGATTTTGCACATTTTATACAAGAAACAAGTGTGGCTCATATTTATTATAGAATTATTAGATCGAAATATGTGATACTAAATTCAGACAATGTGCAAAATAGGCTAACCTAGTGTTTACCTATCTTTTCAAATATAAGGACACTCTCTTTAATACCAATTAGAAAAAATACAATGACAAAAAGCTATTTTAAATTCAGTAGTCCTTCTAAATGGATGTGAATTTTATTCATTATGATGAATAAAATTTGAAATTTGAAAATTTTCCATACAAATATTTGCAAGATGCGTGATTTAATCCATATAAAACATGCCCAGCCCAGTGCCCTGTACATAGTAGTCACTCAGTAAGCATTTGTTCTTTGAATGCCTAGAATTATTTTGCAGATTCATAGCTCTAACTCCTGTGTAATAGATTCTGTTCTGCAGTCCTCTATTTTAGAATCACTAGCTTAACCAAGTGAAATGAAGGGGCCCTCAGAGAAGTACTGTGGGACTAATCACACACACCAGTGCTCTGAGGTTGAAGAGACGTCAGCTCTTAGTGTTTGAGTTCCATAAGCTTTCATCTTAGAGCCTATCTGTGTTGATCTCCTAGCATTACTTTTCATATTTTTAGTCTCTTGTTTAACTAGTCAAATATAAATGCAATTCTGTGAGTAGATTACTGGGAACTTCCCTCAGAATTGACCTGGACTTTCTTTATTTATTTGTGAGGAAGATTGGCCCTGAGCTAACGTCTGTTGCCAATCTTCCTCTTTTTGTCCAAGGAAGATTGTCGCTAAGCTAACATCTGTGCCAGTCTTCCTCTCTTTTTTGTGTGGGATGCTGCCACAGCATGGCTTAACGAGTAGTGCCAGATCTGCACCTGGGATCTGAACCTGTGAACCCCAGGCTGCCAAAGCAAAGCTTGCAAACTTAACCACTATGCCACTAGGCTGGCCCCTAACCTGGACTTTTATTTATGAAAATGGATAGTTGGTGACCCCGCACTGACAGTAGACTCAATGAGTGCTTTCATTTTCAAAGATGAGCAAATAACACAAAGGTTAATTAAGCCTTTTCATTGTCAAAAAATAAATATAAATTAAAATTTAAATAAGGAAGGAATATAGCAAAAGAGAATATGTTTTGCTTGAAAATACTTAAAATTCAGAAAGAGCTAAAATATATAAATTTTTCTCTTTTCTATATTTGGAATTGAAGAAATAACTGGATATGGTTGGTTTCTCTGCACTGCTGGAGAGATTCTCCACTTGAGCCTAATAGATATTAGAAAGCATTTGGACCCCAGTCTGATGCTTTCCATGAAGTTAACTTCTCTTAAAAGTCCCACAGAACTGAAGTGTGGCTAATTTAGTATTTAGTGCTATTTAAATGTCTTTTCAGTTTTTGCTATTCTATATTATAAATCAGAGATGAAAAACAGGAATGAAAAGTTATAATTTTACAACAAGAAATAAATTTTGACCAAAGGACAAAAACAAGTAGAAACTATTATATAAATATATTTTTAAATGGTATATATGTTTATTATAAAAACAAGCCAAAGACATTTATTTTTGGAACCCTTTTAATAAGGCTTTTGTGTACAATGGTAAATGTTTTTAAAGTACAGATTCTGCAGATAGAGAGATGTAGGTAGCCTCACATTGTATTTCATAGGCTTTGACAGCCTGATTTCAGCCTGTGGAATGAATTCATCCTACAGATATGTTTGAATTACCCACATGGAGCTTTCCCATTTGTTTTTACGTGTTGTTGAAGTAGGTTACGTAACAGAATGCACATATCATGACATGGAGTTTAAAATTCTTTCTAATAAATCATCAGCATTTAATAGTTGAGAAGAGTTCTTATAAAAGTCTTGTTTTCTGACTTCTCTTAAAACGCAAAAGATTTGCCTATACCAGAGTGAAATATTTACCTGGCAACAGTCAGCTGGAGCTGATGAGCACTGCCCGCTTTGAATGGACAGCGGCTCTGAGTTTACCAACACCCCCGGGTCACCTTGCTCACACTCCTGCCGGACCTCTGCAAACATTCAAGTTTCTACCCCTGCTCCAAAGAACAGGAAGGATCCGTCAAAGATTAGGTCTAAACAGAAAGCATGCAGTATAAGAATAGAAGTCAAGTAAGATGTTAGGTTTCTTTTAGAGAATTGGTCTTTTAGAAATTAATGTGATATTTTCATGATTATAATACTATTTTGCAGAGAAAGTCTTTATTAAAAGCATGTTAATTGTAGTAAATTACATATAAATATTTTGGATTTAGTCTCAACATTTATTAACCCAGATTTTTATTGTCTATCAATTAAGTACAAAGAATGGTCCTAGGCAATTTGAGGGTATTAAAAAAAAAACCTGGAGCCAGCCCTGATGGCCCAGTGGTTAAAGTTTGGCGCTCTCACTGCTTCGGTGGCCTGGGTTTGATTCCTGGTCACAGAACCACACCACTTCTCTGTCAGTTGCCATGCTGTGGTTGTGGCTCTTGTGGAAGAACTAGAAGAACTTATAACTAGAATATACAGCTATGTACCGGGGCTGTGGGGAGGGGAAAAAGAGGAAGATTGGCAACAGATGTTAGCTGAGGGTGAATCTTCCCAGTAAACAAAACCAAACCCGCTAATTGATTTTGAGAACCTTACGGTAATATAACAATCTATAAAAAATTGTCATTAATTTAAAAATATTCTGCTAGTTTTATTTATCAAATGAGAAAATTGTACATACTTTTTTGTAACTACATAGATATCAGTTTAAACAATCCATTTAATCAGTGCTCACTGGCTTTCCAGCTCTATAGAAGACTGATGAAGAATGAAGAAATGATTCTTTCACCTATCTAGTTTTAGATTTAAGCTTTACTACATTTTGAGATACCATAGCTAGCTTTCATGGCAGTATTTCTGCTAAACTATTTCCCAAATAGGTAAAAATATAATTGTTTAAAATACTTGTTTTCCAGTGATTAGTTGAAAACATCCGTGTTGAGGGAATGAATTAACTGTGGAGAAGAATGAAAATACTTGAGATCTTGTTAAAGACTTTAAATAGATTGACTATTTTGACCACTAAGAGGAAAAAGCACTCAAGCAGCCTCTTCTAAGTAAAGAATGTCATGTTGTTAGACCTGCAAGTATGTTTGACAGATGGAAGGAATGTAGAACAAAGTATTTCCCAATAGCAGAGTGACATTATATTTTAAGTAGAAGCACAGGTGGTTTTGTCATCAATCATCTTAATTCGTTTGAGAGTTTTATGAAAATACAAACGTCTGTCTATGTTTGTGTTTATAGGCATTCAGCTCAGTGAATATCTACCGGAAGTGAAAGACCTACTACAAGCAGATCAGCTGGGAAGCTTGAAGTCTAATCCTTATTTTGAGTTTGTTTTGAAAGCAAATTATGAATATTATGTCCAGGGACAAATGTAACTTTTTCTAAAAATGGCCATTGTTCCTGGAAATTTGTATAAGTGTGTCCTTATAAAAATTTTAGGCCTAAACATCTGGAAGTTTGTGCAGTTTTATAGCGTGTATTGCTGAGTTTTTTATACTTTATTTGGAGCTACTATAAAACAGCTATGTAACTATAATTGTTAGTTGCATGATATTTTCTCTTTTCCTTTTTTCCATCTGAAATTTATCAGTTGATGTTTCTATACTTGCTGCTCTTTCTTTTTAATCTCATTCCATCCAGGGTTCTAGACTTCTTGTCCTGGTTCTGGCTACTTGTATGCACAGATCACTTCTAGGCTTCAGTTTCTTTAACTCTAAAAATAACAAAATTGTACTGGGTTGTCTCTGAAATGGCCATGACTGGATATTGTGCACTGAAGAGAATCTGGAGTGTTTGGTATCTATTTTGGTTAGGGCTAATGGGAAATATCTAGTAAGATAAATGTGAAATTTTGCTGACTTCTTATAGGACAAAAGACAAAGTAGAGTGGGCCTAACTCATGTGAGCTTGATAACTGATTAATTCATTGGTAAAACTTGAAAGTTTTCTGCATAAATAATAGAATATTAATGGAAGTATTTTAGTGAATAAAACATTTATGTGGCTTTCTAACCTATCTATAAGTTCCGTATATTAAATTTATAGTATTAGTGTTAGTTACAGTCTTTCAGTATGGGGATTCAATCAACTTCATATATTTTCAGGGTGATTTACACTGAGTTCCAGCTTTACCACAGTCTGTCTAGCTAATATAAAGCATGCACAATGCTAGAAACCATTATAGGGTTTCTTAATATGGCATCTGATTTAACTGAAAAGTAGTAGTTCTTAAAGTTTCTTTGTCCTAACCAATGTCATCACTCAGTTTTAATCTGGCTTTAAATAAAGACCAGAGATTGGGCAGGGAGTTGCTGGCATATTCAGACTTGGCCCAGTTGAATGCTCACTAAATGACTTGCTCCAACAGCTGAAAAGGTCAGCAGTTAAATATGGTAAAGAGAGTCCTGTTCCTGTTTCACAAAGCGCAGCCGTCATGCCCTCTCCCCTCCAGGCTGTGAAGCAGCCTTTGACCGTGTTCGGGAGAACTGGTTAGTGGAGCTGTTTGCATTAATAATCAAAGGGAGGAAGTGAGGAGCCTGGTCTTTTTCTGTTTGCAGCTTGTGTGTTGGGACAGCATCAGGGTCCGGGTTAGGAATATAGGGAAGGTCCAAGAGGAGTTAGGAAGAGGAGCTTGTCAGAGAGCAGGTCAGAAATCGTTGAATTCTTATGTTATGAGATGAGGCTTTGGTTTTACAGAGACGTTAACAGTTCTCACCTGTATGATCCTGGCAGGTAGTAATGTGCTCTGGGGACACAGGATTGTGCCACCCTCACATGCCGCCACTAATCTAATTATCCCTAGTGTGACAGGATAGCCAATCTGATGATGCCTCTGGCCCTGCTGATTCTGTGGATGTGAAACTGCTCTCATAGTGTCGTCTCGTGGTCTGACTGAGGGGTGAGAGGTCTCGCTCTTCCAGCACTGTCTCCTAGAGGCAGTAGCTATAGCACCACAATGGGTGGGTTTTTAAAAATTATTTTAACAGTAATAGTGAAATTAAGGCCTAAGATTTTGAATAATTTTTTCTTCTGAACTTCAAAAATTTGTTCTACATCATCTTTATCAAAGAATCATTGATTTTTATATAAATTGAGTAATTGATAATGACAAATTATAATTGTGCTTTAAAGGCGAGACTGTTTTCTAGTGAAAGGGAAACTTTGATTGGGAAGAGGTTTTTCCACTCCTGTCTCTGAATGCTGTTCTGAAAGTTGCAGTTTGCGGCTTTCATTAAATCAAATAATCAGGTTGTGATTCTGATAATGAGTAGCAGGCCTTGTGTGTTGGAATGGCTTAAGAATTTGTGAATGTGTCAAGGATTAAGGCAGAACTTGAGATATGTATGAGACTCACTGAAATCCATAGTGAACTAAAAGACTACTGATACGCTCTGTTTTACGGTTTTCATTTTCGAAGAAAACTTATAAAAATTGGATTGTGTTTCTTTTTTCCTTTGGGGTCTGAATCAGTTTTCCTGAAGTGTCACTCACTGAGCGTATGGGGGCTGTGGAAGAATCAGGGTGTGCCCATAGTTCTCACAGGCAGCTAGTCTTCTCCGGTAACTTGTGAACAGAAGGAAACCCACTCCAGGATGACGTTAGATTCACGCTCACTCTGCTGCGATCCCACACACCTGCATGTTTGGAGGCTCCTAACTACGGGAATATTGACGTAGCCCCACCCAGCTCTTCCTGGACACTGTATTCAGAGAGTACCTGAAGAGAGAATAGCTTTACATATTTCTACGTAAATCCTCTCATTAAATACCAAAGTACAGTTTAAAAAATTCATCTTGTGTAATTCTAAAATTAAAAATATACTGTAGGAAATGTGAAATGTATTTGGGAAAAAAAGTATATTGAAAAAAATAAACCATTATAATCTCACCAGCCAGACATAACTTCAGTTACCATTTTGAAATATATCTTAGAATGTTTTGGAATGTGCATACTATTATATTTTGTAACCCACTTATTTTGATGTGAGATATTGTATTTCTGTATATCTTTAATCTAGTATTTCTCAACCTTTTTTTTTTTTTTAAAGATTTTATTTTTTCCTTTTTCTCCCCAAAGCCCCCTGGTACATAGTTGTGTATTTTTAGTGTGGGTCCTTCTAGTTGTGGCATGTGGGATGCTGCCTCAGCATGGCTCAGTGAGCGGCGCCATGTCCGTGCCCAGGACTCGAACCAGCAAAACCCTGGGCCACCGCAGCAGAGCGCGCGAACTTAACCACTCGGCCACGGGGCCAGCCCCTCAACCTTTTTTTCATTATCACTCTTCCTAAGGAGACTACAGTTTTTCCTAATCACTCCACGCCCACCCCCTGTGGAAGTTTAATACCACAGACATGCTGTGTATCTTTTTATGGACTATGATCTTTGGAGGCCGCAAATCACTGTAATATCTAAGATTTTTTTCACCCCACTCTCCAAGAACCAATTTCCCACCTCTTTGAGAATGCATGTCTTCAGTGTTTTTCAAGATATAATTTTTAATGACTGCAGACACCTTACCACATGGCTGTATCATAATTTATTTAACAGCTCCTCTGTCTCACTCTTAACAATCTTAAAACATGCAGGTTAATGGTTTTGGTAGTTAGGTTTTTTGTGGGGTTTTTTTTCCGTTTTAAATAATACAAGAATAAATCTTTGTACAGAAATCTTTGTATGCTCCAAATACATTTAAAATTACCCTGACTCTTCCTGTTGAGTTATGATGACATGCGTTTAGTGAACAGTTCTAATAATTTCTAATTTCCTCTGCTCACCTCTTCTACCACCCCAGCCCTCTCTCCTCCTCCAAACACTTAGAAGAAAGATACCGTACCACTTATTGAATTTTTCTTATGTCCCAGGTATTTGCCTAGTTTTAATCTTCAAGTCAGCCTTAAGGAGTAGGTAGTGTCCTCAGTTGAGAGTGCTCAGTCTTTCTGGAAGTGACCTGAAGGTCACATAGCCAATGAGAGTGGGCTGCATAGCCAGCTGTGCTTTACTCCAAAGCGCAGGCTTTTCACTAGTTCATTATACCAGGTGTAAGAAGGTGGTAGGGGAGGAGGAGAGAGGACCAGGCCCTGAGAGATGGCCAAGGCAGAGCAAGTCTCAGAGTGAGAACATCCCCAGCACATCCAGGCCCTGCCTTCCTGGCTGCCATGGGTTGACCTGATGTTTTCAGATGCGTGGCTTGTGAGGAGAATAAGTTTGGTGTTTTCCTTTATCCACCTGGTCCCTGGAATGTGTCTGACTTTGAGTTTTGCCAGCCAGCCCCACTCACTATTGTTTTTGAGACTATAGATGATAGTTGCAGATGAAGCCATGACTTCATTTCAGGATGCCTTTGGCCCTTCATTGGAAAACATCCCTTGAGGATCTGTTATGTTTCCAGAACTATTCCAAGTATTGGGGAAGATTAAAGGAAGATAGAAAGCAGTCCTCCACCCTGCCTGCGCCTAGTGGAAGGACGGGTGGCCTAAGCCTCTGCCCTGCTGCCAGCTGCCCTGGGACCTGGGATGTGTTATCCAGCTCGTGGAGCCTTGGTTTTCTTATTTTTAAAACTGAAATGAATGGTGCCTATATTATTTACCTCGGGATAGTTTAAAAAGTTAATGGGAACAACATGAGTGAATATAAAATGTTTTTGCAAATTCATGTTTAAATTGATAGGAAATCAGATAGAATGCTTAGACTGAGCAAGACTGGGATATTACAGACATGTGAGGAGTTGAGGGGACAAGGCCGGAGGGAAGGGAGGTGTGAGCACGTGGGCTGACTTGTGGCGGAAGGGCCCTGTCAGAGCATCAAGAGCTGAGGCTGCACCTGAAAACTTAGAAGCAGGAGCTCTCTGTCGAGCATGCCTGACATGGCTGACCTTTACTCAGTGATGGTTCTCAAAAGGGTGCACAGGCGGTAACCCGCTTACTCAGGCGAGGCAGGCCACTGGGTGCTCCCCGAAAGTGTACATGTATGGAGGCAGCTTTTCCACCCGCTTGTGAGGTCTGTACCCTCAGCCAATGAGAGTTCACAAGACCAGATTGGGCCTGAGCCGGCCCTGGGCCGACCCGCAGGGACTGTTTAAACCAGGCCAGGTGGGCGGAGAGCAGAGGTCCGGGCCAGCCTCTCAGGGCCGGTCCCCCTGCCGTGTGCTGTACTAGCAGATCTCCATTAGTATGTGAGCGTTTGGTTCAGAGCTTTCGAATGTGTATTTGACTCTAATTCTGAGCTTAGAAGGGTTGGACTGAGAAAGAGTTTTGGAAAATATTGATAACCCCATTCCCCTTTAAAAGGTCCACGTATTCTTAGGTATTCAGTGAATGATAGCACATTTTTTCCTACCTTCAAAGCCAAAATGTAAGCAATTCCCCTTATATTGTACATATAATGCATTTTCAAGGTGGCTTTTTTCTAGTGTCTCCACGACTCACTGACGCAGGGGACACAAGGTATGAGAAATGAAATGGAGTTCTGTCATTCATTCATCCATTCTCTAGAATAATAGAGCTAAAAACGAAACGACAGTAGCTTTTAATTGGCCCTTTATACTCACTACATAGGGCCCATACTAACGAAGGCGCTTGATTTTCAAGTGACTGATCATTTTTCGGAAGGGCTGCTGTGATGTGGGCTACAGAGGAGGGTTACATCCTTAGCCCAACTGCTGCCTTCCATGACCAAATGTGAATTGCAGCTATTTTGGGAACAGTTAAGTGCATCAGAAAAATGAATGATTCCATTCTGGCTTGCACCACATCACTGATGTGACATGTGAAAGCACGTCACTGAGTTCATCACAGAAAATTTTCTCCTTGTGCCTTCTACAGCAAGGTTAGAACTGTTCTTGTCCCCCACCCGGAAAAGAAAAAAGCGACACAGGCACCAACTGGATGACCTCCTCTGACCCCCATTCTGCCTTACCATAAGTAGATCCAAATCCTTCTAGAAAATTTGAAAGGCATATCCCCATCTATCAGTGGTATAAATAGAACCGCTTCAGCAGGCTCGGGTAGGTGGTGACTCCAAGGTGGACTGGGAAGCAGCCTGGCCTTGGCGAGGCATCATTCTCTAAATATAAAGATGAGTGTGCTCAGCCTTTGCGGAAGGAAAAGTTGCTACCCATCCTAGAGTGCAATGTCCTTGTCCTCGCTGGGAGGAAGGACGAGCAAGGCTTCCTCCAGTAAGAGCACCTCACCAGTTTCCACCTCCACGTAGTGGGTTGTGTCCCAGGAGAGGAACACTCAGCCCCACGGAGGATGTGGGGGTAGGGCACTCAGCTAGGCTCATGGCAACCTGGGGTGGGTCAGTCCTGGAGGAGAACACCCCCAAAATTCACTCCATGAATCCCGGAGGGCACTGCACATCACCCAGGCAGGCCAGTCCCGGGTGCCCTGGCTTTGTGCCCTGCGCTGCCAGAGCCACCGCCTGGGCCTGTCCCCGGGAGCCCCACACCTCCTCCCTGCCGCTCCGCCCTTGCCTCCCGCCGCCAGTTGTCTGTGCCGAGACAGCTGCAGCCCTCCCCCTGCCCCGTGGCCCTCTGCTTGGTGGGGGTGGGGGTGGAAGGGGATCCTCTGGATTTGGGGAGCTCAGGGGTGGGGAGGGAGAAACGAAGATCACTGGGGTGGTGAGGAGGGTCGCCCTCATTCCCTGCCTGGGACGCCGGGTGTGACTTCTTTTCCAGTCCTCTCAGGCCTACCACTTGGGCACGGCTTCCTCCTCCCTGTGGTCGCATGTGAGGGTTTGAGGGTCTGAGTAAAGAACCGAAGGAGTGAAATATGGGAGGCACCTTCCGGAGCGCCCAGTGATCGCCGAATGGACAGGGGTGGGGTGGCCTTTCGGACAGGTGCAGCTCGGGGAGCGCAGGCGCACATGCGCACCCACAGGCACACGCGGTGACCCTCGCCCCACCCCATCCTCTCCAGCGGGCAACTGGGCCAGGTCGGGAGGGGCTAACCCGCCGGGGACACACACCATATACGGCCTGGCCCGCGTTACCTGGGCCCAGGCCAGGCCGCTCCTTCTTTGGTCAGCGCCGGGGACTCGGGCGGGGGCCCAGGCCGCGAACTGGCCAGGGGAGGGGGCTCTAGTGCCCAACACCCAAATATGGCTCGAGAAGGGGAGCGACATTCCTGCGGGGCGACGCGGGGGGAGCGCCCGCGGGCTATATAAAACCTGATCGTGGAGACAAGCGGCCACCGCAGCGGACAGCGCCGAGAGAAGCCTCCCTTCCCTTCCGTGGAGACCAGGGCCTGAGAGCAGCAGGTGTAGCCACCCGCCCAGGTAGGGTGGGAGTGGGAAGGGGACAGCGAGACAGGGCACCCCCTAGGGGAGCCTAGAGAGCTCCGGGGTAGAGCCCAACCGACTCACTGGATCAGCCCCAGGCCTGTGCCCTGCGCTGCGCCTTGGTCCCCAAAGCCATATGTGCTTTAAAGAGGAGACATAGTCAGCCTTTGGAAACGTCTCCAAATTTATCACCGGCCCCTTTGGGCTGCTCTATCTGACATTTAGTATGTGCTAGGTAGATTAAAGGTTTTGCTTTAGTTGTCCCAAGGTCAATTCACTCCCAACCTGGCACCAGAGCCACACAGAAGCAAGGGCCACTACTCCCTGGGCTCAACATCAGGTGAAAGGGCGTCTCTGTTGTGAACATGGAATGTCGCGGGGGTCTAGAATAGGTCGTTCCTACCTGGATGGGGCATCCAAGCCCTTCCCATGGGCATCCCCTTCCACCCTCACACTTGCCCAGCAAACAGATATTGCGGGCCTTAACCCCCTAGATGAGGCCACCGAGGCGCAGAGAGGGTGGGTGCTAACATCTAGCTCTTGCAGCAGGTGTCCTGCAGCGAAGGCAGAGAGGTCTCCAAGGACAACATGCCCCTGGGTTCCCGGGGTGTAGAAATTCTCAGTGTGGTCCCCACAACCCTGTGCCCCTCTCCTCAGGGCCGCGCAGCTTTAAGCACGGACCCGGAGTCCCTTTGGCCGCTCCGCCAGCCAGATGTGCAGCGCTAGGGGCTGAGGGTATCCATAGTTCCCGGGAGAAGGAGGGAACTTGGGAAGGCGGGGCCTCCTGCGCTGACGCACCGTGCATCTCCACCGCCTTCCTGTCCTTCCAGAAACCAGACACCATGTGCGACGAAGACGAGACCACCGCCCTTGTGTGCGACAATGGCTCCGGCCTGGTGAAAGCTGGCTTCGCCGGCGATGACGCCCCTAGGGCCGTGTTCCCCTCCATCGTGGGCCGCCCTCGTCACCAGGTCAGGCTGCCTGTCCGCGGAAGTCCCCACGCAGCCCAGCCCCGCGCCACTCTGAGCCGCGGTAACGTGTGCGTGGTGTCTCCACTCCGCAGGGCGTCATGGTAGGTATGGGTCAGAAAGATTCCTACGTGGGCGACGAGGCTCAGAGCAAGAGAGGTATTCTGACCCTGAAGTACCCCATTGAACACGGCATCATCACCAACTGGGACGACATGGAGAAGATCTGGCACCACACCTTCTACAACGAGCTCCGCGTGGCCCCCGAGGAACACCCCACCCTGCTCACCGAGGCCCCCCTCAACCCCAAGGCCAACCGCGAGAAGATGACCCAGATCATGTTTGAGACCTTCAACGTGCCGGCCATGTACGTGGCCATCCAGGCCGTGCTGTCCCTTTACGCCTCCGGCCGTACCACCGGTGAGTGCCTGCGGGACCACGCAGCCCAGCTCGCGGCTGCTCCCCTCCCCCGACACTTCGCCCCCAGCCTGCACCCAACACTTTCCCTCCCGCACAACCAGTACCTAGTGCAGGCCTCGCTCCCACCGGCGGGGCCGGCCTGCTGCGGCCCGCGCCAGGTCTAGGGGCGCCAGGAGGCCTCGCTCACTCGCTGCCACGTCCCCTCCCCGCGCAGGCATCGTGCTGGACTCCGGCGACGGCGTCACCCACAATGTGCCCATCTATGAGGGCTACGCCCTGCCGCACGCCATCATGCGCCTGGACCTGGCCGGCCGCGACCTCACTGACTACCTGATGAAGATCCTCACCGAGCGTGGCTACTCCTTTGTGACCACAGGTGCGCGGTGCCCCGGGCACCCTGGGCGGGCTGGCGGCGCGGGCGGCCCCCGGCCCTGAATGAGGGCTCCTCTCCTGCCCCTGCCCCCCACAGCTGAACGCGAGATCGTGCGCGACATCAAGGAGAAGCTGTGTTACGTGGCCCTGGACTTCGAGAACGAGATGGCGACGGCCGCCTCCTCCTCCTCCCTGGAGAAGAGCTACGAGCTGCCCGATGGACAGGTCATCACCATCGGCAACGAGCGCTTCCGCTGCCCGGAGACGCTCTTCCAGCCCTCCTTCATCGGTGAGACCCGCTCGCCGCCCGCCCAGGCCCCCAGACCGCGCGCGAACCCGTCCGTCCCCGCCTGTCCCCACCCGGTCCCTGGAGCCCGTCCCAACCGCTGCGCCCGCCTGCTCACGCTGCCTCCTGCGGTCCCCAGGCATGGAGTCGGCGGGCATCCATGAGACCACCTACAACAGCATCATGAAATGCGACATCGACATCAGGAAGGACCTGTACGCCAACAACGTCATGTCGGGGGGTACCACCATGTACCCAGGGATAGCCGACCGCATGCAGAAGGAGATCACGGCTCTGGCCCCCAGCACCATGAAGATCAAGGTGGGCGGCGGCCCACGCCCTACGCCCTCGAGTGGGCTCAGGGATGCGGCCCCCCACCTGACGCTCTATCTGCACTCTCTTACAGATCATCGCCCCGCCTGAGCGCAAGTACTCAGTGTGGATCGGGGGCTCCATCCTGGCCTCCCTGTCCACCTTCCAGCAGATGTGGATCACCAAGCAGGAGTACGACGAGGCCGGCCCCTCCATCGTCCACCGCAAATGCTTCTAGACCCCACTCCGCCAACAGCGTGCGAATTCTCCTCAGGACGACAATCTGCTCAAGTTGCAGGTGGCTGATCTCGAGCCACAGCGCAGCAACTTTCTAACAACTGCCGTTGCTGCCTCCGCAAACGACACAATGTTTATAATGTGTACATACATTAACTTATTTACCTCATTTTGTTATTTTTAAACAAAGCCCTGTGGAAGGAAATGGAAAACTTGAAGCATTAAACTCAGCCATTCTGTTACGCAGCGCAAAGTTGTGTTTATTTGCTGGGCCTAGGGAGCAGTGGGGACAGGGGAGGACAGACTCCATAATCCTAGGTCACTTCTCACAACACTCCGAATGCGTGCGCTCCTTACAAGACCTTAGTTAAATCTTCCCGTTCTCACGGCTTCTCCCTCTGGGTCAGATGCATTTCCAAACACTGGCTGGCCCATCGCGGCCCGACTTGAGCCTCTGGTGAGGGCTGAGGCGTCCCTCTCCGTCTGCTCGGCGCCCCAGTCAGCAGCGGGCCCGGGCCAGCTGCGGGCGGGCGGCCCTGGCGCGGCGCCGGGCGGGCGCTGACCGTGGTGCTGGGGCCCGAGCGCCGCCGGCAGAGCGCGTTTCCGCTCCTCCCGCGGCGGACGTTTCCTCGCTGAATCGGTGTTTCCCACTGAATCTCGAGATCTAACTGAAAGGTTGTGTTCTGCATTTAATGAACTAGGTTTCGTTTGTAAGTAAAAACAATCACTTCTCTTCCTAATTGGGAAGGCCTTCGCTTCGTGCCAGGTGATGGTGGTATTTGAAGAAGCGCCCCTTCCAGCTTGGGCCTGGGGAGGGGCGGCGCCCACAGGTGGGAGGAGGGCTAGGAAAGGCCAAATGAGCGCCCCAGAGAGAAGGACAGCGCATGCTGGGCGGGGCGGGCACTGAGGGCGCCGGGCAAGGAAGTGTCAGCAGGGAGCGGAGCTGAGACGACAGTGGGAGAGAGGAGGGAGCAAGGGAGAAAGATCAGCCCCTCAAAAGCTTTAAAGGCGCAAATGTATTCACAGAGTTTGAATTTCTATGGGAGAGCAGAATATCTTTTTTAAAGTAGCTTAATATTTCCTAGTCAAGATTCCAAAGAGCAGTGGTTCCTAAATAAAATAAATTCTGACTCAAAGAAGGAAGTAAGTTTATAAGGAGAATTAACAATATAGCAGTGTTACATGCCGCATAGCGATATGTTTATTCCCTCCTTTTATGGCCTGTTGAGAAGCTTCTGAAATCTTTGAGGCCTCAAATCCATATATCAATGAAATAAATCATTCAGTAGAATGTAAGATTTTAATAAAAGTATGATACCATGTCCACTGAAAACCATCGGTTATTGCTCCACCCAAGGTGGATAACTAAAAATGGATTAAATTCTGGTCTTTCAGAGGAATTCAGGTTTTATTGATAATAATAAACATACACATGCATGTCTGAGCAAACACAGTGCACACATACACACAGTCTGAATAATTCACGTAGCCAGAAGCCTGGAAAAATGTCAGAATTACATGAGTTAGCTAACTGTCATAATAAAACATTTTTTAACCAAACTTCCAAAACACTTCATTAAGATTCAGTTAGGTATGTAAGGAGGTAATGACCCAGTTCTCCTGTGGTCACAATCAGTAAATGACTTGTGATAATTTAGAACTCACAGAAGTTCTCAATGTAATCTGGTAGCATTTCCTGACGCACTATCTTTGACATCACTCTTTTCCTGAAAATGTGCAAAAACTATGAACTGTGTGGTTTCACTGGAAATGTGCCAAATCTAAAAATTCCCTTTCCTTTTCTGACACTTCTCTAAAAAGAAACAAGCATCACACATTTTATTAGTGTTCTATATCTTTCCTGCTTTCCTATTAGGTTGTGATTATAGGTATTTGGTAAATTGTCTTACCTATATTAATCCTGAGAGAGGATTTTTGGTGTGGTGTAATAAAGAATGAGTATTTAAAAAGTTATATCTAAAACCTATACCAATATTTGTGAGGAGAGAAGTAACTATTCCCACCGCCCTCTGAGAGCATGTAGTGATGAGAAGCAAGAAGCCCCTGTGTGGCCACAGTGTGGTTGGCACTAGAGGGAATAATGTCATGGCTGATTCCCCACTGAAAAGCCATCCCAAGAGAGTCGATTTTTGGAACACTGAGAGAATTGAAAACAACACAGCACTTTCCCTACCCATTGCTTCTGATGTATTTCCTTAGACCTGGCAGTAGATCTTGTGAGGGATTTAAATGCAGCTGTTTCCTTCTCACAGAAGATTGTTAAATTATCATCAATTTTTTTTCATACCAAATCTATATTACTAGTATCCGGTTGAAGAAAGAAGGAACAAAGGAGAAGATGAGAAGAGAGAATGTGCCAGGATTAAAAAGAGGGATTAGGGTTGAGTGAGAAAATGAAAGGATCCTGGACTGGGGTACACCCTAGGCTCTATCATTTAAAGCTTTGGAAGTTAGAATTAGACCATAGAATTTTGTGGTCCCTCCCAGACGCATTTGTCCCCTGATCTGTTACCCCAGATGTGGCAGAAGCCACAAGAGGTTAATGGAACATTTTATTGCCCACCCACTATGTGCAAGAGGTACAGAGAAGGTTGATATGGTCCCATCCTCAGGAGCTCACTGTCACAATCCCCTCCATCACCAGGTGCTTATGTCTTGACTCTGATTACCGCAGAGCCTGTTGGAGCCGCTGGCTGTGAGGGAGGCAAGGCCCACCCTGCAATGCGAACCATCATCTGATCATCTGTGGACATCATGGCTGTTTGGCAGCCTGTTCAACTACTTGCCACTATGAGGCTGGCCCTCCTCCACACAGCATTGTTTTCTGACAAAGCTGGATGAGTTACAGATGCTGGCTCTTATGGGGAAACACTTCCCTCATTGTGCTCAAGAAGGCCTGCCCCACTGCTGGCCTTGGGGACACAGAGTAGCCCTGCTTCTCACCCAATAGTGCCTCGGCCATGAGGACTAGAGGTGGAAATGGGCTCACACAACAGGCTCGCACTGCCCATGTGGGCACTTGTGTGTTCAGCCTACCTGCCTGCCTGCCTCCTTTTCCTCTCCATCTCATTTCTGTCACTTTCATTGCCTTTCTGCCTTGCACTGTCCTTTGAAAGGCATCCACTTTAACACTGTTGATATGTCATAGTCCTTTTGAGGAGTTACCACAAGCTAATGATCTGTGCCTCAAATGCAGCTCTCAAAAAGAAGCTGATAAAATCTGGCTTTGATGGCACTCTGTTAGGTAGTCATCACAGTGGAAACACAGGGTTTCTGGTCCACCTGCATTCTTGTCACCCACAGCCAGAGCCACTCTCCCAAGCAGGCGACAGGCTGCAACTTCCACAGGTGGTATGGAGTAGCAAAGGCAACTGGAGGTTAGCTAACATGAATGGGAACATGGAGCACTTCACCAAAGGTGGCCCAGTCACGCAGGAAGCTAGAGGGCCCATCACTGGGTGAAGGAGCCCTGCACCCTCTGATTGACCCTGTCCCCCTTTATCAGTTTCTTAATGGCTTATCTTGATATCGAGCAATTTCTGGGGGTGACGCGTGAGTGAAAGAAAAATTGTGAAAGGTGCAACGATGATGTTGGTGGTTCTCATAAGTGTCAAGATTCTTTTGCAGGATAATCACTGGGGTTTCCTAATCCTCATCAGGATGCAGAGGGCTCCTGGTCATGGGGGTTGGCCTCAGGAGCAGCAGATCTCCTATACATCATGGACAAAGGGGCAGCTGTCAGACCCTTGGATCTTTATCCAACCCTATCTTCCCTAATGTCCTTCATGGTACCTGTACTCGGTGCCTGTGGCTGCTGTAAAACTGGGTGGATTAAAACAACAGGGACTTTTTTTCACAGTTCTGGAAGCTAGAAGTCTGAGTTCAAGGTGGTGGCAAGGTTGGTTTCTCCTGAGGCCTCCCTCCTTGGCTTGTAGATGGTCATCTTCTCCCTGTGCCTTCACTTCAACTTCCCTGTCTCCCTGTCTGTGTCCACATTTCCTCCTTACAGAACATCAGTCAATTTGGATTTAGGGCCCACCCTGATGACTTCATTTTAACTTAATTACCTCTTTTAAAGACCCTGTCTCCAAATACAGTCACATTCTGAGGTACTGGGGTTTCGGACTTTAACACGTGAATTTGGGGGAGGGGGATAAAACTCATTGTGTAGGCAGCAGCAACGGAACCCACCGGTAACAATTCATTCTAACAGGTCGTGCATCTCTCAGGTTAATACTGTGTCTTAAGTTATATGAAGTACTTTCACATACATGAACTCATTTAATCCTATAAATTATCTAAGACAGGGATTATCATTCCACCTTTATAAATTATAAAAGTGAGGCTTCAAGAATGACCGACTTGGGGCTGGCCCCGTGGCTGAGTGGTTAAGTTCACGCGTTCTGCTGCAGGCGGCCCAGTGTTTCGTTGGTTCGAATCCTGGGCGCAGACATGGTACTGCTCATCAAACCACGCTGAGGCAGCATCCCACATGCCACAACTAGAAGAACCCGCAATGAAGAATATACAACTATGCACTGGGTGGCTTTGGGGAGAAAAAGAAAAAAAATAAAATCTTAAAAGAAGAATTGACTGACTTGCCTAAGTTTATAAATTAGTAAAAGCAGTAGAGCAAAGACTTGAACTTACAACTCTTAACTCTATTCTTTTAGTTTCAACCTTGATGTATCCTTATATTTTATATGTATTTCTTGTAATCAGCATATGGTTGAATAGTTTTTCCAGCCTGACAATTTAGTCTTTTAATTAAAACATTTGGTCTACTTATATTTACTGTAATTACTGCTATATTTGAGTTTAAATCTACCATTTTATTTTGTGCTATTAGTTCAACCTATTCAAAACCTAAAATTAATCAATACTTTTACCTCCTTGGACAATACAAGGCCATTTGAGGACTGTCAATCCATCCATTTACTCTCCTCCTGACTCGTTACATATTTTCGTTCTATCTTTTAAAGCCCCCAGATGTTATTATTATTTGTTATGTATCAGTCACAGTTTTAACCTCCTCAAGATTTTATAATTGTTTTATACAATTTAGATTTGCTTGTATATTAACAATTTTCTTCACCCATTTCTTTGCCCTACAGGTCCCTTCAAGGGGAATCACTTTCCTCCTGCTTGAAGCACAGTCTTCAGAATTTCCTTTTGTGAGGGTCTGTTGGTTGCAAAATCTCTCAGTTTTCGTCTGTGTATGCCTTTATTTCTCCCTGATTTTTGAAAGACATTTTCTCTGAATATAGAATTCCTGGTTGACAGTTATTTCTTTGGGCATATCATTGGTTTGTAAACTGGCTGTGTATACAAAGGGCAAGGAGAGACTAAAGAAAGAGGCAGCCACTCTAGATGGGAAAGTGGCAGGTTCAATAAGCAAGGAAACTTACATACAAGGCTTGTCTTGGGTGGCCACAAGACAAGTAGATCTCTGTACCCACCCACCAGAATCTTAAAAGTTTATATAGAGGCCTTAATGGGATTCAGTCACGTATACCGTCCAGATGTTCTCAACACCACCTTACTCTCTCCAGGTTGAGTCCTTGGGGCAGCTTCTAGTGCAGGGAAGGCAAGTGAAACGTAGAGTCCAATCCCTTCAGAGAGCCATTGTTGTTGTTGAGAAGTTAACAGTCTGTCACTTCGAGACAATCTGCATTTCCCTCTCCCCACCTCTCAGCTGTTTTATTTTTAAGATTTTCTCTTCACTTTTGATATTCTGCATTTTTTCTGTGATGTATGTAATTATGGATTTCTTTTTACTTATCTCATTTTGGACTTATGACCTTTTTGAATATGTGTATTGGTGTCTTTCAATAGGTTTGGAAAATTACCAGCCTTTGTTTTTTCAAATACTGCCTTCAGTCCCATTTTTTTCTCCTCTCATTCTGAAGAACTGACAAATTCAGCTTCACCAAATTTAAAATAGCTGCTCATTAAGGGACACCATTAAGAAAATGAATAGTCAAGCCACATACTGGTAGAAAATATTTGCAAACCATGTATCTGACAAAAGACTGGTATCTGGGCTATGCAAAGAACCCCCATCATTCAATAACAAGCACATTAAAATGCAGTAAAATGGGCAACATATTTTGAACAGACACTTCACAAAAGAAGATACACAAATGGCCAATAAGATAAGCACATGATCATACTCATTAGGATGGCTATTATCAAAAACAAACCAATAGAACAGAACAGCAAGTGTTGCAAGACTGTGGCAAAATTGGCACACTTGAGCATTGCTGGTGGAAATGTAAAATGGTGCAGCATCTGTGGAAAATGGTATGGCAATTCCTTGAAAAATTAAGGATAGAATTGCCATATGATCCAGCAATTCTACTTCTGGGTATACAACCCAAAGAAATAAAAGCATGGAGTCAAAGAGATATTTGCACACCTGTGTTCACAGCAACATGATTTATAATAGGCAAAAAGTGGAAGCAGTCCAAGTGTCCATTGATGGACGAATGGATAAATAAAATGTGGTATACAATGAAATATTATTTAACCTTAAAGGGGAAGGAAATTCAGAAACATATTACAACGTGGGTGAACTTTGAGGACACACACTAAGTGAAATAAACCAGTACTCCAAAGACAAATACCGTATGATTCCACTTATGTCTCGTATAGGATACCTAGAGTAGTCAAATTCATAGAGACAGAATGTCGAAGGGTGGTTGCCGGTGGGGGGGGGGGGGGGATTGAGGAGTTTGTGTTTAATGGGTCAGAGTTTCAGTTGGAGAAGATGAAAATATCCTGGAAATGGATGGTAGTTATGGTTGGACAACAATGGGAATGTGAATATACTTAATGCCATAGAACTATACACTTACAGATGGTTAAAATGATAAATTTTATGTTATGTATATTTTACCACAAGTAAAAAAAAGATAAGTGCATGAAAACATGCTCAATGTTTTTAGTCATCAGAGAGAGGCAAAATAAAAGAACAATCAGATACTACTATATACCTACTATCCTGGCTAAAATTAAAAAGATTGGCAACACTAAATGTTAGCAAGCATGTGGAACAACTGGAACTCTCATACTTTAAGTAGGAATGTAAAATGGTACAACCACTTGGGAAACATTTGGCAGTTTTTTATAAAACTAACCATACACTTACTCAAATACCTGATAATTCTATTCCTGGGAATTTACCCATGAAGATTAAAAACATACATTCACATAAGGACTTGAACAAGAATGCTAGTAGCAGCTTTATTCATAATAGTAAAAACTGGAAGCTACTCGAGTATCCATCAATAGATAAATGGGTAAACAAACTATGTGTAGCCATATAATTGAATACTATTCAGCAATAAAAAGGCACAAACTACAGATACACACAACATGGATGGATCTCAAATACATGCTGAGTGAAAGAAAATTTACGCAGAAGCATATATATTGTAATAAGCCATTTATATGATATTCTAGAACAGGCAGAACTAGTCTATGGGATAGAAAAAAACAGAACAGTGGTTATCTCTGGGGAATAGGGTGGAGATTGAAAAGTAGTATGAGGAAACTTTTTGTGGTAATGGAAATGTTCTATATCTTGATAAAAGATTTTGTTACACAGATCAAATTCAGTGACTGCACACTTAAGTTTAGGGCATTTCGTTTTATGTACATTTTGAAAGAAAAATTGCAAGCAAAAAATAGAATGTCAGAATTTCAGATATCCTCTTACATTAAAAAATTTTTTGTATTTTTCATTTTAGGGGGTTCATCTGAATTGCATTGTGAGTAATTTCCCCTAATTGGTCTTCCAACTTACTAATTTTCCCTTTAACTTACTTAATCTATTGTTAAATCCTTTTGTTCAGTTTTAAATTTCTGTTATTGAATTTTTCACTTTTAGAAATTTTTATAAATTCCGTTTCATTCTTTTTCAAGCCAACTAGGTCATGTTTTTATACTTTTCTGTCCCCTGTGCATATTTGTTAGCTTGTCTCTTACTTCTGTAGAAGTAGAGCAAGCATGGTTTTTATAGTATAGATCTAATAATCCAAGTAACTGACGTCTTGGAATTTGCTTCTGTTACCTGTTGTTTTGGTTCTTGCTCATACACCATGTTTCCATGTGTACTTGACAGAGTCATATTCACTGTGCTTGAAAAACTACTTGTAGGACACTTGGAAACCTAGGAAAAAGAGGCTTTCTCCAGAAAGGATTTGTATTTGTTTCTGCCAAGGATCTCCTAGGAAACCACTAATTTTAGACGATGTTAAATGAAATTCACAGCCTGAGGTATCTTGATTCCCCCAGGTGGTATGAATTTGGGCTGCGGATACACGTGAGGACTCAGCTTGTGTTTACAATTTCCCAGAAATCTGCACCCCACATGCTCGGGGCCATGTGAAAGGCATTTTACCTCTCAGATCCTTGAGCTGCAGTGTGGGTAGGGTTTACTTCTGGTTTCCACCTTCAGTCTTACCCTGTGATGTAGCCCTTCAGGGTCCCAGCTTCATGTGGGGAGGCCCTAAGCTTTACAGAGCTGTCAAACCCCAAGTGCAAGGTAACTGAGATACGCAAGCACTGTAAGGGCTAGCGCACTTTCTAGAATTGCCACACTTCTGGCTTCCCTCAGATTTTGGCCTAGTAATGCCTGACTATCTTCTCAACTCTTCAGTGCTTGTAAGAGTTTTACACTACTTTATTCAGCTTTTTTAGTTGTTTTCAACAGCGGTGTTGACTCTGAGAAGTTAGCCTGCCATATTCTCTAAGACTAGGACTCAACATCTCTTACTTCTCAGGCTTGGCTTTAGCTCCCCCTGAAAAACAGCTCAAATCTCACATACAGGCTTAAGGAATTTTGCCCCAAATTCTGCTGTCTTATATTAGAGCTGTTGTTTTTTCTCTGCCTACTCTGCACTGGGTCTGAAAAGTTCCACAGGATAACAGGGCACCCGCTGGGAGGCAGAGGTGCCTGGAGCCCTCGCAGCTCAATGCTAATGTGCCATGTGTCAACAGGGATCTGCTGAACCATGAAAACAAGAAGAGTGAAAGGCCAACGGGACAAAGGAACTAGGTCAAAGTGATCAATCACCACGACAGCTTCTGTGGGTGGGATGATGGGGGATTTTCTTCTGCCTTTTTATACTTCAATATTTCTTCTAACTTTATCTTTTTTTCAAGAAATGTGTGTTATGTTAATATTAAAAGTATTTAAGTGAAAAATTAAAAAAATAAACAGAACAGAAAAGGCTCCACTAGCCCAGCAGCCCTGAATGGTATTTCCAGTAACAGAGCCGAGTTTGGGCAGATCCATTTGCAATCCTGCTGGAGACCAGAGGCTGGGTTCCTGAGACAGGTGGAGGAGCTTAGGATTTTGGGCTGGGCAGCGGATCAGACAATGGCTGCGTCATGCATGATCCCAAGGTGGCACCTGTTGGAAGGAGCTAGACTTGCTCCTCTCATTTCTCTGCTCTGAGCTCCAGAGGAGTGCCCAGTGAACTCTGCAGCCAGCAGTGGAAGAGAGCCTCTGGTTCTAGAGGCATTTCTCGTCTGGCTCTGCTGTTGGATTTCCATCTCTGATACGAGGAGGATGACCCGCTTGTTGCTGGTCCCTTGTTCCTCTGACGGTGTGTGAATCTGCCCTACTCACCCTTCCTGGTGGGGACACATGGGAGAGGAAGGAGAGGCTGTTCTGAAGCACCTCAGGATGCAGGGCAAGGTGGTGAGCAAGGAGAAGCGGGAATCTCAATGCCACTAAAGAGCTTCTCCATGCCCAAGTTCTCTGCAAAGTTCTGAAAAGCCTCCCGTTTTACACTTTGCCCTTCCTAAACCAGAGTGCTCAAAATTCTCCCCCCTTGCCCTCCCCCCGTCCAGTCCATTCATCAACACATATTTATTGACTATCTCTTCCGTTGCAGGCAATGAGGTACTATATGGAATATCTTGACTGTACTTGAACCTCTCCAGTAAATACTTAAAAAATTTGCCTGGTACACTTCATCTCTGTCTCTGGAATCCAGATTTTCCTCTAAGATTTGTTTCAGCCTTCTAGTGCTCGTGCAGAGCAGACAGGTGGAGAGCAGGACCATGAAGCAGAGCCAGGCCCAGGCAGAATGTGAGCTGAGGCCACCAGGGATACTGAGGCTGAACCTGCCAACCTGGGCCGTCTCTCTCGGGAGGAGTGGCGCATTTCTTCCTCTACAACACTGACATTGGAGGCCAGGAGTTTGAAAGCTGAGGATCCGGCACCTCTGAAATTATGGAGAGTCTCTCACTCACATGGAAAGACACACCTTGGTCTGGCTGGGACGAGGTGGTGGCCGTCATCACACCTGCACTGGACCGCCCTCACAGCGGCTGCTTTCTCAAGTCTCTGCACTCTGGGCACCTCACTTGCTGCACCCCAGCCCCTGCCCTGCGCTGATGGCTCTATTTTTTCCCAAGGGCAATCTAGGTACTGTGAGGCAGACAGATTTGTTCCAGGCCACAGGAGAACACAGGGTCATGGTTCACAGCCAGGGAAGTGTCCTTTTTCCTCCACCCAACTTCCCGGTTATCCAAGGACACAGGAGTGGGAGCTGTCTTTATCCTCAGCCCGAGAAGTCAAGACATCCAAAATCTAGTCTTCTTATTCTTTAACTCATTTTCCAAAAGGATCCAGAACTCTGTCACTCCACTATTGCCCTGCTTATTGGCACACCCTCCAGTCATCAATTAATTGGCTGATTTATTCAACAAACATTTACTGAGCTCCTACTGTGTGCCAGGCCCTGTGCTAGGGGATGAAATATGAGTCAAGAGAGTCAGGGGCTGGACAGTCAAGGAGCTTACAGTGTAGTGGGGGGACAATTATTTATCAAACAACACAAATCAAGAAAGTCTCTAAACTCAGGACATACTACAAAGGAGAGGCATGGCATTTGGCAACATAGGATAGGCCAGGGTGCAGGGACGGGTTCTGTGAGCAAGTGCAGGTCGAGGCACCTTTGAAGAGTCAGTAGGAGTGAGCAGGTGAAGTAGGGAGGGCACAGCTCCTGCAAGGCCAGATGAGGGGTGAAGGTGAAGCATCCCAAGGCCTACAGGGAGGGGGGTGCTGCTGGGAGGGAGTGGGATGGGCTAGGGCGATGTGGGGTGAGGCTGTATTTTTCTTTATTCTAACAGTGATGGAAAGCCATTGAACTATCTTAAGCGGGAAGGACAGAGACAGAGAGAGAGAACCCAGCATCTCTGGGGCAGGAGGGAGATTCCATAAAAACTCCCAGGTCTCTGATTCATATTTGGATGTTCACTGAAACATGGGGTGCCGGGAAGAAGTTTGTGAGCATGCCTAAAGTGTGGAGCCAAGCTGACTAGGAGTGCAGAAAGAGGAGCTGCTGGTGGGGAGGGTAGAGCAGGCCTGTGTCTAACATGCAGCATGTGGGGCCTGGGCCTGAGATGGGGAGTGAGGGGCCTGGGCCTGAGATGGAGGGTTGGGGCCTGGGCCTGAGATGGAGGGTGTGGGACCTAGGCCCTGAGATAGGGAGTGTGGGGCCTGGGCCTGAGATGGGGAGTGTGGGGCCTGGGCCTGAGATGGGGAGTGTGGGGCCTGGGGCTGAGATGGGGAGTGCGAGGCCTGGGGCCTGAGATGGGGAGTGTGGGGCCTGGGCCCTAGATGGGGAGTGCGGGGCCTGGGCCTGAGATGGGGAGTGTGGGGCCTGGGCCCTAGATGGGGAGTGCGGGGCCCGGGCCTGAGATGGGGAGTGGGGGCCTGGGCCTGAGATGGGGAGTGGGGGCCTGGGCCTGGGATGGGGAGTGTGGGGCCTGGGGCTGAGATGGGGAGTGTGGGGCCTGGGCCTGAGATGGGGAGTGCAGGGCCTGGGGCTGAGATGGAGGGTGTGACTTGGGCTGCAGCCATTTCACTTCCTCTCAGTCCAGTCCAGCATAGGTGCTGGCAGGGAGGGTCGTTAGAACTGGAGTGTTCCCTATAGAAAATCAGGAAAGACCACAGGAGAATGAGAGTTTGCGCCATTTTGGCGTTTCCTACCATCTCAGGCACTGGCAGTGGAGTCTTAAGTGGTAAATGAGCCTTGGAGAAAGCTCCCTCAGACAGCATGGCTTTGTCTAGTGTCTGCTCTGAGGACCTGTATTCTGGGTGCTGGGAATGGGAGGGGAGAAAGAGGAAAAGGGAGAGGGGAGGAGGGAATGGGAAAGGGGAGGAGGAGGAGGAGAGAGGGGAGGAGAGGGGAAAGGGGAGGGGAGAGGGGAGGAATTGAAAGGGGAGGGAAGAAGGGGATTGGAGGCAGAGGAGGAGAGGGGAGGGGAGGAGAGGTGAGGGAGTGGAGGGCGCAGCTGTCTGCCCTGCTCTGCTGCCTGCCTGCCGCTTGCTGGTGAGTCACAGTGCCAGCTCCCACCGCCTGCCTCTATTTTTATATCAGTGCCTGCTCATATCTGACTTGTTAAATAAGCCTCCTCACTGGTGGAGGGGAATCTGATGGCAGAGGATGAGGACTAAATAGTCTAAATAGGAATCATAAAGCTATCCCTCTCTCTTATTAGGAGATCTTCACCTTTTTAATAACCAGGTGCTTTAAGCAGCTGCACAGGGGTGTGAAGAGTTGCCAGGCCTCTGGCAGCAACAACGATTCTGGGAAGGGGAGCAGAGAGTCAACCAGAACAACAGCCTGGGCTTTGGCCCAAAGGGCGGTGGCAGCTGCGGGAGGGGTTTGGGGAAGCTGTGCTAATAGGCACTTAAATGTGACACTCGGCATAATAGGGCTCCTCCACAGGCTGTAGGAAGGCCGCTGGCATCATGCGGAGTGGAGCGGATAATAGATATTTAGAAACAAGCGTAAGAGACTGAAGTTGGCAGTCAGATGCCAGGGGCTACCATTCTACAAGCCATTTTACCTTGTGCAAATAGTTCAACGTCAGTGAGCCTAAATTTCCTCGTCTGTGAAAGGGGGTGGTGTGTCCAGGCTTGCAGGGCTGGAAGATTACAGCAAACTGACCAGAGGTGCTCCGTGTCAATGTCAACTGTGGTGAGAGGGAGGCTGGGAGCCTAGTGCTTCCTTTTGCTATGTCTTAAGGAGGGCTCTTCCCCCGCACCCCCCCCCCCCCAATGCCTTCTAGAGAATTGGTGTTGCTCTTTCTCTGGTCTGTGATGGGGACACAAACCTTTTTGAGGTCACTGACAGGGGTCAAGGGTAAAAGGTGCTCTGCCATGTGCCTTTGAGCCTCTCTGGGTCTCAGGCCCGCACCTGGGAAAAGAAGACATCTTGGCTAATCTCCCAGATGACATTCCTCCTCCGAGGTTCTATACTTCCAACAACTCGGTTATTTGTGCATCTAAGTCAGGGACTGCTATTTGGGTCCTCACTCCTGAGTAACTGGTTTGCATCAAATCATGGGGTGAATATTATGTCAATGCTGGTGCCTTAGAGGTACTCAGAAGAGGAGAATTAGGGTTTACTCTTGCGGGGAGGAACTGGGTGAGCTGGGAGCATGTGCCCTTTTCTCCATGCTTTGTGGAGGGGTGGACAGCTAGAGCTGATGTGTGCCCTTGTCCCCAGGATGGATGCCAGCCCTGCCATTCTCTCCCCAGCTCTTCAGCCTGGTGGAGAAGAAGCATGAGCATCTCTGATCTGTCCTCTAGAAGAATCCCCATGTTCAGAGCAACATTCTGGTGACCCAGGGCCCAGGGCCTGCCTATGCATTGAGGCTGGGGGCTGGACAGGCTGAGCCCCTGACCCCGGCACAGCTCCCCCTGCCCTGAGGGTCACACTTATAGCAACAGGCACCTGGCCACTGGCACAGGCTTCTCCTTCCTGGGGACTCTCAGGCAGGCAGCTGTCCTCTCCTTCACACACTGCTCGACTCTAGAAGGAAGCAGGGAGACACTGACAAGTGGCCTGTTTTTTTTTCTTTCTCCTTGGGCAAGTAAGCCAGGCTTTAAACTCAAACCTTAAAGCCAAGAGTGGCTTTGGTGGGCCCTGGGTGAGAGACAAGAGCATCTAGACCCCACCAGGGAAGCACATGGGGCCAGCCAGGCTCCCTGCACATGCTGCGCTCTCCTGCCCCATCTCCTCCGATCTCCTGCCTCACCTCCTCCCTCAATTGAGCGCTGAGGCTCATTCTCCTGGACACCGCCTCTCAGTGCCTCAGGTGCCCGCCTCCCACATGCCAGGGAGCTCATCCCCCACCATGCGCCTCCACATTTCCAGTCAGGTGTCCAGACTGTTTCTCCTTTCCTGAGCACGTGGGGAGCCCATGTGTGCCTGTCCATGGCCCTGGGCAGATGGCAGTGTGCCCGTCCTAGGGGAAAAGGCAGCTTGGCCTTGAACTGCTGAGACACTCTCCACCACCCAAGCCTGACTTGGGTCTTCTTAATCTCGGGTGCTCCTTAAGAGCGGTGACTAAGCCTCTCTGAGAATGGGGCTCCCAGAGCCATAGTTCCTTCCACTGGGGCTGGTTGAGTGAGTCTCACAGCATCTCTGCCCATCATGAACTGGAATGAGAGGATCTTCCCTCCACAACGAAGGAGCAGCTGGCTCAAGAGGAAAGCTAGAAGTAGACCCATTTTGCAGATTTGAAAAACCAGGCAGAGAGTTGATCATAAAGTCCCAGGCTGCTGTTGCATCAAGAAGCCTGTGTCTCTAGACTGTTACTTTCTCCTGAGTCGTGGAATGGCTGGGGGACGTAGTGAGGGGGTGGGTAAGTCTGGGCAGCCCTGGAAATACGGAGCTATCAGGCTTCTTCCTGGGTGAAATGTAAAAGAGGGCATTGCCCTCTTAGATCCCGTCAGTCAGAGTCAGCATTGAGGACAAAGTCTGCTACCTTCCTTAAGCAGGTTTTTAAATTTTCTCTTTTCAAAGTGGCCTCCACTCGTTCTGTGTACCTGGTTTTCTACTTCACGGGTTTCATTATTGCGTGAACTGAAAGCGCCCGGAGTGTCCATTGCTGGCCCTGGAGCCTGAAGGCAGGAAGGAGGGTGCTGGCAGAGAGCAGCCTGCCTGGGCTGGGCTCACTGTGACAGCTGGGCCACATGCCTGCCATTCCCCCCTGCACACTCATCCTCTCAATATAGGGTGCTGCTGGTGCACCCAGGCAGGGGCCTCTGGCTCCAGGGCGGCTGCCTGGCTGCTTTAGGGCCAGGCCAGAGGGGCCAGGCCAGGGCAGGTGTCGGCTTTCTTCCTCTCCTTGCATGGCCAGGGCCTGCAGCCTGCGTTCTGATTTGTGCGTATTATTAGGTCCCTGGGACTCCTGAAGCCGTGGGGGAGCCTCAGAGGGTGGGGCCCAATCCTGTCTGTGGTGGGAATTTATCCCTGAGCCTGAACTTTGTTGGGGGTCCTCCAGACTGGCTGAGAGCAGGCCACTGCCTGCTCCAGGCAAAACGAAGAAGGTACCTCAGGTACTTTTAGTGCCTTTTTCTTGCAGTCCCCCCAACTGCCCCTGAGCCCACAAGTGGGCCGGCCTTGCTCAGCTCCCCCTTCCTACACCCCTCTCCCCCGACCCAGTGGCTCATTTATGTTCTATAAATTAACCGAGTTCATGGCTGAGGGGCTTAATTGCTTTCTCTCAGTGGTAACATATGGGTATGTTTACTAGGGTGGTTAATGCCCCAACTCTGCAAGGAGAGTTAATTTTGGAAGTTGGGACCACACTGCTCTGGAGGCATGGGTGGAGGCCCCATTCAGGGCACAGAGCCCTGCCTGGCCCCCAGGGCAGGGCTCTGTACAACTGAGCTCTGGGGAGGGGAGTACACGTCCCCTTCTCTTTCTGCCCCAGCCCCAATGCTCTTTGACAAAGACTGGCGAAGGAGAGAGGCTGTGCAGCTTTGCCACAGAGGTGATGGGAAGTGACAGGTATCTTTAGGCAATTGGAAAAGAGGATGTGGGCCCTTCACTTGCTGTGTTCAGCCAGAGACAGCAAGCCTGCCTTCTGCCTCTAGGGCCTCAGAGCCAAGGCCAGGCCTAGTGAGCAGGTCTGGTTTGATTTTATTATTATTATTTTATTATTATTACATTTTACTGGCAAAGAACTTTATTAACCTTTGTTTCAAATTTTATTCCCAGGCTTCTTCAGCTTAATGAGCTGACAAGAATGAATTTTGTCTAAGGAGAAACTGAAAAGGGCTGCAGTGTCCAAGGGGCTTGGGCATAAAAATATTAGAGATCTAGATTTTACCAGACCCGTGAACAGAATTCCTTTTTTGAGGAAGATCAGCCATGAGCTAACCTCGGCTGACAATCCTCCTGTTTTTGCTGAGGAGATTAGCCCTGAGCTAACATCGTGCCCACCTTCCTCTACTTTATATGTGGGATGCCTGCCCCAGCATGGCTTGATGAGCGGTGCCATGTCCGCACTCGGGATCTGAACCAGCCAATTCTGAGCCGCCAAAGTGGAACGCGCGAACGTAACCATTGCGACACGAGGCCGGCCCAAACAGACTTTTATAAAGCAGTCAAGGTATAAAATAGCTGTTCCCAGTAGCTTCAAGTTTTATCTTTCTTCAGAAGTTGACTCAATTCAGTTTCCCTTATTCCTGGAAGCCTCATCAAAATTCTCAAGACCTGGCATTGATCAGCATCGTCTTCACTGAGTCTGAACACACTATGAAGAGCTGACCTGGAGGCCGATGCCTGAGAGGCCGCAGGGGAAGCCACATCTGTGGGAGGGAACGGCGAGATGTGCACACTGCGATGACCCTTTCCTACCTGGGATAAATGGTGTGATGCCATGTCTTTCTTAACAGCCAGCTTTCCCCAAAGCAGCCCCCCAGCGGGTCCATCTCATTTGCTTTCATGCTCTCACAATCCTTGGTGTCCCCACCTTCTCCCAAGTGGTGCCCCCTTCAGCCCCCTCCAGGCTGGGGCATCCTGGATCTGCTGATCTTGCTCTGGGAGAGTCCCTCCTGTGACCTGGTGCTCCCCTCTTGAGACCTTCTGCACCTGTAAAACAAGGACAGAATAGTCATTTCCAGGGCCCCTCTTTGCCCTGGAGCTCTGAAATCCTGCTTCAGTCACTGTTCATAGCTCTGGGACTCAGTGGGCTCCTGGATGCCATCTTGGCCTGTGGCCATCCTGGTGGATCCTCACTGGCCCCACCCCACCCTCAGCCCGGAGGGAAGTTCTGTGTCTCCTGCCTTGCAGTGCCCCGGCCTCTAGAGCGAGTTAATTCAGGGTCTTTCTCGCATGCAGGGCCGTTCCTCTGTACTGTCCAGCTGAGGGACTCCAGTCTCAGGCCAGTCTGTGTACTGTGAAAAAAAGTCAGTTGTGAAAATCTGTTCCCTCTTCCCATGGATTGGGCAGGGGACAGTAAGTAGGAGAGGCTAAATTCCTCAGCATAAGCCCTACCCAGGAATCCGGCTGGGAGGGGAGGAGGGAGGAGGAGAGGGGGCAGAGGGAGAAGCTCTGCATGGTGGAAGTGGCCCAGGCACTGCTTTTAAAGATGAGACCTCTGGGGGCCGGCCCGGTGGTGCAGCAGTTAAGTTTGCAGGTTCTGCTTCTCAGCGGGCTGGGGTTCACCGGTTTGGATCCTGGGTGCGGACATGGCACTGCTTGGCAAGCCATGCTGTGGTAGGCATCCCACATATAAAGTAGAGGAAGACAGGCACAGATGTTAGCTCAGGGCCAGTCTTCCTCAGCAAAAAGACGAGGATTGGCAGTAGTTAGCTCTGGGCTAATCTTCCTTAAAAAAAAAAAAAAAAAAAGATGAGACCTCTGATGCTCAGCTTAGAAAACGTCTTGTGTGAATGGGTTTGTTTGCTTTTGTTTTGGGGAGTTTTTTTGCTGAGAATCCAGGCAGGGCTGAGGCCAGCCTTGGTTGATATGGTGCAGGCCAGGGCCAGCAAGCCGAGCTGAGAGGTAAAGTGGTGAGAATGCACGCTGGAGCCGGACAGCCACGCAGATTAGACGTGATAATAATGATCACATCAGGAGGAGTAGTTTGTATTTGTGCTGCGCTTGGAATAGTGCCGAGTGGGGTGAGTGTGATGTGTGTGTTTGTTGAATGCATTAGGGTGTATTGTTTAAAAACTCAATTAGAGGTTTTTAAAAAATAAGCATTATTTTGAAAAAATTTTAGATTTATAGGAAAGTTGCAATGGGAACACAGAGTTTACCTGTACCCCACCCCCAGAGCCCCTGTTGTTAACATCTGACGCTACCCTGGTACAGTTGTCACGCTGAGGAACCAGCCCTGGTGCATTACTATTAACAAAGCCCCAGGCTCTATTTGGGTTTCAGTCATTTTCCCACTAATGCCCTCCTTCTGTTCCTGGCTCCACTCAGGTATCACATTGCTTTCAGTTGTCGTGTTTTCTTAGTCTCCTCTGGTCTGTGACAGTTTCTCAGTCTTTTGTTGTTTTTCACAACCTTCGCAGTTTTGAGGAGTACTGGTCAGGTATTTTGTAGCAGTTCCTTCAATTGGGATTTTTCTGATGTTTTTCTCCTGATTACACTGGGGTGATTGGGTTTTGGAAAGAATACTAAAGAAGCTCTTCCCATCACATCATACGGGGGGACACAGGAGATCTGCATGACACTCCTGGTGACATTAACCGTCATCATGTGGCTAAGGGGATGTCTGCCAGATTTCTCCACTCTAAGTCACTATTTTCCGCTCTGCCTACAATGTTCTTTGGAGCCCAGGTTTGGAGCTTGGAGGAGCGGGGATTGGGCTGCAGGCCCTGGCGCGGGGCGTGTCTCCATGTGCCGCTTGGAATCTCTTGCAAGGATGAACTGCCCCTTCTCACTCATTTATTTACTTATTCAATCGTAATTCACTTCAGTGTGGATTTATAGACATGTATTTTATACTTTGGGTTATAATCCAATGCTGCATTTATTTATTTATTTATTATTGTTTTTTGAGGAAGATTAGCCCTGAACTAACTACTGCCAGTCCTCCTCTTTTTGCTGAGGAAGACTGGCCCTGAGCTAACATCGTGCCCATCTTCCTCTACTTTATACGTGGGATGCCTACCACAGCATGGCTTGCCAAGCAGTGCCATGTCCGCACCCAGGATCCGAACCGGTGAACCCCGGGCCACCGAGAAGCGGAATGTGCACACTTAACCGCTGCACCACCGGGCCTGCCCCAATGCTATGTTTTTTATTTTGTTGCTTGAATCGTTCTGGCTTTAGCCATTAGAAGCTCTTTTGGGTTGTGTGAGATAGTAGAAAATATATATATTGGTGTCTGCCTCCAGTTCCTGGCACAAGGCTCCTAAAACCCTGGTCATTTGCTGTCTGATAAGTGCACTAGGAGCATCTCTTGTTCTAATACTGTTCTTTGACCTCTGTTCTTGATGCAGAGCTCCTGAAACCCTTCTAATTTCCTGGGCGACAGGAGAAGACCTCTTTTGTTCTAATGAGGTGGCTCTGGGGGGCGCTCCTGGATGACAGCTGGTCACCGGAAAGACCAGGCTTAGAATTTTCTGCCCCGCACCCTATTCTCCTGAGAAGGGAGAAAGGCTGAAAATGGAGTTAATGATCAGTCATGTCTATATGATGAAACCTCCATAAAAATCCCAAAAGTATGGAGTTCAGAGAGCTTCCAGATTGGCGAATACATTCATATACTGAGAGGATGACACACCCCCAACTCCGTGGGGACAGAAGCTCCTGTGCTCAGGACCCTCCCAGACCTCCCCCTGTATATCTCTTTATCTGGCTGTTCATCTGTAGCCTTTATCATATCCTTTAATAAACCGGTAAATATAAGTGTTACTCTGAGTTCTGTGAGCTGCTCTAGCAAATTACTTGAACCCGAGGAGAGGGTATTTGGATCCTTCCATCTATAGCTGGTCGGTCAGAAGCGCAGGTGATACCCTGGGCTTGTGATTGGCATCTGAAGTTGGGGGGATCGTGTGGGGAGCAGTCTTTTTTTTTCTCCCCAAATCCCCCCAGTATATAGTTGTATATTTTAGTTGTGGGTCCTTCTAGTTGTGGCATGTGGGACACCGCCTCACCATGTCCTGATGAGTGATGCCATATCCGCGCCTAGGATCTGAATCGGCGAAACCCTGGGCCGCCGCAGCAGAGCGCGTGAACTTAACCACTCAGCCGTATGGCTGGCCCCCGGGGAGCAGTCTTGTGGGACTGAGTCCTGAATCTGTGGAACCTGATGCTATCTCCAGGTAGATAGTGTTCAAATTGAGTTAAATGTAGGACACCCTGCTGGTGTCACAGAGAATTGCTTGTTGTGGGGAAACACCTCCACACCTTTGGTGACCAGAAATGTCAGAAGAGAAGTGTTCTGTGTGAATAGTACAGGAGAGAAACATGGTAGGGAAGAATTGGGTTTTTCCCAACACAGGAGGTAGGCAGAACTGAGTTTTTCCTGAGCAGGTTGGTTCCTGTGTTCCTTTGACATGCCCTAATACTTTCGTTTATCAAGCACTTCCTTCTTTGTTGTGTGTATGCTCCAGGCTGGTGTTGTATTTTCCCTGCTCTAGAGTCAACCATTTCTCCAAGGAGCCCTGGTCCCTTTTATCAGAGAATGATATTTAGAAACCAAGATCTAGACACTGGGTGTGCTCTTTGCTACCGGGGTGTTGTTGCTTCTCGGCTCCTTGCAGCAGAGCTAGGAAATAATCGTGTGTATATTAACTGGTGTATATACATATCTATAACTGTTTCTGTATCTATACATCAGCATATATATTGGGTTAAACATGAGTTCATACTGAGATCTCTGACTCTATTCCAATACAACAGAGTTTTGTTGGATACATTTTTAATTGACCCATAAATCAAACTAATCTGGTAGTTGACTAGCACAGAGAAAAATATGAACATGAAAACATAAGAATCTTCATTCCCGAGGTGAGGGGGGAGGATATTGGATTTCCCACAAGGAGGAATGAAGGCCCAAGCTCATCTTCTCTCAACCCTAGGAGACCACGTGACCCTAGCTGACATCTAGGTTACAGAGAAGACATTTGATTACTCTGCGTTTCCACTTTTCACCCAGTTGTCTGCCATCATATAGCTACCAATAGAGACAGACTCAAATGGCACCTCCTCACATAAAGGAAAAAAAAATGCTCCCTCATTCCAGGGCCAGCTCGGTTAAGGTGGGAAGGCAGTGCTGTCTGGGCAGTTGGCCTTGGTCTTCTGGGGCATCTTTCTCTCATCTCTAGGCACTGCCCTTTCCTCCTTACTATGCTTGTGTGGCCTTTAGATGCTAACCCCTGACTCAGCGCCTCCGGCAGAGTTTCCTTGCTCTGAATTTCTGGGTGCCCAGGCTGGGTTGTTAGAGCCTTTGGGGCCCCCTCTCCTGAGCAGGGAAGTGCCTACAAGGTAGGAAACCTGGTCTTTGCTCCTGCGGGGAAAAGGCCAGTCCAGCCCCTGACAGCACAATCCTGCCTCAGCAATGGAGCTCCCCCGGCCCTCACTCTGAAGTGGCCGGTGCTTTACCACGGCGGGTGAGCTCTGCCTTCACCCTTGGGGCAGATGGCAGTGGCTAGCCGGCAGCCACCACGGCCTGTCTGAGGGGACTCTGTGGAGGGTGGTGGGAGCACGCCTGCAGCAGGAGCTCAGCTCCCTTCACCTGCTCCTCATCCTCTGCAGGGGCACAAAAGGGCTGCACTGCCTGAGCTTTAGCTCTCCCTCTTTAAGTCAGGGCAGAGGACACATCTGAGGGACATGTGGAGCTTGTAGATCCTGGAAGTATTTGATTAAAGGGAAAGGAATCTTGGCTTGAAGCACCAAGAGTCTTAAGAGACAAGACAGTTATGAAACAGAGAAAGATGCTGAGACTTTGCCTTCTGCTTTAGATCTTTTACAGGTGGGCCCGGGAGGAGGGCACGCCAGGTGTAGTGCTCAGTGTGTGCTGATCCCACAGGGAACTTGATGCTCTCTGGGGAGAGAAGTAGGATTGAAATCTAAGGCACATAAGGCAAGAAACAGGCACTTATTGGGCACTCACTGTGCACCTAGCACTCTGCTGGACACTAGGGGAGAAAGCAAGGGAAGAGGAGGCATCTCTCCTGTGCTGAAGAGCCCACCATCTCCTAGAGAAAGTAAGATGCACAGGAAACCACACCGGGAGTATAGGTCCTGGCCTGTGACACCTCTGTGGGCCCGCCAGTCATGACTGGGGCTTCCCTGAGGCAGTAGGAGCGGGCAGGGCATGGTGTTTGGGAGCAGACCCCAAGTCTGACAGACATGAATCCTTCCCAGATGTGTGATGTTAGGAGTTCACTTCCCTCCTCCAAACCTCCACTTCCCTGTCCATAAACTGAGAAGAATACTGGCAAGAATATTGTGAGGATCCACGTGATGATGTCTGCACAGCCTCAGCTGGATGTGAGGTGTACAGCAACCATTTAGTTACTGGTAGTAGCTATTGCAGTTATTTAAAAGGGAGGGCCAAGTCCAAGGCCAACTGCCCTGGCTGCTCTGCTCTTGCATGCTCTTAGGGCATCTTCCAGAGTGAGTGGTCATGCTCAGAGGGGTGGGAGATGCCGCAAGGCACTGCCCTGCCCGGCTCCAACAGGCATCCTCTCGATAAGAACACGTGCACGAGCCTGCGCCCTTCTGCTCTTGCCTCAAATTGGAAGAGGCCAGGCAAACTAGGCTCCTTATCTGTCCGCTTGGAAGCAGAAAGGGCTACAATGGCTCAGTGGAGAGAATAGCAGCCTCCAAATTAGTCCACGCTCTAATCCCCAGAACCTCTGACCCTCCGATCTTATGCAGCAGAGGAGATTTGGCAGATGTGACCAAGGTAAGCACCTTGAGATGCGAAAGTTATCGTGGATCAGTGGGGTGGACCCAATGGAATCACAAGAGTCCTTATAAGACAGAGACAGGGGGTCAGAGTCAGAGAAGGAGATGTGACATTGGGGGCAGAGGTGGGAGTGACACAATTGAGAAGGGAACCATAAGCCAAGGAATGCAGGCAGCCTCTAGGGAAATGGACTCTCCCACAGAGCCTCCGGAAGGAATGCAGCCTGCCAATACCTTGATTTGAGATCCATTTCAGACTTCTGACATTGAGAAATGTAAGAAGGTAAGTTTGTGTTGTTTAAGCCACTAAGTCTGTGGTAATTTGTTACAGCAGTGATAGGAAACTAATACAAGTATCTTACGAAAAATGACCCTTTCTGGGGCTAACTTCTTTCTTCTTGGCATGACTGAATTTTGTACAGAAGCAATAGAGACCATGCTGTAAAGGGGGCTTGTTTTTCTTTTGATCTGTATTACAAACATACTACCCCAGGGTATTGAACACTGATGCCTGTGCCAAGTTCCCACCCCTCCACATCAAAAGTGAATTTCTTATCTGCATCAACCGTCCTCGGATGGAAGCAAGCTTGCTTTTCTTTCGTCGAGGTTCTTGCTGACTGCTTCTTGGAAAGTAATAATTATCTGCCTTTGCTGTTTAGAGCATCTTCCTTTCCTGAACATCAGGTGACAACGATATCCTGTAGATAGATCTTCTGCAGCCTGAAGACTTATTTTCACACATTACTTTTCCTTTCTAAATAACAAAGTGTCTCGAGGGAAAGGCAGCTTCCCAGAGCTGGGCGTGCAGGACTGGGACATTTCTGTGGGTACGCGTCTGTGAGAGAGTGGGTGCCACGTGTTCTGACCCTCTCCGGAAATGGACTGACTAAACTCTCCATGAGATTGAGGAAGCCTTAAAAACAACAACGAACCCACTCTATGCTTTGTGCATTGTAGCTGATCTAAGATTAAACCAAAAATATGTCTCTTCAGGTAAGGCTCCTCTGCCAGCATGACTCTCCACAAACAGAAGTCCTTGGTCATGTCACAGATGAGGCCAGTGAGAAAACAAGCAGAGCCTAAGTCCTGCATCCTGCAGTTCATGCCTATCCGGAACGGCACTTTAGAGTTCATAAAGACGCCCTTGCACATATACCATCTTAGACCTACTCTCACTTCACAAATAAGAGCTACTTTTTTGTCTTTCTTGAGAGCTTGAGAGATGGCAGGCACTGTGCTGGCTCCTTACCTGGTGTAGTGGTTGGGAGCTCAAGCTTGGAAGCCAAACTGCCCAGGTTTGATTGCTGGCATCCTCCTCTTCCCTGCTGAATGGCCTTGCCCAAAATGCTTAAGCGCTCTGTGTCTCAGTTTCCTCCTCCGTGGGAAAGAATAACAGTATTTACCCTCGGGGATTGCCATGAGGGTGACAAGAGCTGATGTCTGTAAGGGTCTTAGAATGCTGCCTGCACATTAGAGGCCCTCATCGCATCCCTTTGAGGCAGGTATTTGTCCTGAACCCACGTCAGCTGTATCCCTCGCCTCACCTTGGGGCCTAGAACTCTAACTGGATAACTTGTGTCACGTGACTCCTTGATTGATGGGTCCACTGATTTTCAACAACAGTGCCTAGTTAATGGAAGAAAGAATAGGCTTCTCAACAAACGGTGCTGGGACAACTGGATAGCCACACGCAAAAGAATGAAGTTGGACCCCTAACACAATACACTAAAATCAACTCAAAGTTAATCATAAATCTAAATGTAAGACCTAAAATTATAAACCTCTTAGAAGAAACAGAACAGCAAGTCTTGTTGTCCTTGGATTAGGCGTTAATCTCTTGGTTGATGCTCAAAGCACAAGCCACAAAAGCAATAGATAAATTGGACTTCATCAAAATTAAAAACTTTTTTCCCCCAAGTTCTCTGTCTTCTTTCTTTTTTTTTAAATTCAGGTACGGTTGACTTATAACATTATGCTAGTTTCAGGTATATAGCATAGTGATTCAATATTTGTATACATTGCAAAATGATTACCACAAAAAGTCTATCTAGTTAACATCCATCACCACAGATATTTACAATTATTTTTCTTGTGATAAGAGCCTTTAAGATCTACTCTCTTAGCAACTTTCAAATATACAATAGAGTATTATTAACTACAGTCACCATGCTGTACATTGCATCCCCAGGACTTATTTATTTTATAACTGGAAGTTTGCACCTTTCGACCCCTTCACCAATTTGCCCCACCCTCTACCTGCCACCCCCACCCCCAAGCAACCAGCAATCTGTTCTCTGTATCTAGGAGTTCCATTTTTTGTTTTTAGAGTCTATATTTAAGAGAGATCATACAGTATTTGTCTTTCTCTGTCTGACATTTCATTTAGCATAATGCCCCCAAGGTCCATCCATGTGGTCACAAATGGCAAAATTTCCTTCTTTTTTATAGCTGAATAATATTCCATTATATGTATATGTATATAATACATATACATATATATATTCCATTGTGTATATATATATGTATATATACACACACACACATATATATGAAAACGACTGTGGTTCCGTAAGATTAGTACTATATAGCCTACATGTGTAGCAGGCTATACCATCTAGGTTTGTGTAAGTACACTCTATGATGCTTGCACAACCATGAGATCACCTAACAACACACTTCTCAGAACGTATCCCCTTTGTTAATTGACACATGACTGTGTGTGTGTGTGTAGATATATATGTGTGTGTGTACATATATATTTTTTTATATCACATTTTCTTTATCCATTCATCCATTTATGGACACTTAGGTTGCTTCCATGTCTTGCCTGTTGTAAATAATGCTGCAATGAACATGGGGATGCACGTTCAAGTTAGTGTTTTTGTTTTCTTCAGATAAATACCCAGACTTGGAATGGCTGAATCATATGGTATTTCTAGTTTTAATTTTTTGAAGCACCCCATACTGTTTTCCATAGTGGTTGCACAAATTTGTAGTCCCACCAACAGTGCACAAGGCTTCCTTTGCTCCGCATCCTGTCCAATACTTGTTATTTCTTGTCTCTTTGGTAATAGGTGTGAGGTGGTATCTCACTGTGGTTTTTGATTTGCATTTCCCTGATGATTAGTCATGTTGAGCATTTGTCACGTGCCTATTGGCTATCTGTATGTCTTCTTTGGAAAAATGTCTGCTTAAATCCTCTGCTCATTTTTTAATTGAATTTATTTTCTTGCCATTGAGTTGTATGAGTTTTTTCTGTATTTTGCTTATTAACTCCTTGTCAGATATACGATTTGCAAATATTTTTTCCCATTCAGTAGATTGCCTTTTCGTTTTATTCATGGTTTCCTTTGCTGTGCAGAGGCTTTTTAATTTGTTGTAGATCCATTTGTTGATTTTTGCTTTTGTCGCCTTTGCTTTTGATGTCAAATCCAAAAAATCATCACCAAGGTCGATGTCAAGGAGCTTACCACCTACGTTTTCTTCTAGAAGTTTTGTGGTTTCAGTCTTACATTCAAGTCTTTAATCCATTTTGAGTTAATTTTTGTGTATGCTGTACCATAGCGGTCCGGTTTCATTCTCTTGCAGGTGGCTGTCCAGTTTTCCCAACACCATTTATTGAAGTGTCTTTCCTTTCTCCATTGTATGTTCTTGCTACTTTGTTTTAAATTAATTGACCATATGTATGTGGGTTTATTTCTGGGATCTCTGTTCTTTTCCATTGATCTATGTATCTGTTTTTATGCCGATATCATACTATTTTGATTGCTATAGCTTTGTAATACAGTTTGAAATCAGGGAGCATGATGCCTCCAGCTTTGTTCTTCTTTCTCAAGATTACTTTGGCTATCTGGAGTCCTTTATGGTTCCATACAAGTTTTAGGATTGTTTGTTCTATTTTTGTGAAAAATGTCATTGGAATTTTGATAGAGATTGCATTGAATCTGTAGACTGGTTTGGGTAGTATGGACATTTTAACAATATTAACTCTTCTAATCCATGGACATGGAAAATCTTTCCATTTATTTGTGTCTTTTTCAATTTCTTCATCAATGTCTTATAGTTTTTAGTGTACAGGACTTTTACCTCCTTGGTTAAATTTATTCCTTAGTATTTGATTGTTTCTGGTGCAATTGGAAATGGGGTTGTTTTCTCTTTTTTTATTATTTTTAAATTTAAAAAAATTTTTAAATTTTTCACTGAGGAAGATTCGCCCTGAGCTAACTCCGTTGCCGACCCTCCTCTCTTTGATTCTTTGATTGAGGAAGATTTGCCCTGAGCTAACATCTAAGCCAATCTCCCTCTACTTTATATGTGGTTTGCCACCACAGTATGGCTGACGAGTGGTATAGGTCTGTGCCTGGGCTCTGAACCTGCAAACCTGGTCAGCTGAAGCAGAGTGCTGCAAACTTAACCACTAGGCCATGGGGCTGGCACCAAGATTGTTTTCTTAATTTCTCTTTCTCATAGTTTGTTCTTAGTGTGTTGTAATGAAAAACTCAAATTTTTCCTTCCTATGTGGGGAAAAACCCAGTTCTTCCCTACAGTGTGCTTCTTCCCTGTAGGTCTTCTTATTACTCACACAGAACGCTTCACTTCTGACACTTCTGGTCACCAAATGTAAGGAGGTTTTTCCCCACACCAAGAAATTCTCTGAGACACCAGCTGAGTGTCCTACAATTTAACTCAATTCTAACACTATCTACCAGAGGATAGTGTCAGATCCCACAGGTAAAGGGCTCAGATCGACAAGACTGCTCCCACCTTACTTCAGATGCCAGTCACAAGTATTAGGTCCTCAGGCAACCCACAACCTCTGTCCAATTTGGCTGCAAATCACTGGTTCCAACAAGCCCCTCCTCAGGTTCAATTAATTTGCTAGAGTGGCTCACAGAACTCAAGGGAACAGTTATTTACACTTACCAGTCTGTTAAAGGACATGATAAAGCATGCAGATGAACAGCCAGATGAAGAGTTACACAGGGTGCTGTACTCAAACAAATACTGGTACATGAGTGTTCCTAGAAGCACTATTCATAATGGTCAAAAAGTGAAAATATCCCAAATGTCCATCAACAGATAAATGCATAAACAAAACGTAGTCTATCCATACAGTGGAATATTATTCAGCCATAAAAATGAATGGAGCACTGATACACGCTATAATGTAGATGAACCTTGAAAACCTTATACTAAATGAAAGAAGGCAGGCACAAAAGGTCACGTATTTTATGATTTTATTTGTATGAAATATACAGAATAAATAAATCCATAGAAACAGAAAGCAGATAGGCGGTTGCCAGGAGCTAGAGGTGGTGGAGTAATGGGGAGTAGCTGCTTAATGGGTATGGGGTTTTATTTTGGAGTGATGATAATGTTTTGGAACTAGGAAGACATGGTGGTTGCACAGCATTGTGAATGTACTAAGTGTGACTGTAGTGTTCACTTTAAATGGTTAATTTCATGTTCTGTCAATTTCACCTTAATAAGAAAAATTAGGATAGTGATTATCCTTGGGGGGTATAGAGACTGAAAGAGAACTCTGAGGGTCTTCCTGGTTGCTGGTAATGTTTGTTTATCAGGCTGTGGAATATACAACTGTGTTCAGCATGTGAAAACTCATTGAACTGTACTCTGAGGATCTGGCACTTTGCTGGATGTATATTATAAATCCATAAAAAGTTAAAATGGAACCAAATGCCCAAGGCAGTGCCTGAAGCATAAGAGGGGCTAACAGCGCCATCTCCACCACCGTCCTCCACACTCCCTCTCCAGGTGCCCCCTCCCTTGCCTTATTGCTTTCAGAAGTACAATTTGGAGAGGGAAGAGAACATAGCTCAGTCTTCTCACGAATAGCGGATTTAATGTTAAGAGAGTTCCATTGCCCACGCTGGAGACCTTACGAATCGTAGTTTAATCCTTAAAGACTGCTCAACTGCCAAATCCTAATGAAGAGTGCAATAGGTAATATGGGCATGTATCACTTAACGAAGGGCACACATTCTGAGAAATGCATCGTCAAGCCATTTAGTCACTGTGTGAACATCAGAGAGTGCACTTACACACACCCAAATGGTATAGCCTACTACACACCTAGGCTACATGGAACTAATCTTATGGGACCACTGTCATGTATGTGGTCCATTGTTGACCAAAATGTCATTATGTGGCTCATGACTGTATACTGAGGGAATATTCTCTGAGAAAACAGATGGCAAGGAAAATGGGCATGAGTGTTTAATATTTGAAAGATTCTTTCTGCCCATGGCTATTAAACACCATGCTAAGTAGTATAAAATGCCCTCTTAAATCATTTTCATGGAAGTTTTTTTTTTTAAAGATTGGCACCTGAGCTAACATCTGCTGCATACCTTCTTTCTTTTTTTCCCTTCTTCTTCTCCCCAAAATCCCCCAATACATAGTTGTATATTCTAGTTGTGAGTGCGTCTAGTTGTGCTATGCGGGACGCCGCTTCAGCATGGCCTGATGAGCGGTGCCATGTCCGCACCCAGGATCCAAACCGGCGAAACCCTAGGCCGCCGAAGCAGAGAGCGCGAACTTAATCACCTGGCCACAGGGCAGGCCCCTATTTTCATGGAAGTTTTAAAAGAATTTTCTGCGGTGTCAGGTTGTGCAGATGGGCTCGTGCAACATCCTGTCCAGGGTGGGAGGCACAGAGATCCTTCCCATCATCACGGTTGTGTGAGGAGCCATGGTGGCCGTAGAGCCCAAGGAGGACCTCTATGTGGATTGGTACTGCAGCTCCTCACATCAAGGACTCCAAAGAGGAGCTCTGGGTACCACAGGCATCCCAGATCTCAGACAGAAAGTGCATGTGGAGGATGCACCTCGCTGGATGGCCCCTTCCCCTTGCTCACCGTGTCCTGGCCACTGAGGTCTTTTCCAGACCCTCAAATACGCCAATCTCTTTCTTGCCTTAAGGCCTTTGCACATGCTGTTCTTCCTGCCCACGGGCCCAACCTCCCCAGCGTCTGGGCATGTTGGCTCCCTCATCCTACAGAAAGCAGTAGAAGCATCTCTTTGTAGAGATGTTGTTTTAAGGGGACTCGAGATTTGTTTTAATCACTTATGGTAGAACAATCAGACTTGGAAATGATTGTCACAAAGAAAGACGTTTTTTATACTTACAGTTCTCTAGAAATAGGAGGCATGCCAAGCTATGCAGGGCCACATGGGAAAGTACCAGATTTGGTCAGAAGGCAGAGGGAACAAGGGGAAATTGTGAGCAAGAACCTATGTTATGGTTTCTGTGGGAAGGAAAGGGTGAGGCAGGATAAGCAGACTCCCGGTTGGCTGGTTCGAATCCTTTCAGGGGACTTTGGGCATTGGGGCTGTCCCCAGTTGTCAGCCATGGAGTGATTAGAGGAGGTGGTAGTGATCCGAGTGGGAGAGCCAGATAGAGGTGGTGGTGGGGGCTCTGGGTTGGTTGGCATGCATTTGAAAAGCACACTCCTGGGGCAAGTTGTTTGTTCTCTCTAGGCATTAGCTAACCCTGGGAGGGTCAGGCCCTCGAGGGTCAGCAAGGCCCCAGATGTCAAAACATCAGATTATGGAAAATAAAAGGCATGGTTACTACAGAAGCCTTCCCAGAAACAATAATGTTTATTGTATTTTCTATCTCTCCTCTAGTTCTATCTGTTTCCTTTGCTGGAATGCAAGCTCTGGGGGAAGGGGCCATGTCTGTTTTCTTTACCCATGTATCCCTAGTGTCTATAACTTAGGCGATGCCCAATAAATAGTGAATTAATGAATAAGTGAATGAAATTATGTTTGCTTTAGCAAACTCTGAAATTTTAAGATCTACCCCGCTAGTGCCCTAATTGTGCTTAAGTGTGCAATTCTTTTTTTAAGTTGGACACAATGTCTCAGTTGCTGACAGTTCTGAAATGAAGTGTGTTCTTCCTCTGTTGTCCTGACCTGCCTGCTGTCAGATCTCCCAAACACTTTGACAAGTGTTTGCATCCGTGACGTCAGCAATACAGTGCTGCCTAGAGGGAAAAGTGTGGGATGAAGTAGGCTGCGCACCTATAGCCCATGTCCTATTTTCTTACCAACTCTTTTTTTTTCAATTGGAATTTCTTGCTTTGAAAATGACAGGAGACCGGGAAGGTTGCACTTTTACTGAAAGGATGTGTCGTCTCCAGATGAATTTTTTTCTAGACTAAGTCTCTACCAGGCAATGATATTTGTGCTAATTCCTGTAGAATTAACTCCCTGACCACATCGTTTTCCAAATTGGTCTAACGTGCAGCTGGCAGGTCCCCAAGCATGGATGAGTTCCCTTTGGCTGTGGAGCCAAATCAGTGACTTCTGGGGCTAGAAGAAAATGAAGACTCAAGATAGGTAGGCTGCCAACCCCTAGCTGCATAAAAAGAGAAGAAAAGAACAAAAAAAGTGAAGAGAAAAGGTGGGTGGAGACGTGTGGGGCCAGCAGGGGACTGAGTGGGGCCCCTCCCAACACTGAGTATGATTACTTGCTTCTTTAGAAATTTTGTGGGTGAAAAAAGGCATTAATTATTGAATTCATTTGTATTTCTTTGTTTAGTAGTAAAGTTGAACTTGAATTTTTGTGGAGTATGTGTGGATTATGCTTACTGGCCAAATTTTTCCTCTTTTGACTGGCCTATTCATATCCTTTGCCCATTTATTGAACAGCACATGCATCTTTCTTGTTCGTTTGTAAGGACTCTGCATTTCAACTTCTGGGTTGGTTTATACGTTGCCGTCATTTTTACGGCTCCTCACTGAGAGCAGCTTCTTTCTGCACAGCAAAGTGGGGATGGATTTGAAGTGATTTACGCATTATCAGTTAGCACGTCTACGGTTGGAGACTAGTTTTGAATTTCACACTGGTAAGAAAAACTCTTGTCACTGGGGGTGATAAACTTCCTTCCCTAAGTATCTCCCATTGAAAAGGGCTGAAGGTACTTCACGACTTCAACAGCTCTACAACACCCTTGTTGGATGGCTGCAGACAGGCAAAAAGCAGGCAGTCGGAGCCCTGGGTGACGGGGAGAACAGTGAGGGGGACTTGACTGCAGGACAGAGGCCTCCTAACCTGCAGGGAGATCTTGGCAAGAATGTGAATTCTCCTTTGATATCAGCATTAAAAGGATTTTTTGGACAACATGTCTTCTCAGGCAAGGGAAACAATAGAAAGAGTAAACAAATGGGACTTCATCAGACTAAAGAGCTTCTTCAAGGCAAGGGAAAACAGGATTGAAACAAAAAACCAACCCACTAATTGGGAAAAAATATTTGCAAGTCATATATCCAACAATGGATTAATCTCCATAACATGTAAAGAACTCACACAACTCAACAACAAAAAATCAAACAACCTGATCAAAAAATGGGCAGGAGACATGAACAGACATTTCTCCAAAGAAGATATACGGATGGCCAATAGGCACATGAAAAGATGTTCATCACTGATCATCAGGGAAATGCAAATCAAAACTACACTAAAATATCATCTTACATACTAATTTGGCAAAAATAACTGAAACAAAAAGTAACAAATGTTGGAGAGGTTGTGGAGAAAAAGGAACCCTCATACACTGCTGGTGGGAATGCAAACTGGGCAGCCACTATGGAAAACAGTACGGAGATTTTTCAAAAAATTAAAAATAGGGATACCATAAGACCCAGCTATCCCAAAGAACTTGAAATCAGCCATTCCAAAAGACCCATGTACCCTACATTCATTGCAGCATTATTTACAATAGCCAAGACGTGGAAGCAACCTAACTGCCCATCAACTGATGATTGGATAAAGAAGATATGGTATACACACACACACACACACACACACACACACACAATGGAATACTACTCAGCCATAAAAAGGAATAAAATCGTCCCATTCACAACAACGTGGATGGACCTTGAGGGAATTATGTTAAGTAAAATAAGCCAGATAGAGAAAGACAAACTCTGTATGACTCCACTCCTAGGTGGAATTTAAACAAGTAGACAAAGAGAACAGTTTAGTGGCTACCAGGGGAAAGGGGGGTGGGGGGTGGGCACAAAGGGTGAAGAGGTGCACCTACAATACGACTGACAAACAATAATGTACAACTGAAATTTCACAAGGTTGTAAACTATCATAATCTCAATAAAAATTTAAAAAAAGAAAGAATGTGAGTCTCTCTTTGCCTCTGTGACCTCATCTAAAAAGTGAAAGAAGATATTTGTGGGGTCATGTTACAAGTGTACAGAGGCCACCTGTGGGGAGAGGCGGGAATGAAGAGTAGATGGAAAGGGAACTTTTACTTTTTTCTCCATCTGATTCTGCTTGAGCTTTGAGAACCTCCTTGTTTTCATGAATTTCCCCAACATTTTATTATGAAACACACCAAGCATAGAGAACATTGCAAAGATTGCACATGAGCACCTGTATACTCGCCACCTAAAGTCCACTGCCGACATTTGACTGCACTCGCTTTACCGCCCGTCCACTCATCCAGCCATCCCACTACCCACCCTTCAATCTACCTGAGTTTGGGATGCATTTCAAAGTAAGCTGCAAAAAGATATTCATAGAATATTCTTGTAATTACTTTTTTAATCTGTTCGTAGAGAAATGTCTAAATTAAGTGATCCTAAGGTTATATCTAGCTTCAAAGATTACCACGTGGCACTCTTTCCAAAATGTCTCTGTCTAACAAAAAGATTTCAGGCCCCTCACTGAGGACTGTATTTTCCCTTAATTTCTTTGGCATGAGTAATATGTTGTAGTGCAAGAGCCTGTCGGTAGGGTTTTTTATTGTAATACAAGTGCCCGACATCAAGCTTTTGATTGCTGAGGTGTCACTTCAAAGACATCCATCTGGAATAAACACAATGCCTGCTAACAACTAGACAGAGAGCCAGGCTGCCTCACCTGTGAAGTTCCCTTTTTTGGAAAGCTCTAGTTGACCTAGATAACTGACCATTTGACAGCTTGCTTTTCCCTTCCCGTGCTTTAGTTCCCACTCTTATGTTTTAAATTCACTAATAAAGAGCAAACCTGTGAAACCCTATGCTCCCTACCCTTGACCAGAATAAAGACAGAACCCCAGGTCTGCTCTCTCTTTCTCTCTCTCTCTCTCTCCCCCCAAGATCTCACTATGTGGCCCGAGGTGTGCTGTGTATCCTCCAAGACCTGCACATAGTAACCGTTTTTTTCAAAGTTCCCTGATGGTTGTTGCTGAGGGCATCTTGCAATCATAAGAAGAACCACAAGGGACGTTCCAGCCGCAACGTCAGTTCTGAAAGGGGCAACGTCTGCAGGATCACAGAGGGCCCAGGTCAGCACCCACCCTCAGGCATTTCTAGCCAATAGCATCTCTATCAGTAGGCTGAGACTGGCACAAAACATATGTATTTTGTTGAAAAATGAGAAAGCAGAGGTAAAAAGAAAAATGTAAAAATCTCCCAGAGATCCAATTTTGCTGTGTTTAGTTTTTTTCCGGTGCAAATATATATAAGTAGTTAAACAAATGGCATCACACTTTGCAACGTTGTCAGAGATAACTGAGAAGAGTGTGGAGGGATCTCATCTACCACACTGCCTGTGAAACTTGCTTCTCACAGCAGCTGTCGAGGTCAGCATGATTACCACCTCCGTGTTCTCGATGAGGAGACTGAGAAATATGTCCAGCGTCACATGGCAAGTAAGTGGTAGAGCTGAGACTGGAATTCCCGTCGGGCTGGATGCAAAGCACATACACTTAGCTATTATATTTATTTCCAGTCAAAGGAAATGAGCATTCCTGTACCTGTACCGAGAAATGGATGAATGTTTTTGGATTATGAAGATTGTTTTCAGTTCTAAAATTAGTGTTTAGAGGCATTTAGTTACATAGAGAAGGAGATATGTTAGAGGTTTGGTAGCAAGTACGAAGAAAATAGCCCAACTGGCTAAAGCAAAGGTGGAGAGGGGTGTCTGGTATTAGGATGTGGGAGATACAGCCAGGCCTTGGCACCTCTCCCTCTTGCTTGCTGTCCTTCTCCTTGAATGTCTGCTTTGTTCTTCCCTTCCCGCAGGTGGCTTTCTCTGCTTGCCTGGCCTACCACAGAGAACAGACACCCTTCAGCTCCAAATTTACACTTACAGGTCCAGCCATAGGCAAAAGCTCAGATTCTCTCTCAGTTCTACCTGACAATTCCAGGAATAAAAAAGTCGGATTGGCCCAGCTCGAATCAAGGTTCCATCTCTGGCTCAGTAAGCGACGGCTGGAAAAAGGGGTGCCCCATCATTAATGAGGCCAATGGGCATTATCTGTCACTGATAGAGGGAGGGCAAGGAGGGGAAAGTTCCCACAGAAGAGGATCACTGGCTCATGGGTGGGCAGACACCCTACAGATACCCCTTAAAACAACTGGTGGAACAGAAATTCTAGCAGTCCAAAAGCCACTCAACTCCACATCCTGCCTGCCCCATCCACTGCAGGAGACCTCTTCATTTGCAGGGAAGGACGAATGGGACACACAGAGTCTCAGGGGACGCACAGATATTGAAACAAGGACAGACTTTAGTGTGCTTTGGGGCATGAGATGTGTCATGAGACGAAGGGTTTGAAGGGCTTGGTTTGGCTCCTGTATCTGTCTGCTTGGGCTACTGTAGCAAAGTACGACTGACTGGGTAGCTTAAACAACAGAAATTTATCCTCTCACAGTTATGGAAGCTAAAAGTCCACGATCAAGGTGCCAGCGGGGTTGGTTCCCTCTGAGGGCTGTGAGGGAAGGGTCTGCTCCAGGCCTCCCTCCTTAGCCAGTAGACGGCCATCTTCATTTTCACATGGCATTCTCCCTGTGTTGTGTCTGTCTCTAAATTCCCTTCTTATAAGGACACCAGCCATATTGGATTAGGGCCCACCCTGATGACCTTGTTTTAAACTCAATTACCTCTTTAAAAACCTGATCTCCAAATAAAGTCCTATTCTGAGGTACTGGAGGTTAGGACTTCAGCGTATGAATTTTAGATGGACGCAATTCAACCCGTACAGTTCCTCTCTTGGTCTCCCTCCCAGCTGAGTGGAGGCACTGGGGCCAGTTGGCTTGATGGGAGGGTGGACTCCACATCAGCGTCACCCTCAGAGTGAGCTCAGAAACTGCTCTTCACTGTTCCATGGTGCGACCCAAAGCCATCACTGTCTCTGTTGTGGAAGGGACAAAATAGATGTTTCAATAACTGTTTAATGGATGAATGAAAAAGGCAAGGACTGCTCAGAGGCTGCAGGATAGGAAGGGCAGGGACTACAATCAAAGCGAGTCTTCTCGGCAAAACAGGATCAAGTTCACAACCCAAAAAGGTTTCTCTCTTCTCAGAGTGGTGGGAAAACAGGCTGAGCATGAGCTCTTCTAAATGCGTGTGTGTGTGTACGTGTGTGTGCAAGCGTGTGTGTGCAGGCGTGTGTGTGGCCCTTTTGCTCTGAGTCCTTTATGAGACTCCAGTACCCTCATTATTCTTACTCAGAAATCAGTTGCTTGCAAATAAAAGCCTTGACTTTGGATACTGTGTCTCTGGTCTGGGTTTCAGGACCCTGGCTTAGGAGTCAAAGCCAAGGATACTCTGTTCTCTAAGCTCCCTCTCGGAAGCAATAAGCCTCAGCCTCCTTAATGAAGAAAGAGTCACAGGGCGGAAAGGAGTACCAAGAATAATGTTACTGCAAGATATTCCTCTGCTTCATAAGATCAACAGATGTAATGATTCATGTGTCTCAGAGGGTGTTCAGGGAATCAGAAAAAAGCTCAAAGAAATGAAATTAAGCAACCTTGGAACTACTTTGTCTCAACTTCTTTACTGTGAAATGACATTTGTCATTTCTGTCACTTTTCCTTATGGCCCTAGGAACTTCCTGATTGAACAGAAGAAAACAAGACCTCTTAGGATGCTACTGATCTTGCTCACATCTTTGAAGGGCCTGAAATGACCTTCTAAGGAGAGAAACAGATCAAAATGCAAACACAATGCATCACGTGGGACCCCTAGGAAAGGCCCCCATCAATGCGTGTGCAGACCATTTTTCACAGCCAGGGAGAAAAATGCTTTGTACTTTCATACAACATAAAAATAATACAATCACTCTGTCAAGTTTTGGTCTCCAAAGAACAAAATCTTGAGCATTTCCTCTAAGTCTAGACTCAGCAGAAACAACTTCATCCCTGGCTTTTTTAGGGTTGATGTCTGAGGACATAACACATGTGGATGATAAGCATGTGAGAAGTTGATGCTTTTCCACCATGAAAAGACAGAGGTAAACATGGTAATCTTGTGGGTTTTTTTTTTTAACATTAGCTACTTGGATTTTTTATTGGCTGAGCTAGTTTTACTGAAGTCTGGCTTCCTTGCCCCTTTTTGCACGTTAACTTTTGTTTTCCCTTTTGAAATACTTTTTGCCTCTGAAACTTGCATCGACAGATATAATAAATTAATTTGATTTCACAGTTTGAAAAAGCCATATACACATGTCACTTTTTGTAGAGCCACACAGAACATCTAAGAGGCCCAGAGCCCTGGTGGCTGCTTTGTCACGGCTCCATTTCAGGGCTAGCACCCTCCTTTCCCATCAAACTGTCCTCAGGGTCCTTGTCCACTCAGCCCCACCGGACAGAGAGGGCCTCATCAGAAGCATGGAAACACCATGGGTCTGTGCCACTTGGCCTGTGTGTATTCCTTTCAATCGACAGTTCTCAGCTTAATCTCCTTGCAGGCGTGTCTAACCTTGAGACTGCAGGTGGGCAAGAAGTGTTGTTGTGGGTCCTGGAGGACTTTGGTGACTTTCAAACTAAGTCTTCATCACCTAGGGTCATTTGTAGGACATGCATGTATTTAGAAGAAAATTTGGGATTCATGGCCTGATCCCTGAGCCAGCCATAATGTATTTGAAGCCACCTCTGCACAGAAAATTCAGGGCTGTGGTCACTACAACTGTCTGTCTGATTTCCATCTGGGGCCCTGAAACCCCTGAGGCTGCCTTCACTAAAGGAAGCTGTACCAGGAGGCGTCTTAGCTCTGACGGGGAGCCCTCACGTCAATGTGTCTCTGGTTCAATGTCAAAGCCCTGAGGTTCTATGGGCAACTTCACACGTGCCCATGGTCATCTGGCAGTTGTCTTCGTTATGCCTGTATTACACCTTAATTGAAGAAGCAGTGGTGAGGGTTTGCTAGCAGAGCACCTGCCACGTCCGTTGTTGAGCCTCAGTGAGAGAAGCTGAGTGCTGAATTCCCCACATATGGACCCGTCCACTGAGGAGAAAGGGTGACAGTTGTGCAAGACTTGGGAAGGTGTGGGCGCAGGTGCCTCTCCAGTGGAGTGCACTGCTGCGCACGTGGGCCGGGGCTGCTGGGTGGAGGGGTTTTGGTAGTCATCTGTGTTTTAAGTCTGTCGACACCCTTCTTTCTTCCTGGGGACTGGCCCTTGATGCTGCCCTGCACTATCAATCACATTGTTGTGCATGGGCTCCCTGCCACTCCCCCAGCAAAAAAACTGGGACTGGGCACGTGACCCAGGCTGACCTAAGCTGGGAACAGCAGTTGCTCCTGGATGAGCCCGTGATCCAAACCGTCCAGTGAAGGTCCTTGCCCAGACTGGTCTATGGAGTTCAGCAAGGGGGACTCGCTTCTGCTGGGCCTGGGCATGCCCAACTAGGGGGGCTGTGCAGCAGTGGCCTCCCCGCCCCGGGAGGGCCCTAGGAGAGGGAGAGACATGGGGGTTTGAATTGCGTGTAAAGACCCAGCCATGCCTGAATTCATTCCTACTATTTGAGTCTACAAATTCCTTCCCACATTTGTTTGTTTGGCTTGAGCTAGTTGGATTTGTGTTTCTGTCACTTTCAAGTAAAATAGTCCGGGCTTAGAGTCCCTTATATCGAGTCAGTTACCCTAGTGGTTAAAGACACAGATTTAGGGTCAGACTGCTTAATTTATGATCTTCGTTCCACCTCTCCAAATGCGAGACTCAGGGCAAGGCGCTAACGCTCCCACGTCTGTTTCCTTGGCTGTAAGACAGGCCAGCACCTCCCTAGGAGAGTCTGTTGGTCATGCCTAAGTGACAATGAGTAAGTTAAGCATCCAACATCCCTTGATTACTGTGACTGAGTCCTTTTAAGCCCTCCAAACTGTTGGATGCTCCAAACAAAAGCTTTTGTTTGGAAAGAATGTTCTTATCTTTGAAGCAGCTTTAAGTGTTAACTGTATAAATCTGAAGGCCTCTACTTACTTACAGGGAAACTTATCCAGAGAAAAAGACCACCACCATTCCCATTTCTCCAGACAGCTCTTTAAGAAGGAAATCCTCCTCATCCTAAACTTTCTGCTAAATTCCAAGGTAGAGTTATTTTAAATTAAGTGTGTGATAAGTAAATCCTTAGTGAGGCGGGGACGGAACCATAGGACGTCACCCTCACGGTCCAGCCACAGCGCCTCTTTGCTGAGCTGCAGGACGTGCGCTGTGGCGTCCATGATCGCTTCTTATACAATTACACTAGGCTTTCATTCACAGTGTGCAAATCCTTGTGGGAGGCTGCAGTGTTGTCTTTGTTTATTCATACACTATCTTGTTCCAGAAAGGATTTCTGATAGCTTATATAAGATTATAAAATAAAAACAAATAAGTGAAGAAATTGGGGAATAGAGAGTTGGAAAGCAAATTTAAGAGTGAGGTGGGTTAGACAGGCAGGTATAAAGTGAACCATAAATTTAACTCTGAGCTTTCTGACAGCTTATGGAAAGAGGGAAATACAAGCAGGGGTACGATAACCACGTCTTTGTATTCTGAAGCTTGGATATCTTGGGACCATGATGGCCCTGTGAAGACAGCCCCAGCTAATTCCTAGAGATGGTAAACCACTCACCCTCAAGCATCTTTCACAAACAAACCAACCACTCCCAAACCCACACCCCAACCACCTCCTCCACGGGGCCCTCACACTCCAAGCCACCCTCCCCCTATTCACCCAGGGCCAGGTATCAGACAACTAGGGACAGCCCCTGTGCCCAGGGCCCACTGAGGTTATTCACACTTACCAATCCCAAACCTACTTACCCTGTCTGCCTGCGCCTTTCCCACAGAAAGCACAGGAAAGGCGCGCGGCTGCATCCCCACCGCCCCCCTGCCTCCTAACTGTGCTGGTGCTTCCCTGCAGGGCCTGTGGGATGGCCCCATTTCTCGGGATCTGTGAGTTTACAAAACTTCGTCCTTCATGACAGATCTTTCCATGTCTGTGTGTCTTACCATACCTGAGTAAAACCAACCCCTGGTACGTTCTACAACAGCGATTCCTGGCATCCAGTGAGGAAAACAAGCCAGTCGCTCAGAAGCACAATTATTCACAAAAGTGAGGCAGAGGTCATTCCTCCCATGACCCTCTTAAAGAAGATGTTGTGTCACAGAGTAAGCAAGGTCTTCCAGGGCAAATCCACGGTGGAATGGCTAGTCCTGGGCCAGGATGCTTTCCACGGCAAGTGACCGAAAGCTGAAGGAGGGTTAAACACCACGTTCGGAGGCAGCACGGCTCCACGAATCTACGGCTCCAGGGGAGCTTGGTTTCTTTGTGATTTTGGGGTTTTTCTGCCTCACCTCTGAGCACTTTCTGAGACTCAGTAGATCTGTTTATCTTAACGTTGTAGGAAAACATTTTGAAAAGTTAACTAATCATTTTTATTCTTGGTATTCCTTTCTAGCCCATGGCCCTGCTTTCCAACATTAGAGGACAAGTTCAGAGCCAAAAAATGGAGTCATATTCTTAGCCTTGACTCTAAATAAAATAGGTTTGTGAAAACCACAGCAGAGATAACGTCTTGAAAGCTAAGGATTTCAATTGGCAAAAGCCTGGCTTTTGGTGAGGATCAAAAGGCTAAGAAATAAAGAGCGAAGTGTATGCAGTTTACCTGTGAATTGATGCGGGGTCGCCAAGCCGAAGAGTCAAAAGAAAGATTTCTTGGACTCTCAAGGTCTGGCAGTAGTGCTCTTTTATTTAGAGAATAGTGTGGAATAGCATGGGGACAGGACCCATGGGCAGTAAAGAGCTGCTGCCCTGTGTTGAGGGTTAGGGCTAAATTTATAAGGCATGGGTACGTGACTTATTTTTACTGGAAAAAGAAAAAATGATGTAAAAAGTCATTAAATGGTTTCACTGCAGATGGGGTCTGGTTATCGTGTGGTCGTATAACTTTAGATATGAACCTGGTCATACAGATGGGCATGTAGGGGAGGATGCCGTGGGCTTCTCTCCCTGGGGCAGCCCTAATCCACACCATAGAATCCATCGGGTCATATAGGTCGGCATGTAGGCCAGGTCACCTTGGGCTTCTCTCCCTGGGGCAGCCCTAATCCACACCATAGAATCCATCGGGTCATATAGGTCGGCATGTAGGCCAGGTCACCTTGGGCTTCTCTCTCTGGGGCAGCCTTGATCCACATCATGAACAACTGGTTGGAAGAATACTCGCCTAGCCCATTCTCTTCACCATCGAGTGAAGGGAGGAAAATTCTTTCTGGGCTGCAGGGAGGAGGGTAAGGTAGTAAGCAAGGCCACTGGTGCTGTGAGTCTCTGAGAAGGAACTCTGTGTCGGGCACACTCAGGCCAAATGAGCCACAAGAATGATAAGCTGGGGGACCCCTGAGCATCGGAGCCCTGCACTGGGGTGTGGCCCACACAGGCCAGAGCTCGGAGCAGCACCTAAGGGGGTCCTGGGTGGCCAAGGCTATGGTGCTCAAGATGGATCTTGGGAAGATGGATGGATGGATCAGGGAAATGGATAGATCAGGGAAAAGTCCTAAGACCCCAGGAGATCTTAAAACTGCTGAGAGGGTGGGGGGTGGGGGGTGCCTGGAAGAGCCTCATGGTTTTGGTGAGGAGGACATAGCTACTCGTAGAGTGGTGGACCTGGTGTCCAGGGCTATGGAAAAGCCGTGGAGGGTGCAGAGGCATGGCAATGAGGACCGCACAGAGGGGCCACGTGGGCAGAGATGGACTGAGGCCCATACTTCCTCCCCACAAGTGTGGCACTCCCGAGTCCCCCAGAGCCTTGATGCACCCCCAGGGCAGAGCAGGGAGAAACATCAGAACTTAAGTCCTGAAATGACTTCATAGTCATTAACAGAGTTTATTTGGAAACAACAAGATTATTTCTGCTCTTGGGAGAAGATATGGGCTCACGACAAAAGCAAAACATGATTATAGAAAATACTTTGGAAGAAAGTAGTCAAAATGTGCAAACTTCCAATTACAAGAAAATTAAGTACTGGGGATGCAATCAATGTACAACATGATGTTAACAGAGGTAACGCTGCTGCATGGTATGTTTGAAAGTCGTTAAGAGAGAAGATCTTCAGAGACCCCATCACAAGGAGAAAGACATTGTTTTCTTTTTTTTTGGTATCTATATGAGATGGTGGTCGTTAATTAAACCTGTGGTAATCATTTCACAATACATGTAAGTCAGATCATTATGCTGTACACGTTCCAGTTATACAGTGTTGTATGTCAATTATAGCTCAATAAAACCGCAAAAATATAAAATAAGATAAATAAAAATTTTAAAAAAGAAAAACGTTGTTTCCTTTTTGCCTGGCTCAGCTCACGGGCTGTGGGGAGCTCGGTGTGAGGCACTTTGGTATTTAGTGGAGAAACAGTTGTTTCACTCCGGCTTATACCTAGTTATTGATTATTAGCTCTAGGCAGGATAGAGCATGAGTCTCAAACTCTCTTTTATCTTTACAGGAAAATATTTTGTCTATATTTCCTCATTTTTATTATTTTTCAATAATAAACATTACTGCTGTGGCATTTATTCATTCAGCAAACAGTACTGAGGACTTCTTGGCACCCAGAGGCATGGATTAGGGTCATTTGTGAGTAAAAGACACAAAATATCAGTGACTTACACAAGATAGAAATATATTTCTCTTTCTCATAAAAGTCTGAGGACAGACAATTCAGGACTGGTGTTGTGGCTCTACTCCGCAAAGTCCTCAGACACCCAGGACTATCTATCTTGCTGTGCATGGCCTCAAGTCACACAATCACTTCCTGGTCCAATATGGCTGCTCAGGTCCAGTCATCACACATACATATTCCAGCTAGCAGGAAGGAGGAAGACAAAGGACATGACTAGCTGTCTTTTATGGAAAGCTCCTGGAAGCTTTCATGTGATACTGCTATTAACATATCATTGGTCCAAACTTGGTCAAAATATGTTGCTTCAAGGGTGACTCAGAAAAGTAATTTTTATACTGAGTGGCCCTGTGCTCAACTAAAAAGTGGGAGCTCTATAGAGATATAAAAAAGGAGACTGGTTTGGGGGGCTAACTAGCAATCTCTGACAAACACAGTACTTTAGGGATGTTTTATTTATGTCAATTTAATTCAATAGACATTTATTGGGCATCAGTGTGTGCCAGGCATTGGCAAGATGAGGTTTGGGGGTGCCCTCCTCACAGCCTTCATCCTATCATGCCGCTCTCCCTCTGAAGAGGCCACCACTTCCTCATCTCCTGATCTGACTTGGTTTTGCAGACAGATTTCTTTAAAAAATATCTCCCTTTAGCGATGTTGCCTGAGGCTGAACTCTGAGGGTAAACAATTCTGTTTTACCTACTTGATACTTTGATTCATTATGAGGAATCACCTAGCTCCAATTACCTCTAGGCCTTGAGTGTGAATCATCAATCAATATTCAATTTCTCAGACTCAGCATCACAGACTCTTCAAGCTGGAATGGTCCCAGAGAGCACTGAGACCAACGCCTCATTATGCACAAGTGGACACTTAAACCCCCAGTGGGGTGCAGAGGCTTGTCAGCACTCCCGGGTGTCTGGGGTTGGCGGCCCTCCCCAGCCCCCTCTGCCTCCCTCCACCATGGGAATGCCAGCACCCTGGCAGAGGTCTGTTACACATCACCAGGCAATGCCCAGGGAGGTTGTGACTGATGCTTCATCCTGTTGCTTAGTCCCCACGTGACTCGTCCCAATTCTGCAGACACACATTTCTGAGCCCTGCTTGAGGCGAAACTCAGGCTTGGATTTGTGTTGTCTTGCTCCCTGTGCCTCTCCCCTTCCTCCTCTCAGCTTCTCCTCTTTCCTTCCTACCCCATTCTCACTCCTCCAGCACTTGCCCACCTTTTTACCTGTCGCTGGGTGTAGGGAAAGGGGGCAGGTCTCCCGTGCACTTGGGCAGTCAGCGTGTCCTGGGTAGGCCAGGTGCATATAATCTTTCACCCTGATAGTGAACTTCTGAAGAGATACATGATTGGGTGGGTGTGTGAAGAGTTCAGATTATTCCTCTACTATGCCACTCTTACCTCTATGCAATGACCTTTCTTGAGGGAGGGAATGGCTGAAGTTACAACCAGGGGGCTGGGGATTGGCTGGGCCCTGGCACACATGAGGAGGCTGTCAGAGGTACTCTTGGCCTCTCACCTGAGCCCTTCCAGGAGGCAGGGTGCCAACCCCTGGTCACAGCCTCCAGCCTTCATGGAATCATGTGGAGCCCCATGCCGGGCAGAGGGTGGACCCTGCTGGGATCTGGAGGGGCCAGGCCCTCCTGAGAAGTTCCTCTCCTCCAGCTCCTGCAGCCCCTGTGCCCAGCCGCCGCCTGCCATGGGCCTCGCTGCCTCCAGTGTCCCAAGGTCCTGGGTGGTGTCCTCCAGCGGGGCCCGCTCTGGGAAGCAGGCTGCAGAAGCGTGGCCTTTCCAGGTCCAGGGCACTCGGGAACCATCTACCCTCCTGTCCTGAATCTCTGGGCGTTGCAGCTGGGTGGCAAGAGTTTACTCCTCCTGTGTGTGAGTAACTGAGATGTGTAAACAAGGTAGCGGAAAAAGTACAGAAAGAAAAAGAATCTGGGACCATCTTACCTCGATGGATACAAAATGAGCTCCCTTCTGGCCCACCCTTGGGGAAAGTGAAGATCAGATGTCTCTTGATCCAGGAATCATCTGAGTCAAGGTCCCAATCGGCACATGGCAGGGGGGTGGTCAGGGCCGTCAACACCCTGGTTTTGAACCATCCTTTAATGCACTGAGGTGGGTTATGTTTAGTGTCAGGGAAGGATTGTGTCCATTCTGATCCACAATGAGAGTGGAAGCTTTGCCCGATATGATAGAAGATCTTGTTTTTCACATGCTTTGTTGCTCTGCGTGTGTGTCTCCAGCGCATTTCAGAATTCCTCACAGAGAGAAGCAAATATTCAATCCTGAAAAAGAAAGGTGCTTCCCAGAAGTTCTGATGTCATTGCATCTGAAGTTAGTGCTGTCCTTATGACGTGAAGAAAAAGAATGGTTATTATTTGTGTTAGATACAGACTGGTGGGTGGCCTATTTCTTTGCAAGTCATCCCAAATGGAAGGGCTAACTGCTTCTCTGTCAAGCTATTTTCCTTGAATTCATTTCCAAAAACTTGCTCCTAGAGTTCCCCATCAGAAAAAGAACACACCATATTATTTCATAGAAGGGCAAGCATGGACCGAGAATTCCTGGTCCCCTAAACCTTGTCTACCACACTCTTCCCCGTCCCTGGCCACGTGCCTGCCAGGGTGGTGCACAGTGGTCCATGCTCACCATCACAGGAAGGCTGGGGCAGGGGAGGGCATTCTCCCTTCCAGACCCCATGCTCGCTTACAGGTCTCTGATAGGGCGCAGATGAAAGAGGGAGGAATTGTGGTCCGAGATCCCCCCTCCCCAACACACAGGTCCCAATCTAGTGCATTTTGGGTGTGGCTATGAGTGACATCATAACTATGTTTACAAAAGTGGCCCCTGGTCACCAACAGACAGAGCCCAGGGAGGCCCTTGAGATGGGGGTCCATTTGGCCACCCGTGAGATCTGCCCTTAAGGCCACACACACACGGCTTCCGTGGGACCCACTGAAGCCTGTTCTCCCACTTTTTCTTCTTCTGTCCTCCACTTCCTATAAGAGACTCCATGTTTAAGGTGTGGGGAGGGAGGTGGAGAGGAGGAATTAGACTTGGTTAGTGATTCTTCATTTTAGTCTGAGAAATAAACGAGGATTTATTTCAGTTCATCCTATCCTGCCTTCAGGCTTCACAAGAACTGGCCCTCTTATTGCCACAAGTGGAAGAGATGTTATTTGCCAGAAGCTCTCTTAGGGAAAGCACAGTTATGCATGTGGAAGCACATGTCCATAAGCTGCTTGGCCCAAGAGTGAAATCCCAAGGGTACAATCAACTCCAGAAGCGGATTTCAAAACTGATATAAGACCACAGGTACTTGTTTTGCTGCCGGTCTATGGACCACAGTTTGAGTGGAGACTCTCTGGACCCCAATTCAAACCACTCAAGTGAGTAAGGGCAGTGTCTCCCAAAGTGTGGTCCTCAGGCCATCTGCATCAGAGTCCCTTGAGGTGCTTGTGAAAATGCAGATCCCTGGGCTCCAACCCAGTCAGAATCTAGGGCAGGACACCTGGCATCTGCAGTTAAATAAAGTCCCAGATGACACTCGTGCAGACGGACATTGGTGAGCAGCTGTTCCAGGAACAGAAATGCTTGCAGCCCACCCCAGGAAAAGTCTAGGTTGCGATGGCTTGTGGGCTTGTGCTGCTGCTGTGTGCATGGTCTCCTCCTTCTGTGCCCCCAGGTTTTGGCCTTCCGACTCCTGGAAATAGGAGATTTGTATCATGGAATGGCTACAATAATTAGCACTTCAGATCTTGGCATGAGGAAGTCCTAGAGGGAACTCCACCTAAAGGAAAAATACTCAGGAGGGCATTGGAAGGGGCAGGTGGCGAAGGACCCTCGCTCTTTGTTTCACGGAGCCTCCCTTGCACCTCCAGCTCTCGGCACAGAGCCCTCACCTGAGGGAGCCACAAGGCCGGGAGGCTGGGGAACCATGCAAAGCTGGACTGGCAGGAACCTGGACGCCCCACAGGAGCAGCCTCAGGCAGCAGCAGCGCCCTCTGTGGTGAGTCAGCAGGGCCTCCCAGCAGATCCACTGTCACGCGTGGCAGAGAAATGCGACTTAGCACAGCACACGCTGCTTCTGGCCTAGTCGCCAGTGGAGCGTACACTGGATCCTATGCCTGAAAAAGGCAGGTGACAAATCACGTACAGATCTAATCACATGAGCAGATGGTGTGGTCCCCTTGACATTCACACCTGGTGGCTGCTGAAGCCCTAGAAAGGGAGTGTAATTAGAAAATAAACCACCCTTGCTTCATATATTCATTTCTCTTGCCAAGTGAGAAATTTCACCTTTAAGCAATGATTTTATCTTCCATGAAGGCTGTCTGCCTGCTCAGTGTGAGCTGCAGATGGTTTCCAACTTCATTTTCATGTGGACAATAATGCGGACCCTAATGTCACCCATACCTCCATTAGCAGCTATGATGTCCTTCATGTGCGAAGGGACTTGGACTTTGCAAAGCCCTTTTCTATGGTGCCAAATCTACAGAGTCATGGAACCGCCCCCTCCCTCTTCCTCTCTTCCTTCCTCCCACGAACAAGCAGTGTGTGGAGTGGGCGTTACAGAGAAAAGAGATAGCTCCTGGTACCAGGGAGGTCACAGAGCATTGGCAGAGACAGACAGACAGACAAGCAGTTGGAATCACTGTGATGAGTGAAACAAGAGTGTGACGGGGGCGGACCCTGTGGCCGAGTGTTTAAGTTCGCGAGCTCTGCTTTGGCTACCTGGGGTTCGCTGGTTTGGATCCTGGGCGTGGTCCTACACACTGCTCATCAAGCCATGCTGTGGCAGCTTCCCACATAGAAGAATTAGAATGACCTACAACCAGGATATACAACTATGTCCTGGGGCTTTGGGGAGGAAAAACAAGAGGAAGATTGGCAACAGATGTTAGCTCAGGGCCAATCAAAAAAAAAAAGAAAATGTGAGGACGAGCCTGGCGATGCAGACGGAGGGAGGCTTCTGGAAGTGGCAGCGCCTAGAGCAAGCCCTGAAGTTGAGCAGGAGTTTCACAGCAACATCTACTGAGGCGAGGTCTTTCCCACTCAGGGAACTGCAGGCACACGGCTTTGCTGGTGCTAGGATAAGTATGGGCCGGCGGAGATGAGGATAGAAAGGCAGGCAGGGGCCAGATTGGGAAAGGCTTTCTAAGCCCTGCCAAGGGGTTTGACCCCCTCTCCCCTGCTCCCTGGCAGGAGCCCCCTGTAAGGTCTTAAGCAGAGGAGGCTTTAGTAGGATCCCTGAGGCAGCCGTGAGGAGGAGGGGCTGGAGGAGGCATGGGGAGGGCAGGCCATGCACAGCTGCCCGCCTGGGAAGAAAGGCCTTGTGGATGAACTGGCTCTGTGCTTGAACCAGTAGAGAGACTTTTGCAAACTTAAGTGCCCATCGTGGGTCTGTTCTCCCAAAGCTCTTCAAGCTCCACTTGATGAAAGATCTCGGTGCCCTGGATAGATCTAGTCAACGGAGACAGAGAGGCTGTCGGTCCAGCACATGCCTGAGCTGGAGGTGGGAGACTGATGAAAGCCAGCCATCACACTCATTTTCAAACAATGGATGGGGAAAATACTCACCAAAATCAGAGAGAGAAATGGTTAACATAGTCATACCTAAAGAAAACAGAATAGTGACCTTAAAAAAAAAAAGTAGAAAAGCAGGCAAAAAAGTATAAACAAATAATAATTTAAGATAAATAATATATAAAAGCACAAAGAACATAAAACAAATACACAAACCAACACACATGAAAAATATTTAACACTGTTAATGATCAAAGTAATGACCGTTTAAGCAATGAGAGTTGCCACTTTTCAGGTATCAAATTGGCAATATTTAAGAGCCAAACACACCTTAGTGCTGAGAACGCTGGTGAGGTGGGCTCCCCAACACTGCTGGGGGCATGGAAATGGGAAACTTTTCTAAAAGTAATTTGAAAATTAAAACCAAAAGCCATAAAATATGTCTCGTTCTCTAATTTTCCTTTCAGGAATCTATCTTAAGAAAATAATACACGAGGCAGCAGGATGTATACACCAGAACATGCTGGGCTATTTCTGCTATGTCTCGCTTGGAAGCGACGAGTCATGGAACGAAGCTAGCCCCCTTTGACAAGCTGCGGCTCGTGGTGTGAGGTGGCCTGCCGAGCGACCGCTAGAAGTATGTACGCAAAGATTCTGAAAATCCTGGGGAACATGAACATGATACAGTATCACATAAAAAAGCAGATGAGTAAACCGTAAAATTGACATGGTCCCAGTTTCATTTTTTAAAATGAGTATGCACTTAAATAAATGCTGGAGGGCTGTGCATCCAAACGGGGAGGTTGTGAATATTTCCTTTTAATGTAATTTCTCTGTTTCCCTGTATTTTGCCAGTTTTCTACAATGAATACTACTTTTATAATAATTCTTTTTAAAAAATTAGCCTAAAAAGCATGCTTGGCCCACGCAAGTGACTCTGTTCCTGAAGGTGCTGCCCACAGCTGTGGTTGGGGCAGATGGAATGGCAGGAGGCCCTTTGTCGGCCAGGTGCTGGGAACACCCTGTGTCACTGTCTCATCCGTGCCTGCAGAGGGCCTGGCTAGAGGTAGCCCCTCCAGGGTCACCTCGGGGTAGGGGAGAGACTGCCCTTCTCCAGGAGAGGAAGGTAGGGGCTCAGGTGCAGTTGGGCAGCACGTGAAAGGACCTCTGAGGCCCTCTTGCCTCCCTGTCTCCGTGTACTGTCCTACCGCACCCTCTGGCCATGGGACGTTTGAGACGCCGCCTGGCTGAAGAGCACCCTCCAGGCTGTATGGGTGTACCCCATTTGCTCCAGTGGGCTGATCTCAACCTCTAATCACAGAGAATAGGGAGCTGATTGTACTAGTTCATGCTAAGACACGAGAAATTAACAGACTGACTTTACCTGCCAGGGATCTTTATGTTTTAAAGTTGAGCGTTTGAAAAAAAACCCGACACACACACAAAGTCATCTGTATGGAAGCAGTTTGGGCTTTGGGACAGGCCAAAGGGGAGTGCAGGCCATAGGCTACCAGCGTATGCCTGGAGGGAAGCACTTCTCCACCTGTGCACCTTGCAGAGGGAGGATCAGCTGATGTCAGCCTGGCCGTATACATGTCTGAAGGTGTAGGGGCTGGTTCTGAGACCTGTCTCAGTGACCCTGGGTGCCATCGGGGTCAGCCCTGGGCCTCTCTGAGTCGCTGACTCCTTCTAGGGTGCAACTGGGTTTAGGGGTTTAGGTCAGTGTTTATGAAGTGCTTGCCAAGTGCAGGCACTGTCCTGGGCACTGGGCAAACCTGCAGGGCGGGCATCTTTCTGTTCTGCTCACTGCCGTACTCCCAGTGCCTGGAGAGTGTTTGCGTCAGCGCTGGGTTCCACGGGCCTGAAGCTTATATGATTTAGGAGGGCCGCTTTTTAGGAAAAGCATAAAAAATTTTTAAAAAACTGGTTCCAAATAAGTTATTTATTTAGAATGAGAAAACATAATAAATTACAAGATTTACAAAGCCTGCAAATATCACAAGATATAGGTTATAAGTTTACAGGGTAAGGATTTTTGTAGTTAGAATCAATTCTGCTGGCCACTCTTCAAATAAATTCCCCAATCAAGTCCACTCCTGTTTCTTCCAAGAATCTGGGTCTGGACCTTCAGGCCGCGTCACTGAGATTCAGACCTCCCAGCTGAGGCGCCTGGAGGCACCTGCCTTACTTTCTTATATTCTTTTCAGCCTCTTGGTCCTTTACACATCCCCCAAGACTTAGTTCTCCAACCTCTAAGAAATTTTCCGGTCAACCGCTGACCACTTTGTCATCAAATCCCAAGTCTAACTCTAAAGGAAGTCCGTCTGAAAATGCTTGCTTCTTCAGTGGGCTTGGTTTGATGCTTTCACTTCATGCAAAGCAACCGCTGGAGAAGAACTTTAAAAATTCCCCCTTTCTCATCCCAGCCGTGCCCTTTATGCCCAGGGGCCCCGAGCCCTTCCAGAGATGTTTGACACATGATGATGCCTGCCTTGGCAAGCGGATTAGACAGAACTCAAAGTTTTGGGAAGAGTCTGAATCTGGCCATGATAGCATTTTCCTTCTAAAGGACGGTTGCCTGCTGCCCAGGGAACCATGGCCCCACTGGAAAGTTGAGTCCCTGAGGACCCCCGCTGGCAGGTTTGGAAATGTCTGAACCTGTAACATTCACTGGGGTTGCAGCAGGCTCCAGCACTCAGTTTTCTTTGTCAATTTATGCCCCAGAGAGATTCTCACATGTTCTAAGAGAAATGAGAGTTTCTCTTTGCCTCGCCAGCCTCTGCATTGTCCTTTTAGGCAACAGCATAATCCAGGACAGAGCAGGATGCTTTAACTGAGTGTCAGACTCCAGACCCAGATCATCTACAACTGGGCATTCTGAAGATGCTGCTGGATATAACTGAAACCTTATTTTGGTGATTGTTGAGGAATCACAGAGAATGGTAGAAATATCAGAAAAATTGGAATTAGGCAGGCATTTCATTTTTTTAAAAAAAGAAAAATGTAGTAGATCTTAAAAAATTTTAGGTCTGCTTGACATTGCTTCCCAGAATACTCCTGGAATTGATGGTTGAATATATGATTTGTAACCGTAGGAAAAGGATTCAGAGATCAGCAGGACTCTGCGCTAGTTTGGCAGGGGCAGGTCATGCCACACCCACACCACTCCTTGTTCAATTGTGGTACTCGGTTAACAGCTCAGTGGAATTCTGCAGAGAGTACTTTTTTTTTTTTAATTTCATAAGGCATCTGACATAAAATCCTATGTATGAAATAGAGAAATAGGGGTCAGGCAGTAGTTCAATTGGACAGAAGAAAGATGAGTTGATTGAAGAATTATATTAAAAATCGGACTGATATCATAGAGGAGAGTTGAGCATTCTATTCTTGCTTTTCAGTGCTCAGAAAGGGACAATGTGCCTGCCCAGTCTCTAGATACTGCAAAACTGGTAGGGAACGCTGGTGTGTAGGCGACCAAACTCAACATATAAGCTTGACAGCCTGGAATGGTGGGCTCAGATCAATGAGTAAAATGCCAACCGGGATGAATGTCAGGTTTGGATTTAGATTTTTAAATATGGGAGAAACATCTTGGCAGTGCATATGAAAAATAATTGGGCAATTAAATAGAGCGCAGTGTGATGTGATTTACAAATATACACAGTCCTGCACTGCCTTCCTGGAGCGCCCATATCGGGATCAGTCTAGGCCATCAGACATGAAAATTAGTTTTCACCTAGTTTCTCTTAAGCCACATCTCAGTTCGATTGTGGGATCTGCATTGTAAGATGCAGAAACAGTGACAAACCAGAGAACATTGAGGGAGGCGCCTGGAAGCATGTCATACAAAGAAATGAAGGAAACTTTTTAATGTTTTAAACATGTACGTTTTTAGTCTTTTACTGTTAAAAAACCCCAAAGAAATGCACATTTTAAAAGTTGGAAAAAACTAAGGAGCAGTGGAGGAAAAAACCACCTATATTGCCTTGAAGGAGCAGTCATTTTTAACCATGAGAAGGTGAGGCTGGGGGAGAGAGGAGTACGCTTGGTTAGGGCTCAGGAGTACGGACTGGGCCTCTGAGGAGCGGTTTCCTTATCCCCAAAATGAAGGGCTTGACCAGAGATCCTTCAGGCCACGCCACTGTTACGAGCAGCCTCCTGATAGGGCTGACTGTCTCCAAATGGCTCAAAGGCTGTCAGGTGACCACAGGGAGCAGATTGATCACCGCTGTCCCAGGTTCCAGAAGATAAAACCAGAATCAGTGCATGGAGTGACAGCTAAATAAACTAAGAAAACTTTACTAAGAAAAGCTTACTAATAATTAGAACTACCCAAAACTAGAGAGGACTACTTGTCAAGCACAGAGTAGCCTGCTGTGGGCTAAACTGATGTCTGTCAGTCTTAGCTTGGCCAGCAGCAGAGATCTCTACATTTTCCTCTAAGTTCCACAAGCCCCAGCCCGGACACAAGCCCCAGCCCCGACACAAGCCCCAGCCCCGACACAAGCCTCCTTCATCCAGATCCCATTTATGAAGAAGCATTTACACAACTAAAATATACCACTGTGTCCTGGGGGGATCTGGGAGAAGAAGCAAAAAAGAAAAGAAAAAGAAAAACTGCATTATTGAGAAAGGAAATTCTTACCGGCTAGAACTGTTGAAACAACTTCTTCCTCTGCATTTTCAGAATCTTAAACATACAAAAGGAAAAAGTTATCAAATTGCAAGACCTTTTAGAAAGGTGAGCCTAATGAATTGAAGATCTTTGCCACACAGCTTCAAGTTGCTGTTTAAGCTACAAATGTGCACACATGGAAGGTTTTCTGTTTTTCTAGCATATCAGAGCATAAAGCAGTCTAATTATGAAATCTTGGTAATGGTCATTAACCACATACCTAGCTGTACCTGGATGCATTTTATTTTGCAGAATTTAATTTAATTGGCAGAAAATTATAGCTCTTTAAAAACTCTGTAATTCGACAACTTTCATAACATTTCCCCTCTTTTGCTGTCCTCCTTCTTGCTCCTTCCTTTCTGCTTTTAACTTTCCAGTGAAAAGGGACTTAGTATATTTCGAAATCTAGCATGACTTATGAGGGCGCTTGACACTGCACTGCTGGCGTAGCTGCAGGGTTGGGCGTGAAGAACTCCTCAGTGAGGCCCAGGGAGAATGACTGCGTGGGGTCACCGGGCTTGGTCCCCGCTCTCAATGAATCACAGGCTGGTGGGGAGCAGGCAGCCCATCAGAGCTGCCCTCCTGGACCTTCCTGGCCCGTCCTCGCCCGTCCTCAGCCATCTGTGGCCTTTTCTTCCTCAGGCTTTTCACTCCTGTCATCTCTGCCTGGGGCACATTTCCTCAAAATATTTGTGCAGCTTCAGTTTCTTCTCAAACGTCCCCTTTGCAAAGAAATCTTCCTTCCAGTTTATATTTTCTTCCATAGCAGAAATTATCCTATCGACTTGGCTACTTGTTTGTTCTCTGTGTCCTTCTTGAGGGCAGGTTTTGTTCCCATTGTAACATCTGTTCCTATACCAGTGCCAGGGTTCAGTCTGTATCTGCTGAGTGAAAGTGTCTGGTTCCTGCCTCAGGGACTTCGTGGTCAAGCAGGGAGAGGAGACAGCTCCACAGGGTAATTCCTGAAACGCAGGTGCATGCTGCGCATCCCGGAGGAGGAGTGCTTGTGGTCTCCTGTGAGCGGCAGTGCAGTGGTCTGGAGGACTGAACACCTGAACTGAGTTGAAGGACAAATCGGAGCTTGCCCAAGTGACAACAGGAGGAGGGGCTCCAGGTGGAGCAGTGGGTCCACAGTCTCAGCAATGTGCAGACGGTTGACCTTGGCAGACGCAGTGCTCAGGGCATACTCAGGTGCTCCCATACATTTTTCTTTGCTGTCGGTTGAGTTCATGTGACCAGATCTAAAAAGGATGTGTGTTACTTCATGGCCATAAGATGTTAAAAGCTGGTAGGTCTCCTCCATCCCTGTGAAATAATAAATGTATATATATTGGTCTTTGTCCCTGGTTCCTGGCACAGAACTCCTAAAATTCATGTAATTTTCTAAGTGATGAGAACACTAGGAGTATCTTTTGTTCTAATATTTGGGTCTTTGGCTTTGGTTCCTGACACAGAGCTCCTAAATACCTTGGAATTTCCTGGGTGATAGGAATGTCTTTTGTCGTAATGAGGTGACTCTTAGTAGGCTGCTGGATAGCTTCGGGATGGAGGCTGGTCACCAGAAAGACCAAGTCATGATTAGAAGCTTGGAAGTTCCAGCCCCTCCCCCGATTCTCCAGGAAGGAGAGAGAGGCTGGAGATTGAGTAAATGATCTATCATGCTTATGTGATAAAGCCTCCATAAAAAATCCCCAAGTTTTGGGGTTCTGAGAGCTTCTAGGTTGATGAACACACATCTATGTGCCAGAAGGGTGGCATAGCCCAACTCCATGGGGACAGAAGCTCCTGTGCTCAGGACCTTTCTGGACCTTGCCGCATGTGTCTCTTCATCCGGCTATTCATTCATATCTTTTATTATATCCTTTTTAATAAACCAGTGAATGTAAGTAAGTTCTGTGAGTCTTTCAAGCAAATGATCGAGTCCAAGGAGAGGGGTCATGGGAACCTCTGATTTGTAGCCAAGTCGGACAGAAGTTGTGGGTATCCTGGGCATGGACTAATTGTGATTGGCCTCTGAAGTAGGGGCAGTCTTGTGGGACTGAGTCCCTAACCCATGGGATCTGATGCTATCTCCAGGTAGATAGCGTTAGAACTGAAGCAAATTGTAGGACACTCAGCTGGTGTCGCAGAATTGCTTGATGTGTGGAAAACCCACACATCTGGTGTCAAGAAGTGTTGTGACTGTGGTAGTAGTGTGAGAGTAAAGGAGAAACACACAGAGTGTTTTTCCCAACTTAATCTCTCTCTTCCCTTCTTGTGACCTGGAAACTAGGGCTTGGGGTGGCCATGACACAGATGAAGGGGTCTTGGATCTCTGACTCATTGCTGGGAGGACAGCCCCCTCTTTGTCTGAGTGAGAAATAGACTTCTATTGCTTTCAGATCCTGAGATTCTGGAATTTGTCTACTGTAGAAGCTCGTGGTTACTTGTCCCAAGTAATACAGTGACCAAGTAGGAAATGCTCACAGGGACTACCACCCTTATCCAGAGGAGATGAACAGAAAGTAAAAACTTATCAGATTTCCCTACTTTCCTAGAAAGCGAAGATTGTCATCTTGGCTTCAGTTAAAAGAGCTCTTTCTCTGTTTCACTTCTTTAAGTTCCTTTGACCAGATTTTTTTTAATGAAAGGCTTCCATTGGTTTTTTTTTTAAGGCATAAAATAAAAAAATATAATTTTCTAGCATTTATGGAGTGCTTGTGAAGCCCTCAGTGTGCATCTCGCTTAACCCTCACAACTCTCTGACATAGGTGCTGTTACTATCCCTATTCTTCAGGTTTGGAACCCGGGGCTTACAGAGGCAGACGGCTAGTGAAGGCACACTGGGAGTAGACGGGGAAGCTGAGTTTCCAGCCCAGGTCTGTCTGATGGCCAAGCCCTGGCTCCCACCTGGGAAGTAACTCCACTGATCTAATTCAGTCCTCCACTAAACAGCTGAATCCGCAACAAGGGTTTCCCACGGTCGACCTGGTGGAGCAGACAACCACATTTCTGGTCCACTTTAATTTGTAAAAAACTTATTCTTTATCTTGAGGTGAAATCTGCCTCCCAGGCCTTCAATAAATGCTTAATGAATCAAGTCATCACTGTCCCCTGTGCTGGAATCACTGTACTATGTGTGCTCCTTTCCGTTTGAAGAAGACAAAGGAGCTGTACGGATAAAAGAAAGAGCTGAGGAAGAGTTTCCCACTAGCCTTCCCCTTCAGAGAGAGGTATTACACAACAGTAGTGATCATTATAAAATAGAACATTTCAACTTCAAGGCAAGAAATAAAGCATGGTGTTGGCCACTGATTTTAGGATCTACAGCTCCCCTTGTGTTGTACTTTTGTTGCTATTTTAACATCCTATAAATTTAAATTATATATTTGAAACATCTTTATTATGAGTCATGGACAATAGTATTTTCCAGAATCATCTCTGGGTTTATATCAGGTGGGCTCTCTCAGAATACGTGGTCTTTCGTGTGAATGAGGAATATGAAGGAGTAAATTCTGGCCTCAGCTCTGTCAATACATGTATGATTTGAGAAGCTCTCCTTGCCTGAAACTTTATAAATGTGTTCGCAGCTTTCAGGACTCCAGGAATGTAGAGTAGCCAATGTCTAAGCAGCCTCTGAATTTCAGGAGACTCACGAAAGAAGGTTTGTTATATCTACTTCTCCCGCCAATAGGGATTCTCATTTAACTTTGTAGCCCAGATCAGATACTTTTTCTTTAGTTTCTATACTTTTAAATCAAGATTTCTTGATAAACTGTGTACTTGTATTTAATCTCTAGTAGTGAAAAGTTAGGGGACACAGTCCACAAGACCACCTTTGTGGACTTTGAACACCAGTTGCAAGTTTGGGACTCCCCAAGTCCACCTTTTGGTTTGATGATTCTCTAGAAGGACTCACAGAACTCATTGAAAGCTGACAGACTCACGGTTACAGTTTATAACAGCAAAAGGATAAAGATTAAAATCAGCCAAGTGAAGAGGTGTGTGGGGCAGAGTCCAGAAGGGTTCCAAATGCAGAGCTTCCAGTTGTCCTCCCTCCATGGACAGCGTTAACTTCTCCCAGCAATGATGTCTGACATGATGCACAGAATATTGCCAAACAGGGAAGTTCACCTAAGTCTTGGTGTCCAGGGTCTTTACTGGGTCTCCATCTTCAATTGCCCATGTGGAGCTTCAGTCTCCAGACCTTCTAGACATTGAGCTGATACTGTGTGACTCAAAAGCCCCCACCAACAACCACATTGTTAGACATTCTGCTTGGTCAAGACCCCCAGGTAAACAAAGACACTTATGGGGGGACATTCCAAGGGTTTAGGGATTACCCATCACGGGCTGAGGGCAAAGGTCACATCTCCTTTTGAGCAAGGTTAAAATCCTTACTACACATGTAGAAATGTTTTCTTTTAGATAAGCTTGCAAAGACTAGTCTTTTTTTTTTTTTTAAATCTTGTTTTCTATTTGAGATAAACCAGAGTCTACTGTATTATCAATAGCAAATGCATTTGAACATCTACTACTGAGCTTGGAAAATCCTGTGTTACTTGTTGACATCTTTTACCCTACAATGGCTTAGCTATGTCTTTCCTATTGGCAGAAGGCCATGGAGTGTGACATGCTTACACGTACCAGGAGCACAGGCTGGATGGAGTTATGACCACACAGTACTAAAGGTTTAACCTGGCTTCTGACCAGTGCCATTATTTTTGTCATAGTTGCCAATCCCCAGGGTTCTGAAAAGAAGGCATGATGAGATGTGGAATAACATCAGTAGCCTCAAAAACTGCAGTTTATTTGTCATTGTCACTCAATTCTCTTTAGTCACCCACTTTCTCCTTCTCTCCAGGCTTAGGAAACGGGTGACTCTCTGAATTCCAAGGCTAAGTCCTCTGCCTGTGCAGGAGGTCCCATTTTGCCCATTTTTAGCATCTTTATCTCTTCAGATTCTTCCCCTTCACCAAATATGGGCAAGCTACTCCTGTCCTTGATAAACATTTTTATTTAAACCAATGATGTCCCAATTTTTCTGTTAGACTCAGTTATTTGTTTGTTTATTAGACTAAACACATGTCAAAGACCTATTTAACTCATGATTGAGGGAATGAGCAAGCTGAGAGAGCTGGTTCAAAGGATTATGGGAGATACAGAAGTATGTATAGTCACAGAAAGAATGCTGGAGTAAGATTACAAAATTCAGTACAAATTGCTTAATGTTCTAGTTTCTTTTCCCATAAAAATAAATCATTTGCATCTCTATAGGACAAAATTCCTTGCATTTCTATTAGATAACAATAATTTGTGACAGATCTTAGCAAAAACTTTTTGTACCTAGTTTCTGTGAAGCCACATACAAAATATCTTTTCTGATTACAATGGAATGAAACTAGAAATCAATAACAAAATGAAAACTGGAAAATACACAAATACGTGGAAATTAAACAATACTTGCAAAAAAACCAATGAGCCAAAGGAAAAATTACAAGAGAAATTAAAAAATATCTTGCAACCAATGAAAATGAAAGCAAAACATACCAAAACTTATGGGATGCAGCAAAAGCAGTGCTAAGAGGGAAATTAATAGCTACAAACACTTGCATTAAAAAAGAAAGATCTCAATTAAACAACCTAACTTTACACCTTAAGAATGAGAAAAAGAAGAAGAAACTAATCCCAAAGCTAACAAAAGGAAGGAAATAATAAAGTTCAGATTGGAGACAAATAAAATAGAGAACAGAAAAACAATAGAAAAAAAATCAATGAAACCAAAAGTTGGTTCTTAAAGAAGATCAATAAAATGGACAAATCTTTAGCTAAATTGCTTTAGAACAAAAGAGAAGTAGAATCAAATGACTAAAGTCAGAAATGAAAGTGGGGATATCACTAGTGATTTTACAGAAATAAAACGAATTATAAGAGAGTAATGGGAACAACTGTATGCAAACAGATTGACTAACTTATATGAAATTTACAAATTCCTAGAAACACACAATCTACCAAGACTGAATCATGAAGAAATAGAACATCTGAATACCCCAAAACTAGGAGGGAGATTGTATCAGTAATCAAAAATCTCTCTATGAAGAAAAGCCCTAGATCAGATCACTTCTTTGGTGAATTCTACCAAACATTTAAAGAGGAATTAACACCAATCCTCCCCAAACTCTGCCAAAATATTGAAGAGGATGGAACACTTCCTAACTTATTCTATGAAGCCAGCATTACTCCGATACAAAGCCAGATGAAGACACTACAAGAAAACTACACACATTTACTTATTAATATTATGCAAAAATCCTCAACAAAATACTAGCAAACTTGATTCAGCAGCATATTATAAGGATTATAAACCATGACAAAGTGAGATTTATTCTCAGAATGCAAGGATAGTTAAACACATGAAAATCAATCAACATAATACAGCACATTAACAGAATGAAGGAAATAAACCACATGATCACCTTAACTGATTTAGAAAAAACCTTTGGACAAAATTCAACACCTTTTTATGATAAAAACACTCAACAAAATAGGCATGGAAAAACAGCTCTTCAACATAATAAAGATCATATGTGAAAACCCATAGTTACCATCATATTCAGTGGTGAAAAATTGAAAGCTTTTCCCCCAAGATCAGGAACAAGACAAGAATGTCCACTTTCACCATTTCTACTCAGCATAGTGTTGGAAGTTCCAGCCAGAGTAATTAAGCAAAAAGAAAAGAAAAAAAAAGAATGAAAGAAAGAAAAAAAAGAAAAAGAAATAACAGATGTCTGAATTAGAAAGGAAGAAGCAAAATTATCGCTGTTCACAGGTGGCATGATCTGATATATAGAAAACCCTAAAGGTTACACAAAAAACCTGTCAGAACTAATAAACAAATTCAGAAAAGTTGCAGGATACAAAATCAACATGCAAAAATCAGTTGCATTTCTAGACAACAACAATCAGCAACCCCAAAAGGAAATTAGGAAAACAATTCCATCTACAATAGCATCAAAAAGAATAAAACACTTAGTAGTAAATTTAATCAAGGAGGCAAATTTTGTATGCTTAAAATTATAAAACATTGATGAAAAAAATGAAGGAAGACATAAATAAATGGAAAGACATCCCGTGTTCACCGATTGGAAAGACGTAATATTTTTAAAATGCCAATATTACCCAAAGTGATCTACAGATTCAACGTAATTCTTATCAAAATCCCAAAGATATTTTTTGCAGAAATAAAAAAAACTCAACTTAAAATTCATATGGAATCTCAATGGACTCTGAATAGCCAAAGCAATCTGACAAGGAAGAACAAAGTTGGAGCACTCATAATTTCTGATTTCAAAACCTATTACAAAGCTACAGTAATCAAAACAGTACGATACTGTCATAAAGACAGATGCATATACCAATGGAATATAATAGAGGACCCAGAAACAAACTCTCACACATAAATAAACCTTGGCACAAGGGTGCCAAGACCATTCAATAGGAAAAGACAGTCTTCTCAACAAATGGTGCTGGGAAAGTGGGACATCCTCAGGGAAAAGAATGATGTTGGACCCTTGCCTAACACCATATACAAAAATTAACTCAAAATGGATTAAAGACCTGAGTGTAAGAGCTAAAACTCTAAAATTCCTAGAAGAAAACGAGGAAAGCTTCATAACCTTGGTTTTGACAACAATTTCTTGTTGTCACCAAAGCACAAGCAACAAAAGAAAACATAGATAAATTGAACTTCACCAAAATTAAAAACTTTTGTGCATCAAAATACACTGTCAACAGAGGGAAAAGGCAACCCACAGATCAGGAGAAAATATTTGCAAATCATACATCTGATAAAGGGTTAATATCCAGAATATATAAAGAATTCCTGCAATTTAAAAACAACAATAAAAACAACTCAATTAAAAAATGGGCCAAAGATTTAAATAGACACTTTTCCAAAGAAAATATACAAAGACCAATAAGCACACAAAAAGATGCTTTACATTCTACATCACTCATCATTTGGGAAATATAAGTCAAAACCATTATGAGATACCACTTCACTCCCATTAGGAGTGTTGGCAGGGAAATGGAGAAATTGGAATCTTTGCGCATCACTGGTGGAATTGTAAAATGGAGAAGCTGCTATATAAAAAATTGAACAGAGAATTACCACATGATACAGCAATTCCACTTCTAGGTATACACCCCAAAGAACTGAAAGCAGGGACTAGAACAGATATTTTTATACCCGTGTTCATAGCAGCATTATTCACAGTAGCCAAAAGGTGATAACAACTCAAATGTCCAAGACGGATGAATGGATAAACAAAATGTATTATATTTTCAGCATTAAAAAGGAAATTCTGACACATGCTATGACATGAATGAACTTTGAAGACATTATGCTAAGTGATATAAGCCAGTCACAAAAGGACAAATACTGTATGATTCCACTTATATGAAGTGCCTAGAATAGCCAAATTCATAGAGACAGAAAGTACAATGGTGGTTGCCAGGAGCAGTGGGGAAGGGGAGAAAAAGGATTTACTGTTTAACAGGTATTTAGTTTTGGTTTAGGAAGATGAAAAAGTTCTGGAGATAAGTAGTGGTGATGGTTGCACAACAATGTGAATGCACTTAACGTCACTGAATTGTACACTTAAAAATGGCTAAAATGGTAGATTTTAGGTTGTTTATATTTTACCACAACAAAAAATCATTTGCACTTTTACAAGTTAACACCAATCTTTACAGAATTCAAATTTTTCTAATCAACAGAGAAGCAAAGATACATACTTCAGAGCAGGTTTTCCCAACCGTGGCACTACTGATATTTGGGGCCAGATAATTCTTTGCGATGGGCACTGTCCTGTGCACTGTAGGGTGTTTAGCAGCATCTCTTCCCGCTTCCCACTAGATGCCAGTAGCACCCTTCTCCCCAGTTGTGTCAACCAAAAATTTCTCTAGACATTGCCAAATGCCCCTTGGGATGCCAAATCTCTACCAGTTTAGAACCACTAATAAGGGTTCTGGAAATTCCGACTCAATCCCTGATACTGACAGTTGTCTAAGCAGCATCAGCTTGGAAATCTATAGCCATGAATTTATTCCTTGAGGTATCAATATTTAGAAGCCTCTGGTACAGTGCTTTCCACCAACACCCTGAGATCATCATTATCTGTTGCGATCAATTTCAAGAATCTGTAACTTAGAGCAGAGTCAGTCAGTACCTCAAAGAACTGTTATCCTTCATGGTGTGCATGAAATATTTTCTTAATTGACTTGAGTTCATAAATAGACAGACAAACAAAAAAACAGGACTATTAACCCAATTCTCTATTGTATTTCATGTGGCAGAGAGTAGATCCTCATCATCCTGATGTACATCACAAAATGATTAGACCATAAAATCAGATTGCTAATAATTGCTGCCACTAATGGGGAATAAATTATTGGCCACGTGCAAATCAGAACTGGAAACAAGCTTGTGCAAGGACTAGAAACAGAAACAAAAATCATGGGGCAGGGTGGAGGGCAGATGAACAGAGAGTCAAAGATAAAATCTATTACCATGGGGCTGGCCCCGTGGCCAAGCGTTTGGGTTCGCGCTCTCCGCTTCAGCGGCCCAGGGTTTTGCCGGTTAGAATCCTGGGCGCGGACATGGCACTGCTTGTCAGGCCACCCTGAGGCGGCATCCCACACGCTACAACTAGAAGGACCCACAACTAAAAATATACAACTACGTATGGGGGGTCTTTGGGGAGAAAAAGGAAAAATAAAATCTTAAAAAAAAAATCTATTACCACTTGGGATTCACTCCAGGTGCCAAGAAAATATGTTCCTGGACTTAACTGGCCTAGAAGGTGCACTTTTTTGGGCAATGATATTTAACTGGTTCTGAAAGCTGTGTCCACTTGGATATCACAATAGGATCTCCAAAACTGTCAAAGTATATGCCATGGACTGAATTTTGTCCCCTCCAAATTCATATATTGAAGCTCTAACCTCCAACATGACTGTTTTTGGAGATGGGGCCTGTGAAGAGATGATGAAAGGTCAATGAGGTCATAAGGGTGGGGCCCTAATCCAACAGAGCTGGTGCTCTTAGAAGAAGAGGAGGAGCCGTCAGAGCTCTCTCTCCACACAGTGAGAAGGTGGCCCTCTGCAAGTCAGGAAGAGAGACCTCACCAGAAGTTGATCATGCTGGACCTTGATCTTGGACTTACGGCCTCCAGAACTGTGAGAAATAAGTTTCTGTTGTTTAAGCCGTGCAATCTGTGGTATTTTGTTATGGCAGCCTGAGCAGACTAATATAATATAGTTGCCCAAAAGCTGTCAGCATGACTTTTTTACAAATACAGAAAAAGCATGCATCAAAGCTTTATTTAGCCCATCAATGAGGGAACCAGCATGATGGTAAAACTGATTTTCCGTTAAACTTTTAAAATGAGTGACTTACATTGGTTATACTCATTTTCTCACTACTCATACACTTCTGAACTTCCCAAGATTTGGCTTTTATCCCATCACTTCATTGAAACCTCATTCTTTTTTTTTTTTGCTTGAGAAAAATTCTTCCTGAGCTAACATCTGTGCCAATCTTCCTCCACTTTATATGTGGGTTACTGCCACAGCATGGCTGACGAATGGTGTACGTCCACGCCCAGGATCTGAACCTGCAAACCAGGTCTGCTGAAATGGAGTGTGCCAAATTTTTACCACTACCCCATTGGGCCACCCAGAAACCTTGATCTTGAAGCTGACCATTAAACCCTTCCATTGCAAGTCCAGTTATTTTTTCATCCCTCACTATTCTAAATTACTTGATACTGGTCCCCACTGTTCATTTGCAGTTTGAAGACATTAAGGTGGTTCTCTGCCTGCCTCTTTGCCCACATCTATTCTTTGTCATTCTTCCTCTGACCTTGACTCATCCCCAAGGCAGAGGATCATCCTGCTGCACTGCTTTCTAATTACAAGTGCTACCATCTATTGATTGCTTATTAAATGCAGGCACAGTTCCATCTACTTCACAAACTGTAACTTTATCCAATCTTCACAAGAACTGCTATTATGCCTATTTTGTATCTAGGAACACTGAAACACAAAGAAGTTAAGTTTCTCGATCAAAGTCACATCGCGGCAAAGCCAAGATTCAAACTTAGGCACTCTGGCCCCAGTGCTTGGCATACTTACCCCCTACACCACATCGTCTCCATCCTCTCTATTCTCTGCCTCACAGTGCCTAGCTGATTGTCCTTAGCCAAATTCCTTTTGCCTTAATCATCTCTCCTAGCAACATGAGTATTAACTCTGGTGTCAGTCATACGTGGGTTCCAGTTCTATCTTCGCTACTTACCCACTGTGTAACCTTGGTCAAGTTATTAGGTCTAGTCCTCAGTTTCATCACCTGTAAAATGGGCAGAATAGTAGATTCTATTTCACAGAGTTGCCGTGAGAATTAATTGAGATAATGTGAGTAAAATGCCTGATATATAGCAGATATTAGATATCTAATCATATATTGTTTGTCTCTTGAATAAAGGATAGGGGTTCTTTTCCTGGGATCCACAAGCCAGCATGGGGAAAAGGTGACAGGCAAATGTCCTGTGTGTACATTTATTTTTTCTGGGGAGAGAGTTGATAACTTTTATCACATTCTCAAAAGAGTATATGTGATCCCTCCAAAAGTTGGGGTCCACTCAACTTTAAATGAGCCTGGAGATTGAGACCTGAGTCCTTTACACTTCCTGCCCTCAGCACAGCTGTGCACACGGCAGGACCTGGGTCTTTTAGGCTTCCTCCCCTGAGCACAGTGTTGGGCATATAGCAAGCTCTCAGGGATGAGGATGGAATTGAATTTCACTGGAATTTAGCAGCTATGTCAAAGCCTTGGATGGTGGGTCCCTGAGGTTGCCAGCCTGTCTTCATCCCATACAAAGATGCCCCAGTGAAAAGATTTCCAAAATCACTTCTTTTGTCCAAAAACAATATGTGAAAGCTGAGTATTTCAAATGTTGCACTGGAAAAGGATGCTGATTACATCACTCAAGCTGCACTATGACATCCACTGCTGGCTAACTAGTCTGCAGGTGGAGGGATGACTGTTTATATAGCAAATCTGTATTAGCTCTCTTTGCCCTGCCTTCACTCAAGTACCTTAAAATAATAGCAGCTGCCTTGTAAAGAACGGAAACACAAACTCTTCATTTTTATTTTACCCATATGCTCATGGTTTGTCACACCAATCTTCAATTCAGAAAGTACCTAAGTCTATTTAGATATTGAATTCCAGTTAAGATATTTAATATATCTTGCTTTCCTATGTGAGATCTGTGTAGTTTCATATTACATTCTCCCGCAAGTCTCATTGAATTAAAAATATGTTTATACATAATTCTGGAGAATTAATAACAATTTTCAAACACTTAAAAAAAGATTTAAGTAAGCTTCCAAAATGCATGTAATACAAGAGGATAAGATCAATGAGAGAGGAAATCAGAGCAAGAATAGAACAAAGTTGTGATAGGTTGGTGCACAAAAGGGGGCCAGAAATTTGACTCTATCCTTTATAGCAGCTGAAGCAAAGAAAAAAACACAGAATGTTCAGTGTCCAAAAGGTGAAAAATCAGTCAATCTAGGACCGACAAATTTCTCCTCTGGGTTTTCACAAGGGGATAATGGGTGATGTGGGAGACCACGTCATTGCACCTCCCTTGCATAGATTTAGCAGAGAGCTTCGCCCAGCTGTTTCTTGTAGAGTGCCTCAATGAAGCCAATGCTCTGACACCAAGTGCAATTCAGAAAAAGCAAGGCTGTGAGGCGCCAGAGCCATGCTCTTGAAGGATATTGTTTCTAATGGATTGGCTAGAAGACAAGGGGAAAAAATTAGCATTTGGAATCCCTAGAGCCATGGAGTGAGTGCACATCCATTAGGCAATCCTCCATGAAAGGAATTTTCCTGCTCCCCAGCCTATAGAGTCAGGAGCTCTATTCTCTGGGGGGGAAACCTGAAGTGTGGATATTCTATGCTGCTTAACTAAGTGGACAGTAGAATGTCCATCCTTTCTTGAGAATTATGAAGCCTCAGAAAAAGATTGGTATCCTGATCTGCCTTGTGGTGGGCTGATGGAGTATATGCAGATAGGGCCAAGAACTTCTTCAGAAATGCACACAAATAGGCAACCCATGGCCCAGCATTCCACACCACAGAGCAAGACAGCAAGAACTGCAGTGTGGGCACACTTTCCAAGAAGGCTTTACAATGCAGCCAGAGGGGACTGCACAGAGAATTCCATGTTCTGACAAACTGCCAGGGTAATCACGTGTTTCTGGATTTGATGGCTTATTATCTAGTAGTCAAGGTAATTGGGGATATTTTTGCTTCTTTATTAGACGGAACCAAGAGTGGGAACATCAGGGAAGGAGGACTGTTCTGGAGGGTGATAGAGGCACTGTGGGGGAAATGACGGTGTGCAGTTATATGAAAAATGCAGAACACAACCTGTTTCCGTTAGCTTTGGTGCATGGTTAACCACCCCAAAACTTAGTGGTTTAAAACAACTAACATTTATTATTTCTCCCAATTCTGTGAGCTAGCCAGGCAGTTCCTCTGCTGGTTTCACTTTGCTGGTTTTGACTCACTTGTCCAGATGCATTCAGCTGGAGGAAGAGTTGGCCTCAGAGGTTCAAGACAGCCTCACTCACAGGCGGCAGCGGGGCTGGCTGTGGGCTGGGCTGTCTTGGTCTCTTCCCTGTGGCCTCATCCTTCAGGAGGTTGGCCTGGCTTCTTCACATGGCCCTCTCTTTCAAGAGGGTAATAACAGAAGCTGGAAGGCCTCTGAAAGTCACAGACACCTAACACTCAAGTAAGACACAAGGCTAGCTCAGACTCAGGGAGAGAGAAATAAACTCCACCTCTGCCTGAGGAGCAGCGGCAAACTTGCACTGCAAAGGGGCATGCATGCTGCATGAAAAATGGGCGGCCACACTTGACAGTCACACAACCACACACACAAAAGAATATAAGGTATGAGACTGTTTTTTGTATAACTGAAAAATAGGATTAGGAATGATTCATTTGTTTGTTTTACTTTTCCCTATTTTAAACAAGTATATTACTTTCATTCTAATTTTTAACAGTGTTATTATTAGTCAGGGCTCATCCACTAGGGAGTGACAAAACCCCAGTTCAAGCAGCTTAAACAGAAGGAATATTTATTGGCTCTGGTAGAGCTGGACCCAGGGATCCAATCAACGTCGTTGGGACTCTATTTCTTTCTGTCTGTGAGCTCTGCTTTCCTCCTGGGGGCTGGCCTGTTATTCTCCTACTGCAAACGGACTTCCTCTACACAGCTGGAGAAAGTGCCACTTCTAGCCCCAAGCTTATGTTGTCATAGCTGAGGACCACTAGCAAAAGAGAACTTCTTGGTATGCCAATTATAGAGAAAGATTTTTCAGTCATATGCTTAGCTGTTGCCACGGGTAGGAGGTGATGTGATTGGCCAAGCCTGGGTCACATGCCCATCCCTGTAAATGGGGATAGGGTGGGAGGCTGAGATTGACAGCTCCACGGGTACCACACGGAAAAGGAAGGCATGGCTCCTCAGCAAGACAATGTATGCAGACAAAACAACATATGCCATCTATATATTTGTCTTTTGTGTTTAAATAAGAACAGGATGCAAAGGATCTAATTTGACAGCAGTTGTGTGTAGGGAGGAACGTTCTGGGATGTCGTTGGCCGTAGTAAGTAAACTGCCAAGGAAACTGGGAAGCTGTGGCCACAGTGCTTAGGGAAACTCTGAGGCCAACTCTCCCTCCAGCTGAATGCAACTGGACAAGTGAGTCAAAACCAGCAAAGTGAAACCAGCAGAGGAACTGCCTGGCTAACTCACAGAATCGGGAGAAATAATAAATGTTAGTTGTTTTAAACCACTAAGTTTTGAGGTGGTTAACTATGCACCAAAGCTAACCGAAACAGGTTGTGTTCTGCATTTTTCATATAACTGCACATCGTCATTTCCCCCACATGATTAATATATTTATTAAGTTTCTTTTGGTTGCAACCATCAGAAACCAACCTTGGCCAGGTTAAACAAAAAGGAAATGCAGTAGAAAGTTCCTGGGGGTATCTCAAGGAACACAAGGTAAAGCTGAGGGGAGGGGAGAAGTCAGGGCCTCTGTGGGGCCGTCAACAACAGGGGGTCACGTAGTGTCTCTCCAGAAAACTGCCATTAACAATCCAGTGCTAATGACTCCTGGACTACAGACTTCAAGTTCTCAGAAGATCTGACCTGTCCCAGCTGGGCAGTGTCCACCTCAGGGTCATTTGGCTATGGTGGGGGCGGGGGCAGGACGAGGCGACAGAAGCAGTGGAAATCCCTATGAAAGCTGGAACAGGGTAACTCACTCATGGCCCAGGCCTGCTTTTCAGCTGCTGTTTCGATTTTCAGTAACTTCTTTTCTTTCACATCTTTTTGTAACGCATGTATCAAGTCTCCTTTTAAAAGGGGGGAAGAATCTGTATGCGGCCACTTTTGAAACTGTAACGACAACCAGGGTAACATTGTATACTTTCGCACAATACAACTGACTATCAAGGTTTTAGGTGCACTCTGAGAGGGTGGGTTGGCGGATTTAATCAAGTTTAAAAAATATTTGGGGTGTGGACAAGAAAGGAACTGTACTAAAAAGGAAAAAGGGGTTAAAGCCAGAGTAACGGCTGTTGTGAACGGAGAGAGGAAAGCAGCAAGAGCCAACGTGTGGACTTGGGGTTGTTTCCAGCAAACAAGACCAGCTCAAGGGTGTCGGGAAGGGATCAGACTGTGCCTGGCGTGGGGGCTGCCTAGTTCACCGGACTGGGGAACGACTCCAGACCCTAAGTGACGCCGCTTGCAGTGCCGGGTGCCGCGGACAGCGCCTACTGGGACATGGGTGGCTGGCGCCTCGCACGGACGGGCGGGCCCGGGACCTAGGCCTGGGGCCCCGGCCTGGCCGACTCCCCCGCCTCCCCGCACCTTGCGGTCTCACGGAAGCGGCCGCCCCCGGAGCGGGGCGGAGGGCCGGGGGCCGGCAGCGCGCGGGGAGGCGTCTGCTCCCGGGACTGAGGCGGCGCCTTCGCGTGCCGGCTGCCGCAGGAACGCAGGCCGCCGCGCCATCGGCGACATCTTGCTCGGGAGGAAAGCGCGGGCGGGCGCCGAGCTGCTGCGCCAGGCGCGGGGACGGGCGGGCGCCGCGGGGCTGGGGCGCAGGCAGGCCGGCGTGGCGGGAAGCAGGTAAGCCGGGCCGCCCTCCTGCGCACACGCCTCGCTCGGCAAGGCGCTCCGGCGACCCGAGGCCACCCGCTCGCGAGCCCCGCGCCTCCTCCCCGCGCTCCTCCCTCCGCCCGTCCCCGCCTCCCGCCGCTCGGGCTCCGACCTCCGGACCGCTCTCTGGGGACGCCCTCCCGCCCGCGCAGCCAGGCCGCCCCGCCCTCCCCCGGAGCCGCGCGCCCGAACCCCGCCCCGCTTCTCGGGACCGCGTCGCAGGGAGAGCCGCCTCCGGGCGGGCCTGCCCGGGACCCCGCCCCTCCCCTGGGCCTGGCCGCCCGCGCCCTCCGCCCCCTCGTCCCCGCCCGCGCCCGCCCCGTCCGGGCGGGGCTCCGGGTTTAAACGTCGCGGCGGGTCGGGCAGGCAGAGGGGACGGGCGGGGAGGGGAGGGGCGGGGCGGGCTTCTATGTCGTGTCCCGGTTCCGTAGGCGGCGGCGGCGCGGAGCGGAGGGCGCTCGGGCCGGCGGGCGGCACCATGTCCCCGGGGAGCGGGGTGAAGAGCGAGTACATGAAGCGCTACCGGGAGCCGCGCTGGGACGAGTACGGGCCGTGCTACCGCGAGCTGCTGCACTACCGCCTGGGCCGCCGGCTGCTCGAGCAGGCGCACGCGCCCTGGCTCTGGGACGACTGGGGCCCGGCCGGCGCCTCGGACGACTCGGCGTCGTCGGCGTCGTCGGGCGCCGGGGGCCCCTCGCCCCAATGCACCCCAGCCTCGCCGCCCCTGCCCGCCGAGCCCACGGCGCAGGAGGGTCCCGATCCGGCGGCGCGCGGGGCCCCGGAGGAGCAGGGCGCGGAGGCCGCGGAGGCCGCGGATGTGGAGGCCGCCGAGGCCACGGCTCTGCCAGGTACCGGGCCCGGGAGGGGGGCTGCTCGGAGGACTGGATTTACTCTTGGCGTCTTTTTCTCCTAGCGCTCCGGACAAGCGCTTCCCTTTTTTTTCGTAGACCGAGAATACGCCTCCCTCGACCACGTAAGGAAGGTGTCAGCCCCGCCTCTGCCCTCCTCCCCTTTATTTCCATCATTAGGTGGCTCTGGGTTAAGCCAGCTGTGAACTTAATTGAAGTGTCGCTGATGAAGTCCTGGTCTTTACCCGAGGGCAGTGGTGGCCTTAGTGAGTCACTGAACCCCCGTCTATTTATTTCTAAGCACCCATTTTTTAATGAGAGGAACCCAGCTTTCATGAGATTCTTCATCAATGGTGACACCAAGAGGTTACGAACCACTGAGCTAAGCTTTCTGTCTCGTGAATGGGGCCCTTGTTTTCTGTATCAATTCTCTGACCTCGCTGCGCTCTCTCTAAAGAATATTTTGCATTTGTTTACGCAGGCTGTTGTGTAATTCCTGGCTGCTGGGGGAATATTCCTTGTAAATGCTAGGTCCTTGCCGTTTCTGCCCACCCACTCATCGAAAAGCGCCCATTCTCAGGCTGTCGCTGTCTGCAGGAGGAGCAGAAAATGCTGGAAAATGGCTCTTGGGTGCTGTGCGTCTGCTGTTTTGGCCATGGCCTTACACTTTCTTTCCTGCCCAGAGGGTGCGGAGCTGGGGACTCTCAGCAGGAGGGGCCGAGGGGATGGTGCTCGCGCTGAAGGCCAAGCTGAATGCCTCGGTACAGCCTTCAGGAGCCCACGGTTCCTTCTGTGACTCTCTAACGTTGGACCGACACCACCACGAGGTCACTTGATTTTAAAGAAGAGCTAGTGAGAAAAATAACTAAAATTTATTGAGAGCTTATTATACATCCAGTCACTGATCTTAGAATGTGTATTTTCTTATTCAATGTTTAAAACAATTCTAAGAGGTAGGGTCATCATTTTTATCTCAATTTTACAAAGAAATGGAAGCTCAGGATAAATGATCAGCGGCTTTATTTTCGTTTCTAGCATTGTATGCAGTGATCAACCAAACTCCCCTCAGATGTCACCCTGCCTCTCGGTGAGAGGCTGAAGAGAGGAAACGTAGCTATGAGCCAGGCTGTTTTGCCCTTGTTCTACTGTCTGCAGCTATTCTCAGGTCCTTATCTGTGGCAGAGCTGCCTCTCCATCCTGGTGTTACTTGTGAATTCCCACAGATTCCTGAATATCTAGAAGCTGGATTCCTAGCTTCAGTGATCATTGCTAGAAATGTGACTAACAGAAGGTAGGGAACTTGTCTTCCAGTTTGTTCCTGTGGGCACTGAGCTACCAGCCAAATTAGGAGATGCGCTTTATCAGACTGAATGGGCTTTTCTTCTCCGGGCTCTTCCCCTTCATTGTTTGTGAAAGAGTTGTCAGTTATTTCCATGCATATGTATATCAGTGCAGTTTTTAGACAGCATTGTAGTATGGATGGTGCCTGTGTTTGCCCGACTTCATGATTATTTTGGTTTCCTTAGAGATGCTGAGTCCGCTCAGTGGCTAAAGTAGTTATTTCTTCTTTGCTACTATTTCTGGTTTAGGCGTCAGGGAGAAGAAAGGATGTTTCTGCTTTCAGGACTCCCAGTCACAGAATCTTTTGCTTTGTTCCTGCCTGTCACAGCCCCTGTTGGTTCTTGTGTCGGGCAGGATTGAAAATCCCTGTTTTCAAATGGACGGTTTCATATACTAGAATCACGAGCACTCTTTTGAATTTCTATAGAACATTTCTTCCTTGTTTTTACTGAAGCCATATACACACATAGAATCATATAGGTCTGTACTGCATGTTACAGAAGTACGGCAGTTCCCCTGCCACACGCACACACCAGCTCCCTATCCCTTAAGTGACCACTTCCCATTCCTCTGGTGTTTCCTCTGGTGTTTATTTCCCTTTCTCAAAGTAACATGGCTTTTATTGACGCCTGATTTTCTTCAGTTTTTAGCATTATCTATTGGCTTTAATTCTTTCTACGGCTCTCCTAACCCATACACATGGCTCATCCCCACACCCTCTCAATACAGTCATCATAGATTTGTTAGATTCACAATTAGTATCTACAATATTGTGCCTTTGGAAAATGTTGCTCACAGCTGTCCTATATTGTTTGCCATGATTCCCTTTTCCTTCTTTCACAATACAACCAACACATCAGGTTCACTGTTACTCTTGACATCTTCAGACAGCCCTCCCAGGCCTCTGACCCACTTTTACCTGGCCTGGTTACTGCTCTTGTGGCCTGCTGCCTGGTTGCACTGGTTGCATCTTGGGAGGGCCCTTCCACCACCCCAGGGACTCCCTGGGGCTCTCATGTCATCTTCTTCCTTGGTTTACGCCCTCTTGCTGGAGCTTATCTTCTAGTAGCGTTCTGAGAAAGGGTGTTTGAGAGGTTAATTTTCTGAGACCTCGCATGTCAAAAGATGGCTTTATTCTGCCTTTACAATTCAGTGAGTTTGTGGCTGGGCCTGGACTTCTAGGTTGGAAGTAACTAATTGTCTCTAAAACATCTGGAGGCATTGCTGTATTGTGCTGTACTTGTGATGTTGCTGTTACAGTTCCGTGTCATTCTGATTCTTGATCCTTTGTACCTAACAAGTTCCCTGCCTAGGAAGCTTTTAGGGTCCTCTCTTTGTCCTTTAGGTTCTGAAGTTTCTCATTGATCCAGGTCTGTTTTCCTCTGGTGTGTTTGGTGGGTCCTTGCAGTCGAACTCATGTTTTGTAATTCTGGGACGTTTCCTTGAATTGTTTTCTCATTTCTATTTTTTTCCCCCATTCCTTTCTTTCTAAACTCCTTAGTTGGATGTTAGACATCATGAATTTATCCTCTAATTTTGTGACCCTGCCCTTCCCCCAGTTCCCATTATTTTTTTTCTTCTATTTTTCTGGGGGATATTCTCAATCTTATCTTCCAGCTCTTCTCTTACATCTTTCATTTGTGGGATCCTATTTATTCTTTAATTTTAGAGCTCTTGAATTGTTTTCTGAGCCAGCATTCCTTCTCCCTCGCTTTCTTTCTTCCTTCCTTCCTTGCTTTCCTCCTTCCCTTGCTCTTTTTATTCCTTTATTAAAAATCGTATTCTATTCCTGATCCATGCATATAGTATCTTATCTTGCTGAGATTCTTGCTATGAAAGTTTTTTGTGCATTTTCTTTTTGTATGTTTCTTTAGCATAGTCTTTCCCCCCACCCCCTTCCTTTTGGTTCTTTTTGTTTGTAATCCTGTATTTCATGTTAGCGACTTTTCTCAAATATCTAATGATCCTCAGCTTCTCATTCTTAAGAGATGGGTACTGAAAAGCTGTTTGGACGTTCCCTGTGGCAGTGGGGTGGGAGTGCTTGTTCACTGTGGGACTCCTTCCCTCCAGAGCCAGCATGCTTTGAGGGGTGGTCTAGACTGTCTCCAATTCCTTTCTTCATAGTCATATTTCTTTTTAAATTAAATTTTATTATTTTTTTAAGCAAAGGTATATACATGCATAATTTAAAAAAATGTGCTTAACATGAAAAAAGTAATTCTGACCATGTCCCACCCATGCCCCTTGCTCTGTAGGGCGCTCCTTCCAACTCTTTTTAGCTTTCCTTTCAGCATTGGGTCCCCTCTTCTCTGTTAGACTTATCTGTTGGTTCTGTTAGTTTAAACATTACATATTGACTTCCATTATGGGAGATGAAGATTTAGCTCAAGATCTTACCTCTGCCTTCTCCCTGCCCAGACATACTCCAGCACCCATTTTGTCCCAGTGTTAACTGTATGACTCTTTTGCTCAGCCACTATTCTGTGTTTGAATTATCCTGGCTATGTAAATATTTGCAGGTGAGCCATGTAGTAAATTCTCATTATATTTTCTTTATCATTTGTTTTTGCTGAAGTTAATCATTGCTTCATTTTTTTATACTCCCATCACTAATTCAGCCTGAAATAGTCTGGTACTACTGTAAAACTTGTCACATGCTTGACACGTTAGATGTTCTATTCATTTAATTTTTTTCCTTGGAGATACTTTTTTGGGAATTTTGATTCTCCTGTTCCAATTTAGACCTTATGCTGTCCAGATCTGACGCTGCTGCCAGACTGGGGCTTCTCTCCACTGTTTGCTGAGTAGTATTCCCATCACTTACCTCCTTCATCTGACCCCTGTCTTATAAATCTCAGGTCTTCCTTTGCGTGGCTTATCCCTTCCTTTTGGTGGAGCACATCCTCTGTGAATCCTGAGAAATGTTGCATGGGAAGTAAAAATTTTGTGAACTTGCAAGTCTGAAAATTCCATTATTATATCCAAAGACTGGACTGATATGTTGGCAAGGTAGAGAATTCTAGATTAGAAATTTCAGTGTTTGAAGATATTATTATATTGAATTTGAGATTTTGGTCTTGCTGTTAGAAGTACTATGCCATTCTAACACCTATCTTGTGTATGTGACCTGTTTGTTGTTTTGGAAGTTTTTAGGAGACTGTCTTTATCCTAGGTGTTTTAAAAGTCTGTGTGCTTCTTTTTTCATTCATTGGGCTGAAAACTTGGCGGGCCTTTTCAATCTGGGTGGGCGTTTTCTTTCAGTTCAGGGATATCTTCTAGTACTACTAGCTGTTTAAAATAATTTGCTCTATTCATTTCTTCTTTCTACAATTATTTTTAACTGGATGGATGAAACTTCTAACATTTTTATATAAAAACGTTTTGATGTTGGGATTTTTGGGTTCTATTTTGTGGGAGAACTCTTCAATTTTACCTTCAAAACTTTCTATTGACATTTTTAATTCTATCAGCCTAGTTTTAAATTTTGAAGAGATTACCTTTTTTTGTCCCAAGTGTTCTTTTTAAAAAAAAAAACTCCTTTTTTGAATAGCATGCTGTTCTTGGATTTCTTTTCACTCCCTGCAGAAAGCCATAAATATCCTTTGAGAGCTCTCTTATATCCCGGCCTAGTTTTTTTCTGTGTATTTTGGTCTCTTATTAGAGGATGCACTCAAATGTCTGCTCTGAGCCTGTGTGCTCATATGTAAGTGAGGCTTGCTTTTACTGTGCTTGGTGCCCCAAGTCCATACCCCCTCTGGCTCTTCCTCTCCAGAGAGTAATCCATGTGCCTTCTGCGGTCAGAGAGGGGCGGTCGCCTGGATATGGACCAGAGGAAAGACTATGCAAGAAGTATGTATTGCTGCATAACAGAATTACACTGAAAACTAGTGACTTACACCTCTGGTACTCATTTATTTTTGCACATGGTTTCTGCGGTTGGAATTTGGCCCAGGTGCAGGTTCTGCCTTGCCTCTGCTCTATCTATGGCCTCTGCTGGAAGGCTCCAGGGCTGGAGCCTGCTCTGCTAGGACATTCACATATGATATCCTGGTGTGCCTGGCCCTCCCTCTAACATGCTGGCTGGTCTCCCTGAGAGAGATGTGGGCAGATGCTGTATTACCCTTTACAACTTATCGCTGGGAGACACGAAGCACCTCTTTCACCCCATCCCACACTTACAAAAGTCTGCCCAGGGTCAAAGGGGAGAAGCATGGACCCCAGTGCTCAACAGAGTTCCGTTCATATTACATTGTCAGGAGAGCATGTGGGCTGGGCACTGATTGATGCCGGACCTTTGGAAAGGGCAGCCCACTGCACTAGCCTTTTGGGGAATCTGGTGCCTCCAATTCTAGTTCTTTCTGGTGTTCAGCTTGTGTCCTGTGGGCCTTTCTCCTTCAGGGAGTGAGGATTCGCCTTACTCAGTTCTGTGAGGTCACTTCTACCTCTTCATTTCTTTCCATCTTCCAAAATTTTATTGACCCCTTTGACTGATGTCATCACCTCCCTTGCTGTTTGTACTGTGGGTTTCTACCTTTTTTCCTTCACTTTAGTGGGGTTTTGGGAGAAAGGGGCTACACGTACCTGTCGTCAGTGCACGTTTAACCTCAATTCCTGCATTTGCTCTATTTTTACTTAGTTTACTTTTCACCACTTTTTCTCATTCTTAATCAATCTTGCCAGAGGTTTGTGAATTCTGTTAGTGTTTTTCCAGGCTAACTCTTGGTTTTCTTTATGATATGTTTTCATTAATTCATGATCTTCTTTTCCTTACTCTAATTTTCTTTGAGCTTATTTTTCTAACTTTTTAAGATGGACGCTTATCATTGATTTTTTCCCTTGCCTTTTTTGATATATACCTGTCATTTCAAATGATTTATATTCCCTCTCCTCTCCATGCTCTCTATGCCTCTGAACAAGTCACTCTGTCCTCCTGGATTCTCTTTCCCATTCTCCTCCTGGCTACCTTCAGCTTGTCCTTTAAATTACATCGTTATTACCTTCTCTAGGCAGGCCTCCCTGGAAGCTCTGGTTAGACATACATGGGATGAGAGAGGGAGAGAAGGAAGGGAAATGAATCAGGGCAGTTGGTTAGGGTGATTTTCCTCCCTTTCTCAGTATTGTAACTACACAAGCCTTGCCTCGTTTCCCTTTGTCTTGGCCCTCATGGGCTCCTTTCTGCCTCCTCCTAGATCCAGGGGAGAGAAGAGGACAAGGTGTGGACACATCACTCAGAGAAATGTTTGAGCAATGAATGGATTTAGGTTCTCATGATAAAATGGGAGGTTGTCATCCCACGTCGTCCTAAACAGCTCCAGTGCTGGCTTCAAAGTTACCGTGCATGGTGATGCAGAGCATTAAACACAGGGTTGGGTGTGGATTGTCTGTTCCTTAAAATGTTTAGTAGTAAATGAAACAATTTGGTAGAGTCAAGGTCATTGCTGAAGACAGAACTGACAAATGGTCTATCAAGTCTTCTCGCGCACATGTGCCACTGTGTCTGGACTGCCTGTGCAGGGGCTCACTCGACTCTAAAGGGGACCTGGACACAGGCAAAAAAGAAGCACAGTTGGAAGTAGTCAGGGACAAGAGCCGGTCCTAAAGAGGTGACAAGGTTTTGGAAGAGCAATCTAGAAAATCATCACCAGAGCCAAATTGTGAATCTTCTGAAGCGAGGGGTGTCCTTAAGGCCTAACAATGGGGGTGAGTGTAATGGGGCTCTCGATGCATCAGGGGCTTTTATTCAAATGGAAGTTTAGGCTGAAATGAAACATGGGCTCACACACGATTCAAGCAAAATAGTATAACTTTTACAAAAAATAAAGGGGGTATACAAAATAACGAATGGCAAAATCATAAAAGGTATTTAGGGGAAACAGTTATGTTTGGGAGGTATCCTTAAGCTGCTGTTCACTTCAGGTCGGCAGCCCCATTCCCCGTTTCTCCAGCTCTGCTGATGGGATTTGGGACGTGTGGACCGTGGGCCCTGGTTCAGGTAGTCATTTCTGTTGTGAGTGTTGGGGAAGCTCTCCTAACACAGGAGCCCCCATCTCCAGCTCTTCCTACAGGAATGCACAGCTGTGCACCCAGGTGAGTAACTATGGAAACCACTCCCTATTATGACTGAGGGCCTGCAAATTAAGGTTGCCTGCTCTTTCCAGGAGCAGGTCAGAGCCATAGGGAGCATTTCCTATAATCAGGAGCATCAAAAAGAAATGGAACCCTGGAACTCGAGTGAGTAACTTAAACACGGACCTTTTGCAGCTGCTGCTGATTACCACAAACCCAGATCTCTCCCTGAAGCAAGGCATTAAGATGAGCGGACTTATCTTGGGGATTGTGGAGAGAGCCATTAGGCCGTGGTGCCTTCGTAATTTTAATATTTAATTGAGATGCTTAATCTCAGAATATGAGTGACAGTCGTTGCTTTTGAACAGGCTTGTTTTAATCTTGGTGTATTTGTTGATTTAAAAATGGGATAGACTGAAAATTATTATACTAACTTGTTTCTGTATTTTTGCTTTAAGTGAAACTTGTGAATTGAACTATAAGTGAAAATGGTACTGACATTATGGATTTTTCTATCCAAATATTTAAAGTAATTATATGCAAACCTGATTTTAAAGCATTTTCATCTTGTTTTATCTCTTTTTTAAAAAGCACTGCCAGTGAAAGATGTAAAAGAAAAACCTGAACAACAGATCGGAACAAAAGAGACTGACAAAGTACCCGACAGTATCGGACCTCGACAAAACCAAAGTGCCTTATTTGCTAGAGGAAATAGGAAAGCAGTCAAAAGTCCTCAAAGATCCTCAAGTAAAATAAAAGAAAATAAACATCCATTTGCTCTTTATGGGTGGGGAGAAAAACAGACAGATACAGGAAGCCAAAAAACACACAATGTCTGTGCTTCTGCCCCAGTGCATGAGGTGGGTTCGTATGCAACCTGTTCTCTGCTGTCCCTGGTAGGGTGGGATTGGGCTGCGTTCCTGTCACTGGGTATCATATCCTGTGTCACTGGGAAACTTTGAGGTTGTGGTAGATCTTGGGGGATTTTAGGTGGACCAAGGGAAGCCCAGAACTGGGCATCTGGTTAGCAAACAGGAGGATTCTGGATGTTGGCTGCCTGGAGATCAAGGGGTTTTGCTGGGAGTTAGCTGGTACATACATGGAAGGGTTTACCAACAGAGAGCCAGGTGAAGGAGTAGATGGAGTCAGGGTTCTCAAGTTCCTGGGGGGCCAGGAGGTGCACAGGAGGGGCACAACCAGGGCTGGCAGCTGCCCATCTAGATTTGCTGTGGGCCTCTTGAGAGGTTTCCAGTTCCTTTGGCTTTGATAACTGGTGTTTCCTTGACTCCTTTGTTATTGGTTGGTCATTAGACTGCTTCTCCTGTAGTTCTTGATATCTACCATGGACTTCCTTTTGCTCTCCGGATTAAATTCGAATGAATATGTTTTCCCCTGCTCATCCATAGTGGTGGCTTTTACTCCCAGGAGTTTCAGTTGTCCCCTGAGTTAGCCCTGGCTGGTCCCTGTGCAAAGTCCTTAGAACATGTCAGACAGGAGGGTCCTCATGTAGAGCCAAAAAACAATTATGTATGTTAGCGCTAATACTATTACTATAGCCTGAAGCAAAGAGGGAATGAAAAGAAGGAGAAAGTGCAAACTGGTTGAATTCTGGTTAAATACCATAATCAAATTTTTACTGAACAAACTTCTGAACCCTAGCAGATGGTGTTATTTGGAGTGATATTTGAGACAACAAAGCTGTAGTTTAACAAAAGACCTCTGGCAACGCCATGGGATTAAGTTTAACAGGGTTCATCTGTGGTGTGAAACGTCTAGGTAGTAAAATCCCTTGAGATTGTTCTTTTAGTAATTTGCTGTAAAATATTTAAAGTCCTTTAATGGAATACTTATCCATGCTTTAATACTAAGCAGATCCAGTAATTTTCCACAGCCAATTTCTAGAGGCACATGCAAATTAGTCGCTTAACATTTATAGCTGAAATTTAGTCCGTGGACATTTTCTGTTGCTTTGTTTCTTTATCACTGATGGTGGTAAACCACAGAATCCAGGGGGAATGGCTTTTCTAGAGAAGCTTTTATACACAGAAGAACTGAATATTATGAGGTTGGGCCTGCTTCTGCCTTGCTGCAGGTGACCTGGAAGTAGTATCCACATTGCAAATATTCTTGAAAATTAGAACAAAAGCCACTTAAGTTATACTTTTATTTTTTAACTCTCCTTAGATTCACGAATCAGCATTACGAGCCAAGAACAGAAGACAGGTGGAAAAAAGGAAACTGGTTGCTCAAAGGCAGCGTGCTCACTCTGTGGACGTGGAGAAGAACAGAAAGATAAAGGCTTCTTCCTCAGAGAATCCATGGATGACAGAATATATGAGATGCTATTCGGCAAGAGCCTAAAGGAAGAAACGGTTGCTTGGACAGCCTCTCTTAAAAAGTGCAAATGAAAGAAAGAAAAAACAGAGCAAAAACTATCAAAAGAAATCGGACGCAGGTTTAAGAAACAAAGTGATTATGCAAGGTTTTTCCTAGGGAATTTCTAAAAGATTGTTCTATTTTGATGAATCTTGGTCACCTACCTCAGCAGTAGGGCGACAGCTGAAGCCATAGACATTTGGTTATTTATGAAGATAATTCCCTAAATCTTTGATATTCTTATAAGGGTTTTGTTTTAAAGCATCTTAATCTTTTAAGATACTGACACCAAATGCCTTTAAGTGGCTATAGATGCTTAATATTCAGTCTTCTTTTCGTAAGTTTAGGTGGAGCCAATTTTCATCCTGTTCTGAATAACTTTTCAGATTCCATAGTGAGGAAGAGCATTCCAACTTGCAGCAGCAGACTCATTTTCTGTATGTGGTTTTCTTTGTGAAAGAATATCAAGTCAAAAGTGAGTTTCGACGTTAATCTTGATTCCGTGTATAGTGACACTAGACCTTTGGTAGTTCCTGAAAGATTAAACTTACTGTGTTTTGGTTCAGCACCACTTCATGTAGACTAACATTTAAGAATTATCTGGGCTGGGTGAGGGTCATCTTGTTAAATGACCATCTGGGCACTTAAGAGTTTAATAGTTGAAATGCATTCCGATAAATGAAGTGCCAGTGCAGTGTGTTTAGAGTAGTACTGAAGTTTCTTTTGAGTCAAAGACTCACTTTTTTTATTGTGAGGTATTTTTTAGAACACATGGGGTATCAGTCACTGGCTGCAGTCTGGCCTTTTGGTGCATACCCACTGTGGACTTTTGCCTCTTCTATAGTAGTTGGCAATGACATTTAGAACTTAAAATCTGAAATTCCATTTAATAAAATTGAGATTGTCTTGCTTACTGTGGATGGGGGACAAATATTAAGATACCCATTAGAGATGTGGCCTACCCTTAATTTCTCTACTTTTTCCTTTACAGAACTAAGAACAAAGCCTTGATGATGTACATTATTCAGACTTTTGGTTGAAATACATTATTCCTAGATTCCCAGCCAGTAGCTCTTATATAGAACTTAATGAGAGAGAATGGTGGTGTGTGTATAGGCACAAATGTAATTCTGTAAATGAAGTGCTCATTCTATTTAGTGCATTTGCTTTTGGGGTAGAAAAATGGTTTAAGCATCACTGGTTTCCATCCAGCAGAGAAAGGAATATCCAGGAAGATGAGTGCTAAGTTCTCTGTAAGAGAGAAGGTGGTACTTTGCCGATTCCAACCTAGCCCTGGAGATACGTGAGTGAAAATTTGGTCTTTGATGTGAGGTTGAGCGTTTCCTTGATATTTTTACTCTGGGTCTTTGAAGTATTATGGTCAATTTTTAGAACACAAATATGTTTTATTCCAAATAAAATCTTTACACAGTGTCATCTTAAAACTGTATTAAGCTTTGAAAACATCCTGAAGAACCATGAGCTTTCTCTGTTTTTTAAAAAAGACTTTTTAAATATTTTGCATCATTTTGAGGTGAATTGTCTTACATAGAGAGCTCTCCTAACCATTCAGATGTATATTTAATAAGAGGCAGTTCTATGTGTTGTCCAAAACAACCTTGCTAGTAATTCTGGTGAATTTTGCTGTTATTAAAGTCCTTAAACATCGCAGGTACCTAAAGATCAAATTACTGTGGCATCGTGATTGTGTAGCTGATTGTGAAAACAGTTCCTTTAGAGCCACTTCTTGCATGTTCAGTTTTAACCATCCAGCTCAAGCGATCGTGTTGCATCTGACAATCTTAGGGAAGATAGCCTTGGGGAGTAGGTTGGGCCCCAGACCAATGGACTGCCTTAGAAACCCGACCTCCTCTAGGCTTTGAAGGAGCCAGACTTTCTCTCTAGAAAACAAACTTATATTTAATGTGCTTACTACGGAAAATTCCAGGTGGAGATAAAACCTAGAAGGCAATATTGACCAATTTTCCCCCTTTTTAAGTAGAGGACAAATGAACTGGGTTTTAAAGTACCCTTATGTGCATGAATGACGGGTGAATCAACAGGAAGTAAGCCCTCTTCTTATGTCCGCGTCATTAGTCAGCTAAGTTTTCTTTTCTTTTTTTCTCTTTAGGGATGAAAATTACCTTTTGAGCCTATGAAATTTTTTAAGTTGTAACAATTTGATGGTTTTACCTTTTCCTTCTCATTCTGGAAACTAATGTGGTTGTAATCATGTTCCTAATTCTTGGGACAACTTGCAGGACAGCAAGATAGTTTAAAATTACCTTTCACGTTGAAAAGTTTGAAACTGTTTGAGAATCCAGTGATATTTAAATATAGAATAAAATACTTACTATATAAGACTGTCTTTTTAAAATTTTGGTTTTAAGTTCTTAATTAAAACAATTTGTCATACACATGTTTTCTGTATTGCTTTTATTGAAAGCAGTAATAGAATATTGAATAACATCTAGCCCTCTGCTGGACCAAGGTGAAGGAGAAAAAAACAGGAATCTATTCTTTTTTTTTGAAACCTAAAGACTGTTCTTAATTAGGAGGCATCAGAATACTTGGTACCTCTGGTTATATGTATACTGCCCCACTGCCATAAAATCTCTCAGCACATAGATACATTTCTTAAGTTTACTAAAAGTATAATAGGGTATAGGTTATCTTAATTGCTCATAATGTGGCAGACATATTTATGGGACTTCATATGTAATAGCTTTGTCATTGTTTCATCAAATGTCAATTGCTAGTAATTTGAAAGGTGTGTGTGCTAGGTCACTCAAACTCAGCTAACTAAATTGCACGAAAGAAAGGTGGCTGTTGAGTTATTGGAAGTCAACTTCCGAAACAGAATTCTGCACAATTGGCAGGTTTAAAAAAAATCTTTAGTGTATTCCTTTCCTCCTCTAACTTGACAATGCTATACTGGGCATAAACTTTATAAATGGAATGTTATAGTACTTGATATTTAAAATGTTCAGAAGTGTTACTGGCAAAGAGGGAGAGAGGCAGAGCATATGTTAGAAGTAAAAACAACTTTTCTTGTTGGCTGCTTCAGTAAAAAATAGTTTAGTGGATAGTTTTACATTTCACTGGACTAGATAAAAACGGTGCTAATATTTATATAGCCTGAGTCTGTAGTTGGTTTGGTATCAGACTGCTAATGCCTGACTCATAAGGTCCTGTGATCAGTTAAATAATATTTAAAAAGTGATCCTAAAAATGTGACCTTGTCATTTCAAAATGTTTGCATCTGAAATGGATTTCTGTACAATAGGACGCATGGGGAGTTATGTCGTGGAAGTGTATGCTTAATACCAAATTCTATTGAAGGGGCTATTGTCTAAATTTTTGGCCCAGATTTGGTCCCTTCGAGCCTGCTAGTATGAGATGGGAAAAAGTTGCTCCTTTAATACTTACTTCCATTTTGAAAGTCAGGACACCTGAATGAAGATATTAGAAGCCTCTTTTTAAATTTCTTTTATAATTAGCAAAATTGTATTTAAGAAGAGTCTTCCCATATTATAAGTTTATTTTGAGTATTGCATTCACTTTAATATACTGAAGGAACAAAGGCTGGGCACTTATAATCACAAAGCTCAGGCAATGGGAATTTTGGGTTGTATTTTCTAAAAGCTATGTATTGCTTTTAGCTTATATTTAATATTGCAGTTACTTGGAAAAATGTGAGTAAAGTTAATTAATATTACAGGCTGAAACTTCTGTTTTGTGGGAAACAATTCTGATTAGTACATCAATGGTTGAAGAAAACATATGATCACACTGACTCCTAAATGGATCTTTCATTAAATGTTTAGCAAGATACATTAGGTACATTCAGCAAAAGATACTTTCTGTATATATACTTTCAGTTGAACTATAACATTTTCCCAGTCATTTCCGTCACACCTTCCTATTGTTTTGAAAATTACAAAAGTAATAGTGCATGGTTAAAATAATTCAGAAAGAGGTATGAAAAGTGAAAGTTTCTTTCAATACCATCCCCTCACCAAAATTCTCCACCCCTCTTAGAGGATACCAGTGTTAAGTTTGTTGTGTAAACTTCCAGACCTTTTTTTCTAAGCACTTTTCTGTGGAGGTACATAGACACATTTTTTTTTTTTTTTCAAAAATATAGAATAACACTATACACATTCTATAACTTTTTTTCACTTAATATCTTAGGGAAGGTTCGAGTTCCAGGTCAGATGGAGTTGACACACACCCTCCTTTTGTTCTCACTGAACACAACTATAAAACCTGGGTAGAACATATGGCCTGGCTATTGGAGGACTCAGAAGTAAACAGCAACACACAGAGTGGGGAGGAACACCAGAATTCTAAGTATAACTGAAGTGGTGAGTTTACCATTTTTTTATTCCTCTGGTATCTCCCGGCCTGAACACAACATGGCCCCACATGCAGAAGTGAGCAGTGGTACACAGATCCTAGAGAAGCCTGGCTTGAGGAACAGGAAAGGAATGGCTGAAACAGAGAGAATGAGGGAAATGCCTTTTGTTTCCTCTCTTTTCATTTTTCATGCTGGAGCCCCCAGGTAATCCCCTGGCTGCCAATGGGAGCCTGCAGGAGCCAAGAGTCTGAGGGAGGAGGGCTTAATCTCCATTTGGTAGAGCTGAGGCACCAAGAGGGTGAGGCTGAGTCTGTGTGCTTTTTTCATCTCTGAAGGACAGGCCTCAGTTACAGAAATGGGCAGTTTCAGGCTGGTGGGCCAAACAAGGGAGCCCCAAGGAACCAGAAAGTACTGGTGAGACAGCAGAGAGGGAAGAGCTCAAGGAAGTAGTTCCACAAAGTTATTGAACTCTGGCTCACCCTTGACTTGTGCACCTCACTCACACTGTTTACCTGTGGAGCTGATCCTAATTAGCATACCAAACACTTGTGAGATCTGAGCTGACAGACCCCTCCTGGGATCTCAGCCTGACCGCAAGATGGTGTATACATAGGCCAGGTCCCAAAAGCACTGCAGAGGCTTTGAAAACTGAACTGACATTGGAACCAACACCCGGAGAACTCGTGGCCTGAACCTGACCAGATCGATTATTAAAACAAAAATATCAACATTCTCCAGGGGATTTGCTTCATCTTATCACGTAATATTCACAATGTCTAGCATACAATCCCAAATTACTCAGCATATGAAGAATCATGAAAATAGCTCTGATGGAAAAAGACAATCAACAGATGCCATTATAGACTTTAAGGAAGCTATTATTAAAAACTTCAACTGAGCAATCACACACACTCTCAAAATAAGTATCAAAATAGAAATTGTCAGTAAAGAAATAGAAGAACCACATGAAAATATTAGAATTGAAAAATACCATAACTGAAATTAAAAAACCCTCACTGGATAGACTCAATAGCAGAATGGAGAGGAGGAAAGCTCTAGATCGGCACAAATCATCCAATCTAAACAACAGAGAAGAAGGAAAAAAGAGTTTCAGGGTCACATCATAGGAGTCACAGAATGATAAAAGAGTGTAGTGCTTTAAAAACACCTGCAGAAATGATGGCTAAAAACTTCCCAAATCAAGCTGAGTGAACCCCAAGGATAAACCCAAAGAGATCCTAGCCCGGATACATCATAAAATGTTGAAAACTAAAAGATATCTTGAAAGCAGCCAGAGAAAAATGAAAGATTGCCTATAGGGGAACAATTCAAGTGACAGTGAATTTTTTCATCAGAAATTGTGGAGGCCAGAACGAAGTGGCATATTTGTTAAAGTGCTGAAAGAAAATAAATGTCAACTCAGAATTCTATAACCAGTGAACTATCCCTCAGGAATGAAGGTGAAATAAAGAACATTCTCAGATAAAGGAAAACTAAGAGAATTGATAGCCAGCAGACCTGCTTTAAAGGAACAGCTAAAGGATGTTCTTCAGAAAGTAGAGAAATAATACCAAAAGGAAACTTGGAACATTGGGAATGAAGAAAAAGCAAGTTATAGTATTTGGTCTTTGGTCCTTGGTTCCTGAAATGGTTCCAGAGCCATAAAGGCAAAAGGAGTGTTTTATTTATAACAAGCCCCTTTGAACCACATCTGAGTTTGTTAATGAGGTGACTTTGGAAAGCCCCTAAGGATAGGGGCTGGTTGCCAGGGGAACCACCCTTGAGATCAGAGGGCTGAAATTTTCAGTCTCTTCCCACCCCAGTTTCTGACCTCTGGGGCAGGGAGAGGGGCTGGAGATTGAGTTCGATCACCAGTGGCCAATGGCTTTCATCAATCATGCCTACATAGTGAAGCCTCCATAAAAACTCAAAAGGATGGGGTTCAGAGAACTTCAGGTTGGTGAACACATGGAAATGTAGGGAGAGTGCTGCGCCCAGGGAGCAAGAAAACTCCACACTTCTTCCCACATACATCTACCCTATACCTCTCTTCCATCTGGCTATTCCTGAGTTACATCCTTTTATAATAAACTGGTAATCTAGTAAGTAAACTGTTTTTCTGATTTCTGTGAGCTGCTCTAGCAATTAATAGAACCCAAGGAGGGGATCATGGGAACCTCAAATTTATAGCTGGACAGTCAGAAGCACAGGTAACAGCAGGACTTGCGACTGGCAGCTGAAGTGGGGAGAGGGAGCAGTCTTTTGGGACTGAGCCCTTAACCTGTGGGATTTGATGCTAACTAGGTAGACTGTCAAAATTGAGTTGAATTGTAGGACACCTAGCTGGTATCATGGAATTGCTTGACGTGTGGAATACCCATACATCTGGTGTTAGAAGTGAAGTAGTATTGTAATAGAGTGTTGAGAGTAGAGGAGACACACAAGGGGAGTGAGTTTCTCCTCAGAACCTAAGATCGGAGCTTCAAAATATATGAGCTTCTGTGCTAACAGTGCTCTTGTGAACATGGTGAATGGTCCTAAAACCTGGTGGACTTCTATAACAAGTATGGCAAGCATCATCCCTACCAAATGACAGAATGCAAGAAGAACAAGCTTCTCTGAATGCCCAGGGAAAGCAGCATTATGACAGGAAACAGAGTGGCGATGATGGACAGACTAAACTGATCTTCCAGAAAAAGGCTAAACTGCAAAGAAGATTGGGCTAAGGGACCAGGTATGAAGGAAAATCTGACAGAATTGAAAGGAGAACTACACAAATTTACAATCACAGTTGGAGACTTCAACACTTCTATCAGTAATAGAACTGGCAGACAGAAAATAGTGAAAATACAGAAGAGCTAAAGAACATAGTTAATCAAATAACTTTAACTGACATTCACAGAACACTCCGCCCAGCGGCAGCAGAAGAGCACATGTTTTCACGTGCACATGAAACGTTAATCAAAACAGCCCATCTCCCAGTTTATAAAATAAACATTAACAAACGAAAAACAATTGAAATCATACAGGGCATGTTTCTGGCTATAATGGAATTAAACTAGAAAAAAGTCTCAAGAGAAATTAGGAAATATTTTAAACGGAAGAAAAAAATTACAACATAGCAAAATTTGCGGGCACAGCTGAAGCAAGGCTTAGAAGAAAACTTATAGCTTCGAGGGCTTATATTAGGAAGGAAGGTCTCAGATCAATAATCTAAGCTTCCATGTTAAGAAACTAGAAAAGGGTGAGCAAAATAAACCCACATCTAGAAGAATGAAGAAAAAAAATAAAGAGCAGAATCAATGACACTGAAAACAAAAACAGAAAACAAATGTGGCCAAAAGCTGGTTCTTTGAAAAGATCAATAAAATAGACAAACCTCTAGAAAGCCTGACAAAAGAGAAAAAGTTATATACATACATAAAATCAGGAATAAAATGTGGTTATTTTATTTTCATTTCAATGAGTATTAGTGAGATTAGCATCTTTTTCATGTTTATCAATCATCTATTTCTTTGATGAATGGCCTATTTATGTGCTTTCCCAACCTTTTAAAATTATTTTGGAAAAACGAGACAAGCACGCTGCCTTTTATTTTAGCGGCTTTCTGTCTAACTTGTTAAGATCTCTATGTATCTGGTACCAATCTTCTGTTAACTATATTGCAAATGAGTGGTCATAGCCCATTACTAAACTTTATGCTTTCTTTTGTCTTAGAGAAAATATTAATTTGCAGAATCAAATTTCAAACCCTTCTTTACAGATGGAGGATTCTGTGTCACCTTTAGAAAGATTTACTCTTCGATCATAAAAACAAATTCTACATGTTCTTCCAATGCCTTAAAAAAAATCTTGCCTTTTGCTTTTAGATCTTTATTCCAACCAGAATTAATTTTTTAGTGAATATGAAGTAGAGATCAACCCTTTATTTTCCCCAATTAAATGGGTAGTAAATGGACTTAACATTCAGTGAAGAGCCCTTACAGATATAAAATGGTCATGTCATATGTTTTTCATAAATTGCCACAGATACAAGGGATGGTTTCTAGATTCTCCTGTGGATCAATTTGTCTATACCTGAGTTCATAGCATTGTTTTAATTTTGCAGTATATTTTAGTTTCTGGTATGGTAAGTCTCCTAACCGCTACCTTGTTCTTTGCTTTTCTTGGCAATTTTCTTTTTAATATGAACTTGAGAATGAGCTTTTCAAATTCTATTTTAAAATTCCATTTGGCAGTTTTATTAAATTGCATTGAATTTACTAATTTTGAAGGACTTGCATCTTAATAACATTGAGTCTTTCTGTCCCCAAATATAGCATGTCTCCATTTAAGTTGGTCTTCTTATATTTATTGTAGTAGTTGCCATCAAAAAAGTCTTGCATATTTCTTGCTGGATTTTTCCCCCTTCTATCAAATTTTCTATATGGTTCTTGTATGTATAGGAAAGGGGCTAAACTGAAAGAAATGCTATTACTTTTTTGATAAATGAGGGAAGGAGAATGCAGGTGAAGACTGAGAGATTAACAATGCTGTCATTAATCAAATAGTTTGGAATTACACCAAAAGAACTAGAGAATTGGTAATGACATGATTGTTTACCAATAAGGAACTGGCTAAAGAAAACAGTATACCCACACAATGGAATATTATGGAGCCTTTAATAAGAAAGTTCTCAATGTATTAAGATATGCAGAGAGCTCCAAGATTTAGTATAGATGGAAAAAAGTGTATCTAATAAGTTACCTTTTGTTTAAGAAAAGGAAGAGTAATAAAAATATCTGTTATCTACATCAAGAAACTCTGGAAGGATGCACAAACTAACAAGTGGTTACCTGTAGTGGTAGGAAAAGGAATGGAGTGATGGCGAGGGAAGGAATCTCCTCTATTTACCTTTGGCTTTTGAACCATAAGAATGTATTCGCTATTAAAAAAAAAATCCTAGAGAAAACACAAAAACAAAACCTAAATACTACCCCCTCTTCAAAAATATGTCCTCCCCCTAAAGATTCTAAGCTATGTGACTTGTAAGCCAGGCTGGTATTAGAACCACCTGGGGGCCTCCATGGGCCCATCTGCTGCAGGCAAAGTCGAGGGCAGCCCAGCTGCCCGCCGCCTCCTGGTCCTGAACCGGGCTGGGAGGTTGTTTGAGCATTACCGTATTTAGAACACTGAGATTTTTGCATAGTAAGGTATAAAGCCTGAATTTTCACTAAAAAGACTAACCTTCTCCAGGAATAAAATTTTAACATGAGGCTCTTAGACCAACAATAAAAGTAGCTGAAGCTTATCAAGTTTTTAAGAAGGACCAGGGCTTGCTTAAGTAGGCCAGGGCTATCCGCCTTTCCGCGTGTTCTGATTCGGACGCACGGAGTCTGCTCCTCTCCTCCAAGCAGGGACTGGTGTTCCGGGGATTCCCGTGGTGTATATTTTCTAACAGCAGTGCTCCAGTAGCCTGTGTGACTGCTGTCTGTAGAATCTTCCGGACTACCACAGTATTTACGGCAAAAGTTAAAATTTAATAAAGACAAAACATAAACTTCAATTAAAAAAAAGTGTGTGGATTTAAGTTTGGGCCTCCTGCTCTATTAGTGGGAGTGTTAATTGGCACAAGTTCTCTGGAGGGCAATCTGGCTTTCTGTATCTTAAAAGGAACATTTCTTTGACTTGGCAATTCCACTCCTAAGCATTTCCTGATATACCCACCCGTACAGATGTCCATGCCGAGGGAGTTCACAGCAGTGTGGCATACTGGGCAGACTGGCACAACCACACGGCCTGCCTCCGATAAGGAGCTAGACTTACGGGAGAGGAATAAGAAAAGCAAAGTGTGGAACAGTCTCGAAGCATACGGAAAACACAAGTGGAAGCACGTCTGCTCCCAGTGTGCTAACTGTGCTCATCTACACACAGGGTTTCACGAAGCTAACTGTGTGGCGGGAGGTGAGACAATGCCTGCTGCTTGGAATCTTGCTACGTGTGTATGGTTTCCATTTAAACTTAAAACACTGGCTGTGTTTACTATGAAAGATAGTCTGAAATAGCTGAGTGACTCCTTGTGAAAACTGACATTGCCATTAATTTTTCTTTGTTTCTGTGACTTAGGTGTTGACTAATACATGTGATGACTACCATATCAGTTTCTCTTTCACTATTTTATGACATGAGGATTTCAGGAGAACTGGGGAGTTCGTTCATCTCTGTGCTGCCTTCTGGTCACTGAGAGGAACCCTGGGGTGTTGGAACCACATCCTTGCTTCCTTCCACAAGCCCCCTTGGGTAACTCACCTCACTGGGGCCACTCAGGCTACCACCTCCTCCTTGGGCAGGGCACTGTAGCTTAGCTTAGCCCCGGGGGCCTTTGCCCCAGGCTCACTTGTGGATGATTCACGACACTCACCCTTCCTGTTTGCCTTCTGTGCTTTCTACACTGCCCACTGAACTAGACTTTTACTTTACACCCAGTGGAGTACTCTGCTGTGCAGTGTCACCCAATGACAGAACAGACCTGACAACTGGGTAAGAGAAGAACCCTATGAACAGGCACCAAACTTGGCCTAAAGTTGAGGCCACTAATGGGTCCCAAAATGTAACTACTTCCATTAAAAGTCTGAAGCAACAGGCTAGCGTTTAAAGCCAAAATTACTCCTGGAAATAGAGGAAAAGAGGATGGCCAGAGTAGAATAATCTGATAGTTACAGGTAAGTAAAAAAAATCCTGAGTAAGTAATGAAATTTTTCTTCTACTCTTGCTCACGGACTAAGTTAAACAAATAGAGATGAGAAACAGTGCAGGTAAGGGCTAGCCTGAGTCAACAGTTTATTGGCATACAGCAGAGGAATGTGGCCACAATAAACACATTAAATGTTGCCAGCGAGGGATGCAAACTCCAGTGTGTAAGGTGGAGAACAACCTCCCCACCGAGGGGAGGGCAACAGTCATCAGCACAGGCCTCACAGGCACGTTCGTACCTTTACAGAGAAACACTGAACTCACGCGCAACTTCAGTACCGGACAGCGTTAACCGCGAAGGACAAGGAGATTGTGACAAGCATTCTGAAGATCAGTTAGCATGCATTTCCAGTGATGTGCTTTAAATTTACATTTTCAATTTACTGAAGGCAGGGACAAAAAAGTAAGTTATCAAATTTGCAAGTTTTTTTAGTTAAAACTCAAAACATGGTTTCATGGTGATGAAATCAACTTTTATTCCCTACTGCTAACAGTTCAGCACTAAAGGTATTTTAAAAATGGAAAATACTATTACCAGTTAAAGTGAGAACTGTTTATAGTTTTTAAAATTCCAGTAAACATGTGGGTTTAAAATTTTCATAAGAAATTTTGAGAGAAAAAAGATTCCGGTCAACAGAAATCCCAGTGCCTTGCCCAACTGTGCAGGGCCTGCTGCTCACCTCGTAGGGGGACCAGCCTCAGGCGGTGCAATTCAGCCCCCAGTGGTGAGATGGGCCTAATATCTGCTCTGTACCACTGAAAAGGGTGGTTTTGAAGGCTAAATCAGATGTGAAATGTGAGAATACTTTTAAGTTGTAAAAAATGCTATGCCCCTTCAAGGTCTTATGATTATAGACATTTCAATTGACAGTATTAAAAATGTAGAGCTTATTAAATTAAAAACTTTTTAGTAATTTCTCCAATAAAATTTTTTTTTAAAGAAGAAAATAAAAGTGGGCATGAAATCCTGTACTTTGATCAGAGACACAGTGAACAACGAAGGAGCACTTGGCAACTGGGTTTCTCCATGCCCACGTCTAGTTCTCAAGGCTCAGATAGGGCTGAAGGTGGAAAGATCAGGTAAAAACACACAAAACCACCCAAATAGAAAACAAAATGTAAACGTTTCAGATGAAATCATTTAATCTTAAAATTACAGTAGGAAAACTATTGTTTGCTATTCCTCTACTGCTCCTTTGAAAGGGTGGCAGGTACTAAGTTTTCAAGATCAAACTACAGCTCTGGCTTCTGCTTCAACATGGGGATTTGTCAACTGTAGCAGAGTGGGTCTAAGTAACAGAATTGAGAGACCTGACACATTTCACCCCCAAGCATTTATGACCCATCATACATGATACGATACTTAGACAGCTGAGCATGCCTAGCCCACAGAGCAAAGGTTTACCAACAATTACATCCTCAATCCCTTCTCACAGCCCTTAAACCTAAAGCTCTGTTCTTACAGGGACAGAGCAGTGAAGATGCAGAACACAGCAGTCTGGACGCCTGCTTGCCCACAGGCTGTACTGAGGTACCGACTAAGAGTACACAGGGAGAACTTCCAAAAAATACTAATCCAAACAATGAAACCTGCAGCCTAAACCTTAAAGCTCTTACCCCTAGCATGTAAAATAAGACAACTGGGTAACTATGTACTGAAGTCAACATTCAGAAAGGGAGCAGGCTGCTCTAGGAGATAGGACTTTAGACAGTGTAATTATAATGTGTCTTGGAGAAGATAGTTTTGGATTAAAATTTTGGAGTGACCTATTAGTTTCATGAACTTGGATGTCCAGATGTCTTCCCAGGTTTGGACAGTTCTCAGCCATTATTTCTTTTCAATAAGCTTTTTCCTCTCTTCTCTTTCTGGGACTCCGTTGATTCATAGATTGTCTCTTAATAGTATCTCACATTCCATAGGCTTTCATCATTCCTTTCCATTCTTTTTTCTTTTTGTTTTTCTGACTGGATAATTTCAAATGATCTGTTTTGATTCTTTCTTCTGCTCAATCCACTCTGCTACTGAGGCTATCAAATTCTTCAGTTCAGTCATTGTATTTTTTCAGCTTCAAAATCTTAGTTCTTTTTTATATTTTCTCTGTTGAGCTTCTTCTTTTCTTCTTGTATTGTTTTCCTGATTTTGTTAAATTGCTTGTGTTCTCTTTAGCTCTCTGAGCATCTTTAGAACAATTATTTTGAATTTTTTATCGGGCAATTCCTGTATCTCCGTTTCTTTGGAGTTACTGGAAGTTTACTGTGTTCCTTTGGTGATGTCATGTTTCCCTGCTTCTTCATGATCCCTGTTGCCTTGTGTCTGTGCATTTGAAGCAGCAGTCCCCACTTCCAGACTTCATGGACTGACTTTGGTAAGGAAAAACCTTCACCTGTGGGTGGGGCATGCTGTGACCCCAGGACTAATAATGCAGGGTGCCAAGTGCAGGGGTATGTGGCGGCTCCAGGTCTGGGAGGAGCATGGTGTTTCATCAGTCCACAGTGGCTGCAAGGGCTATTGGGGTCCTCAATGGCACCTCCAGGTCCAGTGGCTAGAGACCACAGCAGGCAGCAGTGGTGGCCAAAGCTGATGGTATGCACATACTTGTCTGTGGAGACCAGCTGCAAGTGCCTGTGTAGTGGCAGGGGCTGGTCACAGACACATGCCTAGTAGTGGGGGCCAGGGCCAGCAACAAGGGCCTAGGCCAACTGCAGGCCCAGAGCAGCTGTGGGGCCCTTGCTGTTGGTGTGCTCTCCCATGGCTGCAGTCTCCCTACAAGTGCATGCATGAAAGTGGAAGCTAGTGATGGGGACAGGGCTGGGGACATGCAGGTGCACAGGTGGCGGGGCAGGCTGCAAGTCAGCCCAGTGGCACAGGCCAGTGATTGGAGACGGGACCTAATCTGGGCCCACAAGCAGGTTTGGGGGCCTTGGCTGTTAGTGTGCACTTCCACGGCTGTGGGACTGGCTGGAAATGAGAGTCAGGCTGGCAGCCTCCACGTGCATAGCTTGAGGGGCTAGCCACAAGTGCGCACGAGGCAATGGGGGTCAGCTCTGGGGGTTGTCTAGGCTGGCATGCGCTTGTGTAGCTGCAGAGGACTAGGCAGGCTGCAAGTGCAGATCCTGGGCTCTGCCAGGGTCAGGGAGGAATGAGGAGGGACTCAGATGGCTGGCACCTGAGAATGGGAATACCTGTGGGGCAAAAACTGGTTGAAATCTGCAGGGAGTCCACAGCAGCTGTGCTGGTCACTGATTTCTTCAGTGCTCAAAGCTGCTGTGGTCCTCTGCTGAGCAGATCAACGGGAACCGTGGTCACTCCCACTCTGTGGCTGATACTGGGAGCCCCTGCTCTTCTTCCTTGTTCCTAGCTGTCTCTGTATGTCTCAGCTTTGCTGGTCTCTGGATGGGGTGAAACCGAAGCAGGTCCCTCGTGTGGTGCACTGAAAAGGTGGTGGAAGCTGGCCGCTGCCCTGCTCTCCCCTTTCCTGGTGAGGGGAGCTCTTCCTGGCTGGGACGTTTCCTCTTGGTGCTGAGTGGCGCTGGCCTGGAGAATGGGAGGATGCAGCAAAATGAAGCTGTTTCCCTTCCCTTTTGTTGTGATTACTTTTGTTCCACTCTGCTGCTGAAGTTTCTTAGGTGGACTCCCAAGCCCTCCCAGAGCTGTTTTTGTTTGTTGATAGCTGTCTAACTGTTGATCTTTGTGGGGGGATGAAGGCTGGGGTCTCCTACTTTGCCATCTTGGTGACATTACCTGAAAAAGGGCCCTAGGAGTTGAGAAACTCCCTCCTAGAAAGGAAGGAATTTAGCACGATCACATGAACACCTTTTGGAGATTTTGCAAAAAGGAATCTTACAGTGGACAGGCTGGATATCCAGGTATTTTAGAAAGACTTGGGGACACAATAGACTCTGATCTGTCCTTTCCACAAGCACTGGAGTCCTTCCTATGTACCAGGCACACAGAAGACTGCCCTGTCCTAGGGAGGTCTTAGCCCAACAGAGAAGACAAAGAAGGACAATGTATTGATCAATGTGATCAATACCAAAAGAAAGCTTAGGACAGCAAATGACAGGAGCAGAGTGTGTCTGCATATATCCAGGGGTGGGAGGGGGTTCGAGAAGGCTCCCAGCAGAGACGTTCCATGTTGTACCCTACAGGACAACAGGGCTGCAGCCTGACAGAACCGGAGAGCCAGCAGGGTGCACCACAGGTGATGGAAACAGCAAAAGCACAAGGGCGATGAGAAAGCAAGGGACATTCAGAGAACAGCACGAGTGGCCTATAAAACACCATTTACCCCAGGAAATGGGTGCAGTACTAGGGCGTGCGGCCTACATGTATGACCACGGAAACCAACATGATGAGTTTTCTGGAAAAGAGAATGATGTGGTAGATTTGCCTAGAATTAATCATATTACCAAATTTCCTATTCAATGGAAAATGATTTGAGGGCTCCCTACCAAACATACAGAAATTAGCATTTGCTTTCATATATAGTTGGTCCTTAAATATTTAGTGAACATAATTATTTCCATGATATTTGGGAATGTAAAATATTCAGAAATTTAGCAAGTTTGTTTTCTTAACTCTAGTCTTCCTCAAAATGAAACTGACAGGTTACATCAAGAAGTTAGAGAAAGGAGCTGTCAGAGCACAGGCTTGTTTTTCATTCAGTCCCAGCAGAAGTTCAAGGACACTGTCCTCCAGCAGGAACAAGCAGGCTGAGGTGACTGCAAGATCATGATGTGGCTCAACCCACCTCGTACTTGGTTAGCCTAAGTCCCAGAGACGCATGTGTCAGAGTTAAATACATTTTTCGTCATGGGATATGGACAGGTTAAAATGATTTAAACTAAGTGTGCCCCACGTGGTTATACTGGCAGGGGTGACAGTGAAAACATGTAACCACCCGCACAGCAAGGGCACCAACCACACTGAAGTGGTGCTGGCTGTGGGTAGCAGGCAGCTGTCCTGGTGTCCCTGCTGAAGGTACAACTGTTCCCTGGGCCAGGGGACAGAACTACTGGTACAACTAGCCACATGATGGGAAATCACCTCTGAATAATACTGTATAGAAGACACACATTTTGCTTTTTCAATAAATGCCAGAAAACCTACTTTATATAATTGCAAGGTAAGAAAAAACATAACCATTCTTGGCTTTGTAACAGTATCTTTTAAGAATTTACCAGAGGGACAGTGACTATATAAAATTAAAAACTACAGATTCTTGTCAGAGACGTATAGTAAACAATTTTGGGGAAAATGATAATGTCTTGGATGTTTCCAAATACTCCAGCATAAAGAAAGTGGAGTGAAGGTAGACAGAACAGGACTGGCAAAATGTAGACAACTGTTGAATCTTGCTGATATAGTGGTTCATTATGCTATTTTTTCCATACTTGTCTATGTTTGCAAACCGCCATAATAAAAAATTGAAAAGAACATAAATGTATTTTAAAAGAAAAAACAAAGATCCCCTGATTAAATTATTTTCTAGCAGTAAGCAGTATTTTCTAACCTTAGAGGGTGATGGCTGACAACTTAGTCACTCGTCTTCCTGAAACTGGTAAGTCAAGTGTTCTCAGATAAATTCCTCTAAAATTCTCAAAACAACTCCTTAAAGAAGTTAATAAAATCAGAAAGTAACTGAGCAACAGCTGAAACAAACCCAGATTGTACGGACAAGACAAGTGACTGACCAGTGAAGAGACTCACTTTATAAATGGCACAAAAAATTATTAAAAATTTACAGGTGTTTTTAAATCCCTCTAATTCTCCCCTCCAAAAAGAAAAAAAAGGACAAAACTGACAGAAAATGAAGAACCATCTACTATGTCATACTATGTAATTACAAATCATTTAAGTTTCTAATTTTAGCATCAGATTCTTCACTCTGAATATTGCTGATCTGTTAGGAATTAATGTTCTTAAAGATTTCAAAAACTCTTACGTAAGTCATAAGTAATATGTTTTCAAGGAAACCACTGCAGATTCCCAAATTCTGATGTTCTCATTTTCACTTAAATGCTGGACTGTGAAAGAATAAGTTACAATCTCAAGTCTGAATGGAGTTCAGAATCTTTTTCTGAGAAGACTGAAAAAATACTTTTCTAGAAATGTAAATTAAGTGTTCTAAAAACTGAAGCTGTGGGAAATGTATACATAACATTTGTTACTAGGCTGACCATGGTTTAGTAAAAGACACATTTAGTCTTCGTCCCTTCCTGGCTCAGAGCTCCTAAAAGCCTGGAAATTTCCTGACTGATAGAGTGTCTTTTGGTACTCATAAGGATCATAAGGAGCCCCTTTTGAGCACACAGGAGTTTATGCTAATGAGACGACTTAGGGTGGGGCCCCTGGAGCACCTCAGGATGGGGGAGGGGAGCTGGAGATTAAGCTCTATAAAAACTCTGAATGTAGATATTTGATGAGCTTCTGGACTGGTGAACAAGAACACATCTTTGTGCTGGGAGTTAGTACACCCCAAACTCCAAGGGACAGTAGCTCTGGCACTCGGGGCCCTTCCAGACCTGGCCATGCGTACCTTTTCATCTGGCTGATCACTGTATCCTTTGACATCCTTGGTAATTAGCCAGTAATCTAGTAACTAAATTGTTGTTCTTAGTTCTATGAGCGGCTCTAGCAAATTAATTGAACCCAAGGAGGGAGTCGTGGGAACGTCTGAATTACAGCAGGTTGGTCAGAAGCCAGGTAACAACCTGGACTTGCAATTGGCATCTGAAGTGTGTATGTGTGGGTTGGGGGAAAAAGGGGCAGACTAAGCCCTTAACCTGTGGGATCTGATGCTATTTCCAGGTGGACAGTGTTAGAAATGAATTGTAGGACACCCAGTTGCATCTGGAGAATCAGAGAATTGGGTGGTGGTGTTGGAAAACACTGATCATCACCTAATTATCTCCCCTCTTCATTTTCCCTAAAAGCCTTTAAGAACCACCATGGCTTGATTCTCCAGCAACTTTTATTGGTCGAAGGATGTGGAATGATATGCAGTACCTCTGGTTTAATTCACAGGCTCATTTATAAACCAACTTAACATTTATCTTATTTAAAAAATTCTTGCTTTTGAATAAACCGATGTGTTAGAATGGACATGCTTCTATCCCATGCAAAAAGCTGTTGGAAAATGAGCAGCCTGCAAAATTATCATACATGAGACACTGAATGAAAAATTCTTCCAGCGAGGTCCAAGAAGTAGCTCAGTCTGAGAATTTGCTTCATATTCTGACTTTCAAAATAAAATATTGAAGGCATAAAAAAAGCAAAGTTAAAATATCTAAAACAGATACATTCTGATATTTTTATCCAAGTCATTTCCCAGAGTGTGTAGTGCTGCTGTGCTCTGTTGATTAAAATAAAACAACAAAAGCAGTATAGGCAACTTCTAACTAAAAGGTAATAAAATTCACCAGTCTGCAGCTAAAAAGTCACAGTGGAAGAACACATAGAAGGTGAAGAATGCTTTTTAACCATTCAGCCTTAAATAATACTGCATTTCAACTTTAAAGAAAAGTTCTATATATTTTTTGCTTTGACATTTTAAAATATTAGAACAAGTCTTTGTAATACAATATATATTATACTTCAACATACCTTATGTGAATTAAAAACATGTCAACTTAACTTTAGTAAGGCATTAAGTATTCAGCAAAAGCTATACAGAAATTTCTTCATGAGTGGTATCCCTTTAATAGTAACTTGATTTAGTGGGTTTCCTTAAAACGAACACAAAACAAAAAGAGACTTAAAAAAGAGGCAGTGATGCTCTAACACTGAATCCCAGAAAAAGCACAGTAGCAAACAATGTGTTTTTTAGCAGGGAGATAGATAGGTCAGCAAATTGGGAACAGATGAGCAGCCCTAGGTTACACGGTCCGTCAAATTCACCAAGAGCTGAGAGTAGAATCCGCTGCCTAGTACATTCGGTTAAAAGTACTGGAATCCTTAGTGCTGATCATGGCGCCTAAAACAGAGCAGGTACTCAGGCTAGACTTCCTGAACTGACCTGGATGAAGATGCTTTAAATCAAGAGAGAGGTGGACAGTGTTCAAGTTCATGGAAAACTCCATTTGTGATTTTATTTTGGTATGTGAGTAACTACTAATCTAGTATTTCAAGTGTGGATCAGTAAACACCTTGTGGACTGTGGTAAAGAGAATTAAATAAGCACTGCACTGGCCGTCAATGCCAGAGTAGTTGAATATCAGGTCATAAATATAATCCACTCTGCAATATAACTGACATGATGATCAAAGCACACCTCACAATTGACAGATTTTAGTTCATATGATTAAAAAAAATAAAATATTAGACTGCATTTAGTACCACATTCTACCATATCATACATCAGATACCATGCTGTGGAGATGTACTGGGCTAGCGCATGTACAGTCCATGGTCAGGATTTATCTGAAGATGAAAGGGGAAATACGGAGAGAAAACTTTCACATACATGGATACATCTAATGGTGGTGTCCACTGACTTAGATTTAATATATGGTTTGCTGTGCCACATCTACTAGTTTGTGTAACATCCCAAATAATTTTTTTTGCACAAAGATCTACTTCTGTTTAAAGTAGAAAAAGACGGTGGTAAAAAAACTTCTTCTTCAAGCTCCAACAATTGTGTCCCAAATACCACTGTATGAACACCTAAAAAATATTAAGAACAATTTAGAAATATACATAACTATAAATATACAAACAAATATGACTTAAAGTCTCAAAGGGAATTAGTGAATACTCCCAACTTTTATTTAAACTAACCTACTGCTATTAGATAATGCTGACTACACATAAAAAGTCTATTATGGTAAATGAGAAAGAGGAAGCTTTAAAAAATTAAAATCCCCACTTGCAAATTTTATAAATGAGCCTTCTGTTTTAGCAACAGGCACATTCGTTTAGACTTCAATTAACCCAAGAAAGTTTCCTCATTGACATAAAGGCAGAAGGATCTCTATCTCAATCTCTCCCATCAGCTTTCTCTCAATCCCTTCCTTTCTTTCTGAGAAAGAACACAAAGATTTCCTATAGAGTTTCAATTCTTTCACGCAGAAATCTAACTTTTTTTTTAATAGGTTAAGTTAGGTTTAATCTACCATTTTGCTATGTTTTCTATTTGTCCTGTCTGATCTTTACTCCCCCTTTTTCTGCCGCCTTTTGGATTTTTAGATTGATTACGTGTTTATTCCATTTTAATTCCCATGTTGGCTTATCAGCCCAACCTCTTTGTCATGTTATTTTAGTGGTTGCTTTAGGATTTTCTTCTTATAAAGACTATTTTTTCGTGCAGTTTCAGGTTCACAGCACAATTGAGAGGAAAGTACACAGATTTCCCATATACCCTCTGGCCTCACACATGCACAGCTACTGCCCCCATTATCAACATCCCCCACCAGAGTGGTACTTTTTTTACAATTGATGAACCTACAATGACATCTTATAATCACCCAAAGTCCATTGTTTACGTTACAGTTCCCTCTTGGTGTTGTACATTGTATGGGTTTGGACAAATATATAATGTCATGTTATCCAATAGTATGGTATTATACAGAGTCTTTTCACTACCCTAAAAATCCTCTTTGCTCCATCTATTCATCCCTCCCATCCTCGACTCACTGATCTTTTTACTGTCTCCATTCCAGAATGTCATTTTTTGGAATCATACAATATGTAGCCTTTTCAGATTGCCTTCTTTCATTTAGTAATATGCATTGAAGGTTCCTTCATGTCTTTTTATGGCTTGATAGCTTTTTCTTTTTAATGCTGAATAATACTCCATTGTCTGGATGTACAACAGTTTATTTATCCAACTGCTGAAGGACATCTTGGTTTTTTCCAAGTTTTGGCAATTATAAATAAAGTTGCTATAAACATCCATGTGCAGGTTTTTGTGTGGACATAAGTTTTCAACTCCTTTGGGCTTATCAATACCAAGGAGTGAGACTGCTGGATGACATAGTAAGAATATGTTTAGCTTTGTAAGAAACTGCCCAACTGTTTTCCAAAGTGGCTGCACCATTTTGCGTCCCCACCAGCAATGAATCAGAGTTCCTACTGCTCCACATCCTTGCTCACATTTGGTGTGGTCAGAGTTTCGGATTTTGGCCATTTTAGTAGGTTTGCTGTAGTGGGATCTTATTTTAATTTGCATTTCCCTGATGACATATGATGTGGAGCGGCCTTTAAATGCTCATTGCCATCTGTGTATCTTCTTTGGTAAGGTGTCTGTTAAGGTCTTTGGCCCATTTTTAAACTGGGGTGTTCTCTTACTGTTGAGTTTTAAGAGTTCTGTGTATATTTTGGATAATAGTCCTTTATTAGAAATGTCTTTAGGAAATATTTTCTCCCAGTCTGTGGCTTGTCTTATTCTCTTGATGTTGTCTTTCACAGAGCTGAAGTTTTTAATTGTAATGCAGTCTAGCCTATCAATTATTTCATGGATCATGCCTTTGGTGTTGTATTTAAAGTCATCATCATACCCAAGGTCTCTAGGTTTTCTGCTATAGTATCTTGCAGGAGTTTTATAGTTTTATGTTTTACTTTAGGTCTATGATCCATTTTGAGTTAATTTTTGTGAAGGGTGTTAAGGTCTGTGTCTAGATTCATCTCTTTTTTTGCATCTGGATGGCCAGTTGTTCCAACACCATTTGCTGAACAGACTATCTTTGCTCTACTCTATTGCCTTTGCTCCTTTATCAAAGATTAGTTGACTATATTTATGACAGTGTATTTCTGGGCTCTCTATTCTGTTCCAGTCTATTTGTCTGTTCTTTCACATACCACACTGTCTTGACTACTGTAGCTTTATTGTGTCTTGATGTTGGGTAGTGACAGTCCTCCAACTTGTTCTTCTCCTTTAATATTGCATTGGCTATGGTCTTTTGCCACTCCAAATAAGCTTAGAATCAGCTTGGTTTTCCTCATATAGACTTTGTACATATTTTTTTAGCATTATATCTAAGTATTTCCTTTCTTTGGATGCTAATGTAAATAGTACTGTGTTTTTAATTTCAAATGGCACCTGTTCATTGCTGATATATAGAAAAGTGACTGATTTTTGTATATTAACCTTGTATCTTGCAACCTTATTATATAATAGTGTATTTAAAAGTCTGTGGATTCTTTTGGATGTTCTACATAGATAATCATGTCATCTGCAAAGATAGTTATTTCTTCCTTCCCAATCTGTATATCTTTTATTTCCTTTTCTTGTCTTACTGCATTAGGTAGAACTTCCAATATGACGTCGAAAAGGAGTTTTGAGAGGGGACATCCTTGCTTTGTACCAGATATTAGTGGTACAGCTACAAGTTTCTCACCATTAATTTTATGATTTTAGCAGGCTTTTTGCAGATATTCTTTATCAAGTTGAGAAAATTCCCCTCTGTTTCTAGTTTACTGAGAGTTTTCATCATGAACGGGTGTTGGATTTTGTCAAATGATTCTTCTCCATCTCTTCATATGATCATGTGATTTTTCTTCTTTAGCCTGTTCATGTGACAGATTACATTAATTGACTTTTGAATGCTGAACCAGTCTTGCATACATGGGATAAAGCCCACTTGGAAGTGGTATATAATTCTTTATATACATTGTTGGATTTGATCTGCTAATATTTTGTTGATGATTTTTGCATCTATATTCATAAGAGATATTGGTCTGTCGTTTCCTTTTCTTATAATGTTTCTATCTGGTTTTGGAATTAGGGTAATGCTGGCCTCACAGAATGAATTAGGAAATATTCCATCTGCTTCTCTCCTGTGAAAGACATTCTAGAAAACTGGTAAAATTTCTTCCTTAAATGTTTGGTAGGATTCACCAGTAAACCATATGGGCCTAGGGATTTCTGTTTTGGAAGGTTATTAATTATTGGTTTGATTTCATTAATAGATATAGGCCTATTCAGATTGTGTATTTCTTCTTGTGTGAATTTTGGCATCTATTCCATCTAGGTTATCAAATTTGTGGGCAGAGAGTTGTTCACAGTGCTCCTTTATTATTCTTTTAATATCCGTGGGATCTACAGTGATGTCCACTCTTTCATTTCTGATATTAGTGATTTGTGTCCCCTTTTTTCCTTAGTTGGCCTGGCTAGAGGCTTATCAATTTTATCGATCTCTTCAAAGAATCAGCTTTAATTTCACTGACTGCTTTCTGTTCTAATTCTTATTATTTCTTTTCTTCTGCCTACTTTGGATTTAATTTGCTCTTCTTTTTCTAGTTTCCTATGGTGGATACTTAGATGAGCGATTTTAGATCTTTCTTCTTTTCTAACGTATGTATTCAATGCTATACATTTCCCTCTAAGAACTGATTTCACTGCATCCCCCAAATTTTGCTAAGCTGTGTTTTGGTTTCATTTAGTTCAAAATATTTTTAAATTTCTCTTGAGATTTTTTCTTTGACCCATGTGTTACTTAGAAGTGTGTTGTTTAATCTTGGATTTTCCAGTTTTCTTTCTGTTATTGATTTCTAGTTTAATTCCATTGTGGTCTGAGGGCAGACACTGTATGATTTCTATTCTTTTAAATTTGTTAAGGTGTGTTTTACAGCCCAGAATGTGGTCTCTGTTAGTGAATGTTCTATGTGAGCTTGAGAAGAATGTGTATTCTACTGTTGCTGAGAATATCTAACTATTAATTAAGCAATCACCTCTCCTTTTCATAATGTAGCTGCAAAAAGCAATACCAACCTCTACAGTTAAGTATGCATGGAACTCTGGGTAGTGAACAGAGTACAAGGTCAAAAAGACAACAGAAATGATGCTGTGATGTGAGCACCCACCTGTGTGCTCCTGTGCTGCTTCTAACAACCACACTCCTGAGCATTTGGGGCCTGCGTGCGACGTGGCGACCGCAACTGTCTCAAGGCAGCATCTCCATACTGAATACCTGAGCCCATTCTTTCTGGGTCCAGCTCACCTGAGGACCAAGCAAGACTTCCTTTAAAAAAGCTTTTATGGTTTCTGTGTTCCCCAAAATATATTAAGTGAAAAAAGCAAAGTGCAGAACACTATGTATGTATGCCACTGTTTTGTTTTTTTTTTAAGATTTTATTTTCCTTTTTCTCCCAAAAACAATACAAAGGGATGAAGTGTCACTCTTCCTGTTGAGACTCAGCCCTTCCATCTGGGCCCCTGACCCTCTTTCTGTCCTACTTCACCCAGCACTCTGTTTTCTCTCTGTCATCTCCTCTCCGATCCTTCTCTCCTTTACCTTCCACCTTTCCCTCTCTCTCAGCATTTACACATGCTAAAAGTTCTTCTATCACCAAAACCTCTTACTTTAAATTAACCCTTTGTGCCCTGCTGTACCAGTTTCCTCTTCCTCAAGAGGAGAGTCAAAACTCTGTGCTTTCTCACCTCCTATTTGTTTCTCAATTGCTGTCTTCTACCTTCATAATTCTAGAATTGTTCTGGATAAAGATGAATAATGACTTCCTATTGCCTATCCCAATGGATATTTTTTAACTCAGTTCTTAGCTTATGATACTTTTCTCTATTGCATTTGATAATGAACAATCCTTCAACTGAATTTTGGCTGACATGATATCCACTTTCCCTGGATCTCTTCATCCATCTCTGACCATCTCCTTCTTTCTCTCTTTCAGAGGCTCCTCCTTCTCTGTTCGCCCTTTAGTCTCCAGGGTTTTGCTCTTGATCACTGCTCTTCTCACTATCCACTGCTCTCTGGGTGATCACATTCCTTCCAGAGTTTCAACTACTCCTATATATTGATGGCTCCCAAATGTATACTGCCAGGCCAGATTTTCCCCAAACCTTACTAGATACCTCCATGTGTTTGTGCCAGTGGCAGTGCAAAGGGAACAGATCCAAAACATAATGATCTTTATTTCAGTGAACCTGCTTATCCTCTGGCTTAACACTGTCTCTTTACTGAGTTACTCAAGGGAGCCAGTTAGTTATCTTTGGCTCCTCCTCCCTTCCTGACTCCCTTCCTCACTCCCCACCCAAAATCAATTGCCCTGCCTTAATATTTAGCATGTGCTACTCCCACAGTATTTCTTAGATTCCTCTATATCTCTTCATCCCTACTTCTACATCCTTGTTAAAGCTTTAATCAGTCACCTTTTACCCAGATTACTCAAAAACATGTTAACTGGTATCCTGGCCGCCAGCGCTGTTCTTCCTTCAATCTGTCCTCAACATGGCCATCTACTTATATATCTCAAGTCACAACCTGACCACATCTCTCACTGCTAACCACCCTTGAATGGCTTCCCACTGTTACAGCAGTGGTTCTCAATCCTGGATGAATATTAGAATAATCATATGAGAGAGCTTTTAAAAATGCTGATGCCTAGGCCATACTACAGCCCAACTGATTCACCATCTCCAGACGTGGGGCCTGGGATTCAAATTTTCATGCATCCCAGGTGACTCTAGTGTACAGCCAGGGTTGTGACTCAGTAACCCACCAGATAATGTTCCAGACCCTTGACGGTCATCACTGGCCTGGCTGCTGCCTCTCTTCAACTTTCTCTCCTGCCATTCCCTACTGTAGTCTTTCTGTTCTAGTAACTTCAACTTTCCATCATTTTCTGCCAGTCTCAACTCATGCTGTCCCCTCTGCTGGACTAGCTTCCTCATTCCCTTGGCCGGCTCACCTGTCCTCATATTTTGAAAGACTGAGCTCAGTGGTCACCTCCTCTTGGAAGCCCTCCCTGACACCACTCCCCTGGTTCTGTAGGTTCCCCTCTTCTGTGTGACCCCAAGATCCTGCGTACCTGTCAATTACTGTATTAACCACATGATTTTATAATTATCTTTTAACTGTCTCCCACAAAAGACCGTTTCTTGAGGGTAAGGGCTGTGATCTACTCATTTTTGTATCCGAATACCTCACAAAGAATAGGCAAATAGATATCTGAATGAATCAATTCAAAGGTGAATGTCCACATAGAATTTTGGTTGATATTTAAATAAAAATCAACTTTAATAAATGACAACTACATAGTATTCTGTCACTGGGCTCTCACCTCAGCCACACGGACAAGACCTTTAAACCCATGAGTACAATTTTAGGTTGGCAGGTGTAGAGAGAATACTCTTTGACCACGTCACTGCTGGAAATATTAAAAAGTGACACTGTTGAGCTAGAGAGTAATAATATGCTAAGAAAAGTCTATTAATGGAAAGCCTTTTACCTGATTCAATTTTGTTAAGTATTTTTCTTGCACATTGTACAAAGGCCTCTTCTACATTCTCCCCTGTTAGTGCACTTGTTTCCAAAAACATCAGCTCTAAAATTGACATGAAACAAAATATGAAGCCATGTTTACAAGATGATCATAATCATTTAATTACTAACAGCTTGTTTTCTATTATCTTAGAATGGCAGGAGGAATGTAATTTATTACTTAAAACCATGTGTTTATGCAAATATAAAAGCAACAAATGTCAATGTAGTTTTTAAATGTTAGAAGAATTCTAACCTTTTCTGAAAAGTAACTAGTACCTTGTGCTAGCACTTAAGTCTGTTGCAGAGACTGAGTAATCACCAATGCTGGGTAAGAAGCAGGCTGGTTGAAAGGGCCCACTGTCGCTACAAGACCAAGCAGCCATTTCCTTCTCCAAATAATTTTCATGTCACCACAAATACAACCCACAGGTGTTTAAATTTTTGGGGGGGACAACACTGCAGTTTGTTATTTTGACGCTGAAGAGGTCTCAGATGAGTTAATACTCTTGCTATCCACCAGAGCAGTGACAAGCCCAGCAAGAGGCCTGTCTTCCGCGCTGCCGGCAGGCAAACCACAGCCTCTCCAGCTGCCTGTTCCCTTACTTTAAAAAGCAGGCTCATTTAAACGACACTTAAATTCTTTTTGAACTTTAACATTCTAAGCCTTTCTGTTTCTAAATAGCTTCTTTACAAAAATATAATGGCTTATCTTTTTCTCTCATGTTTATTTTCTTAGCAGAAAATCAGCCCGTTTGTAAGAGTATAATTTGGTAGTCCTAGAGTCCAACTGAAAATTGCTATTAGGATATTTTACTTCTTGATTGGTTCTAAAAATCAAAGTTATTTAAAATATCTGAATTCTTATCAGTCTGTTATCTATAAGCAACCATTAATTTTATGTGTCATTCCATGTATTCTATATGGAAATTCAGAGAATTTTCAAAGGCATCTATAACCAAATGACTAAATTTAATGTAAGTAAAGTAAAGCCAATAAGTTCAGTATTTCTTATACAGATTCCCTTTCTGTTTAGATCTAATATTTCACCAAGTTAGCTTCAAATTACGTTAAAAAAATGACATCATCTGATTAGGGCCTTTAAAAATTGTTATAAATTTCACTTTATAGTGAAATGAAAGAGAGACCTATAACATTCAAAGATCCTAAACTGGAAAGTCATTACAAATATTAATTAATTTGCTTTATCATTATAGTAACTTTTGTAGGCAGAATGCAAATAGTGAAAATATGCTAAATAAGTCTAAATTTATAGTAAAAACAATTGGAAGTTCCACATTTCCTAAATATAGTTTAATCTTAAAACTCCAGTAGATGTTTTAAAGTTGCTTTCAGCAATGTTATTACCCTCAATCTGCCATTTGAAAAGCAATAATAGGTAAAAGGTCACTTGCCATTTTCTTGAGCAAATCTGGAGGCTTCTAAGAAAGTAACTTCACGATCTGCATCCAGGTCCTTCTTGTTCCCACAGAGGATGATCACAATGTTCTGACTCGCTAGCATTCTGGCATCTGTTAACCAATTAGTAAGCGCATTGTAGGTTTCTCGGCTGCATAATATAAGATTGTGAAAATAATACATGTATTTTATAAAACTAGCAACTCTTTCCAGTCATTCACACTACTCACACTGCTTTTAAACATGTCAGGGTAATGCCAACAACCTTTAGGGTAACTCAGAAAATCTGAAAGCCCCAAGTATACACCATACCCACAGGGCTTGTTTCATTTTATTTCTAGGAAAATGAGACAGCAAGTCAGACATTTTGTTGTTTTTTGTTTGCCCAATCAGGGTGTAAAAGGAAAGAGAAGTTCCTTCCTTCATTGTACAAATACTCACTGAGCTCTTTCTTAGTATGTGCCACACTCTGCTAACAGCTAACTGCTGCCATTGAACAGAATCGGGCAATATGCTGGAACTTTGTTTTATAGGAAGTTATCACAGTGATTCTTTATAACGACTCTCTCACACAGACTCTGTCATTATCTCCCTTTTCCATGAGAAACCTGAGGCCCAGAGAGATTCATTAAGTTGCCCAAAGTCACCCAGCAGCAAGTGGCAGAGCCAGGACTTGACCAGGTCTGTCAGACCCCAGGACCAACTCTCAGACCTGCTGTTTTCAGCCCTCATATAGCTAAGGACAATTTCCTCTACTGGTACACTTTGACAGCCTTCTGACTTCACACTTGAGCAAGCCGAGCCTTTCACCACCTGGGGAAGTGCAGTTGGGCTGGGCCAGGAGCTGCCTGCTGCCTCGCCAGAGCACCTCATTCCCAACACAGATTGGGTGTGCGTCACAGCAGTAGGGTGACACCCTCTCACTGGACAAGTTCCTACCCAGAAAGAGCCCCCAGATGATACGGTTTAGATGGCACAATTCTAAGGTGGTGCTAGCAAACACTGAGATCAACACCGTCTGATGGGATTTCTGTGAGGACAGGAATGTGCTACAATCTGCACTGTCTAATACAGCAGCCACCAGCCGCATGTGGCTGCTGAGAACTTGAAATGGGGCAAGTGAGACCAAGGAACTGAATTTTTAATTTAACTGTGATATGTGGGTGATAGCTTCACACAGGACAGTGCACTCAGATCCTTATGATGTGCCAAGAGCTTTATATTAACCAATTTAACTGCCCAATAACCTCACGAGTATTACACAATCATCATTACTTTATATAACAGACAAGGAAACTAAAATCCAGACAGTGAGAGCACCTTGCCTGAGGATGTCACATGGCTGATAACCCAGAACTGGGATTGGACCCCAGGCCGTCTAAGCCCACAGCCTGTGCCCTCAACCTTGATCAATGTCAATTCCTTCTAATAATTTACCACACATAAAGCTTCACTAGGTGAACCTTAAGGAAAGTGTCAAAGTATCGTGTTAAAAAACAATGAAACACTGGGGATGCTGTATCTAAAACCTTACCAACATTTTTTTTTTTTTGAGGAAGATTAGCCCTGAGCTAACTACTGCCACTCCTCCTCTTTTTGCTGAGGAAGCCTGGCCCTGAGCTAACATCCATGCCCATTTTCCTCTATTTTATACGTGGGATGCCTACCACAGCATGGCGTGCCAAGTGGTGCCATGTCCGCACCCAGGATCCGAACCGGTGAACCTCGGGCTGCTGAAGCGGAACGTGTGCACTTAACCGCTGTACCACTGGGCTGGCCCCACAACATATTTCTTTATGTGGTAAAGTAGTGGTAGGGGCTGCTTCAAAAATGTTTAAGACCCCAAATGAAAGGGCTGAGGGGCTTCCTGAGTCCCAGCCAGGCTGCCTGCCGGACACACAGCACACACTGCCCCAGATGCACCTGCACAGGACCGGCATCGGGAGCAGATCGCCCAGCTGCCCTCCCTGGGGTCTGCATTACCTGGTGATGTCATAGACGAGGAGAGCCCCTGCGGCACCTCTGTAATAGCTTCTTGTCACAGACCTGGAAGAGATACGCTGCTTTTACTTTCAACTAGCCAACACCCTTCAGTACTGAGCACCAGCTTCCCACGCAAAAGCACCCATTTTTGCTTTGTAAACCACAACACAGAAACAGATGTTGCTTTAAAAAGAAACAATTCAGAGATCTGAATATACTTATGAGGAGCTACTCTGTCTGAAACCATGTCACACGAACAATGGGGAGTCAATGGATGTCAAGCTGGGACCACTCTCCAACAGAACTGCAGCCAACTTTGAGAACTTCCTACGAGGGCGGAGGTGCCTTGGGGCAGACAGGAGCCATCACAAATGCCAGGGGGCACTAAGCGCTCAGCATCCGGCTCGGGTTCCTCTGCGGGTTCTCTCTTCCCCACTCGCCTACACAGCTGCCCGCCTTCTTCCTGGGGAAAAGGAAACTCCTCAGATGGGAGCACCCTCATCTTCCAACACGAATCCCCAGCCTCCATGCCCTGGACTCCCCTCCTGCCCTCCCCATCACTGACAAGGAGACTGTACTATCCCTTATCCCTTCTCCTATTCATGAGGATTTTTTCCTTCAGTAATATACTGTCTCCTCTGCATTACCAATCTCTGCCTCTTTGTCAGATTTTTCCCATTAGCAAAATAAAATTTGCTCTGGTGCCTCCATCTAAAAAAAACAAGACCACACGCCGCACAACCCTGTCAGCTACTATCCCGTTGTTGGCTCTTTCCTGCATCCCTATTTCTCAAGAGCCATCTTTACCAGACCCCTCCTTTTCATGTCCTCCAATGTGGCATCCACCTCTGCTGCACCACTGAAACAGCCTGTTAGGTCAGGCGAGCTTCACATATGTGAATCCAGTGGCATTCTCTGTCCTGTCCCTCTGCCTTGTTTTGCTACTCCAGAACCCGTTCCTCGTTCTGCCTCTGCAGGCCCATCTCCCCCTCCCCCCCACCCCCCCACCAGCTGCTGCTGCTTTTCCATCTCTGGAGCATCCTTCTGACTCTGCCCAGTCTGTACTGCAGTTCCCCAGGGCTGGGTCCTGGTTTCCCTTTTCAAATTTAATCCTCAGCACAGACTACATCTGTAAGATCCAACTGTTGCCCTAACATCTCCATGTGACTGCCTAATCCTAATGAACATGTCACACTAACATTTATAAGACAGAACTCTGGTTCCCACTCTCCAGGTCCACCTGGCTGGGGCCAGGTGGGACAACGGGACACATCACTACGTGTCTTGTTTGTACAGCCAGGAACCTGCATTCATCCTCCACTCCTCTTCTTCTCTCTCTCCATGTTTGAACCACAACATGTGAACCATCAGGTCCTATCTCACTAACTGAACATAACCTATATGTGCATGTCTTTGCATCTTCACCTGCACCATTCTAATCCACACCACCAGGCCTCTGCCTGGACCCCTGCAGTCCTACGGCTAGTGTCCCCACTGCCACACAGGCACCACTCACGTCCCTCTGTCCATTCTCCAGAGCAAATGAACCCTTCATCAAGGTCTACAAGGCCCAGTATGCTTAGGGGCTGGAGACTGAGCTCAATCACCAAAGGTCAAAGATCTAATCAACCATGCCTAAACACTGAAATCCCCATAAGAACCCATAAACAATGGGGCTCAGAGAGCTCCCCAGTTCATGAACACATGGAGGTGCTGGGAGGGTAGTGCAGCCAGAGAGGGTGTGGGAGCACAGGACTCGATTCCCAGACACCTTGTCCTGTGTCTCTTCCATTTGGCTGTTGCTGGGTTGTACCTTTCTATTAAATTGTTAACAGTTAATACAGTGCTTTCCTGAGTTCAGTGAGTTGTTCTGGAGAACTGTCGAACCTGGGAGAGGGGTCATAGGAACCCCCAAATTTGTATTCTGCTGGACAGAGTGAGGGTGGCCTAAATATCCCATTTGTGACTTGTGTCTTAAGTAGGGGCAGGCTAGTGGGATCAGACCCTTAACCTGTGGGGTCTGACGCTAACTCCAGAGTGAGAGAATTGAATTGAATTGTTGGGCACACAGTTGGTGTTGGAAACCTGGATAACTGGTGTGGAAAAACCCCACTCATTTGGTCAGAAAACAGACACCACAGAAACAAAGAGTGCCCACCTCTGGGGAAAAAACAAAACCGTGGAACTTGAAAAAGAAGCCAAAACCAATCATTATCACTCTGATGCTTCGAAAACGGCAGCTATTTTTTAAATTTACTTTTTAGCTCTTAAAACTCCAAAGGCAGGTATGCAGCTTGAAGCTTCCCCTTTTCACGTTTTGACCATGACCATAGAGGGGCACACACTTTAAGAAATGGCAGACAGGCGCCGGAGAAGGAGCGGATTGTCAGCTCCTCCCCAGGCAGCCTCCTGTATCAGGGGGAAGGCCTCTTTCCACGTATATTAAGAGGCAACTCTTTTCTATTTTAGCTGCAGCAGACATCTAGTTTCTAGAAAAAGAGGTACCTAAGAGTTCTCTTCAAGATCAACTAAATTACATCTATTTCTTAATTTATTTTACATTCTACACCACCATACTTTGACATATGGCTTCTTACATAAATTATTCAAATATACAAATTTAAGCATTTTTTGAGGTATTATATTTTTTTTCAAAAGTAATTTAACCCGAAGTAATACATGTATATAGCTTTAAACTAAAACACTGCTCAAAGGCTGGACGTGAACCCCCACTGTCTCCTGCCTCACTGGGCCATGTGAACCCTGGCCCCAGGCAAGGACTCTCCTTCAGGATCAGCTTTCTCCTTGGATTCATGAAGTCACTAAAGAACACATGTTGACCACCAACATGTTAGACATGATTCTGGGCTCTGGAGAAACAAAAAATACAACAATCCTTACTTTCATGGATCTGACAGCTCCATTCTTCTGGCATTTGTGTCCATATTTCTATAAAATGCTTATGAAAACACTGGACTATTAATTCCAGAGCTTCTTGCTTCCCTGCTTTGATAAGAATCTTCAGCTCACTTACTTCACAACCCCCCTTCCTGTCATTCTCCTAGTCAGGCAGCATCATCGCATAACAACACCTCATGACACTACCTTGTTCCTGCGGCTGGGGCCCCTGTTGGCTTCATCTTCCTCTTTCTGCATTTACTCCCTTGTACTGGTGAAGTATATCTTCCTGAAGTTTCTATGAACACATGAAAGATAACCTTTGTTTCCCTGCACACTTGCATATCTGAAGGTATTCTGATTTTACTCACATTTAATTGATAGTTTGGCTAATTTTAGAATTTTAGGTTAAAAAGAATTTTTCAGGCTGAGTTTTGAAGGCCTCCAAATGTTGCTGTTGAACGGTCCAATGCAATTCCCATTTCTAATCCTTTATATGTGACTGTTTTTTCCTCTTGGAATATTTTTGTTATCTTCATTTCATTCCTGGTGTTCTGAAATTTCACATGACATGCCCTGGTCTGGATTTTTCCCCACTCATTTGTCGTAAGCATAATATGGGCCAATAATTCTGGAATCTCATTGCTTCAGTGGAAAATTTTCTGTTTCCTCTGCTCTTCTCTCTTCTGGAACTCCTAAAAGTCAGGCATTGGACCGACTGGATTGATTCTTCATGTTGTCTCTCCCCTTTCAACTCAAGTTTCTTTTTTAACTTTCTGGAAGATCTCTACTCTATTTGCTATTTTGACTGCTCTTTTCCAAATATAATTTTGTTCTCATTACTTGAATATAATTTCTGCTCTTATTTCTGAAAAGACAGTAGTTTTAGTGTTTTTTTCCTATTCCCTCAAAGTTCCTATTTTCTTGATTTTGGGCTCGCTTTTATTTTAGAAACTTTCTTCAAATGCCTGGTGATCCTTGGTTGGTTATTTATATTCAACAGCAAAGAATGAAAAAATCTAAAGCAGCGCTTTACGTGTGGGCTGCAGGCTCACTGTGGGATGGCTGGACAGAGATTGGGGTTTTTATGGGGGGAAACCAAAATGGTAAACTCTTCAGGCATTTCCTTTGGGGCTACTCATTTTTCCATAGAGAAGAAGCATTTCTCCTGCCTGAGACATCACACCTGGCTGCCAGCAACCAGGGAGGAGGTGGGGGAAGTGGGTTAGATTTGCAGACAGTGAGGGCAGTCCTTGCCTCACTCCTGCGCTCTGCCCGGCCTATGGCCCTGGGTCTAGAGCCCGTTTCAACTCAGACACTGAACCCCCTCATCGTGTGTGTGTGTGTGTGTGCACAAGCGTCTGCACACATGATATGAACACTTTAACCCCTCCCTTCCGTAGAGCCTGATCCTTCCAAATCCTGCCCTTTTCTGGGATTCAGAGGAAAACATGGCTTCCTGCTCACTGGCCTCCCCCATTACAAGCACTTACGACATAGCATCCTCTGCTTTAAGTCAGTCATTACACCATCCACTCCCTATCTTTAATATTTTTTTGAAATCTCTCAATCATAATTATGCATTCTCCTTTTTTCAGTCTTTTTGAGTTAACGCTATTTCAGTTATTTTATAGTCATTGCAGTGTGGTTCTAGGGGTAAGAAGACATAAATGTCAGTATTGAATCCACTGTGATTAACCAGTGCTTCTTGAAGAATGATTGTGATTAAAAATGGTTATATTTTTTAAGCAATTAGTGAACATTTAAAATATAATACATATCTGACTTTAATTAAGTGAAATGCTTGCAGTGGGAGTGAGTTTTATTTAAATGAACTCTGAAACTGAATATCTGTTCTGTTTTGACTTCGTGTATCTGTTCAAAAAACACAACTAAAATATTAATCTACTTTCTTGCTTTAGTAGTTACAGAATATTAAACACGTAATCTTATCTGCAGTGCTCTGGGGTCGTCATTCTGAACATCAACTAGGACTGCAGTGTAACAGAAGTGTGGAGGAGAGAATATTTTGTTGAATGTACATCAACCATCAGAACATGCTCTAGTTAATGTAAAACAAAACAAAACCCCTAAAGAAGTTTTTGAAAACTCTCCTTTGAAAGTGAAATACAGAGAAAACTTATTTGTGCTATGACTTTGCCTTGATTTTAATCTAAAAGTTCACTGTAGAACACACCATGCCGCGTCCTGCTGAAGTGCTCGCTGGTTCCCAAGAAGAAGTTAGCCTCTAAATTAGGATGTATTCACTCCAAAGAGATTCTAATGTATTCTTTAGTAAATCGGTGCTGCATGGAGAAAAACTGACTTTTAGTTTGTCTTAAAGCTTCCAGAGGTAAACTTTCTGAAATCTATGTGGGGGAGGAGGGGCCTCACATATATTAAGAGAATATAACTGATCATTTCAAATCTGATTTTCAAATATTTTTATTAAGTTAGAGAAAAAGCTACCTGAATCGTTCTTGGCCTGCTGTATCCCATATCTGTAACTTTACATATTTACCACCAACATTTATTATCTTTGAACCAAATTCCACTCCTATTGTATGATTTGAGTCGTCTTTGACTGAAAAAGAAAAAGAACAAGATATTTAATTTTAGAACATTCAGCAAACAAGCTTACAGAGTTAAACAAGTAACACCAAAATCAAGGGTTAAGTCAATGGAAAAATGTCATTTACTTTAGCCATTCATTTCTCCAACAGTCAGTCGATAAGAAGCACTCAATGTTTTAAACAAAATACACACAGTTCCTATTCTCAAAGAGACAATAAAGCTTTTTCTCAAAACCCCTGAAACAAACCATACATTTTAAAGCCTGGGCTTGGAGATGGCCACACCAGAGGAGAACCACGTCCACCCACCCACTGTTAAGGTACTCAAAAATGGTGAGTAAATCCCTGGGCACCATCTTGAAGGACTTACTGCCCAGTGACAAATTGGCAACTCGGTCAACGTGAGGCGGTGATAGTTTCAACTACCTGAATGGGTAAATACTCTAAAGAAAGGAAAGGAAAGGAAAGGAAAAGCACTACAGCCCAAAAAGAAACTTGATGGACACCAAAGGTTAAGGGAAAAAGTGGAAAAGATAGAGTAAAAAAAAAAAATCAACCAACAAACATACCCCTAAACCGAAACCTCTATGCATATTATAGCTGTTCAATTTTCATGAATTTTAGTATTATGTGGCAATAATTTGTAATGAATTTCTTAGAGAAATCAATACTGTCTGTTTGAAAGGACAGACAGGCAGGCAAACTAAGTAGCGTGCTACCCCAACTGGAATAAGCTGTCTGTAAAAGAAAATTTCTGTGATGATGAAAGGATAAGCTAAAAACAAACATCGTGACTATAGAGTCCATTGACTGGCTTATACTTCATAACCACAGAACAGAATATAATAGTACTAGGAATCAGGGATGCCATTTGACAGCTGCACTTATCCCTCCTGGGGGGAACAGGACACGACAGGTTAACACTGACTACACCAGCCTGTCTCATGTCTGGGCAGTGCAGAACTGGTATGGATGCCCAACAGAAGTAAGCCACCGGGCAAATCTCAGAGTAAAAGCCTTCAAAGGCCAAGGGCATCCTGATTACAATATCGCTACAAGAGAAATAAAGTGAAGCCTTATTATATCATTACTGTAGATCACGCAGATTAACCAAACATGCCTCCCGGGCTCGGATGTGAAGAGTTAGGGGAGGACTGTGAGGGAGAATTCTCCACAGAGGAGAGGGACTGAGCGAGCTGGGTTCTCGGCCCAGCGTCTTCTGGGTGTTCTTTTCTGAGACGATACAATGCAAAACCTTGGCAACTTATAAAGAAACCTGGACCATGTAGTGAATGAATACCCGTTAAATTCAGCAAGGACTGGTTCTGTGACTAAACTATGCAGGCTCCATGTCACCAAACAGAGAGGTTCCAACAAGCTCTTGGTTGACAAAAATGGAAGTAGCAGAATACATTTCAAGAATTTTATTATTCAAAGCTCTTTGCCAAGACACCCTGTGCTGTCTCTTTCTCCATTTCACCCACCACAGAAGGTATCTCATGCATTCCTATTTAAGATGCTCTTCATTAAATGAAATTCTATTTTCGTGCCTTCACCTGACTGCTACTAAATAGACAAGTCATTCTCCACAATTCTTTCCATTACTAGAAAAGCACTGTTTATTTTAAGGGCCTTTCAAACCCTATAGTCTTTCACAATAGTTTGGAATAAAAAAAATTGAACCTTCCTTACCAAAACAGTGCAAGTCAGTAGCAAAAGATGAGTTCTGTGGTCAAAAGGCCTAGGCTAACCAATTACTAGGTGACCATCCCAAGAGCACGCACCAACTTCTCTAAACCTATTGGTTTACCTGTAAAATAGAATTGATGACAATAGCGGCCTTAACTAGAACACAAGGCCACTGAAGACCAAATGTTATTATTCCACCCAAAGTGTACTCCCAGGGCTTCTCGGATGACTCCCTGTCAGGAAATGGAATTCCTGTGATGTCTTCTATATCATCATATTGTATTTCAGTATCTGGAAAATGTTCAGCATGATTTACTACATACTGAACGATGAACCACTATAAAACTGAAATGCTAACTCAATAAAAACTCAACCATATTACTAAAAGTTTAATAACAAATTTTTAATGTTACTTTAAAATATTTTTAAACTACAACTTTTTTCCTGAAAAAAATATTTGGGAGTTTTGCTGTACACAAATCTGAGCCAGAGAACACTCTCAGAGGAAGACATGCATAAAACACTGACTATTTGAGGTCACTTACATTTTTTTTCAATAAACTGATGAAGTAAGCAAGACTTGCCAGTTCCTGCATTTCCAATGACCAAGAACTTAAACAAAAAATCTGAAAAACAAAAAGAGACTGTGAAAAATAACTTTAAAACAGGTGCTATGAATTTATTCTTAGACTATGATCATAAAAAGAAATATTAGTTTGTTAATATACCAGAAAAAAGAGGTAACAATATTTTGTGAAAATGACAAAAACATGTTAACTTACCTTTTCACCTTTTTGATATCTGGCTTACTAACTAAGTCAGCGTTTTTTCAAACACTCTTGGGACCATTTCCTGTGCTTTTGGAAATTTGAAAACTGCTCTTATAATGGATAAAATTTGTCCCTTTACTAGCCACTATTCAAAGAAATATGAATACGCAGTGATAAGCAAAAATAGCCTAGAAATTTCAAGTGTTTTCTGTACAAAAGAAAAAACCTAGTAGACTTATAGGTCTTGAGAAGTTCACTCTTTTCTTTTTTTTAAAAATAGGTCTAAGTTTCCCCTGCACGTGCAGGTTTTTGTGGTCTTGTTTCTATTCCCTCATCTGTAACCTGCAGCTCAAGCTGAGCGCCGGTCAGTGTTCCAAGTGTGAAATCCGTCTCCTTCAATGTAGAACAGAGCTCTTTGCATCTTCTTCACGGAGGGTAACATATTTAATTTGGGATATTATTTTCCATAAAATGGAAACAGAGGCTCTCCAGAACAGAATTTGTAACTTAGCATGAGGGAGCATCAGTAGCCCCACAATGCCTTGGTGACCCATTTTGCTTTTTCTGTTAGCAAAGAACTTGAGGTCTGCTCAGCCTAGGAGCAGCAGAGCACCAATGCCCTCTCCCACCCCTCACACTCTGTTCCGGACCCACCACTGCTAAACCTCACGCTGCCAGACGTATTTTGTGGCCCTGAAGGCCCTGCTCTGTATTCCTGATTCCCTGTTTGCCCCCTCACACTCCTTTTCCAGACACACACCAAGCACTCTCTACCCTGGCTTCTTCTCTCCCCTAATTAAGCCCAAATAGTCTATTTCTTTATTGATGTTTGGTCTACCCCTGGTTTTTAAGAACTATATTCATCATCACTCAAAGATTAATTCTATTCAACCTCTCATGATTTTCAAATGGTTATAGGCAATTAAACTTACAGAACAGTGCTATTAGAATTGTCAGCATTTAAAAATACCAACAGGGGCTGGCCCAGTGGCACAGCAGTTAAGTTTGCATGTTCCGCTGTGGCGGCCCGGGGTTTGCTGGTTCGGATCCCAGGTGCAGACATGGCACCGCTTGGCAAGCCATGCTGTAGTGGGCGTCCCACATATAAAGTAGAGGAAGATGGGCACGGATGTGAGCTCGGGGCCAGTCTTCCTCAGCAAAAAGAGGAGGATTGGCAGCAGTTAGCTCAGGGCTAAACTTCCTCAAAAAAATAAATAAAATAAAAATACCAACAGTTTTATGTTTCTCATTGCATGTTTCAAAAGCATGCTCCATCCATGCTCATAGCAGCATTATTCACAGTAGCCAAAAGATGGAAGCAATCCAAGTATTCACTGATGGATAAACAGATAAACGAAATACGGTATTTACATATAACAGAATATTATTCAGCCTTAAAAAGGAAGGAAATTCTGACACATGCTACAACATGGATGAATCTTGAGGACATTATGCTGAATGAAATGAGCCAGTCACAAAAGGACGAATGCTGTATGATTCCACTTACATGAGATACCTAGAGTCACCAAACTCATAGAGACAGAAAGTAGAATGGTGGTTGCTAGGGGCTGGGGGGAGAGGAAATGGAGATTTATTGTTTAATGGATACGAGTATCAGTTTGGAAAAATTAAAAAGTTCTGGAGATGGATGGTGGTGATAGTTACCCAACAATGTGAATGTACTTAACACTAGTGAACTGTAGACTTAAAAATGGTTAAAATGACAAATCTTATGTATATTTTACCACACACACAAAAAATAAAACATGCCAAGTCTAATCAATGTCACTGAACAGCTTTTACAACCCAAGAAATTAAAGGGAAGATTGTTAAGATTTCCAGGTTAAAACGAAAATATTGGAATTTCTCAATCTTACTCAATACCCTCTTTATTGAAGAAATAAACCCAATACACCACATAAGTTGTAAACAGCAGAAGATGAGAACAGGAAAAGATGCTGCCAATATGTAGGCAATAGTAAATCTTGAGAGAGAAAAGAGATTGTGTATACACAAATTCAAATGTTTCTTTTATTTTATATGTAATAGAAAAATGAATTGCATAAATCCACGTACTCCTAGAATTTAAACTCATATATCTAAGCCTCGACTTTGGCTTGATGCTTGTTCCCTCATTATTTCTGCTTTGGAAGTTTTGCTTAAATGTACTCTACTATAGTAGTTGCTATCCAGATTGCACCATTGCCTCAACAGGTAAAAAGGTAACATTACCAATTGAATTGCACTTTGCTGGACAAAAGACAAGTAAGATGTGTAATTTCCATATGTAAAAATATTTAATTCCTTCAACAAACTCTTCATACTCTGAATCTTATAGCTCAAAAAGGTAAGTATTCATACTTAAATAGAAAATCTTTTTGTTTGAAAACTCTTTGAATCAAACACCTAGAAATGCTGGATAAAATATATCGCATTTTGAAAAAACACACAGCCAAGCTTTTAGGAAAGAAAAGAAAATCTCTACATGCTTGGAATAGAGAGGAAACTGAAAAAAGCAGTACAGCCCTAGATGGAGGACTGTTAATACTGAGTTTTGATACCTGTGTAGGACAGGGTACAAGAGCTGTGCCCACATGAAGGAGGGAGTGCAGAGCCAAATCTGAGTTCTCTTCAGGGAAAGGCCTGAAGCGGGAGGGTAGGCTGGGGAAAAAACCCACTCACTAGCTCAGGAAGAGTAGGTGCCTTCTCTGACTCTGCCTGGCTCTCAGCAGAATGGGAAAAGCATCCCCTTTTAAGATGAATCATGGGCTAGTACCAGTGGTAGGTTTGAAATTAAATTTAAATAACCATGTGGATGTGAGGCATCAGAACTGGCCCGCCCAAAATGTGTCTCTTTGGCTTGATTATTTTTAAGAACAAAAGACTCTGAAAGAAACTCTGACCTCCCTACCTCCTTCTCAGTGGCCTAAAAGAATCTGAAATAGAAGGGCCTGTTCCAGGAAGGAGCTAATACCATAAGATAACTTTAATGTGATGTAAAATATCTCTCTCAGGTCACATTGTCTGTATTTGGCCCATTTGCATTTCCATCTCCATATAAATTGCCTTCCTCCCCCTTGAAGTCCCAAACCACTACCCCCAGACACCCTCCTCTATCTTTAGCTAAAAATAGTATTTAGGGTGGCAACTTCAGCCATTTGGCGAGTTACCCAGTTTTCCTGGGTTTCTCCCATGTATACATGTTATAAAGCCTTGTTTGATTTTCTCCTGTTATTCTGTCTCATGCGAATTTAATTCGTATATCAGCCAGAAGGACCTAGAGAGGGCAGAGGAATTCTCTTCCTCCCCTACATGCTCCAGGAAACTCCAAGTCAATTTACAACAATAAAAATGGCTTTGGAAAGTATTATCACCTGGATCTGTGGAAGAAGCAACTCAGATCACTCTGGAAAGACAGACCCTCAACCCAAGATATCTAAGTTTCCCACACATACAGCTCCTCTGAAGATAGGTTCACAACCTAAAATTATAAAACACTCAAGGAAACAACCCACCATGAATGAGTCAGCAATCTACAGATAGATTACACTTAAAGGAATTTGATGAAGAAAAAAAACCACATGATAAAGTATATTCAGGATGATTAATACCATTTAAAAAAAGGAATTGAGTTCGTAAGAAAGAATAAGATGATAGGAAAGAATAGGCAGATTTCTAGAGTGTGTCTAGAAATAAAAATTGCAGTCATTAAAATTAGTCAATGGAAGCGTTAAAGAGAAGAATGAACAAAACTGAGGAGAAAATTAGTGAACCGGAATAGAGAATGGAGAAAATTACCAGGAGGCAGAACAGAGAGTTGAAGAGCGAGAAAATATGACAGTTTAAGAAACATGGAAGATTTAAGGAGAAGGTCCAACATAGGTCTAATAAGTATTTTGGAATGAAAAAACAGAGAATGAGGTGGAGAGCCAATATTAAAAGAAATAATGGCTGAGGATTTTATAGAATTAAAATTAAAGAGATTGTCAGAATAAAAAATAACTATGAAGCATGAGCAGGATAACTAAGAATAAATCCACACTTCAACAGATCATCATAGTGAAACTACGAGAACAACGACAAAGACTGTAAAAGCAATTAGAAACAAAAGAAAAATTCCCTATAATGAAACTAGGTTCCTTAACCCCAAAGGTCAGAAGGCAATGGAATCCTATCTTTACAGTACTGGGGGCAGGAACACAAAAACAAAAACTGTCTAATGCAGAATTCCATACGCAACAAATTATCCTTAATGCCAAGGTGGACTTGTGCTTCCAAGAAGATGGAGTAGAAGTACTTTTCCTATTCCACCTGTTCAGTACAACTTAAACCTGTAGACATAATAGATAAAAGAAACATAGGAAGACTGAAAAGTATAGAGAAGAAAGTAGACTGGCCAGGGACTTTGTGGTCTGAGGAAGGATGTAGTGGTGAGTTCCTTAGATTTTCCTTTTGCCTCATATATCCCAGACTTGGAGCTGAACAAGCTGGCAACCTGGAAATGCCAATGGGTGCAGATTTTAAAAAGCTCCAACAAAAGTCTGCTTTCTCTAGCCACAGGACCAGGAAAGGGCAACACAGCAAGAGAGGAAACTCTTACACAATAACTGTTTGACTCCAGTCAAACACCACAGAAGAAACTGGCCCCACCAGACATACCAGCAAAGGCTGAGTGGGAAGCCTAGATTTCTACCCTTTCAAGGCTGTAATAAGGTTCCCCAACACCCTTAGCAGGGTGGTGTCACAGAAGACCAAGTACAGAAGTGGGACTCTCATCTCTCATAACAAGTAGACAGTTATGAGCTGCCCCATGCCCCACCACAGTGTCAGCAGAGACCATGGTGGTGATGGTGGTGGGAGGTACAGGACACTGGAGCTCTCCTCCTCACTGAGCAGTAACAAGGAACACCCCCTTCACCTAAGTGTCAATGGAAGCTGAGCAGAGAATCTGGACTTCTACCTCCACCTGGTTGTAACGAGGCAGTGCCCAAGAGTGGAAACCAGTTAAACACAAGATTTAGATAAAGATCTAAGGTCTCATAACATAATACAGACATGCCTAGGTTTCAGCTGAAAATCCCTTGTCTTACAAAGAACAAGGAAGATCTCAAACTGGAAGAAAAAAGATAATCAACAGACTCCAACACCAAGATGACAGAAATGTCAGAAATATCTGATGAAGACTTTAAAGCAGCCATCATAAAAATGCTTCAACAAACATGAAAATGCTTGAAACAAATGAAAAATAGAAACCTTCAGCAAAGAGAAAGTCTCATCAAAGAAGCAGAATATACAAAGAAGAACCAAATGGAAATTTTAGAATTGAAAAATACAATAACTGAAATACAAAGCTCAGTGGATGGGCTCAACAGCAACATGGAAGGTTCAGAGACAACCAGTGAACTGGAATGACAAAATGATAGAAAATATCTAATCTGAACAACAAAGGAAAAACTGACTGAAAATACAGGAATAGAGCCTCATGGACCTTTGAGACAATAAAAAAAGATCTAGCATTCGTGTCATTGGAGTCCCGGAAGGAGAGAAAAAAGAGGATGGGGTTGAAAAAGTACTCAAAGAAATAATGGCTGTACAAGAAGTAAGGTTTTTATATTTCACTTGAACTGGTAAAACGATGACACCAGTAGTCTATGATAGATATATATATAATGTAATACCTAATATAAACACTAAAACAGCTATATGAAGAGATATACTCAAAGACATTATAGGTAAATCAAATGCAATTCTAAAAAATGTTTATATAATCCACAGGAAGATTGGAAAAAGAAAAGAGAGAAATAAAAAACAGAACAGAAAAAAATATGGAAGGGCAAAGATAAATCCTAACATACCAATAATTACATTAAATGTAAACTGTGTAAATATGCCAATTAAAAGACAAAGATCGGCAGATTCAATTAAAAAACATGACTCAATTTTATGCTCTCCACAAGAACTACTTCAATTATAATCATATAGGCAGGCTGAAAATAAAAGGATGGGAAAAGGTATAGCATGCAAATATAAATCAAAGAAAAGCATTATTAATATCAGATAAAGCAGACTTCAGAGCAAAGAAAATTACCAGAGACAAAAAGGATCACTATATAATGATAAAATGGTAACTCCACCAATAAGACGTAGGAATCCTAAATGTGCACATACCAAATAACAAAGCTATAAAACATCTCAAGGAAAAACTGACAGAACTAAAAGGAAAAACAGACAAACCCATGATTATGGCTGCAGACTTCAATACCCCTCTCTCAACAATTGATAGAACAACTAGACACAAAATCAGCGAGGATAAACAAGAACTCAACGTAGTCAACGAACAGGATGGAGTCGACATTCACAGAATACTCCACCACTAAGAGCAGAGCACATTCTTTCAAGGGCCTGTGGAACATACATCAAGATAGACAATACCCTAGGCTGTAAAACAAACCTCAACAAATCAAACAGAAAACTGAACTCACATAGAATGTGTTCTCCAACCACAATGGAATCAAACTAGAAATCAGTAACACCAAGACAACAGAAAAATCTCCAAATACTTGGATACTAACCAACACACTTCTAAAGAATCCACTTCTAAATAATCCATGATTTAAAGAGGAAGTTTCATAGGAAATCAAAAAATACACTGAGCTGAATGGAAAAGAAAATGCAACTTATCAAAATTTGTGGGACACAACTGAGGCAGTGCTGAGAGGAAAATTTAGAGCATTAAATGCATACATCAGAAAAGAGGAAAGCCTCAATCAATTATCTGAGCTCCTACCCTCAGGAATCTAGAAAAAGAGGAGCAAAATAAACTTAAAGTAAGCAGAAGGAAGGAAATAATACAGAGCAGAAATCAATGAAACTGAAGACAGAAAAACAAAAAAGAAAAATCCATGAAACAAAGCTCGTTCCTTGAAAAGATCAATAAAACTGACAAACCTCTAGCAAAACCATGGTGAGTTCAAGGATTTGGGGGCTGATCGAGGAAACAGTCATGACGGTGAGATGGCCATACCATGCAACAAATTTTATTCGGGCAGCACTTTGACAGGCTGCATGGGAGTGGAAGACCCTCACAGGAGGACCTTCCAGACAAGGTGCCCAGAAGGCAGGGAACTCCTGGAGGAGAAGGAGATTGGAGAAGGGACTTGACACCTTTTATAGCCCCTGAATTTGTCTTATCAAAAGTTAGCAGATGGTGAGGGCAATTTCATAGGATATGAAATGCAGGCAGTCTCTAAATGGCTAAAAATATGCTTATTTGGGCTATATTTAAAGCAACTGAGTAAGAATTTGAGTGTGGTGCTGACAGGCTTTGAACCAATGTCCCAGCTTGCTGTGGAGAAGGAAACAACACAGGGGCCATCTTTAATCCATTTATACAAGGACTGATAAAGGAAAACAAGAGGAGAAACAAATATCCAGTTTCAGGAATGAAACAGTGCATATCCCTACAGACCTGCAGACATCAAAAGGATAAGGAAGGAACGACAAGAACAACTCTAGACACATACATTTGACAACTTAGATGAGACCGACCAACTCTTCAAAAACACAAAGTGCCACAACTCACTCAACATAAAACAGATAATTTAAATAGCCCTATAACTATGAAGAAAATTGAATTTGTAATTTTAAAACTCACAAAAAGAAACGTTCAAGCCAAGACGGCTTCACTAGAGAATTCTATCAAACATTTAAAAAAGAATCAATACCAATTCTACACAACCTCTTTGAGAAAATAAGAGTGAAGGGAACCCTTTCTGAGTCATTTTATAAAGCTATTATTATCCTGACACCAAAATCAGAAAAGGACAATATTAAAACAAAACAAACTACAGAACAATATCTCTCAAGAATACTTAATAAAGTATTAGCAAACAGAATTCAGTAATACATATATGTATGTATATAAAATTATACACTGTGAGCAATTAGGCTTTATTTCAGGGATAAACGGATCGTTCAATATTTGAAAATCAACTGATGTAATTACTTTATTAACAGGCCAAAAAAATTCATGTAGGCATATCAACTGATGCAGAAAAAGCATTTCACAAAAGTCAACATTCATTCATGATAACAATTCTCTAAAAAAAAAGAATAGAGAGGAACTTCCTCAACTTGATAAAGAGCATTTAAAAAATTCTACAGCTAACCTTATACTTAATGGTGAAAGACTGCTTTCCCCCTAAGATCAGGAACAAAGTAAGGATGTCCACTTTCACCACTCTTAGTCAATATCACACAGGAAGTTCTTGCCAGTGCAATAAGACATGAAAAGGAAACAAAGGCATACAGATAAAAAAGGGAGAAGTAAAATTGTTCCTATTGGCAAATGATATTGTCTACATAGAAAATCCAAGGAATCTCAAAAAAACTACAAAAAACAAAAAACCCTTGTACAACCAATAGGTGAGTTTAGCAAGGTCAAGATTGTAGAATATAAAAATTAATTGTATTCTACCTACTAACAACAAACATGTAGGCATAAAAATTAAAAATATGATACCACTTATAATCACTCAAAAAGAAATAGGTGTAAATCTAACAAAACATGTAAAGGACTTCTATGCTAAAAACTACACAATGTTGATGAAAGAAACAAAAGAAAATCTAAATAAATGGAGAAATATACTATGTTCATGGATCAGAAGACTGGACATGGTAAAGATATTAGTTCTCCCCAAACTGATATATATGTTTAATAAAATTCCTATCATAACAGTAATAAGACTTTTTGGTAGATATAGACGAGCTTATTCTAAAATTTATATGGAAAGATAAAGGAACTAGAACAATTCTGCAAAAGAATAATGTGGAAGGAATCACTTTACCTGATTTGAAGACATTATGTAGCTACAGTAATCATGACTGTGTGGTAATGACAGGGGGAGAGACACAAAGATTGATGGAATAGAATAGAGAGCCCAGAAATAGACCTACACTAATATGTCCAACTGATTTTGAAAGTGCAAAAACAACTTAATGACAGAAAGTTAGCCTTTTCAACAAATGGTGCTGAAGAAACTGGACATCCACAGGAGAAAAAAATGAGCCTTGACCTAAGTCTCATACTTTACACAAAATTAATTCAAAATAGATCACTGACTGAAAGGTAAAATATAATACTATAAAACTTTTAGGAAAAAACTAGGAGAAAATCTTTAGGATCTATAGCTAAGCACAAAGTTCTTAAGACTTAACGTCAAAAAAAAATCCAGGAAAGGAAAAATTAATAAATTGGATTTCATCAAAATTGAAAACTTTTGCTTTGCAGAAAACTTTGTTAAGAAAATAAAGAGGGGCCGGCCTGGTGGCACAGCAATTGTGTGTGCACATTCTGCTTTGGCGGCCCAGGGTTCGCTGGTTCAGATCCCGGGTGCAGACACGGCACCACTTGGCAAGCCATGCTGTGGTAGGCATCCCACATATGAAGTAGAGGAAGATGGGCACAGTTGTTAGCTCAGGGCTAGTCTTCCACCAAAAAAAAAAAAAAGAAAGAAAGAAAAGAAAAAGAAAAGCTACAGGTTGGGACAAGAGATTTGCAAAACACGTATCCAACAAAGGACTAGCATCCAGAATACGTATATTAAAAAAACCTCTCAAAAATCCACAGTAAAAAATCAAACAATCCAATTAGAAAATGGGCATAAGACATGAAGAGACATTTCACCAAAAAAGATACACGAATGGCAAATAAGCATGTGAAAACATGTGTAACATCATTAGCCAATAATTAGAGAAATGCAAATTAAAACCATAATGCAATATCACTACATATGTATCAGAATGGCTAAAATAAAAAACAGTGACAACACCAAATGCTGACGAGGATACACAAAAACTGGATCACTCATACACTGCTGGTAGAAATATAAAATAGTATAGCTATTCTGGAAAATAGTTTGAAAATTTCTTTACAAACTAAGCATGCAGCTATCATATGACTCAGCAACTACACTCCTAGGCATTTATCCCAGAAAAATGAAGACTTATGTTCACATAAAACCTTGTAGGGGAATGTTTATAGTAGCTTCATTCATAATAGCCAAAAATGAAACAATCAAGATGTTCTTCAACAGGTAAATAATTAAACAAACTGTAGTATATTCATACCAAGGAATACTACTCAGCAATAAAAAAGAATTAACTATTGATATATGCAATAACCTGGATGACTCTCCAGAGAATTATACTGACTAAAAAAGTCAATCCCAGAAGATTATACCTTGCATGATTTCCCTAATATCACATTCTTGAAATGACAAAATTATAGAAAGGAAGAAGAGATTAGTGGTTGCCAGGTGCTAAGGAGGGTGTGGGGGCAGGCAGGAAGAGCGTACACCTGTAAAAGGGCAACAGGAGAGAGCTTTGTGGGGATGGAAATGTTCTGAATGTGCAGCTGTGGAGCATCAGTATCCTGGTTGTGAGAGCTTACTATAGTTTTGCAAGATGTTAAAACTGGAGAAAACAGGTAAAGGTAACATGAGATCTCTCTTTATTTTTTTCTTAAAACTGTATGTGAATCTATAACTATCTCAAAATAAAAAGTTTTATAAAAAAATATAATAAGAGATATTACCAGACAACCACTCTGGAAGTTACTATGCACAGTCCTAAACTGAAAGAATTACCAAAGAATGTACTTCAAGCAGGATGTGGTACCCAGAAGGAAGGCACAGCAGGTGAGATGCCATGCTGTCCAGTATGGTATTCTCCGCCTGGAGATGTATGTGTTTGGATAACACAGATAAAACCAAGCACTACAATGGGCAATGAATTACTCCTTATAGGTGACAAGAATCCCACTTTATGAGGAGTTTCAGTTAATATCCCTCCTGTTTACGAGAGCATTTTGACATCACACACCTCTTTGTAGCTGAGAGCCAGGAGACAGGAGCCCCACACAGTCATCTACAAAACCAGGGGTTGGGGGATGGATGGCTTGATGTTCTCTCCTCAGTGCTCAAGGTTTGCTGATTTCCAGCAGGGAGGCCCTCACGCATCAGACCCCACATCCCTGGGTATGGTAGAATTTGCATTGGTTTTACTGACTTATTTTGTTTTTATAATTTGTGGAGTTTTTCTTTCTTCTTCTCTTTCTTTGCTTGAAGTTAAATGACACAGACACATTGCATATCACGGAAATGTTTTATATGTCAGTGTACGATGCTTAACAGGAGCAGGTAAACAGCCATATTACAGAGTAATTAATGAAGGAAAAATGCCCAGTTAGGTTGTATAAGATAACCAAATGTGAACTAGTTAAATAATCATGTCTACTTTAATTAGATTTGGTGTTTTGTTATAATGAGCGTTAATTTGCAGACTCAAAATCACAAAGAAATATTTTGCATCCAATTTACGATAATCACATTCACCTGATGAGCATTTCCCCAGGAATGAACTAAGCTTGCAGGTGAGGAAAGACCATCTCTCCAAACAGAAAATCTAAAGGGAGATATGCTACTAACATACTTTTAATTTTTCATGGGAAATGTTAAATGAGATAATAGGAAAGGCATCAATTAGAAGTCGGTCTTGGGCAAAAGTCAGCCACTCAAGAACACAGACAAAATGCAGATCAGGCAAAAATGGCCTCCAAGCACTGAAGCAGTTAACACAGAGCCGAAGGATGAACTCTCCGGGAGAAGCCTCATCTGGAACCATTCATTCCAAGCAACCTCTACTACCTAATTTCCCAGACCACAGCAGATGAGAGGCACATACTAGTGCAGGGCTGTCAGCTACACACGCAACGACAATCAACTGCTGACACTGACGGCAAAGGCAGTCACTGAAAGGCAGGCACAGAGCCAGAAGGTGACCAAGCTAACACAGCACGTTTGTTCAACAACTGGTAGTCAATGAGGACCTTAAGTCTTCAAGAAAATGAAGCCATAGTACACAAGATGACCTCGGCCTTCCTAGTTTCTCCCATAAGTAGTGATATTGCTTTTAAGATTTCCAGAGGTGAGAAAGGAAGCAAAGACAATGGCTTTGACTGCAGGATTCATTTCATGTGTTTCATTTCCTGGCAGAAGAGGCTAGTGCAGGGACAATGGGGTCACCTGAGAAGGGTTCCTTGGTTTCTGGCTTAGGGAACCAGCGGTTTGTGATACAAAGATCTGAGATAAGAACTACTGAAGGTTCTGAGGAGGAAGCCATTTTGCGGCAAAACAATGAGTACAGACTTAGAGATACTAAACTTAAAATCCTTGTGAGCCAACATGGTGGAGATGTGGGGAGGCAGTTCTCATAAGGGCTGACTGTGAAAAGAGAAGCTAAGTAAGATAAAGGCTGCCAAGTGTCTGCTGGGTCTGACCACCATGCCCAAAGTGAAATCTCCACTTGAGGTGGAGCAGAATTGTCAGCTGAAGTGACATGCTGCAGATGAAAAGTGCTGACAATTAACTCTTACAAGAAGCTTGGCTGTGACCGAAAGAAGAGATGAGACGGGGGAATTAAAGGAGCGTGCAGAGTGGAAGGGAAAGGACAGGAAGTTACCAGTAGAAAAAGAAAGGGATGATTGGTGATGCCAGTCCTTGAAACTCGAGGGACGAGGTCCAAAGTGGATGGCAGGGATTAGTCTCAGACACACAGAGAGACCTCCTTTCTTCTGTGACAACAGGAAAAGGGTTAAGGATAAGTATGGAGGTAAATAAAGTTATAGGTTGAGAAGAGAAGGGGAGGAGAGGGAGTTCCCTTAGCATGGCATCTTGTTCTTCCCTGTCATCCACTGGAGGTGAGATAAAGAGATTAGTGGGGGATTAAAACAGCTGATGTAGAGAAAGGGCAAGATGGCCAGGATGAGAAAAAGATTGCTAGGCACTACTGAGTACCCAGCTGGAAGCAGAAACCATAAATCTATAGTGATCTCAATCTAAAAAGAGCTTTGGCTGTATAGCAGCAGGCAAGGCGGATGGTTGGTTAGCCAGGGTTGGGAACTGCAAAGCATGGCTAATTAAAGGATGAAGGAGGAAGAGGGGGAAGGAAAGGCTTTGGGTGTCATCTCTGGAGAGGGAGCAGCTCATCACCTGAAAAGAAGCAGGGTGGGAGTGGGTGGAGGGGGAGGGTGACAACGACCAGGAGCCTAGAGCTCTTAAAGTGAAGGCTGGATGGGAGTGATAAGAATTTAACATGTGACAATGTCCAGTGAGAAGCCAGGGAAGTGAGCACCTCAAGCGGGAGCAGAAAAGAAGGTGATTAGAGATGAAGTCAAGAAACTGTGACACAAAGTTGTTGAGCGACCCCTCTGCAGGGATTCTGCAGTCACCCAGGACCAGGGAGCAGGTGGAGAGGAGAGCGAGACTGTACGCCAGATGATCCTGGAGAATAACCCTGAGGTCATCGGACAACACAATGAGAAGGAGCTAGAGCACAGAAGGTAAGATGACATGTACTTCAAAGAACAAAAAGTTTTGGTACACAGGTCAGGGAGGAATTGAGCAGCAGAAACCTCGGTGAGATGGTGGCTTGGGAGAGGGAGAAGGTCTGGACAGCAGGAGGACATGTGACCTGTGGAGGGCAGGTAAAATAAGAAGGACAAGGAGGTGGAAAAGTCAGCAACGGCTAACTCTGGGACTCTGCTGCTCTGCCTGGGGTAGTGGTGGTGTGCCTGAACCTGAATTAAATGTCAGCAGGGAGGAATGGTGACATTTGTGGATTTAACATTTGCAGCACACACTCTGCAATGATTGCTCAAGGTCTGTGTGTGACAGGATCTGTGATTTTGCTAAGTGCCCATTTGGATCAAGCCCACTGTGGGCCTGGTGTGTGGACACAAGTCAGTTAGCAGGCGAGTGAGCCCAGCCAGACACCCTGCATGGAAACTGCAAGCTCTTGGTTGCTTTCTACTTGATGTAACAACATAAAAAAAGAAATTATTCTCCAAAGGGGAGCACTGTCCAGAAAAGGTAGTCAGCAGCCAGTGCAGTAGACAAAAATGAAGATACCTAAGAAAAACAATTATTCTTAACCAGGAAACAAGTTTTGGATACTTTAAAGAGTAGAGTGTAAAGTTTGATTTAGAATATATGAGAGGACAAATTCTGTAAAGAAATAAGGACAAGAGTGTGTCAAAATGTTTCAGAGAACACTCCACCTAGTGTAATAAAAAGATAAAAGATGAAGAGTTAACTTTTTATTTGAGGATACATAAGGAAAACATGCCTTTCTGAACTGCAACTTTGGAGCAAGCCTTAAGTACCACGATAGTATTTGCAATTTTAGAAATGACACAGATCTGTGACAGGACCCCTTATGAATGTTGAAGGTCTTCTGCACTAGTTTAGAAGGTACAAGCTTCAGGCCCCAACTCCCAGTTGTGCTCTGAGTTCAGGGGCAGATTTTAACTCATAGTAAACATCCAGTGCTTGTTCAGAACACACACTAGAGTAATGAGGTCCGGAGGCAGTGCTGAATCAGGGTCACCACTGATCAGAGATTTTATGGAGGAGCTCTCTATATGGGAAAGAAGAGTAAGAACTCGACTACTCTTGAGAACGTGAGGCAAGACAAATTTGAGTTCAAAGGCCAGTTCCACCAATCCTAGCTCTGGGGTCTCTGGCGGAGCACCCAACCTCTCAGCTTCCTCACCCACCAGTGTTTACTCTACACTGTCATTGTGAGGACTGAGACACTGGATACAACGTACTCTGTGCAGATTATTCTAACTCCACCCTTTATCTAGAGGTTGGGATTATAATTCAGCCTAGACACACCAACAGTTTTTCAATAAGGAAAGGTTTCCTGGCACAACAATGGAAATAGGTTAATACCAGAAGAATCTTTGATGAGTACATATTCAAGGACATTGACTCGAAAGCTTCTTTAGTCGCAATAGCTAGAAATAACACTATTCTTGGGAACACTAACTAGAGAAAATTACCTTTATTACTAAGTAATACTTACCAGAAGAAGTACAGACATGGGTCACTTGTAACAATGTTTTTACAGTTGTGAACATTTAAAGGAACTTGTTTATATAATAATAAAATACATTTTATTTTTTATTTTATTTTTTTTTTGAGGAAGATTAGCCCTGAGCTAACTGCTGCCAACACTCCTCCTTTTTCTGAGGAAGACTGGCCCTGAGCTAACATTCATGTCCACCTTCCTCTACTTTATATGTGGGACGCCTACCACAGCATGGCGTGCCAAGCACTGCCATGTCCGCACCCGGGATCTGAACCGGCGAACCCTGGGCCGCCAAAGCAGAATGTGTGCACTTAACCGCTGCATCACCGGGCCAGCCCCTGAAATACATTTTAATACCAATTTTACCAATATAGTTTCACCAGTGTGTAGACTATGAAGGTCTCCACGGATTTTAATATTGAAAAGATAATCCAAAATACAGACTTCATTCTTACAAAGCTTTGTGACAAGCGTAGTAGTCTAGTTTAGGTACATACCTATGACAAAATTCCTCAAGGTGCTAATATATGAAAAGTGGGGAAATAGCAACGGCCACCAAATTGCCAACTTCCATTTTTTCCTCCAAAGTATTTTCACAGTCAAAGTGGCTCTAAAGAGGAACACGAGTCTTCAAAACACCAAATATTTTTAGCAGGTTCACAAAGACAGTAAGATCTAAGGTCAAATGCAATTATATTGTGTTTGCAAAATGACAAGAGAATGTTTGATCTTTCTAAGATGACAAGGGATTCTAATCTGTGTGAATCCAGCTTTGAAGCCTGTGCTCTTTCCACAACTGTGCTGCTTTCTCTGACTACCTCCCCATTGCAAGAGGGGAAGCATGAAAGAACGTTTAAGTTCATCACCTACTTCAGGAAGATCATTAACTGGAACAAACTTGAGACTGAACTGTAGCTGACATTTTTTGGAGACTATAGTACATGCTGTCATAGTAGTCTACCTAAAAGCCATTCCCCCAAGGAGCCAAAGTAACCTAGGGAAACATGGCCTTGAAGCTCCAGGACAGGTGTTAGCTATTTTAAGCCAATCACAGTCATTCCTAGCCCCCTCTGCCTTGCTAATCAGTGCGAGGCATTACCCTGGCTGTGTAATTGGTCCAGGGCTGGCACTTGACCTAACATGGCCCAATCAGATAAAGAGGAAGGACTTTTATGTTAAAAATGCAGGGAAGGACTCCTCTTTCTTGCATTTAGGAAAGGATGTAAACAAGGAAGCATACACAGATTACAAAGAGTAGCCATTTTATGACTCTGAGGGGATGAGGGATGTGGATAATACTGCCAGAGGAGAGAGATGGGAAGCATTTAGGTCTTTGCTGACACAGTTGAGCTGCTGAATCAACCAGCCCTGAAACCTCATCTATAGTTATTTGAAAAAACACATTATCATATTACCTATGGTGTTTTGAACTGGGTTTTCTGCCACATGTAGTTGGAAGCACTCCACCTGATAAAATGACCAAAAGAGCCACTAATCTGTTACCTATTAAACGGAAATTTTCTGTTAAGCTTTATTTTTAAAAAAATTTTTATTTTTGGTCATATAGAGTCAACTTATAATCAGAAGGTTGTTAAGTAAGCATGGATTTATAGAACTCGGGAAGTTCATTCAACTAATATTTACTTAATAAATACCAAATGCCAGGCATTTGAATGTATAGTGACCACAGATTCAGATCACCTGATACATGTGTCACCACAATAGGGATATGTCCATCCTGGGGTGCCCCCAGGATACGTTCTGGGCACAGCGCCAGTCGTAGTGCTCCAAGGACGCACCAAAGCCTGCCTTCGTGGCTCTTTCACCTCCACGGCTGACCACTTCCATTTGATCAACATGTTCTCTCTACAGGTACAAAGTTACATTCAACCGGGCAGCAGTCAAGCCCTGCAGCTCCAGAAAGAAAGAACCACTGCAACTCTTGGCTCTGATGCATTGTGGATTGATTTCAGATTGGAATTCTCAGGAGGGAAATCTATTTTCTTAAAGGATACCTTATGTGATCTCTTTAATTCAGACCGTGGTCTGTGGAAAAGGTTTTAATTAGAGTTGAATTTATATTATATACAATGTAAAAACTTAGACTTCTGCCATAAAGAAAAGAATTAAACTATATCTTAAAGTTGGGTTTTCAATTTATCCTGGCCTTTTACTTCATATTCTGTAACTGAGAGACGAATACGCCACCTCTCAAGGGAATCAAAGCAGGCTCCTTCAGCATTCCTTGAAGTCTGTGTTCAGGAACGACCCACTGCTCCAGGGACAGAAAGTCACAGAGGCGGTCCCCTGCTTTCAACAAGCTTACCATCTAGTTTTGAAAGAAAGATGTGCTTTGTCACAATCAAGAGTTGACAGAATTGCAAAACAGATCTGCAAAGTCACCAGAGGCAGTGCATTTGGTGAGGACTCCTGAAATAACCAGTGTAAGCAAATGAGCTAGAGAACCAGTGCTGTCACTGAGTGCACTGTGTACAATAATATTTTTAATTATAACAAAGGAGAGAGATGTTTTGTTTTTAAGCCCCCAAGTTTTTTGCACAATTAAAAATTCATATTTGAAGAATGATAAACCTCCCTCTAAAATACATCTTCTCATTCACAATTTATTACCACTTTATGAATAGTGTCCCTTCCCCCATATCTAAATATTGTTAGCTGCTTTTTAAGACTTCTTAAATGCAAAACAAACAAACAAACAAAAAACCCAACACACAAGAAAAACGGAAAGAATTAAAAGACTGGGGTCATTAAGTATTATCATATAAGAGTTTACCATACTTAGTAGTGTAGGATTGCACTTGGCTGTGACAGAGCTACAAGGCCTTATTTTTTTTAGGTGTCACAGCTATCATTATCTGGGATTCATTGGTATTGGCCAAATCTCTCTCAATATAACCTTATTTTTGTTTGGAAAGCTTAGAGGGGAATTACAAAGGAAGACAATCTGCAGACAGTGTTAATTTGACTTCTGTGTTGTGCTGCAGTATGATAGCCTTTATATTTGCCTCGCTTTGACCATCTTTTAAACAACTGTTCTCTGTACATCATTTTACTTTTTAACCCATACTCACAGCTATAGAGAAGCAAAAGTCAAGTATTCTTCAAACACATGGAACACGGCCCATAACCAAGATGAGGCTGGCAGAGAAAGCAGTGACATTCAAAGACAAATGTTACAGGATGCAGAGGGTTCAAAGGTTTTCCCTTGAACTATTTTCACTGGCAAGTATTCTAATAGAGTTATTAAGAATGAGGGGAAAAATCTACTACATCAGTCTGACCAATCTCTAGAGGATGGTTTAAGAGAAGAAATTCAAGAAACAGTGTCAGCTTTCTTCTCATTCCAAAGAAATATTCAGAGCATAGATCATCAATACACTTGCCTGGCTCTCTATGATAAGAGTGATTACTCTAGGATTGAACCTCGCAAAAGAATCGTTATAGCTAATTCTATACAAAAGGGCCCAAAGAATGAGATATGTCTAAAAGAATGTTGGAGACACGGTCCTTAACAGAAGAGATACTACATTATAGTTAGACGTAAGACTGACATTTATGCTTACATGAAATTGTTTTCCAAGAAGCTCAAAAAGCTTTGGAAATACCATTAACTCATGATCATGATTTTCCTGTGAAGCTGTGGTATAAGTTACCAGAAGTCTGGGCCTTGAAATAAATTTTACCAAGGCTCCTTCCAGCTTACCCCTACCAGAAACCACCTCATCCTTGCCCAAGGAATTCTCTCATCTTCTCACACACAGGAGCCTCAAACTGCTCAAGCTGCTGTGACGAAGAACTTGGGGATGATGAGTTTCCGTGCCATATAATCTATTAAACTAGCCCACACTTAACCTTCCCCTGCCTCTTCTAGGGTAAAGAGTAGCTGGAAGTAGATTAAGAAGTCAATCTAAAAGACTTAGAAACCAACCAAACTTCGGAGATAAACATGAAGAATTAAAAACGGGTTCTAACTTGGGTCTCTTAAGCAAATGGATACATGGGGAAAACAGAAGATTCGGGAGTATGAATGGGTAATTAGTTGGTTTAGGACATGCGTTAGGCTTCTCCTAGGCCATCCAAGTAGGATAGGTAGGGAAGGAGTTGAAAATCAGATCTTTAGCTTCAGTGAATGACGTGACTGGAAGTAGAGATTTAGGAGTCTTCAGAGGAAGGCAAGTCATGGGCAAGGACTGGATTGATTTATAGTTCAAATGATGGTGAAAAACTACCAGAAACTTTTGTTTTTCCAAAGAACAATGTTTTCAAAGTTCCATGGCAGGGAGGCATTATGGAGTATTTACAGTGACTTGATACTCAATCATGGTCCCTGGACCAACCACACCTGCACGGTCTGGAAGCTGGTCAGGTTTAGAACCTCCATCCACCCCACATCCGCTGAATCAGAATCTGCATCTTAACAATGGAACTGGGGGGCACGTTAATGTAAGAACTGGTGTAGTGTTCCCAAACTTTGGTCCTTGAAATGTTCGCTAATTTTCAGCGAAGGAGAAAAAGAAAAATACAAACATTTAATGATAAATTTATTCAATTTAGAGAAATGTCCTTTATTCTGGTGTTATATGCTTCCTTTGTTGACACTGTTTACATCCCCTGTCTTTTATGAAATAAAGTAATGGTAATTTAGGTGATTTCCCCAACAGCAAGTTATTTTATACTTTCCTGGCACCAGGTGACTTTGAAGATGCTATTTCCTTTACGTAGAATATCTTCCTGACTCTGCCTTGCCTTATCAAGCCTAAATTTCTCCATGAATCATATTTTGAACACCAATGCCTATGTATCAGTTTCCTACAGCTGCTATAACAAAATACCATAAACTGGATGGCTTAAAAAAGAAATCTACTGTCTTACTGTTCCAGAGGCTAGAAGCCTGAAGTCAAGGTGTGAGCAAGGCCATGCTCTCTCTGAAGGCTCTGGGCAAGGATCTTTCCTTGCCTCTTCCTAGCCTATAGTGGTTGCCAGCCATCCTTGGTTTGTAGATACATCACTCTAATCTCAGCCTGTCTTCACATCACAATCTCCCAGCACATGTCTGTGTCCAAATTCCTCTCATCTTCTAAGGATACTACTCACTGAATTATGGCCCACCCTAATCCAATATGACCTCATCTTGACCCGATTAGAAAGACCCTATTTCCAAGTAAGGTCATATTCACAGGTATCTGGGATTAGGACCTGAGCATATCTTTTGGGGGACACAATTCAACCCACAACAGCCTACAGTGATACATTTTTAAAAGAAAATATCCTGATAATTCTCAAAATTCAAGCACACAATAAAAATATTAAGAGTATATTGTGGGGCCAGCCCCACAGCCGAGTGGTTAAGTTTGCAAGCTCCGCTTTGGCAGCCCAGGGTTTCGCCGGTTCTAATCCTGGGCGCAGACATGGCACCGCTCATCAGGCCATGCTGAGGTGATTTCCCACACAGCACAACTAGAAGGACCACAACTACAATATACAACTACGTACTGGGGGGCTCTGGGGAGAAGAAGAAGAAGAAAGAAAAGAAAAAAACACCGGCAACAGATGTTAGCTCAGGTGCCAATCTTTAAAAACAAAAGAAGGGTATATTGTAATAAAATTAGCATAGGACCAACAATTTGTGTTCTTGTTTCATAACCTGTTTTCACTGCAGAAGGCATAAACTACAATGTGATGAGATTTGTCTCAGACTTTTCTTCACGCTCAAACTCCCTCAGCTTTTAAAAAAATTTTTGTTTCAGCATTTTCCACACCACTTACACTTTTTAGCTCCTTTTTGAACAGCATTGCTTAGTACTACCTATTTAATTTGTCAGTTTTGTCTCACAAATCTTGGTATGAGAAATTACTTAAGGCCTATTTGTGATCTCCCAAGTCTCCGATGGCTGGAGCTCCTTGGAAGTCCCAAGCCACACTAACTGGCCAGAGCTTTAAGAAGGTTGTGAACCTAATAATATCTGAGAAACCATGGTTCACTTTAGGGATATTCAGATTGAGGGTTTCAATCTGAAACCTATGTGTTTAAGATTTCAATTTTGTATTACAACATTATATAAAGTATAGTATTCATGTGGTTAGTGGTTTCCAAGCAGCAAAATGTTGAACACTACTCAGTCTATGGAAGGTGAAATATTGCTTTAATGCGCTAAAAAGCAGGTAGATACAGCTCATTAACAGCACACTGAAGGGGCCAGCCCAGTAGCATAGCAGTTAAGTTTGCATGCTCCACTTCAGCAGCCCGGGGTTTGCTGGTTCGGATCCCTGGCATGGAGCTAGCATAGCTTATTACGCCATGCTGTGGTGGGTGTCCCACATATAAAGTAGAGGGAGATGGTCATGGATGTTAGCTTAGGGCCAGTCTTCCTCAGTAAAAAAAGGGGAAGATGGGTGGGAGATGTTAGCTCAGAGCTAATCTTCCTCAAAAAAACCCAAAGAACAGTACCTTGGAAGTACTCTTCATTTTTCATCATATCCCTGTCAAGCTACACAGAGCCTCCTTTTCCAGAAGAGAACAGGAGCACAGAGTACAAAGGAGTTTAAAGGTTAGGCAAACACTCCTTTCCCAGCTGTCTAAGAGGCAAACGTCTGGAAGGAGGGAAGCTGATTGTTTTACTTTGGGAGAACAATGCTATGCAAATATGGTCAATGATAAGTTAAGGTGACAGCCTAGGACTTGGTTTGGGTGATTTTTATTTTAGGTTGGCACTTTCAGCTGCCACACTTGCTCTTTCTAAAACTAATTTTCTATTAATTTCCTCTATTAGAAGAAAAGATTAAATTCAGTTAGTAAAAAGGAAAAACATTTGGAAGATACCACGAAATAACAGTACTAATGGCCAAGGCCTTATGATCAGAATTTAAACAGTTCATCTGTGATGCTAACACGTTCACGTAACTCTGTCTGAAGTGGGGAAGCCAAAGGTATGCTATATTTTATCAAGTTATCACCTCATAGAATACAGATGAAATGGAAAAGCTCTAGCTCCTGAACTCTTCCAGTCCTTTCGTACTAATACATAACCCTCACCTGATTTTCTTATTTGGACTTCCCACCCCTCCCAAGTGCTCCTTATCCAGGTTAAAGAAGAAAAGTGCAGGGAAAGGAGCACTTGAAAAGACAGAAAAGCATAACCAAAAATTGCTCAAGAAACATTTTCTTTATGAAATCTGACTGTAGTTCTCCATAGAGAGAACCAGACCATGTGGATGCAATGTACTGCAGCATTTGCAGCTCTGACAACATTGGTCCCTATGAAACCGGTGACTTCCTGGAGGATTTCCTAAGCCTTCTAGGAACAGATGTTCTGCCCCCAGTGTCACCAAGAACAGGGCATGGACCAGTCACAGGAGTGGCTGAAGGTGAGGCAAATGCACTATGACCCCACCCCTCACAGGAGAGAGGTTCTCTCTGCCTCACCCTCATCCCTCCCCAGGCCTGTGGGGCCTAAACCACATCCCCTTACAGGAACTGCCTGTCCCTCAGGGCCTGGGCACGTGCTGTTCTGGCACGTGCGCCTCCCTGGCGCCCAGTGTGGTGGGGCTTCTTTCTTAGTTCTAGACCACATTCCTGCAGAACTCCTGCCTGGGCTTTAACCATTCATTAGTGTTACACCTGGATTAACACAGGAATCCCCACTAGACTGTAAACTCCAGGAGACCAGAGCCGCTGCCTGCGGTGTTCCTGGTGGTGCTGACGGTGCCGCTCACACCAGGCCAGCTCCGTGAGGCCATTCCACACGTATTTGTTGAAGCAAAGGAGCAGCATATGAGGACCAACGGAGACAACACTGATTTGAGCAGAGGTATATACTTTTGAACTTGAGTCTCTCCCTCAGACTGTAAAACTCCAAAGTCTTAATCTGAGAATGTGTGCATCTGAGTGATCGGAGATGGTAAACATCTCCTCGAGCCTGACACAAAGCAGAGATATGCCATAGTGTTTATTTTCACCACGCAGGACTAAAACAAAAACCAAAAACACAGTATATGAACTGGGAAGGTTTTCGTTTATTCAAAGAAATATTTGTTGAGCACCTCCAGGTGTGGGTGCTAAAGAGGGAGCAAAGATGAGGCAGGAAGGGCTCCGCTTCCAAAGTGTCTACGGTCTTAAAAATGACACATTTATAAACAGCCATAAGGGAACCTAGAAGGGGCTAAAAATCCCTGAGAGAGAGGGAGCGAGAGAGAAATAAGGCCAAAGGTCTCCGGAGGAAGAAATGATTAGCCTATCGATAACTCCTCACTGTAATCCCAGTGCGAAGAAAGGAATTCCACACCAGGAAAGGTCAACCTGGAATATTTGAGGAACACACTGAAGCACAGGCGTCGCCCCAAGTCCTTCACACCCCTCGCTGGGGACAATATCGCAGATGAAACCGAGTCTCCAACTGGCTTCCCACACCCAGAGCTCTCGAAATTAGACTAAGAAAGAAAAACCCTGCGGGCGTAAGTGCGGAGAAAAAGCCAGAGCAAACTTGGAAAGCACATCCCGTAAACACGCTGCACGCAGCCCGGCCCGCACCCCCCGCCCTCCCTGGCCCGCGGCCCCTACACTCCGGGACCCCGCGGCCCAGGCCAGGCCCCCGCGCCCCCGGCCCGCATCCGCCCGCTTCGCCTGGCCGGCCTCGTACCGTAGGTCTCGGACATGGCCGTCTGCGACATCTTGGGAGCGGCACCGCCTCTTGCCAGGTCACGGGCTGCAGCTCGGGCCAGGCCTGCAAGAGGGCAGGGCCGGGGTCGTCTGCCGCGTCTCGGTGGGGGACTGCGTGAGGCGGGGGACCGGAGGAGGGAGGGGCCGCGGTGCCCAGGGCACCCGCCGGCCACCCCGCTGCTGCCGCCCTGCCGGACTGCCGGCTCCGCGCAGGCGCACGGCCCTCCGCCCCTCTCCCGCCCGGCCGAGGACCAGGAGGCGGAGGCGGAGCAGGAGGGGCGGAGCGCGGGCCCGCCCGGCCCGTGGGTGCGCGTGCGCACGCAGCCCGCGGAGGGGACCGGCGAGGCTGGCGCGGACGGAGGGGCGGGGCAGACCTAGCCCGGTTGCAGGGGCGGGGAGGAGACGACGGTCTGCAGGCTGGAGGGTGACGGCGGGCGGGGGACAGTCAGGTCCACCTCTTGGGCAGAGGACGGAAAGTGCCTGCCTTGGGGAGGAAGACGGTCCTTTTGCTAAATTGGCCTGCCTCAGTAAGGACTTTGTCGTCATTTGGGGCTCTCAGCCAGGAAAAGACTTCCTTCAAGCTGTTATGCTCAGCCCCGGGAACGTGGTTACTGTGTAACAAGAAGGCAGTAGCCCCACATGTCCAGCTAGAGGCCAGCCGTGTGGGCGGGGAGGCAGGCTTACCTGCTGGGGAACTGAGCTTTTACTCTGAACCTGCCAGGCCCTCTCCCGGTGGGGCTGAGCTTGTGTCTGGGGTAAACCGACGGAAGCTTAAGGTATACCGGGCTGAAGAGTACCAGGAAGACTGTCGACACTGGCCCCTCTGCATCCCGCTTTAGGGGAATGTGGCTTATGGGCAGGATGCATTTCTAAGGTTAGGAGTCGTTGGCTGAGTATTTTGCTTTAAGGAGCAAAACTGAATTCAGAATTCCTTTCTGTTGGAAATGTAGAAATAAGCATTTATTGGGAAGAGAATTTTGGTTGGGAGTTTGCTCCATCTGAGCATGTTCAGGGCTACATCGTATCTCATGAGATCCAACCTTGTTCAAAAGGCATAGTAGAATACTAAAAATATAGCTTGGCTAAGCTCCCAAGTGATTTGGACTGTGGGGAAAATGCCAGTAAATACATTTTTTCCAGTCCGCTTGGCTCTATCCTCCATCAAAATTGGCATCAGACCTTCCCTGAGGCCTTTCCCCCCTTCCGCAATGATTGTTTGGCTCTACATTTTACTCTTCTCTCTAATCCTAGTAGCAAATAGATATCCTTGCTTCTAAATCACAGAGAAGGCCCCGTGCTGCAACATTGTGACAGCTGTAATTTCCTACAATTATTTTGTATACATTTCTTGTTCAGTGGCTCAAATACTCTGTTGCTTTCTTGTGTGGGTTTCTGCATGTTAGGTTTGATTTACGCTTCTGAGTATAGCTGACTTATTCTAATTAAAACTATTTCAGAAGAAAGACAGCGGTCCCATTCTTCAGAGCTAAGTTTTCTTCCTGCCAGAAACTTCCGTGGATAAGAAAGGAATTACTAGTTACAGTGATCACCTGGGTTATTGACTGAAACTGGACCTCGAGATCTCTGAAACCTGGACAGGGTGATAGAAATAAAAAGGAAGCTCCTGTGTCAAAGCTGAGAGCAGCTTTCTGTTCTATGGAAAACAAAGACTTCGATAGGCCTTTGGGAAAGACTGTTTGGAAAAACCACCCAAAGAAATCATTTAGTTTGCAAATATGAAGCCAAACATCACAACTGAAAAATGAAACACTCAAGAGCTGAGGTTTGAAGGAGCCAAACCTCCTTGAATATGAAAGGTTCTTTCCATCCAGTAACTTTGGATCTTTGAGAGAAAATAAATTTCTTCTAAATATTCTTGGAGACTGCTTTGATTCTGAAGTACTGTTGATTGTGTGGAAGGGAAACATATTGCAAAATTAATTTGTGTTTTCTCCAGTTATTTTCTCCTTTCCCTTCAGGGGAGGTTTGTGATAGAGTAAAAACCAGGTTTCCAAAAGCCTAAGCACGTTAGAGATTGGTCTAAGGGAGATGGAGAGAGAAGGATTTCTTCCAAAACAGATCCCACCTACTCCTCCTCAGGTCAGTGTGTCCTGCAAGTAGCTGGTACTTTCCTTCTTGCTCCTTGGCAATGCCTCACATTTAATGACTAATGGAGCCTCAGGGGGCTGCCAGTTTCATGAGGATTCCTGTTTCCCAGGACTGGCAGAAGACCAGATGGGTGGGGATAGTGATTTCTCTGCAGGGACCAGTGGGGACAGATGGACAATGACTGAAAGGGACTTCTGGATTCCTAAGCACAAGGTCAGACCTAGAATAGGGGCCTGGTCCTCTGGAGGTAAGCCCTAAAAAGGCCTACGAATGAGAATCCAGCATGACTCTGACATTCCAGGGAGCCCTGGCATTGGGAGCAAAGGGACATGGTATCCTTTCAGAGCTAGGCTTGGCTGAGGGCCCTGGTCACAGCCTCTGCAGCATGGTGACATTCTTTGGTAACTGGAGTTGAAGAACATAAGCCAACTTGTGTCTGAGCGCTTGAGGACTCAGAAATACCTGAGTGTTACTTTGAGAAGGAGCCAAGTTCTGCATAGGCAGGTGGAGGCTGGAAAAGATGATCTCAGTTAAATACCTAGGCTGGTGATGCCTGTGACATATAACTCATGTCTTCAAGTTGGAAGAGACCTCAGAGGTCTCTGGACCAGTTTACCTTCTAGTGCCAAACAACACTGCCTTTGTGATTGGACACCTTTGTTGTTAGGGAGTATTCAGTCAGCATGGGCTAAATTAGCTACAGTAACAAAGACCTCCCAACACACTTATGACTAACAGCAAAGTTCATCTCTCACTCAGACTACCTGCCCCACTCATGCTGGCAGAGAGACTCAGTTCCATGTGGGCATGTGTAGACCCAGGCAGATCGAAGTCTCATCTAAACACATGCTCCCACCATCCCTTGGTCAGGAGAAGGAAATAGCACTGATTGTGCTTTAGCTCATGAAGGTCCCATTGGGAATTAATAAAATCACTTCCATTTACATTTTATGGGCCAAAGCAAGTGACACGGCCACACCTAGTTTCTAAGAGACCAGGGAGTGCAACATTATTATGTTCCAGAAGGAAAGGAGAGGGTGTGTGTGGAAAGGCATTATGACTAAACAGGAGACTTTTACCTGTCCAGAAAGCTGATTCGGCTTTTATTTTAGACAGCTTTATTGAAGTGTGACTGATATAGCTTCACATATTTAAAGTATACATGTTGATAATTTTTTATATATGTGTACGCCTGTGCTTGCTGGTACTGGGATGTCACTGCTTCTAGCCCTTTTCAGTGGTCAGAAACATCTTTTATGATTCTGTTTTATCCCCTTTGTTTTTTATTAGGATTAACTTCCTGTGAGGTTATTTTCATGGTTGTTTTAGGGTTCATAGTGTAGGTCTTTAACTTATCACAGCCCACCTTCAAGTGAAATGTATTTCCTGTAGAGTATAAGAACCCTGCAACAGTTTACCTCTATCCTCCCCCAACTGTGCTGTGGGTGTCTTGCTTCTACACTTGTTATACACTCCACATACGTTGCTATTGTTTTTGCTTTCAAGCAGTCAATTTTCTCCCTTTTAAAAATTGTGGTAAAACACATAACATAAAATTTACCAACTCAACCATCTTAAAGAGTAGAGTGCAGTGGTGTTACAAAGCTTCATAATGTGCAACTGTCACTACCATCCATTCACAGAACTCTTTTCATCTTGCAAAACTAAAACATCACCCATTAAACACAAACTCCCCATTCTCCCTTCCCCCAAACCCTGGCAACCACTGTTCTACTTTCTGTCACTATAAAGTTTACTACTCTAGGGGCCTCATGTAAGTGGAATCATTCAGTGTTTGTCCTTTTGTGATGGGCGTATTTCATTTAGTATCATGGCCTCAAGGTTCATCCATGTTGTAGCCTGTGTCAGAATTTCCTTCCTTTTTAAGGCTGAAAAATATTCCACTGTATGTATTCACCGCATTTTCCAGAAAATTCTCTTTTGAATGGATTTAAACAATAAGAATTTTATGTTTGCCTACATAGCTATCATACCTAGGACTCCTCGGGCCCTTGTATGCATTCAGATTTCCACGTGTTGGTGTTTCTTTTTTGCCTGAAAGACTTCCCGTAGCAGATCTTGACGCTCAGGTCTGCTGATGATGAATTCTTTCAGCTTTCTTACATCTAAAGAAGTTTTTATTTCGCTTCTGTTTTTGAATGCTATTTTTGCTGAATTTAGATTTCTAAGTTGACAGCTTCTTTTTTCTAGTACAAAGTTTTCTGGCTTGTATTGTTTCTGATAAGAAGTCTACTGCCCTCTCTATCTTCATCTCTTTGTATACTTTGTGTCTTTTATCTCAGCCTGCTTTTAAGAGTTTTTTCTTTGTCACTGGTGTAAGCAGTTTAATTATGATGTGCTATGATATGCTTCAGTGTGGTTTTCTTCATGGCTCTTGTCCTCAAAATTCATTAAAACTCTTTGGTCTGTAAGTTTATAATTTTTATCAGATTTGGAACTTTTTCAGCCATTATTTCTTCAAATACATTTTCTGCCCCTTACTCTCTTCTCCTTTGATAAGTCTGTCACACTTATATCAGCCCACTTGAATTTGTCCCACAGCTAACTGATGTTCTGTTCATTTCTTGTCAGTCTTTTTTTCTTTCTGTGTTTCATTTTGGACAATTTCTACTGTCGTGCCTTTAAGTTCACTAATCTTTTCTGTGATATTTAATCTGATGTTAATCTCATCCAGTATATTTTCCTTTTCAGACATTGTAATTTCATTTTTAGAAGTTCAGTTTGGGTATATCGTGTTCAGTACTTATTCTCAATCTTTCCTCTAGCTTCCTGGACATATACAATATGTTTTAATAATGGTTTCAATGTGATTTTCTATGAATTTTTATCATCTAAGTAATTTCTGAGATGGTGTCTACAATTGGCTTTTCTTCTCATTATGAATGGTATTTTCCTACTTTATATGCCAGGTAATTTTTGCTATTTTATATACATATAAAATATGTACTATTTATTTAATTTTTTATTATTTTATATTTATATATATTTGAAATGTATATTACACATATATTTTTTTGAGCTTTGCTCTGGGATGCAGTTAAGTTACTTGGAAAAAGTTTGATGCTTTCAGGTCTTCTTTTTAAGCTTTTTTGATGGGCCCAGAGCAGCATTTTGTCTCATTACTGAGGCCTGTAGAGAAAGAAGAAATATTCCTCTACCCTTCTCAGTTCTCCTGGTGGGTCTAAGAATTAAATAGACATAGATAGAATGACAGGAGAAAATCAAACAAAGTTTAATAACATGTATACATGGGAGAAACCCAAGAAAACTGAGTAACTCACCAAAATGGCTGAAGACACCACCTTAAATACCATCTTTAGCTAAAGACAAAAGAGAGTGTTGGGAGAAGTGGTTTGGGACTTCAAAGGGGAGGAAGGCAATTCACATGGAGATGGAAAAGCAAATGTTAATCTCATCCAGTCACAAGGCTTTAAATACCATCTAAAGCTGCTGATTCCTAAATTTCTCTCTTGCCTAGGCTTCCATATACAGTTGCTTACTGGATATCTCGTCTTGAATGCCTGTTAGGCTTCTTAATACTAAAGAATAAAAACCACCCAGGTTTCTCAACCCAACCTGTGCCTTCTGTAATCTTTCCTATATCAGAAAGTGGCAGTTTGCTCAGGGCAAAACCTTGGAGTCCTCAACTCACCTCTGTCACTCATGCCTACCTTTGATCCATCAGCATGTCCTACTGCCTTCAGGACATCCAGAATCTCATCACTTTCACCACCTGTGCTGTCCCCCATTGGTCCAAGCCTGCCTCACCTCTCTCCTGCATTAGGCCTCTAACTGGCCTTCCTGCTTCTATGTATCTCCCTCCAGTCTATTCTCAACACAGCTGCTAGAGTGATCCTATTAAAGTGTAAATACAGAAAAACAAAAAGAACAATTCTCCTTTAAAGCAGTCAGTGTTGAGTGATAGGGGGAGGAAGTAGAATATAAATCCTATCTTACCACTCTCTGCTCAAAACCCTTAATCTCACCATGGCCTATAAGACCCTCCATGGTCTGCCTCTCCTATGACTCCTTTCCCTCCACCACCCCCTTATTCTCTTGGCTCTGATCACATAGACCTTCTTGTGTGTCTTCAATACACCAAGCAGACTTTGGCCTCAGAGCCTTTGCACATGCTCTTTCCTCTGCCTGGAATGCTCTTATCCCAGATGTCTGCATGGCTTGTGCCCTCACAGCCTTCATATTTTCTGCATATATGCTTCACTTATCAGTGAGGCCTTCCCTTGCAGACATAAAAGAGCAATCCCTCTCCTCCTCAGCACTTTATACACACACTGCTTTGGGTTTCTCCCCTTCTCCACAGCATTTAATGCCACCTAACACATGTATTGTTTATTAGTATATTGTCTGCTCCCCCTCTCGATTGAAAGCTCTGTAGGGGAAGGGGTTGTATCTGTCCTATTCCCTGCTCCAGCTGCATGCCAAAAATAGCATTTGGCACATAGTAAATCCTCCATAATGAAATAGTTGTTGAAAGAGTGAGTGAATGAAATAAAACTCAGCAGCTCTCTATTTAATATGGATTTAATTTAATGTAATGAACTTAATTTTAAACTTGTTGATTTATGGGAAACTTAAAAGTTGATCTTTTAGATGCCACCATGTAATTGTGAAAAGGCTGTAATAAAACCATTTAAAAATATCACCTAATACTACTGTAATTGTCGGGTGCCTAATAAACATGAGGTACAGTGCTAACTGCTTTGCATGTGCTATAAAACCCGCTCATCAAGACGAACTCGTGAGGCAGATATTAGCCCGTTTTGGAGATGAGGAGACAAAGGTCCAGAAGGATCGCTATTTTGCCCCAGTTCTCAGGGCAAGTACGTATCAATGTTGGGATTTTCCTCGAAAGCCAAACTGAACTAGCGACCTTTCGTTTTCATCTATAATGCGTAAGAAGGAAAAAATACAATATGAAAACACCCGAAACATGGAAGTGTGACTTCAAAAGGCTTCGGACTTTTTTTCTTTTAAAGATTTTATTTTTTTTTCCTTTTTCTCCCCAAAGCCCCCCGCCGTTACATAGTTGTGTATTCTTCGTTGTGGGTCCACCTAGTTGTGGCATGTGGGACGCTGCCTCAGCGTGGTTTGATGAGCAGCGCCATGTCCGCGCCCAGGATTGGAACCAACGAAACACTGGGCCGCCTGCAGCGGAGCGCGCGAACTTAACCACTCGGCCACGGGGCCAGCCCCAGGCATCGGACTTTTTAATGTAAGAGAATCTAAGGAAAATAATGTCCTTTTGAGCCAAGTCCTGTTCTGGGTGCTTTGTGTAACTTCCCTTGACCCTGCAACACCTGACAAGGTGGTTCTCCTTATCCTCATCTACAGACGAGGATGGCAGCAAACCCGCGTTCTTTACTGCACTGTGATGCTAAGTAAGTATGGAGACATGAGTGGGAAAGTGTTTATAGAAGCAAAAATTCCTAGACCACTTCTGTACATTAAGCATAAACTCAGACTAACTCCAAGATAGAAAATAAAACTGAAGTTAACATCCAGTTCCCCAATACTAAACTCAAGTCTTTGAACTTGTCCCTAAAAGCATGGAGACTCTTGTTTATCTAGCAGGGATATGTTCACATGCTCAGTGTAACAGTATGCAGTGTTAAGTCAAGACCAGTCTTGTGGATATATTTCTTAGTTCAGTGACATGATGATTCCCCACATTCATCTTTTTTTTTTTAAATCAATATGAAGATTTGTTATATGATACATGAATATCATACAGACCTCAAGGGCAGAACATATAGTGGGGCTAATAAGTGACTGGAGCAAAAATTAGACACATATTAATCATGATCGCCTTTTTTATTCATGTGCCATATGTCTCTGCTACAGTCTTTAGTCTTCTTTCTTTGTACAGATACGGATACTTTTCTCCCTCTCTTTCATTAAGATTTATTATAGTGAATCTTTATGAATATATTTATGTAATAAAATTGTTATTTTTTGTGTATTTGTAGTTCTATTCCAACCCTTTTATTTATTAATTATAATTTAATTTTTTATTTATGCCTTATTCAAGCACTTTTTTAAATTGCAGTAACAATGGTTTATAACATTATATAAATTTCAGGTTATATCGTTGTATGTTGATTCCTGTGTAGACTACCTCATGTTCACCACATAAAGATGAATTACAATCCATCACCACACACATGTGCTGATTAGGCCTCCTCTCTCCTCCCTTCACCTCTGGTAACCACCAATCCAATCTCTATCTCTATGTGATTGTTTGTGGTTGTTTTTGTCTTCTACTTATGAGTGAGATCATATGGTATTTGACTTTCTCCCTCTGATTTATTTCACTTAGCGTAATACCCTCAAGGTCCATCTATGTTGTCACAAATGGCCGGATTTGATAGTTCCTTATGGCTGCATAATATTCCATTGTGTATATATACCACGTCTTCTTTATCCATTCATCCCTTGATGGGCACCTAGGTTGCTTCCAAGTCTTGGCTATTGTGAATAATGCTGCAATGAACATAGGGGTGCGTGTATCTCTATGCATTCATGTTTTCATGTTCTTTGGAAAAATACCCAGCAGCAGAATAGGTGAACCATATGGTAGTTCTATTCTTAATTTTTTGAGGAATCTCCATACTGTTTTCCATAGTGGCTGCACCAGTTTGCACTTCCACCAGCAGTGTATGAAAGTTCCCTTCTCTTCACATCCTCACCAACACTTGTTTCCTGTCTTGTTAATTATAGTCATTCTAACGGGAGTGAAATGATATCTCATTGTAGTTTTGATTTGCATTTCCCTGATAGTTAATGATGTTGAACATCTTTTCTTGTGCCTTTGGGCCATCTGTATATCTTCTTTGGAGAAATGTCTGTTCAGATCTTTTACCCATTTTTTAATTGGGTTGTTAGGTTTTTTTGTTGTTGAGATGTATGTGTTCTTTATATAGTTTGGATATTAACCCCTTATCAGATAAATGGTTTGCAAATATCTTCTCCCAATTGTTAGGTTGTCTTTTAGCTTTGTTGATGGTTTCCTTTGCTGTGCAGAAGCTTTTTAGTTTGATGTAGTCCCATTTGTTTATTTTTTCTGTTTTTTCCTTTGTCTGGTCAGACATGGTACTTGAAAATATACTGCTAAGACTGATGTTGAAGAGCGTACTGCCTATGTTTCCTTCAAGGAGTTTCATGGTTTCAAGTCTTACATTCAAGTCTTTAATCCGTTTTGAGTTGGTTTTGTGTATGGTGTAAGATAATGGTCTACTTTCATTCTTTTGCATGTGGCTGTCCAGTTTTCCCACCACCATTTATTGAAGAGACTCTCCTTCTCCATTGTATGTTCTTGGCTCTCTTGTCGAAAATTAGCTGTCCATAGATGTGTGGGTTTATTTCTGGGATTCTTGATTCTGTTCCACTGATCTGTGTGTCAGTTTTTGTGCCAGTACCATGCTGTTTTGGTTACTATGGCTTTGTAGTATATTTTGAAATCCAGGTGTGTGATACTTCCAGCTTTGTTCTTTTTTCTCAGGATTCCTTTGGCTATTTGGGGTCTTTGGTTGTTCCATATAAATTTTAGGATTCTTTGTTCTATTTCTGTGAAAAATATTGTTGGAACTTTGATAGGGATTGCATTGAATATGTAGATTGCTTTAGGAAGTATGGACAATTTAATGATGTTAATTCTTCCAATCCAAGAGCATGGAATATCTCTCCATTTCTTTGTCTTCTTCAATTTCTTTCAACAATGTTTTATAGTTTTCAGTGTACAGATTTTTCACCTCTTTTGTTAAGTTTATTCCTAGGTGTTTTATTCCTTTGTTGCAATTGTATATGGGATTGTATTCTTAATTTCTATCTCTGCTACTTTGTTGTTAGTGTATAGAAATGCAACTGATTTTCTCATGTTGATTTTGTATCCTGCAAATTAACCATATTCATTTATTGTTTCTAAAAGTTTTTTGGTAGATTCTTTAGGATTTTCTATATATAAAATGATGTCATGTGCAAATAGTGACAGTTTTACTTCTTCCTTTCCAATTTGAATCCCTCTTATTTCTTTTTCTTGCCTGATTGCTCTGACTAGGACTTCCAATACTATGTTAAATAAGAGCGGTGAAAGTTGGCATCCTCATCTAGTTCTTGTTCTAGGAGGGATAGCTTTCAGTTTTTTCTCCAATGAGAAAGATATTAGCTGTAGGTTTATCATATATGGCCTTTATTTTGTTGAGGTGCTTTCCTTCTATATCCATTTTATTGAGAATTTTTGTCATAAATGGATGCTGGATCTTATCAAATGCTTTCTCTGCATCTATTGAGATAATCATGTGATTTTTTTTTCATTTTGTTAATGTGATGTATCACGTTAATGGATTTGCAGATGTCTAACCATCCCTGCATCCCTGGAACAAATCCCGCTTGATTGTGGTGTATGATCTTTTTAATGTATTGTTGTATTTGATTTGCTAGTATTTTGTTGAGGATTTTTGCATCAATGTTCACCAGTGATATTGGCCTGTAATTTTCTTTTTTGCATGGTCCTTATCTGGTTTTGGTACCAGGGTGATGTTGGTTTTGTAGAATAAGTTACAAAGCTTCTCCTCTTCAATTTTTTGGAAGAGTTTGAGAAGGATAGGTATTAAATCTTCTTTGAATGTTTGGTAGAATTCACCAGGGAAGCTATCTGGTCCTGGACTTTTATTTTTTGAGATTTTTTGATTACTGTTTTGATCTCCTTACTGGTAATTGGTCTATTGAAATTGTCTATCTCTTCTTGATTCAGTTTTGGAAGGTTGTATGATTCTAGGAATTTATCCATTTCTTCTAGATTATCCAATTTGTTGGCGTATAGCTTTTCATAGTATTCTCTTATAATCTTTCATTTCTGAGATGTCCATTGTAATTTCTCCTCCTTCGTTTCTGATTTTATTTATTTGAGCCTTCTCTCTTTTTTCTTGGTGAGTCTAGCTAGAAGTTTGCCAATTATGCTTATCTTTTCAAAGAACCATCTCTTGGTTTCATTGATTTTTTTCTATTGCTTTTTTTTTTTAGTATCTATTTCACTTATTTCTGCTCTGATTTTTATTATTTCCTTCCTTCTACTGATTTTGGGCTTTGTTCATTCTTCTTTTTCCAGTTCCTTTAGATTGTTATTTTATTAGATTAGATTGTTAGATTGTTTATTTGAGTTTTTTCTTGTTTGTTGAGGTAGGCCTCTGTTGCTATAAACTTCCCCCTTAGGACCATTTTTGCTCCATCCCATAAATTTTGGCATGTTGTATTTTCATTTTCATTTTCCTCCAAGTATTTTTTTAAATTTCTCCTTTGATTTCTTCATTGACCCAATCATTCTTCAGTAGTGTTTTGTTTAATCCCCACATATTTGTGGCTTTTCCAATTTTATTCCTGTAGTTGATTTCTAGTTTCATACCTTTGTGGTCAGAAAAGATGCTTGATATTATTTCAATCTTCTTAAATTTATTGAGACTTGTTTTATGGCCTAATATGTGAATCAATCCTGGAGAATTTTCCGTTTACATTTGAAAAGAATGTGTATTCTGTGGTTTTTGGATGGAATGTTCTATATATATCTACTAAGTCTATCTAGTCTAATGTGTCATTTAAGGCCAATATTTCCTTATTGATCTTCTGTTTGGATAATCTATCCATTAGTGTAAGTGGAGTGTTGCAGCTGAGTGGGGCTGGTGCCAGGCACAGGAACACCTATTGTTTCAGGCTTTGGAAGGTGTGGCTGATCCCCTATGTGGCTGTTTGAGAAGTATAAGTCTTCTGCAGCTGACAAGCCCCACTGCCTGCAGGGCCACACACACCATCAACACAGTCATGCCCTGTGCTTGTGCCTCATCCCCCTGAAGCAGACCCAGTCCCCCCACTTCAGAGGCCTCACACACTCCACCAAAATTCTCCCCACACATTCCACCTACTCTTCATGCACTCCCTGCCCCACAGAGGTGGACCCAGTCACCCGGCTGCAGAGGATCCAGGCACCCAGCCTATGCAGGCCCACAAGTTGCCCAAGAGCTTGCTTTCGGATGGGGCTGGTCCCTAGGGTGAGCTACCTGCCCTGGTTGAGCTGGACTAAATTGGGGCTCTAGTGGGTGGGGCAGACCCTGGGCTAACAGGCCAGAAGAAGAACTCCAATGGTATCTGCCTGCATCTGTGTCAGCACACTTGTAGTAGGTCACAATAATGGCTGCCACCAATGTCTCAGTCTCTGGAAAGTTCTCACCTCTCATCAAGATGCACCCAGAGCCTATCAAGTGAGTCTCTTTCCACCAAAAGACTGCACCTTTCTTTCTGATGATTTTAGGTTGCTTTCTGGAATGGGTGAATTTGTGTGTGGGCCCTTTAAGAGCTGGCTTTTCCCCCCTTATGTCCCACAGCTTTTTCTGGGGATATTCCCCATTGTTGTTAGCAGCCAGCAAAACCAGATATTATGACACTGGTCTTGGTTGTGCTGAGTCCAAAAGATGCTTATAGTGGTAATGTTCCCCTGCTCAGGTCCCCCACTCCTCTAGGGAAGGCTGCTTACCTTAGGATTGCTCCCAGCGGGCCATGAAGCATCACGACTTTTGAAGGTGGCTTTTTTTCTCTTCAGAAAGGAATTTATGCCTCATCTACCTCAGTCAAGACTGCCCCTTGTTGAGAGTGTTCTTTTTATCCAGTTTTCAGTTCTATCTCAGGGGTAATTGTTCCAAGAGTGGTTGTAAATTTGGTGTGTCCATGGGAGGAGGTGAGTTCAGAGTCCACTTATGCTGCCGTCTTTATGTAAAGTCTCCCCACCTTCATCTTTTAATTTGAAAGTTACAAGCAAATCTTCCATGAGGGCTAGTGGGAACACTTCTCTGCTTCTGTCTGCATTTAGCAGAATTTATACTCAGGGGATATTTGTGAGTCCTTTTAATTTTTGTTCTGTATTCAGATAAAGAGGATTTTTTGGTTCCTCTTTTCTTGTAATCATAACTTTACATAGCAAATTAACTATCTGACTAAGGATAATAAAATACTTGTGTTTCCCTCCCATTTTCTGATGAAAGTATCAGGGAATTATCTTTCTTTTATTTTTTTCTATTTCTCTTATGTACTGTGTTTCAAATCAAATAGCCTATTCTTAGCCTGGTTTCTTACTAAAAAGATATTTTGCAAAACAAGTATATATATTTTTTTCTCTTTGGATTTTCTCCCTGATGACCACCAGACACATTTCACCAAAATTTTCTTTTATGGGTTGATTTTTTACTTTAATCAGCTTTAGTGAGGTAAATTTACATGCAACAATAGTTACCAACTTTAAGTGTACAATTCAATGAGTTTTGAAAAGTTATCCACAGTCGAGTAACGAACAACCACAACCATCACTATATAGAACTTTTATATCACCCCTCCAAAAGTTCTTTCATGCCCTTTTGCAGTCCTCTATAGGCTGACTTTTAAGAAGTTTCAATAGACGATATTGGCTGCCACATGGGAAAATATATGTCCCATGAGATTGGGGTAGGGATTTTTCCACTGCAAGTAACACCCACCATATCATCCATCTCCAGGCATTCTGAAGTCCGTCCTTCTTCTTTCAAACTCCTTCATGTGTGTTAGCCATCAGCTCATTATGTGAACCGAAACAATAGCCAATACCATTTCCATCCATCAGCTTGGTGAACTGTGCCTTCTAATGGATGACTAATGAGACCTAAGAGAGGCAGATTCCTTGGTTTATTGATGCTCCCTGTGGCTTTACAAGAGAGAGAGATTTAAGTCTGAGTCATGAGAATTTCTCTTTCTTTCCATGAAATCATGTAGACTAGGCTGGCAGATGTGTGATGAAACACTGTGTAGTGTTTGCACCATTTCACCTTTCTCTATTAGTTTGCCAGGGCTGCTGTAACAAAGTACCACAATCTAGGTGTCTTAAACAACAGAAATTTATTGTCTCCCAGTCCTGGAGGCTAGAAGTCCAAGATCAAGGTGTTGGCAGGGTTGATTCCTTCTGTGAAGGAGACTCTGTTCTATGCCTCTTTCCTAGCTTCTGGTGGTTTGCTGGCAATCTTTGGCATCCTTAGATGCATCACACTGATCTCTGTCTTCATCTTCATGTGGCCTTCTCCCTGTGTGTGTGTGTCTGTGTTCAAATTTTCCCTTTTAATAAGGACACCAGTCATATTGGATTAAGGCCCACTCTAATGACTTCATCTTAACTAGTTACATCTGCAACCATCCTATTTCTAAATAAGGTCACTTTAGGAGGCACTGGGGGTTAGAACTTCAACATATGAATGGGGAGGGGAGGACACAGTTCAACCCATAACACTTCACTACCCAAATGCCCCACAAAAATGATAAACACAATATAACAATAATGCTTTGCATTGGTGTAGGTCCTGGCATCTTCTCAGAGGTGAAGTGCAGACTTCTGCAGATTCTCAAACTGTAGACCACATGTGAACACCTGGGGACCTATTAGAAACACAGACTTCTGGATCCCATCTCTAGAGGGTCTGATATACTGCATCTGGGTCAGGGATAAAGAATCCATATTATTTAACTAGCACCTCAGGTGTTTCTAAGGCAGGTGGTCCCCAAATTTGGAGAAATCCTGGTGTGGGCTGAGGAGGGGTTTTATTACTAAAGGACTCAGGCACTAGCTGTATGTGGAACATGGAAGGGAGAGAAGCAGAGACTGAGGAGGACATTAAACATGGTGGGTAGCAGGATCTTTATATCTGAGTAGTGAAGGCATCTTGCTCATAGGTATTTCTCTGGTACCTTACTCACTAGAACTATGGGTGGGTTAGGAATATGCCATGCACTAAATTTTAAGTGAGACGTATTTTTTTGTGGGCCAGTCCCTTGCCCCTCAGGAAACATCTCTCATTCCTCCAGTCAGACAGAGCTTTCTCTCCAGGGAAAGAGTCAACTTGCAGAGGCAAGAGCTGCCTCCAAAGGGAAAGGATGGCTTTGCAATGCCCTCCTCTTCCTGAGGCTCAGCATCCTTCCTTCATGCTCTCACCTTTCTTAGGGAGGATCTTGATTCAAGGATTTTCTCCCCATCCTCTCTGTTGAAATGGCTGATTTCCTTCTTAAAGCACAATCTGTTTGGTCCCTTTCTCTCTTGCCCTCTCCCCACCTCTGTAATTTAGTGGTGGTTCAGTATTAGCTGGGAACAGAGTTTGGTGCTCTCAGACACTAGGATGTAAATTCGCTGAGGACAGAAGCTTTACCTTTCTTGTTCTCCTTTTTTCTCCCCTCTAGCACCTGCCCCAGTGCCAGGCACATTTTAGATGCCCCAAAATAGTTGTGGAATGAATGAATGCTGGTACCACCAGTAAGGAAACAGTAAAGATGACCATGATTAATATGTTGAACCTTTAAACCATCTCAGATGAGTCCACAATCTGCGTGAAGGCTAAGCACCAGAATCCCAACGAACAGGTGACTCACTCACAGGCAAGGGTCAGGGACTGTTTATACCAAGGCTGCTTTTGTGGGTTTTCCTTCCAGCCCCCTTCTTGCTCAGCCTAAGAGTTGCACATTTCATTTGATTCAAGAGGGGCCTTTTCTTACTACTGATCTTAGGGGAACTGGAAATTCTGTTTGTGGGGTTTTGGAACTTCGGGGCTCTTTGGGAACTGATATGCAGTGGGGTTTGGTGCAAGTTTGTGGGACATGTATGAGCAGGAAGGAGTGGTGGAGTGATGGGGCCAATGAAGAAGTCGTGGTCTAATGCAGACTTCCCTTCTGGGGCAGCTTTGCTTAGAGTTGAAAACCGCCTGAGAGAGAGGAGCTTGATCCAGCCTGGGGAGCTGGCCATCCTGCTCTTCAACTTACTTTTGGATGCACGGTTTCACTTGAATCTTGGACCCAGAGGAAGCTCCTGATCCCTCTAATTTAGCTCTCCTGGCATCCCAGGAGAGTGCCCTGTTGTAAAGACTGTGAAGAGCTCCCTATCTCTTCCTGAAGAATTGATCAGCACGGGGCAACTCCGAGTCCACTGCCACACATGTGGGAACAATGAGTTTTAAAGCTGCTCAGAAATCTGTAATTGGAAAAATCAGGAAATCCTTGAATCTCTCTCACATATTGAATTTGAAGATCCTAATTTAGGAAATAAAGTTGAGAAACAAATTCATTGAGGAATTTAATAAAACCACAAATATTTTTGTTATTTTCTGGTCAAGTGGTGCCCCCTGGTGGGGGTCCTTGATGTACTCTCCAGGATACTTGTTTCCCAGACTGAGCTCTGACTGGCAAATGAAGACGGCATCAATAAGGACCATCCTAAGAATTTCCAGTTTAGGCCCAGTCTGATGATTCTCTATGGATTGTCTACTAGGGAAGAATGTAATTTATGAAAGTGTAGTGGATTAATTTGTGTCCTCCCAAAAGATATGTTGAAGTCCTAATCCCTAGTACCTGTGAATGTGACCCTATTTAAAAATAGAGTCTTTGCAGATGTAATTAAGAAGTAAGTTAAAATTATGTCATTAGGGTGGGCCCTTAATCCAATATGACTGGTGTCGTTACAAGAAGAGGAGAGAGACGTACAGAGAGAGAAGTCATGTGAGGAGGGAGGCAGACGTGACAGTGATGCAGCCACAAGCCCAGGAATGTGCCAGATTCCAGCCATACCAGGAGCTGGGAAAGGGATGTGGAACAGACTCTCCCTCAGGGCCTCCAGGAGGAACTAATCTTGCCGACACCTTGGTTTTGGACTTCCAGCCTCCGGAACTATGAGAGAAGAAACTTCTACTGTTTTAAGCCATTCAGTTTGTGCTGCTTTGTTTTGGCAGCCTCGGCAAACTAATGCAGAAAAAGTCTGGGATTCTGAGTTAGAGTCCCAGCTACCACTTACTACCTATGTGATCTTGGAGAAATCACTGCAACTTCTCTGAGCCTCAATTTCATTAACTACACAATGGAGAAATGCAAAAGTAAGTGTCCTCCTACCCCAAGGTTCCAGTGAGGATAAAATGTGATCACATATGTAAACGCATGTTGTTAATTGTAGAGCGCTGTGCAAGTGTTATATTATGACGTAAAGGAAGCTGGCAGGTGGTATAGTGTAGTGACTAAGAGCTAGGCTCTGAAGTCAGTTTGCCTGGGTCAATGTGTGGAAATATCAGCAAGGAGAGTATCTTGAAAATTTGAATCTTGAATGAGACAAAGGCAGTGATGTCCAGGAATGGAGTTTTAATGAGTTAACGAGATCAGTCATCTCTTACTCTGTAACAAATTCCCCCAAAACTTAGTGGCTTAAAATAATAAACATTTATTATTTCACACAGTTTCTGTGGGTCAGGAATCTGGAGCAATTTCCCTGGGTGCTTCTGGTTTGGGGTCTCTTGTAAGGTAGCAGTCAAGAAGTTGGCTGGGCTGCATCATCTGAGGTTTAGACCCACTTCCAAGATGGCTCCCTCACACAGCTGTTGGCAAGGGGCCTCAGTTCCTTACTCTGTGGTCCTCTCCACAGCCTGCTTAAGTGTTTTCATGATGTGGCATCTCCTCATTCCTCCCACCTCCCCCTGCCTCCCTCATTAGGTACTTCTCTTCAGCAGTGGTTCTTGACCTTTATGGGGCCGCAGACTGACTGAGATCTAAAGAGGGCTAGGGACCCTCCCTCCAGTAAAGCACACACATGCATTTACACATAACATCCTAGATAGAATTTCAAGAGGCTCCCAGGTTAAACACCACTGGTCCACAGAGAGCCCTGTAAAACACAAATCTAATTATGTATCTCCCTGTTTAAAATATTTACATGATCCCCATTGCCCATAGGCTAAAGAAACTCCTTAGCATGTCATAATCTGACCCCAACTTACTTTTAATAACAGCAACAACATCAACATGACATTGAGTGTCTTTTGTGTAGTAGGCGCTTTTCATACTCTTTCTAATCCTTAGAAGAACCTTCCAAGGGAGTGGGTTTTATTATTCCCATTTTGGAGATGAGGAAAATCTCAGCAATGAGATGTAGCTGGTCCAAGGCCCCACCTAGAGTGAATGGCTGTGTTTGGATGGAGCCTGGTTTCTTCTGACCCTAAAGCCAGTGTCCTTCTGTCAGTTTTGCTGCCCCACTCTCTGCCCTGACATGGCTGCTGCTAGACACACTGTACCCTCCTTGCTCTGGGGCTTCAGACTGACTTGAAATTTCCAGCCCTGCTGTGGGTTTCTGCACAGGTAGTTTTCTCTTCCTTAAAATCCTTTCCTCCCATCTCACTGTCTCCCTTCTCCAACCTTCCTCCCTAATCACTGTGGTCTGGTATCCTGTTTCTTCTTCAAGACTCAGGATGTCACTTCTTCTGTGAAGCTTTCCATGGACTCCCTGGTCACAGCTGGCACCCCACCAGGGTCACAGCTGGATAGCCCTTCATGTATTCCATGACAACCACCAGGTCGTGTCATAATTTCTCATTTACTCAACTATCTGCTACCACTAGACTGAGTTCCTTGAACGTAGATATCAGGCATGTCTTGCCAATCTTTTTCTCCCTAGCACTTGGCACAGGATGGATGTTCAACGCGTATTTGCTAAGTGAGTGAAGGAATGAATGAATGAATGGCATTTCCTGAAAGAATGCTCAGCCAGCATGTGAATTATCCAGGTTTGAATCACTGTGGCAGGGATTTATGGCAGTCCCTGAGGCTTCAGCATTTTCTAGGACGTCTCTACTAAGCCTAGGGGTGGCAGGGTAATGCCACACCTGAAAATACTCTTCCTTTTTCTATTCTTTAACATTTCAGCACCAAAAGGGAAAAGCCACAGAGCTTATTTGTGCCTAGATATAGTAGCTATTTGTCCCATTTTAACAGAAAGGGAAGCTGAATCTCTGAAAATTACAGTGTCTTTACCCAGTGTCCTATCATCTGATGCTCTGTTGAATGGGGACCAGGATCCAGATGCCCTAAGCCGACGTCTTGGGTTTTTTCTCGAAACATATCATGATTTATACAGGAAGAAGTGACAAGCTGCTTTGAGGACTTGTGAAAGGTCCGCCCAGCTTTGAAATCTTCCTGCAAGTTAAGGAGAAAAGCAGATTTCAAGCATACTTCAAGTACTTCTTTTCGTACGGTTCCATTTTAATAAGAAAAAATATAAACATGCACTTGAATACAATGATAAAATGGTGAAAGGATATACATCAAAATGGTAGTAATTGTTATCTCTGCATGGTAAAATTTTGAATTATTTTTTTCTTTTTAATTTATGTTTTCTAGTTTTTCTATGAGGTGTATGAATTAGGTGATTTAAAAAGTCTTCTAGTGGTCAAAAGAATAATGGCCTGTGATAAGATAAGCTCTTACTGTAATTTGTGACTTTTCTTTCTTAACACAGACAAGATCATGCAAGGTTTGCATGTAATGTAGGCAGTGGTTTCTAGAGCAGAAAAAATTCCGGGTGACTTCAGTGGGTACTGTTCCAGCTGGAAGGCGACTCTATCAAGGTTATATTTATAAATGTTCAGTTCAGTGAATTGGTTGACTTGGGTGCTTCTTGTTTAGATCTAGTGTCTTCAAGGAATGTCAGGAAGCCTAGAGGTGGAAGATGCAGAGTATTTTCTAAATGTTTTACTCAACAACTGAGTGCCCAGCAGTGAGGAAAATCCCTCAGTATTTCCCTTGTTATTAACTTGTTGGTGGATTTTCTTTTAAAGAACTCAAATTGTATTGTGTTGTCCATTAAAAAAGGATCTTTGCTAAAGGAGCAGAAACAAAGGTGGGCTCTTCTGGTTCATTCACCTCTGTGTTGACAGTGCTAGTTTCAAAGTCATTCATTCATTCATTCATTCATCTGGTTAGGAAATCTTCATTGTATGCCAATTAATTCCAGGTTCTCGCCTGGTTCCTGTTCCTGGGGATGCAGCAGTAGCAAAGCAGAGTTCTTGCCCTCATGAAGCATAGTTGTCTGTGGGAGGGAACAGAACATGAACAAATAAGTACATATGTAACATGGCAGGAGTGATAGGTACAGTGGAAGGTGATATATACAGATGGCGGTCTGGCATGCTGGGGAGGGGTGGGGGGGTGCCATTTTATGTAGAGCGGTGGGTTTCTTCTATAAGGAGACATTTGAGCAGAGACCTGAAAGGGGAAGGAAGGAGCACACCCTGTGATAGCTGGGAAAGCCCTCCAAGAAGAGATATGAGCAAGGGGAAGACTCTGAGATGGGAGTGAGCTGAGCGTTTGGGGACAGCAGCAGGAGACCAGGGGACCACAGCGTGGCTGAGTGGGCTAAGGGTGAGGGGAGAGCATGGGTCTTGTAGGCCACTGAGTGGGGTTTGCTTTTACCCTGAGTGAGTTACTCACAAGAGGTACTGAGACTGCTAAAGCTGTGCGAGAATAGGCCATGAAGGGCAAGGCCTGGAGGCAGGGGGAACAGGGAGGGGACTGTTGCAACAATCCCCAGAGATGGTGGAGGCTTGGATGGGGGCAGTGAAGTAACAAGAAGTACGTAGATTCTGGATATATTTTAAAGGCAGAATCAACTGGATTTGCAGATGGATGAGATGTGGGATGTGAGAGAAAATGCATCTGTGCTTCTGACCTGAGCAATGGGGTAGACAACGGTACTATTATCTGAGGAAGGGAGGACTGCAGGAAGAGCTGGTTGGGGGGACTCCAGTTATCTACTGCTGAGTAACAAACATCCCAATCTTAGTGGCTTAAAACATCAACAATGATGAGTTCTGCTCACAAATCTGCAATATGGGCAGAGCTCAGTGGGGACTTAGTGGGCACAGGTGGCATTAGTTGGGGCAGCTCAAATGCTGGCTGGAACTACCTGAGGCTCATCATTCACATGCCACAGTTGATGCTGGCTGTCGACTGAGCCATCAGCTGGGACCATCGGCTAGAACTCTTACATCTTGCCTCTCCATGCAGCTGTGGGCTCCTTCACAGCATGGTGGCTGGGCTTCAAGGGTGAGCCTCCCAAAAACCAAGGTGGAAGTGAATGACATTTTTATGCCCTAGCCTCGTGACTCCCATAGCCTCATTTCTACTGTCCTCTATTGCTTGAGGGCGTCACAAAGTTTGGTCCAGGTTCAAGAGGAGGGGACATGAATGTTGGCACTCAATGGGGGATGTCAATGTCACATTGCAGAAGAGCATACAGGATGGGAGATATTGTGGTATCCATCTTTGGGAAATACAGTCTGCCACAGGAGGGACGCAGAAATCAAAATTTGTAAAGTGTGAGTGGGGATGCTGAGTAGGAGGTAGGATGTATGAGTCAAGAGAGGTCAGAGTCAGAGAAACAAATTTTGGAGGTGTTAGTATATAGCTGGTGTTTAAAGCCACCTGGAACGAGTGGAGAGATGGAGAGGAAAAGGTCAGGGGAGGGAAGGTCATTAAGCATTGATCATTTAAGCATTATTAAACATTGCATTATTTACTATTTCTTGAGTGATTATATGCTTAAAAGCATTGTGGGAGATACTTTGTGGATATCAGGCAGTAATGCTCACTCCTTATATACATATATTTTCAGTTATTTTATTGAGGTCATAATGGTCTATGACATTGTGTAATTTCAGATGTACATTATTATTTATCAGTTTCTGTATAGACTGTACTCAGGACCAATAGTCTAATTTTTATCTGTCACCATACATATGTGCCCCTTGACCCCTTTCGCCCACCCCCCCAACCCCCTTCCCCCCCGTTAACCACTGATCTATTCTCTCTTTTTTTTTTTTTTGAGGAAGATTAGCCCTGAGCTAACATCTGCTGCCAATCCTCCTCTTTTTGCTGAGGAAGTCAGGCCCTGAGCTAACATCCATTCCCATCTTCCTCTACTTTATATGTGGGATGCCTGCCACGGCATGGCTTGCCAAATGGCGCCATGTCCACACCCAGGATCCGAAACAGTGAACCCCGGGCTGCCGAAGCAGACTGTGTGAACTTAACTGCTGAGCCACTGGACGGGCCCTGATCTATTCTCTTTATCCATGTTCTTCTTTATCTTCCACATATGAGTGAAATCATGCGGTGTTTGTCTTTCTCTAGCTTATTCTTCTTAACATAATACCCTCAAGGTCCATCCATGTCGTTGCAAATGGGACAATTTTTTCTTTTTTTGGCTGAGTGGCATTCCATTGTATACATATATATATATATATACCACATCTTTTTTTATCGATCCACCAGTTGATGGGCACTGGGCTGCTTCCATGTCTTGGCGATTGTGAATAATGCTGCAGTGAACAAAGTGGTGCATAAGTCTCTTTGAATTGTTGATTTCAGGTTCTTTGGACAAATACCCAGTAGTAGGGTAGCTGGCTTGTATAGTATTTCTCTTTTTAATTTTTTGAGAAATCTCCATACTGTTTTCCATTGTGCCTGCACCAGTTTGCATTTCCATCAGCAGTGTATGAGGGTTCTCATTTCTCCACATCTTCTCCAACATTTATTTCTTGTCTTGGTAATTATAGCCATTCTAATAGCTGTAAGGTGATATCTCATGGTAGTTTTGATTTGCATTTCCCTTATAATTAGCAATGTTGAACACATTTTCATGTGCCTGTTGGCTATCTGTATATCTTCTTTGGAAAAATGTCTGTTTATATCCTCTCCCCATTTTTTGTTTGGGTGGTTTTTTTTTATTGTTGAGATGTGTGAATTCTTTATATATTTTGGAAATTAACCCCTTGTCAGATATATGATTTGCAAATATTTTCTCCCAGTTGGTGGGCCGCCTTTTCATTTTGTTTTGTGTTTCTTTTTCCTTGCAGAAGCTCTGTAGCAGTCCCATTTGTTTATTTTTTCTTTTGTTTCCCATGACTAAGTAGACACGGTATTTGAAAAGATACTGTGAAGACTGATGTCAAAGAGTGTACTGCCTATATTTTCTTCTAGGAGTTTTATGGTTTCAGGTCTAACCCTCAAGTCTTTAATGCATTTTGAGTTAATTTTTGTGTATGGTGTAAGATAATGGTCTACTTTCATTCTTTTGCATGCGGCTGTCCAGTTTCCCCAACACCATTTATTGAAGAGACTTTCCTTTCTCCATTGCATGTTCTTGAGTCCTTTGTCGAAGATTAGGTGTCCACAGATGTGTGGTTTTATTCCTGGGCTTTCAGTTCTGTTCCATTGATCCGTGTGTCTGTTTTTGTGCAAGTACTGTGTTGTTTTAATTACTATAACTTTGTAGTATATTTTGAAGTCAAGGATTGCGATGCCTCCAGCTTTGTTCTCTTTTCTCAGGATTGCTTTAGCTATTCAAGGTCTTTTCTTGTTCCATATAAATTTTAGGATTCTTTGTTCTGTTTCTCTGAAGAGTGTCATTTGGATTCTGATTGGGATTGCATTGAATCTGTAGATCACTTTAGGTAATATGGACATTTTAGCTATGTTTATTCTTCCAATCCATGTGCATGGAATGTCTTTCCATTTCTTTATGTCATCTTCGATTTCTTTCAATGATATCTTATAGTTTTCAGTGTATAGGTCTTTCACCTCCTTGGTTAGATTTATTCTTAGGTATTTTATTGTATTTCTTGTGACTGTAAATGGGATTGTATTCATGACTTCTCTTTTTGTTAGTTTGTTATTAGTGTATAGAAATGCAAGTGATTTTTGTAAGTTGATTTTGTACCCTGAAACTTTGCTATAGTTGTTGATTTCTTCTCATAGTTTTCTGGTGGATTTTTTAAGGGTTTTCTATATATAGGATCACATCATCTGCAGAGAAAAAGAGTTTCATTTTTTCCTTTCCAATTTGGATGATTTTTATTTCTTTTTATTGCCTAATTGCTCTGACCAAAACCTCAGTACTATGTTGAATAGGAGTGGTGAGAGTGGACACTCTAGTCTTGTTCCTGTTCTCAGAGGGATGGCTTTCAGCTTTTCACCCTTGAGTATGATGTTGGCTGTGGGTTTGTCATATATGGCTTTATGTTGAGGTACTTTCCTTCTATACCCATTTTATTGAGTGTTTTTTTTTTTTTTTTATCAGAAATGGATGTTGGATCTTGTCAAATGCTTTCTCTGGATCTATTGAGATGATCTTGTGTTTTTTATTCCTCATTTTGTTAATGTGGTGTATCACATTGATTGATTTGCAGATGTTGAACCATCCCTGTGTCCCTGGTATAAATCTCACTTGATTTGGTGTACGATCCTTTTAACGTACTGTTGTATTCGGTTTGCAAATATTTTGTTGAGGATTTTTGCATCTATGTTCATCAGCAATATTGGTCTGTAACTTTCCTCATGTTGTCCTTGTCTGGTTTTGGTATCAGGGTATTGTTGGCCTCATAGAATGAGTTAGGAAGTATTCCATCTTCTTCAATTTTTTGGAATAGTTTGAGAAGTATAGGTATTAAATCTTCTTTGAATGTTTGGTAGAATTCTCTAGAGAAGCTGTTTGGTCCTGGACATTTGGCTTTTGGGAGGTTTTTGATTACTGCTTTGATCTCTTTACTTGTGATTGGTCTATTTAGATTCTCTCTTTCTTCTTGATTCAGTTTTGGGAGGTTATATGAGTCTAAGAATTTATCCATTTCTTCTAGGTTATCTAATTTGTGGGCATATAGTTTTTCATACTCTTCTCTTATAATCCTTTGTATTTCTGTGGTATACATTGTAATTTCTTCTCTTTCATTTCTAACTTTATTTGAGCCTTCTCTCTTTTTTTTCTTAGTGAGTCTGGCTAAGAGTTTGTCAATTTTGTTTATCTTCTCAAAGAACCAGCTCTTAGTGTCATTGATTCTTTCTACTGCTTTTTTGGTCTCTATTTCATCTATTTCTGCTCTAATTTTTATTATTTCTCTCCTTTGGCTGCCTTTGGGCTTTGTTTGTTCTTCATTTTCTAGTTATGTTAGGTGTAGTTTAAGATTACTTATTTGAGATTTTTCTTGTTTGTTGAGGTGGACCTGCATTGCTATGAATTTCCCTCTAAGAACCACTTTTGCTGCATTGCATAAGAGTTGGTATGTTGTATTTTCATTTTCGTTTGTATCTAGGTATTTTTTAATTTCTCCTTTGATTTCTTCCTCGATCCATTAGTTGTTCAGTAGCATGCTATTTAGTCTTCACATATTTGTCACTTTCCCAGATTTTTCTTGTAGGTGATTTCTAGTTTCACAACATTGTGGTCAGAAAAGATGCTTGATATGACTTCAATTTTCTTACATTTATTGAGGCTTGACTTGTTTCTCAACACATAGTCTATCCCTGAGAAGTTCCATGTGTACTTGAGAAGAATGTCTATTCTGCTATTTTTGGATGGAATGTTCTATACATATCTACTAAGTCCATATGGCCTAATTTTTCATTTAAGGCCACTATTTCCTTGTTGACTTTCTGTCTGGATGATCTATCCATTGACGTAAATGGGATGTTGAGGTCCGCTACTATTGTTGTGTTGCTGTTAATTGCTCCCTTTAGGTCTGTTAATAGTTGCTTTATATACTTCAGTGCTCCTGTGTTCAGTGCATGTATATTCACAGGTGTTATGTCCTCTTGGTAGAATGTCCCTTTTATCATTATATACTGCCCCTCTTTGTCTCTCACTGGCTTTTTTATCTTGATGTCTGCTTTGTCAGATATAAGTATCACAACACCTGCTTTCTTTTGCTTGCCATTTGCTTGAAGTATCATCTTCCATCCCTTAACTCTGAATCTGTGTTTGTCTTTAGAGCTGAGATGTGTTTCCTGGAGACACCATGTTGTTGGGTCTTGTTTTTAATCCATCCAACCACTCTGAGTCTTTTGATTGGAGAATTCGATCCGTTTACATTTAGAGTGATTAGTGATATACGAGGGCTTAATGCTATCATTTTAGCTCTTGTTTTTTGGTTGTTCTTTATTTCCCTTGTTTCTCTTCCCTCATGTTTCTGACTGCCATTTCAGTTTGGTGGTTTTCTATGATTTTTTTTCAGTTTTCTCTTTATTTGTGATTTGTGTCCCTGCTCTGATTTTTTGTTTATGGTGACCATGAGGTTTGTATAAAAGATCTCATAGATGAGATAGTCCATTTTCTGATACCCTCTTATTTCCTTAGTCTAAGCAGGTTCCATCACTTTGCTCTTCCCCATCTAAGTTATTGTTGTCACAAATTATTCTGTTTTGTGTTGTGAGTTTGTGATTAAAATGAAGTGTTTATAGTTACTTTTGATGCCTTCCTTATCTTTATCTTTTATGTTATAATTGTGTTTGCTAATCTGTTCTGATAGAGAGCTACAATTTTCTGATTTTGTTTGTCTATTTATCTCCTTGCTCAAGGCTTTGTAAACTTTTGCCTTTTTTTTTTTTCAGGTATGAGGGAATCCTTGATGATTTCTTGTGTGGGAGGTCTAGTGGTGATGCACTCTCTCAGCTTTTGTTTATCTGGGAAAGTTTTTATTACTTCTTCATATCTGAAGGGTGGTTTTGCTGGATAGAGTATTCTTGGCTGGAAGTTTTTGTCTTTCAATATTTTGAATATATCATTCCAATCTCTCCTAGCCTGTAAGATTTCTGCTGGGAAGTCTGCTGAAAACCTGATAAGCGTTTCTTTGTAGATTATTCTCTTCTGCCTTGCTGCCCTTAGCATTTTTTCTTTGTCATTGACTTTTGCCAATTTTACTATTATATGCCTTGGAGAAGGTCTTTCTGCATTGATGTAATTAGGAGTTCTATTGGCTTCACATATTTGTAAGTCAAATTCTTTCCCCAAGTTTGGGAAGTTCTCAGCTAGTATTTCTTGGAACAAGCTCTGCGCTCCTTTCTCCATCTCTTCTCCCTCTGCAATACCTATAATCCTTATGTTACATTTCCTGATTGAGTTGGATATTTTTCAAAGAATTTCTTCATTTTTCTACACCTTAGATCTATCTCCTCCTCTACTTGAAGTATTTCTTTTCTTTTTTGGATGTACATCATAATATATTTCAAATTCTGTGTAGATTACATCATGTTCACCACTGAAAAACTAATTATAATCCATCCCCTCACATGTGAGCCTAATCACCTCTTTTGCTCTCCCCCCTTCCACTGTGGTAACCACCAATCCAATCTCCAATGCTATGTGTTTGTTTGTTGTTGTTTTTATCTTCTACTTATGAGTGAGATCGTATGGTATTTGACTTTCTCCCTCTGATTTATTTCACTCAGCATAATACCCTCAAGCTCCATCCATGTTGTCACAAATGGCTGGATTTCATCATTTCTTCTGGCTGAGTAGTATTCCATTGTGTATAAATACCACATCTTCTTTATCTATTTGTCCCTTGATGGGCACCTAGATTGCTTCCAAGTCTTGACTATTATGTGTAATGCTGCAATGAACATAGTGGTGCAAGTATCTTTATATCTTTACATTTTCAAGTTCTTTGGATAAATACCCAGCAGTGGGATAAGCTGGATCATATGGTAGATCTATTCTTAATTTTTCTGAGGATACTCCATACTGCTTCCCAGAGTGGCTGCACCAGTTTGCACTCCCACCAGCAGTGTACAAGTGTTCCCTTCTCTCCACATCCTCTCCAACATTTGTTGTTTCCTGTCTTGTTAATTATAGTCATTCTGACTGGAGTGAGGTGATACCTCATTGTAGTTTTGATTTGCATTTCCATGATAGCTAACGATATTGAGCATCTTTTCATATGCCTGTTGGCCATCCGTATATCTTCTTTGGAGAAATCTCTGTTCAGATCCTTTGCCAATTTTTTAATTGGATTGTTGGTTTTTTTGTTTTTGAGCTGTATGAGTTCTTTGTATATTTTGGATATAACCCCTTATGTGATATATGGTTTGCAAATATCTTCTCCCAATTGTTAGGTTGTCTTTCGTTTTGATGATGGTTTCCTTTGCTGTGCAGAAGCTTTTTAGTTTGATGTAGTCTCATTTGTTTATTTTTTTCTTTTGTTTCCCTTGCCCGGTCAGACATGCTGCTTGAAAACATGCTGCTAAGACCAATGTCAAAGAGCGTACTGCCTATGTTTTCTTCTAGAAATTTCATGGTTTCGGGTCTTAAATTCAAGTCTTTAATCCATTTTGAGTTTATTTTTGTGTGTGGTGTAAGGTAATGGTCTACTTTCATTCTTTTGCATGTGGCTGTCCAGTTTTCCCACCACCATTTATTGAAGAGACTCTCCTTTCACCATCGTATGCTCTTGGCTCCCTTGTAGAATATTAGCTGTCCATAAATATGTGGGTTTACTTCTGGGCTCTTGATTCTGTTCCATTGATCTGTGTGTCAGTTTTTGTGCCAGTACCATGCTGTTTTGGTTACTATGGCTTTGTTGTATACTTTGAAATCCGGGAGTGTGATACTTCCAGCTTTGTTCTTTTTTCTCAGGATTCCTTTGGCTGTTCAGGGTCTTTGGTTGTTCCACACAAATTTTAGGATTCTTTGTTCTAATTTCTGTGAAAAATCTTGTTGGAACTTTGATAGGGGTTGTGTTGAATCTATAGATTGCTTTAGGAAGTATGGACATTTTAATGATGTTAATTATTCCAATCCAATAGCATGGAATATCTTTCCATTTCTTTGTGTTTTCTTCCATTTCTTTCAACAATGTTTTATAGTTTTCGGTGTGCAGATCTTTCACCTCTTTGGTTAAGTTTATTGCTAGGTATTTTATTCTTTTTGTTGCAATTATAAATGAGATTGTGTTCTTAATTTCTCTTTCTGCTACTTTGTTGTTAGTGTATAGAAATGCAACCGATATTTGTATGTTGATTTTGTATCCTTCAACTTGACTATATTCCTTTATTGTTTCTAAAAATTTTTTAGTGGATTCTTTAGGGTTTTCTAGATATAGAATCATGTCATCTGCAAGAGTGACAGTTTCACTTGTTTTTTTCCAATGTGGATCCCTTTTATTTATTTTTCTTTCCTGATTGCTCTGGCTAGGACTTCCAATACTCTGTTAAATAACAGTGGTGACAGTGGGCATCCTTGTGTGGTTCCTGTTCTTAGAGGCATAGTTTTCAGTTTTTCTCTGTTGATAATTATATTTGCTGTGGGTTTGTCATATATGGCCTTTATTATGTTGAAGTATTTTCCTTCTATATATATTTTATTTAGAGTTTTTATCATAAATGGATGCTGTATCTTGTCAAATGCTTTCTCAGCATGCGTTGAGATGATCATGTGGTTTTTATTCTTCATTTTGTTAATGTGGTGTATCACGTTGATAGATTTGCAGATGTTGAACCATCCCTGCATTGCTGGAATGAAACCCACTTGATCATGATTTATGATCTTTTTAATGTATTGTTGCATTCGATTTGCTAGTATTTTGTTGAGGATTTTTGCATTGATGTTCATCAGTGATATTGGCCTGTAATTTGCTTTTTTTGTGTTGTCCTTGTCTGGTTTTCGTATCAGAATAATGTTGGCTTCATAGAATGAATTAGGATGCCTCCCCTCCTCTTCAGTTTTTTGGAAGAGTTTGAGAAGGATAAGTATTAAGTCTTCTTTGACTGTCTGGTAGAACTCACCAGGGAAGCCATCTGGTCCTGGACTTTTATTTTTTGGGAGGTTTTTGATTGCTGTTTCAATCCCCTTACTGATGGTTGGTCTATTCAATTTTTCTACTTCTTCTTGGTCAGTTTGGGAAGCTTGTATGTTTCTAAGAATTTATCTATTTCTTCTAGATTATCCAACTTGTTGGTGTATAGCTTTTCATAGTATTCTCTTATTATCTTTTGTATTTCTGAGGTGTCCGTTGTAATCTCTCCTCTTTCATTTCTGATTTTATTTATTTGAGCCGTCTCTCTTTTTTTCTTGATGACTCTAGCTAAGAGTTTGTCAATTTTGTTTATATTTTCAAAGAACCAGCTCTTGCTTTCATTAATTTTTTATATTGTTTTCTAGTCTATTTCATTTATTTCTGCTCTGACTTTTATTATTTCCTTCTTTCTGCTGATTTTAGGCTTTGTTGTTCTTTTTCCAGTACCTTTAGATGGGCTTTTAGATCGTTTATTTGGGATTTTTCTTCTTTGTTGAGGTAGGCCTGAATTGCTGTAAATTTCCCTCTTAGAAGTGTTTTTGCTGTATCCCACAGATTTTGGCATGCCATGTTTTCATTTTCATTTGTCTCCAGGAATTTTTTGATTTCTCCTTTGATTTCTTCATTGACCCAATCATTGTTCAGTAGCATTTTGTTTAAGCTCCACATTTTTGTGTCTTTTCTGGTTTTCTTCCTGTAGCTGATTTCTAGTTTCATACCTTTGTGGTCAGAAAAGATGCATGGTATTATTTTGATCTTCTTAAATTTATTGAGACTTGTTTTGTGGCCTAATATGTGATCAATCCTGGAAAATGTTCCATGTGTATTTGAAAAGAACGTGTATTCTGTGTTTTTTGGATGGAATGTTCTGTATATATCTACTAAGTCCATCTGGTCTAGTATGTCCTTTAAGGCCAGTGTTTCTTTATTGATCTTCTGTTTGGATGATCTATCCCTTGGTGTAAGTGGAGTGTTAAAGTCCCCTACTATTATAGTGTTATTGTCTATTTCTCCTTTTATGTCTGTTAATAATTGCTTTATATATTTAGGTGCTCCTATGTTGGGTGCATAGATATTTACAAGTGTTATATTTTCTTGTTGAATTGTTCCCTTTATCATTATGTAGTGCCTGTCTTTGTCTCTTGTTACAGTTTTTGTTTTAAAGTCTATTTTGCCCCACTTTCTTTTTTTTTGCCATTTGCATGGAATATCTTTTTCCATCCTTTCACTTTCAGTTTGTGAGTGTCTTTAGGTCTGAAGTGTGTCTCTTGTATGCAGCATATACATGGGTCTTGCTTTTTCATCCAAGTGGCCACCCCATGGCCTTTGATTGGAGCATTTAGTCCATTGACATTTAAAGTAGCTATTGATAAGTATGTATTTATTGCCATTTTGTTCCCTTTTTTTCTGGGTGTTTTAGTAGTTCTTCTCTGTTCCTTTCTTTTTCTCTTGCTCTCTTCCCTTGTGTTTTGATGGCTATCTTTAGTAATATGTTTGATTTCTTTTGTCTTACTCTTTTCTTGCTTATTATAGGTTTCTGAGGATCCTATTTAATATTTTGTGTATATGACAGTCTATATCGAGTTGATAGACTCTTTAGCTTGACCTCTTTCTAAAAGTTCTACTTTTTCATTCCCCTCCTTCCACATTTTATGTTTTTCAAATCATTTATAGTCTCTTGTTTAATGAGTGTCTATCTATTACCCTCTTATTGAAATAGATGATTTTAGTACATTTGTCTTTTAACCTTCATATTACCTTCACAGGAGTTGATCTGCTACCTTTACTATATTTTTACCTTTACAAGTTTTTTGTTGTTGTTGCTTTGTGTTTTTTTTTGATAATTTTTTAAATCTCTATTTGTGGTCATTGCTTTCCTACTTAAATAAGTCCCTTCAGCATTTATTATAGAACTGGTTTCTTATTGATAAACTCCTTTAATTTTTGCTTGTCTGGGAAGCGCTTTATCTCTCATTCCATTCTGAATGACAGCCTTGATGGATGGAATATTCTTGGCTGTAGGTTTTTTCCTTTTAGCACTTTAAATGTGTTGTGCCATTCTCTGCTCGCCTGTCGAGTCTTGGCTGAGAAGTCCGCTGATAGCCTGATGGACTTCCCTTTGTATGTCACTGTGGCCTTTCTCTTGCTGCTTTTAGGATTCTCTCTTTATCTTTAATTTTGGGCATTTTAATTATAATATGTCTTGGTGTGGGCCTCTTTGGGCTTATCTTGTTTGGAGCTCTCTGTGCTTCCTGAACTTGGACGTCTGTTTCCTTCCTCCGGTTAGGAAAATTTTCATCTATTATTTCTTCAAATAAATTTTCTGCCCCTTTGTCTCTCTCTTCTCCTTTTGGGACACCTATAATCTGAATGTTAGCATGCTTGGCATTGTCCTCGAGTTCCCTTAGACTGTTCTCATTCTGTCTAATTCTTTTTTCTGTTCTGCTTGGGTGATTTCCTCTAGTCTTTCATCTACCTCACTGATCTGTTCTTTTGCATCCTCTACTCTGCTATTGAGTTCCTCTAGTGAATTTCTCATTTCCCATATTGTATTCTTCATTTCTGATTTTTTTTTTAATATCCTCCAGTTCTTTGCTGATGAACACACTGTGTTCATCCAGTCTTCTCCCAATATCTGTGAGCATCCTCATGATATTTGGTTTGAACTCTTTGTCAAGTAGGTCACTTGTTTCTGTTTCATTTAGTCCTTTTTCTGGGATTTTGTCCTGTTCCCTTGCTTGGAAACTATTCCTTTGTCTCCTCATTATGCCTCTTTCTCTGTGCTTATTTCTATGTATTAGGTGAGTCATGTCTCCTGATCTTGGAGAAGTGGTCTGATGTATGAGATGTCTTATGAGGCCCAGCAGTGCGCTCCCTCTTGTCACTAGTCCAGAAGATCCAGGAGTGAACTCTTTGTGGGCTACTTATGTCCTTCTGCTGTGGCAGGGTTGCTCCCAATGCAGGTACCCAGTGAGTCTAGTCTTTCCTTCCCTGGCCAGCTGTTTATAAATCCAGTTTGGGGAACCACAGCATAATTGACTACAAAGTCTATCAGCACACTCCTATTGCAGTTTTCCTCTTAATTGGGTTGGTACCCAGTGTAGCTGGTTGCTAGGCTCAGGGGCTTATTGTGATTGGCCTCAGGCCTAAAAGGCTGTTGTCAGTTCTCTTAGGAGTGCAGCTGTGTGGGGCTGGCCCTACACAGAGAGCACTCAATTGTTTCAGGCTTTGGAAGGTGGGGCTGATCCTTTTTATGGCTATTTGTGAAGCATAGGTCTTCTGCTGCTGATAAGCCTCACCCCCCACAGGACCACACACACCATCAACACAGTCCTGGTCTGTGCAAACTTCTCAACCCCCTGGAGCATACCCCGATGCTGCACTGCAGAGGCCCCCACCTCTCCACCAATGCCCCTCACATTTCACCTAGTCCTCACACAGGCCCTGCCCCACAGAGGCAGACACGCTTGCTTGCCTGTAGAGGATCAAGGCACCCAGTCAATGCAGGCTGAACAGTAGCCTGAGGGCTTGCTGTTATGTGGGGTCAGCCCCTAGGGCAAGTTGCCTGCCCTGGCTGAACTGGATTAAATCTGTGCTCTAGTGGGTGTGGCAGACCCTGGGCTAACAGGCCAAGGGATGAACCTCAATGGCACCCATCAGGTCTATGTCAGCACACCTGGACCAGTTCAGAACAATGGCCCCCACCAATGTCTCAGTCTCTAGAGAGGTCCCTCCTCTCACCAAGATGCCCCCAGAGCCCACCAGGTCAGTCTTGTTTCACCAAAGGACTGTCAGCCTTCTCTCTGGTGATTTTAGTTTGCTGCAACATGTGAGTTTGTGCGTGGGCCCTTTAAGACCTGGATCTTTTTGGCTTTTGGCTGATAGCTTTTCTGGGGTATCCTCACTGCAGTGAATAGCCAGCAAAGCCAGACAGTAAGACCCCCTTCTCAGTTGGGCTGAGTCTGAAGGATGCTTATAGCAGTATCAGCCCCTGCTCCAGACCTTACTCCTTCAGGGAGGGCTGTGTACCTTAGGGTGGCTCCTGCCTGGCCAGCTGAGAAGCTCCGCTGCTCCCAAAGGATGGATTTTTCCTCTCCAGCGGGAATTTCTGCCTCTTCTGCCTTAGTCAGGATTGTCCCTTGTTGTGGGGCTTCTTTTTATCCAGTTTTCAGTTTTCTATCCAGGGTAATTTTTACAGAAATAGTTGTATCTGGTTGTGTTCATGGGAGGAGATGAGTTCAGAGTCTGCTTACGCTGCCATCTTGACAAGATCAGTCCCCTTGAAGCATTTCTATGCTTCTGTCCTCTAAGTTACTAATTCTGTCCTCCATAACATCAGCTCTGTTTTTTGATTTCTAGATTGTTTTTTTTCCTATCTCATTCATTGTGTTCTTCATCTCCAGAATGTCTGTTTGATTTTTTTTCTGAATTTCAATCTCTTTTGTGATGAATTCCTTCTGCTCATTCATTTAATTCCTGAGATCATTGAACTCTCTTCCTGAGTTTTCTTGTAACTTGTTGAGTTTCTTTATGACAACTATTTTGAATTCTCTGTCATTTAGATTATAAATTTCTGTGACTTCAGGATTGGTTTCTGGAAACTTATCATTTTCCTTCTGCTCTGGAGTGTTAATGAAGTTCTTCATTGTGTTTGATTAAGTGATCCTCTGCCAGTGTGTAGTGGTAGTATTGGGTTGTAGATTCCATCTACTACCACTGGGGGAGGGGCAAGAGCTGTGTTTTCTGAACCCACTGCGTCTGTTGAAGGTTGTGCTGATAGGGGTCATCTGTGTTTGTCCACCCACTGAAGCCACTTGGTGGGTCACACATGCCTGTGCAGGCCCTCTGGTCTGGATCTGCTGCCTTGCCTGTGGAATGGCCAAGCTAGTGCAGTAGGCACAGGGGATGGGTACTTTCTTTCACATGCATGTTGGCTCACTGTGAGCTCACAAGTGGTTCACCCGAGCTGCTGTGCTTGATGGGGGTGCCCACCCAGTGGCTGAGCCACATCACTCAGTGTGGAACATTCCTGCAGGCCTGGCTGCCACTCCAAAAACAAAAGTCTTTATGCTTAGGCCTGCCTGCTCCCCCACCTTGTCTTACAGTCACGTGTTGGCTGCTGCGTGAGGATCCATGACTTAGATTGCTGCCTCTGGGGGTGGGGAGGAGATCTGCTCATCTCCTTCCACTGCTTCTTGGGGATCCAGTACCCCCACCTTCAGATGTGTGGCTGCATGGATCTGTCAGACATCCCATTGTGCTTTGTAGGGAATCCTCTCTTGGTTAATGAGTGTCCATTTGGTTGCAACTTAGATGGGAGAGACTAAGTGAACAGCTCACTCTGTCATGATGCTGATGTCACTCACTCCTTATATTAAAGTAGAATTCAATTCCATTTCAGACTCTGCACTCTGCCTTTTTACCTTCTCCCTGCACTCTTGGTGCAGAGCACATGATTATATCTAACACAGTCTCTTTTGTCCTCAGGAAACTGGCCTCTCTGCTGTGCTTTGGAATGCCTTCAGGCTTTCCCTGCATAAAAATAGCCAAAAGGATTCAGATTTTAATAAAACCTAAAAACTTTCAAAAGGGCAATATTGAGAAAAAAAGAAATGAATTATTCCATTGTTAAGCACCTTCACGTTAGAGTAAGAGAGAACAAGAAATTATGGTGGTTAAAGCATTCCCTAGAGGTTAAAACAAGAAAAAAAGAAAGAAAAGAAATGAGTTAAGAAAGCCACTTTTCATCCCTAACCGATCAGATGAAGCTTAGAACGTAGGCTCTGGTTAAGCATCAGGAGATCCTTATTTTATGATTAGAGTAAATGCCAGACTGTCAGAAAAGGACAAAACATAAGCCTCTCAGCTTGGCACATAAAACCTTTCATCGTCTGGCAGTTTCCTTTCCAACCTCGTCTAAGAGCAACCTCCATTACACTATGCTTACTCCACTCCAAAATCCTCCAACCATGCCATGTCTCTTCACCTGTTTGTGGCTTTGTTCCTCTTTTCTATTCCTGGCAAACTCCTACTCATCCTTCAAAGTCCAGCTTAATTGTCATCTGCTCTACAAAGCAGGTGGTTGTGGTCATCCTTTTCAGTGTTCCTCTGGGCTTTGGTAGCTCTGTAATGTTTAGTACCAGCAGACAGTGCCTTAAGGGCAGAAACCCTGGTGCTTTTCTGGCAGCCCCAGAGCCTGGCAATGCTGGACCCAGAACAGAGAGTCACTACACTGTTTGCTTTTGGAATAGATACACCAAAACTTTAACAATGCTCTTTGGTATAAAACAGCACTTAGTTTCTGCTCCTGTTTCTTCCAGACTTGCCTGAGTGCCTGATCAGGCAGGACTGATTCCTCTGTCTGAAATCTTTTACCTGTAAGGCAGCCCTCAGGCATGGACAGGAGGACCGTGTTATCCCAAAACCCTGGGTTTTATTTCTGTGTACTTCACAGGTAGGGATTAGGGAGCCCTACATACTCACCAATCTCCAGAGTACTTAGGAGGCTGGGTCTTGTCTTGAGCTACCATAGCATGTCTGTTGACTTCTGTTCATAGAATCTGAACTCTCAGGAATTGGTGTGCTTAACAAACTATTTTGATTACCTAAATGCACTGGCTACAGAAGCTGGTCCTAATGTAGTTTTATGAAGCTTGAAGAAAAAGGACAGAAGATGTATACTGTAGTAGTTTGTGGAAGCGATACAGCTGTTAGAACAAGTGACCTTGTCTTTAGTAGCGCCATTGTAGCATAAGAGATGATAGCAGAAGGCCCTTCAAGTCCATTGCAGACAGTTACTTCTAGTAACTGTCTTAATATCCTCTGATTGTACACGTGTGGGATGAGCTGTCCCCAGAAGGCTGAAGATTTTGGGGGAAGGGGTAATAGATGTACCAGAGACTTCCCTTTTTATATCTTGCAGTGGGCATCACTAATAGGAAATAAAGGGAAATTCTCCTCCAAGTGGAGCAACAATAAGGGGTTCCCCCCCCTCTGCTGTTGTTATAGAAACATCAGTTTTTGAGTTACACAAACTCCTTTACAACAATGCCAGTATTTCTCGTCTCCGACCACATACAGGTGCACAAGGTCCTGGCATTGTTACCAGTGCATTCCCTAAGAAGCTTGAAGGAAGTTTAAAGGTGCTTACCACTCTCTCAAGGTTGTTTTTCAGAACTGTATCAGGAAGAGATACTAGCATCAACTGGCCGGAACCAGACTGAGCCCCACCGTGAGGGCAGCGCCTGTGCAAATGACCTGAAGATGACCAGAAAATGCTCTTTGCCTCATCTTAATACTATAATTTCTGCCCCAGGAGGAGTCTAGGGCTTATTAGATAACATGTGATGTATGCAAGAGTACGTTTTTAGACTGTCCTGTGCCAGCTAATATCCGCCTCTACATGTTGTGACAAAACTTCCCTTCTAAATATTCGTTCCCCATCCAAAATAAAAGGACCTGCTTCCCTTTGTTCAGAGAGCCATGACTTTGGAAATGATTCTGCATGGTCTCCTATTTGCTGCAAATATACTTTGCTTTGTGTGACAGCTGCTTCTGGTGGAGGGTCTGATTTTAACTTACCAGGGAGCAAATTCATTTTGGTTCAATAGCAGCGTGGGTGATGAGTTTACCTTTCACAGTCTAGTTTACCGTTCATTCCAGCCTGCTTATCTCCTGGGCTCTTGGGCAATCTCAAGATTCTCCCTGGAATCCAGTAGCCCTTCTTCTTCTGGTGCATGTGGCTCCCTGGTGGGTAATTATTAATCACCGTAACTGGCAATGCTGAAGCTCCAGTGATGAGCAAAGTGAGCACAGACAGTCCCAGGAATCCAACGTCTAAATGCAGGTGGGGAAGAATCTGGGGGAAGAAGCTGGAGAAAAGGAGTGAAGGAAACACGGTGATGGAGCCAGAACTTGGAACCAGGGAAGTCAGATCCAGTGGGAGAAGGTGGGAACTGAAGTGGGCATCTTGAGGGGCTTCCCAGGATTATTCACCAAGACTTAAGCCTTGTCTTGACGCTCCATCTGGGACTGACAGGGAGGGACAGCCTTGGCTTACAGTGCCAGGGTGGGCAGTCATGTGCTGGCTGAATTCCCTGCCAGTGTTCAGCTTCAGCTTCATCTTCATTCACCAGCAGCACCCTGAGCTGAAACAGTGATAGATGTGTAGACTTGAATGGGGCTGGGGAGGGTGTCTCCTATCCAGGCGATGGATGGTGAGTCCACACCCCTGTATGTGAACTAGGGTGCTGTGGTGGGAAGAGAGGGTAACCAGCAGGCTGAATGCTGGATTTTTTTTGCTAGTTTCCTCCCACTAAGTCCTTGGAAGTGTTTCTGCCTCCAGAATGTGATTGACGTCTGTTCTAGGAGATAAAACATGCTTGCCTTTCTATTGCTGTGGAGCCCTGTTTGAACTAAGGAGCAACCAGCAGTTGAGACTTCCATCCTTAAATCTTGACGATATCTCCATCTTTGGATTGTTGTATGCTCATGACTACACAAAGGAGGAGGAGACCGGGATTTTCGTACGCTAGTCTGTAAATGCCATAAGGGCAGGCCCTGTGACTAGTTCTCCTTCCTGTATCTCTAGTGGATAGCACAGCGCCAGGTACTGTATGCTCAGTATACATTTGTTGAATGAGTGAATGGACCCCTTCACTCTGCCCTCACCCCCACAGCTTTAAATGTTAGGAGTCTGGCTCCTATTTCCAACAGGTGGGGCTAGTGGTTGCATTGTGAGATGCATTACTCAGGCTACCCCAAATCAGATTACTGAGTTTCTTTCTTCCCTTCAGCCTCTTCCCTAAACACAGGCAAAGATGTTGTGGGTGGGGGTGGGGGTTGGGGGGGAGGAAATGAATCTGAAATCAGGCTAAATCAGCATTCATGTTTTTTCCCTTCTTTCCTTTGTATTAGTTATCTAGCTATGAAACAATTTACTCCAAAATGTATCAGTTTGAAACAACAAATATTATCTCTTACAGTTTCCAAGGGTTGGGAATCCAGGAGCCGCTTAACTGGATGGTTCTGGCTCAGGGTCTCTCACAAGGTTAAGCTGTTGGCCAGGGCTGCAGTCATCTGACGGCTTGACTGAGGCTGAGAGAGCTGCTTTGAAGAAGGCTCACTCACACAGCTGTCGACTCACCCCGTGGGCCTCTCACTGCCTGAGTGTCTTTACAACATGGCAGCTGGCTGTTATCAGAGCAAGTGGTCTGAGAGAGAGACAGAGAGGGCGAGAGAGAAGGACGGAGAGAGGGAGAGAGAGGGAGGGAGGGAGAGAGGAGAACACTACTGTGCCTTTTATGACCTGGTCTCTGAAATCCTACTCTGCCGTTTCTGCCCTATTCTGTTCATCTGAGCCAAGTAAATGCATCCTGCCCATACCCAAGAGGTGGGCAATAAGCTCCACCCCTTGAAGGGAAGAGTCTCAAAGATTTTGTGGAAATGTTTTAAGGCCCCCACAGCCCTCTGTCAAGCGTCTTCCCCCTTCCTGCCATGCTTCTGCATCTCTCCTATTTGCTCTTTTTTCTTATGTCAGCTAATTCTCATAACTCTAAGTCAGCTAATTTTCTCATAAGTTAATTAATCCTAAAGGGGATTGTAAGCTTCCTGAGGATTCTATCAGGCCCAAGAATCCTGGTATCTTTTCCCCCCCTTAACTCAGTGTCTTTCCTGCAGGACTTCTAACTATGTTGATTTAATCAATTCACCCTGAAGAATAGAAGGCTCATCAACTCACTGGGTCCAGGTGTTCTTCACATTTTAAAATGGGACTGAGAGAATCATCACTCTAGAAAGTAACTCTTTAACCTAAATGAGAGACTCTGCTGGTAGAGTTTTATGTGTGGGAGTGCCTGAGTCAGAGCTAAGCTAGTCCCACAAACCACAGGCGATTCTGTAGGGAGGAGGCACCAGTGCAGGAGGAGGAGAGGGACTTAACTGGTCCGCTGGCCAAAGAGTGCTCTCCGTCCTAGTCTGTTTCTTTGTCTCTTTGTCTCAGTCTCTCTGTCCTCACCCCCACTCCTGTGTGTGTCTTTGTGTGTGTGTGTGTCTACATTTTGAAGTCCCCCTTTGCACCGGTGGCATCTCTCCTTAGAAGAGATTTTCTCTCTTTCTTAGAAGCTCTTTTTTCTCTTTCCTCCCTAACTTCATACCCACTCCCACTCCAGATGTTATTATAGTATTAGCAGATGCTGAACAGTTACTTGTGTCATTTAAACAAAAAGAAACAAAACCTATGCATAATGTAGCAGTATACTTCAGTCTAAACAAAAGGTATTTCAAACTGGGTATAACAGAAAATGTTTCTTAAATAAAACTTGTTTTCCTGATTCTGAAAGCAATACATATTAATTTCAGAGAATCTGGATTTTATAGAGAAGCACAGAGAAGAAAATTATAGTTATCTGTTGTTCCATGATTAGAGAGAACTGAGGTTAACATTGTGATATCTATCTTTAGTCTTTTACATACATAAACACACACACACGGTATTTGGATATACCCTATGTATTGTTTCATAATTTACTTACTTCTTTAACATTAACATTTTATGGTGAACATTTTACCACACTAATATTTTTCTATTAAAATATCTTAAATTACTACATAGTGTTCTACTGTATGACTATATCAGAATTTATTTAACCTGCTATTATTGGACATTTAAGATACCTCCCATCCCCCATTTTTCTTTGCTATTAGCAACAACACTGTTTTGAACCTTCTGGTACCGAAGTCGTTATCCGCATCTCTGGTTATTTCCTTATCATAATTTCTAGGAATAGAATAGCTGGATTAAAGCACATTGTAAGTTCCTGGTACATGGGGCCAAACTAACCTTCAGAATAGTTATGCTAATTTCCACTCCTGTAAGCAATGTATGAGAATGCTGTTTCTCTACACTCTAGACAACATTGGCTATCATCAAATTTTATTTCTGTTACTGATTTTTAGTTTAATTCTATTGTGGTAAGAAAATATACTTTGTATGAATTCAATCCTTTTGAATTTATTGAGATTTGTTTAACAGGCCAGAATGTAGTCTATCTTGGTAAATGTTCCATGCGCACTTGAAAAGAATGTGTATTCTGCTATTGTTGGATGGAGTGTTCTGTAACTGTCAATCAGGTCAAGTTGGTTGGTAGTGTTGTTGAAATCTTCTATGTTTTTGCTGATTTTCTGTCTACTTGTTTTATCAATTATGGAGAGAGAAATGTTTTAATCTCCCGCTATAACTTTACATTCGTCTATTTTTCCTTTCTATCAGCTTTTGCTTCCTGTGTTTTGAAGCTCTGTTATTAGGGGCATGCATATTTGGCCTTGTTATGTCTTCTTGAAGAATTGATCCATTTGTCATAATATAATGGTCATCTTTTATCCCTAATAATATTCTTTGTTCTGAAGTCGACTCTGTCTGCTATAGATAGATCCTCTCCAGCTTTTTAAATGAGTGTTGTCTATATGGCGTATCTTTTCCCAACCTTCTGCTTTTCTTTTCAACCTGTTTATGTCTTTATATTTAAAGTGGTTTCTTATAGACAGTATAGATTGAGACTTGCTTTGTTAAAAAAAAATCTATCTGACAATCTCTCTTTTAATTGGAGTGTTTAGACCATTTTTTTTGTAATTCTTGATGCAGTTATGTTTAATCTACCATCTTATGTTTTCTTGAAGTTTCTTCTTTCCTTTTTTCTGCCTTCTTCTGGATTAATTGAGTACTTCTTTTACAGTTCTACTTCATCTCTGCTCTTGGCTTATTAGCAACACCTCTTTGTTTTATTCTTGTTCTCTAGCAGTCACTCTAGGTTCTGCAACATACAGCTTTAACTTATCGCAGTCTACCTTCATGTGTAGTGTAAGAACTGTGTGACAAAACACTTCCATTTCCACTTCCCATCCTTTGTGCTGTTGTTGTCATATATTTTACATCTACATATGTTATAAACCTCATAATACTTTGGAGTTTTTTGTGATAGACCAGGGGTTGGCAAGCTTTCTCTGTAAAGAGCCAGACAGTAAATATCTTGGTCTTTGAGGGCTATACAATCTCTATCGCAGCTACTTAACCCTGCCATTGTAGCATAAAAGTAACAGTATATAATAAGGAAATAAATGAGTGTGATTGTGTTCCAATAAAACTTTATTTACAAAAATAGATAATAGGCAGGATTTGACCTATGGGTTATAGTTTGTGACCCCTGCTTTAAATAGTTAAAACTTACACAGTGAGTAATAAGATCTTTTTTTTTTTTTTTTTTAAATATTTACCTGCACATTACTGGGTCTTTTTTTTTTGAGGTCCCAAATTCCATTTGGTATTATTTTCCTTTTGCCTGAAAAAAATATGACATTTCTTGTAGAGCAGGTATGCCAGCAACGCATGATCTCAGCTTTTGCTTGTTTGAAAACTCTTTATTTTGCCTTCATTTTTGAAAGACACTTTTGCTTGGTATAGGATTCTAGGTCAACAGCTTTTTTTCTTTTAGTGCTATAAAGATGTATCTCCATTGTCTTCTGGCTTCCATGGTTTCTGTCAAGAAGTCAGCTATAATTATTATCATTTCTTACTTTATCTAGGTAGTTGTTTTTCCTGGCTGCCTTTATGATTTCTCTCTTTGAGTTTTCAGCAGTTTGACTATGATGTGTCAGGTGTGTTGTGTTTACCCTTGTGTTGATCCTGCTTGGGGTTCTCTGAACTTCTTGGTTCATTAAACCTTTATGGGATGTCTCCACTGTGGCAGGAAGGGACAAAGATGAATAGCCAACAAAGGTTAGTAACACCTGTCCCTCCCCCATCTCTCCTTCCTCTCTCTGCCAGCACATAGGAAGAATTTGAAGAATCAGTTGCAACCACTCCACCTACTTGTCTAAGAATACAAGCTTTCAGCTTTGGGCCTGGGCCCCTGTGAAGGTCAGGACTATCTGTGGATTTCAGAGTGTCTTTGGCTACAGGTATTGCTTCCCTACCTTTGCTTCCTTCCATCCTCAGACCTCTCCCTGCTTTGGAAGTCCAATGACAGGATGATGGGCTAATTGCTTTGTGGCCCCAGGCCTGGAACTGGGCAGCTCAGGCACTACCTAGGATTTTGAGCTTGGGAGGTTTCTGAACAACAACCTCTTTTTTTCTGTCTTCTGCATTCCAAAGTCCCCCAGATTAAGTTTGGTGGTATTTGACTTGCTGAAAATCATCTAAACTGCAGTTTCTTCATTCCGCTTTCTCTCTGGAGTACAGCTTTTGAAGTGAGAATTAATGGGTGCCTGAGAACAGTTCTGGTGTACACCTGTTGTCTGAGTGTAATTATTAATTGTCCCCCCCATTCACTCACAAAAAAGCTTATTAGATAAAACAGTGTATGGTCATCTGAAATTAAGGGACATCAAATACAATTTTGTTCTAGCTTCATCTGTTTTCTCTTCTGTTAAATGAGTCTAACAACAATTCTCATAAACATTATGAAGGTAGACGAAAGATGGGAAGAAAGTGCTTTGAACTTGCTAGTCACTCTAGTAATTCATGGTGGGTTATTATTCTTGTTATAAGTTTCATTACACCTGCTGGCTTGCAACAAATGTACTCTGATTTAGGCACCAGCTAAAACTTTAGGTTAGGCTCATAATTTTGTACATCTAATTATACATTCTTATGAATTTATATAGTTTTTGAGATGCTGTCTGTTTTTCTGAAGCTCTTTAATGGTTTTTACCTCCCTTCCACTTGTTTCTCCCTTAAACTCCCCACTCTCCGCACCTCTCTGCATCTCTCCTTGAAGAGCCGTGGCTCCTCTTGTGATACAGGTGTTGGGGGCTGTGCTCTGGCAACAGGATGGGCTCCAGCTGCTCTCCACTATCCAGAGGAGGGGTTGGCAAACTTTGTCTCTAAAGGGCCAGTTAGTAAATGTTTTAGGCTTTGCAGACCATATGGCCTCTATTGCAACCGCTTACTTCTGCCTTTGTAGCACAAAAGCAGCCGTAGACAATAGTTAACAAATGAGGGTGTCTGTGTGTCAATAAAACTTTATTTACAAAAAGGCGCTTGGGCCATAGTTTGCTGGCCCCCTAGTCTAGAGGACTGTTCCAGGGCCCTGATTTCACCTGGGGTCTCATCTCACTAAGCCATTCTAAACCAGCTGTAGGAGACAAGTTAACACTTAAAAGAGGCCTCTGGGATTCTTTCTTCATGGGCTAAATAATTACTCCTTTCCCTTTTTTTTTTTAAAGATTTTATTTTTTCCTTTTTCTCCCCAAAGCCCCCCAGTACATAGTTGTATATTCTTCATTGTGGGTCCTTCTAGTTGTGGCATGTGGGACGCTGCCTCAGCGTGGTTTGAGGAGCAGTGCCATGTCCGCGCCCAGGATTCAAACCAACGAAACACTGGCCCGCCTGCAGTGGAGCGTGCGAACTTAACCACTCGGTCACTGGGCCAGCCCCTCCCTTTTTTGATAAATTAGGGTTTTCTTAGGATGATGTTGTGTCAGTATAGGTTTATTCATTATCAAGCAACTAAGGAACTTAAGATCCTAGGTTTGACCAGTCGACTAACAGTCAATGGGGAAAAATAAACTCTAAGTGACTGGTTTACAGGGCTGTACCGAACACTGGCAGTGGGTAGAGAACCCCATTGCACAGACCACTTGTCTCCGATCCTTTTCAATTTTACACTGCTGTCCACCTTTCATTTCCATATTTATCTTCTTTAGGGAAAAAAGAAAAACTTTATTTTCATGTGGGTGGATGGTCCTGCAGGAGCCACTTAGGGGAGGTGAGAGAGTGGTTTCAGAGAGCCAGTACTTGGAGGGAAGTGTCACAACCCTGCCAGAGTGGTGGGGGCTGGGAGTAGGGGCTGATAGCATAGTTTAGCTCAGGCTGAGCTCCTTCTGCTCCGTTATGGTGCTGACCTCAGGATGGCTTTGCTGGCCAGGGTACAAGGCCCTCCGAGACAACAACTCCAATGGGGTCATGTGGTATCTCTGTTGCATTAAGTGTCTCTGACAAGGTGGTGATTAGGGCAGTGGTTAATGGGCTACCATGTCTACTAGGCTCAGAGGACAAGGTCAGTGAGTGCCATTGATTCCTTCCTAATGCAGCCACGGATCTTCTCCTTTATAGGCTCTGGGTTTCTGTCACAGACCAGTACAGAGGAAATTGGCAGTTCCCAACTGACATGTGTGTTAGGTGCTAAAAGTGAGTAGTAAGTCAGTTATTTGGAGCCTGGAATGTACTCTCACAGAAACAATGCAGTATATTGTGGTGAGGTGGCCGCCAGCTCACATGCACCTTGTTAACTCGCAGAGAACTGATCTATTAATACTGTAAAACCTGCTGTGTGTGTAAGGAGCCTTGGGGAGCCAGCAAACATTGGTGGGATCACATCCCTCTGGCCCCCAAGATCATCAGAAGCCCCCTCCCTTCGCATCACCCCCACCTCCCACAACTAGCTGTGGCTGCCAAGACCCAGAAGCCCAGGGATCAGGAGGAGGAAGGGCTGGCTTGGGCCCCAGGGAAGTAGCGGGAGGAGCTGTGTGTGGGCAGAGGTCCTGCCTGGGGAACCAGAGGCTGCAGCCAGTTCTCAACTGACTTCTTTATGTTATTAAATATAATAACATTTACTGTTTTTCTTAATCCAGCAGTTATGAGTATTTGTTTTAGAAAACTTGCAAAATATAGATAAGCAGAAGGGAGAAAATTTAAATATCCCATCTTCTCACTAGTTTGGTATATAGACTTCCAGTGTCTTTTTTTCCCCCAGTGTTTTTCTATGCATGTGTATATACACGTCTTTACATATATATTCATACACTTTGCATAATATTTATAACTTGCTCTTCATTTAACAATATATTGTGAACATTTTTCATGTCATTAAATATTTTCCCATGGTATTTCAAAATGGATAGATACACATGTACCACAATTTATTTAACCAATCTCCTATTGTTGAACTGTTAGGTTTTTCTACCAAAAGTAACCCTGTGATGAAGCCCTTGGAGTTGTGATTTTGCTCGGATCCACTATTATTTCCTTTGGATAGTTTTAAAAGGGGACAAAGGATGTGCATGAGTTAAGACATTTAATAACTTACTGCCATTGTGCCTTCTACCCTTGGTGTGTGAGAAGACTGATCTCCACTTTTTCAACAATTGATTTTAGAAAATGTAAAAACTCTTTGCTAAATTGATAAACAAAAATGGTACTGAATTTTGTTGCATTTCTTTTCTTTTAAGCATTGGTGAGCTTGGACATTTTTTTATGTGTATTAGCTCTTTTGTGAATGAACTGCTTACTTCTTTAAGTCCCAACACTAGTGTCCCTGGATCATTACAGTCCTTTGGAAGGGAAGTGAATGGATCCAGGTTTTATTACCCTTTGAAATGTAAACACGAGCAAACCTTCCCAGGGTAATTAATTCTCTGTCTCCACCTCCCAAGTCTTGTGCTCATTCATTCCTTTCACCCAGGCTGCCCTGAGGTACAGAATCACCAGCATATTCCTGTAGTTTTCCTCCTGCACCCAGGGGGACCTAGTATTGTGAGGTACCTCGCCTGTTTGGAACTGTAGGTTTTTCTGTAATAGGAATGGAGAATACAATTGGATCGGTAAAAGAATGGGAAATCATGGATGGCCTTAAAGGCAAGAGATCGGAAATATCCATCCACTGTGAAGAGACATTTGGGTTGTTCGCAGTTTCTAGCTATTATAAACAAACTTACTATGAATGCTCAGGTATTCGGTAGACACGTGCATTTATTTTGTCTTGGGTGTTTACCTAGGAGTGGAATTATTGGATCAGAGTGTAGGTGTATGTCCAGCTTGAGTAGATAACGTTAAACAAAAATTTTTTCAAGAAAGCTCAATTTACACTCCAACCAAGCAGTATATGAGAGTTCCAGGTGCTTTAAATCTTCAATGAATTTGGCATTTTTAGTCCTCTAATTTTAGTCATTCTGGTAGGTTTCGTATTTCTTTTACTATGCTAATTTGATGCCACATATAATATTATATTTTTACTTTTCCCCTTTTCATTTAGTTTAATTTTAAAATAGATCTTTTTATCTTTCTACTCTGTAGATATTACATTTTACAGGCACACCCTTCTTTCAAGATTTTATGTAATACTTTCTAAGAAAAAATTCTGGGTTTATTTCCTTTACAATCATTTTCACCCTTTTATGTGCTATGTACAAATAGTTCCTCCTCATGTCTACGTTGCATGTTTCTTTTTGACAGTGTGTTGTTACCACTTCCTATTCAACCTAGGAGATGGTATCCAACACCTCACTCCTAAGTTTTGTCTTATGCTGTTTTATTAAGATGACTTGGCGTAAATATTAAGCTGAAACAAATTCAGCATGGATTCTTCTTAAACCTCTTTTCTTCAGAAGTGAGTTACATGTAAAGATTGACCCTGGCTCATATCCTGGCCACACAACTTACTAGCTGTGTGACCTTGGGTGACTGACTTAACCCTCAGAGCTTCAGGGTCCCCATCTGCAGAGTAAGAATAACAAAATGCGTTTCTCAGGATTGTTGTGGTGATAAATGAGATAGCATATATAAAGTGTCTAATGTGTAATATATGCTTGGTAAGTATTAGTTTCCTTCTGCGCTGGAAGCAAAGACATCAGGTGCCTCTTTATTACTTTTGCCTCGTTAGTTCACAAAACTATTAAAAATGGGCATTACCTTACTTATCTGCTAACTGTACCTAACTGGTTGGCAAGAAGCCCAAACTGCTAAGCATCACTGTGACTTCATTTTACTATTGGTTTACCCTGTGCCCCAGGTGAATCTAAACATCCTATATGACATTTCTGATCTTGCTCCAGGACAGGAATAATCCAATATAAAACTTTATCTTGTGATGCTCAGAATGTCACCAATCAATATAGTACTCTTGCAGTTGGGATTTTGAGAGCCTTCCACAGATTTATGGTTTGGAATATTGTCTTTTTCTTTGCCTCATTTTGTGCACATCCCTTTGGCACTTGACATTTACATCTATCTACTATAGGGGCGGGCTGCTGGCTCCTCAGTTCGGCTAGAACTTTGCCAAGCAGCCTGGAATGGGGGACCACTTTATGTTCTGGAGCCAACTTCATTCCCAATGGCCAGAGATCCAGCTCTTCCTTGAGGTGAAGGTGCTGGTGCCCAGTCCACTTGGCCTCTGAGCATACTTATTGATGCAAACATTTTAAAAATGGATGGCTGAACAACGGGAAATGAAAAATTCAGGATGCTCAAAAATGCTAACAATTGCCAAATTAGAGGCAGCTTGTGCTGTAGTAGGTGACTTGGAAATTGTCAACTCTTCCCTTCTTGTCTTTGCCCCTCTCCCTCCCTGCAATTTGCACACAGAAGCTAAAAGGGACTGGCATCAAGAAGGTACCAGCTTGCTTAGTAAGGAGAAGTCATTGTCCATCGAGGGTTTAAATATAGACTCAGTGGGAAAAATAAACACTTTTCCTCCCAGGGGAAAAAACACTAGTTCCGTTTGGAACAAGGAATGCTAATGGAGAGGAGGATTTACAGAGTACTTTTGGAGATAGTCTAGGAACCTACAGCACTGTGACTGAAGCCTGTTGGATAGTCCCAGGTAGGCACATCCTCTATCCTCTCAGCCCCATTGGAGGGCATTCCTGGGCTTTGCCTTCATGAGTGTCACCTGGGTTTCCAAGTCTGTCCTCTCCCCTGGCTACAGTGCCAGGTCTCTAAATGGCCTCAAGCCAATGCCCCTTGGGAGGCTCATTAAAATATTCCAAAATGAATTAGTCTTCTCACTTCAATTGCCAGCTCCCCTCCTCACTCTTCTTATTTCTGTTGAGGTACCATCATTTTCTTGGGCCATTCTTTCCACACTATTCAAAAAAGGTGTCATTTATTGCTTTAGGTGGAGTGCTTCAGGAACAGTAAATGCACCCCCCCCCCCCCACTATCCATTCCTTTCTTCTTTCATAGTAATAGGGTTTTCATCTGGGCTGCGCAGGATCAAGACTCTATTTCCTAGATTCTTTTGTCCCTGGTGTGGCAACATGCAGTACTAAGTCCTGGCCAAAGGTCTGTGAGCGAAATTATTAGATGCAACTTCTATGTGATATCCTTAAAGGGAAGGGCTGTGATCTCTTTCTACCTTTTCCTCCACCCTGCTGCTTAGACCATGTTGAGGGTGGAGCCAGTCAGTTTGGAGAATACCAACAAGGACGATACCACAGGGATGGCAGAGCAACTGGAAAAGAGGAGCCTGGTCTTAGACACATGAGCTGTCATATTAGCCTTGGGCTTTCACATGCTTGGATGACTATGGGAGAGAGAAATCAATGTCTGCTTTGTTTACATCCTGATTATTTTGGTTCTCCCTTAGAATACTTGAAATTTATCCTAATGAAAACAGCCACCAGAGAGGTCCAGTTTACCCCAAGCTTTGCCTCAGAGCTTAGTCCACTTGCAGGGCAGAATTTGGATGCAACAGTGGGGGCAGTGAGGGAAGTATCCATTAATCATGAAACACAGAGGCTCAAAATCTCCACATCATTTCCACTCCTGCTTCTGTCTTCTACAGCCACCCAGACACTGAATCTTGCCTTGTCTGATGTTGGAGCCTTTTTCGTTGACCACTGCTTCCTGCGTCCAGTTCCTCAGGGCTGGTTTTGGTGACATTAGAGGCTTCCTAGAAGCTTTCTCTGCCTTCTTTTTTCTTTACTCCTATCTGGTCTATACTCTGATATCAGATTAATTTTGGTAAAATAGCTATTTCAGTATCTTGATTTTTCCCTCATAGATCTCCAAAGACCCTGATATTATTGATTACCTCATCTTCTATCTTTCCCTCAAGCAAACTTTCCTTGCCTGCTGGGTTAATCAGATGTCCTCTGGAACCCATTAGTTCCATTTCCACTTCATAGTGCCACTTCTTTCTCCTAGTGTCCCCTGACAGTGGTGCCTTTTCTTTTTCCTTTTCCTTTTCCTGTCCAAAGTCAGCCCATTCACTGCAGTGAGAAGGCCACGCTCAGTCCTGCTCACTCTGACCTCTGCTTTTTCTAAAGCCCCAGCCACTTGCAATTGGTCATTTAATTATTCTTGGTATGACACATCTCTTACTAATTCCCATAGCTCATGGACTCATTAGAATTTTGGAGTTGTCAATGATTCAGATGTATTTTTCCCCAGCTGGAATATAAATTCAGATAGTGCTAATCAGACCCCTTTTTTTACAATGGGACCCCACAACTACTGCTTTGATCATATTAGAATAAAACTCGGCATTAAACTCTATGGGGCAAGCAAGTGCTACAGTCCCTAGGACGGAGCTCCTTGTGCAGTGTGCTCACGGGCAGTGTGGGCGCCCACTGTGCCCTGGGAAGAAAGTCACACCCTTGCTTCCTGTTTGGAGTTTTGGAGGAAACAGTGGTGTGACAGCCTCGTGTATGTAAAGTGAGTAGGGGGCGTCTCATCCGTGATGCCAGGCTCCGGAGTTTCTCCCTTCAGTTGAATCAGTGATCACAGTGGATCCCATTTCTGGTCTCCCTGTGTCAGAAACATGAGAAGCAGGATAGCAGAGGCCACGTAGGCAATCTGGTGATTTAGACTGATAAGAGTGGATTTCTTTTTCTAGAAAAGCCTATATAAACTCCAAGATGACCTCTGATTCCAAACATAATGACAGGCATTTAGTGGGAGCATGATATATGCTTACTGGCTCTCTGAAAATTGTGTGGCTCCCCTTAACTTCAGCTGTGGATCACAGCTCTGATCTCAGAGAAGAAATCATCCGCAAGTTTCTCTTTTCCTAGTCACATTGCTTCTGAAAGCCTTTCTCCAATGTCTAGCCAGCCTGGTTTTCATTGCCTGCCTGATTTCTGCTTCTGCCTGCTTTGTGTTTTGTGCTCTTGACTATGGCTACCATATGGAGAGTGAGCTACCGTGGTGCCCTCACAAATAATAAGACCTAGTGTGCTGTGGTTTTTATTTCTTTTCTTTGCAGGAGGCAGTAGACTTCAAAGTTTTGGTCTAGCATTTAAAGGCGGAGTGGAAATAATGAGCACTCAGATGCCTTGGGCACTCAGACAATTCCTCTAGCCCGGCAAGATTTAAGTGGCAGTGTAGAATTTGTTTAAAAAAAGAACTTCCGTATCTTAGTGATTTAGCATTTATTCTGTTGACAGTAGCAGGTGTTTGCTCTGAAGCTTAGTAATAATACGAGGTAAGGATGAGTCATAATGTCAATCATTTTCTTCTAACTTCCATAATATTTTTCAGTTGAGGGAGCTTCTAAGTCAGTGAAAGGAAAATCACGGCTCTGCTGGTCATCTGGGAGCTGCAGGAGCTGGGAGTGTGGTTCGGAGCAGGTCAGGGTGTGGTCCTGTCAGAGCCCACTGCGAGGGCAGCATAGCTGGTGCTCCAGCCTGCAGGGCCCTGGAAGCCCTGATGGGTTGAAGTGCCTGCAGGGCTGTCACCATGATTTAAAGCTTCGAGAACATAAATTAGTAGGAGGTAGGTTGAGGGTGGATGGTGTCATTCTGACCCTGAAAGGCCTCCATCAATCAGTGACAGCAGAGCCCCAGCAAACTCCCTTCCAGCTGGTTTCTGGAGGCCTCCTTCCCACTCTGCTCAGACAAGTGGAAAGAAAGGACTCCTTGAGTGGGCGGGATGTGGCCAAGGTGGCCTGCTGGCTCCTGAGCTTGTAGATCTGAGCAGTTGGGCTTCCGCTGGAGCTGTCGGCTTTGCCTCCTGACACAGAGCCTCAAATTCTTGCTCCAGTGGGGACCCAGGTTCTGTGTTTGGAGGGATCTGACTTTGACAGTGGTGGCGATGAGAGAGTCTTTAATGAAACAAACTGTCGTGTTGGAGGAACACAATGGAGCTCTCTCTGAACAGTGGACAAAAATGGTTTGTTCTTTCCTTCTCTTCTTTGTGCTTTGTTAACAGAAGTTCCCTGGCACATCTGTGCCCCAGCATACTGCCAAAAGCTTGGCTGTGTCCTTGCATAATCCTGGGGGACACTGTCAGAAGGTCGGCTGTAAGTCCCTCATCTGAAGGCAAATGAAGGGCTAACACCCTGCCAAGATCCTCAGGGTGTCTAGTTTTAAGGTTTAAACTTGTTCCCTGTGGCCACCCTCTCACCTCCATCCCAGTTCATCAACTCCTCCCTGTAGCTAGGGTAGAAATCTGGGATTCAAAGAGTCTTTAGTGTCCTTCTATAAGACAAGAACATCCCACCGTAACCAGGAGTCACGTGGTTATTTCTCTTTATTCTCTTCAGTTCTGTGCTCCAGCAGGCTTTACATTTTGTGGAAGGGCCAAGGTCAGTTGGGGTAAACTTTACCCCTGAACTCCTTTACTGCTTCTGCTAGGCAAGTAAGCACAGCCTTATCTCTGAGGACGGAACAGAGTGGGGTATGTGACCTCCGAGTGACTCTTAGGATCTGAGGACTCAGGTTCAGAGGTCTCTGTACCTTGGCCAATTGGCTTTCTTCTCTCCCTTGAAGTGCCAAATGCCTTTTCCCAACCATGAGAGGAGACTTATTACAGTGATGTTGCCCCAAGCCCAAGGTTCCTTAGCCCACCCCTTTGTCTCTGCGGGCTGCTCGCGCACGCATGGAGGGACATAATGTTTTCATGGGGCCGGGGCAGAAAGTCTACTTCTGGGAGGGCTTGTTCCTTTACCTGGAACAAATGGTTCCAAACCATTTTTGTCCACTGTTCAGAGAGAGCTCCATTGTGTTCCTCCAACACGACAGTTTGTTTCATTAAAGACTCTCTCATCGCCACCACTGTCAAAGTCAGATCCCTCCAAACACAGAACCTGGGTCCCCACTGGAGCAAGAATTTGAGATGGTAACCACCTTCACCCTAAAGCTTTGTTGGTTGGTTGGTTGGTTTTGGTTTCCAGGGGAATCAGAATAAGGAAGGAGCAGTAGACAGACCAAGCAGCTTGTCACTCCTGGAAACACTCAGTGCACACAGATGGGAGGGCAGAATTATTTGTTCCCTCAGCATGTAGTCCGTCTCCCACAGGCCTTTTGCTTACTGTGTCTATCCCAGCTCTGCCACTTTCTGGCTGTGTGGTCTTGGACAATTTACTTTACATCTCTGTATCCCATTTTCCACATCTAATAAATTAATTAATAATAGTATTATCTCATAGGATTGCTGTGAAGATTAAATGAGATAATATAGGTAAAGCTCTTAGAACAGGGCTTATAGTAAGTGCTCAAATATTGTTTTCGTTAACATTTTCTGTATATCTGTGTGTGGTTTTTATTTTTTTTGTTTGTTTTTAGTCAAGGATCAGATCTCATTTTGTCTTTTCTTTGTGTTTTGAATTCAGACAGTGTGAACTCAATCTGCCTGCCTTTGAGACTTTTCAGTCTGAAAGATGACTTGCATTTTGGGAACAATTCTCTCAGCATTCCTTCAGGAAACCAGCTGCTTGGAACTGTTCCCCTCTCCCTTCTTACGCCTCCCGAATGATATATTCCAAACACAGAACCATCTCCAGTATGGCTGCCGTTTTCTTGTTTCTTTGTGAAGCATCATTGTTATGTCCATGTTGCCATCCCAACGTGATTTAATGTGGGCTCAGAAGAGCCAGCAGAGGGAGCCAAGCGGCTGTTTCCAAGCTCTCAGGCCAGGCAAGTGCTTCTCTCTGAGTTCTGACAGTACCTATAGATCTTTCTGTTGGAAAGATAGGAAACTCCCTTGGCAGGGAGATTCTCTGTGTGCTTATGCAGATAGACGTTTAGGAGAGAGAAAGCTGTCTATTAGAGCTGCTGAGAGCTTTGCAGTCATACGAAGCTGTGATGAGACTCAGTGGTGCTGCCTTGAGCAACTGGCTTAACCTCCCTTAGGCATGGTTTCTTTGTGTGTAAAAATGGGGATAACCCAATTCACCCTCATGGGGATGTTGAAAGGGTCACTGTGTGGTTAACAGAGATTTCAGCCATGGAGGCATTTAGGAAATGCTGAGTCTTATGACTTGGGAGCCACTGAGGCAATTTCAGGGCACCCCAACAGTTCACACCTGCCTTTTCTCTCTGCTTGCCCATCCACTTCCTTTTCCTCTCCCTGGGGCTCTGCTTTCCCTCCCTCCCCTTCACTGCCTGTATCTGAGGCCTGGGACTGCCTAACCCCACAGGCCAGGATAGCTAGAGGAGGAGATGAGAAACCAGAGAGTTAAGAAGAAGGCCACTGTGAACACTTGCCTGCTTTCCCTTCACTTTTCAGATGCATTATATATACTTCACCTGGGCTCTTGGTCCCTTGGAAGGCAAAGTTAACCACAAGCCTCTCAGCAAACCCACCCCCACTCCACACCGCCAGAGATATGGGATGTCAGCAAGAATAAAACCCCAGAAGAGAGTTCCTTATGGCTTAATGCACAGAGCTGGAAATGCTGTGTGGACATCACCCTGGGTGGTGTCTGTCCTCACCACACCTGGGCAGCCAGGTGGCTGTGAGCAGGGCTGCACTAGGGGCCTGGGTTCCTGGCGGCGATGGGTTGGGGACTGCGGGGTGCAGCCCCAGCTGGGTCAGAGAGGGTCAGGAGTAGTGTCCAGGCTCAGCTTGACTCAAGGACCTGCTCAGGTCTGGGTTGATGCCACTGGTTTGCTTTGGGCAGGGTCTGGAAGTCTCCATGCCTCCTATCCTCCGGAACTTACAAGAGGCTGGGTCCATCCTGCAACTGGAGGGCTGGTCTTGATATCTTCTGTCCATAGCGGTGTGTTTAGTTTGTTCCCATTGAGACCTTGGGTCTCTTAGTGGAGGCAAAAGGGCCTGTGGGTAGAGTGACCAACTTGTCCTGGTTTAGTCTTGAAAGTCCCAAGTCCCAGGAAACCTCTCGGTCCCAGGGAGGGTTGGCTCCTTCACAGACGTGGCACATAAGGCTTTAATCTCAGGTGAGATCCCTGCCAGAGAGCTGTATGGCTCCAGGCTATGACAGGGGCACCAGGGAACACAATCCTGCTCAAGAAGAAATAACCGTGCCATCTCCTCCCACCACTAGAATTGATGGGGGAGCCAGGCCAATGAATAAGGGAGCCAGGCCAAGCCACTGTCTTCCAGAGTTTAGTAGTGAGAAGGCCAAAGGAGGACTCATGCCAAAAGAGGACACTTGGAATGGCTTCCTGCCTCTGTCCAGAAGCCCCTTCTCCACCGCCCCTGGCCCCCAGGAGTAGGCACTGGAACCTCGGCACCCCCACCTGGGGCAGGCTGCAGCAAGCCCTGCTGGAGAGCAGCTTGTGGACCTTTCCCTCTAATTGGCTGCATTTTCAGCAGTCACTTCCTCTGCCTGCAGCAGAACTCATAAAAAGCCAGGCTTTCTTCCATACCTTTGAAAGTTCAAAGGAACCCGTATCCTGGGGAGATCTGGCAGCAAAAGCACCTGGATCTGAGGGTACTAAGGACTCTGGGTGCCCCCCTGCCCTGTACTGCTTGTCAGTGTCAGCATCCCGTGCTCTGGGGAGGGGAGGTCCAGCCCTTCCCAAGACCAGCTCTGTTTTCTTTTATGGGATGGGGCTGTGCCCTTTAACCCTGTGCTGCATCCTGTAGCAGGAACCCTCATGGCCACGGAGGAGGCCATGAAACAGATGTCAAGCCCATCCTAGAGCAAGCGTGTGATGAAGCTAAATTCAACGACGGCGAGGGGCCAGCCCTGCTCTGGTCACACGCTGCCTTCATGGCTCTGCACCAATTGCATTCCTGCTCTTCTCTGGAGACCCTGGCCCCTGGGTTTGATTGGCAGGTGGCGCACAGGCAAGCTTATCTGAGCCTGAGGCGCAGATGTGTTCAGGCTGGGAGTAGGGTTTGCAGGGTCATAGGCGCAGCTCTTAGGCATTGATTGGACTTGATTCTTCCCCAGCATCCAAGCTGGTATTGTTGGTGTATAAACATCTTAGCTGCTCCCCTAGACTTCAGACCAATAGAGAATTTCTAGGGGAAACTGAAAGAGCTCTTGCTTTCTATTCCAGTTGGTGGCACTTACAAGGTGTCTAAGGAATGCTTGTTGGATGGATGAGTAAATTCCACTTACAGAACAGGAAACTGGGATCCGGAAAGGGGACCTGGTTTAGTTACTCGAAGGTGTCTAGACACAGGATAGGGCTAGACTGGAGGGAAAACTCTTTTTAAACACACTTTCCTCCCTGTAGTGACCTTCACTCTCCTCTACTACCCGTCAGACCAAGAGGCAGGTGCTTGTTAAATGGCACGATGTTTATTTACAGTGGAAGGCTGGCCAGCACCTTCTCTATCCCCTGCATCCTACTTTTTTCCCCTCAGCCCTCAGCCTTGATGCCTCAGGGATCAAATCGCCTCAGGGTGGCTCAGTTTGTCAGAGATCCAGAAGGCAGGCCCTCTGGGTTTTCCATTTGTCCAGCGTTTGCCTGAGCACCTCTGCAGCCGGTGGGCTAGTATGTGGCATCTGTGTTCACATAATTTGTGGTATCTTGAGATGGGATGTCTGCCTGTTGCTTCATATCCCCAGCTTCTAGATCATCCAAGATAGAGGTGACGATTAAGCACTCCCTTTTCCCCTAACACACACACACACACACACACACAAACATACATACACATACAAACACACATATACAGAAACTCACACTACACACTCATACAAACATGCACACACACATGCACACAAACACATACATATCCGCTCCCCGCCACTGGTTGAGGAGTTGGGCTGTGAGAGAAGATAGGCACTTTTCATCTGTACTTAATCACAACATGCTGTACAACAATTGTGCTGTAGGATTTTTCAATGAGTGTCATTGAAATTGCTCTAAGTTTTACTGATAACAATAGATTAATGCTATAAAAATAGGTATGCTTTTTATAGTCTGCAGCTTCTGAAACATGGTCATTTGCTTCATGTTTAAAGAATTTGAGACAGCAGTATCCCTGATGGCTTTTTTATGTTATTAGTTTGCTTCTCAAACTCATCTCCTAAATCCTGCCATGGTGAGTGTCACGCCAGCCCCACCCAAGTTATGAATGTCATCGCTGAGCTCTGCATTAGTGAGGTTTGAATTCAGCCTATCTGACCACAATTCTGATTGTGATCTGTTTTGTGCAATGAGTCACCCTGCTGACCAAGCCACCAGCATCTCCCTGCAATGGGGGCTCTCTGTGGGGCCAGCTTGTCCTCCTGACCAGCCTTCACCTTCAGGGGACAACAGTGGCTCTCGCTGTCACAACGTAATGGGAAGAGCTCAGAGGGGAGCCTGCCGGACTGGCTTTGACTTCTAGTTCTGTCACTGCTGAGTGCTGAAGCTTAGCATTGTTGTGGTGTCCTGCCCCTCGGTTACCCTGGGACTCAGGTGTGTCTTTCAGTCCTCTTGTGAGCTGTAAAAGAGATATTTTAGTAAAACTTCTGACACTGGTTTTATCATCTGTATTGCGACCCACTAATGAAATAAATTTGGTGAGTTGTGATCAGCATTAAAAAAAAGAAATAAAGTAGAATAAATATTGAGTACAAGATTTCTTTTTGGGCTGATGAAAATCCTAGAATTCTAAAAGTTCCCAAAGTAGATTATGGCGGTGTTTGCACAACTCTGGAAATATACTAAAAACCATTGAATCATATGCTTTAAATGGGTGAAATTTTTTTCATTGTGACTTTTTAAATTATTTTTTTATTTTTAAAAATTTTTAAATTTGAGTTCATAATAGTTTATGTCATTGTGAAATTTCTGTTGTACATTATTTCTTGTCTGTCACCACACAGGTACTCCCCTTCACCCCCTGTGCCCACCTCCAACCCCCTTTCCCCTGGTAGCCACTGAACTGTTTTCTTTGTCCATGTGCTTGTTTATATTCCACATATGAGTGAAATCATCTGATGTTTGTCTTTCTCAGATGGCTGATTTTGCTTGGCATAATTCCCTCCAGGTCCTTCCGTGTTGTTGCAAATGGGATGAATTTGTCTTTTTTCTGGCTGAGTAGTATTCCATTGACACATCTTCTTTATCCAGTCGTCAGTCGATGGGCACTTGGGTAGTTTCCATGTCTTGGCTAATGTGAATAGTGCTGCAATGAACATAGGGGTGCATATGTTTCTTTGGACTGTTCATTTCAAATTGTTTGGGTAGATACCCAGTAGTGGGATAGCTGGGTCATATGGTATTTCTATTTTCAGTTTTTTGAGGAATCTCCATATTGTTTTCCATAGTGGCTGTGCCAGTTTGCATTCCCACCAGCAGTGTATGAGGATTCCCTTTTCTCCACACCCTCTCCAACATTTATTGTTTTTAGTCTTAGTTATTATAACCATTTTAACAGGCATAAGGTGGTATCTTAGCGTAGTTTTGATTTGCATTTCCCTGATGATTAGTAATGTTGAACATCTTTTCATGTGTTTATAGGCCATCTGTATATCTTTGGAAAAATGTCTGTTCATATCCTTTGCTCATTTTTTGATTGGGCTATTTGTTTTTCTGATGTTCAGTTGTGTGAGTTCCTTATATACTATGGAGATTAACCTTAAATGGGTGAATTTTGTGGTATGTAAATCATATCTCAATAAAACTACATATAAAAAAAGATTAGCGAGCCCTAAAAAAATCCACCAAGCTGTCCATTTGAGATTTGTGCAGTTTATTATGGTATGTTAGACCTCAATTAAAAGTTAAATATATAAAAATAGGATAGAAAATATCAGAATACCTCAAATGTAGTAAGGGCAAGCATTGTTTTTATGACATATACATGTAAATGTGTCTCTGTGTGTGTGTGTGTGTGTGCTGGGCTACAATAAAATGCATTTCTAACTCTGGGTTGTTGCATAAAATGTAAAGTCATTGGCCTACATCTGCCCAGTCAGAGTAGGCATTTAATAATGGTTATTGATACCCTTCCTTCTTTTCTTTTCTAGAAACACAGATCATGCTCATTTGTCATTGACCTTACAGTGCCGGCGTGTCTGGCACTGAGAGCAGACGTTCAGACTAGCCATAGAGGCCCCCATCCTTCCCCCTTTCCACGTGCATATGCACACACGCATACACAAGTAAGTCAAGCTCTCTTTTCCAGTTAAATAAACATTACACCCTCCAAAGGAAGAACAAACAGCTGGCTTATCCCCAAAGAAAATATGCCTCCGGGCTTCTGGTTTTGGAGGTTTTGTAATGTTTATTTTTCAGCATTCTCTACTTGGCTACTTCCGCCTTTCCTTTGGTTTTAAATACCACAGTTTAAGTTAGCTGCGGTGTTCCGTGACCCTGGGTGGTGGATTGTCTTCATGGACGTGGGGCTCCCCAGCCCCTTCCTCTTCTAGAAGTGCAGAGCCAGTGAAGCTTGTATCCAGGACCTGAAAATACAGAAGCATGGCTGTTGTGTGGTGAATGGATGGCAGGGGTCTCAGCTACTGCCACCACCAGGACGGATGTGGATCGTTGCTCAATCGAGGTACGTAGATTAAGCCATCAAGTGCCCTTGACCTGCTGAAGAGGATCAAGGTGAAAACAGCCTTGTGATGACTCTGTGTCACCAGGGATGAGAACAGTTGTTTTATGTTGCTTTCTGACGATTCTGTTTCCCTTTGGTTGTTTGCCCTCAGGACACCTTTCATGACTACAGGAGGGGGCTGGTGGGGATGTGTTGGATGGAAAGACCAAGTTGGGAATGACAGGTGTGGCAGCTGTCTCCTCACTGAAGTCTGGAAAATCAGGGAATGTTGAAGAATTATTAGAATTTACTCTGGTTTTGTAAGTTGTGTGTTCAAATTTCATTTCATATTATAGAGTAAAACAACTACTAATTTGTGGTGACATTGCAACTGATTTGGGGTAGAGGATTGGGCTCTGATTGTAACTAGCTACCCTGGGAGGGCCGTGTCAACTCTTTTAGGCCCCTGGGGGTCCCTAAGTGCCCAGAGCAAGGGTGGACATTTTTATTTATTATTTTACATATTTATTGTTTTTATATTCTTTTCTTCTTCTTCTTCTTTTTTTTTAATCAAGTAGGTGGTCCATGGTGGATGGTACATGGTGGCAGTTAATCCCAGACCTGAGAGTCCCCTGCCTGGCGAGAGTCTGGCTTTGCCTCTTACTTGCAGCACGAGCTTTGTGTCTCAGTTGCTGCATCTGCAAAATGATAGCAACTCACTCACGGGATTTTGTTTTTATTGTGGTAAAATATACATGCGATAAATTTACTGTCTTACCCTCTTTTAAGTGTATTGCTTAATGGTATTAAATACATTTATAATGTTGTGCTACTGTCACCACTGCCCATCTCCAGAACTCTTTTCACCTTGTAAAACTGAAACTCTGTACCCATTAAACAATTCCCCCTTCTCCCCTCTCCCCAGCCCCTGGCAACCATGATTCTACTTTCTGTCTCTGTTAATTTGACTACTCTGGATACCTCATATAAGTGTAATCATACAGTATTTGTCTTTCTATGACTGGCTAATTTCACTCAGCATAATGTCTTCAAGGTTCAGCCATGGTGTAGCATGTGTCAGAATTTCCTTCCTTTTTAGGGCTGAATAATATTCCTTTGTATGTGTAGACCACATTTTGTTTATCCATGCATCTGTTGTTGGACGCTTGGGTTGTTCCCACATTTTGGCTAGTGTGAATGATGCTGCTGTGAACACGAGTGTATAAACATCTGATCAAATTGCTGCTTTCATTTCTTTTGGGTGTGTACTCAGGAGTGGAATTCCTAGGTCATATGGTAATTTCTTTTTTAATTTTCTGAGAAACTATTATACTGTTGTCCATAGTGACTGCACCATTTTACGTTCTCACCAGCAGTGCACAAGGGTTCCAGTTTCTCTACATCTTTGCCAATACTTGTTATATTCTGAGGTTTTTTTTTATTATAGTTCTCCAGGTTTTATTTGAAGGTTAGATGAGAGAATATATGAAAAGCACTTAGCATAGAGCCTGGCTCCATAAATGGTAGCTGCTTTTGATATTTCAGATTGTGCTTCTCATTTTATAGAAGTTAAGTAAGTGATAACTTCCTCAGAAGCCACCCAAATGCCTAGTTGTCACCTCGTAGATCACTGGTCCCTGAACTCCGAGGGTGTGCAACTGGACCGGAATGGAGTTCAGTTCTACTTTGGAAAGGCCCTGCAATGGCTTAGGGTCATGTCAAGTTTTGTGATTTATTTCTATTTTTATGTTTTGGTGAGGAAGATTGGCCCTCAGCTAACATTTGTGCCAATCTTCCTCTATTCTGTATGTGGGATGCTGCCACAGCTTGGCTTGATGCATGGTGTATGTCTGTGCCCGGGATCTGAACCTGTGACTTATGGGGTGCTGAAGTGGAGCATGCTGAACTTAAGCACTATGCCACCACACTGGCCCAAGCTTTGTGATTTTTGAGGGGAGTGGAGTGGCTTTTAGGGCACCCCAGAAAGGAAGGTCCTTTCAACATAACCCGTCAGAGTCTTTTTCTTGCCTGGGTTCCCACTCCCTCACTGGTTTTATTACCTGGCTTGTAAACATAAGCACTCTATATCAAGAGGAACAATGAGAATATCTTGCTTATATTCCATAAACTCTTCTAAGAAAAGGTATGGAGATTCAACGCAAGATTTGTCTTTGAATTATTATGGAAATGTTGGAAAAAACAACTTTATTCACACAATCAATTTATTTAGTAAGAGAATATTTGAAATGGAATAACTTGCAAGATGAAAAATGGGCTTTATTTTCTTGAATGAGGCTGCATATTGGAGAAAAGAACAAGATGAACATGATTTTAGACAGGAAGACAGCTGACCAAATGGTAATCATTCCCTGACTGCAACATTCTGGAAGAGGCTGTGAGAAGCACGACCAAGTGCTGTGTGCACGCTATTTCTCAGCCAGGCGCTGGCTGAGTTCTACTCTGTCCTCTGCTCCTTCAGCCAAAAGCTGTGCATTTTAGCTGCAGATTTCTGTACCACATTGACTGTGAGGGTTTATACTGTGTCTGGTAAAGAGAAAGCCAGAGAAGTGATTTTTGGATTAGAAACGAAAGAATCCAGTAATGTTAAAAAAAAAAAAAAAGGGAAAAGGATAAAAACTTCCTTCAGTCTGGAATTTTGCTCAAAAGATTCAGAACAAGTTTTTAATAGTCATTCTTTCGTCGGCTTGATAGTTCCTCGCCCCCCTGTTTGAAAACAAACTGAAATGTCAGAGTAATCGTTTTTATTTAAATTTTGATTGTCTTTAAAAGAACTCATTGGAGGACACTACAGCTACAGCTATCTATGTCTATGCATCTATTGCACACACACACATATATCATGTACATACACACATGTATCTTATCTGTGTATACAGGAATTGATACCAGTTTTATAGGGTGGTAGCTGATAAAATCTAGGTGGCCTTTTTTAAGAAAAAAATATAAAGAACATTACTTTACAAAAATTTCCAGAAGCATGACTGTGTTAATGCATTGCTCCAGCGCCTCCCAGGTTCTCGCCCGAAGCCTGAGCTTGGTTGCCTCCCTAGCAATCTGTGTCCGGGCATATGTAAGGTCTCCCCCATTTAGAGGCTCCTGAGGGGTGCTCTTTATTACCTACTTTGCTCCATTGTGCTTGAGTTTGAATGAAATGAAACACTGGTAATGGTAACTAGCAACTAGATATGAATAATCGCTCCACATCCATGGACCCTCCCCATCTTTACTGCCTACTCCAAGGCCAGGAAAAGCATTTTTTTAGAGGTGAATCCAAGTGCTTTGGTCTTGAAGAAGAAAGATGAGAAAAACAGCAACAGTGGCAGGAGTGGGAGGGAAGAGAAAAAAAGAGAGAGGGGGTTGCGGGTTGGGTGGGGGTGGCAGAGTGGTGATGGCTGCAGAGTATTCTTCCAGGTGTGAGAGAAAATGGAAAAGTCAGTGGTTTCAGGCTGAGCTAAAAATGGCCTCTCCTTAAGATCAGAGCAGGAGGTTGGGAGGCTGAATTATTCATGAGAAGGAAATTGGCCGGCTCACTTCTGGGAGCCCCACTAGAATGAAAGCACTTGGTTTGAAGGGAGCTAAGTTGTGTGGTTGCTGCTGATGTCTCTGGGGCACAGTCATGTCCGCCTCTTTCCTGGCACTCTAGGAACCAGCCTGCCCTGGGGCAGCCGGTACAGAACTGACCTCCCGCCCCTTTCCCCTCTTCTCCTCCCCCTCTGCTTTGGCAGAGTGGTCAGGAATGACCTAACAGCTAGATGTCTTCAGGGTCAGGGTCTTGTCATCCTGCTCCTGTCCTCTTCTGTGTGTCCATCTTCTGTCCTCAGAGGCACAGGATCTGTGCACAGGGAGGGGGAGAAAGCAGGCAGGCCCAAACACAGGGGTCCAAGTTAGGAGAATGGAGAGAGACTGGGGAATGTGCCCCATTACAGGGCTGTGGCATCTGAATGCCACGTGTAGCCTGGATTGGATCCTGGGTCAGGGAAAATGGCTATAAAGGACATTATTGGGCAATTCAAGAAGCTGGTATATGGATTAAAGAATAGATAATTGCTTCAGTTTTAAACTTCCTGGATTTGAAAATTACACTACTATTATATGAAAGAACATCCTTGTTCTTAGGAAAAATTGCTGAAGTATTTAGGGGTAAAAGGGAATGATGTCTCTGCAACTTACTTTCAAATGGTTTAGAAAATAATGATAATTATATATGTATATATGTATGTATATATTTATATATGTATATATAGAGAAAGCAAATGTAGCAAACTGTGAATAATTGGTGAATAAAAGGTATCAGGGAGTCCTTTGTACTATTCCTGAATCGCTTCTGTAAAGTTTGAAATCATTTCAAAATAAAAAGTTACAAAATAAAAAAGCAGAGGGTATGGAGTTCTTAGGACCATGTTTCTTGGAGTGCTTCCCCAGCTGTCTGTTAGAATTCCCCAGGTGTTTAAGGTACAGACTCAGGGAGTCAAGCCACGGGAAGTCTCCTCCCACAGGTTTGGGATGAGGCTGAGGACATGCATTTTCCACGAGCACCTCACAAGATTCTGATTCAGGCAGCCAGCAGCTGCCACTTCCTCCTCCAGGCGGACGTGCTTACAATCTAGCCCGGGTATGCCTTGTCGAAGCCTCTCCCTCCCCCATCTCTATTGTCCCTGGCTCATTGTAAGTGTGCAGACTTGCTTCTGAGCCAACCCTGTTGAAGGCAGAGCTGGGGCTGGTTTAGGATTAGGTCACCAATCTAGAGCTCATCGTGATCCCATGTTGACCGGATACCTGCTCTCCTTGTGTCTCTTCACTGACGTGGTGTACATGGTGTCCCTAGAGATGGTCTCAGAGTCATTCAGTCCTCCTAGGAGCCTGGAGATAATGTTACTGACATCGAGGGAGGGCTCCATAAAAGGCCATGGAGGTGATGAGGGTGCTGGTGTTGCTGATGCTGCTCTGATGTAACCATTGGTAATTGATGTGCTTGGGCAAAGAAGGAGCTGAGAATGAGGGCGTGGGTATAAAGCACACCAGATAAAGGAAGAGACAAGTACAGGGTGCGAGGGTGAAACACAGAATGGGTTTGCAGCTATCAATTTGCTTGTTCGGTGAATGAATATTTTTTGGTTCCACATGTGTGAGCACCTGAACACGATCAATGGCAACAACAGACACAGCCCCCTTTTCTCTCCTGAACTCAGTCTGGGCTGGATCTCCTGGTGGGCTCGAAGAGTGGGAAGGCCAGCCCTGATCTGTAATAGAGCCTTAGGAAGGGAACAAGTGAGTGGGAAATAGCACTGTTTGGCAAGTTTGGCGCCAGATGAGTGGGATGAGGAGGGAATTCCTGGATATCAGGGAACTCGTTTTTCTGCAGGTCCTGTCAGCCTGGCAGCTAAAAACCACAGTGTGTGCCCCAATAATAATTATAAAAAAACTCAAGCTTTTGTCTCAAGCTCTCACCAGTGGCCTTTGTAATCATCAGGGGTTCCAGAACTGCAGGCGCCTTCCCCTCTTCTACCCGACAGTGGCCCCGCTCTTTTGCTGGCTCCCTATCGCCATCGCTGCAGGCAGCCTTTTGCTGCCCAGTGTAAGGAAGGTCTCAGCTAACTTCCTCTCCTCTCCAGAGCAGTCCTATTTATTTGTTTCTTATTTACTTACTTTTATTTAACTCTTATTTGTTGAGAAGATAGTGCACTCATGGAGTTGAAAAATAAAAGGTATTAAGGGTACCTAATGAATAGGGCCCCTGCCATGCCTGCCTCCCAGTCACCAGTCCTCCCAGAAGCACCCAGTATTTCTCATTTCTGGTGTGTCTTTCCAGAGTTGGTTTCTCTACATTAAGGAATAGATTTTTCTTCACTTTAAGAACAAATTCTAGCACATTTTAGGTACTACTTTGTACCTTGCTTCTTTCATCTATTTACAAATATATCTTGGAGAATGTGCCCCAACAGTCCATGAGGAACTTCCCTGTTCTTCATGTCACTGCATAGTATTCCACTGTATATATGACCTATGATTTAGTTAATTGATTCCCTGTTAATGGTCGGTTTAGTTGTTTCCACACTTTTCCCATTGCAATACACAAATGAATATAATGCACGTTAAATTCTCAAAAGTAAGATTGTCTAGTCAAAGGATATGAGCCTTAGTAGGGTTTTTTTTTTTTTTTGAGGAAGATTAGCCCTGAGCTAACATCCACCACTCACCCTCTTTTTGCTGAGGAAGATTGGCCCTGAGTTAACATCCGTGCCCATCTTCCTCTATTTTATATGTGGGATGCCACCACAGTATGACTGATAAGCAGTGTGTAGGTCTGCATCAGGGATCAGAACTGGTGAGCTCCTGGCTGCCAAACCAGAGCATGTGAACTTAACCACTACACCACCAGGCCAGCCCTAAGCTTTAGTGGTTTGGATGGATACCACCAGATTTCCTTCCACTGAGGTACTGACCGACATGGCCTCCAACCATCATACGTGCCTATTTTACCACACCCTTGCTGCCATAAAAGATCACGAGTTTTTGGATATTTGCATTTTTATTGGTGAAAAAAAATCTTATTGAAATTTTAATTTGCATTCCTCTTATTATAAGTGGATTTGGACATCCTTTCATGTTTAAGATCTACTTTTATTTTGGAGGACTCCCACCCCCACCCCCCTCCACCTCAGTATCCTTTGCTGTTTTTCTTTGGTGCTATTTTTTTTTTTCCTTTTTATTAAAAAGGGGCTCTTTATATATTAGGTCAGGTTAGTTCTTTGTTAGTGATGTGAGTTGAAACATGTATTTTCCAGTTTGTCATTTGTCTTTTAGCTTTATTTATGTTAGTTTTTGCCAGGCATATTCTAAAACATTTGTATGTAGTTGAATGGATCAATCTTTTCTTTTACAGCTTCTTTTTTGTTTCATAATTAGAAAGGTATTCTTTATGCCAAAATTATTTAAAAAAAATTATCCCATGGAGTCTTCCAACACTTTCACAATTTAAGTTTTTGGGTTAAAAATTGAAATCCATACTACATTTATCCTAGTGTAAGATGTGAAGTGTGAATTCCACTTCATTTTTTCCGCAGATGGTTATCCAATTGTTCCAACACCATGTTTTCTGCACTGATTTGAAGTGCTGTCCTTTTCATACACTAAATTTTCATTTACACTTGGGTTTATTTATGGACTTTTAATTCTCTCCCATTTATATGCCTGTGTGTTTTTCATCAGTGCTTATTAATTTTAACATGTCAATATTTGCTTGGGCTTGGGCTGGCCCCTTATTACTCTTCTTTTTCAGAAATATCTTGACTACTTTGTTTGCTTATTTCTATATATGATCTTTAGGATCAGCTTATCAAGTTAATCTTCTTACTATTTCATTTGGATTGTTTATTTATGCGCTATTTATTTGTATAGGAAGTTAGGGAGAAATGACATTTATGATGTTTCCCAATCCAAGAATATGACAGGCCTTTTTATTTGCTCAGGATATTTTTTATGTGTACTACAGTAACATTTTAATTTTTTATATAGATTTTTACTTGAGTTTTGTTGAGTTTATTCCTAAGGGCTTTTTCTTTTTTCTATTGCAAATTACTCTGTTTAATATATCCTCTAGTTGGTTGTGATTAGTGTATGTTGAAGGATATTGAGTTAATTATTTCCATGTATAAATGTAAAATTCACTCTCCTTACTGAATTTTCTTATTGTTTGTGAAAAAGAAACACTGAAAGGGAGTTTTAATGATTAGAAATTAGTTTTTTCCTTCTTCCCTTTAATATTTATTCATGGGGTAAATTCTTTATCACTATTCAGTTCAAGTTTTCTGGTGCAAGTGATGACTGTTGAGTACTCTTTACTTTGACGGAGCTCGTTAGACGACTTATCATGGATGTCCTTCCAGTTGTACTGGTGTATTAGGAGTTTTATGTTATTTATGTTGATGCCAATATTTTTTGTCAAATCAGCAAAAAGTTTAAATATTTTTCCAATGAATTCTATGATTCACTTCTCTTCATTAGTTGAATAATCAAACGCAAGAGCCTGTTTACCGTAATCTATTATTTCTGCTAGAAATCTATTTCTTCCTATTTAATGAATTATAACTTTCAGTACGGTCCGAAGTTTCTTTTGATTACAATTTGCTTCTTGATATCAAAACAATTTCTATCAATTTCTTTGCTTCTACTTGTCACTTTTGTTTCATGTCCCACTAATTTGTATGTGGATTTTCTGTTTTTAAATAAATAAATTTAAAGACGAGAAAAAAAAGTCCCTTTCGTATATGTCCCAATCAGGAATCTGTAATTATGTTCCAAAACATCTTTCAGTTGAAGTTCTAGCGCCATATTTAAGCTTTAACAAGCTTTTAACAAACATTTTGCATTTTTTTTGTATTCTCTTCCCTGTCTTCGAAAATACATTTTAGAGTACTTAAGAGGTTGTTTACTCATGCGCACGGCTTGAACAGTTCATTTCTGAGCCTCTGATAAGAGCTGGGGACTCCCTGGATTTGAGGTTAGCGGTTTGCAGTCGCTTCTGTGTATAATCGGCTGCTGCTCGCTTCCCGGTGTGGAGCACCTCCCGGGAACAGCGCACCGCCGCCCCTCTGCCTGAGCACGGGATGTAGGAGCCCGTTCTGCAGCTGCCCGCTCCAAGTCAGCGCGGACAGAGACGGGGGTCCTAACTGATCGCAGTTAAGATAGATTACCTCTGCAAAGATTCAGTAGCATGCAACCGCATGAAGGCTGCAGCTCTTCACAGGCCTCACAAGGACAGCACGGGTGGGTGGCTGAGGCACAGCCTCTCCAGCCTCGCACGCTCTGCCTCTGCCTGTGCACAGGCCCTGTGGCTTCCCTAGTTTCTCTTAGAGAATCAAAGGTCCTTTGGTGACTTTTGATCACAAACTCCATCTCAACTAGGTAATTAATTAGTGTCCCGGCTTGTGTGATAATGAAAGCTTCTAACTTGATTCGAAGTTGCACCAACACCTGCTTCCCCTGCTGGGCCTTCTGCTGGTTAGGACTGAGAGGGGGTTATAAACCAGCTAATTCCAAGTACAAATTTTATTTTTGATCATTTTCAGTTGATTCTCTTATTTACTTATTTATTTAAAGATTCGCACCTGAGCTAACATCTGTTGTCAATCTTTTTTTTTTCTTTCTTCTTCTTCCTAAAGCCCCCCAGTACATAGTTGTATATTCTAACTGTAAGCCTCTGGTTGTGCTATGTGGGACGCTGCCTCAGCATGGCCTCATGAGCGGTGCCATGTTGGTGCCCAGGATCTGAACTGGTGAAACCCTGGGCCGCTGAAGCGGAACACGTGAACTTAACCATGCGCTGGCCCTAAATTCTCTTATTCTTTTTCAGGTAAACAATCATATTGTTGGAAAACGATGTTAGCTCCTTTGCTGCTTTTTTAGCTCTAATTTATTTTCTTGTCTAATTGTTTTGGCTAGCATGCAGAGAAGAATTAACATGGCAGACCTGAAATCCTGTCCTTGGAAAGGTCTGCTTACAAGGTTGGCCCTTGGCTGCCACCTAGGAACTGGATTTCAGGAGTGTCTCACCAGGCCCAGAACTGCTAAGAGTGGCTCACTGTGCCTGAGCTGTTCATAGAAACAATATGGTTTATGCTAAACACCTGCTTTCTTTCCAGGGTCCGGAATTTGGGTACTTGCCAGGCAGAGGCAGCTTACGTGATCAGCCCCTAGTGAAAACCCTGGGCACGGAGTGTCTACTGAGCTTCCCTGGTGGGCAGATCTCACAGGGGGAATTAATCCTGTGTGTCTCCCCTGGGAGTCTTGGAAGCTTGCGCCTGGTTTTCTCTGGACTTTGCGCCATGCGCCTTTTCCCTTTGATGATTGTGCTCATGAGTACAACTATACACTGAGTCCTGTGAGGCACCTTAGTAAATCACTGAAACTGAGGGTGGTTTTGGGGACCCCTGACACAGCTAGACACTCTATTTGTTGTGGAGTCACACTTGAATGGTGAGAAATGCCCCTGTCCCACCCATATTAAGATCAGTTATTAACCCACAAACTGATAGAGTCAGAAGACCCCTCTTTCCTGCTGTTCAGCTGAAGCACTGTCTCAGAGCCTGGGATGCCTGTTAGAAATGCAGTTTGTCTCCCATTTCCAGAGCTGCTGACTGAGGAGGCCAGGGGACCAGGGACTTGGCACCACATAGTAACCAGCACCCCATGGATCTGGCCCTGATGGTCCTCTCACAGCCCATTCATCTGCTTTATCTTCTCTTAGGGGTTTGTCCCGAGAGGTTTCTCTTCTGTTCTTCTCAACTTCCCTCCTCTACCCCACACCTGGCCAAGTCCATTGGGGTGTGGATGTGGGGGAAAGGATAACGCCCTGTGCTGTCCACTCATAACTGCTCCTCTTTATAGATTCCTGCTTTCCTTATCCCGCAGCTCACTCGACTCTCCTGGTATGGGAGATGTCTGCTGGGATCCAGTTCAACACTCAAAAGGCTAAGAAGTGGTCTTAGTTTCCTGATGGGACTGGGAGCCACCCACCATCAGCTCCAACTCAGGCTAGTCACTTTCTCTTTCCTCTATGGCGGGCCAGACCCTGAGACTGCCCAAATGCACAGTGGTGCTTGGTACTGCTTAGACTCTGCGCCAGGACCCCATCTACACCTGGCTAAGAAGCTTCAATTTAATTCAGGGATCATGATGAGCCGTGGAAAGTTTGTTCCAAGATTAAATCCATGTTCGGTGGTGATTAATCTGAATGTACTGCAATGTGGTAGGGAAGATGCTTTGACATCAAGGGCAACCAGTAGGGAACTGGTACAATCATCTGGCTTTGAAGTCATGGGACACCGATAAGAGGAATGGCTGACTGGGACCTTGGCAGAGAAGGACTATTTGAGAGTGATGAGACCAGAGTCAGACCTTTTCAGTCATGGGGTCAGTGTCTCATTTTCAAAACAATAGATTCTTTCAGGCTCCTCTCCCCACCCCCAATCCACTCTGTACACCACAGTAGGAATAAATTTTCCCCAAAGGCCACTTTCATCATCTCACTTCCCTATTCAATATTAGCTGGTGAGTGGCTCCCACTTGCCTCCTTCATCAAAACCTGGCTTATCAGCTAGTTTTCAAATCCCCCCAAAATTGGGCCCCACTAACCTGATTATAATTCCCTAATATTATATTTAAACATCCTAATGGTATATACGTATGTTTATATATGTATATACACACACCCATACATACACACCTATATATAAATATATATAAAATACATATCTATATATCCCTGCATATATATGCCAGTTTTCTCACTGTCTCCAATAGACACAGTTTCTACTCATGTTCTTGCTTCCTCCCTAATGCCACCACTTCTTCTTTCATGTAGTTATCATTCTAGAAAGCCTGGCATAGGTTTGAGCTATTCTGGAACTGACATGGGGTTTAGGGCTCTTTTTAAGCCAAGTTCCAAGTGCTTTTTGCAGCCTTGGGGCTGTTTTCAAAAGGTCCAACGAGCAAGTACGAACTGGGAGTAGCCAATCTAAAGGACAGTAGGGTGAGCTCCTATGTGGCTGCTCTGAGGCTCTGCGGACTCACCAAAGGCCGTCCTCTGCGGCAATTCCAGGCTGACCAAGGCAGCCGTTATTACACTTAGCAATCAACGGAGGGAATGTAGCGGTATTTTTCACATTGTACCTGCAAGACATTATCAGAGGTCAGGTTTAATCAGAACATTGCATTCAATTACAGAGCTATAGCAGCATATTTTTAAAAAATTAGTTATTTAAAAAGCTTTTAAAATTTTAATTTATTTAAATTTATTTAGTAAAATTTAATAAGTTTATGTTAAATTTATTTAAAATTATTCAAATTTAATTAATTAAAAATTAAATAATAAATTAAAAAATTTAAAACACAAAAAACTTAAAAAAATTTTAGTTATATAAATAATTTGTGTTTATTGTAAAAATTAATAGCCAAAAGTTATTAAGTAAAAATTTCTTCTGAAACTGCCCATTTTTAACACTTGTTGAGAATCCTTTCTGATACTTTATGCATAATATATATTATCTATATCATTTCTGTGCTCTTTTCCACAATTGAGATTCCGCCATATACATGTTCTTGTTTTGTTTCCACGCATCTGTCTCCATCAGCCATGTTCCCTACTGGTGTGTAGAGAGAGCTCGAGTTGTTTTTAATGGATGCAGAGGATCTTGCTATATGGATGCTCCACTCTGTGTTTTAGCAATCCTCTCTTTTTGGACTTCTGTTTTTTCCAGTTCTTTTGCTATTAAAGACAATATTGAAATAAATGTTCTCATGCAAAAATATCATTGTACATTTTTGAAAATTTATCTATTGGAGAAATTCCTGAAAGTGTAATTGCTGGGTCAAAAACATACATATTTATAATTTCAACTACCAAGGTGCTCTCCAAAAAGGTTGTGCTGCTTTATTCTCTCACTTACAACATTTGAGAGAATAACTCCATCCTTGGCTGCACGGCTGGGGAGGAGATATTTTCTGCCTATTTATGCTCTCACACAGTGGCATGCAGCAGTGAAAGAGCACTAAGATGGGACTTAAGGAATACTTGTAGAGCCAGTTTGGTGTAGTGCAAAAATAAGAGAGTTTGGAGACCTGAAGACTTTGAATTTTTTTTTTTCCTGAGGAAGATTAGCCCTGAGCTAACACCTGCCAATCCTCCTCTTTTTTGCTGAATAAGACTGGCCCTGAGCTAACATCTGTGCCCATCTTCCTCTACTTTATATATATGTGGGATGCCTATCACAGCGTGGCTTGCCAAGTGGTGCCATGTCTGCACCTGGGATCTGAACTGGTGAACCCCAGGCTGCCGAAGTGGAACATGTGCACTTAACCGCTGTGTCACAGGGCCGGCCCTTAAAGACTTTGAATTTAATTTTGATCCCACCATCCATTAATAGAATAAATCAGGGGCAATTTAATCTCCATGAGAGGGCAGACAATGCTCCCCTTGCAGTGCTGCTATGACAGTTTAATGAGATAATATATGTAAAGGGCAGTGATAGACATTGTTTTATGTGTTTGCCAAATCTTGTTTCCCTTTACTCTTCCTTGTCTACATTTCCTAGCCTCTCTTGCAGCTAGGTGGGGCCATGTGACTGGTTCTGGCCAATTGGATGTGGGCAAGAAAGATGAAAGTCATCTCCAGGCTCTATCCTTTCCTCTGGAATAACAGGGACATGTGTTGAGATGTTAGAAGGACATGCACCCCTGGAAGCAGCCTCTGCCTCTGCATGGAGAAACTCTGCCCTGTGTCCAGCCCATATCAGACTACACAAGATCAAGTAGACTGTTGTTCTGGTAAGCCATTGAAATTTCATGGTCTGTGGCTTGAACAGTATGGTCAAGCCTGCACTCACCAATATGAGGGCTTAGTGCTGCAGACGCTCTGCAAGTGTATGTATTCTTTCTGGCTTCAAGATTGGATCTGAAGCTTATTTTGTAAGCTTGGGAAGTTCCTTCCTGGGGCCTCAGCATCCTCAACTATTAAATGAGAGTGCAGAGCTCAGTGAACCCCAGTGCCCTTCCCAGGTCTTGTACTCAACAGCTAAGAGTCAGTAGAGGGCAGTGCATATGTGTAAATCCTCGGTACCTCAGGCCCAGGTGCCAGGAAAGCTCAACAGCAAGACAGAGTAGCATGGGGTTATTATATGGATGTCAGAACCAGACTCCCTAGTTTCAAGTCCTACCTTCCTCCCATAAGCAGGTTACTCAACCTCTCTGTGCCTCAGTTTCCATCATTTTTCATAGTTTTCCTCATATAGACCGTATGCATATTTTGTTAGACTTATACTGAAGTATTTCACTTTTGAGGATGCTAGTGTAAATGGGACTGTGTTTTTAGTTTCAAATTCCACTTGTTCATTGCTGGTATATAGGAAGGCAATTGACCTTTCTATATTAACCTTGTATCTTGCAGTCTTGCTAAAATTCCTTATCAGTTCCTGGAGTTTATGTTGTTGTTGGTTCTTTCAGATTTTCTACTAGACAATCACATCATCTGTAAACAAAGACCAAAGAGTTTTATTTCTTCTTACTCAATCTTATGCCTTTTATTTCCTTTTTTTCCTGTTACTTTAGCTAGGACTTCTGGGACAGTATTGAAAGGAGTGGTGAGAGGGGATCTGTTATTTTTTCAATGGAAACAATAATAGGATCTCCCCAGCAGGACTCTTTTAAGGCTTAAGGAATTAGTGCATGCAAAGTGCTTAGATGAGACCTGGAACTTAGTAAGTGCTAAGTAAATGTTTGTTAAGAAATAAATTACTTAGGACTCCCTCTGCCTAGATGACTTGTTAAGTCACTTTTCCCCACGAAACTTTTCAGGCACGGTGCCAGGTTGCATGAGAAAGCTGAGTTCTGGGGACAAGGGAGTTAGAGCCAATGAGCTATCTCTGGCATAGTTGCTTTTCCTGACCAACAGGTTTCTTGCTTGACCTAAGCATTATGAGGCCAAGAAATGACACAGCCTCATTATCAAAACTCTCTATTGTTTCCAATTTAATTACAGCTGAGAATGAAATCCAGAGCCCCTTTCTTCACTTCATTTATTGCAGTTACACCAGCATGCTCTGTTTTAACTTCAAGCCGTAAGGTTGGCCCCAACCATACTTGAACCACCCTTTCCTTGGGAAAGATAACTCCAAAGTCACTGGGAAGGGAATATCTGTACTAATCTTGCCCCAGCAGGAGCTTTGGGGTCACAGGAGGAGAAATTGCAGGAACAACAGCTGAGCCTTGGAGTGGACAGCCCGCAGAACTATTCTTATAACTCCTACAAGGAGGCAGTGGTATGGAGAGACACGGCTCAGCTCGCAAGAGCTCGTGCTTCTCTGTAATATCAGAGTGCTAGAGGCCCTCTCCAGAGCTCCCCTGTCAATAACCCTGGCCCTGAGCACTACCGGCATATTCCTGCAGTTGCCTGGCACACTCAGTTCTCCCAAGTAAATCCATCTTGGATAGACAAAGAGGTGCCTTGGCCCAGCCAGGACTCCCGTCCTTACCTACTGACTTTCTTTATGAACTTGGAGTAGTCATTCAACCTCCCTAGGCTTTTCTTACTTATCTCTAAAATAGCCATTTGAGAAGCCACTAAGGCTCTAAGCTGCTGTGAGGAGCTGATGATATCCAGGAGTGGCTCATACTCATGCTGCTGAGGAAGGGAGAATATGAGTCGGTCTTCCCCCCCTCCTCCCTCCCTCCCTCGACAGGAGTCAACTGAGTTCATCTTTGGGCCACAGTCAAGAGTTTTGGAAAGTGATTGAAAAGTCTTACTTACTTAAGAAAAAGTCTTTAGAAAAGATTCGCTAATGAAGTGGTGGGATCTTTAGCTATTCTTTGGGCTCCGTCCTTAATTTGTGTTGTCACTGGGCGATCATCAGACAGGGACAGGTGTGTGCGCCTCTGTTGCTGGGAGTTGAGAGGGCTAATAAATCAGAATTCTTGTGTGTAGAGCTGTATAGGATCCAGCACAGATCTTTACAAGAGCGCCCTTTACAATCTGATACCCTGAAGGCGGCAGTGGTTTTCTGTTGTTTAGTAGGAGTCTGACCAGGAATAAATTGCTGCAGCCTTTACGTAGGAAAAACATCCTGCCCTAGATCCTTTGATCCCACAAGTGCCTGCTGGCTGGACCTGACCATCTGCAATAAAGCTCCTTCCCAAAGCTTTGAGAACAGAACCTAATTAACCGGGGAGAAGAGAGGACAAGATTGGCATTCAACATTCACATTGTAATAGATGGGAAGGGAAAGGCTGTTCTTCTCTGGTGCGCAGTGTGCTATCATCCGCCCTGGGAAAAGCAGTGAAGTGACGTCACTTACTGTTTCTCTATGTAGCAGAGACTAATGTCCATTTCAGAAACACCGCCACCCTGGCCTGGAGAGAGGAGCAGGGTCGCAGTCAAACGTCAGAGGAGACTTGCTGCTCACCCAGGCCTGCAGCACGTGTAAGGCCAGCCCAATGGGAAGCTCACCTGTCCAGGGGCCACAGAGCACTCTTCCACGTGTGCTTAGCAATCTGCCTGTTCTCAGTGGGTGGGGTGACACCTGAAACTCAGATAATGGGCCAGATAATGTATATCCGGTGCAGCATTTAGCACATGGTTGATGCTTAGTAAAGGGGTGAAGGGTTGTTGTTTGAGATTTCTATGACCCCTGGCCAAAATCCACAAGGATTGTTCTGGGAAATGGCTTGGGAGAGCTGCTCAGGGCCTAGAGAGGGTGGGGCAGATGCTCCCAGAAGAAATCTGCCCTGCTGCTGGGTCCTGTACTGTGGGAGTGCTCTCACATGCCGTCCCTAGGGGAAGTGACCTGTCTCACTGTTCCTCTTCAGTTCATGAAGGTGGAGGGGTAAAGGGCGGGTGCTTACCTCCACCACACAGCCTGGAGGAAGGCCTTTCCCAGATTATCCTCATGCCTTTTGAGTTTCTGAATTCAAAATGAGGTTTAAGACTTAGTTAAGAGTCTGACCACATTGAGCACTGCAGGAGACAGCCACAGGAGAGGGGACTCAGGCTTAGGGTGGCTGAATTAGGGTGAAGGTGAACTGAAGACAGAAAGGTTCAGCCAAAAGATGACAAGGGGGAGGTTTGGTGGGGAAGGGGAGTGGACAGTCATTCAGACCATCTAAAGGGCTCCTCACCCACTGCTGAAGCAGAGGGGAGGGGACATACCAGCTGCCAGCCGACTTGTCCAGCTGGCTCTCCTTCTGGGGTGTGGCCACCACCCACCCAACAACAGCGCTGAAGCTTGGAGGGGGAGCCGATTTACAATCTGTGGTCTGCCCATCATTGCTGCAAAGTGAGAGAGGACTGAGTGGCTTAGCACCCGTGAGACTGACCTGACTTGGGCAGGGGACTCCAGCTCTGTGTGGAGGCTCATTGACAGCGTCAGGACAGCTCTGCCTCTGGATTTGTAGCTAAGTAGGGGAAAAACACTTGGCTTTGGAGCCAGACAGTCCAGACTGAAATCCAGGTTCCGTTGATGAGGATTTTAGGCCAGTTAATTTTAAAACTGCAGATGAGAAGCCGGCTCCGAGGACTGGAATTTTGCTTGCCCTTTTGAGAGACATTTGCATTTGTGAAGGAAGGGGGGATGACCTTGTAGGGACCTGAAACTGGCCACCCCAGGATGTGTCTCTTTGGCATCGGGATTGTTTGGGGCTGATTGCTTTCGATAAACTGGGACAGGGAAGGAGGCTCTGGGGAATGGAACTTGCCCTTGTTGGGACACATTTACATTTGTAAGGTAAATCTCTATCTGTAAAAGGTGCCTCCCTCTCTGTACCAGGAAGAAGAAGAGAGATGACCTTATCCCTAGAAACTCTTAATGGGGAAGGCAAGAACGTAAGTTGATTGCTGTCTGGCAATCTCATGTAACTGATTTAGGGTGGTGGCTTCTGACCTTTACTTAATCCGATTTGATTCTTGTCTAAAAGTCATGGGATCACCCAATGACCAGACTCCACCTGCACTGATACCATTTTAACTTTTTTTCATGTTCTTTCCTTTGTCTTGTAAAGAGATGACTCACATACCCATGCCTTATAAAATTAGCCCTAACCCTCAACTTGACTCCTCAACAGGAGCTCTGACTGCCCATGGGTCCTGTCCCCACGCACCAGCTCTGCCTGCCCATGGGTCCTGTCCCCATGCCAGCCGGTGCAGCAGCAGCGGCTCTGACTGCCCATGGGCCCTGTCCCCATGCCAGCGGGGGCAGCAGGAGAACCTCTGACTGCCCATGGGTCCTGTCCCCATGCTATTCTATTCTCTAAATAAAAGAGCACTACTGCCAGATCTTAAGAGTCTAAGAAATCTTTCTTTCGACTCCTTGGCTCACCGACCCCACATCACCGTCACTTAGTATTTGTGCAGCCTTAAGAAAGTCTTCTCCAACTGTCAGAGTCCCAATTTGTGAAAGAAAAAAAATATTCTGTTGTTCGAGGTGGTAACTGTCATGCTCAGAATGGCAGGGGGTACACAGTGGCTTTTATGATGGAGAGCTCCTGATACTGTGGTCTTTGTGTCTCCTCTGAGCAAGAAATTAAGTAGTAAACCTCCCAAGTAGTAAACCTCTGAGACACACTGTTAGAGGCAGAAGGCACTCAAATATGCACGTGCTAAATGTTGGGAAAACTCGAGTATAAGCAGCCTTGTAAACTGAAAACAGCCTCGCAGTGAACCATGACGAAATTTATCATTTGGGGAAGTTATCGAAGCTCCTCCGTATCTTCCAGATCGACTGTATTAGAGAGAGCATCTTGGGATTTTCAGATGAGTTTCTGATGGTGAACGTGACATGCTGTAGCTTCATCCTTATGGTCTGTACTCCCTGAGGTGCGGTATTTGCATGTCCCAGGCCCCTGAGCACTGATGGTGGCGCTGGGAGCAGCTGGGGCTGTACTCTTTACCTCATTCCTCCTTCACCCTGGGCAAAATGCTGGCAAGATTTCCTGTTTCTGAGATGACTCTGTGATTAGAGCACGTTTTAGTTTCCTTGGGCCGAATGAGCTGGTACAGGGTTGGCAGGGCAGGAGTCTTGGTGGCTGGGTTGGGGGTGTGGAGGGAGGGTGGAGGAAGGGTGGAAGGAGAGCAGAGGACAGAGGAAAGGGGGAAGGCTGAGAACTCCAATCTCAGACCCGCTTCCCCACCCCTGGGACACATGCCCTCCTGCCACCAGCCCCTCCGTCCCCCAGGAGGCCCCTCCTGGGGCTTGTCCAGCTCCAACGCTGCTTCTCTCTGTGCTGTTGCTTCGTCTTCTCCTCGTACCGTAGGAGGGATGCACGTCCAGTCCACATCTGCCTGCTGTGTTTTTGAATATCCAGATCTAAAGCCACATTAAACTGAAGAAGTGCATTTTTTGGATCATAAGAGACCAAGAATGTTTTCTCTCTTTACTTCTTTCTGGCTTTTCTCAAAGCATAGGGAACCCTCATATGAGCCAGGGAGATATCTCAAGTGCTCAAGGCAATCTGAGTCAGCGAGGTTCCTGTTGCTTCATTCCTGGGTGGAAAACCTTTGTGACCTTTGTGGGAAGTGTGACCGCCATGTTGGTAGGCTGGCTCTGCCTTGGGGACACTGTGGAAGTTCACATGGGCAATGCTGAATCTGTGTTCCTGGAAGAGTGATCTTCACCCTGCCTGAGGCCACCTCGGGCACTTGGCCCTGGCAACACCAGGACGTTGCCTCATGCCCGCCTCCCGTGGGTGTTCCCTGACACCTTGTCACTGACTTGCTGAACCCCCAACCCTCCTGGAGCACGCTGCCTGGGACTGACAGCATTCGAAACCAGCCTACTGTTTTTCAACTGCAAACTCTGTGCTAGGGACTCACATGTACGCCCTCCTCTAATCCTGACAATTGCTCTGCCAGGGAGACACTGTTAGGCTCACTTTACAGCTTGGAAGCTGAAGCTCACACGGCATACAGACTTGCTCAAGGTCACAGGGCCGCTGGGATTGGAGCCCAGATCACCCGGCCCTAAAGCCCATGCACTGCCCTGCTCACAGGTCCCTGGCCAGCGCAAGCCTGGGTGTGGCAGCAAGGCTGCAGAGTCACTGTGCACAAGACAAATGGGACGTGTGCAAGTAGGAGTGGTTGAATTGACAGCCCAGAAAATATTGCCAGAGCCACACTCAGACTTGTGGCTCCTTTCTTTCTTTACTGCTTTTCAAATCTGTATCCTGGGCCAACAGCCTCCTCCCTAGAATCAGTGCAACCGGAAGTTTTTCTGCTCTGGACTCTTTGTTTCCAATGATAAAATGGAAGTAATAAAAATAACAGCAGGACTCTGAGAAGGATGGAGCATTAATGTCCAGAAAATATTTACTGCTTTGGAAAGTCTATTAATTGAAGTACCTTTTAGGTTAATGAAAGTAAAATGCACGAAAGCCCAGAAAACCCACAAACTGTGTGCATATCTTAAGAAGTGACCTGTAGGAGAGAAAAACAGCAACTGAGTTCAACCAGAGCTTAACTGAGCCTCCCATTATGGGAGAAAAACCTAAATTCCACAGAGTTCATCCATGTAAAGCTTGATGAGTGAGTGACAAGTCCTTCAGCCAATGAGAATTCATATTGGAAGCATTACATCATGGAGGCAAAGGATCGTTGGTTCTCTGGCTTCTGAGACCCAACCCTGGCTCCTGGCCTGTGTAAAAATTGCTTTTCATTGGGGAGGGGGAGACAACACACCCCAGAAAGATGCTTTATCCAGCTTCTAGCATCCATCTGTTTCAGAAGGCATGATTTTCCTTCTACGCAGGCCTGGGATGCTGTTCTATTCACACTGTGAGGGATGCTGAGAACACCTGCGGATGCACACTGAAGTCGTGTGTTTTACAGTTGGGTTTCCCTGAGAACCCTGCTCCACCTGTTGTGGTATTTCTAACGTCACCACAGGACAGAGAAGTTCTACTGGATCAGGAGCTGGGAAAGACAATTTTAACAGCTGGCTCATTTTCTTAGTGTCTGGAGGTTAGATATATATTTACCATTCAAAGCAATTGGGATCCAGACTTCCGCAGTTTTCAGGGGAATGTTGTGGTGGGATCTTCCCCCAGGCCTAACAGAGGGGAGAAAAGCGCTGTAGACTCTACACATAGAAAGAAGAGTAGGAGCATTGTTCTCCTGGGAAATTCAGATGAGAGGGGCTCTTTATTCCTACTCCAGGAAAACATTTCCAGCTGGGAATGGAGTCATCTGAGTTCTGGAATGGCCCAGTGGCCGTGTGACCTGGAATCATCTTTGCATGCTTGGTGTGCTGGGTATTCTCACATGTTTGAACTCATATGTTAATAAAATTTGCAGAGTGAAAGAAATTCAAAGCCACAGACGAACTTTTTTTCCCCGTGTGTTGTGATGCAAGAGAAAGACCATTGGATTTGAATGCAGAGGAGCTGGATACAAATACCAGCTCCAAAATTACCAGATGAATGACTTTGAGCAAAGCTCCAGGCCTCTCAGGGCCTTGGCTCTCTCAGATATAACAAACTGTTGATAAGAACACATATCTTACATGGTGAGTATGAGAACTACATTAAGTAATTTGAGCTCCAGAGTCTATGCTCTTAAGCACTGAAGGAGGGACGTGGTGCCAAGCCAAGACAAAAGTGGAAGCTGACCTGGGAGATATGGTTGTCTTCTGCTGGTTTTAAATACCATAACCAGTATTGGGGTGGGGGTGGTTGTCAGAGAATTGTAAATATGGATTTCTGTAAGTCAAGAGTTGCCTGTGTGTAATTGTGAAACAGTTTGATACCAACTCTCAGTAGAATTGCAGTTTAGAGGAGTTAAATTGTTTTAGTAAGGGCAGGCTAACTGCTATAATAAACATCTTCAAATTTCAGTGGCTTAATAAAATAAAGGCTTATTTTTATCTTACTCCATAGTTCAATGTGTATGTATGTGTGTGTGTGTGTGTGTGCATGTGTGCACATGGGCACGATCCATGCGGGGACCCAGGCCCCTTCCTGCTGGGATCTCTGCAATTCCCTGGGCCACTGAGTCCAGCACTGGATACACTACATATGGACAGCCAGTGAGGGGAGAGAGAGAACCAGAAGAATGACTCAGAAGACTTTTTAAGGGCCCAGCCTGGAAGTGTTGTATATACTTCTGCCCACATTCCCTTAGTCAGAACTCACAGAGCCCCACCAATCACAGGGGAGACTGGGATACGTAACTGAGCTCTGTGTCCAGGGGGAGAAGAAAAATGGGATTTGGGGAATACATAGTGTTGTATCTGCCGTAGTCTATCCTTCTGGTCATCAAACACCTGTTTCATTCTTTCTCCTACACTCATTCTTCTTCAAGGGAAACACACCCTGATCCTATCTAGTCTTCACGTCCAGCTCAGTGATCAGACTCAAATGATGTGCAGTCCTCTCCATCAGTCTACACGTGGCTGCTCATGAACTAAAATGTCCCAAGAACATGATGCATATGTTCTCTCCATATCCTCATAAACTGAATGCACAGTGGTGGAACGAAAACAGGATAACCACAGTACAAGTTCATATTTGCAAAGCTGAAGAGTGGTAGGCATACAGAACTAGACTCAAATTGAAGAGTGGGAGGCACATTGCAGTTTTGAACTCCTGCTGGGAAGACATCGTGAAGAGCCCCTTCCTCCACCTCTTGATTATGTCGTTGTGTCAGTTATCTTGTTGCACAGCAAAAGACTGCAAAGCTCAGCAGCTTAAAGCAATAAATGTTTATTATCATACAGTTTCTGAGGGTCAGGAATCTGGAAGTGGCTTTGCTGCATGGTTCTGGCTCAGGGTTCTCATGAGATTGCAGTTAAGATGTTGGCTGATGCTGAGGCCATCTGAAGGCTTGACTGGGCCTGAGGAGCTGCTAACTCACATGGCTGTGGGCCATGGGCTAAAGTTCCTCCCTGGCTGCTGGCAGGAAGTCTCAGTTGCTCACCATATGGACCTGTCCATAGGACTATTTAAGTGTTCTCATGACATAGCAGAGGGAGGAGGAAGCCACATTGCTTTTTGTTTTTCAGTGAAGAAGATTCACCCTGAGCTAACACCTGTGCCAATCTTCTACTTTGTGTGTGGTATGCCTCCACAGCATGGCTAATGAGTGGAGTAGGTCTGTGCCTGGGATCCGAACCTGTGAACCTGGGCTGCCTAAGCGGAGCACATGGAACTTTAATCACTCGGCCATGGGGCTGACCCCGAGCCACAATATCTTTTTAATCTTAATTTCAAAAGTCATACATTGTCTCATTACCTCATTCTATTTGTTAGAAGCAAATTTAGAGACATATTTCAAAACCATCACAACCATGATTCTATCTTCTAGAAGAACCCCCTTACCTACTGTTTCTGTAGTAGTACCAGTAACCACATCCAGAGTTTTTTCCTAGACATAATTCTCAAGTCTTGTTTATTTTTCTTCCTCATCCTCATTGCTGTTCCTTTGTCAACTTCACAGTGGCCAGTTTGAGATTATTCAAGAAAATTTATTAGGAAAGCAATACCTTTAATCTGATTGTTGGTGGAAGGGGGCTTAGTTATGTCATTCAGCTGAGAAGTTTACTGGGCCTTTGACTTTAGAAAGAGTTGGCTTTTCCAACTCTGCAACACTCACATTTCTAGCTTCTATATTTTCTTTCATTCTGCTTACTCACTGGGCAGTTCTCTGCTGATCTCTTATCTTTCTTGTGTAACGTTCCAAAAAAAAAAAAAAAAAAGCCAATACTAGTCAGTCTACACTACCACACTGGTTGTTTTTGATTATCTCCCCAGAGGCCCCCGCTGGGTAGGCTCATGGTCTGCCTTCCAAGTTACTATGGGTGGCAGTTTTACCAACTGCTTTGCCGCTGCATAACATGGGGTGCCCTCTTTCCAGACTCTGATCCTGATTTCCTCATGGTTTGCCACACGACTGTTAAGCCAATGCCATATTTTAGTTTTCATGACGGAAACGTATTTCAGGGCTCCAATGACCATATCAGTCAGGGTTTTGTATTTGAGTAGAAAAGGATTTAATATAAAGAATTATATGCTTATGAAATTGTTAGCAGAGCTGGGGGAGCAAAGGTCAGGAAGAAGAGCTGTGGGATTTGAGAAAATTAGGAAGCACTGGAATTGCAGGAAGCCAGCTCTGGGAAGTCAGCTACTTGCTGAATTGAAGCAGGTGGTTCCTGGGAGCCTGCCTGGACACTGGAAACTTTGTGACTGCTATCTGACCATACATCTACCCACTGCTGTTAGAGAAGAACAATCCTTTACCCTTCTCTTCCATCTTCTGAATGGTGCCTCTCAATAGCATACGTTAGACCAGAAACTTCCTGGAATGGAAGTATGACATGTAATTTCCAGAGTTTCAGCCCAAGTGACACAGGAGTGATCAGAAATGAGAATAGTTCTGAGCATCAGTAAACAGTAGATGGATTAGGGCAGCATTCTGGAAAAACTCATACTTGAGTCTAGAAGTAGAGACAGGATTTGAGCATGCATAGAGAATAGAGGATTCCTTTGTGAGTGAGTGGCACAGTGTGACTAGATCATACATATGACAACATGCCTAGTAGCTTCTGGCAGAAAGACACTCAATAAATGTGTGACAGAGGCAGGTGGGAATGAGTGTGTGTGTTCATGGAAGGAGACATCTGAATGGAAAGAAAGGAGAAGACGAGGGTTAGAAGGACCTGAAGCCACCTCACATGGTGCTTTACCATTCTCAGAGTAAGTTCACCCATGTTATCTTGATTCTTTCAAGTATCAGTAGGGTGGGAAGATTATCAGGGAGCTTGTGGAGGATGACAACTGACATTTACCGAGTGCTTATTATCTGTTAGGCTCTTTGTGTATCTCACCTTGTCACCTTCACCTGTGTACCTCGTGGCTTCTCTTTGTTCCTCTTTCCCTTCAAGGCTCATCTTGATCACCTCACCTCTACATGCTCACCTTGTTCCCCTTTACCTGTACATACTTCAGGACAAGCCTAGCTGGACTTGATTTTATTGTTCACTTTCCAGTGAAAAGGACTGAAGTTTAGTAAAGTTAGGTGATTTATGACAGTGCCTGAATTTGAACTTATGTCTGCTTGACTTCAGATCCCCATGATTTAACCTTTATACAGAGTTTCCTCTTGAGCAAGAGAGGGCCAGGAATTCCATATCTCAGGGAGCACATATTTACTTAGTACAAAGGTGCGGTAGGCCAAGTCTCCAGGCAGCAGGAGTCCTTACCCAGCCATGACTTCCTGGGGGACTTCACTATCCTTCCCTCCTCTGGGCTCAGTTTCCAAATCTATAAAAAGCAGGGACTGGACTAGAGCAGCGTCTGCCAACTGGGGCTAGAGGGTCACATCTGGCCCTGCCTGTCCTGTGGATAAGATTTTAGTGACACCCAGCCGCCCTTGCCGCTCCTGTCTGTGGAGGAGACGTGCAGGATTGAGTATGGCCTGTAGAGCTGACAGGGTTGCTCCTGCCCTTTACAGACAAAGGCTGGGACGCTGGGCCAGAGGATCTGGAAGGGCTCTCCCAGGTTTGTTCTGTGGCATTGTAAGGTCAGTTCTTAAATTCTCTCATTAACTTCAAGCCCTTGTCAGTGGCCCATTTGCTTCAAGAAATGGTTGTACCAAATCTCTTTATAAATGCTTCCTTGCAGTGTGTGTGACCAGGTGTGACCCACAACCTTGCCAAACAGCCTTGTTGCCCATAGCCCACTGGCCCCAGACAGGCCACAGGAAGGAGGAAGGACACTGGGTCACCTTCTCTGTTTTGTCTCAGGAGCTGAATTCCAAGAGTAGGCACACTTTTCCTCTACCCCTGTGGAAGCTATGACCCCGGAGAGTGGCAGGTGCTGACGAATGCCCAGGAAGCACCTTCCCTGCTGCCAAGAGGTGCAGGGCACCGAGGCCCCTAATGTCCTCAGGATTCGGGGGACACTGAGCTGGAAGAGGAGCAGGACAGGCTGGGGGAGGCAGCTGGGGGCAGGGGGGCAGATCCATCCCGGGATGGCACTGCTGCCATGTCTTCAGCTGAGGCAGTAAGGTGTGGTCTGGGATGCCAAAAAGTGGACTGTCTGCTTTTGCAGGTGGCTTTGGTCCACCAGTTATTTTCTGATCGACTCACTTGTGGCACGAACGGCTCAGGTAATTCCAGTGACCACCCCTGGTGGGCTGCTCCTGGGTATCACCCCTTTTTGTGTGTGCATAAAGAAACTCTCTGTCTATTGATGCCGCTGATTGCATATTTCATCCTCAGATCACTGGCTTTCGTGCTCTTTCAAAGATGACCTCAGCAAGAAATGCATTTTACAGTAACCCAGTATATATATACCTGGTGCTGATAGACACGTGTGTGTGTGTGTACATATAAAACTGAAATATCAGTTTCAGGAAACAATACTCACCCTTACTACAGATGACACACTTTTATATGTTCTAGGCTAGTATTTTATCCTGGTTTCGATTTGCTGAAGTGATTTCCCGGGAAAATAGGTCATGACTTGCAATTTGGAAGTGCTGCTTTAGATAATGTGTGGCACGTGGAAAGGGCTTTCTTTTTTTTTTTTTTGCTATTGTTATGTTTTCATAATTCTTCATTTCAGGCCACTTCAGGAACACTGGCTTGTATCAGAAGAAATGTCTTTTGTGTCTCTGTAGCTGTGTGACCTCGGGCAAGTTACTCCCCACCATCGGCCCCAATTTCTTTACAAGTCACATGGGGAGTTGGGACTAGATGACAGCTGAGTTTCCTTCCGGCTCTGAGAGTCTGTGATTCTATGTTGTGCTTGTCCCTAGGGTGACAGGAATACCTGTCATGTAGTATTTGCAACAATGTTAGAGGATACTGCTGGCTCTGGAAAGCATGGTATGTTGTTGGATACTTTTCCATTGAAGCTCAGACAAAAGGGACTTGTCAGGAAGACCATTAAGAAACCTCAACTTGGCTGTGAACTCATCATCTGATGTACTCAAGCGCATTGCCAATCTCCTTTTGGGAAAATTCGGCTTCACCTAACAGCTCTCCCAATGCTGAGAACCTGCCAAGTGCCCACATACTCTGCACACAGGAACTGCAGGCACAGGGGCCCAGCTCCTCATGCAGAGCTGGACAAGAATCCAGGCCTTCTGACTCCCACCCCACGGGACCTCTTGGCCCCTAAAAGGGTGGGAGTGGTGTCCTTGGACTACAGAGAACAGGATGGAGAAGACGGCCTGCTCAGGTCACTGACGGTCATGGCATCTCTTTTTTTGTCTACTGTGGAGAACTGTTAGGCATGACACCTGCCATAACCAGCGTCGCCACTCCTCCCTGCTAGCTCCCTGCTTGGAGAAGGAAGCAGTTCCAGGCTGGGTTGGTGTGTGTGTGTACAGGAGTGGCCATACCTGACCCAGAGCCTGGCCTGGAGGCTCTGCCCAGGAGAGGAGGGGCAGGGAGCAAACCAAGCAGTCCAGCCCCTGCCTGCTCTGAGTTGGGGAGACAGGAGGACTGGCCAGCTGGCAGGGAACAGGCAGACCCTGACAGAGCAGCAGACAGGGCAGGGTAGGAGCCTTTAGTGCTATGAGGACAGGCGGGAGCCCAGCCTACCCTTGCTATGGCCTCCACTGCAGGCCCAGGCTCCTCAGAGCCTCCGGAGGACTCCTCCCTCTCCGGGCGGCCTGCGTGTGGGCCAGTCCCTCCTAGTCCCTGGTGCTGGAATCATGCAGCAAGTCAGGGGGAAAGCCGGAATGTCCCAACTTTCCAACCTCAGCTTCCTCCTCCATCCCTAGGTCCCTGGATCTTCTGATCATGTCAGTAGAAAGGTTTTGGGCATGCAACCCCAGTATAGGTATACATTTTATTTTATCCATATACAACTGTGTTAGTATATTTTGTGTACTAAAAATATACGTGAAACAAAGATTAAAACATTGCAATAAATAGGATTTTGAGATAGTTTTTGTTAATTATTTATTAAAGGGTCCCCAGATCGTTTTCTCTCAGTGACGGAAAGTGTTTGAATATCCTTTATTTTCTTTTGACATCTTGGCTCACCTCTGAGTGATGTGGTAATTCAAAGGCCTGGGTTAAGTCCAGTTTATTTGAACACTTGGTTATAATGGCTGCCACCTCTAAAGAAGGTACACTGGGTCCAGGTGGAAGCTGCTCGTGGTTGAGGGTATGTACGAGGCCTTCACCAAGCCTCATTACGTATTTGTTAGTTATGTCCACTGATTATGCAGGGATCTTTATTGATATTCAGTAACTAAATTTCTACCTGTCTTGCATTGGTCAGTGAAGTTCTTAAATGAATTGGATTGCCTTTAATATGCATTGTTTGAAAGTCTGAAAAATAGGTTGGCAAGGTCTGTTTTTAAGAATTTTTTAGTATCGGCTTTATTGAGCTATGAGTTCACATGTACAATTCACCCATTTAAAGTGCACGATTAAATGGCTTCAGTGTATTCACAGAGTTTTGTAACCATCACCACAATCAGTTTTAGAAATTTTTCCTCACCCCAAAAGAACCCCTGTGCCCATAGTAGTCACTCCTCATTTCTCCCCTCCCCCTAGCCCTAGACCACCACTAATCCACTTTCTAACTTGATGGATTCACCTATTGTGGATATTCCATATAAATGGAATGATACAACATGTGGTCCTTTGTGACTGGCTTCTCTCACTTAGCATGTTTTCAAGGTTCATCCATGTTGTATCACGTCTCACTACTTCATTCCTTTTTATGGCCAAGTAATATTCCATTGAACTGATATATCACATTGTTCAGTATCAGTTAATGGACTTTTGGGTCATTTCCACTTTTGGCTATTATGAACAATGCTACTATGAACATTTGTGTACAAGATTTTGTGGCTTTTGTATGGACATATATTTTTATTTCTTCTGAGCATACACCTAGCAATGGAGATGCTGAATCATATGATAACTCTTTGCTTACCTTTTGAGGAACTGCCAGACTGTTCTCCAAAGTGGTTGCACCATTTTACATTCCTACCAGCAAGATATAAGAATTCCAATTTCTCCACATTTTTGTCAACACTTGTTATTATCTACCTTTTTTATTATAGCCACCCTAGTAGGTGTGAAGTGGTATCTCATTGTGGTTTTGATTTGTGTTTCCCTAATTACTAATGATGTTGAACATGTTTTCATGTGTTTACTGGGCACTTGTGTATATTATATTCTTTGGAGAAATGTCTGTTCAAGCCCTTTACCCATTTTTAAATTGGATTGTATTTTTTTTTTTTTGGTGAGGAAGATTGGCCTTGAGCTAACATCTATTGCCAATCCTCCTCTTTTTGCTTGAGGAAGATTGTTGCTAAGCTAACATCTGTGCCAATCTGCCTCTGTTTTATGTGGGATGCCGCCACAGCATGGGTTGATGAGCAGTGCTAGGTCTGTGCCCGGGACTGGACCCTGTGCAGCCTGGGCCGCCACACCAGAGCACACGAATTTAACCATTATGCCACCGGGTCTCCCCAGGTTGTTTGTCTTTTTATTATTGAGTTGTAAGTATTTTTAGTATGTTGTATGATATCAGATATATGATTTGCAATTTTTTACCCATACTTTGGATTGTCTTTCATTTCCTTGATGTTTCTAGGTGTTTAAAGTGTGTAGCTATGAGGGTTTCTGTAGGTGTCTCACCTAGATGGTTTTCAGGAATGAAGTCACATAATATGGACATATTTCCAAACACCGGGTTCAAAAATGCCTTCTCCAATACACGACTTTCTAAAAGAGTTATTTTCTCACTCCTAGTTACAACTTTGCCTTACCTTGAAGACTAAGAGTGTTTTTAAAATTTATTTACATATCTTGATAGTATCTGCTGGCAGGCATACTGTTGACTGGCACTTGCCATCACGGAAAATGTCAGCCAATTCGGAACACCATGTATAAGAGAAACGGCTGGTTTGACAAGTCTTTTAAGTATCTTGCCATGAGGCAACCATTGTGGTATAAAAATTTCATGATCACTCCAAATGCAAGTGTAAAGGTCTTGTTTTCGTAAAGTTAACTACATCAGTGACATCCAGCTGCGCTAATTGCTGCATTGTGACGCCAGCTTCTATGCCACAGTAACTTGTCTGCAAATGAATTTCAAGTAAGGGGCTTTAATTGTAAACCTAACCCCAGAATTCCTTCTATGAAAAAAACGGAATTCTGGTTCAAGCAGCAGCTGCTTCTGTGGCTATCCCTTACACAGTCCTCCCATAAGGTGTCATTTTCATTAAAGGTGATATTTAATGTTGAGTCCATCGTCTCCAGGACACTATTTAGTAGCTCACAAAAAAGAATTGTTAAGATGTTTTATTACTGACACAGAGTCTAACAAATATTATAAGTGGAGCCACGTTGGGGACATCTGCACTTTCCTCTGATTGTATAATAAAGCTCCTTGACTAATTAATTTGTTCTATTGCTTGCTTCTTCAACTGCTAACCAAGATTGGAACTGACGTCTTTTTATAGTATCTGCTAACAAAAGACTACATTTTAATTTGTTGCTACATTGTTTTTCACATTTCAGTCACTCTTTCCCCAGCAGGAAAAAAAACGTGTTTCCCAAATGTTAAGTGATTTCTTTTTTAGTCTATTGCTATGAAATGAGAAGCCTTGGAAGAAGTTTTTAAGTTTATCATTAAGTTCAGTGAGCTGTTCAAAGGCAGCAGATTAAATATTTCCTTCCTTTAAACGTTACTGAGACCGGCAGAGGTCTGTCCTTGCATCTAGTATATTCCTGTTTAGTTTTTAAAAGTTTTGCTAATCATCATGGTTTCACGCTATCATTAGCCAATATCTTGGCACAATACACATTTGGGGAGATTAAGAATGGCTGTAAATTCATTCTTCAAGCCATCTTCTTGATTCTTCCATTTTCGTCAGGTCGGATTAGATTGTCACTGCTTTTGCTTGTTGATGTGGCTGAGGAAGGATTTGTATCTGGGACAGGAAGGGGTCACCACTGTCCTTCTCCAGCTGCTCTCTGGGCTTGCACGATTCATGTCATCTGAGCACCTGTAACTGCATCACACAGCAACCGCTGCAAGAAGGAGCGAGTGACCAGAGCCCACGTCACCTCCTACTGGGTCCCTCGGACACCCATGCATCCCGTTCAACCTGGGACAGTCTGATGTGGAGAAGAAGGATCCAGTTTTATTTTTTGCCTTGCTGTGAGTCAGTTTTCCCAACCCCAGCCCAGAACGTCCTGGCCTCAGTGATCGCGGTTCACCTTCATCATACCCCAAACACGCCTGGGCTGGGTCCGAGCTCTCCGTTCTGCTTGTCCCCCACTATCGCTGTTGAGCCATTGGCATGCTGATTTATTAGTGAGGCTTTAGTGCAGGTACTAAAATCTAGTAGGTTAAGTTCCTCCTCTCTTCTCTTCTTTTTCAATATAGATTCAGCTGTATATGGACATTATTCTTCCATATACATTTTAGAATGTGTTAATCCAATTCCTCGAAAAGTTCAGCTACAATTTTCATTGACATAGCATTAAACTGATAACGTTGATTTGGGAAAGAATAGATATCTTTATAACATTATGTTAACCCAACTGAGAGCGTCGAATATTACCCTATTTATTTGGATCTTTTAAAAGGTCCTTTAAAAGAGTTTAAATTTCTTCTCCACAGAAATCTTAGATATTCTTTAAGCTCATTCTTGGATATCATATAATTTTTGTCAATAGTGTGAATCATCTTTTTATTATTATTCTTCTGTTGATTATTGTTGATAGAGGGAAATGCTATAATGATTTTGGTAAGTTTTTCTTGTGTCTGGCAATTTGTATGAACTCCATTTGGTTTTTTAATATAGATGATCCCATTGTCTGCAAATAATGTTATTTTTTTCTTTTCCCTTCCAAATCTTATGCTTTTTAAAAACAAAAATTTCTTATACAGTTGGCTGAGATCTCTAGGACTGTGTTAAAGGGTGGTGCTGACGGGAGAGCATTGTCTTCCTTTCACTCAAAGGGAGTGTGGGCAAATTTTCTCCCTTAAGGATAATATTTGCTGTAAGTTTTCTGATATATAATTTTTTCTGAGGGCATTTCATTTCTGTGTGCAGTTTGTTAAGATCTTTGTTTTTTCAATCATAAATAGATATTGAACTTTATTAGGTGTGTTTTTTACAAAACTTGAGATAATAGTAGAACTATTCTCCCTTATTCTAGCAATCTTATAAACTGCATTGACAGATTTATTTTGACATTGAAGCATTACTGCCTTTCTGAGATGAATCCTAACTGGTTATAATTTTCTTAATACACTGTTAATACACGTGTAATTTCATAATATGCTATCAGTTAGATTATGGAACATATTATCTATTCTTTGAAAATATGGTAGAATTTACCTGTAAAAAAAGTCTGGGCCTGAAGCCCCCATGTTTTGATATGTAGTGTTTTCATGGTTAGTTCACTGCTAAGTATTTTGTAATTTTCCTTTTAGTTTTATTTTTAATCTAAGCATTATTTATTAAGATATTAACTGGTTTCCAGATATATGGGATTTTAAAAGATACCCATTTGATATTGATTTCTAATTTTATTGGTATGTGGTCAGAGAATATATTATAGATGTATTTTATACACCTATATCTATATGATTTTGATGCCTTGGAACCCATTGAGGTATATGGTCAGTTTTTATAGATATTCCACGTGTTGAAAACAGTGTGGATCTTGTCTGTGTTAGGCATTGAATCCTCCCTGTAGCTGACGGTTCAAGCACGCTCCGTGTCTTTGCTCGTGATGTATGTCTGCTTGAGCCATCGTGTTTGAAAGAGGTGTGCTGACTCCCCACCCACAGCTGCTGACTGAGTCCTCCTCACAGGTTTGGTAGTTGCTGCGTCCTACATTTTGAGGTTATATTGCTTTGAATTCAGGTGATTATATCTTTTGGCTCTGTTATTGTTCTTACTAGTAAGCTATGATACCTTCTGCTTTGAATCTGTTCTGTTAAATGTTAAGATTGCTATCCAAGTTTTCAGCTTTTGACTCAAACTTACCTAGTATATCTTTTCCCACCTTTTATCATGATCTTCTTTTCTTTTGGATCTTTTTGTTTCCAGTTCCCTGTTGTTGTGTTTTAAAGGTTGTCTGTGTAGTGATTCTCTCTAAGTGGAGCATTCTTTTACGGTGTCTGCAAAGCAGCAGAATTTATTCAGTTCGGCACATGCTTTCCGGGAGGGCTGACCTGCCCTGGTCTCTCTCTCCCAATACCTTCATAGCTCCCCAGCTGCACAACATGGCCAGTAGTGTGGCTTTCCAGAGTCACACTGAAACCAAAAGTAAAGGCCTCGTCTCTCAGCCACTGGCCTGCCAAGCCAGAGAAGCCTGAGCTGAGCTGGGGTCCGCGTGACTCCCACACAGACGCTAGAAGTTGTCTATATGTGACAGGAACCCAATCCTGAATCAAGAGGTAGGGGGAGGAGGCAGGAAGGTTTGCTGAAGGATGAGCCTAAATGAAGCTGTTAGAAAGAGATCATAGTGATTCGAATCTTGTGCCATCCTGTGTCATTTTCATTTCTCTCCTCTTCTCTCACTTTGTGCGTGAGAGTTGGCCTGAGGCTCATCCCTCAGCTCTGATAGAGGTTTTGGGCTGGTATCTGTCAGTTTTCAAAATGGAGATGATAAAGCAGGTTGCCCTTGTGTCTGTTTGGGGAGCTTGCTAAACAATGGCTGATACGTCAGCCAAAGTAGGCCACTGAAGAGCAGTGGCGTGGATGCCCGGAGAAGGAAGGCCACTTCAGAGAGGGAGGCTTATTAGAAGATGTGGCAGGAGGAATGTGGGACTGGAGAGTTGGCCATTTCTCGCTCCTCTCACTCCTGCCTTTTCCCCTGGAGCTTGTCCATATCAGTGCCACTCCTCCTCTACACACAGAGCCCTTGCACGTCCCAGAATGGGGTCAGCTTCTGGGGCGAGGTTGTAAAGGGCACAGAGGTTCCCTCCTTGCTCTCTTGGGGAAACCAGACACCAGGTCCAAGGACACTCACACAGCTCAGTGGAGAGAGGAACTGAGGCCTCCTGCCAAAAGCTGTGTGAGAGCTTAATTCGAAAGTGCATCCTCCAGCTCCAGTCAAACTTTCAGATGGTGTAGCTGCAGCTGACACTTGATGGGAACCTCTAGCTCGTGACAGAACTAGAACCTCCCAGTGAAGCCACTACTGAGTTCCCGCCCCGTAGAAGCGTTTCAAGAGTAAATAGTGATGATTGTTGTTTTAAGACACTGTATTTTTGGATGGTTCATTATACAATAACAGACAACTAATACACTGAGTTATTACTGAAGCTTCCAAACAGTCATTCCGTCTCTACTCTCCTAAGTTATCCTGAATGCTGACTGATGAAATCCTCCTAAAATACTAATTTAATCCAGCTGTTTTCATGCTCAAGAATGGTGACCATATTTTGCCCATTGAGTCTGATCCCTCCACCCACCCCATGTACCCACTGCATCTCCTACTGCCCCACATTAGCTCTGCCCAGGAAGCTGAGTGGTCTCTGAGTGGTCCCATCACTCCTCTGACGATCCCTGCCCTTTCCTTTCCTATGTGCCAGTACATAGCGTTCTCTGAGAGCACCAGCTCATTCAGTTGCCTCCCTCTTGTAGATTCCTGTGGGGTTTATGGACTTTATCCCTCAAGTCAGAAGTGATTAGGTCCTGTTCTGGATCCTACTTTGGCTGTTGCCTGTCTCTGCCTTAGTCCTCTCCCTTACTGTCTGCTCCTTGAGGTTGAGTTCTTGCTGCACCTCTTGCGGTGGGTAACAGAGGTCTGGATCTGCTACGTGTCTTTGCTGACTTTTTGCTAGCACATAGTGCACACTCTCAGATCTCTGCCTCAGTTTCCTCATCTGTAAAATGGGAAGGTTGGCTTACGTGGTGTCTCAGGCATCTTCTGGAGCTAGCAGTTTATGAGACTACTGACAAATTGAATCAATGCATAAATGTAGCGAGTATCCATCCGTCTCCTTGCCTCTAGTTTTTCTCTCTTCTAATCCAGCCCTCCCACTCGCCACTCTCCACTTGCAAACTTTTTTTCCTATGACACAGATTGATTGTGTTAACCTTCTTAGAAACTTCCATTGGGTTCCCACTGCTTACAAAATAAAGTCACAATTCTCATGATTCAGTGAGACAGTTCATTATTTATTAAGAGCTTAGTCTGTGCCAAGTGCTGGGGAGACTGAGTGAACAGGCAAACCCAGCCTTCAGGGAGCAGACAGGACGGCATCTGGGTACTTAGCAGCTGGTCTTCAACCTTGCTTTCGAGCTGCATTCCACTAGTCACTCTGCCTTTCATAGGAGGTGGCGTAATATTTGAGGAACAATTTATGAGGGAGACTGGACTGGAGCTGAGCTTTGAAAGACGGATGAAGTTAGTTTGGGGGATTAATGGGATTCATCACCACAAAAACGTGGGGATTGGTCAACATTTGTTCCCAAGGTGAGCTGAGGGAAGTGTGGGGAGACCAGTCTTGTTGAACTAGGGAATTCTTGTGGTGAGCAGTATGAGGCTAGAAAGGTGGGTTTTTATTTTCTTATTTAAGCTCTGGGAGTGATTCTCTGTTATGTGTGTACAAAAGTGCTGGGGCATCTGTGTGTGTGTACACATATGTGTGGCATGTGTATAAGTGAGAATGTGTGAACGTGAGTGTGTGTAAGGGTGAGAGTGTGTGAGCATGAGTGTATGTGAGATAATGTGTGTGTTGTGAGGATGTGTGAGAGTGTGTGTGTATGAAAGAGTGTATGTGAGATAGTGTGTATTCAAATGTGGGCGTGTCAGAATTTGTATGAGAGATAGGAGTGTGAGAGTGTGAGTGTGAGAGTGTTTGAGAGAGTGCGAATGTTTCTGGCCATTGGTGGCCTCTCGGCAGTGCTCCCTTTGTCTCTGGTCACTGCCATGGGTAGAATGCACAAAGAGGGGAAGCTGGTTTTCTGAATTCTCCACATCCCTTTCACTCTCCCCACCGGCTGCTCCCCGTGTGGTCTGTCCCTTAGCCCACCTGTTGTGGGCCCCTTCACTGACCAGCTCTCCCTCCATCCTCTCCCAGGAGTACAGTCCCCGGACATTTTAAGCCATTTTCTAATTGTCTGAAAGGACACGGGACTAGCCTGACTAACTAATTCTGTGGCCCAAGGATGGAGTTAACTTCAAGGTCAGTAAGACCTTCTTTTACATTTAAGCTCTGGGTGTTCTTGTCTGCAAAAGTCAGCTGACTGGCTGTGGTAAACACCCCATCAGGCTGTCAATCCTCTACGAGGGATGGTCGCAGAGCTCAGTAGGCAGGCCCTGCCCTGAGGACCGGGTTTGAGTCCTGGCGGCCACATGGTCCACACTGGCCACTTACACTCTTTGAGCCCTTGCCCTCTGCCCCAGGCCATCTGCTTGAAGTAAGATGTGGGAAACATGCCATGTAAACCTGCGCTAAAATGCTGGTTATTACAGCTGTCCTGTGCAGATAAGAGCCGCAGTACCTCCAGCAGCACCCTGTGGTATCTGAGAACACAGCTGAGATTTCCTCCCTGTGTCTTAGTGGTTTGTCTTCTCTCTCCAAGCATAACGTCCTGCACTGTCTCTACCAAATTCCTTTTTTAATGGTTTCTGTTTCTCCAGTGTATGAGCGATGAATTTTGATCTAACCCTTGACAAATAAAAATGGCAAGTAATAGGATATATTGGAGTATATGAGGAAGCCATTTTGTGTAAACCTAATTCCGCCTGACCTTGTCTTTCCAAAAGGGCCTGACTGAGGCTGGCCGTTGAGCATGCATTGTATATCTGCTTTAGAGATTCCCTATGGCAAGAGCAAAGACCCTTGAGATAAAGGTGCAACTTCCCTCCCCCTCCCAACGTTGGCATCTCTTTAAGGATTAAGCATCTTTCCTTAGGCTAGAAACTGATTGCTGTGCTCACCTGTGACCACTCAGCTCGAGACAATAGACTTGCCTCCTGCTACGTCCTCTGAGATAGCAGACCCACTACCTGCTGTGTCCATCAAGTGCTGTGCTGACAGGGCAATCTTGCGACTATTGTGGGAAGGACATTTCAATCATATGTGAAACGTCCTGTATGGGGGTATATAACCACTCTGTATACCTCACTTCCTTGGTGCCCTTTCTTCCTTTGGGAAGAAAGGCCCCGGGCCATGGTCCTCAGATTTCAGCTCAGAATAAACTCACCCAAATTTTCATTTATAGATTGGTTATGGATTATTTTCGTCGACACCCTTCACTCTCTTTCTCCCGGTATTTGGTCATCTGTTAGCCTAAGGAGTCTATTATCTACTGTGCTCGCCAGAACACTGACAGGAATTGTCATATGACCCTGTGCCCAGTACACAATGCCGAGGAGTCGAAAGAAAGATTTCTTAGACTCTTAAGATCTGGCAGTAGTGCTCTTTTATTTAGAGAATAGTGTGGAATAGCATGGGGACAGGACTCATGGGCAGGCAGAGCTGGTGCGTGGGGACAGGACCCACAGGCAGTCAGAGCTCCTGCTGCTGCTTCTGCTGCCCCCACTGGCATGGGGACAGGACCCATGGGCAGGCAGAGCCACTGCTGCTGCCCCGAGTTGAGGGTTAGGGCTAATTTTATAAGGCATGGGTATGTGAGTCATCTCTTTACAAGACAAAGGAAAGAACATGAAAAAAAGTTAAAATGGTATCAGTGCAGGTGGAGTCTGGTCATTGGGTGATCCCATGACCTTTAGACAAGAATCAAATCGGATTAAGTAAAGGTTAGAAAGGTTAGAAGCTACCACCCTAAATCAGTTACATGAGATTGCCAGACAGCAACCAACTTAAGTTCTTGCCTTCCCCATTAAGAGTTTCTAGGGATAAGGTCATCTCTCTTCTTCTTCCTGGTACAGAGAGGGAGGCACCTTTTACAGATAGAGATTTACCTTACAAATGTAAATGTGTCCCAACAAGGGCAAGTTCCATTCCCCAGAGCCTCCTTCCCTGTCCCAGTTTATCGAAAGCAATCAGCCCCAAACAATCCCGATGCCAAAGAGACACATCCTGGGGTGGCCAGTTTCAGGTCCCTACAAGGTCATCCCCCCTTCCTTCACAAATGCAAATGTCTCTCAAAAGGGCAAGCAAAATTCCAGTCCTCGGAGCCGGCTTCTCATCTGCAGTTTTAAAATTAACCGGCCTAAAATCCTCATCACTACTGAGTATAACTTTCTTCCTCCCGCAGAGCTGATGCAGACCTAGGAAGAGAAGCTCTTGAATAGAATGTTCTAAATGGTTACTGACCTATCATGTGAGAATTTAAAAGTACGACAGAGTTCAATTTGGCTCTCATGGTCTCTCAGAGAAAATCTTGCTCATTCTTCAAGGCATCTTTGAGGACAGAATCTGTTCTTGATGCTCTGAGGTGTTCTACTTTCTCTCATAATTTAGCTTGGAAGGACCTGCTCCTGTGTGTGTGGGGGGGGTGGGGGGTGCCCTGTCCTTCACTGGTCATGTCCCCTCCCCCAGGTCCCTTCCATCGCTCCTGCTCAGCTCTTCATGAACCGTTTCTCACCCCTTGACCTGCCTCCCCACACACCTTCAGAACATAATTTCTCCTTGTGACTGATAATTAAATTCCCAAGCAGAGTTCAGGATCCCAGGAGTTTTAGCTGTCAAGACCCAACCAAGGAATGACCTTGAGAAGCCAGCAGACAACCCATACTCAGATAACCCAGCTTTTCTGTGCCCGTGTTTGGTGCTCTGTCACCCTGGGGACAATGGCAGCACACCTGCCCTCACCAACAGGGACCTAGACTAGAACCATGTGCACTGCAGAGCCTGCTTCTTGCCTGTCCCCGTGTGACTTGGGATAAATGTTTACCTTTCTGAAACTTTGATTTTTTTCCCCATGGTTAAAAGGTGAAAAAATCAGCCTTGATCTCTACCCATTCTTATTGACTTTGGTTTAAATTGATTTATTAAAAATCCTTTTGTCCCAGACCAATGATTCAGGTTTTAATTATAAATCACAACCAATGTGTTTTGTAAGATCCTGCTCTTCCCTCTCCTCCCAACGATTTGCCCTCAGAGAATCTTTAATGAATTCGACTTGAGGTAAAAGATCTGTAGGGATTCATCTGACCGTTTCCTGAATGCCTTTTTCCAGCAGGGGCTGAAGGCGTGGCACTGAGGCCCATGTCCCAGCCCTTCTCAAGGTCCTAGGAGGGTGGGATGAGCAGGGCAGGGCTTGGAAAGATTCTGCCTGAGCTCTGAGCTACAGGTTCTGGAAGTGTGGGCCTTGTACAGGTGAAAGTGTGTGTGTGTCTTCACACGAGCTTGTGTGTAATACCAGGAAATGGGCCCTTTGTGAATCTGAAGATAAGTCCAATCTGAGCTCAAGACATTTTATTAATATTAATCACCTGGAGAAGAGAGTGTTTTTCCTAGTAGTTCCTGAAACTTGTTTCATCTCTTGAGTTTCTCTTTGTGCCCATAACTTGTACACTCTTAGACGGTGCTGGCATTCGAGATTAGTTAGAAATGAGGATTTGGACTCTCTCTGGAAAGGCTGGTTAGTTACTCCTTTGTTCCTGTGTTTGCATCTGAAAGAATGTAGGAAGGAGTGACCTTTGGAAGCTGGAGCAAGGAGCTCTGCTGCTGGGGTGCCCTGGGGCCTTGTGCATGGCTGGTTATCTTGGCCTCCCAAGATTTCAGTCCTTGAAGCAAATTGACTAAAATCACTTGGTGTCCTTTTGCTCACTGTCCCTGAAGAGTGGATAGTTTTACGCCTCCCTGAGCTTCTTATTGAAGCTGAAGCTTCAGTGATAATGACCTTAAGTTACAAAGTCCCCGTTTCTGGGGAGGAAGATCTCACACTGTATGGATTTAGTGAGAAAGGAGGGAGGGTCCAGGGGACATGAAATACCCTTAGAGGAGGGCTGCGTGGACAGCCTCCCCAAGACCCTCAGAGAGGGTGGTGGCCCGCAGGTCCTGTGCCTCTCAGGCCGCATGGGACCAGGGGTGGAGTAGGGAGTGAGTAGAGCTCACCCTATGTTCCTCTCCCTTCGTCTTGCTCACTGTTGGAACTCTAGTCCTTCAACTCTTCCAAAGCAAAGGATGCCTTGAGGCTGGACCTTCTAGTCTCCCCTGTACTTGCCACGCCCACCCCTTGGATCCTGTTTGCCCTGATGCCATCTGCCAGCATCTAAGGTGGCAGCCTGTGATGGTTTGCCTGGTGCAAGACCCTTACCGATGCCTACTCATGTACAAATGAAGGCTGGAGGTTTCCATTCCCAACGGCGGTGTCAAGGACACCTTCTTCTTCTTGTGGTGGATACTTTATGCCCAGTGTTTTGAGGAGGATTGTGGAGAACAGCTGCTGGGAGGGTGTTATGCATAGGGAGGACTGGCTCACTCTACAGCCATTCTGATCTCTTCTTGTGTATGAAGATCAGTGTTTCCCAGACTCCTTTACAACTGTGGTTCCAGAGATAATTTAGGACCACTATTTAGATGACGTAGGAGGCACTTGCATTCTGAGCTAAGTCAAACAAGGAGAGAGGCAGAGTTTGGGCTGCTGTTTGCTAGTGTGGCTCAGGCATGAGCCCTGTTGTTCCGGAGCTGACGACATCCATGGCTTCTCCATGTGATCAAGAGCTTAGGGAGTGTGGCAGGGGGCAGGTCCTTGTCATTCCTGGAAAACCAGACGATGTCTGTCTCTTCAGCTGTAAATCTTTTACTGTCCGATGAGAAATCCCTGTCCTTCAATTCTCTGGAGTAGATGCTGTGCCATACAGCCAAGCTCTGTCTGATAGAGAGGGAAAATCGCCTCACATATGCATGTGCAGTGCTTCATTGGTCATCTCATTCTCTCACTAAGGGAAAGGGAAGCGTGGAAGTCCTCAGGGCCTGGCACAGACAGGCAGGCAGGAGGACGCGGGCAGTCAGGACAGACTGTTGGAGGGTGACAGGAGAACCAGAGCTCCACCTGTCATTTACGCCTGTGAGCAGAACTCGACCCCTTCCCATCTGGCTCATCTGGCTCTGAGAGCTGACTGGGAGAGGATTCCTGCGTGTGGGGTCCTTGTGAGCTGTGCACGTGACTTCTTCCAGGTGTGGCTAGGACACCCCTGCAGACATGGGGGCATTTGCTCTGTAGTTTAGAAACAAAATCCAAGAAAATGTCACCAATTCTTGAAATCCTCACTTCCAGCACACTATATTCTCTCCCACGTACTCAACTTCTCCGTTGGCCGTCTATCTAATAGGGTCACTGCACTGTCCTCATGGGTTGTCAAAAGCATCTTTTGCTCTTCTCTCCCCATATTCGTACACCTAGGAAAGTGTTAAAAAGAAACAACAGGCTCCAAATGGAGTCACTTATGCTAAGCCCACGTCACCAGACCAAGGCTTAGTACTGAGCCTAACTGCAGCTTCAACCCTCCCCAGGCATGTAGTCTTAACCCATGAGTCTGGAAATTTCAAGTCAGCACCAATTGAGGTAACCCGCCACATAGGCCCTTTCTAGCCCCTCAAGGAAGATGAGGTAATCCTCCTGATAGACCCTTTAGTCCCCCAAAGGGAGGTGACCTTGCTTGAAATAATCCTTTTTTCTGTCTCTGATTACCTTGTTCTGCCCTTAAAAACCTTTCCCTTTCTATAGCCCTTCGGAGCTTCCTTCTACTTGCTAGATGGGATGCTGCCCTATTCATGAATTATTCAATAAAGCCAATTCGATCTATAAAATTTACTCAGTTTAATTTTTGTTATTTAACAAAAGAGTGCCGAAGGAAGACTCACACCATGGCCCCCAGTCCTGACTTCATTCTGCATCCTAAGGGTGTCTGTGCATGTGGTGGACTGCCCAGTTTCACATCCCTGCAGACGGTCATTCAAGCCTAGCTCACACACTGCAGTGTGTTTTGCCCTTCAGGAGATGGACCCAGAGAAGAGGCCTGTGTGGCCCTGGGAGCTGACCTGGGTTGGGGTGGCAGGAGCTTCTGGGGTCTGGCCCGGAGGGAGGAGACCCCCGATGTAAGACTCCTCACCCCACAGGGAAGGGGGTGCCTAGATGGCAGCCGAGTAGGACCCTCTCAAGTAGGGGTCCCAGGGGCTGGGTTGGCTCAGGTCTAAGGGTGGCCCTGTGACAACTCCTGCCTTATTAGTCAGGGCACTTTCTGTTGCAAGGAAAAACCTACCCCCCTCAAACTAGCTTAAGGAAAAGGGCAACTTAGTTGGGAAAAACAAGTGGAGTGGCCTTGGGAACCACTGGGTCTAAGGACTCAAAGAGATTGATCAGGGGTCTCTCTCCCCCTCCCCCTCCCTCAGTCCTGGGGTACCAGTGGGTGGACTCAGACTCCTCATGAATCCTCTGCCTTGTATGGCCAAAGTCCACACATATCACGTCAGTATAATAACCCCATAACAAAAGACAGACTTTGTATTGTGCTCATTGAAAACACCAGGTCACGTGCCTGTCTCTGGGCCAATCACAGTGTCCAAGTAGAGGGTATAAGGATGGGCCAGGCCAGGGTCAGTTCTCGGGGTGGGCACAGGTCCTTGGAAGGAGGGTGCAGTGGTTCTCCAGTGCTGGGTGGGTGCCCTGAGGAGAAGGTTGTGTGGTGTGAGCAGAGGGGCTGGGCAGACGGAACAACATGTGCACCCTACCCCCAGCCCTGCCAGTGCAAATCTGCTTGGCCTGGAGCAGGAGGCACAATCACCCACATGCTTCTGGTTTCCTCCTTAGAAGGTTTTTGTCACGAATAATTCTTGTGCAAAGGAGTCACTAAACATTCTATGTCTTTACCCTCAGTAAAGGAGTGATGGTCTTTTTTGATTCTCCATGAAAGTGGGAGCCTACTAATTTATGAAAAGCCTGAACCTACGGATGTGAGCTCTCATCCCGCTCCTGCTCCCCTCCCCCCTTCTCCTCTCCTCTCTTCTCCCTCCCTTTCCTCTTCCTTCCTCCTTCCTCTCTTCTCTCCATTTTTCTCCCTCTCTCTGTCTTTCTCCCTTCACTCCCACTCCCAATGGATTTACCTAATTTCTTCGTTCATGTGCTGGGTTCACATGTGCACAGATGTTTTGATCATTGACTTTGCCTAAGTGCTAAAAGCAGCCAGCTAGCAAGTTAAATATGGCAGGCTAGTAAAAAGCCCCCCAGGAGCAAAACAGGTGAAATGGTCTTTGATCATCTGCTTGTTTGCTGTCACACTGTTTTGCTGGAGCTTGCTCTGTCACAGCTGCAGGCTGTATTTTTCTTGATGTATAAGTTTTCTCTACCCACATCCAGTACAAGGTTTTAAGCCTTCAAATCCAATTACTTCCTGATTAGATTTGGATGCTTCTTCCTCAATTAGTAAATGGGCTGTCATTCCATCTATGGGGCATGTCCTTGGCTCTTTGTGGAAAGTGGCCCTTAAGATTTCTGCTCTTCTTTTGGGCAAGAGTGTCAAGGCTGAGTCTGCTATAAAAGGTCTGCTTCAACGATCTGTGGGCAAGAAGCTCCTGCCTGGTCCATGGACGGCGTCGTCCCGTAATGCCAGGTCCTGGCTGAGACTGGTGCTGGCCAGTGTGCACTGATGGGGCAGTCTCCACGGTAGAGACTGTGGGCACACTTGAAGCTTGAAGGATATAATTTAGGGCTGTGAAGAAGGAAGAACTGCTTTTGTAGGCAGCAGTTAATAAATATAGGAAGCTGACACAATGGAAATACTAATCTGTCTGTCCAGAGTCATAGGCAACAGAAATGCAGTGGACTGTCAGGGGTGTCTTCTGGTAATTTTATTAAGATGCTCCTTTTGAAATATTCCTAGAATCATCAAATGCCAGGCAGGGCACCATCTAACTGAGTGTCTTGCTATGGGCCCTGCTGACCTGGACCATTCCTTGTGCGTGGGACTGACACTGGCATTGCAGGGCATTTAGCTCCTGGGGCCCTGAGCCCCAAAAGCTAGGAGCCTTCTCCCCATTCATGGTGTCAGTCAAAAAGGTTCCTACACATTTCCATAAACCCTCTACAGTTCTCACTTTTCTGACAAGGAACCTAGATTAAGAAGATTGAAGCCGGGGCTGGCCCAGAGGCATAGTGGTTAAGTTCGTGTGCTCTGTTATGGTGGCCCAAGGTTTGCATGTTTGGATCCCAGGCGTGGACCTACACACTGCTCATGAAGCCATGCTGTGGCGGTGTCCTACATATGAAATAGAGGAAGATTGGCACAGATTTTAGCTCAGTGACAATCTTCCTCAAGCAAAAAGAGGAAAATTGGCAACAGATGTTAGCTCAGGGCTAATCTTCCTCACCCCTCAAAAAACCAAAAAAATAAAAAGCAAAGCAAAGAAAAGAAAATTGGAGCCTTGCCCAAGAATGACAGCTTGGTGGTAACTTAGCTCTCACCTGATTCTCTTTCTACTTGTGCTATGTCAATCTACGTTGGGGAGGGCCCTGAGCTAGAGGGGGGACAGGAGAGACTTGTGCTCATTTCGTTTTGTTGCAACTTCTTCACTTCAACATTCTTCACTTCTTCCAAGATCAGGCCCAGGCCCCTCATTCTAGCATCCAGAATTTGTTCCCAGTGCACATAACCTACCTTCTTTTCCACCTCACCCACCAGAGTGTTCTTACCCGAACCTTTTGCTTTGGCCCAAACTTTTGAGAGCAGTTCTGCAACTTGGCTTCAGATCTGTTCCCACGTCCTTGGCGAAGCCTTCTCCTGCCTTCAGCAGCCTCACCTTCTTGGTTCCTACTGCTTTGATTCTTACTGCATCATTCCTTCAACAGTTGCCCATGTATTGCCTGAACATTTTTCCTGTCACGTGTGTTTATTTTACTTTTCTTTGTTCATGTTTTGCTGATCACTGAAGAAGAGTGGGTTCCTCGTGTTGGAGTCCTGCTCTAAGGCCTTGTGGCTCCTGCAGGGCCTCCTGAAGGCTTCTAAACCAGAGGTGCTCAGGGAAGGCGTGTGGGTTGGCCGCGGTGCTGCTTTCAGGGTGGCCAGGGACGTGGAGTAATGTGATGGGGACCCAGGCGCAGCAGCCCCAGACCCTCCTGATGATGGCCTGACAGACCGTGAAGGAGATCTGCCTTGTGATAATGGCCTGGGAACATGCAAGTTTCTAATCACCAAATTATGTTGAAATGGTTGTTGTCGCTTTCTACCTATAGAATGTGCTACCACACGTCTTCAAAATATTTTCAAGAAGAGGAGAAATACAAAGATCTTTCCTTTTTTTAAAAGACAAACTTTAACAAATTGTGATTTTCTAGATACTAAAGCAATACATGCTAATTGTGGAGACATTAGACAATAAAGATTAATAAAAATAAGGAAAATAAATCATCTATAACCTTAACTACAGATTACATTTTGGTGTATATTCTTCCAAATATATGAATGTGTGTGTTTTCTTGATTCTAAGATATTGTTATGTCTAAGATGCACTCTGGACCAATTAATAGCCTTTGAGAGACAAAAGAAGTACTTTCAATGGTAAGACTAATCCATTTCAGAAATAGTAAATTGTGATAAAGGTGCATTTTTAAGTTGTGGAAATATATATGTCATGCACAAAGTGGGACCATATTGTACATAATGTTTCATAACACTTACAATTTATATTGTAACTATCTCTCCTTTCCATTAATGCTTTTCTGTAACATAATTTTAGATGACCATAGTCATTGATTTAAATCTCTGTATGGATATAACATAAAATATATAGCTAATTCTCTGTGTTAAAAAAATTAAATTTTTTTTCACAGTTTATTCTGCAATGAACTTCTTGGTAACAAATATTTGTGTACATCTATGAGAATTTTCTTAGGCTAAATACCTAAAAGTGGAATTTCTTATCCAAGTAAATGATTATTTTTAAGGCTATTAATAAGTGCTGTCTGATGCCTCCAGGAAAAGTTGTTTCAGTCTTACTCCCAGCAGCTACGGAGCTCAGGGCCTTAATCTCTCAGCTCTTTACCTCACCAAATATTATAGTTAAAAATCATAGTTTGATAGTTGAAAACAGCATTTGATTCCAATGTGCATTTCCAGTGAATTCACAGTAAACCAGAAAACCCCACACAGGGAACTCCAGAGTTCATTGGTTGCCCATCAAGAATCTAGTGCTGTCTTAATGTGAAGAGCTTTTTCTTTTTTTTTTTGAGGAAGATCAGCCCTGAGCTAACATCCACTGCCAGGTCTCCTCTTTTGCTGAGGAAGATTGGCCCTGAGCTAACAACTGGGTCCATCTTCCTCTATTTTATGTGTGGGACACCTGCCACAGCGTGGCTTGATAAGCAGGGCATAGGTCTGTGCCTGGGATCTGAACTGGCAAACCCAGGGCCACTGAAGCTGACTGCACAAACCCAACCGCTGTGCCACTAGGCCGGCCCCAATGTGAAGTGCTTTCTGTCTGCCTCCACTAGTAGCTCTGCACTACGGCTCCACACAGTGATGAAGGCAGTGTCACAACTCTGTGGGCTCTACCACCTTTTAGGTACGGTCTTGGCTTGGTGTTTAGCTCGCTGAGGCAACTCCACCAGGCCCAAAGCAACAGCCTAGATCAAACCGTGATGGGGAGAAGGAGCATTTCTACCTGCTCCCAGGTCTTGTAAAATCTTGGGAGCGAGTTAAGCTTAGTGCACTTTGGGAAGGGAATGAAGCAGCTTGGAAATAAGAGAAAACCTTACTGGGAGCTGCTCTTCCTCTCGTTGCTGGTGCTGTGGTTTCCCTGCTCTGAGTGTGTGAAGAAGAGCAGAGCAGGCTGGGCATGGTAGGGACAGCGTGGGAGGGAGGCCCTCCACTCGTCTTTGGTCCTACAGACCTTTAAACGGTGCCCTGTCTGTAAAGTCAACAAGGTGGTTGGTACAGAAGCCCGCCTCTTGTAGCCAAGGACTGGAACGCCCAGTGAACTTCTGTTCTTGTTTTCCCAGGGTCGACCTGAAGCCACACTACTATAGTTCCAGTTCCTCATCCAGTCATATCGTAGAGATTCAATTTATTCATCATTTATCCAATAAATGTTTATTAAATGCAGAAGTGTGACGTATTGTATTGCACACTGGGCATTCAACAGTATCCTTGTATCTGAGGGGTGTGCAGTCTTCTGGGGGAAAGTGGCAAAGGAGAAAAGACAGTGAACTATTAAGGATGCCAGGATAGTAGCAGACAGAGCAGAAGCAGATACAATGGGGGAAATGGCCGATTTCAATTTGTGATGGGGAGGTTCGCAGCAAAGATCTCATGAGATGTGTGAGCTTTGATCTGAGCTTTATTTTTTGCATTAAGTGAATATTTTCCATTGTAACACTATAATTTCTTTGTTTTTTTTTGAGGAAGATTAGCCCCGAGCTAACATCTGTGCCCATCTTCCTCTACTTTATATGTGGGATGCCTACCACAGCATGGTGTGCCAAGGAGTGCCATGTCCGCACCCGGGATCCGAACCAGCGAACCCCGGGCTGCCGAGAAGCGGAACGTGTACACTTAACTGCTGCACCACTGGGCCAGCACCTATAATTTCTTTAATGATTTTTTTTGGAGTTTTTTTCTTAGTGGTTGCCCTAGGTCCTATCATATACATCTTTACTTATCATAATGTATTTCAGATTTATTATCCATGATTAAATATCTGAACTCCAGTGAGATATAGAGATGTTACTCCTATATGGGTCTATTCCCTTGTTCCCCTTTCTGTACTATTGTTATCCATATTTCATCTATAAATGTTACAAACCTAACAATACATTGCTATAATTATTACTTCATTTAACTTTATGCCTTTTAGAGAAGCTGAGAAAAGGAAGGAGAGCAAGTACAAAGCACATATTCATAAAGCTGGTCCTGTTAACCTTCTTTTTGAATATTTCCTTCTCTTCACTTGATCTTGTGGATTTATGTTACCATCTGGTGTCATTTCCTTACTCTGGCACAACTTTGCTGCCACCTACCTCCTTTGTGATGTTGTTTTCAAATATATTACATTTCTGTGTGTTATAGGTTCAACAGTACATTATATACATATTGCTCTATCTAGTTGCTTTTTTTTTTGAGGAAGATCAGCCCTGAGCTAACATCCGCCACCAATCCTCCTCTTTTTCCTGAGGAAGATTGGCTCTGAGCTAATATCCATGCCCATCTTCCTCTACTTTTTATATGTAAGATGCCTGCCACAGCATGGTTTGTTAAGTGGTGTGTAGGTCCCTGCCCAGGATCTGAACCTGTGAACACTGGGACGCCGAAGCAGAACACGTGAACTTAACTGCTACATCACCAGGCTGGCCCCTATACTATTGCTTTTTAAATCAGTTAAGAGAAGAAAAAAGATGTAGGCATTTACAGTATCTTTTATAATTACATAATTACCTTTATTAGTGTTCCTTGTTTTTTCATGAGGATTTGAATCACCGTCTTAAAGTCACTTGCTTTCAACCCAAAGAACTTCCTTTAGTATTTCTCGTAAGGTGGATTTGCTAGCGATGAATTCTCTCAGTTTTTGTTTATCTGGGAATGTCTTTATTTCACCTTTGGTTTTTGAAAGATAGTTTTGCTGGATATAGAATTCTTGGTTGACAATTTTTTCTTTCAACTCTGAATATGTCATTCTATTGCACCTGGCCTCCAGCCTTCTGATGAGAAGTCAGCTGTTAATCTTTTGGGGATAGCTTGTATGTGATACATCATATTCTCTTGCTGCTTTCAAGATTTTCTCTTTGTCCAAATATTCTACTCACAATAGACTCCAGGTAGGCATGAGACATATCATGACAGTTGTTATAAAAATTGTGAACTAATTTTATGTACAAAATTATTTATATAAAGTGCATGTTATATATGAAAATTATATGTAAATTATAATTATGCATATATAATTTAACATCTACATTCAAGGCAATTCATCTATTTGCTATCTAATTTAATCCTCATAACATTATCTTCATTGTACTGATGTAGAAACTGAGGCTCAGAAAGGTCATGAAATGTACCAATGTACCAATAGGACACAGCAACTAAGGAGTCTTCCTTCTTTCTGTCCCTCTTTTTCTTCCTCCTGAGATCTAGAGACACAAGAAAGAGCAATAGGTTGTGAGTTTGTGTGTTTATCAGGAGAAAAGATTGGAGTGGAAAGGAGACCCCTTTGGGATATATCAGTAAACAAAACAAAGTCCTGCCTTGATGGAAGTTTCATTCTAGGTGGGGAGACAGACACACCACAGCAGATCTGGCCCCTGGGTAGGTATCTCAGTGGCCCCAGCCCTGGGTCTAGATGCTCCGTGGATCCATAGAAACTTTATCTTGACTCTTGCCTTTCCCTCTACCATGTCTTCTTGCTCCTCCCTTTGGATTGCTTCTCTGCTTTTCCTTTCTTTCTTCCTTTTTAACACAACTGGAGTTCAGACTATCATCTTCACCTGGATCTCTGCAATGACCTCCCAGCTGGCCTCTGTCCTGTCTTTGTGGCCCAGCCCAGCCTCTGCTCCAACCAGAATTGTGGGTCCCTACTACTATATTTTCTAAGGGTAGTCCCCCCTGGCTGGTCTTCAAGATGGTCCATAATCTTGCCCTTCCAAACACAGTTGACCTCATCTTTCCTCCTCTGCAAGTTGACCCCTCCTGGCTAACCGGGCACCCTTCCCTCCATTCACTGCACAGATCCTAGGCTCATTCAAACCTGTACCTTTCCTTTTGCCTTTTTGAAAAGTCAGCTGCTTTGCTGCTGCCCATCCTAATGTGTAGAATTACAGTTAAGAACATGGGCTTTGGTGTTAAAGAGATCTGTGTTAAAATTATGTAATTGCCACTTGGCTGGCTGTGTGTGACCTTATTTAACCTCTGGAGTCAGGATTACCTCATGTAAAATGAAAATAGCACAGCAATTTCTGTGTTGACTCAGAAGGACTCAGATGTGGTTATGCTCATTGTAATTATCCATTCTTTAAGGTCTATCCCAGACCTACCTTCTTCTTTCCCTGCTCTAGCTATATAGCAATCAAGTCCTAGTGCATTGAGGGCACCAAATTTGGCCCTGAATTATTCTACATGTGGTGAATGTATTAGACATGCCTTCCATAGTAGATTGCACGCTTTTGAGAACAGAGACCTTGGTTTTTCTTCATATTCCTTCTGTATGCTACAGTACCTGTGAAATCTTCTGATCAGAGTTAAGGGGAACGCGTGTGTGGGTTTTTTCATCCATAGCTAGTCCAGGTTCTCTGAATCCAGGTTTCTCTGAGCCCTGCAGCCTCTGGATGATTTAGGGCTGGGGTCACCCTTCCACAGGGTTGCTGAAATGGGGGCAGACACCCAGAGCTGAATTTGGGCAGAGTGGGCCTGTAGCCAGTGGAGGGGCTGGATGGTGGCCTGGGTATCCAGCTGCTCTCCTGCAGGTCTCTGGCCCCACATCAGCTTGCTGGGTGACAGAGGACTCCAGAGCTGTGGTCCCCAGGGACCAGCAAGTGCCTGCTTTGCACACCCTGTGGAATTCCATTGTCGACGAAAATAATCCATAACCAATCTATAAATGAAAATTTGGGTGAGTTTATTCTGAGCTTAAATTTTAGGATTGTAACCCAGGAGAGTCTTTCCACAAAGGAACAGAGCACTCCAAAGAAGTGGGGGTACACAGGGTGGTTATATACCCTCAAAGAGGGTGTTTCACATATGATTGAAATGTCCCTCCCACAATAGTCACAAGATTGCCCTGTCGGCACAGCGCTTGATGGACAAAGCAGGTAGTGGGTCTGCTCTCTTGGTGGGCGTAGCAGGAGGCAAGTCTATTGTCTCAAGCTGGGTGGTCACAGGTGAGCACAGCAATCAGTTTCTAGCCTAAGGAAAGATACTTAATCCTTAAGGAGACGCCAACGTTGGGAGGGGGAGGGAAGTTGCACCTTTATCTCAAGGTCCTTTGCTCTTGCCATAGGGAATCTCTAAAGCAGATATACAATGCATGCTCAACGGCCTCAGTCAGGCCCTTTTGGAAAGACAAGGTCAGGCCGAATTAGGTTTATACCAAATGGCTTCCTCATATTCTCCAATACATCCTATTGCTTGCCATTTTTATTTGTCACCATGGACAACATATTGGAATAGGAAGACGGATTTTTATAAGAAACAGGAGAGAATTCTGTTTAATGAGGGGAATTTGAGATGCAAGCTGGGAAGACTATGTGAACCAACTTCTTGACAATATAATTACAGGCCATTTTTCACCACCAAATTAAGATCTTTTAGCAAGACACTGGCTCTGTTTTGGTTAGCATAGGGCACAGCGACCTGCCTCTGCCTTTCAGCAGGGGCCTTTGACATGGGAGCACCAGGGAGCTGCATTTGTGTTGGAGTGCCTGCTTGTATTAAGAATATTCTTGAAAAATGGTGGGTAAATTGGTTTTTATAAATATTTTGCCTTTGGCTGACATTAGAGTATCAAAGATGCTTCACATCTGATTGATCATCAAGTACCTTTGAATGCTTCCTCTTTTAGTTTCTTAGGTAGTCAATTGTCTGTAAATGTGTGAAGGAGGGGGCTTTCTATTTAAAGCAATATGCTATTTTAAGTGAAGCCTTTTGTAAAGCAAAATAATCCAATTTTAGTGACAAAAGATCTCCCCCAGTTGATTGCTGTAATACCAGGAGTTTCTCTTGTGCACAGCTGTTAGTGTACTAGAATTAGCCCACATCTGCAAGAGCCCTGCAGGGGTGGGTGCCTGGGGTAGCGCAGACCTGTGGGGATGCAGGGCAGTCTGCGGTGGTGAGCACTTGGCACCTCCTGCTCTCATATAGACCATCTGGGAGTTGTGTGAGGCTCACATTATCCCCATTTAGCAGGTAAAGAAAGTGAGGCTCGAGGTTAAGTCTGTGTCTCAGGTTGCACAGCAGGCACAACAAGTGCCAGGCGACTTCGCCACCTGGCCTGGAGGCCCCTGGCTCACCCTCCACCTGGTACCCCGGCCTTTCGATGCAAGGCCGGTGGAGGGGTGATTTGGGCGCTGTGTTTCCAGGTCCCTCTCAATTCTCACTCTGTGAAGGCATTCTCAGGGCCGAGCCCCCTTATCCTTCAAGAAAGGAGATGGGTTTTCGCTGTGTGCTCTTTCCCTGGGTGCCTCTGCTGTGGCGGTGGGGTAGTCAGGCGGCTCAGTGTTTCTCCCAAGTCTCCCTGCCAAGTCACTTCTTTCTTTCCCTTCTCTTCTCCAGGATGAAGGCCATCCTCCAAGACAACAGGTCATTTAGAGCAGTAAATCGCTCAGTTGTCCTTATTTTAACCAATAGCTCTGGTTAAATAAAGTTCTTAATCACCAGGTATTTCTCACAATTTACACACACTTTAAATAGAGTCACAAAAATAAAATTCAGATTTATAAACATCAATACATTGAAAGATTATGGGGGTAGGAAGAACAATTCCATTTCAAAATGCTATCTGGACAAAAGATTTCCTTTAGCATTCCTTTAAATGGTGAGTTACATAAATGAATACAACAGTATGTTTTTAAAATTAGAATTAGGGGGGCTGGCCCCATGGCCCAGTGGTTAAGTTAGTGTGCTCCACTGTGGCGGCCCAGGGTTTCGCCAGTTTGGATCCTGGGCGTGGACGTGGCACCACTCATCAGGCCACGTAGAGGCGGCATCCCACATGCCACAACTAGGACCTGCAATTAAGATATACAACTATGTATGGGGGGTTGGGGAGATAAAGCAGAAAAAAACCAAACAAACAATGGCAACAGTTTTTAGCTCAGGTGCCAATCTTTAAAAAAAAAAAAAGAATTGGGGTCCTGCCCTGTGGCCCAGTGGTTAGGTTCCTGTGCTCTGCTTCAGTGGCCCAGGGTTTTGCTGGTTTGGATCCTGGGCACGGACCTAGTACCACTCATCAGACCATGCTGAGGCAGCGTCCCACAGAGCAGAGCTTGAAGGACCTACAACTAGAATATGCAACTATGTACAGGGGGCTTTGGGGAGAAGAAGAAAAAAAAATGAAGATTGGCTACAGATGTTAGCTCAGGTGTCAATCTTAAAAAAAAATAAAATTAGAATTAAGTTTTTATTCAAATATGGTTTATTAGAGATAATTTATCTGGCATCAAACTATTGCATAAAGCATACGTGAGGTAATCTTTTAATGATAAATACAAACACAGTCAGCCCAGATCTTCCTAGACTTTGTAATACTTTTGTAATACTAGCATTAAAGATAGTAATGAAGTGTTCTTTGAAAAAGCTGTTCCATAACCAAATATTTGGGAAACACTGAGTAAAACAAAGTAAAATACATTAAAAAAATGCAAGACTCCCTCTGAGATTCAAATATTAATTTGTTAATATTTATTTGTATTAGTTATCTATTGCTATGTAACAAATTGTTTTAAAATAGTGGCTAAAAACAACAAGGAATAGTGAATGCTGCTTACAGTTTCTGTGGGTCAGGGATTTGTGAGCAGCTTGGTTGAGGGGCTCTGGCTCAGGGTCTCTCACAGAGGGACAGTCCAGCTGTTGGCTGGGGAAGCCCCATCTGAAGGCTTGACTGGGGCTGGAGGAACCACTTCCAAGATGCCTCACTCACTTGGTTGGCAAGTTGTGTTGGCTGTTGGTGGGAGCCCTCAGTTCTTCTCTCTGTGTGCCTCCCCACAGGGTTGCCTGGGTGTTCTCATGGCATGGTGGCCACCTTCTCCAAGAGAACAAAGCAGAAACCGTCCTTCCCTCTATGACCTAAACTTGGAAGTAACACACCATCGCCTCTCTCTGTCTCACGAGTGATTTACTTTTCCATTCGCCTCACTTGAAGGGACCTCCTGGGCAAAGCTTACTTATCTGTGAGAGTCTCCTCCCTTCTGTCATTTCCTCCTTTCTCTGAAGAGCAGATGTTCCACTTGGGATATCTGGTCAGAGGTGAAAGGGAAAATGGTTCCCAGACAGGGTGGTTCTGCACATTTTTGGCTCTGCTTTATGTCGTGAACCTCCAGACTCAAAGTATACAACTCTTTTTTTCTACACAATTGCTGATTAAGCACCAGGGTTGTTATTACAGAGAAAAAAAAGGGTGGTTTCTAATTTTGGCAGAGAGAATAAAGACTAAACTCGCCAAAAAAATGCTTATCAAGGAGTTTCAAACTCTTTTCAAAGACCTGTCTTCCCAACTAGACATGGCTGCCCTTTCCTCCCCCATAGGAAACCTGCTGATATTTTCACTGGTTGATATATTTTCCTAAAATACTGTGCAATCATTTTCCCTTTAATTGTCTCATGGAGGTATGTTTTCCCTGAGTGAAGGATGACAAAACTGAGGCACGAAGACAAGAAAGCTTAAATAAATTGCTTCAAAGGAACACTTCCTGGGTTTGCTGTAGCCAACTGTTCTACCCATCTCTGCAGAAGTAGCTTCCCATAAAACCCAGTGAAAGTTGGACTGTAGATCAATAGAATGCTGACCAGCCTGCTCTGCTTCTAGAGCTTAGCCTTTGGACGAAGAAGGCCCCCACCAATAGCCTGGTGCAAATGGATTCCAGCTACTACGAGAAGGGCGCATGTCTTCTTGGTAACATGAAGAGTTGTTGGAACTGGTTTGCTCTCAGATTTGCTACCAGGCAGCCAGGCAGACCCCAGTAGATGGTTGGACTGAGTGTTGTGTGGCAGAGTGACTGCTTGCACTATCTGAGTCATCTGGGCTGGGTGACTGTCCTCAGTCACTGATCCCCAGATCTTTTGCCATGAGCCTTCCACTGCATCACACAATGAATCTGGAGATCATTATTGGCTCCTGGTTATGGAATGCCCTGGAATGGGATGATCAATATGGAGCCATTGCTGAATAGAAGGCTTAAGAGCCATTGCATGGCTACACTATCTCTCTTTTTTCTTTGCTGTGAGACCAGCATGTCCCAGGGAACTGCTTCTCTTTCATCTTCTATCCTGGAGTCCCAACAACCTGGAGCAGGCTGAAGCTGAAGCCAACCCTTTTGGCTCTGACAAGAGTGAGAAATAAACCTTGGATGTTATCAGCCACCAGAATTCCGGAGATGTTTGCTAGGAAAGTGTAAATCAGCCTGAAGTGGCTGATAAAGAGGTTAAGTCTATGTATAGTATCAAGAGTTGATAGACTGGGGATGGAGACAAGAGACCCAGAAAAGCTGTGCAGACTCAAGGTTTGGGGGTGTAACTGAGGTAGAGGGGTGAGGGAGTGAGGCATTCAGAGAGTGGGAGACTTCAGAGCAACTGGGGTAAAAGAGTCGGAAAAGAGAGGAGAGGAAAGGGACATTTTATCCAGGTTTTAAATTGAATCTCTTTAATGCTCTTGGAGAGAAAATATTCTATAGGGAATCTGCACAAGAAAGCTGCCCAGACGGGACCATAGGGGCCCTAGAATCTACCTGGGTACATAGATAAGTGCTAAATTGTGTAAAAATAACTGTAAATGCTTTAGAAAATAAGAGGCAGGTACTCAATAAAGTTTAGAATAGCTGACAAAGGCTTAGATGAATTGCAATTTTTTTTATTAATGTTATGATAGATTACAACCTTGTGAGATATCAGTTAGACATTTTTGTTAGTCATGTTGTGGGTACACCACTTCCCCCTTTGTGCCCTCCCCTCTCCCCCCCCTTTTCCCTGGTAACCACTGATCAGATCTCCTTGTCAATATACTAACTTCCACCTATGAGTGGAGTCATATAGAGTTCCTCTTTCTCTGACTGGCTTATTTCGCTTAACATAATACCCTTGAGGTCCATCCACGTTGCTGTGAATGGGCCAATTTTGTCTTTTTTTATGGCTGAGTAGTATTCCATTGTGTATATATACCATATCTTCTTTATCCAATCATCAGTTTCTGGGCAGGTAGGTTGGTTCCACGTCTTGGCTATTGTAAATAATGCTGCGATGAACATAGGGGTGCAAGGGACTCTTTGGATTTCTGATTTCAGGTTCTTAGGATAGATACTCAGTAATGGGATGGCTGGGTCATAGGGTATTTCTATTTTTAACTTTTTGAGAAATCTCCATACCGTTTTCCATAGTGGCTGTACTAGTTTGCATTCCCACCAACAGTGTGTGAGGGTTCCTTTTTCTCCACAACCTCTCCAACATTTGTCGCTCTTGGTTTTGGATGTTTTTGCCAATCTAACGGGTGTAAGGTGATATCTTAGTGTAGTTTTGATTTGCATTTCCCTGATGACTAGCGATGATGAACATCTTTTCATGTGTCTATTGGCCATATTCATATCTTCTTTTGAGAAATGTCTGTTCATGTCCTCTGCCCATTTTTTGATCGGGTTGTTCGTTTTTTTGTTGTCAAGCCATGTGAGTTCTTTGTATATTATGGAGATTAACCCTTTGTCGGATAAGTGGCTTGTAAATATTTTTTCCCAATTAGTGAGCTGTTTTTTTGTTTCAATCCTGTTTTCCCTTGCCTTGAAGAAGCTCTTTAGTCTGATGAAGTCCCATTTGTTTATTCTTTCTATTGTTTCCCTCAACTGAGGAGATATAGTGTCCAGAAAGATTCTTTTGAAACTGATGTCAAAGAGTGTACTGCCTATATTCTCTTCTAGAAGACTTATTGTTTCAGGCCTAATCTTGAGGGTTTTGATCCATTTTGAGTTTATTTTTGTGTGTGGTGAAAAAGAATGGTCAATTTTCAATCTTTTGCATGTGGCTGTCCAGTTTTCCCAACACCATTTGTTGAAGAGACATTCTTTTCTCCATTGTAGGCCCTCTGCTCCTTTGTCGAAGATTAGCTGTCCATAGATGTGTGGTTTTATCTCTGGGCTTTCAATTCTGTTCCATTGATCTGTGGACCTGTTTTTGTACCAGTACCATGCTGTTTTGATCACTGTAGCTTTGTAGTATGCTTTGAAATTGGGGATTGTGATTCCGCCGGCTTTGTTTTTCTTGCTCAGGATTGTTTTAGCAATTCGCGGTCTTTTGTTGCCCCATATGAATTTTAGGATTCTTTGTTCAATTTCTGTGAAGAATGTTCTTGGGATTCTGGTTGGGATAGCATTGAATCTGTAGATTGCTTTAGGTAGTATGGACATTTTAACTATGTTTATTCTTCCAATCCATGTGCATGGAATGTCTTTCCATCTCTTTATGTCGTCGTCAATTTCTTTCAAGAAAGTCTTGTAGTTTTCATTGTATAGATCCTTCACTTCCTTGGTTAAGTTTACCCCAAGGTATTTTATTCTTTTCATTGCGATTGTGAATGGGATTGAGTTCTTGAGTTCTTTTTCTGTTAGTTCATTGTTAGTGTATAGAAATGCTACTGATTTATGTATGTTGATTTTATACCCTGCTACTTTGCTGTAGTTGTTGATTATTTCTAACAGTTTTTCTATGGATTCTTTGGGGTTTTCTATATATAAGATCATGTCCTCTGCAAACAGCGAGAGTTTTACTTCTTTGTTACCTATTTGGATTCCTTTTATTTCTTTTTCCTGCTGAATTGCTCTGGCCAACACCTCCAGTACTATGTTGAATAGGAGTGGTGAAAGTGGGCACCCTTGTCTTGTTCCTGTCCTCAGAGGGATGGCTTTCAGTTTTTGTCCATTGAATATGATGTTGGCTGTGGGTCTGTCATATATGGCCTTTATTAGGTTGAGGTACTTTCCTTCTATACCCATTTTATTGAGGGTTTTTATCATAAATGGGTGTTGGATCTTGTCGAATGCTTTCTCTGCATCTATTGAGATGATCATGTGGTTTTTTTTTTTCATTTTGTTGATGTAGTGTATCATGTTGATTGACTTGTGGATGTTGAACCATCCCTGTGTCCCTGGTATAAATCCCACTTGATCATGGTGTATAATCTTTTTGATGTATTGCTGTATTCGGTTTGCCAAAATTTTGTTGAGGATTTTTGCATCTATGTTCATCAGTGATATCGGCCTGTAGTTCTCCTTCTTTGTGTTGTGCTTGTCAGGTTTTGGGATCAGAGTGATGTTGGCTTCATAGAATGTGTTAGGTAGTACTCCATCTTTCTCAATTTTCTGGAACAGTTTGAGAAGAATAGGTATTAAGTCTTCTTTGAATGTTTGGTAGAATTCTCCAGAGAAGCCATCTGGTCCTGGACTCTTATTTTTGGGGAGGTTTTTGATTACCGTTTCTATTTCCTTACTTGTGATTGACCTATTCAGATTCTCCATTTCTTCCTGATTCAGTTTGGGGAGATTGTAGGAGTCTAGGAATTTGTCCATTTCTTACAGGTTGTTCAATTTGTTGGCATATAGTTTTTCATAGTATTCTCTTATGATCCCTTGTATTTCATTGGTATCTGTTGTGATTTCTCCTCTCTCATTCCTAATTTTATTTATTTGCGATTTCTCTCTTCTTTTCTTGGTGAGTCCGGCTAAAGGTTTGTCAATTTTGTTAATTTTTTCAAAGAACCAACTCTTTGTTTCATTGATCCTTTCTATTGTCTTTTTTGTTTCAATATCGTTTATTTCTGCTCTTATTTTTATTATTTCCCTCCTTCTACTGACTCTGGGCTTTGTTTGTTCTTCTTTTTCTAGTTCTGTTAGGTGTCGTTTGAGGTTGCTTATGTGAGCTTTTTCTTGTTTAGTGAGGTGAGCCTGTATTGTGATGAATTTCCCTCTTGGGACTGCTTTTGCTGCATCCCAAATGATTTGGTATGTCGTGTTCTCATTTTCATTTGTCTCCAGATAATATTTGATTTCTTCTTTAATTTCTTCAATGATCCATTGTTTGTTCAGAAGCGTGTTGTTTAGTCTCCACAGTTTTGCACCTTTCTCTGCTTTTTTCTTGTAGTTGATTTCTAGTTTCATAGCATTATGATCAGAAAAGATGCTTGATATTATTTCAACTCTCTTGTATTTATTGATGTTTGCTTTGTTTCCCAAAATATGGTCAATCCTTGAGAATGTTCCATGTGCACTTGAGAAGAATGTGTAACCTGCTATTTTTGGATGAAGTGTTCTATATATATCTATTAAGTCCATCTGGTCTAATTTTTCATTTAATTCTATTATTTCCTTGTTGATTTTCTGTCTGGATGTTCTGTCCATTGGTGTTAATGGTGTGTTGAGGTCCCCTACTATTATTGTATTGTTGTTGATGTCTTCTTTTAGTTCCATTAAGAGTTGCTTTACAAATTTTGGTGCTCCTGTGTTGGGTGCGTATATATTTATAAGTGCTATGTCTTCTTGGTGGAGAGTCCCTTTTATCATTATATACTGTCCCTCTTTGTCTTTCTTTATCTGTTTTGCTTTGAAGTCTACCTTGTCTGATATTAGTATAGCGACACCTGCTTTCTTTTGTTCATTATTAGCTTGGAGTATTGTTCTCCATCCCTTCATTCTGAGTCTGTGTTTGTCTTTGGGGCTGAGGTGTGTTTCCTGGAGGCAGCATATTGTTGGGTCTTGTTCTTTGATCCATCCTGCCACTCTGTGTCTTTTGATTGGGAAGTTCAATCCATTTATATTTAGAGTGATTATTGAGATGTGGGGGCCTACCACTACCATTTTATGTCTTGTTTTCCAGTTTTCTTCAATTTCCTTTGTTTCTCGTCCCATGGTTTAATCTGTTCTGATGGAGAGCTGCTACTCTTTGTTGTTGTCCTTCTACTTATCTCCTCTGCTCTTGGTTTTGTAGCCCCTTTCCTTTTTTTGGTTTTTCAGGAATGAGGGTTTTCCTGAGGATTTCCTGAAGAGGAGGTTTTGTGGCAATGAACTCCCTTAATTTTTGTCCATCTGGGAGAGTTTTTATTTCTCCATCGTATTTGAAGGATATTTTCGCTAGGTAGAGAATTCTCGGCTGTAGGTTTTTGTCCTTCAGATTTTTGAATATATCATTCCACTCTCTTCTAGCCTGTGAAGTTTCTGCTGAGAAATCTGCTGATAGCCTGATGGGGGTTCCTTTGTAGGTTAGTTTCTTTTGCCTGGCTGTCCTTAGTATTTTCTCCTTGTCGTTGACTTTTGCTAGCTTCACTACTATATGCCGTGGGGTTGGTCTTCTTGCATTGATAAAGTTTGGAGATCTATTGGCTTCTGTCACCTGAAGATCCATCTCTCTCACCAGATTTGGGAAGTTTTCAGCCATTATTTCTTTGAATAGGCTTTCTGCCCCTTTCTCCTTCTCTTCTCCCTCTGGTATACCTGTAATCCTTACGTTGCATCTCCTAATTGTGTCTGATAATTCTCGGAGAGTTTCTTCATTTCTTTTTAGTCTTACTTCTCTCTCCTCCTCTGCCTGCAGCATTTCTATATTGCCATTTTCCAAATTGCTAATTCTTTCCTCCATATTATCGGCCCTACTGTTCAGTGCATCTAGATTTTTCTTAATCTCCTCTACTGTGTTCTTCATTTCCAGTATTTCTGTTTGGTTCTTCTTTATCGTACCAAACTCTTTTGTGACATAGCTCCTGAACTCGTTGAGCTGTCTATCTGAATTCTCTCTTAACTCATTGAGTATTTTAATGATGGCTGTTTTGAAGTTATCATCATTTAGGTTATATATCTCATTTTCTTTGGGATTGTTTTCTGTGTATTTGTTATTTTCCTTCTGTTCTGGAGATTTAGTGCATTTTTTCATATTGCTTGATGTTGTTGATTTGTGCCTCTGCATAGAGATAGAGTTTAGTTGCTCCTTCCACTTGTTTCTGCTGCTGTGGTGGGGGAGCAGCTGTTTATACTGCACCAACCAGGAACCCTATCCGCAGTTGCTAACTGGGCCTGGGCCCCTCCTCATAGTCACAGTGGTCCTTTGGATTCCCTCTTCTGCTGTGGGGGCTGTCACAGGGGGGCTTCAGGCTGCTGGTGCCTACTGTTTGCAGCCCACCTAGACGTGCTCCCTCCTTGGGGTCTGCAATGGTGTTATGGGCTTTTCCAGCAGCCAGGGGTAGGATCACTTATATTTGCCGCTCTGTCACTGTCAGCACCCACAAAATCTCACTTGTCCACTATGGGTCGCAGCAGAGCTATTGGCATCTTCTACAGTCTGTGGTTAGCTCGCCTAGCTATGCTACTTTTGTCCCGGGGTCTTCCAGCCTTGTGGCTGCCGGATGGGTGCTCTCTACTAGTGCTGTGCAGAGGCTTTCCCTGAGCTGCTGTGAGCCTGTAGGGTTTCCCCCTAGGCTACGGAGCTGGGTCGCTGGAACTCCATCCAGCCCCAGTCCTGTTCCCCAGGAACTCAGGGAGCCCTTTGCCCTGTCTGGGGGATAGCCGGAGATCCTGATTTCAGTGGTAGCTGGTCAGCTGCTGCCCTGCCTGATATTCTCCTCTCCAGGACCCTCCCAGTGTTGTGGATGCTGGGCGTAGCCCCTCCGCTAATAGCAGGCAGAGAGTTTTGTCTGCTGCCCGGGCAGAACTCTGGAGCTTCCCCTCCGGGCCGCAGGGCCGGCCTCTGGAGCTCCCCCCAGCCCCAGTCCTCTCCGAGATCTCTGGCAATCCCTTACCCCACAGGGCGGGCAACGGCAGCTGGGGGTCACCTCATCCTCTGGGATTCTCTCCGGGACTTTCCTGGAGTTGTGAATGCTGGGTGTAGCCCCTCCGCTAATGCCAGACAGAGAGTTTTGTCTGCTGCCTGGGCGGAACTCTGGAGCTTCTCCTCCGGGGCCTGGAGCCGCCCTCTGGAGCTTCACCCAGCCCCAGTCCTCTCCGAGATCTCCAGCAATCCCTAGCCCCACTGTGCAGGCAGTGGCAGCCAGGGGGCCTCCGTACCCTCAGTGATTCTCTCTGGGACCCTCTGGGCACCGTGAACACTAGGCTGGATCTCCCCGCCAATGGCGGGGAGAGACTCTCCCCGCGGGCTCAGGTGTGTAACTCTAGAGTTTCCCTCTGCGTTTAGGAGTAATTGTGGGGGGTTTACGTAGGGTTCTGGTCACCTGTTTCCACTGTCACTCCTCTGTTGTGTGCTCGCTCCTGCCCTAGGTGTGTGTTGATCTTCTGGGGGCATCCGTTGGAAGAAAGCCGCTTGCAGGTACTAGGCTGTTCGGTCGGGGTCGGAGAGTTTTCACCTATCTCCACATCCTCCCGGAGGGAAGTCCATCCGCCTTCCGATGTATAGTCGCGTGGGTCTCTCAGACGTCCTGAGATGCTGTCTGGATATCCTTTGTTAAGCGATGAGTGTCCAAATAATTGTAGACTCGAAGAGGGAGAGACAAAGAGGACTACTCACGGCACCATCTTGGATCTTCCTCTGATGAATTGCAATTTTAAGGTGAGCCTTGAAATGTGGGCAGAGTTCAGAGGGGTGGAAGACAGTGGTCTGACTCTATAGCAAAGTGGGGGCTGCATCAAAAAGCCATGGAAACAAGAAAGCCCCAGTGTGTTCAAAGACCCCAAATGAGAGAGATTCTATTGGTCTTGGATAATGAGGCCTTTTCAAAAATGTTTCCCCACCCCACCATCAGGGAAATTTCCCTGTTTCTCGATGTGACTAATTTTAATTGAGGTGATAAATGAAGGACATAGAGAGAAAACGTGAAGGTGCAGGTGCCTCATTCATTTAGTCAACCAATATGGCGATATGAATAACCAAGGCTTAGGCTGGACACTGGGGAGAAATCTGAAGAGAAACACTGCTTTCCCTCCCGGTTACGGAGCAGACAGGCTGGCCAATTTTTGTTATCACATAGGCTCCTTAAACTCGGAACAGATTAGGTAAGGCCTTTAGAGGCCCAAAGCACTGAAAATATTTGATCTCTTCATTTCCCCATATAGTCAAAACAATTCTAAACCATAGAAATAAGCATAGAAAGTCCAACAAAGTTCTGCTTTTCTTCACTAAGGCTACATAATTGCTTTCACAAATCAGCTAAAAATTTATTCTAGTGGCCGGCCTGGTGGTGCTCTGCTTCGGTGGCCTGGGGTTCACCGGTTTGGATCATGGGCGTGGACCTAAGCACTGTTTATCAAGCCACGCTATAGAGGCGTCCCACATATAAAGTAGAGGAAGAAGGGCACAGATGTTAGCTCAGGGCCAATTTTCCTTAGCAAAAAGAGGAGGATAGGTGGCAGATGTTAGCTCAGGGCTGATCTTCCTCAAAAAAGAAAAATTATTGTCTTGTTTTGTCAGTGCCCTAAGAGTATGCTAGCCTGCCTGTTAGGCAACTGGCATTGTTCAGAACTGCTACTACTCAGCCACTTTTAGTGTGGCAAGAAAACTCACCAGGAGAGCCAGTGGATCCTCTGAGACCTGCCTCTGTGGACAGTCTGTACCAGCTGGGGGCCTCCTCCCTGACCCTGAAGGCTTGGTGTTAATGCCTACAATCCCCCCACTCCCCAGCAGTGACCAGTGGTCTCCATGGGCCTCACATGGCACCTACATGGACGTACAGGCAGCACCTCTAGTAGGCCTGAGGGAATGTGGTGGGGCCTTGGCTCAACCTGTTCTAGGGATCGCTGGTCCCCTCTCAGACAAGTTGAGAAGAATGTCTCAAACCATCTTTGCTTCCTTGCTAAAGCCACTGAGTGTCCAGAACATAGGTTAGAGTGACCTGTCGGGTATGTTATGTTTGTCTATTTGTCTGAGTCAGGTGCTCCACCTCTGGGTCCTGCCCCCCATCCTCACTGCTTTAAGCATTCGTCATGCTTCACTGTAGTTGTCTGTTTCCCTACCCTATTAGAATCAGCTTTAGTGAAAGAAATGTGTATATGTTTATCTTTGTATCCTTAGTGCTTAAAGTAGAGCCTGCCACCTGGTAGGAGCTCAAAATATGTTTTCTTAGAGAAGGAGTGAATGAACCATTGTCCTGGAGCAGGAAATCAGCAGCAGGTGTAGACCGTCCCCAGCGAATTCAGGAGGGCTCAGCTGGGATGCATCGTGCACTTCAGAAGGACCCCGTCCCTGCAGCAGGCACCGCTGGCAAGGCATCAGTAAGAGGTGGGGGAAGGCAGAGTGAGGAGGAGGAGAGCAACGAAAAGGGGTGACATAGCAATGTCTTTAGTACGTCAGCGAAAACGTGCTTCAGACGTTCGGTGAATATTTCTTGTTTTACCTTATATTTCAGCTGGCATAGGTGCTGTGTAGTTTAGGAAGTGAATGATTATTGAGGGTGGAGCAGAAGGCACATCAGAGCTGCACGCTGGAGCAGAAATTATTTCCTCCTAGCTGCCTATCCCACTTTTGTTGAAAAAACCAGGAGCAGGAGGTAACCCCTGCTGAAGGAACTTTGTCCTGGTGTTGCAGTGTCATTTTTTTGATAAGTAATCAGAGTCTGCTGTGGAAAGCAGTCAGAGCTCTCCTTCATGCGCTCAGGACTGCTGGCCTTGACGCAGAAGGCCACACATGGCGCAATCACTACTGAGCAGAGTCTCCCAATTACTGGAAATCTTTTCTACACTAGACTTTTTTTTTTTTTTTTTTTGCAGGGAAGGGCAATTGATAAGAAAACCAGCTCATGTTAGGCATTTAGTGAACAAAGAAAGAAAGTAGTTTCCAGGGTCTCAGAGTCCTTTATGCACTGATTTTTGCAGTGTAACTCCTTGGTTAAATGAGAGATGATATTCTATCCTAAAACAACATAAGTGGGGTTACCCTGGTTGAAGGGGAGGCGGGATCCAGAGCCCCATCCCTTGGACTAGAATGCCCTCCCCCCACCTCCAACCCCTTCCATCAGGCAGCTTACCTTTGCTTGTGGGAGGAAAGCCATTGCCTGCCCTTCACCCACCGAGGGCTTCTGGACCATGCGGCACTGCATAGCCCGCAATGACCCAAGGAAGATGCTCACCCTGGTCCTCTATTCTAGACTCAATCCACTAGAAAAGTGAACTAGAGACTCACACATGTAGGAGGGGTGCTGAAAATCATCCAGTCCAGCTCCAGGCTCTACAGTCAAGGAGACTCAGGCCCAGAACACACTTGTCCTGGATGACATGGCTAGATAATTGTAGAACCCGGACAAGAAACCAGATCTCCTGGTGCCGAGCTAACAACCCATTTGTTTTCTTGTACATTATGTTGCTTGCTTACATTTTAGAAAGTTTAAAGAAAAACCATAAGGGCTGAACCAAAACAAAGAAAGGTTTTTCTTGTTAAAACCCGGTTACCAGGTGATTATTGTTCTCTAGGAGTGTTCCTCGAACAGTCAGCTAACCTTTTTATCCTTCTATGCATCTCCATTACTTTACATTCAGCTTTAAAGTAGTTAGCCCATGACCACAGTAAGGCACATTTTGCCCCAAGTGTTTGCTTTGTAGCTCCTGGAGGACCTGTCAGTGGAAGAGGCACTTGACCTTTCTCAGAGTCTACAAGGTCTGTAATCTCTTTTTACTATGGCCCTGTGTCAGTTACAGGCTTTTCTCCAGCAGTGGGCATGTCATGGGGTGGGGTGTTCTGTGGAACCTGCCCACTCAGGGATACAGAGAACTTAACTTCCAGGTCTTTTACTATGGTATTTTTTTTTTTTTTTTTGCTGAGGAAGATTTGCCCTGAGCTAACATCTGTGCCAGTCTTCCTCTATTTCGTATGTAGGACACCGCCACATCATGGCTGCTGATAAGTGGTGTTGGTCCATGCCCAGAAACCGTACCTGGGCCGCCAAAGTGGAGGGCACTGAACTTAACCAGTAGGTCACGGGGCCAGCCGCCAGGGCTTTTACTCTTTGCCAGGGCACGCAGGACCACCAGCAGTCAGACAGCGGTCTGGCTTTGAGGCAGCAGTGTGCTTATATAGGAGGGTTCTGTACATTTGCGGCTGCACTTTGAGCTAGGACAACGGAAGACTGAGCAGGCTCTGCAGTCAGCCTGTCCCTGCTGACAGGGAGGGGACGAGCCTGACTTAGGCTAGCCTGGACTAGGTTGGGATACACAGGCAGAGGACAGAGCCAGGCGACAAAAGGGAAGCATCTGGACAAACTGGGGTCCGGCCACTGGCTGAGGACCAGGGGCATGGATGCTAGTAAGGCGCTCACGGTGCAGTGCTGCGTGTGCCAGGTTTGAAGTTGCTGTACATCTATAGCTCTCTAGATTGATGTTTAAATTATCTGTTTAATAACCTGCTAATATTTTTACCATAGTATGAATTCAATTCTGTTCACCTTATTATATTGTTACTTTGCAAAGTCATGAGTTAAAAGAAATTCCTTCATACGTGTTGGGAAATTAGAGCAATTGATGTGCGGGAGCGCAGGATGCAGAATCACGTCCTCAGCCTCTGACTCTGTGAGCTTCCCGAGGGAGATGATCCCAGAGAACGGTTCCAGGAACTGGCCTCTGATGCCGTTCTCTGGGACTTCTCTATGTTGCATGGAGCAGGAGAGCATTCTACTGCATAGACTCTGGTGTCTAAACAGCCTCCTTTCTCCCACGAAACTGAGATTTCTGTGCTTTCCGCAGAGGGCTGAAGGGAAAAGACCCAGGTCTACTAGGATTCCCTAGTTTACAAAGAGATGGAAGAAAAGGGCCAGCAGGGAGTAAGGGAGCCTGAGGGGCAGGGAGCACGAGGGCGAGTGAGAGTGGGAAGGATGTGTGTGCATGAGAGAGAGAGAGAGAAAGAGAGAGAGAGCAGGTGCCAGAGCACACTACTTTCTTAGCATCCTGAATGCCTCATGGAGAAAAGGATGTCCACAAAGAGCACACTCTCGTGGGGGTGCCAGCACTCCCACTCTGTGCTCACCGTGCTCCAACCTTGGAAATGGTTTGAAGCCAATCATTTCACAGCAGCACTGTTCCTCCTTGGCGTCAGGCTTCATCCTGGGGGACAGTACAAGCTTATTTTCGTCACTATAGTGTTATGGAGGAGACATGCCTGGCCCAGGTGGACTCCCCTGAGATTTCTCCTTTTCATCTCAGTGGTGTGTCTGGCTGACACAACCCTGCGGACTGGCCCAGATCAAGGGTGTTGCTGTTGGGGTGTGCCACACCTACCGGTGCCCACAGAGGGCTTTGGGGTGGAGAGCTCCAAGAACCTACTAGCTGTGGTCACATGTTCTCCTAGTGCCCAAGGTCCCCAGGGGCCTCCCTGCAGGGACTCCTGTCACCTCTGGAACTTGCAAATGCCCTTTTAACAGGGTGTGTGCTGAAGGCACTGTTTGGGGCGTGTGTTGAGGATAGGACCTCCCACTAAAAGGCGTCTCCCAAGCTCCTGTGTTTATCTTCAGACCTGGCTTTCGAAGTGCATCAGAGAACAACCTGATCTGTTGGAGTGAGGACAGGGGGTCGTTGAGAAGTGTCTCCTCCCTGCTCTGAGGCCCAGAGTGTAGTTGGCAAGTAGCAAGTTTGTGTCATAAGATGAGCCTGGACAGGGCTCAAGGGACCTGACTCCTGCCCCAGTTCTACCACCACCCCGCCCTGGGGCAGCGCTGGTCCAGCTGGGGCACCCTGCACAAGTTTCATAATCAGAGTGGATTTGCTACCTACCCGCTATCTCTCCAAGAACAAGTTATCAGCCTCAGTTTCCACATCTGTAAAATAGGGCTAACAACGCTTCTCAGGGCTGTGGCCAAGGTTAACGAAGACCCTCTGTGTGAAGAGCTCAGTGGGGACTTTGCACCCCGTTAATGCCAGCCCTGGTTGTTATTTGCTACTCATCCTCTGGTGAGCATGTGGTGGAAGATCCCGTGGGGGCAGGTGACTTGCTCATCCATCATGCATTCTGTCCTCAGGGGAGACTGAGCTGGGGCGAGAAACCTAATCTTGTGAGTTCGGGACACAGAGACGTGACGGCATGAGCAGGCTGTCTCTCCTGGGCCCAGGACACCCTGTTCTCTCAGCTGAGCTCCAGCAGGGAGGGCTGGGTTATCAGCCCCTACCTTTGCATATTGCCAACACACACAGGGGATGGATTGTTACCTGGGACACTTGATTAAGTGAAACCAGAGCTTTGTGCTCAGGGGAGCAGCTGGAGGGTGGAGGGCTGAGGAGGGAAGGGGTTATGTAAATATTGGCTGAATAGCAGGGTTTGTGTGGTGATTAGATAAGGGCTAAGCAGTGAAGCCCAATGAATAACAATTGAGCTCCCAGGCCGGTAATGGCCTAATTTGAAAGTCTGAGGCAGGACAGCCTGGCACAGGGTGAAGTGTGGACTTCCCTGATGTCTTCGGCTGCTGAAATAATGCCTGGTGACAAGGGGACAGAAGTGCAGGGATCAGAGAGTCTGCATGATCCTCCACATGTGTGTCTGGGTCTATCTGCTTGTGGTCTGCCCTTGATGACATACAAACACAGCCATTGAGGAACTCTACCCCGGGAGTTTAAAATCCTAATGAAGCTTACGTTAAAATTTGCAGATTAACAAAATAGTTTGTAGGGATCAAAAACATCCTGAGCAGGCATGCGCAGGCTTGGAAGTCAGCCCTAAGAGCAAAGAAATGGCAGTGGACCAGCAAGTAGTGACCCTGTGCTAGGTTCTTTACACTGGTTCTCTGTGAGGCTCTGTAAGAGAGATGACCTCATCTTCACTTCAAGGATGAGGAAACTGAGGCCCAGGAAGGTTAAGGAACCTCTCAAATGTCCACCCTTAATAAGAGGCAGGGTCAGCATTCAAGTCCATGTCTGCTTGAAGTCAGCATCCATGAGGAGGGAAGGTGGGCAAGAAGGAGAGAGGGGCCCCCTTGAGCGTATCAGGTCCACTCCTGAAGGCTCTTCCAGTTCCTAACCTTTGATGGGCCCTGAGAAGTTCTGAGACAGACCAGGGACTGCTCACTGAGGCCAACTGCAGGGCCTAACGTTCAACAAAAGACAGGCAGAGGCCTTGTTTCAGAGCTCTAGAGGTCTGTGCTGTGACTTTCCAATTAGGAAGTTCTTGAGACTCCAAATGGTGTTTTTCTCCTTCAAAAATACTGCCAGGGCCGTTAAATCTTCTGGGGTCTGGTCGGTTACATGGCCCGAGAAGCCTCAGCTCCGTCACCTGACAAATGGGTCAGAGAAGTATTCCCACGTGCCGTGTGTGGGGCCTCTGAAGCCTGCAAAGCCCTGTCAAGCCCTGTGTCTCTTAGTGGTGGGAAGTGCAAGCTGCAGTAACTTATCCTTTACCTTGGACAGGACCTGGAAAGAGAGATGAACTTAGGAAAAATTCTACCTGTCACCTGGTCTTCATATTTCCCCACTCCAACTGGAGGATCATGATGGCTTTTCAGATCTTGTGATATCAGTGTCAGCTCAGACTCATATCTAATAGTCTTGGAAGTGCCTGATTAGACCCTTTCCCCAGGGTTTAGTGACTGACAAGTGACCTCCTGTCACTTTGGGAAAGGATTGAGGGAAAGATTACTACATATACTGTGATGGTGTGGTCACATCTTTCCTCAAGGGTATCCAGGCTCTCCTTCAGTCAGTAGACTCTAGATCTGTGAACGATTTAGATCTGAAAATTGAATGAAGGACCAACTTTCAATCCTTTTTATACAAGTTGAGTGGCACCCTAGTTGCCTCCCTCTATCTTGTGCCTAATAACACCATGATCTAGTAGGCATCCCCACGCATCCCTACAAGTCAAGGCACCTTGATTGCTATTCTGGTCTTGGGTAATTACAACCAATTTTCTTTTGAAATTTGAGTTTCCCTTGGCACCTGAAATTCTGATCTCATTATCCTCACTGATATCAGGGAGCCCAGTTCTATGACATCATCTCTCACTGTCAACTCTGCCCTAAAAAGTACAGCCATCTCCAGGCTTCTGAAAGATGTCAGTATAGCTATCACCAGTGCATTTCTTATCATCTTAGTGAAGGCTGTGTCCTTTAGGCTCTCCTAGGGAATATAGACAGGGATGGCATCTCAGGTCTTACTTGGTAAATCCACTCTAACCTCCTTCCTGCCCTGAGCTGACTTATCCTTTCCCTGATAGTATGAGAAGGAAGTTGGTATCGCGACCTCTTTAAATGTAGATTTTCTTTATGTCAAATCTTCAGGAAGGCATCTCAACAGACTCTCAGGATTGGCTTCAGGTATCCTTGTCAGACATTGGATCCAAAGTTACATGTGAGAGCTCCCATGTCAAATATATTCTCCCCTATCCAGCCTCTGTCTCCCCACTCTAATTCCAATACCCTCCAAATTATTTCCACGTTTTCCCACTTCTTGATAGTATTGATTAGCCAGAAATGCAATTCCTTTGGCATGTAAACTATATTCTGGAGCAGGGGCTATATTTTCCCATTCGGGTGACTTTTGTCTTGGAATCAATGAGGGGAGGTAGCAGCAATCTTGAGGAGAACCAGCATCATCATGCAAATCATCTGCTTCAAGGAGGTCTTTTGCTACTCAATTTCCAGGCAAAGGGACACTCTTTTCTAGAGAGGAAGATTGGGCTGCTTCTGGTGATCACTGGATTCAGGACAATCTAGGGGCTCAAAATTCTCAGGCTTACCCACTTGAGTATTCTTGCTACAAGTCTCAGGGTCACACTGTTTTTTCTTTTTTTCTGTCATCAGGGCCCTGAGTTTTACCTAAGAGACCTATTAAGACGCTGAATTCAATCTTTCCTGCAGCCATTATGGCTCTGCTATGTTTATAATTTGACCTTGGGCCTGGTTTTCAGCCTAATCTGCCCTGTCGCTGCAGGAGGCGAGAGTCTCCTTAAAAGCTGCCATTGAGGCCTTCTTACTTTTGTAGTATTTGAGTTGGCAGTCAGCTCCTGAGTTTATTATTTTCTTTTTTCAAAAGGCTTACAATGCAGTTAAAGTAGTCAACTTCCTCTACAATTCTTAGGATTATTACTGTCACCATACTATTCTATGCTGAAGGCACCCCAAGCCCGATAGCTTCTCTTTACCTCTCCCTCATTCCAGTTACCCACAGACAAAAGCAGTCAGTCTTTCACCATCAAGTATGATATTAGTTGCAGTTTTTTCCATAATCAACCTGTACCAGGTTGGAAATACCCTTCCATTCCTAGTTTGCTGAGAGTTATTACCAGGAATGGATATTAGAATTTTGTCAAATGCTTTTTCCAGGCCAGTTGAGATCATCATATAGTTTTTTTTATTCGTCATTTTATATATTGTTGGATTTCATTTGCTAAAATTTTGTGTAGAATATTTAAATCTATGTGTATGAAAGATAACGATCTGTAGGTTTCCTTTCTTGTAATGTCTTTGTCTGGTTTTACTTTCAGAGTAATGTTGGTCTCATAGAATGCATTGGGAAGTAGTCTCGCCTCTGCAATAGTCTGGAAGAATTTGTGTAGATTTGACATTATTTCTTCCTTGAATATTGGGTAGAATTTACTAGTGAAGCCATCTGGGCATGGAGTTTTCTTTGTGGGAAGGCTTTTAACTACAAATGCAATTTCTTTAATAGATATATGACTATTCAGGTTGTTTCTTCTTGGGTGAGATTTGGTAGTTTGTGTAGTTCAAAGAATTTATCCATTTCATGTTAGTTTTCAAATATTTTGGCATAAAACTGTTGATAAAATGTTCTCATTTTAACATCTGTAGATATCACCCCTCTCGTTCCTGATATTAGTAAGTGGTGTCTTCTTTCCTTTTTAATCGGTCAGTTGAGTGAGAGGTTTATCAATAAAAATTGATAAAAGTTCAAAGAGTGAACTTTTGTTTTCATTGATTTTCTCTATTTTTTTGTTTTCTATTTTATTGATTTCTGCTCTAATTTTTCATACTTTCTTTCTTCTCTGTAGTTTGGGTTTTATTTACTCTTTTTATTTCTAGTTCTTAAGTTTAAAGCTGAAGTCATTAATTTGAGACCTTTCTTCTTCTCTGATAAAGGCATTCAGTGCTATGAATTTCCCTCTAAGCACTGTTCTAGTAGCACCCCATTTCCATTCAATTTTAAGTACTTTATAAATATCTGTTTAATTTCTTCTTTGATGTGGGTTATTTTAGAAGTATGGTTTTTAGTTTCCAAATATTTGGAGAATTTTCAGAAATCTTAATGTTATTGATTTCTAATTTAATTCCATTCTGGTACTAGAAAATCCTATGTGTGACTTAAATTCTTTTAAATTCATTGAAGCTTCTTTTATGGCCCAGATCTTTCTTGGTAAATGTTCTATGTGCACTTGAAAGAATTTTTATTCTTGTGGGGTGAGGTGTTCTATCAATGTCAATCAGCTCAAGTCGGGTGACAGTGTTTTTCAAGTCTTTTATACCCTTAGGGATTTTGTCTATGTGTTCCATCTGTTTTTGAGAGACGGGTACTGAAATCTTTGGCTATAATTGTAGATTTGTCTGCTTCTTCTTGTAGTTCTATAAGTTTTGGCAGTTCTGTTGTGTGTTTTGAACCTCTGTATTAGGTACATAAACGTTTAAGATTGTTATATCCTCTCATTGAATTAATCCCTTTATCTTATGAAATGACCCTCTTTATTCCTGGTAATTTCTCTGAAACCTATTTTGTCTGATATTAATATAATCACTTCAACTTTCTTTCGATTAGTATTAGAATGATATATCTTTTTATTTATTTTCTTTTTTACTTTTAGCCTACTTATGTTTTTATGTTTAAAAAGTGTTTCTTGTAGGCAGTATATATAGTTGGATCTTGCTTTTTTATTCAATCTGATAATCTCTGCCTTTTAATTGGAAAGTTTAGACCACTTACATTTAATTTGATTTTTATATAGTTAAGTTTGTCTATAGTTTTGCTATTTGTTTTGTTTGTCCCATCTATTCCTTAGTTTAAAAAAAATTTTTGATTCTTCTTTTAGATTAATTGAGTATTTTTCTATGACTCCATTTTAACTCCTTTGTTGGCTTATTATCTATAATTCTTTTAGTTGTTGACTTAAGGTTTATAGATATATATCTTTAACTTATCATCCTTTACCATCATGAGATATTATACTTCATGTGTAGTATAAAACATTGCAATAGTATACTTCCATCCATGCCTCACAGATTTTATTGTTGTCATATATTTTACTTATATATATAAGTGCCAAAATACATTGTTATCTTTTGTATTTAAATGGTTGCTTAGCTTTTAAAGAGACTTAAATAAGAAGAAATTATCTTATATATTTACTCACGTAATTGCCATTTCTAGTGCTCTTCATTTTTTTTTGTGTGTGTAGATCTTTATGTCCACCTGGTATCAGAATAGAAAAAAAAAAAAAGACTACCTTGAACAGTTGATACTCTAGTTGGTTGAGTCACAAAACAAACAAAATATATCCATAAAATATACACTAAAGAAAAATATAAGCCAGGAAAAGGATACAAAGAGTAGGAGGATGTATATAGAAATTTCAGATAGGGTGGCCAGTGAAGACTTCATTCAGAAAGTGTCTTGTGGAAAAAATCCAAAGGAAGTAAGGGAGCAAGACAGGTGGATATCTGGATGAAGAATATCCCAAGTGGAGAGGATAACAAGTGCTAAGGCCTTTAGGCATGTGGGCCTTTAGGCATATGGTAGGCTGAAAAATGGCCCCTCAAAGATGTCTGTGTCCTAATACCAGAAAACTGCAAATGTGTTACCTTAATGACAAAAGGGACTTTGTGGATGTAATTAAGTTTAGGATCTTGAGATGGAGAGATTATCCTGGATAGGCCCTATGTCATCACAAGGGTCTTTGTAAGAGGAAGGCCAGAGGGTCAGCATCTGTGAAGGATGTGTGATGACACTATGCTACTGGCTTTGAAGATGGAGAAGGGGCCATGAGCCGAGGAATGCAGGTGGCCTCTAGAAGCTGTCAAAGGCAAGGGAATGGGTTCTTCCCTAGAACCTCCAGAAGGGACTCAGCCCTGCTAACCCTTTGATTTTAGCTCAGTGAGGCTGATTTTGAATTTCTGACCTCCAGAACTGTAAGATGAACTTGTATTGGTTTAAGCCAGTAAGTTGGTAGCAATTTGTTATGGTAGCTGGCGAAAACTCACACAAGGTGGGATTGTGCTGACATGTTTGAATGGTAAGGAGTGGAGAGGTCATGTGGGGTTGGTCTCAGCAGGCCATGGTAGGGACTTTGACTTTTACTCTGAGTGAGATGATCTGACTTATGTGTTAACAAGATCGCTCTGGCTGTTGTGTGGAGAGTGGAGGTGGGGAGGTGATGACAGAGGCAGAGCAGAGAGACCAGCAAGGAGGCTGCTGTAGTAACCCGACTGAGAGGCGATGGTGGCCTGTTCGGCAAGTTAACCATCTGGCCCTGTGACTGCTCCTAGGCCTTTCCTGACTGCTTCCCAGCACCCGATCCTCCTCCTCCTTGATGACCGTGATCTTTTTCACCCTCGCGCTTTCCTGTCAGTGCCTCTCACCTGGCAGTCCCTCGTTGTTTGCCTCAGCACCCTGCCCACAGTCCTCCCTGCTGACTCTCATACTGGAGCTGCTTCCTCCTCCTTCCTCACTGCCGGGAATGACCTCCTCTGATAGTGATCGTTGTCTTTTTTCCAGCCTCTATTGAACCTAAAAGCTCTCACTCTGTTGCCTTTATATGTTGTCACCTTCTGTAGTTTCTGATCCATCTTAAGTGTGCTTTAGGTGATTAAAAATTTATCTGGGGTAAATTTAGTATTTGACCTAAAACAAAATAATTTAATTAACAGCCAGTACTTCCATAGGGCTTACTAGGCTCCAGGCTCTGTTTAAAGAGATATACCCACATTGAATCATATAATTCTCACAACTCCATGAGGGAGGTGCTATTTTCACTCTTATTACAGATGGGGAAACTGAACTACAGAGTTTGACAATTTGCTCCAGATCACACAGCTACCAAATGGCAAAACTAGGATTTGCACCCAGGAAGTCCGACACCAGAGTCCATGCTCTCAAATACCACTCTTCAAAAGGAGCCAACTTTTATATCACCAGGTAAAATGGGTTTCTTTTCTTTCAGTTGTTTCTGACCTTGAATCTTCAGGGAATGAAGACCATCATCCTCTCCTAGTGGAAGAGGTAGGAGAGAGAGAGAGACTGAGAAAGGAGAGTTCTCATAACACGGGTCTTGGTCACACAACAGGGGCGGTGCTCCAAGGCATCTGGCTCTGCTGAGCATGTGTCATGAAACGGAGTTCACGGGAAATTTGGGTCTAATATAAAGGATCAATACCCTTGCTGTTCTCCCACTTGAACAGTAGGTCCCATGGCTAGCAGTTGTCAATCATCTGATGGATTTATTTCAGAGGAATTTTTTTTTAAGTTCTTTAACAGACACAGGCTTAGACCCCTTCTTAAAAGTGAGAAAAATGCATGCTGTTGTGGGTTGAATCGTGTCCCCCTACAAAAAATGTTGCAGTCCTAACCCTCGGTACCTGAGAATGAAGTTTATTTGGAGATAGAGTCTATACAGAGATAATCAAGTTAAAGTGAGGTCATTAGGGTGGGCCCTAATGCAATGTGACTGGTGCCTGTGTAAAAAGGGGAAATTTGGGGCTGGCCTGGTCACGTAGCAGTTAAGTTCGTGCACTCCACTTCGATGGCCTGGGGTTCGCTGGTTCGGATCCTGGGTGCGAACATATGCACTGCTCATCAAGCCATGCTGTGGTAGGCATCCCACATATAAAGTAGAGGAAGATGGGCACAGATTTTAGCTCAGGGCCAATCTTCCTCAGCAAAAAGTGGAGGGTTGACAGCAGATATTAGCTCAGGGCTAATCTTCCTAAAAAAAGGAAGGGGAAATTTGGACACAGACGTGCATACAGGGAGAACACCATGTGAAAATGAAGGCAGAGATTGGGTGAGGCATCTACAAGCTAAGGAACACCAAAGATTGCCAACAAACCACCAGAAGTTAAAGGAGAGGCCTGGAACAGACCCCTTCTCACAGCCCTCAGAAGGAAGCAACCCTGCCGACACCTTGGTCTGGGACTTCCGGCCTCCAGAACTGTGAGACAGTAAATTTCCATTGTTTAAGCAGCCAGTCTGTGGCGCTTCATTAGGCAGCCCAGCCCCAGCAGACTGGGGCACGTGCAGGCACATCCGACCATAAAGACAACCATGTCTTCCTATTTTCTTACTCAGTTTTCTCTCTTCTCTCTTGTTTTCATTTTCCCTGTCTCCACACATGTTCTCTGATTCTTGCAAACTCTCTGTCCCCCTGTCCCCATGTCCTGCACAGTTTCCCACTCCCGGTTTCATTTGGGATTGTCTGCTTCAGGTGGATATGGGTCTCAGGGGACACGTCATCTTAGGGACAGATGAGATGTTAGAAACTGTCTGGTTCCATCTCTGAATTCCTCAGCTCAGTTAATACATTGCCTGACTTTAAAGATACACAGCAAAGGCAGATGCCAATGCTACCACAGGGCAGGACAAGTTTTGAAGTGTGGATAAAACGAATCCAAACCAAACCCAAGTAAGCTCAGCCTTTCCGGTCTCCTGAGCCGCTATCTGATTGGGAGACATTTTGAACCCACCTGTGATGCAGTGGGGCACTGTGCACCTCGCTGTGCCCTCTGTCAGCTCACCCACTGAGGCAGGAAAGGTGAGATGGGGCACTGAGAGCCTCCATCTGTGACCCTGCCGGCTCCTGTGCCCCGCACCTCCGGGGGCTCCCAGGGCAGGCAGTAGATGTGGACCCTGGAGTCCACCCACCTGTGTTTAAGCCTGACTTGGTTTCCTCACTATGCAATGGGGATGACAGTCTACTTCACGGGATCGTCTGTGCACTAACTGACATGAGATGTCTAAGTCACTTAGAACGTGGCCAGCAAGATGAGATCTGCTGAAGAAAAACAGGTCACCTGTTATTCTCCCCAGCCCTGAGCTGGGGAGGACACTTTTGCTGCTGACTCTCCACAAGAGAAAGAGCAATTAAATGACTGACCATGTGCTGAGAGGAGACGAAAGGGAGGGCGGCCATCTGTGTAACCAAATCCTGTCCTAGCAGGGCGCACCGAGTTAATGGGCCCTGACCGGCAGGAGCATCTTTAGAATGTGAGTGGTGTGCTCCTAGAACTAAGTCTCTCTAGAGGTTGATGTCGGTGGCCAAGACCTTGCTCTGCAGATGCTGGCTCTCACCGGGGAAGCTCCACCCCAGGGACTGGCTCACTCTCAGTACCTTGAGTGCCACAGGGAAGGGCCACGGTGGCCTCTATTGACCTGAGCTTGTTCATTCCAGGCTGTGCTCACTGCCACCCAGAATTACATGAGGCTGATGGAACAAGCCTTGTCCTGGGCCACAAAGACATTGGTTAGGCCTTCTCTCTCTGCTGCTTCTCTGACCTAGCTTGGGGGAATATTCCGTTCCTGTCTCATTTCATGTCTAATTTTAGTTTTATTTAGATTCTGGCAAGGTGTGATGATTTACGATAAGGATTTCTTTCCTCCTTGGCACATATCTGCATAGAAAACATGTAACAGGAGCTGCTTATACCAGTGCACCAGTCATTTGCTCTGAGTGATTGGGAGGAGGGCTGTGTATGTATTTGCAGAGGTTGGAAGCATGTGTGCAATGAACACCACCTCTGAGTCAAAATGCAGAGTCCTGGGACTGCATTTTGAGCCTAGCTCCTCTCCTTCCCTGCAGAGGGTGGGGAAAGGCAGTGCCGTTGTTGGCTTGACAGTCTTAGGTTTTGGATTTTATGACTTGAGTGTGGTTGGTGTAAACTTTGCTACTCAGAGTAGGTCTTCATACTAAGCATGCTGCAGCTGTTCAGTATTGTGCTGCCTGAGGACTCCTGGTGCTGTGCTCTGCTCTGCACTGCATGCACTGCAATTCCAGCCACAGCCACCAGCCAGGCCATGCGTGGGTTCCCCACACTCGATCACCTCTTGGGGGCCAGGCCCACAGGGTGCCTTTGGCTCTGTTTATTTTCAGGTCCTTCCCTACTAGCCTGCTGAGATCCTAGCTGTCCTCCTGACTCAATCATTTAAATGGAGGGAGGAAATTTTGCAGATGGTATGTTGACCTCCATTCTCACTACACCCAAAGAATTTCACATTGTCCCTGATCATACTCATTTCTGTAATGTGTCTTAATGTCATTTTGGCCTAGTCACTTGGTGCTGGTGACATCATGTTAGTATTGTTCTGCTCTTGACCTCCAATGGGCTAGTTTGGGGTGCTTTTTACATCCTTCAAAGTGCTACACCCAAAAGACAAAAAGCAGATTCTTAGGAAGCAAAGAGAAAAGGAATTGGGTGGCAGGGAGGCTGGCTGATCCTCTTTCCTCTTAGGAAAGTTTCCCTTAAGAACTCAGCCTGCCGGGTGAGTGGTGGTCCTGCTATCCTGACCATGGCATTCAGACGTTTTGTGACAACATATGGATGTGGGTTTTGATGCAATTTCAGTAGGTTAACAGTATATAATGAAAATATTTAATTTTAAAAAACAAATCATTTTCTTTGGTAAGAGCCCATTCAAGACCCACATCCTTTGCAACGTCTGCCTTAGGCTCAATTTTTTCTTTAAACTCTTCACTAGACTGACTCTTGATCTGTCCAACCCACTTGGAAATTTCATCATGGCTGCCTTGTGGTACTTTTCTATTTAACTTTCTTTCTACAAATAGATGGTCAAGGCCTCGAGGCCAAGGGCTGTGTCACACTGTTCTTTTTTTTTTTTTATCTCCTCCTTCCCTTCTACTGGTTTCCTAGGGCTTTGCCAGACTCACAGGTTAAATGCCCACTACAGGCTGGACTGAAATTATGAATGTTGTCTGTTATTTCATCTAACTCCTTCTTTTGAAGTGATATCTTTTCAGTTTGAGCCACCTTTCAGGTAGACAGTTTTTGAAGCTGCGTAAGAGAACTGGGCTATCCTAGTATACTTTCCCCTCATGTCCTGATGCGCAAATGAGCTTTTAGAATTTCCTAGGAGGCAAATTAGGAGGAGACTCGAGGGGCCTACCATCCCTGGGGAGAGTGAATTGTGGTCTAAGCCTTGAGGACTGAGTGCATGGGAGAAGAATGCCCGGGGGGAGGGAGTGGAGGAGTCGGGGAAAGGGCTGCTCTCGCCATCTCTGCAGGAGCTCCAGGCTCTCTGGGCAGGGAGACATTTGGCAGCTTTCCCTGTTAGGGCAGTTGGTGCTGGGCTGAAACCAGTCCCTAGGCAAGAAATGATCTCACTTGGCTGTAAGGAGATGGGAATATGAGAGATTTAAGAAGCTGACTTAGCTCGAGTTTGAATTAGTGATACCTCTGCCCATCCACAGCTTTCTGTCTCCACCTCATCATTCTAAGACTCCACTTTGCTTTTGATCCATGATTTGACCTATTGTTGTAGTGATTCTGACACTAACTGGCACTCTGAAATTCAATTCTGGCACTAACCACCTGGAGTTAGAGCAGACCCCATAAATTAAAGGGCAAGGACCACAACAAGACTGCTCTCATTTCTGACTGACCAGCTACAAATCCAGGAAGTTCCCATGATCCCCTTTAGGTTTGATAATTCACTAGAATCATTCATAGAACTCAGGAAAGTGCTGTACTTACGATGGCAATTTTATTGTAAAGGATACAATCAGAAACAGTCAAATGAAGAAGTACATAGGGTGAGTTCTAGAGGGTGCCAAAGGCAGAACTTCTGTGCTCTCTGCCGGTGGAATCAAGGCACATCACCTCTCTGGCACATTGATGTATTCACCAACCAAGAAGTTCCACTAAGCTTCAGCGCCCAGAGTTTGTTTGGGGTTTCATTACAAAGGCGTGATGGACTGAATCATTGGCCATGTGCCTGAACTCAATATCCAGCCCCCATACATCCCTGAAGGGTGGGCTGAAATCAGTGGCTCAAAGCCCCAAGGCTCTAATCAATTGCCTGGTTGGACTTTCCAGCATGACCAGCCCATCCTGAAACTATCTAGGGGCCCACAGGAGTCACCTCATCAGCACACACTCAGGTGTCATCCAGCAGATCATGAATAACAAAGATACTCCTATTACTTGGGAAATTCCAAGGATTTAGAGTCTCCCTCCCAGGAACCAAGGACAAGGTCAGTCAAATTGTTTGTTAAATGATAGTAGCTCTTAGCCTTCCTGCTTTATTTTCCAGATTCTAACTCATGCATTAGCCATGGACTTGAGGAAGCCATGACATTCTTAAGGAAGGAGACAACTAGAGCTGCTCCCCACCTCCCGGTCATTTAACTCAGGGCAGATGAGGTTATGCTGCAGGAATGCAGAGCTCCAAGATCCAGTGACTTTACCAGAACAAAGTGCTACTGTTCACTTGTGCTGCATGAACCTCGCAGGTTAGTGCCCCTCTGCTACTCAGCAGCTTCACCCTGGGACCCAGGCTCACTGAGCAGCCTTGTCAGAACATGGCCAACCCCTGTGGCTGAGAGAAAGAAGAGCTCAGCCAAGCAGGCATGGGCCCTATGGCTTCTGCCCAGGAGTGACACACATCACTCACATCACATTTCATTGGTCAAAGAAGGGTTTTTGCCAAGGGACATTTGTGATCCAATCTGAGATTTAAAAAGATGAATTACTGTCCAGGTTAGAGAGGGCCAAGGGAGAGACAAAAGTAAAGGAAGAGAGGGGTGCCAGAGGCAGTGGGGAGAAGTCACGTGAGGAGGCAAGGGCAAGGAGGGACCCAGAAGTTCCTGAGGGGTCTGGCTTGGGTAATGTGGGGCTGCTGGCACCCAGGACGTCAGGAGGTGCCAGTAGAATGTCCTCTGCTTTTGCAGGATGGTGCTAGAGGCAACATCTCACATCCTGGGCCCCCAGCCAGTGGGAGAATATAGGGAAAAGATGAGGTTTCTTCACCTCATAAACAATCAACCCATCAGTGAGCAGGCGGCCGTCTTAACCTGAACGCCCTGTGTTAACTGAAAGCCAGGAGAACTTTGACCACGGAGGCTCTATTGCATAACTGGTTTCAATGCCCTATTGTTTTCTTGCCTGCTTTTTTTCCGTGATGGAAATGATTCGTGTGCCACTCTGGGCAGGAGATCATATTTAAATGTTTCCTGGGTTTGATCTCTATACAAGGCATAACCTAATGCTTGCACTAAGGCTTGGAGTAAGGGGTAAACAGGTTTATGAGTTTCAGGTATTTGAGCCATTGTTGTGGGCGTTGGTGGTCTGAGGGTGGGCACTAGCTGCTTTCTAGCCTGGTCAACACCAGAAATCATTAGGTTTTGTACTTAAACAGCTCAAAGGAGTTTGACAGTGGAGAAGCCAGGGTGGAGGCGGGGAGGCTGGGAGCCAGGTGCTCCTAATGTATTTCTGCTTTTGCCATGAACCTGGGCAAGTTGTGACACATTCTAAAGACTTAGCTACTGTTCAAGGACAGTGATGGGGTGAGTGTGGGAGTCACAGCTAGTGGGACATGGAAGTTTATAGAGACCTCCTTAGAGGAATTTTAAGTGCCAAGCCGCCTTCCAGAGGTTCGCTTTTCCTCTCTCTGCTGTGGGAGTGAACAGCATGACTGTTGGCACAGGAGCCTCCCTAACTTTCCCCTGCCCTTCCCCAATCAAAGTGGATTCTGCTTTGCCAGCTCCATTCCTGGGCTTTTCTGATTTAGAATCAGCTCAAGGGGAGAGAAAAAGAGAATGGAGAATCCGGGGGGTGTGGTGGGAGATGGCCAGGATAGGCAGCAGAATAATCAGAGACCTCCTCACAGGACAGAATCAAGAACAGGGTTGAAATAAAGGAAACAGGAGAGACAGACTTCCACACAGGCTGTGAGGACACAGGCTTCACGGTGAGCAGAGAGAGAGAAGTTTTGGAGGGTCAGTGGGAGAAACGGAGAAAGAGGATTTAAGAAAAGTTTTGCTGTGCATCAAACTCCATTCTCTGATGTGCTCTTGAAAATCTAAATAGTAATTGACTTGATTGTAATTAGAATTTCCAGTGAAATGGCTGTTTTTTGAATCATCATGTGGGGTTGGGGAGCTCCCCAGAATCTGAGCTGCTCTGTAGCCTGGGTCCCTGTGAGAGCTCATTGCTGGCAGGAAATACCCTGCCTGGGAGGGCGGGGTTCTCTGCCTGGTGGTCCCAGCTTTCCCCAGAGGATGCTGGGCAGGGCTGGCTACCTCCCAGGGCCTCAGCTTTCCTATCCGTCAAGTGGAAATGGCCCTGCTCACTCTTTCGCTCCTTGGCTCTAGCTTTCTGTTACTGGAAGCTCCTCAGGGGCAGGTCCATGTGGACGGCAGCAAGCATGCTCTCCAGGTCTGTGGAGCAGTGAAGCAAGTGTGGATGGCCAGTGTGACCCCCTTCCTCAGGACAGGCACCCTGTGGCCATGTTTCTTTTAAAGCTTATCTTCACCTTCCCTGTTCCATGCTTTGCTAAGATGTGGTCAATCAATTGGCATCCTTAGCATCTGCTCCAACTTCCTCCTGCTGTGTCTTCAGGTTCTGCCAATATGGAAAGCTAAGCCTGCTCTTCCCAGTTCTTTGCATGAGGGTTCTGGCTGGATGTAGGTTCTGCCGACAGAGGCTTGTGCTGAGACTGACTTGAAATGAAGTTAAGTGGAGACACAGAGGCAGGGCAGGAGCACACGTTTGCTGGTAGGGCTCCTAGAGAAAGCACTGCACTTGGGCCCTGACTTTCTGGTTTGATGGCTGGAAGGTCCCCGATCACAGCAGAAGGGCTGGTCCTTCATGCCTGGTCCTGTGGCGTGGTTGTGGGAGGTGGACCTGAGGCCCAGCCTGGCCTGCATCAGCCCTCCCAGAGGGCCGTGGGCCCTTTGATCCCCCCCAGGCACCCCTTTCAGATTTCGGGTAGACGAGGATCTCTGCAGCTGGGCCTCCCTGACGCCTGGGAGCAAACCCTGATGTGGTGGCAGCTGTGAGAAGCTTGCCCCGCCTCAGGGGGCTTTGTGGTGCAATCCTGGCCGTGGGGTCACAGGGACCGAGGCAGCCGGACAATCCCACAGTCTTTTGCCATTTGCCTTCTCCCTTCTTCCCCTCTGGAAGCTGGTCACTAACACGCACCCAGGAGAGGGGTGTGGGCTAAGGCCGAAGGAGGAGCTGGAAAGCCCCAGGGCTGGGCACCCGCAAGGCCAGGGCGCCCGCGAGGCTAGGCTGTGGGGCTCTGCAGGCGTGGGAGCAGTCTCTGCTTCTGCCCCCCGCCCCCCGCCAAGGGCCAGGCCATCCCTACTCTGTTTGGTGTTTTATTCTTAGCCACATTGCTCTGTGGAAGCCTTTATGCTTTCTCCAACATTGATTTTTCAGAACAATCCAAGGCTGGCTCTGGTGCTTTTATGTCTCTAATTTCCCAGGTTTTGTTTTCGGCAAGAGCAAACATAAATGTTGAAAAGACTGTTTGTACCTTTGGATACCTAACTTCCCGTAGTGGTTGAGGTGGAGGGTCTGGGGGTTTGGGGAAGGCGAGTAAGAAGGAGGAGGCTTTGCAGTCAGACTGAGCAGCTGGACTCCACAAGTCACTAGCTGTGTGACCTAGGAGAAATAGCTAGACTTCTCTGAGCTTCAGTTTCCTCATCTATAGATTGGTAATAGCAACAGTTCCCAACTCACTGGATTATTATGCAATTCAAATAAGATAATCCATATAAAAATTTGAATATATTTATTAAGAGCTAATTTAGAAAAGTTCTCATTGTAATTAGCCTCAGTTTCTTTTCATCTGTAAAAAGGACAAATAGTAAAATGCCATAAACTGACTAATACAGAACCGACTCTACAGCAAGGAAATTTAAATGAGGCAAGCCAGACGGGCCTTGTCCTTAGGCTTGTTAGCCCAATAGAGGGGCAGAGGAGAAGGTTGGAATGGATTCCGGGAGCAGCTCAGGGTGGTGAGTACTAGGTTCATTTAACAGGATGTGCAGAGGCTGGAGCTCGTCTCTGTCCCCGCCTCTCTCCCCTCTGGAGAGCCATCCTCCCCTGGCTGCTGATGGATTATGCCGGATTCCCTCTCACCATGTGCAGACTTCAGCAAATGTGCTGGCAGCAAGCCGACCCAGGACTCTCCCTTAGGGTAGGTTTTATTTCTGTTAAACATTTACATATGGAGTCTTCTCTGGGATAAAGAAATTCTGGGTCATCAATAGGCACTCATCTGAGGCTAGAGGCAATCAGGGAAGGCCTAAATTCGTGTAGAAGGTTCTCCTTGGTCCATGAGAAGAAAGAAAATCCACTCTGCATGACAATTCCATAGCCCTCCGAATACTAAAGTTTGGGAGGTCCTTCTCAGTTTTGTACACCAGGCCACTTAGGACAGAGCTATGGAGTGGTGTACAGGAGGAGAAACACATGTTTGTCCCTCTAAGTCTCTTCTACAAATGTTTCTCAACTTCTTCTGGATCCTGCTGACTTCAAATTTGATCTCTAGGATGAGATATTTTGGAATTCATCTGAATAGATCTAATGCATCCCTTATGTCAATAATCTCCAGCTCAACTTACCCGCAGCATGAAGGATGTGCAGAAAGGAAGTTCAAGAGGGCTTTTTTGAACGTTGAATTGAAGGCGTTCTTAACCACCGAAAGTTTGCTTTGGGCTTCATCCGAAGATCAACACTTTTGGATGGGCGTGGGCGTTGGGATCAGATCTCTCTTAGATGACTGAAGACTCCAGCATCACCTTCCACGGTGAGCTTGGCTATGGGTTTGGGTTTGAGGGTTCTGCAGGCCTCCTGGGGCTCCCCCACCCCTCTACATTGCCCCAAGGGACCGCTCCGTGGCTCCCAACATGCCGTCCCTCAGAAGGCTATTGCTGCCCAGATCTGGTGCTGGGCTGGCCAACCTCCATGTTAAGAATGCAAATATCTGATCACAGCTTGTTCTGCTCCCTGCCCCTATTTTGAAAACTCCTAAGATCCGGTGATTACCATCAAGAATTACGTTTATTGGAATTAGCTTTGAGGAGATTTTTGTCTCTGTCATCTCTCTAACCAGTTTAGTCAAAATATAGCCTATCTTTAAACTCCTTTTCCCACATATGTTCTTCAGTTAAAATTTTTTTCTTTCATTTCCCATTTCTCTGCTAACTTCCCTCAGATATACCCCCACCTCCTTCTTTCTCCCGGACCTCTTTTAGCCAAGGGATCCTTCTACTCCCACTGTTTTGCTGGTCTTCTCATCTTATATGTGATTTACAAAGAAAACTGGCATTGTCAGCTCCTCCTCCGCTCGCCTGAAACACCATCTAGTGAAGTAACATATCTAAAAACAATACTTGAAAATAACCTTTCAGGCTCTTCAGGAATCTTTCGTCTCTAGTTGCAACACATGGAGCCAAATAGCAGATGGAATACATTTCTTTTCTTCATTTTTAAAAACACCAAATGGTTCTTTCCTTATTTGATTTTTCAGTCACACTGATTCTGCATCTAGCCTTTGTTCTCCAACTCTCAAATCTCCTAGTTCTGTTTGTCATGGAAAGAACCCCCAGAAACATGAAAACTTGGGCTTTCAAGATGTCCACCCGTGTAGGGAGGACAAGCTGGCTTAAATGATAAGCAGTGTATCGGGCACAGGGAACTCCACTTCCACACTATGATTTTGGTTTCAAGAGAGAGAATGTGGGTTCTCATAATTAGGGGCACATAGCAATGAATGAAAAACTTAGCTTCTTTAGGAAAGGGGCTAAATCTTCCTAACTTTATAGCTTGGATACAACATAAAATTAAAATTCCAATTTGGAGATGCACTGCTCAGGTCTTGGGTGCTCTGTATGGCTCTTTTGACAGCTGTTTTTCCATCCCATTTTGATTTAAGGCTAGATCAGTCATTTCAAACACACTTATAAAGTATGGGCTGTGGATCAACCATAACACTTAATACGAGGTGTAGATGCCCTCATCCTTGTGAACCCAGGGAATAATGACCTAGTGAGAGGCTGACACAAGCTCATACACAATTATGTTCTGAAAAGAATATAACCACCACTACAGGGATTCTGTGAAAGGCAGTGAGGGTTTGTAAAAGGGCAGATCACCTCCTTCTGAGGGCAGAAAGGAAAGGAAATCTGCATTAGATGCTCAAGGAAGCAAGATAAGGAGCAATTTTCCAGCATAAATTTTGGGAGTTGAGGAATTTGTGGGAGGCAACAATGAATCTTTTTCAAAACTTATCTATATGATTCAAAATCATACTATTCACATGTCTATTCTTAATGATATGTATTTTACTTAAAAAATGAAAAAAATGAGTTCTCTATCCCTGTAACTGATTATAAAAATAATTAATTACAGTCCTAGTCACAATTCTGTTGCTTAAGACAATAATTTTTTGTCAGCTTTCTCTCCACTTTTATTAAGAAATTATTAATAATTTCTCACCAAATCAAAATTATTAATAAATTCCTCATGGAAATAGAAAGGAAGCTGACTTAAAAATGCTGTCTTGGGAAACAGAATTCAAATAGGACTGCAGTTAATTATTAGCAAACCAACTTCTAATCCTTAAAGAGATGTGACCTCCTCCAGGAGACGGCTCAGTGGGTCGGCACTCAGCTCGTACCTCCTTCTCTTGTGTACAGGCTGTTATTACCTGGAAACAACTGCTTTCCCATTATTTCTTTCTGAAGAATCATCCTTCCCCATCAGAGACCTGCCAGGAGACTCAGGCCTGGATGCCCCGGGACATGTGCAGAAGCACAGCTTCAATCTAGGAGATGGACTTTCCCTGAGGTTCCCCGGGGCTGCCCAGCCTTTCTAACCGGCAGAGCAGCAGGACTCTGAGTGCCAAACACCTGGCTCTGTGTCACAGCAGTATGATTAGGGCTGCAGACTTTGAGGCCCTGCCCTGGGGTAGCTGCCGCTTCCCTTTGTAGGGTGTGGGCAAGTTCTTTGGACTTATAGACCACCAGGCCAAGCGGTGTCATCGGGGTCCTGGGGCATTAGCAATGGGGAAGGGAAAAGAGAGAGGGACAGCGGGGTGCTAAGGAAGGGACACGTGAGAAGATGGGAAAAATGCAATGGCAGAGGCAAGAGGAAAGAAAGAGTGAGAAGGTACACCTTTTGGGGAGTGTGGGGTGCCAACTACAGCTGCTCTGAGTCTCAGGGGGCCGTGTACCGCCTATGGAGGCTGCTTCTGGTCTAAACCGGAGCAGTGCAGATGCCAAGGAGAGGGTGAGGGCCTGAAAGTCAGTGTTCCACTGAAGGGGGCAGGAGCCCAGCCTGCTGCCTTGCTCCACCTGTGTGTCCTTATAAACTAGGGCATTAACTGAGGGGGAAGGGGGAGGTAATGTGCATGAGAAGCTTGGCTTGTATCACAGCTGCTTTCATGGAACCAAGTGTTTACCTACCTGAGCACAGGAAGGGGAAGTTGGGACCAAAGCCAGAGTCCCTTCTGAGGAGTCTGTGGTTCCGGCTTATTGACCCTCCCTGATAGCAGGCGTGACGGAGACCTCTCCATCCCACCAGGCACGGGCCTGATAAGGACCAGGAACATTTCTTAGGTGGGCTGAAAATAGTCCTTTCCAAACCCTGTCCTTTGTATTTCTATAGTCCATGAGCTGCCGAGATAGAAAGAACTGGCCCTACAGCTAACCTTAAAGAGGTTAGTTCAGGGTACCCTTCACTGCTCAGGCATGCCATCTAAGGGGGATCTGGGGCTCCCACTGTGAAGCCCACTCTACTGCAGTGAGCCAGCATAGGAGATTGTCTCAGGACACAGCTGATACACGACCAGCCACTTCTGTCATCAGGAGTGACAACAAAAGCACAAAGGGAATGCCCTCTTGGGGCTTGGTGGATGCTGGGCTGCCTGGCACAGTAATCACATGGGCTGAATGATGGATGTGATGGCTGGGCCTGAGGATTGGACCCGGAGTGCCGGCTGAGAGAGTGAGGAGGTCCAGGCTGGCCCTGGGAGCTCAGCACAAGTGCCACAGCCAGGCCACTGAGATGGGGCCTGGGGTTAGGTCTCTAGGCTCAGGGGTCAAGGGTGAGCAGCGCTCCAGTGCTAGAGGAGTCAAGAAGGGGCAGGTGCAGGAGGAGTATCATTATAAGACTCCTACCCCATCTTCCACCATCCATCTTCCCCCTCAGCATCTCTCCCATCTGCTGCTGGAGATGCTGCCTTAAAATTCCCATCCAGGGGCTGGCCCGGTGGCGCAGTGGTTAAGTTCAACTTTCCATTTCGGCAGCCCGGGGTTCGCTGGTTCAGATCCTGGGTGCGGACACGGCACTGCTTGTCAGGCCATGCTGTAGTAGGCGTCCCACATATAAAGTAGAGGAAGATGGGCATGGATGTTAGCTCAGGACCAGTCTTCCTCAGCAAAAAGAGGAGGATTGGTGGCAGATGTTAGCTCAGGGCTAATCTTCCTCAAAAAAAAAAAAAAAAAATTCCCATCCAACCAAGTCTTCCCCTGCTGATCCTCTTGAGAGATTTTGTAAGACAAAAGACATCCACTCCTTTAGTCATTAGACATTTATTGAGGCCCAGGGATGACACCAGGTGCACTGGTGGGAAGATGAACCTCAAGGAGCCCCCAGGTCACTCAGCCCCAAGGCATGGCCGTGTGTAGAGACTGGGCGGTGACTCCGTAGGAGAGAGAGGAAGGAGCACCCTCAGGCTCCTCCTACTTCATCGAGGGCCAGCCTGCCTTCCCACAGACACCCCTTCCTTCCTTCCGGCTTTAAGCCCTTGTTAGTGACAGGGCTTGCTCCATCCTCTCCTGTACAACGTCTCCACCTTTGTTCAGATCTGAATCTCCTCATCGTAGTGGAGGACTTACTCTCCCTTCAGCTTCCAGTTCAGATGCAGTCTCCCTCCCGGCTTCCCCAGAGCCCAGCACCGAGTTAACGCTCAGTAGCTGTCAGTCCCCTCCCGGTGCCCAGACCTTCCTTAATGTGACCCATGCAGAATTCACCAGCTATCTTCCAGGAGAGAAACTTTGTCTTATCCATCATGATGAACTTACAGTGCCGTGGAAATCAGTCTAAAATTGGGAAAGCTTCCATTGAAAGAGTTTTCTGAGGGAGGCGATGAAGTAAGGCATAACATCTTACAGGGATATTTGGTCACATTCACATGATCATGGGCCTGGGCTGGGGAGCAGAAAAGAGTGAAGTGGGAGGGTCCAGAATCAGGGGCTCAGCCTTGGGGTCTGAGTGCCTGGGAGGTCTCTGTCTCAAGCTGGCTCAGTTGTGGCAGGACCACATGAGACAGCTCAGCTGGGGCCACCTGAGAACGTGTGCTGCCGGCTCACCCGGAATGTTCTCTCAGGTGCCAAGGACAGCCCCAGCATCTGAGGTGCCAGACCCAGGAGAGTTAATGGTCACTTCAGGTGAGGCGTCATCTCTTGGAACAAAGCCCTGGAAATTCGAGGGAATTTATGAAAGTGGACACATAGAAAAGTGAGGACGACCTTCCACAGTGATCCAAAGAAATGCTCAACAGGCCTCTGCAGCTTTGAGGTCCAGTGTGATGTTGGCACTGTTAGAAGGAAAGAATTCGCATGTGGTTTTCATGAAATGGGGAGGTTTTCTCAGGATGCTCTGGAGCTCCTGTTACCAGTCTGGTTCAATTTTACAAATCCTTTCTCTAAATACTTCTGCAAAGTTTAGCTTGGTTTGCAGTATATAGGAATTAAAACAATCTATTTCTCCACTTCTGGAAGAATTGGTGACACTTTCCTCAGCTGCCCCCCTAAGTTCCAGAGTGAAATGGAGTAGGTGTGTAGGGAATTAATCAGCTCCCTTGCCACATTTGGGTTGCACCTAGACCTCACAGGTCCAAGAGGCTAACCTGGCCAACACACACCAGCCAAAATTGACCTCCCAAATGAAAAGTCCACCCCAGGCAGAGACAGTCTCTTTCCAAATCTGGGAACAGACATTTATTATTTCTGTTTAAGATTCCTCAGGTTCTACATTCTCACTTCAAAAAGATTTCAGTTTTCTCACCAGAATGGAAGTGGGCCTGCCTGCTATCCCTTCTTCCTTCTCAGAGCAGTCCTGCTGGTGAAGACGAGGCACAGAAGCTGTGGGAGGGCCAGAGGCCTCTGTTTCCCTTGAAGAAGTGCAGCCCAGGGCCCACAGCCAGGCCCGTCGTGCTTGGTCCCCAGGAAGGCCTTCCTGCCTGGAGACAAAGCCAGGACCCTGAGCTAGAACACGTGTCCCAGCTGACACGAAGTCTTCCGGCCCAGAGGCCTCGGCGCCTGGAGTCCCCTCCTTGTCAAGGCCAGTGTTACACATGCCTCTTTCTCTAGCTAGGAGGTGCCTGGCAGCAGGGTGCTTGACTGAGAGGCAGCCCTCCATTAGCGTAAAGCTTCAGCCTGAGTCTCTGCCCCTACCCTAGGGCGGGACTCTCTCTGTCTGGCTTTCATCTTTAATGTCCCTTGTTAACTCTTCCTGGAGGAAGCTTGTCAGAAGATGGGCTAGCTCCCTGCTGCTGCCCTGGAGACAGCACAGGCTGCTTGCTCCATGACCCTAACCCCTGCCCCATCCCTCTTCACTTCACTGTCTGTCTACAGCTTCACTCCTCCTAAAGTGCTCGCTGTGCTGGGCTGAGTGCTGTGTGAAGAGCAAAGAAGAGTGTGCATCTGGCTGTCCTAGGGCAGCTGGGCAACGTCTGCCAGGGATGGGTCTTCAGCTGGGGTGTGACAGTGATCACTAGTGTCACAGACATCTGCATATATCTAGTAAAGGTTATTAGGTGAATAAATGAACCACACTTCATAGTTTATAAAGCACTTATGAGGTAAGCCAAGCAGAGAAAATATGAGGTCATTTGTACAAGTCCCACAGATCCAGCAGCTGGGAAAAATGTCTTGCCTTAGATGAGAGGAGGAAGGCAGTGACCTTTTTAGGTTTACTGAAGACAAAATGGATAAGGACACATTCATTCTGTCCTGTGTCAGGTGCTGGAGACATAGAAATGAATAATAAGTAGCCTCTGCCCCCAAGGAACTCAGGGGCTGGTGGTGGGTGGATGAGAAAGACATGCCCATTGATTCCATCAGTGAATGTGTATTACCTGCCTCTGGCCTCTGGGCTATGGCAGCCCAGGTACAGTCCCATGCCCATGGAGCATAACATCCAGGGGCTGGGTGGGGAACAGACCTTAGGCAAGCCACTCTCAATACCTCACTTGGGTTTACTGCTCCACCTGTCACCTGTCACCATTGGAATGGTCCAGTCCATGTCTTTGCATATGTGGCTATTTCCTGTCTCTCGCCCCATGTTACCAGCATGTGACATTGTGACAGCACACATCTCATCTTTCATGTTATCATTGCATCCCCAAGTGCCTGGCATGTAGCAGGAGGGCAATAAATATTTTTCAATAAATTAAGCAGAAACAAATATAAAATTACTACTGGTGATGAGTGCTAGGAAGAAAGTAAGCAGGTTCAGTGGGAGACAGAAGGAAATGGGAGAGAAACAGGGAAGCGCTCGGAGGAGCCATCTGAGCTGGTACCAGAAGGCCAAGGAGGAGCTGGTCAGTTGGAGGGGGATGGGCATGGGGGTGTTCCAGGCAGAAAACCGGCTGGGTCAGCTCCCTACAGGGAGTCTCGAGCCTGAAGGGGAGCATGAAGGAGGGATTGACTCATTCTGTCCATACGGGGAGAAGATGCTGGGTGGGGAGGTCCCTCTCAGAGGGGGCATTGGAGCTGGTCCCTGAGGGAACCATAGGGTGTGGCCAGAGCAGAAGGAAAGGGCATATCTCGTGGGAAGAACTGCAGATGCAAAGGTCGGGAGGTAAAAGTGAGACTGTCGTGTCCTGACAGCAGACATCCTGTCCGCATGGTGGGCGGGGACTGTGGAGAGTGGTGGGTGAGTTGAAAGAGCTCTCAGTGGACAGGTTTAATATCTAAGTTAGGTTCCTCTTAGCACGTTTGGTGGGACGAGCGGTGGTAACAGACTCCCACGAGTTTTCATCTCTCTGCTTCCCTGTGGCCATGACTACACTGGAGGGCTGAGCTAAGGCTACAATCCTGAGTTTCTGAGTCCTTGTCTGAAAACTAGGGAGATGCTAGCTGGTCTCTAAGCTTGCATCCAGCTCTGTCATTCGACAATTCTTTCACAATCCAAATAATCACAGAAAGCCAGTTACCCTAGAAAAAGCCCATAGTCTCCAATAAACTGTCCTGCTGGGTTGTCTGTGAGGGGAATTCAATGCACGCTCCCTATCGCGGTGTGCCCACCACGGAGCCTCTTCTCCCCTCTTGGCTGGTCTCGGTTACGGTGAGACAGGGCAGAGCATAAATGTCAGGCATTCTGTGACATGCTGGAATCTGCTGCTCTTGCCAGGCCCAGGTTTAACTGGCACCATTTCTAATGGTTTAGGAGAGGAAACTTGTTAGGTCCTGCCTGCCTAGTGGAATATGTCATCACCCTGGAAATAGGATCACCTGAGCTGAAATATTTTTGGTAGGTGATGAAAGAGATTACCTGGGTCAAGTTAAGAATAGGTTGAAGAAAGGCAAGGAGGGATTGCCTCTTTAAATAATATAACCTTTGCTGGAGGAACTGTATGAATGTTACCTTGTGGGAGCATGCAGTAATGCTTAAGAAGTTGTTGAGATGGGTGATTTGCCCAGGTACAAAGTGCGCAACAGTCAAACGATTTTCATGGGCTTTTCATAAAGCTCAGCCAATAAAGTCCTGTCTTTTTTTAGGGACCGGTGCACTACCTATGCATCTACACCTGGAGACCAGGCTATTCTGTGATTGATTATTCTACAGCATTCACTTAATAGCTGTTTTGTGCTAGTCACATACTAGGCTCTGGGGATAAAAAGGGAAATGCAGCCCTCAGGGAAGGACAGACAGATAGCATCTCTCCACAGGGCAGTGTGGTAAATGCTTTGATAGAAGGCTCAGGGAAGACTCTGTGGGAGAGTAGAGGAGAAGCCTTCGCCCAGACTTTGTGGGAGACGGGGAGAGAAAGGGGAGGACCAGGCCAGGGAAGTGTAGCAGGGAGAGTGGCGCCCAACATTTGCTACCTTGTTGTGGCCCAGAGAATTTGAAAGTCCTTTTAACCATACTGTGGCAGACGTCCCACATATAAAGTAGAGGAAGATGGGCATGGATGTTAGCTCATGGCCAGGCTTCCTCAGCAAAAAGAGGAGGATTAGCAGTAGTTAGCTCAGGGCTAATCTTCCAAAAAAAAAAAAGCCCTTTTAAACTGGGCTGTTGTCCTTCCGAAGTCCATTACTGACGCCTCATTCTTTTAATAGAAGGGCATTACTATCAATGCATTTTCTCTTCCTGCAAGAGAACACCTGATCCGGGAGGAAGATCCAGGGGGACCAGGAGCCGCCTCCTGACTGCTGCGGTTGTGTCCACATGGCCCCCCTGCCCCTGATCCGAGGTCAGAGGGGTGAGCAATAGGGCTGTGCCATCTAACTCTGGTTGGCCAGGACCTTAATCTCACCCTGTCTTCAGTGGTAATCACTGTCTAAACAAAGTGTCAAAATGTTTTTCAAACCATGGAAATATAATACAGTGGCACATCTCTTATCCAGAGGGCACTGATCTTGTAACAAACAAAGACACCAGTAAACAAGCCAAAGGCTTCGGAGGAGCCAGGCAACCGCCTCATCTCTGGACAGTGCAGTGAATATGTCCACTCAGAGGGGCCTTCCAGCCCTCACTCATCAATGTGTTTACCCTTCACGCAAAATCCCACACTGACTAAAGTGACGCCTCCCCCAGACCCGCCCTCTCTCAGAGACGGGCCAGACCCCGCTCCACCGACCATCCAGTCTGCTTGTCCTTCACCTGCAGACGAACTCCTGTCTGCCCTCCCTACCATCCTCTCCTCTCCAGCTCACATCACTGCAGTGCTCTTTCAGCTGGGGCCCTTCGCCTTGCCAGTCCGCTGATCACCCCTCAGCAGCCTAATGCGGCTTTCCAAGCTGCAAATCTGATCAATTTTTCCAAATTATACAACTGTTCTTCATTATCCTCAGGATAAAATCCAAATTTCTTCCCATGGCTTCCAGGGCCTCCCGAATCAGGCCTCTGTTTAGCCCTCAAATCCTTCCCCTCGGCTAGTCTCTGCTCCAGACATGAGAACATCTCCCAGGCCGCAGAATGCGCTGCTCGGGTGGGCCTCCAGCTTCTGCACGTGCTGGCCCCGTGGCTGATATCGTGTGTCCCCAAGTTGCTCTCTCCTTCTTTTCCTTTAGAACACAGTTTGGAGAGCACTTCTTTGAAGCCTTGCCCCTCCCTTCCCACCTGGGCCAGGTGCTCTGGCTGCTGCATGTCCCTGGCTATGGGGATAATCCCTATGGGACACTTGCCCAGAGGGTCATGACCCTTCGCTGAGTCTTCACTTTAGACTAACAGCTGCTGGAGGGCACAGCAGACTCTTATGGATCAAACATACATACAGCGAAGCTCATAGAAGGCATTGAATCCATATGTATCAAATGAATGATGAATCTGAATTCCCAGGGAAAATTAGAAGAAGTAAGTGATTAGGGTTTCGGGTGCTTGATGAAGTAAAATACACTGTTAACTAGTTAGGAATACTTTTAGCTGAGAGTGAACTAAAGCCTCAAATAATGACAGCTTGAGAAAGAAATTTGTCTCTTACTCTTTTAAAAGTCCCGCCCGTTGCGCGTGACTGTGGAAGTGGTGACCTCCTGGTGATGCTGGCAGAGGAGCCTCTTGCTGAAGCTCCACTACAGTCTGTTTCATTTTTAGTCTTTTTGATAATTCTGTGAACTATCTAGGTCTCTTTCTGTCTTAACTAACTTAACTAGTATAGACTCTAGTTGCCTACAACTAAGAACTCTGGCAAATACAAACCTTTTGCTAGAATTCTACAGAAATTTCAAAGCAGTGGGATGTCTGGTTGTGTAGAAGTGACTGGGAAGCTTCTAGAAGGACCTTCGGAAGCAGCTGAGATGCCAGGAGCTGATTCCCAGGAGGAGACCTGGTTCCTGCAGAAAACCCTCAGCTCTGGTTTTCTCAAATGTTAGAACTGGAAGGGACAGCAAGTTTCATAATGGAAATGTGCTCATGGGATGGAGAGACTCAGGTGCCCAAACCACACGGCTTAGTGGCTGAGTTGGACTTGGTGCCGGGAGATCAGGGTTGTTTCTGCTGATCCACACTGCCAAAGGCCCACCAGGCAGAGAGGCAAAGAGGAACAGGAAAGCCTGATAATGGGACTAAACCTTGTCTATCTGGCTTAATAACAATCTGTGTAACCATTAATTTGTCCGCTTCTATGTGGCTTATCCCCTGAGAGGGCCTAGAACTAATTTCCTTTGCACTCAGAACAGCCAGCTGGGCATGTGTGGAGCCTGACCTCTCAGACGACAGGCATGGGGTCAGGGCCTGCCTGACCAGAGCGAGGCACTGAGCCTGACAGAGGACCACACTCCGCAGCCCTCATATTTTTTTAGCATTTTCCATTACAGCATTTCTACCTGGAACGTTTAATTAGATCCCTCGAGTTTTTCTTTAGATGGGTTTAACTTTGAATTTCAGTGTCTTAAGCATTTTCCCAGCAGCGGGCCTGGCACTTTTGGAAGCTTCATTTCCTTTCTCAGGTGTCAGGGGATCACTGAGCGCTGGGGAGCATTGACGGGTCAAATGGCCCCGTTATTACTGGCCTGTAGGGTGATGGTGGCTTCTCCGGGTGCCTGAGTCATTGAAGCAGCAGCAGCTTCTAGTGCAGAGCCTGGCTCCGCGGGCTGCCTGGGGAGACGCACCAGAGAGAAGGCTGAACAGCTCTGAAGGTGGAGGGGCTGTGAGCCCGGCCCGCTCCCTGGCAGCTTTGCAGCACTTTGAATTCCTCTCCCTTGGAGGGCTGGCTCTCATCCCCACCTGAACCCAGCTGGCTTTTAACCCTTTCAAGCTCCTCAGACACTCCACTGAAGGAGGAGCTGCTCCACTGAAGGAGGAGCTGCTCCTCTGGCCTCTTTCCGAACCAGTCTTCTGTGCTGTGAAACCCCAGCCTCTCAGACCAGCCGGGCCCTGAATACACTTTGAGGGGAGCCCAGCGTCCCTTCACTGGGCTGGTGCTTGAGGGCTCTGTGTATTGGGGCATCAGACTTGGACATCGTTGTAGCCAGGATCCTCTATGACTGGATGACCACGGTGCGGCGTCCCTTGTGCGCTTGCTCTTCTGCCTCCCTGGCCCCAGGTCCTGCCTCTTACCCTCTCACTGGCTGCACTGCAAGCTGCTGGGCATGAGCATCCCCAGAGGCTCAGGCCAGACTCCAGCACTGAGAGCACTGCGGGTGGGCCCCTGGCCTGAGTGGGGTCGGGGGGGTGCATTGGACCAAGTCAGGAGGCTGGTTGGACTGGCTCTCTCACCGTCTAGCTGAGCCTGTGAGCAGGCAGCCTTCCTTCCTAGGCCTCAGGGCTGCCTCTGCAAATTCGCTCTTGATCCGTGGTGCAGGGGAGGAAAAATAATTTTCCTTCTACCCTTCTAGGTTCTTGGCTGAGACCCCTGGTTGTAAAAAAGACACATTAACAGGAGAAAAACAAGTAGAAGTTTAATAGCATGTATACCTTCTGTATACATGGGAGATACCCAGGAAAACTGAGTAACTCCTCAAAATGGCTCAAGCCACCACCTTAAATACTATCTCCAGCTAAAGACAAAAGAAAGATATTGAGGGGTGGGGAGGTCAGTTATGGGAGACCACAGGAAAAGCATAGTAAACAAGGGTAAGGTTGTTACACCAATTGAAGTCTGTGCCTTCTTCCCTGATAAGAGTCTCTGGCTATTTAGAGTCATCCTTCTCTTCCTGGTACAGAGAAGGAGACACTTGGAAATGCCCCTTACAAAAGGATAACGTCTACTCAGTTTTCAGAGCTTCTCCTGCATCTGGCATTTCTTAAAAATAATCAGCTCAAGATAATCCTTATGCCAAAGAGGCATACTTTGGGGTGTCACATTCAGTTCCTCTTCAGTGGTTCCCACAGCAGGAAGGGAGGGTGTGCGGAAAAGTATTAGAATCTCTGGGAGCTTTTCCAAAAATCTCATACTGTCCTTCTCTCTAGAGGGCATTTCAACATGTCGGGGAAGGAGAGAGGAGACTCAAAAGTGTTTACATAGACAGACAGACACACATGCATACACACAGACACAAACACACAGACAAGCGTGCACACACACACACTCGCATCACATGCACACACATGTGAATGTATTTTTTCTTTTTTGGATGAAAGACGAGCTCCATAGTCTGACTATCCCCTCCCTTAGCTGAGAAACACTGGGTCAGATTAGTGATTCCCAAGCCCCTGGTTGTTTAGAATTCCTTTGGCCAGGAGATTGGTTAAGAATTCAGATTCCTGGGCCCCTCCTCAGACCCACTCACTTGGAACGCCTGGAAGGGGATCCAAGAGTTTATATTTTAACACCTCCCCCGGGGGCATCTTCATACTCAGCAGCTTTGGGGATCACCAGGTAGGAGGATCCCAGGACAGTCTCCAGTCCCATGTTGAAGCATTGGGAGCAGGATGCTCCAGGTTTGGGGGATGCTTGAACCCCTTTTTAGGTCAACTCTTCAGAATTTCACAGTGGACGTCCTGCATCTCCCTGGCCTGGGAAGGCCACTTGCCAAAGTCAATTCCTGTAGCACAAAGTGAAGGGTGCCCCGTCTGATTGGAAACAGACCCAACTGTGCTGTGGCAGTGTAGCAGGGGAGGGAGGTAATCTAAGACACCACGCCTGCACAAATGTGATGTAAAATCAACATCCCCTCCACTTGCCTGGTGGGGATTAAGGGAGCTACAGCACTCTTCAAAAGAACCAGGCATCACCCCACTGCCCAGGCCACCGCCCTTCAATGCATCAGACTCAGGTGCCTGGTAGGGCTGCAGGTCTTTCTAAACATTCTTCCCACCCAGCCCCTTTCCTCTGAGCCAATCAGTTTCAGAGCCCTTCTGTATGAAGAAAAGTTCTTGTGACCCTGTTCTCTTCAGTGTTTGAAGGTATGGTTTGGCTTTAGAATGTTGACAAAGGAGAGGCGCGTCCTGTCTGCCAGCAGCTCTCTGAGGCCTGGTGGAAAGCTCAGGGTGCTGGACAGTGAGAGTGGGTGAATGACAGTGTCATCATCTCTGTCTGTGTGTAGAAAACTCTTAACTTGGGGAGGCCACAAAGAAGAGTTTCAAAGGAAAATTTTCTCTTTTTTAAGTCAACAAGCAGTGAATTCACAGTTATGTCCTAGACGGTAGACGAGGTGGTAGAAAAAAAAAGCCATAGAAATTAAACTCAAAGTAGAATGAGTTTCATTTCATAGTGAGAAAGAGAACAGCAGCCCCACACCCAGGGGCTGGCCTGGTCCTCTTGGCCAGCTCCTCACCACTGGGCTGTGGTGTTCTCTTGCTGAACAGATACATTTTCTCAGAGCATCAGCATTGGACAAGACCACCGTACAACTGTGATGGAGCAAAACAAAAACCAGACCCCTCCAAAATCAAGTCTGAACTCAGATAACAGGCACATTGTCCAACCACAACAGACCAAACGTGCCCCTCCCCAGCTGATAGAAGCCACCGCTCTTTCTTTCCCAGTTCCAGGCTTGAGCTTGGACTGCACCTTCCCTCATCCTACATGGGATTTATTAAGATACCCAATCATAAAATTACCCCTGCTCCCTGACAGTATCCAGTGCGAATCCCTTCCCACTAATCACCCAGCACAGCTCCCATCCTACAAGTCCTGTCTGACTCCCGGCACCGAGATACCCCCAGGTTCCCCTGGAGCACATTCTCCCTCTCTGCAAAGGGTCACAAACTCGGTGTGTTTAGTTCCAGGGGCCTCCTGGCCTTTGGCTGGAGGGCACTGACAATGGTGTCTGAAATACAGACACAGCAAAGGCATCTATCTCATAACGCAAAGGATACAGGGCGAGGATGAAACTATGTCCTGTTTTTAAGCTTAGGATCAATCACTCCAGAACATCTGGTGAAAGGAAAACACAGACGCATGGGTGGGGCTGCGAAGAAATGTTAGTGTCCATGGTTTGGGGGTGGGAGGTGGAGACACAAAACTACTTTTGAAACTGACCAATTGAAAAGCCAGGTTTTCTTCCATAATCTCAGTAGATCGATGGGTCAATCCACTGATTTAACCAGTTTTCTTTTCTCTCTCTCTTTTTCTTTATGATGAGGATATTTAAATTCTACTCTCTTAGCAAATTTCAATTAGACAATACAGTGTTATCAACTATCATTACCGGTTTTCTAATCATAATCCAAATATTCCCAGGTGTCATCAGCTGTCACCAGCTGGAAGGCACAGAGAATCACGTCTACATTAATAGTCAAATGTAGGATCTTGGCCCCTCCTCAGATTCCTCCCAGTCACTCCTTTAAGGCCCCAGAGGGCACCTCAGGCATGCTCATCTGCAAATCCACACCCTCCGAGCGTTGGTGCTTTCCCACTAGTGAGTGTTGGACACTCACATGCCTGGGGCCCCTGCAAAAGATGGGCGCACAGACTCTCCATCAACTGTGGGCTCACTCAGTCCTGTGGGCTTGGAAACAGCACTGCTGGAGCCCCCAGCCTCACAAAGTCCCTCCTGAGAACCCCATGGGCTGGCCTCAAGGCCTCACTCTCCTTGGTTGGCCTCTTATCTCAAGAGGGCCAAGCTGAGAGATGGGCACAAAGTCCCCTCCAATCCCCATTGGCCCGAGCCACCTAAAGCTTTCCTGTTCCTCCTTCAAGTAAAATCTAGAAGCCCCCAAGTGGATTACCTGTGCAAACAAATTCTTCCAGGCTCTCCATCCCTTACCTGATGGTCACTGAGGCTCAGCTGGGGCCACAAATCAAACAACTGCATTAGAAAATGTGGAAGGTAAGCCACAGATTCTAGACAGACCATCTGAGTGCAATTCCTCCATCTGCCATTTACCAGCTTGAACATGTTATATACTTTCTGGGTCTCAGTTTCATGTTCTGGAAAATGAGGAACAATGATAGCTTCTCCTTTTTAGTTGTTGTGAGAGTCCAACAAGGCAATCTAAGTCTAGGGTTTGTCATAGTGCCAGGTATATGCTAAAGGCTCGCGTGATCTTCATCATCAATAATCAATCAATTCACGAGTTCAGAAAGAAGGCATGCAGAGAGGATGGGAGGAAAGGAAAAGATGACTTGTTTTAAAGTAAATCTGGCCAAAGATGGCAGGATACTAAGGTGCTATCTGTTCAAGAAGCCATATTAAGCAGGGTTCATGGCCCCCTCATGCTCATCCTCCCTCGGCCGGGGTTCTAGCTGCATCAGTGGGTAGGTGGCGGGTAGGTGGTGGGGAGGCGAAGCAGAGGAGGCAGTAGCGGGGCCTGTTTGATGTGGCCGTCCAGCCAGCATTAGCGTTTCAAGAGGGGCCTTCTAATGTATTTTTGTCCTGGAGAGCAGCCAGCCTTGTTTCCCTTGGATGATAATCGGTCCAGATTCTCCCACTTTGCCTGTACATTTCTGTTTCTGTGGGTTTGGGTTGAGCATTAATGGCTGCATTTCCACTTGCGTTAATAAACTTAGGTAGACACAGCCATCTGGGAATGGAGCTTGAGACTGACTCCCAAGCTGAAGAGATGCTACTGGTGGGGAGAGGACAGCAAAAACCAAAGACACCAGCTCAGCAGAGGAATTTTAGTTCTCTGGCATCAGTGTTGAGGGTCAGCAAAATGACTACAGAAGGGCAGCAGGGGAGAGGAAGGAGAGCAGGGTGGGATCATTCATCAATGGGGGAGTGTTAAATCTGGGACAATAATCAGAATTTCCACTTTTCCCTTCACCCTCAGCTTAGATAAGATCAGCTTTCTTCCCAGTTCTCCTGACAAAAGTGCCTTAGATGAGGAGATGAAGAAAGAATTAGATAATAGAAAACTTGATTCCTTTATCCTTAGACCCTGCCAAAGTGAGGGCCCCTTGAAGAGCTGAGGCTGAGGGGCGGGAAGTCCATTCAATGTCTGGTTTGCCTACTGCCTTCCAGTATGTACCTTGGAGTCAAAGACATTTTATTTCCCCTCTTTTTTAGTGGCGATGATCATGGAGGCTAAAGGAGGATTGCCATAATTAGCAAATAGAAGTACAGGATGCTCAGATAAATGTGAAAAATAGGTCCACTTGGCAACTTTTTGTAATTTATTGAAACCAGCTGAATACAAGACATTTAGGGCATCCTGACAAAGTCAGTAGAGGATGCAGGACAGCATCATTAAACACAGGACATGTCCCGGCTCTATAAGACGCCTGGAAACTCTGACTAAAGGTGTCAGTCACATTTAACAGCCATTTTGAGCTCTGCGATAGATACAAAGAAGGATGTACAAAATGGAATATACATGCATGTGCTTACCACTACCTACTTATTCACGTCACCACTAGCTACTTATTTACAATGAACCAGTTTATAACCTAGTCTTCTGCCCAAGAGCTCAATACAGAACATTTTGGAGTTTATCATGAACCAGAGAATACAGACACCAACTATTGTCCCATTGATCATTTTTGGTAATCACCTGTGCATCTACTTGACTAGATCTCCAATTATTCCACCAGCATCAACCAAATGTATATGGTGTATAGAGCCCGAGAATCACAAGATCCGGTTTTGAGTCTTGAAATTATGCCAATGGCTCAAAGCATCTTTGTTCTGTGTCATCTGTAAGCCACAGGAGAGTTGAGGGCAGGGGCCTTATCTTGTGCTTCTTTGTACTCTGTGTAAACACATAATAGATATTTGTTGACTGATTGTTTTCCAGAATTAACTATTTTTAGACCAAACTTTTTACAGTATTTTATTTCTCTGTCCTTTTTTCAAAACACAATTCCATGCCTTATTGTAAGTTTGATGTGGTATGTAACAAGCCAAGATAACTAAAACATGAATGCATTATTATTCTAAATAATAATTAGTCAGCAAATGCAAGTCCTGCTGGTGAAACTGAGGCAAAAAAGATAATTAACTCACCAGTCAGCTTAGTTTTCCAAATAGTACTTGGCTGTTGAAAGAACTCTTTGCTTAAGAACATGAGAGCATAAAGTTCCCTGGGCTTAGGGAGCTGCTCAGAGGTTAACAGTGGAGACCTGACTGCAGAAATGGAGAAATCCTTGGACAATAGTGATTTCCTTGTTACTCCAGTCCTATCAGTGAAGGGCTTCATTGCTAATAAAACGCTAGTACAGTTGTAGAAGCTAGCTCTTTCAATGGAGAGCTCATGCTTGATATTTTCATTTACATGGAGTACATTTGTCATTTATTGCTAATTCTCCTTTAAAGCCAAGCCTAGTGGGTGGTCACAGCACTGGATGTTAAGAGAGAGGAAAACCTGCCGCTAGGTTGGCAGTCACTGGTTGAAGAAACATTTATCAGGCAGCTTGTGGGTGCCAGGCATTGCTGAAGAATGGTGGGTGCAGGGTGGATGGCTGGGTGCTGGGGAGTGGGTGGTAGACATATACAGTGTGCCTTCCTCCACTTCCCCTGTTTATCATGAAGCCGTGAGCATTAGGTACCAATCCTGGGTCCACGTGGAAACCCAGCTGGACCGGGTATGTTCTATGTTGTCTTCCTCAGTGCCTGACCCTGGGATTCTTTGAGGCTCTGGGTCAGCCTCTTGGCTGTATCCCCACAGTGAACTCCTTGCTCTTCATGCAGATAGGAGCTTTGATCAACACCCCTGTCTTTACAGTCTCGCTGTAGGTCAACCTGCATGAGCTGACCTCATGCAGCAAGCACTGGGAGGCCTGCCCAGCCCAGGTAGGCAATGAGCAAGGAACTGGGGTGGAGGTGGGTGAGGGAAGGACCTTGATGTCACACAAGAGGCATACATTCCTGGGTGATAAATGACAACCTCCCACCTGCCTCATTTGGTCAATAAGCAGGTGAGGTTGGGATGTGGTAGAGAGGGGCCAAGTGCCTTGGGAAAGGCTGGCCTGCTCCAGGGGCCAAGGGTGGCAATGGGGTCGGGGGGTGGCGGAGAAAATGCCTTTCTTGGGAGACGATTTAATGGTTCATTTTCAACACTGGATTGCTGTGTCCTTCTGATTGGTACTTCTGTCCATCTGATTCTACAACGGCACTGAAGGGAAGTAGGGGCGCAGTCTGTCTTTTAGGGAGGAAATGGTGGCCTAGAAAAACCAGTGATTTGCCAGCTTAGCATACCCATGCTAGTACTGGGGTTATAGCCTGTGGGCCTGTTTGGATGGAAATATCCAGAGTGAGAGTAGGAATCTAAGATAATTATCTAAACCCTTATCCAGGGTACAGGACAGTCCTTGTCTTCAAGGGGCTCGGACTTTAGTCAGGGAGATGAGCCAGCTACACTCATGAAAGTGAGCCAAACACACAAGTGTTAAGACTAGTCAAGTACAGGTCAAGGTGGAATAGAATGGGCATTCCAAGGCAGACAATCAGAGAACCAGAGTCCCCGGTTGAGGTCCTTGCCTCCACTCCTGTGCACTTCCAAACCCTCTTCTTACTGGCACCAAAGAAGATGAACATCCCACTCCCATGCTTAAGATTCTTCACAGCAAGAGTCGGAACTGTTAAAGATGCCTGGGATGGTCTAGGCACAGCTTCCCTTCCAGGTGTATCCCTTCATTCTGTCCAGCGATGCCTCTCACTGGATGACATGGCAGAACAGCCGTGCTTCTTGTGCCTTCGTGCATTTCAACATGCTGTCCCTTTTGCCTAGAGTGCTAGTCTTTCTTCTGGCTGTCCCCCTGTCACCTTCTACTCATTCTATCTGACCCAGCTTCAGGGGGGAATGAAAATATCCAGCGAAAGACTTGTTTTTTTATCCGGCTAGAGAGAGTCAAGACACATCTTTTGTAGTCTTTTATTACAGTCTTTGCTAGGGGAATGCAAAGTTTCTTTAATGGATGCATAAATCAAATGGCAAATGAATTAAAAAAAATAAGTTCTAGGAGAAAATGAGGCCAAAGTATTTGGGGACAGTTTAATAGCATCCAAATAGTCTCAGTTTTCTCCCGCCTTCCCAGGTGTGTCCTTGTGTATTATAACTGCCTGGCCCTGCCACAGGGAGTGGAGCAAACTGTAGTCAGAGGAAGGAGAGGCCACTGCAGCCTGAGTAAGGGCAGGAGATTTCACGCTGCAAGTGGATCGCTGAGTCATCTTATTGAAGATGAGTGGAAGTGAGTGGGATAACTCGGCAGAAAAGCATGAGAACAGGTGTAGGGGGGAAAGTCAGCCTAGCACATCCTGAAGCTGACCACTTCTATATGATGACTACGGATACGCTAAATAGAATCTATTTTACACACACACACACACCATAGTGATCAGCTTCAGGATCTGGGAATATAGTCACTATGGTCTCTATATATGTAGTATATACAGCATATGTATACTTAATCACTATATATATATATCCGGGATATATAGTATATATGTAATCACTGTATACATATATTCACCATAGTATATATACTCTACCATTAAGTACTGTACAGTCCTTCTAAAGAAAACAAATTGCTTTAGATCCTGGAACTAGTCCTTCAAACCTTCAGGGGTCTTCAGGTTAGGTTTATGAAACACTGCATTATTAGTTAACGGCTTTAGGCAATCACTTGTGCCAACCTGATCATAACTAAATATAAATATAGTATAAATATGAAACATCAACATGCTCCTAAAGTCTCCTAGATTACCCAGATGTTAGAGAATAAGTTTATTTTAAATTTCTAGATTATTGCAATGAAAACAAAATAATTTAGAAATTATCTTCAGCCAGCCCTGATGGCCTAGCACTTAAAAGTTCGGCATGCTCTGCTTTGGTGGCCTGAGTTCAGTTCCTGGGTGTGGAATCACACCACTTTTCTGTCAGTAGCCATGCTGTGGTGGCAGCTCACAAAGAAGAATTAGAAGGACCTATAACTATAATATACAACTATGTACTGGGGCTTTGGGGAGGAAAAAAAGAAGAGAGAGGGAGATTGGCAACTGATGTTAGCTCATAGCGCATCTTTCCCAGCAAAAAAAAAAAAAAAAAAGGAAATTATCTTTACCCAGTACGTCTCTAAGAATATGTGTACAGAGTCCCAGATACACTTGGGAAAATGGAAAAGTTCTGGTCCAGGACAATAGCAAAATTCCTCTAAGGGAAGAAATATCTCTTGTGTCTGTGAAACACCTTAATGGATTTCTGGTTATATGAAGGTTAATCTGGGTCTTGTCTGAATAGAAGAGGTCAAGGAAGACATTTCTTTGCCTGCATTCTGTTTTCTTTGTGGTAGCTAGAGAGACAGAGGGTCTGGCACCGGGACCTGTGAACAGAGAAGGGGATGGGTTCCCTGCAGAGGGTAAGAATGAATCCCAGCAATATGGCGGCAGGCTTGGCACCAAGGAGAGAGGCAGGGGTTTAAGTGCCTGGGAGAGAAAATAACAGATGAACTGCAGGAAGAATGAATCCAACATTCAGTCTCAGCTCTTCCTAATCCCAAACCATCAATAGCAGACTATTGGACCCGATAGCATGCTGCTTCTCATGCTTGGAGAATGAAAGGGAAGAGGCTGCATCTCCTCTGGGAGAATGAGTAGAGAGAGAGAGAAGGGCAGCTCAGGGGATGAGAGAGAGGGAGGGATTGAGAGTTTAGATAGGAGCAGGACTTCGGAGTAAGAGTGGAGAGCCTGTCACTTGGCAGTACCAGGAAATCCTGGGAAGGCACTGAGTATGCCTGAGTCCCATGGGACATGTGGGTTGGGCCATAATTCAAGGTCTATATGGGGCAGTGTCATCTCTGCTATTATTGTCTGGTCTTTATCTGTATTGTTTATTTGTAGTTGTGTTATTATTAAACTGACTGTATGTGTTAGTGCCTTCTCTTCTTTAGTAGATGCTGATTCCTTGAGGGGTACAATGGACAGTCTAATTAGAGTTTGGAGGTCTGTCCAGGGGAGTAATCAGAGAGAAGTTGAAAGAAGTTGGTTAGGGCCAGATTGTTGTAGAATATTGTGTGCCGTATATTTTGAAGTACTTCAGTGTGAGCCCTGTACTATGTTTATAAAGGTGCGAAGTTAACTTTACACCTGGGGAGTGGTTAGTAAGCCATCACTACCTTTAGCTGACAGGCGGCTTTAGCAAGTGCTTTGAATGTCATTGTATAAATCGGCATAGAGAGCATATGAGATATTAGAAATCATTTTTCGTTGGTGAAGTAAGTTGTATTCAGGACACGTGGTTATCTAGAAGGTTGTATAAGCACCTGATCAATGAGGTGTGAGGACGCTCAGAGGCCCTGCCCTCCGGGAGAGCTTTCAGTAGAGAATTCTGCTAGATCTTGTTTCTCTCATCCCACCCTTCCCAGGGGACTCTCTCACCTGACCAGGCAGAAGACCTGGTGGTAGGACTCTTACAGCATCTGCCTCAGAGTGGAACTTGCATGCAGGATGCTTGTTGGGAGCCTAAACAGACAGAAGGCAGGACCTCACTCAGGTTATGGGACCAGCTGGGACGGCTGTTTTCATATCTGCTGATGACAATCTCATCTGAATGTTGTGCTCATCGCAACGTTCACTGTAGAGGAGGAGGAAAGTCACTACTAGTATTTTCTGGTCAGTTTGCAACACGTGGGTAGTCTTGACATGTATGCAAACGTGTTTAGAATTTGAAACACTGGCCGTAAGGGAATCACTGACGATTTTGAAGCAGGGGAATGATATGGAGAAAGTGTTGGTGCTGCACTGCTGAGGGTTGAGAGGCTGGGGCGGGGAGATGAGTTAAAACCAGAGAGTAGAGCCAGGAAGTGAGTAGACTCAGAGGTAGGGCTGCAAGGTTCCCCACAACTCCTCTGAGCCCTGGGGCTGGCCCAGGACTTCCCGAGAGTCAGAAGGGATGTAAAGAGAAGCCAACTCAGTCCACTGTGACGAAGCCACATTGTGATGAGTCAGGAGGAAATCTGTCCCAGACACATGGATTGCATTTCCTCTCAGATATACATGGGGGTGGGAGTGGAATTCAGAGCGGGGCCAATGTGAACAGCAGCCTGAGCCTCGCCAAGAAGACACGCTCACAGAGATGATGTTGAAGCAGGGAGGAAGGCTCAGAGGCTCAAACTCTCCCAGAGAGAGCTGATTCTTGTCGCTCGTGAGATAAAACCAAGGTCTGTTTTAATGGCCTCTGAAAGGAGCCAGTGTGAAGGATCATTTTCATAAAGAAATGAACGGAATAGGGAGGCACCCTGCAGATCACTTGTCTAGAGGGGGTGGAGCGTTGGGCTCAGGACCCTCTCTTGACTTGTGTTTCTTCTCCCTGCATTCCCTTTCTGGCAGGGTCTGGCATTTTCTCCCCCCTGCTCTCCCTCTCTGAGGCTCATTTCCTAAGTTTGGCTTCTTCTCAGTTGGAGGCTGCTCTTTCTCTGATCAAAACTCATGAGCTGTGCAATGCACTAGCTATTGCTCCCTTGGGTGGGTTTTCAAAAGTTTGCAGAAAATGGAGTAGAACACACAGATAGGCTGGAGACAGCTTCGTTCCCCCCATCTCCCAAGCTAGGTTTACAAGATGAAGTGGAAAAACCTTTAGAAATCTTTAGCTTTTTCTTAGTTTTCTTTGTGTTCAGGCAAGTATAGACATTTGGAGACCTAGGCTCAGACACATCCCCCTCTGGATGTCTATTAATGACTAGCGCCCAGTGATTTTTTTCCTCCAAAGATCTCTACATTTTAGGAACAATTTAATATTAGACTCATTGGAAAAGGAAGATTTTTTTTCCCTCTGTCCCAACAGTCTCATCTGTGTGTTTAAGTTTGGAAGGATTCCTTGGGTTGTCCTAGGAAGTTCAAAGAATCTCCAGGAGGGCTGGTAATCAGACTTGGATGCTATTCAGCCAGAAATAGAGGAGCCAGGACCACTTGGCCAGGGTCAAGGCTACATCTCAGGCATAGTGACCCACGTGCAACTCAGCATCTATGACTCAGGACAGGACATCAGAGACCAGCTTGTGACTGCCGCAGAAGGACCAGCTATGGATGCTCATCTATTCTTATTTCCAACAGGCCCCAAGCGCTAAGGGTGTCAGTGCAGCATGTGGTAAGACTACTTACAGAGAAGACCCAGGCCCTCCACCTGGTGACAGCATGTGGAGCTCCAGCTCCCAGGCAGAGAATGGGAGAGTCAGACCTTCTCTGACTTATTGCCTGAACTGTCATCAGGATTTTTAAGGACTGACTTAATGAATAAAATATAAGGGCTTAGAGTGAACCCCGGATGTGCAGAGTTGAAGAGAATAAGTAACCCTTTGTGTGTCTTGGGTACTCCAACCTGAGGAATTGCTGCTTCAGCCACAACTGGTGGTAGGAAAAGCTGAGAAAATAGTGACTGTAAAATGAAATGAGGCTTGGAGGTGAACCATATGAAATCTCGCGGACTGGGGGAGAAATTATCAGCTGTTACAGTTGAGCCTGGTGAAGAAGGGGCATGGTGGGGTTGGGGGTTCGTGAACAATTGAAGCACAGATTGAAAATGTGCGTTTTCTCTTGGGAAGCTCCATTCCCTGGGAAAGAAGAAGCTATCACAAAACATGAGCAACGAAACTTTGCCTGGAGAGGAATACTGTTCACATTTGCATGTTAAATGGATTGAGGCCTCTCCCTGGCTCCCCGTTGGGAGGGCTCTCAGAGGCAGCTCAACAGCTGATGCTCTCCTCCCCACACCTTACCCTGCTTCAGAGCCCACAACCCCAAAGAGCCTTGTGTGCTGTAGATGTTCAATACATATTTGTACTGAATTGCATTTAAAAGCTGGTTTCTTGAGTGACCCTCTACCCAGAAAGGCTGTGCTCAGGTATCTCCTCACGTATATCCTGAATTCTGTGTATGCTGTGGAGCCAGGCTGTAGTAAGAGGTAGTTTTCATCCTAAAGACTTCCTTGCCTCAATTTCGGTTTTATCACACACACACACACACACACCTTGCATGTGCGTTCCCTTTAGATCCACAGGCCCTACCCCCCGAGGTTCAGCAGCAGCGCTGCGTGTGAGTCTGAGACTTGTGAGCTTAGCACAGGTTCGCCTGGGTTTTAGCTGTCGTGACTGGCCCAAAGACTGGCTGTACCTCCCCAGATCCTCTGGGTGCTGTAATCTCCAGCAAAGACTCCTCACCCTGCGGGGGCCCGCACCAAGGAGTCGTGTTCTGCAGCTCTGTCCAACCCACCTAAATGATGTCGGAGGCTCTTGGGCACCCTTCATCTTTACACACCTGTGCACATTCTATCCTGGCACCACCCACCTGCTGCCCAGACCTCTGTCCACATGCTTGGATTCTGGTAGCTTCTTTTTTTTTCAGTGATTGGCCCTGAGCAATCAGCTGTTGCCAATCTTTTTTTTTTTCTCCTTCTCCCCAAAGCTCCCAGTACATAGCTGTATATTCTAGTTGTAGGTCCTTCTAGTTCTGCTATGTGGGATGCTGCCTTAGCATGGCTTGATGAGCGGTGCTAGGTCTGCACCCAGGATCCAAACCAGCAAAACCCTGGGCTGCTGAAAGGAGCGTGGGAACTTAACCTCTCGGCCACCGGGCTGGCCCTGGTAGCTTCTGATGAATAAAAATTCTCTCCCTTTCGTTCACTTGACATATGGTTATTGAAAGACTGCTGTGTGCCAAGCATTACCCCAGGTGCTGGGGGTGCGGGAGGAGCAAAGGAGACAAAACTCTCTGCCTTTATGGAGCTTACATTCAGGGGTGGGAGTGGGGCACACAAACAACGAGCATAATCAGTAAGTAAATACTGTGTTAGAAGGTGATGCATAAAAACAGACTAGGATAAGGAGGATCTGGAGTCCTTGGGAGGGATTGAGATCAAAAGGAGGGGATCAGAACAAGGCTCTGATAGAAGGGAGTACATGACACTTATGGAAGCATGGCTGTGGGCTGTGAAGAAAAGTGGGGGAACTGGTTGGATGCAGTTATCCTTATGGAGAGGCAGAGAGGAGGGAGAAGTAGTTTGGGTGCAAGGGTGGCTGGCGAAATGAAATAATTGATTTTGGATATTATTTATGCAAACTTTCAAAGCAAATCTTAGAAATAGGAAGGAGAGTAAATGAAGAGAATACAGCTGAGACAGGTGATAGAGGAAGCTGCAGATACTCAGGGGAGAGAAGGGTGGAGGATGGAGAGCCAAAGGGTGTACATGTGTCAGGACCCCTTGGAGTGTTCTACGCCTTCCCACTGGGTGGGACCCAGGCTCAAGCTGCCCAGGGGTGGCCTCTGTGGCTTGGCTCATGGAAGGCTCTGGTCAGAGAGCCGAGTGGGAACTGTACTCTAGAGGGGGGTGAGGACCCCCTCCCTGGAAAGCCTCTCTGCTCACAGTCTGTCTTCTTCCCCAGAGGAAGCCTGGAGCATCCTACGTTTATCTCCGAACACAAGGGGATTTTGTTCTTCTGTTTGGTTTGTTGGTTTATCGGTCGTATCTTAAGTGCCTAGAAAGGGGCTTGGATCATAGTGGATGTTAGCTAGATAATTGTTGAGCAAGTGAACGGATTCATCAAGTATTCATTGGCCCCACTCTGGGATTCCCTGCTTGCTGGGCATGACAAGCTCACAAGGAGATGTGGGTATCCTTTCTCTTGGCCTCCCCTGAAACCTGGTTTAAGTAGCAGCATGTTCCTTCAGGAGGCCAAGATGTCTCCTGGGGCTTAGAGATGAAGACATGCAGAGCAAAGAGCCCTGAGCTTGCAGTCCGGGAGGCCGGGTCCAGTCAGCCGAGGTTTGCTGGCACTGGCCTTGGTTAAGTCACCCAACTTCTGTGAGCCCTTTCTCTCACCTGTGAGACCCCCAGAATGGTATCCTGCCAGTCCAGCCTGCTTTGCAGGGTGCTTTTGAGGAGCACAAAAGTGTGTAAGGAAGCACTTGGGGAGCCAACCACCGTGCATTGTAAGGCATCATTCTCCCCACTCTTCCATTTGGGAAAAAAAAAATTAAAGACAAAGAAAAGTACGAAGAATTTCGTAACAAATACTGAGGTACTCACCCCTCGGAATAACAGATGCTAATAATTTGTTATATTTGCTTCATATCTCTCTGGAATAAGACCATGACATTTAAAGTTCAAGTCCCCTGTAACCATTCCTTCATTCTATTCCTCACTTCCCTCCTTCTCCCCAAAGGCAACCACAGTTATAAATTTGGTGTATATCACTTTATCCCATGTTTTTAATTTTTAATATATTATTTATGGTAATTACAATATATAAAAAATGTATTCTAAAGTTTGCTCTAAAAGTTTGCATAAATAGTATTATGTTTCTGCACTCAATTCCAGTATGTGTGTAGGTTTTTTTTCTGTACCACCAAGCAATTCTCTGATACTACCCGGGTGTCCTAAAATTTAACTCAATTCTGACACTATCTACCTGACACTATCTCGGAGGAGTTGTACAAAATGGAAGGATTTTATAGGCAGAGGGCGGGGCAAAGAAATTACTAACAAAAGAAAAGGAAAGATTATTTCAGGTCAGGACATCTTTTGGGGGGAATGGACGAACAGGGATTTTATCCTGCAGATTACCTAACTAGCACGCATCAGGAAATTTCAGATTAGCTGTTGAAAAGGTCATATTCCTGGGATAGGTTGAAACCGTTATTAAGTCTTGGTTTGCTGTCTTGGGGGCAAATGACTTCATTTTGGGCCTGTTATTTCTTATTTAACAGATGTAACTCAGAACAGCCAGAAGGAAGAGATGCATTCGGCCAGGTATGGGAACAGGGCACAGAGCTTCCATGCCCTCTCCTAGCACGCCACTCTCCCCAAATCTCCATGTGTTCCCCAAACTAGAAGTTCTCCAAACCCCATCCTTTTGAGTTTTCATGGAGGCTTCATTACATAGTGCCAACAAATAAAAGGCATAGACTGCAAGAGAAACAAAAAGTTTATTTGCGGTCTCAAAAATTGCAATTTGGACACACAGATTCAACTAGAAACTCAAATGTACTCCGAGGAGGACAAAGGAGGCAGGGTTTATGTAGGCAAACCCACAAACTTATAAAGATTGTGTTGCACAGTTCGTGATTGGTTCTGGCAAGCAGTGAGCTGATCTGCCAGTATGTGATTGGTCCTTTAGTTGTATCTAGGCAGATGGTCCTTAGAAGAGGAAATGTTTTCAGATTCGTCTTCTGCAGTCAGGCAGAGTTCAAAAGTTCAGTTAACATCTAGTGGTGGATGTGGTCTATGTGCGTATGTCTCACTTTCTTCATGGCCTCCTGACTCCACTTCAGAAGCCTTGATATATGTAACTCAATTTTGTTATTGCTGTCCACAATAGACAGGATTGATTAAATCATTGGCCATTGGCACTTGAACTCAATCTCCAGCCCCTCTCCCCTCCTTGGAGGTCTGGAGGAGGGACTGAAAGTTCTGACCTTCTAGTTACTGATTGGCTCCGCTGCCAACCAGCACTCATGCTTAGCTGCTTTCCAAAAATCACCTTAATAGCATAACGAAAACACACCTTTGTGACTCTTGTCACAGGACATTCCAAGAGTTTTAGGAGCTCTGTGCCAGGCACAGGACAAAGATCAAATGTGTATCTATTATGATAAATCACAATATCACAAGTATCCAAAATAAAGTTCCCTTAGCAGCCCCTGTCCCCAACCTACCTCTCCTCGGTTCTCAATTTTAATAAAGATAACTCATCCTTCTAGTTACTTAGGCCCAAAACCTTGCAGCCATCATCGATTCCTACCTTTTTCTCACACCCCACAGCTATCCTTCGATAAATACTCTCTCTATTGGCTCCATTGTAAAACAGTCAAGACCGAGACGTATTCCTACCACATCACTGCTGCCGCCCTCACCCTGGCGCCACTCATCCCACCTGGATTCCTGCAACGGCCTCCTCCCTGGGTTTCCACTTCCAACTTTGGGCCTTACTTCTATGCTCAAAGCCCTACATGTCAGAGGAAAAGTCAGCGTCTTGACTATGGCCTGATTCTGGCCTCTCTCTTCCCCCTGGCCCCTGCCTACCCTCCTCCACCACCATCCCACCCCTTCCACACCTCCTCCTCACCCCCCACCATGCACAGAAGCACAAGTAGACTCGAGCTCAGAGCTCAGTCTTCCATTCCACCTGCCTGGGATGCTTTTCCTGCTGGCAGGTTTCTCATCCTCTTCTGAACCCCTCGGCTCTAATGAGGTGTAATCAGAGGCCTTGCTGCACCTCTACAAAAAATGGCACCCTTCTTCTTCCTCCTTGCCTTACTTTTTGGCTAAACATCCTTCTAATAATTACTTTATTTATTTATGTATTTAATCCTCCTTTTCTAAGTCTCATCCTGATTTCTTCCAAGACCTGGTTCTGGGCTAGTGGCTCTTTCCACACCTGGAAACAGCCAGTGCAGCAGTAGCTGCATGCAAGAGGAGTCCTTTCTGAGTCCTGGGCAGAGAGAGGAAGAAGAGGGAAGGACTGACCTGAGCTTTACTGTTTGGGGCAGGAAAACGGATCAGGGCTTTCCAAATTGCTGGTGCCTAAGTTACGTCAAAGGGTATGCCAGAAAACACCAAGAGAATTGGGATGTCCCTCCCCAAAGTGTGTGAATGGGGAGGAGAAGGGAGATGAAGAGAGCAGCACAGACCCTCTCCCCCCACCCCCACCCAAGTACTTCATGGGCCTTCTCTTCTGCCTGGGAAAGGCAGTTCCATGCAAAATGAAAACCACACACATGTCCCCACATGCTCCCTGGACCTATTATAGCCAGCCTGCCGATTGCACACAGGCTGAGAATGGAGGTAGGAGCTGCAAGGGGAACAATCCACTGTGCACCTTGCCCCTGGAGTGGGATGGGGCTGGCCTGGGGCAGCTCTGGAGGGTAGGTCAGGCTAGGTGCTTGGGAGCTGGGGAGGCATAGGGCTCAGGCCAGGCCTGGGTCCACCCTGAAGGAAGGCTGACTCTGAGCCTACCTGGAAGCCCCAAATGTCATAGCAGTGTTCTGATGGGACCCAGGCAGGTCATTCCCTCATTCAGGCTCTGGTATAGGGAGTGCTGAGAAGAAACAGAACATGGGAGGCTGGTCCAGGCATCAGAGATTGCTCTCCTTTAAATTATATCCCAAATCCTGGCCTTGCCCTGGGGTTACCTCAACTAACTTGAGTCCTTGGAGGGAACAGAGATGGATAGAGTTGATGTATATTTTGGATTTATTTGGACTCTGACCAAGGATTATCCCAGCTCAGATCTGGCTCTTAAGGAAAAGGAGTGTTGCCTCTCTGTCTGTCACCACCTTCGTTGTCACCCTACTGGCTCTGGTACCAAGCAGGCTGTTAGGAGGACTGGGGCCCCAGGGACAGAGTATTCCTTAGTGCTTCTTCCTTCTCTTGGAGGGCTGAGTGGCCAGGTGCTGCTCAGGTGACAGGGAGCTGTGTGCAGGTCCTTGGTTCCAAAAAACTCATCCTCTGACTCACTTTTTCCAAGACATTCCAGAGCCATGACGTGTCTCTCAGGAAGGAAGAATTATTTTTGCTTGTGGCTTAAATAAATCCAGGAACCAGTTCCAGTAATCACAAGTGTGTGCCAGCTCTCAAGCGCACGCTGACAAAAGCAGAAGGAAAGCAGCACAGCCTGCCCAGAAAGGACCCTCCCGGGGAGGCCAGTAGGATCACCCAGCACCAGAGCGGAGCTTCTGGAGAAAGGGAGCGGGAACGAGGGCTAGATTTTTATTTTATATTATCGATGTTTTCAAACAAATGGAAAGATAGGGCAATTTTAAAAACAAATCTCAAGTATTTTTGCCCAATTCACTCCAGATCTTAAGAAATAAAAAGTAAGCATTATTTTACCACTAGGAACCTAACCAGATTCTATAATTCTCCAGAGATCATTGCTACCATCAATTTGTGTTTATCTTTCTCATGCTTGCTTTAATATTTTTACCACATATGTATGCACCTATAAAACAATCTTATGTGATATTCTTTTGTGTTTTTAAATTTTCTTTAAATGATCTTCAACTGTATATATGATTTTGCAACTTACCTTTTGAGAAAAACTGTTGCAAAAAAACGCAACATAAAATTCGCCCTCCCAACCATTTTCAAGTGTACCGTACAATACGATATTGTCAACCACATGCACGCTGTTCCATAACAGATCCCCAGGATCCCCTTGCCCTGCATGACTGAACCTCTATACCCACCAAACAGCAACTTCCCACCTCCCCCTCTCCCAGCCCCTGGAAACCACCATTCTACATTCTATGAGTTTGGCTACTTTAGATACCTCATATAAATGGAATCATAGAGTACTTGTCATTTTGTGACTGGCTTATTTCACTTAGCATAATGTCCTCAAGGTTCATCCATGTTGTAATATGTGTCAGAAATTCCTTCTTCTATTAAGGCTGAATGATATTCCATTGTATATATAGACCACATTTTTGTTTATCCATTCATCCATCAATAGACATTTAGGTTGCTTCCACCTCTTGGCTATCATGAATAATGCTGCTACAAACATGGGTGTACAAATATCTTTTCAATTCTTGTGCATGTATACCCAGAAGTGGGATTGTTGGATCATGTGGTATTTCTATTTTTAATTTTTTGAGGGAACTCCATGCTGTTTTCCTTAGTGATTGAGCCATTTTAAATTCCCCACTAACCATGTACAAGGGTTCCAATTTCTCTTCATTCTTGCCAACACTTGTTACTTTCTGGTTTTTTGATAGTGGCTATCCTAATGTGCATAAAGTGATATCTCACTGTGGTTTTGGTTTGCAATTCCCTGATAACTAGTGATGTTGAGCACCTTTTCATGTGCTTGTTGGGCATTTGTATATCTTCTTTGGAGAAATGTCTAACTCCATTTTTAATCTGGTTATTTGTTTTTTGTTATTGAGTTGACGGGGTTCTTTATATATTCGGAATGTTAACTAACCCTTTGTCAGATATATGGTTTGCAAATATTTTCTTCCATTCCATAGGCTGTCTTTTCACTCTGTTAATTGTTTCCCTTGTTGCACTGAAATTTTAAAGTTTGATGTGGTCCCGTTTGTCTATTTTTGCTTTTGTTGTCTGTGCTTCTGGTGTAACATCCAAGAAATCCTTGCCAAATCAATGTTATGAAGACTTCTCTCTCTTTTCTTTTTTTTTTTAAAGATTGGCACCTGAGCTAACAACTGTTGCCAATCTCTTTTTTTTTTTTTCTGCTTTGTCTCCCCCAATCCCCCAAGTACATAGTTGTATATCTTAGTTGTGGGTCCTTCTAGTTGTGGCATGTGGGATGCCTCCTCAATGTGGCCTGACGAGCGGTGCTGTGTCTGCACCCAGGATCCGAACCTGTGAAACCCTGGGCCACCAAAGCACAGCGCGCGAACTTCATCACTCAGCCACAGGGCTGGCTCCTCTCTCTTTTCTTTTAGGAGTTTTTTAGTTTCAGATCTTATGTTTAAGTCTTTAATTTACTTTGAATTAGTTTTTGTATATGGTGCATGCAGCTTGCTTTTTTGATCTTATTTTGTCTTTGAGATTTATCCATTTTAGAACAAGTAGTTCTAGCTCACACACTGTTACTTCTGACAGAAACCCCTGTAATATTCTCCACAAGTGGCTCATTCATTTTTTGACTTGTCACACACAGTGCTGAAAGTTCTGTTTCCCGTGCACACAGGTGACAAGTGGAATCACCAGCCCTGAAGGTGTGCACTCCTTCCGTATTAATAGATACCCCCCATTGCCATCAAAGGAGCCGAAGGCACTGGCAGTGCAGCTCTTCCTCCCCCAGAGCGCCTAGACCCTCATATGATGGGGTGAGATAGTGCCTCATAACGTCAATTTCCATTTTCCTGATTATTTAGGAACATTTGAGGTTTAAAGTTTATTAACCTGTTTCATGTGTTTCCACTGCCCTGAGCTGTTAGGACAGGTGATTATCATAGTGTTAAAACTTGGCCACTAACACTAAGGTACTCCATGGAACACTCTTTTGCTTCCTTTCTCCATGGCTTCAACTCTATGATGGTCACTCATCATAGTAGTTTGGGGTCAAGGTGGAGGATGAAATAAGTTAATAAAATTTGTGCCTATCTTAAAGAGATAAACTAAAGGAAATAAGGCCTTCATTTAGACAATGGGTCTTAAGCAAGACAAGAACTGCCCCATTCTTAGATATCTGGGTCACACTGTCCTCACTTTGTTCCTAGAGCTCCCGAGGTAAAGGTATACTATAAATAGGAGATACATGACATTTCTCAAATTCAGACTAATAGTGGGATGTGCTGATCTGAATTAGTGATGACTGAGTTATAAGCCTTCAAAAATGCAAGTTACTAAGTTTTCAAGGGCATACAGCAAAACAAAGGCAAGTAGGCTTACTTTAGCAACCCCATGAGAATCAGCTGTTGGTCCATCTCTCTCAGGTTGGAGCTGGAAGAGGTTGGCACCGAAGGCCTGGAGCCATACTATAACTGCAAAAGCAATTTGCCTATTTGGGGCCACAAACAAGCCAGGAAGTTTCCAACATCAGAATGATATTCTGAAAAAGGGCTCTGCCAGGGGGCAGGATTTAAGTCATAAAATAGTAAGAAAAGTTTCTGGTCTGGCATGTTTGGAAGTTGTCACTCCTGTACTCAGAACAAGAAAAAAGCTGGACAAATTGACAATTGAGAACTCTTCTTAGATTTATTAGAGAACTGAGGTCACAGGGCAATCACCTGTACCCAAAATTAGAAAGACAGACAGGCAGATAGAGAGAATCACAACTTACCAGAACAGGAGCCAAGGAACAGAAAACTCTGTGGGAACCAGTACTGGGGTGGGAAAAGCTAAACTGTAATTGACAAATTGCTGGAAGCTCAGTGCAGGCAGGTCTGAGAGTTAAAACCTCCAGGGGGACCCAGAATTAGGATGTGCTAACACATTTTTGTGAGTTTTGCCTCCATGAGCTCTATCAAGTTCTCACAGTGAAGACTGGAGAAAAATTCCCTTGGGCTTCTGGTAGGGGAGGAGAAATATAACCGTTTAAAAATATGCCAGAGTCTTTTGTTCTTCTTAATAAAGCCTGCCTTCAAGAGAAACTACTAACTACTGGGGTTTTATCAGAGCCTAACAAACCTGGAGGAAGGGAAATACCCCACTCCAGCTTTACGCCTCTAGGCATCCTGTCCTATATAAGCCGGTGGGGGGGGGGTGGGGGGGTGGGGGGGTGGCGGGGGGGGGTGGTGGGAACTGAGAAGCACTTCTGAAGTTCACGGCCCAGGGCTCAGGCTCATCGAAACACTGAGCTCTAATCACAGGACTATAGAACTCTCCCCTCCCCCCAAACCTCACCCCCACATCAACAGAGCTCCTGTGTAATAACAGAGGAATACAACTGAAAGACTACCATGTCTCAGACCTTATTTCAGAAGACTTTAGGGAAACCCAAACATAGAGATAACAGCAAATACTAAACCAAGAACATCAGAGGCAATTTTAGCCTCTGACACCTATAGCTATAGCAAACAGTAAACACAGCCTAACCCCTAGCCAAATAGACATAAAACCTCATGCTAAAGGTCTATTTACCTCAATTCCTTTTACTTAATATATCATGTCTGGCTTTCAACAAAAAACTACAAGCCATACTAAAAGACAAAAAACAGTTTGAAGAGACAGAGCAAACATCAGAGCCAGACTCAGATATAGCAGAGATGCTGGAATTATGAGACCAGGAATTTAAAACAACTATGATTAATATGCTAAGACCTCTAACAGAAAAAGTAAGCAGCATGCAAGAACAGATGGGTAATATAAGCAGAGAGACGGAGATCCTAAGAAAAAATCAAAAGGTAATGCTATAAATAAAAAACACTGTAACAGAAATGAAGAATGCCTTTGCAGGACTCATCAACAGACTGGACATGGCTGAGGAAAGAGTCAGTGAGCCTGAAGAATCTCCCAAAATGAAATGCAAAACACAAATGCAAAAAAAAAAAAGAAACAAAAAAAGCTGGAACAGAATATCCAAGAACTGTAGGACAATTACAAAAGGTGTAGCATACATATAATGGGAATACCAGAAGGAGAAGAAGGAAATAAAAGAACAAAAGAAATATTTGAAGTAATAATAACTGAGAACTTCCCAAAATTCACGACCAACATTAAACCATCCATCTAGGATCCTGGGAGAACACCAAGCAGGTTAAACACAAAAAAAATCTACACCTAGACATAATACATTCAAACTGCAGAAAATCAAAGACAAAGAAAAATCTTGAAAGAAGACAGAATAAAACACTTCACCCACAGAAGAACAAGAATAAGAATCACATATGACATCTCTTCAAAAACCATGCAAGCAGGAAAAGAGTGGAATGAATTATTTAAAATGTCAAAAGAGAAAAACCACCATCTTAGAATTCTGTATCCAATGAAATTATCCTTTAAAGGTGAAGGAGAAATAAAAGTTTTCCCAGACAAACAAGGCACTAGATCTGCCTTGCAAGAAATGTTAAAAGTTCTTCAGAGAGAGGATAGACAGGTCAGAAACTTGGATCTACATAAAGAAAGGAAAACATTAAAGAAGGAATAAATGAAGGTTAAGTTAAAATCTTTTATTGTTCCTATTCTTACTTGATCTAACAAACAGTTTGCTCAAAACAGTAATAGTAACAGCGTATTTGGCGATTATTGCTTATGGATAACTGAAGTGAAGGACAGTCATGCTATAAAGGACAGGACAGAGAAACTAGGAATACTCTGTTAAAAGGTACCTGTACTACCTGTGAGGCAGTATAGTTTTATTTGAAAGAGAACTTGGATTAATTGTATGTATACTGCAAACTCTAGGGCAATCACTAAAAAAAGTTTAAAAAAGGACTACAGTTGATGTATTAGTCAGAGTTCTCTGAGAAAGAAAACCAGTAGGATGTGTATGTGTGTGCGGGTGTGTAAATAAGGAATTGGCTCATGCAACACTAGATTGAAAAGTCCCAAGATCTGCAGTCTGGAGACCCAGGAGAGCCAACGGGATCTGAAGTTCTAGTCTGAGTCTGAAAGCCTGAGAACCAGAAGGGCCAATGATATAAGTTCCAGTCTGTGAAGGCAGGAGAAGACCAATGTCTCAGCTCAAGGCTATCAGGTAGAGAGAGCACATTCTCTCTTGCTCAGCCTTTTGTTCTGTTCAGGCCTTCAACAAGTTGGATGAAGCCTGCTCACAATGGGGAGGGCAATCTTTACTCAGTCTGCTAATTTAAATGCTAATTTCATCCAGAAACACCCTCACAGACTCACCCACAATAATCCTTAACCAAAACTTCTGGTGGCCCAGTCAAGTTGACATAAACAATTAAACATTACAGTTGCTACTTTAAGAGAGGGGACAAAACAGAATCATGTAAAATGCTCAATTAAAACTGGAGAGGGAAAAATAAAGAATGGAAGACAAAAAGGAAAAAAAGAGAAACAAAGAACACAGGCAATGACTAGAAAACGGTAACAAATATCATAGATAGCAATCCAACTATATCAATAATCATTTCAAACTTCAATTGTCTAAATATATTAATTAAAAGACAGAAACTGTCAGAGTAAATTAAAAAAACACCCAATTATATGTTGTCTACAAGAAATCTACTTTAAATATGAAGCATACATATATTAAGAGTAAATGGATGCGAAAAGATGTACTATGCTAACACTAATCAAAAGAAAGCTGGAGAAGTTATATTAATTTCAAACAAAGCAAACTTCAGAGCAATTATCAGATATAAAGAGAAGCGTTAGATAATAATAAAGGGACAATTTTCCAAGAAGATATAACAATCCTTGGTGCATATGCACCTAACAACAGGACATCAAAATACGTGAGATAAAAACTGATGGAAATGGAAGGAGAAATACATGAATCCAGTATTACAGTTGGAGACTTCAACACCCCTCTGTCAGAAATGGAAATCAATAGGATATAGTTGAACTGAACAACACAGTCAATCAATTGGATCTAATTGAGATTTACAGAATACTTCAGCCAACAGCCACAGAATACACATTCTTTGCAAGCTCACACAGAACATCCACCGAGACAGACCACAGTCTGGGTCATAAAATACATCTTAACAAATTTAAAAGAGTGTAAATCATACACAGTTTGCACTAAGATAAAAATAGAATTAAACTAGAAATCAAAAAGAGAAAGATAGTGGGGAAACCTCAAAATACTGAAAATTAAACAACACACTTCTAAATAACACAGGATCAGAGAAAAGATCTCAGGAGAAATTTAAAGATATTTTGAACCAAATGAAAATACAACCTATCAAAATTTGTGGAATGCAGTGAAGGCAGTGCTTAGAGGGAAATTTACAGCATTGAATACATATGTTAGAAAAGAAAAAAAGACCTAAAATCAATCATCTAAGCTTCTACCTTAGGAAACTAGAAAAAGAAGAGTCACTTAAATCTAAAGTAAACAGAAGAAAAGAAATAATAAAAACTAGAGCAGAAACCAATGAGATTTAAAACATGAGAGCCATAGAGAAAATCAATGAAACCGAAAGCTGATTCTTTGAGAAGATCAATAAAATTGATAAACCTCTAGCCAGGTTAACTAAGAAAAAAAGAGAGAAGCACAAATTATTCATCTCTGAAATGAAAGAGAGGCCACCACTACTGATCCCATGGACATTAAAAAGATAATAAAGCAATATTATGAGTAAGTCTATGCCCACAAATTTGATAACTTAGATAAAAATGGGCTAATCCTTGAAAGTCACGATTTACTAAAATGCACGCAAAACTCATACAAGGAGAAATATATAATCTGAACAGGTACATATCTATTAAAGAAATTGAATCAATAATTAATAACCTTCTAAAACAGAAAGCACGAGGCCAAGCTGGGTTCACTGGTGAATTTTACCAAACTTTAAAGGAAGAAACTATACCAATTCTTTACAATCTTTTCTAGAAAATAAAAGCAAAGGGAATATATCCTAACTTATTCTATGAAGCCAGCATTGCCCTAATACCAAAACCAGAGAAAGACATTACAAGAAAGGAAAACTGCAGACCAATATCTCTCTTGAATGTAAATGCAACCTTCAACAAATTATTAGCAAATCAAATCCAACAATGTATAAATAGAAATATACACCATGAACAAGTGGGATTTATTCCAGGTGTGCAAGGCTGGTTCAACACTTGAAAACCAACTAGCCTAATTTATACTAGTCAGTTAGAGCTACTATAACAAAATACCACAGACCAGGTGGCTTAAACAACAGAAATTTATCTTCTCACAGTTCTGGAGGCTAGCGAATCCAAGATGAAGGTGCTAGCAAATTTAGTTTCTCATGAGAGCTCTCTTCCTATTTTATAGATGGCCACTTTCTTGCTATGTCATTGTGTGGCCTTTCCTTGGTGCATGCACATGGAAAGAGAGAAAGGGTGAGCTCTTCAATGTGTCTTGTTATAAGGCCATTAATCTTATTGGATCAAGGTCCTACCCTTATGACCTCATTTAACCTTAATTACTTCTTTGGAGGCACCATCTGCAAATACAGCCACTTCGGGGGTTAGGGTTTCAACATATGAATTTTGGGGGGATTTAAATATTCAGTCCATTACATAATCCATCACATCAACAGACTAAAGAAGAAAAATCACATGATCATATCAACAGATGCAGGAAAAAAATTGACAAAATCCTTTACCCATTCAAGATTAAAAAAACCCCAAAAAGCAAAAAACCTCTCACCAGACTAGGAAGATTGAGGAACTTCCTCAATTTGATGGAGAGCATATGCAAAATATCTACAGCTAAAATCATACTTAATGGTGACATATTACATGTTTTCCCACTAAGATCAACAACAAGGCAAGATGTCTTCTCTTACCTCTCCTATTCAATATGGTACTGGAAGTGCTAACTGATGCAATAAGACAAGAAGAGGAAGTAAAAAGTATGCATATGGGGAAGGAAGAAATGCGGCTGTGTTTGTTCACAACTGACATGATTATCTACATAGAAAATCCCAAAGAATCAACGAAAGAAGAAAAACTCCTAGAACTAATAGTGATTATAGCACAGTTGCAGGATGCAGGGTTAATATACAAAAGTCAACTGCTTTCCTATATACCAGCAATGAACAATAGGAATTTGAAATTAAAAATGCAATGTTATTTATATAAACATCAAAAAAAGGAAAAACTTCTGCATAAATCTAAAAAAATATGTACAAAGTTTATGTGAGGAAAACTACAAACTCTGATGAAAGAAATAAAAAAAGATCTAAATAAATGGAGAGGAATTGCATGTGCACAGATAGAGTGTGTTAGTCCTCTCTGGCCGCCACAACAAAGTACCACAGCTGGGGGGCTTAGACGGCAGTAGTTTATTTCTTCACAGTTCTGGAGGCTGGAAGTCCCAGATCAAGGTGCCGGCAGGGCTGGTTTCTTCTGGGGCCTCTCTCCTGGGCTTGCAGACGCTTGCCTTCTCCGTGTGCTCACACGGCCTTTCCTTTATGTGCTTCTTCCTCATATCCCTGTCCCTGTGTCCTAATTTCTTCTTCTAAGATCATCAGTCAGACTGGGTTAGGGCACATTTTAACTTAATTACCTCTTTGAAAAACCCTATTCTTAAATGTAGTCACATTCTGAAGTACTGGGGTTAGGGTTTCAACATATGACTTTTAGGGAGGATGCAAATTAGCCCATAACAGGGAAACTCAACATTTTCAAGATGTCAATTCCTTCCTATTTGGTCTACATATTCAATGCAATCACAATCAAAATCCAAGAAAAATCCAGTTAAAATCCAAAATCCAAGTTATTTTGTGGATATTGAGAAACCCATTCTAAAGTGTATATAGAGAAGCAAAAGGCCCAGAATAGCCAACAAAATATTGAAGGAGAAGAACAAAGTCAGAGGACTGACACTACCTGAGTTCAAAACTTACTAAAGAGGTTTTTCGTTTGTTTGTTTGTTTTGTGAGGAAGATTGGCACTGAACTAACATCTATTGCCAATCTTCCTCTTTTTTGCTTGAGGAAGACTGTTGCTGAGCTCAGATCTGTGCAAATCTTCCTCTATTTTATGTGGGATGACACCACAGGATGGCTTGATGAGCGGTGATATGTCCACGCCTGGAATCTGAACCTGTGAACCCCTGGCCGCTGAAGCAGAGTGTGCAAACTTAACCACTATGCCACTGGGCCAGCCCCCACTATAGAGTTTTTATAGCATAGAGAGATTATTATAATAATCACAGTGTGGTACTGGTGAAGAAATAGACAAATAGATCAAGAGAGCAGAAAAGAGGGCCCAGAAATATACCCACGCAAACGCAGTCAACTGATCTTTGACAAAGATTAAAGATATTGAATGGAGAAAAGATAGTCTTTCCAGATAACAGTGCTGGAACAATTGGGCATCCAAATGAAAAAATATGAATCTAGACACAGACCTCACATCTTTCACAAAAATAAACTCAAAATGGATTATGGACCTAAATGTAAAATGCAAATCTATAAAATTTCTAGAAGATAATGTAGGAGAAAATCTAGGCAACTTTGAGTTTGGCAATGACTTTTAGATATAAGACCGAAAGTACGATCCATGAAAGAAAAAATTGTTAGAAGTTAGACTTCATTAAAATTAAGAACTTCTGCTCTGTGAGAGATACTGTTAAGAGAATGAAAAGATAAGCAACAGATTGGGAAAAAAATCTTTGCAAAACACATGTCTGACAAAGATTTGGTATCCAAAATGTACAAAGAAGTCCTAAAACTCAACAATAAGTAAATGAACAAACAGATTAAAAATTGGACAAAAGAGAGCTGGCTCTCTTTTAATCTTTGGCCCAGTGGTGTAGTGGTTAAGTTCACGCACTCTGCTTTGGTGGCCTAAGGTTCACAGGTTCAGATCCTGGGCACTGGTTGTCAAGCCACATTGTAGCAGCATCCCACCTAAAGTAGAGGAAGGTTGGCACAGATGTTAGCTCAGGGTCAATCTTCCTCCTCCCCCCCCCCCAAAAAAAAATTAGAGCCAGCCCTCTCAAAAGGAGGCAACTCCTTTTAACAATATGGGCTGTTCCTGAAGGTATTTCTCTGTTTGTACTTTGCCTGATCAGAGAAGAGCCTTTCAATGGCAAACCACTGAACCACAAAACCATTAACTACACAGACAATAAATCTGAAGAACTATAAAGAACTTTTGTCTTTTAATTAAGTAAACCTTAACCCTGTAGTATTATTTGCCTTACTACTTGTTTAGCAAAATTTCTCTTTCATCTATAATTCAAAAGCAAACTAAATTCAAGCTCCTTGGGGATTCTCTTGGGGAGTTGGTGGAGTCCCGATGAGTGAGGTTTTCCTATACTACCATTGTATTCTGAATCATCCTTTTCTGTAGTGATGAAGCAGTTTTCCGCTTCTTGGTGTTGTAGAGGGTAGTAGAACAAATACAAGCTCCACTAATTCAGCTCTGGGACCAGCCATGGGGAATCAGTGTGGAATTTTATAGAGACTAATTGAGATTTGTTCTCAGGGATCTTGAAACCACACCTCTTGCTTCACTGTGCAACACTGAGAAGTATCATTGACCAGTCTCTGCCACAGCGGGATGGAAACAAGAAGGCACACTGTTCAGCCAGTATGCTGGGCTGCAATGACCAGCTTCTGTGTTTGCTGCTAAAACCTTATATCCATAGGGCTTAAGACCCCTTTAATAATATCTCATAATAAACTAAAAATAAAGGCCATCCGTGAGCTGACAATGCCTGATCTCTTTCTCATGAACTTTGGAACCACATCCACCTGCCAATGGCCAGCTCCTTTTGGAACCACAGGTGCTTACACCCAACGTGTCCAGCATCGAAGCCAGCTCTTCCTCCTGTGATCTGAGATCCCCTCTGACTGAGAATGGCACCAACGTCCTCCTGTTGCTCAAGCCAGAAACATAGCCTCTTCCTTCACTCCGCCTTCCTTCCCCTTCCACACCCAGACGTCTTGTAGACCCTCCACTTCTCTTTCCCCTTCTGTACCCACCCCAGTCCAGACCACCAGTGTTTCTCATTTGGAGGACAGATTCCTTTGTTAGGTGTTTTCAAAGAACTCTGTTCTTTTCCATTAGAAAACTTATCTCTGTAATTATACAACCATTGCAGTGGTTAACTGATTTCCTGATCCCCCCCTTGACCATAAGCTCTATGAAAGCAGGATCCTTTCTCTCTTTGCTCCCCCTTTTGCTCCCAGCATCTGCACAGAGCTTGGCACATACACATTTGTAGAGTGAGTGGGTTATTGAAACAGCTCCCTGGCTGGTCTTCTGCTCTTACCATTCTCCAATATCTCCTCCTCAGCGCAGTAAACACCCACATCTGATCATGATGACACTTTCCTGCTGAAACTTCTCAACAGCTTCTCATTGCCCTCAGGTAAAATTTACCACCTGACAAGGCTTGCGATCTGGCCCTGGTCTTGTCACTCTCTGCCACTGACCCCACGAGCTGAGCTGGGAGCCCTTCTCATCTTCATTTAGATCCTTTCTGCAGCTCTCTCTGCTTCCAAGCCTCTGCCTGGGACACTTGCTTTTCAATCCCCTTTTACTTGAGCAGCTCATTATTCCTTATTTTGGCTTGAATGTCACCTCTGCTGGGACGCTTTCCCTGACTCCTCCATCAGATTAGTGGTCTACACATCAGTTTGTTTCCTCTGTCACTTTACTTATCTGACTGTATTTTATTTGTATACTTAATTGCCTGACTTCCTTACATATGTAAATTATCTAAGAACAGGGAAGCTCATAGCTTGGGGTAGACTCATTAAATCCTTGTTGAATGAATGAATAAATAAATGAATAAGCGAAGGGTAATATGAATATTGGCTAATAGATCTAGGCTCTAAAAATGGGATGGGTAGTAGATTTCATCCAAGGGTTATTCAGCGACCACACATTGAGGATATGCTCTATGCTAGGCCCTGGAAACACAGTGTTGCAGAGAAGGACACAGAGTGATGGTCCTAACCAAAGGTATGGTGAGTGCCACAGAGCTCAGAAGGGCGCCCCACTGTCGGCAGGGGCCGTACCCCACCTTCCGCTCTCAGATACGGACAAGGGAGACTTGGGTGCTCTCCACCTCTTCTGCTATTTCACCCACAGAATTTGTCCCCTCACACCAGACCCACTGATTTTTTCTCTTGTTGTCTGTGATGGAAAATTAAACAGTCAGAGAATCATGGGTAGGAGGGAAATTTGAAAGTCATCTAATTAGTCTCCTGTTCTCAGGAAAGACTGCTCTTTGTTTAAAGGTGTTCAGACGAAATTCCATAGCTGCTTTTGGTAAATGTCTAGAATTTAGCAAGCCTTGATGCCAAGAAGCCTTTTCTTATAGGTAATATCAATCTCTCCTGCTACAATTTGAGCTCCTTTCTTCTTCTTTGCACCCTGCTCATGACCCACCCAGTCACTTGTTTGTGTCATTCTTCTCTGCCTGGAGAGCCTTCCTCTCTCTTATCAGCTCTATCTAAATGTGGCAGTCCCTGCACACCAGCTCCCTGTGCGTAGTCAAAGGACTTCTCAGATCTAACTTGCCTTGGGGAGTTCTGAACTCCCCAAGAAATATAAAAAGAAATGAACTAGATTTCAATTTGTCAAAATGGATTGAACTCAAAAATATAACGCTGAATGAAGAAAGAGTGTGAGGTGTAGAGTGCATTATTTATGTAAATCAAATTGATGTGGCTGTGGATCAAGGCTGCCCCAGGGAAACAAGCCCAAGGCGACCTGGCCGAGATGCCGATCTACATGACCCGATTCATATCTAAAGTTATACGACCACACAATAGCCAGACCTCAACCACACTGATACCATTTTAATGACTTTTTACATGATCTTTCCTTTGTCTAGTAAAAACAAGTCACGTACCCATGTCATATAAATTTAGTCCTAACCCTCAACACATTGCAGCTCTTCACTGCCCATGGGTCCTGTCCCCATGCTCTTCTCTGAATAAAGGAGCACTACTACCAGAACTTGAGAGTCCAAGAAATCTTTCTTTTGACCCCTTGGCTTGCCAAGCCAGCATCAAAATGATATACAAAACAATACTACGTATTTTATGGATGTACATGCACACACATACACATGAACAAGTGTGGGAGAAGGGCCCGGAGGATGCAGTAATAACATGAGACTGTAATTATGGGAGAGTGGGGCCAGGATAAAGGGGCACAAAGAAGAATGAATGTCTGTGTGTGTTGAACAACCTTGTCTGGGCAGATGATGGTATTACACCACCAACTGAGGAAATGGTAACTTGAATTTGTTCAAATTCAGCCCCAAAAAGGAAAAGCACCCAGCTCAAATCAAGGTGCATTGTATGTAGACGCAGCTCTAAGGTCAACAGAGCGCAGAATCAGGGCCAACAAGAGGATGGGTGGGAGAAAGATGGGCCAGTGAGGGCACCCAGGAAGGTGAGAGCAATGTGAGCATGTGCTCTCTGGGGTTTCTGTTGTTTAGTACATCTGTGCACAGAAGGAAAGAAAAAAGAAAACAAGAAACTCTGAGCAATGGTGCCCGGAAAAATAGTCTAATATTTTTTGGGGGGATTAGGAAAGATATACAGACGTGTCCCCTGTAATAGAGCAAACAAACCTGTAAGGCATCTTCAGCTCCAAACACTAGGAACGTTTGCATAAACTGAGGAACATTGAACATCACGACTTTGTGAGTGAGACGGAGATTTTGTATCTTTAAGGCAGTGACAAAAAAGACTCATGACTCATAGAAGTTGGAGATACAAGCACCTAACCATGGCAGCCTTAGGCCAAGTCCTTGACTCCTGACTGTGTGCTGTTACCCGGATGCGCGGCACCTGCTCCCTGCCACCCTGGAGCTGGTATTTCTGCCCATCTTCTTCTCCCTTCTTTCGCACTGCTCTCTCTCCCGCCTCCAGGCCTGTTTGTGTTTTTTTGAACTTTATCTAAATTGTGTTATATTTTTAAAAATATTTTTGAGCCTATGTTCTTAGTATGTTTTTCTGTCTTAGTTTATCTGTCTTTGAATACAATGAGCACATTTCATACGAAAGCATGATTAAGTTAACTATGCCTATTGGCTATAAGTTATTCAGACCACAAAGCCCTGAGCCCGCGGTGCTGGCTTGCCTGCACCCAGGACCCTGTGTTTAGGAGGAAAACGCCTTCTCTGGCTTGCCAGCTGCTCAGCCCACTGTCAGTTGATGGTGAATGTTGCCCCCACCTTCCCCTCCACAACCACCCAATTTCCATCCTGATTAATGTTACACTTTGTAATGGTGTGATAAGATGGGGCTGTGCCTAAATTTTACCTGAGGCACTGTCAGTAAGTGGCCAGGGCCCAGGCCACTTGGCAGGGCTTTCAAAGGAGGACTCTGGGCATGGTGTCTTGCCACCTATAAAAGAGGATGGAGACAGGGGAGTTCAGGGGAGAATTCTTACATTGTGGATGTGCAGTGAGTCCTTCCCCTTCTGTGGGGAAGACATGGGGGCACATCCCCTCACCTCCAGCTTAGGGAGAGGGGCTTTAAGCAGACACATTGGGGTGCTGACAAGGGGACATGGGTCTGACGCTGGCCTGAGAATCTAAGAGGTGAGAAATTGGCTTAGCTGGCTGGAGGAGGTGAGACTGAGGTTACTGGTAGGAACTTGTCAGTCTTGGCAAGGGAAGCACCAGAACAAATGTGAGTCTTGCCTGAAAGAGCAGGTCTGGGCCCTCTTGCATGTCTTTGCCCTCGACACCCCAAAAGAGAATGTTCCCCATCTCCTATGTGGAGGTGAGCCTCTGAAAACCAGGGACTGAGAGGGAATTGTTGTGGCTAGCTGGGCACTGCATCACCCTTGCTCAGAGAATTGGAGGTGAGAGATAAGGAATGCCAGGAGTGGGCCCCCACAGGACCCAAGAAGACATTTGCAAGAGGGAGGCCAGTTTTCCACATCTGCCGTGGCCAGGCGGCCCCAAACCAAACAGACAGAATCCCTCCCTCCTTGTTAAGACTCTGCCCGCCCCAGCTGCAGTCCTGGAGAGGACGGAAATGTTGGCAAAAAGAGAAGAGGCTTACCAGGTGTTATGGGTTAAACTGAGCCCTCCTCAAAGTCACATGTTAGAGTCCTAACCCCCTGGTACCTCAGAATGTGACTGTGTTTGGAGACAAAGTCTTTAGAGAGGTAATTAAGCTAAAGTGAAGTCATTATGGTGGGCCCTCATCCAGTGTGACTGGTGTCCTTAGGACACAGAGAAGACCATGTGAAGGGAGAAGGGAGAAGACAGCCATTTCCACGCCAAGGAGAGAGGCCTCAGAAGGAACCAACCCTGCTGAGGCCTTGATCTTGGACTTCCGGCCTCCAGAACTGTGAGAAAATAGATTTCTCTTGTTGCAGCTCAGTCTGTGTTTCTTTATTATGACGGCCCCAGCAGCCTAACATGTCAGGTTCTTTCTGCAGGCTTCCTGCCTGTGACAGGCCTAAGTTTTCACTTTGAATGACTCACGTGTTAATAAGTGAACTATGGTCATTCATGGAGCTCAGATCACCAGAGAACTCCTTGTCCACATATGAGGATATACGCTATGTCCTCTCGTCTTTCCCTAAGCTGGGAGGAGCCAGCCCCATAGGTGGGTTTGCAGGAGGGTCAAGACAAACACTGAAGTTGACTCACGACTGCAGTCAGAGGGCCTGCTCTTTAGCATCCTGCCCACGTAGTTCACGACAGCAACAGGCCCTTCCCCTCAGCCTGAGAGGCTCCCCCATGTTTTACAGAGCAGTTAAAACCTCTTGGGTCAGATTTTCATTGCACCAATTATTCTCTGGAGAAAATAGAAGTACCAATTCAAGATAATGAAGTCACTAAAGCGTGCCCTGCCCTCAGCAGGGCCCAGGTTTCCACTGTGCTGCTCACATCCCAGTTTGTCTAGGAGTCTGTTGAATCTATTCTGCTTTAAAAGACTGTCTTAGAATCCTGTGGAAAAGACGACCCCCTTCTCCGTGCTTCACTGGTGTCTTAGTTGCCTCTCCTTCAAATTACTTTCCCAAATTTAAGTCTGTCCCACAGATTCCCTCTAACAAGGTGCCATTTGGGCTCGTCTTGGGTTGAATCTGCTGAGCCGGGCTCTGGTGCAGCAGTGACCCAGCAAAAGCCCACAGAGAGGGGCTGAGTCCCCAGAACGTGAAAAGTCACCCAGAAGAAGAGGGACCAGTTTGGCCCTGTTCTCCAGAGTCCTCAGGGGTGGCATTAGGAACCCACCTCCCCGACAGGGAGAGGATGCAGGCTGAGGCCGCGGGGATGCATTCGCTTTGAAATGAAGCTCCCTTACCTCCATGCATTAGCCCCATTTCCTAAATCCACTCACTGAACTGAGTCAGATCCAACCCAAAAACTGAGGTTAAATCCCATCACTTCCCCTCAGGCCAGCTCTCTCCCTGCCAGCAAGAGACAGCCCCTTCCCCTCCTGTCCCCACACAGGGCAGGGCTGGGGCAAGAAAGGGCCCTGGGCACATCCAGCTGTTGATGTGAGTATGAAGAGGTCCTGGGGCTGCTGAGTTAAAGTTGCTTTCACTTGGAAGTGGGTCAACCTCCACTTGTCCTCGGTGAGGAAGCCGAGTGCTCACCACACTCAGCAAGTTTATTAAAACAAGTCATAATGACAGCAAAGCCTTTGAGGATAAAGCTTGAGGCCCCGGGGCCGGGGAGCTGGGTGTGTGCTGGAGGAGCCTGGCCCCTACTCATCCCTGGGCTGGCTCAAGGCCAGTGCCTCTTCGGTGCCGGAAACTGTTGACACAAGTCTTGTGCGTCACTGGGCCCTTGGGGTGGTCTGGGGATCCTGGCCCTGGCGAGCTCACAGAGTGCCTGAGGATGAAGTTGCCGTGCATGACTGCTGCTCTGTGTACCAGCAATAACGAACAGGGACAAAAGCCAAATCAGCCTGCTGTGGGCTGGGGGTGGTTGGAATACTTTTGGAAGCTTGAATAGGCCCCTTTGGAAACAAAACCAACCAAATAAAGCAAATCTCCACTATCACCTGAGGATGCTTCACAAAACTCTGGTAGGTTCTAGGAACTTCTAAGCTCCAGACTGAGCCATTACTCAAGGGTTGTTAACCCTGTGTAGCAACACTGAATGCAGTCTTGTAAGTCCTTTGGGACACTTGGGACCTCGGCTGACATCCCAGAGATCCTGGAGCTGCTTTTCTGAAGGTCCATGTGCTCCTGCAACACAGCCAACTCCAATTTCTCAGACAGTAGATGCACCTCTGGAGAGTGGCTCTCAGTCTTGGAAAACATGAGACGTACCTGGGGGAGCTTGTGAAAAGTTCAGAGCATGTGCGCCTATGAGAATGGCCAAAATCTAGAACACTGACAATCCTAAATGCTGTCAAGGTTGTAGAGCAATGGAAGTCTCATACTAGTGGGAAAGCAAAATGGTACAGCCACTTTGGAAGACAGTCTGGCAATTTCTTCTTACAAAACGAAATATATTCTTATGAGTATATATGATCTGGCAATCACATTCCTTTGTGTTTACCCAAAGGAGTCAAAAACATGTCCACACAAAAACCTGCACCCCAATGTTTACAGCAGCTTTACTCATAATTGCCAAAACTTGGAAGCAGCCAAGATGTCCTTCACTAGGTGAAAGGATGAATAAACTGTAGACATCCAGAACAATGGAATACTATTCAGCATTAAAAAGAAATGAGCAATCCATCCATGAAAAGACATGGAGCAATCTTCAATGCATGTTTCTAAGTGAAAGAAGCCAATCTGAAAGGCTGCATATTGTATGATTCCAACTATATGACGTTCTGGAAAAGGCAAAAGTACAGACACGGTACAAAGATCCATGGTTGCCAGAAGCTGGAGGGAGGAGGGAAGAATGGGCAGAGCATAGAGGATTTTTAGGGCAGTGAAACGCTTTTGTAGGATACTGTAGTGGTGGATACGTGTCATTATACATTTGTCCAAACCTGCAGAATATACAACACTAGAGTGAGCCCTAATGTGGACTATGGACTCTAAGTGATAACAATGTATCACTGTAGGTTAGTTGATTGTAACAAATGCACCACTACGTTGGGGGATGTTCATAGTGGAGGAGGCTGGGCACATATAGGGGAAAAGGAGGTATATGAGATCGCTCTGTACTTTTCACTAAATTTTACTGTGAGCCTAAAATTGCTCTAGAAAAGTAAAGTCTATTAAAAAAAAGTTCAGATTACTGGGATCCACTTACCCACCCAGAAGACACTGATTCAAGAGTGCTGGAGCTGAGCCCGAGAATCCACATTTTGAAAACTTTTAATTTTCTCTGATGTCAGGGCTATGTGGGTCACCCTCAGGAAGCAGACCCTCCCAGCTCGTCCTGGCAGCTGGCAGAGGCAGGAGGAGAGCTGCAGCCTCAGGGTCCCCTCTCCAGGCAACAGTCACCCCCATCCCTCCCCGAGCCATGAAGCTGAGCTCAGTACCCTGGCCTGGGAGTAATGCAAGAAGTTTTGGCTTCTCACTCCCTTAGCTGTGGTCCTGCCTTTTGAGTTGGCTCAGTCACATGGCAAACTAGGGAGAAGTTTTGAGAGTGTCTACTTACCTGGCCAAAGGTTTGTTACAGGCGGAGGTTGGATTATTACAACGAACTCCTTCCTGGCTACTCTCCCACCTCCAGGTTTTTCTCCTCTGCAGTGCTCATTTATACACGGACCACACAATGTTCTTCTAACAACAGTCTCATTACATTGTCTTCTTCCTCAAGAACCTTCTTGCCTCCTTGCTTCCTTTAAGGTGAACCCCAAATGCCGATCTTGTTGGTCATCAGATTTTTGGAGGCCACTTGCTCCCTCCACTCCTCTCCACCCTGTGGACTTGTTCACTTCAGCCAGGCTAATCTGCTCGCTGTTTCCAGGGCACCGCCTCTCCTTAGCCACACATCTCCCTCCTGTCAGTACACACGTTCCCCCATCCCTCCCTTTCCGATACTCCACGTCCCTTGGCTCTCTCAGCAGCAGGCTTACAACTTACCTCTTTGGAAAGCTTCTCTGCCTGATCCCCAGGGTTTTGCCTGTTCAGATTCTGGGCATGAACCCAGCACTACTCATTAAGCCATGCTGTGGTGGCATCCCATATAGCAGAATTAGAAGGACCTACAACTAGAATATACAGCTATGTACTGGGGGGCTTTGGGGAGAAGAAAAAAAAAGATTGATAACAGATGTTAGCTCAGGGCCAATATTTAAGAAAAAAAAAGAAGAGGGGTCTGCAGAGCTGATCTGGGGAGTCGCCCGGGCAGTAGGACTGGCTGAAAGCAGAGGCCTGGGCCAGAGAGCTGCAGGAGAGCTGAAGACAAAGAAGACACCACTCTGTCTGGTTTAGAGAAGAGCTTCTGGAACACTCTTTACCCAAGGCCCACCTTGTAGCCTAAAACATCACCGGGACAGCCCAAGAACACATCCCTGAGGTCAGGAGGTAACGGCCTCTTTGTTAGAGCGTGGCTGTTAGTGGGGGATTTGAGGAGGCTGAATGGTGTCATGATTTGGGGCTTTGGCATTGAGATGCTTTCTGTGCCATGGACTGTGACATCTTGGGTATCCTTTAAGTTCTTGAAGCTTCAGTTCCTCCTCTGTAAGATGGGGATCCTACTAACTCCCTCGGAGGGTGGTGAGGGGTACGTAGTCAGAGAAGTCACACAAAATGCCTAGACAGGGCTGGGGACTTAGTAAGTGATCAATAAATCTTAGTTCTAATAATCACTATTATTCTTATAGAGGCTACTTAAGCAATCAATGGGAGCTGGAAAGATGTGAGGCTTCTCTGTACAAAATACAGGTAAGGAACAAGTCCAACCACCTGCTGCCCTGGAGACCAAGAGAAGCTTCACCTGGTGCAGCCAGGCACGAGTGCTTCCCGGGCTTGCTCCAGTCTGAGAACGCGTCTCTGCAGCCTCCGAGAGACAAATGTGGGCTGGAGACTGTTCTAGTAGAGCTAGGCCTAGTAGTCTAGCAGATCAGCCTCTGGAGTCCAGACATCCACGTTTTCCATCCTTTTCAAAGACTGTTTTTCCAGGATGATTATCTTGAGAATGTTCGCCTCAGCCAAACGGTTCACGTCCAATAACTCAAAGGGAAGTCACCAGAGTTGGGCACAGAGTGCCGTGAATGTTGGGGAGTTTTGATGGGAAGGGAGAGAGCAGGGTTGGGGGCCTGGCTTCGGGGAGAGGCACTTGCCTGCCCTGTGGTCACACTGTCAGCCTGACATGGCCCGGTGGCCCGTGGCCCACTCTGCAAAGGCAGGCCGGCCTGATGGTGGGCGAAAGCTTTTTGATCCATGAGGTGGCTACCCTGTAACTGAAGGAGAAAATTCATTTTTGTGGGTAAAAATTCAGAAGTAATGTATTCTGGAGTTGGCAGTTAAAGACCATTAAGATAGGACTGGGGGAAAGAAGGAAGACAGATGAGAGGGAGGGGGATGGAGGCTGAGTGAGCGCTTCAACATGAGACTTGCAGCGAGTCCCAGCCCAGCTTCACTCCTCCCTCCCCCGCGCTAAGGTCGACATCCAGTGTAAACACTACTTCAGCCCACGTTTGCTCTCTCTAAAGAGGAATTTGCTACACGCTTCTCTCACGGGGGTTCAGCTGCCATGCACTCTTGCAGGGATTTCTCTGCAGAGTCAGCCAAGGAGCGGCCTTATTAGGGTCCTGCTTCTCAGCGGATGCTGCTGGTGGTGTTTTTTTCCTGATGTGGAATGACATTTAACCTCACAAAATATTTGGGAACAAGTGTGAGGGGATGAATATCCCAGGGGCAAGCCATGCTGGAGCCTCCCACAGCGTTGGAGTCCAGGCAGCGGGCTGTGTGGAGGCGGCTGTGCATCCCCCGCCCCCGCCCCCCGACCCCCGCCAACAGGATTTGGAAGAGCGCAACACACAGCATGTGGGCTTTTCTCTGGAAAGCTGTCACTTGGGTAGCAATCTGTGTGTTCTCCTATTATGTAGTTTGATGTCTTGTGAGAATAGAAAGATTTCAAAATTAGCATCAACATTTGAGAAGAAATAAAATCTCTTCCATATGCTGCTTAGCTTGGGTTGCACCAAAAAAGGCAGAGCTGAGCCCCAGAATGTTTCGTTTATCACCCTTCTCCATGGCCCATCCAGAGCTGTTCTCAGACCGGCCGCTGCCTCCTCGGTGGCCTAATTTCTGCTTTCGCTGCTCCTGCCTGCTCCTGCCGCCAGTGCCTCCCTCCAGGCCTCTCAGAGCAGGCTCTGCTGCTGTCCACCCTCCCTGAACCCCCTCTCCAGGCAGCGGCATCCGCGAGGTGAAGGGCAAGGCCAGCCAGCCTCCTCTTCCTCACTCTGTGTTCTTTCGAATAGGCCTGGCTCTCTTCCAATTGGGCCACATTGTATTCTCCTGGAAGCACTGCCACACCTTCCCTTGCCCTAAACACACAAACAGATGTCACTGACTGACTGCTATTTCCAGGCTTCAGTGGAGCCCTCAGATTAGAAGAGCAGAGACTCCCAGGTCAAGACAGGCATGAACTTATGGCTCACTCTTGCCCAGAAGGATTCTGTTTTCTGATTTGTTCACTGGAATCTTTGGAACATTTTCATCAATGTATTGTGGGTACATAGGTTCTGGGCATTTTGTAGAGTCCTGTTGTCCAAAAATATCTGAGACCTTACCTTTTTTACTGTTTTTCAAACTGAACAATTTCCTGAGTCTCACTCAAGTCAATGATATTTTGCTTATTCACCAAAGGCCCTGTGGTGAGCAGTAAATTCTTGTACAAAGAGGGTAAGACAGAATCTGATCAGACGGCCTCTCCTTCCCTCTAGGATACCACCCATCTGATCCAGGGGAGCTATCTCGGAGAATAATTAACTAGTCCAAATTGTATCAAACTTCATTCTTAAAATGCCTACATCCTTCCATTTTCACTTTCGTGCTATCAGAGCATAGAAACTCCACTGCCCAGGGTTCAAGATCTGAGATTTGGCCTTGGGCCTCCCCAACACCTTCCTTTTTAAAAATACCTGAGACCAAGGAAAACAAAGTGAATTTAACGTCAATAAAAACTAATTTATATAATTTATTATATTTATAGATAGAAGTAGAAAAAATTTATCATTTTCTTAACATACAGGGAAAAATTGACAAGATTCAACATCAGTGAATTCTAAACAATTGATAGCAAACTTGAAATAGGACGGAGATTCCTTCCCTGGGTCCTTTCTTTTTTTTTTTTTTTTAAAGATTTTATTTTTTCCTTTTTCTCCCCAAAGCCCCCCCGGTACATAGTTGTATATTCTTCGTTGTGGGTCCTTCTAGTTGTGGTATGTGGGACGCCGCCTCAGCGTGGTCTGATGAGCAGTGTCATGTCCGCGCCCAGGATTCGAACCAACAAAACACTGGGCTGCCTGCAGCGGAGCGCGCGAACCCAACCACTTGGCCACGGGGCCAGCCCCCCCCCCCCCCCGGGTCCTTTCTTATTGGCACAGTTTCATTTATGAAATCAGGTAGTTGACACCTTGGAGCCTTTGGAAGTCTGAGGTCAGGCAAACGTCAGTGGAGAGGGAAGGGGGCAGGACCAGCACAGGCAGGTGGGGGTGGAGGTACCAGGGTGAACAGAGACTCGGGGGCCCCCAGAAGGGCTCACAGGCATCTTAAAGAGGCAGTGGGGTGCTGGCCGGTGGGAGTGGCCCTCCTGCCTCACCCTCCATTCCCTGCCATCCCATCCTGAGTCTGTCACATTCCAGCTCCTGTTTCCAGACTGGTTGGACAGCAGGGAGGTGTGGAGGCAGCTTCAAACTCGGGCTTCTCTCTTGTCCTTGAAAGTAGCAAGGGTGAGTTGCTGTGACAAGGAGGCCACACAGGACAGACTACAGCCGTCCAGAGGTGGGAGTCCAGGCAGGGGGGCTTGCTTGATGAGGTCATTCCAAGATCCAGTTTCCTTCTCTTGCAGCTCTACTGTGCTCCGGCTGTGGTCCTCAACTGCATGGTCACATCTGCATTGTAGTCTGTGGGAAGTGGGGTTGGGGAGAGGAAGGCCGTCAGCTTCCTTTTTCAAGCATGCGACCAAGAAGCTGCACTTACCTGCTCCTGCTCATAGCCCATCGGCCAGAACTAGACGATGCCACAGGCAGCCTCCAGGGAGACTAGGAAATCTAGTCTCTAGCTGGGCAGCTATGTGCCCTGCTAAAACCCTGAGCGAGAGAATGGATACCGAGAGACAGTCGGCAGTCTCTGCCACACCCTCCCCCTGGGTTGACCCAGACACTGAGCCCAGAAGGTTGAGTCCTGCGCTCCTGCACAGTCCCCAGTGCTCCCGCATTTCAGTTTCTGAGCCTGAGTCAGTCCCCTCGCTTCCACAAGTCCTGATTTCAGGGGCTGGCCTATTATCTTGTCTTCTATTCCAGACCACTTAGTAGAGCTGTGGACACTACTCCAGCTGCCAGCTGCCTGCCTGAGCTTGGAGGATTAGCAGCCGAACCCCTGGCACTGGCCCCACCTGTGCACTGGCAGCAGCTTGAGTCATTAGAGGCTGCAGAACACCCTTGTCCACCTCTCATTGTCCAGCCTTGTGAGGCAGGCCCTGCCTTCTCCCTGGGGCCCTTATCAGGTGGGCACAGGTGAGAGGACAACTGAAGGGGGCCGAGGAGGGTAATGGAGGAGGTGTCTGGGGCAGTGGGTGGGGGTGTGCCCTGGGCCCTGGTGCACTCTGCTCCTTCACTGCTTTGTCTGCACAAGAAATCAGTGCAGAAGGGCTATTATGACTTGTCCCCCCCCGCCACCCAAATTCCTATGTTGAACTCCTAACACCTCTACCTCAGAATGTGACTGTATTTGGAGATAGTCTTTAGGTTGTGAAACTAAAATGAGGTCATTAGGGTGGGCCGGTCCAATCTGACTGGTGTTCCTATAAGAAGAGGAGATTAGGACACAGACACACATCGAGGGAAGACCATATGGAGACACAGGGAGGAGATGCCATCTACACACCAAAGAGAGAGGCCTCGGAAGAAATCAACCCTGCAGACACCTTGATCTTGGACTTCTAGCCTCCAGAACTGTGAGAAATGAACACCTATTGTTGAAGCCACACAGTCTGTGGTACTTTGTTATTGTGGTCCTAAAACCTAATACAGGGGTGAGTAAGAATGACTGGGGACATTGATTGTCAAGACCGTGCTTCCCCACCCACCCTACTGTCTTGGAGGGCCCAGGCCTCTTGCACTCAGTAGCAGAACATAGGGGTTAAAAGAGCCCTTAGCCTCCTCCGTGTTGGCATTGGTTCTCAGAGTGCTCTCCATAGCCTCGTGTTCAGGAACTGCCTGCAGGTAGGAGGGAGGGATGGGGGAGCCCTGGATAGGGCTCAGTCAAGGTTGTCCATCCTCCTCTCCTTTATTGTAAGAAAATCTGCATTTTTATCTGGAGTGCATTTTGGGGTTATGTGTAATATTTCACTTATCAAAAAAGATCCCAAAGCCTTCATTTTATACCCAGGAAAATTATGGAACAGAGAAGGTAAGTGATGGAGCTGTAGTCACACAGAGTTAGAATCTATTCAGAAACAGCCCAGTTTTCCTGACTCACAGCCCAGGGGTCTTCTCATCCCACAGTGACACTTGTCCTAATGGAGGAGGATGAGAGATGGCAGGTGTCTCAGTGCCTTGTGGTCCAGGAGGGGGCGTGTTCCAGGATCCCAAGGCATCAGGCCTGGAGGAGTTCAGGAGGCTTAGGAGGAACAAAGCAGTGGGATCTACAGTAGAGAACAGAAATTCCTGCTTGGCCTCTTCATGGAACATCCAGCTTTTATGTTCTGTAGACCAGGAGCAATACTGGGAAGACTAGTGAGTAGACACCAATCAGTGAATTGTTGTAGGTGTTGGTCGGAGGCAAGTAGTAAGTCTTAGAAGCAGCAGAGAATAGTGATCTCAATTGGCACTTCTCAAACTTTTCATGTAGATTCTGACTCAGTATGTCTGGTGGGGCCTGATTTGGGGTTTCTATCAAGCTCCCGAGTGATGCAAATGCTGCTGATGGGACCTGTGATGGTTAATTTTATGTGTCAACTTGGCTAGGCCACGATACACAGCTATTTGGTCAAACACTATTCTGGATGTTGCTGTGAAGGTCTTCTTTAGATGAGATTAACATGTAAATCAGTAGACTTTGACTAAAGCAGATTACCCTCCATAATGTGGATGGGCCTCATCCAATCAGTTGAAGGCCTTAAGAGCAAAGACTGATCTACCCATAGGAAGAGGGAATTCTGCCAGCTGATGGCCTTCCAACTCGAACTGCAACCCTTCCCTGGGTTTCCAGCTGCTGGCCTGCCCTGCCGATTTTGAATTCACCAAGTCTCCACAAATGCATGAATTCCTTAAAATAAATCTCTCTCCCTCTTTCTCTGTCTCTCCCCTCCCCGCCCCACCCCCACATTGCTCCTGTGTCTCTGACGAACCCTGACTACTACAGGACCACACTCTGAGTAGCGAGGGTGTAGAGAACACTGTGTTAGCAAATGAGCTTTGGAGACCTGGGTTCAAACTCCAGCTCTTCCACTTACTGTGAAATTTTGGATAAACTATCCCAAATCTTTGCTTTCTTCTTTGTAAAATGGAGATTATATATTTAGCACAGTGCCTGGCACTTAGGGAACTCTTAATAAATTACAAAAATAAGCTTCACCCGTACGTTAATGATTATTGCCACAGTACTGGGAGAAATTCTAAGAAGTCTTGCCTTCTCTGCCTTTAGGAAATCTTGTCTTCACTCCTACTAATCAGTGAAAACCTCACCTTCTCCTAGAAATCTCAAGGAAATGAGGTCGTACAGTCCTTTTCCAGAAATCCTGAAACCCTAGACCAAAGCCCTCCAGTTATGTTTTCAGTCCTGCATCCGGTGCTGAAGGCAGCCCTTCCTGGAACAAGGCGGGACCGGCCCTCCTTTCCTGCCACACATGAGTCCCCTGGCCTGTCCGTCTTGGTCCTGGTCTTCCTAGTTCCCACCTCTCCTGTCACCACCTGGCAGGAAGAAGAAAGCAGCAAGTAAGGTTTTCCAGCCAGGACGTGCTTGCTGTCAGCCCTTTCGCTGGGGACGGGGCCAGCTGTCCCTTCTTGTTTTAATTGGCATCAATCTGTTCATTATCAGTGCAGTTTTGGAGGAAGACCAGAAAAATAATTTCCTATCTGAACAGCAAAGAGCCTGAGCTCCTTTCTGCTTGTTGGCTGTCTTTAGGACTAACTCAGGCTTCATGGCTCCTTCCGCCCCGCTGACAGGCAGACACCCCGACTTAGTGTACAGAGGCCTGGGCTGGTATCAAGAAAAAGTCTGTGCAGGACCAGGGAGAGTAGCTCCAGGATTTGTACGTGGAAGCGGCTCAGGGGCAGGAATTTGGTGGTGGTGGTGAGGAGGGTGTTAGAATTGTCCTACAGCTGTGTTTACAGGGCAACCACACTGCATGTAGTTACAAACTATTAGATGCCATATTACAGAGCATGTAGGTGACAAACTGCCCAGTGGGCCAAATCTGGCCCAGCACCCGCCTTTGTAAATAAAGTTTTATTGGAACACAGCCCCATATGCATTTATTGACTATTGTTTGTGGCTTTCCTGCCACAGGGGCAGATCCGAGTAGTTGTGACAGAGACTGTATGACTTGCACAAGCTTAAAAACACTGACAGCCTGGCCCTTTACAGAAGTTTGCCAACGCCTGACAATGGCAGAGTAAAGTTTTCTAGATATGCTTCATTTATAACAATGTTCACATAAAAATGAGACCACATCCTTTGCCCGTTTCAAATAATAACATCTGTATCTGGGGAAGTCTTGGTGGTGGGGTAATGAGGACCCTCAGTGGGGATGGCGTATATGGTTTTCCTAAGCTGTGATGGTGGGCACACTGCCGCCTTGGCTGGGCTCTGACTCCCCAGACCACCAGCCCTCAGCTCCTGGGTTCTGCTTTGTGTTCAGTTTCTGGCCTCTGCCCAGAGCTCCCACTCTCCTCTTGTTCTGAGTTGTTGCTTGGTGATTTCTGGCTCATGACATCCATGGAAAATGGCATTATTGATCAAAGGATGAGGCTGCTCACAGTAGAGGCACCATGTGCAGGAGCTACGCTGAGTAGGCGTCGTGTGTGGAGTGTGGGCGTGGGCCCGGCATAGGCAGAGCTGCGGGTGCCTTACCAGTACTGAGAGCCAGCATGCTAGGAGCCCTAGGCATGGAAAGGCTTGGGAACACTCCGCCTCTGTCACCCATGTGCAACTAAAAATGAATATAACACTAAGCCTTATGTTTATGAAAAACCAAAAAACTCAGAGATTTTTCTTATGATGACTATGTCAAAAGCATTCTTTTTTGTTTTTAAAGATTGGCACCTGAGCTAACATCTGTTGCCAATCTTTTTTTCCTCTTCTTTTTCTCCGCAATGCCCCCCAGTACATAGTTGTATATTCCAGTTGTAGGTCCTTCTGGTTATGCTATGTGGGACGCCACCTCACATGGCTTGAGAAGTGGTGCCCTGTCTGCACCCAGGATCCAGACCAGTGACACCCTGGGCTGCCGAAGTGGAGTGTGTGAACTCAACCACTCATCCATGGGGCTGGCCCCCACAAAACATTTTTTAATGTAAATAATTAAAATCTTAAAAAAAAGTGTTGGGGTCCTATGTTGTCGCACTAAGTATGTTCTCAGCTTTTCTATTGGCTGACCAGGATGGGGTAATATGTTTGGGAAAAATGAGCCTCTTGTTCCTTTCAGGACCCAGGAGGAAATGTAGGGAGAAGTAGGGGCATCCAGCTTGGGGTAACTTAGCTGGTCTGGGGCTGTGTTTAGACAAATGCCCCGCAGAACTGTGCCTAACCGGCTGCCTGACCACTTTTCTTTTTTTTTTTTTTTTAAAGATTTTATTTTTTCCTTTTTCTCCCCAAAGCCCCCCGGTACATAGTTGTGTATTCTTCGTTGTGGGTTCTTCTAGTTGTGGCATGTGGGACGCTGCCTCAGCGTGGTCTGATGAGCAGTGCCATGTCCGCGCCCAGGATTCGAACTAACGAAACACTGGGCCGCCTGCAGCGGAGCGCACAAACTTAACCACTCGGCCACGGGGCCAGCCCCTTGACCACTTTTCTTAATCACTCCTGCAGTGTTTGCTGAGCACCTCCGGCCCGGGACATAGAAAGGGAGACGTGCCTGCTCAGAGCCAGCCTGTAGCCCAGGCAGTGCTGCTTCCATGGTCAGCACTGGCCAAGGGCCAGGAGTGCAGGGGCTCTGAGAGCACTGCCGAAGTTGGGGCGAGGGCAGGCTTCCGGGCTGGGGGTCCAGCAGGCGAAGACAGAGGCTGGGGCCAGCACTCTCGTCCTCCGCTGGGTGGTTTCCTTCCTCTGTTTCACCTTCATGCCCTTACTTCTCCCTTCTCTTTCCTCTCCTGGTTTGGCCCCTGAGCTCAGCCTCAGGTGAGAGGGCAGAGCCTCAGCTGGGGACCAGTCTCCCTGCTGGCCTGTCTCCCGTGTTCTGGGGCTGGTGCTCTTCAAGCCTCTGCTTTTGACTGGAATGGGGTGGGGAGAAGGATTCCCCTCCCCTCCTGAAGCAGGAAGAATGAACCCAACGCTCGAACTCTCCTTAAAGACTTCTTCACACCCCTTTAAAGAATGCTTTTTCCCATTATGGAGCCTAGAAGACAGTGAGTGGCTAAAATTCAAAGACCTGGTGTTTGGCCCCCTTTTAGCACCTCTTGTGGTTTTTCCAGCACCTCTCCTTAGAATGTGAAGGTGCTCAGAAACTGTTCTTTTCGGCACAGATCCTCACACAACAGGACAAGTCCTCATGTAAAATCCTGTCACATTCTCTACATTGTTTTTACATCCTGTCTATACGACCAAAACAGTTTCCAATGCAATTTAAAAAATTGTATGCAAGAAGCTAGTGAGCGTTTATGTGCAGTTTGCTCAGCTGCCTGGCCCGTCATGTTCATCAGATTTGTAAGGGGTTCTGTGACCCCAAGAAGGTAAAGGGCTGTTGGTATATGACATAAGGTGCGTTCATTCCCAGCTTCCTCGATGCCCTCGGGTTTTCTCGCCCGAGGTCTCCTGATGCCTTGCTACAATTCCTTCACTAGGTCCTTGCGTCTCCTCTTCTGCAAATGAGGTCTCATTTTCTGATCTGAATTCTGATTTAAACAAATGTCTTCTCCCTGTTTAGCAGTTGGCTCTGGAATCCTACTTCATCAGTCCTGTGTGTCGCTGGAGTTTGGGTTAGGTGAGAGCTCCTGTGTGGTCTGGCCCACGGCCTCTGCTGGCATTCAGACAACGCTTCCCCACGTTTTCGACATCTGCCTGCCCTTCTGCCATAAAATCACCCAGGAGAACTGCTCACACTCTCCTAGCACTGGCAAAAGGACCCCCTGTTTTGTGGAACCAACAACTAGGAAGCCAGTTCCACCAAATTTCCTCGGCAGGACAAAAAGAGCTGGGGAGACAGGCAGAAAGGAAAGACTGTTGTTACACTGTTTTCTCTATTTTTTTTTAAAGCTGTCCAATTGTCCTAGAAACTTCTGTAGTGTGAGTCTAAGTGGGATACTGGATAGGGAGACAGAAAGAGTGGGTTCCTACTTCAGCTCATCTGCAAACTCTGAACTCTTTTTTTTTGAGGAAGATCAGACCTGAGCTAACTACTGCCATCTTCCTCCTTTTGCTGAGGAAGACCGGCCCTGAGCTAACATCCATGCCCATCTTCCTCTATTTTATATGTGGGACACCTACCACAGCATGGGTTTTGCCAAGTGGTGCCATGTCCGCACCTGGGATCCAAACCGGCGAATCCCGGGCCACCGAGAAGCAGAATGTGCAAACTTAACTGCTGCGCCACCGGGCCGGCCCCGCAAACTCTGAACTTAATTACTGCTGTGAAGTGACAAAGGCCACGCACTACCAGCCTTTAAGACCTTTGTGAGGACAAGGCTGTTCACCCACATAAGGGAGCTCCCAGGGGAATCTCTGTACAGATAGGATATTTGGAAGAGGTGGGTGTCCTTGGGTCCTACCAGCCAGAGCAACATTTAGTTAAGGCAAGGTCAAAGGCTTTGCTGGTGAAGAAATCTCTAAATAGAAGAGTTGGGAAAACATAGTAAGATCTAGTGGCAGGTCCTTTCCAGATGCCTTACAGGCTGGCATCTCCCCCAAATCAGTTTCTTAGAGTTCCGACCTCAATAGCTGCTTAATTCATATCTGATACTGCAGCTGCTGACTGGAGCAGGGAAAGGGGGGGTTGCGATCAAAGCTATGCTTATTTATGTATCTTGTTTACGTAAGAAATTCTTGAATCTTTCTTTGGCATTAAAGATGCAGGCAAAGTGTACCTGTTTTGTGCACGTGTGTCTGGTGTGTCTGTTTATGAAGCTGAGTCAGAATGCAGGGCCACCTGCTCCAGACTCCAGACAGATACTCAGTGTTGTTGTCAGACCATTGCTCTGGGTCTTTTGCTGTGAAGAGCACGGTCACAGTAGAGTTAAGCTCTGAGAAAGCTGTGTGGAGAACAATGCTGCAGACTCTATGCTCCTCAGGGAGCCTCGGTAGGTAAGACAGAATATGAGGGCACAGCCTGGACACAGCAGGGACAAGACAGGCTCCTGCTGTGACACAGGTAAGAGGAGTGTGGTATGCTTGCCCCTCTCCTTCAACTGAAGGGCAGAGAGCCTTGGTGGGGCCTCAGTGCCAGAGAGGGACATGGCAACACCAAGGTCTTTGTTGTGGAGTAAATGTCGGGTGATGTAAATGTGGCCACCGTCCACTGTGGTCACAACGTCTGGGGCTGCCAGGCCCATGGAATGCCTCAGATGTGCAAAATGGGATCAAGAACAAGACTGTGCATCCCAAAGAGCCACCATTGTCCCTAAACCCAGCCTCACTTTTGGGGTTCATTTCACAAGAGGGCTTGTGAACCAGGAAAAGAGCGCAGGTTGGGTGTGTGGGTGGTTGTGCCTTAGATGTTGTTAGATATAAGACCGTTGCTGTTAGATGCTCAGACTGCTTCTTACAAACACTCGCTTCATTCCCACTTACAATTTCCCCTCCTGGTCACTTGGTCCTGGGCTTTGCAAGACTTCTGTGGGTCCCAGGCTTTTGTCTCACCCTTTGAATACATTTGTTTTATGGCTGACAGAGTAAATTCAAGACTCATAAGCAATAACCGGGTCTTAAACAGTGGTGGCTTTCTGAGATCAATTTCCCGGTGACAGATGACGTGTGGATTCCATCGATCGCCTGTTCCCACAGTGACCCCTCTCATGGCACTTTCTAGCCAGCAGGTGCTCACTAAGCTAATCTCCCTAGAAAATCATGAAGAAGTGCTTGGGAAGAGGCAGAGAGACACCAACACCAAGATCCCAAACCTCTGCACCTTAGGGAGCCAGGCTCTTCAGAAACACCTGTCTGTGTGCCGCATCTGCTGCCCTTAGTTGGCTTCTCTGTCTATCCATGTCTCTTTCACTAACACATACACACACAGGCACCCATGTATACAGTCTTTAAAAATCCCTTTCTCTCTGTTTTCCTTTTTATAAGCATCTTTAGCACACTTAAAATATAAAAGATACTTTCTCTTCTATTTCTGGGTCCCCATCAAATTTACGTTCCTGTTTTGTATAATTTGGGAAAGAAAGAGGACAGAACAGGAATCTTGTTGAGACCTTCTTTTATTCATTGATTGATTCATCCAAGGAACCTACTGTGTGCCACATGCTTTGTTAGTGGCAAAAGGTGACATGATAAATAAGATAGCTGTGGTCTACCCTGGCCTTGGAGTTTGATGTCTGGCAGGAAGCCATCAGTGTTTGGGGCAGGTTCTCCTGTTATCACAGATGCCACCTCACCCAGACCACATTGTGAGGGCTAGAGTTTGGCCCTGATGCTCTTTCACTCTTTTCCTTCCTCTCAGTATCAACCTTCCTCTGCTCCCCCCTGGGCCCAGTCTTCCTGTGCAAACTGCTGAAGGGCTCTGTGTTTCTTCTCCTAGGTCTACAATAACAGGGCTGGGCCCCAGTCAGTGCCCTTCTCTGCATCTCAGCTCCTCACGGTCATGAGTCAGCTTGGTGACTGCCCTTCTGACACTCTGCTCTAAGGGATTACCACGAGGAGAGCTGAAATAACCATACGTACCCTGACCGTCCCGCAGAGAGGTGCCCTCCCAGCCGAGATAACTAGAGAGCCACAGTCTAAAGCCTATTATGCCCGCAATAGTCCTTGAATTAAGCTTGCTTTTTTGTACCATTTCAAAACCATGGGCACTGAAGCTTGGAGAGGTTGAATGACCTGCCCAAGTTCACGCAGCTCATAAAGGGCTGAGCGAGGCTTCGGATCTGGATCTCTGACTCCACGCCCACCTTTCTGTTGTAACATACTAGATCATAAGATGACCAGGTGAGGATGCTCTGAGAGCTGTAGACAGCAAGTCAAACACCATGCTTTGGAATGTTTCTACACTGATATTTGTGTAGAGCTTTATACGGCCTCAACTTAGTGTCTATGGTAGATTTTTCAAACCCTCAAATCACTCTGTGATAGTTACACCTTTGCTAGGTTTTAGAATAATTTATTTCGATTCACCTTCTTCAATATGTGGGAAGGGCCCTGCGGGAGGGGGACATAGAATGTGCAGGGGATGCCGGGCCAGGAGTACCACGTGAGGAAACCCAATCAGGTTTAATGCAATTACCTTGGCTATGGAATCACCAATGCTACAGGGATAGAATAGCTGAGCTGGGGCAGGGAGTTCACTCTGAAAGAAGCATAGGGCGTGAACTTAGAGGAAGACAGGAGAGAGATGGGATAGCCCTGAATGAGAAAGAGCTGGTCTCTGAGGGTCATTCTTGAGGGAAAGGCAGTGGACTGGATGAGTGTTTCAGGTAGAGGGAAAAATGTTGCACAACAAAAGAATGGTTATGTGAAATAAGACAGACTTCAATGATCGAGAAGAGTGCAGGAAAGAAGTTTCCTTTGGGCAAAGGTAGTGAGTCTTTAGCCCTTGGACCACTGTCTAGCCCGGGGTCAGAGTCAGAAACCCCTGTAGATCTTCATAAACATGCAGATGTCCTGGACCCAATGGCAGAATTTCTGATTCAGCAGATCTGTGGGGGATGTTGGCATCTGAGTTTTCACAGGGTCCAAGGTGATTCTAACCCCTCCCAGTTAAGGACCCTGACCCGGCCTGCACCTCAGAGCTGACCTTCAGCTTTCTCGGTCACCCCCTGCCTCAAAGATGACTTCCTCCTTGGGGTCAGCTGAGGCTAGCCCATTTTGAGTCACCTGTGACAGCCTTTGGCTTTCTGAATGATAGAGAATAGAAGAACTCTGAATAGTTATTAATTGGCCAGTTAGCATCTCATAGAGCTGGCAAAGGAGGGTGTGGGCCCCTAAGCCAGCAAAGCCAGTCCAGCAGGGAGGGCCCAGGCCAGCCTCTCTGCCTCACAGCCCCCCCGCCCCCAGGCTGCCTCTGTACGTGCCCTCCACTCTCTCCACTCTGTACTTCTCTGTTTGTCCTATCTGATCCTTTTTCTTTCCCTAAGTCTCTCTTCCTTCGTTCTTCATTCCCCTTTCTACATTAAGTGTACATAATATAAATTTGATGCTCATTAGAAATTATTTGAAGGATTTAGTAAGCAAAAGCTCATTCATTTAAATATTCTATGAGCTTAACATCTTACATCTCTCAAGTCCCCCTCACAATCAAATTAACCCCAAGTGGCCCTGCCTGGATTCTCTTCTAGGGAGGTTGGAGACTTTGAAGAGCAGTGGTTCTCGCCCTTCCTGAGTGAGCCAGGGCGATGAGGGCAAGGATCTGGGGGGGCGCTCTGCCCAGAATGTGCTGCTTGACTTTCACTAAGCTGATCTCATTCCTAGGCTTCCTCAAGGAGATGCAGCTAGTGCATGTCTGGCACTGTGGTGGGTGCCTGGAAGGACACAAAAAAGTAAGAAAATACCTAGTGTTCCCCGGAGTAACAATACTAGCCCAGGGACACGAGGAAGTTGGTTTAGAGAACTGGGTGTAGTTTCCACAGAAGAAAACAAGACACAAAGGACCGCTTTGTGCCCTCACCCACTCCTCTGAGCTGCAGAACACACTCTCTTGGCTGACATTGAGGCTTGGGGTGAGAGAGGCTCACCTGATTGCAGAGTGCTTCCTCCTTCATTTCTTCCACTGTCACTGTGTGTGAGCATGTTAGGAAGCGGCAAGCATTCGAATCGCCAGCTGTAGCCCAGCCTCTCTCCCCTCCCACGGCCAGCGGTGAGGAACTGCACAAAAAATGAGGATATGCTCATAGGTGGATTGTGCAAACAAATAAATGATTTTTACAAAGAGTTCTTAGTAACATGAGAAATGTTTATAATATGAGGTTATATGAAAAAAACACACTCTAAAATTATGCATTGTGAACTCCATAGGCCACGATGGTCCTGGGTGGGATCTGTGGTGTGTCCAGTGCTGGGATCACATATGTCCCAGAGAGTCAGGTTGATGCGGGGTCGGTGAGTCGAGGAGTCGAAAGAAAGATTTCTTGGACTCTCAAGATCTGGCAGTAGTGCTCTTTTATTTAGAGAATAGTGTGGAATAGCATGGGGACAGGACCCACGGGCAGTCAGAGCTGGTGCCGGCATGCTGCTGCTGGCATGGGGACAGGACCCATGGGCAGTCAGAGCTGCTGCGTGGGGACAGGGCCCACGGGCAGGAGGAGCTGCTGCTGCTGCTGCTGCAAACATGGTGGAGAGTAAGGCTAAATTTAAGGCATAGGTACGTGAGCCACCTCTTTACAAGACAAAGGAAAGAACATGTAAAAAAGTTAAAATGGTATCAGTGCAGGTGGGGTCTGGCCATTGGGTGGTCCCACAACTTTTAGATAAGAATCAAATCGGATTAAGTAAAGGCCAGAAGCCACCACCCTAAATACTATCTTCAGCTAAAGACAAAGAAGGATGTTGGGGTGGGGGGGTTAGTTACATGAGGTTGCCAGACAGTAACCAACTTAATTCCTTGCCTTCCCCGAGATAAGGTCATTTCCCTTCTTCCTGGCACAGAGAGGGAGGCATCTTTACAGACGGAGGTTTCCCTTACAAATGTAAATGTCTCCCAACAAAGGGCAAGCAAACTCTGCTCCTCAGAGGCTGCTTCTCATCTGCAGTTTTAAAAGTAACCAGCCTAAAAATCCTCATCAAGGTGATCTTAATGGGCAGACTGAGCACTGTAGAGCATCCTGGGAGGAAACTCTGCCGAAGGAAAAGAGCTGTGCGTGGCCAGCCCCAGGGGCCAGAGGGAGGGCTCTTGCCTTTCACTTGGGCCCAGGCCCTGCGGATTTCCACCTTTATCCTAACGAGAGGGAGAGCTGGGGACACACAGGGGAGAGCCTTTGCACTTGGGGCTCTGTGAACGGTGACGGGAAGGTCTGGGTGCACTTCCAGCAGAGAGCTGGCAGGAGTGATGCAGGGGTCCCTCCACGGTGCCTGGGCTGCCTTCTGCTTCTCTTGCAGGGGCCAGGAGGAAGGGCCAGGGCAGCCTGGGGAGGAGTGTCACCCTATTCAAGTGGCTTCTGAACTAAATTAATCATGTCTTTTAATTTTTGTTTTGTGATATTTTGAGACCTGGGGCCTTCTGATCCTGGAAGGACCTCCCTCCTGGGGCTGGCCAATTCCTAGAGATAGCAGACAGCTCATCCACAAGGGTGTGCTTTTCAAATGCAAACCAGCCAGTCCAGAGCCCATACCTTTCTCTAACTCTTTATCAGGTTCTCATACTCTGGGCCCTCTCCCCTGCCCTCCAGAAGGCCTGGGTTGGTATGAGCAGGCAGGAGGCCAGCTGGACTGGGGCAGGCTACCTTATAAAACATGCACCGTAGTCAGCAGGGGACATGCCTTGATGCTTCCAGAGTCCCCGTGGCTCGGCACCGTCATCTCTCCTCCTTCTTCGTAGGTGCCCATCTTTTCCAGAGGTCAACAGTGAGCAAACTGTTCTTGGATGATGGGGAAGGGTTTTGTTTTGTTTTTTGTTATTTTTAAGTCATCTCAGTCTCTGTAAAGGAAAGGTGAAATGAAACGGTGGGAGAGTGTACTTCGTTGGGACCCTCTCTGCTGGTCTTGGTTATGACAAGAAGCAGAAAACCAGAACCTCCACAGCTGAGGCAAGAATCTGCTCCAGTGTGTCTCTTAGGGATCCACCTCACATCCCTGTCCCCCAGCTGGAGAAGACTTTTACTCTCTATGTTCAGTGGGAAACCACATGTGTTCCTGGAGCAGATTCTCGGCCAGCTCCAGAGATGCTGGTGGGCTGCTGTGTTGAATTAGCAGGAGTGACAAGCCCACCCTACACAGCTGTGAGACAGCAGCCCATGGGAACTGAAAGGAAGGGGAAGGAATGCTTGAATCCACAGGCGACAAGGACCAGAGTGGGTGCCAGGTGGGCTGTTCTCAGCTCCAGGTTGGTGGCTGCACTGGAAGACCCTCTCTCTCAGTGTCAGAGGACAGACAAGTTTGCATGGTGCCCCCCACCAGCTTATGGCCTTGGGCACATCATTTATCCTCTCTGGGCTTCAGTCTGCCCACCTGTGAAATGGGGCTGTTGTAGCTGGGTTCCATTTTCAGATCATGACTTGTGCAAAGTTTCTCTTCCTTTTTATCTTTTGATCTAAAGTGAGTCTCTTATAGACAGCTTATAATGGATCATGTTTTAATTTTTATCCATTCTGCCAATATCTGTCTTTTGATTGGAGAATTTAATTCACTACATTTAAAATAATTGCTGATAAGAAAGGGCTTACCTCTATCATTTTGCTATTTATTTTCTGTATGCCTTATAGCTTTTTTTTGTTCCTTGTTTCCTCCATTACTGCCTTCTTTTGTGTTTAGTTGATTTGTTTTGTAGTCACATGTTTTGATTCCCTTCTCATTTCCTTTTGTGTATATTCTATAGATTTTTTTTTTATGATTACCATGAGGATTACATATAACCTCCTAAAGTATAACAATATAATTGAATTGATACCAACTGAACTTAAATCACATACAAAAACTACTCCCACATAGCTCTATCCTTTCTTTAAGTTATTATTGTCACAAATGACATCTTTATACATTGTGTGCCCAACAACATAGATTCATAATTATTTTTTATGCATTTGTCTTTAATTCCTGTGGAAAATAAAAAGTTAAAAGCCAAAATTACAATAATATTTGGCTTTTATATTTGGCCAAATGTTTACCTTTACCAGATATCTTTATTTCTTCATGTGGCTGACTTATTGCCTAGTGTCCTTTCATTTCAACCTGAAGGATTCCCCTTAGCATTTGTTATAATGAACTCCTTCAGTTTTTGGTTATCTGGGAATGTCTTAATTTCTTTCTTATTTTTTGAAAGACATTTTTTTCCTGGATATAAAATTCTTCATTCATAAGTTCTTTTCTTTGTAGTACTTTAAACTATCTTCCCATTGCCTTCTAACATCCATGGTTTCTGACAAGAAATCTGCTAACAATCTTATTGAGCATCCCTTATATGTGATCTTGGATTCGCAGACTCATATCTTGAGCAAATCTGACAAGTTTTCAGCCATTACTTATTCAAATAATCTTTCTGCACCTTTCTCACTTTCCTCTCCTTCTGAGACTCCCATAATGTTTACGATGGCATCCAACATGTTCCTTAAGCTCTGTTCAATTTTCTGAATTCTTTTTTCTTTCTTCTCCTCAGACAAGATAATTTCAATTGTCCCATTTTCAGATTCACTTTTCTTTCTTCTGCCTATTAAAACATGATGTTGACACTTCTAGTAAAATTTTCATTTCAGTTATTGTACTTTTCAGCTCCAGAATTTTGTTTGGTCCTTTTTATAATTTTGATCTCTTTGTTGATGTTCTCATTTTGTTCATACATTGATTTCCATTTGTTTTTGTGCATTTTTCTTTTGGTTATTTGAACATATTTAAGACAGTTTGTTTAAAAGTCTTTGTCTACTAATTTCCAAGTCTGAACTTCCTCAGTGATTGTTTCTGTCAACTTATTTTTTCCTTTGAATGGACCATGTTTTCCTTTTCCTAATATGCCTTGTGATTTTTTTGTGTATGTGAAAAAATGGGCATTTTACTATTATAATGTGGTAACTCTGAAAATCAGAACCTTTCCCTTCCCCAGGGATTTCTTTTTATTTTTTTAACTGTTGAAGGCTGTAGTAGCCCATTTGTTCTGAGACTTTTCTAAATTGTTTTTGCAAGACTATTCCTTGTTATGTGTAACCACTGAACTCTCTGTGACTTTATTTCATGTTGAGCTAATGTTTTAATGGAGATTTCATTGAATGCTAAGAGCTCTCCCAGTATTTTCACATTGGTTCTGTGCCAGAACACTCTTTCAAGATTAGCTAGGTTAGCTGAAGGTCTTCTCAGGAATTTTCTGAGCAAGCATCTTGCTTGGGTGTGTGCTTTCTAAATTCCATTCTATACACAGCTGCTTTTGAATATCCTCATTTCCCATAGAGTTTCACCTCAACTTCTCTTCTGGGTCTTAAATATTCTATAGTATGTCTCTATTGGTAATCTCTTGTCCCAGACATCTGTGAGTCTGTACTCACCTTGTAGCTTTTATGAGAAGTGTCACTGCTTTTTCTACCTGTGTTATGAGTTGTGTGACACACATGAGTCAGTCTTTCAGGTATCTCCAAGATAGTTTGGAACAGGCATGCACAATAATTGGCAATGCCTGCTCTTCTCCTTCCAGTTTGAAGGAGGGAACTGGAAACTGGGACGCTGCTGCTTTAAAACCAAGACTGCTGCCACACACAGGGGAGGATGTAGTCAGGCTGAGTAAGAACACCACAAAGTTTTCCTACCAATTTTAAGGTAGCTTTTCCTTGATTGGGAATTTACTCAGTTGCTGTAAACCTTTGACTGTCTTCCAGAACTCCAACAAAATTGGTTCAGACAGTTTCTGATTATATATATATATATTTCTGTAGGGAAATGAGAGTTTGGAGCTTTCTAATCTGCCATTTGGCTGGCACCCCTCCTCCAACAAAATCTTTAATTATGTGTTAACATTTTTCATATTTATTTCAATTGCAAGCCTATTCAAATCATTGTGGGATGCAGCAGAGGATAAACACATAAACTCTAGTACTGGTTTCCATGTGTCCTGGGATTGTCTGCAAAGACACTCCAGTGTGAGTGCCTAACAGACTTCATACTGATGTCTTCACTGAGAAGTTTAAAGAGGGTGATTAAGTGGGGAGGGGGGGGTCCAAGAGCGCTTCTGGAGAAAACTTTCTGTGAAGATATGTCTCTCCTTTTCCTGGGAAACTTGACCCAAAACCATTTTAAATTCTCTACAGCTAGTTTACCAAACTGGTAGAAACTTCTACCTTATTACTATTATTTAACCCATTTGTATGTGTGTGTGTGCACACATGCTATGGAGAGGGCAGAAGGAGAGTGTCTAATTCTTTTTCATTTCCTGAAGTTGTAGAGAAGTGCCCACTTCACTGTTCCCCCTAATTTATCCCTCCTTTACCTCCCACCCTAAGAAAGTTGGAGACCTGGCCTCATTATTCCTTCCAAAGAGCTCAAAATTTGGTGACCTCCTTCCCAAACCCTTCACAACCTCCTGTGGAGCAGGTCTTCTCATGACAACTCCTCCTCACCCCTGCTGGCTTTGGAGCTAAAGTGCTCTCTGCTTGGGATTGGACAGTAGACTAGTAGCAGAGCTGGAGAGAGAACAGAGCTTGGTGACTCCCTGTTGCCTCTACTGCCACCTGAGTCTAAGTCAATTAAATTACCACTGTGGCCAAGGATGGTGGCCTGGGCTCTCCTCTTTAACATGTAGTGCAGAGAATTCTGAGACTGTGGCGACAAAGACACTTTCCTCACAGGCACACAGGAAGAGTCAAGGAAACAGGCTCCACCTTTCCAGTCCTCCTTCTCTTCAGTGCCCCATCTGCTGCCAAGTAAGCAATTTGGGAGCTTTTGAAAATGACCTTTAGACTGAAGAGCTGATGAGAGAAAATGAGACAGGAAAAAGAGGCAAAAGAAGGACAAGACCCTTTCTAACAGTTGGCTCTTTTTCCCCTCAACCTGGCCCTGTAAGACAGTGAGCCCAAGGGATGTTTGACGTCACATTTGGTGTCATGGTCTGAAACCAAGAGATAGATGCAGAGAGAGAATGTGAACCATTAAAAAGAGTAAGAGGACATCTGAGGCCTGTGAAGGATAGCTCCCAGTGCCACTGGACACCACTTTCCCAGCTGAGGCTGAAGCCTGGCCAAGAGCTGGCAGGACCACCAGGAGAAGGGAAAGAATCTTCCCAGGACACCTGATCTAGGCTGCAACGCCTGCTGGTTTTCAGTCACAGAACAACAAATAAAGGCATTTAAAATGCTCTCTTTTTTTCTCTGATGAGCTGAGTTCTCCTTCCTAGGATTATGGGAAAGAGGAGCAGCTCTAAGCAGCTCCAAGTCTAGAAGATGTGGGTGATGACTCAGATGACCATGGGAGCTGGGAGGAAACTTAGATTTGATCTGGTCCCACTTACTCATTTGACAGATGGGAAAACAGAGCCCAGAGAGGAGAAGTGATTTAGCCAATCTTACACAGTAAATTCCTGCTGAGACGACAGCCTGGAGTACAGATAACAGGCAAGACGTGTGTGTTCTCTGATTAGCACATCTATTCACCCCACTACCTGTGCATCTTCCCACCTGCTAGCTCGAGTCAAAGAAGTCAGCTATGAGGTAAAAACCCCATGTTCTGCTTTCCTGTAGGGTGAACAAACCAGGAACACATCCCTGGCAGAGAACAGGGCAAAGTCTCCTTGTTTAATCAGTGTGACCTTGCGCACAATCTCAGCTAAAGGATGGAGTTGTTCTGAGCTCCCTTCCTTCAGTAGCTGATGTTCCCTTTAAAAAGAAAGAAACCAAAAGAAACACAGATGCAGCCCATGTTCATATGCCAGTGCATAAATCACCAAACAATTTGTACACTGGGCTGCTTTGGCCATTTACATAAGGTTTTTTTCCTCAGAATCTGTACATGGATAAGTATGTTTGCAAATTTTAACTCCTTTGTGTGTGATGGAAGCATTTAGAAATTCAGGCTGGGGTGTTCTGCTGCTAAGGACTTATCAAGGCAGGACTCTAGCTAAACTTTAACAACAGGCCAGCAAACAGAAATACCCTATGTGAATTTCCTGTTTATTCTTTATCTTAGGCATTGTTGGTGCTTCCATCTTTACTCTGCAGCACCCCTCTCTTTCTTTCACACACATTTAATTCTGGAACTAGTAGAAACTGATTAAAAAAATATGACCCAGAGAACAGGGCCAGCCATGTGGGCATGAGACTGATGGGGCCCTGTGTCTAGTTGAATGCTCTGCTGTCAAGGTCTTGAAATTCTTAATAATTTTTGGACAGGGGGCTCCATAATTTCATTTACCACATTTTCAAATTATGTAGCTGGTCTTGTTAGGATATATGACTTACAATCTTGGCTCAAACTTGTGTGACTTTAGCCAAATTTTATGCTCTTTGGGCCTATATTTCCTCATCTGTTCTCTCCACAAAGGCAGTGGCTGCATATTTATTTATTGCTAAATGCCCAGGCCCTAGCATGGTGCCTGACACATGTAGGTGCTCAATAAATACTTGTGGAATGAATGAATTAATGTTAAATCAAATCTGTTGCTGAAGATTTGAGAAAGAATGCTGAATTATAGAAATGCATTTCTTAGGCTTTATAAAGACAAACATATTCAACAGTTATTATGAAATCAGGATGACAACAACAACACCTATCATCTCTTTCTCTGACAGCTACACTGGTAGTTGACTAAATAGTGGAGAAGGACAAAAGAAAATAGCCTTCAGTGAATAAACCTGGGACCCATGCCAGACAGTTCATTGGATCTTAGGAACTCTTCATCTTTACATAAGCATTCATGGAAAAAGGCCTCACAAGCTATAAAGAAAGCTCTGGATATTACATTTCAGGCCAAGGTCTAGTTCAAATGCAATCTGGGAAAAGTACCATTTGGGAAAGTCGTCTGCCTGCAGAATTTTATTCCTCATTGATATTTTGGTCTCACTCAAGACACAAGCAGAACTAAAGGCTGAGCCTGGAAAGCAAAAAGATTTCTTGTAAGGATGCCTCTAGGCAAAGTGTGGGTCTGAACCAGATAATAACTAAGCATCAGCTCCAGCAAATCTGGGAGGCATTTGGTCAATGGCTGTGTTGGACTCTGCCTCAAGACCTCTTGATTATCTTTCCTATCTCCTTCGCCATCCCTGGGTGCATCTCGGAAACCGTGTTTTGGGCTGGCTTTACCACTTTATCACTGAGCTGCTGGGGATCTGGGCACAGTTGTGCCTGAGATGAGCTTGGAGATCTCATTTAGTGCTCAGGTTAGAGGATGAGGTCATGACCATAGTAGCTTCTGATTATTGGACCCTGCCATGTGTCAGGTAATGTGCTAGGTGCTTCATGTGCGGTTAATCCTCAGGACTCAGAAGAGTAGCTAGTACTTTACCCATTTTAAAGATGAGAAAAATGAGGTCTAGAACAGTGAAGTACTGATTCACTGATTCACTGATTTCATGCATTTGTTAGTGGTAAAATCAGGACTTGAACCCAAACCCCTCGGCACTGAAGCTCAAGCTCATGTTCTTTCTCATCCACTACCTGCCTCTTGATTCCAGGCTTGGCCATGACTTGGCATGGAGACAGGTGAGTAGGATGTAGGCAGCAGCTGTAAAAGTGCTCGCCATGAGAGAGCACACCTGCAGTAAGCAGTGTCCCTCAGATGCAGCCCGAAATGGGACAAAGAACAGACGGGCACTGGGCATGAGACTGGAGAGTCACTGAGCTTTGGCATCATTTGTTATCCAGTACCATTACAGCAACAGCTGATCTACACGAGCCGAGTTTCCCTCCCTGGGAAAAGACAGCAAAGACGATATATTCATTAATTCAATAAATATTTAATGATTACTCACTCTGTGAGAAGCACTGGGCTTGGTTTTGGGGAAGGCAGTAATTAATGGGTAAGACACCACAGGTTTCCTCAGTTTTGTTTGCTGACTCAATCTTCTCTACCCAACTTAAATGTTAACATGAAGGCCCCATTCTAGACCCTCTGGTTTCTCTATCTGCTTTCCCTAAGTAACCGTGTCTCTGTGCACAGCTTTAGTTCCACCCACGTCTGCAGTTCTCTCTTCCATTCTGAGCTCTAGATTGGCATAGTTAACCAAATTTCAATCGGCTACTTCACTTTGCCACTCGCAATCTATTTCCAAAACTAAACTTATGCTCCTTCTTCTCAAATCTGGGCCTTCTTTTGGTAACCGTAGAGGAAGTCCTGCCCCTATTCCGTGCTGTTAGAGCAACTCATACTTCTCCTTGGTAGGGCTTATCAAAGTTGTTGGTAATTAATCTGTTAGGTAGTTGCTTGTCTCCCTCATGGGAATATGGACTCCTGGAGGGCATCCATAGACCTGCAGGTGACTATATACATGCACCTACAGAATAAGGGCCTAACTTTCTCAAAGCTCTCAAAGCTTTCTGAGGTCTGCTCTCAGCTTACCACCTAAGCCTCATTGCTCTGCTCAGGCAGCTAATACCCTTCACCCAGAAAGTGAAAGACATGTATGCATAGGAAGAACATGACCGGTTGCCCTGAAAATGTGTGATGACACTGGAGTCCCAGGGCCTCACCTGCTGGCTCTGAGGAGCTGCCCTGTCTTCATCTTCAGGGTGGCCTCTTTACCATGCTATCTCCCCACTTTCCCCAACCCTTTTTCCTCTAGTATGTCCTCCCCACTTTCCGAACTATCTCTGTACAGCAAAGAAAGAGAAAAAGGAAACAGAGCAATGGGAGTGAAATTGAACCCCGGGAAGCTGAAGCTGCAGAGGAAAGGTGGGCTGTGTGCTCCAACCCACTTGTGTCAGAGTTCACATTAACCCCGGAGGCTGGTTTTTTATCTTTCTTCTCTAAATTTTAATGTACTACAGACTCAAACTTCCTTATCCATTTCTGGAAATCCCCCCATTTTATTTCTTTCCCAAAGGACCCATTTAAATCTTGGCTTTGTTATTAGCGATGTTTGGATTTGAACAGCTCTAAGATAAAGTGAAATGGTTCAAGTTAACATTTTCTTTTGTTTCAAGATTTCATGCTTATTTTTTTCCTGTTAAGACCTCAGTCCAAAGCCCACATTTCAGATAGCACATCCGAGCTGTGAGCTCAGACCAGTGAGCACACTGTTTGTCTTGGCTCAGGCCGCCCGGCCCCACAGACACTCAGGGTGGGCTGCCTGATTAGAGCGACAGTGACAGCCCAGTCCCGAGCCCTTGTAAAAGATGAGGCCAACCAGCTTCCAGTGGAGCTCGGGCACCTCCCCTGGGACCTCAGTAACACCTTGCTGATCCCCTGTTGGCCCTACTTTGCACCTCTGTGGTCTTTCACGTTGGCCTATGCTCCTTTGCTCAACTAGGACAGTGGTGGCAGCTGGTTATAGATGTTCTGTGCAGATTGAGAGGCAGATTGGGAAGTGGATGCACCCCTGAGAATCCCTCTGAGCAGATGTTACCACTGCATCCAGGGTCCGGCTCCAGGCCTTTGCTCACTGCCCAGTTGGAGAGCCCATTTCTCATCTGCCAAATTCAATCCCCCAGATGTAGTCAAACACTCAGAGACGATCCCTGACCCATGAACCTGACTAATGACTAATGACCCATGAACCTGAACCTGACTAATGGCTGCCTCCATCCCTGTCTGTTGGATTCTTCCTTCCTACTCTAGCCTGAGTCTTCCCTGAGATCCATACCCCTATCTAGAACTTTCCTGCTGTTACTAAGGAGCCCCAGTGCTCCAGGAGGCCCCTCCTTGCCTTTTTGCATCAAAATCTCCCCAATCTCACAGCAGCAGGGACCCAATCTCTTCTCCAGCCCATCTTCTCAGAGGGCCGGGCTCCACTGACTCGGGACCTCAACGGGACTCAAGGCTCAGGGAACTTGGTGCCCAAGCTTCTGGGGCTGTAGGGCTCAGGGCTTTGAGCAGCTCCCAGGTCCTGAGGGCAGGTGGGGATGACTGTGTTTGGGCTGGGGCTATAACACCATTTAGGCTGCATTTTGGATTTTATGGGCTGGCGTGGAACCTAACTATCACTAATGACGCCTTTTCTGTAAGAAAATGTACTGTGTGCTCCGCTGACCTCATCCATACTCAGAGCGCAGGGATATGTGGGAAGCAGTGTCAGAGCCATTAAGGCTTGGATTTGGTTCAGGCCAAGTTCAAACCCAACCATTATCGCTAACTAGGTGCACGGCCTTGCGTGGTTGCGTAGCTGGACCTCAGTCCGCTCTTCTGTAAAATGAGGACAACAGTCAAATGATTGGATCATCATGAGGACTGAAGAAAATGTATGCAAAATCCATTGCATGAGGCCTCCCACATAGCCCCAATAAATCCTAACCACCCTCTTGATACCTTGTTTCTAGGTAAGAGATCACTTGGCTGTTTGCAAAGATCTTCCACAGAACTTTCTGGAAGAACATGGTACTAAAATCTGAGGGTGGAGTTCTGGCTTCTGTCACAGCACAGTGTGGCTACTTCACCCACAACTGCTCCCGGCTGCCTGTTTCTGATGTGCACAACAAGTGACTTGCCTAGAATCACTGGTTTTCAAGGGAGCCCTGACCACACAGAGATGCTCAGGGAGGAGGAAGGGAGGGAGCTCTGCGCTCTCCTCTCAGCCCCTGCAGAAGAATCAATCTTTATCAGGGTCCCCACAAGCTTTCATTTGAAAGAAAGGTTTGTACTTACAAGGAAAACTTAAAAACCTTAGGACGAGGAGACAACTAAGACAGCTCCCCTCTAACATTCTGAACTGAGGCACTACAGCCTAGCATACGACAAGCTGGCATCTCGCTCTGCTCCAAGTTGTCCCTTATGCAAAGGCTGACTCACTCACAGGAGTGAAATGAATTCTTCTAAAGGAGAATATGCCAGGATCTAGCTTATAACCAAGTTAGGCTGAACAACACTGATTGTAAAAAGGGCACGTTGACTTGTTGCAAAGTCCCATATGGTTGATTATTTCTAATAAAATGAGTTCACATTGAATTGCCAATCTGTGTGTGTCTACACTGTCCCAGAAAAGACAGCCGAAATTGATTGAAGACTGCAAGTCTTCGGAAACTGCACCATGGATACCGTAATTGAACTCAGCTGTCACTAACTTTGAGCCAGATGCAGGCAGCAGAGATGTGCATGTCAGTAGGGTGTGCTTCTAGGCTGGCTCTTTCCAGGTAATGGGGTTAGGCTGGGTGTGGGGTCAGCCTGGGCTGCTCACCAGGGGCAGCCAGATGGTCTGTGACAGCTGCTCACACATTTCTAAGTCCTCACCTCGTTCTTGTTATTCCTTTCCCCGCCCTTCTCTCATCAAAAGAGACATTACTCATTGGGGAAGGCAAGCGAGGAGGCTGGTGAGGCGGGGGCTGCAGGGGTAAATCTCCTAGAAGTAACATGCTTTGTGACTTGCAACGTGATGGCTCTGCTTCCCACCTTTCTTCTGAGTCAAGCCAGCCTCTGTCTCAGTCACTCTGAGTCCTGGGGAGAGTCTGGAGCCGCTGCCCAGGACAGCAGCCACAAGCCACAGGTGGCCACTGAGCACTTTAAATGTTGCGATTCCAAGCTGAGGTGTGCTACAGTGTAAAACACACACTGGGTTTCAAAGATATAGTACCAAAAACCCCAAATTTAAAAATATTACTAATAATTTTTTTACTGGTTATATGATGAAATGATAATGTTTTTGATACACTGAGTTAAAAGAAACATATTGCTAAAATTAATTTTGCCAGTTTCATTTTACTTTAGTGTGGCTACTAGAAAATGTAAGATGATGTGCGGCTCACATTAAAATTCTATTGGACAGTGCTGGTCTAGAAAGAATCAGATGGGTAAAGAGGCCCAAATGGACCATTTCAGCCGATTTGGCAAATGTTCACCAAGTGCCTTCCGATGGCCTGGTGCTGTATTAGGCCAGGCGGTGGCGGGGGGGGGGGGGGGGCGCGGGTCACTCAGCTCGTCTCACCCCACAGATGACTACCCTGACCCACTGGAGAATATGGCAGGTGAGGCTGCACGCTCTGAGGGGCAGAGGAGGGAAATGCCCCATTGGAAGAACTTGGGGAGCAGTGCCCATGCATACCCTGAGTTATACACTGACATTTTCCTTAAGAATATCCACCCTGGGAGTGTACCCAAGAAATGTCACGGTGGAGTGCCCATGGGTGCCCACAGTGGTCATGAGCTTTTCGCAGAAGCACATGGGCCAAGACAGTGCGGGTCAGCTCTGATCATAAGCCCTGAGAGCACCTTGACCACTGTTCTCCTCCACTGGACACCTTCATGACTCCTGTGTGGTGACTGTCAGGCCCAGACAGCTCCAAGAGAGCGAGGGGCTGTCTGTCCTCCTCTGGGTCCTCTCCTCTGTGGGGAGAGCCAGCATGTAGTGGAAACCCCAAAATCATTTGCTGACTGGTTGGGTCATCTGATAGAGGAGCGGAAGGAAGGAAGGAGGGGAGCGAGAAGGGAGGGAGGAGGGAAAGAAGCAGTTCCACAGGAAAGCCATGCCTCACCTTGGGGCAGATGGAGCTGGGGCAAGGGGAGAGTGACCAGTCCTGGCATTGGTTGCGCTCAGCAGGTGAGGGGGCATGGTGGGTGAGTCCTCTTCCCTCCCTTCGCTCCTCCCTTTCCTCCCTCCTTCCTCCTTTCCCTCATTCCTCCCTCCCTCCCTCCCTCCCTTCCTTCCCTCTCTTTGATGCCTGGGACTAAGCACAGGAAGAGAGCAGAGCTCCTAGAAAACAAAAGCTGAAGATAAACCCGAAGAAGCTTCCTTTGTCTTCTCTTAATCCGCTTCAGGCTCCCTCCTCCAGCTCAGTCCTAATTGAGTTAGTCCTTGAGTGAAAGGAGGTTTACAGATGTTAAACTGTTATTTAATCACAAGTGGCAGGTGGGATGTGGGGCAAAGGGCAGGGGATGAAGAGTGTGTGGGCACACTAAGCTAAACGAGGCCGTGGCTGCCCTTCCATTAGTGTTTCAGCCAATGTTTTTCAAACTGCTGACCATAAACCATTAGGGGACTGGGAAATCAGTTTAGTGGATTTCAGCCAGGATGTTTTAAATGTGGGGGTGGGGTAGGGTGGAAAGAATAGGAGTGAAAAAGAACAGCTACTGAGCTATTGAACTGTGAGTCTCCAGCAGAAAAGGTTGACAGTTGCTCTCTAATATATCAGATGCTTCCTGAAGTAGAGTCCTGGGTGTGTCTAGATCCAGAGACATGATAACTTAGAGAGAGTAGAGTATCCAGCAGGCGAGCCAAGCTCCCCAAGAGGGCCAGGATTTGATGTTGGAGGGGGCAGGCCAGAGGACTGGGGAACGGGAATTACGGGCTGTGTGATAGAAAAGGCGGTGGCTGGGGGCGGAGGAGCAGGTGGCCTGAGTGTCTCACCCAAGTCTGGGCACAGTGGCCAGGGCCCAGTGGGCGCTTGGCTCCCTGGTCTGAACCGGAGGGACTCTGCCTCAGCATGGACTCCTGTGTGATGGAGGGAGGAGGATGGCAATGGACCGACGGTTCTGGGGTAATTTCAGAGCCCACTAGAGTAGACCCTCTGTGGACGGCTTTCCCTCAGCCCAGACAAGCTTTCAGATGACGTTTCTATTTCAGCTTTTAAAGACCCCATCTTATTCGTTGGCCTTTTATCTTTTATGTGTCACATTAGTCAAAGAGCTTGTTACTCAAATAAAGAACATTTGGGATTCATATCAACCTATTTCTTTCTAAAATAATTTTTTCCACTGATTTTTTTTCTTTGGGTTCCCTTTGTATATTATCCCCATTAAACTCAAGTAGATCAGACAGTGAGGCACATTTGGAAAAAACAAACAGAAAGATGACATAAATCCTGGTTGAAACATAGCCCTGTGGAAGGGAGCGGCTCTGCGTCCCAGAGAACAAAGAGGAGGCGAGTGAGGCCGAGTGTGTGAGCCTGGCTGCGCCTCCCAGCCTCCGCTGCCTCTACGGTTGCAAGGGATCGTCTGGGACCTACGTGACTCCTTCACACCCGTTGCAGAACCCTCAGAACCTCACGGAGAAGAGAGCTTTATCTCCAAGGCGAACTTTGAAGTCTAAAAATAAAAGCAGGCACGCGTTTCCCAGAGCCAGCGTTGAGATTGTGCAGGACAGGCTATTTCTGTACGAATAAACAAGCGGCCAACAGGCGAAGGAGCTAATTGCCGTTTAGATGGTCGTAACCTCCTCCTCTGAGGTTGGCCCAGGTGAAGGGTCATTTACTTGGGGCTGACATACTCACATCAAAGGAGAAATTTTAAAAATCATTTTCTTATGGAGAAAGGAAAACACTCCATTATTTTCAGATGGAGGGGAGATGGAAACCCTCATTGTTCTCTGTGCTGCTCTAGTTTGATTGATTGATTGATTTTTTGAGAAAGATCAGCCCTGAGCTAACTACTGCCAATCCTCCTCTTTTTGCTGAGGAAGACTGGCCCTGAGCTAACATCTGTGCCCGTCTTTCTCTACTTTATATGTGGGACGCCTACCACAGCATGGCCTGCCAACTGGTGCCATGTCTGCACCTGGGATCCGAACCGGCGAACCCCAGGCCGCCAAAGCGGAACGTGCGAGCTTAACTGCTGCGCCACCGGGCTGGCCCCTGTGCTGCTCTAGTTTTAGAAAACAACAAAGAAACAGCCAATTGTTGAGAAATTACTTGCCTATCATTGCTCACAAAGGCAAGAAATTATTAATATAAAAAAGCCTTCGCTATTTCTTTCTCCAAAGTCACAGGGGCCGCCATAGAAGGCAGCGGGAGAAGAGCAGTGAGCCATCCAGCCTGGGGCCCCTGGGGTCATTGTCACTCCCTTCCCTGCAGGCGAGGTTGGACAGTTGCAGGTTTTCTTCTTGCCTGAGCCTTAGTGTATCCAGTAGAAGGAAGGGCATCTGAGACGGGTGGTTCTCGGCCCTGTGGTGTTCTCTTCGCCCGGCCCCGTGCACGTTACCCACGTGTAGACACAGCTGGTTGTTTGTAGCCCTAGAGTCTGTGACCAGCAACCTTTCCTGGCCTTTCCCTCACATGGCATGAAGGAGGCAAAGGCCCAGGGAAGCTCAACCTCTGTCTGGGTTGGGTCAGAAAGAAAGGCAGAGGGGGCTGGGAGAGCTGAACAGGTCCATAGTGGGGAGATGGCCTGCGAGGATGCTGCCTCCTTCCTCATTCCCGCGCGCTGTAAGAGGTGCACAACCATGGGGTCTCCTTGCTGCGAACACCAGGGGCACCGAGCTGCACCTTCCGAGCTCCATGGGTCTTTCAAGCCTCTCAGAGGGGCAGCTTTTCCTCTAGGCCTGGCAAGATGTCCTCAAGGGACTGTGCTGCTGCCCTCTCTGGAAGTCCCGGGTCTGGGGAGGGGGCTTGGTAGGGTCCAGTGTCCTGTGGCCACCGCTCCCAGCAGAACTCTGCTGCTTTGCCATTGCTGAGAGGTGCTCCTCCACCAGGACGCACCTTGAAGAGCCAGTGAGAGGAGCTCAGAGCAGAAGCGCAGAGTGGGTCCTGGGGGCAGGACTGGGGCAGCAGACCTCAGGCCGGGCTGAGCCTGAGGGCACGGGGCCCCAGTTTAGGAAGTAAGAAGAGGAACAGAGAGGCCTGCACCCTAAATGTGGGTCTCAGGCAGGTGAGGGGGTGTGTACCCCAAGAGGGCAAGAAGGTGGGCTCCAGGCTCGTGAAGCATGTTGCTAGGAAGGGGCAGGGAACAGAGAGACAACAGAAGGAGCTGGAGGACTCCAGTCTCTGGTCCTGGGGACCTGCATGTTGCTGTTGCTGGGGATCATCAGAGCTGCCTGGAGAGCCACTCAGCCTGAACTCGGGGCAGGCGGAAAGGATCATAGAGAAAGCACTTCTCCGTGAGGATCAGGGATTAGAGAGAAGGGTTGTGGGCAGGGGGTGAGCTGGACAGCATCAGGAGGGGATCAGCCTCATTGTGCAGGCAGAACAGGGCCTGGTCAAGGACCGAGGTCCTAGTCAGAGAACTTGGAGATCCGGGTTGAGCTGCCCCAGCAGAGGCTGAGGCTTCCAGCATTGCAGTATGGTGTCCTGTGCTCCATGCACTGAAGGTCCTTGTGTTCCAGAGACTTCTGATGGCATCACCTATGCCAGCTAGTCCAATTCTCACAGCAACCGGAAAGGCAGCGACAAATTCTGTTTTCATCTTACAGGTGAGGAATGGAGCCCCAGAGAGGCTGGATAACTTGCGCTGGGACACACAGCTAGAGGAGCAGGCTTTCCAGGGCCTGTGCTCCCTCATCACTTCCCTGAGTCTGCAGTGACCAGACCTTGGAGATATGATGACGGACCTCACCATGCTTGAGTTGCTATGGGCCCAAAGTGACCCAAAAGGTGAATAGGTTATTCCAATGATGCAGTCCCTTGATGGGAATGTCATTAGATTGGTTGCTTTATTTATGCATTTTTTGGGATTTTTTTAACCTCTGAATAAGTCTTTGATCCTAAATTTCTTACCATGCTCATCTAAAGGGGTCCACAGGGCTGGGAACTAGGGGAGCGCTATGCAATTTGCTGTTTCTTTAAGGAATGAAGCATCTGCCTCCATTCTGTGTCTGGTTGTTCTCCTGGATCCTGGCATACTTACAAGACATGCCGCGGGCTCAGGCCCACATCATGGGAACTGTCCTGCATGGGGCCATACATGGTGTCACGAGGCTGTGAGTGGAGCTGTGGGCCTAGCATGCACACTCCATCCCTTAGAGAAACAGACATTGGTAATTCTGTGTCATTGTCATGCTCCAGGAGGACCTGGCTGCCTGGATGCAGAGTCAGCATGCCAGAGTGGCCCAGGCTGACTGTGCTTCTCTGTCTGTGGCCATCTTAGTGCTCTGAGGTTGTCAGCTCCCCTCCTCTGCTAAAGGCCCGTGGGCTGCCCCGCTGTCTCCATGTGAGGGAGGCTGTGGCTACTGGAGTGTTCCTCAGAGTTGATGACTGGGACACAGACTCAGAACAGCCTGTGATTTCACCAAAGGCTGCAGGAGACCCTTCCCTCTGCTCCGGGCCCACCACTACCCTGTGATTCTCCCCACCTCACAGATGAGGAATCTGAGGTTCCCTGAGGGTCAAGGATTGGTCACGGTCCAGTAGCTTGGAAGTGGCAGATCCCAAACTCAGAGCTGAGCGTTTTAGTGCTAAAGTCTGTGCTGAGCTGTTGTGTCCAGCACCTCTTTATGTCATGGATAATGTGATGGTGGGGGAACAGACCATCAGTGTACAAATCCTGCTCCAGTGATATTGGAGTGTGACAGAGTGTGGTCTTTCTTTCATGACCAGAGTGACGTGCCCCTCTGCAGGAAGCTCCTGGCCTCTCCCTGGACTAACCCACCATATTTACTGGGAATCTTCCTGCCCGGCATTTCCTTCACCCAAAGAGGGGCTTTGTAGGGGTGCGGCTGCTTGGGTAAGGCAGTGAGTCAGGGTAGACCAGGCGCCTCCCTTGATCTGCAGAGAATAGCACACTGTGCGCTCTGCCTGCGCCCCCGCCTTCGGGGGCCCAGGCACTTCCGCAGTGCAGACAGTTTCTGTGTTGCTTGTTTGCAAGGAAAGGCCTCCTATTTCTGCAGAGGCTGAGTGAGTGACGACAGGTGTTCTTGTTCCCATTGTTGGTGTCTCTGCCTGGAGAGCCGGGAAGAAAATAATGATTAACTTTGCTCCAGCTTTCTTTTCTCTGGCTGCTTTGGCGAAGACAGACTAAATTTCTTTTTTGTTCTGCTTGAGGAAATCATATCAAGAGGGAAGATTTCATCAGGAAGAATGAATCAAGTCCTGCTTTGAGGGGATCCCAGCCTCCCGGCGGCCCCCGTCCACCTCCTCCCAGAGCACCCGTCAGCTGGCTCCTGGCTCCTCCTGGCACCGGGTCCCGGGCAGCAGCTACAACACAGGCTTTGTTTGGGGAGCCCTGTGGAGGCAATTGGCCACAAAGAGTTCCTCCACTGACCAGGCCTGTCTTTGACATCTGGCATCTCTCCCAGGACCCCACTTTCCCCTACTCAAACAGGATTTTGAATTAATGAAATTATAGTCCTTTGAACTGACGACAGTTCTCCTCTCTCAAGCTCAAATTACGTTTCCCACTCCGCGTGCCTAGACGGCTCCAATGCTTTTATCAAGAGTCCTCTCCCAAATCCCCAGCAGGTCATCCACACTGGTGTTTTCCTAGATGAACGTGACTCCGATAGGACCTGCTGCCCAGGGGACAGTGTGACCCATCAGCATTGACTGAGAGTCTCTACCCTGCGCCATGCACTGCACTGGGCAGTTTATATTCCTTTCTGTAACATTCACATCAACCCAGAAGGTAAATAATAAGATCTCCACTTTTCTGCTGAGGACATCAAAGTTTTAGGCAAAGTTACTCAGGTAGAATGTGGCAGAGGCTAGATGAGAACCCGTATCCCTCTGGTGCTGAAGGCTGTGAGGCCCCACTTTGTCCCTCCAAGGGACGGCTGTCGAAGACTGTGCACTGACAGCCACACATGGACAGTTCCTGAGGTGTCACCCTGACGTGTGGGATAGGCCTAAAGTAAGTCAAATTGATATGAATTCCTTGCTTGTCACCTGGCATAATGCTAGCTTTGTGTCAAGGTAGTCATATGAATGAAGCTGGCCTCCTGTTGCCTTGACATGCAGTGCTTTTTCATCCTAAAACTGTTCTGTTCCGTAAGCTAAAATATGTCATACAATCGACTCCATCCTGACCAAGATATTGTGATTGTCACACTGGCCAGCATCAGAAATAGACAAAATTTAAATCTTTCAAGATCCTTCCCATTCCCCTCCCCCCTCTGGGACTTCCCCTTTAGAAAGTCGGAAGTAAAATTCCTACCCTGTGCCCTACCTCGATGCGAGGTCCTAAGTTAGCTGTATTATTTTCCATTCAAGGGTCTTGAAAGTCAAGGCCAGTACTGATGCAAAATACACCCACAAAAAGAAAATCAACCCCAAAAGTGATCTAGATACTCTGGATCTATTTATCACTTTGAAAAAATCCAAAGGTCAGGGGCTGACCCTGTGGCTGAGTGGTTAAGCTCGTGCTCCACTTCGGGGGCCCGGGGTTTTGCCGGTTTGGATCCTGGGCGAGGACATGGCACCTCCCATCAGGCAACACTGAGGCGGCATCCCACATGCCACAACTAGAAGGACCCACAACTAAGAATATACAACTATGTACTGGGGAGATTTGGGGAGAAAAAACAGAAAAAAAAAAGACTCGAAACAGTTGTTAGCTCAAGTGCCAGTCTTTAAAAAAAAAAAATCCAAAGGTCAGAGGAACATGTTAAATGACACCATGAGAATCAGCAGCAAATCCAGACTGTGGGAAACTCTAGAGGACAAATGACCTAGTTTCTTCTCCAACGATGGCAATGTGCAAAGAAAATGAGAGGAAAGACAGGAGGACGAGATGCACAGATGAAAATCAACTAATCTCAATGTACAGATCTTTTTTTAAATCCCAAGTCAAACAAATGAAGTATAGAAAAATGCTAAGATGACTGGGGGAATGTAAACCCTGGCTTGATATATGATGACAGTAAGGGTTTACGTTAATTTTTTAAAGATGTGATGATAATGTTATTAAATTTATAATATATATAGTATATTTATATTGTATATTATTATATATAATATAATAATATAAAATGGTATTAATGTTATAAAAACAGATAGACTGTTTTTAAATATATAATACACACATGCAATGATATGATATCGGGTATTTGCTTCAAAATGATGTGGGTGTAGGCAGCCCTTGCTGGATATACAGATGAAACATGATTTACCATATATTGATAATTGTTGAAGCCAAGTAGTGGATATATTGGGTTATTGAACACTATCTGTAATTTGGTATATGTTAATAATAACAAGTTAAAAAACAAAAGAAAATGAGGGCAGAACTTTGGCTCGAGAGCTTGCTGAGGTCGAGCTTGCCCAGGCGTTGCCCCGGCATTGTCCCACCAGGAGCTTTCGTGCATGGAGCAGCCAGGCTGAAGTGGCTGGGGCTCACTGAGAACTGATCGAAGAGAGAAAGAGCTTGCACATTTTGAGGGCAAAGAAGAGAGTAATGGAAAGGATTTACCAGCCCAATGGTAATCTATGAAAGGCATTTTCACAAATTGAGCATCAGTACTTATTAGCTACAATTCATGTATTTTCAGAACTAAGACTACAGTAATGTTCAGAAACCTTCTTCCAAAGGAATTGAGGCAAAATAATTAGAGGCTGATGCAGAAACACAAGGATAAAAAAGGTGTGAAAATGCAAGAGAGAGAGAATGAACCATGGGTAGGAAGCGGACTCTGAACATGCCTAGACTCCAGTCGCTGGCTCTGCACTGCCCCCGACCCAACCCACAAGCTGCTGTGGGTTCAGTACTCGGTCCAGGGCTGCCTGCTTCCCGCCTGGCGAGCCCAGCTGGCAAGGCCAGCTCTTCGTGAAACAGGCTCATGAACGGGGATTGCCCGAGAGTCTCAGCAAAGTGCTGCCACCTGGCAAGACCAGATATCCAGGAAAACCAGAAAAGCAGGCAGAGCCTGAGAGCACTGCACTGTCAAAGTCGGGGGGGGGGGGGGGGGGGGTCAGTTCCGGGAGTGTCTGCATACCGGGAATGAAGTGTCTGGGCGGCCCGTGTGCTCTTTCCTTTTGCTGCCTCCGGCTCTTACCCCTGAAGCTGTCTCTCCAGTCCTTGGACTTCCCCAGACCCTGGGGCAGGGTGGAGCTGGGAGAGGGCTTCTCATCAGTTCATCCAGTTAGGCTGGTGACAGCTCCAGACAAGGGCTAATGACTGGACTGTCCTGGGTCACGCCGGGCTGGCGTCAAGCACTTAGGACCCAGGTTTGCGTCCCAGCTCGTTTGTTATGGGCTTGAGCCCTGGGGCAAATCATTCATTTTCCTCATCTGTAAAATTGGGGAAATAGTGCCTGTGGCAAAGTTTTATGTCTGTGTGAGTGGAGATTAAATGAGATACCGTGTGTAAAGCACGCAGCAAGTAGTGGCTATGGGCATCACTAGAGAAGTTTGCTTACAGGAAATTTAGGGCCTCTGTGAGGATTTCCACTTTTCCTGGAACCTCCTCATGTTGCCATAGTAACTGAGATGACTGCTGATGTTTCCAGGCAGGGGTTCGGGAGACGAACGAGCAGGAGGCAGCGGAGTGCGGGGAGAGAACGTGGGCTCCAGGGCCTGGCGGGGATGAAGGAGAAAGCCCTGCTCCTCCTCTTGCCACTCTGTAGCTCTTGGATAAGATTCCTGAACTTCAGAATTTCCTCTTGCTCAAAAACAGTTCTTATTTTCCTCTGTACTTGCTTAACAACCATCAACAAAAAAGTTTCTTCCGTAATCCAACCCTTCATCCCCACCAATATCAGAAAGAAAGACAGAAATACCCACTTGGGAGAGTGGATGTAAAGTTGAATAATACTTGTGAAAGTTCTTGGAAAGTATCAGTGTATTACAAATTTCTTTCAAAGAAAGCAAATGGAGAGAAACAAATAAATTAAGGGGACCATTGCTCTCTGCCTTGAAGTGTCAGCATCAACTATAGTAATAGAGGTTTTTGAAAGCACTAAATAAATAAGTTACATCAACCCACAGAGACCATCTAGCATGGAAAAATCCCCTCCCCGCTGCCTGTCACGCGCAGGAGAGGCTGTGGGCTCCTCTGCCAGTAAAGAGGTTGATAGCCGTCTCCAGCCTCTTTCTGGTGATCATGTGTGGGTTAGAGGTTTGCCCTCATCTGTGGCTTATTCCCACTGCTCCATCAGAGCTCACCAACGGAAACCAGAGCCGGGTGAGATGAGGTGCAGCCACCAGCTGGCGGGCAGAGCTGGAAGCCAGCGTCCTGGAGATTCTCAAGGCACTCTGTACTCGGAAGAGCTCTGAGAAGTGCTGCAGCAAAAAGAAACAGCCTCTTTAACTTTGACTCATTTTCTTCCTTTCCTTGATACAAATTCTGGTGGATTTCTGCCATAGGATACTTTACAGCTGTGCAGTCCCGCGCAGTCAGCAAAGGCCTGTGGCTATTGAGTACCTGACCTCGGGCTGGTCTGAACTGAGATGTGCCGTAAGGGTAACACACTCACCAAGCCATGAACACTTAGTGTAAAATATCTCATTAACGATTTTTACATTGATTAAGTGTCAAAATGATATCATTTTGGCCATATTGGGTTAAATAAAATGTCATTAAAATTAATATTACCTGTTTATTTTATATGGATACTAGAAAATTTGAAATTACATTGTGGCATTCAAATGAACTCAAACTAACTGCATTAACAAGGATTAATTACAAAACATAATTTTGCATGGAAAAGCGAGTTATAAAATGACAAATGAAATATGAGATTATTTAAAGTTTAAAACCTTGCAGAATAATAGTATTAATGACTGCATACATACATTCACAGTATAAAAACCATACATCGGAATGATACTAGGACTTCAGATAATTCATCCTTTTTGTAAACTGACCACCCAGCTCTTTTTTACTTCTTATTCCTTTTAATACACCCCTGAAAGACTGTTCTTCAGAGCTTGGCTTGGGAAATACTGACTTGGAAACTTAATCTCTGCTGGTGGAATTTAAGGGATGGCTTAACAGGCCAGAGAAGGAGTGGTTGTTTTTTGTTTTAGCTGAGGAAGATTCACCCTGAGCTAACATCCATGCCGGTCTTCTTCTATTTTTTAATATGTGGGCCGCCAGCACCAGTACAGCTGCTAACAGAGCAGTGTAGGTCCACGCCTGGGAACCGAACCCAGGCCGCTGAAGCAGAGTGTTCTGAACTTAACCACTAGGCCACCAGGGCTGACCAGAGATTTTTTAAAAATAGATGATCTTTTTGGCTCAAAACTTTTTCTACCTTATGTGTAAAACCAGAAAGAGGCAAAAGTAAAGCAAATTTTCCAGCATGTGCATGAGGAAAGACCTAAAGAGCTTGGCTAGTTTCTCAGCCCCCTCCCCTCCCTTCAGAGGGAGAGCTGGCACTCGGGTAGAGTCATGGAAGCCCCTGCAGGTGCAGTGTGGTGGGCAAGTGTATAGGCTGGTGGGCAAGTTACTTAACCCTTTGGCCTCGATTTTCTCATCTGTATAATGGGGATGATAATGGTCACATCTGAATGGGCTCTTCTGAGGATTAAATGAAGTGATATTAGTAAGTACAATACTCAGAATAGTCCCTGGAATGTAGGGAGCACTATGTAAGTGTTTGTTCAAAAAAATAAACCAAAGCAGAATCCTGCCATATCAATGCCTAGGCTTTTGTCTTAATCAGTAGCTCAGACTAGTACCCCATCCTTCCTCTGCCAAGGTCCTGCTTTTGTCCTTAGATGCCCACAGAATTCTCACAGGTATCTGTAGCTACTGCGGAGAACGTCCAGCACAGACTTGGCCTTCGTGTGGGAAGAAACGGGGTTTTTGGTGTCTGACACAGGATTCTCTTACATCCTCTCTGAGCCAGCCGCTGGAATTGGGTCAGCTCTCTAAATGCCCTTCAGTCTTCCACAGAGCAGGGCGTACTGAGTGTGCGAAGGTTCAGGCTGCCCCGATGGGAGCCGTACGTCTTGAACTTTCCCTTTGCTCTTCCCAAGTGTCCTCTGACGCTTTCTCTCCTTCAGTTAGTGGGTCATCACAGAAACGAGGTGGCCAGCTGACGCATGCGGTCGCCGCATGATTGAAACAACAGAGAGCATCTGAACGTGGCTTCAGAGCTTTGTTTGCTCTTTTGGATTTTCTCAAGTTACTGAGCAAGGCACAGAACTCAAAGCAACTGAGAAAATTCTAGCATTTTTTTTCTTTTCCCCCACAAAACATGAGGATTCTAGGTGGAGCGGCTGCTTGTCACTCTCCAGTGCGTCTGGACTTTTGCTCATGAGTTAACTGCAGTCAGATCTTATTAATTTTTACTTAACTTGAAATGTTGTAATTCATACAGGGCTGGATTGATGTTTCTGACCCTTGACAAACCAGATGTTGGCGAACACCTGTGTGACAGCAAAGAGTCCCAAACTTAGACTCCAAAGTGGGGGGCTCAGCTCTTAGCTACACCAAGAAGTGTCTGCAGTGAGGCCACGGGCTTCTGCTCTTCAGTTTGCTCCATCTGGAAAGTGGGAACAATAGAAGTACATACTTCAAATGCGTAAGGATTCAGCAAAATAGGGAAAGTAAATGACCTTCGTAAACTGCAGAGTTATGCAAATAAAAACAGACATTGTTTACCAATAGTGTGTATTAGGAGTACAAACAGGATTGGGAGAAAGAAAATGTTTAACATAATGTTTCAAAGCTCTATAAGTATTCTATCTTCTTGTGATGACCAACCCTTTCTTTTTAATTTATTATTACTGGCTTCCTATTGACCTCTGTTTGGAATCACTTCCTTAATAGTAAAACATTATATTTCAGTTACCAGAGCCACATCTTCCACAGAAGTGTCCTGTGCTGGAATATGTACATTAGTACAATTAGGGCAGTCAGCACTGTTCACTTATGAACGGAGAGACGAGCAAGGGCTATGTATTTTGTAGACAGAAATTCAAAATGAAAATGTGGCGTTCTTGTTCAACAAAGGTTAGGAGTTTCGAGATGGTGGCAGCAGAGCGTCAAACCGAGGGCAGGCCCTTCTAAGTACAGGGCCCTAGCAGATGGCAGTGAGGCAAGAAGGTCGTAGGCCGAGAGCAGGGAGGTGGGAAGGGGACCCCGTGCTGAGCTCTCCTCAGTAGTTAGCAGGAATAAGCCCAGTTCAGATTCCGACGATACTGAAGAAGTTAGAAATAGATCTATTGATACAACACACATGAATTAGGTGTCTGCTCTTTGCAAAAGCCTGAGCCAGGCCCTCAAGGAGTAGGGGAGGAAAGACAAGCAGTCAGAAAGAGGAAGATGCAATAAAAAAGGTGAAAAATAAGGTCTATGGGAATCCTTCAGAGAGAGCAATGAATTCTGATTTGGAGAACCAAGGAAGGAAGACTTACTGGAGGAGGCGGCCTTTGAGTTCACCCCTGAACCTGGATAGGACTTGAGCAAAGTCCCATCCCTCCCCACGCACGAGTCAAGCAAACCCTTGGAAACCACTGCTTACTTGGACCCGTCTTATCCTGGGTAAGCTCCCAGATGAGAGATCCCTTCCAAGCATCCTCATCTGGAGGTTGAGAATCCACAGCACAGGGCTGAAGCCAACCAGTGGGCTCCTGATCCTAGAACTAGATACTACTGATACTCAACCCCTCTCTTGATGAGAGGTAGAATTCATAAGGCAAAAATGCGTGAGGCCAAGAAAAGCAACAAGGTACTTGTTTTCATCAACGCAGTGACCATTTGTGTTTAGCCACAAGCTCTGACTGCCCCTCAAGGGCCAGTGCTGACCTTCAAGGGCCAGAACTCCCCAAGGTGGGGGTGGAGGGCAAGCCCAGAGGGATGGAGAGGGCCAAGGAGCCTGGGAGGGGCGCAGTCACTTCTGTTCCAGCTCTCACCTGCCTTTTGCCTGCCATTCCTCTCTGGGGGTGTGTAGCCTTTCATCAGACAGAGGCCATAGACCATAACTCACCCCCACTTCCCATAATACAGCCTCAGTCTGAATGGGGACCTGGCTGGCATCTCCAGCTGTCTAACAGCCAGAGCCAGTCTGAGTCTCTGATTTGATGATGTCCCAAAATCCTGGGTCACAGTCTGTCACTGTGTTGAACCAGTCCTGTGCACAACCCGAGTCCAAAAGTGAATTCCCTCTTCAGAGGGGCAAGGGATAGACTGAAGGAATCAAACCTATAAAATGTTGTTGGAGACCAAGAGGAGGAGGAATGATTCTCTGGTGGTCTTAGGGTTAAATCTTACAGTCTGATCTATCTCCTAATACCTGTGTGAGTTTGATCAAGTACCTTAGCTGCTCTAAACCTCAATACACCCATCTGTAAAATGGTCACAAGGACTCTCCCCCACAGGATTAAATAAGGTAACATGGAAACACTTTGTGTTTTCAAATGTTGGCTGTCACAGTCTGGACTGTCCAGAACAGACCATCCCTAGCCTGGCATAGAAGGCTACTTTCTCCCTGGCCCAGCTTCCTCTCAGCCCACCCCTGGCCACTCCCCACTCCTGCTCTCATGGTGCTTGGAGTATCTTTTGGCCACGCTCACTTCTACAACCTATTCCTGTAACTTCCCTCTTCACGCGTGCACATATTCACCCCCCACCACCCTATTTGTCCCTCAAGTGGCAGGCTTCCTTTCAAACCTTATGTTTTCTAAGCACCTCACCGGCCTTACCACTGCCCTGGTTGAGGTCATGTGCCCTTTGTTGATTTGGTCCAGATGTCTTGCTCTCTTCCTGCTGAGCACTGACTCACACATGTTCGTGGCGCTGAACAGGCTGGTGGCAGGTCCTTAGTCAAACCCCAGGAATTGAGCGGCAGCGCGGCCACCACCTCATCTTGTGCTCTGGGAGCCTCCTGCAGGCAGTCCTCAGCTGGCCCGCTTATCCTGATGGTAGGAAGAAAGCTTAGCAGCAAGTCAAGGGAAATCAGAGACACCTTGTCTGAACCAAAAAGAGCTCGCTTGAGACTGGGACTGCTGAATTTGTTATTTATTGATTTATTCACTGAGCATGCATGTAATAGGTGTCTGCTGTCAGGCCGGACAAGGACACACAGAGGCCTGTTGCAGAAGGAGTGCACAGAGGGTGAGCAAGCAAACAAAGCTCCTGGGAGGACAATGGCCAAGAGGAAGGAGGAAACAGAAAGTGGGTGGAGCCTTGCAGGAGGTGAGGGGGCTGAGGAGCTCACCAGGAAGTGAAGAGGGAAGGCCACCAGGCAAAGGGGCCTGGATGCACTCCTATTTGCTCTTCAGAGTCTAGGCTCCTGGTGGGGGCACCTCGGCTCTTGTGAAGTTTCAGAGGTTCTGCAAACATTTGGTTTCATTTTTTCCTTCTTTTTAAATTATAAAATATTTAAAAACATATTTCAACCAGACAGAAAAGTACAGAGAATAGTAGAGAAAACATTCACGTATCCATCAAACAGATTTTATAAATGTTGATTTCAGAAAATTTTAAAGATTTAAAAGTATAGATACAGATAAATATACACACATATATAGTATGTGTATATATATTTATAAAAATATGTATTTTAATTAGGAAAAGTCACACACACCCAGGCGGGCTATATACACAATGCACATGTGCTAACCAGACTGCTGCTGGGCCAACCTCACACTAAAGCCTCTCTTGCCCTCTCTGTGCGTTCCTGTAGATCACCTGTGTGTGAGTCATGCTTAGGAGTCTGTAGCTCTGCATGTGGCTGCTTGTCAAGGTGACCATAGCACTGAACAAGATTGGCCGCAAACAGCAGGAGTCCTTAGAATCTGAGTCCAGATCACTGGGTGAGTTCGGGGCTGTTATTCCCTTTCTGTGCAGGCGTGCTTCACCTTTCTGGGCCTCAGTTTCTTCACTTGTAAAGTGGGTGCTAATCATGCCTTTGTCATGGAGTAGTTGTGAGGGTTGAATGAGCTAACATGCAGAGACCTAGAGCAGTGCCAGGCCTGAGCTGGCAATGTTACTGTTCACTCTTATTGTAAGCACTGTGTCTATTGGTGCGTGATCTTGTCAAGGCATGCATGTGGTTTTTGTGGTTATTGTGAGTTTTGCATGCTTGTGTTTCACTTTCGTTATTTATAAGTGCCTTTTTTTCAGGCAAATTGGAACAATGACTCAAAAACTAGATTGACTACCTGGTAAAAATGAAAAATTTAAAAAAAGAGCTTTGTGGTATATACAAAGAGATTGGCTAGGCTGCCTGTAAAGTGATACCATGCGAATCTCCCGATCAATATTCCACCCGGTGCCACCACGCAGACGAGCCTGTGAACCGGGTGGCAAAGGTGAGGCAGCGCCTCCCAGTCCAGAGGGCGACGTCACCTGTATTATCTGGGCCCCCGCTTATCCTGCCCAATGCCTTTTTGGGCCCTTAGTAGGCTTATGCTGATCCTTCCAAAGTAAGATACCTTTTGAAAATAAAACAGAGTAAATAGGAAACTAGGTTTTTCAACTATTTCAGTGCAAATTGAGTGTTACTGAAAAACGATAAAAATAAATGAAATGAGAACATAAAATACCCACATAGGGAGGTACAGTAGAAGTTACCTCTATTACACATAAGAAACAGAAGTTACAAAAGGTGAGAGGAAAACATTTCTTATTTGGGGACACTTGACATAAAGTGTGTAAGATGAGCAGTCTTTGGGAAACGTGATTTGTGCCACCGTCTGGTGACAGAGCCCAGAGATGGATCCAGGAGGCTCTGCCCTGACTCGAAGGCTTAGTTCAAAGGATGAGACCGGGGGGTTTTGTGTTTCTGTGGGGGGAAGAGTGCCCATGTTCTGGGTTTCTTTGTTTTATTTCCTTTGCAAAATATATTGATGCAAGTGAGCAAGATTTGTCTTATGTAAAACCTGACACATTCACAACTGCCCAAAAGAAAACTTTCCATTCAGGTAGTTTTTAATACACCATCAGGTAAGTTGGAAAAACTGCCGCAGCTTCTGTGTCCCCAGCTCAGCAGCCCCAGGGGCAGGAAATAAATGGCCGCCTTGTGTTTTATGGGCTTTGGGGTGCATGATTCATTCCCATCTTAAGGATGTGAAGCGGGCTTGCACTTGAGGATCACCAGTGGCCAGTGGCCACCGCGTGGCAGTTTCCTCACCCACCCTTGCACCGCGAAGCTCCGAGTGGGAGGCGTGGATGAGAAAGTCCTGAGGACAGGGGAGCAGCGCCCCTGCAGGGCCAGTCGTCCCCACTCGGGCAGCAGGAAGCACAACGGGGGCGGCTAGTGAAGGTTCATAAACATCTTAACCAATTTTATTCCACTTCTATTTTTCATTTTATGAGAGAATGTTATGTGATTTTAAAAAATTTGAATAAGTTCAAAGAAATTCTTCTAAGAATTATAAAATTAAATTATAAGATGTAAGAAAGCATTGTATCTTTGGCAGTGTTTTTCCTTTCTTAGTGGAGCTTAAGATAATGGTGTTAGCTTACATTCCATGCACCTAGGGGTAAAATATGGTAAGTTGCATGAATAAGCACTATGTTTGGACCTTTCAAACCAGGATTGAATAATGTTATAGAAACGGACAATTTTACTAACAATTGTTCGTGATGTTATGTAAGGACTTGCCTTTTTGTGACAAAGCTTGAGATCTGTCTCTGGAGAAGATGTAATAGGGTAGGAGTGTTTAAATGAAACACATATTCACTGTTTGTATTACATATCATTATAGACATGTATGTCATAATCTACATATGTGTGTGTGTATATATATATATAAAATATATTTTTTTACTGACGTAGACGCTCTACCCAGCTAAATACTGCTGGATATAACATGATTACCTCAGTTTTTATGTTTTGCTGATAGTTCTAACAAATGGAAGAAATTTAGTTCGGGCCACGAGGGTTACAACATTAAGATGATTCCAACTGAAGAAAAATTTGGCAATGAAAAAAAAGAAAAGTTTAAACTCAATCTGCAAAATTAAATAAATTTGTTTCAAAACTTTGCTTAACTATTTTGCAGAGATGGATAATGGGGTATCTAAGCTTTTGTTTTTTTAAATGACATTGCTTGACATTCAAATGTTTCAAAGATATATTAGGAAAATATTTTTACAAGAAATAGAAAAACATTCTTTGATTTCCTTCAGATTGTATATTTACTAATTAATGATTTGAAAGAATCATTTAGCGCTTTTTTGGTTAGTGATTCGACTTTGGAAGAAAAATGTCCCACTATTCTCCTGAGCACCTACATCAGGACTTAGCAAACCGCCGGCTGGATCCCACTCACCTCCAGCTTTTGTGGGCCCGTCAGCTATGAGTGGCTTTTCATTTTAAATGATTGAAAAGAAATAAAAAGAAGAATATTTTGTAACATGAAAATTGTATGAAATGAAAACTTCTGTGCCCATAAATAAAGTTTTACTGGGACAAAGCCAAGCTTATTTGTTTACATGTGGTCTGTGGCTGCTTTTGAGACACAGGGCAGAGTAAAGGAGTTGTAATAGACACGGTATAACCCACAAAGCCTGAAATGTTTACTACTTAGCTCTTTACAGAAAGATTTCACCAACCCCCAATCTGGATGAATTTGATGAAAGAGCATCCACAGTTGCAAAGTGAATTATTTAAAAATTGTTAGCATGCTCAACTACTTATTTGATAGAGCCAGACCTTTCTCAACTCTCTACAACTAAAAATAATATGTAGAAATAAGTCAATTGGTAGGGCTATTATCAGTATTTCAAAATTTTTTATTTATTTACTTTTTAGGAAGATTAGCCCTGAGCTAACATCTGATGCTAATCCTCCTCTTTTTGCTGAGGAAGACTGGTCCTGAGCTAACATCCATGCCCATCTTCGTTCTCTTTATATGTGGGATGCCTACCACAGCATGGCTGGCCAAGCAGTGCCATGTCCGCACTCGGGATCTGAACCGGTGAACCCCAGGCTGCCAAAGTGGAACATTCGCACTTAACCGCTCCACCACTGGGCTGGCCTCTCAAAAATTTTTGTTAAATAAAATATTCCTTGTGATGTCAATTGATTGAATCTCTAATTAACAAATGTTGTAAATTTGATGTAGCATAAATTTATGCCAATAAAACATCAATTTGTGGTTTTATATTTTGGGCTTTGGCATAAGATTTTATTTAAAAATGGAATCCACGGAAGATATTTGCAAACTATATATCCAATAAAGTGTTAATATCCAAAATATATAAAGAACTCATACATCTCAACAATTAAAAACTAACAACCCAGTTAAAAAATGGGCAAAAGATCTGAATCTACATTTTTCTACAGAAGATATATAGATGGCAACAGGCACATGAAAAGAAGTTCAACATCACTAGTTATTAGGTAAGTGAAAATCAAAATGACGAGATATCGCCTCACTCCTGTCAGAATGGCTATAATTAACAAGATAGGAAACAACAAGTGTTGGAGAGGATGTGGAGAGAAGGGAACCCTCATACACTGCTGGTGGGAGTGTAAACTGGTGCAGCCACTGTGGAAAACAGTACGGAGATTCCTCAAAAAATTAAGACTAGAACTACCATATGATCCAGCTATTCCACTGCTGGGTATTTGTCCAAAGAACATGAAAACACAATGTTTAGAGATGCATACATCCCTATGTTCATTGCAGCATTATGCACAATAGCCAAGACTTGGAAGCAACCTAGGTGTTCATCAAAGGACGAATGGATAAAGAAGATGTGGTATATATACATAATGGAATACTACTCAGCCACAAAAAAGATGAAATCTTACCATTTGCAGCATGGATTCACCTTGAGGTATGGACCTCATGGATGCAACATGGATGGACCTTAAGGGTATTATGCTAAACGAAATAAATCAGAAGGAGAAAGTCAAATACTGTATGATCTCACTCATAAATAGAAGATAAAAACAACAACAAAGAATCACATAGAGACAGAGATTGGATTAGCGGTTACCAGAGGAGAAAGGGGGAGGGAGGAGGGCGAAAAGGGTGATTAGGCACATGTATATGGTGACGGACTATAATTAGTCTTTGGGTGGTGAACACGATCTAATCTACACAGAAATCAAAATATAATGATGTACATCTGAAATTTACATAACGTTGTAAAGCAAAGTTATCTCAATTTAAAAAGTGGAATCTATCTGTATAAAATGTGATATAAAATATAAAATGTGAAATTCATCGGAACATAAGAAGTAAGAATTAAAGGCAGTGGGGACTTTTAGGCACTGAGTCCCATTCTTCAAGGCCTATTTCACACGCCACCTCCTTCAAGTGGACACTGACCACCAGGGGTCCAAATGTCCTTTCCTCCTCCGGGTAGGGGCGGAGGGGGCCTTGCTGCCACCCCTCACTCCTCGACTTCTCAGGCATTCTTAGAAATCTTTCCTCTGTCTGAGGCTTATCTCCAAAGTGAGGTTGTTGGTTCCTGAGGACAGGTGAAATGTTTCCCTTTATTTCTTAACTGAGTTGTGCTCTTAGGAGATTTGGGTTTTATTTGAGTTTTTACACTTTCCCATAGCATGAAGAGCTAATGTTAGTCTTATGGCACTACAGTTGACCAGGGATTTACAATTAAGAAGCATTTTTACATATTTATGATCTCAGTTGACTTAGGAAAAGCCGATCATAATTCTACAGATGAGGTCTGTGGCTTGGCCCAAGCTCAGGTAACCAGTGTTCTTACTGGAATCAGGACCTGAGTGTGTGATTCCTAGGTTAGTGTTCACCTCTGGCCTTTCAGCTCAAGGACTGAAGCCTCAGGCAAGGCAGGACAGTAGGGGCTGGTGTAGAAAAACAGGTCATGAGAGGCATCCCTGAGTGGCTGCCTTGTGTGTTGGCTGAGGGACTGAGGCAGTGGTCTGTGTCCCAAGGGACACACTGGGCATCACAGAGCCGGAGACTTTATTGAGCACCTCATGTGTATGCTCTTACTTAGTCCTGAGACAGCCCTATGGAACAGGTTCCAAATCCCCATCTTACACATGTGAGTTCAGTAATGTGCCAAAGGTCATGCCACGAGGACACTGTAGAGTCCTGATTTAAGCCTAGTTGTCTGATGTAGGGTCTGCGTCCCACCCACAAGATTCCCTCTTATCCTGCCACATATGCCTCTCATCTACGGGGCTGATTCCTGCTCATTTGAAACCAGGGGGAAGGACCAGTGTCCTCCCAGGGAAGCTGAAAGTGGGTGACATTCCCTGGGACAAGGAAGTCCTGGCAGCTAAAGAGAAGACGGACTGTATCCCAGTCAACGAAGCAACATGAAGTGGAGAGTGGCTGCATTGCCTGGGAGCTGGGGCCAGGGAGACTATATTCCCTGGCTCCCCAGATCCCAGGAGACCAGAGGAGCTGCACCAACCCAGGTGGGGCTGCTGGCATCCTGCCTCAGGGACACACAGCTCCACCGTCTCCTGCCCTCCACTGGAAGAGGGCTTGAAACTTGCCATGATTTTTCCATCCCTGGTTCCAAACTCTTGGAAGGCAAAAGCTGCTCCTCTTTCTTTCCAAGCCCGTCCTCGACTCCACTGCTGCTCGTTGAATCTAGAAAGAGGAGAACACTTTTCGTGTAAACAGGAATGGATGAGTTTTTAAGTGAACATGCCTGCTGTTGGCAGACTGGGTAAGTACCACTTGCTAGTTATCTGCTCTTTGAGCTTGGGCAAATTAGAAGCCCCCGTAGTTTTTGGTTTCCTTATCTGTAAAATGGGAATAATAATAAGTACCTGAAAGGCTTGTGTGAGGATGAAATGAGGTAATGAATGTGAAAGCCCGAGATACACACGAAGCACGAAGTCCTTGTTAGTCTCTCTCTCTCTCTCTCTCCCACACACACACACACACACACACTCAGAATGACCGGACTTGTTCTCTTGGCATACATGCCATGCTTGGGGAGCATTTTGAAAGCAAAAGATGGGACCAATGGCCAGTGCAGGGGGGGGGCTGGGAGGCTCTTAGGATTCCCCCTCAGAAAGCCTGGAGGGGCTGCTTGAAGATGAAACCAACAGGGAACTTGGAAGCACACTGGCATCTGCTTGTGAGTTTTAAGAACTTGCTCACATGGTGTCTCGATTCCTGGACAGAAGGAGCTGAATGAAGCGAAAAGGTACGTATGGGAAAGCCTTCTGCACTTCTCTCTCATGAACACTTCCTGCCTACTCAGCACCGCGAGGGTCAGGAGCCCTGTTCCAGCCCAGGCCAAGCCCGGGGGCCTTGAGCTTCCCTGGGGGGTTCTGGGTAAGAGCACAGAACAGCCAAGAGTATCCAGCTGTGTGTTCACAGAGTATATTCTTTTGCCTTCCTCGTGGAGAAGCAGAGGTGAAAGGAAGGCTGCTCTTCCTCCCCAGGCCTCCTCTCCCCCTCCCTTCAGCCACGTGGAAAGCCCCCGAGGATGCGCAGTCACCTCAGGGCTGACTGATGCGTCCTTCTCTCAATGCAGTGCTGAAGTCCGTGCCCTTGGAAGAAAAACATGCCTGAGTTACTAGGATAGCACCACAGCCTTCTTTGCTTGTTTATTTGATGTTATTTTAGGGCCTGCAAAACCCTGAGAGGGAAAATTATTCCTTGTGCAGATGCCTGAGATGTCACTAAAAGCTCTGGCTGTGGTCCCTCCAGTGTGGCATTTTGGTGCGAACAAGCACACACACTGAAGAGAGGGTACGTCATTTCAAATATCTGCTGACACGCAAGCTGTGAGGGCTGGGCGGTGGGGAGACTGCCCATCAGCTGACAAGCACTGACTCATTTCTTGCGTAGCTATGGCAAACCAGGGTCTGTGCCAGACTCCAAGACACACGTTAACATGACACATTAGTCACGGTTTCTGCCTGAGTGCAGCTGAAGCCCTAGGAAGGCCCAAGAAAAGCCCACCGTCTGATGTGGTGTTGCCGTGCAGCCCTTGTTGGAGGGAGGAGAGGACCTCCCTGAGGGCCTCCCCTACCTTGATGTTTGTCACGATTAACAATGGCTGCAGCCAGAGTGTCTCCTCCAGAGTATGGCCCAGGGCCCTGTGGCCGCAGGAGGTCAATAAATATTTGTTGAATGACAGACTCCACTGCTTGTCTTATTTATTGCAGAAGCCCATGAGGCCTGCCCCTGCTGGAGAGGCCCCAACATGGCCCCGTCAGAAAACATGTGACAATAAACGGAGACGGATGGTCTGGCCGGGGATTGACACTATCTTCCATTTGGTCGTCCCCTTCCCAGCTGTGCCTTCATTGAAGTTGCGGGACAGAGTAAGTGGCCTCCAGCAGACTGCCAGGCACCAGGCCGGGAGGGCTCCTCTTCTCCCTCCCTCTCCCTGACCCGAGGCAGGGTGGACAAAGGAAAACACCACGTGGGTGTCGGATGATTGGCCTCCAGTTTCACAGCGGCCTGGCGGGGTGCCGGGGCTAAAGTTTCACAGAGTCAACAGATGGGCTTCTAATTATTTATTAGAACTTCTTTCAATGGGAATCAATTCTCCCGATGAGACGCTCCAAACTGCCACAGGCTGGTCTGTAGGTGAGTCACGCAGAGGGCGAGGGGAGGCAGAAGGGCAACATGGACACTCCTGGCTCTGTTATAACTCAGTCTTCGCCTGTGTTCGGGTATGTTTTCATGTGTGAAATGTAGAAAGTCACAGATTTAAACACAAAGCCAGGAGAACAGCACTGGCTGCTGAAATGGCCTAAATGGTGAATTTATGGGCTGAATTGTGTCCTCCTCCCACCAAATTCATGTGTCTAAGTCCTAACCCCCAATACCTGAGAATGTGACAGCCTTCAGAGACAGGGCTTTCAAAAAGATGATTAAGATTAAATAGGTCATTAGGGTGGGCCCTGATCTGATATGGCTGGGGTCCTTAAAAGAAGAGAAAATTAAGACAGACATACACAGCAGGAAGACCATGTGACGACAGAGGGAGAAGGTGGCCAAGGAGAGAGGCCTCAGGACCCAAACCTGCTGACACCTTGATCTGGCCTTCCAGCCTCCAGAGCAACTGGGAGTTGTGAACAAGCTAAATTTCTGCTGTTGAAGCCACTCAGTCTGTGGTGCTTAGTCATGGCAGGCCTGCAGACTAACACGGTGACCACAGGAGGCCCGAGAGAGGCCGCCCTTTGTCCTGGGGATGCATGCACTCCTAGTGCATGAGCTAGTGGCTCACGTGATCCTCACAACAGGCCTGAAGGGCAAGGCAAGAAGAGCCCCAGGTACACAGTCCCTTATTCAAACCCTTGGGGGCAGATGTATTTGGCTTTCCAAATTCCTCATATTTTAGAAAGAACATGCATGTGTATACCACAAATTATCTAAAACACCCAGTGGGTCTGAGATAGCACCCGTCACCAAACACATTAACATTTCCGAAATGAAACAAAACATGTGTATATAATTAGATATCTCAATATAGATATGTATTTGAAACTAAGAAAGATAAATAAAGAATGTGTAACCTCACGTTTATTAGGGTCAGATTTTGACACTGAGTGAGCTTATGCTAAACACTTGCTTGATTTGGGGGCTTTCAGAAACACGCATAGGGATTACAGGCTTGTCGAGAACCCCTGCCCCACCTCCCGACTTTAACTTTTGTTGAGGAAGAAATCAAGACTTGGGGGTCAAGCAGCTCAATGGGGATCATCTTGCTCATAGATCAGCTGGGCTCTTACTTCTGTCTTCTAACTCAAGGACCATGTCTTTCCAAATGAGCCCCAAGGGCCACCCTGTATTGTTTGTACCCCACTAGTTCTTTGCAGGATGCCACCATCCCCATCCACACATCACCCACACCCTTGGTCGTGTCTTGTTCCCTCCCCTGCTCTATCTTGAGCACTTTGCAGCTGTCGACAGACATCATCTTCTAGGCTCACTTCTCTGACCCACCCGATGCTCAGAATTTCAGAATTGAAAATGATCTTAAAGATACAAATTGAGCTGTTTCAGGTGAAGCTGGTCTCCCTACTTCTCCCAACTTACCAGAGGGAACAAAGGGACCCCCACGGAACTCTGGGGAGCCCCCAAATCCAGTCTGGCAACCTCTGGTGTAGTGTGACTCCCCCTCAATACTATGAAGGAGAAAAACCAGCTCTGTTTGGTCACAAAAGCAGCTGATGTTTATGAGATGCTGGTGAGTTATTACTAATCTTATTGCACAGAGTCAGAAACTGAGGCCCCCAAAGGACAGGGCAAAAATTCCATGTGCAAGCAGACTCCTATTTTCATGCCAGCCCATGCCAGCAGCAGTGGTGACTCGGCGTGTCACGCAGATCCATGTTCCCGGCATTTCATGTTGCTCTCCTCTGTGTTAAATGAAGCGCTGCCCAGGTTTCTTAGGATGATGAGGCTCACATTCAGGATTCTTAGCAGGGACGGTTTGAACAACGTGAGCCGTGAACTCTCACAGCCGTCCTTGTGCCCCACTATTCATAACAATGCAGTGACTCCTGAGTTAACCACACAGAAAGAAATCCCAAAATATGTTACATGAGAAAGATTTTTATTTCTCTGCCCTAGAAACTGCCAAATGGAGCTTGTTCAAACTTTCCATCTTAAAAAAATTGCCTCTGGACTAAAATTCAAAACATAAGAGTTCAATCCAAAAAGGATAAATTTTTAAAAGGTTGTGATCCTGTGAATGTATTGGATTATAGTGAGAAATAAAGTTTTCATGGTAGGAAAAAAACATATCTAAGAGAGGTACTGTATGTATTTTTGAGACGTCTTACCAAAAAAAAACCCCTTGACCATTTCTTTGAGTTTTCTGAAAGCCACCCCGTCTTTTCCTTTGCACTCTTGACTCTGTCACGGAGTCCCCTCTCTCTGTTTGAGGATGAGTTCCGGGCCCTCAAGCTTTGGGGTTGTAGTGCTGGTCAGCTACTGTCTGAAAGTGTCACAGGGACTGTAAGTTGTCCTTTGGTGAGCATCCCCCTCTTTCTCTTGAGAATGGTCTCCAGAGCATGAGCAGGGCTCATAGCGGCCCACATAGAGATTACGTTTCTCAGCCTCCCTTGCAATGAGGTGTGGCCAGTGCGTGAAGTCTGAGCCAAAGAGATGTGAGCCGAAGTGATTGGAGCGGCTTCTGAGTTACATCCTTAAAAGGATATGCTTGTACCTCACTGCCCCCTGCTTCGTGGGATGGAGGACAATACCTTAGGGTCTTATAAGAGGGTACTGAGTCCCTGGATGACGACCCGAAGCAGCATCACCCATGCTCCGGGCCATGTGTCATAGCAGCTCGGCTGCACGCGCTGACTAGTGTAAGAAGTTCAGTGGGGGTGTGAGTGTTACAGGAAAGAGTACTCTCCCACTCCCCTACGTGTATTTGCTTTACTTCCTGACCCATTGTCTGCTTGTCTTAGCAAAGTCCTAGCTGAGGAGAAGGGCCGTGCCCTAGTTGTGAAAATGCCATGGAAACATCTTGGGAGGAGTTCCTCTGAGGAGTGCACTGTGCTAGAACAACGGCAAGAAGTTCTGGTCTTGAGCAGAGGCCAGAACATTACATCAGCTTCATGTTCACTCAGAAATTGTCAGCTTCACATTCCCCCATAAGCTCTAGGAAAATTTGCCACTGCAACCAAGGAGCTGAGAGGGCTCCAGTGTTACTGAAAAACTGGTGCTTGATGTTGTGCTTACTGATAAGAGTCCTCTCAGTCAGTGAGAGCAGCCCTGCTGCAGAGCATGGGGCTGGGCCATCAGGCCCTCAGCCCTCACATCTGGTTCACATCACGAGATCTTGTGCATCATCCCCATCACACATCTCCTCTCCCACAGGGCCCTTCTCTGCAGAGCGCTGAGCAGATGTGAACTTTATATACCATGGCGGGGGTGGGGTGGGGTGGAAGGGACTCTGAAATTACATCATCTACTCATTCGTTCATCAACAACTATTTATTGAGGGCCTACTGTGTGCCAGACATCATGCTTAACAAAGCAGTCAAGGCCCCTGCTCTCGTGGCACTCACATTTTAGTGGTAGAATACAGATAAAAAACAAGTAAGAAAGTAAACATTAGACAATATCATTTCACATAATGATTAGTGCTGTGAATATATTAAAATAAGGTAATGTGAATGAGTGGAGGACTACTTTAGGGAGAGTGGTCAGGGAAGACCTCTCCAAGGGGCTGACATACAAACTGGGACCAGAACCATGAGCCAAGTAAGAGAGTCACAAGTGCAAATGTCCTGGGGCTGCCAAGATTTTGGTGAGCTCAAGGAGTCTAGAGAAGGCTGTGTGGCCAGAACACAGGCAGTTCAGGGTGGAGGACCATAAGCCAAATTCAGAGCAGTAGACAGGAGCCAGATGGCACAGGGCTTTGTAGACTCTGAAATGGACTTTAGACTTTATTTTAAGTGCAATATGAAGCCATTGGAGGATTTTAAACAGGAGAGAGACATGGCCTAATTTGCATATTAAAAAGATCACCCAGCTGCTGTGTGAAGAATGTCTTTTAAGAATGCAAAAATAGGAATAGGAAGACCAGTGAGGAGGGTATGACTCTAATCCTGGCAAGAGGTAATATTATTATCCCATTCCATGGAGGCCTAGAGAAGATGTAATTTATGCAGATGCAGACAACAAATAACAATAATGCTTTACTTTTATTTGCATGGTGATTCCAATTTGAAAAGCCTTTTTACCTATATCACTTCATCTGAACTTCACAACAACCCTGGGATGAATTAGCATCCCCATTTCTTTTTTTTTTTTTTTTAAAGATTTTATTTTTTTCCTTTTTCTCTCCAAAGCCCCGCCGGTACATAGTTGTATATCCTCCATTGTGGGTCCTTCTAATTGTGGTATGTGGGACGCTGCCTCAGTATGGTTTGATGAGCAGTGCCATGTCCGCGCTCAGGATACGAACCAACGAAACACTGGGCCGCCTGCCGCGGAGCGCACGAACTTAACCACTTGGCCACGGGGCCAGCCCCAGCATCCCCATTTCTTAGACGAGGAATCGAGGCTCTGAGAAGTTGGTACCTGACAAGATGACAGAAGTGTTGAGTGCGAGAAGCCTGATTTAACTGTAGGCCTCGGGATTGCCAGCCCTGTGCTTTTTGCACTCCCTTTCCCTATACCACGCCCCTCCCCAAATGAAAAGCAGTGGGCATAGAAGCCAAACCAAGTAATCAACCAACCCAAGTTTGGAGGCCAACCTCCCAGAGGGGCTCCAGAGGAAGGCAGACAGTTCAGATAGCACTTATCCAGCTTCCCTGGGATGCTGAGTTCTGCTTTAGGAAGCAAGATGTTCCTTGGCTTCTAGGCACTGAAAATCTAGTTGGAAAAATTGGACGGGCTTCCATAAATAATTTAAGAATGCTCAGCAAATTAAAAGTCATATCCAATTGCAAAAACTTTAGGAAGTACCCATGTTCTTTCCTTGTGGCAAATGGACCTGAATTCCATTTATGAAGGGAGCTTCTTTAAACAGGCCTTAATGGTACTCAAGGATAGTCACCAGCCCGTTAACTCTGTTGGCAACATCATCCAGGTAGTAGTGTTTAACTGGAGAAGCCTTTTTCAAAGTGCCCTCGGTTACCTCTTGCTTCATAGCAAAACACCTGAAAACTCAGTGGCCTAGTACAGTAACCACTTTTCTTATCTTCATGAATTTTGTGGTTCAGGAATCTGGACAGGCCAGAACAGAGCTGGTTTGTCTCTGATCCATCTTGTCCGGACCTCACCCGCGAGAACTCGAATGCCCAGGGACTGGAGTCCTCTGACAGCACATCAGGGCTGACACTTGGGCTGGGATGACTCAAAGGCTGAGCTGAGCTGGGCTTGCTGATCAAAGCATTTCCATGTAGTATCTCCATGAGGCTTTCGGTCTTCACAGCATAGCAGCCTCAAAGAAGTCATGCTCCTTGTATGCAGCTCAGAGTTCTAAGAGTCAGGGTCCCAGAGAACAAGGCAGAAGCCACTTGGCCTTTTAAGACCTGGCCTTGGAAGTCCCACAGCATCACTTCCACCACAGTCCATTAGGCAAAACATCACCAGCCTACCCACACTCAAAGAGGGGACCATAGACCTCCTACCTTTCCACAGGAAGAGCATCAGAAATTTTACAGCCATATTTTAGAACCACCACAGTCTCCTTTTGTGCCTCAAGCAGTAGGTTATCACAGGTAAAGGATTAATAACATTGGAAAATAAGATTTGTGTCAATATGTTGGATTTTTTTCTTTACAGGTAATAACTATGGAAAACAGATATCTCACTATAGCAAATGATTTGGAGAACAGGATTTTGCTGCATTATAACCAATAAAATGCTGCTATTACAGTTCAGTGGCCAGGACCCACTAACAATTTGTTGTTATTGATTTGTATGTGTGTGTCTGGGTGTATGATTTGAACTCTTTCAGTAAATATAAGTTAATACTGAATAAGGTGTGCATATGAGCATTGCTGGTATGAAGAATAAAGAAATGACTACTCAGGAAGGTATTACTATAGTCATTTTTCTGGAAGTTTCATTTCAGTCAGGTTTTACAGGATGCAAGAAAAATATTTCAAATGAATGCTACTAATTATAAATGAATCAACTCTTTTCATTAAGGCAAACCCAGCAGGACTTACACTTGGAAATACTTAGTGAGAATTAATGGAGTTATTATGTGCTTGAGATAAAAATAAAAAGAGAGAGCTCTGGACTGCTAGAAGAGAAAATTAAAGTGCCAGTGTAAGATCCATCACGGAAAAAGTGTGACTTTGTCTGCCGGTTCTCCTGGTGGGCTCCAGGACCACTGTCTAGTCAATTCTCTGGGAGCAAGCGCAGTCTGATTTCAGAGTGTGTGACAAAAGGAAGAGCAGGTTTTCTTCCCCCACAGTAGGATACAATGCATGTGTGCACGTGGCAGAAGAAAAATATGACTTAGTTCGAACTCTTCCAATTACTTATTTAAATAGCTTCATTGAGATGTAATTCATGTACTATGAAAACTACCCATTTAAAATGTACAATTCAGTGGTTTTGATATGTTCACAAAAGTTGTGCAACCATCAGCACAATCTAATTTTAGAACGCTTTCATCACCCCAAAAAGAAACCCCTATTGGCAGTCACTCCCATCCCCAACCCCAACTCTAGCCCTAAGTAACCAGGAATCTATTTCTGTCTCTCTAGATTTGTCCATTCTGGACTTTTCACATAAATGGACATAAAGTGATTCTTTGTGTCTGACTTCTTTCACTTAGCATAATGTTTTCAAGATTTGTTCGTAATCAGTCCTTCATTCCTTTCTATTGGGGAACAATATTCCATTGTATGGATATAACACATTTTGTTTATCCATTTATCAGTTGATGGACATTTGGGTTGTTTTCACTTTTTGGCTGTTATGAATAATATTGCTACAAACATTCATGTACCAATTTTATATGGACATATGTCTTCACTTCTCTTGTGTGTATACCTGGGAGTGGAACGCTGGGTCATGTGGTAACTCTGTGTTTAACATTTTGACAATCTGCTTAAGTGTTTTCCAAAGTGACTGCACTATTTTACATTTCTGTCAGCATTGTATGAGGGTTCCAATTTTTGCATACCCTCGTCAGTACTCGTTATTGTCTGTTTTTTGACTATAGCCCCCCTAGAGAGTGTGAGTTGCTATCTTATTGTAGTTTTAATTTGCATTTCCCTGATGACTAGCGCTGTTGAACATCTTTTCATGTGCTTATTGGCCATTCGTACATCTCCTTTGGAGAAGATCTACCCAAATCCTTTGCCCATTTTTAATTGCTACTTTTCTTATTATTATTGAGTTGTAAGGGTTCTTTGTATATTCTGGATGCAATTCCCTTATCAGATATATCATTTGCTAATATTTCCCCACATTCTATGGGTTATTATTCTTCTTTCTTGAAAAGAACTCAATTTTGATAAATTTTTATCTTAATTTTGTTGCTTGTGCTTTTGGTATCATATCTAAAAAATCTCTGCCTAATCCTACATCACAAAGATTTGCTCTTATCTTTCCTTCTAAAAGTTTTATGATTTTAGCTCTTATGTTTATGTCTATGATCATTTTGAGTTAATTTTTTGGTATGTGGTAGGGAGTACAACTTTATTCTTTTATTTGTGGATATCCAGTTGTTGAGCACTATTGTTGAAAAGTCTATTCTTTCCCCCATTCTTTATCTTGGTACCCTTGTGGAAATTCAATTGACCCTAAATGTAAGAGTTTATTTATGAATACTCAATTCTATTTCATTGATCTATATATTTTTTTTTATGCCAGTACCATGCTGTCTTGATTACTACAGCTTTATAGTACTTTTTGAAATCAGGAAGTGTGAGACCTCCAACTTGCTCTTTTTCAAGATCTTTTTGGCTATTCTGGGTCCCTAGCATTTCCATATGAACTTTACGATCAGCTTGTCAGTATCTGTAAAAGAGTTGGTTGGGATTTTAGTAGAGATTATGTTGAATCTATAGATCAATTTGAGGAGAATTATCACCTTAACAGCGTTGAGTCTTCCTGTCCATTACCTTGGGCAGTCTTTCTATTTATTTAAATGTTTTGTAGTTTTCAGTGTACAAGTCTTGTATTTATTTTGTTAAATTTATTCCTAAGAATTTAGTAATTTGAGTCTTTTTGCTTTTTTTCTTGGTCAAAACTTTAGCTAGCTAAAGGGTTGTCAATTTTATTGTTCTTTTCAACGAAGCAACTTTCAGTTAATGTTCATATTCTCTTTTGTTTTTCTATTTTCCATGTCATTTATTTTCACTCTAACCTTTATTATTTCCTTCCTTCTGCTCTCTTTGGGTTGAGTTTGCTCTTCTTTTACTAGTCTCTTGTTAGAAGTTTATTAAATTATTGATTTGAGGTTTTTTTTTACTGTAGGTGTTTCACTCTAAGCACTGCTTTAGCTGTATCTCATAAGCGTTGGCATATTGTGGTTTTATTTTTATTAATCTCAAAATATTTTCGAATTCTCTTGTGATTTCTACTTTCATTTATTGGTTATTTATTGCACATATTTGTGAATGTTCTTCTGTTATTGATTTCTACTTTACTTTTATTGTGGTTGGAGATTATACTTTGTAAAACTTCAATCTTCTTAAATTTATTGAGGGCTGTTTTATGGCCTAAGATATGGTCTATTCTGGAGAATGTTCCACATGTAATTGAGAATCATCTGTATTCTGCTATTGTTAGGTAGAGTGTTCTATAGATGTCTGTTAGGTCTTGTTAGTTTATGCTATTGTTCTAGTCTTCTATTCTCTTGCTGATCTTCTGCCCAGTTATTCTATTCATTATTGAAGGTGGAGTATTGAAGTCTCTAATTGTTATTTTTTTTAACTGTTTATATCTCCCTTCAACACTGTCAGTTTTTGCTTCATGTATTTTGGGGCTCTGTTATTAGGTGCATATATGTACATAATTGTTATATCTTTCTGATAAGTGGTCCCTTTTATCATTATAAGATATCCTTCTTTGTACCTAGTAATAATTTTTATCTTAAAGTCTATTTTGTCTGATATTAGCATAGCCACTCTAGCTCTCTTCTGATTACTGTTTGAATGGTATATCTTTTCCCATCTTTTTACTTTTAACCTATTTGTTCCTTTTAATCTAAAGTGTGCCTCTTGTAGAGAGCACATAGTTGGATCATTTTTGTATCCATTTTGTCAATCTTAGCCTTTGACTGAAATTTTTTATTCCATTTATAGTTAATAATTGCTGATAAGTCAGGATTTACATCTGCCATTTTGCCATTTATTTTCTATGTTTTATATCTTTGCTCCTCTATTATTCCATCACCAAGTTCTTTTGTGTTAAATAGATGTTTTCTAGGTGTCACTTTAATTCCTTTGTATGTTCTTTTACTATATGTTTTCGAGTTATTTTCTTAGTGGTGACCTTGGGGATTACAATTCTCAGCTTAATTCAATGCAATCTAGTTTGAATAGACACTAACTTACTTTCATTACTACACAGAAACTTTGCTTCAATATAACCCTCTTTACTCTTTTATTGTCTATTATTGCCATAAGAATTATATCTTTGTATATTATAAATTCATCAACAGTTTTATAATTGTTGCTGTAGGTAGTTGACCTTTAAATCAAGGAAAAGAAAAGAGGTATAAAAATGCATTTGTGCTGTCTTTTAAGAGTACCTATATGGTTAACTTTACCAATACTCTTTATTTCTTCATGTGGATTTGACCTAGGGTCTTTTCATTTCAGCCACCAAGACTCCTTTTAGTATTTCTTGTAGGGCAGTTCTGTGAATGATGAATTCTCCTTGCTTTTGTTTATCTGGGAACGTTTTCCTTTATTTTTGAAAGATAGATTTACTGGATATAGATTTCCTGGTTGACAGTGTTTTTTCTTTTCTTTTTTTTTTTAATAATTGATTTTCTTTTTTTTAAGATTTTATTTTTCCTTTTTCTCCCTAAAGCCCCCTGGTACATAGTTGTGCATTTTTAGTTGTGGGTCCTTCTAGTTGTGGCATGTGGGATGCCGCCTTAGCATGGCTTGACGAGTGGTGCCATGTCCTCGCCCAGGATTTGAACCAGTGAAACCCTGTGCTGCTGAAGCAGAGCTCACAGACTTAACCACTCGGCCACGGGGCTGGCCCTGGCAGTGTTTTTTCTTTCAGCATTTTCAAAATGTTGTCCCAGTGCCTTCAGGCTTACACGGTTTTTGGTGAGAAGTCACCTGTTGATCTTATTGAAGTTCTTAGGTATGTATTGACTCATTTTCTCTTGCTGCCTGGAAGATTTTCCTGGTTGTTGGCTTTGTGTTTGACTATGATGTGTCTAGGTGTGAATCCCCTTGGTATTTCCTACTTGGAGTTTGTTGATCTTCTTCAATATGCAGATTAATGTTTACCATCAAATTTGGGTTGTCTCTGGCCATTATTTCTTCAAATATTCTTTCTGCCCCTTTCTCTGTCTCTTCTGGGACTCCTACTATGTGTATGTCAGCATCACTGATGATGTTTCACAGGTCTCTGATCCTCTGTTCTTTCCACATTCTCTTTTCCTTCTGTTCCTCATGCTGGGTAATCTCAATTGATCCATCTTCAAGTTCACTGGTTCTTTCTTATGATAGCTCAAATTTCCAATTTTAGTAAATCTTTAATTTTAGGTATTATACTTTAAAGTCCAGAATTTCTATTTGGTTCTTTTTTATTAAATTAAATTTATTTTATTTATTTATTAAATAAAATTTATTAAATTAAAAATAATTTTTATGTCTTTATTGATATTCTCTATTTGGTGAGACATCTTTGTCTTAGTTTCTTTTAATACTTTAGACATAATTTCCTTTAGTTCTTCGAACATATTTTTAATAAGTGGATGAAAATCTTTGCCTAGTGAGTCCAACAACTGGGCCTGCTCGGGGCTTATTTTCCAGTGTAAGAGCCATAAATTTCTTTTTTTCCCCTCTGTATCATAATCTTTGGTTGAAAAATGAATATTTTTGATAATGTAATGTGGCTACTCTCAAAATAAGATCACCCTCAAGGATTTGTTGTTGCTTGCTTTTTGTTTTGTTTTATTTTTGTTGCTAGTTAGTTTGTTTAGTGACTTTCCTAGACTAAGCCTGTGACATCTATATTCCCTGTGGTGTTCAGCCACTGAAGTTTCTGCTTAGTTAGCTTAGTTGTCAGCTAATAACTGACTAGAGATTTTCTTAAAAGCCTTGAATCAGTAAGTCTTCTGCCCTTCGCCAAAGGGCTTTGTGTGTGTGTTGGAGCATCTCTTCAATGTTCAAGCAGTTTATAGCTCTGCTTTAGTCTTTACATCTTCCTTGTGCCAAGCCTCATGGGCAGCCCCAGTTGAGAGATTGGGACCATCTCAAGTCCTTCCTAGGCATGTGCATAGCCTTCCTGATGTCCAGGAGCATATCAGAGCTTTTCATAGCCTCCCTATGGAATCTCATTCCCCAGGTTTTCCTTTTACATTTTTGCCCAGACTCTTGATTGTCCCAACTAGTATTGCAACTTTAGCCAGCTGCAATCTTAAATAATTGGTGCTGCTAGTTTTTGACAAATCCCCTGAGGATAGAGCTTTTCCTGTGGAGTGAGCTATGAGTCAGGACAAATATCAACAGTGCCCCATAATGGGGCTTTTCAAGGAGTCTGTGAAGTAAATAATGACAATGTCCAGGGTTGGGACATTTTGAGGAGCCTCAGACCCAGTCTGGTTCCTCTGGTAGCTGCAAGGTTGGTGGTTTTCACCGCTATGGGGTTATGAGGCTGCTGGTTATCAAGGCTAACATGAAACTTGATAGAGTGGGATGGGAGTTCAGGTGCCACAACCCTGCTGCTTTTACCAAGGTTCAGCAGTTTTTCTTGAATAAGCACTCCTCAGATTGTTGCATGCCTTCTGAAAAAGTTTATTTTGACTATTTTCTTAGCCTTTTTGTTATTTTTCTGGAAGAGCAGATTTACAAAGGTCCTCACTCCACTGTTTTGTAAATCTTGCCCCTCTTCCATTATTATGTTTGTTTTTTTTTAAATATTGGCACCTGACGTAACATCTGTTACCAATCTTTTCTTTTTTTCCTTCTTCTTCTCTCCAAAGCCCCCCAGTACATAGTTGCCTATTCTAGTTGTGGTCCCTCTGGTTGTGCTATGTGGGATGCCACCTCAGCATGGCCTGCTGAACTGTGCCGTGTCTGTGCCTGGGATCTGAACTGGCAAAACTCTGGGCTGCCGAAGCAGAGGATGCGAACATAACCACTGGGCAATGGGCCGGCCCCACCCCCTCCTTCCATTATTCAACAGCAGCATTATTATTTGGTTGCACTGGGAAGCCATATTAAGACATTTTTCTCTCAGAAAAAGGCATTTTGTAAAAACACTTGACCAATTAGATCTCTGGTGAAGAATCTTCTATGGTCAAATAAATTAAGAAATTATCTTTTGCTCTTTCTTTCTCATTCTTGGAGAGCCTCAACTGCCAGCATTTTCAAGGTTCCAAGAAGTCCTGCTATAAAGAACCTGCTTAATTTTGTTTGCCAAGTGTTTCCTAAACATATTTGCCTGCATAACCGCTTTGTTTTCTTTTATTTGTTTAGCACCTCTTAATTAGTTCTCCTCAGAATATGCTAAACCAAGTTTTAAGATGAATTCCAGGCCGAGTTCCTGGGACTGCTTTTTAGAACTAATGCCTCAGCAGCTGGGTGTCTGATGAGAGTGGCCAAGGGTCCCAGAAAATGCAACAGGGACACATTGGGCCTATTTTCTATTTCTATTTTCTTTGTACTTTATCTGATTTCTAATAGTACTGGCTATCTTTTTCCAGGTTTGGGGATGTGGGTCCAGCTCATCACAAATATCCTGAGTGATCTGAGAAAATGACTTGATTTGTTTGTGGTTTTCTTTCCTTCCACCTAAGTAAAGACATGTAAAAGGATCTTCTGTAATAAGAAAGTGTGAAGAGTTTTGTGGTGGAACAAATGGTTTTTGTTCTCTTCAGCCTCCTTAACCAACAATGGACTCAGAAATCACTCACAGACTGAGGCAGAGAAGCTGCAGAACCAGCACTCTGTAGTCACCTGCATACACCTGCACACCCACGCACACAAACATGCATACACACACACATGCAGAATGCCCTGGTGGGGGTGCTGAAGCCTGGTAGGGGTCAGGTGGCAGGAGTCCCCAAACAGGTTGCTTATTCCCCAGAGCAGCCTCATCCCTTTATCACAAGGGGTTGTGCAAACATATTCTTTCTTCTGAGTGCCATGGCCTGAGTAGGACTGTGGAGGCCTGCCAAGGAGGCTTGGGAGTCCTCACAGGAGGGGGTAAGGGGTCTGTGTCTTCAGCCCAGGACTGAGGAATCAGGAAACTGGTTCTTGTCCTGCCTTTGTCACTATTCTGGGAAAGTTGCTTCACTTTCCTGAGTCTTCTTTGTAGTAAAACAAAGGCATTGAACATGATTTCTACAATCCTTTTCAGCTCTGGTGTTCACAGAATTTATGATACATAATGCTTTCATTGAGCAGGGAGTCCTGGCATCACGCATGGCCGTGGTCCCATAAAAGGCCCCATCCCCCACCTCTTGTCAGGCCTGTACAGGCCACGCCTCTGGAAAATGGCCTTTTTTCTGGTTTCCATCAGCATGGCAATTGTGGACTTCCTGCCATGTGGCCCATAAACCCAGTGTCTGAGCCAAATGTGGAGAAAGCACAAGCCTGTCTATAAGGAAGGAGCTGATGGACAGGTATGCCAACTCTGACTTCCTTTTCTGCAGGCTGAAATACAGGAAGGCTCTGGCCCTCCTCCCTACCAGTGTTTGGGGTGTGGGGCACCTGATCAGCAAGGCCTCCCACGTCACCATCACCTTTGCCTCCACGTTTTATGGGAAGCTTGGGCCCTCGGGGTGGGGGGCAGGGTGTAATGTGCACAGGACATCAGCCAGTTCTCTTCCCAGCACCTCTGCCCCACCCCCATCCTAGCTCTCACATCAAAGCAGCAGGCTCCAGAGTGGCCCTCTGAGGATGTCCCATGAGCAGCTTCAGGTCAGAGCTGAGGAGAACTGTTCATGCAGAGGCAATTCCACATTTTACAACTCTAATTGGGTGCTTTCGCAACTGCAGCAAGTTGATTAAAAACATGCACACACAGACAAGACAGAAAGCACTAAAAACTTTGCTTATTTTACAAATGCAGTGGACTAAGACTGCAGTGTTGCTGCTGAGGCCTGATTGACCAAGAGTGTGCATGGCATCTTTCCAAAGACACAGCTGGGCCCACAAGGGCCACACGGGGACCCGCATGCCCAGTAGAGAGCACACAAACCTTGCCCCACCTTGTTCATCAGTGAATGTGTTGGGTCCTGCCTGGCACTGACTAGGCGAGGCTGGAGGCCATGAAGGCTGCATGTGTGGTGCTTCTGGCCTGAGGTTTGCAGGCCTGCAGGTGGTCTGAGGTCAGGCTGTACCCAGGTGGGAGGACAGAGGGCACAGGCCATCACAGGCAATCACTGCAGGTGATGATTGAGGGTGCCCCATCAAAACTGGTTAAAAACTCCTCTTGCCTGAGCTCCTAACTTGCCTGATCCTCTTACTCAACACCCTGGATGCTGACAGGCACCTCCAGCTTATCCTGCCCAGAAGCCATGCTCACTTTCTGTCCCAGCTGTCCCAAGCTCTTCCTTGACTTTTCATCTCAGCTGAGAGGGCCTTCCTGAAGGTCGTCTTCTCGCATCCTTCTCCTCTGACCTGTCAGTGGGTCCCAGAGAGGGGGGCATTGGAAGCAGCAGGTCTTTGCTATTGGCCCCTCCTCCTTGCGGCTGCCCCTTGTTTCTCCTTTTCCTTTATTGTCCTTTCTCCCAAAACAGCAGGAGCCGGGCTTTAAAAATGTAAGTCAGATGATACAGCTTTCTTGCTTAAAAACCCCTACTGGCTTCCCATTTCTCTGGAATAAAATCCCAAGGCCTAGCCACAGTCTGAAGGCCCTGCCTCCCTCCCATACTCCATCTTTTCTCTTTCTTCATCCAGGTCCCTTCATTCCAGCCCCTGGGGAGCTTCTTCCTGTCTGTTCTTGAGCCACAACCCTGCCCCTCCCCACGAGGAGTTTTGCATTTGCTCTTTGCTCTGCTTGGAACGCTCTGCCCCAGATGTCCCCAAGGCCACACATGAACATTCTTATCTTTTTCAGAGAAGGTTTCCCTGACCCCCCAGTGGAGAAGTCACCCCTCCACCTCACACTTCCTAGTTTATTATTTGCAGCAATTACCATCCCCAATTGAAATGATCATTTTCGTGGTATTTATTTGCTTCTAATTAACCTCCCCTCTAAGAACGAGAGCTCCCTAGTCTGTCTTGTTGACCACAGTTGCCAGAATAGCACCCGACACACAATAGGTGCCTGGCGAATGTCGAATGAATGAGGTGGAGGAAGTGAGGTAACTGGATTCTACTTTCAGAAGCCACCTCACCTGGATGGGAATGCCTACCTTTTGGAAAAGAATGACTCCCTCCCAAGACCACAGGGTCAGCAGGGCTGGCTGAGGTATGAACATCCCTCTTGCTGGAGGAGTTGACACTGCACTGCAGTAGAGACCCAGGAGCTCTTCTGTGTAGAGCCATATGCCAGCCCATTGGCAAGGCTCAGTCCGCACTATGAGGCAGCAGCCTGTGAGTGACCGGTCGAGGTCATCATGCTCGCCCACCCCTCCTGCCACCTGAACAGTCCTCCTTGTGGGTGGCTGTGGGATGGTGAAAGACATTTGTAAGTAGAGAAAAGGAAGAGGTGAGGTGAAAAGTAGCTCAGTAATTTTATTTATCTCTTTTTGCTTATTTCTATTTGCTAATAATTTTATAACCATGTATTTCTTTCATAATTTTTTTTAAGAAAGAAAAACATAATCATTATTAAAAATATCATTCCAGGGACTGGCCTGGTGGCATAGTGGTTAAGCTCATGTGCTCCACTTTGGCAGCCAGGTGTTCCTGGGTTTGGATGCTGGGTGTGGACCTACTCACTGCTCATCGAGCCATGCTGTGGCAGCTTCCCACATAGAAGAATTAGAATGACCTACAACCAGGATTACAACTATGTCCTGGGGCTTTGGGGAGGAAAAAGAAAAGAGGAAGATTGGCAACAGATGTTAGCTAAGGGCCAATCTTCCTAAAAAAATAAAGAAAAATCATTCCAGTAGATGAATACCATCACAAAAAAAGAGAAAGAAGGCTACTAATAATAATTTGTCTTAAAAATTTTTGGATGCAATCACCTACAAATGATCCATGCTCTAGCTCGGGGGTCAGCAAACTACAGACTACCACATGTTTTAATGAGTAAAGTTTTCCTGGCACACAGCGGTACTCATTCTATGGATGCCCTCGGGCTATAACGTCTAAGTTGAGACAAAGACTGCGACCTGCGACCAAAATATTTACTATCTGGTCCTTTCCAGGAGGAGTTTGCTGACTCCTGCCCTAGATGGAAAGTTTCCTGCTCTCTGTGCTTACTGGGGCTCCCTCCACAATACTGGGTGGTCACTTGCAGCTGCTTCCAAGGTCTCTGCCTCCATTTGGTGTGTCTGTCTGTCTCTCTGTTGTTGGTCAAAAACTATATCCATCTTTATATTATTCTAGGGGCTGGCACATTTTTGGCCTTTAAGTTAATCGATGTTATATATATTTTTTGGTTCTGCTTGCATGAGGAAGTCTCAGCTGATGTCTCACTCCTCAGTGGGGTCAGATGCGGCTGCAGAGGTGGGGGGCTGTCCTGAGCTGAGCCCCATTAGGGATCCTGACAGCTGCCTCCTTCTCAGCTGGGCAAAAGCTCTTGGCCACCATGGCCAGTTCGAAGCTGGCCCTCCACAGCACTCATAGCTCACGGCCGCCACGGAAAGCCTCTTGAGAGCCAAGTCAACAGCAGCTAGGTGTGGAGGCAGTAAACTGCCACCAGTCAGACCAAGCCAGGGAGGTGGGGGTTTGGGGGGAGAGGGCAAGTCTGACATGCAGATTTCTTTTTCTTTTTTTTTAAGAAATCCATTTTGTTCCAGTCATACGAAAATAACTGGACTCATTTATGAAACATTTATAAGCAAGTACCCTGCAGAGCATGAAATGCAATGTGGCAATTCACTTGTAATTTGCAGCAAGCACCAATGGCACAAAACAAGTAGCCTGAACCCAGTCAATTTAATCTGTCTCCAATCCTGTGTATACTATGAATTAGCTTTTTAACACTTTGACACTCTCTACTAGGTAATATAAAGGCAAATAGCAACTGAACATGGCTCTTAGCCAGACCAAATGATCACAATTCTAGGCTAGTGGAATTCAGTTAGGGAGACTGTAAATGCAGTGGCAAGCCCAATAATTTATCTCCTATGAGAAAGTAGTGTCTATCACGAGGGCCTCCAGAAACTGTGCGTGTGTGAGTGTGTGTGTGTGTGTGTGCTAGCATATGTGTCAGGGGTGTACGTTGGAGGAGATGGGAGAGAGGGCCCAGCATTCTTTGAAAAGAGGAAGAATAGACCAGGGTGCACGTGAAATTCTCTCACTTTGTCGTCTGCCCACTCTCTACTCCTGAGAATGGCCGTTTGACTCCAGATGGGCCTCTCCCCTACTCGGGAGGTGCTGTGAGGCGAATGCACAGAGCCTTCCCCATCTCAGCAAAGGGTGGTAGATTCCCGTTAAGATCACGTCCCAGAGAACTCACAGTCCCTTCAGGAAATGGCTCAAGGCAAATGGCCTCATTCTGTGGCTAATCTGCAGGCGCACCTGGGGTCTCACGCTATGGCTTCACCGAAGAACCACAGGACCCAGGTTGGCTGGGGGCATGCCGACCTTGACAAAGTGTAATACTTGCTCATTATGCTTATGGAAGGAGCCATAAGCTTGGTTCCTCATGATTCCTCCATCCCTGAAGTAAGCAGGCCACTGTTTAGCATTTTCTCCAGAAGTCTGATTCCAGGGGAGCTGCCAATGCTGGACGAAGACTCCACTGTCTGCTGGAGGTGCCTGGTGGGGTTGGCAGTCATTGTTTACTTGGCAGGACCCACGGGTCCTCTGCCCACTGTGTTTCAAGTGTCACAGGAGCAGGCAGGCCCAGTGAGATGGGGCTGCCCACATCTCGAATGTCCCTCCCAGGGACTTGGGTAAAAAATGTGGACAATAGATCATTATTTTCCCTGTCTCCTTCATGGGTTCCTCCTCCTCCTTCCACCTCTCAGAACTGCAGGTCTCCAGGTTGACTGTGGGAGCTTCTGGAAAGCCTAGTAAAATGCAGATTCCTATTCTTATAAGAGTCAGAGCCTGAGGTGGTGCCTGGGAGTCTGAAGTATGTGATTCATAGACCAGAGACCATGAGGTCTCACCTGCTGATGGCCCCCAGAACCTCCTCAGGTGTCACCACTTGTCCCTGTGCTGTCCATCCTGGGCAGTGACACCCATGCCCAGGAGTAAACTACTGCTTCAATACCGGCTCTCGGTAATCTTTCCACTGAGCTCCATCACCACCTTCATGTTCTTCCTCATCATATTTACCATCTGGTACACCTGTCATTTGCCAGACCCTGTGTGATTGCTTTAGAAATATTTTCATTTAATTTTTACAACAAACCCTGTTAGGTAAATAGTTTTGTCCCCACTTTACAAATGGGGGAACTGTGGCTCAGAGGTTAAGCAGCATGCCCAAGTTCAAGCAGCTGCCAAGTGCAGCAACTGGGTTTCCAGCTCTGTGGCCCTCAAAGGCCCTGCCATTGACAGAGCAAAGTCCTCACAAGGTGACTGGACCTGGCTCGGATCCATGTCTCCACACTCAGCTCCCACTGGGCACCAGCACCTGTATACCAGTGTTAGGGGAGGAATTATGTCCTGCCTAAATTCATATGCTGAAGCCCTAACCCCGAGTACCTCAGAATGTGGCTGTATTTGGAGACAGGGTCTCTAAAAAGGTAATTCAGTTAAACGAGGCCATTAGGTTGAGTCCTGATGATACCAGCCCTGATATCGGTTTGCCTACATTAAGCCAGCATTTTTGGGGTTAAAACCAAAGCACTCATCCCCTTTCCCTGCTTATGCCTCAACTTCCTGGCACCAGAATCCACCATCCACCATGGAGGAAGACGACCAAGGATATCCACCTGCAGATTTCCTTATCTCATCATCCCCCTTCCTACATGCAGCCTCACAAGGCTAAACGCAGGCTAGTGGGAAAGCGTCAACCAGCGAGGCCACAGGTTCCCCCTCCCTACAAGCAGCCACATTCCTTACAACCTTTAAAACCCCTTATCTCCCATCTTTTGGTGAAACGAGATAAATTTGAGGGCTCACTCTTGTCTCCTGGCTGATGGCATCTGAAATAAACACACTTTCCTTTCCATAAGCCTGGCATTTAGTTTTTATTTAGCCCGTTTGTGTGGTGGGTAAAGAACCTATGTTTGTAGCTGGTAACACTAATCCAGCGTGACTGGTATCTTTATAAGAAGAGGAGATTAGGACACAGAGAGAGACACCAGGGGCACAGCGCATGGAGGAAGGACCATGTGAGGACACAGGGAGAAGACGGCTGTCTATAACCCAAGGAGAGAATCTTCAGGTTTTTCCTGAGCACCCCTGCCAACACCTTGGTCTTAAACTTCCACTTTCCAGAACTGTGAAGAATAAAGATCTGTTGTTCGAGCCACCCCATCTGTGGTATTCTTCATGGAAGCTGAGTGAGCTAACACACCCAACTTCCTGGGCTGCCCTGAACTTTTGCTCACCCCTGCCTCCCGCCCCAAAACCTGGGGTGCTCTTCCTACTATCTTTCTTTGGTTAGCCTTTGCCAGTCATTTGAGATTCAATTTATGAGTCACTTCCTCTCCGAACCCTCTCCTGAGGTCTGTTTGTGCGGAGGGCTCCTTTGAACACCCAGAACCCCTTGCCATCATGCTGGCTTAGCAGACACTAGACCCATCTGGACAGCAAGCTCTTGAAGGGCTCTCTGCGCCTGGTGCAGGTCCTGGCACCTGGCCCTGCTAGATGTCAAATAAATGCTGGTTCACTAGAAACAGTGCCAAGTCCCCAAGACAGGACTTGTTGGAAACTAAGTCCCTCGTGTTCTCTGCTTCCCCAAGCTCACACTCAGAAGCCTCTGCTATCCCTGAGCAGGCGCTGAGGTGGCCACATTTCCTCCCACTCCTCCTTTCCATGGTCACTCAGCTCCTGCCCCTCAGTGGAGCACAAGAAGCCTGTCCTAACCAGGGGAGCCTGGCTCTCCCCTGACTTGTGGTAGCTGCCCAGCCTTTTCTTGCCTTGAGCCTGCGATGTCGTTAGGCCTTCCCCTCCTTGGTGCTTCCAGATCCTGAGGCCGGTGGGATATTACAGAGGCTGGGCCTCCCCTGTCCTCAGGACCTGAAGTGTTCAGGGACAGCTCCCTGCCACCTCCATCTGCTGCCTCTGCTTCCTGTCAGTCAACTCTGCATTTACTGCATCTCTATAGCCTGCTTCATAAGTGGGGCAGATCCTTCCATGTTGGGACCCTGGCTAAAACAGCTAATTTAAAGCAGCAGAGGGGGAAAAAAAGTGATTTTGATTTGGATTGAAAATGTATTACATCATATGCATTATTTTCACAGCACCAGCTTCATTTTGCTGTTTTAATAATTTTTCACATACACTAATCTTAGAATGATTTGTATCTCTAGTGCATCCATCAACTAGTATGCTTATAGGCATGTAAGGGTGTGACTCGCCCTTGATCCAGGTGTGGACACCTAGCAGTCCATGAGGGTAGCTGTCCTGAGCTGGCACTTCCTTACCTGTCACATGAGGACAATAATGTCTACACTGCGGGTCTTTTGAAGAGATTTTGTGATGGCTACTCAAGTGTCAGCTCTCACTGATAGCCACTGGTATTAACTTAATTTTAAAAGCCTGAGTCAAACAACAACTTCTTTAGTATTTTCTTTACCATCTGTCATGGAACAGATCATTATTTCTTTTTTTAATTAACTAAGTGAGAAAGGGAGAAAAGAGATGTCACATTTGGGAATGGGACAAAAATAGCTTTAGCAGGTTGGAAAGGAAGTGACTAAGAGCTGCCTGCTAAGATTTGCCTCCAGGGGAGAAGGCATGTGACCAGCGACTGTGTCTGTAGGGGATTCACAACCTGGGGTCACCCTCCTTAGTCCAGTTGTACCCATGGATTCCAGCACCAGCCATCTTCACGCAGCACCTTGCTGGCAATGTCCAACCTTGGCTGCACCCTGGCTACTTTTTTCTTGCCTGGAATAAACATGTGTTTTATTGTTGTTGTTTGTTTTGGCTTGTACACACTGCCACAAAACACCACTGGGCTGTGTGCATGGTTATTAATTTAACCATTTACCAATCAAGAGAAGAGTATGTGAGGAGCCATCTTCTGCTGGGAGCATGTGTCTGAATAAAGAAAGATGCAGAAGTCAACTGCCTTGCCCTGTAGCAGCTTACAATCCAGTTGATAGCATAAGTCTTACAATTTAAAAAAAATTTAACAATATACAGTATGAGCACAGAGACCTTGAGTGCTCAGGGAGTATAGAGGAGGGAGAGATGGACTAGGGGCGGTGGTGGGAAGAGATCCATTGATGATAAGACACAAAACTCAAGGAGGAGAGCAGGCCGGGCATCTATATGCTTGAGTGTGGAGTTGCATCACCATGTCTGTGGTGCCCACCGTGCCCTGTCGAGCCTCTGCTCAGTTCCACGGCCCTCAGAGAAAGGATGAGCTTGCTCCAGCTCAGAAGGAAAGGTCCTGGCCCCTCGCTGAGGGTGGCTTCTCTGCCTGCTGCTTCCTCTCTCCATAGGGCAAGCAAAGCCGTTTTCCTCTGGGAAGGAAGGAACAGCCACAGGACAGCTCAGATCCCACCTGGTCCCAGGCAGAAGGAACGTCAGAAACGGGACCTCACCCAGGCCCCACCCACCATTCTTGGATTAACCGTTTGGCAGGCTAGATGGCTTGGGTGTTGGTTCTTCCTCAGATCCTCTTTATTTTTTTTCATTTTATTATTTTTTTTAGGTTAATGGATTTTTTATATTGCAGTAACATTGGATTATAACATTATATAGCTTTCAGATGTACACTGTAATATATTTCGAATTCTGTGTAGATTACATTATATTCACCACCCACTTTCTAAAAGCTCTACTTTTTCACTCCCGTCCTCTCACATATTATGCTTTTCAAATCATATATAATCTCTTGTTTTGTGTGTGTCTATCCATTACCCTCTTATCATTGAAATAGGTAGTTTTAGTACTTTTGTCTTTTAACTTTCATCTTATCTTCACAGGTGGTTGATATGCTGCCTTTACTATATTTTTACCTTTATCAGTGATTTTTATTGCCTGTTTTCTTGGGGGGGGGTTATTTTTTTGATAATTTTTTTATCCCTATTTGTGGTCATTACTTTCCCACTTAAATAAGTCCCTTCAGCATTTCTTGCAAAACTGATTTCTTGCTGATAAACTCCTTTAATTTTTGCTTGTCTGGGAAGCTCTTTATCTCTCCTTCCATTCTGAATGACCACCTTGATGGATAGAGTATTCTTGGCTGTAGGTTTTTTCCTTTTAGCACTTTAGATACATCGTGCCATTCTCTTCTCGCCTGTAGGGTTTTGGCTAAGTCCACTGATAGCCTCATGGGCTTTCCTTGATATGCCACTTGTTGCCTTTCTCTTGCTGCTTTTAGGATTCTCTCTTTATCTTTAATTTTGGACATTTTAATTATAATGTGTCTTGGTGTGGACCTCTTTGGGCTTATCTTATTTGGAGCTCTCTGTGCTTCCTGTACTTGAATGTCTGTTTCCTTCCTTAGACTAGGAAAATTTTCATCTATTATTTCTTCAAATAAATTTTCTGCTCCTTTGTCTCTCTCTTCTCCTTCTGGGACGTCTATAATATGAATGTTGGTGTGCTTGATATTATCCCAGATTTCCCTTAGACTGTTCTCATTCTGACTAATTCTTTTTCCTTTTTTCTGTTCTGCTTTCCTCTAGTCTTTTGTCTAGTTCATTGATCTGTTCTTCTGTATCCCCTACTCTACTATTGAGTCCCTCTAGTGAATTTTTCATTTCCAGTATTGTATTCTTCATTTCTAATTGGTTCTTTTTCATATTTTCCAGTTCTTTGTTGATGAACTCACTGTGTTCATCCAGTCTTCTCCTAATATCTGTGAACATCCTTATGAGACTTTGTTTGAACTCTTTGTTGAGTAGGTTGCTTATTTCTGTTTCATTTAGTCCTTTTTCTGGGGTTTTGTCCTGTTCCCTTGCTTGGAATATATTCCTTTGTCTCCTCATTATGCCTCTTTCTCTGTGCTTATTTCTGTGTATTAGGTGAGTCAGCTCTGTCTCCTGATCTTGGAGAAGTGGCCTTATGTAAGAGATGCCTTTTGAGGCCCAGCTGTGTGCTTCCCTCTCATCACCAGTCCAAAAGATCCAGGAGTGACCCCTTTGGGGGCTACTTGTGTCCTTTTGCTGTGGCAGGGTTGCTCTTAATGCAGGTACCCAGGGAGTCTAGTCTTTCCTTCCCTGGCCAGCTGTTTGTAAATCTGGTTTGGGGAGCCTCAGCACCATTAGCTACAAGGTCTAACAGCACACTCCTGTTACAGTTTTCCTGTTAATTGGGTAGGTACCAGTGTAGCTGGTTGCTAGGCTCAGGGGTTTACAGTTGCTATAGGCCTCAGACCTACAAGGCTGTTGTCAGTTCTCTTAGGAGTGCAGCTGAGTGGGGCTAGCCCTTGGCATGAGGGCACTCAATTGTTTCAGGCTTTCGAAGGTGGGGCTAATCCTTTTTATGGCTATGTGTGAAGCATAGGTCTTCTGCCCTGCTGATAAGCCTCACCCCCCACAGGACCACACACACTGTCAACACAGTCCTGGTCTGTGCACTCTTCCCAGTGCCCTGGAGCATACCCCGATGCCCCACTGCAGAGGCCCCCACCTCTCTACCAATGTCCCCCACAGGTCACCTGGTCCTCACACAGGCCCTGTCCCACAGAGGCAGACACTCACCTGCCTGTAGAGGATCAAGGCACCCAGTCAATGTAGGCCAACAAGTAGCCTGAGGGCTTGCTATGGGTGGGGCAGGTCCCAAGGTCTGCCTGCCCCGGCTGAACTGAATTAAATCTGCACTCCAGTGGGTGTGGCAGCCCCCTGGGCTAACATGCCAGGAGAAGAACCTCAATGGTGTCTGCCTGGGTCTGTGTCAGCACACCTGGACCAGGTCAGAACAATGGCCCCTACCAATGTCTCAGTCTCCAGAGAAGTCCCTCCACTCACCAAGATGCCCCCAGAGCCCACTATATCAGTCTCTTTTCACCAAAAGACTGTCGGCCTTCTCTCTGGTAATTTTAGGTTGTTGAGATGGGTGAGCTGGTGTGTGGGCCCTTTAAGAACTGGATCTTTTCTTCTTTCATCTAATAACTTTTCTGGGGGTATCTCCACTGTAGTTAATAGCCAGCAAAGGCAGATGGTTAGACCCTCGTCTCAGTTGTGGTGAGTCTGAAGTATGCTAATAGCAGTATCAGCCCCCGCTCTGGACCTCACTTCTCCAGGAAGGGCTGCATACCTTAGAGTGGGTCCTACCTGGCCGGCTGAGAAACTCTGCTGCTCCTGAAGGTGACTTTTTCCTCCCCAGCAGGAATTTCTGCCCCTTCCGCCTTAGCCAGGACTTTTCTTGTTGTGGGGCTTCTTTTTATCCAGTTTTCAGTTTTCTATCCAGGGTAATTTTTCCAAAAATAGTTGTAACCTGGTTGCGTTCATGGGAGGAGATGAGTTCAGAGTCTGCTTATGCTGCCATCTCGACGAGATCTCTCAGATCCTGTTTAATAACACTAGTTACAATAATAAAACTAACACTGTATGATTATTATATCATATTACTGCATTTGAGCAGAGAAAGTAATCGATCATCAATGTGTTCACCATACAGCATACAATGTACAGTATAATACACAATGTGATGTACAGGGTGAACTGTACTATACAAAATAGCTCAATACGTAGACTAAACTATAATATGATATGTGATATATGGTATATAAAATATGATGATACTTGTGAGAATAGTTCACTCTGTCTAAACGCAGCCCAAATAACAAACATTCCACAGGAGACCAAAGGCTGAAGCTTTGGGGACCAGAGAAGTGCTAGGCATTCTACGAATTCAGTAATAAAGACGCATAGGAAACTTTTGGCCACATCTTCCTTAGGCATACAAAAGTGCTCCTGATGTGGCCTTACTTCCCAGTGACCTGGAATTTGCTTTTTTGACTTAGCTCCATGTCCTCTGCTGCATGTCCTCGGACTCCCTCAGCTGCCTGCTCCACCTGAGCTAGGTGCCCCCTTGTCCCAGCCTGGCCCCAGCAGCCAGCTCGAGGGACCTCTGCTGTAGAATTTGGGATTGTGAATGCTTGTTCACATGGTTCTCGTCCTGATTAAACCATGGGCTACAGCATTCTTAAAACTTCTCCTCCTGGCCCATTGGTCAGTCATGAAACACCCATGTAGTGAGTTATGATCAGTATTTAAAAAAATGAACAGAATAGAACATATCAGGATGTACCACACGTAGTATGGATCAGCTCCTTTTGTAGGAATTTTGTTTCTCCTCTGTGTGTCTGTGTGTATACTGGGTCATGATGTAAAACATATTTTTTACATTTTACTGCAGATTGTGGTCAAAAAAGTTTTAAAACCCTGAGCTAGAGGACTGGCATTTTCTTACCCATTTTTATTTCCCTCAGGGCCTACAAAGTGTCTGGCCCCAGTAAACATCAATTGAATTGATACATGAATTAATACATCAATGGAGGAGTTAAGTCAATAGATAGGCAGAGTGGTTGCCTATTCTTCTCAGCTACCTCTGCTCCAACAGCTTCTAGTCCCCATCCCTCCCCAGAGCTGCAGGAATGGTCCTCCGCCAGCGCTGCCTGAGTTCACACACTGGCACTGCCAGATGAGGGATTGTGCAGAGGCCCGAGCCCACCACTCGGGTATCTGCACAGCTGAATCCAGACCTCCACTGGGTCCTGCAGTGCACGGTGTGGGGCCGAGCCGTGCCTGGTACCTGGTACCTACACTGAACTCTAGCACCTTCCTGCTCCCCTCCTGCACAGGCGAGGGGGAAGGCACCCTAGACTTGATGCTATGCAGTACAGGCAGGCCACACCTGAGCCCCACTGACTTTCCTTTGCCAGGTGTCTGATCTCACTGGACTCAGAGAATGCCAGTGATTTGCTGGAAGCAGTCCAGAGTCTGACAAGCTGGCATTCCAAAGCAGTGAACTTGGAGAGTGACCACTACAGTTATCCAGCTGAAAATGCACGACGGCCACATCTCAGCTAGCTCTGGGGGAAAATCCAGAGGCCGAGGTGCTTTGCACTGTAGCTGCGCCTGCCTGAGAGTCTCCACGAGCTTCCCTCTGGAGAAAACGCTCCCACGTTGATCGGACTCATTTGTCATATGGCTTTCACTCCAAGAACCTTTGGGAACTGAGCTGCTGCCAAACACTTGGCCTGAGATTGGGCCCTGGGCCAGACTCACTGCAAATGTGCTGCATCAGCAAACCTGCGCAGAGCAATGCGACCATGACCCAAGTGAGGCCAAATGGCCCGGAAGAAACTTGCCTCTGGCAAGGACAGTCTTCCCTAGGGGCCTTCTAAGAGCTCTCACTCAGGGATGGAGTAGAGGATACAGTGACTTGACAGCTAGAGAGGAAAGAAAGCGTGAAAACACAGATCGTCTGGTCATAGGAAGCAAGAAGTAGAGCTAGCCAGTGGGCTCTCCTTGGGACCTCCCATATTGCGCTTGGTTTCCTGAAGGTGAGATTGGCTATATGTCATTTGCTGTGTACTACACTTAGCATAAAGGCTGTGTGCAGTCTAGTGCACATTGGGCATTCAGTTTGTGTATAATGAAGGATTGTTGATTGAATGAATGACCTTCTAGGAATCTTTAGGAATCAGAACTTCTAAGTGGTCTGTTGATTCCAAAAAGCAGAATCATTATGTCTCCTGAAGTAAAGCAATTAAGATGTAAATTAAAAACAAACAAAGGAAAGACCTAAATGTTCCAAGAGACTACAGTGGTTTAGTTAGTTATGAGCAAAGTAAGCCTCAGGATTCTGTTTTCATTTCTAAATCCCCAGTGCTCGCACGGTGCTTGGCGCATAAGCGCAGAGTAAACGTTTAATGAATGGAGACATTTCAGTCTCCAGGCTGCAGAAAACCTCCTCCTGACCTCCATCTCCCTCTCCCATCCAGCCCCTCAACACACACACACACACACACACACACACACACACACACCTCTCATTATGTTTCCAGGCCAGAAATTCCACAATCAGAGATACTTTCTTTTAAATTGAGGCCTTGGCCCTTTTAGAAAATCTTTGAGAGGTTGAACATAATGTCTTATTGTTTACAAGCAAGAACGAGTGAGTTTGCCAAATCCTTCTTTGAGAGCTTGTTCAGATGAGGGCCAAGAGAGCAGATGTCAACGAGGAAGCCCGTGAAGTGGTCACAGGAGAAGGGAGGGGGCCAGAATTCTCTCTCCCCACCTCATTTCTCCTCCCCCACCTCCCCAGCTGACCTCTGGTGTAGAGATAGCCCTGCAAATCGGAAACTTAGAATTATCTATGCCTAGATCTTCATAATTGCATTGAAATGATCTTTTCTTAAAATGTTATTTATTTATTTATTTATTGAGGTCACAGTGGTTTATAACATTATATAAATTTCAGGTGTACATCATTATATTTCAACTTCTGTATAGGCTACATTGTGTTCATCACCAGCAGTCTAGCTTCCATTCGACTCTATACAAACGTGCCCCTTTACCCCTTTCACCCTCTCCTAACCCCCTTCCCCTCTGGTAACCACCAATCTATTTTCTGTATGTGTATGTTTGTTTATCTTTCACATATGAGTGAAATCATAGGGTATTTGTCTTTCTCAGTCTGACTTATTTCATTTAGCATAATGCCCTCAAGCTTCATCCATGCTGTCACAAATGGCGAGATTTTATCTGTTTTCTGGCTGAGTAGTATTTCATCATGTATATATACCACATCTCCTTTATCCATTAGTCCATTAATGGGCACTTAGGTTGTTTCCCAGTCTTGGCTATAATAAGTAATGCTGCAATGAACATAGGGGTGCACGTGTCTTTTTGAATTAGTGTTTTTATATTCTTTGGATAAATACCCGGAAGTGAAATAGTTGGATCATACAGTAGTTCTGTTTTTAATTTTTTGAGGAATCTTCATACTGTTTTTCATAGTGACTGCACCAGTTTACATTCCCACCAGCAGTGTAAGAGGTTCCCTTTTCTCCACATCCTCTTCAACACTTGCTATCTCTTTTCTTTAAAATAATAGCCATTCTGATGGGTGTGAGGTGATATCTCATTGTGATTTAGATTTGCATTTCCCTAATAATTCGTGATATTGAACATCTTTTCATGTGCCTGTTGGCCATCTGTATATCTTCTTTGGAAAAATGTCTTTTCAGATCCTCTGCCCATTTTTTAACCAGTTGTTTGTTTTCTTGTTGTTGAGTTGTATGAGTTCTTTATATATTTTGGATAGAAAATCAACATACAAAAATCAGTTGCATTTCTATACACTAATAACAAACTAGTAGAGAAGAGAAGAAAACAACCCCATTTACAATCATGACAAAAAGAAAATACCTAGGAATAAATTTAACCAAGGAGGTGAAAGACTTGTACACTGAAAATTATAAGACATTTATGAAAGAAATTGAAGAAGACATAAAGAAATGGGAGGATATTTCATGCTCATGGACTAGAAGAATTGCAATAGTTAAAATGTCCACATTACCTAAAGCAATCTATGGATTCAATGCCATCTCTATAAAGATTTCAAAGCATTTTTCACAGAAATAGAACGAAAAATCCCCAAATTTATATGGAACAAAGACCCTAAACAGCCGAAGCAATCCTGAGAAAAAAGAACAAAGCTGGAGGCATCAAAATCTGACTTCAAAACATACTACAAAACTATAGTAACCGAAACAGCATGATATTGGTAGAAAAAATAGACACACAGATCAATGAAACAGAATTGAGAGCTCAGAAATAAACCCACACATTTATGGACAGTTAATTTTCAACAAAGGAGCCAAGAGCATACAATGGAGAAAGGAAAGTCTCTTCAATAAGTGGTGTTGGGAAAACTGGACAGCCACATGCAAAAGATTGGAAGTAGGCCGTTACCTTTCACCATGCACAAAAATCAACTCAAAATGGATTAATGACTTGAATGTATGATCCGAAACCATGAAACTCTTAGGAGAAAGCATATGCAGTATGCTCTTCAACATCGATCTTAGCAATTTCTTTTTGAATAAGGTGTCTAACTGTGCAAAGGAAACAAAAGAAAAAATAAATAAATGGGACCACATCAGACTAAAAAGCTTCTCCAAGGCAAAGGAAACCATCAACAAAATAAAAAGACAACCTACTGATTGGGAGAAGATATTTGCAAATCATACATTCAGTAAGGGCTTAATAGCAATGCAGTTAGCTCAAGTGGTAAGGAGCAGATCCTGTCATCACATCCTTAAAGAGAATTGGGTTAAAAAGAAAAAAGGCATGATTTTAAATAGGAAAGCTGCAGCCTTCAGAAAAGGACAGAAATAAAACAGCAGATTTAGATGGCAAGCTTGTGGGTGGGTTTTCTCTTGGTGACTAGATTCAGAGAGGACGAGTACCTAATCCAGCAGGCATCTGTTAGAGCCACCTGGAGCGCCGACCCACCAGAGAGCGGAGGACACAATCTCTTGCTGCCTGGTGTCATAGAGGTGTTAACAGGGAGTCTCAGAAGCAGGTGTCAGATTCTTCTGTATGAAGCCCTGCCTGTGCTTCCTGATGGACAGAAGAATCACAGAGACGGGATGGAGACCCTGAGACTGAGGGGAGAGATGACTCTCCTGGAACCACACAGATCATTTTCAAGAACTGGCCTGAACCCCAAACCTTGATTGTCAGGCCACGTGCAGGTCTGCCATCTTTACCCTTGTTAGCAGGTACAGCCGGGGCAGTACTGGACTTTGGGAAGATGGCACCAGGGACTGCATGTCACGTTTAGAGAAACCAATTATTATGGTCTTCACTGACAGTATACCGAAGAAATGCTCTGTTCAGAGACCATAGGCCCTGGCATGGTAACGCAGCATAAACACCCTCAGTCTGCGCAGCACTTTTAGGCACGACCAACAGCAGGAGTCAGCTCCCCGATATACTTCAGGGCTGCCAGATCCTGCCCAGCTGGGAGCACGCAGAGGACATGAGACAAAAATCACCTGGAGGTGACAGGACCACACTGTGCAAACCCAGCGCCGCCTTCCAAGTGAAAAGAGCCAAACTGCCTAGCCAAAAGAGCTAGGTCTGGACCCAATATCCCCTGCCTGCCTTTTGCTTATAAATCCCCATAGGGAGAGGCATACAGAGATGGTTTCTCGGAAGTGTGTCATTTCAGCCTGGGCAGCTGAAATACATCTGCCAATGTGACATTTCCAAGGCTGCTATCTTTCGGGCTAAAAACTCACCTGCAAACTGTCCATATCTAAAATGCAGCTTTTTTGACGGGCAGCACTTGCCCAAGTTTCCTAGAGTGTCCTGGGCAAGTCTCTGCCGTAGCACCCAGAACAGGGCAAGGCGCACAGGAGGCAGCTGGGAACGAGTGAATGAACAATGAAGGCAATAATTCTTTATTTAACCTCATGAGGCAAATATTTACTCATTCACTAATGAAAACGATTACTGAATTCCCAGATGGTAAGAAGCTGCTCTTCTCCTTTCCTGACACCGTTGATAGAGAACTAATGACACCCGGAAGCAGAACTAGTCCATGAACAATACCGATTGTAAGGGGATTTTGTGAAACAGAACAAGGAGAGGACAGGGGAGGCAGCGAAAAAAGAGGGGAGAGGCAGGGAGAACAAGGTGCTTCCACCAGGCCCCACATGCAGACTTGCCCTGGTCAGGTATCAGTGTACAGGCAGCCTGAGCATCGTCTCCATTTCTGGTCACTAGCATTTTGGCCCCCACGGCTGGACTAGGGCATCAGGAAGGAAGTAAAAGCAGGAAACTCAGGACAGGGAAGGGCATGACCTCAGCACCTAGACAAGTTTCGGTTGCTGCAGAAAATCGAGGACTTTAGAAGGACTGGTCATCCTGGGGCCCTCAGGAAAGCGGACACTCAGATGATAATGGCTCAGCCCCTTGTCGGAGCTTCTGTGCCTCTCAGACTTCACTGGAAGCTGAAAGGAGGGGGAAGGAGGGAGGAGAGACCAGGTCTGAGGGAGGGCGGGAAATCGGGAGAACTACCACCTGGCAAAGGCAGGTGCAAATGTCTCGTCAGGTAGAAGAGTCCTGGATTTTAGCTTTCATGTCTTCTAAAATGTCTCCTCACTGGCAGCTTTCATTCTCCACGACGCCCTTTCCCTGCCTTCTCTTTCCCTCTTTCAGATTTTCTCTGTTCAGTGAGAGTCATGTATTAGCTGGCCAGGGCCATTGGGATTTATACATCATCCTTTCACCTTCCAAGGGAAGAAAGACTCACGCTTCTGGAGGGTCTTGCATGATCTCTTTTAATTCTAACAACAAAGCATGAGGCATCCCCACGGTACAGATGGGGACATTGAGGTTCTGAGAGGTGAAGTGTCTTGCCCAAAGTCAATTGGAGCAGATATTGCGAGCTGGACCTAAAAGTCAGTGCTTTTCCGGGGTGGGCTGCTCCTTCTCTCAGACCTGACTGCCTCCTCATTCTCGTGCTCTGTAAAGAGCCGTCCTCTCCTCCGTTCTTTGGCTGCCCTGGGCGTGAGGTTCCCTGTACTCACCTCCAGTTTTAAAATCCCAGGGACCTTTAAATAAGAGGGTTCATTGGGTGGGACTCAACCTGACATAGAGGCCAGAGGGCCCTCTGGAGAAAGCAGGCCAGAGTGGATTCCCTGGTGATTCCAGGTACCTCTGTGCCAGACGGATGACCTTCTATCCCGAAGGCACTGTGGAAACCCACATGACAGATTTTGTTCCACTGTCCACCCCTCCCCCTCATTTCCCCTCCCTCTGCACAGGCCAGCATGATGTGGCTGTGGGTTGTTTCTTCCAAGCAATCTCTCTTACCACCCAAGGCTCCTGCAGGTGGAGCCGATGGCCCACAGGGCTGGTCAAGCACCCCACCTGGCAGCCAGCACGTCACTAGCTCATGCCCCACCTACAGCCCCAGGCGTCCTGGAGCTCCACATGGAGAATGAGGTGGGACTCAGAACACAGATGGAAGAAAGGCATGGCGTCAACACCAGGCACAGAGGCTGCATTAGCCCAAGGAACAAAGAGATTGGAGCCAAGCTGAGCTGGACTCATGGGGAAAAAATGAAAAAAGACAAAAACAAAAAACCAAGAAATAAAACTTCAGACAAAGCTGGAGGGCAGAGGTCACTTGGGGACCTCATATAACCTTATTAATATTTGCCAAGAACTGATGAAAATACACCAGGGAAGAGGGATGGTGAGAGCTGCTTTAGTTTAGATCCTCATGGTGCAGTCTACGCAGCTCCAAGGCCAACTCCAGGTGGGTGTGAGGGCTAAAACGGGGGCCACTTAGAGGGAGGGGAGAGGATGAAGGCTTTGGATTATTATCCAGGAATAATACTAAGAATCAGGACTCAACATTGGCTCCACCAGTTTCTTCTTTGGGTCTTATCTCTAAAAAGGTAATGAGTGCTCCTGAAGGAGTAAATTTGTAGACTAGATGTGGACCAAATGTCCTGGCGGGCTGTGTCTAGGAATAAGGAGACAGAGACTCGAGTCATGCCCTGGGACATTTAGAGAAAAGCTGGCATCGGAATGAGGCTTTCAGGTAGGAAGAAAAGGAGGGAAACTGGAGTAGAGGATTTTCTAAATGGGCGTGAAGAATCCCAGGGGAGCTGTCCACCAGGCACACACGTCACAGGTCAAACACACAGGCACACCGCTGGTCAAGAAGGTATAGACCCATGACCACCTAACAAATCTCTTCTTCGTATGTTTCCTCTATTATCTTTACAGTATCACTGATGGCATTTCATGGTAATTATTTACTAAATTATACAAGATAAATACTGAACCAAAGATACTTGCAGGCTCTCTGAGGACCCCCGTGAGACAACCTCAAGTCTCAGTTTTGAAGGACAGTCACTCTGGGTTTAATCTTGTCCTGTCATATTCCACCGATGGAATTTAGTAGAACTCGCCATTGTTGTCCTGGCATGATAACCAGTAACCAGCCCAAATTTGAGGTTTTCTGTGGTTTAGACCTATGCCAATATGGCCCAGCTGTCCTCACCTCACCCACTGTTGGGTGCCATGTCATACAGAAGAATCTCATTAAGCTATGGCTCATCGATGCACCCATGCAAGTGTGTGGGCTGCACAGGGGCTGGCACGGGGTGGGCACTCACTGTGCATTTGTTGAATGGTGGAATGAAGGAGTTTTTAAATCAACCCTGTTACATACATAATTAGCATAAAGTGAGCATTCTAAACTTGTCACTCTACAGTTTCAGAAAGAATTTACAACATTAAAATTGTAGTTAACATCGATTGAGTATCACATACTAGGTATTATTTCATTCAATATTCAAAATAACCCCATGTGATTATTATCACTGACTTAAAACAAAAGATTATTGAAGCTTAAATGGACCCTGCAACTTGCTGAAGGACAGGCAGTTAGTAAGAGGCAGGGCCAGAATGTGAACACCTGTCTGCCTGAACTTGGAGCCTGCTGTCCAAGACACCACATCGATGGCCTCTCTATACAAACTGAAATGAAAACTGCCACAAAAGCATGGCACAAAATAAGATTATTTGGAGAGCTAAGGGTGAGGCAGGAAGGAGGCCAGGCCATCAATTCTCCTCTTGGGTCAGAAGTTTAGAAAGTCTCTGACTTTTATAGTATTTGTGAAATGAGGTAATGGCCCAAACCCAGTTAGTAGATCCCCAGGGTTTAACATCACAAAAATGTCTTGATTCAAGCTGCCCATCCATGTGGACATCTTCCAGGAAGCCAAGGGCTGACACCTACCCAGTGGCTGAATCATCTTCCCTGGGAGCTGGAGGGGAGGGAGCGAAGTGGGACGGGGGCAGAATGGCAGAGGCACCACCTAGCGCTTCTTAAATGGCACTCCATAGCCCCTGGGCCTCAACCCTGGGCTCCCTGGGCTAGAATGAAATAACAGAGGGATTTTTTTTCCCAGTTAAACTAAAATTAAATTAACAGAGAGAACGTCCTCTATTTCAAATTCCTCCCATAAAGTCTTCTCGAAACTTCTAATGCTTCCTACTATTTGTTGGCTAAGAGGCAGTAGAGAGCAAAACAAACGGAAACACAAGTAAACTAATACATGGACAAAATAGTAAATAGTGAGTTATGCTGACTTTAACAGCTCATTTTTTTTTCTTTTTTTTTTATTGAGTTATTGATAGGTTACAATCTTGTGAAATTTCAATTGTACATTAATGTTTGTCAGTCATGTTGTAGGTGCACCACTTCACCCTTTGTGCCCACCCCCACCCCACCTTTCCCCTGGTATCCACTAAACTGTTCTTGGTCCATAGTTTTAAATTCCTCATATGAGTGGAGTCATACACAGATTATCTTTCTCTCGCTGGTTTATTTCACTTAACATAATTCTCTCAAGGTCCATCCATGTTATTGCAAATGGAATGATTTTGTTCTGTTTTGCAGCTAACAGCTCATTTTTTATGTGCTCATCTGCTTATGATTTTATACCAAGTACTTAGGAAACAGGAATGGTCTCCGCTAGTACTAGTACTTTTAGTCCTAGTTCACGCACTGAAACTGAAAATGTCAGACTGGGAGAGCACCGCTGCCGAGGAGGAGCGAACTGGGCTTCAGCGCCCATGCCTCAGATCAGAGACCCGGCCTCACGGGGACTGCCAGCTGTGTGGCTCCGCGTCACTTCACTTCTCCAAGTTTTGGTCTCCTGACTGTAAAATGGGGACGGATGGTGTCCACTTTGTCAAACAGAAAATTGTTCTGCAATATTAAGTTTTATGCTACTTGAACAAATTTGAGAAAGACTGTCTTAAATTTAGCTGTCATCTTTATTTAAGCAGAGTTTTATGACACTTTAAGGGCAGGATCTTTTCTTCTTGCCTACGGGAAAAGAGATGCCTGAGTGAGAGGATGGGAAGTAAGATCCGTATCTTCATTTACTTTTTTTTTTATTGTGGTAACATTGGTTTATAACACTATATAAATTTCAGGTGTACATCATTATATTTCGATTTCTATGTAAACTACATCATGTTCACCACCCAAAGACTTATTGCCATCCATCTCCATACACAAGTGGCCAGTCACTCCTTTTGCCCTCCCACTTCCCCTCTCGTAACCACCAATCTAATCTCCGTATTTATGTGTTTGTTGTTGTTGTTTCCATCTTCTGTTTATGAGTGAGATCTTATGGTATTTGTCTTTCTCTGTCTGACTTTTCACTTGGCATAATACCCTCAAGGTCCATCCATGGTGTCACAAATGACAAGATTTCGTTTTTTTTTTAAGTAGCTGAGTAGTATTCCATTGTGTATATATATCACATCTTCTTTATCCATTCATCTCTTGTTGGGCACTTAGGTTGTTTCCAAGTCTTGGCTAGTGTGAATAAGGCTGCAATGAACAAAGGAGTGCATCTATCTTTATGCATTCATCTTTTTGTGTTCTTGCAATAAATATCCAGCAGTGAAATAGCTGGATCATATGGTAGTTCTATTTTTAATTTTCTGAGGAATCTCCATACTGTTTTCCATAGTGGCTGCACCAGTTTGCACTCCCACCAGCAGTGTATGAGAGTTCCCTTTTCTCCACAACTTCTCCAACACTTATTTTTTCCTGTCTTGTTAACTATAGCCATTCAGATAGGTGTGAGGTGATATCTCATTGTAGTTTTGATTCGCATTTCTCTAATACTCAGTGATGTTGAACATCTTTTCATGTGCCTGTTGCCATCTGTATATCTTCTTTGGAAAAACGTCAATTCAGATCTTTTGCCCATCAAGCTCTCAGCTGCTTATGAGAAGAAAGTCTATTTTTTACTCACTGTATATGACCCAAGTGGGTTGGCAGGGCTCACATTTTGCAGAAACTGAGAAGGAGGCGATCTGTGCACTGGCTTTTAAACCTTCTCCCCTGAAGAGACATACATCTCTTCTAGTAACATAGCCCCAAAGGATGGGGCAGGCAGCCACCCTGTGTTGCACAGCCAGGAGGCCGACGTGCTTGATGAACAACTCCGATTACCACCAACAGTCATCATCATCTATGGAGCATCTCCATCTACTGAACTAGCTATCAAGCCTATGAAAGGGTTAAAGGGCTGACTTCTGTGAGGATCATCCAGTTGGGGAGACAGAAGATAAATCAATGAATAACACAAAATCATTGTTTTACCATTTGAAAGGCACCTAGAAGGCACTCCAGACACTCCCTGAAGGAGAGTGGCACAGGTCATGGAAGTCAAGAGCACTTCTTGGGTCAGGGGACTTGAACCAGTAAAGGAAAGTTAGGACTAAGGCCAGCCTGAGAAGGAGGAAGAGTGTTCTAGGCAGGAGAGCAGAGGGGAGAAGGCTCAGACAGAAACGTCTAATGCAGCCTGAGGACTGTGAGTAAACCCTGAAGCGGGAATGGAGGGCTGCTTTAGGGGAGATGTGGCAAGAGAGGGTGAGGAGCGGCAGCATTGGGGTGGAGGGGAACCATCTGCTTGAAGTTCTTGTGGTTAGGGCTTGGAAAAGAAGCCTTTACCCTGCAGGCTGCTGGAAATCATCGCAGGCTTTTTAGTAGGAGGGTGACATGTGCAAGGCCGTGCTTTACAAAGGCCATTCCATCAGAGGGTGGAGGACGGGTAGAGGGGCAGAGCCCAGCAGCGGGAGCCTAACATCACTAGGCTGCTGTGAGGCGCTGATGCCTGGAGGAAGAGGGGGTCGGGGATTAAAAGGAAAAGGGAGCAATAGCCGACTATTGCCTGGACCAATATTTCCACTGAGAAAAATTAGAAGAGCTGGACAAAATAGGAAAAGATAAAAACAAAAACATGTTTGCAGCAGAGAATAACCACCAAGGCAGTGAGAGTGTGCAAGGCCACGGAAGGAAAGCCGGAGGGTGCTTTCCACACTGAGGCCCACATCTCCTGCAAGGCCATGGCCAAGTCGAGAGCAAAACAGAGGCTATGAAGCTGAGAAGCTCAGCAGAACTTGGACATTCTAATGGGACGGGGGACAGAAATTGATGCAGAACATGCCAAGGAGGGGGGTGCCTGCCAAATGCTCCCAGTTTAAGTTGGAGCCCCAAGATGGTGGCGAGGGAGTAGGACTGAACTGGACATGAATGAGCCTCACAGCCCCGGCCACCAGCTTTGGATCAGCTCCATCCCTGACTGGACTGACCTGATCTTCCCTGTTCCAACTGCAAGAAAAAAGTACAGATCACTCACTCTCATTCAGAAACCCTACACAAAACTTGAGCAAACTGAAGTCAGCAATATATGTAAAAGATAATAAACTAAGATAAAGTTTCAAGGCTCGTTTAACATTTGAAAATCAATCAAGGTAATTTATCACATTAACAAGTAATGAAAAAAAAATTGTATGATCATTTCAACAGAACAAGAAAAAGCAATTTATAATATTCAATGCTTATTCATAATTTAAAAAAAAGAACTCAACAAACTAGCAGTAGAATGAAACTTTCTTTATCTGGTTAGAAATACAGTAAACATTATATTAAATGATAAAATCAAGAATGAGACATCTGCTCAATGTCTGAATTTCTATTAAACATGATAGTGAATCTCAGCCAGTGACATAAAACATGTGAAAATATATAGAAATAAAATCCATACAGGTTAGAATGGAAGAAATAAAACTGTCATTATTCCCAAATGACATGATAATATATGTAGAAAATCCAAAAAGATCTATACATAAACTATTAGAATTAATCAGTACATTTACCAAGGTCTCTGGATACAAGGTTAATACACAAAAGTCAATTATATTTCTATATAATATCAACAATTATTAAACGAAGTAAAAAAAAATTTCATTTAGATCAAATAGCTAGGAATAAATCCAACAAAAGATGTCCAAACCTTCCACACAGAAAACTGTAAAATATTTCTGATAGAAACTGAAAAATTAAACAAGTGCAACAGTATACCATATTCATGGATTGAAAGGCTAAACGTTTAGAGTTGTTGATTCTTCCCAAAATGGTCTATATAGATTTAACAAAATTCTAATCTATGTACCAGTAACAGTTTTTGTAGAAACTGACAAGCTGATTCTATTATTTATATCAAAACATTAAGGGCAAAGTGGGCCGGCCCGGTGGCGCAGCGGTTAAGTGTGCGTGTTCCACTTCGCCCGCTCAGGGTTCGCCAGTTTGGATCCCGGGTCCGGACACGGACAAGCCATGCTGTGGTAGGCATCCGACGTACAAAGTAGAGGAAGATGGCACGGATGTTAGCTCAGGGCCAGGCTTCCTCAGCAAAAAGAGGAGGATTGACAGCAGTTAGGTCGCGGCTAATCTTCCCCCCCACCCCCCCAAAAAAAAGAATCTATAAAGAGCTCCTACAGATCAATATGAAAAGGACAGACAACCCAATAGAAAAATGTGAATAAGCACTTCACAAATGAGATTGTCCAAATGCCTGATAAACTTGTGACAAGGTAGTAAATCTTATCAACCATCAGAGAAATTCAGCCTGAAACCATAATGAGATACTACCTCACAACTCATGGAATAGTTAAAATTAAAAAAGACTGACAATTTCATCAAAACTGGTGAAGATGTGAAGCAGCGGGAACTCTCACATCCTGCTGGTGGAAGTAAGGGTCGCATCAGCAGTCCTGAGTACGGTTTGTCAGAAACTGAGCACGCGCTTACTCTGTGATGCAGCAATTCTGCTCCGGATCCCCTCCCCGAAATGCATAAATGAAAAACGTTTCTATTGGCATTATTTATAACAGTTAAAACCAGAAACAACTTAAATGTCCCTCAATAGAGCAGACAAATAAATTGTGGCATATTTGTACCATGGAATGCTATGCAACAGTGGAAATATGCTGTGTCTGATGACTTGAGTGAATCACATTAACGTAATGTTGAGCAAAACAAACCATCACCTTTGGGCAGGAGGCTTGCTGTCGGGGCGGCGCGGGGCACGCGGAGGGCTCGGGCGTGCTGGAAATGCTGCTTTGCCTTCACCCGGGTGGGATGACTGGCGGGTTCATCCTGTGAAACTGCGTTGGGCTGTACACCTGTGGCTTGCGTGTTTTTGGGTGCACCGGTTATATGTCAACAAGTTTACCTTACAAAAGGAAGAGGTGGACTTCGGGGTCTCTCTCTATCTCCAAATGAAGTTTGTGGTTCACATTTAACCAATTCATTCTTTTAGCATTCCTCCCCCACCACTGCACACACACACACAAAACACAATGCCATTGTAGATGTTTTCATTTAAAGATACAATTAAATGCCTAAATTTGATACCCTCTGTGAAGGTAAGGCCAAGGCCAATAGCACTTCTTCCTGCCCCACTGCCAATGACAGCCCCGAGGAAACTCTCTTATTTCCTGATAGCAGGACTATGTGGGCGGAGCTTTCTTGCTCCCATTTCAACGTTGAGTAAACTGGAGGTTCCGTGACCCCTCCAGGTCCAGGCGCAGACCCAGGCCTGGCTGCCTGCTCTGCTCTGTGCCTTTGCTCAGAGGCCCACTGCCTCTCCCCGTGGAGCAGGAGGCTCGCCTCAGATGTGCCCTTCCCAGGAATGATACTTATTTATATACAACAGACATGGAGTTTACAGATAACAGGATGCGGCCTTTCTGGGCTGTCCCTGACTGTGTGATGTAACAAGAGGAGGGGACACGGCCACTCTGAACTAAGGCACACGTCCTTTCCTTTCTCTGCAGCCCTCCATCAGGCCCCAATGGGTTGAGCAAACACTACAGGAAGGTGCTCCTTCAGGGTTTCATTGTCTTTTTTCTTTTGTTTTAAGCATGACAGGGTAGAATCTGAAGGCCCCACCCACGACCTCCAGCTTGAAGACCTTTCAGAGGGTGGCTGGCAGGTTTCCTCACCTCTCAGAGAGCAGCTCACACCTTCCTCCTATCACATTTGAAAACTCTGAGCGGAATAAACCCACATTCCTTTTAGGTGAGATAACAAGTTCCAAATGATGAAAACAGTTTGCAAAAATGTGCTAGAATATTTTGAAAATGGTTTGTACTTGAAGGAATGCAGGGAGGGTGAGGTTTTCAAAATCCATCTTGGCTTAGAGAGGAGAACTGCTTTCATTCGCTCTCAGAAATTCTTCAGCTCAATCCCCGGCAGATGTGCATTCTTTTTTCTTACAGGAGGAAAAGTCACTGAAAGAAGGAATGGGGAAAGCCCTCCCTCCCCTCCTCTTACTCCCATCCTGTGTGCTCCCAAGGTCTGGCTCAGATGTGACCCGCACTTTGACCTGGACCCCGACTCAAGCCGCTAACCTCACTTCTCCCTCTGAACCCCTTACTGCCTGTGTTTCTCCTTTGATACTTAATCATGTGAGGTTTAGGTCACATCTGCTTATCTTCCAGAGAATAGCATGAGCTGTTAGAGCATTAACGAAGATTAAATTGACTCTTAAACAAAAGTGCCATAGATATTTGGTTACTAAACTAATGCTTATTGTATAATTGCATCCATTTCAAAGAAGAAATTGTAAAAGTCCTAATTAGGATGTCTTTGGCTGCAAGAAACAGAAAACTCTGATTCCAATGTCCTTGAAAGTTAGGGATGTATGATCTCATATAACAAGGATGTCCCAGGGTCGGGCAGCATCAAGTTTGGCTAATCTGACAACTCAACATCATCTTTGTGGACCAGGGAGCTCCCTCTTTCTGCTCTGCTGTCTTCTGTAGGTTAGACTTTGTCTCCAGGACAAGTAGTCTCATGATGATAAGATGGCTGCACAGTTCCAGGCATTTCGTCTAAAATAACAATGTTTAGAAGAAAAAGAACTGCCTTTTCCTTGTGCAGTTTTTAGTCATGCAAAAGTCTTTCTCAAAAGCTCCCCAGAAAAGTTCCTCTCACATCTGCTTGGCCAGAACTTGCCCATCCTGAGACAATCACAAGGAGGATGGATTGCTGTAACTGGCTTATAGGCTAGAGTTTAGGATTTGCCCTGAGCTAAGGATAGGATCACCTTCCCAGAGGGGGAGACCTGAACAGAAATGGGGTTCTGTTAACAAAGAAAATGAGGAACCATTTAGGATAAGGCAAAACCATGTGTGCCACCTGAAGGACTGGAATAGAGATTTCTCCAAAGAAGATATACAAATGGGCAATAAGGTCACAAAAAATGCTCAGCATCATTAGTCATTAGGGAAATACAAATCAAAACCACTATGAGACTCCGCTTTACACCCATTAGGATGGCTATAATAAAAAAACAAAATAATAAAAATCTCCCTGTCTGTTTAATCTGTATGCAGATAGTATCATACGAAAAGCTGGGCTAGACTCAGATGAAGGAGGAGGAAAAATCGGTGGAAGAAATATCAACCATCTAAGATATGCAGATGACAACATCTTCCTGGCAGAAAGCAGCAATGACTTGAAATGATTTCTGATGAAAGAGAAAGAAGAAAGTGCCAAAGAAGGACCATGTTTGAACATAGAAAAGACAAAAATCAGGACGACAGAAGAACTACACAACTTTAATGTAGACAAAGAAGACATTGAAATGAAACGTTTTGTTTCCCTTGGTTCCGTCATCACTTTAAATGGAGACTGCAGCCTAGAAATCAGGAGAAGACTGAGACTTGGAAGGGCAGCAAGGAAAGAAGTAGGAAAGACCATCAAGTGTAAGGAAGTGTTGTTAGAGACCAAGGCCAGATTATCCACACCCTCGAATTCCCAATTACTATGGACAGGTGTGAAGGCTGGACAGGGAAGAAGGCTGACCAGCAAAAAGTTGATTCATTTGAAATGTGGTGTTGGAGGAGAGCTCTGCTGATACCCTGGATTGCCAGAAAGATGACAAGTTGGTCCTAGAGAAAATTAAGCCTGAAATATTTTATTTTTTTTTAAATTTTTAGTGAGGAAGATGGGCCCTGAGCTAACATCTGTTGCCAATCTTCTTTTTCTTTTCCCCCAAAGCCCCAGTACATAGTTGTATATCCTAGTCGTAAGTCATTCTAGTTCTTCCATGTGGGATGCTCCCACAGCGTGGCTTGATGAGTGGCACGTAGGTCTGTGCCCAGGATCTGAACCGGTGAGTCCTGGGCAGCCGAAGCAGAGCATGCGAACTTAACTGCTTGTAAGCCTGAACTGTTGCTGGAGGCAAAAATGATAAAACTGAGGCTGTCTACTTTGGGCAGATCATGAGAAGGGAGGATACTTTGGAAAAGACAATAATGCTGGGAAAAGTAGAAGGCAGGTGGAAAAGAGGAAGACCAAATATGAGATGGACTGATTCCATAAAGGAAGCCATGGGCATGAGTCCACAGGAGCTGAGTAGGGCTGTTGAGGACAGGACATTGTGGACATCACTCATTCATAGGGTCACCTGCAGTCAGAGCCGAGTTGATGTCACGTAATAACAACAACAACAAAAAGGGAAAATAACAAGTGTTGTGAGCTAGTAGAGAAATTGGAACTTTCGTTTATTGCTGGTGGGAATGTAAAATGGTGCAAATGCTGTGGGGAACAGTTGGTGGTTTCTCAAAAGGTTAAGCATAGAATCACATTAAGACCTAGCAATTCCACTCCTAGGTATATTTACAAAGAATGGAAACTGGGGACTCAAACTGGTACTTGCATACCAACGTTCATAGCAGCATATTTTACAATGGCCAAAACTGGAAAAAACCCATGTGTCCACTGACAGATGAACAGATAAACAAAATGTGGTATTGTGAGATAACAGAAAATATATATTGTTCTCTGCCCCCCAGTTCCTGGCACAGAGCTCCTAAAACTCTTTTAAATTCCCAAGTGATAAGAGCACTAGGAGCACCCTTTGTTCTAACGAGGCCACTCTGAGTGGGCTCCTGGCTGGCTTCCTGGATGGGTGCTGGTCGCCAGAAAGATCAAGCCATGGTTAGAAGCTTGGAACTTTCAGCCTCCGCCATGTCCTCCAGAGAGGGGAGAGGGGCTGGAAATGGGATCAATAATCAATTATGCCTACCTGAGGGAACCTCTGTAAATGCCAATAGCACAGGGTTCAGGGAGCTTCCAAGGAGGCAACACGTCCACGTACTGAGAGGGGGGCGCACCCCAACTCCATGGGGACAGAAGCACCTGTGCTCGGGACCCCCCCAGACCTCGCCCTAGGTATTTCTTCATCTGGCTGTTCATCTGTATCCCTTAATGTTGTTTAATAAACTGGTAAATATAAGTAAGTGTTTCCCTGAGTTCTGTGAGCTGTTCTAGCAAATTAATCAAAACCAAGGAGGAAGTCATGGAAACCTATTTGTAGCCAAGTCAGACAGAAATTGTGGGGACCTACTACTTGCAATCGGTCTCTGAAGCGGGGACAGTCTTGTGGGACTGAGCCCTCAACCTGTGGGACCTGAAGCTATCTCCAGGTAGATAGTGTCAGAATTGAGTTAAATTGTAGGACACCCAGCCGGTGTTGCAGAGCGTTGCAGAGATGCTTGGTTTGGGAAAAACCCCCACACATTTGGTGACCAGAAGTGAAGTGTTCTGTGTAAAAGCAAAGGAGAAATGCATAGGAGGAGGAAAGACTGCAGCTTTTTCTCATACAGGTGTACAAGATATACATGTGTATTTACAGCGGAATAAAAGGAAGGAAATTCTGACATATGCTACAACATGGATGAACCTTGAGAACATTATGCTGAGTAAAATAAGTCAGACAGAGAAGGACATATTTTCCAAAAATGTCTACTTATATGAAGTATTTAGAATAGACAAATTTGTAGACACAGAAAGAATAGAGGTTACCAGAAGCCGGGAGGAAAGGAGGGCGTGAGTTTGTGTAACGGGTATAGAATTTTTGTTGGAGATGATGAAAAGTTTTGGGAGGGGCAGGCCCAGTGGCGTAGTGATTAAGTTGGCGTGCTTGCTTTGGTGGCCCCGGGGTTTGCGGGTTTGGCATCAGATGTTAGCTCAGGGTCAATCTTCCTCACCAAAAAAGAAAAGTTTTGGGCACAGGCAGTGGTGATGGTTACACAGCAATGTGGATGTATTTAGTGTCACTGAAGTGTACACTCACAAATGGCTGAAATGATAAATACTATGTTATGTACATGTTACCATGATAAAAAACCCACAGTGTCTGCCACATTGATCTGCTTCTGTCCTTGGTTTCTCAGGTTTCGGTTTTTGGGATTATTCTCTACTTGTTCTGTTTCCTTTGTCCTTTCGATTGTGTTGCAGCCACCACAGGACTCACAGGTGGCACACACAGGATCACGTCGTACCTGTGTCTGTGCACATCTTTAATGAGGGCCGTTTCATGTGACTGGAGCTTGTTCCAGTGAGCGGCACACCCCAGAGGGGACTTATACTGGCCTAAAGGAGAAGCCGCACTCAGTTTAGTCCCTAATTGAGGAACACGCTGATTTGTTGTTATAATTAGGAAAAAAGTCCTGACAGTTCTCTGATGTTGATGTTTTTTGGATGTGTGTATTTTATTAAAAAAAATGCATATATAAGTCTGGGTTTATATTCTGTATATGTCTTATGCAACTATAACACTTAGCAAAGTTTTTTTTTGTATATGTGAATATAAGAAAACTGCAAAAAATGTATAAAACTGGAAACAACAATGATGATAAGTCAGATGTTGGTTTTTTTGAAGAAGAAGATTAGTCCTGAGCTAGCATTCGGTGCCCATCCTCCTCTTTTTGCTGAGGAAGATTGGCCCTGAGCTAATATCCATGCCCATCTTCCTCTCTTTTATATGTGAGATGCCTGCCCCGCAGCATGGCTTGACAAGCTGAGCATAGGTCTGTGCCCAGGATCCAAACCGGTGAACCCCGGACCACCAAAGTGGAATATGCTAACTTAACTGCTGTGCCACCGGCCGTCCCTTAGATGTTGTTTTGAAGACAGTTAATAGATATTCTCAGAGTGATGGTGGCCCCTCTTGGCGGGGTCTTCTTGATTTGGTATGCCCACACTACCATATTCTCCCTTCTCCCACCATTCTTTCTACGTGAATCACTGCCCCCTCTCCTTTCGTAGAGCATATGGGGATGTCACTTGGCCTTTGGCTGGCCTTCTAATATCTCCTTCTGTCGCTTTTGTTATGAGCTGGTGATCAATAAGTCTCACCACATGGGGCCAAGGCTTAGAAATACAGAAAACACACATGGAGGCCCAGATGTTTTCCATGGCAGTTTTCATTTACAAGAATGTCACCCAGATGATCCAGAATAGGTATGGGCTTATATATATATGTATATATATATATATATATATATATATATATATATATATATATATAATCTTTAAAATTAAAACATAAAATTAAACATTTTCATTGAGAACAGTCATGTATTAACTATAGTTTCTTATTTTCTGTATTCTTGCTGCTTTGACATCTGGGGCCTGGCTGACCTGGAGGGACTGTCCCTCCCAGGGTTAGCCAGTTCTTAGAGATAGTAAATAATTCACCTGAGAGAGAGTCTTTCAAATGCAAACCAACCCATGGGAGCCCACACCCCAACCATCTGTTCTATGGGGCTCTCATTCAGGGCCACTATGCCCCCGCCCTGATCACCTGGGACCAGGTACCAGACAACTAGGGACAGCCCCTCTGCCCAAGAGCCCTGAAATTACTCAAACTAGCCAACCCTGAGTCTGCTGACCCTGCCTCACCTCTTCCTTCTCGTGGAAACCACAATAAAGGCTCATGTGCCCCCTCCTCCCTCTCTCTCCTGGGTGTGTCTCCATGTGGCCTTGTGTGGCGAGCCTCCTGTTTCTTGGGATCTCTGAGCATAAAGACTTCTTCCTTTGCGACAATCATTTCCACATCTGCATGTATGACCAGGCCAGAGTAAAACAACTCCTGGGTACGTTATAAAACAGACTCCCTATAAATGTATCTATGAACTTCCAGGGGTTTGAAAAACCCTGATGTCACAGAAGTACACGGACTTCCAAGTCAGGAGCACAGGCGGACGTTTCCACTCTGTCGTGCCCAAACTCCATCCAGCCTGATCAATGTCCCATCAGGGGATTAAAAGAGATTCAAGCACATGTGAAAGTTCCTGATGAATTGCCGATGCTTGATAAACACCATCTTTATTGCTGAGCCTGGGGTCCACTTGCTTGTTGTGAGGCGAATCTGGCTATGCTTTGGAGTTACCCCCCCCCCCCATTTCTCCAATTCCCCCACCAGTCCCAGGCCCTACTGGGCCAGCCATTCCTGGACAGAGAGACAGTGGCATCTCATGAAATTCAAAGGTATCCCCGTCTAGTGAGAGGGCTCAAGCATCTGCTGAAATCTATGAGAGCTCCACATTTTCAAAGTGATGACAAAGCTCTTCTCTTCCACTGAACACAGACCAAACACTTCACACCGTGGATGCGGGCCAAGTTACCTAGCCTGCTCAGCTCTGCATTTGGAGAGCCAAGCTCAGTTTGTACTAACGAGACTTGTCGGGGACACCTAAAAGCCCACAAGGAGAGAGCACCCCACACAACTGCACAGTGGAAAATTGTAGGAAAGCCACGTGAAAATGCAGCAGCAGCTTAAGAGAGCCTAACTCCTGGTCGTCATTCCACACCTGACCCCTCTTTTTTCTCACTGGCCTTTGGGGTCTGTGAGGACAGGAACTGGGTCTTTTTCAATGCACCATCACCCACCACACCACTGCTGGGAACAGAGAGGTTAGAGCTGAGGCAGAATGCGAATGTTTTCCTCTTAACATTCATTAAATGAAGACATACACTTACACACACGTCATAGGAAACAAAGAGGCTACCGGAAATGTTTTACGTACTTTAAATTATTACAAGAAATACTTATTTTACAATTAATTTCTATTTCTCTTTTTTTTTCCCATTTATCATGTTTTACTTACTAAAAATTTTTAGGCTCTTCTTTTCCTTTAGTTTCAACCTGTTTATTTATTGGTTTTGCCTTGTTCCAGATAACTGCATGATAGAAAGCTTTCTTTCTTTCTCCCATCCTTCCTTCCTTCCTCTCTTTCTATCTCTCTCTGCCCCTCTCTCTCCCTCCCTTCTTTCCTTCCTTTTTTTTTCTTTTGTGAGGAAGATTAGCCCTGAGCTAACATCCATGCCCATCTTCCTCTACTTTATCCGTGGGATGCCTACCACAGCATGGCTTTTGCCAAGCGGAACCCCGGACCACCAAGAAGTGGAACGTGTACACTTAACCGCTACACCACCGGGCCGGCCCCCTTCCTTCCTTTCTTGATTTTCAATGTGTGTGTCCCCTGTCCATGGCCTTCTGACTTTGGCTCAGAGTCTTTAACTCCTAACTCAGCTGGGCTTCCTCGGTGCCAGAGTCTGATAAGCCTCACCTGACCCTTACCCGACCTGCTGAGCAGAGGTGAGGGTACTTTTTGGGGCCCCTCCCAGTGCTGGGGACCAGCTTTAGCTTTCCCTCTGATCTCTTCACCCCAAATCCCTGTCGGATCTGCTCCCTCCTGTCAGGGGCCAAGGGGCAGTTTGGAGGCAGACCCTGCTGTCCTTTGTTTCTTATCTCAGTCCCTAAACTTCGCCATAGGAACCTTTTCCTACCCTTGTCTTCTCTTAGTCTCTTTCCTATCTCCCGGCCCCACCCACTTTTACTGAACCCCAACAGGAGTGGGTTGGAACTACTGGGTACTGAAACTAAAATCCTGAGAAGAAAAATAGAAGCAAATTCACATATACTAAAATATCAAATTTGGGGGGGGGGGTGTCTGTCCATTTGTGTCTCTTAAGCTTAAGTAGCACGTGAGCTCGAAGAGCCAGCATCCAGCAGCCTTCATTCTGTAAAGAGATGAGATGGATTCCCAACTCAAAGGCAGCACAGCAGGTCTGAGTGGAGGGAGGGAGGAAGGAGCAAAGGGGGTTTCATTAAATCCAAGACATCCTGCTCCTCTCTTCTGGGGGAGGGGCAGGCAGCAGGAGCTGGAGGCATCACTAGATGGCTTCCAGGAATCACAGCTGTACGGGGTTTTTAATTTTTGATGATGATTTTCAATAACACTTCGCACTTCCCAACACGGGCTTTGACATTGGTCCTTCTCCCAGTCTTGGTTACAGATTCCTTTTTGTGAGGCCAATAAGACATTCTGGGCACTGCATTCCTTGTGGATCATTGTACTGCTCGGGTCTTTGGCCTCACGTTTCAGAACATCAACTGCAGTCGTGGATAATGGACCAGAAACGCATTCTCTGTCAGGCCCTATTGCGGACGTGGGAGCAGCTTTCAGAAGTTCCTCCGAACCCGAGCGCAGTGATTTCTCAGTTCCCACCACCCACTTGGACCTAAATAGAGCCCTCCCCTCTGCCCAGGAGGCCATTGCACTTTGCTCTTCCGGCCACTGGGGAAGCTGAATAGCGCAGGCTGTCGGGACAAGGAGCAAAGGAAACAGAACTCCAGACTTAACCAGCATTTTCTTGGCCACCTTGGCAATGCATTTGGTGAGAATCAGGTAAAGGTCACCTGCACAGCACTTGAGCAGATCTCCAATTTCCAGAAGGCGGAAAGCTCCCAGAGGTCCTGAGGCTGCCGAGACCACCACCCGAGAGGGGGCCTGCCTTCGGGCTTAGAGGATCCAGCGGTCCTTCCTCCAGGTGGACCCCACAGAGAAGCTCACTCCTTCTCCGAAAGTCTCCTGCCAGCTTCCACAGAAGACACAGACCTCGAGTCACGGGGCAAAGGTGGAGGAAGAGGAGATCAACGACGGGCCAGCCGTTAGTGCTGAGGAGGAGTGCACTGTGCTGCCTAGAGAGTGGGCTGGGTCCTGGCCCTGCCACATCCACGCCCTGTCATCTAACAAGTTACTTAAACTCTTGGACCTTCGGTTTCTCATTTGTAAAATGAGGATAATCATGTCTTCCTTTATTCTGTTATCACGAAGATTAAATAAGATTATGCATATGAAGCAGTGAGTATACCCTGGCCGGTAGCAAGTGGCTCAGTAAATAAAAGCTGTTAGCAGTAATAGTACCAACGCAGAAGAAACCCTGGGCCATGGAAGAGTCTCAGAAGCGTGGACTCCTAGATCGGGATAAAGCCTAGTGCCTTCTAGTCCACCCGAGTCCAAGTTCCTGGAGCTTTGAGAGGGAGGCGGGGCTGCGCTGCCTGTGTCCGGGCTCAGGCCCTCTGCTGTCCACGCAGCCAGCCCTCCCACATCCTGGGAGCAAAGCCACAGGCTTGGAGGACCTTGCTCAATCTTGAGAATGCAACCCCTCGCAGACTGGGAGTGTGACTATTACAATAGGCAGAGTTTATGTCACACTCTTCACCACTTGAACTTCATTTTGCATTTTCTCAGCTTGTTTCAAGCGAGTCTTGTCTCTCCAACTACGTGTTAAGCTCCCACATGGCGGGGCCTGGGCTCCTACTGCATTCAGGCCTCCCCCTCCTCTGGTCCTGAGCTGATGGCAGGTATTTACTAAGACTTGCCTTTTGCTTGAAAGGTTATTTTGCATTTCACTGGAGCTTAACAAATGATAAAATAAATACAGAAATATATTTTCTCTGTCATAAAGATAATCTTCCTACTACCCACAACATCCACTGCATTTAAGAAACTTCTTCCTGTTGAGATAAGGGAAAAGTTTAGAGGCAGTTTCCTAATTATTTGGGAACCCCAGTTTTTGAAGAGATTGGTGGCAATTCTAGAATTGCTGTAGAGGAGGGGTTTAGGATCACCAGTCTGGTTGAGAAAAGACAAGGGATTTATCTTGAAGTTCTGATTGTATACCAAGTCCATTGCTTCTTAAAAACTTGCATTTCATGTTTATTTGGATTAGCTTTGAGAGATATTGGAAATTACGGGGGAACGACATCTGAAGACCTCCATAAGCAAGATAATATGTAGTATTAGCACGCTAGAAGTAACCATTTCAATTTCTACACTTTGGGGTCTAATCCTTCCCCATTGTGTTAGTTATCTATTGCTACATGACAAATTACCCCAATACTTAGTGGCTCAAATAACAAACATTTGTTATGGCACAGTTTTTTTGGATCAGGAATTCAGAAATAGTTTAGCTGATGGTCTCTCATCGGGCTGCAGTCAAGATGTTGGGGAGGGCTCCAGTTTAGACCGGGGCTGGAGGATCCATCTCCAGGGCGGCTCACTCACATGGATGTTGGCAGAGGCCTCAGTTCCTCACCATGAGAGCTCTCCATGGGTTGCTCCCTGCATATCTTCATGACATGTCAGTGGCTTTCCCCAGAGCAAATGAACCCAGAGAGAGGACAAAGAGGAGGCCCAAAGCCTTTTATCACATAGTCTCAGTGGTCTTACACCATGACACCAGCCTTGTTCTAATTTGTTAGAAGAAAGTCACTGAGTCCAGTACACAGTTAGGGCAGGAAAATTAAGCTCTATCTTTTGAAAGGATGAGCACCAAAGAATTTGGGGACATATTTTAAAACCACCAACACATTTTTAGCAAGGTCAGCAAGGGTTGGGCAAGGTCCCATGCCTCTGATTTACCCAGAGCCATTATTTCTGAAGTTGTATCAGTCAGGTGGGCTGCTGGGAGAGACCACCCTCAAATCTGAATGGCTGAACACCATATAGTATTATTTCTCATTCTTGCTCTCACACAGGTTGGGAGAGGGGCTCTGTTCATTGTCACAACTCGGGGACTGAAGATGACGGAGGCTCCATCTCAACTCGCACTTCCATGACTTCCAGGGCAGGAGAAGGATGTGGCGCATCTCACACTGCTTAGAAAGCTGCAGTTTAGAAACGACACACTCACACAATGTAGCGGCCAAAGCAAGCCACGTGGCCTGACTGCAAAGGGGAAACAGAGCGTGCAGTCCTGGGTGTCTGTAGGACTGGGAACCAGAACACTTGCTAGCATACTGTGGTGACTTTTACCACCTCTGTTGGACACTACTTAGTAGTATTACACCTAAAAAAATCAAAATGCAAGGACGAGGTCAAAACATGCTCTGTGAGCTGTCACTGGGTTCCTGAGGGAATGATTGTTCTTAGAAACACTTTAAATCTCTTTTACATTCTGACTGGCCTGTAAGCAGGGATAGAGCAGACAATAGAGAGAAGGAGGATTTTCTCCCAAATGTGCAGCTGTGTTGTCCCCACCTCAGCCTTTAAGTTCCCTCTCACACAAGGGCACTAAGGGCGGGACATGAGCTCTACAAATGCAATTGGCACCAAGGAATTATGAGCATCCCAGCATTTTCTACCTCCATCATCTTTATTGTAATCATGGTGGTTTTGAAGATATTCGCTCCAAATTTGTGTGCTTTGCTGTTTGTTTCTCCCAGAATCCTTCAGAGTTTCAGCAATAATTAATGACCCATTAACATGTTAAGTACCCTTCATCATTATTTATTAATCTAGCATTAAAAATGATGGCCTGTCCTGGGGGAAGCAGTGGTAGGGTCACTGTTGGGGGCAATCACTGGGCTCCATGCAGTGCGAGGCCGCACGTACTCTGCCTCCCCAGTACCCTGGTATCTTTCTCACAAAGCACCAAGTCAAGCTTCGGGAACTGTGGCTGAAAATCATGGAGGCCTTGTTAGGACTCCAGAAAAACACTGGGAATTTCAGGTTGGAGCCTGAAATTTCAAATGATGGATTTTCACCATATTCCAAAATATGAATTGCTAAAGTAGGAGAAGAGGATCTGCTCTCAAAACCAAGCTCCTGCTCCAAAATCCCCCCCACAGCAGCTGTGCACGTGTGCCTAGGAAAAGGACCACTAATGTGGGGGAATTCCACCTCTTGGACAAGTGTCAATGAGCCAGGCCTTCAGATCAATAAACATAAGCAATTGCTTTCTAAGAAAATCTTTCTGAGCTGAGGAGGTTCTGATCCTGCTTCCCAAACCCTGTCTATGTGTTGAACTCCATCATCCACTGACCTGGACAGTTCCCTTGGGTTCTTTCCCAAGTGTCCAGCCGGAATGTCACAGGAAGTCATTAATTATCCAAACCCCCAACTTCCTTTCTGCTATGCACACACAGCTTCAGGATGCCCTGCTTCTGAAGCACCTTATTTTTCTAGCCCAATCAGTGATGTTTAGCATGGTGTGTTTTATTCCCCGAGCTGCTTAGTACCAACCACCTTGATGGGACAGTCCCCAGGGTTCACCTTGGCTCTTCCACTCCCCTTCCTTTGAGTCTTGTGGAGCACGTTTTGGAATCTCAGCAAAGCCTTCAGTAGAGGAGAGTGCTATGTGCAGACGAAGGGCTGAGGTAGGCAGGGGAAAGGAGGGGGTTCTCAAGCAGAGCCCAGATCATGTCAAGAGTGCGTAGAGCTGGCTAAATGCTCGACAGCTCTGCTCCATCCATAGGGATAAATCTCTGATTCTCTGACCCAAACTAAGAAGGCAGTGGGATTCCCAAGATGGAAACTTGTCCTTCAATAAATGGAAACAGTTACCTGCATGAGGCTCTGGAGTCTGTCTGCCCTGGGCCAGCATTCTGGCTCGGCCACTGACAAGCAAATGACCCAGCTTCACCAAGCCTCCACCTCCTCTGGTTGGAGAATGAGGGTAATGAGAGTTCTTATCTCACAAGAGCTACAGGGACAAGGGAATGAAACAATGCACGGGAAATGCTTAGTGCCAAACATAAAGGGCTCAATAGTTAATACCCAGGATTTTTAAGCCATTAACTCTAATTAGGCTTTCCTGTATTAGTTGGCATTTTTCTGCCCAATTTCTATGCTTTTGTCCTTACTGGTAGGTAAGAAATCAGTGCACACCAAACACATATGAACATCACGAGACATGTGTGAGCACCACCCAGACAGGTGTGAGCACCACTCCGATAAGTTAGGTAGAGAATTTGTTGTTATTATCATCCTAACACAGCCTAAAAACCAAACAAATGGAGTTGGGATCATTCTCCCTGCCCTGGAGATAATCGTCCACATGGAATTCTGCTCAAAGCCCTGAGCTGTGCGTTGCGTGGGGAGATGAGGGAAGCAGCTACCTCCCGTGTTAGGAGAGTGGGTCTGCCGGGAGCAGGGGAGTAGGGTAGGGTAGCATAGAAACCTTGTTCCCTTCCACCCAGGGATCAGAAAAAGTCCAGCGTGAAGGTAGAGTCTCCGAGTCTGCATCTGAGCTCGGGTGGGGACTCAGCACATGATGTGGCCCATGCTGCCCAGCAACAGACATGGCGTGCTGTCTCTGGCAGGACAGGAAGGGCACTGAGGCTCACGGGTTCTGGGCCAGCCAGGGCCACAGCCTTCCTCCCACCTCCAAACACCCCCCTTTTATGGGCTTTGGGACTCCCTCCCTTATGTATTACAGTAACCAGCAGGGTACTTGTCAGAAGGTGGACCAGGACCCTGCCCACCCCGGCCCACCCTGACTCACGTGTCACTCAGCGCTGTCAGCCCTGAGAAGCACTGGAGGAAGCCCTGAGGGCTGCTTCTAAGTCAACTGTCTGCCCCGGCTCAGACATGAGGCTGTGCTTCGGTTCCCCACAGCCTTCTGCTCCAGAAATCAGAGGACCAGGCTTCCCAGCCTTCCTTTCCTCATGAAACCACTACATGCAGGTGTTACAAGCATCCGCTGGGTGACAGTCATGAGAAAATGCAAGAGTCAATATCTAGATTTGCCTGCAAGGGAGCTGGGAGCTGAGCAGGGCTGCACCATGCTTCTGTCTGCCAGCTTGGTGTCCCTGCACTGCCACTGCTCCCCCACCTCTGCGTCCCTTACGTTGCTGCAGTCTCACGCGGCTTTCACACAGCACCCAAAGGTCCCTGTCAGTCGGGGGTGATTCTTTGACAGTCGCATCCTGCCCTAGGCTGGCTGCCTCAGGGAAGCGCTGGTGAGTGGCACACCCTCAGGGTCAGAGCCAGTTGCCGCTCCTCCAAGGCACTTGCTTCCAGTCACCTTCCTTTCCCTCTATCTGGGAACCTCCTGATCCTGAACCATCTAGGTAAGGAGAGTCCACAGTTGCACGTATCAGAGAAGGAGAGATGAGACACAGAAACTGACAAAAAAACTGGCCCAACTGTTTTGTTCTGGAGAATGAGTTTGGAGCAGGACTCCCCACATGGAGTACCACAGTGGCTTAGAAAGCCACAGATGCTTTAGAGGGGTGTGGTGGTTGGTTCTATGTGTCAGCTTGGCCAGACTGCAGTACCCAGTTATTTAACTAAACACTAATCTGGTGTTTCTGTGAACATATTTTGTGGATGTGGTTAGTGTCCACAATCAGCTGACTATAAGATCACAATCATGTGGGTGGGCCTTGTGCAATCAGTTGAAGGCCTTAAGAGTAAAAACTAAGATTTCCTGGAGAAGAAGAAATTCTGCCTCAAGACTACAGCATTAACTCCTGCTTGAGTTTCCAGGCTGCCAGCCTGCCTTACAGGCTTCAGAGCTGCCACCCTGCTGCTTCAAGGCTGGTAGCCCTGCTAGGCACCACTTCCTGGGATATAGCATGGTTTATTGTCCCAAGCTCAGGAAGGACCCTGGTCCCATTCGGAAAACAGATGTGCCCTGTGGTCAGTTTCATCTCACTCTGCCAGCCCTGCCCTACAGCACCATCCTTCTCACCGTGGTCTTCATCAGTAAACAGGGGGGCCAGCTTGTACCTGCGCAGGCAGCAGGATCTGCTGACTCAATCAGGTAGGGGTGCGGGCTTTTAAAGTGCTCCTTTGTCATTACATCATGGCCTTTGGTATGAGGGGAGGAGCGAACAGGCGGCCGGGGGGTTGGCAGACTCACGGGTGAAGCCCCGCTCTGACCTGTACTGGTGTTCCCCGCCTGTGCACCCTGAGGCCTCAGTCTCCTCACCTGTGAAGTCGGGGTAACAACAGGATCACCCAGCTCACAGCATTGCTGTGGGGCTCCAGGAAGTGAAGGGATGTGAAGTATTTTGAGAACTGTGAAGAATACAGAAGTTAGTTATTAATTAATTGAATATTTTCATGACTTTCCATCTGTCTATGAATAAACCCCACACGGCAAACCATTTAGAAAACAGCTTTTCTAAACTGTGCTGCTAAAAGCAAGGAGTGGGATCTCAGCATGTGCACATGGCAACGCCGGTTCCGATGCCTAACAACCCTCTTCAGATTAAGAAGTCCCCTAAGGCTGAGGGAGGTGGCTCGGCTGTGACCTCGTGGCCCCAACTTTCCACCTGTGGCTGGTGAGTGAAGACGTGTGGGAGGGACGAATGGCATCCATCCGTCTGGGAGGCTGATCCCTCCTCCAAAGTTCTTCCTTGACTCCTGACATTTTGCGTTTAGTCCAACAGAGGCTCCGTGTACTGACTTTTGAGCAGGAAGCAACCAAGTCACTGACTGACTAGAACCGGTCTCTTCCAACACCGGCCGTGGGACCCGGCAGCTTCCTGGCCGGGAAGAGTCGTTTATAGTGTTACCTGGGGCTGACGGCACTTTTCAGGGCAGCCGGGCAATGAGGACATCATCCCCTAAGGGCCAGTTTCCATCACTCACTTTTGCCCTGCCCCGCTCAGCGGGGAAGTCTGCTCTCTGTGCTTGGCCCCTGCACCCAGAACGGGTCACCATGGCTTCACCTGGAGCTGTCCCCCAAGCTCACCACTTCCAGAAGAATGGTGAGAACTCAGATCTCCTCCTCCTGCCCTCAGGGCCCTGGAGGAGTTGGAGCGGGCTGTGACCCCGAGTCCATGGCTCAGGGAGGAGTTCAGGGAGGCTGCAGGCATGAGCTGTGACAAGTGAGCCGATGGGGCTGAAGCCAGGGTGCTTCCCTGTCAGTGTGCAACCTAACCTTCCAGAACCTCCATTCTTCCCCTGTGAATGAGGTGATGTGATCTGCCAGTGTGTATGCCATAAAGATCGTAAAATGCTCCAGTGAACAATGCCTGATACACAGCTGAGCATTAATGAGTTGCTATTGTTATTATTCTTTTTCCAATAATATGATCTAACACAAGCAAAGAAAGAGGGAGATGGACAGACAGGCAGACTAGCTTCCCACCTAGATTTGCTGTCCAGACAACCAAGGCAGGAGGGAGGGGGATCCCACACCACTCAAGGCTCCTTGTAATCTGTCCAGGATTCCCTCACAGTTTGTTAGGACAGAAAGGAAGGGACCCTACAGTTTAGCAGCAAAGTAAATGTAAGAATCTTTGGGTTGATTCGATTAGGTATGAAATGCCTGGGATACAGCTTCTTCCGCCGGCAGCTGGTTTTGAGGCCAGGGTGACTGGCATGTCCCAGGCTTTGGCCCTGGTGTTTGGCATCTGACTACAAACCACACTGAGAGAGGCCAGCCTGCAGGCAGTTCTCCGCCTCGGAAGCCGAGAGGGGCCCTCTGGGATGGGGTGCTCTGTTGGAGCCCTTACTGCTCGAGAGCCCCAGCTACAGGGAGGCTCTGTCCACAGGAAAGGGAGACGCAACTGTTCATCCCTTAGGAGGTGGTGTGGGGAGGTAGAAAGGGGCTGTGGAGTTGGATAGATCTGAGTTCCAATCCTAGCTCTCCTTCCTTGGGCATTCAGACATTTCTCTAGCCCTCGGTTTCTTCCTCTGTACAGCGATAATGATAATACCTGCCTCAGGGTTCCTAGAGGACCAAATGAGAGCAAGTAAACCCAGTGTAGAGGAAGGGCCTGGTGCAGAGGAGGTGTTGGGCGAATACGCACACAGCACCCCCATACCTCCACCAGGTACAGGTCAGCATCCTGGACTGGTGGCAACTTTTCCAAGATAGCACACCTAGCAAGTGGTGCCGCTGAAAGTAGAACCTACACCATTAGGTGTCCATGGTCTTCCTGCCAAATGATCTTACTGAGTGCCTCCTTCCCCGAGACTCCACGTGCTGCTCAATGGAGGCACCGAGAGGCGAGCAAGCTTGATGCTGCCTCTCCCCGCTGCATGTCTACGCCATGCCGGATGACCTTCCTAATGCAAAGTGTGTTGCCAGGTGGAGCAGGTTGCTACTGCTCCCTCCTCATCCCCAAGGGTACAAAATGTTCTGAACATTTTGGCAGGCAAAGATTTGATTGCCATCCCTAAGCAGAGTCTGTTTCTAGCAAGCAAAACAAGAGGAGCTGTTTGCTAAATGGGCTACATGTAAGAGATGACCTGTGAAGTGCGGGACCAAGTGGTTCAAAGACATAGCGGTAGAGTGTGGCCATAAAGCTACGGGGAGACCAGGCCTGTGACACTGCCAAGGGCTGGAGCTGGAGGCCATGTCTGCGGTTTGGGAACTACCTCAGGGGGCTAGCAGGTTGGTAGACTCCAGGAAAGGCGACAGAAGGGGACAGTCTGGAAGGTTTCACTTACTTATTCCACAAGTATTTATTGAGTGCCTGTGTGTGCCTGGTACCATCCTAGGGGCTAGGAATAATATCAAGGTGAATGAGATCACAGGGCTCCTGGTCTCAGGAGGCTTATATGCTGGTTTGGGGTGGGGCAGCATATGTCAGACGAGTAAGTTAATAAACAAAGAGATGTCATGCTGTGAGAAATGCTGCATGTGTCAAGAGTGGGCCATGCAGGCTGGTCAGGATGTCCTTGAGAAGCTGACCTCGAACACTAAGCTGATTTATGAGGGAGCTTGAAATAAAATGGAGTATTGTATACAGCTGGTAAAGAAATTTATACACACATAAACACAAAATTCAATACTCTAAGAGGTTTATGGCTCTGGAAGGAATTATAACGTATAACTTATAGTTAAATTGTCTAGTTATTTAGTTTTAAGAAGCTTTTTAATAACTTGCAGGTGAGAGATCAATACATCATTCTACGACATTCTGATGATGAGCTGTATCTTGTTGTACACAACCGGGCGGCCTCCTCTAGAGAGTTTTCTGGGAACCCAGTGAGTGCTAGCAGGTGTCAAGGACCCGGTGGACAAATGCATGTGAAGATGGCCAGGTGAACGGAAGTTGTTCCAAATCAGGGACGTTTGGTTATAAGAAACAGGAACGCATTTGAGGAAGTTCAGGCAAACATTGATTTAATTTGAGCAATCAGGGCATCTTACAGACTCCGAAGGCCAGTAGAGACAGTAGTGATGAGCCTGTGAGAGACTAGAACGAAGAACTGAGAGTCCTCCGGAACTGAGAACGTGTCTTCTGAAAGGTGATGTGGAATTGTTTCTTAAATTTATTTTGTTTACGATCTTAGCTGTCTGTGAAATAGCTTTTTCTATATAATTCTTTACTGTGATAAACTATATATAACACAAAATTTGTCATTTTAACTATTTTTAATTCCAACATCCCTGTCACGTCTGATTCTGATACTTGCTCTGTCTCTTCAAATTGTGTTTTGCCTTTTGGTAGGCCTTGTAAGCTTTTCATGATGGCTGGACAAGAGGTACCTGGTAAAAGGAACATGATGCTGTGAACAGGCCTTTAGCAACGTCATGATGAGGTGTGGGGGAGGGGAGGCATCCTACAGCCCTGAGATCAGGTCTGGGTCTGAGTGAGCCTGTGTCTCTGGACCGTGAACTTCCCAAGTGTTTCTCAGCAGTTTTCTCCCCACTTAGGTGGGACAGGATGGCTAGAGCTGGCTGCAGTTGGATATTTCCCTCCCCTTGGTCAGTTAGGTTCTGATTGGTTAACTAGTTTCCCCTGAGGGCAGGCCTTTAAGAAGAATAGAGTGCTCTAGGGCATTTCAGAACGGTTCCTTCTCCCCTCCCTCTGCCAGAAGCCCAAGGGGATTTTCCTCTGATACTTTACTGTGGGAACCTGGTGGAGCTCCTGAAGATAAATTTCACAATATTGTGGGAGACCCTCTGTGGCCAGGTACCCTGGAGTTTTAACTCTCAGAGTCCCATCGATCCTATACCAGTTTGTCAATTACAGTTGAGGTTCCCCACCCAGGGGCTGGGTCCTGCTGTGGTTCCCCCTGTATTCGCTCTCCAAACAGGGGCAGTGGTTTGCCCTGTGTCCTCCCCTTTCTTATGGATCCAAGAAGAGTTGTTGATTTTTCAGTTTGTTCAGCTTTTCACTTGTTAGGATGGAGTGGCAAGGTCCAAGCTCCTTATATGCAGGCCCAGAAACCATTTTTTAATTAATTAATTAATTAATTTAAGGTCATGTTGGCTTTTAACATTATATAAATTTCAGGTGTATATTATTATTATTATTATTTTGCAGAGGAAGATTCACCCTGAGCTAACATCTGTTGCCACTCTTCCTCTTTTTTTGGTTGAGGAAGGTTAGCTCTGAGCTACCTGGTAATCTGTGCCAATCTTCCTCCACTTTACATGTGGGTTACTGCCACAGTGTGGCTGATGAGTGGTGTAGGTCCACACCTGGGATGTGAATCCACAAACCTGGACTGCCGAAATGGAGCATGCAGAATCGAAGCGCTACGTCACAGGGCTGGCCCATGCACAAAAGTTTTAATTTTGATGAAATCCAACTTATTTTTTTCTTTTCTTGCTCATGTTTTTAAGAATTTTAAGGATTTTTAAGAATCCATTGCCAAATCCAAGGTCATTAAGATTTATCCCTATGGTTTCTTCTAAGATTTTTATGGTTTTACCTCATGCATTTAGATCTATGAGCCATTTTTAGTTAATTTTTGTAAATAGTGTGAGGTAAGGGTGCAAATTCATTCTTTTGCATGTGAATATCCAGTTTTTCCAGCACTATTTGTTGGAAAGACTTCCCTTTCCACATTGAACGGTTTTGACACCCTTGTCAAAAATCAATTGGCCACATAGGTGAAAGCTTGTTTTGGGGCTCTCTATTCTATTCCACTGTCTCTATGTCTATCTTTGTGTCACTGCCACACTGTTTTGATTATACTATAACTTTGTAATAAGTTTTGAAATAAGACACTATGAGACTTTGTTCTTTTTCAAGATTGTGTTAGTTTTTGGGGGTTTCTGTCAATTAATTTTGTTCTTCTGAATGTGCCATGTGTTCCTATTTCTTGGTATGCTTTGTGATGTTTTTGTTGAAAACTGGGCATTCAAATCTTATAAAGTGGTCAATCTGCAAATCAGCTTCTCTCCCTTCCCTGGAATTTGCCAGTCTCTTTCACTGTGAGGGCCATAGTAGGGCATTTGTTTAGCGACTTTGCTGAACTGGTTTTGCAGAGGTTGTATTCCTTGTCATATGTGGACACTGGAGTTTCTGTTCCTTAGTTTTGTGACTCTAATATTTTCAGAGATTTCCTTGAGTGCTAGGAACTAAAAAACCAAAACCAAAACCAAACCAAAGACAAAATTCACTTCTCCTAGTCTTTACACTTTGGCTTTGTGCCAGGTCACTCTTTCAACATTTGGTCAGACTTGCACCAAGCCTAGAGTTCAGCCTCAGGCAAAAATTTAGGGTCTTTTCAGGTCTTTTCTCTCTTGCCCTGGGCATGTGCATAGGCTACAGGATGCTTTTGAATGTCCTCAATTCCCAAAGAAACTCTCTCACGGTTTCGCTCCAGGTCTCAGGCAGTCTAAGCATGTGTTAGGCAGCCTATTGAATGTATCCACTGTAGTCTCTTGCACCAGGAATCTATGAGTTGTTAGTTCACCTTGCAGTGTTTTCAAGCAATGCCTGCTGCTTTGCCGGCCTGAGTTCTGAGTTAGGAAAAACAGAGATTGTTTCTCTTGTGTCAGTTCTTCAGGTAGCCCCGAGATAGGTTAGAACAGATGCCCACAATAATTGGCAAGGATCCCACACTGGGACTGTGGCTGCCGTCTTCAAGACCTCTGCCAAGGAGGGATAGGTAGGACAAGGGCAAGCAAAGGGCCACAAGACGTTCCTACCACTTGCTCGTCACCTTTTTCTTGATTCAGCATGCACTTGGTTGCTATAAACCTTTGACTCTTTCTACAGGGTCTTGACAAAGTTGGTTTTGGTGGTTTCTGTTTGTCTTTTGATGTTTCTGTGGTGGTATAAGAGCTTAGAGCTGCCTCCACCACTATTTTGTGATGTCACAGTCCTCGTGTGGTTTTATGCCTTGTACTTTTCTCTACAAATCTGTTCTATTCTCCTCTTCTCTCTAAAGAACAGGTCTCTCTTCTTGCTCATTATTGCAAATAGCTCCAAAATGGTTCCTCAACATGGAGGCCTCAATGCTGGGGCTGTGTCACATTCAGCTCCAGCACCCTGACTAACTAAGTCGAGTTTTCTAAGTCTCAAAAGCAAAGTGTCAGGAGGTTGAACCTAATTGGCTCAGCTTGAGCACCTTGGACCAATCAGCTATGGGGGGAGGCAGCCACGTGACCTGCTTCCTACTCAGCAGGGGCAGAGGGAGCGGTTCTCTTGGAAGAGGGCTAGGCTGGCTCCCTAAAAACAGAAGTAGGGGCAGGAAGAAGTGTTGAATATCTCTAGTGCAACCATTAAACATGATCCGTTACTGCCGGATATCCAAGAGGGTGAACACAGTGAGAACCAATTTCCAATCGTATTTAATCATTAAACCATTTTTTTCAAAGAAGAACTTCCAGCTCTAGTGTTTAATGGAATACAAAGTATACAAACAGTGCTTTAGGAGTCCAAAAAAAATGTGTTGAATTTGAGAAGTGAAGATTCAGACGGCATCCCTAATCTTCGTTCCAGCCATGTGCCTGGTAATTCTGCTGGGTGCAGACCTGGGCTGAGGGGCTGCAGATGTTCATTTGCTGAGTAAAGATTAGGTTCCTGAGAGCTTGTGACAGACACCGTACTGCCTGCTGTGCCAAGGAGCATGAACATTTCTCCACGCAGGTATTTGACACAAGGGAGAAGGGGGTATAAGTCCTTGATCCAAAGAAAAGGAAACATATGACACAAATGGAAAGAGACGAATAAAAACCACGAGGAGACCTGGCTCCGGCCTGGCTTTGCCACCTTCCAGCTAAGCAGCCATGTGATCCTGGATGCTCATCAGACCGCCAGGACCCAGGTTTCTTCACCTGGGAAAGAAGGAGCTCAAACCCAATGGACAATTTCCAGAGTTTTTGTTGCTTGCTTTTTCAATTTTTATTTTAAAGGCAGAATCTTTTCTTTAAAATAAACCATATTCAGAGCCCCAGTATATAAAAACAACGAAAGTAGAACCAGCCTGGCAGAGTGGGAACGGAGACCCAGAGGCCAGTCGCCAGAGGTTCCCATAGGCTGAGTGTTCTCCGATACTCACAGGATGCATGTTGGGGCTGTCCTTTCCCACCAGCACGTGCCACCTGTATCATGAACTCCCCCATGTCTACACAGGCTTATGTGCCCAATTAGACTGTAAGTCCCTGCAGGCGCGGGCTATCTAAAAGTTCACGGATGGTGAAAGCCCAGCCAACACCCTGCTCACAGCTTCTGGTTATGTCTGACAGTAGGAGATGATAATAATAATAATAAATAATAATAATAGTGAGAGTACCAGATAAGTGTATGTGTCAAGTGCTGCCTCTGCCACAGGCCTTCCCAGATTTCTGGATTTCACGGAATAGCTAGTGTTCTGTTTTGCCAAAGACAGATGTTAAAATAGACAATTTTCTTTTTTTCTTTTTTTTTTAAGGATTGGCACCTGGGCTAACAACTGATGCCAATCTTTTTCTTTTTTTTCTGCTTTATCTCCCCGAACCCCGCCTGTACACAGTTGTATATCTTAGTTGCAGGTCCTTCTAGTTGTGGGATGTGGAACACCACCTCAACGTAGCCTGACGAGCGGTGCCATGTCTGCGCCCAGGATCCGAACCCTGGGATGCTGCAGCGGAGCGCACAAACTTAACCACTCGGCCACGGAGCCGGCCCCAAAATAGACAATCTTTGCTACTACAGTGACCTCTGGTTCTTCAAAGAAAGGGCGTTTTAGCAATAGTAAAATCGCCTAGTGCTAGGAAATCACACCTCCAGAGCCATTTTGTGTCCCTTGCTTCACTTTTTCATCTGCCTGCCCTCACCAGTAAGTGTGACTTCAGGCTGCTCTTACATCTGTGGGCCCATCCAGGGCTGGCCTCTGGAGGGTCCTCAGCTTCCTGGTTATGACATGTCTGAGCTGGATCCCAAGGGCAATTGCCCATGATTGTTGTCCTCTTCATTGGCACTGATCACTGTGACATCTCTGCTTTTGGTCCAAAGTCCTGCCTGTAATAGAGCATGACATCTGTGTCTTGACATCTAGAACAAAGTAGGCCTGAGGTTGTTTAAAGTAAATAAAAGAGTGCTGACCACCGGAACTTGCCCATAGAGGTAGGGCCAGAAGTGAAGCAGTGTGGTCTCTGTCCTCATGCTGGAGGCAGACACGGAGACAAGCCATGAAAATCAGCCCAAGTGTGTTAGTAGGGGTCCCCACAAAACGCTGTGGGAAGCCATTGGTGGAAAGAATTCCTCAGCTGGGCTTGTAGGAGATGGTGTGTGGTGTGTGTGGAAGGGAAACCAGGGAAGGCTGCTTGTAGGAGAAATGATGAGATGGTTCTTAAGGAATGAGGAGTCTACCAGGCTAATTGCAGGGGACCCTCCAGGCAGAGGGACAGAGCAAGTAGGGGCATGAAAGCCTGACAATGCTAGTAACTTTGGGAGACCATTTTCTTGAAAGTAAAATATGGTGAAGATACCACCCATGAATGTGCTATCCACAGAGCCTGTAACCCTGACTATGAGCGTGCCAATTCACTGCCACAAACCACAGTTTGGGGCAACATGTGCTTTGCAAATAACCGGCCAAAGTACAGTATGGCAGCAGAAGTTTGAGGCGGAACCAGGTAACTCAGCTGTGTTGGGAGAAGCCTTTCATCCCCTAGAAAGCTCGCCTTGGGGCAGTCATGAAGGTAAGAACTCTTGGTCAAGGAGTTTGTGTGATTCCCCATGGAGAGTTAGGATTCTTGGCTGATTGTGGGAAGTTTCCTGGGAGGCAGAACCAATTCCAGGCTACCATATGAAGCTTCAGTCCTGCTTTCCAGGATGTGTAGTCCTTTGGCATCAGAGCATCCCACCAGACAGAGCAAGGGAGAAAAGATCCAGAGGCACCAACCCCATCCGCTGCTGGATGGGATTTAGGAAGGGCTGAAAGACACTAACGAAAGTTTGAATATTCATTCCATGCAAGAGGTCCAAAGTCCATTAAGACCCAGTCATATCCACTTTGTGGACCCAGAAAGACCCCGCAGAGTGGGGAGGCCTGAGTGAGTTCTGCATGTTGAGAGAGATCGGGTGTGGTGGGGGATGGAGAAAGGGAGTGGAGGAGTGTTCCAGGTGGAGGGAGGGGACAGCATGGGTGAAAGCATGTAAACAGGAGAGAGAGGTGAATTTCCAGCCTCCTTCTGGAATAGCCATATATTTTTCTCATAAACGCCGGTAACCCCCATTGACAGCCTGTGAATAGCCTACCTTCCTTATTGGATGTCTCCACGCCCCTTCAAGATCAGGTCAGTCTGGGGGCCCAAATGATGTATCACGTGATTGGATAAGCACACATGGGCTGGGCAGGAGCAACTTCAGAATATGCAGGAGAAGCTACACAGGGCCAGACAGCTCAGGCCACCAGCACTCAATGGTGCCATCCCTGGTTCATGAATAAGCACTGCGATGGTGATGGTGACATAGGGATTGTTATGCGTTGAATTGTGTCCCCCCAAAAGATGTTGAAGTCCTAACTCCCAGTGCCTGTGAATGTGAGGAGGTATTTGGAGAAGGGTCTTTACAGATAACCAGGGTAAGATGAGATCAGTAGGGTGGGTCTAATGCAGTACAACTGATTTCCTTATAAGAAGGGGAAATTTGGACCCAGAGACAGAGAGGCAAGATGAAGACGCAGGAAGAATGCCATCCGCAAGCCCAGGAATGCTGAGGCTAGCAGAGGCTGGGAGAGATGCCTGCAACAGATTCTCCCTCCCAGACCTCAGAAGGAGCCAACTTTACCAACACCTTGATCTCGGACTTCTGGCTTGCAGAACTGGGAGACGATAAATCTCTGTTGTTTAAACCCCCATTTTGTGGTACTTTGTTACGACAGCCCCAGGAAACTAATCCAGGGGTGTTGGCTTATTGTTTGAGAAAGTCTCCAGGCTGGTGATAAGTATAAATTATGAAGGTTCAGAAATAGATGCTGTTGTTGATTCCTGAGATTGCCAGGCCTTTCCCCCGTCAGCTTGTGCTAGTTCCGTTCTACCTGGGACGTGGTGGTGAGTAACTGGCGTCTCAGTACCCAACACTCCTGGCCGAGCAGAATCTGATGAGTCCTCTTCCCAGAAAAATGCCTGCACACACACACAGAACAGGCATAGACTTTATACAAATTTCAGGCGCTCGTGCCTGGACGCTAGTGTAAAGAGTCAGGGAAGACAGACGTGGCAGCTCATTATTTGATGTGCCAGCAAAATCTTGAAAGTGAAAGGCAGCAGTTGTTCGCTGTAATCTTGAAGACCACAGGCCTGCCTCGAGGACCCTGGCAGTGGGCATTTGTGAAAAGTGATGTGGGGAAGATGTAGCTGGTGATTAAGGAGGTGCCCAGAGGAAGTCGGTGCCCATCCTGACTCAGGCTACTGATGCATCTGCCTGCAAACTGTGCATCCTGTGCTGCTGGCCCTGCCTGGGTTACCACACAAGGCCTGTGTCTCCCTGCTGGACGAGCAGGAGGGATGTGTGTGAACTGACCCACAGGCGGCCACTCTCCCGAGTCCCATCCCCTGCAGTGGCTGGAGTGCTCTGCTGGCACAGTGTGAGCAGCATGGAGATCAAGCTGCCTCCTTTGCTCCCGTGGCATGCAGGGCTGCCATCTCACTGCTCAGGGCTCTGCCTTCAGGGGCTCGATTTAATTTGCTCCAAGATCAAATGAAAGGCTTTAGCAGACAGGTCCCAGGAAAAGACTAACTGAGACTCACTTCTCCAGTAGGCCCTCAAATAGTCATCTTACACATGAGATCAGGTCATGAGCACTTACTCGAGAGGGCTGGCTTGGCTGACCTTGGTCCAGCTTCCACTCTGTCTCATTTGGAGATGCTGTGCTAGGTTGCAGGAAAGGCAACAGGTAATCACAGCATTCTTTTAATGGGACAGAGCCCACACTGGAACAGCCCATCCTAAGTCACCCATTGCTCCTTGTAGCTAAAAAAATCCAAAAGAATAAAGTCACTCTGGGGCTTGCATTATGTGAATTTCCATAAGATAATGTTCACAGCCCTGCACCTGAGGCCCCACTCTGCCCACACTCTCAGTGTCACCCTGCTGCCACCTGCTCTGCTGGCCCTCCCCAGGGAAAGCGAGAGTGCTGGGAAAGGGAACACATCCCCAGGGACTGAGGTGCCACTCAGTAATAAGTGTCCTTGTGGGAGGAATCCCAGACTTACATTTCACCTCAGTCATTGATTTAGTGGCTCTCCACAGGAAAAAGGACAAAACAGGAATGTAAATCAGTGAGAGGTAGCTGATGAAGGACGGCCTCATCCATGGACCCTCGTTACCTTTGGCCCATTGTACTGCCTCTGCTGTAGTTGATATTGTCCACTTTCCAATACAATTGGTGACTTGAAAAAAAATATTGTGAGCAGATGTCCTCCATCATCCCTGTCTGTCTCTCTGTTATGGGCTGAATTGCATTTCCCCCAATTGATATGTTGCAGTCCTAACTCCCAGTACCTCCAAATGTGACTGTATTTGGAGACAGGGTCTTTAAAGAGGTAATTATGTTAAAATGAGATCTTTGGGTGGGCCCTAGTGCAATATGGCTGGAATCCTTATAAAAAGTGATTAGGACATAGACAAGCACAGAGAGAAGAGCTTGTGAAGACACGGGGAGAAGAAGCCAAGGAGGGAGGCCCTCAAAGGAAACCAGCCCTGCCAATGCCTTGCCCATGGACTTCCAGCCTCCAGAACTGTGAGAAAAGAAATTTCTGTCGTTTAAGCCAGCCAGTCTGTGTTACTTTGCTTTGGCAGCCTTGGTAAACTAATACACTCTCGTTAAGTCAAATGTCAAAATATCTAACATTTGTGAAGAATCCTTAAAATAGTTTAAAAGAAAAAATTTTGTAGCTATTTTCTTTTGGATCCTTACAACAACCAGTGAGATATTATACCCATTTTACAGATGGAGGAACTGAGTTTTAAGAGAGTAATGGCCTTTACTTCTTGTTGTGCAGCAATAACCAGCAGAGCTGGGGGACCCGAGCCAGCCCCTGCTCCTCTAGCTAGCACTCTCTTGTCAATTCCTTTTTATGAAAAAACCTACTTCGATGCAAAAATTCCAGGCATCTGTTCTCTCCACATGTCACTATATGAACATGGAATATTTATGGAAATATCCTGTAGGAGTTGGATCCCTACTGCCTCTTATTCTGTACACTTTTGCCTGAATTCATACTTCTGGCTGCCTATAACCTGTTTCTCAGCTGGAGCTCTTCACTGTGACGGAACTGAACATGCAGAACACACATTTATAAAGACAAGGTGTCAAAGATTCCAGCCCTGCTCAGTGAGTGGACAGACAGAGAAATCAAAGCTGCATCATACATGGAAACCCAAGTGTGAGACGATTGATGGGAATGTTAAAATGCCTGAGCACTCAGGGATCCCAGGGGAGCGCGCTGTGCGCCTGCCCAGCAGTCATCTCATCCTGCAAGGTGCCACTTCACTGGGCACCTACTCACTCTGGGGTATTGCAACTTTACAGACAAATACTGCTTTCCTCATTCCATTCAAGTACTATCCCCACCCCCCAGGTTGTATACATGATTTTTTTTTAAAAAACAGCTTTATTGATGTATAATTAACATTAAAAAACCTGCACGTATTTAAACGGTGCAATTTGATGAATGTCGACCTTTGTGTCCACTTGTGACGCTCCCACCACAACAAAGATCATGAACACCCCTCTCCTTCCCACGTTCCCTGGTGCCCTTTGTAATCCCTCCTCCCCCAGACCCATCCCCAGGCAATTGTTAATCTGATTTGTCACCATCCATTAGTTTGCATTTTCTAGAATTGTACAGAACTGGACTCATACAGTGGTAACTCTTTGTGTCTGGCTTCTCTCACTCAGCATAGTTACTTTGAAATTCACCCATAGTGTTACACATATCAATAGTTTATTCTTTTGATTTCTGAACAGTATTCCATTGTGAGGCAGCACCATAATTTGTTCATCCATTCAGCTGTTAAAGGACATCCTTGGGTTGTTTCCAGTTTGGGGCTAGTATAATAAAGCTGCAATGAATATTCATATTCAAGTCTTTGTGTGGACGCTGCTTTCGTTTGTCCTTAGTAAACACCTAGAAGTGGAATGGCTGGATCACGTAGTGAGTGTGTAGTGAACTTTTAAGACCAAAGTCACTGTATCATTTTACATTCCCGCCAGCAGTGTAGAGAGTTCCAGGCCCTCCACATCCTTGCCAGCACTTGGTATGGTTCATTTTTGAAATGTTAGCCCCTCTAGTAGGTGTGTATTGATTTCTCATTGTGATGTCAATTTGCATTTCCCCGATGACTAATGATGTTGAACAATTTTTCATGTACTTTTTCTGCCATCTGTGTATCTTCTTTGGTAGAGAGTGTTCAAATCTTTTGCCCATTTTAAAAAAAATAGATCATTTTTTTTCTTGCAATTGAGTTTTAAGAGTTCTTGATACATCCCAGTCAAGTCCTTTGTTAGATATGTGTTTTGCATTTAATTCAGTATAATATATAAATAAGAAAGGCTTATTGGGAATAGCTAAACCATACCAAGAAATGAAATATGAACATTTATTCAACTATTATCTTAGGTATAATTTATGCATGCAAAAGCTGCAAATTGCACACAGATGTATTACTTTTAATCCCTCCCTAATGGTGTTGGTGTGACTCTGGGCCAGATGGGCTGAAGGAAATCTCCCTGTCCCAGCCTGTCTGGGTCTTCTTTCTCTCTTGCTCTTGTCTTTGGGTCTTTTTCTGTTTCCGCCCTCCCCTGTGACCCGCACCACGACATCAAGCACGTCAGGAGCAGGAGCGGAAGGGACAGGATCGTTATCATAGTCTTCCAGGCAGAGTCCACCCACCGGCCTGCTACACTGGCTCTTCCTTTCAGCTGATGTCAAGGAGGGGCAGCTGCCTGGCAGCACCTGTTTTCTCCTCACTATTAGAGGATGAGAGTCTTTATAGATTCTCCTAAATTTTTGCAGGAAAGGACAAAGGTTCTGGTTGTGTGTTACTTTAGAGTTTTCCCCTTGATTAAAAATATCCCTCCCTTTGTTAACAATTGTCCCTTCCTGAAGGTCTCAGCAGGGGGGTCACCATTTAACCCCCACTTCTGAGGGGGGCAGACTCGGCCCCTTTGTACTCCCTCTCCCCTCGGGGCCTGATATGCTATATGTCTGTAAACATACTCGGTGTCTGCCTGTCCCCAGTAATACGTCACCCCCATGAAGGGAGGCACTTTACCTATTTTGTTTACAATTGTGTTCTCAGCCCTTGGAACAGTGCCTGACACACAGTAGGAGCTCACTATATATTTGTTGAGTGAATAAATGAGTGAGTCTAGCATAGCAACCAGCTTGAAGAAGTGGATGCAGGGCTAAGAACCAGAAGAATTCTCACTAAGACACCTGGCTAACAAATGCAGATGACACATGCAGACCCTGGGTGTGCCTGACACCACAATGGAGTGAGGGAGGCTCCACTGGAGGCACATCATGGGGCCCTGGCACAGAGGAGGGGCCATCCGCATGCCCAAAAGGGCCGGGAGACTTCTCAGAGAAGGGGATGCTCAGAGGAGGAAGAATTCATGAGACCCACAAACAAAGGAAGAGTAAGAACGGCCTATGCATTGGAAGAGTACTGTGAGGGCTCAGATCTGTCCCAGACCTTGGAAAGCTGCTGGCTGTGCCTGTTGAGTTGCCTATGGTTCTTTCTCTTGGCTGCATATTTTCACTGGTGTTACCACCATATGATGAATTACAAAATGAAAAATGTTTTTCCTTCTTCTTTTTTTGAGGAAGATTAACCCTCAGCTAACATCTGCTGCCAATCCTTGTCTTTTTGCTGAGGAAGACTGGCCCTGAGCTAACATCCATGTCCATCTTCATCTACTTTATATGTAGGACACTTGCCACAGCGTGGCTTGACAAGCGGTGTGTATGACCACACCCAGGATCTGAACCAGCAAACCTGGGGCTGCGGAAGTGGAACATGTGAACTTAACCACTGCGCCACCGCTGGCCCTGACAATTTTTTAAAAGTTCAAAATAATGGAAAAATTGCAAGTGATATTGAGAAAATTTCTAAACTCATGAAAAAATTTAACCCTAGAATGATTTTTAAAAATCCTTCAAATCATTTGCTTCCACTTTGTCCTCTTTTGCGTACCTGACTTCCCATTTCTCTTGCGTCTGGGACATTTTCCCCCTGAATCTCTCACTGTTGGCTTCACTCAACAGCTGTGAAGCATCGCCTTTCTTGGCACATCCTCCTGCTGCCCCTGGCCCAGGTTTTCTTTACCACTTGCCAAAACCGTAGCAGGTTCCTAATTGGCGTAAGTCCCTACCCTCCTGAATACGCTCTCTCTGATGCCCTTTTGCACTGTCATTCCGTCTTCACAAGCCATTACTGTTCACTCTCTCACCTCAATCTCCTTACATACACACTGCTCCTAAGAAACCATCCTTTCACTGTGAAAATAGTAAGGAACAGTGAGCTGTGGCTTCAGTCCTGTGCTTGCAGTCTAGGGTGGCAGGGCTAGTAAACAAGTGATCATCCCATGAAGAAATATGTGCAAACTGTGAGAACACCTTCTACGATGTTCCTAAAGGTTGTGGTGACAGACTAGGACAGGAGAACCAGATTTTGACTTGGGGGTAGGATTAGGGAAGACTTTTTTGAGGAGGTGGCATTGAGCTGACACTAGGAGGATGAGTAGGAGCTGGCCAGGGAAGGACTAATGGAAGACATGTGCAAAACTCTGAGCTGGGGTGACCTTGGCATTTGGAGGAAATGACAGAAACCTGGGTGGTTGGAGTGTCATCAATTAAGGGACAAGGACACAAGTAGACTAAGAGAGAAGCCAGGTTTGGACCACACAGAGCCTTCTAGCCTGTGATAGGGGTTCCGGATCATGCTTGCTGCTGGAGGAAAGATGCCCTGGAAGCCAGGAGACCTTAGGAGGCTATGGCAGTAAGTGAGGCAAGAGCAGAGGTTGGACCCAATGGAGAGCAGGAAACAGAGGGACAAAATGTCTTCGAGGTAGAATAAATAGGACGTGGTGGTGGATTGGTGATAGAGGGGGTAGAAAACGATGTCAGGGAGAGCCCCCAGATTTCAGCCTGGTGAAAGGATGTGTCGTTTTCCAGGATGTGGAAGAGAAGAGAGCAGCGTTTTTGTGGGAGCTGATCCTAGGCCAGTTTCAGGCAGATGAACCTGAAGCGTCTTTCCACCCTTCCTCCTGTGATTTATTATAATCAGATTTACAGTTTCTATCACTTACATGGCAGTGAAATCCCCTTCTCGAATGTGTATGTGTTTTCTTTCAAACAAGATAAAATGCATTAGGGAGCTGGGAATGTATCTGACAGGGCTTTGTTTTGCTCATACTGTCCAGCACTGCTGTGCAGCGCCCACCACCATAGGACCTAGCGGACATGAGCGAGTCATATTGGGACATATGAATTTTTAGCCTTCAAAACATTGTGAAGTGACAGGTAATTATCATTATTATTTTTCAGAGAAAGGAAATGCAACTTCAGAGTCCACTGTGTTTTAAGTGATGACCTTTTAATTCACCCCGATGAAACTCACAGAGCTTCAGCAGTATTTACGCTGAGCAGCCGCTCTGTGCAGACGCTTATGCTAACTACTGCCCTAGAACACCACAGAGGGAAAGTCAGGGATGAGCTCTTCCCTAACCCAACCCTTGTTCAAGATTCCCAAGTTCTGTCTTTTGCAAATGGTTTGAATTTTCCATTAAGATAAGCAAATTTCATTCAATTAAAGCAAACCACAGGGGCAATCAGGCCATATACGAAGTGATGGGATGGTGGTAGCTGGAGCTAAACTTGGGATCATGGATTGTGATCCTTACTCTATGGAAGTCAGTTTCATGACAGAAGATGTGATACCTAGCTGGAGGCAAACAGTCCCAGGCCAGGTCCAGTGAGGCCTGGGGGGCTATGTGAGAAGACCCACCAAGTGTGGCGTCTGCCCGCGCCCCACGGCTGATGGGATTCTGGGGGGAGTGTATCCTCCAGCGATTTCATGAATCATCCTCATGCCTCTGACAGTTTTTCCTGAGCAAGAGGTCAGGGGGTTGGGGTTGGGGTGGTGGAAAAAAGCACCAGAATTACCCTCGCCATCAAAGAAGGGAAGGGAAACTAACACTCATTTCCTCCAGTCTCCTTCACATGGGGGAGCCTCTCGTGGCTGCGCCCTCCTCTGTAAAATGTGGATAATAATAGTGTCCCCCAATGGGTTTGTTGTGTGCAGAGCAAATGATCTACCACATGTAGAGCCCTCGGATAGCGCCGGGCATGTCAGAAGGGCTTCCTTCAGGTGAGCTTTTACTGCGAGGACAGTCAGCATCGCTGTCATCATCACCACCTCCATCTCTCATCACAGACAGATCCTTTCACGTTCCATTTTGCAGACGAGGAGACTGAGGTGAGGAGCACACTGTCAGCTTTGGTTCTAACATGCTGCAGTAACAAACAACCCCAAGCTCAAGTGCCTGACAAACACAGAAGTTTACTTCTCACTCACTTATCTGTTGGCTGCTCTTGGTTCCATCCAGAACCCAGGCTGAAGGAGCATCCCTTCTCTGAGATGTCACCTCTCCCAGGGCAGAGGATAAAGAGAGGTGAGGGGACAAAGTTTCTGCTCAGAAGGGGCTCATGTCACTTCCACTTACATCTCACTGATCAACTCAGTCACCCTGACGAGTCTAACGTCAACAGGACAAGGAGTAGAATCTTTCCCCAGGGTTGCCTCCGTAGGGAAGGGCAGCAAGTATTTCAGCAACTACACAAACTACCACAGGGAATTTCAGTAGCTTGCCCAGGGTCACCCAGATTTTAAAAAGCCAGGATTCAAACCCAGGTCTGACTAATGCAAAGATCTTTCTGCCTGGCTCTACCTCCCTCTCCCTTTCTCCTCCTGCTCCACTGTTTATCAGAACTATGTCTGCACACTGCATGCTTTCTCCTTATTAAGGAAGGCGTCCTTCTGGTTTGAAATCTTGTATCCTTCTGATATTAAAAATACAGCAACAATGACAATAACAACAACAATAAACAGCAACAATAGCTCTTTGAGTTTTTAAACTAGTCTTTTCCCAGAGAAACTCAGTCCTTCTTCCAAGGTGAGGGAGAAAGGAGGCAGGCACAGAATTGAATGGTTTGCCTGGGGTCACAAGCCAGGACAGCTGTGTCCAGACTTACAGCCTGTGCTCTTCAAGCTGTAGATGCCTCTTTTTCAGTTTCCTGACCCGTAAGAGGGGATAAGTCAATGCATTTCAATTCATCAAGCACTTACTGAGCATTTACTGTGTGTCAAATCTTAGAATTTGGTTACCTTGATTCACTTCCCATGACTGCGGTAAGGAATAAAATCACAGAGACCATCATTGTAACCCCGCCCATTAGTATAGGGGTTCATAGTTATTTGAGTCCATCCCTAGAAGTCAGCTAATAAATTGTGTAATCACAAGAAAAGCTAGTTTTCTAAAATATGGAAATATATTTTTAAGTTTTCTTTCAGTATTGGATTCACGAAGTAGATTCCATATCTTCCACTGATCAATATTTTCACCTCTGAGTTTTCATGAATAAAGCACAGTCCATCTGTCTGAATGGTCAGTGTTTGAACAAATTCTCTTCTAGACATCTCTAGGGCCAGGGAACTCGGGCTGACCAGGAAAGCCAGTTCCAGGCCCTCTTCTTAGTCAAGGGCATCTCCCAAGGCTGCCTTCCTTGGTCAGAGTCTTCAGCCTCGAGAACACAAAGGGCAAGTTAAATATATCGTACCCTTCTTGGCCTTCAAATGTCTGAAGATGTGGTCACGTTGCACCTCCATGAGAAATCTCTCCACTCCTTTTGACCAATCGTCCTACGTAAAGCCTGGTCCCAGCATCCTTGCTGTGCGTCAGGGCATACTCTGGGCTCTGGACTCTGTGCCCCACACAAGCTACTCTTTGCTGCAGTGACTGCTCCAGCATGGCAGCAGTGTCTCGAGCATCCCCGCGTCCTCAGCATGGAGTGCAGCTGCGGCACGCGGCAGGCTCTCAGAAATGCGTACATGGATGCGTGTTTAGAGCTGGGTGGCAACGGGGCTGTCCTCAGCTACAGGCAAAATGTGAAAAAGATGAAGATGGGGCAGGACAAGAGGGGGATGGTAAGGAGGAGGGAAAATGCCATAGACACAGGGCAATGAGGGCAGAAAGAGACAGAGCAAACAATACTTTCCCCCTGCCCGGGGCTGCTCCTTGCTGAAAACCCCTTCACTCTCCCTGAGAGACGAGCACTGAGAAGTTTCCACTTCACTAACTAGCAGGGCCACCTGAGGGAAGCCCTGTCCACCTGCCAGGGCCAAACAGTCCCATGGCATCAGGAGTGCCTCCACCTCCCCCCCTCCTGAAGAGAGAGCATGAGGCCATTTAGCAACTTGACATCCTAGAGTGGCAGGTCAGATGGCTTGTGTCCCATCACTGGTCTCACAGAAATGTGACCATCTTGTCAAGTCAAAGCCTTCCACAGGGTCCTTGGTGTTCTTTTTTATTTCTTAACCCATAATCATGCCCTCCTGCTTACATTGTCTCAACAGGTCAGACAGGAAAGTACATCCCAACTGTAAGGAGGTGGTTCTGATGTGAAGAAAGGATTTAAAGACGGATGGAGGAAAATAGGGAATTAACAGAGATTTTAAAAACTAGTAGGGATTTTTTTAACGCAATCACATCTTTCACTTTCATTCTGACCTGCTGGAGGAGCAGCCAGAATCAGGCACCTGGACACTAACTGGGTCACCAGAAGAGAGAGGCTTTCCCGGGGAATCACAGCACAGTTTCATCTCTGCCCCTCCCTCCCTGCTCCACCCTGTTCCACCTGCTTTGAAATGAGGCTGACCTGACAGGCTGCTCCATGTGTGGTGAGTGACCGAAGGAGAGGCGTCTCCTTCAGAGCAGGGGAGCAGGAGGGAGGCAGTGCGTCTCTTAGTTTTTCACCTGTGTTCTTGGTGGATGTGGAAGAACTACTCGTCATTTTCAAATGATTCACAGGAGAAGACGTAGCTGAAGAGACTGGGTGAAGGTGGGGAGCAGGGAGCAGGGAATGCTAGCTCTGCATGGGAGGGTGCTCCATCTCTGTCACCTGTGCCCTTTCACGAGTCAGCAACACTGGGAGAGAGGGTGTTAAAACACCGGTTTATTATTATGCAGATGTGTCAAGTCCAACAGGTCAGGAGACGACCACCATAGAAGAGACAGTTTGTTACTCCCAGTTCCCAAGAGGAGGGGGCTTGCCACGCCATGGGGGAGGGCCACATGGGGAGGCACCAGGGCTAGTCAGGAGGAGGGGGAACCTGGGGCAAGAGCCCTGATTGTCGTTTCCATGGGAGGGAACAGGTGAGGGTTGATAAGCAGGCTCAGGATTGACTAGTTTGAATAATTTCTGTTGGTTCTAGGGCAGAGGGACTGTCCCTTGTTGTCTGGCACCTGCCCTGGGTGATGAGGGTTGGGATAGTGGCCCCCAGTGTGAGAGCCTAATAAGGGAGGTGCTTGGAGGGTGGGCTCGGATCTGCTGGTTTGCATCTGAAGGGTATGCTCTCAGGTGAGTTCTTTATTCTCTAGGCCTTGGCTGACTCTGCGAGGGGCAGTCCCTCCAGGGTCAGCAAGGCCCCAAGAGAGCAAAGCATGGGAATGTAAAAAACTTTACTGAAAATCACAAGTCAGCCTGCTTTTTCATCTGAAAATTTGCGTGTATATTATTTCCTCCTTCCCTTTCATCTCCCTTTCGTATGCAGAAATCCTTTGGTGGGGAAGCCCAGGAAAACCATGAAGAAAATCCGTGCTGGTGTGGAAGACAGAATGACCCCGTGCGGTGTTTATGCACCCAGCCAGGCTGAAATCCACCTCAGCTCCAAAGGGGCACTTAGAGAGGAGACATCCAGATGCAGCGTATCTCCACTTTCTGCATGAAAGTCCTGCCCCATCCTCACTTCTCCTAAATTCCCTGGGATCCTGGGGTGGCGGCTTATCAGGCCAGGGAAACAGCCTTCGTCAGCCGCACCACTGCCTGCCTTTCTGAAAGAGTGAGCCTCAGGCTCAGCAGGCCCAAAGGCGTCACAGCGGGAGGTGGAGCGTCACCCGTGGCTTTTGCAGTGCAGCTTAACGTGACAGCGCTGCCACATATTAGGATTGCTGCCCTGGTGATTCCTTCACAGCCTCCATCCTGTACTTTTCTCCCAGGATGGAGAGCTCAGCTAATTCTGTGATTCTGTAGCCTGGCTTACTTGCTAAGTACATAGTAGAATCAAATGGCAGAGCTGTTCTTTGGTCGGCCTCACTTTGCAGGCAGAGACGACAGCCAAAATTCAAAACTGCAGCCTGAACTATACACAAGAGCAACGCTGTGTTGTCCCACCCACCCTAGAGGAAGATTGTAAGGAAAATGCATGTGCACAGAATCCTGCTCATTGAAGGGCCTGGGCACAGTTGCTGAAAGCATTGCCTTACCCACTGTGGTGCTGAAGAGAACGCATAGAGAGGCCCTCATCGGGTCCAGGGAAAACAAGCCTTTGTTTTGTCTTTCCCTGTTGCCAAGCCCTCCCAGGTGGGCCCTTGCCAGATGAGCCCTGATGACTGTCATCCCATTATCAATGATGCCCCACTGTGAACAAACCTCAACCCATTCTGTTCTTTGGTTCATCCATGTTTCAGTAAGTGTACTGATTAAACTGCTTCCTCCAGCAAACAAGTTCATGGGAATATAAGAATTTGAGGGGCCAGCCAGGTGGCCTAGTGGTTAAGTTTGTGTGTTCCTCTTCAACAGCCTAGGGCTTGCAGTTTTGGATCCCAGAGGCAGACCTACACACCGCTCATCAAGCCATGCTGTGGCATCATCTCACATATAAAGGAGAGGAAGATTGGCCCAGATGTTAGCTCAGGGACAATCTTCCTCACCAAAAAAAAAAGAATTTGAGTGCATACATTGGAAACATCTGTGGATAGATAAACACATGAAGCACATGCCTATGAGGAGAAGCTCAGAGGTGGTGAAGAGGAAGAGAAAGGATGAAGGGAGCTTGATGTAGACGCTCCTGCCAGCGTCAGAGTTCTTGCTTGGAATTGGGCCATGTCGGGTAACAATACCTGTGTCTGCAGCGCTGCCATCTGTGTCTCACATGGGCGAGGGGTCAGATGTGCCCCAGGGCCCTGCTCACCACCCAGCCTCACCTACATGAGTGGTCACTTCGAGTTGCTGTCCATGTTTTAGACCCTGGCCCACGGTCAGAACACAGAGTCCCTTGGTCTCCATGGCCCTGTCAGTTCAGTCCCTGGGCCAGAGGGCCCCTCTCTGTCAGTCACTGTCCTCATCTTAAACCCCTCCCCTGGATCCTGCCATAAAACTCTCTTAAGCAGTCATTTGCTTCTCTGCATGCAGTGCCTTCCCTTTCTGACCTTGTGCTGAAAGGTCCCTTCTGTTATTACTCTCCAAATTTCGGATGTCTTCCCAAACATCTACTTTCTTTCCTATACCAAGTTCTAACTTGGCCCATTCCTTCCACTTAAAAGGAGGATTAACGTAACTCAATCCAGTTTTGGTTGCTCACCTCACCATGGAACTCCTCTCTGTTACTAGATGCTTTCTGGGGAGGCATCTGGACATCAGATAGCTCATTTGTCATCCTGTGACCCATAACCCCTCTCCCTCCCCTTGTGGCCCTATCCAAAATAGGCCACGGGCGGCTGGGGACATTGCATTAAGAGCGAAGAACTCACAATACCTCCGCTTTCTCCTCTGCAGTGTTGCTGTTTAAGCAACAGTCACTGTCATGTGCATACAGTGCACTGGGGGGCCTGGGTGAAAATGCATGTTCCTTCAGGCTTCCAAAGCTCCACGGACGCTGTGTCCTCTGTCAGAAATGCCCTTTTTACCTCTTGATGGGCCCAACCCCTCTTGACCATTCAAGTCCTATTTCATTTTAATACCTAGCTAAAATCTCCCCTTCTCTGTGAAGCACCCTCCCTGCCTCCTCCTTAGCAGCCTCGCAAGAACTTGCCCGTGCTCCTGGGCCTTCTCAGTCCTTCTCTGCTGTGGTTGTCTATGTGCTGCATCTCCTTTGCGAGGCTGTGTGAGCGTGGAGGCTGGTGCTGTCCCAGTTGCTCCATACCCGTAGAGCCTTCTCCAGGGCACTGAGTACCTTGGTCCTCAATCACTGTTTATTGGGCTTATGGGTGGAAACATCACCATCAGTGGTGTGTGTGTGTGTGCGCGTGTGTGTGTGTGTATGTGTGTGAGACCGGGGAGGTTTGGGTAGTAAAGAACAAGTGAGTGACTTAACCTCTCTGTGCCTTGGTTTCCTCATCTGTAAAATAGGTGTGATGATGACAATACCTATGTCCATGTCACAAGGGAGGTTGTGAGAACTGAGTTAAGATTCATAAAGCACTTAAATCACTGCCTGGAACTGGCCCTTAATATGTGTTCAGTAATTGTGGACTGTCGCTATCTTAGGGAGAGAGAGGAGACTGAGAGGAGCTGACTCTGATGACTTGACCTCATAGGGAGGGGACAGTAATGTGGTATCTTAAAAATCTAGGCTCATTCACTCACCCTTTCGATATTTGTTTTTTCAAACCATAGTGTGCCCTCACCTCCCAATTTTCCAATGATGAAGTGATCAAAAGTGGGATAGAGTGGGCTGGGGGTGGGGGCAAAAGAAAAACAGATTCAGAAAAATGGAGAAGCTGTTTGGTGGGCCCCTGAGTTGTACCGAGCATACAGGCAGGGCACAGGTGGGATGAGACTGGCTGGAGTTCCAGGTCCCCGTTGAACCCCAGTTCCATAACCAAACGTGTGCGGTGCCTGAGGTAAGCTTCCTCGTTCCTTTTAACCTCAGTGTTCTCGCCCGTGAGATGGGGATGAGGAAGCCACACAACCTCCAAGGTCTCTAAAAAAGATCTCATGATTCTAATTCTAAATGTCACTCTCCACATATAGTCTTCCTAAGCTGGAAAAATAAAAGTGTGACTTGTTTTAGTGGCAGTCTTGGAGGTAAGCAAGCTAGTAAAACAAATGAAAGCAAAAACAAAAAAAAAATTTTAAACAAAGAAAAGAACACCGAAAAACCCCCCAAATCCATCTTCACCTAGACTGGGAAGTATTTTTACATTATTTACAAAGCTGTTCTTATTTTTATAATAAAAATATGTATGTTATATTGTATTTTATGTGCATAAAAATATATGATTGTTATATGTGTCATAAATATGTGTATATGATGGTTTTCATAATGGTCTCTCACCAATGTATCGTTTTAAATAGAATTCATAACTGTGGGCATTATAACTACCCAGGACCCATCTCCCAGGAAGTGATTCATTTAGAAAGGCTGCTGCTCTAAGAGCAGACTCCCTGGCCCTAGGACACTTGGCCCTGGGAGAAGCATGAGCAGAGAGCAGCCAGTTCCTTAACGACTCAGGTTTCGAATCATCACTCATTTGGGTCTAGGGCTACCGAGGTTTTTTGTGTTTCTTTTTTACAGGCCATTCAGAGGTGTGGAAAGCAACCACGACAGAGCCAGGCTGGGGGCTGTTGCAAAATGCCTTTTACTGAGTCGTGCCTCCCACCAACGCACTCACTGGGTTTCCCACCTCGTTTCCCATTATCCTCTCCAAAGCCCCCTGAGGTGGCTGGAGGAGCAGAGTGCAATTAGCCCTGACGTGGATTATATTTGGGGCTGGGGAGAAGGAAGTGACCATCACTCTGCTGCCTCTACCAGCAAAGAAAGGACTATCCTGCAGGCCTTTCAAGTGTTGGAGCACACAGCTGTCCTGGGAGCCACGGCTTCCCCTTCCCCGGTGGCTCCTCGGATCATTCCTGCAGAAATGGAGCTCTGACTCAGGAGCATGCGTGTGCCCCTGAGGCTACCTCAGATTCTGGTGTCGGGTTACATCTCAATCATTCGAAAGAAAAAGGGTTTTTATTTTTTTCAATTTAAACAAAGTTAACCACATTTTGATGTCCTAAACCAGATAGATGTGCATCTCTCTGAAATTTTCCATGTTTGAGGATGTTTTATGTGGAAAGTTCTGAGCCTGCAAGGAATTGTTTTTGGAAAGTCTCTCCCAGCTAGGAGGTAGTAGGAATTCTAGCTACAAATCTCTCTTGCAATTTTTAAAATTGTGGTTAAAATATATGTAACATAAAATTTATCACTTTAACAGTTTTTAAGGGTACAGTTGAGTGGCATCAGGTACTTTCCTATTGCTGTGCAGCCATCACCACCATCTGTCTCCAGAATTCTTTCATCTTGCAAAACTGAAACTCTGTTCCCATTAAACATTCCCTATTCCTCCCTCTCTCCATCTCTTGGCAACCACCATTCTACTTTCTGTCTCTATGAATTTGATTCCTCTGGGTACTTTATATGGGTGGAATCATACAATATTTGTCCTTTTGTGACTGACTTATTTCACTTAGCAACATGTCTTCAAGGTCCATCCATGTGGCAGCACGTGTCAGAATTTCCTTCCTTTTAAGGCTGAATAATATTCCATTGTATGGATATACCACATTTTGTCTATCCATTCATCTGTTGATGAACATCTGGGTTGCTTCTCCTGCAATTTTAAGTCAGATATTTCCCATTAGGCTTATTTCCTTTCAAATGAAAATTTCAGAAAATTTTGTTTCTGCAGCAGTTAAAATATGCCAGCAAAAATGATGTTTTTCTTTCATTTGATTAAAAAAAGTTGAAACTCAAACTGTATAAGTAAGAATTGGATTAATACTTTAAAATGACTTAAGAAAGTCCTTGAATTTTACATCTAACCAGCTCAGGAAACTCTCCCTTTGCTTCCAACACTGGCAGCAACATGGAGCTTGGGGCAGCGTGTAGGGACACACTGGAACGTTCTTGAAATAGTTGAGATAAGATGTGAAAGGGACGTGCATGGATGAGAGGGGTAGGGGCAAATCTGAGAGGAGTTTGAGGAGGACATTAGCTGGCAGTGGAGGTGAGGGGGAGGGTGGGCACAAGGAACCAGGTAGCCCAGTTGGTTAGAATTGGATCAAAATAAGATTCAAAGGGCTCCTGACAGCCTAAGCTAAGCACGGGTTTCCTAGAGCATGTTGATCTGAAGGTTCCCAGAGAAAATCAAATAACTAGATTTTGTGGCTTCCATTTTGGCTGCTAAGACTCTTCTTTTTCTCTCCTTGTGTTCTATTGTTTTCAAAATGGGTGGAATTGTCAAATGATTTTCAGTTGATCGTAGGACTTTCTCCCTGTCCTGCTCTGTGTATTACCACCTTTTATATTACACATCGCTTTCTGTCTTCAAATTAATCCTAGACTACCCATACTTTATATGCAATTATTTGTCATACAAAACAACATAGCATTTTCTGCTTTTATAAAGAGAGTATTCTGTGAGCTGAGGCATTACTACGAATTACTCACTCGAACCCTTTCCAAGATCCTGAAAGGGGTCCTCGCAGTTTTATAATTGTAATTTTGCATTATGTTTTCTTAATGAGGGTCCCTCAAGTTTTATAAACTTCAGGCCCTTCAAAATCTGGAATTGCCCTGTCTGTGGGTCAGGACTGAGTGGAAAGCCAGGAGCCTGGGTCACCTTTTCTCAGGGATTTCTAAAGGTTTTTCCATCTGACAAATGGGGGGAACACTTGCCGTCAAGTCAGTGGTTCTATCTCCTAGCACCCCATCCTCCACACCCCCATTTCCTTTTCCCAATCTTTCTCGCTGCTATAGAACATTTTTGAAAACAGATTTGCTCAGCAAAAATGAAACAAGGACAAAAAAATTGAAACAATTGCCTCAGTTGAGATGAGAATGTGTTGTTGGATTTTCAAATTTTGCCTAGTTTTTCCTAAAGTCACCCCAAATCTAGTTGTCCTGCCTACCTTGGCCTGGGAACCAGGAGTCAGCCTCAGCACCCCCTGCCGTCTTTGTCCTTTGCACACGTGTGGTACAATTACCCTGGCAGGGCAATCCGTGGAGACCTGGTGAGAAATCAAAACTTTCTGTGCGGGGATAAATCGGGTCCTGAGCAGAAAACTAAGGGATGATCAACATGCATTTTTAACGTCCTTTTCTCCCTTTTAACACCATTCTTCTACCCAGACCCACCCCTCCTAACAATGGGAAACAAAGCCCCCTCCCCTTGGCCCTGCTCGTTGCCTCCCAGCAGCTGGGCTCTTAAGGAGAGAGCAGAGAGCAGCTGGCAGGGGGCTCAAGTGCTGAGATGGGCAGGGGAGGGACAGAAAGCCCCCAGAGGGATGGAGGCTGGATTTGGGTGACAGATCACCATAATCACCGCCTTGATTATGAGAAGAAGAGAAGGAAGAGAAGGAAGAGAGAGAAGGAAGGGCGAACAATAAAAATCTATATTTTCCATGAATAAAACATGACCAGATTCACTTGGGGAAGATGAAATGACGAGTGAGGCCTCGGCAAGTTTGTAAACTGATGTGTTTCTCTCACACAGCTCTCTGCAAGGGATTGCTCTGCGTTGCCCCACTGCTAAGGCCCTGGTGCTGATTTTCAGAGTTGGGGCGGTGTTACCCTGACATTAACTCCCAGAAAGAGAGCCCAAAAGCCTTCTGGAGAAGGACTTTGCACTTTTCTATATCCAAAAATTGATCAAAAATGATCTTTCTTAGGAAGAAAACAACCTTTAACTATGTTTTATATCTTTGAATTTTTAATTAAAATATGAGATACATAAAGAAAAGTGCACAAATCATAAATATACAGTTCAATAGGTATTCACAAAGTCAATACACTAAAGTAAGCAGAAAGAGAATATAGAAATGTAACCAAGAAAGAGGACCCCTCTCTTGGCCTCTCCCACTCACTTCCTCCCTTCCCACTACCCAGCTCAGGCAGCCAAGATCCTAACTTTAAACTGCAGAGGAGTTTTGCCTCTTTTTGAATTTTGTCTAAATGGAGCCATACAGCATAAACTCTCTTATTTCTGATGTATTGTGCTCACATTGTATTTGTGAGATTCCTCCATATTTTGAATGTAGCAGTAGTTTGTCTCTTTTCATGGATGTATAGTATTCCATTGGGTGACCATGCCACCATTTACTTTTTCATTATACCTTTGATGGAAATTTGAATCATTTCAAGGCCTGCTACAAACATTGTAATTTTTCTTTTTTAGGAAGATTAGCCCTGAGCTAACATCTGCTGCCAATCCTCCTCTTTTTGCTGAGGAAGACTGGCCCTGAGATAACATCCATGCCCATCTTCCACTACTTTATATGTGGGATGCCTACCACAGCATGGCTTGACAAGCGGTGCATAGGTCCGCACTCAGGATCCAAACAGGTGAACCCCAGGTGTGTGAACTTAACTGCTGCACCACTGGGTCGGCCCCCTACACACATTCTTATCTGTGTCTTTTTGAACATAAATAAGCATTTTGGGGGAATATTTCTAGGAATGACATTACTAGATCATAGGGCATCTCTAAGTTCAGCTTTAGTAGAAACTGCAAATTAACCAAACCAACTCATTATTCAATGAGTTTTTGTCCAACAGTACCAAGAGCATAGCACTCTTTTTGACTCTGCAGGAAATACAAAAAGAAAGACAAGATATGGCCCCACCCTCCAAGAGTCCCAAAATGGTCAAGGGATTCACTTATGAAAGAGTGAAAAGATCCTACGACTTATTTGACTGGGCACCAAATCGATGTTAGTGACACAAAGTGTCATAGGACCAAAGTCACAGGTAGGAGAGAACATCCAGACCTTCCTCCTGACAACAGTGAGGACACTGTCTTTCAGGGAAACGCAGGCAAGGGTTTGTGAAGTTAATCCCTTTCATGGCATCTCCTCTGTGAACCCCAAAGGGCCTGCCTTTCTCTCTGCTCTTTCTCTGCAGCAACTTCACCTCCTTGCATTTGATTCTTACCCCATGGGTAGAAGGCCACAGTACCTATGGACTAGGAAATGGAAAAATAATAAAATAATAATAATATAGAGATTTCTCCTTATAGAAGTTTCTGCCAAGTTATTTGAACCAATCCTCCCCATGAAAACAATCGATGTTCTAGATCAAATATTTGAAACATCTCCTTAACAACATGAAATAACTGACGAAAGAATCAGGCACTACGGGGCCAAAGGAGAAACTTAGAGACAAAAAGGAGTGTTGAGGCTGCATCCGGCCTAGGTCCTTTGCACAGCCAGGCATGTCTGGGTTTCGGTTTTGGCAGCTTTGAGGGACCAGAGGCCAGAAGCCAAAGCCCAGCACTGACCTGAGGTGGGGAGTCTATAGAGATACCTTCTCCCCATAAATTGGGACTTCAGAGGCCTGCAAACTCAGGGTAAAGGTGAACCAGAAATAAAACCACCCTCACTTTCCACCTCTTGGAGGCTGCAGGTGAGGTCACCTTGGTGCTAAGCAGAGCAGAGGAAAAAAGAACAGGAAAACAGTAACTGCTCTTAAGAAGTTGTGACTGCAGGCTGACTCTCCTAAAGATGTGCGTCATAGGCTCACACGGCCTGGGTGGTCCAGGAGAGCTCAAACCATGAATTTACTTTAATATGGTCCCAGGCTGCTAGTGCCTGGTGGTGCCTGAGAGAATTAACCACAAATCCTTTTATGGATAAATGTTTCCTCAACATAGGCCTATAAACACTTTCACAAGGACAATGAGCAGTACACAGTCAAAAATAACCAAGCACAGAAGGAAATAAGGTATCATAAAAAAAAATCAAACAAGAAAGCTGAAGGAATATGCCTTTAATATTTAGATATTGGAATTATCAAACAAAGATTATCAAACAACTATGCTCCCTGTGTTTAAAGAAACAAATCAGGCTTGCAAATATCTGCGAGCAACAGGAATCTATGAAAAATGACTTGGCATATTTGAAAAGGAAACAAATAGAACTTCTAGAAATAAAAATACAATGTCTGAAATTTAAAATCCCTTTGGTGGGTTTAATGGCAGATTAATACAACTAAAGAAGGAATGATAAGATTTCATAAAATCCAAGACACATAAGAAGCACCATTATTTTATGAACATTAAGAAAGAAAAAAAAAGTCACCGATTAAACTATGGCTTTCTTTTCTTTCTTTAGAATTCTTACTTTACACTTACCGAAAAGCTCTTTTAGACATATAATTTTAAAGATCTGTAGTGAAATATCATATTTGTGCAGGCATAAAGAGGAAAATATAGTTGAAATAAACTAGTTAAAATGCTCTTAAAACTTGTTTGTAGTCAGAGTCTGATTCTCCTAGGTCATTCAACTCAAAGTTTTTGCTTGTGCTTTTCCCCAAGCTTGCAATGCAGCATTTCTTAGAAAGTGCCCCATGATTGTTCCCAGGATCTTCTTCTAAGACCCATTTTGCAAGTTTTGATTCTGGTGCTTTCATGACCTTATCAGAAACGATCGGTTTGTAAAGGTTTTCCACTGAAATTCAGTTTCATGGGAAGGCTTTAGATAACGACTGGGACTCAGCTTCCTTCCTTCCTCAATTGCCCTTGTTTGTTGACTGGAACATCAAAGAGCTGCAGTGGTCCAGTCATGTGCCAGGAATAACAACCACATTCTTATCTAGACAGTGACAGTAATTATAAACACCATCAATTGTAACACACAGCCCTGTTTCAGGATGTTAAAACGTGAAAGAAGTGTGGCTCTTAAAATGGATAAAATATGGTTGATGAAGCCCTGCTCAGGAATTTTTGGTGTCTCCTTACTTCTGCTACAGCCAGTCTGGTTGGCTTTGAGACTCTGTCGTTTTACGACCCCACCTTCCTATTCTCACCTCCATGACTCCTTTGGGAGCTGCGCTGAGTCCCTGATGAGGGGAAGCTGTGTCCAGCTGTGCAGGAGAAACCCAGCTGTCTTGCTCCCTCCTCACTCTGCCCCCTCCCCTCCTACTCCTCTTGTCAACGCTCCTAGCCCTCTGGGCTCCCTGCTGTTGCCATTGCCTGAGCCTCATCCTCTTACTCCCCGCAGATGATGCTCACATTCCATTTTCTCTGTCAGCAACAACTCCTCCTGCACTGAGCCAGCACCTGCCCCAGGTCTCAATGCCCCTTCCAGTGTTGGAACACGTCTGAGTGTAGGGAGGCCGCACGCCACACTGGTCAGACTCTCCCCGAGACCAGGCTGCCCCTAGGTACTTGTTAGTTGAACCCCATGTGAAGCTTCGTTAGCGCCTTAGTACTGAAGACAAGGGTCAATGGAAAGACAAACATTTTTTCAAGTGGCAGTCATGAAGCCAGTGCCTCTGGCTAACAAATATTTCTTAAATTGGCTCTTGGGCCTGGTGAGCAGAGCTCCTAAAGGGATCCTCTGGAGCTGAGTGTCTGGTCTCTGTCCTCCAGGAACATTCATTAGCGTGTGCCCCCGACAGGGACAACAGTGCACTGCAGTGAAAAGGGGCTTTTAAAGTCCTTGGGCAGTGTTCACAATAGCACATTTAAATTTTAATAATGTATTCAGTAGGTTTGATCAAAACAATTCATAGCAGCATTTCAATGGTTCTTTTTTCCCCTCATAACTGATTCAGGCCTCAATCTTTCAACATAGGACGATTTATCTTCTCATCTTATTACAGATTCTATGGAAATAGGATCCCAAATGAGACTGCCTTGTAGAAAATTATATAATACTTCTATCATAAATTTTGAGAAATTTGCTTTTACATATCATTTACACATTGTTTCTGTCCAACTGAAGTCATTCAAGTCTCCATTCATAATTGAGGGAAGGGAAATGTGGTTTTTTCATTGGCCAGATTTTGCAGAAATAGAACATTTATTTGCAAACTCTCCCTCTCCAGCAGCCACAAAACCAAGACAGCTTTCTTAGCTGTGGTCTCACCAGGAGTTTGTTGGAATTATGCGAATGAAAAGTTTAAGGTCTATGTATTAGTTTTCTACTCCTGCTGTAAAAATTACCTCAAACCTCACCAGGCTTAAACAATAGCAATTTATTATCTTGCAGTTCTAGTGGTCATAAGTCTGACACACGTCTCACTGAGCTAAAATCAAGGTGTCAGCAGGGCTGCGGCCCTCCTGGAAGCTCCAGGGGAGAATGCATTTCCTTGCCTTTTCCAGCTTTCTAGAGGCCACCTGAATTTCTTTGCTCATGGCCCCCTCCTCCGTCTTCAAAGCCTGCAATGTTCACCTCTAATCATTCTTCCATAGGGACATCTCCCTCTGACTCTCCTCTTCTGCCTCCCTCTTCCACTTTTAAGGACCCTTGAGATTACACTGGGCCCAACCAGATAGTCCAAGATAATCTCCCTATTTTAAGATCACTTTATTAGCAACCTGAATCCATTTGCAACCTTAATTCCCCTTTGCCACAAAACAGAACATACTCACAAATTCTAGGGATTAGGATATGGATCTCTTTTGGTTGCCATTTTTCTGCCTCCCTCAGTCTGGATAACATGAGAACTGGGCAGACCATGAAGAAGAGAGCATCAACCTTAGGACTGCTTCCTGACCCAAGCACAGCACATAGGAAATAGCTGTGGCATAATTCTTCTTGGGGATATTTGCTGAACATAAAGAACTTACGTTAGTGACACGAGAGTCCAGGCCCTGTTGGCCCCCAAGAAGGTTTCTATTGCAAACAGATGTACCAGCTCAGTGTGGCTCCCACTTTCAGCATAGTTTAAGATGTGGACAATTCTCCCTGGCCCTCTAAGGGGGTAAATATTAAGATTAGTGAGAATTTTTGAAAGTGGAAACGTTGAAAAATTGACAAGCTTTCCTTTATCATTCAAATTCTGCTTTAATTTAGCAATTTACCAAGATGGCCTTGAGCCTCTATGCCATCCCATTCATTATGGAGTAATCATGGCACAATCCATTCTGTCCTCTGTGTTAATCAGTGTAGAGTGGCAGAGAAGACAATTTGCTCTTGCTCATTTAAGCAAAGCAGGATTTATTTAGAGTTTTTAATGGTTTACAGAATCATTGGCAGAACCAAGGAAACAGACTGGAGGCCAAGCTTCTAGGAATGACACCCAAAGCCATGCTGCACAACTGGCTGCCAAAGTGGCTACAGTTGCTTCTGCTCTCGGGGTCTGCCCGCTGCACCAGGAGGCTGCCACCAGAGCTGCAGTGTCCGGAACTCCCCACCTCTGCTTCAGTGGGAAGCTGCCTCCAGAAAATCAGAACACTGTGCTCCAGCTGCTGCCTGTAGAGCCGTGATCTTGCTGCCACAATCTTGCACCTCAAAACTGCGTGCCTCATGTCCAGCCTCTTGCCTCACTTAACTCAGTTCTGAGGTCGAGTCTTCCAGGAGGAACCCAAGCACATCTGGAGCTCAGCCTGGGAGAATAGATTTCAGCTTTCTAGGCTCTGGATGTGGGCAAGCTGTCTAAGACAGTGGTGGGAGAGAGACTGCTTAATCAGCCCATGGGGCCTATCGTCACCATCAGTGAGAGGGGGAGAAGATTTAGTGCCCAAAGCCCCCAAAGGACCACTGTGGAAGGTGATTTCCCCGACATGACCGTTGCCAGAATGGAGTCTGAAACAAGACTGCAAAGTGCATGCTGCCTCATCCTCTTTTTCTGCTTTACATCTTCCCTTTTAACAACATTTCCTGGGCTTGTGTTAGTTCAGTGTTTGGTTTGGCTCTTGTTTTAGCTGAACTAGTTCACTTATTCTGGCTTTGTGGCTGCCGCAACGAAATATGTACATATTTTGCCTGTGTATGGCTATCTTTTCCTTTTTTCCTTCAGGGAAAATATATCAACATAGAGTCCATGGCACTAATCCAGATAAAACAGCACGCAGAATGGCCGCCACCAGCAGAGCTCTCTGGTTGACTCACGGGAACTGGGAATAAATGACAAAATGTAAACAGTGGACTTGTGCCAACTTCTTTTCTAGCAAATAGTCTCCTGTGGTATGTGAAAAAAGCAGCTGGGACAAGCTCAGCTGGGACACCTTGCCATTTGCTGCTGCTAGCTCACAGCCATCGTTACTCAGGGTGCAGTGCACTCCGCTGTTTAGAAACAAGCCTTCCTTGCTTGCTTTTCTAATGGCCCCCTTTGGTTGAGAGTCACCTGTAAGGCACAGACTTCCTCTGCCACTCAGTGCTTAGGCCTATTTGCCGTGTCGCAAAAGGGTTCCCAAATACCTCACCATGTGGTTGGTACCAATGAGAGAGGACACACTGACATCCCTAGCCAGGCGTGCCACTCTTACCTTCCATATGCTTAACAGCAAGATCCTCTAGTGGCCTCAGCTGACCAAGATAGAAGATAGATGATAAACAGAGAGACAAATATGACAGATGGAGATAAATAATAGACTATAGATATACATATATTTGGTATGAGAGGTATGATAGAGAGAAGATAGGTACGTAGATAGACAGTTGATAGATGGATAGACAGATGAAGGATAGATGCAGATGACAGATAGAATAGGTAGATAGACAGACAGACAGACAGACAGAGATAGGATGTGCAGCTATCACAGCAGCAGTCACTGAGGGAAGCTGAATGATCACACACGTGCTTCCCATCAAGCCTCTCCCTTTCTTCTCTGGCTCCTTATGGGATCTTCTGCTCAGAAGGTGCTGGAGGCATCAGAACCTCACAGGAATACTGCAGCCACTTCCCTCCACCGTTAGTGCCCTGCTGGGGCCGGTCTCTGAGTGCTCCTGAAGCTGAAGACCCCCAGGGCACCTAAAGACACAACATTCCCTCCTAGGCTCAGAGCCTGGGCAGGGGACACTGTGTCCTGTGCAAAAGTGAAGAGAATGCTCCTTTTCCCAACTCTGTCACACCTTCTCACCTGACTCCTGAAGCAAGGCGGTGCACACCCAGAGTCTTCCAAAGACCTTCTTGAAAACATCTCACTTCACTCTGCCTGTAGCCCTCTTTCCACGGCTCTGATTGTGCCCCTGGGGCACATGTGAGCTCTCAGCCAGGGGGCTGGTCCCCAAGTCCTTCTCTGCCAGCACTGCTCCCCATCAACTCCAGCCAATCAGCCTACAGGTGTGTGTGCACATGTGAGCTGTGCGTTAAGTGTGTGTGCATCTGCTAATGTGCAGGGAAGCACGGTTTAGGCTAAGCTGGAAGCCCCCCATTTGCTTAGATGGAGGAAACCAAAATATGGGAGGCCCTTGGCAAGCTTCGTGGAGTCAGGAACAAGTGTGGAGGGCCTGAGGGAAAGAACTCATCTTAGGAGACGATACTTAGTCTCCAGCCCTCCCAAATGACATTGCCACACTCCTAGGTCTCCTACACTTCGGAGTATCATTTCTGAACCATGAATGAGACCCATAGTCTGATTCTGGGACCATGATATATGGTGGCTTGGGTGCAGGCTCTGAGTTTGGCGGCAGGCCTAAATGGTCCAGGAGTGTTTTCAGGACCAGCTTACCCCCACCCCAATGAGTGGAGGAAAGACCACTCACACCTCTGTGGGTCCCAACATGCCAGAGAATGTAAAAGAGGGGAAGCCCAGGAGAGACTGAAGCTGAACTATGCTTACACGCCGTTGAGAGCATCCTCCTGACTGGGTATTGCTTTAGATGGCGGGAGAGGAAAGGCGAGAAGCAGATAAAAATATTTGCTTTGGCAATTTGGATTTTTGCATTTTTCTGGAAAGTTGTATTAAATATAGGGCCCAGTGTAAGTCTCAAATGTGGTATGAGTACATGAACCAAGGAAAAGTTCTAGATTTGAGGGAGTAACTATAAGGCCTTCTGTTCTTGCTACTTGTAGGGGCCTGGGATGGACGGAGCCTTCTAATGCATGGCTCTCCCAACCTCAGCACAGGCCTGAGGTTCCACAGTTCTCTAGCCTGGCACCCCTCCATCCACACCCTGTTGGCCACAGCAGTGGAGAGGGTAGGGCTGCCCAGTGGTGGAAAGACTTCATTACAGGCCTGTTAGATATCTAGGAAGCTTTCTAAATGCTACAAACTGTCTGCCCACAAGTTACCGCCCAGCACCAGCAGGCAGGGACAACACACGGAATGGCTGAGCCAACATCTCTCCACCCTCTGTCTTCAATTGGCTTTGGCTGTTTGTTCTGTGTGGCTGCTTGGACACTGGGCCACAAGAAGAGCTAGTGACCCCTGCTTCGGATAAGACCCCATCATTTTTTTCCCAAGCCCAATTCGGGAAGTTCCAAAAGGGCCTGCTCCACGTGGCACTGGGCTTTCCTCGTGTCCTTCAAGGAGTTGCTCCCAATACCAACCGTTTTGGGTCTTTTGCTTTTTTCTGGAGGGAGAGTGTGGGGAGGGCTGCCTGACGCAGTCTGCCACTCGTCCCAGCCTATTGTTGCATTTCAATAAATTGGCTGTAGCCTTGGTGCCCGGGCCTCTTTAAAGTCAGTGCACATTTATGTTACAGAGGAAAAGAGACAAACTCTTACTTCAACCACAAAAATGATCTTTAACGTCAGAACAGCCCACATTCTAGGTTGCCAGAATGTTTCTTTCTGCACACGTCTGGTCCCACACGCGTGTGCTGTAGCTGGTTCTGCGCTGACCGGAATGGCCAAGCGGCCTTTTCTTCTGACTTGTTTCTCGTCAAGAAGGAGGTCTTTTATCACGTCAGGAAACAGGAAAATGCTCTCCCCGCGGCCTGCTGTCAAATCATGATCTCACGCACCTTAAGTAAAAACAGGCCAGCTGCTGGAAAGAGGTGGCTCCCAACCCCGCACACAGCCTGCGCCCCCTTGGCGGCTGCGGGAGGGCTGCGAGGCAGAGCCGCGGGGCCTTGTGCGGAGCACAAGGGAGCTGCGCTGGGGTGTTTCGTGGTCCCGTGGGTGAGGACGGCAGGACCTCTTTAAATCCCATGTCTGGTTGATTTAACACTAGCTCGGGAGGTCAAGGAAAGCCGCAGGATGCAGCTGTTTTGAAGGCAGAAGAAGATGGGCTCACAGTCAAGTCTCCCTGCCAGCAGCCCCCCTGGATGATGGTTCTTCCACCTGCCCTCAGGCCAAAGCTGAGCAAAGTGAGCCTGTGCATCCAAAATCCACATTCCTTGTTTCCACTCTCGTGTGTTTCTAAATCTTTCACGAGGAACACGACTTTCTTTTCCTTTCACCCCTGAATCTGCACTTGTTCTGGGTCATGTGCTGGCCAGGCTGCTGGAGGATCCCAGAGTGGGTCACCCTGGGGGGACAAATGGCACACACCGACTTCTGGTCCATTTAGTTCATCCTTGGGGGTTGTGCCTTCTCTCACCCCTTCATCAGGCTCCATTGGAATCTCTGGAAGCTGCTGCCTTACCTTCACCAGCCAGATTACTCAAGCTCATGGCTCCCAAGAGCATGTCCACATACTGCTGCCTCCAGGCCTTTGCACTTGTCCCTCCCTCCTTCCTCTGCCTGGGCAGCCCCCTACCCGACTCCTGCCATATCCCCAAGGCTCCTGCCCTCTCCCTGCAGGCTCCCTGCTGATGCCGCCTCAGCAGTGAGGGCTTCCCACTATCCCACCCCACTCCTTAGCTCGCTCACTTCATTTTCTGTCTAGACTTGCCACCACCTGACATCCACTACAGTTCACTCCTTTTGTTGCTGTTGTCTATCTCCATCTTAGCCACCAGACAGCCATCTCCATGAAGGCAGAGATTTGGATCTGTTTTCTTCTCTGCTGCTGTATCCTCAGCAACTAGGATGCATAGTATGCCCTCAGTGAAGATCAGATTTTGCACAGCAGAGATATAATTGTGTATTCTGCTTTTCCATCTAGACTTCTATTACATTGTTTTTCCTGTTTCCATATAAATGTGGACTGCTTTCTGAATCAGAAAAAAAAATCAATAAACGTGTATTTAAAAATCTATTGTGTGCTGGCCCTGTGGTGTAGTGGTTAGGTTCAGCACGCTCTGCTTTGGTGGCCCAGCTTCATGGGTCTGGATCCTGGGCATGGACTATACCACTCATCAAGCCATGCTGTGGTGGTGACCCATGTACAAAGTAGAGGAGGATTGGCACAGTTGTTGGCTCAATCTTCCTCACTCCACCCGCCCACCCACCCCCAACGCCAAAAAATAATCTATTGGGCAGAGGCCCTTCATGCTTTGAAGTAGTTCTTAGCCACATTTAGGTCAGAGCCCTTTGAGAATATGATAAAAACTATGAATATTCTCCCCAGGGAAAAAAAAGTGATTATGTCCATATGCACATTTCCTCCACAACGTCAGGGGGTCCCAGACCCCTCACACTCCATCAATTAAGAACTCTGGGTTTAGATCAGTGACTCCGTCTCACCTCACATCATCCCTCCCCCAGAGAGACACTTCAGGGTGGTTGGGGTGTCAAGAGAGTGACGTTCTGTCTTTGTGTTGAACCCGTCAGCCACAGTGCCTGCCATGACCTCACTTTCTCACTGAGGGAATTTCCCACCTGCTCCTGCTGAACAAGGTGACAATGGTCTGCTCTGGGTGTCCCACCCAGGAAACGGGAAGGAGGAGGCAGTTAGAGGCAGCACAGAGAGCAGAGCCTGTGGGAGCAGCTAGAAGAAATTTCCAGACAACCTGTGAGGCCTGCCTGTTACCATGGCCCAGGTGTTCATGGCAGGCCTGGTCATTCATCTTTTTGGGGTTCCTGTTAGATCACATGTGTCCTTAAAGTAACAGTCTCTATCCTATGAGTTGCAGTGACCTGCATGAGACTTGGTTCCTCTCAACAAGCAGAGTCTGGGGTGCACAGCGTTGGGAGCCCATCTCCAGGAGGCCAGAGCTGCTGACCAGGAGCGTCTCCCTGGCAGAGGACCTGGCAGAGGTCCTGTTGACAAAACTGCCACCGAGGACACCTCACCTCTCCTCCCTGCCCACGCTGCTCCGGCTGGTTCGCCAAGCGCTTGGCTCCCTGTGGCTAACAGAGTCTGTTTTCGATGAGAAATTCACTGCAGGTGGGTTCTTTGAGATTCCCAGATGAAAGGAACCAAGAAAAACAAAACATAAAAATAAAAAATAAAACTGGTGATTTATTTGCCTTTCTCCAGCTTGATACCATTGGGAGTGGCCTCCCTATTTCCAAAATCTGACAAATTAATGCTTACATCTTAACTGCACCTCTCACCCCACACTGCCAACTCTGCCAGCTCTTCCCTCCATCCCTGCTTAGCCACCTGGGGCTTCCGTGGAACCCACATCCCCACATGTAGACCTGAACCTCTGCCCTAGGACTGCCCAGCGTGGCCAGCAACACTGAGAGACACTCATTTAATTCTTCTTAATCAGCCTTAGCTGCCCTGCATGGCCCCCAATAGCATCCACAGACTTTCCTGGAAACCAGCCTGGAGCAGTCTCCAGCCTGGCTCCCAGCCCCTCCTTCCACTTCTAGTTGCCCTCTGTTTACAGAGGAGAAGCTGTGACCCTTTTGATGGCTTTCGGCCCTCTTAGCCAGAAAGGGAGCTTTGTACTTGGCGCTGGAGGAACAGCATGGCTACCACATCACACCCCTTCTCAATGAAATGGCACAAGTTGGAGACGTCCTTCGGCCTCTTCCCAATGGCTTTGGGAACTGTGCTAAAAAGGGGTAGGTGGCAGCGGCTGGAGAGCAGGAGTCCTGACTTCCTCTCAGTGGCTACGTGATCCGGAGAGGTAGCTTGACTTCTCTGGCTTTTGTTTCTGTCATCAGTAAAATGAGGTGACAATGCCTGCCTCCCAGAGCCAGTTGATAGACTCAGAAGTGATGAGGCCCAGCACAGCACCTGTGAGGAGCTGGGGCGGAGATGGTGCTGTGTGCTCACAAACCATTTCTGGCTCGTCCTTGGCTCATAAGGCGACCCTTCCAGCTCGCCTCCTTCCAGCTGGAGCCATGGGACTGGCTCTGGACAATGGCATGAGGGCTGAAATGAGGGATACCCCTCAAAGCCTGGCCCATAAACCAGTTCCCTTGACACTCTTCCTCTCTCATCCCCTTTTGCTACAACCTGGAAGGCATGTGTTGGGGCTGGCAGTTCCCCAAGATGGAAGGCTCCAGATCTTTGAACAACTGTGCTTCGGAGAGCCCTCCCCAACTCTGACCACGTCAGGATGTGAGGTGAGTGAGCAATAAACTTTTATTGTGACAAGCCGCTGAGATTTCAGAAATTCTTTATTTTGGTGGCCTAGCTTTGCCTATCTTGAGAAAGGTGGCAAACGTGTAGCCTATAAGCCAGAGGTATTTGGTTTTGGACAAGGCAACGACTTCAAAAAATTGGAATTTAAATACCCTACAGAGCATGCTTCCTCCAGTTTGCCACAATCCCCAGTGCTTCCTATTGGATTATACCCAGATGCTTTACACATTTACCTGCCTAGCTCCATTTAGCATACTACAGGTAGTATTTTTATATTTCCAACACAGTGGGGCAGGCAGGGAGGGCGACTGGCCAGATCTGCAGAGTGAGGTGAATATTTGGGAATCGAAGATGTGCACTTTTATTAAAATTAGTTATCCTCATTCCAGACTGCTTTGTGCCCAAATGCCATTCTGAGATTGGCCTTGAGAGACTTCCGAGAAGAAGTCAGCACCGGTGTGTGAGCCTCATGGGTCCAGGCAGCAGGCTCGAGTCCTTCCCCAGCTGTGCCCCTGAATTCGTCTTCAGGCTGGGACACAGATGCTCCCCAGGTACTGACACTAGCTTTCTCCATTTCTCCAATAAGGGACAATAATCCTAGCCCACTAACCAAAAACTATGAGAAATAATTTGCTGATGCTGACCAAGAACTCTGAAACACACAAAGTGCACACCCTGAACGATTCTGAAATGGAGATGTATCTGTTTTGCAACACTTGGGTCAGTGCTGGACATTTTGTCCTTTTGGACAGTCTCTGCAAATTAAAAAGTCCAGTGACACCAAGAGTAAGCTCAGAGCTTTCAGCCCAGTGGTGTCCTCAGAAGTGACAATCAACCATTTGGTCCCTTCAAATGTACAGAATCCCCCTAAACACCTCATAAGGCTGTGGGAATTAATCTGGGTTAGAGTGGATAGTTACTTAGAGTACTTTGGTGACTTAGAAGAAACCTGCCATGTCACAGTAAGAGACAGACCCTTTGCAAGACTGTAGAATTCAGTGAGAAGCCAGAGGCCTTGATGCATTTCGTTCCCCCATCACAGTGGTCCCTGTGACTTTGGATGCATCCCCTGACCTCCCGGGGCCTGAGCTTACCCATCTGACAGTGGGAATGGCAGGGAGGAGAGTTTAACTATACAAAAGCAAAGGAGCTCTTAGCAACTGTCTGCATTTTCAGAGAAGGTACTTTGAAAGCTGAGGTATTGCTGTCTCAGCAGGCCTGGGAAGGGCCGGAGCTTTGCGTGGGGATCTGGAAGTCTCCTGGGTAAAAAAAAAGCCCTAGAAGATAGACTTTGTTCAAGAGGTCTGAGGTCTGCTGAGGTGACACAGTGTCCCCTTCAGACACCCCTGTGCCCGGCCCATGAACACTGTCCAGACAGGATGGCTGAGGTAAATAGGGGCCCACGGAACAGCAAGTCTGCCCAGCTCTGAAGCCAGAGACAGAGTGTAGCAGACCTGGGGGGAAGGTGAACCTACATGCTGAGGGACCATGGCCCAGGGCTGGCGCAGCAGGACGGGAGATGCCACCGGCAGCCTGGACACAGCATTGACCAGTACTTGTGAGGCTCCTTAGGGGCCAAAGGGCCAGACCTGGTGTTGAGCTGGCCAGCAATCTGCAGGAGAAGCCGGGCCGAAAAGGATTCCATCTGCTAAGATTCTGCTCCCCAAGGAGGCGAAGATGCTGTCTTTGAGTCCCTGCTACAGACCCCCTTGCTTCCGTGCTCTGAGAGCCTACGTCACCTTTGGAAACTGGTGATTTACGCACAGACCTGTGCCACCCTCTACAGCAGGACAAAATGGGCACATGAGGGAGGCTGAGTCTAGGGCGTCCATGACAGCCTGGAAACTGAGCCAACTGGAATCCCTCTGGAACAAAGCAGGCAGTAAACAAATACATGCATGAGTAGATGGAAACGGAATTCCTAATATCCAAACACCCACACCACCAGCAAGCGAGATTTACAGCAGAACTTCGAGAAAGATGACCCTCTGCCAAAGCATGGTTAGGTCTCCCCTAACTGAAGAACGCCTACTCAATACCCTCCAGCTGCCCTCAGATCTCTTTTCTTCCTTTCACCTGCTCTTTCCCTGCCTCCACTTCCTCAACGCCCACTCCCCATTAACCCACTTCAGTCAAGGTTGGGCCCCATCATTGGCTGGAAATCTCTCAGCAGTCACAGAAGATGTTTTCATTGCCAGATGCAATTTTTAACCCTCACTCCTTGAAAGGTCCCTAACTTCCCCATTAAATTCTATCCTCCTCCATCTCTGCGGGCTCTTACCCTCAGTACAATGCAAGATCATGTCCTGTGCCTTCTTTTCCTTTCACCTCTCCCTCTTAGCTCCTTGGCCATTTCATCCAATCCAACTCTTCTCCTCTCACAGCTGTGGGCCCCTCCCAGGTGGACCTCTGGGCTGGATCCTTCCAAAGTCAGAGGGCTGCATTTTCAACCATTTGAACATTTCCCGTTATGTCTCTCAGTCGCTGTCCAGCATTTCTCCTCCATCATCCAACTCAAGTGCTTTGTACTTTTAAAAACATCTCTCTTTCCTTTATTCTAAATGAATATTGAATTCCTTCTGTGTTCTGAAGGAACCAATTACCAACTTCTCATGAACACTTACTCAATTGTCCTTGTGATTATACCCTCAAAATCTCTTGACAAGAATCTCACTCTGACCATGTCAGAGTAGACAAATAGGAATCTGAGCATATGGATGAAGCAGCTGTTTTCAGACGTTGGACAACAGGCAGGAGGACAGTGGGTCCCTGAGAGAGGCGAGGCCTGCAGGTTCCCCTGCACTCTGCCTGCAGGCACTTTCTGCCCACAGCTGATGGAAAGGATCCAAGTGGAGATGAGCACTCAAGAGAACAGAACATGAAGAGATTGGGCCTCTGTCAGTTGGCGGGGAGGGAGCAGGACAGGAGGGAGCTGTGAAAACAGTCCACCGATTGCTTAGGGATCTCCTGGAGTTTGTTACTGAGTACTAATCAGAGAAAATATAAAAAGGCCTCCATGAACAGACCACAGAACTCTAAGGGTGCTATGTACTGAGCTCGCGTGAGCAAGGACATAGTCAAGCCCTAGCCAGAAAGAACGGACAGGCTTGTTAAACATTGTTAAACTCTAAAAGGCTGAGTCTTTTCAGGTGCTGTTTTTTCTGCATCTATTGAGATAATTTCAGTCTTCCACATAAGCTGGTGCTAATACCTTCATAAGGATTTTTACATCTCCATTCACGAAGGGAAATGGTTTATAGTTTTCTATTCTTGTAATGTCTTTGTCACATTTCAGTGTTGGAGTGATGCTAGGCTGGCAACGTTTTCTCCTCCTTTGTTTTTGGAGAGAATTTGTGTAGGCTTAGTTTTACTTCTTCCTTAAATGTTTAATGAAATTCAACGTGGAAACCTTCTGGGCCTGGAGTTTTCTTTATGGCAAGGTTTTTAATTCTAAATTCAGTTTCTTTAATAGATACAGAGGTATCAAGAATTTCTATTTTTTTCTTTTGGTGGTTTTGGTAACATATGTCTTTCAAGGAATTTGCTTATTTCAACTAAGTGGTTGAATTTATTGGCATAAAGTTGTTCATATTATTCTTTTAGTATTCTTTTAATGTCTATAGGATCAGTTGTGATGTTCCCTCATTCATTTTTTTTTTTTAGGAAGATTAGCCCTGAGCTAACATCTGCTGCCAATCCTCCTCTTTTGCTAAGGAAGACTGGCCCTGAGCTAACATCTGTGCCCATCTTCCTCTGCTTTATATGTGGGATGCCTACCACAGCATGGCTTGCCAAGCAGTGCCATGTCCGCACCCAGGATCCGAACTGGCGAACCCCATGCCGCCAAAGCGGAACGTGCGAACTTAACTGCTGCGCCACTGGGCCGGCCCCCCTTCATTTATTTTTGATATTGGTAACCTGTTTTCTCTTTTTTCTTAGTCTAACTAGAGATACATTAGTCATTTCAAAGAACCAACATTTTGGTTCCACTGATTATTTTAATTATTTTTTCTATTTCATTGATTTCCTATTACTTTCTTCTACTTACTTTGAATATAATTTGCTCCCCCTTTTTTTAGCAACTTATGCTAAGTGATTTAGACCTTTTTACTTTTCAAATAAAGCTATAAACTTACCTGTGAACTTTAGCTGCTTGCCACAAATTTTGATATGTTGTGTTTTTATTATCATTCTGTTAAAATTAATTTCACAGTGGAGAAATTTAGCAGAGCCCACATGAATCAGATGATTGACAGGAACTTCAGTGGTCACGGGATAGATAGAAATCCTGTGTTATCTGATATGACACAATGAGAAGAACATGGCATTGCTGCTGTGAGATTCTTGCCAGAGTTTCATAATCTGAATCCAATGTGAGGAAATGCCAAATCTACATCGAGTGTTACTGTATAAAATAAATAGCCTGTTATATTAAAATACTACTCTAAGACTGGCACGCTTTTCCGTAATGGAGACTAAAGAGGTCTGACAACTGAATGGAACATATAATTCTGACTTGTGTTCTTTTGACACTGAGACATTGCTGGAATGGGAATGGGATCTGAGGATTAAATGGCAGTAATGTATCAATATTAATGTCCTGATTTTGGTGGTGAGCATAGGAAATACACATTAATACGGCTTCAACTTGGCAACTCAATCTGAAATGGTTCAGAATAAAAATATTCTTTGGATTATGATTGCAGCTTTCCTGTAAGTTTCTTTTTCTGAGGTTTTTTTTTATTGTCCACACCCCAAAGGAAAAAATTTTTCTGATACAAAAAAAGCTAGATGCAAAACAGTAGCTAGTCTATGAGTCCATTTATATTATATGTAGTATATACAGTATTATCTTATTTTGGTTAAAAAATTTATATATAAAATGTGTGTATACACACACATACATGGAAAAAGGAAAATATGCCTAACCTATTAAAACTGTGATATTTGGGTAGTGGGAATAAATTATTTTTGTCATATTTTTGTTTTTTAACTTTTAACAAACTTATTCCTTATAAGGCACACACACAGTGGCTTATATAAAAAATAATGTGGTTGGAAGTTGTGGAGGGCTCTGCTACACACAGTTGCTCAGAGGTCTGGCTCCGTCCAGCACGGGGAACCATCAACCCCAACACATGGCCTTCCAGGTTGTGGCAGAAGGGGATGAGAGAGAAAGAGTGTGCAAGGAAGGGTGTTGGTTTATGGGCCAGGCTTCTATAATAATAAAAGGTTCTTTTTTCAAAAAAGGTTTTTATTCTGATTATGCTTCTGCATTCTCTGAGTCCCTCGTCCCCTCACTCCATCTTGCCTAAAACACTACAGTAGACCCCATCCTTAATCTTGACCCACCCCATCTATCCTACAGATCACTCTCAGATTAATCCTCCCACAGGGAAGTCGGCAACTGGGCAACTCCACTAACAAGCATAGTTCCATAGATCCTGCCTATACATGCTGTGAAATCTACACTTCTCAGCCTGATGGTCTCATTCCTGCAGGACCAGTCCTGTCCCACATCTCTGAGCTCATCTCCCAGTGCCCCCTGCATCAGTCACTCTGCTTACCTGTCCACTACCCCATCCCCAGCTTCCCTGCCCACAGCCTTGCTGGGACACCAAACCCTTTCTGCTGAGATTCTGCCTTTCCTCTCGTGCCCAGCTCCAGGGCCTTTCCGCAGAACTTGCATGCCCATGAGTTTTCGCAGCATTTATTGATAGTTTCTAAGGTTGACCTTAATGTGTAGTTCCATAAAATATTAAATAAATACATGAATGAATGATGTTCTCTAATTAAGAGAGTATTCTCATTTAAATATTTTATCCAAGGTATAAAAGAAATATCTTAAGGATAGCAAATTATACTTTTTTTCTAAAAGGGATAGAAGTTCCCCTCCATACTCACACATTCTTATGAAACCAAAATTGATGAAATGGAGCATGAATCATGTTCTCTAACCCCCAGTGAAGAACATGTGTCACAATCTGGTTCAGAGGACCTTATTTTTTTCTCCTCTTTTGAAACTACACTCTTAATGCCTGACAGATAATGTGGGATTATCCTGTTTCTCAGTCACTATGTCTACCCCTTGTAACTACAATACTGCATGCTGGTGTTCTCCTTCCAAAATTTGCAAATCCTTTCAGGCTTAGAAATAAGGACTTGTAGGAAAAGGTGGAAAGAGTAGAACTCTCAGTCACCAATAGGAAAACAGTTCTTATTCCTGTGGAGCAGATTGAGCCAGTGGTCCTGTGGGGAGACGTTGGTGACAGGAAGGGGAACGATGAGAGTAACAACCCTGAACCCCAGGAAAGCAAATACGATCTCTCTGGGTTTCCCTTGGAGCCAAAAAAACAGGAAATAGCCTGATCTGCTTCCCAGAGGTGTGCCTACACTCACTGCCGTGGATCCCAGAGGATTGCTCCAGAGCATGCTGCCCATAGGGCCAGAGCCACAGAAAGAAAGGGGGCAACTGCCTCCCGCGCCAGCCGAGTGAACACTCCAGGCAGGACCAGGGATCATGAGGAAGTAGGGCAACCTCTTGAGGTAGGCACTGCATGATCACTAGTTCACAGATGAGAACATAGGCGTAGAGAAGGTACTTGTTATGGGCCATGTTGTGTCCCTCTCAAAAGTCACATGTTGAAGTCCTAACCTCAGAACCTCGGAATGTGACTGTACTTGGAGACAGGGTCTTTAAAGATGTGATTAAGGTAAAATGAGGCCATAATCCAGTAACTAGTATCCTTATAAGAAGAGGAGATTAGGACATAGACAGGTACAAAGGGAAGGCCAAGTGAGGACACAAGGAGAAGACAGCCATCTACAAGCCAAGGAGAGAGGCCTCAGAAGAAGCTAGTCCTGCCAACACCTTGGTCTGGGATTTCCAGCCTCCAGAACAGCAAGGAAACAAGTTTCTGTTGTTTGAGCCACCCAGCCTGTGGTACTTTATTATGGCAACCCAAGAAGACTAATATAGACTAGAAATTGATAGAGTTGAGATTTGAACCTAAGTCTGACTGCAGAGCCTTCCATCTGAACTGTACCATACCTTCTCTCTGCCCCAAACCCACTGGATCATGATTTATAAGGTGTGGCCTGGCTTCTGTGGAGCTAAGAAACTCCCAAAGAGGCCTCCTGGAGATGGGCATAGGACTGCCCTCACAGTCCCCTTTCTCATGAGAATAAGCTCAGTGGGTTAAGAGAAAAAACCCGGGGATTATTAGGGAGCAGACTTCCATCCCCATCCTGAGTGTGTGAACCTCCAGCAGCTGTAATACTCCTGGCCTCTCTTGGCCCCTATACATTCTCATGCTGCCTTAAACGAGGACTAATTTAATTTGATGAGTAAATATGGGATGAATAACTGTGCGTTCTCTTCTCAGATTCACCAGTCCTTCTTCCTCATGGAAGAAGCTGACCTGCAGGGAGCATGCATCCTCTGCTCCTCTATGCCTAAGTCTTGCCGGGGCAGCCCCCTCCATATGGGGAAGCCTGGCCTGGGCTTGTGATGCCTGAGGTTTAGTTAGCAGTCACGTTTCACTCTTGTACTCAGCCATGTGCTAAAATTAAACTCCCAAATGAAAAAACCAGCACACACAACAAGGCCCCAGGTGATCATGCACAGTAAAGTTTGAGAAACTCTGCCATAGAAAATATGCCTTTTTCTTTATCACAGCTGATTCTCAACCACTGAGAAAGATGCCAAGCAATAAGTTCCAATAATTAAAGTCCCCTGGCCCTAAGAAGCAGATCAACAACATCATTACATGCCATGAACTCCTGGATTTTCTTCAGTGAATTTTCTTACACGTAAAAGGAAGGTGCTAGATTTCCCTCAAGGTTTCCAAGGGCCCTTTTGGCTGATGCTCAGGGCCTGGGTTCCAGCAACAGCAGCATTTCCTGAGGGCAAATTGTGCAGACATTAAGACAGATACTATGTTCTTTGTGTGGCTTATGATTTAATTGGAGTGAAAAGAGAAAACACATGTGAAATATAAGGATAGGGCAGTGTTGGCCAAGACTGGGGAAGTTACAGACTGTTAAGAGCTCTCTAAGGGGAGAGAGAAATTCTAGGGCACAGGAGTCAGGGCAAGTTCAGGGAGAAGGTGGCTCAACCATCAAGGTCAATGTCATGGCGCTAGACATGCTTTCTAACAGCGACTGGGAGAGAAAGGGCCCTCTTCCTATCTGGCCACCTCCATCAGCTTAAGTCATGCATTGCCTCTTAGTTTCAGTTTTTGATGAGGAATATTGAACCACATCCCTAGAAAAAGTTTAAAATACTTAACATTCTCATCATCACTTGGTATTTCCATAGCATGTTTTCCTTTGATTTTTGCAAGTGGCATGACTCTGGCAGGATGGGGAAGAAGCCCATTACAGTGGAGGAAGAATGCAGTTTAGGGTGATGTATGGCTCGGAACTCCCCGGCACGGCCGACACGCCTAAGTTACAGCCTACTTCTCCATCTAGTCAGTCCTGGATCCTCCTCAGCAGCCCCACTGCCGAGTGGCAGGATTCATGGGGGTATCCTCAAGCATGTGAGTGGAGTGGAGGGTTCTGTGCCAGCATCACCAACTCCAGCTTTGGAGTTCCAGGTGGCGTTCTGAGGAGAACAAGCAGAACTCTTAACAAACTCGAAATTCATTTCCCTTATACCTACTGTACCTAGCTCCTCCCTCACCGAGGACAAGGAGTGTTTCTCTGTAAAACTCTTAACAAACCTTGGCAGGAGCAGCCAAGATGAGGCAGCTCCATGGCCATCAATCATCATTGTGATGCTTATAGTCTTTATCATCACCCAGAGGAAAAGGGGTTGCATGTTTTGTACCATCTGACTGACAGATCCCTTTATATAACTGTCTAAACAAGATGAAAAGGAAAATACTCATTTGCTTTAAACAGAACCAGAAAAACCACAGACTTCTCAAGTTTAAAATTTGCTGAGCTGATAATTTTTTTTTCCTTTTTTTCCCCAAAGCCCCCTAGTACATAGCTGTGTATTTTTAGTTGTGGATCCTTCTAGTTGTGGCATGTGGGACACTGCCTCAGCATGGCCTGACGAGCAGTGCCATGTCCACGCCCAGGATCCGAACCAGGGAAACCCTGGGCCGCCGAAGCAGAGCGCGCGAACTTAACCACTCAGCCACAGGGCCGGCCCCTGAGCTGCTAATTTTAATGTTAAAATTTGGAGTTAAGACTGCAAAGAGCTGGGTAGGGCTGGCATATGGCCTGATTACTGAGGGCTCCCCAGTGGGACTGCCATGGGGTTGTGGTGACAAGAGAGCGGGTTTCTTTCTCCATTGTCTTCTAACTTTATTCTTACAGACCCAGATGTCTTTGACTTTTCAAACCCATCATTTGCACATGAATGGTGAGTCTGAGCAGTAGAGTGACCTAAGCCCTCTAGAAAATTAGACACACCCAGGCTAGCACAACAAAGGACAGGAATTCAAAATTATTAGGAAGAGAGGGAGATGACAAGTAACACAATGATGAGTTTTGTTGTCTTCACTACTCAACATAAAACTTTCTCAGCAACTTCCGTTCCAAAGAATTGGGTAGAACTCTTCAAAACTAGGCTAGGTTCCTCCTTCAGAGTAATGAATGGGAAGAATCAAGGTACGGGGAGAGCAGGCGTTGTATTCAAAGTCATAATGAGAGACACATTTGGGCAGGTCTCACATAATTTGGAATCCACTTGATAATCTCAGTATCCAGTCTGTGTTCTGTTTTGCAGAGATTTATCAAAGGTTAGTGGGGAGCTCACAGAACCCCCAAGAGGGTCAGAGGATCATGAATGAAGGCCACATATCCAGGAAGAGTGCCTCAAATACAGCACAGAACCCCTCCACTGAAGTCCCTTATGAACCTTTAAAAGGGATAAAAATAGGTTGAAACTTGGAGGTAGGCAATTCAACCTTCAAAAAGATAGCCAATCTAAATGGAACAAACTCTTCCAAGGAAATGACAGCAGACATCGTGTTCCTACTCCAGTGCTCCTGTCGGGACTGCTCATTGGCGCCATAGATTTGGGGCCCAAACTGCCCCACAAATTGTGCCTCTCCTTTTTGTCCCCTTGGACTTGATCTTTTCAGAGTGGTCACCCCTCGCCATGTCCCCCAACCTCATTCCAGCCTCATACCCACACCATAGTGCTTTGTGTGTGCTCTTCTGATGTCTGCAGCCCAAATTTCCCTGACCATGTGGTTGCTCCTATTGTCCCTGCCTCTTGACAAAGCCTAGGTGGGTCACCAGAGCCCTTCTTGGGACAATAGGTTCTTACTGTTTGTCTCAAATAACATTTCTCCAAATATAATCTGACTGAAAAAAACAAAAAAGCTCCACTGGCTTTTCTGAACCCAGAACTACTTGGCTCCAATAGTTTGGGATTCAAACTAGAGGCAGGCAGGTAAGTTTCAGGCCCCCAAGTAAGTTTCACAGCTGCACAGGTACAGCCACAGGGTCCACAACTGAAAACAACTTGACAGGGCATAACTCATCACTAAGTTGCTTTCTTTCCTGGTTTCCTACAGCTCCAACCACAGCCCAGACTGCGGTTCTCTTTCTCCATCACCCCACCCTCCTCCCTAATTGAGATAAGAAACCCTCTCTGTCTCAGTCTTCCAGGAAGCCCTCTGCAGTTCCAGAAGTCATTCTCCCTAGCTGAGCCGGGGAGACAGAGATGAGAGACTGGTGCTTTTCATTTGACAAAAGTTGCTCACCTTCCCAGAAGTTCAGTTCAGCCTTCCTCTCCACTCAGAGCTGGCTGATGGCCCAGCGTGAGGACAGGAAATGTAGGACAGTAGTTCTCAAACCATGGTGAACACAGGAACCACCCAGAGAACTTGTTAAAGAGACTACTGGGCCCATCTCCAGAGATGCTGTGTTATGCCTAGGGCAGAGGCCCGGGGATTTTCACTTTTAATGAGCTCCTCAAGTGAGTCTGATACAAATATTCTGCGAGCCCCAATTTGAGAAACACTGATTTAGGATCAGAGATAAAAAGCATTAAATGTGTTTCCTAGTTACCTGCTATATTAACCATGTCTTATACTATCTAGTGCTTTCCCATCTTGGACCTTGTTGATCCTGGAGGGACTGCCCCCACCCGGGGTTAGTCAATTCCTAGATAGTAAACAACTTGCCTTCAAACCCGGGTCTCAAATGCAAACCACCCAATCCAGAGCCTACACCCCACCCACACTCCAGGACACTAGCTCCCTGCCATAATCACCCAGGGAATGTATCAGACAACCTATACCCTAGAGCCCTGAAATTATTCAAACTAGCCAATCCTGAGCCTGCTGACCTTGCCTCACCTGTTCCTTCCTGCAGAAACCACAATAAAAGACTCATGTCCATGTTTCCCTGTCTCCTTCTGCCCTGGTGCCTCTTGCGTGCCCCTCTCCTCTGATGGCATGGCGTGCCCTGCCCCCCCCCCCCCCCAGCTTTTTGGAACTGTGAGTAACAAGCTATCTTTTCAATAGCAACCATCTCCTGATCTGTTGGCTTTATTATATCTCAAATTTTCTATTAATACACTATATTTTTAAACACCTGCAGTGCAGCCTGAATTCTGGAGGGAGAGCTAAATCATGAGTATAAGAAGATAACTAGAATAAAAGGAAATGGCCTAAGATGAAAATAAATTGTTCAGAAAATCAGAGCTAAGGGGATTTGGTAGATGTGATGTCACCATATCTGGGGATAAGGGACAGCTTCAGGGAGCAGGCAAACCTGAATAGGGCCTTGAAAGGAGCACAAGACTAATCAATAATGGCCCAAATTCCTGGCCCTTGCTATGTGTCAGGCACTGATCTATGGTCTTCCCATGAAGTAGTCCCCTTGGATCTCCAACAACCATGTGAGAATTTCCTCCACCTCAAGAAGCAGCGCTTTGTAGTAATGAAGAGCATGGCCAACAGAGTCTTGAGCCTGGTTCCATCCTTCACTGCTCATGTGACTTCCAGAAGGTAACTTGGTAGCTTGTTTCTTGCCCTTCAGGGTCCTCATCGATGAAATCGGAATAACATCAGTACCTAAGCACTTGGAATGGTGCTTAGTTCTTAGCAAGAACTTGATAAGTGTTTATTATTATCTCATTATACTAATGAGGAAATTGAGGCAAAAATAAGTTTAAGTCACTTGCCAAAAATTACTCAGCTAGTGTTAGAACTGGACAGGACACAGCATTCTAATTTCAGTATTAGTGCTATTTTAAACCACTAAAGGAGGATACAGGAATTTGTGTTTAATTACATATATCACTTAAAAATTGTTTTTCTTGTCAGCCTCCCCTATGCAATACTCACCGTGATAAATATTTTAAATAAATGAAGGAGGTTTTTCATCACAAAGGAAATGACATGGCTCAGGACTGAAGAGCAGGAATGCTCATGAAGGATAAGGAATAGAGAGTAAAATAGTGTGGCTAGGTGAGTAAGTAGCAGGAAATGTAAGTAGTAAGAAACAAGGTTGGTGTCATATTAAGCTGCACAGCCTCAGGTAAGAGAATGAACCATAGCCTGTGGGCTGAGGATGCCATGGAGACTTTCAGTCAGTTACCAACATTGGCAAAAGTGTCCTCCAGCTCAGTAACACAAGAAACGGTGGACTGAGTGACAAGAGTGGAGGCTGTATAACCTCTTGGATGCAGAGCTATGTGGTTGTCACTGGGAACAGACAAGGAAGGCGAGAGGCTTTCTGAAGAATTGACAATATTTGATGAGTGATGAGAACCCAGAGAAGCCAAAGAGGAGAGAGTCTCAGGCATGATCCCTCTCTTTCCTAAGTGGTAAATTAATAAGAAATGGAATTTCTCTTTCCTTCCATGTTCCCTCATAATGTAAGCTTAGGGATGTCTCCCTTTCAAGATGAAGCCCGTGTTACCATATTGGTTTTAAGAAAGTCACACCCTTATTATGCTATTATTCTAAACTAAAGTCCCATAAGAAACACAGTTTTCTATCGTTCTTAAGCCTTTTGTAACCAACACAAACTCATTAAGTCCTCAGGGTTTGCAAAAGAAATTTTGGCAAAGATAGCCAAAGTTGCAGTCATCTAGGGTTTATGTCAATATTTTGGAACTATAAGTAAACTTAGAGAGAACAGCTAATCCAACACTTCTTACCAAAGTCAAAATCAGGCAAGAGTCTCATCTCTTGTTTGCATGGTGGAGAGAAAAATAAGCAGACTCCCAACTGCTTATCAAACATTTAGCAATTTCTGTCTTTTCTGTGGGAAAGAAAAGATCAAAAGGAAGTATGAGATTCAAGAAACATTGATGATTGGTGATCAACAATGAGACATCAGGAGACGACAATGATGGTGGTGATGGTGGTGGTTCCTTTATTCCCTTAAAACTGTTTATTGTGAGAGTGATGTCAGAAACATGGTGGAGAGAGCTGTTCCCTTTGTCTCTCCCCATTTTGAATGACAACTAAATTGGCATTCATTGACCAATGAAGGAAGCCCACACAGTACAACAGGATGCCTGAGAGACACACACAACTATAAATCTGAAGGTGGATAGACTGGCCATCAGGGAAGTGGTGGAGGTAGGTGAGTACTCCCTGCCCTCCCCTAGTAGCCCCATGCATGCACACGAATGTTTTCCAGCCTGGTGTGAGCAGCTCAAAAGTGGGAACATGCACCAGGGTGACTGTAGAAAGAGGCCCAGAAGCCCTTAGCCCAATTGTGATTGCTTTCCTGGTGGGGGCTGGGGAACCCACTGTGCCCCTGTGGCCCCGAGAAGTGGTCCTAGCTTGATCCTGGGGAGGAAGCCCTGTCCATCAACCACAGCAGCCAGCAGGACCACAAGCAGAGATGGCAGCAGATCTATATGCCTGGGTAAGCGCATGCCAGGGCCATGTGAGCACCCATAGCACCACTGAGCCCTGAAAGAGGGAACATGCCCAGGGTGACTGTAGGAAGAGGTAGTGGCAGCCCTTAGCCTGCTCGTAATCTCTTTCCCAGTGCAGGGGGAGGAGCCCACTGTGCCCCTGTGACCCCAAGGAGTGGCCCTAGCTCAGTGTCCATAAGGAAACCCCACCCACCAAGCACAGTCCAGACAAGCACCTGAATGCTCTCCAGGCCAGTGCAAGTGCCTGTAGTACCCCCACAGCTTCCATCAGACAGGGTAGGACCAGAAACTCTGCTCCTGCTTCCCCCTAGTGGTAACAGGTGGAATCTGTGACCCAATACTACCACAAATGCCCTGACAAAGGTTAGTTCATCAAACACCATGAGAAACTGGAGCAATGATTCAGACCAGAAGGAAAATGACAATTCTCCATAAACCAACCCTGAAGGCACCAAAATTTACAACCTAAATGACAGAGAATTCAAAATAGCTGTCATAAATAAACTCAATGATTTACAAGAGAACATAGAAAGGTAGTTCAATGAGCTCAGGAATAAAATGAATCTCTTCACCAACGAGATTGAAACTATTAAAAAAAAACAAGCAGAAATTCTAGATATTAAAAACACAATTAATGAAATAAAAAATAATCTAGAATCCTTAAGAAATAGAGCTGATGTTATGGAGGAAAGAATTAGCGATTTAGAGGATAAACAGATAGATATTCTACAGGTGAAGGAGGAGATAGAACTAAGATTTTTAAAAATGAAGGAATTCTTCAAGAAATATCTGACTCAATTAGGAAAGGCAAGATAAGGATTATAAGTATTCAAGAGGAAGAAGAGAAGGAGAAAGGAGTAGAGAGAAGCTTGGTGAAAGAAATAATAGCCGAGAACTTTCCAAACCTGGGAAAGGACTGGATTTACAAATACACGAAGTTAATAAAATGCCTAATTACATCAATGGTAAAAGATCTTCTCCAAGGCACATAATAGTAAAATTGGCAAAAGTAAATGACAAAGGAAAAATATTAAGGGCCACAAGGCAGAAGAAAATAACTTACAAAGGAAACCCTATCAGATTTTCAGCAAATTTCTTGGCAGAAGCCCTACAGGCTAGGAGAGAAAGGAATGATATTTTGAAAATACTGAAAGACAAAAACTTTCAGCCAAGAATGCTCTATCCAGTGAAACTTTCCTTCAGATATGATGGAGAAATAAAAGCTTGCCCAGATAAACAAAAGCTGAGGGAGTTCATTGCCGCTAAACCTCCCCTACAAGAAATAATTAAAAATGCCCTCATACCAGAAACAAAAAGACAAAGGTCTTCAAAGCTTTGAGCAAGGCGATAAATAGAAATAATCAGAAAACTGCAGCTCTCTATCAGAACAGGGAGGCAAATACTCAATTATAACTTAAAAGATAAAAGGAAAGAAAGCATCAAAAGTAACAGTAAACACTTCAACTTAGTCAAAAACTCCGAACATTAAAAACAGAATAATTTGTAACAGCAATAACTCAGAAGGGGAAAAGGAAAGTGATGGAACATGCTTAGGTTAATGGAGATAAGAGGCTATGAGAAAATAGACTATTTCATCTATAAGATCTTTTATACAAACCTCACAGTAACCATGAAACAAAAAATCAGAGCAGAGCCACAATTCACAAAAAGAGAGAAAACTGAGACAATCTCCTCAGAAAACCACCAAAATGAAATGACAGTCAGAAATACAAAGGAAGAGAAACAATGGAAACATAGAACAACAAGAAAACAAGAGATAAAATGGCAGTATGAATCCCTCATATATCAGTAATCACTCTAAATGTAAATGGATTGAATTTTCCAATCAAAAGATACAGAGTAGCTGGATGGATTAAAAAATAAGACCCAGGGTCCAGCCCGGTGGCACAGTGGTTAAGTTCTCACGTTCTGCTTCTCGGTGGTCCGGGGTTCGCTGGTTTGGATCCCGGGTGCAGACATGGCACCACTTGGCACGCCTGCTGTGGTAGGCATCCCACATATAAAGTAGAGGAAGATGGGCACGGATGTTAGCTCAGGGCCAGGCTTCCTCAGCAAAAAGAGGAGCACTGGCAGTAGTTAGCTGAGGGCTAATCTTCCTCAAAAAAAAAAAAAAACAAGGAGACCCAAAAATACGCTGCCTCCAAGAAACCCATCTCAGCTCTAAAGACAAACTAAGAGTGAAGGGATGAAAGACGATACTCCAAGCTAATGGCAAATAAAAGAAAACAGATGTTGCCATAGCTATATCAGACAATGCAGACTTCAAGATGAAAAAGCCAGTGAGAAACAAAGAAGGGCACTATATAATGATAAAAGGGATGTTGCACCAAGAGGGCATAACATTTATGAATATATATGCACTTAACACAGCAGCACCAAAGTACATAAAGCAACTATGAACAGACCTAAATGGAGCAATTAACAGCAACACAATAATAGTAGGGGACCTCAACACCCAACTTACATCAATGAACAGATCATCTAGAAAAAAGTCAACAAGCAAATAGTAGATTTAAGCAAAACACTTGAACTGATGGACTTAATAGATATATAGAGAGCATTCCATCCAAAAACAGCAGAATACACATTCTTCTCAAGTGCACATGAAACATTCTCAAAGACAGACCATATACTGGGAAACAAGGTAAGCCTTGATAAATTTAAGAAGATTGAAATCATCTCAATCATCACTTCTGATCACAATGCTATTAAACTACAAATCAACTACAATACAAAAACTGGGAAAGTCAGAAATATGTGGAGATTAAATAGCATACTAATGAACAACCACTGGATCAATGAAGAAATCAAAAGGGAAATTAAAAAATACCTGGAGACAAACGAAAATGAAAATACAACATACCAACTCTTATGGGATGCAGCAAAAGTGGTCATAAGAGGGAAGTTCGTAGCAACACAGGCCCACCTCAACATGCCAGAAAAATCTCAAATAAGCAATCTTAAAATGCACCTAACAGAGCTAGAAAAAGAAGAACAAACAAACCCCAAAGTCTGCAGAAGGAGGGAAATAATAAAAGTCTCAGCAGAAATAAATGAAATGGAGACTAAAAAAAATTAAAAGGATTAATGAAACTAAGAGCTGGTTCTTTGAGATGATAAACAAAATTGACAAGCCATTAGCCAGACTCACCAAGTAAAAAAGAGAAAAGGCCCAAATAAATAAAATTATAAGTGAAAGTGGAGAAATTACAACAGATACTGCAGAAATAGAAAGGATTATAAGAGAATACTATGAAAACTATATGCCCACAAATTTGATAAGGTAGAAGAAATGGATAAATTCTTAGACTCATACAACCTCCCAAAACTGAATCAAGTAGAAATAGAGAATCTGAATAGACTGATCACAAGTAAAGTGATGGAAACAGTAATCAAAAACCTCCCAGAGAGCAAAAGTCCATGACCAGTTGGCTTCTCTGGAGAATTCTACCAAACATTCAAAGAAGATTTAATACCTATCCTTCTCAAACTATTCCAAAAAATTGAAGAAGATAGAACATGACCTAACTCATTCTATGAGCCCAACATCACTGATACCAAAACCAGACAAGGACAACACAAAGAAAGAAAATTACAGACCAGTATCACTGATAAACATAGATGCAAAAATCGTCAGCAAAATATTGGCAAACTGAATATAGCAATACAGTAAAAGGATTATACGCTATGATCAAGTGGGATTTATTCCAGGGATGCAGGGATGGTTCAACACCTGCATATCAATCAATGTGATACACCACATTAACAAAATGAGGAATAAGAATCACATGATCATCTCAATAGATGCAGAAAAAGCATTCGACAAGATCCAACATCCATTTATGAGAAAAACTCTCAATAAAATTGATATGGAAGGATAATACCTCAACAACATAATAAAGGCCATATATGACAAACCCACAGCCAATATCATACTTAATGGTAAAAAACTGAAAGCCATCCCTCTGAGAACAGGAACAAGACAAGTGTGCTCACTCTCACCACTCCTATTCAACATAGTACTGGAGGTTTTAGCCAGACCAATTGGGCAAGAAAAAGAAATAAAAGGAATGTACACTCAAAATTACACAATGTTATAAACCATTATGATCTCAAAACATAATAGTTTATAACATTGTGTAATTTTGGATGTACATTATTATTCATCAGTTTCTGAATAGACTTCATCGTGCTCACCATCAGTAGCCTAATTTTTGTCCTTCACCATACATATGTATGATTTCAATAAAATTACTGGGAAAAAAGTCACACACACAAAAAATAAAAAAGTAAAAATGAAACAAAACAACAACAACAACTACAACAAAGTATTTATTGCATGCCTCCGGAGTCCAAACATGGTTCCAGGCACGGAGTACCAGTAATGAGCAAAGCATACAAAGACTTAGTTCTCATGAAGCTTACTTTCTAGTAGGGGAGATAGATTTTAAATTCACATACACACATATGTGCACACACACCAAACAAAAATGTTAAGTAGTTAAGTGCTAAGAAGTGCAGACATATTGCAAAGTGCTATGAAGATGAAGAAGATGATGATGATGACAATGATGACAAGTTGAGAGTAAACTCCTAAGGCAGTTCCACTTATGCAGAAATGGGCTTTTCTGGCTCACACGTCCTATGGGCACTAGAGGGCTACACATCTAAGTGCTCCCCGCTCTGTACCCAGGTCATTCTGAAGGGCATGAATATGTGGAGGCTGCTCTGATTAGGCCTGACAAGGACCAGAGAGGGGACCAAGGGTCTTGCGTGGAAGGGCCTTTCTCATATTCTTGCTTATGTTCCTTATGTCTCCAGGTCCTCCTTGGTGTGGGATGGTTTCATGATGATCACATCATCTCCCACTACTGGGGAGACCACAGTGAACTCACGCTGAGTGTGCCATAGACAAGAATCCTGCAAAGTGTGAAGACTTCCAAGAAGCATGCTCCGTGATCCTAGGATTGGAAGAGAAACCCACGTGGCAACGTTGAAACATGGCCCCATATTCTTTAACTCTTCTCCCGCCTGAGAGGAGGGGACTGTATACGGCCTCCCTCTGGAGTCTGGGTTCTGTGAGACTCCTTGGCCATTGGGGTACAGTAGAGGGGATGCTGTGGCAGTTTCCAGGCCCAGGCCTTAAGACACTGCTAGCTGTCATTTTCTGTCTCCTGGAACCCAGCCATTGTGATGCGAGGTAGCCACGTGGGACAGGAGAGGCCACCTATAATTGTTTTGGCTGATGGCACAAGCAGGGGTCCACCAGTAATAATCACCTAACATGTGGAGTGAGTGAGGCCTCAGACAATTGCATCCCAGCCTTCAGCCATCCCCAGCCCCACAGAGCAGAGATAAACAAGCTGTCCTCACTGAATTCCGCCCAAATTGCAAATTTGTGAGGAAAATAAATGTTGTCTTAAGCCACTAAGTTATAGGGAGTTTGTTACTGAGCAATAGAGAATCGGAACACCCACCAACTCCATGGAGCCTGACAGTTTCTAGGGTGGCCGGCCATAGTGTTTCGTCTCCTCTTGAATATTGAACACCCCCTTCCCCTTTCTCAATTCCAAAATGAGAAAGGATCCACTAATCCTTTGCTATTTTCAAATTAAACGCTTGTGAGCCCTTTTGCAAAATAGACAACTTTTGCTGCCATTTCTAGGAATAATGAAGAAGCAGGGGGGTGAAAAGATGCAGCTGCTAAAAATGTCTTTCTCTTGCTCTGACTTTTAGCTGCTGTGCAGACCAGGCCCAAGAGAGAAAGTCTGAGCAAGCCGAGCTGCTCACATGCACCCCAAAGTTAAAGGAAGGAGGTCCTCAGTTCAAGTGTAGTTTTGTGTGACCTGGGGGTCTCACAACATGCAGCAGTGGCCCTGATTGAATTAAAAGGCCTTCCTGCTCTCATGTTCATTGCAGCATTGTTCACAACATCCAAGATTTGGAAACAACCTAAGTGTCTGTCTACAGATGAATGGATAAAGAAAATGTGGTGTATATATACAATGGAATATTATTCGGCCATGAGAAAGAAGGAAATCTTGCCATTAGTGACAACATGGATGGATTTTGAGGGCATTATGCTGAGTGAAATAAGTCAGACAGAGAAAGATAAATATGTTCTCACTTACATGTGGAATCTGAAAATGCTAAACTCATAGAAACAGAGCAGAATGGTGGTTGCCAAGGACTGGGAGGTGGGAAAAATGGGGGATATTGGTTAAAGGGTCCTAATTTCCAGTTATAAAAGGAATAATCTCTGAGGATATACAGTACAGCGTGGTAACTACAGGTATCAACACTGTATTATATATTTGAAAGTTACTGAGAGAATAGATCTTAAATGTTCTTACTACACACACACACACACACACACGGTAATTATGTGAGGTGACTAATCCCATTGTGGTAATAACTTTGCAATATATACGTGAATCAAATCATCACATTGAACATCTTAAATTGGCACAATGTTATATGTCAATTATATCTCATTAAAGCTGGGGGAGAAAAAGAATTTCCCAGTGATGTTCTTTTGTGTTGGACTATTTCATTACTACTTTTGCTATATAAACCCCCAATCCAGGAGAGCGATAGTGGATTAGCTACACTATGGCTCCTTCTATTCCATTCTCATCTGGGCCACTCAACTTTTGAGTGACATTCTCTTAATTGATGTCTGGAGTTCCCCTTTCTCTTTGAGTCCCAATATACAAAATTATTGTGATAGTCCTTTAGCCAACGATGGCTAATGGTTCTGTGGCATATCCACCCTCCCCATACGCATACTCTCATTGCTCATAATTATCAAACTACCGGGTAAACAGAAATAATAGGCCCAACTTTGCCTTAATACAGAAAAAAAAATCTTCAAAGAACAGGGTTTTCATCTGTTTTGTAGACATAGCAACTGAAAAAATGATTAGGAGAAAGTTGAAACTCCTTGCTTTGCCCTCCACTAAAATAGCCTCAGCATATGTAAGAAGCTTTGGGATTAAAACAAATAATAATAAAAACACACACATAAATAGGGAGATTTTAGAGTTGTATCTATTCTATTTTCTCCACCCAGTTTTCCTTCAAGCTTTTTTCTGTCTAACGAGGATCTAAGGCAGTTAATGCTCAGTGCCTGAAATGATGTATTCCCTTCTCTCTTGGTCCAGATGCCTGGATCTAGGAGAAATCTCATTATTGTCAGCAATCCAACTGAAGAAACGATGAGTGAACATATATCCATCCCTCCTTGTTGGGGAAGGACACCTCAGCCATGTCCCTGCTTGTGTCCTCGTCTGCGTGAGAGCCATGGGAGAGGGGTATCAGTAAGCCACATGTTAAAAGCAGTGAATGAGTGCACTATTAGGTGTGTGCACAAAGGTTCAGCTACAAAGATATTAATCAAAGCACTGGTTTGAATAGCAAATAGCCTGAATGTCCAGCAGTAAAAGATCAGATAAAGCTAGAGTACACAATGCTATACAGCCATAGAAAACGATGTCGCAGGTGATGAAAAGATGATTGAGATAAGTTTTAAGTGAATAAAGCAGATTATCAAAACCTATGTACAGTTTTGTTCATTTTACTTTATACGCACATACACACACAGGAGAGATTCTGGAAGAAGATGGACAGAGGTATAAAAATTATTATATCAGAGTGGTGATATTATAGAGAAGGTTTTACTACCTTTCTTTTGCTTATAAATTTTTCTACATAAATATACTTCTTTTGTTAAAAAGGGCTATGTTTAGCAGTAAAAGTATTTTAAGCAAATATATTTTAATCAGTTTTATTCTCTGCAGGAACCTTCTGGGACCAGCTTCAGGTAATCAGATTTTACACACCAAGGCTGTGGCCCACTTCTGAGTTTGCTTTGAGGGTCTGGAGATTTAGGATGGGAACAAGTGTGTGCAAGGCCGAATCAGGAAGCAGAGGACAGCTAGGAAGTTCCATGGACAAAAGACAGGCTGGAAATGCCCAGATGGTGCATGGCAGCTTGCTCTGAATTGCCTGGGGCCCTTCCTTCAGTGACCAGCTCTCAGCTACTTCAGGTCCCTGTTAGAATGTCACAAATCACTCCCTTGTTTATTTCTCTCATGATGCACACTGCAGCTTGCGATTATTTTATTCATTTGATTGTTTACTTCTCGTTGTTTTATTTCCCTCACTAGACGGACAATTTCCTGGGGACAGTGACCAGATCTGACCTGCTCACTTCTGAATGCCCAGTGCCAAGTATAGCACTGGCCCATAGTAGGTACTCCAAAAATAGCTATGGAATGAAAGAAGAGGAAATTGGAAAAATGGCTTCCTGGAGGGGTCACAGAAAGGAGCAGGAGAAAAAGATGGAGGGGAAAGGAGAATGAAAGCAAAGTGACACAAAGTCATCAGAACCACTAAGGTCACTAAGAATAAGAGGGAGTGAGGGAGTAGCCCGCCCTGCCTGATGGGGATGCAGTGGGGGTAAGCTGGGTTTACCAGGAGGCAGACAGCCAGTCAGGTAGGAAGTGGGTTATCAGACTAACTATGCCGTTTCCAAGAGTCAAATCAAATTAAAGAGTATATATTTCTCTGCAGAGCGAGGAGGCTGAGCAAGCCACAAGGAGATGTGAGCACAGTCTTGCCATGACCACAGTTCAGTGGTAGGAGCAGCAGTACCCTGGCTCCTGTGCCATGTGCTACTCAGATTCATAGTATTCCTAAAAGAATGGCGAGTTGCAAACAAAAAGGAAAAAAAAAATAGTTGAAACTGATCATCAAGAAAGAAGCTGCCAAATGGGGACATGAGACAACCCCAGCCGAGGAAGGAGGGAGGCGGAGGAGTCACCAGGCTGGGAAAATCCACACCCAGTGGGGAAAGAGGTTAAGAGCTGGTTTAAGAGGGAAAGAGAAGTAACTTAAGACACACTCCAGTCTTCACAAGAGAACCAGCACTGCGGAAACAGAATACAAACCTGGAAAGATCTGCGTGCACTTGCTGTGGGCTGTGGGCTTGGCTCCCGTGAAACATAAACTGTTTAAAATAAATGGATCTGGTAAGCGGTCAGCTCTGGTGGAGGCCTCTCCACTTTAGCCGAGGCTCCAAAAAGTGTCAGAGTAACTCCTGGAAATGTCTTCTTCAGTGGCACCTTTTTCTACTTCCTCCTAAAACACCCAAGCTTCAAGACTCACCTGATTTATTTACTATGTCTTACAGTGGTATCTTTTGTTAAGTGAAGTTACCCTCAATGTAACTCTAGTTGACCAATACATTAGTAGTTTCTAACTAACAGTGACATCATTATTTTTAACCAGCTCACTTTCTTAATTATCCTCATTAAAAACTCTTAGCCTGTTACCTTAGGGACAAAATGATAAATTTTTTCAAAATGTCTTACTTGCGCCTGAATTATACCCAATGAAACTGGTGTGTGGTTGTGCCAATAGTCTATTCCAGGTATCTACACCTGTGTAACAAACCATCCAATTGTAATATTGTTCTTGATTCTCAAGGTCAGGAGTTCAGTCAGGGCTCAGCAGAATGACCCATCTCCACTCCACATAGGTCAGAGGGTGACTGGGCTGAGGCTGGAGACCAGCCAACTGGGGGTGGTGCTGTCTGTCACCTAGCACCTTGGCCCTTGAGCAGATCACCCCTGTCTCCATGATCTCACCATGATCTCACCCTCTATCCAACCTGAGATTCTCAACCAGGCAGCTGGCTCCTGAAAGAGAGAAAACAGAAACTGCATGACCCCTTATGGGAGAATTTCTGTCACATTTCTCTTTGTCAAAGTGAGTCAGAGGGTCAGTTGGAAAAGTGACATTGCAAAAGGGCAGGTAGGATGGGGAGGTTGTTGTGATCACCTTTAGAGACACTGACCCTCAAGAACGAGTGTTGATTTCTTGATGCTGATGGCCAGGGGCTAATGAAAAGCATTGGCCAGGACAGATCCACTGTCTACCTGGACACTTGAATCCAGTGTATGGCTCCAGGGCCACTGCTGTTCATCACACACAGCTTTTGCTCTCTTTCAGTGTCTTTCCTGTCCATAAAAACAGCAGTCTGATATTTGTGTAAAGATTCAATATGCAGTACTAAGATGGTCACTGCCAGTTGCTTTGTCCCTTTGCTTATTCATCAAGTCACTGATTTTCAAACTTTTCCACTGAAATGGCTCTAGGAGCAAAAGAGAGTGAAGATGTTACCCAAGAAAAGCACATTTCTTTAACATCTCAAGTTCTATCTAAAGAATTCATGCAAATGGTATTTCTAATCCATAAAATATCTATATTTGTTTTGATTTAAAAAACAAAACATGGCATATTTTTCTCCTCCAAATCTACGGGTAGTGTCGATGCTGTAGGAGTGTGCCCTCATGCCGGAAACACAGGGCTGGCTCTGGCCTCACTTGCAGCCCTGCTCTGGACCCACAGAGTGCCACATTCCCCAGGCAGTGAGCAGCAGAGATGCCTGTGCACCCGCTGCCCCCGTCCTCATCCCTCCCATGATTGTTATTGATGCTGGCTGAGCTCTACTCACAGCAGAAGAAATCGGTTCAGAACTCAGTGCGGAGGCAGGCCACAAGACAGTCGCAGCTGAATAATCATGTGGATTTTACTGAATGTGGATGGGATTCTAAGACCCCAGAAAGAGACTCAGTTCCTGCATAGTGGGGCTCCATGGATAAGGAATGGGAACATCTCCTTGCAAGGGGCAAGGTCCACTCAGGAGAGCAGCAGAGGGCTTACGGCTGAGAGATTGGAGGCCTTTCAGAGTATTAGACAAGCCAGCTAGTTGCTAAATATCCTCTGAGCAGTCACTGTGCACCAGGCTAACAAGGAGAGGCTTAAGACATGGCCCCTAGGCCAAGACAGCATGCACATCTGAAAAGAAGCCTCTCCCCACCCTATGCACCTGGAGGGCTTAAGCATCCAATGAATGGGCTGACTGGAAGTGCTCAGGGGATCTCAGATCCCAGGGGAGTCAGAAGAGGACCCACTGTGTCCCCTGCCTGCCTTTCTCCACATGACCCAAGGCAGTGGTCCCTAAAGTGGACCAGTAGTATCAGCAGCACCTGACACTTGGTAGAAATTCAGATTCCAGGGCCCACCCCAGACCTGCTGAGTCAGGAACAGTGGAGTGGGGCCCAGTATCTGCAGTTTAGCAAGCCCTACAGGGAACTTGATGACCTCTGGTCTGGTGTGCCCTCTCCTTGGCAGGTGTTCCCTCACCAGGACCTGGGTCGGGTCCTGGCTAACCATGCACCGTAGTCCTGTCCAGCAGAGTCTGCCTACAAATGCCATTTTCTCCAGAACATTTTGGAGGACAAATGTCCAGCCTTACCAACTGTCACTTCCCACTAGCTTGGCTCCTGGAATGACTACTGACACACAGCTTTCTTTTCCAATTGAGTGATAAAGACTGGAAAGGATGTGGAAAGGAAGCCAGAGGAGAGAAAGGCAGACAGCGGGCCCTGGGAGGCTGGAGAGGAGGTAGGAAGCAGGCATGGGGCCCTGTTACAGCATCATCCCAGGCTCCAAGCAAGAGGAAGGAGGGTGCCTTACTCTTACCCCAGTGAAAGGAGCTCTTTTATGAGACAGTCACAGCAGGAGGGTGGCATAACAATGATGGGAATAATGTCTTAGGGGTGAAAATTGTGAAGACATAAAAATGTCAAAGCCAGCTCCATACAGAAGCCACTGAGTGTAAACAGTGGAAGGGTCTGGAGAGCTCACTGTATGATTCCAATATTTTACTTTATTAAGAAATAGTCCCTGTTGTCTGGCTTCTTTTAGACTGAATGGGAGAGAGAAACCCTTATTTCTTCTAATAAGATTTTATATAGAACCCAATATTTAAAAGCAATAGGCTCCAACAGCATAAGTTGTTGAAGTGGGGGAGGGGTCAGTGTGTGCTTGGTCCCCCAGTCCTGAAGAGCCTCCTTACCCCCAGGGGCCATGAAACACCTCTACTCAGCTGCAAAACATGGTTTGGAAACAAGTGGTGGTCAGAGAGGGGAGCCAATTTTATGGAAGTCCCATAGCCTGGGAGAAACAGGGCCTGGCCTGGAGTCCAGGCAGGGCCATAGCCACCAGCCCATCCCATCTGATCCGCGGCAGGCTGGCAGTCTCCTGTATTAGTCTTTATTAGCCTGTATTAGTTGTCTTGGGCTGCCAGAACAAAATATAGCAGAGACCATTTTAGAGGCTGGAAGTTGGAGATTAATGAGCAGGCAGGGTTGGTTTCTCCTGAGGCCTCTCCCCTTTACTTGTAGATGGTGTCTTCACGTTGTCTTTTCTCTGCGTGTGTCTGTGTCCTAATCACTTCTTCTTGTAAGGACGCCAGTCATGTTGGGTTAGGGCCCACCGTAATGAGCTCATTTTACCTTAATTACCTCTTTAAAGACCTTTTATCCAAATACAGCCTCATTCTGGGAAGCCAGGGTCAGGGCTTCAACAGACAAATGTTGAATGGACGCTTCTCAGAAGTGCTGACCACACTCCACGTGGAACAGAGGGTGTTTCAGGGACCGCAGAGAGGCTGGGCAGGCCCACACCTGGTCTGGTCTGGGTGATCCTCCAGCTCTGACCGCCCACATGTGGGCCTGCTTAGTTCTCAGGGATCCCGGATGTGCCCCCTGGGGCCCACAGGCCTCAGATGCCTCTGGGTCCTAAAGGGAACTGCCTGGGGCCATTGACTTTTTCATTCTGCACTTTTGTCATTTCTGAAGAAATCCAGTGGCCTCTGGACTGCTATCCTTTTGTAAAGGTCTCCAAGTAGTGAGCCGAGAGTAGGCAAAGTAGGAGCAGGGACAGTAGCCAGCGCTGCCTGAACTGCTACGAAGAGCGCAGCGTGTGTGTGTGTGTGTGTGTGTGTGTGTATGTGTGTGTGTCCCTTGGAAGTTTACAGCACAGGGCCCTTCCCACTGTGACTTCGCTGGAGCCTCCCTAAGGCCCTGAAAGGCAGGCAGAGTGTGTCTCACCATCACCCGACGCAGCTGAGCAAAGAGGAGCCAGCAGCATGAACTGACTCAGTCCCACGTGGGAAGTGGGACCACCAAAGCCCACACTGCGTCCCGAGCATTCATTCTGGGAGTGCCAGCCCAGGAGGAAGACTCCAGGAGACAGACAAGGGGAGACATAACAGCCCACCTGGCCTGGACCTTGGACACTACGAAGAGGAAAAGCGGCATTCAGCGGCCTTCACTGCCTTCTCCATCTCCCCTTCCTGACCCAGCAGAGGCCCCAGCTCCTCCCGAGGCCAAGACAGACTCTTGGTCAGAATTGCTGGTAGTCACCTCATCTGTGCTTTTGGAAGTGGCCTTGTCCAGGCCCATGTCTGCATAAATTAGCAGATGAGTGAGGAAGATGGAGCCTGGGGTTCTGAGTGGCCTGAGTATAAGGCTGGGACAGAGTCCCCAGAGTAGGCAGTGGAATGAGGGGTGCTGTTCCCTGGAGAAGAGTGTTATTTGACTCCCCTCCAGATTCTTAAGACCAGAAGAAATGGGAGAGGCCAAGACCAGCTGAGACCCCAGGCCAGTGGGCCTCTCCCCCTCCACACTGTTCGCCCACTGTGCCTTCCCCTGACCCAGGCAACAAGAGCTGTCTCTGAACCCAGAGTCATTCACCCCAACCCTCGTCCTTGGCCCAGGAGGGCCTCTCCTTGGGTCCACGTCAGCATGGCAGCTTGGGTTCTGAAGCCCTTCTTCCTATCCCTCGCCTGCCCCAAGGTCTGGATTCACAGAGGTCACTGTGGTCCGCCCACGGTTTTCATGGATGTGAACTCGAGCCTCACTGTTCTCATGTGTACAAGCAGCTCCCTCGAAAGGCTGTGAAGACGAGGGGCTGGCCCCGTGGCCGAGTGGTTAAGTCCGCGCGCTCCGCTGCAGGCGGCCCAGTGTTTCGTTGGTTCGAATCCTGGGCGCGGACATGACACTGCTCATCAAACCACGCTGAGGCGGCATCCCACCTGCCACAACTAGAAGGACCCACAATGAAGAATATACAACTATGTACCGGGGGGCTTTGGGGAGAAAAAGGAAAAAAAAAAAAAAAAAACGCTGTGAAGACGAAACCCGTCATGTATTTGAACATGTTAAAGCCCTTTACAAGAATCAGGTCTTCTCTGGGAAAAGGAAAATCCTTCCTGTTCATGTATTCCTTCCTTTATTTCTGTTCTTTATTTCTTCTGCCTTCCTGGGTGAATTCTTCGTGAGTAGGAGTGTTGTTTTATGCTTCTGTGTCACCTCCGTCTTCTGTCTCCACCACCGGCAATCTAGTACCCCACGTGACACTCCATGACCTCAGCACGTGGAATTAACTTGATAGCCCTGCAGAGGAATCCCAAGACGGCTGTCCTTCTTCACTATCTCATGTAGCTGCCTCTTGAGCTTGGTGTCCTTCCCCCTATGCTGCTCAGCCCGTGCTCTCTCGTCCTCCCAGCGCTCCTCACTCTGCTCTTCTTCGAAGGCAACCGACAAGTGCATCCCTCCACAAAGTGTGTGGCCAAATGCCTGCCATTTTCAATGCAAATGGCTGGAAAAATGTACTTGATTTACAGTGTGTGGTTTAGCGAAGCTACCTTCATGAGCCATCAGGAAACCCACCTTGAAGTCATTCCTAGAGTGAATACAGTGTCAGCTGGAGACCACCATGGCTGTCATCGTGAGGAAGAGGAGCTTGAGCTTTTGGAAAAGAGAAAAAGTCTGGTGTGGAGCAAGTTGCTCCTTGAAAGGCCTGTCTTGAGAGAAAGACACTACTAGATCCTTTGCTTAAGGAGTTTCTCCTCTCTGTTCCTTGCCTCAGCCCCAGCCCCCCACAGGGTGTTGTCAGCTATGAGAGCTACTCTCTCTGTGACATTTCTATACAACCTGACAGGCCAGAGCTCTCAGTTGGCTCTCCACTGGCTTCCCTTTGTGCCACATTAGGGTGGTCCCAGCCCTGCGGGTTCTCCTTGGGCTAATTGTCAATGTACTCAAAATGATGAGGATATGCCTGCCTTGTATCTGATGAGCACGTCTCTCTGGAAAGGTCTGTGTTAACCAGCACATCAGCTGGTCCTAGGCCCATCCTGTGAGGTAGGGGCAGGAGAGAATTCCTGTTTTCCTGTAATGGAGGCCAGGGGAGGCTGAGAAGTTTGCCTAGATGTGTGCAAGTAAACAGCTAGCACCGGGAAGACACCGATTACACCTCGGGCAGTCTGCTGTCCATGAACACTGGCATTCCTGAGATGCAGGATGCCCAAGGCCCTGTGAGTCACAGGGTCTTGCCTTCTAGAGCCACGTATTCAGGATCTGCTTCCAAGCAGCTCCAGGTGGGCTTTAGAAAAGTCATCATTTTTGCTGTCCCCAGGCAGTTCAGGAACCTTCTCCTTCAGGACCCAGCTGCCCTGCTCCCCTGCTCCACCACATGGGGGCCTTTGGTGACTGTAGGGTAGCTGGCTTGGTCTTCTGAGCCTTTCTCCTGTGGGAAAGATTTCTGGGGGGTCCTCTGCACACCCTCCTGTCCTCTGAAACACCACGGAGGTCTCTGATTTCAGCCTGAAATAGATGCACATAAACCAGATTTCTGTCCCAGAGCCCAGTTTATGACTTTCTGTACAGAAAGTTTTCTTTAAGAGAGCACAAAATGCAGCATTTCTGAAAAGTTCCTGAATGCCTCACACAGTGACCACTCTCAGAATAAAAGAGAAGGAATAAAGTCCTAACATTATTTTAGGCACTCTCTGATTTCAAAAACTGCATGCAACAGGCATAGGAACAGTCCCACACTTAAACTGGCATTCTGCGCAGCGTGAGGGGCGCCCGACTTGGGGATGATTCTCAGGGACAGGTAGTCCCTGTGACGATGCAGCCCGCGACTGCAAACCCATCACAGAAAGTGATTTGGATGCTGCAGATAAGAAGCAGGGTCCCTGCGCAGCACGGCCAGGCCCGTCTCTGGCTTCAAGGAGCCAGGGCGCCCAGCACCGAAGAGGAAGTGCAGGGAAGGCGCTCTGTGGGGTCTGCTCAGTGAGCCTCCACCTTGGCTCCCATCAGCCTCTTTTTTTTTTTTTTAAATTGTGGTAAAATACACTTAACATAAAATTTACCATCTTATTCATTTTTAAGTGTACAGTTAGTGGTATTAAACACATTCATAATGTTGTGCAACCGTCACCACTGTCCGTCTCCAGAGCTGTTTTCATTTTAAAAAACTAAAACTCTGTACCCATTAAATGCTAACTTGCCATTCCTCCCCCCTCCCCCAGCCCCCGGCCACCACCATTCTGCTTTCTCTCTCTGTGGATTTCACTACTGTAGGGACCTCATATAAGTGAAATTATACAGTATTTGTCCTTTTGTGACTGGCTTATTTCCCTTCGCACAATGTCTTCAAGGTTCATCCACATTGTAGCGTGTGTCAGGACTTCCTTCCTTTTTAAGGCTGAATAATATTCCATCATATGTACATGCCATGTTTTGCTTGTCCATTTATCTGCCAATGAGCACTTGGGTTGCTTCCATCTTTGGGCTATTGTGGATAATGCTGCTATGAACATGGTGTACAAGTATCTCCAGACCCTGCTTTCAATTCTTTTGAGCATATACCCAGAGATGGGATTGCTGGGTCATGTGACAATTCCATTACCTTTTGAGGGACCGTTGGAGCATTTTCCATAGCTGCTGCAACTTCTACTTTCCCACCAGCAAAGCACCAGCTTCCAATGTCTCCACATCCTGCCAACACTTGTCATTTTCTGGTGGTTGTTTTTTTGATAGTAGCCATCTTAATGTGTATGAGGTGGTCCCATAAGCCTCCTTCTAAACAAAAAGCATTTAAAATTATATCAAATACTGAAATTAAATTTCAATTGTTAAAATAGGAAAACTACATCTGTGTAACAGTTTTCAGTTCACAGAATCAGATACATTACCTCATTTTATCGTTATAACACCATAAAAAGAGTGCATTGTTACCTATTTTGCATATGAGGAAGCTGAGGCTCACTGAAGGAAGCTAATGTAGATGCTGCTGCTGAGATCCAAACTCCGTCTCCTTCCTGCTTCTTACAAGAGCGCATTATTGCCATTTTGACAGGTTTTAAAATCACTTCCCAGTGTTAGGATCTCACTGTACCTCAATCTCAACCTCAGAGACCTTCAGTCTTCAGTTCCTCCTTCTGTCCCCCACGTCTGAGCTCACCTCTTCTTCACATCCTTCCCCAAGTGCCTGGACTGTGAGAGACAGCTTGCAGAGTGGGTGGGAGCTTAGGTTTCAGAGCAGGCAGATGGGGCTGGAATCTGGCCCTGACTTACCAGCTGTGTGACCTGAGGCACTGTTTCAACTACTCTGACCCTCTGTCCCCTCAGCTGTGGCACTGGGGTAACGGAGACTTCTACGAGGTGATGTTGGTGCCCTGGTGGGCCTGGGACACTGCAAAGTGCTCAGCACCTGCTGCTGCATTTAGTGTCATCACTGACACTGTTCGCCCACCCCTCCCCAGCATGTTCTCCTTCTGCACCACATCACCTGGTCCAACCGCAACAAGGAAACACGCACTGCTCTCCCTACAGAAATCACATATGTGGGCAGGCTTCGGCGCCTGCTCCGGCAGGCCGTCCCCACACGCTGCAACACAGCCTTCACCTAGCTCTCGAGTGTTCACTGACCTACCCGCACCCCGACCCCAGCTCAGCCCTCTCCACACCACAGATGTCATGATGAGCCCCTCACATAACTCACAGCATGGCCTCTGCTGCCAGGTTCCCCAGTTTATGCCCCGATGCTTGCCCACTCTTGTGCCCGAAGACATTGGTGTCCCCAACAGGAAAGAATGGGACACTCACTTCTGCTCTTAACAGCTATGTGACCTTGTGCTAGACACTTACCCTTCAGAGAATTTGGTGAAGAGCATATGATAGAAGTTGTGAGAGTACTTGCTATCTTGTAAAACCATCTACAAATCTCAATTGTCATCACAGACAATTCCCTTGCATGTAACACTATTTTCCCTGGATTATAAATGCCTGAAGAGGGTCATGCACTTTGTACAGTAACTAATTGAACTCTGTAAGTGCTCGATAGATACGTTTTATGATGGCCATGGTCATGTATGTAAATTTATAACATGGACAATATAACTGGTCGGCTTTTCTTTGTCAAGGTGTATAGAACACAAATATCCAAGAACACTTACATTTAATCATATCAGTATCCTTAGATATGCAAAGTGCGTTTACTCATGCCATCTGTTAAATCCTGCTTCACTAAGCAGGTGCACATAAAGATATCTGGGCCATACATTGTTTTATAGATGTTTCCCCCAAACGCTCTGACTTAGAGACAATCTACTACAGCATTCTCTGCTATGTGGGCCTGATAACCAGGGACCCCCTCCTGGGGGCAGTGAGCCCAGCACACTCCCGGCCAGTGAGTCAGAGCTGTGAGCACAGCAGCCACGTTTGCATGCACTGGACGGCTGCCTGCTGCTGTTGCCTGTTCTTATCAGGAGCAACTGGTACCTCTCTCCCCATGTAAACAATCACAGAGAGGAAAGGAGAAAGCCTTAAATATTTGCTTTCCTTTACAAGACCACCTACAAAATGTTGAGACCCTGCAGGCAAAATAATCCGTCATGATTCCAGCGCCGGGGGAATATAAACACCTAGAGTGCTCTGGAGGAGCAGCCACGGTTCCCACAGGTTTTCACAGGTTTTCTAGGTGGGGGGGTTTGGGAGGGGTGTCTTCTCACCCCCCTCTACTTTTCATCCTCTCTCCTGTCATTTTTTTTTTCTTGGTGAAGTACTTTCCCAATAACAGTTTGGATTAGAGATTGTGCACGCGAACCAGTGAAAAAGGTGGCTTTTACTCCAAAGCTGGGGGCCCCTGTCCTTCCTTTAAAGGACACCATTATTGGAGTGGTGGTCCCCATGGGCTGCAGCAGGCTGTTAGGGTGAGAAGTCACAGAGCCTTAGCCTCCATGACTTATCTGAAGCTGGGCAGGTGACGAGCAGATGCAGGAGAAGTCATGGAGCTGTATGGACCCGAGCTCGCCTCTGCCTGCACTTGGTGTTCAGTTCACACTAGAGAGCTCAAGGGGAAAGGTGACTCATTGGAAATATTTTGAAACTTGAATTTGTTTTAATTGTGATCCATGACATTTCCTTCTGGCTCTCTGACGTGGTCTGAAAGAGCAGGATGGCAGGGAGCTGGGTGCGATGGAGCTGGGAAGATGGGGCAAGCGGGATGGGGCTGGTAGGGTGGGGCTGGTGGGATGGATGCAGCCACTCAGGACACTGAGATTCAGGCAAGGCCCTCAGACATTTGGGCCTTACTGTCCTCAACTTTAAAGTGTGAGTGGAGGGGGATCTCACTGTTTCTCCCTACCCCTTCCCTGTAAAAATCACAGAGAGCTTTTACTGAGAGGATGTTGGAAAAGTTAGTGCTCTGCTAATCTTGGAGTTCTTTTGAATTTCCCATTGGAGTTGGCAAGTGATTATTGGGGTAGGATAAAGAGAGGTGGCCTCCATGCCAAGCCTTTTAGACCCACCCGCCCTGCAGACTCCCCTGTGGTGGAGGTGAGCATTGTGGCCTCCCTCTGTCAGACCCGAGGAAAGGAGAAGCCTTTATCAGGCAATCTCTCCACAAATAAACCCAAGATGGGGAGTGGGTGGGAGGGGCAGCACGGAGCGAGGGTGTCCCTGGCCATTTTGGGCAACTTCGCTCCCTGCTCTCCTTTCTCAGATCCAGAGCTCTGAGCAACATCTTCCTCTAGAGGCTTCCCAAGCTCCTGCCCAAAAAGCAGCCTTCGAATGGGGACATTGTCACAGCTGCTTGGGGACATCACCCCTACAGGCTACCTCGGACTTTTGAGGGGGCTGAGGCACTGTTCCCACTGTTATCTTCGTCTCCCCTGAAAACCCTGTGAGACAGGCAGGAATAAGTATCATTACTCTCTCAGCCTAAGTTTCTCAATCTGCTAAAAATTAAGTTAAAAGCATAATGGTAAAACTGACCTTTTAAAGGAGGTTGTGAGAGCCATTGATGATGCAGGGAAGCTCTTAGCATCTAGCCTGGCACTTACTGAGTGTTATCAAGAAACGCCAACCACCAACTAGACAAATAAAAAGCAGTTGTAGATCTCAGAATCTCTAAGGGAACTTGATCTGAGTTCATCATCTTACCAGCTCACCACTCCACAGAGCATTTAGGGGTTTGGTTGAGTTTTATCCCAAAATCCAAAGGCTGTTTTGGTTTTAAGTTATCAATAAGGATTTGAACATGGGGAACATCATTGGAATAGAGTCACCTGAGATTTGATGCCCCCTTCCATTTTCTCTCACAGCCTGTGACTCCCCTGTAATCCAGCCCTTCCCCAAGCCAATGCCCACTGTGTGACCAGCGAGCGGGAGGCTGAGATGGCGGAAGGACCCTGCCGGATTGGCCGCTGGTACTTGGCAGGACTGGAGACAGTCTGGCATGATTCTTTCCCGATGCTGCTTTCTAAAGGACAACCTCACCCTGTAAGGCTGGCGGGGTTTGCATTCGGCGCTCTGCCTGGGGAGTGTGTGTGTTCTCCTTGGGCAAGGAGAACTCTCCTACCAGTCATGCATCCATTGCTTGCACCCACCCAGTGGATCAGCTATACCAGGTTCTAGAAAAGCAACTCCAGAGGAGGCTCATCTTGAGCCCACGCAACCATCTTCCCTTCCCTGAACTTCTGCAATGGCCCCAATTGGCCACCCAGCTCCCCCCAGCTGCTTTGCAATCTGTGCTCTTCAGTGTCACCAGAGAGACTTCCATTACTTCTGGAATAAATCCAGACTTCTTAATGAGCCTGCAAGTCCCCATGACCCTCGTGGAATTTGCTCCACAACAATGCTGCCTTTCAGGGCTCACATTGTTCCCACCTCAGGACCTTTGCATAAATGGTTCCTTCTTCCTCGAAGGTTCTTTGCCCTCCCTACTCCCCACCTTGCCCCCTGGCACAGTTCACTTTCCCTTGATCTTCCAGATTTCAGTTCAGCTCCATTTAAGGAAGCTTTCCCAGCCTTCCAGACAAGGTCAGGCCTTGACAGATGCCTGTAGCTCTCCTCATGGACAGTGTCAGACTTGGTGAATCTGTAGGTGAATGCGTGCTTGACTGTCTGAAATCCGCCCCAACCCCAACACTCTGCAAGGGGCACAGAGGCGTGGGTCATGTCCCCATGCCCGGGACCAAGCCCAGCATGCACAGGCTCTCCCTCTGCCAGGCGCTGAGCCCTTCAGGAAAGGCAGTGCTGCTGACAAGAGCATGTTACCAGCAGTGGGTCCTCAGGCGAGGACACTCAGCATCTCTGGGCCTCATTTCCTATCTGCAATTGGGATGATAACAGTAAAGATAGTCTCTCCCTCACAGGGGATATGAAATTTAAGAGTTAATTTGTTAAAAACGTTTAAAATAATGCTTGAAGCATAGTAAGCACTTTATAATTGTTGGCTATGGTGATGATGACTGGATTTCCAATGGATTAATGACCATGTAAACAGTAAAACTATAAAGTTAATAGGAAAATTATAAAGCTATATATTAGATAGCTTTGTTATCCACCAATGAGGAAAGACCTCTGAAATAAAAGTTTAAAAGTAGAAACCATAAGGCAAAAAGAGAGAGAAAGATTAATTTAATTACATGGAGATTAAAACTTCTCTTCAACAAAAGACAGTATGGACAAAGTTAAGAGATGATAACAGATTGAGAGTTTTTTTCCAAATGGCTAAAATTAACAGGAAACTAATACCTAGAATATGCAAAAGTCCCTATAAGTTTTAATAAACAAAAAGAGACAGAAACACCAAATGAACAAGTAATGCACAGAAAAGAAAACTCAAAACCATAACCAGCATATGAAGAGTATGCAGACTCATGAGTTATTAAAGAAAGACAAACACACAGTGACGTATGCCCACCCCACATCTGCCGTCTGGCAAGTGGGTTGAGAAGGTGGATGGTGCCATGCTGGGCCGTGGTTCTGGGAGTGAAGGCCCCTCCTGCACGTGGGGGGCATGGGGGCCACCACAGGAGCAATCCGGCTCCAAGTACACACCCGCAGAAACCCTCGCTCCTGGAGGAGCTGGCAGAAGGCAGAAGCACTGTCCCTCTGTGGTGGCCATGGAGACAGGCTGGTTGCCAATCATGGGGAAGCTCCACGGAATCCGCACAGACAAGAAGCGCTCTGAGCAATCTGGCCGGGGCGTCAGTGAAAGGCAAGAAATGAGTGAGATCTCTAACAGGACGCCGTCGACGTCAATCTTAAAATGCATGCAAAATATATTTATATTTCACAAGACACACACAGAAGGAAGTGTGGCTGCCCCTGGGAGGAGCAGGAGGGGACTGGAGCAGGAAATGGGGAGGAAAGGGGTGATCTCAGGGCTGCCAGCAGGCCAAGGAGTGTCAGTAATTCAATCGTCGGTCCCTGAGGTTAAAAGGCAAATGAGAGAAAGCGGGGAAAGAGATACTGAACAAACGGACGTCCTATAGAAGTTACTCTGGATTACACTGAAGTGCTCGATGCTCCCAAAGACGAGCTTCGTCCTCCATAGATCTGTGACTGGTCGCCATGACTGAGTGTTTCTTATGCTGTTAACCATACACCAGCCCCCTGTGAGGATCCTAGCATCAGCGTAGAGCCTTCGCTCTCTCCCCTCCAAATGCAAGCAGTCACCCAGCACTGGGGCCTGGGCTCCTGGGAGCCCTCTGTCCATGCGTCCTCAGCCCCTTGGCTGGCCACAGCCAGGCTCTCCTGGATCCCCGCCTCAGCCTCTGGTCTGGCTCCCTTTGCCTGGCCCCTCTTCCTTCTGCATTGTTGCAAGGACAGGCTCCACAGCGCTACTCTCAGGCTTTAAGCCTCTCAGGGTCTCCTGAGTCAAATTAAAATCCTTAGCAAAGCATGGGTGTCAGTCAGCTCAGGCTGCCATAATAAAATGCACAGACTGGGGGCTTACAACAGACATTCATTTCTCACAGTTCTGGAGGCGGGACATCCAAGACCAAGGTGCCACAGATTGGGCTCCTGGCGAGGGCTCTCATCCGGGCTTGAAGATGGCTGTCTTCACTCTGTGTCCTCACGTGACAGAGAGAGAAGGAAGGTCTCTCTCTTCCTCTTCTTATAAAGCCACTAATCCCATCATGGGGACCCCATCCTCATGACCTCATCTCAACCTAATTACCTCCCCAAGTCCCACCTCCAAATACCATTACTTTGGGGGTTAGAACACAAACATTCAGCCCACAACAGCACAGCAGGCTGTCCACAATCTGATACCTTCGTGTCCCTCTGGACCCACCCCCCACTGGACCCAGCCAAACATCATTCATTCTGCTTCTCTCTTCCTTGCCTTTGTGTGCGCTGTTCCCTCCAAACCTGTCTGCTGAGAAAACCTCTTTCTCCTCTGGGATTTGACTCCTACCCCCTCCCCTCTGGGAAGCCTTCCTGGTGTCCTCGGCGGGCAGCATCGATCTCCCTTTGAGCCACCACTGTGTCCTGTGCACATCTGAGCCTCCCAATCATTTTATATGCTCCCCGTTCCTGCAGCCTCTGCTTGCCCTGGTCATGGCATTGAGGGGTAATTGTTTGGACACTGTCTGCTCCCCTCTTGGATGCAAGCTCCATAAAGAGGAAGCAGGTCTGACTAGCAGTTAAAGCCCCAGGCTCCAGCACAGACTGGGGCACTTAGCAGGACCTCAGCAGGCCCCTGCTGCACAGAGGAGTGAGTGAGCGATCAGTGAACGTAGCCCTATCACAGGGAGCTGGGGTCATTGCTCAGACGTCTCCATCCTCTGGTAGGAGATGAAGCACTTGAGAGCAGAGAGGGTCTTACTCATTTTTTCATCTCCAGTGCCTGGATACAATCTGGCCCAAGGCAGGGAAAAGTGTGCTTCACTCACCCATTCCGGCTATTCCAGTATTCGAACAACTTACAGCCACTGTGTCTCTGAGATCTAACAGCCAGAGACAGCCTCTGGGAAGGCTGGAGCAGGGGGGGTTGGGGAAGCCAGGCTCACTCCTCAAACAGCTGACTCTCCCAACCTCAGAGGTTCAGAAAGACAGGACCCCCAACAAAGCCAGGGCTCAGCAGGAGGGGGAAGCCACAGGGAAGGCGTGTGCCCCTCATGCGGGGGCTGCTCCCCGGGAGTGCGTGTGTGCATGCCAGGGAGGAGCGGTGGGTGTTTGGGTGATTGGGAGAATGGAGGGTCAGTGTAGTGCAGACTCGACAAACAGGAGGGTGGTACCTGGCACAGAGCCTGCCAGCTGCCAGGTGACAATCAATCACTGCAGCCTCACCTTGGCTCATACCCTCTGCAGCCCCTCTGTAGCCCCTCTGCAACCCCAGGAGCAGCGGAGCACTCTGAGCTGGCTCTGTGACCTTAGACAGTGACTCTCCTCCTTAAAAAAAAAAAAAAAGAAGACATTAAAAACAAACAGCTCCCCTTCTTTCCATCCATTTTCAGAAAAACCATTCAATCATCTCAAGGACTTAGAGAGCTTTTTCCTCTAAAATTGTGGGGAACTTGTTGTTTACTATAACCATCTCCTTGCTGCTGAAATGTGTGGCCTGAATCCTTGTCTGCTGGAAGGTTCGAATGATGAAGTGATCAGAGCACTGAGCCCGGAGTCCAACCCCTGGTCCACTGTGCCTCAGTTTCCCCACCCAGAAAGAAGGTGATCTCTTGGTTCGTGAGTCGCACCGTCCAACAGAACTTTCTGCAGTGAGTCAAATGTCCTAGGTCTGCACTACCCAGTACGGTGACCCCCTGCCACACGTGACTTTGAATGGTGGCTGGTGCAACAGAGGATCTAAGTTGATTAATTAATACTTAATTTAACACTTAATTAACCGGACTGCACAGCTCCAAGTTCCAACCTGGCTCTGACTTTACGTCCCGTTCCCACAGCCGTGCCCTTCTCCAGTTCTCACAGCCATTTCCTCCACAGAAGGGTAACTGGGTTGTTCATTCCAGGGGCTTGTAGACACCTGGGTCAGAAAGGGCGGAAAAAGCTGCCCTGGAGATTCATGCTGTAAACTTGCCTCTCCCCTGTCGTAACCCTGCTGAGACAACACCGGGCTGTAAATCAAGGTCAGCTCTCAGGCCGATCCTGCAAGAGCAGGCTTCCATTTATTTTCTTCCTTTTTCATGATCCTCCTTCTTAAAAAGCAACACCCTCCCCACCTGCCCCTCAGGATCTGTTCTGATGCTAGTGATTGTAGACATTGTACTAGGACAGATGACCTCAGGACAGGAGCTTTGGGACTGCAGAGATGCCACGATGAGGCGCGGACACCTGGGAGGCACCAGAGCTGCAGCAGGCACAGGGCAAGAGTGGGAGAGCGAGGCTGAGTCCAAGCGCTCTGGCGCCAGGGCCCTGCTGAATTACACTCACTCAGCCAGTACCTCAAATGGATTTATTGATCCAGAACCATCGTGAGAATGTAGTCCCGCTGGCTACGCTGCCGGATCAATCCATGGGCATCCAAGGTAACTGGTTGCACCCAAAGTGTTTGATCGGCCTTTTGCTGTTGTTGTTACTATTTACCACTGATGTGGATCAGACAGTCTCCTGGGAGAGCCCCATTCCCTGGAGCCTGGTTTGCTTGAGACGGCACAGTCCCTGCTCCAGGACTTCGGGATCACGTGGAGGAAGGCGCCGTGAACACCATAAAGGAGGCGCCGGGGAGCGCGCCTGGCTGCTGTAAAGTGCAGGTGTGTGATGTGTGAACGAGTCAGACTAGAGGTTAGTCAGGGCCGGCAGCCAGGACACTCCTGCTCTTCTTCTCTACCTCAAAAATTCTCTGCACACATTTCTTCTCTTCCAGGTTTTTTTTTTTTTTTTTGAGGAAGATTAGCCCTGAGCTAACACCTGCTGCCAATCCTTCTCTTTTTGCTGAGGAAGACTGGCCCTGAGCTAATATCCGTGCCCATCTTCCTCTACTTTCTATGTGGGATGCCTACCACAGCATGGCTTGCAAAGTGGTGCCATGTCTGCACGCAGGACGCAAACCGGTGAACCCCAGGCCACCGAAGCAGAATGTGCGAACTTAACTGCTGTGCCACCAGGCTGGCCCCACTTCCAAGTTTTGTAAAAGGAAGAAAAGCGCAGCAATAGCGTCCCTGCTTCACGGGCCAAATGAGATGTGACATGTGACAGATGCTGGGGGCAGTTCTGACAGACTGTTTATCCCTCAGCCCCACACAAAGCCTGGCTCTGGGTACAATCTTCTCTCCCCGCCCACACTGCTAAATGGTGTGCCCACTGTGAGGGCCGGGGGAGACTTGGTTCAGCCCCTCTATGCAGTGGCTCCTACATTGTATTAAAGAGACTTAGGAAAGGACGGGGATCCCTGGTCCTTGGTGTGACACAGCCGCCCTCCAGCCCAGGACGGCTGAGTTCTCCATGTGACTCCTCATGTCACTTGCAGTTGACCCGAAATGGGCCCACGGAGGAACTCGGAGGACCCTGTCTAAATGTCTAACCGTCAGCAGTTTTCAACATTGTTACTCCTCCAAACTCTGCTCATACCACGGTAGACTCCAAACAGAATCGATATACTTTAGTTCAAATTGAGGATTCTAACTGCAGTTTGCTGTTTTCAAAAACAACAATAAAGATCCATAAGTTAGCTGACTTCGCCTCTAAAGATGACTGTTTTCTGAATTCTTGGTTGTTCCCCTAAGACTCACAGGCATAAGGCACGCTGAGTTACGGCCTCGGTCAATCTAACAGGCTTTTCCGCACGTCAGTCTTTTCCGTCTGCTCGGCCGCCTGCTCGGGCAATACTGTTATTGTTCCTGGTACAGGAAGCTTCTCTCCTTGTAGACTGGCAGTGACGGCAGTCACTCCGTCTAACCGACTAATTAGGAAAGAGAAGCTGGGGAAGGGGGCTGGCCAATCAACTGAGGAGCAGTCGCGGCTCCACGGGCACAGGGGTGGTCTGTGGAGCACATGACCACACAGGACAGGCTTCATGGATTGCCCCGAGCAAAACGACACTGCAGGGCCCCTTGCTTAAAAAGCAGGCTAAGGTGCCCCTGAGGCTACTGACATACAAAGCTCCTTCCTTTCTCCCAGCAGGTCATGGTTTTCATTTGCCATTTAATGTGCTGGGCCCTCGGGCCGAGGCACTCCACAGGGGCAGGGTGACTGCTGGCCTTCACAGGGCCAGGGACCTGCCTGCGACTCCACAACTCTGAATGCTGCTGGGACTCCAAGTGCCAGCTGTCTCCTCTGCCAGCCATTGGGTGGAGGCTCTGGCCCTGCTGGGAGCAGGGAAGTCCAGTGGATGGATGTCTCTGCTTCTCGCAGGCCCACGCCCTGCCCCCCGCAGGCAGGGACCCAGGGTATTGCCGTCTCTGGAGCAGGACATGCCAAGTCCCTGGATCAGGGTAGTGGGAGCCACTCAGTCCCCACCCTCAGCCACCCACCAAACTAGTCAAGGTGCTGCCAGACCGAGGTGGGGACTGCACTGCCAGGCCCACCCCCAGATACTGTGGGCCACACGCCCTGCTGTGCTCCTCCTGGAACCTGCACCCACGTCCCTGCTGCAGGCAGAGGGGGCACCAGGAGTGGATGAACAGGTGACGAAGGACCAATGGCAGGGAGACGGGAGGTGGCAGAGGCAGAACCCTGGAGGAGCCGAGGCTCCAAGCGCCAGTGTGTGCTCCATTATGTCATTGGACAAAGTGCAATTTCAAGGATAAAATTATTCAGAATTTCAAGACAGCAACCGCAGAGCATTAAACTCCGAGTGTGGGCCCCTTCTGAGTACAGGGCTCTGTTGCCCACCCGTGAGACTGGGTCTCCTAACCACTGAGCTCAGAAATAGAAATTCCTCAGACAATCCCTCAGGCAAGGGACAGAAGCTTCGTGGGCCATCAGAGAGGGACAGAAGACTCCCACAAGAACCAGCGCAGCCTGCAGCCGGCTGCTGAAGTAAGTCATGAGCAAGGACCAGGCCTTGGCCACTGAGGCCTGGTGGCCTCCGGGAGAACGGTTTCAGAAGGGGATCTGTGTAGTAGTTTCCTATTACTGCTGTGACAGATTACCACAAATTTAGTGGCTTAACGCAACACGAATGTATTATCTTTCAGTTCTGGAGATCAGAAGTTCAAAAACAGATCTCACTGGACTAAAATCAAGATGTCAGCAGGGCTGGTTCCATCTGGAGGCTTCAGGAGAGAATCCATTTCCTCACCTTTTCCATCTTCTACAGGTTGTCCACATTCCTTGACTTGTGACTCCTCTCTCCATCCTCAAAGTCAGCAACTTCAGGCCTCGTCCTTCCCACATCGCATCACTCTGACATCCTCACATCTCCTGGTCTGACTCTCTTCTGTCTCCAGCTCCCACCTTTAAGATCCATTGTGATTACCTTGGGCCCACAGGATAATCTAGGATAATCTCCCCATCTGAAAGACAGCTGATTAGCAATTTGAACTCTATCTACAACTAAATCCCCCTTTAGCATGTAACCTACCCAGTCATAGGTTCTGAGGATTAGGATGCGGATGTCTTTGGGGACTATTCTTCTGAGGACCACCAGGTCTTAACAAGAGAGGAAAAGAAGGCAAACTTGCCCTAAGCAAGGAGCTGTGGTGGTGAACACACGGGGCAGGAGCAGAGCCCTGGAGTAGCTGGGCACAGAGAGGTGCTGGGCCACACTCAGACAGCCATGAACAAGTCCTGGGAGGGGCTGAGAATCACCCCAACCTAGCAGAAGGGACAATCTAAGTCCAGCAGAGCTGGTATTGGGCACGACTCCTTAGAGAACCCACAGCAAGAAGGCTGTGAATGAGCAGCGAAAACACAATCCAACCAAGATCCAAAGTATAGCTGAATGGAGTCGAGGAGCCAGAGCTGTCCGTTTTAAGGTAGCTTGTAGCTTTATTCCGTCCTCATTGCAACGTGTATGTGTTATAAAAACTACACTGGGACCTGGGATTAGAAACTGGTTCTAGTGACAAAAGACTTAGGAGTTTGAGGTTTATTCTGCAGTGAAACAGGAAAAATGGTGTCAAATGGAAGAGCAGGAGGGCTATTTTCTTCTGGGACTGAAAGTGGAGAAAAGAGAGAGCCAGTCCAGGACCTAGGTGGCTATGTTAGTCAGAGTTCTCTAGAGAAACAGAGCCAATGGGATGTATACATATAGAAAGAGATTTATTGTAAGGAGTTGGCTCACATGATGTGGAGGCTGACAGGTCCCAAGATCTGCAGTCAGCAAGCTGGAGAGCTTGGAGAGCCGATGGCTCCAGTCAAAGGCCAGCAGGCATGAGACCAGGAAGAGCCAATGTTTCGGTTTGAGTTCAAAGGCAGGAAAAAACCCACGTCCTGGCTCAAAGCAGTCAGGGAGAAAGAGTTCCTTCTTATTTTCAGACAGGTCAGCCTTTTCGTTCCATTCAGGCCTTCAACAGATTAGATGAGGTCCACCCACACTGAGAAGGGCCATCTGCTTCACTCAGTCCACTAATTCAAATGTTAATCTCATCCAGAAACACCCTCACAGACACACCCAGAACAATGTTTGACCAAATGTCTGGGCTCCTCATGGCCCAGTCAAGTTGACACATAAAATTAACCATCACAGTGGCCCATGTCCCTGGGCACCAGTCAATAAGGAGCCACAAAATCATTGCCCTTGCAAATTCCAAAGCAGCCAAAATCTCTCAGCAGAATGGTGTGGGCACTCGAAGTTGCTGGTGGGAGCCATTGACATGCCATGCTCTGGTGGCTGTGTCCTGACTATCACATTTCTTCTCCCCGCCTCCTCAGACACACTCCCTCACACCTTGACAAGACTGTGGGACTCAGCCCTCCTCAGTGCCCCTGACCCCTTGTGCAGCCTCTTCTATCACAGACCTTAAACACTGCATAGCAATTGTTGGCTTACTTTTCTCTCTCCTTGTAAATCGTGGGCTCCTGGGGAAGAAGACAGTGGACCAGGTTAGGTATTCCCAGGGCTGATAGAGTTCCATAGAATAGTGCTTCCAAAGAATAGCGGTAGGAGAAGTAGTAGTAATGTTCCAGATAATTTTTTTAAGGTAAAAAACATTACTTTTAAATATATTATTCAAATTTCAAGTATATTATTTCAAATATAAAATAAACACAGGTCAAAGATTTTATTTAACTCATTAAGTAACTGTTATTTATTTAACTCAATCAGTAAGAAGTTACTCTCATTCCAGGAGAAGAAATATAGGCCATGAAATGAATTTACAAATCAAATAGATGCAAAGCTGCTTTTTCCCACAAGAGTTGGAATCAACTGTCTTCCGCCAGACAGAATTTATTTGTATGTCTACAGACAAAGATTATTTACTTTGCTGTCATTTACCTACAGCTTTCAGAGCAGTAAAATAGCTCAGAGATGGTGAAAGGCGCCAAGCCCACAGATTCCGATAACTCAGAAGGGTGTGTGTGAAACACTAGTTTTTCATTGAGGACACCCAGGAATCTTGTTGGTCATTTCAAATTCTTTCATATTTTTTCTGTGGCAGTGTCTCCCTTTTGCAATCGATAATCTCAAAGAAAGATTATTTTTGACCACAATATAAGTATTTCATCAGGTTTAGCCTGGTTATTTCCACAGATGCAGCAAGAGTGCTAACCACCGCACAGGACTCCTTGGGAGTGCTTTGAAACATCTAGAGCCAGCCACACAATTGCCTTCTATCCGGAATTTGTATAAGGGATCAGACTGGATTTTAAGAGCTTCTATTATCAGCTATTCTGAGGCCAGGAAGCCAAGCCCAAGAAACTGTCTCCATAAGATTTCCCTTGCAGTCCTATAACTTTGGGTGACTTCTTTTCTGGAGGTTTCCCAAATATCCTAATGCTCCTGACCTGTCAGGAAGTGACCTTCCATACCACCCAGAAGCCTTGCCCTTGTAAGTCAGCTACCAGGTCAGTTTTCTTTGAAGGATTTTGTAGATATTGTCTTCAAAAGTATGGTCAAACTTTATACCTTAAAAGTGGCTTGTCATATGTGGAACCAACCTAAGTGCCCAGCAACTGATGATTGGATAAAGAAGATATGGTATATATACACAATGGAATACTACTCAGTCATAAAAAAGGACAAAATCATCTCATTCGCATCAACATGGATGGACCTTGAGGGTATTATGTTAAGCAAAATAAGCCAGACAGAGAAAGACGAACTCTATATGACTCCACTCATAGGTGGAAGTTAACATATAGACAAGGAGAACTGATCGGTGGTTACCAGGGGAAAGGGGGGGGGGTGGGGGGAGGGCACAAAGGGTGAAGTGGTGTACCCACAACATGATTAACAATAATGTACAACTGAGATCTCACAAGGTTGTAAACTATCATAATCTTAATAAAAAAAAAGTGGCTTGTGATAGACTTAGTGAGCATTATTCTCAAATATGACACTGCCATAAGCCTTGGTTGTACAATCAGTTTGTTTAATTATATTCTTGGTGCAAAGGAAGACAGTTTCTTACTGAGCCTATGCAAATAACTATATTTCCAAGAGTAGTAAGAAGACGTTGTAAGTTTCTGAATTCCTTAAGATCAATGAAAATCTAAAATCATTTTAAAATGTTTCATTTCACTTCATAGAAAGAAAATTTAATAAATTGTTGTGGATTATGGACAGCTTAAGAAGAAAGAGAAGGAGAATCCTTGTATATTCAGAAAATAGAACATTAAAACAAATACACAATATACCAAATAGATAACCACAATAAAATTTTCCTCATTAATTCCTCAGTCCTATGAAATTACTACTGTTCTGTTGGATCTTGGGCTATTAGTATCATCAAGCCATATGTGTCTCAACTAAAGAGTTCTGGAAATCCTGACTCAGCCTACTGGCAGTCTAAAAGTTGTCTAAGTGATGTCAGCTCAGAAGCCGGTACCCAAGAGTCTATTCTTTGAAGTATCAGTAGTTAGAATTACCTGGTACACTTCTTTCCCATGCGTCACTGAGATGGTCTTTGTTGAAGACACAATATGTGGTCCATCCTTTATCACAGAGCCTCAGGTGAGCCTCAGAGTATAACAAAAACTGTCAGAGTATAACAAAAAAGACTTAATGACTATGGTTAGTTTGTTACCAATAATTTTTAAATATAGAAGTTCTAATGACAATTTATAATAAGAACAATGCATCTGACAAAAAAAGTGATTGTTTCTCTGTGTACAAAACAAAGAAAATAAAGTCATTCCAAAAGAATTTTTTAGACAAATATTTTTAAGAAAAGTAATTAAATTTATTTTCAAAGAAGTCAGTGAATGTTAAGTCTGATTTACAATGAATGAACATAATTTTTATAGAGGAAAAAGCCTGAGATACAATGTACAATAGTCCTGAAACATATAGAGGGAGGTAGGGGTGGTGAAGGAAATCAATTGTCTCTTCACTAGACAGAATTTATGTGCACTTCTAGTAACAAGGATTATTTGCTTTGCTGCAGTTATGTATAATTTATGGAGTTGTAAAATAGCTCAGAGACAATGAAAAGTGCAAACTGCATAGAATCAGAAAACTCAAAAGGGTGTGCCCTATATAACATGTAGTTCTTGTTGAAGATGAACAGCAATATTTCATTCCATTAAAGTCTTCTCTAAAGAGGAGTTAGAGGGAAGATAGTGGAGTTGGAAGCATCAGGAACCCATCTCCCCACCTAGGCAACAATTGCATTGGCAGAATCTGTCTGATGTAACTATTTTGGGCCTCTGGAAATGTATTAGTCACCTTGGGCTGCCATAACAGAATACTACAGATTAGGTGACTTAAACAACAGAAAATTATATTCTCACAGTCATGGAGGCTAAAAGTCCAAGATCCGGGTGCCATCAGGCTTGGTTTATGGTGAGACAGCTCTTCCTGGCTTGTAGATGGCTGTTTTCTTGCTGTGTTCTCACAAGGCCTCTTCTCTGTGCATGCACAGAGAGAGAAAGAGAGAGAGAGAGCTCTGGGATCTCTTCCTCTTCCTATAAAGACACCAGTCCTATTGTATTAGGGCCACACCCTTACAACCTCATTTAACCTTAGTTACTTCCCTAAAGACCCTATCTCTAAAGACAGTCACAAAGAGGGTTAGGGCTTCAACATACAAATTTTGGGAGAACAGAATTCAGTTCACAACAAGAGATTACTGAAGATTTTCAATTTCCAGGGGAAAGCTTGTGCAATAGCTGTTGTTAATTTTGGTCAATTTTAGCTCTTAACATGGTAGCAGCTACCCCTCCTCCAACCTCCGGCCCCATGACAAGCAACTGAGCACACATTTTGGGAGTGGCTTATACACAGCTTGTGGGAACCATGTTGGGCACTAAGGACCCTATTCTCCAAATAACTGGAATCTGTGCTCTGGTCATTGATTGTGGATCAGATGCAGAGGTGGGAAGCCATTGTTGCACACCCTGTCCACTCTGGCTGAAGTGACTTTAAGGAGATTTAAAGGGCTGGTCTTTTATTTGATTCATTTTTCTCTTTTCCCACTTTTGGGGACCAGACATTTAAGGACTAGGATATTCAAAAGCAACAATATATAAGGGAGAATTTAGAAAGCCACTTCGCATGCCCAGTGAAAATCATAAGCTCAGAAAAGACCTCAAATTTACAACTCAGGCTGATCCCTGGCATAGAGATACCCTATAACAACAGCAACAACAACAAACAATAAACCCTGATGAAGGGGAAGAATTGGATCTCCAGAGTTACCACATTATTAGATTCAAATGTCTACTTCTCCACAACAAAAAAAAATCACAAAGCATAACAAGAAACAGAAAAGTATAACCATTCAAAGGGAAAAAAATCAATCAACAGAAACTGTCTCTAAGAAATACCAGTTGGTGGTTTTAGTAGACAAAGACTCCAAAACAACTGTCTTAAAAATTCTCAAAGAGTAAGAGAAGACATGGACAAAGTCACAAAACAATTTTTGAACAAAATGGAAATACCAATAGATAAAAAACATTAAAAAGGAGCCAAAAAGAAATCCTGAAGCTTAAAACTATAATAACTAAAATGAAAAATTCCCCAGAATGATTCAAAAGCAGATTTGATGGAAAGAAGGAGCAATGAACTCAAAGATAGGACAACTGAAATTATTACATCTGAAGAACAGAAAGAAAAAAGATTGAAGAAAGTGAACAGAGCCTAAGGGACATCCAGCTGATCAACCTATACATTCTGGAAGTCCCAGAAGGGAAAGAGAGAAAGGAAGGGGTAGAGAGATCATTTGAAGAAATACTTGCCAAAAACTTCTCAAATTTGATGAAACACAAGAATATAAACATCCAAAAAGCTAAATGAACCTTAAGCAAGACGAACTCGAAGAGACTCACACGGAAGTACTTTATAATCAAACGTGAAAAAGCAAGAGACAGAGAAAGCAGCAAGAGAGACACAACTCATCACGTACAAAGAATCTCCAATAATATTATCTCGAGATTCCTCATCAGAAACCTTGGAGACTAGAAGACAGTGAATTGATATATTCAAAATGTTGAAGGAAAAAAAACTGTCAAGAGTCCTATATCCAGCAAAACTGTCCTTCAAAAATGAGGGAGAAATTAAGACACTTCCAGAAAAGTAAAAGTAGAGAGAATTTGTTACCTCTAGACCTGCCCTGAAAGAAATCAAAATGGGAGTCTATCAGGATGAAGGACACTAGATGTAACTTGAAGATGCATGAAGAAATAAAGATCTCTGTTAAAGGCAAATACATGGACAGTTATAAAAGCTAGTATTGTTGTACCTTTGGTTTATAACTCCACTTTTTATTTTCTACATGTCTTAAGAAAGAGACTATACATAAAAAAACAATGATTGGTCTATGTTTTTGGAAATAAAATACACAAAGATACAATTTTGTGACATCAATGACTGAAATAGATGGGATCAGAACTGTATAAAAGCAGAGTTTTTTTATGTCATTGAATTAAGCTGGCATAAATTCAAATTAGAATGTTATAACTTTAAGATGTTAAATGTAATCACCATGGCAGCCATAAAGAAAACAGCTACAGAATAAACACCAAAGGAAATGAGGAGGGAATTAAAATTTTTACTACCAAAAAAAATCACTAAACACAAAAGAAGACAGTAATGCAAGACACAAAAGGCAAAAAACCTATGAGGTATATAAAAAACAAATAGAAAAATACAAAAGTAAGTTCCTCCCTGTCGGTAATTACTTTAAATGTAAATTGCTTAAACTTTCCAATCAAAAGACAGAGATTGGCAGAATGGATTTACAAAACATCACCCAACTATGTGCTCTCTACAAGAGACTCTCTTAAGACCCAAAGATGCAAATAGGTTGAAAGCGAAAGCATGGAGAAAGAGATGGAAATGGAGAACTAAGGAGTTAAAAAATCTCCCCTAGAGCAAAAACTTTAAGATAAACTTTGATAACTGCAGCTGTGCATGTTTAACATAATCAACTGTCGTTCAAAACTAACCAGGTCTGTCTGTGCTTAGTATATTAGTGGGTGTCTTTCTCAGAAATTCAAGGTCCAGACATCAAGATTCAGTCTTCAAGGCCAAACGCAGTCTGGTGGGAAGGCACCAACTAGCAAGGCCACATGCTCCCCTCCCCCACCTAAAACCCCAGCACAGCTCCCCTCCCCCACCTAAACCCCCAGCACAGCTCCCCACCCCCACCTAAAACCCCAGCACAGCTCCCCTCCCCCACCTAAACCCCCAGCACAGCTCCCCTCCCCTACCTAAAACCCCAGCACAGCTCCCCTCCCCCACCTAAAACCCCAGCACAGCTCCCCCTCCCCCACTTAAAACCCCAGCACAGCTCCCCTCCCCCACCTAAACCCCCAGCACAGCTCCCCTCCCCTACCTAAAACCCCAGCACACTCTCCCTCTCCCACACCTAAAACCCCAGCTAAAAACCCACACCTTTTTCCCTTAGAGAAGGTGGATCTGAGTGCTAACTCCCATCTTCTGGTCTGGCTGCCTTTTGATAAGAAACCATCTTTCCTTGCTAGAAGCCTGACATTTCAGTTACCGGCTCTACTGTGGGGCAGGTAAACAAACCCATGTTTGTGTTTGGTAACAATATTCCATGCAAATAGGAAACAGAAGAGAGTGGGAGTGGGCTATACTAATATCAGACAAAATAAGCTTTAAATCAAACAAGTTCATAAGAGACAAAGAAGTACATTATATATTTATTTTATTTTTTTATTTTTTTTTTGAGGAAGATTAGCACTGAACTAACATCTGCTGCCAATCCTCCTCTTTTTGCTGAGGAAGACTGGCCCTGAGCTAACATCTGTGCCCATCTTCCTCTACTTTATATGTGGGACGCCTGCCACAGCATGGCTTGACAAGTGTTTGTAGGTCCGCACCCGGGATCCAAACCTGCGAACCCCGGGGTGCTGAAGCAGAAGGTGAGAACTCAACCACTGCACCACTGGGCCGGCCCCAGAAATACATTATATATAATAAAAGGTTCAACACAGCAAGAAGATATAACAATTATAAACATTTATACACTTAACAGACATCAAAATACATGAAGCAAAATTTGATAGAACTGAAGGGAGAAATAGATAGCTCTATAATAACAATTGGAGACTTCAATATCCCACCCTCAGTAGTGGATAGAACAATCAAGACAGAACATAAGTAATGAAATAGAATAGAGGACTTGAACAATGCAGTAGACAACTAGACATATACAGAACACTCTACCCAACAACAGAATATACATTCTTCTCAAGTGCACATGAGACATTCTCCACGATAGACCATATGTTAGGCCACAAATCAAGTCTCAATAGGTCTAAAAATGTATCACGCAAATAATTTTCTCTGACCACAGTGGGATGAAATTAGAAATTAATAACAGAAAGAAACCTGAAAACCCCACAAGTTTATGCAAATTAAACAACACACTATTAAACAACCAATGGATCAAAGAAGAAATATGAATGGCCAATAAGCACATGAAAAGATGCAAATCAAAAACCACCATGCCATACAACTTCACGTCCACTATTATGACTATCATTAAAAAAACAAAAATCAAAGGCAAGTGTTGGCAAAGATGTGGAGAAATTGGAACTCTTTTTGCTTTGTTCGTGGGAATATAAAATGATGTAGCTGCTACGGAAAACAGTATGATGGTTCCTCAGAAAAGTAAAAATGAAACCATCACGTGATCTAGCAATTCCATTTCTGGGCATACACCTGAAATAATTCAAAGCAGGATTTTGAACAGATATTTGTACATCCATGTTTTTAACAGCATTATTCACAATACCCAAAAGGTGGAAACCGCTCAGATGTCCTCTGATGGATGAATAGATAAATGGATAAACAAAACGTGGTATATATGTACAGTGGGATATTACTCAGCCTTAAAAAGGAAGGAAATTCTGACACACGCCACAACATGGATGAACCCAGAAGACATTATGCTACGTGAGATAAGGCAGTCATAAGAGGACAAATACTGCATGATTCCACTGATAGGAGGTCCCTAGAGGAGTCAAATTCATAGAGACAAAAAGTAGAATGGTGGTTACCAGGGCCTCAGGGGAGGGGAAGGGGGAGCCGTTGTCTGATGGGTGCAGAGTTTCAGTTTGGGGAGACGAAGAGTTCTGGAGATGGATGGTGGTGATGGCTCACAACAATGTGAACACACTGAAGGCTACTGAAATGTACACTTAAAAATGATTAAAATGACGGGGGCTGGCCCCGTGGCCGAGTGGTTAAGTTTGCGCGCTCCGCTGCAGGCGGCCCAGTGTTTCGTTGGTTCGAATCCTGGGTGTGGACATGGCACTGCTCGTCAGACCACGCTGAGGCGGCGTCCCACATGCCACAACTAGAAGGACCCACATTGAAGAATATACAACTATGTACTGGGGGGCTTTGGGGAGAAAAAGGAAAAAATAAAATCTTTTAAAAAAAATGATTAAAATGATAAATTTTTTATGAGCACTTTACCACAATTTTTAAAAAGTAATTAATTTTTTTGTCTTCCAATCTTTTCCTAACAGTTGCTTGTATTTATTGATGCTTTCTATGTGCCAACCAAGTGCTCTTCCAAACACTTTACCTGTGCTGTTTTATCTAATTGCCATAATAATCTTATGAAGCAGGTGCTATCATTATGTCTATTTTTCAAAATAAGAAAACTGAGGCACAGAAAAGTTTAAGTATTTTATCCAGGGTCATAGAGCCTGTTAGTGGTAGATCTAAGATTTGAACCCAAGCAATGTGATTCCAGATTCCTCATTCTTAGCCACTATGCTATACCACTTCCAAAATGAGTGAGCAACTAATACCTTATAAGTTATTATTGATTTGATTGTCATCATGTGATTTTAGATCAGTTGCTTTGCAACTCTGTCTTTCCTTGCATGCAACACTGAAATTCAGAACTCCTGCAAGTGGTTGTGACCTTCCTTGGCATAGCTGCAGTACGAGGTGGTGCAGCCAAATCAAGGTGAAATGATATCCCAAAAGATGAGTCCCAGACTCACCCCCTCAGAAGGTCTTGCCTTCTCTGACATTGAAAGTCCAAATGCCAACTCTACTACTTCTTGCTGTTTGATCTTGGGCAAATTACTTGACTTCTCTGAGCTTGTTTCCTTATCTATCAAATGGAAATCATAACATCTTTCTTACAAGGCTGTTGGTGAGTGTGACCTAAATATCCTCAGGCCTCATTGGCCTGTGGATGTAAATAAAACCATATCAAAGTTAATGTGTAAATTTCACTGGCTTAGGATCCCCTCCAGACTAAATATGTCAACATAAGATACACACATACATGGGGCCGGCCCCGTGGCTCAGTGGTTAAGATCGCACACTCTGCTATGGCGGCCCAGGGTTTCACTGGTTTGGATCCTGGGCACGGACATGGCACCACTCATCAGGCCACGTTGAGGCGGCATCCCACGTGTCACCACTAGAATGACCCACAACTGAAATATACAACTATGTATTGGGGGGATTTGGGGAGAAAAAACAGAAAGAAAAAAAAAGATCGGCAACAGTTGTTAACTCAAGATGCCAATCTTTAAAAAAAAAAAAGACACATACAGAGAGAATCTGCAAAGCCATATATATGCTAAATAGATTATAGCCAGTATTTTTATTGCTTTAAATAGTACATCAGGTCAAGGTGGAATAATGCCTATATTAACAATCTTAGAGTTTGGATATTATTTTCTGACTAATCCTCACCCATTTTGAATGGGAAACTTATGGGACCAATCTTTGAACTGCAGTATGCATATTCCTTGAAGAAATGGAAGACTTTCTAAGGACTACATGGACATGTAATCATTTTAAGGGAATCTATTTCTGATCCCCATTTCCATAAGTATTCTTCCTTAAAAGTGATGTGCCTGAGAATGTGCCTGGAGAGAGGGTGGGGCTCTCCTCTCCCGCTACCACATACAAAACTGCCCTCCCACCATCTTGTGTTGGTGCATTGCTTCCAAGGGACATAAACTTCCCAGGCACTTAAGAGACCATTTATCAAATGACTGTGACAGTTAGGCGACTAACACGTATACAAGGCGGGGAAGGAAGGGGCAGAGCGAGCAATTCTTTTTATCCCAACACAAGTGAAAAAGGATCTGATCTTGTATGCTCATTGATCATTAAAAATAATTTTGATGCATTAAATTATTATATAATCATTGACGTGCAACTCAAAGAGTTAAAAGAATTGAGGGAAATTTGCAATTCTTTATGTTCTGTTCCATTTGTATAACCAATGTTTGTTACTCTTTATTTGTACAAAGAAGAAAGACAGGAATAGAACTAATGCTGAACTGTGTCTCGTTCTAACATAGGGGTCATCTATGGATATCTGTACTAATAATTTTTAGAAGATCCAACCTTTCATTAAGAAAAATATTTTAAATTAAATTTTGATTTCATCTTTTATTTAAATTCATCAAAATGTGTGCTATATTACTGTTTTGATTAATTATAGTGAGAATGCCTTCCAGAAAAGAAAAAAAATTAATAAATAGAGCTTTATGGTCACCAGGTTGTTAAAATCTTTAAATTTCAATTTGTATATATTTGGCAGAGAACTAAGATGGGATGATCAACAAAAGACAATAATTTTATGATTAGATTAGAATTTTAGGATTAAGATTAAATTAGGATTGGGGGAATTAAATGGAAATAGATATTCAAAGAGAAATGGGGACAATGTAAAATTTTCAACCAATAAAGAATAATTTGGTCACATATCCGTGAAAGTGGATATTGATGATTATCAAATTACTGATTCCACTGTAGTCCTTTAAAAGAATGATAAAGCAGTTTTATTTTAAAATGTCAATATTACAATATGTTTAAAATTCTTCTTTGTGACTATTTAAACATATATGAAAAATTTTAGATGGTAACTTGAAAATACATGAGGGGAACATACTTTTATGAAAAAAAGATGTTATGGAGTACGTGAGCAAAAATTTGAAGACCATTGACCAAGAGCCATTTTTGTCCCAGCAAATGACCCAGCAGGGTTGGCCTGATCCCACCAGGATGGGGACTTGCATTTATTCCATCTCTACTGTTAAAAGACAAACTGAAACACGTTAAAAATTTTAATTTAATTTGATTTCAGCAAAAATCCATTCAAATAGGGCAGCAGCAAAGGGGAAGCAGTTAGGAGCCCTCTGCCAATGGGAGCCAAGGGGAAGACAGAGAGAAAGTTCGGAAGAAAAGAAAGGAAATTATTGAATGGCTGTGGCTTAAAGCCTACTTGGCTGTTTACGATCTGTAGTCCTTAGATTTCAATTTTGTAACTTTGAGGCATTTACAGGCTTCGATTTTGGTTCGCTTACATAGGCCACCACGGCATTAAAACCACCTCAGTTTAATGGCTAATTTAACACTACACATGGCCCCTGGCCAAGGAAATGCTCCGGGCAGCCTGGGTAGGCCTTGTGACAGTGCTTGAGGTATATGTGTTAGGGTGTGTGGGGGTGTGTTTGTGATGGTCTGTGCATTAGTGTGCTGGGTGTGAGTGTGTGTTGGGGGGTGTGTACTGGTCTGTGTGCCTGTGTATGGGGTGGGGGCTGTGTGTGTGAATGTGTATTCGTCTGCATGTCTGTGTGTTGGGGTGTGTGTATGTGAGTATATGCTGAGAAGTGTGTGTGAGTGTGTGTTGGGGAATGTGTGTTGGTCTCTGTGCCTGCGTGTGTGGTGGGGGGGGGGAGGCTGTGTATGTGAGTGTGTGTACAGATGTGTGGGTATGGATGCGTTTTGTGGTGTGTATGTTGGTCTGTGTGTGTAGGAGGTGTGTGCACAAGGCCTCCTCTGCCGCTCGTCTCCTTGAGGAGTCTCACCCCTCACACACGCCGACAAGGCCGAGGCTAAGGCCTGAGTCCCCAGCGTTATCTCCGGTTGTCAGGTCTGAACATGGCAGCGGGGGAATAATATAAAAATACAGCTTCAGGGTTTGATTATCACTTAACCACTGTTGAGGAGAATTGTGATTTCCCTTATGGTGAAGGCAGAAAAGTATAAAAATAGCAAAATGAGGAAAGAGTTATAAAACATGGAGCTGTCTTCACTGCACTTTGGTTTAACAGCACCTCTTGAAACTACGTGATGCCGTGTGAGCCGCACCGACTGCCGTGGAGCGCTGGCGCTCAGCGACGGCTTCACGCTGCTGAAGCCCTGGCAGGGAAACTGGGTCTTTAAATTCTCCTCCAGATTAATTGAGTCAAGAGCAGCTTTCCTTATATAAGAGGATAAAAAGAACCCCCCAAAGGGCTTAAAAGCCTGACAAGAAGTCTTTTAAATTAGCAGGGGGCTGTCACAGTTGTGTATTGATGTCACCGCATGGTACTCTTCACATCCAGATCCCGCCGCCGGGGTTGAGAGGAGAGCCTTTCACTGGAGACGCAGGAACGGAGGCAGAGACAGGCAGCGCAGGGTGTCACTGTAATTCCACTCCGCCCCCCAAGCTGCACTTACGGCCCCTGTAAGATAATCTGATATACCCACAGTACAGAACAATTCAATTCACATTTTCAACATCACAAAAGGGTTCTCTCCAGAGGGATTCCCAGGAGAGTTCAATTAAATAGAAAGTTCCTCTGCAGCATTTAAACCGATTCTATTTACAAAATATCCACAAACAGTAAAATCTCAGGAACCCAATTTTGCAAGCTAGATGCAGCTACTACACATCGTGAACCAAGTCCTTCCTGGAGGGTATCTCTAAAAGACTGCGGTGACTGGAGAGGACGAAATAGTGAGCTTTCAAGATGATTGCAAAGAAGGACTAAAGATCTGCAGAGAAAGGCAGCTGGTGGTTTAGTCTGGAGGGAGAGGCTACAGGTAGGCTTCACCCTGGCTGCAGGCGCCAGGCGCCAGGAGCCGCAAGGACTTCTGCAAGAAGGATGTGAGCAACTCTTATCCAAATCCTGGTGCAATAGATTCACATCGGCCCCCTCTTCCTCAGGCCTGCAGTCCAGGTGAACAAGGTCACCTCGGGTCTGGTAGCAAGAGCCAACTGTCCAGACTTTCCCAAGTATAACCAGAGCCTGAGACAGCTAATACAAAAGCAGAAAAGGATGTCTTCCCAATGAAAGTGAAGTTTTATTAAAATAAGAATATGTGTATCTATAAGAGCAATGACTAAGAGCTTCATAGGTTCAGCCTCAGGAGTCTAAATGTAACAGGCAAATGGAAACACACCGTCACTCTGACACAGATGCAGAAGGAAAATGTTTCTGTCTGTAGTGTAATCGAGGCCCTGCCATTGGTGATCTGGTCATTGCAAAGCTTTCCATGCCCTGCCTCTGTATAGCTGAGGGTAAAGCCCTTAAAAATTGTAGGACTCCATAAAATGCTGGTTTCTCATTCGTTGGAGACCCCAGGAGGCATAATTTGAAAAGGGGCTGAGAAAGAGGGAAGTGTGCTGTGCTGCAGTGTCACGTCCCAGCTGCCGAGTGAACTGTGAGCAAGCTTGCAAATTCTGGGGCAGTTGGAAAAAATATTTTGGGGGCTGGCTCGGTGGCACAGTGGTGAATTTGGCACGCTCCTCTTCAGCGGCCAGCAGTTCACAGGTTCAGATCCCTGGTGCGGACCTACATACTGCTTATCAAACCACGCTGTGGCAGCCGTCCCACATATAAAGTAGAGGAAGATGGGCATGGATGTTAGCTCTGGGCCAGTCTTTCTCAGCAAAAAGAGGTGGATTAGTGGCAGATGTTAGCTCAGAGCTAATCTTCCTCAAAACAAAAAAACAAATTTTCTTCTTCCACATGGGCGTTATCTCAACATGGACTGAAGCACTGTCTTTCTAGCTTTGTAGAAAGGTAGCCTCACACTTTGGGAAACACACAGGCCCAGAACAGGGACCCCACGCCCCAGAGTGAGGACCAGGGAAAATTATGTCACACCCAGAACAATTTCCTGATCTGATAAATGGGAGCCATAAAAGTCCCACTTCCTTGGCTTGTGGTGGGGATTAAATGAAATAATGCTCTTTTCATGTTTAGCAAAGGACCTGGCTGATAATAAACTCAATCAGTGGCTGTAGCTATTCATAAGCGGTGTTATTAATAGGAACATGCCCCTGCTCATCTTGACCTGTTCTCTGTTATTCTTTAATACATGTGAGGTTTCAGTTCATTTGCCTTTCACTTACTTTGAGCAGCCTATTAATTGCCTTTTTACCTGTCCTAATTGTCCTTTGTACCTGCACCTTTGTAGCAGGAAAGAGAAGGGCTTTGGCTCCAGGCAAGCTACTCTCTTCTGGAGGCCCCTGCTGAGATGAGCTTCGGGGTGGGGGAGCGGGGTGACTTCCTCACCCCAGGCCTGCGTCCCCTGAGACTGACATTACTTATTCACTGCAGGCGCTTACAAGAAAGGATGATTTTGCTCACCTTTGCATTTTCTCATCAGGTTTATAAACTTCGTTCAGAGGCATGAAGCCTTTCCTTTTGTGATCACTTTAAAACATATTTGAACAAAATAGTCTTGCAAATAGAAAACAAACCAAAGACTCATTCTATAGACAGAACCTGGAGAGCTTCTTATGCTGTTCTGAGAAGCTTGAATGGCATTTATAGGCAATAGGGAGCTCTAGGGGGCTTGATCAGGGGAGTGATGTGATCAGCCGCATGGAAGGAGGTGTGGAAGGGCAGGGAATGAGGAGCTGCAGTCACAGGCAGAGGCTGCTGAGGGCACCAACTGAAGTCAGGTCCATAGTGCTTAGAAGGACCTTTGACTGACAGGTGCTTCGGAGGGAGATCCAAAAGGACTTTGTGCCTGGATGGATGCAACAGAGAAAGGGGAGATCACAGCTGCTCATTTCCAATCTGAGTGCCTAGGAGGCTGCTTTCACAGACTGAGGGATAATACCGAGAGAAGCAGAAGTGTGCTTGGAAAGCGTGGCTCACAAAGTGACCTTGGAATGCAAGAGGCTCTGAGGGGACCCCGAGCAGGCAGGTCGGAATCCAAGTCTGAGCCACTTGAAATCCTGTTTGGAAGAAGAAAAAGCATAAATGACTACGGAATAAACTCTACAAACTAAGAAAATAGAAAGAAAAAAATTCAGAAATGAACTTGGGAAGTCAGGGGTGGAAGTGAGAAGGTGGGCGTCGCCAGCTTCGAGGTGATTATTGAAGACGCAGATGAGCAGCAGAGAGATCAGAGTGCTGAGCAGGAGCAGGCAGGGAGACAACTGGGGCTCCCAGAATGGGCAGGGCTGACCCCAGGGCGGAAGGCTTGGTGCCCGCAGGAGGGGAAAGCAAGGGGTGGCTCGTGGCGCAGCTATGAGTTGAGCTGTCAGGAAGCCAGAGTTTGGTCTTGAATTTTCCAGATAAAGAAACTGCAGCTCCTAGTACAGAAATTAACCTGTCTTGCCCCAAACCACATCTTCAGTCAACTAGACTCACCAGAGCAGCCTGCAAAAACAGAGGCAAATTCTCTCTCTCTTTGTTTACTGGGTAGTAAAATAACCCCAAAGCTACTGTAATTAATGATGGTTTCCACTGGCACAGAGACGATTGAATGGACTGGTAAAAAGATTTGGAGCCGAGAAGTAGATTCAAGAGACATCAAAGATTTAACATATAACCAAGGTGATATTTCAATTCAGGGAGAAAATAAGAATAAATGCTTTAATAATAAATGCTGCTGGCATAGTTAGCTTTTCATGTGGAAGAAAAAATAGCTAAACTTCTACTTCACACAATACAGAAATAAATTCCGAAAGGATTCAAGACAAATATTAAAAATAAATTGCAAGAAATAAAAAATGTTTTTGTAATTGAGGAAAACATCTGTATAATCATACAGAATGGGTTCTGTTTCTAAGCCAGATATGAGAGCTAGAGGCCATGAAAAAAAGACCAGACATATTTGATTAAATAAAAATGAGAAGCTTTTGTGTGGTTACAAAAAAAGTAAACTAAGATAATAGTAAAAAAAAGTCTACTGGGAAAAAATATTTCTAATACTCATAGTAGGAAAAGGTTTAATATGCCTAATATTCAAAGAACTTCTACAAATTCATAAGAAAAAGATACACTCACTAAGAAAATGGTGAAAGGATATGCACAGAATAAATCCCACAGGAGAAATCCAGAAGGCCAGTAAACACAGGAAAAGATGCTCAGTTTCACTGAGAGTCAGGAAAATGTAAAATAAAGTAACGTGACAATATCCCCTTATCATGCAATTGACAAACATTGAAAAAAAGAGTGAAAATAACACCTAATGCTTTCAAGAATGCAAGAAATAGACAGTGGGGTGCCTTGCTAGGGGGAGTGGGAATTGCTCCAATTTGGGAAAATAATGTAACAATATCTGTTTAAAAAGTTACACATATCCTTTTACAGATCTATCTCATTTATGATTCTGTTCCACTGAAGTAAAAGCACCAATAGGTAAGAATATATAGAGGATGTTAACTACAGCTTGCCTAATGGTAGCAAGCAAACAAGCAAGTGCAAACCAGATACAGCCTTCATGCCCGTAACTAGAGGGATAGTTTCATACGCTGTGTCCACCTGCTTGAGGAAATCTCACACGACTTTTAAAGAGAACTAGGTAGCGCCATATTTTTACTTGGAGGGATGTCCATGATGTGTTAATACAAGAGGAAAGCAATTTGCAGAGTAATTTATACAGCATGATCCCATTTCTGTAAGAATCCACAAGGCATTTCTCTATATGTGCATGTATGTTTGTGAAGATTGAGAGAGATGTGGACAGACAGACAAACTCTGTTCACTGGTCACTTGGGGAGAAGAGGACAGAGAGTGGCGAAGCTTTATGACTGTTTATACAGCCCTATGTTTTGGTGCTGTGTCACCGGTGTAATTTTAAAATTTATACAGAAAATGTTTTTTAAAGGAGAGACTTTTTCTAATGTTACCCAGATTCCCAGGCCCTCATTCTGTTTGAGCGGGTGGGAACGAAGCCTAGGAATCTGCATTTTGACAAGTAGCTTCAGTGATCCTTAGTGTGGTGGCCATGGACCACCCCTGAGGAGGCAGGCCAGTACAAGTTCCCTTGGGAGGGCAGCAAGGCCCACGTAGGGCTTGGCAGAGGGTTCCCCCGGAAAGGTCACTTTGGAAGAAACAAGAGAACTAACTAGCTGGCAGGACAGGAGAAGGGAAGGAAAGGGAACCGCACACATACGGGCCTCAGTTTGTGAAAACAAGACAGCTCTTCCTCTAAGCAGAGACGGTAGAAGGAGAACACCGGAGAGGAGTATGTGGGGAGATGCAGAGACATTTCCCAGGGCAGGAAAGGGAATTCTGGGAGTTCAGGTGAGAGTGAGGAACTTGGAGAAAGAATGAGGAAGGACTCGGGCCGTGGAGGGGCTGGCTGTACTCACAGGCTGGGGTTCGCGCTGGAGCTAATCTGCAGGTGGTGGTTCCCACCAGCACCAGCAGGACCAAGTAAAACATGCTGTGCCTTCTCCCCCACAAAGAGGGACAGCCTCCGGGCAGGTCGCTACTCTGCCCTGCCAGCCATGACTGCAGGGAGAGACGGGACTGAGATTAGGATTTGTGATAGGCATTTAGCGTGAGCACAAATTGGGTCAGATCCCAGTTGGGAGGTCTGGGAAATGACACCCACCATTTATGAAGTGCCTGATGCTGTACAAATAACATTTCTAATCTTTCAACAGTTTCTTGGGATAGATATTGTTGCACCAATTTCCAGAAAAGAAAATCGAGGTTTAGAGAATTGACTTTGTTCCTTTGGGCAGTGGCAGCTCCAGAATAGGCAGGCACACCTCTCTGTCAGCAAAACTCAGGTTCTCTCCACTACCTCTGCAGAGGGAAGGGGGTTGATGGCCCTGCCCAGAGCCCCAGGAGGAGGGAGGAGGAGCCCAGTGGGTGCCATAGCCCTTTGTCTTCAGGTGCAATGAACAGACTGGCCTCAGCCCCTCAAGCTGAGCCCGTGGGATTCTAGATCTCTCTGGCATATTCTTTCCGCAGCTTACTCACAATAGCTTTGTTGATGACTCACCCACTCCACTGATACACATCACTGTCCTGCAAATAATGCTGTCAGAGCAGGGGTCAGGGTGGCAAGCCAGGTTCCTCCCTCCCCCAGAGCCCCAAGGCACAGTTGGGAGCTTCAGTTAGACAAGAAAAGTGGGTCACCCTTTCTGCTCTTTCCTCCTTCCCTCCTCCTACTGGCATGGCCTGTGTCCCTTTTCCCTGTCTGTCCTCAGCCTGTGCTTAGCGCAGGCAGAGAGGTCCTGCTCCAGGCCCACAGGCCTGTGCACCAAGGGAGAGTGTGGGCAGCACTGGCTACCGGGGACTTACCCAGAAGGACTGGATGAGGATCCAAATTCCTTACCAAGGGAAGACGTGGGGTGGGGAGAGTGGGCCGCAAGCGTGTTCGTCTCCTATCCAGTAAGTGTCCATTAAATGCCTGCTGTGTGTATGCCAGGGATGCCCAGATGCTGAGGGCACAGAATCAGGTGAGAAGCTTCCCCGCGGAATCCTTGGCGTTCTGTTCACGTCTGCAGCTCCGACGCACGGAACAGTGTCTCTGCACACGCAGGCTCTCAGTAAACGTCTGTTGAATGAAGGGATGACAGACTCGGTCCCAGCCTTTATGAAGCTTACAGTATGGGAGAGGCAGACGTCAAGGAAATAATCACACAACTAATTGACTCCAATCGTGACATGGATTATGAAGCTCAGGATGAACTTGCAATTATTTCGGAAAGCTTTAAAAGTTTTTTCCTTGAGTGCAGTTTTCTTTTCAGAGTCTTCTCAGTTTCAATATGAGGGAAAAAAAATCTTAAAAATTAGCGCAAGTCTTAGGTGGAATTGGAGCTATAGACAGTTCAGCATGCTATAGTCTCATTTAACGGAAGAATGAATCCCTGTGGTGGCAAAACAAAACAAAATGGTGTGTGTGTCTGTGTGTGAGAGAGAGTATCCAAGCTCTGTGTCTGTGCAGGGGGGGTCCAGGGGCCTCCTCAGTAGCAGTCCCATGGGGGCTTTGGATCGACTGTTTATCATTTATAGTTTGGCCCCTCCTCTTCCAGTTATGGAATACTGAACAAAGCATTTGGCTAAGATGCTCTAAATACCATTCCTCCCTTGTCGTCATTCCCTAGTCCACTCTCCTCCGTGATGGTCAGTGGCCGCCTTATATAGCCCCTGCCGACCCTGGGCACTGGACCACTCTCTACTGGGGTAGATCCTCCTAACAGGGCGGGCTTAGCTGCCTTTCTCTTGCCCCATGAGCCCTCCCTAAAGAGCAGGTTGTCTTCCACTGGACCACTGCCCCAGCATCAGAGCCGAGACCCTGACTATTTAGAAAAACAGCAGATATGCTATGCTTCAGTGGGAGGCACACGTTTTAGATTAGGAAGACCTTAAATCTCGTAGTGGCTATTTTGCAGAATCACAATCTTGATCAAGCGACTTAACCTCCCTGAGCCTCAGTTTTCTCATCTGCAAACTGGGACTGACAATATTGTCTTCCTGACCTAGCTGTTGAGGGATAAGAACAAATGGGAGAATGTATGCAAAAGCCCAGGAGTGAGAGGACATGGCGGATGACTGGGAGATAGCAGCAGTGCCCACGGGAGCCTGGCTGCCTTGCCCCGCCCCAGGCCAGGGCAGAACATTTAGAGTGCTGCCCAGCCACGCCCCAAGAGAAAGTCAGACACAAGCTAAAATCACCTCTTTTCCCAGGTCTTTCTTTCCTTGGGAAATGTCTATTTGTGTGGCCACTGTAAGTGTGTGTCTTAGTCTGTTTGGGCTGCTGTAACAAAATACCATAGACTGGGTGGCTTATAAACAACAAAGATTTATTCCTTATAGTTCTGGAGGCTGGAAGTTCAAGATCAAGGGGTGAGCATGGTTGGGTGAGGACTGTCTTCCTGGATCACAGCAGGTGCCTTCTCACTGTCCTCACATGGAGGAAGGGCCAGGGAGCTCCATGAGGCCTCTTTTATAAGGCACTAATCCCATTCCTGAGGGCTCCACCCTCACCACCTAAGCACCTCCCAAAGGCCCCACCTCCTAACACCATCACCTTTGGGGTTAGAATTCTGACATATAAATTTAGAGTGGTCACAAACATTCAGACCATAGCAACGTGAGTGGTCTTAAAACAAATAAGACAATGGGAGCAACCAGCGAAGCTTGGCCCAGGGTGCAGGCCCCAGGTCTGCGACCCTCCTTGAGTGTGGCCTCCTGTGGCGGGGGGTGGGGGCCATTTTAGCCTTTTTGTCCAGTTAGAGATGAGTTACCACTCAAAGAATCCTTTAAATTCTTGAATGAAAGCCACTGGTTTTCTTCCCGCCTAGGATTCTAGAACTCTGAGACCATAAGACACACCTATTTTTAAATTGTCAAACAAAACTACATGGAGTGTTTGTAACTGGAGAAGAGCAACCCTGACCATCATTTTCCTCTGATGGTGGCAACGCCTTACGTAAGGGTCACTTGGTACTGTTCACTGGGGCCAACAGCATGAGCCACTGACCTCTGAGGTAATTTTGTCTCCAACTTAAAGCAAATGGAGGTCTGATTTGTAGACACAGGTAAGAAGTGAAGGGAAAAAGAAACAACAAAAGCTAAGAAGCTGAGAGCGCCCAGTGAGCAGCTGTGTCCTCTAGTTGTTGCTGGATTCCATCCGTGTGGGCCTCCCAGAGTCTCTGGCTGCCATCCAGGCCACATTAATGGCATAAGGCCTTTGCACTGTGTGTGATGTAATCGCTACAGCTCAGCAGTTTGCTAAAGGAACTACCCAGCTGCTAGTTATGATAAATGGAGGATGTCCACATATATTCCCTCCTGAGGCCCCCAGACGTCGAGCTCTGGGCTGAACCTAGCTTTTCCATCCGCTCATCTCTCTCACCTGTGATGATCCTGTCTGTGCTTATTGAGCACAACTCACAAAGGAAGTTAAAACGGTACCAAAATCAGCCTCTATGCATTCAATCTAATTGTTAAAGTTGGTTCTGTAACTGAAGACTCTGAGCTGCCCAGAAGCTTCCAGGAGACTAAAAGAGTCTGTCCAGACCTCTCATTAAAGATTAACAGGCTGGAGTTATGGCCCCAGCTCAGCCTGGCTGTCACTGCCCCCTCCATTCCAGGGTGAACATGCTGTCATGGGGCAGGCCAAGCACCCACTGAAGAACCAGAACAAAAGCCCCCAGACACAGAGGGGGAGGCCAGCATCTAGACCCCGGCTCTCCTCTAACCTCCTGGGGCCTCAGTTTCCCCACGTGTAAAATTGTGGGATTGGACCTGACTCCTCACAGTACATGAGAGAGGGCAGCCAGAGAAGGTGCTCTGCGAGGAGCTGGGTTGGTGTCCAGCGAGCTGCTGAACCCCTAAACCCTCACTTCCCTACAGAAGGAAGACCGTGTGCCCCGTTCCCCCTGACTGAGGGAGCGCCTCTAACATTCACCCTCAGGGCCGCCCTGTGAAGGTCCTGGGGCACTCAGCAGGAAGGCATTTTGAGGAAGAATCACTAGCTGCAGAAAGTCCCAGTGAGCCACAGCAGATGCCACGGGACACCTGAACAAGAAATCAAGTTTGGCCTTGCCCTGGGGAGCAGCACATAAAGTGGTTTTATGTTCTCTGAGAAGTTTTGCTGTTTGCTTATTTTTAATGAGAAGCTTTACGGGAATTCCTACATTTTAACATATATCCTTAACACCATGATAAGACATTCTGAAACGACACATATCTCAGAAATGCAGACTCCCATCTCTTACCCACAGGGCTCACATAGCATCAGGTGTTCACAGGCTCCAAATTGGTTTTAATTCAGGAAAACAAATGAAAACACAAAACCAAGCAATTTGAAGAGCAGTCTCTTGAGGGTTAAACTAGCGAGTGTCTGTACCAGTCTGTACCACTGTTTCCTTCTCCCGTCCACGCTGCCTCCACAATCAGATAAACGTGGGCCTGGAAACGCAGGCTCGTCATTTTTGTTTCAAGCAGGTGGAAGCTTCTCACCACTGTTGTGTGGTTCTGACACACATCTCAGTTAAAAATAAATAAAAACAGAAACAGCACCACCAAGTAAAACACCGTGTGTCTCCATTGGTCCATGCACCCATCTGACATGGCTGAGTGACGGCTGTCAGCTCCTGGACCTGCTGGATACTGGGGAACCAGAACAGAGCTACCCAAACTACCAGGATCCTGCTCTCTCTATAAGTATACTGAAACCCGAGGAAGGAATGCGTGTCATATTCTAAGGGTGTTCTTGCACGGCCTCAATCTGTACTCTGATTCACTAAAATGCTTAAGTCATCCTGCTTATTAGGGACTTTTAAGCTACAAAAGACGCTTAGAGGCTGTGAGGAGATATAGAAGAAATAAAGGCCTGCATTCCTGCCCTCAAGGAGTCTTCCTTCTAAGGAAGAGAGAGCAGGAAGCACATGAAAAAGTAACACGTAGTAACATACATAAAGAAATGCAAACTCACTAGTGTGAACAATAGGCCCAGTCCTGGGGGTTATGGGATCAACGAACATTGCAGACCAGGTGACTCAGGGAAAGATTTGTGGGGTAGTGAATCCATAACAGATCATAAGATCATAGATTATCAGATTCTGGACGTTCCCGTCAGTGAAGGCATGTCCTCCAGCGTGAGTAACACATGTAGGCTCCTAGAGTGGGAACCTGTAAGCACGCTTCCTTGGAGCAGAGTGTGAGAAAAGGACATAAGTGAAGATGAGCCACATGGAATGACCTTCCCATGTAGACCATTGGTGCCCATTCACACGTTTGTCTGGTACTGACACCTGTATGCGCTGTCCTGCATACTCCTTCACACCGAGAAGTATGGATAGGAGCGTGGCAGGAGTCAGGAACCAAGCAACGACACCGTCATGGAAGAAGGGAATTTATAGACAGTGTGAAGGAATGTTTATAGCACAATAAAGGCCGGGAGTGAAAACAAGTAAAATAACAAGACTTAGGAGAGTTTTATTTAGAAAAATAAATAAATGGCACAAAACTTGTAGAATTTTGTCCTCATTGTTTTGTGATCTTTTAAATCCAGACTAAAAAGTTAGAAATAAGTACATAGCATGCTGCAACAAAAACAGAGACAATGAAGTGGGTGTTCATTAACATTAGGTGCTTAAAGCCATGTTTTTCCATCAAATTCAACATAATCTGTACACCAACAACCTGGATCCCACAAAATTCAAAACAAATAATACTCCCTCCAAATGGTCAGAGATCCCACAAGCTGCCCAACCGCCTACCAGCTTCTCCTTACAGTCCTTATGACAGCCTAAAACCCAAAGGAAGCAAAGCCCATAGTTAGGGGCTGAAGGAAGAGTCAGCACTCATGTTTGGAGCCTGGCACTGAGCATTCAACGACTGCATGGTCCGTGTTTCAGGGCGCAGTGTTAGACGCACTGGACTTTCCTCCCTGAGGCTGTCACCAGCCAACTTCTCATAGCCTTCCTTCACGACAGGTGTGCTCACATTCTGGGTCGCCCACTGCTCCTCACGTGCACACACACACCCAGGCCGAGCCCCACCACCGGCTCCTGCCCAGTGGGGTGTGCCCTGGGCCTGCCTATGTTGTCTGCCTTTGTGAAGGTGTGTCGTCAAACACTCCAGAGCCTTTTAGTCAACGCAGCTGCTTCTCACCCTGTCTGAGCTGCCGTGCTCTGAAACAGGCTGGCCAAGAAACAATAGACCTAAAAATGTCTCTCAGGGCTCCGCGGGCTTGCAAACTGCCACGAATTAAAACAATATTTTAACAGATTGTCCAACCAACAGGGATCCTGGGACTTTTATATTAGGATTCCATGACTAATCCCGTCAAAACTAACACAGAGTAGAACAATATTTAGCCAGGGAAACTGCTGCCAGCTGCCAGTGTGTGGTCCTCCCTTTATTAGGATAGGATTGGGGACTAGCTAATAGTGAATTCTCAGGATTTTATGCTGGGCTTCGGTTTGGGAAGGAGATGGCATTTCAGAGAATGTTTACCTGCCACAGAACAGTGCCTGATGCATCCCAAGAAAAAGCCCACTGCGCATTCACACCTCCAGAGACTGGGCTGCACATGTGTGGGGTCTTTCGGGCACTCACTTTGCAAAAGGCAGACTGAGGTTCACCCAAATAACACATTATTTTTATTCTTGTAGCTGTGGGGCTGGCAACTTCTTCTGCAGCACCTGCCAAGATTCTGAGCCTTCTCCATAAAGCCTGAGAAGGGAGGCAGGCTAGGGAGGGGCTGTTCCCTGCCACTGGCCCTGGCAATGGTTCCTGCAGATGGAGGAGGAAGTAAAGTCCCCTCTGAGCTTTTAGGGCTGATGCCAGCTTTCCAAATGTGATCCGCAAGTCAAAATCAGTCAGATGGGAACTCTGTCTGGACGCAGCATCCTCAGCCCTGCTTTGGATGTTTTCTGTTCTCTGTGTCACATCTTCTTATACCCTGAATGCACACACGTGTGCATGCACACATATGTGTACACAAGTGCTCACACAAGCAAACACATATCTCTGTACACTCACACTCACACAAGCACTTGCAAACCTCCCCCACCCCCGGGAAACGACAGAGACAGACACAAGTGCACAGAGCTGCGAAGGAGAAGCAGAGAGTTGGGTTGTGTGTACAAAGGCAATCTGCCAGGGTAGCTCGAGTCAGGACATGGGTCAGGCAATAGCAGAGTCCCAGCTCCACCACCGGCGAGCTGGGTATTGTTGGGTTAGCAACTTAACCTGGGGCCTAGTTTCTTTTCCTCAAAAATGAAGATAACACCATCTACACGGGGGTTTTTTTTTGAGCATGAAATGAAATGATATATGCTAAATTATAAATTGCAGTGCCATGAAGAGTCCTACAGGAGCCACGGAAAAAGGAAAATGTGCACCCTTACAAGCACCTAAAATAGACTTACATATTTTGAACCAAGGGTAAAAAGTTAATTAAATCTCTGCAACCAAAAAATATGCCTCCATCTAAAGCCAGTGTTGCCATTGTCAACCATTGTACATCACCTGGTCGGGGGCAAGGGGACAGGGGCAGCTGCACCAGCCTGGGAACCCTGGGCTATTGGAAACCACTGTTTCATTGCACAGTAATCCAGGGTCATGAGACTAGCAACAACATCCTGTCTTTATTTAAAATTTTGATACTTTGTCACATTATGGATTTTTTGGATTAGTTTTTAAATACTGCATTAAAATAGTATTCATTTGCTTACTCAATTCTTTGGTGCTCCCTTAAATGTCACATGGGCGGTGAGTGCCTCCCTTGCGTCTCCAGCCCCAGCCCCAGTGAACTGGAAATGTTACTCCTTGCTGTGCTTGGTTTCACTGGATCTTCTGTGCAGCTTTAGCCAAGCTACTTTATCTTCCTCCCCCTTTGCCCAAACTATAAAATAGTAAAACTGTTGTAAAGGGTATAAAAGAAGCCAGAAAGCTGGTCCTTGAAGTCAAGGACATTTCTGTTTGGTTGGGGAACCAAACTGCTTACAGTCCAAGGACAGTCTGAGCTGCTATTATACAAGACAGTGCGGTACAAACTCTTGTTATACATTTTGTAGGAATTCAGAATAGGAAGAAGATGTCTGGGAGCCATGGCCCCTCTCCAACGGATTCATCAAGGTGAACCTTAAGGGAAATAGAAATTTGGATTAGCACACAAAAAGGCATTTTCAAGAGATGGACATTGCATGGACTGAGATGGCACAGGCCCACTTCCTTCTGTCTGGCTCCTGGGGCAGCCCTCAGTCCTGAGTAACCTTGATAGACAAAAGTGATGGCAGTCGGAGTTCTCTCTCTCAAAAGGAGGGTTCAAGTTCTCCCCGGTGCTCCTAAAAACTCACAGCAGCTGGCAATATTTTTTGGCCTTTTGGGCCATTTTGGCCATTTCAGCACCAACCCTTAAAATGGGTCTTAATGATGTGTTTTTACCATAATACAAAAAAAAAGAAAAAGTCAAGGTCACCAAAAACAGGGAAAGTCTGAGAAGCTGTCATGGCCAAAAGGAGCATGAGGATACCTGACAACTAATTGTAATGTGGGATCTGATGGTACACTGACCATAGTAAGGACATTAGGTGAAAACTAAGGAAATGTGGATGGAGTCTAGATTTGAGTTAGTAGTAAAGATGTAAGATGTTAATAACAGAGTAAGTCGTCAGGGGCACCTGGGGGCTCTGTACCATCTATGTAACTTTTCTATACATCTAAAACTACTCAAATAAAAAGTTTATTACAACAAACAAAAACAGAGGTCTTCATGGTGCAGTAAGACGGATGAAGATTAAAATGTGTCCTGAAGATACACAAGATCAAAGCACTTGGGCCAAAGGCTGTTTTCTGAATGTCCCCAAAGTGGCACATGGTGAGGCAGCTGAGTAATAAAGAAAGGGTGAAGAAGGAGTCCAGGGGGCTCAGTATTCCTTCATCCAGTAAAACCTCAAGTCCTTAACCACAGCCTGGGTGTTCTGAGCTGAGAATGACTCATAAAAAAGTCTCCCAGACCAAAGCCCAAGATGTCAGAAGGGAAGCAGGGTTCCTGTTGCCCTCCACCGAGGACCTCTGGCTCCCGGAGGCTGGCTCGGGCTTCCTTGGTGGCTTTGGGGATCCCACTTGCCCTCTGGGCCTCATCCTGGACAGCTCCGGAAGCTGTGACCCAGCATGTCCTCTTCTGTTGGACGGCTCCTCTGTGGCAGTCTGGACCCAGCTCTCAGTCTGGCCCCTGCCTCCTTTGCCTAATCCCAAAGCAGAAATGCACAGTGCTGATATGCCTCAACATGGGGTGAAGATGAAGAGTCATTAAAATAACAAGGTAGCTGAGGACACAGGGAAGTTCTGCAGACACATGGTCCCAGCCCCAGCCTCCAGGGCACCGTGGATTTATTTGTTTCCCTATTTGAGAAACCAGAACATGTGCTGAGATGAAACATGGAAGGTCTTACTAAAAGCACACCCTGCATGTGCACACATGCACACACTGCCAGGCCTACCACTCAGTCAGCAGTGCCGGACAAGCAGACAGGGGTCCGTCAGCCCACGGTCCTCTCACAGGGGCTGCCTTCTGTGCCCCTCCACCTGGTAAAGTGTTAGCCCACCTGCCTGCTCCACTCACAGGCTCCCAACGCCAGGTCAGACAACTGCTCATCACGTGCAGTTGCCTTCTCATTTTTTTCAAAACCACAAAGAAACTGTAGGACCCTTTGCCTTCAGTCTGCGTTTATCCTGCTATCTGACTGGAAGATTTCCAGTACCCCACACCAAGCAGCGCTCCCTTGACACAGTCAGATATGCAGAAACGGTGTCCAGTGTTGGCGCAGAGCCCCATCATCCTGGCCAGCAAGCCCATGTGATTTCACAACAGCAGGATAGAGACCAACCACCCAATTCTGTGGAGAGCCTGGCCAGCAGCTCATGCACAATCTTTGATCCAGGCACAAACAGTCAGTTAAAGTGTCCTGAGACCAGGCGCTTTGAGAATCGTCTGATCAAGACCCACAGACCCACTTATCAGTGGCCTCTGGCCTGGCCATGTCAGGCCCCTGACTCTTCGCCTCAGAGGCACAGTCCCTGGGACTTGGTGTTGGTGACTCAGTGTCCTTGTTTTCACCTCGCACTTGCCTCACCTCACCTCCAGTTCTCTCTTCTCCAACACTAACAGAAGCTTTCCTTTCTGACTCCCCAAAATGTCCATCATCTGGCTCTTAGTCTGCCTCCTGAATCCACCTAGTAGTGAACTTACTGTGTATGCTGCGTGAGGGACCCTTGTAGTGTTGAAGGCATTCCCTCCAGAGCATTTTCTCCATCCTGGATCCACCTTCAGCGAGCACTTCACTTGCAGAATTGTCACTACTTTGTTTACCTACTGTGGACACTTTGCTTTATCACCATCCCTTAAGGACTCTGTTCTCATAGCACAGTTTGGAGTTTAGAAGGAAATTAATGCCAAGGTAATTGATCCTAACTTTTCCCTTTCTAGCACAACTGGATAATAATTTCATTAGAAATTTCAAATCATTGATTTTCTGATTCTCTCATCCCTTCTACATTTATCTCCCTTTTTCTGTAAAGTAGAACTTTCCCTTATCAACTGAAGCTACTTGGCCAGCATGACAGGCAAGATGAACACTTATTATACTTTAATGAGCTTCAGAAAAGAAGCTGATTCTTTGGTGCAACAAATACTGTAAATGGAGGACTTCTCTCTCTCCTGATAATCATTATGAATCCACAGATTTTTTCCTTTCTAGAGATAAAGCAGTAAAGCCCAGAGAAAGTTTCCCTTTCCAATGTTATGTAGCTAATAAGTGACAGCACTAGGACTTCCAGGACAGTCTAATAGCAAAACCAAGCTCCTAACCATTATACCTCCTGCTTCTCTATTGTTTATGGCTTTTTAGTTTCCAAACACTGATTTTGAAAGTACTAATTCTTGCAGTTCACTTGGTTAATCCTAGATCCAGACACTTGAGTTAATGTTGCTTTGGTGGCTCTCTGACTATCCTGGCATTTAATTTGCTTTTAATAATCCTTCTCTTTCCTGTTTCCAAGATCATTCTCACTGATAGAGAAGACAGAAACAAAACAGACATTGAGAGACTCTGCTTTTTCGCTAACGTTATAGATCTTTCCCGAGCAGTGGCCCACCCCTTTATCATTCATCTTTTTCTATGAAGGCAGCTATAAATGTCACAAATACAATCCAGAGAACTACGAGAACATTCAGGTGAAATACATACTCTCTTCCTCTTTCCTGCTTCCTTCTCCAGATGTTCCCCACTGACATCACACCAGGAGTTTTGTGGCTTTCTTAACCCATAGAGTTCTTCCTCTGTTCTCGATTCTATTTAATTTTTTTTTGAAGTAGCTATGCCTTTCCACATAGTATTATAGTTGGTTCACATAATACCAAGTGATATTTGGCCTACTTCATCTCACCTACTTCCTCCTGTCTATAGGATCGACTCCCATCGTGTCCTGTACCTGTTTCTGCTAACCTTAAGATGGACTACTTCTCAGTTCTAAGGAGAGAGGTGGGCCTGGTATCTAGGCTATTTTTCTGTGTAAATAAAATCACAAATATGAGTGACAAATAAGTAAACAGCTAATCAACTCGTGTATTTGTGGGTTAAATAAATGTTATTGACTGATATAAATCTATCATTTAGAACATTAGTATTAAATAATAGTTAACAATTTTGTCTTCATTTATCACGGACTAGGGAGCATAGTAAGTCTTTTACTTGCATTATCTCATTTTATCTTTATGGTAACCATTTAAGATGGATATTTTATCATCCTCATTTTACAGATGAGAAAACCAAGGTTTAGAAAAATTACCCAAGGGTAGAAAGTGGCTGAGCCAGTGTTCAAAGCCAAGCCCTCCAACCAGGAAGTGCACACTTCAACCACTCTCTGTGACACTATCGCTTTGCTACTCAGGATACGTCAGCCAACAGAAAAGGGGCTTTGGACATAGAGTCGCTCATGTATAATGCTGTCACATGAATTCTGAGAAACAGACTTCCACTTTCAGTTATGAGTAAGTACCTTGGGGCAGATTAATGTTCCTGCCAAAAATAACTTAAAAAGCTAGATAAAAAAATTTTTAAATCACTTCCCATTCATCAGAGGGCCGTTGAAGCAAAGAGGACTTGAGGGTCCAAGATTCCAGAGAAGGAAGTGAGCTGACGTTGTGCAGCTATGTGAACCCTACAGGCCTGTGTTGATTCTGAGGACGGGTCAAGGGCTGACAGTCCCGGCTCTGCCTGGGCAGAGGAGCTGCTGGGGACAGAGGATCAGCAGAGCTTTGGGAGTTTTCTTGTGCACACTTGAGGGGCCAATTATTTCAATGAGAATGAAAGAGCAGAGACATGGACCTGTCACACTGCCAGGTTTTCCCTCAAGAAATTTCTCAAACTCTGAAGCGAGGCAGAGCAGAAGGTTAACAAGCAAACATACCAGGGAGACAGAGCAGCCCTCCATCACACTCTTATTCCTGCTAAGTACAACTAAAAGCGCTGGACGGTGTATATAAAGCAAACCTCAGAAGACTCTGAAAGGTGGAGAGAAGAAGGCAGGTGGGCTAGGACCTCAGGAGCTAATGAGTGACTTGGTGGTGAGTTCTCTAGGTCTGTGTATTGGTTTTGGTTAGTTCGCCTTGTATAATCCATAATCAGAGCTGAAGAAGCCAGCAACTTGGAAATGACAATGGGCACAGACCAAAAAAAGTTCCAGCAGAAGTGTGTTGTCTCTTACCACAGGGCCAGGAAAGGGCAGCCTAGCAAGACAGAAAAACTTTAGACAATAACCGCTCTACTCCAGGCAAACACCACAGAAAATACTGTGGTTTCACTGCCACCCATACCAGCAAGGTGTCCAACACCCCTTCAGGAGTGGTATCAGGGCAGACCAGGTAAAGAGCTGGGACTCTCCTCCCTGCCGGCTGGTGTGAGTGTCCTCCCCTACAGTCAGTGAAGACCACATGGGGCGAGGGGGTATCTGCCTCCATCTGGCAGTGCTGAGGCAGAGCCCCCATCCCCTGCCAGGCCAGTGTCAGAGGAAGCCAGTGAAACAGAAGGTTTAAGTAAGATTTCCATAACATAACATAATATGAAAATGTGTAAGTTTCCTCTGAAAATCACTCATCACACCAAGAAGCAGGAAGATCTCAAACTGAATGAAAAAAGACAATCAACACTGAGATGAGAGAAACGTTAGAAGGATCTGACAAAGATTTTAAAGCAGCCATGATAAAATGCTTCAATAATGCACCACAGTGTAAATGTATTTAATGCCACTGGAACACGCTTGAAAATGGTTAAGAGGGTAAATTTTATGTCGTATGTATTTCCCACAATTAAGAAATTTTCAAATGCTTCAGTAAGAAATTATGAACTTGATTGAAACAAAATTTTTAAAAAGCCTCAGCAGTAGAAGACGTAAAGAAGAACCAAATAGAAATTTTAAAACCAAAAATGCAATAACCAAAATGGAAGCTCAGTGGATAGGCTCAAAGCAGAATGGGACAGAGGAAAGAATCAGTGAACTGGGAGGTAGAATAACACAAAGTACTCAACCTTTACAAGAGAGAAAGTAGACTTAAAAAAAAAAAAACGTGAACACACCCTCAGAGACTTGTGGGATTATAACAAAATATCTAATATTCATGTCAATGGAGTCCTATAAGGAAAGGAGAAAGAGGGCAGGGCTGAATCGATACTCAGAAAAACAAAGGCTGAAAGCTGAGCAAACTCTAAACTAGATAAACCCAAAGAAATCCATACCAAGACACATCATATAAGTTAAAGAACGTATGCTTTATAGACACTGAGAATATATATATACTATATATCTCTCTCTCAAAATTCAGTTGTATTTCTATGTAGTAGCAATGAACACAGAGAGACTGAACTTAAAAATACAATATCATTTATAGTCACTCAAAAAATGAAATACATAGTGTAAATCTAGCAAAATATATGCAGGACTTGTAGACAGGAAACTGCACAATGCCAATGACAGCAACCGAAAATCTAAATAGAGACATACCATGTTCATAGATTGGAAGACTCAACATGGTAAAGATATATGAGTTCTCCCCAAATTGATATACATGTTTAACACAATTACTATGAAAATCTCACCAAGATTTTTTGTAGCTATAGACAAAATTATTCCAAAAATTTATATAGAGATGCAAAGGAACTAGAATAGCTAAGCAATTTTGAAAATGAAAAAGTGAGAGGAATCAGTCTACCCAGTTTCACAACTGTGAAGTGCTGGTAGAGTAGACACACACATCAGTGGAACAGAATAGAGCACTCAGATACAAACCCACAGAAATATGCTCACCTGATTTTGAAAAAGGTGTAAAAGCAATTCAATAGATGTATGATAACTTTCTCAGCAAATGGTGTTGGAACAATTGGACATCTATTGGCAAACAAAAGAAAGTCAACTTAAGTCTCACACTTTATACAAAATTTAACTCAAAATGGATCATAGACTTAAAGGTCAAACATAAAACTATAAAACCTTTAGGAAAACAATGTGGGAGAAACTTTTCAAGATCTAGGGCTAGGCAAAGAATTCTTAGACTTGACATCAAAAGCACAATCCACAAAAGAAACAATTGGTAAATTGGACTTTATCAAATTTAAAACTATTGCCCTGGAAAAAGATCCTGTTAAGAGGATGAAAAGACAAGCTATAGAGTGGGAGAAAACACTTTCAAATCATCTACCTGACAAAGGACTAGTATCTAGAGTATATAAAAATCTCTTAAAACTCCACAGTAGAAAACAGACAATCCAGTCAGAAAATGGGCAAAACGTATAATGAGCAGTGAGGCTGAAGCCATGTGACTAGTTGTGCCCAAAGGGCTCTGAGCAGAAGTGGTACATCACCTCCAGCTGGAGTAGTTAAGAAGTGGTATGAGTTTCTCATGTTTTCCCTCTTCCCTTTCCTGGAAGCCATGTGTTGAGATGGTGGCTTCACAACGTGCAGTGGCCTGGGTCTCTGATTCACTGCATGGAGGAGAGATTCTCTGGATTGTTGCTCAACTTACATTCACCATTGCTTGAGCAAGAGACAAAACTTTGCTGTGTTAGGTAACTGCAATTTCTGGAATTATTTGTTACTATGACTGTAACCTGTTCTACCTAAAAAATGTAGTAGGTAAACTATAATGTAATAATTTGATACATATTTCACTATCATTGGACAATTATATGACTTCCAGCTTTCCACAGTTATTTATAATTAATGATGCTGCAATGACCATCTTTGTTTATGCATACAGTTATTGCAGGATTTTCTTTGGAGTAGTATAGGGATGAAGATTATTCCATAGGATATTTCTGAAAGTGGTATTACTGAGTGAAGAAAATAAAGGGTTTCTATTATTCTGTATATTAGTGTCTAGTATACAGAATTTGGCCATCATAATTTGTTGAATGAACACTTCCTAATACTTGCCACCACCAATCTTACTAACTTTTACTATTACCATGTTTTGGGCAAAGTTAATGGGCGTAACATGATTCTTTCCTGATATTTTAGTTTCCAAGGCTTTAGTTAGACGTGAGACTGAGCATCTGCAAATATATTTGTTTACTAATTCTGATGCTTCTTTTGTGAGTTTCCCGAACAGAGATATTTGCAATTGAGAAACAAAGCAGTAGCTCTGTCTGGTGAAGCTGTTTCTCTTTGTCGGCTCCCCCAAAATAGCAATCAATCACATTGAAAGGTGAGATGTATACCATCTCTTTCTCTAACTATAACTCCTTACATGGAACAGAGCCAACTCTTTCCGCTGAGATTAGCTTTAACTAACCCTTTCAGCTGAGATACTCAAATGTTCTTTCATTATGTTCATCCAAATGTTTAATTAACTATGGTGATGATTAATTAATAGACACCATTTCTGCCATCTGGAATAAGCTCCCTCTACCTCCTGGCCTTATCGTTTCTCCAGTTCAGTTAAGATCTTAGTGAACACATTTGTCTTCTTTTTCATCTCATTTTTCTTCCTCTTTTCTTTTTAATGTTTAATTGTTAGGAGAACCCCAGGTAGGACAATTTCTGCCTAGGAGAAGACTGGGAGAACTCACTTAGATTTTCAGCATCAATGCGGCAAAGTTTTGTTACAGTCCTTTATTTGCTCTATTGCCTAAAAAGCCATAGTAAACTGTTCATTAGCAAGTATGAAAAAAAACCCTGAATAACAACAGAGCTTTTCTTGCTCTGGCCACTGTCTGCTTTTCCAGACCCCTTCTGAACACAGCACCATGCATTCTTGTCATACCAAATTGCTCACACTTTCTAGCATGGCCCCCCATCCTGCATCCCTACATGTCTTTGTATTATGCTCTTCATCAGCCTGGAGTGCCCTTTCCCACCTTTTCCACCTAAGAATTCCACATATTGGTTAGGACTCACACTATTGTCAACATGTCTGTGAAGGCTCCCCTGACACCCTGGCCAAGAGCTCATCACTCCCTCCTCACATTTCTGCAGGATGTGTCAACACTGTCACACCTACCTCATTGCACAGCTCTCTTGTCCTCCAAATTGTGAGTCATCAAGAATGCATCTTCTCTATCTTTTTGCTCCTAACATCTATCACAGTGGAGAGTAAGAATGTAATAAGCTTCTGTTCAATGAATGACACTAAGTCCAACCATTTAGCAAAGCTTATCACTTTCAACTTCTGACTGGCCAGACATCACCCCTGAGCAGTCATCAGAAACAAAACTAGAGTGACTCTTTTTGAGCGAAAGCATCCAAAAGAGCATCATAAAGCCAAGGGGAAAATCATCAATGCTGTGATTCAGGGCTTAGCACCAGCATTCCAGACCCTGTGGGGTCCCCATTCTAGCCACTGCCCTCACCACGACCTAGGGTTCTGAAATGCTCTCGATATACACAGGGAAGGGGTCTCCCAAGTCTGGGTGCACATTTTAGAAATGCTCATTCCAAGCCCAGAAATAAAGGGATGCATATACGTCAACTAATACTTGACAAGGGAGCCAAGAATACTCAGTGGAGAAAAGTCAGTCTCTTCAATAAATGGTATTGGGGAAATTGTATATTCACATGCAAAAGAATGAAACTAGACAGCTATCCTATATCACTCACAAAAATTAACTCAATCTGGATTAAAGACTTAAATGTAAGACTGGAAACCATAAAACCCCCAGGAAAAAAGTAGGAACAAAGTTCTTTGACATGGGTCTTGGCAATGATTTTTTAGGTATGACATCTAAAGCACAAGTAACAAAATAAAAAATAAACAAGTGGGATGACATCAAACTAAAAAGCTTTTGCACAGCAAAGGAAACCATCAACAAAGTGAAAAGACAACCTACGGGATGGGAGAAAGTATTTGTAAACATGTATCTGATAAGGGGTTAATATCCAAAGTATATAAAGCACTCATAAATCTCAATGGCAAAAAAACAAATAATCCAATTTTAAAATGGGCAAAGGACCTAAATAGACATTTTTCCAAAGGAGATATACGAATGGCCAACAGGTACATATGAAGATGCTTAACACCATTAATCATCAGGGAAATGCATCCCTGGCTTCAATTAACCACAAAGAGGTATTACCTCACGTCTTTTAGAATGGTTATCATCAAAAAGACAAGAGATAAGTATTGGCAAGCATGTGGAGAAAAGGGAACCCTTGTGCACTCTTGGTAGGATTGTAAGTTGGCACAGCCACTATGGAAAACAGTAGGGAGGTTCTTCAAAAAATTAAAAATAGAACTAGCATATGATCCAGCAATTCTACTTCTGGGACTACATCCAAAAGAAACAAAAACACTACGTTGAAGAGATGTTTGCACCCCCATGTTGACCACAGCGTTATTTACCTGGATGAAGGTGGTCAAAATGTACAAACTTCCAGTTATCAGATAAATAAGTACTAGGGATGTGACGTACAACGCAATGACTATAGTTACCACTGCTGTGTGGTGTATTTGAAAGTTGTTAGAGTAGATACCAAGAGTTCTCAGCAGAGGGAAAACATAGTTTTTTTCTTTTTCTTTTTTTCATATCTATGTGAGATGATGGATAACTAAAGTAATTGTGGTAATCATTTCACAATATATGTAAGTCGTTATGCTACACACCTTAAACTTATACAGTGCTGTATGTCACTTATATCTCAATAAAACTGGAAAAAAAAAAAAGAAGTGCTCATTCCAGGACTGAACTGATTCCTACCATAGATGATAATCCTCACAAAACTTGAATAGCTTTCTAAAAGCTGTGGATGACTCTTACATATGCATAATGTGGAATAGATAACTGTTCTTATCAGTTAAAATCGTATGTGTTATAGGATCTTAAAAATCTAGGTATTTCTTTTAGGTTACTTTGGTTGGTTTTGTCGTTCCAGCACTGTCACAGCCCACAGCATCTTGGCGTGACTTATGTTCAGGCAGGGCTTACTCTGAGCATACCTATGTTCTCTGTTTAGCCCTGCTTTTGAACAGCACAGGTACAAAATGCCACTCTGTTGAGCTCACTAACTGCTTAGACTCCTGGTAAGATGATACAAATGACTGAAGAGGGACCGGAGGAAAGGGAGTAGACACAAGGGTGAAATTTAACCCCTTTTCAGGGAGCAAAGCTATACTTAGAAACAAACGTAAAGGTTATGTTGATACGGGCAAATTACCACTAGCAATCTAAGTCTCATCCAGAAGACCAATGATTCAACATTCCTGTCCAGTGTCATCAAAAATCCCCTTTATACAAGTAGAAAGGGGAAAGTTTCAGAGGCTGGTGATGACACGGCCATTAAGTGGCCCCACCCCCCAAGAGGGGACTGCTGCAGGGGGGACAAAGGTGTCTCCTAGCCTAAGGGAGGAGCCCAGGTTTGTGGCTCAGTATCTTATTCCATGATCACCAGGTTTTAACAGCTTCAGTCATGAGGAGTGAAACTTCCCAGGAACCGAAATGGGGTGTGTTAAGTTTCCAGACAGTTCAGGTCAATATGATGGATCATTAACTAATGTTTTTGTTTAAAGATGAGTGGGAATGAGTAAGTACTGTCCTTCATCCAGAAAGTTCCCAGAACACAGGGTGCAGAGGGGCCTCCAGAGCCTGGGGCGCATGTAAGTCAGCTCTATTATGTAAGTCAGTTCCCTGGTGGACTTTGGATTCTGGAACCTCTATGGCCTGAAATGTCCATAGCTGTCATGTTAGTGCGACAGCACATTTAAAGAAATATGGAACCTAAGATAAGGAAACTTTACAAACTAACAAAAAATTTAAGAGTTCACTGGCAACAGAACGTTCAATTAGCAAAAACAGTTTTAAGTGACACTGCTCAAGAGAATAATGAAGTAACAGGATAGCACTGATGGAATGTGAAAGAATCTGAGGATTGGATGGACCTGAATGTTCAATGACCTAACTGTGCCACTGTTCAAAACTCGGACTTTTGAATACCAAATAAAAAATGCGTAGGGAAAACCCCCAGATTTTCTCTGTTCTAAGTAAATTAATCATCTATCAAGTTGTAATAGTGTGGTAGGGTTGTGGATGATTTTTTTCTCTATTTTCCAAACTTCCTAAAATGTTGTTTTACTGTTTTGCTAATAATAGTAAATAGATAAATTAACCTAGTAATAGGCTAATATAAACACTTAAGGCTTTTATTTATACCATGACATATGCAAATAAACAGAAGAAAATATTTACCCTTAGGAAGCTGTTTACAGGAAAACATTCCCACAGCGAACAAGAGGGGTCCCCCCACCCCAGCCTCCACTGTCCGTAGCATTGAACATTCTGTTGCAACCCCAGCCTCAAGGCTCCAGTTGCCCTGGAGAGGAGGTCCCTTAGTCCCCCAACCTCTCACCTCACCCCATCTGACTGTGCTGCATTCTTCCCTTGTGCTGCATCTCAGGCCCCATCTGGACCAGCTGTGACCCACACCTACCATAAACATCCCGTCTCACTCTGGAATTCTCAGGGACCTTCAGACATCACCCACCCGACTGCTTTGGCCTCCTTTCAGCTTCCCACCTGGGCTGAGTGGGAAAAGAACTCCTTAGGACAAGGGGGACTTCAAGAGTCTTGCTGCTCATCCCAGGTACATTACTTTCCCATCTAGTATATTGTCCAACACACCCAGAAGGAGCGAGTTGCAAGTGGTCAAGCTTTCACCCAGGGAGCTGCAAACAACTTCATTCATCTTCTAGGCACAGAGATAAGCAGCACTGTTAGCTTTGATTTACAGAGCTTCTAGAGAGAGGGGCGAAGTTTTTGGCCAAGAGTCTCTAAGCAAAGCAGGAAAAACAATAAGTGGTTTCTTCACTTTTCATGTGCTGCTGCCAGAGGCCAGCTCACCTCTCTGTTTTAAGCAGGCACCAAAAGAATGGGCCGGCACAGCACGGTGAACATTAGCACGTGAGGAATCAGCAGTGCCTGGTCTTCAGAGTGCCCTCCCCATCAGCAAGCAACTGCTGCAGGCCTGGGGGCAGAGGGAGAAAGGATAAAGACATCCTTTCATTATAGGGGACAATGGGAAGACCAGGACTCCTCGGAGGGAATGCCTGTACCTCAGAAAATGATCCTCCAGAATTTCAGACTTTCTAAATTTGTCATCGACACCCCAGCCTGGACCCTAGGCTTCTATGCACAGCTACATTCTGATAGGCCTACCCACTTCCCTAAATCCCTGCAACTTCCTCATCCCCATCGCATAGTGCACTGCTGTTCGTCTCTGTGCTGAGAGCCCAGGAACTCACTGGGCATCTCACCTGCTCTCCTGTGTCCACTGTTTCATAAACAGCTGCTCCTCTGGGTAGACACTGTTGGACGCTGCTGCCCTCTAAGCTCCCTCGTTGCTGTGATTCAGAAAGACTTGGTCCCCCAACTCTTTCTGAAGACTTTGGCATCTGACCCATAGTCATCTCGACCCCGTTCCCAGCCTCCTCATTCTTGCCGTTATCTTAAGTGACTGCCGTGTGTGTGAATTACCCACCCAGATTCTCGACCTTCTCATCCCCAAAATGATTTTCCTTACTTTCACTACAGACACCCAAGTAACATGGTTCTCCTGGCCACATGGAACAGCTCCACCTCCCAAGTTCAGATGTTCCTGAACATGCCGCCACATCCTCCTGCCTCTGACCCCTCTGCTTCTGCCCTCTGCCTTACCCATTCTGTCTACCTCTCCCTTCCTAACTAGCTTAGATTCCAAGGCCTGTCTTTTCATCCATTCCCTGAGAACATCTCCCCTACTTTGTCCCCTTGTTCTTTGGTAGCCTCACCCGTGGGTGAGCAAACACACTGGAGCACCGCCTCCCACAGGCATGGGCTAACCAACATTTGTTCCTGGTCCCTTAGCTGCCTCCATTCCTTCCTGCCTCGAAAAGAGTTCTGAGACCTGCATCCGCAGTAGCTACCCTTTGACCTCTGGAGAAAGGCTGAGAGGATGGCCCAGATGCCAGCCCTGACATCACTGAGCCTCTGAACCAAAGGCAGATCTTGCCTCAGTTGGATTTCTAGTCATTTACCCCACTTTCTTAGGTCAAATTTATTCCTAACAGATGCAAGTCCTCTGTAAATTCACTGTTGTTTGTCTCAGTTGAGTCCTCATTCAATGATACCTGTTTATTATGCCTCCAAACAATTCTTAATTATCTCTCCACTGCACTTAGCCAGTCTGTGCCTCCTTTGGCTAGCACAGTGCCTGGTATATACAGGAAAACAGTGATAAATGCCTGGCTTGAAGGCAAAACCTAAGGTTTATTTGGGCTTTAAAATTACTCAGTCCAATCTGTGGACACAATGCCTTATACAGGGACATTCGGGATTACAGTGCAGGACCCGGAGGCTTAGCTTATTTGGCTACAGACATTGAAATGATGCTAAAAGTCAGTTATCAGAAGCAAAAGGAAACAGCGAGTAAGAGACAGGCAGTCAGCCAAGAAAATGTAAACTAAAAGAGGAAAAGGGTCTCTCAGAGTTCTGGGAATGGACAGCGTCATGAAAAAGCAGAGAGTCAAGACGGAGAGAGAGACAAGGCAGGCTGGGTAAATGATCTTTTTATTGTTTCAGGGAACACTTTTCATGCCTGAGGGTTCCAGTAAAATGCATAAACGAGACTAAAGGGATATTGATGTCTGACCGGCCATTTAGCATTTAAACAGCTTTTGCCTCACCTTCCAGGAAGCAGTGTCTCTCTGTCTCTATCAACAGTGCCGTTAGTTTGGGGCACTGATTTCATGACCGTGACCTCCTTAGAGCCTCTGTGCAGACACCAGCCTGCTGTGAGAGAGACTCAGACACATTCATTCTTCTTATTTTACAAGTACAGAAATGGAGTTATGGACGTTCAGGATCCTAGGAAATCTCTTGTGGCTGCCCCTAAGTCACATCTGTGGTTAAGACTCTTGGCTCATGAGGACAGGCAATGGAAGGAAAATAAGGATTGGCCTGAAGACCAGCATATGTTTATGTAACAAAGCCCATCAGACAGGTCCTTGCCTGGTCCCCTCCTCCTGCTCACCCAAGACCAGGAAAGACTAACCTTGGCAGTGAGTCTAGCTCACCTGACTTGGGGCGGCGTTTAGTCAGTGGAGGTGAGGATGGACCAGACAGGACTTCGGCATCCATGACGGGTATTGGGGTGAGGAATGGGAGGGAGAAAGTAGAGGGGGGAATAGGGTGTCAACATGGCACACTTTGCAGCTGGCTGGGGTAGGACCAACCTGAGGAACAAGGAGGCGAGGCGACCTCTGTAGTCCGGGTGTGGGGGAAGCACTGTTGCCTTCAGCACCTTTCCACCCCTCACTTTTCTCTCATACCCTGAGTCCCAGCGGCAATAGCTTTAGACCTCCAAGGAAGGTATGTTAATATTAAATATTGGAGGAAGCCCTGGCACAGATGACTCTGTCAGCTCACAAACAGGCACAGGCTTCGCAGGGGTAGCCTCTGAGAGCTGGATGAGGAGGAGCCAGGATAAAGCCACCTGCTTCCTGGTTATAAAGGACTTTTCCATTTTCCTGTGTCAAAACACACTGTTCGGCTTTTGGAAAGAACCCAAGTTCTGAAGATGTCTGTCTCTGAGGACAGCTTGTGAAAGATGCAGTGTGTTCAATCATCATCTCCAGACGCCAGCTCCAGCAGCTTCAATCAAACCAAAGGAGGGAGGGCCACTCACTGTCAGGGAGTCAGCCCCGCCCCGCCAGTGCCACATGGCCGGGTACACATCTCTTCACTCCCAGTGTAGTGCTGGGTGATACTGAGGCACTGACAGATTTGTGGAAAACAGGAAAGCAAACTGGAGGGTGGAGGAACTGCAGAGTAAAACTACCAATCATTCCTCATCTCCAGAAAGCAGCCACTTCGTCTCCTTCATCCTTCCCTATGCAGCAGACATCAAGCTGCAATGCTAACCGCCTTGTGTTTACTCTGACTCAGCAACAGAAAACTGTATTTGGTGGGAGCAGCCTCTGGTGTGGGGAGCAGGGAGGCAAGTCCCGCGCCCTTATCAGAGGGTGGCCTGGGTCCAAAAATCAGAGATCCAAGGACCTGCATAGAAGCAGACGTGCAACCAACACAGTTCAAAGTGTTCTTTGCTGTGTGGACACGAGGGGTAGGGGTGAGGGGGGGCTGCCTGGCCGCCATTGTGAAGATAACCTCACGTGCCAAAGTCTCCCAGCGCTGATAGAGCAGAAGGCTTCAAAGCAGTTTCTTGACGGGGCTCTCTCGGCAAGAAGCAGAGCTACATTTCTCAATCTTCTTTAATTCCTCAGAACAGGCGAGGCCTGAGCCTTGGCTGGCTGGCTCCATGTCTCATGGGAGAAGGTGTTTACTCCATTTCAAAGCCAGAGTCACAAAACCATCTCCGGGGGATAAATTGGTCAAACGTTCGCTGCTGTCCTGGAGGACAACTGCACTAGCGTCAGCCAGAGGCCCAGAGGCTGGCGGGCAGATGTGAGAGTGTATGATAGCTGTTTTCCCCTCCAAAAATTAAGATCATTCTTCATCAGCATATATGATATTTTCTACTAGAAGTAAAAACAAAATGTCATATTTAGAGAATGATTCCCAAGTTGGGTATCAGGACCCCAATGTCCCTTGTCCAATCATCTCTGAAGTTTTCCTTTCTGGTGCCTGAGACAATGAGTTCATGAGACCCTGAATGTTCAAGGCCAGCAATCCAATGCATTACGCTGCGTTCCAGTTAAATGCTTTTCTCTGGATGTGACACAATCTCAAATGGAGCTATAGAAATGGGGTAGAGTGGAGAGGGGGTCCCCTTTAGCACAAAAGACCACGGAGAACTCTTCTCTCTAGAATATTCCATTTCCATGATGCTCAGGTACTCTGAGTTTAAGCAGAAAATAAGAGTGGAGGTTTGGGTCAAACCAGACACCTTGATCTGCTGGAGAGTGGCCATGCCCCAAGGAGAGGACTTTTTGGTGATTTTGCTCTTTAGAATGGCCCCCAAGTGTAGTGCTGAAGTTCTGTCTAGAGTGTGTAAGTGCAGGAAGGCTGTGATGATTTTACGGAGAAAATCTCTGTGTTAGGTGAGCTTCCTTCAGGCCCGAGTTACAGTGCCGCTACTGTGCTGGTCAACGCTAGTGAATCCATAGTAGATATTACATAAGGCATCTTTAAACAGAAACAAACACAAAACAAGGTTATGTATTGGCCATATGACAAAAATGTTATGACTGGAGAACCTAACTCTATTTTCTCTTGGAGTGCTGGCCCAGTATTCACTAATTCAGTGTTCACGGCAACTTTGTAGAACATAACTATTGCCAATGACAAGAATCAGCTGTAACTGTGCCCCAGGTTTCTGGCTTGAACAACTGGGTGGATGGTGGTGTCATTTGCTGAATCAGGCCTCACTGGGTTATTAGGCAGGGAACATAGCAAAACTCTGGAATTTTCCTCTCCTCCTGGGTCTCCCTGGCCTTATTTTGGTGTCATGAGCTGTGGCTGGACAAGTCCCACCCTATTCTGAGATGTTATTTGGATCAAGTAAATCAAAAGACCACTCAAGGTAATTCATTCAGTCTGATAGATAATATCATTGCTCCTGCCTTCCATCTCTCCGAGCTCCCCAATTTAATCCTCCAAAACCAAAATGCTGTAAACTGTAGGGAGGTGCCCTCAACCAAGTGGGAGATTTGCAAATGGAATTTCATAATGAGCTCAGGGTTTACCGCCAGCAAATAGAACAATGTGATGACAGAAGGGGAAAGAGAAAGGTGGCTGAGCTTTAGAAGACTGCTGAGGAGTAGGAACAAGAAGGAATGATGCTCAGGTAGGATAGCATCTTATGGAAATTAACCCAGACTGATTGCCTAGAAGATAGACAAAGAAAAAGGATTCCAGAAGAAGTGCGCCTAAACTTGAAATATTAAGGAGAAATGGAAGGGAGAGGACAAGTGAGAGGAAGAAGAAAAAAGAACTTACAAAGAGAATTCCAACATGCCTGTGAAGGTGAGTGACATAGGTTGTCATGTACCTAAAACTCACCTGACCCATATGAAGTTCATCACCTTGAGAGTGCTCACACTGTGATAAAGCAGACCAGGGGCTGGAAAATTACGGCCCATGGGCAAAATCTGCCTGTTTTCTGTTTTTGTACAGTCCATCAGCTAAGAATGGTTTTTACATTTTTAATAGTTGGGAAAAAAGTCAAAAGAAGAATGGTATTTTGAGATGTGAAAATTATATGGAATCTCAATTTCAGTGTCCCTAAGTGAAGTTGCATTGGAGCACAGCCATGCTCCTCCATTTCCCCCTTGTCTATGGCTGCTTTCAAGCTACAACAGCAGAGCTGAGTAGTTAAGACAGAAACCATATGGCCTGCAAAGCCTAAAATATTTACTATCTGGCCCCTTACAGAAAAAGTTTGTCGACTCTAAACAGAGCTTGCCTTTTAAGCAGTGTACCTAGGGTATGTTTCAGATGCCTCTATACAGAAAAAGAGGGAAAAGCCAGGAGGGTCGAGTGGCAGAACCTGGGTGCCACATGCACAGTTTCAAAAGCAGTTGTCCTGTAATTCTTTAGGTAATGGCCACTATGTCAACAGTGACCATGGAGAGTTAGTGTCCTGGCTTTTTTTATAGCCAAATGTTATTAAAACAAAACAAAACAAAACAAAACCAGTACAGCCTCATAATAAAATGCAATCTCAGAAAAATCAGTGCAACATGGTAAAATGGACATCTATCTCTAAAAGTCCTGTCCTGATTTCTCTTTTAAAGAAAAGTCATTCTTTTTTTTTCTTAAGATTTTATTTTTTTCCTTTTTCTCCCCAAAGCCCCCCAGTACATAGTTGTATATTCATCGTTGTGGGTCCTTCTAGTTGTGGCATGTGGGACGCCACCTCAGCGTGGGTTGATGAGCAGTGCCATGTCCATGCTCAGGATTTGAACCAACGAAACACTGGGTCGCCTAACTTAACCACTCAGCCACAGGGCCAGCCCCAAAAAACAGTCATTCTTTAGTCATCTCAGCCAGGAAAGCTGAAATTCCCTGCCTTCTGCCCCCTGATGTCAAAGCTTGAAGCTGTGCTTCTCCCCAGCCTTTCCTGGGAGTGCAGGCTGGCCCTGGGCTGGAGAGCCTGACTGGGTACAGGCAACTCACTAGTTAGCCTCCTCCAGTCAGAGGCCACGCCTCAGCCCTGGGGAGCAGACAGCCTCCCCTCCACCTGCCTTCCCATAATGTGCTCTCTGTTCTGATTTGACCTTCCTTCTCATTGCTATTGAGGTCAACCTCTCATCTTAATCCAAGCTAGTTCTCAGGGAAATAAAAAGCCCATCAGGGTCCCTTACAAGCTCCCTCTCTGCGCTATTCTCAGTCTCTGCTCTCGGAGATGGCTGCACAATGCCTTTGATTTTCCATCTTGCTCCTCTTTCTCATGAGGTTCACTTTGTCTGATGTCTCTTACCTTTCCAGACCTTGTCTGCTCTCTCTCACAAGCTCCCCTGCAGCCACAGCCTCACACACAGCCCTTCTAATTTATGGATTTCTTTCTTCTTGTTGCTGTAGCTACAAAGGTTGTAGTTCTGCAAAATAAGCCCCTCCCTGCCTGATTCCATGCTAGAACACTACAGGGCATGGTGACCCTGTGTACATGTGCACCTATGTATATCTGTGTGCATACATATGCGCGTCTGTGTACAGACTCACGTAGGTACCTGCAAGTCTGCCTACCAATGTGGAGGTGGCACCGGCTAGCTTACCTGTCAGACCAGTGCGTTGGGCCAGGCAGTCTCAGTGGCCAGGCTCAGATCTTACTGCCCAAAATATAAGCTTATGATTGATTTTTCGAATGTGTTTGTGTGTATATATTTGCATTTATAGGAAAAAGAGGCCTTAACATTTACCTTATAATTTTTACATTTCATAATAAAAATGATAACACCTTAAAAATAATATTGCAGCCGAGCTCCCTTCCTGATTGATGACAGAACAGAGGGAGCTACAGAAAACAGAGGTCCAAGTCAAGCACTTTAGGTCCTAAGAAAAGAGCCACAGGGAGAAATTAGAGTTATTCCTTTCTAGAACTACTTTTTAAATGGATAATCAAATCCATTATTTTTTAATGGATTAATTTTTTAGGCAATTTTGATGGAACTATTTTTAATGGATAGCTGTTGTCAGCAGTGCAGATGCTTCTTGGATCATCCAGGGAATATTTCCTATGCCTCAAATCTGTTTTGCCAACCAATGTGCACCCAGCCCCTACTACACTGCCTGACAAGTAGGAAAAGCTCAATAAAAATTCTTCAAACACATAATGCATATTGTTGACCTCAGAATCAATCCAAACTGAGGGAGGTCTGACAGCAGCCACTTTGCAGGAAGCTTTTTTCTGGTGAAGGGAAGTGAAGGAAAGAGGGTGTGGAGGATGGAGGGAAGAGGGATCTGTGTCCCCCAGCAACAGGGGGGAGCTGGGGTGAGGAGGAAGCCTGATGTCTTTCCAAGACGCTGGTCCTCCTGTCCTGTGCTCTAGTCTTAGATCTGAGCTCCACATGGAGAAGGGATGCAGGCACCAAGTTCCCCAGTGTGGCTTTGGTGCCAAGTGACATGAGGGAGGCTCCTGCGCCACACAGGGCCCAACCCTGTTGCCTTGAGGGCCTGAGGTAGGCAGCAGCTAGGAAAGTGGCAGCCTCGCCAAGCAGGCTGGTCAGTCAGCAACTGAGACAAGGGAGGCAGCTCCAAGAGGTGGCGTCATGGGGGAGGCAGGAGCACAAGACCTGTACCAGGCAGGACCAGATTGTTCTAGAACTTACATTTCTCATGTAACCCTCTCTGTACCCAGAAGGCAATGAGCCTGTAGAAACTCAGCTATCCTGATCCTATGGATAATGAGATGCAATTCTACATGATTTTAGGCGCAAATGACATGCTTTATCAGGCTCCACGGTTACTACTCAGGCTCCTTGAAGGTGGAAGTCCAGGATTCTTACTCGTACATCATCCAGGGATCACTGGACCCTTAAGGTGTCTTGACACTGAGGAGTCTTGGCAGCTCAGCCCTGGCCTGTGGCACCGGCTGGGGTGGAACTGTCGGTGGCTGGGGGCTGGTGAGTCCCCTTCGCTGGAACACAGAAAAAGCAGGCCTTACAGATTGCTTCCCCTCATTTCCACCTTGAAAGCAACTTTGTTTGGAATCCAGATCAACTGTTTCCAAGCAAATTTCTTAGATGGTCTTTTTTTTTTTTTCCTGAGGAAGATCCACCCTGAGCTAACATCTGTTGTCAATCTTCCTTTTTTTTTGCTTGAAGAAGATTACCCCTAAGCTAATATCTGTGCCATTCTTCCTGTACTTTGTATGCAGGTTGATGCCACAGCATGGCTGATAAGTAGTGTAGGTCTGCACCTGGAATCTGAACCCGCAAACCTGGGCTGCCAAAGCAGAGTACTCCGAACTTAACCAGTAGGCCATGGGGCCGGCCCCTTTGAGTCCTTTTTAAGGCTCAAAATTTCAAAGGACTCTTAGCTAATAAATATTCTCCATCTGCTTGACGATTTCTGGTTGCAGCAAGATAGAGACCAAATGCATCAACATGGTGCTCGGCTTTTCAAAGCTGTTCAGGATTTAAAGAATCTGTTTCTTCAGCTCTATTTCCTTCCTGACGCCATATTGTGAGCTCCAGCCCACACTACCAGCCACATGCGGGTTCATCGCCACCCTCGACAACCAGCTCAATACCCAGTAGATGATTAAAAAGAAGCAAAAATCTCTTGTCACTTTCAACCCATGTGGTCAGGCTTCCATCCCCAGGACCAATAGACATCAAGAACCACCCAACACGACTCAGATCTTACTCTCACCCCAGCCGCCACTGTTCACGCAATTCAGGCCTTGGTCACCTCTTACCTGTACTTCTTCAGTAATCTCCAAAGTGATGGCTGTCCCTGACTCTGGTACAGATCTCTCCAATCCATTCTGTCCTCTGCTTCCAGGAAGGCATACCTGACTGCCAGCCCTACCATTTTATTTTCCTGACTGTAACAGGATAAGCAATGGCCCCTAAAGATATACAGGTTCTAATCCCTGAGACCTGTGAATGTGACCTCATGTGGAAAAAGTTAAAGATCCTGAGATAGGGAGATCAGTCTGGATCATCCAGATGGGCCCCAAGTGCAATCACAAATGTCCTTGTAAGAGGGAGATCACAGTGATGGAAGGGGTGGAGGCAAGGCAGCTACAGAGACAGAGAATGTTGCGATGTGGTCACAAGCCCAGGAACACCAGCGGCCACCAGAAGCTAGAAAAGGCAGGCAAGGATCCTGCCTGGAGCCGCTGGAGGGTGCATGGCCCTGCCCACACCTTGATTTTGAACATGTGGGTCCAGAACTGTGAGAGAATGGATTTGTCTTGTTTTAAGCCACCCCATTTGTGATTTGTTATGGGCCACAGAAAACATACATTGACCAAAACCCTGCTCTCCAAACCATAAAGCCTTCAGTATCTGGGCCCTGAATATTCTTTAGACTCGTCCCTCATTTCGTGCTTCACTCGCAGCCATACTTATGCTGACAGAGTTTTGAGAGCTCCCCTGTTCCTCGTTTGCCCTGGAGAAGATGTGCACAGAGCTCCTGTGTCACCCTGAAAGTCATCTGCCTGAAGCCTTAACAGTCTGCTCCACCCATCCAGCATATTCAGTTCTGAGCTCCTGGAGCATCCCACTTGTCTATTTATAGTGTCTTTTCTACTAACCTGTAAGATCCTTAAGAGCATGGACTGAAGAACTTCTGTTCCTGGTATAGTGTTTATCACATAGTAGAAAGCTAGTAAATGTTTTAGTGTTTCCATGTTTAAATAAAATTACTTTTGGGCAACAATTTTGTACTGATGCTCATTGCCTCCATCTTCAAATTTGTCTCCCTTGGCTTCTGGTGTACCTTCTTCCTTAGTCCATTGCGACCTTAGTGATTGTCTTTCCTCATTTTCCTTTACTGGCTCTCATGCCCCATCCATCTCATGTTGGCATTGCTTAGAGGCCAATTTTCAGTCTTCTTTCTATTTTTCTCTCCCACTTACACTCTTTCTGAGTGATTTTGGCCATTCCCCTATGTCGTTGGCTTCCAAATGTAGTTCCCTCCCTCCTTTGAACTCTTTTCCACCTGCCCACTGGAAATCTCTGCACAGATGTCCCACAGACACTTCAAGCCTAACATGCCAACAACAATTTTCTTCTCACCTTCCACTGCCTATTAATCTGGGCAAGCAGGGCCCGTAGGCTAGGATCCTGGGAGCCAAAGCAGGACACAGCGAAGAATAGGATGGGACCAGGCAGGAGCTGGAGGCCTCACAATCAAGGACATCCAATGTCAATGTCTATGGGGAAGTTCAAACTCTTCTTCAAAGGGCTCAGCAGAGATGCAGAAACAGGACGTGAGACCACAACCAAGACACAAAAACAGGTCAGCAGGATGGGGCTTCCAGGTAAGAGGCAGCATATAGAAATATTGTGCAGAAACAAAGATTCCACAGTCTTCTCATGGGGCACTTTAAGATATCACTTTGGGTAACACCCACTCCTCCTACATTTCCTTTTTCCTTTCATTCAGCTTGTCCAAACTAGAAACCTCAGAGTCATTCTTGATCCTTACCTTGCCTTAGCCCACACCAGTGAGCAGGCTCTGTTGAAGGAACTCCTGACTATCTCCCCTGATACTTTCACCCCCTCCCTATTTTCTCTTCTTGTCTCAGCCTGGAGCACTTTGAAGAGGAAACTCCCTGTCTACAGCATCTTCCCACATCTACCACTCCCAATGTGCTGCCAAAATGCAGATATGCATTAAAACCCTTAGTGGTCCCCTGTAGCCTCTAGGATGAAATCTGAACTCCTAAGGAGGACACCCAAAGATCTTCACACATGCCAACCCTCACCTCTCCCCAGTCTGGTCTGCTGACAATTCCCCTCTTACCTTAAACCCAGTCCTGCCCAGAAACTCACAGGCCCTTGTGGCACCATGCTATTTGACACCTCAGAGCATATACACTCCCTTGCCTTTTCTACCTGCAAATTCTGGCTCATCTTTTAGAAGTCTACTCCAATGCCACTTCTTTTCTCATGTCCCTCCTGAGTGCCTCCTGGTCTGTCCCCATTTTCTGGGCTCTTGTGATGCTCTGCGCTCACCTCCTTGATCTGTTATCACACTATTCTGGGAGACTTGTTTCCACATTCACACACCCTACAAAACAGTGAGCTTCTCGACTGCAATGATAGCTTCTTATAAACTTTCATATTCCTAGCACTTAGCTTGGAACCTGGAACACTGCGGATACTTAATATTTGTTAAATGAGTGAATAGGATGTAAGCAAAGATGATAACTAAGAACAGAGAGGAAGAAGAGAGCCCCCAGTGGCTCCATCCCCCCACATCTTAGTCCACTCAGACAGCTATAACAAAATGCCATAAACTGGGTAGCTTATAAACAACAGAAACGTATTTCTCACAATTCTGGAGGCTGCAAACTCCAAGATCATAGTGCTGGCAGATTCAGTGTCTGGTGAGAGCCCACTTCCTCATAGATAGCTTTCTTCTCATTATAACCTCACATGCTGAAAGGGGCAAGGGAGTTTTCTTGGGTTTCACTTTTAAGGGCACTAATCCTATTAGCAAGGGCTCCACTCTCATGACCTCATCACTTCCCAAAGGCCCCACCTCCAAATATCATCACTGTGAGGATTAGGATTTCAACATTTGAATTTGTGGGACAAAAACATTTAGTCTATTGCACTCCCCAAGAGCTCCCACTGACTAACCATGCCGTTTCAGATAGAGAAGTTTTCTTAGCTTGCCCTGGGAGGAGGACAAGAAGTCAGGGAGTGAATACTTCCTGTGCATCATCCAGGACTGGACACCAGGGGTGAGGCCAGAGAAACTGACAAAGGGTTGATGGAAAATGTGAGTGTGGCTCTCAGAACATCAGAGCTGGAAACTTCTTAGCTTTCACTTAGTCTACACCCTTAATTTATAGCTGAGGGGACTAAGGTCCGGTGAGGTGATATGACTTACCCAAGGAAGTGACAGATGTCTTTATCACAAGGCAAATGGGCAGATTATCAGAAAGCAGCAGCTGGAGAGAGAAATGAATGGAACCAAAAGGAAAACTAAGTAGATTTAATTCATAGCACTCCAGACATCTTTCCTCTCCTCAGTAGTTTGAGGAATAAACTCAGTAGTTGAGTTTATTCCTCAAGTACACATATATTTGTGTGTTCATGTTGCTTTACAAAGAGATTTTTTCATATTATGTTCAGTAAACAACTGTTTATCTGTCTTTCCAACCAGATTAGGAGCTCCAGAAGAAGGTAGCACACTTCTCCATTATTTGAGTTCCCACCTCACCGCTCCATGCATCCGCAGGACCCACGTAGTCACACAAGGTCTCCATCTCAGGCTTGCTTTGACATCTAAGAACATGATGTCAACTTGCAGATAGTTGTCATTGCCAGTTTGGAGCAACACACCTAATCCTGTCAATTCACAGGAATTTTCCTCCTGTTCCTTTTCCAGTTCTGTTTCGCCTTACCCTAGCATCATCTTACTCCATTTACTAGTTTTCATTTTGAAGCATATTTTCTCCGGCCGCCACCCATGTTTTCTCTCAAGTTCCCCTACGTTGCCTTAGTACAGTTTCACTTTTCCAACAACAGATAGCACCTCCATTGCCTTAGACAAAGATTCATGGGGTCATGTATTTCCTTATCCCCGCGATGAGAGGTGGGGCCAGCAGAGGGTCTTTCCCAAAACAGACGGGGTCTGCAGCCAAAGGGCTGCACAGCGCAGAGCCGTGGGAGGCTGGTCATTTGCCTTTTGCTCTCCAGTCCATCCCTCACCTTTTTCCTGCTGGCTTTACCTCCCAGGGAGTTGAGCAGATGATGCAGAGTTTGTTTTATGCCCACAAAGGACATTCATGACCTGGGTTCAAAGCCTTCTTGGAAGATGTTGAGACTCATAGAGAGCTGTTTCGTGGTTCACCAATGGGGTAACAGATATGACAGAGGCTGGCTGTGCACCCTAAGGAACCACTCAGCTTTCTTGAGCCATGTGGCCCAGGTGCACAGCCTGGACACAGACATCCTTACGCTCCCCAACCCTAGAACAGAGAGATGACAATGGTGACAACCTCCCTAAGTGGTGACCGTACCGGCAGACCACATCCTGGAATGCAACTTCATGTGGATATTTCCAGAATCTTTGCCAGGCAGGTTAAGTTGCCTAGGGAGGACTATACCATCTGCTGTGGTCAATACTAATTGCCTGCTGTGGACACCCAGGTGGCTGGGGGCCACGCGAATCCCTTCATCAGACTTCTTCATCATCCCTTTGGAGGCAAAAAGCCAGAGGGCTCTCCCTGGATTATGCTGATTTTCTATATCAGCAATCAAGATGAACAAGTATACACCCTATGAAAGTTATACCTGCTTAGCAGGGGTGAAGGAGAGTCCTCTTGGGTTTCAATGAAGTAGGAGTCTGCCCCGCTTTCAGCATTCAGGGCAACCTTTGTCCCAGGAGGAGAAGAAACTCACTTCACTGAATTTTAAAAGAAGGCCAGAGAGAAGTTAGAAACTGGGGAAGGACAACCTGCTCCAGAGGCTGAAAGTGGCGATTCTGTCTTACATTAGTGTAACAGTAAATGGCTCACACATATTTGATTTAACATGACCCTCCTGATGGCCTGCGAGTATTGTTGTCCTCTCCTGATCCATAAGAACAACAAAGCTCAGTGGAGTGCATCCACTTCAGCAACACCCCGTACACACGGAGCGAGGGTCCACAAGCTCTCAGAGTTCTGGGAAGGCAAGGATGAACAGCACAAGGTCCCCTGCCCCGCTGGGATTTGTAACCCAGTCTGGAAGACAGACAAGTAAATAGGTCTTAGGCAGCAAGCGCTGTGAGAGAGTCTCCACAGGAGCCAGCCTGCTGAACCTGGTAGAGACCCAAGGCATGGATGAGGGGAATCCTCTCTGCATAAGGCTACTCAAGAACTCAACCTAAATGACCAGTGAGATGAGCAGGCCAGGAGGGCCTGAGAACACGTGGTACAAGACACACCAAGCCCAGACCAGCAGGGCCAGCGAGGGCGCACTGCTGAGCCCTCTGGAAACTGGACCAGCACGGATGGAGCGTCAGCGCCAGGCAGGAGGGCCTTGGAGGCCACAGTGAAATGTTTGCCGAGAAACGATTTAAAGACTTTAAACAAGTGAGGAATTTGGCAGATTTTATTTAAGATGCAGCCATGACTCAGATAACTGGGAAATGGATTTGAAGGGAGCAAAACAAGAGATAGTTAGGAGGCTATTACAACAGACAGGTGAGAGATGATGGAAGTCGGTCCAAGACAGGGCGCTGGTGGGAGAGAAACCTGACTGAAAAATATTTAAGAGGTAAAGAGTGACTATGAGGAGCAAAAAAGGAGTGGTCCAGGATGACTGCAGTTTATGATTTGGAGCTGCCTTTGATGGTGATGAGATATTGGGGAGTCGGGGGGCGGTGACTACAAATCCAAACCTCTGGCTCCCCACTGCAGGGTCTTTTGCATGTCCCTTGATGGGGAAGGGTACTAGGAGACCAGAGAAGGAGGGTGGTCTCTAACAGGAAACAAGATCACGCATCACCATAAAACACACCCTGAACGAAAGCAAGGCTACATAATTCTCTAAAAAAGTTGAGGGTGGCCGAGATCTGGGTTCCCAAAGAGTGGTGCACGTCTACCCCAGGCAGAGCAGAGGGGTATGCAGGCTCCTCGTGACCTGACAGAGAATTCAGCAGCCCTATCCCATGCACACATAGGAGTGTGGTGTGTGACCTCCCACCATCCCATCAGCCAGGGTGTTGGTCTGACTGAGAGTCTAGTAACCGTGAAAACTATTTCTTTCCCTAATGCTGACTACCTTTCTCTCATGGTTCCCCTCTGTCTCTCCACCCCAGGAGCAGGTGCCCATGTGCCAGGGAACCAGCAGAGCACACAGCTTAAGCACCCAAGTGCCTGGACCCTGGAGCTACAACTGCTTCCTTGCTGTGAGACCTCCCTCCCCACTCCCCACACATACCCTGACACATCCCCACGCCCACACCCTCTCCCACAAGCTCTCCTTCACCCCTCCCCCCACCCCTCCCCACAGCCACACCCCCACACCCACCCTCTCCCCTACTGTTTCCTGCTTTCTCCTGGGTATAAATACATGTGCAACACATAGAGTGCTGCCTGGAGGGCTCATGGGAAGTGCTGCGTGTGTGGTGGCTTCTCATTCTCTCTCACTGACCTAGAGGTCAGGTTTCTGTTCCCCCCGCAACAACAATTTCAACTCTGTCCCTGCCTGCCTTCCCAACCAACAAATGAACCCTGATTAGGGTAGAAATCGGATAGCAGTTTTCAACTCCAGTTTGATTTCCTGGTACAGACATTTCCCCAGAACTGAAATGCTGGTGAGTGAAGTGGAACCAGCCTGCTCTGTATTCTGGCTCCATTATTACACACTCTTTCTGGGTAATGAAATTATTTCTTATCCTCATGGTTTATACCGACAGCAATAAAAATTATGTTCAACCTTGTTGCTAGAATTCTTTGTTTAGTCATAGGAATAAAATTAATTCCCGAGTAATTTGAATTAATTCATTATCTCAGTATTTTACATATTTTTTACGTTGGGCAATATGAAATTACTGCTATTTGACCTTTTCTGACCTACAGGATGACAATGTCTTATAGTCACCTAATATTTTCAACCACTGATGGAATTTCTATTTATGCAGATGGGTTGGGTGAAAGAGTTGTTTGCTAAGATAACAGTAGAATTCCTCTTTGGGACGGAGCTATCTTTGTTTGGGGAAATAACCTTAATAGACATTCTGATTATGTAAAAGATTAGAGATGTGAAAAGACTAAAAGGAGCTATAATTTTTCTGCTTAATCAAATCATTAAGTTCGCAAGGTTTTTTTCATTTTGTTTCTTCTGTTGTCTCAGACAGAGGAATTTAACTTTTCTTGTGTGGGGAGAGTAAGACAGGGAGGTGTAGGCCTCAGGAGAGCAGGCCCTGGAGCTAAGGAAGAGACCAAAGAGTATGGACAGCATGACCATGGCCAAGAAACTTCAAGTGCAGAAATGCCCCCGATCAGTTTGAAGCTGAACTGTTGCTCCAGCATCTCCACACAGAGCCAGCTTTACTTACTGGCCTTGTGTTAGTGGTGTTTGGGGAATGTCAGTGCCAGAGTGCTGTCTACACTGTTGCAGGGAGAAAAGGCCCCTCGGGGCCAAGAGAGGAGGAGGGCCTTCAGAAGAGCCCTGCACAAACCAGCTCTTGAACAGAGGTGACGGGGGCTCACCCAAATGCAGGCATTGCATGGGACGTCTCAGAAGCATTGCACGTCTGGGCCACTGTTGGCCAGCCTGCAGTTTTATGTGTGATTCTAGAATTCTGGAGGATTTGGGGACACCTGGAATCCTTCATTCTGAGAACCCGAATCATCTGCATGTGCCTTTGTTCTTTCAGGAAATTCTTGCCTAGGAAAAGAAAAGTTCCAAATAACTTTGTTTCAAGAACTTCTTGAAAAATCCATTCAAAGGAACAGTCAACTATTAGACTTTTCAATAGAGAGCATTAATGACTATTTATACCCCAAGATTCTTTGAACCCCTTGCCCCAAAACCCTCATGTTGCTGTGTTCACCAATCCTAAGCCCTAAAATCATGAACTTTCCTCAATTCTAACTAAACTCCCCACGCCCAATGCACTGAGCCTCTTAAATCCACCCCCCAAAGCCTCGTAAATACCCCAACTGAAGCTCCCCTCTCTGAGATGCTATTAAAAGTGTCAAGGTCGTGTTGTCCCTGACCACAGTAAGCAATGAACGTGGTGGCTTATCAGCAGGTTATATGGTGGTATTTTCAAGGAGCCAGAATTTGTTCAGAGGAGTGGGACTGGGTACTGGGGGTACAAGTTCAGCCAGTCTTTGCCTTCATGAAGCTTCCATTATGATGGACATGAATGGAACAGGTCATCCCATTTAAGTCATTCAATAATTGATTGTAATTATGTAAATATCATTGTGGTAAGTGCTACAAAAAAAAAGAAGTACAGAGCCCTAAACAGGTGCAGCCCTGACCATTCTCATGAGAAGCAGGGGCTTGTGGAGGAGTGAGAGGGGCTGAGTCTGCAAAGGAAGCTGGCAAGGCTGGAGCTCAGCCCTGTACATCGCTACATTGCTCATTTTCACAGTGTGGCAGGGCAGGGTCTCAGGTTTATTAAGAGGGGACTGCATTTATAAAGAGGGAGAAGCGCTGTCCTAGCCTACAGTGAGGGGATCGCAGAATCTGGGCTGTGCACAGCAGTCCCTAGAGTGGGAGCAAGCATCCTTCACCGATGGGGAGAGAGTGGCGGTTGCTGCTGGGGAGGGCCAGGCAACAACGTGGGGAGAGGACCAAAGGTGAGCCATTGAGAAGTGTGCCTAAGTCATAATCCAGAGACCTGGTCAGGGGAGAACGGATGGCTGAAGCAGGTGGTTCTCGAGGCCAAGTTAGAAGCCTCTCCAATCCTTCAAAGAAGAATTGATAGAGGCTTGGACTGACGCTGTGGTAGGAGGAATCTTGAAGAGAGGATAGACTTGGGAATGTAGAACAAATACCTCCCAGTGCCTTACAATAAGAGGTAGGAAGTTGAGGGGAGGGAAGGGAGTGGTTTTAAGTGGCCTTAAGTCATGTCTAGATTCTAGACTCTGAAAGATTATAAAGGTAGGGCCTGGTGCCCTGGAATATGAAAGAATATGGCCAGTGCCCACAATAAAGTGTAAGACTGGTCTCAGAAATGCAGGTGCAACCCATGAATAGATCTGGGCCACCAGGTCTGGGCTGACTTGGATACAGCAAGAGTGGCTTGATTCTGAGTTGCTGCCAGACATTCGGAGAAGCCTCTTAATGCCTCTCTGATAAAAAACAAGCCTATGTCTGCAGGCAGTGGGAGGAGGGATTCAGGGAAGAGAATCAAATCAGAGACAAAAACTTGAGAAGGACAAGGTCATGTTTGGGGGATGAGGGAGAAAAGCCTGTGCTGAATGGAGGGCTCATTTGTGGAATAGAGATGAGGTGGGGAAGGTGTGCTGGGCCTGAAGGTAGAGAGCTAGCTGGGGATCAGAGGGAGCCCTGGAAGAGTCGGGATCAGGTACACGATGTATTAAAAGCAATGTGTTAGCAAGGGTCAGCTGGTATATGAAGGGTTAAGAGCCTAACAGGGCAGCTCTGGCCTTCCTCAGCTGAGATGACTCAGATCTGCAGAGGGTGGTGGCTGCAGGAGGTAGGGACAGGTGGAGGGGAACCTCGTCCAAGGCAGAATCCCTGGGGCCTCCTAATAGTTCAGAGGGTGGGAAGGAGAGGAGGGGTTACCAAGGCTGAGTTTGGAGCCTGAGTGACCAGGAAAATGGAGGAATTGGTGAGAGAACAGAAAGCCCAGGGAGAAGTAGGCTCAGGAGGTTACACCATCCTCAGCTTGGGATGCGTTGAGTGTGTGGCCGAACGTGTGAAGTCCAAGTGGAGACGGATCATGGCGAGGCCCAGAGACTATTTCTCCACTGGATCAGAAACTGATGGAGATCCAAGACCTGATTGATTTGCTTTTGGGTCCCCTCAGTGCCCAGCACCTGATCTACATTTGATGGCCTCGACCAATGTCTAATCTTGTTGAATCCAATGTCCAGTGGCTGCTGGAGAGGAAGTCGTTGCTATGGCATCCACCACAACAAAAGCTTATGTACATATCCTCATATTCACGCTGGGAAGTAAGGACAGGTGTGATCTAACCCACTTGAAAGACAAGAAGTTTAGCAACTTCTCCAGCTAGAAAGTAGCAGTATCAGACTTTGAACCCACATGCTCTTATACTAGAGACTGGGCTCCTGACTGTGGCAGTCCTTGGCTCTGAGTGCGTATCAGTTAGTGTAGATTTGAGAATCACCAGCATAGTGCACGAGCAAGGAAGAGAGACAGGAAACAGACGCCTGAGTTGAAAATGGAAGTCTTTCCTCTCCTCCATCCCCACCTTTCACCTATAGGACAGGACTGAGTGAGCTACCTCACCTCTTAGGAATTAAATCCTTTTAAGGGGCCCTGAAACTTGGAAGCTGTTCCTGAGTTCTTATTCTGAATGACTCACCTGGGCTCTAGGACAGTCAAAAGTCCAAGGGCTGAATGCTAATTCATTGAACTTTTGAGCTCTGAAATGAATGACAATATATCCATCATTCCTATGGAGGTGACCTTCCAAAATGTCTCTCTCTCTCTCTCTTTCTCCACACACATACACACACACACACACACACACACACACACACACACATCCCTGAAGAGCTCTGGGAGTAATTAAAAGTGAGATAAGGAGCCTCCTTGTCTCTGGGAGGAGCTGGCTTCTATTGCTGAACCATCAGCTTGGTGCAGGATTTCTAATCAGCCCCTTGTTTGTGTCTTCCCAGAGATGTTGGATCTTCAGGCAATTGTCAGATAAGCTATACCCACCTCTAAAACAGAGGGCCCCTGCCACCATCAGTAACACATAACATTTAGATGTAGCCAAATTCCCCAAAAGTAAGCAACGTTGGGTTCATGTGGGGTGTGTCCTATCAGAACAAAAAATGACAATGAATTAATAAAACATACCTAAATCTCCCTTCCTTCCTATTTGTGCTGCTTAAACCACAACACAGAAGCAGGCTTAGAACTACACAGTGGTTCTCACAAGGGTTCTCACTCTATTTCATCCGCCTACTTAAGTACTTTCATAGCACAGGGCTGCAGCAATGAAGGGAGTGGCTCACATCTTCCCAGCCTGGCCCTGGCCCTGCCCCTGGCGGTGTGTCCCCTGTGAGCTGACATTCTTCAAGAGTAGAGCGGCTCATCTGATTGGGTCATTTTACGCAGAAGAGAAGAGAAGCTCTGAGACACAGCAGGCTTTCTATGGAGACAAAGAGCCTTTCTGTTCTTTGTGATTTGACACTAATTTGGTTATTATTTTTGCTTCATTCTACAGCTGGCCTCTGAGAGGAGCTGACTTTTGCCTGGGGCCATCTTGCCAATGTTAACAAGTCCTCTATTTGCCCTGGAGAATCCTCCTCCTGTTTTGAAACATAGCATCGGGTTCACAGCTTATATCCACCTGGCTGCTGCCTACAATGTTTCCCAATTAAGGAGACACATGGGGTGAGCCCCACTGAGGGCAGGGCCCTGCCCATGTGGTGGGGACATGGTACACAGGATCACGGTCCAGCATCACCCAGGCACAGGCCTTACTGTCATCCCACGGCCCCTGCTTCCCATCCTGCCCCCTCTTCCAGGACATCCTGAGCTGTGGACATCAGATATTCACAGTTGGTCTCCTGTGTCACTTTTTAAGTATCTGCTCTGTCTTGGTCCTTCCACGTGCACTTGACGTGCCCATGCAGCCATTTAAACAGATTTGCCTTCTTTCTGGTCATTTTCTACTCTGCACCATTCACTTGCCTGGGCCCTGTCCCTTCAGCTCTACTTTCTGTGTTGCTCTTTAAAATGGGCCACCCACCCTGTACCTGAGCCCCTAGGGACTCAGCACTTCCTTGTCCACCAGCCACTCCTGAACTGGACTCCACCCTGGTCCTCCACTCATGGGAGAGGCTCCTTTGAAACATGTAATTTACTCTAGTAAACGACTTTTCCAGAGCTCACACAGAGTAGAATGTTCCATAGTGAGGACCACAGAACAAAGCCCCAGGTTTTCTATGAGTGCCTGTGGAAATGCAGATTCCTGGGCCACATTCCAGACCTCCTGAGTCAGGATCCTTGGAGGTAGAACAAGGAATCTGCATTTTTACGACCTCCCCAGGTGTGTCTTATCCTCACTGTTTTCAGAACATGCAGGGCAAACGTTCAGTGAGGACCAGGAAGTCTCAGGAAGCTTGCGATCTTAGGGAAGTGAAAGTAGACACAACCACAGTACAAAATGGTTCCCAACATTTCCCAACAGTTTGACAAGAGAATTTCTGGGACCCTTTTGTGCCCTAGGACTCCAATCTCCACAGTTTCTGGCTTCCAGACAGGAGCTAGCTGCCTGCATAGGTGGGTGATTTTCTGCTGCTGAGAAGAAATTATTTCCTCATACATCATTCATTCCTTCATCCCAACACTTATTAAGTGCCTACTGTGTACAAGCTCCTATCACAAGGAGGGCGTGTGCCCTAGAGTACAGAAGGGCCCATAATTTCTCTTGTTGAAACTTCTCAGTTTATAGAGAAAAAGCCCCAGAAGTTCAGAAAAGAAAATAACTTGCGCCTAGTCACATAACCCCTATGAACAGACCAAGTCTTGGGTGCTCAGGTAGGTTCTTTTCCATTTGGGCTTGGGTTTAGTGAAGATTTTCACACTTTTATTCTGATAATAAGCAAAAATGTTCTTTTGAATTTGTATTTCTGCTATTATATTTTTAATTTTCAAGAGCTCTTTCTTTGTTGTTCTCCGAAGTTTTCTTTTAATAGCATACTGTTCCTGTTTCATGGATATGAAGTCCTCTCTCGTCTCCTGATGTTGTGCACTACAGTTTTTTTTTTTTTTCCCAGCATTATCTCTTGTTTCCTTCAAGATTTTTTTTTTAAAATCTGTTTTGGTCCTTGCCTCTCATGTTAAAAACTTCCTCGAGGTGTTTGGTGTCATTAAAGAAAGGCATTAAAAAGCTGAATGGCGCTGGCATCTGGTGGACTCTGCTGCACAGAGTCGGGGCTGTCCTGCCCATTGTGTCCTTGGGAACCCCTCACATTTTCATACCTCTACATCTGTCTCTTGGGCTGCATCCATTCAGGATGTAGGATTTTACTTATTCTCCCTCTTTTTAGTAGGGCACCTCACCCTTATCTCTGTTCATATCACTCTCTGTCCAAAGCCTCTCCAGTTTGAGTTCTCTGCAGAATCAGTTCACCGTCTCCTGGCTGTGTGGGTTAATAGAGGAGGCAGGGTAGGCAAGATGCATCTAATTGTCCCTTGTGCACATTTTCCCTCAGTCCTCCTGTTTTGTACCTCACTAGTCAGTTGTGCCACCTTCTGAGCTTTGGGTGCCTCAACCCCTCTGGGGCTCGGCAGTGGCATGGGCTTACTTCTACTTCGCATTCCTCCTCTGCAGACATGCAGGTTTCTGCTTTCTCTGTCCTGTTGATCAGTTATCAATCATTGATCTGCTATCATCCGCCAAAACTGTGCTGATGTCTCTTGTCTTCTGTGCTCACCACTACTGTCCTCCTTGTCCTTGTGAGTTTATACCATTCACTCATTCATTTATGTACTCTCATTTTGGTGGGTTTTGGAATGGAACGTGGGTCCAGTCTTCTTTGTTTAACTGGAAGCCTTGTAGAAGTTTAAGAGTCAAAATGTATAATATTCAAGTTCAACCCCTTCAATTGATAGAACTGCAAATAAGCTTGAAAAATCTTCCCACCTTAGCTTGTCCTTATATTTCGAAGGTCACTGAGAATCTTCACTCCTCAGAGCAGATATATTTAGATATCCCTGTTTGTGGCTAGCCAGTTCTGAGTGAGTGGCAGGTAAATGGTGACAGGCCTAAAATGCATGTTCCTAGTGAGAAAGAGGAGTAGGGTGACCCCCAAGCAGACAGGCAGAAGAGACATTCAGTGGCAGGTAGTGATCAGAGATTTAATGGGATTCTCCCAAAGAGAAAAACATCCATCACACGTCCCCAGGGTGGAAGCAATCTCCTGAAAACGGGCTGTCCTCTCAGTTCTTCTCCCTCACACGCTGTGAACACCCTCAGCTGTGACAACTTCCAAGTTCAGGATTAGAAAGAGAGACAAAGGTCATATACACCTGCAGAGCAGATTAACAACAGGTCCAACTGGCTTTGAAGCTTTCATGTCTCAGTTTTCTTCTTATTAATCGAAGTGTGTGACTGTGCGTGCCTTTAGCTTTTTCTCCTCTACATCATACTCAGTATCAAGAGGGCTTTGCGGCTTCCTGCATCTCCCTTGATTCTGCTGGCACATTCCAATTGGTGAAACTCCCCAGCAGGTAGGGCCCAGGGCAGGGAATGTGCTACACCCGCCTCAGAAGACAGGTGGGCCAGGCCCTTCTCAGCTCAGGAGCAAAGAGCAGTTCTCCAAGACACACAGCACCTCTGCAGGTGGGAGCCTAAAACTCATGTGCCTCCTTCACACATTGTTGTCAGGAAGTCAAATGAAATAATTTATGTGAATATGCTCTCTCTCTCTTTTTGATGGGAGGTTATTTCCTCTTTTAAACTTTTTGAAGTGCTATCTATTTACAAAAATGTATACAACTTGCAATAATCTAATTCAAAGTGAATATGTTCATGTGACCACCACTCAGAATCAGAAACAAAGCACTTCTGGCACCCAGGTGCCCCTTCATGCCCTCTCCCCATCACGAGCCCCAACTATAACCACTCTCTAGTATTCTAACAGCACAGATTAGTTTTGCCTATTTTTAATATAAGTAATTATTATGTAAATATATCATCCAATATATAATCTTCTGGGTCTGGATTCTTTTGTTCAACATTATATTTGTGAGATCCATCTATTCTCTTGGGTATAGCTATCATCCTGAATGTTTTTAAACTGTAAAGCAATAGATAAAATTAGGTTTTAGCTGTTTAGCTGTATAATTCAAATGCCATTTAGAACAATCATTTCTTCTGCTTGTCTTAAAAGCTACCAGTAGGAGCAAAGAATTATTTGTATTTTAAACATATCATATAATGGATCTAAAATTCTTTCTTTTATGAAAAAGAAATGGCAAGGGAACCATGATTTGTCTATTTCATCATAGCCTGTCAAATTCTCCAGGTCCTAATGGATTTTGTCTGAAAGTCTTCTTGCCTGCTTCATTCCCCCTAGTCTCAGAGAGGCCTCCTTTTCCTGAAGCAGATGCTCCCCACGAGGAAGCACATTCTCCCTACCCGGAGTACAACGACAGTATCCAATCTTAGACACTCTTTTTAATCTATATTTATGTACTTATGCAAATTAGTGGGGCCATGCTGTTCATCTCCAAGGGAAATATAAAAGATTAAACTGAATAAGAATAGTGTAACTACCTACTCACACCAGAGCCTACCATCTGGTATGATTATGAGATCACTAAAATTAATGGCACTTTTATTTAGCTAATGAAATAGTCTGTGGCCAGATCAAATACCAAAGACATTCATTAACTCCTAATTGAGGAAGAGGAAAACTGAATTGAATTTTACATGCTAATGTTTTCTGAAACAAAGCAAAATCAAACTAAGGCAAAAAGAAATGAGACATTTGTAAACTTCTCAGCAAGCTGCCAATATTTCCTTTCTCTCTACCCTTGCATTCTGCGTGGTGCCTGACCATTGCATACAATCATATTCTCCATTAGCAAATACCCCCAAAGACACTGTAAAAAAATCACTGTAAAGGAGTAAAGTGCCTAGAACAGTGATATGGTTTTTACCCGAGCAATAGTTGATGAAAATAGCAGACAATTTTGGGGAAGAAAGCTGGCAGTTGGCTGAGCACAATTCCCAGATGCTGTGTCGACGCCCGTGGGAGGAGGACACAGGGCAATCACGGCTCCTCCCTCAGCACTTGTTACATTATTACCCAATTTCTACTCACCTTTTACAACATTTTCTGTAGAAGTCCATGCACCCTTATGGCCAAGAGACCAACTCAATGAGTATCTTTTATGAGAGGGAAAACCCAATCAGTGGCAGCATTTGAGGAAATGGGAACCTAATGACACAGATTAGAGAAGTGACACTAGAGAGGACACGACTCCCTCCCGGGGGCACAGCAGGAGCTCACAGCGGCTGGCTGGGCTGCAAACTGTGATTTAGCCCAGCAGATGCAGCAAGGCCGTCTGTAAACATGAAATTGCATCATCTTGGCCCTTAGCCCAGCTGCTAATTCATGGAAGGCAGAAGTGACCCTGTGAGCCATAAAAAGGTGCAGGTTACTTTGAGAGGAGTAGAAGTGGAAATAAGGACTGTGAAGTGCTTCAGAAAAAAATCAGATGAGAAAGAAAGAAAATAGCTATCTTAGAGCAGTTTATTATAAACAAAGCATCTAAACGTATGCCTCTGGGAAAGTGCTTTCTCACCTCAAGAACAGATAGTATACAATTGATACGCACATTTCGGAGTTAAAACTGGCAACTTCCATCTCACTTACACCTTTGAACTTGTTTTTATTGTTTTCTATTTCAGAATGTTTGTGGTAATTTGAACAACCACAGGTAATATCCCTCAGATTTCGATTTCTAACCAGACAGTTTCCATGACCCGTCCTGAGCACTGGCGTCAGGTTCACCTTCCTAGAACAAGGCAACCTCCACCCAGCACTCCCTCAGTGATTCTCTCACTCAGGGAAGTGCAGCTCCTCTGCTGAGCACACTCCACCTCCACTTCCCCCTGCACCTTACTCCCCACTACTTCCCAAAAAGCCTTCAGGTCCAGCCAAGCCAGGTCCCTCAGGGCATCCCCTTCACAGCATGCTCCGTCCTGGGTTTATTCAGGTCTGCTCTCCTCCCCTCCTCGATTCTGTTGAACTCTGATGCCCTTTCACATTGCTACCCAGACATTACTATATCTGTCCAGTACCCTCTTGGAGACAGCCAGACTCGGCAGAAGCATTCTACGCGAAGGGACTTTGTGTTCTGGGGACCAGACTGGACCAAGGGAGACGTTCATCCAGGGTGGGCAGAGAAAAAACCCAAAACCTAGCCACAGAGGAGCCCAAAGTCAGAGAAGCCTGGAAAGTGGCACTAAGCTTCAGATTCAAAGGGCAGAAGGAGGTAAATACCCAGGACATACTGTGGGACTACACGGCCCCCGCCCCGCCCATGTGGGTTAGGTGCAGCCACAAGGCTGGCATCAGCCAGTGAAGTGAGAGTGGAAGTGAGGATTCTGAGCAGGGTTATTTCTATTTGCTGTTTGCTTTCTTTTACAGAACATTAGCATATACCATTGGACTCGATTTCCTTTCTCCCAATAATTACAGTTGATACAACTATTTGGTATTTGGTCACTCCTGGCCACAAGCTATTTACAAGCAAAATGTGGACTTCATTCATTTTAGTAATCTCATGATGATACTGAGTAACAATATCTGAGAGGCAGAATCTGGTGCGAGCAGGTGGCTCTGAGTTCTGGGGTCAACTTTGCAGTTGGAAATGGCATGTGCCTCTTTTTGTTCAGTTTAAATAAACTTTTTACTTTAGAATATTTTTCAATTTATGGCAAAGTTGCAAAGATAGTACATAGAGTTTCTGTGCATTCCTCCCTCTGTTCCTTCTCTTATTAACATCTTACATTAATATGACACATTTGTCATCGCTAAGGAGTGAACCCTGGTCCATTACTACTCTCTAAATGCCACGTTATTTGGATTTCACTAGTCTTCTCCTAGGGTCCATTTACTGTTGCCAGGCCCCATCCATAATACCACATCACATTTGGTCGGCATGTCTCTTTAGCCTCTGCCGGGTGGTGACAATTTCTCAGACTTTCCTTCTGTTTGATGACCGTGACAGTTTTAAGGAGTCCTGGTCAGAGATTTTGTAGAATGTGCCTCAATTTGAGTTTGTCTGATGTTTTTCTCATGATTAGACTGGAGTTACAGGTTTTAGGGAAGAAGACCACAGAGGCGAAGTGCCCTTCTCATCCCATCGCATCAAGGCTACAGGCTACCATGGTGACTTATCCCTGATGATGTTCATCATCTGGCCGATGGCGTTTGCCAGACATCTCCACCGTGAAGTCACTCTTCTCCCCTTTCCACACTTTTGGAAAGGAGCCACTGAGCACAGTGCACATCCTGGGCTGGGGAGTTAAGCTCCACCCCCTTGAGGGAGGAGTATTTATATACATTATTTGGAATTCTCCACACAGGAGGTTGGTCTCTTGTCTCTTGTGCCACCAGAATGGAAGTTTTAGATGTCAGAGTAGCCTTTGCTATGTTCTCTCTTCCTACTGTACTGATGACTTCTAACAGTGGCTCCATCAGCCTGGACCCAGAAAGAGGACAATGATGACATGCAGCAGTGTTCCCAGCTGACCTGCAACAACATGTAATAGGAACAAGAAATGAACCTCTACTGCTGTAAGCCATCAAGGTTTGGGGAGGTGTATGTCATGGCACCATCACCAAGCCTATCCTTTCTCAGGGAAGCGGAAAGCGAGGTTGTGTTTAACGGGGAGGAGTCAGGAAGGTTGGAGCCATGCAGAGGCAGCACACCCTTCTGTGGATTAAGACTGAGGCTGTGGACAGGGCCAGGACATTGGAGGTCTGCTCTGACATGATGTGCTCTATGCAGCTTGAGGGCCACATGGCACTGAAAACCCCTGCCTGAGGGTGCAACTTTCCCTTCCAGATCTCTCCCTAGCGCTGCAACATACACTGGTTTTTTCATCCTTCAAATCCTGAATCAAATCATTATCTCCTCCTGGCCCATAACCAACTTCTCCTCTCAACTTTGTATTTCTGCACATGGTGTAGTCATTTTCCCTTTAATGTTTCCTCACTGATGACTTAGTGTGGCTGAATGCAGCTTCTCCCATGCTCAATCATTTCTATAGATTTTACTCCACAGGGTTACAGTGATCCTCAGCTTTTCATTCCCACAGTCCCTTCTCTAGCTCAGACCTGCACTGCTTTCTGTCTGGACCACTGTGATGTATCCTAATTAACCTCCCGATCTCTCTTCACTCTTCCCTTCTTCCCCTCTAAGTATCTGTCTCTAAATCAAAGACCAGATCAATTATTTCTATTGTGTGAACTACCTTCTTGGTCTGCCTTTCACAGTTTTGCACAATCTGGTCTCAGTCTGCCATCCAGCCTCATCTCTTGTTAGTTCTCCACTGCAGACATGCCTGATGGATCCATTCTCCAAGTACTTATATTTCGTTATAAAGTATCACTCTGCCTGTTACACCTTATCCTCTTTTCTCCTCCTAGTGGCAAACTCTCGTGCCCTTCAAGTTTTGTCTCAAAAGTCATCTCTTCTTTGAAATATTTGCTGACTCTTTTTCTATTTCATTCCTTCTTCCTTTCTCAATTTAGAAAAATCATATTCATCATTCAATGTTTGATTCAAGAATCATCTCTTTTATAACATTTCTCTTTCTTTTCTCCCCTCTTCTTCCTTCCTCCTGCTCTTCCTCCCTCCCTTGTCTCTTTCTATTTTTCTATAGAAAAATAAGCTAAGCCCTGTGCTTTTGGCAGCGATAAGACAACAAAGAAGACACAGTCCTTGTGCTAGTCTATCAGAAGGGGCAGACACATAATCAAATAAGAGGAAACTCCCTTCAGAAGGAACTATCAGCCTCCTTGGGCGCTCCGTCAAGGCTCTGTATCCCATGCTCTATCTTCAGAACTCCTCACATTGTCCTAGAATGGCTCATCTAGCTTCCTGTCTCAGGAAGAAATTGTGAACTTCTAAAGAACACAGCCACCTTAGTCATCTCTGAATTTATAATGCCTAGAATCATGCCTGGTACATAATGATTAATCAACAAATACTTGTTGAGTTAAATCCAAATAAATTGATACTATACGTTCTCTCTTGGGGGTTTCTTGCTGCTTGGTGAATTTTTTTAGCAGACTTGAATAAGGAACAAGTTTCCTGTTATAGTCACCTCGTAGGTGAGCATTAGATTTTGTTTTGTGTTTATACCAATAAAAATATGAATCCATATCTAAAAAGAGGCAAGGTTTGTATAATGTTGGAGAAAATGACTTCTTCTGAGTTTTCTTCTATTTGGAAACCTCACAGGTCTTTCCCTTTGCAATGAGTTGTGTGTCTAAAGTTTATAACTGCAATGATGAGTTAATATTAGTTACATTTTATGTGACCCAGAAATAAAAATAAGCCTCATACTCTGCGAAAATGGCAAGCAATTTAATCAGAATCTTACAAAAACTTGATCTATTTTAAGGAAATAAAAAGTGCAAAAGACAAGTGTTTGACTTAATTATTACATAAAGTTTAAACAACTAACTTGAAGCATTAACTTCCCAGTCTAGTTTCAGGTTATTGGTGGCTGTTCGTAACTGGCTCTTGGGCCAGCTCCAGGGTATGCTACAATTGCCTGTTTAGAAACTGATGTGAATTTTCCCTCAGCTTCACTTCCATCTTCTAAGAGTATGTGGAAGAGCAGTGCGTGACCATTTTGTGGCTGTGTGTGTCATGTTGTGGCCTGGGCAGTGGAGTGGCAGTGGCCTTCAGTAGGAGCTGCTGGAAACCAGTCAACCCCCTCAGGGTGAGGAGCAGAAATTAGGGAGCTGGGAAGGCCAGCCCCCTGAAGCTCCTCATTGGTCTCAGCCTTTTCAGAAAGGTCCTGCTCCTCTTTGTCAAGCTCTTCCAGGCCTCTGGAGAAGTGGAGACCAGGAATAACTTCCCATGGGTGTGTAGGTGGCAACAGCCAAGACAAGCTGCAGAGAGGCCTGGGCAGGTTGTGTTGTTGGGGGTGGAGCAGAGCCCACTGCTGGAGGAGCAATGGCTGGGCCTCCTGGACCCAGCACTGTAGTGTGAAAAGACGATGTTAAAGTAAAATAATAATAATGTTAGCAGGCACTTATACAGCACTTAGTATGAGCCAGGCAGCGTTCTGACAGCATTACATATATTAACACATTGTGAGCTATTTTTTCTCTAATATCATAACCCCCAAAATGCAAGGGACTACTTACTCCTTGGTATTTCTGGCAAGAAACCATTTTCCATTAAGGCTCTTTAAAATCTGCTCTTAGCATACAAGGGGAAAAAAAGAGCAATCCCTACCTTGAGAGAGCCTATCAGGGACTGCCTAGTAAACTTTTTCAAAAATCTGTTTATGCCCTGTAATTAAACTCTTGAAATTTTGCTTTAAGGGCCAAAATAGGTTATATGACCAAAAGCCAAACTCAAGTAATTTTTATGAACAAACAATACATAGCTAAACTGTAAATTCTTTTTGGATCTCACAGTGTTATAAAGTTTTCCTTAACACAAAAGTAAATTTTCCTCCCTGGAACGTCCTTCTTTGTTCTTTATGATCTCTCCCGGGGCAGCTCAAAGTATGTTCAAATAAACATAGCGCTCATTTGTTCCCAGTCATTTCCCTTCTTCCTTGCTAAACCTAATCAACTAATTGAGGCCTTCTTTAGATGAGATGTATGTATGTATATAAAATAGATAGTTATAGAAATAGTGCACTGTGTCGTTTAAAATGGACATTCTGTATGTGACAGTACAAGCACATGAGACTGACATTGATAATACATACATTGATAAGACATACACATACACGGGAAGTTCTTTGACAATGGGCCCTGTCAGTGCAATGCAAACACACTCTACCAACAGTGAGAGCCTCTTTCCTCCTTGGGGAACAGTCAGCATGCATGCCTAAGATGGCATGCATTTACTGGCATGGTTTTACTTTCTCCCAAGTGTATTCCATCGCTTCATTGTGTCTGTCTTTGGTTCACATTTTTGTCCATCGGATTTTACAGACAATCTGAAAAGCAGAAATCATATGAGAGATTATGAAGCTTGTACCCATCAGTGTCCCAGCAGGAAAGAGATGATATGCTCAAAGGGGTAACTGAAGAGACTTAAGTGACAGGCTATCTAGAAGAGTCAGAAGAGGATTAAGGAAACCAAGGAGCCATGGTAAAGCCCCAGGGATCAGCAACAAACAGAAGGTTACCACCCCTGGGCCTGGAGGGACAGGTGGGGAACACTGATCAGAACTCAGAGGGATGGTGGGGAAGATGGCTGTGACAAGACCTGGGGCTCCAGGGCAGGAGCCAAGTACTGCAGAGGCCCGGTCTGTTAGGGAGAGAGCCAGGCAAGAAATCTCCAATTCTCCCCTGCTCCCATCTCTCTCAGTGCCCCCCATCAACCAAGCCCAACAGGAAGCAGAGGTCCAGGTGATGGGGAGGGAAGAGGTCAGCCTTCCTGCCACAAAGTCAATGTGAGCAGGGTAGCCAGAAGATCTAGAAGGGCAAACAGAAAGCTCAGCCCAGCACGAAATGCAGTGAGAGAAGCCAGGGTCCCGGACGGCGGGGCCTGTGCACTGCGTGTTTCATGACTGTGTCTAGTGCGGAGCTGACACACCCTGTGCGCCCCACAAGAGGTTGACTGAATCTGTGAACAGATTAGAAGTAAGGAGCTCCGGAAATCTAAAGTATTATAACTGACAGGAGAATACTCATCACCTTTGATTTTTTTAAACAAGGAACACATCACATATTAATACTATTTAAAACTCCCTCTTCCTAAAACAATGTCTTTCTTTCACTAATCAGCTAATATTAAAGAGGAGTCTGATGTTTGATTTTCCTCTCCACTAACCCATCCATAACCAATGCACAGCGGAATTGTCTTCAGAAGGGAGTTTCTGATGCCTTTACGCATCTATTTTTATAAATAAATGAACGAGCAAAGCCCTGCTAAACAGAGTACCAAGGCCAATAAGGCTTGGCCTCAGGAGGCAGATGCCTTGGGCTCAAGACTCCAATTCCATGATGTGTGTTCCGTGGGGTAGGTCACCCACAGTCTCCACACCGCAATCTCCTCAGCTGGAAAATGGGGATAACAAACGTACGTACCTCTTAGGTACCCCTTTGTGGTGACTACCTACCTTCATCAAACACTGATGTAGCACTTGGTATGTTTCAATCAGTCAATAACTTCTATTGATTCAAATATGCAAAAGCTCTTGCTTTGACCTGGAATCTCTGATTGATCCCACTGCCTGGTCACTGGAACCTACCTTTCTGTCTGGCCCCTTTGGAGGGACACATTGGCTCTGTTCTTCAGTTTTGGAAATGGTGATTAGAGTCAGGCTACTGGATAAAACACAGGATTTTAAAATACAAATAAGTACAGAAAATACGCAGATAAAATATCAAGTCAAAAAAATTGAATTTCAGACAGAAAACAAATAATTTTTTAATATTAGTATGCCCCAAATATTGCATGGCAACCCTTGTTGGAGGCCACCTCTCAAATCACTGTCAAGTCCAGATTGGCCCATCCCATGCCATGGTCTCCCCCTCACCCAGTGCAACCCCGGGGCTAGAGCCCAGGTTCAACACCCCTGCACCCCTAGAGGGGATGTTGGACAGATACCCACACTGGCAGTAAAGCTATATTTTGCCCTCACTTGAATCCTTGGCATAGATATTCTGGAGTCTATTCTCAATATTAGACATGTAGGATGAGCTGTATGAAATAAAGTAAAGGGATTCAAATTTTAATGGTCACCTTTTGCTCTCTAAGGATCTATCAGAATTCCACCTTGGATGTTATGAAAAAGAAGTTTCCTCTCACATCGCTTGTCAATGGACTTTCAATAAACTTATATGGACTTTGTTTGCTTTGTGAATGGATGAAAGAAAGACTAGCTTTTCTAGCTTCTGTTTTGATAATGACAGTTGGGAATCTGAAAGGCCTTTTCTAGCTTAGTGGGTCAGAATTCTGAAGATGCTGCCTGGAATCTTATCAGATTCAAAATGGACTATACATTTATTCTCACTTTCCCCAAGTCCAAGGACAATCCTCGGAGGCAGAATGCGGTTTGTTCACCAGGAAGGAAATGGAGGCAGGTGCTGGCAAGTGGTCTGATTGCATAAGGGAACTCACGGTTTTCATCTTCATTATCCATGGAAATTTGCCCCACTGACTGGATAAAGGCAATGGAGCTTATTAGCAAATTTAAATTAAATAAGGCATCCAGGGAAGAATTTTCTGCCACCCAATATTTTTCAAAGTTTGGGCTCTAATTCTTGTCAACTTATTTATCACTGTTAACTCTACAGATATAATTAATTTTGCCAGTTTTATTTCAAAATGTAGTACATCTTTTGTTTTTTAAGGGTAACCTTTACTCTGTTCCCTTTCCTCTCCCAATTATAACTGTTTCTCTCTGCTTACTTCCTGAATGCTGACATATCATAAGTCAGGTTTTCAGACCAATATGCCGGAGGCAGGTGGCCATGAGGATACGGGTCTTTCTACAGCTAGGCATTCTTATGTCCTCTGTCACGTGTTTATGTAATTAATCCAACAGCCCATCTCCACTCTCCCCCTCCCGCTGCACCCTGTGACCAGGGCAAAACCCCTATTTGCTGGATAAGCTGAATGCATGTCTCTATTTTTGTAAGAATAGAAGACAAGTTTCTGCCCCACATTGATGATCGTTTTATTTTGTGCATTCAAATCCCCTGGCTCTGCCATCTTCTAGCCATTGAACTTGGACAAGTTGTTTAACCTCTCTGAGCTTAAGTTTTCTCGCCTGTCAAACGTAGAAAATAAAAGTTAAGTCATGGTTGTTTTGAAGCTTAAATATAATTATTTAAAACATTGCCAAGACTGAGACTGTCCCATCTTCATCAGTGTCTGCCAGTGGCCCTAGCCAGCCTGCTTTCTCCCCTTTATCTTCCACAGACATCACTCCCCCAAACCTCTCCCACTCCTAATCCCATCTCATGGCCTACTTCCCAGAGGACCTGGATGACGCAGAGAGAGGGAGAAGAAAAAACATTGGACAACCATGGGGAGGAAAGGAAGCTCCCTGTTCCTGGGCCTACCCTCAAGTTCCTTCCATTTAAGATCTGGCCTACTGAAGAGCAGTGAGCGTCCCTACTGAAGCAGTAGTCTTCACCGGGTGACTGCATCCAATGTCTGGCCAGAACCCTGAAAGTGAGTGAACTAAATCCACGACCCTGCCCCGAGCCAGCTCTGGGCCTCTGAATTCCCAGTGTCTGGTGGGTTTTCAGAAGCCTGATAACCACATCAAATATTAGCAAGCATGAGAGACTTTCTTATCTAGAACTCCTTCCTAGCTGTTTACTTTGTTTTATTCTTAAAGCTGTCCTCTGAGGGAGGACTTTTTCTAACTGAGGACAGTAAAGCACAGAGCAGTTGAGTAACTTGTCTGGAGTTGCACAGCGATGAAGCAGCAGAGCCACGGCTTCAGAACAGCTTCGTCAGACCTCCATCATCCATCACACTGCTGCTCCGCAGGGGGCTCCACTGCTAAAGGCACCTTATCCGTTAACTAAACCTCTGATGCACAAAACAGTAGGAACAAGGCTTTCTCCTTCACAGTTAAAGCCAAACCGATTTGGAAGTGAGCAATTTCAGCACAAACCTGTGGCATTTTGTCTTAAAGTTGTCATGCATGCACTGTGCATGCATCATATAGGCACATCACCTTTTGATCTTGTAAACATATGAAGTCACAGACCTCTTGGCTGTCATATCTCTCCTGAAAGTATCTGCAGAGACAAGTTTGGCCAGAATCAGCTCACGATTTGACAGACCAGTGGAGATGCTCTTTGCTGCTGCTCAGGAAACAATGGGGCAGAAAGGACAAGACTCTCCCCTCCTGCTAGCTTCTCCCTCAGCTGCCAACCACCAGCCAGTACAAAACAGTCTGCTTCCAACAGTCCAGTTCTGCATGACGGGAGCACTAACTGCTGCTCCCACCTGGACAGCGAGGCAATGCGGCAGCTGTATAATTTTTTTTGGGTCTTGGAAACTTGTGCTTCCTGAATATTTTGCCAGTTCAATGTGGAACTGAAGCTGTGTTTTGTTCCTAGCATGGCCACATCCTAACAGGTCACAAAACCTTTGGGGTGGGGGAGGGGAGTGTAACACAACAGCTGTTCCCAGATATGTGCTCCCTCCTCCTTAGAGGCCACTTTCTCTCCTACACAGAGTTTCCGTGATGGGTACCAAATGAGAGCTCAGCCTTGAAACGGAGCCTGATGGAAGCCACCCACCTAAAGTTCCACATGGGCTTTCTAATGTCTGCACAGAAGCCAGCCTTGACTTGATTTTTCTTAAAAAGCTGCCTGAGAATGGAAATAAGGGAATGGAATTTTCTCAAATGTCTAATGTTTGTCAACTGTTTTTACAGTACCATTGACACCTATCACAGACAGACGGGGCAGCAGGAGCTCAGGCCCATGTGGAGAGGCTCTCCTATTAGGTGCAGTTGAGGTGAGAAGTCCTGGGGCCCATGGCAGATGTCTGACACACGGCAGGATGTTCATATACAGAGGAAGCTGAGGAGTGGGGGTCTATGGCCCTCATTCGGATTAAACTAGTGTGAAAAATTAAAGAACATTCACAAGACACAAAATCTAAACTGACGTTTCAGCAGAAGCAAGAAGTCCAGGTCAGAGACCCTGGGGAAGTCCCTAAACTTTCCCTAGATGTAGAAAGGGAGTTTAAGATGATCTTGTCAAGTCATAAAGGGCAGGCTGACCCAGCTCTCTCCAGGTGATGCATGCAGAGAGTATGGTGATTAGTCGGCGGGACTGGGACAGAAAGCGAGGAGGAAGCATAAGTGCATAAAAGAAAGTCCTGGAATGAAAATATCAAAATATCGGGTGATGGGACTATGATTGTTTTTCTCCTTTCTAATTTTCTAGTTTTTCCAATATTCTTATAACGATAATATATTTTATCATTTAAAAAGTATTAAAATAAACAGTTGTTAAGGGTAGTTTCTGAAGGTAATTTCTTCCTAAACACGCAGTCCCCATGACTCATTTTTTATTCACCACCCTGCAGCAGCCACACGCACAGCAATAACTTTTGCAATATTTGTTATGCATTAAATCGTAAAACTCTGTGAGGCCCGGCAGACCTGCACTCAACACGGTGCTTTGAGGATAAAGGTCCCCATTTAATAAGTACTTGAGCACTGCCACATCTTTGTCAGTGGACTATATTATGATATTGTTTAAATTGTGGCATATTTGTGGTTGAAGGCTATGGTTAATTGTTAAAAAGTTAATTGCTATTGAGTCATAAGAGATAACTCTGTCTCCCCAAGAGAGACTAATTAACTTGGGAAGTCTCTGTAAGAGGAGATCAGATCAGAGAGGGAGCATATTTATCTCTACATGACTTTCCACAGCCAGCACAGTACGTTCCTGATGTGCAAGGAGTCTGTACGTTCAGTCTCACATTGGCAAGTACACATTGGTGCATAATAAATTCTTTTCTTCTTACAGATAACAACCAAGAAACTGTCAAGGCGTAAACTCACTTTAATCAACTTCATTATTTTCTCTGTTTTGCACTATTGGAATCTTCTTCCTTTTCCTTTTTCTTCTTTTCCTTTGAACTTTAACAGGTTTTGCTTAGTGAAGAGTTCATTCACTGAGCTGCTCATGCATCAGAAAGTGAGAGATTTTCTGTCTTCCTGGAAAACCCTTCATTTACCCAGGACGCGTCCTGCCACGTTCTTAGGACGCCCAGCTGCCTCTTCTTTCTGTGTGCCTGTGCTGGAGCTGCTGAGGCCTCTGTCCACAATCACATGGACCACTTGAGCCCAATGGTCTCACGACATAATTTTCTGTACTTGGAGTTTGGTGAGATCTACTGATTTCTTAACTTGATATTGATTTTGCTTAACATGAAAACTCCTAAGCCTTTGGAGATCAAGGCTGAAAAGAAGTGTGATTATCTTAAAATTAGAGAAAAAAAGGGGCAGGGGAGATTTCTTAGCTTTAGCTCCTGGTGAGGTTGAAGAAATTAAACTCATGCACAGGCAGCACGAGGACCCTGGAAGCCACTCCCCTCAGCCCAGGGCCTTGTAGCCCCCGCTGGTGGCATTGCCGCAGCAGCAGGCTATCCTAGAACTGTCGCTCTCCACTGAGTTCCCTACGTGGGCGTATCGCAAACTGCATGCAAGAGAAAAGCAAACTAAGGTCTCAAAAGTGGAAACAGGACCTGGCAGAGGAACAATGAGAGACAAAGTTAGATGGTCTCAGAGTATCCTGGGGCATAACTACCTATGAAAATGCCTTTAGGGAGGCAGAGAAGCAGAATAGGAAACAGAACCAGCCAGTACAGAAGCACTTCTCTCTTTGTTTTTCTTTATTTCTTCTTCTCCCCAAAGCCCCCCAGTACATGGTTGTATATTCTAGTTGTAGGTACTTCAGGCTCTGCTATGTGGGATGCCGCCTCAGTACGGCTTGATGAGCAGTGCTGGGTGTGTGCCCAGGATCCGAGCTGGTGAAACCCTGGACCACTGAAGCAGAGCTCACAAACTTAACCACTCGGCCACGGGGTCAGCCCCTCCACTTTTTCCATTTTGAAATAGAAACACTTGACTTTCAGTAGCACCAGATCAGTTTTGGGGATGAAGGTAAGGTGATTTTGATTAGGGCTTTGGTGACATGGGAGGCTAAGTTTGGGTGAGTAGTCAGCAACATGAGAGCCAGTCTTATTGAAGGTTGGCACAAAGGCAATAACTACTCATATAATGGCCCACCCCCTTTCTCATCCCTTAGATTCTGAAATAAACTGACAAAGGAGGTAAATTGTGTAGATCAAATAAACTTGTTGAAAATCCACTCGTCAGTGACTGTGTCTGGTTTAGACCATTAATGAGCAATAATTGCCTGTGTACAGCCCTCCTAGCTTTGTGGTCTGGCCTGAGATTTCATTCTAGAATGAAAATTAGGAAGCCAGGAGGATTGGGGAGAGAAAGGGGACATGGTGGAAGAGGATCCAAGTGGAGGGAGAAGTTTGGGGGATCTAAGTGATTTTGTGCGTGTGGGATTTTTCTGTATTTTTACCAATAAAACCTTTGATAAATAAATGAGTCAAGCTGAGCTGTTTCTGTTTTCCTTGCTATGGCTGATGACATTTTAGATATCAGAGTTTTAAGTCCCTATCAAGGACCTCTTGAGACACTTCAGCAGATTCGAAATGGAAGTCGGGCCCAGCCAGCTGGGTCTGGTGTCATCTAAATTTGCGACAAGTTGAAGCACAAATAGTAGTCAAGCTTCTTGATTTCCTTGATAAAATGTCCATTTTGATATTTGTTCCTGAAGCACACGACTTTCTCTTTCACCAACCACGTACAACAGTGGTTCTTATCTCAAAGTTAAACCTGAACCACCTATTATCTAGCATCTCTCAAAGAGTGATTGATGCAAGTGCTACTTCTGAAAGCTTGTGTACTAAAGGATGCACTAGAATGTCTAAGTTCTATTTGTGCTTTAAGTTAAATACTCCAAAGCAGTATGCCTGGGTTATAACAGCACATGCCCTGTGGAAACGCTTTCCATAGCCACCACACTGTATGCTGAATTAACGTTAATGCCTCTAGATGTTTGATTGAGAGGAAACGCTAGCAATAGCCTTATGGAAAATGTTTCTCCATCTTCTGCAAAACCAGGCACAGATGTAAAATATTCACGTTGACATTTTTAATACATTTTCTCCCCAACTGAAGCCAAATCCTAATCAGAAGCCATTCTACTAATGTAATATGAGACAGCACTGTCTTGGAGAGGGAAATTCAGGTGGTCGGTATGATCGCTGCATTCTCTCCCTTTGGGGATCTCCCTGAGATGCCAAATCATAATGAACCTGTTTGCGGGGTCCTGAAGAATAAGGAGAGATAGGAGATGTGGATGTTTAATGATATCAAGATAAGACAAGACTTCATCTATCTCACGATAGAGATGGTTTTGCCAGTGGGACCAGAAATATTCAATGTCATTGACTACTACCTCAGTAGCTCTCACCCCAGGAGGGATGACCTGCCTTATCTGTCTCTGTCAGCCAGCTAAGCCAAGGGGGCCTGCCAACATTTTCCCAGGGACTCTCTGCCCCTATGTCTGGCCAAGACCGCTGTTGACAGCTGCCTGGTACCCTTTCAATGTGGGCATGAATTCAGGCAGATGATCGCCAAGCCCCATTGGCCTTGGAGCCAGTCTGTCTCAGGATGGCTTTGCCAGTTTCACTTTGTGTTCATCTAATAATTTACCTTGAGTGTGAAGGGGACACCCTGAATCCCCTGATTTTCATGTTCTTGGAGACCATCTTCACCTTGGCCCTCAACTATCAGTAACAGGAGATCGTAGCATCCCTCACATACACATAATCATGCACACACACACACACACACACTCACACACACACACACACAAGACTGTCTATTGGTTTTTGGTTTTGTTTTGCTCTTGCTAACTATGGCAGAAAGAAAGCAGTTGTTCTCCATGTTCAAATTAATGGAGAGAAGAGACCAAAGGGGAAGGAAGGTCCAGCGGTGTCCTGGATCCCCTCTCTGAGGAGTGAACGCGGGCAGCGTGGACCTCTCTGAAGTGAGGGGGCAGGCAAGGCTGAAGCAAGCTCCAAGTAAACGCTATTTAAAGACAGGGAAAAATGCTATGTACACTCTGCAAAGAGAGGATGGAAGAAGCACCTAAATTGGTTGGGGGCATCAGAAACCCTTCTCAGAGAAGGTGACATTAATCCTGAGACCTGAAGGACTGGCTTATTAGGCACACATGTGGGAGGAAGGGCTTTCACACTCTGGGAATGTAGTGAACCAAAATCCAGGGACCCGAGAGTGCAGGGTACTTTTGGGAGAGCCAGCCAGAACAGGGTAGGACATTTAAAGCAGATGGGAGGTAAGATCCAGAGCAAGAAAATCCTTGCAGGCCTCGCCAAAAGGAATTTGGATTTTCTTTCAGGCCTGTGGTTCCTCAACAGAGGGCCAGCCACCTCTGGGGAAGATGGAGTTAATGACAAGAGACGGGAGAACCTACAGAAGCACCGAGCTTGCAGAATAATGCCACACACGTACGTGCTCCTATTTTTCAATTATATGTAGATGCTTTTGTGATTAGCTTAATATCAACTGAAAGCATTACTGAGCAGAAAATAAAATGAAAATCACTTTTGAATTCACAAAGGCTTTTATTATTGTTATCTCAATCAATGTGAAAGTGCAATTACACGTGGTTTTTTATCTTTATGTACTTGGATAAAAATAGTAAAAGTACAAATTACTATTGTGTAAGGTCTGCAAAATTTGGAGGCATTTTAAATGTCTGGGAATCAATGCTAGTGGCAATGGAGCATCACTGAACATTTCTTAGAAGTGAAGTGATGTGAAAAACTTTGAGTGTTAAAAAAAAAAATCCCACTGGCCACAGTGCAGATGCTGGTATGGAGAGAGGCCAGACAGAAGCCCTTCCCTGCATTCCTTCTGTCCTGTCCACACTGGCCTCCAGGACATGCCACACAGTCCTCTGCCTCAGGGCATTTGCACCTGCTATCCCTTTTGGAAAACTTTTCTCCCAAATACTTATTCATGTAAACATCTCCGTGAAGCACTCCCTGACGTCCTCCAAAGTGACTGGGCCCTCTATCGATGTATCCTGGGAAGGCTTGTCCTGGAGATGGAGGGCAGGACTGGGGCCAGACGAGGAGAAACTTCTGGGTCCCTCTGGGCTAGGAGCAGGCGCCCTGTGGTGGCCAGTGAGGCAGTCTAGGACACTACATGCAGATGAGCAGTAGTTTTAGTTACTCTCTGCACAGTATTCCAGTCCACTGAGGTTGAAGGTTCAGTGGATACAAAAAGATCATAGCCTTGCCCTGGAGGCAGCGTGTGGAATGAAGTGGACAGGCCCATCCTCCACTAGATGACCAGGACCACTGTCCACCCCCTTCAGGCTGGAGGGGGCAAGTAGGATGACATCTGGCCCCTCAGAATGGTCCTGTCCCAGGGCCCCATCCCTGGAGCCCTTAAAGTAAGGGCTGCATCTGGGTAGCAAGGTGAGAAGGCTGACGGCAAGAACCTGAGAAACACATCCAACACGTGGGCATCTCCAGCGCCCTCCGAGATGGGGACCCCAGAGCTCTGCTGGTCTTCATTGTAAAGTTGGTGGGGCTCATGTGCCTTTAACTTCTGATCCCTTCGCTGGCCACTACAGATCTAGGACCTTGACCCGTACGTGCACACGCGTTCTCATTCGGAACTCAAATAGCCTGGTGGGAAAGGCAGCACCAAGCTAGGCTCAGACCTAGCGACCTCTCCATCTCATCACACACTAAGTGCTTCTCTGAGTCTGGACTTTCAGGTCCAAGAACAGTGCTCCCTCCAACACACAGGGACACAGCACACGACCCGTTACAGATGCAGAGTCAGAGCGCGCTCATGTCAGACTGTAACCCCAGAACTCTCAAAACTCCACATCGATTAAGCACTTACTGTTGGTTGGGGGGTGCATTCCCAAAACATCTCTGGGGGCACGCCACGATGCTTCACAACCAGCCTTCTTCTGGATGTGGCTGAACTTTTATTCACTTCCAACAAAATTCTTTGGTAGAAAAGGCAAGTGCAGTTATATCCATAGGTCAGAATTTATTTCATACCACATCATTTATAGCATTTGAAAGGACAACGTTCAGCTCAACATCATTTATACTCGAAACAGAAAAGCACAACTTGGTAAGGCATCAGATTACAAGAGTCTGGGGAGAAGACCTTGCCCTCCCTCCTGGCTTCTGTGATACCTGGGTGGTTTCTCTTAAGTCTGTCAAGCACAGAGAGCAACATGACAAAAGTTTCATTTCCACAGACTTGGTAAAAAGAGACAACAAAACAGGTTTGGAGTATGTTGAATTTTTAAATTTTGTCTGGTCTACACTGGAGGAGTTAAACTAAAGTGGCATTTTCTGAAGCACAGCTCTTATAAAGTCTTCTCTGCAACACCAAGCTACAAGTTGAACAATGTTTGAGCTTTGAAGTGAATCAACTTTGTATTTAACTCAAGCATATACTTTTCAAAACTTTTCCTCTCAAGTCTCTATTTTCACAAAGAAATAAAAATGGAGAAAAACCTTGAGGAGAATCGTACCTTTACTATTCTATGAAATGCAGCAACATATTAAAAATGGTTGCAATTTAGTATCAACCCTCTAGATGTTCAGTGCTAATGGCACAGGTTGTATCAAGCTGCGCAAAAATAAACCACTTGAGTAAAGCTCTCAGAACTGGGCCACACAGGCATTCTTCACTAAGCGCTTTCCACCAGTGGCCCTAAAGGCAGAGGGTGCCAAAGGTCCCTCCCAGGGGGACCAGGAGTGGCCTCCATATGCTGTCACATGCATAAAACTCCTTTCAAGTTTCGTGTTCTGTCTTAAAAAGTAATTTGCACTGTACTCCATGGCATTTGCTTAAATATAAAAATACTGTTTAAACTTACCAGTCAAATAACTCACCTCCCACCCCCACCTCTGCACACCCGGGCAGGCAGCGCCCAGTCTGGGAAGCTGGCTTCCCAGAGAGGTGAGCCAGGCACCCAAGCTCCGAATGCATTTCATTGGGTCTCTTGAGGCATTTCCACAAATGAAGTAATTTTATTTACTCAACTTGCAACTAGCCACTTCAGAAAACTATGACTGATATCAATTTCAATGTACTGAAAAATAATAGTAAACAGTCTATGTATTTTAGATTTTAAACAAAGAAATTAATTTCATTTACTAACAGAAATAAAAGAAGCCCCTGACCTAAAGTATAATCTGATCTTTTACTTTTTCTATAGAAAAACACAAGACCCACAGAAAGAGAAAACTCTTCTATGCAATGGCTCTACAGAGAGTTCCCTGGTAATTGAATAGATTTTGGTAAATCTGCTCTACCCACTGCAAACTCCACACCACAATTCAATGCATTAGGCTCCTTTTTGGCATCTCAGAAGCATACCCATCAGAGTGCAAAACCTCTCTCCTAACATGACATTTTTTTCTCAAGAAGGTTAAGCCCTAAAAAACTGCCACCCTAAAGAACATTAATGTTTCACAAAAAGTGGTTTTCTGACTGTCCCACAGTATGGATGCAGCTAAGTGTGGGGGCTGTGGTCCTGGCACACACCCTGCTCCTGGCCGACCACAGCAGAACCCCCACGACCCCTCTGACACGCAGCACCGGCCTCTGCTGCCAGGTCCCTGAAAGGCGTCTATGGATCTATTAATTGGTTGTTTTCACAGGTTTCAAGTGACATTCATTTTAAAACAGGTTTTAAGAGGTGTTCATGTTTTGTTTTAAGATGGTGTCAAAAATGTGTTAAGATACACTTAAAATCATATCTAGGGTATAATCAAAAAGAGATCTGTTTAAAGAAGTGTTAACAAAAAGAGGAAGCCAAGCTTCCCTCACATGTTTTTGTGACCATGCTTTTTCCCACTAACTGCTTAGAAGTCTGAATCAGCAGCAAACGCGGCCATATGTATACGTACGTGTACGTGGACATGTGTACGGAGAAGTACGTTGTGCCTGACTTATGAAAAAAGCACACTTTCTGTCCCACAAACATTTGCTGCAGGCCTTTCAAGGGTGCTCCCTTCCCTGCAGGGAGTGACAGGACAATTTAAGGTTGGCCGCTTACAAACCACCGGACAGGTGCTCCCCAGCGCCGGGATACTGGGACTAAGGCCGTCCAGAGCACGTGCATCGCAGCAAGTACCACCTGCTGATCTCAACAGGAATCACTCCCTAAAGCAAACCTAAGAGCTACCGACCAACACTTGCTTTACCCCTCGTGGCATTTTGGCTATTTATACAGTGTCAACACAACTGGTCTGAGAACAAAAAATTCCAATAAATAATTTTTCCTTTTTGGCCTACTCAGTGCCAAAGAGTTAGTGGGATGATTTTTGTTGGTTGTTTTTAAATCTTAAGCACCTGGGTATTAGTTTATGACAAAAGTGACTGGTTTAAGGTTTTGTAGGCAGAAGTCTCTCATTTTCTCTCAGATTTTTGCTCCTTAAAAAAAGAAAAAAGAAGTATGGCATTTCAAAGCTAAGAGTTGTTCTGAGCACAGCTGGCCCGTATACACAACACACTGTGCACTAGGCAGCCCTTAGCCAAGGGATGGCTAACCACGCCATTTCCTCTTTGTTCTTCTGTACATTGTAACGTAGCGAAACTTCCTTCTTGACACCCAGATTTGAGGTGTCTTTTCCATATTAGATATAAATTAATCCAGAGATATAGAGCTATAAATTTCCAGAGTTACAAAAAACGTTAACTTACTTCAAAAATATCTTGCGTAAGTACCTCCTCCCTAAGCGCAAACACACAGGACAACCAGAGGCAAGAAGGAGCGCACGGGGTGAGGACCCTCCTGCAGCGCAGACACAGGCTCTGCAGACAGGCTCCGCACGGTGCAAGAAGTCACGTCAGCTAATGTAGCCTCTAATGTTGATTCCGTCGGGACACAGCTGCTCTGGGTTTCTTGCCGGCGTCATACGAAGCAGCAGTACGTCTTCCACCAGGACTTGGAGAGGTTTTTCATTTTGTCTGGAGTCCTGCTTTTGGACTTCTTTGGCTGCTGCTGGGAGTCTGAGTATTGAATGCCAGCGACAATGGCCGCGTCAAAGACCTCTTTGAGGTTTTTCTGAGTCAGGGCCGAGCACTCAACGTAGGAGGCGGCTTTGATTTCCTCGGCACACAGCTTAGCCGCCTCTTCAGGCACGGGCTTCTCTTTGCATTTGTCCAACTCAATGAGGACTTTGACATCTTCTCTCAGATCTGACTGAGTTCCAACCAGGATGATAGGGGCTTTGGGACAGTGGCATCGAATCTCCGGCACCCATTTCTCACTGACGTTCTGGAAGGAGGAAGGGCTCACAACACTGAAGCACAGAAGGAAGATGTCCGTGTTGGTGTAGCAGAGAGGCCGGAGCTTGTCAAACTCATCCTGCAACCAATCAAAGCAGCCAAGAGGTATTTTTTAAATCAATTTTCATCTCATCAGCAAAAAGACTATCTTAATATTTTTCTGGACCGGATCTGGCAGTGAGAGAAAGCCCACTGGGTATGGAAGGAAGAGCCTGTGCTGCTTACTTAAATGGGGCCATGCTCCCAGTGCCACAAAATCTGCCAAAGGTGTTCAACATCTTCATCAATACTCATGACCTACTTGCGACTTACCATAGAAAAAGTACTTAGATTTGATGGATTTTAGAAATAAAATTTATTTTATCTAGACTTCAGCCCAGAGTAACCGATGCTTACTTTTTCAACTCTGGTACTTAGCTACTCTTCTAAAATTTACCCAGCACCCATACTGATCCCTAAGACCTCAGCCTGATCCCAGTGAGCCCCAGTCTAACACAGCTCCCCTCTTTAGGAATCCAGCCCTGGGGCCAGCCCTGTGGTTGAGTCGTTAAAGTTCCACGCACTCCGCTTGGGTGTTCTGGGTTCGCAGGTCCCAGGTGTGGACCTACTCCATTCGCCAGCCACAACATGGAGGCATCCCACAAACAAAAGACAGAGGAGACTTGGCACAGATGTTAGCTCAGGGCGAATCTTCCTCATCAAAAAAAGAAAAGAATCCAGTGCTGCCCATCCTCAGGCCAACTGTGAGCAATGCCCATTTCATCCCATCTGCACTGTGCACACTCAGGGCACACACCGTGCAGAGTAATGTTAACCAGACACAAGGACAGACCAAGAGTGGGGGCTGAGGACCTTTGTCAGGTGGCTCTCACCAGCAACTCAGAGACTCTGTGCCTCTCACTGTCACTGACAACATTAGCTTACCCACTCTCATTCTTGCTCTGTATACTTCTTTCTTCTTGCTTTATCTCCTTTTGCTCCCTCCTTTCTTCCTTACTCCCCCCTCTTTTTCTGTCTACCAATACCAGAGGCCTCCATGCTAGGTGCTTGGGGAAGACAGAGGACCAGAGAAAGGGCATACGCACCATATCCTAAGGTACAGAGACTGGATGGGATCGGTTAGAGTCGATTATCTAAGCCAGCCAGCAGGCTGCTGCACACTCTGCTGCAGTCCCCTACTGAGAGACGCATGCTGACCACAGGCACTGTGAAGGGCCCGGGACACGGCAGGGAACAGACAGACACGGCCTCCACCTTTCTAGAGATGTCTGTCTCCAAGTCAGCATTTCTTTACGTCAAACACCCGACAGTCCCCTCCGGTGCCATATTCAGCTAACTGGAAGCTTTCACTCAACTCTCTTGCAGGAAAATATTTACATCATCTCATTCCTATTTAATATTTCTATCTGTGGGTGCCACATCCTCAGGTATAACGTGACGGATAATTTCCCGTGGCAAAAAAGTTAAATGTCATCCAGGCTTTTGTTACTCAATTGGCATACTCTGATTATTTAACAAACTACCATTTACATGCAAATTATTCTGCATTTGTGGTCTTTTTCTAGGCGTAAAGGAAACCTGGATCTGTTTTATTTGAAGGCACTTTCTTCATTTGAGGCTCCCCATATTTCAGTTGTGGGGCAGCCAATGATATTAAAGCCGACCAGCTGAAACACTCAGGAAGTAATATGGCATTTCAGAACGTCGCTGCCACGTGTCCATCTTCTATAAGCCAAAGTTAAAAAGGAACGACTTAGGTTTCTCGGTGCCAACTTTGTGCCGAACGAATAAACACTGAAACTCAACCAGGTAGACTAAGGCCCAGCTCTGAAGATCTTTTAATGAAATGTTCCCTCTGTTTTCAGAGGGCTTAAAGGAAAAAGCACAAAACCAAGAGTGGTGTGAAGTCAGCTCCCTCAGGCAGCTGCACTTGCTGCTGGAGGGCAGTTGCCCTTGGCCAAGCCCTGGGTTCTGGGGTTGCATTACCAGTAAAAAGAAAGGTGCGGGCAGGGGCTGGCCTTGGGAATCTAGCCCCCCAGACCTCCTGAGATTCTGACTAAGGGCTTGGGAAGTAAAGCAGAAATTAAACCCAACTGCTCACTGCCTGACCAGAAACCTTAGATAGTTGCTGAAATAGACTCAACACACGTATGTGCGAGAGGCATACTGGAATGCACCCTCAAGGAAATGCGCTCCGAGGCCCGGCACTTTGCACACCTTGCCAGGTCTGCGGGAAGACGTACAGGATTCAGTCCAGGGGCAGGGCAGGGCAGACACGCAGCTGGACAGTAGCATTGGTCAAGATGCAAACTGATTTTTCTTTTTCTTCTTTTTTAGTACGTTTTCCCAAGTGCTTTATGGGTCAAAAGGCTGAAGAATTCTCCACTCCTATTGGCAATGCTACAGTGACCTGTTCCTGTTTCAGTGCTGCTCCTTTCTCTTCCATTTCTTAAAGTCCTCAGTTTCTGATCACTTTCACTTGAGTAAGACTGTGAGTCCAGCGTCAGAAACTCCTTTCAACATCTTATATACTCACCGACCCTCCTTAACGAGAAAACGCACAGGCACAGAAGCAATTTCTAGTCATTTACTCAGCCAGTAGACTATATTCTTGGCCTGAGCTTCTATATGAAAGCCAGTTTGGGCCCCAGCTTATGGCTTCCTGTGCTCATCTTCTCCTGGAGTGTGAAACAGAGGTCGCTGGAGCCACGTTCCCCTACGAGGCAATCATGAGGGCTGCCCAGAGGCAGAAGGAGACCCACTGGCTGGGTCAGCATTGAGAAAATCTGGCAGTGTCCAATCAAGTCCCTTAGAAGGTACTTCCTCAGATCTGGGTTAGGACGACCACCTTGCCCAGCTTTGCTAATAGTCAAGACCGAATACTAACTGACAGTTGGGAGCAGGAAAAAAACTGACTTTATCTTACCAGCTGTGTATTTTTCATAAATACTTTTTGAAGTTGATTTTCTACAAATCCTTAGGTGGTGGCCTCCTTCATTACATAATAAGGTATACTTTACTAGCCAGAACATCAGCTAGGAAAGGCAGCAAATCTCAATGAAGACACTGCTGAGAGACCAGAAGAATAATTTCCAGATAAACAAAAGCTTACCAGTTTGCATCAAAATCTTTTTTTCCCCTAATTATAAGCTTTTTTCATGCAAATATTTCTAAAATGATTCTCATGCTTCCCTGGCTTTTAGACGGACCACACTAAGGAAAAATCGAACTCTTCCTTGGTAACTCAGGATCATTTCTACAAAGTTTGTCCGGTAAAAGGCCCATTCCTCCTCCAAAACTGCTTGGAAGTTTCCCTCCCAGACCCACTGGCCCTGAGTACCGAGCTGCCATTGTCTTCCCCTTTCTGTAACTTGGCTGGTTTCCTTCATAAAGTGGACTAACTGGTTTGTCTTCCCTATGGACTGTAAGTGTGTTGAGGGGCAAGCCCATGACAAGTTTGCATCCTCAGGACCTAGCACACCATTCATTCATCCATTCACAAACCCTGATAAAGCCCTACTATGTGCCAGGAAGGAGGGCACAGGGGAGGGAGGCAAGAGGCATAAAACCCCCGCCCAGGAAGCTGCCTCTGCAAGAACCAACGCTTAACGGAGAGCCCAGTGGGGCGGGGACGGGCACTGGGCTGCCTGCTCCTCCCCTAGAGGGTCCCAGACAACCATGCCTCTCAGTGTCCTGTGCTCCCTATCTTCTACCATTGTTGTCAGGCTGTTCAGCTGCCACTTCTTGCTTTAGCACGGACCCCTATGTTTATTGAGATGCTGCTCTGCCCCCATTTTGACCCACAGTAGGAAAAACATTCTCACTTTATACAAAGCAATTAAGCTTTAACTATAAATACCAGAAGGACATTCAGAAAGATTAAATATGAGAAAAGCCCGAGTTCTTTGATTTTTCTTTTCCACAGGCAGTAAAATAAGGACTGTGCCTGGTTTTCCTGCTCGCAGTGCAGGGGAAGCGGAGGTGCTTCAGTGATGGGTAAGGAGAGAACGGAGGAGGCCGGGCTACAGCTCACGGCACTGGGGCCACCACCAAACCAGCATCCACCTGGGGATCAAGGCTGCCAGTCTCGCATCACCTTGAGGTTTGAAAACTATGGCTCTGAATGTGCTGTCCCAGAGGTGAGCAACGTGGAGGCCCTGGCTTGGCTGAGGCACCTGGGGACACTGGAAAGCCTACTTCTTCTTAAATGCAGATGGACATGTGACAACAGCTCAGAAAGTGAGGTGGGCACTTTTACCTGCCTACAAAGTGCCCGCAGCACTTTCTCGAACTCTAGCAAGTACTGGAGAGACTGCATGTTTATTAACTGCCACTTTGGCAAACTCAAGAAATGGCACCCTGGGGTCTCAGAGAGCACAGCGAGACTTCAGTGACTTGAGCACCATGCCAGGAGGCACAGGGTGATGACAAGCGCCCAGAGCTCTTTGGGGGTACGCCCCAAGGGGGACCTCTTCCCATCACCTGGGTGTATCATCCAAGTGTGTGATGCTCGAGACAAGAACAAATGGTCATGATTTGGAAAGACTAAGTACCAGGTCCTTCACTCCTCCAGCCTCGGACAGCTCTGATCACTGCTTCAAGGGAGGCGATGGCCCAGTGAGCAAGCCCACAGCTTAGGAAGGGAAATATTAATGCTTACTGACATGAACTCTATCTTTTTCTTGAGTAAATTTCTTAAATATTTGGCTTGTTGGCCTTTAATCAAACGATTATAAGATATCCCCAACTTTGAGACATGATTACAAAGCCTCATTGATAATTTTTAACAAAAACTAGAAAGTGAATAACATCAGAAACTCCTATAAGATCAGAACTGTTCTTAACTGTCTCCCTGGCCTGCCCATGCAAAGCCGGGCCAAACCCTGCTTTACTGCCGCAGAGTTCTCCACCTACCCCAGCCCCAATCCCTCTGAGAGGGGCCAGCAGCAGCGGTGCAGCTCCTTCGCGAGGCTTTAGAACAGCCCAGGTATTGAGGGAGGTTCTTCGGAGACCTTTAAAAGGCCGTTTCCTTTCCCGGCACTGAACAGCGACGTGATACTCACCTGTCCTGCCGTGTCACAGAGCTGGAGTCTCACAGGCCGCCCATCCACGGACACCACAGCTTAAAAACAAGACCAACATGACCATCAGGTGGTGTCTTTTAAGCCCGTTTGGAACAACGACAGTTTTAGCTAGCACTACCATTTTCTCTCCAAACCCTTCAGCTCCTCTTCTGGGTCCCCTAAGGAATTAAAGACCCGCCTGAAACAAGCAGGCCATAGAGGCATTTTTCTATACAAATCTCCCAGAGCTGGCAATTCACTCCATTGCCACAGACAGGCAGCAAGTCCCTGAGCCCTTTGATGGCACCCCAGAAGGGCCTGCGCCTTTCTCCCAGCCAGGAAGATTCATTTTCCTGTCACTCTAGTTTCAAAAAAACCTAAAAACCACACTGGAGGGTAAGTGGAAACCAACTTTACAATTTTAAATCAGTGGAAAACCTCACAAATAATTGTTTTCCCTTGGGAAATGTTCTGAGACTTCAGGGTATATCATAAAATTGTAGCTTGTTTTGGGAACATGTGCGAACCCACGTTGCCGGGCATTGTCCTGTTTATAAAAGAGGGCACTGCTTATCTCTCCCTGTCAGCTCTAAGAGAGACTGGAAAAGAGAGACATGAAAGGCCCCGTGGCCACCTTTGTGCGGGGATGAAGTGTCTGGGGGGGCGCCTGCATCAGGGCAGGCCTGAAAGTTTCTACTCGAATTAAGCCTTCAGTTTCGTCTCAATACAACTTTCTAAATTGTTTATAAATGTTTATACTAGTGAGTTGAGAGGAAAAAAGGAAAGAAACAATTCCCTTGATGTGGGAAACCCACTCGCACAGCTGTTTTACCTAGGGACCTTGAGATGGAAGAAAGCAAGCCCTTGCCATCACGACTTTTTAAGAAGTGGAGAAGCAATTTTTTTAAGAGTGCGCGAGAGAAAGTGTTTCACACTAGCTTCTGTGGATTTTAATTTTTTCTTAAATTTCAAAAAGACAAGAAAAATCAAGATAAAAGATTTCTTTATCTTTGTATCTACCAAACCAAATAACACAGTACCCCATACCTAAGAGCTTTACGTAGCTCAAAGAGACACTGAAAAGATACTAAGAATCAGAAACTGGGCCATGGGGGGAGGTGGAAGTGCGGCAGTGGGGGCGGGGGTGCCTCAGAAGGGAGGAATCGATCGTGTTTACTCTTCGGGTTTAATCCAAACCTAAGACTTCACTAGTGCCACCAGCGCTATTTCCACTGAATCAACTATTTTACCATCTCTGCGGCTCTTTGAATTGGAGAAGCCCCTTGTGAGGGGAGCCGCCGAAAGGAAAGGACTGACACTGGAGGCCACATGTAATGGCACCTGCGCGTCACCTTCCGATTGAAACTGGCAGTGGCGCCAGCAACGTCGACCTTACGCAACTTCTGTCCGCAGCAAACTGACCCAGCAACCTGAACTCTACCTGTTTGATCCTCGCTCGACTGTGACTAAATTGCGGGGTCATTTCTTTTGCATCGCCTCTGACTCTCGGTCCCCGCCCCCTCCTCCAGCTCTGGTTGTGGGGCTCCCCACTCCTCCGCGGTCCCTCGGTTTGCTCGGCGCTCGCCCCGTCCCCGAGGCTCAGGGAACGTCCTGCACTCTGCCCTGGGTCCGCTCCCGGCCGGAGTTGAGAGCCCGGGGCCCCGTAGCCCCCTCGAGGCACCGCGGCCCTCGCCCCGCGCTCCCCTCTCTCGGCACTGTGTCCGTCAGCACCGCGTCCGCGGACGGCGGCCACGCGCCCCCGCCCCGGGCCCGCTCACCCGAGAAGTTGTCGAAGGCGGTGGGGATGTACTCGGTGGGGTAGCCGTTGGTGGTGTAGCTCACCACCAGGCTCGTCTTGCCCACGGCGCCGTCGCCGACCAGCACGCACTTGACGCCGCGCCCCTCTGCGCCGCCCGCGCGCCCCCGGCCCCCCGGCGCCCCGGGCCCGCGCCCTCCGCGCGCCCCGCGCTCCCGGCGCGGCGGCACGGGCGGCGCCTCGCAGCGGCCCGGGAACGCGGGGTCCCCCTGCTGCGGGGGCATCGGTGCGCGCGCTCGGACGTGCAGGCGCGGGCGAGCAGGGCCCGGCCCGGCCCGACCGCCCCGCCGTCCCGGAGCCCTCCGGGAACGAGGAGCTGTCACCGACCACTCCGGGCGCGTGCCCGGCCCCGAGAGCGGCGGTTCCGGGCACGGCTGCGGACAAAGGCGGCCGGGGAGGGTCGCGGCTCTGTGCTCCGGCGGCGCCACCCGACTCTGCTCCGCGCGGTCGGAGGACTGCGGGCCGCGCGCTGTGGAGCCCGAGCGCTCTGTCTCCTCCCGGCTTCCCGGCGACACGACGCGTCGGGGGCGGGCGGGGAGGGGAAAGAGGCGGGCCCGGCCCGGCAGCTCCGTCCCAGAGCCGAGGCCACAGCGCCCCCCGCCTGCGCGCCGGGTCCCTGCACCCGCGCCAGAGCCCGTGCCACGCCGGGCGGGCGCGGACCGCAGACGGCGGCTCCGGGGACCCAGAGCACCCGCTCTGGGGGCGACGCCTGAAAGAGCCGGACTGGGCGAGCGCAGCTTCTTCCCCAGCGCCAGCGACGGACACCATCGCGGGGCTTGGCCGGGGAGCCGCCCGATTGCGCCGCGCGGGCAGGGCCGCCTGGGCTTCCCCCGGTATCTCGCCGCGCGCCCCCCTCGCCCCCTCCTTCCTTCTTGGTCGGCGCCTGTGCTGTGGGACCCAAGGGGAGAAATAAACTGTCTTGGGGACATGTCGTCTGAAGGAGACTAAATTAACAGGCAACTTTTTTTTTTTAATTCTAGCTTCAGCCCATCGTGTGATTTTTCTTCCTTTAAAATAATTTATTCTCGTATCATTTGGGAGCGGAAGGGTGCCAGGTCCACTGTTAATGCTCACTTGACTTTCTCTTGGGCATGCCATGAACCAGCAAATTTCTGTATAACCCCAATTCCTTCATTTACTTAAGTATAATTTCGTGACATTAATATCATCTGAAAAAAATTTACCTTTTTCTCTGACTCTTTCCTCTCTGCCTTCCTCCTACCTGTGGCCAACAGTCGCCTCAGAAAACAGGGAGGCCTCTCTGGGCCCAGGCAGGACTCAGAGGCTCCTTGGGGTTTACAGTATGGTGTGAGGAGAGGCACATGCTATCTGCACAAATACTGATGCTGCAACTAAGAATAATAAAAATAGCCACAGCTAGCAAATATTCAGCCTTTCTCACGTGCCAGACCCTGTTGTAAGCACTCCGCCTGAACTTAAATCCTTTGGTGTTAACGTTACTTATCCTCATTTTACAGATGAGATAATCTAAGGACAGAGATGTTGAAGTGCTCAAGTTCCACAAGCTGGTAAGTGGCAGTGACAGGATCCAAACCCAAATAGTCTAGCTCCAGAGCCTCAGCTCTTAACCATGGTCCTGAGAGCAAAAACACACTGCGTCATAAACGCAGACTTGGAAGAGTGGCTGTGGTGGGAATGGAGAGGTGGATTTATCAAGAGGCCAGATGCTTGAATCCGGGTCCCTTTGCTTGCAAAGAACCCTTCCCAAGCCCTGGGGACCCTAGCAATATGAACACATGGTTATAGATTTTTGTAAATTTTACATAATAATTTATTTTAACCACCACCAGTTAAGTGTACTGTCTCTTTCAACTCTCACTTCCCCTCATATTGAGCAGCTTTGAAGTCACTGTGGACATTTTAGGGATCAAGCCAAGGAAAGTGAAGTTGGGGAGACGTTTAGTTTGGGTTTAATGGATACACAGCCAAGACTAAGGTGAGGCAAGGGAGGTGCCAAGGGAAAATTTTAAGGGAGCCAACCTTGCACATCAGCCTGACCCTGAGGATGTGTGCCCCTTGAAGTTCTGAGCCTCAGGTGCCTGGCTTGCCTCTCCTTAACCCTGACCATGATGGAATATATTTACGCGGTTTATAACTCCTATGTGTAAGTATGTTCTTGCTGTGTAAGAATGGCTACCAGTGACATGCTTACTACCCTCTGTGGAATCACGTTGGTGTCTACCTGAACTGTCCTACAGTCCCTGGCACTGGAAGGATTCCAGTAGCAAAGGATGAACAGAGTTTGAGATGGACCAAGCAGAAGCTAGTCTGTGGTAATTCTTGCCATCATAAAACACATAGTCTTGTTAGAGAGGATTTGGCTCTCTCCACTACACCTGGTCAAATGGAAGTTCACTCCTGTCAGGAATATACTCCACATGCAGCATATATAGTTATAAATGCACCATACATTTTTGGAGGAAATCACATGACATAGAATTGATGTGAATTCCTACTTTTGTGAGGACACAGATCTGTGGTAGTATCTCAAACAGCAAGTGTACCTGCATGTGAAGTACATTTCCATTCTTCTCATGGAAAACATATCACAAAATTGCAAAACTGAAAAAGTGGTCAAAGGCTATGCAGCTAGGGAGATATGGGGAGACGTTGTTCAAGGGGCACAAAGTTTCAGTTATACAAGATAAAAAAGTTCTGGAGATCTCATGCACAACAATGTGACTATAGTTAATACTGTATTACATACTTAAATTTGCTAACAGGGTAGATCTTAAGTGTTCTCATACACAAAAGTAACTAAGTGAGGTGATGGATATGTTAATTACTTTGGGGTGAATATTTCATAAGGTATACATATATATCAAATTATCAAGTTGTATAACTTAAATGTATACAACCTTTAATTGCCAGCTATACCTCAGTAAAGTTGGGGGGAATGACGTGCAGCTAAAAAATACTAAAAAATAATATTATCAAGGTGGGTCAGGCAGTTTATTAAAATGTTTTCTTGTGGATTTTTGTAAAGTTTATGGTGTTTGTCAGCCTTTTAAATTTTATAGCTTGTTGTGACACATTTCTCATTTTAAATCTATGTTTATTTTGTACCTAATTTTCTATTCTTAAATTTTTATGCTTTCTCTTAAAGAAGGCCCCAAAATTTGACAAGCTTCAGGCCCTACAAAATTTGGCTCTATCCTGACCACTGGCCATATATTAGTTTTTGTATCCTGTAGCCTCTGCCTCTTGTTTTACTTTCTTTAAAAAAAAAAATTATTCAATTCACTCATGTCTTCCACCTCCCTACACCCTGCTTCTTGCAACCACTAGTCTGTTCTCTGTATCTATGAACTTGTAGTGTTGTTGTTGTTTTAGATTCCACGTGTAAGACAGATCTTAGAGTATTTGTCTGTCTCTGTCTGACTTATTTCACTCAACATAATGCCCCTGAGGTCGATCCATGTTGTTGCAAATGGCAGGATTTCATTCTTTTTTATGGCTGAATGATATTCCATTGTATATATGTACTACAATGTCTTTATGCAATCATCCATCAGTGGAAACTTGGATTGTTTCCATATCTGGGCTATTGTAAATAATGCTGCAGCAAACATGGAGGTGCATATGTCTTTTCAAATTAGTGTTTTTGTTTTCTTCAGATAAATAACCCAGAAGTGGAATAGCTGGATCATGTGGTAGTTCTGTTTTTAATTTTTTGAGGAACCTCCATACTGTTTTCCAAAGTGGCTGCACCAATTTACATTCTCACCAACAGTGCGCAAAAGTTCCCTTTTCCCCACATCCTCGCCAACACTTGTTATTTCTTGTCTTTTGAGAGTAGCTATTCTAACAGGTGGTATCTCATTGTGGTTTTAATTTGCATTTCCCTGATGATTAGTGACGCTGAGCACCTTTTCATGTACCTATTGGCCATCTGTATGTCTTCTCTGGAAAAATGTCTGTTCAGATGTTCGTCCATTTTTTAATCATAGTGTTTGTTTTGTTGCTATTGAGTTGTATGAGTTCTTTATTTTGGATACTAGCCCTTTATCACATATATGATTTGCAATTGTTTTATCCCATTCAGTCGATTGCCTTTTCATTTTATTGATGGTTTCTTTTGCTGTGCAGAAGCTTTTTAGTTTTACTCCCTATTTTTATGCTGTCCCTTTTATGTTGAATATTGTCACACCCCACTCATTTTGACCCATCTTTCTAGATTTGACTTAATCAGCTCCCTGCAGCCTCATCTAAAATACCAATAACGAATTCTTGCCCTATTTCTAATAATCTTCTGCAGCGATGCAGGAAAGCAGACCCCACATTGCACCATGCAGTATCTCATTCAAGTCCAGAAGTAGAGAGACGGCCTCGGGTGGCAGAATGTGACTGAGGTCAGGGACTGCAAGAGGCCCCTCGAGCGTGTGGCTCCAGATCACACGATGCATGTTTTGGTCTGTCTGTTTACTGTCCATCTCCCCTTGCCAGCCCCATGAGGTCAGGGACTTTTGTTCATCCCTATACCTCACACCTAGAATTGTGTGGGGCAAATAGTAAGTTCCTCTTTCTATTAAATATTTTTAGAACACATAAATCAAATTTGACTACCTCTTGAAGCAATTAATATGAAACACCATTTCTTTGCTTTCTTTTGAGAATGCATTACCCCTCATGTACTCCCCTTTGTATTCCACCAGGACGGCACAGTTGCAATATCTTCATTGTGTCTTGGATCTAGTAAATTTGGGAAATGCTGCACTTGCCTGGGTGCAGAATTTCTGCTCTTAAGATCTGATCCCCTGCACTAACTTCAGCTGGATGGGCTTAGTGTCTGTTTCCCTCTTCCCTGGTAACTTTGGAACTCATGAAAGCTCCTCTTTTTTGCTCTCGTCCCTTGGAGTGGCTGTTTTCCTGACTGAGCCCTGACCACACTCTTCCTTGGTCTCTTTTTTCCACTGAGGATGCCATCCTAGAAAAACAAATAATCTTGGCATTTTCACTAGAGAAGATGAGAGAATCATTTAAATGTCACCAAGTCACCAGCTGATCCACCAATGGGTCTTTGTCAGTAATCACAAAAATCCCTGAACTCTCCCACCAGCTAGTACTATGGTAAGGGTTCATAGACATGGTCCAACCTGTTGATATTGGTGCCCCGTCTCTAGATGTCTTTTTGTCATTTGCCATTACCCTGTTGGTAACTAGAATGAATAAATTAAGATCTCCCATTGGCATGATGAATTTTTCAGATGTGAAAATAAATCATTACTTTTGATTGTAAAAAATATTTCTGGAAATAAAATGTTTATATTGTTTCTATTGGTCAGATTAGGCTAGTCTGTGCTGCAGTGATAAATACACTCAAAATCTTAATGCCTAGGAACATAGGAGTTAATTTTTTGGTCATGCAAAATCCACTGCAGATCTAGTGGGTCTGCAAGGCAGCTCCCTTCCAAATTGTGACTCAGGCATCCAGTCTGCTTGCATCTTGTAAATGTGCCACCTGGAACACATGGTTTACAGGAAAGAGAGTGTAGAGGGTCATGTGCCATCTATTAAATGCTTCCTCTTGGAAATGACTTCTGCTCACAGCTCTGTATGTGTACCATGCATTTCTGTGTATGTACCCATGCGTACAACAGCCATTTTATAGTAGTTCAAAACTGCAAACAATCTAAATGTCCAAAACAGTAAAATGGATCAGTTAATTTTGGAATTTGTGTTATATTATTCAGTCAAGAAAATGAATAAACTACAGATCAATACAACAACAATAATGAATCTCACTAACATAATGAGGAGTGAAAGAAACCAGACACAAAAATGTGTAAACTATCTGGATTTGATGTATATAAATGGGCAAAACTAAACAGTTGTTGGATGTCAGAGTAATTGAGAGTAATTGTTATATTTGAGAAGGAGAGGGGCCACTGGGGGCTTTTGATCTTCAGATATGTTCTAAGTGGTGGTTACATAGGTGTTCACTTTCTATTAATTAATTATACTATATATTTGTTTTATTAACTTTTATGAATTGCATTTTATTTCAGAATTACTGTAGTTAAAATGGCCTATAAAACTTATAAATATAAATTAAAAGGGATTCTTGGTTATTTGCATTTTAAAGAACTATTTCCTTTAGCCTAGCATGGTACTAATTATATATTGTATACTTTTTTTTTTTTTTTTTTTTTGCTGAGGAAGATTCACACTGAACTAACATCTGTTGCCAATCTTCCTCTTTTTGCTTGAGGAAGATTCGCCCTGAGCTAACATCTGTGCCAGTCGTCCTCTATTTTTGTATGTGGGTCGCCACCACAGCATGGCTGCCGGTGAGTGGCATAGGTCCACACCTGGGACCGTACCCAGGCCACTGAAGTGGAGCCAGCTGAACTTCACACTAGACCATGAGGCCAGCCTCTGTATGCTTTTTGAATTAAATAACAAACTCTTATAGTAAAATTTAAATGTGATTTGATTGACTGAATCCTATTTATACAAACTCATCCAGGAACACATAGCATGAAGTACTGCTGTACAGTATTTACATCTCTAATATTTACTTTTAATGTGGGTATCATCTTCCACAAGTGCTGTTTATAAGAGTTTTAGTATTTTTAACAAACTAAGCTAGTCCTGCAGGAATATTACAATGAAGTGAATGGCAATTCATATACATAAGGTCCTGGAGAAAAGTGAAAGCTGCAGGCTAGGCCCTTGGAGGGCCAGCAGGTGAATTTGTACAGGGAGCTCACTAGAGAGGGAGGGCTGGAATTGCTGCTAATGTTGAACACAGATGCTGGGCAAGGCACGCTGGGCTGCACAGCCGGCACCTTTCTCCCCTCAGTCTTTGTTTATTTTCCTTTTTGAAACCCCCTGTTCGGGGTCTTCCCAGATGTTGCAACTCAGCCATTCCCAACTCAGCCATTTCCATGCCCTCGGAACTGCTGGAGCATTCTGAGCTGCCCTCCCTGCTGTTCCGGCCTTTCCGACAGAAGGGCTCCTTCCCAGACCTTTGCAGCAACTGATGTGCTTCCAACTTCTCTCCCCGAGCACACATCACAGAGACTCCATGGCCAAACCAGCTGCCCAAATCCTCACAGAAGATAAGAACTCTTGAGAAACCCCTTAGCTGTTGCAAAACCTTGACCTCCTCTAATTTTTCAGCCACGCTGAAGATAAGAACTGATCATGTAATCATTTCCCAACAACCATAATCCCCCTGACCAGCAATTCTGAAATGATAGGACTGTCCTACTCCCTTCCAGAAACTGCAACCATTTTTTTCCTAAATCTTCCCACTTGAGGGCAAGGAAGCAGCCACAATCCTACCTGGAGAAGAGAAAGGAATTTTCACATATTCCGATAGTTGTCACATCCATTGCTGGCTTTGCAATGACAGTGTACTGAAATCCAAGTGCCTTATACACCTGCCTATGTCTGTCTTTGAGAAGAAAGTGCAGTGGGAGGCCTGTTTTCTCTCGTGCATCCTCAAAGAATATATTAGAAGATGAATGCTGCTTCTGCAAACTGGAATTGTGACATTAATTTGATTTTGTAGGGGGAGGGGTACAGTTGTTAGCTGCATTATTGGATGGAGAGATCCAACTTATGAACTTGGGATGACTAAGCGAGAACGATGGAGATGCCTACCGATGTGCTTAGATCAGGCTCTGGACTTCGAGTTTACAATTCTACTGAGAGGAAATATCTGTAAAATAACTGCAATGCAATCCACAATATGATGCGGGATATGCAAAGTGCAGTCAACAGTCAGAGGCCACGTGAGGACGGAATTCTGGTTGGGAAAATTCAAGGCCCCTTCTTCTGAGGCAGGCAAGCACACTGCTCAGAGCAATCTCCTGTTCCAAAAAGACCCTCCTTCCTCTCCTCCCCCCACCCGCTAGGTGATCGCAAAGCTTCAACAAATTATAGCCACACTGATTAGGCTCTCGATGTCCTAAGCATTTTACATGCATTGTCATGTTTAATCCGCAAAATCCACGAAATCTAAACATGTATTATTATTTCTTCAGTTTTACAGAACAGAAACTGGTGACTCAGTGATTGAGTTTCCCAGGGTTGCCCAGATAGTGCCTCCCGAGAGTAGAGGTTTTTACCGTACCCTGTAACCACGCCATCAAACCATTGCACATATACAAGACAACAGAGTGACAAGGTTATATTAATGTTTTTTTGAAAAAAGCAAACCTTTAGCAGCATGTCACAGGACAGAGCAAAGGTGTTGCTCCCTCGATCACTGATTCAGTATGAGGTGCACGGATTACATGAGGAAGCCCTGATCATTTGGGAAAGACAAAGGAATCAGACATCCAATGTCTTGCAGTAAACATTAGGAGAAGGGAGAAAAATACAAATGTGCATAAAAGAATAAAACCTAAGAGTTGGGGAGGGGAAAAAATGCAGAAAACCCACAATAACTTGGAACTTTTGAAAAGGCTGGGGTAAAAATTTTCCTCTTATTAGCTATTTTTAATGTTTATATGATATTAAGAGGATTGTAGAGGGAATTCTTAAATAGTTAAGAAGTAGGATCTATATCATGTGCTTTTGAAATATCATTTTCATACATATGTTTTGCTAATTTAAAATCATTTTTATCTATTCATTAAATTAATTCCATAAACATTCAGTGAGCCCCATTGTTAACTTAAGGAGTTATTAATGATCAAATATTTTATGTTTTAAATTTTTTTCTATAATTCTAAAATTTCATTAATTCAGATGGCTTTCTAATCAGTAAAAATTGGAAATTTTTAAGTCACATTAAATAATATTTTATAGAATTATTGCTGCCTGGAGAGCCCTTTCCATTGTCTTTACCAAATTAAATCATAAGGGTCTTCGCAGGTCCAGCGGGAAGTATTGCCATCATTCTAACCTCCGTGCTCAGCACCGTGGGAGACGTCCTCCTTGGTATTCTCATCACCCTCAGACAGGGCCCTCTTCTCAGTTCCCATGGGCTCCTGGGCCTGGAGGTTGAATAGAGATACACAGTTTTGCCAGGGAGGCTTCAGGAGCTCCGGGAGGGTCTCTGTAGCATTGGACCCTGGGCTCGCTCCACCCATGGCATTCTGGGGCTGAATCCTAGAGCTCTGTACCTCCAAACATGGCAGAGAACCAGATTTGGGATCTACCGGGTGAGAAATTCTTCTGGGCTATACCTCCCTAGGAATATAGACTGAGCCTGGTTGCTATTGGGATCTAGTTTCTTTAAATTTTGAAACTCTGCCCTCTGGAACTTGAGAATGGAAAGTGAATTCCTGCCACGTATTCCAAGAGAGTGCCTTAAAATTCATTAATTGAAACACCCCAGAGGATGAATATGAACTGTAGGAAGAGTTTTATTGCATTGAAAATATTGGTTTTCTTTTTCTTTAATCCCTATAACAGTAGTCCTGAGATTTAAAAAACAACATACACACACAAAAATAGAATAAAAGAAGAGAAAAAGGCAGAGAAAGACTGTCAGACAAGAAAGGACTCAAGGACAACCAACCAAAAAGGGGCAGTTTGCTGTGTTGTGAGAAAGGAAATATCAGAAGCTGGAAAGAGAGAATTGGAAAAGTATCTGCCAAGTGCGCCACCTCCATGAATAAGAGCTTATCTCCACCGGTGCCTGCCGCCTGAATCTGAAACAATCCTTGTCTCCTTTGTTTACAAGGTGGTCAATAATAAACCCAATATGGCCCTGTGGCCACCCTGCTTACAGACTGATTGCTTCTGTGGTCTCCGATGCTGGGTTGAATTTCAGTGAAGGAGGGCATATCCAAGACTGAAACAAAACGTCTGGGCAGTCGTGGGGGCGTGTCTTCAGCACGCAGCCCTGAACCAAACAGTCCGGTTTGCTTTGTCCAGCATACCCACTGGATCTGGACATTGATCTGGCTGCGTCAGTAAACAGATCGCCTGAGCTTGTTTTGCTTGATGAAGATCATGTGTGCTCTAAGCTTATTAGAACTAAAGGGACAGCCATAGAGGTTTTCAGGCTCCACTTTGACTAATGGTGAAACTCTAGTCATTGCTTTCCTTTTAAAAAGTGTTAAAATAACTTGCTTATGACAAGCATGTCTTAGGAAGAAAAATGTTCTCTTGGATCCTCTAACTTATGTGTGAAGCTGTTCAGTTACTGTTTTGAGAGACAAGGTGACAATTACATTCTCATAGCCCACGGTAAGAGTCTGGAGGCCAGAGATGACATGGAGTCACCAGTGACCTGTTCTGCAAATGTAAAAAACCTAAAAAAGACTGTCAAGAGGATTGGGGGTGGTGGTAAAGTGATTTCATTAGAGGAAAGTGCTGGTTGATGTTTATTGCATCGTTGGAGCGTGTTCTGTTGGGGGTGGAGTGCGGGAGATGGTCTCCTGGTTAGAGGATCCCATATTTGAGCCTGACAGAGCCACGTACCTGTGAAAGTCATTTTACTTCGACCTCGAACCTCGTCCTCTGTCAAATATGTGTGTTAGTTTCCTGGGGCTGCTGTAACAAAGTAGCACAGACTGGACTGCTTCAACAACAGAAATTTATTTTCTCACAGTTCTGGAGGCTGGAAGTCCAAGATCAAGGTGTCAGCAGGATTGGTTCCTGCTGCGGCCTCTCCCCTTGGCTTGTCGATGGCTGTTTCCCTGTCTTCACGTGATCTTCCCTCTGCTTGTCTGTGTCCTAATCTCTTCTTACAAGGGCAATGGTCATATTGGATTAGGGCCCACTGTGATGACCTCATTTCAATTTAGTTCCCTCTTTAAGGACCCTATCTCCAAATACTGTCACATTCTGAGGTACTGCGGGTTAGAGCTTCAGTACGTGAATTATGGGAGACATAATTCAACCCATAACAATGTGGATAATGCCACTTGTAGAGAGTATTATATTGTATTTATGTATTGAGTATGTATTATGTATGCATGATAATATATATTATCTATTGAGAATAATATCTGACAAAATTCTGTTTTTAAGTGTTTGTGTACACAAACAAATTTTGCTTAAGTGCCTATAATCTAATAGGAACTCTTATGATTACAAAGTGAGACCAATATAGATGTTTACAAAAAGATACTTATGTCTAACTTTTTTAAGGTATGGAGAAATTATCACGTAACTTTCTCTGCAGTTATTTCAGGTATGCTTGGCAGCAATAAGAGTCTTATCAAAAGAAGCAACATCTCATGATGCTCAGGAGAGACAGCTACTGAGTTAAGAAAAAAATTAGATAAATCGTTTTAGGAGATGTGATCCAAAAAGCATGGACAGACGGGCCAACCGGAACTCAGTGGCAGTGTTGCCGTTTGTTAATTGTGTGACTGTCACCTTCAACAAATATTAGCTCCCTTACCCTTGATTAGTGTGGTCACATGTTCTAGAGACAGAATATTGTGGTAATGATCTTTGGAGAGCACATTACTTTAGGAATTGAAAATTCAACAATTTTGTTTTTTCTTTAGAGAATCAAGGCACAAAGTAAATGATCAATAAAAATTGGATAGGTGGATGCATGGATGGATAGGAGAGCAAAATAATACAGGAATATATGAGGACGTTTTTTTTTGTCTCACTTAATCTAAACACTTGCCAAATATTAACTTGGCTGGTGAAGCCAACAGGAAGTCTCAGTCCTCCTTCTACTTTCACTTATCCCCTCAGGGTGGGTGCTGTGAAGTAGATGCTATTAAGGGTTATATTTCTGTTTTAAAGCCACATTGCCTTTTGCTTCATCAGCCACTTAGCCAAGGCTGATTTGGGTTGGCAATGCAAAACCTGCTTTCCCATCTAGTAAAAGACCCAGTCCCTCCCAGAGTAAGCATCCAGGGTCATGAGCAGTGTGGTCGTCCCCAGTAATGTCCTAGGAAGAGATGTTCATCTCGATGACCATCCTCATCCTCTCAGTTCACACCTTAGTCTCTAGGTTTCTAGATGAGAAAGGCAGTTTTCTAAATGTCTCCCAAATATTCTACATCTGAGCTTTAAGCAACCTTATAAGTACTTTGCATAGTTTTTCCTTCCTTCCTCTTCCAAAATTCCCTAAGATTCTGGGCCCCCGTTTGTCCAGTACTTGTCCCAACCCATTTCTTCATCCAGTTGATAGGGCAGTTCTTACCTTTAATGAGGTGCAGCTTTTTCTGCATCTTGTAGGCTGGCATTGGGCATAGCCTTCTGTGGTAGCTGCTCCAAGTGATCCCATATCCTGGGATTCACACCCTACATTGTCCTTGTCCCACACTGAGTAGGGTGACTCAGACCAAGTAGGATATTGCAGAAATGACAGTGTGACTTCTAACTCTCTCTTACAAAGCTGGCTATCATGTCATGCGAACACTCAAGCAGACGTGTGGAGGGGTCCACGTGGCAAAGAACTGGGGCCTCTTGCCTGTAGACATGTAAGTGAGCCATCTTGAGGTTAAGCCTTCAGAAGACTGCAGCCCCAGCCAACATCTTGACTACAATCTCATAAGCCAGAGCCACCCAACTAAGCTGCTTCCCAATTCCTCCCCACATAAACTGAGAGATAATAAATGTTGTTTTAAGCCACTATGTGCTGAGTTAACTTGTTAGGTGGCAATAGATAACTAACAAACCTCCCAAGCTGCCCCAAACCTTAATGGTCCTTGAAACTTATTTGCATCATCCTAACATCTTCCCCTTATGTCTAGAAGCAACTTCCTGACTCTTCCTATCCCAAGCTCTCTTTCCTCTTAACCCTTCCACTAGAAACCAATGGATGAAGAAGTGTTTTTTGTAGAGGGTGAGGGAACTCAGGGTGTCATCTCTTCCTCTCACTTCCACAGATTCTCATTATGATTTCTAATTTAAGTGTCCCCAAGGAAATGGTCTTCTGGAATACCACTTTTTAATACCAATTTAAGTATGTTATAGCAGATAGTCTATATTCTATATATAGAAAAAAAGAGACATAATTTCACAAAGGAAGTTAATCCAGGTAAAATGATCTATATATATGTCCTATATTATAGTCAGGCATGATGCTACCTTATTAGTCAAATGTCCCAATGAAGGGCATGGAATTACCTTGATCTTTTTGATTGTATCTTCTTCTGATCCTGAATGAACTTTTTAAATGGCTGGCTGGGTTCAAGGGTGCTGTGTTTAGCTCAAGAACACAGAACTGGGTTACATTGAGAAGGGACTAGGACACTCCTCTCATTAACTCAGATGACTGGCTACCAGTCAAATATTGTCTCTGATAAGATCATTTCACTAAAGCTGATTCTCAACTTTTTCCTCCACCAAGATTCCAGAGGGTATGCCTCCAGCACAGCTCCCTAATAATAGCGCACTTAGACAGTGGTTTTCCACACATCAGGTGATAAGCGGTAGATATGCCCTTCTCCCGATTCTACCTAGCCCCCTCCATGGTAGGACTAAACATACTCTCAGGGGTGTGTAGTTCACAGGCGACTTGAATGTTCTCCCTAATATCTAAGACTGTCTAACTAAAGTGATACTAGCATACCACAGAGCTCTAGAAGCTGAGCGAGGTCATTTTAATTCCAGGGAATCTGTTGCTTATGAATAAAATAGTTTTTGTTATGAGTCTTTCTGGCTCTATCCTTGTAAAGAACTTTGTACTTCTTGGCAGCCAGGTGGTTGGCACACAGTGTTATTACAGAAACAAATGGAGCAATTCCAGGCATCCTTTCAAAGTAGGATATATCAAAAAGGCATCTTTAGATGGTTTTAAAGATCTGAAATTCTTCATTCTTCTAAAATCCTCCTGGGAAAGATGATGCTTTCACTTTAGTGGCGTGAAAAGGCTAACTCTTGACTGCAGTCCCTCCAACTCTGTTATCCACACCGATAGCATGTCCTCAGCACAGCCCTTGTATTGGACCACAGCCCATCCATTTCGGGGTGCTTGCAGGAATGCCAGCTGGTTCTAGGCTTTCTAATCCCTAGATAAGAAAGTTAAAATAACTCATTTATTCAACGGTGAAAATGAGGAGAACTGGAATATTTGTCTGAATGGAGAACGAAGCCTCCCAGTCTCTCAGTGGCATTTCCTCATGAGGGATTTCACACTGCACCAGGGTGAGAGAAACTTACAGTGGAACTGAAAAAACAATTTGTGTGTGTGTAATTGTGACTACTTTCCACTAATATGGAAGCTAAGACATATAAAATACACATAGAAGGATCTGTGGATTCATTTAATACATACTTATGGAATGTCAACCCCGTGGTACCCACTGTATTAAGTGCTGGGAGTTCAACAGTGAACAAAACAAGCACAGCCCTTTTTCTCATGAAGCTCACAGACAACAGACAGACAACAGTAAGCTACCAACTAATGTTGGGAGTTAACTGTTAGTGTTAAGTGTTAGGAAAGAAACATAAATGCTGACTGTGAGCTACCTGAGGGCTGTTCCTTGTTTTCCTATTCACAACTGCTTCCTCAGCACCTGGAATCAGGCCTGGCCCATAGTAGGATTTAACATGTGCAGAATGATCTGATGAATTTATAGGTTCATCATAAGAAATTATAATAGAGAGACAACTTAAATTGTGGGAAGTCAGGGAAAGGTATGACATATAAACACCAATGGGAAAAATCAGCAGAAATTATCCACACGAAGTGGGTGGGACGCAGAAAACCATTCCAGGAAGAAAGCAAAATGGGTTTTATATTTTTTAAAGCTAAAAGTTACAAATCACAGTCAAGATATTTCCATTACAAATATACACACATCAAATAACACGACAAAGCCTGCACCTTTATAAAGCAATAATTACAAGAGATGCAAAAAGGCGTAGGTAAAACACAGTAATGTGGAAGACTTTAACACACTGCTCAGAACAAGACAAATCCAGTCAAACAAAAATAAGGGAAATATAAAAGAGCTAAACAACATAATCAAAAAGGTAAAACTTACGGCTATGTATTAAACTTTTCACCCTGATAATAGAAAATATAATGCCTTCTCAAGGCATAGGAATCATTCACAAAGTGATCATATATCAAGTCTCAAAGAAAATATCAGTGGGTTCTATAAAGTAGAAACATCACAGACAACCCTATCTGCTCACAGTGTAATGAAACTAGAAATTATTAACAACAAAAACCAAACAAAGCTGTTCCACCTGAAAATGTAAGAGCTTCTACTAAGGACTCCTGGAAGAAAGGAGAAATATACACTAAAATTACAAAATTTCTAAAACATAGTGATAATAAAAACAATGTGTCAGAACATAAGACACATTTAAAGCAGTGATCACAGGAAAATTATTAGTCTTAAACACTTTTATCAACAAAAATAAAAGATTTTAAAGAAATGAATTAAATTCCTAGGTCAACAAGCTAGAAAAAGAACAAAAAAGCGGACTAAATGAAAGCACAAGGAAGGAAAAATTAAAGATAAAAGCAGAAATTAGTGAGGTACCAAGAAAAACAGTAGATCTAACTAGTAAGTCAAATTCCCAGTTTCAAAAATAATTAAGAAAATAGACAAGCCACTAGGTAACTTAATCAAGAAATAAAGGAGAAGCAGAAAGCACAACAAAATAAGAAATGACAAGGAGGAAATAGCTATTGAAACAGGAGAAATTTAATAAACCATAAGAGACTATTTTGCAGATCTCACTGTAAATTAATTTGAAAAATTAGGTGAAATGGATAATTTCCCAGAGAAATACAGTTAACCAAAATTGACCTCTTTAGATTTAGAAAAGTCAAACAGACTAATATCTATAGAATCTGTGGAGAAAGTCATCAAGAAACTATACCCCTGAAAGGCACCAGGCCTAGAGGGTTTCAGGAGGAAATTCTACCAAATCTTCAAAGATAAAATAATCTCTAAACTGTTCCAGAGCATTGAAAAAGAAGGAAATTTTCCTAATTCTTTTCATGAAGCAAATATAACATTGATACCTGAACTTGTTAAAACAGTAGAGAAAAAATAAAATTACAAACTAATAAAATATATGAAAATTGAGACAAAATTTTAAAATAAAATATTGGTAAACAGAATTCAGTACCATGTTAAGAAAATAATACACCAAGACCAAGACGGAATTATTCCAGAAATTCAAAATTGGGTCAATATTAAGAAATCGACTAATATAGTAAACCCTACTACTAGATCTAAGGAGAAAAATCACAAGATTGCCTCTATAGATGCTGCAAAAACTTTTATAAAATTCAACATCCATTCCTGGTAAAAATAAATGAAAATAGAAATTAACTGACACCTTCTTAATCATAGATATATAAACACGTGTAAATATGTATCTTAGTCCTAAAGTCCTAAAGCCAGCATCTTGCTTAACGGGAAAACACCAGAGCACCAGAAGCATTTCCACCAGGATTAGGAACAGGGCAAGGATGCCCATTACCACCACTACTTTCAACATTATACCGGAGGCATAATGCAATTAGGCAAGAGTAAACAATGATGCATTGTACAGACCACAATCCAAAAGAAGCAAAACCATTTCTATTTGCAGAGGATACAATTGCGTACCTGTAAAACTCTAGATAACCAATGATAAAACTAACTCAAATGAAATAATTCAGTAAAGTAACAATATAATAGTAACATACGGAAAACAATAGCTTCACATACACAAACAATAACCAGTTAGCTGATAAAAATGATAGAGAAGGGGCCGGCCTGATAGCTCAGCGGATAAGTTTGCACGTTCTACTTTGGCAGCCCTGTGTTCACTGTCCTGGACCCCGGGTGTGGACCTATGCACTGCTTGTCAAGCCATGCTGTGGCAGGCATCCCACATGTAAAGTAGAGGGAGATGGGCATGGATGTTAGCTCAGGACCAGTCTTCCTCAGCAAAAAAGAGGAGGATTGGTGGCACATGTTAGCTCAGGGCTAATCTTCCTCCAAAAAAATGTTACAACAGCAACAAAGAAAATAAAATACCTAGGAATGCATTAAACCAAGAAATGTGCAAAATTTATATTAGGAAAATTTTTTAAACTTCTGAAAACCACAAAAGTAGACCTGAACAAATAAAGACATCACTTTTTCTTAGGTAAGATGATTCAATTTCATACAGATGCACTTCTTCCCAAGTTACTTTATTAATAAGAAGAAAATTGTTTTTGTAAAGCAATTTTTTGGTAAGGCAATACCAAGAAAAATATTAACAAGGTTTCCATTTTTTTATGGAATTAAACAAGTTTAGATCCATATCTTACACCATACACAAGAATACATTCCAAATGAGTGAGGGATTTAAGAAACCATACAAATACTAACAAGAAACATGGGTGAATTCCTCTTTAACCTGGGTATAGGAAGAAGGTACCAACTCAAGTAACTTTGGAATAAAATATTTGGCATATGTGTCCCTAAGCTAATGTATGTGTAATGTAAAAAGGCTTTCTGGGGCCAGCCCGGTGGCGCAGCGGTTAGGTGTGCACGTTCCACTTCTCAGTGGCCCAGGGTTCACTGGTTCGGATCCTGGGTGCAGACATGGCATCACTTGGCACGCCATTATGTGGCAGGCATCCCACATATAAACTAGAGGAAGATGGGCACGGATGTTAGCTCAGGGCCAGGCTTCCTTAGCAAAAAAGAGGAGGATTGGCAGTAGTTAGCACAGGGCTAATAGTCCTCAAAAAAAAAAAAAAAAAGGCTTTCTAACTATGACTCAAAATCGAGATGCAATAACAAAAAAAGAATGGCAAATGTAACTACATAAAATAAGTAAATAAAAACTTTAACACGGAAATAAAATACCCAAAGCATAAACAAAGTTAAAATACAGCTAGAAAACTGGGAGAAAGTATTTGTAATATATTTTATAGATAATGGGCTAATCTTCCTCATACATAAAATACTTTTCAAAAAATGTAGGAACAAAAGACAAAAAACCTGAAAAAAAATAGACAAACAACATGAGTTTGGCAATTCACACAAAGATATAAATATGATCCTTAAATATACAAAATGACGTTCAACCTCACCCGTTATAAGAGAAAAGCAAACCAAAAACTACACTGAGATCCACATAAAAAGGTGGAAAAAGATGCATCATGCAACCACCAACCAAACACTAATCAAAAGATGGCCAGAGTGGCTAAATTAACATCAGACAAAGTAGACTTCAGAACAAGGAAAATTACCAGGGATAGATAAAAAGGAACAATACATAATGATAAAAGTGTTAACTCACCAAGAAGGTATATCAATGCACTTAATAGAAGCATCCCAAAATGCTAATAGAAAGAAAAGAAGAAAAAACTAATAGAACTGAAAGGAAAACATGGACAAGTTCGCAATTATACTTGGATATTTCAACACTTTTCTCTCAATAACTGATAGAATAGACAGAAAATTAGCAAAGATGTAGACAAACTGAATGACACCATCAACCAACTGCAGGTAGTTGACCTTTGTAGAACATTGCACTCCACAACTGCAGAACAGATTCTTTTCGAGTGCACATAAAATATTCAGTAAGGTAGACCATCTTCCAGGCCATCAAATATACTGTGCTAAATTTAAAGAATTGAAATCATACAAAGTATGTTTATTCTCTGATCATAATGAATTAAATTAAAAATCAGTAATAGAAAGATATTTAGAAAATGGAAATTTATTTCAGTTATTTGAAAATTAAACAGCTCACTTCTTAATAACCCCTGAGTCAAAGTATCATGGAAAAATAGAAAATATTTTGAACTAAACCTAAATGAAAACACAGCGTATCAAAATTTGTAGGATGCAGACTAAACAACACTTTGAGAGAAATTCATAGCACTTTTGTAGAGAAATTTAGAGCTTTAAACACCTATACCAGAAAACTAACATATCTAAGCTGCCACCTTAAGAAAGCAGAAAGAGAAGAGCCTGATTACAAATCACAGATCTTGTTCAGCTTTTCTTCTCCTGGGAGGCTTCATATAACAGGGGCGATGGCATAGTTAGGTTTGAGCTCTCAACTCAGCTTTTCAAAACAAAACCATGTGTTACTGACGGCTCATACATGAGAAGTAAAGCCTCATGGAAAAACAAGGGGATTATTAATACAGAAGTCAGGATATAGTTATCCCTTGTGAAAGGACAAGGGGAGGCCCTTGACAGGAGTGTATAAGGAACTTCTGAGATGCTAGTTACCTTCATCATCTTAACCCGAATGCTGAGACACAGATGCTCATTTCATTGTTTCTTTAAACTATACGTTTACTTTTATAGAGTCTTGTGTATATATGATACACTTTCTCCCTTAAAATTTAAAAAATAGAAAATGAAATATATTAAATATAGAATCTCTCTGCCCCAATCTTTACTCATCTCACAAATTTTCATGTGACCACAAAACCTACCCACAAGAACTGATTGAACTTCACAGTTCTTACTTCTAAGATAATATTTCTAATCAGACTATTTTTTCCTATTACCTAAACAGAATAAAGAAGAAATGACTCTTCCACAATTAACTGGTCTGGCTACCTGGATTTGAGGCCTCCAAGTAGTTTACACAAACAACCTGCATGTGGGAGGACAGAAGCCCAGAAGGAAACAATAAATGCAGAAAATAGATTGCTCTCTTCCTGTTTGTTTACACCCAGACTCCAGGTCTGTCACCAATTCGCACTGGATGAGATTTGCTCTTTACCTATCCTCAAGGGGACCTAACTTTGGGATGCTGGCCCTCAGAGACCTTAATACAGTCTCAGGCTTGCTCAGCCCTGGCTGGGGAGGGAGAGCCAGGCTGCACCGACAGTAGGTGCAGGTGTCACCCAGACTGAAACATTAGTAGATCCGAGACAGCGATGCTGGGCTGGAGTTTCAGGTTCTCACGAGGCCCAGGCTGAATCAGAGGAAGGGCCTCTGTCTGTGTGTCTATGAGAGCTGTTAGGAGCATTATCCAACCTATCAACTTGACCGGGGATGTTTCAAGATGGTCACAAATCTTTTGGCGTTCTTCATCTTGGGAGGTAGTCTCCACATCCCCTCCCCTTGCAACTGGGCAGACTCAGGAGTACTTGAGTAAAGAACACAGTGAAAGGGACCCTATACCTGATTCTGGGCCCAGGTCTTCAGACACTGGCAGCTTCTACTTCCTGTTTGGAATACTTGCTCAAGGGGAAGCCAGGGGCTATGATATGGAAAGTACAATTATCCTGAGATCCCCATGCTGTGAGAAAGCCCAAACTAGCCACATGGAGGGGTGTATAAAGGGGGCTTTGCCCAGCTGCCCCCACTGTTGCAGCCATCCCAGCTCTGTGCCAGACATGTGAGGGAAGCAGCAGATGACCCCGCCCTAGTCCCTGTCTGACTGCAGCTCCCTGAGAGACATTTACACTATTAGGATAGCTACTATCAAAAAAATAAATAATTAAAAACAGAAAATAACAAGTGTTGGCGAGCATGTGGAAAAATTTGAACCCTAGTGCATTGCTGGTAGGACTGGAAAATTGTGCAGCTGCTGTGGAAAACAGTGTGATGAGTCCTCAAAAAAATTAAACACAGAATTACCATATGAACCAGTAATTCTACTCCTGGCTATTACCCAAAAGAATTGAAACCAGGGACTATAATAGATATTTGTATGTACACCAATATACACAGCAGAATTATGCACAATAGTCAAAAGGTGGAAACAACACAAATGCCTATCGACAGACAAATGGATAGGCAAAATGTGGTTTGTCTATACAATGGAGTATTATTCAGCCTTAAAAAGGAAGGAAATTCTGACATATGCTACAACATGGATGAATCTTGAGGACATTATGCTAAGGGAAACAATCCAGTTGCTAAAGGACAAACGCTGTATGGTTCCACCTACATTAAGTCCCTAGAATAGGCAAATTCATAAAGACAAAAAGTAGAATGGTGGGTGCCAGGACCTGGGGGAGGGGGGAAAGAGGAGTTAGCGTTTGATGGGTACAGAGTTTCTGTTTGGGATCATGAAAATATTCTGGAGATGGATAGTGTTAATGGTTACACAACAATGTGAATGTACTTAATGCCACTGAAGTGGTTAAAAATGGTTAAAATGGTATATTTTGTGTTATGTATATTTTACCACAATAAGAAAAAGAACCACTCACAGAACTGTGAAAGATCATGACTAATCATTGTTTTAATCTACTAAGTTTGGGATGATTTGTAAGAAGTCCTAGAATTGTCGCTGTTACACAGATCAAGCATGGACTGCCCACCTATTTCACTCCTCAGGATACCGTGACTGGTTAGCCACTCTCAGGTATCTTGTGGTTCAAAACACTGATTACTATTTAGTCTCAACTACCCATAAAAGTCATCTGCCCAATGGGTCTTTTGGTGGTTTCATATTGCTGCTGCACCTCCGGCTTGCCGAGATCCTGCCCTCCTCCCTGTGATCTTGCCCTCCTCCCTTCCATCCTGCCGTCCTCTCTGAAATCAGGGAGCACATCTCAGTGGCAGCATCTGCCACCAATCCTGGCTCCAGAGGACAGCAACTATGGAGGATGTTGATGCCTCCTGCACTTAGTGAACATCTTACTAAAGAGGTGACCTCTGGATCCCCAGGGAGATGCGGCAAAGGGGCAGCAAGTCAATATGATAAACCTATTTCAGCATTTCTACATCTCCATCCTTTAGATTGCTTCCTCTTACTATGCCAGGGAAGTCTTGGCATCTTAATCTTATTGACTGTTGGTCAACCAAGCAAACGGCTGCTAAACGTGCCCCTGATAATCTGAACCCCACGTCCCTGTGCACACGCTGCACTGACTCTCAAGGCCAGGCTGGTCAGCAGGCCAGGCCTTCGCCTGCGTGTCTATGTCTGTCTCTGTAGAAAAGGAAACAAATGGAAAGAAAACTGAGGGCTTTTGTGCCTTACGAGATAAAATTTCACCACACGATATGCAGCTTGCTCTTCCTGAGGGAGAACTGAATCCTAAAGTAAATATAAAGGGGTTGACACACCTCTGTGTTTGAGGCAGGCTTGGTCACAGTTGCCACGACCTTTGAAAGACAAGAACATAGAGTATTTAGTGTGCAGAAGACTGTCAAAGGTTTATTTTTATTGCCTCTAACAGTGCTGCTTTTTCAGTGATCCTGTTGGGTCTACGGCTGGTGATGAGATCGTGAGCCAGCTTGAGATCATTATCCATCTAGTCAGATTTGGCGGGAAGATGGGTGCCAGGAGCACATAGAACTCAGAATTAAAACCTCAAGAGGACTTATGCTCTCTCCTCATTTCTCAAGTTATTATTTCTTACGTGACAATTTCCTTTACTTATTAGTCTCATCAATAATGTCAGGGGCCGGCCCCGTGGCCGAGTGGTTAAGTTCGCACGCTCTGCTTCAGCAGCCCAGGGTTTCGCCAGTTTAAATCCTGGGCACAGGCATGCCACTGCTCGTCAGGCCACACTGCAGCGGCGTCCCACATGCCACAATGAGAAGGACCTGCAACTAAGATATACAACTATGTACCAGGGGGATTTGGGGAGAAAAAGAAAAAAAAAAAGAAGATTGGCAACAGTTGTTAGCTCAAGTGCCAATCTTTAAAAAAAATAAAATAAAATAATGTCAGTCATTACTTTCAGCATACTGTGGGAATGATCAAAGATAAAATCTAAAAACACATGTCAGACAATAAACTATTACAATGAGATAGACAGGAAGTAAAGAAAAGAGAACAAGGGAAAGAAATAGAGAGAAGATGAGCCAAAGCAAAGGGAATTTTCAGATATAAGTAAATAACGGGCCACAAAGCACCTTCCTTCCAAGCGGAGGAAAAAACACTCAATAGACGTTCTCCCAGCAATTTCTCAACCACCAGGGTTCAGTTCTCCTCCTGATGAATATGAAACGGAAAAAGAAAAAAGACACAGGAGCTAATATCTGGAACTCTCAACTGAGCACGAGTTAATCTCCTTAAATGTGAATCAGCCTCAGAGGATATGTTTCTAAGGGATTGGGCTTTTTAAAAACATGTTTGTACAGTTTTTATATAAAATACATGAAATAACGTAGAAAATGTGAGAAACAAAGAAAAGCAGGGAAAACATTAACTCAAATTGCAACTTCTAACTAAACCATTAGCTTTTCCAAAACAGGCTTTTCTCTGTTTTCTTGAATTCCAAATGTCTGCTCTTGGCACATTCCCTTGCTTTTATTATTACAACCTACATTCCTCCTATTACTTCTATATATATCTTGAGAAACTGAGTGTCAAATAATTATCATAATAATTATTATGATTATAATAATAATCACTAATGCTGCACTTAGCAAGTAAAACAAAAAAACAGGCCATTATCTTAATCATAAGACAGATAAGTTGGGAGGAACGGGAAAAATAGGTGAAGGGGATTAAAAGTTACAGATTCCCAGTTATAAAATAAATAAGTCACAGAGATGTAATGTATAGGGCCTATAGTCAATAACACTGCCAGAACTTCATGTGGTGACAGACGGTTATTAGACTTGTTGTGATCATTTCATAATGTATGTAAATGTCAAATCACTATGCTGCACATCTGAAACTAATATAATATTGTATGTCAACTATACTTGAATTAAAAAAATTTTTTAAGGCAGACCGGTAATAAAATGGTCTCTATATCCACACGTAGGTCCAGGAAGCTTGGTTTCAGCATCACAGAAGCTCACTGTAACTGTCTCCACTCCGTTGCTGAAAAGCAACGTGTGCAAAGCCACCCAGCACAGAGCTACAAGGAGATAATATGACTCACAGCTGAAACAATAGCTGATTAAACACTTTATGGAAAGAAAAGTCTGTCCCGGGCAATTTGAAATGGGTGTGGAGCGATGGAAAAATACTGAGTTGCAAATTCTGAGATGTGGTCTGGCACTGAGTGGATTTATGATCTTGCCTAAACTGATTTGTAGAACACGGACAATATATGGGACAAACTTTGAACTTTTGTGTAGAAAAATTGGTTCTCGCTAGCCCTAAAATCCTATTATTCTAATACTTTAATTTCATTCATCACCTAGTCTTGGGGGAAAAAACAATGTTTCCTTGATAATAGGTAATGTTAACTTAAAAAATCATCTTTGATGGTCTCACCTGTATGTAGAATAGAAAAACAAAACAAAACAAAAGAGCTCATACATCCATAGAACAGATTAGTGATTGCATGAGCTGGAGTGGGGGGTGGGCAAAACGGGCAAAGGGAGTCAAAAGATACAAACTGCTAGGTATAAAATAAATAAGTCATGGGGATATGATGTACAGTGTGACAACTATCGTTAATAATACTGTATAGCATATCTGAAAGTTGCTAAGAGAGTAAATCTTCAAAGTTCTCATCACAAGAAAAACAAATTTTGTAACTATGTATAGTGATGGACGTTAATTAGACACTGTAGTGATCACTTCACAATATGTACAAATAGTGAATCATTATGTTGTACATCTAAAATGAATACAACATTATTTGTCAATTATATCTCAATTAAAAAATAAATATTAAAAAATCATCTTTGGGGGCCAGCCCGGTGGCACAACGGTTAAATTTGTACTTCCACTTCTCGGCGGCCCGGGGTTCACCAGTTCAGACATGGCACTGCTTGGCAAAAAGCCATGCTGTGGTAGGCATCCCACATATAAAGTAGAGGAAGATGGGCATGGGTGTTAGCTTAGGGCCAGTCTTCCTCAGCAAAAAAAGAGGATTGGCAGTAGTTAGCTCAGGGCTAATCTTCCTCAAAAAAAAAAAATCATCTTTGTTTAGCTTCCCAGCAGTCAATTATCTTAAAATTAATTATTAACTTGAAGCAATTATGTGACTTCTATATTTGAGCTGGATATCAATGTCTGTTTCCTTGAATGTCTTTTAATATCTTCTTTATCACACTTCAAGCTAATTGAATCCTATCTGGGGATCAAATTAAAATTCTGAGTTGTTCTAAGTTTACCAGCCTGGAAGCCCACTACCGAGGGGAGATAGACAGGTTGAGGCCTGTCCACACTGACGGAGCTCTGCCACCCCATGTGACCAGAGCCAAGTGTGAACACCAACTGTAAACAAAACACCTTCATTTAACTTTGTTTTCATAATGGTTATTCTTACTGAAAAGCTTTCTTTTCTTTTTTGCTTTTTTTGAGTCATGGGTTAATAACCCTTAGGGTTAATTATTACTGAAGAGAATGATTGTTTATCTTGTTGAACTTCCCCTACTTAAATAGGCCCTGGGCTGGACCTTTCTGACCAAAAACCCAGTAAGACTCACAGTAGTAGTGTGGGCATGAGCTAGATGTGTGCTATGTGTGTTCCTGTGAAGTTGTATTAGATCTAAATTTCGTAATGTCAGTTATATACCATAACAGATTAGGGGAGCTTGAAATTTTAAAGGAGCTATTCAATGAAAACTTCAACAACACTCTTTTGTTATGTAAATACACTGTTCCTAGTTGTTTTGCTTTTGAAGTTTTGATTTTTCAAGATATCAGATTTTCTTAAATATGGGCACATCCACCAATGTTGTAAAAACTGATTTCAGAATCAGCAAAACAGAGAAGCCCCATCTGCAACTCAGGAAACCAAAGATCCTAATGAAGAAAGCAAAATCTCTAATCCCTGTGCCTAGGAAGATTCTTCAGCAGGACCAGGGAGGGGTCAGGATGGGGCACAGAGGAAAGGGCAGGGTCTACTGTGATATTTTGACCTGTGATGGAGCTGAGGGCAGAGCTTGGTAGCAACAAACAATAACATGTGGATAATTAGAAAATAAAAGATTTCATAAAGTCCTTGAGTAGTTAAATTTTTTTAACCTTTAATAATGGTCATTGCAGGATAATTTTTTTAAGAATTATATATTTCATTGAAACACATACTGGATTTTCTTCTCCGGCTATCTGGGGGCTTCAGTTCTACGAATCTACTAATCTCGGGTCTTTGGTGCTAACTTGTTACCAGGATCTGAATTAAGATTATCTTGGGCGCTACCAACTGGTTCAGTTGTCACAACCTTTATAAAAGTCCTTGTGCAAACCATTTCCACATTGTTTCTTCCATAATTACAGCCTAAACTATTTATAGTTAAAAGCAACCATGGCATGTTTCAAGGTCTCAGGCAATCAAAAGGAAGTTTGTGATTGCATTTAGTCTGTACTTACTGCATACTCGTGGACTAATTGTTTCCAAGTACAATAAACTCTGGATAATATGGTTAAATACTTCCGCCATGGTTCTTTCAACCTTTGTATTGACTTTGCTAACATTTGGGATGGTTGCCTTGGTGAGGAGGCATGGCAGGAACTAGATTTACAGCTGTACTGCTTGGGTCAAATTTTACCAGCTACTGTTCTCGGATACTAAGGACTAAAGATAAAAAATTATAGCCTGGAAAACTTATGTCCACAGAAAAACCTGCACATGGATGTTGATCACAGCTTTATTCATAATTGCCAAGACTTGGAAGCAGCCAAAATGTCCTCCAGCAGGTGAAAGGATAAATAAACTGTAGCACATGCAGAGAATGGAATACTATTTAACATTAAAAGGAAATGAGATATCAAGCCATGAAAAGACATGGAGGAACTTGAATGCCTATTGCTAAGTGAAACAAGCCAATCTGAAAGGCTGCAAACTGCATGACACCAACTAGATGACATTCTGGAAAAGGCAAAACTATGGAGACAGTAAAAAGATCAGTGGTTGCCAGGAGTTCGGGGAAGGGAGGGATGACTAGGCGGACACAGAGCATTTTAGGGCAGTGAAACTACTCTGGATGGAACTACTATGGTGGAGACATGTCATTAAACATTTATCAAACCCACAGAACGTACACCACCACGCCTGAGCCCTAAAGTAAACTATGGACTCTGAGTGATAATGATGTGTCACTGTAAGTTGTTGATTGTAACAAACGTACCGCTCTCCCGGGGGTATGTCCACAGCGAGGGAAGCTGTGGCTGGGGGTGGGGGACAGCATAGGGGAGCTCTGTACTTTCCGCCCATTTTGCTGGGAACCTAAAACTGCTCTAAAAAATAAAGTCTACAAAAAAACTATAGCCTGAATCCTCACAGTAAATTTAGCTTCCTTCGCAAGCAGACTTTCAGGGAGTAACTGCTTTAAGTCGTTTCCTCCCTCGGGGACTCCCCGACAGTGCATTGCGGGCAGCCGCCACCGCCGGAGGTCTCCCTCTCCCGTGTTCCCTCCGTCCCGAGGAGCAGAGGCACTGAAGGAACAGAAAGTGAGTTATAGGCACGCTCTCTCTTACTAGTCACCTCACTATTATTTTTTAAATTCTCCTTTGCATTTAGATTCTGACATCGAGGCTTACAAAATTAGGAACTGGGGATTTTAAGAGTAGATGTGGCTGCCAACTGCCTTCTTTGATGATGGAGCAGCGGTCGCAATAACATATGCTAGCCGCCATTAGAGGGCACTGTTCTCACAAGTCAAGGGTCACAGACTTTTCAACAGCCCTAACTGCTAAGTAGCGACAAGTCCTCAGGGAGGGTTGGATTACTAAACGTCACAATTCCCGTAATGTAGGAATAAAACTTCCATTGGAGCTCTGAAACTGAAATTCAGAAATATATTGCTGGGGCCAGCCCCTGGCCCAGTAGTTAAGTTCACACGCTCTGCTATAGTGGCCCTGGGTTTGTGGGTTCAGATCCTGGGTGTGGGACATACACACCTCTCATCAAGCTGTGCTCTTAGCTCAGGGCCAATCTTCCTCACTAAAAAACAAAACAAAACAAAACAAAACAAAAACCCAGCATTAAAAAAAGAAATATATTGTTAACATAATGGGTTATAAACTGCGAATATGTAATTATTATATTTTATATATTTTCATTGTTTTTGTTTTGCTAAATATATATATAACATAAGCTACTGTTTCTGTCATTTTAAGTGTACAATTCAGTGGCATTAAGTACATTCATAATGTGCAACCGTCACCACTATTTCCAAAATTTTTATTGAACTGTCGACGAAAATAATCCATAACCAATCTATAAATGAAAATTTGGGTGAGTTTATTCTGAGCTTAAATCTGAGGATTATAACCCGGGGCCTTTCTTCCCGAAGGAAAAAAGGGCACCAAAGAAGTGGGGTGCACAGACTGGTTATATACCTCCAGAGAGGATGTTTCACATAGGATTGAAATGTCCCTTTTACAATAGTCGCGAGACTGCTCTGTCGGCACAGTGATTGATGGAAACAGCAGGTAGGTCTTCTGTCTCAGTGAACACAGCAGGGTGGCAGTCTGTTGTCTCCAGCTGAGTGGTCACAGGTGAGCTGGGTGGTCAAAGGTGAGTGCAGCAATCAGTTCCTAGCCTAAGGAAAAATGCTTATCCCTAAGGAAATGCTAATGTGGGGGGAAGTTGCATCTTTATCTCAAGGGCCTTTGTTCTGGCCAAAGGAAATGTCTAAGCAGACATACAATGCGTGCTCAATAGCCAGTCAGGCCCTTTTGGAAAAAACAAAGTCAGGCCAAATTAGGTTTATACCAAATGGCTTCCTCATATACGTCAATATATCCTATTGCTTGCCATTTTTGTCAATCCCAAACAGAAACTCTATTGTAATACTAACTAATAAAACACATTAACTACAAAATACTAAACACTATATAGATATTGTCTCATTTAAACATCACAGGAGCCTCATGAGATAGGTATTTTTATTTTTATTTTATTGATGAAGAGGTTGAAGATAAGGGAGATTTAACAAATTCCTCTAAATCTATTAGTAGTAGAATCATAATTCAAACTTAGTTGCAACTACACATCTCTGTAAGCAAGAGAGATTTTGGGTCAATGGACTGATATAACATATATTATGTTATGATATAACATATATTATGTTTATAGAGGACTGATCATTAACATATATTATGTTTTCTCATAATAGTTAAATTTCATCTTTGCACAATAAGATGCCAAAATGTAAAAGCTCTGATCTTACAAACTCTGATTAGGGTGAAATTTTAAGATTCTTGGCTTTTACAATGTTTCCATTTACAGATTTTTTAACAATAGCTCTGGGGAGTAATTAAGGGTTGCTCCAGATTAACTCTCCAGGAGAAAGGAGTGGGTAGGAAAAAAGCCCCCGTGTCAAATGCTGCTAATTAAGGGTTTCACAAAAGGAGAACAAAGGGTTTTTTGAATTAGAATGTAAGATGAGAGGGTTAAATTTGATTAGAAAAATATGTTTAATTTATGTATACTTTTAACTGGAAGATATCTATTCACACAGTCATTTTACGAGTCTCTGAATACTTTAGTTATCTTCAAAAACTCTCAAATTCCTCAGTAAGCTGTCAGAACAATATCCTACCACTCTTCAATTCAAAACTTTCAATGGACTTCCACTTTATTTTTGATGGAAATAAGTGGCTCCTCCTAGAATGGCATTCGAGTTGCTTCTGACTCACATTTGCAGCCTGCTTTCCCCGCACCTCTTCTCTGCAGTGTTTGCGCTTCTTCTAGACAACACCCTTCTAGCTCCTAGTTTGTTACCAACTGTCATCAATAATTCATTCACAAATTCCTATCTCCAGCCAGATTTCTAGTCTGAGCTCTGGATCTGTATATCTCCTGTCTGATCCTGGGACATCTCCCCAACCTGTCCCCCATTCAGGGTTCACAGTGGCTCAGGGATTGGCACCAACTTCCATTCTGATTTCCAAACCAGAAACTGGGAGTCATCCTTGACACTTTGTCTCCCTCACCCCCACAACTACTCTGTCACCTGATCTGGCTTGTTTTTCCTGCCATATGTGGGGCGACTGCATAATCTAGCTTCCAACGTGAACACTTCTGAGGGTAAAAAGGAGTAATATAAATATTACGCTGGGGACCAGGCATACACCAGGATTGTATGATTTCCTACTAGATGGATCATTGTTTTCCCCCATGTCCACTGCTGCCACCAAACCCAAATCTCCATCATCTCTCACCTCAGTCGTTCCAACGGTTTCCTAAGTTGCTGCTTCTCATGGATGGACACCCACGCTGATGCTCCATTCCATGCTGCACAGGCAACCAGACACAATGATCTTTTAAAATGTCCATCTGATGAAATCCATTTCTCCCACTCCACTTCCTATTTATAACTTTCCTGTAGATCCCCGTAGCTCTTGTATAAAATCCAAAATCTTCAACACAGCTAACCTGCTTAGAATGACCTGGTCCCTCTAAGCCTCTTGAACCACACTCCTCCTCACCCTCTGTTCTCAAGACACATAAGGCCTTTCCTTCAGTCACTGAAAGTCGTCTTGGGCCTTCCTAGCAAAGCGCCTTCGCATATGCTCCTTTCTTTCCCCAGAGCACCTTTGCCTCTTCTCTTCCCCTAACTAAGGGTTATTTGGCCTTCAGACTTCAGCTCAATTGTCACATCCTTAGGAAAGCGATCCTTGAAATCTCCAATCAAGTTGCAGTCACCCGTCTCCAACAATGGCCTTGATTTCTCCCCTCCTTATGTTACCCAACCAAGTTCATTTTTGCCCACCACCCAGAAAGACAAACACCCAGATGACGAGATTGCAGCAGAGAGAGAGTTTACTCACAAGGCAGCCATGCAAGGAAGCGAGAGCATGAGCCTCAAATCCACTTCGCTGAAAATAGGCACTCAGGGATATTTATGGGATGGGGGCAAGGCGGTCTGAAATGTGGAGAGGTGATTGGAGGTGAGGAGGGGTGAGGTAACTGATGATCTGCGCAAGTGTAGACAGACTTCATGCCTCTTCACAGGACCCATGTTCACAAAACAGCAGTGTTAGTATGATCTGAGGGTGGAGTTTTTAGCCTCTTGACGTCAAAAGGTCACCTATCGGACATCTGTGCTGACCCATTTGCTTAGTTGGTGATCTCAACTGGCCTGAAGTGGACAAGGAGTTCTAATTCCTTAGAAACAGCTCCCACACCCAGTACTGTGGTGACCTAGGCTCCAGGGAGATGTTATCTGTAGCAGCCTAGTGGGAGTCAGAGAGCATATTGCCTAAACAGCACAGTTAACGATGGGTGGGTTAAACAGCTAGAGCTATAATCAGTAATTGCAAAAAGGAAAAAAAAACTTTAGTTCCTAGCTGCTTAATCCTCAATGGCTAACTCTCTGCTGGTTTCACTTGTGGGAACAACCATTCCTCCCAACTGCTCCACTCATCCAGAGGTGCACCTAATTGTATAAGTGCTGCAATAAACATACTTCATGTGACTCTTAATGTACATACATACGTGCTTCTCTAGGGTAAATGCAGAGTGGTGATGGCAGTGGATGTGCATTTAGTGGATATGCATACAGAGTGCCAAATGTTCTCCAAAGTGGCTGTACCGATAGCAGTACATGATTGCCCTGCAATGTAGCCAACTTTAATTTTATCAAGTTCAAAAATATTGCTGCTTTAGTGGACTCAGAGTGGTTTTCCAGTGTTTAATTTGTATTTTCCTAATTATAAGTGAGGATGGGCATCTTTTCATATGTTTATTAGCTATATGTGTTTCTTCTTTTATAAATTTCTTGTTCTTATCCTTTACCCATTTTTTATTATGTTGCTTGTCTTTTTCATATTGATTTCTATGAAATTTTTATAAATTCTAAATATTACCCCTTTGTTACATATGCTGCAAATATTTTTACCTTCCTATCACTAGATTACAATTTGTTAAGAATGTCTTTGCTATAAAAAAGTTTTAAAATCTTGCTGTTGTCAAATTTGTCAGTCTTTTCCTTTATGGGTTTTGCTTCTTTCCATCTTATTTAAGTGGGCATTCATTAAGTCAAGAACTCAAAAACATTTTCCTAAATCATATCAGTATATTTGGTTCTAACTTTTTTCTTCCCAAATGGAAAATTTGTTGTTCCAACATCATTGACTGGATAATTTATTCCAGCTGTGTCATATGCAAAATTACAGCATCTACCTGACCTCATCTCCTGATTCAGCTCCTTGACCTGTTTGAATATTCCTACTGTCGACGAAAATAATCCATAACCAATCTATAAAAGAAAATTTGGGTGAGTTTATTCTGAGCTGAAATCTGAGGATTATAACCCGGGAGAGTCTTTCCACAAAGGAACAGAGCACTCCAAAGAAGTGGGGGTACATAGGGTGGTTATATACCTTCAAAGAGGGTGTTTCACATGTGATTGAAATGTCCCTCCCACAATAGTCACAAGATTGCCCTGTGGGCACCGCTCTTGATGGACACAGCAGGTAGTGGTCTGCTATCTCGGAGGGCGTAGCAGGAGGCAAATCCATTGTCTTGAGCTGGGTGGTCACAGGCGGGTGCTGCAAGCAATCAGTTCCTAGCCCAAAGAAAAATGCTTAATCCTTAAAGAAATGCCAATGTTGGGAGGGGAAGAGAAGTTGCACCTGTATCTCAAGGGCCTTTATTCTTGCCATAGGGAATCTCTAAAGCAGATATACAATGCATGCTCAACGGCCATGGTCAGGCCCTTTTGGAAAGACAAGGTCAGGCTGAATTAGGTTTACACAAAATTGCTTCCTCATATATTCCAATATATCATATTACTTGCCATTTTTATTTGACACTACCATAATACCACCCAATATACCTTTATCTTTCTCCTTCTCACTCTCCAGAACACAAGCAGGATAAAGGTGAAGTCCTTGCCTTGTCCAGAAGACAAATGTCATTAGCCAAGACAAGAGGAAGGAATGCCTCTGCCACTACAGGGAATGCCTCCCTCCAGACCATCATCAGTTAAGTGGCAACCTATGGAGTTTCCTGTGACTCACAGCCAAATGCAAATTTGAACTGATACTGTGTACTTCTGGTGGAGTTGACTTTACCCCAGACTCCAAGGGTCAGAATGAGACTCAGGAAATTTCCTCTGGGCAGTTGACCCAACAACGTCCAAGAGAATGTAGTAATTCTTTTGCTGGAATAACTGGCCAAGAGCCAGTCATGTCTTCTCCTACTGAATGTAAACAAAAGAAGGATATGGGGCCTCTGGAGCTGCCTCCTGTCTCCTTGCAGGAAGAAATAGCATCATTTGGCTCCTTCTCTCTGCTCTCTCCCACATCTCCATTGCTCTGACTCATCCTCTGTGTATCATCTGGGACTTTGATTTCAGATCTTTATGGTATGCATCCCCTTTCCTCATTCCTTCTGGCATTATAAGTAAGTTTCACAAATATTTATATGAGTGGTGGTGGTGATGGTGATAGTGATGAGTTTGGTTTTCTTTTATATGTTATGGAGTTTTATTTTGTTTCTGTTGATTCACCATTGCTTCTTTTATCCAACCTTCTCTTCTTGGATCCACTTTTCTCTCCAGAGCATGTCATCTAGAAATTATTTGACGAGGTGGGTGGTTGTGGGTGTTATACTTTCTAAGTCCTTATAAGTTTGGAAATGTCTTTTTTTTATTCTCACCTGAATGATAGTTTGGTTAGATATTTGGAAAATTCTAGAATTCTAAGTCCAAATTACTTCTAATTGGAATTTTGAAAAATTTAATCCTGTTTTCTGATATCTAGTGTTGCTGATGTGAAGACTCATTTCCATCTTATTCTTATGCCTTTAGAATTAGTAAGTTTTTTCTCTCTATAAAATTTGAAGGTGCTCCCCTTGCTTGTGGTGTCCTGAAATTTCCCCATGCTATGTAGAAGTGTCAGGATGGTACAGTGATCCAGAAGGTTAGTCATTGGTGGTGTTCACTGTCAGACACATGGCAGGACTGCCTATCCATAGAGATGTAGGAGCCTGAGGGTTAGTTGTAAGTATCTTTATTCCAGGCTGATAGTCCCCTTGGCAGTGCAACTCTCTCAAAAACTTAGCTTTTATCAATTTGATTTCAATCAGTGACTTAGTCACACTCTGGTGGACAGCCTTCTAAAATGCCCCCAAAGATCCCCGTCTCCTGGAATCTACACCTGTATTAGCCTGCTTGGGCTGTCAGTACAAAATACCACAGACTAGACAGCTTAAACAACAGAAATTTGTTTTCTCACAGTTCTGGAGGCTGGAAGTCTGTGATCCAGGTGTCAGCAGAGTTGGTTTCATTTGAGGCCTCTCTCCTTGGCTTGCAGATGGCCTTGCCTCTGTGTGCATGTGAATCTGGTGTCTCCTTTTGTGTCCAAATTTCTTCTTCTTGTAAGGACACCAGTCATATTGGATTAGGGCCCACCTTATCAGCCTCATTTTAACTTAATCACCTCTTTAAAGGCTCCATCTCCAACTACAGTCATTCTGAGGTATGAGTCGGGGGTTAGAGCTTCAACATACAAATTCTAAGGGGACACAATTCGGCCCATAATGACTTTGTGTAACTACTTTGTGTAATGCTCTCCCCTTGAGTGTGGGCTGGACCAAGTGGCTTATTTTTGACCAATAGTATATAGCAAAGGTGATGGAATATCACTTCCATGATTAGATTGTAAAAGTTTGTGTTGCTAGCAGATTTTATTGCCTTCTCAGCTTCAGCCTATGGGCTTTGTTGCAAGAACCATAACCTTAGTCTCCTTTTCCTGAGCCATTGTTTTCTAATGAAGGGATTTTCTAGGCTCTATACTCTTTGTTGGACCCTAATATGAAACATTTTAATGCCTTCAGAGGTTTAACAATAGGTGCGATGGCATTGCCCTTCATTCGATCCTTGCCAAAGTCCGATTTTAGTATCTTCTCTTTCTCAAAGTTACATTCTTTTGGAGGGGATGGGATGAGGGGGAAAGAAGGGGATCAAAAGTAATTGTTTCTTCCAACCCTGCAAGAGCCTGAATTCAGCTATTCTCTATTCCCTTTTCGTCCTACTTGCAAGTGAATCATCTTTTATGAGCTATTTAAAAGTGAAATCAACATGTACTACTAATGTTCTGTATTTCAACCTCTTCTCCTGGAACTACCAGTCTTCATGTATGTAATTTCCTTCTCGAGGTAATATTTCATAATATTATCAATTATTTCATCACTAAATAGCAAGGATAACTGTTTCTCTAGGCTTTAATAACAGTATTCTCGTTTCCCACTGTCTGACCACTAAGATAAAGACACGTAATTTCCATTTTTGTTTCAGCAACACCAAACTTCTGCCACCAAGTTCTGTCAGGACAGTCTAGGCTAGGCTCAGAATCTCATTAGCTTAATACAACAAAAATTTATTTCTTGCTCATGTTACATGTTCTATGTGGGGGATGTGCTCAGCTTAGTCAGTCAGGGACCCAGGGAGACAGAGCCTCCTCTCAACACACGCTTCCACCAACACTGCATCAGGGCAGAGGGAACACAGTGAATTGTGCACTGGGTCTTAAAGCTTCCACACAAACATAACCTTGAGTGAAAGAAGCCAGACTCCAAAAGGTATATGCTGGATGATTCCATCTATATACAAAACAGAAAAATGAATCTTTAGAGTTAAAAGTCAAGAAAGTGATTATTTTTATTAGGGTGGCAGAGAGGGATGTGGTAGACAGAATAATGGCCCCCAAAAATGTTCCTATCTTAATCCCTGGGACCTGTGAATATGTTACATTACATGGAAAAGGAACTTTGCAGATGAAATTAAGGCTATGAACCTTAAAATAGGGACATTATCTTGGATTTTTGGGGTGGGCCAAAGTGGACCGTTAAAAGTGAAAGAGGAAGGCAAAAATTAGTCAGAGAGATGTTAGAAGAAAAGTCAGGGGAAGTTTGAAGCATTAAAGAGATTCAACCCACTGTTGCTAGCCTTGGAGATGGAGAAAAGGGGCCAGGAGTCAAGGAATGTGGGGACCTCTAGAAGCTAGGAATGGCTCTCAACTGGCTCCAGAAAGGAAATGTGGACCTCAGTCTTACAACCACAAGGAACTGAATTTTGCAAAAATCCTGAATGAGCAGGAAAGCAATTCTATCCCAGACCCTCCAGAAAGGAATACAGTCCTGCAGACACCTTGCTTTTAGCCTAGTGAGACCCATGTCAGACTTCTAACCTGCAAACCTTCAAGAAAATAGGTTTTTGTTGTGTTAAGGTGCTAAGATTTTGGTGATCTATCACAGTGACCATAGAAATGGACTCAACAGGGGAGGACAGGAAGAGCTTGGAAGGGGGCCTGAGAGGGACTGCTGAGATGTTCTCAGTGTCTGTTTCTGCTCTGATCCAGTTATGTGAGTGTGCTCACTTTGTGAACATTCATTAGCTGGACACTTATCATTTGGGAATTTTTCTGTTTATAGATTATATCACAATAAAAAATCTACATTAAAACAAGGCAATGTAAGGGTTTATTATTGAGGTCAATGTTGGAGGTTATGGGAGGTCATTTCTCTTTAGGGCCTCTGAGCACCACACAGAATTTCTTCCAGAACTGCTCACCTTACAGACAGAAGGTAACCTCCCTCTCAGTTTGTTTGAAGGTCGCTCCTGGGACACTGATTCCCACACACTTGTGGGTTGTGTGTTGGCTAAGAAAGTTCCTGAGTAGCAAAAAAGGTTTGGGGGAGAATTCTGGAAGATATTGTGTATGCACTTGAGCTATCAGCCTCCACTGCTGCTCACCACAGATGCAGCTGAACTCTGAGGTGGGCCAAGGGGATGTGGTGTGGCCACTGGAGGCCTTTGCAAAACAGGCCAGTTTTACTCATAAACATGCAAAATTTCTGAACAAAGTATTAGCAAACTGAATCTAACAGCATATGGAAAAGGATAATGTTCCATTTCCAAATTGGATTTAGTCCAGAAATGCATGGATAGCTTAATATTTGAAAACAATCAAAATGATTTATACATTAACACAATAAAGGAGAAAAAGCATATGACCATCTCAAGAGATTCATTAGAAAAACACTTGATAAAATTCAACATCTATTCATGATTGAAAAAAAAAAAAACCTCTTAGCAAAGTAAAGATAGAAGGATACTTCCCTATTATGCAAAAACAAACCAAACAAAACTTGAAATCAAGCATTGCATTTAATGGTGAAGTGTTACCCTCTGAAATCGGGAATGACTCAAGGGTGCCCATTATCATCACTTTATTTAACATTGCATGTGAGGTCCTAGTCAGTTCAATAAGTTGAGGAAGTTAATTAACAAGAAAATTAATCAAGAATGATAATTACATATATGGACAGATACAGAGAAAGAGAGATAGAGACAAAGGGAGAAACAGAGAGAGAGAATCCAAAAGAATCTACTTATAAACTGTTGCAAGGTCATTGAATATAAAATCATTCTACAAAAATCAAATCTATACAGTCATGCATCACTTAACAATGGGGATACATTCTGAGAAATGTGTCAGGTGATTTTGTCATTGTGCAAACATCACAGAGTGTACTTACACAAACCTAGATGGTCTAGTCTACTACATATCCAGGCCATGTGGCATAGCCTGTTGCTCCTGGGCTACAAACCTGTACAGCATGTTACTGTCCTGACTGCTCAGGCAATTGTAACAAAATGGTAAGTATTCGTGTATCTAAACATAGAAAAGTACAGTAAAAATATGGTATAGAAGAAATGGTACACCTGTATAGGACACTTACCATGCAGAATGGAGCTTGCAGGACTGGCAGTTGCTCTGGGTGAGTCAGTGAGTGAATGGTGAGAGTGAAGGCCTAGGACATCACTGTACACTCCCGTAGACTTATAAGCACTACACTTAGGCTGCACTAAATGTATAGAGAAATTCTTTCTTTCTTCAATAATAAATTAACCTTAGCTTACTGTAATTTTTTTACTTTATAAACTTTTTAATTTTTTAAACTTTTTGACTCTTTTGTAATAGCACATAGCTTAAAACACAAACACATTGTACAGCTGTACGAAAACTATTTTCTTTCTTTATATCCTTATTCTATGAGCTTTTCTCTATTTTTAAATTTTTTATTTTACTTTTTAAACTTTTTTTGTTAAAAACAAAGGCACAAACACACACAGTAACCTAGGCCTACACAGGGTCAGTATCGTCAGTATCACCATCCTTCAACTCCACATCTCGTCCCACTATAAGGTCTTCATGGGCAATAACACACATGGAGCTGTCATCTCCTATGATAACAATGCCGCCCTCTGCAATATCTCAGAAAGGACTTGCCTGAGGCTCTTTTGAGGGTGTGTCACTTTCTTCAGAAATATGTTCATGGTGATTTGCTTGGTTTGTTTCTTTTTTTCATAATAGGTTTGCTTGTAAGCATATAATGCACCTCATGCATTCTTCTCTATTAATGAAAACCTTTTGGTGTTGGGGTCCATGTTTTCAAACATTTTAAGAAGCTTGTTGAGGTCTGCAAAAGCTTCTGCTAAATCCTTCACTGTGAATTTTCTTGAGGGTTCTTCTTTTTCTTCTGCAGTTTCCTTTATTCTTGCCTCTTCTTCAGCTGTGCATTCCTGTTCCAGTTCCAACAAATCCTCATGAGTCACTTCCTCGGACATCACCTCTAGAAGCTCCTCAGTACCATCCTCATCCACACCTAGGTTAAGGTTGTTTGCCTCCTCAACCACTGCCTTGTTGATTTTTGCAACATCCTCCAACCTCCTCATCCTTAGCAAATCTTTTAATGTCTGGATGAATCTCTTGAGTATCTTCTTCCAGATGTATTTATACACTTCTTGGTGACATCAGTGCAAGCCCAAGCAAGGTTCTTTTTTTTTGTTTTTTTGGTAAGGAAGATGGTCCCTGAGCTAACATCTGTGCCAATCTTTCTGTATTTTGTAGGTGGGATGCTGCCACAACATGGCTTGATGAGCAGTGTGTAGGTCCACGCTGGGGAACCAAACCAGGGAACCCTGGACCTCTAAAGTAGAGTACATAAACTTAACCACTATGCTACCAGGCCAGTCCCCCAAGCAAGGTTCTTGATGTAGTCATATATGCTGTAATCCTTCCAGAATTGCATCAATGTCTTCTCAGTGTCTTAGCATAATACTCTCAAGATTCACCCATGTTGTTGCAAATGACAAGATCTCATCTTTTTTTATGTCTGATAATATTCAATTATGTGTGTATGTATATATGCATTTATACATGTGATATATATATATCTCACATCTTCTTTATCCATTCATCTGTTGATGGGCACTTAGGTGGTTTCCAAGTCTTGGCTATTGTAAATAATGCTGCAATGAACATAGGGGTGTGTATATCTTTTTGAATTAGTTTTTCATATTTTTTGAATAAATACTCAGAAGTGGATTAGCTGGATCAGATAGTAGTTCTGTTTCTAATTTTTTGAGGAATCTCCATACTGTTTTCCATAGTGGCTGCACCAATTTACATTCCCACCAGCAGTACGCAGGGTTCCCTTTTTTCCACATCCTCTCCGACACTTGTAATTTCTTGTCTTTTTAATAATAGCCATTCTGAGGGGTATGAGGTGATATCTCATTGTGATTTTGATTTGCATTTCCCTAATAATTAGTGATGTTGAACATCTTTTTATGTGCCTGTTGGCCATCTGTATATCTTCTTTGTAAAAATGTTTGTTCAGATCCTCTATCCACTTTTTAATCAGGTTGTTTCTTTGTTCTTGAGTTATATGAGTTCTTTATAAATTTGGGGTATTAACCCCTTGTCAGACCTGTGACTTGCAACTATCTTCTCCCAATTTGTAGGTTAGTTTTTCATTTTGTTGATGGTTTCTTTTTCCGTGCAGAAGCTTTTTAGTTTGATGTAGTCTTATTTTTTTCTTTTGTTTCCATTGCCTGAGGAGACATATCCAAAATTATATTGATAAGACTAATGTCAAAGAGCATACTGCTTCTATTTTCTTCCAGGAGTTTTACGGTTTCAGGTCTTACATTCAAGTCTTTAATTCATTTTGAGTTAATTTTGGTGCATGGTGTAAGATAATGGTCTACTTTAATTCTTTTGCATGTGGCTGTTCAGTTTCCTCAACATCATTTACTGAAGAGAACTTCCTTTCTCCATTGTATGTTCTTGCTTCTTTGTGTAGTTTTATTTCTGGGCTCTCAATTCTGTTCCATTCATCTGTGGGTCTCTTTTTCTGCCAGTACCATGTTATTTTGATTACTATACCTTTGCAGTATATTTTGAAGTCATGGACTGTGATGTCTCCAGCTTTGTTCTTTTTTCTCAGGATTGCTTTGGTTATTCAGGGTCTTTCATTATTCCATATAAATTTTAGGATTCTTTATTTTATTTACGTGAAAAATATCATTGGGATTCTGATTGGAATTGCACTGAATCTGTAGATTGTTTTAGGTAATATGGAAGTTTGACTATGTTTATTCTTCCAAACTATGAGCATGGAATATCTTTCCATTTCTTTGTGTTTTCTTCCATCTCTTTCAAAGTGTCTTATAGTTTTCAGTGTACAAGGCTTTCACCTCCTTGGTTAAATTTATTCCTAGATATTTTATTCTTTTTGTTGCAATTGTAATTGGAATTGTATTCTTGATTTCTCTTTCTGCCAATTAAGAGTTTATGTATAGAAATGTAACTGATTTTTGTATGTTGATTTTGTACCCTTCATCTTTACTGTATTTGTTTACTATTTCTAACAGTTTCTTGATGGATTCTTTGGGGTTTTCTAAATATAATATTATGTCATTCACCAATAGAGACAGTTTTACTTCTTCCTTTCCAATTTGGATATCTTTTATTTTTTTTCTTGCCTAATTGCTCTGGCTAGGACTTCCAATACTGTTTTGAATAAGAGTGGTTACAGTGGGCATCCTTGTCTTGTTCCTGCTTGGGGGATAATTTCCAATTTTTCACTATTGAATATGATGTTAGTTGTGTGTTTGTCATATATGGCCTTTGTTATGTTGGGATATTTTCCTTCTTTGCCCTTTTTATTGAGAGTTTTTATCATATAAGGATGCTGAATTTTATTGAGTGCTTTCTCTGCATCTATTAAGAAGATCATGGGATTTTTATTCTTCATTTTGTTAATGTGACGTATCATGTTAATTAATTTACTGATATTGAACCATCCTTGTCTCCCTGGAATAAATTCCACTTGATTGTGGTATATGATCCTTTTAATGTATTGTTGAATTCAATATGCTAATATTTTGTTGAGGATTTTTGCACCTGTGTTCATCAATGATATTGGTCTGTAATTTTCCTTTTTTGTGTTGTCCTTGTCTGATTTTGGTATCAGGGTAATGTTGACCTCATAAAATGAATTAAGATATATCCCATCCTCTTCAATATTTTTGGAAGAGCTTGAGAAGGATAGGTATTAAATCTTCTTTAAATGTTTGGTAGAATTCATCAGAGAAGCCATCTAGTCCTGGACTTTTGTATTTTGGGAGGTTTTTGATTGCTATTTCAATCTTTTTACTTGTGATCGATATATTCAGATTCTCTATTTCTTCTTTTTTATTACATTTAATGAATTATTTTTATTGAAAGGATAAAATTACATGAAATTGAGAAAATCTAGTACATGTAATAATCAAAATATAGACAAGTGTGTGTATATTTATTTATATATGTATACAATGTAGTTTTGTCTAAGTGTCAACATTCACAGGAACACAAACATTATGGTTTCATTCTTCTTAGAAACAATTAAAAAGTTGTCTCTAATTTTCTTTTGTTGAGTGATATTGGTGCATTTTACAGCCATGGATTTAAAATGAGGTCATAGTAATCCTACCTGATGCCAATTTTATTTTATAGTTATATACTTTTTCCCGGTATGATTTCATTTATATAAAGCCCCAAAATGAACAATCAAATCTCTGGTGATAGAAGTCAAAATAGCGATCATCTTTGGGGAGTAATGTTTGATACTTCTGGGGTACTAGTAGTATTCCCTAACTTAATCTGGCTGGTGCTCACTTCATAAAATTTTTATCAAGCTACATATGCATGTGATTTGTTCATCTTTTATATATATGTGCTGTATTTTAATTAAAATAGTTACTTAGAAATTTTCCAGGACATAGCCTTAGATAGCTCAAACATCCAAATGTGTTTCCGTGCTCTCTTCTTGCAAGCAAGTAATCTTCCCTGATGCCAGTTTTAAAGATAAACCTGTCTAAATTTCTCTCATCAGTTGTTAGAACCTCTGCCTCTCACAAAAGTGTTCAAACTTTTCTTTTGATTTTTTGATATACTTTTCCCAAAAGATTATTTCTTGTAATGAGTTTTATAAGTTTATTCATTGAAGAAAGTGATGTTTGATTTTCTCTAGCCTTACTTTCTCAATTTGAAAGGGGATTCTTTTGTACTAAAATTTAAAACTCAGTATTTAAGGCTTTTTTTCTTATATTATTTTAAAATGTTATATATATATTTATCACATTCTCACTTAGTCTTCCCTGTCATAGCATGCAAAATGCTGTTCTCTTCCACTTTGATTCACAACGAATCTTTAGTTTTCATTTGTCTTTCTACTTTTGTCACTTTTACTGAACCCATTCTGGATTTACTAAAATTCTAACAACCTTTCTGGAGGAGTTATGGCCAGTATTGCACAGGGATTCTGGTCATACCATAGTTTAATAAAAGTGCAATGTACAAGTACTAGTAAAATAAAAATATTGTCCTGCTTTACCAGCTTACTTGTTAAGCATTTTTGGCCTAGCTTAACTTTGAATTTTAACTATTTTTAAGTATTCTTTGTTTGCAGTCACATTCTTTGGTGCACAAATAAAAGGTATTGACATTAGAGATTATTAACTGTGAAGTTGGTTTGGCATGCAGGACGCTGCTGAGTACATCTACAGTAGCAAATAAATACAAATTCTAGTATTTTGTTTTTTTATTTTAATAAAATTAGGATTTCATTGGAAGTGCTTGGAATGCTTCACAAACAGCTTGGTACACCCCTTTGGCCTGCTTACCCCATTGGAATGTCATTTTATAAATAACATCCCAATTCACAAAATTGTACCTTGATGGCATAAAAAAAACTCCCAACATATATACTGGAAGAAGCATGCAAACTTTCTATTTTTAAAAATCTGAGCTCTAAATTTTCTGTTGCCTTCCTAAATCCTACACTTATATCCAAAAGATAGGAAAGTACAAAATACTTCCTCTTTCAGTCAGTCACTTTTTTAAACTAATTTTCTTCACATTTTCAATTCCTTTATATATTTATTTATTATTGCAGCAGCATTGGATTACTACATTTTATAACTTTCAGGTGTACAATGTAATATCTTTTGAATTCTGTGTAGATTACATCATGTTCACCAACCAAAGACTAACTACAATCCATCACCACACACGTGTGCCTAATCACCCCATTCACCCTCCTCCCTACCCACCCGCCCCTCTGGTAAACACCAACCCAATCTCTGTTGCTATGTGTTTGTTGTTCTTTGTATTATAGGTTTCTGGTTTGTCATTACCATGAGGTTCATATACAATATTTTATTTATATAGCAATTTATATTGAGTTGATAGTCACTTTAGTTTGACCTCTTTCTAAAAGCTCTACTCTTTTATTCCCCTCCTCCCACATTTATTATTTTTGAAATCATATCTAACCTCTTATTTTATGTGTCTATCCATTACCATCTTATCATTGAAATTGGTAATTTTAGTACTTTTGTCTTTTAACCTTCATATTATCTTCATACTGGTTGACCTGCTACCTTTACTGTATTTTTGCCTTTACCAGTGATTTTATTGCCTGTTTATTCTTTTTTCATAATTTTCTTATTCCTATTTGTGGTCTTCTCTTTCCCATTTCCATAAGTCCCTTCAGCATTTCTTGTAGAACTGGTTTCTTGGTGATAAATTCCTTTAATTTTTGCTTGTCTGGATCTCTTTCTCTCTCCTTCCATTCTGAATGATAACCTTGCTGGGTAGATTATTCTTGGTTGTATGTTTTTTCCTTTTAGCACTGTAAATATGTCATGCCACTCCCTTCTAGCCTGTAGGGTTTCGGCTGAGAGGTCAGCTGATAGCCTTCTGGGGTTTCCTTTGTATGTCACTTGTTTCCTTTCTCATGCAGCTTTTAGGATTCTCTCTTTATCTTTAATTTTGGATATTTTAATTATAATGTATCTTGGTGTGGGCTGTTTTAGGTTTATCTTGTTTGGTGCTCTCTGTGCTTCCTGTAGTTGGATGTCTGTTTCCTTCCTTAGGTTAGGAAAGTTTTCAGCTATTATTTCTTCAAATAGATTCTCTGCCCCTTTGTCTCTCTTCTCCTTCTGGGACACCTATACTATGAATGTTAGTGCGCTTGATATTGTCCCAGAGTTCCCTTAGACTATTGTTGTTCTTTTAAATTCTTTTTTCTTTTATCTGTTCAGCTTGGGTGATTTGCTCTAGTCTTTCGTCCAGCTCTCCGATCCATTCTTCTGTATCATCTACTCTATTGAGTCCCTCTAGTGAATTTTTCATTTTCAGTATTGTATTCTTCATTTCTGACTGGTTCTTTTTTATATTTTCCAATTCTTTGTTGATGTTCTCACTGTGTTCATCCAGTCTTCTCCCAAGGTCAGTGAGCATCCTTATGACTTCTTGTTAGAACTCTGGCAGGTAGATTGCTTATTTCTGTTTTATTTAGTTCTTTTTCTGGGGTTTTGTCCTGTTCCCTTGCTTGGAGTGCATTCCTTTGCCTTCTCGTTTTGCCTCTTTCTCTAATATATCTATGTATTAGGTGAATGAGCTATGTCTCCTGATCTAGGAGAAGTGGCCTTATGTAAGAGATGCCTTTTGAGGCCCAGCAGAGTGCTTCCCGCTTGTCAACAGCCTAAATGTTCCAAGAATGACCCCTGTATGGGCTACATGTGCCCTTCTGCTGTGGCAGGGTTGCTGTTACTGCAGGTACACAGGGAGTCTAGTTTCCACCTGGCCAGCTGTTTGTAAATTGTTTGAGGAGCCCCAGCACAGTTGGCTGCAAGGTCTAATAGCTTATTCCTGTGGCAGTTTTACTGTTAAGTGAGTAGGCAACCAGTTAAGTGAGTGTCTGGTTGCTAGGCTCAGAGGCTTACAATTGCTATAGGCCTTAGGCCTGCAAGGCTGTTGTCACCTCTCTTAGTTTTGCAGCTGAGTGGTGGTGGCCTCAGGCACAGGAGCACCCAATCGCTTCAGGCTTTGGAAGGCTGGGCCAGTCATCTTTGTGGCTGTTTGTGAAGCACAGGTGTTCTGTCACTGATAAGCCTCACCCACTAGAGGTCTACACAAATGGTCAACACAGTCCTGGCCCATGCACACTTCCTAACCACTTGAGGCATACCCAGTCACCCCACTGCAGAGGCCCCCACACTCTCCAACATTGCCCCCCACAGTTCACCTTCTCCTTGCACTGGCCCTGCCCCACAGAGGTGGACACACTCACCTCCCTGTAGAGGATCGAGGTACCCAGTCTATGCAGGCCAACAATTAGCCTGAGGGCTTGCTGTTGGGTGGCACCAGTTCCCAGGGTGGGCTGCCTTCCCTGGCTGAACTTGATTAAATCTGTGCGTCAGTGGGTGGGGAGACTCCTGGGCTAATAGGCCAGAGGAAGAATTCCAGTGGCATCTGTCAGCATCCTTGTACTAGGTCACAACAATGGCTGCCACCAATGTCTCACTGAGATGCACCCAGAGCCTACCAGGTGAGTCTCTTTTCACAAAAGGACTTGCACTTTTCTTTCCGGTGATTTTAGGTTGCTCTCTGAGACAGATGAATTTGTGTATGGGCCCTTTAAGAGCCAGCTTTTTTCAGCTTACGTTCAATAGCTTTTCCTGGAGTATTCCCTGTTGTAGTTAATAGCCAGCAAAGCCAAATATTATGAACACTCATCTCAGTTGTGCTGAGTCTGAAGGACGCTTATACTGGTAATGTGCCCCGGCTAAGGTCCCCTCTTCTCCAGGGAGGGCTGTGTACCTTAGGGTGGCTTCTACCTGGCCAGCTGTGAAGCTCCATGGCTCCTGAAGGTGGTTTTTCCTCTCTCCAGAAGGAATTTCTGCCTCTTCCACCTCAGTCAGGACTGTCACTTGTTGTGGGCATTCTTTTTATCCAGTTTTCTGTTCTATCTTGTGTTAATTTTCCAAAAATACTTATAACCTGGTTGTGTTCATGGGAGGAGGTGAGTTCAGAGTCTTCCTATGTTGCCATCTTGACAAGTCTTCTCTATTTCTTGATTCAGTTTTGGAAAGTTGTATGATTCTGAGAATTTATCCATTTCTTCTATGCTATCCAATTTGTTGGTGTATGACTTTCATACTATTCTCTTATAATCCTTTTTATTTCTGTGGTATTCATTACAATTTACCCTCTTTTCTTTCTGATTTTATTTGAGCCTTCTCTCTTTTTTCTTAGTGAGTCTAGTGAAAGATTTGTCAATTTTGTTTGTCTTTTCAAAGATCCAGGTCTTTGTTCCATTGATCTTTTCTATTGTCCTTTTAGTCTCTATTTCATTTATTTCTGCTCTGATTTTTATTATTTCCATTCTTCTACTGACTTTGGGCTTCATTTGTTCTTTTTCTAATTCCTCTAGGCATAGTGTTAGATTGCTTATTTGAGATTTTTCTTGTTTTTTTTTAGGTAGGCCTATGTGCAATAAACTTGCCTCTTAGTACTGCTTTTGCTGCGTCCCATAGATTTTGCTATCTTGTGTTCTCATTTTTATTTGTCTCTAGGTACTTTTTAAGTTTCTCTTTTGATTTCTTCATTGATCCAGTAGTTATTTAGTAGCATGTTATTTAATCTGCATGTATTTGTGATTTTTCTAACTTTCTTCTTATAGTTAATTTCTAGTTTCATACCACTGTGGTCAGAAAAGACGCTTGATATGATTTTAATCCTCTTAAATTTATTGAGTCTTGTTTTGTTTCCCAGCATATGGTCTATCTTTAAGAATGTTCCATATGCACTTGAGAAGGATGTGTATTCTGCTGCTTTTGGATGGAATGTTCTCTATATATCTATTAAGTCCACCTGGTCTAATGTGGCATTTAAGGCCAGTGTTTCCTTTTTGACTTTCTGTCTGAATGATCTATCCTTTGATGTAAGTGGGCTATTAAAGTCCCCTACTATTATCATATTGCTGTCGATTTTTACCTTTAGTTCTGTTAATAATTGTTTTATATACTTTGGTGCTTCTATGTTATGTGCATATATATTAATAAATATGTCTTCTTGGTGGGTTATCCCCTTTATCATTATATAGTGTCCAATTTTGTCTCTTGTTATCTTTTTTTCCTTGAAGTCTATTTTGTTTGCTTTAAGTATGGCTACACCTGCCTCTTTTGGTTGCCATTTGCTGGCAATATCATCTTTTATCCGTTCACTTTGAGGCTGTGTTTGTCTTTAGAGCTGAGACGGGTCTCCTAGAGGCAATGTATTGTTGGGTCTTGTTTTTTAATCCATCCCATCACTCTGTGTCTTTTGATTGGTGAATTCAATCTACTTACATTTAGGGTGGTTATTGATGTATGAGGACTTAATACTGCCATTTTATATTGTGATCATTGGTTGCTATCTATTTCCATTGTTCCTTTTTCCTTGTGTTTCTGTCTGCCATTTCAGTTTGGTGGTTTTCTGTTTTTGTGCTTTTCAGTTTCATCTTTTTTTAAGTTTCATGTGTTTGCTTTAAATTTTTGTTTTGTGGTTACCACAAGGTTTGTATAAAAGGTCTCATAGATAAGATAGTCCTTTTTTCTGCTGATAGCAATATTATCTTCCTTTGCTATGGAGGTTCCATCCTTTTCCTCTTCCCTTTCTATTCTTTTGTTCTCACAAATTATGTCTTTTTGTATTGTGAATTCATGACCACATTGAAGTATAGTTATTTTTATTGCTTCCTTTCCCTTTATCCTTTGTCATAATTGTTTACTAACCTATTCTGGTATAGAGTTGCAATTTTCTGATTCTGTCTGTCTATTTATCACCTTGCTCAACGTTTTGTATGTCTCTGCCTTTTTGTTTCAGGTAGGAGGCCTCCTTTCAATGTTTCTTGTAAGGCAGGTCTAGTGTCAATGAACTTCCTCAGTTTTTCTTGTCTGGGAAAGCCTTTATTTCTCATTCACATCTGAAAGATAATTTTTCTCCAAGGAATATTCTTGGCTGACAGTTTTTATCTTTCAAAAGTTATAATATCTTGTTCCACTCTCTCCTGGCTTATAGTGTTTCTGCTGAGAAATCTGCTAATAGCCTAATAGGGGTTCCATTGTAGGTTATTGATTTTTTTCCCCTGGCTGCCTTTAATATTCTTTGTCATTGACTTTTGACAGTTTTATTATCATGTGTCTTGGAGATGGTCTTTTTGCATTGAGATAATTGAGAGTTCTATTAGCTTCATGTGTTTGTATATTCAGTTCTTTCCCCAAGTTTGGAAATTCTCAACTGTTATTTTTAATTTAATTTGAAAAAATTAAATAAGATCTCTACTCTTACCTCTCTCTTTTATTTCTTGGATACCTGTTATCCTTATGTTGCCCTTTCTCTTTTTTTTCAATTTTTTTATTGAGTTATTGATAGGTTACAATCTTGTGAAATTTCAATTGTACATTAATGTTTGTCAGTCATGTTGTAGGTGCACAACTTCACCCTTTGTGCCCATCCCCCACCCCACCTTTCCCCTGGTATCCACTAAACTGTTCTTGGTCCATAATTTTAAATTCCTCATATGAGTGGAGTCATACACAGATTATCTTTCTCTCGCTGGCTTATTTCACTTAACATAATTCTCTCAAGGTCCATCCATGTTATTACAAATGGAATGATTTTGCTCTGTTTTGCAGCTGAGTAGTATTGCATTGTTTATATGTACCACATCTTCTTTATCCATTCGTCTGTTGCTGGACACTTAGGTTGCTTCCACGTCTTGGCTATTGTAAACAGTGCTGCAATAAACATTGGGGTGCACAGGACTTTTGGGATTGCTGACTTCAAGCTCTTTGGATAAATACCCAGTAGTGGGATGGCTGGATCGTATGGTAGTTCTATTTTTAGTTTTTTGAGGAATCTCCATACTGTTTTCCATAGTGTCTGCACCAGTTTGCATTCCCACCAGCAGTGTATGAGGGTTCCTTTTTCTCCGCAACCTCTCCAACATTTGTTGCTATTAGTTTTACATATTTTTGTCATTCTAACGGGTGTAAGGTGATATCTTAGTGTAGTTTTGATTTGCATTTCCCTGATGATCAGCGATGATGAGCATCTTTTCATGTGCCTATTGGCCATCAGTATATCTTCTTTGGAGAAATGTCTGTTCATGTCTCCAGCCCATTTTTTGATTGGGTTGTTTGATGTTTTGTGGTTGAGTTGCGAGAGTTCTTTATATCTTATGGATATTAAGCCTTTGTCAGATATATGACTTGCAAATATTTTTTCCCAGTTAGTGGGTTGTTTTTTTGTTTCAATCCTGTTTTCATTTGCCTTGAAGAAGCTCTTTAATCTGATGAAGTCCCATTTGTTTATTCTTTCTATTGTTTCCCTTCTCTGAGAAGGCATGGTGTCCGAAAAGATCCTTTTAATACTGATGTCAAAGAGTGTACTGCCTACGTTTTCTTCCAGAAGCCTTATGGATTCAGGTCTCACCTTTAGGTCTTTAATCCATTTTGAGTTTATTTTGGTGAATGGTGAAAAAGAATGGTCAATTTTCATTCTTTTACATGTGGCTTTCCAGTTTTCTCAGCACCATTTGTTGAAAAGTCTTTCTTTTCTCCATTGTATGCCCTCAGCTCCTTTGTCAAAGATAAGCTGTCCATAGATGTGTGGTTTTATTTCTGGGCTTTCAATTCTGTTCCATTGATATGTGCACCTGTTTTTGTACCAGTACCATGCTGTTTTGATTACTGTAGCTTTGTAGTATGTTTTGAAGTCAGGGATTGTGATGCCTCCAGCTTTGTTCTTTTTTCTCAGGATTGCTTTAGCAATTCCGGGCCTTTTGTTGCCCCATATGAATTTTAGGATTCTTTGTTCTAATTCTGTAAAGAATGTCATTGGGATTCTGATTGGGATGGCGTTGAATCTGTAGATTGCTTTAGGTAGAATGGACATTTTAACTATGTTTATTCTTCCAATCCATGTGCATGGAATGTCTTTCCATCTCCTTATGTCGTCATCCAATTCTCTCAGAAAGGCCTTGTAATTTTCATTATATAGGTCCTTCACTTCCTTAGTTAAATTTACCCCAAGGTATTTTATTTTTTGTTGCGATTGTGAATGGTATTGTATTCTTGAGTTCTTTTTCTGTTGGTTCATTACTGGAGTATAGAAATGCTACTGATTTATGCAAATTGATTTTATACCCTGCAACTTTGCTGTAGTTGTTGATTACTTCTAAGAGTTTTCCAATGGATTCTTTGGGGTTTTCTATATATAAGATCATGTCGTCTGCAAACAGCGAGAGTTTCACTTCTTCCCTCCCTATTTGGATTCCTTTTATTCCTTTTTCTTGCCTGATTGCTCTGGCCAGGACCTCCAGTACTATGTTAAATAAGAGTGGTGATAGAGGGCATCCTTGTCTCATTCCTGTTTTCAGGGGGATGGGGTTCAGTTTTTGCCCATTGAGTATGATGTTGGCTATGGGTTTGTCGTATATGGCCTTTATTATGTTGAGGTAGTTTCCTTCTATGGCCATTTTGTTCAGAGTTTTTATCATAAATTGCTGTTGGATCTTGTCAAATGCCTTCTCTGCATCTATTGAGATGATCATGTGGTTTTTATTCCTCAGTTTGTTGATGTGGTGTATCACGTTGATTGATTTGCGGATGTTGAACCATCCCTGTGTCCCTGGTATGAATCCCACCTGATCCTGATGTATGATTCTTTTGATGAATTGCTGAATTCTGGTTGCCAAAATTTTGTTTAGAATTTTTGCATCTATGTTCATCAGTGATATTGGCCTGTAGTTCTCTTTTTTCGTGGTGTCCTTGTCAGGTTTTGGTATCAGCGTGATGTTGGCCGTATAGAATGTGTTAGGAAGTGTTCCATCTTCCCTAATTTTTTGGAATAGCTTGAAAAGGATAGGTATTAAATCCTCTCTGAAAGTTTGGTAGAATTCCCCAGGAAAGCCATCTGGTCCTGGGGTTTTATTCTTTGGGATGTTTTTGATTGCTGTTTCAATCTCTTTCCTTGTGATTGGTCTGTTCAAATTCTCTGCCTCTTCTTGAGTGAACTTTGGGAGATTTTAGGAGTCCAAGAATTTATACATTTCCTCTAGGTTATCCATTCTGTTGGCATATAGTTTTTTGTAGTATTCTCTTATAATCTGTTGTATTTCTGCAGAGTCTGTTGTTATTTCTCCTCGCTCATTTCTGATTTTGTTTATTTGAACTTTCTCCCTTTTTTTCTTTGTAAGTCTGGCTAGTGGTTTGTCAATTTTATTTATCTTCTCAAAAAACCAGCTCTTTGTCTCATTGATCCTTTCTACTGCCTTTTTCGTTTCAATAGTATTTATTTCTGCTCTGATTTTTATTATTTCTCTCCTTCTGCTGACTTTGGGCTTAATTTGTTCTTTTTTCTCTAGTTCAGTTAGGTGTGCTTTAAGGTTGCTTATTTGGGATTTTTCTTGTTTGTTAAGATGTGCCTGTATTGCAATGAATTTTCCTCCTAATACAGCTTTTGCTGTATCCCATATGAGTTGGTATGGCATGCTACCATTTTCGTTTGTTTCCAGGTATTTTTTTATTTCTTCTTTAATTTCTTCAATGATCCATTGCTTGTTCAGTAGTGTGTTGTTTAGTCTCCACATCTTTGTGCCTTTCTCAGCTTTTTTCTTGTAATTAATTTCTAGCCTTATAGCACTATGATCTGAGAAGATGCTTGTTATTATTTCAATTTTTTTAAATTTGTAGAGGCTTGCCTTATTTCCCAATATATGGTCTATCCTAGAGAATGTTCCATGTGCACTTGAGAAGAATGTGTATTCAGCTCTTTCAGGGTGGAGTGATCTATATATGTCTATTAAGTCCAATTGTTTTAGTTTTTCATTCAGCTCCACTATTTCCTTGTTGATTTTCTGTCTGGATGATCTGTCCATTGATGTGAGTGGGGTGTTGTGGTCCTCTACTATTATTGTGTTGTTTTTACCATCTTCCTTTAGGTCTGTTAATAGTTGCTTTATGAATCTTGGTGCTCCTGTGTTGGGTGCATAGATATTTATAAGCGTTATTTCTTCTTGATGAAGTGTCCCTTCGATCATTATATATTGTCCCTTTGTGTCTCTCTTTACCTGTCTTATTTTGAAATCCACTTGGTCTGATATGAGAATTGCAACACCTGCCCTTTTTTCCTTGCTATTTGCTTGAAGTATTGTCCTCCACCCGTTCACCCTGAGTCTGTGTTTGTCCTTGGGGCTGAGGTGTGTTTCCTGGAGGCAAGAAATTGTTGGATCGTGTTCTTTAATCCATTTTGCCACTCTGTGTCTTTTTATTGGAGAGTTCAATCCGTTCACATTGAGAGTGATTATTGATGCATGTGGACTTAATGCTGTCAATCTGTCGCTCATTATCTTGTTTTCCTGTGTTTCTTTTCCTGTGTGCTTTAGACTACCCATTTAATACTGCAATTTCTTATGCTGGGTTTCTTAGATTTTTCCTTATCTATGATTTGTGACTCTGTTCTGTACTTTATTTTAGTGTCTACCTTGAAGTTTGTATTTAGAATCTCGTGTATAATATAGTCTATTCTCTGGTGGTCTCTTACCTACTTGACCAATACTGATTTAGACCCTTTGCTCTTCCCCTCCTAAATAATTATTTTCATTTTTTATTCCAACTCGTCTTATTAATTTGTAGTTAGAGTGCTAAGATCGTCCTTGTTTTGGTAGTTTCCTTACTTTTACCCTAATGCTATAATTGAATATTTGCTATCCTGTTGTGGTTCTATCCGTTGGTCTCCCTAGTCTGTGGATTGTGTCCCCTTTCTCCCTTTTTTCTTTTTTCAGGTGTGAGAGCCTTCTTGAGGATTTCTTGTAATGGAGGGCTATTAGTTACAAATTCCCTTAACTTTTGTTTGTCTGGAAAAGATTTAATTTCTCCCTCATATCTGAAGGAAATTCTTGCTGGATAGAGTATTCTTGGCTGAAGGTTTTTATCCTTTAAAGCTTTGAATATATCACTCCGTTCTCTCTTAGCTTGTAGCGTTTCTGTAGAGAAATCCGCTGACAGTCTGATAGGGGCTCCTTTATAGGTTATTCTCTTTTTTTTCCTTACTTCCCTGAGTATTCTCTCCTTATCATTCCTATTTGCCAACTTTACTACTATGTGCCTTGCGGTAGGTCTTTTTACATTGACAAATCTAGGAGATCTAAAACCCTCCTCTACACACATTTCTCCATTGATCCCTAGATTTGGGAGTTCTCTTCAATAATTTCCTTAAGCACACTTTCTGCTCCATTTTCCATTTCCATATTCTCCAGAATTCCTATGATCCTTATGTTCTTACTCCTCATTGGATCCATTATCTCTCGGAGATTTTCCTCATTTTTTTCAATGCTTAGTTCTCTTTCTTCCTCTGTCTGGCGCCATTCAGCCTGTCTGTCCTCGATTATGCTAATTTTCTCCTCTATGTTGTCTACACAGGCATTCAGGGAATCCGTATTCTGTTTTATCTGGTCCATTGTGTTTTTCATCTCAAGTAATTCTGTTTGATTCTTCTTTATGATTTCAATCTCTTTTGTGAAGTAACTCCAGAACTCGGCTTGTTTCTCTATCTTTCTCTCTACCTCATTGAGTTTTTTGATTATAGCTGCTCTGAATTCATTGTCACTTAGTTTACCTAATTCCAAGTCCTCAGGATTTAATTCTGTGTTTTTATTGTTTTCCTTCTGGTCTGGGGCTTTTATAAATTGCTGGATGGTAGAGGAGCGGTTTTTTCTCTTGGTGGTAGAATTCAGTTGCAGTTACAGCCTGTCGCCACTAGATGGGGGTCGAGAGCGGCGTGTTAGCTCTCCGCCTTCGGGGCAAGATGGCTGCGCCACTGGCTTCGCTGGGGGGGAGGGACTGTTACTCACACGCGCTGGTCTGGGTTCAGATCAGTTCTGTTCTCTGGTCTCCCAAGGCCCTTAATTTATGGGGTCCCTGCAGACGGAAGTTATACCCCCGTCAGCGGGTCTCCACTGAATCAGTGGCAGGAGTCCTGGATGATCCCTCGGTCACGCGGCCCCTCCCCCCCTCCTTCCCGACCCACGCCACAGCAATCGCAGACTCTAGGGGAGGGAGCGATGTTCTCTCCTACCATTCCAGTGCCTCCAAAGGTGTAAGCAAAGTTTATGATCTCCACCCTTCTTGGTATTGTAGGTCTCTAACAAGCTGGCATTATGTTTATTCTCTGAAATTCAGTTCTTCCAATCTTTTGTTGTATTTTGGAGGGGAGAGAATCCCAGGTCAGCTCACCCTGCCATTTTGCTCCACCTACTTTTCCTTATGTTGCCCTTTCTAATGGAGTCAGATAATTCTCAAAGAATTTCTACATTTTTTTAAGTTTTAGTTCTTTCTCTTCTACCTGCATCATTTCTAGCTTTCTATCTTTGAGTTCACTAATTCTAATCATAATTCCATATGATCTGCTCTATTTGTAATGCTTTCTAATGCATTCTTCATCTCATTTATTAAGTTCTTCAGCTCCAGAATTTCTGATTATTCTTTTTTAGAATTTCATTCTCTTGGATAAAATATTCATACTGTTCATTGATTTTATTCCTGACCTCATTGAACTGCCTTTCTAAGTATTCTTGTGGGTATTGAGTTTCTTCATGATAGCTATTTTGAATTCTTTATCAGTTCGATCATAGTCTTCCATAGCTTTATGTTTAGTTTCTGGAGAATTCTTATTTTCTTTTTTGATGCCATGTTACCATGGCTTTTTGTGGTGCTTGCTGAGTTACTGCTCTGCTGGTGCATTTGTTGTAGCATGCACATTTCTTATTTAGGTATAGATTTGTTTATTTTAATTAAAAATTTTCAACTGTTTGGAGATTAGAAGCCTTTCTTTTGTTTTTCAGTAGGTGGCACTATTGTGCTAGTTTTGAGTTTCTCTTATCTGAGCTTCCTCTGGCTCTGTTTGAGGATCTGTACATTCCACCCTCCATCACCCCTATTTGGAGTGTCATTGGAATTCTTGTTGTCACCACCTGCATCTTTGGGGGTCACTGATGCCTTACTGTTGTTGGTGTCACTGCAGTTGCTGGCTTCATCTCCGCCATGTCCCAGCTCACCTGGTATGGAAGCTCCACCACCTTGGGGAGATGGAGAAGTGCAGGGAACCAGGTCATGAGGCACTGTCTCAGATATTGTCTATTACCTTGTGGCCAAATGTGCCACTGTGGTTAGCTGACCAGAGTGACAAACATGCCTCCACTGCCTCCCTCTGAGTTTCCAGGGGCTGGGGCAGCTGACTTGGCCACCACAGCTTGGAGTACATGGTCCTGGGTTCTGCTTATGCTCTTCCCCTGTTTTGCCTCCTCGATGTCCTCCAATCCACCCACCTTCCTGTATGCTGATGTGTGGATCTCTCCAGTATCCTGGTGTGTTGGGCAATGTAGCCTTTGTTGAGTTACGGATGTTTTGCTCACTGTAGATTGAAATGGAGAGAAAGGATCCTCCCACACTGCCATAATGATGATGTCTGGCTCATTGAATTTCTTCATAACAACTATTTTGAATTCTGTATAAGTTTGATAGCAATATTCCATGCCTTTGTGTTTAGTTGCAGGAAAATTATCATTTTACTTTTTGTGATACCATATATCCTTGAGTTACAATAGCGTTTGAATATGTGCACCTCTGTGCTTATATCTGAAGTAGCAGATACCTTCCTTAAAGATTTATGTTTACTTTGGTTCTTAAAATTCACAAGGCCGCCTATTAGAAACCTTTTCTTTTATTCCAGCAGGTGGCAATATAACTCAAGTTTGTGGTTTCTCCCTTGCCAACTGATTGTAGCCTATTTTCTGAGCAAGCTCTCTGTCTACTGAAGTCCTGGGTCATGGATGCCCTCGGGAGTGCACAGGAGCAGGTGGCAGAGTGGAGGGAGGCATGGGTTTTAGCAGTCGGGGCTTTCAGGGTGCCTGTAGGCCACGCTGGAGAAGTTTTCTAGTGGGGTAATCCCAGAGGCTTGTGCACAGATTTCATGCTGAAGTACTGAAGAAGACAGTTGGAACCATGTTCCTTTAATGCCTTTTGATACTTATATGCTTTGTCCCCTTCCTCCTCCCTTTTCACAGTCATGAAGACCTTTCCTCAGAAATCAGGGAGCTGCTGGAGAGAAACAGGTTTCTCCAGTCATGACACACACAACTGTATAGCCAGGCAGTTACTCACCAGTTTCTACCTCCTCTGTGAGAGAGGTCACCACTACTGCCACACTTCAGCTCAGCCCCGTGCAGTGTTGTCCTGTGGAGGGAGTAGCTCTGGTATAATTTCTCCCTGTTCTCTGTGTCCCCGCCTGTCTCTATCCCACTTTGATGGCAGGTTATAATCTCCTTTCAAGCAGGCTGGACATTAAAATCTCTTGCCTGTGGGTATCTGCTCAGGTCAGAACTCTGCGGGATTTTTTTACCGACTGTGGTGAGTGGTGGTGGAGCAGGTTCTCTAACTCCTTGGATCCACAGCCCTCATTAAGGTCTTATTTGTTTATTTTTGGTTGCACAAGTGGGCAAGATTCCTCCTGAGTCCCTTGGCGTAGGGTGCTGTGACACTTTTGTTTGTGTATCTATGTCTAATTAGTTGTTAAAAAAGGAGGGGGGAGGAGGAACAACTTACACTCTCATGATGCTGATATCACTTGCTAGGAAGAAATACATTTCACATTTATTTAGACTTCAAAACAAAATCAAGTGTGGTTCAGAGTTGCTCGTTTTCAGAACATGAAATAGTCCAAATATATATATATTTATGTATAATTTATATATATATATTTTGATAAATAAATATATTTATATTTAATATATAAAATATATATATATTTCATAGACTGATCTCAGAAGTGACATCACACTACTTTTGCTGTGTTCTATTTGTTAGAAATAAATCACTGGGTTCAGCCCACATTAAAAGGGAGGGAATTACACAAGAGTGTGAAGACTGGGAGGTGGAGATCATTGGGAGCCAGTTTAGAAGTTGCCTTTCACACTTACAATTTGCAAAAATGAAACAACTCAAAACCAGTTACATGACTCTTAATACCTCATTCTCATTGAAGGAACAGGAGGGTCAAATTCCATCAGTTACTGAGTTGTGCCCAAACCTCTGTTTTTTGCACTAGTCTAATTTCTTTAGTAGAGCTGTCAATTTTTATTTATTTTGAGGATAAGTAATTAGGTGCACACAAATTTGGAATTGTTTTGTCTTTCAATAGAACTCAGTCTGCTGTCACTATAAAGTAACTTTTTTTCTCACGTTCTTTTTGCTTTAACAGATATTTTGATGTTAATATGGCTACACTAGTTTTTGTTTGATTAGTATTTGTGCAGTATGCATTGCCTACATTTTTTTTTTCCTGTGGAAGATTCACCCTGAGCTAACATCTGTTGCCAATCTTCATTTTTTTGCTTGAGGAAGATTAACCCTGAGCCAATCTCCCTCCACTTTATATGTGAGTCACCACCACAGCATGGCTGATGAGTGTAGGTCCATACCTGGGATCTGAACCCATGAACCTGGGCTGCTGAAGCAGAGCATGCTGAGCTTAACCACTACACCATAGGGCTGGCCCCTGTATTTTCTACCTTTTTAATTTCAACTTTTCAATTTTAGATTTTTTTTTTTGTAAATAGCATACTGTGTATATCTATATCTATATATTTTTAATGTATCCTGAAACTTTTTCTTTTCACACAAGCATTTAGCCCATTTTAATTTATTGTATTTATTAATATTTTGAGCTAAAATTTACCATATCAACTATGTGTTTATTATTCATCCTGCTAGTCTATGTTCCCTTTTTGCTCCCTTCTTGAATGAATTAAATATATTTTCATTTTATCTCTGTTAGTTTAGAGAATATATACTCTTTTAAAAATTGAGATATAATTAAAAAAACATAAAATTCCTAATTTTAAAGTATACAACTCAATGGTTTTAGTATATTCACAAGGTTGTGTAACCATCACCACTATCTAATTCCAGAACATTTTCATCATTTCAAAATAAAACCCAGTACACATTAGCAGGCACTTCCCATTCTCTCCTATCCACTCCCTAGCAACCATCAATTTACTTTCTATTTCTATGGATTTGCCTATTCTGGACATTTTATATAAATAGAATCATACAATAAGTGGCCTTTTGAGTCTGGCTTCTTTCACTTAGCATAATGTTTTCAAAATTCATCCACATTGTAGCATGTATCAATTATTCATTTCTTTTTATTGCCACATAACATTCTGTTGTTTGGATATACCATATTTTGTTTATCTATTCAACAGTTGATGGACATTTGGATAATTTCCACTTTTGTCTCATGAATAATGCTGCTATGAACACTCATGTTCAATTATTTGTTTGAGTACCTGTTTTCAATTCTTTGGGGTATATGACTAGGATTTGGATTGCAAGGCTGTATGGTAATTCCACATTTAACTTTTTGAGGAACTGTGAAGCTGTTTTCCACAATGGCTGCACCAATTTATATTCCTACCAGCAGTGTAGGAGGATTCAAATTTCACATCATTATTAACATTTGTTATTTTCCATTTTTTCTTATTATCTATCCTAATGGTATGAAGTGGTATTTCATTTTTATTTTGATTTACATTTCCCTAATAACTAATGATGTTGTGCATCTTTTCATACAAACTTGCCATTTGTGTATCCTTTTTGGAGAAATGTCTGTTCAGATCCTTGGTTCATTTTAAATTCAACTATTTTTCTTTTTATTGTTGAGTTGTAAGATTTCTTTATTCTGAATGCTAGACCCTCATGACATATGTAATTTTCAAATATTTTTCCCATTCTTTGAATTGCCTTTTCACTTACTTGGTAGTGTCTTTTGAAATACCAAGATTTTTAAATTTTCATGAAGTTCAATTTATCTATTTTTCTTTGGTTGTTTGTGCTTTTAGTGTCCTATCTAAAAAATCATTGTCTAATCCAAGATCATGAAGATTTATACTAATTTTTTCTTCTAAGAGCTTTCTGGTTTTAGGCTTTATGTTTAAGTTTTTGTCTTTTAATCAATTTTAAGTTAATTTTTCTATATGGTGTGAGGTAAGGGTCTAACTTTAATCTTCTGCATGTGGATATCCATTTGTCCCAGCATCATTTGTTCAATTCAATTTCTTTCCTCATTGAATGGTCTTGGCACGTTTGTTTAAAATAAACTGATTATACATATATGGGTTTATTTCTGGACTCTCAATTCTATTTCATTGACCTATATGTCTATCCTTATGCCAGTATCACACTATCCTGATTAAAGTAGCTTTGTAATAAGCTTTGAAATTGGGAAATGTGAGCTTTCCAGCTTTGTGCTTTACTTTCAAGATTGTTTTGGCCATTCTGGGCCCTTTGCATTTCCATATACATTTTAGGATTGATTTGTCCATTTCTGCCCCCTAAAAAATGGCAGTTAGAATTTTGGTAGGTATTTCAGTGAATCTGTAGATAAATTTAGGAGTTTTGCCAGTTCAACAATATTAAGTCTTCCAATCCATGAATCACTTTCCATTTATTTTGGTCTTCTTTAATTTCCTTTGGTAATTATTATTATTATTATTATTTTGCTGGGAAAGATTTGCTCTGAGGTAATAGCTGTTGCCAATATTCCTCTTTTTTTTTTCCCTCCCAAAGCCCCAGTACATACTTGCATATTCTGGTTGTGAGTAATTCTAGTTCTTCTATGTGAGCTGCCACCACAGCATGGCTACTGACAGATGAGTGATATAGTTCTGTGCCCAGGAACCAATCCCGGGCCACTGGAGTGCAGTGCACTGAACTTTAACCACTAGGCCATCAGGGCTGGCTCCTTCAGTAATGTTTTTTAGTACAAGTATTATACTTCTTTGGTTAAATTTATTCCTGAGTGTTTTGTTATTTTTGATTCTATTGTAAATAAGATTTTTTTTCTTAATTTCATTTTCAGATTGTTTATTGCCAGTGTATAGAAATACAACTGATTTCTTTCTTTTTCTTTCTTTCTTTCTTTCTTTTTTTTTTTTTTTTTTTTTGCTGAGGAAGATTTCCCTGAGCTAACGTCCATTGCCAATCTTCCTCTTTTTTTTCTTATGTAGGCCACTGCCACAGCATGGTCACTAACAGATGAGTGGTGTAGGGCTGTGCCCAAAATACAACTGATTTTTGTATATTTACCTTGTGTCCTATAAACTTGATGAACTCATTTATTACTTGTAATAGTTTTTTGTGGATTCTTTGTTTTCTATACATAAGATTATGTGACCTGCAAATGCATTGTTTCACTTCTTCCTTTAAAATCTGGATGCCTTTTACTTTTTTCTTGTCTAATTGCCCAGGCTAGAATCTTCAGTGCAATGTGGAATAAAAGTGTCAAGAGCAAACATCTTTGTCTTTTTCCTGATTTTAGGGTAAAAGCTTTCAATGTCACCATTAAGTAAGATGTTAGCTGTAGGTTTTTCATAGATGCCCTTTATCAGGTTAGGAAAATTTCCTTCTATTCCTAGTTTTTTGTTTTTTGTGTTTTTTTGAGGATTGGCACCTGGGCTAACAACTGTTGCCAATCTTTTTTTTTCCTACCTTAACTCCCCAAACCCCTGCTGTACACAGTTGTATATCTTAGTTGCAGGTGCTTCTAGTAGTGGGATGTGGGACGCCACCTCAATGTGGCCTGACGAGCGGTGCTATGTCCTCACCCAGGATCTGAACCCTGGGCCGCCACAGTGGAGCGCATGAACTTAACCACTCGGCCACAGAGCTGGCCCCTATTCCTAGTTTTTTGAGTGTTTTTCTTGTGATGGGCTGTTGAATTTTGTCAAATACTTTTCCTGTATTTATTGAGATGATTGTGTAGTTTTATCTTTTATTCTATCAATGTGGTATACTACATTGATTTTTTAATGTTGAATGAACCATGCGTTCTTGGGATAAATCCCACTTGGTCATAGAACATAATAATTTTCATATGGTGCCATGTTATCTTGCTGAGGAATTTTGCATCCATATTAATAAGATATATTAATCTATAGTTATCTTTTTTGTCATTTCTTTGTCTGTTTTTGGTATTAGGGAAATACTGGCCTTATAGAGTAAGTTAGGAATTGTTCCCCCATCTTCTGTTTTTTGGAAGAGTTTATGAAGGATTGGTATTGATTCTTTTTTAAATATTTGATACAATTTATGAGTGAAGTCATCTGGCTCTGAGATTTGTTTTGTGGGAAGTTTTTTCTATGGCTGATTCAATCTCTTTACTTGTTATGCATCAATTCAGGTTTTCTATTTCTTCTTGACTCAGTTTCAGCAGTTTGTGCTTTTCTAAGAATTTTTCAATTTTATCTTGCGTATCTAGTTTGTTGGTATACAATTGCTCATAGTATTCCCTAATAATGCTTTTTATTTCTGTAAGCTTGGTAGTACTGTCCCCTCTTTTATTCCTAATTTTAGTAATTTGAGCATTCTTTCTTTTTTCCTTGTCAGTCTAGCTAAAAGTTTGTCAATTTTGCTGATCTTTTCAACCAACCCACTTTTGAGTTAACTGATTTTCTCTGTTTGTCTATTCTCTATTTTACTTACTTTTACTGTAATCTTTTTTTTTCTACCTTCCACTTGCTGTGGGTTTAATTTTCTTTTCCTTTTATGGTTTGTTAAGGAGGAACATTAGGTTATTGATTTCATATTTTTCTACTTTTTAAATGTAGGTATTTTGTTATGTAATTTATTATACATTTTGTTATGCTATGTTTTCACTTTCATTAATCTCAAAGTATTTTCTAATTTCTCTTGAATTTTCTTTTTCATTTTTCTTAAGATTGGCACCTGAGCTAACGTCTGTTGCCTTGCCAGTCTTCTTCTTTTTTTTTGCTTCTTCTTCTTCTCCCCAACCCCCCCCCCCCAGTATATGGTTGTATATTCTAGTTGTAGGTCCCTCTGGCTGTGCTATGTGGGATGCTGCCTCAGCATGGTCTGATGAGTGGTACCATGTGAGCACCCAGGATCTTGAACTGGTGAAACCCTGGGCCGCCGAGCAGAGTGCATGAACTAAACCACTTGGCCACAGGGCCGGCCCCCTCTCTTACACTTTCTTAATTGGCCCATTGACTATTTAGCAATGTTGTGATTAATTTCCACATAAGTTTGAATTTCTCAAATTTCCATTTCTTATTGATATCCAATTTCATCCATTGTGGTTAGAGGATATACTTTGTAGGATTTCAGTCATTTTAAATTTATTGAGTCTTGTTTTATCACTTAACACATGATCTAGCCTGGTAAATGTTCCATGTACACTTGAAAGGATACGTATTCTGTTGTTGGATGGAGGGTTCCATAGATATGTGTTAGGTCTAGATGGTTTACAATGTCGTTCAAGTCTTCTGTGTTCTGATTGATCTCTTGTCTAGTTGTTTTGTCCATTTTTGAAAGTGTGGTTTTGAAGTCTCCAATTTTATAAGTTGAGTTGTCTGTCTTTGCTTCATATACTGTGGGGTTTGGTTAGGTACATATATGTTTATAATTGTTATATCTTCTTGGTGGATTGCTCCCTCCATTACTGGGAATATGAGATATTATTTTTCAAGGATACCACTGAGCTAGAGAGTGCAGAACGGGATAAGGGCAAGTTAAAAAGCCACAAAGCTTACTGTAGTGAGCTTCAGACTTTTTTCTTGACTACACATTCTCTAGGTTGCTCCAAGCTTTTGGATAAGTTGTAAAAAAAAGTTCATCCTGATCATTTTCATGTTTCTTTTAACTTTTATGGAGGGAAAAATATTTGGACATCCTTAAGTTCCCTCATTTTTTTCTGACAACACCTGTATCCTGTTTTAATTATATGTTAGTGGTTTCTCTAGAAATTCAGGCATGTATCCTTGACAACTATTTCTGTAGTTGGTCCAGTTTCTTTCTTTCTGAACAAGCCTAGAACCTTGTACACTTCAACCCCACTTACTCTCATTCTAAGTTATGTGTTATTTTCTCAGGTATTTTAATTTAATATATATTTTGAACCCAGAAGACATTATTGTCATTACAGTCAGTGTTAATGTAGATTTACAGGCAGTTGTTATGCTTTTTATTCCTTCTGACATCTCTGCCTCCATCTGGATTCATTTTTCTTCTGGATGAACAACATTCTTTGGACTTTATCTTAGTGGCAAGTTTCCTGTTGGCAAAATTCCTCCTTTTTTATTTGTCTGAAAATTTTGATCTCATCTTCATTATTGAAGAATATTTTCTTTGACTGTAGAAGTTTAGGTTTGCATTTCTTTTCCTATAGCATATTAAAGATATAATTTTATTGTTTTCTGACATCCATTGCTGTTCTCGGGAAGTTAACTTTATTCCTATTGTTAGTCCTTTCAAGCTCTTGTCCTTTTCTCTGGCTGCTTTCAATACTTTACCTTTGACTTTCTGCAATTTCACCTTAATATGTCTAGTTGTGGATTTCTCATTATTTTTCCTGCTTTGGATTCACTGGTTTTCTGAAATATGTAGATTGACTTTTTTCAGTAGTATTGGAATATTTATAGTCTTTATTACTTGAGGTATTATCTCTGTTCCATTCTCTCTTCTTCTTTTATGATTCTAATTAAATGTATGTTGCACATTCTCTTTGTATCTTTTTGTCTCTTACCCCCTTTGTTTTCCATATTTTTGAATCTCTGTGCTTCAATCTGGATATTTTTTCCACCCTATTTTTCATTTCTTTAATTCTGTCTTCATCTATGACTACATTTGTGGTTAAACTCATCTGATAAGCTCTTAATTTTGGTTATTATGTTTTTAATTTCTAAAATTTTTATTTGGTTCATTTTCAAATCTGCTATATAACTTTTTATGATTTCCAGCCCATTAGTTGTTGTCTTTAACTTCAAGTTGTCTTTAACTCTTTTAACATATGAACAAAGTTGTTCAGTTTGCTTTATTCCTGTCTTATAACAGTATCTACAATCCCTAAAAGAGTGTTTCTGTTGTTTCCAGCTCTGTCATTTTGCCTCCTCATACGTCTGATTATCTTTGATCAGGTGCTGTCCACTAAATTAGAAAACTAGAACTAGAAAACTAGTGATAGAAAAAAGCCCTAAACATTGTTTTTTTTTTCCAAAAATGGTTTGAGTACTAGGATAGCATTGTTTTCCTCTAAAGTTTATTTTCTCTTGTGTCAGTTAAGGTACATACCTGGGTGATCTAGCATCTAGGTTCACCTTAATTCGATCTCAAGGCAGAAATTTATGGGCCACACAGATGATTGGGGTTGCAGAGCTTGCAGTGAGGGTAAAGGCTGGTTAATATTTAATTCACCCTTACTTCTAGAGTGCAGGCTTCCAGGATTCATTCCCAAAGCACAGAACGATTTTCCAGGGTTCCCACTTTTGGTAGATCCTTGATTCCAATTTTGTTCCACTAGCTCTGTGAGGCTGTGAAAAGTTCAACTCAATCATTTTGTTCCTGTTTGGCACAAAACCCCAGGCAACAGTGGCCTTATCTCCTTGGATTTCTTTCCTCTCCTGGATCTTCACACAGTAATTTCTTGGTATTTTATTACCTTGTTGATACTTTAAGAATTTTAAACATTTATTCTATCTTTGTTACTTGTCTTCAGTGGGAGAGTTGGCCCAAATTACCAAGTTCATAATCAGTAGAAGCTGAATTCTCCCCATGATTGTTTCGTGATTACAAAAATAATACCTGATCATATGACAGAAAGTTATAAATTGGCAGGTTAAAGAACTGAAACCTATACTCACTAAATACTTAGAGGAAATTTGAAGAATCTGTTTAGTAAATCTAGTGGTTTTGCTAAGGAACAAGATTTACCAATGACACATTTCATGGACAGAAGTAATAGCTACAGATGAGTCTGAGAGAAGGACAGCCCAGGGACACAGGGCTCTGTCAGCTTGGTTGCTCACTACCCTCAGGAAGCTCAGTCTCATCTACTTACCCCACGTCTCACTCTTTGATCCCATTTGATGACCTCTCTGTTACTAATATCCTTCTCCTATCATAACCAACTTTCCCCAACCCATTCTTTCCTGTCCTAGACTGCAGTCAGGCTTCTGATTCTTCTGACACATTAACTCCAGGTTTGTGTCCTAGAAAAGTTATGTGGAAAGGTTTTTATGAGCAGAGACTTTTCAAATGGCCTACAGAACATGCCAGGGGGAGCCTTGCCCCCCAGAAGAAGGGAGAGACTCAGAGGAGGTAAAAGTAGTCATCATTTGACTGTATCTCTGAAGACACAGACAAATGTCTGCTTTGGTAAAAATCACATTGGATGATTTGAATATTAGTTTAAAAGTTACCTTTTTGATAGGGTAGAAAACTGCAGTATTTCAAAATTAAAAGCCTACTTTAAGATTTTAGACCTTAATGTACTTAGATGACTAATCATTCAGGTATTGGTAAGAATAAAAGCTAAGGGCTAATAAATTTTACTCTTAATTTCTATTTTTCTAAATTTTACATTATAGTCTAAAACTGGGGCATCTCTTCTCTATATATCTATATATATGTATATATATAATATATATATATTATATATGTGTCGCTATTTGGTAGGTGCCAATTCTCCTGCAACATACACAATTTCTTTCCTTTGGAGAAGTTATAACATTTGTTCACGTTAGTGTACGCAAAGTAGAAATGTAGGAGTGGGTTGGGGCCTCTGTGATGTGGCCAAAGAAGAGAGGAAGTTGGTCAAGGAGGCTAGCCTCTGGTCCTCTGGGCTCCTGCTTTGCCTGAGATTTGAGTCACCCCTCATTCGCTCTTTACTAAGTAACAGAAGGCTATGTGGTAACAGAGAGGAGCCATGTGAACAGCCCAGCCAGGCACTCTCCATGCACTTCTCTCCATTTACTTCTCTACACTTCTCTTCATGATGTTCACATCTTGGGCATAGAATTCCCTTCAAAATTCTAGGTTCTTCTGTAGTCTTCACTTTTTTTCTTTGCAGAGATGTCACTTACTAAATCAGCCTACCAAAAATTTTTTTGAGAGCTCTCATTTTATAGAGTGATCATCTATTATTCATATATATCATACTTGGGAGTCAGGCCTTTGTCACACCCCTTCTGCGCAGTCAGCTTCCCACCAATGAGCAACATTTCATTTGCCTAAAAGGAAGAAGAGTTGATGCCATTATAAAATGTGAGGGAGAGGTAGGCAGAGGAGATTTAAGCCAAAAACTAGAGGGAAAACAATACCACAACTAACTCATTTAAAATAAGCATGATGTTCTCAAGACCAACTTGAACCACACAGTCTTAGCTGGGATAGTGGATTCAGACAACTTTGCCAGGCCCTGTGTGTCCCATTTGGCATGGTATGAGTAATGAAGAGCAAGCATCCCCACAGGGCCATCTCTGTCCTCCCCAGTCATTTCTTTGAACGTTATTTTTTGCCATTTGGAGGTAAATTCACAGCCCCACTGCTGTTCTCTTCCTTCTGTCTCTCTTTTGTTCCTTTCCTTGTTCTCTCAGGTGTGATACCCGTGAGGTTGGGGCCATTAGCCAATCAGAACAATCCTTCCCTCTAGTCAGCCAACTGTCACTCTTACCCATCCTCTTCTTTTCAGAGCTGGGCTAATTCCATTCCTGTTGTCACTGGAGATTCTTTCTCTACTCTTAGTTTTCTCTATTCCACATGGTTAAATGTACAAGACAACTAAGAGCACTTCTCAATTTACCCAAGAGTGTGAAGCGTAAGACTCATACTTGATTGTTAATGCCTTCTCACTTCAGCACAGGCAGTGAGTTGGTTTAAGCTATAGCCATCAAATAAAATAAGAAAAAACTCCCTTTGGTAAATTAGCAGGATTAAATAAATTCACAAGTTGAGTGAGCATATTCTCATACGCAATTTTCTATAGCTTTAAAATGAGAGGTTTTTAACATCTACTCAACAGATTGGCAAAGATACAGTCATCATAAAATTTGTTAATTGCCATTTTGTTTCAAGATGGCAGACTGACGTGGGACTAAATATAGACAACCTGCAAAAATACCTGATTTGGTCAAAATTGCCCAACAATTTTTAAAAAGTTATTGTGTAACCATCCAGACAAAGGAGAAATAACAAAAGGAAAGTGAAATAGAGTCTTCTTTTTGTTCAGCCCAAATGATCACATCAAGACGTGTGGTGAGGAAACTTGACTGGTTTGACTGGGAGAGATCAGTGAGTTTCAAAGCCCAAGGAGGGAGCTGTGGCAGTGGTTTTACCACTTTCTCCCTTAGGCCGGTCTCTAAACTCCCATAGGGCAGCTCTCAGAGGTAAACTCAGGGCAGGATATTAACCATTTATTGGCGCTTCTCTAGTATCACATATGGGCAGGAATCTGAGAGCTGTAAGGTTTACAAATAGGAGCCTGTGTTAGTCAGACTGGGCTATCCTTTGTGCTCCCCTCAACTGAGGCTCCTTCAGATGTCAACCACAGCACCTAAGACTCTCCTTGAGTGTACAGGCTCACAGAGGTGGTCCTTGAGATGGGACTGTGACTTTGCAGTGTCTGGCACATAGTGGGCACTTGATGAATGTTTATTGGGGATACGGATGGCTAGATTATACATAAATATACTTCTAAGCTAATTTACACATTTTATGACTACAGCTTAGCTCCAAAGAGCTCTCTCCCTACAGCAGACACAGTAAGAAAACGATAGCTCTCATTGCTTGCTTTATCCACGATTTTTTGCTTTTTTTCCTGAGGAAGATTCACTCTGAGCTAACATCCATGCCAATCTTCCTCTGTTTTTAGGTATGTGGGCCACCAGCACAGCATAGCTGCTAGCAGAGCAGTGTAGGTCCCTGCCCAGGAACCGAACCCGGGCTGCCAAAGTGGGGCATACTGAACTTAACCAGTAGGCCACTGAGGCTGGCCCAACATTCACATTGTTGTATAACCATTAACACCATCCATCTCCAGAATTTTTTTATCATCCCAAACTGAAATTCTGTACCCATTAAATACTAACTTCCCATTCCTTCCTCTCCACGGCCCCAGAAAACCACCATTCTACTTTCTGTCTATGAATTTGACTACTCTGTATACTTCCTATAAGTGGAATCATACAGTATTTGTCCCTTTGTGACTGACTTATTTCACTTAGCATATCGTCCTCAAGGTTCACTCATGATGTAACATGTGTCATAATTTCCTTCCTTTTTATGGCTGAATGATACTGCATTGTATGTATACCTACATTTTGTTTATCCTTTCATCCATTGATGGATGTTTGAGTTATTTCCCCGTTCTGGCTATTATGAATAGTGATACTATGAACATGGATGTACAAGAATTCTTTGAGACTCTGATCTCAATTCTTTTGGGGAATATACCCACAAGTGGGATTGTTGGGTCATAAGTTTAATTTTTTGAAGTTAAATTATATTTAATATTTTCCTAAATTAGCCAGAACATGTTCTCAAATGCTATCATAATGACTCTCTAGACAGGCAGTTCCGAATTAGTGTATGTTATAGATCCCCAGGGCAAAAGACACCATTAAAGCTCTAAAGGCAAAGCCTCACCAAAAGCACAGCAATTAATCTCCAAAAGACAAAGCCAGGGGTTTTTTCTGCTATAACACACAGAGAAGAGTAAGTCTTGTAGTTAGCTCCTAAATGCAGGCCACGTACTTAGTTCTGGGGTTTCTAGAGGCCAGAGGAAGAGTGGAAATCCCATTTAAAAAAGATTTTAAGATAAGACAAACCTATTACTTAAATAGATAACATGGTACTTCTAAGACGCAAGAGAAATTTCTCTCTGAGGGTCTTTGAAACATACAAGAGACCAATACACACACAGATAATTCGGCTGCCCCAAAAACGGAGAAATGAAAACAGCCATAAAGGCAAAGGACAATGCATGACTTGGCAAATCAAACTCAGCAGAACCCCTAAGTAGGTAAAAGGAGTACTTTTCCCCATCTTTCCCCATACGTAGAACCATTGTTTCCTCGCTAAACAAAATCTTACGTGGAACCTCAAAAACAAAACTGACAAAAGCAGAAATGTTCTGGTCGATGGGGGTGCTTGTTGACTCCCTGTCAGCCTGTGAGACCAGTTTGTCAGTGATGTAGTGCTGGCCATGCGGGTGGCTAAACCTCCACTTGGGGGCCTTGCCCAGCAAATGGAGAAATGCCAAACTTCCTTGGATTTATGAAGCACTATAAGAAAATGGAAATATGTGATTATATTTTAGAAACGGGCTGTGAGGAATTGAGACATGCCTCTGTCCTCACAGAGCTCAACTGTTTGCCTAGAATGAAATGCCCAGATAAAAGTGAATGGTCAGAATCAATAAACCAGGGAAAGGAAGGCTTGGGGAACAGAAACTGCCATCTAGATCTTTTCACTTTTCTAGGCATTATTTTTTTATTGTGATAAAATACACATAACATAAAATTTCCCATCTTAATCTTTTTTTTTTTAAAGATTTTATTTTTCCTTTTTCTCCCCAAAGCCCCCCGGTACATAGTTGTGTATTTTTAGTTGTGGGTCCTTCCAATTGTGGCATGAGGGATGCAGCCTCAGCATGGCTTGATGAGTGGTGACATGTCTGTCCATGATCCGAACTGGCAAAACCCTGGGCTGCCAAAGCGGAGTGCGTGAACTTAACCACTCAGCCACGGGGCCAGCCCCCCCATGTTAATCATTTTTAAGTGTATGATGGTATTAAATCCATTCACATTGTTGTGGAGCCATCACCACCACTTATTCCCATAATTATTCCATCTGTAAACCTAAAACTCTATACCTATTAAACAACAACTCATTCTCCCCTCCCCCCCAGCCCCTAGCAACCACCATTATACTTCCTGTCTTTATGAATTTGACTACTGTAAGTACCCCATACAAGTGGAATCATACAGTATTTGTCCTTTTGTAACTGCCTCATTTCACTTAGCGTAATGTCCTGTGGGGTTCATCCATATTGTAGCATATTGCAAAATTTCCTTCCTTTTTAAGGCTGAATAATATTCCATTGTATGCATATACTATATTCTGTTTATCCATTCATCTGTCAATGGACATTCGCAATGCTTCCACCTTTCTGCTATTGAGAATAATGCTTCTATAAACATGCGTGTACAACTATTTCTTCAAGACACTACTTTCATTTCTTTGGGGTATATACCCAGAAGTGGAATTGCTGAGTCATATGGCAATTATATTTTTAAGTTTTTGAGGAACCTCCATACTGTTTCCTGCAGTGGTCATATAATTTTACATTCCCACCAACAGTACACATGGGTTCCAATTTTTCCACATCCTTGCCAACACTTGTTGTTATCTATTTATGTGTGTGTGTGTGTGTGAGGAAAATTGGCCCTGAGCTAACATCTGTTGCCAATCCTCCTCTGTTTGCTTGAGGAAGATTGTCTCTGAGCTAACATCTGTGCCAATATTTCTCTACTTTATGTGGGATTCCACCACAGGGTGGCTTGATGAGTGGTGCTAGGTCTGTGCCAAAGATCCAAACCTGCGAACCCTGGGCCACTGAAGCTGAATGTGTGAACTTCCAGGCCAGCCCCTATTATCTATTTTTTTGATAGTAGCCATCCTATTGGGTGTGAATTGGTATCTTGCAGTTTTGATTAGCATTTCCTTAATGATTAGTGATGTTGAGCATCTGTTCATGTACTTATATGCCATTTGTAGTTTGTACATTGGAGAAATATCTATTCAAACCCTTTGCACATTTTTGAATCAGGTTGCTTGTTGAGTTTTAGGAGTTCTCCATTTATTCTAGATATTAATCCTTTATCAGATATATGATTTGCAAATATTTTATCCCATTCTATAGGTTACCTTTTTACTCTGTGGATAGTGTCTTTCATCAATGCATACTTTTTTTAATTTTCATGAAATTCAGTTTGTGTATATATATATTTTTTGTTGCCTGTGCCTTTGGTGTCATATCCAAGAAATCATCAACAAATACAATGTTGTGAAGCTTTGTCGTATGTTTTCTCCTAAGAGTTTTATTGCTTTAGGTCTTTGATTCATTTTGTGTTAATGTTTGTATAAGTTGTTAGGTAAGGGTCCAACTTCAATCTTTTGCATGTGAATAGCCAGTTTTCTTTCACAATTTGTTGAAAAGACTGTCCGTTCCTCATTGAATAGTCTTGTCACACTTGTCAAAAATCATTTGATTGTATACACAAGAGTTTATTTCTGGACTTTTAATTCTATTCCATTGGTCTATGTGTCTGTCTTTATACCAATACCACACTATTGATTACTATAGCTTTGCAGAAGTTTTTGAAACCAGCAAGTGTGTCCTCTGGTTTTTAGCCCTTTTGTAAGTGCCTTATTTCACTTAGCATAATGTCGCCGAGGTTCATCCGTATTGAGGCATATTGCAGAATTTCCTTCTTTTTTCAATGAAAGGAAAATTATTTTTCAAAATTGTTTTGGCTACTCAGGGATCCCTTGAGATTCCACATGAATTTTAGGATGGATTTTTCTATTTCTCCCAAACACACATACTGGGATTTTGATTGGGATTGTTTTGAATCTATACATCGCTTGGGTAATGTTGACATTTTTACAATATTAAGTCTTCCAATCCATGAACATGAAATTTATTTTCATTTATTTACATCTTCTTTAGTTTCTTTCAGAAAGTTTTGTAGTTTTCATTGGATAAGTCTTTCATTGTATGTCTTTCACCTTTGGTTAAATTAATTCCTAAATATTTTATTCTTTTTGATACTATTGTAAATGGCATTGTTTTTGTCATTTCCTTTTCAGATTGTTCATTGTTAGCATACAGATATGCAACTGATTTTTGCATGTTGACTTTGTATCCTGCTATTTTGCTGAATCCATTTATTAGTTTTAGCAGCATTTTTGTGGAGTCTTCAGGATTTTCTACACACAAGATCATATCATCTGCAAACAGAGATAACTGCACTTTTTCCTTTCCAATTTGTGTGCCTTTTATATCTTTTTCTTGCCTAATTACTCCAGCCAGAACTATTCTGGCTAGAATAGAAGTGGTGGAAACAAGCTTCCTTGCCTTGTTCCTGATCTTGGAGGAAAAACTTTAAGCCTTTCAGCATCGAGTATTATTTTTGCTGTAGGTTCTTCATACATGGCTTTTATTATGTGGACGTAGTTTCCCTCTATTATATTTTGTTGATTGTTTTTATCATGAAAGGACCTTAAATTATCACATTTTTTTCTGCATCAATTGACGTGATCATGTGTGTCTTTTCTTTCATGATGTTGATGTAGTGTATTATACTGATCAATTTGCATATGCTGAATCATCCTTGCATTCCTGGAGTAAATCCTACTTGATCATAGTGTATAATCCTTTTAATATGATACTGAATTCTGTTTGCTAATATTTTCTTGAGGATTTTTCCATCAATATTCATCAGGAATGTTGGTCTGTAGTTTCCTTTTCTTGTAGTGTCTTGGTCTGGCTTTGGTTTTAGGGTAATGTTGGCTTCATAGAATAAGTTAGGGAGTATTCTCTCCTATTCATTTTTTGGAAAAATTTGAGAAGGATTGGTATTAGTTCTTCTTTAAATGTTTGATGGAATTCACCAATGAAGCCATCATGTTCAGGGTTTTTCTTTGTTGGGAAATTTTTAATTACTGATTCAATCTTTTTTTGTAATTTATTTTTTTATTGCAGTAGCATTGGTTTATAACATTATATAAATTTCAGGTGTGCATGGTAATATATTTCGAATTCTGTGTAGATTACAAAATATTCACCACCCAAAGACTAATTAGAATCCATCACAACACACATGTTCATTACCATCCCATTCACCCTCCTCCCTCTCCCCTTCCCCTCTGGTAACTACTAATCCAATCTCTATTGCTATGTGTTTGTTTGCCATTGTTTTTATCTTCTGCTTACAAATGAGATCATACAGTATTTGACTTTCTCCCTGTGACTTACTTTGCTTAGCATAATACCCTCAAGGTCCAGCCATGTTGTCACAAATGGCCAGATTTCATCATTTCTTATGGCTGAATAGTATTCCGTTGTGTACATATACCACATCTTCTTTATCCATTTATCCCTTGATGGACACCTAGGTTGCTTCAAAGTCTTGGCTATTGTGAATGATGCTACAATGAACATAGGGGAGCATGCATCTTTATGCATTTGTGTTTTCAAATTTTTTCAATAAATACCCAGCAGTGGAATAGCTGGATCATATGGTAGATTTATTATTAATTTTCTGAGGAAACTCTATACTGTTTTCCACAGCGGCTGTGCCAGTTTGCACTCCCACCAGCAACTGACGAGTGTTCCCTTCTCTCCACATTCTCTCCAACACTTATTGTTTCCTGTCTTGTTAATTATAGCCATTCTGACGGGAGTGAGGTAATATCTCATTGTAGTTTTGATTTGCATTTCCCTACTATTTAATGATTTTAACATCTTTTCATGTGCCTGTTGGCCATCTGTATATCTTTGGAGAAATGTCTGTTCACATATTTTGCCCATTTTTTAATTGAGTTGTTAATGTTTTTGTTGTTGAGATGTATGAGTTCTTTGTATATTAACCCCTTAACTGATATATGGTTTGCAAATATCTTCTCTCAATTAGTAGGTTGTCTTTTCATTTTGTTGATGATTTCCTTTGCTGTGCAGAAGCTTTTTAGTTTGATGTAGTCCCATTTGTTTATTTCTATTATTTCCCTTGCCCAGTCAGATATAGTATTTGAAAAAATGTTGCTAAGACCGATGTCAAAGAGTGTACTGTCTACGTTTTCTTCTAGAAGTTTCATGGTTACAGATCTTACATTCAAGTCTTTAATCAATTTTGAGTTGATTTTTGTGTATGGTGTAAGGTAATAGTCTACTTCAGTTCCTTTGCATGTGGCTGCCCAGTTTTCCCAACACCATTTGTTGAAGAGACTCTCCTTTCTCCATTGTATGTTCTTGGCTCCCTTGTCGAAAATTAGCAGTCCATATATGTTTGGTTTTATTTATGGTCTCTCAATTCTGTTCCATTGATGTGTGTGTCTGTTTTTATGTCAGTACCATGCTGTTTTGGTTGCTATAGCTTTGTAGTATAGTTTGAAATCAGGGAGCATGATATCTCCACCTTTGTTCTTTTTTCTCAGGATTCCTTTGACTATTTGGGATCCTTTGTTGTCCATGTAAATTTTAGGATTCATTGTTCTATTTCTGTGAAAAGTATTGTTGGAGCTTTGATAGGGATTGCATTGAATCTGTAGATTGCTTTAGGAAGTATAGACATTTTAACTATGCTAATTCTTCCAATCCAAGAGCACAGAATGTCTTTCCATTTCTGTGTGTCTCCTTCAATTTCTTTCAACAATGCTTTATAGTTTTTTGGTGTACAGATCTTCACCTCTTTAGTTAAGTTTATTCCTAGGTGTTTTATTCTTTTTATTGCAATTGTAAATGAGATTGTATTCTTAATTTCTCTTTCTGCTACTCACTTGTTAGTGCATAGGAATGCAACTGATTTTTGTATGTTGATTTTGTAGCCTGCAATTTGACTGTATTCATTTATTATTTCCAAAAGTTTTTTAGTGGATTTTTTAGGGTTTCCTATATACAAAACCATATCATCTGCAAATAGTGAAAGTTTCACTTCTTCCTTTCCAATTTGGATCCTTTTTATTTTTCTTGCCTGATTGCTCTGGCTATGACTTCTAATAGTATGTTAAATAAGAGTGGTGAAAGTGGGTATCCTTGTCTGGTTCCTGTTGTTAAAGGGAAAGCTTTCAGTTTTTCTCCATTGAGAATGATGTTAGTTGGGTTTATTATATATGGCTTTTATTATGTTGAAGTGTTTTCCTTCTATACCCATTTTATTTTGAGTTTTTATCATAAATGGATGCTGTATCTTATCAAATGCCTTCTTTGCATCTATTGAGATGATCATGTGATTTTCATTCTTCATTGTGTTAATGTGGTGTATCATGGTGATTGATTTACAAATGTTGAACCATCCCTGCATCCCTAGAATAAATTCGATTTGATTATGGTGTATGATCTTTTTAATGTATTGTTGTAGTCAATTTGCTAGTATTTTGTTGAGGATTTTTGTGTCAATGTTCATCAGTGATATTGGCTTGTAATTTTCTTTTTTTGTGTATTGTCCTTGTCTGATTTTGATATCAGGATAATGTTGGCTTCATAGAATGAGTTAGGAAGCTTCTCATGCTCTTCAATTTTTTGGAAGAGTTTGAAAAGGATAGGTATTACGTCTTCTTTGAATGTTTGGTAGAATTCACCAGGGAAGCCATCTGGTCCTGGACTTTTATTTTGGGGGAAGTTTTTGATTACTCTTTCGACCTCCATGCTAGTGATTGGTCTATTCAAATTCTCTATTTCTTCTCGATTCAGTTTCAGAAGATTGTATGATTCTAAGAATTTATCCATATCGTCTAGATTATCCAATTTGTGGGCATATAGCTTTTTATAGTATTCTCTTATAATCTTTTGTATTTCTGAGGTGTCCATTGTAATTCCTCCTCTTTCATTTCTGATTTTATTTATTTGAGCCTTCTCTCTTTTTTCTTGGTGAGTCTAGCTAAAAGTTTGTCAATTTTTTTCTCTTTTCAAAGAACTAGCTATGGGTTTCATTGATTTTTTTCTACTGTTTTTTTTTTTAGCCTCTATTTCATTTATTTCTGCTCTGATTTTTATAATTTCATTCCTTCTGCTGATTTTGGGCTTTGTTTGTTCTTTTTCCAGTTCCTTTAGGTGCACTGCTAGATTGTTTGGGATTTTTCTTGTTTGTTCAAGTAGGCCTGAATTGCTATAAACTTCTCTCTTAGAACCACTTTTGCTGTATCGTATAGATTTTGGCATATCCTATTTTCATTCATCTCCAGGTAGTTTTTTATTTCTCCCTTGACTTCTTCATTGACCCAATCCTTGTTCAGTAGCATTTTGTTTAATCTACATAATCTGTGGCTTTTCTAATTTTCTTCCCATAGTTGATTTCTAGTTTTATGCTTTTGTGGTCAGAGAAGATGCTTGGTATTATTATGATCTTCTTAAATTTATGGAGACTTGTTTTGTGGCCTAATGTGTGATCAATCATGGAGAATGTTCCATGAACACTTGAGAAGAATGTGTATTCTGTGCTTTTTGGATGAAACGTTCTATATATATCTACTAGGTCCATTTGGTCTAATGTGTCATTTAAGTCCAATGTTCCTTATTGATCTTCTGTTTGGATGATCTATCCACTGGTGTAAGTGGAGTGTTAAAGTTCCCTACTATTATTGTGTTACTGTCTATTTCTCCTTTTATGTCTGTTAATAATTGCTTTATATACTTATGTGTTCCTGTGTTGGGTGCATAGATATTTACAAGTGTTATATCCTCTTGTTGGATTGTTCCCTTTATCATTATGTAGTGCCTTTCTTTGTCTCTTGTTACAGTTTTTGTTTTAAAGTCAATTTTGTCTGATATAAGTATTGCTACCCCAGCTTTCTTTTCTTTGCTATTTGCATGGAGTATCTTTTTCCATCCCTTCACTTTCAGTTTGTGAGTGTCTGTAGGTCTGATGTGTGTCTCTTGTGTGCAGCATATATATGGGTCTTGTTTTTAATTCAATTGGCCACACTATGTCTTTTGATTGGAGCATTTATTCCATTGACATTTAAAGTAGCTATTGATAAATATGTATTTAGGGCGATTTTGTTACTTTTTTTCTGGGTGTTTGAGTAGTTCTTCTCTGTTCCTTTCTTCTTCCCTTGTGATTTGATGGATTTCTTTAGTAATAAGTTTGATTTCCTTTCTCTTACTTATTTGTGTATTTATTATAAGTTTCCGGTTTGTGATTACGATGACGTTCATATATAATAATCTTTGTATATAGCAATCTATATCGAGGTGATGGTCTCACTAGTGGAACCTCTTTCTAAAAGCTCTACACTTTTACTCCTCTCCTCCGACATTTTATGTTTTTGAAATAACAGCTAATCTCTTATTCTGTGTGTGCCTATCCATTAACCTCTTATCATTGAAATAGTTCATTTTAATACTTTTGTCTTTTAACCTTCATATTATCTTCATAGGTGGTTGATCTGCCACCTTTACTGTATCTTTGCCTTTACCAGTGATTTTATTTTATTGCTGGGTGTTTTGGGGGGTTTTTTTTGGGTAATTTTCTTATTTCTATTTGTGGTCTTCTCTTTCCCACTTACATAAGTCCCTTCAGTGTTTCTTGTAGAACTTGTTTCTTGGTGATAAACTCCTTTAATTTTTGCTTGTGTGGGAAAATCTTTATCTCTACTTCCATTCTGAATGATAATCTTGTTGGGTAGATTATTCTTGGCTGTAGGCTTTTTCCTTTAAGCGCTTCAAATATATAATGCCACGCTCTTCTAGCCTTAGGATTTCAGCTGAGAGGTCAGCTGATAGCCTTCTGGGGTTTCCTTTGTATGTCACTTGTTGCCTTTCTCTTGCAGCTTTTAGAATTCTCTCTTTATCTTTAATTTTGGACATTTTAATTATAAGGTATCTTGGTGTGGGCCTCTTTTGGATTACCTTGTTTGGTGCTCTCTGTGCTTCCTGTACTTGGATGTCTGTTTCCTTCCTTAGGTTAGGAAAGTTTTCAGCTATTATTTCTTCAGATAGATTCTCTGCCCCTTTGTCTCTCTTCTCCTTCTGGGACACCTATACTATGAATGTTAGTGCGCTTGATATTGTCCCAGAGTTCCCTTAGACTATTGTTGTTCTTTTAAATTCTTTTTTCTTTTATCTGTTCAGCTTGGGTGATTTACTCTAGTCTTTCATCTGGCTCTCTGATCCATTCTTCTGAATCATCTACTCTGCTATTGAGTTCCTCTAGTGAATTTTTCATTTTCAGTATTGTATTCTTCATTTCTGACTGGTTCTTTTTTATATTTTCCAATTCTTTGTTGACATTCTCACTGTGTTCATCCAGTCTTCTCCCAAGGTCAGTGAGCATCCTTATGACTTCTTGTTAGAACTCTGGCAGGTAGATTGCTTATTTCTGTTTCATTTAGTTCTTTTTCTGGGGTTTTGTCCTGTTCCCTTGCTTGGAACATATTCCTTTGCCTTCTCATTTTGCCTCTTTCTCTATGCTTATATCTATGTATTATGTGAGTGAGCTATGTCTCCTGATCTAGGAGAAGTGGCCTTATGTAAGAGATGCCTTTTGAGGCCCAGCAGTGTGCTTCCCTCTCGTCATCAGTCTAAATGTTCCAAGAATGACCCCTGTATGGGCTACATGTGCCCTTCTGCTGTGGCAGGGTTGCTCTTACTGCAGATACTCAGAGAGTCTGAGCTTTCCCCTCTGGCCAGCTGTTTGTAAATTGTTTGGGGAACCTCAGCACAGTTGGCTGCAAGTTCTAATAGCACACTCCTGTTGCAGTTTTTCTGTTAAGTGAGTAGGCACCCAGTGTGGCTGGTTGCTAGGCTCAGGGGCTTACAATTGCTATAGGCCTCAGGCCTACAAGAACGTTGTCAGCTCTGTTAGGATTACAGCTGACTGGGGTTGGTCTCAGGTATGGGAGCATCAAATTGTTTCAGGCCTTGGGAGCCAAGTCCAATCCCCTTTGTGGCTGTTTGTGTAGCATAAGTCTTCTGCCACTGATAAACCCCTCCCCCACAGGTCCACACAGACTGTCAACACAATGCTGGCCCATGCGCACTTCCTGACCTCCTGGAGCACACTCAGTCACCCCACTGCAGAGGCCCCCACATTCTCCACCAACACACCACACACTTCACCTTCTCATGCAGGCCCTACCCCACAGAGGTAGACACATTTGCCTGCCTGCAGAGGACTGAGGTACCCTGCCTATGCAGGCTGACATGTAGCCTGAGGGTTTGGGGTTGGGTGGGACCAGTCCCTAGGGTGTGCTGTCTCCCCTGCATGAGCTGGATTAAATCTGTGCCTTAGTAGGTGGGGCAGACCCCTGGGCTAACAGGCCAGGGGAAGACCCCCAATGGTGTTGACTAGCATCTGTGTCAGCATGCCTGTAGTAGGTCACTACAATGGCTACTGCCAATGTCTCAGTCCCCAAAGAGGTCTCACCTCTCAGCAAGATGCACCCAGAGCCTATCAGGTGAGTTTCTTTTCACCAAAGGACTGTGCATTTTTCTTTCTGGTGATTTTAGGTTACTTTCTAAGACAGGTGAATTTGTCTGGGAGCCCTTTAAGAGGTGGATTTTTCTGCTTATGTCTGATAGCTTTTCTGGGGGTATTCCCCGTTGTAGTTAATAGCCAGCAAAGGCAAGTATTACGAGACTCATCTCAGTTGTGCTGAGTCCAAAGGATGCTTATAGCAGTAATGTGACCCTGCTCAGGTTCCTGCTTCTCCAGGGAAGGCTGTGTTTACCTTAGGGCTGCTCTCATCTGGCTATGAAGCTCCACAGTGCTAAAAGCTGGCTTTCTTCACTCCACCTCAGTCAGGACTGTCCCTTGTTGTAGAGGTTCTTTTTATCTAGTTTTCAGTTCTCTTTCTGGGGTAATTTTTCCAAGAATAGCTGTAATCTGGTTGTGTTCATGGGAGTAGGTGAGTTCAGAGCCCACCTATGCCCCCATCTTCAATATCCAGGTTCAATCTCCTTTCTAGTTATAGGTCTATTCAGTTTTTCTATTTCTTTGTGATTTATCATTGGTAAGTTTCATGTTTCTAGGAATTTGTCCATTTCATCTAGGTTATCCAATTTTTTGGTGTACCATTCTTCATAGTACTATCCTGTTTGGGGTTAGTCTTGGCCTATCAATAGTGATGCTATCAGCTAGAAATGCCTGTGGGCAGTCACCAGGGCCTGTACTATTTGTGATGAGCCCTCACAGACATTTCCCTTACTGGAGCTAATGTTGTTACTGGCCCAGCCCTTGTGGTTCTTATTACAATTGTAAGATGCACCTCAGCAACAACCATCAGAAAACTTTGAAAAGACCAAGTATATTACTCACAGATCCTGGAGGCTACACAGCATCCCTAGGGCCACACAGCAAGGTGATGGGGAGAAAGAGAGAGTGTGAACGTGAGGTTCTGCCTTTACAGGGGTGGGGTGCCTAGGGTTTCCCAGTTTCACTCTTTATTGGTAAATTTAAATCATAAGAGTGGGAGTTAAAGCATGAGAAGAGAAAAGCAAGTGGTCAAATGGTCAGTTATCTTCAACCAGAAGAACACCTGGTTTCAGGTCAACCAGAGCTTTCCAAAAACAGGAACTCCTGGTGAGGTGGCCTGGTTCCTTATCTAGTTGTGTAGTCAGCAATGTGCTTATTTGAGATGCATGTCTTTGAAGTGGATGCCTTGACAATTGAAAGCTTAATGTCAGGCTATTGTTGGGTGGAGAGTTCTGTGTATGTCTATTAGATCTAGTTGGTTTATTGTGTTGTTTAAGTCCTCTATTTCCTCACTTACTTTTTGTCTGGTTGTTCTATCCATTATTGTGAAAGGGGTATGGAATTCTCCAACTATTATTGTAGAACTGTTTCTCCCTTCAATTCTGTCAGTTTTGCTTCATGTTTTGATAGTCTGTTGTTAGCTGTGTAATTGTTTATAATTGTTATATCTTTTTGTGGAATTTAACCTTTATATGGTAGCTGCTAGTGTGCTAAGAACTAAAATTAACCACAATTTACCATCCAAGCTTTCCCCTGGAAGTTGCAAGTCTTTAACAGACTCCAGTGTTCCAAAATAGTTAAATCAGACAGATTCTGCCAGTGCAACTATTGTCTAGGTGTGAAGACAGATTCTTGGTGCTTCCTACTCTGCCATCTTCCAAGAATCTTCCTTCATACTGTTTTAGAAGATGAAAATTTTGAATGAAGATGAGGAAAACGTAGTTAAAATTATATTTTAAATGAAATATACCTGGAGATTTTACTTTTCCTTTTCTGTATATTTTCATTGATATTTGCTCCTAAGTATGTACATATTTCTTGTATGTATACCCTCAAAATCAATGGTTGTAACCACTTATTTGTAGTCACCATTTATGAAGCCCTGAGCTCATACCAAACACTGGGCTAGATGTGCTTGATGCAGAGATAAATAAGACACAGTCCTAGAAGCTCATAACCTCATAGGGAAGTCAGACATGCCAAAACACATTCAAAATCTGCTGAGTTTAAAAAAAAAGTAATAGGACTAGGTACAAGTTCAAGGCTAAGACACAGGAAGTCACGGAGGCAGGCTCAGGCATAGGGAAGAGGGATTGACAGTTGCAGAGTTGGTCCTAAGCTTTAAAATGATCTCTCCTTGGAAAACAAAAATCCTTTGCTAGCTTGTCACCTGAATTCATTTGTTTACCCTTCTTTTTCATGTAGTAGAATTTTGGAGAGGATTTAACATGTAATGGGAAGAACTCTACATTTGCAGTCAGGAGACTGCATGTTGACCCACCTGAGAGACCAGCAATCTTGTTCAATTCCCTGGGTTGTTATGTGCTGAGATCCTTATTTGTAATTGTGGTGGTTTGGCTATATGATGTCTGCATTCCTCCCAGGCATTACTGGCACTTTCCTGAAAATTTTTCTAACATATTCTACACGGTAAATTTAGCCAAACAGCATGCAAATGTGTGTTTTGTGGTTCCTTGTTAACACAATTTTGTATGGCTTTTGAGAGCACAAGTATGTTCAAAGTTATGCAAAGCTGTGAGATTATTCATGTGGTTCTAGGCATTAATACAAAGACAGAGCTTGCTGCATTTTGGGACTCTGAATTAGTAGCAGTCTCTATTTATAATGCAACTCTACCTTGACATGGAACATACTTATTTTTAAGAAAGATTTTATATATAAATACTCTTATAAGATAGCTAGCTTGCTAGCTTCAAGTAGTGTTAGTTTTTAGGGTTTTTGAGGGAGGCTGGAGGAGTGGTTGGTTATGACAGGATTTGCTGGCCCTGTAGAAAGCCCTATGGAACAGATAACATAATGAGCTGTGGACCAGACTACAGTTTACTCTGTGTGACTGTTCAACACCCCCACAAAGCGACACAAGCATAATATTTCTTTTAATTAAATACACAGAAAGTAAATCAGAGCTCTTCATTTTACAAAACTTCTTGGAAGTGTGAAGGAGCATCACAGGAGGGCCAGTGTCTGTGCCCCAGGACTTCAAGAATGTCCCTGTGCCAGACTTTGCTGTTCCTCATGAGACTTTCTAGAACATTGAAGGAATCAGATCCAGCTTTGCCAGGTCAGTTCATTGGTTCATCATTGCTAGTGGTAGCTCAGTCTAACCTGCCTTTACCCACATCCTTAAGCAAGTAAGTGCACATATCTGAAATGACTCAGAGAGTCTTTGAATAAATCAATTTTCTCCTTTTATTTGAAATTTAAAATAGGTGTTTTTTTGTTTTTTTTTTTTTTACCAGAAATTACCTCTTATGCGTTTATAGCTTACGTATATCTCCTGGAATTTACTGCATTTTTAAAATCAGCACTTGAGAGATCTGCACACATATGAGCCTGGCTATGGCTTTCTGTTTTATTAGGTCAGGTGGTCACACACTTAGTCCAGCTCCAAGGATCAATAACTGGGAGTGCAATGAATGTCCCGTAGAAGGTAAAAGCGCCGTGATTGTTTTGTTGAGATAGAGTGCGTTTGTATCCCCATTTATTTTATTGAAAGGAGCAGCTGGGGGAGGATATTATCTGGATGCTTACTCTCCAGAGATCTTTCTGCGAGTCCTTTGCAAATGCCTCCTGTGAATGTTCTAAATGCTTAGAATGACCACTTTATCATCAGAAGTGTGACGCTGGACTTCACAGATGCCCTGAGTAACCCCATCTCTACTGTGGCAGAGTGTTACCTCCATTCTAATTGGAGTCTCGTTGTGGGTTTGTATATTTGATAACTACTTTTTATGGTTGATTTAATTCAGGTGAGGCTGATGAGAGGCTGTACTTTTCAAAATGAAATGAAAACTATACCGAGTGTTAGCTTGGGGTTGAGGGAAAAGAACACTATACCCTACTTATGTTAAAGGTTGGAGCACTTAGAAAGGAGGAATGCCCTGCAGCTGCATCAAAGAACACCAATTTTCCAGGATCGTGTACCCAAATGAAAGCTCATCTTGAATATGATGTCATGATAAAGCCAGATTCTCCCAGATTGTGGATTATATGCTAGAAATGAATATTGCTTTTTGATGTGCCTAACGCATTTAGGCCACAGTATTTTAGGTGCAATTTTTCAAACCATATTTTTAGAGCACAAATAATTTCCTCTGAAATTTCCTAAAGTTCCCATGCTGAGCCCCCTTTTCAAAGTCCAGATCAAGCATGTCACTCTGCATTAAGGAAGCTGTCCTCCTCTCCTGACCCTCTCCCTCAGAAAATAAAGTATCTTTTTAACAGGACTTGTTTCCACGGTCTGTTCCTGGTCGGGCTAGGATGTGAGACCACCCAGGAATACACCTTCATCCTCTCCTCACACCCTCCACCACAGGCCCTGGCAATTCACAATTATGTCCAAAAGATCCAAAATACCAGCTTGCCCCACAAACATATGGCAGAGATTTCTCCAAGGGATCTGGTCTGCCATCCCATTGAATGAAATGGCCTTCCCATGACAGGGAAGGGTAAAGGGAACAAACTAACCTTATACCCAGTGTGCAGTACCCATGGTATAGTCCCGAGTAAACAGGACATCGTGGGGCCTCATGACTCTTAGGCCCATTCACCTCCACTGCTTCTGAGAAATAAAGAGGTGCTTCTTCAAGTCCATGGGTGTCACTGCAGTAGGGGAGAAACACACACACTCACATATACACATAAACACAAACATCCTCTGCTCCTTCAGGTCCATCCACCAGGCCCCGGCAGCAAGGGGCTCAGAAAATGGCCCAGGAGACCATTGCGGCCAGTTCCTGGAGCCCTTCACCTGAAGGCCAGTCTCAGGTCAGTGCTATCTCTTCCTGGCCCAGCCCAAGCACCAGCACTCAGACATGGGGGAGCTGGCCTCTTCCCTCAAACCTCTCAATCAGGAAATATTCTCTTCCTTTGAAGACCATGGGTATTGCCCTGAAAGTGGAGTGTGAGGTTGCTGAGGAAGGCAGGCAGGGCTCGGCCAGAGCTCTCTGAGAGATCTCTGAGGCTTAAGGTGTGTAGGAGGAGGTAAGTTGTGGAGTGGCTGGAAGGGCAGCAAGGGGAAGGGCTCAGATGAGGACCAGGTGGAGTTCGGAAGACCTCAGAAACAGGCCCTGGACATGGCCAACCACACTTCTCAGAGTGAGCCCAATCTCATGGGATCTCAGAAGCTATGCTGGGACTGGTAGGTAGTCCCTGGATGAGAGACCTGGATGCTTTGAGCTCTGGAGAGGCCTTGCACCCCTGACTAGGCAGCAGGACAGTACAGGGTCTGGCTCATGCCACCTTTCCAGCCTCTGTGTCAGGGGCAAAAAGAGGAGGCCCATGCACCCCATGGGATTGCCAGGTACTCTGGGCCAGGCCCTATCCCCGTACTCCTAGGGAAGACCTGGATTGCCAGAGACCACATCAAGGCAGCAAGCTGTGTGTTACTACACTGCTCAGCTCTCTGCAGCCAGGGGGCCCAGAGCGGCATCCCAGGATCCAGACCAGGGCCCATGTCAGCAGAGGCAAGAGTCCCTGGCTCGGGGTATTAGGGCCAAATGTTGCCAACATCCAAGCCTGTACCAATACAAATGTGCTTATTCCCCTCTGAAATGGAAAATTCAGTGTTATCAAGACCAAGCAACTGGAGCAAATACCTTAACTTGTGGTATAATCTCCAGTAAAGTAGACGGTGCAAGGCCTCAGTCACCTCAGGCCTGCTCACTGCCCTGGACAAAGAGAGAGGAGCTTCCTTAAGAGTGTGGGCTTAACTTCAGGAAGGGGAGAAGCAGAGATACACATACACAGACTGACTCCCTAGGGCCTGCAGTATGGGGAGCATAAAATGTCCCTGGAGACTGCTGAAGTGTTGCTGCCAGTTCCTGGAGACCTTGGCCTGAGGGTCAGCCTCAGGGCAGTGCCCATGTGTGAGCATCCTGTGATGAGGAGCTGGCCTCTCCACCCAAGCCTCTCAATTGAGAAATGTTCTCTTCTTCTAGCTAAACCTTCCTCCCTGCCCTCCTTTATCACCCACCCCTCTCCTGGCGAGCAGAGCCTGGTCTAGGCAGGTTTTGTGTAGGTTCTCAGAGGAAGGGAAACAGGCTTGAGCTGGACTCCCTTGTAGCCGGGGGTGTGTGTGGTGTAAGTTAGCACATGGCTGTATGGGCAGCCAAGGGTTGAGCTTGGATTTGCTGAGGGTTGGAGGGATCTCAGAGAAGGGCGGAAATGAGTTTAGTCCGGACAGTCTACATGCTTCTCAGAGTAAGCCAGATCTCGGGGATCTCAGAAGCCCTGTAGGGGCCTGAGCATCTTTGGATGGAAGAAACCTGGGACCCCTGGGTGCCAGAGGCCCCATATCCCATATCTGGCAGCAGGGCAACACGAGGTCTGGCCCATACCATCTTTCCAGCCACCCCATTAGAGTTTGAGATGCAGTGGGGTGGCTGCCCCCAGGTTGGTGGCCAGGTGTGGAGGCCATGATCTGGCCCGACAAACATGGAGGGGTGAGACTGACCAAGACCAGGTCTGGGGGCGCGAACTGCACATGTTCTCACCATGAGGCTATCTGCAGCCAAGAGGCCCAGGGCCCAGGGGCAGGGCCAACCAGGTTTCCTTGGATACCAATTCACATATGCCTAGGTCCAAGGCCACAGCAAGCCACACTTGCTGTTCCTTTCCAAAATCAGAAACTAAGGGGCGTCCAGCCCACAGAGGACCTGAATGGGAGCCCACCTGAGAATACTGGGTGCTATCGGCTTTTGCCACCCTTCTCTGCCTGTCCCCTGCTATCCTCCTCTGTCTTCTGCCTGGGAACAGAGGACGGCTCCCTCCAAACACCACCTGCCCCACGTCCACACAAACCACAGTCCCTGCCATTCTCACCTGCCCAATGCCTCCTAAGGCAGAGGCAGTTTGGGCATCCCAGCCCCAAAATGCCCTGGGTGCACACATATCTGAGACCAAAGGAGGTTGCCGGGGCTCCACTTTCGATTCCCTGGAGAAAGGCTACCTGATCTCCGTCTCTAGGCAGCACCAGGGGACCCTGGCAATTCTCACCCACACACCATCATTCCTAAACAATGGCTTACTGCCCCGCCCAATGGCAGTGTAGACCTTCTCACCACTAGACTGGGGCTGCTATCCCATCCAATGAAATGCCTTTTCACAACAAGGAGGGGGATAGGGAACAAATGGCCCTTTCACCCAGAACCCAAGGCACACTCCCAAGTAAAGAGTCTACAGCAAGGCCTCAGACCCCTCAGGTCTGCTTATCACCATGTCTATCAAGAAACAGGAAGGTGCTTCATCAATTCCATGAGCTTGAGGCAGTAAGGGGAGAAACAAAGACACACACACAGAGATAACTCCCAAGGCCAGAGAGAAATGCTTCATAAATACTCCTCTCTTTCTCATCAGGAGGCCCTGGCACTTCTCATGCATCTGCAATGGTCTGAAACAGTAGCTGGATGCACACACCAATAGCAAAAAGAGCTTCTCTCTGCTAGACTTGGGCTCCTAGCTCAGTGAATGAAATGGCCAACACAAGACAGTGTCTAAGAAATACACACCCTGACATTTAGGGTTCAGGGGTTGATCACCATGTGTTAACTGGAACAATTAGTATATTTCTTGGTAGCGTTGACCTTTCCAAGGCAGGCATTTTAAAACGGGGTGGGGTTGGGGTCATCCTAAGGACACAGCCTTATGTTGTCAGAAGCCATGCCAGAGTTTGGTCAAGTGTCTTAGTGCAGGTCTTTGGATGGGGTCGTTATGTGCTGAGAGTTCTGCAGTTCTCAATGTGTTGTTCTCAATTTACAAATTTTGTATCATTTCTGGGGAGAAATTCAATAGAAATCAGAAGAAAAAACACATATGCAACCTTGAAATGAATATACAAAATACCAAGTGTTCCAGGCAATTGAGTTGGGGACACCCAGTGTCCAGCTGAGCCATATTGGAACCTGAGGCAAAAGGGAAAATCTGTGCCCTATATACACACATGCTTTTATTAAGTTTTTTCATAGTTAATTTTTCCTACAATATTTAAGCAGTTTAAAAAACGTTGAGAAAATTTAAAGTAGGTGTACAAAAATTCACAATATATGTTATTTATATTATGTTATGTTTTGTATTAGTTGTGTTATTTACACCCAAATCAGAATTTATTGTAATTTTACTTTCCCAGCTTTAATGGAAGCATGCTAGTCAATAATATTTTAACTATATATTTCTTAACATCCCTGATTTTGAGTGGGAAGAAATGCTACATCTGACAAGTTTTCATGACTCAGTGACCATAAACATTTTTCTTTAATTTCAACTTAGTGAAATACCTTTTCCAGGTCCCCACTATGACTGCTGTTTTCCAAATATACAATCAATATTGTTAGCTATAATAACCATGCTGTACATTACAGCCCCAGGACTTAGTTGTGTAACTGGAAATGTGTGCCTTTTGACCACCATCACCGATTTCACCCAGCCCCCAGCCCCCAGCCCCCACCTCTGGCAACCACCAATCTGTTCTCTGTATCTTTGAGTTTATTTTTTTTTCTTAGATTCTACATATAAGTGAGATCATACCATATTTGTCTTTCTCTGTCTAACTTATTTCCCTTAGCATAATGCCCTCAAAGTCCATCCATGTCGTTGCAAGTGGCAGGATTTCCTTTTTTGTGGCTGAATAATATTCCATTGTGTGTGTGTGTGTGTGTGTGTGTGTGTGTGTGTGTGTGTGTGTGTGTGTCTGTGCCTGTGTATATACCACATTTTCCTTACACATTCATCTGGTGATGAACACAGGTTGTTTGCATGTCTTGGCTATTGTGAATGATAGTGTAATCAACATGGGGGTGCAGATATCTTTTTGAGATAGTGATTTCATTATTTTGGATAAATACTCAGAGGTGAAATTTCTGGATCATATTGTAGTTCTATTTTGAATTTTTTGAGGATCCTCCTTACTGTTTTCCATAGTGGCTGCACAAATTTACATTCCCACCAATAGCATACAAGTGTTCCTTTTTCTCCACATCATCACCAATGCTTGTGATTTCTTGTCTTTTGATGATACCCATTCCAACAGGTGTGAGGTGATATCTCATTGTGGTTTTGATTTGCATTTCCCTGATGGTTAGTGATTTTGAGCACCTTTTCAGGTACTTGTTGGCCATTTGGATATCTTCTTTGGAAAATTGTCTATTTAGCTCCTCTGCCCATTTTAAAATAGGATTGTTTGCTTTTTGTTGCTGAGTTGTATGAGTTCTTTATATATTTTGTATATTAACCCCATATCAGATACATAATTTGTAAAAATTTTCTCCCACTCAGTAGGTTGCCTTTTCATTTTGTTGATGGTTTCCTTTGCTGTGTAGAAGCTTCTTACTTTGGTATAGTCCCACTTGTTTTTTATTTTGTTTCCTTGCTTTTTGGTGTCAAATCCAAAATCGTTGCCAAGACCAATGTCAAGAAACTTACTGTCTATGTCTTATTCTAGACGTTTCGTGGTTGTAGATCTTATGTTCAAGTCTTTAGTCCATTTTGAGTTCATTTTTGTGTATGGTGAAGATAGTGGCCTAGTATCATTCTTTTCCATGTAGCTGTCCAGTTTTCCCAACACTATTTATGAAGAGACTGTCCTTTCCCCATTGTATTTTCTTGGCTCCTTTGTCATAAATTAGTTGACCATATATGTGTGGGTTTATTTCTGGGCTCTCTATGCTCTTTCATTGATTTATGTGTCTGTTTTTACACCAATATCATACTTCTTTGATTACTATAGCTTTGTAATATAATTTGAAATCAGGAAGCATGATGCATCCTCTTTGTTGTTCTTTCTCAAGATTGCTTTGGCTATTTTGGGTTTTTGTGGTTCCATACAGATTTTATGACTGTTTGTTTTATTTCTCTAAAAGGAGCCATTGGAATTCTGATATGGATTTCTTTAATCTGTAGATTGCTTTGGGTAGTATGGACGTTTTGATAATATTAATTCTCCCAGTCCATGAGCATGGAATATCTTTCCATTTATTCACGTCTTCTTCAGTTTCTTTCATCAATTTCTTACAGTTTTCAGTGCACAGGTCTTTCACTTTCTTGGTTAAATTTATTCCTAGGTATTGTATTCTTTTTAACACAATTGTAAATGAGATTGCTTTCTTAATTTCTCTTTCTGATAGTTCACTATTAGTGTATAGAATCACAATTGATTTTTGTATATTGATTTCATATCCTGCAACTTTACTGAATTCATTTATTAGTTCTAACAACTTTTGGGGAGAATCTTATGGCTTTCTATATGTAACATTAGACATCTACAAGTAGAGACAGTTTTACTTCCTTTGTGATTTGGATGCCTTATATATATATATTTTTTTCTTGTCTAATTGCTCTAGCTAGGACTTCTAGTACCATGTTGATTAAAAGTGGTGAGAGTGGGCATCTTTATCTTGTTCCTGACCTTAGAGGAAAAGTTTTCAGAGCAAGACCTGATGGCCTCGTGGTTAAAGTTCAGCACACTCCATTTCGGCAGCCTAGGTTCAGTTCCTGGGCACAGAACCACACCACTCGTCTCTCAGTAGCTATGCTGTGGCAGCAGCTCACATAGAAAAGCTAGAAGGACCCATAACTAGAATATACAACTACGTACTGGGGCTTTGGGGAGGGGAACAAAAACAAGAAGATTGGTGATGGACATTAGCTAAAGGTGAATCTTTCCTAGTAAAAAGAAAGAAAAGAAAAAAAAGAACCCTGAAATATAGCATTTCCTGAAAGATCCCGTAACATAATTAAAGCCATTGGTACAGGGAGCTAAAGTGACTTAAAAAAAAAAAAACTTTCAGTTTTCCATCATTAAGTATGATGTTGGCTGTGGGCTTGTCATATATGACCTTTATTATGTTGAGGTACATTCCCTCCAAACCCACGTTGTGAAGAATTTTTTAGATGAATGGATGTTGAATTTTATCAAATGCTTCTTATGCATCTATTGAGATGATCATATGATTTTTATCCTTTATTTCATTAATATAGTGTATCATATTGATTTGTGGATGTTAAACCATCCTTGCATCCCAAGAGCAAATCCCGCTTGATCATGATGCATGATCCTTTTAATGTATGTTTGAATTCAGTTTGCTAATACTTTCTCGAGAATTTTTACATCAATGTTCTTCAAAGTTATTGGCCTATAATTTTCTTTTCTTATAGTGTCTTGTCTGGTTTTGATATCAAAGTAATTCTGGCTTCATAAAGTGAATTTGGAAGTATTTTCTCCATCTTCTCTTTTTTGGAAGAGTTTGACAAGGATTGGTATTAATTCCTCTTTAAATGTTTGGTAGAGTTCTCCAGTGATGCCGTCTGGTTCTGGACTTTTGTTTTTTAGGAGGTTTTGATTAATGATTCAATCTCCCTATTAGTACTTGGTCTCTTCAGATTTTATGTTTCTTCATGATTCAGTCTTGGTAGGTTATATATTTCTAGGAATTTATCTATTTATTCTAGGCTGTCTAATTTGTTGGCACATAGCCGTTCATAGTAGTCTCTCGTGATCCTTTGTATTTCTGTGGTCTCAATTGTAATGTCTCCTCTTTCATTTCTGGTTTTATTATTTATTTATTTATTTGCAAGGAAGATTGGCCCTGAGCTAACATCTGTACCAATCTTCCTCTATTTTATGAGGGATGCCACTACAGTGTGGCTGGACGAGCAGTGCTAGGTCTGCGCCCAGGATCTAAACCTGCAAACCCTGGGCTGCCGAAGCAGAGCACACCAACTTAATCACTACACCACTGCACTGGCCCCATCATTTCTGGTTTTGTTTATTTGAGTCCTCCCTCTTTTTTTCTTCATAAGTCTAGCTAAAGTTTTGGCTATTTTTTTTATCTTTTCAAAACAACAACTCAATTTTATTGATCATTTCTAATATCTTTTTAGTCTCTATTTCATTTATTTCCACTCTGACCTTTGTTATTTTCTTCCTTCTGCTAACTTTGGGTGTGGTTTATTCTTCTTTTACTAGTTCCCTGAAGCATTAATTTAGGTTGTTTATTTGAGATCTTTCTTATTTCTTAAAATAGGCATTTCTTGCTGTGAACTTTCCTCCTAGGACTGTTCTTTTCCACATCCCATAAATTTTGGTATGTAATATTTCCATTTTCAATCTGTCTCAAGATTTTTTTATTTCTCTTTTGATTTCTTCAATGGTCCATTGAGTGTTCAGTAGTATGTTGTTTAATCTCCACATATTTGTGAATTTTCCAGTTTTCTTCTTGTTGAATTCTAGTTTCATACCATTGTGGTCAGAAAAGGTGTGTGATATGATTTAAATCTTCTTAAACTTATTAAGACTTGTTTTGTGGCCTAACATGATCTACCTTGGAGAATGTTCCATTTGCACTTGAGAAGAATGTGTGTTCTGCTGCTTTTGGATGGAATGTTCTGTAAATGTCTCTCAAGTCCATCTGGTCTAATGTGCAGTTTAAGTCCAACGTTTTGCTATTCTCTTTCTGTCTGGATTATCTATCCAATCATGAAAGTGGGATATTGAAGTTCCCTACTGGTATTGTATTACTGTGTATTTCTCCCTTTAGGTCTGTTAATATTTGATTTATATATTTATGTGCTCCTATGTTGGATGCATCAATATTTACAAATGTTATATCTTTGTTGGATTGATTTCTTTTATCATTATGTGATGACTTTCTTTGTCTCTTATCACAGTCTTTGTCTTAAAGTGTTTTTGTCTGATATAAGTGTAGCCATTTCAGCTTTCCCTTGGATTCCTTTGTGTGGAATATCTTTTTCCATCCCTTTACTTTCAGTCTATGTGTGAACTTAAAGCTGAAGTGAGTGTCTTATAGGTGGCATACAGTTGGGTCTTGTTTTTTTAATCCATTCAGCCATTCTGTGTATTTTGATTGGAGTGTTTTGTCCATTTACACTTAAAGTAGTTATTGATAGGTATGGACTTGTCATTTTGTCAATTGTTTTCTTGCTGTTTTGTAATTCGTTTGTTTCTTTCGTCTCTTGCTCTCTTTCTTTGTGATTGATGACTTTGTGCAGTGGTATGCTTAGATTCCTTTTTCTTTATCTTTTGTGTATCTACTACAGGTTTTTGCTTTGTGGCTACCATGAAGCTTATGTAAAACATCTTATGTTGATAGCAGTCTAGTTTAAGTTGCTAACACCTAAGTTCAAATGCATTCTAAAGCTCTACATTCTTACTGTTCCCATCATGTTTTATGTTTTTGATGTCACAATTTACATCTTTTTACCTTGTGCATCCATTAACAAAGGATTGTAGTTTTAGTTATTTTTACTACTTCTGTCTTTTAACCTTCATACTAGCTTTTTAAGTGATTAACCCACCACCATTACAATATTGGATTATTCTGAATTTAACTATATTCTTACCTTTACCAGTGAGATTTATAATTTTGTATGTCTTCCTATTACTAATTAGCACCCTTTTGTTTCAGCTTAATGAGGTCTCTTTATCATTGCTTACAAGGCCAATCTAGTGGTGCTGAATTCCTTTAGCTTTTGCTTGTCTGAAAAAGTCTTTCTCTCTCCTTCAATTCTGAAAGACAAGTTTGCTGGGAAGAGTACTCTTGGTTGGCAGTATTTTCTTTCAGTGCCTTGAAGATAACATGCCACTCCCTTCTCACTTGCAAAATTTCTGCTGAAAAATCTGCTTATAGGGGTTCCTTTGTACATAGCAAGTTGTTTTTTCTCTTGCTGCTTTTAACACTGTCTCCTTGTCTTTAACATTTTACAATTTAATTATAACATGCCTTGGCATGGGTCTGTTTGGATTCATCTTTCTTTGGAACTCTATGGGCTTTCTAGATCTGGATGTCTGTTTCTTTCCCAGGTTAGGGAAGTTTTCAGCCATTATTTCTTCAAATACATTTTCTTCTCCTTTCTCTCTCTCTTCTCTTCATGGGACCCCTATAATACGAATATTGGCCATCTGTATATTGTCCCATAGGTCTCTCAACCCATCTTCACTCTTTTTCATTTTCTCCTCTGATTGAATGAATTCCACTGCCTTGTCTTTGAGATTGCTGATCCCTTTTTCTTTTTCATGTAGTCTGCTGTTGAGTCCCTCTATTGAAATTTTCAGTAGAGTTATTGTAGTCTTCAGCTCTGTGATTTCTGTTAGTACTTTCTTATATTTTCCGTTTCTTTGTTGAACTTCTCCTTTGTTCACGTATCCTACCTTGGTGAGCATCTTTATGATATTATTTTGAACACTTTATTAGGTAAATCACTTATCTCCATTTCATTAAGGTCTTTTTCTGAGGTTTTATGTTGTTCTCTCCTTTGGAACATTTTCCTTTGTTTCTTCATTTTCCTTGACTCTCTGTGTTGATTTCTTTGCATTAGATAAAATAGCCACTCCTCATTTGAAGAAGTGGTCTTATGTAGGAGATGAAGCTTTTCATTCAACCCTATCCCAGTTGTGGGTTGCCACTTAAACCTTCAAAATTATCCAAGCAGTCTTCTTTGTTCTTAGTGGCTTCCAGTAGCTGAAGGTGTGCTAAGACCTGACAGTGTCCCAAAGTGAAGGGTCTCAGTCAGCACCTAGATGTAGGGTGACTGGAAGCCAGACCCTCAGGCAACAGCTTTTAAAGTATAGAAATATACTTCTTCCAGGGGAAGAACTGGGAGATGGGCACTCTGTCTGCTCCCTCTGCACTGAGCCCTGGGGAGATAGCCAGTTAAGAACTGTTTGTTTGCTACTATCTCATTGACAGTGAACACAAGTCCCTCTGGCCACCAGAGCCAGGCTATCAAGGGATGTGTCCTCTGGGCAGCAACCACAAAATCTGGGGTTCCAGATTTGTGCACACGCTCCTTTCTCAGAGACACCAGCAACCTGGAGCAGAGCAGAGGGACAGCACAAAGATGGTGCCCCCTAGCCTCTCTGATTTCTGGACAAGATTGCAGTCAGCCCTTAAATGTGTGTAAAATTACAAGCCCTGCCCCTCAGGCCCCAGATTTTAAGATAAGTAAATACACCTTTTCCACAGAAAGACTAAGTATTTCTGCCTGCTGCCTCTGCAGTGTGCCCTGGTAGGATAGCTGCTTAAGAACTATTTCCCTATTTGGTACAGTCCTGTGGGACTTGCTAACTTAAGCCCTGGTGGCCACCAAGCCCAGAATCAAGAGGCAGCCCCTGGGTGGTAGCCACAAAAACTGCAGCACCAGACATAAATGCACAAGCTCCTTTCTGGGAGATCCCAGTGACCTAGAGCAAGGCAAAGGGAGAGTGGGGAGATGGGGCCTACTGGCCTCCCCAGTGTCTGGAGAGTATTTCAGTCAGCTCCTAGATGTCTTGTAAATTAGAAGACTACCCCTCAGGATGTAGCTTTCAAGTTAAGCAAAGAAGAACTTTCAGTGAAATACTGGGTGCATTTCAGTCTGCTGCCTCTGGGTTTGGCTCTGAGGGATTAGCCAAGGTGAATCCATGTGATCCCTTTAAGAGCTATCTCTGAGTTTTTATAGCCTTGTGGGTCTCATTGGACACAAGCCCCACTGACTTTCAAAGCTAGATGTTTTGGGGGCCCATCTCTCAGGGGGAAGTCTTAAAATCCAGGGCACCAGATATGAGGTCCAAGCCCTTCATTTTATTCCTCAGGGAGAAGCTGAAAGTTATCAATCCCCTCCTGGTTATATGTTGCCACACTAGGGGTGGGGTTTATGGTGAGATTGTATCTCAATCACCCCTACTTGTTTTTTCTCATCTACCCAATGCATAAGAGTCGCTCAGCTAGTTTCTGGATTTCTTTCAGAAGAAATTCTCCTGTAGGTAGCTGTAGATTTAGCGTGTCCATGGTGAGTTCAGGAGTCTACATCTCCATCTTGAACCAGAACCCCCCAGCTGTGACTGGTATTGTATAGACAAATATATGTCGAGTACTTCTAAATTGGGATAATATTACAGTAAGCAAAATTCATGAATCAATTTCAGAGGATGGAAACTTGATGGTGATTTTAAAAATAAACCTATTGATATTTCATGTTATTTAAGATAAGGACATTTCAATAGGGCCTGAATCATCAGAATATTTAATAAACGTCAGTGACTACTTTTTGGATTTTAGATGTATTAACTGAAAATAAATTTTCTCCTCTTAAAAATTCAATATCTCAAAGCACTGTCAATGCAAACAATCTATAATCAATCTGTAATCCAAATTGGGGTATGATCATTATGAGCCAGGTTTGAGGACTGTAGCCCAGGGCCTTCCAAGGAAGGAAGAGAACCAAAGAAGAGGTGCATACAGAGTGGTTACGTACCATCTTGGAACAAAGAGCATACATCACATATGACAGGAATGTCTCTTTTGCTACTGTCACAAGATGCTTAGCGGGCACAGCAGGTCAGTGGTCACAAGGTGAGCACAGCAGATCAGTAATTAATCCTCAGTTTCCAAGAAGAAATGCATGCCCTTAAAGAAATGCCGATATGGGGGTAAGCTACATCCCTATCTTTAATGGCATCGTTCTTATCTTTGGAACATAGTAAATGTTTAAAGCAGACGTACAATGCCTGCTCAACAGGCCACACCAGGCCTTTTTGGAAAAACAAAGTCAGGCCGAATTAGTTTTAAAGCAAACAGCTTCCTCATATACCCCAGTATTTCCTATTGCCTTTTATTTATTCACCAGCACTTTGTTTATTTTTATATATCTGTGTTTCATTGTGAAATTAGGAGGACTATTATCTCCTTATTTTTGTTACTGGCCTATTTCCTTGAATAATTAATCCGTTCATATGGTTTTCATACATTTCTACTTTTTTCTTTTATTATTTATTTTTAAATTCAGGAAGCATATCCATATGTTTTGTTAAAGTTTTGCATTCACTGAACAGACTTTCAAATAGATTCTGTCAAATCTTAATCTCCCCGAGCTTAGAGTGATCAGCTCTTTAAAGAGCAAATCAAGGACACAGCCATACCAGAACTGCAATAACAACAAAAAGATAATAACAATCTATACAGTATGGACTGTATGTCGTGTTGGTTCTGTGTTTTCTTTGATTCTGTATTTGCCTATTTAGCATCCATTCACTACAGGGCTCATTACATTAACTATATTTCCATACTTTCCATATTCTTGATATTCTGGCATTAGGGGGCCTTACAGAACTGGGGAGACTGCCCCTCTCAGGGATAGTTAACTCCTAAAGATGAGAATAACTTTCCCAGGACTATGTCTTTCATATGCAAACCAAACAATTCCAAGTCAGTAGCTCCAGCCGCCTCATTATCAAACTCTCACATACCAAGTCCAACATTTCCCCCGCCCTAAATCAGCCCGGACCCAATATCACGTGCCTGGGGTTGCCTCTAGCTCTCGAGGCTGCTGGAATTATTTAAACTAGCCAAACCTAAGCTGTTCACTCTGCACTGCTTTGCCTTTCCTGAGGAAATCCCAATAAAAGCTCTGGCCTAAGATTTTCCTCTCACTCCCAAATTCTGCCTCCTGACCATCCTGGTATTGTCCCTGGGGCCCCAGGTAGAGTGGCATGTACCTTCTTCTTGGCCTTTCCCCATGACATTGGCCTCTCCATATGGTCACCCAGTTATACCTATGTAAGTTAAAGTGAAAGTATAATTTTAGAACAGTGTCTCCCCCAAATTTGTATGTTGAAGCCCTGATACGCGCCATGTGGCTGTGTGTGGAGATGAGGCCTCTAAAGATACAATTAAGATTAAGTGAGGTCATAAAGGTGGGGTCTTGATATCATAGCATTAGTGTCCTTGCAAGAACAGGCACCAGAGAAATTTCTCCTTCTCTGTCCGTACATAGGCACTAGGGACTTCCGTGTGAAGATCCAGCCAGAAGGCAGCCATCTGCAAGCCAGGAAGACAGCCCTCACCAGGGACCAAACTGGCTGGCACCCTCCGAGACTCCAGAATTCTGATAAATCCATTTCTGTTGTTTAAGCCACCCAGTCAATGCTATCTTGTTATAGCAGCCCAAGCAGGCTGATATTATACAAAAACTATAATCGTATGTGTTATTACTTTAAAGTAAAATATGCGTTTGATACTATACATTATCCTCTATCATTAATTTTTCTTACAAAGTTGCTATTAATTGAACAAAACCATAATAGGATTAGTTAATAGTGACAAATATTAGTAGGATTATTTAATATGGTTTAGAAAAAACATAATGGTTTTAGAAAAATATAACAATATTTTAAAATAATTTTTTTGCTTTAGAATTGTTTTACATTTACAGAAGAATTGTGAAGACAGTGCAGAGATTTCCTATGTAGCCCAGAACCAGTTCCTTTTCTTAATAACATCTTATCCTTGTGTGGTACATTTGTCACAATACTGATACGTTATAATTATACAAAGTAGAGCCTTTATCCACATGTCCTCAGTTTCTTCTTCTTTCCCAGGATTCTATCCAAGGATCATGACATTTTGCTGTCATGTTCCATTAAGCTGCCTTTGACTGACAGTTTTTCCGAGTTATGTCAGATTTAATGATCTTGACAATTTGGGGGAGTGCTACTCACATATTTGTAGAATGTCTCCCAGTTTGGATATATCTTATTTTTTTCTCTTGATTAGATTTGAGTTATGAGTTATGTAACCAAAGTGGTAAAATGGCATTCCCATCGCTTCATATCAAGGGCACCTGGTCTGAAGACTCTTTGTCACTCTTGATGTTCACCCATGATCTCCTGGCTGAGGAGTGGTGATCAGGTTTCCTCACTGTAAACCTACTCTTATTGCCTTGTCCATACTGTGTTTTACTCTTTGTGAGGAAGTCACTAGGTGCAGCCCACACTTAAGAAGTGGAAAGTTGTATGTTCCACCTCTTTGATGACTGAGTATGATTTATTTAGAATCTTCTCTGTGGGAGATTTCTATTAGTCAGCACTTATTTATTTACTTATATACACATGGAATGATGGGTGTTTTATACTTTGGATTGTCATCCATTTTACTTATTTTGTTACTTAAATTGTCCCAATTTTGGCTATTGGGATTTCTTTCAGTTGGCTCCTCTTTTCCTTTGGCATAACCTCATCTTTGTAGATTTTTTGAGCATTCCTAATTTCTGACACTACAAGATTCTCCAGGCTTTTTTGTATGTTTCCTGCCCCAGTCCTGCTATCAGCCATTTCTCCAAGGATCCGTGGTTCCATTTATTGGTGAATAGTATTAAGAACCTGGACAATGAAGATAAGTCACCTCTGTTCTAAGTGTGCTTACTGCTACTGGAGTGATACAGATTCTCTGCTCCCTCAGCTGATAGTGCAAGGAAATATATGCATGTATCCTAAACTGTGTATATGCCTAGACACAAATATTCCCATAGAGAATCATCTGTATCTATATTGATGTCTCTAACTCTAATTCACTGCCACATGAATCATTCTAGCTTTTTCATCTTGCTTATCCTTAACCTTCTACTCCAACAGTGAGACACCTGGCAGCCACCTTTTGCCATCCATCAATTGTCCAGTTCCAGGATACTAGTATATATGTATAACAGTTTCTGAATTAACTAGTGGCTCTGTGGGAAATAAGGTTATCATATAGAGTCAAATATTTGTATACAATTCATTCGCCTTAATTCTTAAAGGTTTGACTCCTTTACAGTAACTTGCATCAGTGTCTTCCTTTCACACCACGTGCAGTGAGATTATTTCGTTTATTTGCAATATGGCTTGATAATTTTGTCACATTCTGCATTCTTCTTTAGGATACATCAACCTCCTAAATGATTATTTTTTATTTGCATACTTTACGGCTTACTGTTTGTGCAATAAAATTTTGTGGGTTTTGACAAATGCATAATGGCAGCTCTCTGCCATCAAGGTATCCCAGGAAACGCTTCACCTATTCAGCCTCCCTGCTCCCAAGGAGGCCTGATATGTTTACCTGGTCTCTAGTTTCATCTTTTATACAATGTCATATAAATGGAATACCAGAGTATGTATTCTTTTCAGACTAACTTCTTTCACTTATAAATATGCACTTAAATTCATCAGGTCTTTGTGTGGCTCGATAGGTCATTTCTTTTTATCTTTATTATAAAACATCATATGGATGTAACAAAGTTTGGTCACTCATTCACCTATTGAAAGACACCTTGTGTCCTTCCAGGTTTGCACCACTGTAAATAAAGCTACTCTAAATATTTACAGCTAAATATAAATATCTAAATACTTATATCTAAATACATATCTAGACCAACCTAAATATAAAAATATTTAGATATATCTAAATATAAATATATAGGTATGAAATACCTATATTTCACATCCTCATGAAAAATTGATCATAGATAGAGATAAAGTTATTCCTAGAGGTATGTAGCAATATCTCATTGTTTTGATTTCATTTTCCCTAATTGCAATCCATGTTGAGCATCTTGTATGTTAATGTGTCATCTGTATACCTTCTTTGATGTGGTGTCTGTTCAGATAGCAGGTTGCTTGATTTTTTCTTGTTGAATCTTACAGAGTCTCTGCAGACTTTGTGTACAACTTCTTTTCCAGATACATGTTTTGCAAATATGTTCTCCCAATGTGTGGCTTGGGCTTTTATTCTCATAATAATCTTTAGGAGAGTAGAGAGTTTGAACTGTAATGAAGTTCACCTTAGATTTTTTTTACTTTCTTTTTTTTTTTTATTGGTACCTAAGCTAACATCTGTTGCCAATTTTCTTGTTTTTCTTCTTTTTCTTCTTCTCCCCAAAGCCCCCCAGTACACAGTTGTATATTTTAGTTGTAGGTCCTTTTGGTCGTGCCATATGGGACACCACTTCAGCATGGCTTGATGAGCGGTGCCACGTCCGGCCCCAGGATCTGAACCAGTGAAACCCTGGGCCGCACAAACTTAACCACTTGGCCACAGGCCAGCCCTTTTTTTCTTTCATAGATTGTGCTCTTGGAGTTGTAGAGACAAATCCTTCACCAACACCAAGATCAGGTTAATTTTCTCCCAGAATTTTTATATTTTTGCATTTTACGTTTAAGATTATGAACTATACTGAGTGGATTTTTGTGTAAATTGCAAAGTTTGTGTCTATGTTCATCTTATTCCACATGGTTGTCCTATTGTTCCATTACCACTTTTTGAAAAGACTACCTATTCTATATTGAATTGCTATGGCTCCTTTGACAAAGATCAGGTGCTCCATTTGTACAGATGTACTTTGAGCTCCTTATTCTATACCGTTTATCTATGTATCTATATTATTCAGGTATCATGTTCCCTTTCATGTAAATTCTAGGACACTGTTCTTTGCAACATAGATCAAGTTGGAAAGAATTGTCATCTTCACAGAGTTGAGTCAAACAGTCATGGAAAAGGAATATCTCTTTGTTTAGATAGTCTGTGACTTATTTCACTATGTTTCATCATTCCTGGATACATATTTGTAATTATTTTGTTATAATTATACCTAAGAATTTCATTTTTTGGTGTTATAGAAAGAGACATTTTTAAAATTTTGAATTCAAACACCTGTTGCCCCCACATAGGGAATAGTTGCCTGTGTGTGGAGTGTACACTTTGCTTCTTTATATCTCCGTCCGTTACAGTCAAGGCACAAGATAGTGGGCTCAGTAGGGGGCTGCTCCCCTCAGGTGGATGGCCCAGAAAGCACTCTGGAGACTGTCACTGCCAGGGTTTGGAGCCCTTGGCCTGACAGATCCTCAGGGCAGTCCTCTCCATTCATGGCCAAGCCCACATGTGAACATCCTGCAGCGAGGAGCCAGTTTCTCCACCCAAGCCTCTCAATCAAGAAATTTTCATTTCTTTTGAACGTGGGTGAACACGGAGGGGGCCCAGGCCCTTGTCCCACTGGGTAGAGTGTGGGGTTGCCCAGGAAGGTAGGCAGGACTGGGCCAGAGCCCTCTGGGTGATCTCTGTGGCTTAGGTTGTGTGGGGGTAGGTAAGCTATGGATGGGCTTCAGGAAAGAAAGGGGAAGGGCTGGGATGAGGACTTCAGGGTCTCAGGGGACCTAGGAAACAGGCCCAAGATTCAGAGGATCATACTTCCCAGAGTAAGCATGATTTCAGATGCTTTCCCCAGATGAGAGATGCCTAGGAGCCCTGAGTGCCAGAGAGGCCTAGTGTCCCGGATCAGGCAGCTGGGTTGTTATGGGTCTGGCTCAGACCACCTTTCCAGCCTCTGCATCAGGTGCAAAAAGCTTGGGCCCCAAGCCCCAGGCTGATCACCCAGACTACAGGGCAGAGCCCTGGCTCAAAAGGCCTGAAGGGCCAGCTTTGCCCAAGGTGAGATGACAGGGAACTAACTGTATAGGCACACACCTTGTGGCTATCTGCAGCCAGGAGGCCCAGGGCCCAGTGCCAGGGTCTGGTCATGGCCCATGCAGGCAGTGGCCCCAGTTACTAACTCCTGAGGCCAAATCACACATGCCAAAGCCCGAGCTCGTACCAACATAAAGTCACCTGTTCTCCTCTGAAATGGGAAACTAAGTGCTATCAGGACCAGGCATGACCTGGAAGAGTGGACCCACTTGAGAATACTGGGTACCCTAGGATTTGGCTACCTCTCCTGCCCTAGCCATTCATCACTCTCTCCTTTTGCCAAAGGCCAGAATAGGGCTCCCTCCAAACTCCACATGCCCCTATGTGCACAAAAACCATAGTCCCTGTCACCCTCACCTGCCTAGTGCCTCATATCATGCCAGTAGGCAGAACATTCCAGGCAAACAAATCCCAGGCACATGTGTATCAAGGACCAAGCTTGGGGTTGGTGGGATTGCACCCTGACGCCAGAGTGAAAGGCTCTCTAAATCCTAGGTTTCTTCCCAGGCACCTAACCGGATGCCCTGTCAATTCACAATAATGTCCAAAATGCCCACGAACACCAGCTCACCACTCATACATTTGGCAAAGGAGATCTTCTCCCCTCAGGGCCTGCTCTGATATCCCATTGAATGAAACAGCCTTCTCACGACAGGGGAGGACTAAAAGAATGAAGCCCTTATACTCAGAGCCCATGATACAGTCCTGAGTAAACAGGATGGGGCTGAGGGTCAGGCCCCTTGGGCTCACTCACCGCCACTGCTCTTGAGAAACAGTGCAGTGCTTCCTCAGGAAGATGGGCCTCACTGTACAAAGGGGAAAAGCAGAGATGAACATAGACACACACACACACACACACACATGCAGAGAAACACACACATACACATCAGGTCCAACCATCAAGGTCCCAAAGCAAGGGGCCCAGAAAACATCCCAGGAGCCCTTTGCCTGAGGCCATCTACAGGACAGCACTGTCTCTTCCTTGCCCAGCCCAAGTGCCAGCACCATGTGATGGGGCAGCTGGCCTCTAACTTCTGGCCTCCTAATCAGGAAGTGTTTTCTTCTTTATTTCATCCTGGTAAGATGCCCACAGGCCAAGCCCTTGTCCAACTGAGTGAAGTGTGGGGTTGCCCAGGAAAGTAGGCAGGGCTGGGCTGGGGCCCTCTGGGTGGTCTCTGTGGCTTAAGGTATGTGTAGAGGAAGGTAAGTAGCAGACTGACTTCAGGGGCAACAAGGGAATGGTCTGGAATAAGGACCTCAGAGGAGTCAATGGACCTAGGACAAGGGCCCAACATGCCACCAACCACACTTCCCAGAGCAAGAATGATCCTACAGGATCTTGGGAGCCGATGGGGTGGGAAATGATTCCCCAGATGAGAGACACCTGGAAGCCCTGAGTGCCAGAGAGGCCCAGCATCCCTAATCAGGCTGCAGGGCAGTATGGGGTCTGGCTCACACATTGTTTCTAGCCTCCATGTCAGGGGTGTAAAGTGGGGACCACATCCACCATGTGGATCACTGGCTGTGCAGTGCCTGGCCCTGACCACACAGGCCTGAAATGATGGGTCTGCCAGAGGCAAGGTGCCAGGAGTGAAATTCCTGTGAGCACCCTTACCCGCTCTCTTCAGCCAGGATGCCCGGTGCCCAGTGCACAGATCCAAACAAGGTCCGTGTCTGCAGGGGCACCAGTCACTGGGTGCTGGCTCCTGGGGGCCAAACCACACTCGCCAAAGGCCAAGCCCTTACCACACGAACAGGCCTCCTCACTCTGAAATGGGAAACTAAGCATGTCAGGACCAGGTATGACCTGGAAGGGTCGGCCGGAGTGAGAATACCAGGTGGTCTAGGATGCAGCCACCTCTCCTGCCCTAGCCACACACACTCTCCTCTTGCTGAAAGACAGAGTAGAGATCCCTCCAAACGCCACCTGTCCCTACATGCATAAATGTCACAGACTCCATCACCTTCACCAGCCCAGTGCTTGGTATCACAACTTCGCAGAGCAATGCCAGCCTCCCAGGATCTCTGAAGCCATTCCTGAGCAGGCAAATTTCCCTGGCTGAGACACCTGGGAGCCCTGACTGCAGGAGAGACCTCATGTCCAGAACAGAGAGCAGGGCAGGATGGGGTCAGACTCACCCCCACTCCACCTTTCCAGCTGCCACCTCAGGGGAATAGTTCTGGGAGGCCAGCTCTTCCCAGACAGATGGCCAAGTGAGTGGAACAGCCCACCTGGCCAGCTACCTGGAGTGAGAGGGTTGATCCACAACCTCTGGTGTGGTGGCTGCAAGGTGGTGAGAGTCAGACCCCATTTGGCCCTGCTGCCTGATGGGGACCCAGGACCTCTCCAGCAACCAGGACTCCCAGGTTTGTCACATTCCAGGAGGCCCTGGCCCCAACTAGCAGGGCTTCAGATTTCCTGCCATATCAGGCCATATCAGGGTGAATAGAAGCATTGGGTAGGTGTGGGCTTGGATCTTGGCAGATGCCTTGTATTCCCAAAGAGCCCCTGATAGTGACTTGGCCTCCTCCAATCCGGGTTCTGGCCAGGTTCCAGGTCCCAGGCTGGACGCTGCTCCCCCTTGCTCAAGAGAGCTGCCTGGCACAGACCTGAGCAGTTCACTCTTTTGAGCCAGGCCCCCAGCAACTCACACCCACCTGGCCTGTGGGACAGGAGGCTGGCCCCCACCAACTGGACATCTGACTGGAGTGACGGCCTCCAGCAGCTGCAACGCATTCACATGCGGCTGGTGCAAAGACGGCGAGAACCAGAACTGATCAGCAACCAGGGCTCCCAAGTGTCTCCCATTGGAGGATACCCTGGTCTGCCCTGCCCACCCAGGCAAGAATTCCCAGTTCTCACCAGACTTGGCATCAGGGGCAACTGGTGGGATTGGGTAGGTGCACGTTTGAACGTTGGCAGATGCCTTGGTCCCCCATAGCCCATACGCATGGCTCAGCCTCTTAGGACCCATGACCTGTCCCAGATCCGGGCAGACGCTAGCACAGTGATGCCTGGCTCCCAAAACCACACAGCATGAATGTGCTCTGCACGCTTCCAGACACCAAGGGCTTCTGGACATCAATGCCTGTGTGGCCAGTGCCTGGCCCAGCCAACTGGTCATCCTCCTGAGTGGAGGGGGACACTCCCACAACACACTCCAATGCAGAGCCTAGAAGTGTGGCAACAGTCAATCCTCATTTGGTCACATGCCTGATGGGGACCCGGGGCTTCTCCAGCAATCAGGGCTTCCAGTCGTCTCTTATTGGAGGATACCCCAGCCAGCCATTACCCAATCCAGCTTGACTAAGCCTTCTGAGTATCTGGTAACTCTGGCTACAGGGTGAATGGAAGACATTGCTTAGGTTAGTCTTGGAATTAAGTGGACACCATGCATCCCCCAAGAGCCTGGGCCAGTGGTCCATCATGTCACAAACCTCGACCAGTTCAAGTTCCCTGGCTACCCAGAATGGCATGGCATGGACATGAGCAGCACCCACCAGGCCTAGGGCAGGCAGGGCCGTCCGGGCCTGTGGGGCCATGGCCAGACCCAACCACCTGAATACCCTCTTGGGTGGAGAGGGACCCCTGCAATACAATCTGAAATTGAAGCTGCAAATTGGCCAAGGTCTATCTCCATTTGGTCATGCAGCCTGATGGGGACCTGGGGCTTCTCCAGCAACCAGAACTCCTAAGGGGTCCCTTATTGGAGGATACCATTGCTAGGTCCTCCCCACCCTGCCCTGGCAAGGCTTTTGAGTTCCTGCCAGATCTGCCTCCCAGGGAATAGTCACCATGTGTAGATTTGGGCTTGGAATTAGGCAGACGCCCTGTTCCTCCAAGTGCCCAATCTGATGACCCAACATCTCCTGACCTGTGACCTGTTCCAGATCCCTGGATACTCTGAAATCTGCTGCAAAGATAGGCAAAATAAACACCCCTCCACCAAGCCTTGGACAGTGAGGTCATCCAGGCCTGTGGGGCTGTGGCTATACTGAACCATCTGTATGCCCTTATGGGTAGAGGGGGCCCACCCCACCCATGAGGGCATACAGATGGTTCAGTATAGCCACAGCCCCACAGGCCTGTGGGGCCATGGCCTGTTCAAACCACCAGGATATTGTCCTGGGTAGAGGAGGCCCCCATGCAATGCGATCTGATATTTGAGCTGAAAAGGTAGTGACACTCAGTTCCCATTTGGTCGTGCTGTTGACGGGGTCCAGGCCCCTCCACGAACCAAGACTGTCAAGTATCTCTCATTCAATGACAGGCTGGTCTCACCAATCAAGGCTTCAGTATTCTTGAGATATCTGCCACCAGGGTGAATAGGAACCTCCGCACAGATGGGGTCTTGGACATTGGCAGATGCCTGGTTTCCCCCAAGAGCCCCTGAGAGTGACCTGGCCTCTCCTACACTGGGTCCTGGCCTGGGACCAGGTCCTGGGCAGGGTCTCATTTCTACTTGCTCTGGAGACCTGCACAGGACACGCCTCCAGCAGCTGTGTCCTTCCCTGCAAACAGGATTTGCAGGTGTCTCTTACCGGGAAATTCGCTGGCCAGCCCCTCTGCACCCTATCCTGGCAAGACTTTTGAATTCCCCCCACCTCTGCCTTCAGGGGGAATAGCCAACATTAGGTAAGATAGGGATTGTAATTACGCAGACACGTTGGGTCTCCCATGAACCTGCAGGCCTGAGCTGACCCCTCACAACCCTTGAACTCTTCCGGACCCCTGGTTGTCCTGAGCTGCATGTCTTGTGCATGGGTAGTATGTACCCCTTCACCAGTCCTTGGGCACCCAGGGCCCTCCAGGACTGCAGGGCCATGGCCTGTCTACACCCTCTGGCTATTGTCCTGGGTGGAGGGGCTCCCCCTGCAATAGGATCTGAAACTGGAGCTGCAAAAGGAGCAATCATCTCCATTTGATTGTGATGCTGATGAGGTCCCAGTCACCTCCAGGACCCAGGACTTCCAGGCATCTCCCATTCCAGATTGCCCCATCTCACCAATCAGGGCTTCAGAGTTCCCCCAATATCTGGTTTCAGGGTGAATAGAGTCTCTGTGCAGGTGTGGGCTTGGACACTGGCAGATGCCTGGCTTCCCCGAGAGCCCCAGAGAGTGACCCAGCCTCCCCTGAACTGGGTCCTGGCCCAGAACTGGGTACTGAGCTGGGTCTTATTTCACCTGCTCTGGGGAGCTGTGCAGGCCCTTCACTCTTGCCTCAGGCCTCGTCAGCTGCGGCCTCTACAGCAATCAGGGCTCCCAATATGCCTCCTATTAGAGGACAGCCCGGCCAGCTCCTCTCTACCCACTCTGGCAAGACTTTTGAGTTCCCCCTAGTTCTATGTTAAAACCAAACACAAAGACCAACCTTGAAAATTCCCTGAGCAGACAAAACCAGTCTAGTCATAAAAGCAAAGCTTAATTTAGCTTCTTTTGTAAGACAAGTAAGACTAACTTGACCTGGGTCATTTCTTGCTTATGCCTCTGAAAGTCATAAGCAAATCTTAAACTGTTTCCCAAAACAGATATGAAGTAACCACCAACCAATTCCCTATCATTTAAGAAAATTCTAATATAACCAATCACTGTGTTGAAAAAACCATCACTGCCCTCTCACTATATAAGCTGCTTTATAACAATATACCCCTGCGCCTTGTTCACTATTTTGGTTCAGTGCTCTCGGTTGGCAGAACTGTCTTTTTGGCATGTGCACAGTAACCTTCTACTAATTACTACTTCAGTGATGCATCGATTTTACTTCTGCTATGTCTGAACTTCTGACATTTTATGGTATCAGAAGTGTGATGAAAATACTAAGAATAGCAATAAGTTTTCACATATTGAGGTATATGGGGAAGCCATTCTGGTTTAAATGTGATTTGCCCTAAGGCTTGCTTTTCCCAGAGCAGCCCGACTTATGACCCATCAAACAAGCATTGTACATCTGCTTCAAACCTTTTCTCAAAGTACAGAATGCACTCTATAAAGATAGGGATGGCCGGCTCCCTCTCTCTGATGTTGATACCAGTACTTTGAAGATAAGCCGTCTCTCCCAGAGAGCTAAGGTCAAGTTGGCTTGTTGTGTATGTTCTGAACTGCAGCAAAACATCTTGTGGCTTTGGGGGAAAAAAATTGTATTCCTGTCATGCCTAGTGTATGTTCTTTGTTCTGAAATGGTATATAACCATGATGTAAACCATACTTCCCTGGAGGGCTTTCCTCCCTAGCCAAGAGAGTGTTTCCAGACTAGTCCTCTAATCCGCTCATTAAATCTCTCTTTCTTCTCTATAGATTGGTTACTGATTATTTGTACCTGACAGGTGGGATCCAAAGAAACCCCCACCCCCAGGACTCTGAAGGTGGTGAGCAACCAGGTGCTGGCGTCCCCAGAGCCCCTTGAGCTTGCTGCTTTCTCATGGGCCTGGAGTTTTGTAAGTCTGGAGACACCTGGAGAAGGTAAGTCTTGGATCCAAGGTCTCCTCACTTTGTGTTTTGAGCGCTACGACTTTATTTTGCATACTTGTATTTTGTTTGTTGAAGCTTCTTGGTAAGCCACTTTATTCTGTTCAAAAGGGGAAAAAACATGTGATTCCCTGTATTTTGGAAAGCTGTTAAGAACGAGGGGCCCTCATAGTTAAGATGTCTTAGAGAATCTAAAAGCAAAGATGGGTTTCACCTGGTCTAAAACTCTTTCTCCATCTCCCTCAAAAAATTCTTCTTCCAATATGTATACCCACTATGGACCAGGATCTAGTGCCTTTTTGGAAAATAGGTGAACTTTTGTATAATTTGGAATTTTAGTGACCACTTCAGGGAAACATTAGCTTAGATAAGTCCACTTTAAGGGACACAATTAAAAGAGAGGATCCCAAACCTCTCAGAGGCAAGGGAATGCATTCTTTGGTTGATAGGAATACGTTGCTAAAAGACAAAATGACCACAAAAATAGCTCTAGAAGGATTCTTACAGCATGCAAACAAAAAATCTTTAGTGAAGAATTTTGGCCATCTGAGCAGGTAAACCTAACTTAGTCCATCTGCCAGAAACACTATTTGGATCCAACTATTCTTTTGAGTTTTGTGCTATTGTAGCTGAGACATGGCTTTGATGGACAGGGATTCGCAGGCCTGGATCCCAGGCATGGACCTAGGCACTGCTTATCAAGCCATGCTGCGGCAGGTGTCCCATATATAAAAAAAAAAACAGGAAGATGGGCACAGATGTTAGCTCAGGGCCAATTTTCCTTAGCAAAAAGAGTAGGATTGGTGACAGGATGTTAACTCAGGTCTAATGTTCCTCAAAAAAAAGTATACTAGTGTTGGGGCCATCCCCATGGCCCAGTGGTTAAGTTCAGCATGCTCTGTTTTGGCAGCATGGGTTCAGTTCCTGGGTCCAGACCAATACCACCCATTGGCAGCCATGCTGTGGCAGTCACCCACATATGAAATAGAGGAAATTGACATGGATATTAGCTCAGGGCAAATCTTCCTCAAGCAAAAAGAGAAAGATTGGCAATGGATGTTAGCTCAGTGTGAATCTTCCTCAGCAAAAAAAAAAAAAAAAAGTATACTGATGCAAAATTAGAAGTTGGTTTTCTCTCTGTTACAAAAACAAACTTATTTTTTAGATTATTGGTCAATGCTTGATGAAAAATTATAAACAAAGGCTTTTCTTTACCTTTAGTGTAATCTGCCTAAGAAACAAAGATTCTGTGTCTTCAAAAATATTTCCTATGCACCATGTTGTCTTTCTCACGTCTTTGATTACTTAAGAAAACTATCTTCTCTATTAAAAGAACTAAGGTTGTTTTATAACTATGTAACTTTCTGAATTTGCCTTTGAAATCTTTTAATTGTCACTTTGGTTCAATGGGTAACTAAGCAACTGCATCATTTTTCATGTGTATATGTGAACTCTCACCAGATCTTTTACCATATCTATTTTTAAGTCTTTTGTCTCTCACAGATAATTACAGTTTTACTTTGATGCTTTTGCAAAGGTGTTCCTGCAAAAATGCTTCATCTTCAAAGAGATTCATGGGAAAGATCCTGACAACTACTTTAAAATGCGGGTTTCTGATACTTTTAAGATAGTGACACCGAACTGGGTAAGAATTTCTAAAACTCTAATGGAAAACCGATTGATTCATAGAGCTCCTAATCCAAGATGAAGCAAAACAAGAATTACACGAGACTGAATGTAGTGATAAAGATGATTATAATTTTTATGACTTTTTGTTTGAAACATTATGGGTTCTTTTATGTTTTGTTTTTTCAGTTTTAAGGAAACTTTTTTCTCTTACGCTATCAGCGATTTGGTAAAATATGCATTTGTGAACAAAGATGAAACATTTTTATTTTCCTCCCTTCCACATCCCTCCAGAATTCAAAAACTCTTAGTATTCTTATTTTCATGGCAATATAGTTATTTGCATAAGTTAAATAAGAATCTGTTCTCTTTGTAAGAGGACACAATTGGACAAGTCCTTAGCTTAGATTCTTGCCTAAAGAGACTTGAAAGGTCAATCTGAGATTCCTCATGAAAAGTTTCAGCAAAGCAGATTTGAAAAAGCCTATATGGTCAATCAGTATTCTTGCTGCACTTATGTAAGTAATCAGGCCAAGTGTTTCAGAGTTGTCTTAATTTGCAAACACATGAGTCTTACTTTGGGGCTTTCTTTGATAGAAATGGGAACATAAAGGGAAAAATTATATTTCAGTAACACACTTGTGTGAATATCAGATTCTAGTCCTGTTAATTGTCTTTAAGGTTTTGTTATCTTCTTGTCAACTTCAGAAAAAACATCACAACAGATTATGAATGGGCAAGCTTCATACCTGATGCTGTATGGGCCACTCAAGAAAGTTCAACAAAACACCTGATGACAGCATCAAAGACAGTCAAACTGCAAACCAGGAAAGTCCATCGGACTAAAACTGCCATCCTCATTGCACCATCTGAAGATGCTTCCAACCCAAATCTAGTAATGGTCTCAACTGGCTGCTCTCCAAACTCAAAAAATGAATTTATAATTTGCTCCAACTATTAACCTTTGTTTTTTCTCTTGTGTCCACAGAAGTGCCTTTAATTAAATTACCTGATTCTTCATATCACATACAGGCCTAATTTAGGTGGAAGCTCACCTGCAACACTGCCGCCTGAAATTAACTCCTCATGTCCATCCTGTCCTGAGTAATCATGAGGATATGTCATGAATATAGCATGTTGTGTCCACGTAAAAACCTCAGAAAAAAAATCTGAAACCCACTTATACATTATCTCCCTCCCCCCAAGGATGTAGATTGACTTAGGTAAAACCTGAACCTTATTATAACCCATTTGAGTTATTTAATTGGTTAAATCTTGGCTCCTGGGAATCTCTGCTCTGGGGAATTTTTACATCCTTGGCTAGTGTTCTCCTTATAAGTCATCATATTAACCTCTCTAGTGCATTGTATCCTCTCAAGGGTTTTAAATGCCTTTTGGCAGCTAATCATACACACATCAAATGATATCCACCGGGATTAGACAACTCGAAGAACTGACTGCCCATGTCCATGATGATGACAGCGCAAGTGTTAGTAACAGTGACTACATGACCCTCCATCCTGTCCACTCAACTGGTAGAAACAGCAAATATGTTATTCTTCAGACTGGCTATATCAACAGTAGTAAACTAGAGTGCACTATACTTGGCACGCGGAGAGAATGATGAAAAGAGGGAATTGTTAAAATCAAATAATGGGGACCAAACTTGGAAATTCCCTGAGCAGACAAAACCAGTTTTGTCACACAGGCAAAGCTTAATTTAGCTTATTTTGCAAAACAAGTGAGACTAACTTGACCTGGGCCATTTCTTGCTTATGCTTCTGGAAATCACAAGCAAACCTTAAACTATTTCCCAAAATTCATATGAGGTAACCACTCACCAATTCCATATCATTTAAGAAAATTCTAATATTACAGCCAATCACTGTGAAGAATGGAGTCATTGCCTTCTAACTACATAAGCTACTTTGTAACAATAGATCCCTGAGCCTCATTCCATGTTTTGCTTTGAGTACTCTCTTCACAAGCTGTCTTTTTGGTGTGTGCACAATAAACTTTTGCTAATAACTACTTTGGTGACTCATTGGTTTTATTCTGCTATTTCTGAACTTTTGACATCTGTCTTCAGGGTTAATACACACCATTAGGTAGGTATGGCTAGAATTAGGTAGACACCTTAAGTCCCCCAAGAACCTGTGACAGATATCCAGCCCATCACAACCCTTGAACTCTTCTAGAACCCTGGCCACCTGAACTACACAGCATGTGTACACACAGTACCCACCCCTCCAACTGGCCTTGGGCACCCAGAGTCATCCAGGCCTGTGAGGCCCTGTCCATCTATACCACCTGATATTCTCCAAGGTCAAGGGGTCCCTCTTGCAATAAAATCTGATATTGGGGATGCAAAGGTGGCGACAATCAGTCCCCATTAATTCGTAGTGCTGATGAGGTCCCAGCCCCCCAGGACTCCCAAGAGTCTGTCATTCCAGGGCTCTCAAGTCTCACCAATTAAGGCTTCAGGGTTCTCATACTATCAGGTTCTGGCTGAATAGGAACCTCTTTGTGGTATGGGCTTGGACATTGGCAGATGCCAGGTTTTCCCCAAGAGACCCAGAGAGTGACCTGGCCTAGCCCTAAATGGTTCCTGGCCTCGCACTGGGACCCAGGCTGAACCTTATTTTCCCTTTCTCTGGAGAGCTGTGTGGGACCCACATGTGCAGTTTACTCTCCATCCACAGGTCTCCAGCATGCTGGGCTCCCAGGTGTGTCTTATTGGAGGATACTGTGGCCTTCCCCTGCCTACCTTGCCCTAACAAGGCTTTTGAAAGTTCCTCAGTTCTGCCTTCAGAGGAAGTATGCACCATTAGGTAGGAATTATGCAGAAGCCTTGAGTCCCCCCAAACATGCTCCAGTTATCCAAACCCTTACAAGCCTTGAACTCTTCTGGATCCCTGGCTACCCTGAAACTCACAGCACACCCATGGGCAGTATGCACCTTTTCAGCAGGCCTTGGGCACCCAGGGCCTTCCAGGCCTGTGGGGCCATGGATAATCCAAACCACCTGGATATTCTCCTAGGTGGAGTGGTTCCCCCCACAATACAATCTGGTGCTGGGGTTGCAAAGATGGCAGCAGTCAGTCTCCATTTGGTTGTGCTGCTGCTGAGGCCCCAGGCCACTCCAGGAAATAAGACTCACAGGTGTCTCTCATTCCAGGATGCCCAGGTCTGGCCAATTAAGGCTTCCAAGTTCCCTAATTATCAGGTTCAGTGTGAATAGGAGCCCATTTGTAGGTGCCCAGCTTAGACATTGACAGATGCCAGGTTTCCCCCAAGAACCCCCAAGAGTGACCCAGCCTCCCTGAACCAGGTCCTGTTGTGCAATTGGGTCCCAGTATGGGTCATATTTGCCTTTGCTCTGGAGCACTACACAGGATGGGCATGCACAGTTTGCTTTCTGCCCTGGGTATTTAACAACCACAGGCCCTCCAGCAACCAGGGCTCCCAGGTGTCTCTTACTGAGGTCAGCCCAGCCAGCCCTGCCCCACCCCACCCTGGCAAGACTTTTCTGATTCCCCCAGCTCTCCCTTCAGAGAGACTAGGTTGCATTAGGTGGGAGAGGGTAAATTCCCAAATAACCCACACCAGTGACCTGGCCCTTCATGACCCTTGAAGCCATCCAGACCCCTGGCTACACTGAACTGCACAGCACATGCATGGGCACTGCACACCCCTTCAGCAGGACTTGGGCACCCAGGGCCCTCCAGCTTTGTCTACTTGGAGTCATGTTACTAACTCTTCTCCTGACCAGCCCTGATGGCTTTGAATTCCAGAATTTTCTGCCAGCCATCTAGTTTGGCACCTGATTTTTTCATCATCACCCCTTTTTTTTTTTTTTTAAAGATTTTATTTTTTCCTTTTTCTCCCCAAAGCCCCCCGGTACATAGTTGTGTATTCTTCGTTGTGGGTTCTTCTAGTTGTGGCATGTGGGACGCTGCCTCAGCGTGGTCTGATGAGCAGTGCCATGTCCACGCCCAGGATTCGAACTGACGAAACACTGGGCCGCCTGCAGCGGAGCGCAAGAACTTAACCACTCGGCCACGGGGCCAGCCCCGTCATCATCAACCTATTTTTGACTCCACAACCTTCTGTGAACAATCCCTCTGGTTGATCTAGAATCTTTGAAAAAATGAGTTAGGCAAGACTACAGAATTAGATGGAGAGATAGCACAATTCTAATCAGGAGAGTGTGAATACAATGCCCTTGTTTAAGGACCCTCTACTGCTCAGGCCTCCATGTCTGCACAGTCCATATCCTCTTCCTCCCATCGAAACATACTTAATCATTGTCTTAAAACACATTAGCTTGACCCTAACTGAGCCAGATAAAGATGTGAATGGCTGACAATTGCTTAATCCAGGAAGGTAGTCTTTCTAAATGACTCAATCCTCCTTCTATAGTTGCTCAATTACTAACCAGCTTTATGATCCTCCTAAATTTACTTAACCTCTAAGTCTCAGTATTCTCATCCATCAAATGGAGATAAAATATCTATCTAGCCAATAAAATTCTTGAGAGTAATGTCAGCATCAAGGCAGTGTGATTTGTTCCCTTTGTCTTTCTCCTCTAAGTTACAACCAGTGGGACGTCCATAGACCAACAAACGACTCTCTACACAGCACACCAGAACACCTGAGAGACCTGTACATCTATGCATGTAAAGGGGTGGACTGGATCTCCTAGAGGCAGCAAAAGCAGGGGAGCAATGGTGATCAGTCCTGAGACCATAGGCTCCAGGAACTGCAGTGGCATCTTTAACCAGAGGCTTCAGGAATGGTGACAGCACCCATGATTGGAAGCCCCAGTAAGAGAGGCATTACATGTAACCAGAGACTCCAGGCATCACTGCAGTGCCTGCGACCAGAGGCTCCAGGACTCTCAGTGGCACCTGCAACACAGCCCCTAGCCCTTTCCCAAGTAGTGGCAGAGGCATCTGTGACCCCAGCCCTCCTGGCAGTGGAGACTGCATCCAAGATTCCTGTGCCCTCAGCAGTGGCAGCAATGCCTATGATCTGAGGTTCCCAGAACCATGACGGCACTTGCAACCCAGCACCTCCCTCTCCCTCAGCATTGGTAGTGGTGCCCATGACCTGAGGCTACAGGAGCTGTGGTGGCACCCAAGACCAGAGGCTACAGGAACCACAGTGACACCTGTGACCATAGGCCCCAGGAACTGTGGTGGTGCCTGCAACTCAGGTACTCCCTCCCCCTGGTGGTGACAGCAGCACTCAAGACTCTGACCCACCTGGCAGTGGTGGTGACACCTGAGAAATCAGATCCCCCAGGAGTAGTGGTGCCAGCAACCCCAGAAAACCCAGGAGCAGCAGCAGAGTCAGCATGTGTGACTCCAGCCCCCTGGCCCCAAGACGACATAGAGCTGGGTAGCAACAGCAGTGGAACACATGACCCTAGCCCACCCCAACTGCAGCAGCTCCCACATCTCAGCCCGCCAACCTGTCACAGCAGTGCTTACGGATCCAACAACCCAAGATGTAACAGAGGAGCCCATGAACCTGGCTTTTGCACCACCCTCCCCCTCCTCCCACTGCAGTGAAGAAATCCACGACCCAGGCAACCCTAGAAGCAGCAGAGGTGTGCACCACCCCAGTGACTCGAGTGGCAATGCCCACCAACACAGTGACTCTGGCAGCAGCAAGGCACAAGTGACCTTGGAGTAACAAGCAGCACAACAAGGACACCAACCACACTTTTGGCAGCAGCAGTGGAAAGTGGAAAGCACAGGTTCTCAAATACAACCAGAATTATCTCAAAATCAAAGTAAACAAAGCCTTACCTAAATAAGAAAGATGTTCACTACTACAATGCTCCAGCAGAAGAACAACTCATCAAGCACCATGAAAAATTATGGTAACATGGTATCATAAAAAGAAAATGACAACTCTCCAAAAACCAAACTTGAAGTTACAAAAGATTGTAATCTAACTAATAGACAATTCAAAATAGCTGTCATGAAGAAACTCAATGAGCTACAAGAAAACTCAGAAAGATGGTTCAATGAACTCAGGAATAAAATTAATAAACAGAAGAAGCACCTCACTAAAAAGATTGAAACTCTAAAAAAGAACCAGAAATTCTGGACTTGACTAACTCAATAAATGAGGTAAGAAATACAATAGAAAGCATTGAAAATACAGCAAACCATATTTTTAAAAAACCAGAATTATCAAGCTTTAAGATAGAAATCTAGAAATAATTCCGGTGGAAGAGGAGATAGAACTAAGATTTTAAAAAATGAAGAAAATCTAAGAAAAATATTTCACTCCATTAGAAAAAGAAACATAAGGATATTGGTTATCCCAGAAAGAGAGGAGAGGGAGAAAGGAGCAGAGAGCTTATTTAAAGAAATAATAGCTGAGAAATTCCAAAACTGGGGAAGGAACTGGATATACAAATTCATGAAGCTAACAGAACACCTAATTATCTCAATACAAAAAGACGTTCTCCAAGATACACTATATTAAAGCTGTCAAAAGTCAATGACAAACAAAAGAATTTAAAGACATCCAGGAGGGAAAAGGCAGTAACCTACAAAGGAACGACCATCAGGCTATCAGCAGATTTCTCAGCAGAAACTCTTCAGGCCAGGAGAGAGTGGAATGACATACTCAAAATATTAAAAGATAAAAACTGCCAGGCAAAGATACTCTATCCAGCAAAGGTTTTCTTCAGTTATGAAGGAGAAATAAAGACTTTCCCAGAAAAGCAAAAGCTGAAGGAGTTTACCACCACTAGACCTGTCTTACAAGAAATGTTGAAAGGAACTCTTCTATAAGAAACAAAAAGGCAAAAGTACACAAAGCTTTGAATAATTCAATAAATAGACAGAACCAGAAAATTTCAAAGCTACAGCATAACAGGGTGTTAAACACTTAATTATAGTATAAAGGTTAAAGGCAGAAAAGAGCATTAAAAATAACTAAAGCTAATTCAATATGGTAATGAATTCACAACATAAAAAGGGAAAACATGTGACAAGAAAAATGTAAAAGGGTGGGAGGAAAAGGATGAAATCTGCATAGGCAAATGAAGATAAGATGCTATCAGCAGAAAAAGGATTATTTTATCTATGAGACATATACAAACCTCATGGTAAGCACAAAACAAAAAATTAGAGCAGAAAGCAGAACATAAAAAAGGAGGTAACTGAGAAAAACATCATAGAAAACCACCAAACTAAAATGGCAGCTTATTTCTATTTTAAGAAAAATAAAAGAAGATATAGAACAAGCAGAAAACAAAAGATAAAATGGGAATAGTGAGTCCTCATTTATCAATGATCACCCTAAATGTAGATGGATTGAATTCACCAGTCAAAAGGCACAAAATGGCTGGATGAATTAAAAAACAAGATCCAACAATATGCTGTCTCTAGGAGACCCATCCCAGCTCTAAAAATAAACATATGCTCAAAATGATGGGGCAGAATGTGATACTCCAAGAGAATGGCAACCAAACGAGAGTGGGTATAGCCATACTTATATCAGAGAAAATAGACTTCAAGCCAAAAAAGATAATGAAAGACAAAGTTGGACATGATGTAATGATAAAGGAGACAATCCATCAAGAAGACATACATTTATTAATATATACGCACCCAACACAGAAGCAACAAAATTTAAAAAGCAAATCAACTTTTAACAGACCTAAAAGGAGAAATTACAGCAATACAATAATGGTAGGGGATTTTAACACCCCACTTACATCAATGGATAGATTATCCAGGCAAAAAGTCAACAAGGAAATGTGGGCCTTAAATGACACATTAGACCAGATGGACTTAATAGATACATACAGAACATTCCATTCAAAAGCAGCAGAACACACATTCTTCTCAAGTGCACACAGAACACTCTCCAGGACAGACCGTATGTTGGGACATGAAACAAGTCTCAATAAATTCAAGAAGATTGAAATCATATCAAGCATCTTTTTGTGACCACAAAGGTATGAAACTAAAAATCAACTATAAGAAGAAAACTGGAAAAGCCACAAATATATGGAAATTAAACAAAACACTACTAAACAACTTTTGGGTCAATGAAGAAACAAAAGGAGAAATCAAAAAATACCTAGAGATAAATGAAAATGAAAATTTATGGGACACAGCAAAAGTGATTCTAAGAGGGAAGTTTATAGAAATACAGGCCTATCTCAACAAACAAGAAAAGTCTCAAGTAAACAATCTAACAATGCACCAAAAGTAACCGGAAAAAGAAGAACAAACAAAGCCCAAAATCAGTAGAAGGAAGGAAATATTAAAAATCAGAGTGGAAATAAATGAAATAGAGACCAAAAAAAAGAGAAAAAAATCAATGAAACTAAGAGCTGGTTCTTTGAAAAGATAAACAAAATAGACAAACATTTAGCTAGACTCACCAAGAAAAAAAGAAAGAAGGCTCAAACAAAAAAATCAGAACTGAAAGAGGAGAAATTACAAGAGACACCTCAGAAATAGAAAATATTATAAGAGAATAGTATTAAAAGCTATATGTCAACAAATTGGATGATCTAGAAGGAATGGATAAATTCTTAGAGTCATACAACCTTCCAAAACTGAATCAAGAAGAAATAGAGAATCTGAATAGACCAATTACCAGTAAGGACATTGAAACAGTAATTAAAACCTCCCAAAAGTAAAAGTCCAGACCCAGATGGCTTCCCTGGTGAATTCTAACAAACAATCAAAGAAAATTTAATACCTATCCTTCCCAAACTCTTCCAAAAAACTGAAGAGGAGAGGAAGCTTCCTAACTCATTCTACAAGCCCTTGATACCAAAATCAGACAAGGACAACACAGAAAAATAAAATTGCAGGCCAATATCACTGATGAACATCAGTGCAAAAAGCCTCAACAAAATACTAGCAAATCAAAGACAACAATACATTAAAAAGATCATACATCATGATCAAATGGCATTTTGTTCCAGGGATGCAGGGATGGTTCAGCATCTACAAATCTATCAATGTGATACACCACATTAACAAAATGAAAAATTAAAATCACATGATCATCTCAATAGATGCAGAGAAAACATTTGACAACTTATGATAAAAACTCTGAATAACATGAGTATAGAAGGAAAGTACCTCAAAATAATAAAGACCATATATGACAAACCCACAGCTAATATCACACTCAGTGGAGAAAAACTTAAAGCTATCCTTTTAAGAATAGGAATCAGACAAGGATGCCCACTTTCACCACTCTTATTTAACATAGTATTGGAAGTCCTAGCCAGAGCAATCAGGCAAGAAAAAAAATTAAATGGGAACCAAATTGGAAAGGAAGAAGTGAAACTGTCACTATTTGCAGATGACATGATTTTATATATAGAAACCCCTAAGGAATCCACCAAAACACTTTTAGAAATAAGTGAATACAGTAAAGTTGAAGGATATGAAATCAACACACAAAAATCAGTTACATTTCTATACACTAACCACAAAGTAGCAGAAAGAGAAGTTAAGAATAAAATCCCATTTACAATTGCAACAAAAAGAATAAAACACCTAGGCATAAACTTAACCAAAGAGGGGAAAGGCTTGTACACTGAAAACCATAAGACATTATCAAAAGAAATTGAAGAAGACACAAAAAAAGGAAAGACATTTTGTGCTCATGGATTGGAAGAATTAACATTGTTAAAATGTTCATACTTCCTAAAGCAATCTACAGATTCAATGCAATCCCTATCAAAGTTCCAAGGACATTTTTCATAGAAATAGAACAAAGAATCCTAAAATTTGTATAGAATAACAAAAGACCCCAAATAGTCAAAGGAATCCTGAGAACAAAGAATTCTACCTTGGTTAGAGGTACCACACCCCCTGATTTTAAAATATACTACAAAGTTATAGTAATCAAAACAGCATGATACTGGCACAAAAACAGACACATCGATCAGCGAAACAGAATCAAGAGCCCAGAAATAAACCCGTACATCCATGGACAGCTAATTTTCAACAAGGGAGCCAAGAGCATATGATAGAGAAAGGAAAGTCTCTTCAATCAATGGTGGTGGGAAAACTGGACAGCCACATGCAAAAGATTGAAAGTATGCCATTGTCTTATAACATACACAAAAATTAACTCGAAATGGATTAAAGACTTGAATGTAACACCTGAAACCATAAAACTTATAGAAGAAAACATAGACAATACACTCTTTGATATCCATCTTAGCAGCATATTTTCAAATACCATGTCTGCCTGGGCAAGGGAAACAAAAGAAAAAATAAACAAATGAGACTCTATCAAACTAAAAATCTTCTGCACAGCAAAGGAAACCATCAACAAAACGAAAAGACAACCTAACAATCGGGAGAAGATATTTGCAAGCCATACATCTGATAAGGGGTTAATATCCAAAATACATAAAGAACTCATACAATTCAACAACAACAAAAAATAAACAACCCAATGAAAAAATGGCAAAAGATCTGAAGAGACATCTTTCCAAAGAAGACATATAGATGGCCAACAGGCACATGAAAAGATGTTCAACAACATTAATTATTGGGGAAATATAAATCAAAACCACAATGAGATATCACCTCATGCCTGTCAGAATGGCCTAATTAACAAGACAAGAAATAACAAGTGTTGGAGAGGAAGTGGAGAAAAGGGAACCCTCATACACTGCCCATGGGAATGCAAACTGGTCTAGCTACTATGGAAAACAGTATGGAGAGTCTTCAAAGAATTAAAAATAGAATTATCATATGATCCAGCTATTTCACCACTGAGTATTTACCCAAATAACATGAAAACACAACTGTGTAAAGATATATGCACACCTATGTTCATTGCAGCATTATTCACAATAGCCAAGACTTGGAAGCAACCTAGGTATCCATCAAGGGACGAATGGATAAAGAAGATGTGGTATATACACACAATGGAATACTACTCAACTATAATGCCATTTGTGATAACATGGATGGACCATGTTGCTATTAGGATCTTATGCTAAGTGGAATAAGTCAGACAAAGTCAGATACTGTATGATCTCACTCATAAATAGAAGATAACAACAACAAACAAACATATAGATACAGAGATTAGATTGATAGTTACCACAGGGGAAGAGGGGAGGGAGGGGAGTGAAAAGGATGATTAGGCACATGTGTATAGTGATGGATGGCAATTAGTTTTTGGGTAGTGAACATGATGCAGTCGACACAGAAATCGAAATATAATGATGTACACCTGAAATTTATATAATGTTATAAACCAATACCTCAATAAAAAAAGAAAGAAGAAAAATCTCAAATAAACAATCTAACCTTACACCTAAAGGAACTAGAAAAATAACAAATGAAGTCCAAAGTCAGTAGAGAGAAGGAAATAATAGAAATCAGAGTGGAAGTAAATGAAATCAAGACAAAAAAGACAATAGAAAAATCAATGAAACTAAAAGCTGGTTCTTCAAAAAATAAAATTGACAAAACTTTAGCTGGACCCACAAAGAAAAAAGAGAAGGCTCAAATAAATATAATCAGAAATTAAAGAGAAGTTACAATGATACCACAGAAATACAAAGGATCACAAGAGACTACTACAAACAGCTATACATGAACAAATTAGAAAATGTGAAAGAAATGGATAAATTCTTAGAATCATACAACCTTCCGAGACTGAACCATGAAGAAACAGAAAGCCTGAACAGACCAATCACTAATAAGGCGATTGAAACATAACAAAAAATGTCCCAAAAAGCAAAAGTTCAGCACTAGACAGCTTCACTGGTGAATTCTACCAAACATTCAAAGAAGATTTAATACCTAGCCTTCTCAAACTCTTCCAAAAAAATTGAAAAGGAGGGAATACTTCCTAACGCATTTTATAAAGCTATCGTTACCCTAATACCAAAACCAGACAAGGACAACACACAAAAAAGAAGGTTATAGGCCTTTATCTCTGATGGACATAGATGCAAAAATTCTCAACAAAATATCAGCAAACCAATGATAACAATACATTAAAGGGATCATAGAGCCGGCCCTGCTGGCCTAGTGGCTGAAGTTCGGCATGCTCCGCTTTAGCGGCCCAGGTTCTGTTCCCAGACACAGAACCACACCACTCATCTGTCAGTAGCCACGCTGTGGCAGCTGTTTGCATAGAAGAACCAACAGGACTTACAACTAGAATACATAACCATGTATTGGGGTTTTGGAGAGAGAAAAACAAAGAGAGAGGAAGATTAGCAACAGATGTTAGCTCAGGGCTAATCTCTCCCAGCAAAAAAATAAAAATAAAGGGATCATACTCCATGGTCAAATGAAATTGATTCTGAGGGTGCAAGGATGTTTCAACATCTGCAAATCAATCAACATGCTACACCACATTAACAAAATGAAGAATAAAAATCACACGAGCATCTCAATAGATGCAGTGAAAGCATTTGACAAGAATCAGCATCCACTTATGATAAAAATTCTCAATAAGATGAGTATAGAAGGAAAGTACCTCAGCATAATAAAGGCCATTTATGACATGCCCACAGTCAATATCATGCTCATGGGGAAAAACTGAAAGTTATTCTTCTAACAGGAACCAGACATGGATGCCCACTCTCACCACTCTTATTCAACATAGTATCAGAAGTCTTAGCCAGAGCAATCAGGCAAGAAAAAGAAACAAAAGGTATCCAAATTAGAAAGGAAGAAGTAAAGCTGTCACAATTTTCAGACGACATGATTTCATATACAGAAAACCCTGCAGACTCCACCCAAAGGCTATTAGAAATAATAAACTAAGACAGTAAAGTTGCAGCATACAAAATCAATATACAAAAATCTATTGCATCTTTATATACTAACAATGAACTATCAGAAAGAGAAATTAAGAAAACAATTCCACTTACAATTGCAACAAAAAGAATAAAATATCTAGGAATAAATTTAACCAAAGAGGTGAAAGACCTGTACACTGAAAACTATAAGACATAATCAAAAGAAATTGAAGAAGACACAAAAAAATGGAAAGATATTTTGTGCTCATGGATTAGAAGAATTAACATTGTTAAAATGTCCTTATTACCCAAAGCAATGTACAGATTCAATGCCATCTCAAAGTTCCAATGGCATTTTTCACAGAAATAGAATAAAAAATCCTAAAACTTATATGGAACCACAAAAGACCCCCAATAGCCCAAGCAATCCTGAGAAAAAAGAACAAAGCTGAAAATACCACAGTCCCTGATTTCAAACTATACTAAAAAGCTGTGGTAACCAAAACAGTATAGTAATGGCAGAAAAACTGACATGTAGATCAATGGAATAAAATTGAGAGCCCAGAAATAAACCTACTCATAAAAGGACAAATAATTTACAACAAAGGAGCTAAGAATAAACAATGGAGAAAGCAAAGTCTCTTCAATAAGTGGTGTTGGGAAAACTGGACAGTCACATGCGAAAGAATGAAAGTAGACCATTATCTTATGCCATACACAAAAATTCACTCAGAATGGATTAAAGACTTAAATGTAAGAGCCAAAACCATAAAACTCCTAGAAAAAAACATAGGCAGTATGCTCTTTGACATTGGTCTTAGCAATATCTTTTTAGATATGTCTCCTTAGGCAAGGGAAACAAAAGCAAAAATAAACAAATGAGGCTACATCAAACTAAAAAGCTCCTGCACAGCAAAGGAAACCATCAACAAAACAAAAAGACAACCTACCGATTGGGAGAAGGTATTTGCAAATTGTATATGCAATAAGGGACTAATATCCAAAGTACATAAAGAACTCATACAACTCCACAACAAAAACCAAACAACCCGACTGATAAATGGGCAGAGGATCTGAACAGATATTTTTCCAAAGAAGATACACAGATGGCCAACAGGCACATGAAAAGATGCTCAACATCAGTAATTATTAGGGAAATGCAAATCAAAACCACAATGAGGGGGCCGGCCCCATGGCCGAGTGGTTAAGTTTACGCCATCTGCTTCAGCGGCCCAGGATTTCACTGGTTTGGATCCTGGGCATGGACATGGCACTGCTCTTTAGGCCATGCTGAGGCAGTATACCACATGCCACAACTAGAAGGACCCATAACTGAAATATGCAACTATGTCCTGGGGGGATTTGGGGAGAAAAAGCAGGAAGTAAAAAAAGAAGAAGATTGGCAACAGTTGTTAGCTCAGGTGCCTATCTTAAGAGGAAGAAAAAAAAATCACAATGAGATATCACCTCACATCCATTAGAATGGCTATTATGAAAAAGACAAGCAATAACAAGTCTTGGCAAGGATGTGGAGAAAGAGGAACCCTTGTGCACTGTTGGTGGGAATGCAAACTGGTGCAGCCACTGTGGAAAACAGTATGGAGGTTCCTCAAAAAATTAAAAGCAGAACTACCACATGATCCAGCTATTCCACTTCTGAATATTTATCCAAAAAATACAAAACCACCAATTCAAAAATATATACACCCCTATGTTCATTGAAGCATTATTTACAATAGTCAAGATATAGAAACACCTAAGTGCCCACCAATGGATGAATGGATAAAGAATATGTGGTGTGTATATATATACATGGCACCACTTGGCAAAAGCCATGCTGTGGTAGGCATCCCACGTATAAAGTAGAGGAAGTTGGGCACAGATGTTAGCTCAGGGCCAGTCTTCCTCAGCAAAAAGAGGAGGATTGGCAGTAGTTAGCTCAGGGCTAATCTTCCTCAAAAAAAAAATCTTGCTATACCTTTACATGGTTACCTTGACATTCAAAACTCTGTTCACATGCACAAAAATCTGCACAATAATTAATACAATAAATACACAAATAAATAAAACAGAGAAAGAAAGACAGCAAACAACTAAAATACATCTGGATCTTTTATCAGATCTGCTGAGCTTCATGGAGATTTTCTGCTCTGTGTTGAATAACCAGCAGTAATTACATGGCTCTGAACAGAGCTAAGTAGGGCACAGTCACTCGTCAAGAAGAAAACAATGATGCCCTATGATCTATAGGAGTAACGTTATCACAAGTTCCCCTTGCCACCACTTTGGAGCTTAAATATCGCTTACAAAGGGAAGGAATTGTTTTTCAGTCATTGAAAAGTAAGAAAATCTTAGATGCTGTAGACCCTGAGGCTTCCTTACCCCAGCAGGAGGTCTGGTCCTGTCCAGTCTCTGAGCTAATGATAATGAACCTGGGTGTGCCTTAGGACCTCATCTCTGAAAGCAGAGGTCTGCCTTTGATCTTGATGCCCTAAGGCTGGTGACCATCACCTAGGGAGCTGCAGTCCCCTCTATAAATTCTGTGATTTGTATCCAGATAGTTTATTTTCTCCCTTGCTTCCTTGTTTACATTCTAAATCTCTTCCTGACCTAGAAGACTTCCTTGTTCATGGTCCATTTGAAGAGGTCTTGCCCTGAAGCTTGGCTCCTTCTGTTCTTCTCCTGTGGACTGGACCCTGCTCTGTCTTTCTGGTTTGTACCTCCTAAAAAACTCTCCTGGAACTTGGAGGAACTCAGCCTTCATATATGGCTGGTGTAAGAAGATTGCTCCTGAAATATCTTAAAGCTCAAATCCGCTTTGAAAATGATGCTATGGCTGGCCTCCCTGGGTTTGGTACACCCCCAAGGGCTTTGGCATTAGGATGACTGGTCCTTCCTTGGGGAAAGTTCTACTATCAGGTTGGTTTCCTTATTTCCAACCCTGCCCATTATAGGCTTCCTCTACTTTCCCTACTGAGCAGGTGCCTAGAGACTTGCCCCTGAGTTCCCACTTTCCTTAGTGACCAGGATTATTTTCTCTCCATTCACATTCTTTATTCTCATAGTTCCCACAGTGAAACCACTACTTGAATACAGATCATCTAATGCAGTGCTTTTGGGTAAAAATGACAAGATAATTCTTCCCTTCATTTACATATTATTTAAAGAAGAAATGAAATAAGAAATGAAAAGGTTAGTATTGAAAGTGTCTCCTGAGCTGCCTAGACATTCCCGTGGATTTGTGAGAAATGACTGGGAGATGGCAATGTGGGGAATGGGGCGGTATGTGAAGCAGAAACCTACAACTCAATTTCTGGGCAGAGTGCAAGGATCTGCTTACTTTCTCATCCCACAGGTCACTCACTACAGACAAACACTGTCCACACAGTTATTTTCAATTCATTTCTCTTCTGCAGCACTTTGCATCTCAGAACTCAGAAGTGCCTCAGGAGTGAAATTTCTGCTAAAGATGAAGGAATTTGGCTGTGGGACGCTTGAACTGACCATATGGAGTTTTATAAAGTCATGAATGCAAATAATGAGGGATTGTTTCCTTTCTTTCTTTCTAAAGAAGATTAGCTCTGAGCTAACTACTGTGCCAATCTCCTTCCACTTTATATGTGGGTCACCTCCTCAGCATGGCTGATGAGTGGTGTAGGTCTGTGCCCAGGATCTGAACCTGTGAACCTGGGCCACTGAAGCAGAGCTCGCTGGACTTTACCACTATGCCACGGGGCTGGCTCAGGATTGGTTTATTTTTATGCATCTTTTTTACAGTTGAAAAGCCTGAGACTAACAACCAAATTGATGAATGGAGGAGTCTAGTATGCTTCATGCCAAAAGTCACTTGTCACAGAATAAGAAAAGCCTTCCTCCCATCGAGATCAACTATCAGAATGAAAACGGGTGTTGGACGAGGTTTAATTTACAGGTCTCCTGTAAACCATCACCCACACTCTACCCGAGGCTGTTGAGCTCCCCATTGAGACGACAATCCATATACCTGCAGTATGGTTCATCTCCTGTCCATTTTTTTCTAAAGTCAACAGAAGTTTCTTCTCAAATCAAAATGTCCTTAGTCCTTGACTTACTTGTAGCCTATGAACTTCAGAGCATAAACTGCTCAACACTAAAAGCCAGGCTAAGACACTACAAGAAAACTACAGACCAGTAGTCCTTGTGAACATCACTGCAAAAATCCTCGGTGAAATACTAAGAAACTGAGTTCAGCAATATATTAAAACAATTATATAGCATGAACAAGTGGGACAACAACAAATAACATCTAGAGATAGAGATTGGATTGGTGGTTACCAGAGGGGAAGCGGGGAGGGAGGAAGGCGAAAGGGTGATTAGGCACATGTGTGTGGTGATGGATGATAATTAGTCTTTGGGTAGTGAACATGACGTAATCTAAACAGAAATAGAAATATAATGATGTACCCTAAATTTATATATTTATATGTTATAAACCAAAGTTACTTCAATAAAAAAACATAAAAAGTAAGCAAATAATATGACTTTATTTCAGTCCTAGAAAGCAAAGGTAGCTTTATCTTAAGTTCCATATTTTTAAATAGTAGTTATAAATGTAAGAGAAAGGCCTACACATTGTCATATTGTTTAGATTATTCTTTGTCATTTGTATCAGAATTTTGCAGTTTGTATTTTGTTGTCGTCAAGTTTTCTTTCCAGGAAGCAGGATAAATAAGCCACACTATTTTCTACTAATTTATCAAGAATAAAGGGCAATTTTCTAGCTATGTTGAAAACAGATATTTGTAGACATCTGAATCCCCTAACCCTGGTGGGCATTTTGGAAGAGATGGGTGGAGGGGTCCTACTTTCACAACAGCGAGTCCCCCAGGGTCAGACAGCAGCTGTGGATGACACTGCAATCATGGCAGTGCCAGAACAAGAGCAAGGTGCTGGCAGGTCAGCCTGAGGAGGGAGATCGAATGGGCTACCCAAGGGGATCAGAGGTGTCCTCTAAGACCTGCAGTGGGGAGCCACACAGTGAGACGATCAGGGAGGCCAAAGGAAGCAAGAGAAGGAAAAGCAGAATGGTGACTCCAGGGCACACCTGGGGCCAGGTCGGTCCTGGCTGAGGGGTGCTGTAAGAAGGCCGACAGGTATAAAGAACCTGGCAGTTTATGAGGCAAGGCAGTCTACTTATGATGATGTCACATCTGGGCTAGTGCATGAGAGTCCCAATTTCGAACATAGTCTCAATTCTGTCAGGTCTTATGTCCCATGTTCATTCATTCAGCAGTGTGTCACAACTACTACTAGCAGGTATTGGCCTAGTGGCCCATGATGGACTCAGAACCAGTGTGTAAACTGGGCTCTCAAATGGCTGAGCAATGATCATAAGATAACTCAGAGTGATGACCTATTGTAGGCAGAGTAACAGGTCATTAAAATCATACCCTTATCTTTCTGTCTCTGTTATTCTAACATGTTTTCCTTGTTCTGACCCTGATGGGTTTTTAGGATATGAAAGATTTCGCCCATTTCTCCAGGGGAAAGAAGACTGGTGCTTTGGGTGTAGTAAACAGTGTTACCAACCTTGGCTCTGCTGAGGAGGAGCTCTCCCTCTCTGACGGACTCCTGCTGAGCTCTCGTGCTCATTACCTTCATCGTGTCTCCTAGGTTTTCAGCGAAATTTTCAGGGTCTTGTGAACAGGCCACTTGCTACCCAAAGACTCATATCACAAAGAAGGGACAGCATGATTGAAAATATCTCTAACACATTACATCTAAGGTCAAACGATGTTTTACAAAGATAGATGTTGTTGATGGATGAGGGCGAGGAAGGGACGGAGGTGGACGCAGATGGGAGTGGACACATAAGTCTACATGTCTGTGTCACAAGTGACATCTTCCAGTCAGTGGCTCACCTTATATTTATTACTAGTAGGGGATTTCCATTAGCTGGCAAATGAAATTGAAGAAGAAAAGCAAGTAAGTAATCGTTAAAGAAGCTCTCTAAGGTTATAACGCATGTTCTGAAGAGAATTAACTTGTGCTGTAAACTATTGACAGGGCCGTGTCATTGTCATGAGTGGCCAGGCACTGCCCTCTGGTGGCCATGTGAGAAATGGCAGGAGTGCTGCAGGGCTCCCTGGTTCTGTCAGTAAAAGAAGCCACATTGGAACTTTGGCATCTTCACAGGATCGCAGGTGGATCAAAAGCAAATTCTGTAAGATTCAATGTTTTGTAGCTGCCTTCTAGTAGAAGTCATTGTCTTGTCACTTGACACTATGAAAAAATAGGCCTCTCCCCAAGTGGTGTTTCAGGGAGTATTACTGAGCGCCTGAGTCAGGCCCTGGTTCCAGAGCAGAAAACAGAGACCAGGTCGCTGCCTCCCAGGACGCACAGCGGGTGGAGTGGGAAAGTGTGGGGTAACTGGTCTACATCGCAGCACCTTATGACAGGCTGAGGAAAACAATGTGTCACAACAAAGCATATTTATGGAAATCTTCTGATTAAACAATCAAACATTTTAGGCAATTGGAAAGCTATCACTCAACGCATTTGTATACTTTCATCTAAATTTAGATATAGAGTTATTCTTAAAACTGGAGCACCCTTGGGGTTGGCCCCGTGGCCGAGTGGTTAAGTTCGCGCGCTCCATGCAGGCGGCCCAGTGTTTCGTTGGTTCGAATCCTGGGCGCAGACATGGTACTACTCATCAAACCACGCTGAGGCAGTGTCCCACATTCCACAACTAAAAGGACCCACAACAAAGAATATACAACTATGTACTGGGGGGCTTTGGGGAGAAAGAGGAAAAAATAAAATCTTTAAAAAAAAATTGGAGCACCCTATATTTCTACTCATTTTTCATTTAGTATGAATAATTATTCCTGCCCTTTAATATTGTTGAATGTGTGATTTCAGTCGCTGCATAGTATTCCTTATCATATCTTGTACACAATTAACTGCTTCTGTGGTTCTTGCTGCCATCTTCCTCCACCAACAATATCTTGATTATGTCTCACAGTGGAGTTCAGTAGATAGCATGTCCAGGCAGCTTCAAAATCTAAAATTATTCCCTGAACTTCCAGAACGCTTTCATTTTATCCTTTTCTCTGAGGATGGCAGGCACTTTGTACCGTCTCATCTCCTCTAGATTGGGAGCTTCTCCCAGCCAACATGCTGCTCAGTCAATTCTCCATCCAGCCTTTAAGCAAATGCTTGGCATATACGGTAAATACTCAGCAAAGATTTGAAAAGCACAATAAATCTAAATGAGCTGCTCATTGGTGCAGAGAACTTTGTCCATCAAAATCCATTCTGCACTTCTTGGAGCGCACAGCTGCACTCCATTATCCAGCCTCCCTTGGGGCCCTATGACCACGTCTTTGCCTGGGAAAGAGGAAAGGAACTGATGTGTGCCATTCTGGACCTGGCTGATAAAGTCCTCCCATGTTCATTTCTTCACGTTCTTTCCCCTGATGCTGATGGATGCCCATGTGGGTGATGACCTAGGGACGGAGAAGGCACATGGTGGAAGTGTGGGTTCCTGAAGGACCAGGTGAAGGAGTGCAGTTTCTCCAACATGAACACCCACCCAGCACTGTAATGTGGGGCGATATATAGTGACTTGCTACTGAAATTTGGGGAGTTACTTGGTAATTCAGCATAACATCATATATCCACAAAAGGTTTAAGTCACAGGATTAACTTAAATAGTTATCAATCTAGCACATTTAAAATGGTAGAAGTCAATTTGGCCCTATCAATGGAGCTGGTCAGTGGTGGGATGGATCCTCATGTATTCATTTACCAACTGCACCCTGGGTACTCAAATAGTGCCAGGGCTGGAAAACCCAACAAGGTCCCTGCCCTCCAGGAGCTCAGTCTGGAGGGGAAAGTGGACAGAACCACGAAAACAAAAACATGTGAATAAAAAAGCAATTGCTATGTGGAAAACAGCAGGCGCTACAGTGGAGTGCTGGGATCCACTAGGTGAGGGGTCTGGCAAGGCAGCATGGGGGTGACATTTGTATTTCCAGCAGCAGGACAAGAAGGAGCCAGCCTTGCGCAAACCCGGGGAGAGTTGCCTGGCAGAAGGCACAACAGTGCAGACGCTTGGAGGCAGAAGTGAGTTTGGCCAGAGAGGAGGTTAGACTGGAGGCCAGTGTGGCTGGAGGGAGCTTGGGAGGACAGTAGGGGAGGAGGGAGGGTGGAGGGGGCAGGGCCAGGGCCTAGGGCAGGACGACAGTATTAGTGATCTATTGCTACTGCGGTGTGACAACATTTCCCCAAACTTAGCGGCTTAACCACAGACATTTATAATCTTACAGTGTCAGTGGACCAGGAGTCTAGCAACGCTCAGCTGGGTGCCTCCGCCCGGGCCTCTCAGGAGGCTGGGGCTGCGGTCTCCCCTGGGGTAGGCCCTGCTTCACCCAGGCTCTGATTCTCTCAGGGGCTATTAACAGGGTTCTGTTTGGACTGAAGGCCTGAGCCCCTCTCTGTCTGTCGGTCTCCCTCGGTGCGAGGCCACGTGGGCCTCTCTCCATCTCCACCCGTAACACAGAGGCTTGTTCTCCAGAGCGAGGGATCTGAGGGAGCGAGAGAACCAGGGCAGAGGGAGCAGCGGCCAGGCACTGATTGCCTATAACCAAGTCTTGGAAGAAGCGGCACTGGGTCACTTTGCGTCTTCTGTGGAATAGAAATGAGTCACTAATTCCAGTCCACACTCACAGGGAGGGGATTACACAAGGATGTGTCCCCCAGAAGGTGGGATCACAGGGAGCCACTGAGGGGAAAAGGTGAAGGTCCCAGAGGTTCAGGGCTTTGCCAAAAATCACAGACCGGTGAGAAGGTGGACCCAGGTGTGAATCTAGCTGTGTCCTCAGAGTGGGGCCCTGTCTGGCCCCAGGCTTTCTCAGAGGGCCCTGGAAAGGCCCATGCTGCTGTAACTGTGCACAGATATGGGGATGGCTTGCGGGTGAGGGGAGCATGCAGCAGCCTAGACAGGCATTTGGCAAGTTCTTGTCTGAGAAGGAGCCTAGGTCGGGGGACCCCCTGAGTGTACCCCTCTCCACATCGCACCCAGATAGAGGGGACAGGGGCCACCTTTATGCTGAGCTCACACTTATGCAGATGTGAATCTAATCCCTCAGTGGATAATGGGGAAACTGAGGCCCAAAGAGAGGCAGGGACTGGCCCATGGCCCATGACAGGCAGAGTTCAGGGGTAGGGTGTGTCCCGACCTTCTAGGACATGGCTTGATCCCCTGCTCTAGGGTTTGCTTTGGAAATTAGAAACCCTAAGATCTTGGCAACCTCTTGCCCATCCCTTCCTCTATGGGAGCTGTTTTATTCTGGGCATCCAGAATGTGAGCACTGACACACACACACATACACGGTGACACTAGATGTGAGAACTACAAAATGGGATCAGACACAGGGGAGGTGACAAGAGGAAGAAGAAAGAGGTTGGAGGCATTACCTGTGTGTGACACTATTCCTCCAATTTTATAGGTGTCATCCCCCGCACTGCTGTGGACATCCCTAGGAAGTACTTGCTGGAATAATCCCCATTGTGCAGGTGGGAGACAGAGGCCCTGAGAGGCACAGTGGCTTCTCCAGGATCAAGAACAGGTAAGAATGAGGAGTTGTGTCTGAATACAGATCTGTCTCAAAGCTGAGACCCTCGCTGCACCCAGACCTTCCCAGGGCTCCGTGGAGAGGGACATGTTGGTGTAACAGCTATGGTGTCGCATGGAGAAGCAGGGAGTAGTCAGCCGCCCAGAGGGCTGTTTGGATAGGTGTTATCCGAGGAGGGGACTCAGGTAAGAGACCCCAGGAAGTGAAGCCATTTCCTTGACATAGACCCCCACAGAACTTGGGACCCCTGAAACAGGCACCCACATTCTAATGACAGCCCCAGATCCAGCTCACTTGGCCAGAGATACTCGATAGTGAAAAATGTTCTCCTGCTGTATCTCTACTTCCCAGGGCTCTGGCTTCAGGACACTCCCGAGTGAGAATCTTTTCAGACGCTGCAGACCTTGGCTCATCTCTCACCCCCGGCACCTCTGGCCATTTTCCAGAGGTCCCCTAAGGTAACACCAGATGGCCTGAGTCAGGCCGATCCAGGCCAGACCACCTCTGTGAGCAGCCCCCATCCCTCCTCTACATTGTGGGGGCAGAGGGACATGTGGGGAGGGCTCGCCCTGGGCAGGAGCAGGTTGGTGGGTGGTTGATAACCTGGTGGTCCTGTCATGTTCAGACACCAGGTCAGGGCTGGCAGGCGGAAAGGGGATTGCTGAGGTGCCCCTTATTTGCACCATGTACATCCAAGGCCCTCAGGCTGTCGTCTCTTCTCCCTCCTTGGTGGAGGTTTGTACAAACTGATCAAGTAGCACAACCGCAGCCCCTGCAGCAGACCTGTCCACAGGGCCAGGCACCTAGACAGCACTTTGCCTGCAGGACCCCAGTGAGCCCCTAGAGTAACCTGATGAGGTTGATCCTCTATTCACACCTTTGTATAGAGGAGCAAACTGAGGCTCAGCAACCCGCTGAACCCCACTCTGTGAGAGATTAGCCTCAGTGGGAGGAGGAGATCCACATAGGGCACCTAGTGAATCATGTAGCACACAGGCACAGGAGCTAAAGATGATGCCCTACAGAGAGGCAGAGGCAGCCTGTGAATCCAGTGCTTGAAAACCTGCGTGGGGCCCAGTGGACAAAGACGCTGCATCCAGATGCTACAGGAGGGACCTCTCATCTCTGAAGTCACATGAACTTTTGCTCCTTATGCCCAGAGAGAAACCTCCTTCTGCCTAGGGATTGCCTGATCTTGGTACAGGGAGACCCTACAGTGCCCAGGGCTGGCCATCTCAGCCAACACCCCAAGCCCCAGTCACAGGGGTGACACCGCTGCCTGAGCTCAGTGAGGTCTTGAGGCCTAGGGGATTGGATCTGGAGGAATTCTGGACCCTTGAGGTCCAGGGAGGAGCAGGGTGGGTGGAGCACAGAGTCCAAAGACAGAGACTGCAGTTCTAGTCCCTGCTCAGCCTCTTTCTACCTGGGTGACCCCAGGCAAGGCTCTGAGCCTCAGTGACCCCATCTCTAAAATGGAGAAAGTAAATGGAGCTGTTTAATGTGCTGTCAGGAGAATTGTTTGAGAAATGCCTGTGCAATTCTTCCCTGGTGTCTGGAGTGCAGTAAGAGCCATATGGAAATGTGGTCATGTTGGTGACCATTTATCCAGTGTATCTGTTTTTTCTTTTGTTGTTTTTGGTATCATCCTTGAGAAACAGATGCCAAATCCAAGGTTGTGAAGATTTGCTCCTATGTTTTATTCTATGAGTTTTACAGTTTTAGCTTTTAAATTGAGGTCTTTGATCCATTTGGGTTTAATTTTTTTATATTATTTTAGGTAAGGGTCTGCCTTCTTTCCATCATTCAGAATTTTACACTTCTGCATGTGTGAAGAGGGACATCTTCCAGACAGTGCATTACCTATAGTTGTTACTTGTGGGGAACTTTAATTAGAGGAAAAGCAAATAAATAATCCTTAAAGATATCCTCTAAGGTTAGAAAACATGTTCTGAAGAAAATTAACTTATGAAGTAAAATTCAACATGGGGCCGTGTCATCATCATGAGCAACCGCACACACACTGCCCTCTGGTGGCCACACGAGAAATGGCAGGAGTGCTGCGGGGCTCCCCGGTTCTGTCAGCAAAGAAGCCACGTTCAAACTGAGACATCTTCACAGGATTGCAGTTAGACCAAAATAAATTCTGTAAGATTCAATATTTGGGGGGGCGAAAGTCATTGTCTCCTCACTTCTCATTATGAAAAAATAGGCCTCTTCCCAAGTGCCGCCAGCATTCAGGGCACCTGAAGTCGAGCACCTGAGTCAGGCCCTGGGTTCCGGCTCAGAAAATAGACGAGGTCGCTGCCTCCCAGGACGCACATGGGGCGCGGTGGGAAATTGTGAGGAATAACGTCCACATCGCAGCTCTGTGTCTGGTTTCATGAAAATAGTATATCACACCAACGTGTATTTGTGGAACGCTTTGATTATTTTAACAGTAAAACAGTTTAGGAAATTTGAAAACTGTCCCTCAATATATCTATACACTTTCTTCTAAATTAGATGGGATCATCTTATATTCCCAGTTACTTTTTCATTTAATAGGAGTACGTACCCATGTCATTAAATGTTTTTGACAACATAATTTTAATGGCTGTTTATTATTCCTTAATATCTGGGACATAAATTACGTGAGTTTCAGTTACACCATTAAAATATATGGTCAAAAAAGTTTTAAACTTTAACCTAAAGCTTATCTTTTAAATTTAGTTTAATGAGAATTCCTCTGAAGAGCTAAAATTCCTATGAAAAGTAAGTTCATTAGAATCCTTCTTCCTTCCACTTGTCATAGCTTGTTGTAAATTACTCCTAAGGACTTCCTGACCTTATTAATATTCTTGCATTTAACTGTAATTTTCCATTGAGATAACACTTTAAATTTGGAGTTTAAGAATGTCAAGAAGGAACCTAGTGAACAAAGATGCAAAAATACTCAACAAAATATTAGCAAACCAAATTCAACAAAACATGAAAAATATCATACACCACGATCAAGTGGGATTTATTCCAGGGATGCAAGGATGGTTCAACGTCTGCAAATCAATCAATGTGATACACAACATTAACAAAATGAAGGATGAAAATCATATGATCATTCACTATATGTAGAAAAAACATTTGACAAAACCCAACAGCCATTTATGATAAAACCTCTCAATAAAGTGGATATACAGGAAACATAATTTAACATAATAAAGGCCACAGATGACAAGCCCTCAGCTAACATTATACTCAAGTGAAAAGCTGAGAGTTTTTCCTCTGAGATCGAAAACAAGACAAGAAGGCCCACTCTTGTCACTTTTATTCAGCATAATATTGGAAGTCTTTGGCAAAGCAATTAGGCAAGAAAAAAAATAAAAGCCATCCAAATCAGAAAGGAAGAAGTAAAACTGTCATTATTTGCAGATGACATGATATTATATATAGAAAACCCTAAAGAGTCCACCAAAAAACTGTGAAAATTAATAAAATTCAAGAAAGTTTCAGGATACAAAATCAATGTACAAAACTCTGTTGTGTTTCTATACACTAATAGCAAACAATCAGAAAGAGAAATTAAGAAAACAATACCTTTTACATTGCATCAAAAAGAATAAAATGCCTAGGAATAAATTTAACCAAGGAGGTGAGAGACCTGTCACTGAAAACTACAAGGCATTTATGAAAGAATTGAGGAAGCCACAAATAGATGGAAAGATATCTCGTGCTCAGGGGCTGGAAGAGCTAATATTATCAAAATGTCCATACTACCCAAAGATAACAACAGCTTCGAGGCAATCCCTATCCAATTCCAAGGCATTTTCCACAAAAATAGAAAAACAATCCTAAAATTTGTATAGAACCACAAAAGTCCCTGAATAGCTGAAGCAATCTTGAGAAAGGACAAAGCTCGAGGACTCATGCTTCCTGATTTCAAACTATCTTACAAAGCTATAGTAATCAAAATTATATGGTGTTGGCATAAAGACAACACATGCATCAATGGAACAGAGTAGAAAACCCAGAAATAAACCCACACACATATTTGGTCAACTCATTTACAACAAAGGAGGCAAGAATATACAATGGGGAAAGGAGAGTCTCTTCTATAAATAGTGCTGGGAAAACTGGACAGCCACATACAAAAGATAGAAAATGGACCCCTATCTTATATCATACATACAAACTGTCTCAAAATGGATTAACGACTTGAATGTAAGACCTGAAACCATAAAACTCCTAGAAGAAAACATAGGCGGTAAACTCCTTGACATCAGTGTTAGCACAGATGTTTTGAATTTGACATCAATAGCAAAGGCAACCAAAAGCAAAAGGAAACAAGTGGCCTATTTCAAACTAGAAAGCTTCTGCACAGCAAAGGAACTCATCAACAAAATGAAAAGGCAATGTACTGAATGCGAGAAAATATTGCAAATCATATATTTGATAAGAGGTTAATGCTGAAAATATATAAAGAATTCGTGCAACTCAAGAGCAAAAGAACAATCTGATTAAAAAATGGGCAGAGGATCTAAACAGACATTTTTCCAAAGATATACAAACAGCCAACAGGTACATGAAAAGGTGCTTAACATCACTAATCGTCAGGGAAATGCAAATCAAAACCACAATGAGATATCTGTTAGAATGGCTATTATCAAAAAGACAAGAAAGGGGGCCCGACTCCTGGCTGAGTGGTCGAGTTCATGTGCTCCACTTCGGTGGCCCGGGGTTCACCAGTTTGGATCCTGGGTGCAGACCTACGTACCACTCATCAAGCCATGCTGTGGTGGCATCCCACATAGAAGATCTAGAATGACTTGTAACTAGGATATACAACTATGTACTGGGGCTTTGGAGAGAAAAAAAGAGAGAGGAGGATTAGCAACAGATGTCAATCTAGGACCAATCTTAAAAAAAAAAAGGCAACAAATAACAAGCATTGGTGAGGATGTGGAGAAAAAGGAACCGTTGTGTGATGCTGGTGGGAATGTAAATTGGTGCATCAACTGTGGAAAACAGTATGGAGGTTCCTCAAAAAATTAAAAATAGAACTACCATATAATCCAGCAATTCTACTTCTGGGTATTTACCCAAAGAAAATGAAAACACTAACTTGGAAAGACATCTGCACCCTCATGTTCATCACAACATTATTTACAAAAAAAAAAATACATTGCTGAAAGTCCTAGAAACGTCAAAATGCTCGTAAAAAGAACAAGGCTGGACTTGATTTCAAGACTTACTAGAAAACTATAGTGATCAAGACAGAGTGCTATTATTGGCTTAAGAAGAGAGACATAGATCAAAGAACGGAGTAGAGTCCAGAAATAGATCCGCAATGACACACTGGTTGTTTCCTGACAAAAACACAAAGACAATCCAATGGCAGGATGGAGAATTATACTTTACGTACCATTTTGTGTCTGATTTTTTCTGAATAACACAGCGTTTTTGAGATTTATCAGTCTTACTGCATTTATCAGAAGTATGATCCTTTTATTGCTGAGTGGTATTCTATTGTAAAAATATACAACATTTATATACTTACCCATTCTCCTATTGATGGATGTTCAAACTGTCTCCAATTTGGAGCATTCTGAACATTCTGGTAAAAACCTCTTTGTGGACATGTTTTATTTCTCTTGAGTAAATACTGAGGAGTGGAATGACTGCATTATAGACAGGTGTACATTTACTGTTACAAGAAACTGCCAAAGTGATTGGATTCATTTTACACTCCAAAAAGCGATGTATGGGAGTTCTGGTTGCGTCATATCCTCTCTCACATTTGGTGTTGCCTTTTAATTTTTTTTTCTTAATAAAGATTGGCACCTGAGCTAACAACTGTTGCTAATCTTCTCTTTTTTTTAACTGCTTTTTCTCCCCAAAGCCCCCCACTACATAGTTGTATATTTTCAGTTGCAGGTCCTTCTAGCTGTGGCATGTGGGACGCCACCTCAGCATGGCCTGATGAGCAGTGCCATGTCCACGCTCAGGATCCTAACCGGGGAAACCCTGGGCCGCCAGAGCGGAGCCCACGAACTTAACCACTCGGCCACGGGGCCGGCCTCGCCTTTTTAAATTTTTAGCCTTGGAGTGTTGTATTTTGGCACCTCACCGTGGTGTTAATTTGTTTCCCTGATGATTCACGTTGAGCTCTCCGTCCCTGTTTACTAACCATGAGTATAGGTTCCTTTGTGGAGGATTATTCAAATCATTTGCTCATTTTTACATCAGGTTGTTCTCTTTTATTATTGAGGTGTAAGCATATATCTATCTATCTTCTGGATTAAAGACCTGTATCAAATATATATATATATACACACACACTATATAGGTTATATGTAGTACGTTTATATGATATATAAATATAGAAAATTTAATATATAAATACATAAATATATGTTTGATATATAATACTATAGTACATATTGACATATATCATATATATCATATATTTGAATATATTATGTACATTAAATATGTATTATAGTATATATTAGGTAAAATAAAAATAATGTCAAATTTTCCTCCTAAAACTTTATAATTTTAGCTCTAATATTTGGCCTATTGTCCACATTGCATTAAGGTTTGGGAATGGTAAGTGGTAAGGAGGTTCTTTTTTTCTCCCCATAAAGATGATAAATTCTGAAAATTTTTTGTAAAGTTCTTTTTAATCTTCATAACTACTGCCCAAATAAAGATATAGACATTTCTATCACTCCAGAAATTTCCCTTTTACCTCTTTACAATCCATTCAATTCTCCCCTTTTGCTATAACATTTATAGTTCCATTGTAGTTTACACAAGACAAAAGGTCAGATCCCAGGCTGTCCAGTTCAAAATAGGACATGAGTTACAAATGTGTATCAGTCAGGATCTACTCAGGAAACAGAAACCACACCAGTAATTTGAACAGAGCTAATTTAATATGATGAATTATTAACTGGTAAAGGTGCTTAACTACCAACAGGGATGAAATTCTTATAAAGAGTATAAGAATTGCAGCTAGAGTGAGTCTCCACCAATCAGGTCCGTTTTCAGGGATTTCAATTCAAAACTAAGCTAATTAAGAAGCTCTGTATTTTGCTGGCAAAAGTGGGTGCACACGTGTCTGGCTTTTGGAACCATCAAGGTTTCGAGAACACATTCCTGACACAGAAGCGGCACTGGCTCTGGTGGAAGTAGCAGTTGCAGTAAAGTCGGGAAGTGTGGCGCCATCTTGTGGCCGTGGGGGAAAGGCCAAGAGAACCACTAACATGCAGGACAGGCCATTGTGAGCTGCTTAACCACGTACGGGTGTCTGTTGATGCTGACACTGGACAGTTTCACGTTCCAGCACTTCTTTGATCTCCATTCTCATGCCTGCCAATGCTTACCTTTGTGGTATATGAGTCTTTTTTAATAAATCATTGTTATTAGTTTTTCATAGTACCAACTTTTAGATTTGTTGATTTTCCCTATTGTACATCTGCTTTTGATTAATTAACTTCAGCTCTTACATTTCTAATTCAGTTGCTTCCACTTCTTTTGTTGAATTTGCTATTCTTTCTCTGTATTCTTGCAGTACAGGCTGAGTTAACTGGTTTTCAACATTTCTTCTTTTCTAATATGAGCATTTGAAGCTGAATTTTCTCTCCAGCTACATCCCACAGTATTAGGATATGGTATTTTTATTACCACTTGTCCAAAACATTTCCTAAATGTCACTGTGATGTCTTCTTTGATGTCTGGGTCACATAGAAGTGTGTTGCTTCGTTTACAAACAGTTGGGGCTTTTCTAGTTCTCTTTCTGCTACTGATTTCCAGTTTAATTCCACTGTTTACAGAGAACATATTCAGTGTGATTTCAGTCTTTTGAAATTTGTTGGGACTTGGTTTATTCTCCAGCTTACAGTCTATTTTGGTAATTATTTTATTTACAATATAAAAGAATGTATGCTCTGTAGTTGCCACGTGTATATATCAGGTCAAGTTAGCTAAGCATGTTGTTTGAGTCTCCACCTCCTGACTGGGTTTTTGCCCTCTGGTTCTAGCAGTTAGTTCAAGAGTCTCATCATAGTTGACATTATAGTTACATTATAGCTCCATTGTAGTTTACACAAGACAAAAGGTAATCTCCAACCGTGGTTTTGGATTTGTCTGTTTCTCTCTTTATTTTGAAGCTATGTTATTACATGCATACTAGTTTAGGGTTTGTATATTACCCTGCTGAACTGACCCTTTTATGAAATGCTCCACTTTATGTCTGGCAATAGTTCTCCTCTTGAAGTCTGCCTTGCCTTATAGTAATAGAGCTGCAGAGCTTTCTTTTGGTCTATGTTTGCAAGGTATTTATTTTTCTATCCTTTTATTTTCAACTTTCCTTGTGGGTCTGTACGTGTAAGTTGTAGGCGGCACATAGCAGAGTCTTGTTTTTCATTTCGCTCTGCGTGTGTTCACTGCTCATTTGCTTTTGATTAGTCCACTTTACATTTAATGCAGTTGTTGATATACAATTTTAGTTATGCTCACCATCTTGCTATTTTATTTTATTTCACCATTCTGCTCTTTGCTCCTTTATTCTTCTTTTCCAGTTGTTTTTGGATTAATTATTTTTTCATTATTCCATTTTCTCCTCTTTAGCTTTTTAATGATGTCTATATCATATCTCTATTAATAATAGTATTGTTATTAGTTTTGTGACTATCCTTGAGACTTGGTTGCTTTCTTATTTTCTTTTGGATTATTTTTCGTGATTCCATTTTTCTCCTCTGCTAGCTTTTTAGTTATGTATACATCTATATATTTATATCTACTTCTACATATGTGTGTATACATATATAATTGTTTTAATTCAATTGGTGGTTAACCTAGGGATTCAATATTTACCTGCACAGTCATGTGGTTTATAGTAGTTTTACTACTTGTAAACAATCAAAAATCTTAAGGTGCATTCAATTCATTTATTACCTCCTGCCTTTTTATTATTACTGTCACGTGTTTTAATTCTATGTCTTCAACCTTGCCAATTGTTATCTTTAAAAAGTCAATTTTCATTCTTTTTATATATTCATATATAGATCAATATACATAAATACATATGTATTTGTATACGTATACATACATATACCAAAATGTATATGGAACACTTTTGCTCTTCTTATTTCCTTCTTGCAGTTCTGAGACTCGAGTAGAAACATTTTCTTCAGCCTGAAGAAATCCCCTTAGCGTTTCTTGCAGGCAGATCTAGGGTGTATTCTCCTAGGTTTTGTGGGACATTGTTTTCCACTACTTAGAAAACCTTGCCTTAAAAACAAAGAATGAGTGTAAAGGTGGACATATTAGATAATGTAGGATCTGATGGATAAATATTTTTATTTATGTGGGAAATTGATTACTTATCTGATCTCCCTGGTGTGGGAAGCAAACAGCTTTATCCCTACGTACAGATGTCAAATATACTGCTCACAGCTGTCTTAGTAACTAAGTTAACAGTCTTCTTTATGGTTTGATACCTTTAACAATAATATAAATAGTGACATTTTAGCTGCTTTGTTAGTAGATCTTAATGTAAGAATGCCTGGCTTATGCTGAATACTCAGTAAATATACGCTGAATGGATGAGCATGAAAAGAGGTTTTTAAAAATAGCAATCATTAAATTGTAGAAGTAAAGATAAATATATTTCATCACTTGTCAGTTACTTGAACCCTATTTTGAGCAGCAAACATCCCTAATAAACAGAGCAGCCATCAGTTACATTGGCCAAATATTAAGTAAAAAGAAACATAAAGCATGAAATGACAGATTTTCTGGTTACAAATGAAGAGAAGATATTTGAGGAAAATTTCCAAGATGCTTAATCTTCTCTTTTTTTTATCATGACAAGAGTCACACCTTTTCTATTTAATTTTGCTGCAGAATTATATCCATATTACATAATTAGAAGCCCGTATAAATCATGTGTCAACGCCTATCCAAATGGAAATGAGTGTATATGTAGAAAATGATCACATAAATCACATCATAAATTTAAATCTATGAAGAACAAATTTTATATTTAGAACTTTGGTAATTATCAAAGATACCCTTCATCTACACCTAACAACACTAAAATGTGAGGAAGTCATATCAAGATATATCTCCTTTCACTAATCTAGGTAAATTCTCAAAATTCAATTTAGAGTACCAACACATCTGCCTTCTTTATGGTAAACACAATATGTAATGTGACTTCTTCGTGTGGAGATACATAAATGCAAAGCCCATGTATTACTGCACCACAGGACGCTTTCTTAACTTCAAATAACTTTCTTTTTATTCAGATAGTTTGGGTTTCCATTTGGTGCAAAAGTAGGGAAGGGGTCAGATTGTTATTTCCTGAAGACATTAACATAAAATAAAACTTTAAAAATCTCTATCTCTTGTTTTAAGAATTTATTGTCTAACAATTTCTGTAGCAAAATGGCTCAAAATCAAACAAAAAATACCATATTTTATTGAATCTAAGTCATCATCAGTTGTAAGATTATTTTATGTACGACTGAAAAAGAAAAAAGCCTCCAATTCTATTATTACTCAATGCTTGTGTTTTAAAGAAACTTTTTATTTTAGAAGAGTTTTAAGTTTACAGAGCCCACTGATTTTTAGTCATTAAAACTGTTTTAGTACATTTAATGACAGAGCTCTTGGAGACTTTGGATAAGGATTTTAAAGCATGTGTCTTTCTCCTGCATATGTGAAAGACTGAATATAAGCAAAATTAATTAGCTGAGACATTTCCAAAGCTTCTTGGTGTTCAGCGTTCAGCTTTCTGAATCACAGCCTCTGCTGTCCATTTTCTTTTTCGGTACCCTCTTCACCATCAAGAACCTTGACGATGCCCCAGTTTTTAAAAGCACACACCAGTCAAATTGCTGGGGTTTTCTCTCTGGTTTATATTCATTCTGCAAATTTGACTGCTGGCCCTTTTCTCGATTTACTGGGTGTAGACATGATTCTGGCTAACCATGTTATCCAAATGTTATCCATGTTAACTGGTAACATGGATAACCATGTTACAATCCCAACTGGATAACTGTGTTTTTAGGATGCAGTCAATTTCAGATTAAGTGTGAAACTAGGAAGACCATGTGAATCATAGAATGAATTCAATACTGGAATTCTTTTCTCTTCACAAGCAGCCCTCCCTCCACTACTTAGCACAAATGGGCTGGGCAATAAAATAAAATAATACAATACAACATATTTATAATTTTATTATTCCTGTTTTAATGTTAGAGAGGAAAAATATTTAAATAAAAGTTTTTCATACATTTTGAAATCATAGAATTTTTATACAAAAAGAAAAACTGTATTGTTTTGAACATTACACTTTATTATATCTGGTTAGCTCAAAGCCAGCACCAGGGGCAGCGGGGGACTGCAAGACAAGTGACTGAGACCTAGAAAGATGCATGCAAACCACAGGTGCATGACCATGTAGGGAATAGCAAGATGGGTAAGCCTATGCATTAGTTGTCACATGAGGCCAGGATCAGCAATGAGGATTACACAGGCAAGCTGCAAAGGCTCAGGGGCTCAGACAGAAGTCAGCCACCCCAGGATAGGAGGCTAGACAATGACAGCAGCAACAGGCCAGGGCACTCACTGGGGACTCGCTGACCGACACTGATTCAAACACCCTAGGTAGCCTGGCTCCTAGAATTCACGCCCAAGGCCAAGTCAGCTTTAATCCTTTGACTCAGTCACACCCACATCTCAGGGCCACCCCTGTGTCTCAGGTCCATTTGCACTGAGCGTTTGTGCTCACCTGATTTCATGAACAGGCCTTCCCATCAATCTCAGAAGTGGGTCACACTAGTTGTGAATATGACCTAAAGAGCAATACATGGGTAAGTAGACGAAGTGAGAGGAATAATGACAAAAGTGCATTTCGGAAAGGTGAAAAGACCCCTACCAAAGAAGACATGGTATCTTTATGGAAGAGGTGCCAAAAGCCTTTAGAGTCAGACAGACCAATATCTGAATTTAGATCAGTCAGTTTATAATGTGTGATCTTAAGCAAATAACTTCTCTGAGACTCAGTTTCCCTTTTGTAGACTGTCTCAGAAGACCGTAGAAGGAATAAAATGAACGAAAATACATTAGCAGAGCACCTCGCCCACAAAAAGCGTTTGACAAAATGGAGACTATCCTGTATCATTAAAGTATATTCATGAATTTTTGAGGATTCTTTTGTGAAAAACTTGCACTTAATGCTAAAATTAATTTATAAGGACTTTGGAGGCTCATATGGCCTTTCAGAGTACATTGGCTGTTCAAACAATGTATGTCATTTGAATTAACAGAAAAGTCTGTGTACATTTCAAGTTATAAATCAATTAGAGAGCAGCCGTGGACCCTATATTTTGTTATCCTATATTCGTATAAAACGTCATTTGTATATAATAAGATAGACATTATATATCATTTTTCAACATATTGGGAAGATCTGATGGTCTCCTAAGTTCCTCTTTCACACGCAGATAATGACATGCCTTGAGCTCCATTTTTAGAAATCTCCTTTGAAGTGCACATATCTGGCCTTCTGGGGACTTCTTCCGTTGCACTGCTCTTTTTTTTGCTTATGTACACAAAATAATTTTTTAAAGCTATATATCTCTTGCATATTTTAAATTTGTAAACAATTTTGTCACACATCTAATAGCTTAAAGGACACATTTTCCTGCATGTGCCACCTTATCTCTGTTCATTAAAATATATTTTTATCAAAACCTTGTAGTGCAGATTTTATCATTCAGCTTATGGCAAATGTACACCATATAATCCGATTGACAAAGCCAGCCGTCAGTGTCAAACTAATCAGTCAAATTACGTTTACTTTATGTTAGAAACAAACTGACCGGGGCTGGCCCTGTGGTGCAGCGGTTAAGGGCACACATTCCGATTCGGTGGCCCGGGTTTCACCAGCCCGGATCCCAGGTGCGGACATGGCAAGCCATGCTGTGGCAGGTGTCCCACGTATAAAGTAGAGGAAGATGGGCACAGATGTTAGCTCAGGGCTAGTCTTCCTCTGCAAAAGGAGGAGGGTTGGCAGCAGATGTTATCTCAGGGCTAATCTTCCTCAAAAACGAAAAAGAAACAAACAAACTGACCTTATTTTGCAATTCAAATAAACGTGGTAATACATGTTCTTATGACAGCTACCTCATCTTTGAATTTAATTCATAATAGATTAATGAATGAATAGCTAGATAAATAGATGGATGCATGAATGGAGAAATAATAAATAGATGAATAGATGGATGAACGGAGAGATGATAGATGCATGGGGCTTTAGCATAAGTTTGCTTTCTGAATGAAATAAGGCACTACTCTCTGCAATATTTCTTACTGAAGCTTTATTTGCTTCTCTGCCACAGGACATTCTCTCAGGAACTATGCACTTTGAAACTGTTTTTTTGTTTGTTGTCCAGATTTTTTGTGCACGGGAGTGAGATTCGGGCTGGGAGAGAGGTCTGTCATGTAAAGTAGGAGAAAGGCAGGTGTACAGGAGAAAGTGACCTTTCAAGCAGGTCAACTTTGAAGAAGACGACCTATGGCAGTTGCATATCTAGAAAATGACTCCTTTAAACTCACTATACCCTAGTGCTCTCTGTAAGGTTCTCATGTATGCCCACTGATATTCATATCCCCGTTTGAAGACCAACGCCCTGGAAGGGAAGGCTGGGATCAGTGAATAAAGTGTAACCAAACATTTAAAACTCTAAAAACAAAGGGGTCTCTTTATTTAATGCATTTCTTGTCATCGGAATTATTTACACAGAATCTAGGTGGTCTGTTGTCAAGGATGATATAGAAGGAAGGATCTTTGCGTTGAATATAAATATACTGAAGAGTGAAAGGTCTCTGCCAACTCAAGGATCTATGATATTCTAGCCAGGGTTGCTCCAACTTTAGGATGCACTTGAATCGTAAACTATTTCCTGAATCCTGAAAGGAAAAAAGAAGTCATTATCTCTTAATAAACAATGAGTGTTTATTTTATTTTTATTTATCTCTATTTCTCTGTTTTTACAGGTTGGTTCTATCTTCTGCAGTCACCTACTGTTTGCCAACTGTTAGCTAACACAATGGAATGTAATTAGCTTAATAATACAGGAGGTGATTTTTTTAACTTCAGAAGCAGGAAGGTCTAAACTTGGGCTAGAAAGGGCACATGAAGTTTATACAATTGGTCTCAACAAGGTAAGACTTACTTCTGGGCCAGGGGCACAGGGGACAGGAAGAAGGGATTGGGGTGTGGAGGGCAGGGAGAGCAGACAGGGAGAAAGGGTGGTGTAGCAACTCAGGTTTGCCACCTTGACAGGAAAGCTTATTAGGTGTGTACTGTTTGTTTCTCATACAATCAAAAAGGGAATAGAATTATGGTAAGCATTCTATCTGGGTTTTGGGGGAGTCCCTAGAAAGTCTGACCTTGAAGTGGCAGGAGTGTGGATTAGGGTGGGAGGTGGGTGGTGTGTGGGGAGCCATCTGATACCTTATCATTGCTCCACAGGTACTCCCACTGCTGTTTTGATCAATGAAAGATATGTCACTGATTCCATGACAAAGGCAGGATGCTTTTACACAATGGTATCTGAGAAATTATTTTCTTACAGCCTGACAAAGGATGGGCCTTCTTATATTATTCTGAACTTCAGGGGAGACCCGACCCTGTGAAGCAACAGTTAAAGGAACTCACAAAAGAAGAGAGCAGGACTGGCTCTGCATAAGCATCTCACTTATGAATGTCATCTATACTCTGGGCCTCAGTGATGCTTTCGATCTCAAGCTAACCGAGAGGGCAACACAATGGAGGTAACTATTTCTAAAGATATTTATCCCATGCTGGTGAAATCAGGTTTAAAAAGTCAGATTTCCAAAGAAACAACCTGTTCTAGAGGCTGTGGTGGTGCGGCAGTACTTACAGATTTGTTTGGATCCATGAGCCAAGATTTAAAGAAATATATTACCAAAGTTTCTTTCGCCCTATCAAACGAAATGTGAAAGAATCCTGGCTCTGGAGAGGTTAAGACTATATCAGAAAAACCACATTCAATCAATTATCATAGTTGCGGAGCTGATGCACACAGGAGACAGGGAAATCTAAAAACGAAATTACTTGCTTGCAGGATGCATTCAGAAGAAACCACAGGAAAGAAACTATAACTTACTAATCTATAGCCAGGAAGCCAGCGGGAAGGAGGCCTGGAGCGTCCAGGGCCGGCTTGGGAGAGCGCCTAGACTTGCGCCCCGCCCGCCCACAGTCCCCGGGGTGCCCGAGGCCTCCCGCGCCCTGGGCGGGCGGCAGGGCAGGGCAGGGCAGGGCAGGGCAGGCAGGGTTTGGCTGGCCGCGGCGGCGGCGGCGGCGGCGGCGGCGGGAGGCAGTGGCAGGCAGGCGGCAGGCGGCGGAGCGCGGGGCGCAGGGGACGCGGGCGGCCGGTGCGCGTCACAGGGGCTCGGGCGCGCGCGTCACAGACGCCAGGCGACGGCGCGTCACAGGGGCCAGGCGACAGCGCGCGCGCGCGCGAGGCTTCTTAGGGGCGCCGGCGGCAGCCGCCAGCGTCTACGGCCATACCACCCTGAACGCGCCCGATCTCGTCTGATCTCGGAAGCTAAGCAGGGTCGGGCCTGGTTAGTACTTGGATGGGAGACCGCCTGGGAATACCGGGTGCTGTAGGCTTTTGCCTCCCGCCGCCTCCCTCTCCTTTTGCGCCCCCCCCCCCCGGCCCCAGCGCCGCTCCCTCCACGCTCCTCCCGCCCCTCCTCCCTCCTCACCGGTCGCCCCATCGCCCCGCCACGCCCCCACCGCTGTCCAGCCGCGCGAGTGCCCCGCGGCCGCGGCCACCGCCGCCGCCGCCGCCGCCGCCGCCGCCCAGCCCTTCCACCTCGCGGCCCCACGGGAACCCAGGGCCAACCGGGGCCGGCCCCGCGTGGCCGTGCCCCCGACGCCGCCCTCGTCCGGCGGGCTCCCTCTGTCCTCGGCGGCCTCTTCCCACCCGCCAGGCTCCTGAGAGACCCTAGCGGTCCACTCGGCCGGCGCGGCACCCAAGCAGTTGGTCGAGTCGTGGTGTGCGATGGAACGGATCCCGCTCCGGGCTGCGGAGGCCCGGACAGCTTCAGCAAGCTGCCAGCAGCCCCTCCGTCTTCCAGAGCCCATCTAGGAAAGACCCCGGGTCAGGCCTCTCCAAACAGCACCTACAGAAGGACGGGGCCCACTGGGCTCGAGAGGAGCCTTCCGGGCCTGGCCATCCATCCCAAGCGGGACGGCTTCTGGATTTTCTGATGCCTGCGCCGTGTGTCAGCTTCTCCAAGTCGGTACCTGGCTGTCCTTGATACCGTCGTTCGCGAGAAACCCTCGTTTCCGCACCGGAGTTGGTACGGGTCCTTTTGTGTTGTCTTTCCTTAAAGACGTCCCCTTCCCCAAGTGTCTAAGTTTCAAGCGCCTCCCCCCGCTCCCCGGCTGGGATGCAACTCCGTCTCCGTCTTCGCTTTTGTCTTTTGGGGGGGGGGGGTCCTGCCTTCGTTTGAAAGGTCGGTGTCTGGCTCCTCGTGGATCCCTTGCATCCGTTTTGATTCTGAACAGACTGGATGGAAGGATTAGGAATCTTGCTGCGCTGGCCCAGGGTTTTGGTGTCCCCTCACTCAGGTGCCTCACTCTGTCCTGCCCCCCTCCTGGCCTCTGTCTGCCAGAGGGAGTGGACGAGTCCCCCGAGAGGACATTTCCGTCCTCAGCGGCCAGCCCTTCCTGGCTCCTTGGCTTCAGCTTTCATTTCGTGCGGCTCGGGCAGCTTTGAAAGTCTGCTCTTCCCCTGCCTGTGTCCGCGCAGACTATCGCGGAAAGGGGATCCGGGAAAGCGGGAGGGGAGTTTGCTCCAGGGGAGGAGAGCGGGGATGACAGGGAGGAGGAGAGGGGAGACTTGCCTCAGATCGCACGGACTTTTACATTTTCAAGGGGGGAATTCATCAAGGTAAGCCGTCTCTTCCCCACCGCAGACAGAAAGCAATAGTTGCTCGCTGTGGAGAAGCTGGGACATGCGGGCAGAGCAGGAAGAGAGGACCTCAACCTCCATCCTCTCACCGTTCAGCAATCATCCTGGGAGCGAATATCCTCGTGTTTCCCTTTTCCCGTGGGCCCCACTTTCCCTGCCAGAGCAGACCCAGGGCACCTGTGGCCTGCTTCCTGCTTGCCCGGGATGGCGGGGTGGCGGGGCGGGGCGGGCCGCGCGTCGCTCCCTGCAGGGTAGCGCCCTGGGTGGTTCTGGTTCCGACGGCTCCCCCAATCTGACCTCCGATGAGCGTGTTCTGCTGGGAGAACTGGGGCTGTGTCTCCGTAAGTTTCCCGGAGTGCGGGCCCGGAGGCTTGGTCTCAAACGAAGGCTCGGCAGCAAGGGCCGCCGTTCCTGCGAGGGACTCGCCCTCCCTGAGCGGCAGTTGCCTCATCTGGTTGGAAAGGGGGTCCTGTTAGTGCCTCGTCGGTGGCGTTGTTGCGAGCGCGGAAGCGGGAGCACGGAGCACACCGCTCAGCACGGAGCGCGGCACTGGTTGGTGCGCGCTCATCGTCTGCCGTCCTTCCCTGTGAGCATAGTGCTTTCCGCCGACATTCGCCCGGCACCTGCGGGCCGCGTGCCTGCTTGGGGCCGGACCCAGCAGCCGAGGACGCAGGTGCCAAAATCTCTGCCTTTGGGGGAGTTCGCCGCCTCGTGCCTGGGACGGGAGGACCGACGGCAGACCAACACGTCCCGACGAGAGGCGGCGTCCCCGACGACGGGACGCGGTGCCGTGGGAAATGGAGAGCCTGGCACAGCCGAGGTCCTGGTCAGACATGCGTTGATGGCGTCGCTCTCTTTCCCCCAGCCCGCCCCCCGCCCCCCACCCCGGCCCCCCGGCCCTTTCCTCTCCCTCGCGTCCCGAGGTCCCCTTTCCAACGGGATCCAAGAACGCCCACAGGGCCCAAACTCTTGAGATGGGCAGTGCAGACATCGTGCACTGGATCCCGGGTGGACGACGGGAGAGGGCTGCGGCCCAGAACCCTGAAGCCCAGAGGTCTCGGGACGGGGATACCGGTGACGTCGGGAGGCACCAACGGGTGTTCGGACGTGCGTTTCCCTCCCCGTAATCACACCGTGGCGCTCATCCGTCCATCCTCGGCGTGCTAGCCATCTTGGTAAAACTAAGGAGACTTAACGGGTGAGCTAACCTGTGGGAGACCCTGGGTAATGTCCCTACCTGCGCTCGAGCAGACTGTGGACGCTGTGGTCGTCGGGGAGGGGGTTCTGTACGTCTGGTAGATTGCGTTGGTTTCTCGGGCGAAGTTCTCCGTGTCCTGACTTTTCTGGCTGCTCGTTCTGTCAACTCAGGAAGTCCGGGGGCGCCCCGCAGAAAGAGGAAAAGAGCCAGAACGAAGAGGCGAAGAGAGAAGGAAAGAAACACACAAACAGACACAGACACGCACGCGCACACAAAAACGCGCACACACAGAGCGAGAGCGAGAGCGAGAGCGAGAGCGAGAGCGAGAGCGAGAGCGAGCCCGAGCCCGGCTGCCTGTCCGTGGCTCCTGGGCGTCCGGGTCGCGGGACAGGGATCCCAGGAGCGCTGCACTCCTGAGACCCTGTCTGCACGTCCCAGGGCCCCAGGGGTGATCGCCAGCCCCAGGGCCCCCGCCTCCTTGCCCGGGCCCAGCTCAAGCACCACCGCCCTCCTGTGGGGAAGCTGCCTCTTGGGCAGGGCCTCTCTGTGTCAGCGTGAGCGTCTGTGTGTCTGTCCCGGGGGGTGTCTGTCTGGGTCCGTGTCTCGGATCCTCTCAATCTCTCTGTCTCTGCCTCTGTCTCTGTCTCTGTCTCTGTGTCTCTCAGGTCGGTCAGTCAGGAGCTGTCCAGGGTGGCCGCGGGGCCTGGGGTTGAGGGCGCGGTCCGGGTCCCGTGGGCGGGGCGCGGGGCGGGGCGGGGAAGGGTGGCCCGCCCTGGTCTCCCCGCGCCCCGCCGCCCGCCCCGGAGGGGTTTCCGGTGATGCCCTCTGGTCGCGCCGGTGGCTCCAGCTGGATTTGGGCAAGTTGGGGCCGGGCCGGAGCGGCGGCCGCCGGGGGTTGTTGGGCCCGGGTTCGTTGGGAGGCGCCTCGGGCCGGAGGGGCCTCGCGGGCCCGGGGCCCCGACGCGCCGACGCGCCGACGCGCCGACGCGCCCGACGCCCCGGGCCACCTGTCCCCGAGCAGAGCAGCCGGATGTCCTGCGACCCGTCGCCGGGATGCGGGCGGACAGGAGGCCTGGAGCGTCCGGGGCCGGCTTGGGAGAGCGCCTAGACTTGCGCCCCGCCCGCCCACAGTCCCCGGGGTGCCCGAGGCCTCCCGCGCCCTGGGCGGGCGGCAGGGCAGGGCAGGGCAGGGCAGGGCAGGGCAGGGCAGGGTTTGGCTGGCCGCGGCGGCGGCGGCGGCGGGAGGCAGTGGCAGGCAGGCGGCAGGCGGCGGAGCGCGGGGCGCAGGGGACGCGGGCGGCCGGTGCGCGTCACAGGGGCTCGGGCGCGCGCGTCACAGACGCCAGGCGACGGCGCGTCACAGGGGCCAGGCGACAGCGCGCGCGCGCGCGAGGCTTCTTAGGGGCGCCGGCGGCAGCCGCCAGCGTCTAGGGCCATACCACCCTGAACGCGCCCGATCTCGTCTGATCTCGGAAGCTAAGCAGGGTCGGGCCTGGTTAGTACTTGGATGGGAGACCGCCTGGGAATACCGGGTGCTGTAGGCTTTTGCCTCCCGCCGCCTCCCTCTCCTTTTGCGCCCCCCCGCCCCGGCCCCAGCGCCGCTCCCTCCACGCTCCTCCCGCCCCTCCTCCCTCCTCACCGGTCGCCCCATCGCCCCGCCACGCCCCCACCGCTGTCCAGCCGCGCGAGTGCCCCGCGGCCGCGGCCACCGCCGCCGCCGCCGCCGCCGCCGCCGCCCAGCCCTTCCACCTCGCGGCCCCACGGGAACCCAGGGCCAACCGGGGCCGGCCCCGCGTGGCCGTGCCCCCGACGCCGCCCTCGTCCGGCGGGCTCCCTCTGTCCTCGGCGGCCTCTTCCCACCCGCCAGGCTCCTGAGAGACCCTAGCGGTCCACTCGGCCGGCGCGGCACCCAAGCAGTTGGTCGAGTCGTGGTGTGCGATGGAACGGATCCCGCTCCGGGCTGCGGAGGCCCGGACAGCTTCAGCAAGCTGCCAGCAGCCCCTCCGTCTTCCAGAGCCCATCTAGGAAAGACCCCGGGTCAGGCCTCTCCAAACAGCACCTACAGAAGGACGGGGCCCACTGGGCTCGAGAGGAGCCTTCCGGGCCTGGCCATCCATCCCAAGCGGGACGGCTTCTGGATTTTCTGATGCCTGCGCCGTGTGTCAGCTTCTCCAAGTCGGTACCTGGCTGTCCTTGATACCGTCGTTCGCGAGAAACCCTCGTTTCCGCACCGGAGTTGGTACGGGTCCTTTTGTGTTGTCTTTCCTTAAAGACGTCCCCTTCCCCAAGTGTCTAAGTTTCAAGCGCCTCCCCCCGCTCCCCGGCTGGGATGCAACTCCGTCTCCGTCTTCGCTTTTGTCTTTTGGGGGGGGGGGTCCTGCCTTCGTTTGAAAGGTCGGTGTCTGGCTCCTCGTGGATCCCTTGCATCCGTTTTGATTCTGAACAGACTGGATGGAAGGATTAGGAATCTTGCTGCGCTGGCCCAGGGTTTTGGTGTCCCCTCACTCAGGTGCCTCACTCTGTCCTGCCCCCCTCCTGGCCTCTGTCTGCCAGAGGGAGTGGACGAGTCCCCCGAGAGGACATTTCCGTCCTCAGCGGCCAGCCCTTCCTGGCTCCTTGGCTTCAGCTTTCATTTCGTGCGGCTCGGGCAGCTTTGAAAGTCTGCTCTTCCCCTGCCTGTGTCCGCGCAGACTATCGCGGAAAGGGGATCCGGGAAAGCGGGAGGGGAGTTTGCTCCAGGGGAGGAGAGCGGGGATGACAGGGAGGAGGAGAGGGGAGACTTGCCTCAGATCGCACGGACTTTTACATTTTCAAGGGGGGAATTCATCAAGGTAAGCCGTCTCTTCCCCACCGCAGACAGAAAGCAATAGTTGCTCGCTGTGGAGAAGCTGGGACATGCGGGCAGAGCAGGAAGAGAGGACCTCAACCTCCATCCTCTCACCGTTCAGCAATCATCCTGGGAGCGAATATCCTCGTGTTTCCCTTTTCCCGTGGGCCCCACTTTCCCTGCCAGAGCAGACCCAGGGCACCTGTGGCCTGCTTCCTGCTTGCCCGGGATGGCGGGGTGGCGGGGCGGGGCGGGCCGCGCGTCGCTCCCTGCAGGGTAGCGCCCTGGGTGGTTCTGGTTCCGACGGCTCCCCCAATCTGACCTCCGATGAGCGTGTTCTGCTGGGAGAACTGGGGCTGTGTCTCCGTAAGTTTCCCGGAGTGCGGGCCCGGAGGCTTGGTCTCAAACGAAGGCTCGGCAGCAAGGGCCGCCGTTCCTGCGAGGGACTCGCCCTCCCTGAGCGGCAGTTGCCTCATCTGGTTGGAAAGGGGGTCCTGTTAGTGCCTCGTCGGTGGCGTTGTTGCGAGCGCGGAAGCGGGAGCACGGAGCACACCGCTCAGCACGGAGCGCGGCACTGGTTGGTGCGCGCTCATCGTCTGCCGTCCTTCCCTGTGAGCATAGTGCTTTCCGCCGACATTCGCCCGGCACCTGCGGGCCGCGTGCCTGCTTGGGGCCGGACCCAGCAGCCGAGGACGCAGGTGCCAAAATCTCTGCCTTTGGGGGAGTTCGCCGCCTCGTGCCTGGGACGGGAGGACCGACGGCAGACCAACACGTCCCGACGAGAGGCGGCGTCCCCGACGACGGGACGCGGTGCCGTGGGAAATGGAGAGCCTGGCACAGCCGAGGTCCTGGTCAGACATGCGTTGATGGCGTCGCTCTCTTTCCCCCAGCCCGCCCCCCGCCCCCCACCCCGGCCCCCCGGCCCTTTCCTCTCCCTCGCGTCCCGAGGTCCCCTTTCCAACGGGATCCAAGAACGCCCACAGGGCCCAAACTCTTGAGATGGGCAGTGCAGACATCGTGCACTGGATCCCGGGTGGACGACGGGAGAGGGCTGCGGCCCAGAACCCTGAAGCCCAGAGGTCTCGGGACGGGGATACCGGTGACGTCGGGAGGCACCAACGGGTGTTCGGACGTGCGTTTCCCTCCCCGTAATCACACCGTGGCGCTCATCCGTCCATCCTCGGCGTGCTAGCCATCTTGGTAAAACTAAGGAGACTTAACGGGTGAGCTAACCTGTGGGAGACCCTGGGTAATGTCCCTACCTGCGCTCGAGCAGACTGTGGACGCTGTGGTCGTCGGGGAGGGGGTTCTGTACGTCTGGTAGATTGCGTTGGTTTCTCGGGCGAAGTTCTCCGTGTCCTGACTTTTCTGGCTGCTCGTTCTGTCAACTCAGGAAGTCCGGGGGCGCCCCGCAGAAAGAGGAAAAGAGCCAGAACGAAGAGGCGAAGAGAGAAGGAAAGAAACACACAAACAGACACAGACACGCACGCGCACACAAAAACGCGCACACACAGAGCGAGAGCGAGAGCGAGAGCGAGAGCGAGAGCGAGAGCGAGCCCGAGCCCGGCTGCCTGTCCGTGGCTCCTGGGCGTCCGGGTCGCGGGACAGGGATCCCAGGAGCGCTGCACTCCTGAGACCCTGTCTGCACGTCCCAGGGCCCCAGGGGTGATCGCCAGCCCCAGGGCCCCCGCCTCCTTGCCCGGGCCCAGCTCAAGCACCACCGCCCTCCTGTGGGGAAGCTGCCTCTTGGGCAGGGCCTCTCTGTGTCAGCGTGAGCGTCTGTGTGTCTGTCCCGGGGGGTGTCTGTCTGGGTCCGTGTCTCGGATCCTCTCAATCTCTCTGTCTCTGCCTCTGTCTCTGTCTCTGTCTCTGTGTCTCTCAGGTCGGTCAGTCAGGAGCTGTCCAGGGTGGCCGCGGGGCCTGGGGTTGAGGGCGCGGTCCGGGTCCCGTGGGCGGGGCGCGGGGCGGGGCGGGGAAGGGTGGCCCGCCCTGGTCTCCCCGCGCCCCGCCGCCCGCCCCGGAGGGGTTTCCGGTGATGCCCTCTGGTCGCGCCGGTGGCTCCAGCTGGATTTGGGCAAGTTGGGGCCGGGCCGGAGCGGCGGCCGCCGGGGGTTGTTGGGCCCGGGTTCGTTGGGAGGCGCCTCGGGCCGGAGGGGCCTCGCGGGCCCGGGGCCCCGACGCGCCGACGCGCCGACGCGCCGACGCGCCGACGCGCCCGACGCCCCGGGCCACCTGTCCCCGAGCAGAGCAGCCGGATGTCCTGCGACCCGTCGCCGGGATGCGGGCGGACAGGAGGCCTGGAGCGTCCGGGGCCGGCTTGGGAGAGCGCCTAGACTTGCGCCCCGCCCGCCCACAGTCCCCGGGGTGCCCGAGGCCTCCCGCGCCCTGGGCGGGCGGCAGGGCAGGGCAGGGCAGGGCAGGGCAGGGCAGGGCAGGGTTTGGCTGGCCGCGGCGGCGGCGGCGGCGGGAGGCAGTGGCAGGCAGGCGGCAGGCGGCGGAGCGCGGGGCGCAGGGGACGCGGGCGGCCGGTGCGCGTCACAGGGGCTCGGGCGCGCGCGTCACAGACGCCAGGCGACGGCGCGTCACAGGGGCCAGGCGACAGCGCGCGCGCGCGCGAGGCTTCTTAGGGGCGCCGGCGGCAGCCGCCAGCGTCTACGGCCATACCACCCTGAACGCGCCCGATCTCGTCTGATCTCGGAAGCTAAGCAGGGTCGGGCCTGGTTAGTACTTGGATGGGAGACCGCCTGGGAATACCGGGTGCTGTAGGCTTTTGCCTCCCGCCGCCTCCCTCTCCTTTTGCGCCCCCCCCCCGGCCCCAGCGCCGCTCCCTCCACGCTCCTCCCGCCCCTCCTCCCTCCTCACCGGTCGCCCCATCGCCCCGCCACGCCCCCACCGCTGTCCAGCCGCGCGAGTGCCCCGCGGCCGCGGCCACCGCCGCCGCCGCCGCCGCCGCCGCCGCCCAGCCCTTCCACCTCGCGGCCCCACGGGAACCCAGGGCCAACCGGGGCCGGCCCCGCGTGGCCGTGCCCCCGACGCCGCCCTCGTCCGGCGGGCTCCCTCTGTCCTCGGCGGCCTCTTCCCACCCGCCAGGCTCCTGAGAGACCCTAGCGGTCCACTCGGCCGGCGCGGCACCCAAGCAGTTGGTCGAGTCGTGGTGTGCGATGGAACGGATCCCGCTCCGGGCTGCGGAGGCCCGGACAGCTTCAGCAAGCTGCCAGCAGCCCCTCCGTCTTCCAGAGCCCATCTAGGAAAGACCCCGGGTCAGGCCTCTCCAAACAGCACCTACAGAAGGACGGGGCCCACTGGGCTCGAGAGGAGCCTTCCGGGCCTGGCCATCCATCCCAAGCGGGACGGCTTCTGGATTTTCTGATGCCTGCGCCGTGTGTCAGCTTCTCCAAGTCGGTACCTGGCTGTCCTTGATACCGTCGTTCGCGAGAAACCCTCGTTTCCGCACCGGAGTTGGTACGGGTCCTTTTGTGTTGTCTTTCCTTAAAGACGTCCCCTTCCCCAAGTGTCTAAGTTTCAAGCGCCTCCCCCCGCTCCCCGGCTGGGATGCAACTCCGTCTCCGTCTTCGCTTTTGTCTTTTGGGGGGGGGGGGTCCTGCCTTCGTTTGAAAGGTCGGTGTCTGGCTCCTCGTGGATCCCTTGCATCCGTTTTGATTCTGAACAGACTGGATGGAAGGATTAGGAATCTTGCTGCGCTGGCCCAGGGTTTTGGTGTCCCCTCACTCAGGTGCCTCACTCTGTCCTGCCCCCCTCCTGGCCTCTGTCTGCCAGAGGGAGTGGACGAGTCCCCCGAGAGGACATTTCCGTCCTCAGCGGCCAGCCCTTCCTGGCTCCTTGGCTTCAGCTTTCATTTCGTGCGGCTCGGGCAGCTTTGAAAGTCTGCTCTTCCCCTGCCTGTGTCCGCGCAGACTATCGCGGAAAGGGGATCCGGGAAAGCGGGAGGGGAGTTTGCTCCAGGGGAGGAGAGCGGGGATGACAGGGAGGAGGAGAGGGGAGACTTGCCTCAGATCGCACGGACTTTTACATTTTCAAGGGGGGAATTCATCAAGGTAAGCCGTCTCTTCCCCACCGCAGACAGAAAGCAATAGTTGCTCGCTGTGGAGAAGCTGGGACATGCGGGCAGAGCAGGAAGAGAGGACCTCAACCTCCATCCTCTCACCGTTCAGCAATCATCCTGGGAGCGAATATCCTCGTGTTTCCCTTTTCCCGTGGGCCCCACTTTCCCTGCCAGAGCAGACCCAGGGCACCTGTGGCCTGCTTCCTGCTTGCCCGGGATGGCGGGGTGGCGGGGCGGGGCGGGCCGCGCGTCGCTCCCTGCAGGGTAGCGCCCTGGGTGGTTCTGGTTCCGACGGCTCCCCCAATCTGACCTCCGATGAGCGTGTTCTGCTGGGAGAACTGGGGCTGTGTCTCCGTAAGTTTCCCGGAGTGCGGGCCCGGAGGCTTGGTCTCAAACGAAGGCTCGGCAGCAAGGGCCGCCGTTCCTGCGAGGGACTCGCCCTCCCTGAGCGGCAGTTGCCTCATCTGGTTGGAAAGGGGGTCCTGTTAGTGCCTCGTCGGTGGCGTTGTTGCGAGCGCGGAAGCGGGAGCACGGAGCACACCGCTCAGCACGGAGCGCGGCACTGGTTGGTGCGCGCTCATCGTCTGCCGTCCTTCCCTGTGAGCATAGTGCTTTCCGCCGACATTCGCCCGGCACCTGCGGGCCGCGTGCCTGCTTGGGGCCGGACCCAGCAGCCGAGGACGCAGGTGCCAAAATCTCTGCCTTTGGGGGAGTTCGCCGCCTCGTGCCTGGGACGGGAGGACCGACGGCAGACCAACACGTCCCGACGAGAGGCGGCGTCCCCGACGACGGGACGCGGTGCCGTGGGAAATGGAGAGCCTGGCACAGCCGAGGTCCTGGTCAGACATGCGTTGATGGCGTCGCTCTCTTTCCCCCAGCCCGCCCCCCGCCCCCCACCCCGGCCCCCCGGCCCTTTCCTCTCCCTCGCGTCCCGAGGTCCCCTTTCCAACGGGATCCAAGAACGCCCACAGGGCCCAAACTCTTGAGATGGGCAGTGCAGACATCGTGCACTGGATCCCGGGTGGACGACGGGAGAGGGCTGCGGCCCAGAACCCTGAAGCCCAGAGGTCTCGGGACGGGGATACCGGTGACGTCGGGAGGCACCAACGGGTGTTCGGACGTGCGTTTCCCTCCCCGTAATCACACCGTGGCGCTCATCCGTCCATCCTCGGCGTGCTAGCCATCTTGGTAAAACTAAGGAGACTTAACGGGTGAGCTAACCTGTGGGAGACCCTGGGTAATGTCCCTACCTGCGCTCGAGCAGACTGTGGACGCTGTGGTCGTCGGGGAGGGGGTTCTGTACGTCTGGTAGATTGCGTTGGTTTCTCGGGCGAAGTTCTCCGTGTCCTGACTTTTCTGGCTGCTCGTTCTGTCAACTCAGGAAGTCCGGGGGCGCCCCGCAGAAAGAGGAAAAGAGCCAGAACGAAGAGGCGAAGAGAGAAGGAAAGAAACACACAAACAGACACAGACACGCACGCGCACACAAAAACGCGCACACACAGAGCGAGAGCGAGAGCGAGAGCGAGAGCGAGAGCGAGAGCGAGCCCGAGCCCGGCTGCCTGTCCGTGGCTCCTGGGCGTCCGGGTCGCGGGACAGGGATCCCAGGAGCGCTGCACTCCTGAGACCCTGTCTGCACGTCCCAGGGCCCCAGGGGTGATCGCCAGCCCCAGGGCCCCCGCCTCCTTGCCCGGGCCCAGCTCAAGCACCACCGCCCTCCTGTGGGGAAGCTGCCTCTTGGGCAGGGCCTCTCTGTGTCAGCGTGAGCGTCTGTGTGTCTGTCCCGGGGGGTGTCTGTCTGGGTCCGTGTCTCGGATCCTCTCAATCTCTCTGTCTCTGCCTCTGTCTCTGTCTCTGTCTCTGTGTCTCTCAGGTCGGTCAGTCAGGAGCTGTCCAGGGTGGCCGCGGGGCCTGGGGTTGAGGGCGCGGTCCGGGTCCCGTGGGCGGGGCGCGGGGCGGGGCGGGGAAGGGTGGCCCGCCCTGGTCTCCCCGCGCCCCGCCGCCCGCCCCGGAGGGGTTTCCGGTGATGCCCTCTGGTCGCGCCGGTGGCTCCAGCTGGATTTGGGCAAGTTGGGGCCGGGCCGGAGCGGCGGCCGCCGGGGGTTGTTGGGCCCGGGTTCGTTGGGAGGCGCCTCGGGCCGGAGGGGCCTCGCGGGCCCGGGGCCCCGACGCGCCGACGCGCCGACGCGCCGACGCGCCCGACGCCCCGGGCCACCTGTCCCCGAGCAGAGCAGCCGGATGTCCTGCGACCCGTCGCCGGGATGCGGGCGGACAGGAGGCCTGGAGCGTCCGGGGCCGGCTTGGGAGAGCGCCTAGACTTGCGCCCCGCCCGCCCACAGTCCCCGGGGTGCCCGAGGCCTCCCGCGCCCTGGGCGGGCGGCAGGGCAGGGCAGGGCAGGGCAGGGCAGGGCAGGGCAGGGTTTGGCTGGCCGCGGCGGCGGCGGCGGCGGGGGGAGGCAGTGGCAGGCAGGCGGCAGGCGGCGGAGCGCGGGGCGCAGGGGACGCGGGCGGCCGGTGCGCGTCACAGGGGCTCGGGCGCGCGCGTCACAGACGCCAGGCGACGGCGCGTCACAGGGGCCAGGCGACAGCGCGCGCGCGCGCGAGGCTTCTTAGGGGCGCCGGCGGCAGCCGCCAGCGTCTACGGCCATACCACCCTGAACGCGCCCGATCTCGTCTGATCTCGGAAGCTAAGCAGGGTCGGGCCTGGTTAGTACTTGGATGGGAGACCGCCTGGGAATACCGGGTGCTGTAGGCTTTTGCCTCCCGCCGCCTCCCTCTCCTTTTGCGCCCCCCCCCCCCGGCCCCAGCGCCGCTCCCTCCACGCTCCTCCCGCCCCTCCTCCCTCCTCACCGGTCGCCCCATCGCCCCGCCACGCCCCCACCGCTGTCCAGCCGCGCGAGTGCCCCGCGGCCGCGGCCACCGCCGCCGCCGCCGCCGCCGCCGCCCAGCCCTTCCACCTCGCGGCCCCACGGGAACCCAGGGCCAACCGGGGCCGGCCCCGCGTGGCCGTGCCCCCGACGCCGCCCTCGTCCGGCGGGCTCCCTCTGTCCTCGGCGGCCTCTTCCCACCCGCCAGGCTCCTGAGAGACCCTAGCGGTCCACTCGGCCGGCGCGGCACCCAAGCAGTTGGTCGAGTCGTGGTGTGCGATGGAACGGATCCCGCTCCGGGCTGCGGAGGCCCGGACAGCTTCAGCAAGCTGCCAGCAGCCCCTCCGTCTTCCAGAGCCCATCTAGGAAAGACCCCGGGTCAGGCCTCTCCAAACAGCACCTACAGAAGGACGGGGCCCACTGGGCTCGAGAGGAGCCTTCCGGGCCTGGCCATCCATCCCAAGCGGGACGGCTTCTGGATTTTCTGATGCCTGCGCCGTGTGTCAGCTTCTCCAAGTCGGTACCTGGCTGTCCTTGATACCGTCGTTCGCGAGAAACCCTCGTTTCCGCACCGGAGTTGGTACGGGTCCTTTTGTGTTGTCTTTCCTTAAAGACGTCCCCTTCCCCAAGTGTCTAAGTTTCAAGCGCCTCCCCCCGCTCCCCGGCTGGGATGCAACTCCGTCTCCGTCTTCGCTTTTGTCTTTTGGGGGGGGGGGGTCCTGCCTTCGTTTGAAAGGTCGGTGTCTGGCTCCTCGTGGATCCCTTGCATCCGTTTTGATTCTGAACAGACTGGATGGAAGGATTAGGAATCTTGCTGCGCTGGCCCAGGGTTTTGGTGTCCCCTCACTCAGGTGCCTCACTCTGTCCTGCCCCCCTCCTGGCCTCTGTCTGCCAGAGGGAGTGGACGAGTCCCCCGAGAGGACATTTCCGTCCTCAGCGGCCAGCCCTTCCTGGCTCCTTGGCTTCAGCTTTCATTTCGTGCGGCTCGGGCAGCTTTGAAAGTCTGCTCTTCCCCTGCCTGTGTCCGCGCAGACTATCGCGGAAAGGGGATCCGGGAAAGCGGGAGGGGAGTTTGCTCCAGGGGAGGAGAGCGGGGATGACAGGGAGGAGGAGAGGGGAGACTTGCCTCAGATCGCACGGACTTTTACATTTTCAAGGGGGGAATTCATCAAGGTAAGCCGTCTCTTCCCCACCGCAGACAGAAAGCAATAGTTGCTCGCTGTGGAGAAGCTGGGACATGCGGGCAGAGCAGGAAGAGAGGACCTCAACCTCCATCCTCTCACCGTTCAGCAATCATCCTGGGAGCGAATATCCTCGTGTTTCCCTTTTCCCGTGGGCCCCACTTTCCCTGCCAGAGCAGACCCAGGGCACCTGTGGCCTGCTTCCTGCTTGCCCGGGATGGCGGGGTGGCGGGGCGGGGCGGGCCGCGCGTCGCTCCCTGCAGGGTAGCGCCCTGGGTGGTTCTGGTTCCGACGGCTCCCCCAATCTGACCTCCGATGAGCGTGTTCTGCTGGGAGAACTGGGGCTGTGTCTCCGTAAGTTTCCCGGAGTGCGGGCCCGGAGGCTTGGTCTCAAACGAAGGCTCGGCAGCAAGGGCCGCCGTTCCTGCGAGGGACTCGCCCTCCCTGAGCGGCAGTTGCCTCATCTGGTTGGAAAGGGGGTCCTGTTAGTGCCTCGTCGGTGGCGTTGTTGCGAGCGCGGAAGCGGGAGCACGGAGCACACCGCTCAGCACGGAGCGCGGCACTGGTTGGTGCGCGCTCATCGTCTGCCGTCCTTCCCTGTGAGCATAGTGCTTTCCGCCGACATTCGCCCGGCACCTGCGGGCCGCGTGCCTGCTTGGGGCCGGACCCAGCAGCCGAGGACGCAGGTGCCAAAATCTCTGCCTTTGGGGGAGTTCGCCGCCTCGTGCCTGGGACGGGAGGACCGACGGCAGACCAACACGTCCCGACGAGAGGCGGCGTCCCCGACGACGGGACGCGGTGCCGTGGGAAATGGAGAGCCTGGCACAGCCGAGGTCCTGGTCAGACATGCGTTGATGGCGTCGCTCTCTTTCCCCCAGCCCGCCCCCCGCCCCCCACCCCGGCCCCCCGGCCCTTTCCTCTCCCTCGCGTCCCGAGGTCCCCTTTCCAACGGGATCCAAGAACGCCCACAGGGCCCAAACTCTTGAGATGGGCAGTGCAGACATCGTGCACTGGATCCCGGGTGGACGACGGGAGAGGGCTGCGGCCCAGAACCCTGAAGCCCAGAGGTCTCGGGACGGGGATACCGGTGACGTCGGGAGGCACCAACGGGTGTTCGGACGTGCGTTTCCCTCCCCGTAATCACACCGTGGCGCTCATCCGTCCATCCTCGGCGTGCTAGCCATCTTGGTAAAACTAAGGAGACTTAACGGGTGAGCTAACCTGTGGGAGACCCTGGGTAATGTCCCTACCTGCGCTCGAGCAGACTGTGGACGCTGTGGTCGTCGGGGAGGGGGTTCTGTACGTCTGGTAGATTGCGTTGGTTTCTCGGGCGAAGTTCTCCGTGTCCTGACTTTTCTGGCTGCTCGTTCTGTCAACTCAGGAAGTCCGGGGGCGCCCCGCAGAAAGAGGAAAAGAGCCAGAACGAAGAGGCGAAGAGAGAAGGAAAGAAACACACAAACAGACACAGACACGCACGCGCACACAAAAACGCGCACACACAGAGCGAGAGCGAGAGCGAGAGCGAGAGCGAGAGCGAGAGCGAGCCCGAGCCCGGCTGCCTGTCCGTGGCTCCTGGGCGTCCGGGTCGCGGGACAGGGATCCCAGGAGCGCTGCACTCCTGAGACCCTGTCTGCACGTCCCAGGGCCCCAGGGGTGATCGCCAGCCCCAGGGCCCCCGCCTCCTTGCCCGGGCCCAGCTCAAGCACCACCGCCCTCCTGTGGGGAAGCTGCCTCTTGGGCAGGGCCTCTCTGTGTCAGCGTGAGCGTCTGTGTGTCTGTCCCGGGGGGTGTCTGTCTGGGTCCGTGTCTCGGATCCTCTCAATCTCTCTGTCTCTGCCTCTGTCTCTGTCTCTGTCTCTGTGTCTCTCAGGTCGGTCAGTCAGGAGCTGTCCAGGGTGGCCGCGGGGCCTGGGGTTGAGGGCGCGGTCCGGGTCCCGTGGGCGGGGCGCGGGGCGGGGCGGGGAAGGGTGGCCCGCCCTGGTCTCCCCGCGCCCCGCCGCCCGCCCCGGAGGGGTTTCCGGTGATGCCCTCTGGTCGCGCCGGTGGCTCCAGCTGGATTTGGGCAAGTTGGGGCCGGGCCGGAGCGGCGGCCGCCGGGGGTTGTTGGGCCCGGGTTCGTTGGGAGGCGCCTCGGGCCGGAGGGGCCTCGCGGGCCCGGGGCCCCGACGCGCCGACGCGCCGACGCGCCGACGCGCCGACGCGCCCGACGCCCCGGGCCACCTGTCCCCGAGCAGAGCAGCCGGATGTCCTGCGACCCGTCGCCGGGATGCGGGCGGACAGGAGGCCTGGAGCGTCCGGGGCCGGCTTGGGAGAGCGCCTAGACTTGCGCCCCGCCCGCCCACAGTCCCCGGGGTGCCCGAGGCCTCCCGCGCCCTGGGCGGGCGGCAGGGCAGGGCAGGGCAGGGCAGGGCAGGGCAGGGCAGGGTTTGGCTGGCCGCGGCGGCGGCGGCGGCGGCGGCGGGAGGCAGTGGCAGGCAGGCGGCAGGCGGCGGAGCGCGGGGCGCAGGGGACGCGGGCGGCCGGTGCGCGTCACAGGGGCTCGGGCGCGCGCGTCACAGAGGCCAGGCGACGGCGCGTCACAGGGGCCAGGCGACAGCGCGCGCGCGCGCGAGGCTTCTTAGGGGCGCCGGCGGCAGCCGCCAGCGTCTACGGCCATACCACCCTGAACGCGCCCGATCTCGTCTGATCTCGGAAGCTAAGCAGGGTCGGGCCTGGTTAGTACTTGGATGGGAGACCGCCTGGGAATACCGGGTGCTGTAGGCTTTTGCCTCCCGCCGCCTCCCTCTCCTTTTGCGCCCCCCCCCCCCCGGCCCCAGCGCCGCTCCCTCCACGCTCCTCCCGCCCTCCTCCCTCCTCACCGGTCGCCCCATCGCCCCGCCACGCCCCCACCGCTGTCCAGCCGCGCGAGTGCCCCGCGGCCGCGGCCACCGCCGCCGCCGCCGCCGCCGCCGCCCAGCCCTTCCACCTCGCGGCCCCACGGGAACCCAGGGCCAACCGGGGCCGGCCCCGCGTGGCCGTGCCCCCGACGCCGCCCTCGTCCGGCGGGCTCCCTCTGTCCTCGGCGGCCTCTTCCCACCCGCCAGGCTCCTGAGAGACCCTAGCGGTCCACTCGGCCGGCGCGGCACCCAAGCAGTTGGTCGAGTCGTGGTGTGCGATGGAACGGATCCCGCTCCGGGCTGCGGAGGCCCGGACAGCTTCAGCAAGCTGCCAGCAGCCCCTCCGTCTTCCAGAGCCCATCTAGGAAAGACCCCGGGTCAGGCCTCTCCAAACAGCACCTACAGAAGGACGGGGCCCACTGGGCTCGAGAGGAGCCTTCCGGGCCTGGCCATCCATCCCAAGCGGGACGGCTTCTGGATTTTCTGATGCCTGCGCCGTGTGTCAGCTTCTCCAAGTCGGTACCTGGCTGTCCTTGATACCGTCGTTCGCGAGAAACCCTCGTTTCCGCACCGGAGTTGGTACGGGTCCTTTTGTGTTGTCTTTCCTTAAAGACGTCCCCTTCCCCAAGTGTCTAAGTTTCAAGCGCCTCCCCCCGCTCCCCGGCTGGGATGCAACTCCGTCTCCGTCTTCGCTTTTGTCTTTTGGGGGGGGGGGGTCCTGCCTTCGTTTGAAAGGTCGGTGTCTGGCTCCTCGTGGATCCCTTGCATCCGTTTTGATTCTGAACAGACTGGATGGAAGGATTAGGAATCTTGCTGCGCTGGCCCAGGGTTTTGGTGTCCCCTCACTCAGGTGCCTCACTCTGTCCTGCCCCCCTCCTGGCCTCTGTCTGCCAGAGGGAGTGGACGAGTCCCCCGAGAGGACATTTCCGTCCTCAGCGGCCAGCCCTTCCTGGCTCCTTGGCTTCAGCTTTCATTTCGTGCGGCTCGGGCAGCTTTGAAAGTCTGCTCTTCCCCTGCCTGTGTCCGCGCAGACTATCGCGGAAAGGGGATCCGGGAAAGCGGGAGGGGAGTTTGCTCCAGGGGAGGAGAGCGGGGATGACAGGGAGGAGGAGAGGGGAGACTTGCCTCAGATCGCACGGACTTTTACATTTTCAAGGGGGGAATTCATCAAGGTAAGCCGTCTCTTCCCCACCGCAGACAGAAAGCAATAGTTGCTCGCTGTGGAGAAGCTGGGACATGCGGGCAGAGCAGGAAGAGAGGACCTCAACCTCCATCCTCTCACCGTTCAGCAATCATCCTGGGAGCGAATATCCTCGTGTTTCCCTTTTCCCGTGGGCCCCACTTTCCCTGCCAGAGCAGACCCAGGGCACCTGTGGCCTGCTTCCTGCTTGCCCGGGATGGCGGGGTGGCGGGGCGGGGCGGGCCGCGCGTCGCTCCCTGCAGGGTAGCGCCCTGGGTGGTTCCGGTTCCGACGGCTCCCCCAATCTGACCTCCGATGAGCGTGTTCTGCTGGGAGAACTGGGGCTGTGTCTCCGTAAGTTTCCCGGAGTGCGGGCCCGGAGGCTTGGTCTCAAACGAAGGCTCGGCAGCAAGGGCCGCCGTTCCTGCGAGGGACTCGCCCTCCCTGAGCGGCAGTTGCCTCATCTGGTTGGAAAGGGGGTCCTGTTAGTGCCTCGTCGGTGGCGTTGTTGCGAGCGCGGAAGCGGGAGCACGGAGCACACCGCTCAGCACGGAGCGCGGCACTGGTTGGTGCGCGCTCATCGTCTGCCGTCCTTCCCTGTGAGCATAGTGCTTTCCGCCGACATTCGCCCGGCACCTGCGGGCCGCGTGCCTGCTTGGGGCCGGACCCAGCAGCCGAGGACGCAGGTGCCAAAATCTCTGCCTTTGGGGGAGTTCGCCGCCTCGTGCCTGGGACGGGAGGACCGACGGCAGACCAACACGTCCCGACGAGAGGCGGCGTCCCCGACGACGGGACGCGGTGCCGTGGGAAATGGAGAGCCTGGCACAGCCGAGGTCCTGGTCAGACATGCGTTGATGGCGTCGCTCTCTTTCCCCCAGCCCGCCCCCCGCCCCCCACCCCGGCCCCCCGGCCCTTTCCTCTCCCTCGCGTCCCGAGGTCCCCTTTCCAACGGGATCCAAGAACGCCCACAGGGCCCAAACTCTTGAGATGGGCAGTGCAGACATCGTGCACTGGATCCCGGGTGGACGACGGGAGAGGGCTGCGGCCCAGAACCCTGAAGCCCAGAGGTCTCGGGACGGGGATACCGGTGACGTCGGGAGGCACCAACGGGTGTTCGGACGTGCGTTTCCCTCCCCGTAATCACACCGTGGCGCTCATCCGTCCATCCTCGGCGTGCTAGCCATCTTGGTAAAACTAAGGAGACTTAACGGGTGAGCTAACCTGTGGGAGACCCTGGGTAATGTCCCTACCTGCGCTCGAGCAGACTGTGGACGCTGTGGTCGTCGGGGAGGGGGTTCTGTACGTCTGGTAGATTGCGTTGGTTTCTCGGGCGAAGTTCTCCGTGTCCTGACTTTTCTGGCTGGTCGTTCTGTCAACTCAGGAAGTCCGGGGGCGCCCCGCAGAAAGAGGAAAAGAGCCAGAACGAAGAGGCGAAGAGAGAAGGAAAGAAACACACAAACAGACACAGACACGCACGCGCACACAAAAACGCGCACACACAGAGCGAGAGCGAGAGCGAGAGCGAGAGCGAGAGCGAGAGCGAGAGCGAGCCCGAGCCCGGCTGCCTGTCCGTGGCTCCTGGGCGTCCGGGTCGCGGGACAGGGATCCCAGGAGCGCTGCACTCCTGAGACCCTGTCTGCACGTCCCAGGGCCCCAGGGGTGATCGCCAGCCCCAGGGCCCCCGCCTCCTTGCCCGGGCCCAGCTCAAGCACCACCGCCCTCCTGTGGGGAAGCTGCCTCTTGGGCAGGGCCTCTCTGTGTCAGCGTGAGCGTCTGTGTGTCTGTCCCGGGGGGTGTCTGTCTGGGTCCGTGTCTCGGATCCTCTCAATCTCTCTGTCTCTGCCTCTGTCTCTGTCTCTGTCTCTGTGTCTCTCAGGTCGGTCAGTCAGGAGCTGTCCAGGGTGGCCGCGGGGCCTGGGGTTGAGGGCGCGGTCCGGGTCCCGTGGGCGGGGCGCGGGGCGGGGCGGGGAAGGGTGGCCCGCCCTGGTCTCCCCGCGCCCCGCCGCCCGCCCCGGAGGGGTTTCCGGTGATGCCCTCTGGTCGCGCCGGTGGCTCCAGCTGGATTTGGGCAAGTTGGGGCCGGGCCGGAGCGGCGGCCGCCGGGGGTTGTTGGGCCCGGGTTCGTTGGGAGGCGCCTCGGGCCGGAGGGGCCTCGCGGGCCCGGGGCCCCGACGCGCCGACGCGCCGACGCGCCGACGCGCCGACGCGCCCGACGCCCCGGGCCACCTGTCCCCGAGCAGAGCAGCCGGATGTCCTGCGACCCGTCGCCGGGATGCGGGCGGACAGGAGGCCTGGAGCGTCCGGGGCCGGCTTGGGAGAGCGCCTAGACTTGCGCCCCGCCCGCCCACAGTCCCCGGGGTGCCCGAGGCCTCCCGCGCCCTGGGCGGGCGGCAGGGCAGGGCAGGGCAGGGCAGGGCAGGGCAGGGCAGGGTTTGGCTGGCCGCGGCGGCGGCGGCGGCGGCGGCGGCGGCGGCGGGAGGCAGTGGCAGGCAGGCGGCAGGCGGCGGAGCGCGGGGCGCAGGGGACGCGGGCGGCCGGTGCGCGTCACAGGGGCTCGGGCGCGCGCGTCACAGAGGCCAGGCGACGGCGCGTCACAGGGGCCAGGCGACAGCGCGCGCGCGCGCGAGGCTTCTTAGGGGCGCCGGCGGCAGCCGCCAGCGTCTACGGCCATACCACCCTGAACGCGCCCGATCTCGTCTGATCTCGGAAGCTAAGCAGGGTCGGGCCTGGTTAGTACTTGGATGGGAGACCGCCTGGGAATACCGGGTGCTGTAGGCTTTTGCCTCCCGCCGCCTCCCTCTCCTTTTGCGCCCCCCCCCCCCCGGCCCCAGCGCCGCTCCCTCCACGCTCCTCCCGCCCTCCCCCTCCTCACCGGTCGCCCCATCGCCCCGCCACGCCCCCACCGCTGTCCAGCCGCGCGAGTGCCCCGCGGCCGCGGCCACCGCCGCCGCCGCCGCCGCCGCCGCCCAGCCCTTCCACCTCGCGGCCCCACGGGAACCCAGGGCCAACCGGGGCCGGCCCCGCGTGGCCGTGCCCCCGACGCCGCCCTCGTCCGGCGGGCTCCCTCTGTCCTCGGCGGCCTCTTCCCACCCGCCAGGCTCCTGAGAGACCCTAGCGGTCCACTCGGCCGGCGCGGCACCCAAGCAGTTGGTCGAGTCGTGGTGTGCGATGGAACGGATCCCGCTCCGGGCTGCGGAGGCCCGGACAGCTTCAGCAAGCTGCCAGCAGCCCCTCCGTCTTCCAGAGCCCATCTAGGAAAGACCCCGGGTCAGGCCTCTCCAAACAGCACCTACAGAAGGACGGGGCCCACTGGGCTCGAGAGGAGCCTTCCGGGCCTGGCCATCCATCCCAAGCGGGACGGCTTCTGGATTTTCTGATGCCTGCGCCGTGTGTCAGCTTCTCCAAGTCGGTACCTGGCTGTCCTTGATACCGTCGTTCGCGAGAAACCCTCGTTTCCGCACCGGAGTTGGTACGGGTCCTTTTGTGTTGTCTTTCCTTAAAGACGTCCCCTTCCCCAAGTGTCTAAGTTTCAAGCGCCTCCCCCCGCTCCCCGGCTGGGATGCAACTCCGTCTCCGTCTTCGCTTTTGTCTTTTGGGGGGGGGGGGTCCTGCCTTCGTTTGAAAGGTCGGTGTCTGGCTCCTCGTGGATCCCTTGCATCCGTTTTGATTCTGAACAGACTGGATGGAAGGATTAGGAATCTTGCTGCGCTGGCCCAGGGTTTTGGTGTCCCCTCACTCAGGTGCCTCACTCTGTCCTGCCCCCCTCCTGGCCTCTGTCTGCCAGAGGGAGTGGACGAGTCCCCCGAGAGGACATTTCCGTCCTCAGCGGCCAGCCCTTCCTGGCTCCTTGGCTTCAGCTTTCATTTCGTGCGGCTCGGGCAGCTTTGAAAGTCTGCTCTTCCCCTGCCTGTGTCCGCGCAGACTATCGCGGAAAGGGGATCCGGGAAAGCGGGAGGGGAGTTTGCTCCAGGGGAGGAGAGCGGGGATGACAGGGAGGAGGAGAGGGGAGACTTGCCTCAGATCGCACGGACTTTTACATTTTCAAGGGGGGAATTCATCAAGGTAAGCCGTCTCTTCCCCACCGCAGACAGAAAGCAATAGTTGCTCGCTGTGGAGAAGCTGGGACATGCGGGCAGAGCAGGAAGAGAGGACCTCAACCTCCATCCTCTCACCGTTCAGCAATCATCCTGGGAGCGAATATCCTCGTGTTTCCCTTTTCCCGTGGGCCCCACTTTCCCTGCCAGAGCAGACCCAGGGCACCTGTGGCCTGCTTCCTGCTTGCCCGGGATGGCGGGGTGGCGGGGCGGGGCGGGCCGCGCGTCGCTCCCTGCAGGGTAGCGCCCTGGGTGGTTCCGGTTCCGACGGCTCCCCCAATCTGACCTCCGATGAGCGTGTTCTGCTGGGAGAACTGGGGCTGTGTCTCCGTAAGTTTCCCGGAGTGCGGGCCCGGAGGCTTGGTCTCAAACGAAGGCTCGGCAGCAAGGGCCGCCGTTCCTGCGAGGGACTCGCCCTCCCTGAGCGGCAGTTGCCTCATCTGGTTGGAAAGGGGGTCCTGTTAGTGCCTCGTCGGTGGCGTTGTTGCGAGCGCGGAAGCGGGAGCACGGAGCACACCGCTCAGCACGGAGCGCGGCACTGGTTGGTGCGCGCTCATCGTCTGCCGTCCTTCCCTGTGAGCATAGTGCTTTCCGCCGACATTCGCCCGGCACCTGCGGGCCGCGTGCCTGCTTGGGGCCGGACCCAGCAGCCGAGGACGCAGGTGCCAAAATCTCTGCCTTTGGGGGAGTTCGCCGCCTCGTGCCTGGGACGGGAGGACCGACGGCAGACCAACACGTCCCGACGAGAGGCGGCGTCCCCGACGACGGGACGCGGTGCCGTGGGAAATGGAGAGCCTGGCACAGCCGAGGTCCTGGTCAGACATGCGTTGATGGCGTCGCTCTCTTTCCCCCAGCCCGCCCCCCGCCCCCCACCCCGGCCCCCCGGCCCTTTCCTCTCCCTCGCGTCCCGAGGTCCCCTTTCCAACGGGATCCAAGAACGCCCACAGGGCCCAAACTCTTGAGATGGGCAGTGCAGACATCGTGCACTGGATCCCGGGTGGACGACGGGAGAGGGCTGCGGCCCAGAACCCTGAAGCCCAGAGGTCTCGGGACGGGGATACCGGTGACGTCGGGAGGCACCAACGGGTGTTCGGACGTGCGTTTCCCTCCCCGTAATCACACCGTGGCGCTCATCCGTCCATCCTCGGCGTGCTAGCCATCTTGGTAAAACTAAGGAGACTTAACGGGTGAGCTAACCTGTGGGAGACCCTGGGTAATGTCCCTACCTGCGCTCGAGCAGACTGTGGACGCTGTGGTCGTCGGGGAGGGGGTTCTGTACGTCTGGTAGATTGCGTTGGTTTCTCGGGCGAAGTTCTCCGTGTCCTGACTTTTCTGGCTGCTCGTTCTGTCAACTCAGGAAGTCCGGGGGCGCCCCGCAGAAAGAGGAAAAGAGCCAGAACGAAGAGGCGAAGAGAGAAGGAAAGAAACACACAAACAGACACAGACACGCACGCGCACACAAAAACGCGCACACACAGAGCGAGAGCGAGAGCGAGAGCGAGAGCGAGAGCGAGAGCGAGCCCGAGCCCGGCTGCCTGTCCGTGGCTCCTGGGCGTCCGGGTCGCGGGACAGGGATCCCAGGAGCGCTGCACTCCTGAGACCCTGTCTGCACGTCCCAGGGCCCCAGGGGTGATCGCCAGCCCCAGGGCCCCCGCCTCCTTGCCCGGGCCCAGCTCAAGCACCACCGCCCTCCTGTGGGGAAGCTGCCTCTTGGGCAGGGCCTCTCTGTGTCAGCGTGAGCGTCTGTGTGTCTGTCCCGGGGGGTGTCTGTCTGGGTCCGTGTCTCGGATCCTCTCAATCTCTCTGTCTCTGCCTCTGTCTCTGTCTCTGTCTCTGTGTCTCTCAGGTCGGTCAGTCAGGAGCTGTCCAGGGTGGCCGCGGGGCCTGGGGTTGAGGGCGCGGTCCGGGTCCCGTGGGCGGGGCGCGGGGCGGGGCGGGGAAGGGTGGCCCGCCCTGGTCTCCCCGCGCCCCGCCGCCCGCCCCGGAGGGGTTTCCGGTGATGCCCTCTGGTCGCGCCGGTGGCTCCAGCTGGATTTGGGCAAGTTGGGGCCGGGCCGGAGCGGCGGCCGCCGGGGGTTGTTGGGCCCGGGTTCGTTGGGAGGCGCCTCGGGCCGGAGGGGCCTCGCGGGCCCGGGGCCCCGACGCGCCGACGCGCCGACGCGCCGACGCGCCCGACGCCCCGGGCCACCTGTCCCCGAGCAGAGCAGCCGGATGTCCTGCGACCCGTCGCCGGGATGCGGGCGGACAGGAGGCCTGGAGCGTCCGGGGCCGGCTTGGGAGAGCGCCTAGACTTGCGCCCCGCCCGCCCACAGTCCCCGGGGTGCCCGAGGCCTCCCGCGCCCTGGGCGGGCGGCAGGGCAGGGCAGGGCAGGGCAGGGCAGGGCAGGGCAGGGTTTGGCTGGCCGCGGCGGCGGCGGCGGCGGCGGCGGCGGGAGGCAGTGGCAGGCAGGCGGCAGGCGGCGGAGCGCGGGGCGCAGGGGACGCGGGCGGCCGGTGCGCGTCACAGGGGCTCGGGCGCGCGCGTCACAGAGGCCAGGCGACGGCGCGTCACAGGGGCCAGGCGACAGCGCGCGCGCGCGCGAGGCTTCTTAGGGGCGCCGGCGGCAGCCGCCAGCGTCTACGGCCATACCACCCTGAACGCGCCCGATCTCGTCTGATCTCGGAAGCTAAGCAGGGTCGGGCCTGGTTAGTACTTGGATGGGAGACCGCCTGGGAATACCGGGTGCTGTAGGCTTTTGCCTCCCGCCGCCTCCCTCTCCTTTTGCGCCCCCCCCCCCCCGGCCCCAGCGCCGCTCCCTCCACGCTCCTCCCGCCCCTCCTCCCTCCTCACCGGTCGCCCCATCGCCCCGCCACGCCCCCACCGCTGTCCAGCCGCGCGAGTGCCCCGCGGCCGCGGCCACCGCCGCCGCCGCCGCCGCCGCCGCCCAGCCCTTCCACCTCGCGGCCCCACGGGAACCCAGGGCCAACCGGGGCCGGCCCCGCGTGGCCGTGCCCCCGACGCCGCCCTCGTCCGGCGGGCTCCCTCTGTCCTCGGCGGCCTCTTCCCACCCGCCAGGCTCCTGAGAGACCCTAGCGGTCCACTCGGCCGGCGCGGCACCCAAGCAGTTGGTCGAGTCGTGGTGTGCGATGGAACGGATCCCGCTCCGGGCTGCGGAGGCCCGGACAGCTTCAGCAAGCTGCCAGCAGCCCCTCCGTCTTCCAGAGCCCATCTAGGAAAGACCCCGGGTCAGGCCTCTCCAAACAGCACCTACAGAAGGACGGGGCCCACTGGGCTCGAGAGGAGCCTTCCGGGCCTGGCCATCCATCCCAAGCGGGACGGCTTCTGGATTTTCTGATGCCTGCGCCGTGTGTCAGCTTCTCCAAGTCGGTACCTGGCTGTCCTTGATACCGTCGTTCGCGAGAAACCCTCGTTTCCGCACCGGAGTTGGTACGGGTCCTTTTGTGTTGTCTTTCCTTAAAGACGTCCCCTTCCCCAAGTGTCTAAGTTTCAAGCGCCTCCCCCCGCTCCCCGGCTGGGATGCAACTCCGTCTCCGTCTTCGCTTTTGTCTTTTGGGGGGGGGGGGGTCCTGCCTTCGTTTGAAAGGTCGGTGTCTGGCTCCTCGTGGATCCCTTGCATCCGTTTTGATTCTGAACAGACTGGATGGAAGGATTAGGAATCTTGCTGCGCTGGCCCAGGGTTTTGGTGTCCCCTCACTCAGGTGCCTCACTCTGTCCTGCCCCCCTCCTGGCCTCTGTCTGCCAGAGGGAGTGGACGAGTCCCCCGAGAGGACATTTCCGTCCTCAGCGGCCAGCCCTTCCTGGCTCCTTGGCTTCAGCTTTCATTTCGTGCGGCTCGGGCAGCTTTGAAAGTCTGCTCTTCCCCTGCCTGTGTCCGCGCAGACTATCGCGGAAAGGGGATCCGGGAAAGCGGGAGGGGAGTTTGCTCCAGGGGAGGAGAGCGGGGATGACAGGGAGGAGGAGAGGGGAGACTTGCCTCAGATCGCACGGACTTTTACATTTTCAAGGGGGGAATTCATCAAGGTAAGCCGTCTCTTCCCCACCGCAGACAGAAAGCAATAGTTGCTCGCTGTGGAGAAGCTGGGACATGCGGGCAGAGCAGGAAGAGAGGACCTCAACCTCCATCCTCTCACCGTTCAGCAATCATCCTGGGAGCGAATATCCTCGTGTTTCCCTTTTCCCGTGGGCCCCACTTTCCCTGCCAGAGCAGACCCAGGGCACCTGTGGCCTGCTTCCTGCTTGCCCGGGATGGCGGGGTGGCGGGGCGGGGCGGGCCGCGCGTCGCTCCCTGCAGGGTAGCGCCCTGGGTGGTTCCGGTTCCGACGGCTCCCCCAATCTGACCTCCGATGAGCGTGTTCTGCTGGGAGAACTGGGGCTGTGTCTCCGTAAGTTTCCCGGAGTGCGGGCCCGGAGGCTTGGTCTCAAACGAAGGCTCGGCAGCAAGGGCCGCCGTTCCTGCGAGGGACTCGCCCTCCCTGAGCGGCAGTTGCCTCATCTGGTTGGAAAGGGGGTCCTGTTAGTGCCTCGTCGGTGGCGTTGTTGCGAGCGCGGAAGCGGGAGCACGGAGCACACCGCTCAGCACGGAGCGCGGCACTGGTTGGTGCGCGCTCATCGTCTGCCGTCCTTCCCTGTGAGCATAGTGCTTTCCGCCGACATTCGCCCGGCACCTGCGGGCCGCGTGCCTGCTTGGGGCCGGACCCAGCAGCCGAGGACGCAGGTGCCAAAATCTCTGCCTTTGGGGGAGTTCGCCGCCTCGTGCCTGGGACGGGAGGACCGACGGCAGACCAACACGTCCCGACGAGAGGCGGCGTCCCCGACGACGGGACGCGGTGCCGTGGGAAATGGAGAGCCTGGCACAGCCGAGGTCCTGGTCAGACATGCGTTGATGGCGTCGCTCTCTTTCCCCCAGCCCGCCCCCCGCCCCCCACCCCGGCCCCCCGGCCCTTTCCTCTCCCTCGCGTCCCGAGGTCCCCTTTCCAACGGGATCCAAGAACGCCCACAGGGCCCAAACTCTTGAGATGGGCAGTGCAGACATCGTGCACTGGATCCCGGGTGGACGACGGGAGAGGGCTGCGGCCCAGAACCCTGAAGCCCAGAGGTCTCGGGACGGGGATACCGGTGACGTCGGGAGGCACCAACGGGTGTTCGGACGTGCGTTTCCCTCCCCGTAATCACACCGTGGCGCTCATCCGTCCATCCTCGGCGTGCTAGCCATCTTGGTAAAACTAAGGAGACTTAACGGGTGAGCTAACCTGTGGGAGACCCTGGGTAATGTCCCTACCTGCGCTCGAGCAGACTGTGGACGCTGTGGTCGTCGGGGAGGGGGTTCTGTACGTCTGGTAGATTGCGTTGGTTTCTCGGGCGAAGTTCTCCGTGTCCTGACTTTTCTGGCTGCTCGTTCTGTCAACTCAGGAAGTCCGGGGGCGCCCCGCAGAAAGAGGAAAAGAGCCAGAACGAAGAGGCGAAGAGAGAAGGAAAGAAACACACAAACACACAGACACGCACGCGCACACAAAAACGCGCACACACAGAGCGAGAGCGAGAGCGAGAGCGAGAGCGAGAGCGAGAGCGAGAGCGAGCCCGAGCCCGGCTGCCTGTCCGTGGCTCCTGGGCGTCCGGGTCGCGGGACAGGGATCCCAGGAGCGCTGCACTCCTGAGACCCTGTCTGCACGTCCCAGGGCCCCAGGGGTGATCGCCAGCCCCAGGGCCCCCGCCTCCTTGCCCGGGCCCAGCTCAAGCACCACCGCCCTCCTGTGGGGAAGCTGCCTCTTGGGCAGGGCCTCTCTGTGTCAGCGTGAGCGTCTGTGTGTCTGTCCCGGGGGGTGTCTGTCTGGGTCCGTGTCTCGGATCCTCTCAATCTCTCTGTCTCTGCCTCTGTCTCTGTCTCTGTCTCTGTGTCTCTCAGGTCGGTCAGTCAGGAGCTGTCCAGGGTGGCCGCGGGGCCTGGGGTTGAGGGCGCGGTCCGGGTCCCGTGGGCGGGGCGCGGGGCGGGGCGGGGAAGGGTGGCCCGCCCTGGTCTCCCCGCGCCCCGCCGCCCGCCCCGGAGGGGTTTCCGGTGATGCCCTCTGGTCGCGCCGGTGGCTCCAGCTGGATTTGGGCAAGTTGGGGCCGGGCCGGAGCGGCGGCCGCCGGGGGTTGTTGGGCCCGGGTTCGTTGGGAGGCGCCTCGGGCCGGAGGGGCCTCGCGGGCCCGGGGCCCCGACGCGCCGACGCGCCGACGCGCCGACGCGCCCGACGCCCCGGGCCACCTGTCCCCGAGCAGAGCAGCCGGATGTCCTGCGACCCGTCGCCGGGATGCGGGCGGACAGGAGGCCTGGAGCGTCCGGGGCCGGCTTGGGAGAGCGCCTAGACTTGCGCCCCGCCCGCCCACAGTCCCCGGGGTGCCCGAGGCCTCCCGCGCCCTGGGCGGGCGGCAGGGCAGGGCAGGGCAGGGCAGGGCAGGGCAGGGCAGGGTTTGGCTGGCCGCGCCGGCGGCGGCGGCGGCGGCGGCGGGAGGCAGTGGCAGGCAGGCGGCAGGCGGCGGAGCGCGGGGCGCAGGGGACGCGGGCGGCCGGTGCGCGTCACAGGGGCTCGGGCGCGCGCGTCACAGAGGCCAGGCGACGGCGCGTCACAGGGGCCAGGCGACAGCGCGCGCGCGCGCGAGGCTTCTTAGGGGCGCCGGCGGCAGCCGCCAGCGTCTACGGCCATACCACCCTGAACGCGCCCGATCTCGTCTGATCTCGGAAGCTAAGCAGGGTCGGGCCTGGTTAGTACTTGGATGGGAGACCGCCTGGGAATACCGGGTGCTGTAGGCTTTTGCCTCCCGCCGCCTCCCTCTCCTTTTGCGCCCCCCCCCCCCCGGCCCCAGCGCCGCTCCCTCCACGCTCCTCCCGCCCCTCCTCCCTCCTCACCGGTCGCCCCATCGCCCCGCCACGCCCCCACCGCTGTCCAGCCGCGCGAGTGCCCCGCGGCCGCGGCCACCGCCGCCGCCGCCGCCGCCGCCGCCCAGCCCTTCCACCTCGCGGCCCCACGGGAACCCAGGGCCAACCGGGGCCGGCCCCGCGTGGCCGTGCCCCCGACGCCGCCCTCGTCCGGCGGGCTCCCTCTGTCCTCGGCGGCCTCTTCCCACCCGCCAGGCTCCTGAGAGACCCTAGCGGTCCACTCGGCCGGCGCGGCACCCAAGCAGTTGGTCGAGTCGTGGTGTGCGATGGAACGGATCCCGCTCCGGGCTGCGGAGGCCCGGACAGCTTCAGCAAGCTGCCAGCAGCCCCTCCGTCTTCCAGAGCCCATCTAGGAAAGACCCCGGGTCAGGCCTCTCCAAACAGCACCTACAGAAGGACGGGGCCCACTGGGCTCGAGAGGAGCCTTCCGGGCCTGGCCATCCATCCCAAGCGGGACGGCTTCTGGATTTTCTGATGCCTGCGCCGTGTGTCAGCTTCTCCAAGTCGGTACCTGGCTGTCCTTGATACCGTCGTTCGCGAGAAACCCTCGTTTCCGCACCGGAGTTGGTACGGGTCCTTTTGTGTTGTCTTTCCTTAAAGACGTCCCCTTCCCCAAGTGTCTAAGTTTCAAGCGCCTCCCCCCGCTCCCCGGCTGGGATGCAACTCCGTCTCCGTCTTCGCTTTTGTCTTTTGGGGGGGGGGGTCCTGCCTTCGTTTGAAAGGTCGGTGTCTGGCTCCTCGTGGATCCCTTGCATCCGTTTTGATCCTGAACAGACTGGATGGAAGGATTAGGAATCTTGCTGCGCTGGCCCAGGGTTTTGGTGTCCCCTCACTCAGGTGCCTCACTCTGTCCTGCCCCCCTCCTGGCCTCTGTCTGCCAGAGGGAGTGGACGAGTCCCCGAGAGGACATTTCCGTCCTCAGCGGCCAGCCCTTCCTGGCTCCTTGGCTTCAGCTTTCATTTCGTGCGGCTCGGGCAGCTTTGAAAGTCTGCTCTTCCCCTGCCTGTGTCCGCGCAGACTATCGCGGAAAGGGGATCCGGGAAAGCGGGAGGGGAGTTTGCTCCAGGGGAGGAGAGCGGGGATGACAGGGAGGAGGAGAGGGGAGACTTGCCTCAGATCGCACGGACTTTTACATTTTCAAGGGGGGAATTCATCAAGGTAAGCCGTCTCTTCCCCACCGCAGACAGAAAGCAATAGTTGCTCGCTGTGGAGAAGCTGGGACATGCGGGCAGAGCAGGAAGAGAGGACCTCAACCTCCATCCTCTCACCGTTCAGCAATCATCCTGGGAGCGAATATCCTCGTGTTTCCCTTTTCCCGTGGGCCCCACTTTCCCTGCCAGAGCAGACCCAGGGCACCTGTGGCCTGCTTCCTGCTTGCCCGGGATGGCGGGGTGGCGGGGCGGGGCGGGCCGCGCGTCGCTCCCTGCAGGGTAGCGCCCTGGGTGGTTCCGGTTCCGACGGCTCCCCCAATCTGACCTCCGATGAGCGTGTTCTGCTGGGAGAACTGGGGCTGTGTCTCCGTAAGTTTCCCGGAGTGCGGGCCCGGAGGCTTGGTCTCAAACGAAGGCTCGGCAGCAAGGGCCGCCGTTCCTGCGAGGGACTCGCCCTCCCTGAGCGGCAGTTGCCTCATCTGGTTGGAAAGGGGGTCCTGTTAGTGCCTCGTCGGTGGCGTTGTTGCGAGCGCGGAAGCGGGAGCACGGAGCACACCGCTCAGCACGGAGCGCGGCACTGGTTGGTGCGCGCTCATCGTCTGCCGTCCTTCCCTGTGAGCATAGTGCTTTCCGCCGACATTCGCCCGGCACCTGCGGGCCGCGTGCCTGCTTGGGGCCGGACCCAGCAGCCGAGGACGCAGGTGCCAAAATCTCTGCCTTTGGGGGAGTTCGCCGCCTCGTGCCTGGGACGGGAGGACCGACGGCAGACCAACACGTCCCGACGAGAGGCGGCGTCCCCGACGACGGGACGCGGTGCCGTGGGAAATGGAGAGCCTGGCACAGCCGAGGTCCTGGTCAGACATGCGTTGATGGCGTCGCTCTCTTTCCCCCAGCCCGCCCCCCGCCCCCCACCCCGGCCCCCCGGCCCTTTCCTCTCCCTCGCGTCCCGAGGTCCCCTTTCCAACGGGATCCAAGAACGCCCACAGGGCCCAAACTCTTGAGATGGGCAGTGCAGACATCGTGCACTGGATCCCGGGTGGACGACGGGAGAGGGCTGCGGCCCAGAACCCTGAAGCCCAGAGGTCTCGGGACGGGGATACCGGTGACGTCGGGAGGCACCAACGGGTGTTCGGACGTGCGTTTCCCTCCCCGTAATCACACCGTGGCGCTCATCCGTCCATCCTCGGCGTGCTAGCCATCTTGGTAAAACTAAGGAGACTTAACGGGTGAGCTAACCTGTGGGAGACCCTGGGTAATGTCCCTACCTGCGCTCGAGCAGACTGTGGACGCTGTGGTCGTCGGGGAGGGGGTTCTGTACGTCTGGTAGATTGCGTTGGTTTCTCGGGCGAAGTTCTCCGTGTCCTGACTTTTCTGGCTGCTCGTTCTGTCAACTCAGGAAGTCCGGGGGCGCCCCGCAGAAAGAGGAAAAGAGCCAGAACGAAGAGGCGAAGAGAGAAGGAAAGAAACACACAAACAGACAAGACACGCACGCGCACACAAAAACGCGCACACACAGAGCGAGAGCGAGAGCGAGAGCGAGAGCGAGAGCGAGAGCGAGAGCGAGCCCGAGCCCGGCTGCCTGTCCGTGGCTCCTGGGCGTCCGGGTCGCGGGACAGGGATCCCAGGAGCGCTGCACTCCTGAGACCCTGTCTGCACGTCCCAGGGCCCCAGGGGTGATCGCCAGCCCCAGGGCCCCCGCCTCCTTGCCCGGGCCCAGCTCAAGCACCACCGCCCTCCTGTGGGGAAGCTGCCTCTTGGGCAGGGCCTCTCTGTGTCAGCGTGAGCGTCTGTGTGTCTGTCCCGGGGGGTGTCTGTCTGGGTCCGTGTCTCGGATCCTCTCAATCTCTCTGTCTCTGCCTCTGTCTCTGTCTCTGTCTCTGTGTCTCTCAGGTCGGTCAGTCAGGAGCTGTCCAGGGTGGCCGCGGGGCCTGGGGTTGAGGGCGCGGTCCGGGTCCCGTGGGCGGGGCGCGGGGCGGGGCGGGGAAGGGTGGCCCGCCCTGGTCTCCCCGCGCCCCGCCGCCCGCCCCGGAGGGGTTTCCGGTGATGCCCTCTGGTCGCGCCGGTGGCTCCAGCTGGATTTGGGCAAGTTGGGGCCGGGCCGGAGCGGCGGCCGCCGGGGGTTGTTGGGCCCGGGTTCGTTGGGAGGCGCCTCGGGCCGGAGGGGCCTCGCGGGCCCGGGGCCCCGACGCGCCGACGCGCCGACGCGCCGACGCGCCCGACGCCCCGGGCCACCTGTCCCCGAGCAGAGCAGCCGGATGTCCTGCGACCCGTCGCCGGGATGCGGGCGGACAGGAGGCCTGGAGCGTCCGGGGCCGGCTTGGGAGAGCGCCTAGACTTGCGCCCCGCCCGCCCACAGTCCCCGGGGTGCCCGAGGCCTCCCGCGCCCTGGGCGGGCGGCAGGGCAGGGCAGGGCAGGGCAGGGCAGGGCAGGGCAGGGTTTGGCTGGCCGCGGCGGCGGCGGCGGCGGCGGCGGCGGCGGCGGCGGGAGGCAGTGGCAGGCAGGCGGCAGGCGGCGGAGCGCGGGGCGCAGGGGACGCGGGCGGCCGGTGCGCGTCACAGGGGCTCGGGCGCGCGCGTCACAGACGCCAGGCGACGGCGCGTCACAGGGGCCAGGCGACAGCGCGCGCGCGCGCGAGGCTTCTTAGGGGCGCCGGCGGCAGCCGCCAGCGTCTACGGCCATACCACCCTGAACGCGCCCGATCTCGTCTGATCTCGGAAGCTAAGCAGGGTCGGGCCTGGTTAGTACTTGGATGGGAGACCGCCTGGGAATACCGGGTGCTGTAGGCTTTTGCCTCCCGCCGCCTCCCTCTCCTTTTGCGCCCCCCCCCCCCCGGCCCCAGCGCCGCTCCCTCCACGCTCCTCCCGCCCCTCCTCCCTCCTCACCGGTCGCCCCATCGCCCCGCCACGCCCCCACCGCTGTCCAGCCGCGCGAGTGCCCCGCGGCCGCGGCCACCGCCGCCGCCGCCGCCGCCGCCGCCCAGCCCTTCCACCTCGCGGCCCCACGGGAACCCAGGGCCAACCGGGGCCGGCCCCGCGTGGCCGTGCCCCCGACGCCGCCCTCGTCCGGCGGGCTCCCTCTGTCCTCGGCGGCCTCTTCCCACCCGCCAGGCTCCTGAGAGACCCTAGCGGTCCACTCGGCCGGCGCGGCACCCAAGCAGTTGGTCGAGTCGTGGTGTGCGATGGAACGGATCCCGCTCCGGGCTGCGGAGGCCCGGACAGCTTCAGCAAGCTGCCAGCAGCCCCTCCGTCTTCCAGAGCCCATCTAGGAAAGACCCCGGGTCAGGCCTCTCCAAACAGCACCTACAGAAGGACGGGGCCCACTGGGCTCGAGAGGAGCCTTCCGGGCCTGGCCATCCATCCCAAGCGGGACGGCTTCTGGATTTTCTGATGCCTGCGCCGTGTGTCAGCTTCTCCAAGTCGGTACCTGGCTGTCCTTGATACCGTCGTTCGCGAGAAACCCTCGTTTCCGCACCGGAGTTGGTACGGGTCCTTTTGTGTTGTCTTTCCTTAAAGACGTCCCCTTCCCCAAGTGTCTAAGTTTCAAGCGCCTCCCCCCGCTCCCCGGCTGGGATGCAACTCCGTCTCCGTCTTCGCTTTTGTCTTTTGGGGGGGGGGGGTCCTGCCTTCGTTTGAAAGGTCGGTGTCTGGCTCCTCGTGGATCCCTTGCATCCGTTTTGATTCTGAACAGACTGGATGGAAGGATTAGGAATCTTGCTGCGCTGGCCCAGGGTTTTGGTGTCCCCTCACTCAGGTGCCTCACTCTGTCCTGCCCCCCTCCTGGCCTCTGTCTGCCAGAGGGAGTGGACGAGTCCCCCGAGAGGACATTTCCGTCCTCAGCGGCCAGCCCTTCCTGGCTCCTTGGCTTCAGCTTTCATTTCGTGCGGCTCGGGCAGCTTTGAAAGTCTGCTCTTCCCCTGCCTGTGTCCGCGCAGACTATCGCGGAAAGGGGATCCGGGAAAGCGGGAGGGGAGTTTGCTCCAGGGGAGGAGAGCGGGGATGACAGGGAGGAGGAGAGGGGAGACTTGCCTCAGATCGCACGGACTTTTACATTTTCAAGGGGGGAATTCATCAAGGTAAGCCGTCTCTTCCCCACCGCAGACAGAAAGCAATAGTTGCTCGCTGTGGAGAAGCTGGGACATGCGGGCAGAGCAGGAAGAGAGGACCTCAACCTCCATCCTCTCACCGTTCAGCAATCATCCTGGGAGCGAATATCCTCGTGTTTCCCTTTTCCCGTGGGCCCCACTTTCCCTGCCAGAGCAGACCCAGGGCACCTGTGGCCTGCTTCCTGCTTGCCCGGGATGGCGGGGTGGCGGGGCGGGGCGGGCCGCGCGTCGCTCCCTGCAGGGTAGCGCCCTGGGTGGTTCTGGTTCCGACGGCTCCCCCAATCTGACCTCCGATGAGCGTGTTCTGCTGGGAGAACTGGGGCTGTGTCTCCGTAAGTTTCCCGGAGTGCGGGCCCGGAGGCTTGGTCTCAAACGAAGGCTCGGCAGCAAGGGCCGCCGTTCCTGCGAGGGACTCGCCCTCCCTGAGCGGCAGTTGCCTCATCTGGTTGGAAAGGGGGTCCTGTTAGTGCCTCGTCGGTGGCGTTGTTGCGAGCGCGGAAGCGGGAGCACGGAGCACACCGCTCAGCACGGAGCGCGGCACTGGTTGGTGCGCGCTCATCGTCTGCCGTCCTTCCCTGTGAGCATAGTGCTTTCCGCCGACATTCGCCCGGCACCTGCGGGCCGCGTGCCTGCTTGGGGCCGGACCCAGCAGCCGAGGACGCAGGTGCCAAAATCTCTGCCTTTGGGGGAGTTCGCCGCCTCGTGCCTGGGACGGGAGGACCGACGGCAGACCAACACGTCCCGACGAGAGGCGGCGTCCCCGACGACGGGACGCGGTGCCGTGGGAAATGGAGAGCCTGGCACAGCCGAGGTCCTGGTCAGACATGCGTTGATGGCGTCGCTCTCTTTCCCCCAGCCCGCCCCCCGCCCCCCACCCCGGCCCCCCGGCCCTTTCCTCTCCCTCGCGTCCCGAGGTCCCCTTTCCAACGGGATCCAAGAACGCCCACAGGGCCCAAACTCTTGAGATGGGCAGTGCAGACATCGTGCACTGGATCCCGGGTGGACGACGGGAGAGGGCTGCGGCCCAGAACCCTGAAGCCCAGAGGTCTCGGGACGGGGATACCGGTGACGTCGGGAGGCACCAACGGGTGTTCGGACGTGCGTTTCCCTCCCCGTAATCACACCGTGGCGCTCATCCGTCCATCCTCGGCGTGCTAGCCATCTTGGTAAAACTAAGGAGACTTAACGGGTGAGCTAACCTGTGGGAGACCCTGGGTAATGTCCCTACCTGCGCTCGAGCAGACTGTGGACGCTGTGGTCGTCGGGGAGGGGGTTCTGTACGTCTGGTAGATTGCGTTGGTTTCTCGGGCGAAGTTCTCCGTGTCCTGACTTTTCTGGCTGCTCGTTCTGTCAACTCAGGAAGTCCGGGGGCGCCCCGCAGAAAGAGGAAAAGAGCCAGAACGAAGAGGCGAAGAGAGAAGGAAAGAAACACACAAACAGACACAGACACGCACGCGCACACAAAAACGCGCACACACAGAGCGAGAGCGAGAGCGAGAGCGAGAGCGAGAGCGAGAGCGAGAGCGAGCCCGAGCCCGGCTGCCTGTCCGTGGCTCCTGGGCGTCCGGGTCGCGGGACAGGGATCCCAGGAGCGCTGCACTCCTGAGACCCTGTCTGCACGTCCCAGGGCCCCAGGGGTGATCGCCAGCCCCAGGGCCCCCGCCTCCTTGCCCGGGCCCAGCTCAAGCACCACCGCCCTCCTGTGGGGAAGCTGCCTCTTGGGCAGGGCCTCTCTGTGTCAGCGTGAGCGTCTGTGTGTCTGTCCCGGGGGGTGTCTGTCTGGGTCCGTGTCTCGGATCCTCTCAATCTCTCTGTCTCTGCCTCTGTCTCTGTCTCTGTCTCTGTGTCTCTCAGGTCGGTCAGTCAGGAGCTGTCCAGGGTGGCCGCGGGGCCTGGGGTTGAGGGCGCGGTCCGGGTCCCGTGGGCGGGGCGCGGGGCGGGGCGGGGAAGGGTGGCCCGCCCTGGTCTCCCCGCGCCCCGCCGCCCGCCCCGGAGGGGTTTCCGGTGATGCCCTCTGGTCGCGCCGGTGGCTCCAGCTGGATTTGGGCAAGTTGGGGCCGGGCCGGAGCGGCGGCCGCCGGGGGTTGTTGGGCCCGGGTTCGTTGGGAGGCGCCTCGGGCCGGAGGGGCCTCGCGGGCCCGGGGCCCCGACGCGCCGACGCGCCGACGCGCCGACGCGCCCGACGCCCCGGGCCACCTGTCCCCGAGCAGAGCAGCCGGATGTCCTGCGACCCGTCGCCGGGATGCGGGCGGACAGGAGGCCTGGAGCGTCCGGGGCCGGCTTGGGAGAGCGCCTAGACTTGCGCCCCGCCCGCCCACAGTCCCCGGGGTGCCCGAGGCCTCCCGCGCCCTGGGCGGGCGGCAGGGCAGGGCAGGGCAGGGCAGGGCAGGGCAGGGCAGGGTTTGGCTGGCCGCGGCGGCGGCGGCGGCGGCGGCGGCGGCGGCGGCGGAGGCAGTGGCAGGCAGGCGGCAGGCGGCGGAGCGCGGGGCGCAGGGGACGCGGGCGGCCGGTGCGCGTCACAGGGGCTCGGGCGCGCGCGTCACAGACGCCAGGCGACGGCGCGTCACAGGGGCCAGGCGACAGCGCGCGCGCGCGCGAGGCTTCTTAGGGGCGCCGGCGGCAGCCGCCAGCGTCTACGGCCATACCACCCTGAACGCGCCCGATCTCGTCTGATCTCGGAAGCTAAGCAGGGTCGGGCCTGGTTAGTACTTGGATGGGAGACCGCCTGGGAATACCGGGTGCTGTAGGCTTTTGCCTCCCGCCGCCTCCCTCTCCTTTTGCGCCCCCCCCCCCCGGCCCCAGCGCCGCTCCCTCCACGCTCCTCCCGCCCCTCCTCCCTCCTCACCGGTCGCCCCATCGCCCCGCCACGCCCCCACCGCTGTCCAGCCGCGCGAGTGCCCCGCGGCCGCGGCCACCGCCGCCGCCGCCGCCGCCGCCGCCCAGCCCTTCCACCTCGCGGCCCCACGGGAACCCAGGGCCAACCGGGGCCGGCCCCGCGTGGCCGTGCCCCCGACGCCGCCCTCGTCCGGCGGGCTCCCTCTGTCCTCGGCGGCCTCTTCCCACCCGCCAGGCTCCTGAGAGACCCTAGCGGTCCACTCGGCCGGCGCGGCACCCAAGCAGTTGGTCGAGTCGTGGTGTGCGATGGAACGGATCCCGCTCCGGGCTGCGGAGGCCCGGACAGCTTCAGCAAGCTGCCAGCAGCCCCTCCGTCTTCCAGAGCCCATCTAGGAAAGACCCCGGGTCAGGCCTCTCCAAACAGCACCTACAGAAGGACGGGGCCCACTGGGCTCGAGAGGAGCCTTCCGGGCCTGGCCATCCATCCCAAGCGGGACGGCTTCTGGATTTTCTGATGCCTGCGCCGTGTGTCAGCTTCTCCAAGTCGGTACCTGGCTGTCCTTGATACCGTCGTTCGCGAGAAACCCTCGTTTCCGCACCGGAGTTGGTACGGGTCCTTTTGTGTTGTCTTTCCTTAAAGACGTCCCCTTCCCCAAGTGTCTAAGTTTCAAGCGCCTCCCCCCGCTCCCCGGCTGGGATGCAACTCCGTCTCCGTCTTCGCTTTTGTCTTTTGGGGGGGGGGGGTCCTGCCTTCGTTTGAAAGGTCGGTGTCTGGCTCCTCGTGGATCCCTTGCATCCGTTTTGATTCTGAACAGACTGGATGGAAGGATTAGGAATCTTGCTGCGCTGGCCCAGGGTTTTGGTGTCCCCTCACTCAGGTGCCTCACTCTGTCCTGCCCCCCTCCTGGCCTCTGTCTGCCAGAGGGAGTGGACGAGTCCCCCGAGAGGACATTTCCGTCCTCAGCGGCCAGCCCTTCCTGGCTCCTTGGCTTCAGCTTTCATTTCGTGCGGCTCGGGCAGCTTTGAAAGTCTGCTCTTCCCCTGCCTGTGTCCGCGCAGACTATCGCGGAAAGGGGATCCGGGAAAGCGGGAGGGGAGTTTGCTCCAGGGGAGGAGAGCGGGGATGACAGGGAGGAGGAGAGGGGAGACTTGCCTCAGATCGCACGGACTTTTACATTTTCAAGGGGGGAATTCATCAAGGTAAGCCGTCTCTTCCCCACCGCAGACAGAAAGCAATAGTTGCTCGCTGTGGAGAAGCTGGGACATGCGGGCAGAGCAGGAAGAGAGGACCTCAACCTCCATCCTCTCACCGTTCAGCAATCATCCTGGGAGCGAATATCCTCGTGTTTCCCTTTTCCCGTGGGCCCCACTTTCCCTGCCAGAGCAGACCCAGGGCACCTGTGGCCTGCTTCCTGCTTGCCCGGGATGGCGGGGTGGCGGGGCGGGGCGGGCCGCGCGTCGCTCCCTGCAGGGTAGCGCCCTGGGTGGTTCTGGTTCCGACGGCTCCCCCAATCTGACCTCCGATGAGCGTGTTCTGCTGGGAGAACTGGGGCTGTGTCTCCGTAAGTTTCCCGGAGTGCGGGCCCGGAGGCTTGGTCTCAAACGAAGGCTCGGCAGCAAGGGCCGCCGTTCCTGCGAGGGACTCGCCCTCCCTGAGCGGCAGTTGCCTCATCTGGTTGGAAAGGGGGTCCTGTTAGTGCCTCGTCGGTGGCGTTGTTGCGAGCGCGGAAGCGGGAGCACGGAGCACACCGCTCAGCACGGAGCGCGGCACTGGTTGGTGCGCGCTCATCGTCTGCCGTCCTTCCCTGTGAGCATAGTGCTTTCCGCCGACATTCGCCCGGCACCTGCGGGCCGCGTGCCTGCTTGGGGCCGGACCCAGCAGCCGAGGACGCAGGTGCCAAAATCTCTGCCTTTGGGGGAGTTCGCCGCCTCGTGCCTGGGACGGGAGGACCGACGGCAGACCAACACGTCCCGACGAGAGGCGGCGTCCCCGACGACGGGACGCGGTGCCGTGGGAAATGGAGAGCCTGGCACAGCCGAGGTCCTGGTCAGACATGCGTTGATGGCGTCGCTCTCTTTCCCCCAGCCCGCCCCCCGCCCCCCACCCCGGCCCCCCGGCCCTTTCCTCTCCCTCGCGTCCCGAGGTCCCCTTTCCAACGGGATCCAAGAACGCCCACAGGGCCCAAACTCTTGAGATGGGCAGTGCAGACATCGTGCACTGGATCCCGGGTGGACGACGGGAGAGGGCTGCGGCCCAGAACCCTGAAGCCCAGAGGTCTCGGGACGGGGATACCGGTGACGTCGGGAGGCACCAACGGGTGTTCGGACGTGCGTTTCCCTCCCCGTAATCACACCGTGGCGCTCATCCGTCCATCCTCGGCGTGCTAGCCATCTTGGTAAAACTAAGGAGACTTAACGGGTGAGCTAACCTGTGGGAGACCCTGGGTAATGTCCCTACCTGCGCTCGAGCAGACTGTGGACGCTGTGGTCGTCGGGGAGGGGGTTCTGTACGTCTGGTAGATTGCGTTGGTTTCTCGGGCGAAGTTCTCCGTGTCCTGACTTTTCTGGCTGCTCGTTCTGTCAACTCAGGAAGTCCGGGGGCGCCCCGCAGAAAGAGGAAAAGAGCCAGAACGAAGAGGCGAAGAGAGAAGGAAAGAAACACACAAACAGACACAGACACGCACGCGCACACAAAAACGCGCACACACAGAGCGAGAGCGAGAGCGAGAGCGAGAGCGAGAGCGAGAGCGAGCCCGAGCCCGGCTGCCTGTCCGTGGCTCCTGGGCGTCCGGGTCGCGGGACAGGGATCCCAGGAGCGCTGCACTCCTGAGACCCTGTCTGCACGTCCCAGGGCCCCAGGGGTGATCGCCAGCCCCAGGGCCCCCGCCTCCTTGCCCGGGCCCAGCTCAAGCACCACCGCCCTCCTGTGGGGAAGCTGCCTCTTGGGCAGGGCCTCTCTGTGTCAGCGTGAGCGTCTGTGTGTCTGTCCCGGGGGGTGTCTGTCTGGGTCCGTGTCTCGGATCCTCTCAATCTCTCTGTCTCTGCCTCTGTCTCTGTCTCTGTCTCTGTGTCTCTCAGGTCGGTCAGTCAGGAGCTGTCCAGGGTGGCCGCGGGGCCTGGGGTTGAGGGCGCGGTCCGGGTCCCGTGGGCGGGGCGCGGGGCGGGGCGGGGAAGGGTGGCCCGCCCTGGTCTCCCCGCGCCCCGCCGCCCGCCCCGGAGGGGTTTCCGGTGATGCCCTCTGGTCGCGCCGGTGGCTCCAGCTGGATTTGGGCAAGTTGGGGCCGGGCCGGAGCGGCGGCCGCCGGGGGTTGTTGGGCCCGGGTTCGTTGGGAGGCGCCTCGGGCCGGAGGGGCCTCGCGGGCCCGGGGCCCCGACGCGCCGACGCGCCGACGCGCCGACGCGCCGACGCGCCCGACGCCCCGGGCCACCTGTCCCCGAGCAGAGCAGCCGGATGTCCTGCGACCCGTCGCCGGGATGCGGGCGGACAGGAGGCCTGGAGCGTCCGGGGCCGGCTTGGGAGAGCGCCTAGACTTGCGCCCCGCCCGCCCACAGTCCCCGGGGTGCCCGAGGCCTCCCGCGCCCTGGGCGGGCGGCAGGGCAGGGCAGGGCAGGGCAGGGCAGGGCAGGGCAGGGTTTGGCTGGCCGCGGCGGCGGCGGCGGGGGAGGCAGTGGCAGGCAGGCGGCAGGCGGCGGAGCGCGGGGCGCAGGGGACGCGGGCGGCCGGTGCGCGTCACAGGGGCTCGGGCGCGCGCGTCACAGACGCCAGGCGACGGCGCGTCACAGGGGCCAGGCGACAGCGCGCGCGCGCGCGAGGCTTCTTAGGGGCGCCGGCGGCAGCCGCCAGCGTCTACGGCCATACCACCCTGAACGCGCCCGATCTCGTCTGATCTCGGAAGCTAAGCAGGGTCGGGCCTGGTTAGTACTTGGATGGGAGACCGCCTGGGAATACCGGGTGCTGTAGGCTTTTGCCTCCCGCCGCCTCCCTCTCCTTTTGCGCCCCCCCCCCCGGCCCCAGCGCCGCTCCCTCCACGCTCCTCCCGCCCCTCCTCCCTCCTCACCGGTCGCCCCATCGCCCCGCCACGCCCCCACCGCTGTCCAGCCGCGCGAGTGCCCCGCGGCCGCGGCCACCGCCGCCGCCGCCGCCGCCGCCGCCGCCCAGCCCTTCCACCTCGCGGCCCCACGGGAACCCAGGGCCAACCGGGGCCGGCCCCGCGTGGCCGTGCCCCCGACGCCGCCCTCGTCCGGCGGGCTCCCTCTGTCCTCGGCGGCCTCTTCCCACCCGCCAGGCTCCTGAGAGACCCTAGCGGTCCACTCGGCCGGCGCGGCACCCAAGCAGTTGGTCGAGTCGTGGTGTGCGATGGAACGGATCCCGCTCCGGGCTGCGGAGGCCCGGACAGCTTCAGCAAGCTGCCAGCAGCCCCTCCGTCTTCCAGAGCCCATCTAGGAAAGACCCCGGGTCAGGCCTCTCCAAACAGCACCTACAGAAGGACGGGGCCCACTGGGCTCGAGAGGAGCCTTCCGGGCCTGGCCATCCATCCCAAGCGGGACGGCTTCTGGATTTTCTGATGCCTGCGCCGTGTGTCAGCTTCTCCAAGTCGGTACCTGGCTGTCCTTGATACCGTCGTTCGCGAGAAACCCTCGTTTCCGCACCGGAGTTGGTACGGGTCCTTTTGTGTTGTCTTTCCTTAAAGACGTCCCCTTCCCCAAGTGTCTAAGTTTCAAGCGCCTCCCCCCGCTCCCCGGCTGGGATGCAACTCCGTCTCCGTCTTCGCTTTTGTCTTTTGGGGGGGGGGGGTCCTGCCTTCGTTTGAAAGGTCGGTGTCTGGCTCCTCGTGGATCCCTTGCATCCGTTTTGATTCTGAACAGACTGGATGGAAGGATTAGGAATCTTGCTGCGCTGGCCCAGGGTTTTGGTGTCCCCTCACTCAGGTGCCTCACTCTGTCCTGCCCCCCTCCTGGCCTCTGTCTGCCAGAGGGAGTGGACGAGTCCCCCGAGAGGACATTTCCGTCCTCAGCGGCCAGCCCTTCCTGGCTCCTTGGCTTCAGCTTTCATTTCGTGCGGCTCGGGCAGCTTTGAAAGTCTGCTCTTCCCCTGCCTGTGTCCGCGCAGACTATCGCGGAAAGGGGATCCGGGAAAGCGGGAGGGGAGTTTGCTCCAGGGGAGGAGAGCGGGGATGACAGGGAGGAGGAGAGGGGAGACTTGCCTCAGATCGCACGGACTTTTACATTTTCAAGGGGGGAATTCATCAAGGTAAGCCGTCTCTTCCCCACCGCAGACAGAAAGCAATAGTTGCTCGCTGTGGAGAAGCTGGGACATGCGGGCAGAGCAGGAAGAGAGGACCTCAACCTCCATCCTCTCACCGTTCAGCAATCATCCTGGGAGCGAATATCCTCGTGTTTCCCTTTTCCCGTGGGCCCCACTTTCCCTGCCAGAGCAGACCCAGGGCACCTGTGGCCTGCTTCCTGCTTGCCCGGGATGGCGGGGTGGCGGGGCGGGGCGGGCCGCGCGTCGCTCCCTGCAGGGTAGCGCCCTGGGTGGTTCTGGTTCCGACGGCTCCCCCAATCTGACCTCCGATGAGCGTGTTCTGCTGGGAGAACTGGGGCTGTGTCTCCGTAAGTTTCCCGGAGTGCGGGCCCGGAGGCTTGGTCTCAAACGAAGGCTCGGCAGCAAGGGCCGCCGTTCCTGCGAGGGACTCGCCCTCCCTGAGCGGCAGTTGCCTCATCTGGTTGGAAAGGGGGTCCTGTTAGTGCCTCGTCGGTGGCGTTGTTGCGAGCGCGGAAGCGGGAGCACGGAGCACACCGCTCAGCACGGAGCGCGGCACTGGTTGGTGCGCGCTCATCGTCTGCCGTCCTTCCCTGTGAGCATAGTGCTTTCCGCCGACATTCGCCCGGCACCTGCGGGCCGCGTGCCTGCTTGGGGCCGGACCCAGCAGCCGAGGACGCAGGTGCCAAAATCTCTGCCTTTGGGGGAGTTCGCCGCCTCGTGCCTGGGACGGGAGGACCGACGGCAGACCAACACGTCCCGACGAGAGGCGGCGTCCCCGACGACGGGACGCGGTGCCGTGGGAAATGGAGAGCCTGGCACAGCCGAGGTCCTGGTCAGACATGCGTTGATGGCGTCGCTCTCTTTCCCCCAGCCCGCCCCCCGCCCCCCACCCCGGCCCCCCGGCCCTTTCCTCTCCCTCGCGTCCCGAGGTCCCCTTTCCAACGGGATCCAAGAACGCCCACAGGGCCCAAACTCTTGAGATGGGCAGTGCAGACATCGTGCACTGGATCCCGGGTGGACGACGGGAGAGGGCTGCGGCCCAGAACCCTGAAGCCCAGAGGTCTCGGGACGGGGATACCGGTGACGTCGGGAGGCACCAACGGGTGTTCGGACGTGCGTTTCCCTCCCCGTAATCACACCGTGGCGCTCATCCGTCCATCCTCGGCGTGCTAGCCATCTTGGTAAAACTAAGGAGACTTAACGGGTGAGCTAACCTGTGGGAGACCCTGGGTAATGTCCCTACCTGCGCTCGAGCAGACTGTGGACGCTGTGGTCGTCGGGGAGGGGGTTCTGTACGTCTGGTAGATTGCGTTGGTTTCTCGGGCGAAGTTCTCCGTGTCCTGACTTTTCTGGCTGCTCGTTCTGTCAACTCAGGAAGTCCGGGGGCGCCCCGCAGAAAGAGGAAAAGAGCCAGAACGAAGAGGCGAAGAGAGAAGGAAAGAAACACACAAACAGACACAGACACGCACGCGCACACAAAAACGCGCACACACAGAGCGAGAGCGAGAGCGAGAGCGAGAGCGAGAGCGAGAGCGAGCCCGAGCCCGGCTGCCTGTCCGTGGCTCCTGGGCGTCCGGGTCGCGGGACAGGGATCCCAGGAGCGCTGCACTCCTGAGACCCTGTCTGCACGTCCCAGGGCCCCAGGGGTGATCGCCAGCCCCAGGGCCCCCGCCTCCTTGCCCGGGCCCAGCTCAAGCACCACCGCCCTCCTGTGGGGAAGCTGCCTCTTGGGCAGGGCCTCTCTGTGTCAGCGTGAGCGTCTGTGTGTCTGTCCCGGGGGGTGTCTGTCTGGGTCCGTGTCTCGGATCCTCTCAATCTCTCTGTCTCTGCCTCTGTCTCTGTCTCTGTCTCTGTGTCTCTCAGGTCGGTCAGTCAGGAGCTGTCCAGGGTGGCCGCGGGGCCTGGGGTTGAGGGCGCGGTCCGGGTCCCGTGGGCGGGGCGCGGGGCGGGGCGGGGAAGGGTGGCCCGCCCTGGTCTCCCCGCGCCCCGCCGCCCGCCCCGGAGGGGTTTCCGGTGATGCCCTCTGGTCGCGCCGGTGGCTCCAGCTGGATTTGGGCAAGTTGGGGCCGGGCCGGAGCGGCGGCCGCCGGGGGTTGTTGGGCCCGGGTTCGTTGGGAGGCGCCTCGGGCCGGAGGGGCCTCGCGGGCCCGGGGCCCCGACGCGCCGACGCGCCGACGCGCCGACGCGCCGACGCGCCCGACGCCCCGGGCCACCTGTCCCCGAGCAGAGCAGCCGGATGTCCTGCGACCCGTCGCCGGGATGCGGGCGGACAGGAGGCCTGGAGCGTCCGGGGCCGGCTTGGGAGAGCGCCTAGACTTGCGCCCCGCCCGCCCACAGTCCCCGGGGTGCCCGAGGCCTCCCGCGCCCTGGGCGGGCGGCAGGGCAGGGCAGGGCAGGGCAGGGCAGGGCAGGGCAGGGTTTGGCTGGCCGCGGCGGCGGCGGCGGCGGGAGGCAGTGGCAGGCAGGCGGCAGGCGGCGGAGCGCGGGGCGCAGGGGACGCGGGCGGCCGGTGCGCGTCACAGGGGCTCGGGCGCGCGCGTCACAGACGCCAGGCGACGGCGCGTCACAGGGGCCAGGCGACAGCGCGCGCGCGCGCGAGGCTTCTTAGGGGCGCCGGCGGCAGCCGCCAGCGTCTAGGGCCATACCACCCTGAACGCGCCCGATCTCGTCTGATCTCGGAAGCTAAGCAGGGTCGGGCCTGGTTAGTACTTGGATGGGAGACCGCCTGGGAATACCGGGTGCTGTAGGCTTTTGCCTCCCGCCGCCTCCCTCTCCTTTTGCGCCCCCCCCCCCCGGCCCCAGCGCCGCTCCCTCCACGCTCCTCCCGCCCCTCCTCCCTCCTCACCGGTCGCCCCATCGCCCCGCCACGCCCCCACCGCTGTCCAGCCGCGCGAGTGCCCCGCGGCCGCGGCCACCGCCGCCGCCGCCGCCGCCGCCGCCCAGCCCTTCCACCTCGCGGCCCCACGGGAACCCAGGGCCAACCGGGGCCGGCCCCGCGTGGCCGTGCCCCCGACGCCGCCCTCGTCCGGCGGGCTCCCTCTGTCCTCGGCGGCCTCTTCCCACCCGCCAGGCTCCTGAGAGACCCTAGCGGTCCACTCGGCCGGCGCGGCACCCAAGCAGTTGGTCGAGTCGTGGTGTGCGATGGAACGGATCCCGCTCCGGGCTGCGGAGGCCCGGACAGCTTCAGCAAGCTGCCAGCAGCCCCTCCGTCTTCCAGAGCCCATCTAGGAAAGACCCCGGGTCAGGCCTCTCCAAACAGCACCTACAGAAGGACGGGGCCCACTGGGCTCGAGAGGAGCCTTCCGGGCCTGGCCATCCATCCCAAGCGGGACGGCTTCTGGATTTTCTGATGCCTGCGCCGTGTGTCAGCTTCTCCAAGTCGGTACCTGGCTGTCCTTGATACCGTCGTTCGCGAGAAACCCTCGTTTCCGCACCGGAGTTGGTACGGGTCCTTTTGTGTTGTCTTTCCTTAAAGACGTCCCCTTCCCCAAGTGTCTAAGTTTCAAGCGCCTCCCCCCGCTCCCCGGCTGGGATGCAACTCCGTCTCCGTCTTCGCTTTTGTCTTTTGGGGGGGGGGGGTCCTGCCTTCGTTTGAAAGGTCGGTGTCTGGCTCCTCGTGGATCCCTTGCATCCGTTTTGATTCTGAACAGACTGGATGGAAGGATTAGGAATCTTGCTGCGCTGGCCCAGGGTTTTGGTGTCCCCTCACTCAGGTGCCTCACTCTGTCCTGCCCCCCTCCTGGCCTCTGTCTGCCAGAGGGAGTGGACGAGTCCCCCGAGAGGACATTTCCGTCCTCAGCGGCCAGCCCTTCCTGGCTCCTTGGCTTCAGCTTTCATTTCGTGCGGCTCGGGCAGCTTTGAAAGTCTGCTCTTCCCCTGCCTGTGTCCGCGCAGACTATCGCGGAAAGGGGATCCGGGAAAGCGGGAGGGGAGTTTGCTCCAGGGGAGGAGAGCGGGGATGACAGGGAGGAGGAGAGGGGAGACTTGCCTCAGATCGCACGGACTTTTACATTTTCAAGGGGGGAATTCATCAAGGTAAGCCGTCTCTTCCCCACCGCAGACAGAAAGCAATAGTTGCTCGCTGTGGAGAAGCTGGGACATGCGGGCAGAGCAGGAAGAGAGGACCTCAACCTCCATCCTCTCACCGTTCAGCAATCATCCTGGGAGCGAATATCCTCGTGTTTCCCTTTTCCCGTGGGCCCCACTTTCCCTGCCAGAGCAGACCCAGGGCACCTGTGGCCTGCTTCCTGCTTGCCCGGGATGGCGGGGTGGCGGGGCGGGGCGGGCCGCGCGTCGCTCCCTGCAGGGTAGCGCCCTGGGTGGTTCTGGTTCCGACGGCTCCCCCAATCTGACCTCCGATGAGCGTGTTCTGCTGGGAGAACTGGGGCTGTGTCTCCGTAAGTTTCCCGGAGTGCGGGCCCGGAGGCTTGGTCTCAAACGAAGGCTCGGCAGCAAGGGCCGCCGTTCCTGCGAGGGACTCGCCCTCCCTGAGCGGCAGTTGCCTCATCTGGTTGGAAAGGGGGTCCTGTTAGTGCCTCGTCGGTGGCGTTGTTGCGAGCGCGGAAGCGGGAGCACGGAGCACACCGCTCAGCACGGAGCGCGGCACTGGTTGGTGCGCGCTCATCGTCTGCCGTCCTTCCCTGTGAGCATAGTGCTTTCCGCCGACATTCGCCCGGCACCTGCGGGCCGCGTGCCTGCTTGGGGCCGGACCCAGCAGCCGAGGACGCAGGTGCCAAAATCTCTGCCTTTGGGGGAGTTCGCCGCCTCGTGCCTGGGACGGGAGGACCGACGGCAGACCAACACGTCCCGACGAGAGGCGGCGTCCCCGACGACGGGACGCGGTGCCGTGGGAAATGGAGAGCCTGGCACAGCCGAGGTCCTGGTCAGACATGCGTTGATGGCGTCGCTCTCTTTCCCCCAGCCCGCCCCCCGCCCCCCACCCCGGCCCCCCGGCCCTTTCCTCTCCCTCGCGTCCCGAGGTCCCCTTTCCAACGGGATCCAAGAACGCCCACAGGGCCCAAACTCTTGAGATGGGCAGTGCAGACATCGTGCACTGGATCCCGGGTGGACGACGGGAGAGGGCTGCGGCCCAGAACCCTGAAGCCCAGAGGTCTCGGGACGGGGATACCGGTGACGTCGGGAGGCACCAACGGGTGTTCGGACGTGCGTTTCCCTCCCCGTAATCACACCGTGGCGCTCATCCGTCCATCCTCGGCGTGCTAGCCATCTTGGTAAAACTAAGGAGACTTAACGGGTGAGCTAACCTGTGGGAGACCCTGGGTAATGTCCCTACCTGCGCTCGAGCAGACTGTGGACGCTGTGGTCGTCGGGGAGGGGGTTCTGTACGTCTGGTAGATTGCGTTGGTTTCTCGGGCGAAGTTCTCCGTGTCCTGACTTTTCTGGCTGCTCGTTCTGTCAACTCAGGAAGTCCGGGGGCGCCCCGCAGAAAGAGGAAAAGAGCCAGAACGAAGAGGCGAAGAGAGAAGGAAAGAAACACACAAACAGACACAGACACGCACGCGCACACAAAAACGCGCACACACAGAGCGAGAGCGAGAGCGAGAGCGAGAGCGAGAGCGAGAGCGAGAGCGAGCCCGAGCCCGGCTGCCTGTCCGTGGCTCCTGGGCGTCCGGGTCGCGGGACAGGGATCCCAGGAGCGCTGCACTCCTGAGACCCTGTCTGCACGTCCCAGGGCCCCAGGGGTGATCGCCAGCCCCAGGGCCCCCGCCTCCTTGCCCGGGCCCAGCTCAAGCACCACCGCCCTCCTGTGGGGAAGCTGCCTCTTGGGCAGGGCCTCTCTGTGTCAGCGTGAGCGTCTGTGTGTCTGTCCCGGGGGGTGTCTGTCTGGGTCCGTGTCTCGGATCCTCTCAATCTCTCTGTCTCTGCCTCTGTCTCTGTCTCTGTCTCTGTGTCTCTCAGGTCGGTCAGTCAGGAGCTGTCCAGGGTGGCCGCGGGGCCTGGGGTTGAGGGCGCGGTCCGGGTCCCGTGGGCGGGGCGCGGGGCGGGGCGGGGAAGGGTGGCCCGCCCTGGTCTCCCCGCGCCCCGCCGCCCGCCCCGGAGGGGTTTCCGGTGATGCCCTCTGGTCGCGCCGGTGGCTCCAGCTGGATTTGGGCAAGTTGGGGCCGGGCCGGAGCGGCGGCCGCCGGGGGTTGTTGGGCCCGGGTTCGTTGGGAGGCGCCTCGGGCCGGAGGGGCCTCGCGGGCCCGGGGCCCCGACGCGCCGACGCGCCGACGCGCCGACGCGCCGACGCGCCCGACGCCCCGGGCCACCTGTCCCCGAGCAGAGCAGCCGGATGTCCTGCGACCCGTCGCCGGGATGCGGGCGGACAGGAGGCCTGGAGCGTCCGGGGCCGGCTTGGGAGAGCGCCTAGACTTGCGCCCCGCCCGCCCACAGTCCCCGGGGTGCCCGAGGCCTCCCGCGCCCTGGGCGGGCGGCAGGGCAGGGCAGGGCAGGGCAGGGCAGGGCAGGGCAGGGTTTGGCTGGCCGCGGCGGCGGCGGCGGCGGCGCCCGGAGGCAGTGGCAGGCAGGCGGCAGGCGGCGGAGCGCGGGGCGCAGGGGACGCGGGCGGCCGGTGCGCGTCACAGGGGCTCGGGCGCGCGCGTCACAGACGCCAGGCGACGGCGCGTCACAGGGGCCAGGCGACAGCGCGCGCGCGCGCGAGGCTTCTTAGGGGCGCCGGCGGCAGCCGCCAGCGTCTACGGCCATACCACCCTGAACGCGCCCGATCTCGTCTGATCTCGGAAGCTAAGCAGGGTCGGGCCTGGTTAGTACTTGGATGGGAGACCGCCTGGGAATACCGGGTGCTGTAGGCTTTTGCCTCCCGCCGCCTCCCTCTCCTTTTGCGCCCCCCCCCCCCGGCCCCAGCGCCGCTCCCTCCACGCTCCTCCCGCCCCTCCTCCCTCCTCACCGGTCGCCCCATCGCCCCGCCACGCCCCCACCGCTGTCCAGCCGCGCGAGTGCCCCGCGGCCGCGGCCACCGCCGCCGCCGCCGCCGCCGCCGCCCAGCCCTTCCACCTCGCGGCCCCACGGGAACCCAGGGCCAACCGGGGCCGGCCCCGCGTGGCCGTGCCCCCGACGCCGCCCTCGTCCGGCGGGCTCCCTCTGTCCTCGGCGGCCTCTTCCCACCCGCCAGGCTCCTGAGAGACCCTAGCGGTCCACTCGGCCGGCGCGGCACCCAAGCAGTTGGTCGAGTCGTGGTGTGCGATGGAACGGATCCCGCTCCGGGCTGCGGAGGCCCGGACAGCTTCAGCAAGCTGCCAGCAGCCCCTCCGTCTTCCAGAGCCCATCTAGGAAAGACCCCGGGTCAGGCCTCTCCAAACAGCACCTACAGAAGGACGGGGCCCACTGGGCTCGAGAGGAGCCTTCCGGGCCTGGCCATCCATCCCAAGCGGGACGGCTTCTGGATTTTCTGATGCCTGCGCCGTGTGTCAGCTTCTCCAAGTCGGTACCTGGCTGTCCTTGATACCGTCGTTCGCGAGAAACCCTCGTTTCCGCACCGGAGTTGGTACGGGTCCTTTTGTGTTGTCTTTCCTTAAAGACGTCCCCTTCCCCAAGTGTCTAAGTTTCAAGCGCCTCCCCCCGCTCCCCGGCTGGGATGCAACTCCGTCTCCGTCTTCGCTTTTGTCTTTTGGGGGGGGGGGGTCCTGCCTTCGTTTGAAAGGTCGGTGTCTGGCTCCTCGTGGATCCCTTGCATCCGTTTTGATTCTGAACAGACTGGATGGAAGGATTAGGAATCTTGCTGCGCTGGCCCAGGGTTTTGGTGTCCCCTCACTCAGGTGCCTCACTCTGTCCTGCCCCCCTCCTGGCCTCTGTCTGCCAGAGGGAGTGGACGAGTCCCCCGAGAGGACATTTCCGTCCTCAGCGGCCAGCCCTTCCTGGCTCCTTGGCTTCAGCTTTCATTTCGTGCGGCTCGGGCAGCTTTGAAAGTCTGCTCTTCCCCTGCCTGTGTCCGCGCAGACTATCGCGGAAAGGGGATCCGGGAAAGCGGGAGGGGAGTTTGCTCCAGGGGAGGAGAGCGGGGATGACAGGGAGGAGGAGAGGGGAGACTTGCCTCAGATCGCACGGACTTTTACATTTTCAAGGGGGGAATTCATCAAGGTAAGCCGTCTCTTCCCCACCGCAGACAGAAAGCAATAGTTGCTCGCTGTGGAGAAGCTGGGACATGCGGGCAGAGCAGGAAGAGAGGACCTCAACCTCCATCCTCTCACCGTTCAGCAATCATCCTGGGAGCGAATATCCTCGTGTTTCCCTTTTCCCGTGGGCCCCACTTTCCCTGCCAGAGCAGACCCAGGGCACCTGTGGCCTGCTTCCTGCTTGCCCGGGATGGCGGGGTGGCGGGGCGGGGCGGGCCGCGCGTCGCTCCCTGCAGGGTAGCGCCCTGGGTGGTTCTGGTTCCGACGGCTCCCCCAATCTGACCTCCGATGAGCGTGTTCTGCTGGGAGAACTGGGGCTGTGTCTCCGTAAGTTTCCCGGAGTGCGGGCCCGGAGGCTTGGTCTCAAACGAAGGCTCGGCAGCAAGGGCCGCCGTTCCTGCGAGGGACTCGCCCTCCCTGAGCGGCAGTTGCCTCATCTGGTTGGAAAGGGGGTCCTGTTAGTGCCTCGTCGGTGGCGTTGTTGCGAGCGCGGAAGCGGGAGCACGGAGCACACCGCTCAGCACGGAGCGCGGCACTGGTTGGTGCGCGCTCATCGTCTGCCGTCCTTCCCTGTGAGCATAGTGCTTTCCGCCGACATTCGCCCGGCACCTGCGGGCCGCGTGCCTGCTTGGGGCCGGACCCAGCAGCCGAGGACGCAGGTGCCAAAATCTCTGCCTTTGGGGGAGTTCGCCGCCTCGTGCCTGGGACGGGAGGACCGACGGCAGACCAACACGTCCCGACGAGAGGCGGCGTCCCCGACGACGGGACGCGGTGCCGTGGGAAATGGAGAGCCTGGCACAGCCGAGGTCCTGGTCAGACATGCGTTGATGGCGTCGCTCTCTTTCCCCCAGCCCGCCCCCCGCCCCCCACCCCGGCCCCCCGGCCCTTTCCTCTCCCTCGCGTCCCGAGGTCCCCTTTCCAACGGGATCCAAGAACGCCCACAGGGCCCAAACTCTTGAGATGGGCAGTGCAGACATCGTGCACTGGATCCCGGGTGGACGACGGGAGAGGGCTGCGGCCCAGAACCCTGAAGCCCAGAGGTCTCGGGACGGGGATACCGGTGACGTCGGGAGGCACCAACGGGTGTTCGGACGTGCGTTTCCCTCCCCGTAATCACACCGTGGCGCTCATCCGTCCATCCTCGGCGTGCTAGCCATCTTGGTAAAACTAAGGAGACTTAACGGGTGAGCTAACCTGTGGGAGACCCTGGGTAATGTCCCTACCTGCGCTCGAGCAGACTGTGGACGCTGTGGTCGTCGGGGAGGGGGTTCTGTACGTCTGGTAGATTGCGTTGGTTTCTCGGGCGAAGTTCTCCGTGTCCTGACTTTTCTGGCTGCTCGTTCTGTCAACTCAGGAAGTCCGGGGGCGCCCCGCAGAAAGAGGAAAAGAGCCAGAACGAAGAGGCGAAGAGAGAAGGAAAGAAACACACAAACAGACACAGACACGCACGCGCACACAAAAACGCGCACACACAGAGCGAGAGCGAGAGCGAGAGCGAGAGCGAGAGCGAGAGCGAGAGCGAGCCCGAGCCCGGCTGCCTGTCCGTGGCTCCTGGGCGTCCGGGTCGCGGGACAGGGATCCCAGGAGCGCTGCACTCCTGAGACCCTGTCTGCACGTCCCAGGGCCCCAGGGGTGATCGCCAGCCCCAGGGCCCCCGCCTCCTTGCCCGGGCCCAGCTCAAGCACCACCGCCCTCCTGTGGGGAAGCTGCCTCTTGGGCAGGGCCTCTCTGTGTCAGCGTGAGCGTCTGTGTGTCTGTCCCGGGGGGTGTCTGTCTGGGTCCGTGTCTCGGATCCTCTCAATCTCTCTGTCTCTGCCTCTGTCTCTGTCTCTGTCTCTGTGTCTCTCAGGTCGGTCAGTCAGGAGCTGTCCAGGGTGGCCGCGGGGCCTGGGGTTGAGGGCGCGGTCCGGGTCCCGTGGGCGGGGCGCGGGGCGGGGCGGGGAAGGGTGGCCCGCCCTGGTCTCCCCGCGCCCCGCCGCCCGCCCCGGAGGGGTTTCCGGTGATGCCCTCTGGTCGCGCCGGTGGCTCCAGCTGGATTTGGGCAAGTTGGGGCCGGGCCGGAGCGGCGGCCGCCGGGGGTTGTTGGGCCCGGGTTCGTTGGGAGGCGCCTCGGGCCGGAGGGGCCTCGCGGGCCCGGGGCCCCGACGCGCCGACGCGCCGACGCGCCGACGCGCCCGACGCCCCGGGCCACCTGTCCCCGAGCAGAGCAGCCGGATGTCCTGCGACCCGTCGCCGGGATGCGGGCGGACAGGAGGCCTGGAGCGTCCGGGGCCGGCTTGGGAGAGCGCCTAGACTTGCGCCCCGCCCGCCCACAGTCCCCGGGGTGCCCGAGGCCTCCCGCGCCCTGGGCGGGCGGCAGGGCAGGGCAGGGCAGGGCAGGGCAGGGCAGGGCAGGGTTTGGCTGGCCGCCCGGCGGCGGCGGCGGCGGGAGGCAGTGGCAGGCAGGCGGCAGGCGGCGGAGCGCGGGGCGCAGGGGACGCGGGCGGCCGGTGCGCGTCACAGGGGCTCGGGCGCGCGCGTCACAGACGCCAGGCGACGGCGCGTCACAGGGGCCAGGCGACAGCGCGCGCGCGCGCGAGGCTTCTTAGGGGCGCCGGCGGCAGCCGCCAGCGTCTACGGCCATACCACCCTGAACGCGCCCGATCTCGTCTGATCTCGGAAGCTAAGCAGGGTCGGGCCTGGTTAGTACTTGGATGGGAGACCGCCTGGGAATACCGGGTGCTGTAGGCTTTTGCCTCCCGCCGCCTCCCTCTCCTTTTGCGCCCCCCCCCCCGGCCCCAGCGCCGCTCCCTCCACGCTCCTCCCGCCCCTCCTCCCTCCTCACCGGTCGCCCCATCGCCCCGCCACGCCCCCACCGCTGTCCAGCCGCGCGAGTGCCCCGCGGCCGCGGCCACCGCCGCCGCCGCCGCCGCCGCCGCCGCCCAGCCCTTCCACCTCGCGGCCCCACGGGAACCCAGGGCCAACCGGGGCCGGCCCCGCGTGGCCGTGCCCCCGACGCCGCCCTCGTCCGGCGGGCTCCCTCTGTCCTCGGCGGCCTCTTCCCACCCGCCAGGCTCCTGAGAGACCCTAGCGGTCCACTCGGCCGGCGCGGCACCCAAGCAGTTGGTCGAGTCGTGGTGTGCGATGGAACGGATCCCGCTCCGGGCTGCGGAGGCCCGGACAGCTTCAGCAAGCTGCCAGCAGCCCCTCCGTCTTCCAGAGCCCATCTAGGAAAGACCCCGGGTCAGGCCTCTCCAAACAGCACCTACAGAAGGACGGGGCCCACTGGGCTCGAGAGGAGCCTTCCGGGCCTGGCCATCCATCCCAAGCGGGACGGCTTCTGGATTTTCTGATGCCTGCGCCGTGTGTCAGCTTCTCCAAGTCGGTACCTGGCTGTCCTTGATACCGTCGTTCGCGAGAAACCCTCGTTTCCGCACCGGAGTTGGTACGGGTCCTTTTGTGTTGTCTTTCCTTAAAGACGTCCCCTTCCCCAAGTGTCTAAGTTTCAAGCGCCTCCCCCGCTCCCCGGCTGGGATGCAACTCCGTCTCCGTCTTCGCTTTTGTCTTTTGGGGGGGGGGGGTCCTGCCTTCGTTTGAAAGGTCGGTGTCTGGCTCCTCGTGGATCCCTTGCATCCGTTTTGATTCTGAACAGACTGGATGGAAGGATTAGGAATCTTGCTGCGCTGGCCCAGGGTTTTGGTGTCCCCTCACTCAGGTGCCTCACTCTGTCCTGCCCCCCTCCTGGCCTCTGTCTGCCAGAGGGAGTGGACGAGTCCCCCGAGAGGACATTTCCGTCCTCAGCGGCCAGCCCTTCCTGGCTCCTTGGCTTCAGCTTTCATTTCGTGCGGCTCGGGCAGCTTTGAAAGTCTGCTCTTCCCCTGCCTGTGTCCGCGCAGACTATCGCGGAAAGGGGATCCGGGAAAGCGGGAGGGGAGTTTGCTCCAGGGGAGGAGAGCGGGGATGACAGGGAGGAGGAGAGGGGAGACTTGCCTCAGATCGCACGGACTTTTACATTTTCAAGGGGGGAATTCATCAAGGTAAGCCGTCTCTTCCCCACCGCAGACAGAAAGCAATAGTTGCTCGCTGTGGAGAAGCTGGGACACGCGGGCAGAGCAGGAAGAGAGGACCTCAACCTCCATCCTCTCACCGTTCAGCAATCATCCTGGGAGCGAATATCCTCGTGTTTCCCTTTTCCCGTGGGCCCCACTTTCCCTGCCAGAGCAGACCCAGGGCACCTGTGGCCTGCTTCCTGCTTGCCCGGGATGGCGGGGTGGCGGGGCGGGGCGGGCCGCGCGTCGCTCCCTGCAGGGTAGCGCCCTGGGTGGTTCTGGTTCCGACGGCTCCCCCAATCTGACCTCCGATGAGCGTGTTCTGCTGGGAGAACTGGGGCTGTGTCTCCGTAAGTTTCCCGGAGTGCGGGCCCGGAGGCTTGGTCTCAAACGAAGGCTCGGCAGCAAGGGCCGCCGTTCCTGCGAGGGACTCGCCCTCCCTGAGCGGCAGTTGCCTCATCTGGTTGGAAAGGGGGTCCTGTTAGTGCCTCGTCGGTGGCGTTGTTGCGAGCGCGGAAGCGGGAGCACGGAGCACACCGCTCAGCACGGAGCGCGGCACTGGTTGGTGCGCGCTCATCGTCTGCCGTCCTTCCCTGTGAGCATAGTGCTTTCCGCCGACATTCGCCCGGCACCTGCGGGCCGCGTGCCTGCTTGGGGCCGGACCCAGCAGCCGAGGACGCAGGTGCCAAAATCTCTGCCTTTGGGGGAGTTCGCCGCCTCGTGCCTGGGACGGGAGGACCGACGGCAGACCAACACGTCCCGACGAGAGGCGGCGTCCCCGACGACGGGACGCGGTGCCGTGGGAAATGGAGAGCCTGGCACAGCCGAGGTCCTGGTCAGACATGCGTTGATGGCGTCGCTCTCTTTCCCCCAGCCCGCCCCCCGCCCCCCACCCCGGCCCCCCGGCCCTTTCCTCTCCCTCGCGTCCCGAGGTCCCCTTTCCAACGGGATCCAAGAACGCCCACAGGGCCCAAACTCTTGAGATGGGCAGTGCAGACATCGTGCACTGGATCCCGGGTGGACGACGGGAGAGGGCTGCGGCCCAGAACCCTGAAGCCCAGAGGTCTCGGGACGGGGATACCGGTGACGTCGGGAGGCACCAACGGGTGTTCGGACGTGCGTTTCCCTCCCCGTAATCACACCGTGGCGCTCATCCGTCCATCCTCGGCGTGCTAGCCATCTTGGTAAAACTAAGGAGACTTAACGGGTGAGCTAACCTGTGGGAGACCCTGGGTAATGTCCCTACCTGCGCTCGAGCAGACTGTGGACGCTGTGGTCGTCGGGGAGGGGGTTCTGTACGTCTGGTAGATTGCGTTGGTTTCTCGGGCGAAGTTCTCCGTGTCCTGACTTTTCTGGCTGCTCGTTCTGTCAACTCAGGAAGTCCGGGGGCGCCCCGCAGAAAGAGGAAAAGAGCCAGAACGAAGAGGCGAAGAGAGAAGGAAAGAAACACACAAACAGACACAGACACGCACGCGCACACAAAAACGCGCACACACAGAGCGAGAGCGAGAGCGAGAGCGAGAGCGAGAGCGAGAGCGAGAGCGAGCCCGAGCCCGGCTGCCTGTCCGTGGCTCCTGGGCGTCCGGGTCGCGGGACAGGGATCCCAGGAGCGCTGCACTCCTGAGACCCTGTCTGCACGTCCCAGGGCCCCAGGGGTGATCGCCAGCCCCGGGCCCCCGCCTCCTTGCCCGGGCCCAGCTCAAGCACCACCGCCCTCCTGTGGGGAAGCTGCCTCTTGGGCAGGGCCTCTCTGTGTCAGCGTGAGCGTCTGTGTGTCTGTCCCGGGGGGTGTCTGTCTGGGTCCGTGTCTCGGATCCTCTCAATCTCTCTGTCTCTGCCTCTGTCTCTGTCTCTGTCTCTGTGTCTCTCGGTCGGTCAGTGAGAGAGCATGTGCAGGGTCACCTGGGGCCTGGCTGGGGTGGAGCGGTTCGGGTTCCGTGGGCGGGGCGCGGGGACGGGGCGGGGCGGGGAAGGGTGGCCCGCCCTCGTCTCCCCGCACCCCGCCGCCCGCCCCGGAGGGGTTTCCGGTGATGCCCTCTGGTCGCGCCGGTGGCTCCAGCTGGATTTGGGCAAGTTGGGGCCGGGCCGGAGCGGCGGCCGCCGGGGGTTGTTGGGCCCGGGTTCGTTGGGAGGCGCCTCGGGCCGGAGGGGCCTCGCGGGCCCGGGGCCCCGACGCGCCGACGCGCCGACGCGCCGACGCGCCGACGCGCCCGCCCAGGGCCACCTGTCCCCGAGCAGAGCAGCCGGATGTCCTGCGACCCGTCGCCGGGATGCGGGCGGACAGGAGGCCTGGAGCGTCCGGGGCCGGCTTGGGAGAGCGCCTAGACTCCCGCGCCCCGCCCGCCCACAGTCCCCGGGGTGCCCGAGGCCTCCCGCGCCCTGGGCGGGCGGCAGGGCAGGGCAGGGCAGGGCAGGGCAGGGCAGGGCAGGGTTTGGCTGGCCGCGGCGGCGGCGGCGGCGGCGGCGGCGGGAGGCAGTGGCAGGCAGGCGGCAGGCGGCGGAGCGCGGGGCGCAGGGGACGCGGGGCGGCCGGTGCGCGTCACAGGGGCTCGGGCGCGCGCGTCACAGGGGCCAGGCGACGGCGCGTCACAGGGGCCAGGCGACAGCGCGCGCACGCGCGAGGCTTCTTAGGGGCGCCGGCGGCAGCCGCCAGCGTCTAGGGCCATACCACCCTGAACGCGCCCGATCTCGTCTGATCTCGGAAGCTAAGCAGGGCCGGGCCTGGTTATGGAACGGATCCCGCTCCGGGCTGCGGATGCCCGGACAGCTTCAGCAAGCTGCCAGCAGCCCATCCGTCTTCCAGAGCCCATCTAGGAAAGACCCCGGGTCAGGCCTCTCCAAACAGCACCTACAGAAGGACGGGGCCCACTGGGCTCGAGAGGAACCTTCGGGGCCTGGCCATCCATCCCAAGCGGGACGGCTTCTGGATTTTCTGATGCCTGCGCCGTGTGTCAGCTTCTCCAAGTCGGTACCTGGCTGTCCTTGATACCGTCGTTCGCGAGAAACCCTCGTTTCCGCACTGGAGTTGGTACGGGTCCTTTTGTGTTGTCTTTCCTTAAAGACGTCCCCTTCCCCAACTGTTTAAGTTCAAGCCCGCCTGCCTGGGATCCAATTCTGTCTCAGCTCTTCCTTTTATCTTTTGCTTGTCATTCCCTTTTAATCCCGAATAATATTCCGTTGTAAATTAATACTACATTTCGTTCATACATATTTCTGTATGATATCATCTTGTTTGTTTTCCCCATTTGGCTATTGTGACTAATTTTACTCTGACCGTTGCTCTAAGCTACCTTATATAGTTGGTGCTTTCACTTTTTCGGGGATGAATGCCCAGGGTCGTGTGATAATTCTGTTTCATTTTTTGTGCAATCACCATAGTGTTTTCCACAGTGCCTGCAATATTTTCCATTTTCATTTGCAATGCAAAGGAGTTCTGATTTTCCCAGATCCTCTCTAACACTGTTATTTTATGTTGTTTTTATAATAGACATTGTATCTTGTGTGAGGTGATGTTTCGTTTTGGTTTTGATATGCAATTTCCTGTTGATGTGTTTGTTGAGCATGTTTTTGGCTCTGTATATCTTCTTCGTAGAAATTTATATTAAAGTCTTGCATAATTTTGAATTGTGTTTTTAATTGTTTTGTTGTCATGTTGTTGGAGTTCTTCATATAATCTGGATGTTAATCCCTTATCATACATATGATTTGTTAATATTTTCTCCTATTCCATGGCTTGTCTTTTCACTGTGTTGACTGTGCTTTTGATGCATAAAAGTTTTTAAATTTGATGAAGTCTCATTTATATTTTCTCGTTTTTGCTTCTGTTTTTGGTGTCATATTCAAGAAATCATTTTCAAACTCCATGCCATGAAGATTTTCCCCTGTTTTCTTAAAAGAGGTTTATAGTCTTGATCTTGAGTTTTGGTCTTTTGTCCACTCTGAGTGTATTTTTGTATGTGGGGTATGGTAGGTGTCCAACTTCATTCTTTTGTGTGTAGATATCCAGTTTCCCCAGCACCATTTGTTGAAAAAACTACTTTATCCATTGAGTTGTCTTGGCACCCTTGTTGATCATCTGACCATGTATGTCACAGTTTACTTCTCTGCTCTCTATTTTATTCCATTGGTTTATATATCTGTCTTTTTTCAATACCACACTGTTTTAATTGCTGTAGCTTTGTACTAAGTTTTAAAATCAGGAAGTATGATACTTCCACCTTTGTTTGTCTTCTTCAAGATTATTTGGCTGTTCAAGGTCTATTGCTGTTCCAAATAAATTTTAGGATGGACTTTCAATTTCTTCAAAAACAGCATTTAAATTTTTATAGGAATTGTATTGAATCTGCACAGTGTTTTGGGCAGTACTGGCATTGTAACAATGTTAAATCTTCCCGTTCATTAACATGAGATTCACTTCATTTATTTGTGTTAGTAATTTTCTTCAGCAATGTTTTGTAGTTGTCTGTGTACAAGTCTTTCTCTCCTGGATTAAGTTTATTCCAAAGTATTTTATTATATTTGATGCTGTTGTAAATGGCATTGTTGTCTTAATTTCCTTTTCAGAGTGTTCATTATTAGTGTATAGACATGCAACTGATTTTTGTGTGTTGATTTTGTATCCTACAACTTTGCTGAATTTATTTGTTCTAATTTTTTTTTTTTTTTTTTGCGTGTGGAACCTTTAGGATTTTGTACACAGAAGATCAGACAGAGATAATGTTTTACTTCTTCCTCTCCAGTTTGGATGCCTCTATTTCTTTTTCTTACTTAATTACTTTGGCTAGAACTTCCTATACTATGTTAAATGGATCTAAGATTCTTGGTTGACAGTTTTATTTTCTTTCTATATTTTGAATTTTCATCCCAAAGCCTCCTAACCTTTATTTTTTCTAATGCAAAGTCAGTTGTTAACCTTACAGAGGATTCATTATGTGTAATGAATTGTTTTCTCTTGCTGTTTTTAATTTTCTCTCTGTCTTTCAATATTTTGACCATGAGGTGTCTGGATGTGAATTTCTTCTTGGAGTTCATTAAGGTTCTTGGATGTGTAGATTAATAATTTTCATCAAATTTGGGTGTCTTCAGCCTTTAATTCTTTGAATATTTTTTCTGTACATTTTTCTCTCTCCTCTCCTTCTAGTGCTCTCATTAGGTATCTGATGGTATGCTTAATAGTTTTTCATATTACTCTGAGGTTTTGTTTATTTTTCTCTATTGTTCTTTTCTTTTGGTTCTTTAGATTTCAGTCTCTATCAATATGTCTTCAAGTTCTTTGATTATTTCATCTGCTTGCTCAAGTTTACTGCTGATTTCCTCTAGTGAAAATTTCCTTTTGATTGTTGTACTTTTTAACTTCAGAATATTCATTTGGTTGTTGTTGATATTTTTAAAATATATTTTCTACATTTTTATTGGCATTCTCTAATTGACAAGATATTTCATCATACCTTCTTGTACTCTTTCAGCATAGTTTCCTTTAGGTTTTTGAACACATTTAAAATTGTTGCTTTGAAGTTTTTGCGCTATGTCTGATCTGGACTCTTTCAAAGGCAATTTCTGTTGCTTCTTTTCCTTTTACGGATCACACTTCCCTGTATCTCTGCGTGTCTTAAAATTTTTTGTTCAAAACTGGATGCTTTAGATAATATTTTTTAGCAACTCTGGATACTCATATGACTTTTCTCTGCCCCTCACCTTCTTGGGTTGTCGTTATTAGATTCCTTATTTTTTATTGACTTGACTGGACTATATGTTGAAGTTTATTTCTCTTGCAATTTTGGGGCCCTCTGATGTCACTCCTTAGTGCTGTATGCTTGGGTATGTGTACTCTCAAGTTGGGATGCCAAGGTTTTTAACAGTGCTCTCTTTGATTCTCTCTTTCCCTGATCTGCTAAGTTTCTGCCTCTTTGGTCATCACATCCCACTATTAGATTCCAGTAATTGATGGCTGGTTGCACTGTCATTTTTGAGAGTTCCCTGAGGCATCGATTGCTCTACTGTCTGATCTAAATATTTGGAGCTTTTATGAGAGCAGTCTTTGAAACCTGTCTTTGAAGTTTATTTTAACTTAGGAAGGCTCTTCTTAGCTGTTTCCTCGCTTGGTTTGTATTATACACTTCTGGTGGGTTTATGATTTAGATTGTTGCTCTCATTAAGCTACCATCCTCTTCTTAATTGCTTATGACCAAAATCACCACTGTTTTTCACAGTACCCTTAAGGTTGAGTTTCCCCATGCTCTTTTCCAAATAAAGTCAGTTTCCTTAGGGAGAACGAGGAAGTTCTTTTCTTTCTCTTTTTTTTTAAAGATTGGCACCTGAGCTAACATCTGTTGCCAATCTTTTTTTCCTTCTTCATCACAAAGCCCCCAGTACATGGTTGTATATTCTAGTTGTGAGTGCCTCTGGTTGTGCTACGTGGGACACCGCCTCAGCATGGCCTGATGAGTGGTGCCAAGTCTGCACCCAAGATCTGAACCAGAGAAACCCCAGGCTCTGGAAGCGGAGCGTGCACACTTAAACACTCGGCCATGGGGCCGGCCCCTGAAGCTCTTTTCTTATGGCCTGCCTCTCTCCCTGGGCAGGTCCACCATGCCACTGCTATGGAGTTAGGTTGGAGACAGTGGCATGCTATTGTCACATGACTTCTCTTCTCTGTGGGTGGGGCATAGCTCCTGTCCTTCTGCCACTCCTGGCATGGAACCTCCTCTCTTGGTGTAGAATTTCCACCCTATGAGTGATCTGGGGTAAGGGCATTCAGGGCCCATTATTCTCAGCCTGCTGTGCTTGGAATAGAGCTTCTGCCCTAAGAGTGGAGGTTGGGTGGAATAAAGGAGCTTTAGACCTCTCGATCAAGCTTGCCTGGAACAGAGCTTCTGCAGCGTAGAGCTAGATGAGATGAGAAATGGTGGTGGTCTGCCTCATCCAGGGTGAAACTATAGTTGTATACTGGGAGCTGGGGACAAGGGAGCCCTATCTTTTTAGCTGCTCATCCCCAGAGTGGAGTTTCTGTTGCACTGAGCTGGATGGAGGGGAGGGAGGGAGTGGGTCAAGGTTTAAATGCTGCAGACTCTCACTGCTCTTCCTGAAATTAGTAGGTTTTCCTGGATAACTGTTTATTCATTTGCTGTATGCTTTTAGGATAATTTCCACTCACTTTAATATTTTTTGTTTTGCTTTTAATTTTCATCAGTAATGTTTGTTTCATTTTGGAGAGTGTCTGTGGAGCTCCCCATGCCATCATTCTGGAAATGTTTTTTGCATCATTGCTTCCCAGTTCCTGAAGAGTGAATCCTTTTTTTCAAATGAAAGGAAGCAGATAAAATTGGAGATGCTCCAGTTGAACATAAAGTGAACTAATGCAGGGGCTGGAAGTGTTGATTGACTGGCTTGTCTCTTGTTTCATCCCCAGCTGAAATCCCTATCCTCCAAGCCCTTGATCCAGGTGCAAATACTGTTGAGAATCACTTGCCTTCAGGACGAAGCCCTCACTCTGTGCACTGGCCCTACATGATCTCACCCTTTCTGCTCTTATCCACTCACTCCTCAGCCCTTCCCTTGTGTATCAGTTAGAGTTCCATCAGAAAAACAGAACCAGAAGGATATGTGTACATATGAAGAGATTTGTTGCAAGGATTCACTTATGCGATTGTGGGATTTTGGTAAGTCAGCCTGAAATCTGTAGGTCAGGCTGTCAGGAAGGGCATGCTGGAAACTCTCAGGCAGGAGGTGATGCTACTGTCCACAGGACATTGTCCACAGGAGGAACTTCTTCCTCAGGGAAAAACTCAGTTCTGTTCTTAAAGCCTTTCAATTGATTGGATTAGGCCCACCCACATAATCCAGGACCACCTCTGTTATGTAAAGTCAACTGATTGTAGATATTAATTGCATCTATAAAATATCTTCACAGCAACATCTAGATCAGTGTTTGGTGGAATAACCAGGTACTTTAGCGTAACCAAGTTGACACGTAAAACTGACCATCACACCACACTTCAAATACTGTACTCTTTCCTGAACACTCCATATCTTATCATTCCCATGAAATTTTGGGATATTTCCTTCCCTTGGTCTAGAGGACCCTTAGCCTCCTTCTCTGTCTCCTGATTTCCACCTCCAAGAACCTACAAAAGTATTGCTTCTTCCATGGAGCCCTCCTTGACTCCTCCAGGCAGAATTAGTTGAATCTCTTATGAGTTCCCATAACTTTTGCTCATACCATGTTTTGACACATTACCATTCTCTCCCATCAGTATTTGCTCCAGTCTCCATCTCCCCCAACATATCCTGAAGTACTTGAGGGCAGGGACTGTATCTTATTCCTCTCTTGGTCTCCAGCACAATGCCAGGCACAGAGAAGCTGTAAATAGATCCCAGAGAGGTTGAGTTATTGGAGAGCCTGCAACTTGCTGGAAAGTATGGTTTTTGTGGTTGGCAAAGCAGACAGGCAGCATGAGCCTAAGTTCATCAGAGCAGCTCTAACCTCCCGTTTAGCTGGTTGCATGATCCTGAACTCATGGAGTAGACCTTGTGGCGTGTCCACAGGAAGCCTTGCAGTCCCTGTGCCCATAACTGCAGTAGGAAAGTGTGCCCTTCCAGCAGGACAACATGACTGGCCAGGGAAGTGATTTGGGATGGGTTCTTCTGATTAGTCATTTTCCCCTGGAGTGTGTTTTGTAGAACCCCACCCTCTTTTGGCCAGCTCCAAACATTTATAGCTCATTTCAGTTTCTCCTGGCCCATTTGCACAGTTAAGTAAAATTAAGCACTGACTACCACTGAGCACTAAAGAAATGCTCATTCATTGGAGATTTAGAGAAAGAAACAAAAAGCAATCAATTGTCCAGAACCCTATCTCCCCATGCCTGCCCTAGGATAGATGACTTCATAGTCCTCAGGTTGATGTTACCAGCCCCTCCCAGCCCCGTTGCTTGTTTAGCTGTCATCTGTCCCATGCCAGGAACAACAAGAGGAATAAGACTGAGTCTTAAGAAGTTTGCATATCTTTGTAGGGGTCCTGCTGTGAGGATAATGATGAACCACCTATTGCAGCTTCTTCATTCTGTGGTCAGAGCTCAGACACTTTTGGATGAGTACCTGACCTCCCCCTACCTTCTCCTCCTTTGTGCTTTCAGAACAAGACCAGACTTTTGACCAGACTTTTGAGACTTTTTGAGAAAGACATCTTCCCTTTCTCAAGCCTGTTATACAAGAAGTGGGGCAGGGCCACCCCATGCTACTGTACCTTGAGTTATGCTCTCCTAAGACCCAGGAAGGTTTACCATCTATAGCACAAACAACTACTCTCTTTTATTTAGGAAGACAAAGCTAATGAACATTCTTCCCTTTGGAACTTCTTGACTAACTTCAAAGGCACTTTTTAATCCATGAAGGACAAGATTCAAACAGACTTGTTGTATTTGTTATTAGTGTTTTTTTTTTCAAAAAGGAAGACACTTCCCTTACTCAGGCTGAAACCCATCTGATATTTTTATCCCACAATTAGATAAACACAAGAAATGATTTCTACAAGCTCTGACTGAGGAAGCACAAGAGAAATAGTTACTCCAAGGAGCAGTGTCTTCGGCCCTGCAAGAAGCTGGCCCTAACTCTCGTCTTAAAGGGCCCCTGGTTGTTCTCTCCCCTATCATGTCAAATGATCTTTCTTCATGCTACCTGACAGCATCCTGTGTCTTCCCTTGTTTGCTGTCTCCTGCTAGAGGCTGAGCACTCTGAGAGCTTGCCAGTTCTGTTCACTTTCACATGCACGATCCCCACAGCAAGGATTTCAGGTGACATGAAGGTGGGGAGAAAGGGAACTAGTAACTTTTTAGGCACTTTGTGCTAAGAAATTTTACATACTCTGTCTCATTTATTCTTACAACACCCCTAGAAAGTAAATATCGTTACTCAATTTTACAGAGGAGGAAGCCCAAGTTGAAACATCTCCTGAATGGTATTGTGTGTGTGTGTGTATGTGCATGTGTGTGTTTAAATGTCTCAAGTCTGTGAGAACTGCAATCAGAATCTAAGAAAGTGCCACTTAGAGTGAATAAATCTTAAAGAAGAAAAATGCTCCAGTATGACGAAAACCCAGTACCCAAAAATGTCAATTATGCCTCTGAGGTTAACTAACATTTACTAGAGCTTCATATTGCCAGGCACAGTGGTGAGCATCTTATTTGGGCAGGTACTATTCCGACCTCCACTTTACAAATGGAAAAACTGAGATAAAGAGGGACTAGGTGACATTCCCGAGGTCATATAGCTAGTAACTGGTAGAGCTTGGATTTGAATCTTGGCAGTCTAATCTCAGGACCCCAGGTGTTAATCAAAGATGTGGAGGAGAAGGGAGGTGTGATTTGTAAAATGAATGAAAAAACCCCACTTTTCGATCCAGAAGACTGATGATAAAAGCATCAACAAATAGGGGCTGGCCCAACGGCGCAGTGGTTAAGTTCACATGTTCCACTCTGGCGGCCTGGGGTTTGCCGGTTTGGATCCTGGGTGCAGACCTACGCACTGTGTCTCCAGTCATGCTGTGGCAGGTGTCCCACATATAAAGTACAGGAAGATGGGCACAGATGTTAGTTCAGGGCCAGTCTTCCTCAGCAAAAAGAGGAGGATTGGTGGAAGATGTTAGTGCAGGGCTAATCTTCCTCAAAATAAGTAAATAAAATAAAAAGTATCAACAAACATTTGTATAGCACTTCTTACGTCACAAAGCACGTGAGTTTTTTTTAAAGATTTTATTTTTTCCTTTTTCTCCCCAAAGCCCCCAAGTACATAGTTGTATATTCTTAGTTGTGGGTCCTTCTAGTTGAGGTATGTGGGACGCTGCCTCAACCGTGGTTTGATGAGCGGTGCCATGTCCTCGCCCAGGATTTGAACCAATGAAACACTGGGCCGCCTGCAGTGGAGCACGTGAACTTAACCACTGGGCCATGGGGCTAGCCCCCACATGATTTTTTCTTGCACATCATTTCACTGTGTTTCTCAGGATGGCTTTGGGAGGCAGGAGAGGTGAGTGTTCTCATTCTCAGCTGACAGTTGGGAAAGAGAAGCTCAGAAAGGTGAAGTGACTTGCCCAGTAAGTCTGTTCCATGAGGCGGCCATGATGGCTCTCCTTCATCTTCTCACCTGTCCAGGACTGGAGGCTGGTGGGATTTCACACTAGATGCCAGCTCCCCAGGGACCAAGTCTGGAACTAAAGGTACTGCTTGGAGAGGGGAAGAGGGAAGCCTGAGGTGGGAGGAAGTGGATAATGAGGGGTACACCCTTATTCTCACCCAGCTTTGGGGATAAACACTTTTCATCTTTGGCCTTGCAAGACTGGTGTGGCCAAGACCCCACAGTGCTGGGCCAGTGGCAAAGTGAAGAGCCGTTCCAGAGTGAGTGGGGGCGGGTGAGGGGAGAGCGTGATTCCATAGAGGAATCCTCTTGGTTTTCATCTCAACAGCTGGTCCCCAAGTGGTGATAGCAAAAGGGGCAGAGTGTGGAAGGTGAATCTAGGGGCTCATGGGCCACCAGGTTTCCTTACTAAGCAAATCCCTCTCAGAGGTGCCAGGAATGTCTCTGAGGCCTCCTGCATTTGAGAGGAGGCTGACTCCATCACCCACTGCTCAGTGCTCAGCACTGGGATTTGCATTACTGGATGCTTAATAAATGTTGGATCAGTGAATTTGCTTCCTGTTTAAGTCTTGATTTTTGTAGTTAGGCAAACCCCTCTGTCCTTTGATTATTCTTCATTTTGTCACCTCATTTAATCTTGTCTATAGACTCTGATATTTTACTAACGGGCTACTGCAGCTGCAGATGGTCTATGGCTCTTTTCTGTGTCCTCTTCCTTCTGGGATCAAGGCTAAAGGAGCTGCCATATCTAGAACACTACCATTTTCACGACAGGGCTACAATTTGTAGGAACTGTGCAGTGGTGTTTAAAACTTCTGTTCATGAGAAAATATGATCTCCTTAGGGGCTGGGCAGCTTTTTCAGCCTGTTTTTTTGCCCATAGAAGGTTTGGACTTACGGGTTGTTTCAAACCTCAAAAAGTCACAGTCTGCTTTAGTCTAGGCTAGTAGAAAAAAATTTTTTTGCAGTACAAATATCTCAAAAATTTAGTCAGCTGTTAATTTATTTGATATGTCAGACTCATGCTTATAGCCACACTCACACTTCATTGAGACATGTCTCCCATCTAGACTTAATTATGAGTATCTTGAATGCATCAGGTTCTCTATCCTTGTCTTCTTCTCTGAGCCATTTTTATCCAAGTGACAGGATTTGTTGAGTCACTCCTCAATTCAGAATTTATCAAAATGTCACTGCTGCCCCTTAATTCGGCACTTCACATGAGCTTGGGTTTTAACGAGCCTTTACTGCTCACAGCTTTTCTAAGTTTCATCTTGTACTGGTTGCAGATGAGAAATTGTTGTGACTTTGAACACAGCAGGTCCCGGAATTTCTGGATTCCCTCTATTCCTTTTCATCCCACTTCCAAGCTGGTCAATTATTTTCTTTTCTTTTTTTTTTTTTAAGATTTTATTTTTATTTTTTTTTCCTTTTTCTCCCCAAAGTCCCCCGGGACATAGTTGTATATTCTTAGTTGTGGTTCCTTCTAGTTGTAGCATGTGGGACGCCGCCTCAGCGTGGTTTGATGAGCAGTGCCATGTCCATGCCCAGGATTCAAACTGATGAAACACCGGACCACCTGCAGTGGAGCGTGCGAACTTAACCACTCAGCCACGGGGCCAGCCCCTTTATTTTCTGAGCTTGTTTCTTTCCTGTAGTACTTTAAGATGCATCCCACAGCAATCAAGGCACACTCTTAATAGTCTATTTTCCTAATTACTCACCTGAAAGCACAGGATTATTAGTGCATTATTTGCCTTCCAAATTATGTTTACCACTACAGAACAAGGGTTACCATCATTCCAGTCTCCAACAACAGTTTCCTCACTGCCCACTCCTAGAGCCAATCCCTCATATTTTAACAGCTGTTGTCATTATTGTTCTTGTTCTTGTTCAACACTGCATTTTTAGGTAACAATGGCAATATCACTCAGCTTTCATTGGTTATGCTGCAGTAACAAGTCTAAAATCTCGATGGTGTAAGATAACAAAAGATTATTTCACATTCATTGTACATGTTGGCAACAGCTCTGCTCCACTTCCTCTGCTCCACTTCCTTTTTGCTTTTACTAAAGGAGCATTCTTTATCTGGGACATTGATGTGCTAGTGGAAAAGAGAAAAATAGTGGTAGCAGAAGCACAAGATATCATCAAATGTAATATAAATTATTAATTTCATAATAAAATATAAATTATATAATTTTATAACACATATTTCTGTATGTCTTATATTTGTAAGAATATTAAAGAAAATAGTCCATCTGGTCTAGTGTTTCATGTAAGGCCCCTGTTCCTTTGTTAACTTTCTGTCTGGATGATCTTTCCATTGAGGTAAGTGGGGTGTTAGGTCCCCTTTTATTATTGTGTTGTTATCAATTTCTCCCTTTACGTCCATTAATAGTTGCTTTATATACTTTGGTGCTCCTATATTAGGTACATATATATTAATAAGTGTTATGTCTTCTTGGTGGAATGTCCCTTTTATCATTATATAATGCCCATCTTTGTCTCTCGTTATCCTTTTTATATTGAATTCTGCTTTGTCCAATATAAATATGGCAACACCTTCTTTCTTTTGCTTCCCATTTGCCTGGAGTATCATCTTCCATCCCTTCACTCTCAGCCTACGTTTGTCTTTAGAGTTGAGATGTGTTTCCTGGAGGCAGTGTATTGTTGGGTCTTGTTTTTCAATCCATTAAGCCACTCTGTATCTTTTGATTGGAGAATTCAATCCATTTACATTTAGAGTAATTATTGATATATGAGGGCTTAATGCTGCCATTTTATCTCTTGTTTTCTGGTTGTTCTATATTTCCACTGGTTTTTTTCCCCTTGTATTTCTGTCTGCCATTTCACTTTCGTGATTTTCATTAATGGGTTTCTCAGTTTTCTCTTTATTTGTGATTTGTGACTCTGATCTGATTTTTTTATTTTGTGGTTACCATGAAGTTTGTATGAAAGATCTCATAGATGAGCTAGTCCTTTTTCTGATAGCTTTTTATCTTCATTTGCCTATGCAGGTTCCATCCCTATCTTCTTCCCCTTAAATAGTTTGTTGCCATAAATTATTGTTTTTTGTGTTGTGAGTTTGTAACCAAATTGAAATGTTTATAGTTACCTTTCATGCTTTCTTTCCTTCTATCCTTTATGTTATAATTGTTTGCTATCCTATTCTGATAGAGAGTTTCAATTTTCTGATTATGCCTATTTATCTCTTTGCTCAAAGTTTTGTAAACCTTTGCCTTTCTGTTTCAGGTACGAGGGCTCCTTTCAACATTTCTTGTATGGCAGCTCTGGTGGCAATGAGCTCCCTCAGCTTTTGTTAGTCTGGGAAAGCTTTTATTTCTCTGTCACACATGAAGGATAATTTGACTCGATAGAGTATTCTTGGCTGATATTTTCCATCTTTCAGTATTTTTAATATGTCATTCTACCCTCTCCTAGCCTCTAAAGGTTCTGCTTAGACATCTGCTGAAAGCCTGATGGGATTTCCTTTGTAGGTTATTTTCTTCTCTCTTGCTGCCCTTAATAGTTTTGCTTTTTCTTTAACTTTTGACACTTTTAATATTACATGTCTTAAAGAAGTACTTTTTGCATTGAGGTAATTAGGAGTTTATTAGCTTTATGTACTTGCATGCTCAGTTCTTTCCCCAGGTTTGGGAAGTTCTCAATTATTATTTTTTTGAATGAGCTCTCTGCCCCTTTCTCCCTCTGGGATGCCTGTGATCCTTATGTTACTTTCCCTAATTGAGTTCAATAGTTCTCAAAGAATTTCTCCATTTTTAAAAAATCTTGGTTCTCTCTCCTCTTCCATCTGAATCATTTCTAGGTTTCTGTCTTTGAACTCACTAATTCTCTCCTCCATAAGGTCTGCTCTATTTTTAATGCTTTCTACATATTTTTTAAAATCTCATTAATTGTATTCTTCATATGCAGAATTTCTGTTTGGGTTTTGTTTTAGAGCTTCAACCTTCTTGGTGAAATATTCCTTCTGTTCATTAATTTTACTCCTGAGCTCATTGAACTGTTTTTCTGAGTTTTCTTATAACTTGTTGAGTTTCTTTATGAAACCTATTTTGAATTCTCTGTCCGTTAGATTGAAACTAGAATGTAGGTCTAGTTTCTGGAGTCTTGTCAGTTTCCTTCTGTTCTGCAGTGTCCCTGTATTTCTTCATGGTTTCTGATGAATTGATTCTTTGCTGTTGCATTTGTGATAGTAATCATCTTTTCTTATTTGGATATGGCTTTGGTTACTTGATCCAGATCTGCTTCTAATTGTATTTGGGAGCCTGTACTTTCCAACTTCCACTGCCTCTATCAGAAGTATTGTCAGTGCCCTCCTTGTGCAGCTTGTGCCTCTGGGATTGCTGGTGCCTTGCTGCTTAGATGTTGCTGCAGTCTCATGTCACACCATTGGGGTCAATAGGCTGTGAGCACTTCTGCTGCTTCTGGGTTCACCTGGGTTTCATGTTCCTCCACTGGTTCTCCATGGGCTTGGATGCTTCTGTCCCATGTGTCACGTACACTGCTCTTCCTGCGTTGTTTGGGTGTGCACCACTACCAGGGGTGATGGGTTCATGGGTTTGGCTGGCACTGGTAAGGGCCTGGTGACCTGGAGACTTGTATGCAGCCCTCACTGACGGTGAAGCTGGTATCGGGGTGCTGTCCCTGGGGGCTGTGTTACCAGTTCTGCTGTGGTTCCTGATGCTTCTGGTTGCAGTTTCCACCTTCCACCTGGTTGGGGGCAGGGGCTGTTTTTCTGCTCCTGTCTCATCTCTTCACATTTGTGTGGGTTGGGCTGTTGCCACTGCTGCCACTCCAGTGACTGCTGCATGGGCAGAGCCACTGCAGTGCCCATGGGAGTTTACACATGCAGGCCAGGCCACCCTCCCCTCCATTCACAGTTGCATGGGATACTGTGCAAACTCAACAAGTTTTTTTCCTGCATTGTATAATCTGCTCTTAATCCCACCCAGTGTATTATTAATTTCAGACATTGTAACTTACATCTCTGGAAATTCAATTTGAGTCTTTTTATATCTTCTTTGTCTACGTTTATTATGCTTTACTTTAGCTTCTTGAACATATGGAATATTGCTATGATGACTGTTTTAATCTCTTTGTCTACTAATTCTATTATTTTTGTCATTTCTGAGTTTGTTTTGATTCATTTTTCTCACTATGGGTATGTTTTCCTACTTATTTTCATGTCTAGTATGCAAATAATGCCTGCTATGAGAATTATTTTTAAGATTCTGTGGACATCTTAAAGAAAATAACAATGTTCAATAGTTTGTTCCAGGGAAAAATGAGCATTTCCTGTTTTTTTTTTTTTTTTTTTTTTTTTTGCTGGTTTCTCATAGAAGCAGCACAGAGGAAAAGATTCAGAAACTAAGGATAAAGATGCAGGAAGATCGCGATGGAGAGGAATGAAATTGAGGAGCTCTAATGGATGGTATTTCTCTTCTTAGGAAGGTAGGAGATAAGGCCAATAATTGAGTGTGAGGGAAAAGTAGAAGGGGAGAAAATTGAAGAGTATGAAATGTGCTCAGGGCTGCAGCTGGGTGATAAGGAATCAACCAAAAAGTAATAACTTGATTGTTTTAATAGTTGGTCCTAGCTGAGGTTAGGGGTTAGGCCTGGAAAATGTGGGCAGTAGTATTGTCCAGGCAGGACTCCTCATTACATTCTGTAGATCCCTAAATGTGCACTAGCTTCCATGAATCTCCTTGGACAGAAGGGCTCTCTGAGTGCTAAGTCTCACAGCACAGACACTGCTTTCTTTCAGTCAGTCATGCCACACCTCTGCTTGGCACTCTTCTTTATCAGATGGAAACTTTTTGGGGTTATGCATAACTTTTCAGGGTCCCACCACTTTGGTACTCTTTCTGGATACTGCATGAGGATGTTAGAACTCTTGAATTAATCTTGTTACTTTCTTCTTTTAAGTTTCAGTATTTATCCTTTGCCTCTCTGCTTCTTTCACCCTTCTTCACCTTTCCCTCCTTCCTGTATAGCTGTATAACCATTCCCCTTTTCTTTTTTGAATCTTTGTTCTTGAGAGTAACATATAAAACTCATTCTGACTGCCAGTCTTTTGTGTAATCGCCTATCTTTAGTTTTCTATTGCATTTCTGTGGCAATTGTTAATTTTTTCCAAAAATTTATTCTCCCTTTTCCTGTGCATGTGACTTCTCAGCCTGACTAAATTTCCAAGCTTCCCTTGCATCTAACTGAGGCAATGTAACAAAATTTTTGCCAGTAGAATGTGAGAAGCTATGTGTCCAACATCTGCCTCTCTTGCTTAAAATAAATTGCTTTTCCTGGGCTTCCTGTCTCTTCCCTTCTTATCAACTGAAATGTAGAGGTTGTGGCAACTTTCATTATGGTGCAGAGAATAACAGCCTAGGAGATCAAGAATTTTTGACTTGTGAAGAAGCTGGGTCCCTTATGACTTAATGGAGCAAGCCTACCCCATCAGTCTGAAACTATCCCCCCATTCACGAAGACCTTCAGACTGTTGAGTGAAAGAGAAGGTATTAAGCCACCATATATTTGGGTCTCTTTGTTATAACAGTTTAGCCTTTAACCTAACATACACATTTATTCCTAAATGGTAGTATATTATTAACATCACAGGAAGGGAATCCTTTGTTTTTGTATCTTTTATTTTGTTGGAAAAAAGATAGTCTGCTTGGGCTTAATACTGCCAAGGTAGAATTTGCCTGTGTAACTTTTCTATTGATGACTCATCCATAATAACAACTTACATGGTTTCTAAAACGGATTCATATACATCATCTTATTTAATTCAAAGAAAAATCCCAAAGGTAGATATTATTATTTCTGTTCTATAGATTAAAAAATTTAGACTCACAGGGATTATGAGACTTACACAAATTCACACAGCTACTTAAGTAACAGAGTCAAGTCTCAAAGCCATTTGCGAACTATTTAGTTTACTGCTTGTCCCAAGTAGATCATGCTGCTTAGTAAAATTAGGACTATTTGAAGTACCTTTTAATAACAAACCCAACTCTCCAACCAAACTAATCAGTCACTTAATCAACGGTTATGTAAGTGCCAGTTATATTCAAGACATTTTCATAGGGGGGTAGGTTACAGGCAAATATCAACTGTTCTCTGAGTGCTAACTAACACAGAAGAACATATATATGTAAATAGGTGCCAAAGTGGGGGAAGAGTAAATAGAATATTGCTAAGCCCTTTTCGTGTTTTAGCTACTGTGATAATGAGGTGTCTTATTGTTATTATAAGTAAGTCCTAGAGGGGTTAAGACACTCACCCAAAGTCACACAATCAGTAGGTTTCAGGGTTGGGATTTGACCCTGTGTCTGTAAAGACTTCAAAGCCCATGTTATTACCACTAAAGCATGAATGTGACAGAGCTTTATCAGAGAGCGATCATTTCCCTCCAAGGAGTCAGAAAGGCTTGATAGAGGAGATGGAGTTAGATCTGGGTGGGATTTGGATACAGACAGAAAATATGGGAATGGGAATGGGAAAGGGAAGATACCTTGGTAAGGGACCCAAGGTGTGAGTGAGGGACAGTGAAGGGCCAGCTCTGTTGGTAAGGGTGGTTTATGCAGGGGAGCATGGGGACATTTGCTCCATACCTCTAGTCTGCCAAGGAAGACAGTCTAGAAATGCTAGCTGTCTGCCTGATACCCTCTTGTCAGTCCACATGTGTTTTCACATTATTCTGAGTACCTGGATCTGGGTCTACCCTGCCCCAGATTCTGTGAACTGGGAGAGAGGGTCAGTCCTGCCCTCTGCTCAGGCTTTCACCCTTTTATGTACATTTAGATCAGAAGTCTGAACTGGCCTTCATATGAACACCAATGACAGTCAAGTACCCAGCAAAGAGGCACTTAATTTAATTGCTCCTTCAGGGTCCACTTAGAGTGATCTCTGTGGATATTTCTCCCAAGTGTCTCCCCCAGGCAGTGACAAATTTTGCTAAAGATGAGCCAAAAAATCTTGGCAAGATCAGTTTAAATAGGAGAAGAAATCTTCATCTCATCTAGACCTGTCTTGTCTTAGTTCGCATACTGCCTTGTTGTCACTAGGTTTCCAACCTCAGTTGTGGTCAACAGAGAAAGGACGGATATACATAAAATCTATTATCTTCACGAAAGTGAAAGAATTTTTTCAAGGTAATTAGGAATATTCTGAAGATGGTTCATTGTATAGGGTGATATAAAAGAATGAGAAAAATTCTACTCATAACTTTAAGTCTGCATAATTTGCATTATTAAATGTATAAAAGACTTGACGATTTTTGTTTAGCTGACTCAAAGTCAGTAACATTTGTGGATTTCTCACTGTGTATTATTACTATTTGATCAGGAAATGAAATAGTAAAGCAAATAGGATGCCAAAACTGGCTGAGAGTTTAGGGTTTGCCTTCCACACCTCAATCATAATAAATGTCCACATAAATTCTTGGTTGATTTTTCTTTTTCTTGACTTTTCTTTGGCATTTGACAAGGTTGGATTTAGCGGGGGCAACTGACAATTTACACAGCAAAGAATTGTAGGCTGGAATCAGAAGTCCGGGGACTAGATACCAGCTTTGTCAATAATATTCTTTGTGACGAGGATAAGTCACTTAGATGCCTTGTGTCTTTACAATAAATAGGTTGGACTAGATCATCTTCAAAGTATATTTCAGATTTAAACCTGGACATATGAGATTTTGGCGTTTCTTGATTTTTAGTTTTCTGGTCTTAACATATGTTTACAATTTACCTTCATATATAATAGAAGGACATTGGATTAATTATATAGTGTCTATGAAAATCCTTAAACCCCTTAGAGATAAAAACAATGGAAGTAGTCAATTTCTCCATTATTAATTAAATACCTTAAAACAGTAATAATTCTCCATTTGTAAAATTATGAAAAATAAGTTGGAACTAAGATAAAACTTCACTAAAGCAAATTATCTTCCACAGAAAATTCCATCTATCTTTTTTTTTTTAAAGATTTTAATTTTTTCCTTTTTCTCCCCAAAGCCCTCCAGTACATAGTTGTATATTCTTCGTTGTGGGTCCTTCTAGTTGTGGCATGTGGGACGCTGCCTCAGCGTGGTTTGATGAGCAGTGCCATGTCTGCGCCCAGGATTCGAACCAACGAAACACTGGGCCACCTGCAGCGGAGTGTGCGAACTTAACCACTCGGCCACGGGGCCAGTCCCAAAGATTCCACCTGTCTTTAGGAAAAACTCAATGAAGCAAACTTTTAATTTCAGAAATTTTGAGGACACTTCATGCTGTTTCTTTAAAGTGATTAAACCATCCAAGATGCATTTTTATTTTCTCTGAAACTTGAGCACTGAAGGGTCTGGTAAGTGTGGAAAATAACCACTGTTTAAATGTCCTATCGCCTTGCGTGTGGGGAGTTGGGTTGTCTGAATGTAGTATGTGTTTAAACTTGACAATAGATACCTGAAATCTTTTTCTTTTCCCTCACATCTTTGGTCATAATCTTGTGAAGATTGATGAGAATTAAAGCCCATGCCCTATGAACCTCTAGAGAGAAAGGTCTTTGTTATTTTCAGAAGAGGAAATGACCGACTAAGGTCCAACAGAGATTTCGTGGTCATCCTTAGAAAGAGTCTTGGCATCTGATTCTTTGATATCCTTGTTGACCAATTGGATGAGGAGACTGTCCACCTGCCCTGGAAATTATAGTGAGAGGGTAATTATCTGAGGGATAATTTGCTCCCAGAATGTGAATTGGTTTGTTGACATTTCCTTGTGCTCAGCACCTGTTCAAAACTTGCATTTATGTTGCTGTTTATTTAATTTTTCTATCCTCACTCTGGAGCTGAGCTAAGAGAATGACCAGGTTTAAGATTTCCTTTACAATAGGTTCTCTTGGCGCTCCAGTAACGCTATAATATGATAGAGCTGGACACTACAGCTCAGTATTTGGTGATGGACATGTCTGTCTCTTCCTAGGTGTGGCCGCAGCATTCTGAGTCTCTGGTTTGTAATCTGTACTGTGGAGCAGACTGTGAGTGATGACGGGGCATCATGTGGCTAGAATCTACCTCAGCTGTTCAGTCTCACAGTGGTTAAACAGAAGTCACTCACCAGATTGTGGTGAGGAACCAATAAAGTTACAGAGCAGCAAATACAGTCTGCAGATACCCAACTCAAACTTAAAAAGTGTCCCAAACAAAAACGAAACAAGCATATTGTATTTATTACATTCACCAAAGTGATCGAGCTGACCTGATACCTTGCTGCTGGGAAGATGGAGCTGGAACTCCACCATTCCATCAGCTCTGATCAGAGTCCTCACTAATGCAACTTACTGCTCTCAGTCAGAGGAATCTTAGGCCTTTCTGTTCAAACAACAGTCTTCACCTTACAAAGTGGTGATGTGACCCGATTGCAGTTCGACAAAAACCAAAATTCTTAATTGAAAAGGAGAATCTTACTTAAATTAACTCTTTTAATGAATAAAGAGTTGAAAAGGAGAATCAAATGCGACACCATACTGATTTCACCTTAAACAATAAAGAATGAGCGCCATCTTGAGAATAGAAAACATTTTGCTTTTATTTGTATCGACTGTTCTTTAGCAATATGTATTTGTATGTATGTATCTTTAACAGATGTATTTGAGGGCCCACCTGTTCCATACCAGGCATAGAGCTATGTGCCAAGCAGAGATGTCCAGATGTGAATGAGGAAAATGTACCAACCTTAGCGGAGAGGGTTGGCTAGTGATGTATAATGGGTTCTAGGATAGAAGTCAGTACAGAATCCTGAGGGGCCATCAAGGAGAGGGTGGTTCTTTCTCTCTAGGGAAAGGATGTTAGAAAAGGAGGTGGCTGATGATCAATATGGTTCATGAGTAGGAGGGCATTCCCAGCTGAGAGGGCTGCAAGAATGATGCCATGAAAACCTGGCATGACTTGTATGTTGGTCAGCCTGGGAGTTCTGGGTGTGGCTGGAACTCTGGCTTTGAGGGATAAAATGAGTGGAAAGACATTGGCATGAAAGGAGGTGGATCCAGGAGTGGCAGCTGGAAGCCTTTGTTCTGTCAGCAGTGGGGAGCCATGGAAGAGTTGTCAGAAGGAGAATTATGTGATAGATCTGCCTTTCTGAAAGGTTATTAAATGGAAAAATCAGAAATTACAGAGCAGCAAAAAGAAGAAATGAAATCAAGTACAATCCATCCCCACTGTTCAAATTCTGGTCTATCACTAGCCAGTTCTTTTTCCATGGGTGTGTATGCGAAGATGCTTCCTCTTTTAACTCAAAATGAGATCCTACTGTACAGACTATTTTTGAACTGTTTTCATTCTGTCTTCATAATCATCAGTCAAATGCTTCTAAAACATCATTTTGGTAAGAACACAGCATTCCATTATATCAATATATCACAATTTACTCTCCTTTAAGAGTGTAGGTTGCTTTTAAATTTTTGCTATGATAAATAATGCTGTGACAACACCATGAAGAGTCTCTTAATTATTTCCTTAAGGTAAAGTCCTAGAAGTGAAAGTTCTGCCTCAAATGGAATACAAATTTTAAAAGACCTGCATCTTGGCACCCTTGCTAAAGTTAGTCAATATCATGGTTTTCTAACTTTGCCAAATTGTGGCTGATAGAGTGGATCACTGATTTAGCTTGCATTTCTTTGAGGTTGAGGATGCTTCATGAGTTTAATTGGCCATTTGTACCTCCTTTTTGTTTTTGTGTGTGTGAGGAAGACTGTCCTTGAGCTAACATCTGTGCCAATCTTCCTCTACGTTATGTGGGATGCCTCCACAGCATGGCTTGATGAGCAGTGCTAGGTCCACGCCAGGGATCCGAACCTGTGAACTCTGGGCTACTGAAGTGGAGTGTGTGAACTTAACCATGATGCCATGTAGCCAACCCCAACTTGTACCTTCTTTTTATGAACTGAATGTTCATATCCTTTTCTTATTGTAACATTTCTGTGTTTATCTTGATTATAAGTCCTAGTGCATCTGTATAATATTGCTTGAGCCATGATGTCAGGGATGAATGAAACATGGTAGCAGCTTTCCTTAGGACATCTCTCGTTTCTCTCTCTAGCCCTGAAATCACGTGAAGTTGCGGGTGGAGATTCACCTGATAGCTGTAGAAACCCCTCTCAGCCCCAGGACCATGAAGAATCAGACTCTGGTAACAGAATTTATCCTGCAGGGCTTTTCGGAGCACCCAGAATACCGTGTGCTGTTTTTAAGCTGTTTCCTCTCCCTCTACTTTGTGGCCCTCCCAGGAAATATCCTCATCATTTTGTCCATCACCTTCCATCCCAGGCTGCACACTCCCATGTATGTTTTTCTCTTCAACTTGGCTACTATGGACATCATCAGCACCTCCTCCATCATGCCCAAAGCAGTGGAAGGTCTGATATCAGGAAAGCCCCCTCTCCCATGGGGGCTACATGGTCCAGCTTTATTTCCTCACATGGACTGAATCCTCTGAGCTGCTCCTCCTAACAGTCATGGCCTATGACTGGTCCGCAGCTATCTGCCACCATCTGTATTACAGCACCAGAATGAGCAAGACATTCTGCTGCATGCTGACAACAGGTGAGTGGGTGCCCTGTGCCTTCAACACAGCCATCCACACTGATGCTGCACTTGCATTTCTGTGGGCCCAGTGTCATTACCCATCTCTTCTGTAAGGTCCCTCCTCTGTTAATTCTCTCCTGTAGCTCCACATATGTGAACAGCATCATGATTGTCCTGGCTGATGCCTTTTATGGCATAATGAACTTCCTGATGATCATCGTGTCATATGGCTTTATCATCTCCAGCATCCTAAAGATGCAGACTGCTGCCAAGACCAGCTAGGCAGCCAGTTGAAGGGGCGGATGGAATTAATAGACAGAACACAGTTATATAATAGACACAACACAATATGTATTATTCAATGGGACAGGGGACTATCAGCCTCAAGGACTGAGGTGAGGTCCCTGTGATCGCCATGTATTTATTTGTGGGCAAAGAAATACAAGCATAGCAGGAACTCATGCCAGCAGGGATATGCAAGTCAAACCTCAGCAGTTCTAGTCTTCCTCCCTTCAACGTGCCCCGGCCCTACCCAAGGCCATTCCCTTAGGGAGTATCCTAGGAACAACCAGCAAGTTACGCAGACGGCGTTCTGTTCCTGCAAGAGCCCAGCGTTCCTAAGCCCCCTGCCTTCATGTTTGATAAGATACTCCCTTCCAGCCTTTGATTCCAAAGCACAATCTAGTATAGTAATTTATGAGAATTAGCAGATCATGTATTTCTCAGCCACCCATTTATAACTTATTCTTGCTAAGTTTAAAACCTACCAAGAATGTTGCTATGATCTCCTGCAACAACGGACTGCAGAGGGGAAGAAGAAAGCCTCTACACCTGCTCTTCCCATCTTATTGTGGTGTGCATGTTTTACACTGCTGTTTTCTCTGCCTACATAAGCCCTGTCTCCAGCTGTAGTGCTGAGAAGAAGAAGTTGGCTGGCATGCTGTACACCATGGTGAGCCCTACTCTCAACCTCCTCATCTATACTTTGAGAAACAAGGATGTCAAACCAGCCCTCAGGAAGCTTTTCCCCTTCTTCAGAAATTAATCTGTGTCTTCTGAAGCTCTTCTTGGAAACTGAAGTTTTAGTGGGAATTGACCTTTCTGTGCAGGGTCTGATGAGCAAGTTTCTGGACTGGAAAGTCAGCAAACCTGTCTGTTCTACCTGTGCCATTCTGTAGCAGAATGTCTACATGGATGAGCTTAGAATTCTGATGCCCCAAGGTTGGGTGATGTGAGGACTGTGGTTTGACATGACCCTTTGAGACATGTGGTCTCAAGGTCTGACTCCAAAGTAATGTCTGTGCTGAGTTGGCAGAAAAACAAAGCTCTCTAGGAGAAGAAACGGGTCTCGTGCTTTAGACTTAACAGCTGTGTGAAAATGTTTTCCTGTTTCCTTTTTCTTTTGTATGTACAGTGTTCAGTATGTAGATCCTGAAATCACACCTAGAATTTTGGTGTGTGGGCCTGAAAAGAATTAGGCAGGATATGTGGACTTTATAGCATGTGGATTGTCAGACTGAAGAATTGCTTTAAGGTGACCACTGGCCCCTAAGAAACCATCTACTCCTACTCTCTTACCTCATGTGTTTCCTCTAGAGCCAGTCAGACTCCAAAATAGTTCAGAATGCAATGAAAACAGTTGTTTCTGTTTTTTATTTTCTTCTCACTAACAATCAAGGTAAAATGTATTATTAGGACCACCACTTTGTTTATTTGTTTTAACAGTTTTACTGAGGTATAATTGATATGCAAAAAAGCTGCATATAGTTAATGTGTACAATTTGATGAATATGGACATATGCAGTCACTATTTTGTTTTGAATGTGGAAATTTCAGCTGTAACACTTGATGCATGGGCTGTACATCTAGACCTTGCCTGAGATTTCTCATCCCTCCTTTACTTTGTCCTCATATCATGAGGATCTGACCTATCTCATTGATCTGGAGTGGGAATAACTGCTCTGATTAAGCTATAAAGTTGCACAGCATTGTAAGCATTGCTACCCTCCCATTGTTTCAGAATACAACCAGGTGGACAAATCCTCCATGTCTAATGAAGACAAGTCTTGAACTTGGCTCTGTGCTGTTAGAAAACTAGACTGGAAAATAGATTCTCTTTATCATGATCCATTAAAGATGACAGAAGAAGTTGTGAATGTTTACCTGAGTCTTTCGGATTGAATAAAAATACATACTGTTTGCTATTGAGATGTAAGCTGAGAGTAGTTTGATATTGATTTAGAAGAGATGAATTGTCCATGGTTCTTCATCCGGGATTCTCATTGTCATTCATCAGAAGCACATTGATTTTGGGTATGAAATTCAAGAATTTGATGAACCATAGACTGACTGTGGCCATAACACATAGATTGGTATGGACCAGGTCTAGTCTCTTCTAACAGAATTTTGACACCCAAATAACATGTTGAAGCCCCCAGTGGTCTCAGAGACTTTCCACTGAATAAGGCTTTGAAAACTACCACTAATGAATCAATATGATTACTAGCAGATTTTAGACATGGCAGGAAGAGCGTATATTGTGTTACTATATTCATCTTGGTTTCTTGTAATTTTTATATTTTCTACATTTTGTAATGGATTAAAAAAATAAAAAATAGATGAATATTGAGTGTTTAAGAGAGCTTTACTCATTTGACAAAACAGAAATATGAGACTTGATCTCTATTCTTGGAAAACTGGTAATCCAGTTAAGAAGGCACTAGTACCCATGATGATGCATACAAAAATAAAAGGCATGAAGACTGCTGTGTTGCAGGATGTGGTGTCATGGTGTTGTGGATGCAGAGATGTGTGTAGTTCTTGAACTGGGAGTGGGCGGATAAGATCTGGGTTCAAATTCAGCCTCTTTCAGAATACTCAACTCCTTTGAGCTGTAGTTTCTTTCTAAGTATAGTGAGGACAATAAATCAACCTAGAGATGCTGCCAAGATTGAATGAGAGAACCGAAGACAGTGATATCAAGTGCCATGTAAGCTTAAGATGTTATTTTTGGTGAGTGATCACTGAGATCAGGAGCAGCCAAGGAAGCCTGAATGTCACAGCCATTCACCACTCCTTGGCTTAGGGTGATGTTCGCAGTGGTTAGCTGGAAAGGGCAAGTTGAGGCCAAGTGGCGTGGGACCACACAGAAAGGGGCTGTTGTGTATTTGACTCTCTCAAATGACCTAGCAAGGAGAAGCAAGTGGGATGGGTAAATGAGAGACCATGCCCCGATGGTTGTTCTCCGAGGTAATGTGGATCCTCTTTATCTCAGGAAGCTTCAGGCTCGTGAGTGACACCATTTCTACTTGGGAAAGGCCAAATAAGGGAGTTTCCTGACAGAGATGGACTGCCAACCTTTCCTTAATCCTAGATTCTCTCCTAGCTCCTGAAAGCCCATCTTCTTTCAGCCCCAACACGTTTTTCCTGCTCTTCAAACTCATACAGGTCCATTTTAGTTCTCATATCACTTCTCTTCCATGCTCAGTTGAGCCCCATCTCAGTCTGTTCATCTTGTCCCCTGAGCCCCGTATGGGCAGCTGGTCCTTCTTTCTGTAGCCGTCTTGGTCCAGGAAGAGCTTCCCTTCCTGCCAGGATGCCGTCTTGCTTGGGGTTTTCCTTCTCAGGAACATATGCCTTCTTTTCCTTTAACTGACATGACAAGTGAGACTTTGTTGTTTTTGTGGCTCTTTTTCAGGAACTAGCACCAATTTTCCTCCCTTAGCTGAGACATAGAGGCAGTTCCTGCTTCCTCATAATGTTATATCTTAAAATTAGTCCTTGTGGTTTAACGCAGACAGACTCATGACCCCACAGGCATCCTGCAGGCAGCACTTCCTGTGACCAGCTGACTATGACTTCACATTGTCAATTCTTTGAAGAGCCACAGAGAAGTAATAGAACTTCCTCTTCATCCATTTTCCTCTTTTTTGTCTTTGATAATGTATATCAGTCAAGAAGGCACATCCTTTCTTCAAATGATTCTCTAAACTCAAGGCCTTACCCTTTTGACCTCTCTGGCTCAAGCAGACCTCCTGTACATGATGAGGACCATGTTGGTCTTCCAGAACCAGCAGCCATATGATAAAGAGTCTGTCTGATCCAGATAAGATATGGGCCTGTAGTGCATCCCTTTCTGTGAATGCTGCTTCATGACTGAAGTCTTTAGAGACACTCCTGTCCTTTGATCCTGGACAATAAGGTAGTTGAATGCCTGTGTTTTATATTGACTTTCCCTTTTCTTCATTTTAGGAATTAATCCTTGGGTTTGTCAACCTCAAAACCGTTGACACTTGGGCTGGGTCATTGCTGCAGGAGGTGTCCTGTGCATTGTAGGATACTTAGCAGCATCCTTGGTCTCTAACAAATAGATGCCCGTAGGATCACCCCAGTTGTGACCCTAAGAATGTCTCCAGACATAGCAAAATCAGCCCTGGAGGAGAACCAGCGAACTACAAGCAACCAGAGATGCCCTCTCACATTTGGAAGGATTTGTGGTTGTTGTTGTGCCATTTTTACCACTTTATGCCTAGTGCCTACTATTACAGCAGAGCTTCTATACATCAGGTCTGGGACTAAGTGCTGCCACTATTTGTCTTTTGTTTTCCAGTAACACTGCAAGAGCCTAAGTAATGTGTCCAAGTCACACAATGAGTGGGAGGTAGAGATAAGACTTGAATGGAAGCTCTGTGAATCCAGAGCATAAGCTCTTAACCACCAAAGTATTTTATTGCCTGTTGTGGACTCCAGCTTCTAGTGTTGTCCATGGTTGGAACAACAAGGGACTTTGCTAACAAGCAGTAAGCCTGCATCAGCTCCTGCCCAACCTGACCAATGTGTCTGGAAGAGCAATCTTTTTGAAAGTGTTTTGAAAGTGTCACACCTGCCTCAGTAGAGAACACAAGATTTAGACCCTACTAACTTTTGTCAGAGCTACAAAATTGGTGCAATGGTGTCTGCCACTTGACAGAAATTGGAGACTAGAGCCACTCTCACAAATGTAGATTTCTTAGACCCTGTCCGACAGGTGCAGGCATTTATTCCAGAGAAAGGGTGCCTCCACAACACTGGATAAGTCCCATCACATTTAACTTCCATTGCATGGAGCAGATTCTTATTTTATTTTATCTTTTAAATTTAATCTAAGAACCCTCTTTCTATTTGAAAAGGAGGCTAGAGGAGTTACTTTCATCAAAGGCAAGAAAGAGGCATTTGGCCCACCCCATCTGGGAGGGGACATAGCTAAAGGCAGGGCTAGGTCTTTGTCCTCAACCACCAACCGGGGTGAGCCCAGTAGCCTCCTCAGATGAGAGCTCTACCCGACAGCCAGCACCACTGCTGGGTCTTATAGCTAGAGAGTGCTCCTGGCATTCCCTAGAAAAGCATGTGATGAGGAGGGGACCTAGGCTTTTGAGGACATTTCTTTACACTGGTCCCATGTCAATTAAGAAAGGACCAAGTCTTGAGTTAGTCTTGCTTTGTCCTTTTTTGGGGGTAAGCAAGCCTCACGTGTTAGGCAGGCTGGGATTCCCCATACACAAGCCTGAACCTGTTAGTAGTATTGTACTGAGTTGATCTGCTTTTGTGTGCTCCCATATGCAGTCTTTTCCTCAAATATTTGTACTCAGACTATTATAGCCTAATCAGAAGAATGAGACCTATCAGAATGCTTCATTTTTCTGAATTATAATGAAATATAACCAAGAGACATGATTCGGTAGCACCATAAACGTATACTTTCTAGGACAGACTTGTCACTCATGTTTGCTGTATTGGACAGTGGAAAAATTTAGAGCCCAAATTATAATCCGACCTCCACTTAGATTCCCTGGGATGCTTTTTATGTTGCCCAGGATAACTTTTCTTGGGTCTGCATGTCAGGAAACACACCACGTTCTCCTGCTTCCTTCTGTGCTGGAGTAGCTACCCAAGCTAGTTTAGATGGAAGGGGCAGCAACTCGCTCGTTATTGACCTATTGTCTCTCAACTTCAAACCCAACTTTGGAACTCTGGGCCTGGGGTTCTGCAAACCACATTTCACCTTTACAACTGAATTTCTTGTTTGTCTCTGCACATAGGGGGACCTAGAGGGAAGCTTAAGGACTGGAGAAGGGAGTTGGGACTTGCTCTTTCCCACTTGCTTCTGCTTCTGTCAGCATTGTCCAGTGTTGTCCTTTTACTTTGCAGCAGTGATTGGGCTCAGTGGCAGCAGCCGGATGCAGTTTTCACACTTTCAGGGGCAGCCTCATTGGGCCCCTCAGAGATTCCAGCACGTGGTCATCAGTGTTGCCTCCTCAGAGGTTTGAATCCCAACCCAGCGGAGGCTCTCCTCCAAGGTCCTGCGGAAGCAGCACCAATGAGCAGTGCATGTTCCTCAGAGGCCTGAGCCCTAGCTCTGTGGGGTCTTTTCACATGCAAGAAGACCTGGGCTGCCCAGGAAGCACACCCCAATCCAAGGTCTCTGACCCAGTGCAGTGGAGCCCCTTCTCTGGGCTTCTCAGTTACAATGGACTTAAGCTTTCCTCTTTGTTCTTCCAGTCATAGGCAATAAAGCTGCTTTCTGCACTTGCTGTCTCTGTATCGCCTCAGTGTTCCCTCCATGTCCTACAGTCCTCCAAAACTTATCTAATCAATTTCTGTATTGAATTCTCTCTGTTAAGATATGTGAGGTGGCCTCTGTTTTCCTTCCTGGACTCCAACGGATGCATACTTCCTTTCAATGGGTCATTGGCTTAATGATGCTGCTGCTGCTCCCATGGTCTCCATCAGGAGTGTTTCAGTCCCTGAGCTAAGCCTGGCTCCAACTATGTCTGACACTGACAACTGGTTGAATCCAAGCCCTTCAAGGGCCAGAGCACGTTCTGCCCCAGGAGTGAGGAGATCATAATTCTGAGTTTGTTGACATTTTTGATGACCTTAGATGATCTCTTCTATAAGAGGTAAAGCTTCTTTCAGCCATCCTCTTCCAGATTTCTAGATCCTTTTAAAAAAGAGGTTAACATGCTGTCTCATTGTGCAACTGGGTTGGAGAGGAATCTCTTTGACTAGAAAACCTCTCTTGATCTGATTTTTGGCTTCAGAACAGAGCTTATAGCCTTATTCTCCAATCACAGGATGAATGTCCTTGCTTTCCTAGTGCACCTCCCACTGAGGTTAGGGAGAGGAGCCTTATCTCTCCTTCAAACATAGGAGTAATTATCTTGGTGTCTGGAATCTAACCATGTACATTTTAAAGGTCCTTTGTTCATTAAAGTTCCTTTCATTATCCTTTCTGGAGGTCCTAAGGACCCCTGTAAAGCTCTTTCACTCTTGCCCCTTCCTAATACATCAGAGTTCTTCTGGTGGGTATACAGACCAGCTCTTTTGGATCATGGGGTCCAGTTACATGATCACAGGTCAATGTTATTAGTCACCCCCTGGTCAAAGACTGAGGGCCATTGTCCTCAATCACTGGAGGCTAATTACAGCTTTGAGAGGACTCAGGATTACAATGCAGAGTGTATAAACAAAATGAATGTAAAACAAGCCATTAGCCTATTAATTGGATCAATATATGTTATAAAGCCTATATAATTTACTCCTTAAAATATTATTTTCCCACTGGTATGACTATTTGGCCAGGATCGATCATATCATTATCTTATTCTAACTGTCTCCTTATAGAATTCCATTCCTTCTTTCCCTCTTACCACAGATACTTATGCTGCCCTCATCAACCCATGTAATACCTGCTGAGGATACAGTAGTGAGCAAGACAGGTAAAAACTGTCCTACCATCTAGTTGGAAAGGCAATTTAACAAGTAATGAAAATAAAATGTCATCGTGGGGAAGCACACCCACAGCAAGGGAACCTCATTTACCTGTAGGTGTCAAAAAAAAAAAAAAAGCCGCTTAAAATTGTGTCATTTAAGCTGAGATTTAAAGGCTAGGTAGGAGATAGGCTGATTTTGGGAGGGGATGAGGAAAGAGAGTATTCTAGGTTAGAGATTCCTGGCAAGAGCAGGGGACAAGAGTGAGTGTGGCAATATGACCAGTTGAAAGAAATAAGAATAGTGCAGATTAAAAATGGTGGCAGTGACCAAGATGGTCAGACAGGAGGCTGCTGAACTTCCCTGCTCCCACAGACACCCTGAATGTACAGCTAAACGTGGAGAAATTCCCTCTAAAAGAAATTCAGAAACTAGCCGCATGGCTCCAGCACATTGAGCAAACACCCACAGCAAAATGGCTGGGAAAGGCTAAGACATACTCTTATCATAAACCCCACCCACAGCACAATGCCATACAGTCAAGAGGGAATCTCCAACTCCCAGTTTCTCTCTGATGAGAAGGGTTTGGAGTGTATATCTAGTGCCCCAGCTTTTAAGACCCCCATCAAAGAGCTTTGAAAGCCAATGGAGCTTGTGTCCGTGAGACCCACAAGACTATAGAAAACAAAGAAGCAGTTCTTAATGGATTCATGAGCAATTGCTGTGGCTATTCCCCCAGGGCTCAGTGCAGAAAGAACAGCCAAGAATGCCCATCTTCCAATCTTTCTCCAAAAAAGGTCTAGCTGCATATGCTATAAGCGGCTTCCTGAAGATCTAGCTTGTAATTTTAGCACATATCTAGGGGCTGGCTGTGATCTCCTCAGAGACTGGGAAAGCTGGCAGATCCTTCCTCTGCTTCTCCCTCTGGCCTGCCCCAATAACAAAACCAAGTCTGTGGTATCTCCCTGGAAGGAGGTTGTGTGCATGTCTGGCACTCCAGCTTTTGGTTGCCATGTAAGGGATGGGCCCAAGGATTGCCTGGCTCTGATAGACAATGGGGCTTGCATTCATGGGTCCCATAGGACTATAGCAAACAATGAAGCAGTGTTTAAATAGGTACAGGAGCATGCTTTCCATGGGTACATACCTGGGCTTACCACAGAGGGGGCAGGAAAAAATGCCCATCTCCAAGTTTCTTCCTGGAGGAGGTTAACTATATACTTTTCCAGCTGCTAGTTGAGGATCTGGCTTCTAATTAGCCTACGTCTTGGTGCTGACTGGAATCCTTCTCCTTGGGAATGGGTGCCTCTTGGCATACCTTCAACTACTGGGAGGCACTAAGAACAAAGAAGCAACTTGAACAATCACAAAGGTTTGAGAGACAACCAGGAGCTTGGGTGAGCTGATGGACAATGTTTATCTCCAATATGAGACCACTCTGTCAAGAGAGAGAGGTCGCTGTTTTGTCTAACATGCAGAAACCAACAGAGAGTCAAGTAAAATGAAAAAAAACAAAGAAATATGTTCCAAACAAAAGAACAAGATAAATCCCCAGAATCAGATCTTAATGAAATGGAAGTAAGAGATTTACCTGACAGAGAGTTCAAAATAATGTTCCTAAAGATGCTCACTGAGGTCAGGAGAGTGATGCATGAACAACACGAGAATGTCAACAAAAAGATAGAAAATGTTAAAATATTCCAAACAGAAATCACAGAGCTTAAGAATACAATAACTGAACAGAAAAATTCAATAGAGGGGTGCAACAGCAGAGTAGAGCAAGTGGAGTAAAGGATTAGTGAACTCAAAGACAAGGCAGTGGAATTCATCTAAATATGGAACAAAAAGAAATAAAATGAAAAAGAGTGAAGATAGTTTAAGGGACATATGGGACACCATCAAGCAGACAAAATATACATTACAGAGCTTCTAGAAGGAGAAGAGGGAGAAAGGGAGCATAAAGCTTATTCAAAGAAATACTGGCTGAAAAATTCCTTAAGCTGGAAAAAGAAACAGTTGTCCAGATCCAGGAAGCCCCAAAAGTTCCAAATAAGATGAATCCAAAGAGATCCACACTGAAGCACATTACAAATAAATTGTCAAAATTTAAAGACAGAGAGAATCTTAAAAACAGCAAGAGAATGACAACTTTTTATGTACGAGGCAACCCCCATAAGACCATGGAAGACTTTTCAGCAGAAATTTTGCAGGGCAGAAGGAAGTGGTATTATATTCAAAGTGCTGAAATAAAAAAACATGCCACCCATGAATACTCTACCCAGCAAAGTTCTTTTTCAGAATTGAAGGAGTGAGAAAGAGTTTCCTAGACAAACCAACAAAAACTGAAGGAGTTCATCACTACTGGATTGGCCCTACAAGCAATGTTAAAGGAAGTTCTTCAATCTGAAATGGAAGGATGTTAACTAGTAACAGGAAAATATATGAAAGTATAAAACTCACAGATAAAAGTAAATATATAGTTACATTTAGAAAACTCTAATATTGTAATGGTGGTGGCTAAATCACTTATAACTCCAGTATGAAGGTTAAAATTCAAGAGTATTAAAAATAACTATAGCTACAATAATTTATTAATTGGATACACAATGTGAAAAGATGTTAATTGTGACATTGAAAACATAAAATGTACGTGTGTGTGGAAAGTAAAATGTTATATGCATTCAAAGTTAAGTTATCAGCCTGAAATAGAATGTTATAAATATGTTTTATGGGAGCTTCAAGGTAACCACAAAGCAAAAACCTGTAGTAGATGCATAGAAGAAGAAGAGAAGGGGATGTAAGCATACCACTATAGAAAACCATCAAATCACAAAGGAAGAGATCAAGAGAGGGAGAAAGGAGCAAAGGAATTACAAAACAGAAGAAAACAATGAACAAAATGGCAATAGTAAGCTCACATCTATCAATGATTACTTTAAATGTAAATAGAATAAATTTTCCAATCAAAAGACACAAATCGATAGCTGAATGGATAGCAATAGATAAAAAACAAAACCCATCTATATGGTACCTACAAGAGACTCACTTCAGTGTCAAGGACACAAATAGACTTAAAGTGAAGACTTAAAGTGCATGGAAGAGATATTCCATGCAAATGAAAACCAAAAGAAAGCAAGGGTAGCTATATTTATATCAGACAAAATAGACTTTAAGCCAAAGACTGTAACAAGTGAAAAGAAGGTCATTATATAATGATACGAGTGTCTTCCATCAAAAGGATATAAAATTTTTAAATATCTATGCACCCAAAATAGGAGCACCTAAATATATAAAGCAAATATTAACAGATATGAAAAGAGAAATAGACAGCAATATAATAAGAGTAAGGGACTTCAACACTCCACTTTCAACCATGAATAAATCAACTAGACAGAAAATCAATAAGGACTTAAACTACACGTTTTACCAGACAGATCAAACACACATATACCAAACATTCCATCCAATGGCAGCAGAGTAGTCATTCTTCTTAAGCACACATGTAGCATTCTTGAGGATATATCATATGTTATGTCATAAAACAAGTCTTAATAAATTTAAGAAGATTAAAGTCATATCAAGCCTCCTTTCTGACCACATGGTATAAACTAGAAATCAATTACAACAAGAAAACTGGAAAATTGGCAAATATGTGGATATTATAGGATGCAACAAAATCAGGTCTAGAGGGAAGTTTATAGTGATAAACACTTATATTTTTTAAAAAAGGCAGGATTGAGGCCAGCCCAGGGACATAGTTGTTAAGTTCACACATTCCGGTTTGGTGGCCTGGTGTTTGCAGGTTTGGATCTGGGGTGCAGACATAGCACTGCTTATCAAGCCATGCTGTGGTGACACCTACATAAAATGGAGGCAGATTGGCACAGATGTTAGCTCATCAATAATCTTCCTCAAGCAAAAAGAGGAAGATTGGCAACAGATGTTAGCTCAAGGCCAAACCTCCTCACAACAAATGTTAAAAAAGGGAAAGATTCCAAATAAACTGCCAAACTTTACACCTTGAGGAACTAGAAAAAGAGGAATGAACTAAGCCCACAATTAGTAGAAGAAGGAAATAACAAAGATCAGAGAGGAAATAAATGAAATAGAAGCTAAAAAGACAATAGGAAAGATCAATGAAACTAAGAGCTTGGGTTTTTTGAAACATAAAATAGACAACATTTAGCTAGACTTACAAAGAAAAAAGGACTCAAATAAAATTGTAAATGAAAGAGGTGACATTGCAATTGATACTGTACAAATACAAAGGATCGTAAGAGACTACTATGAGCAATTATATGAAAACAAATTGGACCACCTGGAAGAAATGGATAAATTCCTAGAAACATACAACTTACCAAGACTGAATCACGAAGAAATAGAAAATCTGAACATACCAATTACTACTAGTGAGGAGATTGAATCAGTAATCAAAAACCTCCTAACAAAGAAAAGCTCAGGATCAGATGGCTTCATTGGTTAATTTTATCAAACATTTAAAGAGTAAATAATACCAATCCTTCTCAAACTCTTCCAAAAAATTAAAGAGAAGAGAATACTTCCAAACTCATTTTACAAGGACAGCATTACCCTGATAAGAGAACCAGACAAGGACACTACAAAAAAAGAAAATTACAGGCCAATATCTTTGATGAACATAGATGTAAAAATCGTCAACAAACTATAAGCAAACAGAATCACACAGCACATTAAAGGGATCATACACCATGATCAAGTGGGATTTACTCTAGTGACACAAGGATATTTCAACATATGCAAATCAAACAATGTGATACATACATTAACAAAATGAAGGATAAAAATCATTTGATCATCTCAATAGATGTAGAAAAAGCATCTGACAAAATTCAACATCCTTTCATGATAATAAAAGGCCACATCTGACAAGCCCACAGCTACCATTATACTCAGTGGTGAAAAGATGAAAGCTTTTCTTCTAAGATCGTGAGTAAGACAAGGGTACCCACTCTCACCACTCCCAGTCAACATAGTACTAGAAGTCCTAGCCAAAGCCATTAGGCAAGAAAAGGAAATAAAATTTATCCAAATTGGAGACTGGAGGAGCCCCCGCTAGTGTACCTAGATCATTCACATTTAATGTAGTAATGTTATTTTTGATGTCTTAGGGCTTAAGTCTGCCATTTTATGTTTTGTTTTCTGTTTGTTTTTCATTTCCTTGGCTTCCTGCATTCATACGGGTTACTTGAATATTTTTTATGATTCCATTTTGATTTATCTATAATGCTTTTGAGTGTATCTCTTTGTATAGCATTTTAGTAGTTGCTCTAGATATAATTTTATTTCTGTTTAGAGAACTTCCTTAGGCCATTCTTTTAGGATAGATATGCTGGTGTCAAACTCTCTCGGTTTTCCTTCATCTGAAAATGTCTTTATTTCTCCTTCATTCCTGAAGCATATTTCCCTGGATATAGAATTCTAGATATAGGGTTCCATATATTGACAGTTCTTCCCTTTCAGCACTTGAAAAATATTACTCTCCTTCTTTCTAGCCTCCATGGTTTCTGATGAGAAATCTACTGTCATTTGAATTGTTCTTTCACATGGGTAATGTGTTGTTTCTTTCTTGCTGCTTTCAAAAATGGTTCTTTGCCTTTAACCACCAGAAGTTTGAATATTATGTTTCTTGATGTGGACTTCTTTGGATTTTTCTTATTTGGAATTTTCTCAGTTTCTTGAATCTGTATATTACATTTTTTGCCAAATTTGAGAAGTTTTCAGCCTTTGTTTCTTCAAATCCTTTTTCAGCCTCACTCTTTTTCTCCTCTTTTTCAGACTCCAATGATATGAATGTTAGATATTTTGTTATAGTTCCATACGTCCATGAATTTGTATCTATTTTTTTTCAGTCTATTCTCTTTTTGTTGTTCATACTGGGTAGTTTCTACTGTTCTAACTTCCAGTTCATTGGTTATTCCCTCTATTCCCTACATTCTGCTGTTGAGCTTATCCATTGAACTTTTAAAAATTTTTGTTTATTGTATTTTTCAGTTCCAGAATTTCCTTTTGGTTCTTCTTTATGTCTTCTATTTCTTAGCAGAGAATTTCTATTTTTAAAATTTATCTCAAGCATGTTTGTAATTGTTCATTGAAGCAGTTTTATGATGACTGCTTTAAATTCTGTGTCATATCATTCTAATGTCTGTCATCTTGATGTTGGTGACTGACTTTTTTTCATTCAAGTTGAAAGATTCCTTGTTCTTTGTATGAAAAGTTATTATCCACTGAAATATGAACATTCTGTGTGTTATGTTATGAGACTCTAGCTCTTATTTAGACTTTGTGCATTATCTGGTGTTCTTTGGCACTGCTCTGGCAGAATAAGGGAGAGCTTCACCTTATTACCACCAGGTGTGAGTCCAAGATCCCCACTTGACCTGCCAACTCCATTTTAGTAACATAATGCAATTTGAGACTTTATAAACTCTAGGAGGATTATATGTACTCCACTTTGAAGATTTTCATGGAGGACAACACAGACATTTGGGAGTCCATATTACTATATCTGCATACATAATGAAAGAATAACTATGATGTTTGTATTATAATTTTCTATTTCCAACAAGACCCAACTGGAAGCCACCAGAGATCCTAAAGACACACTGATCTCTAGATGGCTTTGTTCCATCTTCTAATGAGGTCTGCTATGTCTGGGGTCTGCCTACTGGTCCTTGTGGATCCTGATTGGTGTCAAGAGACAGTCCAACATGAAATATATGATGAGGAAAGTTAATTTCACTGTCATCTCTGCTCTCAATGTCATGTGTATTCTCCCCAATCAGGAGAGGTAGGGGAGTAGTAACACATTTTATCTGCCCTGGAATGCATTTTTGAAAAATACTATCTACAGGGACCTGTTTGAGAGAGGAGGCTATTGTCTCCCACCACACCCTGAAGAATTTTCTCAGTGAGCAGGATCTCCTGCTGGCGGTGGCTCATGAAAGAGTAGACTGGGAGTCTGGGGACCATGGGGCCTGCAAAGAGGGTGTGAAAGCTTTTGGGATTCAAAGTGAACTCACTCCCAGACTCCAGTAGAACATTGTGGGCAGTATGTGCTCTCCTTTCTTTCCCAGGATTTCATCAGGCAAGATTGCCATGGAGCTATCACTTTGGTCTATCTCAACTTTTGAAAGCTCTGCATTCTTATGAAGAAGGATGCTTAGCAGACATGGTGCAGATGTTAAACTTTTCTCTGGGACAAATTAGGGTCATCTCAAATGCAAGTGTTTCTTTCTTTCCTTTTTTTTTTTTTTTTTTTTTACATTTCTAACTGCCTAAACCAGCATCTTGGTTGTTGGAAGAGTGAGAGAGCAGGGGACAGAGCTCTGGCTGCTGTGAGCTGCATCTGAGTGAGTACATGATCTTAGTGTGATTGGATCATCTTGCTATTCATTTATTGTAAACTGAAGCAGAGTCTGTTCCTCTTTAAGCTAATTGCACATACTAAAAGAGTGAGTGTTTGGATAAATCAGACAGCTAGTTCAGAGATCTGAGATGAACACTAGTTGACCAGAGTGACAAAGGCTCACATAAGAGAAGTTCATGGATTTAAAGAGTGAATGAGGATATTTTATTTAGGTGGACAATAGGAGAGAAAGTGAATTAGAAAATAATTTCTGGAGTCAAGGCGTGCAATCCCTTTTCTATCCTCAGGCTGATGGACTGAAAGGGTCAAAAGACCCAAGTTCTCCCCTAGACTGACCACTTGGCCTAGAGGGAAGGGAAAATTCTTCTCTCCTACTGACTTGTCTCAAGTTGTGTAGGAAAATGGCCTGGACTAGGTCTCCAACAATCTGAGTAGAGTCCATCTGCTAATCTTCTAATCTAACTCACTTTAGAGGGCTGCAGCTGGAGCCACAGGAAGTTTTCCTACAAGTGATGTTAGGACCTCAAATATGGATGACAAATCCTAAAGATACCATGGGGGAATGTTTTTTGGTGAGATGACAGACTCCATGATGACAAGTGTTTTTTTTTTCAAGCCTCCAGTTTTCCTTCTGCAATATTCACTTTGTGGATGCGTGATATGAGTGGTGTCTTACCAGGAATGTGTTGCATGATCCGATATATCACTAAAAGAAGGACTTTTTTTCCATCTTGGCGATCGACTATATAAGAAAATGACTAACACTGTTAAAATTACATTATCATTTATGAAAACCTGAAGCCACATGCACAGTTCTTATTTATCCAGGAGTTTAGGCTGCATTTAACATAAACATATTCAAAGATAAAAATTATTTATTTTCACTTAATAATGGGCAAAAACTACACATAAAATATAATGTTTAAAATAACATCTAGTCACCATGCCTACATTAATTTATACGTTTAATGAAATTGATTTCTTCACTTTTCAGTCATGACACCCTGCAAAATAGCTCAAAGAGAGTTGACTGAAGAAATGGAAACGTCAGTGATGAAGGATGCAAGAAACAGGACAGCAGTCCAGTAATTCACCCTGGAGGGGTTTGCAGCTGTCCAGCATCATAGGAAGGTTTTCTTCCTGGTGCATCTGCTGGAGTACCTGGCCTCCATCATGGGAAACATACTCATAATCACCATCACCTGGGCTGACCATCACCTCCAGACACCTATGTACTTCTTCCTCAGCAGTTTCTCCTTTGTTGAATGCTGCTTATAACCACTGTTATTCCTAAGTTGCTGGCTATCTTTCTGTCATGGAGGAAATCAACTAAAAACATGGAAAAATCTATACCAGGGCACATACTAATCAAATTGCTCAAAACCAGTGATAAAGAGAAATCTTCAAAGCAGCCAGAAGAAAAAAAGACACATTTCATACAGAGGAACAAAGATAAAGATACCAAAGATTTCTCTTTGAAAATAACTAAGTGAGAACTCAATGACACAATTTTTAAAGGACTGTGAATAAAAATTTGCCAACCCAGAATTTAGTCATGAAAATATCTTTCAAAAGTGAAGGCATACAAAAGATAAAAGAATTAATCACCAGCAAATCTACAGAATGATAATTGGTAAAGGCAGTCCTCCAAGAGAAAGAAAATTATACCAGATAGAAATATGGATCTATGCAAAGGAATGAAGAACACCAGAAATAGTAACCATGGGGTAGGAACATAAGGTATTTTTAAATAATTTAAATTTCTTTGAAAGATCATTGACTCTGTCAACAAAAATAGTAACAATGCACTGTGGGGTTTATAACGTATGTATAAGGAAAATGTATGAAAAGAATAGCATAAAGTCTGAGGGAGTAGAAATGGAAGTATGTTATTACAAGTTGCTTATATGATATGTGAAGTGGTAAAATATCACTTGAAGGTAGACAATGATAATTTAAAGATGTATACTATAAATCCAAGGCAACCACTGAAATAAAAATCAGAGTTGTAGCTAAGGAGCCAACAAAGGAGATAAAATGGAATCATCACAATGGGGCAGCAGGAAACTTTTGGGCTGGTGAATATTTTCATTATAATCATTGTGGTGGTGATTTTACAACTGTTTAAATGTGTCAAAACTTATCAAATTGTACTCTTGAAATATGTCCATTTTATTTTGTATCAATGATACCTTAATAAAGCTGTTTCAAAGACAATAAAGCAGATTGCAATGGAATATTAAAAATGCTTCATTAATTCAAAAAAAGAAAGGAGAAAATAAGGAATATATAATGGTGGGGACAAATAGAAGGAAACATCAAAATTGTAGAGTTAAATCTAACTTTACAATAATGAGATTAAATGTAAATAGACTAAGCACTTGAATGAAAAGAGAGAGAGAGATTACTACATTAGGTAAAAAGGAAGACCTTACTATGACTTGGTTACAGGAATAACATTTAAATACACAAACGGAGTAGAAATTTCAAACAAACATCAAGCTTGTTTGACTATAGTAGTATATAAAAAAATAGACTTCGCAGTCAAGTGTATTTTCAGAGATAAAAAGGCAAATTTATAGTGATAAATGAATGAAATCACCAAGAAGACATAGTGATTCTACATATACACGCACACAATGATAGACAATCAGATGTGGTTAGTGAAAACACAAACTGGGGTCCTACTTCCCATTATTTTAAGTGGGAAAACTATAATCAGTACTCAATCTAGTCCCACCTCCAACTAGTTTTCTAAACCACAGTAAAAATGTCTCTGTATAAATAATAAGCATCATGTTAGGGTACAAAATGCTTAAAACTTTGCTACATGATTTCCAAAAAACTAATGTCATTCTTGGCAAACTGTTGCTTCTCTGCACTAACGTGACCTTTAAGAAAGAAAATCCAAGAAACACTACCACTCTGTTGACATTCTGTGGCTTTTCAAACATTTATCTTCGTATTTTAATTTGAGTCTTTTCTCGCGTATAATTTTGTTTTAATGTTGTATTGAGCTTTGGAGTTGAAAATATTAATATTTCCCACATAAACATTATTTAGCAATTTTTACTAAGAGATATGTTCTCTGAAGTTTAAGTACTAACGCTATGGGTTTTTCTACTGGTGAAAAGTTCTGCAAGATGTGCCTATAAATGATGAACTTGGTTTAATAGTACATGTCCACATACCAGGACACCACAAACCCTTTATGTGTTAGATTGTGCCTTCTGTCAATTGTTAGCTTCATATTCTTTCTAGGTTAGGTTTTTATCTATCAGAGAAGGCTTTAATGACATTCAACAAACAACATTGAAGATGTCCAGAAAAACATGGAGAAAAATTCAAATTTCTATGGAGACTAATGAGATGCAACCATGAAGACTTTACATACATGGGAATTCTTTACAAAGAGCAAAAAATAGTTTCCTTGCATGTACCTGTGGCCCATATTAAAGAATGAAGAAGACATCAATAATTTTTAAATAAGATATAGAGTTTACATTCTCCATTCAAAATGTACAAAAACTAGAAATTAGTAACAGTTTTATAAACAATAATTGCTTGGCAATTAAAAAATCTTCCTATACAACTTCAGCGAAAGAGATATTGAAATTACCACTATAGAAAAATCACACACTTTAATCTTCTGGGATTTAACCACCTGGGATTTCTAATTGTCCCTCTCCTTTGGTTTTATCCTTTATTTGCTTTTTTTTTCCTACTACTGAAAAATTCTCCTCCTGCACATGGTATTTGATATCACTTACAGCATCTGCCTATGCCTTCAGCTCATCTTTTCTATTTCTTCTCCATCTCACCTTCACCTGTAAGCATATGAAAGTATGCTGCATGATTTTATAACTCCATGCTTTACAAATGCTGTTGACCAACCTGAAATCCCTTCCATTTTCATTGTCCAAATGGAAAATTCCTGTGTCTTCCAAAATCACCTCTTTTATACAGTCTCAAAAATAAAGAACTCATACAACTCAACAACAAAAAACCAAACAGTCCGATTAAAAAATGGGCAGAGGAACTGAATAGACATTTTTCCAAAGAAGACATACAATTGGCCAACAAGTGCATGAAAAGATGAAAATCATTAATAAAAATGCAAAAATCACTAAGGGGAATGTAAATCAAAACCACAACGAGATATCATCTCACACTTCTTTGGATGGCTATGATCAAAAGAACAAAGGACAAGAAGTGTTGTCAAGGATGTAGAGAAAAGGGAACCCTGTACACTGTTAATGAGAATGTAAATTGGTGCATCAACTGTGGAAAACAGTATAGAGTTTCCTCAAAAGATTAACAGTAGAATTTACATTTGATCCAGCAACCACATTTTTGAGTATTTAGGGAAAGGAATTGAAATATGGACATCAAAGAGATATTTTCAGTCCCATGCTTGTTGCAGCATTATTCACAATAGCCAAGAAATGGAAAGAACCTCAATGTTCATTCACAGAAGCATTCATAAAGAAAACCTAGTATATACATATAATGGAATATTATTCAACTTTAAAAAAGAAGGAAATGTTGCCATTTGTGAAAGCGTGGATGTCCCTGGAGGGCATCATTCTTAGTAAAATAAGCCTGACATGGAAAGGCAAACATTCCGTGATCTCACTTATGTGTTGGAATCTAATTAAACATATAGAAGAAGAGAGTAGAAAGGTAGTTGTCAGGGGCTGGGTAGGGAGTAGAATAAGGAAGTGTTGATCAAGGGTACAAACTTTCAGTCATATAAAATAAGATCTGGAGATCTGTACAATACAGGGCCTATGATTATCAATATTCTATTGTCTACTTAAAAATTTTCTAAAAGGGTAGAGCTTACAAGTGCTCTTACCGTATAAGAAAAAAAACCCAAACAAACAACAGAGGGGCCAGGAAGAAACTTTTGGAAGTGATAGATAGGTTTCTATCTATCACATGGCATTGATATTGATGTTGGATTTCATACTTATCTCCAAACATATCAAGTTGTATACATTGAATATTTACAACTTTTTGTATATCAATCATACTTCAATAAAGTAGTTAAAAAATTATGATTGGAAGTATCTTCAGTGTGAAACTAGTTCAGGGGATTTCTATCCATAAAATGTTTTACAGCACCAGAATCTAGTGCATTTATCTCCATATCAGAGTTTATCTTTCATTGGGTACCATCTATGGCTCATAATAACCAACCTGGATTCGTGGACTCAGTTTTGGATTTGTGGTCATCATTTTTCTATTTTTCAAGCTCACTCTTCATTCATACTTTATCTTAAAGTTATATAAAGTGCATTTGACTAGTTTATGTGTAATAAATTATTATCAAATCTTGATTAAAACCTTGAAGAGGCTCACACTCCTTTTGTAGTCTGACTATGATTACTTAATTTATTCCTACAGTTGCTAAACCTCAACCATTTCAATATACTTTTCAGTAGTTGAACTCTTACAGTGGAATATTATTTCCATGTTCCCGCAGCATCTTGATGCTATCCCCATGTGTCACCTTCAAGTGGACTCTAGAGATTATCTGGCTCAATCTCCACATTTTATGGATAAGGTGACTTAAGTGTCTTGGGAAGTCAGTCAGTTAATTGAAGGCAGCACCAGGCTTAGAACCCAGGGCTTGTCCATTGCGAAATTGTTCAGAGTCTACTATTGGTCCCCTTGAGTTCCATTCCCACTGTCACTTCCCTAAACCATCATTGTCTTTCTCCCAATTTATGTAACAGTCTCTGTACCCACTTTCCTACTCTGATCTTGGCTTTTCCAATCTCTTTTTCATACAATGTCCACAGCTATGTACTATCTGTAGCTAATCATAACGTGTCTGTGATTTGTTAGAGAATGTTGATCGTTCTTCATTGTTAGTAATATGAAATCTGAACTTTATAATAGAAATTTGAAGGCCAAGTATGATCCAATCATGGTGTAGAACATATTTCATAAAACATATTTGTAATTAACCGACCTCAGAGTTCAAGTTAAAAAACAAACAAAATAAAAGAAAAATTGCATTAATCTTTTCAGAGGTATTTTCTCTCAAGAAAAAACAGACACACTTCTATCCTGGAAGTAGGAGCTGAAAGCACACAAAGGCTAAGGATTGAGATAATGGAAAAGTTAGGTCTAAAATAGGTTATCAATGAAAAGATAACCTTGTAGTTGACAACACAAGTCCACCAGGAAAAAAATGTTTGATTTGCTTAAATTATTTTCATTACTAATATGAAGTAGATAAGCAAATAACTTGCAAATAACTTCCATCACCTTGAATCTTTGGAAGAAATTATTCTTATTCCATACTTGTATGATTTCTTCCAAAGATTCAGATTCAGGTCCCTTCCTCTGGTATACATGCACATTCTGTAGTAACAGTTTTAGGATAAGAACCAATCATAAGTATGAATTATGCATCTGAGGGGCTGGATCTAGAGTAAATAATTTAGAAAAACAGGAGCATTAGTCAGCTGTGGGATGCTATTGTTATTCCCTCTCCTCAGAGAATGGTCTGAGATTGAAAAAATTCTATTTCTCTCCAGCACAGGAATGATGAATACATGTGTAGCTAAACCAAGGGCTAAGAACAGCAATTAAGAGCCCATATGATGCAAACCATATATATCCCAAGGTGAAGGGTGCTATGACCATTATTTCCTTGGGCTAGGTGTGGGAAGAATGTGGGCACAAGAATTGCTACTATTTCCATTGTTTCCTTCGTAACCACAACCTAATATATAAACTTCTATTATTTAATGCATTTTGGTAAATAGTTATTAATTATGTTGAACTATGTGTATGGCTAGAGATGAATGAAATAAAAAGAGTATAAATTACTAAATTTTGGATTTCAAGCACATTGTTTATATCAGAGGGAAGAATATAAATTCAGTAAAGGATGTTTCTATTAAAATTAATTGTCATCAACATGTGGAATACTTAGGGAGAAGATAGTTATGCACACCAAGGGAAAACGTAGCCTTGAAAAAATAGAGAATTCCCTTTTGCTAGAGATATGCAAACAGATCAAGTGAGCTCTACCAGCGACTCTCAGCTGGGAACTCTGTGGAGAGCTACATCAGCCAGAATGAAGATGCATGGTTCTCTGAAGACTTCCAATCCAAGGCCATGTGATTTTTTTTTAATCTTCATATTTTCATTCTGAACATTATCTCCTTCAGAGCCTGGTGGACCTGCTTGTTCCACATAGAGTAGATGACAGGGTTCAGCAGTGGGGTCACCACCGTGTTCCCAAGAGCAGCCTCTCTGTTGGAGTACAGGCTGTTTGTTTGCTTTGGTTTCACGTATATAAAGACACAGCTACCATACGTCAGAGAGGGGACAATGATGTGAGATGAACAGGTGGAGAAAGCTTTCCATCATTCCTTGGCTGATGGGAGACAGACGATTGTGACTACCATCTTGCTGTATGCAAAGATGGTTATGATGAGGGATGTTGAAAGGATACATAAAGTGAGGACAAAGGCAAACACTTCAACAGATCTGGTGTCAGAACAGGAGAGATGGATTACGGGGCCAAGGTCACAGAAGAAGTGAGGGATGACATGGGGACCACAGAAGGATGGCTGGGAAACCTTCACCACCAGACCAGTGTTGAGAGACAAGTTCAAAGCAAAGCAGGTAGTGACCAGGAGGAGGCAAGTCCTCAGGTTCATGATGGTCGGGTAATGCAGAGGCTTGCAAATGGCCACGTGCTGATCCAGAGACATCATTGCTATGAGGAAGAAACCTGCTGCTCCTAGAAATACAAAAACAAAGCCTTGTATGAAACAGCCAGGAAAGGAAATCGTTTGCTGGCCTAAAAGGAAGATGACCAGCAACTTAGAAACAAGAGTACTTGTGAAACAACACTCAAGGAAGGAGAAAATGCTGAGGAAAAAGTGTGTAGGTGTTTGGAGGCGGGAGTCAGCACAGGTGATGGTGACTATGACCACATTGCGTAGAAGGGACGCCAGGTACACCAGCAGGTGCACCAGGAAGAGGAACTTTCCCAGCTGCTGGACAGCAGGTAACCCTTCCAAGGTGAATTCTTGGACAGTTGTTCCATTCCCCATTTCCATGGGCATCTCTTTGCACAGCAGCACCACCTGCTGGCCTTAACCTACAATAAAGAGATCACAGCAAGCGCCGAAGTTTTAGGGGAGCACAAGGTCAACTAACTTGAATATCCAAGGAGAATAGGCAGATAGTAAAGTGCTCCAGTGAGTTGATTCTTGAATCAGAAGGACCTGAGTTCAATACTGGGTTCTAACCCCTCAGAGATGGGTCATCCGTGGAAAGCTAGTAAACCTTTGAAAACTTCGCTTTCATCCTCTGTAAAATGAAGATGCTAGGGTCTATGTGTTCATGTTCTTGTGAGAATTGAGTAAGATAAAGCATGTAACTCACTTGGCATGTGATGCCAAGGTTTCCAATGTGTTCCTCAAAGTCTAATTTGACTATTATGATCATTAATATGCTCTTATATATAGCTTGATCAGTAGACAGTGTGATTGAAATTTTCCTAGTTATAGAACATTTGTGTTTTACAATATTATCAATTGGTAAATAAACATAATGGTAATATTAGCAATATTCTCTTTGAATATTCTCCTTAAAACATGCAACAAGTTCTCTGGTCCAAATCATTATCAACATCATCATCGTCATTAGTTGAGGACTTTACTAATACTTGGTACTGTGCTAGTCACCGAAATTCTGTATTTTCATTCCTCCCCACAACAATCGTGAGTGTTGGGTTGCCCCTACCACTTCTACTACTGAAGCAGAATGAGGCATAGAAAGGTTAGGTCACATTAGTGGGACTTAACTAGATATGCCTGAATCCAAAGCCCCTGCTCTTTCCAAATGCTGCAACAAAATATTTTAAAATGGGAACAAATCTATTGTTGAAGATCTCTCAAGTGAAAGTTTAGCTTTATTTAATTTTTTCTATCCTTCATTTAATATCATTGATGAATTATTAGCCTATGGAAAGACATAAGTCTTAGAGTCGATCTGCTTTAGCACAACCATTTTGTATAAGAAGCTGGAGACCAGAGACATTGGGGAGCTCAACAACATGGTATAAGTTGTAAATCCAGGATTTACTCCACTTTCCTGAGGCTCCATGCTGGCATGAGAGAGTGATGGGGAGTGACAGAAGTTCACAGATTAGCTCATTTAGGAAAGATAATCTGGGATGATGGCACCTGTGCACTCACTCTTACATCATAGCTCAATGAACATTCTCTTCCTCCTTCACTCCCCCTCGATAAATCACTTTTCCAAAGTATCCGACTGTAGCATCTCAATAGTAAGCTGCAGGTCTGCAGTGTGGAATGCATCTCTCTCACTAACGTGTCATCGGCCATGTTCTCTGAAGTGCTGGTCATGCAACCAACAGCTCACTCCTGTGTGGCACTAGCCACAGGGCTACATAAAGGAGCCTCTGCCTCTGTTCCAGTTGACAGCATTGAGACCACCAAGCTACCATGATTCCTGAGGCCAGGCACACAAGTGAGTCACCTCATGGGTGGCAGGGCTTCCTACTCTTGTAACTACTCTCTTCCAAAAAATTGAGAGCTTGATGTGGGCTGAGGGGAAAGGAGAGGAAAAGGAAACTCACTTGTCACAGCCTGTTGTCCCAGTTCTGGGGTAAATATGCACCCCATGTTCCCAGTGTCCCTGGCTGCAAAGCCCTGTTTCTATAGCCCAGAATGTTTCAGGCCACAACAAGGCTACATGGCAGCCTTGACATTGAAACCCCAGAGAGGAGCAGACGGAACAAAACAACCACATTTCCCAGCCCCCAATTCTGGCTCTGCCTCCCCTGGTAGACAAAAGCCCACCTAACATGCGATCTTGCTGTCCATATACTATACCAGCTAACAGGAGCAGGCAGCTTCTTCTGAGCACAGCCCTGGGAGCTACTGAGACAAGGCTTCTTCTGCTGAAGTACTCCATTGTCATGGCACATCTGCTCCAACATACGCTCTATTGCACTACACTCCTCCATCACGTCCTCACCTTCTCATGTGGAGAAGCATCCTTGTTCCACTGCATCAGCGATGAGCAGCTCCTGACATGCAGTTCTGAGGCCTCTGTGATAGTTTTCCTGCAACACTGTGTTTGGTCATCAAGCAAGATGTACCCAGCCAGTGAGCAGAGAGTACAGGCTCCCAAAACTCATTAGGAACTAAAGGGTCAGGGGCAGAAAGTAAAGGCAAGGCTGGTGCCAGGGAAGGGAGCTAATTGGTCACTGCTGAGAACAAGAGTTACTGGCACAACACTTATATTTAAGTTTCCGTTGTCTGTGATGACATTGACTCCCAGATGGCCATGCTGTTCTCTGTCAAGATTTTTCAAAGAAATTATATGACAATTTCCCAAGTGTTTCTAAAAATCCCAATTTCAATGTTGCTACTGCTTCAAGGTAAGAAAGATACTGGTTTCCGAGGAAGGAGATGGGGAAATTCATCTTCCTTTCTCAACCGCTGCTCATGCCTCCACCAACATTATGATTCTTTTCATTGGATATTTTTGTCTGAAGAATATTCTTCTTGTCCTTCCCAATCTCCTTGAAAAAGAAAAGAACACATTTCTTCTTCTTCTGGGAAGAAAAAGGAATGCTAGTTTGTTTCTGTGACATCTCTAACCTGGATGGCACCTCTCCTTTTAAAAGAATTTGGAAAGTGGAGCCCCAGATTCCTTCTGGGTGCAGAAGAGGAAGGAAGAGATGTGAGCCCCAGAGTGGAGAAGCTGTTGCCATAGCAACCACTGGCTTTGTAGGCTGCTTCCCCTCCTGGGTACCTCAGCTGGGCTGCTGCGGCAGGAGAGGTCATTTTTCTGTGGCCCCTGGTTTCTCATCAAAAGCCAGGTGAGTAGCTTGAACTCCTAAAGTGTGTTTTCAGGCAACTCTGGGGCATATGATAGCTGTCTAGAGGCCTGTTCTGCCTCAGTCTTCCCTCACCAATGTTGATTTTACAAGGTCAAGGCAAATATCCTAGAAATGTTTATGAGCATTCATGTGAGTCCCACCTTCCCACAATAGAAAAAACCATTTCTACAACGTCTGTCCATCTACACACTCTGCTTTCAATCCATGCCAAATGTGGATCTCATGGTGAATTCTCATTTGGAAGTTAGGGAAAATAAAGAATAATGGGAGATAAGTTAGAGAAGCTGGAGCAAAGTGAGACTATCTGTATTGATGCCCAGATAAAGGCTCACTTGCATGGCGTTGTTTTAATTTTATTCAGTTCCAGCTTCATGGTGCAGAAATACCTATTCCACCGGAGCAAGTCACAATGTGAATATGACAGTGGGAAGGTGAGAGGAGAGTGGACTGGCATGTGGTTTGGTGAAAAGGCTTACAAAGGGAACACTCAGAAATGGGGTGAACTAACCATACCATGCATCTAGCTCAAGGGGTGGTGACCTGGCACCAAGAAATGTTTCAAAGTTTACTTGGTCTAGGTTTCTCTTTTCTGGATCGTGCCTTCACAGCTCTCTAATACTCATTATTCTTTTGTGTTTTTAATGATACTCTGATATCTCATTTATCTTTGAAATTTTTCAGTAATCCATGTGCTTTGAGGATTTGGTTAGCTAGTTAATGAAAGGGATAGTTCTTCAAGCTGTGTTTGTGATTATCTAACCACGGAGAGAGAAAGCAAACATTAGCTTGTGGCTTCTCCTCTGCAGCATATTACTATGTTTGCCACTCTGTCCTTGAGCCACTCTTGAAACATTAGGCTACACCAATATCCAGGATTTAGATAATAAGAATATTTTGGTTTAAAATGTATCTGTTTAATATGATCTGTTCATAGAAAAGTTTTGGTGTCTGGTATTATATCCCTAAGTAAGAAGGCTAAGTATGGCCTAAGGAAAGGCAAATCCTATCACCCATGATATTGTGGGAGAGAGACTAGGGGATGCTAAGTTGAACAGGAAATGGGGGTTGGGATGGGGAGAAACACTGTCAGCAGGCTGAACCCCAGTCTGAGGGTGGAGTCGCTGTAATACTAATAAGACTTGAAGAACCAAACTGTCTCTTCATGGAATTTCCATAAAAATAAGCCAAGACTCCCAACAGAGACCCAGAACACATCAGTTCTGATCTAGGGGGCTCATTAATATCATACCCAATATCATGCATTCATGTGTGGAAAACCTATTAGTCTAAGTATCTTCCAACGGGGGACCAGGAGGGGAAGCTCAACGTAGAAGGTAATTTACATGTCTGAATTTCTTATTTCCTTTTTTATACAAGCATGGAAAAAAGAAGTCTTTTGTTTTTTAATGAACCTCCCACTAGAGAATGAGTAAATTGAATTATGTGGGATAGGAAGACATGGAAAAAGCTATCTGTAAATCTCAGAAGAAGCTATTTTGTAAGATTCTGGACCTTCAATTCTGTTACCTTCCTAGTGGGATTTCTTGTGTTAGTCTCACCTCTGATGTGTGGAAGCTCCAGGTGTTGGGGAGAATAACTGTGGTTCTAAGTGGTGTCTTTAGCATCAAGATTCCTAAGCATCTTTATCTCAAGATATTTCCAGCATGAAATGGTGAATGTTATGTTTTGCCAGGTCAAGATTTTACACAAAATATGGAAGACCCCCAAATGAAACATCCTAAAACAAACTCCTTTGAAATGGGGACAAAGTTCACATTTATATGTTCACACCTCTCCTGATAACACCCTCACAGCTTATTACATGACACAGAGTTTTACTGTTACAGGAGGGACAACTTCTTAGAGAAGAAGATGAAAGATGTGCAATGGAGAGAGAAAACTAATTTATGTAACCCCCTTTTAGGAAATGGGATCCTTTGGGCTGGACTTGAGACATCACCTCACCAATTATTATTACATTGCTGTGTGTCATGAAGTCAGTTTCTGAGATTCCTAGGTTTCAGTAAACCAGATTGATCTCTTTCCACATATATAACTCTGGGGATCTCAGGGTGATCAGAGCTATTTGTGTGGGTGTTGGGGAGATGTTCCCTAGACCTATAACACAAATGCTGTCTTCTTAGCCAGCACTTGTCACTGCTTCGAGGCAACGCGCCTGAAAAGAATTCTCAGGAACCAGAGAAGACAAGCTGGAATTCTTCAATCTCCTAACGTGACTGTACTGCTCAATCTTGGGTGGAGGAAGCTATCCGCCTCTTCTTCCTGATATGGTGGTCAGGCCATCCACAAGGCAGGGAAAGAAAGGGGCCAGTGCAGGCATAGTAGGGGAGCCTGTGCTCAGGCTGACTGAGAGGCACACTGCCAGGGTGAGCACATGCTGTATCCTCAGAAGGCTGGCTTCTTCTAGTAGTGTGCCTCGTATTTGTACACCGTGTCTGCTGATGGGGAAAGACACATCCAGGCAAAGATAGAGGATCTAGGTAGGCTCAGTTCTGCTTTCTCCTCATATCCATCTTAGTTTGACACTTTGTTATGAAAAGAATAGAAATCCAATCACCCTAGTCAATGGGGTGTTTTTATTTCATGAGTGGCATCTCATTCATAGAAATCCTGAAACTAGAGTCACATTAGGCCTAGTCCTTATGGACACTGAAGGTAGAGAATGGTTGCAGGTTCAAGGCAGCTCTAAGAACTTCAGCATCTGGGTTTTTGTATCATCCTTCCACTGTTCTCCCATTAACACTCCAACCACGTTCTTCATGTCTGCCACTGGCTTTCTACCAAATGATGTTCTCTATACTCTTAATTTCTATCTCTCTATCACTTCAATGACACCGGGTCCATAGTGGCTGTGATGATTTCTTCTGGTACATCTCAGTGCTTCTTTTAAGGGAGAAATGATACAAATCTTATACACTCTTCCAAAGGGTATGAAAAGGGTAAATATAATAATTTCAAAAATACTTTATGAAGCAAAATATTGCCTTTTTTTCCCCAGCTTTATTGAGATATAATTGACATATAACATTGTGTAAGTTTAAGGGATACAAAGGAATAATTATTATGAAGTGTATGCCACAATAAGGTTGCCAGTTAACACATGCTTTGCCTCACATAATAACCATTTTGTTGTTATTATGGTAAGAACATTAAAGCTCTACTCTCTTAGCAACTCTCAAGCTTGCAATACAGTATTGTTAACTATAGTCACCATGCTGTCCCTTAGATCTTCGGAACTTACTCATCTTATAATGGAAAGTTTGTACCCTTTGACCAACATTTACCCATTTCCCCCACCCCTCAGCCTCTGGCAATCACCATTCCACTTTCTGTTTCTATGAGTTCGATGTTTTTAGCTTCCAATATAAGTGAGAACATACAGTATTTGTCTTTCTCTGCCTGATTTATTTTACTTAGCAAAATGCCCTCAAGGTCTATTCATGTTGTTAAAATGGCAGGATTTCCTTCTTTTTTAAGGTTGGATAGTATTCCATTATATATATATATGTGTGTGTGTATATGTACATATATGTCACATTTTCTTTCCTTTTTTTCTTTACTGGTCACCATGCTACACATTACATCTCCACGACTTATTTATTTTATAACTGTAAGTTTGTACCTTTTGACCCCCTTTGCCCATTTCACCTATCAACCCCTCCATGCCCCACCTCTGGCAACCAACAATCTGTTTTCTGTATCTATGCATTTGGGGTTTTTTGTTTTGTTTTGTTTTGTTTTTAGATTCCACATATAAGTGAGATCATACAATATTTGTCTTTCTTTGTCTGACTTATCTCACCATAATGCCCTCAAGTTCCATCCCTGTTGTTGCAAATGGCAGGATACCTTTTTTATGGCTGAATAATATTTCATTAATATATACATACATATATATACATATATATATATACACACACACGTATATCACATTTTCTTTATCCATTCATCTGCTGCTGGACACTTGGATTGTTTCCATATCTTGGCTATTGTAAGAAATGCTGCAAAGAACATGGGGTGCAGATATCTTTTTGAGATAGTGATTTCATTTCCATTGGACATATATGTAGAAGTGGAATTGCTGGATCATATGGTAGCTCTCTATATAATTTTTTGATGAAACTCCAGTCTGTTTTCCATGGTGGCTGTACCAATTTACATTCCCACCAATAGTACACCACGGTTCCCTTTTCTCTACATCCTCACTAGCACTTGCTATTTCTTGTCTTTTTGATAACAGCCATTCTGATGGATGTGAGGTAGTATCTCAGTTTGGTTTCGCTTTGCATTTCCCTGATGATTGGTGATATTGAGTACCTTTTCATTTACCTGTTGTCCATTTGTACAACTCCTTTGCAGAAATGTCTATTCAATTTCTCTACTCATTTTTAAATTGAATTGTATGGGGTTTTTTTTGTCTATGAGTTGTATGAGTTCTTTATATATTTCGGAGATTAATCCCTTATCAGATATATGGTTTTGAAATATTTTCTCCCATTCCTTAGGTTGTCTTTTCTTGTTGTTGATTTGTTTTTCTTGCTGTGCAGAAGTTTTCTAGTTTGATGTAGTCCCACTTGCTTATTTTTGCTTTTGTTGCCTGTGCTTTTAAAAAAAAAATTAGTTAATTACTTTTTATTTATTTTACTGAGCTCACGTTGATCTATAACATTAAATAAATTTCAGGTGTACATCGTTATATTTGACTTCTGCATAGACTGCATCATGTTCACAACCAAAAGTCTAGTTTCTATCCGTCATTATACATATGTGCCCCTTTATCCCTTTTACCCTCTGCCTACCTCTTTCCCCTCTGGTAACCACCAATCTGTTCTCTGTATATAAGTTTCTTTATCTTCCGCATATGAATGAAGTCATATGGCAATTGTCTTTCTCCATCTTACTTATTTCACTTAGCATAATACCCTCAAGGTCCATCCATGTTGCAAATGGAAAAATTTTGTCTTTTTTTATGGCTGAGTAGTGTTGCATTGTATATATATATACCACATCTTTTTTATGCATCCATCCATTGATGGGCACTTTGGTTGCTTCCAAGTCTTGGCTATTTTGAATAACACTACAATGAACATAGGGGTGCATATATCTTTTCTAATTAGTATTTTCATTTTCTTTGTGTAAATACCCAGAAGTGGAATAGCTAGATCATATAGTATTTCTATTCTTAATTTTTAAAGGAATCTCCATACTGTTTTCCATAGTGGCTGCTCCAATTTACATTTCCACCAGCAGTGTACAAGTACTCGTTTTTCTCCACATCCTCTCCAACATTTGTTATTTCTTGTTCTTTTAATAATAGCCACTCTGACAGGTGTGAGGTGGTATCTCATTGTACTTTTGATTTGCATTCTTCTGGTAATTGGTGATGTTGAACATCTTTTAATGTGCCTGTTGGCCATTTGTATATCTTCTTTGGAAAAATGTCTGTTCATATCCTCTCCCCACTTTTTGATCAGGTTGTTCATTTTTGTTGTTGAGTTGTATGAGTTCTTTATATATTTTGGATATAAACCTCTTGTTGGACATATGATTTGCAAATATTTTCTCCCAATTGTTGAAGTGTATTTTCATTTTGTTGGTGGTTTTCTTTGTTGTTTGGGCTTTTGGCGTCCTATCCAAAAAACCATTGCCAAGGCTAACATCAAGGAGATTTTTTCCCCTAAATTTATTCTAGAAGTTTTATGGTTTTGGTCTTACATTTAAGTCTTCAATCCATTTTGAGTTGATTTTTGACTATGGTGAGTATTTTGAGTATGGTATCTTAATACAGGTCCAATTTCATTCCGTTGCATGTGAATGTCCAGTTTTCCCAACATCATTTATTGAAGAGACTATCCTTTCTCCATTGAGTGTTCTTGGCTCTGTGTCAAATATTAGTTGACTATATATTCATGGGTTTATTTCTAGACTCTTGATTCTGTTCCATTGTTCTATGTGTCTTTTTTTTTTTCCTGCCAGTCCTATACCATTTTGACTACTATGGCTTTGTAATATAGTTTGAAATCAGGAAGTGTGATGCCTCCAGCTTTGTTTGTTCTCAAGATGCTTTACAGATTGAGGGTCTTTTGTGGCACCTTAGAAATTTTAGGATTTTTTTTCTATTTCTGTGCAAAATGCTATTGGAATTTTGATAAGGAGTGCAATGAATCTATAGGTGGCTTTGGGCCTATAATATGGGCATTTTAACAATATTAACTCTTCTGATACATGAACATGGGATATCTTTTCATTTATTTACGTCTTCTTCAATTGCTGTCTTCAGTGTCTTATAGTTTTCAGTGTAAAGATCTTTCACTTCCTTGGTTAAATTTATTACTAACTATTTTATCATTTTAATGCTATACAACTTGCATTATTTTCTTTATATTTTTCAGATAGTTCATTGTTATTGTATTCAAACAGAGCTAATTTTTGTATGTTGATTTTATACCTTGAAACTACTGAAATTGTTGATTAGTTCTAACTGATTTTTGATGGAATTTTTAGGATTTTCTTTATACAACATCATGTCATCAGCAATCCTATAAAATGTTACTTCTTCCCAGATGCCTTTCACCTCTGTTTCTTGCCTAATTGCTGTGGCTGGGACCTTCAGTACTCTGCTGAATAGGAGAGGTGACAGTGGGTACCTTGTTTTGTTCCTGGTCCTAGAAGAAACGCTTTTCACCTTTCACTATTGAGTATGATGTTAGCTGTGGGTTTGTCATCTATGGCCTTTATCATGTTGAGGTACATTCCTTCTATATCCAAATTGTTGAGGATTTTTACTATGAAAGGATGTTGAATTTTGTCAAGTGCTTTTTTTTGCATCTATTGAGATGATCATATGTTTTATTCCTTTTTAAAATTATTTTTATTGAGGTATAATTGATATACAACATTATATTAGTTTCAGGTGTACAACGTAATAGTTCGATATTTATATATATTTTGAAATGATCACCACAAGATGTCTAGTTAACATTGTCACCATACATAATTACAGAATTTTTTCTTGTGATGAGAACTTTTATGATCTACTCTCTTAGTTGTTTTCAAATATGCAATACATAGTATTATTAACTATAGCCAGCAAGCTGTACATTACATCCCCATGACTTATTTATTTTATAATTGGAAGTTTATACCTTTTGACTCCCTTCACCCTTTTTTGCCCACTCCCCACCTCCCTGTCTCTGGCAACCGCCAATCTGTTCCTTGTATTTATGAGCTCAGTTTTCATTTTTTTAGATTCTACATATAAGTGAGATCATATGGTATTTGTCTTCCCCTGTCTGACTTATTTCACCTAGCATAATGCCCTCAAGGTCCACCCATGTTGTTGAAAATGGTAAGATTTTACTCTTTTTAATGGCTGAATAATATCCTATTGTATATATATATATACACCACATCTTTGTTAACCATTTATCCATCGATAGACATTTAAGTTGATTCCCAATCTTGGCTGTTGTAAATAATGCTGCAGCAAACATGGGAGTGCATGTATCTTTTCAAGTTAATGTTTGCATTTTCTTTGGATAAATACTCAGAAGTGGAATTGTTGGATAGTAAGGTAGTGCTATTTTTAATTTTTGTGGAACCTCCATACTGCTTTCCCTAGTAGTTGCACCTATTTACATTCCCGTAAACTGTGCACAAGGGTTCCCTTTTCTCCACATCCTTGCCAACTTTGTTATTTGTTGTCTTTTTGATAATAGCCATTCTGATAGGTGCAGGGTGATATCTCGTTGTGATTTTGATTTGCAATTCCCTGATGATTAGTGATGCTGAGCATCTTTTCATGTACCTGTTGGCCATCTGTACCACTTGTTTGGAAAAATGTCTATTCAGGTCCTCTGCCCATTTTTTAATCAGATTGTTTTTTTCTTTGCTATTGAGTTGTATGTGTTCTCTATATATTTTGGATATTAACCCCTTATTAGAGATATGACTTGCAAATATTTTCTCTTATTCATTTGGTTGTCTTTTCATACTGTTTTGATTTCTATAGCTTTGTAATATAGTTTGAAATCAGGGAACATGATATCTCTAGCTTTATTCTTCTTTCTCAAGATTACTTTGTCTATTTTGTGTCTTTTGTGGTTCATACAAGTTTTAAGATTGTTTGTTCTATTTCTGTGAAAAATGCAGTTGGAATTTTGATAGAGATTACATTGAATCTCTAGATTGCTTTAGGCAGTATGGACATTTTAACAATACTAATTCTTCCAATCCATGAGCATTTATTTGGGGTTCTTCAATTTCTTTAATCAATCTCTTATAGTTTTCAGGGTATACGTGGTTCACTTCCTTGGTCATATTTATTCCTAGGTATTTTCTTCTTCTTCTTCTTCTTCTTTTTTTTTTTGCAGAGGAAGATTCACTCTGAGCTAACATCTGTGCCAATATTCCTTTATTTTGTATGTGGGTCACCACCACAGCATGGCTGCTGATGAGTGGTGTAGGTTTGTGCCCAGGAACTGGGCATGGGCCACCAAAACGGAGCACACTGAACTTAACCACTAGGTCATAGGGCTGGCCCCTTAATTTCTCTTTCTGATAGTTCCTTATTAGTGTATAGAAATGCAACAGATTTATGTATATTGATTTTTTATCCTACAACTTTATTGAATTCATTTATTGATTTTTATCCTTCATCCTGTTAATGTGGTGCATCACATTCATTGATTTGTGTATGTTGAATCATCCTTGCATCCTACAGATAAATCCCACTTGATCATGGTATATGATCCTTTTAATGTGCTATTGAATTTGGTTTGCAAGTATTTTTTGGAGAACGTTTGTATCTGTATTCATCAGGGATATTGATCTGTAGTTTTCTTTTCTTTTACAGTCCTTATCTGGTTTTGGTATCAGGGTAATGCTGGTCTATTAAAATGAGCTTGGGAATGTTCCCTCTTCTTCAGTACTTTGGAAGAGTTTGAGAAGAATTGGCATTAATCCTTCTTTAAATGTTTTGTAGAATTCACTAGTATAACCATGTGGTCTCATGATTTTCATTGTTGGGAAGCTTTTTATTACTTATTCAATCTCCTTACTTGTAATTGGTCTGTTCAAATTTTCTGTCTTCATAATTCGTTCTTGGGAGGTTTCGTGTTTCTAGCAATTTAACCATTTCTTCTAGATTGTCCAATTTGTTGGTGTATAACTGTTCATAGTAGTCACTTATGATCCTTTGTATTTCAGTGGTATCAGTTATAATGTCTCTTCTTTCATTTATAAGTTTTTCACTTGCTTTCTCTCTCTTTTTTTCTCGGTTAGTCTAGCTAGTTGTCAATTCTGTTTATCTTTCCATAAAAACAACTCAGTTACATTGCTTGCCTATTCTTTATTTCATTTATTTCTTCTCTAATCTTTATTATTTCCTTCCATTTGCTAATTTTGGGCTCAGTTTGTTTTTCTGATTCTAGTTCCTTGAGGTGTAGTGTTAGGTTGTTTCTTAATGTAAGTGTTTATCTCTATAAGCTTCCCTCTTAGAATTGCTTTTGCTACATCCCATAAGTTTTGGTATTTTTTTCCCATTTTCATTTGTCTCAAGATAATTTTTGATTTTGCTTTTGATTTCTTCTTTGCTCCATTGGTTGTTCAGGAGTATGTTGGCTAATTTCCAGTTATTTGTTAATTTCCAATTATCTTCCTGTTTTTGATTTCTAGTTTTATACTGTTGTGATTGGAAAATATATCCGATATAATTTCTTTTTCTTGAATTTGTTGTCTTCTTCTGTGCCCTATCTCTATGATCTATCCTGGAGAATGTTCTGTGTGCACTTGAGAAGAATGTGTATTCTGTTGCTGTGGAATAGAATATTCTGTATATGTTTGTTAGCTCCATCTGGTCTACAGTGTTTTTCAAATCCACTGTTTCCTTATTGATTTTCTGTCTGGATGATCTATCCATTGTTTAGAGTGAGTGTTATTGTATTGCTGTTTATTTCTCCTTTGGTTCTCTTAGTTTTTGCTTTATCTATTTAGAGGCTCTGATGTTGGGTGTATAAATGCTTATGTATGTTATATCTTCTTGATGAATTGACCCCTTTATCATTATTTAATGACTTTTTGTTTCTTGTGACCATTTTTAGCTGAAAGTCTATTTTGTCTGATATATTATAGCCACATCTGCTCTCTTTAGTTTAACATTTACTTGAAATATCTTTTTCTATCTCTTTACTTTCAGACTACGTGTATCCTTAAGCCTTGTAGGCAGAATATTGTTGAATCTTGTTTTTTTGAACTCCATTTAGACATTCTGTGTCTTTTCATTAGATAATTCAATTCATTTGTATTTAAAGTAATTATTTATAGATAAGGACTTATTATTGCCATTTTATTAATTGTATTCTGATCATTTTGTAGTTCCTTTGTTCTTTTTGTCATTGCTTGCTGTCTTCTTTTGTGATTTGATAATTTTTTTGTAGTGGTATGCTTTGGTTCCTTTCTCTAAATCTTTTGTGTATCTACTATAGGCTTTTCCTTTGTGGTTACCACGAGGATTACACAAAGCATCTTATAATATCTTATTTTAAGCTGATAACAACTTAATTTTGATAGCATACATAAATTGTACTTTTACCTCCTTCACATTTTATTGATGTTACAACTTATATACTTTTTATATTGTGGGCCCAGTAGTAAATTGTTATAGTTATAGTTAATTGTAACACTTCTTTTTTAACTTTAAAACTAGAGTTGAGGGGCTGGCCCAGTGGTGCAGTTGTTAACTTTGCACATTCTACTTCAGCAGCCCGGGGTTCGCTGGTTTGAATCCTGGGTGAGGACCTACACGCCACTTGTCAGGCCATGCTGTGGCAGGCATCTCACATAAAATAGAGGGAGATGGGCATGGATGTTAGCTCAGGGCCAATCTTCCTCAAAAAAGAAAAAATAAACCCTGGAGTTGAATATGATCTATGCACCACCATTACAATATTAGAGAATCTGACTTTGACTACATATTTACCTTTACTGGTGGGTTTCACACACTTACAAATTTTTACACTGCTAATTATCCTTTCACTCCAGCTTGAAGAACTTCTTCTAGCATTTCCTGTAAGGCAGGTCTAATGGTGATGAAGTTCCTCAGATTTTGTTTGTTTGGAAAATGATTCTCTCCTTTTCTGGACAGCTTTGCTGGTATAGAATTCTTGGTTGATATTTTTTTCTTTCAATATTTTTACTATATCATCCCACTCTCTTTTCCTGCAGTGTTTCTGCCAAGAAATATGCTTACAGTCTTACTAGGGCTCCCTTGAATGTGCTGAGTTGCTTTTCTGTTGCTACTTTCAAAATTCTGTAATGTGTCTCAGTGTAACCCTTTTCAGGTTCCACCAATTTGGACACTTTTAGGCCTCATGAATCTGGATGTCCATTTCTCTACCAACGTTTGGGAAGTTTTCAGCCATTATTTCTTTAAACTGTCTTTCTGTCTCTTTCTCTCTCTCTTCTCCTTCTAGGATTCCCATAAATATTGTTTTGTCTGAAGGTTTCCCATAAGTTCCTTAGTCTTTCTTCATTCTTTTTCATTAGTTTTTCTTTTTTTCCTCTGACTGGATAATTTCAAATGACCTGTGCTTGAGTTCACTGATTTTTTCTTCTGCTTGGTCAAGTCTGAGTGTGCAGTGATTGACTTCTTCGGTTTAGTCATTGTATTCCTCAGCTCTCAGGTTTCCTTTCTTTTCTTTTCTTTTTTTTTTTTTTGATGGTTTCTATTCTTTGTTGAACTTCTTATTTTGTTCATATCTATGTATATATGTAAGAAATACAAAATAAATTTTAGATAAAAAGTTGTAAATATACATACACATATATCCATCAAAATGTATGTGTAGCACTAACTGTAAAAGCCCAAACCTTGTAATGCAAATGTCCTTCAAGCAAAGGATGAAAAAATAAATTGTAGTATATTCAAACAGAGTACTGAACAAAATACATGTTCAGGAGACAACATAGGTGGAAAATCACAAACCTAATATTGAGTGAAAGAAGCCAGACACAAAAGAACCATGATGTATGCCTCCACTTATAAATAATATAAAAAACTGGCAAAACTAATATATCATGTTAGAAATCATGATAGTGGTTACCTTTGGGTGGGTAGTTACTGATTACTTGTATGTGTTTAGTTTGAAAAAAATATACTTATTTGGAACTTTTAAAATATGTACATTATCCTTTAATAAAAGTTCTATTTGAAAGTGTGCAAATACTTCATAAAAGGAGAATAAAAGAGAAAAAAAACAAAGAACAGAAGAGAAAAATAGAAAACAAACAGTGAGAAGGTAAAGATAACCCAAATTTACAGTAACAAATTAAATGGAGATAACCTAAACACTCCAACTAAAAGAAGATCATCAGATTAGATTTAAAAATAACCTGAGCTATATGCTGCTCAAGAGACACATCTGATGTATAAGAACATGGAAAGTTTGTAAGTAAAAGGATAGGAAAATAAAAACTAAACGTATCCCATGCAAACTAAGAGAATGGGTATGCAGGTATATGAGTATTGTACAAAGTAAACTTTAAGACAAAAAATATTACAAGATGTAAAGAGGGACATTTATACTAATAAAAGTATTGATTTAACAGGAAGGCATAATAATCTAAATTTACCTCAAAATATATGAATCAACAGCTGACAAAGATAAAATTAAATCCAAAATCCTAAATGGATATATCTAACAACTGATAGTATTACTAGTAATAGAGTAATATTGCTATCCAGTGCACACGGAACATTTACGAAAATTGATCATATGCTGACCATAAAGAAAGTTGCAGCATAGCCTTAATACTGGACCCGACAAATACATTACATAAAAGGAACATCACGGAACAATAATAATTATGGAGCATTATGGTATAATAAATATAGATGCAAAAAGGCTCAATAAAATAGTAGTGTATCAAGTCTGGCACATTTTAAAATGTTAATACAAGTTAGCTTTATACCAGGAATGCAAGTTAGTTTAATATTCAAAGTCAATCAATGTAATTCACTATATTAAGACAAAAGACATAACTTTCAAACTCAGGAAAAGAATTTCATAAAATTTAGCACCTATTCATTAACAACAAAAGCTCTTAATAAGATAAGAATAAAAGTGAATTTTCTTAATCAGAAAAATAGTAACAGCAACAACAAAAGTCTAAGTGAAACATCATATTTGATGATGAAATGCTGAAATCTTCCTCTGAGATTAGGACAGAGACAAGTATGCTACTATAACTACTTATATTCAATGTTGTTCTGAAGGTCCTAGTCATTGTAATAACTCAGAAAAAGAAAAACATACAAAATTGAAAATAAACAAATAAAATTGTCACAATCACAGATGATATGACTGTGTATGAAAAAAAATCCAAGGGTGAATTGGCCATAGTTGCCAGATACTTAACATACAAAAACCAATTTTATTTTTACATGCTAGGAACAAAAATTACAAAATAAAAATGTTAAATAGTACTATTTGCAGTCTCATCAAAATATATCAAATATCTAGGGATAAACCTGTAAAAGACAAGTGAGGGCTCTACATAGAAAACTATAAAACATCACCGAAATAAAAGAATATCTGAATTAGTGTAGTGAGCCATACTATAACCATGTATTGGAAAACTCAGTATCATGAAGATGTCAATTCTTCCCAAACCAATCTACAAATGCAATGCAATTGTAATAAAAATACCAGCAGGCATTTTTTGTGGAAATTAATAAGCTGATTCTAAAATTTGTATAGAAATTGAAAGTACCTAGAATAGCCAAGATGGTCTTGACAAATTAGAATAAGCCTAGAGAATATACAAAACTCAAGACTTACAAAGCTATAGTGATGAAATATTGGGCAGTTTGTGCAAGAACAGATAAATAACCCAATAGAAGAACATAGCATCTTTAGTTTGATTGAGCTTCTGGAAACCAAGTTTGATTTGTGATAGAAAGTAACTCTAACTAGAATTCAATGAATAAATCAATTCTCTTAAATCCATACTTTCTGTTTAGCCATCTGGGGTAAAATGGTAAGAACAGCTGCTTGCTTGTCTTTTGTAAGCTCATGGACTGGACATGAAGGCATCATGTTCCCTCCCTCCTGGAATATCTTTTGTGCCCAAAGACACCCAATTTCAAATTTACCACTTTTATATTGAAGATAACAGTTATTTTTCATCTGGATACACTGATTCACTTTTGGTAGAAAAAAATGGGTGGAAATAAATACACGTAATTTTCTCTCACTTTTTAATTTTGAAATAATTGAAACCCTTCAGAAAAGTTGCAAGTGTTGTACAAAGAACTCCTACGTACAGTTCACCAAGGTTCCCCAATTGTTAACATTTTACCACATTTATCTTAATATTCTATTTTTTCTAAACTATGTAGCAGACATGATGACCCATTACTCATAGGTACTTCAATGTGTATTTCCTAAAACGAAGGACACTTTCTGTTATGGACTGAAATATGTTCCCCTCAAATCAATATATTGAATCCCCAACCCCCAATGTGACTGTATTTGGTAGTAGAGCCTTTAATGAGGTGATTACAGTTGAATGAAGTCATAAGGGTGTGGCCCTCATCCAATAGGACTGGTATTCCTATAAGAAGAGGAAGAGATGCCACGAGTGTACATGCACACAAAGGAAAGGCCTTGTTGAGGACACAATGAGAAGATCTGCAAGCCAGGAAAAGAAGTCTCACCAGAAACTAGCCGTGTCAGCACCTTAATCTTGGACTTCTGGCCTCTATAACTGTGAGAAAATAAATTTTTGCTGTTTAAGCCACCCAGTCAGCAGTATTATATTATGGCAGCCCTAACAGACTAATACACTCCCCTATTACAGCACAGCCATTAAAATCAAGGTATTAATATTCATACAATACCACCACTTAATCCACAGACCCTATACAAGTTTTCCAATTGTCCCAACAATGTTCTTTATAGCAAAAACAAAACAAAACAAACTTCCCTTTTTTCCCTTTCATTTCTAGTCCAGGATCTAATCCAGGATCACATGTTGATTTACTTGTCATGTGTCTTTAGTTACCTTTAATCTGGAACAATTCCTCAATCTTTCATTATCTTTTATGATTTTAAAGTTTTTGGGTACTGGTAAGTTATCTTATATCTCAATTTTATTTTGTTTGATATTTCCTTGTGACTGGATTAAGCATATGCACTTTTGGCCAGAATACTAGAGAATTGAAGCTGTGTTGTTTTCAGCGTAACATACCAAAGACCTGTGATATTCATTTGTCCCATTAATGGTGATGCTAGCTTTTATCACTTGGCTAGGATGGTGTCAGCCAATTTTCTCTGCTTTAAAAGTAATAACTATTTTTATTTATTAACTGACATATATATTTTACTTACCAATCAATAAGTAATTAAGTATGGATTTTACTTATCAATTAATAACTAATTAGTGTTTTGTGCCACAATACTTTGAACCTATGTACAAATGCTGTTTTCTCAATTATCCATTAATTCTTTTTTTTTTTTTGAGGAAGATTAACCCTGAGCTAACATCAACTGCCAATCCCCCTCTTTTTGCTGAGGAAGACTGGCCCTGAGCTATCATCTGTTCTCATCTTCCTCTACTTTATACGTGGGATGCCTGCCACAGCATGGCACATATCTAATAAAGGGCTTGTATCCAAAATATATAAAGCATACTTATAATTCAATAATAATAAGACATTCAATCCAATAAAGAAATGGGAAACATAGTTATATCAATACTTCATCCAGAAGATACATGCAAGTCAATAAGTATATGGAAAGATGATCAAAATCATTAGCCATCACGGAAATGGATTACTTTTTAGCAATAAAATGAAACCAACCGCTGACATATACAATAACATGGAAGAATCTCAAAAACGTGCAGAATAAAAGAAACTAGACACAAAGAGTACATATTGTATGATTCCAATTATATGAAGTCCAAAAATAGACAAGACTATTATATGATAATGAAAACCAGAATAGTGATTTTCTCTCAGGATAGTAGGCAGTAACTGGTAAAAGAGAGAAGGGAATTTTTGGGGGTTGTAGAAATGCTATATATCTTAATTAATATTGTGGTTACATGAATGCATATGTTTGTCAAACTAATCAAACTTTAAACTTATGAACTGTGCTTTTTATTACCTGTAAATCATACCTCCAAAAAGGAGAAATGGAAAAAAAAATGCTAATTACAAGCTGAAATTTTAACTAAATTATGAGTGGATACATAATTTCCCTCAAAATATAAAGTACTTACAAAAAATTGAAATAAAAAATAGTTTGGTCTTTAGAAATAGATCTTACAAAACAAAGCATTACAATCATCTTTGAGTTGTAAGTATATTTTTGTGAAAAAATTTCTGTTGCAAACTCTTCTCGACTCTAATGGGAGGAAGAGATCAGAGATAGTTATGAGCTAACTACAAAAAACTTCCTCTGACCCTAATGTTCAAATAATTTCATCTCTTGTTTGATAATTTTGAGGAAACTTTTAGAAAAATACTTAAGGTTTTATTTTTCAGGGGCCAGTCCTTCTACTGATAGTTAATTGCAGTCTATTAAGAAAAACTAAATATGCCTTCATACTTTTTATTTTCATGATGTTTAAATGGTATTCAATGCAGGATCACCAGGACCAGTGTTGGCATTGTCCTGGACATATTCTACTTGTTCAAAACTTCTCTGAAGTAAATGAAGAATTTCTCTTATAATGGAAGTTTTGCTTAGTCAATCAACATCTCCTTAGAAGATTATGGTGATATAGAGGAATGCTTTGGAAACAAGGACAAACTGTTCAATTACAGTATATAGTTCTGCACCTAGACATAATGATTTCTATCACAGGACACAATGATTCAGATTCCAGATTATTTATAATACTGAAATAACTGTGTCACATTAACAAAATCCATTTTTGGCTGAATAAAAATTTATATGATATTAAGAATGGTAAGAAGTCAGCCAAGAAGTCTCAGTGGGTTATTTAAGTAACATGTAGAGAGCAAGCTAATGCCATATTTGTGAAGTCTGATCATTAAAAACGTATTTGTCAGATGTTCCTAGGACCATTGAAGGAGAAAAAAAACCTGGAGGAAAGATGAGTGGATTTTTATTTTAAAAAAATGCCACTGGGGGTAATTGCCAAAATGTTATGAGTGGCTAGACAGATTAAATATCCAGGCCAACAGACTGAGCAGGCAGAGAGGGAATGGAGCCTTTTGGCATTGTCAGCCCATCTCCCAATATTTATACCCTGCTCGCTCTGCCCCCACCCACTCAGGGTGCTAGTGACAAGTTTCTTCCAAGCATGGTGGAAAAAACAGTTCAATAGGTCCTTACAACTTGACAAACAATCCAATCTGGAACACACTCTTCTCCCTATTATGCCAGAGCCAGGCAATTATTAACTCCTTACTTGCAATGGTCCCCAAACATTGGCATGCACCAATACAACCTAAAGGGCTTGTTAAAACACGGGTTGCTGGGGCCCACTCTGTGAGTTTCTGGTTCTGTAGGCAGACTCCAAGAGTTTGCATTTATAACAAGTTCTAGGTGACGTATTGCCACTGGTGTAGGGATCAAACTTTGAGAACCAATGAAATATTTAATTCTTTTGACATCATTCCAATTCTCTTCCAGTAAATGTAAGTTAGTCTTTCAAGAAGATTAGCAGTGAGGGAAATGAAGCTGCAGAAATAATAAGCTGTTTTACATCCAGGAACAAAGTGGAGTATAAGCAAATCAATATAGTGGGAAATAGTATGCTCAAATGAGGGGCCAGGTAGAATTGAGCTGTTTATAGGAAGTGGTGTTAGAAAGAATGAAGAGGCAGGGGAGAGAGGAAAGAGGAAGTTTATTTTTTTATTTTTCCCTACTTTGTGTGTCAACTGGCTATGAGAGCCATGAGCAGAAGTGGCTTGAGAGCTAGTTAGTGGTAACCGTGGTAGAACATTTTCAGGGAATTCTCCAGGGCTGCATAGGACCTTTGTAATCCATGAACACCATGAGTAAGGAGGTACCACACAGGAACTCTCTGTCCACATGGCCTTAAGATAGAAAGTAATAAATTCATTTCCTAGTTTACCAGTCACTCCAGTGGGGATAAATTAGCAGCTAATTAATTCTTCAGGGAGTACTTTTTCCATTGTCTAGTTTAACTTGAAAATTTTTTCTTTGAAACTTACCTGCTTATGTGAAATCATAAAATATTATTTTCATTATCTTGCTTATGTTCTAAGTAATTAATGCAGGAAAATAGTTACCAGGCATTTCCCCTGAAAACCTCAGTGAGTCTGCCCTTTGATCTCAGTGTGGGCTAGGCAAGGCATGCAAGTTATTTAATAATCTAGTGACTGAGTATTGGCCTTCACTGAGGAAAAAGGAAAATGAGTCTTGACCAGAAGCTGTTCAAACTTTTGAGGTCCAAGATTGGATGTAGGTGATGTGCAGAAATAAAGGAGTAAATAAGTAATCGTAGGAACCAGTTCCAGGTCAGTTGGGGAAAACGTGTTCCACCCTGTATCTTCCACTGAATGCAGCTGTGAAACAGAATGGATGCAGCAGCTATTACAGGACTCTGTGAAGTGGAAAGTAGCAGGGGAATTGGCAAGAAGACCAGAATTTAAAGTACCGTCAAATCAGTGGTGAGCTTACCCTGTTTTTAATCCCCTGATCCTCATGCCTCTTGATCCAAGACACAGGTGAAGTCACAAAAGTGAGCAGCAGAGAAGAGGAACTAAGGCTCCATGTTTCTGACACAGAACCTCAGAGTCACTTCAGGGAAATGAAATGTACTGGGGAGATTATGATGAGATTATTATAAGATCTCAAGAAAGAAATCCCGTTAAATTGTTAAATAACTCCAAGGTTTACTCCCAAAATGTGCATGACTAGATCTGATCCTAATCAGTATAATAAAGATTTTGAAAACTGAATTGCCAGAAAGATTTCTAGCCAGAACCCACACTGCCACTGGGTGATGCACATGTGGGACAGATCTGAATAGCTCTGCAAAGGTTTTTGAAAACTGAACTAACATTGAAACCACAGCCTACAGAAGATGGAATAGACCTTGTGGCCTGAACCTAATCAGGTCAATTCCTTACCAAAATAAATATATCAACATTTTCCAAAGGATTTTTAAAAGACTCAGAGTCTGAAAACCTGGTATCCCAGCCCAAAATTACTCAGCATATAAGAACCAGGAAAATCTCAATTCTTATGAGAAAAGATGACTGTCATCAACTTTGACATGACACACATGCAGGAATTATCTGACAAAGACTTTAAATCAGTTAAAAGTATTCTAACAAGCAATTGAAAGAATCCCTAAAATTAAAAGAAAAATAGAGGGACTCAGCAATGATGTGTAAAAAAGAATCAAATGGAAATATTAGAACTGAAAAATATAATAACTGAAATTTAGAGGTCACTGAATGAGCTCAAAAGCATAATGGAGACGATAGGTGAGACTGTCAGTGAAACTGAAAATAGATGAATAGAAATTATCCAATCTGGGAAATAAAGAGAAAAAAAGACTTAAAACAAATGAACAGAGTCTCAGAGATCTGTGGGAAAATAACAAAAGATATAACATTCTTGTCATCAGAGTCCCAGATGGACAGCAGAAAGAATTAAGTGCTGAAAATATATATTTCAAGAGATAATGTCCTAATTTTTCCTTAATTTGACAAACCACATAAGCCTACAGATTCAAGAAGCTTAACAAATCCTAAACAGGATAAATCCAAAGAAATTCCATGCTCAGACCAATCATAATCAAACTGTTGAAAACTAAAGACAAAGAAAAATATTGAAATCTACCGGAAAAAGATGACACATTGCCTGTAGGGGAAGAACAATTTGAATGGCTGTGAATTTTCAACCAGAAACTAAGGAAGGAAGTGGTGTGATATTTTTCAGTTGCTGAAACAAAAGAACTGTCAATCTGAAATTTTATATTTAGTTAAAAAAGACCTTTATAAATGAAATGAAGGTAAAGTGAAGGTGTTCTCAGATGAAAAAAACCTAAGACAATTTGTTGTTAGCAGATCTGCTGTAAAGCAATTGTTAAAGGAAGTTCTTGAAGAAAGAAGGGAGATGATACCAGAAAGAATATGGTACATCAGGGACAACAAGCAAGAGAAATGGTAAATATCTTGGTATATATAAAAGTCTATCTTCTTGAGTTCTTGAAGATATATTTGATGGTTTAAGGCAAAAATAATAACATCATCTGCACAGGTTTTTCAATGTATACAGATATAATATATAAGACAATATAACATAAAGGGGGGAGTGTAAAGGGATCCATATGATTGAAAAGTTTCTACATTCCACTTAAGTAGTAAAGTATTGATTCTAATTAGACTGTGAAGAGTTAAACATGTGAATTGTAAGTTTCAAAGTAACTACCAAAAACAACCTATATAAATAGATATAGTAAAAAAAATAAAAACACTTGGTCAATTACAATAGAATAATAAAAATATTTAGATAAGTCAAATGAAGGCAGGATTTGGGGAAACGAAGTAAAAACCACATCAAACAAATAATGAAATGATAGACCTAAATCCAAACAGATCAATAATTTCCTTCAATGGAAATGGCCTAAACTCACCAATTAAAAGACAAAGATTGTCACAATAAGTACTGCAAGATTACTCTTATATGAGCTATCTAAAGTAGTCAAACTCTTAGAAAAAGAAGGTGGGAGGGGGAAAAGGGGAGTTGTTTGATGGGTAGAGAGTTTGAGTTTTGCAAGATGAAAAAGCTCTAGAGATCTGTCACACAACAATGTGCATGTTGTTAAAGCTACTGCACTGTACACTTAAAAATTGCTCACATGGTAAATTTTATGTTGTGTGATTTTTACCACAATAAAAAAAGACAGAGATTGTCAGATTAAAAAAACGTAAAAATAAAAAATCAACATGACCAAACCTACGTAGTTTACAAGAAACTAATTTCAAGTATCATGATATAGATAGTCACAAGTAAAATAACGGAAAATGATATAGCATAGAAACACTAATCAAAATAATGCTGGAGTAGGTATATTAATATCAGCAAAGTATACTTCAGAGCAAAGAAAATTACCAAGAATTAAAGAGGAATATTTCATAATGATAAAATTGTTCATTCACCAAGAAGATGCAAAACTCCTAAATGTATGCATACCTAACAAAAGAGCTTCAAAATACTTGGAACAAGAAAAGGGCAGAATTAAGGAGAAATAAACAAATCCACAAATATAATTCAGACTTGAACACTCCTCTATTAGTAATGGATTTAACTAGGAGAAAAACAATCAGGAATATGTGGAAGAACTGAACACCACCACTAAGTAGATATAACAGACAATTACAGACTACTTTACTGAACAACAGCAGAATACACATTATTTTCAAGTGCACATGGAACATTCACCAAGATAAACCTTTTTCCATGTCATAACACAAATCTTAACAAATTTAAAATAATTTAAATCATACAAGTATGTTTTCTGACCATAATTTTATTAAACTAGAAATTAATAATAGAAAGATAACTAGAAAATCTCCAGGTACTTGGAAGTTAAACAATACACTTCAAAATAAGCTCTTGGCCAAATAGGAATTCTTTAAGCCAATAGAAAGCATTAGCAAAAATATTTTAATATTTTGAGCTGAATGAAAAATGAAAATATAACATATCAAAATTCATTGTATGGAGCTAAAACAGTGTTTCCAGGGACAATTATAGTGTTAAATAATTATATTAAGAAAAAGAAGGTTCTCAAGTCAATAATCTAAGCTTCCATGTTAAGAAATTAGAAGCAAAAGGGGAAAACAAATTCAAAGCAAGTAGAATGAAGGAAATGATAAAGGTAAGAGCATTAAACAATGATCTTGAAAACGGAAAATAGACAAAAGAAAAGAAACAAAAATCTGGTTCTTTGAAAAGATCAATAAAGTTGATAATCAATTAATAAGATTACAAAGATAAAAAGAGAAAAGACATACATTACCAATATCAAGAATGAAAGACTGAATATCACTACAGATCAGACACATTAAAAGAATAATAAGAAACTTCTATGAACCATTCTATGGACATAAATTCAACAAAGTAGAGGAAATTGCCTATTTTCTTAAATATAAAAAATGACCAAAACTTACCTAAGATGAAATAGACAACCTGAATAGGTTTATAATTATTAAAGTAGTTGAATTCATAGTAAAAAGACTTCCAATATACTTCTGAGGTGTAAAGGGCTTGGACATATCACTCTCACCCTTATAACAAGAAAATGCTGAAAAACTTCCTGAAAATCAACACCTTTTTTGAGATTCATCAGAGAACAAGTTTGCAAGACACACTGCTACCACAAAATCTGGGGACAGGCGCATCCAGGGAGACATGGCTAGATTGGATTATGTGGAGCAGTAGCCACTGGAACCATAAATTGGTAGGAAAACTTAAATAGTCATTTTGACTTACTGCTGGAAGCTGAGTCTGGACTAGCATGAGAGTGAGAAACTATTGTGGATTGCAGCTTGGGAGGCGGGCCCAACACTTTTGTGGGCTTTATCTCTAGGAACCTTACCAAATACTGATAACGAAAATCCCAGAAAGATCTTCTGATGACTCTGGTGGGGAGAGGGGAAGAGTAACCATTGTGAAATATGCCCAGAGCTTTCTACGTAATGAAGTCCCACATTATGGGGGAAAAACTTTGCCAGAGCCTTATCCTAGACGATGCAGGGGCACTTTTCACACTCCAGCCTTGTCTAGCCTTCTCTTCTCAGGTAAGGGGGAAAACACCCAGAAATAATGGTCCAGAGTTTCAAGGAAATATGTTGGGAATACTGCAGCTAGGGAAGAGAGCAGGAACCCAGGGGAAAAACTCCACCACTGGAGAAATATTTGTGAGGATCACAGGCTCAATATTAAAATATTAAGATTTCATGAGAAGATTACAGAATGTCTCTCTCCTCCACACCTTATCACTACAGCAACATGGCTCAAATATAATAACTGTGGGTTATAGATGAAGGAGATCTGAAGAGGAGTACTTATGGAAACAAAGTCAAGAAAGGAGAAAAAAACAAGAAAATTGAGAGGAATTTGAATAATCTGATACCTACATCTGCAGCAAACATCAAACAGAGCCCAGATCCTAGCTATAACAATATAATTCCTCACAATAAAAGCATATGTACTTCAGTTCCCATTATGTGATACATGTCCAGCTTTCAACAACAAAAAAATTATGAGAAATGCTAAAACAGCAAGAAAAGACTATTTGAAGTGAAAAAGCAATAATCAGAACAAGACTCAGATATGACAGTTATTGTCCTTTTCAGATGAGTAGTTTAAAGTAACTATAATTAATGTCTTAAGGGCTACAATGGAAAAAGTAGACAACATGCAAGAACAGATGGGTCACATGAACAGAGAGATGGGCACTCTAAGAAAGAGTCACAAGAAAATGCCAGAAATAAAAACCACTGTAATAAAAATAAAGAATTCCTTTGATGGGCTAATCAGTAGAGCTGACAAAATTGAGGAATCAGTGAGCTTGACACAAGTAAGGAATAAGTGAGTTTAGGTCAGTAGAAACTTCCTAAACTGAAATGCAAAGAGAAAAAAAATGAAAAAGAAAAACCCTACCAAAACAAAGAAACATTCAAGAATTATGAGAAAATTTCAAAAGGTATAACATGTGCATAATTGAACTACCAGAAAGAAAAGACAGTGAATGAAGCAGAAGAAATAGTTGAAATAATAATGATTAAGACCTTCCAAAAATTAACAGCAGACAATAAAACACATATCCAAAAATCTCAGAAATACAAGCAGGATAAATACATAAAAACACACAGATACAAGTAGAATATTTTATTTAAACTGCAGAAAACTAAAGTCAGAAAGAAAATCTTAAAAGACTCAAGAAGGGGAAAAATGCTTTAACTGTATAGGAACAAGGATAAGAGGTGATTTCTTGGCAAAGTCCATTCAAATAAGAGAGAGTAGATTTAAATATTAGAGTTAGGGAAAGACAAAAAAATAACAACCTTGAATACTATATCCAGGAAAATTATCTTTTAAAAGTGAGGGAAAAATAAAAACTTTCTCAGACAAACAAAAACTGAGATAATTCATTGCCAGCAGACCCAGCCTTCAAGAAATGCTAAAAGAAGTTCTTTAGGTAGAAAGAAAATGATAAATCAGAAACTTAGATCTGCATAAAGGAAAGAAGAGCATTAGAGAAGAAATAAATGAAAGTAAAATAAAATCCTTTTGTTACTCCTTATCCTTAAGTGATCTAAAAGATAACTACTTGTTTAAAGTAATAACAACAATAATGTATTGGGTAGGTATTAGCCTATGGATGAGTAAAATGAGTGATGTCAATAACACAAGTGGTGGGAGGGGGAAATTGAGAATACTTTGTTATAAGGTACCTACACAAAACATAAGGTGATCTATTGTTATTTGAAGGTAGACAGAATAATTAAATATGTATATTGTAAACTCTTGGGAAACCACTAAATGAATTTGAAAAGAATTATAATTGATATTCAAAGAGAGGAGATAAGACAGAATCATACAAATTGAATCCAGAGAAGGCAGAAAAAGTGGGGGAAAAGAAACAAAGAACAAACACAACCAACAGAAAACTGTTGTAAATGTGGTAGATATTAATCAAACTACATAATTACCTTAAATATGAAAGGTATAAACACACCAATTAAAAAGCAGTGATTGTCAGGTGGATAAAATACTAAAATGCAAATATCTGCTGTCCACAAGAAACGTTAACATAAGGAATTAGATAGGTTAAAAGTAAAAGGCTGGAGAAAGATAAGCCATGCTAATGCCGATCAAAAGAAAGCTTGAGTAGCTATACTAATTTCAAACAAAGCAGACTTCAAGTACCAAAATTATCAGGAATAAAGAGGATAATTCTCCAAGAAGAGATAGCAATACTTAATGTGTATATGCCTAACAACAACGCATCAAAATCTAGAAGGCAAAATAGACAGAAATGCAAGGAGAAATGGATTAATCCACTATTATAGTTGGAGATTTCAACACCCCTTTTCCAGTAATTGATAGATCAAGCAGGCGGAATATCAGTAAGGATATGATTGACCAGGACAGCAATTTGATTTTGACATTTATAGAAGACTCCATCCAACCACAGAATACACATTTATCTCAAGCAAAAATGGAACATTTACCCAGACAGATCACATTGTGGTCCACAAAGCATTCCATAATAAATTCAAAAGAAAAGAAAAGAATAGGAATCATGCAAAATACTTTTTCAAACTACAGTGGAATTCAATTAGCAATCAATAACACAAACAGAGCTGGAGTTTCTCCAAATACCTAGAAATTAAACAAAACAATTCTAAATAATCCATGGCCCAAAGAAGAAGTCTTAAGAAAATTTTAAAAATATTTCAAACTAAATGAATGAATAGCTTATCAAAATTTGTGGAATGCAGCAAAAGCAGTGCTTAGAGGAAAATTTATAGTATTAAATGAATATATTAGAAAAGAAGAAAGATATAAAATCAATAACCTAAGCTTCCACCTTAGGAAACAAAATAAAGAGCAATTTAAACCTAAGGTAACCAGAAGAAAGGAAATAATAAAAATTAGAGCAGAAATCAATGAAATTGGAAATAGGAAAATAGAGAAAATCAATGAAACCAAAATTTGGTTCTTTAAAAAGATCAATAAAATTGACAAATGTCTAGCCAGGGTAACCAAGAAAAAGAGAGAGAAGACATAAATTACTAATATCAGAAAGAATGAGAGATGATCATTACTGGTCCCATGAACATTAAAAGAATAATAAAGGAATACCGTGAACAATTCTATGCCCACAAATTTGATAACTTAGATGAAATAGACCAATTCCTTGAAAGATACAAACTACCAAAACTCACACAAGGAGAAAAAGATAAATTTAATAACTCTATACCCTTAAAAATAAATTTATTCAATAGTTAATAACTTTGCAAAAAAGAAAGTACAGGCATATCTTGGAGATGTTGAGGGTTCTGTTCCAGACCACCATAATAAAGCGAATATTGCAATAAAGTAATTAAAGGAAGTTTTTGGTTTCCCAGTGCATATAAAAACTGTGTTACAGTATACTGTAGTCTATTAAATGTGCAATAGCATTATGTCTAAAATAACAACGTACATATCTTAATTAAAAAATACTTTATTGCTAAAAAATGCTTAGCCTTCAGTGAGTTGTAATCTTTTTGCTGGTGAAGGGTCTTGCCTTGACGTTGATGGCTGTTGACTGATCAGGGTAGTGGTTGCTGAAAGCTGGGGTGGCTGTGGTGACCTCCTAAAATAAGACAACAATGCTGTTTGCCTCGTCGACTGACTCTTCCTTTCATGAACAATCTCTGTAGCATGTGATGCTGTCTGATAGCATTTTGCCCACAGTAGAATTTCTTTCAAATTTGGAGTCAAATGTCTCAAATCCTGCCCCTGCTTTACCCACTAAAGTTATGTAACATTCTAAATCCTTTGTTGTCATTTCAAGAATCTTCACAGCATCTTCACCAGGAGTAGATTCCATCTCAAGAAAGTGCTTTCTTTGCTCATCCTTAAGAAGCTACTCCTCATTCGTTAAAGTTTTATCACGAGATTGCAGCAATGCAGTCATATCTTCAGGCTCCAGTTCCAATTCTAGTTCTCTTGCTAGCTCATGTCTGCAGTTACTTCTTCCACTAAAGCCTAACCCCTCAAAGTCATCCAGGGGGGTTGGAATCTACTTCTTTCAATCTCCCATTAATGTTGATATTTTGACCTCTTCCCATGAATCGTGAAAGTTCCTAATGGCATCTAGAATAGTGAATCCTTTCCAGAAGGTTTTCAATTTACTTTCCCAGATCCATCAGAGGAATCACTATTTATGATAGCTGGAGTCTTATAAAATGTATTTCTTAAATAGTAAGACTTGAAAGTCAAAATTACTCCTTGATCCATGGGCTAAAGAAAGGATGTTGTGTTAGCAGGCATGAAAACAATACTAATCTCATGGTACATCTCCATGTACCATCGCCAGAGCTCTTGGATGACCCGGTGCATTGTCAATGAGCAGTAATATTTTGAAAGGAATCTTTTTTTCTGAAAAGTAGGTCTCAAGAGTGGGCTTAAAATGTTCAGTCAACCATGTTGTAAACAGATGTACTGTCATCCAGGCTTTGTTGTTCTATTTATAGAGCACAGGCAGGGTTGTTTCAACATAATTCTTAAGGGCCCTAGGATTTTTGGAATGGTAAATGGGAACTGGCTTCAACTTAAAGTCACCAGCTGCATTAGCCCCTAACAAGAGAATCATCCTGTCCTTTGAAGACTTAAAGCCAGGCATTGACTTCTCCTTTCCAGCTATGAAAGTCCTAGACAGCATCTTCTTCCAATGTAAGGTTTTTTGTCTACATCAAAAATCTGTTGTTTAATGTAGCCACTTTTATTAATTATCTTAGCTGGAGATTCTGGGTAACTTGTTGCAGCTTCTACTTCAGCACTTTCTGCTTCATCTTGCACTTTTATGTTATGGAGAAGGCTTCTTTCCTTAAACCTCATAAACTAACCTCTGCTAGCTTCAAACTTTTCTTCTGCAGCTTGCTCACCTTTCTCAGCCTTCATAGAATTGAAGAGGGTTAGGGTCTTGCTCTGGATTAGATTAAATTTGGCATTAAAACTTTAAGTGTGGATTAAAATTTTCTCCATATCAGCAATGAAGTTGTTTTGCTTTCTTATCATCTGAGTATTCACTGGACTATCACTTTTAATTTCCTACAAGAAATTTTCCTTTGCATTCATGACTTGGCTAACTGGCACAAGAGGCCTACCTTTTGGCCTGTCTTAGCTTTGACACGCCTCCCTCACTAAGCTTAATCATTTGTAGTTTTTGATTTAAAGTGAGAGATGTGTGACACTTCCTTTCACTTGAACACTTAGAGGCCATTATATGGTTATTAATTGGCCTAATTTCAATACTGTTGTATCTCAGGGAATAGGGAGGTCTGAGGAGAGGGAGAGAGACGGGGGACAGCTGGTTGGTGGAGCAGTCAGAACACACACAACCTTTATTGATTAAGTTTTCCATTTTATATGGGCGTGGTTTGTGGCACCCCAAAACAGTTAGAATAGTAACATCAAAGACCACTGATCAGGAGTCACAATAACAAATACAATAATAATAAAAATGTTTGAAATATGCAAGAATTGCCAAAATGTGAAGAGAGATACGAATCAAACAAATGCTATTGGAAAATTGGTGCTGATAGACTTGCTCAATGCAGGGCTGCTACAGAACTTCAATTTGTAAAAGATGCAGTATCTGCAAAGTGCAATAAAGTGAAGCACAATAAAATGAGGTATACCCGTAGCAGGTTGGGATTATTTCACTGGTGAATTCTAAAAATCATTTAAGGAAAAGTGGTACAAATGTTCCACAACTTTTTCCAGCAAACAAAAGCAGAAGGAACATTTCTTAACTCACTCTAGACGTCAGCATTTCCTTAATACTAAACATCATTAAAAAAAATGGAAAATTACAGACCAATACGTCTCATGTGCAAGGATATAAATATCCTCAAAAAATTTTAGCCAAAAAACATCCAAAAGTAAAAACAATTGTACATCATGACCAAAGGGGATTTATTCCAAGTAAACCAGGCTGATTCAATATTTGAAAATTAATCATTGTAATCCAGCACAACACCAGGCTAAAGAAGAAAAATAACATGATTGGATCCTATCAGTTGACTTCAGAATAGTATTTTTACAGAATCCAACACCCATTCATGATAAAAACTCTTAGCACACTAAGAGTATAAGGGAATTTCCTAACTTGATAAAGAACGTCTAGAAAATCGTACCACAGCTAACATCATAATTACTGATGAGAGACTGGACACTTTACATTTAAGATGGAGAACAACGAAAGAATGTTCCCTCTCACCGTTCCTATACAACATTGTACTGAAGTCCTGGCAAGTGCAATAACATAAGGAAATAAATAAAAGTTTATAAATTATAAAGCGAGAAAGAAAACTGTCTCTGTTCTGTGTCATGATTGTCTACATAAAAAGCCCCAAAGAATCTATTAAAGAATTCCTAGAGCTAATAAGTGAGTATAGCAATTCTGTATGGTATGTCAATATAAAAACATTAATTACTTTCCTATATACCAGCAATCAACAACTCAAATATGAAACTGAAAAAACAAGTTATAATAGCATACACATAAAATAAATAATCAGTGGAAAATCTAACAAAATATGTATGGGGTCTGTACAACTATAAAACATTGATGAAAAAATTAAAGATAATCTAAGTAAATTGAGAGATATTATATTTCTGTACTAGAAAGCTCAATATGGTTAAGATGCCAATTTTTACGTACTTGGTTTATAGATTTAACACAATTTCAACAAAAACCTCAGCAAACTATTTTGAGGATATTGACAAACTGATTCTAAAGTTTATATAAAGAGCAAAAGACCTAGAATAACCAACATAATTCTAAAGAAGAAGAAAAAAGTTGGAGAAGTCACATTACCCAATTTCAAGACTTACTGTAAAGATACCATAATCAAGACTGCATGGGATTGATGAAAGAACAGACACATAGATCAATGGAATAGAATAGGTAGCCCATAAATAGCTCAACTGATCTTTGAGAAAAAGTAAAGAAAACTTAATGGAGAAAAGATAGTAATTTCATAAAAAGTTCTGGAAAAATTGGACTTCCATATGTTAAAAAAAATAATGTAGACACAGTCCCTTTACCTTTCACAAAAATTAACTCAAGATGAATCGCAGGTCGAAATGCAAAATTCAAAACTTATCTAGAATAAAACATAGGAAAAAATCTACTTGACCTTGGGTTTGGTTATGAGCTTTTGGATACGTCACCAAAAGCTCACCTCAAGAAAGAGAAACATTGATGAGTTAGACCTTAAGAAATTATAAAATTCTGGTCTGTAAAAGACACTGTTAAGAGAATGAAAAGACAAGCCACAGACTGAGAGAAAATATTTTCAAAACACATATCTGTTACAGCACTTGTATCCAAAATATACAAAGAAATCTTAAAATTAAACAATAGAAAACAACTTGATTAAAAATGGACAAGATAGGGGCTGGCCCTGTGGCCGAGTGGTTAAGTTCGCGTGCTCCGCTGCAGGTGGCCCAGTGTTTTGTTGGTTTGAATCCTGGGTGCGGCCATGGCACTGCTCATCAAACCACGCTGAGGCAGCATCTCACATGCCACAACTAGAAGGACTCTCAACGAAGAATATACAACTATGTACCGGGGGGCTTTGGGGAGAAAAAGGAAAAAATTTAAAAAAAAAAATCTTTAAAAAAAAATGGACAAGATATCTGAACAGATGCTCACCAAGGAAGATTTTTCAGACAGCAAATAAGTAGGTGAAAAGATGTTCAACATCACTTGTCATTAGGGGACTGAAAATTAATGCAACAATGAGCTAACCCTATGCACCTTTTAAAATGGCTAAAACATAAACTGGTAATACCAATTGCTGGCAAGGATGCAGAGTAACGGAAACTTTCATGCAATACTGCTGGGAATGTAAAATGGTAGAACCACTTTGAAAGATAATTTGGCAGCGTCTTACAAAGCTCGTAGTATCACCATAAAATCCAGCAGCTGTACTCCTGGGTATTTATTGCTTTGAAAGCTATGTCCAAACAAAATCCAGCACAAAAATGTTTGTAGCAGCTTTACTCAATATTTCCAAAAATTAAACGTAACAAAGATGTCCTTGAGTACATGAATGGATAACAGTGGTACATCCATACAGTGGAATACTATTCAACAATAAAAAGGAACAAGCCACCAAGCCATGAAAATGCATGGATAACTCTTAAATGCATATCACTAAGTTAAAGAAACCAACCTGAAAAGGCCACATAGTGTATGATTCTTATTACATAGCATTCTGAATAAGGTAAAACTATAGGTCTTGTAAACAGATCAGTGGTTGTAAGGAATTCAGGGGACAAGTGGAGGGGGAATGAGTTTAATAGAGAAGCTCAGGGGATTTCTTAGCATGGTAAACTATTTTGTAAGATACTGTAAAAGTAAGTACATGACGTGCTTATGTCAAAACCCAAAGAACTTTACATCATAAAGAGTGAATCTTGATGTAAGCAAATTAAAAATCTTTAGGAAGTCAGGGCATCCCAGAATGGAATGTAGAGTGTAGCAAAACAATCTAACTATATACAAATGTATGTAAAATCTTACTGAAGGGAAAAAGTTGATAGCTTAAGTAACCTTGATATGAGTGGAATCCCTAAGATTAAAGGCTAAAGACACTTTACATAAGCACCATGCTTTAGCTGATAATGTTTTTTCCCACAAGGGTATGGGTTAACAATTCTGAAAGCACTATAAATGTATACTAAGACTGAACAAGTGAGTAAACAATTGGCAGATGCTGGGAGCCAGGTTTTCCATTGTTGGAGTTGGAGGTTACTTATAATCAAGGGAAAGAGGATAGAATGATCCATGTGACAATGGATTAGAGTTGGAGTCATCAATAAAAATTCACGTTTAGCTCAATATAGATACATATAGAAATGTTTATAGATATGTGTATATGCACAGGATATTATACACACACACATTTCCTTGATCTGTCATCTGAGAAGGCCTAGAAGCAATGATACTCCAGTAGCAATGAGCAGACCTAGCACCCAGATCATGGTTCCAAATACTATTCTCCAATAGAAAGAACTAAGGATCCTTGGAGAAATGGTTGGTTATAAGATTGCTGTAGGAAATATACAAGATGACCATGGAGCATCTTGCAGTGCCAGAAGGTAAGGAAGTGCTAAAAAAAATCCCCAAATGATGAGAGTATGGCAAAGGGAAATGGAGTCAACTGAAGGAGCTCCCAAATGCCAATGCTGGAATAATTTGACCAATGACAAAAATGATATAGCATTGGATAATAACCCAAAGTGTAAAATAAATATCCACAAGTTCATACTGACATGAATGATTGAATAAATAAATAATTGGACGAGAATAGAAAAATCTCAAATGCAGAATTCTGAATAATTTAAGGTGAAGTATAACTCCCTACTCCTTAAACGTGGGCTGCAAATAACGACTTTCTTCTGAAGAGTATAGTATTAAAGGAGTTGGGGGAGTAACTTCACAGTGGAGAAAGCTGACAAACTTTATGACACCCAGGTGATGAAAGTCAACGTCAACAATTATATTGTTGGTGGTATATATATATATATATATATATAGTTGATAGTACATACACTTGATATGATATAATAAAAATGGTACTTTCTCTCTGTGTTCTTCCTTCCGAAAACCTGTAAGTCTAGTCTAATCATGACAAAAATATCATATAAATCCCAATTGAGGGGAAAAAATACCTCACCAGTATTCCTCAAAATGTTCAAAGTCATCAAAAATAAGTACAGTCTGTCATATCAAGAAAATCCTAAGGAGACATTATGACTAACAATAATGTGGTAACATAGATGAGATCCTGGAACAGGAAGAAAGACATTAGGTAAAAACTAAGGAAATCTGAATAAAGTATGGGCTTTATTTAAGAATAATGTATTAATATTGGTTTAGTAGTTGTAACAAATGTACCCTGCTAGTGTAACATGTTAATAATAGGGGAAATTGGGTGTGGGTGTATGGGAACTCTCTATATTCAAAATTTTTTGTAAATCTAAAACTATTCTAAAATAAAAAAGTTATTAAAAACAAACTTCCAATAAATAAATTTTTAGACCCAGGTGGTTCACTGGTAAATTCTACCAACATCCAAAGAAGAAATACCACTAATTCTACAAATCTCTTCCAGGAAATAGAAGAAGAGGAAACAATTTTTGGTGTCCAACATCACCCTGATACCGAAGTAGAAAAAGACAGTATGGAAAAGAAAACTGTAGACAAATATCCTTCTTGAGGGCTGACCCCATGGCCTAGTGATTAAGTTCAGTGCACGCCACTTCAGTGGCCCAGGTTCATATCCCAGGCACAGACCTACACCACTGATTGGTGGCCATGCTGTGGCAGCAACCCACATACAAAATAGAGGAAGATTTGCACAGATGTTTGCTCAGGGTGAATTTTCCTCAAGCAAAAAGAGGAAAATTGGCAACTGGTGTTAGCCTAGGGCAAATCTTCCTCAGAAAAAAAAAAAAAAATATATATATATATATATATATATCCTTCATTAATATAGATGCAAAAATTTCAACAAAATAGTAGCAAATTGAATTCAGAACTATATTGAAAGAATAATAAACCAAGATTTATCTAAGGAATTCATGGATGGTTCAGTTTTTGAAAATGAATCACCATAATGCACAATATTAACAGTCAAAAGAAAAACCACATCATAATATCAGTTGATATAGAACAAGCATATGACAGAATTCCACACTTATTCATGATGAAAATTTCTCAGAAATCTTCTTCAATCTAAAAAGGATATTTACAAAAAAATCTTCACTTGACATACTTAATTGTCAAAGGCTGAGTACTTTTCCCTTAAGTTCAAGAACAAATCCAGGATGTTGTCTCTTACCACTTCTATTCAACATCAGCCAGTACAATAAGATAAGAAAGAGAAATAAAAGGCACATAGATTGTAAAGGGAAAAATGAAACTATACCCATTAACAGATGATGTGATTGTAGTCATAGAAAAACTCAAGGAAACTACAGAAAGTTTTCTAGAACTAATAAATGAGTTCACAAGCCACAGGATACAAGTTCAACACACAAAAATCAATTGTATGTCTATATACTAGCAATGTACAATTGGAAACAGACATTTAAAAAATACAGTTTACAATATCTCAAAAATATTAAATATGCAGGCATAAATATAAGGAAACATGGACAGATTTGGTATGCTGAAAACCACAAATTGATGATGAAAGTAATCAAAGACCTAAATAAATATTATGTCCATGGATTGGAAGAATCAATATTGTAAAGGTGTCAATTCTCCCCAAATTGACTTAAAATTTAATTTCAATAAAAGTCTCAGCAAGATTTATAATAGATATAGAGAAACTGATTCTACAATGCAATATGTTTTTCTAACGCAAAGGTTTGGAATAGCTTAAACAATTTCAAAAAAGGAAAGTAAAATTGGAGGAATCATACTATCATATCTTAAGGTTTACTAAAAACCAGAGTAATAACGACAGAGTGGCATTGGCAAAGAAATAGACACACAGATCAATAGAACAGAATAGTGAATTCAGAGATGGATCCACACAAATATGACCTACTGATTTTGTGCAAAGGTGCAAAAACAGTTCAATGGAGAAAGGACAAGCTTTTGAATAAATGGAGTTGAGGCAACTGGACATCCATATGCAAAAAGAACAAACCTCACACCTAACCCAAATTAACTCAAAATGCATCATTGATCTAAATATAAATGTAAAACTGTAAAACTTTCAGAATAAAACCAAGGAGAAAATCTTAAATTTCTAGAGTAAAGCAAAGAGATCTTAGGTTTGCAATATTTATCTACTGACTCCCACTCCTCATAGGTTGAGGGTTGCCTCTTGGGGATGGGGGTGAGGGCGTGTCAAATCATTCCTGGGCTTCCCCTGACATTGGGATGAGCAAACTCCTATAACATTGGAGAAAGACCCTGGATAGAGAAAGAGAGAGATACACATGCTTGACGTGGAAAGCTCTCAACACATGTGAGAAACGTCCATTACAACTGAATGCGAACTTGGAATTGGGATGAGAACCTCCTACAGTAAAGAGCTAAAGGCAAAGTGGTAAAGGAGCTAGAGAGGTGGGCTTATCATTGCTCACCAATGTGATTCTGTGACTCCAGTGCTGTAAGGATAGTTCTCATGGCCAGAGCCATAGAGTGTATGAACTATTGAGGATGACTATATATGAAAAAGTTGTGAGAACCTTTTGAATGTTCTTGCATTTGGGAGGTGAGGAAGGATTGCTGAATTTGCTCATTGGAGGGAAGACCTCACACACATTTTCCCCTTTGTGTTCTATGTGGTCCACACTAAGTAAGAACAGATTCATTTTATAGTAGCTCTTCCCTTGTTCCTGGGTTCTCTTGCCATTGACCTCTCAATTTATGTCTCTAGATGTGATCTCTTCAATTTCCAAATTTACCGCTCTAACTATTCACTTTACATCTTTGTGGGGAGCACTCATAGATTTCTCAGATTTACAAAGTGGGTATCTTGTTTTTTCTCCACTCTGTACAATCTGAGCACCAATCCCAATGCCATTGCCAGTCATCCACATGTCAATAAATGACACCACAAGGTCCTAGTTGCTCAAGCCAGGAATCAAGAGAGAGTAGATCCATCCATTATTCTATATCTCAGCTTCCTTTTATTTCCTTTATAGAATTTCTTATAATGTTGAAGTATTTCATTGATTTGGTGGTTTGCTTGTGTTCTTTTTCGTTTGTCTCCTGCACTATAATATAAGCTCCTTGAGGACAGGGACAATATTAGTCTTCTTTGCCAAGGTACTGCCATAGTGCCAAGAATATAGTAGAATGAATGTATGAATACAGGGACTTACAAGACTAGCATGGTCACACTTGTCACCAGATTAACTTAGAGTCCCATAGGACAGGAAGCAAAGTTTTTAAGCAGGGCAGAACTGAGCATTTCTCTTCAGTAGGAGGAGTCCTTGCAGCTGTCCAGAAGTTATTATTATTCTCTTCGCCCGCCCAAATGACAGCCCAGTTCAAGGAGATAAGACCTACAGGTGAGTGTGGGTTCTACCTTGGATTAGAAGTCCCACACCCCGTAGAATCATATTTCTTGTGATGACTCTGTATATAGCTCCCAGAGTCCTCACAAAGGTCAATCCAATTAGCAGTATTACTGCACTCAGGTAAGCCCAAAGCTATGGCTTCCGATAAGGTCCAGATGCAATTTATCAACTGGGGATCATTTTACCATAAACAATCCTGCCTAGTAACATAGCTGACATACCACCTGTATTAGTTATCTACTGCTACACAACAAATTGCCACAAACAGCAGGTTAAAACAATGTTTATTTATTATCTGACAATTTCTGTGGAATCTTGGTGTGATGGTGTAGTTTAGCTAAACTACTCCAAAATATTGCTGCCTTGGTGTCTGTTTGTGCTGCCAAGTGGCCTGCACGTGCCTTGAACCAACACTAGCCTTTCTCCCACGAGTGCATGCCCTAGATAACAGCCTGCAGAGTAACAAGTAAATGTAAATTCCTGATATGACTCTTCCAGTGACCCTTGTGATCAATTATCTCTCCCACTGCCCAGGACCTTTCCCTTGTGTTCCCCTTAGAGAAGACTCTCACGAAGATTACCAAAATCCTGTTCTTTGGGATTTTAATTGACCAATCCAGCCTTAGTCTGGGAACCCCAAAGCACTCCACCTGCAGACTCTAATCAAGGAATGTGCCCAGGTCCTGCTGTGCTCTTTCTGCCTGCACCCTGCCTTGACCTGCCTGCGTGGCCCTTTGTGGCATGCTGTGTACCTACTCCAGGACCTGTGAGTAATAAATGTCTCTATTTCACTTTCCCTTGTGGTCTTTGAACCATGGCTCACCATCCCACACTCCGGGGCTCTCCATAACAAGTGTTAATTTAACAAAGTCACAACGTATGGCTTAACTGGATTCTCTTCATGAGAGTTTCTTTTAAGGCTCTAATCACACTGTCAGCCAGACCTGAGTCTTATCTGAGGCTCAACTAAGGTTTTGCTTCCAAGTGTATGTGGTTGTTGGCAGCATTCACTTTCTTGCACGTTATCAGACCAAGGCCTCAGCTTCTTGCTGGCTGTCAGCCAGTGGCTACCCTCAGTTTCTTGCCACATGGACCTCTCCACATGGCAGCTCCCTTCATCAAAGCCAGCAAGGGTGAGAGTCAATGGAGAGAGTCTCCTACCAAGACAGAAGTTACAATCTTATGTAACATAATATTGCCATCACCTTTCCCATATCCTATTGGCTAGAAGAAAGTCACAAGTCCTACCCATACTCAGTGGGAGGGGATTACGCAAGGGTGTGAATAACAAGAGCTGGGGATGTTTGGAGACAACCTAACTGTATGTCACAGCACGTTTATAAGATTTCCATAGGAACAGAGCTGGAAAGCTAACCAAAGGCAAATCTGTCCTTAGAGAAGGAGAAAGGATTTCATTAACACTTTACTCACAAAACGTTTAAAGAAAAAGTGAATAATCTCTCCTTTTCTCTTCCAATCTCCCCACTTCGGGTCCACCCCAATATAGTCCATTTCGGTAGCCAGTGTTAGTTGCTGAGTTTTTAGCCTTAAATTCTCTAGGCTCATATACTCATGTGTTAAACAGATTTAAGTTAAATATTTTAATAGGCCTTTTCTCTTCTTTACAAAAGTTAGATCATATCAATTAAATTATTTTTAAACTTACTTTTATTTCTCTTAAATTTTTAAAATTTAAGTTTTCACTTTGAAATAATTTCAAAGTTACAAAAAAGTTGCAAAATTAGCACAAAAAATTCCAATATACCCTTCACATAGCTTCCCCTAATATTAACATCTTATATAAACACAGAACAATTATTAAAACCTAGAAATTAACATTCATTGTGCCACTCTTATTCAAATTTTGTCAATTACCCCCACTAACCTCCTTTTTCTGGTCTAAGATCCAATCCAGGGACATATGTTGCATTTAATTTCTTGCCTCCTGGGTCTTCTCCAATCTGAGACGGTTCTTCTATGTTTCATTGCCTTTCATGACTCTGATACTCTTGAAGAGTACTGTCTAGTTGTTTTATACAAGACCTTCCCTTGGAGTTTGTCTGATATTTCTTCACGGCTAAACTTAGGTCACGCAATTTTGTCAAAAATGCCACATAAACGATGTTGTGCCTTTCTCAGTGCATCATATTAGGAGACATGTAATGTCACCATATCTTATTAGTACTAGTGATGCTAATTTTTATCACTTGGTTAAAGTGATGTCTATCAGAGTTCTCCTCTGTAAAGTTACTATGAATCCCTTTGTAATTAATATCTTACAGGAAGACACTTTGAGACTATGTAAATATTCTGTCATCATACTTTAGCATCCAATGATGACTCTTGCCTGAAACAATTATTACTGTGGTATTTTCAAATGCTGATGTTCTATTTCCATCATTCCATTTACAGATTAATTAGAATTCTACCATAAGGAAGTGGTTTTCCTTCTCCCTCCATTTATTTATCCAATTCTTTATTCATATCAGTATGGACTCATGGGTATTTGTTTTGTTCAATGGTCTATAGTCTATTACTACAATAGTTTATTGTGTTGCTCAAATGCTTCCATATTTGGTCATTGGGAGCCCCTTCAAGTTAGTTCCTGTGCCTTTTGATATGTTTCCATTATTTTTTGATCACCTCCCAGCTTTCTGGGATCACAAGGTGCTCCAGGCTCATCTTGATTTTTTTCTTGCCCCAGCATTCCAATCAGCCATTTTTCTACGAGCTCTGGTTCCTTTTATTGTGCTAACTTTGGCAATCTCAATCCCGATCATGACTGATGAGTGTCCCCATTGGTAATCCAAAGCTTTGAATTTTTTTATAGACTTTCTTACCACTGAATCTAGCTGCATTTATTTTATTTTCCTAGGCTTGTGGTGTGTAAGTACTTGTCCATTCCTGCATGCTTTATTTGATTATTTAGTCTTTGAAAATTAAAAACAATAGGAAGCCTGTGATAGAAACTTTCCTCCTTGGAAAGTTTGGAGAAATACTACCTTCCCATACTGTCATTTTCTTTTACTTTTATTAACCAAGTTCTGAATTTATCTCTCCTTTTTCTTGTTTGTTTTGTTTGACCCTAGGTTGAATGTTAAAAGGGAAGATTCTTAAGGAAAGGGGAGTCATGTAGTCTTTCTTAGTCACCATTCAGCTGGCCTTGGGGACTAATAGGTATGGAGACACTGTTAGGCCAGCCTCTTGCTTGCTGGAATAACAAACTATTACTCTAAAAAACACTCATTGGGAAGATTCTGTCTTGTCTGTTTAAAGATAAATTGCTTTGTTTAATACAGGATGTCCTCATTCCTAATTTTCCTACTCCAAAGCTTATGATTTCCAGGCTATTAGTCTTACAGCTTTATTATTTAATTTTAATTTTTTTAAAATAATCAAAAGCCTGAGACACCACTTCACAAGTACCACTAGATGCTGGCCATCAAGACTCACTCCTTTTGTGTGTCAAAATGGTCTCTGTCAATGTCAAGCCTTCTCCAAGCAGAACTCATGTATATTCTCACTATAATCATAATTTTTGTGCTCATATTCTAAAATAGCACAATTTCAATAAACAAGATTTAGAATTGCAAAAGCTATTATGGGGAAATTTTGAAATGGTAAAGACAATACTTCTTAGAGTAGCTTCTGGAAAGAAGAAGGAAACGTACCAAATAATCAGAAGGAAGCTTTTTTGACTGGTATGCTGAGGGCTCAAGACAAAATTTTGACTCCATTATAGCCTTCCTCAAAGAGTCTCTGGCAGTAGCTAAAGTTAAGAAATACTGCTCGAATCATCATAAACCTGTCCTCGTCGTCCTTCATCGTGTTCTACCTGGTATGATTTCACAACATACTTAGACTACTCTCCTCAAGGTCTTCTCTAGAAGGCTACTGATTTAATGGGTCACTGCTCATCCAAGATTATTATGCAAGAAGGTAGATTGACGGAAGGTGAATATAAATTAAGTCATAGTAGAGCCATAATAAAAGACTTCCAAAACCCCAGAAATGACAAAACATTGCTATGGAGTCTTGAATTCTATTAGACACTTACTGGCCAGAGATTCTAGATCTAAAACAATTTATTTTTCTCAGATAAATGAAAAATTCATTGAACCCTATCCAGTGGGAAACAGAAAAAGATTTTTAAAATTCCATCATGGAAAACACTTAAGAAAGACTAGAAAGAGCAAGAAAAGGAGATCATTTCTGAAGCCTTTCCTTAAAGACTAATATCTAAGGTTATATATTATATAACATGTATAATATATGCCTTATAGATTATATACATATGTGTGTGTGTAATATATATATATATATATATATATATATATATGATTCTAGAATTCTGTTTCAAAACACTTTTAAACAATATTCTGGGGTGGACTCTGAAGCTCATGTAAAAGGATCCCTGTCCTCACTTTGTATAAATGGGCTAAAACCTGAAATAGGGAACTTGGTTGGAAAATTGTAGACTTGGGGATTTCCACTACTTGGCTGAACATTCTCAGGTGGACTTATAAAAATTGATAAGCTAAGGGCCGAGAACAAACTTATGGCCTTTCAGATAAAACAACTGGTCCCTAAAACAGAAGCTGAATTGAAAGGCCCTCCACCATCCAAGAATTAGAGAGCTATTAATGAGGATATGTGCACCTATTGCAAGCAAAAATTTCATGGGAAAAGCCAATTTCCATATTATTTAAAACCAAATTGAATCATCCCTTTCACTAGTCCTTGTAATACTCTTGTTTTTCTCTAGAAGGGCCAAATGGATGAGACTGTCGCTCTGTTCAAAATTTGCTTGCAATTAATGCAATAGTATACTTTGCTTTTGATATTGTCTAATCCAAACAGCATAGTGTCCTTCGTCCTAGATTGAAGACAAATTCTTCCCTAACATAGACTTATAGTGTCAATATTCTTTACTATCCCAGTAGATAAAGACAGTCAAAATTTATTTGCCTTTATTGGGGAAAAGTTACAATACACTTGGACAATGATGAGTCTGTGACGCTTTATTGAGGTTCCATCTCTTATCTCCCAACCTTTAGATCAGGATGTCTAAAGTAAAGTGCTTACTCTGATCTACCTTGATACAATATGTAGACGATCTCCTTCTATGCTTCACTGATTCTGATTCTTCTAAAACTGATTCTAAATATCTGTTGACTGAATTGGTTTAAAAAGGATACACAGTTTTTAAGGAAAAGCTTCCAAGTCCTAAAAGGCAACAGTTCACGATCTCAACCATGACTTATCAGCTAAAGGTAGGACTTATTTGGGGAAAGATTGTTGACTGTTGAGAACAGCCAATATTGTTTTCTAAAAGGTAGCTGTGAGACTTTCTTGGATTTACTGTTTATTGCAGACGATAGGGACCCAGTTTTTCTGAAATATCAAGACCTTTACATGAGCTTCGCTTCTGTGGAACTCAGAAGCTAAAGATGGCTTTTAGTAACATCAAAATACCCCTACAACAACCAGCTTTGCTGTGTCTTCCAGATGATCATAAACCTTTCTTCCTGTATGCCCAGGAGAGTTCAGGTCATGGTCTAGATGCATGAATGTAAAACACTGTGTAAAGCCTGCCTTCCCATCCAGTAGGCAAGGCTTTCTCTCCCTGCCTCTGAGAAACTGCAGCTTCAGCTGAATTGTTCTACTAGTGAAACTGGTCACTCTTCTCCCCTTACCTGATGACTGCGCTGTGATTATGTTTTTAACAGAAAGTATCTATGCCCCAAATTGGACATCTGGATACTCTTTTCCAAAATCTTGATGTGATATTATTTGCTGATGGATCTTATCTTAAAAATGAAAAAGGTTAATACCACATGTGGTTTTTTCTTGCCCAAGCAAGAATTTTGAAATAAATTAATTTTTTTTAGGTTTGAGAAAAGTATAATTTCCTTTAATAAACAGCTGTACAATATCCTATCATATGACTGTGCTGTACTTCCTAAGCAAGATAAGCCATCAAGTTAGTGATTTAAAAAATATACTAAAAGTTGCATATTCAACTATATAAAAGATTACTGAAATTCTATATAGAAAAAATTATATTTATATATATAAACAAATGAAGTACAAAATGATAGATTGGAAAAAAATATTTACATCATACCTGACAGATAAAGGTTAGTATTCTTAATATACAAGTCACTCCAAGGAGAAAGATAAACAATTAAACAATCCAATAAAAAATTTACAAACAATAGAAAAGGATAATTCTCAGAAGAGGAAATGTGCACGTCAAACACACTAGTAATGAAACAAACACAGGGGCTGGCTCCATGGCCTAGTGGTTAAGTTCGCACCCTCTGCTGCGATGGCCCAGGGTTTTGCTGGTTCAGATCCTGGGCACAGACATACCACTCATCATGCCATGCTGAGGTGGTGTCCCACATGCCACAACTAGAAGGACTCACAACTAAAATATACAACCATGAATTGGGGGGATTTGGGGAGAAAAAGCAGGAAAAAAAAAAAGATTGGCAACAGCTGTTAGCTCAGGTGCCAAACTTTAAAAATAAAATGCAAAGTAAAATAATAAACAGTGAAATAAAATTTTACCTATCATATTGGCCAATACTTAAAATAATTACAACAGTCAGTGCAAGCAAAGGATACTGAAAATAGGCCCCATTCCTCTGCTGTGGGTGTGTGAATTGCTGCAACTTTCATGGAATAGAACCTGACAGTACCTCATGACATTTAGAACAGCATGCCCTTTGACCTGGCAATCACACTTGGGAGCTCCATCCTACAGAACTTAAAGTCCCAGAACATAGAAATCTATGTGCCAAGATTTGTTTCCCAAACTTAACCTCCACACTAGAAAATTGTTGATCATGATGTGTACTTCTTGAGGCCACTGTGACAATTAAAGTTAATATATAGGAAATGCATTTTGCAAATTAATTATAATATTTAAACACATGGCCATGTGGAAACACTGTGGGATTTCCAAAAGAGGACCTCAGCTTTCCTAGCTTCTATTTCCTAGCTTTTTTCCTCCCAGCTTTTCTGACTCCTCATATATCATCCTCTGCGCCTGGTGTTTCCCACAGTACAGCACTCAGCAGAGGCAGCAAAGAAAATAGCAGAGACATGTGACAGTCCAGGAGAGAAGCCTGTGCTTCCTCAACCCAGAATGAAGCCACCTCCTAGAACTCTAGCTCACTAGTCTATTGATGTTTCTCTCAAGTATTAATTACTTCCAGAAAGTTCCAGGTAAGGGTGAAAAAAAGCCTCTGGATCTTGGAGGCAGAGACAGCCCTGGCTGTGGCTGCAGGGATCCTGGGGTCTGGCCATTATCTGTGAGTCACTGCGGGCTCTGTTATCTCGCGGAGGCAGGTCTCCAGTGAGTGCTTCCAGGGAGCTTGGAGGCTCTGGAGCAAGTTTTGAGGGACCACTTCTAGTCATAGGTGACTCTAGGAGCCTTTGTTAAATCTTTGTAAATCAGAAACCGATAGGCTTCAGGGGAATTACGATAACCAAGAGAAAAGTCTACAGGCTGGAGTCAGTACGTGCCAGGAGAAATGGAGGCCTCAGAGGACTCTTCATTTGGGAAATCATACACTTTTGTGCTGATGATACCCCAAGTTAGTGAGCTGGCTTTCACAAAAGCCTGGGCTACAGGGTTAGAATGCTCACAGTTGATTAATTGGAGATGTGTAGTGTTCATAGGGCCTTCCTCCCCAATGCTCACCTAACATTTATTCCTCTTACCTCATCTCCCACCCCTCTATCACCACCTCACTGGCTACTAGGATAGCATGGCCCTTTAGAAAAATAAAAGGCAGAGGGGCCAGTCCAGTGGCATACTGGTTAAGTTTGAGTGCTCCAGTTCTGCGGCCTGGGTTTGTAAATTCGGATCCTGGTCATGGACCTACACTACTTGTCAGCCATGCTGTGGCAGGGACCCAAATATAACATGGAGGAAGATTGCATGGGTGTTAGCTCAGGGCTAATCTTCCTTAGAAAAAATAAATAAATCAATAAAATAAAAGGCAGAGAAAATGCTATAAAGTTAGTGTGATGGGGTGAGTGAGTGGAATTTGACTGGACTTAATTTTGTTGCTCTGTGTCTATACAGAGAGGCATAAAGATGAAATAAATGTGGAGTCAGACAACTGAGGACACTTCTCTACCACTTGTCATGTGTGTATCACAGGTGGCTTCATCTCCAAAATTTTTCTCTTGTGTGAAGTGGCCTGAAACCACAGAGAAGCTCCTCAGATATTTGTTCCCTTACCTTTGAAATAAAGGCCATGCTTTTGAAGGTTGGTCCAATGGGCTTTATTATCTGGCTAAGGTTTCCAAATAAAATTAGCATAACTTAATAGAAAAGAAAAATAAACTCCAAACAAACCCTGAATATTTGACAAATTAACATGTAGTAAATACAGCTTCACAAGTAAATGCTGGTGTTTGAACAACAACTAAGTATTTACAGAAATATCTCCTCACTTCATAATATATCGTAAATTCTAGTTGAATTAAAGAGCTCTAAATGGACAATGAAACCATAGCAAAATATGGTGAATATTTAACTCATCTCTTAATGGCAAGTAACTTAAGCACAAAAGCGAAGAAGGAGGAGGAGGAGGAAGAGAAGGAGAAACAAGTGAGATATCAATAGATTTAACTATATAAAATTTTAAACCTCTTACATTGAAAAATATCAGGAATATACGAGAGAATTAATATTCTTTTTTTTTTTTGAGGAAGATTAGCCCTGAGCTAACATCCATGCCCATCTTCCTCCACTTTACATATGGGATGCCTGCCACAGCATGGCTTGATAAACGGTGTGTAGGTCCACTCCTGGGATCTGCACTGGCGAACCCTGGGCCGCCAAAGCAGAGCACACAAACTTAACCACTATGCCACCCCTCCAGCCCTGGAATTAAAATTACTAAGATGAAAAAAATCTATCCAAGTCCATAAGTAAAATATAAGCACTTAAAAGAAATATGGTCAAAGGATGGGAATAGAAAACAACAAAAGAAGAATTCTAAGCGATATAAACGTGAAAAATCCAATTCATTATAAATCAGAAGAGCAAGATCTAGATGTTGCCTATAAAATGGCAAATGCTAAGAGGCGTATTAATATTCAATGCTAGCAAGGGTGCAAATGGGCCATATAATGCACAGCTGTGAAGTGGGGGACACAAGTGACCCCATGTAGGGGACCTGCCACCGGAGAAACAGAAGGTGTGGGGCAGCTTGCTTCTAAGAGGAAGAGGAAAGGGAGGGCTTGGGACATACCTGTCCAGTTTTTCCTTCAAAATTCACCTGTAACACATAAGTCATCCCCAACACACACCTCTGCAGGAGAGGGGTGAATGAGGTTGGAAGAAGGCAAGTGTGTGACAGTTGGAGGAGATCTCTTGGTATGGAAAGAAACATCAGGAGTTGGACAGAAGTCCCCCATCTCAACAACAAGCATATTCATTGTTTTTTCTTTTTGACTGTTTAACTACTTATATTAATTTTCCATTGCTGAGCAACAAATTATCAAAAACTTAATAGCTTAAAACAATACACATTTATTATCTTCCTGTTTCTATGCATCAGGATTCTGGGCATAGCTTAGATGGGGCCTCTGTAATGCTCCACTTGAAGAGTTGGCCAGGATTTGGTTCTCATCCAGAGGCTCAACTGGTAATGGACCCACCTCCAACCTCACTCAGGTTTTTGGCAGAGCTCATTTCCTTGTCACTGTAAGACTTCAGGGGCCTAGCTTCTTGCTGGCTATCGGCTGGAGGCCTCGCTAAGCTCCTAATGGCTTCCTGCAATTCCTTGACATGTGGCCCTTTCTATAAGTCCTATTATAACATGACAGCTTGCTTCTTCAAATGGAAAAGAGAGAATTGCTAGTAAGATGGAGTCTCATATAACATAATGTAATCACAGGACTGACACACATCATCATCTTTGCCACATTCTATTGATTAGAAGCAAGTCAGAGGTGTCATCTACACTCAAGGGTAGACCACACAAGGGTCTGAACACCAGAGGTGAGGACTAAGGGGGCCATCTTAGAGTGTGCCCACCACACTACTGGATAACAGGTACAATCTGGCCCCAAATAAAGGGATGCTCACTATCCTCACTCTTACTATCTCATCATATTTTACAATCTGACTTTTACAATACTCTAATCCCAAGTATCATATTCCTACATTAATCAGGACTATTGGTTTTAAAATGACATATACCCAACCCAAAAATAGCTTATGAAAAACGGCAAATTTATTAACTCACAAATACAAGAAATAAATGAATATCAAAACTATAAGAATGGTAAGGATGGATCTCAGGAAAAATTGAAACTAGGCCTTCAAATGCTAACAGGACACTTTTTCCATCTGTCATGAATGCATCTCTTTGTGTGTTAGCTTCATTATCTCTTATTGTGGTGAAATTTCTCTAAATAGTGTTAAACATGGCTACTGATAGCACTTAAGTTTTGTATCTAAAGCTTCTGAACTGGGAAGAAATGGGCCCTTTCTGGTTAAAAATACCAGATAGGGACTTTTACTTCCATGCATGATGGAGTAGCCTATTGCAGAAAAAGTTAAAAGATGTTGTTGAGATCAACTTTAAAAGCCAGATAGGATATATTTTTAAAATCCACTTATTTTTAAATCAACTACACGAATAAAGCTGGGAAAGGGCCAAAAATGTGGAGACTAAACAACATGCTGCTGAACAAACAATGGATTATTGAAGAAATTAAGGAAGAAATCAAATATTATCTGGAGACAAATGAAAATGAAAACACACCGTACCAAATTATTTGGGACGCAGCAAAGGCAGTCCTAAGAGGGAAATTTATTGCAATACAGGCTCACCTCAATAAGCAAGAAAAATCTTACATAAACAACCTCAAATGACACCTAACAGAATTAGAAAAAGAAGAACAAACAAAGCCGAAAGTCAGTAGAAAGAGGGAAATAATAAAAATTAGAGCAGAAATAAATGATATTGAAACAAAAAAGACAGTAGAAAGGATCAATGAAACAAAGAGTTGGTTCTTTGAAAAAATTAACCAAATCAACAAACCCTTAGCCAGACTCACTAAAAAAAAAGTCTCAAATAAATAAAATTAGAAACGAGAGAGGAGAAATCACAACAGATACCGAAGAAATACAAAGGATCATAAGAGAATACTATGAAAAACTATATGCCAACAAATTGAACAACCTAGAAGAAATGGATAAATTCCTAGACTCATACAACCTACCCAAACTGAATCAGGAAGAATTAGAGAATCTGAATAGGCCAATCACAAGTAAAGAAATAGAAACAGTAATCAAAAACCTCCCTAAAAACAAGAGTCCAGGGCCAGATGGCTTCTCTGGAGAATTCTGCCAAACATTCAAAGAAGATTTAATACCTATCCTTCTCAAATTATTCCAGAAAATAGAGGAAGATGGAGCACTCCCTAATACATTCTACGAAGCCAACATCACCCTGATGCCCAAACCTGATAAGGACAACACAAAGAAGGAAAACTACAGGCCAATATCACTGATGAACATAGATGCAAAAATCCTCAACAAAATTTTGGCAAACCTAATACAGCAATACATCAAAAAGATTATGCACCATGATCAAGTGGGATTTATACCAGGGACACAGGGATGGTTCAACATCCGCAAGTCAATCAACGTGATTCACTACATTAACAAAACGAGAAACAAAAACCACACGATCATCTCAATAGATGCAGAGAAAGCATTCGACAAGATCCAACATCCATTTATGATAAAAGCCCTCAATGAAATAGGTATAGAAGGAAAGTACCTCAACATAATAAAGGCCATATATGACAAACCCACAGCCAACATCATACTCAACGGACAAAAACTGAAACCCATCCCTCTCAGAACAGGAACAAGACAAGGGTGCCCACTTTCACCTCTCTTATTCAGCATAGTACTGGAGGTTTTGGCCAGAGCAATTCGGCAGGAAAAAGAAATAAAAGGAATCCAAATAGGCAACGAAGAAGTAAAACTCTCGCTGTTTGCAGACGACATGATCCTATATATAGAAAACCCCAAAGAATCCATAGAAAAACTATTAGAAAGAGTCAACAACTACAGCAAAGTTGCAGGGTATAAAATCAACATACATAAATCAGTAGCATTTCTATATGCTAACAATGAACTAACAGAAAAAGATCTCAAGAACTCAATCCCATTCACGATTGCAACAAAAAGAATAAAATACCTTGGGATAAATTTAGCCAAGGAAGTGAAAGATCTATACAACAAAAACTACAAGACCTTCTTGGAAGAAATCAATGACGACATAAAGAGATGGAAAGACATTCCATGCACATGGACTGGAAGAATAAAAAATGTCCATACTACCTAAAGCAATCTACAGATTCAACGCTATCCCAATCAGAATTCCAATGTCATTCTTTACAGAAATTGAACAAAGAATCCTAAAATTCATATGGGACAACAAAAGACCCCGAATTGCTAAAGCAATCCTGAGAAAGAAGAACAAAGCCGGAGGCATCACAATCCCTGACTTCAAAACATACTACAAAGCTACAGTAATCAAAACAGCATGGTACTGGTACAAAAACAGATGCACAGACCAATGGAACAGAACTGAAAGCCCAGAAATAAAACCACACATCTATGGATAGCTAATCTTTGACAAAGGAGCTGAGGGCCTACAATGGAGGAAAGAAAGTCTCTTCAACAAATGGTGCTGGGAAAACTGGACAGCCACATGTAAAAGAATGAAAATTGACCATTCTTTTTCACCATTCACTAAAATAAACTCAAAATGGATCAAAAACCTAAAGATTAGGCCTGAAACAATAAGTCTTCTAGAAGAGAATATCGGCAGTACACTCTTTGACATCAGCTTCAAAAGAATCTTTTCGGACACCATAACCCCTCACATGAGGGAAACAATAGAAAGAATAAACAAATGGGACTTCATCAGACTAAAGAGCTTCTTCAAGGCAAGGGAAAACAGGATTGAAACAAAAAAACAGCCCACTAATTGGGAAAAAATATTCACAAGTTATTTATCCGACAAAAGGTAATCTCCATAATATACAAAGAACTCACACAACTCAATAATAAAAAATCAAACAACCCAGTTACAAAATGGGCAGGGGACATGAACAGACATTTCTCCAAAGAAGATATACGGATGGCCAATAGACACATGAAAAGATGCTCATCATCACTAATCATTAGGGAAATGCAAATCAAAACTACACTAAGATATCACCTTACACCTGTTAGAATGGCAAAAATATCCAAAACCAAGAGTGACAAATGTTGGAGAGGCTGTGGAGAAAAGGGAACCCTCATACACTGTTGGTGGGAATGCAAACTGGTGCAGCCACTATGGAAAACAGTATGGAGATTCCTCAAAAACTTAAGAATAGAAATACCTTCTGACCCAGCCATCCCATTACTGGGTATCTATCCTAAGAACCTGAAATCAGCAATTCCAAAAGTTCCATGCACCCTTATGTTCATCACAGCATTATTCACAATAGCCAAGTCATGGAACCAACCTAAGTGCCCAGCAAATGATGATTGGATAAAGATGTGGTGTATATATATACAATGGAATACTACTCAGCCATAAAAAAGGACAAAGTTGTCCCATTCACAACAACATAGGTAGACCTTGAAGGTATTATGCTGAGTGAAATAAGCCAGATAGAGAAAGATGAACTCTGTATGACTCCACTCATAGGTGGTAGTTAACATATGGACAAAGAGAACTGATTGGTGGTTGCCAGGGGAAAGGGGGGTTGGGGGAGGGCACTAGGGGTGAAGTGGTGTACCTACAACAAGACTAATAATGATGTACAACTGTAATTTCACAAGGATGTTAACTTTCATAACCTTAATAAAAAAAATCCACTTATTTTTTTTCTCAGGATTGCTTTGGTTATTCAGGGTCTTTTGTTGTTCCATATAAATTTTAGGATTCTTTGTTCTATTTGTATGAAGAATGTCATTGTGATTCTGATTGGGATTGCATTGAATCTGTAGACTGCTTTAGGTAATATGGACATTTTAACTATGTTTACTCTTCTAATCCATGAGCATGGAATATCTTTTCACTTCTTTATGTCTTCTTTGATTTCTTTCAATAACGTCTTCTAGCTTTCAGTGTATAGGTCTTTCACCTCCTTGGTTAAATTTATTCCTATCAGGGGACTGCTGGGAAGACGGTGGCATAAGAGTACTCTGAACTCACCTCCTCCCATGGACACAACAAATTTACAAGTACCCTTAGAACAATTACCCCTGAGAGAGAACTGGAACTGGATAAAAAGAACCCCCACAACAAGGGATAATGCTGACTGAGGTGGAAGAGGCAGAAATACCTTTCTGGAGAGGAAAACACCACATTCTAACCATGGCACTTTGTGGCTGAGAGCAACCTTAAGCTATGAAGCTTTTCCTGGAGGAGGGAAGGATCTGAGCAGGAGAGCTTTGCCACAACAAGCAGCTTTTGAACTCAGCACAACTGAGATGAGTGCCATGATATCTGGCTTTGCTGGCTATTAAAAACAATAGGGAATACCCTCAGAAAAGCTATCAGATATAAGAGAAATAAAAGCCTGCTCTTAAAGGGCCCACACACAAATTCACCCAGTCTGGAAAGCAACACATAATCACCAAAAAAAAAAAAAAATGTGCACAGTCCTTTGGTGAAAGAGATTCACTTGATAGGCTCTGAGCACATCTCAAAGAGACAGGAGGCAGCAGGCAGCTGGGACCACCTCCCCAAGGACTGAGACATTGGTGGCAGCCATTATTGTGACCTAGTGTAGGCATGCTGACATAGACACTAGCAGATGCCATTGGAGTTCTTCCCTTGGCCTGTTAGCACAGGGGTCTGTCCCACCCACAAGAGTACAAATTGAGCTCAATCAGGGCAGGCAGCTCACCCTAGGGACTGGCCCCTCCACCAGCAAGCCCTTGGGAAACTTGTGGACCCACATAGGCAGGGTGTGTGGGGTCTCTGCAGCAGGGCAAGTGGGTCTGCTTCAGGGGGGGCAGGGCATGCACATGGGACAGAACTACACTGAGGGTGTGTGGGCCTGTGGGCGGTGGGGTTTGTCAGCTGGAGCAGACTTGTGCTTCTCCAACAGCCACATAGGGGATTGGGCTCATCTTCCAAAGCCTGAAACAATTGTGTGCTGCCACACCTGGGGCTGGCCCCACCCACCTGCATTCCTGAGAGAAATGACAACAGCCTTGCAGGCTGGAGGCCTACAGCAATTGTGAGCCCCTGAGCCTAGCAACCAGCCGTGCTGGGCGACAACTCACTTAATAGTAGAACTGTAGCAGGAATGTGCTATTAGATCTTGCAGCCAACTCTTCTGGGGCTCCTTTTCCCAATAAAGTGACTGAAGGGACCATAGTAGCCTCTCACAGCTGAGCCTTACAACCAGCCAGCCAGGGGAACAGCCTAGCCTCCCCAGGCACCTGCAGTAAGAGCAACCCTGCCACCACAGAAGGACACATGTAGCCCACACAGGGGACACTCCTGGAACATGTGGAACTGGTGAAAAGAGGAAAGCACGTTGCTGGGCCTCATAAGGTATTGCTTACATAAGACCACTTCTCCAAAATTGGCAGATGTAGCTGATCTACTAGTACATAGACATAAGCACAGAGAAACAGGCAAAATGAAGAGACAAAGGAACATTCCAAATAAGGGAATAGCACATATCCTCAGAAAAAGAGCTAAATGAAACAGAGATAACCTGCCTGATAAAGACTACAAAATAATAGTCATAAGGATGACTTTCACTTCTTCCTTTCCAATTTGGATCCCCTTTATTTCTTTTTCTTGTCTAATTGTTCTGGCAAAACTTCCAGTACTATGTTCAATAAGAGTGATGGGAGTAGGCACCCTTGTCTTGTTCCTGTTCTCAGAGGAATGGCTCTCAGTTTTTCACTGTTAAATATGATTTTGGCTGTGGGTTTGTCATATATGGCCTTTACTATGTTAAAGTACTTTCATTCTATACCCATTTTATTCAGAGTTTTTTTTAACAACATAAATTGATGTTGGATCTTATCAAATGCTTTCTCTGCCTCTATTGAGATGATCCTATGATTTTTATTCTTCATTTTGTTAATGTGGTGTATCACATTGATTGATTTGCAGATGTTGAACCATCCCTGCATCCCTGGAATAAATCACACTTGATCATGGTGTATGATGCTTTTAACATACTGTTGTATTCAATTTGCTAATATTTTGTTGAAGACATTTCCATCTATGTTCATCAGCAATATTGGCTTGTAATTTTCCTTCTTTGTGTTGTCCTCGTCTGTCTGGTCTTGGTACCAGGATAATGTTGGCCTCATAGAACTAGTTAAGAAGTGCCCCATCCTCTTCAGTGTTTTGGAATAGTTTGAGAAGGATGGGTATTAAATCTTCTTTGAATGTTTGGTAGAATTCTCCAGAGAAGCCATCTGGTCCTAAACTTTTGTTTTTCTGGAGGTTTTTGATTACTTTTTCAATCTCTTTACTTGTGATTGGTCTATTCAGATTCTCTATTTCTTCTTGATTCAGTTTTGGGAGGCTGTGTGACTCTAAAAATTTACCCATTTCTTCTAGTTTACCCAATTTGTTGGCATATAGCTTTTCATAGGATTCTCTTATAATCCTTTGATTTATGTGGTGTTTGTTGTAACTTCTCCTCTTTAAGTTCTGATGATATTTATTTGAGTTTTCTCTCTTTTTTTCTTAGTTAGTCTGGCTAAGTGTTTGTCAATTTTGTTTATCTTCTCAAAGAACAAGCCCTCAGTTTCATTGATCCTAATTATTCAGGAAATGAAAATCAAAACTACAATGAAATATGATCTCACACCCATCAGAATGGCTATAGTTAATAAGATAAGAAATAAGAAGTGTTGGAGAAAATGGAACCCTCATACACTGCTGCTGGGAATGCAAACTGGTACAGCCACTATGGTAAACAGTATGGAGATTTATCAAAAAATTAAAAATAGAAATACCATATGATCCAGCTATCCCTCTACTGGGTATTTATCCAAAGAGCATTAAATCAACAATTCAAAGAGATTTATGCATCCCTATGTTCACTGCAGCACTGTTCACAATAGCCAAGACATGGAAGCAACCCAAGTGCCCATCAACAGATAAATGGATAAAGAAGATGTATACATATACAATGGAATACTACTCAGCCATAAAAAGACAAAATCATGCCATTTGTGACAATATGGATGGATCTTGAGGGTACTATACTAAGCAAAATAAGCCAGACAAGAAAGACAAATACCATATGATTTCACTCATATGTGGAAGATAAACAAAGACGTGGGTAAGGAGAACAGATTAGTGGTTACCAGAGGGGAAGGGGGTTGGGGGAGGGCAAAAGGGGTAAAGGGGCACCTATATTAGTGGACAAGGACTTTAAAATGCCTTAATTAAAAGGATTAACATATCCAGGATATAGAGGAGAAGATGATGAAAACAATGGAGAAGAATTTTAGTTTAATTAAAAGAATCAAGCTGAAATCCTAGAACATAAGAATATAATATTCAAAATTCTTCTGGAGTTGAAGAAGAAAAATGAGAGACTTGAAGAGCCAACATTTTAATGAGAAGGGAAGGGAAAAGAACTACACTTGGCAGATGGACAATTTTCCTCTCAAGAAATTTGCTGAATCCTGAAGCTGCACAGGGAAGGGGGGTAAAAAAACTAGACTTTTGGTGGTGAACATGATGCAGTCTATACAGAAACTGAAATACAGTGATGTACACCTGAAATTTACACAATGCTATAAGCAATATGACCTCAATAAAATAATTAAATTAAAAACCACCACCAACAACAAAATATCAGAAAATATTTCAAATTAAAGTAAAATAAAATTTTTAAAAATACACTTAATACTGGGTATCTATCCTAAGAACCTGATATCAGAAATCTCAAGAGTCCGTTGCACCCCTATGTTCATCGCAGCATTATTTACAATAGCTAAGACGTGGAACCAGCCTACCTGTCCAGAAACTGATGATTGGATAAAGAAGATGTGGTATATATACACAATGGAATACTACTCAGCCATAAAAAAAGACAAAATCGGCCCATTCACAACAACGTGGATGGACCTCGAGGGTATCATGTTAAACGAAATAAGCCAGTCAGACAAAGACGAACTCTATATGACTCCACTCATAGGTGGAATTTAGTATATTGATATGGAGATCTGATCGGTGGTTACCAGGGAAAAGGGGGGGGGGAGGGCACAGAGGGGGAAGTGGTGTACCCACAACATGACTAACAAAAATGTACAACTGAAATCTCACAAGGTTGTAATCTATCATAACATTAATAATAAAAAAAAAAATACACTTAAGGCACTGGGGGGTTGTTGAAGCAAAGAGGACTAGAAGCACCAATATTCCAGATGGGGGAAACCATGGATTTATCAGACAACTTTCTGCAGCCACTTTCCCTGGAAGCATTTCCTAACTTTGGGCACAGAGGAAAGAGGCTAAGAATCTGGGTTCTGCTTAGACAAAGGGTTATTACTAGGGAACAGTGAAACCAGCAGAAACTCTAGCAATCTTCTGGAGTTGAAGAAGAAAAATGAGAGACTTGAAGAGCCAACATTTTAATGAGAAGGGAAGGGAAAAGAACTACACTTGGCAGATGGACAATTTTCCTCTCAAGAAATTTGCTGAATCCTGAAGCTGCACAGGGAAGGGGGGAAAATCTCTGAAAAGTGAAGAGGTATATTTAACAAGCTCGAGTTGTTGAGGAGACAAGGTAGTTCAGGAACCTCCAAGAGGAAGAGCTCAGGTATACACACAAGGCTCTTAGCTGTAATCCCTAGAGAATTGTGCCCTAGGACTATGGGTGAGAGGTAAATGGAGCCTTTCTAAAGCTGCAGCCACACCTGACTCGCATAGATCCTGATCAAAGTGATCAGCTAGCATCTGTCTCCTTATAAGAAAAAGAATAGTTTTATTTGGAACTTTTCCAATTATTTTATATGCAATGTCCAGCATAGAATGTCAAGACTCCCTAGGACCAAATGACCAAAAACACCAAGAGAAAGAAAAAACAGACAACTTAAAAAGACTCTCGGGTGAACTAGATATTAGTGGACAAGGACTTTAAAATGCCTTAATTAAAAGGATTAACATATCCAAGATATAGAGGAGAAGATGATGAAAACAATGGAGAAGAATTTTAGTTTAATTAAAAGAATCAAGCTGAAATCCTAGAACATAAAAATATAATATTCAAAATTAATAACTCAGAAGAATGGGTTTAACAAGCAGATTGGACACAACAGAGGAAATAATTTGTAAGTTAAAGACAAATCAATAGAAAGTATTCAAACAAGCACACAGAGAAGTAATAAAAAGAACAGAAAAAAGTATAAGGGACATAAGGTACATAGTGAGAACACAACATACATAACACATAACTAGAGATATATAAGGAAAGTGAATGGGACAGAAGAAATATTTTTAAAAATATAGTGGCCAAGAATTATCCAGAACTGATAAAAAGACATCACTGCACAGATTCAAAAAGGTCTATGAAGGATAAATAGGTTAAATTTGAACCAAACCATACCTAATTACATCATAGTAAAACTGCTGAAAATCAAAGATAAATCAAAGGGATCATTAACTTCAAAGGAATAACAATAAAACTAAAGTTGAATTCTCAATAGAAACAATGGAAGGTAGAAGGTAATAGAATATCTCTGAAATGGTGAAAGAAAATAACTGTTGACTTAGAATTAAACACTCAGAAATATATCCTTCAGAAATGAAGATGCAATAGGCATTTTCAAACAAACACTCAGAAAATTGATTGCCAAAGAACTGTAGTAAAACTAAAACTAAAAGGGAGTTCTTTAGGCAGAAGGAAAAAAAAGCTAAATGGAAACATGGAAATGCAAGAGGGAATAAAGGTACAAGAGAGTAAATACAAATGAATATTGTCTATACAAAACAACAGCAATAGTTCCTTATGCAGTTTAACATACACATAGAATTAAAATGCATGCTAAACATAAAGCAAAGACATGTGGATGATAAAATAAGTGAAATTGTTCTAAAGCACTAGTATTATCAGAGAAATAAAGTAATAACTTATATCAGACTGTAATAAGCTAAGAATGCACACTGTAATTACGAGGGTAATAACTAAAAAAGGTAAAATGTTGTCTAGGTAGCAAGAGACAATATGTATATTATAATTAAATAAAGAAACACATGCACACACATGCCCTTCCACAATAAAAGAAAGAGGAAAAGAAATATGTCAAACAGAAAAAGAAGATGGTAAATATAAACACAAAAATATCTGTAATAATGTTAAATATAAATAAGGTAGTTGCTCCAATTAAAAGAATAAGCTAATCAAACTGCGTGAGAAAACTAGAAAACTAAACCAACTATATGCTATATACAAGAGAACACCTCATTAAAGATATAAAGTTTGAAAGTAAAATGGTGGAAAATGTATATTCTAAAAAAGTAAAAAAAGGAAGAAAAACTGGTATAGAAACTCATATCAAAGCAGACTTTAAGGCAGGAAGAATTACCAGAGAAAAAAAAGAGGATATTTCAGAATGGCAAAGGAATTAATCCACAAGAGGATTTAGCAATTCTCAACCTGTATACACCAAACATCCTAGATTCTAAATATGTAAAACTAAAATTGACAAAAGTAAAAGGAGACATAGACAAATCTACAACTAAAGTGTGAGATTATAATACATCTCACTCAATAACTAATAAAATAATCTAAAAAGGGATACAGAGTAAAGATATATAGAAATTTTGAAAAACTTTTACAAAGATAGCCCAATTGATGATAGAACCCTGCATCCAACAATGACAGAATACAAAACCTTTCCAGTGGACCTGGAGTACTCATCAAAACTGACCATATTCTGGGCATAAAGCAAATTTCAACACATTTAAATGATAGAAATTATTCAAAGTATGTTCTCTAACCACAGTTAATAGAGGAAACTTCATGATCTTAAATGTATATATTACAGAAAAAACATGTCTGAAAATTAGATATTTTTGCTTACATATAAATAAGCTGGAAAAAGAAAAGTAAAAAAACCTAAAGAAAGGAAAAGGAAAGGATAAAGCAAAGAGCCAAATTCCATGAAATACAACACAAAGGAATTGCAGCTCCACATGTAAGAACGTGGAAGCTGCCACTCTGTCCTAACAACAAGCAAAACGCTGAACGAGCTGAAAAAAACCAACAACTCTTCTTAGATCTGTAAGAGAGGGGAGGACACAGGCCAAACCACAGCTTCCAAGACTGGAGAGACAGACGGGAGAACACAGGTCATCACAGCTTACCAGAGCAGAGAATCCCAAGTGGAAACCTCTGGGGGGATCCAGCGCCAGGGCAGGAAAACCGGAACTGTATTTGACAGATTGCTGGGGGCTCAGTGTAGACGACTCTGAGAGTTAAGAACTCCAGGGGGACCCAGCTGTAGAGGGGTCCCCTCAATTTTGTGAGATTACCTCCAGGAAATCAACCAGGTTCTCAAAGTAAATACTGGGGAAAAATCATCTTGTGCTTCTGGCAGGGGGAGGGAAAAAGGAACCGTTTTGTAATAAATCCGAGCACTGTTCTTAACAGAAGAACTGTCCTCAGGGAACCAATGAACCAGAGCCTAACCTGCTGGGGTGTTATCAAAGCCTAACTGACCTGGGGGAGGGGAAATATCTAACTCCAGCTATCTCTAGCCATCCTGTCCCATCTATGGCGGTAGAAAAAAACTGAGAAACACTAAAAGACTGAGACCTAATAGGGGACTACAGAATGCTTCCCCTCCCCGGACACGTCACCACCACGTTACTAAAGCCCTGCTTACAGCAGTCCCTTTTACCCAGCACATCACCTTTTGCTATCAAGAAAAATTTACAGGGCATACTAAAACCTAAAAACACAATTTGAAGAGACAGAGCAAGACTCGGAAGCAGATATGGCAGGGATGCTGGAATTATTAGATTAGGAATTTAAAACAACTATGATTAACATACTAAAAGCTCTAATGGATACACTAGACAGCACGCAAGAACAGATAGGCAATGTAAGCAGAGATGGAAATCCTAATATGGAACCAAAAAGAAACGCTAGAGATAAAACACACTGTAGTAGAAATAAAGAATGCCTTTGATGGGCTTATTAGTAGACTTGACCCAGCTGAGGAAAGAATCTCCGAGCTGGAGGATATATCAGTAGGATCCTTGAACACCAAAAAAGAAAGAGAACAAAGACTGAGTAAAACAGAACAGAATATTCAAGGACTGTGAGACTACTACAAAAGGTGTAACATATGTGTAATGTGAATACCAGAAGGTGAAGAAAGAAAGGAACAGAAGAAATATTTGAAACAATAATGACTAAGAATTTCCCCAAATTAATGTCAGACACCAACCAAAGATCTGGAAAGCTCAGAGAGCACTAAGCAGGATAAATGCTCCCCAAAACTGTACTCAGGCATATCATTTTCAAACCACAAAAAATCGAAGATGGGGCCGGCTCTGTGGCCGAGTGGTTAAGTTCGTGCGCTCCGCTATGGTGGCCCAGGGTTCGGATCCTGGGCGCGGACATGGCACCGCTCGTCAGGCCACGTTTAGGTGGCGTCCCACATCCCACAACTAGAAAGACCTGCAACTAAGATGTACAACTATGTACAGGGGGTTTGGGAAGATAAAAGCAGAAGAAAAAAAAAATAGAAGATAAACTCCTGAAAGAAGCCAGAAGAAAAAAACATCTTACCGGCAGAAGAAAGAAGATAAATATTATATCTGACTTCTCCTCAGAAACCATGCAAGTAAGAAGAGAGTGGAGTAAAATATTTAAAGTATTGAGGTAAAGAACCCACCAACCTGTAGTTCTATACCTTGTGAAATTATTGTTCAAAAATGAAGGAGAAATGAGGACTTTATCAAACAAAAATCAAGGGAATTTGTTGCCAATAGACCTGCCTTGCAAGAAATATTAAATGAAATTCTTTAGAGAGAAGGAAAATAATATATGTTATAAATTCAGATCTACATCAAGTAAGAAAGAGCATCAAGGAAGAAATAAGTGAAGGTAAAATAAACTTTTATTTTTCTTATTCTTAATTGCTCTAACAGATCACAGTTTGTTAAAAGTAATGCCAACAGTGTATTCGATTATGTGTGCTTGTGTATATATGTATATATGATATATGTAATAATATATGTATGCTTATGTATAAGTGAAATGAATGACAACAATGACAGGAGGGAGGAATTAGGATTATTTTGTTATCATAAGGTACTCACACTACCTATGAAATGGTATATGTTACTTGAAAGTGGACTTTGATTAGCTGTAAATGTATATTACAAATTCTATGGCAACCACTAAAAACAGTAAAAAAAAAAAGTATAAATGATATGCTAAGAAAGGAGAGGAAAATGGAATAATATAAAATGCAGTGAAAACACTCTGTATGCTACCATAACGACGGCTACATTTCAGTATACATTTGGGCAAAGTCATAGAATGTACAACACCACAAGTGAACTGTAATGTGAACGATGGAATTTGACTTTTTTGATAGATTAATAAAAATGTATGTCCCTAGCAACATTGATAAAGAAAGAAAAGAGAGAAAACACAAATTATCAATAACAGGAATGAAAAAAGAGACATCACTGAAAATACTATGATGTTCAAAAGCTAATAAAAGGACATTTAAAACAAGTTTATATCAATAAATTTGACGATTTAGATAAAATATATGTATTTATTGAAAATTTTGCCAAAATTGACATAAGGAGAAATAGAAAATTTGGATTGTCCTTTTTTTTGAGGAAGATTAGCTCTGAGCTAACTGCTGCCAATCCTCCTCTTTTTGCTGAGGAAGCCTGGCCCTGAGCTAACATCCATGTCCCATGCCCATCTTTCTCTACTTTATACATGGGACGCCTACCACAGCATGGCTTGCTAAGCGGCACCATGTCCGCACCCGGGATCTGAACCAGCAAACCCTGGGCCGCAGAAGCAGAACGTGCGCACCCAACTGCTGCGCCACCTGGTCGGCCCCACTGAATTGTTCTTTATATATTAAAAATATTAAACCTGTTATTTAAAAATTTCCTACACAGAAAACTTCAAGCCCATGTGGTTTCACTGATGAATTCTCCCAAACATTTAAGGAAAACATATCATCAATATGCACAGTCTCTTCCATAAAATAGAAGAAAGGAAAATGTTCCATCTCATTTATGAAGATGGAATAACTTTGGTACCTTAATATCCAAATTTGTTAAAGACATTACAAGAGAATGAGGGGCTGGCCCAGTGGCATAGTGGTTAAGTTTGTGCCCTCTGATTCAGTGGCCCCAGGGTTCACCAGTTCAGATCCTGGGCATAGACCTACATATCACTCATCAAGCCATGCTGTGGTGGCTTCCCACATGCAAAGCAGAGGAAGATTGGCATGGCTGTTAGCTCAGAGACAATATTCTTCAAGCAAAAAGAGGAAGATTGGTGGCAGGTGTTAGCTCAGGACCAATCTTCTTCACCAAAGAAAGAAAGAAAAGAAAATACAGGTGTGTCGCCCTCAGAAACATAAATACAAAATGCTAACAAAATATAAGCAAATAAAATCCAGTGACATATAAAAGAGCAATGCATCATGCATCATAACCAACTAGTGTTCATTACAGGAATCAAAGATTGTTTAAAATTTGAAAACTAATCATCTAATTCGCCACATTAACAGAAAAAGAGAAAAATCACATGATCATCTGAATAGATGAAGAGAAAGTATTTGATAAAATTAAAATTGTTTCACATTACAACCAATCTTTGGAAACTAGAAATAGATCACTCTCTATAAAAGGTTTCTACAAAAATACTTAACAAATCTCATATTTCATGGTGTAATTCTGATTTCTTTTCCTCTAAGTTTGGGAATAACACAAGAACACCTACTATGGCTAGTACTAGTCAACTTTGTACTAAATATTCTAGCCAGTGCAATCAGACAATAAAAAGAAATAGAGGGGCTGGCCCCGTGGCCGAGTGGTTAAGTTCGCGCGCTCCGCTGCAGGCGGCCCAGTGTTTCGTTAGTTTGAATCCTGGGCGCGGACATGGCACTGCTCATCAAACCACGCTGAGGCAGCGTCCCACATGCCACAACTAGAAGGACCCACAACGAAGAATACACAACTATGTACTGGGGGGCTTTGGGGAGAAAAAGGAAAAAAAATTAAAATCTTTAAAAAAAAAAAAGAAACAGAAATTAAGAATATTAGGACAAAATATTTAGAGATAAAATTGTTGCGTACATAGAAAAAAACAAGAGAATCAATACATTATTAGAATTAATGAGTGAATTTAGCAAGGTTGCCTGATATAAGATTAATTTAAAAATTAATTCTATTTCTATATGCTAGCAACAAACAATAAGTAATGATATAAAAGCAATTGTGTTTATAATGGCATCATAAACTACCAAATACTTAGGAAATAATCCCAATCAAAATCCCATCAAAATGTTTATGAAAATTTACAAGTGTCTCTAAAATGCAGATGCCTAAGAACAGCCAAGTCAGTCTCACAAAGAATAAGCCTGAGGACCTATGCTACCAATGTCAAGATTTACAAAACTATAATAATTAAGACAGTAGGATATTGGTGCAGGAATAGACAAAACAATGGAACAGATCACAGAATCCAGAGATAAATCCATGCATGTACAGTCAGTGAATTTAAGAGAATGGTGACATACGATATGCAGTAAAAAAAAAAAAAAAAAAAAAAAAAAAAATTGGTCCTTTAAATAAACAAATAAGAAAAAGTTGGTCTTTTAAATAAACAGTGCTGAATCAATTTGATAGCTACCAGAGAGTGAGAGAAACCAAGTTATATGCTCAAAATATGGCTAGGGTCCCTGTTTCTAACCTGCTGCTTCTGTGCCTCTCCACATAGCATCTAGAGCGATACCACTAAAGCCTTAAGGCAGAACATTACATTCCTCCACTCAAACCTCCAATGTCTAACCAGTTCACTCAGTGAGTGCGAGAGGGACCTGTGAGCTGATTCCGACCAACAGAATGTGGGAGAGGTGAGGCTATATCACTTCCATGATTATGCTAAATAAGATTGTAACTTCTGTCCTGCCAGGAGATTGTCTCTTGGCTTTGAGGGATGTTGTAAGGTCTGTATGGAAAGGCTCGCATGGCAAGGAACTGAGGCGGCTTGTGGCCAACAGCCACCATGAAATTAAGGCCTTCAGGCCAACAATTCTCAAGGAACTAAATTCTGCAAATAACCACCTGCTCTGGGAAGTGAATCCTTCCCGGGTCAAGCTTTGAAGTGAGATTGCGGCCTGGTGAGAGACCACGAAGCAGAAGGCCCTGGTAAGCTGTGTCCAAACTCTTGACCCACAGAAACTGAGATAATAAATGTGTGTTGTTCTAAGCTGCTGAGTTTGTGGTTGTTATGCAGCAACAGATAACTAATACAGCCTGTGAACTGAGAAAACTCCCCATAATTGCAGTTTGGAATGGTCCTTCCTCCTGATCCCAGTATACCATATGTGTCCCCCATCATCATAGCCAATGACTCGTGAATTAGATCTCTGTCCACCACATTCTTTCTCATATAAAAATGAGAAATTTGTTCTTTTTCTCTACAATCTGCAAGAGTTTCTTGAGCTTTCTTCCAAATAGCTCTATTGTCGAAAATTTCAGTATTTGTCTCTGCTGCTTATAGTGTGGATTTCAATTGCTGAATTTCAATTTTAGATTCCTTTAACTCTTGCTAATCCACCCACTTCCTTACTCATCTCATTTTTGTCTTTTGCTTTCTGGACTTGGGCTTCTTTCATAATTTCGAGGATAAGAAGCGTTTTCCTGAGTTTCAGTAGATAATTTTTGGAAGTATTGAAGCATCTGGTTTGGTGTTAAACTCCCATCCTCTCAGTCTCCTTTCTGATTCTAGCTGTAACTGAGGCAAACAACTCAGTGTGGGCTTTGACTCACCTCACACCAAGAGCATCTTGCCCCAAACATTCCCTGCATGTTTTTTGCACTTTATTTTGGGGTGCCCCTGACATCATAGACTACAGCCCACTGTCTGGCACACAGGCACTGTCACAATCTGGAAGTGGGGGTGGGGAGCTGTGAAGTCCTAGGCAGCAGCCCTATCAGAGGCAACAGAGAAAGACCTCTCCTGATGGCCCTCAGACAGACAACTGGGAGAAGCATTCTATGGGCTCCTTTGAAGGTTCTCATGGGATCAAGTCCCAGTTGCCCTCAGTCTTTCCTCCTTCTATCACTCTTGTCTTAAGTCTGTTTGGGCTGCTATAACAAACTACCACAGACTGGGTGGCTTAAATGACAAACATTTTTTTCTCACAGTTCTGGAGGCTAGGAAGTCTAAGATAAGGTGCCAGCACGTTCAGTGTCTGGTGAGGGCCCAATTCCTGGTTTATAGTGGCCATTTTCTCGTCATACCCTCACATAATGGAAGGGACCAGAGAGTTCTCAGGGGTCTCTTTTATAAGGGCACTAATTCCATTCATGAGAACCCCACCCTATGACCTAATCACCTCCCAAGGCTCCACCTCCACATATCATTGCATTGGGGATTAGGCTTCAGCATATGAGTTTTGGGGGGACACAAACATTCAGTCCATAGTAACTTTCCCAGGGGCCTCCCTTCTACTCTCTGGGATTTCCTCCCAGTAAATTTCCTACAAACACATTCAAAACGCTATGCTTTTGGTGGTATCCCAAGTCAAGTTTATTTTTTCCATTTTAATTCTGGGAGAGTAAATCCTTTCCACTACTCTATAGTACTTGCCAACAATTTGAATGACTTGGAAGTAAATTCTTGCACAGAGCCTCCAGATAACAGCCCAGCCTGGATGATGCCTTGATTTTCATCTTGTGAGACCCTAAGCAGAAAACCCAGTTAAGCCTGCCTAGACTTCTGATCAAGAAAACTGTGCTGTTTTCAGCCACTAAATTTGTGGTTTCGGGTTTTATCACTGATTTTGAGTCATCGGAGCAGGTGGAGAGATAGAACCTGTACTCAGCTGGATAGTGTCCCCCCAAAATTCATGTCCTTGAAATGTCAGAATAGGACTTTATTTGGAAACAGGGTCATTGCAGGTATAACTAGTTAAAATGAGGTGATACTGAAGTAAAGTGGACCCTTAATCCACTATGACTGGTGTCCTTTTAAGAAGAGAAGAGACACAGAAACACATGGGGAGAATACCATGTGAAGATGGAGGAAGAGTTTGGAGTATATGTCTACAAGCCAAGGAACACCAAGGATTGCTAGCAACACCAAAACCTAAGAGAAAGGGTCCCTTAGAGCCCTGAGAGAGAAAGAGATAGAGAAAGAGAGAGAGAGAGAGAGAGAATGACCCTGTCTATACCTTGATTTCAGACATCTAGCCTCCAGAAATTTGAAAAAATAAATTTCAGTTGCTGGAAGCCACCTAGTTTGTGGTATTTGGTTGTGACAGCCCTAGGAAACTAATGCAGGACCTAGGTGTCTCCCCACCCTTTATAGGTGGTCTTTGGTTCATCAGTCAAAGCTTGAGCATGCCGTGAAATGAAGTCTGGGCTATATTTTCCTTAATCCAGCCTCATTTGCTAACAGGTTGTCTACCATTCTGAGTTTTTAGTGAGATTGTGGGTTTTTATACTCACCTGTGTGTTCATGATGATTTCAATGGCAGGTTAGAAGAAACTACTTGTGAATTCCATGCAGCACGACCATTCTGACTATTGCTGTTGATATTGATGTTGCATACTTTTTAAATCTACCAAAAACCTTTTCTGGAAACAGGTGAAGGATTAATTAATTATCAAGACAATAAATATTGACAGAAGGTAAGAGGGTCCTTCAATCCATTACCTTAGCTTTGCCTTGGCTATGGGGCTTTGGGGTTTAAAAGACCAGCTCCGGAAAGGAAAGGCAATTTCCCTTCAATCTCAGAAAGGTAATAAAATAATGTGTGATTGTCAAGTGGTGTCATTTAGAATAACATACCCTTAGCATCAGAAAGCGGTCAAGGAGAGGAAATTGAAAAGAATCAGTGAAATATGCAATACACTACATCCTTGAGACATTCTTCTACACGCTGCCAGAAAAATCCATCAAAAATGCAAATCTGCTGCTTCCTTTCCCCTACTTAAACTCCTCTGATGGTACCACACTGTTTTGAGGATATCAGTCCACTCTTCTTAGCTGGGTGTTCAAGTCTCTCCATGATCTGTCCCTGCCTACCTCGCCTACTCCCCAGCACACATTCTAAGCAACAGTCACACTGGGCTATGCACATCCCCTGAATATTCCATGCTCCTTTACCCCTCTGTGCCTTTGCACATGTTTCCACACTGGCATGCCTTCTCCTCCCTCACCCATCTCCCCCTGTACTGGCAAACCCTTCCCTGGCCCTCCCAACCCGAGCTGGTCCTCTCCATCCCCAGTGCCCTGCTGTAGCCAGTGCAGGTCTCTATTTTGCACATATCCCCATCTTATGCAATGCTTTTTTCCATGGTTGACTTTTCTACTATGCAGAGAGCTCCTAGGCAGGACCAGTGTACACTATACTGGCACTACTGGTACAGTGCCCATCAGTGTTGACTGTTGAAAAGACACAAAGTTGAGCACTGACTGAACTTTTAGAGTTGCATCAGAAGCGAGAAGCAGCTTGGTTATCCACAAAGTAGAAAGTCATAGAGGTGGATAAAACCTCATAATACATGTTGAGTAGGATGTGACTATGTAACTTTTTAAACTAAAAGAGAAAAGTCAAACCAGTGTGATCACACAGGCTTAAAAGGCATGCCTTTTCCAGCTTTGTGACTCCCATGCGCACCATAGCAACCAGATTTCTATTTCCAATATTATTTCCCAGTAAAAGGAACCAGGACCCCCTGAGGACAACTGATTCCACGGCTCAGGAAAAATCACAGTGGGTCTGGTCTGCACTTACTGATAACAGAAAGCGAGGATGCTTTCAAGATGTCAGGGGGAGGGGCTCCCACTAGGGAGGATCAAAAGGCAGGATAATACTTATGTTTAATTAGCACAAGTGAAGCCTGTGAAGGGCCATGACAAGTTCATAAAATACTTAAAAGAGAAGAGTTAATATTATGTGATAAAACAGTAGTTGTAACATCAAAGAAAGATGAGTATAATAGGATTAAAACAAATTTATATTTATTTCAATAAGTATCAGAGTATTAATACAAGGGATTTTTTCCTCTTAATTATATGTTAGTAAAAAGGTTTATTTTATATATATGTAAGAATATACATCTGTATTTTTTATCTGAGTGAACAGGAAAAAAAGAACAAAATAATGTGTTCAGAGTGGAAATATACAATCTGAAGGGCAAAGTTAGAAAAATGTCCTAAAAATTCTACCACAAAGAATAATGTTTAAAAACCAAAACTTGAGATAGCTTAAGATGTTTTTAAGGAAAAACTGCCTGTGAGGAACTTTTCTCAATTAAGTGTGAAGTAAAATACAGTTTTAAATAAATTTAGTTTTATTACTTCTGACTAGATATGATTTACTTACTGGAAGTCCTTAGAAGATCTTATTCAATAAATATGAAAGTTTAATAATATTTTTGTAAGAATGGATACAAACATAACACAAACACATACACACAGATGAATTGTTGTTTCTTTGAAAGTAGTCATATCAGAAAGTTATGTGTTCATTATAAGGTTACCATTACTTAAAATATTGTTATATCACTAATTTGGAAATTGTCTTCAGAGCTAATTTATAAGTTTCAAGAATATAAGTCCTATTTCTTTATTCTTTTCTTGTATCTCATCTCCTCTCCTCCCTCTCTCCCTTCCTCCTTCTTCATTGTTGGAAATGGTATTACTCCTTCCCCTTGCAAAATACACACGTTAAAGACAGGAAGGAGCCTTCTCCTCACAGCTGCCAGGCAGAGGGTAGCTAGAGCTGAGAAATTCCAATGGCAGCCCCTGAAGATCCGCCCATGGCCTCCAGATCCCTGGGGCTGCCTTGGCTCCCATCCTTCCTAAGGCCTAGTGGTTCAACTCTTTAACCATCTTCTTTTGCTGCTCTTTATTTTGCTTTAGTTAGCCAAAGTTTGTTTCAATAGCTTGTAGCCACAGAATCATAACTGAAACAACTGGTTTAATCGCCAAATTTGACTTCATTTGATAGATGAGCAGACTTAGAGTCAGAGAGGAAAAGTGATTTGCCTGAGGGCACGTGGATATTCTACAGCCGACCTTGATCTAGAACTCAGAATGAATCACTCGGATTCAGAGAGCTTTCTCTTATATCACTGCCTCTTACATTCAACAACCCCCCACCTCACCCCAGATGCACCCAGCTGCTGAACACAAAGATGCTCCCATGTGTAGGCTCTGTGTCATAATTCATTTTTCTTGAAAGTGGGGAAAAGAAAAGCACCAGGAAAGGGATTAGAGGAATAACTAACAGATGAGTCACGAGTTTATGAAATGCAACGCTACTTAGGACTTGCAACTCACCAGACAAAGGAGACAAAGCACCTACACGTTGCTCTGGGACCCCCGCTCCTGTTTTCTGAGACTGTTCCCAATCTCTGTCTTGCTATAGAATGCAATTGACTTTAAATTTATGTTTTAATTGTAAATATAATGCATTCACATGGTAAAAAGTTCAGCTAATTGGACGTGACCAAAGGTTCAAACCACAGAAAACAAATTGCTCTCCCAACTCTAAGGCTCTGGCCTCAGTCTCGGCAACTGTGTTCCATGCCCTGAGGGCTCCAGCCTTCCCTTTGAGCAGAGCCTTTCTCTCAATGACCTGGGCCACCGTTCTGCACATATTTTCCTGGAGAAACCTTGGAAAGAGTGTTTCTGAGCAGAACGGTGGGTGAAAGCTTGATGGGCATTGACTGGGGAGAATGCTGTAAGGAAAGGGGGAATTAGAGACAAATCTTTCAGGAAGTTGCCTGTAGAAGAAAGCGGAGAAAATAGCTATGATTTATTTAGTAAACACTTTAGATAATTTCTTTTCTTCTTCTACCAGGATAAGAAAGGGACTTACTTATCCCTCTATGCCTTATATGTTATTTAATATCTAAGTTACAGTGGAAATGGAAATGACATTCAGGTAATTTGACTAAAATATGCTCAATTTTTAAAATTATGCTTGTGTCTTCAAAGACATTTCACTGAATCCCAGCTGACTGTAAATAAAGGCCCCAAGTTTTCATTTTGAGTATGGTATTTTCAAAGGGAAATATCAAGTTGCATGTAGAGAAACTACAGGCTGGTTTCTATTCTATCTCCTTTGCTGCCATCTAGTGACAATTCTAGGTCATGTAAAGAAATGTAAGAAGGCCCAGTGTCCAGGGCCAATGAAGACTGTGTGACTGAGCACTTTCCGTTCCCTTCGCCCAGGGAGGCAGTGCCCTTATCCGGCTGGAGATGTTTCCCATTGAGCCTGGAGATTTAATCTGCAGATTTGCACCAGCGGTGACACAACCTCCTCAAGGGCACTTGCGAAACACGTTTCTGGGTCCTGTGCAAAGTGAGGCAAGCGGATTCCTGAAAATGACAGCGCAGTCCAACCACAGCTCAAGTCAAAAGCCATAAGCACATCATGAAAAACAAACCCATCACTGAACAAATATATGATATGTTTACATTGCAACTAAATATTTCACAGTGAGAAACAAGTCTTTTCTGTAAAAATGTGCTGCAATGTGTGTATATTATTTCATATTTTGGGGATTATATCTTTAGGACTAATTCCTAGAAGCATAATTTCTAGGTCAAAGAGTAAATCCATATACAAATCTGCTAGATGTTGCCAAACGCCCTTCTGTAGCACCTCCAACATTTTGTATCCCCATCAACAATGCGTGAGCTTGGCTGGTTCTCCACAGCCTCGCAACGGAGTGGGGTTTACACTTTTGGATGATTCCAAATTGATGGGTAAGAAATGGTACATCCTTGTACTTTTAGTTTGTTTCTCTTATTATTGTTGCTGCAGTCTAGATCTAGCCAGGAAGAGAGAAACCAGACCAATTATTTTAATAGAGAAAACTGAATTTGGGTAAAAGGCTAAGCAGGAATTGGTGGACTAAGCAGGCAAAGAGGAACCAGGAGGAACAGAGAGAAAGTCTAACCAGCTATATTAAAATTCTTCATAATTGGAATGTATAGAGTGGCTTCGGTATTCTCACTGAACCATAACTTCTCTCCATGACTGTTTGCCCCTGAATCGTGATATTGCCCTCTCTCTGACTCACTTGCTCAAATTCTGACACTTAGTCTTTTAATCCAACTGAATAGAGACGCTTCTTATATACTAGGGAACCCAGTTAGAGTGCCTTGAATGTAAGGATATGACCAGAGGGCTCTCTGGGATTGGAGGAGAAGGATATTCATCTCAGAAAGTTTGTTTAAATCAGCATGCCTGTCCCAAACTCCTGAATTTTTAAAAATCTGTGCCTGAGAGGTCCCTTGACAAATTAGGAGGCAGAGTGACACATTACACAAGCCACTGAATACTGCAATCTTGACCCAGTTTCTGAAAGACTCCATAATGTAATCAATAGCAATATATCTCATGACAAAGATAACACAAAAGAAGAAATTTACAACAAAGTTGATTCATGTATATTGATTCAAAAACTCTGAACAAAATACTATCAGATGTTATAGTGCTAACAATAAAATAATATTAATAATAAAATGCCATGACTTAGTAGGTATACATTCTAGCATTTATTCCAGTAGATTACCAGGTATGTGGGCGAAAGGAGAAAAATATAAATTACCATCTCATAAAATAACTATAAAAGATTTACTCTTGCTTATATGTAAAGACATGCAATAATTCTAGGCAACAGTGCTGCTTGTGCATGATTGTACTACAAGAAATGCAACTAAAAATTGTGTTTCTATAGTTTTTGTCTTTTCACATCTTTCAGCAGCAAAATTTATCAATTTCAAACTGGAGTGGATTATTTTACACTTATTCTGAAGAAAAAAAAAACCTAATTGTTTTACCAGATACGTCACTGTGCTTTATCTGAAAATGACAGAAAAAATTTCTGGGTTATGAGTTTTACTACAAAACCCTGAATTTAAGAGACAGCCCAATACTCTTTTTTCTTAAATAAAATTAAAATAGATAGCCCCTTAGTCACTAGGGTGGTGAAAAAACCTCAGTCCTATTTTGGAGTTTCCCTAACAGCTCTAGAGTTACCATCTAGGACCTTATATGGTACTTGGAAATTGGAGGAAGGTGCTCGGGCCTCCAGTTTATCATGACTGCCCTTGGGATGTTCATTATCTAAGCTAGTTGGTCTATCTAAAATCAAGGTGAGGGTAGGGATCAGCTCCCTTGGCACAAAGGATCTTGCTGTTTCAGGTGAGTCCTCTGGTGCGCACTCATCGTCCTCTCACTGGTCCTGTCACACTCAGACTCTGCATGGTGGAGGGACACCCATCCTTTCTCCCACGGCTGAAGAAGGCATATCAGCCTCAGGACTGATTTTTCTAATCCCAGGCGTGATGTCACAGCACATTCTGGGCTCTCTAGATGAGCGGATGTTCACCCAGAGCTGCAGAGTCACAGGATATGAATAAAACACAAACACCTTTTAATGCTGCCTTTTAAGGCCTAGTGAAAAAGAAAGGGAAGGGTCCCCAGCCAAAAAAGGAAGTTAAGTGGTAGTATTTTTTGCCACTCTTGGAAGGACTTCAGGAGGAAACAGGGAAAAATAGTAAGAGAGGCAATGTTTCTCAACTATGGAGTCTCGCAAAGCTGAGTCTTTTCTCTTCAGGCCACTGAAAAGACAGAACTTTCGGGACTGGATGACTGGGTCCTGACAGGCACAAACAGAGCAGATGGGTATCAGTTGGGATAGGTTGGGTTATGTTGTGGTACCAAATTCACTCTGAAATCTCAGTGGTTTAACTCAACAGAGTTTATTTCTCATTCTCATATGTCCGATGCAGGTTGGCAAGGGACTCAGGAACTATCTGGAATGTCCCCTCTACTATAGTCTAGGAAGTGGGATCACAGAGAATCACACAACAGCTTTTAAAAGCACCATTTTTGCTTACAGTCAAATGGCCAGAGCTAGTCTTGTTTCTCACCTGACTGCAAGGGTGCCAGGAAATGTGGGGGAACACTTGGGTCTTTGCTCATCAAGCACTCATTTTCCCCCTTCTTCCACACAGAACGCATTCACCTTCCTTCCAGGGAAGACACTCTCAAATCCATACAGTCACTACAACAATCTGAAAATTCAAGATCTCTGGATCATCTCTAGATCAGGCATGGCTGTATCTCCTATTTGTCTAGAGCCCTACTAACCAAGAAGATCCACCACGTGTGCTCCCCTCCACACTCTCCCAAACATGGCAGAGGGACAGAGTAATGCATGACCATGCTCAATAGTCGACAGAATAAGAAATGCACGGGAGACCCTGATGGGTGGCAATTCTGGTGCACTGAGGGCAGACATCCTGAAAGCCTCCTCCTGGGAGGTCGGGGCATCTCCTTGTTTAGGTTTTGACTCCGAAGTACCAGGGGATGAATAAACGCTGCTATGCTTAAGTCAAAATAAAATTTTTTCATTATGATTCATTATACTTCGTATTTTTGCTGTATAAGCAACTTTTCTGATAAATTTGCCAACTCTGGGTCCAGATTTCATTGAGTTAGAGGGCTTTTTCTGTAATCACTCTCTGCCTTGTGCTATTTATAGCTTGTTGTTACTCAATGGTGCATATTCCCCGTATTCTTCACATTTCTGTACATTTTATCTCCTCCTGAATTACATGTTCCTTGAAGATAGGAAGGGTGTCTTTTCTCAAATACCTGCAGCACCCGGCACAGTGACTGCTAATACTCACCAGGGGCTCAACAGACTTTGCACTGAGCTAACTGCTAACCATCCCTCACTTCTTTACTGCAAGTCTCTCCATCCTCTGCATCTGAAACACCCCACTGTCAGGATTCTTTGACTCTTCTGATTATTACTTCTCTATTACAAACTCATTTCCTCAATTGTAACCATTCCTCAATGTTTAATCCTATGATAGTCCTCTCTTTTCTCTACAGTATCTCAATTGAAAATATTATCAGAAGAGTGATATTCAAAACAATTATCAACCAACATGGCCAAGGTCCTGTCCAATCACAGGTGGACCCCTACTGTTTCGGACATTAACTCTTCAATTACTGAAGGAGACCGAGGGGTTCTGGGAAGGACTGATGGCTGATGGAAAACAGGAGTGTGGCAGTGCTGATGGGTGATGGTAGGAAGCACTGGGGTGCTGGGGGCAATGACCAATTACCAACAAGCAGGGAAATATTTCAAAATTTTAACAAGTGGCTTGCCTTGACCAAGGTTTTCTGGCTCAATGCAGCCCTGCTTACCCCTGTAGCTTCTTGCAGGCAACTCGAAGTGAGGTGTACACCCAATAGAGATCTTTAACACGCTGTATACACGAAAGTGGCTACTACTGTCTTCCAATCTAACTCCACCCTTCTCAGAACCAGAGATGCATGTTTGCATGTTTCAGGCTTCTCTCTCTTCCTCTCCCACACAGCCTTCCCCTTTCCTTTCTGAACACTCGCCATGGCATACAGGCTTTACCCTTCATAAGCTGTAGTCTTCAACCTCAGAGAAAACAAGGGAGGAGTCACTGAATGAAATGAGGACAGAGGATCAGTATATGTAATCCTGGCCCTTTGCTATTCTTTAGCTCTGGGTATCTATCTCCTCCCGGCTTGAGGAGGCCCAGTCAATAGGGGGCAGCAAGTGTGTTTTGTTTCATGCTCAACTCCAGGGTGAATACTGCTAAGGCCACGTGTGGGACCACAGTCAACACCAGACGCGGTTAGACTTTTGGTTCCACCAAAATACTTTCCAGTAGAAGACTTCACCGTGTTCTCCCTACTTGTCAGCAATTAGAGGACAACCCTTTGTCTCTCCCCGGACCACCATTCATTTTTATTAAGTCTTCAGAAGAACTATAGATCAAGACTTGTAAAACTGTCCTTGGAGTAGCTGAGATGAACAACTAAGGTCTGCACGTAAAACAGAACCTAGCTTTTGATCCCTATGGTTCTCAAGGGACAAAGAAATCCAGACTCACAGACATCGATGAAACCAAGGTAGACACAGCCAGGGAGCCAGGAGAGCTGGAGGCTGTGTGGAGAGTCAACATTCATTCCTGTCCTACTCTATTCTGGCAAGTCTCCTCTCTTTGAGGGCAGGGAGATTGGAGTTGTCACTTTCATTTTTGATGCCCATAAAGGTGGATTCATCTCACATGTTCTAGGATAAGGTAACAAGATTTTTAAAATAGATATAGAAAAGGCCATGGACCTTCTGGTCCCATTTGACCTTGAGTAAGTTACTTGAACTCTCTTGAGTCTGTTTCCTTATCCAGACAATGGGAATATCTGTTGTGGACTGAATTGTGTCCTCCCCAAATTCATATGTTGAAGCCTTAACTTCCAATGTGACTGTACTGTTAGATAGGGCCTTTAAGGAGGGAATTAAGGTTAAATGAGGTGATAAGTGGGGCCCTAACTCAATACGACTGGCTCCTTTTAAGGAGAGATACTAGAGTGTCTTGCGCGCTTGTACGCTGTGTTTGCATGCATAGAGGAAAGGCCATGTGAAGACACAGTGAAAAGGTGGCTACCTGGAAGCCAGAAAAACAGAAAACCACCCTGCTGGGACCTTGATCTTGGGCTATTGGCCACCAGAACTGTGAGAAAAATGTCTATTTTTTAAGCTGCACAGTCTGTGGGATCTTGCTATGGCAGCTTAAGCAGACTAATAAAATAGCTAATGTATGTAAAACACCTGACACAGAATGGTACAAATATTAATTTACTTCAATAATTTCCATGCTTCAGACACAGATATTCATTTCCTGTCATACTTTGCCACCCAGATTAGCATCTTAAGATCAGTATTTCCTAAAAAAAATTTATCATCTTCTCCCCCAAACCTCCTAGTCACCTAGGCTGGAAACCTCCATCACAGCGTTTCCTCTTGCTTGTACCTCAGATCTGATGTCTCCAGGTCTGTCCATTCTGTCACCACAGTGTCTCTTACTTTCGCCCCTCCCCCGCACTCCCCACTCCCCCCACTCCAGAGCCCTACTTTAAACATTTGTTCCTATTTGGACTATTCTAAGAGTTCTCTTGACTCTCAGTGACAACAAGTGGTTTCCTTGACCCAAGTCAATACCTTTTCAGATCATCTAGCAACAGTCTCTCCAAATAACCAACTTAAAATCTCTTCCAAAACTTCATTGACTTTCCAGTTTTGGAGGATCTGAAATTGCTTGGTCACAAAATTGATATAAAAAAAAAATGTGTTTTAAAGTCTGAAAAGTCCTTAAAATGTTCTAGATCTGTTTTTTTTTTTCCTTTGAGGAAGACTAGCCCTGAGCTAACAGCTGCTGCCAATCCTCCTCTTTTTGCTGAGGAAGACTGGCCCTGAGCCAACATCTGTGCCCATCTTCCTCCACTTTATATGTGGGACGCCTGTCACAGCATGGCTTGACAAGCGGTGCAAATGTCCGCACCTGGGATCCGAACCAGCGAACCTGGGGCAGCCAAAGCAGAAAACGCTAACTTGACCTCTGCGCCACTAGGCCAGCCCCTAGATCTAGTTTGAACAGGAAAAACATAGGGCTTTGAGTCATTTAAAAGTTGGATGTCCCACAACTAGAAGGACCTGCAACTAGGATATACAACTGTGTAGGGGGGGATTTGGGGAGATAAAGCAGGCAAAAAAATAAGTTGGACGTGACATTAGTTTTCTAAACTATATAAACTCTACACATACATGTTTTATAATTCAAAGAGCATAAAAGAAGAATCTAGGTCACTAAAAACTAATCATCCAGTTTAGGAGAGGGTCAGGTAAGTGGCCTTCCAGGTCCTTTCACACCATGAGAATGTCTGATTCCTTAAGGTTTGATGCCATTTTATACATTTGTTCTTTCATTAATTACGTCATTCATGCATTCAACAAACATAAGCGTGTACACAATGTGCAAGGCTAAAGAATGAATTATGCAATGAGCAATGACTTCCAAGAGAACAGAAGATTGAAGAAGCAGGATAGGGATGGAAGATGGGGGAAGAAAAGTTCTAGGTGGGACTCTCCAGCTAGTAGGCATGGTAGCTGATAGCCAGGCTGAGAACTTTCCAGAACTAACTTCTTACCTCTTTCTCTAACCTTCATTCTGAACTTCCCTCTTGGCCTTTCTTCAGTAAAACTTTCAGTTGAATAACTGGTATAAGCCAAGAGCTAGCAGATGAGAGGAAGAATGAGAGAAAGAGATTGAAATATGGATCATTACAATTCAGTTTAAAGGAAGAGCATCTAAGGAAGGTTCAAGGCTTCCTGGAGGCCTCAGAATAGATACTGGACAAAGCAGAATAAACAAAGGTACAGAGCATTTTGGAGCTGCTGTCATTCAGTGTGGGGCAGGGAATGGAAGGAGGTAAGACTTGAGGCCCAAGGTAGGAGGTCAAGCCCTGCAGGTCCAATTAGCCAATTGGTTGGGTCCCTTTGGGGGAATGTTTCTTCTAGCTGGTTGTTACTTCTCATTGGATTAATTTCTAACCTATGCTCTAACAAACTTCTTGCATCCCATCTTATCAAACTATTCCACTCTTAAGGTTGATATTTAAGGCTCTCCTGGAGGCCCATTCCAGGCTTATCTCCCACAACTCTCTTAGATGAACCTGGACTATCTATAAAGTAGGTATCTCTTTTCTGAGAAGGATCTGTTCTCTGAGTAGATCCTTCTGTGCTTTGCAGCTTTCACTCCACCTTGTACGTCTGCCTCTCCCCTCCCCTCATTCCCTGGTCCCCCACCATGCCCTCTCTCCACCCTACCCCCACACAGTCACACACAGAGCCTTCACATCCTTAAAAGTCTAGACTAGGTCTGGCAAACTGGTAAGAATGGTTGTGACTTTTAAAATCTGGATTTCTGGTTTCTCTTGAAAAATCAAGAGCCAGCATATCTGGGCCTGAATCTCAGCAAGGTAACCACTGGCTGATACCGAGCCAGGGTTATCCTTTTGGATGGGCATTTGCACTCCTGTTCACAGCACTCTTCTCGCTCCACTCATTTACACTGGCTGCCTGGCCTCGATAGACTTTTGGGTTTCTATTCCCTAACCTAGTGTAAATGTCATCCCTTGAAGATCCTTTCCTTCTTCCCTGTACCAGATGTAAATTCTCCAGTTTGAATGGGAATCACACTGTGTATTCATCACCTCTTTTAATATTACTTTTTAAAAATGTTAATTTACGTTTCCTACCAGTCTTTTTTACATGGCAGATGCTCAACAAATATTTATTCCCTCAAAAAAATGAAAGCACTTTGCTTTCCTAACACAGGGAATAATACTGCGTTTATGGCTATGTACTTCTCCTTTGAAGAGGTACTCTCACTACCTGTCAAAAAATTCATACAGATTCTTATATTTCCCTTAGAAACGTATTAGATGATTCTTGCCCTTTTTAGGTATACCTTTCTCTCCAAGAGTCTTGACTCAGCCAAAATAAAACAGAACTCACTTTTAAATTTATGGGATAAAACTTTGCCACTGACAATTTCAGATTTGATTCAACAGCTTCTCCGCCTCCAGCTCCCTAATAAGTCAATCAGAAAACAACGTCCCAGGCTCTCTGCCTGCATTACTTCATTTAATTCTACCTCCACAACTCAACCATCAGTATCTTCTTCAATGTAGTCAAGAACAAAAACTCAAATTGCCCAGTTGCTAGTTAACTGAGATGTAAACCTAAGTAGGTTTACCCCAGGGCCCAAAGTCTTCATCATTAAATCCTGCCTACCCTTGTCAAAGGTTTAGTATTATGTATGTATCTGACTTAAACACCACTTTATCTAAGCACATCACTAACCCCCAGTAATAGGCTATAGCAGTGGTTCTCAAAGTGTCCTGCACAAGCATGTTACTATCACCTGGGAGCATGTCAGAACCCTAAGTTATCCGGCTACAGCCCAGACCTACTGAATATGCAGTTCTGCGAGTGGGCCCAGAAATGTTTTACCAAGTCCTCCAGGTGACAGTGATACGTACTGAAATTGAGAACCACTGGGTCAGAGGTCCCTCCTCTGTGCTCCCATAGTGCCCTATACTTATTCTAGTTTTTCAATTCCTCTACTTGACTACTCACTTAAGTTCCTTTAAGCTAAAGCTGCCTTGATCACTTTTATTTCTACCGCATTTATTAAATGATTGAATAAATAAATAATGTGAATAAATAAAAGAATGTGGAAGCCAAGCATTTTGTTTTTAAAGCTTGGCACCTGAGTTAACATCTGTTGCCAATCTCTTTTTTTTTCTTTTTCTTCTCCCCAAAGCCCCCCAGTACATAGTTGTATACTCTAGCTGTAGCTCCTTTCAGCTGTGCTATGTGGGACTGATGAGCAGTGCCATGTCCACGCCCAAGATCCAAACTGGTGAAACCCTTGGCCCCTGACCTGAAGTGGAGCACGAGCACTTAACCACTTGGCCACGGGGCCGGCCCCAGAAACCAAGCATTTTTAACAACACATCTCACTCGCTGGTGTAGGATTGAAGAAATTTCAGCAATATTTAAAAAAAAATACACTTGGAGCTTTTTTCCCCCCTAAATAAAACATCCAGATAAAAAAGGAGCCTGCCAGAAGAATAAAAGGATTCAGAGTTTAGTAAACCTGAGTTATGGTGGAAATTCAGACCATTGAGGGGCAGCATATTTTCATGCAAGACTGTATTCAAAGAGGCAGTGCCTACAAGACTCAATTTCTAGTAGTGCAATATTTCCTTTACTCATTAATGTAAAGCAGCTGTGATATTTCTCTCTTCTAAGATACTCACAAAAGTAGCATAAAGTAGTAGTGCCACATGCTAGTTACCACAGAAGGTCACCATAAATGTTAGTGACCTATTTGCTCTGTTTTAGGGCTCTAAGAAGAAATGCAAACCACAGTCAAACTGGGAATACACCTAAATCTGAAGAGTTTCTGCTTTACTTTTATAAAGTATGTGGAAGTCCATTTAGGATAAAAATGAAAACTAAAAAGTCTAATATACACAGGTTTTTCTGTTGCCCTGTGGTTGCTGTCAAAATTGGCAAATTCATTAAATTTGAGAAAGTGATGTTGGTCCCAGTCAGAAGTTACTCCAGACCCAAAACTGCTATAAATAACATGGATGGTAGATCCTCAAAACGGCCCTAGGCACGCCTCTGCTACAGAGTGACTTGGGTGTGAGTAACACAACACTTGCTAAGCCGTCAAAGATCAAGTCTTTTGCGAAAGATAACTGCAGTTACCTCACACCCACAGGACATTTTGTGGACACCCTGTTGGATGAAACTGTTGTCAACAAGGCCATCTTCTATGACTTTGCATTCAAACGTAAGGCCAGGAGGGAGGCAAAGTTCAAGTCTGAGGCAATCAAAAATAGGCAAAACAAGTGATTCTGCCAAAAGCTGTGATTTTAGATGTTGCCTAAATTATTAAGACAACTTCCCAGGAGAAAAATGAACAGAAGGTAGTAGTAAGCAAAATATCCCACTTAAAAAATTTTTTTATAGTAACCGTTATTAATACAGCAGGAACTTGTATGATTATAAAAGATACAAAAAAATCAAAAGAATGTTAGCATTCAATAGAAATTAAAACCTGAGCTGAAGGTTGATCAGAATGTCTGACACTTGGCATTGTTCTGATGGAAGACACACGTTTACTAGACTTGGCAAATAATTCACATAATTCACAAAAAGTTAACAGATTTCAAAATCTACACATTGAGCTACAAGCACTGACATTTCAATTAAATGACTTTTGCTGTTGACAAACATTCATTTAAGATAACCAGGGTTATCCTAAAGCTCTCAAAGGGAAACACATAGAGGTTGAAAATTGTTAATTTCTAATTAGCAAGTGGAGATTGTTTCGGTAAAATATGGTTTAATTATTTATTCATGTAGATCTAAAAGGCTAGCTCACTTTGTCAGAGCACAAGAGAATGCCAAAAGAAATCAAAGCCATGGGGATGGATGGATCAACATAAACCCATCCCAACTTCCAGAAAACAAGTGACACCGAGTAAGACCATCACAAAGAATGGTACTGGTAGGAATAGGAGACTTGTGGTCTAATTCAGTTCTCACTTTGGCTTCTAGAGTGCCTTTTTCTAAGAATTTGTTGAAAAACAGAGAAATTCTACACCTTTAATTAATAATTGTCCATAAGCAGAAGAGAAGAAACAAAAGAAAGCTAACATACAGTGATGGGCCTTCTTGATTAAAAATCTGTGAACACGAATACATTTTAATATATGGACCCTTGAGTGATACTTACAAACCAACGGTTAATATACTACAAAAACTTTACAAACACAAAATGTCCTCATCTGTTGCAGAACTCCAAAACTAACGGAATTAACTTCTTCTCCCTTTTAAAGTACTGATTCCACAGAAAGTCCTAAAATTGAGTTGTCATTGGAATTCCTGTACTTTTACATGTGTCATCAAAACAGGATTATTTTCTCATAATGATGCAGGAAGCAATTTCAAATGAGGTCAAGGATCTTATATTATCTCAAAAGATATTTTCAGTTCCTTGTACTCCATGTTACACACACAAAAAATGAGGACAGCTGGACACATGTAATTTCTTTCATACCAACCTCATTAAACTCCCAATGTCTCCATGCTGGGAAAGGATACCGTACTGAAGTGGTCTATTATAAAGTATCTCCAGTTCTAAAACAGATACTTTTTATTTTTTTAAAAGATGGCTGAAGTAGTGTCCTCTACCTAGCGGAGACGAGCCACTGACTTCCTTCCTGTACCAGCCTTCCAAGATGATACTGAGTGCGTTTTTGCCCTAATATTCTTGCCCCGGGTCTTACGAGGCTTCTCTTCTTTGTGCACCTTCATGTGCTGCCTAAGATGAGAGCTCTGGCTGAAGCACTTGCCACATTCACTGCACTGGTAGGGCTTCTCCCCCGTGTGGGTTCTCTGATGTTGAATAAGGTGGGAACTCTGGCTGAAACAGCGGCCACACTCATCACACTGATAGGGCTTTTCTCCAGTATGAATTCTCTGGTGCTGAATGAGATTCGAGCTCTGTTTAAAGCTTTCTCCACACTCATCACACTTATAGGGCTTCTCCCCGGTATGGATCCGTCGATGCTGAATGAGATTAGAACTCTGAAAGAAACTTTTCCCACAATCAGCACATCTATAGGATTTCTTTCCAGTATGGATCTTCTGATGTTGAAAAAGAGTTGAGCTCTGACTGAAACTCTTTTCACATTCAGTACATTTATAGGGCTTCTCATCCAGGCTTCTTCTCAGTCTACTCAAGTTTGAGATAAATGGAACAGTCATTCCCCATTTCTGCCGCTGCCGGATGGTTTTGCGCTGGTTCTCAGAGGCTTTTCCGTGGCTTGAGCTCCGAGAAATACCACCCTTAGGTTTTCCTAATCGCATGGTGAAGAGCCAAATGTGTTAAGAGTCTACTCTCTTCTTCTGAACTAATGTTTCACTTCCTAGAGCTACACAGCTCAGAATTTTCTGTTTGTAAAGGAAAAAATAAAAATACAAATTATGGGCGATTAATTATTCAGCTTTAATACCTCTTCAACACATCAAAATCGCGTCCATGTTTAAATTAAAAATGTATTCAATACATATGGAAACAAAGACAATTTTGGGGAAAAGATATTTACAAAATAATTTTAATAATTCCAGAGTTTAAGCTTAATAGCTTTTATTATGCTTTATCAAATGAGAATGTAATTCTGAAGGATTAAAAAGTGGAGACAATACCTTAATGGAAATAGAAGACATAACTCCAAAAGACAATCAAAATTTGGGTAATAGACTACCATTATGTTTTAATATTTACTCCCACATTAAACCTCTACTTACTGGTGACTATCTAATTGAGGTGTTCAACTTAGAAAGAAATGACAAACCATACTACTTTACTGAATATTTCTGTTTATCCTGATTTGTTTAGCCATTCCATTTTCACAACTATAGATAACAACTTAGCTTTAACTTGATAGCATAAGTGGTTTTGAAAGTAGGACTACTCTATAAAGAGTGATAAGTTGGGGCCGGCCCAGTGGCGCAGGGGCTCAGTTCCCACGTTCTGCTTCTGCAGCCTGGTGTTTGCCTGCCCGGATCCTGGGTGTGGACCTACGTGCTGCTTGTCAAGTCATGCTGTGGCAAGTGTCTCACATATAAAGTGGAGAAAGATGGGCACGGATGTTAGCTCAGGGCCAAGCTTCCTCAGCAAAAAGAGGAGGATTGGCAGCAGATGTTAGCTCAGGGCTAATCTTCCTCAAAAAAAAAAAAGAGTGATAAGTTTCCGTAAGTCAATTCAATAAATACCAGATGACAAAAACGTCAAAGAGATGCTTTATTATTATTTTTTCTAGATTCTAATGATTCAAGAAAAAGGACAATTCTTTGAAAACTTGAAACAAGAGGATTGTTTCTGGAGAGAGAAACAAAAATTTCAAGACCTTTTACCAGATGGCGAAATGAAATTGAGTAGACAAAAAGGCCATAGGCAGAACACAAGCAAAAGAGGAGGAGAAAGCAAGTTTACATGACAGAATTTTAAAAATACCCAAATGCTGCAAAAACTCAAAATTCCAAAAATTAATTTCACTCACTTGCTTATAAGGTTATTTAAAATAATGGCCATAAACAAACAAACAAGCCACAAACTCCAAATAGATGACAATGTAGGAGAAGCTAAGCTGTGAAAATAAGATTACTGCAACTATTTTCCACATCCTGTGTCAAGAAGTAGACTTTAAAATGGGAATAATTGTCCTGGGACTCTGCATAGAGGCTTATAAAGCAAAGAAGAGGAAACACAAATTACATCATTGTTCTCGCCTTTCCTTCATCTCATTGCATAACTGAGACTCCAGGCCTGATAGTGCTGAGAACTTTATCTGGGATTTAATAATTCTATCTGCTGTATCACAAAGAGCGAACTGCATAAAACAAAATTACAGAGAGCACTATTCATTCCTCAACTTTAGTAAATACTTATAGAACATCTATTACAAGGAGACATTTATTAGGTAATGTTACTGTTGAAAAAATAGCTTTAACGGTAATTATACATTTTTAAAAACCACATCTATTTCTTATACGATATAATTCCGATCCGCTGGGAAACTCAGAGACTATCTAATCCACCTAGAACAATACAGATGAAGAACTCATACTAACAGGTGTCCTTTGTGCTACCTTTCATAATTCCCATAGCAGCTTTATGCGGTTATCTGCGTTTTACAGCTAAGGAAAGGCAGGCATACAGCTGGGAAGACTTGGGCCAGGTTCCCAAACCCAGCGGCCCACTGACGGGCAGCCCCACCTTCTAGCGCCAAGTCCAGCGCTCGGACGGTGCTCAGCATAACTGGACGGCAGGGGCGGGTGCGAAGGTAAACTTGAGCGACACGGGCTACCAGTCGTGCGAACCCGCGTCACTGCACTGTGCCTCAGTTTCCTCCTACCTAAAACTGGGATGACAATAGAGCTGCTGCATCATCAGAGTGTCGGAAGCTTAAATGAGTCAAAATCTGTAAATGGCTCAGCACAGCCCTGCGGTGACCGAGTGTTCGTTCAGTACATGCAGCCCGGCAACGCGCCGCACGGCGGAAGGCGGAAGGACTGCGGCCCAGGGGACCTGCGCGGCCGTCTCCCGCGGCAACTCGCTGGGGCCCCGTGAAGGCCTCCGCCCCGCTGCCTCTGCCACCGCCCCCGGCCCGGCGCCGAGCCCTCCCTGCGGCGCGGGGAGCGGAGCCCGAGGCAGCGCCTGCCCCACCGCGCTTGAGGCAGCTCGCGCCCGGGCGGGCCACTCACCGCGGGGCCGGCCGCCGCCCTCTCTCTCCCGCTCGGTGCCCTGGCCCTGCCGGAAGTGCGGGCTGCGGCTCTTCGGCGCCACCGCGGTCGCTCTAGGAACGTGGCGGAGCGACCCTCTATGGTCCCGGGCCCACCTGAAAGAAGAAACGCTTCGTTGCGTCTCGTTTTGTTTCCCTCTCCCGCCCCTCGGAAGGCCTGCCTGCTGGGGTCCCAGGACCGCCAGGCCTGTGGCCGGCTCCTCTGCGGAGGAGGAGCGGCCGGCGAGCTGCAACCTGGGTCAGTCGCGGCTTCTGAAACGCAGCGCCAGCCTGCCCATCCCGAGACTTCGTTCTTTCTACAAATACTGAGCACTTATTAATTATAAAGAGGGACTTTCGGAGAGCCTCAGCTGTTCCTATTTTTCATGAATCACCTCATTTAATTATCACCCAGAGGCCCCTGCAAGATGGACATGATCCTACTCATTTTACAGCTAAAGAAACGGAGGCTTAGAGAAGTTTGCTGAAGTTCACACGGTGTAAGTGGACGACCAAGGATTGGGACGGGTCTCTCGCGATTTAAAACCACCTCCTTGCTTTTCTTTAGTAACGATCTTTCCCGCTTCTCCTCTCCCACAGGCTCCTCTTCAGCCAATGTGGCGGCGCTGCGTCCGTCCTCTGGTGGCCTCCTTCCCCTGCGGACCTCCTCCAGTCTAACGGTTTCACATGCGGTCTCTATGTGCTGAAGACTCCGAATTGGCAACTCCAGTCTGACCCTGGGATGCAAATATTACTGAACTGTAGATTTGTATATCCAACTAGTTACCCAGTACCATTTGTATGTGATGGACATCCCCCAAATGAACTTCTGATAGTCACCTAGCCTGTTCCTTCAGCAGCATGCATCCCAGCAAATTGATGGCAACTCCTCCATCTTTCCAGTTGCTCAGGCCAAAACTCTTGATGTCATTGTTGTCTGTTTTTTCACCCCAAACCCAGATCCAATCCATCTGCAATTTTGTTGGGTTTATCTTCAAAATATATCCAGAATTGAGCCACTTTCAACACCTCCACTGTTAGAACATCCACCAAGCTGCTGTCATCTCCTGTTTGGATTATTGTGTTGCCTTCCTGACTAGTCTTCCTCTTGAGACCCACGTCAGATCATGTCATTCATTTTGTTCAAAACCCTTCACAGACTTCCCATGTCATTAGAGCAAAAACCGCTGGCCTCATAGTGGCACACACAGCTGTCATGATCTGTCTCCTGTTCTTGGTTGGGTCTGCAATGCTGAGAACAGCAGGTAGCAGGAACTCAGCCAGTATTTGTTGAATGAATGAATGTACAGGATGCCTCATTGTTTACAAGTGCCTTTACATCTATTCTTTGGTCATTCATCTTTACTACAGTCTCATGAAGCAGGGATCATCCTGTCTTGCAGATCAGTAAAATGAAGCTGAGAGAGGGAGACTTGCCTGAAGTGACACAGAGAGTTGATGGCAGAGGCCACACTAGATCAAAGGTTCAGACTTCAGTCTGGAGCTTTCTGCTCTGCAGATGGCAAAGCATGAAACTGACTAAGGCCTAGATAAGGAATTTCCAGTCGGTAATCTAGATAAAAGCTGGACTGTTACAAAGATTAAATGAGATAATGTGAGGCACTTAGCACAATGCATAACACATTGATATTACTTTTATTATTATTGTTATAAGTGATTGATGCTAGTGGTTGGAGAGAGTGGGGGTATGGCCAGAGATAGTTTAGGAAGCTTCAAGAGCAAATATGACCTGCTGGGACTGTTTGCTCTATGCACATTAAAATAGTAAGATAAAATTTATTCAAAAATATTTGATTAGTAAGACAGTCATTAATTAAATCTTTCCCTGTCCCACATAACGGTGGGTTATCCCTTTTTCCTGTACCTGAAAACCATCGGGCCAGCTGCAGAAGACCCAGAGATGTGTAGATTAGAAAGGGAGATAATTGGGTAAAGAAAGATGAATTTTAAAAAGGAGAGAGATGAAAGTCAGGAAATAAAGGGGTGTGGGTGGCTAAGAGTGGACAGAGTAGAAGGTAAGGATGGAGAGAGGCCAGAGATAGAAAAGGATATTGGGTGGGGAGGAGGAGGAAGAATAAAGGGAAAAGAAGAAAGGGGGAGAGAAAACAGGGAGAAGGTTGTATGCCCTCCATTACTTATTAGTATAATAACAGTCGGCACTTACTGAATGCTTAGCGTGTGGCAGGCACTGTCCAGAGCATTTGTAGTACCTCGTTCAAGATTCCTGTGGTATGACTGTTCCTGAGCATTTGCTCTGCCTTTCTCGGATTTTACATCCCTGTTTAGTGCTGTGTGACTTTCAGTGCCTCCTAGCAAACGATATGTTGTCCCAGTGATGTTGACTTTACATGTGACTAGCATTGGTCAATTGCATGAGAGTGGACGCAAAGTGTACCACATCCCAGAAGCAGCTTTGGGTCACTGTGTTCCTGCCACCACCGTATTCTTTCCCTTTGCCTCAAGAATAATATGTCCCAAACAGGAGAAGACATGTGGAGCAGAGCCATATAAGCCCACCTGCAGCCACAAGTAACATGTGACAGAAATAAATGCTCTTGTTGTAGCCAGTGAGATTTTTGGTGGTGGTCCTGCAGCAGAGCCGACTAATACACCTCCCACAACTTTAAGAGATAGGAACTGGTATTATCCTCATTTTATAGATGGGAAACCAGTGGCAAGTAACTTGCATAAGGTCACACACTCCTAAGTGGCAGAGCCAGGCTTTAAAGCCAGACAGTCTGGCTCCAGAGCCTCTGCTCCTGACCTCTACATAGCAGTATCTCTCAAATGGGATTCCAAGTTATTTTAAGCAAATTAAGTTATCGAAAATGGTCACACCTGATATTTACAAAACAAAGGGGAAAGGGGGTGGGGGTTGGAGGGATGGACAGTCAGGGCAGCAAAGATAGGCTATGTCACCACGTTCTGCTAACAGCACATCTTTCAAGGGGAACTGGGCCAAGAGAGGCCAGACCCCTTAAGGGCTGGGGCTTCTCTGGGAAGCTGCACCCAGCAGGGGCCAGTGTGCCCCAAGCCCTGTCAAGACAGCTTCCTTTTATTATGGCTTTGTCCCCTGCATCCCCACTCACAGGCGCGCAGGTGCGCTCACACTCACACGCACGCACGCACGTGCGTGGAAAAGCACGTCTCAACAGGGAGCACTGCTGCCTTGGGTCTGCATTTGGCAACAACAGTGCAAGGGAGGCCAGTCACATGTGTGGCCCACGTGCAGTAACAGGAGTGGTCCACCTCCCATGAAGGGACCCTGGACAATGGTTCTGTGCACTGTGGACAGAGTTTTGGGACCTCTCTCCCAGGTGAATCTAGCAAGCAAACTGCATAGGCTATGAGTCAGTACAGCAAAATCCATGCTGTGCTGTGAAGCAGCTGTGCAGGCCATCTTCAGCCTGTGTCAGAATGACCTCGCAACCCCACATAAGACACCAGCTGGACAGATCCACAGCAGGGAAAGATAAAGGGTAACTCACTCTCACATCTCCCAGCTGCATTTCTTAGAGATTGAGAGACTAATTAAGCACCCTGGTCCTTGCCTCCCTCCATACATCGATAACATCAGCATCTCTGTACTCGTTTGATGTATAACCAAAGAATTCTTATGTTACCATCAATGTATAATCCAGAGAAAAGCCCAGATGTACTCTATCCCTTTTTTGATATTTTTGAAATCTAGTTGTAAGTTCTTTTTCTCTTCTTCTTCCCTGCACGTGCACTGTGTTGTACACACAGTATACAGATGTAAGCTGCACTTAAACTCACACCCCTCGGAGCAGCTCCATCAGAGCACGCTCTCTGTTGAACTGTTTTTCCTGGGGTTCAAACTCCTCACGCTGGTTAGTGAATAAACTTCTTCACTAATATCACCCAGGCTCTTTATTTCAGTCGACACCATCAAGCCTGAGACTTTGCTTTCTGTTTCTTTTGGGTCCTCCAGGAAAGGAAACTTGGGGAATTCCCATTCCTGGGTTTGCAGAAAACATCTCACAAGCCCAGCCAGGAGGGAGCAGAGCCCCACGCCCACGGCTGAGTCCAGGGGCAGGTCAGCAGCTGGCTTTCTCGCAGACAATCACAGCCCCTGGGGCCTAAATATACCACATGCATTTGGTTGTTTTTATACTCAGAACAGCTTGGCTCTGACTGCACTTCCTGCCTGATCATGGCTGAGGGACTGCAGGGCGGGGGTCTGCTGCCCACCTCGGGCACCTGACAAGGATATGGCCGCTGCTCTGCAGCTGCAGGGCACCTGTGTCCTGCCCACACAGGCACACTGCATGGCAGGCTCCTCCACAAGGTACCTGCTCAGATCAGATAAGCCTCCTGCTTTGTTTCCCCGGGACGAAGGGTCCAGATGTGTCCTGGGTGAACCCATGGCTTTATTTTGATAGTGGGAAGCTCTTTAATCCATTTTCTGGTAAACATCCCCAGCAGGTAGCATATGGTTATCACCACGAGAAAAACAAGCTGTTTTTTGATTCCTTCTGGTAATTTGTTCTGGGCAAACCACCCTGTTTTTCCTGAGTCCAGTCCTTTTGCAATCATGTTGACTTCATCCTGTGTTTGTGATTTTCTCAGTGCCTGAGGCCTGGCCTGGGAGGAGTCCTGTTTTAGGAGAGGACACTCTCTCTCAGGAATCTTCACCTTGTCGTTGGATCCATTTATTACCTGAGATACCCGTTAGCGAAGGAGCCTGTAAGAAATATTGTCATCTCTGTGGAGAGAGGACAGTGGAGCGCCCACAGAAATCAGCAGGAAACCACAGAGCCTAGCAGGGAAAGTCGGAAACTGTGGTGTCTTTGTGAGCTGAATTAGCAGTTTTTCAAGTGGCCTCTGAAAAGCAAATATTTTGTTGGGAAAAAGATTTGTTAACCGCTCAGATGACTATAGAAGTGTACATTTTCCCCTTTCCTGTGCAACTTGCTAGTGATTTTTCTTAGTTATGATATTCAGAAGTTAATTTTGAAAACGTCTATTTCAAAAGTGATGCTTACCTAGACACGCCTTAACTAATATTGTAAAACTGCAAAAAATTTTGAAACAAAAAATACCCCATACTGAAAAAGCAAAATCGGTGCATGCTTACAGAGGGGCTCCTGATCAACGGCTTCCCATGTGCCAGGCCCTGTCTGCTCCCGGCTGGCCAGTGTCTCTCAGGCTGGAATGCCACACACACTGTCTTAGCCAATGTGGGCTCAGTCTCAGGCGTCCTTCCCGGGACCTGTACCGGCTCCCTGCTCTGCTGGTCCCCTGAGCATCCCTGGTATCTGGCCTGCTTCTCCTGATGAGGAGACCCTTGAAAAGAGGGTGGACTGTGGCTCTGTCTTTGTCCCTCTAGGGTGGAGCACAGGTGTGGCACAAGGCAGTCACTCAATTACCGCTGAACAATGGCCTGGCAGTTGTCCTAGACCTGAGGTGGTAAATACTGGCTGGGGAGTAAAATGACCTGGGGCAGCCTGTTTGTTTTGTTTTCCACCCTCTCGTAGGCCCTGGCACCATCCCACTTGAGTCCCTGCCTGGAAGATTCCTGAGGTCCTCCTGATGCTGAGATTCTGTGATTCAGGGTGATTCTATCACTCATCTTCCAAGCTGCCCACAGACCCACACCAATGACTCCTCCTCCATGCCCAACGGGGGCCTCTGCCCCAGGCCCCACATCAATTCCCAGGATATGCAGGGAAATGAAGGAGTCATATCGTGTCAAGAGCAGCAGGCTGCGGCTCAGCTTTAGCTCTTCTGCCAAATTTGGCCATAAATACTGTAGGATAAGAGTTTCAGGGGTTAGAGCAGGGGGTCAGGGTGGACACGCACAGCAAAAAGAAAGCTTGGTCCTAATTCCAGTACAGCACACCTTTATTGAGCACCTAGGAAACTATGCTGCTAAAGGAGAGCACAGATAACAGAAACTGCGGCCGGGCCTTCCCCAGCCATCTCTCTGCATGTCTCTGTGACGATGGAGCGAGTTGAGGGAAACCCTGAAAAGTAGGTCCACATGGCATGGCTGCCCCAAGCTCTGTTCTTTATAGGTGCTGATGAGGAGCTGCAGCAAGAAGCAGAGGTGGAATCTCCTGTATTTGGAAGACTTTATAGTTCTTCTCTTTAAATTTGCTATCCACAGGCCCCAGTGGGAGAAAAATTTGCTCTGTTTTGGACAAACACTTCACATGACAGATGTAAACTGTTGCATAGTTTTACAAAGACCTTCTATTTCATTCCAGAAATTCTCCACCAGCTGATAAACCCAAATTGTTCAGTATCTGGTCCCAGGGAATTCAAAGTCCTTTCTCCTCAAACAGGCATTACTCCTTATCTTGCTCCTTTGAGACTGGAGGAATGCAAGCCCAGAGAGGGCAAGAGGTACGCAGGTGTCCATGGAACAGCAGCAATGGGGACTGAGCCCTGCCTTCCCAAGGTGCTGCCCGGCAGCCCCTGGACTCTCACCTACAGGGGAGGCATCCTTCCAATGCCACCTGGGCTACCTCCCCCATGTGATCAAATTGACATGTTTCTTGCAGCACGCTCCCTATAAGAATTCCTTACTCACTGAGGAAGTCCAGAGCGAGTGCTGCAGAGAGAAGATAGGATGCTTGTGCTCTTATTTCTAGTCTGACCTCTGCTGCCAGGGTGCTGGGCTGTGTGAGGTTCACGGGGTGACATCAGAGGCTTGGAGGCCAGGGATGCCATGGTGAAGTGATGGGTGGGAGGAGGGCATGTCTCAAACCTGCTGGCAGCCCCTGCTTTTCCTGGCAGAGCTTCTGAGTGGCAGCATGAGGCGAAGGCAGACAGGAATCATGTAGTTCATATGGATGATGAGGACAGGGGTTTGTGGCCCTGCAGAAACTCTGAGCCAGGCACTGGGAAAGCAGATGGAGCTCAGGGCCCAGGGGCTCAGTCATCTACCGCTCCCCTGAGCAGGAGAGATGTGGAGAGAATAGGACTGGCCACACCATCCAGCCACATAATGTGGCTGGTGCCACAGCTTCAGAGCTGCTCACTACACAGGCCAGTCTATGCACAGACCCCACCAAGCAAGTTCCTGGCTCCTCAGACTTGGGTCTGGGCCCTGTGAGTAGTCACCTTGGAGCCAAGAGCCAGGGACATGGGACTCATGGGACTCAGGCAGGTAGACAGGTAGAAGCATGGCTGCTGGATTCCTCAGCTGGTGGCCATCAATCAGTGTGACCAGTCAGGGCCCGGCCACTGGCACTCAGTGTACACTGGCTGCTGGGGGCTTTGGAAGAGGCAGATGCTGTCCAGCTACTTGGCCTCCACTAGTTGTTCCAGGCGCCGCAGCATCGTCAGACGCAGGGCTTGGAACCTGGAGAGAGACACAGCCAAGAGGACTCACTGACACTGGAGGGGACAGGGAGCAGAGCAAGGGGGTGCACAGATGCCTTGGCCAGGAGACCCACAGCTCCTAAGTGGCTGATTAGCGGCCACCATCTCTCCACCACCAAGGACAGGGAAGAGCCAGGCCCACACCCTGCGAGACCACTGTCTTCGAGGAGCAGTCAAACAGGGCTGCAGACCCTGTTAAGCTTCAAAGCAGAATGCTGATGTTTCTATCCCAAAGATTTTTGAGCAGAGAAAGGAGCATGCTGGAGTGGACAGGGCAGCAGAGCAGGGATCAAGAAGCCTGTGTTCAAGCCTGGCTCTCTAATAACTTGTGTTACAACCTTCCTCATCTCGGGCCTCTGTTTCCTCTCTGTACACTGAACAGATTGACCAGGTGACCCCAGGTTTCTTCCAGCTCCAAAATCCTACAGTGACACTGCTGACTGCATGGTAGACTGTGCCCTCTGATGGAGGTCTCAGCTGATGGCCCAAATGGGGTCTGACTGCACAGATGGAAGCCGAGGGGCGCTGTGGCTTTCCAAGAATTATTCAGCCAGAAGCCAGAATCTGAACCAGTCCTCAGACCACAGGCCCTCCCAGTGAGCAGCCTCCTTCCTTCCCTTCCTAAGAGGGACTCACCCTGGCCCTGGCTGAGCACCCTCCACATGTCCCCTCCATGCTTCACCTTCCAGAGGGAGAGAAATCACTGGGGCACGCAACCCAGCTAACCTCACACAGCCAGGACTTGACATAGCTTCCCCAGGAGCCAGCAGGTGACGCCTACTCACCTTTCCATTGAACGGGTCCCCTGAAACTGAAAAGCTGGTGCAGGGAGTTCCAACCACCACCACTTTTTGGTAGGCTCAGAATTCCCACTAGCACAAAAGGCCAAGACCAGGCTGAATGTGCATGGAGCAGGCCCTCTACTCAGCTGCTCCTCCAGAACTGTGTCATCGGCAGAACTCACAAGCCTGGTCCAGCGCCCACCCATGCTCCTGCCTGACCCGCCTGCCCAGTTTTCAGCAGCTTCTGTCTCTCCCATGCTGGTGAGATGCTGAGGGTGGATGGTCCGACTAGACTGCATGCCACCATTTTGGCAGGCTGTCACCCCAGCTTGGTGTCAATAGGGGGGAGGGGGCCAGAGAGCGGTGCTGGGGAGCAAGGGTTAGCAGGCATCCTTGAGCCAAGAGCTGTGCAAGGGCACCCGGTGCACTGGAGGAAAGAGCTCTCCTGGTCCCAGCCCTGGGGTCTCTGCCCTGCAGACTCGACCTGATGTTCAGGACCCATGACTGGCCCTTTAAGTGCTGCTTACTTCATGGTCAGTTTGATTATTTCTCTTTCCTCCTCTTCTTTTAATTTTTCAACAAAACTGTCCAGCACCGGCATTTCAAACTTAATGTACTGAGCGACCTAGAAAATCCAAGAACATTTTAATGTGCTTTAAATTAGAAGCCAAAAACATGTTTCCTTTTCTTTGTGGCTTCCATAGTGGCCAATTCAGCACCATCTAGTCTCCATGGAAGTGGCCACCCCAGCCCCTGCCCCTCAGGGCTGTGTGTCCCAGGATGGGAGGATGGGGCCCATTCTTACTGCAAAGAAAACTACTGCCCCTGGGAGGAAAGATTAAGATGAATATTAGGAAAAGCATTCAATAGTTAGCACAGTCACACTGGGTGGTCTCTGGGGAGGGGGTGGGGAGTGGTGGGAACACTATTGTTTCTAACAATGGAATGAAGTGCAATAGCTCTGAATGGCCCCAGGGATACAGGGTCACTGGTCCAAACCCTATAGGTCTTTTCTGTGCAGGGGAGTTTGGAAATGTGCTCCTGGCCTCTCCAGGCCTCAGGCTGTGGTAAGACTTAGACACCTAGTTCCCTTCCACAGGCCCTGGTTAAGGACGTTTGTGTGGGTCTTTAATGAAATGTCAATAAAACACACTCCAACAGAGGAAGAGGTTCTACCTGCCTAAGGGGAAAAGCACAGCCTTGGTTTTCTAGGACCCAACTTCTTGTTTCCCCTAAGCCAGCCAATGGGCCTGGCGGTCACTGACAGGAAGAGGGAGGGCTGGAGCCATCCCCATGCTGGGCTTGGGGTCCTTCAGGATAGCCGTGTGGCCCCTGGAGACGTCACCTGAGAGGGCTCTGGCCAAGGTCGCCTTCAGAGCCCTCAGGAGTCCCCCATTCTGTCACCTAGGCCCTTCCTCAGGAGTAGGCCTCCAGGAGCCTCAGCCCCTACTCACGTCATGGGGGACTTCCTCGCCCAGGTCAGCTTCCATCAGGAACATCCTGGCGATCTTCTCACAAGGCCCATGCAGGATTCTGGAAATCAGCGGGTACTCACAGTCTTTTAATTTTGTCCGCTCTGAAAAAGAAGGTGATTTGGAAAATTCATGGGGCATTAGGATTGCCTCTGTTTCATCCAGGATGGGACTGTGATAGAAAATGGATGTCCAGGGGGCCCAGGAACCTTCTCCAGACCTCGCTGAGAATGTTGCCCTGAATGATATATGATTGTGTCATTCAGCAAAGGCCCAGCTCAGAGAGGAACAGGAGCCGGAGGAGCAGGAGAGAGGGGAGAGCGGACACGGGGAGGCCAGGCCTGCTCAGTTACTAGACTGAGCCGTGCAAGTGCTGCAGAGAGCACCATGCAAGTTCTCCAATGCTTCTCAGGGGGTGAGGAGCTTCAGCTCCGTGTTGCAGACCCCCACATCCACCCTGAACCCCTCCCAACTGAGTGAGGCTGGAGATGGCGGATTCCCACGTGGTTTTGGTGGGATTCTGAAAGGGTTGAGAAATGTGCCTAGGTTTCGCCTGGGGAAAAGCATTTGTGGTGGGGGCACGGCGTGTCTTAAGGCCAGGAGGACGGGTTGCCCTGTGCCAGCTGCACACGCCAGCACGGCCCTGAGAAGAAGCACGATTGGTGAGCTTGCCAAATGGACAGAGACTTTTGTTTGTATGATCTGGAAGCAAAGGCAGATGCTTACCCCCAGACTCGTGAACGATGTAGAGTGCAAACTCACTGGGGCCATTTTCCACCTACAAAGGCAGCAACAGGAAGTCAGACCATGGCTTTTTGAGACCAGAGAGACAGAAAGGGACCCCTGGCAGTAACCACACCCCCAGTGCCACACACACAAGTCCCCAAGGACCCTCCCCTCTCTCTGCTTCAAATCCCAGAGATGCCAGCTCAACAGGGGAAACTCTACTAGACCTTCTACCCAGGAGCCACAGGCATCTCCCCCTAGTCTTCGCCAGCCCCTCCCCAACCACAACAGCAAACAGCAGCGTCAGGGCAAGGCTGCTCTGGCTGGACTTACTCGGAACTTGTTCAGCAGCAGGGTGAGCACGTGCAGAGTTGTCATGGTGCTGTTGACCCTCACATTGGTCACGGATCCATAGGCAGGAGTAAATACGGAGGTCTGTACAGGGAGCGGGGGAAATTCAGGGTGGGGCCAGAGGGGACATGGGGCTCACATCATGCAGGGTCTGGGCACACTGTCGGCCTAACGGTGCTGAGCAGACTGAAGCAGCAGGCAAACCTGGGCTCTGGGAACACCTGCGCCTGTCATTCACATAGGTCCACACACAAGCTGTGCCCAGATCTGGGCGCACTGGGGAAGCTATAACAGCTCATGTCTTACAGGAGACTGTGAGGGCCAGCTCTGTAGATCCTGGGAACCAGTGCCGTGGTAGTAAGTCACAAGGGGTGGGGGGAACCAGTCTCTTCCTCACTCCTGCTATTGATCAGATCACCAAGTGTCTGTTGATTCTAAGGCTGAGAGTTCTCAAATCTGTCCACTCCTCTCCAGGCTCCCTAGGGGGCCCCAGTAGAGGCCCTCAGCTCACACCGCATCAGCTTCCCAACTTTTCCCTTTCCAGTCTCAGCCCTTTCAATCCACTCTCCAGACTGCTGCCCAATAGAACAACCTTTGGGAAACCCTGCAACTAGAAGTGCATGCTGGACCAGCTGTATCAGTGAACAGACTCAGGCCCCTGGCCCCAGAATTCTGAACCAGAATCTGCATTTTGAGGAGAACGCCAGGTGGTGCCATCTGCACAGTACAATTTGAGAAGCAGTCTTATGGCATGTTCTAGTTAAAAATATCTGAATGCTCCCCATGGCCTAAAACAATGCCATCCATGGCTCTGCTCACTATGATGCACATGTGGTACGAGGATTCCCTCCCAAGCACCCTGTGTTCCAGCCACACGGCTTCTTCAGTTTTGGGGTCCCATTATATTCTTTTTTTTTTTTTAAAGATTGGCACCTGGGCTAACAACTGTTGCCAATCTTCCTTTTTTTTTTTTTTTTCCTGCTTTATTTCCCAAACCCCCCTGGTACATAGTTGTATATCTTAGTTGCAGGTCCTTCTAGCTGTGGGATGTGGGACGCTGCCTCAACATAGCCTGACAAGCGGTGCCATGTCCGCACCCAGGATCCGAACCCTGGGCCGCTGCAGCAGAGCGCGTGAACTTAACCACTGGGCCACAGAGCCGGCCCCCCATTATATTCTTAAAGGTACCTTGCCTTTGCCTATGAGATGTGGTATATGAAGTCAACCAGGGAATTGCCTGAATCTTAGTAAGTCCTCAATGAACACTAGCCAGGTAGTAAACCTGTAAGCATTTTACATATAATCTTTGACTTAACCTTACAACAGCCCTTTGAAGTACCTGTCACTAGCCTCCTTTCTTAGAAAGGACACAGAGGCTTTGAGAGGTTAAATAGCTTGTCAGGGGCATCCATCTAGAAAGGGCAGAGCCACCTGAAGCCCCATGCTTTACCCCCATGGCACTTGGGCCTCCCTGAGAGATCGACTCCCCTAAGGTGAGCTCCTCCTCGCTTTTCAAAACGAAGTTCATGTTCGCACATTCCTCCTCTATGGTCCTAGCTCTGCTTTCCTTAGGATGTTACTGGGGCTCTGGGTGCATGAGGGACTTGCTCCACGCCCCCAGCTGGTCCCCAAGTACCAGAGCCAGACTCAAACCCAGACCTGCCTCCTCCATAGATGAGGTACAGAATGACTCTGGGTTACACAGAAAGCCAGACTAGGCTTTCAGTTTCCAAGAAATATGGAATAAATAGAGGAGTCAAGCTATGTCAAGGAGAACAAAGGTCTTGTCAACAAAACGTTGTTAGTGTTTTTTCTGCCTGAAGCCTTTTCTCAAGATGATATCAAGCAGCTCCAAGTAGGAACAAAGGTCCGTGGCTGCTGTCCCATCTCTAACCACAATGGCTTCTCTCTGATAGAACACATCGGAATCCAACAGGCCAGGGCAAAGCAGTGGGAATCATAGCAATATTACTGTGAATCAGCACAGTTTTGGAAAATGACTAAGTAAAGTAATAGTACACCGTTCTAGCAAACAAAACGCAGAACAACCACTGAAGGAAGTCAATTTTAGGAATTTCTTTTTCTTAAAATTGTTGCCTGTGACTCAAGTACTCTGTCACCTGATTTCTAAGGACACTGACTCTGAATGGATGTAGAGCAAGGTGAGAGAGAAGGAGCCCCTTACTCACTCAGGAGATGTGAATCAACTGTCCAGCATGCCTGAGACACTAGTCCATTTCCTAGAAGGCAGTCAGTTTTCCTGGAAGAATGGACCCATATTCCTCAGGTAGATCTGTTACTAGGAGGTAAAGCCCTGACTGGGTTACAGGACAGTGTGTGCAGTGTCAGGCTGGCTGGCTGAGGGGCCCTTCCTGACAGAGTGCTCCGATGGACATGAAAGGCTGTGATGAAAGCCCTTGCTATTCATTTCTGTTCATTTCAAAGGCTACAGAGTGCTCAGGCATCTCCATGTCCCTGTGACATTTGCAATCATTAAAATAAGGTTTAATGTGCCAGACATACCTCTCAGAGATAAATGATCCCTTAGAGGAGGGGTGGATGTACTGAAGATAAACCCTGCTATTCGGTACCTTGAGTTATGGAGCAAAGGCTCTTTCTTTAGGAACGAAGAACTAGGAAAGAGCCTAAAGCCATGCAAATATTCCTTTGAATTTTTTTAAATAATTCCTTAGAGTAGCATATCAATATCTATACAAATACTAGCGACTGGTGCTTACTTAACACTTTACAGACTAAACTCCTTTTGGAACAAGATTTAAAGAATACCCAACGCAGATAATGGTCTTTTGGCTGATCTAAACTATTCTTAATCTCTGTTTAACTCCAGCCCTGCATCCCCCTCACTGTCTCAGGAAACTCTGCTCTCAGATAGTCCCAGGTTTTCCTGGACTGAGCAAAGGCAGCCCTATTGCCACTCACTACCACTCCTAGCATGGAGTGGAAAGGAGGTCCTGATAGTAAAGCAGGGTCCCTTCAGCTTGCCTTCCTGAATTCTTCAACCCAGAGTCCAAGGCGCCCCAGGAGAGGCTTGAATGGCTCCTACAGGCCTCACCTGTGCAACTGTTCTTCGGCTCTGCCCCCAGACCACCCTCTATCCTGGCCCCCTCCCTCTCCCATGAGTCATCATCTATCAAGAAGGGCAGCCGCTTCAACTGGAAACCTCTGCTTCCATTTCCCAGGGCTGCAGGATGTGGCCCTGTTACAGGACACTCCATCTAGGACCCCACCCAAACTGCCACTCATGCCATTAATAGTAACAATCAACGTCTCCTTTTACAGTTTGGTTTGTTTATGGAATGATGTCATCTGGGGAAGGAGATCTTTTCCTGAGGTCAGTACAATACATACTCGGACAAAAGGCTAAGTGCTGGGAATCGGGAGCAGTACAAGTTCTCTGGGACACAAGCACGCACCTCTGGGCACACCTCAACCATGGGCTTAACCTACCAAGCAAGAATGCCAGCAGGGTACATTATATTCCCACGAAACTATCAATCAAGCTCGATGGAACCCTCTAGAAAATTGCCTAATTAAAGATAAACTTGGCATTACTTTCCAAAACACCATGCGACTTGTGAGAATGGATTGACAGTGAGTGTTTGGTGGAGAAAATACAGGCTTTGGGGTCATCAACTGGAATGTTATTTTGATGTGACTTTGGTTAGGACAGTTCTCCTCCTGAGTCTGTTTCTCCTCTCTGGCAGGACATGGGTATGACTACACCCGCACAAAGGGCCATCGTGAGAGTGCACTCTGACATGACTATCCTGGGGCCTGGCCTACAGAAGGCCCAATAGTTATGCCCATGCTTGAGGCTGGTTCCCTATGGTCTCAGCTTCAGGGCCCGAGCAAGATGCCAGGCTGGGATGTCACCTTATGGTTGTAAAAGTGCCCGTTGATGGAGAACCGGTGTCGCCGGATCTTCTGGGCCTCTCCAGGTGTGCGGCACCTGGGCCTCCTCTGGATCACACAGGCTGCATCGCTCTTGGTCCGCATCAACTGTGGCGTCTCCTCATCCTCCTCCAGGGCCTCTGTAGCTAGAAACAGATGAGGGGGTTAGACCCAGGTGGAGCAACAGTGACAGAGAACTGCTGTGCTCCAGCAGTGGTACTGTGTGTGGGTCTTGGCTCCCTGGAGCCTTGTGGTCACACCACGCTGTAGCAGGAGGCAATGCGAATGCTGTTCCTGTCATAGAGGCTGGGGTCCAGCTCCAGCGATGCCCACTTTGCAGATAGAAAAGGTGACTCCCAGACATGATGACCTGTGTCACCATGCCACATGGCCATAAGTCTCTGGGCCTCCGTCTCCAGGCCCCAGGACAGGCCTTTGGCAGCTCCAGCCCTTTCCTCTGAGCACCCACTCTGGGACGTGCCTTTCACTGAGTGCATGGGAGAGTACAAAGAGGACAGAGCAGTTATGGATCCCAGAACATGAGGAAGATGTCCTAGAGGCTTGCAAGGCCAGGAGGGCACCATGCCCTCTACTGACATTCTCTCCTTTCTATGATGCAGCATGGTGCAGGGGACTCAAGCAACCTACGTCAAACAGCAGCACCTCTATAAGCCTCTGCTGCCCTTTTGGGAAGTGAGGAGTCGATGAGCATGCCTGGTACTGAGGGGGTATTTAGCAAAGGGTTGCTCCTGATGACAAATGAAGCCACTCTTTGCTACTCCACAAAGCTGTTCTTCAGAAATGGTGGTCATGAGCCAAGCTTCTCCTCCCCTACCCTGGATGAGTGAGACAGGGTCCTGGGTAGCTGGAGGCTCCACTTACCTGAGCTGTCTCTGGAACTCTCAGCCTGCTGCATGGGCTGAGCACTTGGCTCCTGGGCAGTGACCCTGAAATCCTGAAGAGGTGGCTCCTTTCTGAAAAGAAACAATCATGGTGCTCAGAGGGCTGCTGGTAGAGAAAAGTAGCTCAGGCCAAAGAGAAGAGGCTGGCTGCCTCTGTGGACAGGACATGGGCAAGAAGCAGGGCAGGCCAAACTGAGGCCAGGATTTCAACTGAGTCAATGTAAGATACTAAAAGAAAAGCAGAGGATTGCCACAGTGTCTGCTGGAAGGAGAGAGTCTGCGTGCAGACCTGAGTGGCCGGTGCTTGCCTGCACCGCACGGACACATGCAGTGCCCGTGTGCTCCTGGGCACCAGGCTGAGGCAGGCCGGTGTCTGCGAGCCCGTGCCCAGTGGGCCCTCTGGGCATCCCTAGCCCTGGTGGAGGGTTGGACAGGGGCAACCTTGAGGCGGCCAACTTCCGGGCCTCTGGGGAGGGTCTCCAAGCCAGGGCAGCCGGTGCCGGGCTGGAGAAGGAATGGACGCAATGGGAACTAGCCCCACATTGAGAGGGAGTCAGGGAGGAGCAGAGAGAGCAGTGGAACCCACTCTGAGAGACCCCTGAGGGTCCTGCTGTGACCGCTCATGTGACTGCTTTTACCCCAGGGAGTAGGAAGCAGGAGTGACACTTGCAGCCCTTCTAAGAAGAGCATACAAACTTTGTGCTCTAAGTCTGTGTGGCTCAAAATTCACTTTTTGAATTTTGAATTTTTTGTCTGTAACTAGGACAACTTGGGATGCACCACGGGTGTCAACGTGCTAAGTGGCCTCAGAGCAGCAAATTTACTTGAATTTTTGAAGAGGAAGGGGTTTGAATTTCCTCCTCTTAGAAGGATTTATTACATGCAGAAACAAGCAAAACTCAGCAGCTACCTGCCCTTTCTCGCGAGTCAGGGGGTGAGGAGGCCAAGGCCCACCAACAAGAAGACAGGTAAGCATTTCCTCCTGAACAAAACACTTTTCTGATATTAAAATAAATCTGATATTAAATTCTGATAAACTTATAAAAATGAATTCTGATATTAAAGCGAAAACAGAGCAGTAGGAGGCAAAATTTGTGTGATTTTTAAGAAAGAATGGGAGGTGCTGAGAAATATTCATCAGGCAAAGGGTGGGGAGCACCCTGGGCTACAGCCCTTTCTCCTTGCAGTCAAGGTGGCTCCTGTGAATGTTTGAGAAACACAACTGGAGGTGATGGGAGCCTGGAACATTCTCCAGGAGGAAGGAGACTTGGTCGTCATGTAGAAAGATCACCCTGGGTGAGGCTGCATGTTGGCAGGCGAGGCTGTGGACTGAGGCAGCCAGGGGGTGACAGGGCTGAGGCTGGGTAACACTCCCAGGCTTGTGCCCATACAGGAGCAGGGCTTTTGCCCCGAGACTGAGGACACCACCCTTCAGACACCCCAAACAATAAGCTCAGGTTGAACAGGTGTCATGGAGGCCCCCTGACCCCGCCCCACCAGCTCAACACTTACGGGTGGCAGCTGGGCCGTCCGGGCATCCAGGAGGCCGCAGAGAGGTGCACTCGCTCCCTGTCATCCTGTATCTGGAGCCGGATGGGCCGCCTCAGTCCCCAGGCAATATTGAGGAGCCCCTCAATGATCAGAGCCCCTTCTTCCTGTAGGAACCCACAAAGGTCAGCCTCTTTCCCAAGATCAGGTGTCCTCAGGGGTCACTGCCTCCATCCCCGAGCCCCCTCAGGACCCAGCCCCTCATCCATGGGACTCCAAGTACACTTGGGCCCCCAAACATACCCTCTCCTCCTGAGGTCCCGCATCCCCCGAGGGAAGGCTCACAAACTTCTACGTGCTCTGAGGCATCAGGCCACGGGGCCACCGGGCCAAAAAGAGGAAGCCTGAGGCATGCCCTTCCACTGCTCAGCCCATGCCTGGTGAGAGGCATGGCCAGGAACAGAGTGGCTAAGTCAGGTGTCCCACAGGAACCTAGCTGCTGTCCGGCAGGCATGTCCACAAAGCATAAGGAAATACTTTCCTGGGAAGCACGGTCGCGCTGACACCAGTGCAGCACAGGCACCTCTCCACCCACCACCATGCCTGGTCACCATGGTCACCAGGTCCTGCTGGGAACGTGCCGAGGACACTGGATTTCATGCCACCAGAGCAGAAGTGGCTGTTCCTTCTCAGCCCTACCCTTCTCCCAACACTGTTCTCATTAGTGGGCAGAAACCACCCCCAGATTTCTAAGCTGGCTGCTTTCCCGAGGCCCAGTCTTGCTGTTCTCACCACCTGGGACATTGCCAGCCCCACGTCTCACCACTGACACGCACACTTAGAATATCTATAACAGCTCTCATTCCGTGTCCTCAGCCAGCCTTGATTTCCCCAGGTCTGTGGATGGCAGGGCTACTCACCTGTTGCCAAACCCTGAGGTCCTAATTGACAGAGCTCTCCAGAGGCTCTCCTAGCCAGCGCCTACCAGCACCCCTCAGGTCCTTGATTCTGTTTCTCTGGCCTATTTCAGCCTCCTGTTTATGCATGACCATGTCCAGGCTCTCTGTGCCCAGCCAGGCTGCTCTGCTTGCAGCCTTAGAGCATCTGCCAGAAACCTTCTTGGCCTTACTCTTCACCAGAGCCATGGTCCTTCCAGCTACGTGCTCTTAATCTGCTTTGATACTAGTCTTTTGGCAATGAACTTTAAGCATCATTTTCCCATTGCTATCTCAAGCGCCATTTTAGGTTCACAAATCCTGTTTCTTTCTCCTTGTTGGCACTGAAAGCCCTGTAAGGACAAGGGCCTTGTAGAGAACTTCTTTATATCCCTGGCAGCACTTACAGAGGCGTCCTGCAGTGTTGATTTCATGGGTAGTTAGTAATGGTTTAAAACTCCCTGCCGTCTGATCAAAGTTATCAAAAAAACACATAGCTTTTTTTTCCTCTTTTTTTATTTTTCCTTTTTCTCCCCAAAGCACCCCCGGTACATAGTTGTATGTTTTTAGTTGTGGGTCCTTCTAATTGTGGCATGTGGGATGCTGACTCAGCATGCTCCGACGAGCGTTGTCATGTCTGTGCCCGGGATGTGAACTGGGAAAACCTGGGCTGCTGAAGTGGAGCACGTGAACTTAACCACTTGGCCACAGGGCTGGCCCCCAAATGCTTCTTTTTCTTTCTTTTAGTTTTTTTGAGGAAGATTAGCCCTGAGCTAACTACTGCCAATCCTCCTCTTTTGCTGAGGAAGATTGGCCCTGAGCTAACATCCATGCCCGTCTTCCTCTACTTTATACGTGGGACACCTACCACAGCACGGCTTGCCAAGCGGGGCCGTGTCCACACCCAGGATCCGAAGCGGCAAACCCCAGGCCACTGAGAAGCGGAACGTGTGAACTTAACCGCTGCACCACCAAGCCGGCCCCTACACATAGCTTTCTGAAATGACCTTGAACTATTTGCTAAAAAAGCAGACAAACACAAAAAAACAGAGCTATTTGATAACCACTGATGTTACACAGGCACAGATATGTAACTAACCCTCCCTATAAAGACTAGATTGATCCGTGGAAGTTAAAGGTCTTACAGGGTTAGCAAGAAAACCCAAAGTGGGGTTCAGTTCTTTGTTCTCAGTCTTGGGTTCGGATGCCCCTGTCAGATGTCAGCACTTCATTGGAGAGAGCCCAGCCCCACCTGGAACATCTCGGCAAGTTCATTCACGCAGACCCAGCAGCCCCACACTGGACCCTGGGTGGAGGGAGACAAAGCAGAGATGGCCCCGGTCATGAGGCGCTCATGTGGGGGGAGGAAAAGAGGGCACAGCCGCGGCAGGGGCAGTAGGCTGGAGACACCAGGGCCAGGCCTTCAAAGATGCTGCGGGCAGGTTCTGGGGACCTTGCAGTGAGGAAGGAGGCAGGAGGAATTGCTCTGGGACTAGGAACGAGGGGCTGAGGCAAAGCTGCTGCTTCTGACGTCAGGGATAAGCTGTGCTGGGGAGTGGCTGGCCCGATGTGACTCAGGCCTGATGTCTCTGCACAGGCAGCTTATGTGCCCCTGACTTGTTCCTCCATCAGAATGGAGGAAAGGCCCTGTCAGCCTGCAGCTGTCTGATCAAATCAGAGGAAGCCAGAGGTCACAGCGGAGAACCTTCAGGCTACTGGGCAGCCCTCACCATACAGGCAGAGAAGGGCGTGTAAGTGGAGGCAGGATGAGACCCGGGTCCTGGGGCCTCGCGTTTCCATAAGCCAGGAAGTCATTCTGGGCCCTCTCTCTGTCCCAGTCAATATTTCCCTCCTTAGCTCAGCCTATTGACTAATTTGCTAACGTGCTAGTGAATTCAGAGAGTCAGAGAAAGAGATAAAAGGCTCTACAGAAGCATCCAGACAGAAAATCTGTCAAGGTGGGAATTGCCACATCTAGTTATAAGCCTGATTACCCAGCTCTGACGGGCTTCCTGGCCCCACGCTTTTGCCCATGAGGAATACCCCACCCAGAATGCAAGAACTTGGGACCGCCAGCCCCTCCAGTTTGCCTTAGGAGTCTGGGATCAGCCCAATAATCAGACCTCAGGCTTGGGTTGCTATCTCAGTGGCTGCTTTCTGTCACCTGTGGCTGAGGACTGCGTGGATAATCTAAGAAGTCTGAAAAAGTGCATGGCGCCAATTCTTTACCAAGAGCTTTCCTGGGACCGCCTATCTCATCCTCAGCCGCCTCTGTGCTGGTCACCCCTGGACATCTGCAGTGGCTTATAATGCTGCCCAGATGCTCCCTGGTCTCCCCATTAGCTGCCCCTTTAGCCCATGCACAGTGGCCAGGCAAATCCTTCAAAGCAGAAGCCAGACTATTGCACCCTTGTTCAAACACTGCAGTGTTGTCCATCCCCCTCAGAGGGAAACCCAGGGACCACACCAAAGTCCACTGACTTCCTCCCACATGGGCCAGTCATGTGGGCCCCTTGCTATCTCCTGAGCATGTCCAGTACACTCCTTTCAGAGGGGCTTTGCACGCCCTGCCCCATCCACTGGGAACACAAACCCCTATTTGTTCAGATCCCTGCTCAATGTCCCCTCTTAGAGATGACACTCCTGACACTCTGCCACAGCTGTCCTGTACTTTTCTTTGCAGCTGGTATCAGTTCCTGAAATTACAGCACTGATCCACAAGCACTTGACCGTCTCCCTCACTAGAAGGAAAACTCCAGGACACAAGGACTTTATTCACTGCTATGTTCCCTGAGCCTAGAGCAGTCACTGGTGCACAGGAGAACTAAGTAAGATACCTGGGAAAAAAGTAAACAGACAAGTTCTCCTTGGAAAGCACCACACCTGGGAAGCAGCAAGACCAGGACCCTGCAGGCTGCCCTTGCCTCAGAGCAGGCCCAGGGAGCTCTGCCTCAGCCACCTCCAGGCTGAGCCCTGCGTTGCCATGTCTGGCAAGGCTGCCTCACAGGTGCAGGCACAAGGCTCTCCCAGAACTAGAGCTGGGCAGAGTGTTCCAGGGTCGTAGGGTGCTGGTGTAATCTGTAGTGGGGAACTCTTCTAGGGGGTGGTGGCAGACCCTAGAGCTGCTTGTGGGAGCCCAGTGCAGCTTCCTCCTCCTCTCCCAGTGGCCTGAGGTGGCCAGGAGTCCTGTCCACCCCGCCCCGACCCTGCCCTGCAGAGTAAACACTCCCAGAGCCTCCCACAGGAGCAAACACTCTCCAGGCTGGCAGCTGGGCCAGGCCCCACCCACCAAGCTGTTTTCCTCTGAGAGCCTTCCCAGGCTGCTATTTTTGGCCCTCGTGACAGTAATTGATGGCTGGTGGAAAGATATAAAAGCAGCTGCCAGGTCTGGGGGTTTGCAGACAGCTCAGGGAAGATTTCGCTCTGGACAGTGGCACAGCAGACAGAGGCCGTGGCACATCGTCCTCACCGACCTCCTGCCGGCGATCCGACGCGGACATAGGGCTCTGACTGCTGGCCCCCCATCCCTCTGCCCTAGCTTCTTGGGGACTTCCCGCAGACTGCCCTTGCTCATCCAGCATCCCTGCTAACCCCCAGAGCCCCTCTGCCACAGGTAAGAGAGAGCAACTGCCCTCTGGTTTGAGATAAAACAAAAAGGCTTTGTGTATCTTTGAGGGTGGTTCTCTACCTGGGACTTGCACAGCCTCACTGCGGATTAGAGACCAGTTAATGGCAGTGATAACAGCTGTAGAGGGCTTTATATTTATAAAGGGATTTCACATGAGGTGTCACTCCATACATTTCTCACAACCCCTGTGTGGTGAGTATTTATAACCCCATTTTATCAAGGAGTAAGTCAAGGCTTAGAGAGGTGAACTTGCCAAAGGTCCCCAGGTCAGGAAGTGGCAGAGCCTGGTTTTACCCAGGTTTCCGCTGACCCAGACTGGGTTCTCTTATCTGTACATGTTCCTAAATGATAGTCTTAGGTACGTGGGCTTTTAATATTAGCAGGAAGGAATGCCCAGGGGTTTGCACCTGGTCTAGAATCTGTAGGCTTCACAACACTCAGGCACAGGATTCACACAGCCAGCCTCAGATGAGGGAGGGGACACGGGGGTGTCAGGATGGCATGCAGACTCTCACTCTCTGCCAACCAACAGGTTGCTGCTTCTCTGTCGCTGGCAGCCATGAGGTCCCGGCTTCTGCTTTCTGTGGCCCACCTGCCCACAATCCGGGAGGCCTCGGAGGAGATGCTGCCCGGGGGGCCTGGGCAGGAACTTCCAGCCTCCCCCAGCCTGGATGACTATGTGAGGTCTATCTGTCAGCTGGCACAGCCCACCTCAGTGCTAGATATGGCTACAGCCAGGGTCCGACCCAGCAGACCCCACCGGACAGCCCGAGCCTGCGAGAAGAGCTGCCCCCCTGGGTCCCTGCAGGACATCACCACCCACTTCAGCACCCAGCAGCCTGCAGCGCCCAGGCCCGGCACTGCCGACCCCCTGGACTGGCTCTTTGGGGAGTCCCAGGAAAAGCGTCCAAGCAGGAGAGAACTGCCAAGGATGACTGGTCCTTCTGCTGAGCCCAGGGGTCCACGCAGACAGATGGACAGCAGCAAGGCCTGGAGGGCCCCCAAAGGGAGGCTCGGTGATGCCAGGATGCCCAGACACTCTCTAGCAAGACCACTGAGGGATGGGCACCAGGACACCCCCAACAGCCGCTGCCCCAGCAGTGTCCTCAGAACTCTCTATCTGCAGCTCCCGGTGATCCATGAACTCTGACCCCTCCTCAATAAAGGCTTCTGTACCGAACATGCAGGTCTATGTCATCTCCCCACCCTCCCTCCCCTGAGGTGGGCCCTGCCCCTGGCAGGTCTCTGGGAGGGAAACACCTTTCTGCAGGGGCTGCCTGCTTTGGCAATTTACAGCAAGACCCCTACTCTGAATAGGATAACAGCCTATTTCACGTGATGTGATCCGGCTCACACTGCTCATTACTGGCTGATCACCTTGGGCAAGTTGGTTAATGTCTCTGTTCCTTGGTTTTCTCATGGGTAAAGTGGGGGAAATTAATGGGACCTGTCTGCTGGGCTGTAAATGTGATAAAACCCACACACCTCATGAGGCGCATGTTACAAGCCCATACACGGAGTAGCTGTTGTCTCTGTGGCTGCCTCAGAGGACTGGAAATGAGGTTAGGTGAGAGAAGAAGCGAAGGTCTCAGGCCCCCACTGGTTTCAGAGCGAGGCCCTGGGCACTCCCAAGTCAGCCTCTTGGCCCCCACCCTCAGAGTCTGTGTTCCAGGAGGCCCAAGAGAAAACATGAGGTCTCAGCAAATGTACCCACTGTGTTTCAAGGGACCTGTCCAGGGGTGCCTGGGAGAAGCTCAGTGGCTCCAGCCCACAAGTTCTGTTGTGTCATCAGGAGAGTTCTCCCCATGCTGAGGGCCAAGACAGAAGCTGCACCAGCTCAGCCTGCAGGGCGCCCAACGCCTGGACCAGATGGCCCCATCCCCCTTCATCCCCACTCCTACCCCCTCCACCCAGGGGGGCTCCCAGCTGTGGGAGGAAGCCCAGGGTGTTGTCCAGATGTCCTGCTTTCAGGCAAGTCCAGGGACCAAGGCCTCACCCCACAGAGGCTCAGGCCAGCCTGGGCAGCCCTGGGTCCCCCACAGCCTGGCAAATCCCCGTTCCCGGAGGCATCTGGTCAGCAAGGAGGTAGGGGTAAGGAAGGAAGGTAAGGAGAGGGAGGATTTCCTTCCTCAGAGAAGCAGGTGAGGCATCAGACAACTCAAAAGATATCAGGCCTGAGGACCTGTCACCCTGTTCCCTTGGGCCAGGCTGGAGCTGGCTGACCATGGCTTGGGCAGAAGGGACAGAGACGAGAGGAAGAGGACAGAGCTGGGCCGGCAGCTGAGCTCACTGCCTACTTCAGTGGACATTCAAACTTTTTTCTTTTCTGGCTATTTTTAAATTTCTTTGGACTTTAATAACGTTTATCTGTCCTCTTACATGTGTGTTTTGTGGAGAGGCAGAATGTAAATCAGATTTAAAAGAAGTTTCAGACAAGCAACTTAGTTTCCTTATCTGTAAAATGGGGGCCCCAACACCTACCCTTCATACCTACAGGGCTCAGGGAAATGGGACAAGTGAACGTGGAGGTGGAGTTACAAGCACCATATACAAACGTTTGCATCTGTCACAACCAGCTGAGTCTCTGCTCAGCTCAAACCTGCGGGTCTCTCACCTTCTCCGGAAAATACATGCGGGGCAGCCTTCAGCCAGAACATCCTTAGGAGGTGGTGGGCAGGCTGACCTGCCGAGTGGGCGCCTCGCTGGTGAGTGGATGGGCTGGGCTTATTGGGCCCAGCCTCACTGCAGCCCCTTCTGTGAAGCACTGTGACACTAGGTCAGAGGGAGGCAACTGGGATGATGTTGGCCAATTCCCCCCAGCTCAGAAACCACACTTCTGTATTTGGGGAGATTAGAGGGCGTGAAGAGACCCTTGGACTCTGGGCTCCTCTGCTAATATCTCCCGATGTGAAAGAAGTTAATGATACCTTCAAAATATGCCAAAATATTTTTTTTGTTTTTGAATAAAGGGCTGTGGGAAGAAGAGGCTTCTGGCAGTGTCCCAAGCTCCTGCAGGACAGAACAGCTTAGCAGAAAGTCCTCACGGGGTGGGGGTGGGGCCTGGGCTAAAGAGCAGTCTCATTTCCTCCCACCCACTACCGGAATAGGGAAGGCACACAACGCCCAACCCAGAGGGGCAGGTTGGGAAGCACTCTGGGGTGCCCAGGGAATATGTTCAGGGGCCGAGCACTCACCCAGGGGCCAGTGGTTTGTCAACTGCCCATCGTTCCTGCCTTTAGGCCTCAGAAGAAGAGGGATCATTATAAGAGGGAAGGGCACCCTGACTTTCTGCCCCCTGGGAGAGACAGCGCTCTTTCCTTTCACACATTGAGCAGGGGGCCTGCGGCTCAGGCTGGGGACTGGGAGTGGTGCATGCTCCTGCCACCAGGGGGAGCCTGCAGCCCACTGAGTGCTGAGCGAGAGGCAGGTGGGAGGTTGGGGCCACAGGCACACACCAGGACACGGGGGTCCTACTGTCTCTTGCTCACACAATTTGTCAACGGTGATATATGTACCCACTGGTGTTTACAGGGTCTGTTTTTCTCTTGAGATGCCAACCAACTTGGTTAAAATGCTTTGCTATCTTCAAATGCACAGATTGCTCCCAGATACTCATGCTTTTCATTGTAACACAAGCAAAATTATCCCAAAGGCAAGACTTAAAATGAAGGAAGCTAGTGCCTTGGCCTCCTGAGCGGGTAATCCCTCTCCCCTAGCCCTTAGGAGGCTGGGGCAAGGTTCCCAAGGAAACACTTGCCCCAGGGTGTGCCCCCTGCCCACTGACATACTTCATCTCTCCAAGTTCTGTGGACCCCAGACAAAGCAGCAGAGGAGAGGATGCCCCTGAAGTGTAGTGGTCTGGCTACAATTGCTCCGGGGAAGCCCCAGTGACAACGGGACGGGTCTTCCAGGGCCCCACATGGCGGTGAGAGAGCACACACCCGGTGCTGAGCCCCTCATCAGCCAGAGGAAACTTAGCTTGGGGATCGAGGGTGACAAACAGCATTCTGAGTCCCTGAGGCTTGTTGAGTGATATGCCACCAAGACCTCCAAAGACCTCCAAAGCTTAATGCTGGAAATGATACTGCTGTATTATAAACTTCTGTGCTCAGGCCCGGGAGCCATGCCAGCGTCTTTCACCTACTACAGTGCCATCTTGGATGAGAAACTTAAACTCTGAGAACCTCAATCTCTTTGTCTGGAAAGTGGTCACTCCTACGTTGCAAAGCTCTTGTATTACAACTAATAAAACAGAGGCAAAGCATCTGGTGCATTGGAGGTGCCTGGAGAATCATGGGTTCCTCCCGTCTGCCTGCAGTGCCCAAGGAGAAGTCGGCCTGGGGAGGCCCTGCAGCAAGTGCCTAGAATTGCAAGTTCCCCAAGACCCAAGAGATCCCACGTCTGCAATCCGAGAAAGTGTAGAGGCCCTGGGTGGTGGGTGGGTCACTGAGGGATGTGGTGTCCCAGGAACCAGTCATGCATTTCAGCCTCAGAACCCCGTGCCTCCCAGGCCTACAGCCTGTCTTTAGGGTGGTGATGACCTCCCAAAGACGCACACTCCCTCAGACTGGGATCCTTCACTGTTAAGGCTCCAGAAGGTTCCTGCATGGTACTTTTTGGCTCCAAGGAGATCAATTCAGACCCTCACATCTTCTTTAGGGCTAGGAAGATGAAAATCCCTGCTGTGGGATGTTAACTTCCTACCTCTGGCAGCTGTCAAGGACACCTCTTCCCTATTGTGGGTCCCCACTTCTCCAGGTGGACTGTCCCTTCACATACAAATACAGGGCACAGGTTTGGGGCTTCCCAGCCCCACTCCCCACACAGCTGTTCCTACAGAGGGGATTGTCTTGGGGAATCCCAAGAGCCAAGACCAAGCTCTTAGACTAGTGTTTCTGAAACTTTGCCTTCCATCAGAATCCCCTGGAGGGCTTGTTAAAACACAAATAGATGGGTGAAGAGTTTCTGACTCAGCAGGCCTGGGGGAAGGAGGGTGATAGGAATTTGCATTTCTAACCAGTTCCCAGGTGATGCTGAAGCTTGTTGGTGTGAGGACTATAGGTGGAGAGCCACCATGGTCTTAGATCAATCCCTGAATGGCCCAGGGCTGAGCAACAGGGCCCAGCCCATGCCTTCAGCGCAAGAACCAAAGTGAGCCTAGCTCCTCACTTAACAGCACAGATCAAAACTTCCCAGCGCAGTGGAGCTCAGGACTTACCCCAATTTGTCCCACACCTGTACCTGATGGCTAGTCATCCCACACCTCTGCACAGGTATCACCCTGTGCCTGGCCCACAGGATGCGGAACCAGGTAGGCACCTAGGCCTAGGTCTGCGGGTTTACCACCCAAGTAAGAAAAGAGACAGTGAAACCAGAGAAAGCAGGGCAATGGGATCAGAACCTGCAGGTAGCAGTAAGGGCTGAGCCAGGGCAGGCTGATGAGACAGATGTCAGAGACCACTCCGCAGGGGAAGAACATGAGGAAGGAAGCACAGGGCAGCATGGAGGGGATGGGGAACAAGATGTCAGGGCTGGCCCCAAGGCCCTGTGCAGAGCTTCAGGTCAAGGGGAGGTGGACCCTGAGGGGTATGCCATCCAGGTCATCACACACAGCCCAGCTCTGCCTGGACCATGAGCCAGCAGCCTCCCTCCCATTTAGGCTGCTGAACCATGACACTGGCCTGGCCTGGCTGACTGGAGGCTGATGGAGGCAGTCTGGTGAATGGGTTCCAGTTGGCCCTCCTTCCTGGTACTGACTGGCAATCCCTAGCTGCCTAGACATCAGGGCTCGCCCTCTGGTCTGGTAACTGAAGAAAGATGTGTGGCTGTCTGAATAACTAATGGAAGCCAGGACTAGTGAGCAGAGTGGCCTCTTTCTGGATGAGGTCTCTGTGGGTTGACCTGGGCTTGAAGTGCCCTTTCCTGTGTTCAACAACAGAAGGTGGACTTGGATGCCACTGGTCAGACTGACTGGCCGGAGAAAGTCCAGGAGCCAGCCCGATCTCACCCTCAGACACCTCCCAAATAAAACATTACCACTATAAGACTCCCCATTAGGTTTTACAAATAAATTGAATTAGACCAAGATGGGGGCCCAATGTCCCGAGTGGGGTTCCCACGTGAAAGGCAAGACTAGGCCTCTGCTTGATCTGCCTGGTGAGTGGTTCCCCGAGCCTAGGCTCTGCTGGCCACTCCATGGTGTCTGTTTGGCCTACAGACACATTTTGTTTAGCCCATAAGATGTTTCAAGGTTTGGGAAATTCCACGTGAAATTCCAGATATCTAACTTCTTTTGAAAAATCAGAAAGGGTCTGGCTGTACTTAGCCCACATTCCTGCATAGCAGTGATGAATTTGATCTGAAGGCAGCAACAGGCTGCGGACAGGACACGCTCTCCAGATTCCTCCACTCCCCACACCTGCCCTGCCTCTTGCATTCAGGCCTGCCTGGCCCTGTGAGCATCTTTTGGGGAGCTCTCCTCCATCTCAAAGCTTTCCTCTGATGTTTATTATGATTGACAAGCATGGAGGCTGCCTTCACGCCTCAAGTGTCCTGTAAAATTGGAAGCCAGGGCCCTGTGCTGAGTTCCTTATTTGCGCTGTGGAATGGGCAAAGAAAGGATCGGGCTGTGTGGTCTCAAATATTTCCAACTCCAATATCCAGGCAGTTCATGTAGGCAAAAGTGCCGGGTGGGAGGAGAAGGGCCACAGGTGATTTCCACCTGCTCTGAACTCTCCCAGGGAGGCTCAGGCCCTCAGCAACCCGTACAGGACCTCAAAGGAGAGGTCCTGGCTACTGGGAACCTGACCCCCGACTCAGAGGACAGGTGACCTTATAATTCATTATCTGAACTGGGACACTTCAGAGAGTGCAAGGGATAGTCTTAACAATGACCCTGGGTGGGAAATAACAGGTAGAAACCAGGGCTGTCTTCAGCAAACCAGGATAAACGGGGACCCTATGAATAAAGAGAAACAGGCCTTACCTCTCGGTGTCTCAGCTGAAAGCTTCTGCCCTCATGATAGCAGTTGTAGGTTTTCAGCAGGCTTAAGAGCTCCGACCTGAAAAGGTAAAGGCACACACACAATCTTGGAGCACGGCCAGGCCTTGCACAAGGCGTTGGTTTCACTGGTCTCAGTTTCCTGATTTGTAAAATGGGCATAATAGTCCCATCTTGCCAGCCACACAAAATCAGTTGAGAAATAAGACTCTGCCATCAGACACACACCTTTTAGTCTTCCAGAGGACTTCTCAGATTAGCCCTTGTGGAAGGCATAGGAGTGGGGCTGAGAAGGAAGCGAAAATCACAGATGGGCCACATCATTGCACAGCCAGGGTGTTTACACACTTTCACTATTACAGATAAGAGTGCCTGACAATCTCCCTGAACTTTACTCCTGAGTTACTTCCTCAGAATAAATCCCCTGGGCTTGGATTACTGGCATTTTAACGACTCTTGCTTTTTCCCCATATTACTTCTACAAGGCCCTGGTGTGCTGCTGTGGGGCCACCATGAGAGGCGCCTGCCTCTTCCCCATCCTGACTTTCTGGAGGTATAATCAAGGGATGAAGGTGACAGCTGTGGGAATAAGATACTGAAGGCCCTAAGGAGGCCACTCTGCCCAAACGCCTTCTCCCAAGAAGAAAGGGAAAGCCACACTTGTCCCTCTGCTGGCGTGGAGCAGAGAAAAAACGAGAACAGCTCCCTGGTCTCAAGCTGGGCTCTGCAGGACAGTGCAGTCCCATAGACATGAAATGTGAGCCATGCATGTAAGTTAACATTTTCTAGTAACTATATCACAAAAGAAAATGAAATAGGTGAAATTTGTTTTAATAACATATTTTATTAAACCCAATATATATAAAATATTATCATGTCAACATGTAATCAATATAAAAATTATTAATGAGATCTTGCTCATTATTTTATTTTGTAAGAAGCGTTTGCCACCTGGAGCCTCTTTTATAGTAACTACACCTTTCCAGCCACAGGTCACGTGCCCGGCAGCCACATGTGGCTGGTGGCTCTGCTACTGCATAGCACTGCTGTAGAATCTCTTTAGGCAGTGATTTCTCCCACACTCAAGTGACCCAATGTGTGGATGAGCAAAACTTGCTCTGGTGTTCTGGTGTCATCTGTGTGTGACATGGGGATAATGGCAACTGACAGGGGAAGCGATTTACAACTTCATGGCATTAACAAAGGAGGATTCAATGTTGCACATTCACTGCGCTTACAAGTGAGTCAATGCTGACCATAAAATTATTAGGATATGTGTACATGAAATTAATCGTGTTATGGTTATTATTATTATTATTACTTTTAAAAATATTGTTACATTGGTCTTCTTATAAAATTTAAATAAGGAAAATGAAGGTAAGGGCAGTTTGTGAAATGATAAGATGGAATGCTGCCTGTTTTCTCAGGGTCCTCTAGCAGGAGGACCCCAGGGGGCAGGTCCTCAGCAAAAGCTAGCCCATTTCAGGAGGCTGATTTGTCTTCAGGGTGGCCAATAGGAGCTGCCCAAATTTAGAAAATATTTGGACTCAAGACATAAAAAAGCAAGATAAAATAAAAACTATACTGTTCTTTAGTTCAAAAACGAATTTGAAAAAGTATCCCCAAAACTTTTTATGATGAGATAGAGAATAAAGAACATAAGCAAAGTCAAAAATCATTATGTCAATAAAATACACTTTTTTCAATAAAACTCAAAATCAGGGGCTGGCCCAGTGGCGTAGCGGTTCAGTTCACGCACTCTGCTTTGGTGGCCCAGGGTTCGCAGCTTTGGATCCCAAGCAAGGACCTATGCACTGCTCATTAAGCCATGCTGTGGCAGCGTCCCACATGCAAAATAGAGGAAGATTGGCACAGATGTTATCTCAGGGCTAACCTTTCTCACACACATAAAAAAGAACAAAAAAACCCCTCAAAACTGATTTTGAGGGTTTTTTGTTTTTTCCTAAACTGTTTAACACAATAAGAGTGTTAGGATTGCTGTAGTTTTCAAATAAATTAAATGCCATCTCTGCAGAGTCACAGAGGGCATTGTCACACTCTCCTGCTTTTGTGGGCCCGAGAAGGCAGGGGTCAGACTCACACCCCAAAAAGATATTTCACTTCCAAAGAGACAGGCTTCCAAAAGAAGTCCCTCATCACTGTCCATGGGGCAGGCACGCTGTCCTATCTATGAAGAACACCCAGAATCCTTGACCCAAAGGCTGCCTAAGGCAGAGGAGTGGCCACAACAACCGCACGTCTGAAGCTCCCTCTCTGCTCACAAAGGCTTACTTCAGAATGGACTTGCTGTTGCTGATGGGCACGTGAGAACTGGGTGGACAATCTTCCTTCATCTTCTCCTCTTGTTTGCAGACTCCAAGTTACCTGCTGGGAAGATGAGGAAGGATGTAGAGACAGGCGAGCCTGGAGGAGCGCCGGCCTGTGCAACACCCAGAGTCCTGGTGCAGAGTGCGGGGACCTTGGCTTCACCTCCCACCTCCCCACTCTCTCCCACCCTCCACCTTCACTCCCCGGCACAGGGCGGCTGAGGTTGAAGGGTCAGGCCGAGAGGACTTAACACGGCCCCACACCCACACATGTCAGTCAAGCTCCCCCTGGCAGGGCAGGGTCAGAACTGCTGAGCCAGGCGCTATCAGCTCCCCTCCCCAAAACTCTCCATCAGTCTCCTAAATGGTTCAGACCACATGCCCTCTTCCCTCAGCCAGGACATCCTGGATGATGGTTTCTGCCTCAATAGCTCCTCCAAACCTCCAATCACCCTGGGGCTTTCTCCGCCATTCCCACTGAGCCCAGTGGTAGCTCCATTGCTGCCTTTAGAGTCAGTACACCTGAGCCAGCTCTCCTAGTGATGGGTTCCTTGGTACTGTACTCACTACGTGCTGGACACTGTGTTGAACATTTTCTATGAATTAGCTTATTTACTTGCAACAACATTATGAGAGAAGTACCATTCTATTCCTGTTTTATGAGTGAGAAAACAGGGACAGAAGTTAAGGACTTTGCCCCAGATTCTCAGTGGATAAGTAGTAAAGTCACTGAACACAAGCATTTAGACCCTAGATTCTGGTCTCTTAACCCCTTCTCTATACTGATCTTGGACAGTGACTTAAACCCCCCGAGCCTTCCTTTTCTCATCTACACAGTGGGGTAATCCGTATCCTACAGGAGTGTTAGTGGATTCACATATCTGTTCATATCTCTTCCCATTCACGACCTGGAAGGGTGTACGGAGCTTCTCAAACTCTCGCAGGGTTTCTTTCATGGCGGGTAAGTCCACTAGAGCCTTCTCTGTCTTCTTGGCATCTTCTGCACAGACTCCTACTCTACTCTTCTCTCTCCACATTACCCTTGCCGAGGACCTTCTCTCATCAAAGCCCCATGTGTCAGGCAGTGAGCCTCAGCTTCACATACATACACACACACACACACTCTCTCTCTCTCTCTGTCTCTCTCCAGTCTTAACCCTGCCTCTACCTCCCTTCTCCCAAGATGCAGTAGGAATCTGAGGGGTTAAGTTACACTGGCAGGTGGCACAGACAGGGCACACAGCCTGCCCTTCACACCACAGAGACTGGCTCCTTCACAAAAGCCCAACATCTGTTCACACAAAGCTGGCTCAGTCATGTCTTTCCAGCCTGTGTGTGTGCAAGTGTCACTGGGAGGCTCAAGGTCAGGTCCAGCTGCTTTCATATTAATGTCCTCAGAGTGGATGGAGCACCCCATCCCCTTGGGCACCGACTTTGACCAATCCAGCACGCTCTCTCCCTCTTGTTTGATACCATTCACAAACAAGACGAGCCTGCCTCCTGGGGTAGCACCAGCCCTGAATGAGTACTTGATTCTGGAGGCAGAGGAAAAGTGGAGAAGGGGATGATTTCAAGGAGGTGGGCTTCCCTGTGACCTCAGAATCATCCTATAAATACCTCCCCTCTGCCTCGATACAGAGTGAAGCAAGTCATGGCCTAGACAGAGGGCAGGCCACCTTGTGGGGCAGGCCCCCAGCAGTGGCCAGCAGCAAGGCCCTTCCTCCACAGGGCAGAGGGAGGAGCACCATGGGGGCTAGAGCTGGGGACCTCCAGCTGCATTCTTCTCAGCCTATTTCAAAATAGGGTTTCAGTTCCTCAGCACCTCAGCTCTCCTGTGGAAAAAGTGATCTGCCAGGCTCCTTCTCTGGGTAGTTCCTCAAACACTTATGATGCGGAAGCTGGCTTCAGCACAGGCTAAGGCAGTGTGTCTGGGTTTCTCGCTCAACACTGTGTCTGTGGGTCTGTGGCACAACTGTCTTGCTTTAAACAAGCGCATTATAGGAAGGGCTGGATTTACTCAGAAATAACACAAGGTGGGTGTTTTCTCACCTCCCTCTATAGCCAACTTCTCTCCTGCTCCTCCTCACTTCCTGCTCTGAGCTCCAGCCTTCCTGAGCTGCTCACAGCTCCTATCTAAAAGGCCCTGTGCTTCTTCCTCACTTTGAGCTTTTACAGCGCTGTTCTCTGCTCAGAACACAGCCTGGGCCTCATCCTACGCTCTCAGGTTAGCTCCTCCAGGAAACCCTTGGGAGCAGCCCCCTCCTGTAACGTCAGCAGCAGCTCCTCTCTGCCCAGCACCTGCTCCTGGCTCCTCACCGTGCCAGGCACAGCAGGGCCTGCCTCTTCATTTGACTCCCCCAGAAGAAAAGGAGTGTGGTGGGCAGGGATGTTGCTTCTCTGCCTCTTCTTTCCAGTATCGAGCATTATAAGAGTATTATAAGAATATTGGAAACCTCATGGGATCTCCCAAAGTCAACTTTCCCAGAATTGTGCACATAAGCACCAGAACAAATCGTGTACACATCTCCAGGGGCCAGGGAGATGATCTGGCTGAGAGACACTGGCCAGTGGAGTCCACTGGGAATTGGGGGACACATTCCTCCTCTAAAGGGGCAGCTTTCCTGGTTTTCAGGAGAAACTAGAGATCTAGATTTGGGGGGCTATATTTCACCATTTAAAGCAAGGTGATGTGGCAGAGAAATTTACTGCCCCTGGAATGACCATGTGATGGCTCACATTCCAGCCCCCTGCAGCTATGGGGCCAGGTGACGAACTCTGCAAACAGCACTGTTTTGTGTCACTCCCAGGCCAACACGTTGAAGCTCATGCATGACCCTGCAGCTCTCCTGTCCTCCACTGTGGTGACTCAGAAAGCCACATGTTCCAACTGGTGCAGCTTCTTTATGGTCCTCCTGGGTCCTTGAGTGCCTCTGTGGACCAGAGCCCTCTGCCACCCACAATGGACATGAGTGAGAAAGAGAAATAAACCCCTGCTGTGATAAGCCACTGGTGTTTCAGAGATTTGTTACTGCAGCAGAAACTAGACTATCCTAATATAGTAAATAATTCCATTAAAATGAATACATACAGTTAAAAATAAAACGTAGCCAGAGAAAACATACTTGCAAGATAGATGCCCTTAGTGGGGCTCCAGTTTGTGACTTCTGATTCGCATCATGACTCAGTTTACAATACTTTCACCCTCCCACAGTATGTGGGGAAAATATCCATTCTGCTCTACGTAATAGAAACATTTATAAGTGGAATTCTCTGTAAGTCAGTCAGTGATTAGTTATGAATAGAAGATGTTTCCTAAAGAGCTCTGGGCTGCCCCAGACCTGTGTGGCTTCAGTTGCTTGCCTTTTCCTCTCTGAGTCGTAATCTTCCCATCTGTACTACGAGAATATTAATCTACAATGGGTTAGAAATTTTCTCAACTGTAAAATTTTTAGTTCAAATGGAATACGTATGCAAATCAGATTAAAGGGGGCCGCTCTGGTTGACAGTGAGGTGGGTGGAGGGAGCTCCATCCAGGGCTTTGCCTCGGGCTCCAGTAATACTATTAGTAAAGCACTGTGCTGAGTAACACATGAGATCCTCTACACTGGCCTTCCGGAGGAGTGCTTCACCCTCAAGAACCTGCTTATTTAAAGGACATGACCAACACGGTGAGCATTGCCAGTCAGAGGTGGATGGCATCAGCTAGGGGAGGCTGCTCAGAGGGAATCAGGAGGAAAGTGAAGGAGGGTCCTGGATTGCAGACGGCAAAGTGAAGGGAGGAAGAGGAAGGCAGCTCATGGGGTAAACAGCTCAGTTTGGCATGGACTGAGAATAGGGTACACCATCCAGGTGAGGGCAGGAGTTAAGTGAGCAGAGCTGAGGGAAGCAATGCAGGGCTCACTTCAGCAAAGGGTGCTCTTCCAACTTACCGGGCAGGGTCCAAGCCTTATGGGGTGATAAACTTGACCCCACAAGAAAACAGTTTCTCCTTTGAGAGAACCACGTATTTCTGAGTCCTCTGACGTTCACTGTCTGCGTGACCCTAAGCAAGTCACGCAGTCTCTCTGGTTCTTACATGTCCCATCCCTCCACCCTAAGCAGGCAGCATCTCCATCTCCCTGAGCTCCAGACCTGAGCTCTGGTACCTCTCACAGAATTCCACTCCAAATGTGAACACTGTGCATTTGAGTCTCCTTTGCCAGACTGAAGGCTGACATGATTTTCATTCATTTTGATACTCCCCATGTCTTTCGAGTTCTAAAGTAAGCTGCAAGTGGCCTAAGAGGCATCCTAGAGATAACTTGATGAGAGAGCTTCAGAGGAGGGAGAAAGCACACACATCCCTGCAAGAAAGCAAAGGGAGATTTCTCTCCATTTGGAGCATGTTCCTGAAACGTCCCCTTAAACACTCGCCTCCTTGTGCATTGGGCAGGCCTTAGAGAATCTCTAATGGAGTGTTTTTCAACCTTTCATAATAAGCACAATCTTATCTTTAAATAAAACCCTAGGCAGAAGCCCAAAACACAAATGGATTAAGGCGAGGCTGCTTTGGTTGAAGCAGGAGTCAGGGAGAGGAGAGGATGAGCTGGGGCCAGACTGCCATCCAGGCACAGTCTGAAACCACAGAGTGACAGATGCAACTGGGCAGGCCCAGCCCAGTGTTGAAGGAGTCCAGCCTTCTGTGTCCTGGCCTGCTCCCCTCCCCCAGGCCCCAGAGCACACAGCTCAGGGCTCCACGCTTGCTTCCCTGGCTAGAGGGGGCTCTGTCCCCACCCAGAGGCCTCACTGCAGCCAGGGCCCCCTGTCCCCCAGAGGAGAGGCCCCAGGGCAGTGTGCCAGCCATGGTTACCTGTCCCCAGTGAGCAGGCAGTGACTTGTTTTCGCTTTCCAGTTCAGCGGCTACTCCGTCAGCTGGGTGGAAGGGCTGCTGAGGACAGCTGGCACCACAACCTGTCCTCACCATTGTCCCTGGCCTTTGATTTGAGACAAAGGACACTGAAGCCCTTACAACTGCTAGGCTTGTCCCATCTTCCCTCTTTTGTGGTCATGGAGTTGTGATCACAGAAGAAGGCAGTGCTGTGGCTCCTCAGGTCCCCACTGCAGCCCGGTGGCAAAGGAGAAAAAGACGGCTAATGAAGTGCAGTTTTCATGAAGACTATGCACTGCCTGCTTCTTAGTCTTACAATGCCCTCTCTTTCAAAAATTGATGGCAAAAATAGATGGTCATTGTTGTCCTCACTTGGCAAAATGGAAGATGCATCAGTGCCAAATTACAATGTCCTGAGGATGTCTGTGAAATCTGAGAGCTTGGTTACCCCTGTTCTGACATTTCATAAAATTAGGATTCTTATTTTCTTATTTAGGCATGATTAAAACCAAACACATAAAGAAAGTGACATGAGAAGCCAAAGAAAGGAGGACAAAGCATGTGGGGCACAGCTGGGGGCCTTTTGGCCCAGTCTGTTCCCACTAGAAGGAGGTAGGAGGTCTCCAGGGAGAAGGCATGTGCTGGTGACACTGCCATGCATTCCTGGGAAGCTAAAGCTCCCTGCTCTGCAGCCCATGGCCACAACTTTCAAATGCCAGCCAGGGACAGCAGGACAGCACTGAAAACAAGGAAGCTTTAAATGAGCCGCCCTGGCACCTGTCAGCCAGCAAATGGCAGGTGGTTGGGCAGGGGAGAAGCTGCAGTGCCTGCTGGTACCAGCTGCCTCTGAGAGGGCATCTGGCTGGACACAGGCCACTCCTCAGCAATACATTTTTGCTGAGAAAGCCAGCTTCTGGGATATGGATGGCAAGCATCAATTCAGCAGCTGCAGCTCCTGCCCTCTTCCACACTACTGTCCTCAGCCCTCCTCCCTGTGCCACCATCACCTTGCTCTGGCTTGGCCACACCCCTCCCCACCCCAGCAGTGATGGCTAGGAAGCCCTGGGAGGACACTGTGCACAGCCCAGAAGGAGGTGATGGTGGTGACCGAGGGAGAGCAGGAGAGGAGGCCACAGAGCTACCAGCCACCTCTACTCACCACCTTCTCTTGGGCCGACCCCATGGACCGCAGCTTGCCTTTACCTTATCCTCCCCACCTCCACAGTCCGGGGCTCCCACCAGGTCTCGCTGAGCCCATTCTGGCACCCAGGCCTCCCTGACACCGTTGCCCTTCCTCTGAAGAGCCTGGCCCTTTGCACCCATGCAGACTGGCCTTCCTCACAGCTTCCTGACAACCCCAGCCCAGAGGCAGTGCCTCACTCAGACCCCTGTGGCCAGATTTCTGGTTTCTGACCTTGCTTTCAAGGCACAGCAACCTGGGGCTAGAAAAGCCATTTCCAATCCTCCTGCTCCCACTTATTACACACACACTCCCTGCCCTGTGGAACCGTCCCTCCCAAATCAGGCTCAGCTCTTGCCTAGGAAAGAGGGGATCTGTGGCCACAGGAATCCTCCTAGCCATGCTTTTTGGGCTAAACAGGTGCTCAGAATGACCACTAGCCAATATCCTGAGGGCCTGGGGCCAGGGGAGTGGCCCAGGGGACAGTCCCTCGAAGTGCTGGGTGCCAGCTGCTGCAAGGCCACACTGGGCAGTCCGTACGGCTGCCCCCAACTGTGCCATCCACTGCCAGGCCTGTGTGCCACATGCAGCTGCTGGGGGTGGTCTCCTGTGACATGCGGTGTGTCTCAGAAGCTTCTGGGTCATGGAGCCCTTTGGAGTTTCTTGAAAGTTAACATTCTCTCCCCAGAAAAATCCATGTGTGCATGAGTGTGTGTGTGTAAATATACACACACACTGAATTTGCACACCACTGCAGGGGCATCAGGAAGGCCCTGTTACGCGCCCCTAAATCCCCAGATTTCAGGTTAAGAATTTCTGCTAAAAGGTGTCGCAGCAAGAGAGGGGAGGCAAAGGAGCAGCACAGACAGAGAAGTCTGGGTGTGAGCTTTGCTGGGGCATCAACTTAGCCTGTGGCTTCAGCATGTCGTGCCATCTCTTAGGCCTCAGTTTAGCCAGGATTGTACTGGCAGCTGGTCTAGTGTCTTCAGGGCTCTTCCCAGCTCTGGGGCTATGGGGCTGTAGGACACGCCGCCCCTAACCCCCAAGGTCAGGCAGGGCAAGGGGAAGGGGTTCCAAATGTCTCCCTCAGCAGTGCATCCTGGGGAAGGACGTCAGACAGCCAGAAAAGGTGACTGAGCAATCTGCAAGTTCCCCTTTAACAAGAGTGAAAATACTGCAGAAGCTTTGGGAAGTGCAGCCACTTCCTATTTGATTTTAACTTACTTTAAAACAATTTCAAAATATTCTCTGTGACAGGATAACCACCCAGCCTTTGCAAGGATCTGGGTTCACAGCTCTGCTCTGTGATTCTTTAGCTGTGTGACTTTAGGCAAGTCCCTTTCCTGCTCTGAACCTCAGGTTCCTCATTAGCTGAATCACTGACTGCTGCGAAGGTGAAGGAGGAGGCACGTAAGATGAGTTTCATATGGGGCTCACCCACAATAAACAGAAGCTCCTCTTATAGGTCATAATGTGAGTCAGGGGCTCCGGAGATGGGAATGTGGGACTCAAAGAGGATGACAGTCCTCCCAGGAGGAGCAGCTGTGAGCAAGGACATATCACTGAGTTTACTCTCAAAACCAGGACCCAGGTCCCCAGAGGCCCAGTCCAGAGTGTGTTCTGATAGACCTCAGAGTCCCCCTTTGAGGCTTTGCATTTACAGGATCTGAACTGCAACATGTCCCAGTTCTGCTCATGTTCCTTATTATGTGTCATTGTCCACCTGACCCTGACCCAGGGGGACCCTGAACCTTCACTCTGTTCTTGACCTCCAGGCCACCCACTGGAGTCTTACGGTGGAAACACGACCCCACCTCCCAGCTTTCACACTGACACTAGAGTAAACTGTGGCCTCAATCTCACTTCACTGTCAAGTCTTGAACCACCAGCACTACACACAGAACTAGGACAAGAACTAATGACAACAGTTAGCAAACACTGGCAACGTGGGCAAACACACCCTATTACAACTTCCAGCCAGCAGTTTCTCATCTAAGTTTAACACGCTCCATGGTCCGTTCCATCTTCTCTCCCTTCTTCTTCCCCTTCTCCTCCCTCCCTCCCTCTCCCCAGCACCTCTGCTCTGGTCGGGGCAGCTCAGGAATTACACAGGGGAGTGGGAGGCAGGCAGATCTGCTCCTATCTGTACCTGTTAATTCTACCAATTCCCTTACAGTTCGTTTGTTTAATCATGGCTTCTGGCAACAAATTCTGATTGTGCCCTGGGCAGCTAAACTACAGAAAAGCCAGCGAGGGTCTCTTCTGCCAGGGCAAGTGCATGGCTGTGGAGTCTAACCTGCTTGGGTTCAAACTCCAGAATCCCAGCCCTCATTTGCTGCGAACTTATTTAATTTGTTTGTGAAGTAGGTTACAGACGCTCTCCGTACAGTGTCTTAAGAAAGCACTGGCACTGGCTTGGCACTGATCCTGGTGTGAGAGGAGGCCCTCCCCCCCCCACAGGGCCATGCCAGGTTAAGGAAAACACTGAGGCAGCTCTCGGGAGTTGGAAAAGTAGGACTGAAAGTCAGGAGGCTCGGGGAGAGCAGGGTGGGCTCTGCCGCCAGTGGGTGAAATGAATGAGACCTGGCACCATCAGCCCCGGGTTCAAATCCTGACTCCGCCACTGACTCATCTGGGTAAACCCGAGGATTCCACAACTCTTTAACCCTCAGTTTTCTCATCTGAAAATGGAGATTATGAAAGTATCAGGGCTGTGAGAAGTAGGTGGCATACTGTGCTAACGCCCTTAGCACAGGTCTGGGAAGGAGTCAAATCATCTATAAATAGTGTTTGTGAGGCAAATCCCTCTTTCTGCTATAATCTTGGCGTTGGTTTTCACCCATGAAATCTGAGAGTTGTGCCAGAGGCGCTTCAGGACTCTCCCCCCAACTCTAAGTTCAATGCTTCTAGGATATTGGCTAAGAGGAGAGACAAGGTGGTCAGACGTGTATGGAGCCTGCGGCGGCCTCACCTGTCTTGCTCAGGTTTTAGCCCTAAAGGGCCCTCCCCTTGAAGAGGTGCCTGGCACACTGCCCACTGTCAACATTGGGCCCAAGGCCCGGGATGCGCCAGCCTGGCAGAGGGAGGGGACCCCGCGCGCGGCAGCCAAAGGGCACCTAGTGCCCGGGCTCCACCACCTGTGGCTGGGGGTGCTCTGGGGCTCGGGGCGGAGGTCTCGGCGCTCCGTGGACGCCCCCGAACTCTCCTGCCCGTGCATCACTCACCGCCTACACATCTCGCAGTCCAGAAGCCTCTGCCCGTGCTGCGATCTCGCCGGCACCAGAGCGGCCTCCGCAGCGCCTACTGCCCAAGGCCGGGTGGGTTCCCAGCGTGGGGTCCTCCCGTCCCCGCCCCTCGCCCAGCGCCAGCCAATGCACCGCCCCGTCTCTCGCTCTCCGCCTCGCTCCCCCCGCCCCTCCCCCCGCGCCGGCCAATGGTGCCGCTTCGTCCGGCCCGCCCCGCCCCAGGCACGCGGCGCAGGATCTGCTCCAGGCGGTGCCCAAGGGGTGGCGGGGGAAGTTCGGTCCGTCTAGTGCTGGGAGGTGTCCTCGGACCGCCTCGAGGGCGCCCGGAGACGCGCGGAGGCAGCAGTCCCGGCTCCGCAGGGGTAGGGAGGGTGTGGTGCGGGCGGTGGCAGGGACCCTGGGGTAACGGGACCTTTGGGCTTCCAACAAAGGCCGCTGCGTGGGCGCTGCAACTGCTAGCGTGCCCGTGGCGGGGGGGGGGGGAGGTTATCAGTAAAGCCCGGAGCGTTGTTATTTTTGCTCTTTATGTATGTGCTGCCCTGCTGTTTGCTTGGCGTGAACTCTTAGAGCTCCACCACGTTTAAGAAATCGGATCCGATGATAAAGAGGAAAGGATAAACTTTTATCCTAGTCACCTCCTGCCGGACGAGGATTTGCTGGCGCGGAGGCAGAGGGGACAGAAGACCACAGGCCTTTTGGGGAACTCGGAACAGTTCAGTGTTTCTGGGGTGTGAGCATGGCAGGGCGGGGGAGGGGTTAAGGAGGATGTTTGCAATTTTTGTTTTATCTCAGATTCCCAGTCCTGACCTTGAGATGGATCTCCTGTCCTCTGCCCCAACATAAATCATTTTAGTTTCATTCAATGTGTGGTTCCTAATCTTTTTAGCATCACATGGCCATTTTAGAATCTGATATGGACCTTCTAGAAAAGTGCGGGTACCCACATAGGCAAAGAGCAGCTGCGATTTGAGTCTATAGGCTCCTGGCCCCCCGTTGAGAGGGGCTGTGCTAAGCATTCTTGTTACGATTGCTGGATTCTGGGCAAAGAGATTGGGTTGCCGTCTGTTTCCTGCCTGACCTCCCCATATTGCAACCCTTCTGGGCATGTTTCCCCACTTGCAAAAATGAGGGGGTTAAAGGTGACCAATACAGGGATCCTTCAGCTCTATGATGAATAATGAAAAGCAGTGGGATATATTGAGGTATATAAGGAAGCCATTTGGTTTAAAACTAATTTGGCCTGAACTTGTTTTTCCAGAAAGGCCTGACGTGGCATGTTGGCACACATTGTACATCTGCTTTAGACATTTACAATGTTCCAAAGCCAAGAATGGTGCCCTGAAGATAGGGATCTTGCCTACCCCATATGGGCATTTCTTTAAGGATAAGCATGTCTTCCCAGAAGCTAAGGATTAATTACTCATCTGGTTTAACTCATCTCCTGACCACTGACCTGCTGACCAGCAACTTGCTGCAGTCACCTGGTGAACACTGACCTGCTGTGCTACCAAAGTATCTCGTGACTGTAGTACAAGAGATCTTCCTGTCACATGTGATGTATGCTCTTTGTTCCAATGATGAGGATCAAGGCTGCCCCTGCCCCAGGGAGAGAAGCCCAAGGCGTCCTGCCCTACATACTGATCTATATCATCCTCGGGAAGCACAGGACGTCCTGACTTAATCCGATCTGAGTCTTACCTAAAGTTATAGGACCACCCAATAACCAGACCCCACCTGCACTGATACTATTTTAATGACTTTTTTACATAATCTTTCCTTTGTCTTGTAAAAAGATAATTGACATACCTATGCCTTAAATTTAGCCCTACCCTCAACCAGTGTTTGCAGCTCTTACTGCCTGTGGGTCCTGTCCCCTTGCTGCTCCATGCTATTCTCTGAATAAAAGAGCACTACTGCCAAACCTCAAGAGTCCATGAAATCTTTCTTTCGACTCCTCGGCTCACCGAGCCTACATCACCAAGATGGTATAGAACCATGTTGTCCCCCCACTTCTTCAGAGAACTTCCTTTCTTGGTTGAAAAGTTCTCCTGGGCTATACTCCTCAAATTGGTTCATCATAAACTCCCCTCAGTTTTGATTTTTAGATTGATTATGGAGTATTTGTGTCAACATCTACCTGTGCATGAATTCATGGAGAATGGCCTATTGTCTGCCACTGCACGGCATCCCTGTGGTCAGGACCTCTGCTCCTGCACAGCCCAAAAGTCTAGAGATCAAAGCTGAGGCCAATAATTGGCTTCTAAAATTGTTTTTTAAAGCAGTGGGTAACATTCGACATAGCCCACAACCTCTGTGCATTCGTTCATGCCCGATAGGATAAGTAAACATAGCACCAGGTGACATACAATTTCCCTGGGCTCCCCAGCACTTTCGAGTGAGTCATGCTCTCTGATCTAGTTGATGCTGTCTCCAGGGCCAGGACTGGTCTGGAGTGATGATTGGACCTGAGGAAGCAGCCTGATGTATCTTGCACTCCCACTGCATTACATCGGGGGTCCAGTCCAGTCCCCTCAACACTCCTGGGGAGTGGGTGTTGCTCCCTGTATTTTATTGGATCACAAGTGCCCATCTTCAGGGTCCTAGTTCCTTCAGAGAGAAGATCCCCTTTTCCTTCAATATTCGGTGGAGCTGTATTTGACCTCCAGCTCAGTTATGGTGGGTGTTGTGGATACTGTTAGCTGTCAACCCAGCTCTGGAAAAAAGAAAGAGGAAGGAAGGAAGGAAAGAAAGAAAGGAGAGAGGGAGAGAGGGAGTGAGCAACTTGTTTGGAGCGGCAACATGCCAGCCCCTAGTGATGGATCATGGCCGCTTGTATTTTTCATACTGCGCTTACAACCCTGTAGTGGGTCGTGAAACTAAGTTAGTAGATGATGTGACTAGTATTTAAAAAAATAGAAGAGAAAATAGTGTACAGCATACATAGTAAATGTAAGTTGTGTTTTATGAAACTTTCATTTGCATTGTTTATATTTCAGTTATGTATATTAGGCTGCAATATAAAATGTGTTTCTCACCATGGGCCATGGCTAAAAGAGTTTGAAAGCTACCGTCTAAGTCAATTTTGACAATCTTTTTCATGGCTTTTCCAGCTTCCTTTGAAGCTAGAAATGGCCATATGACCCACTTCTGGGCAAAGACACAGGGAAAAGTGTGCTGGGGGAGCAAGGATTTGAAGGAGGGTGAAGACAGCTTTTGCTTTCCTGATAGAAGGAAGAGATACCCCTTTTCTCTGCCTTCCTATCTCAAATATGGATATAATGTGTAATGTCTGGAGCATTGGCAGCTATTTTGAGGTCATGATACAACATGTCTACATGCTAAGGCTGGTAGAGCATAAAGATAAAATGAATCTGGGTCTTTATTAACATCATGGAGCTAATGTACCTTGCTTGCATTGCCTACTCAAGACTTCTTGCCATGGAGAAAAATAAACACATATGTTTTTAAGCCAGAAGTTGGTAAGCCTTTTCTGTAAAGGATCAGATAGTAAGTATTTTAGGCTTTGTGGGCTAAATGGTCTTTGTTGCAACTACTTAACTCTGCCATTGTAGTTTGAAAGCAGCCATAGAGAATATGTAAACCAAAGGGCATGGCTGCAGTCCCGGTAAAACTATTTACAAAAACAGGTGGCAGGCCATGTGTGACTCATGGGCTGTAGCTTGCTAACTCTTTCCCTAGATGATCTTGCCTCCTCTGTTGCCTCTTTAATCTCATCTCCTCGTACTTCCCCTCTTTCTCTTTGCTCTGGTCATACTCTACTTCCCACATACCAGGACCACTCCTGCCTTAGGGTCTTTGTATCTGCTGTTCCCTCCGCCTAGAAGGCTCTTCCTCCAAAATTCTGCAGGACTCACTCCTTCAGCTCCTTCAGGTCTTTTCTCACATATTTCTTTCTTTTTGAGGTCTTCCCTGGCCCCCTATCTAAAATGACCCTCCCTGGCCCACAAGTCCTACTCTCTGGCATGCTATATATTTCACTTCTTATTATGAGCTCCTTTAGGCAGGTAGACTGTGTCTGTTTCCTTAGATATTGATTCTGCCTGGAGTGTCATGGTGTTTAGTCAATATCTGGTATATGATTGATTTTTTTCCCTTTCTGCCAGATTCAGGTAAGAAAACAGATTTGGGGAGGCTCATTCCCCCATTCAAGGGGACAGAGTGAGTAAAGTGGTAGAATCTGGGTTTGAACCCGGTGGCCCTGGGGGCTCGTGTCTGTGCCACCAGGGAGTGAGGGCAGAACAACATCTACCCTATTGGAAGATCAGGCCTCAGGGAAGCTGAGGCCACACAGTAGTTTCTGTAAGACTCCTAACCCTAGGGCATTGCCCCAGTAAAGGAGGCCTCTGGGAGCCCATTCAGGGAACAGGGCATTATCCTGTTCACCGTGGGCCGTCTCACTTTTTATAGCATTCCTGCATCAGAAAGTCTTTAGAAAAGTCATTGTTTTGCGAACAATCCAGACTAACTTGTAAGATCTATACAAAACCAAATGGAAACACTCGTGATCCAACATTTTTAGTCAAGAAAGAGCCACAAAGAATGACTGTATTTGACTTGCACATGGGGAAACTTAAGGGAGCCTGAGTCTGACAAAATGCATGTGACTTCCCGCGTCAGGTGAAGCTGCCGTTGGGCAGGGTGCTCTGCTCGGCTTTGGTTCAAGGCTTCTTGGCACCAGGGCTCTGCTCCAAGAAGGCCGAGAAATTACCTTCTGCCCTCTTTGAGAGGCAGGTCGTGAAAATGCCTGCGGAGGATCACATCTCGTTGAGGAACAGTTTAAATTTCTTTGAGTCTTAAAAAATAAGTTTCTATATTTTAACGTAAATGATATTAATAATTAGGACCATTTTCAAAGCCATTCCTTTACAACGGTAAATGGGAGTTTGAATTAAAATTGCTGGTTAATTGTCTAAAGCCTTTTATGGATGACATTGTATGATTTTTTTTCCCTTCATTTTCTCCAACATATGATTCAGAACAAATGACCTTTTAAAGCAATTTTTCAGAAAGTCTGCGTGATGCCAAATGTATATTCTTTAGAAAACAGTTGGATGATTGCCCTTGATTGAGATCCAGAAGATCCAGTTGGAACTAAGCAGCTTTTCTTTGCCTGCAGTGGGCCCAGTTTTATCACACCCGCCAGCAGGAAGAGGCCTGTGGAGGAGGCTTCTCGAACCATTGGCTTCCGCCGCATCTTGAGTAGTAAGGTCATCCCACTGCATGATCTTAGCATACGGAAGGATTTGCCATCAGTTTTCAGATGATTTCTTAAATAATCTGCAAATCGTCTACCCTTCTTTCCTTTGTGAAATGGTTTTCATTAACTCCATCTGTTAGCATATAAATAGTAACTTCAGGTTAATAGATGGAACTTTTCAACCCATACCAGAGGCAGGCTGGAAATGAGAATTTATTCTCCAAATGGACAAAAATGTCAATGATATGTGCCACATAAGTGCCTTCTCATGAAACACACATACACTTTACATATGATTTTTCTTTTATGGTTATGCTTCGGGAAAGCGTTTGGATCCCACCCTACAGAACTAGTAAATGCCTAGGCACAGGGTTTCCTAGGAGGGGGAGAGCTTGCTTTGCAGGTGATATAGCTAAAAATTGCTGCTGAAACTTCTTTTTGGGGAAAAATAAGTGCTTAGCTCAAGCCCTTTCTCCACTTGGTCTTGAGAAAAGATATGACTGTCCCCAAGTCTACTCCAAAAACCTCTGTGAGAACAATGATGGCTTGACCACCTATAGGCAGAGAGCATAAACAGGTCTGATTTGTTGATGACAAGGGTCTTTCTCTTCCCTCTCTCCTCCCTATCTTCCTGACACTAGAAATAGATAATTTTGGGGGGGGAGGGGTTCACCCATCAGAAGACGAGGGAAGGGACGTCTCTCCACCACCTTAGGCTTTCTCTGTCTTCCAGGTCTCCCCCAGACCTGGCTCCCTCCCCACCCAGCCACACTTCATACATCCTTCCACCTTCTGCTTGGGCTGTGCTCCTGGGTGCTAACAGTGTGGGACTGCCAGAGGTTGACTATTATTAGTGGACATTGTAAAGGCCATGAGTGATAACATCTTAAAGATAAGATGAAAATAATTATGGAAGTGCAAGACACCAGAGCAAACTGTGTTTTCAATATAATTTTAATAATACCAGAAAATGACTTTATGTTGTTCAATATTTTGATTCATTTAACAAATAGCAAGACTGTTTGCTGGACACAGGGAGCTAGGCATGAAACAGTACGAGGGCAGGAGGATTTACAGAAGGACAACAATTCTCAAAGTATAACGTCTTAAGTAAGGATTTACCTCCACAAACAGTCCAGTGTTGCTTGAGAGCCAGAATTCCTATGAATAGCAAGATACTGACTGAGATTCGAGGCTGAGAACCAGAAAGTGATTAGGACATTCTTTCGAGCCAGGATATTAAACAGCCAAAGAAAGTGGCGACCTTCCAGATGGAAAAGAAAGGAACCTTGAGAGAGCACAGAGCATTTGCACAAACAAGGGCCGCTTGTCCTGTCCCTGGGCTGTGTGTTTCAAAACAGATCACGCTCAGGGCCCTCTGGGGAGACTCACCAGCTAGAGAATGTGGCTGCTGCTGTGTCCTGGAGGGAAGAGCAGCTCCTCTGCCTCGCCTTCCAAGGAGGGGGCTTCCCCAGGAATGTGAAACACCCCTAACGGGGAAGGGGCGAGCTGACCAGACTTGACCTGCTAACCCCGTGTTTAAAAAGATGTTTTAGCTGAGTTGACCTCCCTCTGGAACCTGCCATCAAAGCCACCACTGTTTAGCCTCTGGTGTAACAGGGTCTGCCCTTCCCAACCTTTGTAACTGTGGACTGAGGACCTAATGTTTAAGAAAGGCTGGCTCCATATAACTGCTAAACTTCTTAAATTCTGTGTCCATTTGGGAGTCATCTCTCGCTTTTTCACTTTGAAAACTCTTTCTCAGTGTAACAGATAAGATGTGGACCTGACAGCTGGGACAGAATTAGAAGACCAGTGGATTAGTTAGGGTTTTCAAGAGAAACAGAACAATAGGAGATATGTACATCTCTAATCAGATAGACAGATAGAGATGAGAGCAAGAGAGAGCAAAAGAGAGAGGGAGAGAGAGATTTATTTTAAGGGATTGGCTCATGTAATTGTGAGGGCTGACAGGCCCAAAATCTTTCAGGCAGGCCAGCAGGCTGGAGATTCAGGTAAGAGCTGATGTTGCAGTCTTGAGTCTGAAAGCTGAGGCCAGCAAGCTGGAAACTCAGGCAAGGTTTCGACATTGCAGTCTTGAGGCAGAATTGCTGCTTCTTGGGAAACCTCAATCTTTTCTCTTAAGGCCTTCAACTGATTAAACGAGGCCTACCCACATTATGGAGGGTCATCTGCTTTACTAAGAGTCTAGTGATTTAAATGTTAGTCTCATCTAAAAAATACCTTCACAGAAACATCTAGACTAGTGTTTGACCAAACAACTGGGCACCATGGTTTAAGTAAGCGGACATATAAATTAAGTATCACAACCAGTCAGTTTGACCAACAGCTTGCACCATCTCATGTCCCACTTAGGACAACTCCATGGCAGAGTGTGGCCTGATACTCGGCGTTCTGAGACTCTTCAGGATGTAACAGTGCCTCTTTTTCCAGGGATTTCATGTTTTAATGTACCTGTATAATCTGTGTCAATTTTTGAGGAACTTTTGCTTCTCTGTCAGCCTAATGGGTCTAAATTAGGGGTTGGTCAGAGAGTAAATATTTCCATATTTGTAGACCATACCATCTCTCTTGACAGTACTCAAGCAAAAACAGCCATAGACAATCTGTAAGTGAATGGTGTGGCTATGTTCCAATAAAACTTCATTTACAAAAATAGGCTGAGAGCCTAAATTGGTCCATGGGTAAAGAGAGAGTTTGTAGTGATATCAGACCTTTTCTCCCTGCCAAACCTGGCAAAGGGGGTGGGTAAACTACATTCTAGTTTGGGATGCTTTTAGCTAAGAGGAATAAAAAACCCAAACAAAGGGAACTTTATTATCTCTCATAATAAAAAGCCCCAGAAGTGAGTAGTTTCAGGGTTGGTTAAGTAAATGTCTCAAAGCCGTCTTCAAGGACCCAGGTTCTTTCCGTCTTTGCACTCTGTCCTCTTCAGCATCTTGGTTGAGTTCCCGCTGTTTGCAAATGGTTCCTATATTTCCTGGCGGACGTGACCACATTCAGTAGAAGAAGAGGAAGGGTATGTTTCAGTGAGGCTCATTTTAGTAGCAAGAAAACCTTTCTCAGAAGATACCAGGCCATCTCCTCCACTTCTCATTGACAGGACAGGGTGTGGGCAGGCTGCAGAGGATGGACCTACTGCGACCTGCTGGGGAAAGAGCATGGCCGGCCAAGGGGAGGAAGGTACATTAGCCATGAAAATTCAGGTTCGACCAGCAAGCTGGGGCTCCCCGGTGCCCGTGGGAAGAAGTCCAGCAGTGCCTGCTCTGACTGCAGAGTCCTAGCAGACAAGGTGGGTCCATTCCCAGGGGCAAAGTCACCACCTGGTGATGAGTGAGCAGCATCTGAAGGGGGAGAAGAGGGGAAACAGGCTGGAGAGAAGCTGAGGAGAGCAGCTTCCCCTGTCCAGCGCCATGTAGGAGGGGAGGAGGCTCTGAGTAGCTGGGAGAGGATGCTGGCTAGAGAAAAGTAGCCTGGCCACGAGCACAGGGAGCTACCCTAGCAGGATCAACAGGCACTGAAAAAGCCCATGGAGAATTGAAGAGCGGCTGCCAGGACGGAGGCCAGAAGGGCCTCCACCAGCCACTGGGGACCCTTAGCCAGTGAGCTCTGGGGTCAGGGGAGCAAGAGGCCTTGGGGAGGCTCTGCTGGCTGGTCCGTCTGCTAACCTTCTTTGTAAGCCCTAGGAAATGGAGCCGGCAAGCAGGAGCAGCAGGGGATCTGGGCCTCTGGAAGGAAACCAGAGTGGGTGCCCAGGTGTTTTAGCTGTGTTCCTAAGTGTCAGTGACGTTTACTCAGCCACATCTTATCTGCCTGGGGCAGGGAAGCCCTTGCTGAGGCTGGGACTTTTGTCCTGGGCTTAGAGGAGGGTGTACAGGAGGCCTTAGCACAGCTCCCAGGCTCTGCCCAGGGCCATCAGCTGCCCAGGGGCAATCCAAGAGGCGCCAGGCCTCTGGCAGTGTGAGCAGCGCAATGCTGATGATCGATCATGCTGGAATCAGGAGAGCCACCATGCACAGCTCCAGCTCTGTGTGTTGGGGTGGGGGTGCTTAGCACTCAGTTTGGAAACAGTCCCTGAGCATGCGAGAGCACAAGAGTGAAAAATGAGGTAGATGTGGTCACAAATAAAGTGAGGAGCTGGTCTTCTAGGAGCGCCACCTAAGCTTACTCTCCCCACTCTCTTGCTTGCTTTCTCTCCCTGTCCCCTCCTCCTCTCCATCCACCCCCGAGAAAAGGAGTCTCAGGTGACTCAGTTGGAAGGAACCTTAGGGTCACCTGGTCAACACGCTTCTCCATCAAAAGATGAGGGGAGAGAGGCCCAGAGGGAGGAGGAGGGTGTGGCCCAGGCTGTGGTCTGGGGAGGTCTGTGGCCAGTCTCAGGCTTTGTTCTGATGGCATTAAGAATCCTGGCTCCGGAGCCTCAAATGAATACTGGCTCTACTGCTTTTTAGCTGTGTACCAGTGTGCAAGTTACTAAATTCTCCAGGCTGTGGTTTCCCATCTGTGAATGTGATCATAACAAATTCTGTCTCATAGGCTGTGAGGATTAGAGGAGACGGAACCTGCAAAGCACTGAATGCCCGGCACACTCAGCTCTCAATTCTGTCAGTTGTTATTATCATTGTTGTTGATATGGCTCTTTGCTTCTACTCTTTCCACAAAAATCTTCTTTGTTATGTATGGAAAACATGTCTGCTGACTTCAGACTGATGGACTTGGCCGTGCTTTCCTGGTCCCAGAATAGACAATTATGTGCCTAATAATATTCTAGTCCTACTTTTGAAACCAATGCAAATCTACCCTCCTAGATTTCCTTTTGAATTCATCTCTCATGGCACATTGTTTGCGATTTCACTGTAATGCTTATATCTGTCTCATATCAGTCACACTTATGGTCCATCTAGGGGGTCAGATTTGACTCACCCCTCCAGCCAGCACCTGGTATGGTGCCTACGCCACCAGTAGGTGCTTGATCAATATTTATGGAGTTACATTGGCTCTCATCCCTAGCAACCTGTTCTCTAAGTTTATAGTGGTGCTGCTGGTTTAAAAGAAAGGAATGTGTTCCACTCTGGAAAGAGGAACCCAAGACCTGGGGTCTGCAAACATCACACTGAGTTTCCTGGAAACTGGAAACTGAAGCAATAGTGGGCTGGTGGCACCCTCACCCCACTCTGGGCCATGTGCAGCCTCAGACAGAAGCAGGTGTCTAGGGACAAACAAATCATCACAGGTGTCATCCATTTACTTTATTTGTTATCTACTCTTTAAAGGGGAATTCGATTTGAGACTCATGGAGGCTTTCGATATCCATTAGGTGGTAAACATTTCATTGGCTTGGCTCTTGCACCTGCCCCAGTATATTCCCAGTATGCCTCTCTGGTTCTAATGCTCCCGGCTTTCCCGGATCACTGTTCTAAGATACTATGCAAATTTCTCAGAAGCTCAAGCTGGAAAAACCATCACACAACCTAACTTAGACCCAGTACTGGATTTTCCTAGGGCCTGCTCTGAAGTCTGGGCAAATGCTCCCTGTTAATGTGCATAGCGGGGCATCCCTGAGGCTCAGAGCTGGCAGGACCTTTAGAGATGACCTAATTCCGTCTAGTTATGTAGAAGGAATGACTCAAGGCCCCAGATTTCAGCAAAGCCAAGTGGGACCATACTCCTGTTCTCCTGGAAGCTTCCTTCTAGGAAGATGTTTTCACTGTTGTCATAGTGTGAAGCTAGGAGCATAATGTTCCACTTAAATGAAACTTGGCTTCTCTGAATGTCACATCTCTTCTGTGCAAAGGTCTTGACTTATCAGTTCTTCCTTCTTCTCAGGACAATGATAAGATAACCAGTCAGGCAGATCCCATGGGAGCAGCCCCTATACAGCCAGTGGGGACAGTCCCTCTTTGTCTCCCAGGAGCATTATGTTTTCTCCCATCTCCAGGAGGTCAAACAGCTGCTATCCACCTGCAGGCCAGCAGCTCTGGACTCCAGCTGAGCCCAGGGCTTTGAGGGGAAGATTTAGGCTGGATGACTGATCAGTTTACAGAGAGACCTTGAAATTTTGTGCAGGTGGGGGATGGGGCAAGAGGTTTTCCCATTTGGACATGCCAAAGTATGTTTCCTTTGAGAGATTAGTGAGGTGTGGGGTGGCATAAGAGGCTCCAGTTTGTTCCTAGGACAAACATGCAAAATATTGGCTACAGGCTAAGCTAAAAGGAGCAGGTGAGACTTGGCAAGAGGAACGTGCAGCCTGCAGAGAGAGGTGAATCCCAGCAGAGCTGACCAAGGAGGGACAAAAGATGCCAGAGCGGCTGTAGGCACCCATGCCCCAGGCAAGGAGCACTCAAGGACCAGGAGTACCAGGGGGCTGGTGTGTCCTGAGCCCCTGCCAGCTGCTGTACTTCACACATAGCATCAACTTTAACCCTCAGTCAATTCTTGGAAGTACCTACTATTATTATCCTCACTTTACAAATGGAGAAGTTGGGGCTCAGAGGGGTTACATGAGCTCAGGCCATACAGCTGGTGCAGAACAGATCTAGGGCTCAAGCCTAGGTTTTGTGCACTTCATGGTCAAAATTCTCATTGGCGTGCTCCATTTCTTGATGGTCATGACAAAAAAAAATTAGGAACAAGACGTCTGGACTGGCAGTGCAAGGAGCTTGAGGGACCCTCTCCCCAACAAAACAGCTATTTAAGTGGAGAAAATTGTAAATATCAATTATTTAAAACCTCTGGAAATTGTCCTAAGAGCATATACCAAATGGAGAAACATTCGTTCAAGAAAATCTACTAAATTGTGGTAGGAATAGTGAGGTCTATGGCATTTGAACCACTACACATTCCCTTATTCCTTCTCAGCTCCATCTCTTGGGAATCACCTTACTCTGGGCAAGTATGGCCAATAACACAGGGGCTCCCTCTCCCTTCAGATTCCAGTTTTTTACCCTGAGAGGGGCAAGATGCTAGTATGTCTCACCCCTCATGGCCCTGTGTTGCAGAAGTTCTGTTCTAGGGGGGCATATCCAAGATGACTGAGGCCTGGTTCTCCCACTGAGCCCTCACTCATACAGCAGAAGCTCTGCTCCAGGTGCAGCAGGCTGAGAATTCTGGGGCCTCAATTGCCCCATCTCAGCTGACTTTTAGGATAGAGGTTCTATGCTGGAAGTGGCGAGCTGAGAATACCAGGGCCTGTCCCCTGATCCCACTACCTACTTGTAGAGCAGGGATGTCACTCCAGGGAAGCAGATATCTGTCCCCATCTCTGGCTCCTGTGCAGTGCTGCAGAGGTTCTGCCCAGGGAGAAAGCAGATAGAAGGATGAAGAGCTCATAGTTCTGCCTGAGAGGACTGACTTTACTTAGAACAGAATGTGGAGAATTCCATTTATCAGCGAGTTATTGAGAACAATGGAGGTCTTGGTGGAGAGCAATTAAAAGAGTGTTCACAACTCCATGGTTCTGGTGGCAACAAGCAAAAGGGCAGAACAACCAGAAGTTTACTAGAAAACTGGGTAAAGAGATGGCCAAGAAGAGCCCTCCTGGGATCACAGTCAACTCTGGGGGTTGGGAAGGCTGGGTGCAAGTGCTAGGCTATAATCACTCAAGAGGAATCGTCAGGATGTGGGGAAGACTTGAAGAGATCCCCCAAGCCCACACAGAGATCCACAGACAGAGGGTGATGCCTCACTGGCACAAGGGGCTTATGCATACTCTCTGACCAAATACTGGGCCAGGGGCAATTCCTAGAAAGTCAGGATTTCAAATAGAGTCACAAACATCCCTGACAGTCTGGCACACAGTTTTGTGTGCCCAAGTGTGTGCCCTCTCAGGAGTGAACAGAGAAGAAACATCTAAGCTACTAGTCCCCAACAGACTTTAGGAAAAAAATGTGAATTCCTCAAACTATGATAGAAGTTTTCAGGTGACACACAGACACACACACACAATGGTAAAGAGGAAGTGTCTAACTAGTCAAACGCCCTTAATCATAACTTTTGACCAATAAGTGGCTGATGCTGATCCAGAGGAAACTCTTAGAGAACCAGGCTAAAAGATTAAACACAAAGAAAAAAAATATGAGCAGGACATAAGAGGCCGACACTGGGGAAAAACTGATTAACTTCATATAATTAGTCCAGCCAAGTCAGTAAAAAAATAAATGAATAAACAAACAACAACAAGAGACCTAGGCAGGGATGGGAGGAGGACCACTATCCAGAATAGCTACCATATATTATCTCAAATGTCCAGCTGTTATAAAAAATTTTTGAGATATACAAAGAAAGAACATGTGATACATAGGGGAAAAAGCAGGCAATAGACACAGTGTTTGAGAGAGCCCAGAAGTAGGACTTAGCTGACAAAGACTTTAAGGAAGCTACTATAAATATGTTCAAAGAAGTAAAGGAAACCATGTTCAAAAAATTAAAGGAAAGTATGACAACGTGTTACCAAATAGGGAATAAAAATAAATATGCAAATAAATAAATAAAACAAGTAAAGAGAGAGAAATTATTAAAAAAATAAATGAATGAAAATTCTCTAGCTGAAAAGTACAATTAAGTAAAATGGAAATTTCACTACACTCCACAGTAGATTTGAGACAGCAGAGAAAACAATCAGCAAACTTAAAGATACATTGACAGAGATTATGCAATCTGAAGAATGGAGAAGAAAAAGAGAGAAAAAAAATGAACAGCGCCTCAGACTGATGTGGGACACCAGTAAACATAATGGGAGGAGAGAGAAAAGGGGCAGAATAAATATTCTAAGAAATAATGTCTGAAAAATTCACAAGTTTGATGAAAAACGTTAATGTACACACCCAGGAAGCTCAATGAATTCTAAGTAGGATAAACTCAGAGACTTACATTCAGGGAGATCATGGTCAAAATGTTGAAAGCCAAAGAGAAAATCTGGAAAGCAGTAAGAGAAAATGATTCATCAGGTACAAGATAAGCATAATAAGTATGACAGCTGACTTCCTGTCCGTGACCATGGAGGTCAGAAGGCAATGCAGAGACATATTCAAAGTGCTGAAAGTTAACCCAAAAAACAAAAGACAAAACTGTCAAGCAAGAATCCTATACCAAGAAAAACTCTTTCCAAAACTAAGACAAAATAAAGATATTCCCAGACAGACAGAATCTGAGAGAATTTGTTGCCAGCAGATCTGCCTAACAAGAAATACTAAAGGAAGTTCTTCAGGCAATGATGATAACAGCACAAAGGAGGCAGGTGGAAACAAAACTGTGTTGCAGTAAGGAAATGACACGGGATGGTAATTTGAACTCAAATGAGCAAATGAAGAGAACCAGAAATGGTAAATAAGAAGGTTCATATAACAAATGATAAATATATACTTGCTCTCCTTTCTTCTCTCAGCTTCTTTAAGACTTAGATCGTAAAAAGTAATAGTTACAACAATGTATTACTGGGTTTGTAATATTTATAGACCCAGTTTACATAACAATAATCCACGAAAACGTCAGGACAGGATGATGGAGCAATATAGAAGTAAAATTTCTATATTTCAATGGAATTAAGTCAGTATGAATCTGAACTAAATTTTGATATGTTAAAATCTATATTGTAATCCCCAGAACAACCACTAAGAAAATAATTGAAAAGTATAATTTAAAAAATCATTAAAGGGGGGCTGGCCTGGTGGTGCAGTGGTTAAGTTCATGCGCTCTGCTTTGGTGGCCCAGGGTTCACTGGTTTGGATCCTGGGTGTAGACCTATGCACTGCTCATCAAGCCATGCTGTAGCAGGTGTCCCACATATAAAGTGGAGGAAGATGGGCACAGATGTTAGCTCAGGGCAATCCTCCTCAGCAAAAAGAGGAGGATTGGCAGTGGATGTTAGCTCAGGCCTAATCTTCCTCACCAAAAAAAGAAAAAAAATCATTAAAGGAATTAAATTTTTACACTAGAAAATATATACTCAATAAAAAGAAGGTGGAGAGAAAAAATACATGAGACATATAGAAAGCAAAAAGCAAAATGGAATATATAAATCCTACTACATCAATAACATTAAATGTAAATGAATTCAACAATAAAATCAAAAGGCAGAGGTTAACAGATTGAATGAGAAAACAAGATTTAACTGTATCCTGTAAATAAGAAAAATACTTTAATTTCAAAGACACAAATAGGTTGAAAGTAAAAGATAAAAAATTTATACCAGGCAAATAGCAATCATGAGAGCTAAAGTGGATACAATAATATCAGACAAAATCCACTTAAAACAAAAATGCTACTAAGGGTAAAGAGAGACATTTCATAATGATAAAGAGTCAATGCCTCAAGGATATATACTATTATAAACATACGTATCTAACATCAGAGCCTCAAACACATGGAGCAAAAATGGATAGAATTGAACCACACTTCAAATAATGGACAGAACAACTATCCAATGATCAACAAGGATTTAGAAGACATCAATAACACTACAAACCACTTATACCTCCATGGAACACCCCATCCAACAATGGGAAAATTACACACTCTTCCTAAGAGCATGTGAAACATTCTCCAAGGTAGACCACAGTAGATGATAGACTATAGGACAAGCTCAATATATTTAAAAGGTTTGAAATCATACCAAGTGTGTTCTCCAACCACAATGGAATTGAATTAGAACATGTGTAAATTAAATCACACACTCCTAAATGGCCAATGAGTCAAAGAAGAAATTACAAACAAAACTAGAAAATACTTTTCAGATAAATGAAAACAAAAACTCAACATGCCAAATTATATGGGAGGCAGCTAGACTAGTTCTCAGAAATTTATAGATGTAAGTGTACACATTAAAAAATATCTCATATCAGAAACCTAAACATTCACCTGAAGAAACTAGGGAAAGAAGAGTAAACTAAATGCAAAGTAAGCATAAGGAAGGAAAGAATAAAAATTAGAACAGAAATAAATGAAATAGAGAATATAAAAACAGTAAAGAAAAATCAATGAAACCATAAGTTGATTCTTTGAAAAGATCAATGAAATTGACAATCCCTTAGCTAGATTAACCAAGACAAAAAGAGAGAAGACTCAAATTACTAAAATTGAGAATAAAAAGAGTGGCTATCACTATTGATCTCACAGAAATAAAGGGACTCTAAGGTGATATTATGAACAACAGTATGCTAACAAATTAGATAACTTAGATGAAATGGACAAATTCCTAGAAAGACACAGACTACTGAAACTGATTCAAGAAGAAATTTTTTGAAAATCTAAAAAGTAAAGAGTTTGAATTAGGCCTAGGCCTAAATGGCTTCACTAGTGAATTCTACAAAAGTGTAAAGAAGAATTGACATCAGTCCTTCACAAACTCTTTCAAAAATAGAAGAGCAGGGAACACTTCCTAACTCATTCTATGAGGTCAGTATTACTCCATTACCAAAACAAGACAAAGACATCACAAGAATAGAAAACTACTGATAAATAGCCCTAGGAATATAGACACAAAAATCCTCAACAAAATACAGCAATTATAAAACATAATCCAGCAACATATAAAAAGGATTGTATACTATGAGCAATTGGGATTTATCCCATGAATACAAGGTTGGTTGAACATTTTAAAATCAATGAATGGAATAAACTGCATCAATAGAATAAAGAACAAAAGACAAATGATCATATCAAAAGATGCAGAAAAAGCATTTAATGAAATCCAATAAACTTTCATTATGAAATCACTCAAAAAACTGGAAATAGAAGGGAACGTCCTTAACCTCATAACAGACATCTACGAAAAATCTTGCCAACATCATACTCAATGGTGAAAGACTGAATGCTTTCCCTGAGGATCAGGGGCAAGAAAAGTTGTTTGCTCTTGTTTTGTTCAATGTTGTACTGGTGGTTCTAGCCAGGGAAATTAGGCAAGAAAGAGAAATATAAGGCTTTCAGGTCAGAGAGGAAGAAGTAAAACTATCTCTATTTGCAGATGACATGATATTATGTGTAGATGATGATAAAGAATCCATTCAAAAACTATTGTAACATAAAGTAGTTCAGAAGCACCACATTTCCTGACTTCAAACTATATTTCAAAGCTATAGAAATCAAAACATATGATATTGGCATAAAAACAGACATATAGATCAATGGAACAGAATAGAGAGCCCAGAAATAAACCCAGGCATATATGGTCAACTAATTTATGACAAAGAAGCCAAGAATATACAATGGGGAAAGGACAGTCTCTTCAATAAATGATGCCGGGAAAACTGGATGTTCACACGCAAACGAACAAACCTGGAGCCCTATCTTAAACCATACGCAAATATCAACTCAAAATGGATTAAAGACCTGAACACAGGACCTGAAACCAGGAAACTCTTAAAAGAAAACATAGCGGGTAAGCTCCTTGACAGTGGTCTTGGCAGTGATTTTTTTTGGATTTGACACCAAAGCAAAGGCAATAAACGCAAAAATAAACAAGCAGGACTACATCAAACTAAAAAGCTTCTGCACAGCAAAGGAAACTATCAGCAAAATGAAAAGGCAGCCTACTGAACTGAATAAGATATTTGCAAATCATATATCTGATAGGGTTTAATATACAAAATATATAAAGAACTCATACAATTCAATAGAGAAACAAGTACAATTAAAAAATGGGCAGAGGAATTGAATAAGCATTTTTCCAAAGAAAACATACAAATGGCGGACAGGTACATGAAAAGGTGCTCAACATCACTAATCATCAGGGAAATGCAAATCAAAATCACAAGGAGATATTATCTCACACCTGTTAGAATGGTTATCATCAAATAGACAAGAGATAGTCTTATTACAAGGAAAAAAATTGTTTCTTTTGTCTCTATATCAGATGATGGATGTCAGCTAAACTTATTGTAGTAATCAATTCACAATATATGTAAAGTCAAGTCATTATGCAGTATACCTTAAATTTACACAGTGCTGTATGTCAATTACATCTCAATAAAATTGGAAGAATAAAAAGACAAGAGAGAAGTGTTGGCGAGAATGTGGAGAGAAGGGAATCCTTGTGCACTTTGGTGGGAATGTAAATTGGTGCAGCCACTGTGGAAAACAGTATGGAGTTCCTCAACAAATTAAAGGAAATGAAAGGGATTTTGAGGAGATATCTACATCCCCACATTCATTGCAGCAGTATTCACAGTAGGCAAGACATGAAAACAACTTAAGTGTCCATCGACAGAGGAATGAAAAAAGATGTGCTGTGTGTATGTATGTATGTATATATATATATACACAATGGAATCTTATTCAGCCATGAGGAAGAAGGAAACCATGCCATTTGTGACAACATGGATGGGCCCTGAGGGCATTATGTTAAGTGAAATAAGTCAGACAGAGGAAGACAAATACTGCATGGTATCACTTATATGTGGAAACTAAAGAAAAAAGATCAAACTATTAAAAACAGAGCAAAAAGTAATTGCCAGTGGCTGAAGGGTGGGAGAAATAGGGAGAGGTTGGTAAAGGGTACAAACTTTCAGTTATGAAATGAATAATTTCTGAGAATAAAATGTAAAACATAGTGACTATAGTTGATAAACTGCATTATATAATTGAAATTTAAAAAATAAGTAAATTATTCAGTAAGTTTGCAAGATATAAGATCAATACACAAAAACCAATCGTATTCTGTCTACTAGCATCTGAAAATGAAATTTAAAAAAGGTAACTATGGGGACTGGCCCGGTGGTGCAGCGGTTAAGTGCGCATGTTCTGCTTTGGTGGCCCAGGGTTCAACGGTTCGGATCCCAGGTGTGGACATGGCACCGCTTGGCAAGCCATGCTGTGATAGGCGTCCCACATATAAAGTAGAGGAAGATGGGCATGGATGTTAGCTCAGGGCCAGTCTTCCTCAGCAAAAAGAGGAGGATTGGCAGCAGATGTTAGCTCAGGGCTAATCTTCCTCAAAAAAATAAAAAGAAAGGTAACTATGTGAGGTGGTGGATATGTTAATCAACTTGACTGTGGAAATCATTTCACAATGTATATGTATACCAAATCATCACATTGTACACTTAAACATATGCAATTTTATTTGTCAATTATACTTAATAAAGCCCTGAAAATAGGAAAATAATTCCATTTACAAAAGTCATGAAAAAGAATAAAATACTTATGAATAATTTTAGCAAAAGAAGTGTAAGACTTGCACATTGGAAACTACAAAACATTACTGAAAGAAATTACAGCACATCTAAATAAATGGAAAGACACCCCACATTCATGGATTGGAAGACTTCATACTGTGAGGATGGGGATACTCCCAAATTGATCTACAGAGTGAATGAAATCCCTATCAGAATCCCAGCTTGCCTTTTTGCAGAAATTGATAAGATCCTAAAATTCATATGGAAGTAGGAGGGACCTTGAATAACCAAGACAATCCTGAAAAAGAACAAAGTTGGGGGCTCATATTTCCAGGTTTTGAAACATACTTAATACAAAGCTACAGTAATCAAAACAGTGTTGTAATGTTACAACGATAGACATACAAATATATGAAAGAGAGTTGCAATTCCAGAAATAAACGCTTAGATTTATGATTTATAAAGTTTGATAAACGTGCCAAGAAAATTCAATTCAGCACATGGTGCTGGAACAACTGAATATCTGCATGGAAGGGAATTAAGTTAGAGTCTATCTCACACCATACACAAAAACTACTTCAAAACTGATCATATTTCTAAATTTAAGAACTAAAACTATAAAACCCTTAGAAGAAAATACAGGAATGAATCTTCGTGACCTTTGGTTAGGCAATGGTTTCTTAGATTTGACCCCCAAAAATTAAGCAAGAAAAGAAAAAAACAGATAAATTGGACTTCACCAAATTAAATCTTTTGTATTTCAAAGGACAGTTCAAGAAAGTGTAAAGACAACCCACAGAATTGGAGAAAATATTTGAAAATCATATATCTAGTATCCAGACTATATAAAGAACTTTTGCAACTCAAAATAAAAAGACAAATAACCCACGCAAAAAAAAAAAAAAAAAACAAGCAAAGCGTTCACATAGATATTTCTCAATGAAGATAGGTAAATGGTCAATAATTACATGAAAAGATGCTCAAAACTACTAGCCACTAGGGAAATGCATACCAAAACCATAATGGATGGAGGACTATAATAAAAAAGACAGACAATAGCAAATGTTGGCAAGAATGGGGAGAAATCAGAACCCTCATACACTATTGGTGGGAATGTAAAATGGTGCAGCTCCTTTGGAAAACAGTTTGGCAGTTTCTCAAGAAGTTAAACATTGAGTTACCATTTGACCTAGCAATTCTACCCCTAGGTATATAGCTAAGAGAAATGAATACATATGTCCACCCCAAAACTTGTACATGAATGTTCATAGCAGCATTATTCATAACAGACACAAAGTGGAAACAATTCAAATGTCCATCAACAAAAGAACAGATAAACAAAAGTAGTATATCCATATATTGGAATACTATTCAGCCACAAAAAAGAATGAAATAAAGACACATGTTTCAAGGATGAACCTTGAAAAATTGTGCTAAGTGAACAAAGCAAGTCGTGGCAGACCACATTTTATATGATTCCATTTATATGAAATGTATAGAAAAGGAAAATCTAAAAAGACAGAGAATAGACTAGCGGTTGCTTAGTGTGGGTGTGGGATGGAGTGGGGAATGATTGCTAATGGGTTTTTTGGGGGGTTGATGAAAAATAATGTGAACTTTGATTGTGGTGAACTTGATTATGAATACACTAAAAACCGTTTAAATTGTTCAATTTTATATTTGAGCTATATCTCAATAAAGACATTTTAAAAACTAAAATAAAAAATCCCTTAGGATTGGTGGGAGAGAGATTGGACACCCTGGGTGACCTCCAGGGCATGGCTCCTCATGATTGGGGTCCACTACGGCTCTCTCTCTAATCTGGAGGGTGGTGGCTGCACCCTTCCCACTGGAATCTGGAGTTGAGAAAGGAGCTCTTGGACCAACATTGGCTTTGCCCCACAGACAAGTCTTGGTAGCGTTTCCTCAGTGCTTCCTTGCTTTGGGGCGTCCTCACCATGAGACCCCCATGGTCATAGGAACATTCAGTCACAATGATGTGGGTGATTTGTAATCTGAAGAGCACTTTCCCCATCTCTCTTGGTTGAGGTCATTGTACCAGTCCTGAGAGAAGTGCTGTTATTCGCACTTACTAGGGGAACCTGAGACCAGAGAGGTGAAGGGGTTTGGCCAAGATCACTCAACGTGTTAGTGGCATGTTTAATGATTCGTCTTTCTACTTCCAATCGCTTTTTTCTACATCTGCAAAGTATCTGCTCTGCTTTCTGCTGAGAAAGGGAGGCGGGCCACAACGGGTCAGCCCTTCTGGCTTTTGTTTCTTGGCAAGAATGAGGGCTCTTACAGCTTCTTTGCAGGGACAGCAGTGGATAAGGATGCAGCTATAGAGTGTCTCGGGCTACGAATCAAGTGGAGACGCATGGTGTTCATCTGCTTAATGGGAGGTGCCTCTTTTTGCCTGGTCCACTGTCGGAGGTGAGGGTTCTGGTCTAGTCAATGATCTCATCCCAGTTGTTTTTGGGGTAAGGGGCAGCAATAAGAGTGTTTGAGGGCTTTCCTTTGCTAAGCTAGGTAAGATCGTAATTGTCTGAGCCTCTGACGCTGCATACATAAACAGCAGGTGCCCTGAACTTAGTTCAGGCACCAGGAAGCCCAGATGTCTCAGGATCACATGCACTTCGTATCACCTGGAGCTCCCAATGCCCACCTCACCTCTAAGATGCATCCAAGACGATGATCTAACAGTTGGGTTTACAGAAGTGTATATTAAATGGGATCTGACAGCTTTGACGTTACACTTTCGGGTTTGCTTCTTGCGATCTGGTCATCCAACCAGCTCTGCTGGCTTGGGCTCTGAGAGCAGAGCCGCAGTGTCGGGTTCCCCAGAGGCCTGCCTCACCTGTGCCATGAGGGTGTCTGTGCCCATCACATTCCCCTCCCACTCATGACAGGTACAGGACCCCTGGCTCCTCCCCACTTGGGCTCCTGTGTGCAGGGGGCCTGCCTGGGCACCTGGCCCATAAGGAATTGGACGCGATCGGCGCCTACCCATACCCACTTTCTGTATTATTCACTCTCCCTCGACTGTGACTCTCAGATCCTGAAGTCCCTCCTTGGTGGCAGCTAAAGAAACAGTTCTATTGCTTCCACCATGGAGGGCTTATGGGAATGCATTCATTTGCCTTTTCTCACTCGGTTTCAGAGAAGAACTAGGTTATTTCAGGAAGAAGTCTGTTTATTTGGGACACCTGCTGCATTTAGCCACCAAACTGATACTAGCTTCGGGTTGGCTGTTATTTTCATACCTTTGCAAAATAACTGGTAGGGGATGTTGAAAAGTGTGCAAGACGAACGCACATTTCTTATCTAGACCTTAAATCATGTCTTTTCAGCCTTGCTCTACAGAACCCAGGGGTTTGCTCACACACACGAGCTGGGGAGCCACATAACTGTTTCTTCAGACTGCTCAGTAATTAAGATTGCCTATGAAAAATGATGTGTCTGATCTTCCGTGCAACAATCCTGTGGAACAAAGGACACTTTTTAGAAATAAAAACCATATTGTAAATTTTTTAGCTAAGAACTATATGATTCATATTTCTTTGTTCATTCTAGGTTAACTGTCACTTCCATAGCCCTGTGGGAGAAAGCTAGCCTGCCTGGCCATTTTCCTCCAATCCTCCCTCTTTTTCTCCTCTTCCCTCCCTCCCACTCATTTTGAACAAACATGTATTTATCACTCATTCTGCTACCAGGCACCAAAGTGTGGCAGAGCCACTTCTCTGTGCTGTGTGAGTCTCAGGGCACCGCCTCCATGGTTCCTGCACACAGCAAGCACTGTGTGCTGTGCCATGGCATTCACTGCTGAAGATTGTCATCGGCTTTCAGGATCTTTTAGTTTACATCATCTACTTGGAATCTTGGAGAAGTCCATGTGGTGGGGTTCAGGGAGCCCTCAGCAATGCTTCTGGAATGAGCATCACTCATTTGGCCCGGCTTTCCTGAAGTGAGCACAGAGCAGCATTGTTTCCCTGAGCGACTCTGTAACTCCTGCTGCTCAGCGCCAGCCCCAGAGCAGGCAAAGAATGCAGCCTGCTGCTCGCTCACTGGGCACTGCTCCACCCTGAGGGCTTCAGCTTTGCCTTTCCTCCCTATCCTGGGCAATCTCGCTTGGGGGTTGGGACCCCGCCCACTGTTGACACCTGCCTTTGAGATGCTTAAGTTACCAACGCATCCCTGGGCCTTCAGAGCTGGAATGTTGCATCAGAGATGGGCTGGCCATGAGTCCTTGCTGAGTGCTGGACCCTGTGTCAGGAGCCAGAGGCCTGATGGCTCCTCCTGGGGGTGAGGCAGCCTTGTGTGAAATGGGAGTGATGGCCTCTTTTGGGGAAAGCACAAGGATTTCACCACTCTTTGTCCAGGAGGGAGGAAGCTGTACTGGCTTGAGGCAGCATGAGCTTCATTTGTGTCTCCCTGAAGGCCTCTGCAGGACCTGTCATGCTGCTCAATGGCCCAGAGGTCCAGCCGCCATGGGGATGTCTGGTCATTTCTTAAAGAGCTGACCTGTGAAGACCCTGAGCTCCCTGGAGGGCACTTGGATCTCAGGAAACTCCAGGCAGGAGCATCAGTCTATGCAGACCCCTCTCTGAGCATCCCCCAGGCTTGAACTTGAGCTCAGAATAAGCCAGTGCCCGTGAGAGAAGGCAGGAAGAGTGGGGCCTGGTGGGGAGGGATGATGGGGGTGGTGTCAGAGGTGGTCTCCTCTGGCTCGCTGTCCCCATCATCCAGGCCTTCAGCAAGGGACGGGATGATTCTGACCACACTGTCTTCAAAGTGTACCTGCTTCTTCTTGGCCAGCGAGTCAGCTGGCTCCAGAGTCAGCTCCGTCAGGGTGTCTGGGCGCTGGAAGGTGTTGGGCTTCTTGGTCCGCTTCAGGATGCTCTTCATGTGGATGAAGAGGGAGCCAGGCCCCTCCTTGAGGGCCCCGTGGAAGGTATAGGTTTGTTCGGTGTCCCCAGAGCCAGTGGTGCTCGTGGCACTGCTGGAGGGGTCTGTGTACTGCTCTGGGGAGGCCAGCACCTTGGGGGCAGCTTTGCTCTTCTTCCTCTTGCTCAGCAGGAAGTAGGCCAGACCAGTGATGATGAGCATGGAGCCTGGAAGAGATCTGGGAGGTCAGGATGCTGGACGTGTCCTGGAGAAAAGCCAGAGGCTGTCTAAGCCCACGGTTCCAAAGGGCCACTGCAGCATGCCTATGTGGCCACACTTAGGCCCCTGGGCTCCAGCCGTCACCCCTGACTTGTCCTCATACACCCACATCAGACTCAGGGGGCAGGCCTGACATCCAGCCAAGGGATATCAGTAGGGCTGGTGCCATGTTAGGGCCATCACCCTGACTGCTAGTGAAGGGACCCTGTGCCTGAGGCCCTTTTTCTGTTGACAGCCGACCCTGGTGCTGCCCGCCCAGCCTCCCATCTCCATGCTCAGCCTCCCTCTCGGGATGGCTTCTTGGGGCTGGAGCTGAAACTCCTCCCATGGGCCTGGACTCTGTTTTGGATATCGGGCCCTCCGTGCTAAACTGGGCTGCCTTCTGTTCCCAGAAGTAGAGAGGTCCCCCGTCACTTCAGCCTCCCAATAAACACAGAGGAAAGTGCAGCTTGGGTGGGGCTAGCATAGCACTGGTGCCCCTCCTGGCCCCTCACCCAGCCTCCAGGCCAGAGGCCCCTCGGTCCCAGGCTGAGACCTGCTGCTCTGCCTTGTCTGCCAGGATTCCACCCCGTCCAGAGGAAATGGGAAAGGTGGCTGTCCTGCCTGCCAGGACCCGAGCCTCCTGAGTGTCTCTCACTCTCCAAGGAGTGGGAGGTTGTGGCTGGCTCTGGCCTCGGCAGTGCTGAGTCCAGCTCAGGAGTCCACTGGAGGCCATGTAGAGTGGTCTTGAGAGGCTGTGACAGGCACGTTAAGAGAACCTGCGGGAAGGAATAGATGGCTCTGCCTTTCCACCTCGTCTCCCTGGCGGCTGGTGGCCCCGGCATTGTAGACTAGTCACAAGGAGGGGCACAGTTTTACAGCTAGGGAGGAAAGAGGAAGAGGGCACTAGCAGAAAAGGCCAGGGACAAACACAGGAGGTGGGAGCACTGAGTCCTGGCTTCTGTGATCAGAAACCAGGCTGACCAGTAGGGTCTATGAGGTAGAGTGGGAGAAGACAATGAGGCTGTGAGGGTCTTTTGGGGTCCCATCTTGGCACGACTTCTGAACCAGACCGAGGAGTTTAGACCTGAATTGGTAGCTGCTGGGGAGACACAGAAGGGTTTGGGCAGAGAAGTGACCATCTTGTGCTCTCTGAAAGCTCCAACCACACACAGGCATCAGAGGAAAGGCCAGGTCCCTTTTGTGAGTGCAGCCTTTGGATACCTACATGAAGGATGCACTTCTCGGGACATCCTTGCCACTTAATCAGCATGGAGGACGTCTGACAGCTCCTCATCCCCACAACCTAGGCCAGAGAGGGCAGTGGGGCCGCCAGTGGAGGCCCTGCAGCCAGCATCACTGCAGGCCTCTGTAAGGGGCATTCAGCCCCTTCTGCTCAGAGCCTGTCTGCAGTGGGGGCTGCCTGCCTCTACTACCTCCCGGAGCTCCTACCTGGGATGGTCACATGCCAGACCAGAACAGGGTGGAGAAAGCAGGCCACGGACAGCAGTATGTAGGCCAGGAACTTCTGGAAGCAGCCCAGCCAGCAGGCCTTCTCCCTTGCTCTGTAGGCCAGGGACCCTGGCTGACACCTGGCGGGAGCGAGTTCAGGGTTAGCAGGAAGCAGGAAGCAACCCGGGAAAGTCCCAGCCACACACGAGGCTGTTGGAGGCTGGAATAGGGTCCTGCTGTGGTCATGTTGTCTGCAGTGGCCTCTGGCTGAACCTCCCAGGGGCTGGAGTTCTCACTATGGGATCCACAGTTAGAGGTCTTGCCCATGCCCCTCCAGAGGATCCACAATTTATTTGAAAGGTTGCCCAGCCCTGCCTTTCTGCTCAAGGAGGAAGGAAGGTTAATGCTCTCAGGATGCTGCAAAGGCAGTGGGAAGGAGAGTAGGGGACTCAGGGGCCTGCTTGGAAGCCCACAGTGGAATGGAGAAGGCGAGCAGCACAGGAGACACCTGGCTGGGATGGTTGTGTGGATTGTGTACTGCACAAGGGGCCCGGCCATGGGGGTGAGTGGGCTGGAATCCAGCTGCACCCTGCTCACGGAGCCTTGCCTAGGCATGGGATGGCATCAGCCCAAAGGGGCTTCTCTCTTAACTGGCACGCAGGGACCACACATGGGCCTGGCAGCGGCCTGATACCCAGCAGGTTTCCTCAGGGGTGCTGCCTTTCTCCAAGTTTCAAATGAGGAAAACGCTTGCCTTAGGTGCATCTTCTTATCCTCTGAACTGGTCTGGAGCTGGGCCCTGTACAGCTGCATCCTGCCCAGGCTAACTTTGGGAAGTGATTGGGGCTGGCAGAAGGTGTGTTGGCCTAGAGCAAGGCTCGCCTCCCACACCCAGCTGCCATGGCTCTTTGGTGCCCTCTGGTGGTCATTATTTTGTGACCAGATCCTGGCTGGGCGTGGAGAGGTCCAGGGCAGGTAAAACACCCAGGGGTCCTCCATCCCCTGATGCTGGAGAAGTTGCAAGCACCCCTTGTCAGTGGAATTCAGCAGAAAGGGGGATGCATGCTGCCTCAGAGCTGGTAACCTTGGGAAGCAGCTGGTTGTCTTGCAAGGTAGCAGGACAGCTGGGTTTGAGACTTGGCTCTTAAACTGACCACCTAGAGCCCAACTGTCTAGGTCCTGAGAGCCGTGGTCCAGAGACAGCCCTTGGCCATGCTGATGACAGCTTCCACGAACTGGGCACTGCTGGACAGCAGGTATGGGCCTCCGTGGCCACATGGCTTCCCAAGATCCTGCAAGGTCTGTGCTCCTGTTCCGGCAATCAGGCGTGGAGGCTTGTGACCCCTGGCTTGTCCCTGGGTCCTGGCAGGAGGCAGAGCCAGTTCTCAAACTCAGCTCTGCTCACTCCATGCCGAGCCTTCTGCAGGGTTCTCACCCTGCAATGGACGGCTCAGACGGTAAGGTGCAGAGACTGGCTCTTCCTGGAGGTCAGAGATGGACTCTGCAGGGGGATTCTGGGTGGGAGCAGGCCCTGAATGAATGTGTTAGTCCGCTCCCCTGTCGGGATCAGGGAAAAGGGGATGATTGAGCTCTTCAGGCCTGAGCCCATGGCCAGGCCAGGGCTCACTGCACTGCGGGGAGGGAACCTGTCCATGGCTGCTTTGAGAATAAATATCGCCTAGGCTGTGTTCTTACAGCTGGAGGCGTCTGGGGGTGTCTAGGGCTGGGGAGTAGTGGAGGGGCGACTCTGGAAGCTACTTACTGGAAGCAGATGGCCAGAAGCTGAGCCACAAAGTAGGCCCCTTCGCACACGGAGATGGCAGCTCCTATCGACCTGTGGTGGAGACAGAAGAGCGAGGCTGGGCACCCTCTGATTCCCCCTTTGCTTTCCTACAGGCTGTCTTCACACAGCACCTGGCCCTCCTGGGCATCTACAGCTGACCAACTGTCCAGGAACTTCTTGACCTAATCCTGTCACCCAGCCAACATCTACCAGGAGTGGCCTCGACGCCAGGGCCTGTGCTGGGCCCAGGGACCAGAGACAAGTGAGGAAGGAGCTGCAGGCCAGCAGGGGAGACCACCTTGACCCCAGCAACCTGTGTGGACACTGACAGGCATGTCCTTCTACCTACTGTCACCAGGATGGACACCCACTGCTTGACTGTGTAAGCCTTAAATTTGGATCCATTCCTGACCCCTTTCCCTCTTCCTCTTCTGCAATCATCCAGTCACCAGGAGTGGTCCTTTGCGTTCCTCAAATAGCCTTAGAATTGCGCCCATTCTCTCTGGCCTCACCTGTATCGCCTGAGTTTGGGCATTGCCCACTGAGCCCCTTGTGCCAGCTTCCCCCTTTGGGTCTCACTGACTCCCTGGCGCTCACCTCCCTGCCTCCTGCTCCTCTGCTTTCTCACCGCCAGGCTGCCCTGATGGCTCCTTCTGACACCTGGATCTGACCATATTCCTCTCAGTGCAGAATGATTCAGAGGCTCCTCAGGCTCCAAGTGTGGTCCAGGGACCCTCCAACAGAATCTTCTGGGGAATATGTAAAACCATAGATTCCTGGGCCAGCCCCAGACTTTATATATCAGTCTTTGAGGTGGAACTTACATTTTTATTGGAGGGTCTCACTGTCCTATAGAACTGAAATTTCTTAACATGCCTTTTAAAGCCCTATATGAACTTTCATATTCCTCTAACTACACAGGAAGCTATCAGGTGCCACAGGGCCTTTGAACAGGCTAGTCCCTCTTAGAAGGACTCTGCCTTCCTCCTCTTGTCTATCTGGTCACCTCTTGCTTCTCTATATTGTATTGTGTGGCTATAGCCACCAGTCTGAACTCCCTGTTGGAGCTCCCTCTCTAATTCTGCCACACAGTCCAGGCTACTAAGAAAGGCCTATTGTGAAGTGCTCCATGGACATGCATTGGAGCGAACAAGTGAGAGGAGATGCTACCTTACAGGGGAAAGTGGGTCAGAGCCAGGGTTCCTCAGGGCCCTGGGCCTTGCCCCTGCTATTGATCAGTTGACTTCTCCATGCCTCAGTTTCCTCATCTGTAAACTGAGAGTAATTATAGTGCTTCAACAATGAAATTGTTATAAGGACTAAATGAGTTAATATTTGTAAAGCCCTTCGGATGTCCTTGGCACACAGAGCTTATTATGTAAATGTTAGTTATCATCAATTCTCTCTCTCTCTCTCTGTGACCATTTAGTGCTTAATCTCCATTTTCTCCCACTTTCTTTATGCCTCCTAGGGTCTCCCCAACTCCTACTGCTCAGCTTTTAAATGGTATAATAGCTAATATTTATGTAAGGATGACTATGCACCAAACATGTTCTAAGGGCTTTACAAATATCAATTCATTTAGTCCTTGTAACAATTTCATTGTTGAAGCACTATAATTACCCTCAGTTTACAGATGAGGAAACTGAGGCACAGAGAGGTCAAGTCCCTTGCTATGGTCACACAGCCAATCAATATGACGGGCAAGATTCGAACCCAGCACTCAGACTCCAGAGCCTGTGTGCCTAACAAGTACGCCAAAGCACGTGCTTCGCAAAACAAGTAGCATTGCCTTTTCCTACATCCTGGGACAGAGGGAAACTGAGCCTTGGGGAATAAAGTGACTTATTCAGACTTGCCATCTGGTGCTTCAGAGGCTGTGCCTCTTGAGTCCAGGGAAGCCTGGTCACTCAGGCAGGGCAGGAATCCAAGCCAAGAGCCCCGCCATGGCAGCAAAACCCTACACTCCAACATCTCTGCCCAGGGCTCCACGTGGGCCACATGGGTCCTTCGGCCACCGTTGGTGGGTGAGGAAGGCAGTAAGGGCCTCACAGAAGGAGGAAGACAGGAGAGGAAGCACGTGTGGAGAGGAGAAGTGGAAAACAACGAGGAGACAGCCAGTGACAGCTCAGTTCCTACTGATGCTTGCTCTTGGCCACAATCCCTGCTGGGTCCTGGGGACACAGAGAGGGAGTGATGTCCTACAGAGGATCTGTTACCCTTGGTGACCGCTCAGAGATGAGGGAACACACTTAGGAGTCCGCGATCCGCAGGGGAGACCGCACGGGTGCGCAGGCGCAGGGGCAGCGGGTGCCACGCTGCAGGGGCAAAGAGCAGGGTACGGGTGGAGAACGTAGACTAGTTCACAGTGAGGGGCAGGGGCACCCGAGGCTGGAAGTGACAGTTCCTAGGACTGGACCACAGAGTGACCAGATGGGCAGTGTGTCCCCTCAAGACAGGTAAAGAGCAGTCAGGAAGAGGCAGTGTCCTGGGGAGAAAGCGGTCTTCATGAGCCAGCCTCGGCCCTGACCTGTTACAGTTGGATCATAACCTCTACCTCTTTCCCAAAGTGATGTTTGTGGGTGAAATGGGCAACCATGGGGAGAAGGCAAGACAGGGCATGCGGCCGAGAACAGGCTCAGTAAGACGTGGAGGGAATTCCGAGTGAGGAGAAGTCACTTCCAGCCAGCGGGCTCCAGGCTCGGGGCAGGCTTCCCAGGGCAGAAAGCCAGGGAGAATGCAGGGCTTTAGGAATGCTGAAGTGGGTGGAAAGGGCCCCGGGGGTGCTCAATGGGATGAGCAATGGCTTAGAGGTGAGGTGATGCTGGTGAGTTTGAGAAAGAGTCAGAAGCTCCCGGGATATAAATTGGGTGGCAAGAAATAAGGTGGAGGACAGAAGATAGAAAGCGTGTGTGGACTGGAGGCAGTGGCAGCTCTTGAAGGTTGTCAGAGTGACCTGTGTGTCTAGGTGGCTAATTTTGTGGTGGTGTGGAAATGGCCTGGAAGGGTAGAACATGATTGGGAGATGGTGGATGCGATTCATCCAGCAAACCAAAGAGCCTGCCCTGAGACAGGAGGGCTCCTTAGGATGCAGACCAGGCCACCGTGATGAGGGTGGATGTGGAGGGTGGAGGATGGAAAGCACAGGCTCCCAATGTCCTTCAAATGGGGCTGCTGAGAAACTGGGCGGTCAGAGCCAGCAGGGACCCCAGGCTCTCCTCCCCCTCTGGGACACAGTCATCTCCTTCCTGCCAGGGAGTGTTTGCAGAGACAGCTGGCAGAGAGGAAAGGACAGAGGCTGGGAAACTAAGTGGACCTGGGCCTGAGTCTGTGCCCTAATGCTCATGAGCTTGGTGATGTGGGCTGAGCTGCTTACTCCCTGAATTTTCTCATCTGCAAAACTAGGACAATATGCACTCCTATGGTGCTGTCAGAGTTAAAGGACATAATGTAAATAAAACATTTAACTGTGCTCAGCATGTAGAAGGGCTCATATATATAGTCCTTTGAGCTGATTCCCCTCTCTTTAAAACAAGAGCTCGTTAATGTTTGCTGAATAAAGAAAAGACTCGAGATGGATGGGTGGATAGATGGCTGGGTGTGTGGATGGATAGATGGATGGATGAGTGGATGGGTGGATGGGTGGGTAGATGGATAGATGGATGGGTGGATCAGTGGGTGGATGGATAGATGGATGGACGGATGGGTGGATAAGTGGGTGGATGGATAGATGGACGGATGGATGGGTGGATGGGTGGGTGAGTGGATGGAAGGATAATTGGTTGATACGTGGTATGGTCTGACCAAAGCCCTGCCCAAACCGGGGAATATCTTGGAAGCCCCCTTGACTCCTTCCATCTCTGGGATAGGGTAGAGTTAGCGCAGGAAAGGGAGGGCTGCTCTAGGTTAGTCTGATCAGATAGACTAAAGTGAACTTGAGGAGAACATGCAGGCAGGGAGGGGCACATGCACACATACTCACAGTAGATAGAAAGCCAGGCTTTTGAATTGCCCCTGGATGAAGGTCTCAGTGCCCACGCCGATCAACACTATGGGGGGAAGAGGAGAGAGGAGAGTAGGCCCAGGTGATTTGTGCCACAGCACTGACCGGTGGAAGGCTCCTGGGCCATGCATTGACCCTTCTTCCTGGAGATGGGGAGCCAGGGTAGGCTCTTCTCTACGTGCACAGGGAGCTGTGTCTGGGAAGATACAAGACAGCAAGGAGCCTTCTGGACTGGTCTCTGGAAACCAGGAGGATTTCAGGTAGAACCCCAGATGTCTTTTAGTCCAGCCTCGCCAGAGCACCAATGCTGGCCTTTCTTTCCCCAGATTGGTCATGCACCCAGAGACAGCCCACATTGATGGGCCACCAACGCCCCTGCTTCACAGCTGTCTTGCACATGTCATGGCTTCAAGGGCCCTCACCTCCTGGATGCCCCCACCAGAGTATGCTGTATGTCTGGGTTCAGTGCTTGGCTGTGGGACCTGCCCCACCCTCCTTCCCTTGCCTGGATCTCTGTTCTTACTGTTTCTGTGACCTCATTTTCACTTGCTGTTTTGGCAGCTGCATCACACACTCTTGGCTCATGGCTTTGGACCCAGAGCTGGCTAAGCCCCTGGGGTTTTGCTCTGACATGAGATGCTACTCAGCCTCGTCTCTCCTGCTCTTTCTTGGCAGTGGTCTATGCTCAAAAACCTCACCTTCCATTTGTCCAGAGTGAATTTTATCTTGGCCTCACCGTTCCAGACTTGCTGGCTCCCAGTCATCTACTTAGGGAGATTCCCTCCCTCTTCTGGTTTTACTCAACCAGCCATGGCTCTGACCCCAACCACTCACTGATGGAACATTCTAGACAGCACTCAGGTGCCCAAGATCTTCCTCCAGGACCATGTCGGCCCACTAATCAGACTTCTTTCTGGCCTTAGTTGATTATACCCCATGCACCCTGCATTTCTCTCTCTGGACTCTGATGACACACCCAGATATTTGCTCAATTGTGGCTTCACCTTGTCTCACTCCCAGAAAGTCAAAGGGCTGAGCTGTGGTACTGGCTGCCCATGTGTGTCCTTTGTCTCTGCCGCTCAGGGGGCTGCTTCCCTGGGCCCAGTGCCTCCTATTTTCCCTGGCAGACACGCTGTGTAAGCTTCCATCCTCGGGCATCCCTAGCCCTTTGTCCACTGCAGAAATGCTGCCTCCTGAAACACGGGACAGAGCCCCTCACTGAGGCTACTAATATCTCCACCCACTTCTAGGGGGCATTGTGGGAGTACTTCAGGGAGAAGGGGACAGAGAACTTCCATCTAGGAAGGGAAGGGGGATGTGGCTGTGTTTTCTTAGTGATGGAGGGTTGCAGTGCTCCCCTGTGCTTCAGGTCCAGAGCGGAGGACGACGCAGTGCCTCCACCCTCTCTAGCTGCTAGCTGCTCGCTGGCTCCTCCCAGGTGAGGGGCCGGGTATGGTAGTCAGCCACACACCCCTCTGCAGGGTCAGCATAACTTGCAAAGCTTAAGAGTTTATATGCAATGGTCACACACAGGTCCTGGCTCCTCATAGCAGCCTTGTGACACAGGGGAGCTCTATTGTCTCCATTTTACTGGGAGGAAAAAGAGGCTCAGTGACCTTGTGTAATTCTCTCAAGGACACATGCCAGAAAGTAAGGGACTGACAGACTAAACTTGAGACTTCTGGCTCCAGGTTGTGGGCATTTTCCTGGTTTCTACTGTCTGCCAGTGTGTGTGTATGTGTGTGTGTGTGTGTGCGCGCGCGCGAGTTGTGCAGGCAAATGTCTATTTAGTTTTCACATTTAGGTTTCACTGTGTATCCTGTCCTGTTCTCAGCACTTAGCCTTTATTAACTTATTTAAGCATCACAACAGTCCAAGGTGAAAGTCATGTTATGCTCATTTTACAGAAGAGGAAATTGAGGCACAGAGAATGTAAGCAAAACAAACAAAAAAACAACCATGGGTGCCTGGGTCAGATCCTGCATTTCAGTCTCGCGTTTGCCGGTTGATAGCTGAGTCACGCAGTCTCTCTGATCCTCAGTTTCCTCATTATGCCTCCTGCACATAATGGTTATGAGGATTCAATAAGCCAACTGATAGCAAGCACATCGCAGTCCATGAAATCACTTGTTAATTTTTGGTGCAAGGATCCAGCCTGGGGAAGGGTCTTTCCACCCAAGTGGGGACGGGCCCTCAGCTCAAGGCTGATGCTTATTACTGTGCACTTCCCTGGCAAGCAGGGGGCTGCATTCACGTCCCTGGTCTCTGTGGATCTGCGTGGTCTTGTGGTGGACGACCAGCAGGTGGCAGGAAAGGGTCTTGGGAACTCAGCCCCTTTCTCTGACCTGACATACGGAGAGCTATTTTGATGCCTTTTGACTGAAACAAAGGGTCAGTAGTCAAAAGGGCATGCAAGGAATGCTCTAGAGGCAGCACTGGTTTGCAGTTAAAAAACAAATCAAACTAACAACAGAGGAAAGAAAGAGCTGGGGTGGAATCCCAGTTCTGTGTGTTATTATTGGAGTGATAGTGAGAAAGTACTGAACGCCTCTGAGTTGGGTCTTCCCATCTGTGGAACGGGAAGTGTTATTGCTTGGACTGGAGAAAATAAAGAGTCTGAAATGCGTGGCTCTGCCTGGTAGATATCATGTGGCCAGTGTGCATGAGCTCCTTCCTCTCCCTGCCTCCGGCATTTCCTAGCCTGAGTTAGCTTTCCCAGCCTCCATCTATCCTATTTGCACCAAGGAGTCACCCTCCCAAAAGTTCTCAACCAACCATTGCCCTGCTGGATTCTGCAAGCCTGGGGACGGAGGAATGCCCTTTGGCTGGAGGAGGAGAGCAGAGGGATGGAGTCAGAAGTGTGGGTCCTCAGGCCAGGAGATTCATAAAGGGATCCAGTGGGATTCTCATGGGAGGCCTAAGGCCTTTTGACACTGGGGCCAAGGGGTCACCACTTTCTGCTTGATCCTTTTAGTTCTGGGGCTCACATTCTAGGAGGCAGACCATGTGAGGTTGAGACAATGCTGACAACATGAAGTCCTTCCTTCTGTCCCTCATGTCTGTCTTTTGGCCTGTGGCTTCGACCCACGGGCCTGCTTCTGCCTGGGAGCTGCCCGCCCATGCTCCTTGGTGTCTCCTGGCAGCTCTTCCTAGACTATGCTTCCATCTCATCTTCTATGGTTTCCTCTTGGGGACATTTGGGATCAGGCCCAACACTGGGCTCGAGTTAGGCATTGGGCTCATCTCTGGGGCATGCTTGGTCCAGGAGGAGAGAGTGATATGAATTGAGAAATGTACAGCGACTCAGGCTGTAAGAGAGGCTCGTGGAAGTGCTCTGGGGCCAGAAGAGGGAAGGGCCATTCATGGGGACTATCAGGAAAGACTTTATGAAGAGGTTTCAACCAAGGGGGACTGGAAGTGGCAGGAAATGGACAAGCGCAAATGGAGGGGTGTGGCACTGCAGGAAGACCCCCTCCTCCCCACCACAGCAGCAAGGAGCAGAGGCACAGAAGGGGGCAATGGGCGGTACATGTGGACCGAGGCTGGACTGTGAGTCTTTAAATATCAGACTGCACAGGTTGGGCGGGGGGACTTGAGTGTTTTGGAGCAGCTGAGTGACATGTTCATATTGGCATTTCAGCCGATGGGGTCAGGGACTTTTCTGACATTTGGCCGAGACTGCCCGTCAGATGTGAGGCGGTGGCAAGGGACAGGGCCGTGTTCTGGGTGTTTGGCCTCTTGCTCTCCTAGGACGCTGGTAGCTGCTAGTTACTTTGTTGGCTTGGCTTGAAGCAAAGTTCTGGTTGTGGCTTCTCATGGTGTGGCCAGGTGACCCTGTTCACTTGCCTGCAGGGCAGTGTGCTTGGCATAGGGGCCTGGTTCTGTCTGGGGGCCCCGTCAAGGAGGCTTCCCAGGCACAGAGAAGGGCATGCCCTGCTGTGGCAGCTGGTCTTTTGGCTTTTTGGGCAGTGGAAGGCAGAGGCGTGGCATGGTTACGGGTGACCAGAAGGTATCTGGGTTTGGAAGTTCCCTGGGAGTGCCAGCCCCACTGCCTCTCAAGGAGGTCCTACTATGGTGTGGGGATGCATCTTGTTTAATCGGCACAACATCCCCTGAGGAGGGGGTTGTCAACCCCATGCCAGGTATGGAGAGATCCAAACAAGTTTCCTAGAGGTGCAGCACCTTGCCCAAGGCATGCTGATAGACAAGGGCAGAGGGAGCCAGGAGCAGCTTGATTCCCACTGCTCCCCAGGCCCCGGGCAGGGGTTGAGGAAGGACTCTGGGAGAGCAGTGCAGTGGGGGAGGACATTTCCTGCGGGCCTTCAAGAGCATAGGGGGTTGCCACATGGATGAGACTCATGTTGTTATGGGCAGTGGACCACTGTGTCCCCCAGGCCCAGCTGTGAATGGATTTTTGTAATGTCCGCATCAGAATGAGGCAGGAAACTACCCCTTTACTACTTTAATGACTAGCCTGGTGCCCAAGTTGTGGGTCAGTGTGGTGACTGCCCATTGGTCCCTCACCCCAGGTATCTGGCATGAGCGCCTCAGCCTGGGCAGAGCTCTCTTCTGAGTGTCAGAAGCAGTTGCAGCCTGAATCTTCCCACCCAGGGCAGTTCCATCCAGCAACCCAAGAGTTACCCTAGTCAGTCAGGGCCCAAAGTTCCCAGTGGTCAGCCTGCACCCCCATTCATGGCATGTCCTCTGTGACAGGTCTGGTAAAGCACAGTGGTGCAAAGGAAATATGCGTTGGAGCCCGGGCAGATGGTCCCAGACCCAGGAAACAGAGAGATGTTGAGGTTGGGAACAGGCACAGCACTCTGGGAACAGGACTGTGCAGACTCCATTCTGCCTGGGAACCCAGGACAGCTCCGCAAAGAGGGAAGGCAAGGTGATGCCAGGAGGATGGAGCAGTGTGAGCGAAAGTCTGGAACTGCCACAGCTGTTCCACGTACCAATAATGGACAGGAACTTGTCTCTGGGTGCTTCTCTGTGCAGCTCCCAGGGCTGGGCAAGGCCACAGGGCCACACTAGGGCAGTGACAGTTGGCTTTCTAGGCCCACACCCTCAAGTCCTTCTACACTTTGCGACTTCCTCCCATCCCACCAAGAGAGCCAGGCCCACTGAGAAAGCTGTGCCCTATGGTCCTAGGAAAATCCCTCCCTCCACAGTCCGAGTGCAGCCAGGTTACCTGGGGACCAGCTCTGCTGCTGCAAGGACTTACTCTAGTCCCTAACACCTATCTCGCCAAAGGTCTCCCAGGCTCTCAAGGTCGTGCTAGTTGCCATCTCTAGGTGAGTGAGCCAGGAATTGTCTTGTGAAGACGTTCCTGCAGATCCCTGGGGTGGCAACACTCCCAGTGAACTTGTGAGGTGATTGTAGGGCTCTGTGGCAGAAAATGGAGATTGAGCCCCATGTGCTTTAGACTGTTAGGTGAGAGACAGAGACCCTAGTCACAGCAATGCAATTTGGGGTTTCTTTATTGCAGCATGTGTTAGACTGAAGCTGGCCACAAATTCTTTTCAATTCTTCTCATTGAGAGAGGGAGTCTAATTTGTTTTCTCTTGAATGTGGGCTGTCCTCAGGACTCACTTCTCCAACAGAATGATGTAGACATAACGTTTGAGGACTTGCATGGCTAATTCACAAAGAGCACCCACCCAGCCCTCTTAAAATGCTTGTTCTGGGGGAAGCCACCCACTGTGTAAGAAGTCTGATGCTCCTGAGATTGCCATGTATGAGGAAGCCCAAGCTTATTATGTAGAGAGATTCCTAGAGAAAGAGAAAGAGAGGCAGACGTTCAGCCCCCTCAGCCAGGCAAAGGACATGTGAGTGAAGAAGTTATCTTGGACATCCTGGCCCCAGAAGGTACCAAGTGGAGAAGAACTGATGAACCAAGCCAAAAGTCAGAATTAAAGCTGCAGACATATGGTTCTCGAGCCATTCCAGCCACCCCACCTGAGACCATCATCACGGAGCAGAGAAGAGCCGGCTCCACTGCGCCCTGCCTGGATTCATGAGCCACAACATTTTGAGCATAATAAAGTGGTTGCAATCTTAGCCACTAGGTTTTGGAGTGGTTTTATTATGCACCCACAGATAATTAGAAAAGTGGTTTGTCCTATCCTCTAACTACCTGAGATTTTTGGCCCAGAAGTCCTTGTCCTGGTGTGGTCTATATTCTGACTCTTGCAGCAGTGGGCATGCTTCAAGGCCCCATGGGCCTGTGGCGTGTCTCACTGGGTCCTCAGCTTGGTTGTCAGAAAGCCAACTCCCAGGTTCCTGCAGCTCCTGTCCCCCTCCCCAAGTGTGAGCAGCCTTGGAGATGGAGTCTGCTAGGAGTAGGAGTGGTATCTGGGGACTTCTTTTGCGCCATAAAATCCTACTGGTGATTTTATATCTTAGGATTTCATGGAGGATCTGTGAGCCCTGCCTCATCCAAAGCAGGTCTCTCCTATGGCTTCATGTTGCAAAGATTCCCAGTGGAAAAAGTGAGGAAAACAGAAATTGAGATCCCCCTCCCGCAGGAGAATTCTGTGAACTGTATCCAACACTCACGCCAGGCAGCCACATAGGCTGGTGTCATGGAAGCCCCTCGCCTGTGTGCTGCATGAGCTGGGCCGGGAACAAGCTATCTTTGGAAGGCACCATAGTTCCACGTGACATAGATATAAGACTCATGTTTTTACTGAGCGCCTGGAGTTTCCTAAATTTTTTCAGGGAACCAGTCTCCGGAACTGGGCATTTCAGAAGCCAGGAAGTGTGGCCTTAAATTGGAAGGTGGGGCGTTGTGTGGAGAACAAGATTGGTGTGAGAATGGGTTTGGCCATCCTGTCTCCTGACTGTCTCCTCAAGACTGCATAGGTGGCCACCTGCTCTCTCAAAGGCCTCCCACCAACCCTGTGGATGAGGACGGGTGTAGTCACTGTTGTGTGGAATTGGACTGAGGAACTCTGCCAGGTTTCCAAATTTAGGCAGGTGGTCTGTAAAACACAGAAGTTAGGGCATCCAACAAAGCCAGGACTAGGAGGGGCAGGCAAGGCCCCTGGGCACAAAATTTAGAGGTGCTCACTAGAAATTTAAGGAAGCACTTGCTCCCAGGGCTGTGCAGCAGCAGCGATGGCCCTTGTGTGACCCTGAGAGTGGTGCCTCTAGCCCTGGTGTCCAGAGATGTACATGACCCAGGGTTGAGGGCTTCTAGCTCCTCCGGAACTTGGCCTGCACTTGTGGTCCTCTTTCCTCCTCAGGTGGCAGCCTGGCTGGCATCTCTGAAACTCTGCCTTCACAGGGCTCTAGTTCAGTGCAAAATGGGCAACCTGCATCAGCAAATGACCCTAAGCTGAGCATGGGGACCGAGGAACTGTCAGTTTGACAATGGAAACAGAGGGATAAATGCCATTCATGTCCCCAGAATCAGGACTTCATTGTAACAAATTCAGTACAAGAAAGAATTGCCCCCAAGAGCAGCCTTGACCCCAGCTGCATTGTTCTTCACGCTGCCAGTGGGAGGGGTGCTGTGGCAGAACCACTCTGTTAAGTGGCCTGTTAACTCCTTCCATCCTTCCCCAATATCTGTCCCTCAGGATCCTGTTACCCCTTGTCCCAGCCCAACAGAACCACGTTACAAGCCCACCTCACTGCAGTACCCCCACCCATCCGTCTCTCTTCCCCACATGGTCTCCAGGGAGGTATCTTGCATGGTGCCAGTTAGAGCCAGCTCTTCTTCCTCAAGCATCTGTGGACAAGCCTGGTCTCCTCATCTTGTCCCCTTCCTTCTAGTCTCTGTCTCTCCTGTCTGGGCTGAGTCTAACCCAAGTACAGTATTTTCTTCTTCCAGAGGCCAGGGCTTTCTTCCGAGGTGCCTTCCCAAGCTGTTTATTGTAGTTCAGGCTTAGCAGGGATCAGAGATTCTGGACCAAGAGCCTGTCGTTCAGGCCTGGGCCAGGCAGCTACCTTCAGAGCATCTTTCAGGGCATCCTGAAGCTCTGGTCTCAGAGCATGGATGGATGAAATCTCTGAGGGTGCTGTGCTGTAGCAAAGAGAACATGAGGTTTGATCAGAAAAGCTGAGTCCTGGCTCCTCAAGCAAATCATAACTCTCTTGTCTGCTTCCTCTTCTGTAAAATGAGAATAATAGAAATTTGCATAACTCACTATAAGCCTTCAGTCTTAGGAAATTATAAAGTATTAAGCAAATGTAGTTGATGGGTAATGGAATTATTAGGAGAGGCCGGTTGTTCCCATCAGTACTCTCAAGGGGGTGGTGAGGGTTTATTCTCATCCTTTCCTTCCATTAATACACATTTTTATGTGGCTAAAGAGCTCTTCTCCATGCGCTGATGTTGCTCATTGATTTTTCTGTCTTGGGTTTCTTCTACAGGCCCCACTGTAGGTCCCAAGCCCCAGCCACCTCAACATCTCTTGTATAACATCCTCTGTGCAATCTGCTAGGGACCTGAAGGGCTCAGGGCCAGTGTGCTCCTGAGGATGGGGCCTGTCTATGGTGCTGACCACTGAGGGGCCATCCCCACCCCAACAGCTTCCATCCTTGTGTTCATTTTGCCTCAGGACGAACATCATGGTTGGCTGTAGGTTGTCCATTCTGACTCCATCGCTGGGTTGAGTCTTGACACCTCTCTTACATTCATTGCAGGGCCCGGGTGGCAACATAGGACACTTCACAGAGGCCACCCTAAGTGGCTTTTCATGCCAGGCTGTGATTTTGGCCCTGGATGCCTTGGGAGCCCGATGAGAATGTCATATTCACTGCTGCTGAGGGCAGCCTCACAGCTCACCATGTTGTATTTATCACTCCTCTTCATCCTCAAGTATGGTGCATCTCCTACTGGTCTTAGGGTCTGTAAGGAAATCTTAGGTAAGGACATACTGGCTGATGACAAATGGGGATGGTTTACATTCTGAAGGGGTCACAGCTGGTTGTAGAGATGAAAGCTAGATTTGCAACATTTCTAAGAACATGAAGATGTTGGAACCATCTTCTCGCTAAGAATCCACTGAGACAATAAGGTGGTAGCTGCAGGCTTCTTAACTCAGGAGAAGTTGTGGCAGATTCTAAGCATGGGAGGGAGGTTTACCTGTGCATTGAGAGCCATTCAGCTGACACCTATGAGCCAGGATTCAGAGACACTGTGAGAAAAGGCCAAGATTTCATAGAAGAAGATTCTAGATACTCAGATGTGATTTTAGAGTATAGCATGGCAGTCAGTACACTTCAACACCTCTCACAAGCCTGTTTGGGCAGAATTTCCTGAAGGCGAGAGCATCCACTCGTTCTCTACTAGATTCTCTAAATATGAGTCATAGAATAAAACTCCCCAGCCAAGAGGCCTATTTTGTTTGACCTTGTAGGGTCCCTATGGTAGATTACAATGATGCCCCCAAATCTTCCCCACTCAGTATCCGTGCCTTCATTATGTGACTTTGCAGTCCCTCATGCTGAAGAGAAGTCTGTTTCCTCATCCTGTGAATCTGAGCCCAGTAATGTGACCTGCTTTAGGCAACAAGATATTATCAGGCACTATGCAAACAGATATGCAATGGGCTCATGAACTGGGCCTGCTCTCTTGTGCCCCTGCCATTATCATGAGCACGTGCCTGGGCCAGCCTGCTGGAGCATGAGGGATGCAGAGAGCTGAGTGGCCCTTATCATCCCAGTCAAGGCCCGTCTTGACAGACCAACGGCCATCTGAGCTGTTGCTCAGGTAGCATACCCAGCCAATGTCAGGAGGACTGCCTGGCCTACTCACCCAGATGTGTGAACAGCAAAAACTTACTGCTGGATGCCACTAAGGTTTTGCAGCTGTTATACAGCATGACTTGGCAATAGAGAGCTGACACATCTACTTTTAAAAAGAGCTTTATTGAGGTATAATTGACATCCAACAAATTGCCCATACGTAAAGTGCGCAATTTGCTAAGTATCAACATATGTACCCACCCAGGAAACCATCACTACAATCAAGATAATGAACATATTTATCACCTCATAAGTTTCCTCGTACCCTTGTAATCCTACCCTCCTACCTTTTCATCCACCCCCAGGCAACCACTGATCTGCTTTCTGTCACTAGAGATTAGTCCACACTTTCTAGAAGTTGATACAAATAGAATCATACAGCGTGTACATTTTTTTTTTGCTATCTACTTTCATTCAGTGTACTTATTTTGAGACTCATCCATGTTGCAGCACGTACAGATAGTTCATGTCTTTCTATTGCTGAGGAGTGTGGATGTGCCTCAGTTAGTTTATCACTCATATGTTGATGGGCACTTGGGTTGTTTCTAGTTTTGGTCATTACAAATAAAGATGCTATGAACATTCATGTACAATCTTTGTATGGCCATAGGCTTCTTTTCTCTTGGGTAAATACCTAGGAGTGGAACAGCAGGACGATATGGTAAGTGTGTGTTTAATTTTTTAAGAAACTGCCAAACCATTTCCAAAGTAAGTATACTATTTTATATCTTCATCAGTTGTGTATGAGTTCCACGTCTTTGCCAACACTCCAATGTGTGGTATGGTGAGTCTTTTTAATTTCAGCCATTCTAATGGGTGTGCAGTAGAATCTCACTGTGGTTTAATTTGCATTTCCCTAAGGACGATTGATGTGGAATGTCTCTTGTGTTTTTCTGCCATCATATCTCTTTGTTGACTTGTTTTTCATTCTTTTAACGTATTTTGAAGAGGGAAATTTTTAGTTTTGATGGTGTGCAGTTTAGCAATTTGTTCTTCTATGTGCTGAACTTTTGGTATTGTATCTAAGAAATCTCTGTCTAACACATTACTAAAGTTTTATACTATTGTCTAGAAGTTTTATAGTTTTAGCTTTCACATTTAGGTCTAGAATCCATTTTGAGTCACTATTTTTTTGTATATGGTACAAAATATAGATAAAGTTTATTTTTTGGTAAGTGGATATTTAATTGTTCAGTACCATTTGTATAAAAAGTTATCCTTTCTACACTAAATTCTCTTTGTACTTTTGTCAAAACCCTGTTGTTCATGTATGTCCAGGTCTATTTCTGGACTCTTCTGTTCTATTAGTCTCTTTGTCTTTCTTTGTGTTAATACTGTACTGTCGATTTCTGTAGCTTTATAATAAGTCTTAAAATCAGTGTTAATCTTCTAATTTTTCTCTTTGTTTACAAAGTTATTTTGGTTAAATTAGGACCTTTGTATTTTCAGATGAATTTTAGAAATGGTCTGTCAATTTTTAGAAAAAAAATCCTTCTGATTTTGACTGGGGTTGCATTCAAACTGTAGAGTAATTTTTTTTTTTTTTTAAAGATTTTAGTTTTTTCCTTTTTCTCCCCATAAGCCCCCCGGTACATAGTTGTAGGTCCTTCTAGTTGTGGCATGTGGGATGCCACCTCAGCATGGTTTGATGAGCAGTGCCATGTCTGCACCCAGGATTCAAACTGACAAAACACTGGGCCGCCTGCAGCAGAGTGTGTGAACTTAACCACTTGGCTATGGGGCCAGCCCCTGTAGAGTAATTTTGGAGACAAATGACATCTTAACAATATTGAGTCTTCTGACCCACAAATAAAATATAACTATTTATTTAGGTGTTCTTTACTATGCCTCAGCAATATTTTTTAGTTTCCAGTGTACAGGGTTTTTTTTTTTTACATTTTTTGTCAGATTTATCTGTAATTATTTCAAATTTTTGATGTTATGATGAATTGTATTTTGAAAAATTTATTTTCTAATTGTTTGTTGCTAGTATATTGAAATAGAATTGTTTGTTGTATAGTGATCTTATTTGTAGGTGTCTTGCAACCTTGCTAAACCCTTTATTAATTCTGATAGCCTTTCTGGTAGATTCCATCAGATTTTCCACAATCATGTCATCTGTTAGTAACAAGTCTTCTTCTTCCTTGTCAACCTGCATGCATTTTCTTTCTTTTTCTTGCCTTATTGCACTGGCTCGAAACTCTAGTGCAATGTTGACTAGAAGTGACAAGAGTGGACATCCTTCTCTTGTTACCAACCTTAGGAGAAAAGCATTCAGTCTTTTACTTTTAAGTAGCTGTATGTTTTTTGTAGATGCTCTTTTTAGGCTGAGAAAGTTTCCCTCTATTACTAGTTTGATAATGGTTTTTATCATGACAAAATGTTGATTTTGTCAAATGCTTTCTCTGTATTTAGTTAGATAATAATATAGCTTTTCTTTTTTAGTTTAATATGGTCAGTTACATTCATTGATTTTCAAATATTAAAGTAACCTTAGCTCTCTGAGATAAACTTAACTTGCTTATTATGTATTATCCTTTTTATATATTTTTATTGATTTGCTAGAACTTCATTCAGAATTTTTACGTCTATGTTGATGAGGGATATTTGTGTATAGTTTTCTTTTCACGTGATATCTTTGTCCAGTTTTGGTATCAGAGTAATGTTAACTTCATAGATTGAGTTAAGAAATATTCCCTCCTTTTCAAATTTCTGGAATGGTTGTGTAGCATAGTATTAATTCTTCCCTCAATGTTGTAGAATTCACCTGTGAAGCCATCAGGGCCAATACACCACTTTTTGGTGATGACATCATGTACACGGAAGGACTCTACAGACCTGCAGTCTTCACTGATACTATTAAGGACATTGCCTCTGATGCAGAATCGAATCCTCCTCGTAAGGAATCACAGAGAAAATTTCTTCTAGGTTTTGATTTCAGGTCAAGGTATTTGGCCAAAGTGTTTCTTTCTTATTCTTTCTCACATTCAAAGAGAATGTATGGACTCACTCTTCCACAAGGCAGCTTTCCTGGTGCCAGAAAACAATGACCATGCTTCTAAGTGTTCTCTATCCATGCCACACATGCCACATTTCTTCATCTGACCTTTACTTGGCCTATGGCAAGCTAGGAAGGCTCAGAGGGAAGACAGGAGGGCTTCCTTTCCCCAACACAAGCCACTTGTATCTGACTACATTCCTTTTTGATAAGAGCCCTCTTAGATGGTTGTACAGAGCTAAGGAAAAATCTTAAAACAAGAGTCAGCCCATGAAAAATAAAATGAGGCTACCATCTTCCTTCTGGTTTGATCACTACGTGTGGTGTAGAATGACCAAATTCCTGTGGGCCAATTTTAATGACCCAAGCTCAGAATGTGAAGGAAAATGTTACTCAGTGTAAGACCTTTCACAGTCTAGCCCCTTCATCTCGTTCTAGCCTCTAGGGTCATATATTGCCTTGTTCCTTTCCTCTGATCTCTCTTATTTATCCAACATGCAGGAAGAGCCCATCACTTACGCTGTGTGGTCCCTTTGTCCTGCACTTTCCTGTAAAATTACCCAGTACTGAGTGAGAATCTGGGTGCCAGGCAGTTTTCTGCTTTAGTCATTGTTTCCCTGAATGCTCACAACACCAGAGGGTAGATACACTTGTTATCCCCATTTTATAGGTGAGAAGACTGACGTTTAAAGTGATTAGGTGACATGCCTGAGGTCACACACGTTGTAAGTGGTAGAGAAGGACAAAAGTTCACCCTCCCTAACACTAAACTTCAATGCTTGGTGCTGAGATGTGTATTTACTAGCTTGTCTCCCTTGTCAGACCACGCGCTTCTCTAGGGCAGAGGTCATACCACCCTAATCCATATGTCTACACTGAACAAAGTGAGAACTCAGCAAATATTTTCCAAATAAATGACTCCTGAGTGGAGTTCCAGATATCTTGTTCTAAATCTAAGAAGGAGGATACAGGCATAAAGAAGTAAAGAAATAAATGCTTCAACAAAATCATATTATCTTTTAGTGGTACGAAGATGGAACAGAGGTAGGAATATTTCATGTACTCATTGGGACAATTGGATCGGAAAAGGAAAACAGTCAACATCCACTGAGAGATGCTGAAAACAATGTGATCCTGATCGGGTAATAAATCCATCTGTGGACATGTTGGAGCGCGTGAAGTGTCCTTAGACGGCAGGAAGTGGTCATGGGGATATACATTTAAGATGGGTGGAAATTAGCATGGAGGGCCAAAGATGACTGCCTCAGAAGCATTAGTTTGTTTTTATTTTGAAGGCTTTGATGGGGCTAAGGTCAAATTATGCATTTGCTGTGCTCTTTAAAAAATAATGAGAACATCTGGGTTTAAATGCTTCTTTTCTCTTAGGCTACATTAATAAGCCAGTCTCCATTTTGAATGGAGTGTGGCAAGGAATGAGGCTGTTGGGAGTGGGGCTCTGTCTTTTCTGTAGAGAAGAGGTTAATGGGTCAAAAGCCTCGATCAAACAAAACCCCTAAGTGATCCCAGGTTGATCCAACGTAGTTGATTTGTGAGAAAGAGTACGTTAGCCTGATAAGCAAGCCTTGCTCAAAATGACCTTGTCTCAGTCCCAGGGCATTTCCTTGTTGGCTGTGTAGTGCCCTTCTCTTTGGAGCTTTGTGCTGACAGCCCCCAGACATCCCACTGCATCCCTGCCCTGTGAATGGGCAGACTAGAGATCCAGCACCAGTCCTCCTGTCTCCTGGCTGTGTGACCTCTGCCAAGTTACCTAAACATTCTGAGCCTCAGTTTCCTCATTCATAAAATGGGACTAAGCTCTGCATTTGGCCCTCAAAGACACTGGGTGTCTCTGGGGGGGCTTCAGCAAGATAATGATTTTATAGCATGTTGTCAGTAGTGAACCTCTGGACCCATAAATGGAAGGTCCTACTGTGATAGTTCCCTCTGGAAATGTGTGCAGATTTGTCTGTCCCCACATGAGGTCCAGGACTGGGTTTGGCTGGATGGTCGTGGTAGTGCCAGTCAAATTATGCATAGCAATCATTCAGAGACAGAAAATGAGCATCTGGATCAAACAGCAGTGTCTTTAGATTTAGGAAGTGTTTGGTCATCCTTACTATGCTTCAATGTAACTATGCCCATTCTCACCAGGACCCTACCTGCCTGAGCCTGTGCATGGGCAGAACTGACTGATAGCGGGGCCACTAGGGTAGACTGATGGAATGACCTCAATTAGACCTCTTTGGTACACTCTGCGTGTTTTGCATCCTACATCCTGGGGTCACAAAGACCTGCCCTTCAGCCTGGTTAAGGTGGAGAGCACATTGATTAAGAGTAGGGCCTCAGGAGTCGACTGTCATCAGTCAGAATCTTGCCTCTTTTCTTCCTAGTTGTGAGATGTTGAGCAAAGTGCTTCACCCCCAGGCCTCAGTTTCCCTTGCTTACAATGGTGAGGAGGGTGAGCATGATGGTGCTTCAAAGGGTAGTTATGAGGACGAAATGAAATACTGCATTTAAAACAGGAAGCACAGAGCTTGACTCACAGTAAATGCTCAAATAAGAATGTTCGTTATCCAGCTATTGACCCCAGAGCAGAGGCTGGGAGAGTGAAGAAGAGCCCTTGAGTGTTGGCAGTGAGAAGCCTCAAGCTTGGGCCCCTTTGCTCTGAGGAGAGTTGGGAGGCCTCACCAAAGGGCCCAGAGACATTTCCTCTTTTGGGGAGGCCCATGCCCTTCCGTGTGCAAGGACATAGCTGTGAGGAGACGGCTTTCCCTCCAGCACTTGGGGCCTGGGGAAGCGAGGCTCCCCTCTTCCCTTCACACCCCTACCTGAGTCTGGAGGGCCTTTAAGGTGCATCATCTATCCCAACACAGGGGCCTATTCCCATTCTCCTGCCCACAGGCTTGGGGCAGGGGCTGATGAGTGGTGAGGAAGTCCCTGGAGATCCACCCTCAGGGATAGAGAGGATGCTGAAGTTTAAAGGGATGCCAATCCTGCCTTCTAAGAACAGGGATGGGACCAAGCCTGTCAGACAGGTCCTTTTCTTATTTTATAGAGAAGCACCCTGGGCCTCTGTGCTCCCATCTCAGTTAAAACCCATTTTCCCAGCCCCCGTCTTCTGAAAGTTAGTTGGTAGTGAGAACAAATCACAGGGGTGAGCCTCCCCTGGGGCCTGAGCCTCTAACTCAGGATATCATGGCCCTGCCTTCAGGTGGACACAGTGAGAAGCTGCTTTGAGAGATGGACAGGTAGGTGTCAAGGAGAGGCAGGGTGCTCATGACCTTTGTGTGGTCCCCCAGTTGTGCCTGCTTCTTTGGGTGGCTCCTTGGGCCACATCTCAGTAACAGAGGCACTCAGAGGTCACACATGCAGGTGTGCTTGCATGTGCGCGCGTGCACAAACACACACACACACACACACACACACACACCCCTGCCTTCCTGGGCCAGGGAGGTAATGCAAATGAGTGAAGTTAGCCAAGAGTAAGACAAATGGGGCAGAGTGGGTCTGTAATAGCCTGGAAACCTTATGATTTGTTCTAAGGGAGAGAATTTTCTAATTTTAGAAATACTTCCACTGGGTGCAGTCTTCCCATGCCCTGTCAATCCTGTTTTGGCTTTGGTGGTGGCAATGCCCTGTCTGTGCCAACTCATGGTGTGGGATGGAATGTGGGGGTGGGGCAACAATGGCCCTTGGGATCACTGGATATCCTAATGAAACTTCATCCAAAGGGGCTGGGTGGAGAGGAAGAGATGAACTCAGCCACCCAGCATCTGCACAGGACATGCTGCAGCCATAGCCACTGGGCCCTGCCGTCCTGGTGGAGTCCCCCAGAGCCTTGTGCCTGTGAAACCTCTGACAGCCCCAGATCCTGTCTGCAGAGGGGAAGGGGGTCTAGGGAGGAGGCCGCTGGGTCGGGAGCCACCTGGTCCTTGCAGGTGAAGCTTCAGGCAACCTTGGATCACATGGTTTTCCTAGCTTCTGGAGAACACAAACTCCTTCCCATAGGGGGACCAGGGGCCCCCTTAGGCCTCCTGGGGTTTCTGCAAAGTGATAGCCTCTGTCTCAAGTCTTATTTCCTCTCTAGCAGCAACGCCCCCATGAATGAGGCCTGGACTTCTCAACAGAGATTTCAACAAAAAAGAGGCTTAAAGGAATAAGGAATTTGCAAATCTTACATGCTGGAAACAGGCCAGGAGTTCAGTGACGCTGCAGGAAACTTGAGATTTTCCCAAGAGCACCAAAGCCCCTCTCTCTAGCTTCCTGCTTGCCCCCAGCACTCTAGAAAGCTCAAATAAGATTATTGGAAAGCCTGGCCATTAGAAGGCAACTCATGGTCTATTTTTAGCCTGGATCCTGTATCAAAACCAAGTGACAAGCATATCCTTAGCATTAACAGCAGCCCTTTGCTCAGAGATAAGGGCTGTGGTTAAGAGTAGTATGCATGTGCATGTACGTGTGTGTGTGTGTCTGTGGCTGCAGACCCTTCCACTGGCTGAGACTTTTAAACTGTCTTTTGCTAATCTATCAGAAGGATGGACACATCTTTAGAAAGCTTCCCAAGAGGAATAGGCCTCAGCTTTGGGCAGAATGTGGCAGAGGGAAGCATCCCTGTGCTGACAGCTAGAAGGGGTACGTTTTACATATTTGGAAACCAAGGCCTAGAGGAAGGCAGAGTGGACTCAAGACAACAATGTCAGATCAGGACTTGAACCCCATACATGAAAACCCTATTTAATGTTACCTTCCCCTCCCCAGGATGGATGGTTGGGGGCCTTGGTGGTCATTCCCTTTCACGTAGGTGACAAGGTGGTTCTCAGGGAACCGGCTACCCGCAGCGCATTTACTCAAGGCCCTCAGCAGAGCGATTCCAGACCCTTCCTCCTGTTTTCTGGGGAGAGCTTCCTACCCTGGGAAGCAGGGAGCTCTTTAGCCAGAGTCCTGGCCTTTTCAAAAGTCAAGGGACACAGGCTCCAAGCTGGCTGTCCCTCTGACCTGCAGCGTGACCTTGGGGAAGGTCACTGCCCCTGCTGAGCTCAGGTGCTCCGTCTCACCATGTGAGGGGTGGGATGAGACCTCCAGCAGCCCTTCCCGTGTTCACTCAGGGCCTCGATGCAGAAGAGCCCACCAGCCCAGCACCCTGGGAATGACACAGGCCCCCACTGGGCTCTGAACTATGTCCCGGGGGCTTCTCTCAAGAGATCTATGTCCTCAGTTCCACCTAGCTATGCTCAGTTTGTGCATCCTTGATCCTCCAAAACACCCGGCCAGTATGTCCAGTTATCTCCACTTACAGATCAGAAAGTGGCATCCCAGAGGGGCCAGGTGGCTCTCCCAAGGTCACACATCAGCAAGTGACAGGGCTAGGACTGGAGCCAGCACTGTTCAAGTCTGAGCTGGGGGACATTTCCCACTTTCCAAGACCCATGCGTAAAACTTGTGGAATTCTATCTCCAGGAAATGGGGCTGTGGTTTGAGTAAAACAAGAGGGGCTCCGTTGACCATTTTCATAACTATACAGTGAGGCATCCAATTCTCACATTTGCCTGGCACTTTACAACTTCAGCCCCCACCTCCACCTCACAACAGTCCTTGAGGAGGTAGAGCAGACCCCCTCAATTCATGCCACACATGAGGATGCGGAGGGCTCCCCAGGTCACAGGTGGTGGGTAGCCAAGGAGAGATTCATCACTGGGCCCCCTCGCCCCAGCCCCAGGCTCACCCAGGTACACTGCTGCTGCCCTGCAGAGCAGTGCTTCTTGAGGGACTGAGAAGGAAAGCGAGGGGCAGATGTTGATAGATGTGCCCACCTGTCCCTGACTGGCTTGCTCCCACCCCTTGGGTAGCCCTGTATGCTGTGCCCAGTGTGCAGGGGATTACAGCCAGGAGGTGGGGTCTTACCAGCAGCAGTGGCGATGCCTAGGAGCCGGCAGGTGTATTCCAGCCCGGTCCAGAACACCTGCAGTTTCATGGTGCCCGGGTCAAGGAGAGGGTCCCAGCAGGGTGGGCAGTAGAGGCTCTGGCCCGAGATGCTCCTGGAAGCCTATGTGCAGGGGGAGGCTGTGGCTGCCAGCTCCAGGCCCCCGTGCCTGGGGGCCCTGCCTTCCCAAACAGTCCGGGCCACCACAGCCTGGCTGAGGTGTGAATAGGGCTCACCTTCCTTGCTTGGGTGACCGTGCCCTTGCCTGGCGCTCAGCTTAATCATTACCTTGGAAGAATTCCCCTACTGCTCTGCACAGCCCTGGCCTGGCCTGGAGCCGCTGTGGCTCCAGCGCAGCCGCCTGAGATCAGGCCGATTAGGGCTGGGCTGGAGGCAGCCTGGGGCTGGCAATTAACCATTTCCAGCGGGGAGGAGACAGACGAGGACCCAGCCCAGTCCCTTCCTTCCTGGGCAGCTCTGAAAAAGTCACACCTGGACCTCAGGCCTGCGGGGGCGGGGAGAGTATGTCTGGAGGTGATGATGTGCATGCAGGTTCATGTGTGTGCCCCTGTGAGAGAGGGGGATGTGTCTTTAAATCACCAGCAGAAACAACTTTTGAAATGAGTTCCAGGCTTCTATTCTTCCGCATATAGGTGGATTAGAAAGCTTTCCAGTCTGTGGTGGATTTGAACTCTGACCAGACATACTTAGCTCAGGCCCACGCCACACATGGACCTTCCTTTATCCCCAACATGCATCCCAGACGTGTGATGTAGGAAATTATCATGATTCTTTGGGAGGAGAGTTGCCACGTCAATAATTAACTGGGTGACTTTGGCGAAACTCAAAGATATCTGGGAGCCTTAGTAACTTCTGCAGAAAATGAATGAGAGGGTTTGGCTGGATGGGTGGTTCTCAAGCTGTGTTCTGAGAGCTCCGCCAAGAAGCCTAGCCTCTAAAATTTGACAATCGTGGGCTTTTATTAATTCTTAATTTACTGACTGATAGAACGCATTGAATGATATCAAGTTTTAATTTTCCTCCCAGGCATTTTTCTGAAATCTTTGACCTGTTTGCTTGTATGGGATAGACAACAAAACAACCAAAAAAAATTCAGGGGAAAAAGTCCCCCAAACCAAATTACAATAATAATGGGGAACTCAGGCATAGTCTGTCTTGCTTTTTTCTTTGGTGAAGATGAATAGACCCTCATATAATGAATAGATATTTTTTGCTATTAAAATTATTCTAATTTGATTAATTTGATCAAGACTTCATAGCATCCATAAAGACTACCATTTTCTCATCTTGCTTTCTGAATGAGTTTAAGAACCTCTGTGTTCGTGTGATCCTCAAGACCAACTTTAAAAATGTTTGATTTGACATACTTATTTCTTGAGTTAGCTGACTGTATTTAATAGCAGACTGTTTATCAACTGCAGACTCCCCAGTTTTCCACAGGTCTTGATACCTGTGTACCCCGCCCCCAGATGCTGGCGCCCGGATCTCTGTGGTACACACCGACCTGCACAGATGTTGCTGCTGGGGCCTGGGCATCAGAGCCCCATGACTGGATGCCCTTTAGGAGCCTGTTCTCTCTGAGCTCCTTGGGAAGCTCTGCTGGCCCCACAGCATCCTTGCTTCTTCCTTGAAGTTCTCCATCTCCCCCAAGCTGAGCCTAGTGCACAGGAAAGTGCTTCCTGAGGAAAAGGCTGTGGAGAGAACTCAGTTCAGGCACTACCCACCATATTAGGCAAAGTGCTTTTAGCTGTTAGGAGGTTAGGGGTGTTCTTCCATCCCTGAAGGTGTCCCTGCTTCACTGGAGCTGCCTCCTAAGAGGGGTGGAAGAGTTGGGTGTTGGGCTGATGGTGGAAGGAGTGTAGGGCTTGTGGCAAAAGCAAAATGTGGAGGGACCCAAGAGAGAGCCCCTCTTGAAGAAACTGCAAAGAAGCATCCCACAGAGTTTCTGAGTCCTCTTACTACCATTCAGCCATCTATGGAGCTCCATGGGGAAAGGAGAAATCTGGCTGGGCAAGCGAGTCCCTTTGACCTCTCAGAATTCAGAGAAAAGACTGCCAGGAACTAGGGGGCCAGAGACTCTAATATGGAAGAGGGCAGAGAAGGTGGTGAAGCTCTCAGACATTCAAGTCTGACTTTGCAGTCACTAATTGCCCAGAGGAAGAAGAGAAGGGACATTTCCCAGAGAACTCAGTGGACCGCCTAGGGAGCTCGTGGAAGGCTGAGAAGGGGGCAGGATAGAGGGAAGGACAAGGAACTGTGGAAGGCTGTGAGGAACCTGCAGAGTGTGGAAAAGTGCTCTGAGCAACAAAAAGGGAGTCTCAGATTACAGCAGCACAGGAAGCAGAGTTCCAGGGACCCTGCTGCTCTGGACAATGGTAGAGAAAGCCCAATTTCAACCTCTATTGCGTCCTAAGGAGTCCAAACTTGCATTAGGGGGTGGAAACTATGGGCGAAGCTTTTAGCTCAGATAGGGGAAGGTGCTCTGACAGTCAATCATCCCCCGACTGCTGAGATGGCTGAGGTCGTGAGTTCCCCGGAGCCCACATGAATACTGGGGGGATGCGGAAGGGGTTGGAGTGACGCAGTGTGCAGTTCTCAAGCACTGATTGAGCAATTATGTCCCAGGACTCTGGTTCTGGACGGCTAGGATTCCTGGAAGAATCCAGACAAGCGCTCGGAGGAGTGCAGGGATGCCACCTAGAACACAAAGGAAGAGAGCCGGGGTCTCTTACCTTGTCTGGCTCCTCTTCTGCCCATCTGCCTACCATCTCTGGATGCCCGGCAGGGGCAGAGAGCAGAGTGGGGAGAGAAAAGAAGAGGTGCCAAGCTCAGCTCTGCAGTTACCAGCTGTGCAGCCTAGGGAGTTCCTTACCCCCTCTCAGTCCTAACCTCCTTACCTGTAAAATGGGTCTACAAGGGGTCTTACTGGGTTAGATGTACTGTGTCAAAAGTACCTATGTAGAGCAGATGCCAGGAGATGGGAGCCAATATGAGTGAACAAAGAAAACTTGACTGTACTGTGGCCAACCCAAGGTATGTTTTATTAACTCAGGATTCCAGCCATTGAATCAACAAGACCCCAAACTGAGGGCACAACCTGGCCCTGACCCCATGTAGAACCAGGGTAAAGGGAGTACCTGATCTTTGGGATGACAGGGCTCGTCCAGAGATTTCTTTACTATGTTGTTTCATTTCCTTGTATACCAACCAGAGTCCCTGTGTGCTGCAGCCATAGAAAGGCAGGTTGACTCAATCACTTAAATAATCCAAGTCCCTTGGTGATAGAATGTCCTGCCTCCACAGCTGTGAAAACTTGTGCTGACATCAGCAACGATTCTAGCAGCTGGTGTTGGCTCAACAGTAACTGCATTCCAGGAGCTGTGCTCACTGCCGTACATGCATGTCTATTCTTCTTCTTATTTACATTTTACAGACGAGGAAGCACAGTCACATTCGGTTAAGTGCATTTGCTCACGCTCACACAAAACAGACATGAAGGGATGATGAGTCCAGTGCTCTCAGCTCGGCCCCTCTGCTGCCCATTGTGGTTTTACAGGTGCCTCTGTCATAAAGTGGCCCAGCCAGAGGAGACCATCCCAGGAGCCCTGGGGCAGATCATTCAGGTGAGTTTCAGGTGGAAACTGGTGTTGACTTGTTCACTGCTCCTAGATCTGAGGAGGCAGTGGTGGACTCGCGGAAGCTCTCCAATGTGTTCTCCTGATGGTGGTCCATGGGAATGAATGCCTCCAGCAGTCAGGCTGCAGCTCTCCCCCCACCTTGTCTAGAGCTTCTGTGTGTTGCTATAAATGGATGCTTCACAGATACTCCTCACCCTACTCCTCAACATATGGCATGGCCATAAATTGTGCATCATTAAAAAGAGTACAAAAATTCTGCATGCCCACGATGGCTCTGGGGAATGCGAGAAGTCAGGAAAAGATGAAATGTGAATATGTGCTAATCTTCATCTGTTGAGGATGAGGAAGCTTCCACAAAATAGTAGGAAGCTCATGGGCATAGCTCAAAGCAAATACCTGGCCCTGGAGAAAAATCCCTGGAGGCAGTCTAAGCCTTTGACCTCTTCAGATCCTTTTGTCACCTCACCTCTCCTCTCAGTGTCTGCAGAAGAAAATAGAAACCCTCAGGCCTGCACCCTCCAAACTCCTTGCGTTCCTCCTAATTGCACCCTCTCCCTCACCTGTTCTTTACTTCCAGCGGAGGAAGAGGGGTTAATCCTTGTACTTGTGCTTTCAATTGCTGTCCTTGTGTGTCTTCTGGGATCTGGGACCCATGTCTTCCAACTTTTCCCTCCACCTGTCCCCTCTACTCATCTATAGCTAAGAGCAAAGCTTTCCTGCAAGACACTGCTTTCCCCTGCCCACCACATGTGGTCTCTCTTCCCTTCATCACCTAGGTTTTTGAAAGTGGTCTAAATTTACCACTGTCTCCGATGTCTTTGTTTTCCATTCCCTTGTCTATCTACTGAAATGTAGTTTCTACCTGCTTCCACGTCACTATGACCACACTGGCCTGACATCTGACCACCAGATCCAGTGGCCTAATTTCTGTGCTCATTAAGCTCCACCTCTTGGGATTTTTAGCATTTGAAACTGTTAACTGTTTCTTCCTTCTGGAAAAGCTCCCTGTCACATTATCCATGGTAATCATCCGTGTGAACTACATGCATTAGGGCTTGCATTCTTTCTACTTTCTCTGTGTCCTTTAATGAGTCCTTTTTCTTTGCTGTTTTCCTAGTGATGATCTGTGGTGAGCAGCCTCCAGATGGTCTCAATGATCCCCTCTCCTGGTATTCACACTTTGTATGATCTCCTCCCGCATTGTACTAGGGTTGGTCTGTGTGACAGAACACGACAGAAGAGGTAGCATGTCAATCCCAATGTTAGGTTATAAAAGACACTACCTTGGTCACTCTCTCTCTTTTAGGGGAAGCCAGTTGCCAGGTCCTGAGGAACCCTGCCTAGAAGCCTGCATGGCGAGGAAATGACATCTCCTGCCAACAGCAGCCATGTGAGTGTGCTTCAAAGCAAGTGCCCAGCCCCAGTCCAACCTTCAGGTGAGTGCAGCCCCAGCTGCCAGTGTGACTGAACTCTCAGGAGAAACTCTGAGCCAGACCCACACAGTTGTTTGTTCTTTCAAGTTGCTAAGCTTTAGGGTAATCTGTTACTCAGCAAGAGTGAAGTAATATATCATTTGGAAACCTCTTTTCTCTCATCCACTCTCTGCTCGTCCTGATTATTTTCTAATTCCATGGTTTGAGTGTTGTCAGGATAAGGATAATTCCCAGTGAAGGCCTCTGCCCCAGGCCCTCTTCTTAGCTGCAGAGCTAAATTTCCTCCTGTTTATTGGTCATCTCTGTATGTCCTGAATTGAATCTAATGTTTCCACTCAGTTATTTTCCTTTTTCCTGAGTTTTACACCTTGTCTACTAGCCTCATTATTATTGTAGTTACCAAAGCCAGAAATACACAAATCGGTTTTGACAACTCTTCTTTTTCCCCAGTTCTGCCAATTCTGCCTTATAATTTCTTTTCATCTGCCTCCCCTTGTCTGCTGCTCTTAGCCCTCTTTGAGCTTAGCCCTCATTATTTCCGTCTCAGTTCACTGACACAGCAGGGTCTTCCCGCCTCCAGTGTCACCGTCTCCAGTCAACCCTCCACCCTGCGCTTGAGTTGTCTGTGGAGACTGCAGCTCTTCACAAGTTACGTCCCTGCTCAATGCTTTCAAAGACTTTCCATTGCCTAAAGAATGACGTCTGAATTCCTTAGTTCAGAACCCAAGCCTTCTGCAAGCTGCCCCACGCCGTCTTTCCGCCTGTCCCGTCTCCATCCCCTCCCTTCTTCTCCAGACCGTCTAGGCTGTCACCTCAGCCCCGCCAGACACACGCTTTCACGCTGCCCTTTCCCATGCTGTTCTCTTGCAGTGTCTTGCCTCCTTCTTATGCAATATTCTCTCCTCCTCATCACCACCACACTCACTATTCAAAGTCCAGGCGAATGGCACCTCCTTGAGGAGCTGTTTCCATCTCCTGCAGTCAGAGTTAATTACCTCTCCTCCCAGCCCCCCAGCCCCCATCACAATGTATTCAAGTTTCCTAAGTTAATGTTGGCGTCTCCCACCCACTGGGGAGATTTGTGGACTCAGGGATAACAGATGCTTGAATGAATGAAGGCGTCTTGTTCAAGGTGACACTTTATTTACGTTTTAGTTCTTTAGGATCAGTTTAGCTAAAGCAGAGGAAGTAGGCAAAGCCACATGTCTAACAGTGTAACAAAGTGCAATGAATATATTTTCAGGCAAATTCACCTTTTCCCCTCACCTCTCCTTCCTTCTCTGTGTTCCGTGAAATCCACGTTTACTCCCTCACAGTGCAGTGGGCACCCAGAATCTGTGCAGGGCCTGTGTTACTGTATAAGGCTGTGTTAATGATTGCCCTTCGAATTTTAGCTCACGGGAGGCAGAGCTGCCCAGGCTCCCTCAGGCGTTGGTCTGTGCAGGGCGGAGTGAGCTACCTGCTCTGGAATGGGGTGGGGAGGGGCTACTGAGCTGCAGCTCACATAAGGGCCTTGGAAGCTCTTGTTTTGCCATCTCGGTTCCGGCAGAGGGGATGGTGCAGTGGTCTTCCGGCCAGGTTACCTGGGGCGATTTCCACCATGCCTCTAAAGGTCAGTGTAAGCTTGAATAAATCATACCTCTTGGGCACCGATTTATCTGTACTTATAATGAGGCAGGTGGACCCTTCAGGTCCTCTGAGTCACTGAGGCTGAGGTCTTTATAGCCTTAAACTCCATTTCTTAAAAGAGAAGACTGACGGGGTGAGGGATTGTCACATCATGTGGGGGTCTGCCACGGGGACCACCTGCTTTGCTGAGCAGACCTCATCAGACACGGTCAGATGGCCTTGCCGGTACAGCCCAGGCTCCTGGGATGAGCTGTCGAGACACAGATTTAAGGTGTGGGGCCATGAGAGGTTTTAAACCTTCCTCGGGCTTAGCCCTCTTGATGACCACAGATTTCTGGAAATTAGTCTCTGACATCAGTCCTCCCAGGAGACGCAGGGAGACTAAATACCTGTCTAGGTTTGTAGCATTTAGGAGGTTAAAGCCCCGCACTCCCAGGAGTGGACTCCAACATGTGGAGGAAGCAGTATTTTAGTCAAAGTCGCCGAATTGCCCTGGACAGGATCCACCTCTGCTGTTGCTGTGAGGAAGGGGTTTCCTCATCAATCAGAGCCTCAAGGGAGGCTCAGGAGAAAGAACACAGACTCCTTCATGAGGGTCCTGGCTGTGCTCTCCCAGAAAGTCACACCGACCCTGGCATGTACGGCTGGAGTGAAATTAGGCAGGGGAAGCTAAAATTTCCCATTCCGTGTCAGTGCTTTTAATGATAGTGTCTCTGAACATTTTGATTTTTTTTTGTCTAAATTAATTCTCAAAAGATGTTTAAGTCTTTGTCAGGAAAAATGGGAATTCTGTAGGTGAATTTTGTTTAGAAGTTGTCCAAAGTCATTTGTAACTTCCTTAAGTGCTAAAATTGTGTTTTATTCATTTGGTTCTGTTCGTTCACTCACCATGACCAAATTGCTAATCTACACACCCAAAAATATATATTTTCTGATATAACTGAAAAAAAAGTCTGTTTTTGAAAACACAAGGGCTTTCAGATGAATGTGGCTATTTAGCAATAAGCATTTGGCTCCTCCTACAAAAATGGAGCATGAGAATTTAAAAAGCGTTCACTCCAAGCACACAAGATAAGCACAAACAGGAGTTCAAGTGAAGGGGCTGGAGGAGTGGTGACGGACTTTACAGAACATGGGGAGACCTGACTACTTGCCCGCAGTGGGTCTTTCCTGTGAGCAGTGAGAGCTTTACTCCGGAAACTCCTGAGGGGCTCAGCACTCAGGAACACCAAGAACCAAGGAGCAGAGGTCAGACTTGGAGCTAAAAATGAGGGTGGGGTAGCTGAAAGTCTGTTAATAGAGCAGTTGGACCCTCAGGTCCTCCCCCTACCCCATTCCATCTGGGGGCCCCCATCCCCGCTCTCCACCTGGCCCTTCTCTTACCCCCCATCCAGTGTAGTCTGGAGGTTTACTCTCCAGATGAACTGAGTGGTGATGTGTCAGGACCTGGGAGCCTAGGCAAAGCAGAGGACAGAAGATAGGGACTAAAGTCAGACTTGTGCTGACCTGTGGGCTCTTCAGCCCCTCCCCCGCCCTGTCTCTAGAACGGCAGAGGCTGACCGGTGTCACCAGGCGGGCAGCTGGAGGACTCTTCCTGGAGAGTGTGGCTAGCTCCAGAGAAGACCTGGCTACTAACCTGTGGGGGACCAAAAAGTCTGGTGAACCTCTGGTGAAACCCACAGGTTCTTGAAATCTCCATCAACATTCACGCATAACACTTCAAATCAGTTTTTCGGTATCTCATCCTGAATATAAGGACAGCCCAGGCTCACCAGGTATTTGAGGAAAGTCTCCCTCATGACAGAAAGAGCCCAAAACAAACAGAAAAGGAGGATCCAGGGAGGTGGTATGGACAATGTAGGACATATAGAAAACACAAAATAATAAACCCCATAATTACTACCTAGAAACACATATGAGAAGATGTTACATCTATAAGACAAGGACAGAATAGAATGAATAAATAACCAGAGCAGAAGAATCTCAAAATGAAAAACAAACAAAACCCAAACAAAATAAAGCAAACAAAAACAACAGAACAGTTGGAAGCTAAAGTCAAGTAGAACAAAAGATGAAGAAAGGGAAATAGAACAGAAAGGCCAAGTCCATCTACTGACCTCCAGGAGTGCTAGAAAGACAGACAGAGAAGGAAAAACCGTCAAAGATGTAACACAAGGAAATTTTCCAGATCGAAGAAAACAAGTCTCCAGAATGATTATGTTTAAGGAAGACGCGAGGAGAGGTAGAGATAAGGAAGCCAAAAGTTAATGCCTACAGCTGATCAATCAAAAATTGCAACATGAGTATGTTACTAAAATATATGAAAGTGAATATCAGAAGAATTTGCTAGAAGAGTTTACAATGCTTGTCTTTGGGGAGTGGAACTGGTGACACAGGGGACAGCTTTTTGTTGTTTTTGTTTGTTGCTTTAAGACTTTTATTATTTCTTGACTTTTTAAGCTTGGTGCATGTATTACTTTGACAAAAATCAAAATGTACTTTGAAAAAGGAAACAGGGATAAAAGTTAAGAAAGCATCCCACTCCTGATGTTAATATGTTAGAGTATATCATTCTAGATATATGTTATACAGAAAAATATATTTTCTTACCACAACAGGATTATAACATCCATGCTGCTAGTTGTTTTTTTTTTTACCTAAAAATATACCAGAATTGTGCACTTCCCAGTAAAACATGTACTCCCAGTAAAAACATAAGCTATAGAGTGCTTACATATGGAAGACACTGCAGAAGAGAAGGAAGCTGTATAGAGTTAACAACTATAAAAGCTGCATGAACTGAGTGCCATGGGAAAGAAACAACAGGGCTGAGCTGATTTATCTAGGAAGTGGTTTCCAGGAAGTACTCCAAGCCACAAATGTTGAGGCCTCGGTGATGGAGAAGACAAAATGCCCCAGGACCACGCCAGCCCTATGCCATCCATGGCTGTTGAAGTGAATGCCTGGGCCTGGCTGGAAGACTGGGCCCACGTCAGTAACGGCTGTAGCCCATGTAAGGGCCAAGGGACCGGGCCTTGCTTGGTTACAGGAAGCTCTGTCCCTGGCTAGGAAGGAGGGTGGGTGGAACCAGGTGCCTTCTCCATCTTGGTGATGATATTCACCATGTGCCTCACCACACTAGACCTGAATCTTTTTTTCCTTGCTGAGAAGTTTCCAGCAGTTCGAACACTGTAAGCTGTGTAATGATGAGCTGAGCTGCCTTGAGCCTGGCGAGGTCCCATCACTGGAGGATTCTGGGGAGAGGCTGTGTTGGGCCAGTGGGGATGCCTACGTGATCTGCTTGGGATGAAGTAAAAGCTGTCTCGCTTTTTCTCTCTTTTGTTTTTTTCCTGTGATGCCTCATCCTTCTACTCCTTCCACCTACAGTTTCTGCCTGTATAATTCCAACCTGTTTTACCTGGTCCAAAAGACTACCTTGAAGTGGGGTTCTGGAAGCTTTGGGATGGAGGCGACTGCACAAGGGCACAAACAGGACAGGGGCAAGGGGCAGCACATGGAATATAGAACCACAGAGTTCTGGGGCTGCAACAGGAGCCTGATTACTGTGAACATGGGGGGAACTCAGGTACACTGTTCTCCTTACTGAACCCAGTGGGAGCCATTGTTGCAACTAAAACACATGTAAAAAATGTTAGTTCCACTTATTGCTCCCATCCTTTCTGTATGTTTCCTATTTCTGCTGTAACAAATTCCCACATTTAGTGGATTAAAATGACACAGATTCATTATATCACAGTTTTGGTGGTCAGAAGTCCCACACAGTTCTCACTGGGCTCAAATCAAGCTGCCACTAGGCTGCATTCCTCTCTGGAGCTGCTGTGTGAGGACCCCTTTCCTTGTTCATTCAGGTTGTTGGCAGAGTTCAGTTCCTTGTGGCTGTTGGACTGAAAGCCTGGTTTCCCTGCTGGCTGTCAGCTGAGGGGTGTTCCCAGCTTCTAGAGGGCACTTACATTCCTTAGTTTGTGGCCCCCTTTTTCATCTTCACAGCCATCAAATGTGGTTGAGTCCCTCTCACCTTCAAATCTCTCTTTTACATCCTCTCTCTCCAAGATGGGAAAGTGGCTCTGCTGTGATTGCGTTGGACCCACCTGGATAACTCTGCATAGTCTCCCTATCGTAAGGTCAGCTCATTAGCAACTTAATTCCATCTGCACACTCACAAGTCCCAGGGATTAGGACACGGACATTGTGGGGGGGCATTAATCCACCTGCTACACCCTCCATCCTTCCTCTGCAGATCTGACACAAGATTAGGGTGGAGAACCTAAGCACTAGAAGTTGGGGTATTTTATTTAGCCTTGCAGAGAATCCTTGCACTGGAGGAAAAGCTTCAATTGAGTGAAAGGTAGAAACCAGCAGCTTTTGGACCAGTGGTTCTCAAAGGATGCTCTCTGGACCAGCAGAATCAGCATCACCTGGGAACTTGTTAGAGATGAAAATTCTGGGGCCACACCCAGAACTACTGAATTAGAAAGTCTAGGGTTGGGGCCCAGCAACGTGGGGGTTTAATAAGCCCTGCAGGTGACTCTGATGGGATCCCTTGCTCTGGAACAGTCATCCTTCCGTGCCTCACTGTGGTCCTGTGCTGGCCTGTCAGGGTGGCCTTAGGCTGGGCTTTCTTCTCTGCACTGTACTCAGCCACTGAGGGCTTCTTCTTAGGCTGCCAGTGCCTCCCAGCCGCTCTGGGCCTCCCTGGGGAACTGGGCACTCAATTTCCTCAAAAGTCAGGATGCTAATGTTCTGCAAAGGTAACATGACCCAGAAAATTGACTAGGAGGAACTGAAAAGCCTCTGGCAGGGTTTTCTGGGAAGCCAGCTGGCCTCATAGCTCAGACAGGGCTGTGAGAAGTCAGGACTGCAGGGCAGAGCCTCAGAGATGCCTCCAGCATAGGATGCAGGCTGGCCTGAGCTCTGCAGTGTTGCTGCAGGCGTTCTTTGTGTGCTGGTGTTTGAGGACCAGGTGAAACCAGAGATCTCGACCCTAAAGAATGATCAACCTCAGGGTTCACCCTGCAGGGTTAACAAGCACCCAGGTGATGGGGTCCTTCGACTTTTCTGAGAAACCTAGACTCACTCTTTCCCTAGGAGTCACCTAAGACATTGGGCCTCATTCTTGACTGCTCATAGGAATCATCTAGGGAGGTTTTCAAAATCCTGATGCCCAGGTAGCACCTCAGACTAATTCAGTCAGAATGTCTAGCGGTAGGACCCAGGTTCAGCATCCTTTTTAAAGCTCCCAGATAACTTTAATGTGCAGGTAATGTTAAGAACCACTAGTCCAACACTATGGCTCTTCATCCTGACTGTACATTGAAATAAACTGGGAAACAAACGAAAATCAGCAGGTGCTCAGTGCTATGTACCAGTCTCCGGGGAGGCCAGCCTGGGCGTTGCAGGTGTTAGAACTCCTCAGGTGCTGCTAGTAAGGTGCAGCCAGGATGAAACCCCCGGTCTAATGGGAGTAGTGCTGTCTCTTGTTGGCTGTGTGAGGTCTTGAGGTTCAGCTCCATCCATCAACTGTGGGGCGGGGTCCTCATCATTTAATTTCAAGATGTGAAGCACCTCACCTAGCCTTGGCCCATGGCAGTGCTCCGAGAATTTTCCTTTGTCCTCTGTTAAACTGGCTTTTATCTGTGTCCAGCAAGGAAAACTGTGGTAGAAGAGAGGATTGGGCCCACATACGGGACCTGAGTGGTATCCCTGAAGTGACCATGGAGATTGAAGCCTAGCTTTAGTCAGAGCTCTTTTTTTTTTCTTAATGAAGACTCAGTACTCATATTTTGATGGATTGTAAAACAATTTCCCTCATCTTCCCTCTCTGCCTTTCTCCTCTGGCAGTTCTGTATAATGCACAGAGAAGCCAGACAAAGGAACAGAAAAGCTGACGACTCCTCAGCACTTGCAGGTATGACAACATGGCAACCACACGAACCTTCCAGGTCCCCGTTTGGGGAAGGAGGGTGAAGCAGCAGTGTCTGGAAGCCCACTCTCAGCCTTCCTCTCTTTCTGACAGGCAGGTAGGATGTCTCACGAGCTATCCTCTCTGCAGCTCTTAGCCTTCAGGGTTCACTTTATAGCTGCCAAAATCGGTGGGCCATTTCCCTTCAGCTACAGGCCCCCAGAGTATCGTGTAGTGTGGTTGATAACAGCAGGGTCTGTGGGCTGCTCAGGTTCAGCTGTTTACCAGATGTGTCACCCTAGGCAAGTTACTTACTCTCTGAGCCTCGGTCACTCCATCTGTTCTTAGTGGGTACAGATTTTAGTTCGTGACACTCAAGTATGAGAATCATCACATTTCTCCAAAGTAGATAATCTGCCCCAGCTTTTAATGACTAAGCCGGTGGGTGACGTGTTCTGTCCAGTTAGAGGACCTCCTTCTCCATTGGATTGAGCAAGAGTCTCAGGGGATTTAAATGGCCCAAACACTCAGAAGAGGCCCTCTGGTATTCATTCCACGTTTATCACCACTGAAATTTTCTTTGTTCAAATCCACATGTTTACTGAAGACACACGGTCCTGAATCATCTGTATCAGGTCATGGGATGGTGGCAGAGTGCACGAATGGCCACGATCCTTCACTCCTTCGTGTATCCTCACTCTTGGCAATGTGACATTGCAGCTCCTCCCCTAGCCTTTGAACCAGGGCTGGCCTGTGTCTTTCTTTAGTCAATGGAAGGCAGTGGAAATGAAGGTGGGCCAGCTCTGAGCCTCAAGGCCTCATGTGCTTCCGTGTTCTCTCTTTCTCTAAACTCACCCAGGTGCCAGTGGAACAAGTCCAGGCCAGTCTTCTGGAAGACAGGCTGTCCCAGACCAGCCAGGCCTGAGCGGAGTCAGCAACAGGAGACAAAACTGTAGTTGAACCTGGCTCAAGTTGCCAAGCTGCAGAATTGTGGGATGAGAAGTGCTTGTATTCTAAGTCACTTTGGCATAGGATGTTTGTTAGTCGAAGCTGACATGGGGGCCTCCACCACTTTGGGACTGCACAGACATAGCTGCTGCTACTTGTTGAAAGAAATCCAATTCGTGCCCAGACTCGTGAAGAATTCCCCTCCCCACTCTCTCCGCAAGTTCCCCAGTGTTCCCTCTCAGCTCAGCCACCTTCAGCAAACTAGAGTCTGTGAGGGTGATGTCTTTCTTTTGAGCACTGTGCAGCTTTGGCTCTGGTTTCTGGAACGCGAACACTAGGCACAACTCACTGGGGAAGGGCTCCTAGGTTAGAAGACACAGAGTGGCCTTTATCTCACAATGAAGGGCATCATTTCATTTCATTCTCTGTAGCAAGGAAAACAAAGTACAACTCTATAGAGAAAATGGCACTGGAGCCTGCCAGGACCTAATAAATGAGGGTGAACTAATGTGTGTGGGGTGCATAGCACAGAGCTGGGTACACAGTTTCTGTGAGATGGTGGGGAAAGGGGCTGTCATTAGTATCACTGTTGCTCTGTCCACACTGCACTGAGGTTGTGCTGGCCTCCTGCCTGGGGCCTGCCCGTTGTTGCAGCCATAGAGAGAGGCAGGATTGTCTCTCGCGGGTGCCTGGCAATGAATGAGCTGGGACGAGGGATTCCTGCTCTCCCCAGCCTGAAGGGCTGTGCCCAAACTTGCTTCCTTCAGAAAAGGCCCCGAATTCTCTGGATGTGGGGCAGCTCCCACTTGCCAGTACTCCTCTAAGCAGTTGGCTTGTGTGCTCAAAATAGTTATTCTCCCCATGCAAAGCTACTCTCCCACGCGTCCTGTCAAAGGGAGAGCAACGAGGGCTGGATGGGTCTTGGTGCCTCCCAGCCTGTTGTTCTATAGGATGCCCTGGGATAATGAGTGACTTTTGACCCTGCTGACCTTTCTGCTTATGAGTTTCAGCCTGTACTAAGTGACAGCCCTGGTGATACTGAGCCTGTGGGATTCAGAAGTCCTCCTAGGGCCTCTCTTGGTCTTTGTTCCCTGGGTGTTGGGAGGGACTTGGAGGAACACAGTAGACTCAGGGAGCAGAGTGGAGCTGCCATTCAGTATGGCCATGGGCCCTCCCCATGGGGTTGTTCCATTTTTCTTGTCCCAGGAGCTTGGGGTGTATGTGCACTCCTGGAGAGCCGGCCTTGCCTTCTTCCAAGGAAGTTTCTCATGCCTCATAGGGGGAGATTTGGTTTCTAGTCCTGCCTGATGTCCCTTTCCGATCAGCGTATTTGGCTTCCCTTCTTTTGGGACTGCCACGGCGTAATGATGTATTTCATGCTTCTTCTGAAGGGGATCTTATGTCTGAGTTCACCTATTGACATGTAAACCTTTTGTTCTTGCTGAATGACTCAGCTGGGATGCAAAGGTCAGTTTCTTTGAACAGATTTGTTAACGATGATCTCAAAATAATGTCACCCATTTGAGGAACAGCAGGTACTGCCCTTAATAGACCTTGATGGGCTTGTCTGGGCCAAGGGCTGGCCTGGGAGTGATAGGCTTGGGGCCTGCTTACCTTGTATAAACCCTGGGCCTTGCTGATCTCATCTGTACAATGAAGTGAGAGGGTCTGAGGATCACAAACATCCTCCAGCTCTGAAACCCTGAGACTGTAAAACGAGGTGAAACTTATTAAGTAGGGGAGATGATCTCTAGCCAAGAACACAGATATCTTTCCTTCAATCTCCACTTAACTCCTGCTGACGTCCCCAAGGTGCCCCTCCCTAAGAGTTCAAGATCTGACCTTGTGTAACTCTTAGGCAAGAGAGCACCTTCTTGCTCCCTGTTTTTTCAGACCGTGGAATGCCAGCATACGAACCAGCTGGGATTTATATCTCTAGCATTGGTCACTGTTTGGTGCTTGTTGGATTTTGAGATATAAATTATGCCTGTGAATGTGGCCTGCTCCAGGACACGTGTTACTTATTGTTTGAGGTTGAGATGTATAAAGGATCAGATGTGGGAGACCGAGCGAGTCTGGGTAGGGACAGTTTACAGGACCTGTATTCTTGTCCCCTGTTCTTCATTCACTCACGTTGGTTCCAGGCATTTTGAAAATGAGCAATGGCCCATAAACTTGAATGCAAAGCTTGGGTGAGCTGCCTTTGGCCTTGCCATCCTCTCCAGCCCTGGTCTGTGCCACACACAGGAGTGGCGGGGTAGAAGGGGAAGGAAGTGCTGGGACTGACCCTCAGATTCCCTAGGTCTGACAGTGACACATTGCCAAGCTTGCTAGACAGGCTGCCAGTGCCCTGTCACCTCTCTTTCTATGGAAAGAAACGTAGAGACAGTTATAAATTTGTTGAGATTACCTTTGACAATGCCTTAAACTGCCTGTAAGGTATAGAATAAATAGGCTGGTGTCTACAGCCCTGGACAAAAATGTGTGCTATAGATGAATAATGCACAGAGCAATGGAAGCATGCAATAAACATATCTGCAGGATGCAATCTGACACTATTTCATTGTGATTACTTAAAAGAGAGCAAAAGACTACTTCACACCCATTCGCATGACTTTACTAGAAAAATGGAAAATAATGGGTGTTGGTGAGGATCTGGAGAAATTGGAACCCTTCTGCATTGCTGGTGGGAAAGGAAAATGGAGCAGTCACTTTGGAAAACAGCTTGGCAGTGCCTCAAAGAGGTCAACATAGAATTAGCATATGATCTAGCAATTCCACTTCTAGGTGAAGCTAAGTGAAATGTCAGACACAAAAGGACAAATACTGTGAGATCCCACTTAAATGAGGTACTTAAAACAGGCAAATTCAGGGAGTAAAATGGAAGTTCCTCGGGGCTGGGGGAATGTGGGCAGTGGGGAGTTGTTGTTTAACAGGTACAGAGTTTCAGTTTGGGAAGATGGAAAAGTTCTGGAGATGGACGGTGGTGATGGTTGCACAACATTGCGAATGTTCTTAATGCCACTTAAAAATGGTTAGGATGGTAAGTTTTGTGTCTATTTTAGCACAATAAAAAAAAGAGAGCAAAAGCACCGGTGGCTGAAGTCAGCTCGTTGGCCCTACCCTGCAGTGGACGCCAGCACGTCCCATCTGTGCTTCACCATGGTCCTGTTTCGGGGCAGAGCTGGGACACTGGTCCCATGGTATAGATGAGTAAACAAGGGGACAGGGAATTTCCCAAGGGCCTGTTATTCTCTTTTAGTTTCTTCATAGCACATCCGTACATATTCTTGTTTGTTTGTCTCTCTTCCATTGGGATATGCATTTTCTCAGCACAGGGACTTCATGGAGTTGCACACCTCAGTATTCCCAGGGCCTGCTACATGAAAGACATTTCTATTGAAGGAAGAAGCAAATGACACTATTCGTCTGAGGCTGATGCCTGGGCTGGCAGGGAGCACACACAGAACATGAGCGTCGTCCTTCTGGTTCCAGCTCCCTGTGTTCTCCTCCTCAGGATGCTGGATGGGCAAGTGGGGACCCCATAAACATGAAGGCCCTTCATGTTCCAAACCAGGATAAAGGGCCTCCAAAGAGCTGCACTCTGAGCAATAGGGGCCTCTCTTGATGGCTGTGGGGCCTCCCCACTGGAACTGCCCCATTTTCTGGGCTGGAACTCTTCCTGGCCTCCCTCCCCACCCTACCTTGCCCCGTCCCAGCATACCCCAGCACTTGGACGGGTGTGCTCTCTTCTTTTCCTTTGCTCCCACTGGACCCAGGCTGTTCTGCCTCCCTAGTCCTGTGCCAGAGCGAGAGCTCGCCCTGCCCCTCTCAGGGTAGCCAAGAGCCAGGGCCTGGGCACATTTGGGGAGAAGGTGAAAGCTGACTCCAGGCTGAGCCCTCAGCAGCCTTCTCCACCCTTTAGCACTTCCTCTCCATTCCCAGAGCTCCCTGGGGCTGCCATTTCACCTTTGCTTCTCACCCTCATCTCCTGCACAACGTGCCTGCCCTGTCAATGCTGACCATAAATCAAGTTGCCCCTTGTTGAACGAGCAAGTGCTGCCTCTACCAGACCTGGGTCCCACTCCTGTTTTTGGATACATCAGGGATGTGGGGCCAGCCTGGGAGTGACAGGCTTGGGGCCTGCTTACCTCATATGAACCTCTGGGCTGTGATGATCTCATCTGTATGATAAGGTGATAGGATCTGAAGATCACAAACATCCTTCCAGTTCTGACACCCTGAGATTGTAAAAAGAGGTGAAAGCTTGCTGAGCAGTGTTGATGATCTGCCAGCCAAGGACATGGACATATTTCCTCCAATCCCTGCTTGGCTGATATCCTGTGTTCAGAGTCATGGGGCACCACCAGTTACTTCTGCTTCAAAATAGCTCAAAGCTTTCGTCTTTTCTCAGTCCTGATCCTCAGTTTAAGCCTCCTTCTGAGGCTTCTAACTTGGCCGATGACATCAGCCTCTACCCATCACTTGGGCTTAAAACCTCAGAGTCAGCTTCTGCTTCTAGTTTTCCTTCAGCCCTTCCCAGTTCAGCATAAGCCCTGCTCTTCCCACTTCCCTGGCATTGAGCTCATCTGCCTCCTTATTTCCACCCCAGGGCCTGCCTGTTTATCCTCTTATGTGTGCCGTTGACTGCTAGCTGATTTCCCCACCTCTCGTACCTCCTCTCACCATTCCAGATGCTGCACTACAGCTAGAGGGGTCATTCAGAGACACAGAATGAACCATGTCACTCCTCATTGTAAAATGTCAACAGTTCCTGCAGGGTACACATGCAGCCCTCACTAGGCTCTGGGACGAGTGTGCTGGCTGGTAAATGTTTAACAGGCGGCCATGAAAAAAGCCCTTATTTATAGTGTCTGCCAATTTGTGTGGGGTAAATACTCCCATTGTGGCTGATTTCAAGCTACCAACCTGATGTTACTGAATGCAGAGCTGTGAAGACACACAGTAGCACACAGTTATATATATTTCCTTCATGCAGATACAATGGGCGCTAAATGACTTTGAGAGCAGAGATACGAGTGAAATGTAATAAATTAATTGGACCATGATGAGTTTTGAATATTTATTAGATTTTACTATATAATTTATTTATTCGAATACAATTTAACTTTTAATGATGACTTTGTTTAACAACAAGCTCTTAAAATACCTGAAAATTTAACAATCATCTCTCACAAAACAACATGCGTCGACTCCAGCACGTAACTGCCTATGACCCAGCTGGTCTCTGTCTTGACTGGGCTGTAGCAAAGGACCGTTGGCTTGGGAGTTGAACTTCATCAGCTTGCACAGGGATTCTTGCCTGGTTTCTGATGAGCAAGTCCTGATGAGGTCTTGTCCTACTCTGGTCTCCTCCTCAGAATCTCAGGTCCTCCAAAAAGTGGTCCCATCTTGTGGTTCTCCAGTTCCTTCCACCTTCAACAATCTACTCTCAGTTGTGTTTGTGATGTATTAGCAGCAGCCAATGCCAGCCCCCTGCATGGGCCAGTGCAGGGGCATGCTCTCTGTGGGGTTCTGTGTTGCCAGACCACCTATTTCCTTTTCACCATCATTCTCGCAGAGTCTGAAGGCAGGAACTCTGTTCTGTTTTCTTTTTGGTGGAGTGGCTTGGATAGCCTGTGACCTGGGCTGTGTGTGTCTGACAGTCTTCTTGCTGTGAAGCATGCACATCATTAGACTTCACTTTACTGCTTCCCACAAGGAAACGGGGGGCTCCAGATTTCTTCCTGCAAGAGGAAGTATATTAAAAATAAAACAAAACCAAATGAAAGATGTCCTCAGCACATCTGGGCGATGTACACATCAGGTTCCTTTGTCTTTTGGGGGTCCAGGAAGTTGGAAGAGGCCAGGGAGATTAATAAGTAGAAAAAAAGGAAGAGGGAGAGAGAGGTCTGTCCCTCCTCCCCCCATCCTCTCATGAAGTCAGCCTCTTGGAGGATTGCTGTGCTGTTCTCAGAGTCAGAATAGGCCCCAGTGACCTTCACACCCACTTAAGGAGCTCTAGTGAAATAGACTCTCCGAATAGAAATCACCTCCTTATCTTACAAGGAGAGGCTTGTGCACACTTGGGAAAACTGTGCTCTAATTTGGATCCAGACAGAATTAAGTGCTAGAGGCATATTCCAGAGTCTGAGAACCTGAAGGACAACCATCCCGAAATGTCAGAATGGAGAAAACTATCTGTGGAATTGAAATAGAAAGCATTGCGTATTCAATATTCAATCCTTAATCCATGCATCCTTTTCACTTATGGAAAACAAAGCGCAGATGGCTTTGGAAAGCTCCTGGAATCTGATAAAATGCCATTTAAAATCATTCTGTGGTTTTCCATTATGAGAAGTCTGAGAGATTGGTAAGATTTATGGTTGGTGTTGTAAGATCCCTGTAGAAGAAGTTTTCTTTGTAATCAGTCATCCTTAATCTCTGATATTCATTTTCAAATACGCAGAGTAAATGGGAAGGAACCCCTTCCTGGGAGGGGACAAAACCAACGTAGCTTTCCTTGAAGACTGCTCATAGCAATGGTGCCAGTGCAAGCTTAAATGTGAGCCAGCCTGATCCTTGGGCCAGGATTCTGGGTTGTTGGCCCAGCCCCTCAGTCCTCCATAAGGGACTCTGCACCCCAGGACTCTTTGTAGGCCCTTTGCAGTTGGCCCAGACATTTTTCTGACCCTCTGTGTCTTGTCTCTTCCTCTGTCCACCAGCTTGAGCACCTTTCATCCTGTGGGCTCTTTGCCCATTGTGACAGACTTGGTCATTTGTGTTCTATGCTGCCAGAAAACCTTATCCACACCTTTAAGGTTGTCCTTATCTCACTGTAATCATCATCATCATCACCATAATCGTCACAGCCACTACTAGTTCTGAAGACTTACAAGGTGCTAAGCACTGAGCTGAGCAGTTTGAGTGGTTTATGTGTCTATGTCCCCTACCCCTTGTTCTCGGAGCTCTGGGAGGCAGGGACCAAGTTTAATACACCTTAGTCCCTTTGCTCCGGTGGCTAACATAATGCAGAATTTACAGTGGGTAGCCTATATGTAAATATTTATTAAAGGAACTTGGGAGTATTGATTTGTAACTGTGTCCTTTATAAAATCAAACTCATTTCTATTTAACATTTTAATAAAATGGCTTTAGTCATTTGTCTTTTGCAAGAAAGTCCTTCCTCCTCTTAATGTCCCTTCTCCCATATTAGATGTAATACATCCACAGGACACTTACTCAGTCCACAAGCTCAGCCCAGCTTCTCCTCCCTTCCCACTGAGGCCGAGATTGGAGGACTCCATTGCTGGGACGAGAAGCTGTTTCCTGTGATGTGGCTACAGGGTGGTCACATTGATCTTGTTCCTGTCATGAAACATGCCTCATCATTGGGTGTTTCTGCAGCCCCCTAGGGGTCTCCTTCACGTGGTTGAGGGATTAAACTTGGACAATAAAAATTCAGTGTATGTCCACCACATGGGTGGATGTCACGAGAGTGTCATTGATACTCCAAACTGCTGAGCTCAAACTTCAGTATTAGATTTAGAAATAGTTGCTTCTGTACGTCCCCATAACCCTAGTGGTGGATGACCTCTTACATCTTAATTAAAATCATCCCTTTATCACTCGTCTTCCAGCTCTAAATAACTCTGTCTTGTTGTTAAAATTTAGTTCCCTGTACACTAGCAATTTTTATTGTTTCCCAGAGGTGGAGATGTTCTCACAGTGATGCTGGCAAAGGTGCAGGTACTTCAATCTGACCTACCAGGGACTTGTGGGGTCTGTGTTGGGGCCAATGGATCCGAAGCAGAAGTTATAAACCCCCTTTCTATCTCCTATCTGCACTCCAGTGCAAAAGAAAGTCGGGGAAAGCAGAAGTGAGGTGGATGAAGGAGAAGGACCTCATGTGGCTTTTTCCCCTTAATAAATCTCTTCACAAAATACATACATGATTGTTCCCATCAGCATGGCGACATGCTGGGATTTCTTGGAGAGAGAGAGACAGAGCAAGAATATCAATGTTTAGTTGCCGCCCCATTTCTCTGCTCCCCTGAGAACATGGCTTCTGAGCGAGTGGTCTGCATTTGCTGTCTGTTTGGTGTGTGGCATAAGGAGAAAGCTATCCCACCCCACACTGTTGGGTTGTAGAAATTGTATAATTATATGGTTGGTCAATGCATGTTGACAAATTGGATACTTTAACGTCTGAGTCTGGGTTTTCTGAGTCATCCATAGTTGACCTTGGTATTTAGTATAAATACTGAAGGTCATCCATAGTTGACCTTCAGTATTTATAGAGCACCTATGGACTGCTTGCCCCTGCCAGGCAGAGGGGATACAGACAGGAATGACACACTTCACTGTGTCGCACGAGTTTCTGGTTTGGGAGCTCAGAACTGGGGGAAGCAGGCAAGGGTTGTGACTCAGGAATGCATTTCATAGACTCTGCCTCTGTAGGACTCAGGGAGAGGCGAGGTTAGATCCATATCCATGTGGGCATCGAAACCCTTCCTGGCAAGTCCCCAGCAACTAATTCAACTTGGGAATTCAAGGTGGGGCCTGTAGCAGTAGACACGATTTGTCCTTTATAACCCAGGGCATCTCCTCCCACCCAGAGATCTCCATACAATTCTTAGGCCCATGATCTTCACTGAGCTTTTTAAAATTGCTTTAATTGAAGTACAACCAATATACAGTAAAATGGAAGATTTTAAGCCTTCGGTTTGGAGAATTTTGATAATCATATCTATCTGTGTAACCACCACTCAAAACAAAATGTAGAGCATCTTTAACCCCGAGAGAGCCGCCTCACACCCCTCTCCAACCAACCACCCAACATTGGTGTTCTTACTTTCGTCTCTCCAGATTAGTTTTGACTATTCCAGATTTAATATAAATGGAATTGTAAGTATGTACCCTCCTGTATTTGGCTTCTAAATATTTTAAGATTCATCCATTCAGTTTTTATATTGGTAGTTCCTTCCTCGCTATTATGCCACAGTTCGTTTATCAATTCGCCTGCTGTTTCCAGGGTCTTTTTTTGACTATTTGAAGCAAGCTGCTATGAACATTCAAGTACGATGTTCTTTTGTAGACACAGGTTTTTATTTCTTGTGGTAAATACTTGTGAGGGGAATTGCTGAGTCAGAGGGTAGATGTATGTTTAACTTTATAGAAACTAACCAGTCTCTTTCGGGGTGTGCTGATCTACACGCCCAGCAGCCGTGAAGGAGAGCTCTGGCTGGCTCTGATTTTAGCAACACTAGTGGGTGTGAAATAGGATCTCATCGTGGAGTTTTAATTCACACTTGTTTGGCACATTTCACACCATCCTCCTGGATGTGCACAGCTTACCTGTTAGGTAGTTTGAGGATGTCTTGGGGTGTTTATAGATAAGGAACCCGATGCTCATGTAGAGTGTGTGCCTTGCCCAATCAGCCAGATGAAGCCGGCAGAGCCAGCATTCCAGCCTGGCTCTGGCTGTGTGGTAAAATGAAAAATAGACATTCGATCTTTGACCCTGGTTCCTGGCACAGAGCTCCTAAAACCCTCGGAACTTCCTGATAGGAGTTCTTTTATTATTCATAATGAGCCCCTTTACACCACACCTGAGTTTATGCTATTGCAGCGACTATGCTAATACAGGTGCCTAGAGAGCTTCAGGAAGGGGGCTGGTTGCCAGAGGAACCAACTACATGATCAGAGGATTAGAATTTTCAGCCCCACCCCCCTGACCTCCGGGGAGGAAAGAGGGGCTGGAGATGGACTTTAATCAGAAATGGTCATGGTTTAATCAATTGTGCTTACATTAAAAATAACCAACAATAAAAAACCAATAAAAGCAAACTTGGATAAAAATTCTGAAAGAGTGAATCAGAGCTTCTGAGTTGGTGAACACATCCAGCTGCTGGGAGGGTGGTGCACCTGGAGAGGGCACTGAAGCTCCCTGCACCCCCACCCCCATACCTTACCTCTCTCTCATTTGGCTATTCATTTATATCCTTTATAATAAAACTATAATTGTAAGTACAGTTATTTTCCTGAGTTTTGTGAATCTTTTTAGCAAATTAACCTGAGGGGCAGTCATGGGAACCCTGAATTTAGTTGGCCAGGCAGATGTGCAGATTGTCTGGGGACTCCATTTGCAGCTGCATGTGAAGTGGGGACAGTTTTGTGGGACTGAGCCTTTCACCTGTGGGGTCTGCACTAGCTCCAGGTGGTTAGTGTCAGAATCTAATTGAATTGTTGGACCTCCACACGGTGTCGGAGAAACAGAGAACTGGTGTTAAAATGATTTATGTGACGTCAGCAAAAACCACACTGGCTGACTCTTAGCTACTTCCTCCCACTGCCCCTGTATTTTCTGTGGGCACATAATACTAAGTTGCCTGCCAGTGTTGGAACCTAAGAGTGACAAGAGAGCCCTCTGAGCCGTGTGAAATATGCTGACGTTCGTGTTAAAACAGCAGCCTCATTATGTGAGCGGAAGTCTCCAGGGATTTGCCAGACACTATCTATCAAGCTTCTTGAGACAGACTCTTACAAACACTGAATTCCAGAACGTGTCACAGAGCCACGGAGGGGAAGCAGACAACATAAATTGTCAACTGTGAGTTGAGGGAGGTGACATGGCAAAGTCTTGGAAGAATACTTTAATGGAAATGTAAATATCATCAATGAGCAAGACTAAATGGCAGTAGAGTGATACTTAGGGATGTTTTATGAGTTTTGTTATGTTTTGTGCATTTTAAAGGACTAATAATAGGAAAAGAGGGATACATAATTTTAATCTCTCATTAATATTTTTACATAATAAAAATATACATTAATGGTCTTTGGACTACTTATTAGTTTCAATTTTTCCAGAAATGTTGCTTTCCAGAGTATTTAGGACTTCCCTGCTCGTACTGAATTGTTGAGCCTGGAGCCTGTTGCAGTTCAGAATCTGAAGCCGACTTTTTCACGAGGATATCTGGGTGATAACACTAAACTGCTCAGGCAAGCTTTCCCACAATCTGTCTATGAATTCCTGGTGCATTGAGACTGCACAGGCACATGAGCATGTATTGAGGAGAACCACAATGTTGGACTTCCAGTTCTGTAGAATTTTGCAAGAAGTGGCCCTACACATCATCTGTTTTTACCACTTGTTGGAAGACGAAAAGCTCAATCCTGGAGTGGGAAAGTGCTTGTCCAAGTCCAGCTGGTCACTGACAGCAGTGGGAGGAGAACTCCATCTCCTTTGGCTTTTGTGCTGTGCGGGATTCAGGTCATGGGACAATACCTCACCTCTAGAGAGAAAGGAAAGGGAGAGAGTAGTCGTGTCTTAGGAAAATAAAGGCCATGGTTTTCGAGCACTTACCATGTGTCAGCATTTTGTCAATGCTTTACAGGCATCCACAGCCCTAAGGAGATAAGGACATTAGCCCAGGAAAGGTGAAGTCAGTTCTCCAAGGTCAAGCAAGTGGGTGTCTGCCATGGGGACCAGGCTCCGACTGTGCAGTAGCCCAGTGTAGTAAACGTTGCCCTCCCTCTTGTTTAGACAGTCTGTCTCACTTATCCTCATTGTCCAGATGATGATGTAATTTGGGGTTTTCCCAGCCTCAGTTTTCCAGAATCCATTGGTGGTTATTTTTTTAGGCTGGTCCCTGATAGCCCAAGGACCATGTCCCTGTTGTCCTCATGGGGAATGCTCAGGCTGGCTCTGAATCACCCACCTCCATTTTCTCGGGTCTTCCCTGTAGCTCTGAAAAGGGAATGCCACACACGGAACACTACTGGTCCAGCATTCAGTTATGCCTTTTACTAATCTAGAGTGAATTGGTCTAGTCAATGGCTCTGTTTTCTAGTGGCTGAAGGAACAAGTGCCTTCCGTTTTAGCTCATGTTCTGTGTCTTCCACAGAGTCCCCTGTGTGGCAGGTAGACCTGGGGACTGTTCTAAAGTTGCCTATCCTCACTCACCATCTGCCTTGCTTGCTGTACCAAGCTCCCATGGCCCATAAGTGCTCTCAACACTCATCATTCTCCTTGACGCAAGTGTGAGGAAGGTGTTCTCTCCCCATTCTACAGGTGGCAGACTGATGCTCACAAGCTGTAAGTGGCTTGCCTTTGAGGACACAGGGTGTTGCGGAGCTGACTTGAGGCCAGGCTTTCAGACTTCTCCTCTGGGGTTTCTGTCATCTCACTCCAACTCCTCATCCAGCCTCAGGCCTGAATTTCCCCACTAGGTACCTGCTCTGCATGAGAGACCAGGCAGGGATGTCTCCTTAACATCCTTGGGGAATAACCTGTTCTTGGAGTGATTTCCAGAACTATACAATCCACCGCCTCCTAGATGTCCCCATCTGGGTCTTCCACAGGTCTATCAGTCCTTCTGTTCCTAAAACAGATCATGTCCTTCCCCCTCCCACACCTACTCTCTTTGCAAGAGCTGCACCTTTTATCCAACAACCCACTAGGAGCCCGGGGCTGAGCTCATCTTCCACATTCAATTCTAGTGTCCTTGTCTTCTTAATAGCTATTTAATCCATCCCCTTCTCTGCACACCCACTGCTCCTGTTTCAGCTTAGGCACTATTCATTTCTCATTGTGGCAGCTGGAATAGTCTAAGACAGGGTTCCCCTGCAACTGGTGTCCCCTGCTCCCTGTGGTCCTGCGTGCCTTGCCTGCTCACACTGAGTTGGAGGGATGCAAGTTTGCCCATGGGACTGAAGGGAGGGCTGGTGAACCAGGCCTGGAGCAGGCAGATGTTGAGGGTCTCACCAGAGAGAATAAACCCACCTCCCTCACCTTTACTCTTATAAATCAAATGTCCACAACAGCTTCCAACTGTGCGATAGTGTCCAGAGATAAGGGAGCCAGAGGCTGGCTGAGGGCATGGCTTCCCAGGGCCCTGAGTGAAGAATTTGGGAATCAGTGAATGAGGCAATGGGCAGTGTCTTTGGGAGGAAAATGAAATCAAAGCTTGGAAGGCCACGTAACTAATCATCAACTGGAAGAAGCAAGGCAAGGAGAGCCGGGGGGGGGGGGGGGGCGGGGGAGGGGAAGGGAAGGAAGTGGGAGAAAGAGAGAGAGGGAGATAGGGAGGGAGGGAGAGAGGGAAGGAGAGACGGAGGAAGAGAGGAGACAAAGAGGAAGAAAGGAAGATAAATGCAGAAGGAAGGAAAGAAGGAACGAGGGATGGAGGGAGGAAAGAGGAGATTCGAGATCTGAGATAGTGGCTAGAACCCAGGAAACCCAGACAGGTGTTGAAAGGTTTGAAGCAGAGTGTAGATGGGGAAGTGCCTTGGGCTGCAGGCTGCAGCCTCTGGAGCTTCTTGTGGGATTTGAGGCCTCAGGTGTGTACAGAAGAAAGTCTTGAAGGCCACTTACCCAGAACCATGCTAGGCACAAGAAGAGCAAGAGGAATGAGCCACAAACCTGTCCTCAGTGCCCACGGGGTAGCAGGGGCCCTGAGACTGCCTGGGAGATTTGAGTGGAACCAGGGATGGGAGAGGATGCAAATAGCTAAGGCTGTTGAGCACGAGGTTGTTCCAGGTCCTCTAGGTGTTCTAGGTGATGTCACTGTCCCCCTCACAGATGAGGACAGTCAGACTCAGAGATTGAGAGACCTCATCAAGATCACAGCTAAAAAGTGGCACCACTGGGGTCTGAACGCAGGGCTGTCTGCTTCCAAAGCACATGTGCTTACCTTCATACCACATCTGCAGCCTCTGTGTGTGGCTACAGGATCTGAGGCTCAGGGAGGCTAGAGGAGGCTGGGGAGCACAAGGGGGTATTTGTATCAGGCAAAGGTGCCGCTGCATCAAGGCCACTTCTCCACCTGGCCCAGGCACACCAGGTTCCCTCTGCAGACATCCATCTCTGCAGCTGGGTGGGCAGCGTGGGGGGGCCTTTCCCACCTCCTCCAAGCTGGCCTTTCAATGTCACCAAGCTGCTCTTTCCCAGGTTTCTAGCATATTCCCAGCTGTTGATTGCTCCAGGGCCTGCAGGAATGCGTCCTGTGACCTGGCTGTTTTCTCAACCCAGCACAGTCACAAGGGCTTGTTTTGTTTTCCGCCACTGCTATTAACTCAACATTTGCAGTGCAGCATTGAATTGTGGACTTCGAGCATCCTTGTTATATCTCATTTCCAGGCCTGCCTCCATTTGTCATGCCTTTCAGTACACCATCTGGAAATCCTGTGACCATTCTGAAAGACAAGGGACCTTGTTACTTGGAATTCTCTGTCTCCTAATGAGGAGTCAGTGGATCGAATACCAACAAGTCATTAGGTAAACTGAAAATACCACACTTGGATGGATCTGAGTTGGCATTAGGTATTTTCTAGATCTTGGCCCAGCATACGAATAAATAAACATTTGAAAATTGTCCAGTTACAATGTTTGATGTGGTCAGGTAGAACGCCGGTCTCTCACAAATGATAATTCAGGTCTCAGTGTGGTTTTAGTGAATTCGCTGATTTGTCTATTGCTGTGATTAATAAGAGAATTGCTGGCTTTTCCTTCCTTTTGGAAGGAGCCTGGGAAATGCCAACTTCCCCTGTGCCCTTGAATGTAAAAATGAAGCTGGAATTGGTGACACAGAGCATCCTCACTGCCACTGCTGGTGAGGGACACTTCTCCTGTGGTCCCTGCTCCATGCAGGAGTACCGTAGCTCTGGGGACTAGAGTGAGGAGTAGTGAACCTCATGGTCATATGCTCACTGGAGGTAGCAATTTGGAGCAGACCTTTTCCACTTGGAAGACGACTGCAAGCTGTTGTGGGTGGAGCTGAGCCTGGGCTCTTGGACTCTGTGCTGCACTGGTGGGACGGGGTACACAGAGGGGAGCAGAAGGAAGCAGCACCCTGCAGGCCTGGGGAGCCGGGGTCACCCTGACCCAGTAGGGTTGCTTGCTTGCTCCACTGGTCCACACTGGTGGCATCTTTGCAGACACAGAGGTCGTGCTTGTATTTTATACTAATCCACATTTTATACATGTTTCCACTCAGTGGGTGTGGGGTGAGTTCTGTCCAGCCTATTCTCTTGCCCTTATTTCACAATCCCCTTACTTTCTGAGAGTGACAAGAACAGAGCACAAAGGATGGGTGTATTTCAGGTGCTGTCCTGGCTGGGAGGACAGGCCCCCTTTCACATAGGTGTGGTTTAGGGTTCCATTTCCAGGCCAGAGCCTTGGCCTATTATGCACTGCTTCCGTCTTCCCCTTTCTGGCTCATTGTCGGGGACCATGACTTTCCTCTATGTTCTAAGGGCTCACACCTTGCAGCTGGTTTCCAACTCCCTCTCACACCCCAAATCTTTCCCTCTCTCACCTTATGGTAACCATACTGTATCTACACTGGCCCCTGCTGTTGTGCTTTCTGAAGTCATGTTAAGAAATCAAAGGGCAATCTGTAGATAAATTGGGCTGATGGTGGACGGAATGAGGTCCAGAGCTGAGATGCAGACACATCATAAGTATGCCTGTGTGGGAATAGGGAGTAGCACCGTTAGGTAATGAGAAGAACTTCCTTTCCCGGAGAGGGGGGCGGGGCATGCTGGCAAGAGCCCAGTTATGGAGGCCCAGACATGTCTGGGGAGCAGGGGTGGGGCCATGCCTTGTCTTTAAAGCTGGATGAAAGCTCTGGTTATCTGCAATCTACCCTTCCTCCCCCAAGTCGCTCGCCTCATTATGAAGATACAGCTAACCTGATGATGACTCTTGTTTGAATCTAATAGTTTAGGAACACAGCAGAAGTCCGTCATTCTTCTGAGTGCCATTCTCTTCATTAATTGGCATTTACTGATCATCCCTGGATGCTGGAAGAGCAGAGCCCATAAGAGACAAACCACTCGCTCTAGCAAGACAGGGCTGCATCTAGTTAACTGAAATCGGTGGCGTGTATAAGATAAACATACATTTATATCTATATGGGACCATGTTACCACACACGTATGACCACGGTGCAGGCTCTGAAGTCCGAATTCATTCTTACCTCATATAGACAGGAGGATCCAGCATTTTCCCATCAGTAAAACACCTCACAGCTTCGCTTATCCACTCTAATTGGACAGGGAATTCTTATAGTTACTCTGCTTAGGAAAAGTGACCTCTATGTTCAATATCCAACTCAGAGGAGGGAACAAAGGCTCCACCTTGCTTAACACATAGAATGAAAGGGTATTGAACATGTGAAAATGTTTTGGAAATCATAGAATATACAGAAATGTCAGGAATTATTTTTATTATTATCACTGTGCCTTCATATATGCATATAGGAACTCTGCCTTTGCTCTAAACTCACTGACTCTTAATTTAAGTATATGCAACCCCAAATTACATGGGCCTGCTTGACTTGATCTTAAGGTCCAGTCTTAACACTGTAGTAAATCAAAAGAAATGGAGTTTCAACTCTAAAAGCATTTCAGAGTAACATAAAATTTTAATTAAGTCTTTGGAGGGCTAGCATACAGGGACCATAACACGCAGCCAAGGGTCTCACAAAACCTTTAGGAACGATTCATTGCAGTTCCCGTCATTAAGGCCTTCTCCCTCACCCCCTTTCACAGGCCACAGGCCTCTTCTGGTGCCTCCTGAAAGCTATGGCCAGCCTCCCTTTCACAACCACTTCCCACCTCTTATAGCTCTCCTCTTGGTCCCATGGCTGAACCCACAAGCAATTCAGGATCCTGCTTCCACTCGTGCTCCCAAGGTGAGGTAGGGGGAAGCTTAGGAATACTTTAGGCCATATTTTTATCTTTGTGACATACTATAAAACCCATCCAGGATGGGTCTAAAGCATTCTTTGACTACATATTCTGTAGGTATTGAGCAGTGTGAGAAGCTGCACCTTCATAACAACTCACGAAGCATCCCCTGTGGGATCCACAGGGATGGGAATTTCAGCCTCATTTACTGATGAGGACACAAAGGTTCAGAGGGGTGATTTGACTTGCCCAAATCACAGAGCCTTAAAGAGCAGAGCCTGGTCTTAAACCCAGGTCTCTGGCTCCCATTTTAAGGGTATGTCCATTAACTTCCAGAAAGTGGGAGCTGAGTAGCAGAGTCGATCTTTGGGTCACGCACGGTACAGTGGGAGTCACAGCTTCACGGGGAATGAGTGTAATTTTGCTTTGCTGCACAAGCTTGTGGCACTTCTAGCAGTAACATTGGCTGAGGGATGAGTGGGGCTTGGTGGAGAGTGGGGGTAGGGAGCTGCCTTTGGGACTCAGACTGGGTGACCCTCATGTCACTTGTGCTACATGAGCCCACCCAGAGAAACACTGTGGTCTAGCCATCCTGGTGGGGCTGCACTAAGACTACTGGTTCCTCAGCAGCCAAAGCTGCTTTTCTTGATGGAATGCAAACCATTCCTTGACTGGGGCTCTGCCAAGCCTTGGCAGGATCAAATGTGACATTCAGTTCCAGATTAATTCAAATTGGAACAGTTTTGCTGAAGGTGTAGAGACCTGTGATTTATTTATTTATATATTTGGTTGGTTTTTTATTTATTATTTTCTGAAACCCCGAAATGACTTTAACAACATGGTTTTAGATTTCTGCATGTGAGATGCGTAAGTACATAGAAGCATTTTTGTAATAGATACTATTGTAATTATAATAACAATGGCACCTTATTATATTTCTTTAAGGTTTGCTTCCTTCTTTTAAGCTTCATCCTAGGAATTTGGGCTGGAATTTAGGGATTTCTAGAACTGCACAGTGTGAGAGGAATGGACGTGTCCTATCTGCTTTCTGAATCCTCTCTATGAAATTTCCACCAAGTGTCCTCTAGTTGGACTCCCCCAGCCATGGGGAACTTCCTACCTTACTGAACAGCCCATTTACCCTCTGACAGCCTGGTTGTCTATATCAAACTGAATCAATATTAATTTTTTTAATTAATCAAAATTAAACAGATTAAATTATTAATTACTAAATTATTAAAGGTATGCGATTAGAACTTTTTAATGTAACCTTGTGGGGGGCTCAGGACTGGGTGGGCATTTTTCTGGGGCTTAAAAAGCAAATCCTTCTTGTTGAAAATGTAAACGTTGGAAAAATTGTCAAATTGTTATTATGCAGAGTATACAGATCAGAAACACATATTTCTGTGATGGTTGTTCATGATGCTCAGTGTCGTCACTTAGAGCCAAGCAGTGATCACACTATGCAGCAGGGGTTCTCAAAGTGTGGTCCCTGGAGCAGCACCATCAGCATCACAGGGAACTTGTTACAAAGGCCACCCCACCCTACTGAGTCAGAAGCTAGGGGGATGGGGCCCCACAAAGTGTTTGCACAAGTCCTCCGCAGGATTCCCATACATGCTAACTTTGAAGCCCACTGCTCTACAGAATATTGTCTTCCTGCTCTATGACTGTGTGATGGTGAATTTTTTATGTCAGCTTGGCCAGGCCATGGTGCCCAGTTGATTGGTCAAATACCAGTCTAGATGTTGGTATGAGGAATTTTTTAGATTTAAATCAGTAGACTTTGGGTAAAACAGATTACCCTTCATAACATGGGTGGACCTCATCCAATCAGATGAAAGGCTTAAGAGAAAAGACTGAGGTCCCCTGGGGAGGAAGGAATTCTGCCTCTAGACTGCTCTGGAACTCAAGACCGCAAAACCAACTCTATCAGAAGTTCCAGTTTGCCAGCCTGCCCTACAAATTTTGGACTTGCCAGCCCCCATAACTGCATGAACCAATTCCTTAAAATCTCTCTCTCTCTTTCCATATTTCCATCTTTTTATCTTTCTATCCATCCATCCATCCTATTGACTTTTTCTCTGGAGAACTCTGACTAATACAAACAGCATTAGAACCTAGTCTTGGCAATCCTTCTCACTAAGCCCAAACTCAGCTACACGATCTTTCTTAGCACAAGACTCTAGACAGCTACTTTCCTTAGGCAAGGGTTGGTACAGGCATGAAACTTAGCTATTCAGGACTTAAAATACTAACTAAGAGCTTAAAATTTTATAGGTATACCTGGTTTAGCAGAAACCATTTGATTTTAGGTCATCCTTTGAAAGCTTCTTTATTTAAAAAAAAATTCCAGCTTTCAGTGAGCAGTTTAAAACCCGATGGATCTCAGTTTGAATCCCCACTCTTACTTACCAAATGACCTCAGACAAGTCACTTAACACATGTGAGCCACATTTTCCTCATCAGTGAAACAAGGTTACTAAGATTTTTTCCTTTTATGGCTTTAATAAAGCTTCTAGGTAGCATATCCGAAGTGCTTATACTAGGCATTCAGTGAATGGTAGTTGTTATTTCAGCTTGTTGTTTCTAAAAGTGGGGTGTACTAGAAACATATTACTGTCAATTGGGAGTTCTAGGTAACCGTTCTCTGGTTAATCTTGGATTTATTGTGATGTAGCAGAGACAGCACTTTCAATTGTAATCAATACTATGATTATTTGGGCAACGCACTAGGCACTGAGTGGGAAGGGATAAATCTTATGAACATGGAAGACGCAATATCAGCCCTTAGCAGAATGAAATACCGAAGGGAGGAAGAAGAGAGTGAAGGATTCACCTACAGTTTATTGTAGAAAGAACCCAGGCAAGCCATAAGTTCTTGAAATTTCTATTAAAGCAAAACAGACTTTCAAAGGAGGACATAGAGTACACAGTCTCTTGGAGACATTATTGGTTGTACACAATTCTAGAGATATGTATGAACATCATCAAACGAAACAATTTTCTGTTTTCAACTGGGAGGAAGCCTGACTTATATAAATAAGCACAGATTGGTAAGTGAACTCAGCATAGCCCAAACGGGCCAAACCCTCTTGTTCCTGGAAATGCTCATATATATTATGTTTAATTTTATGTTAATAACTTCAAAAAAACAGATGCAGTGGATAGAATTTTAGAAAAATAAGGGTCAAAATTAGTTCATGAAGAAATTAGAAAACTTATATAAACCAATAATTATTAAGGCTAGGTATTCAGAGACTTCCTGTCTTCAAAGCCTTGAGTCCAGGTGAGTTATAGCTGAATTTTACAAAACTTTAAGGAATACTTAATTCCTGATTTTTATAAGTGATTCCATCAAATAGAAAAAGGGAAAGTTTTCTGGCTCATTTAACAAGTCTAATGTAATTTTTAATTCAAGATTCAAATAAGAACAATAAATGTAAAGAAAACAGCACTCTAACTTCACTTAATGTAGCAGGAAAAACCTAAATCTGAGCTAAGTGAATGAAACAATATGTTAAAAAATATATCATGATCAAGTAGAGTATAACCTACAAATGTGCCTCACCATTAGAAAAGTTATCACAAAGCCCTTTGGTAAAAAAATTTACCGTGTTAAAAGCCTAGCAAAGAAAAATTACATGACAATGTAAATTAATACAGAAAAGTATTTCATGGAGTTCAACAACTTTTATGATTTAAGAAAAAAATAGAAAACTAGGAACTGGAGCAATTTTCCTTAACTCGGCAAAAGTTATACTCAAAAATCCAATAGCAAACTTACTATTTAATGGAGAAACATTAGTCCCATATTCTTTTAAATTAGCAACAAGATAAGGATGCACATGGGTACTGTTTGCTTGACATGGCATTTGGGGTTCTGGCCAATGCTGTAAGAAAAGGAAAAAGAGATGTAAGAGTTGAGTGGGAGAGAGATTCTAGCTGCTTTATTGACAGTTCAGTGAAGGGAAAGGTGGAAGGAAGGAGATCTCAGAAGAGACTAAATAATCCAGGTGAGAGGTAATGGTGGCCAGGGTGGTAGCAGTATAGGTGGTGAGAAGTGGTTGGATTCTGGGTAAATTCTGAAGTTAGAGTTGACAAATTTCCTAAAGGATTTGGAACTGGGGTGTGAGAAAAAAAGAGGAGTTAAGGGTAACCCAAAGGTTTTTCATTTTATTTTGTTTTGTTTGACCTGAGCAATGACAATTACTAAAATGGGGGAGAAAGCAGTAAGAACCGTTGGTGGGGAAGATCCAGAGTCAACTCTGAAAATGCGAAGTTTGAAATTTCTATTGGATATTCAACTGATAGAGAGGAGCCTAGGGTTCAAGGAGGAAGCCTGAGCTATAGAGATAAATTTGAGAGCTGCTGGTGTATAGATGGTATTCAAAGCTATGAAGTTAGGTGACATCACCAAGGGCGATGACTGAGAGACAGGAAGAGGTGAAAGGACTGAGCTTCAGGGCAGTGCAAGCTGAGAGGTGGGGGTAACGTTGGGGTAAGGAGAGAGAGTAGCCAGCAAAGTATGGAGAAAATCGCAGGAGTGTAGTGTCCCAAAAGTCAAGTGGAAAGTTCTTGTGAAAGAAACTGTGCATTGATTGTTTACTGATAATCTGAACAAGTGACACAAGTGAGTGAATAATGATGATCACAAATTACTTAGTTGCTGTTCCAAGATTCATTTCCTCCCTCCCTCCCTCTCTTGCTTTTCTTCCTTACCTATGTATTTTAACAGCTTTATTGAGGTATAAATGATGTAAAATAAATTGCACGTATTTAAAGTGTACAATTGATAAGTTCTGACATATGCGTACACCTATAAAATCACCACCACAGTCAAGAAAGTCAACATCTCCATCACTCCAAAAATTTCCTTCTGCCCTTTTGTAATCCTCCCCTCCTGCCCCTCCTCGTTCCCTCCCTCAACATGTGCAATACTTATGACACAGGATCTACTTTCCATCAGCGTAAATTATTTCTAGGATTTTATGTGAATAGAATCTTAAACATTCTTACAAAGACTTTTTCATCTGGCTGCTTTCACTCAGCATAATTTGAGTTTTGTCTATGTTGTTGCTTGCATCAACAGTTTATTACTTTTTACTGCTGAGTAATACTCCATTGAATGGATGTATAACAGTTAGCTTATCCATTCATCTGTTGATGAACATTTGGGTTGTTTCCAGTTTTTGACAATTAGAAATAGAGCTGCTAGGAGCATTTATACACAAGTCTTTGTATAAACACGTGCTTTCATTTCTTTTGGTAAATACCTACATATGGAATGGCTGGATCACATAATAGCCATATGTTTAACTTTTCAAGAAACTGCCAAACTATTTCCAATGTGATTGTATCATTTTACATTTGTGCTAGCAGTGAATGAGGGTTCCAGTTCTTGCACACGGCCTCTGACATTTGGAAAGATCAGGTTTTTCCATTTTAGCAGTTCCAATGAGTGTGTAGTGGTGTCTCATTATGGTTTTAATTTGCATTTCCATAATGACATCTTTTTATGTGCTTATTTATCACCGATATCTTTTTGGTGATGTGTCTTACACATCTTTTGCCCGTTTTTTAAATTGGCTTCTTTGCTTTCTCATTATTGAGTTTTGACAATTCCTCATATGTTCTGGATACAAGCCCTTATTGGATATATAATTTGAAAGTATTTTTTCCCATTCCGTGGCTTGTGTTTTCATTCTTATCATACTATTTTTTGAGGGACAGAAGCTTTACTTTTGATGAAGTCTAATTTATCATTTTGTTCTTTTGGTAAATCATGCTTTTGTTGTCATACCTAAGAAATTTTTGCCTAAGCCAAAGATCACACATAATTTCTTCTATGTTTTCTTTTAAAAGTTTCATCGTTTGATTTCGAGTTAATTTTGGTAGATGATGTAAAGTACGGTTTGGAACTCATTTTTATCCATATGGATATCAAATTGTTTCAGCATCATTTGTGGATAGCCTATTCTTCTGACATTGAATTGTCTTTGCACATTTGTCAGGTCTTAGGTGTTCTTATGTGTGGGTCTATTTTTGGACTCTCCATTCTTTCTATTAAGCTGTTTGTATATTTTTGCCCCAATACCATATTATTTTGATTACTGTAGTTTTATAATAATTCTTGAAATCGGATAGTGTTAGTCATCTTTGTTCTTGAGAATCAGTGTCTCAATTTCAACAAAATAAATCCAGCTTTTTGGGTTTCCAATGGGATTTGGATTACAGAGTTTATAGATCAGTTTGTAAAAAATTGACATCTTGGTGGTATTACATCTTCTGTTCCATGGATGCAATGTATCTCTCTAGTTTTTGAGGTTTTCTTAAATTTTCCTCAGCAATATTTTTTGGTTTTTAGTATATAGACCTTGAACATATACTGTCAGATTTATCCCTAAGTATTTTATATTTTTGATGGTATTGTAAATGTTATTGTGTTTAAATTTCTGTTGTTCATTGATAGTATATATATGAAACACAATTGATTTTTGTATGTTGATTCTCCAACCTGAAACCTTTGCTAAACTCATTTATTAATTCTGGTATCTTTTTTGTAGAGTCCATTGGATTTTCAACATGGTGTGCTATCTCGGAGTAAAGATAAACATGTCACCTGGCAATCTTAATGCCTTTTATTTCTTTCTCTTGTCTTGTTGTGTTTGCTAGAACCTACAGAAAAATGTTGAATAGAAGTTCAAAGAATGGACATCCATGTCTTGATCTTGATCTGAGGGTGAAAACATTAATCTTTCCCCATTAATTGTAATGTGAACAGTAGGTTTTTTGTAGAAGTACTCTATCAGTTTGAAGAGGTTCCTTGTATTTCTGGTTTTCTGAGAGTTATTATGATGGATGGATGTTGGATTTTTAAAAATGTTTTTACTGTCTATTGAGATACTTATATGGTTTTCCTTTTTTTAATTTACAAATATGGCGAATTACATTGATTGATTTTCCAGTCATAAACCAACCTTGCATTCCTGGGATATGCCTCACTTGGTAGTGATGTATTATCTTTTGATTTTGTTGGATTTGATTTGCTAGATTTTCTTTGACTTTTTCTTTTTGCATCTGTGTTTGTAGGGATATTGGTCTGTACTTTTCTTAGTTTGTAATGTCTTTGTCTGGTTTTGGTATCAGGGTAATACTGGCTTCTTAGAGTGGGTTGAGAAGTATTTCTCTTTTTTACAGTTTTCTGAAAGAGTTTATGTAGACTTGGTATTAGTTCTTCCTTAATTGTCAGATAATGAAGCCATCTAGACCCGGAATTTTCTTGTGGGAAGATTTTAAAGTAAAAATCCAATTAAAAAAATAGACACAGGTTCTTTCAGATTATGTTTACTCTTAACTGAGCATTGATAATGTTTTTCAAGGAATTTGTCCAATTTATCTAACTTGTTGAATATATTGGCCTCAAGTTTTTCATAATTTTCTCTTATTTTATTTTTTAACATCTGTAGAGTCTATAATAATATCATTATCCCATTCCTGATATTAGTAATTCAAATCTTCTCCCTTTTTTTGTGATCAATATGACCTAGAGGTTTATCAATTTCATTGATCATCTAAAAAGAACACCTCCAGCTTTTAATTTCATTGATGTTTCTCTCACATTTTTAAAATTTTGTATCCCATTGATTTATTCTTTGATTATTTCCTTTTTTTCCTCTTTACTTTGGGCTTAATTTGCTTTTCTTTTCTAGTTTTTTTTAAGGTGGAAGCTGAGATCATAGATTTGATAGTTTTCTTCTTTTCTAACCTAGTTTAGCACTATAAATTTCCCTCCAAGTAAAGTTTTATCCACAACCCACGTATGCTGATATGTCACATTTTGGCACTCAATCCATTGATTGAGTTTTCTCCTCATTATGGGTCATTTTCCCTGCCTCTTTGCATGTGTGGTCAGTTTTCATCAGATACCAGACATTTTACTTTTTTTTTTGCTGTGTGCTGAATAGTTTTGTTCTTCTGTATATATTTTTGGGCATTGCTCTGGGACATAGTGAAGTTACTTAGAAACAGTTCAATTCTTTTAGATCATGTCTTAAAACTTTCTTAAGGGGAATTATTCCTCACTCCTGTAGCAAGCCACTACCTAATGCCTCAGGGTCTGTGAGGTTTTCAGTCTGGTTGGTGGAAGAGACACTATTCCGGTCCTGTGTGGATGCCAGATATTCTTGCCTCCTATCCCTTCAGGTGGCTCTTTTTCAGGCTCTGCTAACTTCCTCGCACACCCTAGAGATGAACAGCGCCCTGCTGCACGCTTAAAGGTCCCTGTGAGGTTCTCTGGAGCTGTCTCTCTCTGCTGCTCTCTTCCTCCAGGTGCTCTCTGCCTGCCTTGGTTTCTCTTAACTCTCCGTTTTATCTCCTTAACTCATGGAGTCTGCGCATGGTGCCAGGGTCCTCTCTCTGTGCTGTGGCCAGAAACTCTGAGCAGGGAGGCGGGAAATCACAGGGATCACTGTCCTTCGTGTCTTATGTGCTGTGTCTTGAAAACTGTTATTTCAGATATTTTGTCAGATTTTTCTCTCTGGTTCTTTCAGGTGGGAGGATAAATCTGGCCCCTGTTACTTCTTCTTGGCCATTTAAACCTCATACCATGCTTACAGGTAAGGACTACTATATCCCCACCTTACAAATGAGAAAACTTCTGCACAATTGTTTTAAATAACCTCCCAAGGTCCCCCACTAGAGAGTGGCAGCAGTGGACCCAGCCTCAGAGGAACCCCTGGTCTCTGGGCTCCCACAGCAGAGGAGGAGTTGCGGGCAGGGGCTTCTAGGGGGCGCCAGAGGTCCAGTGTTTGGATAAACCGGGTTGCTTTTTTTCCTTGTGGCTTCTTCCAGTTGGTTCTCGTTGTTGGTTCTTAGCCTGTCACCGCTTTAGTGTCCACTTCTGGCAATTTCTTAGCTTTAAGCTTATTGCCTCACAGCTTTGTTTCTTGGATGGTGGACTGAGCTGAAGCCCCAGAGACACTCCCTGAGGACAACAGCTTACAGAACCCCCAGGGAGGGAGCTGAGAGGCCGCGGTACTGGGCCAAGCACAGACTGACACACGTGGGAAAGCTGGATTTCTTTCACTCTCCAGCGTAACTTATACAAAATTGTATCGCATTTAAAAATATGTTTACAGACTTTGACAAGCTAAAACCTGGTTCCAGATTCCATTGGGCTTGGCAGTCTAGCAATTCTGGGCTCCCTCGACACTGCATCAGTTTACTCTGCTTATTTAAAAAATTTTCTTTTTGCTTTCCTAGACCTTGAGGAAATACATAAAAAAGGTTAAATGCCATAAATTTATTCTTTAAGTAGGCGGTTCAGGGAACTGATTTCAATTGATTACTCTTGTTGAAAGTTCTTGGACTAAAACAGGCCGTCTGCTCAGTGCAGAGGCAGCCTTTCCGACAGACATCTGGGCGTGGTCTCCTTCCTGGCACTGCCTTTCCTCCAGGCTCAAATACAGACCTCCGAGGGACAAAGGGAGGCAGAAGTCACCAGAAACCTTAACGGAATGCAGCTGCATGGAGACCGCTCCCATACATGTGTGTTCACATCTCCTGTGTCTGGGCTCCTGGCCGGCTTACCTTTGTACTCATGGAGCCCACCCAGCTCAGAGTCAGTGCCAATATTCATTTTTTTTTTAAAAGATTTTACTTTTTCCTTTTTCTCCCCAAAGCCCCCCGGTACATAGTTGCGTATACTTCATTGTGGGTCCTTCCAGTTGTGGCATGTGGGACGCCGCCTCAGCGTGGCTTGATGAGCAGCGCCTGTCTGCGCCCAGGACTTGAACCAACAAAACACTGGGCCGCCTGCAGCGGAGCACGCAAACTTAACCACTCGGCCAAGGGGCCAGCACCCTAATATTCATTCTTAATCAAACAATGGATTCCAGCTGCATATATTATATTCTCTTTCCTTATACCCATGGCATCATGATCTCAAAGACTTGTCAACGTTTTTTTCATTTATTTATTCACTAGTTAAAAATATGTTCATAGATCCTGTGAGGGTTTTGGTGTGCAAAACAGACATAATCACTTGTTCGTAGAGCTTGACATCAAGCAGGAGGATCGATGCAGAGGGTGCAGGCGACATGAAGCCAGGAGACCTAACTGGGTCCTGGGGTCGAGGAAGACTTCATGGAGAAGCGAGCTTTAAGGTGGGAAGGGTAGGACCAGCCGGGCAGCAGGGAGGAGCTGGGGAGGGCGTGGACGGCCTTGGAGCCAGCAGTGCCTGGGACACTGTGGCTGTAGCTGCGGGGCTTTGCTCAGGGTTTGGAGGGAAGCGGAGCTGCCCTGGGTATTTTGAATAGAGAGAGATTTCATATGGGGAACTGGGGCTTTTTCAACTGTGGAGAGACTGGGGGAGTGGCAGTCAGGAAGCCTCTCTCAGGACTTCCAGGACAGAAATTGAAGGGAAGTCTTCACTAGTGACCTTGGGGCCTGCTGTCCCAAAGCTGGTGTTGTCAGGAAGGCACCTGGAGACCCGAGAGCCACCTGTCTGCCGTGTCACCTCCCTGCAGCACCCAGAGGGGGATTCTCAGGAGAAGCCCTGGAGGCCAGAGAGAGCATGGCTGATGACCACAGCTGCGGGACAGAGAAACGCGCAATTTCTCCACTTCCTGCTCCAGATCCAGCACCTGTGCTCACGGACTGAGTGTAAGCTCGACCCAGAGGTGACAGTGATTTTGTGGCTCCAGGTGTATCCTTGAGAAGCAGAGGACAGTGTAGCAAGGACAAAGAGACACTGACGACAACAGACAGTCCAGAAAAAGCAGTTTTGGAGAAAGAACTGGGTTCGTGTCCTGACTCTATCACTTCCTGGCTACGTGCCTATCTCCGGTCCTCAGTTTCCTCCTCTGTAAAGTGGGATGACAATACTATCTATCATAGGATCTATCATAAAACATTTGACCCATCGTAAAACACTAGACAAGGTAACATAGGGAAAGTTCTTAGCACAGTACCTGGCGTGGAGGTTTCAATGATTTCTGTTTATTATGATTGTTAGTAATGTTTTTGTTATTATATATTGAAAATAAAGGTGTAAGCCATTAAAGGATTTTAAAACAGAAGAGAAATATGCTCATCTTTTTAAAACATAAACACAGTGGATACCTTCTGACAAAACTGATTCTTTCTGTTTATTCATTTGTTCTTTATCGTTTTAATGGAGGCGACATTGGTCCCAAGGGAAGAAGTTTAGAAATCGAGCCTCTGTGTTTTACTAGCATTTGGTAACCTAGCAACCACTGTTCCCATCTCCATCCCCAGACACTCACACTCTGTTCAGACAACAACAGACAAACGGAGTCTCAGGATCTCAAACTTGCAAAGGCCCTGTACAACCTATCTTTCTGAGGAGCTCAAATGTCTCTTCCTGAATCGTCCACTTATTAATCCTGGCTCCGGGCTCCAAGACTTTGTTTCCTCATCTGAAAACCTGCTTCTTCTCAGGGCGTTCTGGGGGGTAAGTGAAGGAGCACATGGAGAACATTAGTTGGACTCGACATGCCCTTGGCAGCCCTCAGATGTTGACTCACTTTACGCTCTTCAGTTTTCATCCCGGGGCCCGACAGCATGCGTGCTACTCTCCCTGGGCCCTGTAAGAGGTCCGACAAAAGGTGAATGATCTAGCAATGTGGGGTGTTGCTCTTCTTAGGGAGGTGACATGCTCCCCGAGGCTTCAGAAGAGGGCCTTGGCGTGATCACCAGGCTCTTCCTCTTCTTCACCATCCCTGCCCTGGGCTGCCTACTCAGAAGTGGGATGGTGGAAGCCCAGCCATCAGGAGAAGGATCTGTCCCCTCCCTTCTTTCCTCTCTATCCCAGACTCCACCCCTTGTCAGTGGTCCTGACATGGCAGGGGCCCCACAGAAGGGGAAGGAAGGGCAGGTTGGGACGACCTGTGTCCAATCATGCAGGGGCTGCCAGGGCAAGGTGGGGGAGGGCTTGTCATCCTGTCAGTCCCTCAGCACCTCCTTCCCTGGACTCCCAAATTCCAGTAAGCTTTCCATGCTTCCTTTTCCAAGGATAACCCACTCCCATGTTTGTACAGGCACCTGGATGTTTTTCCCCCAGTTCAGAGTGGTTCACGCCTTCTCCTCTCTCTTATCAACAGGGATCTTGTTCTGAGGAAAGATCTATTTGGCCTGAATTTATACCTTATTCCAGAATGTTTCCAAGGGCTTCTGAGCAGATGGTGAACCAGGGGAATGCAGGGCAGCCCGTCACCTTCTCTCCATCCCAGCCACTGGGAAGGAACAGCACAGAGAGAGGTTTGAAGGCCTTGCCACTGTGGTTGCCTAAAGTCCAGCCAATACCTGGACTGGGACTTGAATTCCTGTCATATGAACAAGGCTCCTGACCCAAGAAGGGCTATGGACAGGAAAGTTCTCTTTGGGGTGTCCATGCGGCAGGTACTGGACAGCTCAAGCTGAACATGGCATAGCCAGATCACTGAGTTTAATTTTCCAGCTGAACAAACTGGGACCCAACCACTGCGACTTCCACTCTGCTTTGGAGTTGATAAAATGTTGCTGCAAAGTAACAGAGAAGAAGGTCATTGCTGTCCAGTCCCACCAAGTTCCGGGGCTGGGCCCTTTCCATTGTAGCTGCCCTCTGGGTGTCAGGGGTGGCAGCCTCTGTCTCAGGGGACTTGTGAGAGTTGGAAGAGATGATCCATGGATGGACCAGTCTGGATGGGGAGCTGTGAAGCCTCAGCTTTGGAGGGAATCACTTCTGCGTGCAGCATGTGGACAGCTGCGGCGGGATGACCCCAGTCCACAGCAGTGGAAGGAACCGCTCACTTGGCTCTCAACACGGGCCCCTCAGAAGGTGACCATCCAGTCAGTGGCCCTCTGGTGCTGGATGGAAGGCTCTTTCAATGCTGACCCTTCTTTATTTATGGTCCCCCAGGCCCCAGCCTCCCACCTTCCCTCAGTCCAGGTGCCAGTACTCATCCTTTCTCCCAGGCCCAGGCCTAGCTCTTTTCTCTCCCTAATCTGTTGTTGTGGGTAGAAAGTTATTCCTGCTCTCCAGGAAGTCTTCCCTTTAGAGTCCCAAATTGTCTTAACACAACTTGCCTATTGCAAATCAAAAGTTTTGGCTTTTCTCACTATTGTCTCCTATGTGAGCTTTAAGACCTAGCCGAGGAGTTCAAAAAACTGAATATTGAATATTTTCTTCCCTTGTGTTCCTGCTACATCAGTCCTGATTCTCCTTCCAGCAAGACAGACTGGAGGAAGGGTGGTATACGGGAAATGGTGGGGAGTAAATGCACAAAAGTAGCATTTCTATCATCACCTTACTCCTCCTTCTAGACAGAAGATGCCTGTGTTCATTCGGTGGGCTGGCCCTCACCTTGAAGTCGTGGGTTTGCAGCCATCTCCTGGCAGACAATGGAGGCCCAGGGACCGCATTCAGAAGTCCAGACACCCTGTCTTTCAGCTCTCAGTCTCCTGCCCTTTGGCCTTCAGTGTGAGCTCAGAGCAATTACCACCACCTCAAGACTCATGTGTCTCTCCCGTTTGTTTCCAGGGATGTTTATAAAACAACTTAGACTAATGATAGTTTTTTAAAAACCTCATGAAGAATTCCCCAAATCTTCCCATGACCTCTACTGCAGAGTTAATAATGTCCCCAGAAGGCAGTGCGGTGTAGTGGGGACAGCACCTGCCTGGGGAGCTGCAGACCTCCTCAGCTACCCGTCCCTCCCTCCACCCCACTCCACAGCCATGCAAACTGCATGCCCTGTTTGAGCCTCCATGATATGCAATGCAATGTAGCACAATCTTGCCCTGCTGGATTCACGGGATTGTTTTAAGAATCCAACCATTGTAGATGGGAAGGTCTTTGTAAACCAAACAATGCTGGACCCCTTGTGCTTTTATTCACCATCTCCTGGTCACAGCTGAAAGACTGGGAGCCCTCCCTTCCTTATCCTCAGCACTTGTCTCACACAGGTCACTCTCCTGACCACAGGGGGCAGTCCTGCCTCCGTCCTGGGGGTGCCCTGGCTGGAGGTCTGCTCTGGACTGAGGCTGAGTTCAGAGTGCAGTCTAATTAGCTGAACAATTCACAGTGTTGCTCAGCAAAGAAACCCTTAGGGGAGCGCGTGGAGCGTGAGTCACATTCCAACTTCCTGATGAAGGAGAGTGTTTTGAAAGTCATTCTAGCGCTGCAGCCTGGGGTCACACGATCCATACACTTGGCTTCTCTTCCTTCCCCAGCATTCCTAAGACCTTTCTTTTTATCCCTCCCCCCACCCCCCACACCATGCACCAATGGGCTTAGTCAGAGCAAGGGATCAAGAGTCCGCTGGAATAAAGACTCTCTGTGTCCATGCTGCCCAACATTGGGCTCCTTTTCCACACCAGGTCCTGGCCAGACCCAAGGTCTTTTTTACAGACCTGTGAACACAGAATCAAAGGGCCTGGACAGAGCATGCAGTCTAATGGAATCGGTAAAGTGTAAACTGTACCTGACAAAGGAAGGAGGTGGAAGGAGGTTGGACATTCCTTGATGACCTACTGTGTGCAAGCCCTGTGTGGAGCTCACTTCATCTCCACAGCAGTCCTACGTAGAGCCTTGGGAACTTGATTGTCTGATGGGAAAGCAGGGAACTGAAGAAGGTACAAGAAGCCAGAGAGGCAGTGCTGGACCATGCAAGGCCTTCTGGGCCATGGGAAAGATTTGGGTCTTTTGCTCAAAAGCAACTGGAAGTTTTTGAAGGGATTTAGAGGGTGAGTAATACAATCAGGTTTGCTTTTTTTTTTTTTTTTTTTTTTAAAGTGAATCAATTGCAGAGAGTCAGTACTGCAGTCCAGGAGGAGAATATTGCAGTGGTCCAGGTAGGCAGGGAGGATGGCAGCAGGGATTAAGGTGGTGAGGGTGGAGATGAAAAGAGTGGATAGGGGCTGGCCCCGTGGCCAAGAGGTTAAGTTTGTGAGCTCTGCTTTGGTGGCCCAGGGTTTTGCCCGTCAGATCCTGGGCACGGACCTAGCACCACTCATCAAGCCATGCTGAGGCAGTGTCCTGCATAGCAGAGCCAGAAGGACCTACAACTAGAATATACAACTGTATACTGGGGTGCTTTGGGGAGAAGAAGGAAAAAAACAAAAAAAGGAAGATTGGCAACAGATGATAGCTCAGAGCCAATCTTTAAAAAAAAAGAGTGGACAGATTTGAGGGATGTTTAGTAGCTAAAGACACAAACCTGCTCCTGCCAGAGCAACTGTTCAACCAATTGCTAGCAATCAACTCAAAGAAGTGAATCCCGGTCCTAGGAGATAGATCCGTAGGTCCAAGGGCAGGGGGACTTGCATGAGGCACACAGCAAATTGGATGCAGAGCCTGATGCAAATTCATGGGAACCACAATGGGGCCTCACAACATCGCCCATCTGTGGACCAGGCACCTCCTCAGGGGCTGCTGGACTTGTTTCAGGGAAAGGAGATGAGAGGAACCTGGTCCCCAGCCTCCAGGGGCATTGAAAACCTGGTGTTCTAATTATAAGGGGACCTGGGGAGGCGAGAAAGACTAGAGGAGGGGAACAGGGCACTGGGGTCTCCGTTTAGTCCCTCTCCCAGTTTCACTGTACCTACAACACATGTTTCAGCCAAGGACTCGAAAGGCAGCAGAGTAGAGAATCCTAGAACAACTGGGCATTTGATGCCTCTGGGGGCAGGGCAGATAATGAGATGCAGGCATGAGCCCAGGGGGGCTGTTTGCAGTCTGACTGTCCCCCTTCCTGGCACTGAGGGCAAACTTAAAGGTCAAGAGGCCCCTTCCCCTAGTGCAGTTCCTTCCTTCCAGCTCCTCGGACGTGGGATCCTCTCATGGGGGGCTGTCCTGGCGGCCCCCTTCCTCTGTGCTAGTCTTCCTTGCCCCTGCATGCTTCTGCCCTCATCAGCTTCAATGCCTCCATTGTGGCAGCAGCTGCAGCACTGTGGGCTCTGGCTCACTCTCTCTCTCTCTTCTCCCTTCCTGCAACCCCCGGGAGAAGCTCGGTCCTATGGGTGGAAAGCGGAGCAGCTTTGTTGTGTTCTGTACCCCCAGGACCCTATTGCATGGTTTCTGGTTCCCCTTCTCCAGTCTGGGCAGGTGGCTGCCAGTGGCCCTGTTCCTTCTCCTGAGTTTTCTGGGAGGATGCTGTGAGCGAGGCAGGAAAGCTATTCCTCTCGCAGGTGGACTTGGGGCGACCAGGATCCACCTTCTCCACCTCCACAGAAGCATCTTACTGGTGCAGATCTTGGCTTTTTTGCAGGATCCACATTGGAAGGAAGATGACAGACCCTGAAGAAGAGGGCCGTGCTTTTGGTTATAACTTTTGGAATCAAAGCTAGAGACAGAGAGAGAGGAGGAGAAAAGCATTTTTAAGATACCACCTTTATTCTTTTATTCTGTAGGTGCACTACACCAATCCTGGTAAAATAGAACTTTGGAGTCACCTGGTTTGAGTGGATAAGCCGTTCACTTTGATATGGAACTTAAACAAGTCTCCTCTCTTTTCTGGCTTTGGTTTCCTTATCTGCTATCAGGGTCTCAGAGCTCTAACACCTCTGTGGGTTGTGCGATTCCAGGAGATCAGGGAGCAAATGCCTGAATGAATGACAAGGGCCACACAGGAAATATTCGGTACAGGTTGCTCCATCCTGCAACCCCTGCCTTTCATTAGAGTGCCATTAAGTGCAAGCACATGTGATAAGCGACAAAGCAGGATTTTTTTTAAAAAGGTGAAGATTTCATGAAGAACTGGGCATTTGAGCTGGATGGGGGAGGTTGTCTCAAGTCCTGGCAGCCCCATAAGCCCAACCAGCTGGCCTCCCAGACAGGCTCCGTGTGCCGGAGAGAGGGTTTGCTCTTTGCTCCCTGCTCCAAGCTGCCAGCAAACTCCTGCAGGCAGTGGGCATGTAGGGGAGGGTTGGGGGCCTCACTGGGCAGTCTGGAGCCCCAGGCCACGGCACACAACTGAGCAAGGCTGGGATCCCCCAAGGCTCCTGTTGGGCATGCGAACAAGCTCTTGCAGAGGCCTAGAGAGGGAGCCCATGTTGGCCAAGTCTGGTTCTTGGATGCCCCACCGTGAGGCCACCTCTTAGCAGTTGGTGACTGTGCACTTCTTCGTAGGGAGACAGCTGCCTGGGAAGGCACCACCTTGACTTAATTGTTACCCAGAGGCATTAAGGCTGCTAGCCTCCTGGAGAAGCAGGCGGCACCCTCGCTCCCTGTGGTCGGGGTAGCCTCTGCTCCCTGTGATGAGAGACTGTTGCTCAGAGACCACACTGACCCACAGTGTCCCTGGTCTCAGAGTCCTACTGGAGCCACGGGGAGCCAGTGAGCCTGTCTAGCTCTATGAACAAAAACCTCTCGTGAGGAAGGGACTAGGGAAGCATGACACCGCCTCGTCCCAGTCCATCCACCAACAGGAGTCATTGGGAGCCCTTTGTGCTGCGGAAGAGAAATCTACCAGCAGGCCCTCCTGCCTGCTCTGTCCTCACTCTCTATGAGTTCCAGCGACAAGTTTAGCATGACTGAGGCCCATGTGCCTGGCATTCACCGGTGATGAGCAGTCAGTGAGGAGCTGTTCATGGCTGGGGTCCCGGCCCCAATTTAGCCCCTGGCTCTGGGGTAAGTGCTGACACAGGGTACAGGGTTGGGGTAACGAGGTGAATGCGTGCTTGATAACTGTGTGTGGACACGTAGAAGCAGGGTGGTCTCACTGTGAACCAGGTACTCCCTGGTTTTGGCAGCTGCTGGGCAAATTGGGCAGATTGCTTCCTCTCTCACAGGCTGTCCCTGCACTGGAGGCCCTCTGTGAGGCTGGGGTTGAAGGTAGAAGCAGAGATGACCTGCTAGCCCAGGCAGAATTGGCCTGGAAAGGAAGCAGCGGCCAAACATGTGGTGCTGTCTCAGGATCTCTGGGAAGGCTTGGGTCCATAAACATCCCCCCAGGTTCACAGATACCTTTAATTTCATGTTGTAGTTGCTTTCCTTCTGCTTAAGGTACCACCTCTTAAAGCAGATTCTACCAAAGGCTGTCCCCTCCTTTCGCTTTTGTTAATTGAGCTATAATTTTTTTTTTAAGCACAGGGAACTCAGCTCCCAACGTTCTGGGGGCATGGTAGGCCCCTCCAAGGCTCCAGGGCTGACTCTAGAAAAATAATCATGGTAATTACATTTTTATGGCCAGTGATTTGTTTACTAATGGGCAGAAATGTAACCCTGGTCATTGAGGTGTGAGGAGAGGTTTAGTTGAGGTGCTCTCAAAAGGGTGAGAATTCCCATTTCTGACTTTGCTGAATCTTGTCAAGTGTGCATGTGATGCCTGGGACAATGGCAGCTGTTTTGTGATCATGAGGCAACAAGTTTAAGGACTAAGTCAACAGGCTGGAAATGTCAGAGTGGAAAGATGGAAAGAACCTGAATGGTCCATGACATCTTTGAGTCAACCATGCAGCCACCATACCTCAGAATTCTTGCTGTGTAGAATAATAAGTGCCTGTGTTTTTGAAGCCACTGTGGTTGGGTTTTCTGTTTCATGCTGTGAAAGCACTCATACAGATATAGCCTCTCTTCAGGTATGTAGCAGACAGTCTTGGTGCTTGGCCTAGATCCCCTCAGATCTCTTATTCCCGTTTCTTTCCACCCACCACCCACCTCCACTCTCACCCTAGTGTAATCTCAGCATCCAGGGCCTGGGGATCTTCCTTGGAGGACTCTGAGGCAATTGGACCTGCTTTAACACTGGAGAGCAGAAAGTGCCTGGGAGACTCTGTGTCCTGGTCTCTGCCCAGCTCCCTGCCAATCCCTCATCTCCCTGGGGCACATCCTTGGTAATTCACATGTGTGGATCCTCATCTTGGGGTCTGCTTCCAGGAACCCAACTAAGACAAGGTGTAGCTTCTCCTGGGCAGCTGGCTGGCCATCACAGTGCAGGTGGGAGGCAGGGCCAGTCCCAGGACAACGCCCTCCCAGAACTTCCCACACCATTGCAGTCCCTGCCCATGATTCCTGGTGCTCAAAGGTGCCCTTCTGAGGGACACCCCACTGACCTTCTCACCCCTGTTTGGCATGTGTACCAGGCTGGGCCCAGCTGCATTCTCCATGCTCTGGATCGCTCCTTCTCCAGGCCCCTGTGATCCTCCCAGCCGGCTGTGGGGGGCATCATGGCAGCATAAACCCTCTCTTCCCGCCCACTAAGGAAGCCTGGTCTTCCCTGACTTAGTTTTGGTGTCTCTTATTGCTGAGCCTTTCTTAGAACTGTTCTCTTGGCCTCGATTTCCACCCTTCTATCTCCTCTCATATATTGACTCTTAGATCTTATAGATCCTTCAGGGAACTTGTCACATGCTTCTTCCTGCAGGAAGTCTTCCAGGAACCTCCTAAGAACTGACCTCTCCTTTTGTTGGGCTCACACAGCATGTGCATGTGGCCTTCGTCTGTGGCCTGATTACGCTGAGCCTTGCATTGCTGTGGACTGTGGGTGTGGCTTACTTCATCAGACCACGAGCTCCCTGTGGGTCTCTGAGCCTTTCAGTCACCCAGGGTTTACAGAGAACTTACCATGTGCCGGGCCTGAACAAGCACTGCAGCTGCCAAAGGGACAGGAGGAAGTCCCACACAGAGCGGGAGAGACAGACCCAGAATTCCACCAATAAGCAAGGGCGATGGAGAGGGGCACCCAGTGGGTGGGAGCCAGGGCAGGGTGGTGGGGTGGACAGAGCGTGGGCTGGAGAGCTGGCTGGGTCCGATCAGGAAGTCTTTTCAGGTGAAGAGCGTTGCATTTGTGGGAGAGTAGTGGTCTAGCCCAGGGCTACCTGAAGCAGAGGATGCTTTATAACTTGTGGCTGAGTTCCTGAGGCCCCGCCTTTGGGCCTTCACCCCTCATCACCCACAGGCCCTGCCTCTCCTCTCCACCTCTGCAAAGCTCAGGCCGCCCTGCGAGCTCTGCCCGCTTCCCCTGCCCTGTGTGTGCAGCACCCGCTCAGCATTCACCACCCTGCATGAGCCGTCAGCTGTCCTGCGGGGCATCCTGCAGGGGCCGGGTTGCAGCTCTTCAAGGACAGGGCTGTCCAACCTTCTTGTACTCTAGGGTGCCCGGGGGTGTCCTGGGCTCACAGGAGTTATCCAGCTTATTGTTGCTGACTGATTGGCTGATGCCAGGTCTGCCAGCCAACACGGTGCAAACTAAAGTACATGCATGAAAAAATGAGAGCTGTCACCTGGTCTGAGGGCCTTTCTCCTGGCTCTTAGTGGTCCCACCCCTTTGCTGTGAGATGCTCCTGCCCCGTCCCTCCAGCCCATGAGTTCCATCTGCATTCGCCAAGAAGCACAGCACTTTTATCCTCCGATGACAGGTCAGACCCTGTAAGATGCCTTGTTCTTTCTTTGTGGGGAACTGGATGCTACTTTCACGCCTGGGCAGAGAGCATGTGGATGATGCTGCACTGCTGTTTCTCCACTGTGAACTCATGACTCCGGGCTCTAACAAAGAGCCCCTGCCCTTGGCTCCCCCCACCTCAGATGAGGCTCTCGGGTGTCCGGGGAGCCACTCCAGGGCTGGGACAGCTTCACCCTCCCCACTTCTGTGTGGGGGTTGCCTCCTGGTGTGCAGTAACCTGGTAAAAGTCAAAACTTTTGTCTCCCCAGCCCATGTTGGGTGTCCAGGGCCCTTTATACAAATAGGACCAGGTGGCATGAGAGGAGGTCCCATTCCTGGGAGCCTGGGTGGTGGGACCCTGATCCCGAGCAGCAGCGCCATCCTATCTTAGGGCAGCCTTCACCAAGCATTGCCCACTGGGGCAGTTTCCATACACAAACCTGAGAAGTTTGAGAGAGGAGCTTTCTGGTCTAGTTATCTATTGATGTATAATAAAGAACTCCTAAATTTAGCAGCTTAAACCAACAACATTTAATTTGCTCAGGAATCTGCAATTTGGGCCACTTAGCACCATCTGGGGCAACTCGACAGCCTGGACATGCAATTGTCAGAGGCCTCAAACACTCACACCCACATGGATTTCCATGTGGCTGCCTGGCTTCCTAACAAGATGGTGACTGGGTGCCAAGTGCCAGCTTCCTGAGAGAGAGGGAGAAAGGGAAAGGGAGATTAGAGATGGAGAGAGAGGGAGAAGGAGAGAGGGAGAGAGAGAGAGTCAGGTAGAAGCTGCATCATCCCCTTTTATGATCTAGCTTTGCAAGTTACTTCTGGTACATTCTATTGGTTAGGAGTAAGTCACTAAGACTGGCCCATATTCAAGGGGAGGGAGAATAGACTCCACTATTTGATAGGAGGAGTGTCAAAGAACTTGTGGGTTTGTGGACATGCTTCAGTACCACCACACTTTTCAGGCCCCTTCCACTTCTAAAGAGGCTGTGGGTGCGACATGGTGAGTGACAGCAGTGTGAGGGCCAGGCTTTCTCCTATTGCCCCACTCTGCCAGTGCTGCTTCCTAAATCTCACTCCTCTACCCAACGGAATCTACACGCTCCCAGGGACAGGACATCACAGCCGTCCAGAGGCGGCAGCATAGCCAGCATCTCTTTTTGGGCAACTTTAGCAAGAAAGTAGCTCAGTGCATAAAGAGGTGAGTTGGGGAGTATCTGAAAAGCGCATTTCTGGAAATCTCCAATCTGAAGAAAGAAACCTTCTTACTTTTCTTTGAAGACTCCCCAGAGTGGTTCTAGCCCAGATGCAAGGTGCCTCACCCAGTTGTCCTCCAGCTGGCTCCTCTAGCTCAGCTGGCGGTCACCCTGAGCTGAGAGCACTTGCCCAGCCTGGGATCAGGGGCTGGACACCTCCATGTTGTTCACGTGTCTTTCTTCTCCTTTGTATCGGCTTCTCTGTCAAGAAGGCTTTCATTATTTCCAATGGTCTGAGCCCCTCAAGTTCCCCTTCCTTAGGAGAAGTGCATTTCTAAAGATGGGTTTTCAGTCAAGCACTGTATAATTGTGATGGATGCTACCTGGGGAGGGGGTCTGGGGTCCAGGTGTTGGTGGTCACCAGCCATGCTCAGAAGGGAGTCAGTTAAAGGGGCCTCACTCAGCCCATGCTGCTTTGATGACAGAAGCTTCATTTTCTGTCCTCGGCTTATATCCTGGGAAGTCTCCATCCTGTGCGTTTCCCATCCCATGGCCTCTAGGTGGCAGCAGCAGAGAACTGGAGGGCAGAGAAGTGGGAGTGGGAGGTGGTTGGTAGAGCAGGAAGGGAAACAGCAGTCATCTCTGATCCCTCTCCCTGCCCAGCTCATTTCTGTTGCTGAAGAAGACGCTGTTCTCGTCCCCTGACACTGGGAACTTTCCTTCCCTGAGGCAGGAGGGCTCTGGTGCGACTCTCAGTCATTTCTGCTCATCATCACGAACCCCCAACATGGCAGGCACGGAGAGCAGAAAGAAGCTGCTGTAAGTCCACGGCCGGTGTTTGCAGCCCCTTGTGTGGCGTAGTGCAGCAAGCATGCCACACGACTCTGAGGGGCACCTGGGGACCCGTCCACAGAGAACAAGGTGAACAAGTTGTGCAAAGCAGCTGCTAACCCGTGAACACAGGATTAGCCATTATGAGACCTAGATGCAGATTTCAACTTCACCCCTATCTAGATGTGTGACAAGTGACAGGTCATTTCCCTTCTCTGGCTTTCAATTTCCCCCTCTGCACAAGGACAATTTTGGACTAAGCTATCGCTAAGCCACTTTCAGTTTGAATGTTCTGTTATCCTAGCTGTGATGAAAGATTATGAATGCCCAGTTCATGACAAAGAAAATGAGACACTCTTTTGGTTGTAGTTCTGGGGTAGTTCCTAAAAAGGAGACAGAGGGCCAGAGTGCACCACACAAACATGCTGCAAGGTATCAGAGACTGGTTGCAATTAGAAACTAGGGAACCATAGCGGGCCAGGCCTAAGGGGACTGTGGGCCTAGACTCAGAGGCACATCTGCTGGTGCCCCTCTGCTGAGCTTTTACTCCAGCCCCCCGCCTCCCACATGGTTCCCTTCACTTGGTCCCCTCTTCCTCCTCATTACCTGATTACCTCCAACCCACTCTTCAAGACTCAGTTTATGCATCAGCTTCTCCATGAAGATTCCTCTGGACTCCGCATCTCTGTCAGGCACCCTCCTTTGTGTTTCTTCTGGGCTCTGTGCTTATCATCACTGAGTTTTCATCTTTTACACACAAAACGGTTGCAGTGCTTTGTTTCTGTAAAATCAGTCATGACCAGCTTGAAGCCCCACTTCTGCTAGGGCTGACCGAAAGAGCCGTCATCTCTGCAGTTGAGGTTCCTTCCACCCACCTCAAAATTCTGTGAAGGTTCGGGGGTCTTACTTCCAACAAGACATCTGGGGGACTCTGCTGGCTGCCTTGGATTTACTCCTTGTCCAAGTCCACCGGGGCTCCTGCCTGCCTCCCTGTGGGCAGACAGTACAGTAGTAGGCTTCCATCCCAGCCTTTGGTGTTATGCTCCTTGCTGAGACTGAGAACGCTGGGGCCTGGGTCCAGTCTCCCTGAGGTTCCCACATGGGCAGTCCTCTCTGAGGTCCTCCCACCTCCCTAGGGTGCTCCACGTGGGTTAGTGCAGGTGCCTGCTGATGACACAGTCCCATCTGATGTGCTCTTTCTAGTGTCGGGGAATCTCTTTCTCCCTTTTTTTGCCCTTGCTGTTTCTCTTCCTCCCTGTACTCACCTTCTCTCCTCCTCCAGGAGGATTCATGCGCTACTCTCAATGAGCCACAAATTCACATCTTAGTAAATCGTTTACCATATGAGATTGAAAAGCTGTGTATATATATATGTTTTCGTAATTAGCAACAAACTTCGGGAGGGCAAGAGCTGTGTCTTATTAATCTTTATAATTCCAACAGCTGGAAAAGTGCCAGACACATGAGAACTAAAGACGTTTTTATTAAATTAAATTGAATTGAACGTCCCAGTTGTCCAAAGTTGTTCAAGATGAGTCTGAATCAGGATAATTCTCTCTCTTTTTTTGGTGGATCTGGTTATGTGAGTGCAGAAAAATCAACAATAATTTCTGTTTCATGGCATTCTGGAAACATTTTTGAATCTTTGAGAACTGGCAAAACTCAAAGTCAGATGAGTGATAACATCTTGAGTTGTCAGTAGCTGGGAGGTAAAGGACTCAGGTTTCAGCCCTTAAAGAAAGAGAAGCCTGTCCACGCCAGAAAAATTTGGGTCACAGCCAAATAGGAACTAAAATACAAATTTAGAGACAGAGGAGAAAGCCAGTCTCAGAGACTGCACATATTTGGTGGTGATTGGAGCAAGGCAGTGGTGGGTGGGAGTGCTGAGGGGAGCATGTGATGGTAAGGCATAGAGTAAGGTGTGGTAATCTGGAGCTTTAAGCATTGGTTTTATCAGCTAGCTAGCCCCCGTCGAATTTCTGATTTTGTCTCTGCCTGAGATTGACTACAAAATGTACTCCAAATTTAAGTAATGGAGCCCACTGACTCATTGAATAGAATGGTGTGGAATGTCTGCCAAGAGCAAAAGTGACACTTCAGCCAAGTTAACGCTCTACTCTTCTTTCCAAGCGCAATTAGCCCACAGGGTCGGCTGTTTCTAAAGGTCTCTTCTGGCTCACAATAGTAAATCTTGCCACTAGCAGAGGTGGTGGAGGGGGGTGCTCATTTTCCTGTTTGTTGTGGCACACAGACATTCATGAAGTTTGTTTAAAAATCCCGAATCAAGGTATCTAGACATAAGTGAAAGCAAAGGGTGCTAGTCCTGAGTTTAGGTTTGGAAACTGAGCTGTTAAGAGATTTCCTTCCCACCTTCATTTGGCAATAACTTTGTGGTAGAGGTTCTCAACAAGCATTTCCAGTCAACCTGGTTTCCAATTAACTTTCTAGGGAGCTTAATCAGGTTGTTTTAGTGATTGGTCGTGGAACGGCTCTGTCTAAAGCCTCATTTAAGCCTCCGTAGAGCTTGTGAGATAACAGACTGATTGGACTTTATCACAGGCAGAGGCGATCGGGAGGAGATGTGCAGCGCACTGAGATAATGGTGATGACTCCCCCTCGATTCCATCTTCAGGATTAGGAGTAGATTATTTGGCTAGAATTAGAGGTCCTATTCAGGAAAGGCCCTGAGGAATTTGTGAAAGACAGTTTGTAGTGGAAAGAATTAACAGAGTCATTTATTCATTAATCCATTTTTTTCCTGTTTCCATTTGCCTACAGGATTGATTTTTTCCTTCTTAAAAAATCAAACTTTTTATTTTGAGATAACTGTAGGTTCACATGAAATTGTAAAGAATAATACACAGTGCAGACTTTACTCAGTTTCCCCAATGAATAAACAATTTGTGGTACGTCCATACTACGGAACTATAGTACAATATCACAACCAGGATATTAATATTAAAGTAGTCAAGATACAAATATTTCCACCCCACGGACCCCTCAAGTTGCCCTTTAATAATCATGCCCACTTTCTGTTTCCATCACTCCTCAACCCCTGGAAACCACTATTCTGTTCTCTATGACTATCTTTTTTTATTTTAAGAATGTTATATAAATGGAATCAGAAAGTACATTATCTTTCGGGGATTGGCATTTTTCACTCAGCATAATTCTCTAGAGATGTATTCTGGTTGTTGTATAAATAGTTTGTCTCTTTTCACTTCTGAGCAGTGTTCCGTGGTACGGATATACCCAGTGTGTTTTACCATTTACTTGTTGAATGACCTCTGTGTTGTTTCCATCTTTTAATTGTTATAAATAAAGCTCCTATAAATATTTGTGAAACAGTTTTTATGGGAACACGTCTTCATGGATCTAAGTTTCAGTCCTTTATTAATTAGTTTAACTCCAGGTTTAATGCCCGTAATTATTGGTTCATATGGAAGTTGCTTGTTTAGTTTTGTAGAAATTGCTAAATTGTTCTTCAGAGTGGCTGTACCATTTTACATCCCTAACAGCATTGCACAAGGGATCCAGTTTCTTTGCCTCCATAACAGCACTTGGTGGTGTTACTATTTTTTAGTTTGGCCATTCTGATAGGTGTATCTCACTGTGGTTTTAACTTCATTTCCTTAAAGGCTAACGCTGAATATCATTTCATGTGCGTATTTGCCATCTGTGTATCTGCTTTGTTAAAATGCCTCTTTGTGTCTTTTATGCATTTTCTAATTTGATTGTTAGTATTATTTTTCCTATTGAGTTTTGAGGCTTCTTTGTATATTCTAGGTGTCAGTCTTTTGTTGGATGTGTGGTTTGCTAGTGTTCTCTCACACTCTGTAGCTCGTCTTATTATTCTCTTAACAAAAGCTTTCAACTTGGGTAAAGTGTTCCTTTCTCTCCTAATTTCTGGAAAAGATGTGTAGAATTAGTCTTACTTCTTTAAACATTTGGTAAAATTCTCCAGTGAAGCCATCTGGGCCTGAAGATTTCTTTTTGGGTTTTTTAAAATTACAAATTCAATGTCCTTAACAATTATGGGCTATTCAAATTATTTATTTATAGTGGATAAGGTGTGGTAATTTGCCCTGTTCAAGGAATTGGTCCAGTTAATCTAATTTTCAAATTTATGTATGTTGAGTTGTTCATAGTATTCCTTTATTATCCTTTTGATGTCTAAAGTGTCTGTAGTGATAGCTCCCGTTACACTTCTGATATTGGTAATTTGTGTCTTCTCTCTTTTTAGTTTGTCCATCTTGCTAGAGGTTTGTCATTTTCACTGATCTTTTCAAAGATGTTTGTTTCATTGATTTTCTGTTTTCAACTTCACTGATTTCTGCTGTTTCTTTAATTATTTCCAGAAGCTTGCTTTGGGTTTATTTTGCTCTTCTTTTTCCAGCTTCTTGGGGAGGGTGGAGGAAGATTAAATTGTTGAGACTTGTCTTTTTTCTTAATGTGTGCATTTAGTGACAGAAGATTCCCTCTCAGCACTGCTTTTAGCCGTGCCCCACAAATTTTGATGTTATATTTTTGTTTTCATTTTCTTCAATGTCTTTTGATTTCCATTAGATGCTCTCTTTGATTCATAGGTTATATAGAAGTGTGCTGTTTAATTTCCAAGTGTTTGGAAATTTTCCTGTCACCTTTCTATTACTGATTTCTAGTTTAATTTTATTGTGGTCAGAGAATACAGTCTCTGTGATTTCAATTCTTTTACCCTTGTTGAAGCTAGTTTTATAGTGTAAGATAGTGTGTATCTTGGCGTTTGTTCTGTGGGCTCTTGAAAAGAATGTGTATTCTGCTGTTGAGTGGAGTTTTCCATAAATGATTATTTCCTGTTGGCTGTTAGTATCCTTGCCCATTTTCTATCTAGTTAGTACATCAATTGTTAAGATGGGTTTTGAAGTTTCCAATTATAATTGATAATTTGTCTATTTCTCCTTTCAGTTCTGTCACTTTCTGCTTTACACATGTTGTAGCTCTGTTGTTTGGTGCATACACATTTAGCATTGCTATGTCTTCTTGGTAGATAGACTCTTTAATCATTGTATAATGTCTTTGTCTCTGGTAATTATTTTTGCTCTGAAATCTTCTTTATTTGATATTAATATAGTTACTCCTGCTTTATTTGATTAATGTTGGCATGATATATCTTTTTCCATCCTTTTACTTTAAATCTGCCTATATTATTATAAATGAAATGAGTTTCTTGTAGACAACATATATTGGGTCATGTTTTTTAATGTAGTCTGCCAATCTCTGTCTTTTAATTGGTGTATTTAGTCTGTTTACAGAATGCTTAATTGTATTCCAAATTAAAGTGTTGTGAAAGCTTATCTGATTGGCAGAAAATAAATAAACAAGAATCCTAGCTGTTAGGGAGTTTAGGAAAGCTGCTTTTAACTTTCCAAACTCTGTGTTCCAGTCACACACATAAGAAGTTAAAACAGAAGCTGAGTGAGGTGTCAACTCACTTCTCAGAGACGGCCCACCACTTGCTGAGGGACTCCGGAACGCCTCAGTTCCCGGAACTGCTATTCTCCTTCTCAGGTTCTAGTCACAACCTACCTCCTGGGAATCAGTGGGGTGTGGTGAATTCATGATGAACCTCCTTACTTAAAGGTGGCTTTCCTTATGGTGATCTCTTTATGTGATCTTTGCTAATGGTAAAAACATTGGAGCTATTCTGTTAAGTGTCTGCAGACGTGGGTTGATGGGCTAATATGTTAGGCTTCTTCAAGTTCTCAACTTATTAAGGGAACGTCTTCTCTCTGAGGTAAAGGAAAAGAAGCACAGGAAGCATCTATCTATCAGGTCACACTTAATGCTGCAAAGTTCTGAGGGAGTTTGGCTTTGTATGCTAATGGCAGATTTAAATGGAATTGATGCACATGGACCTGAAGGTCCAATCATCTCTTTCAGAAGGACAGTGATGTTAACATGCATCTGTAGAGGCATCATCTGTCCTCACTGCTGGGAAGACCTGGACAAGACATCTAAAGCAGCACTAGATGGCACAGCCAAGAAAATCACGGGAAGGCTGGAGAATTAACTGGTGGAGTCTAAAGCTCTATCGAGCGGCCAGAGTGAAGTGTAAGAAACAGAGTTAGAATTCAGTTACCAATGTGCAAGAGATGCCCGAGTCCAAGAGAGCAAATGCTAGAGGTCGAGCCCAACTGCCCGTACAGGTAAAACCAAAGGGACCTGAAGAAAGACACAAGGCTGCAGTGTGCCTTCCTGCAAGGGCAGTTTGGTTCAAGGCTTTTATTCCAGTCAAGAGGCCCAGAAGTCTAAGGTGTCAACCTAGAGAAAAAAGGAAGGTGTGAAAAAGATAAGGGAGACTCTCAGGGCTCTGGGCTTAGGTGGAAGAAAGAGAGAGGTGGTATGTGCTGAAAGCCCATCGGGAATGCCCTCTCACCTGGAGTGAGGGCCTGTCTGTGCTCTGCTGTGTGGGTCCCAGCATCTTCTGCACCAGGACCCAACCTGGTCCCTTCATGCACCAATCATCATTGTCTCCTTTCTCTCCCATCTCCACATTTTCTTACATGCCATGTGTCAAAACTGTCCTGCTTTTTAAATATCAATTTCAACACTCCCTTCTATGAGATTTTCACATTCCCCCACTGTTCTCAGAGAAGATTGCTTGAACCTTTACTCGAGTTCTTATTTATTTTGTAGTTAATGTGATAGAATATCAGAATGTATTATTATGAGGGCAATAAAAGACTCAGGAACAGGTGAGTGACATGGAAATGAGAAAACTCTGACAGGGAATTAAAAAAAAACAAACAATAAAAAATGTACATCTGTCCATGCTACCTAAAGCAATCGACAGATTCAGCGCTATCCCAATCAGAATTCCAATGTCATTCTTTACAGAAATTGAACAAAGAATCATAAAATTCATATGGGGCAACAGAAGACCCCGAATTGCTAAAGCAATCCTGAGAAAGAAGAACAAAGCCGGAGGCATCACAATCCCTGACTTCAAAACATACTACAAAGCTACAGTAATCAAAACAGCATGGTACTGGTACAAAAACAGATGCACAGACCAATGGAACAGAATTGAAAGCCCAGAAATAAAACCACACATCTATGGACAGCTAATCTTTGACAAAGGAGCTGAGGGCCTACAATGGAGGAAAGAAAGTCTCTTCAACAAATGGTGCTGGGAAAACTGGACAGCCACATGTAAAAGAATGAAAATCAACCATTCTTTTTCACCATTTACTGAAATAAACTCAAAATGGATCAAAGACCTAAAGATTAGGCCTGAAACAATAAGTCTTCTAGAAGAGAATATCGGCAGTACACTCTTTGACATCAGCTTCAGAAGAATCTTTTCGGACACCATAACCCCTCACATGAGGGAAACAATAGAAAGAATAAACAAATGGGACTTCATCAGACTAAAGAGCTTCTTCAAGGCAAGGGAAAACAGGATTGAAACAAAAAAACAGCCCATTAATTGGGAAAAAATATTCACAAGTTATTTATCCAACAAAGGGTTAATCTCCATAATATACAAAGAACTCACACAACTCAACAATAGAAAATCAAACAACCCAGTTACAAAATGGGCAGGGGACATGAACAGACATTTCTCCAAAGAAGATATACGGATGGCCAATAGACACATGAAAAGATGCTCATCATCACTAGTCATCAGGGAAATGCAAATCAAAACTACACTAAGATATCACCTTACACCTGTTAGAATGGCAAAAATATCCAAAACCCAGAGTGACAAATGTTGGAGAGGCTGTGGAGAAAAGGGAACCCTCATACACTGTTGGTGGGAATGCAAACTGGTGCAGCCACTATGGAAAACAGTATGGAGATTCCTCAAAAACTTAAGAATAGAAATACCTTCTGACCCAGCCATCCCATTACTGGGTATCTATCCTAAGAACCTGAAATCAGCAATTCCAAAAGTTCCATGCACCCCTATGTTCATCACAGCATTATTCACAATAGCCAAGTCATGGAACCAACCTAAGTGCCCAGCAACTGATGATTGGATAAAGAAGATGTGGTATATATACACAATGGAATACTACTCAGCCATAAAAAAGGACGAAGTTGTCCCATTCACAACAACATGGATAGACCTTGAGGGTATTATTTTGAGTAAAATAAACCAGACAGAGAAAGACGAACTCTGTATGACTCCACTCATAGGTGGTAGTTAACATATGGACAAAGAGAACTGATCGGTGGTTACCAGGGGAAAGGGGGGTCGGGGGAGGGCACTAGGGGTGAAGTGGTGTACCTACAACATGACTAATAATGATGTACAATTGTAATTTCACAAGGATGTTAACTTTCATAACCTTAATAAAAAAAAAAAAATGTACATCTGTATAAGGGGCCAGCCCAGTGGCACAGTGGTTAAATTCACACGTTCCACTTCAGCGGCCCGGGGTTTGCTGGTTCGGATCCCGGGTGTGGACTTACACCGCACTGCTCGTCAAGCCATGCTGTGACAGGCGTCCCACATATAAAGTGGAGGAAGATGGGCATGGATGTTAGCTCAGGGCCAAGCTTCCTCAGCAAAAAGAGGAGGATTGGCAGCAGATGTTAGCTCAGGACAAAAAAAAAGTACCTCTGTATAAATGAAGCAATTACATTTACTGAAGGACATAGCAAGACCTGAATAAATAGAGAGACCAGTTGTGTCCCTGAACAGGAAGACTTGATACTAAGGGCACCAATTTTCCTTAAATCAGAGGATGCTTCTTTGTCTCAGTTTTAATCCAGTTCTTCTCTTGATTTCTGCCTCCACATCATTATTTTAAAATTTACTCAACTACTGCCTCTTTCATGTTTATTGGCTATTAATACCTTTTGCTATGAATCTCATATTCATATACTTTGACTACGTTACATGTTACGTTGTATGTCTTTTTAAATTTTTGTAGGAATTCCATATGGAATTCCATTAGGAATCTTATTGGCATGTGGATTTTTTTAAAGAGAACTTTTTCTATTATTCTTTTTTAAAGTTACTGGTGTTCTTATTTTTAATCACCCACCTCATTGGATTCTATTATAATTTTAATATTTAGTTATTTCTTTTGTTATTCTAGGTACATGACCCTTTTAATCTGCAAATATAAAATTTTATGTTTTGTTTTCAAAATTACAGTTTTGATTTTTATTGTCATTGCATTAGCTGAAACCTCTGTGCAATGCCACATAATAGCAAGAATTATAGGCTTGTCTGATTCCTGATTTTGTTATATTTTCTAATACCTAGAAAATGAACCAATATTCAAGAATTTTAGTTCTATTTCCATCTCAGTTGCTACCCCTTGTTTGTTTTCAACCTTTTTAAAAATAAGGGGCTTGAATTCATTGACATCTTATTTCCTTTCCAGTTCATATATTCTTTTAATATGTAATTTAATGGATGAGCATTAGAACAAAGATCAGCTTTTGAAAACAAAATGTAAAATGAAATGAAATCTCAATGATTTATAGCGAAATGGAGTGTAACTGATAACTAGACTATAATTTCCCTAACAAGATTTGAGAAGTCAAGTGAACCTGCCAGTTGGAGATGCTGAAGCCCAGAGATGTCTCTCACAATAATGGACAAAGTGGGAGGAGAAACTGGAGGGAATTAGATGGTTGTGTTAACAAAACGTAGGACAGTGAGGGATGCAGCACTGGTTTAGCCTCTAACCCATGCCTTCTGAAAGTCAGCCATAATTCTTTGGTCAAATTGTCTGAACAAGGATCCTAAGGGGTGTCAGAGAAAATGGAGTAGATCAGAGAGTTATGGGGCCTCTGTCCACTCAGGAGAAAGCTAAGGGGCCTCGTGGAAGACAGTGATGGATTCAAGCCATGTGAAAAAGCATATATCAGGTGCCTCAACTTCATCCCTATCTTTGGAGGATGTATGTAATTTATAGAGTGTTTAAATTAGACAAATGGCCCAATCAATTTAGAATAAGGAACAGGAAACATGTTTCTTTTGCATTAAACTGAACTTCACCAGAGTAGAAATGCTTATGATTTCCTGAGTTATAGAGCTTGGGTTCTTCATCAAAGGGCTCCTAATTACAGGGATTGTGCTTTTCCACAAAGGTGATCCATTATGGAGCATGCTGTCTCCATAAAGACAAGAATACGCTAAGCAGCTCAAGCTAAGTGGTAATTTATATTATTGTTTATAAGAAGAAAGAGCAGGAGCTAGCAGGAGAGTGAGGGTGAGAGCAACAGAACAAGAGAGAAAGTAACCTGAAGAATGGACGTTTGAGTGAAGATGGAAAAGGACAGGAAAAACGACTGAAACACACCGTGGAAAATGACACTAGCCTTCTGTTCAGAGGAATTGAGCTGTGAGCTGAGGAAAAGAGGAGCTGCAGAGAGTTAAGTTTATGTTTCTTTAAATTTCTTACTTACGCCTGGGTAGGTGACCAACGTGAATGCTCTGGAAGCCACAGGTGCAAGACCCTGCTTAGAGCCTTTTCCTGGGAAGCAAAGTCACTGAAAACCAATTTGCCAATAGCTAGTTCATTGAGAATCAAGTGACCAAATTCCAAAGCACAGAGTGACCTGCTCCTTGATATGTTGAGGGATTTGCTCCTCTGCGTTTGCATATACCATTTTATAGGTGAATGGGTCGGCTTTCCCTTAAATGCAATTTACTGTGGTGCCCCCTTTGTTAATCTATGCTCTGACTCTGTATGCAGCACTGCCTTGGCCCAGGTTTCCGCTCCTGCCTCTGCTTCTGTCAGCAGGCAGCTGCAATAACCCTGCAATACCTGGGATATTCATCTGGTGTACACTGTGAATTGGCTTTTGGAAAATTGATTTTCAGTAAATTGAACTATAGTTCTTCTATAGGTTAATCAGAGTCCCTCTACATCTGAGCCATCAGGCTTTGCCGTATTCCTACATGCTATTTATCACCTCCCTGAACCCAGCTGAGAATTAGTGGGGAGATGGTGGAATTACATATGAAATGACATTGGCCACCCCAGTCACTCTCCAGTGTGTGCCAATTACCAGGTGGCTTTAGACCCAGAATGCAGCTTCCAAAATGTGAATGCACATGCAAAGGCAACACATCCTATTTTCTATACAAAGCACACATTTCTTAGCATGCATTTGAGGCCCTGCAGAGCCTGGCATCAGTCTCCTTTTCTATCTCATTGTTGTGACTCCTCAGATTTCACTGTTCTCGGAGCAAACTGAGCTCGCCAAAGTCACTGCTTGTGTCTGAAATGCCTCTGCTTTCCTTCACCTTTTTCCAGGGCCTCTTTACCTGCCTAGAGCAGTTTAAATGCCATCTTTCCATGTGTCCTTCCCAAACACCTTTGGGCAGGCATGTTTCCTGTTCGTCTGTCTTTCCATAGCTCCTCAGAGATTCTTCTATTACAGGGCCCAGCACCACCTTGTAGTGAACCTCCCAATGGAATGTGAGCTCCACGAAGGAAGAGGCTGTGTCTTATTTTCCTTGGTGTCTCCACGGTCCGGCACTGGGTCTGCACTGAGTAACTTCTCCATGTTGGGGGGTGATGATCAGTGGAAAGAAAACTAAGCAGTGATGGACCTGAGAGAAGAGGACCCCAGGCCAAGGGTGGTTCCTTGGCATACCGAACTTTAATGTGCTGAGTGACAAGAAGAATGCCAGGGGAGCTCGAGGAAGGCTGGGAAGGAGTAGAGGGTCTCCATGGGTTGAGAGTCCCTTCTAATCCCATACATCCAGAGTAGGAAGTGAATCTTTGAAAGTTCAGAGCCCTCTGTCTGTACTATGCAATCACTTACACTCCAGGACCAGTTGACAAGGTGGTAAAACCCTTAGTGAATTCAAGCAGGTATCTCCGATTTATTTTTAGTTGGAATATTATTTAGTCATTCACAGCAATGCTCTACACCAGCACTGTCCAATCATATTTTCTGCAGTGACAGAAATGTTCTATATTCACACTCTCCAATATGGTAGCCATTTGCTACACTGAGCACTTGAAACATAACTAGCGCAACTGAGAAACTGAACCTTTCATTTTTTCAGTTTTTTAATTAATTTTGGCTACTGTGTTGGATAGAGCAGTGAGATGCAAACCATATGGACTCAAACCATATGGCTCTGCCAAATGTATACTGGCTGTTTGCCCCTATTTCCTCATTTATTAAATAAAGATAATAGTATACTTACTCCTTATGTTGTTGTAAAGATTAAATCAGTTATTAATGTGCATTAGTTATCTATTACTGCATAAAAATTACTCCAAATTTAGTGGCTTAAAATACCAATAATTTATGATCCTCCTTGGTTTCTGTAGGTCAGGACTTTGGGTAAGGCTTATGTGCAGTTTTTCCACGTAGGTCTCATGTAGTTGCTGTCATGTTGGCCTGGGCTGCGATCATCTGAAGGTTCCACTGAGTGATCCTCTTCCACGGTGGCTCTTTCACATGGCGTTGTTTAGGGGCTTCTCCATGGGCTGCTTGAGTGTGTGCCCCAGCATAGCAGCTGCTTCCCCCAGAGCAAGTGACCCAAGAGAACAAGGGGCAGCTGCAATGTCTTTTCTAGTGTAGCCTCAGAAGCCACACACACAGTCTGACGACCAGTGCCAACTATCTTGAAGGTAGCTCCAGAATCTGTAAAGTGTTTTGAAGGGTGCTTGGCACATAGTAAATGTGGATATTAGTGTTTCTTATCTGATGCTTCCCAAAGGCAGCAAAACCTTGTGGCTCCCAGCTTACACTCATAATACTGGAAGCAGCTGCCCTGGAGCAGAGCAGGGGAGCTGGGGACGTGGTTACACCCTCTGAAGTGCTCACAGCCCGGCACGGACTCCTTGCATTGTCTTCCTCCCAGTGCAGCCCCAGAAGATGACTTCATGGGAATTTTGGTGTGGGCCAATCAAAAATGGCAAAGTCAGTCCTTCCTAACTTAGGATCTGACTTAACTTTGAGAATACAGCATGTGAAAGAAACAGAATCAGAAGCTCTGGGACCAGCTTCCAACTCCTAGACTTAGAGTTAGGAAAAGAAAAAATCATAGCCTCAGTTTATTTGTCCAAAAATGGGAATGCTGTTCTTGTCCTATAATGATGACTGTTTAGATCAGTCAACTCAGCCTGAATGCACTGGGCACTTCCTGTGTTCCAGGCGCTGTGCTAGTGAAGACGGCATAAATGTCTCTGCTTTATGCATCAAACAGACAAGTGAGAGAGATGGATGTGAAATCACTGCAGGGGTGGGAAGCACGGGCTGTGCTGGAGCCTAGTCTGAAGACTCCGTGAAGGAAGGAGCTTGGCTCATCAGAAATGTTGAGAGATGGCCATGCAGCTGAAGCAAGTGGAGCCAGGACGGAAGTATCAGAGCACTGACGCGTGTGAAAGGGTTTGTAAACTGCTCTTACTGCTTTGGGTCAGACATCCTTACTTTCTCTACTGCTCCCAAGGATCCCTTTTTACTGCTGCCCCCTCTTCTTAATGATGTTTCCAAATGAGTAGTGCCAACCCGGGTCCCGGGGGCAGTGTAATGGACTGAGGCTTTTGGTTTCTCTTCACCCTCACACAGCCCGGAGATGTCCTCCTTCCCAGCAGTTCAATGGCTCAACACCACCATGCTGGCCTCTGAACGGAGGGCATGACCCCTTTGCAGAACACAGCAAGAACTTGGGTTGCAGCTCATTCTTCAATGGCTCTTGTTTTGCCACCCGTTCCCAAAGTGCAAGTATCTTAGAGGACAATGACACAGGTATCTGACAAAGCTATTTGGCCATCGCTGTATATCAATATATCATCTTGACCCTTCCCTTCACAGCTCCTCTCCCTAGCAGACAGCCAGGAGCCAAGAGAGATGTGGTGTTGCCTCCACTGCTGAGACATCACTCTCCCCTGAAATGTGCCTGTCTCGCCCCCATGGCTGTGTGTGCACATTAATAACAGAGCCAGGCACTGGCCTCTCTGTGGCCTCTCCTGAGAGCATCTTAGGGTCTCCACCATGGATCTTCTGCCTCCCCCTCCACCGTTTTCCAGGATCCAGCCAGCTGTGAGCAAACACTTCTTCTTGGCAAAAGAGAATCTCCGGGCTTCCAGCGGTTTTAGCACAGCGAGGAATGGTGATTTGGGATACTTTACAGGGGTGATCATCTTTTGTCCTCCATGGCCCTCCTCCCCCAAACCCTGAAATGTGAGGCGGCCCCTCAGCTGCCCGGTGTGGCTGTCCGTCGAAGGGAAGCTTCTCTTGGCTGTGGAAGCCGGCAAGGGTCTCCGCCTCAGGGACTTAGTTTATTTATCTAGCTGGACTCCATCTCTTAGTATTCAGCTCGTGGAGGAAGAGGCTTTTACAGCTAAGGTAGCCCCATCCCCCCTGTGGAGACAGTGAGCAGAGAAAGAACAGATATTCACTGAGGCCTGAACTCCCCTTGGTGTTGTCTGCAAGGCTGTGGACAGGTGGGGCTACAGGGTCATAGTCAGAAAGCGCAGAATCACAGCACTGGAGGCCCTAAGGTCATGGCAGCCAGCACTCTTTTCTTCCGGAGGGACTGAAGGCCTTTGTTGGTCTGATTATGGAAGCAAAACTCTTATTTCGACCCATCCTCCCAATCCCAGAACCACTGTTAACAATTTAGTGTGTGCATTTCCAGATCTTTAAATATTAACTCAGCCATTTAATTGAGATATTTTTTACATACATGTAAGATGGACTGCAATTTCAAAGGAACACTATCTATTTCATATTATATAATCAGTATATTCAGCAAGAAGTACAAACAAATAATCTCTTATTTTATAATAATCTCATTTGTTTAATGAGATGAGAAATGGAAGTTCAAATAGTGAGTTGTCCAGGCTGGCAAATGATGGAACTGGAAATTCATTCAACCACATCCAGAAGGTTCTACTTGCTTTGCAAAAGAATCATTTGACCAGTGACAAAGAGGCTGACACATGAGCCAGGCAGCAGGGAGAGAGCCTGAGCCCTGGCAGGGATGGCATCATGCTCTCCTGCTCCCCGTACCTGGAGGATCCTCCAAGTTTGAGCCGACACTGTCTTGTCAGGATGGGGGTCCTCCGGTTTCCTGCTTACCTTGTCTTGTTCTTATGCCAATGGGCTGCTTCCTGGTTGTGCTGATGGGCCACTTCCTGGATGGCTTTCTCTGGTCTCGTTGGCCCCTGGCCAGAGAGCTATGCTCTGTCAGGCACATGGAACTGTGGAAGGATGAAGGAATTGCCATTGCTCTTGCACAGCACAGACCCTGGAGGGGACTGCCACATGGACCCAGTGACCTCTGCGCCTGCACACGTGTGGGAGGCTACAGCTCTGTCTGGAAAGGAGAAGGTACCATGTTTGTACAAGCAGTTCTACATGGTGCGGTGTGTTCAGTGCCTGCTGCTCACCTTCGTGACGTCACCATGGGTCAGACCTTCTCCTCTCCCACTCAGGCTTCAGGTATCAAATGAAGGATTGCATGGACTGGCTGTACCATTCTTTTTACCTCTGACATTCTGTAACTTATACAGTTTTAAACTTGCAACACAGCTGTTAAAATAAAACAGTCAACCTTTATAGTTATGTTTTCGCTGCCTTTGGGAGGAAATAGGTCTATTGAGTCTTCCTTTTTTTTTTTTTAATTCACATAAAAGAAAAGCTTTGGATACTCCAATAGAGGAAGTTTTGTTTTGTTTTGTTTTGTTTTCCTTTTCCTTAAAGATCAAAGTTTGTCCAGTTTTCTCTTTCCTCGGAGGAACTGGTCTTCTGGAGATGCAGGCCTGTGTCCTCGTCCCTTCCTGCATATTTCCTCCCTTCTCCTCTCAGGGGAAGAGGCCAGATGCTCTCCTTGAACTCAGTGCTCAGCACAGGTGCTTTCTCCAGAAGAGGCAGGCGGGGGGATATGCACGTTAATAGCTCAGCTGGGGGGGCTGTCACCAACCTGTGCTAGGGGAGAAGATCAGACACTGATCAGAAGTCCCTGAGGAGATCTCAGGACCTGCCACCTGCCCTCTGGTCATCTTGTAATGAGTTGGAGTCTGAGGCACCCTGTGGCCTATTCTTGCCAAGGAGAGAGATAGCTTCTGCTTCCACATACACATCTTCTCTCTCCATTTGTCTAAGCATAAGAGCTGCTGAAGTATGGATCATTTAGAGAAAGAACTTTCTGAGGAGAGCTGGGCAAAGATGGGCCAAGCTGCTTCTGAGGTGGTGAGTTCAGCATCACTAAGACATGTAATGCCACCCAGGCATTATGATGTATGAGGTAGGTCTCAGAACTCCATTCAGAGAAGACTTCATGTGAGGCATCAGGTAGGTGAGACCTCCAGCTCAGAGAAGACTAATTATTTTATTATCTTCTTATTACATTTCATTCTCATTTAACTAGCTTCTGTATTATCTTCATGAATTCCTTCCTCAGCTTTTTTTTTTCTTTTTACTTTGCAGAGCTACCGAAATAGAATGTTTATTTCAGTATTTTCAGAAAAATTTTAAGGGAAATACATTTTTAAGGCTATAAATGTTCCTCAGAGTACTACTTTGGCCATATCTTACAGATGTTGATATATATAACATTCTCAATTACATTCTCTCTTAAATAGCTTTAAATTTTTACCTTGGATTTCTTTCTTAGTACAAATATTATTTTGAAGTTGTTTTATCTTTTTAAATGTTAACCTTATTTTGGAGGATAAAGGCTATCCTTTATTCTTAGTATCTGGATTTATTTTACATATGGACTCATTATGATTAAAAATCTTTCAAATTAAGATTTTATTGGGAATAAAATACACAGTAGATTTTTATAAAATTTCCATGCATTTTTAAAACATTATATTGTTTTTGGTGAAACAATATCTTTATCTATATTTTATATCTCTAGCTATATAATCAAGATTGCTAATTTTATTATTTAAGTCCTTGGCCTTTTGTGTTTTTATTTTATCAATTTATTAAATAAGTTTAAGTTCCACCTGTTTTTGACAATTAGGGAGAGATAAATACTTATACATCTTCTCTGGTTTCCTAAACAACAGGGAATAGAGCTGGATAAGTGCCAAGAACAGTAATGGCTTTATTACGGAAAACTAATTCTGTGCCCAAGGGCAAAAGGGAATTTTCTTTTCCTTCTACCTTGAATTGAGGAAACTTGGTACTGTAGACTGAGATGACCAAGTTACCTAATCAGCTAAAGTCTGTAAATCTAGGAACAAATGAGCAGGGTGCCAACTTGGCCTCCCAGATACAATGATAAAGCTCAGACAGGTCCTAGAAACAGCAAGATAAAGCAGAATATGCCCTCTCTGCTGAATTTTTAATGTGAAGTATGTGAATGTGGTCACTGAATCCGTTAGAAGTCACTTTCTCTGCATTCCTCTGGTCAGATAATTCCTTCTCAGATAGAGACTTGCACATGAGGGAGTGGAAAGGGAAACAAGCCAGGGGCTGGAACAACTTCCTTACCTCTCTAGAAATGTGAGAAACAAGGAGATAAGCAGGATTGTATTACAACTTTGATACTCTTGTCTATCTTAGTTTTAATCTTATGTATATATGTGTTTGTGTGTGAGAGAGAGTTTGTATTAAGTAAACAACACATTTGGTTTGACATAATGTGACAGTCTTTGTCTTTCAAAAGAGAAATTTAACCCAGTAATAGTCATTATAATCAGTGATATATTTGGTTTTATTTATTCAATCTAATTTTATGATTTTTATTCAATAGACTATACCAAGAAAGCAGCAGAGTATAGTTGTTAAGAGTGTGGGCTCTGGGTTTGAATTCCAGCTCTTCAAGCTACTAGAAGGGCCACCATAAGAAAGCCATTTATTATGTGTCTAAGGTTTCTCTTCTTTAAAATTCATGTCACAGAATTGTGAAAAAAACAAGTGATTTCATATTTATAAAATGTTTAGAATAGTACTTGGCACAGAGTAAATCCTCCAGCTGTTATTGTTGTTTTACTCTCATCTCAAATTTTGCAACATTTCTTGAATTTTGACTGGTTCTTTTTTCCTCTCAGAATAGTTTGGCTTGAAAGTTCCACCTTTTATTAAGGGTGCACATTTTTAATTAATATATATCTGTTTTATATTAAGTATACTATGAATTTTCCTGTTAATTAAAGAATAATTAATCTTAAGGCACTGAGATTTATGGTTTAAAGATGCTTTGAATACTGCTGAAAACAACAATAAAACCTAAAATGGAATGGAGAGAAAATGAACAACTTAAACGGAACAACAAATTGCCACAATTTCAAACCAGAAATGAGGTAAAACATCTGCCAAATACCACGCCTTTGGGCAAACACGAGATGAATACTGTGCATGCCGAGGGGCTACACACCTCCTGGGACCATGGGCCACACACAAAACCTCTCAATTGTTATTACCACCCAGAAGATGCCTTCAATGAACCTTAGATTAACCACAGTCTAATCCACGATGGTTTAACTATGGAACCACTTGGCCACAGCTGACCCCACTCATCTGCATGGACACTGAAATCTATGGAATCCTGCATGAGGTCAAGGTTCCCTTGTGTTCATTGTTGCTGATGTATTTGCTAATAAAATCCTAGTGCTTCATTTTATTGACTTCCTTTATGTAATGAAAGAAAATCCAACACATTGCCTTTCTTTTTGACAGTTCACTGCAACAGAACTAACCCCAGTTGAGATGTGTTTGTGAGGCACCAATTTAACGCGTTCTTTGTCTTTGCAGGAAGCGTTTTCTTGGTCTGCTTTCCTAAGCGGGGTTTCTTCTTGCAGACTGCAGCTTGCGGTTCCAGAGCAGAGAAGATGTTCTTGTCTTCCATTGAAGTGAATTGATGCTCCTCCGGGAGTCTGGAGATTATCAAGATGATAAACGTTGAGGATTTGTTTCAGGAGCAGTAAATCAGATTCTCTGTGAGGTGTACATTCAATCTCCTTGCTCCTCTTTCTTCTAGAAGTGGCTAAGCCAGAGTGATGCCTTTGTCTTAGCTACTGTAGATGGAGGTGGGGAAGGATGTCTAGTCACCAAGGCCCCTGCTCCGGACCCAGAGACCTGCTGGCTTCCATTTGACTTCCAAATGTTCACGCATCCAGGGCAGCTCGTTGTATCCAAAGTCCCCCACATTCCCTCATTGGAACCGACTGGCTTCCCATTGCCTCATCTACACATTCCAATACTTTGGGGTCTTCCCTGTGCATTTACTAGGAATACACGAGGCCTTATCAGGTGAGCTGGGCCCGACTGATGCTTTGTCTTCTTGCATGTTTTCCCATCTCAGGCGAGGTGCCTGTGTCCACCCTGGTGCTTTGCTTTAGGAGTGCCTTCCAAAGCCCTCAGAGGCACAGGAGAAGGAGTTAAATTTGTGTTAATTGCAGACAGAATTAGGAGTGATTAACATAAAATATTTATTTTTCATTCAGAAGTTAATTGCACCAATGTTAGGTAGTGAATGTTTTGGAGTTTAGGTGTCTTGTAGCTTCAGTGGGAGCCAACATCAACACACATTGCTAAAAAGGCAATCCTGGGCTGCATTAATAGAGAAATGGAGTGTGGATCAGAGGAGGAGATAGCCCCACTGTCCTCTGTGCTGTCTACTTTGTCTGGAACTGCGTATGTTGAGTGTCCATTGCATTATAGAAAGTACTTTGAAAATGAATATAGGAGACAGCGACTTACATCTTGAGGAATCTAGAAACCATTCTATATGGAGAGAAGTGAAAGAATGGTCTAATCCAAAAGCGCTGTCTACTGGAAGATAAAAAAGAGGACTGGAGGGAGAAAGACTGCTGTCTCCAGATGTTTAGAGAACTACAGTGTGGTAGAGAAAACAAGCCGATTCCGTATAGACACCGCAGGGTAGAACTTTGATCTGTAGGCGTAAATTCCAGGGGACAGATTTCATTTCATTCTATCTTAACCCAGGGGCAGTTGCGTGGGAGAGCGGTTGCCGTGTCACCGGAATGCCAGAGCCAAGGCTTCTTTCTCCAGGAGCTCGGGTGGTGAGCTCCGGGACTCTTGCCTCTGAGCACAAGTGACTCTACATTTGCAGGAACAAGAGGCGATGGCGTCTCTCCCGGGGCTCCGGAAATGTGGAAGGAGAGCAGCAGGGCCAAGCTGTGCTCACGGGAGGGCCTCGCTGCTGCCTGTGAGGGATGTTTGTTCAGCTTTAAGACTCGAGTTGATGCAGCAAGCCTGGAGCTTCACCTGCAGCCTCTACTGCACTCCTCCCGTCTGAAGGGACGGCTCCAACCCCGAATCAGACAGATCCATCCGCGCCCTGAGGACAAGGCCAGCAGTGAGCAGCGTTGGCCTGAGGATGAAAGGCAGAGACTGAAGTTCTGGGTCGGAGGCTGGGCTGCAAACATGCTGCAAGGCTTTCTCTTTCCTGGGGCTCTTCCCAGCTGTGAAACCCATTCCCATGAACATTTCAGGCGCTGTCCGTCTGGTTAAGGTGAAAAGCTAAGACGGCTCCGCAGGAAGCAGCTCCAATATTTATCCAAATCCAATGGAGTCCTTTGTCCCGCCCCGTCCAGCTGAAGGGCGCTAGGGCCCGTGGGCTTGAGTTGCCACTTGTCCCTCTTGACTGACGGGAAGCGTATCAGTAAATTGGCAGACTAGTCCGACGGCGCCGAGCAGGGTTTCTGAGGCTGATACTCACACCACGGCATTGCAAGTGCCTACAGCCTTCTCATGGGCACCGTCGGAAATAAGAGTCCTTCCCGACGCCTTAACACGCAGATTCCGTCTTTCATAGGAAAGAGAAAAGCAGAAGGAAAGGAAAACTGGTGTTGAATTTACTAAAAAAATCAAGTTCCAAGGGAATCCTGAAATTATTCTCATTCTTTCCAATTAATCTACACCTTTCTTTCACTTCCATTTTTAACTTACATTTTAATATAATTTTATACTTACATAAAAGTGCACAAAAATGTACAAAGAATTCCCATATACCTTTTGCCCAACTTTACCAGATGTTAGTGTTTTATGTAACACAAGTACGATGATCAAAATCAGGAAATTAGCATTGATATGACACTAATCTGTAGGCCTTACACAGATTACACCAATTGTTCCATAAATGTCCCTTTTCTGGTCCAGGTTCCAAACCAGGTTCATACATTGGATTCAGTTGTCCTATCTCCTCAGTCTCCTCTAATCTAGAATAGTTTTACCTACACCTTTGGCAAATTCAAATCTAGAGAGGGAGAACGTATTCATTCGAGAAATACTAAGTGTTGGCTTCACTGTGCTATGCCCTGCTGGGAATGAGGGAATACCACATGGAAGAGGACAGACACTGTCTCTGCAATCCGAGGGCTCTCAGTCCAGTGTTAAACATAGACAAGAAAACCGACAATTTCCATGTGGTATGGCAATTACTGTAAGAGGAACAAAGGGGACACACAGGTTGGGAAGGCAGACACCTAAACCAAGGTGGGAAGAGGCAGGGAAGGATTCTTGGAAGAGATATTGCTGGAGGTGAAGCCCATGGGATAAGCAGGAGTTAGGCTGGGAGAAGGATGTTGCTGATGAGATCATACGGGCAGTGGTAATGGCATTGCTGAAAGCCCCGTGGCCCATGGCACCTGCTCTGTTCACTGAACTGAAATGCATTCGAGAGTCTGGACATGAGATGTGAAGTAGAGAGGCATGTGGGGGGCTGGAGAGGCAGGGAATGGCTGGATCGTGCAAAGGCTTGGAAGTCGTAATAAGCGATTATTGTCGACCATAGTGCAATGGAAACACGTTGAAAGATGTTTTGTACAGGAGTGTGATCATCTGATTTGTGTTTTAAAAAGACTACAAAAGATGATGTCGGCCTGAAGTAAGGTGAAGCAGCGGGGGTAGAGAGACGCGAACAAACCTGAGATATGGAGGAAGTAGAAAAGACAGGACGTGGCGATTGGTTGGATGGAGAGGGTGAGGGAGAGGCAGTGGTGAAAGATGAAGCCCAGGCTTCTGCCTTTGACACTGAGCAGAAGTTGGTGCCATTCTCTGTTAGAAGACACCGTGGGAGCAGGAGTTTTGAGGATGTTTTATGCTGAAGAGTTTGGCGAACTTGTGTAAAGTTGGAATGTGAGGCTGAGGTCCTCTCGACTCCCAGTCCAGGGCTGTTGATGCTACAGCATGTCTCCTAGCTCTTTTCAATCCAGCAAGCCATTAGGTGTGAAAGACACAGACAGGCAGCCCTGAGAAGCAGGCTGCATGCCCTGGTCCCTGCCCCCAGGGAGACCACGGCCAGGGGATGCCCCAGGATTGGGCAGATACTGTAATAAAGGCAGTGCAAGGAGGCCCAGGCCCGGGCAAGAATTTCTGTTGTGTCTCGTCCAGCTGGGAGAGGCAGAGGCAAGTCAGGCTGGCTCGATCTGGTGTGAGGCTCTGCCTGATGCTCCTTCCTCGTCCTTCATTCAGGATCTTGTTCTTGATCCACTGCAAGGCTAGTCTTGGATAAAAGCTGGTCTAAAAGTGGCCATGTCCAGTTCTGGCTTCAGCTCCAGGGGCTTTTGTTGATATTTATAGAGGCTGTCTCTTCCTTTCTGACCCATAGTCACCCCTGTTTGCAGACCTGCTCTGTCCCACCTGGTTGGGCTGGAAGCACTTAAGAAGACAAGGTCTCAGCTGGACTCTTCCTCTCCGTCCAGCATCGGAGAGATGGAAGTCTGCTCCCACCCAACAGTCAGTCAGCCACTTGGCAGTTCAGCTGGAGGGGGAAGTCCAGTCAGCTGGGGGCAGTTTGGCTCAACTAAATCCTCCAAGGCGGGGTGCTAAGAACAGAGGAGAGAGAACACGACTGGAATGTGAAGGACTCAGGGGAAATAACTTGCCATGCCCCAGTTTCTCATCTGCCAGGATTGTAACTGAGGAAGTGGCTGCTGTCAGGTAGCATTAATTGACATTCAAGGTCACCTGCCCATCTTCTCAGCACTGTGTCCCCTCTTCATGTCTGGGCAAACCCACCACCCACAGATCGGCACCGAGTCTGCACTCACAGGCTGATTTCAGACCTGAGAGGCAGGAATGATGGCTAGTCTAGAATGGGACATACTCCTGGCTCAGTGCGGGGTTTTTCCTACTATCAGGATGTCCTGGGAATCCAGCTCCAAGGAACTTTTGGACCACGTAGGAAGAACACAAACAAGCAGAAAAAACTTGCGATGTATTTATGGACCGAGTCAGGCTGCCACAAATGGCTGGGCAGCATCCCTGAAAAACGAGTCAGGGGTCTCCCATGCAGAATCTGGGAGCAGAAGTGAGCAGTGTGAAGATTTTTTGTGCTAAAATTTGCTTTATGTCTTGGGAAAAGAACCTCAAGCTTCTTCGATCCCCCTCTATCATGTATCCTTGGCAGCTCTGGGAGATATTTTCCCTATTAAGCAAACCAACAGCTGCTGATTTTGGCTACAGTTTGCCTTGCTTAGTTCTTGGGAGGAAAGAAGATGCTCAGCTATCCTCAAAAGCCACCAGTGGAAATCAAAATAAAAACACAGAACAGATGGGCCTGGAGGATGGAAACCCGGAGGGGGGCCGTGGCTTCCCATCCTCAGCAAAGCCGCAAACCCCCAGCGGTTGTAGAGTTCTCCTCCTGCCCAGGCCTGGCCTCCTGTGGGGCTGTGGGGTGTTCCTCAGGGCTCCTCCCATCTGACCTTTCAGGAGATGATACACAGGTAGACAAGAGACATGGCAGATTTCTATGAGGGGACAGTGAAGAAGGCACAGGGAAATTTCCTGGATCAAAATACTTCGCCCATCATCACATTACCAATTCTACCATAAGTGATTCATTCTTTTGCGTGTCAACTTCTTCATTACTGGGTTCTGATCTGAACCAACTAAAACAGCAGTTAACCTTTGTATTGTTGTTTCCTATGTGCCAGGCCCTCACTAGTATACAGATTTGCAAGGTCACACTTAATCCTCACCTTATTCTTGTGCTGTACCCATTTTACTGATTAAAAGTTAAGGCTAAGAGAAGTCAAACAATTTAGTCAAATTCAGAGAGTTAGTAAGTGCCATTGCTGGTTAGTCCACCACCAAAAATACTAAAAATGCTTAAATACCAGGATAGATTGCCTCCCTGAGAAGACTGACACCATTCATTCAATACATAGAAATATAAGTAGAAGCATATGTGTATGGCAGACTTAACCCCCAGCAGAAATATACATCCATCTACTCCTCAGTCAAGGAGACAAATGCAAAGATGGCCACACAGCCAAGAATTTCTAAACATTGGAAGAAAATCAGCATCATCAGAGGGACATGTCAAATTACATTAAAATTACATTGAAATTACAAATTACATGAAGAAGATATTGCTGTAGGAAACAAAATTTAGAGCATCAGGAAATTCTTCAGAATAAGTATAGTTATAATTAACATATAACATTGCAAAAATGGATGAGAGTATTTCATATATAAATGAAAACAAAACCTTAGAGATCTGCAGAAAAAATAAGATCAATGAAATAAAAAAGTGAGTTAAAGAACAGAATTAACACAGCTGAAAATTGAATTTGTAAGATGGAAGATAGCAACAAAAAATAATTTCAACGTGAAGCCTCAAAGACAAAGAAATGGAACGTACAAACGGAGACAGAGTGGATTTATCCCAAAGACTTCCAAATTCTGCCTAATTGAACTTGCAAAAGGAAAAACATAAACAAAACAGAGAAGTGAAGGGAGGAAATAAAAAACAGAAGACACAGTTTTCAGGAATGAGGACGAGCTCTCAAATTGAGACAGTCCACTGGGTGCTAGTTATGACAAATGTAACAGACAAGCCATATGCACACAAGGTGGTGACAGTTCAGAAAACCAATGACAAGAAAAGTGTTCTAAAGGCTAACAAGGAAAAACTAAAGAGACTGTAGATTCTCTATGAAGGCAGGAGCATCAGTTTGGAATCAGATTTCTCAAAAGCAAGAGAGGATTTCTGAAAGCAATAGAGCAATATCTTCAAAGTGTTGAACTAGAATTCTATTCCAAGCAAAAACAAGGAAATTAAATATAAGGTAAAAAATATTTTTAAAGCCCTTTAAGGACTCAGAAAATTTACCAATCAGAAGCTCTATCGGAAATTTCTGGAGAATCTATTACAGCAAAATAAACTAAAAAATATTGGTAATTGAGTTGAGGAAGACTTGGGATATGGGGAGTAGTACTTAGCCAAAAAAAATAGTTATTATTTCTAAATAACTATTGATTTTAGATATAATTAATGTTAATAAAAAATGAAATCCATTTTCCTTAAATGATTTCAGAATAGTTCAGATCACAGAAGAAAGGAAAACATTTATATTTTACAATCTCTATTAGAGCTTTTATTCCAGCCTTTTGAACAAGGGGGCTCATGTTTTCATTTTGTACTTGGCGCCATAATCTATGTAGACACATCTGTCACCCACACAGGAGACTTGAGATTTTTTTTGCTGAAGAAACTGAAACAAAGAGGCTCCATATTTGGAGACATCAGGCACATAGGAAAATTGGGTGAAAAGAGGAGAATTATGTGAGCTGCTAACAACTGATTTAGAGATACCTCCAGACCCCCACTGCCAAGGTGGTAGATTGCAGGGTCTTTCGCTGGAACAACCAAATCATTCAGGGCAAAAGACCTGCGCATCCTGACATTTGAAGGTCACTAACATCGTTGTTGGTTGGCTGTCCCCTCAAGCTGCTGTGGAACTCTCCAGTATATAATCTCTTCCATGCACCTATGGCTAGTTCCAAGCCATTTTCATCTCCGCCAAAGGAGATGCTATATCCAGGGGTTAATGAAGCATTTCTATTTCCCCTCCTGCCTTTTAATTGGGGAATTGTATCCATTTGCATTTAAGGTAATTATTAATTAACATGTTGTGCCTCAGGTTCTGTTGGTTTTCTTCCCAACATTTGTCACAATGTACAATTACTTCACTGTCATTGACTTATGAACTTTTTTCACACCTATCTTCCCATAGGCCACAAGCTCCCTGAGGACAGGAGCCATCCCTGTCTTGTTCATTGCTAGATCCTCAGAATCTCATGCTGTGCCTCTCCAGGATGTCTCTGAGTAAACTGATTTGAGTGAACAAATGTGAAAGGACTTAGTAACCTGTATACTGATGTGAGCAAAATGGTAGCTTCTTATTACAGGATGGATAGAGAGCAGATTCCAAGGAGGCCTGTGATTATAAGATGCTGATTCTAAGACAGTATGAATGACAGATATGCTACCTAGGTCCCCATACCCTCATCAGCATCCTGGGAACTGTGAGGAGTCAGACAGGATGAGAACTGGGTGATTTCTTAGCTGGAGTGGGGCAGAAGCAAAGGCCGATATATCGTTCTTTTCTCTTCTCCCCTGCCCGACCCAAGCACAGTGGGACCTATGAAGTTCAGCTTGATTTTGAAGATTCTTATTCTCCCTTGCACTCCCAGACCTTTCCTTTATCTCTGGCTCCATCCCTAGGAATAAATTTCTTGGTCACACTCTTCAATCAGGTTCTCCTAGAGAAAGGACCCAGCTGCAGGAATGATAAGAACCAGACTTCAAATGGTTTTCCAGGAGCTGAGGGAAGTAAAGTCTTTTCCTACAGTTTCTCCAGCCATGGAATTAAGGAAAGGAAGTGGGTCATAGAGCTATAGCAGTGTAAGGCAGAAATCCAAGACTTCTCTGGGACTCCTGGGAAGGCCTCTTTCCCTTCACACAGAAGCTTCCCTCTGCTTTCCATGCGGAGCCTGGCTCACCTCATGAGAGGCTCTGTGTGGAGACACCAGTGGCATTTTTCACTTGAGTGGATTATTCTGAGGAAAGACATAGAGGAAGAAAATTTAGCCCTTTATTTCTCTTGTCTCTTTGGGCAATGGCAAGAAATGCTGCCTTTAGACCCTTATTTCATCCATGAGAGTTGCCTTTTCCATTCAGGAGTGATTCCTGCCTCTCCAAGCAGCTGTCGCCCTAAGTAGCCACTTGATTCCCAATCACCTGAGCCTGAAGGTGTCCTGTGGCATCAGCATGCCTATGTGCATTGTCCCTGGTCACCATCAGTGCAGCATGAAAGAGCACGGGCAGCGGGAACATGCTCCCCGTGTCACAGCCTGCCTTCCACATTATAAAGTTTGAGGACAGCTTCCTACCGCCCAAGGGGGAAGCAGCACAGTCCGCCAGAACAAGGCAGAGCACGGATCATCATTGTACCCAGGATCACCTACACAAAGTTGAAAAGAGAAACTCTGTGTCCTGCAACAGTGCAGACAACTCAAATTCATATTCAAGATAAAAGCTAAAACAAAAGCCATGGGAGACCTACTACTCTCTAGGTAGATGGTGCCTTTCCGGCAGACTTCAGCCTCCACTGGACACTTCGCAGGACCTACTCCTGCCGATCAGCTCAGCCTGGACCACCACGAATTCAGGACAAGCTGGAGCAAGGAGACTTCCAGGCTTCCTCTGCAAATGACGTCACTGCTCAGGAACTAAATGGAGCCACCTCCCTCTGGTTTCTCAAAGCAGTTTCTCTGGGTCCCTCACCTGCCGCTTTGTACTACTTTAACTGGATTTTTTTTTACGTTCTATTACCTGATAAAAACTTTCCTATATCTTATTAATATCCTTCCTACAGACTCCACGTGGAATTTTAAAAATTATATCTTGACTACGTTTAAACAAGGCTTGGCTCATGGGAGGCATGAAATACATCCACGTAAATAAATGAGAGGCTCAGCACTCCAGGCTTCTGTGTCCAGCGCCACCTCTGACTGTTCCAGGCCACCGAAGAGATCGCCCAAATTCCTTTTTCTGAGGAGAAATGATGCCCAAGTACATATTCAGACTCCTCTAGGGGGCCTCACTGGATAGAGGGGTAGAACAAGGCTGAGTCTTGGTTTAAAAATCAAAACTTTAAAGACTCTGGAAGGAAGTGGACTATAAAGCAATTCAGTTTTCTGCAAAATTACTGTATTGAATTTATACTGATCAACTTAGTGAGCAGGAGGAAGAAACTAATATTCATTCTAAAGTTACAGAAACAAGCTTATGTTCACCTCGCTTATTTTGCACTACTTCTTCTAACCAATCTAAAGGGTTACTTTTATTTATTTTAATTTAAAATGCCTTTATGCATTTATATGGCAAATAATACTGCCTAACAATGGTATTTGACTTTCAGTCTGGTGAGTGTAGCTAAGAAATTCATGTCTCTTTTGTATAACACGTATTGAAAGATAGGAAAAGTCAACTTAATAGATGTTATTAACTAATTCACACATATGCCACAGCTGGATAAATGGTTCAGGTACAGATGAGCAGTCAGTGTGGGTACGTGATGGGCAGGTGACATTCTGGGTGCTCTGCAGGGTTTAACACAGAAGATTTATTTCCACTGATTTATGCTAACAACTTGCTCTCTGTGAATCTTTAAAGTAACCAATTCCAAATCTTCTAGCTCTTGGAGAAGGGTAATGCCTTTGCAAATTTTTCCCAACTTGTTGCTTTTCTAGCTGTGTTTTTCAGTTGCTGCTTGTTCGGTCAAGGTTCAGTTGCTTTCAGGTCTTCTTTAAGCTTCTTGAACTTTTCCTCTGCCTCCACACTCACTGAGACACAGGACTCCCTGATCTGCGCTGTGGGGCAGGCATAGGTGCCGAATCTTGGTTCCTGTCACTTCTTGCTTCCTGCTTTGCAGCTTTCTTAGCCTCATATTTCCTTTGATTTTCAAGGGCTGCTTTTGATAATGGCTTATCATTTCCTGGTTGTGATTTCTTATTCTGGGGTGATTTCTCCTCAGGCAGCTTGGAATTGGTGATTGGTTTATTTCTTAAAGCTGAGAGTCTATCAACCATTGCAAACTTAGGTTCCTCACGGGGCGCTTCACTTGTAACTGCTTGGGAAGCTATTGTTTTTGCTGGAAATAGTCCATCCAAAAATGGTTGCCAGGGTAGGGCTGGCATAAGGCCTGTACCCATTATTAGTGCCCAGCCTGGAAACATGCATGGCAGTTAAAATGTGCTCCCCCTCTGGTCATTGAGCAAAATATGTAGGATCAGAGGCTAATGGTCGACAAACAGGTTTGTATTTTTTAACATCCCATGATTGCATTTGTCCCTTATATTTCTAAATCCAGCTACCATTAATGTATGGCCACGAGGACCAAATAAGCTGCATTAGAGCACCAGTTCCAAATTCAAACACAGGACCACACTTCAAGTTGAAAATCGTTGCTTTGACAGGCATAAAACTCTAAAGGGTATAAAACTCAGTAGAATTAGAAGTCTAACTCACATTATAAATGGGACTATGTTTTGGTAATTGAACGAATTACAGAACTTTCTCCATTTGTTGGTGTGGCATCGCTCACTGTAGTAGGAAGTTCCTGTCTTTTCAAATCTGTTGTAGCTATGACAACACAGCAGTAGCTTTTTCATTCCATATTGTCAGAAGCTTATCAACCTTAGAGGAACAGTTGTTGACTAAAGCTGCGTGAGGTCCTCTAAAGTTGAGCAGAGGTGGAACCTAACAAACGAAGGTGCACCTTTGCTCCTTGGAACATAGACAGGCCCCATGTGCTTAAGTGATAACACACAAGAATTAATATTTTGGAAATGCCAACTACTTGCAATTTTATTAAAATTGTTTTTTAAAGAAGTGAACTTCCTTGTTAGCATTTCAGGCACAAATAGTTTCATCATCTGACTAGGATGGATACCAATTTTTCATTGTTTCTGGATGAAAGACTTTAGGAGGTCCCAGTTTTAACATCATGGAGTTGCAAGTTGGGTCTCCCAGGGGCACATGTGTAGGGGGAGTGTAAGGCTTCTATGTTGCCAGAACATGGTTTTGTTTTGGAGATAATTCAAGTCAAACTGCCTTTGGAGGTTAAAGGAGTGTAGTAATCCTGTGTTAGTGACATTGATAATGTTTACTGTTTTTTCCCTTGCCTCAGCAAATAAAGTGTCACCCTCACTAAAGGTGTAGACTTTGCAATTTTCCTGTGGTTCCCTGTGCTTTATGTAAAATATGGTGGTACATTCACTATAGAGGGTCCTTCTGGGACCTTGAAAACATCGCTACCTCTGAATCCATGCCCAAATCTGCCAGAGGTGGCTGGATGGCCCCATCTTCCCCTGGAAAACAGTTACATTCATTTTCAATGCCTCATACTGTCGTAAATCATTCTACTGCTGCTGGGCTTCTTATCTAACTTGGAAGAAGTCAGTATTTGGGTCCTCTTCTCACTGCTGAAAATACATAATTCCTCAAGGAGTGCAGACTTTTCTTCTCCAGTTTCTCTTTGGTCATGCCAATAAGTCCAGGATGAATATCTGAGCAGCAGGATCTTGGAGCCCCATCCAGTGCTTTCTGTCACTGCTTTATTGACAGATGGCTGCAGAAAGCACCACTCAGTCTTTAGTGGGGGTCTGAATGAACAGAGTGGGAGTAAAGACGTAAGCTGTGTGGACCAGTGCACAACACCCCCTGTGCATGTAGAGCTCACATCGAATTCACGCTCACCTACAGAGGAGGCCTGTCACCATGACTTACATTTCGGCTCCTTCAGGGCAAGGAATAACATCTAACCTTCCTTCCCCACCTTCCAGCCTGAGTCTTCCTCTGGTATCCTCATCTCAGGCTCAGGAAGGGTCATTGCCATGCGTGATTTGCTCAGTTCAAAGTCCTAAGAGTTTGGCTAGATTCTCTTCTTTCACTTCCCTTCCACAAAGAACCCATGATTGGATCCAAATATGCCTCACACTCCTCCACATGTCTCCACTTGTACTGCCACCCTCTGTGTAAAAGCTCCATCTTCTCGTCCTGTCTCCACGATGGCCGCCAAGCTGTTCTCTATGCTGCCCCTCTTCCAATCACATACCACACAACAGCAGAGCAACCCTGCAGACATGACTCTGACCCACTCTCTCACAGTTTACAGCTCTAGAGCACTGCCCATCACATCTACAATAGCTCCAGAAGCCTCTTACTCCCTTTTCCTCCAGCCTCACGCCAAGCCCCTCTCTGCCTTGCTCAGTACCCCAGCCAGCCTCCCTCCAGTGCTGTGAACACACATGGCCTTTCCCACCTCTGAGCTTTGCACTCTTCTCTAAGCTTGAAATGCTCATTGTGGCTTTTTATGTGACTACTTCCTCTTTACCTTGCAGATTTTAGTGGAAATATCATCCTTTCCAAAGTAGCCTCTCCCGGGTAATGTCTACCTCAATGTCCTATTACTTCCCTCTCAGTCATTATCCTTCTTAGTTGTGTGTTTGTTTGTCCACTTTCTCTTCCCTAGCAAAATGTAGTCTCCATGAGGGAAAGAAGCTTGTTGGTCTGACTTACCACTGATCCCGGTCCATAACACAGAACCTGGAACCCAGTAAGTACTCAATAGTTGCTTGTTATATGAATTAATTTCTGTCTCTTCCCTAGCCCTCAGTGCCCAACATGCTCAGTCAATAGCTATTGAATGAAGAAAAATAGATGAATGAATTGATAAATGCGTATTTCTAATGTTAATCCCACTTCACATGCCCTCCAAGCATGGTGTAGCTGAACCTGAGCACGATAGTACTTCCCCATCTTTCTTCCTGGTCCTGTTCATGCAGCAGCATTGTTTATAACCTCGTCTCCTTTGATCACTTCCAGGACAAGAATGAATCATATGTAGGTGGAAGACATCATGATTGTGGAATCCCGAATATCTTCCAGCTCGACTCTTTCACTGGAAAAAAGGAGCCTGAGGATGGGGGGCCCTGGACGAGAGAGAAAGTTCTGAGTTTCCTTGTCTGTGGTTTAGACTGAAACGAAAGTGAGTCCCTGACCTGGTATTCCCCCTGACTAGGTCTCCTGTTCTTGTGCATTTTCTCCAGGGAGAAGTGCAAAAGAGGAGACCACACCAGGAAGGGCACAGCAGTTGGAGAACTCTGAATCCACTGGTCTCAGGCTCTGGCCTCAGAGTCTAGGACCAGAGCCACCTGGAAGTGGTCAAGTAGTTAATCAGAGAAGCCATAGTGGCAATGGAGATGGTGTGAAGATGTAGAGAAGAGATTTGCCTCAACAAGCCACCAAGACCTGCCTCCAGATTTGCCTTTTGTCTTCTGTTCCAGGGCCTTAGTCTCTAACCCTGGCCATCCTCAGCATCTTTTGGAGAAGGCTTCTCCTAAGACTGACTGTAAAGTAGGACATGTGCCTTCAGATTTGACTCCCACCCCTCAGGTCCCAAAGACAAGCCTGGATGAGAAACAAAGAATATTCCCCTGGCTTTCTTTTTTTTTGAGGAAGTTCAGCTCTGAGCTAACTACTGCCAATCATCCTCTTTGTGCTGAGGGAGACTGTCCCTGAGCTAACATCCGTGCCCGTCTTCCTCTACTTTATATGTGGGACGCCTACCACAGCGTGGCTTGCCAAGCGGTGCCATGTCCATACATGGGATCCAAAACAGCCAACCCCGGGCTGCTGAAGTGCAATGTGCACACATAATTGCTGCACCACCAGGCCAGCCCTCCCCTGGCTTTCTAGAACCTCTTCTCCCCTCTGCTAAGCACTTGGCCCTGCCCATGGAAAGAGCTGTGTGGGCACTCTAGGAAAGTTTGATATTCATAATCCTGCATCCAGGTGCTCTGTCCAATGAGTGAAGCAAGGCTCCTTGGGAACCCTCTCTCGCATGCCTGTCCTCCAAGGCTCTGGTTCTGGGGGTGGACTCGCTCCCTTCCACTCAGGGTCAGAGACCCGGTTTGCTTCACATGTTTATGCTTTTAGTTCCTTTGGTGTAACGCATTGCTGGTGAAAACTTGGCGCACTCAACATCTCTATCCAGTAACTCATTTGTTTTAAATTTTGGAACCATCTGAAAAATACATGATGGTGTTAAAATGTGTGTGTGTGTGCGCGTGTGTGTTGTGTGTGTGTGTGTGTGTGTGTGTGTTGAAAGAGCATGTGGGAAAATCCCTTTCCCTTGGCTATTTATAACCCTTCCCAGGCACTAAAAGCTCAATGACCATAACTCTCACCCTTCCAAAAAGTGCCGAGTGCAGCACTTTCTTATTTTATGCACCTCCTTGCTCTTAAGTGCTCACTGTTTGGATTTCTGGTGTGATAACTTTATTTAAAAATTGAGATTTCCTGGAATTGTGCGCTTGTCTGAGCTCTTTCTTCTGGCCAAGCACTTCTTCCTCCCACTCTGCAGAGCCTGACCAGCATGGCGCCTGCTCTCAGTGGTGCTGCAGGCTCCAGTCAGAGACACTGATTGTCATTCAACTAGGGGCACCTGAATATGGTTCTCCAGAAGACCCTAACACTGCAGAAGAAATGTCATGCAGACCATGCAAAGTACTGCACCTTGTGGCACCGGGCTGTCCCTCTCACTTCATCCCCTGACACTTGGCAGAAGCCTGGGACCCAGAAGGTGCTCTGTAAATTCTTGTTCAATGAACATTCCCAACTCTATCCTCTGCTACCCAAGTTCCTGAGATTCTCTGGTTACATCATGCTCTTTCTTGAATCTGGGCCTTTGAACAAACTCTTCTATCTTCCCATTTGCTTTCAGAAGGCACCTTTTCCAGTTTCCCAAATGGTAAATTAGGTCCATGTGTTTATCTTTGAAATGAAGAAATTGAAAGAAGTTTGCAAAGCATTTGGAAGATGGAAAATGGTGCTATAAATAATCTCTAGACATAAAGGAATTTTTGAGAGACAGGGGGCTAATGGCATTGGAACCAGCCGTTTCCAGATTTCCAGGATTCAGCATTGCAAGAGAAAGGGCCCAAAGAGCCCAAAAACCACTCAGCTTGAGTGGTGGGGCTGGAAGTACTGGGGGGCCATACAGAACGTAGGCTCAGAGAATAGGATTTTGGGGACCCCACTAATGCCCTGCTGAGCTTCCCTTTGCTCAGCCAGCATGCAGAGGAGAAGAAAGATGTGCCTGCAGGCTCTGAGATTGCTTAGGCAGGGGCATAGGGAATCTTGGCTGACTCTGGAGTGTACCATGAACCGGGACACACTAGCCAACAACCCGGCCCTGCAGCGAACCCCTAATTCTCCTGATGATTGAGGCAAGATAAGCTAAGTCTATCTCTATGCAGAAGGGAGGATGATCAGAATCTACCATTGAGTGAAAAAATGTCACAAAAATTACATGTTTATACATACAGCACGTGTGTGCGTGTGCATGCACGCACGCAGCACACACACACACACACACACACACACACACACACACAAGCTCCTCGAAGAGTAACCAGCAGCACACTAATGCAGGGTTCAGGATTTGAATGGATGCTCTCTTACAGGTGCTGTCACCTCATCAGTTTCAACCCCAGTTTCCACAGAGACAGTTCTCAGAATTTGTGTGCTCCCTCCAGACCTTTGCATACGGATGCAGGATGTTATTTTGTGGTTGGTTCTATTATATGTTAGTTGGCCTTTCATAGCTATAAAAATGTTCAAAGCTGAACGTTGTCCTTGAATATGATTTTCGCTGTAGGATGTAGATATTGATATGCAAGAGTCTCCTTTTCATTGAATTATAGGTAACCTTCCATATGTAATTTCCTCTTTATTCCAGGGGATAGTTTAGAGACTATTTTTGAATTTTCAAATGGATATTTTAGTCATCTTTTGGTTGTAATTGATTTTACTGAGTAATGATTGTAAACACAACTTGTACAACCCCTTCTTCTGGAAATTCATTGAGATTTTCTTTATGAATAATTGCATGGTTTGCTTTTGTAAATATTTCATGGGCTAGGAGAAGAAAACCTTCTCTGGAGAGCTGGAGCAGAAACCTTTTCAGGTATCCACGAAATCAAGTTCCCTGATTATGGTTGTTGAAATCTTGTAGACCTGAACTGAAGGAAATGCATGAAAGTCTTCTGCTATGATTGAGCTACTTTTTAAAGGTTTTAAAAGTATTTCCATAAAGTGTTATTTTATTTATTCATTTTACTCCTGGGTTGTTTTATGAAAAAGTTAATGACTATTATATATTTTTATGGATATCTTTTATTATTGCTGGTATATCATTAATTATCCCAATTTAACATTTTAATTGATTTTAATATTTAATATTGATTAACATTGTTTATTTTGTCTTATAGTCTACTTACTACATTTTTCCCAATCCTCTCATTTTCAAGCCATCATTGTCATTTTTACTTATTTATTTTTGCAATTTTAACTTTTTATTTCAAAATAGTTACATAGTCATTTCCACCAGCAATGTATGAGAGAGAATTTCTCCACGTCCTTGCCACCATTTGGTATTGTTACTATTTTTTGTTTTAGCTGTTCTCATAGGTGTGCAGTATATTTCATTATGGTATTGATTTGCATTTCCCTAGTGGCTAGTGATGTTGAATATATTTTCATATACCTGTTTGCCCATCATATATCTTCTTTGATGAAATATATTGTCTTGTCTTTTGCCTATTTTCTAATTGGAATGCTAGTTTTTTTATTACTGTTGTGTTTTGAGAGGTCTTTATAAATTCTAGATATGAGGACTTTGTCAGATGCATAGTTTGCAAATATTTCTTCAAGTCTGTAGCTTGTCTTTTCATCTTCTTAAAACGGTCTTTCACAGAGCAAAATGATTTAATTTTGATGAAGTCCAGTTTATTGATTTTTTTCCTTTTAAGGCTCATGGTTTTGCTATCATGTCTAAGAATTCTTCACTGAGCTGTAGACAATTATTTTTTTCCTATACTAACTTCTAAAAGTTGTATAGTTTACATTTCCCATTAAATCTATGATACATTTTGAGTTAATTTTGCTTAAAGTGTGAGGTTTAAGCTGAGGTTAACTTTTTTGCCTGTGGATGGATACCTAATTGCTCCAGTGGCATTTGTGGCAAAAACTGTCGTTCCTCCACTGAATTGCTTTTCAGTTTTGTCAAAAATGTGTTTGCTGTACTTTGTGAGCCTGTTTTTTGCCTTTTTATCCTGTTCCATTGATCTATGTGTCTATTCCTCTGAAAATACAGCATATTCTTGAGTAATAAAGCTGTATCATATGTAGAGTACTCCCACTTGATTCTTCTTTTTCAAAATTGTTTTAGTTATACCAGTTCCTTTGTATTTCATATAAACTTTTGAATATGTTTGCCTATATCTACAAAAATTCTTGCTGGAATTTTCATAGGAATTTTATTAACCTTGTTTATCTATTTGGGGAGAACTGACATCTTTACTCTACTGAGCCTTTCAATCCATGAACACAGTGTATCTCGCCATTTATTTAGATCATTTTTTATTTCATTCATTAGGGTTTTGTAGTTTTCAGCATGCGAGTCCTATACATGATTTGTTAGATTTACATCTAAGTATTTCATTTTGGGGGTAGCTGTTGTAAATTGTATTATATTTGTAATTTTGGGTTCCATGTGTTCATTGCTAGCATACAGAAATAACGGTTATTTTTGTGTGTTGATCTTTTGTCCCGTGACCTTGCTGAACTCACTTATTCTAGAGTGTTGTTTGTTTTGTTTGACTCATGGATTATTTAGATCTTCATTTAATTTCCAAGTGTTTGGAGATTGTTCTGTTATCTTTTATTGAATTCTAGTTTGACTCCATTGGAGTCAGGGAATAATCTCTGCATAATTTAAATTCTTTTAAATTTGTTGGTTAAATTCCTTTTCTGGGCCAGTCTATGGTCTGTCTTGGCAAACGTTCTGCAGATTATTGAAAAGAATGTGTATTCTGCTGTTTTGGGCTGGAGTGTTCTATATATGTCAATTAGATCCTGTTGATTGATCATGCTGTTGAGTTCTTCTATATTGCTGCTGGTTTTTTGTCCAATTGTTCCATCATTGTTGAGAGAGGGGTGTTGAAGCCTGCAACTGTAATTGCAGACTTGTCTATTTCTCCTTTCAGTTGTATCAGCCTTCGCTTCATGTATTTTTCACCTCTGTTGCTTGGTATGTACACTTTGGGATTGCTATGTCTTCTTGGTGGATTGACTCTTTTATTATTACATAATGTGTCTCTCTGCCCCTGGTAATTTTCTTTCTCTGAAGTCTACTTTGTCTGATATTAATGTACTCACTCCTGATTGCTTTTGATTAATATATGCATGGTACATTTTTCTGTTCTTTACTTCCAACCTACCTGTGTCATTATAACTGAAGTGAGTTGTTTTGTAGATGGTATGTAGTTAGATCATGCAATTTGTTTAATCCACCCTGAAAATCTGTTTTTAACTGGTGCATTTAGACCACTTACATTTACAATAATTATTGCTATGTTAGGACTTAAGCCTACTGTTTTATTTTTTGTTTTCTGATTGTTCTACTGTCTGTTTTATTTTTATTCTCTTCCTGTGAGTTACTTGACATTTTTTAGAATTCCATTTTGACTTATCTATAGTGTTTTTCAGTGTATCTTCTCATATACAGCTTTTCCAGTAATTGCTTAGGTATTATATTATATATGTGCCACTTCCTTCTGGCGTTAATGGTTTCTGATGAAAATCTGTCCTCGTTTGAACTGTTTTTCCTCTACAGCTAACTTATCCTTCCTCTCTAGCTACTTTTAAGACTTTATCTTTAGTTTTCATAAACTTGCCTATTATATATCTTGGTATGAATTTCTTTGGTTTTATTCTGTTTGGTGCTTGCTTGGCTTCTTGAATATATAAATTTATATATTTTTCCATATTTGGGAAATTTTCTTTTGTTTTTCTTAAAGTTTGTCACCTGAACTAACAACTTGCCAATCTTCTTTTTTTTTTCTGCTTTTTCTCCCCAAATCCCCCCAGTATATATGTGTGTGTGTATATATATATATATATATATATATATATATATATATATATATATATTTTTTTTTTTTTTTTAGTTGTGGATCCTACTAGTTGTGGCATATGGGACGTGGCCTCATCATGGCCTGATGAGCAGTGCCATTGTCTGCGCCCAGGATCTGAACCAGCAAAACCCTGGGCTGCTGAAGCAGAGCATGCGAGCGTAACTGCTTGGCCATGGGCCCAGCCCCAGATTTGGGAAATTTTCTGCCATTATTCTTTGAATACTTTTTCAGCTCCAATCCTTTTCTCCTCTCCTTCTGGGACTCTATTAACATAAATATTAGGTCTCTAGTTATAGTCTCACATGTCTCTGAGTCTCTTTTCTTATTTTTTTCAATGTATTTTCTGTCTATTGTTCAGATTGAGAAATTTGTGTTTTATCTTCAAGTTCACTTATTCTCTCCTCTGTTTTGTCCGTTCTGCTGTTGAGCCCATCTTTTGTATCTTTGTTTTTGTTTTTGTATTTTTCAGTTTTAAAATTTCCATTTTGTTTTTCTTTTGTGCTTTTATCCTGAGGCTATATATATACATGTATATGGAGTAGAATGGTTATTGTCAAAAACTTTTCTGTCTTGTGAGGCTGCTCCAATTCTGGTCTTTGGTTAGAGAAAGCAGGCTTTTCTTGGGGGCTATTTTTTTCTATGCCTCTTGGCAGTTCCATGTTGCTATCACCATCAATGAGGTGGACCCACATTGACTCTAGGGATGTTTGAACACAGCTGTCCTCTCTGGGCATGATGATAATCCCTACAAGTTAAGGCAATGACCTAAAACCTCACACTGTCATCATCTGATTCTGCTCCATATTAAATGAACTTGCTGGTCACAGCCCAGTGGGAGCCTTTTGGGCAAACATATATATATATATTTTCAAGCATCTTTATAATTGTTCCTTGAAGAATTTTTATCATGGCTGCTATGAAATCCTTGTCAGACTATTCCAACATCTGTGACATCTTTATGTTGGTGTTTGTTGATTGTCTTTTCTCATTCAAGTTGAGATCTTCCTAGATCTTGGTATATTTAATTGAGTCCTGGACATTTTAGCTATTATGTTATGAGATTCTGGATATTCATTAAATCTTGTGTTTTTGCAAGCTTCCTCTGACACCATCCTAGCCATGAGTGGGAAAGGTGCCTCATTAGTGCTGGGAGGGCATTAAAGTTCAGGGTCTGACATGGTGTCTACTGAGAGTGGGGAGTGGGGAGGAGCTCATTGTTTCTCAGCAAAGATGAAATTCCAGGCTCCCCACTTAGTTTACCTTACCACCATCTTACAGAGGAGTGGGAGAGGGGCCTTTTTAACACCCTAGTGAGAGTGGAAGTGTTGACTTTCCATTCAACCTTTACTGGTGGAGACGAAGGTGGAGCAGCAGTTTTTTCTGTGATGTTTGGCTGGAGTAGAATGGTTATTGTCAAAAACTTTTCTGTCTTGTGAGGCTGCTCCAATTCTGGTCCTTTGGCTAGAGACAGCAGGATTTTCTTGTGGGGCTATTTATTTCTATGCCTCTTGGCATTTCGAGGTTGCTGTCTTCTCTAGTACCCAGTCTGGCATTTGTGAAGGTAAAATAAAACCCTGGAAATTCACCACTATATTATTCTTTGGCTCTGAGGTCCCTCAACAGTCTGTTTTTTTCCTCTCTACTTTTCACTCTTCTTATATTTGTTTCATAATGCCCAGATTTTTGGCTGTACTCAGCAGGAGGAATAGAAGTAAGTATATTTACTCCATCATTGTGAAATTGGAAGTCCTCCACCATTTGTTTTCAGTGTGTTTCTTTTAGACAGTTTACTTCTCAATTTTAGTTTTACCTATCTGTCTTTATATTTGGATAAGGAAATTCAGCCCATTCACATTGTTTTCAAGTACTGATACAGAGCAAATAATTTCTTCCATTTTGTTTACTATCTCTGTACTTTGTAGTGATCTTTTTCTTCCCTTAGTTTGTTGATTTAATCAGGTAAAGTTTTATTTCTTTTCTCTGTGTCTCAGTTTCTCTAATTTGGATGTTCTGTTATGCATCTCCGTTGCGCTCTGAGTGACTTCTTATCCTGAGTGGTCCATAGCTAACAAATAGAGAGTTATTGATCCTCTGTGAGTATTTTGAGATCCTGGGGCAGTTTTCATCTAGGAACACATAAGTTGTGGCTTCTCAATCAGTCTTTTGGAGTAAGTACACACACTTATGCCTCTATGAAAGAACATCAGAAAGCTAAATCATGGAGGCAGGAAGCAGTGGAGGTGGACCACATTGACTCTAGGGGTGTTTGAATATAGCTGTCTTCTCTGGGCATGATGATAATCCCTATAAGCTAAGGCAATGACCTAAAACCTCACACTGTCATCATCTGATTCTGCTCCATATTAAACAAACTTACTGGTCACAGCCCAGCAGGAGCCTTTTGGGCAAAGAACTTTGGGTAGGGAACATAATTTCAAAGAAGGCCTTCTGGTCTTAAGCTGGTTTTTCTTAAAAGGTGACATGAGGTCATGACCTAGAATCTCAGAGAATCTCAAATATCTGTCTTTTGGGAGCAGGCCTTCCTTATCCATCATAATGGTTTGATAGATGGAGATGGAGTGCCTGGGCCTGGAGTCACCTGGGCTAATAGGACATTGGGTTAATTGTTTCCACCCAGTACTTGTCATTCCTGTTGCCTTCTAACGGCCCCTTGTCTTAGGCCACAGTTAGTAAAGAAAAGCAAAGAGTGGTGGTGATTTTTTATTTTATTTTTTCCTGATGCAGCACCACCTCCCAAAAGGCTGTGCCTCACAAGTCCAGGTATTCACTCAAGGTAGGTCAGGACACAAGTTGAAGATTAGCCATGTGTCTACCTCATCTGACGCAGAACACTTGCTTAGCCTTTCTATGTCTCAATGTCCCCCTAGAGAGTTTGTTGTTAGCAGTCCCAAGTTAATAAGAAATCACTCAGAAATGTATCTCAGTGTGGAGAAGGGATTTATGAATCTGTCCTGCCAGTCCGACATGGCGGATATTTTCCTGTTGTGTGCTAGTAGGCAAGAGAATGCTACCAAAGTGTGTCTTAAATGTAGTGGAACTGCTTCGTCTCCATGGGATTCATTTTCCAAATAGAAATATCTAACTTGTACATGTAAAATTCAGTTCCTGAAGAATTTTAGAATATTGATGTCTTAAGGTACCAGTCCTCCTCTGGAGCCTGTGTTGTGTTCTTGCCACGAATCAGCCTTGGCACATCTGGAAGGTGACTGAAAAGGACTCTCAGGGACTATCTGCATAAAGGACCAAGGAGCATCCTGGGATGGGCCTCATCCTAAGGAAAAGGCAGTGGAAATGGGCTTGGAGTGATTCAGGGCAGAGACTTGCAATAAGGCCGTGTACTGACTGAATGGGACGAAGCGGTGTGAGCACCAGGCATGAGCAACACTGATTCCAGGTGTTCAACGTGACAGGGCGTATCATGTATTTTACACTGTGAAAAACTCAGACTGGCTATGACTGGCCAAAGGTCTTTCAGCCCCCATCCCAGAGTGCTTTCCTCCACACCCAGGAGATCACTGGTCTTTTGGTACCACTAGGCTGCTCACAGAGCTGTGACGAGGGACAATCACATGGTGGGATGTGAACAAGGCAGTTTCACCCGGACAAAATTGTCCTTTTCCCTCTGTCTGATCCTTCCCCTCTGAGCTCAGACTCACACTGTGCTTTGTCCATGGCCTGAACTTTATCCTATGTTCCATTTTACGGGTTCTCATTCAGTGATTCAGTGCATCTTTGTTAAATATTTGCTCATTTATTCTCCTCCCTCTCTTCCTTCCACAAATATATATATATTGGGGGTGGAGTGGCAAAGGGCTAGACCCTATAAGAAATTGTAAGCACTTTGTGCTTTCCTCTGTGTATAATAAGGAGCCACTGAAGCCTTCTAAATGAGGAGTGACATGACCTGGTCTTTGTTTTAACAAGTTCACTCTGGCTGCTGTGTGGAGTGTAGAGTGTAGGGGTTCGAGGGCAGAAGCAGGGATGTCAGTTAGGAGGCTACTGCAGAAGGCCAGGGAGTGGTGGTGGTATCTGGACACGGTAGAGGTGATGACAAGTGGTCAGATGCCAGAGATATTTTGGAAAGAGACGTGAGAGGCTATACTGATGAATTATGTGGAGTGTGAAACAGAGAAGTAATAGATGATTCTGAGAGTTTGGCTGAGCAAGTGGGAACTCATATTGGAAATATGAAATTCAGAGTGCAACTGGCCACAGATACATCTTATTTTAAATTTTGTACTTCTGGCTTCTCTTGAACAATTGGAAGACCTGACATTAATGAGTCCAAAGTCTTGCATAGCAACAATTTGCTAGACATGCTAGACGTGAGTTGATACTCTCTTTTAGAGTGGGGCAAGGGCCCTCCAATTTGTCACAGTCCCCACTGCCCCTTGTTGTTATATCTACCTGCTTCACTCAGGATATTGCCATATTGCCTGCCTGATCCCTGCAGTTATTTGATTTTGTAGGTTTTGTGTTCTAAGTGCTGTATTCGATACTTCCATATGTCCTTACATATATACTTATTGTTGAGAACTCTGACTCTCACTTGCGTTTCTAGGGCCACACCAGCAGAAGTGGCCATGGTGATAAAAAGTTTCTGCCCCTTCCCATTTTGCAGAAGCTCCAATCCCGTCCATCTCCTTCCTTACAGTTCTAGGAGACCAAGAGTGTGACTCATGCGTTTTCTGGACCACCATGTAGTATCTGCCGTTTCCTGTCTCTGTTGAGCCTGCTCATCTTTCCTGATGCCTGTGATACGTCCTGTCACGTTGAACACCTGGAATCAGTGTTGCTCATGCCTGGTGCTCACACCGCTTCGTCCCATTCAGTCAGTACACGGCCTTATTGCAAGTCTCTGCCCTGAATCACTCCAAGCCCATTTCCACTGCCTTTTCCTTAGGATGAGGCCCATCCCAGGATGCTCCTTGGTCCTTTATGCAGATAGTCCCTGAGAGTCCTTTTCAGTCACCTTCCAGATGTGCCAAGGCTGATTCGTGGCAAGAACACAACACAGGCTCCAGCTGAGACTCTGATACTTGACCTTTGTTCTACAAATGGAAACAATGGAAAATTAGCAATGAAAAAATAACAAAATCTTACAAACTTAATATATTAAAGTTCCACATACATTTAATTTCAGTATCTCAGTAAATGAGATACATTTTTCCATAGTGTTTATCAGAGCTCTAGTTCCATAAGATGTTTCTAGAAAAAGTGTTCCTTCGACAGGTAATTATATCTGCTACTTGGGGCCTTAGGAAACACGTTAGTGTGTTCAGAGCTCAATAGGTCCTGCAGTAAAGAAGTCCGCTTATTCTGATTTAATCTAGCTGGTCCCTGGATTATGGAATGCCTTTATCAGTGAATACTTTCAGCATACATTTTGGAAACATTGTTTTGTATATTCATGACAACCATGGAGGAAACACTTAGGCTTTGAGAGGAGAGGTTCCCTCTCCCAGAAGTCAGAATATACTGGAAAGAGTGGAAAATACCCCACATCTTCCAACTCCAAACCTGGTTCTTTTGATGGATACCCTATTATCAGTTCACTCTGAAAATATTCTGCTCTCCTACTATACATACACTATATGCATACATATACATATACAGCTTACTTTGCAGTGATTCTCAAGGGGTTGGGGGGTCGAAGAATTGTCCTGAATATATTTACAACTCCAGTAGCCTCATATCCACTTTATTGTTATTACTCGTTACATGTGTTATATGTAGCAGAAGGATTAAATTACATTTCTAATCAATAACTTACTTATTTTGTATTCTGAGAATGATGTGTGCTTACTGAAGAGAATTTAGGGAAAAGTAAAAAAAGAATGAAGGAAAAAATCACTTCAACATAGAAATAACCCAGTTAACATGATGGTGTTAAGTGTGTGCACATATGCATGTACACACGCATGCATGCATGCCTGCTATTGGGATAATGCACTGTCTACATTGATTTGTCATGACTTCTCTGTTTTGCTTAACATTGTATGTTGTGAAGATGTTCACGCCTCATTAACGCTCTTTGAGAGCATACTTTTAATAGCAGCATGAGGATCCCTCATCTGACTGTGCGATGTTTCACTTAGTCATTTGTCGCAGAGTTATGCTGTGGATTCTCCACACCATTTCCTCTCCCTGAGCACTTGGGAAATCCGTGTTTCCAAGTATCTTCTGCAATTTGATTGGGACTGATAAGTTGAGTTCTGGACAACGAGATGTGGGCAGAAGTGATGGATGCCACTTCCGTGCCTAGCACAACGCTCTTGGCATATCTTTTTCCTCATTAGTGTTGGTGGATGACAGAACCACAGGTTGGGAGCAGCCTTATCTGAGACTCACTGCCTGGGGGAAAGCTGCCTGGAGATGCCCAACCTACATCAGATTTTGAGTGAGAAATAACCCTTGGTTGTGTTGAGCCACTGAAATTTCAACACTTACTTGTTATTGCTGTGTAACTTAATACTTACTGATCTGTCATCACGTTTATTGAATAGTTGAGTTTATTTTCAATTTCTTGTTTTAAAAATAAAGTTTCAATGAATACGTTAATCTATATCTCGACTGCCATCCTTGAATATTCTTTTTTTGGAAAATGTGTACTAATATACATCCCCACAAATGTACACGCAAAGTTGTGTATGAGAGTAACCGTCAGACCTTGGCCTTATCAAAATTGTTTATTGTTTAAAAAAACTTTGCTAATGTTATAGATTGCAAATAGCATCTCATCGTCTTAATTTGAATGTTTTTGATTTCTAATAATGTTGGAAACATCCTGTCCTAAGGCCTCTCCAGGAGAGAGGGTGAGTAGATGGCTGCTGGATGACTGAAGTTGCCAGCATGAGCATCTTCTCAACTCTGGCTTCTATGCATCTTCTGTCTCCATGAGTTGGGGTTTCTTTGGTTGAGCTCTGACCATAGAGAGGTGCCTTTGGATTTGTCTTACAGTTAATTACCTTGTCAATGGTCTGGATGAGCACTACTGTGTCTAGATGGAAATGAAGATACCAATTCTTCGCATTTCATGTCTCTTTATTTTATTTTAATTTTAATTTTTTTATTTTCTTAATTGCAGTAACATTGGATTATAACATTGTACAGCTTTCAGATGTACATCGTAATATATTTCGAATTCTGTGTAGATTACATCATGTTCACCACCCGAAAACTAATTATAGTCCATCCCCTCACATGTGAGCTGAATCACCCTGTTTGCCCTTCCCCCCCTTCCCCTATGGTAACCACCAATCCAATCTCCGTTGCTATGTGTTTGTTTGTCATTGTTTTTATCTTCTATTTATGAGTGAGATCACATGGTATTTGATTTCTCCCTCTGACTTATTTCACTCAGCATAATACCCTCAAGGTCCATCCATGTTGTCAGAAATGGCCAGATTTCATCATTTCTTATGGCTGAGTAGTAGTCCATCGTGTATAAATACCACATCTTCTTTATCCATTCATCCCTTAATGGGCACCTAGGTTGCTTCCAAGTCTTGGCTATTGTGTATAATGCTGCAATGAACATAGAGGTGCAAGTATCTTTATGCCTTTATGTTTTCAAGTTCTTTGGATAAATACCCAGCAGCGGGATAGCTGGATCATATGGTAGATCTATTCTTAATCTTCTGAGGATACTCCATACTGCTTTCCATAGTGGCTGCACCAGTTTGCACTCCTACCAGCAGTATACAAGTGTTCCCTTCTCTCCACATCCTCTCCAATATTTGTCGTTTCCTGTCTTGTTAATTATAGCCATTCTGACCCGAGTGAGGTGATACCTCATTGTAGTTTTGATTTGCATTTCCCTGATAGCTAATGATGTTGAGCATCTTTTCATATGCTTGTAGGCCATCCATATATCTTATTTGGAGAAATCTCTGTTCAGATCTTTTGTCCATTTTTTAATTGGGTTGTTGGTTTTTTTGTTGTTGAGCTGTATGGGTTCTTTGTATATTTTGGATATTAACCCCTTCTCTGATATATGGTTTGCAATATCTCCTCCCAGTTGTTAGGTTGTCTTTTCGTTTTGTTGATGGTTTCCTTTGCTGTGCAGAAGCTTTTTGGTTTGATGCAGTGCCATTTGTTCATATTTTCTTTTGTTTCCCTTGCCCAGTCAGACATGGTGCCTGAAAATATGCTGCTCAGACCGACGTCAAAGAGCGTACTGCCTATGTTTTCTTCCAGAAGTTTCATGGTTTTGAGTCTTACAGTCAAGTCTTTAATACATTTTGAGTTGATTTTTTTGCATGGTGTAAAGCAATGATCTACTTTCGTTCTTTTGCATGTGGCTGTCCAGTTTTCCCAACACCGTTTATCTATTTATTTTTATTTTTTAATTTTTTCTGCTTTATCTCCCCAAACCCCCACGTACGTAGTTGTATATCTTAGTTGCAGGTCCTTCTAGTTGTGCGATGTGGGACGCCGCCTCAACGTGGCCTGACAAGTGATGCCATGTCTGTGCCCAGGATCCGATCCCTGGGCCGCCGCAGCGGAGCGTGCGAACTTAACCACTCGGCCATGGAGCCGGCCCCTCCAACACTATTTATTGAAGAGACTTTCCTTCCTCCATCGTATGCTCTTGGCTCCCTTGTCGAGTATGAGCTGTCCATAAATGTGTGGGTTTATTTCTGGGCTCTCGATTATGTTCCATTGATCTGTGTGTCTGTTTTTGTGCCAGTACCATGCTGTTTTGGTTACTATGGCTTTGTAGTATATTTTGAAATCAGGGAGTGTGATATCTCCAGCTTTGTTCTTTTTTCTCAGGAATCCTTTGGCTGTTCGGGGTCTTTTGTTGTTACATATAAATTTTAGGATTCTTTGTTCTATTTCTGTGAAAAGTGTTGTTGGAACTTTGATAGGGATTGCATTGAATCTATAGATTGCTCTAGGAAGTAGGTACATTTTAATGATGTTAATTCTTCCAATCCAAGAGCACGGAATATCTTTCCATTTCTTTGTGTCTTCTTCAATTTCTTTCAACAACGTTTTATAGTTTTTGGTGTACAGGTCTTTCACCTCTTGGGTCAATGAAGAAATCAAAGAAGAAATCAAAAGATTCCTGTAGACAAATGAAAATGAAAATACGACATGCCAAAATCTGTGGGATACAGCAAAAGCTCTTCTAAGAGGGAAGTTTATAGCAATTCAGGCCTACCTCAACAAACAAGAAAAATCCCAAATAAACAATCTAAAAGTGCACCTAAAGGTACTGGAAAAAAGAAGAATAAAGCTCAAAATCAGCAGAAGGAAAGAAATAATAAAAATCAGAGCAGAAATAAGTGAAATAGAGACTAAAAAAAAAAATAGAAAAAAATTAATGAAACCAAGAGCTGCTTCTTTGAAAAGATAAACAAAATTGACAAACCCTTAGCTAGACTCACCAAGAAAAAAAGAGAGGAGGCTCAAATAAATAAAATAAGAAATGAAAGAGGAGAGATTACAATGGACACCTCAGAAATACAAAAGATAATAAGAGAATGCTATTAAAAGCTATACGCCAACAAATTGGATAAGCTAGAAGAAATGGATAAATTCTTAGAAACATACAACCTTCCCAAACTGGACCAAGAAGAAGTAGAAAATTTGAATATATCGAAAACCTCCCAAAAAATAAAAGTCCAGGACCAGATGGCTCCCCTGGTGAATTCTAGCAAACATTCAAAGAAGACTTAATACCTGTCCTTCTCAAACTCTTCCAAAAAATTGAAGAGGAAGGGAGGCATCCTAACTCATTCAAAATTATCCTGATACCAAAACTAGACAAAGACAACACAAAAAAAGAAAATTACAAGCCAATACCACTGATGAACATTGATGCAAAAATCCTCAACAAAATACTAGCAAATCGAATACAATACATTAAAAAGACCATACGTCATGATCGAGTGGGTTTCATTCCAGGAATGCGGGGATGGTTCAACATCTGCAAATCTATCAATGTGATACATCACATTAACAAAATGAAGAATGAAAATCAGCTGATCATCTCAATAGATGCAGAGAAAGCATTTGACAAGATACAGTACCCATTTATGATAAAAACTCTAAATAAATTGGGTATAGAAGGAAAATACCTTAGCATAATAAAGGCCATATATGACAAACCCACAGCAAATTTCATTCTCAATGGAGAAAAACTGAAAGCTATCCCTCTAAGAACAGGAGCCAGACAAGGATGCCCACTGTCACTATGCTTATTTAACATAGTATTGGAAGTCCTAGCCAGAGTAATCAGGCAAGAAAAAGAAATAAAAGGGATCCATACTGGAAAAGAAGAAGTGAAACTGTCACTCTTTGCAGATGACGTGATTTTACATATAGAAAACCCTAAAGAATCCACTAAAAAACTTTTAGAAACAATAAATGAATACAGTCAAGTCACAGGATACAAAATCAACATACAAAAATTGGTTAGGTTTCTATACACTAACAACGGAGTAGCAGAAAGAGAAATTAAGAATACAATCCCATTTACAATTCCAACAAAAAGAATAAAATACCTAGGAATACACTTAATCATGTCTCTGTAAAAGGAAGAGAAGCTCTCTTGGTTTCCTAAGGAGAAGCCCTTAGTGATTCAGGAAAGGCTTCATGGATTCCCACTAAAACTACAAAGGACTCACGGACTGTTGGGTGAGGTAGACACATGCATATATCACTACACACCCCATGGTGTGTTGCAAAATAGCCAACCAAGAGATTGCAGGAGAACAGAGAGTAGGGGGCCACTTCTGCCTGGGAGGCTGGGACATTCAAGCTGGATCTTGAAGGTGATGTTCAAGGTGACATCTAGCTTGGTCTCTGTTCCAGTTCCCAGGCTGGGTCTCGTCTTCCCCAGGCAATTCTTATGGCAGCCCATTTAATAGAGTATACAAGCCAGGTTTTCCTGTGCTGAAAGGTGATCAAATCAGACAAATTGTAAATCTACAGCTGTTGTTTTGTCAGCATGTATATTTTTATAGAAAGGAGCAAATCTCTGCTGAGCTGGCCAGATAATCATCTCTGCTTTTTGTTCAGAACTGTGAAAGAATGCCCTCGGCGGGGACCTGGTTTTAATCACCTTTGATTAACACAGAAGCTTTTGAAGGCAAAGGTGCTTTCTGTAAACTGTGGCAGGGTCCCAAGGCATTAACATTTCAGGCCTTTCCCCAGTATGTGAAATGTCTAGAACAGAGCCAAGACTTCAAGCCCGTGGAGACAATCCACTGTGTGGGGAGTTACTTTAATTCCTCTGACTCATTCTTCAAAGAAGTTTTCTGGGTTTTTTATCATTATTGTTTTTCATTCTTGAAAAATTGCAGACCATGCAAAGCTAGAGACTTCTGAGTCCAAGGAATGTTTCAGTTTGCTTTTATTTAGTACAAAAGGAAGGCTTTTAGGAGAGATTTAGAGAAGCTAGAGAAAGCCTTGGGAATGGTTTCAGAAATGATTAGAGGCTGGGAAGATAGAGCCAGAAGAAAAGCAAGAGGGTTTGGGAGACTTCCTTGGGGACAGTAGGGCATGTCACTTTCTGCTCTCAAGAAAACTCAGAGTTAAAACACAAATAGTGTTCCCTCTGCCCAGGGATTTCATTAGGAGCTGCATGGTTTGGTTGGGGATGTAGGAAGCCTGGGGCATACAGGGGTCGGTAAGGCTGCATCGTGCAGGCCTTTAAAACCAGGGGCAATATCCATCCTTTGACTCAGTTTAAGTGTTAACCACCTTGTAGGCAATGTGGATAAGCTGACACCTGACTTCTGAGGATGGGGCTCTGAGGAGCGCAGGAGGGGTGAGAACGGACAGGAAAATGCGATATTTGTGATATTTGCTTTTAGAAGTCCTAACTTGGAGCATAAACCTCTGTTTGCAAAGCACCTGAATGAACACTGAGTGAAATATGCTCATGGAGCCCGGACTGGCTAAGGAAGTCTTGGTGAATATATTCTCTCCATTCCTTCTCAAGGTCAGGCAGCACCAGGCACACACCCACTGAATATGCTTCCAATTCTTTTCTCATTTCATAGGAAGAGGTTCCCCTTGGAAAATGCAGCCATTGATAAGAGTTCACCTTTGGCTTGGGCTGCCCAGATCTCCTAGGCGCCTGGTGCTCCTCAGACATGGAGACTTGATTAGGAATCTTGGCTCTCTGATTTGCCTGACATTGATTAATTTTGCTGGGCCCAGGGTTACTGTGGCATCCATCCCACCCAGAATTGTCCAGGAGAACCAATGCACAACTTTGGGTTTTCCATGGAGCAGAGAGTGTTGCTTTTAAAACAAAACATATCTGACGCTACCCCACTGGTGAGAAGTAGGAGAAAATATTCAGAGAGAGGAGCCCACGAACATCCTTGAGAACCCAAAGACTTCTGTGTTCCATGTCGTGTATCTTCTCAGGATCACTTGGTCTCAAAAGCATCACATTCAGAAGGAGAGCTGAGAGGGAAAGAGCAGACCCCACCTCAGGGCCCATCTTCCTGGACACGGTCCTAAAGGCTGGGATGTTCTCTAAAGACCATCTGTGACCATCACACAGACATTTCTTCTTATTCAGTCATACTTATCTTCCTAAGATTCTAAAAATCAAAGTCACCTGCATTGAGACAAGTTGGGCCCCCACTTTCAAATATGAGAGTCAGCTGCGTTTGCAGGCTGGTTTCTGTGTTTGATGGAAGCATCCAGCCAGCCAATGTCCAGACTGCAGCAGCTGGGAGGGCAGGATCAAGTGTTCTATGAGGTTATGAATGTGTTGAGATAGTAAAAGCTTTGAGCCAATAGCTGGTGGGTCAAATTTGACCCATGGACACTTGGAGACTCTGGCGCACTAGGCGTTCATTCCTCCTGACTGGCCTGTAGACCTAGCAGCAGCTGCCCATGCATGAGCCATGATTTCCGCTCTTGTTTAATTCTACTTCTCGCATCTCTGCACATGCCCTGACTGCTGACCTGGGGAGGGGGGGCTCCTTTATCCTCTCAGACAATTTGAGTTTGCACTCTCAATGGTAACATTTCAAAACTTATTTAATGTACTTTTCTATGGTGAAATAATATACCACGTCATAAAATATTTGGAAAACAGAAGCACGATGAGATAAACACTGCAAATCTCGTTATCATGCATACTGTCATCATTTCTTCCAGTAATTTTTCTTTCAGTTCTCATGTCACACAATTATTTTTATGTGCTTGATTTTACTTAATATTAAATTATGTTCTCCATGTTGCTGTGCAGTTTTGTTGATCAGCACTTTTGATTACCTCATAATATTCTATATAGTTATGTGACCTTATTTGTTTGGCTTTTTCATTATGTAATGAGAAATACTGCTATGATGAACAACATCATGAATATTTATTTTTTCATATTTAAATTAAATATTAAGTAAGTACAAACTTTTGTATTTACTTTAATATATTATGGCACATTTCTTTGCAAAAAGATTATAGTGATTACAACACTTCCAAAAAATATCAGTATACAAAACTCATAGCCAGTTTTGGGTTTGTTTATGAATTTATTTATTAAGCTAATTTAGCTAGAAAAAAATGGCACATCCAGTGTCTGCGACATTTGAAAGCCCCTTCCAACATGACATCTTGAAGATCTGACATGAAATCAGACTGTGGACTGTATACTCTCGTTGTCATTGTGCCGAGCTGCATCTTGCGCGGTGGGAGAGTATCTGCCATTGACTAACTTGCGTCCCCCAGTGTGCTCATCTCTCTGCCTCTTCTGCTGTCTGTGCATATTTCCACCTATTTTCCTATATCTGTCATGCTTCACGAAAGGTCCAATGTTGTCATATGACAAAACACCACCCATTCCAAATAAGTGTGCTGATGAAACAAGGGGAACACAAAACCAGGAGAGCCAGGGGGTAGTTAGAGTCTTTGTGGCCCACAGACCTCCAGGGATGACTGCAAAGGTGCTGACAAGTCCCCTTGTGGCCAAAGAGAAGAGACAATCACAACTAGTTGCAGGGGCTGCAGTGTCCATGAGGCTAAGCCAAGCCATCTGCTCAGGGAAAGCCAGAGAGGTCCGGGTACCAATCAGGAGAGACTTTCCCCGTGGTGCTAGCGATGAAGCTGCTGCATACGGTGATGTGCCACATCCATCAGCACACATAGCGTGCCTCTTGGAGGCAGTTTCCTATAAGGCCTCACTGAGTGCACTAGTGACCAGGTCACTAAACCAGTGTCTCTCAGGGCCTTGTGGGGAGGGGAACATACGAAGATGATGGGGCAAGGAGGGGTTCTCAGCTGGTTTGGCTTAATCCATAAATTAATCTTTTACAGTATTTGGAGAAATGGATGGAGGAGAATCTCTAAATTCTGCATAAACTGTGCTTTTCTCAGCCACATTTTGAATGAGTCTGAGAGGTAATGATGTTAGAATTTGACAAGCGCCTAATGCAGCAATCTTCTCTGGTCGGTTGGCCAAAGCTTGAGAAGCAAGCAGCCTCCATGTGGACATAATTGCACATGGTCTTGTTAACGTCCAGGATACGAATGATGGCCCTTGTAGGAAAGAAAGGTGCCCGTCTCTGCTCAAGGTGAGTCAAGGGAGAAAACATAGGCAGCGTGGAGTTTCTCCTCAAAGGAGGTGAAAAGAAATGGGGTTAAGAACACAGGTGAAAGGGCTAGCCCACATCAGTGGTTTTTAAGGTGTGATCCCTGGACCAGCAGCATCAGGATCACTGGGAACTTGTTAGAAATGCAGATTCTCAGGCCTACTCCAAACCCGCTGGGTCAGAAACGCTGCAGGTGGGCCCAACACTCTGTACTTTAACAAGTCCTCCATGATTCTGATGGCAACTAAATTTGAGAGCCACTTGGCCTAGGAACTGAGGAAGGATTGATTAACTTAGAACCTGGTGAGTTGGTGGAAGCAGAGAAGAATTGAAAGAACAGTGAAGGTAGAGACCTGGCATCTGGGTTCCATCTAAGCTCTGATGGTAATTTGTGGTGTAAGCTCGAGCTGGATTCAGCTCTCTCATATGAAAAATCGGTCTATTGATCTCTGTTTTACTACTCTATCACGTTGTTACGAGAAAGGAGAAGAGCCTTTGGAAACTATAGAATGCTATCAAAATTTGATTTATGTTTAAGTGTTTAAAACTACTTAAATCAAAGTGACAAAACATACAGCTTCTCTTCTTTTAAGAGAACACTGTACCAGAACGGAATCAATAGATATTTATCAAGAGAATGAGTGGATAAAGGAAATCAACAAAGGCGTGGGGAGCTGAGTGCCACTTCATGGCATGGAAGTTCCCTTTGCTGTTGCAGGTAGGTGACAGTTGTTGGTGACAGTTGTGTCTGAAGAGGCAGCGAGCAAAGTAGGTGATGAGATGAGGGTTGTGCAGAAGTGGGTGGGTGGTGCTGCTGTTCACAGGGAGAGAAAATGCTGAAAGATGAACAGGATTGGCTGGGAGTGCGAGAATTTGCCTTCAATCTTGGAAGCATTGTTATGAGAGTTCCTGGGTCATCTGGGAGAAAACATTAAAGTGGGTGAGATATCCAGATCTGAAGCTGAGAGAAGGCACCCAGCTGTAGGTACACATCTGAGTGTCATCTGATTGTGGGTGGCAAGTGATGCTGTGGGGCTGGATGACATCACTCATGACAAGACTGCAGAGTGAGAAGAGAAAGTGCAAGGAGCTGCCCCTTGAGCAGTGCCCACATTGACCGTGGGCAGAGGAGGCTGAGACTGAACAGAAGGAAAAAGAAAGAGGATAGAGAGGGAGGCAGAAGGCCAAGGTCACTTGGTAGTCTTTGAGAGCATGTGTGGTTTGGATGTCACCTTCTCCGAGGAACCCGCCCTGACCAGTTTGTTGTTGACCATCAAAACCCACACGCTCCCCATCAGCACTCCTGGGCTGCCTGACTTTGCTACATGCTACTCACAGCATTTCACCCTCTGAGAAACTGTGACATTTTCTCATTTTTTATTGCTCTCTCATCACTAGGCTGTCCATTCCATGAGGGATTTTGTCTGCTTTTTTCTTCAGTGTATCCTTAGTGCCTAGAGAAGTGCTGGGACACAACAGGTGCTGCTTGGGTGAGCGAGTGAGTGAGTGAGTGAGTGAGTGAGTGAGCGAGTGAGTGGGGCTAGAGGCTGAAGTGGAGCGGGAAGTGAGTAATTACAAGACGAAGAGACACAAACAGAGATACAGGAAGCGTAGACGTGCTGTGCGATGTTTGACTGTGGGAACAGAAACCTGGAGGGGCAGGAGGAGGGTTTGCAGTGCTTGATGGGGGGCTTCTGGTTGCAATTTGTTGAGGGATAGATTTGAGAGTGTCCAAAACCCAAGGAATTGGAAGGATTCAGTTGAGAGGGAGAGGTTTAAGAGAGAGGAAGAATATTTATTATTCTTTCTGAGAAGGCATAGGGAGGGGATTCAAAGCGGGAGGAGAGGCCTGAGCCAGGTGGAGGAGAGGCCCATAGACAGGCTCAGAGTTTGGAAGTCTCATTATTATGGATAAGGAAGACATCAATGTTCCCTTCCAAGGGCTACTATGTTCTCTGCTGAGCAGGAGAAGAGGGCAGCACTCAGGAGCCAGGGGAGAGGGAGTAGAGAAGGCTGAGGCATGTTGTTTGCACAGCTGCTGAGAAGATAGTAAACTCCTGGCTATGGGAGGGCCCCAGTGAGCTTGGCTTTCTGATGGGGGCCTTTCTATATACACCGACCTCTCTGGGCCCTTGGGATTTTGCAGAAGATCAAGAGACAATAGCTCTGAGGTCTTGTCTTCACATGACAGGAAAATGTTCAGAAGACTGTGGTACACATGGATCATGTATGATACCCCATGACATTTCACAGGAGAAGAGGGGCCTGCATGTTGCAGTTGCAATGTGACCATTTTTTTTGTCCTGTGTTTCCTGGCAACCAGCAACATGCCTCCTGACCTATCAAGGCCATCTCTGGATATGCCCTGTGTCTGCCAAGCTCAGTGCCCCTGGATTTCCTTTCAATTTTGTGCCTGGTGCTTTCCATGCCAGGTTCTGGCATGGATGATTTCATTTAATCCTTGCCAAAAACCCTTTGCAATAAGTAAGTTGTCTTTATATTCAACAAAAATTAGGCTAGAGGACCAAGAAATTGTTCAAGGTCTTACAGACACAATGAGTGCAGACATGATTGGAACCAAGCTTCTCTGACTCCACAACCTGTGTTGGTAAGTGAAACGGAGTGCTGGAGTGTTTAGGGACCATTTATCAGCATGGGGAACCGAAAATGGGAGCACGCCTGAGAGAAAGAGACCTTGGCTAAGGTTTACATCTGATGTCAGGGTGAAACAGTGAGAGCTTTCTCTGAGCAGCAAGCATCACCATAACAGTATATGAAGGATGGATCCAGAGAACTGTGTGTGTGTGTGTGTGTGTGTGCAAGTTTGCGTGTGTATGTCTGGGGTGAGACGTCAGGCAGGAAGGTAGAAGTAAGATCCTACACAAGAAAACTGATAAGGCTGAGTGATAAGAGAAATAAAAGAACTGGTTGAGAAGCAGGTGCCAAATGAGAGAGGCTAGGAACAGAAGACTGAGGCTGTGGACAAGAAAAGAGCTACTGAGTCACTGCTCCATGACAGGCTGAGCAGGAGGCCGGCCAGGATGGTGTGGGCGGTATCGAACCTCTGACAATCGGAGGCTGTGACCATGTTAAGGATATCAAAAAGTCCTTTCCTTTTTATTTTTTAAGTGACATTTCCCCTAAGAATTTCAAGTAAAGTATAGGCCTGTTGTTTGAGGTCAAGAGGGCAATGCTGATGGATGACAGACAGAAAGCAGAACTCCTCACCTCCTATAATGCTTCTCCTTCTTTGTCAAGAGACATTAGACTGGAAAGGGCTGGAGGAACATTAAGCTGAAGCTCAAGCTGGTGGAACTTTCGTAAAAGGCTGTTCTGGGCGAATGCTCGTTACTGGGCTCTGAAGGACACCGTCCTTGATCTTCAAGGACCTGGAACTCCTGAGTCCCCTGAGTCACCCTCTTCCTGAGCTCTGACGTGGAGGAGGGGGAAGTGTCACTGGAGCCGGAGAGAATGCCCATGTTCTTTGTCATCCTGTACCAAACCATGACCTAAGCTGTATTCCACATGAGTCACTCTGGCACTGCAACCATAGAAGTCTTTCGTCAATTATCGGATAACCAGTAATTACGGCCCAGCACTGGCTTTTCTCTAAACAGTTCATTCACTATGAAAAGAACCAGGTGCCCAAGGCTGTTTTTTTCACCATATACAATTGAGCAGTTCTAGAAGTCTCTTAATTTGACTAGTTTGTTTTTTCTTAAAGTATAACAAACCTGATCAGCCTTACCTGTATTCCCCCTCAGCCTTATAGTTTCTCGTTGGAAAGGCCAGTTCTCCCACTGAGCTTGGCTTCGAACAGGCTGGTTGGACGGCCCCCTCTCAGGTAGCCCCCATCCCTGCTCCGGCTTCCTTAGTGCTAGAGGTTCGCTCATTCACTCCCTGATTCAGTCAGGTGTTCGTGGGGTAGACTCACTGTGCTGTGGTGCTCCACTAAGAATCCGTGCTTGAAAACCCCAATGGAGAAGGCGCAGTCATTTTTCAATCCAGGGACCTGAGTCTCACGTTTGTCCTTACTAACTTCCCACCTGGGGAGTCGCTGGTGTTCTCTGGATGATGGGATGGTGAGAAGGTTGTCCCAGGACTATTGTAGGAATGATAAATCGTACTTAAGTAAGAGAATTCTTGGATTCCAGCTATAAAATAAATAACTCATGAGGATGTAGCATATAACGTGGTGATTATAGTTAATAATACTGTATTGCATATTTGAAAGTCGTTGATTTTAAAAGTTCTCATCACAAGAAAAAAACTTGTAACTACGTATGGTGACAGATGTTAACTAGACTTGTGGTGGTCATTTCATAAAATACACAAATATAGAATTGTTATGTTGTATAGCTGAAAGTAACATAATGTTAATTATACCTTAATAAAATTTAAAAAATGACAGAGAGAATTCACGGGGAATTTGCAGACTAAACTTCTGTACAAATTGAGATGTTTAAGCTATTATTGTACTTTTTTTCAGAATAAAAAATAGTACCTTGGGAGGGAAACATGTCTGTTAAGAGTCCCAGAAAGCGGAGATGGGAGAATCACAAGCTCTTTTGCTTGAGCCAAGTTGAAGTCATACATTGAGTTTCAACAAGATAGGGCAGGCTGATGAAGACCTAACACGTCTTTACTTTCTGCTGGACTGAAATCTGCTTGGTGAGGCAAGATGATTATTCTCTGCTGATTAGAATGGAAAACAAAATGGCATTTATTGATAAAAACGAACTTGCAAAAGAAAATTTGAGAGCGGATCCTTGAATGAACATATTATTAACATTGGCCTTCCATTGTTTTCCGCTTTCTCCATAGCAACTTCCAGCTGACAGAATGGGACCCAGCATCAGAAAAGCCACATTTACAAACTTCACAAGTTTGCTAGGGCCCTGGCTCCCTCAAGAGATGTTCTTTCTAATGCACCCAGAAACCGAAGCAGAGTGGTTTCACAAGGACAGTTACAAATTTTGTCCATCATTAGGAGTTAGAAGCAGGCAATTTATTGCATCCAATTCAAAACTTGTGAAAGTATCCTTCAGATTTGGGTGCCTTCCATGTCTTTTAGGTAAGTTGAACATATCCTTCAGTTCTAAGGAAAACAGCTTGTAAAATATTTGGGAACTCCTGGGACATCAAACAGCTCTTAGGAGTGCATTTTAATGGTTTACTTGTAAAAGAATCAGTAAAAGAGGCAGAAACATATGGTTTGAATTCCTCTGAATAATACGAGGTATTTTTGCAGGCGTCTTTTTTTTTTTTTTTTCCTGAGGGTCTCAACATATCTTTGAGTGCTTACCCTAAAAGTACTCAAAATAACCCTTAGATGTACTGACACAGTGAAGGAGACAGCCGTTCCACAACAGTGTCTTCTTGTTGGTCCTGGGGGCCTGGGTCCTAGCAGACCCTGGGTTCATCAAGAAATGTCGGGGGAGGAAAGAGACAAGAATGTCTGCAGAGTTGTGAGTAATTAGGTACAGAGGGAACTAGTCCAGGAGCTCAAGGCTTAAAAGTTTACAAATTCCAAGCAGGTAATATTAAGGCTTGAATTGGTTCCTGAGAATTAAAAATGGAGGGTGGCATGGGGTGAGCATCTTGAAAATTCTAGAGCTCTTGCTTGCCCAAGGGCATGCAAAGTCAACTAAAACAATGTGCTGGCTGAACAAAACAGGCCTGTGGCAGCACCTGCCACCATCTATCCCCCCACACCCCTGCAATCTAACTTCCTTGGCTGTGGATTAGGACATTTGAGGGACAGCACCTTCCCAAAAGTCAAACCAGTAGAAAGGGGAGGGGTGGTACCTAATATAAGTCTTGGACCCCTTGCACTGTTACATCTGAGTGCATAGGCCAGCATGAGGCTGTAGAACATGAGTGAGAATAGACCAGGGTCAAGTTCATGTGACCTTGGGCCAATGACGTCATCTTATTAGTGTGAGATTTCTCAACTGTGAGACAGGAGCAGTAAGGACCACCTCACTGACTTGTGAGGACAGAATGTTAAGGCTACGTTAATTGTTATTGTAACAATCAATTTTCCCTCTCGTAGGCACTAATTTAACAAATAGTTACAAAGTGCCTACTGTGTGGCCTGCATTAGGCATATGGTGATGAATCAACACACATACAATTTCTTCCCTCCTTCAACTTAGAGTCCAGTGGGAGAGACTGACATTACTGAAACGACCACACAAGCAAGCACAACAGTGCACTGGGGCCAGAGAGAGAGTGAGGCTGTGTGTGGAAGATTCAGAGGCTTGGACCCATGGAGAGCTGAGGAGCCAGGCAGGGTGAGTCCAGACATGGAGGAACCGAGGGAGGCCACAGGGAACTAAGGATGTGATGGGAGCTCCACTAGTTTCTGATCCCATGCTTTCGACCCAGGAGCATCTGCAGGATGCTTTGGGCTGCCCCACCTCTGTTTTCAGTTGCTCCATCCCGAGATTCTGCCCACCCACCCACTGCTTTGGTCACTCATTGACCATCCTAGTTCACAGGACTCCTGGGGACTCATCTCCGATCCCTCCTCTCTGGCTCAACTATGAGTGCTTGTCCAGATTTCTTATTTCCCTGTCAGGCTCCACCTGCCACTGCATAGTCCCCACCTGTGCCTTGTCTGTCCCAGTCCTAGTCACTGAGACTACATCCCAGGCATCACGTGTGATACTGTCCCCTCCCTTCTCCTTAACAGGGAATGATACCCAGAGGCCTAACACTCATTTGGGCAAGATCCTTGGTTGCATGCAAGAGAAACTGACCCTGGCTGATCTTTTCAAGGAAAGAGATTTGTTGACATGCTGTTGGTCAATTCAGAGATCCCCTGGGAAGGCCATGGAACAGTGTTTAGACAATGTGATGGCAAGGCACAAAGGAAGCTAAGCCATAGGCAAGACAAGTACCAAAATCACACCCAGAGTTGGTCTGTGACCCCTGTGGCCACACCTGCTCTACCCAGAGGCCTCACCTGCCCTTCTGCCTCAGCAGTGCTGGCCTTGCTCACAGGGGCTGAACGCCACTGCTGCTGCCCTTAGGAGCCAAGGCTTCTTGGCACCAGCGCAAGTTGGCAGAAGGATGGCTTACCTGTCAGGACCTTGGCAAAGTGAGTATCAAAAGTTTCCATTTTCAGAATAGGAGGCAAATGTTGCAAGACTGGCTGAAGCTCCAGAAGCTCGTGAAGCACAGAGAAGAGAAAACTCAGGTGCTCTTTCTGGCCAGATTCTGAATTGGTCCTAGAATGGAAGGACTTAGAGATTGACTAGGTTATGAGGAGTGAGCCAGAGAGGGGAAGAGAATGATGCCTAGCTTTTGGCTTCAATCATGGGGTGACAATGGTGGCACGTACTAAGATGGCCATATAGAGAAGGATCATGAACAAAAATTTTGTCATGGATGAAATGGATTTGACATAGTTGTGGGATATTAAATGGACCATTGGATTTGCACCATGTTTGGTGCATAGTAGATGCTCAGTAAATACTTGCCAAATGGATGTCTTGACCTGAAGGTCGTTTGGAAGATGAGGACTGTAGCTAATGAATAGCCATGGGTTTATGCAGGAGAGAGGCAAAAAAGGTTTCCTCACTGCCATCCCCACTGACACAAATGGCCCCCTTTCACGTAGCCTGCTTAACAGAATTCATGCTAACATGTGCTACAGGCCAATTTGGGGGCCCTGGACTCTTCTCCAGAGCTCCCTGGGGCCACAGCTCAGCTCTTAGTGTCAAGCATTGCTGTTTCTCAGTAGTGTCAAATTCCTGTGGCCTCCACTGGTCTCTCCTTTCCCTAGTGAGCTATTTGGCTACCACTTTGCTGATACTCTTCCTACTGGGGCTTTCTAAGTTTTCCATGGGGTTACACTAATGGTAGAAAAGAGGGAGTTCACATAGGCTTTTGGGAGCAGAGCAGGTTGGACAAGCACTAAATTTCTTTGAAGTTTCCTGTCCTATTTAAAAAAATTATGTAAATATGTGTTATTCTACTTTGTAAGATTTGTTTGTTTTAATGTATAAGCCCAAAGCTTTACATTTTTTATTATAAAAGCAAATTGACATTCCTGAAACACGTGTGTTCTGTATCTTCAAATACTGCTCCCTCATTCCAACCTGGCTCCAGTATGAGAAGAGAGACTAAAAGCCTTTCTCCCATTAACTCTCCTGTACCACCCACTGAGGACCAGCTACCACTCTCCCTCTTTTCGTGTTCCATGATGCCTCATATCCATGATGGTGCAGGTGGATTTATGTTTATGAGGCTGTTGAATTTGGACAAGATCAAAAAGGGGTATGTGGCCACAAATGTCATAACTTAAAGGGATCTTAGTGGTTTCCTGACCTAGGGAATAGAAGATGCCTGTATTCTGGTTTTCTGTGTCCAAAGCGGAAGGTCATCTGTCATTATCCCAGACTCCTTCCCTTAGAGCCTTAGAGCCCTTCCCAACACAGCATTCTAGGGAGCTATGGCCGCGTGCACGGAATTGGCATTGGATTTAAAACCTACCTGTGATCCTCCAGATGGTCAAACTCTCTCCGCTTTACTGAAAGTGATATTGAGGCCCAGGGAGGCTGGGGTTTACAAGGGCTTCTTACAGCAGAGCCTGGACAGGAGCCTGGGCTTCTGATGTCCAATTTAATCCACTCTGAACTGTACACTCAAGGGAGGGGCTGTTCCATTGCACGACTTGGGACAGGGACTTGTCTTCCCTCCCTCTTAAAAAAGGGACCAGCCAAACCGTCTTAAAGGGCTTTAACACAGTTCTTTGTTTAAAATTCAAATGAAGTGATTAAAATTTCTCATCAAAGTGCTGAAGACATGAAATAACCAGAAATTGCCTAATGAACTGAAAGAATAATCTGTTCCTTAAGTGAAAGGAGATGGGACTTCATGCTACCTTATAATAACTTATAATTTTCGTCAAGACAAATTCCTATAGTTGAGACTGAGGGAGGCAACATGACGTGGTGGAAAGAACACTGGCTTTGGAGAAGGTCGTATCTGGTTTGCATCCCTGCTCCACCACTTACAGGGTGAGTAATATTGGGCAAGTTACCTAACTTCTCTGAGCTCAGTATTCATCAACTGTAAATTGGGGATAATATCTACCTTGAAAAATAGAATGATTATTAAAAGAAATAATGTTTTAAATGCCTGGAATATAAAGGGCATTTGACTGAAAAGAATTTGTTGTTGTCTCCTTCCTTTTTCAAGGGAAATTATTTTCCTAGGACACTTGGGCTTAGTTCTAAAAATGCCTGTACATTCTAGACTACTGGGCAGGGTGTTCCTAGGTTCTCACAAACTACAGTAAAGAGTCTAGACAAGCTAGAGAGACTGGCATAAGACAATGAGATGTATTTTTTTTCCAACTAAAATAGGTCAGCAAAGGGCAAATGATGTGAAACAAATGTGCAAAGAATGTAGAAAATGGAGAGAAGTTCAACCTAGAAATAAGCATGGAATGTAATGCCACCAAGGAGAGGACTGGGCAGTCACAATGGACCCCAGCTGCTGGAGTCCTCCTATGGGAAGTGTAGCATCTGTTCTATGCGGAACCCAGCTGGCTCTCCAGGATCTGCAAAGGTGACAAGCCACACACAGAAGAAGGCACTTCTTGGTCTTCTGAATGTCTACAGTGGGGGGAAAGCAGCTCCAGGGACAGGCTGGTGGCCACGTGGCAAAGGGCCAAACTGTGGCTAAGAAAGCAGATGTGGACTAGCTCCCCAGGCCAAAAACAGTGCCCATCACAGTGCCAGGCCCCCGCACAGGACCAAGAACAGGTGCATATCTTAGAAAATCTGCTATTTTATGTGGCCCGCATTTTCTTTTCTGTTTTTTACTGAATTCTCAATGAGAATGCTAGTCAAATCTGTGGTACAACCCAAAGGAAAGGGTCCGCTATTGAAAAATTAGAGATGCCCCATGTGCAGTGGAGAGTGAGTGACCGGGGTTTGCATCAGGAGTAGAGACTCCAAGGAGAAGAAAGATTCAGGGAGCAGATGGGCGATTGCTGAGCAGTGTCTTCAGCAAGATCTCCTTATTCTGGAGCATGTCTTTCTTGAACCATTAGGAGTATGGGATTTGGATTTTAAAGAAGAGATCCTTTCCTTATAATTTCTCCCCTGCATTTGTTTCTCACATCCCTCTGGCTATTTATCATTCACTTTACAAGAAAATTTATTTCTTCTCTTTATAAAACGACCATTGGGATTACTACTTTGCCATTTGGGGAAAAAAAATAAGATTCTTCCTTTACACCTTACATCTATATTCCAGGTAGATTAAAATAACTGTCTCTAAAAATATGCATGCATTAGAATAAATTATGTATAGAATAAAATATAGAATATTATCTAAGTAGAAACCACAAATGAAAAGACTTGTAAATATTACTGCACAAAAAAGTAAAATTTCTGTAGAATGCAATCTACTATACATAAAGTTTAGAAACAGAGAACAAATCAAGAGAAAAAATACAACATGCAAGAAAGATGGCGTGTGATTACTTTTAACCTCAGAGATCTTACTTTAATATGAAAAATAGGATTGGTTTGATCCAAAGGGGAAAAAATGGGCCAAGGATATGTATAAGTGTCCAGTGGAGATATAAAATACATTTAGCTTAGTTTATAATGAACTAAATATAAATGAAAATAGTGAAATATTGTTTTATATTTGTCAAGTCAGAAAAGATGAGAAAGATTGTTGATACTGACAAGGGCAGGAGGAGAAGAAATGGCAGCATCTGAACCATGGAGGGCCTTACTCAGAGTAGTCAGAGCACAGATACAAGCAAATCCAGTTGGGTTTGAATTCCAGTTCTACTAGTTGCTAGCTGTCACTTCCATTCTCTGTGCCTCAGCACCATCCTCTGTATAACGGGATTCATGATGCCTCAAGGCTTGTCGGGAGATTAAAGGAATCAACATGCAAAGTGCTTGAAACACTGCCTGACTTATAGTAAGTGCTACATAGCATTAAGTAACTAATCTTATTATGATTATTATTGTTGTTATTCTCAGCATGTTACATACGGGACCATAAATTGATATAAACTTGCTGAAAAATAATTGGTTTTATACATGTATTTAAATGTGCATGCACTTGAGCTCAATTTTTTCTATTATTTTATCCAAAAGTATTAACTAGAGAGTATGTAAGGAGCCATGTGCAAACATATTCATCTCTGTCTTATCACAGCAGCAAAATATTTGCAAAGAAGTTGTAACGATAAGTTTAACAATAAAAAATCATCGAATAATGGCAGTCAAATCAGTTTGATGAACTATTATGTATCAATTAAAATAAAAAATTAAGTATTACATGTATACCTATATGTGTATCCGTGTCTGTATCTGTACCTACATGTATGCTTACATTTATTTCCATTCCACTAAATCTGGAATGAAAAACAGAAAATACACACAGATGTTATCTCTATTTTGGCATTATAGGGTGATTTTTATTTTTATATTTCTCATTTATTTTCTGAATTTTCAATGAGTGCACTTAAAATGAAAATAGCTTTATTTTTTCTAATTATAAATGTAACAAATACTCTGAAATCTCAAATAATTGAAACACTTAAAACAAGTGGAACCACCTACAATTTCTAGACCTTAGTGGAATTGTGTTTATCTTTCTAGTTTGCTTTCATTGTACTTATACATATGGATGAGATGTACTTATAAACATAAACCCACACACAATAGTATAAGGAGTTCAGTATTTGCAGGTTTTTTAGTTGTTTTTGTTTATCTTACTTATCGAAATCACAGACATCACTCTCTTTGAATAAATATAGTTCTAATTCATCATTTTAATAAGCTGGTTAGTACCGTACCCTATGGATATATGATGCATTTTTCACACGTATTTGTCCAAGCTTCTAGGTTCCTAGAAGTAGAATACTATGTTAAAAGAAATGAGATTTTAAGACTCGTTAAGGATATTTCAGGTTACTTTCCAGAAAGATTATACCAATTTATACTCCCGCTAGCAGGGTTTAGGACTATCTCAATATACTTTCATTTAAATTTGTGTTAATTGAGCTATTGGAAACACCGTCTCTTTGGTCTTAGTCGGCACTCAGAGGAATCTTTCAGTCCAAAGCCCACGTGGAGGAACAGCGGAGACTCTTCTGAAAAGAAAAAACACTAATGATGCAAAGATGAGCATTTCAAGCCTTCATATATGTAGACAATTCATTTCCAAATGTCAAGAACAAAAAGTACACATCAGAAATATCATAGCTTGAGAATATATAAGAAACAGATTTTGTGGGTGCCATTCAATTCTAGTGGAGAGTCATATTTAACTCTCATATCTTTGTTTGTGGCATCTTTTGCAGTTGGAAATGAGCTATAGAAATTCAATTACAATACATTTTTTGGCACTATTTTTTCTTTTTATTATGCATGCCCCAGATGTTTACTTCTGTCTACATTGTTGCTTTGTAAAACATCTCTCTTATCTTTGTGGTTACACACACGTTGACTTAGCAATCATAACTAGACACAATGTTTGCATTTTTCACTTTTACAAAAATGCATTGAGATAGCAAACTTAGTGCATGACATATGTAGGTAAATTGTGTGCAAGCAGTATGTGTGTATGAGCATGTGCATGTGTGTGCATGTGCATGTGTATGTGTGGGTACACTTGGGGTGGAGGTACAGGGAAGGATAAGGCCAAGAAAGAAATCTGGGATATTCACTGCCCTCTGGAACTGAAGCCTATTGTAAGGACTTAGATTTGCAGTGTGGTCATTGCAGCCTCATGGAGCTGATTGAGGCTTACGGCATCCCTGTGGAGTTAGGCAGACAAGTGGTATTCTTCCAAAGTCAAAGCTTAGGAGAGTCACTGGCTTGCACCCAAGGCCCTCAGCTGGAGGTGGAGGTGGAGGGACCAGGATTGCCCTATCTTCTGATTCCCAGCCCATGTTCTTTCCCTTCCAAGCTGCTGCCTTGCCCAACTCTTCTTCCTCTGTGCCCCATACTCGAGGCACTAAAGATATTTGGCATGTATAAGCCAGGAAAGGTGAGTCTGGCCTCATCCATCCCAGTCATCTGCTTCATTCTGATATTCTCCCAGCATCCTATGCTGGTGCCTCCCTGTGATTTGTGTCTGTGGGTCCCTGAAATGGTTGGAGCATGGCCCTCCTGGTTATAATTCTCTGCATCTCTCCCCTTCAAGGAGCCCAGAGCTCAGAGGACACTATCTGTGAGTATTCTGGGTAGACAGGTTCTCTTCCTCCATGCTGAGTTCACTCGCTTGTCTTCAGGATCCTGTTTTCTTTACCTCCATGCAGCGAGCCTCCCACTGTGCTCATCGCTGTGGCAGATTAATGAGATCTGGGCAAGGAGAGAATTATCCAAAGGCCCAGAAGCATCAGCCTCAGACAGGCTTGCAGACTTTAAACATAATCTGCTCTTTGGAGAGTTTGGTGGAAGATGTCAATCACAGAATCATCTTTTCATGGCCCAGCTCTGTTGAGTAGTGTCTGTTTGGGTCTCTTGCAGCCTGGTCCACAGGCAAATGGTTTCTGGCTTTCATCTCAGCAGCCAGCTGGGCATCATAAACAAGAAATCACTTGACCAAGCAGAGAGGGTTGGCATGTTCTCAGTGGCTTTGACTCCCACTCGAAAACCTTCTCTCTGGCAAAATGACTCCTCATGTTAGCCTCAAATTCTTTTTTCATTGGGGGAATAGCTTACAGAAATGAGTTTGACAGAAAATATTGTGGGCACACTTTGTTCTGTTTGCAACTGGCACATCAAAGCACTCTCATCTCAGAGTATGTCAGAGAAGGTTGTTACTTCAGATCCGTCAGAGCCCTGAACCTTGGAACAAGCTTGTCCTGAAATCCACCAGCTTCCCCATCCTCCACCTCCCCTGCCTTTTTTCTGCCTCGAGCCTGCTCAAAGATTCTTTGGCCTTGTGGCCCTCTCAGTGCACACTATGGGCAGGATCTTATGCAGGCTGTTTCCTTCTAAAGTGACTCAAAATATCCTAAATTCCCCTTCAGGACACCCCCTCTTTCTTCCTTCTTGCTGTAGGTCTCACTTTACCCACTTAGCAACAAGAATGGCCCGTTTGTGGGAGAAATTCAGCAGAGCCCCTGCAGACAGATGGCTCTTATAATGTGCTGCCATTGGGATATAGTGCAGGAACCCCAGTCACTTGGAGGGCATCTTTAGTTCAGGTGTAAAAAAAACCAAGGCACCATAGTGATTTGTTTTAAGATGCAATTATCTCACTCTTCATTCTCAACATAAATTCCTCATGATATGTCACATTGGGTGATGTGGTAAGCAGAATAATGCCCCCAAAGGGGCCCATGCCCTAATTATGAGAACATACAAATATATTCTCTTCATGGCAAAAGGGACTTTGCAGAAGTGATTAAGGATCGTGAGTTGGGGTATTATTTGGATTAACCAGGTGGCCCAATGTCATCACATGCGTCCTAAAATTGGAGAAGCTCGTGGCTGTGGTCTGAGAAAGAGATGTGACAGTGGGAACAGGGTCAGGGGAAGAGGGTCAAAGGTGAAACATTACAAGCTTTGAAGATGAAAGAAGGGTCCACCAGCCAAGGGCATCCTCTGAAAACTGGAAAATAGATCCAAGCAAGGAACTAGCTCTTCCCCTAGAGCCTCCAGAAGGAACGCAGCCCTGCCTGCACCTTGCTTTTAGCCCAGTGAGCACCATGCCAGACTTCCAACCCACGGAATTGTAAGATCACAAATCTGTGTTGTTTTAAGCCACTCAGCTTGTGTTAATTTGTTATGTTGGCTATAGAAATCTAATACAGGTGAGAGGCAACCAAGTGTCACTCCTTCTGTTCAGGCTGGCCTCCCATTGTCCTGTGTACCGATGCTTCGTAAAAGCCGTCCCTCTGCATGCTGTGAAATCATGCTCCTCTAATCTGTTCCTTTTGTGGATTCCCAAACTCATGGCGTGCGGTGGTCTTTCAGTCTGCCTTTACCCCAAGGCAGTTCAGTGGCTTTTCTGAAATGGCCTGCTTCCAGTGGTTGAGACCCTTTCTCACTTTCCTGAGCCAATTAGGCAGCAGCAATGCAACACCATGTCCAAGAGTGGGAAGCTTCTTTTATTTTGAAGGAATAGAGCAAGATGGTAATATCATTCTGGAATTAAATACCCCAAGTGGCTAGCTCATCTAGAGTTGCTCAAGAGGTAGATTAACTAAAGCTGAAAAGACTTGCTCTGCCACTCATCCTCGTGCACTCTTTTCTCCTTGTACCTTAGTTTTTGCTGCTCTGAGGGCTGACTTGGCTTTCAGAAATGCACCCAGAGCCTCTCAGAGTGAATTTTCAACGTACCATCCAATGCGCAATGTGGGGACGCCGTCCTACACACATCTTCCCACGTCAGAGAAGCTGGCTGTTTCCCCACAGTGCTATTGGTAACAGGTGAGAGAAAACTAGACATTTCATGTATGCAGATTCCCTGCACAGCCTCTCCAGAAAGGAAGGTGGCATTTAAACGAAAATGAATCAGACTTCCAGAGACTTAGGAAGGCTTCTCCTTACTGCTGTCTAATGGGGTTCTCATTCTCATCTGCCTCCAGGTGGAGCGGCTGCAGAGATGCCTGCTCTCTTTACGAAGGCAGCCAGTCCTGGGGTAATTGTTTCTTCTGCCCTCTCTCTTTCATTCTGCAAGTTCCTTAATTTCTCTCAAACAGTGCAATTAAAATATTTAGCCCAGTGCTGACATAGCAAATGCTCAATAAATGTTAGCTATTATTATAATAACAGCTATTAAGCTATTATTATAATCAGCTTAATTGGAAAACTTTTAGAAAACACAGATTAGTTATAGAATGTTCTTATCAAATTTGTGTAGAGGAAATCCCAATTTCCTTTAGAATTCTATTCCTTTGCAAGAGATATATTCACATCAGGAAATTCCCCCAAAACATTTGAATCGAAAATGAATTTTAGGGGTGCATGTTAAAATTGCATACTTCATATCCATCAGTGGTCTCACTCATCATTTCCCACACTTACATTTTATTATAAAAATCATTTAAGTCTATACACAAAATTCCACTTAAGTGTATCACTTTTCTTCTTCTCTTTTATAGTTCCCAAAAAGTGAAGTCTATGCTTCTTGAATCTCCTTTCATTTTTACAACCCAATAAAAATTGGCTTCAACTATCCTTGAACCACTAAAACTACTTTATTAATATCTTTGAGGACTGCATTATTTACTACATTTTAATTCCTTATGGATGCCCATTTCTGGAAACTTTCCTTTTATATCCTCTCTAATAGTACATATAAATCCATTACTCCATTCTCTCATTTATCCATTTATCCTTTCAATTTATTTTTATCACTATTTTTTACATTGAAATAATTTTAGACATACAGAAGAGTTGCAAAAATAGTACATGTTTCTCTTATACTCTTTACCCAGCTTCCCCTATGTTAATATCCTGTATAACCATCCAGCATTTATCAAAACTAAGAAATTAACTCTGGTATAACACTATTAACTAACGTGCAGAACTTATTTGGATTCCATCAGCCTTCCCACTAATGTCTTTTTACTGTCCCAGGAGTCTATGTCGCATTTCCTCAGTGGGAATTCCCTTTGCCCTCACAGGGAGACAGACCACAGCTAATGCTTGGCCATTGTGGAGGTTCAAAGGACTGGTTGCCTTGCCTCCATTTGGGACAACTCTGAAGGGCCACCGCAGCTCTGGAGTGCCCACAGGTACAGACAAGGCCTCAGCTGCCACTATACTGAGGTTCAGCCTCTCCCTCCCACATTCTCACTTTCTTCATTTTGTTGCAGGTATGTCTGCTGAGAGCTGTCCCCTGGAAACATTTTGCATGCAGATCTCATCTCAGAGTCTGTTTCCTGAGAATCCAACCTAATATTGTTGGTGCTGTGATTGGTCCTAGGAATGAGACTGTACAGTGGGATTGGGATGCTGGATTACTCACTGGCTGGCTGGCAAAGAGGACTCCATCCCTGATGGTGCAAGCAGTATTTGAGCAATTATTAAAGCCCCCACCTATGGTGAACTGAGATGGGATACCAGTGGAAGGTGATGTGATAGCTAGTACAATGTCTCTGGCCATTAAGAAGTATGCTAGAAATGATGACTATTACTCCTAAGAAGTTGGATGGCTGCTACTGAGCACAAGTGCTTCTTATAATAAAGTTAATGACGGGGGGACATCACCACAGTGGCACCATTGGAGACTCCAGCTTCCTTGTCCTCTCACAAAGATCAATAGTCAGATAGCTATCCATGAACAAAACAGCTCTGGGAGAGCTCTGGAGGCCACCTCAGAAATTTTAGCAACACAGTTGAACAAAATAACTGAAAATAATTGCATAAGAAGAGAAGGCAGACAGCTTGATTTTGCTGCATCATCCCATCTCCCAAGCTGGCATTGCTCAGCACCGAGAGAGAACTTTCCAGCTAGAAATACTCCTCTCACCAGGAAAGGAAGGGCAGGTGAGCAACCAGCTTCTCCAGCCTTTCTCCAGCACTGAAGGCCCTGCTTCAGTTTCACCCCACCCAGACTAGCAAAGCTGAGACATATGGAGATGGCGAGGAACAAGGAAGAAAAGCAGGGCCTACTAATAGTAGCCGTACGGCTGGAGCAATTGCAGTTCATAGTGACCTGCACTGCAGACAAATCCAGTAGATTTTACCACTGATGAAACCAATGATGAAACAGCTGCCACAGAACCCTGCAGATTTCGCCAGCCTTCACCCCACAGGTGTTCGTGTAGCTACTGATCCCTAGCTGTCTGAGTGGCCCCCCCGCCCGCACTGGAGCCTGGGATCTGTACTGGCAGTGAGCTCAGGCCTCTGTGGCTCCCCAAGTACAAGACTCCAGTCTAGACACTCCCCCCCCCCCACACTCACACATGCTGTGTGTGCACTCGGGGCTAGCCTCTCTAGCTGTGCACGTGTATGTGCATGTCACCTGCTTGATGCCCACCAGCCTCCACTGCAGTGAGCACTCCTGAGAGGAGAGTGTGCAGCTGTGGGAGAGCATGCTGATAGCCAGGTCCCCACAGCTGCTTGTGGGCTTGGATAAGGCCCTGTCTTCTGTCACCAGTCTGCACTACTGTGCTCACCTGTAGCTAGCCCTTCCAGCTGTGCATCTGCACACCTCTGACCTGATATTTTTCACCAACCTCCACTGCAGTGCACACACCTGGGGGAAGATTGTGCATCTATGGGAGAGCATGCTGACGGCCAGGGCTCCCACGGCTGCCAGTGAGCACTCAGTTGGCCCCAGTCCTTGCTGCCTGCCCTGGCTCATACCACTATGTGAGTGTCTGAAACTGGCCCCTAACCCTAAATAGGCCTCTGCAGCTGGCCCCCACAGCTGAGTGTGTGCAGACCACCATCAATATCTGACATGGTCCCTAACTGCTAAGGACCCCAACAGCCCTTGTAGTCACTGTGGACCCTTCCCACAGCACTTTCCAAAGTCCACACAGTTGTCAGTGCTATGGATCTGAGTGGCCTGAGCTGGAGAGACATCATGCCCCACCTGGACCTGGTGTCATCACAGGCCCTTGCACTTGGATCACTGCATCACTAAACCTGGGGTCACCTCATGCTTCAGCATATCTGTACCTTCAAGTGAAAGTCTTTCCTTACTGAAATCAGTCCATAGAATCTGGAAGAGGTGACTGCTCCTTCAAAAGTGCAGATACCTACACAAGGCTACAGAGATCGTGAAGAACCAGGGAAACAGGATTTTACCAAAGGAACACAGTAAACCCCCAGTGACTGGCCCCAAAGAAATGGAGATCCAGGAATTGCTCAACAAAGAATTCAAAATAATTGTTCTCAAGATGCTCAGAAAGCTACAAGAAAACACAAACAGTTTAATGATATCAGGAAAAGAAAACAAGAATAAAATGAGAAGTTTGACAAAGAGATAGAAAAGATAAAAAAGAACCATACAGAAATTTTGGAGCTGAAGAATACAATGAATAAACTGAAGAACTCAATAGAGAGTTTCAATGGCAGACTTGACAAAACAGAAGAAAGAATCAGTGAGGTATAAGACAGATCAACTGAAGTAGAGCAGGAAGAAAATTGAAGACGAGCAAAAAGAAAAAAAGAATGAAAAGGAATGAAGAAAACCTGGGGACTTATAGGACACTATCAAGAGAAATAACGTAGCATCATCGGAGTCCCAGAAGAAGAAGAGAAGGAGAAAGGGGCAGAAAGTTTATTTAAAGAAATAATGACTCAGAACTTCCCAAACATGTGGAAAAATTCAGACATTCAAATTCATGAAGCTATTAGGCCACCTTAAAATTTCAATTCAAAATGATCTTCTCCAAGACACACTATAATAAAGCTATCTAAAATTGAAGACAAAGAATGTTAAAAGCAGCCAAGAAAAATTTCTCTCATAGAGGGAAGCCACCATAAGGCCATCAGAAGATATCTCAGGAAGACTTTGCAGGCCAGGAGAGAATACGATGATATATGCAAGGTGCTGGACAAAAAAGAAACTGCCAACTAGGAATATTTTACCCAGCATTTCTCCCTTTAGAAATGAAGGTGAGCTAAAGACTTCCCCTATCGAACAAAAGCTGAGGTTCATCACCACTAAACCTGCCTTACAAGAAATGCTGAGAGGAGTTCTTCAAGCTGAAACACATGGACAATGATTAGCAGCATGAAAACATATGAAAACCTACAACACACTGGTAAAGCTAAGTATACAGTCAGATTCAGAATACTCTAGTACTGTAATATGGTGGTGTGTTAACTACTTAACCCTAGTATAAAGGTTAAAGGACAAAGGCACTAAAAATAGCTATAGCAACAACAATTTGTTAATGGATGCACAATATAAAAATATGTAAATTGTGACATCTAAAACATTAAATGTGAGGGGGAATAAAAGGGTAGTATTTATATATGTGATCAAAGTTAAATTATCAGTGTAAAATAGACTGTTATATCTATAAAATGTTTTATGTAAGCCTCACTGTAACCACGTGGTGAAAATCTACACTAGAATCACAAGAGATAAAGAGAAGGAAATCAAAGCATAGCATTGTGGGAAAACATCAATTCACAAAGGAAGGCAGCAAGAGAGAAAGAAAAGAACAAGGAAACCACAAAACAAAAAACAATTACTAAGATGACATTAACAAGTCCTTACCCATCAATAACTACTCTAAATGTAAATGGATTGACTTCTCCAATCAAGAGACACAGAGTGGTTGGATGGATTAAAAACAAAATACAAGATGCAACTATATGCTGCCTGCAAGAGAATCACTTCAGCTTTAAGTACACACGTAGGCTTAAAGTGAAGGGATGGAAAAAGGTATTCCTTGAAAGCAGAAACCAAAGAAATGGAAAGATATTCTGTGCTCTTGGATTGGAAGAATTAACATCGTTAAAATTTCCATACTCCCTAAAGCAATCTATAGATTCAATGCAATCCTTATCAAAGTTCCAACAACATTTTTCACAGAAGTAGAACAAAGTATCGTAAAATTTATATGGAACAACAAAAGACCCTGAATAGCCAAAGGATTCCTGAGAAAAAAGAACAAAGCTGGAGGTATCACACTCCCTGATTTCAAATTATACTACAAAGCTATAGTAACCAAAACAGCATGGTACTAGCACAAAAACAGAAACACAGATCAATGGAACAAAATTGAGAGCCCAGAAGTAAACCCACAGGTTTATGGACAGCTAATATCCAACAAGGGAGCCAAGAGCATACGATGGAGAAAGGAGAGTCTCCTCAATAAATGGTGTTGGGAAAACTGGACAGCCACATGCAAAGGAATGAAAGTAGACCATTCCCTTACACCATGCACAAAAATCAACTCAAAATGGATTAAAGACTTGAATGTAAGACCCAAAACTATGAGACTTCTAGAAGAAAACATAGGCAGTACGTTCTATGACATTGGTCTGAGCAACATATTTTCAAGTCCCATGTCTGACCGGGCAAGGGAAACAAATGAAAAAATGAACAAACGGGACTACATCAAACCAAAAAGCTTCTGCACAGCAAAGGAAACCATCAACAAAACGAAAAGACAACCTAACAATTGGGAGAAGATATTTGCAAACCATATACCAGATAAGGGGTTAATATCTAAAATATACAAAGAACTCATACAGCTCAACAACAAAAAAACCAACAACCCAATTAGAAAATGGGCAAAAGATTTGAATAGACATTTCTCCAAAGAAGATCTACAGATGGCCAACAGGCATATGAAAATATGCTCAACATCATTAGCTATCAGGGAAATGCAAATCAAAACTACAATGAGGTATCACCTCACTCGGGTCAGAATGGTTATAATTAACAAGAAAGGAAACGACAAATGTTGGAGAGGATGTGGAGAGAAGGGAACACTTGTTCACTGCTGGTGGAAGTGCAAACTGGTGCAGCCACTATGGAAAGCAGTATGGAGTATCCTCAGAAAATTAAGAATAGATCTACATATGATCCAGCTATCCCACTGCTGGGTATTTATCCAAAGAACCTGAAAACACAAAGGCGTAAAGATACTTGCACCCCTATGTTCATTGCGGAATTATACACAATAGCCAAGACTTGGAAGCAACCTAGGTGCCCATCAAGGGATGAATGGATAAAGAAGATGTGGTATTTATACACGATGGACTACTACTCAGCCATAAGAAATGATGAAATCTGGCCATTTGTGACAACATGGATGGACCTTGAGGGTATTATGCTGAGTGAAATAAGTCAGAGGGAGAAAGTCAAATACCATATGATCTCACTCATAAGTAGAAGATAAAAATGACAAAAAAACCCCACGTAGCATTGGAGATTGGACTGGTGGTTACCTTTGGGGAAGGGGGGAGGGGGGAGGGCAAAAGGGGTGATTAGGCTTACATGTGAGAGGATGGACTATAATTAATGTTCGGGTGGTGAACATGATGTAATGTACACAGAATTCAAAATATGATGTACATCCAAAAAAAATAGAAATTAAAAAAAAACAATTACAATAAACTATCATTCACAACTATAAAAAAAAAAGAAAGTAGAAACCAAAAAAGAGCAAGGGTAGCTATAGTTATACTAGACAAATTCAACCCTAAGCCAAAAATGGTAACGAGACAAAGAAGGTTACTGTAAAATGATAAGGGGGTCTATTCATTAAGAAGATGTAAGAATCAAATATATGTACACCTAACATTGGAGCATCTAAATATATTAAGCAAATACTAACATATATTAAGGGAGAAATAGATGACAATACAATAATAGGAGGGGACTTCAATACTCCATTTTTAAGAATGGATAATCATCCAGATAGAAAATCAGCAAGGAAACATTGGAATTGAACTATTTAGACCAAATGAACTTAACAGTCATATAGAGAAAATTCCATCTAACAGTGGCATAATACACTTTCTTCTCAAGTGCACATGGAACATTCTCTGGGACAAATCATGAGATAGATTACAAAACAAGTCTTAGCAAATTTGAGAAGACTAAAATCATACCAAGTATCTTTTCTGACCACAGTGGTGTGAAACTAGAAGTCAATAACAGGTGGAAAACTGGAAAAATCATAAATATGTGGAAATTAAACAACATAATCCTGAACAACTAATGGGTCAAAGAAGCAACCAAAAGGGAAATCAGAAAATATTTAGAAACAAAAGAAAATGGAAACACCATAGAAAACATTAACAAAACTAAGAGTTGGTTCTTTGAAAAGATAAACAAAATTGACAAACTTTAGGCTAGACTAACCCAGAAAAAAGAGAGAAAGGACCTAAATAAATAAAATTATAAATGAAAGAGGAAACATTACAACTGATCCAACTGAAATAAGTCAGACACAGAAAGACAAATACTGTATGATATTGCTTATATGTGGAATCTAAAACAGCTGAACTCATAGAAACAGAGTAGAGTGGTGGTTTCCAGGGAGTGGGGGGTGGGGAAAATGAGGGGATGTTAGTCTAAGTGTACAAATTTCCAGTTATAAGAGGAATAAGTTCTGAGAATCTCATGTACAGCATGGTGATTATTGATAATAATACTGTATTATGTACTTGAAAGTTGCTAAGAGAGTAGATCTTAAACATTCTCACCACAAAATAAAATGGTAATTATGTGATCTGATGGAGGTGTTAAACAACATTATGCTGCTAATCATATTGCAATACATAAATGCATCAAATGAACACATTGTACACCTTAAACTTATACACTGTTATGCGTCCATTATATCTCAATAAAGCTGGGGAAAAAAAGACAATGACAGGCTCAGGGTGATTGTTCACCAATTCAAAGCAACATGTGGAAGCTAGTACACTTCCCATGTCGAATTAAGGAGGGCTGGCAGAGTAGAGGTCCAGGTTTAGGATTTATTTGTAAGAGTCGCCAAGTTTCAGAAAAGGTTAATCATCACAGCTTTTAGGGCTTCAACTCTAAAATCCCAGCTCTGACAGGGAAGGAATGGGAATCTGAGACTTGGAATGGGGATGTCTTGGTAAATGCAGACATGCTTGATTTTCCTGAGGCTGCAAGGCCTGCAGACGTGGTCCTTGTTAGAAGATGGTGGTCTCCCCTTGTTTAGGATCGTGCAGGGGATTCGGGGATTCCATGCAGTAGATGCCTTAATAGACAATTCTTGTCCCCTCAGAATCTATATCCACCTCCCCTCCTGGATTCCAAACTAAAAACAAGAATCAAATCTCATCACAGCCCACCTGGGGATTACCTGGTTTAAGAAGGATGTAATATGCCAAAGGATCTAGAGAACCTGACTAATAAGAACTGGTAGGAGCAGAGAGAGTGGATGCAGAGACTGGATCTTCAATGTATCGGATCAAGGGATTGGGAGCATAAAGTTGGATAAGGGAGAATTTATTGAAAGGAAAGCACCCTTCTGTGATATATGATTTACCACCCTGGCAAGGATCCAAGGAGAAATGGTCATAAGCTGCTAGGATGGCTCTTGTAAACTTAAAGAAAACAATGGGCCACACTAAATGAAGTATAAATGACATGGGAAATAGTGGAGGAAGGGATCTGAAGGCTCAGGGAATTGGATGTACTAGAGAAGGTATATACTACATAAGGCTGAAATGCCCACCTGCTGACTACGTGCCAAAGGAGGGTCCAGAGGACCTTCATCGCTCAAAGATAAGGAATGTTCTGGTTCTAGCATCATGGAGAAGCTCAGTGGTGGCTATCCTCTATAGGCCAGATTGACGGCAGGAAATGCTCTTGGGGAACTGTGCTCCCTAGTAACAATGGCAGTTAGGGAATTCCAAAACATTAGAGGTCAGCTGACTGCTGATTCAATGACTTCAGAGCCAAAGTGGGTACAGATATTATAATGATCAGGAAGATCAGAGAGTCCTTGGGGTCCTGAATTGCAGAAAGGGAGCTGATTAATAGAAAATGGTACTTCTAAGGACTAGATAGATGGTAGCTAACAAGTGTATTGCTTAATGTATACAATGAAAATAAATCAGAAGACTGAAGACAGACGTCTAAGTAAAGAGTCACAATCCCTTATACTGTTTCTGGATACGAACTAGGTCTCAGACGTGGAATCCATTGATAAAAGAAGAAGCTGAGAAGCTGCCTGGTATACCGTGGCAAGAATTTCCAGTACTGAGTCTTCTAGTCCTTCTCCAGGGGCATCTATGGCAATTTTCTCAGGTAAACATGCACTAGGGAAGGGGGTGTATCCAGACATTTCAAGTATTGCTGGATATAGAATTTACATAGATACCCAGGGACCCAATGAGTCACCAAGGCGTGCCTTTTAGAGTGGAAGTATATGGCAGACAAAAAATAAATGAATTTCCTGCCTGCAGCCCAGTTCACAGTAGGTCTTATGGGTCCCCATAAGATGACTTAGTGGTCATTTCTCTGGACCTTGAATGTGTAATTGGAATAGACATACGCTTAGCAGAACTTTCATACTGGTCCAAGGATAAGAGCTATCCTAATAGATAAGGCCAAGTGCAACCCAACTCCCCTCCCTTCCAGCCCAACACACGACCTGGGCCAAGATAATAGATCAAAACTAATATCATACCCCAGGGGAATAGGTAAGATTAGTGCCACCTTTAATGATAAGGTACACAGAGCCGATAGTTCTTATCATATCCCCATTTAAATTCATCAATCTGGCTCCTACAAAAACCTTATGGATCATGGGAAATGAAAGCAAACTACTGCAAACTTAACTATTTGCATCATTTGCCCTGATTGTAAATGATGTGTCAGAAGTGGCATCTGACCTAGAAGATATTAACACATCCTCTGCTGAGTGACGAATGCTTTTTCCTCCATCCTCTTCAGGGAGGAGGATCACAGGTGGTTCGGGACAGGAAACAGTATATGTTTATGGTTTTACCCCAGGGCTATGTTGATTTGTCCAACTTCTGTGATAGTATAGTCCAAAGGGACCTGGCCAGTCTGGATAAAAACATCACATTATATCAATGGCATCATGTTAATAAGACTGGTAAACAAGAAGTGGCACTTGCATTCTAGGCTTTGGTGAGATATAAAGACTCCAGAGGATGAAAGAGAAGCCCTGTGAAAATTCAGTCACTATCAATGAAGTGTGTAGGGGTCCTATGGCCTAGGGCATGCCAGAACATGCCCTCCAAAGTAAAGGATAAGTTAATGCACTTGTATCTTTCACAACTAAGAAAGAAACATAATGCTTATTAGGTCTCTTTGGGTTCCACACCTGTAGCACACTTGAAATAACGCTCCAAGCCACTCATTGGTGGCATAAAAGGCTGCTAGCTTTGAGGGAACCTGGGATAATAAAAGGCTCTGTAGCAAGTGCAGACTACACATGGTCCACACAACTCAGTAGACTCCATGGTAAAAGTGTCTTCAGTGGGAAAGATGCTATGTGGAATTTGTGGAAAGCCTCAGCCGGAGAATCACAAAGTAGACTCCAGAGTTCTAGAGCAAAGCTCTGCCATTTTTAGCAAAGAAACAAATATATACAAAACATAACTTTGAGCTTACTACTGCGCCCTGGTAGAGGAGGAATGTGTGACGATGGAATGCCAAATTCCCATGTAGCAGAGCTGCCCATACAACTGGGTAGTTCAAGTGGCAATCCACTATATGATGTAGTGGTACATCTGGGACTGGACATAAGTAGGACCAGAAAACACAAGTAGCAACACACATAGAGAGCCCATGACCTCCATGTCATCTACCACTTGTGCACTCATGCCACTCCCTCAGCTCACACACATGGCTGCTTGAAGGGTGGGTCACTTACTACCAGCTAACAGAGGAGGAAAAATGCTGGTTCACAGATGGGCTAGCTTGGTGTGTTTGTTAAAATCAAAAGTGGACTGCTGCTGCATGATAGCCCCACTCAGAGTCACCCTGAAAGACAATGGTGAGGGAAAATGTAGAAGGAGCAATAGTCCTAGGTAAAAATAAACATAAACTCATGAACATGTCAAATGTATTGGCTTGTTGGTCAAGGGCCCAGAAGGAGAAAGTTTGAAACATTGGAAATGAGAAGGTGTGGGGAAGATGCATGTGGATGGAACTGTGGAAGAGGAAAGTGTGAAGATTCTTGTGTCATATGTTAACATCCTCTAAGAGCACCCATGTAATAAAAGGCACAGATTAGCCAAGTAGTGAGAATGATTCAGCCAGCTGATATCAGACAGCCTATGTCTTTGGCAACCCTTGTGTGGCATGATGGGCACATGAGCAAAGTGGCCATGGTGGCAGGCATGGAGGCTCTGGAGGAATGGTCCAAAAGCATGGCTCCCACTTACCAGGGCTGACCTAGCTAATGCCAAGCTGCCAGCAACAGACTAATACTGAGCCCACGGTGTGGCACAGCATCCTCCATCAAGGAGACCATTCAGCCACATGGTGGCAAGTTGATTATATCAACCTCCTCTACCTGGAAGGGGCAAAGCATCATCCTGAACATGACTGACATGTGTTCTGGGTATTGTTTCGCCTTTTCTGCCTGCAGGGTCTCAGTCATCATCACTATCCGAGGACCTAGAGTGTTACATGCACCTACATAGGGTCCCACACAAGATCACCTCAGATAAGCAACCCACTTTACAGTGAAGTGGGTCCTTTCACATACCACATCCTCCAGAAACTACTTACATGGCCAGCAAGGAAATAACCTCTTAAAAACATAGGTGAGACAGCAGTTTGGACACAATTCATTGTGAGAGCAGGGCGCCTTCAGCCAAAATGCAGTATTTACCATAAATCAGTGACCACCTCATGGTAACATGCCCCAAAGGTGGAACACAATGGTTTAGAACCAAGGGGTAAAATTAGTGGGGAACACACTTGCCATCAGTCTCAATGACCCATTAGTAGTCAGATAAGAGAAAAAAATACATTAATGTTATTTTAACATGTTTGTAGTCACCAACTAGTAAACATAACATATAAATATAATTATTCTGAATAACAATAAAAGCCATACAATATCTAGGAATAGCTCTAGTAAGAAATGCAAGATTGTTATGAATAAAATTCTTCATAAATAAAAATACAATTGCAAATATATAGAAGCTAAACAAACAAAAAGGTAAACCAGTTTCATTGATGGAAAAACTCAGTACTGTAAATATATCAGTACTTTCTTAGAGAATCTATCATTTAAATTCAATACTCATTAGAGTATTACAATGCTTTTTATGGAATGTGAAATTTTAATTCTGATTCCCATGTCCGAGAAAATTCAAAAGAGGAAAATAAGCAAACATTTTCCTTATTACCTATCATCATTTATTACAAAGGCGAAGAATGTAGAACAATGTGAAAGAATAGAAAAACACACCAAAGAATAGAAAGTATAGGCATTTTCACATATATGTGGGTTGTTAATAAGTGATGCTAATATTTAAAATCTGTAGCAAGAAATGGACTATCCAATGCAGTAGAATTTTTAGCTATAGCTTTTAGCTATAAACTTGAAAAAACTTTTAGCTATAAACTTGGAAAAAACAAAAGTTAGATCTTTACCACACATACCAATCATAAAAATAAGTTCCAGATGGGTTACAGGGTTAAACAACAATAATTTAAAAAAACTGGAAAGATTTAGAATGGAGAATGTTATGACTTAGGAGTAGGAAAGACCTAAAACAAGAAATTCATTCTAAACTCATAAGGATCGACAAATGTGATGACATCAACATTTAAAACTGTATAACGAAAAACATTTTTAAAAGGTTAAAAAAGGTAATAGACATTACTTGAAAAATTAAAATTAGTAATATGTAAACATTAATAACATGTAATAGCTATAAGACCAATATTCTAAATATATGAAGACTTCCTTTATTCAATAAGAGACTAACCCAAATAGAAAAAAAGTCAAAAATATTTGAAAAGTCTGTTCACACTAAAGAAAACACAAATTGCCAGTAATTTGTATTGACTGATATTCAATTTTTCTCATCTGGAAAAGTCCATTTAAAACAGCAATGATACGGTGAAATTTTCAAAGTTTGATAAAAATGGTGATAATAGGGTGATAAGTTCCGTGGGACTGTTCATTGATACAGCTGCTTAAAGGGCAACTTTGCAGGAACTGTAATAATTAAAAATGGACATACACCTTAACTTAGAAATTCCACTTCTTGCTAACTCTCCCAGAAAAATAATCACACGGGTTCATGAAAGGGCAGGTAAAAGGATGTACTGAGATGTTAATTATAACATTATTTTTGTTAGCAAACATAAAATAAAATAAAAATGGAGCAATCTAAATTCCATCAGTGTAGAAATGGCAGGCACCCAAAGGACATGGGAGATAGACAGGCAGTAGCATTAAAAGATCTTTAAGACGTTATTTAGTGACAAAAAGATACAACACAATAAATGCAATGTGGTAAATTCATGTAAAACAAAAACAGGCACACACATCACATAAACACAAAGTCATATATTTCTGTAGGTCAGTGCAGTCCAATACAACTTTCTCTGATGACGGAAATGTCCCATAATCTGTGCTAATATGGTAGCCACTAACGACATGTGGCTTTGAGCACAGGAAATGTGGCAGTTGTGACTAAAGAGCTGAATTTTAAGCTTTATTTAATTTTAAATCATTTAAATTTAAAAAACCGTGTGTGGCTTGGGGCTTCCATATTGGACAACACAGCTGAAGATTCATGTATACGCATGACAGATCGTCAATGAGGACTGTATTCAGGTGTTGAAACGTGTCACATGAGTGAGTTCCTGTCTTACTTGTGTCATTGGAAAAGCAATGTTTGAAGAGCAAAGTACAAGAAATAGTTTCTCAAAAGATGTACAAATTCTTGTTTGCAAAAAAATGATAATTACTGGTTAAATATTTCCTTAATAATGAGATGGTTCTGAAAACATGGCCAACTGGTCAACCCCTACCTAAGAGAAAGGCATGGCCAAAGAAGGCTGGTGCTGCCATCTGAGCTGAGATCCAATTCTGGGCATGAAGAGCGGGAAGGGCAGAGGCCTCTGAGGACTAAGGGCTGAACTGCAAAGACCTATGTCAGCAGCCAAACAAAAGAACGGGCATAAGGCTGAAAATAGAAGAGCAAGAAACATTTGACAGGGTCAGGAACTTGAAATAACTGAGCCTGACTATGTGAGCCAGTGTGAGGGCTGGTAGAACAAAGGCACATGGTGTACCAAAGGTATCCTCTTGTCTCAAAAGCCCATGGACATCTCAGTTTGAGGATAGATTTTGCTGGCTGAAGCACATAGAGTCACAATGGACACTTCCATTATTGTGTTTATTTAAATGAGTGGCATCCATTCAGCCTGTCCTTTTCATCAAGAGACCACGTCCCCTGTTGATGGATTGTTGATGTGCACAGTGGAGAGGGATTAAGCATAGAATTACCACACAGGAGAAGTTCCCCTTCAGAGCCCCTATTGTACCCTGCAGACCCAGCGGGCGAAATCAGACAGTTTGATTTAATGTTAGAGAAGTGCCTCACTGCTTCCCAAGCATTGTAAAGTAAAAGAAGGATTGCTGATGGGCTGCTTTATAGAGACCAATCATCCAGCTCAGAGGGACAGACGTGCGTTTGTTTATTTATTTGCAGCTTCCTAAAGATAGCAAAAAGATCAGATTCGGTGGGTCAAAACCATAGATAGCAACATTCTGAATTCGTCCTCTTTCTCAAGAACAGGATCTGGCCTCAGGGAATAAGCTCAAAAGCTGGGTATTCTTCATTAGATTATTTTATACAGGGTGCTAAGTGCTTTTTCTCTGCACTGCTGTGTATATGTGAGTGAAAAACAAAAATGGTAATGAGGAAAGAACCCTGATTAGGAATGATTGAATGCTGTATGTGGTAAGTGATACTGTCCACCAATTCTTCAGCTCAGCTCAGTGAATTTCCGCCACGTACTCAGCCTGTGTGACTCCTTGCACTGTGCTTGGGGGTGCTAGAAAGAGAGATGAGGCTGCAGGGAAGAAAACCTGGGGCAATGAGGAGCAGAAGCCAGGGAGTGGCCTGAGGCAATATAGAGTCCAAATGGGGATGTGTCAAAACCAGGCCAAGTCAGGCGGGCAGCGGGAGTGAGAGCAGGAGACACAGGCCATCTGGAGTAGGCCCGGGACACAGCCTGGAGCACAGAGCAGTGAGGAGGAGCCTCAGACAAAGCAAGGTGGGCTTGGCGAGCAGCAGAACCTGTCCAGCGAACAAGCTGACAGTCATGAGATGGGCAACAGGCCCTGGCCAATCTGGTGGGATCTAGGGTCAGGGGCCTGACTCCTGGTAGTCATTGCAAGTTATTCATGCTGTGTATTAGTTTATTAAGTACCACAAACTAAGTGGCTTAAACATCAGAAATGTAGTGCTTCTCAGTTTTGAAGCCTAGAAGCCTGAAATCAAAGTGTTGGCAGTATTGGTTCCTTCCAGCGCTGTGAGGGAGAATGTTTCAGGCTGCTCTCCTTGGCTGGTAGGTGGCCATCTTCATGTTCATATGGTGTTCTCCTTATATGATTCTCTGTCTGTATTTATAAGGACACTAGTCATATCAGATTAGGGCCCACCCTAATTATCTCATTTTAACTTGATTACTTCTGTAAAGACCCCAACTCCAAATACAGTCACATTGTGCGATACTAGGCTAAGACTCCAACATATCTTTTTTTGGACAACACAATTCAACCCATAACACCCTGGAACTTTTCTTCTCACAGTGCCCCTCTCACTTTTCTTTCTCTCTTAAACTTTTAATCATCTTGGAAAACCTCACCTCTGGTGTCACATCTTCCAGAAAGTATTCCCAAACTTCCAGGTTGGACTAAAGCCTCCTTCTCTCTGCCCCAAACACATCCCCAGTTTCCTCTACTTTTGCTCATACTGTATCTGAGTGAGAGCTATTATGTGTCCTATAGTAACTGTGAGACTGTGAGCAATACCTTTCTGTATTCCCAGGACCCAGTGAGGCGTAGGGTGCAGAGTAAGGTGTATGCTAAATGTTTTCCAGAATCAGCCCCCCAAGACATCCTGACCAAATGGCTAGATGGGCAGTCTTCCCCTCATGCAGTTTTCCAGGACATACTGACACCCCAAAGGAGCATCCAAGTGCCTGGAAATCACGTGCTATGGACTGGATGCTTGTGTCCCCCCTCCAAATTCATATGGTGGAGCCTAATTCCCAAAGGGATGGTATTTGGAGGTGGTGCCTCTGGGAGATAATTAGGTCATGAGGGTGTAGAACTTTTGAATGGGATTAATGCCCTTGTAAAAAGAGGAGGAGACATCATATGTCTCTCTCTCTCTGCTCTCCACCATGTAAGCACACAAGGAGAAGCCGCCGGTAAACCAGGAAGAAGGCCCTCACCAGACATCTCTCAGTGCTTTGATCCTGGACTTCCCAGAGGCCACAACTGTGACCACAGAACAGAAATAAATTTCTGTTTTTAAGCCACCCAGTTTATGGTATTTGTTATAGCAGCCAAGCTGACTAAGACCTCATGAAACTTCCAAACCACCACTGTTTATCAGAGTTAGGACTTCTGTACACTAACCCGGGGTCCTCTGATTGCTTTCCACTGGAAGATGAGGCAACCCTAAACACCAGGGCAATAATCAGGAATAGCCAGGAACAGACAAGCATGGCCATCACCAGATAAACAAGAGTCCTCATTCTCAAATAAGATGATCAAGCAAAGTGTATGAATGAGTGACTGCAACATAAGGAGGACAAAGGTAACTCAAAGGCTCTAAGATATCAGAGCAGCCAAAGGATCCAGCAGCAGCAGCTTCCTGGAAGAGGTGAGTCCAGCATGGAGCTCTATGATAGATAAGATTTCCACAGGCTGTAAAAGAATGGGGGAAGATGTAGTTGTTATGACACATATAGGTTTATCCACGAGGCATACTGGGCATGAGGAACAAGCTGAAGTAAATATATCTGAAGTTAAGAGGATATTTTTGGCTGTTAGTGTGTCTCCTATCCATAAAGAAAATACCCAATAGCTAATATAACAATTTTGGATAGAACATGACTGATCCAGACTCGTGTTGGTATCTCAGGAGCTCCAAATAATGGGTGTTAAAGCTACAGCAGCAGGAATCTCTGGGCAGAGACTACGAGCTAATGGTCAAGTTATAATTCCATGATCTGACCCACAGTGGAGGGAACTTGGCCTGGGAGGTGGAGAAGGCACACATTGTAAAGACACCTTGAGATCCAATCAAATGACCTTCAAAGTCAAGAGAGAGCTCTAATCCCAGTGGGAGAATTGGACTTCAATCTGGAAACCAAAGCATAAGAGGCAAACTGGGCTTAGAAGTCTGGACAACATGGCAGGAGAAGCTCTTGCAAAGCACAGATATAGGGTTCCGGACAGCAAGACTAATTTCAACAGCTTCCTCCTGGTGTCAAGGGGGCTCCCAACACACTGGGGTTTTGTAGTCTTAGAGCTTGATGAGCCTACATCTGTAGGATCCTGCCTGCCTAGAGCTGGAATAACACAGGGCACAGGATGAATTAAGACATAGGGGCAGGAATCTATGGTGCCGTTTTAGCAGGAATATCTAGAGAATACATTGCTTTTTTGCACAATTAGAGAATTTGATAGTGAAATGAGACAAAAAGAAATAATTCACCTTTTAAGGAAATTGATTATGAAAATATTCAAAGAATCTCCGTAGACACAGTCAAGGATCCAGATGTGCTTTATGAAGTCAAACACTCCCCAGATTCATGGCACCTAGTGAAACTTTGGGAAACGTTACTAACTCTTCCACGCTGTCAGCCACACAGCTTTTTGACGGAACCCTGAAAATCAGTGGTGCCCAGGTATACTTACTGAGAATAAGATTGAGACTTCACTGAAAAGTGAGATTCTCTGCCCTTTTCAGTCCTGTTTTCGTCTTGTTTTAAGGTGATCCAGACTCAGGGGAACCAAAAACACTCTCAAAATACAAACACCCAAAGTCTAGGAACCAGCTATGAAGTGGAAGCACAGAGTGGATAAGAAAAGGAAAAACATGCAAAATATTAAGGATTTTATTGTTAACTTAAAACGGAAAGAAGTGAGGTCCATGCCGTTTACCAGCCATCTGATCTCAAAGGTGATGACCAAAAAAGTGCATCTGGTCACCTGGGGGCAACAGTTTTAATAGGGGTGACACTAGCAAATGGGCAAATGACACCCACAACTTGTGAACCTTAGCTCCCACATCTGCAAAAGAGAATGCTTGTGAAGCCTGCCTGGAGCTACAAAGTCGACTTGCAGGTGAATTTTTACCATTACTTCCCCAAACTGGGACAGCCAGTGGAGCTCGGCCAGCTGCAATGAGCACCTTAAACTGTCGCCTTTGAGCTGCTGTAATTCAATACGAAAGTAAGGAAATCACATGCAAACCAAACACTCTGGGAATTTTCGAATCTTGACTACACACAAGCCCGTGAGAACACTTCACAGCATTTTACACCAGTTTCCTGTACTAAAGAGGTCCATATGGACTCAAATTGTCTTGACCTTTGTTCATCTGCTATTTCTCAAGTGGAGTTCTCGAAAAGCATGGTGCTGACCCTCTGCATGAAATGTGCCCAGCAGCTCAGATTGCTCAACAAAAATACAAAGGCATCTAGGACTCAACCATTCTCCAAACAACCACTTTCCTAACTTCAATGTGTGCAGTTGCTGAGTCTGTTTCCAATTATCCTGGGAAGCTGCAACTGCGGCCTCACCTTCTGCTCAGGATACTGTTGGGCTGCCACGGAGAGAGAGAGACACGGGGAGCAGTCACCAAGAAAGGACATTTCCATTTACATGCCAAGCACCTTCATAAGTGCGGCCACGTTATATGAGAAACTGGGCCAAAGGGAACGGCATTCCTTCAACATGTGTTTATTGAGCACTCTGATGTTTTAGAAACTATTCAAGGTGTCAGGGAAAGAAAAATGGAAGAAGATAAACTGCCTGTCCCTGTGAAGCTTACGTTCTAGTGGAGCAAGAAAATGTGTACATCTGTATCTGTATCCACCCCTAAACCTAAATCTCTATCTATATATCTGCTCTACTTTATATACGTGTGTGTGTGTGGTGTGTGTGTATACAATTTAATTACACATAGCCATAAGTCTTACGAGGCCAAGCGAAGCAGGACTGGGGACTAGTGGATGAGTGTGAGGTTGGAGGGAGGTTATTTACTTTAACTAAGTGGTCAGTGAATGGCTCTTGGAGAAGGTGATACTTGAATAAAGACTTGAATGGAGTGAGACAAGTACAGATTTGGGAAAACAAGTCTTCCAGATAAAAGAAACAGCGAAGGTAAAAAGAGTGTCATTGGAGTGGTGTGAGTTAGAGGAGGAGTGTGGCAGAGGGATCGGGGCCATTAGCCATGGCTCTTGTGCAAACTGCAGCATAATTCTGCATCGGCCTTCTCCCTCCCCTCCCCACCCAAATGCCATCCCTAACCTCTCACTCCTTCACTTGGAAAGGGTATTATTCTCTCAGCACCCAGGCTTGGTCTCATCTTGCTCCTTTCTTCTTCCTCCTATCTTTCCCACTTCCACAGTTATATTAGCTAAATATTTTATTAATGTATTTTTAAACATTTTATTGACATATAATAAACATACAGAAAAGGGCACAGAGATGTCCATCTGCACGGATTTTCATGGACTTCGCACACCCGGATGGAGACATTGAACGTGATATCACCCCAGAAGCCCTCCTCCTCTCTTTCCCAGACATCTCCCTAGAGTAACCAGCAACTTAATTTGGCTAGTTTCTGTATTTTACATAAATAGACTCGTAAAGCATATGCTCTTTCCTGTCTGGTTTCTTTCACTTAATTTAACATGATATTTGTGAGATTCATTTGTATTGTCGTGTGTAGCTGTGCATCATTCATTCCCATTGCTTATGGCACTCTGTTGTGGGAATATACCAGAATTTATCAATTTATTCTATTACTAATGGGCATTTGGACAGTTTCCAGCTTTGAGGTATCATAAATAGTGCTGCTATGAATGTTTCAGGATATAAAACTTGGTGAACTTATGTAGGCGTTTGTTGAGCCTATGCCTAGGAGTGGAATTTCTCACTCATACAATAGGTGCATGTTAAGATGGGCTAGATATTACCAATGGGTTTTTCAATGTTGATTTGTTTAAAAAGAATATTTGTTTTTATGATAATATAAGCAGTGCATATTCAGTGCTGGAAATTTAGAAAACAGATTAAAATAAAACAAAACAAACCCATAGAAAAGCCTTTATTTACTTATTTATTTATTTATTTATTTTTTGAGGAAGATTAGCCTTCAGTTAACATCTGCTGCCAATTCTCCTCTTTTTGCTGAGGAAGATTGGCCCTGAGCTAACATCCATGCCCATCTTCCTCCACTTTTCTTTTTATATGCCACAGCATGGCTTGCCAAGTGGTGCCATGTCCGCACCCGGGATCTGAACCAGTGAACCCCGGGCAAAACAAAACTTCTAACAACAGCATTTGGATGTTTTAAAATAAGCATAATGATTTCAATTGTTTTTAATGTTTTATTATTGTAAACAGTGCTTCAATGAACATCACTACAATGAAATTTTATGCACACTTCTGATTATTTCCTCAGAAAGTAATTTGAGAAACAGCATTTCTGAATCAAAGCACTTAGTACATTTAAAATTCTTTCTTTATATTCCCTAATTTCTCTCCAAAAATTGAAAACAGAACTCATTTACACTTCTGCCAGTATTTGGCTCATTCATTTCATTAACGACATGAGGGTATAACATTTTATGAATTAGTATTTGCGTAATATCTATTAAGATTAAATATTTATGTGTTAATTGGCCAATTGCATCTTTGGTAACTTCCCTGCCTAAGTCTTTTGCTCATTTTCTGGGGTATTCAACTTTTTTTACTGATTTGTTAGTAACTTTTTGTTTTCAAATTATTAACTGCACTTTGTCATGCTCTTATCTTTTTACCTATATTGTGCAATTGTTAATATTCTGTGAAAGAAAGCTCATGCCCCACAGACAGAAAGGACTTGAGAGCTACAATTTACCTTCCTTGAAAGGAAAGTGCCTATACATTTTGGATACGCATCTGTACCACTTATATCATTTCTACTCACGGTGATCTATTAATTGCTGAGGGTTTATAATTGGAATGGGAATTGGAAGCGTGACCCTCTCCCACTGTTCTTAAGTGCTAATAAATGAAAGAGCTAAAAATTACCTAAGGGATGCCTCATCCAGTGTCCTCATTGTACAGGTGGGAAAATTGAGGCACAGAGGACATAAGAGACTTGCTTAAGGTCGTAACCGTGGATTGGTGTCGGGGAATCAAAACCCAGGTATCCTTCCATTCGTCACCTCACTGGCTCTTGAAGGATAATCCTACCCTCTTCCTGTGAATTTCTTTTGTGTTAAGTGCACATAGATGTACATAGTATATTTTTTGTTTTCTCTGGCAATCATGTTCTGTTTGTGGAGTGCTCTCACCAGAGGTCCCTGAATACAAGCACCTGAGAGCCCCTCCTGGACATCTGGCTTTTCTCTCCCTGGGACCCAAAATAAAGGTTCCTGCCTCAAGTCTGACTTCCCAGATCACTGGGTGAACCACCACCATAAACACATTTGTCCCCTTACATCTCCTCAAGGTCTCTTCCGCAACTCTGGCGCCTGAGGCCAGTTTCCTCCATGATCGCTTTCTGGTGATCCATATGTAGAGGTAGAGCCTAAATGATCTCCTGGAGCCCTTCCAGAGCCTTGTGGGAAAGCTGGAGGATGATGGGTGCCAAATGGGCCTGTGTGCAAGTTGGACGGGATCCAGAGATCGAAAGATGTCTGAATTCCTCTGAGCGCATCCTTTCAGTGGACATTTCCCAAAGCAAGACTGGCCCCTAAGGATGACATTTCATTAGAGTTCAGTTTCTTGGCAACGTTCTTTGTACATCTACAAGGAAGTTTATTTCAAAACCAAAAATCTGGAATATATCTCTCATCATAAAATCAGACTTGCAGAAAATTTCAAAGTGGCATGAGAAATCAAGGTCGAGGGTTTAGTTACCATGCTGAATAACACTTCAGGGTTGGCTGTTTATGACAATGGCATGGATCCACTGTCCTGTCCAACTCGAAATCACCTGGCCTCAGGGTGTGCATTAGGGACTGTCAGGTAATTCAGGAAGAAATCTTGCAGGAATTTCTGAATTGTGATAACTACATTATTCCTAACTAAACTAGGATTAAACAGTTCATATATTAACCCTTTTCAGATTGCAAAAGTAAACATAGAAAGCTTTCATTTTGCACACATTTACAAACATTCCAAGGTTAGAAAGCATAATGTATGACTAGCATTCATTTTACAAGTCCTGCTTCAAGAAACTTAAAAGTGTAGATAAGCCAGAGAACACTGGCTAATGTCTAGATTAAAACAATCTATAAGTCACTAATTGTTTTCCCATTTATAATTTAGGCAAAACACAATGTTTCTTTTCTTAACAGTACAATTCTTGGTTTTAGATTTTGGGCCTATTAATAAAATAATTTCAAAGTTACTTTAGGAATCGTTCAAATGTCATGCCTTTTATTTAATCAAGAGAATAAAGTTAAGCCAATACTTTCAAATGGAAAACAACATCAATCAAAGGGAAAGTATGATTTAATCCAACTGCCACTGGAATTGAGCAATGAAAAAGAAAGTGCTGTCATGTATTCACTGTTCTTCCCCATGGGGAAAAGAGCTCATGGTTTGGTTTTAGACTTTACCAAGGGAGATGCAGCAGAAAATAAATTGCAGGATCTCTTCCTTCCAGCTGTCTCCGTAGTCAGCATTGATCACCACTGAAATGGCTGTGGTTCTGGCTGACTTACCCACATAGCACCCGTGCTCCCTAGAACAGTTCTCTTGATCCCCAGAGCTTCTTCGTGGGAACTTGGGAAAGGATCTCCAGCTGAACACACTGTGCCTTGTCCCCTCCACAGCACCGACCGACAGGCGCCTGCTTATAACAACAGCCTGGATATCACTTATTAAAATGGGGACGCTGAGGTAACCTGATTAGGTCAAAATATCTTAATGTGTTTTGGAAGAGTGAGCAGCCAGTAACTGGACTGAGAATTATGTGGCTGCTGCTGCTCAAACTGCGTGTAGCAAACACATGCAGTCACGCAGGGTTCAGAGCTCAGAGCTCAGAGCTGACTGTGGGGTCTTGTCCTGGTCTCTTTGTTTGTATTTTCTGTGCTAGTTTTTGATGCCATGAGTTCATTACTTTTCCCCCAGCTTTTTTGAGGTATGATTGACAAATAAAAATTGTAAATATTTAGATTATACAATGCAATTTTTAAATGTGATGATTTGATATAGATACACATTGAGATATGATTACTACTACATCTAGCACCTCACAATCTTACCCTTTTCTGTGATGAGAACACTTAAGATCTACTCTCTTAATACATTTTAAGTATACAGTGCAGGGTTATAACTATAGTCACCATACTGTACTTTAGATCTCCAGAACTTATTCATCTTAAATCGCAAGTTTGTACCCTTTGATCAACGTCTTTACATTTACCCCCAACTCCCAGCCTCGGGCAACCATTGTGCTGCTCTCTGCTTCTGTGAGTTCTACCTTTTTGGATTCCACATATAAGTGAGATCTTATAGTATGAGATTGGGCATCTTTTTCGTGTTCCTAATCTTAGAGGAAAAGCTTGCAGCTTTTATCATTGAGTATGATGTTAGCTGTGGGCTTGTCATATATGGCTTTTATTACGTTCAGGTAAATTCTTCTTATACCTAATTTGTTGAGAGTTTTTTACCATGAAAGGATATTGAGTTTTGTCAAATGTTTTTCTGCATCTATTGAAATGATCATATGATTTTTATCCTTCATTCCATTAATGTAGTGTATCACATTTACTGATTTGCATTTGTTAAAACATCCTTGCATCCTAAGGATAAATCTCACTTGATCACGGTGTACAATCCTTTTAATGTGCTGTTGAATTCAGTTTGCAAGTAGTTTGCTGAGGATTTTTGTATCTATGTACATCAAGGATATTGGGCTGTAATTTTCTTTCCTTGTGGTGTCCTTGTCTGGTTTTAGTATCAGGGTAATGCTGGCCTTACAAAATGAGTTTGGGACTGTTCCTTCATTATTAAAGGAAGAATTCAGTGAAATTTCAGAGGACGGTAGGCATTTGCAAGCTTCAGAATGAGCATGAGATAAACATGAGAACAGAATATCCCTTCTTTACTGGCCTTACGGTCAAAGGCACAGCACCGAAACCCTGTGAGCCTCAGTGAGCACATCAGTGAAATTGGAACTCTAATACCTGCCTCACCTTGATCTGAGGGGCTGACGGAGATCGTGAGCGGGGACACACTCTATGAAATAGATCAACTGAACAGAATAGAGGATCTAGAAATAGACTGACACAAACATGTCCAACAGATTTCTGACCAAGGTGAAAAGGCAATTCAATGAAGGAAGGACAACCTTTTAAATAAATGAATAACTGGCATGGGAGCAATTGGGGATCCAGAGGCAAGAAGTAAAATAAAATTTACCTTGACCTAAATCTCATACCTTACGCAAAAGTTAACTCAAAATGCACCACTGATTTATTTGTAAAATGCTGTAATAAAGATTTATTAGTTATAGCCCTAACCTGAAACAATCCAAATGGCCTTCAGTGGGTGAATGGACATATGGCTAGGTGAAGAATTCTTAGATTTGGCAAGAAAAGCATGATCCATAAAAGCAAAAACTAATAAACTAGACTTCATCAAAACTAAAATCTTTTGCTCTGTGACTCTGTTAAGAGGATGAAAAGACAAGCTGCAAATTGGGAGAAAGAGTTTGCAGACCACATCCAACGAAGACTTATGTCCAAAATGTGGAAAGAACTTAAAAACTCACCAGTAAAAATTTAAAAAAGATCAAATTAGAAAATGAGCAAAAGATATAAACAGATATTTCACTGCAAAGAACATACAGATGGTAAATAAGCACATGAAATGATATTTAGCATCATTAGCCACTAGGGAAATGTATAATAAAGTCACAATGAGATATCACTACACACCTATTGGAATGGCTAAAATGAAAAGTGACAACGCCAAATGTTGGCAAGGATGTGGAGAAACCAGGTCACTCATATATTGCTGGTGGGAGTATAAATGATATAGTCACTTTAAAGGAGAATATGAAAGTTTCTAACAAAAGTAAAAATGCACTTACCACACAACCTAGAGGTTTCCTTTTAGGCGTTTATCCCAAAGAAAAGGCTACATGCCCATATAAAGACATGTCCATGAGTATTCTTAGAAATGTTGTTAGTAACAGCCCCAATCGAAAATAACCCAAATGTTCTTCAATGGGTGAACAGTTAAACTGTGGTACATCCATACTATGGAATAAAAAAGCAACAAAAAAGAACGATCTATTGATACGCAGAACTTAGAAGGGTCTTAAATGAAAAAAGGCAATCACAGGTTGCATACTGTATGGTCCTATTTAATAACATTCTTAAAATACTCTATTATTTCATGAAATGCTAGATTGAAAATTACAGTGATGGGGAACAGATTAGTGCTTGTCAGGTGCTGAGTCAAGAGGGGGAAGCAAGTGTCTATAAAGGATAGTACCAGGTGTCCTTGTGGTGAAACTCATCCTTATGTTGACTGTGGTCACATAAATTAGCACATGCAGTAAAATTTCATAGAACTAATACACGCACACACGAGTATATGTGAAACTGGCGAAATCTGTATAAGGTTGATAAACTATCAATGTCAATTTCCTGATTGTGATATTGTGTCATAATTATTCAGTATTGCCGTTGGGAAAAACTAGGTAAAGCATACACAGAATCTCTCTGTGTTATTTCTCACAATTGCATGTCAATCTACAATTAACTCAAAATAAAAAGTTTTTAAAAATGAAAAAAAATGAAAGAAGATAAATTAAACTTCAAGATGTAGAGCAAAAAAGACAAAACGACAGATAATATGAGATAAAATATATGAGACAGAGAAAACATCCAAACAAGAGTCACATACAGAGAGAGCTGAGAATTCACTTTGCGGCTAATGCTGCTTGAGGATACACTCCAGCAAAATAGGTGACCAGAAACAAACAAACAAAAAGGAAACGGGATGCTGAAATCAGGGGCTGAAGGCCCAGAGACACAGTAAATAAAAGTCTTGAGATGACAGCTCTGCAGCTCACGAAGAGAACAAGCTTGGAGATCATGGCAGCAAATCAGAAAACTCCAGGAAAGACATCGCTAAGGGAAAAAGAAAGTATTTCATGCCACAGACATTATAATTGAGGATTTGGATGAACTTGAACATCTGTTGAAGGCACATTATTCTTCTTACAAAAGAAACAAGAAAGACAATTTGAAACTCCAAAAAAAAACCAGAAAGCTCTGAAAACTGTGGCCCAAATATGAAACAAAGTAAAATGTGCCTTACTTCGGGCAATGATACAGAATGAGGAAACCAAATATATTTTATCTCAATGCTGTGAACATTTGTTGCCTAGGGATCTTATCATGAGACCATACAGAGATCTAACTCTCCCAGACCACTTTACCATGAAATTAACAATATTTTCACTAATAACAATGTTAATGACATTGCTTAACTTTTAAACTTTTGAATTCAACCACAGAAAATGTACAGAAGGCATAATTATGACTACAAAACAGACTGAGACGGTTAAAACCTCGACAATATAAAAGTAAGATCGACGGAAAGTAGAAAGTAGCAAAGAGAGTGTAAGAGAGAGAGAGAGAGAGAGAGAACAATGTTTTCATCTTTCACTAGAGAAATCTGGAATAAGCAATAGAAATACACATATGTCATTTAAATTAACGAACAAAGCGATAGTGCAACAGAGAAAGGCAACATAGATGAGTGGTTCCCAGCCTGTATTCTGATGTCACCAGCCTGGGTTCAAATCTCAGCTCCAGCACTTAATTGTTCTTTACCTTGAGTGAATCACTTAAACTCTCTGTACCTTTTCTTCCTCATCTGTAAAATAGAATTAGCAATAGCATCTGCCTCAAGGTTGTTACAAAGACAGAACGAGTTAATATTTGTAAAGTACTCAGACAGTGCCTGGCAAAAGTAAGGCCTACATAAGTATTTGATAAATAAACCATAACGTTTTGGAAAAGGCTTATGGGAGCAGAGGTTAGGAGTGCTGTATTAAGGGAGCTGAGTCATCACATTCATTGTGAACACTGGCCTGGCATTGAAAAATAAGGAATGGAAATATTTTCATGTTTTTAAATTTATGAAGAGATAAACTAAAACCAGAAAAGATTAAAGAGAATAGCTTTAGGAATGAGGACTGGGCAGGGAGAGGGATGAGGTGTGACATCGTCTCTTTTTTATTCAAAGCACACACACACACACAACTTGTCAAGCATAGCACAGGCCAGGGGTAAGGCCTGACAGAATCAGCTGGAGAAGGAACAATGAATCCTTTTTAGATAAAGACAGTTTATTACTTACATAAACAGCAGAAGGAAGAGTGGCCAAAGGTACCCACTCTCTGTGGCTCTTCCCATGGTGACACCCAAACAGAGTGGCCAGATGACTGCAGCATGAGTGATAGGACGCACTTTGCTGAGAAGCCAATCCCAGCCTGCGGTTAAGGGGTTTTATAGTCTGCAGCTGTCTTCTGAGGGGGGCGGCTACAGGCCTCCTACTTCATCAGAACTTGGGAGGAGATGAGAAAAAGTCTCATGACAGCCTCCCTTGGGAGGCAGGGAGGGGAGAGGGAGATGGCCTCCCAGCTCCTCACAGGCCTCCCATACTCTTGTGCTCTGGGACAGTCATAGGCATTCAGCCGAGAATCAGATCAGTGGTTTGAGCCTTACCTTTGTGTGTGGCCTATGTGCATACAAGCAAGATTGCCATGGCCATGCTAGACACAGAGGCATACCTGTATATATATGTGTGTATACTTACACATATGCATAAAACACTGTCATGGCTGAAAAGTGCTGCTCATTTCATGGTAAAGTATTCTTCTACGTATGTGTGTGTGTGTGTATGGTATAGAATCGTGTCGTATATTGGACATACATAAGGTATTATAGTACAGGGGCATAGCAGAGGAGGCATTCACATCTGGGCTGAATCACTCAGGCATGCAGGAGCAGGGCCAGACGACCCCCAGCTGGCAGCGAGAGGGACTGGGGCTGACCAGTGTTTGAGAAAGAGGAGCAGTTACATCCTAACACCTTGACCAGCTAGAAAACTGTCCTCAGAGCTGAAATTTACAGCAAAAGTTCAGAGAAAAGGACAGAGCTGTAGGATAGTTTGAAAATGAATAATGGAAATGACTAAGCTGGTTTGAAAATGAGTAATGGAAATGACTAATCTAACCTGGTTCAGTTAAAAACTGCACTTTCTCCTTCTAAAGGGTCATTGAATAATGACAATGAGAGCAGTGGGGCAAAAGAGTCAGCAGGGGGCCATTAGACAACTTAGTACTATTCTTAACCCTCAAGATAAAACTATTTCACACAGAACAAAAATTGGCAGGAGTGACCCCAATTAGGAGGGAAGGAGTGATAAGATAGCAAAAGAACTCTCTGAGCCCGAGTTTTTCCATCTCTAAAATTAGGATTAAATATTATACCCTGCTTATGTCACAGCTTATTGTGGAGAACAAATGAGAGAGGGAGACGTTAGCCTGCGCTGCACCACCGTCGGCATCCCGCATAGACAGATCATCGCCCAGAGGCATCTGAGTGGGAAAAGGGCCAAGGGGCCCAGGTTATGGGACAGGCCTTGTGAGAGCACTCGATAGAACATAGAGCACTGAGGAAATGGAAGGTGCTATTGAAACGATATTAAAAGCTATCAAAAAGGGTCTGATTCAAGAGTTTGGAAGCTTTTCTTACTCTTGGGTAATTCTTTTCAATACAGAGATTATGGTCAGCTTTATCGCTTCATAAAGATCTGTGCTGGAGTGAAAGCTCTGCCCCTAGTTAGCTATGGGACCTCATATGTGTTCTACCTCCTTAAACCTCAATTTCCTCAAGTGTAAAATGTCATTGATGACACAGTCTTTGCCGAGTTGTGAGAATTAAATGAGAATGTATTTAAATCCTTGACACACAGCTTAGCACCTGGCAATCAACGGAGCTATTAAAATTACTATTATTATTAGAATTACTATTTTCCTATATGATGGCTCCAGTAAAGACGGTAACTGGTGTGTGGAATCACCATGGGCTGAATTGAACAAATTATTTTGATGCTACAAATAACACGTGCACAATATCTTCTCTTCATCAGGGAGTGTCCTTGCTCACAATCCTGTTAGTCCCTCACGTTGAGTTGAGGCAGGTGTTAGGGCTCCAACTCCCCGGATGCAGGCTCTGAGCCTCAGATGCCTTCAACGATGTGCCCTTGGCTCATGGCCAGTAAAGAAGGGGACAATTCTGCTCCTCGTCTTACGTCCTTTCTGCAGCATACAAATACCTGCTGTCTGCGGATAGTTCACTAGATCCTTCATCACTAAAAACTTGCTTTTCTTAGTTCTACGATGAAAGAAATTTGCTTCAAATTTTTAAAGACATTTCATCATAGAATGTCAGACTTGGGTGATAGCTCAGAAGCCAACTCCCCAAACTCATTAACATATCAGTCTGGAAAATTTTCCTCAGGAAAAGGAGATACTCAAAGTCACAAAGCTAGTAAATATTGACAGCAGAATCCAGCTGGTCCATGTCTTATGGAAATGCCTATTTAAGGTACACGTGGCTTCTCAGACAGACCCAGCAATTGGTTTGTGTATTTGTGTGTGTGTGTGTGAGCATGTTTGCATACTGTAAGCGTAAACATGTCATGCAAATCCACCTGTCTCTCCCTCCAGAGTGGATGAGGGCCTTCTTACCATGCATATGTAGTATATCCAGCATCTGTGGAAGAGGAGATATTCACCATCCTGTAATACACTCACAAACACGGCAAGCTTTTGTGGTAAAGTGCACTTTATAGCCAGAGTCACTGCAGCCATTTAGAGTTCAAAGCTCTTTAAAAAGGTGCAGCAGGAATTTTTTGCTGGCTCCTGCTAGACTGGCACAGGACTAGAGGAGCTTGCCTGCTACAGATGCCCCAAACCCTAGATGCTGCCCCTCAGGGGAGCTGGAGAGTAGATTAGTGAAGCGAGAACTTTACTCCACTCATGTTAAGCAAATAGTAGCAAATCAACCCAACAACAGAAGTCATCAGGCTCATGAGGAATGAAATATCATCCAGTTTACCCATCAAAATGACCGTGCCCATGGCTGGGCAGATTGTATAAACAACTACTAAAACTTCTCTCCTCCATGAAATATTCACCTGTTGTCTGCTGCCAAAACCAATAAACCACCTCCTTGGCAGAGTCTTCTAAACATTTCCTTTGACAGCAGCAGCTTTCAACTCCAACTGCAAAGCCAAGTTGCATGACTAATATACCGTTGGCTCTATCTTTGGATATGAGTGATGTTTTCTACCAGCCCATTAAAACCATCCCCTGCTGTTGTGGATGAAGTGTCAATAGTCCTTGGAAAACACATTGAAAAGAACAATGGCTCATTTCTCCATGGCTCTGAAACCTGTAGACGGATTTTGTTAAAAATACTTAGATAGTGTTATAAAGCCAAGACATAAACCTTTCTTCTCCCCTCCATGACTGCCTCTTCCATATGTGTGCATGCACAGGCACACGCCATCTCATCTTTACATTGTGTGCTGGGGATGGGGTTAAATCCCATAGAGTCTGTCCCACAGATGAGTGTGAGGCTTGCCTGATGCCCACTTTTTTCTTGGGGCCCCTACACTAAAAATGGTCTGTAATTTATAGACTGTAAATTACCCCAAAGTTCATATGACACTTTCCAGATTCTCTCAGCAATGGCTCTATACAAGTTTGACAGATTTCCAAATCCATCCTCTGGGGAAGTGGCACATCCATTTGAGCACAACTACGCTTACCATGTATCTGAACTGTGTAGAGAGTATTAGGTACAAACTCTCATAGTTACCATGACTAAGACTGGTTATTCAGAAGACATCAGTCACACAGGAGTCATAGATTCCAGACATTAACCTTACCCATTTTATTTCAACTTCAAACACATGAATGGGGCCAAGTTGTGTCTTATTACCTTTCTTGCATAAACCATATCTATAATTATTTGCAGTTATTTAAAATAGAACTTTTGCAAAGCAACCTGAGTGTAGAATTTTGCTAGATTTTTTAGATGAAAAAAATTCCAATATTTTACAATTGTTTCTCTCATTCTCAATTTGAGAACAATTTTTAAATAACTCTATGGAGTTCTTCCAAAATATTCAGCTTAATTTTATTATATTCAGCAGCTCTCTCTTCATACTGTTATGCCAGTTTCATAATATTTGATTATGGTATAATAACAAATATAAGTGACATAAACAGTTTTAGAAAGTGCAGAAATTTGTATACATGCTAAGGAATAGTTTTCCAGTCCCAACTTTCTTCACTGCCGTATATATCAGTCAATGCATTTAAAGAGGGAATGAGAAGCATTGGTTAATTCAGCAAGTTTAGTTAAGGACAAGTAAGGTAGCTTCTGCTGGTTTTTTGTTTTTTGGGGTTTTTTTGCTTAAAAAAAAGTAAGTGGATGGGCTGCTTTTCCCTCTATAACTGTTCTTAAAAAAATTAATAGATTTTATTTTTTAGAGCAGTTTTTGTTTCACAGCAGAATTGAGCAGAAAGTACAGAGAGTTCTCGCATTGATGCCCTCACCACTCCCCACACACGACAGCCTCCCGCACCATCAACATCCCGCACCACAGAGTGATGTATTTATTATAATTGATGAGCCAACATTGACACATCATTGTCAACCACATTCTATAGTTTACCTGGGGCTTTACTCTGGTTACTATTTAGTCTATGGATTTTGACAAATGTATAAAGGCATGTTTTAACCCTTATGGTATCCCACAGAATTGTTTCACTGCCCTAAAAATCCTCTGCAGTCTACATATTCGTCTCTCTCTCCTCACCAAGTCCCTGGAAGCCACTTATCTTTTCCATGCCCCCACAGTTTTGTCTTTTCCAGAGTGTGATGTAGCTGGGATCAGACACTATGTAGCCTTTTCAGATTAGTTTCTTTCACTTAAGAATATGCCTTTAAGGTTTCTCCATCTATTTTTGTGGCTCTATAACTCATTTCTTTTAAGTGCTGAGTAACATTCCATGTTCTGGATGTACCACAGTTTATTTATTTATTCACCAAAAAGGATATCTTGGTTGCTTTATACCTTTTTTAAATTAAAATATTATTTTGAGATAATTGTAGATTCACATGCAGTTGTTAGAAATAATACACAGAGATCTCAGGTGCCCTTTAAACAATTTCCCCCAATGACCACCACTTGCAAAATTATAGTACAATACCACAACAGGTCATAGACATTGATACAATCCACTGATCTTATTCAAATTTCTCCAGCTTTACTTGCACTTATTTGTGTGTGCACATGTGTGTATTCAGTTGTATGCAACTTTGTCATGCATAAGTTTGTGTATCAAAGTCAAGACCCTGAACACTTCCATCATTACAAGAATCCCTCTTGTGACCTTTTATAACCACACCCTCCCTGACTCCCCCCAACTCTCTCCCCATCCATAACACCTTGCAAACACTAACGTATTCTCCATTTCAAAATATTACATAAATGGAATCATACAGTATGTAAGATTTTTACCAAGAGATTTATTGAAATATAACTTAAATAGCACAAAATTTAACCTTCTAAAATGTATAATTCAGTGGTTTGTAGTATAGTCATAAGATTGTGTGACCATCACCACTATCTAATTACAAATATCTAAATACCCATATCCACTAGCAGTCATTCGTCACTCCCTCTTTCCCCCAGCCCCTAGCAATGACTAATGAATGGTAGCAATGTCATAAGGTGGGAGGGAGAATTTGGAAATATTCTAAGTTACCTGAACTACACATGAAGTAGAATAGTGCGATTTGAAGGTACATTTATATTAGTTAAAAATGAATATTTAAAACTCTATAGCAATTACAAAAATAAAAAATAGAACTATAAGTCATACATTATGAGAGGAGATAAAATGGAATATAAAATGCTCAATTAAAACTAGAGAAGGCAGAAAAAATGGAGAAAAAGAACCCAAAACCAAATATAATGAATAGAAAACGGCTACACAATTTCTTGATGTTAATCCAAATATTTTAATATCATATTAAATGTATATGGCCTAAATGCACACATTAAAAAACTGATTGTCAGAGTGGATGACAAAACAAGACCCAAATATATATTGTCCACAAGAAACCCACTTTAAATATGAAGAGACAGATGGGTTAAGAGTAAAGGGATGGAGAAAAATATACCATGGTAACACTAATCAAAGGAAATATGGAATAACTATATTAATTTCAGGTAAAGCAGACTTCAGAACAAGACAAATTATGAAAGATAAAGAGGGGGAATTGCATGACAACTAAGGAGACAATTCTCTAAGAAGATGTAACAATCCTTAAAGTATATACATCTATCAGTAGACTGTCAAAATATATGAAGCAAGAACTGATAGAATTGGAAAGAGTAGTAGACAAATCTATTATATGTTTGGAGACTAACAACACTCCTTCAGTAGTAATAAATCAAATACACAGAAAATCAGTAAGGATATAGTTGACCTGCAAAGCACTATCAAGCGACTTGATCTACTTGTCATTTATAGAATATTCCTTCTAATAACAGTGGAATACACTTTCTTCTTGAGCTCATATAGAACATTCACCAAGACTGACCACATTCTAGGTCACTTTAAAATATAAAAGGTAGAAATCATACAAAGTAGGCACTCAGGCCACAGTGGAGTTAAACTAGAAATCAGTAACAGAAAGGTAGCTGGAAAATTCCAAAATGTTTGGAAATCAATCAATACCTTTCTAAATAACATGTGGGTAAAAGAAAAAGTCTTGAGAGAAATAAAAAATATTTTGAACTAAATGAAAATATAACATCAAAATTTGTGGGATGAAGCTAAAGCAATGCTTAGAGGGAAATTTATAGGGTTAAAAGCATATATTAGAAAAGAAGAAAGATCTAAAATCAATAACCTAAGCTTCCATCTTAGGAAAGTAGAGAAAGAAGAACAGTTTAAGCTTAAAGCAAGCGGAAGGATGATAACAAAATTCAGACCAGAAATCAATGAAATTGAAAACAGGAAAACAATGGAGAAAAATTGTAAAACCAAATGCTAGCTCCCAAACGATCAAGAAAATCAACAAATCTCTAGGCAGGCTAACAAAAATAAAAGAGATAAGTTACAAACTTCCAGTATCAGAAACAAAAAGAGGTCATCACCTCTGATCCCATAGACATTAAAAAGCTAGTAAAGGAATACTATAAACAACTCTATGCCCACAAAGTTAGGTAAAATGGACTGATTCCTTAAAAAGACACTACCAAACCTCACTCAAGGGGAAATAGATAACTTGAATACCCCTGTATCTGTTAAATAAAGCATATTAATCATTACAAAATTTCTGTCAAAAAGAGTCAGTCCCTAACGGTTTCTAATTCTTCACAATTTCTTTCAGAAAATACAATCAGAATGAGCATTTCCTAACTATTTCTATGAGACTAGCATTGCTATACTACTAAAAGAAGTTAAGATATTATATGATATGAAACATACAGGAAAATATCTCTCAGGAACATAAATACAAAAATCTTCAACAAAATATTAGCATATTGAATACAATAATATATAAAAAATTTATACACCACAAACAAGTGGGATTTATCCTAGGCATGCAAAGCTGGTTTAACATTCAAAGTCTATTTACTATAATCTACCACACCAACAGCGTAAGAAAAAATATGTCATTATATTAATTAACTCAGAAAAAGCATTTAACAAAATCCCACACTCATTTATGATTAACACTCTCTACTAGCAACAACAATAGGAATTTGAATTCAAAAAATTCAATACAATAGCACAAAAATGTAGGATTGAGGTATAAATCTCAAAAAATGTGAACAGGTTCTATATGCAGAAAACTACAAAAGACTGATGGATATCTGAATAAATGGTGAGATATTTCATCTTCATGGATTGTAAAATTCAATATGGTTAAGATGTCACTTCTTCCCAAATTAATCTACAGTTCACAAGTCAACACAACTTCAATCAATACACAGCAAGCTATTTTGTAGATAACGATAAACAAATTCTAAAATTTGCATGGTAAGCAAAGGTGGTAGGGTAGCTAAATCAATCTTGAAAAAGAATAGAAAAGTGGAGGAATCAGTCAACCTGATATCAAGGCTTACTGTATAGCTATAGTAATCAAGGCAATGGTACTGGTAGAGTGGTAGGCACAGAGACGGGTGGAACAGAATATAGACCCACATAAGTACATCCAACTGACTTTTGATAAAGATTAAAAAGCAATTCAGTGTAGGAAGAATAACTTTTTCAATAAAGGGTGCTGAAATAATTGGACATCCATGGGCAAAGAAAATGAAATTGACCTAAACCTCATGCCTTTTACAAAAGTTAACTCAAAATAGATCATAAACTTAAATGTAAAATGTAGAACTATGGAATTTATAGAATTACATGTAGGAGAAAATCTTTGGGATTTTGGGGTAGGGAAAGAAGTACTAGACTTGACACCAGAAGTACAATCCATAAAAGAAAAAATTGAATATTGAGCCTTATCAAAATTAAGAACTTTTGCTCTGCAAAAACCTGCTAATAAGATGAAAAGGCAAGCTGTAGAATGGAGAAAATACTCACTAACCACATATCCTACAAAAGGTTATGATCTAGAATATATAAAGAACTCTCAAATTAAACAGCAAAAAAATCAAAGAACCCAGAGAAAAATGGATTTCACCCAATAATCTTATATATATGGATGGCAAATAATCATGTAAAAAGAGGTTCAACATACTTGGCTAACAGGGATGCAAATTAAAGTCACAATGAGCTATCACTGCACACCAATGGAATGGCTAAAATAAAAGTAATGACCATACAAAATGCTGACAAGGATAAGGAGAATCTCCATCACGCTAATGTTGCTGGTAGGAATGTAAAAGGGGTTTTGGAAAACAGTTTGTCAGTTTCCTATAAAATTAAACGTGCAATTACCATATCACCCAGCACCAACTGTCTTTTGGGCATTTATCCCAGGGCTTTGGAAAGTTATATTCTCACAAAAAACTCTATAGAAATGGTCACAGCAGCTTTACTCATAACAGCTCAAAACTGGAAACGACCCAGATGTCTTTCAATAGGTGAATGGTTAAACGAATTGGCACATCCATACCATAGACAATACAAAGGAGCAAGCTGTTGGTACGTGCTATGACTTGGATGAATCTCTTGGAAATTATGCTGAGCGGAAAAGACAATCTCAAAAGGCTACATATTGTATGATTGTATTTATATAACATTTTTGAAACGACAAAATTTTAGAAATAGAGAACAAATTAGTGGTTGCCAAAATTTGGGATAGGAAGGGGACTACAGAAGGGAGGCTGATGTGGTTATGAAAGGGCACCACTTGAGGATCCTTGTCGAGGTGGAACTGTCCTATATGTAGATTGTTGTGGGTACACAAACCTGCACTTGTGGGAAAATCACACAGAACTCAGCAAGCACACAGAGAAATGAATAACACTGGGAAAATCTGAATAAGATGGGTGGCCTTTATCAATGTCAATATCCTGGTTGTGATATTGTACTATAGTTCTGCCACATATTACCATTGGGGGAAACTGTATAAAGGGTACGCAGGATCTGTCTGTCTTAATTTTTACAACTGCATATGAATCTATAATTCTTTCAAAATAAGAAGTTAATTAAAACCATTTTTGAGCTTTTTTCCAGGATGCAGTTATGCGGAAACAGTTGGATCCTTTAGAGATTTTCTTTAAGTTTTGTTAGGTGGGTCTTTAGTCTAGAGCTAATTTTGTCCCGTTACTTCTGAGTATTCTACCTGATGCTTCATGTATTACATGGTTTTTCAACTTTGATTAATGGGAACATGAATTATTCGTGGCCCTGCGTGAGCTCTGGAGGTTGCTCTGCCTGCTCCTCTGGACGATTTTACCCCTGGTCCCTGGTTGTTTCTCATTCGCTTGTGCTGATCATCGTCAGCTGAAGACTAGAGGGTCTCTCTGCAGATCTCTGGGGCCCTGTCTGTGAAGCACTCTCCTCTCTGGTTCTCTTCCCTGCAAACTCTAGCTGCCTTGGCCAGTCAGAACTCTCAGCTCTGTCTCCTAAACTCATGGAGATTGCCCTGTTCTTCCTGGGTTTTTCCTTCCCACATTGCAGCTTTAAACCTCCAGCATTCTTAAACCATTTGGCATCTGGGGCAATTGTACACTGAGTCTTTGTCCTAGGATGCCTGTCGTCCAGCGTCAGAACATTGTCATTTCACATAATTTGTCCTTTTAAAAATTCGTTTTAATGTGAAGGATAAATCCAGCTACTCTTACTCCGTCTTGCTGGAAGTGGGGGTGGACCACAGACTTTTTTTCCCAAATAAAGAAAATTTTAAAATTAGAAAGATACATTTAAAAAGTTAGGAAAATAGAAGCTAAGAAATAATAGCAACTGATTGGGGAAAATGTTAAATAGATAATGTTGAGAGGAATTGAGAATATTTGTTAATGAGTAGTGAGAATATGTGCAATGGGGAAATCAATACCTTGAAAGAGGGAAAAGCATTAGATTGGTTGATAAACTAGGAATGTAGGAAGTCAGTAAACTAAAATAGTATACCTTATGGAATAACAGACAAGCTAGAAGAGAAAACTATAAGATATTTGGGAAATTGGAAAGTGGCCTTAAAGCCCCCTCCCTCTCCATTCCTGCTGAATAGACACCAAAAGAAGAAAGTCAAAGGAAAAAGGAAGGACGCAGTTCAGAGTGAAAGTACAGATTCATATCACGAGAAAAATATTAAGATCCAAAATGTTATTACCTTTAAGTAGAAACTGAAAGCATTAAAATGTCATATTGAATAAACAATGGATGCATTCAGAGAAAAAGTAACTAAAAAATGTAGGTGGTCTCACATCTCACAGTATGTTAGAAACAAGTAGACATGTGTAAAAGATAATCAAACCACGAGACCTCTGCTATGAAGAGCAAGTGAAACACAGACGGATCAGCCTAACTCCAACTATTGCCACAAAATATTATAGGAAGGGAACACATAAGCCCACTCATTACCATGACATAATGGAAGCAACTGAAATGTGGGTCTTATAGATGCCAGGAGTGAGCAGTAATATAAGACCATGCCAAGAGAGAGACCGCGGAGGACTTTGCCTGAAAATAAAGGAGGAGGGGCTCTCCAGCTCTGTATAAACCTGTTTAGACATTTTCTGGCACCTCAGGCTGTTTGTGCCTCCACTGACTCTGGTCAAAGTCAGCCCCCGTCCTGGCTACACACAACCATTTATTTGTCTCTTCCAGCACCCCTAGGGACTCAGGGCCACTCAACTTCCCCTCTCACGACTGCCCCTGAGTTCCAGCTTCTGTTCTCCTCTTTCCATGTGATGTTGCCTCATCAGACAATCTGCTGATCACTTTATTCCCCAAAGTGTCACCACATGAAGGCTGCGTGTGAAGCAGACTTTACCAATGGTGGGACACTGGGAAGGGTTACATCAGAGAAAAGTACGCTAAACAACTTACCCTTGAATGGTAGACTTCTCTGTTCTTAAAAGTCCTGCAGACATTTCCAGCCCTGAGAAACTTTCAGTAGCATCTCTTTTCCAGGGCCCTGCCTCCCACTATGTTAACAGCCCTAAGCACCATGCCTGGCCTCCTGAGACCTACGTCTCTGTGTCCATAGGCTGGCTGCCTTTGGCTCCAAAAAGATCTGTTCATTATATAGAACAATAATCAGTCTCCTCTCTCTGCCTTGCACTACGTTCAAATGAAGCCATTCAGAGATTTCACAGGATTCCCCACAATAGGCAAGTGTAGTTTGTTTCTTTGTTTAATGTTTATCTTTCGAAGTAGACTGTAAGTTTCATTAAAACTGTGCTTGTGTTCTTGTTTGCTGCTTTATAAACAGGAACTTGCTCAATCCCCAGCATAGAATATAGCTCAATAAATATATGTGGAATAAATGAATAAATGACCAGTGACTCATTTTCATGATCAAATACATCTATCAAAGTGTATTCTTAAGTAATACAATTCTGTTCCTCAGAAAAATTCTTCTATTAGCTATTAAAAGAGACTTTTCTTCCTAAAAATATTTTTGGTTGAGGAATGTAGCATACTTCTTTTGGGAATTGTAGATTTGTGCAACAGCAATTTGAAGCTTTATTAATTGGTTCTGCAGCTCTGGATCTCAGAAGGGACCGGTTCTTTAGGATTCATCATCCACCAGGGTGGATCATATCAGGAAGAGAAATGATACACCATAGGAGGCAGACTTGCAGGAAGACTGGAATTCAGATGCAGCCAGGGGTCTCCTTAACCAAGTGCTTAGCTAATATTTTAGGGAAAGTAAATAGTTCACAGTACAATCATATCTTCTTTTGTGTTATATGTATTTTATTATAATTTTTGAATGTATTTATGCTTAAGTTAACTCTTTTGTAAATAGTAGATAGTTCATCCCCAAACATGTTTCTTTCTTCTTTTAGTTAGCTGCTTTTTGGTTCTGATCACAAAATTAATATATTCCTGTTTTGGAAAATGCAGGATAGGATGCAAAAGAATATAAAAATCACCTGTAATCACAATATCCAGGAAAATAAGTGGCTTTGTGTGTTTTGATAGTACTATGTTCTATATGCTGTTTTATACCTTACTATTTTTTATACTTAATCTTTTAATGAGAATATGATGTTTAAAGGCTATTTGATATCGTATCATATGATTTCTTATAATATTCTATCATAGAATTCATTACTTATTTCACTACCATTTAAAATGTAACTTGATACTCTTTTAGTAGTATAAATTATATGGATAATAATGCCCTTATGGATAAATCTCTGTCTGCAGTAATGATCTTTCTTAAGAAAAATTTCTAAAAATAGAATTACCGGGTTAAAAAGTGAACAGGTTTAAAACTCATAATATATGATGACAATTTGCATTGCAAAAAAAGTTATATTAATTGAAATTTCCAATCCTAAATTTTCATATAAAATCTCAGAGAATTTGATATGAGGAAATGGTATCACATTGCAGTTTTACTTTGCAGTTAGTTTACAATCTTTTTGTGTGTGTGTGAATTATATTGTTCATGTTCTTTACTCACTTACCTAATGAGATTCTATCGTTTTATTGAATTTTATATCCTTCTACGGTAAGAATGACAATACTCTGTGCATCTCATCATTTCTTGATGTATTGTTTGCGTGCTCATCTGGTGGACTTTCAGTTTATTGGTCACATCCCATCTTTAGTTCTTTCCTTGTGATTTTTGATTTCATGTTTTGAAAGTCTTTCCCAATCTGAGATAAGATAGATATTCAAAATATTCTTCCAGTGATTTAATACTTTAATTTTAATAGTTAAGTCAATCTGAAAGATTATTTTGATGGATAGTGTTGGGTAATGATACATGCACATGATTTAAAAAATGAAAATCAAATATTTAGGGTTATAATGAAAAGCAATAGGTCCCTATTTCTCTCCTCCCCACTCCTGATATCACTCATAAAGGTAACAATTTTTAAGTGTTAATGTTTTTAGATCTTCTAAAAGTTTCTTCTATTTTTCCAAATTGTATGCCTCATATTGCTATTTCTTGATTTAATCAATTTTAAACAGTATTAATTTTCTGCTCTTATAATTGAGGATTTTGCTCATTTGAACCATATGCAGCTACTCAAATATCCTCCTTCAAATCTACTAATATTAGCAAGATCTATTCCAATATCAATCATTTCCATTATTACAAATGGTATAAATATAAAAATCCATCATTTTCCCCATTAATAATGGAGAGAATTTTGTGACTCCTTACTCTCTAAGATAAGAGAGAATATTTAAATTCCTCCACTTTTCTCTGTCTCCCTTCTCTTCCTTCCATCTCAGCTTCTTAGACCCACCCTAATATTTGTGGAGCCCAGGACAAGAATACAAACCAAAATACAAATATTTAGAAGTTATGTATCAAGCTTATAAACTGCTAACTAAAATATGCTTTATTCTCCTACTTTGACAAACATACCTTCCTAAAGACGGAAATTCCAGGTTTGGATTTAGATTTCTCTGACTCTGTGCAAATCTAGATGGAACCAAGCTATATCCATAAACAAAACTCAGATTCTTCTCTAATGTAACTTTTTTCAGAGAGTTAAAATATAGATTAAGAAAGCAGTTTATATAAGGCAAACTCATGTGTAACTCTCAAATGTAACTTCCAACGAGAACTAAGAGTATATCGAGATGAGCACAGCAGTATCTATGAGATACTTCCTAAATGTAAGCTTTCATAGACAGCTACAGAAAATCTGAGCAGAGTCAGGATGTATCCATAAATAAAATATATGGACCACTCCTCAAAGTCATTTTCACAGTTAGAGCAAATCTAGATGCCTCCAAAAAGTATCCACAAATAAAAAGTCAGGGGGCAGCCTGGTGGTGTAGTCGTTAAGTTTGCACACTCAGCTTTGGCAGCCCTGGGTTCACAGGTTCAGATCCCAGGGGTGGGCCTACACGCTGTTCATCAAGCCATGCTGTGACGGCGTCCCATATACAAAATAGAGGAAAATTGGCACAGATGTTAGCTCAGGGACAATCTTCCTCACTAAAAAAGAAAATTCAGATTCATCTTAAAAGCAAGTTTTCACAGAGGCTTTAGAGGAAATCTAGATGACAAAAATGCAGTTTATGCTTAAAGAACTTCAGATTCACAAACACTTCTCAAATGTAACTTCCCAAGGAGAGTTGGAGTAAATTTGGATGAAACCAACTAGTATCCACTAATGAAATCTCAAGATCCTTCTCAAATATGAATTTTAAGGGAAAATTAGAACCCAACTATAATAGCTAGTCTTTATTGAGTGCTTACTATATTCTAAGACATTTATATAAATTCTCTCCTTGAATTCTTCCATCAATATTTTGAGATATGTACTAGCTTTATTCACCTTTTTATATGTTGGGAAATAGAGGAATTAAATAAATTTTAATAATGAAGCCACAACTTGAACTCAGTCTTATTCTGGGGCCTTCTTTCTTTACTGCTATGTGATATGACTATGTCCCAGTTCCCGGATTTGTTGTTACCTCCTAGTGCTTTGACTCCAAGTCATTATCACTAAATTATTGTTTGTATGTTAGATAGTCTCTTTTACATTCATGGTTTTGAAAGTATCATTGCTACTAATCAGTCTTATAAAACTGATTTTGGAAAATTGTTCAGGTAAATTCTTGTTTAACTGGCTTTGCATTGGCTTGATTTCATTATGTTGACTCCTGACTCATCTTTGCATGAGTTTTTAGAAAGGATTCATGGGTTGTATGTTTCTGAATAGTTGTGCATTTGAAAATATCTTTAGGTCATTCTTAGATATGACTAATGGCCTATTGTATTCTTGAATCAAAATGTTTTTTACTCAAAGCACAGCATCCATAACTCTACTGTTTTCTGCAATTTGCTGTTGTAGACTAGGGCAGTCTGAGGATTTTGGGGTGTTTGTTGTTTTCATTGCTCCTTTACAGTAACCTATTTTAATTCCTGGATGCAAGTGAGAATTTCAAATTTAATCTTATATGCAAAATTTTACTTTGTATCAATTCAATTGAACCTAAGAGATAGTTTTATTTTTCAGTTAAAAAAGAATGGTGATTTTGTTTCTACTTTTTCTTATATTCACAATTGTGTCCTTTTCTTCTTTCTTTTTTGTTGTTTTGTTCATTTGTTTTCTTCCTCAAGAATACCTTATATATGTACAAGAGTCCCAATTTCTCCACATTCTTACTAATACTTTTTTCTTTTTTTCTTTTTATTACAGCTATCCTAGTGGGTGCAAAGTGGTATCTCATTGGGTTCTGATTTGCATTTCCCAGTGACTAATGATGTTGGGCATCTTTTCATTTGCTTGTTGGCCATTTGAATATCTTCTCTGGAGAAATGTCTGTTCAAGTCTCTTGCCCACTTTTTAATTGGGTTGTTTGCCATTTTGTTACTGAATTGTTGAGGATTTTTGCATCTATGTTCATGAGATATATTGGTCTATAACTTTCTTTCTTGTAATGCCTTCGTCTAGTTCTGCTGTTAAGAGAATTCTGGCCTTATTAGGAAGTATTAGGAATTAGGAAGTATTCTCTCTGCTACTATCTTCTGGATGAGATTGCATAAAATTGGTAAAATTTCTTTCTTAAGCATTTGGTCGAATTTCCCTGTGAGCCCATCTGAACCTAGTGTTTTCTCTTTTTGAAGGTTTTTAATTATTGATTCAATTTATTTAATGGAAATAAGTCTATTCTTGCTGTCGATTTCTTGTGTTGTGTGAATTTTGACAGCTTGTGTCTTTGGAGGAATTGGTCCATTTCATCTAGGTTATCAAATTTGTGGGCATAGATTTGTTTATTTTATTTCTTTATTATCCATTTAACATCCATGGGATCTGTAATTATGTCCCCTCTTTCATTTGTGATATTAGTAATTTGTGTCTTTGCTCACTTTTTAAATTAGGCTGGCAAGAATTTTATTGATTTTATTGATCTTTTCAGAGAACCAGCCCTTGGTTTCATTGATTTTCATGAGATATTAGCCCTGATTTTCCTCAGATATTAGCCCTGAGCTAATATCTATTGCCAATCCTCCTTTTTTCGTTTTTCCCTCCCCAAAACCCCCGTGCATAGTTGAATATCCTAGTTGTAGGTCATTCTGGCTCTTCTATGTGGGATACTGCCACAGCATGGCTTGAGGAGTGTTGTCTAGGTCTGCCAGGATCCAAACAAGTGAACTGTGGTCAGCTGAAGTGGAGTGCACAAAGTTAACCACTTAGCCATGGGGCCAGCCTCTATTATTTCTTTTCTTCTACTTACTTTCAATTTAATGTCTTCTTCTTTTTCTAGTTTCCTCAGATGGAAGTTTAGCTTGTTGAATTTAGATCTTTCCTCTTTTCTAATATATGCATTCAATGCTATAAATTTCCCTCTAAACATTGGTTTTGCTGCATCCACAAATTTTGTTTAGTCTTTTCATTTTCATTTAGTTCAAAATATTTTAAAATTTCTCTTGAGATTTCTTTGACCCATGTGTTATTTAGAAGTCTGTTTAATCTCCAAGAATTTGGGGATTTTCCAGCTGTCTCTCTGATGTTCTGATGTCTTTCTGGTGAATTGTAAAAGTTCTTTATTTATTCTGGATACTAGGCTCATATCAGATATATGATTTGCAAATTTTTTCCCCGTTCTGTAGATTGTCTTTCTTGGTAATGTCCTTTGATGTATAAATGATTTTAAATTATTTTTTATTTTAAAGATTTTATTTTTCATTTTTCTCTCAAAGACCCCCGGTATATAGTTGTGTATTTTTAGTTATGGGTCCTTCTAGTCGTAGCATGTGGGATGCTGCCTCAGCATGGCTTCATGAGCAGTGCCATGTCCGCGCCCAGGATTCAAACGGGCGAAACCCTGGTCTACTGCAGCAGAGCATGCGAACTTAACCACTCCACACGGGGCTGGCCCCTAAATGATTTTAATTTTGGTAAAGTCTGATCCATCTGTTTTTTTCTTTGATTGTTTGTGCTTTTAGTGTCATATCAAGGAATTTATTGCCAAATCCACTGTCATAAATATTTGCCCCTATTTTTTTCCTAAGAATTTTATGAATTTAGCTCTTATATTTAAGTTCTTGATACATTTTGAATTAATTTTTGTATACGATGTTAAGTAGGTGCCCAACTTCATTATTTTACATGTAGATATCCAGTTGACCCAGCACCATTAGTAGAAGAGACTATTCCTTTCCCATTGAATGGAATTGCACCCTTGTTGAATTGACATGGATTTATAGATTTACCTCTGAACTCTCAGTTCTAATCTAGTGGTCTATATGTCTATATGTTTTATCCAGTTACCACACTGTTTTGATTACTGTAGCTTTGTAATAAGTTTAAAATTAGGAAATGTGAGTCCTCCAACTTTGTTCTTTTCCTACTTTGTTTTGACTATGTAGAGCCCTTTCCAATTCCTTATGAATCTGAGGATTGGCTTTTCTACTTCTCCAAAAATAAAAAAGGTCGCAGGAATTTTGACAAGGCTTGCGTCAAATCTGTAGATTACTTTTGGGTAGTATCACCATCTTCACAATGTTAAGTCTTCCAATCCATGAACATGAGATGTCTTTCTATTTATTTACATCTTTTAAAATTTCTCTCAGCAATGTTTTGTAGTTTACAGGGTATAAGTTTTGGACTTCTTTTGTTAAATTTATTCCTAAGTATTTTATTCTTTTTGGTACTATTGTAATTGGAATGGTTTTCTTAATCCCTTTTTGGATTGTTCATTTTTGGTGTACAGAAACACAACTGATTTTCATTTCTTGATCTTGTAACCTGCAACTTTGCTGAATTAGTTTATTAACTCTAGCAATAGTTTTGTGGAGTATTTGGAATTTTCTATATGCGGAAAGAATTATGCCGTCTTCAGGGAGAAATAGTGTTACTTCTTCCTTTCCAATTTGGATGACTTTTATTTCTTTTTCTTGCCTATGTGTGCTGGCTTGGCTTTCCAATGAAATGATGAAAAGCAGTGATGAGGACAGGCATCCTGGTCCTTGTTCCTGATCTTAGAGGGAAGGTTTTTCGTCTTTTATAATTAAATATGATGTTGGCTGTGGGTTTCATGTCTTTTATGTAATTGAGCGAGTTCCCTTATATTCCTAGTTTTATGAGTGCTCTTATCATGAAAGGGTGTTGCAATTTGTCAAATGCTATTTCTGTGTCAATTAAGATTATCATTTTCTGTTTGTTTGCTTTATTTTTATACCTATTAGTGTGATGTATTACACTGATTATTATTATTATTATTTTTAAAATTTTTAGCCAACCTTGCATTCAGGGGATAAATTCTACTTGGTCATTGTGAATAATCCTTTGTATGCTCTTGTATTTGGTTTGCTAGTATTTTGTTGAGAATTTTTGCTTCTATATTTATGAGCGTTATTGGTCTGTAGTTTTCCTTTCTTGTGATATCTTTGCTTAGTTTTAGTATCAAGGTGTTGCTGGCCTTATAGATTTCATTGGGAAGTGTTCCCTCCTCTTCAATTTTTTGGAGGAGTTTGAGAAGAATTGGTGGTAGCTCTCCTTTAAATGATTCCTAGAATTCACCAGTGAAGCCAATTGATCCTAGACTTTTCTTTTGGGGAGGGTTTTGACTATTGATTTGATCTCTTTTTCATTATAGGCCTGTTTGTATTTTCTATTTCTTTTTGATTCTCTTTTGGTAATTGTGTAGTCTTAGCCATTTGCCAATTCCATCTAGTTTATCTAATTTGTTGATGTACAATTATTCATAGTATTCTCTTATAATCCTTTTGCATTTCTTAAGGTCAGCAGTAATATTCCAATTTTCTTTTCTTATTTGGTTATTTGCATCTTCTCTTTTCTCCTCAGCCAGTCTTTTGTTAATTTTGTTGATTACACTTGCTTTTAATGGTCTTTTTCCTCTTCTCTATAGAGTTTCAAGTTGAAAAGACCCTGTTAACTTATGGCAAGAGGAACTTTAACCTGTTGGATATAATTATTATATAAATATCTTTTTGGTACCGGGTCAATTGACTTACACATAAATAAAAAGTAATAGTCAATGCTTCCTAAAATACTACAGAGATATCTTTTATTGGACAGATTCTGGCAGTATTATCTAATTTATGAGGTCTTATGGCTAGGTGTTTCTTCTTGGATATAATCTGCAACATTCAGAAATGTAGGGAAAACAAACAAACAAACAAAATACCCATTTTCTCTGTTCTCTTACAATGTTCAGGCCCAGAATTTTTTACATCTTTCTCTTAAGTGTCAATCATCATACCACATATGGCTATTAGAATCAAACAGGCCTATGTTGTTTCCTAAGCTCTACTACTCATTATTTCATTTGTCTAATCAATTACAAGATGTGTTTGTGGTATAATGGCTAAAGACCTCAATTTCTGGAAAAGACTCTTTGGGTTCAAATCCTAATCTCATGGCTCACAGTGTATTCTTGGGCCAGTTACTTAAATCTCTTTCAGCATCAATTCCCTTATATTTAAAGTATGTTTCTCAAAAATCACCTACTTCATAGAGCTTATATGCATTAAATGAGATGGTCTGCATAAAGTTCCTGACACGCAGAAGGGCTCAATAAATGTTTTTGGACATTCTGGTTTTCATAAACCATTAAGAACCTCAATTTACTTATGTCATAATTAGGGATAGTAATAGCACCTACCTCATATCACTGTGAAGGATTTTGGTCATCTGTTACTGTATAACAAACCCACTCTAAACTTACCAGCATAAAATGAGTACCACTTATTATGTTCTTAGGAAATAATGGTTAAGAATTCAGATAAGGCACAGTAGGCAAGGTCTCAACTAGGGAGACTCAAATAGCTGGGGCTGGAAAAGTCGGAAGGTGTCTTTGCTCATAGGACTGGCACCTACCCTTGGATCACTCAAAGAGTAGGCTCAGATGCAATTCTCTACTAAGTGCCTATATTTGGCATCTCCATGTGGCTTGGGCTTCCCACTGAAGGTTAGTTGGATTCCAAGAAGGGGTGTCCCAATAGGGAGTATTCAAAGAGACATGATGGCAGTTGTAAGTCTTCACAGCCAGCCTCAGAAGATATGCAGCATCCATTCTGCCTCAATCGATTCGTTACCAGTGAGTCATTAACACCAGTTCAGATTGAAGAAGAGGTTAATTAGATCCCACTTCTTGATTGGACAATGAGGATAGCACACTTCAAAAGTATGTGGAGGATGGGCGACAATATTTGGCCATCTTTGGGAAGTACAATATGTGGCAGACAATGCATATATTTCACTTAACTCACTGCAGATACATAGTGAGAATTTAATAAAAATAAACCTTTATTTTGCTTTTGTTATTATGTTGATCCGACTAAGACACAAATAATTACTTTTGATGGACTTATAATTTAGTGGATTAAAAATTACGTAAAATGCATGTAATAGTATGTCATGATGGAATCCCATAACGATTATGATGGAACCTCAGAGGAAGAGATTGTTAATTATCCCTATCAGTATAAGTAGAGACTTTCTGGAGTAGATGGACCTTGAGTTGAGTTTATCCAAAGCAAGCAGAGGAAATTTCTTATGTCGAGTCTTGTTGGGCCAGAAATAAAACCCCAGAGAAATTCTAGTCACTGTTGTTGAACTCCAGCTCCTTCTCACCATTTAAGAACCACCAAGCTGGGACTTATTATCTAGAGCAATGCTCTCTAAATTGCCTGATTGATCCTCATGTGATGAGATTGATAGATATGAAATTCTTGCTTCTCTGACCAGATATAGAACCTCGTCTGCATACCAACAGACAGCTTAAAATATCGGTCCACATTTACCCAGAAATGAAGCAGGAGAGTGAAAGTTTCACTCTACTGGTAAAACCACTCTGGAAGGGAGTAGAGTCTTTTTTGTGATCAGGAAAGGTGGTCAGTATGAGGATGCTACGTGCCAAGCTCAGAATGGATTATGGCAAAAGGAAGAACAAAGAATATGACAAACTTCTTCATGTTTTGCACCTTTCTTATGGCCTTGAGATTGTTGACCTTTGCGTTATAATTAATTGAATGTTTAATAGATCCTTCTTCCATATTCCTTCTATGCCCAGCAAAACAAGTTTCTAAGAGGGCAGACACTGTGCCTTTGTAATTCCACATTGTCAGAAACATACTGGACCCTCAATAAATGTTTAACAAATAAAGAAAGATCCTTTATTTTCTCGTTCAAGAACATGCCACAGCTTTTGTTTTATATGTTAATATTTCATAAGACTAGCCACCTCAGTTTCACAATTCCTACATCACATCAAAGTTTTTGGGAAAACTAACCAATACATCTGGTATGTTTAATCTGTGTGTGTGTGAGTGTGTGCGCATGAGTATGTATGCATGCATGTATGTGTGTGTTAAGGAAGGAGGTTGGTGGGGAGATTTATGGCAACATAAACTCATCCAGATTTTCTTAATGGAATAGATGTCTGGCAGCATTTTTAATAAAGTTAATGTTTTTAGGAGTGGATTGGAGACAAGGCACCCATGTCAATGTGCTCCTTTCTTATCCTTGGAGAGAATAATTGTTTTCTTCTCTTTTTCCCTACAAGAAGCTCCAGTGGGAGTGTCAGATGACTTGGGTGATGGAAAAACATTTACAAATGTTTCCCTTTTGCCCCTAAGGAGATATTCTGGTATATTTCCATATTCCTGCAAATGAGTTTGGCTGGAGGAGGAGAGGGAAGGATTTTCACACATAGAGTTGGAGTTGTATGTTTAAATTGTCTGCAGGAAGTTGGAATGGTCATTTTGAAGTAGTCCTCAAGAACTCTAAGGCAGTTACCTAGTAGTTTTGATGTTTCTGAATATCCTCTTTCCAAAAACCTTGCATAGAAGTTTGTAATGCACAAAATGTATTATACATTCTGCAGTTCACTAAAAGTATAGATTGCTTTCTGGATAATTTCATTTTCATACCACCTACAGCCACACCAATGCCTAATTTGAAGTCAGTCTGTTTTGAAAAATATCTTTTACACTGTATATTTTCATTGCCATTAGTTGTCTGTAAGGGATTTAAGGAGGAAAAATGGCTTGTGGTGCCAGGCAGATGTGTCCCCTATGTGTAAGCCATTGATGGAGTCAAGGCAGAGATGGCAAAATGAAGTTTAATTACATGCCATTTTCTGCTGAATCACCACATAATGGCTGGGGATATTAATGGTTTGTGTCCACATTTTATGAGGCATTGGCAGAATAAGAGATGGCCAGGAGAAAGAACTGTTTTTTCTTGCAGAGACAGCTATAAAGCAGTCATGTATAGCAATTGCTTTATGTATATAATTTTTCAAACTATCCCTGCTATAGAAAAAATTATTCATGTTACCTGTTAAAGACAGCAACGAAGACTTTATTTAAGGGGGGCTACTAAAATGGGTTTTTGTAGTAAGGGCGAGAGATTGGGCTCAACTCTGAATACAATAATCAAAAGTATGGCTTTATAGCCAAGGAGCAGGGTGGGGGGCGGTGAATGAAAAATTACTAGGAGTGGAGCTAATTCTTTGCAAAACTGACCCAACAGGATTTTAGGCAGTCTAAGGGTATATGATATTGAGGGTAGGAGATTTTAACTAATCTGATTCAGCAGGATTCTTGCTAAAACTGGAATAAATTGGCCAAGAACAGAGTCCAAGGTCACAGCCTAATCAGAAAGAGGTCTCATGGGAACCTGACTTAAGTTTAGCCATGGAGAGAGTCTTTGTCATCCCCCAAATATGTTCTCCAGGATATCTTACTCTATCCAACTAAATATCATTTCAAATATTGAGGACATTTAGTTTCTAATCAAAAAGCAAATTATCCTGAAGTTGAAAATTTTATTTGGGTAAAATCTCTCTCTTTCCTTTAATCTAGGTTTGTTGATAGGGCTATTTTTTCTCACCTTTTTTATTGCATGGATTTTGCTTTTTTAAATTTTCATTTAAATGATTTCAATTTTTATTATAGATGTCAATTAGTCAATTAAGCAAGTAAAAAATTGAACTCCTATTAGGGGCCAAAGATGTCTCTCTTTAAAAAAGTAGATTGAGGTCTCAGCTTTTTGGATGGTGGAATGAGGATCTGGGTGAACTCATTGTCCCTCTAAAATAATAAAAATACAAGCAAAATGGCTAAAGTCAACTTCTTCAGAATTCTGGCAATTAACCAAAACCATAGATGGAGCTCAAAATTGTATTTCCAATAGAAACTACTGTACCTTGGTAAGAAAGTGGGGTCACAATTGAACTTAGGCAAAGCAGCAGAGTCTGTAATATTTTAACTTGGGCTATTTTCACCCTCTCTCCTTATCCTGCTCAGTGATATAAGAGTCAAAGCTGGTAACTTCACCAACAGTGGAAAGATCTGACAGCATCTGGAGGTCTTCTAAATGGAGGTCTTCTCTCAATAGAGAACAGGTAAAATTTTGCCCAAGCTTGCAGTTCTCTAGGAAATCTGTATTTTCAGTGTTAGGGGGCTAGGTGATCTGACTTAGAGCTCACCTCAGTGAGATAGGAGAGAGCCCATGTTTTTACACACATAGCCTTGGGAAAGGGTAAAAGAGAAGGCATTTTTTTTAAAAAAGCTTCTGAGCAATTATTAGCTTACCACTCAATTATACTGACCCAGGTGTGATTTTTAAGAAGCCAATTTTAACAATGAACACAAGAGCTTAAAAGAAAAAAGCTAGTTAAAAACTCAAAGGCTACACATTGAAAGAAATACAGAATCAGTCCAGGAAACTCACCAAATAAATGAGTAGCAACAAGAAAAAGAACAATGATAAAAACCCAGCAACAAATCAGCCACAACAACAAATGTCGGGGGTAGGTGGAAGAATATGGTACCAGATTTGTTACTGTATATTATCTAAAATGCCCAGTTTTCAACAAAAAAAAAATTAAAAACATGCAAAGAAACAAGTAAATATGTCACATACACCATAAGACAAAAATATAGGTAGTCAACAGGAAATGCCCCTCATAGGCTTAGTTGAAAAAGATTTTAAATCAGGTATAATGAATATTTCCAAAGAGTTAAAGGAAACCATGTCTAAAGAATTAAAGTATGACAGCAATGTCTCACCAAGTACAGAATATGAATAAAGGTGTAGACATTACCAAAAAAAGAACTAGATAGAAATTCTGGATTTGAACAGTATTATAACTGAACTGAAAAATTTAATAGAGGGGCTTAACAACAAATTTGAGTTGACAAAAGGAAAAAATTTGATAAGCTAGGAGACATGTCAATAGAGATTACTGAATCTGTGGAAGAGAAAGAAAAAAATAAAGAAAAATGAACAGAATCTCAGAGGCCTGTAAAACACCATCAAGAATAATAACATATGCATAATAGGAGGCTCAGAAAAAGAGAGACAAAAAATATTTGAAAAAATAATTACCAAAATTTCCCAAATTTGATGAAAAATAATAATCTATACATTCAGGAATCTCAGTGAACTCCATGTAGAATAAACTCAAAGAGAGCCACACATAAAAAAATCATAGTCAAATTGAAAAAATCGAAGACAAAAAGAAAATCTCAAAAGTAGCAAGAGAAAAGCAACTTATTATAATCAAGGGATCCTCAATAAGATTAACAGCTGATTATCATAAAAAATCATGGAGGGAAAATTGTGGGGTGATATCTTCAAAATGTTGAAAGTAAAAGATTATCAAGCAAGAATTTGCTTTCATATAAACTCTTCTTTAAAAATGAAGGACCATTGAAACCATTTCCAGATAAATAAAAACTAAGATAATTTTCTGCTACCAGACCTGCCCTATAAGAAATCTAAAGGGAATCTTTCCAGTTGAAATTAAAGGAAACTAAACATTCTCTTAAATATATGCAAAGAAATAAAGAGCACTGGCAATGATAACTACATATGTATTATGAAAGATGGTACAAAAGTGTTTTCAACACTTTTCCTCTTCTATAAGTTTTAAAAGATAACTACACAAAGCAATAATTTAAAAAATTGTGTTGGTGGGCTTATGATGTATACAAATATAATTTATATGACAAAAGCAGTAAAAAAGAGGGAAAGAGAACAAGGGTCTATTGGAGTAATTTTTATATACTATTTAAATTGTTAGTTTTAATCAGAACAAGATTTTATCAATTAAGATGCTGATAGTAATGCCCAAGGCAGCAACTAAGAATATACTAGAAATATATAGCAAAAGATATAACAGAGGAATTCAAAAGGTACACTAAAAATTTCTATTTCACAAAAGAGAAGCCCATAATCCAGAAACAGAGGAACAAAAATAACAGTCATGACACATAGAAAATGAATAACAAAATGGCAGATATAAACCCTACTTTATCAGTAATTACATTCAATATGAATGGCTTAAAGACCTAAGGAAAAAACTAAAAGATTGGGAGAATGGATAAATAACATGATTCAGCTATGTGCTGTTTTAAACAGACACTTTAGAATAAAAATCAAACAGGTTGAAAGTAAAAGAATAGAAATAGATATATCATGCAAGGTGTAACCAACAGAGAAATGGAGTGGCTATATTAATACTATACAAAATAGAATTTAAGGAGAAATTGATACTAGAGACAAGAAGGACATTTTATAATGATAAGAGCATTATCCCATGGAATATAGCAATTATAAACATACATGTACCTAACAACAGAGTCCCAAAATACATAAAGCAAAAACTAAGAGAACTGAATGTAAGAATAGACAATTCACCAATAATAGTTGGAGATTTCAATACCCCATTTTCAATAACGGATGGAACAATTAAGTAGAAGATTGAAAATAGAAGACTTAAAAAAATAGAAGACTCAAACGGTATTATAAATTAACCGGACAAAACAGATATCTATAAAACACTAAACCCAGGGATAGAAAAATACACATTCTTCTCAAGAGGATCCAGAGCATTCTCCAGGATTGCTAAAGTCTGAATTGGTAAGGTTCCCTTAAAGTTCATACGTGGGAATTCCAACCCTCAAAGATGATAGTATTAGTAGGTGGGGCCTGTGGGAGGTGCTCAAACCATCGTGAAGGGGACTAGTGCTTTATAAAAGAGGCTCCAGAGAGCTCTCTGATCCTTTCCACAATGAGCGGCTACCAGCTATAAAACAGAAAAAGAGCCCTCGCCAGAGAATGTAACCATGCTGGCACCTTCATCTCGGACTTCCCAGACTCTAGAACTGTGAGAAGCCTACCTGTTGGTTATAAGCTATGCAGTCAATGGTATCTTGTTATAGCAGTCCAAATGAACAAAGACAAGGATAGATTGGGTGTTAGGCCACAAAATGTCTCAGTACATTTATAAAGATTAAAATCGCAGAGTTTTTTTAATTACAGAGATTGACTTGCTTATTCTAAAATTTCTGTGGACATGCAAAGGACCAAGAATGGCCAGGGGCCAGCCCCGTGGCATGACAGCTAAGTTCACACATTCTGCATCTGCGGCCTGGGGATTGCTGGTTCGAATCCTGGGTGCAGATCTATGCACTTTTTGTCAAGCCATGCTGTTGCAGGCGTCCCACATATAAAGTGGAGGAAGATGGGCATGGATGTCAGCTCAGGACCAGTCTTCCTCTGCAAAAAGAGGACTGGTAGCACATATTAGCTCAGGGCTAATCTTCCTCAACGAAAAAAAAGAATGGCCAAAACAATCTTGTAGAAGAACAAAATAGGAGGACCTACACTTGCTGGTTTCAAACCGGAAAATTACTGTGTGTGTGTATGTGTTACTGGCATAAGGATACATATAAAGTTTAATTTAATAGAATTAAGAATCCAGAGATTAGCCCTTCCTTGATATTGAACAAGGGTGTAAAGATAGCTCAACAAGGAAAAGTACATTCTTTGCAACAAATGGTATTGCCACAACTGAGTATCCACACCTGAAACTGAATTTTGACCCTTACCTCATACCATACACACTAATTACCTCAAAATGGATCATAAAGCTACATGCAAAAGCTGAAATTATAAGACACCTAGAATAAAATTTCACAGTAAATCTTCGTGACCTTGCGTTAGACAATAGTTTCTTTTATATGACGTTAAAAGCACAAGAGACAAAAGAAAAAATAGATGAATTGTACTTATCAAAACTGAAAACTTCTGTTCCTTAAAGGTCATGATCAAGAAAGTGAAAGGACAACCCACCTCACACTTAGAGGCTTATAAATAGTAATTAACTAATTAAGCTCACAGATTCTGTGACTGAGGAATTCAGACAGAGTATAATGGAAAAGACTTGTCTCCACTCCACAATGTTTCAGGCTCAGGTGGGTAGATTCAAAAGGCTGGAAGTGACTTCAATAGTTGAAAGCTATAATCTTCTGGAGCTTTCTTCACTGACATGTCTGGTTCCTGGGCTGACATGATTTGAAAGCTGGACTTAGCTGGGACTATTGATCAGAGTCCCTCATGTGGCCTCTCCAAGTAACTTGGACTTACTCCCAGCATGGATTTTCATGGTGGTCGGACTTCTTACATATCAATTTAGGGCTAGAAGACCAAACGTTCCAGTAATGCCCTAGCTGCAGAAGGTACATAGTGTGTTTCTTTCAATTTCTATTGTTTGAAGAAGTCACAAGCTCCACCAAATTAAAGGAAATAGGACAAAGGTCATAACTTCTTGATGGGGGTAATTTTTAAGTAACTTATAGCCATGTTTTAAAACTACTGCACTCTCTAAGGGAAACAAGCACTCAATAGAAAAGATTCAGTCACTAGGCATATACCCGCTCGTTTGGGATGGGAATGATTGAACCTCACTATTATTGGGCCTCACTAAGACCTACATGGAATGTTACTCAAAATTCTTCCACATTTATATTATATTTGTGTTTCAGGCCCTTTATTAAGAAATATCCAGCTCCATGAATTAATAAATTGGTATCTTGAAAAGGCAGTCTCATCTGAGCTTGGTTACAGTGAATCGGTTTCCTGAGTGAGAAGCCTGAGTGCTCAGATGAAATGACTCTAATTTAATAAGTCATGTTGAGGACTTGATATCAGAGACCCCACACATATACTAATGCCACCTGTGTGCATAATGGAGGAGTGACCACATTTAGAGTCAGACAGACAGGTTTCTAGATCCAGCTTCACCTCTGTATGGCCCTGGATAAATCTTTTAACTCCCTGAGCAACTATTTCCTCATTTGTGAAATAGAGATAATAACACATACCTTGCTGAATAACTGTGAAGTTTGGAAATGTGTGTATAAATATAAAACACACAAATTTTACTAAATGGTAATTGTTAATACATTAAATGAAATCTTAGCATACAAGTTATTTTTAATAACAGGAAATTCTAAATATCAGCATCTATTCACAGTTCTGTCTTCTAAACTATTTAAAACAATAATATTCACACAAAGTCCTCAGATCTTCCAATAAATATTTACTGAGTGCCAACCATGTGCCAGGCATTGTCTTCCAAACTGGAAATATACCAATGAACAGTGCAGCATACAATGAACAATGAAATATACCAGTAAACAAAATCAGATGGGTAACATCTAATGGTGGGAAAATAGTTCACTGAGAATCTTTGAGGTTCCAGGGTGTCCACATTTGAAGAGGACAGACCTATGCAAGGTTTGATACTCACTCTGCATCCTTTAGCTTCTCCCTACTGATCCTTAAACTTCCAGGCTATAAAAATCAGAAATAGATCTTTATATTCAGCTGCCAGAAGAAAGAGTCAAAGGGATCTGGGCAAATAAATTCAACGGGAAACTGCCCAACATAGCCTGCAGTGGGCCAAAGAGCATTCCTGTCTGAGGACAGCAAGATCCTCGCTTTCATCAACCTGGTGCTTCCCACCCTTTCCCAGACTTTCCACTAGGCAGTTGTAAGTGTGGCTTCCTTGGGCCTAGACTCTTCCCTCATGGGCAGCAGCCTTCTCGTCCCCTGATAGGATGGCCAGCAGAGTCTTGTCCATTCTGGTTCTGTATATCTTTCCTTCTACACCAGTGGACTTCCTGTGAGTCGCTCCCTGAGGCAGATGCTTTTCCTTTTTGATGGAGGTTGCTTCAGTTCCTCACTTACTCTGTTGAAAAATTTTGCCCTTATACAAGGAAAAGCTAATCTTCTATCTTGCACACACTGCAGCACTTCTCCTCAGATCCTGAACATTATCATTGTCCCAAAGTTACCATAGTTGAAGCCATCTATAGATGTGACTGAAAAATAATTAGATAAAAATGACTCTCACTGCCCAAAGGAATGTGGGGTCCTCAGATGTCCAGGCTTCACAGTAATTAAGACCTCAATTCTGGGGCTTGTTGTGGCCATGCCCATGGTGGCCTAAACCAAATCTTGTCTATTTTTTAAAAATTATTATTATAAAAGTTAAGGCTGAACTATTCTTCTATATTTGTAGTATCTTAGCAACCATACAAATAGCACAGAGAATTTCCATCAAACTGCCTGTATTTATCTTTTCCCAGCCACCCCATCAGTCCAGGGTTTTCTTGGGAGAACACTTCTAGCCCAAGAACTGAGTTTGGCAGTTATTGAGTCATAAGCCCTCTTTTAAGGAGGACGTGGTGACTGTAATTTCTGGCCTGAAGAGCTCAGTTTGTAATAGATGAGGTGTCTGGGGGAAGCTTCAGGGAAAAGAGAAATAGTAAAAGGGGTCTGGGCTGCACCTCCTGACACCCTTCACTTGACCTACTGGGCCTGTGCAAGATGTGGAGGTTTTTGCTCTAATGGTTCCAGTATTTTCCAATTGTCCATGGATTTGGAACATTTTCTGATATATGTCAACTACCCTCACATTGCAATATCAAAATTCATTTCTACAACACATCTCTCCTTTGAATAATGCTGTCCCAAGTTGTGGGAAAACATTATTTAAGTTAAACAAACAGAAAAAAACCTCCACTCCTCGAGCTGCAAGCCAAGGTCTCCACAAGCCAAAAAAAACTGATACTGAGATGTAAAATGAAATGGCAGGCAGATCTGGGATGAGTTATCGTATGATATTTGAAGGAAAGGCCAACATTGTCTAAGCAGAGGGTTCAAGTGATTTTCAAGCAATAAAAAGCTAATGATTATTACATGTTATAGGAAAAGAGAGTTAAACCTGTGCAATGCACAAATCAAGGGTATGTGGCTGAGGTGACTGCTAGAGCAGTAAAGGCAGCTGAGAGATGAAGCCAAAATAGGAAATCTCGAAGTAAAGGGGAGGGCCCAAGAAGTAGGGCATCAGACAGAATGAGTTAGAGTCCAGAACAAGGGAGAGACTAAAGGCTCCAGCATTTGTCAGACAAGAGTACAGGATGGTATAACCTTGATAAATTTACCTATTTACTGGAAAATTTGAGGACTTCATGTGAATATTATTGTTTTATACAGTTAGGAAGACAGAGCTATGAGTTGATGGTACTGTTTAGAATTTGCTGCCATTAAAAATAAGTTGTATTCTAAGGTTTCATCTGTTGTATTAGTAATAGCTACCATTTAGTAAATATTTAAGGTATTTCCTCTTCCATAAAATGACAATTAGACCCGATCTCATGGGGCTGTCATGAAGATTGAATTACCTTATATATATTACATATAAACGTACATGATGATTGGCATCGTGCATGACACATGATAAAAAGCACAATACATGGCAGATATTATCACCATAATCACCACTACATAGCCCATTTCTAAAAATAAAATTTATCACTTCAAGAGGGGCATTGGTAACATAAAGAACCAACAGGTTGCAAAATAGACTGCGTTTGACACACTCTTGCTTTTAAAACATTGCCTTGCATCAAAAAGAATTACAAGGAATCAAGTAATATCAGTAGATGAAGCTCGCTGAGAGGCAAGCAGAATAATGCCCCTCCCAAGGATGTCCACACCTAGTCCCCGGAAGCTGCGTATATGTTACCTTACAAGGCAAAAAGGACTTTGAAAACATGATTAAGATTATGGACCTTGAGATGAGAAGATTATTCTGCATTATCAGATTGGGCCCAATCTAATTACTTGAGTCCTTGAAAGTGAAAGGGAGAGGCAGAAGAGTGGGTCAGAGAGATAGAACAGGAGAAGGACTCAACCTTCGGCGGGCATTCTTGACTTTGAAAATGGAGGAAAGGGTCCACAAGCCAAGGAATGCAGAAAGCTCTAGAAGTTAGGAATGGCTCTTAGTTGATAGCCAGTAAGAAAATAAGGATCTCAGTCCCGCGACTGCAAGGAACTGAACTCTTCCAACAGTCTGCATAAGGAAGGGGTTCTCCCTCCAGAAAGGAAGGCAGCCTGCTGACATCTTGAGTATAGTTTGGTGAAACCTGTACCAGACTCTGATCTGCAGAACTGAAAAATAATAAATTTATATTGTCTAAGCCACTTAATTTGTGGTAATTTGTTATGGCAGCAACAGGAGACTGATATCATATCCAAAAATAAAAGATGTTTCCTCAGAGAGCAGAGAGTTCTCTGTCACTGGATAGGAAAGAGTAAGGGAATTAACATTTTGGACATCTCCTATCATCCATATATTATTTTATTTTCTCTTTTAAAATTCAGAATAACCCAGTGAACTATGCATTATTTCTATTTTATAAATGAGTAAACAGGTTCAGACAGCAAAATTAGCAAATTACTAAACAAGGTCTTCCTGACTCCAAAGTTCATGCTGTGACTAGTTTATCATTCTACCTCCTTATGCTTGAAACATTCACAGGGAATGTTTTTGTGTGAAGATTAAAGCAAGGAGTGAGGGGCTGAATTCACATTTTTCTTGTAGCTCTGAGACTTTTCCTCATTAGGATGATAGGTTTTTTCCCCTGACTTTCAACAGAAGACCTGCCTTTGTATAAATATCTAAAGCATTACATTTCACCTGATGCCCAAAGCTGACTCACCCTCACTGCACCCCCAGTGGTGATGCTGTCCCTAGAAACTCTTATATCTGAGTATCAGGAGACTCAAGTCAGCTGTAAGAACACAAATGCATTGTTTACAACAGGAAAGACTTGCTTAATAATTTAACTCAGAGCCTTCGAGGCTACCAGACAAGAAATATCTCCAGTGGGCAAGGACAGGAGATTGCATAGTCCCAATCACATCTCTTGACATTATCTGACCATTGGGATCCTTCCTTATTCCTGAAGTTGGCTCAATGTTATCTTTTCACTCAGGAGCAAGCTCAGATCTTGGCTTCTCTAAAAATAGCTGAGGCAGGCTGGTTGATTCAAACAGCTTTTCCAGGGCCTGCCTGGTGGCATAGTGGTTAAGTTTGCGTGCTCTTCTTTGGTGGCCCAGGGTTCCTGGGTTCAGATCCCAGGTGCGGACATATACACCACTCATCAAGCCATGCTGTGGTGGAGTCCCACATATAAAAAATAGAGGAACATTGGCACAGATGTTAGCAACAATCTTCCTCAAGCAAAAAGAGGAAAATTGGCAGCAGATGTTATCTCTGGGCCAATCTTCCTCACACACACACACACACACAAAATTATTTCTAAAACACTAAGGGCAAGCCCAAGGGATCCATAGAGGCCACATGAGGAATACAAAAGTTCCCCCTGGAAAGTCCAGGATTTGGGTTCTACTAGATACAATTTATGTTCATATGACCTGCTGTCACAGGATGGACCTACTCTCTAATCTCAAATGACCAGAATAACAGGCCCTGTGTCTTGGTTTATGCCTTAATACCTGGCCTAACTAATAATAAAAATAGGCAACAGGTTCAGAGAGACCTTCACCTTTCTGCTGATGAAAATGAGAGCAGACCCCATTTCCCACCTCTGTTGGTTCTTAGTCTTAAGACACTTTTTCTCCTAAGTGAATGACTTCAGGGATCATCTCGTACTTTGATTTAGACCCATCTATTTTGTAAAACGCTGACTTTGTTACTATACTCATCCACTAAAAGCTTTTTATGCAGTTTCCCAAAGTATAGTATTTATGTTCCTAGTGAGCCTCAAGAGGATTTTAAATGGTATTCACACTCATACTTTTATTTCAATAATTATGACATTAATATGTATACCTATTTTAATATGTCTAATAAAATTTTAACTAGTACACCATAATGATAACTTAACTGATATTACTTAGGATAAGTTTTAAATGGGATTCAAGTTACAGAAAACATAGTTCTTCATCCATAAAGGAGTGACATTAATTATGCCATAAAAAAACTAGAACACTGGGCAAAATACAGGAAACATCTGCTTTTATACACTGGACAGTAGGCAGCACCAGACTGTGACACCCGAGTAAAGGGAAACAAAGCAGGTAAGCTTGATTGCCTTGGCCTTCTGCCTGGAAGTAAGTTCTAGACCACAACACGGGAAGGAGAAACTCAAACAGAGCCTGGTGGTCTCTTGAATCTATGAGTCGTAGATCAGAGTTCAGGAAGGCTGAGGCAGCTAGAATTTGTGGGCCAAAGTACCATAAAGTAAGGAGTTACATGGTAAAAGAGCTCCAGAAGGATGCATTGAGTTTTTGGCTGAATACCAATCTAAATGTGCATATGGCAAAACTTTATAAGGCCAGGCAAAAAGTAACTGCTAGGAAAAGAACAATTACCTTGGACCTGTAAGCTAAACAACTCTTAGAGCTTGCACAGAGCTTGGAATCATGCTATCTTTCACTACCTAAGCCAAAATATCTTGTTGAATACAGGAGTCATTTAGTAGGGATCCCAGAAGTGTCACCCCCTAGCTGTGGGACTAAAGCATTCCTTGAGTAAACCAAATTCCTAAATATATGACCTAGAAAATCTTAAAAAGTAATACTTGAAGGGATTGAGCTACTCCATAGGTAGTGTAACTGCCTCACAAAGTTGACACTCATTAAAGAAATACAATAAAATCCAGAAAACTAAAAGACAATATCCACAATATGTGACACCAGTAAAAAATTACTAGACATGTATAGAAACAGAAAAATATGACTCATAAGTAAAAGAAAAATTAATCAATATATGTCATCGAGAAATGATAATAGAGATTATGGAATTAGCAGATAACCAGGTATAAAGAGAAATTCCAACCAGAGAGAGGGGTGAAACATTACATACATAGTACCAATGATACAAATAATAGCAGATTTCTTGTCAGGAACTATACAAGCCAAAATACAATGAAATAACATTTTTGTATAGTGAAACAAACAAAATAAAACTGTCAATTTAGAATACTATCTATAGTATAGATAGAATACTATCTATTAGAAAGTGCAAAAAGTAACTTTGTAAACTGTAAAAGTTAAATAAAAACATTTTCAGATAAACAGTAGCTGGAAGAATTTGTCGCCAACAGACCGGTGCCAGTACTTCAAGAAATGTTAAAAAAAGAGTTAATTGGGCAAAGAAAAATGATACCAGATGGAAATTTGTATCTATACAAATAAATAAAGAACACTGGGAATAATAAATATGTGGGTAAATATAAAAGCTATTTTTTTGATGGTTAAAGTTTTCTGAAAAAAATTACTGCTTCAAGTCAAAAATAATAACATTAAATGTATTGTGGGGTTTGTAATCTATGAAAACATAAACAGTATAAGAACAATAACAAAGGATGGGAGAAATAGAAATATACTGCTAAAGATTCTTACATTATACGAAGATGTACAGTTTTGGAAAGGAGCCTGAAATAAAGATGCATTTTATAAAGCCTAAAACAACTTTTGAAAAACTTAAAGAGCAGTACCATTAATAAGCCAATAACAGAGGTAAAATTGAAAAGTAATCCAAAAGAAAGCAAAAAAAGAGAAGAGGAACAAAGAAAATCCAAAACAGGTAAAGAACAAAGTAGCAGATTTAATCCAATCATATCTATAATAATAATAGTTCTTATCATTATTATTTTAAAGTCATGGAATTAGAAATAAATAGTCTAAAAACTCGTTACAAGACAAAGATTGTCAAATCAATATAAAACAAAATATTGTTTGTGATACATAGGTGAGTAATAAAGCACACATCATGAAGACTGTATAATAATGATTAAAGTTTTGGCAAACATTTTTTCATTAAAATATAATAACTACAGCATTAGTTTAATTAAAAAGTGCACACACAACGTGGGGGATTGGGAGTGAGAGTGTGTGAGGGTGCAATTCCCAAACGATATAATGATAAACATCATTGCATCTAATTCAAATCTTTTTGTGTGAATGGCTAAGATATTTTCTCTAATGTCACCTTCAAACAGTTAGGAGTGGCCCTAAGTAATCTATATATTCTTAATAAACCTTCTGATGTAATCAGTTATAAATTATGTATACTTTCTTTTGAACTTGTTCATTATTTCAGCCAATACTGTCAAGTGGAGACATAACTTCTATAATTTTATTATTTTCTATGTTTAATGCTTTCAACAGAAGCATAAGAAATATTCCTGTATACTCTGTCACATTTGATGTTCATAACAATTTTTTATTATAAGAATTTTCTATCCCCAAATTTCAAGTATTGAAACAGGTGTAAATAGATAAAATGTGTTATTTATGAGTTTATAGTGGTCATGTGGCTTAAATGAGGTTTTATATCCATGCTTTTTGACTTCAAACCTTGTCATGCTTCCATCCCACCTTCATGTTCTGCTAGAAAAAGACTCATAATGAACGTCCAGGTTTTCTTTAGTTCTTCTTCTCTTAATAAACATTTTGGATTTTTCTTCCTAGTTTTTATTTTTAAGCCAAAGCTTGTTCCCCTGGAGCGCATGCTTAAGCTGATCTCCTCATCATCTTGGCATTCTGCTTTCCTAAATCCAACATAACACCATGAAGACCTGAGGTCACCCCTAGGCCCACGTCCTCTGTCCCTTTCTGTTTTGTAGGGGTTGGAATCACACGGCCTAGACTTGGAGCGGGCCTTGCTGTGTACCTTGAGTAAGCTGTGGGTTTGCTCCAACCCTCGAGTTGCTGCACCCTGAAGGATATGATAACCCAAGGCTTGGTGGAGAACCATTGAGATCTATCATGTAAAGCTCTTAGCAGGGAATCTATAATGATATATACTCTAAAAATTGCTGTTTTTTTGGTTACTGCTACTGTTGTCACTAATGGAAGTTAAGAAAAACTTTTCGTATGACTTCTTTCAGATTTTCACCCTGGTACCAGTAAACTCTAGAGAGCTAGGAGTTTGTTGCGGATATAGGTCTCAGAGAAGCTTGACCTGGGGCATACAGCAGCCAGCAGCCAAGTTGGCTGTCCAGTCCTTGAAAGGTGACTAGTCTAAATTGAGATGAGTGTAAGTGTAAAATACAGTATAGAAAAATAATGTAAAGTATCTGTTGATAATTCTATATTAATAACGTGTTGAAATGACAACAGTTTAGATATTGGGCTAAATAAAATATTTTATTAAAATTAATTTCCCTTGTTTATTTTTACTTTGTTTTTTGGTGAGGAAGATTTGCCCTGAGCTAACATCCATTGCCAATCCTCTTTTTTCACTTGAGGAAGATTAGCCTTAAGCTAACATCTGTGCCAATCTTCTTCTACTTTTCATACATGGGACGCCTCCAGAGCATCGCTGATGAGTGGAGTACGTCCACATGCAGGATCAGAACCCACGAACGTGGGCCATCGAAGTGGAGCACACAGAACTTTAACCACTTGGCTACGGGGCTGGCCCTTATTTTTACTTTTATCATTTGGCTGCTAGAAAATGTAGAGTGACCTGTGTGGCCCCCTGTTGTTTTTTCATTGGAAAGCTCTAGTCTAGTGTTCACTTTCTCACAAACAGCTCAAAAGCAGAGTCAACTCTGTGCTACACCCTGGAGATAAAGACTCCCAATCTGTTCAGAACCTCGAGGAGGGGTTCTAGAAACAGACAGAGTTTTTATGAGTATTTAATGAAGCAACTTACATTCGGTTACACAAAGTTGAGCATATAGAGTTCAACAAATGTTAACTAATATTACTATTGCTATCTCTGTGTTAAATGTAAGGCTGTGTGGCTCTGGGATTTAGGAGATGTGGGAATCATCTAACCTCCTCAGACAACTGATGTGTTTCTGGACTCCACAGCATGCACTGCACTTAGGGAGAATCGTTCTAGAACTGGCCGGTCCCAGAGGCCATGTGACCAGCAGCAGGGTTGTGGAGCATCTGCCTGGGTCCATGGAGCTCCGCGATGCCACCCTGTGTGATCGCCTCTAACTCTGCAGTGCGGGGCAAATTACAGACGAGAGATTTGTGGATTGCTGACTTAAGTGGTGCAGAGAATGGATGTTTGGGTAAGGACGCTGGGGAGGCCTGTGCTTTCACCGCATTCCCTGAGAACTGACTGGCTTCTCTACCCTGTGTCTCACCCCCCACTGAGGTTTCCAGGGACCAGAGTGTCTCCTTGTGAGGTGCAGACCACTGGTGATTTATTTGAGGTTCTCCTGCCAAGTACTCTCAATGGGTAACAGGTTTTCACCAGAGCATCTCATCTTCCTTCTCCCAGTTCTCTCAGTTTCTTTACTTCTCGGTGCTAGATGTTAAACACATTCGGATGGACAATTTGGCTTGCTCAGCTCCTTCCTGGCCACTGCCTGTGCTGGCTTGCACAAATAAAACCTGAGCTGACAGCAGTGGAATTTATGAAGACCAGTAAGAAATGAGGTATGTGGAGCAGACCTCACACACTGTTGACCCTAGAAGTGCTGACGTCTCTATTTCCAGGCCAAATTGCGCAAATGGTAGGGCTTGCACCCTTGCAATTGCAAAGACCAAATATGCTAAGGTAATTAAAAGAAAATCGTTGATTTGTCTCTGGAAACCTAGGATTGGAAGTGTGCTGTGGGTCTCCTCTGCCCGTTCACCCCACACAACCCCGAGTTCCCAATTACCTCTAGGCCTGCCGCATCCCACAGTTGGGTGTGATTATTTAAATCCCACCCTAGGATCTGAGCTAGATCTTGAGCTCTAAAGAGACCACATCCAGAGATTTCCTTGTATGGCTTTCCTTCTGATGTTCTAGTTGTAGAGAAGAACAGAATCAATGTGAGCTGGTAACATTTCCCAGATCTCCTGTTGCACTAGGCGGTCTCCTTCTCCAGAATGGGAATGTGGGCGCTGTCTCCAGGCACGTGACAGAGCTCTGTGCAGTTTATATTTCACTGGTGGATTGTGATGCCCTCAAGGGTTGAAAGGAACTGATCGCCCTGTGAGGTTGAAAGGAACTGATCACAGAGGCCAATATACTTTCTCAGCCAGACTCCTTGCCTCAGAGTTGTATGTTCATAAGTTCCAATGGAGCCCTTCTGCACATAGAATTGGAAACATGCTCTTTCCAGCCTTGAAATATAAAGGAAACAAATAAATATGCCAAATGAGCATTTAATTTCTGTTAAATCACACACATACTATGTATATACATATACATGCATACACACATATATGTCTATACACATATTTATGTATGCATACACATATGCATAGATGTACATGCATTCATATTTGCATATACATGAACAGATAGATGCTTCTATGAATAAACATATATATACCACGTACGTACACACACACACATTACCTATTTCAGAACCTCTATAGACTTACTGGCAATGCTGATTCATACTGAAATCTGGATGAAAAGTTCACTAACTCCGATTCCTCATGATTTGACTGCTTGACTTTGAGAGCTGGGCACTGAAGATCCAACCCCTTCAGAGCTGGCTTGTGATAGGGACATTTGTTATTTCGAGTTAAGAATGTGCCTAGAGAGAGTGATTCCTCCTGAGCAGAGGGCACTGCTCCGTGCTGCCCTAGATCCCTGGAGGTTTGAGCGGATGCAGTGAGGCAGACCCCTGCTCTCCTCGCGTCGGGTGCAGAGCTGACCCTCAAATAAACTCAGCCACACTTCGCTATTCTACACATTTTAATTTCAGACAGTAATGTATGGCCACTCAAATGCTTTCCCTGGAAGTAAACACGTCTGAGGAGAGGCTGTCATGACGGGCAGAGGCACAAGTGCCAAGAAAGTGCTCCCTGCTTCCTTCCTGCCTCGGCTGTCAACGTGACAATTTCCAAAGTCAGGAACCTTGTGTTGGATGCCGAGAAATATTAATAACATAAAGTAAGTTCAAAGAAAGGAAAAAACCCAGACATGCTCCTAACAAATCATGTTTGGGAAAAACTGGAAATGATATTTGGAAATAACTTAGAGTTTGTCCAGCTCACCAGTCTCTGCTTTCTGGAATAGAAACCTCCCACCAGCCTGGATACAAGGCACTAGCTTGTGCAGGCAGGTTGCCGCCCTCGGAGTGCAAGCCAAAGGAGGCACCATGCACGTGAGCTTCATTTCTCTCCTCAGTCTTTCCCTTTTTTGCCCAAACAACCATCCCTAGGAAAATTAGAAAAAAGCAACTCTGATGATAATGGAAAAAGCAATGTTGCCTAAGTAATTGCCTGAGATTACCGCGACTATATCCAGTCTTTAAAGACACACGCATGCCGTTAAATGAACATGTTAGGTTTTTTAAAGAAATAGTAATTTATTGTGTCATAATCCACTGACTGAATTTAATGTCCTGCAATTCAGATTCGGGTCCACTGACATCAATGGTGCTTTGTCATGAAGTTGAGCAGACAGCAGCCTGTTAGTCTTGGAACATGATATTTACACCTCCCAGAGAACCGTCAGCACCTGAAACCCGACTTTCATGGGGGGGTAATTCTTCTGTTGGGCGCTACTTCCTCTTCTGAGTATTTTAGGGAAGACAAAGCAATAGTGTTAGCAGGACTCTTTGAAGTGAGTGTTGTGTGGTACCTGCATTAAACAGACTCAAGCTGCCTCATTCACGTGCCTCAGCTTAACGCAGCCCAGTCCACAACATATGGCATGGGTGTAAAATCACCCAAAACACGTGTGTATATGAATTGTCAGATTGTTTTATATCTTTTAAATCAAACTCAATTTTACCTCCACGTAGAAAGAATTTTGAACTTCATTGTTATTGGCAGACTCTTGCTGTGTTCACAGCGATTGCATTTCCCTCACAGTTGAAGTTAGATAGGGCCACGTGTCTAGATCTGGCCAATAAACCACCAGCACGGGTGGCATGCACCATTTCTCAGCTGAGATGGTGCATGTCACAACATGCACTGAGGTGGTGAAGTCTCAGCTCTACCCTCCAGCTCTCTCCTTCCTGATCAGCAAGCTTCAAAATCATATTTTCCAGATGGTGTCACTCCATATAGAAACAGGTCATCAGATCCACATTCAATTTTCTGGAAGCAACAAAGAAATTTTCACTGAGTTAAGCTAGGGACATTTAGAAGTTAATTTGTTATCATCGTGTAGCCCAATTTACTTGGCTAATTGTGTTCTCTAGGCTCATACAGGAATGGGAGGAACATGAGAGAGGGGCCCTTTCAATGCCACTCTGTCATGGTGGCCACAGATTTGCTGAGTGTCTGAGCTCTAGCGACCCATTTAAAGCAGGTGCCTTTGGTGATTCCACACCATATTTAAGGGTCAGAAGTTTTACTCTTGCCAAGGGGAGCAAGGGAGAAAGCCCGAGATTCTGAGCGATAAGGCAGCGCTGAGGCAACACCCTCCAGATGCACTTCGCTCCCTGGCGGTTTGCACCGGGGCCGAAGGGACACCGTGGGCGGGTTACAGGGAAGTGTTGTTGCGCCTGTGGGATCTGAGGCTGCCATGGTCAACTTACTCGCAGCTAAGGATGAAGGAGGAGCAGAACAGCCTCCAGAGGAGAGCAGGTTTTTCTCTTCTGCCCACGATGTGCCCTAGCATCAAGCGTCTGAAGGCTGAATAACAGGAAGTGGAAGGAAATGTAGCAAAATAAAATCCCTACCCCAAACGGAAGTATATGTTTAACATAATTCCTGACAAACCCCAACAATATTTTTTATAGAAATACAGAATCTTATTCTAAAATGTATGTGGAAAGGCTCCATAATAACCATGACATTCCTGAAAAAGAACTTCGATAGAAGAATAATTCAGTAATCAAGAGAGAGTGGTGTGGTGGAAGAACAGACAGATCAATGAGACAAAATAGACATTCTGGAAATAGCCATGCTAATAAGCCCAACCGATTTTTAACAAAGGTGCAAAAGCAACGCTACAGAAGAAAGATAGCCTTTTCCATAATCGGTGCTGGTGCAACTGGACATCCATCAACGAAGAAGCGAATCTCAACCTAAACTTTACACCTTTTATATAAATTAACTCAAAATGGACTGTGGACTTAAATATAAGACGTAAAACTATAAAACTTTCAGAAAAAAACTTAGGAGAAAATCTTCTGGACCTAGGGCTACATGAAGAGGTTTTAGACTTGACATTAAAAGCACAACTTGTAAAAGGAAAAATTGATAAGCTGTAGATCATCAAAAACTTTAAAATTTGTCCAACAAAAGACTCAAAGACTCTATAAAGAGGATGAAAAGACAAGTTGCAGCCTGGGAGAAAATATTTGCAAACAACATTTCTGACAAAAGACAAATTTCTAGATTAAATAAAGAAATCTCAAAATGTAACAGAAAAGAATACTCTAGTTGGGAAAAGGGTAAAAGACATGGATGGACATTTCGCTGAAGAAGATATACAGGTGGCAAATAAATACGTAAAATTATGTTCAACATCATTAACCATTAGAGAAATGCAAATTAAAACCATAATAAGATATTGCTACACTATCAGAATGGCTGAAGTAAAAAAATAGTGACAATACCAAATAGTAGTGAGGATGAGGAAATACTGGGTCATCCACACTTTGCAGGTAGGAATTTAAAATGGTGCAGTAACTGGAAAACTGTTTGGCAATTTCTTAAAACATAAGATGCAACTATCGTAAGATCCAGCAGTTGCACTCCGGGATACTTAACCCAAAGAAATGAAGTCTCTTGATCACACAAGAATCTGTACATGAGTGTTTATAACAGCTTTATTTGTAACAGTCAAAATGAAACAACCCAGATGTCTTTTGTGGGGGTAATGGTTAAACAAACTGTGGTCTGTCCACAGCATGGAATACTACTTAGCAATAAAAAGGAACAAACTGTGGATACACTCACAGACTTGGATGGTCTCAAGGGAGTGATGCTGAGTAATAAAAGCCAATCTCAAACGATCACATATTGAATGATTCCATTTATATAACATTCTTGAAATGAAATTATAGAGATGGAGAATGAATTAGTGGTTGCTAGGAGTGAGGGATAAGGATGGGGATGCAGTGCCTATAAAGAGATAATACACAGAAAATTGTTGTGGTGACGGAACAGTGGTGAATACTGTGGTGGTGGTTACACTAATATACATATGTGGTAAAATTGCATAGAACACATGTGTACACACATAAATGAATGCATGCAAACTGATGAAATCTGAATAAGGTTATGGCCTCTCAATGCCAATTTCCTGGTTTTGACATTATACTGTAGTTATGCAAGATGCTACAACTGGGGGAACCTGGTTGAAGGGCATACGGTACTTTCCTATACATCCTTTGCCACTTCTTGTAACTCTATATTATTTCAAAATAAAAAGTTAAAGAAAAAGCCTCTGATTGCAGACCATGCCCTTAGATTCCTTGTTTTACAGACTACAGTGGGCTACCTGCAGCAGCATCTGCCCTGTCTTTGATTCTCCCCTTAACTTCTGGCAAAGACTCCAGATAGAGGAGGGAGAGTGGCTCTCTGCTGACTGAAACGCAGCTAAATAGAGACTCCCGAGTCTTAGGCTTGACATGGAGTGCAGAACTCACTCATGTTTTTATCATTTGTTCATTCAGGAAACAGGCATCAGTTGAGTACCCACTGTATGCTAGGCCTATGCTAGGACACGGGACACTAAAACCTGCACCCTGCCTGCAAGAAGGGCTCCACTTTTCTCCTCTATTGTCATGATGTGTCATAATGGGGCCTGACAAGTAGACAGTAGAGGTGAACACAGGGCATTGGGGGATCCCATGCAAGCGAACAACCCAGCTTACAGGCTTAGACACTGAAGTCAAAACCAAACTGAAATTAAGTCAAGAGCAGGTAGACTGTTTCAGGTGGAGAAGAAACCATACACAAAGGTGCAGGCCATGATGCAGTCAAAGACATGGTGGAGATCCTTGGGAACTATGGTGCCAGGGAGGCTGGTGAGGCTAGAAGCCTCAGGTAAGAGATGGGCTATAGCCCAGGGCAGATGTGGCTGTCCTGAGAAGACTGCCTCCAGGCAGAGCCAAAAGGAAGCTGTTCAAGGACATACAAGTAGGGTCGCCCACCGGAAGAAGGCTAGTTAGAGAGAGAGTCTGGCCTCACAGGCAGCAGGATGAGGGCTGAGAAGAGAGTGAGTTTGAAGTGAAGAACGAGAAGCAGGGCCTGGAACAGTTCCAGGGCACAAAGGAGGCAATGAGAGCAGCTTTTCATAGAATGCTCAGCCATAGGCTGGGCACAGCCAGAGGGGTTCAGTGTGCAGCTGGCAAGCAAACATCAATGTACATGGCAGCAGCAGCACCAGCATCCTGGCCTGGTGAGCGTTTTACAGTTTACACAGGCTCTGCATATCTCACTTACTAGTGGTATTGATTAATTAGCAGCAGTACAGTATGGTGCATGAGGACTCTTGTTCTCAACTTGTGTGACTTGGCTTCCAGCGCTGGCTTTACTAGTTACAAAAAAAGACCATCTTAAGCAAGCTGCGGATTTCCACTACTATCCAAAAGCAGAGTGTTCCTATGAAAGCTTTTGTAAGCAGAAATGACATAAAGAGAAGAAGCAATTACTATTAATTTATATGGGAAAAATTTTTGAGTGTTCCCAGATCCAAAATATAACCTGCCAAATCATACTACACCAAATAATACCACAGAACACGTAAAACCTAAAATAACTCTAACATATACTAAGAGAAGGAATGCTATGATAAACACACAGCCTGCATAAAGAAGAAATAAGGTATGTACAGTGTAGGTTTGCTTATCAAAATTGAGAAGACAGCGAGCACACTGGAAGGCCAAGAGGTGGAGGTGGTGATGATGGTGTGTTAGGCTGGGTTGTAGGAGGTTAGGGTGGTGGGAGGTACAGGAGACTGGGATGCAGCAGAGAGAGGAAGAGGGTCATCTATTAGCATCTCACCGTTGCACGTATCCATCAGGGCAAGCAGGTCGCTGACATCAACACCTTCCTCTGTCTGCCTGCCTGCATGTCGAAGGTTGAGGTTTGTTGTCTGTCGTGGCTGATGTGGAGGCTTGAAATACGAGTCTGCTGGCTGCTCAGCCTCTACAGTGGCTCACTGCAAAACCAACGCTGAATGCAGTTTTTGCTTTTTGCTTTTTTTTCATAAAAGCGAAAATTCTCCTCGGATTTCTTTCAGTTATCAAAAACAGGCACTAATGTGGGTCTTTCCTGAAAGGGAAGTGGCGTAAGGCAAACTTTTGGGTAGCAGGGGAAACCTGTACCCAATTTCTCAGATTCTCAGTTTTCTTCCCCACACAATAAACATAACGTTAACCTACATGATATTGTTGTGAGGATTACATAAGATCATGAGTAAGGGGCTTGTCAGAGGGCTAGGCACAGAGTAAGTAATCGTTACTTATAGTTATTACTACAATTACCACTACATCATTATTATTATTATTCCTTGACTTGATAATCCCCGAAGTGTCTTCCGCTGTGTTTCTACAGCACCTCTCTCCGGAGAGGCGAGCTTTTCCAGGTCAGGCCTGGAATCCCCCTAGATAAATCAGGGACTGGAGAGTCAGGCTTCAATGTAGACACGTCATAGAGGATTTCCAAGCACTCTAGTGCAAGGTCAGGGTGGCCAGATCTATATATTTCTAGCGTAAGCTATTTTTTCTTTTAGGCTTTTTATGGGCTTGGGTACAAGTCAAGTTCTTCATCCTCATTTCCTCCTGTAGCCTCTTCCTCACTCTTTGGAAGTGAGACGCCATAAAGAGACTTCCCCAGGGGGCACTGAATCATGAAAGCAAAGAAAGGCATTTCACGGCATTGGAGAACATCCTTTGATTTTTTCCAGGACCACATTTTCTTCTCCAGTTAGCTTTGTCTTCTGGTTGAAGGATTAAAAAAAAAAAAAAAACACCACAGTAAAGGCTCCATGTATCTTTTGAAAGGTAAAATAGAGCCAGCTGAACCTAATCAACTTTCGGAGGTGACATAAATACCTGCCAGGCTATAAAAGCACAATCACTCTGATATGGCAAAAGAGAAGTGAGAGCTATAATGGGAATATGGCCCACCAATTCCAGGATAAACACTTCTCAAACTTGCTTTGTGCTCATGCCTGTCAGAGTTTGGAGGCTGGGCTGAGGATTAGAAAGAGAACTTTAAGTGAGGACTCCCAGAGAGCCCACACCTTGGTCCAGGTGCTTCCTGGGGATTGGAGCTTCCCAGTGTGTGTGATGGAGAGAAATGACAGCTTATGGAAGCCAAGCAACCCAGTGAAGGGGTGTTGAGGATGATGTTGTGGGGGATTGGAATTGGCCACCACAAGATATGTCTCTTTGGCATGAGGATTATTTTGTTGTGGTTACTTTTAAAAACTGCAGACATGAGAGAAGCTCTGAAAAGTAGAAGTTACTCTCTGTAAGAGACATTTACATTTGTAAGGGAAATGTCCATCTATAAAGGTGTCTCCCTCTCTGTACCAGGAAGAAGGGGGGGTTGACCTTGTCTCTAAAACCTCTTATCAATGCAAAAGGCAAGGACTTAAATCTGCATAATAACCTTATTCTTGTTTACTGTGCTTTTCTGTTAGTCTCCCATAACTGAGTGCCTCCACCCCGAACATCTCCTTTATAGCTGAACATGGTATTTAAGATGATAGCCTCTGCCATTTTGGCAAGTTGCTCAGTTTTCCTAAGTCTCTTCTATGTATACATGTTATAAAGCTTTGTTTAATTTTTTCCTGTTAGTCTGTCTCGTGTGAATTTAACTCATAGCCTGGCCCTAAGGACCTAGAGTGGGTAGAGGAAATGTCTTCCTCCCCTACAATGTCATGGGAGGTTATCCTCTTTTCTGCTTGGACAATAAAGGTTTTAACTATGTGTCTAGTCTCATCTTCATCAAATTCAGCCAGTTGGGATGATTCACAAGTCTCGTTTGGGCTGCAAAACTTTCTTCCCTCAGGGTCTACAAGTAGAGCTTTCCCTTCCTTTGCAATACTCCCCCAAGTTGAGCCTTTTGGCCCCTCAGACATCAGCAGGTAATTAATGGAAAATATCAGGGACATCATAACTTTTCAATAAAATTCAACTTCGCCTTTTCCCTCCAGAGAGAACTTACGCCCTCTTCTACCCTGCACAGTGACCCACAACTTTCTTGAATATCCTCACACTTCTATTTTCTCTTCTGTTCTATCTTCTTTAAAACTTTATCCCCTTCTACTTGGCCATTATGTGTTAGTGATATGGGGCCACTGAGGAATGTCAGAATATTGGGGAGGTTGGATAAAAGCTGGTCTGGTGACTTGAAAGAGACAGACCTACTTGAAACAAACCTGGGGAGGCTTGACTTGCCCAGGTGTAGACCAGAGCTAGGATGTCCCTTCCTATACCCTCTGTTTGTATTATGAGCCACAGCACAGTCCCAGCCACATATGTTGTCAAGCCTTGTCAGAGAATGAAGAGTAGTTTCTCTCTTAGGCTCTAAGGGTCCCATTTGGGCTTAAACTGGCTCTTTTGCTCCAGTGATGATCTCTTCTCCTTGGATGGACCCACATACAACCTGCCACTCAGGTTACTCTGAGATTCAAACCAGCAAATACTCCAGCTAACTGCAGCCCCAAGGGAAGGGATTCTTCCAGACCCTTATCTCAGTCCTGGCTGTGTCACTTGTCAGCTGTGTCACTGGGTTCTGGCAGCTATGGTGTCAAAGAAGCTGTTGTCACCAGTTTGGTGTGCACCAAGGCAAAGCAGGAGCATGGAGACATACCAAGAGGCAAGATAGGAAAGAGATAATAGGTAATTCTCTTCATCCTAAGCAGCTTCCCCTCCTTCCTCCTCTGCGCTTGGAATCGAGGCCATTTTCTTAATTACAGAGACTGGGCTACTCAGTTAAAAGGCTTGGTAAAAATAAACATATCTGCATGGGAACTGCGAGTGTGTGTGCATGTGTGTGCGTGAAGTGAAACAGGCTCCTAAGCTAGCTTTTCATTCATTTCTGAAAATACTCCCACAGACACTTTTATTTTAAGAGGTTTACTATTAAACAACATTAATAGACAGAAATAGCAAAAAATAACAGGACTGGGGAAGGGACAAAGGGTCCTAACCTTCTTCTGAGGTGATTCTGGATCTCCCCTCACACTTTTGCTCTCTGCTGTCATTCCTAACATTGGGGATCACCAAACCTCAGTCCCATCCACCTTGATTTTCCTCCCCTCTGTAGGTCAAGCTGCAGTGCCCAGAATCTCAGAAGATAACATGACAGAAGGCACTACTTGCCTTGAAGGCTCACTTGCAGTTTGGAGGCCCTTGTTGCAAGGTACTGCCCATTTCCCTGGGCCTCAGTGGCTCACCCAAGACCCCCCCCCCCCCCTCAGGAATCTCTCCTCAAACCTTTGATGCCCTCCCACGCTGTCCTAGACGCAGTGGTTCCCTGGTCATGCAGCTTGCCAGAGAATCTGACTGGGAAGCAGGATTTAGAAGTAGAAGGAAGAATCTGGCGAGGAAGCAGCAGGAGTGTGGTGCCCACTAGGTGGGCTTGGATTTAGAGTGACAGAGGGGAGAGCGCTCAGAGCTTCATATCCTTCCAACCAGTGCTCAGTCCTGGAGGGATGCAGTGAGAGGAGACCTCAGCTGGATCCAGGCTCCCTCTGGATCATGACCAACAATGACACAAGGCTTCTTCCACCAGGATCACAGCAAGAACAACTCCTCATGTGGCACACGGAAGCATTCTCTGTTGTTTCAGGGTTCCCGAATCTTGCCATTTAGTACCTCAGTTTCCTTATCTGTAAAATGGACAGAACAATAATAGATATCTATAAAGATATGAAAGCTAATACTTTTGAGAGCTTACCATACGTCAGCCACACATGCTTGTGCTTTTTATGCACTGTCTCATTTAGTCTTTAAAACAACCCACTGAGGGATATGTATGATTACTTTAATCATTTTACAGGTGAGAAAATGGATCATTTCAATGATTTGGGCATAACAAATAGAAGACATTCATATCATCACCATCATCATTATCATTGTCATCATCACCATCATTTCTTCATCCACCCTCTTCCTTCTTATCCTTCTCTTGCTATCCTCATTCTCTTCTTTCTTTTATTTCTTCTTTCCAGCAAATAAGTAGGACAGGTGCCACCCTTAGCCCTGGCATGTCTGAGGCCATTGTCAATAATCAGTCACTGCATTTTTTTCCTTCTGAGCCCTGACTAGGCCTTAGGAGTCCTCCTCAATGCAGTCATCCATCAGCAGTTCAGTGAAGTTGGAAAATGAGATAAAACTTCTCTGTCGCACAGGCCTTCTCTAACTATCTTGATTTATTATTCCCAGAATCACCACTAATGTGTCATCTGATGTGCTTCTATTCACTGGTTTCCAAGGAAAAAATACCCTCAGAGTCCAAGAGGATTGAAGGGAATCTGCATAAATAGTGACAAAGTGCTGAATTTATGCCGTGCTAGCAAGGTCCAATGTGGGCATTATGATTTGTGCTGTGGCCAAGAAGAATGAATTTGAGGCAATAAAGGGCTCAGGACTCATGTTTTCCATTAAGTCTTGGAAACAGGGGACAGAGTTTAAATTGTGTTCGTGTGAGTGGGTGTGGTTTGCAAACTCTTCGTTTTCCAGAAGGAGTACAGGTCCATCTTGCTTTAAGAAACCCAATGTATCAGCAGAGTTTCTAAAGGACTCATGGACCTAGGTGTCCCAATGAGTTCCTATTAACAGTAACAGTTTACAAGACTCAACATATGGCCACTGATGTAGATTGCCAGTCTGTCCCTCCTTAGTATTTGTTTCTAGGAGTGGTTTCCAATAAACTCATGACCAAGTTCCCTCTCTCTGGGTATGGCTGCTGCTTCTCCTCACTTATCGGTTCTCGGTCACTATTCTTCCTGATACCATGCAGCTTCTGCCTGGGGGAGAGAATTATGACTCTTCAGAGTTTAACATTTTCTGAGACACTTTCAAAATCTCCCACTTCTTCTTCAGTTACCATGGCACCCTCCTTCTCTATCTGGTATAATAATTTTCTCTCAGGGATGCTAAGACTTTTCCAGGAATCATCGAGCTGTGGTTGTCTCTACTAAAAAAGGTGCATTCATGTCAGGGTATACTGTTCTGGAAAATGAAGAGTATAGGTATGGTGAATGTTGGACAATGACAGTCCAGTGACAGATTATTTGTTTTGTGTAGCATCACCTCTCCCATCTGCTTGGAGAGGAGCTTCTGCTGTGCTCCTGAGGCAAAAGTTTGGGAAAAATTCTCTTCTAGGATTCTTTCCCCTAATAGAAAAGGATTTCTGATAAGACATCCCAACATATGCAAGACATGTTGCCCCATCACACAATCCACATGGGTTCCATTATAGTTCAAGGATACTCCTTTGCCTCCATGCACACAGGCTTCTGTTGGCCCATCACTTTAGTTTGCTGAGCATCAGTAGATATGTTTGAGAGTTAAAGTTAGGCTATAGACCCCAAATGTGGAAATGATGACTTAGAAAACAAGAATTTGGTCTTGAAATGCATGTGTCGCGAGGTGGAGTTTCCAGAATGGTGGGTGGTATGCAGAACTTAGCAGATAATCTCCCCATTGAAATGACAATTTGACTGGTGAAAATCACAAAAAACAAGTTCACCTTTAGAAATTATCATAAGGGCATATTGAAAATAGAGAAACATTTATTCAAGGATATCTACTAAATCTTGGTAAGAACAGCAAGAAACTATGACAGGTGAACCACAAACTGCTCCCACCTCCATCCCACCCCAGCCACATGTGACAGAAGCTCCACTCTGGGCACTCTATTCCAGATGTGTTCAGTCGAGAAGATGGGGCCTCCCTCTCCCTCCAGATCCCAGTCTACAGCTTTGGCTTCACCCAAAGAGGGGCATATTTCCACCCTGTCTCATCCCCCTCAACTCTGTTCTGGGGGCATGTGGCTAAGAGGACTGGAGCTTGCCTCCCCTACCCAGCTCCCATTCACAGGGCTGAAGCTCTACCCCAGACATGGAAAGTTGAAAATAGTGAGACTCCAATTGTCCATGCCCTAGCTTGCTCATTGGGTGGAGGTCCCATACCAGGAGAGACAAACCTAGAAGACCAAGGGCTACCATCCTTGACCCGTGACCACTCACAGATCAGGGCTATCACTTTGGGAGGAGTAGATCCTACCCACAGATCCTGTGCAGTGCCACAAGGATTCTGCACACAAGGAGAGGAAGGCCTTATGGATGGATTGCTCCACATCTCTGCCTGAGGGGACTGACTCCACCCAAAGAGCACAGAATACACTTTTTTCTCAAGTGCACTTGGAACATTCTCCTCTATGTGGCTCTATTTGAGGCCATAAAACCAGACTCAATATATTTTAAAAAAATGAATTCAGACAAAGTATTTTCTGAGACCAGAGTGGAATGAAATCAGAAGTCAATAAGAGAAGGAACTTTGGGAAATGTTCAAATATATGGAATTAAACAACATACTCCTAAATAACCTAATGGGTCAAAGAAGTCAAAAGTAAAATTAGAAAATACTCTGAGATGAATGAAAATGAAAATACAATGTATCAGAACTTTTGGGATACCATTCTTAAAGGGAAATTTACAGCCATAAATGCCTACATTAAAAAAAAAGAAGGAAGATCTCAAATCAATGACCCAACTTTCTAGCTTAATAAAATAAAAAAAGAAGCAAATTGAACTCAAGGCAAGCAGAAGGAAGGGACAAATAAAGAATAAAACACAAATAAATGAGAATAGAAAAATAATAGAGAAAATCAACATGACCAAAAATTGGTTCTTTAAAAAAGTCAACAAAATTGACAATCTTTTAGCTAAACTGACCTAGAAAAAAAAGGAAAAACCAAATTACTAAAATCAATACTGAAAGAGGGGTATTACTACTGACCATACAGAAATTAAAACGATTATAAGAGAAGAGTATGCCAACAAGTTAGATAATCTGGATGAAATGGACAGGTTCCTAGAAAGACACAAACTGTGAGTGATGTTCACGTTACTGATCCTCAGAGCACCAGTACCTTCTAAGTCAGTAAGGAAAGATTTCATTTTGCCCCATCACTTTCTTTGGAAATTGCTGTTCTCAGCATTAATTGCAACAGTAGTGACTAAATCAGTAAAGAGATTAACACTAAGAGACGAGACCATGTAGATCCACATGTAGGGTGACCAACCATCCTAGTTTGCTTGCAACTGTCCTGGTTTTAGTCCTCAAAGTCCCTCATCCAAGGTGAACTGGGAAGGTCGCAGTAAATTTATCACTCTAATGCAAAGGCATATCCTGGGGAGACTGTTCTTGACAGAAAGGCTCATTCTCCTTCTCCACTGACTAGCTGAGGTCTGGCAGCTGATGAGACTGCATTATTACCTCTCTGAGCCCTAGTTTTTAAATCTTCATAGTGGGAAAAATAATAAACACATCACAGGTGTCTTATAGAGTGATACATAAATATCCTGTTGTCCCACAGTCCTAGGTCGTTAATAAATATTACCCTCTCCCATGCCTAGCTAATTCCTAGGGTTCTTAGCCCTCTAACCCTGCCTTTAAACCCAGGACACTAACAAATCCTGATTTGGAAATGCCAATGCTATCATCTAAGTCAGACTTGCACTTGTGGCTCCTGGAGTCCTGGCTTGTTGTGGCTCCTGCTCATAGGTCCCTCTCATCATGCTACCCCTGACTAAGTCTCCCCTTGAAAACCTAAGACTGGTATCTGGCCATGTTCTTGCCCATTTCCCTAGAAGGTGGTCCCATTCCTCTGAACCCTAGACTCTCCCTGATGCTGATCTCAGGAAGTTTTCTGTGGTCTGTCTGCCTTTTGGGGCAACTCCTTTTCATGAGACTTCCCTGATGCCGACAGCCTGGCCATGCTCTCACCAGCTGTCACCCTTACTCTTGGCCCTGAGGTTTCTGCCCATTTCTGACAGATGAATCTGGGCGTAGTGCCTACCCACTCAGCGGGTGTTTGGTTCAAGTCCTCAATGCCACCATGCCCTAGCTGAGCCTCTCATCCCTCTGCCCACTCCATGCCCCATCCCACTCATCTGAGCTCATTAGTTTCAGGGATGATCCTGTAGTCTCTGCAATTCAATGTAATAGTGTTTCTTTGTGGTCTAGCTCCACCTGCTATTGCTTCCTGTGACAGAGGAGGAGGGAAATAGTCCTCCCTTTGTCAAGGAACCTGTGTTTTAGAAATCATGAGCAGTACACAGGTCCTTTCGTCCTCCAGGAACTGGGTAATCTTTTCTTTCTATTACGCACAGGTGTGCCTGGCTTGTCCTTCCCACTCAAGTGCTCAGAAGACAGCACACGTGTGTTCCAATCAAGGGTTCAGGGATCCAACTCATTGGATGAGCCGGGACTTGTTGAGCATCTCCCACTGATGCCTGCTTGGTAGGTAGCACTACAGTGTTGAGATATCCTCATCTAACAGGAGGAAACTTTTAGCATCCTGATAGAGCTATGGAAGCAGGTCTCACCCCAAGGAAACAAATGCATCAGAAGAGGACATAAAAAGGTCTCCCTGGAGCTTACCCAGGGTGAATGCACATGTTCCTGGATTGTGTAGGGAGCTGTCCTTAGAGAAGTGGTGGAGGAGAGGAACAGGAACAGGACTACAAGAGCTCAGCTAGCCTTTTGGGTGTGGCAGCCAGGCAGCCCAGCTCCTCCCCACACTCCCTCCTGCCTCCTGTCCATGGGTTGGCCCTGCAGGGGGCCCTGGCTCGTCCAGGACACCTACAAGAGCTCAAAGGTGGCTCCTCCTGTCTTTAATTACATGCAGATATGTCTCTGTTGTTTTTTTCAAGTCAGGCTGCATCCTTGGTTATCACTGGGAAACAATGCACCTTTTCTACAGTCGTTGATACAAACTAGCCCAAGATGGGGACGGGGAACAACACCAGACCTCCTTGGGTACTGAGCACAGTTAAGAGCAATCCGGCCATCCAGAAGCTTCCTTTAGACCAGGGTTTCTAAATTTTAGTAGGGTTGACATATGAGGCTGGGTAATTCTCTGTTGCAGGAGGACTGTCCTGTGCATTGTAGGATGTTGAACAGCATCCCTGTCCTTTACCCACTACCTTCTAGTAGCATCCAACCTCTACATTTGTGACAACCAAAAATGTCTCCAGACATTACCAAATGTCCCATGGGGGTTAAGATTGCTCCCAATTGAGGACCAGTGGGGGCTTTAGAGTCAGATCAACCCAGGTTCAAGTCTGTCAGCATCCCTCAACAGTGAAGCCCCTGTCCACTCTGTAGCGTAAGAATGATGCTACTTACTCTCCTGTGCTGTCTAGGGATAAAATGAGTAGATACATATGAAGCATTCCTTTCATGAGGGCACTCAAGTCATCTCTCCTTTTGCTACCTCTCACCCCACCCTGTGGCACTACCACCACTTCCCTCTGACCCATTCCCCCTGCCCTTCCCAGACCAGCCTTTTCTAGGCAGCTCTGGACATTGGTCTTACAATCTCTGAGTCATGGAATGTGTGAGCTGGAAGGTGTTATTTCATACAACTCCTTCATTGTTCAGGTGGTGAAAGAGAAATCAGGTGGGTCGACTTGCCCAAACCTATGGGATAGTGCAGGACAGAGAAAGGATTCTCACCAGCTTCCCACCTTCTGAATTTGTCTCTCTGCTTTACCCCTCTCCCCTTCTTTTACACTCATTATCCCACTGGATTCTCCAAAGCCCCTAGCAGTAAGGAGGCAGACCAGGGATGAATGGTCTAACTTTGCAAGGAGGGAAACTGGGGCCCAGAGATCTCAGAGAACCTTTTTAAATCACACGGCTAGTTAGTGACAGAACTAGGACAAAACTGAGCTGTGCTGGCCCCTAATTTGTGCTCCTTCCAGTGCCGCTGCACGTTGAAAGAGGAAGGAGGGATCAGTCTGAAGCCTTGGGCAGAGCCTGTAGGAGAGACCTGTCAGATCACGCAGGCTGCACCGTAAAACAGCAGTTCTGCAGTAATTGCTTGTTAGAGTCACCAACGTAGCTTAAAACAAACAAACAAACAAACAAAATGCCATGGCCTTACCCCAGATCTGGGTCATCCATATACTAGAAAGTTCCACTCTGGGGATCCAGATGTGCAGCCAAACAGGGGGCTACTAGTGAAGACACTCCCACTTGCACATGAAAGTAGCCCTCAGATGCAGTGTACTGAGGGCGACCTGCTGCAAGGATCTCTGTGCTGGGAAAGGGAGCTTGTGCCTGTGTGCTCACCTGTTCCCGCAGAGGCCTCCTTCTTAGCAGAAGTGATTGGCAGTGATGCTACGGGCTCAAGAGCTCCCCTCTGACAGAACTGTTGGATATACAATCCAGTGAAAGTCCAGGAAAAGACTTTTCTTTCTACCTGAAATACTCCTTGTTATAAAGTGAATCTTTGTACAATCAAGAAATTATCCTTTTTATTTGTTGGCTTGAATGTTTTCTTTTCTTTTTTGCTTTTTTGATGCAGTAGTCTTAACTGGTGAAACAGTGAAAGCTAATTTTCTTCCTCTTCCCATAGGGCATTCAGTGGGGTTTTGTGTTCCAGGCTCTGAGCTCCTTCTGCCCAGTGAATGTTAGCAGCTTTCACGTTTGGAAGTTTTGGGAAGATGGGGCCACATTCACCCAAGAAAACAATTAGCTGCTGCTGAGAGTTGGATGCCCCCCCAAACAGCTTCCTCCTCCCTGGTTCACGAGGAAACTCCATATTGCTCCTACCCAGTGGTTTCCAGCTGGGTCTGTGTAAGCATTTGGATCAGTGGCTGCTTATCCAGAAGAACGTGTCTGAATTGTCCAGAGGGGGAAGAAGTGGAAGATTTTGTATTCCAAGGATAAAAGATGGACATTGCAGACCCTGGGAGGGAATTGGATTCCAAAAGATGAAGGACAAAGAAACTGTGGATTCAAATAATAGAATCAGGAACTTAGATGTCTGCATGCTGAGCGCCACAGCCTTAGGAGCTGTAGTGAAGAGGGAGGTGGCTGAGTTTGGCCTGATAGGTGAGCAGTGAAGAGGGACACATACAGGAGGCTGGACAATGGGTATCTCTATGGCAGAGCAGTGAATGATGGACTGGAAACCAGAGGTCCATTCTCAGATAATGCCCGGGAAGGGAGAACATTTGTCCCAACCAGATGACTTGAGACTAAGTGTTCTCCAGATTTAACTGTACGTAGAAAATTATAGGAAAAGGTTTTTCCTGTGCCTAAGTGTTAGAGAGCAATTCTTGTGGTTTATAACATAAAACCATAACACCATTCCCATAATTTTACCAAGATTTGTAACATGTATTATCTCATTTGATCTTAAATGTAGTTGGCATCTTTGCAATCTGTGAATATCTGTCACCTTAATTGGGAAGGAATTGGATCCTGAAAATGAACATGTAAGTATGTGGAATCCTCATTTTTATTGTGAAGTAAGAATTTTTTTTTCATGTAAGAATTCTGACACTCAGACAAAAAAAGTGACTTGCCTTAAATCAAACAGCTTGTAAACGCTGAGGTTTGAACCAAAATTGAAGCCCTATGTCAACCTCCTTAACTAATATAGAAAATGACAATCTCTTGCTACAAGCCTGAGGGCTTGGGTCCCAGAACGCCCACTGATTTGCCCTGTGAATTTGGGCCTTCATATCCCTTCTTCAGTCTTCCATCAAAAATAGGAGGCAGGGGCTGGCCCGGTGGTGCAGTGGTTAAGTTCACATGTTCCGCTTCTCGGCGGCCCAGGGTTCGCAGGTTCGGACCCCGGGTGTGGACATGGCACCGCTTGGCACACCATGCTGTGGTAGGCGTCCCACATATAAAGTAGAGGAAGATGGGCACGGATGTTAGCTCAGGGCCAGGCTTCCTCAGCAAAAAAGAGGAGGACTGGCAGTAGTTACCTCAGGGCTAATCTTCCTCACAAAAAAAAAAAAAAAAAGGAGGCAAAGTGCTTACTTGTTCAGAATATGGCCATGGCAGGTAACATGATGAGTGGGAAGAGAACAAGGTCTAGTGGGATTAAATATTGGCTATATCACTTATTAACTATGTGCTTTTGAGCAAGTTTTTCAAACTGTCAAAGCTTTCATTTCCTCAGCTGTAAAATGGATGCTAATAAGACCAATCTCACAAATTTGTTGTAAAGATTAGAAACAATGATTTCGTAGCAGTGGGGACACCGTAGACATTCACCGAAAGCAGCTGTTTTATAACTTGAAACCAAGAGCAAGGTAACTTTCTGATTTCCTTTGTCACAGAAGAAGGTGGAATTCTTCACTGTCGGTTAGACTATTGCAGAACTCAGCCATTACGTGCAGTCAAAGAAGAAAAGACTAGGGACACACGCAGAGCCCTGGGTCTCTGTCAGCCCACAGAAAGGGATTCCAAGTGAATCTGAGGGCTGGTTAAAATCGACACATGCTGAGGGACACTCTCTGTGTTGAGCAAGCCCATTAGAATGATGAAACCCAAAAGACACTGTTCCACCCACAGTGGTTCATTATGAGCAAAACATGACGACTTCGTTTGAACGGAGGCTAATGGTGAACAGATGGGCTGGCAAGGCAAAGAGCACAAAATGCTGTCGCCAAAAACATAGTTATGTTCTGTAAACGCTGAATACTGTTCTCACTTTTCAGTCCCCAAGACTGAGAAAGATGGCTGATGGGAGACGGAGCATAGCCAGAGAAGCTGTTTACGCTTCTGTGACACTAAGATATTACTGTTAGCTGTCTCCAGCAGGATGGAAGTGAGGTGTATGAAAAGAGAAAGGGAGCCAGGATATGGCCCTTGAAGCTTATTTAAGAGTTATCTACATGGGGATGTGTTCTTGAAATTGCTTCTCATAAGGTAATGACCCAACAAGGAAGAAGAAAATGAACACTTACTGAACTGTGTCTAGAAAGTTCCCATACTAGATTTTACACACACATAACATATACACACACTATTTTATAGTGAAACCACCTTCCAAGCTAATTTTCATTTCTTTTTTTTTTTTTTGGTTTTTGCCTTTTGTTTTGTCATTTTGTTTGGCTGGCACCAAAATACTGTTGAGTTTTTGGGTCAACCTCAGTGAAATGGAGTTTGGAGCAGAGTTTAGAGACTAGAGAATCAGTAGAAATGGCAGAAGACAGTACACTCTGAGACCACCACCCCCCCCCCCCACCAAATTTTTATAAAGTTGATTGTGACTCAATTGCATGGAAATTCATAAATAATTGCAATTTCATGTCTGGGTTGATGTGGGGACAAAACAGAGACAACATAATGGAAGGTGAACACAGGAGAAGCAAAGAAGTTTAAATTTAAGGCATTAGCAGAAATTGTGGGGAGGGATTTGGCATCCAAGGGCATAGAATTGGAGGTTTAAATAAAACCAAACTGACTTTGATTTACACTGTTTGTTTCATTAAAACTGAAAAAAATCCTAGAGTTGAAAATTATTGGCCCCATGTTATTAGGAAATTGACAAACAAAAGAATAAAGTTAAAAATTGAGTGGGGGAATCAGCATTTGAATTCAACTCTTTTTAATTACAAAAATTCTGACTTATCAGAACCACAAAACTGCCTACCCTGTTGGCCTGGGAACATTACCACATTGCAAGAGGCTTGATCAAATGTGTCTATTCTATCCCATGACAGAAGTCGCTGATCCTGATTTAGTCTACCTCCTAAGCTGCTTTCTCCTTAACATATTTTTTAAAAAACTATTTTTTCTTTTAAACAATTGACACTTATGCATTATAAAAATAAGATGAAAACAAACTTAAAAATACAAAAATAAATTTAAAAATATGTGTCAGCTCAAATCCCATACAGGGACATTGTTGTTACCAAGAGTTGATGATCATCATTATTGGCATCTTCTTATAAAGGCATCAGCTGGATAGAGAGATTCTGTAAAATTGATATCAAAATTTAAATCAACATATTTATTATGAAAATATGAATTTTCCCAAGATGAATTTATAGACAATGCAACTACGTTAGAAAGCCCAACAGGATTAACTAGAGATTTGAAAAACTGCTTCCGAAGTTTATATGCAAAAGCTTATAGCCAAAAATAACCAAATAAAAGAGAAGAAGGTAGAGAATGCACTTTACCAGTTATCAAGACTTCTAAATATTTATGCAAAATAGAGCCCATGCTGGTTTGGTCCAGAGATATGCAAACATACAATAACTCCTCCAGAAGGAAGAAAAGTAAAATTGGAACCTATATCATGCTGTGCCCAATAGTCAGTTCCAAGTGAATTAAAACTTAAATTAGTAAAGCAAAGCAGTGTAAATCCAGAAGAAATATAGGAAGTTACATTTAATACCTAAGGGAGGGAGGGAAAAATTTCTTTTTAAAAAACCACAGAATTACAAACCATAGAGAAAAATTTAGTAAATTCACCTATATTATAATTGAAAACAGGGGGTACTTGTGGCTATGGTAAAGAGTATGGTGAAGCTTCTCCCACAAAACCAAATTTAAAACTAAAAAAAATTATTAAAAACAAGTATTTCAGGCCTCTGGAGAGTGACCAGAGGTAGAGAGCAAATTAAGAGGTATTTATTCACGAAGAGCTGCTGAAATTTTGGGCAAAAACTGTGGGAGTCTGAGGCTGCTTGCCTGGGGCTTCTTCTGTCCTCCTACCCCAGCTCTGTTTCAATAGTTTTATGAGGGGAGGACTGGCCATGAAAACTCAGTAACTTTGCTGCCAGGGGTAGCTAACTTGGTTTGCAGTAGAAGATAAAAACCCATGGCTGATGGTGTCAGGAAAAGTAAAAAAGCTAAGTAGGAAAAGAAAATAGAGACAACCCATGGCTCTGCTAGCCTAAGGTTGTTAGTCTTGGTAGTAATGAGAGGCAGACCAGCCATAAATTTAAGGGGAATACACTGAAAATTAGAGAGCCCTAGAAGGGTTAGATAAGCTCTACACAAATCTTTGGGAGACAGGGAAACTATGCATGAAAATGGTGAGAAAGTAAAAGCCAGGACAGACCTGAGAACTGCCTGAACTTTGAATGTGCCTCCCTTCCCACACACAGATCCATTGCAGCGGGTGGAAGCCTTACATTTTGAGCACAGGCTTACATTTGAGCACACACTCTTCTCCATTGTTGGCTGATTGCTGAGCTATTCAGACACTGGGGCAGTGCACGGAAGTGTCAGTGACCACGCTGTCTGCACGGCAGAGTCTACAGGTAAGTCTAGGCAAGCTAATAAACAAGCAAAACACTCAAGACAGAAATGCTTCAGAACCCACAGTTGCTACAATGTATTATCTCAGAGCTCCATTTTTTTTAACAACAAAAAATCGTGACATGCAAAGAAACAGGAAAGCGTGACCCATACTCAGGGGCAAAAAAACAGTTAACAGAAACTGACTTCGAGTGGCCCCAGATGTTACTTTGGGTAGGCAACATTCCAGCTATTACATGTTAAAAGATAAAAGGAAATAGTGTTTAAAGAATTAAGGGAAAATATAATGACGATACCTCTACAAGTAAGATATCCATATAAAGAAATATAAACTGTAAAAAAATAAGCAATGGAAATTTGATGGCTGACATAAAAAATCATCAAATAATTTCAAAGTAATATTTGAAATAGAATAATCAGTGAACTTGATGATTGAATTGCAGAAATTATCTGATGTGAAAAATATTGAAGAAAACTGAACAGAGGCTTAGAGGCCTGTTGGACAACGTGAAACACTCCATCTGGGCATATGGAAGACCCTCTCAACACTCAGGACCAGGTATATCAATGGTCACCTATTGGGCGTTGCCGGTGATTCCCAGATGCCTTCTCTTGCAATTTCTTCATCTTTTTGTGGGTTTTTTTTTTAAAAGAAATTAAAACAAATTAATGTATTATTTTATTGATGCATTACTTATTCATTGTTCCTTTTAAATAATTATTGTTTAAAAGTCTCACCATATGTCACTTGATACATTCTGTTCACCACTGACCATATTTTCATTGCTTTTGCCTCACTTTGCCTCTTTTTTTTTAAAGTGATACTTTTTTAGAGCAGTTTTAGGTCCATGGCAAAATAGAGAGGAGAGTACAAAGATTTCCCAGACACCCCCGCTCCTACACAGGCATAGCCTTCTCCATTCCCAACATCCCACTCCAGAGTGTTGCCTTTGTTGCAACTGATGAACCTATGAACACATCATAATCAACCAAAATTTATAGTTTACATTATTGTTCACTCTTGGTGTTGTGTAGTCTCTGGGTTTAAACAAATGTATCATGACAAGTATCCATCATTATGGTATAATCAAGAGTATTTTCACTTTCTTAAAAATCCTCTGTGCTCCCCTTGTTCCTCCCTCCCCCCTCCCCAATTCCTGACAACCACTCATCTTTCTACTGTCTCCATAGTTTTGCCTTTTCCAGAATGCCACATAGTTGGAATCATACAGTTTGTAGCCTTTTCAGATTGGCTTTTTTCACTTGGTAGTATGCTTTTAAGTTTCCTCCATGTCTTTTCATGGCTCAATTGGTCATTTCTTTTTAGTGCTGAATAATATTGCATTTTCTGGATGTGCCAAAGCTTATTTATCCATTCACCTACCAAAGGAAAGTTTGGTTGCTTCTAAGTTTTGGCAATTATGAATAAAGCTGCTATAAATATTAATGTGCAAGTTTTGGTATGGACATACGTTTTCAACTCCTTTCAGTGAATACTGAGGAGTGTGATTGCTAGATCATATGGTAAGAGTATGTTTAGTTTTGTAAGAAACTACAAAATGTCTTCCAAAGTGGCGGGACCATTTTACATTCTCACCAGCAGTGAATGAAAGTTCCTGTTGCTCCATGGTCTCACCAGCATTTGGTGTCGTCAGTGTTCCAGGTTTTGGCCATTCTGATACATGTACAGTGCTATCTCGTTGTTTTCATTTGTAATTCCCTCATGACATATGATATGGAGCATCTTTCATTTTCTTTTTGCCATCTGTATATCTTCTTCAGTGAAGTGTCTTTTAAGATCTTTAGTCTGTTTTTAAATTGAGTTCTTTGTTTTCTTATTGCTGGGTTTTAAGAATTCTTTGTATATTTTAGATAACCATCCTTTACGAGATATGTTTCTGCAAATATTTTCTCACAGTCTGTGACTTGTCTTCTCATTCTCTTGACATTGTCTTTCACAGAGCAGAAGTTTTTAAATTTAATTAAATCCAGCTTATCAATTATTTCTTTCACATATCATGTCTATGGTGTTTTATCTAAAAAGTCATAGCCATACCCCACTTCCTCTAGATTTTCTCCAACATTATCTTCTAGGATTTTTGTATTTTACATTTAGTTCCGTGATCAATTTTGAGTTAATTTTTGTGAAGTGTTCAAGGTCTGTGTCTAGATTCATTTCCCTGCGTGTGGATGTCCAGTTGTTTTAGCACCATTTGTTGAAAAGACAAAATTTGTTGCCTTGTGTTGCATTTTCTCCTCTGTCAAAGATCAGTTGACTGTATTCATGTGAGTCTATTTCTGTGCTCTCTATTTTATTCCATTGATCTGTCTGTTTTCTTGCCAGTACCACACTATCTTTGTTACTTTTGTTTTACGGTATGCCTTTAAATCAGGTAGTGTCAGTCCTCTGACTTTGCTCTTCTCTTTCCATATGTGTTGGCTATGCTGGTTCTTTCCCCTCTCCACATAAACTTTAGAATCAGTTTGTCAATACCTACAAAATGACTTCCTGAGATTTTGATTGTGATTATATTGAATCTATAGATCAAGTTTGGAAGAACAGACATCTTAACAATATTTAATCTTCCTAGTTTTGAACATGGAGTATCTCCCCACTTGTTTAGTATCTTTTTTTTCAGTTTCATTCATGAGAGTTTTGTAGTTTTCCTCGTATAAATCCTGTATATATTTGTTAGATTTGTACCTAGGTATTTCATTTTTGGAAAGTGCTTAGGTAAATGGTATTGTATTTAATTTCGAATTCCACTTGTTCATTGTGGGTATATGGGAAAGTAACTGACTTTTGCACATTAACTTCATATCCTGCAGCCTTGCTATAATAGCTTATCAGTTCTAGAAGCTTTTTGTTGATTCTTTTGGATTTTTTATGTAGAAGGTCATGTCATCTCTGAACAAAGACAGTTTTGTTTCTTCCGCCCCAATCTATATACCTTTTATTCTCTTTTCTTGTCTTATTGCCTTAACTAGTACTTCTGGAATGATATTGAAAAGGAGTGTTCAAAGGGGATATTCTTGCCTTGTTCCTGAGCTTAGTGGCAAAACTTTAATTTCTCACCATTAAGTATGATGTTAGCTGCAGGATTTTTGTAGATATTCTTTGCGAAGTTGAGGAAGTTTCACTCTATTTTGAGTTTACTGAGAGTTTTTATTGTGAATTGGTCTTGGATTTTGTCAGGTGCTTTTTCTGGATCTGTTGGCATGATCATTTGATTTTTCTTGCTTATGTGGTGGATTACATTAATTGATTTTCCAGTATGGAACCAGCCTTGTGTGTCTTGGATAAACCCCACTTGGTTGTAGTACATACTTCTTTTTACACATTGTTGGATTTGATTTACTAATATTTTGTTAAGGATTTTTGAATCTATATTCATGAGACATATTAGTCTGAAGTTTTCTTTTCTTATAATGTCTTTGCCTGATTTTGGTCTTAGGTAATTCTGGCTTCATAAAATGAGTTAGGAACTATTCCTTCTTCTTCTACCCTCTGAAAGAGATTCTAAAGAACCAGTATAATTTCTTCCTTAAATATTTAGTATCCAGAACTTCTGTGAGAAATTTTAGTGGTATTAATGCTTTTATTAAACATTCAGTGTTGTTAGAACATGACCCATTTTTTTTAATATCCTGTAAAAGTATCACTTGTGACTTCATTAATTGATGGGTGCTATTGGAGTCCCAAAATGAAACTTACTAGGTTTTTTGTTGTTGTTGCTTTTTCATGAAACACGAACTGGAGAATTGAACTTTATAATAAAGAAACATTCGGCGGAAATCCTTTAAAAATGATTATCTACCTATTTCTATTTCCTTTCCTTTGCTCCAGGTTTTTCAAGATGGAGGCATACTGAGGCATCAGTGGGGTTTTTGTTGTTTGTTTATCACTTCCTTTCCTTTCCTGATGCCTTAAGAAAAGGGAGTGGACAGAAGGAGTGACCTTACCAAAGATCGTGGCTGGGTAGATTAGAAATGGCCTTGATTGGAGAACGGCTGGATAAGGAGGGAAGAAACTATTTTTCTTGTTTTCCTAATAGGAATGTAGCTTTTCTGTTTTACTATAGTGCTTGCCTTTTTAAACTCTTAAATCACCTGGACAGAAGAAAATATTCAAAAATATATACAAGTTCCATTAGTCAATATAAAAATACATTTAATGTTTACTTTTTATACAGAAGGTTTTGAATTAGTGTGCAAATAGCATTATAACCAGGAACTTAATGTTGTTTTTTAAAAATAGAGAAGATTCTTTCTGTTCTGTTATGTAAAGAACCACCAGACTAACTTAATTACAAAATTTGCTGTGGCTAAATTCGTGTTTAGCCCCCAGAAGTTTCACTTGATTATAAATAATAAACATTGTTTGTTCTTTAAAAAAAAACACCATTTCACACAAATGAGATTGATAAAAATATTTTAAAGTCCGACAATGCCAACTATTGGCAAACAAATATTGAAATGGGAGCACTTGTACTCTACAGTAGGAATGTAAACTTTTATAACCATTTGAAAACAATACCACAGTATCTAATTAATGAGAAGACCCACTTACAGCTCTCTGTGACTCAGCTGTTCCTCTCCTGGTTATGTAACTTGGAAAAACACCTGTACATGTACTCAATAGAAACATAAAACATGAACACCAGCATTTCTGAGAGCACAAAATTGGACCAGCTGAAATGCCCATCAGCAAAAAGAAATTATAACTAACAATTGATAGACGGTTTTTTCTATAATTATTTCCAGCAATGAAAGCAAAGGAATTAGATCTACACTTATCAGCAACCATAGATCTCATAAATGTAACAGTGAGTAAAAAAGCAGCTTTCATAAAAGTATGTACAGAGTGATTCCATTTACAACATGTTTAAAACTATGCAAAACACGATTATACATTCTGCAGATATACACACATATGTGGCAAAACGTAAAAGAATAAAAGGAATGACAAACAATACACTCAGAAGAGTGGTTACCTCTAGGAGAGGGGATGGAATGATAGCAAGGATGGATACACAAAACGCTTCAACAATAGTTACAATAGTTGCAATGTGTTCTTTTTCAATCTGAATGGGGTTAATACATAAATGTTTATTTTATTTTTCTTTACATCTTTTGTCGACCTGAAACACTATACAATTTTTATAAAAGAAATACTCTCTTATGTAGTCTAATCACATTAGGCCAATTTGAAACAGAGCTACTTAAAATATTAATAAAGTTCCAGTTTATCTACAAAATTGAAAGTATTGAAAAACCCAACATTTTAATGAAAGTCAAAAATTAAATGATTTCTAACCTAGGGGGCGCCAAACACTTAGCAAATTGTTTTTACTTTATTATTTCATAGCAATGCTGATAAACAGAATTTCCCACCATTCTCTTTCAGGACATCACCTCCCAGAACTTCTGTGAGAAATTTTAGTGATATTAGTGTTTTTATTAAACATTCAGTGTTGTTAGAATATGACCTATTTTTTATATCCTGTAACAATATCATTTGTGACTTCCTTAACTGATGGATGCTATTGGAGTCCCAAAAACAATGTACTGAAAATAAGTCACTTTGGAAAAGAACCCAGATGTAATAAAAGATTTTAAAGCAGACCAAGAATTGTTGCGGCACTATTAAGACGGTATGTTTCAAAATATTAGAGATAATGAGAAAATAAAAAGTAGCATTTAATCTGTATACCATTTAGTTTACTAAAAATATTGTGTAGAAATAGAATAGCACAGTATCATTAACCTCTAAGTTACACTACGCCTCTTAGTTTATATAGCCATCCTCTTGGCATTTAAGTTTGAGGCTTCTATTCCAGAAAATGCAAGAGTTTACAAATAATTTACCTTTAAATATATTAGAGTAGTTAGCCCTATATAGTAATAGTATAGTAATAGTAATGCTATTTCTACCAATAAGTGTTTCAATATACTTTCCTGAGTGGTAGGAAAAAAAGCAAAGTTATTCCCAGTATTTCTGAGTAACAACCTGGGAGCAGGTCTCACATATTGTACATTACTCACATGTGCACTGAGGAGGGAGGAAGGATTAAGAACTCCTGGCTTTTCAATGCTATATTCTATATGCTCTAAGGGTTGGGCTATATTTGGCAATTTGTATAAGTAATTCAAGTTCTTTTCCTCATGGGAAATTGGGGATAATAACATGCCCTCATATACACCATTGAAGAGATTAAAGGCAATCATGTGTGCCCATCTTAGAACTCGATACATGTTAGTCCCCAATTTCCACCTCTCTTTTCCTCTAGTTAAAATGGAGGGAATTTGGGAGGATATCATAGAGGATAGAACAGCTGAATGGTATTTTGCCTTAGAAGACAGGGCGGATTGGGATTTGCCAATGGATTTATTTCTAAAGTTTACACTGTACAGTCCTCTCCTCTCTCCCCTCCCCCCATAGAAGTAAGGAAATTAGGAGCCAGATGGTGACTCTCTTTAACTTGCAGTAGCTGCTAAGAAAGGGTGTATACTATAGTCCAGCGTTGTCTGATAGAACTGCCTGTGACGGTGGGGAGGTTCTGTACCTGTGCTGTTAATGTAGTGGCCATTTCCCGTGTGTGAGTTTTGAGGACTTAAAATGTCGCTAGTTTGGCTGAGGAACTGAATCTTTTAGTTAAATTTAAGCGCAAATAGCTACATGGGGCTAGTAGCTATTGTATTGAGGAGTGCAGGCTTAGAATTTAAGGGACATCGGTTAGGTCTAGATTCAAATCCTGGCTCTTCTAGCTCTAGGATCTCATGCAAATCACTCTCCGAGTGCAGCCCTACTCCCCCCCCCCCCCACCACCACGTGGCTATCAAGAGGAAGAAATGAGGTTATGAATGTAAAGTGTTGAGCACAGTGCCCAGCACACAGGAAGTGCTCAATATATCACCTACACTCTAACACTAATAGCTAATTTGAATATTGATAGTTTCTTCTTCAGCATTGTCCATGAAAGAAAAGTAAATGAACTCTGTGGAAATATCACTCAATAAGTTCTTTAGATTATAGGCAGTTGATTGTGTGTGAAGATTTGAGGAATCTATCTCAGAACTTTGTCATCTGGACATTTAACAGATGATTGTAATGTCTTTAAACAACTAATCCTGCTCTTTGTAATTGTTTTGAAAAAAATACTTATTTCCTATAGATTTATGACAGAGGTTAATGCATGCAACAAAACTGATTTTGCATGAACTAATTTGCAATTATGCTTATCCACTGGTAACTGCCAAGCCAGTGCCCTGCCAGGAAACTTCTAGATTTATTACATAGTGTGAGTGTATGTTTCCTACCTTTCGAATCTATGTGCGTGTGATGACATTGAAGTGAATGGAGCAAGTGTCCTGAGAACAGGAGAGCGTGTGGGAGCTTTACCTCAGATCAGTTACATCGTGTTGAGAGAGGTGATTGTTAGTCTGTATGTCTCAGTTTCCTTATCTATCTAAGGAAAAGACAAAATGCACCACAGTGCTGTCTGCTTTTGAGAAATACGGAGACCGTTCAGTAAATCATGAGAATGAGGTAGATGGAGTCTTAACGAAAATAAAGTGAAAATAGAAAAAAGAAAGTGTAACATATTTTATTCAACTGTCCCGTGTGGCCACGTGGATGGATGCTTCCCAAGAGAGAGCAGAATAGTAGAGCGTGTTAGTTGCAGATGTGAAACGAATGGAACTTCTAGCTGAATATTTTCCCTAGCTTTATCCAGATGAAGCAAAGATGTTTTACAAATCATCTTTATATTAAGGCTAAGGTAACCCAACTAAGTTTAAAAATGATTACATTTTTCAAATGGTGCTGTTTCCCAAGCAGTGTACTCTGGGCAGAGTTGGCTTCAGAAGATGATCCCTAACCTGATCCCCCGGGCTCCCAATCCAGTAGCCTCTGGAAACCTGAGTGTAGCCCATTCACCTCCTGATACAGAGGAATCAGGTGCAGGTCCCACACTCTGTGTCAGAGTCTCCTGAGGGGTAGTACCTCCTTTCACACAGGGAAAATGAGGAGACCCGGCCATGGACAGCTTCAGGGAAAGGCAGGTTAAAATGAAACCCCTATGAGCAAATTCTATCCCCTGCTCTCATGAGTCAAACATCTGCTATGGCCTGGGTCTTCCCGGTCCAGCTATGAAGAACCTGCATCGGACCAGCCACTACTTGGGCCTATTGGTGCCATATGCATATGAAAGAGTTAGGAGAAAACAAGTTGACTCTCAGTCTACCTGGCAGCATCTTTATCAGCCAAGAAAGTTCTCTGATGTTGATATTAGGTGAAGCCACAAACTGAGCTCAGTTCTAGGTTGCTCTGGTAGCAGCTGAATTTCATGGTACTGCTGCCTCTTCTCAAGTGTTTTTCTCCTGGGGCCTCGATATCACAGTCTAAGGTCTCCTCCATTAAATAAGCAACTCCTTTGCACTTGTCAAAGAGGCACAGATTGGCTAAAGTGATTGGCACTGGAATATCTATGCTTTGGAAGAGAAACTTTCTCCCTTGAAGACAGGAATGTGATCTTGTACACATTATACTAAGAACATAATTGTTCAAAAACAATACATTTGGAATGACTCAGTTTTAAAATTTTTTGCTTTACCTGGAGATTGATGCTCGTCCAGTCTGAAGTGTAGTACAGCACGCCAAGTGCATTTGTTTTCAGTCTGACCTCCAACTGGAGCAAACTCAGTGCCCGGGCCTGCACATCCGATGGTGCGGCCCATTTCCCCAGGTTTTCTGGCACTGACTGTGTGAAGCATGTGATCACTCAAGCATGCACACACAGACACACACTTGCCTGCTCGCAAAAAAGATAAGCAATAATCTAGCATCATTGAGATCCATAGAAAAAATAATATTTTCCCCCAAAACTAAAAGGTCTTCAGAAATGCAACACCTGGTTTACTCTGCCAAACAGGTAGCTGAACAGGAACCTGTCTTGACATCTGCATTCAGGTTAGTGGTTTACCATTCAAGTCTAGGTTTACCCCAAAGCAAGGGCTTTCTCAAACAAAACAGCAAACTCCCACATGGGCATTTTGGAAACAGGAAAAAACTTCAGCTTCTTAGATGCACGCCCAGTCTCTGCTCATCAAAATTTCAAAAGACCTTGTTGTCAGTTGCCCACATTCACACACCGTTATGTACATTATTGAATTGATGTGCAACATAGACCCAAACATTTCCTCAAGGTCATCTAGCCTTGGCCAGAAACAAGTTATTTTGGTTCCAAATCCAGTGGGGATTTTCCCCCACTTTGCAACATGCCTTATAGATGTGCCTGATCACTCCTATGATTTCCTCATCGGTGGAGATTCCCAATCTCTTGATATCAAAGCTGGAAGGCACTGACAGCATCTCTTCCCAGCTACCCCTCACTTTACAGAGGGCACTAGAGTCCCAGGAGACCCTGTGGTTTGGGCAAGTTCACAGAGAAAACAAGCAACAGAAAAATGACTAGAACACAGGCCCAGGAATCAGAGTCCAGGTCATATTCATCTTAACTTTTATTATCTGGAAAAACGTAATGGAGTCAAAGCTGCCAAAAGTCTATTCCTTTAGGGGAACTTTTGTTTCTCCAAAGTCATTAGAATATCAATTTGCAGCAAGCATTTGATATTCAGAGGCCTTGAAGATCCAGTGAGATTATTAAAAAGAACACTAAATTTTGTTGCTTTTTAACAAAATTTTTTATCTTACAAATGTGAAATTAAATTTTGCTGACCAGTTCCAGGTTCCAAACCAGACAGACTCTGTTAGTAAGAGGAATATGAGTGAACAACGGCTCTAATGGTAAAGCACAAGAGTCTCACAAATTGTCCGACACGGTGTGCAATGTTAAAAAGATACGTGAAAATCATCCTGCTTTCCTCTTTCATTCGTTTAATTGATACTTTCTTCCTTCCTCTTTTGTGTGCAAAGTTAGAAGCTCCTATGGGCGTAGGTGAGACAAACAGCAATGGAACTAAGGAGTAAACTCCCCATGTTCCGGCTGGACTTGTTTGTGGCAGTTCTGTGCTTTCGAAGTATCTGGCCAGCTACAAAAACATACCCATGCCCAAGTACCACTCTGTGGGCAAAGCCCAGGCCTGTACATCTTCAAAAGCTCATGCCAGTGACGTTTGTGTGCAGCCAGTGTGGACAATCACCAAGAGAGAGTCACGTATTTGCTCTTGACTTCTCACACTTGCTGCAGATCCTGCCACAGGCTGGGACCTGTGATACGTGCTGAGGACAGAGATGTGATCCCCACAAAGTTCCTACAGGTTGTTGTGATTGAACAGATGGTGCAGCTCATAGGACTGGAAAGACGGCTGTGGTAACCTTTCAAATCTACTCTTCCAAATTCGAGGTCTGCTGAGTCAGCTATCTATTATGTTCAGTTCCTTCTAGAACCAGGGCTTTACTACATTTCTCTCTCCACTCCTTCCACCAGAACATGCCCTAATGTCAGCCAGACTTGTGTCCAGCAGCTGACTCTGCTGCCTTAGTTTCCTTATTTGTAAATTATGATGCCACTAATATCTGCCTTTAGGCTTCTGGTGAGGATTAATTGCTCAGCCCAGTGCCAATGAAGAGAAAAATAAAGAAACCTCAGCTAATTTCTATCAAGTGGCCTCTAACATTAAAATGATCTTGTTCTCCACGATGCTCAGAAGAATCTAGAACACACTGACTCATCTCCCCTTTCTAAAATTTGGCTTTCTCTTCTTTAAGCTGTGTAGGGTCCATCAGGGGTCCTCTTTCCATGTGTCATCCTCTTGGACGAGAACATCCATCTGGTTTCTGCAAGCCCCAGGGGTCTGGAGACCCTTCCTGTTTGAATTCCAGAGGCTTGGACCTCTGAGTGTCTGGGATTACAGCAGATTATAGTTTCTTCTGTTTAGTCACAGGTTTTAAGGTCTGGCAGGAGCCTTACAGGTCATATTTTAATGCTCCGCCCACACAAGATTCTCTCTGGCAAATGATTAAACAGTCTCTCCTTGAAAACTTAAAGTGATAGAAGACTCCTTGCTTCACAAAGCGAACTCATCCCATTATTGGGCAATGCTAATTGTTCTTTTTTTAAAAAGTTCTTCTTTGTAGTGAGCAGAATCTGTCTGCCCATAGAATCTCTCCTTTGATGCTAGTTCTTCCCTCTTACTTTCAAAGATCATGCTGATGTCGGAGTAACAGATAAGTTCCATCTCAGCTTCTATCGAATTGGCAGTGGTTGCCTAGAGTGTGGTGATGCAGTCAAAGAGGTTACCTCGTGCTCCTTGGGAAACAGAAACGGGGTCCTTCCAGGCACATCTGGCCACAGGAGAGGGCAACACCCAAACGAATGATTCATTGGCTGATCATGGTCTAACCCTCATCCATGTAGCAATCATTCAGCTGTCTGTTTTCATGTTTTCTGAATATGTTATTTTCACAATTAAACATCTTGATTTTCTGCATGCCCCCTTTCTGTGCATTTTTCAGTTTTGGTTTTTTTTTTTGGAGTTTTTAACAATATCAATCTCAGCCTAAGTCTGACTAGAGCAGGTAAAAAGCAGTTATTTTGTCTTCCTTTTTCTCAGGATAGTGCATAACGTTTGACACCCAATTTCTGCTTGCGAAGAGTCTTTCCACTTTGTTGCTTTCACCATTTTACATTCGATTTCTCTATTCGGGCCTGGGACATCATTTCGTGTCCTGTTCTGTGGTCCAGTGTGTCCTCTCCCTCTCCCTACTTTGACACGTCTGCAAATGCAATCAGCCTGGCGTCAGCATTCTCATCCAAGACACTGAGAAGTTGCAGGGTTTATCTTCCGGGCTTTCCATCAGCACCCTTTCCCCACACCATGCCTTTTACACCACTCTGAGGCTGTTAACTAGCTCCGAGCTAAGATTCCAGCCAATACCTTTGTAAGTTCTAACCCTTCCTGTGGTGTACGCATTTTAATAAAGGGCTCTGGAGGCCGTAATGTTGTTATTTCAGGCAGCACTGAAACTAACGAGACTGGGTCAGGTGGCTCGCGTAGCCAGTTAGGAGCAGGGCCAGGACAGCTTATGTGCAACGTTCCAGGTTCCAACAGGGCGCTGAAATGTGTCTGTGAGCAGTGGGCAAACATTCTAGGTTTGTGAGATGAGTCAGTGTTCTAAATGGTCTCCAACTCCCTCTCTAGTTCTGCTCAGCTGGATACTCCCTGCTGCGGTAGCTTTCCCTTGTCTTCACTGACAGCTCCCAATTCCTATGTGTGTATGCGAGTAGGGTTGGCAGGGGCATCTTGGAGCCTTTACCAGCTGGAGACCTTCCCTGAGTGCACCTTTTTTTTTTTTTTTTTTAGGAAGATTAAGCCTGAGCTAACTTCCGCCATCAATCCTCCTCTTTTTGCTGAGGAGGATTGGCTCTGAGCAAACATCTGTGCTCATCTTCCTCTACTTTATATGTGGGACGCCTGTCACAGCATGGCTTGATAAGTGGTGCGTGGGTCCGAACCCGGATCCCAGTCAGTGAACCCTGTCGTGAACTTAACCCCTATGCCACCGGCCGGCCCCAAGGTGAGCTTGTTTTTGATGGGGGTGATTTTGTTGTCACGGTCCCAACTATAGCCTACTTGTGATTGCATGGTAATTGAGCATGGCTCCATGCCCATCTTCCAGCCCTGAAACTGGGAGCACCAGACATTGCAGAATTTCCACCCTTCCCTGGGGAGCTGCTTTGCTGAGGACTGTCAGTCTGCCTCTTTGTGAATCCAAGACAACCTGCCCTAATTATCTACAGTATATTATAATTGTAATTTCAGCTACAAGAGGAAAGAAAACCCTAGATTAGCAATCAAGGAAAACTGTTTTTTAAATTATTTCTAACTCATAAAGCACCAGCCTGTGGACAGCCTCATCCCAGAGGTTCAAGTCTATAATCAGTTTTACTGAAGAAAAGAGTGTGGCATAAGCAGATAACTGTACACTGAAAACTGGGAGGCCCACGTCTAATCTCAGCATCAACATTTAGCAGCAATCTAGAGGCCAGGCCCCAAGCCTAGGGCTATGGAGAGGCGGGGTTCAAGTCACACTGAGCAGAGATTAGAAACTAAAGCAAATACCATTCCAAGAGGGAGAAGAGGAACTGAAACCAGGGACCTGAGACACTGGTAACACGCCAGGGAAAACACACTGTCCTGGAAAGGTCATGTCCATGGGAAAGTGGGAGCAAAAAAGCAAGGGTTATGTTCAAGCCAAGAAAAGATGAAGAAATATGCATGCTGCTTCAGGCCTGGGTCTCTGGCAACCTCTTAACTTAGAGGCCATGCTGTTCCTGTTGTCCACAAGGTACAAAGCCCCCTCCTCATGAATATGACAGACCCTTGATTTCACAGAGTCAGGCTTGCCACTCATGTGGCTCTGGGAAAGTCACTTAACCTCTCCAAGCCACAGTCAACTCATTTGAAAAATGAGGCGAGCAGGCCAGAAGTTGTATTCCCTCTGCACCCTTAAAGTGACTCTAATTCTGTGAAAGGACAATTCAAGTAGATTAGCATGCCAAAAACATATGTTTAAGTAAAACCTAATTAAAATATAATGCTAAGTCAGCATAGAGTTTATTCTGGATGCATAACCCAGTTGCTTTTCGGATCACCGAGTCTCAGCGGAGCATTAAAGTCATCCAGGCAATCCACATGGGGAAGTGTAGCCGAGAATCTATGCCATGAACCTATTCAGTTCAATTCGTAATGAAATCATTGCTTATTTTGGGCATCCAGGGCCAGGATGAAGAGAACACATACCAATGTTGATGGCAAGGTAGGTGTGTTTAAAAGTGTGGAAGATTTTCCCCAGAAATCAGAATTGGAACACTCCTCTGAAAGAAATTTGGGGCATTCAGAGTAAAAGCCTATTTTGGCCAAAGTGTACAGTCAGAATCCCGCCGCTGCCAGATGTGAAACTGTCCTGAGATCTGGGCAGGAGCAGAGAATTCCTGTTCCATGGCTGCTCCTTTGCTCTCTTCTTTTAACCCCCTGCTTCCTAATGAAATGCAGAGACTGACACAGCAGGACTGGGTGTGACAAGCTCACGCAGAGAATTAAGGACAATTCGGAATTCAAAGAGCTCCTAGAGAACAGAACACTGATGCTCCTGTGATCAGGGAAAGGCAGTGAAAACCCAGGAGGCTACACAGCACTAGCAGAGTCCCCGGGGCAGAGCTGTGAGGGGAGCACCTCTCCTGCCTAGGAGAGGTTTCGGAGGACACTGAGGCACCGTTGCTTGGACGTGGGGCAGAATCAAAACAGCGGCCCTTAACTCAGCCAGATTGGAAATAGGATTTTCCCCAAAGTCTTTATGTCCACTTGGAATTAGTTATCCCTGTAGACTCTTCTTTATTATTTAGCATAATTTTCTAATAAAAAATACATCTTCTGTAGGGAATAATTAGAAAAAATACAAAAAGCATTAAAAAATCAGCTATATATTCAGAGAAAAACTTCAGGATGCAATACTATAGACATTCTTTGAGGAGATTTGGAAATTATGTACGATTTCTTTTCTTCACTGGAATTTAGCATGACATGTTTCTCAGTGTATTCTGTATTTTTTCCATGTCAGTGAATGATGTTTTAACATGTTCAAATATTGATCCTCCACTTCGCTCCCTATGCTCACCCCCAGTCCCTTCTCTCTTCTTTATCTCTTTCCTTTTCTGTTTGAAGGTGGATCTTCACTCTAGGATTTTTCTCAGTGATCATTTCTGATGCATAAAAAAACCTCGGGAATTTTGTGTATTTGTTTTGTACTTAGCCACCAGACAGATTTTTATTATTAACTCCAATACAGCAGCTAATTATTATAGGTTCTCAGCACATGTGAATGATGTATTTATCTCTTTCTTTCCAAAGATTATAATCTTTAAGCTTCTTGCCATATGTAATGGCTAAAACTCTTTTTTTAGTCATTATTATTTTGTGTTTAACTGAAATATCTCTAAAATTATACCAATGAGTTGTATAATTGGCTTGAATATCGCTTTCAAGTATTTGCTACCAATTTAAAGAATGTATCCATTTATTCAGTTTTTCTAAATTTTGAAAAATAGTTTTAAATCAATAATGGATGTTAAATCTTATCAAATGATTTCTTCACATCTATTGAAATAATTGTATGGTTTTTTTCTTCATCTTGAATTTTCTCTTATGATGTATTATATTCTTTTTCCCTCCTATATTGTCTTTCTTGAAATATTGGGATAAATGCTTTTATTAGTTAGTGTAAACTACTTTCTGCAACAAAAACTCCAAATTCTCAGTGACTTAATTCAACGAAGTCTTATTTCCACTCTTGTTCTGCCCAGTGTGGTTAGTGAGGGGCTTTGCTTCACTTAGGAGCCCAGCCTCCTCTATTAGTGGCTTTGCCGTCTTCCAGGGGCCAAGAGTCCTTTCTAAATCCCTTGGCTCTATCCAGGGGACAGGGAAGAAAGAGAGTATGGAGGACAGGACACCCACTGATGTAGTTGGTAACGCTCCTTATCACACTCATATTCTATTGGTGAGAATTAGTCACATGATTCCATCTAAGATGCAAGGGAGGCTGGGAAATGCAGTGTAGCTGTGTGTACAAGTGGAAAAGGAAATGGGGTTTGGTTAACACATGACATAGTCTCTGTACAACCTTCATAGTATGTATTATTTGAACAATCTGATGGATTTTATGCCTAATATTCCAGTTAGAGAATTGCATATGGATTCAAAAACAAGATTGGCTCATTGATTTTCTCTGTTTGTGATATCTTTGTAAGATTTTGTTACTAGCCATGATTTACAATGCTTTCCCTCTCCCCATCAATTTATTTTCCTGTACTCTGAAACACTGTATGAAGTATCTAGATTGTTTGTGTCAGAACTCTTCTTCTTTTCAATTTTTTTCTGTGTTAGAACCTTATATCCAGATTGTGATTGTTATTCAAATGTTACTGTTCTACATAATTAATAATTATTTTGTAAACTTTCAAAAAGAATTATTTAGACTGAGCTCTAGTTAAACAAGTGAGTTGCATCCTTTTCCACCAATGTTTCTTGTGAAGTCCCTATGCAAATCTGGTACAAGGATTTATCTCCCAGTCAGCTAGTGTGTCCTGCTTTGATTATTTTCATGATTTTGGGGGACTTTTCAGAAATGCAAGTATACGTTTCTTGCACAAGTAGACAATTTGTCTAGGCATTTGTTGTTGTTAGTGCCATCAAGCTGATTCCAACTCCTAGCGCCCCTGTGCACAGCAGAGCTTTCTCTGTACACAGAAAGATCCACCCGGTCTTTCCGCACCATCCTCCACCTTCCAGTGCTATATCAGACAATGCCCCACTGCTGTTCATAGGGTTTTCATAGCCAGTTTTTCAGAAGTGGGTGGCAATGTCATTATTCCTAGTCTGGAAGCTCTGCTGAAACCCTGTCTACCATGCGTGACCTCCTGGTATTTGAAATCTCAGTGGCATAGTTTTCAGCATCACAGCAACATGCAGTTGCCACAGTATGACAACCGACAGACTAGTGGTGTGGTTTCCTGACTGGGGAATGAACCTGTCCCTGGGGGTGAGAGCACCAAATCTTAACCCCTAGACCACCATGTCTAGGCATAGATGCTTCCAATTCTTTTATCATGACTTTTCCCTTTAAAACTTGACTCTTTTCAAATGTCTTTTGACAGAATTGCAAGAAGTTTGAAGCCACCTTCACTCTTTGTTCCATTAGAATTTTCTTCTTCCGTTTCTTTCTTCTCCTTTCCTTCTTTTCTCCTCCTTCTTCTCCTCCTGTTCCCACTTCCTTTCTCTCCTTTTTCCTTACCTTTCTGCTGCTTCCTTTTTTTTTTTTTCTTGGATGCTTCTGAGAATTTTTTATCCTTAAATTAAAAAAATATATCTCCTAAGGATGTGCCCAGACACAGGATTATTTTAATTAATTTTGCTAGTACTTAGTGAACTTTTTCTGACTAAGATTACTTTAGTTAAGCTGAGTTGTCTTTGATTGTTTTTTATATTGTCACATTAACTGCATCTGTTTCGTTTTCTCTTTATGAATTTCTTGTTAAATATAGAATCAATCTTCTGGATCTTTCTTCCATCTCTGTGTTAACTGAATATAGCAGAAAGTCTGACTTAAACTAGCTTAAACAGTAAATAAAATATATTGGTTTTGTTTCTGAAAATCCAGAGGGAGTTCATGCCTCAGATGAGAAATGAGAAGAGTCCCTGACAGCATTTCTGTCAATTCCCTTGGCTCTAGGGTCCTCCTTGTGTTGCCTCCATCTCCAGGCTGGCTTCTTGCATAGTACCAAGATGGCTTCCAGCAGCATTCAGTGTGACAGAATTCCTCCCAGACATCCAGACACATCTCTTCCCATAGTTACTGAACAGAAATCCTGATGTCTCTGGTCAAGTAACCTTGAATGACATGCTGTGCCCAGAAATAATCACGCTGGAAGGAAAGATTCGGTTGGTGGCAGGTCCACATCATCCGCGCCAGGGGGCATCATCTCCTTCAAAACTCTCTCATCTTTAGTCTAATTCTCATATATTTATCTCTCTTTGATTTCTGGATAAATTTCTCAAGTTAATTCTCTCTTGGACTCATTAAGTTCTCTGTGATTGTGGAGGTGAGAGGAGTGGATTATCCTTCTCATTTCTATACACACTTTTTAAAATATGTAGATTTTTACTCCTTCAGGAACACTGGTACTGGTTATATAGATTCAATGTCTTTTCAGATCTTGGTGAGGATATCACTCAGACATTTCTCTTTTCCCAATTGGAGAGGCAGTTTGGGGAGGGGTGGATTTTTTTATTTCAGGCATCTTTCACAGGCTCAGTGACTTTTCTCTTAAATTTCCCCGTACAACCCCGACACAAATTTCAAAGAAACTTTATAGTATTTCCAATAGCTGATCTAATCTAATCTGTCTCATAACTCCTTGCCCGATGAGTATGGAGGATGTTAGAGAGGGTTGCTTATACCTGCCATTTAGCAGCATCTAAATCTCTTCTTTTTCAAAATAGTCTATTTAAGGCAAATGTTGCCTTTTTCCTATTTCCTCCTCTCCCCACTACTCCCCACAATGTGATGTTTGGGTTTTTGTGAGTGTGTGGCTATGCGTCCTTGTGGCCCTGGGAAGAATAGGGCTCCATGCCTACATACCGGAGTCTGAACAAGGTCTATGTTGGCCTCTATCTTTGCCAAATCCCTGATTTTGCCACCAGTGCCACCTGGCCTTCAAGCCTGCAATAACATTCAGTATCACTGACCACAAACCCTGTCACTATCTCTGTTGAATGATAACCCAACCCTCGGTATCCCCTTCTTTCTAATTCCGGGACTCTGCTGGTTCTTGAGTTCCATCTGCTCCACACAGTCCCTCTCCAAGAATTGCAGGAGTCTCTGGACCCCTGCCTGCTGCATAGTGGCTATGGGAAGCTGGCAACATCAGCATTGACTACTTATCCAGGCACTTCCCTCTGCTAGTGCTGCACTATCTCTTCCACATCATTTTGGCCGTGCGTCCAGCCAAATGACGAGTTTTTCTTAGTCGTGTGCAGTTCCCTCCATCATGCCATGCATACTCTAATATTCTCAGGTTTCCTCAAACTTATCTAAATTTTTATAGCTCCTTTCTACCAATTTGGGTGAATCTTACCCCATGGTGGATCCCTGAAACTCATCTGCCTCCCACACCCTCCAGGGAAAGAATGGGTGGGGTTTCCACATCTCTAACCTCTCCAGCACCATGCGTGGTATGTTGAAACCTCTCCCCTCTGTGCTTATAATATAATTGCTAATTATTCTACCAGGTCGGATTCTTGTAAACAGTCACAAAATAACCAGGAAATATATTGAGTTCATATCTCCCAAACTGCTCATTGAAAAGGTGGAGGCTTTGCTTTCTGGATTTCTGCTTAAGAAAGCCATTTGTTCTGGAAGGAATCCTCAGAGAGTAGGTTTTCGGCTCCTCTTCCTTCTAGCTATACTCACCCCTCTGAGATGAGAGATATTAGAAGCCCTCCCTTGATATCTTCCTTTAGAGAAATGAAATTGTGAGTCAGGCTTTTGACTTGTTCAATCTTTACCCATCCGTTGTATTTCTAGCAAAAATTTCTATGCATAGATGGTAATTCACTTCATTGCCAATGTTAGTGTTTCTCTATTTTTGTATTCTTCTAATCCTTTCTACAGAAATCTAGAAATGGTGGATAGTGCTATCATAGTACCTAAAAATCTGAATGTGTGTAATAATCTGAAGCCATAGAAAAATGCAATGTTATCATTTTATCTATCAAAGGATTTTACCCTTTGTCTACAAAGATGACATACCAACAGTATCCTGTATTTGGTGGGCACAGATGATGCAGATGAGAACAATTGTGCAGAATGTGGTGTTTTAATGCCTGACGCTTAGAACTCACACCTTTGCAGCTTTTGGCCCCTGAGACTGTGTCTGAGACACCGTGTTTGGGAGGAGTGTGCTATAACTGGAAGCAGCGGTGTAATGTTTACAGTAAATAGCTTTGATCCAAACATTAGCCCTCACTCTTGCTAGCTGTATGACTCCTGGTAAGGTGTTTAATTTCTCTAAGCTTCAATTTTCCTCTTTATAAACCAGAAATGATAAGAAAATCTTCCTTCTAGTTGTGGTAAAAATCTGATAATGGTAATTCTTGTTATTACCATGGTTCTAATGGTAGTAATAGAGCTAATACTAGTAATGAAACTCAATGGAAACCCCTCTTGTCTTGCCAAAATCAAATTTACTGCCAAGCGAGCTGAACATAATTGCATTCCGCTGTAGACATTTCAGGGATAAGCAATGACTTCCTGAACACAGGCCTTCTTGAGAATTAAGAAGATGGAGTTTACCAGAGAAAGCTCTACCAGCTTAGTGGGAAGTCATTAGTTAGGGATTGGAGTGGTTCATAGGGGGACAGTTGACCCTCAACATGCACTGGATTAACAGGACCCATTTATGGCTGACTACTGGCTCTTGCCCAAGTGGCCTGTAAAGTGTATCGGCCAAGCATTCGCTTTACAGTCCTTTTAAAAGAGGGATCCAAATGTTGTAGGATATCTTAAAGTCTAAGTTGTTACATATGGAAGGGACCACCCATGCATACTTAGAGTCTCTCTTTTAGAAGCAAGAGCACATTCCAAAAGCTGCACTTGGTGTGACTTGCCAGGCCAGCATTTCCAGGCTGTTAATATAAACTATTTCTTGGACGTTGGATTCCACACTCATTTGCTTAAGCTGGAATTTTTTCATTTCCCAGTAAGTGGAAGACCTTAAATAAAAAGTCGGATATTGAATTGGTGGTTTTTCAAGCCAGGCTCTGAGAGAGGGGACAAGATTTGAGCATGGCAGTTACTGTTCATAACATCAGCAGTGCACCTAGTTGCAAAATATGATTATGCAATCAGTTCTAGTGTAATAAAGACGTAGTCAGGGGTGACTACCATGGAAACCCCTAGGCTATGATGATTGAAGACAGTCTGCCCATGCTCGGCGGGCTCATGGACTAGTTTCTTACGAGGAAAGGCATATAAATCAATAGTCATTATAGATACCAGTCCTATGCAGTGGTCTGTATAAAGTGCTATGGAGAAGAGAAGAGAAGGCAACTGGTCCTGAGTAACAACCTTGGGGAGATTTCTGAGAGATGGTGAGGATATGCCTGGGCTTTGATGGATAAGTTGAACATCACCAGGAAAAGAATAACAAAACATTATGAAAAGCTAGCACCATTTTAAGAAAATAAGTGTTTGTGATAATAAAGCTAACATGATGTTAGCAAAATAACACAATTTACCAAATTTATAATTATCTAACCATGTAATTATTAATAATAGACATATTAAAGGAGTAATTTAATTCTCCCTTATGTTTTCAAAAAGGCATAGCAACTGAGCTTCCTAGGAATGAAACTTAAAATCTCTCCAAAGTGCCTCCTAGAGGGTTAGAGCAGAAAAGAGTAGATGTTCCTCACCGCCTTCCGCACATGGAAAGCGATTCCCACCCCAGAGGGGAAGACACATCTTCTTCTGGAGCTGTCCCCCAGCCAAGATGAGGTGTAAGTGGAGCAGCATAGTCTGACTATTCCCTGAAATACTCACAAAGGCCTTTGTCCCAGGGAGCACAGGCAAGGTAGAGATTGGTAGCCTGAGCAGAGTGCATTTAGAGCAGGAGTCGGAGAACTGGGGTCCAGACCCAGCTCCTCTGCTGTGACCCAGACTGACCCTTGTCAAGACGGTGGACTTCCTGTCCAACCTCCCCTTAACCTCCACTTTAGCAACCTTCAAATTTGCTCCTTTTAAATTAAGTAGCCAGCCCTTGGTGCTGGACATTCCATCTAGATTTTTGAATGCTGTGTCTTCCATTCAGTTTCAACCCTTTAAATCCTTGTATATGTGACCCTTGCGATGTAAGAACTGAAGATATTTCTGAAAACAACGTCTACTATCTTTTAAGAGATAGGCACTTTATTTGGACTGTTATGCTATGCTTCATTTTAAAAGTGCCCATCGCACTAACAGACGGTGACGTGGCCCTTCCTTCTTCATGACCCACACTGGCGAGGAAGAGCATTAACTCTAAATTGTGAGACATATATTTGGTAAGCAGATGTTTCAGAGGCACCTCCTCCCATGCTATTTTCTGTCCTTACCCCTCCCTTGGTGAAAATGACCCCTCCATTCCCAACGTAGTCATTATGCTTCTGGAGCCTGGTGGTGATGCCAAGCAGACAGTAGGCTGCCTGTGGACATCAGGAAATGGATCACTTACAGAGCGGGTCACCCTGTATATTGGGCCGTTGCCAGGGAACAGGAAGTGAGGGATTTGAGTTGTTCCTAGATCATCCTCTAGCTTTCTCCTGACTTTGAGGAGATAGTTCTGACCACAAATCTCTTAACCCCAGAGGTCACATAAGTAGTGGATCACTTCCAGTGAAGTACCACATCCCTGGGAGAGGATTTAGATATTTTCAAGCCACATCTATGTGCCAGGGCCTGCATCTGAAAATTTATATGAGTTGTCTTATTTGATCTGCACAGTATCATGAAGTAGAGTTATTAAGCCGTTTCACAGATGAGATCTAGAAAGATGAAGTGGTTTGACCCAACTAGTAACTGGCAGAGCCTGGGTGAGAATTGGGCTGGTTTGGCTGCACTGTGCTGCTTCTCTGGGGGATCACCAGGCTCCTGAGCAGAGGCAGCTCTGCAAACATAGAGACTCTGAAGCATTCTCAGCAGCCCCTGCACATGTCTTCCTGGCACCTCAGCCTCCCTTGTCCAAAGCTGAACTCACATTCTTCTCCTCAGCTTGCATCCTCTCCTGTAATGAACATCTTTAATCGAATGCCTGCGGAGTGGCTAAGCTGCAGCTTCTGGAGCTAGACCACATGGGTTTGAGTCCTGGATCCACCACTTACTGTGTAATCTTGGGCAAATTACTTAATCTCTCTGTGCCTCACTTTCCTTATTTGTAAAATAGTGATAAGCACAGTATCTACTTATGGGGTTGATGGGGAGGCTTGAATAAGTTCACATGTATAAAGCGCTTAAAATTGTGCTTGGCACACAGTAAGTGCTATGAGCATCAGCCACTATCATGATATTATCATTGCCATAAACACCATCATCCAAATGAAGCCTGGTAAGATATTTTTGAGTCCACCCCATTCCTCACTCTCCATCCTCTGGGCGCTGGATATCTTTTTCCTACATGTTTCTTGTATTCATCTCTTTGTCCCTAGTGCATTGCTGTTAACTTCACCGTCTCCAACTCCTTGCAACTGCTTCCTGCCTGGTCCTCTGTGACTAACATCTTACCTTCCCATTCACCACCTACACTGCTACAGAGAGATCTTTCTACAGTCAAGTCTGAACACGGCATCTGCTTAAAAGCCTGGTTTGTCTCCTCATTGCCCGGAGGATCAGTTCCTAACGCCTTAGTCTGGAATTTTCATTACTTCCTAATTTGACTCTTTTAGAGATGTGTATTGTCTGTCTTCTCACCCAGCCTGTTGTCTATTTGCCTCCATCTGTTCAACCTTCCCTGAAGACACTCACAATATCACATTTCCATACCTCGTCCAGTCTATTCCCTCTCCCAGATCCCATTCTCTTTCTCCACCTGGCAGATTCCTACTCCTTTCCCTGTGTCCTTTAGCAGCCATTGTGAGTTCTTTCTGGAAGTCTTGTAACTGGCACTTTGGCTCCTGCCCCCAGACAAACTCCAGGATAGCACCCTCCTCTCAAACCCTCCTGCTTCGTTCCCTCCATTCTCTGAGTTTCTCAAGTATTTATATATCCTAGCACCTGGCAGAGGGCCTCCCCCAGTGAAAGTGCTTGGTAAATGTTTGTTGATTGAAAGCTTACGTAACATTTGGGGTTGGAATGGAGAATAAGCTCCCTAATATTTTTGTTTTCAGAAAAAGACACAAGTAAAGAATGCATCAGGGCCAGTATATTTATGACTTTGGATTCACCAAATGCTTCAAAAACAGGTCTTAAAAGTCTGACTTAGATGGGTTCTAACTACACTTTCTTTCTACCCTGCTCACTTTCAAGTGTGAGCCCAGGTGTGCATGCCTATAGGGAAGTTGATTCTGTGAGCTTTGAGCTCTTTTTAATAAATTTATTCTACTATCCTTTGTGGGAGCCCATCAGAAATCCAAGATGCCTAGGTTAAACCTTAAAAGAACAGGAAGTCTCCAGTTTTTAAAATGCAAAGAAATACAAATAAATGGACTTACGCCCTAAGAATTTTAACACGACTGAAAACCCAGGTGCAAGAGACTCTCCGGCTTCCACACCTGGAGAGAGAGCACTCTCCTAGCTGCCTCTGCTGACGCAGGCTTCTGGTAGATAAGCAAGTTAGTTTTGGATTTGCCTTCTATTCCATTAGGAAGAAAAAAAGTCATCTTAGAATAAGTGGGTCGGGATGAAAATTATCTCAGCTTCACATTTGGATATATAACTGTTTGGGTCAAAATCTTAGAATTTCAGGTTGCAAGACTGTTCTTTAGCAGATGATGAACCTGGAATCCAACAACTTGCCTGAGGGCCCTTCCCACAGTCCCCCTTTCTATCCCACTCCCCTCTGTGCCCACCACAATGCCCCCACCCCCAGCCCCTTGGTGCCTGACAGGGACTGAACTTGGGCTGTTTGCTTTAGCCAGGGCTCTCTCTAGAGCTTGGGAGAACAGTTTCCTCTGTTTTCTCTGGAGCCAAGACCCTCTTCACTTCCTGTTCCAGCTACTCCATCTGCAGAGTCACATTTTGTGTCACTGCATTTGAAGCAGTGTTGAGATGCTCTTTAAGAGGAGGGGCTGTGGGAAGGAGCCTGGTAGCTTCAGAGGGGCCTCATGGAAGGGTTGGGCTGCACGCTGAGCCAGAGTTGGGCCCAAAGCTGCAGGCTTTGCATTCACAGTTGGGGCAGGACATAAAAAAGAACCCACAGCCAGACGCAGTGGAACAGGCCTGTGGGCTAATATTTTCCAAAGCATCATTTATATACTAAGGGAGCAGCTGCTCCTGAACCATTTCCCAGTCTGAAGGGTTGAGTAAGAATGATCCAATTCAGCAAATATTCATCAATGACCCCTGCATTCTGGGTCCTGCACTGTGTGCTGGGGAAAAAGACATGGCGTGATTCCTGTCCTTAGCAAGCTCAAAGTCTGGTGGGGGAGACAGATGAGTAAATAGTGAACCATGACATAAAATGTTGGGCCTTATCCTTGCATAGTGAACAAAGTGTGATGGGAATGAAAGTGAGTGAGGGAAGATTTGCAGAGATGAGGTCTGAGAAGAGGTTGGAGGCACAGGTTGGATTGGGGAGAAAGATATAAAGCAGGTCGATGTGAGGGGGAGAGGACGAAATGGACAGAGAGACAGGGAACAGGAGCAGGGATCAGCATTGAGAAGGGAAGTAGGGTGTGCACCATGGGCCGGGGCATGGTGTCCATGGGGACATGGGGGGAAGTGATGATACAAAAAAGGGCCCTGGGGTCGGGGAGGGGGAGACTTGAACCCTCAGGAATTTGGAGCTTTTCCTCTAGGTTAACCCCTACAGTGCTAAAAAGAAAGTATTTTCCCAGTTGCCTGTGACCTTGGCCCTAAATCCTTAGGATAAGGGCATGTGATGTTTGATTCCTGGAATCAATTAACAGAGAGCAGTAGCTGCTTTGCTTTTGTTGCAGGCTAACGATACCTGGTAACAGTGTTGTTTGTTTTAACATGTACTGTGGTGTTTTACCCAGGGGATTGATGGTGAAGACCCTGGAAACTGAGAGACAAGGCCAGCCCTGGATGTGCTTTCATAGGCCCCAAGGGGTGGGTCTCTTGACCTCTTCTCTTGTTTGATTCCTTCAGCCTGGCTCCAGTCTGTCCCTCAGTTTAGTAAGTTTTACCCTGGGGTCTTCCTTCATTTCCCAGTGTCCAAAAGGGCAAAAATTTGGCAGATTTCTATCAACACCTGATTCATCCTGTACTTCTAGAAAAGAAAGGGTGTCACCAGGGGCTTTGGGAATGTAGACACAGAGGAGACCCACAGACGCAGGGCAAGGGGCTTTGAAGGCAAGCCTACATTGAGACAGCAGCACTCCCCTTCTCTGCAAGCTGCTGTGTGCATGACACTGCATTCTTGCCAGTGGAGGGAGCTCCTTCCAGAAGCTGATGGGACTGAGAATGGTCCTAGAGCACCCTTAGTCTAAACCTCTCATGTGATAAGTAGGAAAACTGAGGCCTGAAGAGGTAAAAAGTCAAATGTGTTTAGTTAATCTAGATGTTTGGAAAAAAGATGTGGTGAAGTCAGGGAGGACCAGGTGAGGCAAAGAGGCTTGGAGAAGAATCCCCTCTCTCAGGACAGACTCCTATGAACAAGGTCACGAGAGACTAATGGAGAGACCAGACAAAAAAAGAAACTGAGAGGCTGGAAAGGCCAGAATACTGGCACCCTCTGACTGTATATATCATCCTGTGTAGGCACAAGACAAGAAGAAAGTCACCAGGGCTTTGACAGTGCCAGGTGACTTAGGCAGAATGCTATCTGCTACTCACCTGCTTTCTTCTGGTTCATCCAAACATACCTGTTGGAGCTGAATTCAAGTGACATTCTGCAGAAAGCCTTCTGGAATGCTCCCACATAGGGCAGCTTGCTTGATTATTGGTCTTGTAGCCCCAAGTCCCTCTCCTTCAGAGAACTTATCAGAATTGCAATTGCCACCTATTTCATTAAAGTTTGTCTTCCCCTTTAAACTATAAGCCCCATGAGGGCTTGAATGATGTCTGCTTTGACTCAGTTTTGGGTCCCCAGTGCCAAACATGGTTTTCAGCAATTGGTACATTGAATTAATGAATAGAATAATGAATAAATATGATTGCCTGAGAATGAGTGGTTAGTAAGAGACAATTTAAAACTGGAAGTTTGAAATAACTACTGAGAGACACAAGAGAAGAAACATATCAAAAGCAAATAAAAAGTATGGTATAGATGAGAGATACTGGCTGAGATGGAGACTATGTCTTTATAGTGGTTTTTGTCTACAGTTGGGAAATGGTCTTAGTCACCCAACAGATATTTGTTGAGCATCAATAATGTGTCCAACTTCATGCTACTTACTGGGGACACAAGGATGGCTGTTTGTTTCATGGAATTTCCAGTCTAAACCTGACCTGTAGCCGTGGTGTAAGACAAGTCATAGGAGAGATCCAAGATAGGAATTATACTGGGTGAGTTCACTAACAGGACAGTAGTATGAGAAACTTGGCAATGCTGGTGATTAAAAACAATCAGATGATCAATCCTCAAGTTTCAGGCTGTAAAAAGAAGAAACTAAAGCTAGTTTTAAAGAGAGTCACTCTTTTTAAAGAAAGTGACTGAGAGCAAGAGTGGAAGGAAGGAAGGAAGAGAGTGAGGAAAGGAGAGAGGAGGGAGGAGGGAAAAGAGAGGAAGAGAGAGAGAAGGAGAGAAAGTCCAAGTGAGAGAACAATAATAGCCTGGTATTCTCCGTGAGTTTGAACAAGAGTTGTGATGGGATTGTGAGCACCAGAGAGTGAGAAAGATGCACATGTGACACCTAATTTAAGATTTCAGCCACAGGCATTTCTATGCGTTTGTCAGGCTTTGTCATTGGTATAGACACCTAAAGTGGGATAGCGTGAAGGATGAAGAGAATTGGAGAGGTGAAGACATTGTGAGTTCCACGTGTTGGATCACCCAAATAGCCATAGGAGACACCCAGTATAGAAAAACCAAAATACCTTAGACAACTTCTAGATCAACACTTAGTGACAAGATATCCCTGCATGTATCAAAATAGTAGTGGGTGAAGAAAAACTGCCAGTTGCAACAAGATCTTCATGGCATGGTAGATATGGGAGGGAGGGCAAAGGGATTCTGACAACCTTCATAACTAGAGAACTCCTAAAGCACAAATAAGTGCTAACTGGACATCCCAGTTGGCTATTCTGAAACCATCAGACGAAATTGTGGAGGGTCTTTTGCAGACTTCTAATATGAGGATGAGTAAAGGAACCACAGTAATGTCACATGGTTGGTGGAGGGTTCTAGGCCCTGTGTTTCTCAAGACCAACCAAAAGACACTTGTTTCCAGGATGAAGCTTGAACTGAGGAGAACTACTAGGAGTAAAATTCAAATTGATCATGGCAGGGACAATAGGGGCAAAGAAAAGAAAAGATCCAAATGGAGAAGGGAAGTGCAAGAAGACCAGCAGGTCCTGCAAAGTTTTAAACTTTTGGCAAAAAGTATAGAAGAGAGCTCTTGTATCAAGACCTCAAGAATATTATCCTGATCTACCTTTCTGTGTAAGAGTATAGTAAAATTTCTCCACTTAAACATGAGCAATAGAAAAGAATTGTTGTTAAATCCCATAGAAAGCTATATTTTAAAAAAGGGAATAAAGAATGGAATCATGTCTTGACAGATAAAGAATACACAAATAGGTAAAAGCCATCACTTAATAATAAAAAATGAGATAAAAGAAATAAGAAAATGATAGAAGATATAAAATAATAGCATAAATCAGGATTAAGAAAAAATTCAGAAATGAGATTATTGGAAGAAAAGATTTGAAAAGACAGCTAATAAAACTCAGAGAATAATTAGAAAAAATACAAAAAATCATTGTTTTGTTTCTAATTAAATTCTAATTTTATTTAAGAAATAATGACTAAATTAGAAGAAACACAAGAATGAATAACATCACTGATCACGCCTGAAGAACATAGAAGATGGAAAGAAATTAATGTATAAAAATGGATCAAGAGAAAGTGACAGTTATAGAAGATAGGCAATGAAGATCCAATATATGATGATAGGAGTCTCCAAAGAAGAAAATGAAAGAAGGAGAATAGAAAAACAATGTTGAAAATAGTATTTTATTAGTTAGAGTTCTCTAAAGATAGAAACAGAGAGATAGAAAGAAAGAGAGAGAGAGACTGGCCATATAATAAAAGATATGCATACACATGCAATCAAATAGTATGATATATGAAATAAGTAACATGATGCATTTATCCTTTACAAATTCTAAACTGGCATAATATTAAAAGTAAAAATAGTTTTAGATTGGCTAACAAAGCTAAATCCAATATTATGTTGCATACAAAAGACATATCTAAAACAAAGAGATTCTGAAATGTTAACAACAACAGCAAAATGATGGACCTCTGCCCTTACAAAGATAGCAGAAATATTTCAGGCAATTCAAAAAGAAAGAAAGTAGGAGTCACAATCCTGATATTCAATGAAGTAAAATTCATATTTAAATGTTTCAAAAGAAAAAACAAAGGATATTTTATGTAGTAACCTTATAATTCACAATGATATATAATGGTTATTAATATTCTTGAATACAGCAACACAGTAGCAATGTTTCTGAAACAGAAATTTCAGAAGATTCCAGAGAAAACTGAATCATGCTATTCATAAGATATTTTAACCTACTTTGTCACTTCAGGAAAGAAAAATGGACAAACATATAGATAGACAAAGATATCTAGGATATAGATGAGTTAATCAAATGAACTAGAATTTATTGCTCTATCACAGACTCTGAACCCAGATAATAGACAATGTCCCAAATTTTCAAGTACACATGAGAAATAACTACATTCTGGGCCATGAGAACAATTTTTTTTTTTCCTAAGGAAGATTTACCCTACTCTAACATCCATTGTCAATCTTCCTCTTTTTGTCTGAGGAAGATTAGCCCTGAGCTAACATTGTGCCAGTCTTCTTCTACTTTGTATGTGGGATGCCGCCAGTGCATGGCTGGTGAGTATACAGGTCCGTGCTGGGATCCCAACCCACGGACCTGGGCCACTGAAGCAGAGCGGGCATAACTTTAACCACTCCGCCACCGGGCCAGCCCAAACAAGAACTCTTTTACATACTCCAAATAATAGAAAAAACGTACAAACAGATTTCTCTGAACACAGTGCAATACATTTAAAAATTTACTTTAAAAAACCTCAAAAACTAATGACCTTTTGGCACAAAGGAAATTAACAATACACATTTAAACAAGGTTTTTAATGTTATACTCTTTATCGTAGCAAGAGACAGGAAGTAACCCAGTGAATAAACTTTGGTATATCCACTTGTAAAATGGAAGGAGGGATATTTATGTACAATGCCGTCACAGTGAGTATTGTTATGTGGGGAAAAAATACAATTGTGATGATAAAGTACATTTGGTATGTTATTGTTTATTAAAGAAAGGGGAAGACAAATATATATATATACCTTGTTGCTTTTATATTTTTTAATGGAAATATAAATCCCCAAAGTGTATAAAAGTGATTAGTTACTTACTTCTGGGTTGTCCAACACTCCATTTGCAGCAACTAGAAAAAATCAGCTAAACTATAATAAATAACATTTGCCAATTTGTCAGGGAGCTATGAAAGCAAAAGGATTATATCAGCTAAAATTCCAGATAGGAAAAAAATTCTGAGATGTGCTGAAAATCTCCCCTGATGAAAGAAATAAAAGAAGACCTAGCTAAATGAAGAGATATTTCATGTTCATGGATTGGAAGACTCAATATTAGTAAGACAGGAATACTTCCCAATTTGATGTATGGATTAAGCACAATCCCAATCAAAAACCCAGGAAGCTACTTTGTAGATATTGACAAGCTGATTCTAAAGCTTAGATGAAAAGGGTAAATACCTAGGACAGCCAGCACAATACTGAAGAAGAACAACAACACACGATACTGAAGAAGAAGAAGAAAATTGGAGGGCTTAAACTAGCTGATTCAAAGACTTCCTGTAAACCCACAGCAATCAAGGCAGCATGGGATTGGTGAAAGAATGGACATGTAGACCGATGGAACAGAAAGGAAAACCCAGAAGCAGAGTCATGCAAATATAATCAACTGATCTTTGACAAAGGAGCAACGACAATTCCATGGAGAAAGGCTAGCTTTTTCAACAAAGGACTTGGGCATTGAATATCCATATGCAGTTAAGTGAACCTAGGTACAAACTTTATGCCTTTCACACAAATTAACTCAAAATGAATCATGAGCCTAAATGTAAAATGAAAAACTATAAAACTACTAGAATTAACATGGGAGAAAATCTGGATGACCTTGGATGGTGAGTTTTTAGATACCATATCAAAAGAATGATTCATGAAAGAAAAAATTGATTAGCTGGACTTTATCAAAATTAAAAACTCTTTCTCTGTGAAAGAAACTGTCAATGGAATGAAAAGACCAGCCACAGACTGGGAGAAAATACTTGTAAAACACATATCTGATAAAGGACTGGTATTCAAAATACAGAAAGAGCTCTTACAACTCAACAATAAGAAAGCAAACAACTCAAATAAAAATGAGCAAAAGTACTGAACAGACACCTCACCAAAGAGGATACACAGATGGCAAATTAGCATATGAAAATACACTCTACATCACTGGGGAGATGTAAGTCAAAACGTCAATAAAATACCAGTGTACAAAATATCTGGAGAGAAATTGACAGTAAGATTGAGCAAAAAATGTAAACTTACTGGCAGAACTAAGATTAAATGAAGGTTATAAGAGTTAAAGTATTTCATGTTGGCTCTGTAACGGCTATGTGCACTGACAAAAGATTGAAATTATTCATAGTATGTTTTCTGACCACAAGGGAATTAAGCAGAAATTATTAATACAAAAAATATTACAAACACCCCAACTATGTGGAAGTTAGCCAAAACACTTACAAATTGTCTATTAATTCAAAAAACGTCAAATGGAAATTAGAAAATGCTTTAAGCCAAATTATAATGAAGGCTACTTACCAAAACTTGTGGGATGAAAATAAACGATGCTTATAGAGAAATTTATAGCATTAAATGCTATATTAGAAAAGGAAAAAGGCTGAAAACCAATTAAGATTCTATTTCAAAAAACAAGAAAGTACTTTAAGGCAAGCCCAAGGAGAAGAGAAGAAAAGAAATAATAAATATAAGAGGAAATACCAATAAAATTGAAAACAAATGAGCTGTAGAAAAACATCAACAAAAGTAAAAGCTACTTAAGATTAACATAACTGATTAAATCTTGCGAAACTGATAAATATGAAAGGAGACAAATTACTAACGTACAGAATAAAAAGGAAACATTACTACAGATCTTGTAGAGAAAACCTGCATATTTTGATATACATAAAATTGAATCCATATTTCCTCAAAGAAAACCCTGGCAACAGATGGCTTCACCTGTGAATTCTTCCAGACATCGAAGGGAGAAATATCACAATCTTGCACAAAACTTCCAAGGGATAGAGGAGGGGAACGGATGGGGAACCATCCTAACTCTTTTCATGAGGTCAGCATAATATTGATTCTGAAACCTGACAAGCACATTATAAGACAAGAAAACGACAGACCAATCACTCTCGTGAGCGATTTTGCATAGATGGAAAATTCTTAGTTAAATATTAGCAAATCAAATCCAACAATATATATAAATGAGAATACATTATGACTCAGTGAACTATTCTAGGTATGCAACCTTGGTTTCTACTATAGAATCAATCAATGTAATCTATCACTAACAGAAAAAAGTAGAAAAATTTTATGATCACCTTGAAAGTCGCAGAAAAGGCATTTGTCAGAATTCACCGTCAATTAATGATAAAAATTTCTAGCAAGTTAGAGATAAATGAGAATTTACTTAATCTGATAAAGACTCTAAAACCCCCCAGTTGATATACTCCTAGCAAAACTTTGGAAAATTTACTCCTGCAGTTAGGAACAAGACCAGGGCGCTTGCTACATCCCTCTCAATGTTATACTGGAGGCAGTGCAATGAAGCAAGAAGAAGAAATAAAAATTGTAAGAATAGAAAAAGAAGAAACAAAACTTTCATTATTTGCAGACGATATGATCTCACTTACCTACAAAATTCAAGAGAACTTATAGAAAAACTATTAGCATTAGTAAGTGAATTTAGTAAAGTCTTTGAAGATAGGGTTAATGTACAGAAATCAACTGTCTTTTTGTAGTCAACAACAGTAAAGTGCAAAGTTAAATTTAAAAAATTTACATTAACATCAAAAATATCAAATTCTAGGAGTGAATCTAACAAAGATTGCATAGGACTTCTACACTAAAATTAAAATTTTACTAAGAAAACTAAAGGAGACTTGAATGAAAGGACATATGTATTGTTTAGTAGATGTTGTCAAGATGTCAATTTGCCTCAAATTAGTATACATATTCAGTGCAATACCAATCAAAATCACAGGAGAGTTTTTTAAGGGGGGAGGAGGGTAAATTGACAAGCTGATTCTAAAATTCATACAGAAATGCAAAGAATCTGGAATACTCACAACAACTGTGAAGTTAGAGAACTTAGACTATCAGATATCATGAGGTATTATAAATCTATCACTGGTTCAAAGAAAGACAAACTGAACTGTAGGACGGACGAGAGGGTCCAAAATCAAACGCGTGTGTTGCTGCGTATGACAAAGTTAGCAGTACAGTTCATCAGAGGGGACAACGGCTTTTTCAAGAAAACATACTCGGTCAACAGGATGTCTACAGGCAAAAAATAGTGGAACTAGATTACTTCCTTTCACCAAACACATACATAAATTGCAGACGAGTCTTAGATCTAAATGTGAAGTCTAAAACAATAAAGCTGTTTAAGAGAACATAGTAATAGGTATTTGAGAACTTAGGGTAAAAACGGTTTCAGTTTTGTTTTTTTCTAAAAACAGACACAACACTGACTATTAAGAAAAAGTAATAAATCAACCTAGTGAAACTTAAGAAATTTTGTTCATCAAAGGCAACTTTCAGAGTAGGAGGAGCTATTTGCAACACATATATCCAACAAAGGACCTGTATCCAAAATATATTTTTAAAAACCGTATTCATCAATAACAAATAGCATACCTTTTTTATTATAATTATCAAATGCTGGCACTCAGAAATCCGCTTAACTTATATATTGACTCTTTTAATTGGATCTCAGTTGCACAGAATTGGATACTCCCCGGTTCATAACATATTGTCATCAGTGATTAATGCATCACTTTCCTTTATTCAGTTAATTCTTTTATAATGTAATATACCCATGAACTAACCACCCTTTAAGACAAAAACTTCAAGTTTAACCTGCATCTGGCCATAAATTCTTCCTTCTCCCTATCTCCTTGCTTCCTCCACTGCAAGTTAACCATCATCCTGAATATCATGTTCTTCTTGCCTAGTTTCCTGTTTATCTGGTTTTGCTACATCAATATATATCCAAAAAAGTCTTTATATTTTTGTTTTAATTACTTTTAACTTTATAAGAATGCCATAAATAATTTTGGAGATCGCTTTTATCATTTGATATTACATTCTTAAGATTCATGCAAACTTTTGTTGTCGCTGTTGTTTACCCTGACTGGTATGTAATATTCCATTCTGTGACTGTGCTGCATTTCGTTCATCCTCTTCTCTACTTGTGGACATTGGGTTGGCTCCAGTTGCTATTGTAAACATTGTTTTATGTGTCTCCTATGGAATATATATAAAAATTCATCTTAGATATATGCCTGGAAGGTCAATTGCTGGGTCATAGTGTTTATGAATAGTCAGCTATATATTCATTTTGCATCCCACAATTGTTTGTTCTTCATAGAGTTTTTCCAAATGATTTAACTTACCATATTTTGCTAATTCTAAGATGCACTTTTTTCACATTTTAAATTCTTTAAAATAAGCATAGTCTTATAATCAACGGTGTGTCATAGTCTGTTGGTGTTTTTTTCTTTCTAAATGATACATAAAATAGTGACTTGCCTTAAAATCAACAGTATCTTAGATTTCGTAAATATTATAGTTTTCACAAAAACAACTCTTTTCACACATGTTCTTCATCACCCCTGTACTTCATCGAGTTACAAAATGTTAAATTCTATAGTTAAAGTAACAGGTACAAGTGGCATTAAACAAGCGCTGGGGAGAAGACAACCAACTCTTGGAAAGCACACACAGAACTAGCAGCAGGAACAGAGACAAGGAGTAAAGAGGAGCGCTGTTGGGCAGTACTTACCTCCTGTGGGCATCACAGGATGCACTATGGAGAGAAGGGAGAGGGTCCATCTGTCAGTCAGTTAAACGGAGATGGGTGGAGAAAGCTTCCAGGAAAACCCTGCATTGTGGCTTTCCCCTACACAAAGCTGTGAACCATCCGTTTTCACACGTCGGCTTGAGAAATTACTAAGCCAGGTGGTGTGGCAGGCAGTTCAGCACGAGGCAGCTCTCTGTGCAAAGGGACTTCTGGTCCTCCCTGGCCTGTTTCAATGAGCTTGGGCTGTTAACACATGTCTCCCCAGCAAAACATTTTCACTTCCTATTCCATTCCTTTGAAAAACTAGGAAGATAACATCAAAGAAAGGAATACTGCTGCGTCTTCAGCAAAACCTTATTTTTCTTCTTCTTTAAAAATAAGATGTTCTGAGGGGTTTTTTTATTATCTGCCTCACCTTCTCATTCTCAAATATGATCTTCAAAAAGCTCAGTAATTGGAGAAGGAGGAAGGACTAAAGGGCTTTCCCTGGGGCCTCCATTTCTATGTATCTGTGGTTCTGGGATGAGCCTATGAGCTTCCAATCTGAGGATTCAAATCTGTTTTGTAATTTCCAAATCAGGCAGGCAGCATCATCCTTCAGAATGTGTGACCAGGAACAAGAGAGAGACCTGGTTCATATCTTGGCTTTACCACTACACACTGGGCCTGGGTGTCCTCACTTTGTGCCAACCCCACAGTATTGTTGCAAGGCTTAATCATGATCATTTTGGCAAGGTGTTTTGTGTTGTGCCTGCACACAGTAAGCACCCAATAAATGTCATTATCATTACCTTTATTCATTGTCTAAAGACAGCAGTGGGGGGGGGGGGGGGGCGTTAGCCTCTCATGCTATAAAAAATAAACTTGCTTGTCACAGTGATTAGGAGCAAAACAGGAAAGTCTGGTTAACTGCCAACACTTTCCCTGCAGTTTTCAATTTCTCTTTTCTAGGAATAGAAGCAGAAAGAATAGGGAAAATGTCATTTGGCAGATAACCTCCCCTCCTCCAGTTTTGTTTTATTATTATTTTCCTTCAGGCATCACATCAAAATAAAAGGGAAAAATTATTTTATAAAATTTCTTAGCTCAAAAATTAAAACCACATTTCTCTGTCTGTGGCTTCTGACTTCTCTGAGCAGATGGCTTTGGCAGAACTCCCTGCCTCCACACCAGGATCAGTGCACCCTCCTCCTTCCGTTGATCATTGTGACACACCAGCAGTGCCGGAGCCTGGGCAGAGCAGGGAAGCCCAGGGCTAAGGTGTAGACATAGACTCATTCAAGCTGGAATATAATATTGCAGTCACAGTGGTCTTTTTCAAATATGCGTTCTGCAAATTACTTTAAACCAGAGGATTTGAGAGAAGACATTCAAATGAATTGTAAGAATCAATTAAAATAAAATCACTTTATAGTTTAGAAAATGCCTATATGCGTATATTTTATTATTCAGTCCTTACAGTGACAGCATAAAGGACCATTCATAACCCCTCACTTGCACATGAGGGAACTGAGACTTAGAAAAGTTGAATGGTTTATCCAAGAATACAGCACAATCAAGGTGCAGGGCTAGTGCTTGAAACAAGTTTCAGAGCCTCTGGTCTTCCAAGAGCTCGAGACTTAGCATTGGAAGGGATTTCAATTACATCACTGCAGCTCTGACTCCCCACTACTTCTCTCCTAAGATTGAAAAAAAAAAATTAGTTACCCTGTATGAAACTGCCAAGAAAGGAAGGAAGGAAGAATGGAAGGAGAGAGGGAAGAAAGGAAGGAAGGAAGAATGAAAAGAAGGGAGGGAAGAAGGGAGGGAGAGAGGGGGGAAAGAAAGAAGGGAAAAGAAGCAAAGAAAGAAAATAGAAAAAAAGAGAAGAAGTTGCACCTTGGCATCTGGTTTCTCCACTGAAGAAACCTCTGTGTATCCTCCAAAGCATGAGAAACGGTCCAGCTCTTTATTATAAATTATCTGGAAGAGATAGTGCAGGCTTTGACAGCACAACACGTGGAAAACCTTTACTAAAATCCTCTTTAGAATTCTCTTCTTCTTTCTGAAGATTTAAATTCAGAAAACAACTCCCCTTCATCTTTCCGTAGAGTCCTCTGACAGCACGTTACTCTTCCTTTTCTGTCGCATGTGGGCTCACACACCCTGGCCTCCTCAGAAGCCTGGGCTCCTGTCCTGTGATTCTCAGTCAGGAATCTTCCCTCATCTTACATATAAGACCCACTGCTCCCTTAAAAAGGGAAAACAAATGAGAGGAGCTTCATGAAACAACCATATTTGGTCTTAGAAAAAAATGGAATTTCAAATAGAAACTAGGAAAGGAGATAAGGAACTAGAAGAGACTGAGGCTGCCAGGAGGAGATTAAGTTCCTCACTGAGATAAGTGAGCCAAGATGTGGGCCAGGTGAGGCTGAGAGGAGGAACACAGAGGACTGACCATGGTTGTGACCAGCAAGAGATGAAAGTACTTGCATCTAGCAAGATGCATGGGAGGGGGTGAGAAAGTGAGGTATTCCCTCCACTACCTACTTCTACATCTTGTATTTGCTGTAATAAGTGAATGGAGGTGCATAATATTTGGTAAATGCATTTGAATTTTGAAGAATATGGTACTGGATACATGGGCCTGCTTAGCACCCTGGAATGGCTCTTTTCTTTGGGAAACATGGTGGACCATGGGGGTTTTGGGGGGTTGTGGGGGGACCATAGCAGTTGGGAAGCTCAGTAACCCCCAGTGTTCTGATGCCAGCCAAGGGCCCACCCCGCTGTACCACGGCTGTCTCTCACATTAGCTGGGTGATTCTAACATCTCAATCATTGATGACATGGAAAACTCTAGGAGGTAAGCCACATACTTGTGGGTTCTTAACATTTTGATAGTTTGGCTGTTATACAGGCTTTTATTAAACCCAGATCTACACACACACACACACACAAATAGCTCTGAAAAGAATTTGTCTGAAGATCAAAAGATATTTTGGCCTGGCACCTTCTGCCTGTCAGTATCCTGGTTGAGTGAGAGGGAGAGAGGGGAGTGATCAGACTTTCCCTGGTTCACTGAAGGTGGTAACTCAGTGCTGTGGAACCCATGGGCTGGGTGCCTCTGCCCCCCGAGTCACTCTGACCACATGATTTTAGAGATTTTAGCGTCAAGTGAATCTCTAGTGCCATCAGTGGCTTCCATGGGAATTTGATAGGTTTACTACTTCTTGGTTTGATGAATTATGGGTGGTGAGGTTCTGTATTATGGCATAACCCCTCCATCTGCTGGATTTGGAACACGGCATATGCTAACACTGAAGAAATGCTTCTTGAATGACTGATAAAGTGACTTGTGGATGAATGAGTGAATGGACTAATGCAGGGGGACCTGGGTTCCATTATGGTTTCTGCACTGTGATTTTGGTTGTAGCCATAGGCCTCAGTCCCCCAAGGAGGAACATAATTATTTCAGAGCCTTTCCAAGGTGAGCTCAGCCCATGACCCTTGGCTAGAGGCTAGAAATGAGCCTCCAGTCCAGAAGTGACAGTGCTTCTACTTCTGAGTAATGTCACAGCAGTGTTTCCCAAAGAAGGACAGGATAAGCTGCAGGGAGGACTCACCTGGGAAGATTTGATGGGGACTTTCTGCCTAGATGCACAGCTTGCCGGGCAGGGCTACATGGAGGAGCACATTTTCCTACAAATGAACGTGTTTGACCCCATCACTGGGACCCTGTCATGCGTTCAAAGGTTTAGCAACAAATATGCAGAACAGCTGCAGCTCCTCTGTCATCTCATAGTGAGCTGTTCTGAATCGACTTATGCCCAAACTGCCGAATCTGACACTTGGATCTGTTACGAAATAACATATATCATATGCCTTTTATATAATTAATAATGAATATTATGTAAGAAAAATCCACCCCCATTAAATAAAAGGCCCAGCTGACAATAGCTAAAACTTCTCCCAGTACAATTTGTTACTGATTAAATCTTGAGCAGAAGAATAAATCTTTTGCCAAAATTCAGATCTGTCAAGTTTGACTGAGAAAATGTTGATGTCATTGAAATCATGGCCACAGCTGAACCCTGAAAGTGAGCTCTGCCCTGACTGGGAGTGCCTCTGAGGGCGCAGGAGGCTCCAGTTACAGCCTCTCCTTACTCTTTTCTGGGTGGGTCTGAACTTATTTGTCTTGGTCCCCCAAAGACTTATCTTCTTGTGGAAAGTGAGGCAAGAACAACACCCTATGAGGGCACAGGGGGAGGGGCACAAGAGCTTGGTCATGGAGGGGTGATGGGCAGGGTGCTGCAGGAGTGGGCTGTGTGAGGGGGGTGGGGCCAGGGAGCCCGGTGTGGCAGGCAAGGCAGGAAGCAGGAGGAGGAAGGGAATGAGAGCAGACTCTGGAAGAGTCCTTACAACTGGAAGAGCAGGGTCTCTTGGGAAAGGAACTTCTGGGGCGGAGGACGCACAGGCTGTTTGACACTATGGTGATTCGAACGTAAGTGTTTTACCCACAATTAAAGAAACACGATGAATTATGAAGATATGACTCACCCATAAATTTTTGTCCCTAAACAAACTTAAAGCTTCTAGGTTCTGCCTATGGCCATTTGTGACACTGTGATATAATTCACAGATATAAGTTAAAATTGTAAGACAATATGGTATTTCACTTTATTGTCCTTTGAGTTTTCCTGATCATTAATGAAAGTAATATGTTCATACATTTATTTTTTACGTATTTATTGGCCAGAAGTGACTCTTCTTCTGTGAATAGCCTGTTTCATATACTTTCTTCATTTCAAAAAATGTGGCTATATTTAGAGTCATGCATTTCTTAATGACGTGGATATGTTCTGAGAAATGCCTCATTAGGCGATTTTGTCACTGTGTGAAAATCATAGAGTTCCTCTACACAAACCCAGATGGTATAGCCTACTACATGCCTAGGCTATTTGGTACTATTCTTATGGGACCACTGTCGTGTATGTGGTCCTTCCTTGACCACAATCTCCTTATGTGACAGATGACTATACATTCCTTATAGATTTGAATGAGTGCCTCATATGTTATCTATGTTGATCCCATGTCAGTTGTGTGTATTCCAAATATTGTCTCCCTGTTTATAACATTATTTTCCTAGGGCTGTCTTTTGATGAAGAAAAGCTTATGATTTTAATATAGTCAAATTTCAATCATTTCTTGTATAGATAATATGTTTTTAATCTTGTTTAAAATTTTATTCTCTGCTACAAGGTCTAAGAATCATTCAACTATATATTCTACAAAAAATTTCCTTTTTTTATAGACATTTAAATAATTTTCAGTCTGAAATATATCTTTGCATGTGGCGTGAGGTCAGGATGCAATTTTATCTTTGTCCACTTGGATAACCATTTTTAAACACTCCTTTCTCTCCCCCACTGATCTGGTTACTGCACCCTTCACATAACAAAGGTTTTTATGTGCACAGATGTTTTTCTGAGCTCTCTTTTTTTCTCTCTGATAATATATTTTGGAGACAGTATCACACTGTCTTAATTATTATGGGATTAATATTGGGTTAGGTGTTTCCTCTCTCTGCTCTTCTTTTGAAGTATCCTGGTTATTCTTGGAACTTTATTCTTTCAAACGAATTTCAGGATCGACTTATCGAGTTTTAAGAAAACCTCACTGGGATTTGGACTGGAGTTACACAGCGTCTGTAAAGTAACTTTTAGACGATGGACATCTTAGTGATTTGTTTCATTTCTATGATCACAGTATTTTTCTCCACTTATAAACATCCTTGACATCTCTTAATAGCATTTGAATCTTCCTGTGGAACCATACACACTTCTTGTCAGAATTATTGTTAGATTCTGATACTCTATAATTTACCATTTTAAAAGGCATTGTCTTTTAAATTACACTATCTATTATTTGTTGGTGATTAATAAAAATTTAAATGCAAAATAATAAATAACATAAATGAATAAATAAATGTTGTGTAGCATTTCTAATAATTTATTTATATGTTCTTTTGATTTTGCCATGTAAAGGATCGCATCATCTGGAAGTTTTCACTTAACTGGTTATTCTCCTGCTGTTATTGCACTATTGTAGAAACCCAGCACAGTGTCGAGTAGACGGAGGAATAATGGGAAGATTTCTAATGTTTCCTCATCAGCATAGCATTTGTTGTAGTATTTTTACAGATACCCTTTATTAGATTATAAAAGTGCTTTTACATTCCTAGTTTACTAAACGTTTATAATCATTAGTATATATTGAATGTTATCTTAGGGTTTTTTCAATCTATTGATATGATAATATAATTTTAATCTATTAATATGGTTAGGTAGGTGCTTTATACACAAGTAGCATAAAGCCAGGTTTATCTTGTTTGGTTGTCTTTTTATGTGTTTGATTCGATTTGTTAATGTTTTATTTTATGTTCTTTAATATATATTAACGAGTTACTTCTTCAAAATGTCAGTGTTTGGTTTGGGTACCAGGATGATGGTAGCCTGTCACGACGGGGCGAGAAGGAGTCCCCACTTCTATTTGGTGGAATAGTATGAAAGACTGGATGATTTGTGCTTGAAAAGCTTGGTAGGACTTACAGGTAAAACTGCTGAAGCCTATTCTTTTTCTTCTTCAGAAGATTAATAACTGTTGTTTCAACTTTGTTATCTTTTATTCTTCCAATGTCAGTTTTAGTAAATTATATTTTCTATGATTTTTAAAATTTATTCTGTTTTTAAAATTGTTGGCATCTATCATATTTTAAATTTCTGTTTAAATGATTTATATCTTCTTTTACATTCAAAATATTATTTACTTTAGTTTTCCTTTTTTCCCCTTAATCTCACCAGAGGTATTTTCCTACCTTTTAGTTTTTGTTTTATCCATGAAACCACTCTTAACTATATTCATCTTCTCTATTGTACTTTTCTTTGGGATCATTCTGTTGTTCTTTCCCTAATTTTGTAATTTTCAGCCTTTCTCCTTTTCTAAGTATTTAAGGGTATAAATTTTTCTCATGGCACTACTCTTGTTACATCTCTAAATGTGGATGTGTAGTATATTTATTATTGTATAATTCTAGGAGTTTTAAATTTCCATTATAATTTGTTATTTAAACCACAAATTATTAGTAATGCTTTCTTTTAGTTTCCAAATATACAACATTTTGGGTTTAGACACTTGCTTTTAGCTTCAGGTTAATTGTTACAATGAGCAGACATGAACTCTACAGTGTGTGTGCTGTGAGTTTTATCGAGGCTTTATGACCTAGTGCCTCAACCAATGTGTAATGTTCTTTGTGTGCTTGAGAATAATCTGTATTCTCTAAGTGTTAGATATAAATTTAACTGAGTTCTTTACATCTTCAATATTCTTGCTAATTTTTGTCTTTCTGACATAGCTATAATCAAGAGATGCATTTTGAAGTTCCTAATATATTGATGATTGTCAAAGCTTCCTAGAATTCTACAAAATTGGCATTGCGTATTCCGAGAGTATTTCACTAAGTGTGCATATGTTTAAAACTCTTATATCATCTTGACTTTTGAATATTTTATCACTTTTATCACTTATCAAGTGATTTCTTTATGCCTAATAATTATTTACCACCTAAAGGTCATTTTTCTGCAACAGCTTTCTTTTGGTTAGAGTTTTCCTGACATATCTTTTACATCCTTTGTGTGGAGCCTAGAAAATGGATGTCTAATCCAGAGAGTAAAAATTTTCTTAGTCACCTCTAAGGATAGAATTTGAATATAGAGAATTGGCTACAAATATGCTGGAGGAAATAGGGTAGCAAAAGAAGAAAAGTGAGTTAACCCAGAAATTAGAAATTGCATGAGGCCATTTCCAGTCCTGAAGCTGGAGAAGCAAATGCAAAGTGGACTTTCCCAGAGTCCACAGTGGCTGTGCTGCTGGCACCACGGCTGTGGGAACCAGCGTGAGCAGGAAGCAGGCGTCTGCACTCCTTGGCTCCCCAGGCTGCTGCTGCTGCTGGTGCATTGTTTCTGTGATTTCCTTTTTATATACTTTTATTGCATCCCTATGTGTTCCTTCAAATTGTATTTTGTATTTAAGTCTTTTTAACTTTGTGAAAATGGTATGATGCTGTATATAATCGCCTGGGCTTATTTTTACATTTAATTGTCTATAGCTAAGGTTTATTCATATTGTAGTGTGTCTCTCTAGTTTGTTTATATTTCATTGTGTAAACACACCAGAGTTTATTCATGCACTCTGCTCTTGATAAGCATTTGGATTGTTTTCAGAATTTCTGTGAATAGTACTGCTATGAACTTCTTGTGTGAAAGTTTTGTTCAAAGATACATAAACAAGTGAAATTGTGGGTCATAAGGCAAATGAATATTTAACTTTATTGGTTAATGAGCTACTGTTTTTTTCCAAAGTGCTTTCACCAATTTACATGCCATCATGATTCCATAGATAGATAGATAGATGGATAGATAGATAAGATAAGATAGATACTATTGCAAGTGCTCTAAATATTACTGACAAGGTCAAAACAAAAGTTCTAAGCTGCACAGAGTAGGATGCATATAGCTTTGCCTATGATCACAATCACATTTGCCACCTGGGAAATTTTGGCCCTTCATTCTCCAGAGGGAGGGTGGAAAGTCTAAAGCTGGAACAATTAATTTTATGTTATAGGACATTCAGGTTAACTGCTTAATGACTTTATAAAAAGGTAGATTTATTGAGGTACAATTTACATACAGGAAAAATCACTCGTTTTAGGTGTACAGTGCTATGAGTTTTGACAAATATTTACAGTAGTGTAACCCCATTACAATCAAAGTATAGAACAGTCCATCCTTCAAAAAGTCCCCCCATGCCTCTGGGTAATCAGTCCCACCCCACCCATCCACAGCCCCTGGCAGCCATCAATCTAATTTCAATCCCTATAATTTTGACTTCTCCATAAAGTCATACAAATGACACCATGCAGTGTGTCGCCTTTGTATCTGGCTTCATCCAGTTAGTATAATGCTTTTGAGACTCATCCATGCTATTGTGGGTATCAATAGTTCACTCTCTTTCATTGCTGAGAAGTATCCTGAGTACAGATGTACCATAGTTCACTTTTTCATTCACCAGTAAAAGGACATCAGTGTGGTTTACAGTTTTTGGTGATTATGGATTAAGTTGCTATGAATGTTTGTATATATATCTTTGAGTGGGGATTGTTTTCATTTATCTTGGGTAAATATCAAAGAGTGGAATTGCTGGATTGTATGGTAAGTGTATATTTAACTTTATTAGAAGCTTCCAAACTGTTTTGTAATGTAATTTTACAATGTTGTACTCTACTCACAAAACTGAAAGTTCTAGTTGCTCAGTGTCTTTGTCAGCACTTAGTATTGTCAGTCTTTTAAATTTTAGCTATTCAAGTAGGTGTGTAGAGGTACCTCATTATGGTTTTGTATTGCATTTACCTAACGTCTAATGATGTTGAGCATCTCGTCAGTTGTTTATGTGCCATCTGTATCTCTTCTTTGGTGAAGTGTCTGTATGAATCTTTTCCTCATTATTTTAATTGAGCTTTTTGTCTTCTTACTGAGTTTTAAGAGTTCTTTGTATAATCCGGTTACTAGTCCTTTATCATATATCTGCTTTGCAAATATTTTCTCCTAGTCTGTGGATTTTCTTTTCACTTTCTTAACAATATCTTTTAGAGTCAAATTGGAAGACACACTTTCTAATTTCAAGACTTACTGTAAAGCTACAATAATCTAGATAATGTGGGATTGGTGTAGGGTGAACAAATAGATCAATGGAACAGAATAGAGTCAACTGATTTTCAACAAAACACGCAGGGTAATTGATTGAGAAATGATAGTATTTTCAACAAATGATGCTAGAGCAAATGACCAACCTTAAGAAATCAAACAAACAAAGCAAAATAAAACCTTTAATTCTTCCCTTGAACCACATGCTGGAATCAATTTGATACGGATCAGGGACCTAAAGATAAAATCTAAAACTACAAAATTCTGGAAATAAAACATAGTAGAAAATCTTTGTGATTGTGGGTTAGGCAAAAATTCCTTAGATAGAACACAAAAGTAAAAACCACAAAAAATGATGTTTGGCTTAATTTCAAAATTTCTACTTAACGACTTTTAACTTTCAAAGCACCATGTGAAATAGATAGGATAATTATTATCTTCATTTTACATATGAAGAAATTGAAACATGTGTAAGTTTAGATCCCAAAGCTAGGGAGTGGTAAAGAACGAGATCAGATGTGGGTGTTGGCTTCCAAGTGTAGGCTTTTGCTCTCTGTAAACACAGAAGTTAATCTAATATAATCCAAATGCAAACGCAAGTAATTTTTATTAGCTGTGCCACAACTCTGTCAAAGACAATTGAAAGCTGGATGGGTGTTTATACGTATAGAATCTTTAGCTCTGGGATATGTATAGACAGATATTTGTGCAGCTATTTAATCCCACAGGCATTTGGCATGACCAGTGTGAGGTCAGCCTCAAATGGGCTTTTTCCAACTAATCTCCAAATTAATCTGATGGGAAACAGAAATTGCCAACTAATCTATGGCTTCTAAGGTCTATAAACCTGACATTAGCAAGGGCTTGGCACCGCCAATTTTGCCACAAGGCATTGGTGACCACACTAAAAAGAAACAGCACCCATAGTTCATCTGTCATGTGCACTCAGACATGGATATGCAAGATTACCTGTGTTACGTGGACCTAGATTTCCTGTGAGTTCCTTTCTTCCCTGCTGCTTGGTGTTCTGCTTGATTCGGAGAGCAGTAGCTGACAAAATTCCACCAACAGAGGTCACCATGAACTGGACTGGAAACTCTTCTAACACTCAGAATGCAAGCTTATATCAAATTGTATCAAACTGTCCACTGAAAACTGAACGGGGAATGGGGAACCGAAGCCAGTGTAGAAGCTTTCAGGAGCTGGAAACAAGGGTAGAAATCCACACTAGAAATCATCCATCATTCATTAAAAAAACTGAATCTCTTCCACATATTCTTTCCATTTTTTTCAGATTTATTTTTTTGATGCAGAATGTTCAATATGGAATTAGAGTCAAATAGTGGATGCCTGATGGAAAAAAAAACAAGCTTACCTGTCTCCAGTGTAAATATATATCAGACAATAATCCTTCTTACCATTCCAGGACAAAATTTCCATTTAAGTTCTATGATCAAAAAAGAAAATAGCATATACAGTCTATCAATGGACAGATTCCTGAATTTAGTTGTCATATTAAAGTAACATTGATTAAAGCAGACTTTTCAATTTAAAATTCCGTTTGGTATTGGGTCCAGCACAGAAAGTGTCTCCTCTATTGCAGAAACCAAACCAAATCAACCAAACAAGAGCACCCTGTCAATCTGGTGCGATTTGAATCAAGCATCTGCTCCTGGACCAATTGGGTAGAGGAGGAGAGAAGGATCGCATTCGCTGGACAAGATCCTGTGATGCTGTTCAGAACAGAATTCACTGCCTTCTAAGAAGTCATTTTGTAAGGTGACTACTGTGTCTCACTGTCCACCTTCCACCTACCTTTCCCATGTTCCAAACCTTTCAGGCTCTACCTGGTGCCCAGGATAAGAGCCAGATTACTTGGAACGATACACAAAACCATTCCAGAGTTCTGGCAACCATTTAGCTTGCAACCTTGTATCTCACTTCTTTCCCTTCACCCCTAACCTGTACCTTAAGCTTCTACTACGCTACACTTTCTGTGAATCCTGGTCCTGCTCTACTCTTTTGCATGATCAGTCTTTTGAATATACTTTTATCCTGAATGAATCTGCCTGGGAAATGCCTATTCATCTTTTTAGAGATAGCTTAACTACCATATTCTCTAAAAAGACTTCCCAAATTCTCTTCATCATACTCTCTTTTAGGACTGAATCAACTTCCTTTCCTTTGGGCGTCCTGAGCTGCATTTGCTTACTTTACTTGCGGTGCTGCATTATACCATATGGCAATATTTGGAACTATGCTCTGTTCATCTATACCTTCCAAAATCCTTGGAAATCAGTAGGAAAAATCAATGCTGTTTGAAAGAATGAATAACCAATCAATTAATTAGTTTAGGCTTGGCACCAAAGTTTACGTGTTTTTTGTTGTTTATGCCCCAATCCTAGTACCCTAAATGGAATTTGTATCACTTTGTAATTTGCTAGGTTTTTCTTTCTAATTGATACTTCAAAGCCTTGAAATAAAATGTAGCTACATATTGAAAGATTTAACTAAGGATAAAAATTGAAATCAGAAAGTTTTTCAAAGAAAGAAGTAATCTTAATAGCCCAAGTTTTATAGAGCATTCTATATCCCAGGCGCTGTCCTGTGTGTGTTACTTGTATTAAGTCACCAAATTTTTATAAGAACATCATGATGTGGGTGCTCTCATTATTATCCCAACTTTGTGGATATGGAATCTGAGCTACAGAGGAGTTAAGTAATCTGCTAGGAAGTGTTTGCATCAAGATTATGTGCACACAATCTTGTTCCCAGGGCTGTGCCCGTAGCCAAGAAGGTTGTCTGCCTCTGTCAGAGATACCAGGAGCCTCAGGTCCTATAGGTCATATATTTAAGCATTACATTTAGCTCACATGTCTTAGAATTCCCCGTGGAATAAAGACAAACATATAATGAAAGAATCAGAGTTGGGTTCCTCATGCAACCTGTGCAGCTGCATAAGGCCCTGAGCTCTGGAATTGTGATGTTTTGCTATTGCCATCTTGAAATTCTTAATAATTTTTGAACAATGGGCCTTAAATTTTAATTATGCAGTGAACCTGAAAATTATGTACAGATATAAAATTTCCAAGGACGTATTTGTGAAATATATGGGTTTTGTTTTGTTTTGTTTTTAAAGATTGGCAAGTGGGCTACCAACTGTTGCCAATCTTTTTTTTTTCGTTTTTCTTCTGCTTTATCTCCCCAACCTCCCCACCCCCGCCGTACATAGTTGTATATCTTAATTGTGGGTCCTTCTAGTTGTGGGACGTGGGACGCCACCTCAACGTGGCCTGACGAACAGTGCCATGTCCGTGCCCAGGATCCGAACCCTGGGCCGCTGCAGCAGAGCACGCGAACTTAACCACTCGGCCATGGAGCCGGCCCCGGGTTTTTTTTTTCTTAATAAATTGTGAGTAATAATGACTGTGCTTTTTTCCCCAGAGAATGAAAAAATGAGTTCTTTCATTTAACCATTTTAAATATCCAAGTTGTAATACTGGACAAGGTAATCAGGATGACTCCCTTTTGAATGCAAGCATACCACAGGGCTAGTTTCTTAAAAAGACTTTCTGAAAAAGATGTCTAAAGGAATGATCAGCATTTGCTTCTCTGGTCACACTTGTGGAGGGGAGAAGGGGCAGATCCATGGTCAAGAGAAGGCAAGATGAGCAGCATGGCAGTGGATGTGGGAAAGCATGAGAAATAAGGCTGAAAAGGAACACCAGATGGTTAGAAGTTGTGTAAGGAGTTTAGAAGGTATCTTGTACACATTTGGGGACAGTAGCCCCAAGGCTTTCTGTTGAGAGAAAGAACACGTAAAAATGTTGAGTTGTACAGATTAACCATGAAGCAATGTGAGGGGGAGTTGTAGAACAGGGAGCCTGTGTGTAAAGAGAGAACAAGGGTTGAGTTGATGAGGTTTTTTAAAGGAGTGCTAGGAAGAAAAGGAGTGAGGCTTCCTGAAGATGACATAGTGAGAATAAGCTCCATCTGATGACTGACTGACCATGAGCTAGGAGGAGAGTCCGATAACTCTGAGATGTTAGGCCAAAGCAACATGAAAATGTGACAGTCTCTTGAAAAGTGATAGAGCAATTCTATTATAGTCAACCTAGCATGTCTTTCCTCATTTGTCAAGTTGTAAATCCCCTAAAGGTAGGTCCTGTTTTGTCTTTGAAGCTCCCACATGCCTAGCATGGTGCACCAAACAGAGAATAACCATACCATCCCTTGTTGCAGTTCACAGAGTGTGGTGATGGTCTTGTTAATTAGTCTTATTAATTAGGTTCTCATTAATTAGTAAGTGACTGTTATCAGTGACATGGATGAGGCCCCAGAACCACGATATGGATAGGATGGTGTGGACCGTATGGGTAAATCAAAACTGTGTTGGACACTCTTCCATCTTGTGCAAATTCTTTCAATTTCATTAACAATGGCCATTTACTACTGGATGAGAAACACTTCAAATGTATATAGGTTGACAGAGACCTTTGAAAAGGCATGGCACAGGAAAGGACTACTTTCAAAAGAATTATTGAACCACTGCTCCTTCATCTCTCTCCGGCACTGTTTTTACAAATCCAGGGTAGAGATTTTGCCCAGGACTATGTATTTATTGTGATTTGATGCTATCTATAGCAATATTTTAGAACTTCAGATGTACATAAATAAGTTAATCATAATCATCTCTTCATAGCATGTATGCCAGTTATTAAGGTGCCAGTTGTTTTTTGGCTCTGAATCCATCCTTCTGTTCTTGGCTTGGTGACTCTAGGGCTGGAACTCTGAGACTCTGTTTCTCTTTGGCAGCCACTGCTTGTTAGGTTCTACCAACAGGTGAAGCTAGAGGAAGACCCCGGGGCTCGAAGAGAAGAAGGGACTTTCTTTTCCCTGTTTGCTTCCTTTCCTATTGGAGGCACCCCAGCCTCTTTCCTGGTGAGCAGTGTAAATACATTCCAAATTAAGTTTTTAACGGACACATATGGAACACTGCACCCAGTAATTATAGAATAAACATTCTTCTTGGGCACACATGGTACATATTTTCTTTTTAATTGACCAAGTATCAAGCTTTAAAGCAAGTCCCTAAAATGCCAAAGAATCTGTGACATGCAGAAAAATATTTTCCCTCATTATGATGCAAGGTAACTAAAAACAGCCTCATATATTTTGAAATGATAATAACAATAAAGAAACCACTCAAAGAAAAAACAAACAAACAAAACCACTCTACTAACTACTTCATGGACCAAAGAAAACATGGGCATTTTAAACATACTCAAAATTTAGTAAAAATGAAAATGCGACACATCTAAACTTATAGTATTTAGCTGAAACATTACATCAAAGGAAATTTAAATATTTTATTTAGGTAAGAAAGGAAAAAAGCCCTCACAAGCACAAGATTAACGAATAAACCCAAAGAAGACGGAAGAAAGGAAATAATAAAGAGTAAGCAGATATTAATGACAGAGAAAAGCAAATATATAATAGAGATCTCCCGTAAGGTCAAAGTTGTATTTGAAAGAAAAACTAATGAAATAAGCAAACCTTTGGTGAGACTGATTAATAAGACATAAGTAATAGAGAGGGAAAAGGCACAAATGAAAACTATTAAGAATAAAAAGAGAGATATTAGAGATTTAAAAGATAAGATAATATAATGTACAAATCTCAACTTATGGTTGATGGTGTTTCCGGATCTCTTGATCTACTTCATTCATTTGATTTATAATTTTTGAACATCTACTCTGTCCAAGGACTGTTTTATACTCTGGATTTCAGTGATAAACAAGACAGAAAGGTCTCTGTTCTTATGGACTGTAATACATCATTAATGGGGGAAACGGAAAAATAAGATTCTTCCAGAAAGTGGTGGGACTATGAAGAAAATAAAACAATGATGTCATTGTGGGTGGTGGCGGGCATACTTCACACTGATTAGTCAGAAAAGCCCCTCTCAGGTGGAAGTGTGTGTGCTAGGATATGATGGGTAAAAAGAAGCCAGCTGTGAAAATATCTGGGGAAAGAATATTTTAGAACACTGCTGTTCAACAGAATTTTGTGTTGATGATGGAAATATTCTTATCTATGCGGTCCAATATGGTAGCCACTAAACACATGTGGCTATTGAGTATTTGAGATGTGGCTGGTGTGACTGAAGAACTGAAATTTTAATTTAATTTAATTTTAATTAATTTAAATTTAAAGTCATATATGTATGCCAGCAAATACAAAATTTTAATTAAAAGAATACATGGAGAAATATATTTACTAAGCTACTCGTGAAAGAAAGGGAAAGGTTTAAATATTAAACCTTTACTAAAAAATCTTCCCACAAAGAAAACAACAGACCCAGTAAAACTGGCAAGTTTTATTTTCAATTCCAATCTTACACAAAATGTTCAAGAAAAGTAGATAAAGAGGAAATGCTTCCCAAATTCCTCTGATAACAAAGCCAGACAGGAAACATATAAGGAGGAGAGATTTTGCACACCAATTTCACTTGTGAACGTGGAAATAAAAATCTTAAACAAAATATTAGGTCATCTAATCCAGCAATGACTATAAATGAGATAATGGTCCACGTGGGTTAATCCCTAGGAAGCAGGTTCAACAAATATTTACTGAATGCCACCGGGAGCTAAGCACTCCTCTGGGTACCAGGAAATGTGGCAGCAGCAAACAAAATAAGCAAACAGCCACCTTAGCTTTTGTGGAGCTAAGACAGGCTATGAACCAATAAATACGACACATAGTTGGGCTCAGCATGGTGAATGCTATGGAGAAAGATAAAGCAAAGTAAAGATGCTGGCAAGGGAAGGGTTGGCCCAAGAAGGCCTCACTTAGAAAGTGATATTTGAGCAAACATCTTACTGCTGTGAAGAGAGCTGTGTGGACGGTGGAGGAAAGAGTCAGCCAGGTAGAGGGGTTGAGCATATATGGTGTGTCTGACCTGTAGCAAGGAGGCCAATGTGACTGGTGCTGAGTGAGTGGAGAAGAGAGGTAGAGGAAGAGGTCTGGGAGGTGACAAGGGATCAGACCATTTAAGGCCCTGTAGGTCAGTGCAAACAGTGTGTATATCAGATGGGAAAACACTTGAGGGTTGACATGAAAAAGGGATATCATACAACTTGATTTTTAAGTGATTGCCTGCTGCTGTGTGGAGAATGGTCTGGACAGACGCAGAGAGAAAATGAGGAGATGAGTGCAGTTATCCAAGGGAGAGGTGACGGTGGCTTGGAATGAGGGGCTTAATAGTACAAGGGGTGGGGTGTGATTGTGTTCTGGATATATGTCAAGTCAAATTGGCAGGAGGTAAGGGCGGATGCGATGTGGAATGTGACGAGAGGGGTTAAGGGAAGCTTTAAAGTTTATGGCTGAACAACTAGAAAGATGGAGCCAACATTTCCAGAGATGGGGACACTACAGAGGAACAAGTGTGAGGAGGTCAGAAGCTGGTTTTGGACTTGCTGAGTTTGAAATGCTTGTCACATATCCGCAGGTGGGACTAGGAAAGATGTTAAAAAGTCAGCTGGATGAGTCTGGAGTTGAGGGCAGAAGTGTGGGCTGGAGGTAAACACTGGTGAGAGATCAGTTTATAGATGGTATCTAAAGCTAGAACATAAGTATGACATCTATCCCCAAACCTGACCAAGACTGAGCCAAAATAGAAAACCGGACCAATCTCACTTATGAATGCTGACGCAAAAATCCTAAATGAATAAAAGCAAATAGAATTTAATAGCACATTAAAAAATCATTACAGTAAGGAGAAATATATTCTAGAAATGTAAGGGCTCTACACCATTGGAAAAAGCATTTATATAAAGCTAAGAAGAAGAACAAAGCCAAACCTATAAATATCTCCAGGACGTAGAAAAGGCTTTTGACATTCATTAATTACAAAAATTAAATAAATGCTAAAATTCTAGCAAAAAATGCTAAAAGATGCATGCATAAAGATCTTCATTGCAACTTCACTGGTGAAAAAACAAGAAACAAAAATAAACATCAACCAGCAGATCATTGATTGAATAAACTATGGTACATACAAATTCTGCAGTTGAAAAAGTATAAAGTCATCCCTACATACAGTACAGAGCAAACTGGAGAGTATAAGGTTGAAAGAAACATAAGGTAGAGAAAAAACATGTAGTGTCCTACAATTTATCAGAGAAATCAGGGTATATGAATGTATGCACTTATTTTCCTATTTTAAAATTAAAAGAATAAAACAAAACTGCGAGGGAGGGAGGAAATAAGTTGCAGGGGACAGAGTTAAAATCTACCCTCCCCAAAATATATCTGGTTTATGAATTTGACTTTGAGAGCACTGGGCAAATATTAGCATAATTATAAAACAAAATTATATTTGACCAAAAGCAATTCCTAAAGGTTGAAAGCAAAATGAAACAAAAGCTATTACTCAGTTGTGTATTGAGTTGGTAGCCTAATCACACCTAGAGAAACTATTTCATATAGCTTTAAAACACAGCAATTTGACTGCGTATCTTTAGTAGGATAAAGTCTAAGGACCCAAAGACCTGAAGAAAGATGTTAAACAGCTCTCAGGAAACACATCGCTGTGACAGTGTTACTACTATGTTAAGACTGGTGTCCACATATGGGGAAATAAAACAAATGAGTATTTACATTTGTTCATCAGCAACCAAGATTTCTGTCTTCAGAGAAAGGATATACTGATGTAAGATTGATAAAATTTAGTGAAATCCTGTACTCCTCAATTTGAATTGGAATTTTCAGTTTAATTCTTGATGTATTTCATCTTGAAAGAATAAAAATTATTCTTTTTTAAAAAAAAGCATTTCCTAATTATTTGCACTGAAAAGAGCTAGAAATGGTCACTAACAGAATTGGTAAGAGCACTACTATCACCCAGATTATAGTGCCTAAATGTCATTTTCAATCAAATGGAATTAGGACTTCTTGGAGAAATTGTGTTTCTAGGTGGGGGAAAGAAAATGGACCATGTGGATCTGGAGCAGCTTGAAATACCAGAAGGCAAACACATTACCAAGGATTACTGAGAGCACGTCCAAAGACTCAGCTTGAAGACGCTTCCACTGGCCAAAAATGCCACAATTTAAGATGACAGTCTCTTCAACTAACGTATTAGAAAGAAAGAGAGAAACTATAGATTAAAAGACATGAGCCAGTGTCAATATATGAATTACTTGAATCTGGAATAAACAAACTGCTGAAATTAAGGAAAAAAAACAATTGAGGAAATTTTAGCATTGATTATTTCATTGTATTAAAGAAGTATTAATAATTTTACACATTTTGATTATAGTTTTTAAAAGCCATTATCTTTTATAAATTCATACTAAAATGCTTTTGGATTTCAGGATATAATGTTTGAAATTGATTGAAAATAATCTGGAAGAGAAGGAAGTGAGTCAGGGTTAAGATGAAACAAGATTGGCCATGAGTCAATAATTGTTGATGATGGATATTCACTCTTTTGTCTGTTTGCATATTTTTGAAAATTTCCACACTAAAGTGTTAATTAAGAAACTCATTTCAGCTAGGGAAACCAAATAGATCACAAACTTGGAGAGTATATTTATACCACATAGGTCAGAAAAACTCTTGCATGTATGCCCTCAGTATGTAGAGGAATGTTCAAGTGTCATTTGCAGTAACAATATATTAGAAAACATCAGGAGAAAATTAAGAAAGAATGATATTTCTATATAATGAAATGTATAGCAATGTCAAAGAGTAAGTAATATGTAGAAGATATAAAGAACTAAAAACAGAAGAGAAAAAGACAAAATTCCCAATGTGAAAGTAGATGAAAACATGAGCAGACATTTCACTGTAGAAGAAATACAAATAATAAAAAAATATGTATTCCATCTCATTAGTAATAAAATAAAAAAATTCAATCCACAATATACTATTTTCTGCATTTCCTATTGTCATAAATTAAAATGTCTCCTAACACCAAGCATTGGTGAAGATGTGGATCAATAGGAGTTCAGTAAAACTTCTGAGGTTCCCAAGCCACAGCACAGCAATTCCCTTTCACAGTTTGAGAAACTCTTGTGCGTTTTCCCTGAGCACATACAAGATTGTTCATAGCAGAGCTTTTTGCACTAACAAGACACTAGGGAAAAAATACATGTCCATCAAAAGGAAACGAATGAAAAATGGTATATAATACAATAGCAGTCATTACATTTGACTCTCATAAATGAAATACTGAGTGAAAAAAACACCTTTTAGAAAAACACGTTCAGGAAAACCTTTCATTTCTATAAAGTTAAAAGCATGTAAAATTAAACAATGTGCTATTTAGAGTTACCTACATTGTATATTCATAAAGAAAGGGAAAAGAATTATAATTTTCAGAATTTCGGTTACCTCTGGAGTCAGGAGTAGAATATGATTGAAGAAGGGAACTTCAAAGGTTTTCTAATGTCCTCTTGATTACTTTGGTTGTTAGATACACGGATGTTCATTGCATTATTATCAATTTTTAAACTGCTCTCTCTATGTCACAAATTCTTTTATATTTGTGAGGTTATTCATATAAAAACTAAAAATCAAATGAGATAAGGGAAGTATTTTATTACAAGACTCAAAATAATGATAAGAAAGCAAAGATGTTTGGGTGCAGGTGACTCTGATCAACTCTCACTCGAGTGGTGCCAGGTGGGGTGCTTCAGGCAAGGTGGCAGTGTCAGGGCAGGGCAGAGAGCACACCCACTCACACGGAGCTGATCTGGAGACGGCATACAACGCACAAGGACCTGCTCGATGGCCCAGGGCAAGGAAGCCAGGCAATTAGACTATAAAGATCTACGTTTCTTAGGAGATGTGAAAAATGAGTGCAAGTAAGGTACCGGAACCGTGCCCGAACCAGAGGACTAATGAAAGTTTTGGTAGGGTACTGAGTCTATTTCACAGCAAATCTACAGTGAAGGAATTCAACTGAAAGAAGCCAATAAGCTCTTGTGAAAAACCTTCTAACCCCTTCCCCTCTGCTAGGCACACATAGGTTGGTTGGCCTTGGTTTGTATCTGCTCCTTTACTCCAAAAGTCACTGAATCTAAGCAGTAGCGTTATTGATTCAGCAAACATCTGCTGATATGCTGTTGTATGCCTGCACTGGGAGATGGGCAGGGAGACACAAAGATGAAAGAGGCCCGGGCTCATCTGCAAAGTAACGCAGTGAGGCCTGGAGGGAGTGAGGAAGAGCCATGAGGGAAAAGGCACTGCTGAGTTAGGTAATCACTCACCAACTCGTTCTTCATTTACAAACATTCGTCTGTCAATCCCTGTGCTGGACTCTGGGCATAAAATGGTAAATATGACATTGCCAATGCCTTCAAAGACTCATGACTAGTTAAGGAGGCAGATACTTCGACAGAAATTTACAACACAATAAGTCCAGAGATAAAATTCTTCAAAGAACGTTATGAAAATAGAAAACAGTACCTCATAGGGAGGGTGGAAGAGCTGAAAGTAGAGATTTGAGGAAGCTTTGAGTTAAACATCAGACAACTAATACAAATTAAACAGGTGAAGACTATGGGAACAGGATCCCGGACAGACGGAATGGTGTGGAAAAGGCACTGAGGCAAACAAACAAAACCACAAGCACCTTGTGTGTTGGAAGCTGGGGGTGGGGCAGATCATGGAAGACCTTGGCTTTCTGGCGGGAAGCTGGATTTTTACTCAAAGAGTAATAGGGAAACCATTGCAAGAGTTGTTGATGAAGAATGACATAATATTATTTGAATTTTCCAATTAATACTATGGAGGCTGTGTGGAGAACAGTTCTGAAGAGAGGAGAATGCAATCAGAGGAGCTAATGAAAGACGAAGAGCAACAAGTTAGGGGTAGGATGGGGTTCCATTCTGGATATGTTCTATTTGAGTGACCTGTGAGGCACCACTCAGAAGAGTCAAATGAGCAGGAAGTAGCAAGTGAGGTCTGAGTATGGACACAGTCTCATGGAGATTCTACATTTGAACTGCTGCTGGGCAGTGGGAGAGGGCCTGCAGGAAAACACTGCCTCTCTGCTGTGGGTTATGTCAGGGGCTATTCCAGAACCCAGGACTGAGGGATGAAGAGGACTGGAGTAATTGGGGCAGCACATGGTCAGTGGTGGTCCTGCATGCCTTCCTAAAGCTTGGTAGATCTGGTGGAAGGCGTTTCCAGCATGTCACAATTCATATTTTCTTTCTCTCCCAACAGAACATGTTAGGAAAGAACACCACATGTCTGAACTGGATGTAAATCAGATGGAAGGTGGTTTACAGGAGATTTTGGTCCAAATAATAGGTCAGACCTTTTCAAGCTCCATAAAAAGAGTCATAAAGATCAGTATCTACAAAAACCTGAATTCCATTTTCCGCTAAAGGAAATTTGAAATCACCTGGGGCCACAGTCAACTTCATTTATTGGTGGACAGATGGGGAGAAAAGTGAATCATGTTTCATTCCTTCAGTGGGTTATAGAATCCAAGAATCACAGAATCTCATGGCTAAAGGGTATGTTTGAGGTCAATTTACTTGACCTCCCTTTAGAAACTTGACATAAATCTTCACCAGTAACATTACAAGAAAGAATTCCTTCTGTGACTCTAGTAAGGATCAGGACAAGCTAATGTTCTGAGATCACTTTGGAGATGTGGAGGAAGTGAAACGGGCCCTTGGAGTAGCAATGGAAAATCATGCATTGCATGATGTCGATGAGGAAAAAATGATCTTAGCAATAAGCCCCTTCCAGGGTAACTGGGTTACATGTGGGTTTGGCAAGAAAAAGAAAAGACAACAAATTAAGAAAAAGTAGTTAGTCTAAGCAGATAAAACAAGAATTGAAGGATGATTATCATAATACTCCATACCTTCTACCCGCATTAGTGAGAGGTACCTCTGCAGATAATATATCATATATATTAACAAAAAACTATTAAATAATTGCACATTTAATCCTCTATAAATTATCATTAAACCCAAGTTGTGTCTGATACCCAGAAGAGGTAAGTGACTTGCCCAAGTTCACACAGTTATTAGATGGAAGAGTGTAGAAGCAAAACAGTGCTCCTTGTGGTATAATTTCTTCCAGGAGAGGAGCCCACATTTTGTTGAAAACGTATTTTTGATTTTTTTATTGTAGTAAAATATATGTAAACTAAAATTTGCCATTTTAACTATTTTTAATTGTATAATTCAGTGGCATTAGTTACATTCACTGTTTTACAAAATAGCGCTACTATATATTTCCAAAATTTCTTATCACCCAAAACCAGAAACTCTGTAACCCACCCCCTCCTCTACCCGTCTAATCTGCTTTCTCTCTCTAGTAATTTGCCTGTTCAAGATATTTTATATAGAGGGAATCATACAAGATTTGTCCTTTTACGTCTGGTTTATTTTGATTGGCATAATGTTTCAAATTATGTCTGTATTTTTTAACATGTATCAGGACTTCATTCAGTTTTTAGAGCTGAATAATATTCCACTGCATGTATATATCACATTATGTTTATTAATGGCTCTCTTGATGGACACATGGGCTGCTTCCACCTTTTGGATGTTGTGAATAATGTTGTAATGAATATTGGTGTACAAGCATGTCTTTGAGTTTTTGTTTTCAATTCTTTTGGATATACTCCTAGAAGTAAATTTGCTGGGTCATAAAGAAATTCTATGTTTAGCTTTTTGAAGAACTACCAAACATTTTCCTGTGGTGGTTGCATCATTTTACAGTTCCACCAACAAAGTATGGGGGTTCCAATTTCTCCACATCCATTTGTTATTTTCTGTTTTCCCTTTGTTTCTTTGTTTGTAGCTGTCCTAGCAGACATCGTGTGCCATCTCATTGTGGTTTTGATTTATATTTCCCTGATGCCCAACGGTGTTGAGTATCTTTTCATGTTCTTATTGGCCATTTGTGTATCTTCTTTGGAGAAATGTCTATTTGAGTCCTTTCCCCATTTTTAAACTGGTTTGTTTGTTTATTTGTTGTTGAGCTGTAGGAGTTCTTTAGATATTCTGGATATTAACCCCTTATCAGATACATAATTACAAGTATTTTCTCCCATCCCACAGGTTGCCTTTTCACTCGTTGATATTGTCCTTTGATGTACAAAAGTTTTTAGTTTTAAGGAATTACAACTTATCTATTTTTTATTTTGTTGCCTGTTTTTGGTGTTATATCCAAGAAATCATTGCCAAATCCAATGTCACAAAGATTTTCCCTCATGTTTTCTAAGCATATTATAGTTTCAGCTCTTATGTTTAGGTCTTTGATCCATTTTGAGTTAACTGTTTATATCGTGTAAGGTAAGAAAATGTCATTTATATATATGTGCCTTTGTATTCATATACTTATATGTATACATATGTATACATCTTACATTTATTTATATGTATACAAATGTATATTTCAGTTTTCCCAGCGTCTTTTGTTGAAAAGACTATCCTTTCCCCACTTTATGTTCTTGGCACCCTTGTTGAAAAGTATTTGACCATCTATGTAAAGGTTTATCTCTCTGTTGTCTATTCTATTCAGTTTGTCCAAATGCCTGTCTTTATACCAGCACCACACTGTTTTGATTACCCTAGCCTTGTACTACATTTTAAAATTAGGAAGTATGAGACCTCCAACTTTGTTCTTCTTTTCAAGATTGCTTTGGTCATTTAGGGTCCCTTGAGAGTCCACATGAACTTTAGAATGGATTTTTCTATTTAAGAAAAAATATCATTGGGATTTTGATACAAATTGCACTGAATCTGTAGATCACTTTGGATATTATTGATCTCTTAACATTATTAAGTTTTCCAACTCATGAACACAGGATGTTTTTCCATTTATTTGTGTCATATTTAATTTCTTGCAGCAATGTTTTATAGTTTTAAGTATATAAGTTTTTTGCCTCCTTGGTTAGGGTTATTCCTAATACTTTATTCTTTGTGACATTTCACAAATAAAATTGTTTTCTTCATTTCCTTTGATCATTGTTCATTGTTAGTGTATAAAAATAATTGAGTTTGAATTCTGCAAATTTCCCAAATTTGTTTATTAATTCTAACAGTTTTTTGAGGGAATTTTAGGGTTTTCTAGATACAAGGTAATGTGATCTGTGAACAGAGATAATTTTACTTCTTTCTTAGTTGAATGCCTCTTTTTCCTGTTTTTGATTAATTACTTTGGCTAGAACTTCCAATGCTATATTAAATAGAAGTGGCAAAAGCAGGCATCCTTGTCTTGTTCCTGATTTTTGAGAAAAGCTTTCAGTCTTTCACAATTGAGTACGATGTTGGCTGTAGGTTTTCCATAAGTGGCCTTTATTATGATGAGATAGTTTCCTTATATTCCTAATTTGTTGACTTTTTATGATGAAAGGGTTTTAAATTTTGGCAAATACCTTTTGTGCATCAATTGAGATGATCATCCATTTTTTCCCCTTCATTTTATAAATGCGATTTTCATTTGTTGAACAATCCTTGCATTCCAGAAGTAAATCCCAGTTGGTAATGGTGTATCACATTTTTAATAATATGTTGTTGGATTTGGTCGGCTAGTATTTTCTTGAAAGTATTGGCATCTATATTCATAAAAGCTATTGGTCTTTTCTTGTGATGTGTTTATGTGGCTTTGTAGTCAGGCTAATGCTGACCTCAAAGATTGAGCTGAGAAGTGTTTCTTCCTCTTTTTGTTTCTTAAACTAGTTTGAGAAGGATTGGTGTCAATCATTCTTTAAATATTTAGTTAAATTCACCAGTCAAGCCCTCTGGTCCCAGATTTTTCTTTTTTGGGAGGTATTTGGTAACTGGTTCATTCTCTTTAATTGTCATATGTCAGTTCACATTTTTCTATTTCTCTTTGAGTTAGTAGAAGTAATTTCTGTATTTCTAGGAATTTATCCATTTCATCTGGTTATCTAATTTATTGGTGTACAAATGTTCATAGTATTCTCATATAATTATTTTAATTTCTGTAAGATTGGTAGTGTCCACACTTTCATTTCTGATTTCAGTTATTTGTTTCTCCTCTCTTTTTTTCTTTGCCAGTATTACTAAAAGTTTGACAATTCTGTTGGTTTCTTTCAAAGAACCAACTTTGGATTTCATTGATTCTCTCTATTTTTTTATTCTTTATTTTACCTTCCTCTGGTAGCTTTGAGTTTATTTTTCTCTTCTTTTTCTTGTTCCTAAGGGTATAAAGTTAAGTTATCGATTTGAGATCTTTCTTCATTTTTGATGAAGGCATTTACAATTATAAATTTCCCTCTGAACATTGCTTTTAGTGCATCCCGTAAGTTTTGGTATGTTATATTATTATTTTATTTGTCTCTAAGTATTTTTTAATTACTCCTGAGATTTTTTTCTTTCCCTCATTTGTTTAATAATATGTTGTTTAATTTTCACACACTTGTTTAACTTGACCCTTGAGTTTTCTACTTTTCCTCATGTTGTTGATTCCCAGCTTCATTCCATTGTGGCTGGAGTAAATACCCTGCCTCTTTTGAACCCAGTAATGAGAGCTATAACATCAGCAATTATATCTCCACAGTCATGGCACGTGCTTAGGACTAAGACAAGATACAGAGAACATAATTAAGTAATATGTGTCCAAGAAATCATGTCAGGGCTTCAGTAGTCTGCCACAGGGTGGACGATGCTGCTTTGCAAAGTCAGCTTGTAGTATTAACCAAAGATTTGCTTGGAAGGTGAGACCTCAGAGGGCTGTGTTGTAAGGTACTCCTACATTGAATTATTTCCTCCAGCCTCTTTCTGTTGCTATTTCGTCGCCCGCAAAATGGTGAAAAATAATCCTAGCATTACCTATCTCATGGCAGCAGTGATTAAAATAGAAGATATTACAGGAAGATAGTCTGTAAAAGTTTGCTTTTTTATTTTTTAATCTGCTGTACGAATATATATATTATTCATATAAAGAATTTCTTCAAATCTCTTGCTCTCTAGTGCTAGAAAAACTAACATTAGGTGCCAGGTAAGACATTCTCAGATGTATTATCTCTCCCCCAGAATGATAGTGTGAAGAGTTCTGCAAACATGCTACCCAGTGAAACAAGAGTAACTATTGAAGAGTATTTTTAAAAACAATCATTTAAAGTATCCGGAGATTGTTAGAGCATACAGCAAATGAAGAAACATTTATTCAAGCAAACTTACTAAATCATAGCTAGAACAGTAAAGAGTCTGGGACACTTGAGCCTCAACCCACTCTTTTCCCCTCTGCCCCCAGCTCAGTTCCCTTTGTGAAGCTGTGGCCAAGAAGATGGGATTCTTTCTCCTTCAGCTCCCAGGCAAAGCTACAGTATATCCCAAGAGAGAGCAGGTCACCATCATTTCTCATCACCATCACCACCACCCACGTTAGTGTTGGAGAGGACAAATCCCAGGTGAGTGGCTGAGAGATCAGAGCCTCACTTCTTCCACCAAGACCTCACTCACAGGGCAGAAGTTCTATCTCAAGGAAAGCAGGCCAAGAATGCTAGAGTCCTTGTTGAGATTCTGAAATTCATATAGATATACAAAAAACCCCTAGAATACTCAAAATAATTTTGAAAAATAAAAGCAAAGTTGGAGAACTTTCATTTCTTGATTTCAAAATTCATTTTAAAGCCACATCATCAAGATAGAACTATAGACCAATATTATTATTGATTGAAATACACACTTGAAATGGATTAATTATATGATATGAAAAATATGCCTTAATAAGGTAAAAAAAAGAAAACAGAGCTTGAATTTAACTAAAGTGGTAGGCTTGCCCCAACACAGCTCAATTTCTGATTACATTTCAATGATCAGTTCTTCACACTCTCTGCCTAAAGAGGAAAGACTGAACATTCTAGGGGAAAATAATATCAACTTCAGCATCCAAAATTCTTTTACACACAATGTCTAGCATAAAATGTTAAAAATATATATAAGACAAGTAAATAGGAGAAAAATACGACTGATAATTAAAATACAAATCGGATAACAGAAGCAGCTCCAGTCATGATCCAGATGTTGGACTTAGCAGAAAAGGGCTATAAAATAATTTTTTTTAATATATAAATAAAAGATGGAGAAAATAGGTGAAAATATGAGAATTTTAGAAGATCATTGTAATATATGATAGAATCAATATAAATTCAAAATATAGTATCTAAACTTAACAACTGTAAAAGCAGACTGAAAACAGTAGAAGACAGGCGTACTGGACACAAAGATAGGTTGATGAAAAATATCCAAATGGAGCACAGAAAAAAGAAAAAAATTGAAAATGGCAAAAAAAAAAAATAAGACATCAGAAAAACCTTCAAATTACCTAATGTGTGTTTAATTGGAGTCCATAAGGAGAGGAATGAGAGAGAATGGGGCAGAATCAAAGAGATGATGGTATAGAACTTTCAAAAACTGATGAAAACATCAACCCACAGTTTCAAGACATTCAACAAAGCTTAAGCAGATTGAAAAAAAGGATAAAGAAGGAAAAAAGAAGGAAATAAAGAAAGGAAGAGAGGAAGAATGAAAGGAAGGGAGGGAGGGAGAGAGGGACGGAAGGAAGGAAGGAAGCAGAGAAAGAAGGAAAGAAGAAAGAAAGAAAAATAGCTAGGCAAATTATAGTCAAACTTCTGATAACCACAGATAAAGAAAAAAAATCCTAAAAGCAGCCGCAGAGAAAAGATTCATTCATTATCTGTAAAGATACTTTCAAATATCTTTCCAAGAGAAGGTATGAAAGTTGTAAAATAATAGAATGGCATCTTTAAAATGCTGGAGGGATAGAAGGAAGGGCAGGGGCAACCTAACAACCAAGAAATTTTATACTTAGTGCAAATTTGTTCCAAAAGTGAAGGCTAAGTAAAAATATTTTCATATAAACAAATACTTGAAGAGTTTGTTACCATGAAATCTTTACCAAGTGAAATACTGAAGGAAAATCTTCAAGCTGTAGGAAAATGTTTCCAGATGGAACTGCTAAAAGGAATAGAGTGCCAGAAATAGTAAGAATGTGGGTAAATGTAAAAGAATATTGATTGTTTAAAGCAACAGTAATAATGTTCTTCAGGGTTCATAACATTTGTCAAGTGAAAGATGACAACAATAATGCAAAAAGTGGGAGGGAATATTACAGATATAAGAGTGAAAGTTTTATGTTTTCCTTGACATGATGGAAGTACTAATTTAAAGTAAAGTGTAATAATTCAAGGATGCATATTGAAATCTTCATGATAATCAGGAAAAGAGTAATACAACAAACATACAATAAAAAGCTAGTTCAATATGTATATTAAATCATGTACATCTTAAATATTTAAAATTTTTCTTAAAAAAGTTTAAAGTAAATTAAATTAAAAGGTCTGTAAAACTAAAAAAAGTAAAGGAGAAACAACTTTGATTAAGCTGAAAGATGGGTACAAAGAAGATTCAAATAAAAAAGTACAGATACAATGATTAGAAAACAAATAGGAAAACAAAAACCTTAAACCCAAATGTATGAATAATTACATTAAATATAAATGGTCTAAAAACTCTAAGTAAAAGGCTGAAATTGTTAAACTAGAAATAATAATAGTGAGACTCAAATATATGCTGTTGATGAGACATGTTTTAAATATAAGGAACAGATAAGTTGAGACTAAATGGCCTAAGAGAAATTATTGTATATGTTCATCAAAAGACTTGCATAAGAATGTTCAGAGCAGCTTTATATATAAAAGCCAAAACCTAATAATGACCCAGACTATATTATTGCTATATGTAACAATATGGGTGAATCACACAGATATTATGTTGAGCAAGCAGAGTTAGGCACAAGAGAATACACATTCTATGATTTTGTTTATATGATGGTTAATAGCAGGAAAAACTAATCAATAGTAATTGAAGTCAGATAGGCATTATCTTTGAAAGAGGAGGTATATGGATTGGGAGATACACAGGGAAACCTCTGAAGAGACATAAACATTCTATGTCTTGGTCTGGGTTGTGTTAGATGGATATGTGTGTGTGTGTGTGTGTGTATGTATATTTAAAAAATTATGCACATTATAAAGTATATCATATAATATATAATAACTATATATTTAAATATATGCATGTAATATATACATGTGTATATAATATAAACATATGTATTATACATCTATAATATATATACTATATATATATAGAGAGAGAGAGCAGTACATTTAATATCAATTTCCTCTGTACTCTTGAATGAGTGGATGTTACACTCCATCTAGAAAGAATAGAAGCAAACAAACAAAAACAGGAATAAGGCCAAAATGCTTGATTGTATTTCTAATTTTCCATTATTAGGAGTTTAGGTTGTACCAAATTTTTCAGTGTAACAGATATTACTTTTCAGAAAGAAAATGGCATCACATTTACAATATTACAAAACAAGAATTGATAATCATCCATAAAATATAAGAAGAACAGTACGGATGAATATAAATGAGAAAAAAATGTCATGGAATTATATGATACCCCAACAGTACAACTAGGAACAAGTTATGAAAAAGAAGATACTCGTATCTCATAAGAGAATAAATATGGTATTGCCTGGAAAAGAACTGTGTATACTCACATAAGTTACCTTTAAATTACTAATAAAAATGACAGTTTCTCAAAAATTAAAAGATTAAATGTAGCGTGTACAAACATTTTCTTTGTAATATATTTCCCTGAATCTATACATAAAAACTGCAATAAATAATATTACATGTGTTTCCAATTTCAACCTTCTATTTCTTCATCTATACAATGGGAGGGAGGGGTAGAAAAGGCTACCCAGACTAGATAATCTCTCATTTTCTTCTATCTCTAATGAATTAATTATTCTACTTAATGAGAACTTTCTCCCAACTCTAAACTCCACTTTTATCTACCCCCTAATTCTTTAAAAAAAAAAGTTTTAAATTTCCAAATTCAAATACTTAGAGATGAGGAGATAAAATTTCACAAATTTGTTTCCAATTTCAGAGCTAAAAGGAATAAGGTATGTCCTAACTATCATCTCTCGTTCTTCTCCCGTTTCTGATGGTGAACCCTTCCTCTTGGGACAGTATCTGAGGGCATCCCTCTTCAACACACTTTTGCTGAGGGAGTTGACGTTTTTCCACAATTGGCTCAGGACAAAATTCAGTCAGGCATTCGAGTATATGACTTAGTCAGTTGGAGGCAAGGCTGACAACGGAGGGCCACTCCACTGTCGCCAAGTCACAGATGGCCAGCACTGAAGGAAAGGTCAGCTGTATTATGAGGTGAGCGCAGACACGTAGGCATCCCAGCACATCCATCCTGTGGTGCGTGTGCACATCTGCTACCAATTCCCCCATTTCCCTTTCCAGGAGGCGTGTGTGTGTGTGTGTGTGTAAGAGCAATCTAAGCAGGTGTGAACTTCCAGCAAGCAGGTCACAGAGGAGAAATGTGGGACAGTTGGGACAAGGTGCAATGGTACAAGTTAAGAGCAGGCTGCTAATAAAAGTGCTCTCCCAAGGCCACTGCTGGAGAAAGAGAGCACATCACGCCTTTCCTCTCTGCCTTTCACAAACAATAAATGTTAACTTTTTAAAAGAGTTTTGGGGGATGAACTTTTCACCCGAATTTACACAGATAGGTGAACCTGCCTCCAATTAGAGCTCAGTTGCCTCCTCCCGAAATTGTGATTTTTGCTTCTTCCTCATGGTCGTTTTCAGGAATGGAATATCGTTAACATTTCATCTCTGATTTGCTCTAGGCCAAGTCTCATTCCCCACACACCACGTGCTTATGTGCTTCTTGCAGTCTGTGTACTCTCACCTCCTCGCCCCCTGTCTTCTCCCCTGTTCACCTTTCATCCCTCCTATCCCCTCAGGTCCCTGTGACTCTTTGCTAATTCAAATGTCACTACCCAGCATCTCAGGCAGACCTCTTCTCACCCTCCTCTCCCCTACCCTCATGGCTCTCATGGCTGTCTCAGGGTTTTGTGCTCAATGGTCAGCTGAAGGTGCACTTTGGGCTTAAAGGCAGGAGGATGCTGTACCACTGTCTCTGGCTCAATTTTGCACACAACCCTGCGTGGGAGTTTATCAGCCTACGTGCTACTGACTGGCACAGGCTTGAGTGTGTATTGGCCTCTAGAATTTCACAGAGAGGCACTGCTGTGCTTTAGGACAGAGTTTGAGCATTCCTGAGTTTCAGTTATAAGACCATCTAAACTCATCAAAATATTTCCTGATTCCTAACAGGAACAACATCTGTTTGTGGAAGATCACCTTTTATTAAGTGTGAAAGGAAGAAGCAAAGAAACACTGGCACTGAGTAAAGTCATGCCATCCCAGGCTGACCCTGTGCTTTATACTCCATCTTTCAGCACTCACCATGGGTTCTATGCCATTGCCTTTGAAGTTTCAGACACATATGGATCTTGGCCCTTACTTGATTATGAGCATAATACGCATGATTATTATATGAATAATAAGCTTTATTCTTAATGTCAGAAAACACGGGACTGAGCAATGACCTGGCTATGCAACATTCATGTTAACCATGGACATGTCATTTCTAGTCTGTTGACTTCATTTTCCACACCTGAAAAAATGTGAATATTAGAAGGATCCTAGAAATTCATGAGTGTTCCTTTAATGATAATCTTTCTATGAATCAAAGTTGTATGATATAATCATAAGCATCTTTTTCTTTTGAACCTTTTCCCAGAGTTTTATGGTGCTGACACAGGAAACGCCTGCTATTTTGTTAAAGAAATGACAACTTTAAAGCAAGTAATACATTCATAAATCTGCACTGAAGATGTGTTAACCAACAAGAAGTAACCCATTATTCTCAGAGTTCTCAGGGCCTGAAGAAGGCACACAACCAACTGCCCCAGAGCCCCTGTCTGCACACAGAGGCTCTGTCTCCACCCCACAAACAAAGCCCAGAGATGCCGCATCAAAATGGTACCCAGGTACATCCAGCCCTGCCTCTGGCCTCAAGTCCCAGGAAGGTCAGAAAAGAAGAAAATAGAAGTGAAGGGTAAACCGTAAGAAATATCTTTATAGATGTTGTTTGGATTTTGATGAAAATATTCAATATATTTCTTGAATAACTAAATATAGATGAACAAAATAAGAGACTCAGAGGGATCTCCATTCTTCCCTCTTTCACTCCCTCACATCCTCTCTCGCTCTCTCCTTCCTTCTCTCTTTCTTTCTCTCCTAAGGTACATGAACAGAATGCCTCCTTTAGCTCTCTTCTAGTACGATCTGATGAGGTTCACTTTACTTGCATATGGGTAAGGTGATGGTAAGATTGGGACCCACAGTCATCACCCCCTAGGAGGGATGATGGGACCTCTGGCTCTCTGCTCTCATTTGTCACCTTCTAACACAGCCACTGCAAGATCTCACCCATCCTATAACCCACTCTCCTCTGTGAAGTGGCCATGAAACTAACCTTCCAACCCACCTTCCAACTTCCCCCCGATGCCACATTTACAGGGGCTTATAGGACAACACCACTTGGATGACATTTTACCCTTCAAACTCAACATGCCCCAACTAAATCTATCTTCTCCTTCCAACTCTCCATCTATGAGATCTGACTCTATCGTCTTCCTTTAGAAACATCTTTGAACTTTGGTCCTTATTCTTTATCCACATCACTACACCCAGGGTCACATAATGGGGATAGGATCTCAAGGGCCATTTGGTCTCATTCCTTGCTGCCATACATGACAGGTGCTCCAGCAGCTCCAGGAGCAGGGAGAACATGCACCACTGCTGAGAGCTCAAGGTGCCTTGTTTAGCTTGAACCATTATCTGCCTCCATAGTTTTCAAACCTTCTCCCTCCTGGCCCCCTTAGAATAAATCACATCTCTCCTCTACAGGACAGCCCTGAAGAAACTTAAAGCACAACCTGTCATCTCTGAGGGATCTGTTCCTTCCCAGTACCATTCAAGTCTGCATGTGGCATTGTTTACCCCTTCCTCCTCAGGTCAGCCTCCTCTGTCCATGTGAGGGCCCTGATTCATTTGAAAATGACAGAAGAAAGAATTCTGCCAGCAGACAGCCTTTGGACTCAAGCTTCAGCATCAACTCTTCCCTGGGTCTCCAGCCTGCCCTGCAGATTTTGGACTTGCCAGCATCTACAATCACATGAGCCAGTTTCTTAAAATAGATCTCTCTCTCTCTCTCTCTCTCTCTCTATGTATATATATAGAGAGAGATCTACATATCTGTATATCTATCTATCTATCCATATATCGCTGCTGTTTCTCTGGAGCACCCTGATTAATACACTACCCTTAAGAGATTTTTTGAATTACACTCAAGAAGTATATGCTCATTTTTTCCATTTATAATTTAGTGCATTATAAAATAACCTTCTCTTTTGGTTAATTGTATACGGTTCTCCTCAACTCCTAGCACTTTCTCCCCTCACCCTTTTTGCTCTCTTTAATCATATGAAAGACTTGAAGTTCAGATGGGAACACTATCAGGGGCTTACTACATGTGCTTAATAGTCTTCTACCCTCCTAGCCTTCTTCATACTTATGACAGATGTATATATCTCACACAATTTAAAGGGAAATATACAGTCATGATGCTTTTCCAGAAAAACACAATCTATATACATGAGAAGCCTCATATTGAGGAAGGATGGGAGAGTGTAAAATCAAATAAAACTATCTGGATTAAAAATGCTTCTTGGCACATATTTCAAAGAAATCTAAGGGTTTATTCCTTTTGCTCTAAGGAGTACATTAATTCCTTTAACTAACAAGGATTAGCTGAGTGCCCCTGCATGGAAATCTCTGCACTGTAGGTCTTGTTAGGGTTAACGGCATGTATGGACCCAGGAACCGTGTGGCTGGCTTAAAGTCTGTGGGGGGTGCATAAACAGCCAGGCTGCAGGGGGACTGGGAACAGGAACAAAGGCCAGCGTCAGGAAGCAGCAGAGAACTGTAGAGAGCAGTGTATGGTGTGAGACATCTCATATGGGTGCTGTATAGAGGGATGGAGATGGAGTGGAAAAGCTCATTCCAGAAGGAACTGCCAACATGTACACGGGCCCAAAGCCCAGGGTGTGTGGAAAGCACACGGAGCAGTAATAGTCGTCTGGCTGCAGGGTAAAAGTCACTCTGGGAGAAGCAGTAAAACATCAGGTGGGACTGACTGAGACCAGGCATGGCCTGGTGATGCACCACTCTTAGGCATTTGGCCACAGAACCATCCTCATGGATTATATAAGTTCCAATCACACATTCTTCTGCAATTGCACATAGGAGTTCCAATTTCAATCGATACCTGGTAAGAAGTATTTGAAGCAGCCTCTCTCAATTCCCCAACAAAATGCCCATACAAAAATTGCAAATGATAGAAACTCATGTGATTCAAGAAAAGGAGACAGTCAACTGACATCCGAAACCTGTAAGAAATTTCCCTAAAATAAGTTGATGTGATGAGATCCATCAGCACATTTGTCAGCCTGTTCTCTTTTACATCCAGAAACAAAGCAAACCTTTTTCCAGTATGAGGGAAGATGGTGTTCCAGAACCTTCTCTCACTGTCTATTATCTACTCAGAAACTTAAGAAGAGCTGTACCCACAAGAAAACCAAACCATAAACCTATTATTGAATTTTGAGTCACTCAGAGGGCTGTTTCCCACCCTCTACCACACGACTCATCTTGACCTTGTTCTCTATGTTTACATTTAGAATTCCCAAAACTACCAGGGGCTGAAGGATGGGATTCAAGACAGGTCACATTACACACTGGGAAATACAGCCTCTACTATTTTCCTGTTCTCCACCAAGGGCTGTAATGCATCACCCTCTTCCCTCCTCTTGCACCCGAACTCCCTCACCTCTCCCACCTCCTACTTAATACGTAAAAGAGATAGTCTCTTTCCTTTGCTTAAAACTGCCCACTGTCTCCCATTGTATTATTGTTAATATTTAAAATCCTTACTGTTACTTCCAAAGTCCCATATTAGCAGAGTCTTTTTCCCTTTCCTGCTCCTTTTGGAAAATTCTTCCAGATCTTTTCAAGGTTAGCTCTTCCTCTTTCTTCAACTCATAGCTTAAAGTCCACCTCCTTAGGAGGTCCCTGACTGCTGTCTCTAAAGTAACCATCACACCACCTACCATAATTATAATTGTCTGCTTAGACGTCTCATCATTTGGTGTTTTTCTGATTGATGGATTGATTACAGTAGTTCCCATACACATTTTGCTTCTGCTTCTATCCACAGAACTTTCCTAGGGTGGATATAGAGAAGGAGAGTGCAGATTCACTCATCAAAAAGACATTTATGGAACACAGAGTGTGTTCACAGTGTCATTTTAGAGTTTGCAGACACTGTGGTGCCCACATAGGCAAGTTCTCTGGTCACACGCCCTGTATTCCAGGACGGCATAGATGAAGAAAGGGCATTGAATGAAGTTCAACAGTCGTTCATGACATCCCTGCCAGCAAAGTCCAATGGAAAGGAAATTCCTCATTTTGATAGAGTGGCTACAAAACTCTATAGAAAACGTCATACTTCTGGCAAATCATAAAGTTTTCTTTCTGAGGTTGAGCATAAGACAAAGTTGGAAGAAGAGGTTCTCGTGGGGCACTGTAAAATCTCTCTTGGTCTGATTTAGGTTAAAGAGAATGTTCCCCTTGTGAAAATTCCTCAAAATATGCACTTAGGATTTGCGCACATTTCCATTTGAATGCTATACCTCAATAAAATATTGACTTAAAAAATAATGGAAGCAATCTGGATGTCCATCAACAGGGGAATGGATAAATGAAGATACATACACACTGTAATAATTGATTCAATATTTTAAAAAGAATAAGGGAGCTCTATATGTGCTGAATTGGAAAAAGCCTCCAATATGTATTAGTGCATGAAAAAGGTGAGTCACAAAACAATATGTACCACGTGAACCCATTTAGGATATGTGCAAATATCAAAATTAAAAAAAAAAATGATTTAGAAAGGAAGTAGGCTGTAGTAGGCCAAAAGAAAATTTTACTTTTTACTCTTCTTATAGTATTCAGTTTGTTTATAGCAAAATTATATTCATGTTTTACTTGTGTAAAGTAAATACCAACGTTTTCCAAATAGGTGCAGAAGCACACCCACGCTGGTTTCACAGAACTGCACAGGGCGGCATGCTCGGGGCCACAGAGCCTTGCCTTTGCTGGAGTGGTCCTGCAGTTGTTGGGGGGCCGAAACCAGGGGCATCAGGGCTCCACCTCCAGTGCCATCTTCTAGTAGCTGGGTGACTTTGGCAAGTGGCTTGGGCACTCTAATTTGGTGTCCTGCTGTAGGAACAAGGAAGTGGAAGGCAATGCTATTAACAGCTCAATTCTGTCGTGTAGAAGCAGGATTTACCCACATTTCACTACCACTCTCCCTCTCTTATGTGAGACAGTGCAAATGTATGTGGGAGAATCATTGTTCAACTCAACTGACTTTCAGTCAACTTTCATTCCGTCCTAAAGCCAGAGAGAGCTATGATATTGAGGGTCATGGCTTTAAGAGGTGCTTACTGCTAACTCTGGGTGGGATGGGGAGCTAGTCCCTGCACATAATTTCTGGGGGCAGGGTAGCCCCAGATCTTCATTTCCCTGACAGCATTTCAAGACACAGTTGTTATTTGTCCTTTGGTGCCTTGAATGAGGAGACAAAGTCTGAGACCGTTACTTTAACAGGGAGGTACTACAAACAAACAGCAAGGAACAAATCCAAGTTTAAAAATAAACAGTCTGCACAGACAGCTCTTCAGGGCTACCTCTCGGTGAGTGAGCGGAATGACAGATCACCCAGCTGCCTACAGCCAGCAGAATGCCTACCTGTCAGCCTCACTAATTGTTCAGACGGAGATGGAACACATTTCCCCCCAGAATGGACCTGCTTAGCCAACATTAGAGCTTACTTTGTAATCTAGCTTATATTTATCTAATCTTTTCCTCCCCCATCTCTTGGCAGACAGTTCCAACCCTGCGCTCCCAGCCGGCACCCAGACTGTGTTAGCATCTGCTCTCTTCCCAACACTGCGTGGGGCTGTGTGCGCCACATCAGCATGACTGCCTGCATATCCTTAGCTACGGTGGAGATAAATGTCATCCTGGGCAGGAGAAGCCCCTGCAGGAGTCAGCGGGGGCCATAAAGGAGCAGATTCCTCCCCCACAAGCCACATACCGCTTCCTTCAGCCCAAGCCTCTGGTAAGTGGTCAAAAGAGATCACTACCTCTCCTTTGGATGGGTCCTCGTTAATCCTTCATTGGATATTTAATTGGCACCGGCTTGGGGGCGCTGTGTGTTTATGAAATGATATACGACTCCAGACATTCATTAGCACTGTCAGTGCCTTTGGAATGATAAATAGCGAGAAAGCTCGGTCAAAATGCTTCTGGAGCTAATCCCAAATTAACTTTTCTATACCCTGCCAAGAAGAAATATGAGAGCAATGAAGGTTTTATGATAGCCCATAATCCCCCGATTAAATAAGCAACTGAAAAAAATGGACAGTGCATTATGTTTTAATTGAAATGTAAGAACAAAAATAAACAGCAGAGTCTCAGAACCCTTCTGGTGACAAGGCCTAATGCACCTACACTTAAACAGTAACCCCAGCACCACTTATGACATGCTGCGTGCATCACTGGAGCACACTCAGCCTTTCCCGGGGCTGGCATCCATGGGTTTAGTTTTTGATGAGTATAAATGGACTGTCTGCAGGACTCTGTTTTCACAAGTCTCTTCACTCCAGCAGTTACCCAAATTAGACCATTGGAATTCTATGGGTAATTGAGTTAAGGCTTAACCTTACCGACAAGAAAATAACTCAATTCCACTGGGAGAACCGCCCCACAGTCTGGAGAATATATGAAAGGGAATGGAGTGCCTTTAGTTGAATTGCCAAGGAGGAGGGGAAAGAAAGGTAGGGAAGGCTGTTGTTAGCACTCTGGAGAGTTATGTAAACTAGAGATTAACTTCCCCTCCAGACCACCCAGGTTTATCTCTTTAGAAAAACATTAGCACATTTGAAATGCCTGCAGTAGCCTGGAGGCCACTCTGGAGTCAGCAAGAAGAGGCGCCTTTAGTCATGTTCCATTCACAGAAGGGTGTACCAGGAGACTTGGGACACATCAAAGCAACTGCCAAAAAGATTCACATAAATATTTTAAAATTGCATCCTAAGGGCCAATGGTTCTTTTCCTTTTTCTTCTTTTTAAATTAAATTCAAATAACCCATTTTGGTTACTGACAACTCGAGTCTTTAAGAACTTTGGAATTGATTTCCCTGCCTGTGGAATATCTGTTGCCCTTTACTTTCTCTTTCAATAGTTGAGATTTTAAAAACATGTTTTCTTTGAAAGAGAAAAGTCTAGGTGGTAGGCTTCCTTTTAACAACCAGGGCAGCGATGTGAGAGGGCCACAGCAGCCAGCCTTTGCCCTGTCAGAGGCACAGGTAAGCACGGTGGGCCCTACCCATGAAGTCACAGACGCTCCCGTGTATACACCATGTATACCTCAATGCTACCATTGGTGTCAAGGTCACTGCCTGTATCTGGATGCGTGGGTGGGTCAGTTACACAGATAGTTTCACCTGCCTGCAGACCTGCAGATCCTCTGTCTGGAGGAGTCTAGGCCTGGAGACGTGTCTGTAGGCCTTCCTGTGCTAGAGGTTGGAGGATCTGGATGCTTTTCCACCCCAGACAATCTGCTTAACCAGAGGAACAGCGCAGCCGTCCTTCTAAGGCAGCCCCAAATTCCCCTGGTCCCATTGTGGCTCTCTATGCTGTATAGACTCTGGGACATTTACCATTCTGGACCCACTTTTTGGTGTCACTTCACATATTCAAAACTGGATCTCTTCCATGGCACTTAGCATGTTTTTGTAAGATGATAAACTTTGTTTTTTCCTCCTTTAGCCATATTTTTGCACACGTTTACAGCAGATGATTTGTTACCCGCTTGTCTCTAGCCTGCTGGCCCAGACTATCTGTCCTGAGCAGAGGAAGACTGACGCTGAACAGCAGCACCAGAAAAATGTCTGCCCAGGGATTCCCACATCTCACAGAGGAGAGTGAAAGGGCTTCAGGAACCCAGCCACTCTGCAGTTAGAGCTTCCTGAGGCAACAGCCCCCAGAGATGCCTGCACAGCGTCTGGCCCTCCGCCTTGACAGCAGCCTTGTAAGAGCCATCTTTTGTGGATAGCATGTTCTGCTCAGTGCTCCATCTGAGCATCTTGGGGCAGGTCTCCACACGTGCTCCTCACCCCCAGAGCCCCTGTTCTGAGGAGGGCCCCGGGAGCTGTGCCCCTCTTCCAGCAGGAAACACAAAGCAGTGGGCAGTTTCAGTCCTGTGTGCCCATGCCTTAAAGTGCAGGGAGTGGGAACTGTATGGGCTGGGCCTCAAAGGCCTGGGTAAGAGTGAAAGGTGGGTGAGGAGAAAGGATGCTGGTGAGGTGAGGCGAGGAGAAGCAGCAGTGGTCCCCAGTACCAGTCAGTCCACTCGGAGTTCACTGGAATGAGCCATTGCTATGGAACTAATTCTAGGATGCATGGGCAGAAGTGGGGGTGGGGTGTTGAGAGACAGGGAAACTATATGTAAAATAGTCACCCCACTCCCCCAGGCTCACCATACCAAGAGGCTTGACCATGAATCTAAAGAGCTGAGGGAGGGGGCCAGACCCATGGCCTCATGGTTAAGGTTGGCATGCTCCACTTTGGCAGCCTGAGTTTGGTTCCTGAGTGCAGACCTATACCATTCATTGGTGGCCATGATGTGGTGGTGACCCACATACAAAGTAAAGGAAGGTTGGCACAGATGTTGGCTCAGGGACAAATCTTCCTCAGCAAAGAAAAAAACAGAAAGAAAAAGAATGCAGTGGGACAGCTCTTCAGGGCTGCCTCAGCCCAGCCTGACAGTCCTGGGAAGGGAGCAGCCCACACCAACAGCGCAGCTGGTGACCATGGTGATGGTCACTGTGGTTCCATCCCCTGGAAATGACCCAGCTCTCCATGCTCCCTCCTGACCCTGGTTACTCAAAGAGCTGACCATGTGTGGGCTGGGGGCATTGCACACTTGAGAAAGACAAGTTTAACTTAAGTGCATTCGGAATTCTCCTGTCAAAATATCTATAAGTAAATTATTTTAGGTTTAGCATTTATTAGGTTGAGAATCATCTAGAGAAATACAAGTTTCTTTGCAAATCCACAGTGGGGTGGGGAAGGGGATTAATATCTTTACCATCTTAGCTCAGCCCAGTCTGAGTAGCGAATATCTTGGGGTGGGGGGTGCTGGACCATATGAACTAGGCTGGGGCAGGGGACTGAGCTGCCCTGAGTGCCCTGTACGATTCAGGCCAGCCCTGAATTTTCAAACTAGCTGTAACATCCTGGGCAGTTGCTTAACTTCTGGAGGCTCCAGCTTGGATAGTGATACTTTCCTGGAAATTTTGTGATGACAGCTGAGAAAATGTATCTGTTTAGGGTTTGATGTGCCGTAAACAACAAAACACAGAGGACAGTAAGGAGAAGATTGGGAAACGAACCTGGAGAAAGAGGTGATCATGGTGTCTACAGGGGCATGTGGTGGGGCTTCCATCAGTGCCCCCCTAAACAGTGGTTCCCAAACTTTAGTGTGTGTTTAAATCACCCGGGGGGCTTGGTAAAAGGCACGTGACTGGGTCCCATCTCCAGAGATTCTGATTCAGTGAGTCTGGGTGGCACCTGAGAATGTGAACTTCCAACAAGTTCTCAGGAGATGCTGATGCTGCTGGCCTGGGGAACACACTTTAAGAACCTAAAGCACTTGCATGCCTGCCTGCTGGCCTGGGGAAAGAAATGAGGTGGTGCCTGGGCTTGGAGGGGGAGAGGGGCCCCTTGGCCCTCAGAGGAGCTGGATTCAGGACTAAGGGCTGGTTCTAATCAGGAGCTATAACCATTACATCCACCCCTTGCCCAGACCTCCCGGATCTGCTGTGGACTAGCCTGGCAGCATGGTCTCAGCAGTCCTTCCATCTGCTGCTCCTATTCCCCAACAAGCTGACCCAATCCTTCTCCTCTCAACTCCTACTCCCTTGCCCCCCACCCCAGTGATCTAACCTCCTCCTTGCCTGGGAAAATGTAGCCTTTCATTAACTCTCCCGAAAAACAACTACACGTCTACATACAGAGCCATTGTATAGGAATATTCCCCCACTACATTGTTTGTAAAATCAAATAGGTGGAAATATCCTATGCATCCATCAACAGGGGAATGGTTGAATGGACTCTGGTACACACCTACTTCAGAATATCATGCAGCCGTTAAATGAGGAGGTGGCTGTACACGTGCTAACGTGAATTACTCCCAATACATGTCGTTAAGAGAAATACCAGTTACAGAGCAATGGGCACAGTGTGATCTCATTCAGAAAAATGAAATTTGAGAAGAAAAACACAGGAAAAGTGTCTAATCTATAGCCTGTGTTTATTTGTAGATAAAAATAAGAGACACGTAGCAAATTAAAAACATTAGTTGTCTCTGGGCAGAAGACTAGGATGGTGATGTGGTCAAGAGGAACTTTTATTTCATCTATACTGTTTGGCGTTTTCAAGGACAAAGTCATGTACAACTTGAATGAGTAAAAAAGTATAGAAAAAAGAAAGGAAGCTGAGTGAGCGACAAAGACTCTTGCAACATTCTATCCCTAAGCCCTGCATCCATCTCATTTCCTTTCCTTCCATCTCAAAAGAAGATCTCCCTTCTTTCCAAGCTCCAAATGAGCCCTGAAACTGAACCCCAACATCTCCTTGACATTGTCTCCTTCAACTTCTGCACCCCCTTCCTCCTCCACATGGAGCTGCTCCTGCTGAGAACGGCAAGGTTGGGTTTCCAGAGGCCTGCTCAGTTCTCCCAGTGTAGACCATCTCAGTCGAATCCTTCTCTTCTTGAGGCTCTCCATATCATAGAGATGCATGTTTTATAAGAATTGCTTCTTCCAAAAAGTTTTCTATGGACTTTATATAATTCTTTCATGGGAATTACATGGAAATTAGGAGTTAATTTTGGGAAAAGCAGTCATTATTGCAAGATTCAGAGATCTTTGAAGATTCTGCATTTATCAAAACTCTCTTTTACGTCTTTGGAGAAGTATGTTCATCATTTAGATCCTATACGTACGTCATCAGACTTATCACCAGAGATTTTGAGTTTTTTGGGTTTTTCTTTTTTTTTAGGTGAGGAAGATTGTCTCTGAGCTAACATCTGTTGCCAATCTTCCTCTTTTTGCTTGAGGAGGAGTGTCACTGAGCTAACATCTATGCCAGTCTTCCTCTCTTTTGTATGTGGGATTCCACCACAGCATGGCTTGATGAATGGTGTGTAGGTCTGCACCCAGGATCTGAACCTCGAACTCTGGGCCACTGAAGCAGAGTGAGTGAACTATGCCAACCAGCTGGCCCCAGAGATTTTGAGGTATTTGATACAGCAAATGACATTTCCAGTTCCACTGTATTTCCTAATTAGACACTCTGTACTTGTATGTGGAAAGGCTATCATTTTAAACACTTTGGGACAATTTATTAAACTATTATTCCCAGAGATTTGGTAATCCAAAGTTTAGTTCCATGCCATCTTCAAACAATGAACGTGAGTGCTCTTTTCCAAAATTATCTTATTTATAATTCATATCTTAATTGATTTCCAAGACAATATAAAATCATAATTGTGATAAGTTTCTATCTTTTTATCTTTCCCAATTTTTGTTTTTAGAACTATATAATAATTCACTTATAAAAAGTATAATGTTTACCAGAATGCATGGCCAAAAGATTACTTCTATCTTATCTTTCTAGGATTATTTTTAGAATGAAAATATGGATATTGATTTTTATCAAATTACTTTAGCATCTTTTTGGCTGTGTTTATATTCTGTTTTTTATGTCTTAATGTTAACCTTTTGTCCTTGGGATATGCTTGGTCCTGGTGAATGATAAAATTAATGTACTGTAGGATTCAAGTTATTTTATTTTTTTGTTAAGATTTTTTGCATCTATAGCAGACGCTTGAAAATCATGTAATATGTCCAGAGACTATCCTAAATCCCCAGATTTTCTCAACAAAACACAGCAAGAAGGCATTGGTGTGCCTTGATCACCTGGTATTTCTCAATAATGTTAGGATAACTTCTTGGGTTTCTTAGGGATCATATGTGCATCTCACAGCATTTGTTTCCTGGGAGCACATCCTTATAATACAGGCATGCTTGCTACCCTTGTCTGGGCTCCCTGAAAGTAGGCCCTGAGTTGAGGATTTGGCTACAGGTAAGGTATTTGAGATATGACTCCAGGAAGCATGAGCAGGAGTAAAGAGGGAGAAGTGGAAAGCGGAAAAACCAAGAAGGGCCAATTAAGGGGCAGGTTATAGGTGTGGACAGCCAGGACTTAATCCAGCTGAAAACCATCTGAGAAACAAGAATGTACCCCAGCAAGAAGTGTCCTGAAGAGATGGGGAAGCAGGTAGGGCGCTCAGGGCCTGAGGGCTACCCTGGGGTGAGGCACTCCCGGCTGTTTTGGTCTGTTTGCACTCCCTGCAGGTGGAGTGAGCAGCCAGGACCCAGGCGCCAGAGAGGCCCTTGGGATGGGAGCTGCGCCCTGAGATGGGAGCTGCCACAGCAGCTCAGCACAGAAGATGCAGAGCAGCATCAAGTCATCTGCTACAGCCAATGTTCCCACAGTGGCTTTTTCAAAGCCTAATTCCCCCATTTTATGAGAGATCTTTGCACCAGAGACAGTATTTATTAAACATTCCCCAACTACTTTCTGCCAAATTATCTACTGGCTATGGTGAAGCTGTTCAGGTCAATGACACAAACGCATAGAAAATTTAAAGGAGAAAGTAACCAGTTCCTCGAGTGCTTTCATTCCTGATACCCTGCAGCTCCGCATGCAACCACAGGTCCCTTTAAAATAGCTCCTGTTTCCCCCAGAGGCCCGAGTGACTGTCTAGTCTTTGTCCCCAAAGAGCACATCTGGAGCCAGCTGTCCCTATGTGCTACGGTCCTGATGCTGCCCATCCCAGACCCTCAACTGGTGCTGAGCCTCAGCTGACTAGGAGACGCACCCTCCCCTCTGCCCACCTCTGAACCCACCCACTCCCTGAGCCTCACCTCTTGGGTAAGATGAGAGATGGAATAATATCCAGAAAGAGAGCAAAGCTTTGATGACCTGCATAACTTGGCAGTGAAACTAGCTGCAGACTTGATAGTTGAGAGTTTTGGTCCTACCAGGATGTCTCCAGACCTTCAGGGATACATTCTCCCTGCCCTGGGAGCTCTCTGGAGCTCTGGGAACTTAAAAGATGCTGTGCAAGCATCAACTCTGAATGTGGAAGAGCCCTGCACTGGGTACCCCGTGTAATACATGATCATCACAGAATCCCAAGCTGTGACCTTTTGTGTGTGAGGCAGGAGAAAAGGCGCACAGGCTCCAGATTGTCCCTATCTGGGTCCCATTTGTGTAGAGCACTGCTTGATGCAAAGGAACATCAGTAAATGAGCCGCTGGAGCACCAACAAACAGCCCGTCCAGATATCGGACTCTCTCACCTCTGGGCCTTTGGTTAAGCACCAACCTCTCAGCAAAGCCTTCATCGACCACGCGTCCTAAAATAGCAAACACTACTTCACACACTCCCTCCCCTCTTTCTCTGCTATATATATTTTTTTCTGTAGCATTAATCACCATCTTCCGCCCTACATATTTTACTCACCTGTGGTCCCTCTGGCTTCTCTAGAACACGAGCTCCACCTGGTTGGAGGTTCGGTTAGTTTGGGTCATTATTGAAGAGTCAGCGCCTAAGGCAGGGCCTGGAACATATAGCCCTCAGTGATTTTTGTAGGATAAAGAAAAGAGTAAATCAATGCACGAGTAAAAGAAGCATTCAGCAACGCCCTAGACTGTGACTGCATTTTTCTCAGCCGATGCTCAGAGATGTAGATATTGAAAATGCCAGAAAACTTTTGCGAGGCAAAGATAGCAAGTTGTATATAAGTTAGAATAGGTTTAGGACCAATTAAATAATTACAGAATGTTAGACTATTCCCTTGACCCAAGACAAAGGTGATCAAAGATGAGCTAAGTCATAGTCCCTGCCTCCCCCACAAGCACCCCTTGCAAAGAAGCATAGCCCTGGGGCCAGCCTGGCGGCACAGCGGTTAAGTACCTACGTTCAGCTTCAGCAGCCCGGGGTTTGCCAGTTTGGAGCCTGGGGGCAGACATGGCACCACTTGGCATGCCATGCTGTGGTAGGTGTCCCACATATAGATAGTAGAGGAAGAAGGGCATGGATGCTAGCTCAGGGCCAGGCTTCCTCAGCAAAAAGTGGAGGATTGGTGGCAGATGTTAGCTCAGGCCTAATGTTCCTCAAAAAAAAAGCATAGCCCTAGTGGACTGATCTCTGGGAAACCCATGCCTCTGGCAGGGTGGCTAAATGCTCATCACAGAAACCTCACGTGAGAGGCCAAGAGGGAGCCCTCCTGCCCCAGGACACAGCAAGGCAGTTCTAACTGACACTGGGTAGCCGAAGCGCAAGATGGTCAGCATGAGGAGCCCGCTCAAGGAGATTCTGGCAGGGCCACCCAGGATGTATGGGACCAGGGGCAAGGACTTTTTGCAGGGTCCCTGTCATATAAACAAAGGTGCTCAGAGAAGGCTAGGTTTTCCCAACATTTTCCACAACTCCTTTTCTGAAAACGTCACCTCAGAATCTACTTGACAGCCCCACACTCACAGCAGCTGCCCCGTTCACTAGAATGTCGGGGGCTTCTGTGGGGTCCTCAGCTGCCGACTTCTCATAAGCTGCCTGAACTCAGGCGTGCTCAGCGCGGCTGCAGGGCCGCAGATTCCTCCAGTTATCCCTCAAAAACAATGCGCGGGAACCTAAATCAAATTAGCAAATGGACAATAATTGTCTGAATGAAATCAACTTAAAAATTGAATTTGCTAAACAGGGTAAGTGCAGGAACAATCCATATTCATGTTCAAAACCGACAAGATGCCTGCAGATCTCCAACAGGCACTCACAAAAAAGTAGGCAGACATGCTTTCCCCATATTTTTTTTTTTTTTATCATTCCGTTGCTTAAAAAGAAATATGTTTCCATCTGCTTTAAAGTGAAGTTTTAGGAAGACAGTTCCAGAATTTAATGTTTAGGCCAAACCTCACAGTTTCTTAATAGTCTTGCCATTTCTTGCTAAGAATGACTAACATTTGCAGAGCTCTCTCTTGTTTAGGAAAGCATCCTGTTTCACATTAATTTTCTTCTTTCACAATCTTAGGAGGAGCTAGGGCAGGGACTCATATTATTATTAGCTGAAATAGCATCCCTTTTTAAAAAAGAAGTCTAGATCTCTGAGCAGTTAAGTGACTGGCCTGGGTCACTCAGCACAAACCCTCATTCCACTGCTTCGAAGTGGTCCCGTGCATAGGGCCCACCCGAGTCCCAGCACCTGGGTTTGGCCCCTTTTGCCTCCTCAAACTGTCCCTGGATCCCTTGGTGGTTCTCTGTGTGCTTGTAACCACACCATCTTGCATTTTTGTCTTTGCTCATAGGTCTGAAACTAGGTCAGGGCCCACACTTTATGCAGACCAGAAAGAGTGGGGAGACCATGAAGCTGTGGGAACCACCTCCCTGTGCAGCCGCTGAGGGAGGGTGTGGACCACAGATGCTGCTGACCCCAGGGCTCCAGGGAAAACTACAATGCTTCAATCCATATTTTTTCCTCTGGAAAAAAAAGTATTAATAAATGAGAATTTCTGAAGTTCTCCAAATCATGGAAGCAAAGTTCAAGATGCCCAGCCACTTGTCTTCCTGTAGCACAGACATGGGTGGACACTCACAGCCTGAGAAACAGTAACAGAACGCCCCTCAGTCCTTGCCTAGTTAGTTGAGGCAGACATCTTTCTCCCTCCAGGAGTCGAGTGAGTCACTCAGTGTTTCTAGAAGGTTCCATGCTGACAATTAATGCCGCAGTTACCATGCTCACTGTGTACAGCCATCCGAACAAATGGCTTCTGGGATGCAAAGCTTCCTCACCGTGTACCCAATATTTGAGCAGACTTTAAATTTCTCTCACCTCTTCTTTCAGTCACTCACACACTCACTTGCTGTGCCCTGACTCTGGGCCATGCTTCACACCAGTTACCAGGAATAAGAGGGGGTCTGAGTTGGAATCAGGGAGCTCAGAGGCTGTTGTAACTATCTGATTAATACAAGGTTATTAGTGTGAATTGTGAAGCGTGATGAGATAAAATTAACAAAGAAGTCCTGTTTGCATGCCAGCAAGGGAAGATCTCATTTCACTGGGATGTTAGAGAAGTGTTTACATGGACGTGACATTGGGTGGGGTGATTAAGAATGAAGAGGATGGATTAACTGGACAGAGTAAAAAGGCATGTCCAATTCAGGCAGAGGGACCTCAGCACAAGGACATGAGGCCTGACAGAACACGGCAAGTGTTGAGCCTGGCCGTGAACCCGGATGTGGAGAGGAAAGGATGATAAGAGGGGTGACGGGGAATTGGTGGGACCAGGTAGGGGAAGTCCCAGAGCCTGGCCTTGATCCTGCCAGCAGCATGGGGCCAGGGAGTACTTGGAAAATGAGACTCAAGAGTCAGAGGACCTGAATCATGCCCAGCTGCCTAGCTTTGGCCTGTGTGAGCATGGCTGTCACTGGTCCTCTCTAATGGCCATCTTCATTTGGACCCCACTGCCCAACCACCCCTCGGGGAGATTGTGCAGCCACTGTGAAACAAGCATGGTGACAGGGTGTGTCCATTGTATGTCAGGAGCTGCTCTTTCTTGGTGGCACCCATCACTGGGCTGAGCACGGCCTGGGGCTTCTTTGCCTGCCTTGAATGCCCTTTAAACCACAGGTTGTCACTGGGCTTTCCATGTCTGTGTTTTCTCCCTGGAGGGTCTTCATGAATGTTTTGTTCAGTTTTTACAGTGCCCACAACATCAAGCACAGGCTCTGTGCATAGTGTAGGATCTAGAAACCTTGTGCCCTGGTAACAAGCCACTTGGGGCTCCTGGGGTCGGCCCCTGTGTGAAGTAGCCAATTCCCCCGCCTTAAGGCCAGTGTCCACACCAGTTCTGAGGACCATGTTTTGGGGCTGCAAACAGAAGTATGTGCTGGGCTTTTGGCTAATGTCTACTCAGAGCGTGGGGAGCAGTACGAAGCAAGCCAAGAGCAAGTGAAGGGGCCCGAACCTCTCGCTCGAGGACCACGGCACCTCCCAGGCCTGTTGACTGGTAGTTCTCCTGCAGGGGAAAGGGCTGGGGGTGGGCTCATCCTCAGCAAGCCAAGAGCCCTCATGGTCAGACTGGCAGAAGGAGGGAAACTTGACGTGAGCACTGGGTGGCAGGCCTATGAGGAGTGACTCCAGTGCAGGCCGGGGTGAGAGAGAAGCATCCACACAAGCAGGAACCGTGCGAGAGCGAGACCCCCAGGGGAACCTCATCGGTGCTTATTCAGGCTCTAGGCATCCCATACAGATTTTGGGGGAGAGGACCAGCACTGTGGGTGTCACCATCCAGAGATGGCCCTCGGCATCATCACAGACGTACACACGCCCTGACACTCTCTCAGACCCAGGAAGAGTCCCAAGATCTCCATAGTCCTGGCCTCTGTCCCCAATCCAGACCATGTGAGACAGCCATCGATGGCATTTCCCCCTGCCCTGCCAGCCTGTCCTTGTCAGATACAGAGGTACCAGGGGTAGTTGCAAGGTCAGGTTCTGACGTCAGACAGGACAGCCCTAGATCCTCTCTCCCTCCCTGTCTGGCCTCGTGATTTGGGGCAAATCACCTAATCCCAATCTGAGGGTCAGTTTCCTAATCTGACATCAACTTCATAGGGGAGTTGTGGAGATTAAAGGAGATATGTTTATAAATAATGTCTTCACCTAGGGCCTGGCCCAGCACACAGACCACAGAAGGCAGCTGTTACACCACTATAGTCCTTGTGGCTGCAAGTTGACGTGATCCTTCTATTTCTAACACTAATTTCCAGATGCCATGGGCCAGGCCAATCCTGCCTCCTTCCCCGGTTGTTCTGCACAAGTATGCACCTTGATGGGTGCTACAGTGTCTTCCCCAGATGCCCCTTCAGGGGTGAAGTATCTGCTCCTCAGGTCCCCCAGTGTTGACTGCCATGGCTCACAGCTCCCTAAGCTGCCCTCTGCTAAATGCAATTGCCTGACCCAAGGTCACACTGTTTCCTGGGGGGGCATCTTGCATCTACTACCTGGTTGAAGGAGTAGGGGTACAAAGGCCTAGCCCTCGTTCCTCAATCTGGGACAACTCTCAAGGGCCACACTAGCTCCAGCACTCCCTGTGGGCTCAGCAAGGCCACTGTTGCATCACATTTTATAGCTCTGCCTAGTCTAGCTTCTCTCACTCCCAAGATTACTCCTCCAAACCCTGTTGCACACGTGTCTCCATCTCAGGGTATGTTTCCAGTGGTCCTGGCCTAGGACATGCACCTTTTCACTATAGTTTATCTAGAACCATAAGAAAGAACAGAATTCTTGATCTACAGAAAAGAAAACCAAAGGACAGCATGAGAAGGGGATCTTGTCTGCTCTCCACTATCAAATGGCAAACATCATACTCAAGTTTGCTGTCTCCCCTCCAAGCCTGGGTTTTGGAAGATATGTCTGGCTTCCTTAGGGCCAGTCTATCAAACTGGAGAATTCTATGTGCAAAGCTGCAGATCCGGCATGTCACCCAGAAAGACATCCCATCTGTCCTTCTTTTCTCTTTGCCCAGTCTCAAACATGATACCTCCAAACTGTCAAAGGAAGGAGAATCATCTGATGCTGTGTTTTCTCCTGAGCCCGGACATCCAAAAAAGATTGGTTCTGCTGGGAAACATCATTGCCCTAGAGTCAGAATGATAAACTCGACTTGACTTTTCCACTGAAAGACGTGCATCTGTGAACTGGGGAGCTGCCTTGAAGAGCTACTGTCCTACTCAACCCCAGAGAAACCTAACAATGGCTTCTTTACAGGGCAAAGCTCTTGAAGGCCTCTAACATTCTTTCCCTGAGCACCTATGGCAAGACAGCCTTCACAGATGAGGGCCAGATAGTGCAGCAAAGGTGGGAGCATCAGAAGAGTGTCCAGTGAGGAGTTCTGGGTCCTCTGAGAGCAGTGGAAGGTCCATGGAGTGGATGGGCCAGAGATGAGAGCAGAGGCACACTAAGGCCAGGTGGTGAAAGCAGCAATAAGAATTTGAACTCGATCCCATTTGCCAACGGAGAACATCACAGACTTGTATAAAGAGAAGCTGCATGCTCACATCTCCTGTTTGGAAAGGCCTTCTGAACTACAGTTCTAGAGAAGTGATGAGTTGTGGGGTAAAGGGATGACCTAAGCCATAGCTTCACTTAGGAGTCTGCTGAAGTAATTCAAGGGACAAGTAGTGGGGGGCACTGATACTTCCTGCTCATTTAGACAGAGTCACATGTCCAATTCACCATTAAACAGAGCCTGACCTTGAGGATGTTGGAACCCCCGTTCCACTTTGCAGTTGCTCAGCAGAGATGTAGGTCATGTGAAAATTCTACACTTGTTGAACCTCTCAGAGGACAATCTGAAGTGTCTCTTGGTGGAATGACCAAAGTCTCCAAATAGCTCATCAGATCTGGAGAATATTCTTTTTCCAGGCAGCACGTGGTCTCTTGGAGACCAGAGAGCAACCTTACTTGAGAGGCCATACTTCTGCCAACTTTCCCAGCAGAAGAGACTTGCCATTTTGATGTTTCTTCTCTTCTTTGAATAAGAGCTGTTCCCTTAGTCAGGATTCTTTTGCTTACAAGTGACAGAATCCTAAATCAAATATCTTAATCACAAAGGGAACATATTATCTCCTGTATGTACGAGAGTAGACTTTAGGCATTGCTGCATCTAGGCACTCAAACAATGTTAGCATGGCTATGTCTCTCAGTTTCACTCTTTATGGTTCCAGAATTACCATCAAGGGCTTTAGACATACAGCCCTCTGATTTAGCAACAATAGCCATTGAGAACTTCTCTTTTCTAAGAGTTCTCAAAGTGTCATGGTTAAATCTTGTTACATCAACACAATCATGCATGTATCCCTGAAGAAGTTAGTACGGTCAGTGGGGTGGAGCATATTGATTAGTTACTTCTGCACCTGGGGGACTGGTAGGAGGGGAAGGAAGGGGAGGGGAGGGAGGCAAGAAGCCCATGTGGATAGAGATTAGGAAAGAAAGAATTCGTCAAAGGAAAATCAAGATGCTGTTACCAAAAAAGAAGAGAATGGACTCTAGGTAGATGAAACAAATGGCCACCATATGCCTCTAGGGAATTCCCATCCCCTTCACAGAATGAGAGAACTTTGAATCTTTGAACCCTTCAAGTCCTCACTTTTTCAACTGAGCCAAAACTTAATCTGCTCCTTAGCACTTTGCTTCTAAGTTTTAATGGCATTTATAAACTTTGGATTTATTTTAGGCAAATATAATGCCAGGGACCATGAACTACTTTGGAGCTGGAACGATGTCTTATTTGCTGCTCCATTCCCACTCCTCAGGATATTGTAGCCTTTCACACAGACATACTTGATTAAATACATTAAATTTGTAGCTTATTTCTGGTAACAATATGCCTCACTTTGGTAGACAGAGAAAAACAAAAGCATTCCTCCTGTATCCATACCCACTCTCCTGCCTCAATCCACTAGGTACTATGGGTGGGGAAGACATGCTGGTCAACCACGCTCTCATGAGAAAGTCAGATCTTAACAGCCCCTCACATTTGGGATGACAGAAATATATGGAGAGGCTCTCGACCTGATCCCAAAAGTCATGTCCACGAGTGGTCCCGTGGTTTCTGAGCATAAGCATTTCTACTGCCTTTGCGAAGCTCCCGAATGCTTTACCTCCCATGAGAGGACCTTCCTCCTCCCCGCTGTGGTGGTGAGTAAGAGCACACAGAGGAGCTTGTGTGTCAACAAGCCCCCCTTCGGGCCACCTTCTATTTACAGTTTTTGCTCCCATGTGAGAGCATCTCCACACACAAGACTCAAAATGACAAAACTATTATTTCCACAGAATTTTAGGGTAACTTGGGAAGAGTAGAACAGATGTTAAATTCCCTCCTGCCAGGGTCCAAGAGCCCAGAGGGGCTGCCTGTGGGCCTTCCCTTCTAGTCAGAACTTTGATCTGTTTGATGGAAGTCCTAGAGGCAGGGACAGCCATGCTTAACCTAAATTCCCTCTTCACTGAGAACCCAAGGAGCTGCATGTGTGTGCCTTAGCTTCTTCCAGCAGGAATAGCTGATATAGATGCCCTGGGCCACAGAGTTAGGAAAAGAATCCCCCAATTCCACATGGTAGAGGGTTCAAGGCCTGGGGTTTGACTGGAAAGGATTGGAACCAACCAGCTTTCCTTCCCTCGGCAAATATTTATCTCGTGGCAGTGAACGGCCAGGCACTTTTCAAGTACTAAGGGCACATGAGGCAGCAATGCGGTCCTTGCCTCTCAAACTGAGAGTCACAGGAGTAGGTCCTGTTCCTTCGGTGGCCAGGGCAGAGTACTGTAGGAGCACAGCAAAGAGGGATTTCATCCAGTGTTGGTGGGGAAGAGAGAAAGTTTGGTCAGGAAGCATTCATCAAGAGGGAAGACAAGGATATATAAGTAGTTTGTGTGGGAACCTGTGGAGTTAGAATCACCACCCTGGAAGAGGGGAAACAGTCTGAGGAGTGGGGTCCACAATTGAGCCAGGAGATAATGCCATCTTCCTAATTTCTCTCCTCTCCCTGGGTCCCCAGGAGCTCGCTTTCCTCTTCCCTTGGCCTTCCAAGCAAGACAGAAGAAAAGCTGGGATCCATGCTTCACCTTAGGGCAGGTTCATACTCATCTGTGGCTGGGCTCATTGGCTGTCTGGGGTCCTGTGTGTGTCACAGTGGGGCCACCATTTTTGAAAAAAACCCTTGCTCTGCAATGGAAGTAAACCTGGAATAGGAGTCAGGACAGCTGCCCTGGCTCTGGACTGCACTAGGCCACCTTGAACAAGTCACGCACCTTCTCCATCCTCATTTTTCTCCTCTGCAGGAGAGGGCCTGAGCATCCTTTCAGTCCCCTCATGCTGTGATCAACACTTTCAATGACAGAGCCTGAGGCTTTGTGCCAAATCAAATCTTGCTAATCATCCACAGCCACAGAATTGGAAAGCAGCAGTGTCAGGGATACAGGCTGCACCCCTCCCATCACACGCAAACACTTCTGATTCTGAGGCTATTTTGGACAAAGAGACTTGCTCTGAGCAAAAGAATCTATGACTTTCCCTTGCTCAAACCAGCCATAATGTCTCTAACCACACAGCAAACCTCAGCCACTCTGGTTTTCAGCAAGACCCTCTAATCTTCACAGAATGTGCCCGATGATCTCTTGATGTCTGGTCCCTATAGACAGCTTTGCCAGTGGTCTTCAAGAATTACAAGACACTCCTGGAGGGCTGGCCAAATGATTTTCCCTGGAGAGCTGAGTTGCTCTGTAAATTTGTGACACTTCCTGCGACCTCATCTGCTAAAGGAAGAAGTCAGTGGAGCACTCAGGTCTGACTCCAAAACCCATATTCTTCCCTACTGACCCAAGGGTAGGTGTCTCTGCCACAGCACCCACATGCTTGGGAAAAGAAAATGTCACTGTACCCAAACCTTTGGGGACTCCCTGCTTTGGTAAAACTACTTTGCTGCGGGGTTCCTGCCTGCTCTGCCTTTACTCCCCTTTCCTTTACTAACCTGTAGATCAAGTCTTAGCAAAGATTAACCAAAATGGATATTCCTTCCATTGTCCAGCTTCTGAATGCATTCATACAGATACACACACACGCAGAAAGAGAGAGAGGGAAGGAGAGAGAAAATACACACACCAAGTACATAGTGCCTTTTAAGCTTACAAAACAAGTTCACATGTGTTATTATATCCAATAGTTATGCCAATTATTAAGGGAACACCATCATTGTTATTTTTATAACTTTCAAAAGAAACTTGTTTTTTTGAACTGAAATAATTGTTGAGTCACAGGAAGTTTCAAAGATAGTACAGAGAGGTCCCCTGTACCTTTTACCAAGCTTCCCCCTGGGTTACATCTTATGTAAACATAGGACAATATCAAAGCCAGGAAATTGACATTAGAATAAAGTGTGCATGTTTATTTCTATGTCAGTTATCACATGTGTAGAATCATGTAACCCCTATGGCAAAAAAGCCAATATCAGAAGGTCATATACTAAATGGTTCCATTTATATAGCATCACTCCCAATTTAAAGATGAAAAACTGATGTTCAGAGAGATGACATGATTTGCTGAAGGTCACACAACTAATGAGCGGCATTTGAACTCAGACTATCACTCCAATTAAGTGTACCAGGGTGCTCTGTGGTTACCTTTAGGGGCAGGAAGTAACTAAGCAGACAGAGATCTCAAAAATGAAAAGAAAATTCTCAAAGAAATTGATTTCCCTGAAGGAAAGAGAAGTGCCATTGCAAGATGACTCTTTCCCTCTTCAGTCTTCACGTGGGAAGGGTCAGCCCCGTAGCAGCCTGTCTTGTGAAGTCCTGGCTGCCCCGAGTGTGCCTGAGTCTCGCCTGAGAGTGGAGGACGGACTGAATTTCGATACCAAGTTCTCCTGAAGGGTGTTGGACAACTGTGGCCTCACAGTGTGGCCACTTGTGCTGCTGTAGTTTCAAGAAGGCCTTGCCCACATCTCAGCTCCAGATTCCAGCTCTGCTGTCCCCACAGAGCTCCCAGAGAGGCTTGTCATCGCACAGTAAGGAATCAGGCATTTCCGGAGCATTTATCCCAAGTGCTGTGCTTTTTACCACAGAGGAATGTGTGCTCAGAGTTCTTGATTGCCTAAGAATCCTGCAAATGAGATTTGACCAAGCCAGTATTCTTGGCACAAGACAATTAAGGGAGGAAATTTCCTGCCATCATTAGCCTGATTCAGGCATTCATCATTTCTGCTTTGATGATGACAAATTTTCCTAATGTTTTTTCTGTTCTAAATCTTATCTTGCTCCAATCTTTCCTTCCCACATCTTTCTAGAACCGTGATTGTATTAACAATATCTGACACATCATGCGCTGCACTGAGCGCTTTAAACCTACGATCTCCTTTATTCCTTGTGAAGATCCTACAAGATAAGATCCTCCCAGTCTCCCCATTTTACAGATAGGAAACACCTTTAGGGAGGTTTCTCTGGATACCCTAGGTCACACTGAGTAAACAGAAAGACTAGTATCGCATGCAGACCCAAGTGACCCCAGACTACTGTCTCTCACTTCCCAAACACAAATCTAACCTTATTATCACCCTGCCTAAAAGATGGAGCAGACTTGTCTCTCTGCTCTTCCCTGCTACACACAACTATCAACTCTGGAAAAAAACACAAGAGGCAACCAAAGGAAGTCTATGAAATGTGTAAAGAGGAAAGTATACTGGTTAGGGACCCCAGGATTAGAGGAACAGCACAGTGGTGGAGAGTCTCATGATCTCCAATCCAACAGCAAAAGAGGACTAACGCTCCATGTCTCTTGACCCCTAACTCAGCAACAGAAAGTGGCCTAGGTAGGCTCATTTCTACTCTGGGTGGAACAGGAGTCCCGATCATAACACCAGGTCAGGCCAGCGTAAGTGGCTAAGGGGACTGAGCAGGAACTTGCTGACAATAAGCAGCCAGAGAAAGGGCTCACCTTTCTTGATGGGCTTGAAACTCCTTTCCACCAATCAGAGATAACTGTGAAGCTAGACATCAACGTCAGGGAGAAATCATGCCATAGTAAGCATCCACCCCAGGAAGTGCTATTTGTCCCCATGGTCTGTATAACCCCTCTCCCCACCAAGAAACACCAGGTGTCCAGGTAGCTTTGGTGGGGAAAGAAGGGTCACACTCCATAAAGTGGCAAGGTCCGGAAAGATTCTTTATCCCTGGACCATTTCCTCAAAAACCATGAGCTAGCAAAACTCAAGTAAGGTGAAACAGACAGCATAAATATTCCTGTAACCATTAAAGAAACTGAACTCATAATTCTCAATCAGAGCTCCAAAATCAAGGAAAAAGGGAGCACAGATTTTGAGTGAGCAATCAAATCTACTATAACTTCTTATAATTTATAACTTATTTATATTTCTTCCTCTCAGGCCTATGCCCTCTTTTCTCAGACTTGGTGCATCCAGTTGTTGACTGGATATTTCCATCTGAATAGAGAAACATTTCAAATTTAAGATGTTTTTAATGGAACTCATCTTGCTCCCCCAATTTTCCCTTTCATCTATTTTTCTTTAAATTAGTTGGTAGAACCACATTCTTTTCAGTCATCTACTCTAGGAAACTTTCCCTTCTTTATGCCTCATAGCCGAGCTCTAATCAACCATTTCCCTGTACCCAACATTCTTCCTTTACATCTGGCCCCATCTCTCATGCCTTACTTGTGTACTTTCATCTCTGTAACTTCTACTTATCTTTTGGATCTTAGCTTAGCCGTCATTTCTTCCCACCGTGTTTGAGCTGTATGTGTCACATGTGCTACCAATGTACCCTGTACATTCTGCCAAAGGCACAATCTTATTTTATGTCACTCATCTGTTTTGCCTCTAGACTGTGGGTTCCAAAACCAAAAGTCTCAAACTTGGCTACATATAGGAGTCACACGGAGAGCTTTAAAAAATGATCATGCCTTGGCCTGCCGCCAAGACTTTTTTTCTGATTTAAGTGGCCTCATGGGTAGCTTGGGCATTGAATATGTAAAAGCTTTCCAGGTGATTTCTATGCTTTGCCAAGTTTAAGAAACACTGTTCTAAAGCTTCCAATTCTATTTGCCCACCATTGTATACTCAGTTCCAAAATAAATCCTCACATTTAGTAAATCCACAAATACTTACCAACTGAATGAGGCGAGAAGTGAAATTTATCACTACCTTCCTGGAAATCCTAAGGTCACAGGGTCTATAAACCTTGCCCGATGCATAGGATGACTTACCTCTGAAGAGGCATGTAGCTCATGGCCCCATGGATGCAGCCAGACCCCTCTGGGAGCTGGGCCATGCTACCCTCCTCCCTGCACTTTGGCCTGAGGAAACTGCTTCCCCTGGCAGAGTCCCCAGAGTATTCGGTTGGTTCACACCCCTTCTCTCATGGCCTGAGGCACTGAAGATCAAGCCATCAGAGCTTGATTTTGGCAAAGTTAGACTCTTCCCTTCAGAGCATGAGCCAGGATATCAGATTCAGTGACTGGAGAATGGAATCTACATTCTACAGATGCCAGGAAATGTGTTTGTAGCTTGGCTGCTGTGTTGCTGCCAGCTGTGAGTACTAAGCAGCAGAATGAAAGTTGTGTTGTTGAAGACAATCAAGTCACAAATAAGTGGAAAAACATGCACAGCTGCCCCTTGCTCAAGCCCAACTTACTCCAGACAGATGTTCTTATTGTCCCAAGTCATGAAGAAAGATATTTTAAAGATACAGACAGCAAAGTCAAGACAGGAAAGTCAGGTTATTTCCTCCCACAGAAATGAGCTGAAATGTATCTACTGGATGGATAAAATTGGGATCATTTGACATGGATCCCAAAATAGCAGATTTTTAAGACTCAGAAATGTTACTTAGTCCAATGACCTCATTCCACATCTAAGAATACTTATGCATGAACACAGAGAAGTTAAGTGTTCAAGGTTCAGGATCAAATGCCTAGTTCCTGGCAGAAGCAGGAATAGAACTGATGATGATAGGAATAGCATTAAACAAGCAGTTTCAAGCTCTCAGCACTCTTCAATAAATAAATAACCACCATTAATTTATCTGCATTCAAAAGTATTTATTGAACACCTACTATAAACTAAACATAACACATGGCACCAGGGAATCAAAGATGCAAAGCAGAATCCTTCCCTTAAGGAGGAGTGTAGAAAAATAAACAGAAAATAAGACACAGCAGTAATGGTGTGATTGTGGCAAGCATATGGTACCACTGAGGAGTGGTGGAGAGACACCTCATTCAGGGTGGAGATTCAGGAGGGGGAGCCAGAAAACCTGACTGAAATGATGTGAAGAGTGTATAAGAATTGAGGAAATCGAGAGAGTCTGAATGGCTAGCTCTTTCAGAAGCAATGCTATGATAAAAGTACTAAAAAAAACAGTGGGTAAATCACTTTATAACTCTGAAGTAGAGAAACCGCTTACATGTATAATTCAAAACCCAGAAGCAAGAAGAGGAAAGATTGATAAATTTGATTACTTAAAACTTTACGAAAATAGGAAACAACATGATAAGCAAAGTAAGAAGATAAAAGATAAATGGGGAAAATACAGCTTATATCATAAAGGGTTAATATGGTTTATATCCTTAATTTAGAAGGAGTTTCTAAAACAGAAGGAAAAACCTCATGGACTACAGATCTGAATAGGACAATTCTCAGAAAAAGAAATGCAACTGTCTTTTCAACTTGCTCATAATAATAGAAACAAAAATAAAACTACATTGAGAAGAGCAAATATTCCAAAGTTTGACCACATATTCTGTTGGCAAGGTTTTGAAGAAAGAGGTACTCTCATACATTCCTTGGAGAAAGTAAAATGATACAAACCCTCTTAAGGGGGAAATTGGCAATATTTAGCAAAATTGTGTATGCATTTACCTTTTGACCTAGCAATTCCACTGGTAGGGATTTACTTCAATGTTACAGCAGCAGAAATACAAAAACAACTGTGCACAAAGGTCCTTATTACACTTCTATTTGTAATTGGAAAAAAATGGGAAAAATACAGATGTTTATGGGAAAAACTTAATAAACTATTACACATCCACAAAATGGAACATGAGGCAGCTAGAAAAATTAGAAATCTCTTTCTATACTACTATGTGAACAATCTCTCATATTTATTAAGTGAAAAAAAGTAGAGAAAAGTGTGTATAGTATGTTACTATTTATCTAAGTAAAGGAAGTGATAGAGAGTGGTTTCAGCATCATGGCAGAGTGAATTGTTTCCTTAATGTCTCCTTGCTAAGTTACAGCTAAAGGGATATTCATTACCCAAGAGAGGATTTCCTACAAAGCACAATCAGATGTCTGAGAGATCTGCACAGCCATACATCTGAAGATGAGAGTTCTGGATCCCTGAGAAGCAGTGGAAGAAGTTGAGTGGATCAATCCTCCTCCCCAGCAGCAGTGATCTAGGTCATGGGTCCTCACACACCAGCCAGCACACGACTGTAAGAGGAGGTGGTGGTGGGCGGGGGGGGATGGCAGGCATGCGTGTGAATGCTTTCACTTTCTGGAGTTGCAGCCAGCCTGCAGGAGTGACCAATGAAAGCTCCCTTCCTGCCCCCCACCTAGCGCACCAGCTCAGCCAGTCCACTGGTTCCTCATGTGCACGTGTGACTCACCAAACAGCTGCAGCCAGTGGGCAAATGCAGAGAAGTTCTATTGGCACAGCTTCCAGCAGTTGCAGCAGGTTCAGAAAACACAGCTCTAGTGACCCCCAGAGGTGGTGGAATCTGCAACCTGATAATACTACAAATGGCTTAGCAAAGGATCAGTTCATCAAACACCATGAAAAACTACAGTAAAACTTCAGAGTAGAAGGAAAATGATGTCTCCACAAACAAATCCTGAAGCCACAGACATTTACAATCTAAATGACAAAGAATTCAAAATAATTGTCATAAAGAAACTCAAAGAGTTTCAAGAAAACTCATAAATACAGTTCAATGAAATCAGGAATAAAGTTAATGAACAGAGGGAGTTCTTCACAAAAGAGATTGAAACTCTAAAAAGAAAATCCAGAAATTTGGGAGATGAAGAACATAATGAATGAGTTAAAAAACAATCTAGAATCCTTACAAAACAGAGCTGACATTATGGAGGACAGAATTAGTGATTTGAAGATTAGAAATATAGAAATGCTTCAAGTGGAGGAGGAGATAGAACTAAGACTTAAAAAAAATGAAGAAATTCTTTGAGAAATATCCATCTCAATTAGGAAAGGCAACATATGGATTATACATATTGAAGAGGGAGAAGAGAGGGAGAAAGGTACAGAGAGCTTGTTCAAAGAAATAACAGCTGAGAACTTCCCTAACCTGGGGAAGGAACTGGACTTACAAGTACATGAAGTCAATAGAACTTTTCATTACATCAATGGAAAAAGACCTTCTCCAAGGCGTATAATAGTAAAACGGGCAAAAGTAAATGACAAAGAAAAAATAGAAAGGCAGAAAGGAAGAAGAGAATAATTTTACAGTTATTATATAATATTCCCCCTAACCCCAATATTATTAATTCTGGACTAGGGATTTAGGTTAGCACTAGACCAAGGGCCTTCAAAGCCCTAAGCAAGTATGAACTACTTAATTCCTGCAAACTAAGGACTGCAAGACTCTATTTCACATCAATTGAATGCAAATCAAAGACTTTAATTAAGGTAAGCACTCACTAAATTGGTGGGCTTCTATCCCATGAAGTTTTAGTTAACAACAAAATACCCTAGTCAACTAGTTTCAATCTACTTCTCCTGCTACCTAGAAAAAAAGTGGGAGAAGCCCCGGAAGAATTGAAGCTGCTTCTTTGAATTTGCAATTCAATGTGAAATTCACCACAGGGCTTGGTAAAAAGAGGATTGCAACCTCTGTCTTTAGATTTACAGTGTTCAGTTCATCAACTGCTGATTATTTTCAACAAACCAGAAAGACATCGGCACTCTATACTTATTATTTGGTGCCCAAGCTGGAATGGTAGGAACCATCCTAAGCCTCTTAATTCATGCTAAATTAGGTCAGCCCACAGCCTTATTAGGGGATGACCAAATCTATAATGTAATCGTAACTGCCCATGCATTTGTAACAATTTTCTTTATAGTAATGCCCATCATAATTGGGGAATTTGGAAACTGGCTAGTCCCACTAATAATTGGAGCACCTGACATGGCATTTCCCTGTATAAATAATATAAGCTTCTGGCTAATCCCTCCATCATTTCTACTGCTACTTGCATCTTCAATAATTGAAACGGGCAATGGAACAAGTTGAACTGTATATCCTCCCCTAGCTGGTAACTAAGCCCATGCAGGAGCTTCTGTTGACTTAACCATTTTCTCTCTCCACCTACAATATGTATCTTCAATTTTAGATGCCATCAATTTTACCACCACAATTATTAATATAAAACCATGAGCTATGTCTCAATATCAGATAACATTATTTGTTTGATCTATCATCACAGTTGGTACTCTGTCTTAGCAGCAGGTATTGCCATGCTATTAACAGATCTTAACCTAAACACAACTTTCTTTGACCCTGCAGGAGGAGGAGACCCCATCCTTTATCAACACCTTCTCCGAGTTTTTGGCCACTCTGAAGTCTACATTCTTATCTTACCAGGCTTTGGTATGATTTCACACACTGTTGCATACTATTCAGGTGAAAAGAACCAGTGGGATACATAGGAATAGTTCGAGCTATAATATCTATTGGTTTCCTAGGCTTCATCATATGAGCCTATCACATATTTACAATGAGAATAGACATCAACACATGAGCATATTTTACATAAGCCACTATAATCATTGCTATTCCCACTGGCATAAAGGTATTCAGCTGACTAACAACCCTTCATGGAGGAAATATCAAATGATCATCAGCCATACTATAAGCACTAGGTTTCATCTTTTTATTCACAGTAGGATGTCTAACAGAGATTGTCCTGGTAAATTCATCCCTAGATATTGTACTTCACAATACTTACTATGTAGTAACACACTTTCACTATGCCTTATCTATAGGGGCAGTCTTTGCTATTATAGGGGGATTCATCCATTGATTCCCTCTATTCTCAGGTTACACATTCAACCAAACCTCAGCAAAAATCCATTTTACAATTATATTTGTAGGTGTCAACATAACTTTCTTCCCACAACACTTCCTTGGCCTTTCAGGAATGCCACAACGTTATTCCAACTATCCAGATGCATATACAACATGAAATAACATCTCATCTATAGGATCTTCCCTCTCTCTCACAGCATTAATAATCTACAAAGGAACCCCTACCAGGCTTTCAAATTGAAGAAGATGGAACACTTCCTAACTCATTCTGTGGGGCCAGCATCACCCTGATACCAAAACCAGATAATGACAATGCAAAGAAGGAAAATTACAGGCTGACGAACATAGATGTAAAAATCCTCAACAAAATATTGGCAAACTGAATACAACAATACATTAAAAGGATCATACACCATGAACAAGTGGGATTTATACCAGGGATGCAGGGCTGGTCCAACATCTGCAAATCAATGAATTTGATACACCACATTAAAAAAATGAGGAGTAAAAATCACATGATCATCTCAATAGACACTGAGAAAGCATTTGACAAGATCCAACATCCATTTATGATAAAAAACTCTCAATAAAATGGGTACCAAAGGAAAGTACCTCAACGTAATAAAGGCCACATATGACAAACCCCCAACCAACATCATACTTAATGGTAAAAAACTGAATGTCATCCATCTGAAAACTGGAACAAGAGAAGTGTGCCCACTCTCACCACTCCTATTAAAAATAGTACTGGATATTTTGGCCTAATCAATTAGTCAAGGAAAAGAAATAATGGAAATCTAAGTTTTAAAGGAAGAAGTGAAATTCTCACTGTTGTAGACAACATGATTCAATACACAGAAAGTCCTAAAGAATCCACCAGAAAACCATTAGAAGGAATCAACGACTACACCAAAGTTGCAGGGTACAAAATCAACTTACAAAAATCAGTTTCATTTCTATACACTAATAATGAACTAGCAGAAAGAGAAGTCAAGAAAACAATCCCATTTACAATCACAACAAAAGAATAAAATATCTAAGAATAAATTTAACCAAGGAAGTGAAAGACCTATACACTGAAAACTATACAACATTATTGAAAGAAATTAAAGGTAACATAAAGAAATGGAAAGATATTCCATGTTCATGGATTGGAAGAATAAACATAGTTAAAATGTCCATATTACATAAAACAATCTACAAATGCAGTGCAATCTCTATCAGAATCCCAATGACATTCTTCACAGAAATGGAACAAAGAATCCTAAAATTTATATGGAACAACCTTAAATAGCTAAAGAAATCCTGAGAAAAAAGAATAAAGCTGAAGGCATCACAATCCCTGACCTCAGAATATACTACAAAGCTATAGTAATCAAAACAGCATGGAACTGGTACAAAAGCAGAGACACAGATCAATAGAACAGAACTGAAAGCCCAGAAATAAAACCACACATCTATGGACAGGTAATCTTTGATAAAGGAGTCAAAAACGTACAATGGAGAAAGGAATTTCTTTTCAATAAATGGTGTTGGGAAAACTGGACACCCACTTGCAAGAGAATGAAAGTAGACCATTATGTTGCACCATACACAAAAATTAACTCAGAATAGATTAAAGACTTGAATGTAAGACCTGAAAGCATAAAACTCTCAGATGAAAATATAGTCAGTATACTCTTTGACATCTGTCTTAGCAGCATCTTTTTGAATATCATGTCTACTCAGACAAGAGAAACAAAAGAAAAAATAAACAAATGGGACCACATCAGACTAAAAATCTTCTTCAAAGCAAAGGAAATCATGAACAAAACAAAAAGGCAACACACCAACTGGGAGAAAATATTTGCAAATCATATATCTGATGAAAGGTTAATTTTCAAACTATATAAAGAACTCATACAACTCAACCAAAAAACAAACCACTTGATCAAAACATGGACAGAGGATATAAAGAGACATTTTTCCATGGAAGTCATACAGATGGCCAAAAGACACACGAAAAGATGTTCAACATCACTAATCATCAGGGAAATGCAAACCAACGCTACAATGAGACACCACCTTACAACTGTCAGAATGGGTTAATTACAAAGACAAAAAAATAGCAAATGTTGGAGAGGATGTGAAGAAAAGGGAACCCTCAGATACTGCTGGTGGGAAAGCAAACTGGTGCAGCCACTATGGAAAACAGTGTGGAGATTCCTCAAAAAACTAATAATAGAGGGACTATATGATCCAGCTATCCCACTATGGGGATTTACCCAAAGAACTTGAAATCATCAACCCAAAGAGATTTATGCATCTCTATGTTCATTGCAGCATTATTCACAGTAGCCAAGATGTGGAAGCAACCCAAGTGCCCATACACTGACAAATCGATAAAGAAGGTGTGGTATATATATATAACATATATGTATGTATATACATATATGTATGTATATATATACATGATTTCACTCATATGTGGAAGATAAACAAATATAGGGATAAAGAGAACAGATTAGCACTTACCAGAGGGGAAGGGGACTGAGGGATGGGCAAAAGGGTTAAAGGGGCATATATGTATGGCAACGGGTAAAAATTAGACTATTGGTGGTGAGCACGATGCAGTCTATATAGAAAGTGATAAATAATAATGTACACCTGAAATGACATAATGTTATAAATCATTATGAGTGCGATAAAGCACTTAAAAAAAAAGTTAAAAGAAGCCCTCCGTGACGGGGAACATTTTATCTGAGGCTGAAGGATTAGAACGATGACACTCAAGGCTTGAGGAAGTGTATTCTTGGCCAAGAGGGTGAAGCCCGTGATGGGCGTGAGGAGGAGGAAGGAGTTCGTGTGGCAGTGGCAAGGCCAAACAGCAGAGAGGGAGAGGACCCGGGAGTCTTCACACAGAGCCTTGTAGCCCGTGGGCCTGGTAAGAAGCTTGAATTTATTCTTATAAATAATGAGAGGTCATTAAAGTTTCTTAGGCATGAGAGTTAGCACTCAAGGAGACCCAGGTTTTCTGACTTCTATGCATTTCATGGATGTGTCACCTGAGCGGCACCAGCTACACATTGAGAATCACTTACAGCATTTATATATAATGCCTGGGCCCTACTTCCAGAAACTCTGATTTCGTTGGTCTGGAGTAGGGCCTCGGCCTCATGTTTGTTGTTGCTGGGGGTTTTTTTTGTTTTCTTTTTTATGGGTTTTTTTTTTGCTGAGGAAGATTTTCCCTGAGCTCACATCTGTTGCCAATTTTCCTTTTTTTCGCTTGAGGAAGACTTGCCCTGAGCTCACATCTGTTGCCAATCTTCCTCTTTTTTGCTTGAGGAAGACTTGCCCTGAGCTCACATCTGTTGCCAATCTTCCTTTTTTTTGCTTGAGGAAGATTTTCCCTGAGCTCACATCTGTTGCCAATTTTCCTTTTTTTCACTTGAGGAAGACTTGCCCTGAGCTCACATCTGTGCCAGTCTTCTTCTATTTTGTATGTGGGTCCCCACCTCAGCTTGGCCACCAATGAGTGCTGTAGGTCTGTGCCTGGGAACCGAACTCAGACTGCTGAAGTAGAGTGTGCCAAACTTCACCACTAGGCCTTGGGCCAGCCCCCTGTTGCTGCTGTTTTTTGATGCTAGTCAGGTGATTTTAACATGCAGCCAAGATGAAAACCCTGGTTCCACGTGGGCTCAGATCTTTTCTCTTAAAGCATCAATAAGCTAAGCTTCCAGCAGCCTGCCAACTGCTCTTAGTCTTCTGGGGTGTGACTCAATTGTCTTTTTTAAGCTTCTTTATTGCATTCTAGCAAAGAGGGGTGCAACGTGTCAGCACTCCCAGCTACCTGCCCAGGGGAGCCATTGTGAGAGGAAGGCCCTGCTGTCTTACTCGTCCAGTACGTTCAGGTGCAGTCCACTTGGCCCAGAGGCCCAGAAGAGTGACATTGGCAAGTAATAGAGGTGGGGTTAGCATTTCGACAGCAGAAAGGATGAGGTCAGAGAGACTCCTCACACTCACTGCTGGGAGAAGAGGTGCCTTGTTTCTGTCTCAAGAGTCCCAAATCTCATCTTGATGAAGAGGATTTTCTTGAAAGATGCTTTGAAGATTCTCTTAAAGGTAAAGTATCAGCAGGTTTTTACCCTCGGGGTTGGGGGAATTAGAATTTTACGTAATTTGTCTTCAAATCTTTGTGACTGGAAGAGTCCTGGGAGCAGGAAGTGATGGGGGTGAAGGAGCTCCTGGTCCCTGGCCCTCTCTTCTCCTCTTGGGCCATTTCTGTGGGCGCACTCCTGTCTCTTCACTCCTACCTTCCCTGAACTCCAGCCCATGAACTAGAAGTGCCTCCAGGGCACACGCAGGACTCACGCCCTCAGCAGTCCTGTCTTCCCTGTGCAAGCCTGATCCTTCCCCTTCAGGCACAGTCCCTGGTGATGGCCTCACAGCCATAAGGGCGTCAGCAGAGAGCTTTGAGTTGTCCTTGAGACAGGTGAACACATCTAGACCGTGCTTGGCAAGTGGTGAGTATGCAACTGGTAAGCATTTCTTCCCCCTCCTTTACTGCCCACACCCCGCCGTGACCAAGTCCAACACAATGTAGTCTCTAAGTGGCTCCCCAAACCATCCCACTCTCCCCGTCTGCACCTTGACCACCAAGTGCAGGTGGTGGAAGTGGTCAGCCTGGTGCAGGCTATAAGAAGGCATGCCGAATTTAAAAACAAGATTCAAACCAGCTTAAAGTCACCATCAATTCTGGATGTCAGCAATAAAATACTCCTCTCCCCCCAAAAATCTTTCATTAGTCTAAGTTCTAAACAGTTGTTGCAGTCACTGTTGATTTTCCCAACAAATCTGTAGGTTTCAAGATAGCAATTTTATTACATATGTTTGAATAACCATCGTATTTTATGTGGAAGTTAATTTGGAAATTTCCAGTCATACAGTTGGTTACTGACCCACGTAGACTTGGCCACATGGGTCCCCCTCAATATGAAAGCATTTGGATTTGCTTCAGGCGCTATTTGTGTTTCCAACCTTGTTCCACTACATATTCCAGAATTTAAATGATAGGATCAAAATACGTGACGATGGCCCAGTGATTTTATGCTGGAGGAAACAGAACTGGAGCCACTTCATTTCTGTCATCTGTGTCCTTCAGGTTGTTACCTGAAATTTTTACTTGTACTTAAAGTTTAAAACAATGATATGAAAGTATTACATGTAAAGATAAATATTTTTGTTTGATAAGTGCAAATTTTAGCTCATTCATAAAATATTTTACTGAATTTGAAAAATACGTTTTAAATTAACATGTACTATTTTAAAACTGTTATTGATTATCATAGATTATCATCAATTATCACATGATTATTGCTAAAAATACTGTTTTCGTACAGAGGAAGGTAGACGTTAAATAATCTGGTCTATTCCAGGTATCAAACACTGGGGTGCTTCTCATGGTCACTCTCAGCTGATGGCAGTGGCCTCCCAACTTACTCCCCTGCTACAATGTTTCCAAAATTAAATTTTATTACCCACATGCAGCGTCCACTCTTTTTAGCTTGATATATTGGTCCTTCAAAATCTGGCCTGACATGCTTTAAAAAAAAGAGTAAAATGAATAAATCCACCACAGGATTGAGGGAGGCAGTAGGGGTGCAGACGGAGAGAGTGGGATGGTTGGGGAGTCACTTAGGGGCTAGAATGTCTAAAACTTGGTCAAGGCTGAGTGTGGGCAGAGAGGAGGAGCAGGCCCTGTGCTGGGCTCTGTAGCTGGCAAGCATTTTAGGCAAAAGAAGATGGCGGTTCTGGAGTTAAGAGAGCCTGAGGTGGCATCTTAGCTCCAGACTAACTAACCAGCTAGACTCGGGCACCTTTGCCGTTTCACCTTATTGTGTGCCTCCTCTTAGGGTGCTGATGTGATTAAACACCATGTGCGGTACAGGGAGCACACGTTCCTTATCCCGAGTCATGAGGACTCTGTTGCTCTGTCCAAAGGTGTCATGTAGAGGTTCCTCAACATCCTACCTTGAGGAGCTGGAGTGTGGATGGGTCACATCTTGGTAAGTGCAGGTCACATGGAAAAGGTGGAATAGCGTAGTGGGAGTTGCTGAGCTGTGTTTGGGTTCTGGTTTTTCCACCTACTGATGTGACGTTGGGTAAGGCACTCATCCTGTCTGGGCATCTAATTTCCCTCCTCTGTAGGAAAAAATCCAGACCAAATACAACTTCCAGAATGCCCAGCCACACACCCTGCATTCCAGCCACAAATCAGCGCTCACTGCTCTCCATCGCACCAAACATGTTCAATCCTCCCAACTTTGCCCATATTCAAGTCCTGCTCCCGCCAGCCCCGTGGCCAAATGGTTAAGTGCGTGCACTCTGCTTCGGCAGCCCAGGGTTTTGCTGGTTGAGATCCTGGGCGCGGCCCTATGCACCGCTCATCAAGCCACGCAGAGGCAGCATCCCACATAGCAGAACCAGAAGGACATACAACTATGTACTGAGGGGATTTGGGAAGAAGAAAAAAACCCAAAAAACGATGAAGTTTGGCAACAGATGTTAGCTCAGGGCCAAATGTTAAAAAAAAAAGTCCTGTTCAACTTATGCCTATTATTTTCCTAGTTAGTTGGGTACCCGTCAAGGTCTCCCTGGGATGAACGAGCCCCTCAAGGGAAGGGACTTTCCTTATTCATCACTGCACCAGCAAGTGTAGCCCAGAGCGTGCCAGGTGGTAGATGCATTTGGTAAGTGATGGAATGAATGATGTACTTTAATATGATATTACAGAATATTATCATAGTAGTTTTACAGGGAAATCAGTTCAGTCAATATTTAAGTTTATTGAGTCTTGGATGGGGTGCTTCTAAAATAACTGTCTTTGAAATTTTGAAGGAGTCTCATATCTTAATTGTGTCATCCCAAGAGTAAACCCCTGGAACAAGGTAAATATTAGCTCAGCTTCCTAAGGCTTATTGTTGTCTGTCAGTGGTTCTTTTAGGGAGCAGTGAATTCCATTTCTGTAGAGGGATTGAGCAGAAGCTGGACAAGGAGTGAGGAACTGAAGAGCCTGCACAAGCGCGCACAGAGGAGGAAGGGTAGCTAGGAGGTCTTCAAGGTCACTTCCTTCCATCTCTGAGATCTGTAACCTGACACAACTTTGTCTTCACAGTGGCTACGTGAGGCTTGGGGCCAGATTCACAGGAGAATGGCTTCAAAAGCGGGAGTTCCCATTTGGTATGAAATCTGGAGCAGGAAGCCTCAGGCCTCACTGTTCCTGTGACTCCACCTGCCCTCGCTTCAATTCCAGCATAGGCCGGATGCTGTCCACCTCTGTGTCAGCCTGCTTGAGTGACAATAAAATGGACAAAGACCTGGAAGGCTGGCCTTTTTTCCTAGCCGTCTCCTTCCATGAGGAGGCTCCACCACCTGGCTGTGCTCCCCCAGCCTCTGTCCATTTGGTTTCCCATAGTCCAGTCTCAATGCCGGAAGTATTCAGTAACTTTCTCTAGAGCCCGTTACCATCTTCATAGCAGAAATTGAGGTTGACTTGTTAAAGACAAATTCGAACCAGCCCCAGATTCCCTAAACCTCCCTCGTGGAGGAAAACACTAGTTGCCAGAGCACAGGAAACTTCCCTCCAGCTGGAAGAACTGGAAGAGCCCCTCACTTGCTCTGATCTGCACCCTCCACTGCACCAAAGCTCCGTGCATGGGGTCGGGCTCAGATCAGGACCTCTCCTGCAACGTCCTCACCTCCCAACTATAGACAGGATCTAGCTGACCCACACTTATAATTCTTCCTGCCTAGACTATACTCATCGACCCCTCCCCTCCATTCAGCTCACTGCCATCAGCTTTGGCTATCACTCCCTGGAATTTCTGGCCCCTAAAATCACTAGTGATGGCCTCATGACAAAATCCAGAGCCTTCTCTCAGTTTCTATGGCCAATGCAGATAGGATCCCCAAACCCAGTTGCTCTTCTTACTGAGCACACATATGTTTCGGTGGCCATAAGACAGTTCTAGTTGATGAAGTACAAGCATCACTTCCAGATTGGCACAGAAAGACCCCCACATGTGACCTCCCATGTTCTTCCCTCTGCTGGCTTGCTACAGACTGAAGTGATGTCCTTGGAAACCAGGTGTTAATGGGGTAGGGGGCAGGAGAGGTTCACAAAATCTAAGGAACCTGGGTCCCTGAATGATCACCTGCAAGTGTGAGCCAACTGCCCAGAATAAACACACATTTTGGAGTTTATGTGAATGAGAAATGAACTCTGTGTTCAGGTACTGAAATTTCGGGGTTTTATCCACTACATCACGTACTGCTAAGAGTTTTATTCCTTGTGAGCTTCTACAGCATCTGATGTCATTGACCCAAATCACTGTGCTTGGCTCTGTGCCCCTGGATTTTACCTTTTCAGCCAGGTTCAGACTCTGCTGGCCACCACTGTCCCCCAGCTCTGGGCAGAATCAGTCCCCAGACAGGGACTGAGGGACTCCCAGGTGAGCAGCACAGCTCAGAGCAAGTCCCTCCTGATAACCACTGCTGACACTTGTGGTGATAAGCTTAGCTGCTTTGGACATTTGTGATAAATGGAAAACCTAAAATCTTGTGAGGGGCATCTTGGGGCATATTTATTTGGCTATTCCAATTCATTTTTAGGGCCAGAAAGTGACTGGGTACTGGACCTCTAATAAAGTGTAATTGAAGATTTGGATATGGTCGATGTAACTATCAGTGGTTTCTCTTTGATGAGACAGTTGAGTTCCAATACGAAGGAATCGGTCTAGAAGAATAAGAGATCATGCCCTTCTGAATTGGTATGTCTTTGCTCTGGGCATGAACTTTGAAGAGGAAGGTTTGGTGGGATAGCAGAATCCTGAGTTACAGCTCAGATATGATACAGCTTTTCCCAGAGTCCATGTCTGGGTCCCTCTTGAATTGAGCCTGTTGGGGAATATGCCAGACCCAGTCTCAAATATACCTAGAAGTGGTCCAAGAAATGTCATAGTTCTTGGCGCCATCAAGTCTCTAAGGAGGCTTGTCCAGACTCAGGTTCTGGGCATCCTATAACCAGCCTTCCATAAACATGGCACAACCATCTATGCCCATAGAGGCCTGGCAAGGCTTGCTGTGGCCAGTCTGAATGCTCTGTGCTGAAGGAGCCCAGGCCCCTGAGGAGCACTGGGATCAGACATACAGAGCTAACCGGGAAAATAGGGTTTGCCCTGGAGTATGCTAGTGCAATTAGTGCAGGAAGTGGTGGGGCAAAGAAAAACTCCGTTAGGAAGCCAGGCCTGGTGAACAGAGCATGAGACACTCAAGAGTAAACTTTGAAGTGACAGAAAGCAGGGACTCCATCCCAATGCATCTCATCAATCCAGGAGTGCTAAGCCACACTGTGTGGGACACACTGGGCTGGAAGGGTGCATTTAAACAGGAACAATGTGCCCTCTGGAGACTTCCTGGATTAAGCATCTGCTCAGCTGAATAGTCCAGCCCAAACCCTGTTTACAACACTCAACAGGGACCATGTTATCTCAAGACCAGGAGCCCAAAGACGGTCCAGAGATCATAAGCCCAAATGCCTCATTTCACAAGTGAGGAAACTGAGCAGAGGTTGTGCAAGGAAGGCCAGGACCCAAGTCAGACCCTAGTCTGTGCTGCACTGCACCAGTGCATACATACAAGCAGTGCCCCCGGGGACAGTCCACAGTGAGAGCCAGCTGAGGTTACAGGCCACAAAGGAATATCAAAAGAGCTCTTATGGTCCCCTGCCAAGCTATGTAGGCATCTGGAAAGAATTGAGGTCTGGGCTGGAAACTGTGTTTACAATGACATTTTCCTGTAATATCCCTCTTTCTAAATAGGCACATCATGGCAGTTCTGAGTCTGATTTCAAGGTCTAAAATTTGTTCAAATTCACACTGACCTTGGAAGAAGAAAAAAAATATTCTGGGAGAGAGTACAACATGCAGGGAGGTACAGCCTGTCCCCAGCAACTGTCACAACTGCATGCACAGCAGACACACTCCGGCCTTCCCAGGAAAGGCGACAGGGCTTTGGCAGAGCTCCTGAAGGGGGCGCCCGCATAAGCTCAGCCCCTGCCACATTGCCTGGTATTTATACATGAACACATGGGCTGAGTCTTCCCTCCCTCCTTCACTGCAGGGAGATGGTTCATGTTTCCTTTTCCCTTCCCAGGCAGAAGCAGAGGGAGCAGCAGCTCTGGAATCAGAGAAGTGCACATCCCTAAGGGATGGACATTCCCCGAAAGGACAATTCCCTGAGGAAAGACCATAATTCACGTGAGGTTCAGAAGACAAGCCTAAATGTGTTCTTACTTTTCCCAATGAATCACCTCTCACTCTGGAGATCTCCAGGATGGGCAGCAGGGAATCACTTCTCTCTGTCTCCCTCTTTATTATTTCCTGGGGTCCCCTCTCTCAATAAGAGAGAAAGCCCTCTGAGCTTCCCCTCTCCTCTTTCACATCAGCGCCATTCAGTGCTCCTTCCGACTGAGCTGTAGGTGAGGAGAGTTTCAGAAGGAATCATCTATAGGAAAGAGAATACGCTGCTCTCTGTTAGTATCGACTTTCTTTGCACTTTGTGGACATGGTTTAAAGCTCACAGCTTCTGTCTCTTCGCAGTTTTGCTGAAGACCAAGCACAGAGGGGAGAATGGTGCTTTGTCAGTCTCACCAGGAAGCACTCTTTCCTCACGCCCACTCTCGAGAGTGAAGAGGAGCGGGGTGGAGAGGAGGTGGGCTCCCCAAGCCTCATAGTGCCTAACTGCATCCTCTATGCCACCTCAGCTCTGATCTGGAGCAGGCTTCCAGAGATCTCTGATTTTCTTCTCCAGATGATGAGATTTTCACCCCCACCCCCACCTCACACGCCCATGGGTACATGTGTGCACACACACCATAGGTAGGCACTCACTTCTCCTTTCTCAATTCTGCAGCCATACATTCATTTTGGATATATGCCTGGGTCTTCCACTTTGACCACTAAGATCTGCTGAAGAAAATATAACAATTTAATGCCAGCAGTGGTGGGTACTACTCCGTGTCGCTGCACCCTTATTTCCAGATGTCTTTATCCTCTTGCTGCTCATTTCTCTTCTCCTGGGAAGGGAATACAAACACCTCTTTTGTCCCCGTTGGTACAATTCTAGATTATCCAGGCACAGCTGTCGACATGAGTCCTCGTGGGTAGGCTCAGTTGCCTCTGCCACTTCTCTTATGGGTGAAGCATAGTTAAGGGTGTTGTTCTCACACCTCTGGCTCTGACTTCTAGCTGCAGCCAACCTGAGGATTCTGAGGATCTGACTAGACTGCCACTGAACATGATGTCCTTTCCTACAGGCTGTCTAACCAGTACTCACGAATTTTGTAGTAATTCCAGTGTCAGGCCCCATCTGTTGCCATTGTACTCCAATGTCATGGTGGTGGGCTTGAACTGGAGAAGTATTTGCAGCCACTCCACACCCTAGACTGGTTTTCTGTGTGTGTTCTGATTCTCAATAGCCTTGGTTTTCTCCACTTCTACTGAATTAACTGAAATGAAAAGTGAAACCCAGGTGTGCTTAGGAACCTCCAGCAACCCAAGATTTACTGAGGGAGATTGGCTGAGAGCATTTCCCCCTAGCAATGTAGGATTCTTTTCTCTCTCTCATCCCATTACTCTAGTCTCTCCCCACTAGTTTAGATAAAGAGGTCCTTAATCTCTTCACAAAGTTGGAAATCTTTTCATTCATTTTCTCATTCTTTCTCAGTCTCAAGGTCAAAAAATTAGCACTTGTCTTCTTAGCAAGTTCTACTCTGCCAAAGACTTAAAGAAAAGCCAGCAGTCAGTCATGCCCTCCAGGCTCCCTGGCGATACACGACCCAGGTAGGCCCCCAATGCTTTTCACATCCTGCCTGTGTTTCTGTCCAGGTTCCTCCATTCTTGCACATTTCCCTTTCATGTCCCATCCACGGTCAAGTCCTTCCTTCCCTGGCACCTGTTCTCAGCTTTCCCTACCTGGAGAGCAGTCCCTGTTCTAGTGCTTTTCATGGACCGTCAGTCTTAGGTCTTTGTGTGTGCATGCGGTGGGGGGAACACAAGATCCCATGCCAGCTGGAGCCCTCCAGCTCCCTCTGCTGTATTCTTACAGATCACCCTACCTTCTAGAGCAGCAACCCAACTTTGTCTTCTCAAACTCTTTAAACTCTTTCCAAACACAGTTGTTGGAGACCCTTACATTCAATATCACCTTTAAGAAGTCCTTCGTGCCAACTCACAGGGTAAAGTGTGACTCTGTCTTTATGCCTGAACCAGGCACTTTCAATCCAGCTGCCTCCCCAGAAGAAGAGGTCCTAGCCTTCTTCATCACACATGCTCCCACCAAAAGCGATTGTTCTTGCTGGTGCTATTCAGTAATAGTGGAAAATTCCTCAGCTCCATTGGGCTCTAAGGGATACTGAATAACTGTATTTTGACATCCCAGATGGCATCCCCCAAAATGTCCCTATTTAATGCCTGGAAGGTCATTGGCAGCAGAAAGTCATAAATACACAGAGCCCCTAGATGATGTTGAACTGTCTGCTGCCAGACCACAGAGAACTCCTCCTGGTGGGCATGAGATATGTTTTCTCTTTGCTCGCCTTCCCTGTTCCCCTCCATCACAAACCCCAGAATCTTTGTACTTATCTGCCTTCCCTGAGGGTTGGACAATCTATTTCTTCCAATTTTCTCCTTGGTGAAACTGGAGGGGGAAAGTTTGGTCTTCCAGATCTTTTAGAGTAAATACTCTGTAAAGTGAAGGAACCTTTCTCTTAACAATATGGAAAGCTTCTTTCAATCTACTTTGGGACATTATTTCCTGTTTCTGTGCCTTTTCTCTGTGCTTTTCTCCCTGTGAAGCACTGATGGGGAGAGGAAAATCTCACCCTGCTCATAAATATAGATTTGAATCTGAACTCCACCACCTACTAGGTCTGTGGCTTTGGGAAAACTGATCAGCTTCTCTGGTTGTCAGTTTACCCAGCTATCAAATAGAGTTGTTAATACCCACCTCAGGGGGGTTTCTGAGGATTAGATAAAATAGGTAATAAGAACATTCCAGGTTTTACCCCACCCCCAGAATGCAAGTTAGGACACATTTGCATTGATGCAACAAATTTGTGAACTCCGAGGCAGCACGTGCTCCCATAGGACCTCAGTTCCCCTGAGGTTTCCCCTTGGTGTCCTTGGAGTGGCCCAGGACTGGGGATGTCCATGGGACAGCTCATCTCTACCAACCAGCACATCTCACCTCCAGCCTCTGTGAAGTTCTGCGATTCCTCACGTCCCTGAGCAGCCCCAGGCTCACCTTGTCCTCCTTCTACATCTGCATGCCTAATATTCCATACAGCAATTTGACAAATATCTTTGGAGATTTTGACAAAATTATGCTCAAGATTTGTGTAATAGAAAGGATCTAACGTGCAAGGAGTGACTTTGACTCTGTACGTGCCCCTTCTCAGTACCCACTGCCCCAGGCTCACCCTCAGTAGTTCCTGTCAGCATTGGCTGTCCACCCATCATCTGGCCTGCCTCCTGTCCCAGGGAGCATATGCATCGCAAAGTCTCAGGTTATGCCAAGTGCTGCCTGCAAAAGCACTGTCAAAGTTCACCCTTGCCCCGCTGGGTCCATTCCTTGTGGTTCCCCATTCATGCTGATTCCTTCAGCATGAAGTGAACCTCAGGCCACCATGCCCTTCCTGCAGTCTCCTGAGTCTCAGCCCTTGAACCAAGAGTGTCCACATCTTGTCCTCTGGCAAAAACTGAAAAATAATTCCAGGCTTAAAATGGCATATTCTCCCCAATCCTGTCAGTTCTATACTCACTGAAAGAAAAAATACAAACAATAACATCAAAAAGGTAAATTAAAAAAAATATAGACACCTCAGTCAGGGTGCCCTGCTTCACATATAAAGGAGTAAACAATGTTTGTCAAATACTGTCAATTGTTGTTTTTGTGGGGAGTGGTGATGAAGATTGGCCCTGAGCTAACATCTGTGCCACTGTTCCTCTATTTTTGTATGTGTGACACCATCACAGCTTGGCTTAAAGAGCGGTATGTAGGTCCACACCCGAGATTCGAACCCGCGAAGCCCAGGAAGCTAAAGTGCTGCACGAACACTTAACCACTATGCCACCAGGCTGGCCCCAAACAGTCAATTCTTAATTGACTGGGCAGAGGGCTTGTTGCATACATTTAATAATAATAATAGATTGTGCATTTATAGAAAAATGCAAATTTCTGTCCGTCAGGGAAAACTTCTGGAACTACACATGAGGCACCAGCTTGTGTGTCTTCTGCTCCATCAGAATGTCATGGGAACAAGTCAGGAACAGAGAAAAAGCAGAAATGTTAAACGGCTAGCAATAAAACATGGTGTTTTATCTCCATGAGTTAGAACCGCAGATCCCTGGACCCAGATGAGACTGTCAGTCATCCCTCCATTGGGCAAGGTCCACACCAGAGAAGAGGGGAACAAAGAAGCTGCAGTCAGAAAAAATAAAACCATTAATTTTCTTATTTTGCATCCTCTTCAACAACAACAGCAAAATTGAGTCTCTTGGCAGAAAAGAAGTGAATGAGGAGGAGGAGAAAATTCACAAACAGGAGCATGATGAGCCCTGCCCTTACTCACCAGACCATCTGCAAGACTCTGTAGAGTGAGGACAGGCCACAGAGTGCCAAGCTCATGTTGCCTAGGTTTCATTTTAACAGTTGAAAAATAAGAGGCTTAGCTGAACAACAGAAAACAATGACTGGTTGTTTTAATTGAGATTAACCTTTTGTCCATTTTTTAATCTGCAACTTTTAATGTTTTGTGTGCTTTAATTGCTGTGCTTGCAATTTTTCTTGCACTTAAAAATGACACCTAGAAAGCAATCGTTATGTTCTAAATATTTAATGTAATATTAACAGCAAACTAAATTGGAATCATGCTTTGACTAGTTTTACTTAATCTCCAATAACAATAACCTTTTCTCTTCTATTGTCGGTTAATCGAGATTGGGTAGAGATAAGCACTTGCTGTGCCATTGCTAAAGAATGTGTGAAGACCAGAAACTCCTTCAGGAGCTCAGGAGCCCCTCCCACTCTTAATTCACATCCGTCTGTAGACAGCATTGTCACCTACACCTGTATTCTCTCTCTTTCCTTTGAGCACCCTTGAATTTCACCCACTCTGCTTTGGCTCCTTGGAAAGGTGTGAGCTGGCATGGGAAAGATCTCAGGTACATGGGCGTCCGATTGATGTGAGAAGAACCCCGGGGAGATAGTGCCGCACAGGGAACTTCCATCAGAACACAGTGGCTGTGAAGTAAAGGGGGACAATGTCCTCAGAGGAAGGGAGAATGTCGAGAGGACCACTTCTAAAAAGAAAGTGATTCATTGAGTCACTATGAACTAAGTGATTTTAACCACCCACACAAGAGATTGCTCTAAGGGAAGATTACTAAATGCTATGATGAGACTAGATATTAGTGTCCACAAAAACTCCCCAAGGAAAGTAAAATGATTATAATAATGAATGTGAATTTTACAAGTCACAGTTTAAAAATGTTTTCATAGCTAGTATGTCATTTGATCCTTGAAAGACTCTAAGAGGTAGGCAGTACTATTTCCTTTTTCATGCAAAAGGAAATGATAAGAGGAAAATCCCGAGTTTCTCCCTCAGGCAAACCTGAGATTGCACCCAGATTTCGTCCTTTTCTTACTTAACTTCTCTAAATCCTTCCAACTCACTGACTATAAAATGAGAGTTTTGATAATGACCTCATTGGACTCTTGTGAAATATGTAAAGTAATTAAAACCATGCCCTGAACTTAATGGACACACACAACAATGGTAGCTATCGTTATAATAGATTTGAGGAAACTGAATTCTAGAGGAATGCTTTAACTTGGTATAGAGAACATTGAAAATAAGTTGGCAGTGCAAGCAGTGTCTTTATTAATGCTAAAGTCCAAAAGCTCCTCAGTATGTCAGTTGCAATCATCAAAAGAGATATTATGAAGAGGTAGCAAACTTATATATGCTTTGGTAATTCATCCCAAAGATAGTAAAAATATGAAAAGATGTATGTGTAGGTACAAGGCTACTCACTGTGAAATCATTTTTCATAGGGAAAGGCTGGAATGAATACACATGGCTGTCAAGAAGGAACTGGTAGAATAAACTTTGGTTCAGCCACACAATGAAGTGATCTGAAGCAATAAAAAGAAATGAGAAATAAATCTACCTATTATTATTGTGTGCTCTTCTGGATATAGTTTGAAGTGAACAAAGCAAGATGGACAAGAAAGTATGTATATTATGCCATCACTTATCTATGAACAAAGGGGATACACGTGTGTAAATATTCATCATATTAAAAAAGTAGAAGAGACTTCCACTTCTGTAGAGATGGAGTAAAGCACTTTTCCATATTCTTCCTGCTAAGTACAACTAAAAATGCTGGACAGAACATATAAAACAAACATTACATCGATTGTAAAGTAGAAAGAAGGAAGACTACCTGGGAACCGTGGGAACAAAGGACCACATTGGGACTAGTTGTTTGGGTTTTCTTTTTGCCTCATATTTTCCAAACATGTTGCTGAAGAAGCCAGCTACCTAGAAGTACTAATGGTTACAGAAAAAAAAAACACCCCAACAAAAGCCTGCTATCCTGAGCCAGAGAACTATGAAAGGAGCAGCCTACCAAGACAGAATGATGACTGTTCGAGCAAAACACCTCAGAGAAAATGGCAGCCTCACCCACATCCACACCAGCAAAAACTGAATGATGAGCCTAGACTTCACCATTTTGTAAAGAGGCACCCCGACACCCTTGTTGATGTGGTGCCAGAGAAGGCTCAGTGGGGAGCCAGGACTTAAATTCCTACCAGATGAGAAAGCGTCCTCTCTCTTCATGTACAATGTCATGGAGACCATATGGGGAGTTTGAAATTCCCATTCCTACAATGCTGTAATGAGGTGCACTTCCCCTCCCCACTGAAGTGGTGACAGAGAAGATGTAGAGGAAAGTCTGGACTCTCACCACCACTCAGTGGTAATGAGGTCACACCTTCTGTGCTATCAGTGGATACACGCCACGTGGGGAGGAGTAACAAAGTATATCTACTACTCTCAGATAGGGAAGTATCAACGGAAGCCTAGAAGGCAGACAGGACTCCTGTCCCTGACCAGCAGTAATGAGAAGCTCCCCGATCTTGGATGCCAATGAAGGTCACATGGGGAAACTGGATTTGTAACTCCATCTGGCTGTAATGACAGAAAATCCCTTTTCATGGTGTAACACTGCCAGAAAATCCAGATAAAACAGAGAGTTTAAATAAGATACAGAGTCTAAAAACATAATATGCAAACTGACAACATTTCAGCAAAAGATCCCATATTATACAGAAAACCAGGAAGATCTTAAACTAAATGCAAAAATGATAATCAATAGTTGCTCAAACAGAGATGACAGAAATGTTAGAATTACCTGAAAAATATTTTAAATCATTCTTCACAGAAATGCTTCAATTAGTGATTATGAACATCCTTGAAACAAACAAAAAAAGAGAAAGTCTCAGCAGAGAAATAGAAGACATAAAGAAAAACCAAATGGAATGACAATTTCCAAATAGAAAAATACAATAACCAAGAGGACAAATTAAAAAACTAACTCACTGGGTTTGGATCATCAGCAGAATGGAGAGTCAGAGCAAAGAATAAATGAACAGACAGAACAGTATAGATTATCCAATCTGAATAACAGAAAAAATATGGACTGAAAAAATTAATAGGGCCTCCAAGACTATAACAAAAGATCTAACATTTGTGTCACTGGAGTCCTAGAAGGAGAAGAAAAAGAAGGTAGAGCTAAAAAAGTACCCAAAAGAACAATGACTGAAACATCCCAAATTTAGGGGAAAAAAGAGACAGGAATGTATAGATTCAAGAATGAGAGCAAAAGCAAACCCAAAACAAGATAAAACCAAAGAATATACACCAAGACCCATCATAGTTAAACTTTTATAAACTAAAGACAAAGAAAACATCAAGCAGCAGGAATAAATTTGTACTTTATTCATAAGAAAAGCAATTCAGATGATATCAGATTTCTCATAAAAAAGCATAGAGTTCCGAAGGAAGTGGAACACATCTTTCAAATTATGAAAGAAAAGAATTATCAACTCAGAATCCTATACCCAGTGAAAATATCCTTCAGGAATGAGGGGAAAGCAAGATATTCTTGGACAGAGGAAAACTGAAAATTTATCACCAGCAGACCTAACCTAAAAGGATGGCTAAAGGAAGTTTTCAAAACAGAAAGGAAACAAGGAACCTCTGAAAATCAGAAAGGAAGAATGAACACATAAGAGAAACTATAGGTAAATGTAATAGTCTTTCCCTCTACTTTTGAGTTTTCTAAATTGTGATTAATGGTTGAAAAAAATTATAGCACTAATACGGTTCTAAGCATATGTTGAGTAAAAACTTTGGACAATTATAAATGGGGAAGAGTGAAGGGATATAAAAGAAGCTAAGTTTCTGCAGTTCACTTGAATTGATTAAATCTGACACTAATAGACTGAGATATATATATATATATATATATATATATATATATATATATATAATGTAATACATAGAGCAACCTCTAAAACAGCTATACAAAGGTATACACTTATGAACACTATAGATAAATCAAAATGGAATTCTAAAAAATATTCAAGTAACTCCCAGGAAGGTAGAAAAAAGAGAAAGCAAGAAAGGGAAAATAAACAAAATGGAAAGACTTAAGCCCTAATATATCAATAAATGTATTAAATGTAAATGGTCTAACACACCAGTTAAAAGACAGAGATTGGCAAAATGGATTTAAATATATCACCTAACTATATGCCATCTATAACAAACTCACTTCAAAAATAATCATATAAGCGTACTGAAAGTAAAAGGATGAAAAAAACACAGCATGCAAACGTTAATCAAGAAAAACAAGGAGTGACTATACTGATACCAGACAGACTTCAGAACAAGAAAATAACTACAGACAGAGAGACATATAATGATCAAAGGATCAGTCCATCAAGACTATATGACAATCCTCAAGTGTATGCAACAGATAACAAATGGGCAAAATATGTGAAGCAAAAGCTGATAGAACTGAAAGGAGAAATACTCAAATGCACAATTATAGTTGGAGTATTCAACACCCCTCTCTCAACAATTTCTAGAAGAGCTAGACTGAAAATTGGGAAGAATATAGAAAAACTCAGCAACACCATTAACCAGCAGCGTCTATTTGACATATACGTAACATTCCACTCAACAACAGCAGAATACACACTTTTTTCAAGGACCCACAGAAAATATACCAAGATAGGCCATAACCTGGACAATAAAACAAACATTAACAAATTTAAAAGAACTGAGCTTACAGAGATTGTTCTCTGACCCCAATGAAATAAAATTAGAAATCAATAAAAGAAAAATAAGAAAACTTACAAATAGTTAGAAACTAAACAAAACACTTTTAAACAATGCATGGGTAAAAGAAAAAGTCTCAAGGGAAATCAAAAATTATATTGAACTGGATGAAAGTGAAAATAGAACATATCAAAATTCGTGGGGCACAGCTGAAACAGCACTGTGCTGGAAATTTATAGCACTAAAGCATACATTAGAAAAGAGGAAGAGTCTCAAGTCAATAATCTAAGCTACCACTTTAAGGACCTAGAAATCAAGGCCAGTATAAACCAAAAGCAAGCAGAAGGGGAAAAATAATAATGATAAGAGTAAAAATCATGGAATTAGAAAACAGAAAAGCAGTAGAGAAAAATCAGTGACTCAAAATGCTGATTCTTTGAAAAGAGTAATAAAATCGACAAACCTCTAATAAGACTGGCAAAGAAAAAGAGAGATGATACAAATTACCAGTGTTAGGAATGAATCAGGGAATATCACTTCAGACCCTTTATCTGTTGTACAAATAAAAGAACAATGTGGAAATGTTATGAATACTGCTATGCCCATAAATTTGAAAACAGACAAAATGGACCAATTTGTTGAAAAAGACAAATTACTATAGCTTGTCAAATATGAAATAAAGTAACCCTAAAACTATCCCTACTAAGAAATTAAGTATTACTAAAACTATTAAAGAAATTAAATTTATAATTAATACTCCTCACTAAAGAAATCTTCAGTCTCAGATAGTTTCACTAGAGAATTCTACCAAACTTAAAGAATTAACACCAATTCTATACTATTTGTTCCAAAAAGCAGAATATGAAGGACACTTCTCAATTCATTTTATGAAGTTAACATTACCTGGATACCAAAACCAAATGAAAACAGTACAAAAAAGAAAGCTACAGAACAATATCTCACATAAATATAGATGCAAAACATCATTAACAAAATATTAGCAAATAAAATCCAGCAACATATAAAAAGAATTATACATCATGGCCAAACAAGGTTTATTCTGGGGCTTCCTGGTTGGTTCAATGTTAACAAAATCCATCAGTGTAATTCACCATATCAGCAGCCTGAAGTAGGAAAATCACACAATCATACGAATTAATGCTGAAGAATTATTTGAAAATATCTAGGATTTGTTATGTAAAAATTCTCAAAAAACTGGAATTACAACAGAACTTCAACTTATTTTGCTTGAGGAAGATTGTCGCTGAGCTAACATCTGTGCCAATTGTCTTCTATTTTGTATGTGGGACACCACCACAGCATGGCTTGATGAGCAGTGTGTAGGTCTGCACCCGGGATGCAAACCCACAAACCCCAGGCCAGGGAAGGGGAGCCTGTGAACTTTTAACTGGGCAGGCCCAGAACGTCTTCAATTTGGTGAAGAGTATCTATAAAAAACCTACAGCTAACCTCATATTTAGTGGTGAAAGACTAAATATTATCCTCATAAGTATGAGGATAAGGCAAGGATTTTGTATCTCACTAATTTTATTTAAAATAGTTCTGGTTAGTGGAATAAGGTGGGAAAAGAAAAGAAAAGGAATGCAGATTTTAAAGGAATAAATAAAATTGTCTATATCTGCAGATGGAATGATAATCTATGTGAAAGTCCAAAAAATCTACCAAAAACTCCTAGAACTAATAAATGAGCTCAGCAAGTTCATAGGATACAAGACAAACATAAACAAATCAATTGCATATCTATACACTAGCAATTAACATGTGAAAACCAAAATTAAAAATACAATATCTCTTACAATTGCTCAAAAAATACATAGGTATGAATATAGCAAAATATGTACAGAATTTGCCTGCTGAAAACTGCAAAACTGATGACAGAAATCATAGAATATCTAAGTAACAAAGAGCTATAACATGTTTCTGGATTGGAAGGTCCACATAGTAAAAATGTCAATCACCCCAAATTGATATATGGTTTTAAAACCACTCTTATCAAAACCACAATAATTTTAGGTATAAGGAAAACTATTCTAAAATTTATTTGGAATTTACTTAAAGGGAACTAGAAGAGCTGAAATAATTTGAAAAAGAAGAATAAAGTGTGAGGAATCTGCCTACCCACTTACTTTTAAGACTTACATAGCTGACAATAGTAAAGACTCTGCTATTGGCAGAGAAATAGACACATAGATCAATAGGATAGAACAGGTAAACTAGAAATATATCCACACAAATACGCCCACTTGATTTTTAACAAAGAGGCAAAGGCCATTCTATGAGAAAAGACAGCCTTTTCAACAAATGGTGCTGGAACAAGTAGACAGCTATAGGCAAAAAAATGAACTCTCATATAAACCTCACACCTTATACAAAATTAACTCAAAATGGATTGCAGACTTGACTGTAAAATGTACAACTATAGAAGACAAATACTGCATGACTCCGCTTTCTGAGGTACTGAGAGTAGCCACGTTCCGAGAGACAGAAAGGGGAACAAGAGTTACAAGAAGCTGGGGGACGGAGATGGACAGCGATGATGGTTGCACAACAGTGTTCATGTAATTAGAGTCAATGAACTGTACCATGAAAAATGGTTACAATGATAAATTTCATGTTGTATCTATTTTACTAATAAAAAGGGAAGAGCCCAAAACAAAGCAAAACAAAAACTACAGCAAAGTTGCACTTAGTAGGGGAAGAGGACATGATGGAGGGAACAGAGACAGAAGCTGGAGTTTCTCAATATGCTTTCCTCAGCCTCTCTCACTTTGGAACTATTTTATATAATTAGAATACAATTAAATTTAAAATGTGAAGTCCTTAAAAACCAAACAAAAGCTGATTCGAAGAAATACACCTAACTAGATTGACTTGTCACATATACAGATAAAAATTTCGAAGATGTCAGTGTTCTCAGTGATCATATTCTTGAAGACAGTTTTGTTGTTGCTCCTCTGAGACTGTTTTTTATGTGTTTATTGTAAGAGAAAGCAAATGAGTAATTTTGTTGGAGTTGCTGGGAACTGAGAATTTTAGCATGAGACAGAAGATACAAATGTAAGATTTATGAGGTTAAATAAAAATCCTGTAGTCTGCAGACTGCTAGTCCCAGACAGAATGGTCTAGACTGTTCTCTAAATGCAACAAAAAATCCTGCAAAAAACTCAACATGCAACAACAAAAAAGACTGCAACGTGGAAAGAGGAAGGCAGAATGGCTAGGGACCTCAGGACTTGAGGAATGACATGATGGTGTGTCCCCTGAGTTTTCTTTCGATTTACCATGTATCCCAGACTGGGCACTACAGAGGCCTGCACCTTGGAACTGCCAACAGATGTAAATGTAAAAAGCCCCAAGGAAAGCCTGCTTTCTCAGGCCAAAGCACACAAGAGGGGGCAGTCCAGCACAGCCGTAGTGGCAACCCCTGCCCTGCTCCGTACCCAGTGGCAGCAGGTGAGCTTGTTCCACCTGCATAGGTGATGCCAGAGAAGATCAGATGGGAAACCTCATTTCTCACTCCCCAGCCGGCAGCAGCAGCAGATGGATCGACATCATTGCCATGCTGCCCACAGCAGTGGCACAGGCACGGACCGGGTAGGGAAACCCATCGCTGTCTGCCACCCAGCAGCAGCAGGCTGCTTTATCTGCTGAAAATGATGGCAGCTGAAGACCCCCCACTGGCATAAGCAGAGACAGAACAGGGAAACTCCACTTTTGTCCCCTCTGCAGTGACAGCAGGAGGGCCTGCTCTACCCAACCAGCTGCACCAGCAAACCCTATCCTGCAGTAGAAGGTGACTCAGACTCACCCACAGCAGACAGTGACCCAGTCCTGGTGTCTCTTGGTCCTTTGCCCATTGGCAAAAGGTGACCTAGACTCAGGGTGTTCTAACTCCCACCTCCAGTGGGCAGAAAACAGCACAAACACGTACTTTTCTTCCCTGGTGGCACCAGCAGAAATCCAACAGGAAGCCATCAGCATCAGGAGAACCCAAAAGCAGGCCCAAGGAACCTGTATTTATCCTGCAGGTCTGGCACTCCTCCTCTCCCACCTAGAAGCATTGGCAGGCTCAGGGAATACATTCCATTCCCGCAGGCAACACTGTTAGGGATTGAGTGAGATTCCCTAGCACTGAACAGCCAGACACAAAATGTCCCATATTGTGTGATTCCATTTATTTGACCTAATCAGAAGAGGTAAATCCATAGAGACAGAACACAGATAGATGGTTACCAGGGCTGGGAGTCGGGGAGAAAATGGGGACGACTGTTTAATGGGTAAGAGGTTTCCTTTTTGGGTTGATGAACACAATTTAGAACTAGAAGAGATGGTGGTTGTACAACATTGTGAGTGCACTAAATGCCACCGAATTGTTCACTTAAAATGGTAAATTTTATTTTATATGAATTTCAACTCAATAAAGAAAATAAAATACTTAACATTGAAAGAGGCCAAAAAACCCCTCAAACAATCCAATTAAAAAGGGGAAAATCATGAAAAACATTTTAACAAAGAGAATACATAGATGGCAAATAAACACATAAAGAGATGCTCAACGTCATTAGCCATTAGGGAGATGCAAACTAAAACCAAAATGACACATCATTACACACCTATAGCAATGGTTAAAAAAAAAATTAGAGATGATAAAAAACACCAGTGAGGATGAGCTGTGGGAATGCAAAATGTAAAAGAGGCGGTTTCTAATGTAACTACACATACACTTCCCATACAACCCAGTAATTGCATTCCTGGACATTTATCCCAGAGAAATGAAAACTTGTCCACACAAAAGCTATACATAATTGGTTATATCAGCTTTGCTCATAACAGCCAAATACTGGAAATAACCTAAATGCCGTTCAATGAGTGATAGGTTAAACTGTGCTACGTCCATACCATGGAGTACTACTCAACAGTAAACAGGAAACACTTCTTGATACACTCAATGATATGGAGGGATCACACGGGAATTATTTTGAATGAAAAAACAAATCTCAAATGGTTGCATGCTTTATGATTTTATTTATATGGCATTCTCAAAAAGAACTTACAGAAATGGAGAATAGCCTAGTGGTTGCCAGGGGCAAGGATTAGGGGGAGAATGGATGTGGCTATAAAGTGTTGTCACAGGGGAGCCCTATGGTGATGGGACAATTCTGGATCTTGATTGTGGTGGTGGTCACACAAATCTACACATGTAATAAAACTGAGAAAACCGCACACATAAAAGCAGAAATGAGTGCTGGTAAGCTGTGCAGTGTGAATAAAACTTATTAATGCCCCCTCCTTGACTCCTGAGTGTGGGCTGGACTTAGCTTCCGATGAATAGAGGAGAGAGGATAACTTTATAGTGGAGAAATCAGAAAAACACTACCTTGGCCAGGTGATAAAGGTTGATTCCACCAGTGATAGCGTAACCCCTGATATGATGTGACAGGAAGGGCACTTCATCTATGTGATATTTTTTCCAACCCACAACATCAATGTAATCATAAGAAAAACACTAGACAAACTCCTGTTGAGTCACATTCTACAAAGTATCTGACCAGTACTCCTTGAAACTGCCAAGGTCAGGAAAACAAGGAAAGACTGAGAAATGGTCATAGATCAGAGGAGACTAAGGGTACATGACGACTTTGTTAGTTTGCTAGGGCTGCCATAACAAAGCACCCAAGACTGGCAGCTTAAACAACAGAACTTCATTTTCTCATAATTCTGGAGGCTGGAATTCCAAGACCAAGGTGTCAGTAGGATCGGTTTCTTCTGAGACCTCTCTCCTTGGTTTGAAATAGCCACCTTCTCCCCGTGTCTTCACAGGGTCTTCCCGCTGTGTGTGTCCGTGTCCTAATCTCTTCCCATAAGGGCACCAGGCAGACTGGATTAGGGCCACCCTAATGACCTCGTTTAACTTAATTACCTCTTTAAAGACTCTATATCCAAATGCGGTCACATTCTGAGGTACTGGAGGTTAAAGATTCAATATAAGAATTTTAAGGGGGCACAATTCAGCCCATAACAACTACTAAAAGTAATATGATGTGCTGGATTGGATTCTGGAACAGAAAAAGGGAAACTAGTGAAATATGAATAAAGTCTGGAGTTCAAGCAATAGTCATGTGCTGAAGTTGGTTTCTTAGTTTTGACAAATGAGTACACCACGGTTATATAAGATATTAACAACAGGAGCAACTGGATATGTTCTCTGAAACTCTGAACTATCTTTGCAACTTTTCTATAAACCAAAATTTTTTCCAAAATGAAAGTTTACTTAAAAAATTCGTGAACTCATTTTTTTCACACTAATTCATGCTGCCCCCAAATTGAACACTGATCTATGGGACTTGGAAACATTTTTCTGGCTCGACACAAGTTTTTGAAAATATATGAGCCTGAGAAAGGATGATGAGTTACACCTGAGTGTTCCCAGAGTGAACCATGGACTTGCGGTGACACAGAAAAAGAGCTTTCCCGAAATCCCACAGCCTTTTACTACTGCAAGTCAGTTCTCAAAGGGATGTGAGTGCTGGACTAAATAAAGATGGTCAAGGTAGAAATTGCTGTACTTTCTACTGACCTCTTCTTCTCCAGCTTCATTTTTCCTTTAAAAAGGAAAAATAGCACAGTGCTTACACACAGTGTGCAAAATCAGACTGCTTGTAAGCAGATCTTAGCCCCAGGAGCTTAAGAAAGTTATTCAGTCTCTCAGTGTCCTGGTTTCTGCATCTGTAAATGGAGAGAGTAACACTCATTTCAAAGATTTGTCAATGGAGTTACATAAGGAAACTTATGTAAAGTACTAGCACTGCGCTTAACTTAAAATAACTACATATTAAATTATTTTAACGTTTCCATCACTTTCTTAGAGTACAGCACTCGTGATTTATCTTCATTGCCTATTTGCTAGTACCAACATATGCCATGATAATTCTACAAACTTTAGGTCTCTTTGCATAGAGATTATCTTATTTAATTCCACAATAATCAAAAACGAAAGGAGATGTTATCTGCTTCAATTTACAAACAAGGAAACTGGGATTCAGAGATTAAGCAACTTGTCCAAGGGTGCAGTCAGCCTGCTTAGAACAGGCTGGCTGTTTGCCCATCATGCTTCCTCTTCCTGGGCATGTGTTTTCCAGCCTCCCTGACAGATGGTTTGGGGCCACGTGACTGGGTTCTGGCACTGGGCTGTGAGCAGAAGTGAGGTACACGACCTCCCAGCCTGGCTGTGAAGCCCACTACACAATCCTACGTCCTCTCCTTTCCCTGTCTGTGGCAACGCCAGAGGCCATGAGCTAAAGATGGCAACATCATAAGATGGAATATTGCTGGTTTCTGAGCCATCATTTGGAGAGGAGCTGCCTAGGAGAGCTGCCTGACCCAAATAAGTCTGTGACATAAGCTAAAAATAAGTATTTATCTTTATTTACTTGTATTTCAAGGTTGGGTCTCCCTGCTCTACCATCTCCCCTATTACTTCCCTCTCAATCAACAAACTCACTGGTTTTTCCATGAAAAACAACCTCACTGCTCCTCCTTTGCTCACGGCTCTTCCTTTTTGGTCTGCTCTTTCTCAACAGAGAAGACTCAACCAGTTCCATGCCCGCCTGTCAAAACCCTGCTTCTCTTGGAATGGGGTCTTCTTTATGCTTATCTGTATTTTTATATTTTTCTAGTATTAATATAAACTACTATTTTTAACACCTACATGACAAATATTTATAATAGAAATGCCCATGGTGGAAGGGAAAATAAACACAGAAGAAAACTATCGTCTTTCAAATGTGAGCTTGCATCCTTTCTCCTTGTGCTAGACTATTACTTCCCTGACTTCAATGGACCACCCCTCCTGATATCCAGGCCCTTGTGAAGTTCCCCTCCACGTTGTTGCATGACTGGACCTGTGACTGCTTTGACCAACAGAACATAACAAAAGTAATGCTGTGCCAGTTCTAGGGGTGGCGCTTATCTGGTCTGGTAGCTTTGGCTCATGGAGCACCTTTCTTGGAATCCAGCCACTGTGCCATGAGGCAGGGCAAGCAGCCACACATAGAGCTGAGGAACAGTTCTGAGGAACCGAGGAACTGAGCTGACAGCCCCAGATGAGCTCCTGGTCAAGCTGTCCATCTGCCTCAGCCAATACTACCTGAACAGAAAGGCCACCATGTCCACCCATGGAGTGGCAAGAGACAATCAAATGGTATTTCAAGCTACTAAGTTTATTTGATATCCAGAAATAGATAACTGAAACACTCTTCCACAAAGTCTTCTCTGATCTTTGCTACTGGCAATAGTCTCTTTCTCCTGTGACATGCCGTTGTTTGTGGCTGTGGTGCATTTATTAGCTATGGGGTATTATCGTTATTTGTTTACATACCTTACTTTGGTCACAAATCGTGAGCTGCCTGAAGCAGGGCTTGTGTCAAATTGGATAGTAGAAGCACTATAGAGGAGGGGGAGAGGCAGGCTTTGGAGTCAGACAACCTGGGTCAAATTTGGGTTCTACTCTTTACCTTGGGCAAGTCTTATAACTTCCCTGAACTTCAATTTCCTCATCTGTAAAATATGTTAGTGCAAGAATGAAATGAATTAATATATGTAAGGCACTTAGATCAGTGATTAGCACATAATAAACTCAGTAAATATTAGTATTGTCTTGTTTTTTCCCTATCATCCAGTTCAGCATCTGATATATTTTAAGGACTCAATAAGTCTTAAATGAATAAATAAACAATGGGTGTAAAAGTGGGCATGGCAGATTCAGGATGCCTGCAGATTCTTTGCTACTTCTCCTGAGAGGAAGCTGTTGCTCCCTTCTCTTGAATCTGGGCTAGCCTGTGACTGCTTCGACTAAGGGAGTATAGGAGAAGTGACACTGTGCCAGTTCTGGGAGCCCTAATCCACTGAGTAAGAAATCGATCTACACTGTTGGAGAGGGAGAGAGGCCCAGCTGGCCTCACTCTTCCATCTGTCTCCCCCAAGGTACCAGGCAGGTAAGTAAAGACACTTTGGACCCTTCAGACAATCCAGCTACCAATTGAGAACCACCACGTGAACTCAGTCAATACCATGTAAAGTAAAATTGCCAGCAAAGCTCTGACCAAATTCCTGACTACAACATCGTGAGACATAATAAAATGATGGTTATCTTAAGCCCAAATTTGGGGTAAGTTTGCTATGGAACAATGAGCCTCTTGGGCTTCTCACTTCCTTCTTCAGTATGCCCAAGGAGCTCACTGTGAGGAATCCCAGTCAGGGCAAGGAACAGAGTAAATGCGGGTGAGCTCAGGTTTTCTTCCAGGGGGTGTCATCAAAGTTTGATGATGACCATCTCATCTTTCTACAGCTCATGGATTACTCATAAAAAGCTGGTCCTGAGGGCCAGACCAGTGGTATGATGGTTGGGTTCACACGCTCCACTTCAGTGACCTGGGGTTTGTGGATTTGGATCCTGGGCACAGACCTGCCCACAGCTCATTGGGCCATGAAGTGGCAGCATCTCACACACAAACAGTAGAGGAAGATTGGCACAGATTTTAGTTCAGGGACCATCTTCCTTAAGCAAAAAGTGGAATACTGGCAACAGATTTTAGTTCGGGGTCAATCTTCCTCACCAAAATAAATAAATAAATAAATAAAAGCTTGTCCTCTAATGACAGCAGAACCTATGACCAGTCCATTCATAGGGCACTACAGAAAACCCCTGCCCTTGGTGTCCAGGCCACTTTGTCTCCAAGCAAGCTTGGAGTTCCACTCACAACCACCATGACTTATAGGACATGAAGCCGGTGGACCTCAGGGTCTAGTCATGCTTGCAGCACCTGACCTGCTCTCTCTAGCTTCATAGCTTCATCAGAGCTTGTCAGCCTACTAATCCTGCTGCCTGTACCATGGATCAGCTGTGCTCTCTCTCAGTCACTCTGCTGCCTGAAAGATTGGACTTGGGGAGGGGAACAGAGGGGACAAGGGTACTGGCTAACAGAGATTGCCCAGGGCACGTAAGAACTGATGTGGGGGGAAACAAAATCAATCACAGTTCCCAATGAGCTGCCTCAGATGGCCAATTCTCTTGCTTCACTCAGACAGGCTTTCCAATCTTTATGGGATTCTGTGGTCTAAAATACTCCATAAATCTCCGGGGACCTTTCAGAGTCCTGCTCTGTATTTCATTCACACATCATGACAGTTCCTGTTCAAGTAAGGAACTCTGTGCAGAGCTGGCTGCAGCCTGGCCAGTCCCCCTGAGCTCTGAAGGATAAATCTGTCAGTAGCCTGGCAAGATGGTGCCCCTTCCCTCAGCTTTGAGATGTGTGCACAGGGCTAGGACCTGGGAGGATCAAAGTCTGGGAAGGCTTAATGACACCAGTGCTTTCCAAAAGCACGAGAAGAGGAGCATGTTCCAGGTTTATCTTATATCTTTAAGATAAACATCGGTTGTAGGGAGGTTAGTAAGGCCAATCTACATTTTCTTGGCTCTCACACAAAGTCTGGTATAAATACAAGCAAGTCTAAGATGGAAGGCCTAACTCAAGACGTTGTTAGACTGGTCCTTGGAGCTGGCATCAAGCTGAGGCCCAGGATGTGGGTGTGCGGAGAGAGGGCTATGGCAGAGGTCACCTCTGATGGAGCTCCTACCATGCACTGCCTTCCTAGGGGACAGGCCGATCCACTTCACCTTATCTTGCCTGTGTATCTTTCAGAAATCCCTGAGGCAGGGCATATGTCTGTTTTCTCTGGACGCGTGATCTGGACAGATGCCGCCCTGCCTTTCCACACCTATGTGTGTCAGATTTGGGAGGACAGGCCCAGTGGAAGAGAGCTAGATGCAAGAAGACAGGGCAGAGGTGTGGGGGAGCACTCACACCGATGTCTCTAGAACCCTAGAGCATCTGGAAGTTCTCCTGGCCGCCTCTCCTGATGCCCAGGGCAGGCCCCATGGAAACCCCGCTGGGCTTCACATAAAGCTGACTTCCTCTTTGTGTCTCCTCCCAACCCCTGCCCTCAGCTAGAAAGCATACACTCGGGGATGGGAAGGGCTAATCTGTGTCACTATGGACATGACTGATACTCCCTCCTAGGTGATCTTAACGCAAAACGATACTCAGAGATTTGGTCTATCTTCATCAGTTAAATCTATTTCTAAAGGTGGAATGCCAAACATTGGAGCAGGCCACATGAAGACATGTGGAAACCCCAGATCACTTGATCAGGTAACTCGCTGTTCTAAACTGGCCCTGCCCTCTGTCCCTCACACAAACTCACACACGCTCTCTCTGTCTTTATTTTCTTGGGAAGAAGATTCCTCCAGTAGGCTCTATCATGCATTCTCCCATGAAAGTATGTGCTTCACATACTTTCCTGACCTTTACTTTTTCAGTGCCTGGTCTCTCCTTTCAGTTACAGCACAATGCCCAGAGCAGTCAGCCCGATTCCACTTCCTAGCTGTATGACTTGCGGCACCTTGTACAACCTCTCTGTTCCCTGATTTCCCCATTGTAAAATGAGTCTGATGATGGCATTTGCCTCCTAGGTTGTTTTGAGGGTGAAATGAGCTAATATTTGTGAATCATGTCAAATAGTGCCTGTGACACGGGCAAGCACACAATGAATGTTGGCTATTCCTGACCCAAGGTCCAATGTGTGGGTTAGATTGTCTTGAAGATACGTTCTAGTCTGGAAACACAGTCATGGACTCAGAAGGACCCAGATGATCATCCAGGATGCCTCCATCCACTGGAGGAGAGTTTCACAAACTGCTTCTGTGGGACACCGCTGAATCCTGAAATGTTTGACAGCAGGTGGACGTGCAAGCCTTAAAAGGCTTTATGTTATCAAATCAATGTGTGAGACAGTGCATTCTATCTCCTTCCTGAGACAGTCTGCAGTAAAGACACACGCTTAACTTGGGCTAAGCTAGTATTTCTCAACTTTAATTTTCCATAGAACATTTTCTGAGAAGTAACTAGTAATATCATAAAGAACATTAGTTTTATTAAAAGCAGGGAATGAGAAATATTGTATTATGATCTTTCTTCCATGTGACTGTCTAACTTACACTTGAATACTTTCAGGGCCAGGGACCCACCATTGTAGAAGGCTGATGATGCCGTCCCCAGAAGGACTGTTCTTCATGTTGAGCAGCTCTCTATAGCTTCCACGGAGTGATCCTAAATCTACACGATGGACCTCCTACAAGATTCTCCTTCTCCCTTCCACCTTCCAGCCATCAAAATCCATCACACTCTTACCAAAATGAAACAAATTACAGATAGACTTTCACCATCTCGTCCATTGATCTCTAGTTGGGTGGTTTGTTGGTTGGTGCAGTTTATCAGTTGGTCACTCAGAACACATTTGACATGATTTTTAGTGCCTTTTACCATCCCAGTCACTCTTCTTGGAATACTTTCCAATTTATCTATACTTTCCTCAAGTGTGAGATTTGAAATATTACCTTCTCTGTCTGGATGCCATAATTTTGTTTTTCAATCATAGCTGCATCTATCACACCAGTGCCACGGCTGTTATAATATATCGCGTGTCAAACTGAGCCTCTACAGCTGTATACATCCCTAAGGCACAGGGAAAGCTGCTAATCCTATAATCTGCTCTTTTGTAGAAGGAGACACTGCAAACCCATGGCTTTGGGTTAGTTCCACTTTCTTTCCCAATGTATAGTGTAACTGACGGACCAAAACAGAAAAATAAATGCAAAGAAGGATTGTCTACATATGCTTCCATTTCTGTAAAAAATTTCGACGTGTATATATATATACATGCACATTTACATGTTCGTATTTGCATATAAGCAAAAATATGGAAGGATACATGACAGACTATTAATAATTGCCGCCTCGGGAAAGTATGATTAGAGGATCTGGAATGAGATATTATATACCTTTAACATTGTTTGAATATTACCATGCACATATATTTCTTCTTTGGCAAAAAGAGAAATAGATAAAAATATTCCTAAATGTTTTGTTAGAGTCAACGCATTAATCTCCTCTACAAACTTTGCTTCCTTCTCCTACACAAACTTGATGAGCCTGCCTGCTCAACCTTCATCCAGCATTTCTTCTTTCTGTTGGAAATAAGACTAAAAGAGAGCCAGGGGCACACAGACCCTCCCTCAATGGCAACATCCTATACTCCTTGTGTAAGGTATGCATCTGGCTTTGTTTCCCCTAATAGCTCTTTTCATTCAGACCATACTTCTGTATCTTTCTCTTGGTAAAGACTTTTCTTCTCCTCAAAAATGAAAGTTGCAGTAAGCATTCAGGATGGAATTGAGAGGGTGAATGTCACATCTAAGCAGGTGGCCAGGGGAAGCCTGGAGCATGGGCTGCAGACAAGCAGGCTTCCTCCACACCAGGACTACATGCCTGACCTCGCAGAAACAAGGATCCACTGAACAGACTGCTTTATTTTCTGCCTTGCACTTCACTCAGGATTCTTCCAGTCCAGGGCAGCTTAAAGAATGACTCCAACCAGAGATCCTTTGGGTTACAAATGTCCTCTTTTACTTGTCCAAACAGAGTAGATGGAAGCTGCATCTGAGGAGAGATCCCAGCAAGGTTTGCACAGATTCTGATGTGGAATCTGCTGTGGAAGATGCTCAGGTGCACCTTCAAGGGGTTTACCAGGTGGCTGAGCTAGCCCAGGGCAGAGTGGGGCTTATGACTCAGTGTCTTCCTCTCCAGCCTTGTCTACACGCTTTGGATTTCCCCCACTACCCCAAGCTCTATAATATTGTCATCTTCCTCTTCTCAGCAAGTGGCATTGAGCCCAATAGCCACATGTCCATGAGCACTGAGGGAATCAGTGTGTGTTCTCTTCTGCAGATCACTCTATATTCTTTCTGACTTGGAGATGGTCCACAATTGGCTTTCAAACCCAGCCCCACTCGTCTCATCCATTCCAGAGCTTCGATGTAATAATCTCCAGGAGACCTCCCCAGAGACAGGCTTCCTATGCATTCACTCCTAATTAGCTCAGCATCACAGGACATATTATCCAGGGCAACACGAAATCCTGCACTGGAAACACTCATCACTCGGACAAAATTTATACCAAAATATTTCTCTAACTGTGGTGTTATTTGAAAGTAGAAGGTGACTTGCTAGAATTTAGTGAGAGAAAAGCTATATATAACTCATTTGGATGGAGCTAACCTCTGTATGGACTTCCTTGGGGATCTGCTGCATTTATCACACACCAAAACGATTAGTACCATGGCAGATTGCTGTAATATAACACACACTTGCTGTCATCGTCTTGCAATAACGCAAAACCAAGACGTTCACTTGGGCTGGTGTGGACCCTTCGTATTGACAGTTCTAGCTCAATGCCCACTGAACTTGCAGTGCAAATCCACCCATTATTTCTCAACTTTGATTCACATTTGCAACCACGTGAGGCCAAATATCTGTGAGAAAACTGACAAGTTTTCTGAAAAGCTCCATTAAAACTGAAAAACCATATTAAAAATCTTGCTTTTTACATATCCAGATGTTTGACTTTGTCTAGCAAAAGCATCTAGAATTTTTACTGCTGTTTTCTCAGTATTTAACCTGTGGTTGGAAGCCCATAAACCAATGTGAGACCCTGGCCAGCCACAACTGAGACCTGAAGCTTAAACTTGAAAATGACCAATAAACAACTCCAAGGTGTCTGGAGCTGCCCCTTTCTGTCCTAGGACTCGGTTTTTATTTTTTAATTTTTAATTTTTTTATTGCAGTAACATTAGATTGTAACATTATATAGCTTTCAGATGTACATCGTAATATATTTCTAATTCTGTGTAGATTACATCATGCTCACCACCCAAAAACTAATTATAGTCCATCCTCTCACATGTGAGCCTAATCACCCCTTTTTCCCTCCCTGCCCCTCTTTGGTAACCACCAATCCAATCTCCATTGCTGTGTGTTTATTTGTTGTTGCTTTTATCTTCTACTTATGAGTGAGACCATACAGTATTTGACTTTCTCCCTCTGACTAATTCCACTCAGCATAATACCATCAAGGACCATCCACGTTGTCACAAATGGCCAGATTTCAGCATTTCTTATGGCTGAGTAGTGGTCCATTGTGTGTAAATACCACATCTTCTTTATCCATTCATCCCTTGATGGGCACCTAGGTTGCTTCCAAGTCTTAGCTATTGTGCATAATGCTGCAATGAACCTAGGAGTGCAAGTATCTTTATGCCTTTGTGTTTTCAAGTTCATTGGATAAATACCCAGCAGTGGAATCACTGAATCATATGGTAGATCTATCCTTAATTTTCTGAGGATACTCCATACTGCTTTCCATAGTGGCTGCACCAGTTTGCCCTCCCACTAGCAGTGTATGAGGGTTCCCTTCTCTCCACATCCTCTCCAACATTTGTTGTTTCCTGTCTTGTTAATTATAGCCATTCTGACTGGAGTGAGGTGATACCTCCTTGTAGTTTTGATTTGCATGTCCCTGATAGCTAATGATGTTGAACATCTTTTCATATGCCTGTTGGCCATCCGTATATCTTCTTTGGAGAAATCTGTGTTCAGATCTTTTGGCCATTTTTAATTGGATTGTTGAGTCTTTTGTTGTTGTTGCGCTGTATGAGTTCTTTGTATATTTTGGATATTAACCCCTTATCTGATATGTGGTTTGCAATATTTTCTCCCAATTATTAGGTTTTTTCATTTTGTTGATGGTTTCCTTTGCTGTGCAGAAGCTTTTTAGTTTGATGTAGTCCCATTTGTTCATTTTTTCTTTTGTTTCCTTTGCCCGGTCAGACATGGTACTTGAAAATATGCTGCTAAGACCGATGTCAAAGAGCATATTGCCTACATTTTCTTCTAGAAGTTTCATGGTTTCGGGTCTTACATTCAAGTCTTTAACCCATTTTGAGTTGACTTTTGTGCATGATGTAAGGTAATGATCTACTTTCATTCTTTTGCATGTGGCTGCCCAGTTTTCCCAACACCGTTTACTGAAGAGACAGTCCTTTCTCCATCATATGCTCTTGGCTCCCTTGTCGAATATTAGCTGTCCATAAATGTGTGGATTTATTTCTGGGCTCTCAATTCTGTTCCATTGATCTGTGTGTCTGTTTTTGTGCCAGTACCATGCTGTTTTGGTTACTACAGCTTTGTAGTATATTTTGAAATCAGGGAGTGTGATACCTCCAGCATTGCTCTTTTTTCTCAGGAATCCTTTGGCTATTCGAGGTCTTTCATTGTTCCATATAAATTTTAGGATTCTTTGTTTTATTTCTGTGAAAAGTGTTGTTGGAACTTTGATAGGGATTGCGTTGAATCTTTAGATTGCTTTAGGAAGTATGGACATTTTCACTATGTTAATTCTTCCAATCTAAGAGCATGGGATATCTTTCCATTTCTTTGTGTCTTCTTTGATTTCTGTCGGCAATATTTTACAGTTTTCGGTGTACAGATGTTTCACCTCTTTGTTTAAGTTTATTACTAGGTATTTTATTCTTTTTGTTGCAATTGTAAATGGGATTGTATTCGTAGTTTCTCTTTCTGCTAATTCATTGTTAGCGTACAGAAACACAGATGATTTTTGTATGTTGATTTTGTATCCTGTGACTTGTATTCATCTATTGTTTCTAAAAGTTTTTTAGTGGATTCTTTAGGGTTTCTATATGTAAAATCATGTCGTCTGCAAAGAGTGACAGTTTCACTTCTTCTTTTCCAGTATGGATCCCTTTTATTTCTTTTTCTTGCCTGATTGCTCTGGCTAGAACTTCCAATACTAAGTTAAATAAGAGTGGTGACAGTGAGCATCCTTGTCTGGTTCCTGTTCTTAGAGAGATAGCTTTCAGTTTTTCTCCATTAAGAATGATATTTGCTGAGGGTTTGTCATATATGGCCTTTGTTATGTTGAGCTATTTTACTTCTACACCCATTTTATTTAGAGATTTTTTTTTATCATAAATGGATACTGTATCTTGTCAAATGCTTTCTCTGCATCTATTGAGATGATCATGTGATTCTTATTCTTCATTTTGTTAATGTGGTGTATCACATTGATAGATTTGCAGAAGTTGAACCATCCCCACATTCCTGGAATGAAACCCACTTGATCATGACGTATGGTCTTTTTAATGTATTGTTCTATTCGATTTGCTAGAATTTTGTTGAGGATTTTTGCATCAATGTTCATCAGTGATATTGGCCTGTAATTTTCTTTTTTTGTGTTGTCCTTGTCTGGTTTTGGTATCAGGATAATGTTGGCTTCATAGAATAAGTTAGGAAGACTTCCCTCCTCTTCAATTGTTTGGAAGAGTTTGAGAAGGATAGGTATTAAGTCTTCTTTTAATGTTTGGTAGAATTCACCAGGGAAGCCATCTGGTCCTAGACTTTTATTTTTTAGGAGGTTTTTAATTGCCATTTCAATCTCCTTACTGGTGATCGGTGTGTTCAAATTCTCTACTTCTTCTTTGTCCAGTTTTGAATGGTTGTATGTTACTAAGAATTTATCCATTTCATCTAGATCATCCAATTTGTTGGCCTGTAGCTTTTCATAGTATTCTCTTATTATCTTTTTTATTTCTGAGGTGTCTATTGTAATTTCTCCTCTTTCATTTCTGATTTTATTTGAGCCTTCTCTCTTTTTTTCTTGGTGAGTCTAGCTAAGGGTTTGTCACTTTTGTTTATCTTTTCAAAGAACGAGCTCTTGGTTTCATTAATTTTTTCTATTGTTTTTTTAGTCTCTATTTCATTTATTTCTGCTCTGATTTTTATTATTTCCTTCCTTCTGCTGATTTTTGGCTTTGTTTGTTCTTCTTTTTCTAGTACCTTTAGATGAGATTTTAGATTATTTGGGATTTTTCTTGTTTGTTGAGGTAGGCCTGAATTGCTATAAGCTTCCCTCTTAGAACCACTTTTGCTGTATACCACAGATCTGGCATGTTGTATTTTCATTTATCTCCAGGAGTTTTTTGATTTCTCCTTTGATTTCTTCATTGACCCAATCATTGTTCAGTAGCGTTTTGTTTAATCTCCAAATTTTTGTGGCTTTTCTGGTTTTCTTCCTGTAGCTGATTTCTGGTTTCATACCTTTGTGGTCAGAAAAGATGCATGGTATTATTTCGATCTTCTTAAATTTATTGAGACTTGTTTTGTGGCCTAACGTGTGATCAATCCTGGAGAATGTTCCATGTGCATTTGCAAAGAATGTGTATTCTGTGGTTTTTGGATGGAATGTTCTACATATAGCTACTAAGTCCATCTGGTCTAATGTGTCATTTAAGGCCATTGTTTCCTTATTGGTCTTCTGTTTGGGTCATCTATGCATTGGTGTAAGTGGAGTGTTAAAATCCCCTACTATCATTGTGTTACTGTCTATTTCTCCTTTTATGTCTGTTAATAATTGCTTTATATATTTAGGTGCTCCTAGTTGGGTGCATAGATATTTACAAATACTATATCTTCTTGTTGGATTGTTCCCTTTATCATTATGTAGTACCTGTCTTTATCTCTTGTTACATTTTTTGTTTTAAAGTCTATTTTGTTTGATATAAGTATTGCTCCCCTGCTTTCTTTTCTTTGCCATTTGCATGGAATATCTTTTTCCATCCTTTCACTTTCAGTTGGTGAGTGTCTTTAGGTCTGAAGTGTGTCTCTTGTATGCAGCATGTACATGGGTCTTGTATTTTTATCCAATTGGCCAACCTATGCCTTTTGATTGGAGCGTTTATTCCATTGATGTTTAAAGTAGCTATTGATAAATATGTATTTATTACCATTTTATTACCTTTTTTTCTGGGTGTTTTAGTAATTCTTCTCTCTTCCTTTCTTTTTCTCTTGCTGTCTTCCCTTGTGGTTTGATGGCTGTCTTTAGTAATATGTGTGATTTCTTTTGTCTTATTTTTCTGCTTACTTATTATAGGTTTCTGATTTGTGATTACCATGGGGATCCTATTTAATAGTCTATGTATATAATAGTTTATATTAAGTTGATAAACTCTTTAGCTTGACCCCTTTCTAAAAGCTCTACTTTTTTACTCTCCTCCTCCCACATTTTATGTTTTTGAAATCACATATAGTCTCTTGCTTACTATGTGTATGTCCATTACCCTGTTATCATTGAAATAGGTGATTTTAGTACTTTTTCTTTTAACCTTCATATTATCTTCACAGGTAGTTGATCTGCTACCTTTACTATAGTTTCACCTTTACAAGTGATTTTATTGCCTGGGTTTTTTTGGGGTGGTTTTTTTTTTTTTTGATATATTTTTTTAATCTCCATTTGTGGTCATCACTTTCCCACTTAAATAATTCCATTCAGCATTTCTTGTAGAAGTGGTTTCTTGGTGATAACCTCCTTTAATCTTTGCTTGTCTGGGAAGATCTTTATCTCTTCTTCTGTTCTGAATGACAACCTTGGTGGATAGCGTATTCTTGGCTGTAGGTTTTTTCCTTTTAGCACTTTAAATATGTCGTGCCATTCTTTTCTCACCTGTATGGTCTCAGCTGAGAAGTCCACTGATGGCCTTATGGGCTTTCCTTTGTATGTCACTTGTGGCCTTCCTCTTGCTGCTTTTAGGATTCTCTCTTTACCTTTAATTTTGGACATTTTAATTATAATCTGTCTTGGTGTGGGCTTCTTTGGGCTTATCTTGTTTGGAGCTCTCTGTGCTTCCTGTACTTGGATGTCTGTTTCATTCCTTAGGTTAGGAAAATTTTCATCTATTATTTCTTCAAATAAATTTTCTGCCCCTTACACTCACTCTTCTCCTTCTGGGACATCTGTAACCTGAATGTTAGTGAGCTTGGTATTGTCCCAGAGTTCCCTTAGACTGTTCTCATTCTGTCTAATTCTTTTTTCTTTTCAGCTTGGGTGATTGCCTCTAGTCTTTCATCTAGTTCGCTGATCTGTTCTTCTGCATCCTCTAATCTGCTATTGAGTCCCTCTAGTGAAGTTTTCATTTCCAGTATTGTATTCTTAATGTCTGATTTGTTCTTTTTCATATTTCCACTTATTTGTGGATAAGCTCACTGTGTACATCCAGTCTTCTCCCAATATCTGTGAGCATCCTTATGATATTTTGTTTGAACTCTTTGTCGAGTAGGTCGCTTATTTCTGTTTCCTTTAGTCCTTTCTGTGGGGTTTTGCCCTGCTCCTGTTGACAAAAATAATCCATAACCAATCCGTGAATGAAAATTTGGGTGAGTTTATTCTGAGCTGAAATCTGAGGACCATGGCCCAGGGCCTTTCTTCCCAAAGGAAGAGAGGGCACCGATGAAGTGGAGTGCACAGAGTGGTTATATACCCCCAAACAGAGTGTTTCACATATGATTGAAATGTCCCTCCCACAATAATCACAAGATTGCCCTGTTGGCACAGCACTTGATGGACACAGCAGGTAATGGGTCTGCTATCTTGGTGGGCGTAGCAGGAGGCAAGTCTATTGTCTCGAGCTGGGCGGTCACAGGTGAGCACAGCAATCAGTTTCTAGCCTAAGGAAAGATGCTTAATCTTTAAGGAGACGCCAACGTTGGGAGGGGCAGGGAAGTTGCACCTTTATCTCAAGGGCCTTTTGCTCTTGCCATAGGGAATCTCTAAAGCAGATATACAATGCATGCTCAAGAGCCACGGTCAGGCCCTTTTGGAAAGACAGGGTCAGGCTGAATTAGGTTTATACCAAATGGCTTCCTCATATTCTCCAATATATCCTATTGCTTGTCATTTTTATTAGTCAGATGCTTCCATCTTATTCATCTAACATTGGAGATCTATAACTTCTCAGTGATGAGTGTCCATCCATGCCCATCCATCTCCTTGCTGCCATCCTCAGTAAGCTCTCATCTGCTTGTTTTCTATGCCCCTTGCCTGGAAATCTTTCTTCACGCTGAATCTTAGTTTCCCCATATATGAAATGGAGAGACATTTTCCTAGGAATTTTTAGAGATTCAATGTGACCATTTATGTAAGGGGCTTAGCCTTGCACATGATAAGCCCTCAATAAATACCACGTCGTCATCCTTCATGGGCCAGTACAGAACAAAATCTTGAAAGTCAGACTGGGTCTCTAAATGGACGACCTTGAGCAATTAGGAGCCTATCACATTGGATGGTTAAATTAAATGAGTTAGCCATATAAAGCACCTTGAACAATGCCTGGCACCTAGAAAAGGCTTAATAAATGATAGCCATTTGGATCACTGTCCTTTCTGAGGAAAACTTGCTCTCTCTCTACTTTGCCATGGTCACCTCTGGAGCAATATCAGTCTTGTACGCTGGAATGACATCATTTGGCACCTAGTTGTTTCTTGTTTCAGGCTGTGTTTTTTTCACTTTGGGAAAAACTCATCCTTTACTTTTCCAATAGGTGCCCAAATATATGTGAAGGACTAGTTGATTGGTCAGAGACTATTGCCTGATGGCATGTATGCTTTCAGATTCCCACACGCCTTCAGGGGTGAAGCGGACTATTGCTTTGAATGACTAGCCTGAGTGACAAAGATTTCTGGGCATTGGGGGAGGCTAGGGGCCTTGGAGAAGCTGCTGAAGTGTAAAGGGAAAGGCTGGGCTCGGGGCAGGTTCTGGATTTGATGCCAGGCTCCCACTCGCTGGCACGGTACCCAGGGCAAACCGGCTGTCCACTGAAGGTCACGTCTATGGTGGGACTGCCCTAAGGGGCTGTCCTCACTGCTCAGCAGGCCAACAGGTGAGAAGGGGCCTATAATCTATGAACCTGTTTCATCTGTCCCTAATTCTTTTTCCTTTTTTTTTTTTCTCCATTTTTTGAGTTATAAGTGATTTATTGGTTAAGATAGAAATCATTTCCTAAGTTGTCAGGGAAAATAGTCTCCTCTATTTTCACTAACTGAGATATAATTATGTATTCACTTACCGTAAGGTCTACCCTGCCATGCTTAGTAACCTTTTGGGACTCGGGGAACGGAGGCCTGTGAGGAGTGGAAGACCTGCCTGCTTAGGGGAGGCTGTGCCATCCATGGGAGCAAAAGACACTAAGTTGTTGAGGCTGTTCTATCCTTTGACTTGGCAAATTCCTCTATCTCTACACCGTGAGGGGAAAGGGGTCCTCACCCTGTCCTGCCTGTGCTCCCTGCCCCTCCAGTGGGGACCTCTCCTCACCTTGACCAAGGGAGGCCCAGCTGGCTCCTGGGACGTCCACACCTTTGAGGAACTACCTCAGCAGGACTCTGAGCTTCCTGGGTGGATGCTAGCCAGCCATCACTTTCTAATCACTGATTTTCTCCTGCTTAACTCCAAGCCCATGGTCTTTCCCATTCTGGAACTTAAAGAAAGAAAGAAACACTGGAAGTCTTGAAGCTCTGTTTCAGTGGAGCCCCAGCAGGGCAGAGACGCCAGTAGGCAGCTAAGAAAACAAACAGTCCCTGGGGGGTGGTCATATGGCCTTGGGCTGGGCTGTGTCTCAGCCTGGCGATGTCCAGGGTGCTCCATCGTCCCCAGTGGCAGCTGAGGCAGAAGGACCCGCCCCTCTCCTCCTCACCAACTGTGCACCCCACCCCTTGCCCTCTCTCCCTCTCTCTTCCCTAATCCCAGCTTCACATCAGTCTCTAAATCCAGCAGTATTTCTCTCCCACTTCCAGCACCTACTACCTAGTCTAGACCTCACTGCCTCCTCTCCATCTGTGAAACAGCCTTTGATTGCATTTCTGGTCATCCGGGCCCCTTTACTTGGAGGCTTCTCCCTAATTAAGTCCCAATACCTGAGGCGGCCAGAGAGCCCCCAGTCTCCCCTGGGTGGTGGTATCTCTGTCCGTCCCACCGTGCAGCCTCAGCACCCACTAAACTGACCAGCAGTGGTGCACTGCCTCCTTCACTCACCCTGTCTCCATCGTCCCCACATCACCACCCACAGAATCCTTTCCATCCCCCAGACCTTTCCTCATGCCACCCCCTCCATGAAGCCTTCCTTACCTCCCCACCTGGTGTGCTTCCTCCCTCTGTTAGCCTGTCAAGCTGATGTTGTGGCTCACAGATCCCATTCTAATCTATGCAGTGATGATTTCAGACATCTGTCTTCTCTGCCACACAGCATGCTGTTTGAGGTTGAGGACTGAGGCTTTTACACGTTGGCACCTACATGGGTGGAATGTGAAATGTCAGCTCTCCCACAGAGCCTGGAATATTGAGGAGCAACCACAAGTGGTGTCACTGCCAGGTGGCACACTTGGCCATGGCCATGTCAGGCATCGAAGTGGACACACCCACGCACAGAATTGCCAACCCCCTCAGGTGGACCAAGAAGAAGACCAAGTCCTTGGAGGAGACCCTTGATGCCATGGAGGAGTGGCTGCCCAGGGAGCTGTAGAGCAAGATCAGCAGACTGTTGGACTGTCCAGGGGAGGATGGCTGGAAGAGGTAAAGTCATGGGGTGCAGGCAGGAACACTGCCCTGCAGCATCTGTGTGGGAGAGGGATGGAGCTCTATAGACTTAGAGAAAAAAACTTTAGAAAGCACAGAGATTGCGACATTCCATCCTCTGCTTTCTCTTCACCCACTTCTTGCTTTTTCTGGAAAGGATGTTTAGCTCTTGGTTTCCTCTGGCTCCCCTCTCTGACTTCTTCTCAAGAATCAGCTCCAAGCTCACCACCTCCAGGCAGCCTTCTCTGAGTTCACCTTCTCTGTACTGCGGCTTCTCCTCTGACGAATGTCAGTGATGCTGTTCTGTGCTTGTCAGCTCCCAGTTCCCTTACCCATTGGACCGTGAGCTCACTGATGCCATTCATCTCTGTATCCTCAAAGCCCAGCCCTCTGCCCAGCCAAGTTAACCTTTGCAAAAGGCTCACAATCACACATCCCGCATCTCTCTCCGGCCCCCTTTCACCCCTCCACTGACATTGTCCCAGCTCACGCCCACATCATCTCCTGCCCAGGCCGCTACCATGGTCCTCCTTATCCCCCAACTCTTCTCCCTGACTCCTCCCCAGGCAGTACATGCTTACCTGTCACCAAAGGGACATCTCAAAAGAAACAGAAAGACCTCAATTCAAATCTCAGCTTTACTACTCACTAGCTGTGTGACCTTGATCAAGTATTTTAGTATTTCTAAGATTCAAATTCCCCATGTATATAATGGATGCTAATGCATCTTCAATTCTAAAAGTGGGATCGGGATCATGTATTAGAAGACACCAGGCATTAAGTCTTCTTCCCCTTAACATGGGAAAGTTAAATGAGACAAAAAGGGCCTCTCTCCTGTCTCATAGGAAGTAGAACCGAGCTATTCAAAGCTTCATGCTCCTGATTTCTCCTCTGCTAGATGGCAGGTGTTTCAAGAACAGATACACTACAGCTTTTCCCATCCCAGATGCCTAGCATAGTCCGTAGTTCATGGGAGTCACAGGTCAGCATCAAGTAGAAGGTTCTACCCTAGGGCATTCCCTTTATGTCTCAGATATAGCCTGAACCATGCCTCTGCTTTGCCTGGGGCTCCTGCTCTGATTATCAACCTCACATGCCCTCCTGGCATGCCTCTTCCAGCCCAACTCCAGGCACAAAGACAATTGCCTTGGGGAGATCCGAGATTGGGGTGAGGCTCCCCCAGCACCCAAGCCTCTGCCTGCACACCATGGGAGCTTAAACATTGCAAGGGCTTCTGTAAATGCTTTCATATGCATCCCTAATTGAGCAGCTGCTGTGAGTCAGAGAAGTTCCCTAAAAGGTTAACTGTTAGGGGGAAGCTGTGATCATGTCAGGGTGGGGGATGGAGGCTGAAGACTGGAAGGAGAAGCATAAAGAAGCGGAAGAGGACTGGGTGAAGTTGGTGCAGGAAGCACAGCAGAGGACTACTCCGGGAAGGTAAAAGAAGGACAAGTCAGAAGATACTGGCTGGTTGGGGGTAGGTTCCCATCTGAGGCCCAGAAGCGGAGGGGAGAAGAGATAGGAGCAAGTGGGCCATGCAGAAAATAGGCCTGTGCCCAGGAAACCAAATTTACCAACAGATATGGACTTCACCAGAAGTGACTTGGGAAGACATGGTCACAGGCCTGGGACATCCTGAGCCCAGGGTCCTGTGTCCATCCCTGGTCAGTCTGGCTGAAGGCTACCTCTAAATAGAACTGATTTCAGGGCCCAGCTGCCTCATTGACTCCATCTTCCTTCTCAGATTATGACCATTAGTCACCGAAAGACTCCCACTCATGTCCCTCAGATCACCATCAGAATGTGTCCACTGTGTGCCTGCATGAGGCATCATAGCCACCCTGTGTGGAAAACGTGCTAAAACCCAGACCAAGGCTCAACCCCTAAGCAGAGGGTTGTTCTGCTGGGCTTCATCCTCAGCCTCTCTCCCCAAGTTCCAGGGAAAGACTCCTCTGCCCGCGTCCCCAGCTCCAAGCTAGCCTGGACTCAGAGTCAGACATTGTGAAGTAATTACCTGTAAGTTCATCTGGGCCTCTGTGGCCTGGCCGACACTGTCTTAAGCCCTTTACAAGGCCTTAGAGATGGATCCCATTGGTGCTCTCATCACACAGGTAAGGTCACAAACACAAAGAAGTTTGGTGAATTCCCCAAGCTCAGGCAGTGCATAAGTGAGAGTCCTGGACTCCATCTGAGGTGGGCTGATTCTAGAACTGTGCTCTGATCACTGCACTATAATGCCTATCCCAAGCCTGGAAACCTACCCTGGGTCCTGGTCCTAGTTCTAACCCCTTACCCACTGATTTGTCTAGGACTTTAGTTTACCATTTCCAGAGCAGTGCTAACTCAACCTCACTGACAAAGTCAGTCCCCAAAAGGGCAGGAAATCAGGTCAGGTCTAAGCTCCAGCCCCTGCCTCCATCATGGGCTGTGTGGCCACCCAAGACTCAGGGTTTATACTCCAGCATCCCAAACAGTGCAGGTGGTTAATCACATTCTCTTCCAAAATGTTTTAGAGAGAAGGGTGACTCTGGAGCATCATTGTTCTTTATTGGAAATCTAGGCCTGACCCCTAAAATCTAGAGTTAGGTCAACTTTGGTGGTAACTCACCTAAAACTGTGCATCCCAGGAAAGCAAGATGGAATGTAACAATGGAAGTTACTTACTGAATTTGGTAAATATTCCCAAACTTTGCCCAGGTTCGGTTCCATTTCTAGATGGTACCTTTGCTCCTTCAACTTTGCAGGGGGCCCCCTGGGCCCCTGGGAAGCTCTATGGTTAAAGGTCAGTTGCTACGTGTGGGGGTGAGTAGTGTGGTGCCCATGGGGAGCCCATGTGAACCAGGTGGGACTGAGCTCAGAGTAAATGGGAGTAAGAAGCATGACCTATCATCTTCTCTCTTTCCTGGAATAATGCATCTGAAATATATCTTATTTTGTCCTTTTCTTCAAAAATGACTTGACTTCCTCATCTTCTTAATTACCACTCTCTGGATTCTTCCCCTACAATTTCCATCTTTCCGCTGTTTTTTTTTTTTGTTTTTAATAAAGTCTTTTACTGAGACAATTACAGATTCATTGGCAGTTATAGGAAATAATAGAGAGATTTCATGTACTGTTTATCCAGTTTCTCTCATTTTGTAAAACTATAGTACAATACTGCAAGCGTGATATTTATTTATTTACTTATTTACTTATGTATTTATTTTAAGGAAGATTGGCACTGAACTAACATTTGCTGCCAATCCTACTCTTTTATTTGCTGAGGAAGACTGGCCCTGAGCTAACATCCGCGCCCATCTTCCTCTACTTTATATATGAGATGCCTGCCACAGCATGGCTTGACTAGTGGTGCATAGGTCCGCACCTGGGACCTGAACTGGTGAACCCTGGGCTGCCAAAGAGGAACGTGTGAACTTAACCACTGTGCCACCAGGCCGGCCCACACAAGCATGATATTGACACTGATACAATCCTAAAATCTTATTCAGATTTCACTGGTTTTCACTTGTACTGATTTGTGTGTGTATTAGTTTTCATACAATTTTATCGTATGTATAGTTTTGTTTATTCACTACCACGGTCAAGATACAGAACAATTGCATCTGTTCTGGATCTCGTGTAGTCCTTCTACAACCACATTCACCTCCCTCCCCCATCCCCTGTCCCTAATCCCAGATGACTATCAATCTGTTCTCCATCCCTATGATTTTATCATTGCAAGCATGTAATATAAATGGAATCAAACAGCATGCAACCTTTTGAGATTGGAGTTTTTCATTCAGCATAATTCTCTTGAGATTCACACAGGTTGTTGCATGTGTCCTTCTTATTGGTGAGTAATATTCATGGTATAGATAAACCGCCATTTGTTTAATCATTCACCAATTGAAGGGCATCTGGACTCCTTCCAGTTTTTTACTATTATGAATAAAGCTGCTTTGTACATTTGGGTAAAGGTTTATTACATACAAAGAAGTTTCCATTTCTCTGGAATAAATGTCCAAGAGTGCAGTTGTTGGCTTGTATGGTAGTCCTATGTTTAGTTTCGTATGGTACTGCCAAACTATCTTCCAGAGTGCCTATAACATTTTTCATTTCCATAAGTAATGTAAGGGTGATGCAGTTATCTACATCCTTGCCAGTATGTGATATTACCACTATCACTATCTTTAATTTTAGCCATTCTTGATAGATGTGCAGTGACATTTCATCATGGTTTTAATTTGTATTTCTTGGATAACTAATGATGTTGAACATATTTTCATGTGATTGTCATCTGTAAATTCTCTTTAGTGAAACATCTGTTCATATCCTTTGCTTATTTTTAATTAGATTATGGGTTTTTTACTGTTAGGCTTTGAGAACTTTTTCTATTCTTTCTGTATTCTAGACTATTCTGTATTCTTTCTGTACTCTAGATTCTTACATATCTAATGTAAAATATGTGGTTTGCAGAGATTTTTCTCCAGTATGTGGCTCGTCTTTTCATCCACACAGCAAAAGATTTTGTTTTGGATGAGATTCAGTGTGTAGATTTCTCCTTTTATAAGATATGCAATTTGTGTCAATTCTAAAAAATCTTCCTCTACTCTTAGGTCTTGAAGATTTTCTCCTAAGTTTTATTTCAAAAAGTTTTATAGTCTTGCATTTTACATTTAACTCTGAGATACATTTTGAGTTAACATTTGTATAAAATGTGAGGTTATGGGCTGGCACCATGGCTTAGTGGTTAAGTTTGGCACACCCTGTGTCTGCAGCCCATGTTCAGTTTTCAGGCATGGACCTCGACCACTTGTCAGTGGCCAGGCTCTGGCAGCAATCCACATACAAAATAGAGGAAGATTGGCAACAGATATTAGCTCAGGGTGAATCTCTCTCAGCGAACAAATAAATAAATAAAGTGAGGTTTACCTCAAGGTTGATTTTGTAACTATGGACTTACCTATGTCTCCTTTCAGCTCTATCCAAGTTTACTTCATATTTTGAGGCTCTGTTGTTTGGTCTGTACACATTTAGTTCTGCTATATCTTTCTGGTAGATTTCCCTTTTATTACTATGTAATATTCTTCTTTATTTCTAGTACTTTGCATTGCTCTGAAGACTACTTTATCAGATATTAGTATAATCACTCTTTTTTATAATATTTGCATGGCATAATTTTTCCATCGTTTTACTTTCAGTCTGCCTATGTCATTGCAATTTACGTGAATTTCTTGGAAATATCAGTTACTTGGGCTATTTTTTGATTCACTCTGCCAATCTCTGCCTTTTGATTGGTGTATTTATACCATTTATATTCAAGGTAAGTAATGATAAATTAGCACTTAAGTTTTCTATCATTTTATTATTTATTTTCTGTTTGTTTCTTATGGTCTTTTTTGTTTCTCCTCCTTGCCTTCCTCCGAATCACTTCAACATTTTTTTAGGATTACATCTTCATAATTTTCACTTCAATCATCAAAAATGACTTATAAAACTTATGAGAAAAAAGATAGGTCATTGAATGTATTCCTACTCCTATATTCATACTCTTTCTGTTTTTCCTTTTTCCTTTCTGGCACTATGTGATTCTTTCTTTTATCATTTCATTTTTTGAGGAATTTCTTAGACCAATATTTATGAGTAGCCCTGCTAGTGACAAAATCTCTTAGTTTTGCTTCCTCTGATAACTTCATTCCTGAAGGATAGCTTTACTGGAAATAGAATTGCCAGATGAATTTTTTTTCTTCCTGCGTTATAAAAATAGTGTTCTCTTTTCACAATAAAAACTCTCCACAAACTAGGAATAGAAGGAAACTTCCTGATCAAGGGATTAGGAAAAAGGCAAGCACATCTGCTCTCACCACTTTTATTAAATATAGTACTGGAATTTCTAGTCAACACTTAAAGTGAGGAAAAAAAGTAAAGAAAAAGCATATAGATTAAAACAAAGAAATAAACCTTTATCTACTTACAGATTACATGATCTTGTACATTGAAAACCCTAAAAAATCCACACACAAAAAAAAATTAGGGTTAATAAATGAGTTTAATGAGGTTGCAGGATATAAGGTCAATATACAAAAATCAATTATATTTCTATATATGAGCAACAAAAAAATCTGAATATGAAATTAAAAACACAATTCCATTTACAAAAGCATCAAAAAGAATAAATACTTAGAGATAAATTTAACCAAGGACATGGAAGACTTTTACGCTACAAACTAAAAACATTACTGAAAGAAATTAAAGACCTAAATAATTGGAAAGACAGCCTGTGGTTGTGGAGGAAGAATTAATACTGGTAAATGGCATTCTTTCCCAAATTGATGTACAGATTCAACACAATCCTCATCAAAATCTCAACTAGGTTTTTTTTGTTGTTTTGTGAAAAAATGGACCCTCTGATCCTAAAATTCATGTGCAAATACAAGGAACCCATAATAGCCAAAACTATCTCAAAAAAGAACAAAGTTAGAGGATTCACTCCCTCATTTTAAAACTTACTACAAAGCTACAGTAATCAAAACAATATGATACTGGTATAAGGATAGACATATAGACAAATGGAATAGAATCAAGAGTCCAGAAATAGATCCTCAGATTTAATGTCAATTGATTTTCAGCAAGGATACCAAAACCATTCAATGGGGAAAGAATAATCTTTTCAACAAATGGTGCTGGGACAACTGGACAACTACAAGCAAAAGAATGATGTTGGATTGCTGTTTTAAACAATGTATAAAAACTAACTAAAAATGGGTGAAAGGCCTAAATGTAAGAGCTTAAACGATAAAACTCTTAGAGGAAAACATAGGTGTAAGTCATTGAGATTTTGGGTTTGGTAATTATTTCTTACACATGACACCAAAAGCAGAAGAAGCCAAAGTGAAATGGATAAACTGTATTTCATTAAAATTTAAAATTTTGTGCTTCAAATGGCGTTATGAAGAAAGTTGTAAGAAAATCCATGGAATGGGAAAAGATATTTGTAAGTCATCGATCTGACAAGAGAATTGTAACCAGAATATATAAAGACCACTTACAACTCAAAAATAAACAGACAAATAACCCAATAAAATAATGAGCCGTGCTGTGGTGTCAAACTTAGGCATTCTTCAAGCAGATATACAAGTATCCAATAAACACAATAAAGATGCTCAACATCATTAGTCATTATGCAAATCAAAACCACAATGAGAGATCACTTCACCCACTAGGATAGCTATTAATGAAAAAAAGATGGACAATAAAAAGTACCTAAGAGGATATGAAGAAATTGGAATCCTCATCCATCACTTAGGGGAATGTAAATGGTGCAGCCACTTGGTAAAAACAGTTTGATAGTTCCTCATACAAAACATACAGTTATTACCATGAGTCAATGATTACACTCCTAAATACATATCCAAGAGAACTTAAAATACATTTACACAAAATAATTGTACTAAAATGTTTATTGCAGCATTATTCATGATAGCCCAAACATGAAAACAATCCAAATATCCATCAATCAGTGAATGGATAAACAAAATGGGGTATTACCATACAATAGAATATTATTTAGCCATAACAAGAAATGAAGTGTCAAGGTGCTGCAACATGGATGAATCTTGAAATAAGTGAGATGATCCAGATACAAAAGGCCACATATTATATGTTTCCATTTATATGAAATGTCCAGAGTAGGCAAGTCCATAGAGACAAAAGTAAATTAGTGATTGCCAGGGAGAGGGAGGAGAATGAATGATGAGTGACTGCTAATGGGTACCAAGTTTCCTTTAGTGATGTTGAAAATGTTCTAGAATTACACAGTGGTGATGGTTGCACAACTGGGTGAATATATTAAAAACCACTGAATTTCATACTTTAAAAGGGTGAATTTTACGGTATGTAAATCATGTCTCAATTTAAAATAAACAAACATTTAAAATAAAATACCGCTTCCTTCTGGCCTCTATTATTTCAGATGAGAAATCCACTGTTTTACAGTTGGTGTTCCTCTCTAGTTACATGTTGTTTCTCTCTGACTGCTTTTAAGATTTTTTTGTTTCAATTTTCCAGAGTTTAATTATACTGTGTATTGACATGAATCTCTTTAGTTTATCTTGTTACTCATTTGCTCAGCTTCTTCAATCTGTGTTTTTGTCTTTCATCAAATTTGAGTTTTTTCCATTATTTCTTTGAATACTCTCAATTCATCTCTCTTTGTACTGTACTCCGGGACTCTGATAATACAAGTGTTGAATCCTTTGTTATTGACCCCCTGGTCTCTGAGGCTCTAATAGTTGGTTGTTGTTGTTTTTTACTCTATATTCTTTTTGTTGTTCAGATTAGGTGATTTCTATTAATCTGTCTTCAAGTTCACTAATTCTATCCTCTGTCATCTCCACTTTACCACTGAGCCAATTCAGTGAGGTTCTTTGGGGTTTTTTAAATTTCAGTTACTGTCTTTATCCTTTTTCTAATTTCCATTTGGTTCTTTTTATAGCTTCTATTCATTTGCAGAGATTCTCTTTTTTCATTTGGTTCAAGAAAATTTGTAATTGATTGTTGATGCATTTTTATGTTGGTTTCTTTAAAATCCTTGTCAGATAATTCCCATGTCTGATTCATCATGGTGTTGATATTATTTGATTATTTGTACTCATTGTGATGTTTAAGGTCTTCAGACTTGAACTGCAACATGGGCCCTTCCTATGTCTCCAGCTTGCCAGCCGACCCTGCAGATTTTGGACATGAATAGACATACTACTTCTGTTTATCATTCATCTCTTGATGAATATTTAAGATGTTCAAACTTTTTTTTTATGCAATTCGTTTTTTGACCCATTGATTGTCTAGGAATATGTTGATTAATTTAGACAAACTTGGGGATTTCCCAAATTTGTTTCTGTTGTTCGCATCTAATTTTATTCCACTGAGATGGAGAAAATATGATTGCAAGCCTTTTAAACTTATTAAGAATTATTTTGTGGGCTGGCATATGGAGAATAATTCATGTGCATTTATGTGGTTTATAGTGTTTTCTCAAGGTGCATTTATGTGGTTTACAGCATTATTCAAGTCATCTATTTTGTTGTTGAACTTCTGCCAAATTGTTCTGTCTTTTATTGATATTGGGTTATTAAAGTCTCTAACTGTTATTATTGAATTGTCTATTTCTCCCTTTAATTCTGTCAACTTTTGCTTCAAGTATTTTGGGTCTCTGTTGTTAGGTGTATAAATGTTTATAATTATATTTTCCTGATGGATTAACTCTGATATATGATAATAAGGTCTTTCTTTGTATCTAGCAAAAATTTTTGTCGTAAAACATCTTTTGTTTGCCCCTTACATGGTATATCTGTTTTCATTCTTTATTTATGTCTTCGAATATAAAATGTGTCTCTTTTAGATAGCATATAGTTGGATAATTTTTTAATCAGTTCTACAATCTCTGGATTTTGATTGGGATACTTAATCAATTTATACATAATGCAGTGACTGATAAAGTGAGATCTATGTTCACTATTTTGCTCTTTGTTTTATATGTGTCATGTCTTTTTCTTGTTCCTATATTCCTTGATCTCTTGCCTTCTTTTTTGTTAAATAGAGAATTTCTAGTATACCTTTTTAGTTTATTTGATGTTTATTTTACCACACTTTTCCAAGTTCTTTTCTTAGCTGTTGACCTGGGGATTACAAGTAGTGTTTTAACAATATACAAAGACTTTGCTCCACTAGTGCTTTACTACTCCCACTCCTTGGTACTATTATTTTTGATAAAAATTATATCTAAGTCCATTGACACAGTTTTATAGTTATTTTAATGCAGTATTTTAAAACAGATAAACAAGCAAAGATTTACAAACAAAAAGATGTTTATAGTGTCATTCATAATATGTAAATAGTTACTTTTACTGGTGCTCTTTTTTCCTTTGTGTGGATCTGAATTACTGTCTAGTGTTCTTTCATTTTAGCCTGAGAATCTCTGGTTAGTATTTCCTCTGGGCAAGGCTGTTAGCAACTAATTCTCTCAGTTTTTATTTATCTCTATGTGTCTTAATTTCTCCTTCATTCTTAAAGGAGAATTTAGCAAGATAAAGAATTCTTGGTTGATAGTCTTTTTCTTTTAATACTTTGAAAATGTCATCCCACTGTTTTCTGACCTCTGGTTTCTGATGTGAAGTCAGCTGTTAATATTATTTAGTCTCTCTTGTACTCAACAAGCTACTTCATTCTTACTGCTTTCAAGATTTTCTTTTTGTCTTTGAATTTCATCAGTTTAACCATGATATGTTCATGCATGGATCTTTTGGAGTTTATTCTACTTAAATGTGTAGATTAATGTTTTAAATCAAATTTGGGAAGTTTCAGATGCTATTTTATTAAAATTTTTTTTCTCTCTCTTTCTTTTCTCATCTCCTTCTGGAACTCCCATTATGCATATGTTGGTATGTTTGCTGGTGTCCCACAAACCTCTGAAGTCCTACTCATTGTTTGTTCTTTCTGCTCCTCTGGCTGGGTAATCTCTGTTGACCTATCTGTAAGTTCATTGATTTCTTTTTTCTTTTGCTAGCTCAAATATGTTCTTGAGTTCCTCTAGTGACATTTTCATTTCAGCTCCAAAATTTCTGTTTAGATCTTTTTTCTATATGTAATTTATCTTTTTTTCCTTTTAGAAAGATTAACTCTGAGCTAACATCTGCTGCCAATCCTCCTCTTTTAGCTGACGAAGACTGGCCCTGAGCTAACATCTGTGCCCATCTTCCTCAACTTTGTATATGGGATGCCTACCACAGCATGGCTTGCCAAGAGGTGCCATATCTGCACCTGGGACCTGAACTGGCAAATCCCATGCTGCCGAAGCAGAACATGTGAAATTAACTGCTGTGCCACCAGGTCAGCCCCTGTAATTTATCTTTTTATTGACATTTTCTATTTGGTAAGACATCATTGACATACTTTCTTTTAATTCTTTAGATATGCTTTCCTTTAGTTATTTGAATATATTTAGAATAACTAATTTAAAGTCTTTGCATAGTAAGTACAAAATATACACCCCATCAAGGACATTTTCTGTTGCCAGCCTTTTTGTTTTTCTGTGTATGTGGCATACTTTCTTGCTTCTTTGCATATTTGCATATCTCAAACTTTTTTTTGTTGTAAACTAGACTGATGACTTCTTTCCCTGGTCTTTCCTGCGAGTATGTGCAGCATTGCAGCTCCCCAGGAATATGTCAGAGATTTTCAAAGTTTCCTATGGTGGTCTAGTTCTCCAGGATTTTTAAAAAAAATTCCAGTAAGGCTTTAGTTTTCCTTAAATGAAATCACAGCCTTAGGCAGCTGAGATGTTGCCAGAAATTTGGTATTGGTTCAGTAATGTCCTGGGAGTAGGTTTTCTTCTCTTTCTCCCTATTTCTGACCCCAAGCTCAGCTTAGATGAGCTCTGAGTCAGATAAAATAGCTACCACATCATGTGAATAGAGATTTACCAGGGAGCTGAAAGTTCTGACAAAATATTGACTCTCCTCTGGGGACTGCTCCTTCTCTGTCTCCTTTGAGGACTTCTCCCCAACTCATCTGTTAGCAGTAGATGTGCTTTTGGTCCTATCCTAGGATGACTTTTCATTTCTCTGAACCTAGTCCCTCTGAATGCACTCATCCACTTGTGGCTCACCTATACTCTGATGACTTGGAAATATAAATCTCCCTCCCAGAACTCTGAGGAGTTAAGCTCTCAACTGGAAAGCTTCTTATAAACATTCCTCCAGCAATAAAAATCGGCATTTCAAGAACTAAACTAACTCTCTTCCCTGCCCTACCTCTCTAAATGGCTCATTCTCCTGTTTCTCCTATAAGTGATGGGGATCTCTCCACAAGGCAATCCAAACAAGGTCTCCCTGTGCTTTCTCCTTCCACACTGCTGTCACTCCACATCCACATAGTTGAAGTTCCCAGCAGTTCTTCCCCCTAAATTCTCTCCAGTGCTTCCTTTCCTCTCTGTCCACACTCTCTATTCAGACTAGGCCATTTGCCTCAATTTCTCAGATGGAATAGAGACACCCCTGGGATGCACTCCTGTGATGCTCTGTAATTAACCCACTTGGAGCTCTTACCACTCTATCTTCCATCCCAGAACGGAATCTCCAGGAAATGCCCAGCTCTCATTTGTCCTCATCCCTTTGGCTATAGAATTTGGTAGGCACTCAAAAAATACAAAGTGAATATTTGCAGCAGTGATTAAAACTCTAATGATGCTCAGGTCAAATTGTAAGTTTGGGTTATCTAGGAAAAATATGGGTGATAGTTAATAAAGACAGTGAGTGATACTGAAAATGCTTCTGACATTAATCAGATGTGCACTCCTGAGGTGTTTTACTAAGCTCTTGTGAAGGAAGGAGATATGAGAATACCATGAAAAGTTTGGCAATCATTCTCCACTCTGCAGAGTAACTTTGTGGTTCAGCTATAATTTAAGGAAAGACATGACTAGACAGCTCAGGACCACCATCTTTTTGGACTCCAAATTGCTGTTACTTGGCTAGAAAATCCACAGAGATTTGACTTCAATTTTCTTGAGGGTAGAAATGTATTTCTTCCAGTTACTGGCAGGTCAAAGTATTTCTTTGCAAAATTTTAGGAAACTCTGTCTTAACAATACCCAGAAAAACAGATAACCTTGACAACTGGGAATTTTAAATTTGAATTTGAAATGAAGTCATTGGAAAATAAAACATTCAAAATGCAAACACCTTTAAAAGGCATTTATCTCTAGAATCTGGTATTTGCAAATAGAGACTCCCACAGCTTGCATCCAAGGCTAGCTTTCTATGAGTCCTGGGAGTAATTATTTATTTATCCTACTATACTGAGTTGGATAGTGTCTTACTAAAACTCACATCCAGCTTAAGAAATAGAGTACCACCTTTACCTTTGGAGATCCCAAGTTTCCCTCTTTTATAACCAGAAGACCAATTATAGAGGAAGGAATCTCAACAGAAGTGCTAGCTGTGGGCACGGTCTCTCTTGCCTGCCACCCGTAAGTAATCCAAAAGACCGGCTATTCCTTCCTGCTCTCCGACACCTAGAGTTCAGGTAGGTGACCTGGATTTGGCCTATCTGTTGCTCTCATTTAGCCCCTTGAATCTTGAGAAAGTGAAAGAAACACCCAGGGACACTTGAGAAAATATTCAGGACAGCCAAAGGCCCAGGAGTGTCATCCAAAAAACTGTTCTTGTGGCTGATGTTGGTTGCATTTCCTGTTATCTAGCCTCCCTTGATTCCAGTCAGTTCTGCAAGTTGTGATTGCCAGCCTTCCCATGAATTCTGGGAGTCTTCCAGTACACATCCAATACACCCTTTTGCTGCTTAAGCTAGCCAGAATCATTATCTGCTGCTTGCAACTAAACCTCTGTTCCTGTGCTCTCTCTTTCATAGTGGAAAATCCATTGCAACATGGCAGTTACTGTTTGATGCATCTCTGAGCTCTAGCCCCCAACCCTAGCCCTGGGTCAAGCTCAGAATCAGCACCAGGAAATAGGTGTTAACTAAGTGAGGTCTCAGGATAAAAAATTTAGAATATATATATATATTAGGACTTAGACCTAGGGAATTTTGGAGAAAACTTCCCGGCTCCAGGAACTCTGCCTGTCACAAGAGACGCCATTGTGTCTATTGATTTGGATTCTCTGGCTTGGAACAAGGAGCACGAGTCACTCTTCTTTCTCCTCAATAATACCGAACAGCTGCTCTGAAGTGAACACCAGATGACATGCCTATAACCCCCTTCTCTAAATAAATGCAATAAATATGACTTTCTCTTTCATGAAACATGGTTGGGAAACATGCCAAAGGATCATCATCTCTCCCTGCTCTGGCAACTCTCTGGCATCCTACACAGCAAAGCAAGGGTGCATGTTCCCTGGGCAGCATCAGCCCCACTCTGAGCAGCTGCCATCACACTAGATCTAGAGCTGAGAGGTCTGGTGCTGTCTGGTGTGAAGCCCTCTGCCTCTCTGCAGAGGCTGTCAGTCCTGTGCTGCCAATTAGTCCTTCCAATGGGCATTCACTGAGTGCTGAGGCTGGGATGGGGAATTGTAGTTTAATGAGTACCACAGATGCAGGAACACGTTTGCCCAACAGATGGCCAAGGCTTCTTGACTGATGCTTGTACCGAGTTCAAGGGGTAAAGGGGAGTACGGTGGAGGGGCAAGAGGGGGTCAGAGAAGACCTATGGAGGAGGTGAACCAGAACTGGGTTTTGATGTCAGATCGAGGTTTGTCAATGAGAAATGCAGGATGGATGTTTCAGACTAAAATGCAACATGAGCAAATGCACGACGGCCTGAGGGTACAAGAAGGAGTCGGGATGGGAAGGCAGATCTGCAACTTGTCTTGAAATTGCAGCAAGCCTTCTCTGGGTGGGCCAGAAGTGAGCCTTCCTTTTTGGTAGGATCTGGGGACCAAGACTGAGTCTCCACTCGGAAACACTGGCGTTGAAGGACCTCCTGCTCAGCAGAGAACCTTCAACCTGGGAGCCATGACTCTATCTCGTCCCTGATCATTTCCCACATTCCTGGACATAGGCCATTTCTTCCTTTACAGGGCCGGGCAGGAAAAGTGAAATGCCCGACAAAGAGACTCACTGGGTGCTGTGGCCCTCAGTCTGGACACAGAGCTCTATCCATTCATTTATCCAACCTTTATTGAGCACCTTTGGTATACTGTGCCAAGGAGGGGTGGCCCAAAAATAACTGATACATATTCTTTACAGGAATGTGATTAAATACTATGCAACCATAAAAAGTGATGTGGAAAGAGCATTTAATGATTTAGAGAAGGAATGTATTCTATGGGAAAAAAGCAAGTTAGAAATATGTTATACATGGAATAATGTCATTTTCTGCAAGAGAGAAACTTCTCTCTGCACATAAAGATATGGAGGCTGGAAAGAGATGTGGATAATATCAATACATAAACATACACATGTACACATACACATACGCATACATACATGCGTGCCTTCTCTCTGAATGGTGGGATTACAGTTGACTTATAATTTTTTGTTTATTTCTATTTTCCAGATTTTCTATAATGCACATATGTAATTTTGAATCTGGAAAAAAATAAAAGAAAAATTTAAAATACAACAAAAATCACAGCCCTTGTGCTCCCAGAGGTGCTCATGGGCAGTGCAGGACTCAATCACGTCCCCATAGGAGTGGGTGGATGTGGATGTTAGAAGACTCCGGGTCGTAGTTAAGTCTTTGGCTTTAGCAGGCCGTCAACCTGTTAATCCCAGCACACAGCTACTGGCCTATTTTGTTGCCCATGGTTCCAATGACAGTTTAATTGTCAGGGCTTTTGTGGTCTCATTTTGGTCTGCTTGTTTGTCTGATGCTTCTGGGGCTCCCTCTGGGCTTTGCTGGTGCTACCTGAGGAGGAGAAGGTGCGTCTCCAGGTGAGGCACTGATGTCTCCTGGTGGGTCCAGGCCCATAGGGACAAGAGGGTTCTCTGACCAGAATCTTACTGTGACAAGATCCCCTTAATAGAGACCCCCAGCTACCCTTTTGTCTCTACTGGGAGAACATTCTCAGCCCCATGGGGACAAAGAGGCTGCCTCAGCCATGCCACTAACCATGGGTGTCCCTCTTGTCCAAGCCCCAGGGCCGGAAGCCTCTTGGTGGAGGAGGACAGTCTCAGGCCCAGGTGGAGAGCTCCACCCCTGGCTGTTTACTCGTAGTGGGGTTCCCAGTTGACCTCCCTAGCACGTGGTGTTCCCATAGGAACTCTTGTTCAATACGGGAAGGGGAGGGAAGAGCCTACCGGGGTGCCTTCTGCTGCTAAGTTGGTGGTTGGGAACCACTGGATCTAGGTCTCCTTCCATTGGGTGGGAGGACCTGAGACGCCCTGCTACTGTGTTCAGTCCCGGGATCTCAGACCAGTTCTCCTTTTACCACCTCTCAGAATTCCATTCTGACTGCCTGTTGTCAAATGTTGTACTTAGCAGAGAGGAGCAGAGAGATCTGGATCTTTCTCCTCTTGTCCGAAACACGGGCGCCCTCCTCAGTCTTCTTCATTTCTCTTTTCCTCCATCTACTCCACTAAGTTCTTTGTTAAGATACAATTAACTTATTATAAATTTCACCCATCTAAGATGTACAGTTCAATGATTTTTAACATAGTCACCAGGTTGTGCAACAAACAAACACCACTATTTCATTCCAGAACATTTTCATCACCCTAGAAAGAAATCCTGTATCCATTAGCAGAAACTGGCCCTCATTCCCCTCTCCCCTCAGCCCCTGGTGACCATTAATCTACCTTCTGTCCATAGAGATTTGCCTTCTCTGGACATTTCTCCTGGATGGAAACATACAATAAATGGTATTTTATGCTTGGCTTCTTTTGCTTTGCATAACGTCTTCAAAGTTCGCCCAGGCTGTAGCATGTATCAGTGCTTCATTCTTTTTATTTGCAAATAATACTCTATTAAACAGATATACCACATTTTATTTATCCATTCATCACTTGAATTTTTAAGTTGTTTCCACTTTTTGGCAACGATGAATAATGCGGCTATGGACATTCATGCAGATTGTGTGGACGTACATTTTCATTGCTCTTGGGTATATGCCTAGGAATGGAATTGCTGGCTCATATGGAATGTAGTACTGACATATGCTACAACGTGGATGCATCTCAAAAACATTATACTAAGTGAAAGAAACCAGCCACAAAGGACCACATATTGTATGATTCCATTTAAATAAAATGTCCACAACAGGAAAACCCACAGAGACCGAAGTAGATTAGTGGTTGCCTAGTGATGGGGTCAGGGCTGGGGAAGGGGAGGTTCTTGTAATGTGTATGGGGTTTTTGGGGAGCTGATGTTGACATTCTAAAATCGACCATGACAAGGCTTGCACACATCTCTGAATATATTCTAAAAACTATTGTACACTTTAAATAGGTGAATTGTATGGTGTGTGAATTATATCTCAATAAGCCTGTTATTTAAAAAGAAAGAAGGGAGGGAGGGAAGGAGGAAGGGAGGAAGAGAGTCACTGTGGGGAGACAGGTCTGGACCCAGCCCCTTGTCCCCCAGGGTGAGTTGCCAGTGTCCCGCAGCCACACGGCTGCGGCCTCAGTGCCTCTTGTGAAGTGAGGGCCCGCTATAAATCGCCTGCCCACTGAGGACTGGCTCTGTAAACACGCGCCCAGGGGCCTCAGGCATGTGCCCCTCCACAAAGCTTAGCTGTGATTACTGCTTTATTGATCCTCCGATACCTTCTGGGTATTGAGTTGCTTAGAACTTTTTCACTTGCCTTGTAAGTCTCCCCATGCAAGTCAGCCGGCCCCATTTCCCGGGCCAGGATTCTCAACGACCCCAATCTTCCTGCTATAAATGTCACCGAAGATAAACTGGGGCCAAATCTCCTGTAGGAAGTGGTGGAAACTCTATCTCCAAAGCGGAGGAAAGCAAGACTGGACAAAGTTCGGGGGAATTCCCCAGAGCCGCTCTCCCCGCAGGTGCCCTGCAGGGCAGGAGGGAAGGAGGGAAGGATGGAGATTAGATTTGGAGCTTGCTTTTCTAAAAGCTTTCAGTCCTGGTGACTTGAGTTGACTACATGGTAAAAATAGCAGAGGGAAGTGAAAAATTTCATTAGCAGTTAAAGGTTCAGGATACATACAAAAGCAGTAGGAGACATGCACTTCCTTCAGAGAGAGAATTGCACTGAGCTGAGGTAAGAGCCCACAGAGCATGGGGGCAGAGTGTGTCTCAGGCTCCCCTAGAGCAGCAGGAAGTCACAAAGCCTGCAGGTTTGGGAGCCTTCCCATGACACAACAACCTCTCTGAGTGGAAAGTGTTAGCAATGCACTCTCTTTTCATTCATTAGCTTAAACAAAGCAGTTAAAGATAAAAAGAAAATGTGATAATGGTTCTCAATTCAAATAGAAATGGTTTGTAACCACCTGGTCCTTTGAATTCAGAAGATCATCCCTTTTTGTCAATCTCATGGGGTTGGGGTGGGAGGCAAAGGAGAAAATGTCCAGGGAAACATTCTGGAAACTGCAAAGCACTAGACAAACATCAATATCTTGCCTTCTCTCTTGGAGGCTTCTTACTCAGGGATCTACCTGAGAAGGATGCAGCAGGAGAGGACCAAGAACAATGCCAGCCCTCTGTCCTCCAGAGAAAAGCAAACCAGCCATAGATGCTGCCCCCCTTCAGGCAGCCCTGACTGCTCACAACCCCCAACATTCAAATCCCTGCTTTCCTAGGGATCGCTCTTGTTAGGGAGAACTTATCAGGTTTCAAAATCCCCATGTGCCTACTCTCTCATTTAGTGACTCAACAGAATGGTGAGGTTGGAAGGTCAGAGATGAGCATCTCCAGGTACAGAGGGAGAAATGGAGGCTCAGAGAGGTTGGGGTATCTACATGCTTCATCCTACAGGGTCTGGTGTCACGGAGAGGGCTACAGGAGGTGGCTTGTCAGAGAGGGCCCGCCTTCTCAGTCCCAATGCTGAGGCCATTACCCCAACAGCTTTGTGGCTCTCAGTGCCTTTGCTCTCAATAACTTTGCCCATGTCTGGGTGTACTCCTGAGCCTGGCACCCGGTGGTCCAGAGGGTCCTCATGCCAGGACCCTACTTGCCCTTGAGGGAGCCTTAGCATCTCATCAGACAGAGATCAGAGCTGATGAACCCCAGAGCACACATGCTCGGTGCTGCGGGGGCCTTGGTGGTACAGTGAAGGGGGGACTCAACCAGGCAGAAGGAAAATCCACATCGCCAGAGTGTACACCAATATATAGGGGGCATTTCTCCTTTCCACAAAGAAGAGACCACCAATATTTTTTGGAAACATGTGCCTCTTTTAACTTTCCCCTTTTGATAGAAACATGAATGCAGAGAAATACTTCTCTGTTTTAAAGGAAAAACAATGAAAGCATGATGATAAATAAGCATTGACCCTCCACCCCTTAGCTGGAGACATGACGGGAAGCCATGTGGCTGAGGGGACTGAAGTGGGGGCTGCTTCTCACCTCCCCATCATTGTCCCCATACTGGAAGGTGTGTCTAGTTTCATAAGATGCTCTGAATTTTCGAGGAAACCTAGGAATGTGCGCTCTTACATGATGCTTCCCTATTTTCATGTGCAGTACAAATCTCGTTTTCCCCTGAAACTCCATGAAGACCAACTATGTAAAATGCATCGGTGGCCAAATTTGACTTGCAAGTTTGGACATGTGCCTGAGATTTTATATTACATCGACTGTGAATGTCTCTCCTTCAGAAGATCACACCAGCTCTCAGAGAGCAAGCTGACCTCCCCACTGCAAGCTCACCCCAAAGCCCTGGGAGGAAGCACAGAGAGGCTCCTGAAGCTCGTCTCCCCTGAGCACTCAGGGCTGCCCCTACCCTCTCCTTCTCTGAGGACCAGCCACATGAGGATATACTCATCAGTTTTATTCCTACGAAATAAAAATGTATTAATTGATCACATTGTTCTATATTTTTGATTTTGTGATAAGATGGAAAATGAACTCTGCGTTCCAAAAGACTCAAGAATGATTTAATAGATTTTGTTCAAAAGCCTGACCCTCTTAAGATGAGGATACAGCTTTCTTAAGAAACATCGTTACTAGTTAATGGACAGTTTAGACCTGGCCCCTGAGAATTCAAAGTTCAGGGGCTTGTATCCTAATATAAACAGGCTGTGAACTTTTGACTAAAACAGGTAAAGTAATGACAAACAAACCGTGATGAAATGAAAACTAATCAGAGGAGAATAATTTTCTGAATTTTTCCGAGAAGCCCCGCTAATCCTGGAGGATGTGATCTCACGCCCCAGCCATGCAGCCTCTGTCCACACAGGGCAGCTGTAGATGCAGCGACATAGTCAGTGCCGCGTGCGCCTCTCGCTCCCTGTGTGCAGGGCCACGTGGGAGTGAAGCCTGACCAGCACTCTGGCTCTTCTGCCAGCATCCTCCTCCCTTACAGCCGTTCTTCTCCTGGTTTCACTGTTCTCTCCTGATCAATGAGGCCATTCTTTGGGCTCTCGCTGGTATGCTCCTGCACAACCATGCTTTTCCTCCTTGTTCACATTATCACAGAATTAAAAAAAAAAAGAATTGAAGAAATTAGAACTGACAAAAGGAAGTTGAACAAATCCATTGTCTCCTTCCTTCAATATATTCCCCACACATCAGCCAGAGGGATCCACTTAAAATCCAAAGATTCTACCACTCCTCTGCTCAGAGCCTGCAGTGGCTCCCTACTTCTCTGATGAAAACGAAGCTCTTTCAAATTACCTTTGGGTGTCTCTATGATCTTCCCCCCACCTTCTCCCTACTCACATCTGTGGTTTCATCACCTCCTGTTCTCTCCCTCCCCCATGTATTCACAGCCACACGGACTCCTCAAGCATACCAGGCCCACCCACCTCAGAGCCTTTGTACTTGCTGCTCCTTCCACCTAGGACCTCTTTCTTAGATTGCCACATAGCTTTCTCTCACTTCATTGAGGTCTTTACTCAAATGTCACCTCATCATGATTTTGATTTGCATTTCCCTGATGATAAGTGACGTTGAGCATATTTTCATGTACCTACTGACCATTGGTATGTCTTCCTTGGGAAAATGTCTATTCAGGTCCTTTGCCAATTCTTTAATTGGATTTTTTGCTATTGCGTTTTCCTAGAAACAGAGAATAGAATAGTGGTCACCAAGGCATGTGGGGGCATAGGGAAATGCACATCAAAAAATATAAATTTTCAGTTATAAGAATAAGTTCTAAGGATCTAAGGTGCAGCAAGGTGACTATAGTTAATAATACAGTATATATGCTTGAAAGTTGCTGAGAATAGATCTTAAGCATTCTCAACAACAACAAAAATATATAGTTGACTATGTGAGATGATGGATATGTTAATTATCTTAATCTTGGTAATCATGCAACAATGTATCTTATATCAAATCATCACATTGTACACTTTAAATATATACAAGTGTTTTTGTCAATTATTCCTCAATGAGGTTGGAAAAAAAGAGTCAACTCCCTGGGGCTGTCCCTGACCATGCCATCTAAAGATTCAGTTGAATGCCCCCAGCTCCAGCACCCCTGCCTTCCTCTCCTCTTCCCTGTGGCCCTGTCACTCTCTGATGTGCCATCTCTTTTAAATATTACCTTGTTTCTTAACTGCTTCCCAGTCTGTAACCCCCTTGGTAGCGAGGATTTTGACCTTTGTGTGTGGCCCATAATCAGCTCTCAATAAATGTTGAAATTTTTATTCTTTTTTTCGAAACAAACACTGAGTAAAGAAGTACATGTACCTGGCAAGGCGACACTAACGGAGCTGGGTGGTAGAGAGAACTCTGCTCCCCTTGCCCTTTGTTACTTGGATGCCTGGGCAGGTCCCTTGCCATCTCTAAGCCTTAGTACCCTCTGTAAAATGGGCACAATTATACCCACCTATCTTAGCTAATGGGATGTTTGAGGGATATCATTGGAAGAGCAGAGTCTAAAGTGCTTTACAAGAGCTAATATGCACCAAGGCAGGGCTCCTTGTCACTATCGATATTCGGGGCTGGCTCATTCTTGCTTGTGGTGGGCTGTCCTCTGCATTGTAAGGTGCTGAGCAGCACCCCTGGGCCCCGTGCACTGGACACCAGTAGCAACACCCCCATAACCCCACGCACCTGAGTCTTGACAACCAAAAGTACCTCCAAACACTGCCAAATGTCCCTAGGGCGGGGGTAGAATTGTCCCCACTGAGGACCACTGCTCTCTGAAGGCCTGCTAGTTGAAGTAGAAACTATAATATTCACCATTTAAATTCTTTAACTGGTCTGTTTTTCACTGAAATTGAAAATCCACTTCGACTCCCTCTTTGGTTAAGTTTTATTCACGTGAGAATGAACAAGAAGCTGACTGCCGCAGGCAGCCCCCAGGTGGTTCCAGCTCCCACTCTCCCAACAGACAGCCCTCCCTCCATCTGGGGGCAATAAAACGTTTTCAGAGTTTATGTCGCAATTTCAGAGCCTTGAATGGGATCCCCAAAATACTGGGAAGTTTGTGCCAAGTTCCAAAGAAGGGCCTGGTAATAAGTTGTTGGGCAGGACATGCTTCCATTCTTCACCAGCCGCCACCACCATGCCCTTTAGGAAAAGTTCCAGGCATCTGGAGGAGGCAGTTACAAACCCAGGCTAGCAGTTGGTTAAACGTAGCCAACTAAATCTAAGTGACAGTGTCGGGAAGCCACCCGGCTTCTGGGGGAATCGCTGAGGGGAGCTCTTTTTAAGGATAATAACTGATCCCAAATCTAACATACTGCACTCAGATGTGCAAGAAAAAGTTGCTTGTTTGTTTAAATTTTCCTGTAACTGCTTTAATCTTCTCCTTGAATCCCCACCCCCAGGAAGTGGAGATAGGGAGCCAGCAAAGGCAACTGAGCTTTTCCGGTAAACGGTTTCTCAATTCGTTTTTGGTTTAAATAATGTCTTTAATAAATGGTCAACTCCAAGTTCAGCCTTCCAGTGGAGTTGTGGCTCCCTCCCTCTCTTCCAGATGGTGATCTGGGTGTGAGCAAAAGGCCTGGGACAGGAAAGTGGCCCCCCGTTGATGGTCAGCACGCAGCCCACTCCGATGGTTGCCCCCGCGGGTTTGTGCTCTGTGAGATCTGTGGCGAGCACATCAAGACACCTGCAGTCCTGGCTGTGCTTGCAGCAGGGAAGCCACCATCTGCTGCTACTGCCACTGGCCGGCCTGGGGCTCTGGGCTTTGTGGTCCTCGGTGCCTCTCTTTTCTAGACACTAGATTGTTGACACTCCACATTGAACTTCACATGCTTTTACCTGGCAAGCGGGAGCTCCTGGGACCCATGCACACCTGGCTTGGGCTGCAGGAAGTCAGGACTCCTCAGATCTGAGCATCTAGACACCTGTCACTCACTCCCAGTCTATGCTGAAGCTGACATCAAGTCAAGGTGGTGGGGCTTGTCCCAAGAACCTGGAGCCTCATTCATTCATTTATTCATTCACCAAATATCTATCAAGTGCTCACTCTATGACAAAGAAAATGAGCAGTGTGTCAGAGGGAGATGGATGCTATAGAGAAAAGTATATTCAGGAAGGCGATGGGACCATTGGGAGACGAGGTCACTATTTTAAACAGACTGATCCCAAAGCCTTCTCTGATAAAGTGATATTTGAAAAGATTGGAGCAGAGACCTAGAATTAGTCAGAGGTGAGCCACAAGAATATCTGCTGGAAGAATCTTTCAGGCAAAGGGAAGAGCAAGCGCCCTGAGGCAAGAGCATGCCTGGCGTGTTTGCAAAACAACACAAAATCTGGGGTGGCCAGTTAGAGAAGGCTTTAGAAACACCCAGGTCAATATGAAGGTCCCTCAGAACATTTCGTGGCTGGCTTCCCTTATTGTAATGGCCTTCTTACTGATTTCCTTGTCCCACTCCTGATTATTCTCTAACTTGAGGTCAGCTTGATGGTGACAGAGGGCTATGGAGCCTGAGGTCTGGTTTCCTTGCTCTCCCTCTAGGGCCCGTGACTTCCTCACCAACTTCCGGCCCAGGAGAGGCAGGATCTCTTGTTCCTCTTTCAGTCTGGTTGGAGAACTCCCTCACTGAATATCCTGAGTTCTCTCTCTGCAGTAAGACTTACAATAAAATTCTATGATCAGAGGAGTCATGGAAAGTCTCACTCTCCCTTCTTCCTTCTTGCCCAAATCTTGGCTTTGTCTCTGCTAGTACACAAGGCACCTTTGTGAGAATTAGAATGCATTGCTCACTTTCAGAGGATGAGGCCATGTACCATGACAGCTTGCCAAGCCAACCCTAGGCTGCATTTCTGGCCTCCTTCACATCATTGAATAAGGAATCCTCTAGCCTGCAGCTGGGTAAAGGCTGCACTGGCTGTCGAGGCTATTGATTCCTAAAGACTTGAGAAAGTCAGCTTTGAGACTCAAGATTGATAATGACCTGTGTCTCCTAGAAATACCAGGGCTAAACTTTCTGGGGACAATACACTTTGTGGTATGGTCTTAGAGGTAGAAGCTAGCCAGAGAATGAGATTGAAAGGGGGAAAGGAAAATATTATTCCTATTACCAATATTTGCAAAAGAGTCTGCAGGATCCATTTTGATCCTCAGAATAACTTTCTCCTCTTTTCTATCTCCCCTCATGACCAGGATATTTGCAGGCTGTTCTCAGAAGTTACCATTCAGTAGAATAATGGACATGGATGGAGAACAAGGTATACGTGGAGATGAATCAAAGCCAGGCTTGGTCGAAGAAAGGGAGGCTGAGGAGAGGATCAAGACTTAACTAGTTGATGTCCGCTAAAGACAGTGGGTATCGAAGACCATTAAGGGTCTGAGATTTTACTCTCCTTACAAAGTAACAAGTTAGCCTGCCACAGTTTCACGGATGATGGCAAAAGACATGAGACTCCTGGGTCAGAGACAAAGGACTTTATTACCCATAGCACTGCAAGCAGCATGAGCATCAGCATATTTGCATCAATTCTCCCTGGCCCCCAAATCCCACAGCAGTGATGCAGAGTGGCCCATGTGGATACTGTACATGCAGTGAGTTTGCATCACAGGTGAGAAACCACAAGCTTAGGGAACCCCTGAATCTTTTATAACGTGCAGTAAGCAAACCTGCCTGACCTCTGCCCCAGAAGGAGACATTATCTTTGCTATACTGGACAGTAAGCAAACCTGCCGTTGGCTCTGGAGGGGCACCCTATCTCTGCCTTAGATATAGGCTGTTCTCTATACAAACATTCTTGAAGAGAATCTGGGACAAAGGCAGCCAGTGCCCCTGCTCACAAGAAATGTGAAAGACACACAGAGAATTGTCTCCTAGCATGGCGGGTAAGAACTCGATCTGCGATGTTGGTGGAAGTTCACCAATTGGCCACTGTTGCCCCAGAGCTCCTGCTCTTGATGAGAAAGGATGAAAAATATAAAGCTGAAGACCATTCTTGTGTCGTTAGAAGATAAGCTTGGCCTTTTTGTTTCTGGTATTGCCTCAAAAGTAAACAAAAATGGGCCCAAACACAAAACATAGTCAGAGACTGAGGAATTCAGCAACTCGAACATTCCTCCCCACTGGGCAGGTTTCCTATAGGAAGTCGTTGGCCCCTGGCTGCCTGGGCCGGCAAGCAGCTCAATCCATCACTGACAGGCAGCTCTGGCAGCGGCCAGCGTGTCTGGGCCTCTGGAGTCACATCTCCAGGCAGAGACCAACAATCCGGTGTTTAGATCCAAATCAACACTTATAACAGCCTTGGGAAGTTTTCAGTGCTCCAGAGACAAAGTAACTATTATCAATAAAATCATATGAACTAAAATTGCACAGAGAAAGTTTAGTAAAATCTTCTGGAGATGGGATTACTTTAACAAGAAATTTAGTTTTCTTTTCTTACTGCTGCTTCTGCTTATATAAGAGTTTTACTCAGTCACTAATTCACTCAATGTAATTGAATTCCTGTAACGTTTTTCAGAAAACAATTGTTGAGCATTTGCTATGAGTTGGTCTTGGCTAAGTGCTGAGGACACACCCATAAGCAGTGGCCATCTGTTTCCTGAAGCAACTCACAGTCCTCCCAGAGGCACAGTCCTCTGAAGGGGCAGCCATCGAGGAGTGCAGAAAGTGCCAGAGGTGTGGGTGGAGTCGGCGCCTGACTTAGAGACACAGGATCCTGACCTCTCTGCATCTATCAGCGTGGGAACAGTTCCCTTCATCCTAGCTCCTCAGCCCTTACTGCCTCATCCTTCTCGGTTTCTGATTGTTCTGTGTCCTGCAAATGCCCATTGGGGCTGCAGAAAATCTTTAGGGCAAACTGCACAAAATGATGAAAATCCAGGATTACTTGGCATACTCAGAGTACTAAACAAAGGTTGGGCAAGATATTCAGACAAACCTACTATGTTTATGATAGTTGAAGAAACTGAGAGAATGGAGGAATGAATCAATCATGTAAAAATGTGAATTCTTGTAACACATAAAAAATGAAAGATAAACTTTACATCCATTAGGATGGACGTTATCCAAAAAAGAAGAAGAAGGAAAGAAGTGTTGGTGAGGATGTGGAGAAATTGGAACCCGTGCACATTGTTAGTGGGAATGTAAAATGGTGTAGCTGCTGAGGAAGACAGTATCGTGGGTCCCCCTAAAATAAACAGAATTACCATACAATCCAGCATTTCCAGTTCTGAGTCATGTATCCAAAAGCAGTGAAAGCAAGGACTTGAACAGATGTTTGCACACCCGTCTTCATAGCAGCACTGTTTGCAATAGCCAAAGTGAAGATGTGACCCAAATGTCCCTCCACAGATGGAAGGATAAACAAAATGTGTATATGTACACATGCATTGGAATATTATTCAGCCTCCAAAAGGAAAGAAATTCTGACACAGGCTACAATATGGATGAAATTTGAGGACATTATGCTAAGTGTACTAAGTCAGACACAAAAGGACAAATATTGCATGATTCCATTTATATGAGGTACTTAGCACTATCAAACTGATAGAGACAGAAAGTAGAAGGGTGTTTGCCTGGGGCTGGAGGGAGGGGGAAATGAGGAGTTATTGTTTAATTAATACACTTTCAGTTTGAAAAAGTTCTCGAAATGAGTAGTGGTGATGGTTGCACAACAACGTGAATATACTTAATGCTTGAACTGTACACTTAAAAATGGTTACGTGGTAAATTGCATGCTATGTATATTTTACCAGCATAAAAAAAGGAAAGGTAGGACACTCAGTGAGTTATCAGTTGAAAAATTGATGGCATTTTTCACTTTTTAGCCAGATGTTTTGGCGTCATGTAGACATGGCCAAAATGAAATGATGAAGGATCTGGGAATTGAAGCCAGGACTCTGGAGTCTCAAGTGACTGCGATAATTACCACATTTCATTTCCTGTATATAAGGCGACTGGAGTTCAAGACCGAAAGCAATATTCCAATGGGCTGTGATTAATTACCCCTCACATGTTTAAATGGACCTCCTCATGGCTTTTGCTATTGTTCTGTGCAAGTAATTAGGGCAGTTCCACTGGAGAGGTCATTCTTGTGCATATCCTCATGGAGAAAAGACAAAGGGCAATTTCTGTTCAGCATCTAATGAGATTTCAGACTTGGGATATTTTAAGCCACAGTTAGATCATGAACACATAGGTTTCACTGAGAAGGGAAGAAAACAGGCCTGAGCATGCTATCATTTGCCCACACCATCTCACTTAATTTTCTTACTAATTCTATGAGGTATATGTTATTTTTTCTTTCTTTGTAAATGAACCTCAGAGAAGTTAAGTAACTTGCCCTGTGTTGCACAGTAAATGGAAGGGCGGAGAGTTGTGCTTTGCCCTGATACTAAATCCTTTCATGCTTTTCTGAATTCCACCTATTGACAGGCAAAAGAAACTTTGGCTTTCCCTGAATGATTGCTGTTATTCACTCAGTCAACAAATAATCGTTCTTCACTTCCCATATTCCGGTGACAGGCTCTGGGGATAGAGACATAAACTAGTGTGTTGGTGCCTCTAGGAAGGGCCATGTTTTGAGTCAGGTAGGAGAATCAGGTGAAAGACCGTGATCTATGCTGTTGCAGAGGCAGGCACAGGTTGCGGAGCACAGAGGAGGCAGCACAATCCAGACAGAAAAATGAAAAGCAGGCATTTCAATCACAGAGAAAGACTCCGGAATTCCCTGGAGTACACTTGGAGCCGTGCGCGGGGCAATCAACGTGGTAAGGGGTGTGCATTTGATCCTGAGGTGGACAGTGGACGGGAGCCACTGACACTCTCAAGTGAGAAAATGACAAGCAAATTTGCAGTTTAGAAAGATGACTCTGCTAATTATATGGAGGGTGGAGACGGGGGCAAGGAGACTGTTTTAGCTTCCAGGGGCTGCCGTAACAAATCACCACAAACAGGGGGCTTCAAACAACAGAAATTTATTCTCACAGCTATGGAGGCGAAGGGTCCAGAATCGAGGTATTGGCAGAGCCAAACTCCCTCCGACAGCTCTGGAGGAGAATCTGTTCCAATGCCTCTCTCTTAGCTTCTGGTGTTGCTGACAACCCTTGGCATTCTGTGGCTTGTAGGTGCATCACTGGTGGCATAACCCTGTGTGTCCGAGTAGCTTCTCGTCTTCTAAGGACACTGTAATCGTACCTCCATTACACCTGCAAAGGCTCTGTCTCCAAATAAGGTCACGTTTATAGGTATCAGGGGTTAGGACATGAATGCATTTTTTGGGGGGGTAGGGATGGGGACACAATTCAACCCACAACAGAGACCAATTAGAGGACACTTGCAATTGCCCAGCTGAGAAATGATGTGGCACTGAGCAGCAGCACAGACATGGAGGAAAGGAGTTGGTCAGGAAGTAGAATTGGCCAAGCTGGATGATGGGATGTGAGAGCTGGGCAGCAGTGTTGGCAATGCCAGGCTTAGGGCTGGTGGGGAGGGAAAGGAAGAGAATCAGTGGGGAAGAGAAGGGGCAGGGGTGATGTTCTTGAAGACACCAGAACTCTAATGGCTACAAGACAAAATATCAACATTTGCTTTAGACCCTCAAAATTGTCCAAGTCTGCCCCACACCTCTCTCTGCACCTCATCGCTTACACCCCTGCCTTCCTCCAAGGTGTGCGTGTGCACACACACACACACACACACCAGGCAGCTGTTCTCGCCATCTGTTCACCTTCCTCCTTGAGTGTTTACTGGGGACAGGGCTCCTTGAAGATGGGTGATGTCCTGTACTTGTCTGTGTCCACCTGGGGCAGAGAAGACAGGGTGTGCAGAAAGGGAAAGCATGGTGTGGCACAGGGGGCACCCCAACCTGCTGAGTTCCATTCTTCTGCCCACATATCCCCCTTGGAGAAAGGAGAATTGACCCCTCCTGCCCCTCAGCTTCCATAGCATGTGGAGTCTAACGTGCACATACAGGTGTTCGGCTCTTTCATCGTCATCATGTGTGTCTGTTCCACCAGTAGAGTAAGCACAGATTGCAGAGTCAATGTTTTACTCATCTTAAACCTCCAAGGCCTCACAGGGCACATCCCAGAGTAGGTACTCAAGGAATACTTGCTGAAAAGAGCAAATCATATGGGCTCTTCAAGGAAAGTTGCTGAAGTCAGCTGCAGGGGTCAAGTGCATGGGCTGTGAAGTCAGGCAGACCTGCATTTGAATCCTGGCTCTGCTACTCAGCAGCTCTGTTCACTTAGGGGGATTTATTAAACTCCCTAAGCTTCACTTCCTGGCTGAAAATGGAAATCACAACAGTGGGCTGCCGTGACAATTCAGTGATAGCACACACAGATGGCATCTAGCATGCTGCCTGACACGCAAACTCGAAAAAATGCTGGTGATCATAGCTAGTCTCCTGAGGCTGCCCAGAACTTCTGATAGGCCATTTCTCTCCTGAGGACAGACTGAGGGGCTCTGTGAGTCCCAGTAACCTTAGCGCCCTCCCACCAATCTCTTGCCCCAAGGTAGTGGCAAAATTAAGACGTAATTGGGAGGAACATGCACGGTTCTCCATCACTCTTCATGGTTTGGAGATTGAACAATCATGAGACATTAGACTGTCATTAAGAACAGCTGTTTCTAGAGGCAAGCCTCTTCCAGGAAGAGGCTAGAACCAGAAATGTGCCAAAAGAACACGTGTAGGAGATGAACAATGTGGGTAACAATTTGCAGATAGGGTGGGAACTTGACACAGTGAAAGGAGCCTGAGCTGCTGTCTCCCACTAGAGTCCTGGCTCCATCTCTTTCAGGCCGTGAGACCTGGAACAAGTTGCTGGCCGTCTCTGACCTCCATTGTCTCAGGCTTCTCATGGGGTTATTGTGAGACCTGGAAATAAAATATACAAACTGACCAAAACAGTGGGTGATGCACAGTGACTATTCAGCATACAGTGCCTCTATTTTTCTGTCATTATGAAGATGACGGTGGGGGTGGAGAGAGGTGTCACAGGCCCTCAGTAGTAAATACTCAGCAGTGAGTCAGGGGTGAGCTCTGTCATCCAAGAGAATGTGTGTGGACCTGCCCTGTTTGGAAAGCAGGGTCCCGTACAGACCAGAGGCAACTCTCCTGGGCCCCAACAGAGCCCAACTCCTTAGTCCTGCCTGACTGGCCAGGTAGGTGCCCCAGGCTCTGTCTAGGTAACAGGCAAGCTGGGGCTGCAAACTCCACAGGGAGAGTCACGTTGGAGGGAGTGAGAGAGGAAGAGCGAGGCTGAACCAAACTCAAAAAGGACCCAGGAGGCCAACCAGTGGGTGGGATAGGGGACAACGATGGTATGGGGTGGTGGATTTGGGGAAGAAGAGAGCAAGTCACCCCGGATGACTGTGTGCTGAGTTTGAGGTTTTACTTTGTCATCTTTAGAAATGTTTGCAGGAGGCCTACAAAGTACGACAAACTGCTCAGTATCTTAAAGACTTGAGAAGTCCTTATTTTAATTCAAATAAGAATTATTATCTGTCTGGGGAGGTCTTTGAGACTTGCTGTCATGAACTCAAGGCTGGGGGACTTGTCTCTGGTCCTGCTCTGGCATTTTGTAGTTGGATGACCTCGATTAGACCTTTCACCTCAGTGAACCCAGCTCTCTTCTCTCTGAAGAGTGGGTTGGAGAACTTGATTTCTCATGTTCCTGGTGACATTTTGTAACATTTATTTTTGAATTCCCAACCTTCCTTTACTTCCCATCCCAATTTTTTTAAGTGTAGGAATTATAACAGAAAAAACATTTTTGCATTAACTTTTTACATCATTTCCTAGACGCTAAGATCTATATCACAAAATCACCCAGGAAGCCTATTAAAAATACCCTCCTCTGGGATGGGTGTCAGGGACATCTGTCAATTTCACGAGCTCTGTAGCTGAATTTTTATGATCACACAACAATTAGCCTATGCTGTCTGAAAATATAACCTCATAAAGCAGCTGCTAAAAATTGAACTTGATTCAATCCTTAAAAGGCACATCTTTAAGCTGTAATAAAAGCCAAGGTCTTCACTAGCAAAATGAAGCCAAGAACTGAGAGAAATATGATGATGAAGACTAGCATTCACCAGCCTGAGGATGTCTGTGAATCACTAATATTGTGCTCTGCGCCTGGGCCATGGGCTTCCACGAGGTTTCAGGTTGTTAAAATGACCTCAGGACTTGAACCAGCTCTCCTCTTGTTGACCTGACCTGCTTGTCCACGCTAGAGGTCTAGCCTCTAGCCTCTGGTTTTAGGTTATGGCCTCTGGTTATGCCCTTTGGTTTAGGCTACAGTGCATGTGTGTGGAGTTGCTTTACAGGAAAGAATTTGTGCAGAGTTGCCTCCATCCTATAGCCCTCCATGGGAAGGCAGCTGGTGGGATCTGGGTACCCTCTGGCCATGGGCGGAGCAACATGTATCAGCCCACCATAGATCAGACTCTCAACCACGGCCGCTCAAGACTAGACCTCTGCAATGGTTGGTTCCCAGGAGGTCGCAAGCTGGACAGAGAGCAGAAGCTCAAACCATGGTGACCCCCTTTGAGGAGGCTGGTGGCACCTGCAAGCCAGCAGAGGCAAAAAGTGTGGCCCCTTGCATCTGCTGGGGCTGCTGCTGGGGTCCTGACATTTGGCTCTGACTGTGCAGGAGAGAGCAAGACAGACCAGGCGGCCTCACAGCAGGTTCAGTTGGCCTCCTGTGCTTCTGGGGTCTTCTGGGCTCACTCACTCCATCCTCCACCTGGACAAGGCCCTTCCTCAACATCTCTGTGTGTTCAAGCTAGCTTCAGGTGTCCTCAACTACAGAACAAGACACAATGCTGCCAGTTGAAAACTCTTGCTTACTTAGTTGGGAAATTTTCCATTGGAAAAAAAGGCAATTGGATATAATTAACATTTTAAAGAGCAGTGGCACTAAATAATGTTGAAATCAGCCCCTAAGCAGTCCCTAGATCCATGTTATTGAAGAATTCTACGGGTCGGTCATTCTTTCTCTCCTCCCCCATCTTCCATCTAGGCCTTTGCATACACTGTTCCCCTGCCTAGAAGACCCCCAAGCCTCATCCTTTCACTTGTTTAATCCCTACTCACTTTTTAAAAGAGAACGTGTTACTTTTGGAAGAGTTTTAGATTTACAGAAAAGCTGTGAAGATAGAACAGAGTTCCCATATATCCCACACTTATATTTCCCTGTTGTTAACATGTCACATATTAATATGCTCCATTTGTCACAACAAATTAACCAATATTGATACATTACTATCCACTAAAGTCCATACTTTATTCAGATTTCCTTGTTGTTACCTAATGTCCTTTTCCTGTTTCGGGACCCCATCCAGGATTGCATATCACACTTAGCCCTCCTGTCTCCTGAGGCTCCTCTTGCCTGTGACGCTTTCTCAAAATTTCGTTGTTTCTGATGACCTTGAAAGTTTGAGGAGTTTTGAGGAGGGTCCGTCAGGCATTTTGTAGAACGTCCATCAAGTGGGCTTTGTCTGTTATTTTTCTTATGATTAGACTGAGGTTATGGGGTTTTGAGAGGAAAACCACAGAGGTAAAGCGCCATTCTCATCGCGTCATATTGAAAGTAGGTGCTATCACCCTAACAGCCTCGTTCGCCCTGCTCACTGACCGCCATAGCAGTGTTTGTCAGGTCTCCCTACTGTACAGTTACTCTTTTCTCCCCTTTTCCGTCCTGTCCTCTTTGGAGGTAAGTCACTGTGCACATGGCGTACTTAAGGTACAGAGCGGGGGTTTTGGTCCACCTCCTTGAGAGGGGAGTAGCTACACAAGTCATTTGGAATTCTTCTGCAGGGGAGATTTGTCTGTTCTCCACTATTCAGTCATGTATTCATATCAGTGTGACTTCATGGATGTTTATTTTATACTTGGCTTTATAATCCAATACTGCTTTATTTATTGTGTTGCTCAAATCGTTCCAGTGTTGGCCATTGGGCATTCTTTCAGTTGGCTCCTGTGCCCCTTTGACATGCTGCCATCATCGAGTGTGTGCCTGTGTACATGCCTGCACGTGTGTGTGCATGTGTTTATATTCTGGCACTGTGAGCTAAACGAGGCTCTTCTGGTACATCAGGCCCCAGCCCTAGAATGAACCGTAACTCCAGGAGCCCTAGTTGCTTTCGTTAGAGAACAGTATTAGAAATCAAGATCTGGGTGTTGCGTGTGCTTATTGCTACTGGGATATCATTGCTCCCAGGCCCTCACTAACCGATGTACATACACATACCTACAACTATTTCTGTGTGTATCCTTCTGTATCTATATTAAGCTAAACATGAGTTAAGAGTAATATCTCCAACTCTAATCTGGTACCACCTGGATCATTCTACTCTTCCCCCAACCCTTGCTTGTCTGTAACCTCCCACTCCAAGAGGGAAAATCCTGGCTCCCACTATGTGTCACAGACTAATTGTTTGGTTCTAGTATACATGTGTAGTGGTTTCAGAACTGTTAACCCATACCTCTGTGGGAAACAACTTTACCAGCTAGATCACAGTGCTTATGTACAGATCCTTTGCCTTTAGTTTTACAGTCCATATTCACTTCCAAACTTAGGTCAACATTTTTCTCTATCCTGCTCAGTGAAGTTTATTTCATATGTTTGTAATACAGGTACAGTCGTCAAATTTTTTTGTCATAGTGCGCAGTCCATCCTGGCATCCACTGAGCTCCTAGTTGATTCTTTTTTAATTTGCACACATTAAAGTCCAACTATTATTCTGTAAAGTTCTATGGGTTTTGACAAATGCACGGTGCTGTATACCCATCATTACAGAATCATAAAGAATAGTTTTACCACCCTAAAAATGCCCCTATGTTTTGCCTATTCAATCCTTCTGCTTCCCCAACTTCCAGCAACCACTAATCTGTTTACCAACTCTATCATTTTTCCTTTTCCAGAATGTCTTAAAAATGAAATCAAAAATTTCAGACAACAATAGAGAGAAATTTCCTGAGCATAGATTACACACAGAACCTTACCCACACCTGATTTAGATGAGGAGTTTGGGAGTTTTGATTTGATGAGACTTAGATGAAATTTTGGACTTGATTTGAAGCTGTAATGGATTGAGACTGTAAGGACCTTGGTATGGGCAAATGTATTTTGTATGTGGGATGGAGACGCTTTGAGGCCGGAGGGTGGACTGTGATATGCAAAATAATATCTCCCAAAGACCCTGGAATGTGTAACTATGTTATCTTGCACAGAATAAGGGATTTTGTAGGTATGATTAGGTTAAGAATCTTGAAATGGAGAGATTTCATGGATTATTAAGATATCAGAGTGGTCCCAAGGTAATCACAATGGTTCTTGCAAGTGAAAGAAGGAGGCAGGAGGGTCAGATCAGAGTGGTGTGATATTACAAAGACTCAACTAACCATTGCTGGCTTTGAAGACAGGAGAGGGCCATCAGCCAAGGAATCTGGGCAGCCTATAAAGCTGGAAAAGGAAAAAATAAATAAAAGAATTCTTTCCTAGAGCCTCCAGAAAGGAATGAATCCTTGCCAACACTTTGATTTTATCCCAGTGAGACTCCTTTTGGACTTCTAACATCTAGAACTGTAAGATAATAAACTTGTGTGTGTTAAGCCACTAAGTTTGCGGTAATTTGCTACCTCAGCGATAGGAAACTAACTCAAGATCTATGATCCATTTGAGTTAATTCTTGTATAAGGTATAAAGTGTGTGTCTAGCTTCATTATTTACATACATTTGATTGTTCCAGCACCATTTGTTGAAAAGACTACCCTTTTTCTGTTGAATTGCCTTTGTCAAAGATCAGTTGAAAATATTTGTTGGGCTGTCTATTTCTGGCCTCTCTATTGTGTTCCATTGATCTATGTGTCTATAATTTTACCAATACTCAATTATCTTGGTTTCTGTAGCTTTACAGTGAGACTTGAACTCAGGTAGCATGAGTCCTCCAACTTTGTTCTTCGGTAATGTTGTGTTGGCTATTCTAAATCTTTTGCTTTCTACATACATTTTAGAAGTAGTTTGTTGATATCTGTAAAATAGATTTCCGGAATTTTGATTGGGATTATGTGGAATCTAAAGATCAAGCTAGGAAGAATTGACATCTTAACAATATTGAGTCTTCTAATATATGAACATGGACTAGTCCCCATTTATTTATATCTTCTTTTATTTCTTTCATAAAAGTGTTGTAGTGTTCCACATTCAGATCCTGTATGTATTTGCTAGATTTATAACTAAATGCTTCATATTTTTAGTGCTATTATAAAAGGTATCTTTGTTTCAAGTTCCAATTGTTCATTGCTAGTATATAGGAAAGAAATTGACTTTTTTATATTGACCTTGTATCCTGCTGCCTTCTTATACTGCTTATTCATTCCAGGGTTTTGTTTTTATAGATTCTTTGGTGCTTTCTACCTAGACAATCATGCCATACGTGAATAAAGGCAGTTTAATTACTGCCTGCCAAATCTGTGTATCATTTATTTCTTTTCCTTGTTTTATTGCACTAGCTAGAATTTCTAGTATGATGTTGAATAGAAATGTTGAGAGAGGACTTCTTTGCCTTGTTTCCAATCTTGAGGGGAACATACTTTGTAAGACTTTTATTCTTTTAAATTTTTTAAGATGTGTTTTATGGCTAGAATTTGTCTATGTTAATGGATATTGCATGTGAGCTAGAGAAGAATGTATATTCTGCTGTTGTAAGAAGAAGCATTCTGAAAATGTCGATTACATCAAGTTGGTCATAGTGCTGTTCATGTCATCTTATTGATTTTATCCGTACTGGTTATCTGCCTGCTTGATCTATCAATTAAGGACAGAAGGGTATTAAAGTCTCAAACTAGAATAGTGAGTTTGTCTATTTCTCCTTTCAGTTCTATCCATTTTCGTCTCATGTATTTTAGTGCTCTCTTGTTAGATTCATGCAGGTTTAGGATTGTTATGTCTTCTCGAAGAATTGATCCCTTTATTGTTACATAATTCCCTCTTGATTCTGAATAATTCTCCTTGTTCTGAAGTTTGTTTCATCTGAAGTTGATACAGCTACTCCGTCTTTCTTTCGATTAGTGTTATCATGCTATATCTTTTCTCCATCCCTTTCCTTTTAGCTGGTCTGAGTCTTTATATTTACAGTGGATTTCCTGTAGACAACATGTACTGGGCCTTGTTTTTGTTTAATCCACTCTTATAATCTCTGTCTTTTAATTGGTATGTTTAAAATGATTTTTATATAATTAGTTTCACATCTGCCTTATTTGTAACAGTTATTTATTCTCTGCATTTGTGTTGTGTTTCTTTTTCCTCTATATTTCTGCCTTCTCTGATTTTAACTGTGTACTTTATATGATTTCATTTTAAATGTTTTCTCAGTACATAATTAATACTTCTTTTTAAAAATTTTTTTTTGTGATTGCCTCAGAGGTTACAACATACATTTTTAAATAATCTAAGTCCACATTCATACAACACTATATTACTTTGTATATAGTTCAGGTAGCTTATAATAGGATATTCCCAACTCCTCCCTTCTGTCTCTTGAGGGCTAGCCCTGTACCAGGCACTATGCAAAGTGCACTGCATGTACAGTGTTACTTGAATAATAATATTCAGCAGCTTTGACATAAACGATCATTACACCCCTTTTACAGAAGATGAAATTGAGGCTTAGAGGCATTGAATTCCCTCGCTGGGTCATATAACTAAGAAAGCCCAAGATATCCAGAATTCCAGGGCACTGGAAGACTAGAGAGAGCTCATACAGTGCCTGGTCCAGCTGCAGGCACATAGCAAAGGCTCAGTAAATAAAACAACCCACATGTCTAGAATGGTAAATGCCTTGGTGAGGGACCCGGCACAGGATGGTTTACAGAATAAAGGGTGTGGGCTAGCTGGGGTTTGGTAAGAACAGGGACTGATTTTTTTTTTTTTTAATTTTGTTAAACTCACATTAACAAATGTGACTATTTTCTGTGCCTCTTATGTCCACGGTAACCATCATGTTAGCTCTGATTTACTGAGGACCAAATTTTTTCTGGCATTGAGCTAGGTGAGTCCTCAGGACCTCCCTGTGGCTTATGTTTTGTTTGTTTGTTTTTGCTGAGGAAGATTTGCCCTGAGCTAACACCTGTGTCAATCTTCCTCTATTTTGTATGCGGATTGCTGCCACATCATGGCCACAGATGAGTGGTGTAGGTCCACACCCGGGAACCAAACCCAGGCCGCTGAAGCAGAGCATGTGGAACTTAACCACTAGGCCACCGGGCTGCCCCCCCCCCGCCCCCCCCCCCTGCCCCGCCGCCATGACTTATATTTTATCCCCAGGTGACAGAGGAGGAGACTGAGGCTCGGAAAGGTAGAGGTCTTGCCAAAGGCCACAGACTTTTGGAAAAGCTGAGATCTGAACCCAGCCTGCCTACCGCCAAAATCCATGGCTCCCCTTAGCAGCAGGCCTGAAATAATTGCTACCATATCCCTTCCTATCAGGAGATGAGCAGACAGCCCCAGAGGCAGCTTCCTGCCAGCCTAGAGCTTTTGAAGCTTCCTGCATCTGGGCCACCTGGGCAGGGGTCTCAAGGCCTTAGCAACAAGCTTATGGATCCAGTAATAATCCACATTGGGTTTAGCAATCCCTAATGTGAGGGCTAATGATGTGCAGAGGCCTCAAAAATCCCTCTGCCAGAAACATCAGAAGGAAGCGGGTACAGTTGGCTCAAACACCAGCCAGCGGGCAATTTATTAGACCAGCCATGAGGCAGCAATGCAAGTCCTGCATGGAAGGCCCTTCCAAGGGCTGCACCTGGCACTGTGGACCACCCCAGGGGGCTGCCTCCAGTGCTGCATGAGAGACATCAGGCAGTCTGCACCTCTCAGGTACTGGATGTGTGTGTGTTGGGCGATGGGGTGAGGAGAGTTTGAGAACCCGCAGACCAGACCTCAGGCCAGCGGCAGCTGCCAGGCAGGTGGGTGGCCGCCCAGCTGCTCACAAGCTCCAGCACTCCACCAAGTGCTCCTGTCTGCCATCAGCGTCGGGGTCAGTGCAGGGCCGAGGGGCCATGCTGGAGCCTAAAGCCCTCTCCCCACTTCTTCCTGCCCAAGCACAACTGTTTGATCCTCCATCAACAGCTGCCTAGCTAGGCACTAGCCCGTCTCTATTAACTTTTATGACCCTGCATTGCACCTTAATGGTTCCTAGAAGCGCTGGCCTGTTCTGAAGCCTGGCTTGACTATCCCAGAGGTCCCTACTGCCTGCCCACATCTAGAGGCGCTGCTTCCTACGCGGCACTGGGAGGGAGCAGGTGTCCCCGTGGGGGAGTGGGACCTGCAGGGAAGGTCAGATAGGAGGGGCAGGACCCCAGGCATCTGCACAGACTCCCAACCTCCCAACTGGCGAGCAGGCTACCAGCATCTGCTCTCAAGCTGGACGTCATGCTACTGCCGGTCCTCGCAGATGGCTCCCAGCAGTGGCCGTCCCCGGGTGGATGCGCAGGCCACGGGGACCCGCAGGGCTCGCGGCCGGGCTGTAAAGATCGCTTCAGCATCTTGCCCAGTTCAAGTCACGGAGGCTGTAGAAGGAGCCCAGACCGTTCAAATCCACCATGTCGTTTGGCTGTAGGAAAACCACCCCGGCGAGCGAGGCCCAGCTTTGCCAGGCATCCTTGTGAGGCGCAGTGAGGGTCCCCTAACTAACTGAGCACCCACTTCACGCTCCACCGCGACCGGCTCTCCCACAGGGGAAGGGAGCGAATCTAACGTTCACTGAGCACTTGTTCTGTGCCAGAAGCTGTGCTGAGTGACTCACACACATTTAATTGTCCCCAAACCCTGTGGGATAGGCACTACTGCTTACTTCTGGTTTATGGATGGACAAGCTATGATTCGGTGAAAAAGTTACTTGGTAGCAGAGCTGAGGTCAAGGTCTCTCTAAGGGTCAGGTCTTGCTTTTCACCCAGCACACACCCATCTCTGACAGCCCACCCTCCCAGAGAGCCAGTGCTGGGTCATGGGCACCCTTGGTCTGCCCCAATATGTACATCACATGCATGGGAGGCTGGGGAAAGCTGAGTAAGGAAAGAAAACAACCAATCAGGAATAAAATGAAAATTTCCCAACTGAAGAAATACTGTCCCAGAAGTTCATCATATCACTGCAGTGTTTTTTATTCTGTTCCGCTTACAGAAATGAAACTTCAACTCCGAGGGTAGAGAAAGCAAAATGTCTTTTCCTGTGGTGGACGGCAATAACCCGGCCAAGGGACTGGCCACCTCTAGGTGACACAGAGACAAGCCCTGCAGGGGTGGTGATGCCAAGCCACCCTGGCTAGAGGACTCAGTTCCAGGGAAGGCCAGGCCAGACCCTGCAGGTGACCTCAGGGCCATGCCACAGCAGACGTGAAAGCACGAAGTGGTATTTCCTAAATGTTGTAAGAAACTTCTTTTTTAAATATAAAACTAAAAAGTAAAAATCCTTGTCAAAAAAAGGCTGACAAAGCAGCAAGTACTCCCAATCTCAATACCTCATTGCCTCATTGAATCAGAAGTGCATAACCTTGCAAAAAAATAAACGAAGTATCAGAATATTTCAGGGCATCCACAGCCACACAGTTGGTGAGCAGCAGCTCCCTGGTATCGTCACTCCCAACAGGGGGAGAATTATTCAATTCCTTCACGTATTTTAGGGGCATCCATTCCTTGATTTTTGATTACGTGGAGATATTTAATTTTTTTCCTCAAAGATCCACAAATACTTGAGCATCAAAACTTTTCAAATGGCTGCCACAATGTGGGTCATATAGTAGATGTTCTATATGTGTTTAATATTTAATTAAATCAATGCTGATTCCATAAAAAATTATGGACTGTGTGCACAAGGGTAATGGGGCTGGGTCCCGGCGAGCTCACAGGACTTCAGGGGGGTCAGGGGGCACTGCAGGGTGCTCCTGCCATGGTTTCCTCAGCCCGTGGCTCTGATCAAGCACTTCCAAAGGCTCTTATAAACCCACAACTAGTGTGCAAACCAATGGTTAAAAAATTAGGGCTGGCCCAGTAGAGTAGTGGTTAAGTTTGTGCACTCTACTTGGACGGCCCAGGGTTCACAGGTTCACATCTTGGGCACAGACCTACACACTGCTCATCCAGCCATGCTGTGGCAGCGTGCCACATACAAAATAGAGGGAGATTGGTACAGAGGTTAGCTCAGGGACAATCTTCCTCACCAAAAAAAAATATTATATAAGGGAACTGTCACAGGGGTTAGGTGATGACTAAGGCAGATGAGGCCCCTGACCAGGAAGTTTACATTTCTGGGAGGAGAGACAGATAACAAACAAGTGAGCAAATAACTGATTTCTGATTCGGAGAAGCGATCTGAATAAAATGAAGCTTGCCGTGGTCAGGGAGTGTGAGAGGGCAATGCAGAGGCCACGTCAGGTCTGGAGGTGAGGAAGGCCTCTCTGAGGGGAGATGCTGGAGTGATGAGAGAATGCAGCCTCAGAAGACCTGAGGGAAGGCCATCCAAGAAGGAGTGGAGTCAGTGCAGAGGTCCTGGGGTAGGAAATGAGCTTCATATTCGGGAATCTCAAGGTCTATGTAGCTGGAAAGGTGAGTGAGGGCAGAGCAGGAGGTGGTGAGAGCCATATGGGCCATGGTTTGGGGTCTGGGTTTTCCTCTAGAAGGACTGAGAAGCTGTTGGTGGTTCTGAGCAGGAGCACGACACGGACACCAGCCCCACGGGCACTGTGTGGGAAATAGCCTGGGCAGCAGTATGAGCTCCTGGGCATGGGGCTCACATAACAGGCTGGATGGTGGCGCCTTCAGTGAGCTGGTCACCAGCCTGAGGTGGAGCAGGCTTGTGGAGACATGGCAGCTGTGGAGCAAGAATCAGAAGTTTGATATTAGATATACCACTTCTGAAGATGTTCCTTTAAAGAGGAGCAGAAAAGTGGGATGGTAGCTGGAGGAGGGATGTGGGACTGAGAAGACCATCCAGGAAGGAGTGGAGCCAATGCAAAGGCCCTGGCCTAGGAAATAAACTTCACATTCATGTTGTTAATGACCAACCTTTCACTGCAGGTTTAGCTGCTGTTAGAATGACCCAGTGGCGAGGGAAGACCTGCTGGCGCAAGTGATGGAGGTGATTGTCACAGAAGCAGGCAGACTTTGAGCCCAGATACATTGAGGAGAGGGACTCTGCTTTAAACTTCTTCATTTCTCCAGCACAGCATGTAAAACTAAGGGCAAAGTGCTGAGGAAATGAGAGCCACCACGTCAGACTCAGACTGAGAACCATGAGAGCTTCCTAGAAGAGGCAACACAACATCATGCTGAGAAGTGAAGGACCAGCGGCAGCTTGTTGGCAGGGTTAAGAGGATAGGAATGCTCTCCGCAGAGATAACAGCATGTGCAAATGTCAAGAGGTGGGAATGAGCTGGGCATAGTTGGTCATGGGGTGTGCAGGGATGCTAGGAGCTGAGATGGGAGGGGGACCAAGCAGGCTCACAGGCCAGGCCAGGATGTGTCACCAGGTTGACCATCACCCCGGCAGCAATAGAGAAGATGACTGGGTGGGGAGGGCAAACTCTGGTGGGAGGAAGGCCATTGGGAGGCAATCCCAGTGGTCCAGAAGTGATGGTGATGAGCCAGGGGACAAGTGGAGGGACAAGAGGGCAGTCAGGGAGCTGGTTATCTGGACTCAGAGGCTGGTTTGACAAGGTGGGTAAAGAGGGAAGATGAAGCTAAGGATGGGTGCCGGTTTCTTGCTGGGGTGAGTGGGCAGGCAGAGGGCAGGTGGGGCCGGAGCTCCTCTCTTTGTCTCTGTCTTAATTGGCCCAAAGCCATGAAGAGCTAGAGACTTGGTCAGGAAAATTGCACATCAGGGCATCCACTTCCCCTCCTCCCGGACAGTCACTGACCTTGGGACCCACGCACTGTGGAAGGGGCCCTCTTGGATTCTCTAACAGAGATGCTGTGAGGTCTAGAAACTGGGGAAGGTAACCCCTGGGCCTATGCGGGGAGGGCATTCATGGCCCCATCCAGGGCGCTTTCGGTGGGTGGTCCCAGGAGCAGACGACCAAGTGACAGAGATTCATAATGCCATCTGGGCACATCAGGCACAGACACACAAGGATCAGTTTGTGAGGGGCAGGGCTTTGGCCACTGCCTGGATACGTGAGACAAGACTCCTGGCCATGGGCAGAGGGCAGAGGGCAGAGGGCATGGCGCTCACTGAGTGAGGTGGGTTTAAGTGAGGGCTTCGGGCCTGGAGGAAGTGGATTGGAATAATCGTGTAGACTATGGGCAAGTCTCAGGAGAGGGAGAAAGGGACACAAAGGAACCCCTGGCACACTGGAGTCCAAGTGCAGGGCTCCAAAACGAAATGCTTTCCTTGGTGGAGAAAAGCATTCTATGAGTTCTCTCCTGAGGTCAGGTTGGTTCTGAAAGTCCGAGCCTGCAGTGGGAAACCCTAGGCCTGCCCTAGGTGAGCCTGGGGCTCCAGGGCACAGTAGGCTGAGCTCTCCACCCTCCAGGAACAGTTGGGTGGACAGGAGAGGTGGTCCCCCAGACAGCCCATAGCAATATAGAACTACTCTTCTGTCCCTCCGCATCCTCAGGGAGCAGGAGATGAGTAACGTCTAGATATTTCCAGAAACAGAGAGAGCTACAAAGAGATGAGAACACTCTCCTAACTGAGAGTTGAGTGGGAGCTCCGCATTTTCCTCCTCTTCTCTCTGATCTGAAACATAGGGCCCAGTGCCCCACCATACTCCACGTGCTCCCTTTGTGCTCTCGGCATGTGGCACACACAGTGGAAAGAGCTGCCCTGTGCACTCTCTCCATCAGGGCATCTCTCCTGGCCCAGGGCACACATCCTCACTCCAGCGTGTTCCGTGCACAAACATATCCAGGTCTCCTTCCTCTTCCCCTGCCTTCTCCTCACTAGCCTGGGTTTCTGCAAAGGCAGGGGCTGGGTCCCAGGTGTACTGAGCTCAGAGCACAGCACACCAAAAATGTGTGTGAAATGAATCCTTGCCTACATTTACAGTTTGTAAAGCACTTCTGTTCTTTCAAACCTCATAACGAGTCAGGGCTGTGGTTACTTCCATTATCTCCCACTAGCAGTGAGGAAGCTGGCTCCAGGAAGTGGTGTAATTTGCTGGAGGTTGCAAACCTTGGAGGTCACAATGCTAGATTTTGAACTCACATCTGTTTGAGTCCAGTTCCAGCCCTGCCCACTGCTCTCCAGCCTGAGACCATGCATACAAAGGAGAGACAATCAGATGATATCACATGTGTGCATTTGTCAGATTTGGGGATTGTAAACTAAAATCACAAAGATAACCCCACCTCCATTTTCATGGAAAAGCAAATTGGGTGCACCCAGTTCAGGCAAATGAAGAGAACTGAACAAGGCTAGAAGTAGCTGTGGGCGCTCATCTCTGCCTGTCTGCTCTCTCACTCTCTGCTGACTCCTTTATTCATCCCTTCACTAACCTGCTGGCCATCTGTTTGCTTTGGTTACTCACCCACTGGCACATCTGTTGGGTTCCTGGCATTTAGTTCCCTCCCACCGTTCCTTCCACTCTTCCTAGGAGGAGCACAGGGCAGCAGTTGGGGTCAGGTGCACAGGGTCGCACTTCTGCCTGCTCACTTCCTAGGGGATGACCTCACTCTGGCACTTTCCCTGCTTGGTGCCTCAGTTTCCCCATATATTAAGGAGAGAGCGATAACTTGCAGCTGGTTTCCAGCCTGTGAAGATTCAGGGCTTGGGACAGGAATTGCACAGAGCAAGTACCAGCAATGCTAGTTAGCATCGCTGCTAGCATTACTTTTTGTTTTACAGCCTGCTGAGTATTATGTGGGAGATCCGCACAAAGGTCCAGCCAGGCGAGACTGTCTCTTCCAGGAGGAGTTGGAAAGAGTTACCACGAGCCTGCGTAGGCAGTGCCACACCTTATTCTCTTTGCACTCACATCTTTCACTGTGAATCTGGAGGAATGGAGACAGGAGGCTGCTAACACTGAAGGAGACCAGGATGACTCCATAGAAAGGAAGAACTCAGATGAGTCACAGAGAGGTAGTATCCAGCTCAACATCCAGCAATTAATCAGGGTCTTGTGGTCCAGGAAATGGCTACAGGACAAGGGTCCAGGAACTCACCTGAGCAGCTGACTGGAAGGGTCCACGGCCTCAGGTATGGCCCCAGCTCACCTGGGATGGCTTCAGGGCCTCTGGCTACTATGTCCATCTACCATTCCACAATTGTCCCACCACTCGGAGCAACTTCCCTGCGACTTCACTGGCGCCATCATGCAAGGGGTCTGTGCGGGGACCTGGGACCTGACTTCCAGTGGCTCCTGGGATACCTGGCCCTCCTCACCTGGCTCAGCCTTGTGGGGAGCAGAAGGTACTCCAGGACCTAGAGTTTGGGGAGTAACATTCATTGTTCAGCCCCATCCTGGGAGGTCGAGACCACCAGGACAGGGATGAGAAACCATTTCCATTGGAGACATTTGTCTTGGGACCTTCGGCCCTTTGGGGGCTCCTAGGGCTGGGATTTCTCAGGGGACTCCTGCAGCTCCCAAACTGCCCTGCAGAAAGTGGCCCCAGCCACACCACATACTGCAGCCAACTTCTAAGACTGCCAGGTTCCAGGCAGCACACCTTGAACTTGAGGCCCATGTGTAGGGCAGACCCAGGAAGCCCTTCTTGGGTCTTGGTTTAGATTCAGCAGCTTCCGGCAAGGCTCAGCTTTCTCAGAGGCTGGCCTGGCCTCCTTAGAGCCAGCAGGCAGCTGTGGTCAAGACCAGACAGATAGGGCCAGGGGAAGCGACTGAAGTCCTCTCCTAGGCCCTGTCCCCAAATCCCCAGGCCACTACAGGATGCTGGATTAGCCTCCACTGGCAAACTTGATGCATATTCATTAAGGCCAGATATCCAATTGATTATACAGCATTTACAAGACAAAGGACAGTAACTCCCCAAAGTGTGCTCAGGCCCCATCTGGGAACAGGAGGCCTTTTCCCTCTAGGTAGGAGCCTAGGCTCAGCTCCCTGCCCACTCCCCATGGGATGATCTGTGCTGTCCCTACCCGAGTCCCCACAGCCCGCCTCTAGACGTCACTCCTTCCACGCACCCAGCTCACGGCCCCTGGCCTCCTATCCATTCATGGTCCCATGACCCATTTCCAAACTTTGACTCCAAACTAAGATGTAAGTGACCACATAGAAGACAGGAGACCATAGGTGGGCTCTATGGGGCTCCTTGACCACAGCCCTAGATACCCCTCCCTGGGCCTGGAGGTCTGTTTTGGCCCTTTCTCCAAGGGGTGGTGGGAGGAAGCGGAGGGTTAGAGGGGAGGAGCCTAGTTTCCTCCAAGATCAGAAACTCCTATCTGAACAAGACCGGAGACCAGAGATCAGAGGTACTGTTGGGAGAGGATCAAATGTATAAAGGGGCTCTCATCCTGAAAGCCAGCAAGATGGCATCCCTCTCTTTGGCCCCTGAAGTCCAGTTAGCCCTAGTGTGCCCCCAAAACTACTGACACTTACTTCTGACAAACTGTGCCCTTTTTTAGTCTACTCACACATCCCTAGGTTTACCACTTCCGTCCATAGTCCCACCTGAAATCCTTAATTAGGTAGCATAACGGAACTAATCCCACTCTTGTCTGAGCATCATGGAAGGTTCTGGAGAAAGGCAGACATGCCATCTCCAGGGATGCTTGGACCTTCTCACTGTGGAAATCTGTATAGGCAGGAACATGGCAGCTGTGAGCTCTCCCTAGGATCCTCTTGTCTTTACTCAAGAAAGACGGAAGTGATGTGAAGCGGGGGCCCAGATCCTCGTCATCAAACACCCCAACTCTGCTTTGGCCACCCAGGATCAAGGCAGGATGGCTGTCCCTCTGGACCCTGGGTGTGGTCCCAACTGTCCCACTCATCACACTCATGACCAGAGCAGTCGCACCCACAAGACAGCTCCAGCATCAGAGTGTGCCCCGCTCAGGGTTGTTCTGACTGCTGTGAACTCCTGCTCCCTCTCCCGCGGTCTAGGAAGAAGCTGGATCTCTCTCTGATGATGGGCAAGCCCAAACTGGGAGCCGGAACTCTCCAAGGAAGTCAACCTGATCCAATAAGACACAGAAATCTGACACCTAAAAGGATTGGATGACACAAACAAGGGGCTGGATAGAAGTGAATACCAGGAAGGAGGGCTGTGTTTATCTGCTTTTCCTGTGTGCTGGGCCTCACTACAGGCCTCATCACATTAGCTCCCATGTCAGCTGCTGGGTGGGCATTGCCCCGACCCCATTCTCCAAGGAACTTGAACTCCTTGCCTAAGAGGGTGTAGCTGATGAGAAGCTGAGCTGTGGCTCATCCCCCAGATCCATGGCCACAAAGCCACAATCGTCCCCTCCTCCCATGAAGGGCTGTGGTGACTTTGTTGAGGGCTTACTGGATGGACTTGCTCCTGTTTTCATTTCCCTAGGAAATCCAGTCCAACCCTGTGTGTCTGTGGACCTTCCATCTGTGGGAGCCCACCCCTCAGACACCATCTCAGGAGCCCACTAAGCTGGGGGAGATCCAGCAGCTTCTCTCGAGGTGTCATTTGCGAGCCATGTTAAAGGAGAGCTTGGATCTGAAATTAAGTTCTGTTGTGTCCACGACGTCCTTTTTGTCAAGTTACAGCATCTGGAGTGAAGAAGAAATAACAGACTTCAGCCGGTGGGCTGTTGTTGGACAAAAGCCACATTTGTCGCTGGGCTTTTGGCCAAAGTACTAATCATTTTTTTAAATTGACCCTGATGGAGGGGAGCAGCCGTGGGCCACCAAGGCAGTGGTGGGCGTGCTAGGAATTCCTGACCCGTCCGTCAGCACTGAAGCCTGATGGAGACTCGTCCAGACATCGACCCCCAGGGGCTGTGCGGAGTCAACGCCCAGGGTTGTTTTCTTAATAAGCAGTGAGGTCGCAATAATGGGTCCCCGGTAAACATTAGGGTCACATATCTTAGGGGTCTTTATTGTCAAAATATGGAAAGAAAACTGTCCGGGGCACAACCCGCACGCAGACTCTTGATTAGCCCTCTAGGAGGTGCACTGTAGGTGACCGTGCCGTTTTTGACAACTCAGCGAGCTCCCCAAGCAAGACTCTCCTCTCTCTTATCTGCAGTATGCATGTGGAGGGTCCTCTGTGCCCTGGTCATCAATGGGCAAGTGCAGAGGGCAGCCGGGTTGGGCAAGGGCAGGAGGGTGGACTAGGAGGGTTAGAGATTTCACCCCAGCTCATGGTCAGCAGGCAGAAGCCCAATGACATGAAAATCCAGGAGCCAGGAGGTGGGGAGCAAAGTGCAGGGAAGCAAGAAGGTGTCCTTGGGAGTTAAGGCAACCAGAGTGAGGCTGGCTGTCAGGGGCCCTGGGACTGCGGACTGCCCCTGCACCACCCCGATGTACTTCCGGCAGGACGGTCAGCGAGCTGTGTGGAGCAGTGGCACTCTGCTCCATTCCACCATGAACACTGCAGAGATGGCAGTGAGGGGTCCTTCCTCATGGTCTCTCACCAACAAGGGGCAAGTGCCCGTCCCCCCTACACCACAGCAGCACCAGCTGGGCTTCTGTCCTGCCTTGTCTTTGTTCTGTTGCCCCTCAGCTCTGAACGCCCTTCCCCCACCCTCTTTCTTAGGCCAGGCCCAGGCATCTCACCCTCTGGAAGCCTCCAAACAAGCTCCCAGTCCCCTCCTCATGCACCCTGAGCCCTGAGCTTCCCCTCCATGTGTCCTTGGCACCTCTATCCTTACACTTATTACTACAGCATAGTTGTCTGTCCACTGGGCTTCTGTCCATTCCACTGAGAGGGCCTCATGGGCCCGCATCAACTCATAGTAATTTGTATGTAGCTAGTACTGAGTCCACGGTGAGTAAGCTCTCAGTCATGCTTGTGGGGTGAATGAATGAGTGAATGAATGAGAAAGTGGCTGGAGAGCTGGCTCCAGCAGCTCAGAAAGAAAGAGCCTGTGGGCCTTGTTGTATGTTGCATGCTCATCTGAGCACTCCTGCCACATCTCCAGAGTCTGCTTGTGAACCTCCAAGTAAAGAGAAAATAAAGATTTCCAGGCCTGGGTATAAACTCCATCCTTAGCTGCTTTAACAAATGCCTCAAATGTGAAAACAGGCTCAGTGTCTCCCAGAGAAGGTGTGGGGAAAGCCAGTGGGAAACGCCACAGTAAGCTGGAGCGTGCCCTTGGATTTGATTTGCAGACTGGCCTTGTCCCGAAGCAGGGTCTCTCCTCGCTGCTCCCCGCTCTGCATTGTTTGCTCACATAAATCCCTCTGCAGGAGCTCTCACTGTGGCAGTGAGGATGCAAGAGTGGTTGGAGCATTATTCATTAGGAAGGAAAAACACCTCTTTACTTAAACTTGATAATGCCTTTGATTTTGAAACTCAGACAAGAACTACTAAACTTGAGAAGCTTGAAATTCCAACAACTGTTTGGAGACACTGATGGGGTTTGCTGTGGGTGTGAATGGAGCAGACGGACTTGACTGAAGTACTGGACCCAGCCCAGAGGCTCCGCCACCTCTATGAGCTCCCCAACACCATATCTAAGTCTTTTCAGAACCAGGGAGGGTGGGAAGGCCCTAAAAAGCTGGAACTCTTTGTGTGTTTTACTCCTCACAAAGCAGAGAAGCATCTAATTATTGTTTCTCAACTGTGTAGATCTCTTACTGCCTTTCTCCACTCTCCTGTGTGTATTTGCTGGATTGATTTTATTCACTGGGTTTTAATTTTCTCCATTGGATTTTCTCTTCCTTTGAAAGGCACTGAGACAATGGTGACCTCCACAAATGCATACATTTGTGTGTGTGTTCCATCAAGGACTGGTGAGAGGGGAAGAATCATTCTAAATGGGTCTAGAGGAAGCCCTGGTGAGAGAAGGACAGGCACATTTTGCTGCAAAGGAAATGCAAAGAGAGAAAGTGGGACCTGAAGCATGGAGGTTACCATGGTCAGAGAGACAGGCTGGGCTCTGGAAAGGTGTCCCGAGGTGTGGACCCTGGGATCAGGCTGCCACCCACCCTGGCTTTGCCTGTGGGTGGGAAGTGGCTGTTGGGGCACTGAGAGCTCAGACTCAGGCTCTGCACCTGAAATCTAAAAATGCCTGACCCTGTTTTTCTAACTAAATCCAAGCTGGCCAAGGCAGAAGTCTTCCTCTTCCTGACGATTCTGCATGATCAGCTGTCCCAAACACCGGCCCCTGCTTCTCTCCCCAATCAGTGGAGAGCTTCTTGTGAATAATCACGCATCTATTTTTCTTTATCTCTCATATCAAACCAAATCTAACGACATAAACAAGATGTGTATACATAAAACGTGTTAATAATTTTTTAAAAGATAGCTTTACTATAGACAACAGTGGTTCTCCCAGGCGACCTATCAGATGACCTAATCAATGGAAGATAATGCGGGTCGCGGGCCTCCCACGTTGTGGCAACTGGTGACCGGAGCCCACAGTACAGCCTGAGCCTCCTGAAAGACAGGGCTGCTTTAAGGGTGGGGTCGTTTCCATGCCGCAGGACGGGGAGGAGAGGCCCTCTTCAGCTCCTGGCTTTTCTGCTGGCCCCCCATCTTCCTGTGCCTGGGGCTGATGGCGTTCCTGTTAGCTGAGCAAGAGAACCTCTCAGTCCAGACATCAGCCAAGACAGCCCAGGAAATCTGCCTCTGACAGTGGCTTTGAGCCCTTCATTTCTCTTCCAATTTTCTGACTGTAAAATTACGAGGTCAAATTTAGTTTTGTATATAAAAACAATCATGTTTTTGTCCTTAGTGTTTTTAACCTGGTAACCCAACACTGTAAACATGCAGAAAGGATTGGAGCCCGGTGGGGTGGCTGGCTGACCAGCCGTATGATTCTAAGAAGGTGCTGATGTTTTCATAAATGAGAGTAGGTGACAGGGAGCTTTGCACGGCTGTAAAGCTCCTGTGGGCCGGAATGGTAGCAGGAAAAATACAGCATCAGAAACATGGAGCTTCAAAGACTCCTGTTGCCTCCCAACGTGTGTCCTTACTGCATGTAGAGGCACAGTGTGGACACTTCATTGTGCATTTAGGTAATCAGATCCCTGAACCCCTTCCTCCTGGCCCCACAGAAGGTCCAGCATGGTTGTCATCTGCTTTAGTAATATGGTAGCACTCTGAGCTCTCAAGTGCCTCCCTTGGAGTCCATGATTAATAATCTCTTCCTTTGAAGTTGAGATGGCAGGGCTGTTTGTCAGTGTGCACTCCCACCCGCCTTGTTAGCACCCCTGCACAGTGCTCAGCTAGAGCTCCATGGTTTTCTGGGCCGGTGGCAAAGTAGAGCAGGTCTGGGTAAAAGCTCTGGTTCTGCCCTTAACTTAGTAGCTGTGTGATCTTGGACAACTTGCTTAGCCTCTCTGAGCCTCAGTTTCCTCATCTATAAAATGGGGATAATAATAGTGCCTATATCAAAGGATTACTCTGAGAATTAGGATGATGCAAAAGCACCTTAGCACAGGGTCTACCATATTGTAGTTTTTGGCAAATGGTAGTTATGTGTATTGATATTGTTTTGTTACAAAGGGCTTCATGGTGCACATGTTGACAGAGAATGATTGGTTTAATAAGTCTGAGAGAGCCTGCTGGAGAAAATGAATTTCCAGAAAAGTTTCAGTATATAAAGGTCGACGGGAACTGATGAGACTGAGATGGCCACTGTGTGTCTTGGACCCACCTTCCAGATCCAGATAGGCTCTGTGGAGCACAGCCCTGTGCACAATTTTTATTAAATTCCCTTGTGATAACTATTTTAGATAGTATTGTATCTCTTTCGGGTAGTTCTCAGAATATCTGACAGACAGACATCTCCTGCAAAATTATATGAAGAACTTGAGTAAGTAGAAATTCTATATAATACAAAGAGAAAACATTATGTATATACTTCATGAGTAACCCACCTTCAGTCTGCAAAATTCTTTCACTTTACCCAAAATCATTTGTACTTTTCCTAAGCAAGGTGTTAAATCCTGGCGTGCATGGGCATCGGTATAATTCTGGTCATTCCCGCAGCCTCCACTGTACTCCAGCATCCCGCTCTACTCCACTGCACAGGAAAGCTAGACACAGGCAGCAGTGCTCACCCATCTGTCTCGGTAAGGCCTAATTCTCCTAGTTCTTCCTTCAGCTATATGGGTTTGTGCCCTCCTCTCTGCCAGCCTTCCAGAAGCCTCCCACCAAGCCCCACTATTGTCTCCCTCCGCCACACGCCAGGGATGCTGGAGCAGCAGGACCCTCTCCATCTCACGCCCTCCAGCTGGGTCCTCTCCCCCGACCCCTCCTGCTCTGCTTTTCTTGAGCAGAGACACACATCCTTCCTCAGTCATCCCTCTTGCCCAAGCTGCACCAGCCCAGTCTTTCTCTCCTCTCTGGAGGAGGCACTTGCCTGGCTTGCGGGCTCATACAACTGCCAATACCTGGATCCCCATAGCTAACTTGCCCAGATACACTTTTCCTGGCTAAGGAAAACTAGCATTCTCCGTACCTGTGGAAACTTCCTAACACAACAACCCAACAATAGGCATCCCAGACTTAACACAGAGATATAAATAGATGATCCTTCACATCTATGCATGAGGCCACTGGCTCAAGTGGCCAATAACCTAAGTACAGGTCACAGAGGCCTGAAACTGGTCCCAGGAAGTCTCACAGCACTGTATCTTTGAGTGAGTCAGGGCAGGAAGGCCAGTGTCACAATCAGTGCTCATGGCCCACAGCTCATGCGCTCACCCCTGGAGAGCAAGGCTGTGCCAGCATCAAAGGGCAAGGAGGGGACAGGAGAACATCTCCCAGCCCAAGGAGGACCGCAGGGGAGGAAAATTCGTGCTCAGACAAGAAGAGAACGAACATTTCTTGCTCAGTTGCCATGTACCAACCCCTTCACATGGGGCCAAGGAACTGATTCTTGCCCACAGTGCTCCCAGGAAAGGCTCTGCATTTGTTATAAGGAATATCTCAACGGGTCCCAGCCAGTTCTCCACCCCAGTGTCCCCAAGGGCTCGGACAGGCCCATCTTCATGTGCTTCATTGTGGGTGATGTTCAAGTGGGGCCAGAGGAGGAGGAAAGGGTGAAGTGCCCCCTGTGAAACCACATCATTATGTCACTTAATATTCAGAGAGGCCTGTGAGGGAGGCATGACGGTGAAAACACCTCAAGTGACAGAATTAGGATTGCAGCTCAGAACAGACTGGCTCCGGAGCTTGGGCAGCTCGTACTTCCCTCATCAGTACGCTGATGCTCTGAACTCTGAGCTTCTACCTGTTCCTGGCTGTGGGAAAAAAGTAGACAGAGATAACTGGCTTGTTGCATTCCTCCTGCCAAGAGGAAGCAGTGAAGGCCAGGTTTCCTGTGGAAGAAGAAAGATCTTCAAGGACTTGTGTTCATTCCCCAGCATGTAGGCCTTTGGGACATCATGGAAAACACCAATAATGTCTGATTTTTAAAGCAGAGTAAAGAAAAGGGGCTCAGAACAAGGGCGATTCACTGAAGTAAGGTGCTTGATTGCACAGAACCACATGGAGCTAATCCTTACTGAGCACTTACATGCATCGCCATGATAATCTGACGAGGCAGACAACAGTACTCTCCCCTTGGGAGAGATGAGCACTAAGTAATCTGCCCAAGGCCAGGTAGTTAGAGCCTAGTGGAGCTGGGATTCAGGCCTGCCAGGCTGATACCGCACCCAGCCCCTGTATCCCACTGGTGGTTCACTGAAAGTGTAGGTGCACTGTAGGAGGGGAAGACACCCTCCACCCCCACACACACCCTTCACGGATGCTCACGGTGCCAACATAACCCCGTAATGTGACCATGGTATTTGATAAGCGAGTACTCCTTCTTTCCTTCCTCCTTTCTTCCCTTCCTCCCCCCTCCCTCCTTCCTTCCTTCTTTCTTTTTTTTCCTTCCTCCTTTCCTCCTTTCTTTATTCCTCTCCTCATACACTGACCCGGTCCTTACTATGTGAAGGAGTCTAAGAGAGGTCCTGTACACTGCAGAGCCCAGCCCTGAAGACACCTTCCTCTTGTGAGGACGAGCCACTCACATAACTCCACCACATGGCAGGACGTAACAGTGCCAGGAGAGGGGAACCAACCAAGTGCTTGGGGATTAATGGAGAAAGGACCCAGTCTCCACCTGGGAAACCAGAGTCAGCTCAACAGCAAAAGTGGTGCTGAAGCCGGGCCTAAAGAATATCTAAAGGATATGTAATATTTTGAGAGAGATGGAGACAGAAGAAGCTAATTGCCCATTACCTTGCACTAGAAGTGGAGACAGAGCCATGGGATTTGAGGGCGAGAAGTGACCCTCTGGACCACTTTGTCTGTGCAGGGCCCCCGACAATCAGATGGTCTTCTTTAAAATAAAATGATGTCAAAGTAACCAGCAAGTTAAAATCCCTGCGCTGGCTCCCTGTGCACTCAGCATGACACCCATGCTCCTGCCTTTGGCACCTGTGGCTCTGCGTGATCTGGCTCCTGGCCACCTCTTCAGCCTCATCTCAGTCAGTCTCCCCTCCTCCACTGCAATGAGGGTGCCCTTCTTTCTTTCTTTCAAACACACCAAGCGCATTCCCACCTTAGAGCCTTTACATGAGACCTTCTCACTCTCTGCAACACTTTTCTGCCACATCATTGTGTGGCAGTGTTATTGTCATGATGCAGGTCTCAGCTGAAATCTCACTTCTCACCAAGTTCTCCTTGGCCACCCTAGCTGAAGCAGCTGCTCCCCAACACACACACACGCCCAGGCAATCTCCAGATCTACGGCATCACCCTCTTTTATGTTTTTCAAAATACCTATCCCTCCCTGGAATTGCCTCTGTTTTTTGTGGATTGTCTCCATCTCGTCACTAAAATGTGAACTCCAGAGAACAGGAATCAAGTTAGATTTAATCATGGTATGGTGCTAGCCCCAGATGATGTCAACTCGTTGGCCCTCGATAAATACCTGTTGTTGAGTGCTCCCCTCCCACCTCACTCTTCCTTCTGAGTCTCAACACCCCTTCAGTTACAGGCTGAATTGTGCCTTCTGAAAATTCCCGTATGGAAGTCCTAATCCCCAAGACCCCCAGGTGTGTGACCTTGTTTGGAAACAGGGTCTTTGCAGATGTAATTAGCTGGGTCAACATGAGGTCAAACTGAAGTAGGATGGTTCTTAATCCAATATGACTAGTGTCCTTAAAAAAGGTGAAATTTAGACAAAGATACAGGCACAAAGGGAAGACAAGGTGAAGGCATAAGGAGAAGATGGCCAATGTCAAGCAAAAGGAAAGGGCCTAGAGCAGACCCTTCCCTCACAGTCCTCAGACGGAACCAACCCTGCTGGCACCTCAATTTTGAACTTGCAGCCTCCAGAACTGTGAGACAATAAATTTCTGTCCTTCAAGCCGCCTAGTCTGTGGTATTTTGTTACTGCAGCCTTAGCAAACTGATACAAGGGGTGTATAAGATGAGCTCCAAATTGTTCTCCTATGACTCCCCCTTCCTGCTCTCCCCTGGTCTTAAGGGAATAGTACTTTCCGTCGTTCCCTTGGGGTGAGTATGTGGCAAACAGTCTCAGGTCCCTGCCATAGCTGACTTATTTAACATTCTTCAGCAAGTGGATGAATTCACTTCCTTCAGGTGAGATTAAATTCCTTAGCTGGACAGAGTCCTAATCTCCCCACACTCTCCCTTAAATAATATTTGTTCTACCACTTCCTACAAACAACTTTGCTGAGGGAGTTTATGACATGGCTTAAAAGAGGAAGCTTTCATTTCCTCTCTCAAATCACTGTTACAACAACTTCTTCAGGGAGCTAAGAGCCCTTGCTCCAGCACCAAGGCACTAACAGCCCCTCCAGGGCTGACCTGGATAGTCCTGATGGCCTGGCTCAGTTTCTGCCTCAGCCCCATTCCATCCATAATGATTCTTCCAGTTGACACCCCTCATGTCAGAATACACAAGTCCTGGTTAAAGCACAACTCAATCTTCATTCCTATTTTCCAAAGCTTTTTCCAAAATGGGAAAACTATAGAGCTCAGGAGACTGGCTGAACAGCTTGAGGTTTTTGGCAAACACGGATATGTGCAGATGTGTTTTTCAAAACAAGAGCAGGGCCTCGTGAGCCAGTTCATGTAGGTCTTCTCTCCAGGAAAATGAGGGAAGCAGTAGTCCTGGCACACAGATCTGAGAGAGAGTTGCTTCCTAAGTGTTTAGATCTGAGGGAAGAACCCCCGGTTCCAGCTCAAGAGACGTAAAGAGAAAGGTATTGCCCTTGCAACAAGAAAAAAGCTAGACTAATTGCAAATTAATGACATTTCTTGAACCCATCAGACAACTGAGGTCACAGGTCAGCCACGTAACCCAAAGTCTGGAAAGAGACAGATGTATGCAGGGATTTTAGTGTTTGCTTACCTAGGGCAGACATCAATGGGTGCCATATAAACTGGTAATAAGATCTAAGTAAAAATTTTTAAAGAATTGATAAATGCCACATCTGGGCTAGCAAGAAAAGGTGAAACCCCTGGGCAAGGGGTTGGGGTGGGGGATGGGCAGTGAATGGAGATATAGTGGTGTTTGCAGCCTCCTGCAGGCTTTTCCTCCATGTATCCCAACAGGCATTCACAAGGAAGATTAGGAGAATCCTGAGATGGTCTCACTCAGATGCTGAGCAGAGTAGGGTAACAACAGCCTTAATCTTCAGACCAAGAGCAACAAACATTGCCACCCCACAGCACTGGTGGAAACCATTGCAGCTGGAGGAAAGGAACAGCAAAAGTAAGTCTGCATGCCTGGAGAAATCCAGGAAAATGTGCCAGGCCAACATTATAGCTGGAGGAGGTGAAGAGGCACTTATTAAGGCCATATTCCCTGACACCAAGCCTCACTGTGCCTGCCTGCGACGGAAGCTTAACCGGAACATCAGAGTTCATCCTTTTCCCCTTTTCCCACCACTATGCTAACAAATATCGAGTAAAAGTAACAGTCAATTGTAGTTGGGAGAATGACAACAAACAGATTCTCTCTGGGGAGCAACACAATGTGAAGACTCAACACTAACCAGCTAGACACCAAGCCAAGTAGGGTACAGACAGTGGAGGAAACCCTCTGGAAATTAGCCCACACCCTAAATACAAGGCAAAACCAGAGGAATCTGAAGTCTAGTGCAGTAAGGATAACCAGAGAAACAACAGACTTCAAAGGCAACCCAACTTCTGACTATATTAACACAAACTCCCACAACAAAGGCCCAGCAGAAAGAAAGGCATGCTCATGTCCAAGTATAAAAAACTATTGACCTCAACGTTTACTGTCTTACACGAGATGCCCAACTTTCAACAGCAAAAACAAAAATAAGAGGCATAGGAAAAGGCAAGAAAAACACACTGCAGGAGACAAAGCAAGCATCAGAACCAGAATCAGATATGACACAGAGATTGGAACTGTCAGACAAAGAATTCAAAATAACTATGATTAATATGTTAAAAGATCTGATGGACAAAGTACAGCATGCGAGAACCGATGGGTAATTTCAGCAGAGAGAGAGAAATTTTAAGAAAGAATCCAGTAGAAATGCTAGAAATGAAAAACACAGTAACATAGGTGAAGAATGCCTTCAACCTACTCATTAACAGGTACAACACAGCTGAGGAAAGATTCAATGAATTTGAAGATAGCTTGATAGAAATGAGCTAAACTGAAACACAAAGAGAAAAAAAAAGTAAAGAAAAAGTACATCCAAGAGCTGTGGGACAATATCAAATATTTTAAGACACACATAGTTAGGATTCCAGGACAAGAGAAAGACAGTGGAATAGAAGACATGTTTGAGGGAATAGCATCCAGGGATAAGAATTCTCCCAGGCTCTTGGGAAACCACAGATCCAAGAGCTCATGGAACACCAAGTGGGATAGACATGAAAACAACACAAAAGAAATAAACAAAAAACACCTAAACGTATATTCAAATCACTGAAAACCAAAAACAAAGAGAACATCTTGAAGACAGAGAAAAAAAAGACACATTACCTTTGGAGGAACAAGGATAAGAATTACAACAGACTTCTTCTCAGAAACAATTACAATGGAGTGGCACTTTTAAAATAGTGAAGGAAAAAAATCTATCAGCACAGAATTCTATAGCCAGTGAAAATATCCTTCAAAAATGAAAGAACAATAAATACTTTCTCAGACAAACAAAAATGTAATTGACATAATTACTGACATAATTCACCCTAGCAGGCCCCCCCAACAGAAATGTTAAAAAAAAGTTCCTCAGAAAGAAAGGATATGATATTGGTTAGAAAACTGCATCTATACAAAGAAATGAAGAGGATTAGAAATGGAATAAATGAAGGTAAAATAAAATTCATTCTTTCTTATTTTAATTTCTCTAAAAGATAATGGAATATTTAAGGCAATAATAGTAACAATGTTTTGCATATTTCTAGTGTATGTAAAAGTAAAATATGTAACAACAATAGCACAAAAGATAGGAGGAAAAATTGGAAATAAAGATCTTTGTATAATATATGAGTTGGTGTAATATTATTTAAGGATGAACTTGGATTATTTTAAAACATATTGTAAACCCTAACGAAACCACTAAAAGATTTCTAAAGAATATATACGTATGTACTTCAGTAGAAGAGAGAATAGAAAAAGAGACTAGGCAAAGACTTCTTTCAGCTGAGTGCAAGCAGGCACGGAGGGGACTGAGCTGGAAGGAGTTGGGGAGCCACCTGGTTAAATGCAAGTGTGCTGCTTGACACTAGTGTCCACACTGCCTTTTTTTCTTAGGTAATGCAAAAATCAATACTTCCTTTTGTTGCTAGTGAAATTGTCCACTCATAGAATGATTTTTCTGAATAATTTTCTTTATTTTTCAGTTCTGTATTTAGTTCTTCAAGTCCATAGTGACCAAGTGATTACAGCAAAGTACCAGGCATATTTGATGAAACTTTGCTGACCAGAAAAAAAACTACACGATGTGGGACATGTATTAATAACAAGCTACACTATTCCTAATATTGTATATTAGGTTGGCGGCTTTTACCTTTTTAATCCATCTTTTGCTCCTAAACAATGAAAAATTGCCAAATAGGAAAACAGGCGTATACAAAATTGTCTTCTTACTGACGCAATGTTAAATCCTTTAAATTCATTAATCCATTGAGCATTCATGACTACAAAAAGAGAGAGAGAAGAGAAGTAAAAAGAAAATGATTTCCACATTAGCATTTGTCAGGGTTATTGAAATAGAATCAAGAAGTAGTCTTTCAAAGTTAGAACAGCAATTTCTTTTGGAAATTTTCAGAAGATTAAATTCCAGCAAAAGGAGGGGCCATCTACATGTAGCCAAAGCATTGATTTCCTTATAATGAGAATTTGGAACTCTGGTCACCATACAAGCCATCTTGAAATTTAAATAACTTCACCAAAAGAAGGAAATTTGTCATGAAATACCAAACCGAAAATAATAGGATACAACTGTGCCACTGTCAATTTTCCCATGGAAACACTTCCCCAGACAGTCGAGGCTCTCGAGGATGGCATCCTACAAACTTGAAAACGGTTCTTCTTCAATGAAAGTTAAACTTTCCCTTATGAACATTGGCCATTAATTCTTTTCCCCAAGGAATTTCTGGACTTTTTCTAATAAAATCACGATCACAAGAAAATACACCCTAAATGTTTTTAAATGCCTGTTTTAAAGAAGTAAATATTTCCTCTTTTAAAGTAAAGGTTTCATTTTCATGGTGAGGTATTTTTAATTTTTTACTTATTTTTTAATAAAAACTGTGTATATTTGAGATGTACAACCTGATGTTTTGATATACATACACGTAGTGAAAAGAGACAGTTAAACTAATTAACATACCCAACTTCTTCATTAGTTACCATTGTTTGTGTGTGCAGTAAAAACACCTGAAGATCTATTTTTAACTATAGTCACCATACTGCACCTTACATCTCTAGAACTTGTTCATCATACATAATTGGAACTTGTACCCTTCAACCAACATCTCCCTGTTCCACCACCTCCCTAGGCCCCGACAACCACCATTTCACTCTTTACTTCTGTAAATTCTACTTTTTTTGAAAGATTCCACATAAAAGTGAGGCCATGTGGTATTTTTCTTTCTATGTCTGGCTTATTTCACCTAGCATAACGTCCTCCAGGTTCTTATCTCAAAACAGTACTATTAGCTTCAATAAAGATGAGAGTTAGACAAAGGACCAGAGTATCCAAATTGGGTATTTATAACGAAGAAAGTACATATTATCTGGCTGGCAGAAGCCATGACAGGAATCCAGAACCTGACCATCAGTTGTCTGTGTTGCTGACCAGAGGCTTCCATTGGCTAGTCCATCCTGCAGTCAGCTGACGTATGGGCTCCGCCAATATGCCCAGAGCCTTCCTCCCTGCCCAGCACTAGCCTAGATGCTAGAGCCCAGACATGAACAAGACACTCCTCCTGCTTCAAAGAGTCGCATCGCAGAGAAGAAGACAGACAGATTTAGAGGTAATTAAAGATAGCATTTCAAGTAAATGTGGCCAATCCTCCTGCCCAGTAATTTTGCAAATGAGCCAAAAGAACTCCATTTAGAAAAAAGGAAAAATAATCATCTACACAGAACTAGGAATGTCTCATCTCATTCCACTGTCTCTGCAGACTAGCCCTGAGGTACACCACAGTTGGGACTGAGCACAGGGACAGAGGTGATCACAAAACCAGTGTGGTGTCTGGCTGAGGGAGAAGCATTCTGAATGTCCCCAGTGCTGTCCAGCATGGAGCCACCAGCGGCTGGTGCTCCATTGAGACTGGAGAGTAAACCCCATGTTAGCTTCTCCCACTCAATACCCATCAGCTTGGGAAAAGGGACTAAAGAGAAACTTGCTGCTAAATAGGTCTTTATTTTCTGTGATCAGGTTTCACCAACAGGAGGGGTGAGGTCAGGAGACATCTGACTTTATAACAATAGATCATAGGTGACTCTATAGAGAAAAAATCACAGAAGTCAAATCACAGAAAGTTCTTGGGCCAAAAGGCAGTTTTCTCATCTGACTTCCCACCAGCATTTCAAATCTTATAACACGGTAATGCCTGTATGTTATTTATTTCAAGTTATAAAATAAAACTAACAATCAACTATATCCTTTCCAAATTCCTGGCAATGGTTTTTGAGGTGGAAGAACACAGACCATTGTTCAAAAGATAGAAAAAAAATTGAAAAACCAAGGAAGCATTAAAACAGAACACCAAAGTGATGACTTACAGCACACGCCTTATGCAATAAATACAAATATATAACCTAACTCACAAAAGAAAGGTCCTCACTCAGGACGAGACCAAAATAATATAAAACCAAACGACACGCATTCTAAAAAAATATACAATTCAAATAAAGGAATTTAGGAAGGTTGAAAGTCAAAAGTAGAGCAAAAAAGTTATAGTTCAATGTACATGCATAGAAATCTGGGTGTTAATATCATACATAGTTACATTTAGAGCCAAAAAAAGTGGATTACATTTTGATAATGTTGAATTGTATTCAATATAAAAATATTGTACTCAACATAAACATTCAACATAAAAATATAAAATATTTTATAAGATTTTTGTTCAAGTATTAGTAAACAATAAAGAGAGAGCTATCGAGGACTTTTTTTATTAAACAGCATAGCATTAATACATAAAACGAAAGCTAGAACAAATAAAAGAATAAATTTGGCAAAACACAAAATCCTTAGAAGATTTAAATGTAGCTCTCTGGCTCTGTCCTGTATGTCAAGAAATTAAGGATGAGTAAAATACAGAGAATCGAAATAATATAATTAATTAGATTAATCATAGACATAGTACATATCTACGTTTATATAAACACGTGTTTATTTATAGATGAGTGTGTCTCCATGTCTTGCAAACAGTTTACATCTTTATCTATTCTCTTTTTCCGTATTATTTCACGAGGAAAATGTCAAATTAGAGAAAAAAATGAAAACTAGCAGAAACTACCTTCTATAACATCAATAGAGTCAAACTAGAAATACATAACAAAAGGTTAGTCATTGCCAATTATTATTTAGCAAGGAACGATTTTGGAATTTTAAACAATACTTTGGTCAAAGAAAAACTCAAGATACCTCAGGGAACTCCCTTAAAACAACACCCCTTATCAAAATCTTCGTGATACTATTACAGCTGTGATAATAGAAAAATTTATAAGCATTAATATTTTTAGTAATAAATATGAAAAAATAAAAACAAATGATTTAAGAATCATATTCAATAATTTGTTTATTTTTTGTGAGGAAGATTTGCCCCGAGCTAACATCTGTGCCAGTCCTCCCCTACCGTGTATGTGGGACTCCGCCACAGCATGGCCGATGAGTGGAGTAAGTCCACGCCTGGCATCCAAACCCACAGACCCGGGCCACCGAAGCAGAGTACACAGAACTTTAACCACTCAGCCACAGGGCTGGCCTCTCAATAAATTTTTAAAAATAAAAGTTGCTAAAAGGATATTAAACATAGAGTCATAAGCAAATTAAAAGGTTCAAACAGAAAAATAGCATCAATTCATCATGATGTAAAAGGTGGTTCTTTGGGGAGGGAGGAGACTGGACTAGAATAAAATAGAATATAATATTAATTAGCCCAGTCAAGAAAAACAAAAAATGAACTAATAAAAGAAAAAGAAAAAGGAAGGAAAGAAGGAAGAGAGGGAGCGGGGAAAAACGGAAAGAAATAGAGTAAGAGAAAGCACAGACATCCAAACCTGGGTATAAAAATGAAGTAGGATCAGAATTACACAAACATATGAATGACTCTGAAAACCTAAATAACATCTCCTTTTTCCTAGGAAAATATAAACGATCAAAATGGTCTCAAGAAGAGATAAAAAAGCCTAAAGAACAAACCAAAAGAGTTGTCAAAGAACTACACCCAGTAAAGCACCTGGTCCAAACTTTTTTCTGGAAAAGCTTTTTCAAACACTGAATTTAAACTGATCCAGAGCACAGAAATAAGGAAAAAATTCTCTCCATTATTTTTTAGAAAGCTAATACAATTCTGACATCAAAACCTAAAAGAGCACAAGAAAAGAAAACTACAGACACTTCACACAAATATTGATGCATAAATCCTAAATTAAATATTAGCTTAAATAAGAATGAATAAATAAGAAACAGGGCAATGCATCAATGTTAGCCAACTTAGTAAGTATCTTGCTTGGTCATTGGGTCCAACCACGTTTCTGAGGCTGAGAGCCGAGTCTTAGCTGAAGGGAATGGAAAGTCCCAGTCAATATCATGAAGCAGGAGTGAGGACTTGGACAGAGTGCTAGGACCGAAGGCCTTCGGGGCTTACACCAAAGTGTGGCCCGGCTAGGGATGTTTGTAGAGGACGGGCCTGGGAGCAAGATGCAGGTGCCCAGGCAGAGACACTAGGCAGGTCTGGGTCAGAGAGGGTTAACTCCTCTATGATGCTTCTGGGACTCTGCTGGAAAGTAGAGGTGACAGCTGATTCCTGGCCTCACAGGTGTGATGGGGAATGAGGTCTGGGCTACCACTCTAGGACAGAGGTGCAGGAGAACAAAGTGACCACAGCGGCCCCTGGTAGAGAGAACTCTCCTCCAAACAGGAACAGGGTCACTGGGGAGACAGGAACCTGGAGCAGAGAGCCAGGGGGCTCATAGTTCCTGAGCACACAGGAGATTTATCTTAGGTGGCTTAGAGGTGCTTTGAGAAAAAAAACGTATAAAAAGTGAAAACATCAAAGTAGCTTCAAAGGACGAAGAGAATCGTGCCATGTTTCACAACTTGCTAAGCCTCTCAGCAGCTTTAAGCCTCTCTTATCAAGGTCTGGACAATGACCACACCCAGGGGTGTGCTTCAGGCAGGCTGGGAGGTTAGGGAGCACACACCCCTGTCCTGGGCTGCCACCCCTCCACTGTGACAGGTCACAAAATAAGCCACATGCCAGATGCTAGCCACCTGTCCAGCCAAGCTGTCCGGCTATAGGGGCTCTCCAACCTGAAGTCCAGCCCAGCTTGGGTGCATCCAGCTCAGGAACGCCCCAGGGTCATCTGAACCCATGGAAACTGTGACATTGCCCTTCTCGTCCTTGTCCTTCTGCATTTTGCCACATTTAACTCCATGGCTTCCACAGCCTCCTCGAGGCCCTGGGGGAAGTGATTTGTGTGAATGACGAGGTAAACCAAGAAGTTTATATGGCAAAGCATGATTGATTCCCTGGGGTTTTATTGTAATAACTTTAATCTTCTGGAACTCATCTGGTATGAATTTAGGAACCATGCAGCATTTCGCTGAAATTCCCCCTTAATGCAGCCTTCACTCTGCTGGTCTTAGTGGTTACAGTGTTTGCCATATTTATGATTTGGCCCCAGGCTCCTTATTAATGAGCCTTGAAAAGAGGGTGTGGAATGTGTAGGCGCCTTTAGTTGTGCTTTTCCTGGGGAGGAAACAAACAGAAATATCTACCTTGAAGTGCATGTGGGTTCTGCCTCCCTTGAAAGAGGAGTAAATCAGCTTGCGATTCCCCGGCCCCGTCAGGGTGGAGAAGTGTCTGACACCTGTAAGGTCTCTGAGCTCTTGGTGTTTGCAGATTAGGAGAGGGGGCGGGATTTCTGAGGTCTTTGTAACAACAAACTCAGGTCCTTCCTGAGTTTCTGGACCTGAGGCTGGATCCACTAAGATGAATTTTAAAAGGCCATGGGGTTTGGGGATCAGCTCCCTCTATTTTAACTGCTTTCCTGGTCAACTCTGGCTGCACTGGACTTCAGGAGACCTGAGTTATACCCTGTTCCCGGGCTTACTGACTTTGGATAGGTCACCTGACCTCTCTTCCCACATCCATCCCTCAGTCCATCTAACAAACATTTCCTGGAGTGGCCTTACAGAAGGGTCCTCTGAGCTTTGTTTCCACTGGGCATTGGGGTACCAAGACCAGGGAAGCAGAGGCTGTACCCTAGTGATCTCAAGGTTTAGCGCATGCTCTGAGCTTGGCATTCAGGGCCTCCTCTGCAAAACTGCCTTCCTGGGGATAAAAATAGGTGCTACATCAGTGGGATGAGGAGTCAGCAGTCCACAGTATCCTGTCATGCCTGAAAGCCTTTACAAATAGGTAGAAAAGCAAATAGACTTGCCCTTGTAACCTTATTGGAGCTGGGTAGTGGCCAGCTGAGATGGTAAGAATCATGACACCTCAAGGTGCAAAGTGCACACCACTTCACAGTTTACGAAGCACTTTCACACATACTTATTCCTTGCAGCAAGATGCTTGGTTAGCACTGTTTGTAAGTGAGGACTCCAGCACAGAGGCTCAGCACTGTTGCGTGACTTTCCCTGCAACACAGAGGAGGAGCTGCTGCCTGATAGAGACAGGCTTCAACCAGACAGCCCAGATTTTAATCCTGGCCACTCACCAGCTCTAGGGCTGGACAAGTTACTAATGTCTCCTAAGCCCATTTCTTTCTTAGGTTGACAAATAGCAATAAAATTGCCTGTTTGGTGGAGTTTGTGTGTCAATTACAACACATGTCTATTTCCCAGGAGTGTGCCAACACATAGTAGATGCTCCATAAACCTCAGTTCAACACCCTGCTTCTTTCCCCTCTGTGTTTCATGCACAGAAAGTATCCCATCAATATTAAATTACACTGCTAATCAGAAGAGAATGGTCAATCCACACACTTGCTGACCGGTCTGTAGGAATGCTGGTGATGCTCAGCAATGGCTCTTGGGTCACCTGGTGGCTAGTGTCATCCATGCCTTCCTTGTCTGGCACTGTCTACTGTGAGCTGGGCATTAAGGGACCTGCGTGGACCTGGAGTTCCAAAACCCACAAAGCAGCCACTTGAGCCCCCCGTGCCACTCTTCGCCCATGCTGGGCCTCGCTAGGCCATATGACAGAGGAAGGGCATTGTTTCTCTGACCAGGCATCCTGAACATCCCACTAGGTTTTGAAAAAATCCAACAGAAAGAAATAGGGAGGAAAAAGCCAGCTGCTCGAGCCTAGGTCAGACTCTGAACCTTGCCAGCTCTCTGCTCCTGCTCTTTCTAGCCCCCTCTCTGGGCCTGGGCCTCATCTACATCCCAGCAGCTGGGGTGGGAAAGGAGGGGGAGGGGAGTTAAAATGCAAGGACTCTCCAGTGGGATCAGGACAGCAGCCACATAACCCAGATCTGCAGTAGCCCTGGTGAACCGCTGTCACCAAGACCCCCGGGGCCTGGACCCCAGTGGGCGGCTGGGGCTGGGCTACTCCACGCTGCTCCTCCCCCTCCCTGCTCAGGGACCTCACTGAGGCCCCCATGTTCCTAAAGACCAAACCCAGGGGCAAAATATGGAAGGGGGACCATAGTCCCCTTCTGTGGAGCAACTGCTCTCCCTCACTTCAAATACGAGGAAGGGGAGAGGGAGGGAGAGAGAGGGAGAGCTAGTCTTCCCTGAGACACAGACCCTTCCCTTCCTCGGTCTATTTACTAGAATTAGTAAGTAAATGCCCCCGCCTTGGCCTGAGCTAATTCAGTTGGGTTTTCGTCATTTGTAACTGTAAAAATGGGCTAATGCAAAAGCCCTTGCACCAGGTTTGGAGACATTCTACTCTAACAAGGTGGTGGAAGTTTTATATCCCTGCTGTTTCCATTATAAAAGTTTCTTAAAATCACATTTCATCTTAAACTAGGCCAGATCACTATTCTGAAAGGTGTCCCATGAAACTCCCCTTGGCACCCTGAAATTTCACAGAGGCCCGGTCCACTCAGCTGGTGCAAGCTGGCCACTCACACCCAGGAGCCTCCTGGGTGCGTGGATTCCTCTTCTGGTCCACATGCAGCACCTTAACTGGCCAGGTTCCTCTCCTAACACAAAATTCTTCCTGAGATGAGACTTGGCAAGGCAAGGGGTAGACAGTGGTAGACTCTGGGATGGGCCACCAGGTCCTCCTTCGAGGCTAAAGGACTTGTTTCTCCCAAGTGCTGGGGGTGCCACTTGCTGGTGGCCACCTGGCAGCCACACCGTCAGAAGCTGTCCTCTGCTGGGGAGGAGCCTTGCCCAGGGTCACGCCTCTTCCAAGGGCAACAGAATAAGCAACCATTTGAGGTGGAAGCATGAGGGCCCTGCTGCCTCAGAGTCCCATGGGATTGACTGGGACCTTTTGAAGTCTGCGTCACAGTCCAACTTCTCCCTCTGCCCACTTCTGCCCACTTCCTTCCCTCCCCATCCACAGGTGTCAACCATGGGAGCACTCCTGAATAAACCATCTACATATTAACAAAACACACAGATAAAAGACAGGCTGGGGGCTGGCCCTGTTGCATAGTGGTCAAGTTTGCGTGCCTTTGGTGGCCTGGGGTTTGCGGATTCAGATCCTGGGTGCCAACATACATGTTGCTCATCCAGCCATGCTGTGGTGGCGTCACACATGCAAAATAGAGGAAGATTAGCACAGATGTTACCTCAGCGACAAGCTTCCTCACCAACAAAAGAAAAAAAGACATAGTCTCTGATCCCAGTTGTCCTGGGCTCAAACAGTCTCAGGGGCTCCTTCTTGCCTACAGAACTCAGCAGCATCCCCAGCTGTGGCCAACTGTGGGGGTTCATGTCATCTTGGACATGTCCTGCCATGCTTGACTGGGTGGAGTCAGCTGCCTGAGAGGATGTCTGCAGAGAAGAGTGAAGCGGCATGAAACTGTAGGTCGAGGGACAGGAGGGCTGTGGAAGGAATTCTAGTTCCTGGCCAGGCCCTTCTGTGTGGGTCTAGATGGCTGAAAGTGGTGCTGCAGGCAGATGGAAGCTTTGCGGGGCATGTCGTCCGGGTGGCAGAGTGTGGCACAGGCGAGAGGAAGGGCCCGCTCCACACTTTCTACCTTGCCAGCTAGAGAATGGACAGCTTGAGAGGCGTGGAGCACTGAAGGCAGCTTTAGGGTCAGTCCGAGCAGCATGACCAGTGTCAGCGTGTCCTCAACGAGCCATGTGGACCAAACATGAAAGAGCAAGCGGGTGGAGCTGGATGCCCCTGGGCACTCCCTGGGCCCTCCAGGGCAGGGCCAACATGAAGGGGGCTCCAGAGAAAGAGAGGAGAGTTACTGTTTCCTGCAAATGCAAACCCATTTGTGCCCACAGCCTGGGGGGTTGGGGACACCGAGGACTGAAGAACACTTCCCTACCCCTTGGTCGGACACCCCAGATCTCTGTGACCTGGTCACAACCTGCCTCCCTGTTCAGCCCCGTGATTTCCCCTCATGCATCTGCTACTCCACAAATCACACTCCTTCCTGACCCCAACACGCCTCCAGCGTCCTCACCCTCATTTCTCCTTCCACCCACTGCATTTCCACTGTTTAGATCTTTTCAGCCTTCAACATCCAGCTCAGATACACCCCACTTCATCCAACCTTTCAAACTGGCCCTGCCATTTGCCTCTCTCCTCGCCCTCCACCCCTCTCCTCCTCCTCTCCTGGACACACGCGTATTCTTGTTATAACTCCAGACCCCAGGCCCATCACCCTGAGACGCCTGCTCCACCAGCCCTGAGAAGGTTTGTGCAGCATGAAGGGAAGGGAGAGCCCAGGATTTGTGGTTCAGTGTGAGTTCAAATCCCATCTTTTCCATTTACTGGTGACAAACTCCTTGAGCCTCAGTCTCCTCATCTGGGACAGATGGCTGTGCAACAACATGTAGGCACTGAGTGTCATGTCAAGTCCCTTCTGCCACTGTTGCTGGGGCTCTAAGGACTTCTTACTAGGAAGTAGAAGAGCTTTTGGGGAGTTTGGGTTGTCCACTCTGCATGAAAGCCATATCTTTGGGGGCCAGCTCCCGCCAGGACTTCCAGTCACCCCTGAAAGGGAATGAGGAAGAGCCCAGGAGAATGCCAGGGACAGAGTGAGCCCTTACCAGAGCAGTGCAGAGTAGAGGCAAGGAACACCCTGGGGATGGCACCGGGTGCCAGGAGGAGAAGTCTCAGTGGGCAGGTGTGACTGCTGGGATTGGAGATGTGGCATCACTGAGATGACTTGCTTTGTAAGGTCACCCAGGGAAAGAAAATCCACAGGGTGTGGAAGGAGGAGGCAGGGAGGATGTTGAGTGCCTACACAGAGCAATGGAGGAGCTTCCCCAGATCCTTTCCCCAAATAGCCCCCAGGGGGGAGGGGGCTTACTGGGCAGGAGTACAAAGCTTTCCATGGCCGCTGGCTGGCCTTTCTCACCATTACCCCACCCTCCCTGAGCTGACCTACCAGAGGCAGTAAGCGTGGGGCCAGCGTGGGGCTCACATCCACGTTGGCCTCCAAAGCATCCCAAACCTGCAGCCCCACAGGCCAACTGGGTTCTGTCCAGGGTGCCTGGTGTTGGGTGGAGAGTCTGGCTGCAATTCTGAGTGCATCTCTTCCCTCCTCATCTGTGATCAGAGCTGAACCTAGGAACTGCTGAGCAGTTTACTCAGTCTTGCAGTGGACACTGCAGTCCCAGGCTAAGCTGGAGAGGTAGAGGAGGCCAGAATGGGGAGGTTAAGGCTCTTTCCTGGGTGCACTGGGTACTGCCACCCACTGGCATCCCTCCTTGCTGGGAACAGACTGTCTCTCTGAGCCGGAAGTGGAGAGTGGACACTGTGAAGCCTCACAGGCAGATCTCTGTCCAGTCCAGTTTCTTCCTTTTTCTTTTCTTCAAACTAAACACATCTACTATCTGGCAACCTAGGGAGACAAAGGTCAAATTTTGCACACATCAAGTATTTCTGCCTGAATAAACAAGTTCTTTTTTTTTTTTCTTGGTCCCTTATTATGCTCAGAATCGATCCAGCTGTTCACAGCTAGGTGACGTCCTGGCCAAGATATACTCTGGGGCAAGGACAGGCACATACCTGGACTGGCTGAGTAGTGGAAAGGAAGAGGAGGGTCTCACTTCTGGGGCCTGGGAGGGAGATGTCTGCACTTGTTCAGGGATGGGGGAGGAACAGGTGGCCACCCATCCCGAGCCTGGCCCTGCCCTCTCCATCTCCTTGGGGTCCTGGAATCGGAAGCTTACTCCAGGGTGGCTGACTGACAAGGACACAAACAAGTGCCATCTTCCTGCTATGGAAATGCTGCTCCTGGAAAATGAATTCCCTCTCTGGACCTAAGTGCAGCTCTAGTGCCCTGCCCTTGCTCCTGTCTCCTTCGACCTCCCCCTTCCTCTTCCTCAGTGCTAATGGAGAACTGGCTCTGGGTAAAGTGACCAATTTATCTTCACTCTCATCTCCCATGGTTCCTAGGCCTGCAGGCAGGCTGGTTCTCACTGAAACCAGGATTGCCCAAATTCCAGGGCTTGGAGCTTACAGAAAACAAGCTCCCATTTAAGAACCTGTTAAGGGATCAAACTGAAAGCAGTGAGGGGGGAGAGGTGAGCAGTGGGGGACGCGAAACCTGTTTTCCTTGACATCAAGGCTGATTTGGGACCAACTCTGTGCAGACCCCTGCCTGAAAAGCCCCCTGTGTTGAGACTGAGGTGGGGAGCTTGCAGGAGTCAGGCAGTAACTGTTGGAGTGAACTGTTTTTCCAATGTCTTGCTAAGGCCAAATCTACCGGAGGAGCCAGGAGACTCACCTTCGCCCTTGAATGACTTGCTCCTTCTTGCTCCCAGCCCTCTCCGTGTCTGCACCAGTGTTGGAGATCGTGCAGCCAAGGGGGTGACAAGCCCCCGGACCTGCATCTCCACCCGCTACCTTAGTGACCTCCCTCAAGTGTTTGAGTCCTGGATTCCTCACGGGGAATGAGGATGGGACCATGCCTTACTGCAGTTCAGTGGGAGAGAGAAACGCACATGAGAGCTGCTGTGTGAACCAACAAGAGCTATTAACTGGGAAGAAATAAATAATAATAATAAATGCTGTTATTCCTTGCACTTATACAGGACAGCAGTGTCATTCTCAGAGCTTCTGGCTCTGCCTAAAGGGAAGAGCAGATTCAGTCCCCTCTTCCAGCTCCTCTAACCATCTGCAGCCCGTTTTGAATCATCCTAGTCTACGAATCCAGTGTCTGAGCATGACCTTAGTCACGAGGATTTCGGGTTTGCTAGGGCACGGTCAAGTGAGCCCCTCTTCAGGGGCCCAGAGAGCCATGCCTGGAACCCCCCAGGAAGGTGCTGGTGGGCACGGAACAGTGGGAGCTAGTGCCATGGCTCCCAAGGGGACCCAGCCCCTGGCTCACACTGCAGCTCCCAGCAGGCCCGGTCCTCCATGGCTCTGCAGGCCCCATGGCAGGCTGCAGACATAGACCAAAGGGACCCAGGCCTCATTCTGGTCTTCAGAGTCAGCTGTTCTGTAGGTTCATTAAACTGCCTCCCCTTGCCTCTCGGCAAAGCCTAGCAGTGTGTCTCAGACTTCTACCACACACCAGAAATGTACCCGCAGTGGGCCCAGGGATCAGGAGGGAGTCTGTACTTCTGCATCCAAAGCCACCACAGGCACTTCCACATCCACACCAGGGGCATGAGGGAAACACACAGGCCGTATCATGAGCCCTGGTCAGAGCCTAGACTGTGCTGCCAGTTCATGTGGTGCTGGGAAGTCCTTCATTCACTTCTGAGCCCAGGCATCTGCATCGGAAGAGTGGGATAACCACACTTGCCCTGCAATGCTGCTGGGGAGCTCAGATGAACTGGCAGTGTGACCTGTCTACGGAATCATCGGGATCTATCTGACATTCCGCCACACTGCAGTTGTCACAGCACACAGGACCTGTAACTGCAGCCACCTGAAGAGGCAGCTGGGCGCTTGGTCCCTGGGGAAAGATGCCTGTCCTTGTAAGTTTAAGCTTTGATTCCCTTCAGACTTCAAGATCTTTGCCGGGTTTAATGGGCTCTTTCTACGGAGGCTGCATGAGACTGTCGTATAGCTAAGACTACCATCATTGCGCGTGGTATATCAAAAAAGGATGAGACTTCTGAGAGCTCTGGGACAAAATACAGCTGACAACTGCACAACCAGTGGCACTGTTGGACCAGGTACAAACCAAGGCCATCCATCTCAGTTGATAATGGCCTAAGTGTGAAGAGCACCTCGCCCCATCCGGCCAGGACAGTACAATATGCTTTTCTTGGCACACACTGGGCAGGGGTGCCTGACTCCTCCTGAGTTATGAGCGCTCGGGGTTTGGGCTTCCTGCTCAAAACCTCAACTCCAGTCAACTGGTAGACAGAATTATACTCACACTGACCTGCTGAAGAAGCCGCAGAAGTAAATATTGCCTCAGGTCAGAGCTCCTCCTGGAATGTCAGAACTTTGTTGAAAGCTGCTGAGGCAGGAGTAATACATCACCACCACCCGCCTCTGTTTACAACCGGGTAATGCCTTTTATGACCACCTCTCTCTATCCTGAATATTTGTTTTATTGCCCCTGTAGGGAGATTTTTCCATTTGGCAAAAATCATCAGACGGTTTCAGTCATGTTAACAACTGCTCATTAAATGCAGAGGAGTAAACACAGAAATAAAGGTTTGTTTCTTTGCTATTTTTTTCCTCCTTTTTCTTTTTGGAATTTATGGAAGAAAATCATGGGACGGGCAGTGGAGGATGAAGAGTGCTCAGACATTTCTCTCCTTAGCTCCTGCCTGGGTGGGCATTCCCCAGCAAGCCCTCCCTGCCTTTCAGAGAGGCCATTCTTTCAGCGAGAAGGAAATGAAGGTTTTGATCTGTTTCAAGGTGAGGGCTTGTTTTGAGATCTCTGCGTTTTGGACCCTTGATGCTTGATTCTTCTTCCCCTGTGGTCCAGGAAGCAGGAAGCACCCCTTTCTGTTCATGGTGGAAAAGGAGTCTCAGGACTAGAGCACTTGGAGAGGATTGATGCGGAGTATTGAAGAGGAGAGTCAGGTGGATGGGTGGGTGGATGGATGGATAGATGGATGGTTGAATGAATAGATGTGTGGGTGGATAGAAGGATGGATGGATGGGTGGTGGGTGAATAGATAGAGGAATGGATAGACAGATGGATGGGTGGTGGAAGGGTGGATGGATAGATAGAAGGTTGGATTGCAGATTTCTTAAACTAACTATAGCACCTCTTGGTGGTACAGCCTAGGACTCTGAGGCAAAACTTGGGCACTATACAGAGACAAAGGAAGCAATAATGGTCAATAAGTCTGGCTGCAAACATAGAAGCTTCATTCTGGCAACCTAAGAAGAGAAAGGTTGCTGGAAGCTGGAAGCCAGTGAGGCTGCCTGGGTGAGGTCTGAACTCCCAGTCAGCATGCTTGATTTGCACTGTTTAAAAAAAAAACAACAACTCTAATTTAAACATTCCTTATTTGATAAATTATCCCCAAACAAAAATATCTTTTAATGATCAATTTGTTTAACCTCCCCAATCTGTTTCTGAGCAGTGGGGTGGGGGGATGGGTACCTTACTGGTGTAGGGTGATCTTCCCCACCTGAGTCCACCTCCCACTTACATTCCCTGGGCCAGGCTGCCAGTGGGGCCTGCCTTGGCACTTGGCATTGAAAGCCTCTCCAGGCAGCCTCCGTGTAGGGTCTTCTCCAGTGGATCTGTGCAGCAAGACTCCAGACTCCTGGCCACAGGGATGGAAGGTGGAGAAAGAAGTATAAGTACCCCCTCTGAAGAAGGAAGGCCAGTGAGGCTGGAACCCTGGCTTCTCTGACTCGGGGGCCAGCTGTGTGGGCAGCAGGCCCAGCTCCTCCTCCACAACCCACAGCAGCTCTGGACCTCTTTCCTCATCTGCAGATCCCTCCAGAGCAAGCTACTGCTCACGTGATGCTCATTCCTCAGGTGAGGGCTCCTCCCCTTCCCCCATACACAGCACATGGCACCTGAAACAGAAGGATAAGTTGTCAGTAGCTGGGCTTCATAAACAGCTGCCTGGACAAGAGGAAGAGGAGGGTTGGTGATGCTGGGGAGAACGGGCCTGACTCTCCTTGCCTCAGGCATAACCATAACTAATTCTGGAAGGTCGGGGTGGGGGCTAGTGTGGTATTAAACCGCTGATAGCAGAAAGGAGAGCAAAAAAAGATCATTCCTGTACTGCTTTAGTGCTGTACTTTCCAGCATAATAAAGCTGTTGTAAGAAAACTCAAGAAATCTCATCATTGAGATAGTGGGTGATTCCAGACCTTGCCTTCTCAGCACCCTTCCCATCCTCTGCTCACGTGTCCTGAAGGCCCAGGCAGAAAGCCCACAAATAGGGGTTCTATTGTGCTGCGAAGAGCAGACACTTTGGAGGAAGGTTATCAGACTCAGCAAATCCAAGACACCTAATTAAACTTGAATTTCAGATGAACAAAGAACAATTCTTTTTAGTAAAATGGAATATTTCGGACATATTTATACTAAAAATATGACTCGTTTATCTGAAATTCAAATTTAACTGGGTGTCCTAGTTTTCTACAGGAAACCTACTCTTCTCTTCTTCACCAGGAACAGCCCTGCTCAGAGCCAGGCTGAGCTGACTTAAATCTCAGCTCTCTCGAATAACTTTGTTCTCTTACGTTCCAAATGTTGGGAATGGGTTAACATTGAATTCACCTCATAGGGTAGATGTGAGGATAAAAGAGGCAAAAAGTGAATCACACTGAGTGACTCCTGCACAAATGTTATTTATCCTCCCACGGTTCACAGTGCCCGTCACCCAGGGGTTCATAGTGGGGGCTGGTGCATACTCCAAGATCCTTCACCAGAGCTTCAGGTGCTGAGACCAATCTACTCAGAGGCAGGGGTAACAGGACAGAGGGGCGGGGTTAGGAAGGCAGAGCAAATCTGGACCTGACTCCACTGATTTTGGTGATGAGGTGCAGGCAGAGTTGAGTTGGTATGTGGGAGCTAGTGTAGGGGCTGGGACACAGACCTGCACTATCAGGACCTTTAGGTCTGATTTGCCCTTGAACATCAGCCCTGTTAGTCTGATGCTCCTGAAAAATGCTCCAGAAAATACCACTCCTGCTTTAGGAGTGTCAATCAAGGGAGAGGTTTTGGGAACAGCCAGCTTAAACAGATGATCTGGCTTGCTGGATGTGCATATTCACCCAGGGTGACCCCTGCCTGTGTGGGTGCCCCAATGCCAGCCAGACCCCAGCACAGCCCTGCATCCGGGAGCCCTGGCTTGGCCTCCCCAGGATTCTTCCCTCCTGGATGGCTTGCGGCTCTTTGGAACTAGCTCCTGAGGTCAATTTGGGATCCAGTTGAGGAAAACATGGCCAGCTGTACAGATAGTGAGCCTTGACGATTTTCCAGAATTCAAAGACGCTGGTCCCAGAGAGCTGTGCCTTTGTCCCTGGCTGGCTCTGCCATGTTGGCTGAGATCTTCAACCACTCTGAGCTTTGGGTTCCTTGTCTTCAAAGCTGAGACATTAGGGCTTATTCAGCGAGTTGGGTCTTCGTAAGAAACAAATGTGACAAATTCAGAGAAAGCAAGTTGAAGTCCTATGTGAATATCTTCCCAAGGGCCTTCTCCATGCCAAGTGGTTTCACACTTAGTAAATCCCAACACCACCCCTGAGAGCTAGTGTACCCATTCCACAGATGACAGCCTTGAGACCCTAAAGGATTTGTCTTTCTCAAGGGGCCTCCTGGCTCCCAGGGTGGGACACCAGCTCGTGAACCCAATAGGAGGTGTCAGAGGTGGGAGAACAGAGGTGGGTGGGAGGGGGGCAGCAATGCAGCTGTTTCCTGGCGTGCCCCTCTAGGCACACCCCAGAAGATGGGAGGGGAAGGACTTGCGATCGGAGGGACAGAGGGGTGGGACCTCACATGTCTCACAGTCTGCCCAGGGCCTGAGCACTCCTGGCTGAGCATTCTGTGGCCTCACCTGGATGACAAGGGTGAGGAAGATGCCATATCTCCTTGTATGATTTTGTTTTACTACTTTGGGGACAAATGGTTTGTTTAGAAATTAAGAGAGAGTGTGAAATAATACAAAAGACGGTCATTATTTAGGCAGCCTTTTCTTTCTGTATCTTTTTCTATCACTATCTGAATTTTTGCTATACCCCCAATCACCTAGACTATTGCATGCTATGTTAGTCTAAATCTACTTAATTTTTAAAACTTAAATCATATACTTAAAAAATGAAATCAGTCTTGAGAAATATATGAATGCTTCAATGCGCTAGTTGCATTTTTTCTTTATTATTTTTAAAAATAAATATGTAAATCTATATTTTTAAAAATAATGTTTTCAGAGTACCACCCAAATTCATCTTGTCAGTTACACACTGGTAAACAATGATTTGGTGCAAAGCTTCAAACTTGTAGAAGGTCCTCCCCTCAAGCCAAGCCACTGAACTCTGAAGGAGTGAACAGCCCAGGCCGGGAGGAGGGCCGCCGGCAGACACCTAGACTGGGCACCACGGTCTAGAGACCATTACACACACTCAGGAGGTGGAGGTGCACCTGCCCCTTAACTCAACAGCCAGACTCCTGACCCACCCCCCACACTTTGAACTCTGCATGATTAAGGTGTCCCTGAGGAGCAGCAGCTCTGAGCTGAGCGTGGGAGAGATCTGGAAGATCACAAAGGGAAGGTGGCATTGCTTTGGGCGTGATGGGGAATGGAGTTCCCGGCACAGAAAGAAAGGTGGAGCCTTTTAAACAGAGATAGCGACATAAGCAAAGGACAGAGAAGAAAGGGTGATGGGCTCTCCTGCCCTGAACTTGGGAGGTGGCCCTGTGGCTGAGGGAGAGCCCAGGTTAAAGAGGCACAGTCTGAGGGTCCCTGGACCCCCAGAGCGTTGGCCAGAACAGAGTTCTAAATTTAAATAGCTTGCCCACTGAAAAATTGTGGAAATTTTACTGAAAACACAGACCTCTGGCTTCCTTATTTAAAGTCCTAACTTCCTCCCCTTCCCTCTGCTCCATTTTCCTGTAGCACTTAATGATCTTCTATAGACTATGTGCTTAATAGCTGTCCTTTAGTACTCTTTTCCTGTCTCCCGGACCCCTAGGATGTGAACTCCAGGAGGACAGGGGTTTGGGGAGGTTTTTTGGTCCCTTTACTTAAATATTTCAAACACCTAGCCCGTGTCTAGCACATAATAGTTGATCAGTAAGTATTTTAACGACTGAATGAAAGAAGTGATCAGCACTGACCGGTCCCACGCTAATGTCTATCCAGGGGTCGCGGGGCGCGGCCAAGCAGGAGGTCCTGATTCCTCTCCGCCCTGTCCACGTGGGTCCCTCCCAGTGGCTCTCCTGGGCTGCTGGGTCAGCATCAGATTTTGTGGCAAAGAGGAAGCAAGCTAGAGGTTTTGGCGTTTGCTTTGGCCAGACTTGCGGGCGAGGCTCCGCGCGGCTCCCGCTGCGCTCTGGGCTCCATGGCGCGCCGCCGGGCTGGCTGCGGGATCTATGGCGGAGCCCTGCAGCTGTACCCTGCTGCTCAGCCATCAGGGCCTGGACTCAGCCGTGCCGCACCAGGAGCCCAGGGGAGGGGGACCGGGAGTCGGGGGAGGGGGGACTTCGCCACCAGAGGGCGCCCGAGCCCAGCCGCCGTGCTTTGTCTTGTCCGCCGCCTGCCAGGGTTCGCAGGCTTGGAGATAACTAGTCCACGCTCCGGAGACCAGGTGGAGGCGTGAGGATGCCCGAGGATTGTCTTCCCCACTGGATTGTTAGTTAAGTGCAGGGATCAAGTAAGTAAGGTTCCCGGCCCTAGGCCCAGTGCCCCGAAGTAGGCTCGGCCAGATGTGAATGAATGAATGAATAAGTGAGTGCAGGTTCAGAGCGCACCTAATTGGGCGCGAAAGTAGTTTCGGAAAACAAGACACACATGGCCCTTGTCCCGGAGCTCTCACAGCTTCCTGCAGACCACCCCCTCGCGTGGCCCTCAGCTGGAGCTGCTGAGCCCAGGCCAGCGGGGCCCGCCCACTCCTCAGATGGCCAGGACTCCGGGGCTCCCCAGAGACAAATACCTGTTCCCCACCGCGCGTCCCTCGGGTGGACGCGTGGATAGAATTCACTCCATTGTCCGGCTATGCCAGTAAGAACATGGGGAGGTGGCTGGAGCGTCCCGTGGTCACTAGCGAGACCCAACAGGGCGCTCTTCTCACCTCCGCGCCTCCTAGGACGCCTGCCTGCACTCCTCCCTGCTCGGCTGCTCTTTCTCAGAGTATCTGGGTTAGGGCGCCGCGGCGGCGGCCTGCCAGAAGGGCTGGACACCGCTGAGGGACTACCCACGGTGTTCTCTGCACCAGAAAGACAGTCGCCAGGAGCACCCTCGGGGTGGGAGGCGGGAAGAAGAGGAGTTCACTCAGCACTTTGGGTCGTCCAGGGCATTCACTGGGGAGAGGGAGAAAATGGTGACGTTTAAACAGTTATTTCCAGCTTCCCTTTATTGGATACTATGTGTCGGACTCTATGCTGAGCACCGTCCGGCACTGGGGAGGCAAGTCGGTCCGTCCTCCAGGCCCATTCGGTGGAACCGCACAGTCGAGAGAAGAGAGGTACAAAGGGCCAAGTAAATTCACGCTTACTAAGAGCCTCCAGGGCGAAGTGCTTTTGTTTCCTTTGGAGGCACAGCATCCTATTTTAGGGGCCCAACTCTACAGTGAGGAAACTGAGGCTCGCTAGTAACTGATAGTGTTGGCTGGGAATAGGAGTCCCTCTGACGGTAGAGACCGGACTCCTTCCCTACCGCCAAGCTTTCCAGGCCACTGCGCGGTGAGCCCGGGTCGGTGTCACCTCGACGTCCTGCACTCCGAAAACAGGACTCTCTTAGTTACCTCGGGACGCCGCCGGCCCAGCTGGCCCTCACCCCTAGGACCGACTTGTTTGTGTTTCCTTGGTTCTCACTCAGCTCCTGCGGGACTCAATCTCTCCATCTGCATGATGGGAACAATGACCAGATCAATAACCAACCTTCCTCTGGGTTCCTCGCTGCAGGTCAGGCCTACAGAGAGGGGCCCAGGGGAACCTGAGGTCAAAGGCCGGAGAGCACGGCAGATCCCAGAGCACTCCGGGGGCGCAGGAGGGGTGGGAAGGAGGGGACGGGAGAAGCTGCCGTGCGGGGAGAGAAGCGCGTGCGAGCCCCCTGCCTCCGCAGGGATTCGGCTCCAGGCCCGCCCCTCGCCGCGCGCCCCGCCCCGCCCCGCCCCGCCCCGCCCCGCCCCCTCTCGCCTCTAAAGTGCTAGGCGCGCGCCTCCCGCCGCCGCACTTTCACTCTCCGCCGCCGTGTCCTCTCCGCGTCCGGCCTCCGTCAGCCCGCAGCCTGCCCGTGCCATGGATGCCAAGGTCGTCGCCGTGCTGGCCCTCGTGCTGGCTGCGCTCTGCCTCAGCGACGGTGAGTGCACTGGGCGGCGGAGGCGTAGGCAGGGCGCAGAACTCAGCGCCCAGTGCGGGGCCGCGGCTCCCCTGCCCTCGCCAGGACCGCCCTCAACGAACCCAGTTCGCGCCACTGTGCACAGGAGAGGTTGAGGCAGTCCACTTCGCAGGGCGCCCTTCCGCGTGGTGCAGTGGCCAAAGCCCGGTGCGTTGCACCGTCCGCGCTGAGGCTTCGCAGTACGCAGCCGGGCTCGGGTTCCAGGACGGCGGGGGGCCGCCAGACCTCGAGCGGGCTGCAGAGCGAGGTCGGGCAGGACAACTGGGTGGGAGCGCGCGGAGGGCGCGTTCGGGGAGGGCGCGGGGTGTGGCGCCAAGTCAGGAGCCGCGGGCCCCAGGCCCTTGCCGCCCAGCCCGCAGCTAGTACCGTCGCGCGCTAGGCTCGGTTGCCAGAAGCGAGTGGGCTCCGAAGACCCGCTGCGCTGGTGCTGGAGGTGCGATCGGCAGTTCGTGTGGGAGAGAGCGCTTTGCAAAGCTTTTGCAAAGCTTCGCGGCGTGCTTGTCGTGGCGGTGCAATTGGGTGCCGCTCCGTGGCATCCCCTTCACCAGAGGCCAGCCCTCTCTGCACTGACCCTGGCGCGTCTCCGCGGGCGAATCATACCGCGCAGCTGTTGGGTTTGCGCGGCTCGCCTGGCCATGCGTCTGCACATCTCCACGGTCCGCAACGACGCGGGGAAACTGGGCGCGTGTCCAGCCACTGCCTCCCTGCCTGTTCCCGGGGTCACCAAAGGGAGGCCCAGGGGCCGTCCAGGTCGCTCTTGCCCCTCCACAGCCCCCACAACACACCTGCAGACAGGCACCTTTGTCTCTGGCCAAGCGAGGGCACTACCTTGGAATGAGCGCTGCAGCAAAGTTCAATCGCCAAGGCCTTAGGCCACTGAGAAAGGTGGTGTCCCGTTTCACTGGGAGAGGGAGAGAGCTTTTTTTTTTTCTTTTGAAGCTTAAGAGAAATCTCGCTGTTTTGTCACAGGACACTGTTGCTGCAAGCCAAAATAAACTGTTGTCTCCGAACACGGAAAACAAAACCATGTTAGGCCGCGCTGCCCTTTCTTGGCTGCATGCGAAGTTTCGAAGGAACCCTGCAAAGGGCTGAAGCACGCTCTGAGCGCTTTGGTGCTGCTGCGGTCTGCGCAGCACCGGAGCGCCTGGAGCGCTAGGCTGGGTTCGGCCGCGGACCTGGCATTGCACCGCGGCATCCTTGGCGGCGGTGGTCCTGGAAGCCAGTGTGGGTAAAATGAGCATGCCTGCTGCTGGGCCAGGCTGGAGGGCCTGGGCTAACAGGGATTGGCAGCTGAGGGCCTGGGAAGTGTTCTTTAAAAGTGCAGCAAGTTTTGCTGATCAGAACTGCAGAGGGACAGGGCTGGAAGGCAACTTAGAATTTTTCGCCTAGCTGGAAAAGTATCTTAGGCTGTGTCTCCACATTGACCCCCAGGTCATGGGGAACCTTCTGGTTTGGACATTAACAATTGAGTGGTATGGTGAGAGTGGAGGTGTGTGCATCTCTCTGAGGAAATGGTGCTGCCCCCTCCCCTAGGGAGTTGCAGAAAAGACTGGAATGCAGGGACTCAAGTCCTTGAGTGCTGAGCACAGCTGAACTGCAGGGAGGACAGAGGAAGTGGGGGCCTCATCTACAGACTCCTCCTGACCCTGGGAAGGGTCGGTTGTTGCCCTCTGAGTTGCCTCTTGGCAGCTCAGTGGCCAGGTTAGAGTCCTGGGCTCCAGGCAGGTCTGGTTCTCCTTGCATGCATAGACCAGAAGGTACTTTTTGACCACCTGGAGCCTGTGTGCCCTCTGGCTGCATACTGAGTCTCAAAGCTGCACGCAGGAGACTTGTTCGGGCCCCTGCCCTCCCTCCACTGGCTGACCTCAGCCAAGCAGCTGGGCCCCTGGGTGCCCTGGGCTTCCAGGGGTTAAACCCAAGGTGGGCCTCATTCCCAGGCCTGGTTGGAGGGGCTGGCCAGGGCTTCTCTGCTGTAGAGTGCAAGCTTCTCTGAGAACTGCTCAGGAGCAGGGCCAAGTTCACTAGGTCCCAACCCCAGGGAACATCTGGGCCAGTCAGCCTTCTTGCCTGTACTCAGTCACATCCAGAACAGTTGGAAAAGTTGGTAATATTGACACAAAGCACAGTGGGTAGACAGAGCACCGAGTGTCTTGGTAAGAGCACTTGAGGAGGCCCTGTCACTTTAAAAACCTGTTGAAATTCCCCATTTGACAGGCAGGCAGCTGGGTCCTGGGAGCAGGAATAAGAATTACCTTTGAAGGAAATGAATAATCCCAGGGGGACAGAGGGGACAGAGGAGAAAAAGAGAAAGCCTGTGTTTTGAGCTCAGAATCTGCTCTGATTTCTGGCCTGATCTCCACTGCTTGCTTCGTGGAGTCACAGCAGCTTCTCAGACATGAGAGTAGCAGCCCCCTCCCCCAGCCCTGTGCTGCCCCTGCTCCTCTCGCACTGTGCACCTTCCAGCTCTTTGTTGCTCTGGGGTGGGGACCCTGTCCTGTCCCACCACCAAGGCCCCAGTTCTCTAGTCCCACTCAGCTCAGAAGGACCCATGAGAATTCCAGGGAAACCTGGAGGCAGGCCTCTCCGAGGGGAGACTGTGGCTCCTCCTTTCCCCGGGCCTCCCAGCCCCCAGCTCTGGGGTTGCTTTCCCAGGTGATCTGGTTACAGGGCAGTACAGACTTCCCTTGCAGGGACTCCTTGCACTTGCTAAAAGCCAGGCCCCAACAGCAACTTCTGGAGTCAGATGAGATGAAAACCTGAATGCTGCCCCCGGGACTCTCCAGTGTCATGAGTCACTGAGCATCCTGAAGCCGGGCTTTCTCCTTCCTGGTTTTCAGGGAGTCGAGTTTGGTCCTGGGGGCAGTGTGGTCTGCTTCCCGCCCCCATGCCACCCCAAGTCAGCAGCTAAATAGGCTGCTGTACCCAGGCCATGCCATCTCTCAACTGATGCAGCCTTTAGAAAAAAAATTAGCTAGTCCCTTCCTCACGAGGTTTCATGCCCCAAAGTGTAGAACAGAACCACGAGGAGGCCTCTGGGAGCTCTGTAAACAGGCAAACTTTTTTTTAAATCTCTGCACTAAATATTCTCAGACATACGTTTAATCCCTGATGAAAGGATCCACAAATTCAGATAATTTGCGGTATTAAGTAGGGCTTGGATAAAATCTGCAGGAAAAAAACCAGCCCACAAATCCCAGCCCCTCGGGGCTTGCAATTCTAGACTTAAAGGGTGAGCAGTGGGTTCTGCAGGAGCCCTTTGCTAATTTACACTAATGAGTGTCAATTATGGCATTTTGCAAATTGGTGAATTGGCAAACAAAGATGTAATATAACCCAGGAGGCTATAGCATCCCTGCCCTGCAATGAAAGCCACAATTGACTCCAGCCCCAAGAATCTCCATGCCTTCAGAGCAGTGCTGGGGAGAAGGTGGGACCCTGTCCTGCCCTCTGGGGACTCCAGGTAGGAAGCAAGCTGGGAGTCTTTTTTGGTTGCCTGGACTTAAGGTGAATGTGAGGAGAGGAGACAGGGGTGGGCCGGGCCGTAGCATTCCCAGGGGAGATGAAGGAGGCAAGAGAGCCTGGAGGCTCCTTTCTGCTCCCCTTCCCTGAGTAGGGAGGTCTTTCTAAGTTGGTCCTAGAGAAATTTATTTTGGACAGAAAAACTGGGAGCCTCAGTACTTAGACTGAAATTATCTCCTGTAATTGCTACCTTTATCTTGAGACGCCTCAGCTTCTTATTTTAATTTCCCTGCCCACCTAGAGTGTAGCTCTCTCCAAGAAGGGCCTTTTGCCCTCTGGCCCTGTAGAAGCTACTCCTGAGCCCATCCAGAGCTCACTGTGCTGCCCGAGGAGATGGTCTTTGCCAGGATGCACCCCTGACTTGTCCCATCACTCTTAATCCTACCATCATTCCACCATCTTAAGCCTCAGCTGCAGAAGCAGACACACGTGTATCCCCAAGGCCTGGCAGGGTAATGACAAGATCCTTGTTATCATTACTCTTCTAGGGAAACCAGTCAGCCTGAGCTACAGATGTCCTTGCCGGTTCTTCGAGAGCCACGTTGCCAGAGCCAACATCAAACATCTTAAAATCCTCAACACTCCGAACTGTGCCCTTCAGATCGTGTAAGTCTGAACATCATCGTCCAGGGATGTCACATCTAATGGGCATAGTAACACCTAACTCACAGGCTTGTTAAAGCTAGAGAAATGACACATGCGCGGAGTCCAGCCTTGAACTTGGCATCATTAGAGGCAGCTGTTATTATCACTACAAGGACTTTGAGTTCACCACCAGGCAGGACTTTCAAAAACCACTCTTACCCTTGGTGCCGTGCTGGCTCATCGTGGTCCTCATCTTTTCTTTCCATGCTTCCTCCCTTCAGGCAGCTGATGGCAGCACAGCCTCCAGACTGGAGAAACGTGGGCTTCACCAAAGTTTCTGTGGAAGTCCAGTAAATTTGCCAGCCCTTGGTTAGTGATGGTTTTGTCTGTGCTGCCAGTTTCAAGACTTTAGTGCTCTCAATTAATCCTTTATCACAGCACAAACTCACAAGACCCAAATTCAGTCATTTTTAACCATTTGGTGAAACTCAAAATTATCATCTCATTTAAGCATTTTCTCAAACATGACACATGAGTTTCTGTTTTTGCCGGTGTTGATGGCAACTGATAACATTTGATTTCATTCACATGGGTAAAGAGACCAACCAACATCACACCTACACAAGACACACAGATCTCTCGCCCGGTGTGGGTGCATGAGGAGAGCCTGCTGTCTGTTGCTGGCCTCCAGGTCTCCTGTGCCCACACTTGCACACAGCGAGCGTGGTCCTGTGTCTGGACGCCGGGAGGTGAGGCTCAGGTGCTCCTAGGGGAAGCTCACCTCCTGTGGGTTCCAGTGCTAAAAGTGGGGTGGGAACACAGAAGTCGGAATGAAAGCTGCAACTCCCTGAAGGCCTTTCCACCCAAGGCCAACTGTTTTTAGGTTTGATTTTCTTTGTCTTTTTTTCTTGCCTGTCTGCCTTGAATGTGTTTGTCGTTTACAGTCTGTTTTTGGCCACTAGAAGATGAATGTTTTTTCACTTACTTTGCTTATAATAAAATACTCTCTCTCCTTTGAGAGGTATTTTATCAGATACTGAATTTAGCTAGCATGAGCCTGTTTTCCAGGACAGATTGTGCTGGTTCAGTTGCCTGGGAATGCACCTCGAAGCTGAAGAAGCCAAATATAATTCTCAAGTCTGAGCCAGTACAAAATTAATATACGGCGGTACCCGGATTTGGACCTCCAACTGCCTTGCTTCGAGCTGTACCTTTCCTCTGCACACCTCTGTCACTTAATAGGCTGTGTGAAGACTCCCATGGATGTCCCCGAGCCACCATGATGGCCGTACCTGTCCTCATAGACCCATGAGTGGTGGGCAGGGGAGTCCTCAGGGTGCTTGAGAGTACCTGGTACCCAGGGCTTTATGGAGGGGACCCAGAGAGGTGAGTCCAGCTCCTCCCCAGGAGTTTTTAGGTAGGGAGGCTGTGAGTAGAACAGAGAAGTCGGAGGAAGGTGGGTTATGAACTTTTCAAAAACAAATGAAATCATGGAGCAGTCAGTGAACTTGTAAAATCTCTCTAGAAACCATTTTTCTGGCAAACTACATACACTATCCCTGTCCCATCCCACCCCCACACCGCAAATGCTCCTCTCCTTGCCCCCTCACTGCCCCCCCACCCCCGGCCCAGACCACTGCAGTACCTCTTTTCAGGTCTCCTGCCTGCAGGCTTACTCTTAAGTCTGTTTTCCATGTACTATCAAGGTTACCCACCAAAATAAAATCTGCTTCTGTCACTCTCCAGTTTAAAATCCTCCCAAGTTTCCATAACCTTGCAGATCAAGTCCCACTCCTGTGCCCCTTGCACCTGCTCCCTGGGCGTCCTGGCTCCTGTGCTCCCTTTGCTGTACTTGCTCTTGCCTTCCCTCACCCTTTGGTTTACTTGCCCAGCTCTTATCCTTCAAAGGCCAGCTCAGATGTTCCCCCTGTGAAGTCTCCCTGGAACCCCCCCCCCACCCAGAAGACTCTTTCCACTTCCCTGTATCTCTGCAGTGGAACTTGCCACACTGCTAGCTTTGTGTGTCCCCAGTGCCCCTTGAATCCCTCTGGAACCTGAGCCTGCTAAGGCGGGCACCTGGGCCAGGTAAGGGTCCTGACGTGGGGGCCAGATGAGCAAATGCCCACATCACAGCAGTGCCTCCTTCCGCTCAGCTGCACACTGTCACCCTTTCTGTTTTGGCAGGGCAAGGCTGAAGCACAACAATAGACAAGTGTGCATTGACCCAAAACTGAAGTGGATTCAGGAATACCTGGAGAAAGCTTTAAACAAGTAAGCACAACAGCCAAAAAGGACTTTCCACTAGATCCACTTGAGGAAAGCTAAAACCGTATGAGAGATGAAAGGGCGAAGGCGTGGGGGAGGAAGGTCTGAATGCGGGGGAGTGCATGGACCTGGGAATGGGCTTGAGGTTTGCCCAGCATGTAGACAATGGCATTTATAGCACATGGTACGATATCGCAGCTTGTATTCATCCGTGCCCCGTACCCTTGCATATTGGCTGTTTTATAACTGGGGTTTTTCTAAGAAATTGTATTATCCCAGCAGCATTTCCCACCTGTCGGTTCTCTCATGATCATCACCATCATCATCATTCTCGTTATCCTTTTCTAAATCAGTGATTACTTCAAGATCTGTATTTGGTTTATTTTGAAGCTTCTCCTATTCTTCCCTGGGGGATCTGGGCACAGTCAGGTGATGGCCAAGCTGAGAGCTCAAAAAAGTGTCCTTCCTCCAGATGCTGAGGTTTGGAGGAACACTGTGGGGAGCTCCCACAGGGGGCACCTCCTAGAATGACAGCCCTGTGTGACTCTCAGATACTGACCAGTGCCAGGCAGTGGCCACCACCTTCACCTCCTCTTTCAAGCTGAGTGATTGGGTCTGCGGGCTCCATTACCAGCCCCCATCACTGAGGACTGTGCTCAGACCTTCTCCTGGTCCTTCCCAGGCTTCCCCCTGCCTCCAACAGCATGCTTTCACCTCGCTTTCGCTTCTCATTTCTGTACGTGCTCAGCGGGAGAAGGGTGATTGCTGGGGCTCCCACCCCACAGCCCCCTTTCCCCCCTTGCCCTCCTCTCCTCCTCGGCCCTCTGTGGGATCCTTCTCTGGCCTCCTCCAGAATGGGACTGGCCCTCTCCTGGGCCATGTGAGATCGTGTCTCTGCCTTCCCACAAAACACAGGTCTTTGCAGAATCAAATGCAATTTTCAATCTGAGAGTTTGCTTTGAGGAATTTGGTTTCTGTGATTGCCTCTGAAGCCTGTATATGCCAGGGAGGCTGTACAAACTCTGAGGTTTCTGAAATCAGAAGTAAAAAAGTAAATGAATAAAGGAGCCTCTTGTCACTCACCCCAGTTCCTGAAGCCACACAGGGTTTCAGGTTCCAATCAGAAATGTTGGCAAGTTGAAATTTCCATGTATATATGTGATCCACAGACGGGCCTGGTGGTATTTGTAACATTTTGCAAGGCATTTTTAAAATATTTTTTCATGCACAACTTTTTTAAACGTTTCTTTAGAAAACAAATGTATTTCAGAATATATTTATAGTCGAACAACTCATATATTTGAAGTGGAGCCATATAAATGTCAGTAGGTTACATTTCTCTATTATCTTAAACTACTGGCAATTTGTAAAGAAATACATATGATATATATATGTGATTGCAGCTTTTTGATGTTAGCCACAGCGTATTTTTTCACTTGTACTAAAATTGTATCAAATGTGACATTATATGCACTAGCAATAAAATGCTAACTGTTTCATGGTATAAACCTCCTACTGTATGTGGGAATTTATTTACCTGAAATAAAATCCATTAGTTGTTAGACGTGAAGCTCAGATGTATTTCTGGAGTTTATGAAGATAAGCTGGCCTGCTGGTCAGGTGCCTTAGACCCTCCTGTTGAGGTCAGCTGTGAGTGACAGCTTCACCTGCAAGTGACTGCACCCGGTTTTCCTCAGGAGCAGATTAGATCTGCAGCTCAAGTTTTTGCGTCTTTTTTTTTTTTTAACCCAATGGAAGTAGTGGTGCTGGTGTTCTGAAGAATGATATTTGACTCACTAATTCCTCTTCCCCTTCCTCCTCCTCCTCAGTTCTCCTAACATGCCCATGTAATCTCCAGAAACTCAACCCTTGTAATATTCAGCTTTCACATTTTCCCATGTAAAAATCCCATAATTCCCAGCCATGGTTAATATCGAGCTTTCTCAGGAACAGGTGGCCTCACCCCATAAATCATTAAATACCATTCAGCTTGAATCATTTTAATGTGACAGTCATGAGCCAGTTGCTCTAATAAAATTCTGCTAACCAGCTCTCTCCCTCACTCTCCAGAACAATCCCAGTCATTCCCGGGGGTGTCCACGGGCATCTAGAAAGGAGAAGGTGGCATCTGGCCACCCTCTTTCTCCTCTTCTGGATGACCATCTGAATCTTGGGCCTCCATCCTCCAAAGCATTATTCGATTTGAAGTGCAGAGATTTTTTACATAAAGCAGAGCAGCTCTGCCTTGAGAAGGAAGAAGAACAGATGGGGTGAGATGGAGGACCAAGTCCAGCCTGGCCCTGGGCCCTGGCGTGCCTTCGCACCCTTTTAGGTGTGAATTCCTTTCCCCATTGGAAGCATCAGGCAGTAGTGGGAACCAGGGTCAAGTTGGCAAATTGGCAATTGCTCTAACCAGTTCGCAGATGTTTCAAAAGTCTGTCTAGCTTTTTTTTGAATTGGGGAAAATGCCTAATTTATCTTAATTTACTGATGGCAGTGCTTTGCCCAGGGGCCTCCAGGCCTGAGACTGAAGACAAAGTTAAAAGGATACATGGGCCAGTGTTACATATTGTGCAGACTGAGACAGACTCTTGTTTGTTTCAACAGTATTAATGATTCTACTAATTTTATCTAAGGGGGCGCAGAGAAGAAAAAGTGGGGAAAAAAGAAAAGATAGGAAAAAAGAAGCGACAGAAGAAGAGAAAGGCTGCTCAGAAAAGGAAAAACTAGTTATCTGCCACCTCGAGATGGACCGCAGTGCTCTCTGCTCCTGTCTCTCCAGGCGCTTTGTAAATTTGCTCTTCCCCTCCTCCAGGGCAGACCCCTGCCTCCCGGGCGCCGCTCAGACTTCTATGGGGGAGCAGCACTCTGCTGCCCCTGTGGCCACACTGTCTCCTGTATTTATATGCTTTTTAAGGCCTTTCCTGGTCTACTAAGTTATGAAGAAAGTAGTTGTGCAGAGACTGGGGTTTGGGTCTGTGACGGGGAAACTCCATGCTCAGGACTCTATCTAGAGTGGCCGAGGACTCTAGAATGGCCAGGGGTCTCCAGCATCTCTCTGGGCTGTTGAGCCTCCCACTCAGCCCTCCGCTCCCTCCCTTAGAATGCCCATGATCACTCTGGAGCTCACACAGCTCCACACACCTACAGTCTGCATTCCTGTCTGAGACCAGGCTGTGGCCGCCTGGCCTGCACACAGGGCAGTCTGCTAGCCCAGCAGCAGGAGCCTGGCCAGCAAGGGGCATGTGCCTTATACCCTTATTCCCCGCCCCTTGGCCTTGGTGGTGCAGAGCTGGCTGTGGCCATGCCGCTTGCAGGTGATAACTGACTCCTTTGCCCAAGTGCCTGACGCCTGGCCCTCCACCACTCTGCCGCCAGGGGTGGGACTTCTCCAGCACCCCCCAGGCCTGGGGCTGTGTGAGTGGCTTTACCTCCAAGCACAAGTGGGCTTCTGCAGACTGTGGGGAGAGCAGGTGGGAGCTCTGCACTCTCAGAGAGCAGCTGTGGAAATGCTTCTCAGGGAGCCTCCTCGCCAGGCAGTTCATTTCGTAGATTCTTTAAACAGGTCCCCGATGGAAGTGGAGGAACTGTGTGCAGGGCCTGCAGCTCCCGGGACTCCTGCCCTATCCCCTCCCCACTTCTGCCGGAGAGTCTCCATGACCCTGTGTGATTAGGTTCGGGAACACAGCTGCCTCCGTCCTCACTCATGGGAAATATCTGCTTAAAGTGGACATGGTTTAAGTTCTAGAACTTTCCTCCCCCACCCACAGATTTATGTCTGAGATTTCTTTCCAAGTCTCTCTAATTTGGATGGGAAGGAGAGGGATCACATTGGAGAGAAAGGCCCTGATTTTCAGTGCTTTGAAAAAGGATGCCTTGAATACCTACTCTTCTCCCCATCCCCTGTCACACATAAACACACACTCACCCTGCACCCCAGACCCTTGGGCATAATTTCAGTACATGGGTCCAGAAAGATGAAATGGTTGGAGGATGGAGCAGATGGATTTCAGGAGAAGAAAACCCTAGGTCCCTGCCTGTCACCCTCACCTGGGTCACACAGCCCGTGTCTTCCTTCTGCTTTAATGCACTCCTTCATGGTTACAGGATACAGAATTGTAGCCATTCCTTTTTGCCATTGGAGAAGTGTCCCCCTAGGGTCTTGCTGCCAAAGGCCTTTTGTTCCCACTGCCATCTCTTCTATTTGGCCACCTCTCCCAGGCTGAGCCCCTCTTGCCGGCACTGGGAATAGCAGACCTGCTCCTGGGTGTGTGGGGTGCCCACCTCCTCCTGCCCTCCCAGCCTCTGAAGGCATCTGGATGATGGCTGGGCTGCCCAGGGCTGCCGTCCTGCCTGTGGGAGCCAGCAGCAGTTCTGGTCTGTAGGACCTTGGCTTAACCTTAAAAAAAACCCCCGAAGAAGGTCAGACCCAGGCCTCCATGCTCTCAGTTCTTCACACTGTAGGAACAGTGCATCTCTGTGCCTAGAGAGGGGTGGCAGGTCCAGCCTGAGCACCATGGAGAGCTGTTTGCCATCTAGCAACAGTGAGGCAAGCTATTGCTTCTCTAAGGTGACAACCTGCTTTTTGCAGTGCTCAGGGCGACAAGGTTTCCCCTCCATTCCTGGGGAAGCCAGGGCTGCGGGGACTAAGAGAGTTGGCGCCACATTAAGACACGCAGGCAAGCTTGAGTCCTGTCCTTGTATGACTCCAGTGGCCCCAGGGCTTCACTGTATCTGACAAGCGGGCATAGCCCCAGCCCCGTCGAAGAGAGGGTCGCCGTGGAAGAGCCGAAGAGGCGGACCTTCGTTCTCTTGGGGGTTGAAACTAGGCAGGTGCGCGCCTGCACCAGGTGAACAGTGTGCGGCGTGCAGCAGCCGGTGCGCCCGACTCCTGGGCCCCCCTGCCCACGCTGGCCGAGAGGTCCTGAGGCGAGTATGGGTGGGAGGTGGAAGAGTTCAGTAGCACTAAGGCCCGGGACGAGCCGGCACACTGCTCCTGGCTCCAGACCGAGCAGGGAGGCCATCAGTCCTAATGTCTGTGCTGGCTGAGGCAGTGCGCCCTGTCCTGTCGTGTGACCGCTGTGCCATGCTGTTTCAGTGACCTCCTCCATCCACCACGCCCCATGCTGGCTGCACCCGTCCGTCTTCTCTGCTTCCCTTTTCCAGTTGATCCCTTGCTTCAGCCATGGCTCTCTCTCTCACTGCCCTCCCCCTGCCCAGGGCCTCGGAAGGGAGACGCACTGCGGCGACTTGGAAGTCAGGCGTCGGGGGCCCTGCTGGAGCGGGGCTCAGCATCTCAGGCATAAGGCCTGGCTGCTGTGGGAACCCGCCTTAATGGTGTCTCCCTCTGTTCTTGTTAACAGGAGGTTCAAGATGTGAGAGGCGCAGGTTGGGTCAGACGCCTGAGGAAACCTTACAGTAGGAGCCCAGGTCTGAAACCAGTGTTAGGAAGGGCCTGCAGAGGCTTCCCAAGGCCTGGGCAGGGCCGAATGCATTTCCAAGGGCTTTGTTTTGCACAGTTTGCCTTACTTTCACCGTTTGATTATGTAGCAAAATATATGATGTTTATTTTTCATTTAGTTTGATTATCCAATGTCACTGGTGACAGATAGCAACTTAGACTAAGACCATTATTTTACTTGCTTTATTGTAATATCTTTCCCATGGAGCCCCAGGTCTGATTAGGGGTTCCTGAGTTTTGTCGCTCTCTGAGCTGTGCAGGCTGAGACCCCAGACTGAGGGAGCCTTGCCCACATCATCATGTCCTAGGATGGAGAACCACCAGGAAGTGTCAGGACCAGTCAGCATGGGCACACCCTAGGACTGCCCTGTGCCGTAAGGGGTGATGAAGAGTTAGGTTCTAGTGGGCCAGGCGGGAGGCTCACCCTTCCTCCAGGGGAGAACTGGAGTCCGCCTCTTTGGCGAGATCGCAGGGCTTCCCTGAGCTGAGGCAGCAGGAGTGTGAGGCCAGCGTAGGGTGAGATGCACCCCTCATCCTGAGCTCTCCTCTACATCCCATCATGTTCTTCTCATCATTCTCTCTCTCATCCATCATCATGTGTCTCCAAGACTGTCTCCATGACCCCGGAAAAGGACTCTCTCAAGACCAAAGCTTTAATTTAAACTGGGCACGAAGAAGCAAACCAAACTGTCTCCTGTTACCGGGTCCTGAAAACACTGTGCACATCTGTGTCTTGTTTGGAATATTGTCTGTTGTCCAATCCTGTGTTTTTGTTCAAGGCCAATGTCCTCAGTGCATGCACTGTCAGTTCCTCGTATGCAAAGGCTGGGAGTGAGGAGAAGCCCGTCTGGGCCCCTGACCAGGTTTCTGATGAGGACAACCATCCTTTGGGGTGGACAGCCTTGGTTTCCCCACTGATCACAAAGCTGTGGCAGATCAACAGAGCCCGAGGGAATTTGGTTTATAGCAGTGTTGACCTCTGAAGACACCAACCCTCCTGCTTCTATAGTTATTAATAGCTCAGAAACAGAATTTTGTCTTCATTGTATCAAGCCCAGCATTGCTATGGAAATAAGAAAGGAATTCTCAACTCTTTTGGTTTTGAAAACCCAGTCCATAAAATGATCAGTCTTGGACATGAAGATTCCTTCCCAATTAAAATTTAACCTCATCTTCTTCACCATTGGGCAATCCCATTGTCTCTTATCTTGCACGGTGGCTGCTGGAACTTCTCTGCTGCCCCTGTCTTCTTGTGCTTCTGGGACCTCCAGCAAGACATTCCCCTTAGAAAATGATGGGATATTTGGGAAAGTAAGTTAAAAACCCTGCTGTTTAGAGTGTGTCCTTTTACTGAGGGCAGTTTGTAGAGTTGAATTACATAGTTTAAAAATTTCACTTTTTGAAAAGGTAGGCATTTGAGGGCTTTATGCTTGTTTTGGTGTTTTTCATGTGGTCTCACAAATACTTTTCCCTTTGGATAAAGATCTCAGTAAAATTTTTAAAATTAAGAAAGTGGAAAAAAAGGACAAAACAAGGAAATGTATCAATTGACAGGACACTGTAAGTAACATGCAGAAAGTGTATTATAGTAAAACAGTCTTGAATTATAGGTGTTTAAAATTTAATAATCTTTGAGTTATCAGTAGCATGTGTTAGGCATTTCCATAGACATTCCTTTAAATTGGATCTTCATGGTAGAAGGTCAGTCCATCAACTGAACAAGGATTCACGTCAAACCAGTTAGTTTACATTGAAAAAGTAGAGTATGGGGGCCTTTATTAGTTATAAGGGATACACAACTGGTTTCAAAACCCTCTTGAAATCAACCTGCCACTACAGGGCTCCTAAATTATACATGAAATGATGAAACTTTCAGTGGGATAGTCATTTTCCAAGTAATCCAAGATATTTAAAAATCTCATGGAAAATTTGGGAGCATCTTCCCCTGGAATCCATGAACCAGAACCATTAAATCTCTTACTCCAAGAAAATAAACATGTCCTTAAATCTTGACTACAGTTAAGGAAAGAATCATTTCTGTTTCTCCTCTATGGTGGGAAAAATCGATAAGAGTAGAAACTGCAGAGAAAATTATTTGTGTAACAATTCCTCTACTTGCAATCTGCCCTAAAAGGAGATTCCCAGCTAAAGCAAATATGCATTTAAAGAGTCTATTTGCAAAACAAAAGGCTCTCCAGATCAGCCTGTTGCTTTCAAAATACAAGTCAAGGGCATCAGTTGCTGAGGGGTCACCCAGCTGTTCCTCCTGGTCCAGTGCTGCTTTTCCCTGACCTTCCTTGGGCCCTTAGTAAACTCCAGGGCGGTCCTCCACTGCCAGCCTTTGCATCAGGACCAGGCCGGGGAGCCTGGGGGACCAGGGCTCACAGACGTGCTGTGTGTTGAAATCTGAATCTGTGCCATGTGTTGTTTGCACTGTTCTTTGTCCAGCTCTGGCCAGGTACTGAGACCCCAGCGAGAAGGCTCAGGAGGGGCCCTCTGCTTGTCTGTCTGTCCTCCAGAGAAAGGAGGTTCTGCTTTGAGCAGAGGCCTGAATAGTGAAAGGTTGCCATCCCCCCCGTGCGAAGTCCAGAGAACTTCAAAGCCTTTGCATTGATCCGATTTGACCTTCCTTTCTGACCGCTGCCTGGTGTTATCACCGTGGGCTCCCTCGCTGGGAGTTCACCACCCTTCTCAGGTGGAGCGCCCTTTTGCAGCTGGATGAGAATTGTGGGGTCCTGATCCCTCTACACATTTTCCCTGACCCATTCCAAGGGAACCCCATCCTTGGGAAATGCTCCCTAGAAAACTTCAAGTCCTAAGCAGACCACTGACACGGCCAAGTTGAAAAAAATCTCACAGGAAACTTGTTATTCTGCAGCCTCGCTGGACTCTCAGTCCCTGAGCAGTGATGGGTCAGTGTTAAATGTGATAAATACTGTATTTTGTATTGTTTAAAATGCATCTCCCAGATAATGTGAAGGTGGCCCAGGAGAAGCTTCCTGTATGCATTGTGCTTTTTTTTTTTTTTAACAAGTAACAACTCCTTTTGAGAAACAATTTCTACTTTGAAGTCATATCAATGAAAAGATGTATATGCACTTATAATTTTCCTAATAAAGGCATGTATTCAAATGTAGCAACCAACGGTTTGAAATTAGTGTTACCATTTGGAGTTTTCCAGACTTGGTTTTTCTTCCTCAAACCCAAAAAAGAGGGATTATGTAATCTTAACTACAATAGTTAGAGGAAAACAGGCCACTGTAATCACACTAATCTGAGGTAAGAATTCTGGGGGCATACTTGCCTCGCCCAGTCAACTGACCCTTAGTGGGGGAAAGGCACTCCCTTTTCTCCAAATGTCCTTAGTTTTGCTAGAATCCCTTCCTAAAGGCAAGCTAGTCCTCTACTCCAGAAGGGATGGGTTTCTGCAAGGGCCCAGCATTTGTCTGTCAGCTGTGGAGAAGGAAACCTGCGCTCTGTATTTCCCAGGCTTAGTAGAAGACAGCAGAGGCCCCATCCCTGAAGGCATTGCTGAGGACCCAGCACCCTGCGCATTTTCTGTCCTGCACAGGGGCCCTCCTGGAAGCCAGACACTGATTCTCTCAACTGTGGCCAGCCAGCCCTGTCCCGGACACTGTGAACAGGGATTGAGGGCAGTAAGCCTGACAGACAGGTTCTGTCCTTACAGAGGTCGGTCAGCCCCTTCACACTTCCTCCCACATTCTCTCTGGTCCATAGTCAACCATGCTGGAAAGGAGAGGGCAACACAAAAGCCGAAAATGTCTCAGTCCAGATTGTTCTGTCCCCCAGATCCCCTTGCCCATAGGCCCCGATGTCACCATGTACCCCTGTGCTCAGAACCTCCCAGTTATTTATAGGGTGGCCGTGATGTGGTTGCTAAGTTGCAGATGGACTGGAGGGAGACAGAAGGATGAGAGGAGGCCACAGCAGGAAGCAGCATGGTCTCCTGGGACAAGCATGGGTGTGAGGATTAGCAAACCAGCCCTTGAATCCTGATCTTCCCTCAGAAGCACTCTGTGACTTGAGACATCCCACCTGCCTGGATTCTCAGGCTCCCCGGCTATAGCCTTGGAGCTTAGTATCCCCTGGAGTTGTGAGGATTAGACTGGGGTAGTGTTTACAGAAGACATTTTGCTCCCTCTGCCCCTGTCCCCTGGGGTCCAAAGAGCTGGAGTAGGTCAGACCTGCCTCTGCTGAGACCCACAGCAGAGCTCAGATACCAGCTGGAGCTAGAAGTGATCTTAACTGTTGAGCTTCTTGCTCTTAGCTGGCAGACTGGGAGAAGCCTCTTGATTGGGGTCTTGTGGGTTCCCTGAGTGCCTGTGCAGTGCTGGCTCCAGTACACTCCACCACTCTGTGTGCACCAGGAATTAACCTCTGGGTTAATTCTTCAGAATCATGTTGACTCTTCAGAGTGCTGTCATATAAAAGAAAAAAAAGAGGCAGTGGCCTACCATGCTTCACACGGCTGATGGCCCTCATTAGTCAGCCAACTACCGCTGCACTGCCAGGCCTGTGCTAGGTGGAATAGATGCTGTGGTGAGCAAGATGGCTTACTCCCTGACTTCATGGGGCCTGCAGTCTGGGGACTGACTTGCAATTAAGTGAGCATTTTCATAAAGCTCGGTAAGTGTAGGTCAGGTGCATCCAGGTGTCGGGGATGCTTAGAGCACCATAAACGGCTCCCTAAAAGAAGTGCTGGTAAGCCGAGACCTGAGAGCAGTAGATTCCTCTGGGGGGATCTACTGTCCCATGAGGACTGCCCCTGAGAGCCCAGGTGGTTCCTTCTGTGGGTTAGAAATGAGAGCTGATTCTGCCAGGGGTGCAGCTCATGGGGGAGCCCAGCATGAGGGCAGAGGGAGCTGGATTTCAGCCCCTTCACTCCTCTCACAAACCACACAAATGCAGCTAAGAGGAGCTGAGCCCCCACAGGGAGGAAGTTCTGGCACCTGGGAAGTATCATGACGGGGTCCACTCGGCACAGCTGATTGAATGATATGGGATCTGGCCCAGGCTGGCTGATCCAATTTGCTGTCCCAGAAGTACAGAGTTGTGACTCACACCTCATTGGGTTCTCTGACCACAGTTGAGAGCCTTGTACTTGGAAGTGTGCGTAGCCAGGAGACAGAGAAACAGATGAAACTGGATGAAACGGATTCAGAGAAGTGGGGATGAGAGACCAGCCACCCTGAGCAGAGGTGGGAGTGGCTGGGACGGTCCAGTAACACTCCCCACACTCGGGTAGCATATATTTCAAATAAAGCCCTCACAAGAGCTAGAATAAGGATTTCTGCTAATTATACTCAAATAACCATCACTAGGGGCAATTAGGCAAAGTGGGCAAGGAGGCTCAGCTGTGGGCTGGTGCTTGCACAGGGAGTTATGTTGGAGATCTCACTACTCCCTCTCCAACCTCCCCAGGGTCTGTGCTGAGCCCTCTGTCTGGCTTCAGTTTGAACTCCAAGGAAGGACCACGCCTGTGCCTGTTACCCTGTTAAGATTAATAAATGACCTAGAGGCATCCCTTAAGCCCCTTCCCGACAAAAAGGCACACAGATTCTGTTTAGGGCCTAGATGCTTTTCCTCCACTGAAAGCACCCACCAGCACAACCCAACTTGCCCACATCAATTGTGGTGAGATGGCTGAACCATGGTCAGCCTGTTGACAGCTCCAGGCCAGCCCCAAGTATGGGGAGGGGAAGCTGAGATCTACCCCACAGCCTGTGTATCCAATAAGAAGAACAAACCAGGACAATTGAGTTCTCAGGTGGGTCCATCCCTAAGGCCTCCCCTGCTAGACTGTAAGCTCCGTAATGTCTCATGGGGGGTCAGGGAGTCCCAGTGCCTAGAAGAGTGCTTGTCATAGTGGGTGTTGAACAAACGTTTGATGAGCCAGCTGACATCCTCAGGTTGTGGAGCATCAACAGGCCCTGAGGCAGCAGCCTCCCGGCAAGCCAGAGACAAACTGTGCTGGCCTACCTGGGGCTAGAGCTCCTCTCCAATCTCAAGGAGGTTGCTCTGCCACGTTTTCAGGAGTTAACGCTCATTTTAGAGCAAATGAGTTGCAGCTGCCTCTTGGCCTGTGAAACCAAACAGAAACAAAGCAGAGTGAAGCCCTAGATGAAGCCTCTTACACTCCCAGCCCTTCTACTATTCCTGCAAATGGAGGGGCACGTGGAGTGGCTAGAGGTTCTTGTGGACTGGTCGCCAAGTGGGAGGAGCCCTGGACTTTTAGGGAAAGTGAGTAGCTGTTCCTTGCTGTGTAACCCATCCTCTGTTGACTATAACTCAGTCCACACTGTTCCTGCACCTCTGCAGCTGACTAGAGCTCAGAAAAAAAATACATCCCTGCTGTCTGGTCTCTTTAAAGTCATGACCCTAACCAGAAATAGATCCTCAGAGGTGCCAGCATCCTATCACAAGTCCCTGCCCCAGTTGCCCCTCCTGCTAGGTGCTTATTCCACACTTTCTTCTCTCTTTAAATCTTCATCCTCTTCTCCCTCTGCACTATCAGCTGATGATCTGGCTTCTGTGTCAGAATACAAGTGAGCAATAAGAAGCGGACTTCCATGATCTTCACCTCTCTTCCACCGCCTGTCACTGCTGTGACCCTGCAGGGAGCACCCTGCTCGCTGGCCACCCTGCATCTGGTGGTGGAGCCCAGTGCTTCTCCCCTGCCCAAGGACATCTCTCCTTACCTCCCCCTCTCTCCTGCACCATAAATCTTTCACTCTCTACATGGACCCACCAACATGCAATAATAACTCCCATTGAAAACACGACAAAGTAAAAATAAAACACCCCTATACTCTATCCTTCTACCCTTATATTCCCTTATAGCTTCTGCAGTATTTTCCTGCTTCTCTTCCCACAAAAGTCCTCAAAAGAGTTGCTATATATCCTGTGTCCACTTTCTCTCCTCTCTCTGTTCTTTCTGGAATCCACTCCAATTAGAATTTTGACCCTACTACTCACTCCAGTTGAACTGCTCTTTGTCAAGGCCATCACTGAGCCCTGTTTTGGGAAATCCAATGATCACTTATCAATTCTCAGCTTACTCAGCCTATAGGCATCCATGGCATCACTGATCACTCTCCTTGAAACATTTTTTGGTTGGCTTTCAGGAGACCACTCCTGACTGTTTCTTCAGCTTCATGCCTTCTCATTTCCCTTTGCTGTTTCGTTCTCATCCTCCAGACGTCTAAACACAAGAACACCCCAGGGCACAGTCCTCAGATGCTCTTCTTTAGCACCAGGTCAACCCATTCACTCTCTTGGCCTTGAACACCAGGTAAATGTGGAGGAATCCAGGGCGATATCTCTCCTGGACTCCAAGCTTGTACACTCAACTCCTCTGTTGAAATTTATGATATGCAAAATGAAATTCCTAATGTCCACCTTTTCCTCAACCTGCTCATCCCCATTTCTGCAAATGACGACTCTATCTTCTCAATTGCCCAGGCCAAAACCTTATGGTCCTCTTTGATTTATTTTATTCTCTTGCAACCCTGAGCTAAACCATTAACAAACTCAATTAGCAACCTTCAAAACAAATCCAGAACCCAATCACTTCTCACTGCTGCCATGTTGGTCCAAGCCACAGCCATTTCCTGTGTGAATCACAGCACTAGCCCCTGGCCGGCCCACCCTTACGCCCTGCAGTGTCCTCTCAACAGCAGGAAGAGTGACCTGTCATGATGCCCGGCCACGTCACTCCTACTCAAACCCTACAGTGGCCAACAGAGGTTTACACCTGCTGGCCCCTGTCACCTCTCTGACCTGACCCCTTTCTGCTCCAGCCACACTGGCCTCCTCTCCCTTGAACAGACTGGGCCCACGCCTGGCAAAGGACTTTTGCACTAGTTGGTCTCTGCCTAGATACCACAGGGTCTACCCCTTCCTTCCTTCAGTCTCTGCCCACCATCATCTGTCAGAAAAGCCACTGCAGACACCCCATCCTCTAGGGCAGTCCCTCCCACCGCTGGCCACCTTATCCTGTTTGTTCTCCTCCGTAGCTCCACCTGCCACGTTCATTTCCCCACAGGAGAGGGTTCACACTATGTGGGAAGAGAGGACCTTGGTCTGTTTTGCTCACTAGTTATTCTTTGTGGCTAGCACATAGAAGGTACTAAAGAAATATTTTTTGAATGACTGGCTGATAAATCAACAGGATGTTCACACAGTGGAAGCTTTCTTGGCTCATGTCTAAAATAAAGATAGCAGTGCTCACCTCACAAGGTTGTGCATTCATTTGCACACTCAGGGTCACACTGGTAAGTTGTTATTTGGACCCAAATTCATCTCACTCTAATGTCCATATATCAGTGGTCACACATGCTGACCCACTGTGCCTGAAGCTTCCCCCTCGAGTCCCTGGCACATGAAGAACAACAGTGGTTCATTTCCTGTGAGTCCAGATTAAAGAATCATTCCTTCCCCCAGAGGCACCTCCTTCTGAGTGCTCCCACCTCCTGTGGGGACATGCACACACTCCCTGTGCAGACCAAATGGTTGTCAGTGCTGGGCCGGGGTCCAGGGGAGGACAGCCACAGCCAGTATAGGTCCCTAGGATGAGGTCTCTGCTGCTGGTGTTTCATCACAGGCCTGATTTTGGGCAGTGGCCAGTGGTCAGACCTTAGCACGCAGCCTGTGCACTAGAGGAGCAGGATTCCAGAGACATCAGCAAGTAGAAAAGGACAACGAACAGAGATCAGCTACTAGAAACTAAGGCTGTGTCCTTCCATGAATGGACACAGCTGGGGAGTGGCAGAGTGGGGATTCCAACTTATGTCTATTTGGCTCCAAACATGAGCCCTTAGCCGTTAGGCTTCCCTGCCTTGCTTCTCTGGTTCTCCATGGCTTTCCCACTGCCCTGCCCAGGTGGAGACCTCATTCCACCCTAGATGTTGCTGGCTTCGCCTAAAGGCAGCTGCTCACAGCCAGACCCAGGCAGGATGGCAGACCCTCTGGGGAGGTCGGGGAAGGGGCCAAGAACTCAGGGAGGGTTGGCAGCAGCGGTGGCTGTGCTCGGGTTTCCTGAGCAGCAGCTAAGCTCTGCACTGCAGTTGGGGAAGTTGCTCAGGAGAAGGAATGACCAGTCTTGGTCAGTCTGGACGGCCCCAGATGCAGCCACAGGCTCACCTTGTCCTGGCCTATTCCCAGGCATTTCTCTGAACATCAGCTTGGGTCACATGGGCTTGTAGGCCGTGAGGAAACAACTATTCTGGGCATTCCTGAGCTTCAGGGTAGGCGGCTCTCCTTCCTGCCACTACGGGAATTCACCCCCCAGCACCATGTTGCAGCCTTGGCACCTGGAATGAGGTCTGCTGGGGACTAGCTCTGTCCAGTTCTTCCTGAGAGAGCACCTGCCCAGCAGGCTGTGTGGGCCTGCCCCCTGCTCAGGCCACAAAGGGGAACTGGCGGCTAATGCATTCACCTGCGCGTTTCCTTAGGTTGGCAGGACAGAGTTCCCAGCAGAGACAAATAAACACCTTGATCAGGAGCTTTCCGTCAGCTGACATTTGTGGGGCAGCCTGTGCCTGCCAGGCCCATGGTGGGACTTTCCAGGCATGCTCTACTTCAGTCCCCCCCAGCAATCCCAGGAGAGAACAGCCCTCTCCTGTGTGATGGTCCAGGGCGGCTGTGGAGCCTCCATGTCTCAGAGCTGGTGTGTGGGGAGGCCAGGTCTGCTCCTAGGCTGTTTGGCTCCAATGCATGAGACAATCTGTTCTTGCAGTTTGTGAAGCGGTCCACCAGGCAGAGGCGGTGGCAGGGGCTGTCTGGCTCAGGTCCGGTTCTGCCCTGTAAGTCCCAAGGGTATTTCTAGGCCTTAAATGAGAGTTCCTTAAGTTAGAGGGAATGCAAGGAAATTCTGACTGTGAAATCGGTATAACCTCTCAGAAGCAGCAATTTTTAAAAATGAAATAGCATTGAATAGAAAAGAAAGAAGAGAAGAGGATAAATTGGAAAACTTTGGTATATGTCACACTCACTAAAGGGAAGAACAATCCGTATATGTGTGTGTTTCATAATGTCAAATGCAATTTTTATTGTAGATTGTGGTCAAAAAGTGTACTGGTCTTGTGTCCATAAAACTCAATGAGGAGATGGCTCTCCTTCCCCGAGTAGAAGAGAGAAGTCACAGGATAACACTAGATAGCTGTGATTTAATAAGAGTTTAAAAAAACATTCTTACGTCTCTAGAATCAGGGTACATTTTACAATTACAGTACACATCTAATGGCTAGTTTATGTTTTTCTTTCCTGAAGAGCTGTAGGCTTTACAATTAAATGCTAATATATCAGACTCAAAAACACCAGGGTCATAATTGCTACCCTGTACTGAGCCTCCTGCTCTGTGCTCTGCTATCAGTATTGGACACTGTCCTTCAAGAGTAAAGCAGCTGACTGATGTGCGTTATGAAGATGCCACTGATCCCAGGCGTGGATAAGGACAGAGAGGCTCAGAAGAGTCCAGGGGCAAGCCCAGTGTTACCCACCAGAGCAGCAGATCTGGAATCCAAGCATAGTTATTTCTGACTCCAAAGATCCTTCTGAGAGCTCTCTGGGAAAGGCTGGAGTTAGAGCCATCCCAGGAAGGGCACAGCTCTCGCTCTGTGCTTTTCCAGAATAACAACACCAGTCTCATCCACGAGGCACTTTCCCTGCAGCTGCCAAGGCCCGTGTTCTCAGGTGGCAGCAGGGCAGGGGCCCGGGCCCCACCTCAGTGCCTTTTCAGGGAGCCAGTTCCAAAGGGATGGGCCTCACTGATCCCCTGCTGACCTCCCCAAGCCTGCACCCAAGAAGCCACAAGGAACAAGGGCCTGGAGCCTGGGGTCCCAGAAAGGGGACAACTTGAACCCCAAGATTCCCAGAGTGGGGAACCAGAGGGAGTAATCCCCTGGGCAATCCAGGGTACCAGTGATGATAATCAGATGCCCTTTTAAAGTCCTAAAAAAATGGAGTGACTGTGTATCTCGACCTGCCCAGACAGTCCCAGTGTCTGCCTATTGTCCCAGCAAAATGACTAAGAGTGCCTTTCTCTCTCAGAATGTCCTAGGTTGAATGATAAATTATATGGCTGCTTTATCAAAAAATGAATGAGGTTGTGGACTCTGCTAAGCCACGCCTTGAATGGCGAAGGATCCTGCTCATCCCAACCCTCCTCCTTCTCTGTGTCCTCTTTTCTCTCCAAGAAAAACTGAACAAGCCTCAGGTCCATGTCTTACTTCCTTCCCTGGTCCTCATCGCCTCTCCTCACCCACACCTGGAGCTGCTTTCAGGGGCATCTGAATCCCCAGCTTGGCCTTGGGCTCCACATTATCCCTGGAGTCCAGGTATAAGACATGGAGGCCAGCCCAGGATGAGGAGAGATCAAAATCCACAGAGTCTGCAAAAATTGCTGGACCTGTGGTCAATGCCCACCCCATCATAGACCACATTTGAGACCCAGGGAAGTCTTGGCACCTCCCTGAGCCCTGGTCTCCTTGTCTGTGGCTCCTCATCTGTAGCTTGCAGAGTGGGGAGAAAGGACAGCCCTGGATTGCCACGGAGGTGGAGCAGGGGTGGTGCCTGAGTGCGAATAAGGATACCAACCTAGCATTCACTGCATCCTTCCTTGTGCCAGGCACAGAACACACACTACCTGATGCTCCATGCTCCTTGCAGGGGAAATGGTATGCCTGTTTTGCAGATGAGAAAACAGTCAAGTTTAGCACTTTTCTAAGCCATGTGTATAAAAGTAGCAGAACCTTGAGTCTCCACATTTTTTATTTAGCCATCTGTATGACCAGTTAGTCCTCCTTCCTGTGTGTCTCAGACATAGCCATCAGAGAGATAAAAGGGAAGTGTCAGGGTGGGGATGGGCGATGGTGAGGAGGGAGTCACTTTGAGCCTAAAGGGCATTAGACTCTCCTTCACCTTCTGCTGGACTAGGGACTGCCCTGGGGTACAGGGGTGACATGATTGGGACTCTCAAGGGGTCTAGCACACGTGAGATATGTGGAAGTATCTCCTGGATGTGACAGTGTTGACTGACACACCCCCCCCCCCCCCCCCCAGTCACGAGCAGCTGTAGGCTAAGGAGTGTGGGTCAAAGAAATGCATTCTTGAGTTGGATAAAGGGAGAGTCAGACCCTGCCCTCACCAGGCAGCACGGAGAGGCTGATAAAGAGTAACCGGAATAATAATGATAAAACCAGCTGATGTCCCCCAGGTGCTGATTATGTGCCAGACTTAGGGCTGGCTGCTCCAGATCCATAACTTCATTCAACCTGACTTATCAGGGAGGAAGTGAGTGACTTTCTCAGGGCCCCCCAGGATAAACAGGAGACATGGACCCGATCCTCTTTGTCTCCACATGGTTTTGTCTTGAAGGCTAGCAATTGGGACTTTGTGACTAGGTGTGTTGGGTGCCAGGGAGTGCATTACTAAGTTGGGGTTCCCCTCCCTGGCTTTGGCCCTCAAGGGCCGCAAACCTGCAGATCTTTCATATCTGTGGGCTGCCTCCCATGTCGTCCATTTGTAATCAAACGCATACTTTAGTGAAGTGTCAGGTGCTCTTGGTGACGTTTCTCCCTTCAGCTGTCTGTGTGGAGGATGTCCTTTGCTGGAGGCCAGGCTGGGCTAAAGAATGGAAGCCCCCTCACTTCAGCTTCTTCCCCGGCCCGTCTCCCAGTGTTCCTGCTGGGGTGGCCAGGCCTGTTTGAAGTACCCAAGGTCAGGACATTGTCTTGAAGCCAGGGTTCAGGAATCTTTGCAAATTCATGCGCTTAGGCTGTATCCTTGGCTTTAGGGTACACAGGCCTGCACTCCCCAACCTTGGGCTCAGCCAGTTGCCTTTTTACCTTTCCCATCTCAAAGTTGCTCTCTGCTTGGAGACTCAGACCCATCCTCAGGGTCCCCTAGCTCCTAGCTTGTCCCTCCTCCAGGATCCCGCACTCAGTTGGGGCTTTGGATCCCATTCCCCTTGGCCTCAGCTCCATCAGCAAGAGTCACCAGCTCTGCCAAATTCCATGGAAATTTCCAACTCCTAAATCTCTATTGTGGGGCCACCACTAACTCATTGCAAGAAAATTTAGTTACTTGTTGAACAGGATATTTAAACAAACACTAGAGGTTATGTAATTGCCAGGCATTGCAGCTCCCTGACCTGCAGCCTCAGTAGGTTTGGGACATCTGCACCTCTGAGCTGGATGCAGGGGCTCCTTAGAGCCACCCATCCCTGCGAGGCTCTGGCACACTGGACACATCCAATTATAAGTCAGCTGCCAAGAATGTGGTTTGAAAATCATTTTTGCTCCTTTACCTATAAGCTGAAAATCTTTCATCCGGATTTCACCATTTCTTAATTTTGCTGTTGTTTCACAAACCACGGAACTCCATAGTTTTGAACATATGTGTTCCTGGGAGTTCAAATTCCCAACTTTCATCCTTTACTCCCAATTATTCCAGCTTCAGCAAATTCATTCCACCAGCTGTCCTGCCAGGGGGTCCCAGCACCACCTCATGCCAGTGTAACGATGATGGATCCCTTCTCAGAGCAGCCAGATGGGCTCCCAGACAGAAAAAAAAAATGGTTTCCAAGTAAAATAGGACAGACAGACAGAGCTCTCACCAGGTCTCTTCAACCTGGTCGCCACTGGAGGTGGCTTAGAAGGATGTACAGAATATCCAGTGCAGCTTGGAAATAAGACTTTCATCTTCTTTTCCCCGACACACACCGTGAGCTGTTTGACAGGAATCAGATCAAAGTGGAAGAGATTTGTGAGGTTCCCAGCACTGAAATCCTCCTTCCCATTGTTTTTATTCACATTTTCACACTATTTAGCCTCAAAGTGAAGCAAAACAAGACAGAAAAAGGCATCTTCAACAGGTTTGGGCTTGGGATTGTGGCAGGAACTAAAGACACTTATGAGAAATCTCAGGGACCCAGCCAAACCCAAACACTGGATGAGGCAGGGGGCCACCCTGGGCTCTGGGAGCAGCTCCAGCCTTGGTTTGCAGCTTTGGGCATGTCCCAGTGCCTAGTGCAGTGAAAGGCAGCTTCATGACTCTCTGCACTTCCCAGCACCCAGAAAAGGACCACAGAGGCTCCCTGACTCCCTGTGGCTAGTGGAGCTCATCCATATGAGAAAAGATAGGCAGAGATTTGAGGAAAGTCTGGGGGAAAAAAACAAACAAAAGTTGAAATGGATGGAAAATAGAATTCATGAAATAATACTAAACATTTATTTTAAATAACGGGAGGAGAGCCTCTATAATGGTCTAGAACTATTTAGGATTTTGGATGCAATCAATTTCTTTCCTCGTAGAAGGTTGAAAAGCACCTCAAAGGTGATGCGTTAGATTCTGGAGCAGAAAGATCAGCCTTGCCCTGCTTTTGAGTTCCCCTGCTATGCCCAATAAAGTGTGAACTCATTGCAGTCGCTAAATAAAAATCTTCTGTAAGGATCTTACCACTCCTTTATTGAAACCCTCTAAGAACTTCCCAAAGCTCCCCTCTCTAGCCTCTCTCCTCCCCATCCTCAATCACACTGTGTTGCTCCTTCCTCCCCCAAGGCCCCCAAGGTCCTCCAATGCGTCTTTCCTTTGCTCAAGGCCTCTTCCTAGACCTTCCACCCCACGACTCCCTTATCCTTCAGCAGGACCCTCCCATCCCCCAGGATGCCCCTGTGATAACCCTTTCTGCTCCACCACGTTTCCCTCATAACCCACAGACCTTCGCACCATCTTCATTCCTTTGCTCAGATGTCTATGGTCTGTCCTCCCCACTGGCTGCCAGCTACACGAAGCCGAGTTTCGTCCACACCACACCTCAGCTGTCTGTGCAAGGATGCCCTCTGAGGGCAGCTGGCCGTTCTGTAGTCTCACCTCCCTGGAAGTCTTCGCCCATCAAGCAGCCATGTCCAAGTTTGTTTACCCTCTCTTTGGTCAAAGCCTGACCTGCTATCCCAAGAAGGAAGGCAGTAAAACTGCCGCATGTTAACAATTTACAAATGTTTTTGTTATTGTTGCCCATATGCTCTGAGGATTTTGCATTGGTCAAATTAACATAATTTGAATAGTGTGGCAAGCCAATATTTTTCTAAACACTTTCGTGTGGTTATATCTGCAATGTATGTTAATATATTAACATAAGGCATAGTATTTATTTTATTAAATAATTTAGTTTAACAAGTTTAATATAGAACACTGTAACACCCCAGGACTATAGACTTCTGAAGCATTAGGAAAAATGGAATATACAATTTTTAGCATACTTGTGCAAACCCCCAGACAAAGGACTTGCTCACAAGTATCTTGTTTGGCACTTTTTATGCTGTAAATGTCTGGAAATATTATTGCCCTAACCCGTTTCCAGTGAGTAGATGAAAGAAAAGAGAAGAAGGCAGATCCAAGGAGAGGATTTATTAAAAGAAGTCCAGAAAAGCCAAGCAAGATGAGAAGCCAGTCTTGAGGCAGCGGAACCTCCTGGGGAAAGCCCAAGCCAGGCTCAGCCCGAGCTGCACATTAGGATCCTGATTCCCAGGCTGGGAAGAGTGAAAACTGAGTCTGGGGGTGAGATAAGCATGGCAGGACTTGTTTGCCCTGTGGATAATCTCACAGTGGGAAATCACTGCTCTAGACCAGTGCTCCTCAGATTTGAGGGATTATCAGAATTGCCCAAGGGCTTCCTAGGACACAGATTTCTTGGTTGCACCCCCAGAGCTTCTGACTCAGCAGGTCTGGGTGGTACCTTTCTCACAGGTGCCAGGCATGTGATGCTACAGGTCCAGGACCACAGGATGAGAGAGAACCTGTGCTCTGGACACTGGGGCATTTTGCGTTGGGGAAAGGCAAAGCCACAGGGATCATTTAAAAACTAACTCAGGGGCCGGCCTGGTGGTGCAGCGGTTAAGTTCGCATGTTCCTCTTCGGCAGCCCAGCATTCCCAAGTTTGGATCCGGGTGCGAACCTATGCACTACTTGTCAAGCCATGCTGTGGCAGGCGTCCCACATAAAACAGAAGAAGATAGGCACGGATATTAGCTCAGGGCCAGTCCTCCTCAGCAAAAAGAGGAGGATTAGTGGCAGATGTTAACTCAGGGCTAACCTTCCTCAAAAAAAACCCCAAAAAACTAACTCAAACTCAAACTCTCTAAAGCTTCCCACAGCCCTCTGGGCCTCCACACCTGATCACACCTGCCCTTGCTGCTGTCTCACCTGGCTGCACAGGGAGCTTGCAGAGTGGGTGGAGAGAGCGAGCAGAGAGAGGCAGGGAACTGAATCGGGGAGAGGTCCCTGAACCTTGATGGGGCAGGAGTCCTATCCTTTTGTTGCTTTCTCTCCACCACTCAGCCTGTCACTGTGGACCCAGCCTCCATGTTGCTGCCTCCTCTTACCCCTCATTAATGTTTCCATTGCTCTCATTCGATTAATGGACTTCTCTGAGTGTATCCAGCAGACTTCATTCTACTCACTCAGTTCCCCGCAGAGCATGGGGACAGCTGGCTGCAGGGGCTTCCATGGGGAGGAACAATCCAGATTTAGCAAGTGTCATGGGGACACAGTCTCTAAGACGGTGTTTAGAGACATCGCCACCAGTAGAGGTTACTTTATGGGATGGGATTCTGGGAGACTGTGCGGAATATCTTCTATCGCCCTCCAGACCCAGTCCCACTCTCTTGGGCTTGACCTCTGCTCTGGGAGCCAATCCGGCCAGCACTGCTATCTGAGTCACCAGCAGGAGGTGAGGACAGCGGGAGAGGTGAGGTCAGGATGTTTATGCCCTGGCACCTTCAGACCAAGTCACCCCTGGCTTCTGCTGATGGAAGGTTGGAGCTCTGTCCAGAGTGCTCCCTGACTTTGCATCTGGTGACGGCTCCGTCCCCTCCCCCTGCTCAAGGGGAGGCCACCCTGTGTCCTGCCTGTACCTTTGTAAGGATTCCCTTTATTAAACTCTTCTGAAATGACCTAACTGGAGTGTGCCATCTGTTTTCTGCTGGGACCCTGATTGCTACACTCACTTCATTTTCAGATGACATTTTTCCATGCTGTCTGCATTTCTTATAACAAGCCCCTGCTACTTTTATAGTGAAAGTAAACAGCAAAGATAAAGAACAAAGACAGGCAGCATTTAGCACACCCACACCTGGCTCACTCTCGGCCCAGGTTTCAGTCCCCATGGGGACGCAGAGCTGATGCAGTTCCCTGCATCTGTGCAGAAACATACCCGGGGTGGGCGGGGTGGATTTTAGCTCAGTGAGTTAGGACGATGACACAAGGATTTACTGAGAACAAGAACTACTCTGGGTTGAGAACATTGTAACCTTAGTCTGATTGATTCCATGGTCTATATCAAGCTTTGAGGCCACAGACCCAGGCTTTGGAGTTAGGCAGACCTGGGATTCAGTCCAGGCTTAGCCTGTATGGCCTCAGACAAGTCACCTAACCTCTCTGTGCCCAACTTTATCATTGGCAGAATGTTAGCTTTGGGGAGAACTAAATGAGATCGTATATTTAAAATGTTTAGCATAATAAGCACCCAGTAAGTACTCAAAACATGGAGACAGTTCTCATTCTAATTGTTACAAATGCTGTTTCACGTGTAGAGCAATCAATGAGTACAGTAAGGTGGGTTATGATCTACTGGCTTCCAGTTTCTTTTTCACAAGGCAAGTGTGGCAAGTCCCACCTGGGCTGCCCTCCTTGTCTTCAGCCCGTGTTCTGTCTACCCTCTGCTATGCAGCCCAAACTGCCTGAGGCCCAGCTCGCTCTACCTTGGGGTGGCAAAGCCCTCCTAACAAGGTCTTTGTCTCAGTTGGCAGAAAATTGGCAGTTTGGCATCTGCAACCATTCAAAGTTCACTTCATGCACCGAGGTGTTACCATCTGATGTTTGAGGAAGGAAGATCCCTCTAATGAGGTCCCCAGAATGCTGGCGGCCAGCCCAGGGGGTTGGTTTGCAACAAGCATCTTGCTATCGGTCACCTAAGGGCTTGGTGTCTGGCTCAGTGTGGCACTGGGGCTGTCTTAAACATCTGCTGATCAGAAAGAGTCTTTTCCTAAATGACATTCAGCCTGAGTCCCCTGTTGGTGCCATCCATGGGCACAGGGACACTTCTCCTATAACAGCACCCCGTCCTTGCTGTCCATCTAACCACTTTGCTCACGGTGAGAGGGCCCACCCATGCCTTTGTGAGTCAGTGCAATGATAACGGGGTCATCAGATGTGAAGGCAGAACAGTTGGCCTGAATAGCCTGAAAAACTGAAGCCACTTCCTCGCCCAACCCAGGTGGGCCAGGAGCAAATGCTTGCAAGGGAAGCTTTCCTGATGTCACTGGAGGGACAGCTGGTGCTCCGCAGACTGTGCTACACCCTTGTTTCTGACCATCCCTAGTTGCTTTCCCTTCAGCTCATCTACTGCTCAAGTCCCTGGGAATATGATGGAGATCACGTGGGTAACATCCACGTTACAGGGCTCAGTTCACGGCCTCCACCACGCAGCCCCACCCAGAGGATGTGCATGGAACAAGACAGTTGTCTATGGCACCCACACGCTTTACCGGGGAGCCCACAGCTCCCACCAGCCAATTTGATCTTCCAAATATAAATTAGTTGACACCCTTCTCCCCAAGTGAAATTCTCCCATGGTGTTTCTGTGCCTTTAGAAGAAAATCCAGACCCCTCTGCAGAGCCCCGTGCCCAAGGAGCTCTGCCTCTGGGGACCTTCCAGTGCTCAGCAAACCCACTCCTTCACCCATTCCTGTGATCCGGCCTCCCCAGTCACTTCTCTGTCCCCTGGTCCAGCCCCGTTTGCCCTCTCCTCAGGACATTTGCATGTCCCTTTTCTCCCTTTACCTGGAACCCTGTCCCCTTCATCTTCCCCTGGCAGCTGCCCTCTCTTTACCCTCAGCTAAGGAAAAGCCCTCAGGGAGGCCTCCCCCAGTCTCCACCTCAGCCCCTGCCCCTGCCCCTGCCCCTGCCCCCTGTCCAGTGGCCCCCACACTGCCTATCTCTATTTGACGTTTCCTTGATAATTGTTTTTCTGTCTGTCTGTGAATGTCAGTGTAGAAGGGCAGACAGCCACGTCTGTTTCCGTGTGTGTCACCTGGGACCTGGAACCATGTGGAGAAAACAGAAGGTATTTAATAAGTATGTGAGGCCTGAATGGATGAATGATCTCCTGGGAGCCTTTCCAGTTTAGAGACTCCGGGTCCTGGATCCAGGACAGAGGGGCTGAAAGGAGTCCAGGCAGCCATCTCCCCTGTGGCCCTGCTGCACCACAGGGATGACGAGGCAGACACAGCCTAGCACGTCCTCCTGAAGTGTGCAGGCCCAGGGTGCCCTGCAGGAGATGGGCGTGTCCCAGTGTTGAGGGTTCCAAGCCCACATTCAGCTGTGGGGAGCACTGGGAGAGGCACGACACTGGGGGTCTTCTGGTGGGCCCCGGCCTGACACCAACCGGCGGGATCCTGGGCTTTGGAGCTCGGCGGCGTGCCCAGGCCACAGCTGGCCAGGCTCAGCTGAGCCTCCCCAGAGACAGAGAGCTGTATAAACAGGAAGTCCACTGCCCAGACACGGCTGTGCCTTCAATAAGTGCTAAATTCTCATAGGTCACTTTCTCCCAAACAGTTTCTCTATTGGTTTGAAGCCACAGCTCTGGTGCAGAAAACGAATTCCACGCTTTCCTCCTTTCTGGGTCAATCACCACGCAGGAGAGAGAAGGGGAGTGGAGAGGAAGAGAGAGGAGGAGAGGAGGGGAGAAGAAGAGAAGAGAGGAGAGGAGAGGAGAATGGAGGAGAGGGCAGGAAAGAAGGGGAGAGGAGAGGGAATAGGAATACAAGAGAGAAGAAGCTTGAGAAAAGGAAGAAAATGAGAACGGGAAAGAGAAGGAGAGAGTGAGACACAGGAAGAGGCCAGGAGCATGCCGCATGATTATATAATTTGTCAAAAGCAAGCCACCTAAACAGAATGGAACTTTTGAAAGCTAGAGGTACTTGGAATGGACGAACCTATGAAGTTTGCAGGTTGGAGCTTCTGTGGACTCCCTCCTTGCAAAACACCCAAGTCAGAAACACTCTCCTTCAAGAACTGGGTCTCCTCAGAAATTCCATTTTCTAGCATGTGCTCTCCCCTCCAGGAAAGTGGCCAAACCCTGGTGGGGTCTCATATCCCTTGCCCCCAGGGAACCGACACTCATTCCTCCTGGCACCCACAGTGACCTCCCACTGCTCTCTAGCACGCTGAGCCCTCAGGACACAGAGGCCAGGGAGGGAGTTTCTGCCGCATTGAGGCTGGTCCTGCTGGGATTCACGGGGGTCCTGCTGACTGCTGAAGAGTAGAAAGAAACACTTTTTGGAGGTGAGACCACCCCACTAGAAGGCTGCTGCACGACCTTCAGGAAGGACTTTGCTGTTTTGAACCTCAGTTTCTTCCTCTGTAAAATGGGGAGCATGATATTATCAACCTCTCCAGGTTACTGACAGAGCTCAGAAGGCGCAGACAAGCGCAGGTTATCTGTAAATGGACTGTGCTGTGCCCACAGGGAAATCAGACAGCAGAGTTGCCTAGCGATGACAGGCGTCTACCTTATGTGGCACATCTGAGTGGGCCAGTGTGTAGGGTCACACATCCTGTGGCCCCAGGAAACCCTGTGTGCTCCCTGCACAGAGGGGAGGTCTGGCAGACTTCACACCTGTTCCAAGCACCCAGGACAGTGTGGGATGGATCTCCCAAGTCTCCAAGATGAGTTTGTAGAACTTCATAAACGAAGCCTTACTGGGCACTTACTACGTCCCAGGCCCTGGGCTGCCTGCAGGGGCTGCCAAGATGGTAGCAACAGCCACCGGTCACTAAGCAGTTGCTTTACACATCTACCTCTGCAATCCTCCCATGGCCTGCATGCTGGTGTACTCCCATTCCGCATATGGATAACCTGGGGCTCAGTGAGGCTGAGTCAAGTCCAAAGGCCATTCAGTCCTTAGGGGGCAGAGCCCACTAGCATCTGCTGATTCCCAAGCCTTTGCTCATAACCACCATGCGAGGCTGCCTCAGAATAAGAATAGGACTTCTTGACTTTGAGGACCTTGGGGAGCAGGAACAAAACAGATGTGAAAACGAGTAACATGCTGTGCAATGAATGACAGTGGGGAAAGAATGCAGTGCCCGACCTGCACTCCCACCCATGTCGTGGAGCAGCCCCATGGGGTGGGGAGAATTGATCCTTGGGGGAGGAAGGTACAAGGAGTGAGGGAAGAAAAACCTGGAACATTTGGGGAGAGATAAGAATTTGAAGTGGCAGCTGTAGGGTTCATAAAATGTGGTGCCGGGGAAGCATGCCCACCCGGTGCACTGAAGGATCTCCCTCCACCTGGCCTCCGGGACCGCTGCAATGTCTCCACCTCAGTGTTGCACAGCTGCCAACCAGTATAGTCAAGACTTCCTTGGTGTCTCCACTCGGACGCTGATAATAGGCAGAGCCAGCCACCATTATCCAGCACAGACGTGTGCCAGCACTTGTCTCAGCACCTTGCAGAGAGTAACGTTTTTCATTCTCCCAACAACCATAGGAAGGAGGTACCATTATTAGCTCCTTTCACAGATAAGGAAATGGAAGCTGTGATGGTTAATTTTATGTGTCAACTTGACTAGACCATGGTGCCCAGTTGTTTGGTCAAACACTAATCTAGATGTTGCTGTGAGAGTATTTTTTTGGTGTAATTAACCCTTTAATCAGCAGACTGAGTAGAACAAGTGATCCTGTGTAATGTGAAGGGGTGTCATCTAATCAGTTGAAGGACTTAAGAGAAAAGAGTGAGGTCCCCTGAAGAGGAAGGCATTCTGCCTCCAGGCTGCCTTTGGACTCAAGAGTGCACATCAACTTCTGTGGGAATTTCCAGGCTGCTGACTTGTTTTGTAGATTTTGCTCTTGCCAGCCCCTACAATCTTGTGAGCCAATTCTTTTAAATATCTCTCTCTCTGCCTCTGTCTCTTTCTCTATATGTATTAATGTATATACATATGCAGAATACATATACAGAATATATATATCCTATCAGTTCTGTTTCTCTAGAGACCATAATACAGAAGCACAGAGGAGAGGTTAATAAACTTGCCCAAGGTCACCCAGCTGAAAGGTTGGGGAGCTGAGATTTAAATCTAGGCAGTTTGGCCTCAAGCCACATTCAAGTCTTCGCTTTCCTTCCTCTCACACAGGGATGATGTCCCGCAAGCTGCTCACACTGGGCATGTCCAATTGCAACTCTTCACCCTGAACCTGATCTTCCTCTGTCCTCCACTCAGTATGGGCCCGCTGGCCAGTTAGTCTCTGTCCAGAACCATGTGTCACTCAATCCTGCCTGCTCAGTCCCGCACGCAGCTCCCGCATTCTTCCTCTCTCCTCACGCACCTCCTAGTTGGAGATCTGCTGTTGAAGTGAAATAAATCAGCCCATCCTGGCTTAAGCAGTAGCAGGGAATGTGCTGACTCACAACAACTAGACCAGCACGGGTGGGTAGAGCTCCAGGAACAACTGGTTCCAGCTCTCTCTCTCCGTCTCTGTGCTCTACTCTCCTCACGATCTGCTACCACAGCAAGACCTTCTCCACGTGGGGTGGCATGTGACCCCTATCAACCTCAGCTTCCCAGCATTCCAGCTTAGACACCCAAGAGGGGGATAATTCCACGGAATTGTCTCATGGGCCCTACTTGGGTCTCTTGTTCATTGCGGGACAGACACTGTGCCAGGTGATGGAGACAATAAGACTGGCCACACTGGGATCGTGTGCTCAGCCCTGGATGGTGGGAGTGGTTGACACCCGGAATGACAGTGTCCTGGAGACCATATGAATGAAGGAGGAAGAGTTGCCCAGAGGAAAGGTGGAGGTTCTGTTAGCAGAAGAAGAGAGTGGATGCTGGTCAGGACACACTGGTAAATTTCTCCCCTTAGGAACAGCCTCCTTGGGGAAGGGTTAGATGCCTTTTGCAGGTCCCTGGGACTCCCCATGCCAATCTGTTGCATGGCACTTAACTAACACATTGTGCATATTATCTGTTTTCTCTAGATTTTGAGCTTCCCGAGGGTAGGAATTCTGACTCTTATCTCTGAATCTTCAGGACTGTAGTTCAGTAAATGTTTGTTAAAGTAAAATGAACTTTATTTTATGAGGAACCTTTACAATATTCTGAGCAGAGGAATAGCACAGTCTGATTTGTGCTTGAGATAAGAATGAGGGGGCTGGGTTGGAGGGAATGCAAATTAAAGTAGAAGACAAATTTGGGGGCTATAAGAGACTACAGCATAAAAATGATGACGCATGAGCTGCGGTAGGATGGAGACATGTAAAATACCAATATCTCAATGTGTCAGGCCAACGGACTATCCAATGGACAAGCTTCGCTGGGCCACCATTGACAGGTGAATCATTATACTGTGTCACTGTGTCTCTATCTGTCTTGGCATCATTCTGCATCCCACCCCCAACCCAGCAAAGTAATCACCTCTTGGATTTGGGGTCCATTGAAAGGGAGGTAGTTGGACTGTCTAGGGAATTGTCTAAGATGTCCAAGTGTGAGAGGGTTGGAGGGGGTGCGGACTGGTCTCAGACATGGGAGGAATGTTGTTTGGTTAAGCAATCTGCTCTATGGACATGGTGACAGATCAATTAGTACAGAAGAGCTTATAATAAAAGGCAGCCACCTTTGCCGCAGAGGCCATGCACAGGCCCGCTCCTTGAGGTAGCCTCTTCCTGTCATTTTAGTTTCTACTTCAGATGTGTTTATTTCTTGTTTAATCAACTTTATACAAAAACTACTTGTCTCCAAGATTCATCTCACGCCACTAACCCACTTCTGCCAGTGTTGGGGGATTAAGTTGTTAATTTTAGTTCTTCTGACATTATATTTGTAGTTTGAAAAATGAACAAAAAATCCGTACATAAATCTTGGGTTCACTCACCTTTACTCATGGTCTCAACTTATCTCTCTGTAAAAGGACATTCACATCCTCACCTTTCTCTTCCTTACTCTACCTTCTATCAGCTATGGTTTCTGCCTCCATATTTTACAAGGCTGTAAATAGTTACTTGTACACAGCTGCACCCGTCTTTAGTGTTTTGTCAGAGGTTAATTCCAAAATTGAACAATAACAAAATACATTTAAATTATTATGAACATAATGTAAATATTTTCACACCAGATAGTGGGCTGGGTTTACATTAGCTTCTCTCCAGGTCCAGTGTCACCCAAACGAGAATCAAGTGTTCTTATTTTCTGTTCTTCAACAGTATTAGTTACTTCATGAGCACATTTTGGTTTATTTTAATTTTGGACTGTTACTTTTTTTGTACATGGTTTTCTTTCCCTTGGAGTTGCTAATTCTTTTTTTATTTTTATTTATTTATTTTTGGTTGTTGTTACTGAAGACAGATTCAGGTGTTTCTATCGTGGTCTTACATTTTCTCATCCTGTCTTCTCATCCTGTCAAGTAATAGATTTGTATTTCTTGAAAACACCTATTTTCCCTGACATTTCCTTTCTAAAGTACTTGGTATTGCTGCTCCAATTTGGGATGGCTGATCTTAAGGCCTTCTTGATTTTTTCATTTTAGAATTTCCCTTCTGCATTGGATCTATTGTTTTATGAATTCCATTTTTTTTTCTTTCTTGGCATTCTCCTTGTTTTACTGGAGCACATCCTTACATAGCTTCCTAAAAAAAGGAGTAAATGGAAAATAAACTTTTTGAGTCTTGATTTTAGGAAACAGCTTTATTCTACAGACATTGGATTGACATTTTGGCTGGGTATAAAAGATTATACCAGTCTGATTATGCTTCACTTGTAAATTTGTTTTCTTTGTTTGTCTCTGGAATCTTTAAAGTTCAGTTTTGGATTCTCATAATTCTGAACTGTGACCAAGTTGTGTCTAGATATGCTTTTTTTCACTTATTGGGCTGGACTCCTGTTGGATCCTCAATGTAAAGACTCAGGATCTTTTCCAGCTTTGGGGAAATTCCTTCTTTTTTAAAATTCTGTTCCCTCTGTTTTTAATTTTTCTCTCTTTCTAATATTTGATATTGAAATTTTGGCTTGATGCTTGATATTCTGTGTATTTTCTCTCAGGATTTTATTCTGTTTGCCAGGTAAGTCTATATTCTTGGAGATTTTCTTGACTCTATATTCCAGGCCTTCATCTTTTTTTTTGCTCTTTTATTTTAGTGATTATATTTTTAAAATTTGAAGACTATTTCTCATTATCTGAATGTGTCTTTTTCAAATTACTTGCACTTTTTGTGTGTGGCTGTAATATAGTCTCAAATCTCTCTGACTCTGCTAACTGAAGAAGATGTTTGTTCCTTTTAAAATTCTCTTTCCAGAATGTTCCCTATTTTCTTCAGGGTTCAATTTTACCTTTTGTCTTTCTGTTGTTGTTTATTCTCTGACTTTTCATCTTTATGTCCTGGGCTTCCTCACTCCTCTGACCATTTCTCCTTGCCCGTGCTGTGGTCTGGACATCGGATTCCATACTCATTTGTTATGGACTGGATGTTTGTGTTCCCCCAAATTCCTATGTGGGAGCTCTTACTCCCAGTGTGACTGTATTTGGAGATGGTCCTGTAAGGAAGTAATTAAGGTTAAATGAGGTTACAAGGGTGAGGGCCTGACCCAATATGATTACTGTCATTAAAGAAGAGTCACCAGAGAGCTTCCTCTCCATTTGCACATCCAAGAAAAGACCATGTGGGGACACAGAGAGAAGGCAGCTGTCTGCAACCTAAGAGGAAAGCCCTCAGCAGACACCAACCCTGCTGGACCTTGATCTTGGATTCCCCAGACTCTAGAATTGTGAGAAAATAAATCTCTGTTGTTTAAGCTGCCCAGTCTGTGTATTTTGTTATATAGCCCTAGCAGACTAAGACACTATTTATTCATTCCACAAACAGTACCTGAGGCCTGTTCTAGACACTGAGGATACAGCAGTGAACAAAGCAGACAAAGACCAGGTGGGTGTCATGAGGCACAGAGTTGAGTAGAAAGGGCAGAGAGGAAACAGTACATCAACGATAGGATGTCAGGAAGGGTAAGTGCTAGTGGCAACATTAAATGGAGGCCAGACGGTGAATGTCTGCTCAATTCTCTGTGTTGTACTTGAAGTCCTTCTGGGTTTCTGGGACCAATGGAGCCCTTTGTCATCTTGGCCATGGTGTTCTTGATTGGGAGAGCGCACAAACCAGACAAGTTGGCTTAAGAGGAGCCAGGGGACTGCCGCTATGGCTGAGCTTGTGGGGGGAAGCCATCAGCACAGCCCCTGGGTCAGCCCTACCCATGGCTCTTAGAGGACCGTTCAGTGAGGGGACAGAGGTCAGGACTATGACCACAGCAGGAGAGCACTGAGGCTAACTAATTCTGGGTGTCTTGTCTCCCCGATAAGGGAGATGTGGACCAGAAATAAATTTATTTAAAATAAGTAAAGGAAAGGGATGCTTTTTCCACCGCAATCTGACACATAGATTCATAGCTGGTGTTTACACCTGCTTCTCTCTGAAAGAAGTGAGTGTTGCCAAACCAAACCTCCCCTTTCCACATCAGGAAGACTGGTTAACTTGCCATGGGTCAGGCAAATAGCCCAGAGGCTTCTTCCTTGGGTGAGCTGAGGCTGGCATCCACCCAGCAGTGCTGCAGAGCCCCTCAGGTAGGGCGTCCAGGTGGTTGGGGGGTGGCCGCCTGGCCAGGCTTCCCAGGGAGACCACAGGACACTTCCTACACTCAGGCTCAGAGGCCATGGGGCCCATGTCTCAGGTCTGTGACTCTCTCCCTCTGACAGATCCTTCTCCCCAGGGAGCAGAGCTCCCAGGGTGTCCAGGTGATGTCCCAGGTCCTGGCAGCACACCTGAAATCACCAGCTATTGGAGGAGGGCAATAGTGGTCTCAAGGCTACATTTCCAGGGCTGTCTCAAAGTCTAGAATGAGTCAGAGGTTTGCAGAGGCTGAGGATTCCGTAAGAAGGGAATTAGAAAGAGGCCCAGGGCATGAGGCCATGACGTTTGTCAAGTCATCTCCAGCACCGCATTGTGAATTTAGAACATCTGCTTTAAAATGACTGACTCTCTGGAGTACGAGCTTTCTTCATGGGCTCCCTGCGATGCTCGCATACTGCTTCCGGAAAGCCCTGACGGCTTCAGTCCTTCCTGGAGGCCTCGGAACTTGGGCAGGTGAGGCTTTGGTCCTTGGCTCTGCCCAGGGTCCTGGGTGCCTGTGAAGAGCTCTTTGAGTATCTGCAGGGAGCATTGCTGTCTTCGGATCTCCCAGCATCCACCCCCTTCCTAAAAGCACAGAGACTCCCTTTTGCAGAATCTTCTCTCCCCAACCTGATCCCACCCACTGAGTCTTTGCTTGTGGAGTATGAGGGAGAGGGGGCTGAGAACTGAGGATCAGCTTCCCCAGCTGAGCCGAGGGATGCCCTGTGGGAGATGTGACCCTCAAATGCAGAGAGGCAAAGACAGAAAATGGAGTGGGACGGTGTTCCTTCTGGTGCTGGTGTCTGAAAGGGACAGCTGGGGGCTCCTGAACCCCCAAGGCAACCCAGGTCCTTGTCCCGCCCTTTTTCTTATTCTGAGTCTGATTCTCTACCATTCTTTCCATCTGGAGTCTAACGTGTCCCCCTTCGGTGAATATCCCTGCAGCCTGAGCGGGATGAGGAGGCGGTGGGAATGGAGGAGACACCCTTCTAGTTGCTGAGTCCTGTATGACTTCGACCAGGGGTGCTAACGGAAACTTCTAAGTCAGCCAATGTATAGACCTGGGAATACCTTCATTTAAACATATAGGTGTGTTTTGTTTAAAAATTAAGAAATATAGTTAAATAAAATAACTAGGAAAATTACTTTGGTGGCTGCTGAGTAGGGAAACATGGGTGGGCCATGGTGAGATGGGTAGGTAGGGCTGCTGAGACAGAGTGTTTGCAGAGGAGACCCTCCCAGCAGGTCCTGCTCCGTCCACTGGAGTGACTGAGCCACGGGCCGTGGGGAGCACGAGGTAGAGAGCTGAGCCCTCAGGGAGCTCCGCGTGAAGCTGCAGAAAAGAATAAAGGGGTCTAGTTCCACCGCTGACGGCTCTCTCCAGCCCTCTTCTTCCTCTTCTTTATGCTCTCCCCCTTGCAAACTCATCCATTCCAATTGTTCTGTGTAAATCGCTCCCAAATCCCCATGCAGTCCCTATTTCACTTCCAACATTCAGTCTCACGTTCTCTATTGCCACCTCCAACTGATGCCCAATTGACACCCCAGACCTACTAAAATCTAACCTTTGAGCATCAAGTGACATGCAGGGATGGGGGGAATACAGCAAAAATAAGAATAGGAGGAAAATTGCTTTCTGCAGTATCCCCCATTTGCCCACACATCACTTTCTCTGCATGCAGTAGGTGCTCGAGCACTGTTCACCAAGTGAATGAATTGGTGAAGGACGCCACATCCACCCACCTGGAAATCACTCAGTGGTGAAACCCAGCGAGCCCCACCCCTGCCATCCTCCCTGTTGTGTCTCTGCTGCCCTGACTCGGGTCCTCCCTGTCTCTGAATTACACTCTGTGATAGGAAATTTATTTCTTGTCCTCTCTCTTCAGCTTTTCCCCATTCCAGTCCACTTTGCTGGTTAAATCTTTCTCAAGCCAAGGTTTAATATTATTTGACAAGTAAACACATGTCCTACTGTGCGCCTGGCCCTGTGCTAAGGCCCCAGCGTACATCAGCTCACTTGCTCTTCAAAGTCACCACCTGAGGCAGTTACTCTTATCCCTCCACCCCTACCTGCCACCCTCAGCCTATAAGAAAAAAATTGAGTTCAGAGGCAGCACCGCTCGCCAGGGCCAGTGGTAGACATGGAGCAGGGAGCGTATGCTGAGTCCACAGCTGATTACAGCATTGTTCTCCCAGGATCTCACCCACAAGTTATTAACTGCTCCCTAAGCAGGAGAACACAATAATAGGTCCTTCAGTATGACATTCCAGGACCTTTCCAGTCTGTGCCCAGCCCCCTGTCCAGGTGGATCTCCCCGTTAGCTTCCAGTTTGGCTCCTCCAAGCTCCTTCCCCAAACGCTCACCTTAGCTCTTCCTTCTACTTGAAGGGTTGTTTCTTGACGTGTTCAAATCCTACCCATTGTTGAGGGCCAAGGTCCTATAATACTTGAAACTTCTTTTGGAAAACATTTCTGTGTGGCTTCACTGTGTACCCGGTATTTAGCACTCTTGTGCTGACCAGAGCCTCCTGGAGAAGTATGTCTGAGCAGCACCACCGTGCCTCTCCCAGCCCTCAGGGCAGAGAGGAATATCCACCCTCTCAAGATCAAACTGCAGGCCTCCTGGCTATTCCTGCTGCCTTCTCCCAGAGGAGCGACTAACAGGGCAGTTACCCCTCAGAGCCACCGCAAACCTTCCTTACAGAGATGTGGTCTCCAGTGAGAAGAACTTCATCTCACCAGCCTGTGTCCAAGGAGGTCAGTATGTCTAAACCCTTTCATAAGAATTCCAGAGATGGGCCAGCCCTGGTGGCCTAGTGGTTAAGTTCAGCACGCTCTGCTTTGGCAGCCTGGGTTTGGTTTCCAGGCACGGACCTACACCCCTTGTCTGTTAGTGGCTGTGCTGTGGTGTTGGCTTACATACAAAAGAAAAAAGAGGAAGATTGACAACAGATGTTAGCTCAGGGCATTCTTCTTCAGCAAAGAAAAAAAAAGAATTCCAAAGAGAAATAAATAATTGCTCTTCAAATATGCACTATGACTTTATTCCCAGTTAAGCAATTTTGGTACTTTAAAACTTTGGATTAATTATTCCAGATCACTAAATTAATCATGAGCTTCAACATTCAACACAGTAATTAAGAGTTCACAGGCAGGTTCCTGCCGTTTCCTTTAAGTCCTTGAAATCCAAATTCTCATTTTCCCCCAGTTTATTGAAATTCAAAAGCATGTCCTATGTTGTCAGGTTCCAGGTGACCCACTTTTTAGGTGGAATGAGTGGTTGGTATGAACCTGACTATAAAAACAGATTGATTAGTTTTCAAAAGTGTGGGACATCTATGTTTTTAACCTTTGAGAGTGTCCTCATCCTCCAAAAAACCCTCTGGATTCTTCCCCAAAAGACTTAACAATGTACAGGGAATTCTAAGGAATCTGTTAGTTTGATGCTTCTAAGCCCTACCTTGGAGGAAAATACGGAAGGCTAAATGCAAGGAAAAGTTATACCCTGAAGCTACACTAGTAACGAATAAGTGAGAGATGGTAGGTCTGATTGAGAAGCTAGGTCTGGGTGGCTCCCAAGCTGGAGTACACATGTGTTGGCACCCTGTGCAGAGGCACTTTTAACTGACCACCGGCACAGGGCCACCTGTCCTCTGCCACTGGGCTCTGCCTTTTCAAACCTGCAGTCACCAAACGTGGAGGTGAAAGGGCTGGGGCCTGAGCCATGCGTGCATTCTGAGGACTGCAGCTGGTCTACACACCCCAAGATCTCAGGAACCTGCAAGGCAGCCCTAAGATGCATCGTTGCTGGATGTCTAAGGCTTTTAATTTCTCACCTACTTTTTCCTCTGCAGTCGGGTGTGGGAGGCATGTTCAATCCCCAAAATTTTCCCTTTGAACTTTGGTTTTGATCATTTGGTTGGTCAAGTTAATTTTGGATCTTGGTTGTGTCGCCACCCCAGGTATTTGAAATTCCTCCCAGCTGTATGCCCTCAGCCTTCATCAGAGCGTCTACAGTCAGCGAACGTTCATACACCCTTTCAGCATCTCAGGTTCTTCCCCTCTCACCGAGAACTGAGTTTGGACTAGAACACAGGGCTCTGAGCAGAGGTGGAATCAGGATTCCCTTCCATCTAATCCATTTGACAGTCATCCCTGCCTCTCTGAGCTGGATTGTGACTTATTTATGCCCCCTGTGGAGAGGGTGCACCACTTTGCTTACTGTATTCTGTCCTTCAGTCTGATAGATGTTTTATAATGTTGGAGTTACACCAAGGTTCTAATGAAGTTTCCCAAACATTCTTTCCCAGAACAGTTTAAAGAGAAGGATCTGGATGAACCTAGAATGCTTCTGCAGTCAGAATGTGGAGAGCCAAGTGTTTTATCCCTATCATCCCTTCTCTTCAACAAAAGTGGACATGGATCTTTACACCAGTCTGGGCAGTGGAGAGGCTGGCAAACAAACAGTCTGCTCCTATCTCTTTCCTTCCTAAAGAAATTCATTTCCCTCCAAAGCAACCTTATTATTTGTGTAAGTTCCCAGTGTCCTTCATTACAGGTGGCTCTGGGTCAGCTCAGGGCTAACTGTGAAATTCACAAGAAAGCCCTTGTAGATGGAAAGAATCACTCACTAACTCCAATAACCCTGACATGTCTTTCTTTTTATTGGTAGAGTAACCCCCAATGTACCCTCAGCTAAGTAATTTATAACACAAAAATTCCATATTCATAACTGGACTTATTTTTAAGCTTTAAACTGATCCATCCTATAGACCCTGTTTGTTGAGGGTTCAATAAAATGAAATGAGGGGAATTGCGGAGTTAATGCTTTAAAATTGAGACTTCTTGGTATGGTTCAGAGAAGGCTATTTTTCTGGGGAAGAAAAACAAAGAAAGATGAGACAGGAAGATGTGAGAAGTCTTATGATTTAATTTAATGAGGACTGTTTTGGGAGCTGTGGCTTTCAGCCATACCAACAAAATCCTCCATCCACTGCACCTGAGGGCTATATCAGAATTTTTCTCCCAAAGATTTTAGTATTCCAGTTATATATTACTGTTTATCAAACCATCCCAAAATGCAGTGACATAAAACTACCACCATTTCACTGTGGTCACGAATTCTGTGGGTCATGAGTTTGAACAGGGCTTGTCTTCCTTCCATGATTTCTGGGGCCACAGCTGGAAAGATCTGAATGGCTGGAAGTGATGTCAACAGCTGGGGACTGGACTGGAGTCATCTGGAGGTACCTTCCCTCAATGTCTGGCACCTGGTCTGGATGGCTGACACGCTAGGCTCCATAGTGCCTGTTGACTACAGTGCCTCCTCCTTGCCTGTCCATGGCGTTTAGGTGGCTGGCAGCATGGTGGCTGGATTCCAAGAGGGAGGGCCTGTGATGGTTAATTTTATGTGTCAACTTGGCTAGGACATGGTACACAGGTATTTGGTCAAACACTAATCTAGATGTCAGTATGAAAGGTATTTTTTTTAGATGAGATTAACATTTAAATCAGTAAACTTTGAATAAAGCAGATAATCCTCCATAACGTGGATGGGCTTCATCCAACCAGTTGATGCCCTTAAGAGAAAAAAGACTAATCTCCCCCAAAGAAGAAGGAACTCTGCCTCTAGACTGCCCTGGAACTCAAGACTAAACCAGTAACTCTTCCCTGGGTCTTCATCCTGCCCTCTACCCTGCAGATTTTGGATTTGCCAGCCTCCATGATCACGTGAGCCAATTCCTTAACATATATCTCTGCCTCCCTCTCTGTCTCTGTCTGTCTCTCTCTACATACAAACACATTCTATTAGTTCTGTTTTCCTAGAGAACTCTAATACATAGGAGCTTAAGAGGGACACTCTAGAGAGAGCATATTGGAAGAGATGAAGGCTGAGCATCCAGGCCTCCTCTTCCTCCTGTGTTCTATTGGTCAAACTCAGATTCAGGGGGAGAGGATGTAGCCCACCTCTCGACTTCTTGAGAGGAGGAGTGTCAAGGAACATGGGTCCAAGTCTAATGGCCTGCACACTGTGAAATTCACAATGGCCCTTTGAGAACTAGGATCATACACAGGGTAAAGTTTCCTGATATTGTCTAGGGAGCCAGCTGAGGAATAGATTGAACAGTACGTCTTGGCCAAGAGCCCCGGAACCATCGCATGGCCTCTGAATGCATTTCCCCACTGCAGACAAGAGAGGGGACGGTCAAGGTCACATTTTTCCTAGGTCTCAGGTAGGACCAACTGCCAGGGGGAACTGGTCCCTTGCTCTATGCTTTAGGGGAAGCCTGTGGCATGTGGACTATGGATCTAAACATCTGGTTGACAGAGTAGGCAACTTGGAAGAGGGCATATAGACAAAACCTAAAATTTTAATGTGACTTAGGTTGATGGGATCGCCAAGTGCATGAATCACAAGATGGCTCCTCTCAGTGTGCTTAATGTATGACAGATTGTACTCAAATTTCCTTCATTGTCTCATTTGACTTTAAAAATAAGCATGTAAAGTTATCTGTTCTTACTGAACAAATCACCCCAAAATCTAGTGGCGTGAAGCAGAAACAATCATTTCATTATGCATTCTTGTGGTTCTGGGTGAACAGACTCAGCTGGGGGCATCACTGGGCATGTTTCAGATGGCCATGAGGGCAGGAGTTACCTTGAGGGTCACTCACATGTCTGGCTGTTGATACGTGATTGGCTGGGACCTCAGCTGGGACTGTCCCTAGCCATCTGTATGGACTTCTTCATGAAGAGTGACTGGATTCCAAGAGAACCAGGCGGAAGCTGAACGGCTTCTTATGGCCTCACTTAAGAATCATGTAGCATCATGTCCATGGCATTCTATTGGTTACAAGCGAGTCACTGAGACCAGACCAAATCCAAGGGGAAAAGTATCCAAGCATTTTCAGATATACCTAAAAACCATCACAGGCAGTATTTATTTCTCTTATTTCACAGATGAGGAAACCAAGACGTTGAGAGGCTGAGTAGACCCTGGTGGTTCACAAAGCTAGTAAGTAGCATTACGGAGATATCAAACTAGCTCGGCCAGCATCCAAAGCCTGTGCCTTAAACCACTGTGCTACCCGACCTCTGTGTGAGTCCACATTCTAGCAGGGAATGTGAGACATAGATATATAGGAGCAGAAATTGAGATGGAAGTTGATAAGCACCAGAAGAAAGGAACTCACAAACTATTCCAAGAGCAAGGAAGGAACGAACATGTCCTGCTAAGAGAGGTCAGAAAAGGCTTCCTGAAGCAGGAGGATTGGAGCAGAGTGAGGAAGGATCTGTGTAAGATGAGGATGTGCAGAGAAGCTGGGGTGTGGGTGAGTAAAGGTGGAGGGGTACGTCCTGGCAGAGACAAAGGATGAGTGGATACGCAGAGGCAGTAACACACATGGCTACCCTAGCTAGTAACAGCGGAACGTGCAGAAGGAGATTCATGGAAGGCAACACGGGAGACGTGGACTGCCACCTGATTATGAAAACGCTTGAATACTAGCTTGAAGCTTTTGCTTCCATTTAAAGCTATGCTTCTCAAAGTGTGGTCCCTGGACCAGCAGCGTGCACAACATCAGCATCATTGAGGAAACTGCAAGAAATGCACAATCTTAGCCCCACCCAGACTTACTAAATCAGAAACTCTGGGGACAGGGCCCAGTAACCTGTGTTTTAACAAGATGTGTAGGTGATTCTGATGCAGGCTTGGGTTTGAGAACGTCCCAGGTATTGGGGAGTCTCTTGGCGGTTCTGAACAAGAGCATGCTATGATCTGAGCTGCTCTTAAAGCAGGCCACCCTAGTTGTTGTGTATTGGCCAGGCTGAAATGAGAGAGCAGATGCTTGCCTCCAGGAGAGAGGCAGTACACAATTGGACTAATGTCGGAGGAGAGTAGAAGAGGCCCTGGGGCAGGCATAGCCCTGGCACAGGGACACTGGTAAGGAGTGTGAGCCTCCCTCACAGCATCCCCTGTAGAGCTCACAGACTCAGCTGGCTAGTTAGAATTTTCTAAACATTTGAACCATGTGGCCCAGCAAACTGGGTATAAACTGAGGACCCATGGATTGGGTTACAGATGTGGTTTCCTATTACACAATCCATCTACTCTCTGCAGTTTGCCTGGGGGAAAGCTTTGCTGGGTCCAGCATTTTCTTGGGGCCGTCCATGCTTCACTACCAGATCTGTCAGCTCATTCTGAAGCCCACTGATTTTTCTAAACCACCTTTGCAGAATGGATTTAATAATATAATCTACCACATATGGTTGAAAATTAAATGAGATAATTTCTGCACACTCAACATATATTAACTATTTTTATTATCATTCTTGTTACCATCATCATAATTTTTTTTAAAGATTTTATTTTTTTCCTTTTTCTCCCCAAAGCCCCCAGGTACATAGTTGTGTATTCTTAGTTGTGGGTCCTTCTAGTTGTGGTATGTGGGACGCACCTCAGCGTGGCTCAATGAGCAGTGCCGTGTCGGTGCCCAGGATTCAAACCGACGAAACACTGGGCTGCCTGCAGCCAAGCGCGCGAACATAACCACTTAGCCACGGGACCGGCCCCCATCATCATCATTTTTATTCATTAATTTATTCAATATATATTTGATGTGCAGCTGCTGTGCTCAAGGCACTGAGAACACAGTGGTGAGACAATCAGTCTGTCCTCTGGGTCTCTCTATCCTTCACTGTCAGTTCATCTGAGAGACAGACCAGAACATGGGTCTTAGTGTCTAAAGAACTGGGTTTCAGCTTTAAGTTTTTTAAAGTGTTAACTTCATAATCTTGGAAAACCACATCTCTAAGCCTGTCTATTCAACTGAAAATAGGATTAAAAGGCTTGCCTTGCTTCACAAGAATGTGCAAGGATCACATGAGAAAAAGGATGGGAAGACAGTATACTCGTCACTGTCTGAGATTAGTGAAGGCTCTGCACCCTCAGAGAAGAGCAGCAGAACCAGCGCTTCTTTTTCCTTCCTCCCTGACCCTCACCCCCTCCATGCCTCTCTCCCATCTCTAGGCCCAATTCTCCACTGTGGTGTTGCAGATTTCATTCTCTCTTTCTCTGGGCTGCTCCTAGACGCGCTTCCAATTCAGTGAAAGCCAATTAAGTAATGAATCAATTTTCCAAATGACTAATTCGGTGAACATACCGGGATATGCACATTTGTCAACAACTTGTCTCTTTTGGCTCTTGATAGAGCATTTGTTAGTTCTTCCTGGGTGTCATGATTTCATCAGCTTATCAGTATTTTAAGGGACGTTCCATTTGTGCTTCTGTAGGGACCTGAAGGGTGCTGGGGCACAGAAGAATTCTCTGATGCGGGAAAGGCAAAGGACAGTCAGCACATGGCCCAGCCCAGACCACCTAACTCATAGAGGGAGGGACTAGGGTTAGCAGGAAAGTCTGGAGACCCCAGGTCCCCAGAGCTGCAACCTCTACAGCTCTTGTAGGCTCTGCCAATCCCTCTAATATAAATCGCTCTAGATTTTAATAAAAAAACGTTTAAATGTTTTTGGTAAATCTGTAAACTGGTCATTGAATGAATTAGCCACCCAGCATGGAATGATCCAGTCACCAATCAGTGTGTGGTCAACTGGCCTTTGGGGACTTGTGGAGACCCAGACAAACCCTTCCAAGTGGATTTTCAGCCACTTATGAGCACACGTGGCTGAGCCAGGTCTTCAGTGCACCATGATTAGTGTTCTCTCTGACAGTTGCTTTCCCTCTGACTTGAACCCCTAGTCTAGCACATTTACCAATGTCCCAGCAGAGGCCACAGAAGTGAAGGGAGGGAGCAGCTCTCCAGAATCCCAGATGTGGGACTCAGCACCACTTGAAAGAGCGGCCTGGAAATGTCTTAGGTGACATCTCTGTTGTTTCTCTGCCTGAATCCTTCCCAAAGCTACCACTTTCCCCACCTGTTTCAACAATTTTTCTTTTCTGAGCCGAGAACAAAGGTCAGAGAACTTTCCCCATTAACAAATGTCATCTGCGTATGCTCTGCTTCTGGGCTAGTCCCAGATAGCTGGGCCACTGACCTTTACCTCCCTTTTTCTGCTTTGCATCTGTGATGGTGTTAGCTGTCCCTGGGTGCCTGTGCCTGTGTGATACGTCAGCTGCAGTTCCACTGAACGTATGTGTGTTGATTGCTATAGCGTCTCTCCACTGGGAATAAGGTGGGGATCCCAGAGTGGAGGTGACCACCAGGTCCCAGAGGGCTCACCGTGGATGGGGCTGAAACTGTCCCACTCACCCCCTGCGTTTCCTTAGGAGGAGGAGGAGAGGTGTGTCTGATAGAAGTGTTGACTGCTTGGGTTTCATCTGCACATTCTGCACAGTGAGCTCCCTAGGAGGACCCCACTCCTGCCAGGGTAGTGGGTGGTGACACCTCTGGAGAAACTGGTAGGTCAGGAGGAACTTGCATAAGGCACACGTCAATAAGGGACAAAGGTGAAAGCGATAGGTTTTTTGCAGGATTCTGAGCCACTGCCTTAGCTGTAGTTGGATCTCTCTGTCGGGTCTCTCCAGGCCCCGTTGTCTCCTACTCCACCCACAGAGTAATTGGCTAAAACTCAAACCTGATCAGATGTCTCGGGCCCCACTTTGCCTTCCAGCTTCCCCTTGTCCTTGAGGACAATTCCAAACCTCCCCATTATTGGAGTCCTGTCTGTCTCCAGCCTAACCACCTCCTTTGGTATTTGTTTTCGTTTCAAGCCTACCTTTTACTGAGCATATTAGTTTGCTAGAGCTGCCTTAACAAAATACCGCAGTCAGCCTGCCTTAAACAACAGATATTAACTCTCTAGCAGTTCTGGAGGCTGGGAAGTCTGAGATCAAGGTGTCGGCAAGGTTGGTTCCTTCTAAGAGCCATGAGAAAAGGATCTGTTCCAGGCCTCTCTCCTTGGCCTGCAGGTGGCCGTCTTCTTCCTGTGTCTTCACATGGTCTTACCTCTGCCTGTAGGTGCTCTAATCTCCTTTTCTTATAAGGATACCAGCCATATTGGAGTAGGGCCCACCCTGATAACCTTACTTTAATGTAAGCAGTTCTTTAAAGACTTTATCTCCCAACACAGCCACATTCTGAAGTACCAACTGTTAGCACTTCAACATATGAATTGGGGGGGGACACAATTCAGCCCATAACACCAAGCCCCAAGTAGGGGGAGTAATTGTCCTAGTTTGAAGGGGACTGGTGGGTTTCCACAATGTGGGACTTTGGATATGAAAATCAGGACAGCTGGTCCCCCAGCGCTAAGTCTCTGCCTCAGTCTGTGCTGGGTGTGCCCCTCTGCACCTCTATGGCAACTTCCATCTCACTATTCTCCTGAGCCTCTCTGCTTGCTCAGTCAGAATTCCTTGAGCATAGGGACCATTGAGTACTCTTCTTTGCACACATCTAGCATATATTAGATGTTCACATATGCAAAGGAATCGATAAATGTTCCATGAGGATGTCCTGATCTTTCCTTTCCTACTGGAATGCCCTTTCACCCTCCTCCTTTAACTTGCCATTTTCCATATGCCACCCATGATAAAGGCCCTGTTCTAATGCAAAAAACCATCCCAGCTGCTTTCATCAGAGCTGGCTGGGAAGGTTCCTCCATGTTTTGTGCGTGGCCCTCCCCACCCGTTGTCCTCTGCCCTGGGCTTGGTTACATGGGAAGAAGTTGGCTAGGGATGCCTGTGATCCTCTGCAGGCTTGAGCACAGGAAACAAAGCCCGCCCCTCCCTAAGGTAACAATGAGCATTCTATTAGAGCATTGCTGCTCACAAAGCTTGTCCTCATCTCTCCTGGCTTTCAGTCTCCTCAGAACCTGAGGAATGAGGTCAGAGAAGGTCAACAGCCAGGGCAGGTCCCATGGAGGCAGGGGCAGAGCTGGGAGGTTGCTCTTTGGGTTGGCTGGACTGCCCTGAACAGCAAGCCCAGGGATGCCTGGGCCACCTGCTCTGTCCCACCTTACATCTTGTTTCCCCAAGGTCATCATTTGAAGCCCTCACTAGCCTGGAGCTTACTGAGGGTGGGGGTCTCCTACTCCTCTATGCATCTATCATGGCCCTGGACTCAGTGCCCACAAGATGTCTTTAGCAGTTCCAGGCTGGTTTTTGATCACCTGCTCTGCACCTATGTGTAACATGAGGTGGCTGACTCATTTTAGGAACGTGAGAATTGAAGACTCTTAGACTGTAGCTGAAGATCTTCATGGACAGGTCTGAATTTAAATTCTAGGCATCATTGTAATCATAACAGGTAACATTTATTCTGTACCAGACACTATGAAAGGGGGTTCTCATGTATTAATTCATTTTAACAAACTACAACCTGAAGAGGCTGGTTCTCTTGTTACACTGCAGATGAAGAAACTGAGGTGTAGAGAGGACACAGACCAGGTGTGGCGGACTGAAATTCACACCCACGTCACCACTCCAGCCCTCTCATAGCCACCAGTACAGCTCTGAAATTTTGCGCTCCACTCTAAACTGGACTTTAAATGGAAACCCTCAACTAAGAGTTTATAAACACACACACCTACAGGATTGGGCTCCCTAAGGCTGTCCAGTATAGGTGCTGTATGTGCCAGGCCGGGAGCTCAAGCAGAAGGGATGCACCATGTGGGTCAGGCACACCTGCACGCTGCCACCTTCACCCTGCCATGTTCTCCGTCCTCTTCTCCTGGCGCAGTCCCTCTACTCCATGGTCACGCTGGCCTCACTGTGGCTTGTTTTCACCACAGCTGTGGTCAGGGTCACAGGATTTAGCAGAGAATTCATCTCTAATTATATCCTGTAAGTCATGAATATCTCCCAGCTAATAATAATGACCACTGAAGCCTGCACAAGATCTCGCAGATCTCAGAGCTCTTTTACCCAGGAAAGCCCGACTGATCCTTCTCATCACCTCATCAGGAAAGCAGGTGGCTGTGCTGCTTCTCCTCTTCTAGGTAAGCCAAGGGCCAGGCAAAGGGCCAGAGGGTGGTGGTTCTTTTGCATGTGCGTGGAAACTTGACACCAGCTTTGGTGTGGGGTAGAGCCTGTGGAGTCTGAGCCCACAGCTGCCTCTCTTTCAGAGAGAACGCAGATGGAGCAGACGCTGCCCCACAATATGGGTTATTGCAAAGGGACAGAACAGAGTCCCTGCAAAAGATGCCATAGACAAACAGAGAGGAAAAAGACAAAACAAAGTCCAAAAAGCAGGCAGCACTTCTCAGCAGGCAAGTGGAAGTGATTGGAGCCTTAGAGCATCGCCTTACACCTGCAGGAGGTCAAGCAGGGGGTGCTGCTGCGGACTCTAAGAGGGTCTGAAGGCAATTACTCCCAGTTTATTATTCAGAACAGCGTCATTTATAGCTGAGCAGCAGAAGAAGGTACATTGACCCTTTCTGATCTTTGGTCTTCTTGACTACACCAACATCAGGACCTGGCCTGTAAACTCGGCTGTGAGGACATCCGGACTGGACAGCTGGATCCTGGGGAAAGGCATACATGCTCAAAGGAAGGATGCACATCTCTGATCCAGGAGAATCTCATAGCTGGGAGGCAGTGCAAGTGTCTCAGGGTCTTAATTTGTCAGGCATGGAAGGGACATTTGAGACTCGGAGCCTTAGGGACCTGCTCCCTGTCCTCATCTAGATGGAGGGTCAGGGCTGGGCGTGGAATCATGAGGCCTGCCTCCCACCTGGGTGCCTGGCAGAACCCTGTGCACCAGGCACAGTGCCTCACCCACTCGGCCTTGACCTCTGCCTCTGCAGCACATCTTGGCAGACGTCCTTTTGTCCAGCCAGCTTGTGATCCGCCACAGAGTACAGGGCATCAGGAAACGTGTTTTTCCTTTCTGAAGAACATCAGGCTTTGTTTATCATTTTCCTTGTTCCTCCTTGTCTCTTTCTCTATTTCTTCACTTACAACGGATCAGCGCCAGGCACATCATCAGTATTCAACAAACAGATGTGAAGTGCATTGCTTTCTTCTTCTTTTTTAATAACAACTTCTGTGTTTGATTATGGAATTAAAACAAGTTCGACCGTAGGACATCTTGAAAATATAGACAAGTGTAAAGAGATAAATAAAACTTCTCTAAATTTTTACAATTTGAACAAACACTGGAGGACATTGTGGGTGGGTTTCTGTGGCTTGCCCTGTAGTTTGAGAACTTTTCAGGAATTTCAAGCCCCATGAATACTTAGCAATCTGTGCCTATGGGTCATTAAAAATATAAAATAAATAAAGGAAGGTGGAATAAAGACATGGAATGTGAGAGAGGGGAGAAGCAAAGAGCACACATCAGAAGTCTGGCTTAAAGACGGCGAACACTTTGTCAGCTTTGAGGCTTTCCCAAGGCGTAGATAAGTCAATGCTCCCATGTGGCCAGGCTTGCTTACCCTACTGTGTATTGGGTGACTCTGTAAGGCAGTAAAAGAGTGCTCGTCTCCCTGTAGCCCGGATAGCTCAATAAGCATTGATATTAAAATAAATCCCAGTGAGGCCTCTCCTTTGCTGTGAAAATGCCCTAGTTTGTGCGTTCAACAGCTGCCACAAGTGCCACTTTCTCAAACCTCCAGTCTGAGTTCATCTTTCAGGCCTTATTTTTCACTTACCCACTTGTACAAGTTTCAGACTCCATCTAAGAGAGAAATCTCTCTGTGATTCAACCATGCTCCCACAAAGTTCTCCTTTCTGACATTTGCTGAGTCAAATCCCTGCCCCTAGCAGGCCACTTCCTCTCATAGCTCCACTCCCCTCTTGCAGGAGTTCTGATTTCTCCCAATCTGGGGTTTGCTCAAGAGTTTGATTTTAAGGGTCTCACTTGGTGCCTCTGCCATGGATCAGATGAGCACCAAAATGCCATACACCTAACATGTCAACTAGTAAGAGAAAAAAGGCAGAACTGGATTGCCTGCTGGGTCCCTGTTTAATCGAGAAGGAAACATGGGGTGGTGAACTGTAATGGTGCCTAATACTGGAGGACAGAGGGAGACATGTTAGCCTGATTTAACCTGGGCTTCCGTGCCCCAGGATGAAGCAAGGCACACAGATAGGTCCTCTTCTGATTAAGACACTTCTCAACACAGCTGAGAAATGAGACTCTAGGTGGAGGAAATTCAGCATGTGGATCTGAGTGTCTCCGAATTGAGTTTTTCCTCAATCTGAACCAGTCCCAGATGGAAACAGTAGCACCAATTTTAACTGGGCCCTCACCCCTCTGACTTCCCGTGAGCAAAGTGTCGAGCCAGAATTCTGGGGGAAACTGCTTGGTTGACCTGATTTCTTTCCCGTGTAGGAGGAGCCCTGGAAGCCTGGGTCTGCCCAAGGCTTAGAGGTCACAAAAGCTCAGACCAGGCCCGGTAGAGGAGACCATCTGACCAAGGTGTTCATCACAGAGCCGGGTCAAGAAGGGAAGGATCCAGCGATGATGCAGAAGCACAGATACCTGGGAGAAAAGACAAGAGAAGAGGTTTCAATAGGGGTGGTTCTGATGGTCAGTGTAGAGGGGGAGTGGAGCCGGGATTTCTCAGAGATGTCAGGGAAGCTGAAGCTAATTTTTCTTATTTACTTACATATTTTGATAAAAAAGTTCAAAGTAGAGAAAAGTTCTAAAAACCAAAAAGTAAACATATTCCTATCACTCAAGATTAACAATTTTTCTATATTCTTTTATTTTTAAGAAGAGCAAATATTCTCCAAAAAATAAAATATCTTTTAACCACTTACTTCTGTCTTATTCTCGCCTCTCTCCTTGTGGCAACTCCTGCTGTAAGTGTGTGTATGTTTTCCAGTCACTGCTTTTTATATTGTTAGAAACATACAGCCCCATACCCAACATATAGTATTGGTTTTTCTGGGTGTGGGTCAGTTTTTCATTTAGATAAATAGTATTGTTCCACATGCATTATTCTTCATCTTGTTTTTTCTCTCGACGATATTTTTTAGATCTACCTAGGTCAACATATAAGATAGAGTTCATTTCATTTAACATTGGTGTATAGATTTCATCTATGAACATCACACACAGATTCTATTACAAAAATATCCTACATAGATTTATGAACAATGCCATTTATCTAAATTAAAATATCACACACCAATTTATACTCCTACCAGTAGTGAAAGAGATGTCACATTGCTCCACATTCTATACAACACTCGATCTTTTTTATTGTAATCATTCTGGTGTATGCATCTCACAGGGGTTTTTATCTGTATTTCTGGGATGGCTAGTGCTGTTGAAAAATCTTATATGTTTATCTGTCATTTGAATGTTCTCTTTTGTGAAGTCTCGGTCCAAGTCTTTTGCTCATGTTTTTGTGTTGTAGCCTTACTTCTGACTAATTTGTAGGGAATATTTGCTTATTTTGGATACAAGCTGTTGTTTGGTTTTGCTTTATGTGTCGCAACAATCTTCTTCTATTCCATGACTGTCCTTTCATTTTCTTAATTGTATATTTCAATGAGCAGACGTTCTTAAATTGAATGAGGTCTTGTTTATCACGTTAATCCTGTATTTGGTAATTAGTGCTTTTTAGCTTCCATGTAAGGAATAGTTGCATCTCTCAAATCTTGTGATATTCTCCTTTATTGTCTTCTAGAAACTTTACTTTATTTTTTATATTTATAATCATAATTCACCTGGAAAGCATTTTTGTGTGTGTTTTTATGATGTGAGGTAGGGGTCAAGCTTCATTTTCCCCAATAAAAGACTGCCAGTAGATACAGCGTCATTTGATGAAAAGGCCTTCTTTACAATTGCTCTGCAATTCCCCCTTATATAAATTATGTACCCACATTTGACTGAGTTTAGTTTTTAGCTATTTTTTCCATTTATCTATTTGTGTGTTATTTTCTAATATCACAAATTATTAATTACCAAAACCTTGTAAGACTGGATACTCAGCAGAGTAATTCCTCCCATTTTCTTCTTCCACTAAAATTACCTTGGTTACTCTTGGCCTTTTTTTGCATTTTCCTTTGAATTTCATTTCAGCTTATAAAATTCCAACAAAAAACCGACTTGATTTTTATAGAGATTTCCTTAAATCTATAGGTCAATTTAAAAGAGAATTAAAATCTTTACAATGTTGAGTCTTCTAATCTATGAACATGGTAGACCTCTCTACTTATTTAGGTGTTATATGAATTTCTCTCAGTAATGTTTTAGAGATTTCTATGTTGAGGTCTTGTACATCTTTTATTAGATTTATTACTAGATCTGTGGCATGTATTGACACTGTTCTAAATGGTATATTTTTATATTTAGTTTTCTAACTTTGTTTTACGTTTTATATAGAAATACAGTTGTTTTCATCTTACCAATTTATCTTTTATTGTGTCGACACCACTGTATTAGTTTACTAGGGCTACCATAACAAAATGCCACAGACTGAGTGACTTAAACTACAGAAATTTACTTTCTCACAGATCTGGGGGCTCAAAGTCCAGGATCAAGATGTTGGCAGGTTTGATTTCCCCTGAATCCTCTCTCCTTGGCTTGTAGATGGCCACCTATTTGCTCAGTCCCCACATGGCCTTCCCTCTGTGTGCATACCTCCCTGTCGTCTCTTTTTGTGTGTTCAGATTTCCTCTTCTTGTAAGAGCACCAGTCAGACTGTAAGGACACCAGTCAGAGTACTCTTTTTGTAAGGACACTACACTAACAGCCTCACCTTAACTTAATTACCTCTTTAAAGGTCTTATCTCCAAATACAGTTCACATTCTGAAGTAGTGAGGGTTTAAGGCTTCAATATATGAATTTGAGGGAGATATAATTCAGTCCATAGCAACCACATTGTTTTAATTATTATAGTTTTATAATATGAGTTTTACCTGTCTTAATGCATTAACTCCCTTTCTTTTTCCTTTTCAGAATGATTTAAGCTAGTCATTTAGTTTTACTCTTCCACCAGGAAGGGAAACAAGTAGTGAGAGAGGAGTTCATGCATAGTTGGAAGCAAAACCTGGAGGAATTCCATGAAGTGCCAGAGAAACAATATTCATGGTGAAGGATAGAGCCATTAAGCATTCTGAGCTCTTCAGATATCACTGTGTCTCTCTCAAGCTTTTGTTGCAGGTAAAATAGGGCAATGGGTCTCTCAGGTCCAGTGGCTGAAAGACCCTACCATTTTCTGGAGCAATCAGAATGTGGGAGGGAGTTCTTGTTTCTTTTCATCCAAGTCATACTCTTCCCAGTGGACCAAGTAGAGGAGCTTACTGTAGCCTCCCCATGAGTCTTGCGCTTCTTTCACTTTACTACTATTACTAAGAGCTAGCATTTAATAGCATTAAATTCTTACCTAATTTAATCCTCTCAATAACCCTGTGAGTTATACATTGCCTATACTACAGATGAGGAAACTGAAGTTTATGGAACCTACATGACTTTCCTAAAATCTCATTAGTGAGTAGTAGAGCTGGAAATTAATCTCACAGTAGTCCGGCTCCAGATCTCATATTGCCCACTGGTTTATATCCTGTCCTAGCTAAGCAAGAGTCTTGCAGCACTGGGTCCGTTGTCCCGGATATCCGAGTTTGGAGGAAGATTACTTGCCTACAGGCTTAGATTCATGGGGCAGGAGAGTGATTCCAAGGAATTTCCAACCAAGATTTGTGTTAGTCCAAGAGGCACAGGGTCAGAAAAAGTGGGCATCAAGGCATACACTTGGGAAACTAGTAGATGGCCGTGTTGGTATAAAGGGAGTAGATGAGAAGCCAAGCTAGGCATTCCTTAATTTCTTTCTACTGTAGCAGTTGAATAGTGTCCCACCAAAATCCGTGTCCGCCTGGAACCTCAGAATGTTACCTTATTTGGAAATAGGACCTTTGCAGATGTAATTAGTTAAGAAGAGGTCATACTGGCTTAGGGTGAGCCCTAAATCTAATATGACTGGTGTCCTTATAAGAAGAGGAGTGGACACACAGAGACACCCATAGATAAGAAGGCTATGTGAAGACAGAGGCAGAAATTATGCTGCCATAAGCCAAGGAACACCAAGGATTGAGAAGCTGGAAGAGGCAAGAAAGGATCTTCCCCTAGAGGTTTGTGAGGGAGTTTGGCTCTGCTGACACCTTAATTTCTGATCTCTGGACTCCTGAACTCTGAGAGAATACATTTCTGTTCTTTTAAGCCCCCCAACTTGTGCTATTTTGTTATGACAGCCCTAGGAAACTGATACACCTACTTGAAGTGGGAAAGACATCTCTGTTAAAATAGTTGAGGTCACATTTACAGATCCCTCTAATTTCTTATTCTTTTGATTACCTGACTTGAAGAATTACCTCTGCTTCTTGGCGTGTGAGATGTAAATGAAACAAATACTGGGAGCTGCACTGCTTCTCAGTACATTTGGTCCTGGCTGTGATGGGCTTCTCAAAATGAGCAGTGTCCAGCATGCAGCAGACTCTGCATATATTAATTTTTTGAATGAATGAATAAATTTAAGAATGATGGGCATAGAATGTAGAAGAGATGATAACACCTCTGTTGTGAAAATTAGGCTTCTTCATGTTTTTATTTGATTCAGTTGTCACTAGGAGACAGTCTGATTTGGTGAAGCATAGAAAATGGGCTTGAGAGTCAGACAAACTTAGAGTCACCTGCTGTGTGACTTTGAGCCAGTAACTTAACCTCACTGAGCCTTTGTTTCCTCACCTGTGAGTGAAGACAACAATGCCTGCCTTAAACGGTTACTGAAAGGATGAGTTATCTGAGCACACGGCCTACCAAATCAGCAAATCTGGTCACAACTGCTACAGTGTTCATCCACCCTGCTCCTCTTCCCAAGTGGGAGGTACATAATGGTCACACTTGTAATGACCCTCTGCAAACAGGAAGTTGCATGTACACATTTTGTGGTGTGGGTGTGTGTCTGTGTGACGTATATTTTTAGGTGTGAGGTGTGTACAAAGTAGTGTGTGTACTTCAAACGGCTATCCTTAGATAAACCTGAAAAACTGTGACCACCCTTGTCAGTTGCTGAATTCAGCTGTGGAAAATCAAAGTAGTCCTCCTCAGAGAGTGGAGCATCAAAGAATTGAGTCACTTAGTCATACATTTTAAATCTCTGTTACATTTTTCTCATTCATCCCAGGACTGTCAACACAGCTGTTACCCGGTGTAGGTGTAGACAGCTTTCTAAACGGAGTGGTATGTCCATTGGTTCTGGTTTAATAGACACGGTATTCGATATTTTCAAGTTTTGGCTACTGTACTCAATAAATCATCTTCTTTGGAGGAAATAAAAAGGAATAAAAAAAGAAGAGGAAGAAGAGAAAAGGCATCAAGCTTGACTGGTAATGATTCCAGGAGATTCCCTCCCAGGGAGGAGTTTGGGAAGAGTGTGTGAATGCAATTGCTATTAGTGGACACAATCTGTCCTGAGATCTATATGTCGATATTCCTAACACTGAGCCGTGCTTCTGGGGAGCACACTCCCAAGACGTTTGTAAGGAGTAGTGGAAAGTCTGACTGCTGAAGGCAGCGGTTCCACGTACCTTGGAAGCAGATGTTGGCAAACAATTACTCTGCACAGCCTGGTCCTCAGCCAATTTCTAAAGCTTCACCAGATCCTATAACCTGAGCAAAGTGGCTTCAAGCCCTACTTGGCTGATTTCAAATCCAGACACATACATAAACGATTAGATGACATTGCATTGGTATTTTTATGGCTTTGTAAATCTATTCTTTTTCTAATGCCTTAGACACCTTGGACAACTGTTTGAGTGGCTGAGAGGAGGGGAAAGCAAGGAATCCCATAAATAAAGAAACAGTGGTATCAGAGCTAGATCTGCCTCCGATATTTGTGCTCTTCCCACCACAGTGCACTGCCTTGGTGGTGGCAGAAACTCAGGACATCTCATAGTCTGGCCTCAGCTTCTCTCCTTGGTCTAATTTCCCATAAATCTACACTTCTCTTCCTGGTCTCTGGCCACACTGAACTCCTCACCTTTCATGGACCGCATTAGCCCTCAAGTCAGCGTCTTTGCAGTTGCTATCCCTTCGATCTGGAACACTCTCTGCTTAGAATAGCTTTTGCCCTCTTGGCTGCCTGCCAAATGTCTACATAAAGGGCAGTCACTTCTGACAATTTTTTTCCAGCCCCCTTTTTCTATCGCCTGGCTTTGTGTAGCTCCCTTTTCAATAGCATATATCCCTAAGTCTCTAATTGTTTGTTTACCTAGCTCCTTTCCTCACTTTTCACCTTTGCAGTGCCTGACTTGGAAGTGCTACTGGGCTCTGGTGGCATTGATAGAGATTGTTTGATGAATGAAGGAAGTAACGAATGGACAAATCCAATGAAAGCTCTCAGCGAAAGTCCCAAAGGCCTTGGGATGATGTGAGCTGCTATCATTAGACATCACACACATCATTACGTATCATGCTAAATAAACCATGACTGAGCCAGGTCTCCCTGAGCCAGACTACATATTTCTCTCTGAGAGGATAGAAGTCTCAGTTTGGTTACAAATTAAGCATCAGAAATAATTATCATTGCAGACATCAGCTGGTATAGCCAATTATCTCATATATCCAAGCAGAGAGTTTAACTACTAATTCAACTACTGGCTTACCGTGTGACTTTGGGCAAGTATCTGTTGTTCTTTAATCTTTCCACTTACACAAGAGAGATAAAGACTTTGATCTTTAACTCAAGGACTAATGAGGTTGAGTTTGTGAAAGTTCTGAGCATATTGGGGGAAAACACTTGCCACAGGATTTACGACCACACACTTTCATCTTATGTGGGGCATGTAGGGGTGGTAACTACAAATAAACCAAGATGGATCCTAAAATATTGTTCAAGCAACTCAAAGGAAGGCAAGAAAAGAGAAACAAAAAAGCAAGAAATAAAAGAAAACGATAAAATGGCAGCCTTAAGTCCTGTCATATCTATAATTATCTTAAATGTAAATAATCTAAATACCAATCAAAAGATAGAAATTGACAGAGTGGATTTAACAATATGGTCAAAAATGTCTACAAGACATATACAAATACAATGCTGTACAAATATCAAATATAATGATGTAGGCAGGTTGAAAGTAAACAGATGGATAAAGGAATACCATGAAAACGTTAAAGAGAATGCGGACATGGCTATATTAATATCAGATAAAGTAGACTTCAGAGGAAAGAAAAAAATAGAGACAAAAAGAGACATTACATAAGGATAGAAAGATTCGCCCACAAGGAAGACATTATAATCCTAAACGTGGTTGAACCACAAAACAGAGCCTCAAAATACATGAAGCAAAAACTGATGGAGCTGAACGATGAAAGAGACAAGTCCACACTTACACTTGGACCTCACCCTCAGCAACTGACAGAACTACTAGACAGAAAATCAGTGAAGATATAGAAGAACCGAACAACATCATCAACAAATGGGATTTGACTGACATTTTTGGAGCATTCTACTCAATAACAACAGAATACACATTATTTTCAAGCATCCATGGAATATTCACCAAGATAGATCATATCCTGAATCATAAGCAAACCTCATCAAATTTAAAAGAATTAGCATCCTATCAAATATGTTCTCCAATCATAATGGAAATCAAACTAGAAATCAATAACAGAAGAACAACAGGAAAATCTCCAACAACTTGGAAAATAAACAACACACTTGTAACATAATGCATAGGACAAAAAGAGAGTCTCAAAGGAAATAAAAAAATATAGAAATGAATCAAAATGAAAATACAACACATGAAAATATGTGGAGTGCAGTTAATGCAGTGCTTAGAGGGAAATTTATAGTCCTAAATTCTTAGTTTAGAAAAGAGGAAAGATCGCAAATCAATAATTTAAGCTCCTATGTCAAGTAACTGGAAGAAAAAAAAGAGCAAAATAAACCCAAAGGAAGCAGAAGAAAGAAAATAATGAGGAGCAGAAATTCAAAAATTAAAAACAATAGAGAAAAATCAGTGAAACAAAACCTGGCTCTTCAAAAAAAATCAATGAAATTGATTAACTTCTAGCAAAGCTGATAAAGAAAAAAGAGAGAAGACACAAATCACCAATATCAGTACAAAACTGAGGAAGTCGCTACAGATTCTGAAATCATTAAAAGCATAAGAGGGAAATAATTTGAACAATTTTACTCCAATAAATTCAATAACACAGAAGAAATGGATCAAGTCCTCAAAAACCACAAGCTAGCAAATTCAATGAGGATGAAATAATCTGAATAGTCCTATAACTGTGGAAGAAATTGAATTCATAACTTAAAACCTCCCTAAAAAGAAGTCTTCAGACTCAGATGGATTCCCTGAAGAATTCTATCAAACATTTAAAGAAGAATTAATATCAATTTTACAGAATCTCTTCCAGAAAATAGAACTCATTTTATGAGGCTAGTATTACACTCATACAAAAACCAAGGACAGCACAAAAAATGTATATAGAAAACTGTAGGCTAATATCTCATGAATTTTCCTGCAAAAACCTTCAACAAAATATTAGCAAAGTGAATCCAATAACGTATAAAATGAATTAGAAACCATGACTAAGTGACATTTATTCCCAGATATGCAAGGCTGGTTTAACATTTGAAAATCATCAGTGTAATCCATCACATCAGCAGGCTGAAAAAGAAAAGCCATATGAGCATATCAATTGATGCAATAAAAAGAAGAAAAAGCATTTGATTAAAAAGATGAAACTGAAATTCCATTTCACCAGAAAACAAGTAAGTGTTGTGCTGGCTTTGTCCAGCTGTGATGGAAATGAACAAGCTTGGTTCCCCGCCTTGGAGAAACAGGAAGTCTGGAGTGGAGCAGAGATATGGAGAAGGGAAGAGATAGGTCATTTGCATTCTGGGCTCAGGAAGGCTGTCATTTGCCTGATGTTAAGCAGATAGTAATTAAGAATCAGAGTTTTTGACAACAAATCCAGAGATTTGTACGCCAGAGAACCCTGGAATTGTACTCCTGATCAAACTCTTTCATAAATACACATACACACTTATGTGTATGTATATATACTAGGAATGAAAAATAGCATGTCTCAAGACAAGAAACTAGCGAATACAGCAATTTGAAATCCTTTCAATAATTTGAACTGATGATTTCATTGTTAACTTAAAATGTTTTTGTGGGATAACTGGCATCACCGAATTGTTTCAAATGTCTAACTTTATGGTGATGAAATTGAAGTTCAGAACAGAATTGAAGTAAGGCTTGCCTGAAGTCACACAGCTACTTAAAGGCACAGAGCAAACTAAAACTGGTTTACTGTCTCGCAGGAAAATATTTTTTATGCTGCAGCTCACTAAAATGTTAGTTACAAACGCATTACATGTGTTAATTATGTAAGAGAATTGATGTTGTTTTTAAAAATGTTAATGCCATTTAAAAATCCATCCTCACTGTATCATTAATATGAATTACAAATGTGGCTTTTACTATAAGCTGTCTCAAATTCTTTTAAAATTATGTGGGAAATATTTTGTAAACACATAGAATTAGAGCTCATGTATTGGTCTCTAAAATGAACATTTCCCACAAATATTGCAAATATTCATAAATATTTGAAAATAAAATATATTTCGTTTCAGAGGATGTGGAAGGGGTTGGTTTGGAGGGATTGCCCATGTTACTTAGAAAAGCTGTTTATAAAAATGGGAACAATGTCTTCGTTTTCCCTCAATGCATTTCCTCAAAGCAAACAGCCGTTCAGAATCTTTCCATGGCCTGTTCTTTACACGAGGATTTTTAGCGTTTGGAGGAGAAAGCATTTTTTTAATCTTATCTCATTAACATTAACAATGGTTTGTACTGGGTACAGTTCTAAGCCCTTTCTACATATTTTTTTAAATTTCCACAACAATTTTCCAAGGTAAGTATTACTAATAGCAATATTACAGTCATGCAGCGCATAACCACATTTCGGTCAACAACAGGCCACATGTGCAACGGTGGTCCCATAAGATTAGTACTATATGGCCTAGGTGTATAGTAGGCTGTGCCATCTCAGTTTGTGTAAGTACACTCTATGATGTTCATACAATGACAAAATCTCCTAACCACTCATTTCTCAGGATGGATCCCTGCTGTCAAGTGATGAATGACTGTATTCCAATGTTACAGGCAAGTAAAGTGATTTGTTCCCCTAAGGTGATGGCGAGCAAGCAGAAATGCTGGCACTGGAGGTCAAGAGATTCTGATTCAGAAGGCTGTGCTCTTTTCTCATTCCTGTTGCTCCTCTCACCCACTCCTCACCCCACCCCACCCCCAGCATTGAGGTCAGTGTGAGGTTACCTTACAGGATACTACAGAGAGAAAATATGAAGGGGCTGCTCTAAAGCGAGGAAGGGGAGACAGTCTGTGGAGGTTCTGCTCTCAGGTTGATGTAAATACACAGGCATTTTTATAAATTTCAGGAGGAGTTAGGAGCCAGGATGGATAGGGCTAACCATTACCTGTGAGTGCAACTGAAATTGTGCCTACAAGCCATGCAGATCCACCACACACAGCTAGCCAGACACCCCGAAACTTTCATCCTAAAACAAATGGCCACTGCAGCAGGCATGATGTTGTCACCAAGTGCCCCTCCAGATGCACCTGGATTTGGATCAATCTTCAAGTGATATCCATTTTTTTGCATCATATTTTCCAAAAGTTAGGGAGAAACTAGAACCAGACCTAAGAGAAGCAGACAAGTGATTAAAGGAAAAATTAAATAGAGCATCAAGAGAAAGTTTAAAGGAGATGGGTAAATGATGGGAAATGACACCGCCACGTGTTAATATCAATCATGAAGGAAAATCACTCTCCACATTATTTTTGATAGGAAGGATGCAAGAGGATATGGTTCTGGCCAAAAAGTGATGGTGCAAATCCTGGATTAATCCCACTTTCCAGAGGACACTGGAAAAGTCATCTGACACTTCTGGTGTTCAATAATCCCTGACATAAAGGAGTTTTGGAGAATCAAGTGTAGCAATGGACTGAAAGCACTCCATGAATCATAGAAACTCAATGTCAGTTGAGGATCTTTGAAGGATGATGGCTACCACCTATTTCTTGTCATCAAAGATGATATCACTCAGAAAAATGATTGTTCAGAAAACAGGAAACCAGATAGACATGGAGGCACGTGCCTGTGCCTACAAGAGAATGCTTTCAGCTTGGCACTAGGGCACCTGAGAGCCAATGGATGTGTACAGGGCTCTGGAGGCAGGGAGGGCCTGGGGCCAGAATGTGGAAGCTTGAGGCAAGGCAATCATGAGTTTCCATAGAAAAGCCTCCTGAGGTGGAGACCCTCAGCTCTGAGCAGGGACAATGGCCGTGGGGAGGCTGAGGTTAAGCCCAGACTCTGCTAGAGCAGGACTATGGTGGGGATGGAGGGAAGCGGAAGGGCAAGGCTGAGGAGAGGGCGAGGAGATGTGTACTGGGACTCCTGGCCTTCTCAGGAGCTTGGGAGCTCCTAGAGGAGTTGGGCTGGGGTGTTTCTGGCGACTGTCCCAGCCATACGTTGCTAGGAGCCTCCCCAAAATGCATTTCTCTGGTTACAGAAAGAACAACATTGCCCATCTTGGCAATGGAAATTCCTAGGATTAGGAAAAAAAAAAAGAGAGCGAGAGAGAAAGAAAGCCAGAGAAATTAGTTGTCTATAGCTGATTTTCTCAATATTTTCTCCCATTGCCAGGTAACAGTCCAGACTTATTCCTATGAGTGTACCCACTGCTCTCGCACTGCCTCTCCCCTCAACCATATCAAGAGATATTGGGGAGTGAGATGGACGTTATTGGGAATAAACTTGAATCTTCTCTATTAAAAATTAACTGCTCTGTTCATACTTGCCAAAACTTGGCAGCAACCAACATGTCCTTCAGTAGGTGAATGGATAAATAAGCTGTGGTGCATCCAGACAATGAAATATTATTCAGCACTAGAAAGACATGAGTTATCAAGCCATGAAAAGACATGGAGGAAACTTAAGTGCATGTTACTAAGTGAAAAAGCCAATCTGAAAAGGCTACATACTGAATGATTTCAACTAAATGACATTCTTGAAACAGCAAAACTATACAGACGTTAAAAAGATTAGTGGTTGAAAGGGTCTGGATTGAAGGATCTGAATAGGCGGAGCACAGAGGATTTTTAGGGCAGTGAAATTACTCTATACAGTACTGTACTGGTAGATACACGTCATTATATTTTTGTCCAGACCTATAAAAAGTACCACGCTAAGAGTTAACCCTAATGTAAACTCCGGAATTTGGGTGATAATGATGTGTCATCATAGGTCTATTGATTGTAACAAATGCACCATTCTGGTGGGAGATGTTGCTAATGGGGGAAGTTGTGCGTGTGTGAGAGCAGGGACTACATGGGAAATCTCTACTCTCCACCCAATTTTGCTATGAACCTTAAACTGCTCTAAAAAATAGTTTTTATTTTTGATTAACTGTTCACAATGTAAATGCTGTATTATGTATTAACTAATATACATACCATACCTCATGACCCGTCAAGGCACCAAGGTTTGGATGGGGCAGGATCGATTCTCGCATATTTGCCTTGGGGTATATTCTCCGAATAAAGTTAGTTTAGCAATTGAAAGAAGTACTAGTGGGGTGGACAGAAACCGTGCTTTCTGCAAAACGGAGCTGCTTCCGCCATGGCAACCCCAGCAGAGGAAAGCTGGGGTCTCGACACACACGTGACAGACCGTGCTGGAAGGTGGGCATGCAGCGGTGACTCCTGCCATTGGCTCAGCAAGACTGACCCTGCCTTGCTCTGCTCAGGAGGTCCCCAGTGTTCCTGTTGGATGAGACTTAGGAAGCTGGCCTTCTAGGAGGACAGTCCATATCCTCTCATGGCAAAGTTAAGTCTCTGAACCTGGATAACGAACCTCCCAAGATCTGAGCGGGGAGAGAAGGTGAAGGGCTTTCTGACATGACTAAGGAGCCTCCTACTGAAAATTAAGGTTATTTTGGACTTACCAAGATCAAAGTCACCTCTTTGGGACCTAGGACTCTGTCCCATACCCCACTGAGTCACGTCATCTACAGGGGGGGCTCCACCCAGGAACAGCTGCAAACCACAATGGTCATAACATTGGCACTCCTTTGGAGTGGAGTCTTAGCTTCACATTTCCCAAATGAGAGCTCTGCTCCCAGCCATACATACGATATCCAGTCATCAGATTGAAAAGCGATTTCTTTTCTTAGGTGACCAGGACCAAATCCTCTTGAGAAAGTGAGCAGAAATTTCAGCCTTGACACAGTGTGGAATTTAATGACACTGACAACTTATTTTTAATAACACCTTTATTGACATAAAATTCATATATAAAATACACCCTTTTAAAGCGTGCAGCTGAGTGGTTTTCACTTTATTTATGAGCTTGTGCAATCATCATCACTATCTAATTCCAGAACATTTTCATCACCCTCAAAAGAAAACCTGTTCCCATTAACAGTCACTCCCCATTCCCACCCTCAACCACCTCCACCCATGGCAATGGTAATCTATTTTCTGTCTTTATGGATTTGCTTATTCTGAATATTTCATGTAAAAGGAATCATATGTATGTGGTCTTTTGCGTCTGGCTTCTTTCACTTAGCATGTTTTCAGGGTTCATCTATGTTGTAGCATGTGTCAGTACTTCACTACTTTTTATTGCCAAGTAATATGACAATGTGTAGATAGACCACATTTTATTTATCCATCCATCAAATGATGGACAGTTGGGTTGTTCCCACTTTTGGGCCATTATGAATAATGCCTCTGTGAACACTTGTGTACAAGTTTTTGTGTACATATATTTTAAATTCTCTTGGGCATATACCCAGGAGTATAATTGCTGGGTTATGTGGTAACTCTATGTTTAACTTTTTGAGAAATTGCCTGACTGTTTTCCAACGTGACTGCACCATTTTACATTCCCATCGGCAATGTACAAGGGCTCCAATTTCCCCACATCCTTTTCAACACGTGCTATTCTCCGTCTTTTTGATTGCAGTCATCCGAGTGGATGTGAAGTGGTTTTGATTCACATTTCCCTAACGATGTTGAACAACCTTTCATGTGTTCATTGGCAGTTTGTATACCTTCTTTGGAGAAATATCTGTTTAAATCTTTTGCCCATGTTTTAATTGGGTTATTTATCGGGATACTAGTCGCTTAGCTGATACATGATTCACACATATTTTCTCCCATGTTGGCATCATGTTACTGTCTTGATAGTGTCCTTTGATGTGCAAGTTTTAAATTTTGATGAGGTTCAATTTATCAATTTTTTTCTTTTGTTACCTGTGTTTTTGGTGTCATATCTAAGAATTCATTAAATAGTCCAAGGTTATTAAGACTTATCCTATTTTTTCTTCTAGGAATTTTATAGTGTTACCTCTTAGGTTTATATCTTTGATCTGTTTTGAGTTAATTTTTGTATGCGGTATGAGGTAAGGGTCCAACTTCATTCTTTTGCATGTGGATGTCCAGTTGTCCCAGCAGCATTTGTTGAGAAGATTATGCTTTCCCCACTGAATCGTCTTGACAGTCATCAATTGACCATAAATATGAAATTTTGTGTTTGGACAGTCAATTAGAGTCCATTGATCTCTTTGTCTATCCTTATGCCAGTACCACACTGTCTCGATTATGGTAGCTTTGTAGTAAGTTTTAAAATCGGAAATTGTGAGTCTTCAGACTTTCGTTTTCCTCTTTCAAGATTTTTCCAACTATTTAGGGCCACTTGCAATACCATATTAATTTGAGGATCAGCTTTTTCATTTCTTCAAAAGAAGAAGTTGGGATTTTGATAGAAATTGCATTGAATCTGGAGATTAGAGGAAGTATTGCCATCTTAACAATGCTAAGCGTTCCAGTCTTTGAATATGGGAAATCTTTCCAATTATTTAGGTCTTCTTTAATTTATTTCAATGATATTTCATAGTTTTCAATATACAAGTCTCACATTTATTTTATTAAATTTATCTGCAAGTATGTTATTCTTTTGATGCTGTTGTAAATGAAATTAATTTCACTTTCAGATTGTTCATTAATAGTATGTAGATATAGAATTGATTTTTGTATATTGATGTTGTATCCAGAACTTTGCTGAACACATTTCTAATAGTTTTAATAGTTTTTTAATGGATACCTTAGGACTTTCTTTTATGTATACATTTTAATTTATTTTTTATTGAAGTATAATTGATATATAACATTATATTAGTATCAAGTATACAACATAATGATTCAATATTTGTATCTGTTGCAAAATGATCACCACAATATGTCTAGGTATCATCCATCACCATATATAGTTTCAATTTTTTTTTCTTGTGATGAGGACTTTTAAGATTTACTCTCTTAACAACTTTCAAATATGCAATACAGTATTATTAACTATAGTCACCATGCTGTACATTACATTCATATGACTTATTTATTCTATAATTGGAAGTTTGTACCTTTTGACCCCCTTCATCCATTTCATCTCCCCTTTTCCCCCACTTCTGGCAACCACCAATCTGTTCTCTGTATCTATGAGCTTGGATGTTTGTTTGATTTTTTTTAGATTCCACACATAAGTGAGATCATATGGTATTTGTCTTTCTCTGTCTTACTTATTTCACTTAGCACGATACCCTCAAGGTCCATCCATAGTGTCACAAATGGCAAGATTTTATTCTTTTTATGCTGAATAATATTCCATTGTATATATACCACAATTTCTTTATCCATTATCCATTGATGGATACTTAGGCTATTTTCATATTTTGGCTATTGTAGATAATGCTGCAGCGAATATGTGGGTGCATATATCTTTTTGAATTAGTGTTTTTCCTATTGTTAGATATATATCCAGAAGTGGAATTGCTGGATCACATAGAGTTCTATTTTTAATGTTTTGAGGAATCTCCATACTGTTTTCCGTAGTCACTACACGAATTTACATTCCTACCAACAGTGCACAAGGGTTTCCTTTTCTCTGCACTCTGGCCAATATCTGTTTTTCTTATCTTTTTTTATAATGGTCATTCTAACAGGTGTGAGGTGATATCTCATTGTGGTTTTGATTTGCATTTCCCTAATGATTAGTGATGTTGAGCACCTTTTCATGTACCTGTTGGCCATCTATATGTATGTATTCTTTGGAAAAATGTCTATTTAGGGTTTTTTGCCAATTTTTAGTCGGATTATATGGAGATTTTTTTTTGCTATTGATTTGTACGAGTTATTTATATATTTTGGATATCATATACATAACTTGAAAATATTTTCTTCCAATCAGTAGTTTGCCTTTTCATTCTGTTGATGGTTTCTTTGGCCGTGCAAATGTTTTTTAGTTTGACGTAGCCCCACTTGTTTATTTTTGCTCTGTTGCCTTTGTTTTTGGTGTCAAAACAAAAAATCATCACTAAGACGGATGTCAAGGAGCTTACCCACTGTGTTTTCTTTTAGGAGTCCAGTGGTTTCAGGTCTTATATTCAAGCCTCTAATTCATTTTGAACTAATTTTTGTGTATCGTATAAGATAGTGGTGTAGTTTCATTCTTTTTCTCACCTAATTGCCATCCTGCTAGAACCTGCAGGACAATATTCAATAGAAGTGGCAAGCGCAGACGTCTTTACCATGTTCCTGATCTTAAGGAGGAAACATCCGGTATTTCATGGTTAAGTGTGATGTTACTGTGAGCTTTTTATAGATGCCTTTTATCAAGTTGCATAATCAGCTTTTTACGTATTAGTTTCATTTGCTATCCTACACATTCCTCAGGAGCTGTTTGAAGCTATGGTGGTGTCATCAAAGTTCAGATGATAACTTTCCCTATTATGTCTGTATAACATATTTATGCCTGAAAAATGATGTCCTAGCATTTAACAGACCAACAGGTCAATACATTCTCTTTGATACATCCTGGTAAAGATGAAAAAGTTTAGACCAGATACCCAAACCTACTAATTTTTTTTGGCAAAGCACCTTGCCTGCCTTAGCATTGACTTGCCCCTCTATAACAGGGAGGGGAATTTCTTCTGCGTTTACTTTCTAACCAGATATGTGACTATCAAATGAGAACAGATGTGCAAATGCCTGGGAACCTTAGAGAGCTGTGCATATCTAAGGGTGATGATGCTGATGCCGAAGACTTATTGAGGTCCAGTTCGCCTTCCACCGCCACATGGCCAGACAAGCTGGAGCGGCACTCTAGATCTCTGATTTTCATGTTCTGGGTGCAAAATGCATGTGATCAATGCCTTCATGACTGAAACAGGACATCAGGTAAGAAAAATATGCCTAGAATGAGCAATGTTGTCTGGGGGAAAGAAGCATAAGAAGACAATAAAATAATAGGAAAAGGTGGAGGAGAGGGCTCCACAAGTTTGCTTCCCTTCCCAACTGCGGAGAGGAAGGCAACATTCACCACAGCCCCTCAGGGCCTGTGGCCACCTTACCCCAGCAGCTTCCACAGCAGCGCGCAGTGAGTCCTTGTATTGGAGAGGAAGGGAAATGCAAGGACTTCTTCTTTGCCACAGGACCATGCAGGGTGCCTGAGTCAGGGTGCAGAGAAAGGGAAGTGGGGAAAGATAGTGCCTAGGTCCTCCCAGCAGTGTTATCTCAGGGTGACTGCATGCTGCTCGGCCTGCCAAGGCGGCTGACTTCACAAGCCTTAAGTTCACCAAGAGCATTCTTGACCTCAGTCTTTCCTGGAATAAAACCCTTTCTTTGGGGTGATTATCCATGACAGGACCCAAATGTAGCATTTTCTACTAAGTGATTTGATGATGAAGTGATAAACCCAAGTTATAATTGAAAAAATATTTTTAAGAGAAAATCTGGAAGTTTTCAGTGTCATGTCACTGTAATTACAACACTCACAGCTGCCTTGTTTAAAAAATTGAGCCAGAGGACTTCTTAAAATGATGACCAAAAGTGAAAAGTCTGGAGTCTTGGCATAGTAACAGCCAAATCTGCAGAGGCTTGCTTACCCTTGCTGGCCATTCCTGATGACCAGGACCTGGTTAGCAATGTCCCTTGTGTCAGAATTAGGGACAAGGGCACTGGTGGGATGAATGATGCGACGTGTATTGGATGGTATTCTCATTTGGACCCTACTAGGTAAGGTCGACAGTAAAGCATCGCTTTGTGTCTGTGAGCATGTAGCAGAGTGAAAACAAACAAAACAAACCCAATTTTAGTTTGCTGACCTCTCAACTTTAATTAGTGGAGCAATCTCACTGCAGAGTGGATGATCTTTGTTCAGTAAAGTACCTCGGTACATCTCTGTAATGTGAAGGAGGAGGCTCCAGAGATGTTATTTGGAAAGAGACAAAGGAAGATACAGCTAAAAGACATTGTCTAGTAAATAAGAGGGAATGTGGGTGCAGGGGAGGCCAGGGATGCGAGTGGGCCATTTTAGAGGAGAGTAGAGGGAAGAGAGCCTTCTTTAGGGGAGAGCTACATGGCCCACTCGGGAGAATTGTGTTTAGTGAGAATTTCCCAGAGGCATAGGGTAGCTGAAAACTGAAATACAGGGCTTCTATGGATTCAATTTTATTTGTTTACGACATGCTGCTGACATGTCACCTCCCCTCCAGCCTCTCAAATCTTTAAGGGTCAGCTAAACCTCTGCTTCCTTTTGAGGTGGTGGTCTGGGGACCACAGGTATGGGCTGCGAAGGAAGAGAGATTTCCACCTCCTTTTAGGGGCAATGGTCCCAGGGAGCAGTGTCCAAAGAAGAGGTCCAAGGACCTGAAGGGCCCTGGAGTTGCCAGCAGCGAAGAGAGCTGTGGGTGTGGATGGAGAAGCAAGTGCCGGTGGGAGGGGCCACGGCTGCTGGGTGGGGCCTATGCTGCCAGGCATGGGCAGAGACGGTTGGAGGGCCTGGGGCAGGTGGCAAGAGCAGCTGCCGGTGGACTGGCCAGAAGCAGTTTTAAGATCAAACTTACTGGTCTCAGCACAGGAGGAACTGGGTGAGGCAGGGGAGACCTACAGAAGTTTCCTTTCTTTAATGTCATTAAAGCGATGAACATAGAGAATTGATTCAAAGAGCAGAAAGCTGGGAAAATTGGTGCTAGTTTTATGACTGAGAGGCTGCAGGGAGTGTTGAACTTTGCTTGGACTTGAGAGGCAGCCAAAATCGAGTGTGAACCCGACTTCTGTCCCACATGAGCTGGAGAATCTTGAGCAGAATGGAACCTCACTGGGACCCAATCTCTTTATCTGAGAAATGGTGGTAAGAATAAGGATCTTGCTGGTCATCATGCTCACTTTCCCACTCCCTCAGGTGAGAAGCCAACTATTCTCCACCGTGGCCACCCAAGGCATTAAGAAATCCAGGGGATCTGAATTAAGGAGCCCTGTCTGAAGGAGCACTGGCTCCCTCTGTGGTCTTTTCTTCCTAAACCAATGATTTCCCCTAAGGGTCCCCAGCTCTTCCTCTGCTCATGTCTGCCATGGAGCCCCTTTTCATGCGATATGGACCAACTCCCCTCTCACTCTCTAGCACCGTGTAGGCTAATACCTCTAAGGTAGCAGCTCGGAAGCGGGCTTGTGGTGGATTCCCACACAAACAGGGGCAGTCCCTCGTTGTTCTTAGCAACATGTCTGGAAATAAAGGAAGCGGACAAGTAGGGGGAGATACAAGAGATCCATCCCTGTAAGAATAATACACAACAGGGAAGAATGATTCCATCCTGGAATGGGTGAAGGAGGTTCTGGAATATAGCCAGAACTCACCATTTCCTGTCAGGATTGAATGAACTCATTCTCAGGTTAGAAGAGGGTTGCTAAATCAGTGTCATAGGACCACAAGTCTGGGCTGGGCAAGACCTCATGGCAAAAATGAATTGTCCCTGACCAATATACTTTCTAGAACCCAAATGTTCCCCTGTCAATCTCCCATTTAAAGCTTTCTTTGGTGCTCATTTCACAGTTTAATGATGCCCAGCTTCCTTAGCTGATGTTCTAGACCCTGTCAGCCTGAGCTCTCCTGTCCTTTCTAGCCTCCTTCTCCTCCAAACATCCTGAGGATCTCTCACACTTCCTAATGGGGCCACGGGCTGTAATGCAGCTGCCTGGGGTGTCCTTCCTGCCTGGAAAACTCAGGCTCATGCTTCTAGACTCCTGGGCCAAGTCACCTCCTCCAGGGAGCTCCCCTGACTCCTCCCAGCTGTTAGAAACTTCCTTTTCTGGCTCCCACAGGCCTCTGTTCATGCCCATGCTGTTCACCTCCTTGTGCTTTGCTTTTTCTGCCCTGCCTCCAGGTCATGAGCTCCTCAGGACAGTAATTTGCTGGAGGCCCTTGGGCAGGGAAACATTTTGCTGAATGAGTAACTCTTGTCATGCCTACACTCACACACAGGCACACACACACTCATGCATGAACACACATGCACATTCATGCACACACACACATTAGTCAGTGTTTACTGTTTTTGCCATGTGCCAGGCACTTTGCAGAGCATTTTATGTGCATTTTCTCATTTCATCCTAAAAATAAATCTATATACGTCCTGTCCTTACCCCCAATTTACAACCAAGAAACTAAGTAATCGACCTAAAGTCAAACAGCTAGTAAGTGAGAGCCAAGATTCTGACCAGATTCACCCACCTGATACTATTAGAGCATAAAGTTACAGATCTCAGAGACAGCAGGTCTCAACTGTGGGTGATCATCTGTGTACATTACGGGAGTGTTGAGAGGGATGTTTGAGATCATCCAGTCTCAGTCAGCATTCCATGAGCTAGAAAACTGAGGCCCAGAAAGAGGGAGTGATTCCCCAGTGTCACACAGCAGGATAGAGTGGGCTCCTGATATCCAGCCACGTGTCCCCAAATGCGCCTCCACTTTCACAAGGACACGTCCTAGGTAGGCCTCGACCATCACTTCAATATATTTTAAAGTGAGATGAAAATTCTGACATTTATGCATACATATTACAGTATATAATATATAATATAGTATATAATATTATAAGTATAATTAATATTATAGTATAGTATAGTATATATGTTATAAAACATATATAAAACAGTAACCATGTTGTATAAGATCCTTGCCATACATACCATACACATGAGACATATTTGGTCGTATCCTGAAGAGATGGGTTTTAAGTTGTATTAAAAACAAAAAGTATAAGAAGAAATAATAGTGTGAAATCAGTGCAGGAGAATTTATGACTTATGTAAGGAAGTCCTTGTTAAGAGTGCCATCCGTTAGACTCAAGTAGCCTCCCCAGGGACAGGGGGCAGCCCCCTGACTTGAGGCATTTCGGCCCGGTCAAGGCAGTGCTAAGCACAGGAAGGCAATGAAGCACCCTCTTCCCAGGGGACGCTCCAGGGACAAAGCTTGAGTCCCAGTCTCCTTTCTGATCCAAGAGCGTAGAGCAGAAGTTTGAGCCAGGGAGATGTCAGTGTCCAGCCTAGCCAGCTGAGCAACAGGCTTAGAAACTACTAGGGGCAACTTAAAAGATATTGTGTCAAAACCCCCCAGCAGGATAGGGGAACACTAATGTAATTACTAGGCTGCAGGGACTCATATGTGCTGGGCTCAGTGTCTCTGCATTTCTGTGAGGCATGTGACAAGGTGACATGTGGAAGCTTTTTGATCACTTTAAAGATGACAGGGCAAGATCTTCATGGGCTGCTTATAAAAGGCTTGGCAGTTGGTTGAATGGTCCACAAAGAGGACTGATGAATGTGGACCCCAGCGAGCTCTCGAGGAGTGTGCAGCCTCTTTAAATAGATATTAAGATGGATTGTGATATTCACAAGTACTAGGACATAGAAAGGCTGCCTGTCCAGCTCACTAAATTGATCTGGAAGGCGTTACAGATATATTGGATATATTAGAAATTCAACATCTCAAATGATCTTTGTAGAGGGGAGCTATGGACATAATGAACCAGGATGGAATTTAACGCAGAAATTGTGAAGCTGTATCAAGATTGAACAACAATAAGAACAACTGCCTGGCACATGGTCAGAATTAAATGCTTGCTGTCTGGATTACTGGATGGGATTAATTAGCAGCGCATGTAAAAATGAATTCAAATTGAACACACACTCAGAGTGGATTAGAAGTGTGAAAGGTGTGGCCCGTGAACTCCTGTGACCCCCACCCATGTGTTACAAGTCCAGCTGTCAGACCCTGGGAGATGACAGCTCATCTTGTGAACTGCTCAGACCCTATCTGCAGGGTCAGATATGCTTCCTGGCACCACAATGCCAGAGGGGGCTTGAGAAATGGATTGTATGTGGAGGCAATGGATCCCAATGGTGAAATTATATCACACTGCGATGGCTGAAGGACCTAGGAAAGTTTAGGAAGTGGAGGAAGAACTGGGGTTAGGTGATGGCTGTGTTCAAGTACTGAAGGGCTGTCATGAGAATCACAACTATCCTTGCTCAGGGTGACTTGAGAGGACAGAGTTAGGGTAAGTGGAACGAGTGACAAAGGGCAGATATTGGCTCAATATAAGGAAGGTATTTCTAGTGCTCCGAGTTGACAGCAATGGAATGGACTGCTAGTGAGCTCCCCATCACGGCAAATGTTCAAGCAGAGGCTGAACAGTTACTTCCCATGTTTAGCATAATGTGATTTATGCACAGGGCAGATGAGCAGGCTGATTTGTGTCCTCCCCAGGGTTGAGTCTGGAGAAGGGCAGCCACCTTACCGGCCTGGAAAGAAGACATTGGTGCCAGCAGAGGGCGCTCTTACTGATGATGGCCTGGCTGCCTGGCACTGCCTGGTGTTACAACCAGAAGTGGTGGCATATGGAGTGAAAGCAGCTGGCAGGGCCACCAGGTCCAGAACCAGGTCCAGAGAGAAGTTGGTAAGGCAAGCGGGACTCAGAGAAAATCAATGTGTTGACCTGAGCTAGGGGACCAGGGGTTCTGCCACAGGTATGAGGCCGAAGGCCTGCAGAGGGCAGGTAGCTGAGAGGGGGCATGGGAGAGCTTGGGACCCCTCTGCAGGGGACAGCAGTCACTCAAATCCAGTCGGCCAACTCATCCCTGCTTTCTCTGTCCAGCACGTCAGGAGTGCTGGCTAAACCACAGTGCTTGCATTTCTCACATTTCTACTTTGGTTTTTAGGATTTCCCTTACACCTTCCTAAGTGTTGCCCCTCTCCAGGCCTGTCTCTCCCGTCCTGTGTCGGCCCATGCACACACTCACGCGCTCCTGGTCTCCTGACAAGCACGCCAAGGCAGTAGGGGTGCCCTCTGAGAATCAGCTGCTCAGAAACGAACGCTTTAGGGGCTCTGTGCACATCTGGTGCTAAGTGGTGAAGAGAAGCCAGGTGGACCTGCAGGCAAAAACATCTTTTTAGTGCCAGCCTCTCCGCTTTCCTTAGTGGTGTTTCACCTTTACACACCAGAAGGTGAAAATTCCTCCACGGGTTTTCAGAGAAGTAAGCTCAGGTGAGTTACACCTGGACTGCACTATTAGACTCAAGCGTCTTCCTTCCCACGGGTTTAGCAAATTCAACAGTCTCAAGTATCTTCTCCACAGGAGAAAAAGGCATGAAATGAACTGAGCCCCAGACTCAACCTTCCAGGGCCAAGTCTCCAGTCTCTCTCAGTCTCCCCAGGCAGCCAACTATTTACAGAGATGTCTGGAACTTGCTTGGGCACGTTTCAGCTTTATGAAATATGGATGTTTCCCTCAGTCCCCAGGGCCCCTAACCCCCACTCCTCCCATCCCCGCCACCACCACCCAGCCACGTCTCCACTGGGTAAAAATGGTCGTTCTTCTGCTGATGCTCCAACCTGTGGGAGAGCCCAGTTTATGAAAGTGTGCAGACCAACTCCAGGCTTTCATCTGTGGACTGAACATCCACTGTCCTATCTCCACATTACCCAGAATCAGCAGTGAATAGTTGACACCAAGCAGGGCAAGTCCAGGCGGCTTTATCTGGGGCCAGGAGGCCGAATGGGAGGTGGAGAGCTGAATGTCCCCATGCACACCAGTTCTCTCGGCCAGGGGAGCGGGAAGCCAGCTGGCGTCCTCTCTCTCCCTCTCCTTCTTCTAATGTAAAACCACATGGATTATTCCTCTAAAAGTTCCCGGATTCTTTGGGCCTCGTGATGTTTTCAGTGGATAAACTCTCTGTTTATGATTAAGAGAGGCCACAGTTCCTCAGACTTTGCATGTTTCAAACTCACTTTATTTCACTTTTTGAGGCAGCCACCAGCCCCCAGTGAACGGCACCACATGCCCATTTGTACCCAACTGAGCTGCACGACTTCCTGATGGCAGGGCCGTGGAAACTAGTCAGTGGAGCAGAAGCGGGGGAGACGACAGCCCTTAAAAGGGGAGCCTGGCAGGCCTGCAGACTGCAGGCTAGCGGGGCATTCGTCAAAATCTGAGTTGCCCACACGGCTTCCATCACGACCAACAATCTCTGATTGTGACACTTGGTTCTCGGAGAGAAAAAAGTAAACAAATCACCCAGCTGCAAAACTACACTTTTTAACAAATTATTAAGTAAACAATGTAGAAGATCTCTGCCAACCATTCACTGGGAACAATGAAGAGAGCTAGTAGGTTCCAGATTTTTTGTTTGTAACAGCAGAAGTCTCTTCTATTTGCTTGCATTAGGAAGATTTAACTGAGCAAAGGCTGTTGCTCTGCTTCCCTTTTGCAGGTTAAAGGTCTGCACTTTATTTCGCTCTCTACTTCCAATTGCTAGGCTTTATCTAATTACCTTATTGCCAAATCATTGACTGAAATGATTATTAACATGAGCGTGCACAGATAAAACATTGGACAAGGTACTGAAGTTTAATGGGACAAGTGCTTAGAGGTCCAAAAATCTATCCCGTTTGTACAGGGCTGGGGGAGGGTTTGGGAGGGGTCTTAGCTCATGCTAATCTAAAGCACAAAAAGTTGGTAGGTAACCAAAGTGTCAATTGTTAATACGATATGAGATGTCTCACTCACCCTGGACAGCATTGGCATAGTCTCTTTTTCTGAGCTGACCAAAGCAAAACCAGGTCGCTTGCTGTGCAAGGACTGGGGCCAACAAAGTTACTCATCTTGAGGATGTACTGCCCTCTGGATGGGCCCTTTGTGTTATCTAGCTCGGAGGCAGAGGAGAGGATGACGGGAAATACTGGGCAAATAGCAGAAGTATAAACAGAAGATTTTATCACAAGCCCTCAATGGTGGTTAATAGGCTAATGGCCTCTGTGAGCACTATCCCGTGTGGCTGTATCTAACATCAGTACTTTCTTCGTAATATTATTTTACTGATGCAGATAATGGACACTGGGAGTTTTTTCGACAGAAGAAACTATTTCACAAGATATATTAACCATGTCTTCTATTTTCTTTACTGTGATGCTTTGACACCTTAAGGCCTTGCTGACCCTGGAGGGCCTGCCTCTCCCAGAGATAGCCAATTCCGAGAGATAGTAGAGGACTCACCTTTGAACATGGCTGTCAAGTGAAAACCAATGCAATGCAATGTAAATGCAAAATCTGCGGTCCACACCCCCAACCACCTTCTCCATCTGACTCTTACCCTCTGGGCAACTCTCCACCTGCCTAATCCCCACAGGGCCAGGTACCTGAGAGCTGGGGACAGCTCGTATTCAGCTCCTGCTGAAATTATTCAACCTAGCCAATCCTAAACCTATTTACCCTGCCTTGCAATTTCTTTCCCTGGAAAGCACAGGAAAGGCTCCTACCCACGTTTCCCCCTCCCCTTCCGCCTCCTGACCCACCCTGGTGAGTCTCGGTGTGGCGGGGCATGGCCAGCCCCCTCCTCTGGGAACTGTGGGTAACAAACTGTCTTTTCAATGGCCGTCATCTCCTGATATGTTGGCCCTACTCTACCTAAATAATAAATAATAATGAAACCAATATTTTAAAACGAAAAGGTATGAGCCATGGTGTTTCTGGGAGTCAGGAATGACCAGCACATTATTTACAATTTCTGTAGGAATTTCTCCTTAAAAATGTTCTTCTTGAGAAGACAGGAATGTCTGTGTACTAGAAATACAGTAAATTGGTTTTATGTCATTTTTTAAATTAAAGTAATACATATTGATAGTAGCAAATCAAATATTACAATGGGCTTATAGTACGAAGTGGCAGTTTCTTACCAGATGCCTCTACAGCCCAGAACCACACCGCAGAGATTTTTCACTCTATTTGTTAGCTATTGTTCTGAGGGATACTTCCAGAACCTCAAATCATATGCTTTATCTCTACTGATCCCTATCGACATGCTTTATCGGTCTGTTGTTTCCACATTCTCCTGGAGATGTGCAGGATCTGATACCCTTACAACCAACGCCTTCTGTCCTCTGCTCCTTGAAATGTTTGAGCATTATATTATTATTTCTAGCACTTCTATTGGTAACACTGTAACTTTAAATAACACACTCACTCTTTTACTTCTAGTTCCATTTATTTTCAACAGACTGTCTTGACATACGCTTTGTAAAACGAGGGTCTTAGTTTCTCGGCACTTTCCTCCACTTTTCTTCTGCCTCTCCCCTCTCTTCACGGCAACTCGGCCACTCGGCTACTGTCAGCTGCTCCTTTACTAGAGTCAGTTGATGCGATGTGGTTCATGCCCTCCTGCTCAAATTCCCAGTCCAGCCTCAGTGCTGCAACAGCCAGACCAGGAGAAGGGAACTGGGGCCGACTTCCATTAGTGACTTTCTTTGCTCTTCTGAGCAAGCCACCCAATTCCTTGAAGCCTCCACTGCCTCATTCGATTTCTTCCTTAGGTTGAGAATGAGATGAAGTGGGATCAAGCGAGACCACGTAGATGAAACAGTGTTTAAGCCCCACACTGCTGTCCACATGGAGGCCAATGATCTGATCTGTCCTCCAGGAAGCCTGGTGACTGGGTGAGTGTGACCCTCTTGTCCCTGGCATCTCATTGTACTGTCACTACCTGGGATGGAATGATGTCCCCTGGGCCCTGTGGTTGGGGAAGAAACACTTTTTACGGATCCCTTTTGTTTCAGATCCAATTGCGCAACTCTCACACACGTTCTTACTCTTGTGTTTTTTGATGTGTATATTTGAGTGCAAGTTATGTTTGGCAATTTTTAAAGGCGCAAAGGGAATGATTTCATCATTATTCACCTCTCTGGAGTAAAATGTTCTAATTTACTGATAAGAAAAATCAATCCAATCTTTTCCTTAATATCCTTAGCAGTTCCATTTGAATTCCTTTACTGGTCTTGCAGTAAAACCTCAACTACCCCAGAAATGTTATTTATACGTGGCCTAGAGCTGCACTGACGAACCCTAGAAAGGATTGTGCTACATGTCCGTCTGCTCATGCATAGCTTCCCCTTTTCTTTCTCACTTTTTTTTTCTCTCTCTGAGAATTGCCATCTAGTTTTGGACTCTAATCCTCCTACCCAGGGAAATTTTAGAGCTGTTTTCTATCTTCTTCCAAATATTTATTGTCAGTGACAAAGTTAACTTAGGCACGTGATGCTTTATATTACTACCCTATTCAAAGAATGACAGTCCCAGAACAGTAATAACAGTGATGGCAAGAGCAGCCGCCTGATGAGCGGCCCGTATATGTGACGACACACTATGCTAAGGGATTTGCCCCGTTAACTCCTTGAACTCTGGAACTACCTTGTTATCCTCGTTTTACAGATGAGGAACTGAGACCCAAGAGATTCAACCACATGGGGTTAAAACTGCGCCCAAGGCCACATCGTAATTCTGGTGGGCTGCATCGTCATGTCTTCTCTGCTGAACACCCAAGTGTGGTGGTTTCTCTAAGCCCACGTGGGCAGCGCCCTGGACTGGCACAACTTATTTAATAATCCTTGGTTTCATACACCTTATGAAAACCATGTCACCATGTAGAGCAAATGACTGGGCTAGATAGTGATGGCAGTGGAAGCACTTCAAATAACAATTAATTGCTCTTTGCGAATGAACGCCCTGGCGGATGACCCGCTTAGTTCTCTTCTACCACCTCCTCAGAAATCCTCTAAGCTTCACAGCACGGGCAGCACCTGGGTTATGGGAGATGGGAGATTGGTTGGCAGGGAAAGGAACGCCTGGTTATTTAAAATATCTCTATTTCTTAATTTTTTCAATTTATTTAGTGACTGTAATAAATACAGAGAGCTGGAATAATGCCAGCAGTCATGTGTCATACCATATAGATATTTTTGTCCTGATGCACTTTCTGATGCCATGTTCCTCCTAATATGCAATGTGAAAGGAATCTTTTTTTTTGAGGAAGATTAGCCCTGAGCTAACATCTGCTGCCAATCCTCCTCTTTTTGCTGAGGAAGCTTGGCCCTGAGCTAACATCCGTGCCCGTCTTCCTCTATTTTTGTATGTGGGATGCGTGCCACAGCGTGGTTTGATAAGCAGTGTGTATGTCTGCGCTCAGGATCCAAACCGGTAAACCCGGGGCTTCCAAAACGGAGTGCGTGAACTTAACCGCTGCGCCACCAACTGCCCCCCACCCCCACGAAAGGAATTTTTAAAAGATTACATTGTAGACATATTGAGTTGTTTGATCTGGAAGGATCCTCAGTGCCCTCAGATGGAAGCATGGGGCACCTCTATAGCAATGGGTATCCCCTCCTTCCTCACCCCCCCACCCCCACTAAGATTTCCCTGATCTCCTGCCTTAAACATCGAGATTGCCTTACCCTCCTTTGGCATGGGCGTCATTATTTCACTATTGAGGTTGTTAAAAATCTTGGGGTTGGTTCTTCTCTCAAGGATCACCACCCATTTTACACTTTCTACTCTGCCCAAGAGTCTAGGAACATTCCAGACTTTCTACTTTTCTCCCTCTTTTCTTTATGTAAACCTTGACTCCCCATGCTGGCTCCCAGCTCCCTACTCTACTTTGCCTGGTTCACTGTGCTGGCCCAGCCTCCCTGCAGACGGCTCAGGGCCAATGGATTCCTGACACCAGGAGATGAATTAGATCCAGCGATGCTGGAAGCAGGTGGCTACGAGTGACTTGGCCATTTTTTGGCTACTCTTTCTCTATGATAGAATGCAAACCACCACACACACACACACATTCCTAGTGTCCTCGTGACCCATAAGACCACGCACGGCCACAGGGATACTAACTCCAGTACTGAGGGGCAGTAGTTTAGCTAACTCTTAAGTCGAGAAGGACAAGTCAGTAAACCAGCTCTAAAGTCAGCTCTGGAGAACCAGAACCATTGACCACACATAATTCCTGGGAAAAGAGCTCAGATTCTAGTCAGAGGGCATGTCTGCCACTCAGGCTAACGAGATGCTGAGTCATTCAGTTTCCAGCAATTAATTAGGCATTTTCTGCTCACACAAAACGTAGCCAGATAAATGCCAGATAAATATCTAGTGAGGTAAGCTAGAAATAACAGCACAAACAGTAATAATTGATTTGCATTGTGATCTCTAGATCTAGACACACCTCTATTTATTTGTGTATTTAGGTATTCATTCATTCATTCATTCAGTGGACATTTTTAGAGCTCAGAAGATGAGGGAAGCTCTGTGCTACAGAGATGGCCTTTGCCATCAAGGAGGGGCACACTAGAATCGCAAGGATTCACAGCCTGCAGTTAACATGCCATGGCAGAAGTTGTACCAGGTGCCATGGGAACAGTGCGGGAGGCTCAAAAACTCTGCTTCTGGATGAGTTCCTTCATGTCCATCCTTATCTCAACATCACTTAATCTCTTTACCGCTGGCAAGGTTAAATGGCTTTACATTACCCCACACAGGAATCTTCAGGACTCCAGAGAGATGTAAGACCCTGGCTCCTTTCTCATAGGCAGGGGAGGAAGTGGGTGTGCAGCTGGGGGGCCAGACAGGCCTGCAAATAGCCTCTACTTAGGAAACACTGTCCACAGCCCCCAGAGCTGGGGGATGGGCCTCCAAGTGTGGATGAGGGAGAGAAATTACTTCAACAAACCCCACAAGATGAGCAGAGGCTGTGTCCAGAACGTTTCAGTAAGTAATTTTCATGCACAGGTGTGTGATGTGGCATAGAAAAGAATATTTGGGGCCAGGTTAAAAACACCCTGGTTGCCATCAGCTGAAAGATTGTACTCGGAAGGCACCCCTCTCTAAAGAGCTGGGCCTGTTGGAATGGGATTGTTGAGAAGAAGGCTTCAGGAATTCTCTTTGCGGTGCCGATGCTCCTTTGGGGATAGACTGAGTGTGAGTGTGGGTCAGTCCTCTGGGCACGAGCGTTCCTGACACAGGCCACCAGATGTGTGCCAGCCTGCTACAGCCCAGGCAGTGCCCAGTGCTCTTCTGTTTTAGCGTTTTCCTCAGATAGTAGAATTGGCACAGGCCTACCCTGGGAAGTTGAGGAAATAGAGACAAATTTAAAAGGGAAGCAATAACACTCTTTCTTCATCACTCCACCCGGAGCAAATTTCAGGTAATATTTTACTGATTCTTCTGGCAATTTTAAAATCCGTATTGTCGATAGAGATATTTTTGAGAGAGGGGTGGCTACAGATTATATTCTATATCCATTTGTCTTCTTATTTTGTATTACAGGAATACGTATTTCCTTATTTTGTTAGGAGTGTACCATAATTTAGATATGGATAATATTTTGGATCATACTTTTCTAGACAGCCAGACCCACACATACTTTACTTTTTCATTATAGTATACTATTCTTTAGTCAGATTTCTTTACTTTGTCATTATGGATAGATTTTCCTGTTAGTAAATATAGAGCTGTATCATACGTAAATTTTTGTATAATATTTTATGGAACAAAAGTTACAAGATTTGCTTAATCTTATAACAATAGGCATTTAAGATTTTTCCTTTCCATTTTTAGTTAAAAAAAAAAAAAGCCGCAAGACGGTTACCTGGATCGTGTGTTTAGAGCTGGGCCCTGAAGCTGGCGTCCTGGAGTGAGGGGCTGCGCTTTGAGCTCCTGCGCGCCGCCCTCCAGGTGGGCTGCAGCACTGTTCCCGGCAGCACCTCAGGAGCAAGAGTGGACACCGTTCTTGTTAACATTTAAGATTCTTTTTTTTTCTAAAGATTGGCACCTGAGCTAACAACTGTGCCAATCTTCTTTTTTTCCTTCTTCTTGTCCCCAAAGCCCCCCAGTACATAGTTGTATATTCTTGTTGTGAGTGCCTCTGGTTCTGCCGTGTGGGACGCCGCCTCAGCATGGCCTGATGAGTGGTGCCATGTCCACGCCCAGGATCTGAACGGGGGAAACCCTGGGCCGCCAAAGCAGAGGGCGCAAACTTAACCACCTGTCCAGGGACCCGTCCCTAAGGTTCTTTTTAATCTGTGCTGATTTAGAGCTATAAATTATATCTCACTAAGACATTTTCATATTTATTGGTAATTTGTATTTCATTCCATTCTATTCAAATTGCCTATGTATGTTCTCTCCCTGCTTTTAAAAATTCCTGTTTACCTTTTTCTTAATGTTTTACAAGACCTTTTTATATAATAGCTAGATTAATCCTTAAAAGCATATAAATATGTATTTGGCGATTGCCTTCCTGCCCACTCTCTCCCCTCGGTTTTCCTTATCTCTGAACTTTGTATCTGGCAGATTTTTGTGGTATTTCAAAGCACATTTTCATTTTTCATGTATTAACATCTATTAATCTTTTCCTTGGATTATTTCTGATTTTGGTTGCATGCTTACAAAGAACTTTCATACCCAGATTTTCCTACAACTTTTCACTCTATATTTTCCTCTATTGCTTTTATGATTTTTTTCTGGTTTTTTTACATTAAGATATTTAGCCCAGGGGCCAGCCCGGTGGCGCAGCGGTTAAGTTCACACATTCTGCTTCCGTGTCGGGGGGTTGCCCGTTCAGATCCCAGGTGCCGACCTACGCACCACTTGTCAAGCCATGCTGTGGCAGATGTCCCACATATAAAATAAAGCAGAGGAGGATGGGCACAGATGTTAGCTCAGGGCCAGTCTTCCTCAGCAAAACAGAGGAGGATTGGTGGCAGATGTTAGCTCAGGGCTAATCTTCCTTAAAAAAAAATAAAAAAGGAAAAAATAGCCCAGCTGGAATTCATTTTGATAGGAAGTACGGATTTAACACTGTTTTCTCCTGAAATGGTTAGTGGTGGTCACAACACACTCCCTGGACAATCCTGCCATTTCCCACAGAGTTAGAGACATCTTTACACATGTATATCCCCGTGCGCGCTTCTGCGGCATTTCCCGAGGGCGCCTCTGAACAGTGGAAGGCATTCCGGCACGATGAGAGACGGTGAAATCAGCTAAGGTGACCTCTCTGGGCCTCGACTCTTTGCTCAGCATCTGCATTGCTAGTTCAGAGAGTTATTTTTCCAGATGAAAACTCTGAAATCCATACAGTTGGGATGTTAATTGACATCTTGTTATATTTATGGATTACTGTGCCAAAAATTATGAAAGTCTTATCTAAATATAATAAACATTTTGTTTCTTCCTTTCCAATATTTATAAGATTTATTTCTCCTTCCTTTTTGGAGGAGCTAAAATGTGGCTCCATAGCAATGCTGAGACATGATAGCGAGAGTGGATGTCTTTACTTGATTCCCGGCTTTACCATGGCTTCCTCTGTGTTTAACAACTAAGGATGATGCAGGCAGGCCATTTCTGAGAAACACTCTCCATAATGTGGGGAAAACAGTCAGGAACAGTTATTGAATTTTGTTATCTGCCTCTTAAGCAATAAATGAGATAATTTTTGGATTTTTCTCCTTTAACAAATTGTTGTTATAAATAATATTAACGTATTTCATGCTAATAAATTATTTCCATGTTTCTTGGAGTAAATCTGGCTAGTTCGTGGTATTTTGTTGTGTATTCCTGGATTTAATGTGAAAATATTTTATTAATAACTATTACATCTATATCCATAAGTGCAATAGTTCCATAGATGCTTTTTATTCTCTTCATTAAGTTTGGGCTTCAATGTGATGCTAGCCTTAATAAGACATTTCTAAAAACTTTCTAAATTTCTAAAAACTTTCTATGCTTTGGAATCTTTAACATAGCATCACATTTAACTATCCCATCAAGGTCTGATGAAATCATCTATGACTTGTGCTATTTATAAGGGATCTAGAGGAGAGTGGGCAGTAATTTGCATTTAAAAAAATTCTCCCTTCCTTGGGTGGGGTCCTTTGATAGAAAGAGTAGTTTTGCAAGTTGCGTGTGATTAAGTATTGTTGGTATCCTTTTGTCATTTCTTTCTAATTTTATTACATTCTGGTCAGAGAATAAGGCTTGTAGAATTTCTGCTTTATTTAAAATACAGCTTATGAAAGCTTTTGGGCCTAGCTCATGATCAATGTTTATAAATATTGCATTAATATATCCGTATTTTAAGAGAGTGCACTTTGTCTCTTTGCGGCTTACAAAATTTTATTTGTAGCTAGTATGTCATCTGTTAATTATATTATCGTGCCTTCTGTGTCCTTATTTTTTTAAGTCTTTGATCTGCAAAATTCTATGCAGTCTGTTAAAACTTTTTGTTACCAAACGATTTTGTTTCCTTACATGTTTTATATTTTTGCAGAATTTCTTCTGAAACCAGCATTTGAAAAGCAAATGTTCAAGATGCTAGTGACTATGATGTCTTAATTTTGGATTGTAAACTTTATTAATAAAGATTTTTCCCCATTTACTATTTTTAGGGTTTTTTTCTATATTTGATGTAAATTTTACCTGCTAGATCCTTGCCCATCTCCTAAGTGTCAAAGTATCAACCCTTGTGTTTTATTTTCCTTCATGTACCTCTAGGTTTTGAAGCACTCTGAGATACCTAGTCTTTGAGTAGGGAAGTTTACTTATTCTTTTGAATGTATTCTGATAACTGATAAGTTCGGTCATATTCTTTTGTGTGTGTGTGTGTGAGGAAGATTGGCCCTGAGCTAACATCTGTACCAATCTTCGTCTATTTTATGTGGGATGCCTCCACAGCATGGCTTGACCAGCAGTGCTTGGTCTGTGCCTGGCATCCGAACCTGGAAACCCCAGGCTGCCAAGGTGGAGCATGGGAACTTAACCACTATGCCACCAGGCCGGCCCCTTGGTCATATTCTTATCCTATTTCATCTTTTGTATGTTTCTAGTATTCCTGTTTTATCTTCTTTTTTTTTCAGTGGACTGATCCAGTATTATTTTTCCCTTTTGCTTTTTAGAATTTGGCAAGTCATATATCTAATTTATATTTTCCAGTGACCCTTCAGTTTGTAAAAATGAAACAACACGAAAACACCCTTGATCTTCTATTTCACTATGATTGCAAAAAATGAAATGGTTTCCATGAAACAAGCATTGGAAGAGACAGACAGATCTTGTATTTCCCTCCCTCCTCCTGCCTTCTCGTATCAGATCTGGATGTCCCATCATCGGAAAGACAGCCAGGGAGAAGTTTGAATTTGCCCTTGTTTAGGGGCAAATTAGTTCAGTCTGGTTTTGCCTCTGCCACAGAGATCCTACCCAGGAACACATAATAACATAAAAAGCTATTATTGAAGGAGAGGAAGGTGAAGCTGTTTGAATACTGTGTGTCTTTTAGAACTATTTTATTCTTCCTTTTACTGATGTAGGTATAGACTGAGCTGTTTATGAAAGCTGTTTGTTATTAGAAGTGTGTGTGGTGTGTGTATATGACTGTGTTTGTGGTGTCCATGGTATGTGTCGGCTGCCTGGTGTGTGTGGTTTGTGTATGTGTGTGGTATGTGTATGCAGTGTGTGTGTGTAGATGTGTGGTATGTTTGTGGTGTTTGTATGCATGGTCTGTGTATGTGTTGTGTGTGTCTGTGATGGGTGTGGGGTGTGTGGTGCGTGTATGTCTCTCTGTGATATGGTGTATGTATTTGTTTGAGTTGTGTGTAGTTATGTATGGTGTGTGATTTGTCTCAGTAGCGCAAGTTCTGTGTTTGTGCCTGTGATATGTGAGTAGTGTGTCTGATGTGGTGTGTTTGATGTGTTTGTATGCAGTGTGTGTGTGTGTGTCTGTGTGTATGGTGTGGGATGTGTGTGATGTGGTATGTGTGTGCTGTGGGTGTCTGTGTGTAAAGTACTTTGCGTGGGGTATGTCTGGTTTGTGTGTACAGTGTGATAGGTGTATGTAGCATGAGTGGTGTGGGGGGGTGTGTATGTGCAGTGTGTCTGTTGGGACGTGTGTGGTGTGTGTTAGTGTGTAATGTATGTGTCTGGTTTACTGTACATGTGTAGCATGCATGGTGTGTTATGGTGTGTGGCGTGTGTAGGTGCGTCTGTGGATGAGGTGGTATGTGTGTGCATGCATGTGTGGCCTGTGGGTCATGTGTGTTCTGTTCTTGCTCTGGAAGACACATTTTCACTCCACCCTGTGAGGTCGCGGTGGGGCCGAGGTTGTGAGGACTGAAACCCACCCAGCGCCATCTGTCCTCCAGGTCTGTCGGAGGTGGCTCTTTTAGAAATGGTGAACAGAAGCCCACAGTTTGGGGGAAAGTCGTTGAGGTGAATGTGGTGTCCTGACCAACTGTCCCAGGGACCCTGAGGCCCTACACGAAGGTCCTGTGGGTTAGGGGTGAACTCATTGATTTCTTGATGATTGTGGGATTTCCTCCTGTTAATTATCGCAAAGATGAGCTGCAAGGACACAAAGGGTGGCTGTGCAGGACAGGTGTGGGGAATGATCTGGGCAGGGCTGGAGACGGCGTGCAGGAGGGCCCTGTGGAAGGACTCATTTTCTTCCTGAGTGATAGGAGGGCAGGAGAGGCCAAGGTGTGCCCATGATGGGGCTTGGGAAAAGGATTTCCCTTCAGATTCATAGTTTTCAGTGTTACTTTTGCTTGGTTTGCTTTTCTATGCTGTGCTTCTGGCTCACGAACCTCAAGTCTTCAGGAGTCTGGCCTTTGCTGAGCTGAGGGACACTTGTGATGGGTTAGTCTGTTTTGGGTCACAGTAAAGGGAGGGAAGCCTTTGGGTGTTCCTGCATCCTACATCCTCTCCATGGCCAGGGCCAGGGCCAGGGAGGCAGCAGTCTCAAGGGAGTGCAGATGCCGCTAGATGCGGGTAACCTGCATCTTTGTATGCTGGGCATTCTTCAGATGGGGCCATGTAGCCGTGAGCGCTGCCCCACCTCTCTGAGGACTCTTGAGGGCCCCAGCTCAGCCCTGCTTCTGGAAGCAAATAAATCAGCTCTCTTGGATCTACCCTGTTGTCTTTAACTTTTCTCTCATAATTTCCATCCTTTATTAAAAGTAATTATCTGAGTATATGAATATACTATTTTTAATACGCTATTTTGAAATATTCTAAATTACACATAAAGCAAAAGTCCCCTTCGTTACCACTGTCCCAGATCCTGCTGCTGCTTCTTTTTTTTTTGGTGAGGAAGATTGTCCCTGAGCTAGCATCTGTACCAATCTTCCTCTATTTTGTGTGTGGGATGCCACCACAGCATGGCTTCATGAGCAGTGTGTAGGTCTGTGCCTGGGATCCAAACCCGTGAACCCAGGGCCACTGAAGCAGAGCACACGCACTTAACCACTAAACCACCAGGCTGGCCCCCTGGATCCTACTTCTAATCCTGGCTCTTGTCCTCAAGAATTATCAATTTGATGTTTATTCTTTTATACAAATTTTCACACACAAAAATATGTAGTTTTCTTTTCTTAACATATGTGGTATTATATCACACATTTTCTTCAAATTTCTTTTTTCACTTATGCCATAGAGGTATTTCCAGATCAGAACATACAGAAGTACAGTCATGTGTTGGTTAATGACGGGGATATGTTTTGAGAAATACATCATTACATGATTTCATCATTGTGAGAACATCATAGAGTGCACTTACACAAACCTAGATGGTACAGCCTACTGCACACCTAGGCTGTATGGTACTAGTCTTATGGGACCACCATCATATATGCAGGCCATCCTTGACCAAAACATCGTTATGTGGCTCATGACTGTAACTTAATCTTCTTAAATTGCTGCACTGCAGTGTATACTGCAAACACCCCCTAATTCCATGTGACCTTTTCCTGCTGGTGGACATCTGGAGTACTTCCTTTTTATTCTATCTTAGATGATACTGCAGTGAACATCTTTATTCCTGTCTCCTTGCATGGATGTGCAGTGTTTCTCTAAAATGGCTATCTAGATTTAGAAATGTCACAATAAGAAATGCACATGTAAAATTTGACAATGCCAAATTGCTCTTCAAAAGACCTCGCCAATTATTACTCCTACCAATAGTACCCACTGCCAGTTTCTTTTCCATCTGTATGAATCTGATGAGCAGAAGCAAGCTCTGTCATTGCTGTTTTAACTTGCATTTCCTCAGTCAGGGAGGGGGCTGTGCATCTTTTCATGTTTGTCTTCAGTCTGGATGACCTTTGCTATGAATGGTCTGCTTTCATCTTTTGCCTGGTTTTGATTATTTGTTTTCTCATTTATTACAAAAAAGTACTTTATGTGTTCTGGAAATTGATACTATTACATAAATAACAGACATTTTCTTCTAGTCTATGCTTTGTCTTTTAACTATGATCATGGTGTCTTAACAGAAGAGTTACGATTTTGATGTCATCAGATTTATCATGCTTTTGGTTTACAGTTTAGCATTTGGTGAACTCCTTTAGTTTAAGTGCTCATCTTTATACCTTAAGCTTTGGAAATTGTTCTGTTTATTTTAATATTCTTTCCCCTACACTTCCCATGTTCTCACCTTCTAGAACTTTGTTAATAAATTTTAGAACCTAGACATCTATTCACATTTCTTAATTTTTAAATTGTTATACCCAACTTTTCCTGTTTGTTCTGTTCAGGAAGAGCTCTTAGCTTGATTTTTATTTAGTTATATCCATTTACCATGCGGTATATTGAGTATATAGAACCTTGGGTTTTTTTACAATAATATATCTCTGTGCATTTATATGTGTGTGTGTATACATATATATGTGCATACATATTTCCAAGAACTGTGGTTGTTTCTTTATAATAACAACCTATGCTTGCTTCATGGGGATCTAAGATCATCTCAGATCCCTCTGAGAATGTGAATGGTCCCAGTACAAAATCTCACATGTCCTGCTTGTTGATATTGGCTCCTTTCTTACTGGTGCTGGCCTTTCTGTATGCTAGGACAACTTTGCCATGACCTATTTGCTGTGACCTAGCAGCAGAGGTTTGAGATGAGCCAATAGGCCAAGTGTCTGCTCATTATTCCTCATTTTTCTCCTGGGTGACAAACTTCCCAGCTCCTCCCGGGTGTTTACAGACACTCAGGTCACTTCCCTGACTCTTGGGCTCAAGTCCACCATTCTCCACCCTCACCTGATTGACAGGGGCGAGGGGGTCAGGGAGAATAGCACCCCTGGCTACTCCTATTGTGCCCAACCAATCGCCCTGTCTGTTTCCCCAGGCTCCCTTCCTCTTCTCAGATTCACACCTTTGGGCTTCAAACACCTGGGGAGCTGCACCCACCTTTTGCAAAAATCTTTTCCTGTATGAATTTGGCTTATAGTTTCTTTCTCCAAACTGATCCCATTTACTTTCTGTCTTTTAAGAATTCCTCATAGTTTCTGGTCCACTAGAGAGATGTGTTTTTGTTTTCTAGCTCTATTATTGATTTTATAAAATACCTTTTCTGCAACCTTTCAGGATTTGGAGTGGGAAGTGGAAATGAGAGTATATGTAGTTTACCATCTTTATCTAATTTCCCTTGTAATCGTCTCTTGAAACTGCATTCCAGATTAATTTCTGAGTTGATCTACTGAATTTATTTTTGCAGTATCCATTCTGCTATTAGTTACTTTATCAATTCATCAAGTCACCTTCACTTAAGATTTCCAGTTTAACAAGGAAGATTTATCTCTAATCACTCTCTTTTTTTTTTCCTTGAGATTGCTTGCTCTGTGTGACAGCCACATCAGGTTACAGACTGGTTCTTAAATATTTACAAATTAAAGTAGGCTGAAGGGATGTGGATCTTAACTACTGTGGCAAAGGCAAGTAGAATTCAAATACCCATCCATGGAATTGGGCCAAATGAAAACACTTAGCACCAGGAAAGCCAGTGTGTGGTTGGCAGGGTAAGGAGGAAAGAAGGTTCTGTTCACCTGTTTGGGCAGATACAGGAAGCCCATATCAGGATGATGGACTCAGCCTTTAATTTCAATGCACTCATGGACACAGAAGCCTAATGGTTCATTGAGCACCATGACTAAGCATTATTGGATTCCCCACAGAATATGTGTTTGAGAAAATGCGTTATATAGTGGGTAAAGGCTTTGAGAACCACTGATCCAGAGTCTGACAAACTTAAGGTTGATGTCTTTCTCCATCTCTTCTTAACTGCATGAGCTAGAGCTCATCTCAGGCTTTAGTGTACTTCCCCAGGGATCCAAATAGACAAGAGTAATAGAATTTCCCTCACGGGGTTGGCAGAAAGATCAAATGAGATTAAGTGTATAGTTAGAACGGAATATGCACCCAGGTTATAACGAACACTCAGAATCTAGATATAATCATGATTTGCCTTGATAAAGTTAAGGATAATGATTTAGGATTTTAAAAGTCCAATTTCTTCTTATATCCATTTTTAAATTGTATTTCAGAAATTCGTCAGGGTGTTTAAGATTGGATAACTACTGCTGATCTTCCCATTGTTAGCACCTAGCTCTAAGCCAATTAATGGAAAAGCCCATTTATCATGCCATTACTTGACATGATATTCAATTTGTAGCTACTTATGAAAGTGAAGCAAAGACATATATTAGGAGAGCATATTATGCCACTCTCTTTATATTTTATATTATAACACATAAAGTTTGTAGGAAACTGGCAAAAGTTAAACAAGGATACCACGCCTGAACTTAGAATCCAGGTGAAAAAACTCGAGTTTTCCATAAGTGTGTAATACTCCCCTGGAGCTGGTTCTCAAAGTCTGTCCCTGATGCATACTATCAGTATCACCTGGGAATTTGTTAAAAATGCAAATCCTCAAGCCCTACCCCGGATTAACTGAGTCAGGAGCTCTAGGAGTGGGCCCAGGTGACCAACGTAGGCCAGACTTCGAGAACCACTGCTCTGAAATGCCAACAGTGAGAGCAGGAACCAGCTCCCTGATTGGTTTTACAGGTGGGGAAACTAACATCTGGATGAAAAATGGTTTGCATCAAGTCACAGGGCAGATTGGTGGCAGAGCTGAGATTACGAGGCAGGTGTCTCCCTCCTGGGCCTACCTGCTGGCCAGGCTGGGAGCCATTGCAGACCTGATCACTCAAGCCCACTGGTGAAACAAAGGCTCCCCGGAAGCTCACAGCCTCCCTTTGGAATGTGACTTCTTAGAGAGATGAACACCCTTCGTTGTTTTTAGTGGCACTGTTATCACCGTCAGAGCAGCTGAGCAGAGAGCTCTACCACAATCAAAGGCGCCAGGAAGACAGTCCTCCTCTGGAGGTGTGAGGGCCAGCAGCCTTGAGAGGAGGCCTGAGCTAATGGCGGTGCTGCACCCACGGCCTGGCTCCCAGGAGCACGGCGGGCGGTGTGTCTCTGACAATGGAAGCCAGCAGTCTAGCGGCCTTCTGAGACTGTGGCTGCCGGTGGTCCTGGGCAGAGACATAGCTGACTTAGGGGGTTTATTTTAGTCAGCCCCGCCAATATACAAAACACAAGGAAGTCGGGCTTGCTTGAGAAGTGACTTGATTGTATCGACATATCTCAATGCCTCTGCTGCTCCTCCTTGTCTGAGAGATGGGGAAAGCTGGCAACCAGAGCCCAAGTCTATGTCACCCACATTCGAGTCACAGTGAGGCTCTGGGTGTTTCTCCTGATAGTCGCTTTGGGTGGCAGATGCTCTTCCAACATCATAGGAACAGGGCAACATTGAATGAGGAAGTGGGGTTGGCGTTTTCCTCTTTCATCCTCCCTCCCCCCATCCTCAACACACACACACTCACACCTGCAAGGACTCACTGTAAGTACAATGAAAAGGAGATGGGGGAAAGATAAAAGCTGTGTGATTACATGTGCAAATGTATACACATTTTGGAATATATATGTCTTTACACTTTACATTATAGCATATGTTATTATATATATCATATACATGTGTGTATACATATACATACATATATATATATATATATATCATAGTGTATGTAGTACGTTGTGGAGTCCAGGTGGAGACTTAATTTCTGTTTGACTCAAAAGACCGTCTCATCTCCGTGTTCTTTAATAAAGTGAAGTCCTTAGGAATACAGACCCAGCCACTTATTGGCTAGGAGATCTCAGGCAGGTCGCTGTCATTCTTGTGTCTGTTTCTTCATCTGTAAAGTGGATACGAGATGGTTATCTGTCTATTGTGAGGTTTAACTTTGTGTACAAAGAACTTAGAACCATGTGTGCATCAAGCACTGTATCAGTTTAGTGATTGTTAGTGTTTCCCTCTCTGAGATCCCCAGATGATGAACTCCAATGTCCTCGGCTTCCCACTGGCCTCTGGAGGCCCTCAGAGCCTCAGAACGTGGTCTGTGTGCTGACGGGCAGGCCTTAGCTCACGTCCCAGCAGCTGGGCTGCATCCTCGGAGCGGCCCCCTGTGTTTTGGCAGCCTGCTGCCCTCTAACTAGGCCTCTAGATGGAGTTTAAAAATTGATGGAGCGTGGGTTCCTCGAATGCTCCTCTATGCCAGGAAGACCAGAGGGTGGTGGAGGAAAGAAGTGAGAGAGAGGGGAATAGAGCATTGGTGGTCCTGAGGGAGGGAGCTGAACAGTGTGTCGTGGCTGGACAGCACACGGTTCGTTCCTGACTGAAATTCCAACTTCACCTCTTAACTGAGACACATCTCAAGGGAGTCCTGATAGGGACAGAGGACCCAGAGGCAAGTCACCAGAGGACTGCTGTATTACTCCCAACCACTCCAGTCACCTGCAAAGAGTAGGCATGGGCCCCCAGCACCTTTGTCCTCCGTAGCTCTTCATGGCACATGCCAATGAACCAGGATCTTCTGGTGCTAAGTGCTATTTCCAGGAGGCCTGTGTCGGGGAGAGGAGGATGAAGGGCCATGAAAGCCATAGAGGAGCGAGCTGCAGCAGAGAGACATCTGGCTCCTGCTTCACTGTTCACTGAGGCCACTTGGCGAAGTCTGAATAACCTCCTAATTACTAAAGCCAGTACAATGTTTCCCTCTCTTCCCATTTCTCCATTGGCAGCAGGGGGCCATGTTAACAGCTTCCTTCCTTCACCTCACTGCCCATTCTCTTCCTACCCTTCCTCTTCCTGCTTTGCATTGAGAAGAGGTGCCATGTTTTGGATTACTTGACATAAGGCCCAGAGAACTTCCTAAGGGACCTGAGAGGTCAGCCAGGCAGGGGCCTCGGCTGTGTGCGTGGCCTCTGGGGAGGCCCTGCCCACGTTAGCTGTGGAGGAGAGTCCTGGGCTTTCATGGCTCGCCCAGCTTGGGCTCCTCCGTTGCACTGATCAGTATCTATTGATCACTGACAGATGTTCACGGAAGAAAATAGAGAAACGAACACTCCTCAAGTCCAAGGAGTGTGTACACAGTATAAATTGAAAGGCTTTGTAATTTCTGTCACTAGGTTCTTGATAGGGTGGCAGGTACGTAAAAGAGAACTTTCAAGGAGTTAACTCTCAGTGTGTTTGAGAAAATACATGTTTTGCTGTTGCTTCACTGATGTGCATCGTCCAATAAGAGACATCCCGACCATGCTCAAAAGGACCTTCTCCAAGATGCACTTTGCTAGCCCTTGGAAGCTCTGCCATTGGCTCATCAATATGCTCTTGATTATGGTTTTATGATGCAGGCCGTGTTCCACTCCTGTTGTTTCCAAGAGCCTCAGCTTAGCATGTTTTCCATAAATCATTTTAATAAAAAGCATGTGAAAAAGTCAAAGACCTCTTCAGCATGTGTGAAATGAAATTAAAAAACAGTTATAAAAATACCAAAGAATCTGGTGGGTGAATCCACCATCAAAGGGAAGAAGAAGAATCTGTGCCCGATTCCTAGGTGAGATATCAGTTTCCTAGCAGGAACAGAGTGAAGGCTGCCTTCCAGAAAGATTAGTTGTAAAGGGGAAGCAAACAATGCCAAGAAAAATAGTACAGCTTGGTTTAATTAACTTAGTTGAATGCATGTTTTCCTTCTGTCATGGAAGCTAACTAAAGGTTTCTGGCCCAAGCCACTCAATCCTTTCACCTATTACTCCTCTATCTCCGTTCAGTCCTGAACTCCTACAGTCCCTGTAGGAAAATCCCCCCTTAACTGAGTTGTGCTGCTATCTTGATGGCCTTGTTTGCTCTGGGCAACTTCCTACGTCTTGGTATTGGGTGTCAGAATTTCTGAAAAGGCCAGTCTGAGACTCTCTTACGTACAATCAGTGGGGCTATAAACAGCTGCAAACTTTATGGAGGGAAATGTCATCAAATCTGTCAAAATAAAATATACTCACACTCTTTGACCAAGAAATTCTACTTTTATGAATTTATAATACAGAAAGGTATGTAAAGATGTATGTACATGGAATACACTGCAGACTTGTTTGCAAAACCCCAACTTTCCGTTGAGAGGGAACTCATTCAATACATTGTGCACAACAGAGAACTGGAAAAATATGCTGCCATTGGAAAGACGAAAAAGGTTCTGTATGAATTGATATGGAAAGATCCAACCGGATCTTAAGTAAAAAACTAACTTGCAATACAATATGTCTAGTCAACATTATCTACATAAAGCATGGGATATGCATAGTAGAGCAATCTGAAAGAATACACCCCAAATGCTGATGGTGGTTCTGGGAGTGAGGGCAGGCGTGGTCAGATCACGGCTTCCACCCTCCCCAAGCACGATAATGGAGTGTGTTTAACTCTTGCTGTACTCTGACGATTCATCAAGATATTTCTACTCAGCTCTGCTCAGCTGCTTCCACTGGATCTTGTAATCAAGTCCAGAAAAACTCTGCTGTCTTTTTTACCTGCCTTATCATGTCCTTTCCTTATAAAATACATATCATATGCTTGAATGGAGAGAAAGTAAAATTGAGGGGGAAAGTAAGCAATTTGGGTGAGTAATTCTCATTTTTATCTATAATATTTTGCTTACTTTTATAAGACATTACCATAAAGATTAAACAGTACCAAAAAAATGGAAAAACGTGGAGAATTAGCTATCTTTTTTATCAATCATATGAGCAGGTTCCCAGGTCATAGCCATCTCGGGTCTTGGTTCTTGGAGGCCTTTTGAGGAGGAAGAGCAGCCCAAGATTCCATGAAACTGCTATGTTGTCATTTGGACCCAGATGCATTGAGAAGGTGCTTTCAAGATGCCACAGAAGTTGAGTGAGTCATGCCCAGTCTCATGGGGCAATGACACAAGGGCAGGGGACCTGAACATGGGGAGGGCCAGGAGGGACCCACAGTGGCTGGGCTTTCAGAAGCCAAGTCAGTGCAGCAGCCCTGACCTCCTCACGGGCCCCCTTCTGCCACTGCCGGGGGAGGCTGTCAGTGGACGGTGCTGGGAGAGCACGGCCAGGGGAGGAAATGTGCCACAGGGCCTCCTGCAGGCAGTTCTCCCCATCTGGGATCTGCACGGATGCCCCTGCCACCTTCCAGCAGGGGCAGGCAGGCTCCAGCTCTCAGCTCGACCTCTGCAGGGTGGATACCACGCCACCTGGTCTCAGGGACACTTGAACTCATGTGCAGTCCTGGCACCAAGATCTCAGCACTCGCATTCCCCTTCTGGGCTCTGCGTGGGGTGCAGACACACCTGAGGGGGTGAGGAGTATTTCAATCTCTCTCCCTAATCACTTATTTTCCCTGTGAATTTCTGAAAACTCCTTTCCAGACAGTCTTATGTGGGCCTATCATCTGATATCCTCCTGGGTAACTGCTCTTCACGTGTGGTCTGAGGCTTTGCTTAAGTGCCTTCATTTTCAGTTAAATGCCATATTCATTACATCAGTGTTTTTCTGGGCAAAATAGATTTTCTCCAGTTTTCCAGTTTCTCTCCAGTTTTCTTGGACAGAAGGCCGTCGTTCGGATATTTTAGGCCAATTTTTCTATTTCAACACTGGCTTTGAATCCTGATTCTAACCTTAACACTAACTTTAACCAAACCTCGGCCTCCCTCTTTCTTAGGGCATCCTGCAATGGGATGCCATGTAGCCATGCCAAGAGGACTTTTCCGGCGCTAGAGTGGAAAGAAGTCCCTGACACAGCGTTAACTTAAAAGCAATGTTGGAGGACAGTATGTTCAGAAGGATCCCATTTTCTCAGTCTCACCACAGGCCCTGTGCCTTGGTGTCTTGCTGTCTAGTCCCTGGGTGCAGGGTCCTCCTTGAAGGCTTTGTTCAGCCTGGCTGGGTGGCACCTGGCTGAGTGGCTCACTGTAACATGTGGCTGGGGGTGGCCTGCAGAGCTGGCCTGGGTGACAACTTCTTGATTTTCTCACTCGCTCCCTTTGCCCGGGTGCAACCAAGCAGTGCCTGGCCAGGACACTCCCCACCTGGGTCAGGTTAAGTGCAGGTGGGGCGGGCCTTGGGGAAAGGGCCTTGACCCACTGTATTAGTGTCCTGTGGCTGCTGTAACAAATCACCACAAACTCAGTAGCTTTAAACAACCAAAGTGTATTCTTTCACAGTTTTGGAGGCCGGGAGTCTGAAATCAAGGTGTCGGTGGGGCCATACTCCCGCCAAAGCCTCCCTAGAGGATCCTTCTTTGCCTCTTCTGGCTTCTGGCGGCTGCCCTAGTGTTCCTGGGCTTGTGGCCGCAACACTCCATTCTCCGCTACCATCTTCATGGGACCTTCTCCTCTGTGTAGGTCTGTGTCAACCTCTCTCTGCTTCTTTCCTATGAGGATAGGTATGATTGCATTTAGGGCCCAGAGGACCAAGGATAAACTCCTCCTCTCAAGACCATTCATTTACTCCATTTTTTGCCATAGACGGTAATAGTCACAGGTCCTGGGGATTAGGACACAGACATATCTTTTGGAAGCCACTATTCATCCCACTACACCCACTCATGGTATTCATGGCACTGGGACAGACATCACCTGTCAGGTACTGAAGGAGCGTCAGAAGCACAACCCACACAAATAATTCCCAATAAACACGTCCGCCAGGGTCGCACCTAGGAGAGGCGTGTTTCTCTTTGCCAAGGGCTGGGTTGCATGGACTCAACTCTCCTGCGCCGCTCTGACCTTGCCTGTCCCTGCTGGGCCAATGCAAGATCTGCGTGCTGGGTTTGGTCCCAGGGATTCCTAGGACTAAAGGTCAGAAACCCTATTTGGAGAGTGTGTGGGTGGGAGGGGGCTAAAGTGTGATAAGGAAGCGCTGGGCTCAAGTCCTGGTTCCACCATTTACTAGCCCTCTGTCCTTGGACAAGACATCTAGGGTCTTGGTTTTCCAATGTGTAAGGAAAGACAACAATAATCTCTACATTTTAGGATTTTTCAAGGATTAAGTGATAAAATGTGTGTATATTAAAACCAATCTCTTAGCACAACACGTGTCGGGTGATTGAGCAGCCCAGCATTAGGAGAGTAGGGCCATGGGCAGGCTGCCAGTCATCGGACATCTATTATCAGTGGAATAGTCAGAGTCAAGTCCTAGCTCTCCAGTGTGTTTCCTAGGAGGTTCAGGAAGTTCCAGTGACTCAGTGGGCATCTCCTACCTTCCTCCATCCAACCTGGGGAAGTGGCAATGATTGGAGGTCTCTGCAAGAGAGAAACTCACTTCTGACAGAAGAGAGTCACTCGATGATGCAAGATGATTTCTTCCTCCTCTTTCCTGTGTCTCTCATACATAAAGATATTAATATGTGCAAAGAATAGACACAACAGGGTGTTGTCAGGGGCATTAGCACTCCATACCTTCACTGAGAGCTGAAGGGTGGGAGCACCCAGTAGGAACGGCTCCCTCTGGGCTGAGATTGAGAGATTAAAGGTGTTCAAGGCCCCCAGTATCTGTCCTGTCCCTAAACCCTCTTCTCCTGGGAGGCCTGACCATCGTATTTGCTACCATCACAATTATCACCTGATGATAACAGTCAGACTAACAGACTCCATGGAGACGCAGGGGGAGGGTCCTGTCTTCCCCCTGACTCATGCTGTGGTCTCGAAGTCCCTCTGGGGCCTCCATTCTGACCCCCATCCCCACCCCATGGCAGTCTGCATATGCTCACATGCCCATCCACCCAGGCCCACACCGGCCGCCTGGCACAGCTAAAAGGAAGTAAAACCACACTGCGAGCTGCTGTGAATAGGCAAAGCCTTAGGGATTTTTGCTAAATCCAGCCAGGATCTGGGGCTTATTTATGAACTCATATGGCTTTTTGACTCCTCTGACTTTTGCCAAATTGCTGACATGTTTTTAAATTATCCAGTTTTTGTTTTTCCTTCTTCCCTGCCTCTTGGGGAGATAGGGCCTCAAGCATGTGGCCCTTGTCTGTTCATAACAGTGATGGTTTTCTGGGCCACTGTCCCCTTCGCAGATCGCCGTTCACAGAGTTATCATTTCAACCTAGACCTCAGAAGCTTTTAGCCCTTAGGAACACAGAAAACTGAGTAGTTAAGAGGGGAGAGGTACAATGCAAAGCTATTTTTTCCTTTCGCCTTTGTAACCATATAATAGGAAATTTTGTGAGAATTAAATTCCCAGCCAGCATATATGCTTTTACTGAGTAATCGCTACTCATCCAAGCAAACCCAGAAAACTTCTGTTTGCTTCAAGGACTCACATGATGGCAAGCATCGGTGACTGGTTCATCAAACAGCTGAGTTGTTTTACAGCAGAGAAATGGGTTGTAGCTTTGAGAACAGTTGGCTTTGCTCTGCTGAAAGAGTTCCAAAAGATTTTGCCTGTGGGTGTCATCTGAACTCCACCCGAGCCCTCCTTGCCCTGTGTCATCTGGGAAAGCTGTGGTGCTAACACCCCCCAAATTCAGCATTCCTGCAAGGTTCAGACTGGGGCTGATTAACAAGTTGTAACTTTCTAATTAAAGACAGGAATTCTCCATCCTCATCTTGGTTCTACACAATTACTCTATAGATTGCTCATGAGGGAACATCAAAAAGGGAAAAACTAAGCACCAGTCTCCCACATCATAGCTGGGATTGTCACTTCCTGAAGGAAAACTCTGACTTGCCTTACCTAAGCCTAAGTCATCCTGCATGAATTCACTCAGGATGTTAAAGCATTGGCCAGTGTTCCTCTCTCTGTTGGGTGTATTAACATGGCCCCATTTACACTCACTGTTGGTCAGTGGGTTTGAAATATGTCTACGAATGTTTGGACACTCCCTTCAAATGGCAGACTCCTCTCCTTGAGGGTGGTGGACGCAGTGACTCACTTCTGACAAACAGAAAGAAGGCAGAAGCAATGGTATGCAACTTCAGAGAGTGAAGATATTAGTTTTTCATAGCTGCATAAAAAATTACCGTGAACTTATCTTAACCAACATAAATTTATTATCTCACAGTTCCATAGGTCAGAAGTCTAGGCACAGGACGCCAAGGTCTTCTGCTCAGAGTCTCACAAGGCTGAAATCAGGTGTGGCCAGGACTGAGATTTCATCTGAGGCTCAGGATTCTCTTCCAAGCTCATGCAGGTAGTTGGCAGAATTCAGCTCCTTGTGGTTGTAGGACTGAGGTCCTTGTAATCTCACTGGCTATCAGCTGGGGACCACTGTCAGAAACTAGATGTTGCTCTTGGGGCCTAGATACCTGGGCCACTCCACAACATGACATTTTGCTCCTTCAAGGCCAGCAGGAAAATCCCTGGTAGCAAATCTCTCTGATCCATTTTAAGAGACTCCTTCATGAGATCAGGCCACTCAAGAAAGTATCTCTTCTGATTCACTCGAAGTCAACTTTTAGGGATCTTTTACAATATCTCTTCTGCCATATAATGTAACATAACCGTGGGAGTGAGATCCCATTACATTTGTAGGTCCTGCTTACACTCAAAAGGACAGTATTACATAAAGCACGTGCACCAGGGGGCAGAATCTAGGGGACCATCACAGATTTCTGCCTGTCTCTCTGAGTCACAAAAAGCCTTGTGACTTTCTGCTTGTCTTGCTCCCTCTCTCTCTGGGATCTCCCACTTCAGAGAATGCCAGCTGCTATATAGTGAGGATATTCAAGCAGCCTTCTGGAGAGGTCCACTGGGTGGTAATGGGGTCTCCTATTAGCAGTCAGCAAGGAACCAAGGCCTGCAACCAATAGCCATGTTGGAGAGCCATCTTGGAAGCAAGTCCTCCAGCCCCGGTCAAGCCTGCAGATGACAGCAGCCCTGGCAACATTCTAACTGCCACCTCTCATGAACACTGAGCCAAAACCACCCAGCTGAGCTGCTCCCAGATTCCTGCCCCTCAAAACCTGTGTGATACAATAAATGTTCACTGTTTTAAGATGCTGTATTTTGAGGCAACTTGTTACACAGCAATAAATAACTAATACACAAACATTATTCACTAAGAGAGAATTAATAACAGTGAGAAAATGTTGCATTGAAAAATGAGAAGAAAAATCCCAGCAAAGCTGCTCTCTTCCCTTCCCTATTCTGAAAGGCAGAGCACTCAACTGGGCCTTTGTCACACCAGCCAGAGACTCTCAGTTACACTGTACTCACCACTGGATCCCTTCCCTCCCCTGCGGGGGGTGAAAAGCCACATAGCCAAACCACCAGTCCTGTTTCCCATGGCCCTGCTGCTTTCTGGTTCGTTCCAAGGCTCTCCTCAAAGTTTTCCTTGGTTTGGGTTAATACTTTTCTCCACTCTGAGTACCAAGCCACCACCCTAGGGCCCTGCCTCAAGACTCCTCGCTTTTCTCTCGCTGGCCTTGTCCTTGCTTCTGCATCTCAGCTTTGGGAAGGAGCTGGGGCATGTGGAGGCGGAGCTCCGGGGAGCCCTGAAGAGAGTGCCTCTGGGGCTTCCCAGCCCCTGGCTTAGAGCCATGGCTTGATTTAAGGCATTTCACAATGGGAAGCCATGCTCTTAAATCTGGGTTGTTTTCCTCCCAAGCTGTAAACTCAGTGCTAGATGACAAATCACAGCATCTCTTTTTTCTGACTGCTCGGCTGCCCTCACAAGCTGCACCCACTCGCTACATTGATGGGGAAACTCGAGGGTCCACAGGGGGCACACAGCCTGTGCCTTATGCTCTGATGAGAAGAGGGCAGCAGTGGGCTTCAGCTCCTCCCCTGCATGTCACCCACGGGAATCCCTGGACAGAGGCAGCCCAGGGGTCCTGAGTGCCCTGCCCTCCATTGTAAACAGTGCAAGGAGAAGCCTTCCGCCTGAGCAGCAGCAGATCCAAGCAAAGAGCTTTCCCGTTCCAGGCTCGGCAAAGCCAGGGCCACAACTATTATTCTTTCAGGTCAGTTCACCTTGAGCTCGAAGTAGCAGTCAGTCGCCAGAAGGCTCGGCATGAAGCAATGCAGACCCCTCACCCGCCCCTGCTGGCGGTGAGTAATTGGCACTAAACACTGGATGTGTCTGGATTTAATCTAACCTGAGCTCAATTACTTACCTCGCCTGATGGAAACCTGCCTGGGCTCCAGTGCCTAAGTGAAGAGGGTTCTGAAATCTTCTGATCCCTGCAGCCTTGGTCCTGCACCCTCCTCAGTGGTCAATGAGATGCACATGCCACCAGGCACTTCTTCATCCATTATTTCATCTGATCTCCAGGATAGAAATGGAGTGCTGAGAGGGATGCGGGGTAGACACTGCATCCCTGTCCTGTGGGTGAGAAGATGGAGGCTCTGAGTCAAAGTCACTTGCTCAAGGAGCTTGAGCAGTAGTAGCTGAGAGAAAACCACATTGTCCCTTTCCAAATCTCTGCAACAGAATGGGGCTCAGCCTCCGGGCACCCAGGTAGACGGACCCAGCCAACAGGGCTCACTGGGAGAAACCTGGGCCTTGCTCTGAGTCACCCCACTGCACCCCACTTTCTTTTTTTCAAGGATTGGCACCTGAGCTAACATCTGTTGTCAATCTTCTTTTTTTCCTTCTTCTCCTCCCCAAAGCCCCCCAGTACATAGTTGTATATTACAGTTATAGGTCTTTCCAGTTCTGCGATGTGGGACGCCACCTCAGCATGGCTTGATGAGCAGTGCTAGGTCTGTGGCCAGGATCGGAAGCAGTGATACCCTGGGCCACCAAAGTGGAGCTCACGAACTTAGCCACACAGCCATGGGCTGGCCCCCTGCACCTCACTTTCTTTCTGCATCAGACTTTGTGAGGCCAGCCTGTATCTCTCAGATTGAATCGCATCAGCCTCTTAGAACTCCCACAGTACACAGACAACTTGGGCGGGATTGGAGAAACCCAAATCTCAACCCTATTGACCTCTTTCCTCTCCTCCAGGGTCATCCCACCTTCAGGCCCTCTTTAGCCCAGGCCTTCGAGGCTTCTCTGCTCCATCCAGCCCACTCCTTTGAGAAAGTGTCTCTGTTCCATCAGCCTGCCTGTGAACTTGGCAGCTCTAGCTGTGGAAAACTCTCCCTGGGCACGTCCCAGGGCCGTTGGATGTGCTGGTTCCCGAGTCAGCCATCTCTCCCTCTCAAGCATTGCTCTGTGCCCTGCAAGAAGTAGAGCAGGAGCGGGCTTCTTGGTCAGCAGAGTTCTCCTCACTGGTCTCACATGAGCACCTGGCTCAGCTGGGCTGTGTCTCAGCGTGGTCCCGGCTGGGCCTGGGGCAAGCCTGAGAGGCCTGGCGAGAGTTCTCTAGCAGAAAGTGAGAAACTTCCAACCAGAACATGCTTCTGTTTGCTTCTGAGCCAAGTAGGCACACCAAGGGAGCAATCAGGCTGCCAACTTGGAATCCTGCCCTGAATTCCTTCCAGACCTCATACCTCTTCCCCAGAGGGCTGCCCCCGGATGGCTGTCCTGGGTTGGACAGAATTAAAAGGATGTGCAGTTAGAAGGCAATAAAATCTTCTCTCTCACTTATTTTTCTCTTAAGACTCTGACCCATAGGCTTAGTGGGAGAAAGAGAAAAAGTGTGTATCTTAGACATAACTTTGAATAAAAAGTGGAAGCAACCAGTGACCATTAAAAGGCCATAATACAATTGGTTAACATAATTTGAGCCAAGGTTAAACTCATTGGGTTTGAATCCTGGCACCACTGTCAACTAGCTGTGTAATTTGGGGTAATTTGTTTAACCTCTCTGTGCCGGTTTCCTCATCAGCAAAATGTGGATAATGTCAGCGCTTGCCTCTTTGGGAAGCTGTGAAGACTGAGAGAGCATATGGAAATAACTTAGGACGAAGGCTAGCCCCTACTGTGTTCTCAATGAACCTAAGTAAACTAGGATCCGTGTTAGATGGGAGCTGAGGAAGAGAGAGGAGTCAGAGATGGAGGGCAAGTTTCAAGATGGTGGACCAGGAGATGGTGTCAGCTGTGGGGACTCTTCTCTGGGAAAAGGAGCAGAGCTGGCCCAAGGCCTGGGCTCAGGCGGGGATGTGGAGGAAGCACTGGGCCTGCAGAGCATGGAGCCAAAGACTCTCCATGGGTTCCAGCCCAAAGGCCAGCAGCTGCTCAGATCAGGCTATCACCATGACGAGGTCAGAGGGAGAAAAAGATGCAGGCCTAGGCCACAGAAAGGAGCTGCAAGCCCAGGATCCAGAGAGAGGAGTAGCAGGAAGGAAGCCGAGTTGTTCTTTGGGTCCCAGGGTCCAGCTGCAAACATTTCAGGGGGACTGAATCATCAGTTCAGGGGTGGGGATGCATAGAGTGTTCTCTGAAGAAACAGCAAAGTTTAGGAATATTTTTTCTAGGGGAGATGATAACTTCATATGTGGACTTGAGTTTTTCTGCCTAGACGCGTGGGTGGCAACTACCCTTCTCTGTTCTGAATGTTCCCTTCCTGGGGTTACATAGCCAAATGTTGACTCAGGAGCTGGGCTCACTGCTGTCCTCTTTGTAACCCAAAGCTCCTTTTAAACAGGCAGATTCATGAGTCCCACTCTAGAAATCCTAAGCCAGCAGCTCTGCAGAAGTAAGTGCAGGCATCTGCGACTGGAACGAACATCCCAGTGACCAATGTGCAGGACATTGGCCACTGTGAGCAGCACACACACCAAACTCTTCCTTCTCAGATCTCAGATGAAAACAGTTCAAGGCAAAGAGGCCATACTTTGTCTTTATTTAGAACTTTATAGAACAGGGCTATTCAAAGGAAATTTTTTTTTTGGAAGATTAGCCCTGAACTAACATTGCTGCAAATCCTCCTCTTTTTGCTGACGAAGCTTGGCCCTGGGCTGACATCCGTGCCCATCATCCTCTACCTTATATGTGGGACACCTACCACAGCATGGCTTGATAAGCAGTGTGTAGGTCTGCACCCAGGACCTGAACCAGCGAACCCCGGGTCTGCTGAAGCAGAATGTGTGAACTTAACTGCTGCACCACCAGGCTGGCTGCAGGAACTTTTTGCATTGATGAAATGTCCTAAATCTGCAGTGCCCGGTATGGTAGCCACTAAGCCACATGTGGCTATCAAACACTTGGAATTTATCTAGTGTAACTGAATTTTTAATTCTATATGTTTTTAACTAATTTCAATATAAATATCTGTAGTCACATGTGGCGTATTGGACGATGGAATTCTGGAGGAATGTGGATTACAGAGAAATCAGACACGGGGTCAGCACTGACTATAACTTATTCCCACATCCATCTGCAAACGTGCAAGTGTACAGAAATGTAACAAAGATAATCTACAAAGGTGATCACGTCAGAAGAGCTGACAAGTGAAAGAGCTTTGCCTGGAAATGGGTCCAAGAGAAAGAAGAGAGCAATCCCAGGCACCGATGTGGAATATGTGCCCTGCATCATGACAGTTTACCTCGCAAAACAAACAGGAGAAGGAAACCTGGCCTACCCTATTGCCTACCGCCGTGCCCGTACACCACTTAGCTGCCATCATCCTGCAGAGTCAGGTCAGCAGTAAGTCACGCTGCGGGAAAGTCATTGGCATGCCTGGCGAACAGAATACGGTGCTATGAGGTTCTGAGAGGCCAAGAGCTGGCAGAGGGTGAGACAAAAACAAAACCAAAACCAAGGAAGGCTCCAGGGCTCTCATGGCCCAGGTAAGAGGTGACTGTCACTGCTTAACGGAGCCAGCAGGTGGTATCCTCTTCACCCAGGGACACTTTGGGACCCAGTTGAGTGTGACTCTTGCTCCAAAGAGTTGATTTTTTTTTTTTCCCAAAGAGTTTTAAAGGCACCACCAGGCACCAGACATTGTGAGGCAGGAATGAGCGTCTCCAAATTGGCTAACTTGGGCTGGATTAGATACCCAATGGGCAAGTATTTGGGGACCTGACAAGGGCCTTACCCAGGTGAAGGGCAATTCTTTTAACTCTACCTTGAGTTGGTGGGTGGAAAAGTAACTCTCAAGTCTTGGACTGTGGACAGCAATGCCACTTTTGGGCACATATCCTGGAATTTAGAGACAAAATTTTATAAAGTATTTGTGAAAACTAAATGTCTGACATCTCTGCAGGACCTGTGAAGCCAGGGATCAATGCTTCTGGCAGGTTTCCCTGCTGTAAGTAGGGCCAAGCGTATGATAGGCCAATGAGGTCACTTGGGCAGTCACAGTAAGTCTGTGAGGTGCAAGAAGCCAGCTGAGCACCAGGGATTGGAGCATCACGGGTCTGGGGGCTCCAGCAATAGTTCTCCCAAATTCACATGGAAGAGGTCCAGGGAGAATGTTCCATGTCACCCTGGCAGCCCGTTAACATACACCTCCTTCCCTAAGGTCTCTGACCTCAGCAGGGTGGACAAGCCTTGGTGTGAAAAGGTACCTGTGTGAAGCCATCTGCCACCAGGAACAAACAGCCACTGACTGGTACTTCTCTCCCACAGGCATTGATACAAAGTGATCTGTGAATCTGCCACTAAGTGCCACATGAATCCTCGTAATATCCTGTGAGACGGATGCGGCTGAGGCTCAAAGGTTATCCACTGAGAGGGGCTGTGCCCCTGAGCCTGGCTGGAGAGGCCTGTTTGGTAAGCAGAGTGCATGCCCACATCCACCTCCTTGTTCGTACACCATCCACGGAGCTCCGTGCTCTGTGGCAGGGGTGCAGCCCTATCCCCACTCCAGAGGCATGGAAACAGTCTGGGAAGTTACATGCCTTTCCCACAAGCAAAGGACGGGCTGTGGCACCGCAAAGACTCTAATGGGGGATCTGCTGACAAACCTGCTTTTTGCCCCGCATCTGTGCCCTTTTGTTGGCTAATGTTGAGGGATAGGGTGACCCTCTGTTCTCCCCACCATGATGCTCCCTCTCAGGGGGAGGAGAGGAAATGTCGCACACAGACACTGTTTACCATGATACAGGCACACTGGGCACCTCGCACATCTCGCCTGGCACACACCCTACTAAGATGAGAATGGTTATAAAAAGTAATGCAAGGTTCCCTTGTGGTGGTGGAACTGCCGTGTACCTTGACTGTGATGGTGGTCATATGAATTGACAGGTGATACATTTCGTAAAACTAAACACATAGAGAGACACACACAAAGAAGTGTATGTGAAACTGGTGAAATCTGAGTAAGGCCGCTGGTTGGATCAGTGTCAGTTTTCTGGTTGTGACACTATACTACAGTTATGCAAGATATTACCATGGGGGAAACTGGGGAATCTCTGCATTATTTCTCACAGTTTCATGTGAACTTACAATTATCTTAAAATAAAAATTAAAAACACATATTTAAAAAAAATAATTCTCACACCGTGAACTGTTTTTAATTTAAGCTACTTTAAGAAACAGGCAGCTGGAGCCCAGGAGGGGATCCAACTGTCCCCTTCTGGGGTCTCAGGATTCACTGTCACCCACCCCACCCTCTCCCCAGCACCAGATCAGGGCTGACTGAAGATAGTGAGCACCTGTGACCTCAAAGCCTGTGGTGGGACTAGCATATCAACACGGAGCAGCCAGGAAGGGGAGAGGGTGGGAGTGAGTCCTCAGGGGAAGCTCTCCAGAAGCCTAGGGATGCGCACACAGTGCCCATCTCACAGCCAGACAGGGAGGACCAGCTTCTGTGCCATGCAGGGAAACAAGACAGACCAAGGCCACCCCTGTCTGTCCTCAGATCTTCCCCAGTGCAGACTGCCTCTCGGAACGGGGAGGAGGGAGATTCAGAGCGTGGATGAGAGAATATTGTGCTTATTTCAGACAATGAAAAAAAAATGCCATGAAAAAATATTTTAACTCATGTGATTTTTGTTCTATTATAGACTCCAAAAGTATTAACATTTTGATTCCTTTATTTTAAGACAAGCATGATCTTATTAGCTCTTATTAGTGTTTATCAACACATTATAGTTTTAAAAGCATCTCATGGTCCGACACATTTGGGAGTGTCGACGAAAATAATCCATAACCAATCTATAAATGAAAATTTGGGTGAGTTTATGCTGAGCTGAAATCTGAGGACCATGGCCCGGGGCCTTTCTTCCCGAAGGAAGAAAGGGCACCAAAGAAGTGAGGTGTACAGAGTGGTTATATACCCCCATACAGGACGTTTCACATATGATTGAAATGTCCCTCCCACAATAGTCACAAGATTGCCCTGTCAGCACAGCACTTGATGGACACAGCAGGTAGTGGGTCTGCTATCTCCGTGGGCATAGCAGGAGGCAAGCCTGTTGTCTCGAGCTGGGTGGTCACAGGTGAGCCCAGCAATCAGTTCCTAGCCTAAGGAAAGATGCTTAATCCTTAAGGGAATGGCAGTGTTGGGAGGGGGAGGGAAGTTGCACCTTTATCTCAAGGGCCTTTGTTCTTGCCATAGGGAATATCTAAAGCAGATATACAATGCATGCTCAACAGGCACGGTCAGGCCCTTTTGGAAAGACAAGGTCAGGCCGAATTAGGTTTATAGCAAATGGCTTCCTCATATTCTCCAATATATCCTATTGCTTGCCATTTTTATTTGTCAGGAGGTACTGACCAAGCTAGTCAAGCAGCATCCCTAGGAGAGGCCCCACGTGGTGCCTTGGGCTCTGTATGTGTCAATAATATCGCAAATAAACTGAAAAAACAAAAGAATCCTCCAAGTTCTCCAGGGCCCGAGGCTGCCTGCCCCTCGAAGGGCCTCAGATCTCCCTCCACTCCCTCTTGTGTGGCAGGGTCGTGATTATCGCATTAGTGCTGGGCTGGGCCCATGGCTGTGAGCAAACCTTAGTTCCTCTTATGGCTCAGTCTCGGGAGGGCAAGAGAGACAACGATTGACTGAAAAATCAGGCGAAGTCTGGTCAAAGACTCAGAAATCCTGCAACCCTCCTTATCGAAGCATGGCTCTCCTTGTGGAAGCTGTTGGTACTTGGGGGAGGGTGTGTGTACATATTTTGTTTTGTTTTATTTGGGATTATAGCATTTCCTCGTGTACCCTGCCTGAAAAGCAGGAATGAACAGGATCAGATGCCCTTTCTCCTCACTCAGAGTTAGCTGGGCTTGATCCTTCCCCAAGGCCACATCCCCTCTCCCTTGCTCAGGGAAAACTTCCCAGACGGAGGTTCCTAGGTTGATGTTAGGTATGAACAAAATGCAAAGGAAACAGGAATCTTGGCTTGAGTGTATTAACAGAAAACTATTTGCATAGCCACTGTCAATTAAAAACTAAAAATATTTCCCAGATATTCTTACCTGCTCATATTACAAGATAGCAGTTTAAAACTGCCCCAAGGTCAACAAAAAGTAAAAGTAGCTAATCTAAGAAATAAGGAGTAACACACGCTGGCGTAACCGCCATGCGATGGATGTAGAGAGGGCTGCAGTGCTCACAAACAGGCGGATGAGGAGGAAAATTGCCTATTGGGAACTTGAGGGGTATTTGGTTGCAGTTTATGTTCATCAAATTTAAACACCTGAGTTGATACAAAAATGTGGTTTCCTAGGCCTTGATATTTGCTATAGGCAACTATTTCTGTATAACTTGGATCACGCATTCTTTATGGTTACCCGATCCATCAGTTCTCTGTGAGCATCATCTGTCGTGCCCACTCATGACGGTGGGGACCTAAAAGTGGGCCCTGAGGCTCCACCATGAGAACTCTGAAATAACAGGACAGGAGACCAGTAGGTTTTGAGCAAACAAGTTTCTCAGTCTTCTGGTAGACACAGTAAAGGGAATTTTGAAACTCCTTTTGGTCCTCTACGACTCTGGGTATGACTCAAGGAGGGCTACTCTGGGAAGTTAGGGAACCCCAATTTGGGAAGAAGTCACAAGACATGCAATTGCTTTTGGAGGCACTTTGTTGGGATTAGCAAGAACGGTGTCACTGAAGAACTCTCCACCATACCTACAACCATCCACCCCTAGACTAACACCAGCTAGGTCACGACAGTGGAGGTCGAATCTTGAGGGTCCAGGCCAGACTGTATCCTGCCTAAGTCATATTAGTGTGGGAAGAGCCAGAGGGATGGAGTCAGTCCAGATCCTTGGAGATATCAGATCCCAAAACAAGGTCAAAGGGACAGAATCGGGGTCGTCGATGGGACATGCAGCCGGGATGTCAAAGCCAAGAAAGGACAAATAGGACTAGAACATTTCCGGATCAGAGTGAGAAAGTCCCGAAGGAAAATTTAAAGCAGCGTTGCTTGTCTTGATTGTAGGGCACATGGTTGCAGCGAACTAAATGTTTGTGTCCCCCCAAATCCATATGTTGAAATCCTAAGCCCCAAGCTGATGATATTAGGAGGTGAGGTCTTTGAGATGTGATTAGGTTAGGAGTGTGGAACCTTCATTAATGGGATTAGTGCCCTTATGAAAGAGACTGCAGAGAGATCCCTTGTCCCTTCGCTGTATGAGGATACAGTGAGAAGCTGCTGTCTGTAACCCAGAAGAGGGCTCTCACCAGCGCCCAGCCATGCTGGTGCCCTGATCTTGGACTTCCAGTCTCCAGAACTGTGAGCAGTAAACTGCTGCTTATAAGCCACCAGTCTATGATATTTTGTTATAGCAGCCTGAACTAATACAACAGTATTTGGGCAGGTCAGGTTGTCTTAAAGGTGTCAGTACAAGAAGGACAAGCGTTGAGAGCTTAGTCTAAATTCTCTGGTTTTTCCAGAACTGAGTAGGATTAGACCACCTTAGGTGTGTCTATTCTTTCATATAAATGTTTATATTTGCTATATGTCAGACACTGTGCTGGGCTCTGGATAAACAGTAGTAAATAAGACATGGGTCTTGACCTGAAGGAAATTGTAACTTAGTGGTGGAGATAAAAAATGGAAAAGCAGTTACAACACGGTGTTTTAAGTTCTGTGATCAATGGAAAGTTCTGGGTGGAGCTGAAGTATCTAGGAAGGGCAGTCATGACAGGGAGATGGGAAAGGTTTACAGAGGAGATATTGCATAAGCTAATGGAGGGATAGAGAAGGAAAAGCAGACGGCCAGGTGGACCAGTGGGGCGTGCATTCTAAGGAAAGGGTCAGCATGCACCATAGAAGCTTCTTAACCAGCTTCCACTCTGCTGGTTCCCTGGATTCCTGCACGCTCCATCTCCTCCCTTTGCCAGCACACTGGAGGTGCACAAGCTGGCTGCTCCTGGGCTGCACCTGCTCCACCTTTGCTAACTTGACCTGGATACTCTCAAGGGTTAGTTGTTTTGTTTTCAAAAATCTGATTATGACTGTTATACTTGTTATCAAAATGATTTAATTTAAATGTGTTATTCAAATTGATAAAAATATGGGTACAAAAGCGTTATAGTTTCCTTGAAAATTAAACTGCAAATTTTGAAAAGACTTGCTAAAGGTGAGTCACTAACAAATGAAGCTAGTGAATTAGGTGTGGATGAGCAGCAGTAAATTATTGGAGAAATAAAATAGTAAAATTCCATTAAGATTCTACAGGCAGAGTGTGTCACAACAGTTTTTAATATCTTAATCTTTTTTAAATAAACTATCAATGGAGTTTGTAGAAGATCTCCTATAGATGTGATTTATGCAAGAAAGACACTACAGAAGTCCCGCCAGAGCCCTCACCTAAGAGGCGTTGGATTTATAACAAAAGATTAGCGAATAAATGTTCATGTATTTGATTTAAAGTAGAATAAATATTTGTGATATCCAAATATTGTTGTGATTCTTTGTGATACTGACTTTTTGGTTAACAAACCAACCACAGATCTCAGACCCAACGGACTGGAGGACCCAATGGATCCTAGGGCACCAAGGGCATTAGCGAGGGCACTGGCTTTAATTGGGAAAGTAAGAGAGAAAATCGATAACTGGATCATATGGTAGTTTTACTTTTAATTTTTTGAGACACCTCCATATTGTTTTCCATAGCGGCTGCACCAGTTTGTACTCCTACCAGCAGTGTATGAGGGTTCCCTTTCCTCCACACCCTCTCCAACACTTGTTATTTGTTGTCTTTTTGATAACAGCATTCTGATGGGTGTAAGGTGATATCTCACTATAGTTTTGATTTGCATTTCCCTGATGATTAGAGTGATGTTGAACATCTTTTCATGTGTCTGTTGGCCATCTGCATGTCTTCTTTGGAAAAATGTTAGTTCATATCCTCTGCCCATTTTTCGATCTAGTTGTTTGGTTTTTTGTTGTTGAGTTGAATGAGTTCTTTATATATTTTGGAAGTTAACCCTTGGTCAGATATATGATTTGCAAATATCTTCTCCCAGTTGTTGGGTTGTGTTTTCATGTTGCTGATGGTTTCCTTTGCCATGCAGAAGCTTCTTAGTTTGATGTAGTCCTATTTGTTTATAAACTAATGTGACTTTAATAAAATAATTTTCAAGAATAAGAGAGAGATAACATCAAGTAACTCAGAGTAAATGCAGGATTGAGTTCATGCACGAGTCGGGAGGATGCTGCTGGGTGTGGTGGTATTGGCAGAGACCAAAGCTCTGTCAGGGACCAGCAGGGTGCAGAGTAAGGCTGTGAGCATGCTGGCAGCATTACAGTTTCAGGGTAGGGCTTTGAGACAAAGCAGAGGCTGCAAAATGAGTTCCCTGGGCACTCTGGTACCCATGCACAGACCCTTTATCCACATTAGCCTGGGCACTAGTGAGGACAGGACAATGTAATCTGAGAAAACCTCTTCACTTGGCGGCATTATAGAGAGTTATATGTAAACTGCATACCAACAAATCATTGTGAGGCTTGTGCTTCTATTGCTTTCTTTCTTTTTTTTTTTGGAGGAAGATTAGCCCTCAGCTAACTACTGCCAGTCCTCCTCTTTTTGCTGAGGAAGCCTGGCTCTGAGCTAACATCCGTGCCCATCTTCCTCTAGTCTATACGCGGGATGCCTACCACAGCATGGCTGCCAAGCAGTGCCATGTCCGCACCCGGGATCCGAACCAGCGAACCCCGGGCCGCTGAGAAGCGGAACGTGCGAATTTAACCGCTGCGCCACCGGACCGGCCCCTTGTGCTTCTGTTTCTGAGGAGGGTCTTGTGATGATAAGAGATTACAAGAAATGCCTTATCTCCTTATCTCCTACATATGCACAGTGCTTAATAGCATCTCAAATATTTTCATACTCATTATAACACCTTAAAATACATTTAGTTTTCTCATGTTGTGCTCATATTCAAGTTTGAGAGACGTGAGCTACAGTAAAGCACATGGGTTTAGGGTCAGGTCTAGGTTCAAGACCTACTTATTCCACTTGGCAATTTTCTACTCTTGAAAGTTAATTAAACTCCCTCACCTTTGTTTCCTCATGCCTGAAGCGAGGACAATAATGTCCAATAGGCGCTGTTAAGGAGCGGACTCAATTAGCTAGTGCCACTATGACTGTCCACCAGTTATTGATCACTCTGGACCAGCACTCTTCTAAGAACTATAAATTATTATCCAGGAACTGTCACAACAACAATATAATAAGGTTCTATGCCCACTTTACAGATCTGGAAACCGAGACTCATGATCTTAAATAATTCAATTGAGAGCATAAGTCAAAAAGTTACAAGAGCCAAGATTCAAAGTAACTGCTGTTATGAATGTGGCCTCAGAATTACATATAAAAATGGGCACACATGCATCTAAAATCCTGGTCATGATTTCCTGTAGATATTCACCCCTCTGTGGACATTTCCTTTGCTTGACTCCCACTTTCTCTGCATACAAGGGACAACTAGAACCCCAGTCCCTGGCCCTCTGAGCAGAGCGTAGTTTCTGTGATGGCCCCAAAATGTAGACAGAGCACAGAAATACGAAGGCAATGTAGGACCCACAGAGAATAATGTGGTTAAAGAACATAATTAACAAAGTTTAAAGTCAACCCATTGCCTTGGTAACTCTGTGATGTCCATGGCTACAGGCTGATTGTCTTCAGTACCAGGCTTCTGGTGGCCTCTACATGCCCATTTGCCTTAAGTTTCTCAGGAGTTGCTGAACTTTAATACATATGAGCAGAACAACATGAAGCAAATGAGTCTACTCACATTCATCCAGCATGTTTCTTCAGTGTAACCTGTTAGTCTGAATCCCAGCCTAGCTTAGCCTCCTGAGAAATGTCTCAGAATCAGCAAATAGATGTTGGCTGCTTAATCTCAGGCACTACTGGCACACTGGCTCATCTAAACTTGGTAATCAGTCTGTGAGCTGGACATCATGACCACCCCTGCTTTATGAGAAAACAGACTTCCTGGGTGAATAGCAATTTCTCAGTCAGTGCCAGGATTCAAATTCACACCCAGTGTTCCTCTCACTACACCCATATACTGCCTTCCTTCCCTAACTCCACATGACTCTTAGGAGATCACTTCATTAAGCTCAATGGAATAATTGTGCCTTATGTGATAGCTGGTATACTTCACTTGATGGCATCTCTGAGGTCAAAGAAAGAATTATCTAACAGAACAACATAGCAAGCTTGGGAACTATACACCTGTGGAAATGAAATGACCATGAACACAAAACTCTGATGGATGAAATCAAGGAAGAACTGACCAAATGGAGAAATATACCATGTTCATGAATAGGAAGCCTCAATATTGTCAAGATGTCAATTCTTCCCACATTGATCTATAGGTTCAATGCAATTCCAATCAAAATCCCAACAAGTTACTGTATGGATATCAACAAACTGATTCTAAAGTTTATGTGGAAAGGAAAAAGACTCTGAATAGCCAAAACGATATTAAAGGAGAAGAATAAAGTTGGAGGACTAATGGTACCTGAATTCAAGACTTACTGTAAACAACAGTAATCAAGACAGTGTGGTACTGGCAAGAGAATAGACAAATAGATCAATGGAACCAAACAGAGAACCAAAAATAGACCCCCATAAATGTAGTTAACTTATCTCTGACAAAGGAGACAAGGAAACACAATGGAGCAAAGATAGCCGTTTCCACAAATGGTGTTGGAAAAACTGGACATCCACGTGCAAAAAAATGAATTTAGACTTACACTTACAACCTTTACAAAAATGAACTCAAAATGGGTCATAGACCTAAGTATAAAATGCAAAACTATAAAACTCCTAGAAGGTAACATAGGAGAAAACCTAGATGACCTGGGTATGGCGATGATTTTAAAGATGCAATATAAAAGGCATGATCAATGACGGAAATAATTGATAAACTGAACTTTATTAAAATTAAAAACTTCTGCTTCTGCAAATTATAATGTCAAGAGATGAGAAGACAAGCCACACACTGGGAAAAAATATTTGCAAAATACCCATTTGATAAACGATCATTATCCAAAATATATGAAGAACTCTTAAAATTCAAAAATGAGAAAACAAACAACCGGATTTAAAAAGGGGCCAAAGATCTTGACAAACACCTCATCAAAAAGATATACATGGGGCTGGCCCCGTGGCCGAGTGGTTAGGTTCACGCACTCCGCTGCAGGCGGCCCAGTGTTTCATTGGTTCGAATCCTGGGCGCGGACATGGCACTGCTCATCAAACCACGCTGAGGCAGCGTCCCACATGCCACAACTAGAAGGACCCACAATGAGAAATATACAACTATGTACCGAGGGGCTTTGGGGAGAAAAGGGAAAAAAGTAAAATCTTAAAAAAAAAAAAGATATACAGATGGCAAATAAGTGTACGAAAGATTCTACATATCATATGTCATCAGGGAAATGCAAATTAAAATAACCATAAAATACCACTGTACCACTATTAGAATGGCCAAATCCAGACAACACTAAATACTGACAGGGATTTGGAGGAACAGGAGCCCTCAGTCATTGTCATTGCAACTGCAAAATGGTACAGCCACTTTGGAGAACAAACCAGTGGTTTCTTACAAAAGTAAATATACTCTTACCATATGCTCCAGCAATTGTGCTCCTTGGTATTTACCCAAAGAAGTTGAAAAATTATGTCCACACAAAAATCTACACACAGACATTTATAACAGCTTTATTCATCATTGCCAAAATTTGGAAGGAACCAAGATGCCCCTCAGTAGGTGGATGGGTAAATAAACTGTGGTCCATCCAGACAATGGAATATTATTCAGAGCTAAAAAGAAATGATCTGTCAAGTCTTGAAAAGACATGAGAAAACTTAAATGCATATCAGTAAGTAAAAGAAGTCAATCTGAAAAGGCCAGATACTTTATGATTCCAGCTATACAACATTCTGGAAAAGGCAAAACCACAGAGACAGTAAAAATATAAGTGGTCGCCAGAAGTTAAGGGTGGGAAGGATGAATAGGCGGAACACAGAGGATTTTTAGGGCAGTGGAAACACTCTGTACAAGGGCTGTAATGATGAGTACATGTCATTAGACGTTTTCCCGCACACCTAAAATGTATAACACCAAGTATAAACCCTATTTAAACTACAGACTTTGAGTGATTATGAAGTATCAATGTAGGTTCACCAATTGTAGCAAATATACCGCTCTGGTGGGGGATATTGTTAGTGGGGGAGGCTATGCATGTCTGGAGATGAAGAATGTAGGAAATCTCCGTACCTTCCTCATATGTTTGCTGAGAACCTCTAAGTACTCTGAAAGTATAGTGTTTGAAAAAACGTCCATGATCTCCTAGTGTTTTTAGTCTTGACTATTGGAGGACCATGAAGTTGTCCTCTCCTTGCGTCCCCCAAAGTCTCAGGCACCATCTATGACAAGGCCCTAATTTCGATGTTTAATCAGTCAGTACTCTGTGATTGCCAGTTCTTGCCTTTCTTATATCCCCAGACAAGCTCGACCCCCATCAGGGATCCATTCACCATTCACTATCTTCTCTCCCTGCTTGTTCTGATCCATACCAACCTTTCCATCTTGGCTCACAATACTCTAGCAGTCTAAACATTAAACTTGCCACCGTGCCTACTTAGAATGTTCTCTGTCCAGGATTCCGTTTGTGAACTTCTACTGCATTTGTGTCTTCAGAAATGTCTCTCCTAACACTCTCAAAAGGAACCTTTTCTCACATCCCACCTCCAGCAACTCTGTACCACATTAAACCACTTTATTGCCTGCATAGAATTTGCCACTCTCAGAAATTATGTTTGTTTGCTTGCTTCTTTATTGTCTTCCCCCATCTTCTTTTTTAAATGTAAATTCTTTGTTTCTGCTAAATCCTGGTATCTAGAATAGTCCTTGGCATGCAGTATTTATTGGCTGGTTGGATAGATGAATGGATAGATGAATGAACGACTTTGAGAATAAGTGCATCCTGGGCTCCAGGTGACTGCCTTGTAAAGACTTTTTCATTTAAAATATAGAATTATTAAGAAATGCAGTATAAAATTATATGAAGTATTAAAAAACTCCGCTCCCTAGAGTTAGGTATTATAATAGTTTGGATTATAGCTTTACAGACTTACAAATGCATATTTAGTTGTAACGTCTGTCTATCTATCTATCTGCCTAGCTGCATACTGTATATACTTCTCTACAATTTGCTCTTTGGAGTGGCACACTTTCAAATACAGGCACCCCTCGTTTTATTGCACTTTCAGATACTGTGCTTTTTACAAATTAAAGGTTTGTGGCAACCCTGTGTCATGAGAAAACTTTAATAGATGAGGAGTTGCTTCTTAGGGATGAGCAAAGTAGTTTCTTGAGATGGAAACTCCTCCTGGTGAAAATGCTGTGAAGATTGTAAAAATGACAATGAAGGATTTAGAGTATTAAGTAAACTTAGTTGATCAAGCAGCAGCAGGGTCTGAGAGGACTGACTCCAGTTTCGAAAGAAGTTCTACTGTGGGTAAAATGCTATCAAACAGCATCTCATGCTACAGAGAAATTATTCTTGAAAGGAAGAATCAGATGATGCAGCAAACTTCACTATTGTTTATTCTAAGAGATTGCCGCAGCCACCCCAGCCTTCAGCAACCACCACCCTGTTCAGTCAGCAGTCATCAACATAGAGGCAAAACCTTCCACCAGAAAAAGATTATGACTTGCTGAAGGCTCAGATGATAGTATTTTTTAGCAATAAAGTATTGCTTAATTAAGGTGTGTACATTATTTTAGGCATAATGCTATTGCACACTTAACAGGCCACAGTATAGAGTAAACGTAACTTTTATATGAACTGGGAAACCAAAAAGTTCATGTGACTTGCTTTATTGCGGCGGTCTGAAACCAAACCTGTAATAGCCCCAGAGTATGCCTGCAAAACATAACTATACAATCCAAGAAAGTTGATCACATAGACTTACAGAATAGCCATGAGCCCTAAATGCGAGAGTCTCTGAAAAACGAAATCCCCCACAGACTCAGCACCACAGAAGCAGTTACGTGCCAATGGGCCCAGCACTCCAGCCCCAGTGAGCCTTGGTCTGGCCATTCTCTGAACAGCTGCCAGAAAATGACACACTTGGAACCTTGTACAACTTGTGTTTTCCCACAGTAGAACCTGCACTCCAAGAGTCTAAGAATTCCTGCAATGTAACTGATTCAACTCAAATAAAAGAAAACAAAAAATGTTCAAACTAAATCTAATGATTTGAGAATAGCAATGATGTAATGACTCACATAGTTTTTAGTTCTCAGTGACGTCATTGCGAGTGTGAATTTGATGTTGTGAGAATACCTACCAAGAATGAATAGAAGAAACTTGAAGACATTTTGCTAAGTAAGCCAGTCACAAAAAGAATAATCTTGTATGATACGACGTATCCAGACTAGCCAACTTCATAGAGACAGAAGGTAGAATGGTGGTGACTAGGAGGCTGACGGGAGGGAGGAATGGGGATTTGGTGTTTAACAGGTAGAAAGTTTCAGCTTTGCAAGATGAAAAAAGGTTTGGGGATTTTATGCATGACAATGCAAATGTAGGTAAACTACTGAACTGTACACTTAATAATGATTAAAATGGTAAATTTTATGTTATGTAGCTTTTATCACACTTCAAAACTTTTTTTTCAATTAAAGCAAAAAGAATGAATAGAAAAGGAATGCATATCCTTCACCGTGCTATGCTTCCCTATATTTTCACTTTCCCATCATTAGGATTACCATATATCCCACTTTGCTTAGGACAGTCCTGGCTCACTAATGTTGTCCTGGTATAATTATTTGTAGACGTCCCTTTCATTCTGAAAAGTGTCATGGACCATAATTATTATGCTCATCTTATCCAACACACTTTTGGCAACAGAGGACAGCAAGAAAACTTAAAACTAGAAAGTGCACTGAGCACTTTACTGGCATCTACATTCGTTTACTCCTTCATTTGCTCACGTAAAAAGGTCCTCTGTGTACCTTCTACCTATTATCACTCCAGGCCCTTCACTGGTGTTCAGGTGACGGTCTTCCCAGACAGACTGTGGGTTCCTCCAGGGAAGGACTTATACCTAATTCATCTAGTGTCCCCAGACACACATCAGGTTCCCAGCAGATGTTTGCTAAATTGCGGGATGTCCTGGTTCCTGCTGAAAGACAGCAGTGCAAGAGGACTGGTCCTCACAAGCGTTGAACCCTCAGAAAGGTCTTTCCTGTGTGCCCTTGGGGGTGATTCTGAAGGGCCTCCTGGGCTGGATAGACAGATTGCCAGTGGGAGGGCAAGGACCTCAGCTAAATTTCTCTCTCATGTGTTACCCACTTCCAAGTGCCTGCTTGAAGTCTTTATCTTTCCTGATGGTGCTTTTTTTTTTTAAACAAACTAAGAAACATCTCCATTATTCCTGAAATAGATTCTCACAGTAAGCCAATAAATGCTTAGTAAAGCCTGCACATGTCCCTTTAATGTAAGTTATTCATTCATAAAGCAGAACTTTGAAATTCTACTTGCTCGGCAAGTTGGGCTAATTATCTCAGCTCAGTGGCAGGCTTTGTAAATCTGTTCTTGGTTTCCTCTTTCAAAGGCAGTGCTGTCCTCAACGTGAGTTTCAGCAAGTCACCTCCTCAAACGCCTGTGCATTTGTCTCCAAGGAGTTTTAACTCCTTGCCTGAGTGTTGTTTGGCTCTTCTCTGATCTCTAATGATCTGTGGTCAATTTGAGGACTCAGGGATGGCATCTCTATCTTCCAAGTCGCTTAAGATCTCTGATTCCAGGAAAGTTTAGAGCTTAATGTGCTCCAGTCCTATGCTTTCTTCCTCCTCCTCCTCCACCCCTTCTCCTCCTCCTCCTCCTCCTCCTCATCATCATCAACACATTGGCTTTGGGGGCCTAAGACCCCAGGGCAGTGGGAGGAGAGGACTGGAGAGGAATGCTAAGTAAATGTTAATGAACCAGCAGGTTCAGATTGGAATGTCTTTTGGGGATTTCAGATTTGTTTGGATAAACTAAGCCCAACATCTGGATGGTATTTGGATTAAGAACCATCAAGAGCTGCCCACTTAGACCTTGATCAGTCTTGCCGGGTGTGCATCATTTTTATTAGTCTTTTCAAAACAACTTTGGTTTCATTTATCCTCTCTAGTGTGTGTGTGTGTTTTTTATTACTTTCTGTTCTCATCTTATTATTTTCCTCCTTCTACAAATATTCCTAACTTCTTAATGTGGATCTTAGTTCATCAATTTACAGCTTTCTGGGACACATTTTTTCTCTTTCCTGGTGACAGATTCACTAGGATCCTTCTTTTGACCCAATGCCATGGATGTGTCTTGTGTGCAGTTGGCTAATGACTGAAAGATGAGATAATTAACCCCCGGTCTCAAGGGGTTTCTATTTAAGGAAGGAGACAAGACAGTATGTGTTAAGTGTTAAATTAATAACACAGAAGAACCAACTGCAGGATTTCAGAGGAGTGCTTATCAGTGACAGTTCCGAGAAGGAGGGGGGACCAAAGTCAGACCCTGCAGGACAGGATGATCTGGAGGGGCTCAGACCTGCAGGAGCACCTTATCAAAGCCCACAGTAGCCTGGGGAAAGACCCCTTCCAAGGCAAGGAGACTGTGAGGCAAAAGGCCAGAGAGAGGAGGCAGGACCACAGCATGGAGGATACGGGGGTGTACTGACACCCAAGAACCTCGTCTGAGTGCAGCAAGGCGTTCTTGAAACATCTGAGCAGCAACGCCATGAGCAGAGTGAGCTTAGAGACAGATGGTTTAACAGGGAGACACTGAAAGCAGGGGGACCAGAGGGGAGGAACTCTGGGCAAGATCTCTACGAGTGAGATGACATAATGGGAGAACTTTCCGTCTGAGCTTCTGGCTTTGGGAGAAGCAGGGGGCGCAAGCATGTTCCCTCCATGGAGCTCCTCCAGGTCAGCCATAGATAGGTCCATTTAACAAAGAACATCTTCATGACAAAGTCATGAGGCTGCATTTCTTTTATAAAGGGAGGATGCGAGGCCTGGCTGGAGTCACAGCAAGCGGAATGGAGCCAGGCCTCACCCTGGGCTTCCCGGAAGCAAAGCCTGTGCTTGTCCTACCACATCCCACCTCCTTCAAGGCCTTTAGGTGGCAGCGGAATGGTGGGGGCCAGCGAGGAATGTAGTTGAGGCCAAAGTGCATGGCCCCAAATGTCCAGATTCGGGGTTTGACTTCTCCTCCCAGGTGTTTCCTGTCCTTGCACAACCCTCAAACAGATGACTACAAGCTCAATGAAAGCAGATCCCAGGAGTGGTGTCCAACAGTCATGTCACTGCACTCAGCCTTCCCCGTTCCCAGGAAAGCTGCTCACGCGCCAGCCCTGGGAGGGAAGCACCTCATCAGCCCAGGATCCCTTCCACGTGTTCCCACAGCACTAAGCACCTGCTAACTCAGCACTGACCTCCTTGAACCGCAGTGTGTGAAAAACTTCAGGTCCTGGGAAGGGACTTCCTGTTCAGCATCTCCCCACCTGGCCCAGAGCAGGTGCTTGTTATCTGAGGAGGGAACAGTGCTCTCCCACACTGAAGGCGGAGATTTCCCAGGCTCTGATCTGCGGAGGAGGAGGAGGAGGACACTTCCTTGGGTGAGTTTCAAACCAATCCAGCCAGTGGCCCCCAAGCCCCTGCCCTTGGGCAGCGTGGACCAGAGGCTCACACCTCCCAGCCTGAGCCCTTCTGGGAGGTCTCCAGTCCAAGGAAATGATGACTCTTTTCAGGGACTTAACTGTCCAAGAAACTCATCCACAGAGGAAGCACCTGCCCCAACCTCCCAGTGACACCACATCTAGCCCCCAATTTCCTCACCAACAAGGCCTGAGGCTCTCCCACAAGTCACTGCCTCCCCCAGTATTCACCCCAGTCCCCAGAGTCATCTCCACCAAAATCAGAATTCCTCCCAAGCCCACCCAAGCATCTGTGTCTTCATTCATTCATTCATTTATGAGACTCAGAAGAAGAAATGTATTTAATTTGCACTGAGCTCCTCAGAGGGAACCGATATCTGAAATCGTTATCTCATCTCTTTCCTCATACATTAAGCCTACCCCATGACCTTTTGATGATAAAACTGCCTCTTGCTTGGTTTAGCAGCAGATCCACCCCAGCTGCAGGTGCACACACCTGGACCTTTGTCAGCGGGCTTCTCTCTAGTGCTCCATCTCTGCTTAGGAGGCAACTCCGTTGTCATTGGGTCTTCTTAGCCTCCAATACTATCTTTCAGGTAAAATTGTTATGCCTTCCACTCAGTGTCTTACCTTTAAAATGTTTTTGAAGGCTCTCTGGTTTGGGGAGCCAGAAAGTCATTAAAGATAATTCATGTTCTACTATTTGTCTTGCATATTCACCTCCTCTTTATTAGTAGTCAGTTCTGTTTGAGTACTGCAATCTTTATTTGGCCTTAGAAACGAAATCTACTTAGTCCCAGGGGCAGACATTACTAGTGAGAGAATGCAGGTCCTTAGCCCACACGTATTGCACCTGTCAGCTCAGGGAGTTGGAAAGTGGCATTCGTAGATCTGAATGAAGCAACTTCTGCAGCTGGAGAAAGCTCCAAGCCAGGAGGAGTGTCTGGTGGACCTCTGGAACTGTCTCAGACAGTCCAACCTTAAACAGACCCTTCACTCAGGTTGCTTTTGATCGTGTCGCCTTATTTCCTTCAGAGCACTTATCCTGAAATTTCTTTATTTGCCCACTAGCTTGTTGTCTGCCTCAATGGCAAGGTAAGCTACCCAAGAGTTCTCCTCTGAAGCCCCAGTGCCAACAATGTCACAACGTGCCTGCCATAGAACAGGCTCCACACACGTTCATTGAAATGAGTCGACATACCTTTACGCAGTGTCCTTATCTGTCACTTAGGAGCCAGGGTTTCGTTCTCAGTGGATCCTGCACACTTCTGAGGCACGGCACGGTGGGACTGTTCACCTGGGTGCTGACCCAGCTTGCTAGCACCATGGCTCTGGGGCCTCAACTCCTACATCTGAAAAGTGGGAGATTCTATCTTACAGGGCTATTGTGACAATAAGATAAAGCCTGTAACGTGCCGAGCCCCAAACAGATGCCAATGAACAGTTGTTACTATTATCACACCCGATGATTTCACAGGGATTTTGTCTGTTTTGTTGTCTTATTCTATTTATTCAACTGACTAAACAGAAAGGTAGAACGTGACCTCACTCAGGAGGTCAGGTCTGATGACCTCAGGGAGACTATGGGTGGAGAGGAGGGCAGGGCCTGGGGTCCCTGAATCGCTGGCTAAAGGAATTTCTCTGGAGACTTGTCCAAGGCTGCGGGGGAAACTCCTGTTGCATCCCAGCTCTCCAGGCCAGAGATGAGGAGTTTAAGGTTTTACACAAAGGAGTGTCTTTAGACCTTGGGGAGCTTTTGTATTTCACACCTACCCCAATGACGTGATTCATAACTTCTCACTAAGATCCTAATTGCCATTACCCAGGAGAAAGGCTACAGGAAAAGGAGAATTTGGGCCTCAGAGCTGCTTAATACATTTACAGCTTCTCTAAAAGTTCACTCCTGCCCTTGGCCTCTAGAAAACACTTTCTCCCCTGACTGTCAGTCTCCTGGTTGTCCTCCTACTTCTCTTGCTCCCCCTTAGGCTCTTTGTGGGCCCACCTTCCTCTGCCCCCAATAAACATGGGGTTCCTGTCTGCTCTCTCACTGATTTCTTTCTTCCCGGCTACTTTCTCACGCCCACAGATTCACCAATTTGCCCATGGTTATCAATGTGCCCCCTTGCCTGGCCTGCCTCTGGATGCCTCAGACCCACATGTCTGACCACCTGCACAGCCCCTCCACTTGGCAGCTCCAAGCCTCTCAAACTCAACAAGCCCCAAACCCCTAAAATGCTTATCGTCTTCCTCTGAAATCCCCTCTCCAGGTTCCTCAGCTCAGTGTATGGCTTCCCCACTCCCCAGGGGCCATGCCAGCAGCCAGGGGCTCAGAGTTGGTTCTTCCATCCTGTACATTACACACAGTCAGTCACAGATCTGATTGATTTCACCTCCATCTGCCACTGTTCTCCGTCCTCTCCAATCTCTCCCCATTCAGGCCCCTGTCACCTCTGTTCTGATAGCTAAAGAGCCTCTAACTCAGCTCCCAGCTGCAGGTTGGCCCTCTCCCATCCATTCTTCATGCTGCTGTCAGCACTATCTTTTCAAATGCGCCAGATGTAAACCGTATGGATTATGATACTTCCCATCATTAGAATCCTGCAATGTTCATACTGTACAGTTCCATTTAGAAGTTCGCTTGGGGTCAAGAAAGTGGCTACTCCTTGGGGTTGGGAGGAAAAAACTAGGAGGGGCAGGAAGGAGCCTCTGCAGATCTGGAAATGTTCTATATTATGATCCAGGTGATGGTTACCTGGGTGTACAAATAGGTTGATAATCATCAAGCTATGAACTTAACAGTTGTACACTTTACTGTATGTAAAGCACATGTCAAAAATAAAAATAGGAAATTTATAAATCTACACAACTAATTAAAAGGGAAAAAAGATTAAAGAACCTCATCAGGAGCGCCAAGTCTCTCTTAGGATGAAACCAAACATTTTAACGTGGCCTGTGTTTAGGATGCACATATATCCTGGCTGGCCCGGCACAGTCTTGGCTTATGCCTAGGGTCCTGGTGTAATTATTAACATGCCCCAATTTATATGTTCAATTATAAGACCACCTCCCTCCTGCCTCTGAGCCTACCTTGCTGTTCCCTCCGGAATATTCTTTGCTATCCTTCAGCCAGGTAACAACTCATCGTTCAGATTTCCGCTGAAACATCACTTTTTCTGAAAAGTTCTCTCTTACTTGCCCCTAACCTGTCTGAGGATGGTCCGTCTGCTGACTGCACCAAGATCAGCCTGTCTTTTCTTCACTGCACCAAGTTACTTGGAGAATTCGGATGGTGATATGACCATCTTTTCAGTATGAACATTTATTTAAATGTATTTTTCTTCTTATATTACAAGATCAGGAAGTATAAACCTCTCGTTTTATAGGCGAGAGGACTGAGACTCGGATATTAAAAGGTCATTCAGTCAGTTATTGCCAGAACCAGGACCAGAACCCACGGGAAGCCGGATTCAGGGTTCAGACTCCATAAGTTACTCTAATGATTAGAATATTTGGTGGGGCTTTGAGGATATGATTCTGAATATAATTTCCAATTCCTTGGGACTGAGTCTGACAGTTTAGAAAGTGTAGAAGATCTAATTTAATGTCTTTGATCCCATGAACTGTCCTGCAAGTTAACCTTTCAAAAAATAATCCTGAATGAATAGAACTGTTGGCTAAGGGTTTAGACCCCAGGCCTTCCCCTTTTTGGTATAGGCTAGAAGTTATAAGTGTCTATTTATGACTAACTCTGCATTCCTCCAGTATTGGTCTACCAACACAGGTGGACAGACCTGTCCATAGGCTGGCGTCCTGTGCAGCCATAGACCATTAGAAGAGGCTCGGGACAGGAGGTGGGCGCTCGAGCCACACTGTCATGGCCCAGTTCCAAGGCCATCACTCCTGGGTGTGTGACCTTAGGGAAGCTATCTAACATCTCTAGATCTGAGTTTCTCATCTGAAAATCTGGGAAATATTACTGCCTGATTGTTTGAATGATTGGATAAGATAATCCATGCAAAATGCCTAACACACAGTGAGCGCTCAGTAGGTACCAGCTCTTCCTCTCCCTCCCCTTCCTGCCTGCCTTCTTCTCCTGTTCCTCCTTGCTCTCCTCCTCCTCCTCCTCTTCCTTCTTTTCTCCTTCTCTTCTTCCTTCTCCCCTTCTTCCTTCTTCTTCTTTCCCTTTTCTTCTTCCTCCTCCTTCTTCTGAATGGTAGTTTAAATAACAAACCCACACCTTCTTCAGATTAAGATTCTTTTCTATCAGCCATAGGAAAGCCACAGTGTGTGAGCCTTGAAGTGCTGGGCATAGGAGAGGGGGTCGTTTTTTATATTAAACCATCCATTTGAGCCATCTTACTGCTCAAGATGTTTTTAGGCTCACCTTCAATTTTTCACTTCCTCCCTAAAATGCGAATCCAGAACTAAATCATCTAGATGTGCTCTGTCCAGAGCCGAAAAGATAATACTATCACTCCCCTGCCTGGGAGCCATACTAGGCTTCCTGTAGAGTAGTCCCAAATAGCATGCTTTGGGGTCACAAGATCACTGGATCACTCATGCTGAGCCTGTGGAAAGCTATGCAATAATATGAATTACCTCCAAATACTCAGTGGAGAGCAAAGCTGTGAGGTCAAGTTGTGCTAGCAAGCCACCTACACAATGGGGCAAAGTTCAAAAGCAGATCCCATGGCAAATGCTTGCCTGATTTGGGCTGTCACCTCCAATCTTGCTTTGTTTATCTGGAGATCAGGTAACCTTTCAAGTTCCCATCTGACCGGCCGCAGGAGGCCCTAGTGACTACACAACTGGGCAGATGTTGGAAATTTGGGCTGAGATTCAGTAGCTAGAGTGTCAGAGTGGATTCCCCAGATCCAAGTTCTGAGAAAGAAGCAGGCAAACAACTTTGGGGACTCCATCCACCTCTGCCCAGTCCCTGGCAAGTAGCCCTGTCCTTGCCTACTGTGACAGGACTATGGTTGCTTCCTGCAAATGAAGGTCATGTCATTGACCACCTGCAGGAGAGCAGCCCAGTAAGTGGGTGAAGTTTTCTGAGTCAACTTGATCGTTGGAACAACATTTTGCAATATTTCTGCCTGGGTTGAGGATGTAGCCTTGACCCCTTTCACCGTGTGTGTTAAATCTCAGTATTTATTAACTACAGGTCTGAGCGTTATCTCTGTACTGTAGGAGAGGCTGCCCACAGCCAGCACAGCTATGATTAACCCTCTGAGCAGCACCAGAGTTTTTGTCTGGTGGACTGCGATCCTCACAATAGTTTAACTCTCCACAGAGTAGTCCTTCTAAGGAATATGAAGGGAAGGAGGGAGGCAAAGCAAGGGGCTTAGGTCTAGGCTATCAGCTCATCTTCTTCCCAGGATGAGGCAAGGCAATGCAGGAGAACCAACACTGGCTTTAGATTTACCCAGGTCTGCGCTGGAATCTGGGTCCTGCCCTTCGCTAGCTATGCCACTTGATCGCTATAAAGCGCAGTTCCCTTCTTTATAATTCGGGGATAATAACACAGACAATATACAGAGAATTCTAAGGGTTGAAATAGCTGGTCTCTCTATACAGCACCGAATCCGTAGTGGATAGATGATAATCCCAGTCCTCCCCTCTAATAGAGCCCATTATTCCGAGCTTGCCGCACTAATAGAAGCCAGGTCTATCTGCTGGCATGGGAACAAAGAGTTACAGTTAAGGGACAAGGACAGGGGTCAGGTGTTGGGATAGAGCTTCCATTAGCAATGGGTCTGAGGGTAGTCAGGGGCCTACCTGGAGCTAGGATGACAGGGCTGGGTCTTTCTTTGATAGCAGGTGTCTGACGTGACAAAGCACAGCCAAACCATGCAAAATGAGACCACACCTAGATCAGCACCATAATTTGAGCCTGGAAGTCAGTCAGTCCAGGGCTAAGAAGAGCTGCTCCTCTCCTGGCCCTGGGCCACTTGCAGACGTTCTCCAAGGCCCCTTTCAAATGTAGGGACTTGTGGTTTCCAAGCTTTCCCACCTCTGATGAGGATGAGTAATTCCTCAAGAGGAGTGATGCTGGGGGAAGCCTCCTGCAGCAGCAGTTACAGTTTTGAATTAATTCTGTTATTCTTTTCATTTTTTTTATGAATTCAAATCTGTGTAGGAGTATCCATCATGGAAGTCAAATAAATCACCCCTGGATAATATTTCTCCTTAAATCCTTTGTACTTGGTTCTGTGTTTTTACTTGTTTTTATATCAGTGTTTAGAAAAAGGAGACTAAATGAGGCCATTAGATCATCAAATTAAATTTGGTTCTGTTTGTAAGGTGCTCATAAGTTTTTCTGACCTTACTATTTTCTAATTTAATCAGAACTCGCCACAAAATAAACGAAGTGAGGGGATATGTGTGTGCTGTGATGAAAATGCTGTGATTGGCATGTAATCCTAATCACTGTCCTTTCTTTCTTTCCTCTTTAATCAATGCTCAGTCTCAGATGAAACCCAGCCAAGGATGATTGAGAAGTATTTTAGATTCCTATGATTTTATACGTATTGTGTTTGTGCTGAAAACGTCCTAATCATTTTGACTTCCCCTTCTAGTGTATGTTCCATTTTGTGACTCATAAATAAGTTAGAATACACAAGGAAATAGAGGGAATTCTGTTCTTTATTCACAGTTTTGTTACTACCAGATAAGAACCTGCTTAGAGGAAGTAATTGTACATGATGTTTAGCGGCTGGGCACTGTAAGAAACACTTTTAGGTATTAAACCCTTTGAATTCTCATAACAATGAAGTAGGTACTTTCCTTTTTCCAATTTTATGGATGAGAAAGCAGACAATAAAGTTAAGTAACTTGTTCAAGGTTACAAGTCATAAGTGACTGAATCAAGGCCCAGTACCAGAGAGTCACGTTCCAGATCCTGAACACTTAACCCATGACAATAGATCACAAGAAACAGCTGAATGCAGAAAGTGCGACTGGGCAGTCTGCTCTTTTCAAGACTCAAGAGCAGCAGCACTGACCCAGCCTGCTAAACATCCAGCCACTTGGGTCTGGGTTACTCTAGGAGCTCTTCAGCTGGCAGCATCCCTAACATCCAGACTTGCATTTAGGTTAGCCCAGTGATGTCTCAAAGACCCTGACTATGAGGGAGGATGGTGAAAATGTTATTTTTAGCCTAGACTTTCATCGTATTGACTTGAGATAAGGATTGTCATTTGCATACGTGGCACTGTGTCAGGAGAGGGCTGATGGTGATGCAGAAAACCTGTTTTTGTTTTATTTTATTTTTTCTTTCAGAATAGGCAGCCTCTGAAGGGAAAAAGCATGCGCTCCTTCTCCTGTATCTTAAGAGGAAAAAGAAAAATAAGCAATTAAATGACAACTCCTTTCTGTGATGTTGATAAGAGAAGAAAGGATTCATTTACTTGACGAAGTTTGCATTATTTCCTTCTCAGCAAACTGAGGCAGAAGTTGCAAGGCTCAAATATGTACTTTAGTTGAAACTTAGAAGATCAAAAACTATATTCTCAGGATTCAACTCATATTCTCGAACTCTCACTCACCCCTTGCCATCTGTAACCTAAGAAATGCATGTGCTATTTCTCTGCGTGTGCATGTGTGAAATTAGTTTGCACTTTGCCCACTGGCAACTCAGCTTTTGGATGAAATGCCGTCATTCCATGTCTTCTCTAATTCTTGCTATGCTTTTAAAGGTAAATTTTCATTGAAGGATTTCATATCTACAAGTGAACAAATCATAAGGGTCCAGCTCATTGAATTTTCACAAAATGACCACATCTCTATAACCACCACCAAATGAAGAAATAAAGCATTACCAGCACCCAGAAGCCCTCACGTCCTCTCCCAATTTCTCTCTCCCCTCCCAAGTAAGAATGGAATCATCCTATATGTACTTTTCTGTGTCTGACTTTCTCGCTCAACATTATATTTGACTGATGCAAGCACATTGTTGCATGTAGCAATATTTCCTTCTTTCTTATTGCTGTCTAGTATTTCATTGTATGGATTTATCACAATTTATTTATTTATTCTGCTATTGACGGACATTCTGTTTCCAGTTTTTTATTATTACAGATTGTGTTGCAATAAATATATCCTTAACATATCTTTTGGTATATACATATGTATGAATTTTGTCAAACTGGTTATTTCAATTGACATACTCACTCATAGAATGTTCCGTTTGGTATCATTGGTCTTTAATTTTAGCCATTCTGGTAGTAATGTAGTGGTATCTCATTGTGGCTTTAATTTCCATTTCTCTGATAACTAATGAAATTGAGCGCTTTTCTGTATGTTCATTTGCCATTTAACTATGTTTTTCTGTGAAGTGATTCTTCAAAGATTTGTCTTTTATAACATTTCTATTCTTTTTTGTATTTATGTGTAAGAGTTCTTTATATAAATTCAAGACCTTTGCTACATATATTGCAAATATCTTCTTAACACAGTGTCTTGGTATTTTATCGTTTTCATAATGTGTTTCAATAAAATTTTTAATCATATTACCTAGTCTAATTTAATTTTTTTCTTTTATTATTAACATTGTCTACATTCTGTTCAGGAGGTGTTTCCCAATATAATTTTATGATGAAGTTAATTTAATTTTATTCTGGAAATTATGGTGTTTCACTTTTAGATCTTCAATCCATCTAGAGTTGATTCCATATGGATATCCAGACTCCACTCGGTTCTCTGGAAAGACCACCCTTTTCCCTCATGCCACCACAGTATCAGCTTCGCCATAAGTCAGTTTCTTAATATGTATTTTAGAATCAGTTTTCAGATCATCGTTAGATTCAGTTTACCAGTGTTTTGTTTAGCATATTCATGCCTAGTCTATGAGAGAGATTGGCATAGTTTTTCCTTTTTTTGTAATTTCCTTGTCCGATTTCTCTTTCAAGGTCTCACTGGCCTCATACAATGAATTGGAAAGTGACTTTTTCTCTGTTTTCTGGAAGAGTTTACGTAAGATTAGTTCATTCCTTCCTTAAACGTTTGGAAGAACTCACTGGTGAAGCCATTTGATCTTGCAGATTCTTTTACAAAAATTTATAAATTTCAGTTTTTTAAAATAGATATAGGATTACTTAGATTTTCAATTTTACCTTGTGTTAGTTTTGGAAAGCTGTATTTTTCTAGGAATACATCAATTTTATCTAATTTTAAAAATCATCACTTTAATGTTGTTTATAAAAGCACTTTATGGGGGCTGGCCCCATGGCCTAGTGGTTAGGTCCAGCGTGCTCCACTTCGGCGGCCCGGGTTCAGTTCTCGGATGTGGACCTACACCACTCATCAGTGGCCATGCTGTGGCGGCAAGACCCACATAAAAAATAGGGGAAGACGGGCACAGATGACAGCTCAAGGCGAATCTTCCTCAGGAAAACAAACAAGCAAAAACACTATATGACCATTTTAATAACTCTAGGGTCTCTAGTGATATCTCCTTTTTATTGAAGACATTGCAGTATTATTCTCTTTCTCTGTCTCTCTCCCATTCTCCCTTTAAAAATAAAACTATGGTAAAATACACATAACATAAAATTTACCGTCTTAACCATTTATAGTTTCACAGTTCAGTAGTGTTAAATACACTTGCACTGTTGTGTAACCAATCTCCAGATCCCTTTTCATTCTGCAAAACTGAAACTCCATACCCATTAAGCAAAAACTCCCCATTCCCTTTTCTTCCTAGCCCATGGAAACCACCATTCTACTTGCTGTCTCTATGAATCTGACTACTCTGTGTACTTCACATGGTTGGAATTACACAGCAGTTGTGTCTTTGTGACTGGCTAATTTCACGTAGCATAGTATCCATCAGAGTCAGCCATTTGTAGCATGTGTCAGAATTTCCTTCCTTTTTAAGACTGAATAATATTTCATTGTATGTACATACGATATTTTGTTTTTCCACTTATCTGTGGATGAATGCTTGGGTTGCTTCCTTTTGGCTCCCGTGAATAACGCTACTGTGAACATGAGTGTACAAATATCTCTTTGAGAACCTGCTTGCAATTCTTTTGGATACACACCCAGAACTGATGAATCATATGCTAATTCTATTTTTAATTTTTTGATGAACCAACATACTATTTTCCGTAGCAGTTACACCATTTTACACTCTCACCACCAGTGACAAGTTTTTCCATATCCTCACCAACGCTTCTTGTTTTCTGATTTTGTTTGTTTAGTAATAGCCACCCTAATGGGTATGAGGTGGTATCTCATAATGGTTTTGATTTACATTTCTTGAATAATTAGTGATGTTAAGCATCTTTTCATGTACTTCTTGGTCATTTTTATACTTTCTTTGGAGAAATATCTATGCAAGTCTTTTGTTCATTATTTAATCGGGCTGTTTGTTTTGTTGTTGTTGTCGTTGAGTTGTAGGAGTCCTTTTCATATTCTTGATATTAACCTCATTAGATATAAGGACTTACAGATATTTTCTCCTGTTCTATGGGTTGCCTTTTCATCCTGTTGATTGTGTCATTTGAGGCACAGAAGTTTTTAATTTTTACGTAGTCCAATTTATCTATTTGTATTGTTGTTGCCAGTTCTTTTGGTGTCATATCTAAAAAGTCATTGCCAAATCTAATCTCATGAAGCTTTCCTTCTATGTTTTCTTTTAAGAGCTTTAGTTTTAACAATTTTATTTAGTTCTTTGATTCATTTGGAATTAATTTTGTGTATGGCACAGTGGAAGGGTCCAAATTCATTCTTTTCTATGTGTATATCCACTTTTCTCAACATCCTTTGTTTGAAAGACTGTCCTTTCCTCATTGAACGGTCTTGACACCCTTGTCAAAAATCATTTCACCATACATATTAAGGTTTATTTCCGGGCTCTCTAGTCTATCCCATTGGTGTATATGTCTGTCTTTAGGTCAGTATCACACTTTTTGGATTACTGTAGCTTTGTAATAAGTTTTGAAATCAAAAAGTTTGAGACCTTCAACTCCGTTCTTTTTTTTCAAGATTATTTTGGCTATTCAGGGTCCCTTGAGATTCCAGCTGAATTTTAGAATAGATTTTTCTATTTCTGCAAAACAACACCATTTGGGCTTTGGTAGAGATTTCATTGAATTTATAGATTGCTTTGGGTAGTATTCATATCTTAACAATATTATGTCTTCCAAGTCATGTACACAGAAGGTCTTTCTATTTATTTGAGTTCTTTAATTTCTTTCAGTAACATTTTGAATTTTTCAGTGTACAAGTCTTTCATTTCCTTTGTTTAGTTTATTTCTAAGTATTTTATCCTTTTTTGGGGCTATTATACATGCAACTGTTTTTCTTAGTTTCCTTTCTAGATTATCTAGTTCATCGCTAGTGTAAAGAACCACAACTGATTTTTGCTAGTTGATTTTGTGTCTTGCAATTTTGCTGAATTCATTTACTAGTTCCAACATTTTTTTTGTGTTTGGAGGAATCTAGAGTTTTCTACATAAAATGTCATCTGCAAATAGAGAGAATTTTACTTCTTCCTTTCCAATTTCTATGCATTCCCCCTCCTTAGCCCTTTTATTTAATCTTTTATTTTGAAATAATTATAGATTTATAGAAAGTTGCAAAGATAATATAAGTCCTGTGTACCTTCACCCAGTTTCCTGTAATGGTTAGATTTTGTATAACCATAGTACATTATATAAACAAGAAAATTTATATTTGTACAATTTGTGCGTGTGTATATATATAATATATATATAATATATATGCCATTTCATTACGTTTACATTTATGTAACAACCACTGCTATCAAGATGCAGTCTAGCTCCAGTGAAGTGAAGAAACTTTATATCCCTCAACATCCCTTTGCCCTCTCCTGTTGATACCATAATTCTCTTAAGTATTTCCTTTATATACATTACAAATCACATCAGGCACTGCAATAATTTTCGCTTCCACCACCAAACATAATTTAGAAACTCAAGAGGAGGAGAAAATCTATTATATTTACCCATATCTTTGTTCTTTCTCTTGTTCTTTCTTCCATTCTGATGTTCCAAAATTCCTTCTGTTACTATTTTCTTTCTGTTTCAAGAATGTCTTTTAGCCGTCATTTAAGGGTAGGTAGTTTTTCTTTTTACTCTTGAGTGCTGTTTTCAGGGATATATAATTTGGGGTTGACAATTCTTTTATTTTAGCACTTGAAAAATGTTGTGTCCCTTCCCTTTGGCCTCCATGGTTTTTGATGAGAAGTCCATTGTCATCTGAGTTTTTTTTCTGATGGGTAAGGTGTCCTTTCTCTCTCATTACTTTCAGGATTTTCCTGTCTTTAGTTTTCTGAAGTTTAATTGTGATGTGTCTTGGCATGAATTTATTTGGGATAATCATACTTGGAGTTCATTCATCTTCCTGAGTATGTATGATAGTATCTTTTGCCCTATTTGAGAAATTTTCAGTGATTATTTCTTTGAATACTTGTTCAGCTTATCATCTTTCTTCTTTCTTTTCTGACATACATGATAGAGATTTGTTATAGTCCTACAATTCCCTAAGGCTCTGTTCACTTTTTTAAAGTATATTTCTCTCTGATATTCAGCTTGGGTAATATCTATTGTTCTATCTTCAAGTTCACTAATTCTTCCTTCTGTTCTCTCCTTTTTGTTATTGTGCCTATCGTTGTCATTATTTTGGTTATTGTATATTTCCGGTCTAAAATTTCCATCTGCTTCTTTATGACTTCTATTTCTTCACTGAGACATTCTATTTTCCATTTGCTTCAAGTGTGTCCAGAATTTCTCATTGAAGCATTTTGACGATGGCTGCTTTAAAATCCTTGTCAGATAATTCTAATATCTTTGCCATCTTGATGTTGTCGTCTATCGATTGTGTTTGCTCATTTTCCTGGGTTTTGGTATAATGAATGATTTTCCTTTCATTTAACACAGACATTTGAGTGCTATGTTATGAGACTCTGGATCTTATTTAAACCTCATTTACCAGGACTTCCTGGCACTGCACCAGCAGGGCAATTAGGCTGCTGCCTCATTACTATCAAGTGAGGGTGAAGCTCCAGGTTCCCTCTTCGACCTTCTTTGACGTCAGACAGGGGAGAGATGCCTTATTACTACCAGTCTCCCCACTAGGTCTGTGCTCATATCACTCTGGCTGGGAGAAGAGGGGACTGTGTCTTGTTGCTGTTATCCATGGGCTGCCATTGACACAGCAATATCTCTGGATGGTGGTGAAACCCTCAGGTCCCCACTCTGACACCACCCAGAGAGGAGGGAGGGAGCTTCCTTAATAATGCACTGGGGTGGAAGTCTGGGATTCCCAAGTGGCCTCCAGTGACACTGTGGGGGTGAAGAAACCTTGTTACCACTGGGTTGAGATGGAAACCCCAGACCCACACTGATACCACCCTAGTAGAGAGAGGGGGAAGGGCATCTCATTACACCCAGGCGAGAGTAGAAGTGTAGGTTTCCCACTTGGCCTTTGCTGATAGGGGTTGGGTGGGGCCACAGTCATTTCTGTAGCATTTGGCTAAAGTAGAGCAGTTATTGTCTAAAAGTTTTCTGTCTTGTTAGGCTACCCCTTTCATGAATCTTCAGATAGCAAAACCAAGTTTTTCTTTGGACTTTTTTGTCTGTTTTCTTTGAGATTTCCAGGTTGCTGTTTTTTTCACAGCACCATATCTGAGATATGTGAGGCAAAAAGAAAACCCAGGGACAAATGTCTCAAGCTTCATATGCACCCTCTCTCCACCTTTTAGAGTGTTCTTATGTTTATTTTCTGCGTAATGTTTGGATTTTTGAGCTGTACTTGGTGGGAGGAATAGGGAAAAGTATGTCTACTTCAACTTGATCTGGAACCACACTCCTCCCTGTTTGTGATCAGACATGTTAGAGATTTATTACTTTTTAGGTCTCTTTAAGAACATTCTTTGGCCTTGCTCTTCTTCTCTCTAGTTCGTTTGTTTTCTATTTTGTCAATTTCTGCTTTTAATTTTATCTTTTTATTTTTTCTACCTTCTTTGGATTTAATTTACCAACACTTTTTCTGACTTCTTGCAATAGATACTTAGATGCATGATTTCCAACTTTTTTCATATTTAGAGCAGTTTTAAGTTTACAACAAAATTAAGAGGAAAGAACAGAGGATTGCCATATACTTCCTGCCCCCACACATGCATAGCCTCCCCCAAGATCAACATCGCTCATCAGAATGATACATTTTTTACTAACAATGAACCTGTATTGACACATGATAATCACGCAAGGTCCATAGTTTACCTTAGGGTTCACTCCTGGTGTTGTGCATTCTATGGCTTTGGAAAATGTGTAGTGATATAGATCCATCATCACAACATCATATACACTGTTTTCGTTGCTTTAAAACTCTGCTGTGCTCTGCCTATATTCATCCTCCCTCCCCACCAAACACTGGCAACCACTGATCTTTTTACTGTCTCCATAGTTTTCCTTTTCCAGAACATCATATAGTCGGAAGCACATAGTATGTAGTCTTTTCAGATGGCTCCTTTCACTTAGTAATATGCATTTAAGCCCCCTCCTTGTCTTTCATAGCTTCATAGTTCATTTCTTTTTAGTGCTGAATAATATCTCATCTATGGATGCACGACACTTTATTTTGCCACTCATGTACTGAACGACAAATTTTGACAATTATGAATAAAGCTGCTATAAATATCTGTATGCAGGTTTTTTTATGGACATAACTTTTCAGCTCCTTTAGGTAAATATCAAAGAATGCAATTGCTGGATCATGTGATGAGAGTATGCTTAGTTTTCTAAGAGGCCACCAAACTGTCTTTGAAAGTGACTGTACCCTTTTGCCTTCCCATGAGCAATGCATGAGAGTTCCCATTGCTTCACATCCTCGCTGGCCTTTGGTGTTGTCAGTGTTCTGGATTTTGGCCATTCGAGTAAGTGTGCAGCGCATCTCGTTTTAATTTACAGTTTCTTCATGACATATGATGTCATTTTTCATATGTTTCATTTTCATTTGTATATCTTCTTTAGTGAAGTGTCTGTTAAAATCTTTGGCCCACCTTTATTTGGATTGTTTGTTTTCTTATTGTTGAGTTTTCAGAGGGCTTTGTATATTTTGGATAGCAGTCCTTTATCAGATATGTCTTTTACAAATATTTTCTCCCAGTCAGTGTCATGTCTTCTAATTCTCTTGACAACATTTTTTGCAGAGAAGTTTTACATTTTGATGAAGCCCAGTTTATAAATTATTTTTTTCATGGATTGTGTTTTTGGTGTTACATCTATAAAGGCATCACCATACCCAATGCCATCTAGGTGTTATCCTATGTTATCTTCTAGGAATTTTACAGTTTTGCATTTACACTTAGGTCTATGATCCATTTTGAGTTAATTTTTGTGAAAGTTGTAAGATCTGTATCTAGCTTCATTTTTTCACATGTGAATGTCCAGTTTTTTCAGCAATATCTGTGGTAAAGATTATCTTTGCTCCATTGTATTGACTTTGCTCTTATGTCAGAGATCATTTAACCATATTTAAGGGTTCTATTTCTAGGATCTCTGTTCTGTTCTGTTGACTCTGTTCTATTTGTCTATCCTCTTGCCAGTACCACACTGTCTCGATTACCGTAGCCTTATAGTAAGTTTTACAGTTGGGTACCATCAGTTCTCCACCATCAGTCCTCCACTTTGTTCTCCTTCAGTGTTGTGTTGGTTATTCAGTGTCTTTTGTCTCTCCACACAAACTTTAGAATAAGTCTGTTGATTTCCATACAATAACTTGCTTGGATTTTCATTGGAATTACATTGAATCTATAGATCAAGTTGAGAAGAAATAACATCTTAACAATATTGGATCTTCCTATCTATGAATGTGGAATATATCTTCATTTATTTGGTTCTTCTTTCGTTTCATTCATCAGAGATTTGTAGTTTTCCTCATATAGAACTTGTATATATTTTGTTAGAAAATATATTTCTGGGGGCTGCTAACGTAAATGATATTATGTTTTAAATTTCACATTCCACTTGTTCATTGTTAGTATATAGAAAAGCAATTCACTGTTATATATTAACTTTTTATCCTACAACCTTGCTATTACAACTTCTTACGTCCATGAGGTTTTTTGGCAATTCTTTTGGATTTTCTATGTAGACAATCAAATCATCTGCAAATGACAGTTATATGTCTTCTTTCCCAGTATGTATACTTTTATCTCCCTTTCTGGCCTTACCACATTAGCAAGGACTTTGGGTACAATATTGAAAAGGAGGGATGAGAGGACACATCCTTGCTTTGTACCTGATGCTAGTGGGGAAGCTTTGAGTTTCTCAATATTAAGTGTGATGTTAGTTGTAGGGTTTTTATAGATAGTCTTTATCAAGTTGAGAAAGTTCTACTCTGTTCCTGGTTTACTGAGAGTTTTTATCACGAATGGATGTTGAATTTTGGCAGATGCTTTTTCTGCACCTATTGATATAATCACCATTTGATTTTTCTTTTTCAATCTATTGATATGATAGATTACATTAATTCATTTTCAAATATTGAAGCATCCTTGCATACCTGGAATAAATCCCACTTTGTGGTGGTATATAATTCTTTTTATACATTTTTTTATTTGACTTGCTAAAATTTTGCTGAGAATTTTTGCATCTATGTTCACGAAAGATATTGGTCTGTAGTTTTCTTTTCTCATATTGTCTTTATCTGGCTTTGATTTTAGGATAATATTGTCCTCGTAGAATAAGTTAGGAAGTATTCCTTTTGCTTCTATCCTCTGAAAGAGATTGTAGAGAATTTGTATGAGTTATTCCTTAAATGTTTTGTAGAATTTACCAGTGAACCCATCTGGGCCTGGCATTTTCTGCTTTGGAAGGTTATTAATAATTGATTCAATTTCTTTAGTAGATCTAGGCCTATTCAAATCATCTATTTCTTCCTGTATGAGTTTTGGCAGGTTGAGTCTTTCAAGGAATTGGTCCATTTCAGCTAGATTATCAAATTGGTGAGCACAGAATTGTGCACAGTATTCCATTACTATCCTTTTAATTTTCATGAAATCTGCAGTAATGTCCCTCTTTCATTTCTGATATTAGAAATTTTTGTTCTCTCTTTTTATCTTAGTTAGCATGGCTAGAGGTTTGTTGACTTTACTGATCTTTTCAAAGAATCAGCTTTTCGTTCCATTGATTTTTCTCTGTTGATTTCCTATTTTCAATTTCATTGATTTCTGCTCTAATTCTTATTATTTATTTTCTTCTGCTTACTTTGGATTTAATTTGCTTTTCGTTTTCTGGTTTCTAGGGTAAAAACTTAGATTATTGATTTTAAATATTTATTCTTTTCTAATATATGCAGTCAATGCCATAAACTTCCCTCTAAACACTGCTTTCAGTGCATCCCACAAATTTTGGTAAGTGGTGTTTTCATTTTCATTTAGTTCAAAGTATTTTCTAATTTCTATTGAGATTTCTTCTTTGACATGTGCTATTTAGAACTGTGTTGTTTAATCTCCACGTATTTTGGGATTTTCCACTTATCTTTCTGTTACTGATTTCTAGTTTAATTCCATTGTAATCTGAGAGCATACATTGCATGATTTATATTCTTTTATCTTTTTTTTAAAGACTGGCACATGAGCTAACTTCTGTTACCAATCTTTTTCTTCTTCTTCTCCCCAAAGCCCCCCAGTACATAGTTGCTTATTCTAGGTGCAGGTCCTTCTAGTTGTGGCATGTGGGATACCACCTCAGCATGGCCTGATGAGCAGTGCTATGTCCGCACCCAGGATCCGAACCAGCGAAACCCAGGGCTGCTGAAGTGGAGCACGTGAACTCAACCACACGGCCACAGGGCCGGTCCCTTCTTTTCCTTTTATTAAGGTGTGTTTCAGGGCCCAGATTGTGGTGAATGTTCCATGTAAGCTAGAGAAAAATAGGCATTCTGCTGTTTTGGATGAAGTAGTCTATAGTCTATAAATGTTAATTAATTGATGGTGCTGTTAAATTCAACTATATCTTTACTGATTTTCTTTCTGCTGGATCTGTCCATTTCTGAGAGAAGAGTGTTAAAGTCTCTCACTGCGATAGTGGATTCATCTACTTCTCCTTGCAGTTCTTTCAGGTTTTTCCTCGTGTAGTTCGATGTTCTGCTGTTAGGTGCATACACATTAAGAATTTTCATGTCCTCTTGGAGAAATTGACCCCTTTATCATTACGTAATGCCTTTCTTTATTCCTGATAACTTTGCTTACTGAAGTCTGCTTTGTCTAAAATTAATATAGCTACTTCTGCTTTTTTTTGGTTACTGTTAGCATGGTATATTTTTTCTAACCATTTTCTTTTAACCTATATGTGTGTTCATATTTAAAGGGATTTCTTGTTGATGACATATAGTTGAGTTGTGTTTTTTGATCCACACTGACAATCTCTGTCTTTTTCTTTCTTTTTTTTTTTTTTGGTGAGGAAGATGGGCCCTGAGATAACATCTCTTGCCAATCTTACTCTCTCTCTCTTTTTTATTCTTGCTTGAGGAAGATTGTCGTTGAGCTAACATCTGTGCCGATCTCCTTCCATTCTGCAGTTTGGACACCACCACAGCATGGCTTGATGAGCAGTGTATAGGTCCACGCCCAGGATCCAAACCCATGAACCCCAGGCAACCGAAGCAGAGCACACAAACTTAACTGCTACACCACCGGTCCAGCCCCTGAAAATCTCTGCCTTTTAACTGGTGCATTTAGACTGTTGACATGCAAAGTGATTATTGGCATAGTTGGACTAACATCTGCCATATTTATTATTGTTTTATCTAGTTGCCCTTGTTCTTTGTATTTTTGTCTTCCACTCTTTTTCTGTCTTTTGTGGTTTTAATTGAGCATTTTCTATGATTCCATTTCCTTTCCTTTTTTAGCATATCAGTTATAGTTCTTTTCAGTGGTTGCCCTAGAGTTTGCAATACGCTTTTACAACATCCAAGTCTGCTTTCAAAAAACACTGTACTGCTTCACGGGTAGTGCGAGTACATTATAACAACAAAATAATCCTAATGTCTTCCTCCTGTCCCTTGTATCATTGCTGTTGTTTATTTCACTTATATATAAATATACATAAGGACATATATATGTGATATATATTTTGCTGTTGTTAGTGCATTTGAGTCGATGCCAACTCCTAGCAACCCTGTGTACGATAGAGCAGAGCCCTGCCTGGTCTTTTGGGCCATTTTCTCACATACTGATGCTGTATCAGACATTGATCTGTTGCTATTCGCAGGATTTTCATGGTCAATTTTTTTTTTGAAGTGAGTGGCTATGTCCTTCTTCCTAAACTGTCTTAGTCTCAAAGCTCTGCTGAAACCTGTCCACCATGGGTGACCCTGTTGATATTTGAAATACACATGGCATAGCTTTCAGCATCACAGCAACAGTCAGCCACTACAGTGTGACAACTCACAGACAGGTGGCATGTTTCCTTGACTGGGAAATGACCCTAGGCTGCAGCACTGAGTATTAACCACTAGACCACCAATGACATATATAAGTATACAGAATTCAATACATTGTTGCTATTATTATTTTGAAGAAACTGTTATCTATTAGATCAATTAAGAGCAAGAAATGGTGAAATGGGTGAAGGTGGTCAAAAGGTACAAACTTCCATTATAAAATAAATAAGTAATGGGGATGTAATGTATAGCAATGGTGACTATAACTAACAATCCTGTATGAGAAAAAGAATGAGAAAATAAGTGTTTAATTTTACCTCCACTCAATTCCTTCTTCAGTTCTCTTCCTTACTTTTTGCAGATCTGAGTTTTTGACCTATCTATTTTTCCTCTCTCTAAAGAACTTCTTTTTAACGTTTCTTGCATGCCAGGTCTACTGGCAATAAATTCTCTCACTTATTGTTTGTCTGAAAAGGTCTTTATTTCTCCTTTACTTTTAAAGGATAATTTTGTAGGGTACAGAATTCTTGGGTGGTGGGGTTTTTCTCTCAACACTTTAAATGTTTCACTCCACTCTTTTTTTGCTTGCATGACTTTTGAGGAAAAGTCGAATATAACCTTATCTTTGGCCCTCTATAGATAAGGGTTTTTTTTGCCTCTGGCCTCTTTGAGAATTTTTGCTTATCTTTGATTTTCAGTAGGTTGAAAATGATATGCCCAGGTATATATATTTTTTAGCATTTATCCTGTTTGCTGTTCTATGAGATTTTGGTGTCTGACATTAACTTGGGGAAATCTCATTTATTACTGTTTCAAAGATTTCCTCTGTTCCTTGCTCTCTTTCTTCTCCTTCTAGTATTCCCATTATGCATATGTTACACCTTTTGTAGTTTTCCCACAATCCTTGGATACTTCATTCTACTGTTTATCAGTCTTTGTTCTCTTTGCTTTTTGGTTTTTGAGAGTTCTGTTGATATACATCCTCTAGCACAGAGATCTTTCCTCAGCCACATCGAGTCTGCTGGTAAGTCCATCAAAGGCATTCTTCATTTCTGTTACAGTGTTTTTTATCTCTAGCACTTCTCTTTGGTTCTTTCTTAGGATTTCAATTTCTCTGTTACATTGTCCATCTGTGCTTGCAGGCTGTCTACTTTATCCATTAGAGCCCTCAGAGAATTAATCATGATTGTTTTAAATTCCCAGTCTGATAATTCCAACATCATTGCCATGTTTGCTTCTAGTGTCAGAGGAGGGGAAGCATTCTATAGTCCTATGATTAGATCTTTGCCTTTTAACAAGCCTATGACTCTGGACTATGAACTTCACAAATGCTTCTCAGTGTTTTTATCCAGCTAAGGTGGAACAAGATGACTAGAGTAGGTTGGAGTTGAGCATTTACCTTCCCTGGGTCAGTTAAGCTTTGATAATCCCCCAGCAAGTTAGGCTCTGGTTAACCAGTTTCCCGAGGTCAGTCCTTGTTAAGAAGAACAGAGTGCTCTGGCATATTTCAAAAATTATTCCTTTTCCACTCCTTCTGCCAAAAGCATGAGGGGATTTTTCATTGATATTTACTGTGAGAACCTGGTCAAGCTCCCAGAGGTAAACCCCACAATATTGTGGAGGCCCTCCTACGGCTGTGTCCCTCTGGAATTTTTAACTCTCACACTTGTCTGCCCTGAGCCTCTGGCAATTCATCGATACAGCTCAGGTTTCCCTGCTGCACCACCAGTCCCTAGGCAGTTTCCTCTGTTGAGTCTGTCCTGGGAAGCCACGACTCCGTATTTGCCCGTCTGTCTCTCCATTCTTAGGAGCAGTGGTTTTCCCGGTGTCCTCCCCTCTCTTATGAATCCAAGAAGAGTTGCTGATTTTTCAGTCTATTCAGCTTTTTTCCCTCTGTCTATCATTGATTTCGACAAATACCTTGAGGGGAAAACCACCAAACGTTGAGCTTATTTTACATGGTTTACTTCTCTCAGGGGTTTTTGCCACTTAATTCCTAGCTATGTTGGTATCTCTTTAATGCCTTTAACAGCTGTTTATTTTGCATTATATCTGGAGTTGAAAATTTTTCTTGGCAGAAGTCTTGGTCTGCTTCAAGCTACCCTATTTTGGTCAGACTTAGAAATCCCCTCTAATTTTCATTTTATTAGAGACAGAATAACATAAAGAAACAAGTCTAGAATTAGGAAAATCTATAATCCATTCCTGGCTCTGTCACTTACTAATTTTGAGAACTTGAACCTGTTTACTTAACCTCTTAGTGGCCAAATTTAAAAAGTCATATCACTGTTAGAGTTGACATTTTAATGAAGAAAAGAAAAGTATTAAGAACAAATAAATACATTACAAAATGTGACGAATGCTATAAAGGAATTACAATTATGCATCATTGGCATATAGATATTATTTAATGATATAGGAATAGATTGTATCCTTTATGGAAATGGGATAAAGAACAGAAGAAATTCCAAAACAAAGTTCTGAAAAACTGCATCAACATTTTAAAATTGGGTTGAGAAGGAGAATTGAGGACAAGTAGTAGGTGAGAAATTGTGGGGCTGTGGCATGACAGAAGCTGGGAGGGAGAATGTTGCCAGAACAAAGAGTTGGACAGCTTTGTCAAATACTGCTTCGATATGAAGTAAGATGAGGGCGAAATATTGACTATTGAATTTGACAGAGTAAAAATTGTTGGAAACTTTGACAAGAGCAATTTCAGTAGATTTTTGTGCACAAAACCAGATGGAGATGAATTGAAGAAGGAATTAGAGAGAAAGAAAGGGAGATAGCCTGTTTAGACAACTTTTTCAAGAAGTTCAGCCTTGAAAAGAGGGCAGGAAGTGGGGCTATGCTTACGAAATCTCAACAGAGTTCTTCTCGAGACACGCCCTTTCCATCTCGAGAGCTGCAGAGGTCCTCAGTCTCAGTACTGGTTTTGTCTTTCCCTCCTCTTTTCCAATGAGCCCTTCCATTTGTCGCCCATGCATACAGCTTCTCTTTCTCCTTTTCTTTTGCTTGGTGTTACAACTAATATCTTGGTCCAGCCTTTTCTGTTTCTCACTGAAGTTGAGCTTTTTCATTTTTTAAATGATATTTCAGATTATGGTTACTTTAGATAAATTAGCTGGTAGTTAATATCTTCTGTTTATTTAAACTTTCAAAATAGTACAAAAATCTGTCCTAAAACAGTGTAATCAAATTGCTGAGTTCCTATAACAGATTCAAAAGATAGATGTCAGACAAAGTAGCATGGTGGAGTAGAAAATTCACAGGATTCTGAGCCAGAAAAATGCTGAGTTCAAGTCCAACCTCTGTGTGTCTTCTGAGGAGACTTTATTAATCTTAATTTTATAGATTTTATATACAGAAAGATTTATATAGATTTATCCATGTGTATTATATATAAATTATATATATTTTATACACAAAATATATAGTTTTAAATATATATTTAATTCATCTAATCTTTAATTATATTTTCATATATGTGTGTCTATCTATATCTATCTATCTATCATCTACATCTCTTCTTAGAGATTTATTGAGAAGCCTTTATGAGATATTCGAATACTGGCCATGCAATAAAGAGTTCCTTTTTTCTTCTTTCCTCAGCTCTCCGTCTCTTTAACCAGCACTACAGCTCTAAAAAAGATCTATCCTTCTCTCTTCCTTTTCCCAGTTTCTCTTATTATTGACAATGTCTCTTGCTATTGGCAACTCATCTTTCTTTCTCCTAGACATCATTCAGTTCAATACAATCAATTAAAAAATTTATTTTGCAACATCCTGGGTCACTCACCAGGCTATTTTTGAAACTCATTGTCTCCTTTCATTTCATAGGCTACTCACTGAGCCTGCAGTTCTAAAAACTGTTTCTTTCTCTATCACTACTGTTCAAATTATGTCAATAAGCATTTGAAAGAACCCGCCTTTCTCACACTCACCTAATTCTTACTTCTCTCCCCTGACTTCCACCCAGCCTCTGCCAAATCACTCTGCAGTTTCATATTATTGTCTGAATCCCTTGCTGCTCTGTCTGCATTTTTTAGATTTAAAGTATTCTGCCTTCTCTCAAGTCCTCTCCTCAGGGCTCGCTACATAATTTGTTGGGCCCAGAGCAAAATGAAAATGAGATTCCCTTGTTCAAAAAACAGGAAAAGGAGTGTAGTTAAAAATGTGAAACTATAAAGGCTTTCCTTTAAAAACATTTTATTACTCATAAAATGTAATGAGGCAATATGGTATTTCTTAATCACAACATAACGTTAACACAAAAAGAGCAGGGATGCCTCCAGGCTCTGCCTTCATGCTCTCCTGAGGCCACAGCCAATGCTGCCAGTACTGCTGCTTCTGCTGTTGCCACTCCTGTCGCCACTGCCAATCTGAGCCTAGGTCCCAGAACTGACTACCCGCTCTGGGTCCTGCAGTGTCCCAGACCATCCAAGGCACATGTGTGTGCTAGGCAGCCACACCAACTGTTGGGCATGCATGGTGCCCACTGCCTGCTGTGCACACGGGCTTGATTCATGCATGCGTGTGCTGTTGCCTGGCATGTCTCCTCTGCTCATGCACGTGCTCCAGCGTCCCATCAGATTTCGTTTACAAAACGTGAGTCCAAGGATGAAATTATTAAGAACTTCAAGATGGCCCCAGCGAACATTAAACCAAGTGTGGAGCCCTTCTGAGAAGGGGGCGCCAGGCGACTGCCTTGGTTGTAGGCCCATGAAGCTGGCCCCACTGCCTGCCCACTACTGCAGGGTCCAAGGAGTGCTGGCAGAATCTAGCTGGCATGTTTAGGATGGACAGACACTAAACCAGCATACTTTTCTTTCTTCTTGACTTTTGAGTTAGAGTTAAGAGAGGCTCAGGACCCATGTTTTCAAGGTTTACATTCCAGCATAGACTCTTTTTATTAATGTGACCTTGAGTTTGTAATATTTATTTCCTGTACCTCAGTTTACTTATGAGTAAAATGAACATTCCTTTAGTTTTTAAAAAAGTGAGAAGTTGTGAATGAGACATTCTCTACCCGCCTCAAGGACCTCCTGATTTCTCAATTCAATCCACGACTCTACAAGTGCCTGTTTCCTTCCAGCTATAAAATGGGTGGATTCACAGAGAAGTCATCTTGATTTGAATCCAGATGGATGAAAACTAGTTTCCCAAATGCATGAGGAGAAGAAAGAACATTTTCAAACAGCCTGTGTATTAGCACAGAGGTGAAAATTTAGGACATGTGGCAGGAACTGTCACAGTTAGGAAATTTGGAAGAGGTGGCTGAAGGACAAGAAGGAAGCAACTGCAGATGGAGCAGCCAGGTCACAGGGCCTTGGAGCTTCGTGAGGAATTTTGGACTGGACCTAGGGAGGTCTTGGAAAGACTTTTAAGCAGAAGAATGGCATGGGCACTTAGTGTTGGTAGAAAGACCACTTTGCCAACAAACGAGAGCGTGGATTAGAAGACACAAAAGTTTGCAGTGGGGAGACTAGGATTTCAGGGGGCAGTGCAGATTTGGGGATGAAAAAGAGGGCCTTGATTTGGATATGTCCCAATAGGACAACTGAGTAGCAGTGCTCATTGGAACTGTGGCTCAGGAAGTAGGAGGACAATCAGAGTTGGGCGTGTAGAATTAGGAGCTGTCTGGATTTGGACATGCAGCTTATGAGCGGAGAGGGTGAAGAGTGAGGTGAGGGAAGATGGCTGAGGGTTGAACATGGAGGTTTAGAGGACGGACAGAAGAGAAGCAAACTGCAATAGTCACTGAGAAAGAGATATGGAGGAGTGGGAATTAGGAGAAGAGGAGAGCAGAGTGGCCTCTGAAGCTATGTCCTGGGCAAAATAAGTGTGGAACAGTGTTTGATAAAATGGATGAGTGGCAGGGATGACAGGAAATGAATGGAAACATTCATTTGAAATGACGGGTAGTTGAATGGAAACACATCAAGCACTTGCCACATGCCAGGCGCTTCTTCTGGCTTTAAATATGCACACTCCATTTGTCTTGTCAATGGCCTTCCAGGGTGGATACTGTAATCCGCATTTGACACATGAAGAGAGTGAGGGGCAAAGAAGTTCAGACACTCAAGTTCCACTCTGGGGCACGTAGAGCAGGAGTTCTAACTGCACACCTAGGTCAGGAGACGTACCCCTCATTCTACTCTGCCCACTCTTTGTACATGCTGCTGCAGCCAAGATCTAGCTGCAATGTGATGCCTTCTGGGACGCCTTCCTCCACCCTGCCCATCCTGAGACATACAGCCTGGGGCTGAGGCAGCACCGAGTGAGACGAAGGGCACAGACTCTAGAACCTGACTTCCAGGGTTCAAATCCCAGCCCCACCACTCACCTGCTGCATGATATCATCCCCTTAACCTTGCAGGGTCTAGAAGGCAGGGTTGTCAACATATATACACATATGCAAGATTACCATATTATGATGTTTATACCAACGAATATATATGAATCTATTTAAATCTCACAGCACACATATGATGAAAGGACAGTTATTCCCATTCGCAGTGAGGACGCCGAAGCACACAGAGGTTAAGGAACTTGCCGAAGGTCACTGAGCTCAGGGGTTTGCTGATTCTCGCTGTGGCCCGGGCCCTGCAGAGCCAGCATTCCCTTCTTTTGTGTACTCCCCAGGCCCTGCTCTCCTTATGTTGAACCAAGTCTCAGAGTCTGACCACGTCTCCTACAGGGCTGAGCAGGGCCTTGTTCACGTTGAAGCCCAGCACCGGGAGCAGGGTCTGGCCCTCCATGATCCTCAATACTTACTTCACGGATGAACCAATGAGGGAAAAACAATGTTGAGGTTACCAGCTGAACCGGTTTGTTCTTTCGAACCCCAAAAGGTACACAGGACACACCAGGAGCAGAAGCACCACCCCTCAGGTGTGTCTAGTCTCATCACAGCTTGTTTTCGTCCTTGAGGAATTACTCTCTTCTGACCTATCCGTGGGCAGGCTGTGGGGCTTTTGGCAAATGGCCAAAACCTCTCTGAATCTCAGCTTCAAACCTGTGAAGCAGCCTTCTCAACAGGGATTATTAAGCATGCTACACGCTGAAGCACGTGGTAGAGGACTTTTTTACATTTTATTTTATTGTGGTAAGAGCACTTAACACAAGATTTACCCTCGTGACAAGTTTTTAAGTGTATGACACAGTATTGTTAACTATAGGCACAATGTTGTACGGCGGATCTCTAGAACTCATTCATCTCGCTCAGCTGAAACTTCATGCCCACTGACTAATATCTCCCCATTCCCCCTCCTCCCAGCCCCTGGCAGCCACCCTTCCACTCTTTACTTCTGGGAATTTGACTATTCACTTACTTCATGTAAGTAACTATGAAATGAGCATGAAATCACACAGAATTTGTCTTTCTGTGACTGGCTTGTTTCATTATCATAACGTCCTGAAGTTTCATGTATGTTAGAGCATATTACAGAATTTCCTTCTTTTTAAGGCTGAATAGTATTCCATGTTATATGTATCTACCAAATTTTCTTTACCCATTCATCTGTCAATGGACATTCAGTTTCCTTCCATTTGGAACTTTTATGAATAGGGCTGCAGTGACCATGGAAGTGCTGCTGTCTCTTCAGGATCTTGATTTCGATTCTTTTGAATAAATCCCCAGCAGTGGGACTGCTGGATCACATGCCAGTTCTAGTTTCAGTTTTTTTGAGGAATCTCAATACTATTTTCCATAGTGGCTGCTCCATTTTGTATTCCTACAAACAGTGTGAGAGTGTTCCAATTTCCTCACATCCTTGCTCTTTTGTTTCTCGATAATAGCTATCCCGGCAGGTGTGAAGGGATGTTTTACTGTGGTTTTGATTTGCATCCATGATGGTCAGTGACATTGTTCATTTTTTCATATACCTATTGGCCATGTGTATGCCTTCCTCAGAGAAATGTCTATTTGAGTTCTTATCCCATTTTTTAATCAGGTTATTTGCTTTTTACCATTGAGTGATAGGTGTTTCTTATATATTTTGGATATTAACTCATCAAATATATAATTTGAAAAATTTCTTCCCATTTCATAGGTTACCTTTTCACTCTGTCAATTGTTTGCTGGGCAGAAGCTTTTAATTCTGATATATTCCCGTTTGTTTATTTATATTTTTGTTGACCATGCTTTTGGTGTCACATCCACAAAATCATTGCCAAGACCAATGTCATAAAGCTCTTCCCCTATGTGTTCTTCCAGGACTTTTACAGTTTTGGGTCTTATCTGTAAGTCTTTCATTTATTTTGAGTTGATTTTTGTGTATGGTGTAATATAAGGGTCCGATTTCATTCTTTTCCCAACACCATTTTTTGAAGAGACTATCCTTTCCCCATTGGGTATTCTTGCTACCCTTGTCAAAGATCAGTTGGTCATACATGCGTGAATTTCCTTCTGGGCTCTTTATTCTGTTCCATTGATGTCTGTCTTTAGGCCGGTACCATACTATTTTGATTTCTGTAGCTTTGTAATGTATTTTGAAATCCAGCTTTTTTCCCTCAAGATTGATCTGGCTATTAGCCAATTTTTTAATTCTTATGTGAATTGTAGAATTGTTTTTTCTATTTCTGTAAAACTGTCATAGTATTTTGAGAAGGATTGCATTGAATCTGTAAGATCACTTCGGACAAAATGGACATTTTAAATAATATTTAATCTTCAAATCCATGAACACAGGATATCTTTCCATTGGTGACTTCTTTAATTTTTTTGATCAATGTTTTGTAGTTTTAAGTATGTAAGTCTCTCATTTCCCTAATTAAGTTATTCCTAAGTATTTTATTCTTTTTGGTGCTGTTGTAAACGGGATTGTTTACCTAATTTCCTTTTCAGATAGTTTGTGGTTAATATATAGAAACACAATTGACTTTTGCATGTTGATTTTGTATCTTGCAACTTTACCAAGTCTATGTATTAGTTGTAACAGTTTATGGAGTCTTTAATGCTTTCTGCCATAAGTTCATGTTGTCTGCAAGCAGGGACAATTTTACTTCTTCCTTTTAAACTTGGATGCCTTTATTTGTTTTTCTTTCCTAATTGCTCTGGCTGGGACTTCTTGTAGTATGTTGAATAGAAGTGGTGAAAATGGGCATCCTTGTCTTCTTCCTGATCTTAAAGGAGAAGTTCTCAGTTTTTCACCATTGAGCATGATGCTGGCTGTGCGCTTTTCATATATAGCCATTATTATGTCGAGACACCTTCCTTCTATTTTACCTTGTTGAATGTTCTTATCATTCAACATGAAAGGATGCTGAATGTAGTCAGCTGCTTTTTCTGCATCTATTGAGATGATCATCTGATTTTTATCCTTTAGTTTGTTAATGTGGTGTATCACATTAATTGATTTTTGTATGTTGAACCATCCTTGTATCCCAGGGATAAATCTCACTTGGTCATGGTGTATGATCCTTTTAATGTGCTATAGGATTCAGTTTTCTAGTATCTTGTTAAGGATTTTTGCATCTACATTCATCAGGGATATTGGCCTGTAGTTTTCTTTTCTTGTGATATCTCTGTCTGACTTTGGTATCAGGGTAACACTGGCCTCACATAATGAGTTTGGAAGTGTTCCACTGTCTTCAAGTTTTTGGAATAGTTTGAGAAAGATTGGAATTACTTATTCTTTAGATGTTTGGTAGAATTCATCATTGAAGCCATCAGGACTTTTCTTTGCTGGGAAGTTTTTGATTATCGATTCAACCTCCATGCTAGTTATATGTCTATTCAGATTTTCCATTTCTTCATGATTGAGCCTTAGTAGGTTGTATATTTCTAGGAATTCATCAATTTCTTCTAGCTATTCATTTTATTGGGATATAATCATTCATAGTATTCTTTTATATCCTTTTTATTTCTGTGGCATCAATTATAATGTCTCTTATTTCACCTCTGAATTTATTTATTTGAGTACTCTCAGTTTTTTTCATAGTCTAGTTAAGGATTTGTCAATTTTCTTTATGTTTTCAAAAAACCAACTCGGTTTCATTAAGACATTTTTTGTTGTTTTGTTTTAATTTCAGAGTACCTTCTGCACATACACCAATTTTTCCAACATCAGCAATGGATTCCTTCTGGCCCTGGATATTCTGTGCCTTCAAATGTTTCTCCCTCTTACCTCTTAAAATAAACAGCACTTTGGAGCTTAAACTTAGGGGCAGAGCTGTAGATTGCATAGGAAGCTCATCAAATTTTCCAAGGCCCACTAGAGTGTTTCTCTGAAACATCAGCCTCTAGCAAGTTAAAGGGCTACCTATGATGATTGGGCTCTTTCTGGTCCCCAAAATGGCCCTCTGTTCTGGAGGCAGCTCCACCAAGCTGGGGGTTTCTCAGTAAAGTGGTGGAATCTCCCAAGAGTCTGTGTTAAGGCTTTGGTGGCCATCTTTTCACTATAAATTCCCAGGGCTTGGTGTATTCTCTGCGGTCCCTGGCTGACTATATCCCAAATCCTCTCCACTGTAAGTAATCAGCTGGGAGACCTGGTTCTGCTTGAGATGCAGATTGCTTGGGCTAATAATCACGTGCAGCAGCTTCTAGATTCCAGGAAGAATGGCAGTTGCTTCTCACCCAGCCCGATGGAAAGCAGGACGACTCATTCTGCAAGCATTCATTGAAGGGTGTGAAGACTGAGGATGTGCTTTGAAATCACACCCGCTCAGGATCTACTACTTATTAATTATGACTTTGGGCAAAACTTTCAACTTCTCTAAGCCAATAATTTTTTTCTTCATTTGCAAGATGTGAACAATATTTTCCTTCTGACATCATGTAAAGGTCATGTATAATTCATGTAGGAATTCCTTGAAGAAAGCCTGGCACATGGATGAGAATTGATAAATGGCAGCTGCTAGTTTTTTATGAAAGAAATAAACAAATGATCAACAAGGAATGTTAAGAATCACATTGTCTAATTTTCACACTTTTTTTCTCACACGAGGACATTGAGTCCTATAAACTCTATACATTCTAATTACTAAAAACATTTTTTCTGTTTTCTTCTTATTGTGAATATTGAAATTTTTTTTGCACTAGAGAGCCCCAACTTGGTACCCTAAATCATGTTTGTTCCTCAATTCAGAAACAACTGGGCAGACGTGCAGAGGCCATTTCATCTATTTCCATCAAGAGAAGGAAACAGGGAATGTGATAACTTGCAGCAGGGATGACAGCCCAGTGTTGCAGGAAGAGGTTGTTTTGAGTACAGTCTGGCGACCCTCACTAGATTGGCCTGTACTACATGAATTATTCAGTTCTAAAGAGATGGGGATTCAAGAAACAAGGAAAGCTATTTCACTAAAAACAGTATGAGAATTGGAGATTGAGGGGAAACCTTCCTTAGGGTCCAACATAGGAGAGTGTTGCATGAGTGGTGGTCAGAAGTACACTTGCCAAATGAGATGTTATGGGACATACTGGGGTGCCAGAAAAAAGCGTGAAAGAATTTGAAATGGAAAACAGGAAGGATTACTCATTGCCCTGTCAGGTGAACTCTTCTGGACTATTTCTACTTTTTGCTGCCTTTGAACTGTTTTACAAATCTGTAAATTGCAGAAAACTGATAATAATGCAAATGATTCTTGTCATAGAAATATGAATTAATTGTGTTCAGTGGAATGCAATTCTTGCGTTGTGGATATGCCATTTTGCATCTAAGTTAGTTTCAACATCTCTTCTCTGCCTACGCATGAGTGATACTTTGGATTCACCTCGAAACAGGTCAAAGAAACATCTTACTCATTATACTATTAATTTGCCAACATTATTACAATAAATTATTATATTACATTATTAATGAGTGAAATACAATATTTTACAAGTGTTCTGTTTATATCTGTATGAAAGACATGGTTATATCCTTGTTAAAAACCAATCTTTCCAGGGTTTTTGGACATTATTCACTGAGATGCCCAATGGGCTGACCCAACAGAAGCAGGTAAAATGTGTTGCCTGAGAAGAACACAGCAGATAAGTTATTCCACATTGGTGGCAGCAATGATTGGGAATTTTGTCTGACCATCTGATAATCTCCCTAAATGGACTGATGAATTGCAGAGATCTATTCTGTGTTGACCAAGAATCTGGTTTATTAGTCCTTTGTTTGTCATGGTGTCTATTTTGAGCTCAAATCAATTAAGGATGGCATGGTTACCAGGTAGAAATACAACACATCAAGATATAATAGAAGTCAGTTATAGCTCTACCAAACAAAATTAATTTGGGAGGAAACCATCCCCATTCATCATTTCCTCCAAGAAAATAACAGGCTCATTTCTACTCTGGCTTCCAGGGATAATGGAGTTTTTACATGAAAAGCCTCCAAGTCAAGAGCCCCTTCCCCTATAGACTCTAGCACAGTTCTCAGTATTAAAACCACTTTGGAGGCTGTTCCTTGAGCGAGAGTCTGTTCCATGAAACTAACGACAGAGAGAAATGTGTTGTGCAAGGAGTCGGTCCAGTGCCCTCTCCACCCCAAGGTTCAGCCCTCCTACACCTTTTGGTTACCCTGATATTAGGTATACAGTGTAAGACCTGGTGTAAGATATCTTCAGGGGCCCCATCCCCTTGTGTTCAAAGTCAACAGCTACCTCTGAAGCCCAGTTCTGGACAGGGCAGTGATGCCACTGGGTTCATACCAAACTGTGGTCTCTGGCTGACAGCACAGGCCTTTGGAGAGTTTTCTAGTCAAATGTGTCCTCATTTGCTCCACCCATATTTAGCTAATGAACTTCTGTGCTTTTGGGGCCCTCCTGGTTTTCTTTATCAGCAGGATTTGGTGAATGGCAGGAGACACTGTACAGGAAGCAGAGCAATATCACTCCTGGGTCTTCTGCCTCTCTTCGGACAGGTCTCCAGTTAGCCCCCCTGTGTGTAAATCCTGTCTCATTGCCTCAGACTCCAGATGTCCCTGGAGATAACCAAAATCTGGTTTTCAGAAACTATTTCTTCTGTGATTCAAGACCAGCCACTCCACTTCTCAGTGGTATGAAGTCCCCGAGCCTCAGATACAGGAAAATATCACAAGGCTGAGGCTCACCCCATGCGGTCTCATGTCCTGGCTTTTTCACCTATTGGTTAACCAGATCTCTCTAAATTTCAGCTTGGGAGAATGAAATTTATATTATAAGTGGATCTGTCATACAGCTAGATCATGAAGAGCAGAACTCAATCTTCCCAGGCTGTAGGCTTCACTTGCTGTGTTAGCCCACCCCGACTCTGGCAGAGCTAACAACTGCTTTTCTAGGCCCATGACCAGCAGCTGGGGCCGGGTAAAGAAATGAGGTGGAGCCAGGATGGGCTACACTTCCCTGCACATCCCCAGGCATTGTGTCCATGGTACCTGCATGGCAGCATCAGCCACGGGGACCCACGCATACTTTGCCTCTTCCTTTAGTGGGTCCAACTTCTTTGATACCTTCTTTGTGAGCAGCCACCCAACTGAGCCCTTCGGAGCAAAAGGATAGGAGACCACTGGATGCCCTTGGCTGCATCAAGTTTAGTGAGCTGAGTAAGAGGCCAGGGCAAGCCCCATGACTACTCAGCATGAGGGCTGGGACCCGGCTGTGGTTCAATTGCTGTGAGTGCCCTTGGAGGACGCATGTCATGACTGCTCCAAGTGCATGAAGATCTCGAGGCTGAGACTCTACCCTGACGGGAAAACTGTGTCAAAGACAAGATCTGGCATATTGTCATCAATTGTGGCTGGAGGAAGTCACCACGATCACCTCCTCCATCCACTGCACATGTTGTCTTTATGCTCAAAGACAAACCCATGCACACCTGCACCAGGAGGGCTCCCCTGTGCTCCATATTGACCCAACCATGCACAGAATGGGACCCTTGAAGAGGTGTGTGTGATGAGGGGGCCATCCCATTTCTTCCCACCTTGGGTGTATTCTTTCTTCTTTCCTACCATCCCACTTTCAATCGCTCTGTCTTCATTTATCCCCAGGCATCATGTGGCTGCACCATGAACACTCCCACCATTGATGATGAGTGGTCCCTCTCTTCTGCCATGAAATCACACAGCCAGCTACCATAAAGAGTATCCTGAGGAGGGTGGCCCTTTGGGAAGATTCTCGCCCAGAACTGAGACCTCATGGTCAAGTTCAAAGTTGTTCCTAGACAGCCTAATACCCCACACAGTTTGGTATGAACCCAGTGGCATCACTGACCCTGTCCAGAACTGGGCTTCAGAGATGGCCCTGACTTTGAACACAAGGGGATGGGCCCCCTGGAGATCCTCTTCCTAGGCCTTGCCTGGCCCTCGCAGGGTCCAGCACAGTAATGCCCTCATCCCTGAACACATGTTCTCTCCCAGTACCACCCAACTCTGTGTCCATCAGATACTGGCTACATTTTCTAAGTACAAAAAAAAGCCAGTTTTCCTGTCTCTGAGTTTATTTGGTGCTGAACTGAGTTGTTGTGGGTGGGGGTCAGCTGGGTAGACCCAGGACAGGAGGAAATTTTCATGTGCTTGTTCCCATTCTCATCCAGTGGCTGAAGAGTGTCCTCAGTCCTACATAGAAATATGTAAGGATTTCTTGCCCAAGCTTGAAACAGAAGGTCCGCCTTCCTCTCCCAGCTCTGCTAACACTTTGCTCTGCCCTTGCTGTCCTCTGGCATCCCTCTTTTAGGAGAAGCAAGAGGAGAGAAAGGAGACTGCTATACCCCCTCAGCTCACCTGGGTCTATGGTGTCCACCAGGAACTAGCTGAGGTCACTGCACACATATTCACGCAGAGTCCTGTGTCACTCACCAGGGACTGTTTGCACACTCATTGGGGTGAGCTAGAGGGAAGGTAGGTCACTGAGGCACACTTCCTTTGGGGAGGAGGTGAACAGGTCCAGAAAAGCCTCTCAGAGAGAAGCCCTGCGCACCCACAGACTGCTCTAAGGCTGTGCGAGGAAGCAGCAGGGCACAGGGACGGACTCCTCTCCACTGTCATTGATATCGAGCTCAGCGGGAAGAACAGACTTCCTCAGCAAGAGAACAGGGTCTTGGAGACTGGTGGTGGCTGTTCCTCATGAAGGATGCAGGGCCAGGGACTGCTCCCTCACTTCTGAGCTCAAGACCTAGCTACCCCAAATCTCCACATCCTACTTTTTGTGACATGTGAAGCACCAGGTAGAAGACCATGCGAATGGAGAGAGAGGAGGCAGCAGGTGCCCTCAAGCCACTCAAGTGCCAGGCCCCCGACCCTGCTCTGGCCCCCACCCCTCCTATCATCACAGCACACCCTGAGGGCGTTCATGACCTCAGTTTATCAGGGCCACGAAGCTGAAGCGCTTCCTACAGTCAGCCAGCCACACATTCTTTGTTTTCTTTGCATTTCGGCAAAGAGTCCAGTCAACCTGTATCACAAGGGAAGGGAATAGTGATGATGGCTTTGATGAAGGTTGACATCCTATGGTGGAGGCTGTGAATGCCCAGGGAAGCTAGGCCCATCATCAGGGTTTCCTCAATGGCTCTTCTGGGCAAGTTGCATCTGCACCTCCCTCTCCCCCGGGCTTCCACTCCCACGCCTACCTTCCAGCTTCAGTCTACTCACCCTTCACTTTGACATTGCCAAGGTCAATGTTCATTTTCTTTTTATTTATTTACATTCAACACTGTACTCTGTCGTGTATATGCCAGGTGCTGTTCTAAGCACTTTAGAAATCGTAACGCAACAAATTCTCCTACGCCTCCTTGACATAAGTGCTATCCTTGTCTCTGTTCATCAGATGAGGAAACACAAGTACATAGAGGTTGAGGACTTTGCTCAAGGTCACGAAACTGGCTCCCATGGCACATGCTGTCCCACTGGGCCGCCTCCGCCTCTCCTCTCTGCCTGCAGCCCAGCTCTGGGAGCCCCTGCTCAACCCTTTTCTCTGCACTCCATCGATGGGCTTTTCTCTCATCCTCCCCAGATCTCCACTAATTCGTTTGTTTCATCGCGTGGATGCTTGTCTATTGCCAGGCCCTACATACAAGCTGGGAACCCCACCTCCAGCTTTTCAGACATGGTTGATGCCTGGTGGGCTCACAGTCCAGAAGGAACCAGGTATCACCAACCCCTAAGGTGCACTCAGCCCCACAGGTAGCCCAAAGACAGCTTTGTTAGAATTATAACAAGATGCCCCTTGCCCATTTTTTAACTGCATTATTTGTTTTTTTGCTATCGAGTTCTATGAGTTCTTTATTTATTTTGTGTATTAACTCCTTATCAGATACATGATTTGCAAGTATTTTTTTCCTCATTCTGTTACGTTGACTTTTCATTTTGTTGATGGTTTCCTTTGCTGTGCAGAAGCTTTTCAGTTTGGTGTAGTGCCACTTGTTTATTTTTGGTTTTGTTGCTTGTGCTTTAGGTGTCATATCCAAAAAATAATTGCCAAGACCAATGTCAAGGAGCTTTTCCCCTGGAAGCTTTTCTTCCAGGAGTTTTATGGTTTCAGGTCTTACATTTAAGTCTTTAATCCATTTCGAGTTAAGTTTTGTGAAAAGACATTTTTCCAAAGAAGATATTCAAATGGCCACCAGATACATGAAACTGCTCAACATCACTAGTCATCAGGGAAATACAAATCAAAGCCACAATGAGATATTATCTTACCTTCGTTAGAATGGCTATTATCAAAAAGGTAAGAGAGAATAAATGCTGGTGAGGATGTGGAGAAAAGGGAATTCTTGTTCACTGTTGATGGAATGTAAACTGGTGCAGCCACTATGGAAAACAGTATGGAGGTCGCTCAAAAAATTAAAACTAGAACTACATATGATCCAGCAATTCCACTTTTGGGTATACATCTGAAGGAAACAAAATCACTATGTAGAAGAGCTATCTGCATTCCCATGTTCACTGCAGAATTATTCCCAAGAGCCAAGATAGGGAAACAATATAAATGTCCATCAATAGATGCATAGACAAACAAAATGTGGCATACTATATACATATTTATATCATTAGCCATAAAAAGAAGGAGATCCTGCCATTTGTGACAACATGAATGGACCTTGAGAGCATTATGCTGAGTGAAATAAGTCAGACAGAGGAAGACAAACACTGTATGATCTCACTTATATGTGGAACCTAAAATAAACAAACTCATAGAAAAAAAGATCATGCTTGTAGTTACCAGAGGTGGGGGCATGGGGTGGGAGAACCAGATGAAGGTGGTCAAAAGGCATAAACTTCCAGTTATAAGGTAAGTAAATACTGGGAATGCAACGTACGACATGATGACTATAGTTAGCACTGTATTATGCTGTTTGGTGTATTTGAAAGTTGCTAAGAGAGTAGATCCAAAAATTCTTACTACAAGGAAAAAAGTATTTTTCGTAACTTATAAGGTGATGGATGTTAACTAATTGTGGTAATCATTTTGCAATGTATATGAGTCGTCATTATGCTGTACATCTTAAAATTATACAGTGCTGTATGTCAATTATATCTTAACAAAACCAGAAAAATAAAAGCCACTATCAACAACAAGATGTCCTTTGCTACAGACTTGTAACTGCCATCTGTGAAAAACGAGTCCTGTTAAAATATGCGTCTATGACAACTACGAAGGTGAACTGTGTTCTATGCACAACCTCCACAGCTGTATGTGGCGCCCCTGGGAAGGGATGTGGAGGTTAGACAGGCCCATCCAAGTCTGGGGAAGGGCTAGCAAGGAGGTTGCGATTCAAAGGTGGAGTGGAGTGAAGAGGTAAAGGAGAGTTGGGAACTGTCCCAGGCAGAGGAAGCAGCCTAGGGGGACGAGGAGGGGCGGTCAGGGGCTCTGTACTGTGGAACTTAAACATTCCTTTGTCATAACCATGACTAAGTGTTCTACGCTTTCTCCACACATGGGCTTGAAGAAACGAAAATCAGTAAGGAGCATTTATAGGATTATGACCCTGTAGTATTTGAACACATAAAGTTCTGGGCAAAGTTCTCAATCTCTGGGCCACTGTAAGAAGAATGTTTCTAGAGTTGGACCTGAAATTGGAAGGAGCAGTCTATCTGTCTCTAAAACCACCTAGTTATTCTGTTTTCCAATCCTCCAGGCTGTGCGGGTAAGAGGTTTCAAAACTAAATACACCAGAACATTTTTTTAAGCAATGTTAGATATTTCCTGTCCCAAAATGCACATCACAGCCTGGGCTCCATGCCTGACACCCCTAGAGCAGCCATCTGGCCAGGATGACTCGGGGAGCCCCAAAAGAGCTGTCCACAGCCTGGAGCCTGCAACCCTCGGCATCCCCTGTGGCATCTCCCAGCAGTAAGAGGAAAGTGTCTCTCTCGTGTTGACAAAAGCATGTGAAAGTTTGGAGGGACAAAAGGAGAGGACCCCAGCCCCTTCTGAGTGGCCACTTTCTTCTCTGACCACTGTGGATCTTCAGTGGCTTTCCTTAGTCTTTTTAGAACATGGACACACAAACTGGTGCTGTTCCCCTCTTGCCTCTGCTCACTCTCTGACTCTCTACTCCGTTCCTTGCTGGCTCCCATGTCTCGTGGACACTTTCACCTGTCACTTTCTCTGGCCCATTCCTCCAGCTTTCCCACGTGAGAGAAAAGGAGATAGCAAACCCATTTCCTTCTTTCCGCTGATCCCCTTGAGTGGCACATGCAAGAAATGTGGAGGGAGGATTCAGGCACCTACACAGATCGTTCAGGCCTAAAACCCTCTGTTTGTTGCCTAACAGAAAAACACAAGAATCTGTTCTCTCGAGCTGCTATTTCACATTGCCTGATTTTCAATCCAGAAAAATCTAGAGCTGTAAAGGACACACAAGGTTACCTGTTACAGTCCCCTGACTCCCATGCTATAGATGAAGAGATGAAATTGAGACCAGGGAGGAGAAGGGACCAGCTTCTCCTCCCATTATGGGCTAAATTGGGTTCCTCCCCCAAAATTTCATATGTTGAAGCCCCAATACCCAGTACCCCAGAATGTACTGTTATTTGGAGGTAGGGTCTTCACAGAGTGATTAAGTTAAAATGACGTAATTGGGATGGGCCCTAATAGAATATGACTGGTCTCCTCATAAAAAGACCATGTGAAGCTACCAGGAGGAGATGGGTGGCCATCTACAAGCCAAGGAGAGAGGCCTCAGAAGAAAGTAAACTTGCCAACACCTTGTTCTCAGACTTCCAGCCTTAGGCCTGTGAGACAATAAATTTCTGGTGTTTCAGCCACTCAGTCTGCGCCACTTTCTCACAGCAGCCCTAGCAGACTAATACACCCCAAATACACAGCAGGAGGAGGTGGGCAGAGAAGCCCTGGGCCTGCCCCAGTTCTCTGCTCTGCCCACTCAGTCTCGTTCTCACCTGGATGCATCTCTCTCCTCTTCTAGCAGAGCACCCAGCATAAACATATTTGAATCCTGAAGCATAAATGGGTAGTTATTCAGGTAGAGAAAGGGAAGAAGAAAATATGTAAAGGGAAGGAAAAGGCATCATCAACATTTTGGGGCATCTCTCAGGCTGGCAGTGGGTCACTAGACGAAGCTGGGGGAGACCTAAGGAAAAGTCAGAGAGGGTCTGGAGACCAGGATGGAGCGTCAGGAGCAGGGCTGGGTCCTGGAACCTCAGATTTCCCAGGCAAGGATTTCCCATTGTCCTACAAACAATGGGTGCCCCAAAGGATTTTAGACAGAAAGTGATAATGTCAGATTTAGTATCAGACAGTTAATTCTGGCAACAGAGGAAACCAGGGTTATTGGATGGAGACCCCAAGCAGAAAACCCGTGGGGAGACTACTCCAATGGTTCCCATGAAGGGTGATGGCATTCTGCAGATCAGAGGGTGTCACATGAACAATAATGAGCTGGGATGGCCACATGTTGCCTTTCCTACTTCCCTTCTGACCCCCAGATGGCATGAGGAGGGGTCCAAGGGAGGTCAGGTGTGTTGTGCAGTCCCTCTGGGCAGGAGGGGAGCCCACACTCAGAATGTCAGAAAGACATTCTGACTTTCAGATTTAAAACAGCAAAGCAATTTGCAAAGTTTGAAGATCATATGATCCAGCAATCCCACTTCTGGGTGTATACCCAAAGGAAATATGAGAAAGATGATGTTCATTGCAGCATTATTCACAATAACCAGATATGGAACCAACTAAGTGTCTGTCAATGGATGAAAGGATAAATAAGATGTGTATATATAGGCGTGACATATATATACAGTGAAATATTATTCAGCCATAAGAAAGGAGGAAATCCTGCCATTTGTGACAACATTGATGGACCTCAAGAACATTGTGTTAAGTGAGACGTCAGAAAGTGAAAGACAAATACTGTATGATATCGCTTATATGTGGAATATAAAAAGGTGAAACTTGTAAAAACAGAGAGTGGAATATTGGTTACTAGGGGCTGCAGGATGGGGGAATTGGGGAGATTTGTTTGACGGTCTAAACTTGCAATAGTTAAGTTCTGGAGATCTGAGGCACAGCATAGTGATTACAGACAACAGTACTGTATTATAAACTTCAAAGGTGCGAAGAGACTAGATCTTAATTGTTCCCACCACAAAAAAGAAATAATTATGCGATGTGATGGAGGTGGTTAGCCAGCACTACAGTGGTGATCATACTGCAGTATATAAATGAATCAAATGAATACATTGTGTACCTTAAACATATACAATGTTATGTGTCAATTATTTCTCAATAAAATAAAACTTTGAAGAGCAGTTCAGAGCTCATGCATTTGAAAGCAGTCTTGCATGAAAGACATGGAGATCTTATAGAAACTGTAAGGACCTGTTGACAAAGTCTAACCAATAAAATCCACATGTTATTTACATTTGTTTCACCCAGCAAACTCTCAGCTCCCCATAGATATTGAGATATAGGAATAAGCTGGTAGTAATGTTACTTCATTGGGAGCATGTTGCATGTTCCTAAGCTAAGAGGTGACTGCGGCAAAGGTCTAGAAGGAGGCATTAAAGGCTTGAGTAGCTTGGAAGAAGATGGGAGAGGCAGCGCGTGGAAGCTCATTCACAGCAAGCTTACGAAATCAGGAGGACTTCATTACTTTTCAGTAATGTGATAACGTTCTGATAAAAGTAATTTACAGACAGACTCCAGGCAAAGCTTGGAAGCTGAGCCTACGGGTTTTAAAAAAAACCCCACAAATTCCAGCTGGGAATTGTGTCGAGTTTGTGTTTCAAGGTTGAGGTAGCTGCTCTCACATTTCAAAATTGTAATGCAGTAGCAGCAACCCCGGTTACAAACTCAGCAATCGGGAAGGAGTCCAGCGAGTTTCCACATCCCCAAGTCCCAAATCATGCAGAAGCAGGTGATTTTCTGTGAGTTTTGTGTCTGTTGACGTGCCATTGTCACGGGAGGGTGGCTGGACCTGATGCACACGGACCACAGATCCAGCAGGTTGGTGTTTGTTTTCACTCACAGACACAAATGGAACTTGGGATTCATTTTGCAAATGAGATGGAGTGGAAAGGGCAAACCTCATCTTTTATTTAATAAAACAGCAGTGTGATTCTAAATTAGTATTGGATGGGAAATTGGAGTTTTGGGCCGATGTAAAGGAATCAAATCTTCTGGGAGTGGACAAAGGAAGGCCTCGTCAGTCAGTGACATTTACTTTAGACCTACAGCTCTAGACAGACTTAGGAATGTGGAGGAGAGTATTCCAGGCATAAGAACTGCATGTGCAAAGGTCCTGAGGCAGAAAGGAGCTTGGCTGTTTCAGGAGAAGAGAGAAGGATGTCATGGCTAAAGCCTAGTGAGTGAGATCATTGAGACAGAAGCTGGAGTTGAATTGGGCTAAACCTTCATAATTCCAGGGCTTATAGACCTTGCTAAGAACTAAAAGAAAGTTCTCTGCCATAATGTGGGCATGTCACAGAGAATAATACAGATGAAATGTCTCTCCAGACGCCATGAAATGTTGGAAAAGCCCTGCCCAGGCTTACAGACGGAGCCATCAGAAATGGAAGACCTTCCTCTTTAGGACCCAAGCTCTTTCCCATGAGTAGCGTACAGTCTTGCTGAAATGGACACAGTGGACTTCAGTGTACTGATTGGGTGGAAGAGCTTCTGGAACATGTCCTGTCACGTACTACCACCATCCACCCAACGTCCACTCTAAGCCCAGAGAAAATATTTTCTTCACATTTTTTACTTTCCTCCGTTTTTTCCCTTCATTTTTCTGTTCTTCTTGCCCTCTGTCCCAATCTCTCCTTTGTGTCTTCTTTTCTTCTCCACTTTTTAACATCTTTATTGAGGTATGATTCACATGAAATAAAGTGCACATATTGATTTATACATACGTTCATGAAGCCATCACTGCAGTCAAGGTGGTGAATGTATTTGTTACCCCCAAAAGTTTCCTCCTGCCTGTTAGTCACCCATCCTCCGACTCTGCCCCACGCCCGAGCAGTTCAACAGATGTTCTTTCTGCCACTAATGATTAGTTTGCATTTCCTGGAGTTTATATGAATGGACTATTACATCGTGTATCCTTTGTGGTCGGGCCTCTTTTACCCAGTGTAATTATTTAGAGATTCATTCTTGTTACATGTAACAATAGTTCATTCCTTTCTTTTGCTGAGTGTTCTTACTGTGCGGAGATACCACAACTTGTTTATGCACCGATGTGTAGAAGAGCGCCAGGCCTGTTTTCAGGTGTGGCCTACGACAAATAAAGCTGTCTGAACACTCATGTACAAGTCTTTGTGTAGACATGTGCATTCATTTTTGAGAGGCAAATACCCAGGAATTAAACGGCTGGATCGTTTGGTAGGTGTGTGGTTAGCTTTTAAAGAAACTGACAAACCGTTTTCCAAAGCTATTGTACCATTTCACACACACCCCCCAGCAATGTATGAAAGTTCCAGTTTCTCCATATCCTCGCCAGCACTGGGCATGGTCATTCTTTTTATATGAGCCATTCTAACAAATGTGAAATGGTATCTCGTGATTTTAATTTGCACTTTTCCAATAACTAATGATGTTGGGCATCTTTTCATGTGTTATTTGTTCTTTGGTGAAGTGTCTGCTCAAGTCTTTTATCTACTCTTTTACTGAGTTGTTAGTTTTCTTATTTTTAACTGTTGAGAGCCCATCCGTACTGGGTACAAGTCCTTTATCAGATATTTGCTTTGCAAGTATTCTCGCTTGGTGATGGTTTGTCTTTTCAGTCTCTTCAGAGTCTTTCAAAGAAGTGTTTTTGATATTTGTGAGGTCAAATTCATCATTTTTTAATAGACTGTGCTTTGTGCTTTTGATGCTATAGCTAAGAAATCTTTACCTAACACAAGATCACAAAGATTTTCTCTTACATTTTCTTATAGAAGTTTCATTGTTTTAGACTTTACATTTAGATCTAAGGTCCATTTTGAATTAGTGTTTTTATTTGGATCAAATTTCATTATTTTTGCATATAGAGACCCAATTGTTCCAGCACCAAGTGTTGAAAAGACTCTTTTCTCCACTGAATTGCCTCTGCACTTTGGTCAAACATTTGTTGTCCCATATGTGTGGCTGTCTGTTCTGGACTCTATTCTGTTACATTGACGTACTTTTCTATCTTTATGTCAATACCACACTGTTTAGATTACAATGGCTTTATAATAAGTCTTAAAATTAGTTTGTGTTAGTCTTCTAACTTTCCTCTTCTGTTTCAGAGCTGTTTTGGTGATTCTAGATCTTTTGTATTTCTATATGAATTTTTAGAACCAGCTTGTAAATTTGTACAAGAAGGCCCATTGTGATTTTGATTGGGCTTACAGTGAATCTACAGATCAACTGGGAAACAGTTGACGCCATAACGATATTGGCCCTCTGATCCGTGAGCAGGGCATACCTCTACACTATTTAGGTATTTTTAAATTTTACTCAGCCATGTTTTCTACTTTTCACTGTACAGATTTTTTACATCTTTTAGCAGATTTGTCACTGAGTAGTTAATATTTTTGATGTTATTATAAATAGTACTACTTTTTAAAAATTTAATATTTTATTGTTCATTGTTAGCGTATAGAAATACAATTGATTGTTTATATTATCTTGTATCCTGCAAATGTGCCTAACTCACTTATTATTACCAGTAACTTTTTTTGTAGAGTCCTTCAAATTTTCTGCATTGGCAGTCATGTCAACTGTAAAGCAAAGCCATTTTGCTTCTTCCTTTCCCCTCTGGGTGCGCTGGCTAGAAGCTTCTGCACAATGCTGAATAGAAGTTACGTGGCCGCATCTCATTGTCTTCTCCTGATCTCTGCAAGAAAGCATTCAGTTTTCTCTGATCAGTAAGACATACACTGTAGGGTTTTTGTAGATGTTCCTTATTAGGTTGAGGAAATTCTTTTCTGCTCCTAGTTTACTGAAAGTTTGTCAGCAATGGAAGTTAAGTTTTGTCAAAATCACATTTTTTACATCAACTGAAATTATCGTATGTTTTTTCTTTTCTAGTTTGTTAGTGTAGTAAATTACACTGATAGACTTTCAAATGATAAACCAGCCTTGTGTCCCTGGGGTAAACCTCACTGGGCCATGATGTATCATCCTTTTGTATATTTTGATTTTTTTTTTTTTTTGCTAAAATTTTGTTTAGAATCTTATTTCGCGGGGGATATTGGTCTGTAGTTTTCCTTTCTTGTCATATTTCTGTCTGGGTTGGTATCAGCGTCGCACTGGCCTCTGGGAAGGAGTTAGGAAGTGTCCTCTAATTTTCTGGAAGTGCTTCTGTAGAATGAGCATCACTTCTTCTTCGGCACATTTCACTAGGGAAGCTATCTGGAACTGGAGGGGGTTTTGTGGAAAGGTTTTTCATTACAGATTCAATTTCTTTAACAGATGTAGGGGTCTTCGTATTATCCACTTCTTCTTGAGGGAGGTTTGGCAGTTGGTACACCATGATGCTCTAAGAAAAGTTGAATGTAGGGGAGAATGGATGAATGAAAAAGTGAAGGAACAAATGGTTCACTGTTTAGAGAAACTGATTATGTGTACATTTGGGTCAAAGTGGTGAATCATCCTGAGATGAGAAAGAAATCTCCTGGCTGCAGGTATTCTCTGAGCTAGAGAAGCTGATGCCAACTGTGGAGATATCAAGGGCTCTGCTGGGGTCAGCATTGGAAGTGTTTGAGGGGTCCCTCACCACAGGACCCCATCCCATTCCTCAGGAGCGCTGCATCCACCAGAACAGAGGGCCTCAGGATGCCCCTTAATTATTGAGAATACTCCTCTGGTGCTCAGGCCACAACAACTAAAGATCTCATGGGAATGGTGACCCTATCAGGTTGTGGAGCCTCTTCGAGAGTGTAAGTGAGGGCTTTCCACCCTTTACACAAACCCTCTCTCTCTGGGAGTAAATTGGCCCCCCCAATCTTACCGTTTCACTGATAAATTTTCCTCCCAAAATAAAGCCTTTGGTAATTGTTAAAACAGGTAGAGAGATGTCCCAAATAAGACAGCTAATGCTGTATTCACCTCTGGCCTTAAGGTACCCTGCTTCCCTGACACCAAGATAGAGTGGAGCAGGCAATGTGAGTGAGGTGTGTGTGTGTGCACGAGCGTATGTATGTGTGTGGGTGTGTGCATCTGTGCGTGTGCGCCTGTGTATGTAGGTGAGTTGGGTTTCTCTTTCAATCCAAGGAACTGGCAATGGCCAAGAGCTTCAGCCTGTCTCTGGGTGTGGGGTTCCATGTCCAAGCTTCCTGTAAAGGAGAGAGGCTTCCTGGCCAAGGCCCCACCTGAATACCGGTTCAAGTCTGTAACCTTGAGATGCACAATGGCCAAAATTGTCATTGATGAAGGAAGAACTTCACAATGGGTTTCTGAAATGGTTACAACAGCTTTTTATTATTAAAACAACCAAAGCCAACAGTTTCCCTTTACAACATGTATGGAGAAGAGAACATTGGAAAAACACCTCCCCACTGAGATACCACCACAAAATCAGGTCCATGCTGTGCCCCTCCCCATCTGGAGGAGAGCTAGAGGAATCTCAACAGGGTGATGTCCATTCCCCATGCAGCTCTGCCCTGCACCATCCCACTGGGCTGTGCAGTGCCCACTGCATGCAGCAAATTGCCCGCTGGGCTCTGACATTCTCTTTAAAAGACAAAAGCCACACACCTGGAGCCAGGGTCTGAAATGGGAAACTGATGTAATCATTGGAAGAGACTGTGGGATGGTCAGCTGAGCTTGCAGCCACTTTCCTATCTTGCAACATACATTCCTAGTTTAGCCAGAATCATCGTACCCCACATTCTCCAAAAGTGCCTCTTCCCATGGGCAGAAAAAGAACACAGTGTGTGTGCTGAGGTTTTTCTCCATTTGTCAAGTGTCACCAACAGTGGACATTGAATCCCAAACATCCCCTCAGAGAGCTTGCCACGCAATCAGTTTAACACAAAGATCAGATCAACACTAAAAAATATGTGTAGGTGAAGGTTTAAAAGCCACAGAGTCTCTTATGTAAATATTTCAAAATGTTCTCTCTCCTTGTGTCCCCTCACCACCCACAAATAAATAACACCACAAATCAAGGGATGAATTTAACAGGGAGTGAAAATGGGTGGACTCTGAGGGGCTTCTTTCTCTCACCAGTCACATGCCCCTTTCCCTCATTTCTACATGAATCAAGGGCCTTCGTCTTACTCATCATTGCATTTCCTGCCACGTCCAATATACTACCTGACACACAATAGAGACTTGGCACAGATCAAATCCATTCATTATTTTTTCTGTTTTACCTTTTGAGACAACCAAAACACAGAGAATAATCTCAGATGAGTTGAATTCACTGCATTCTTGATGGGTCCTAATTATGCTAAAGGAATCTTCTTATTCCTCCCCTACCCCCAGTATTTGTTTGACTGCCAGAATTTTTTCCTCTAGCACCAGTTTCAGCACTTTTATTTTGGCTTTCTTTCTTTGCAATAGTTTCTTCTCTCATAAAATGGGAATTCCCCCTTTTCCCTGCGAAATGAGGAAAGGAGTATGGAAAATGAGTATGTGACGATGCTGACATGTGATAGTGCTAGATTTATTCAGGGTGAGCTCTTTAGAGAGAAGGATCCTAAGAAGAATCTTCTGGTCCCTTCCATTCCATCTCGATGTCCCTATCTGCGTGAAGGCACGCTGCCTCCCACTGGGCTCCCACCTCCTCTATCCTTCTTCTCATTTCTTCTTTCCTCCTTTCTTTCATTCCTTCCTTCCTTCTTTCTTTCCTTCTTTTCTTCCCTCCTTCCTTCTTTCCTTCCTTGCTTCCTTCCCTCCTTCTTCCTTCTTTCCTTCATTCCTTCCTTTCCTAATTCATTCAACACCCCACAGTTTGACCATCCTAACACCTAGCTCTATCATGCCAGCTCTATCATTCTTACATGCTAGCTCTATCATTCTTACATGAGGGCTTTTATAGAGTATCCCCCTCCCCTCCCCCAATTATATGATATTGAAACTTTTCAGTCTGGCATTTGAGTCCTTCCACTATGTGGTCTCAACTCATCACCTTTTAGAAGAGGGGTTGGGAGGTTAAGGGTTTCTCCATGTTCGAGCATATAAGGAAGCCATATAACAAGTGCAGGGGGAGTAGGCCTGGAGAAGAAAGGATGCAGAGGAGAGAGAGGTGGCAAACCATGCCATCTCAAGGCCTCCCTACTCTCCTTCCCCACCCTTTCTGAGGTCCCAGGATCCTAGCTCCCCGTGTTCCTAATTGTGACCAGCCCTTTGAGTCTTGGCCTGTCTGCATTACTGCTCAGGAGATTTTCTCCCCACTTCCTAGAGTAAACCTTTCTTCACTCACTCCTACCTGAGGGAAATCCTACCAGCATTAAAGGTGCAAATCACCTCCTTCATGCAGCTTTTCCTGACTCTCTCCAATAGGTTTCAATTTCTTCCCCAGAACCATCACAGCATTCTCCAGTGTTTTCTCTTCTGATTCAAGGAAGCACAGCGACAAGCCATGCTCTGGGACGTGGAAGTGGGCTCTTCTGCAGGAGAGGGATGAGACATGGGGCATCGACATGTGAAACTGCAGAGACAGGCAGTGCAGAATCAGAGGGAGGTGATGTTCATGATTTTAACCTCTACATCATTCTCCCTCCTCTCTACTGTGATATTGGAAGGGAGAGGTTGGGACTGACCAACGAGTTCACATGGACGTGGAATGAATGCACTATGTTTCATAGCAGCCAAAGCTATTTTATTTTATTTTTAAGAATCGTATGGATTGCTTTTGTGGAGCTCCTGACTAATGCCCAGGGCATTGAGACTGACCACATAGACCACGAAGAAGTGGAATCTCAGGGCAGCTCTGAGCCAGGTTGCCCAAGCTCAGGTCTAAGCTCTCCCAGGATTAGCTGGTGATCTGGACAGAGTGCTTACACTTCCTGTGCCTCAGTCTGTTCGTCTGTAAAATCACAATAATGTATACCCCACAGATTTGTTGTGAGGATTAAGCAAGTCATTATGTGAACGATCAGAGTTATAACTGCAGCAGAGGAAACACCCTCAAAGTATTGATTGCCACTCTATATTAGATCAGATCCAGAGCCATTGGTTTCCAGCAGAGCCACAATGACCCTTTCAAATCCTTATCTGTGCACTCTCTCCATGTTCTGTGAAACTAGATGAAATGTAAGCGAAGCCACATTGAGCAACAGGGCCTCTGTAAATAATTTTGCCTTGACTTTCTGCAAAATACATACTGTGGTGCCAACCAAGTTCACAAAAACAATTGCTAGGGGAGTCTGTTTTCTTAACTTCTAAATAATAGCTCTGAATTGCCTGGAGGAATGTTATTTACATTCGCAAATTTAAGGTTTGTGAAAGAATTTTCCTTAATAGAATTTGAAAACTCAGCGAGTTTTAGTTTTGTGCCTAGTTCTTAAAGTTTTAAAATTTCCTTCAGCTTCACACAAAGCTAACTCTCATTTCCAAATATTGCAACCAGCTCAGTGCAGAAAATAACTCTCTAATTGTTAGATCTTTGTTTAAACCCTTGCTCTGCACTTGGGAAAATTTCGTGTATTCTCTGCATCTTGGTGTCTTCAAGGGGGGGAAATGGAACTCATCTCATGATGTTTATGAAGCGTAAAAAAGCTGAAAACATACATGTTGTACTTGTTTTTGGTTAAAAGGCTGACAAAATAATAGTAGATATTGTTTTGAGGGGTAGGCGATTGTTTCCTATGTGCTGTGCACTTTATATATGCCCATAGGTTTCTCCTCAAGAGATTTTGGACTTCTCAGGAGCAGGAACCTCAAAGAAACAGTCAGAAATTTAGGCAGAGAGCCAGGTCGAGAACCAGAGTTATTTAAAATGGGCTGAAGGAGAAGCCACAATACAAGGATAAGGATGAAACGTATCGAGTTCAATATAACAGAACACTAAGATAAGAATTGAGGTAGTCTCTTTTTTTAGCACATGATTTTGGCAACGTGATGTTGGCATAAAGTAAGTTAGCCTACATTCAAGTTGGAAAATAAGACAATTTGGTCAAACAACGACTAGGTCAAAAACAAACATCTAACTACTGCACCATTCTAGATGCGTCTTGGTGGGTAGTTTGGTTTTTTTGTTTGTTTGTTTGTTTTTGCTTGAGGAAGATGGCCCCTGAGCTAATATCTGTGTCAATCTTCCTCTATTTTTTGTATGTGGGATGCTGCCACAGCATGGCTTGATGAGCAGTGTGTAGGTGCGTGCCTGGGATCTGAGCCTACAAACCCTGGGCAGCTGAAGCAGAGCATGCGAACTTAGCTGCCATGCCTTCTGGTGGGTAGTTTTAAAACTTTGATTTTTCATTAGAAATTTTTTTGAATTTCCATAAATGTGATTCAATTTTAGCTTGTTGTTCTTGCTCTGTAGAACTTTAAGTAGTAAAAAGATAGAATAAATAATATTCAACAGTGGATTTTCTGGGACAATTTCTCAGGCAAATAATAGTGATTTACATGATTTAATTCTCCTGGAAAAGGTATGTAAGGATGTGCTCACAGGTGGGCTGAATGTCCCAGGTGGGTGGGCCTGTGGGGGTTTTGTTGTTTTTCTTCTTTTATTTTTCTGTATTTTCTAATTTTTTTATTTAATTATTTTATTGAGGTAATATTGGTTTACAATATTGTGTAATTTCAGGTGTACTTTATTATATATCAGTTACTGTATAGACTGCATCATACTCACAACAATAGTCTAAATTTTATCCATCACCATACATATGTGCCCTTTTACCCCTTTCATCCTCTGCCCACCCTCTTCCCCTCTGGTAACCACTAATCTGTTCTCCTTGCCCATGTGTTTGTTTATCTTCCACATATGAGTGAAATCATACAGTGTTTGTGTTTCTTAGTCTGGCCTATTTCACTTAGCATAATACCCTCAGCGTCCATCCACATTGTCACAAATGACACAATTTTGTCATTTTTATGGCTGAGTAGTGTTCCATTGTATATATATACCACAACTTCTTTATCCATTCATCAGTTGATGGGCACTTGGGTTGCTACCTTGTCTTGGCCCTTGTGAATAATGCTGCAATGAACTTAGGGATGCATAAATCTCTTTGAATTATTGATTTCATGTTCTTTGGATAAATTACCAGTCGTGGGATAGCTGGACCATATGATATTTCTTTTTTTAATTTTTGAGAAATCTCCATACTGTTTTCCATAGTGGCTATACCAGTTTGCACTCCCACCAGCAGTGTATGAGGGTACGTTTTATCCACATCCTCTCCAACATTTGTTATTTCTTGTCTTATTAATTATAGCCATTCTGATGGTTGTGAAATGATATCTCATTGTAGCTTCGATTTGCATTTACCTACTAATTAATGAGAACTATAAGACATTATTGAAAGAAATTGAAAAAGACATGAAGAAATGGAAAGATATTCCATGCCATGATTTGTAAAAGTAAACATAGGTAAAATGTCCATATTACCTAAAGAAATCTACAGATTCAATGCAATCCCAATCAGAATCCCAGTGATATTCTTCATGGAAATTGAACACAGAATCCTAAAATTTATATGGAACAACAAAAGACCCCAAATAGCCAAAGCAATCCTGAGAACAAAGAACAAAGCTGGAGGCCTCATAATCCCTGACTTCAAAATATACTTCAAAACTATGGTAATCAAAACAGCATGGTACTGGTAGAAAAAGAGACACACAGATCAATGGGACAGTATTGAAAGCCCAGAAATCAAACTACACATCTATGGATGGCTAATCTTTGAGAAAGGAGCTAAGAACAAACAAAAGAAAAAATAAACAAACAAGACTGCATCAAACTAAAAAGCTTCTGGAAGGCAAAGGAAACCATGAACAAAACAAAAAGACAACCCACCAACTGGGAGAAAATATTTGCAAATCATATATCTGACAAGGGGTTAATTTCCAAAATATATGAAGAACTCGTACAACTCAACAACAGAAAAACAAACAACCTGATCAAAAAATAGGTAGAGGATATGAGCAGGAGTCTTTCCAAAGAAGACATACAGATGGCCAAGAAGCACATGAAAAGAGGTTCAACATCACTAATTATTAGGGAAATGGAATTTCTAATTTTTTAGTGAACTCAATTTCCTTTTGTAATAGAAAAAAGGCCAGATACAAGAGCAAAAGATCTGGAATATTCAGAGATATTTAAAGAACATTTTCTTTAAAGAATATTTCCAATTCATTTTAAGCCAATGTGATATAACTTCTAGGGGAAATTCTAGAATTCAGGGCCAGGGTATTGAGGTGGAGGGACAAATGAAAGAGAGGTGGACGATTGATGGAAAATGAAGAAGGCACCTGAGGACCTCTGATAAGCTCCTTTCTCCCTCCTCCCCTTCCTCTTATGTCATTTGGTGGAAATCATTGTCATTGCTGAGCATCCAAAGAGTTGCCTTTGCGTTATAGGGATTTATGTACAAGCCTTTTCACCATTCAAACCTGAGTGCTCCCAGTGGGACTGCTTTCCTCCTCTCTCTGTGCCTGCACAGTGAAAAGATGAGGGAAAGAAGCTTCACAGCTTTTGTAGTTTTTTTGTTGCTATCATTAGAGTTTTTCCAGGAATAGCATGTGGCTGGTGGTTCCTCCCAGAAGAACCGCACACAGGGAAGTAGACTAACAAGGATTTGAGGCTACACAAATCTCACCAAATGAAGAGAGGCAGGAGAATTGTTGTGTGTACATTTGGCACAGAAGACATGGCTCAGAGCCCTCATGGCAAAGCTACTATGTATGATATATAAACAAAGATATTACACTCCCAATGTGTTTCTTGCCACATCATATTTTTTCCCCTCAGCTAAAATGTGGTGATTAGTCACTGGTTTTGGTTTGGATTATTGCAGTTTTTCTTAAAGAGTGAGACTTAAGCTCTAAAGACAAATGAAGGCATTCTTTCTGTTGAATAGGTTTGAGTGGTAGCTTCTTGATTAAATTCATTTATTTTTTAACTCTACATGACTCTGAACTCTTCAACGGGGCAATGCTACAATTATTGAATTACCAAAGTGTGAATCATAGCTGGATGAAACATGTTTTTGAACTTGTAACTCAGATGGATTTGGCAATATTAGTATTTTCTTCTTTCTCAACTTTCCTAGCCCTTTGGCTAAGGCATTTGTGCCCTCCATCTGTTCTTCATTAGAACATTGTTTCTTATTTAGGGAGGAGTTCTCAGTGTCTTAGACAGAACTTAGTAAAACTTTTTTTCTAGCACCACCAGTTTACCTTGCCAGAGCTGTTCAAGAAAGGCAAAGGAGGGTCAGGTCTGAAAGACTGACAAAGGCCACTGTATGGGATCGGGGAGGAAGATAGAGCATCTTAAGTTTGACAAGACACTAGTTCAAATCCTTAAATCAAATGGACTTTTGGAAATAGAAGCAGCTGCGCCCCTCGAAGCATCAGTTGCTTGCCTCAGCATATGTCATCAGAGACAAACGCCTCTGAGAGCAAATTTTGAAGCACAGAGGTTAGTGTGAATTTGGAAAGGAAACGCCCGCTTCTTCCATCTCGCTGGAATCACTGTTGTAGTCTCAGCCAAGGGGCACCAATACCATTTAATAGGTTTACAACAGCAGTTCTGAAACTGGACTGCAACAGACTTATCAAGTGGACTTGTGGCTACCGAGATTCATGACAATCTCCGTAGCTCTCTGTCACTGGAGATCTGTGCACCAGAGTGGGTCATAAAGATTCGGCATTACCACTAGGAGCTAGGCAAATGGAGTCAAGGTCATTGGACCTCAACTAGGACACGAGGACACTGAGAAAAAGGATGTATTCATGTGCTGGGACTGCCATAATAAAATATCAGTCTTAGTGGCTTAAACAACAGATATTTATTTATCTCGTTTCTGGAGGCTTGAAGTCCGAGATCAAGGTGTCAATAGGGTTGGTTTCTTCCGAGGCCTCTCTCCTAGGCTTGCAGAGGGCCACCTTCTCATTGTGTGTGTTCATGTCGCCGTCTCTGTGTGTGCACATGTCTGGTGTCTCTCTTTGTGTCCTAATCTCTTCTTCTTATAAGGACACTAGTCATACTGGATCAGGCACCACTCTAATGACCCCAGTTTAACTTGATTACATCTCTAAAGGCCGAGTCTCCAAACACAGTCACATTCTGAGGTGCTGGGCATTGTGACTTCAACATATCAATTTGAGGGGAGACAATTCAGCCCGTAACAAACATTAGAGGGGAATTTGGCACCACTTGCTTTTTCCTGCCCAGCTTCTCCATGATGGAGAAAAGGCTAGGATTCCCAGCTTTGTGTACCAATGCCAAGTATCATATTTGAATATAATAACAGAAAGCCATTGAGATGAATAAAGCAACCAATTCAGACACCACTTAGTATCACCTTCACTTAAATTACATTCACTTACTTAGCAATTGCTATATTCCTCATTTCTGTCTCCACATCTCAGTGTAGTGGCTGGAACTTCCAGAAAGATGGTAAATAATAATAGCTACTCCTTCCTTACATCTGATTTCAAAGGCAATGCCTCAAGAATTTCACTGTCATGAATGATGTCCACTGTTAAATTTCGTTCATATTCCTTGTCATTTTCATTCCTGATTTACCTACAATTTTCATACAAATATATGTTGAATTTATCAAATTATCTCCGATGTTTTTTAAAATGAACTTGCCCCATTTCCCTTTTGGCCAATTTATTTTAGGTAGTCTCCTAATGGATTTATTTGTAACATATCACCAATGCATTCCTGAGGAAAACTTAGACACGGAATGTTAGTCTTTAAATATGCTGCTAAATTCTATTTGCTAGTCTCCAATTTAGAATTTCTGCCTTGAAATTCATAACTCACCTAGGCTAAAGTTTTCTTCGTTTTAGTATTTTCAGATTTAGATAACTTCGTTATGGTAGCGTGAAAAGTGATTTGAGAAAGTTTTTGCTTTTCTAGATCCTCAAGAACAGTTTACATATTGCAAAGATTGTCTGAATGTTGCAAGCTTTAAAACAAATTATCAATTTCACCACCTAAGAAACATTCTGCCATGTTCCTGTCACTTTTATCTCTATTACTAAAGCTAAAACTCTGTTCAAGCTTTCTATTACTTTAGTCAGTTTTGGTAATTTCTCTTTTTCTGGGAAATCATTAATTCCATTGATATTTGTCAACATATTAATGTGGATTTATTCTGAATGTTTTCTTGCAAAATTTGAAGTCCACATCTGTGGTTAGTTGCTCTTTCTCATTCTCAGTTTTTCATATTTATACTCTCTTTTTTCCTCTTCATTTATACTTGCCAAGTATATAATTGTGGTTGATTTTTTTTCTAAAGTGCCAGCTCCTGCACCGATTGAAGTTGTCATAAAGTTGTTATCTGGGAGGAATGGTGATAGAGCTGTCAACATGAATCAGGAGAGAGACAATGGGGCACGTCTGCGAGGCTGAAGGCTCAGCGAGTTCAACTTTGTGAGGCTTCCTGCAGTGAGGACATTGACAGTCTCCACAGTGACTATGACAGCATTGTTTATGTCTCACACAATCCTAAATCTCAAAGAAGTCTGTCACTGTAAATGTGGGACACATTAGGATAAAGCCATAAATTGGTGCTAATACCACGACTCTTCGGGACAATTAAGGACTTTTTTTTTTATTATTATTGTCCTCGTTTGATGAAAATAAGCAGGGGAAATGGAAAACAATCTCCTCCACACTGAATTTAGAGCCATTCTTGGCAGTGATCAAAGGAAAGAAAGAGAAATATCATGGAGGTCAAACTTGAGGGACTTGGTGTTCAACTCATAATGAAAAGGAAAGGAAAAAAAAATTGAAGAAGAGCGTAATAATAGTAATTTCAATATTGAGTGATTATCATCTGGTGTGTCAGTGAGAGTTCTACAATGAGAAAAACTTGAAAATTAAAATGCACTGCTTTCATTGAGAAAGTACCCTCACCTAGGTGTCCTGGAAATTTGGTTGTCCTAGGACTTAGCTGCAGTGCATTGTCTCCTGGCAAATGTTATCAAGCACCCCTCTGAACCAGGAAGAGAAGAAACTGTGGGAAGCTGAGGATGTCACAAGCTCATAATATTTACTTCTCTTAACTGTGCTTCATCAGCCTTGGGAGGCACATTGGTTCCTCAATGTGGGTCCCCATTTCCAACACATGTTGGCTAGACTCAGCATCTTCACTCCACAGCTCTGTGGTCAGCACTTGCCTTGCTCCTGTTCCCAGAAGCTATACCTAGTGTCTCATCTCACCTGTTCTTTACTATGCTCTTATCAGTAAAATCTGCTGATCACCAAGCTAAAAGAGGACTCTTGGTCACATAATCTTGATTCTCCTTCATTTTTGTCATGTACTAATACATGACAATCTCTCTAAACCTTAGTGTTCTCATCTCTTTTGGAAGTTTGGAATATATTTTACATGGTTTTATGGTACAGTAATTTTTCAGAATGTCATACTGCCAGGGAAAAATGAGTGGCTCCCTTCAGTTGATGGAGTCCGGCTGGATAAGACTCAAGATGGGGAAGCAATATCCATCCAATAATGGAACCTTGGTAAGACTTTGCTCCATTGCATGCAGACAGTGTGGTTTATGGACTCAACGGCATAGAGAATGGAGACATGATGATGGGGATTCTGATCGTGTGAATTACTATTTTCAAATTGGATTCGTGATTTAATTTATAGTAGTACACATGTGAATGCGTTCTCTGACATGTGTTATCAGTCAAGCTGCTGGGATTATGGCTCATTTCATATCCGTGGGCCTGGCACAGTGGTCTTGACACAGGAAAGGGGCCCTTTGATCTTGTAGACATCTAAGAATGGAAGAAACCATTTATTTTGATCTATGATACCTCTGAAGCATTTTATTTTTAATCTCACAAATCTGGGAAAAGAAGGTGACTTTGAGATCTGAAAAATGAGAATGACCACATCTAACTCACAGAATGATTGAGAAGATCAGGTGAGAAAAATGATTGTGATAGTATGTTCTAAATTGTTGGGAAAATGTAAAGGACATTTGTTACCTCGTCTGCAGAAAACATCCTAAATAGACCAGGGCTTTCAGCCCCAAACTGACACGAATGCCAAGACAGCTCTCTCTGCTGTATCTGGGCTGTAAATCTTTGAACTTTAGGCCTAAGTGAAATTCCATCTCTCACATTTTTTAATGAAACCAAAATAAACACAATTACTGAACAGAAGCCAAAGATCACAGGAGGTTAGAAGTGAGGCAAGGATATGGTCAATCCTATTTGTTTGCATTCTGGCACTGTTTTCTTGGCAAATATTTCATTAATGGGAGGGCTACGAGGGGGCAGGGATGGCCCTTCGTTCCTCCTGATGGATGTCTGCTGCTGATTAAATCTGAGCTTGGGTAGCTGTGTGATGCCCGGGAAACCTGAGACTCTAATGAGCACTCAGTCCAGTAGAATGAGAAGATTGAAACCACAAGATATTAAAATCCCCCTGAGTAAGAACTTTTCCCAAAGATTAGCCATGTGCTCTTGAAATCATGTTCAGGAATACACTAACATGCACGTGTCTTTCCATATTCTGTCTCTGCATCCATCCTCCAAAGACCTTGAAATCCACTCTTTTCTCTTTCCCACAGTCAGAGTAAACATAAGAATAAGTCGCTTGCTCTTCCAGAAGGTCCATTCTCTACATAAAGACTGGGCTTACAATCAATACTCTGGTTTGCGATTAAATCTACTGTTGATTTCTCATAATAGAGCTAAAGGTATTTGGTAAATGCTACATCAATATCATTGCATTTCCCACAGAATAATTATGGCTGCTAAAACCAAAAGAGTCAAGATATCTGAGCAACACAGAATATGAGTAATTATCCAGAGACCATTTCAGTAAATTTCAGTTTCTTGGAAAACTTTCTTGTTAGACCATGAGTAACTTCTGGTGGTATAAATCCTCATTCACTCTCATTAAGCCATGTTATGTATTCAGGATAAACAGTCTTGGTGTCTTCTCCCAGAGGTCTCTGTCAATATCTGCATTCTGTTGCCGCTAGGTATAGTGAGTGCCCCACATCACAGAGAAATTCAAAACAAGGTTAACAAATCAGGTTTGTGCTTCTCTAATGCAAGGACACTGCTGTTCCCCTTACTCCCAGATCAACTTTCATAGCTTTGAAACATTTCTAAACTCTCTCTTACACTCATAATTCCTCCTCAAGGCAGGGGACGGTGTTATTCAAAAAGAAAAACAGAATGAGTTCAGTTCATACTTGTCCTCAACAAAATCACAAGCATCAAGCTGCTGCCATCTTGCAAATTGCCATTCCTCACCCCAACACAGACACCAGTCTGCAGTCGAGCAATAGCCCTTGACCTGCTGTTTCCAGTGAGACCAGGGTGGTCTTTCAATCTCAGAGGAGGCATAGCCACTGCCTTCTGTTTGTCTATGCCTCACTTAGACTTACCTTTGGGAATATGTGTATGTGGAGGAGGCCTTCAAATGCATCTATTGTTTATATTAGCTTGTGAGCTGTAGGAAAGATTGCTATAACCTCCCCGGTCATCCTGTTCAGTGTGTCCAAATAGAAGCAATAGTGTGAGGAAGGCGTTTTCTCCTGATCACACCACTAAATCTTTTTCTTCTCCTCCTCACCAAGAGAACAGTCTCAGGCCAACTGTTGACTTCAGTGGGCGCTGGGCAGAGGTGTCCAATATCCTTAGGCATATTTGTCCACTTCAGCCACACAATGACTGGCACAATCACTGAAAGATGATGAACCAAGGCCATGGGAAGCTCAAGATTGCTGCAGTGGCCTGAGTTGACATTTACAGGATGTATATCTAACTCAGGTCTGACGATTTATCGATGGGGTGTCTGGCCCTCTCCATCCTTATTTATGGGCTTTGCTCACAAAAAGAAATGATAACACAGAAATAGATTAAAAAACAGCTTCTAAAGTGACTCTAAACTTCCCTTTTTTTAATGAAAAGATTTTAGAGCTAACAGATAGAGTTTAAATAAAGCATCTTGGGCTTCTGTACAGGAAGAATGAGTAAGTAAAAGGCATTGTGAAGGAGAATGCTTAGCTGACCTCCCGGTGGTACATATATTTTGAATTTCATTCCTTCAAGCAGTACACCCCAGTTACACCTCCTTCTCTTAATTAATAACACAATTGCTCTCTGAGAAATCAGGTAGCTATGTCACCATGTAAGAACCGTAACTGAGTCGTCACATTTTCAGATGCCTTGTGTAACATTCCTACCTATGGCGAGAGTCCAGATGGTTGCCTGTGAGTAGTTATGGGAGCAGTTGATGGAAGTAGAGACTTCTGAGGCAGAAAGAACATTTAGGACGCAGGTTGAGAAATAGTTTTATTTAGCCCAACACAGTGCCCACTGTTTAAAGAAATCTACTTTTGCAATTAATTGGCAATACTTGAAAGTCAGGAAGCTTCACACAAAAATCCACACTTCTACCATCTCTTGGAAGAATGCCTGGCTTTCATTTGGTGTGGCACAGGTTAGAGATGGACTATCACCTTTAGCTAGCCTGCATCTACTCTCTTCCCACCCGTAGGCACTGGGGTCTTAAATCTCATTCCTATTGATCATTACAACCCACCTCTGTTACATCACCCGGGAGAGCCCTGCTCACATCCAGCATATAAATGAATGAAAGAATCCTCTATCAGAAACTTGCAAAGAAATGTTCTCAGACTAAACCTTCCCACAGTAAGAGAGGCCTCCCTGAATTCTAGTCACATGTGCCTTGTACTAGTAAAATGATCTGTTTACATAAATACATGTCCCTCGAGATTCCGAACCATCCCTGGGCAAGCGCCACTTACTGCACCCCACGCGGAACAATGGCTGCGTCTGCAGTCTAATGACGCTGTGTACGTATTCGTCAATGATGGTTTTAAGGATTGATAACACCTCTCTGTCCTTAGCTCTTAGCCTTAACTTTTAAAAGAAACGTAGAAATTTATTCAATCCTAATGTTTGGAAAAGTCATAACAAGCTGAGAGTTGGTTTAGAATTATTTAAACTATTCCCCAGATTCTCCCTAGAGGAAGGACTAACCCTCAGAGCTCTAAAGGTGTTTGGAAATGGTGGTAATTTGAAATGTCACTTTTGCATAATCCATTTTATTTAGAGAATAAAAAAGTTAAGTCTGGTTGAACTCTTGAAAATTATGCCAGCACCAAAACAAAAGTTTTCTCAGATAGTAATCTCACATTAACTAAATGAAAAGTTTTTAGCTTAAGTTAATTTGTAATTATTAAATGTTATGCAAATAACATTCTGGAAAATTTTTACCTTAGTTTATTTCCTTTTTTTAAAACAAATACTTGTCAGAGTGTGAAAGGAAGAAAAAATACGAACTCTGTTCCATAATAAATGAGTCTGCCCTGGGGCGCAACACGCCCCCTCCACGATCTCATTAATCATTCATCCTCGAGGCTTCACTGGGCAGACAGATGTGCCACAAAGAAATCTGATCCCCATTTCACAGATGGGGAGGCCAAGGCAGCAAGAGGTTAAGTGATTTTTGGAGACCACACAGCAAGAGGAGGGAGGAGCCAGGCCTGGCCGGCCACCACCTGAGCTCCACTGCCCCTCCCCAAAACCCCTCAGGAAGAAGGGACAGGCCTGCAAGAGGTCCCAATGGGAGGGCCTTTGACTGGGGTGGGGTGACAGCAGGAACCCCGCAGGTCTGCCTTCAAAACATCTCTCCCAGTTCTGTGGGCTACAATTTCGGCCCAGGTGCTTCCCCTAGTCCCCATTTCCTCCCCCTTTAAAATGGTTACAACGATACTCACAATTTCATCTGCAGTGAGGCTGACTTAGAATTCATGTAGGGAGAATCTCTAGCACATTATGGACGTTCAGTGATATTGTCTCCCTTTGATTCTACAACTCGCCCACAGTTAGAAAGCTGTTATTTCCTCCCATTCCCGAACTAAGAAACCCTCCGTTCACTATGCCACCCATCAGGAGGACTAGGGAGAGTGAACAGTCCTGTAAGAGCCTACAAGATTTCAGCCATGTCATATTATCTATGCCATGAGCACTCCTTTTCTGATACTGAGAAATTACTATGATTTAGAAACATCATCTTTCCTCAACCCCTCACCACAAATGCTTGCTGCTTACATGCTCTGGCTCCTCATACTTATAACTGTTTACTTCCTTTCTAAAGAGGCCTCCCTACGTAAAGGATAAGTAGGGTCAGCATTCTACTGCTGCTCATTTATGTAACGTTACCTCGCTAAGAATATCATAGTTCACCGTTGGTCCCAAACTAAACATGAATTTCCTTTCAAGATTATTCATAATGGTGAATTAATAATTGTGAATCAATGATGTTTGTCATTGCTATTAAATAGGGAGATGGTGCAATAGTAAATAGTGATTAGATCGTGAAATATATTATAAAACCCACGTGTCTCTTAAGATCAGAAATCTTGTATGACCTGTGTCAGGGGACCGGCATCCCTGTTCCCTAGCTAGACACATGGAAGCCATCGTTTACCCTCCTCCCTCCCCCTACAGGCACCACACCTTGTACACCACGTGTCCCTCTGCCCCTCGCAGGACTGTCTCCTTTCCTTCACTGCACTGGGTCTGGCTATATCCAACCTTCAGCATCCATCTCATGCTTGTACTGTGGTAACAATCTTCTAGCTCATGTGTCTGCTTCCATTTTTACCCACTGCTTGTCCATCCTCCACACAGAGCCAGAGTATCTTCTAAAACACAAATTTTACCCTGTCCTTGTTCTGTTGAAAATCCTTGGTGACTCTCCTGGGCCTACGAGGAAGGATGCACAATGTTCTCCCAGAGCAGGTCCTACCTCCCTTTATGCCTCTCCCTGCTACCGTGTCCACTTTCTCTCCTCCACGCCCACACTAACTGCCTCGTTTTTCCCTGAGCCTATCAAGTTGGTTCCTGCCTCAGTGCTCTACCACCCTGCTCTACTTGCCTCTCATATCTCCCCTTCCGGCTTGTAGAGTGGCTACCTCACTAAGCCTGTTTGTAACACCCCCTGGAGCCATTCTCTCCTCCTGTGAACCTCTCCTGGGCCTGTGCTCATGGGACCCTCCTCAGCAATTAGTCCTCTAACTGCTTGTCTCCCTCATATGCCTGCTGGTCTGCAGTGCTGTGCGGCTTGACTACCGCGGCTCTTGATGTGGATTACTTTTTCTTTTTCCTCCTTGGGACTCAGTACACAATGTCAACTGAAGATTTATTACGTATGGAAAGTCTCAGGTATTATGACTTTGATATGGCCTCCCTACGTCCTCTCTCTTAATACTTTCGAACCTGTTAGACGGATACTAGATGTTAAGCATCACTTTATATTTTCTATCTCCAGATAGTTTCCTCAGCTCAATCTCTCAAGCATTCTTTTTTTTTCAGTTAAGTCCAACTTGCTGATAAATTAACTTTTGGTTTATCTCAGTTACTGGATTTTTATTTCTGGAAATTCATTTACTTAGCTTTGTCTTGCTTGTTTTGTTTTTCTGCCCAGAATCTACTACTTCATTTGAGTTTCTAGTCACTTTTTGATCTCTTAAATACACTAATATTGGCTTATTTTTAGGCTCTTTCAGACAGCTTGATTATCTCAAATTCTTTAGTGCTATGTTGTGTTTGTTGTGTCTTCTATTTCTTCCTCACAGTTGACAGCTTTGTCTTACAGCTCATAATTTTTGTTTTAAAGTTTCATCTGCCAAGGGATTTCTTTACCTGTGGGCACTCTGGATACTCTGACTGTGGAAAGTTCCATGCAGAGTAGCTCTGCCTTTGCTCCTTCAGGGCACCTGCAGGTCCACTTTGACGCTCATTTCTCGGGATACACTTGAACTCCATACCACCCCTGTGCATGGCATGGGCTTCAAGTTTTCACACCTCACAGTGACTTTCTTTTTCTTTATACTCAGAGGCCCAGGCGAGCAGCAGGCTTCCTTATTGCTCCCATGTTTAGAGTTTCCCCTTGCGGAAGCACAGCTCTTTCAGATTCCTGGCTCTGTATAGAGCGTCTCAGATCCAACCTTCAGGTGCCGCAGGTCTTCGACCCCGTCTCCCATCCTGTATGGCATTCAATCCCCATCCCCAGCTGCTAGGACCTCTATTCAGACTCTACTTCTCTGCCTACTGAAGCATCTGACCACAAGCAAACTTTTCTAGCCTTCAGTTTTCATTTTTGGCATGTGGGAATTTTTCTTTCTTCTACTAAGCTCAGCTATGTGTCTAAAAAGACTCTAGTTTGGCTACTTTTATTCAGTATTTTTCTGCTTTCATAACTGGAAACACAGCACATGTTAGCGCTGTTTTCCTGTTTTATGAACTAGAATCTTCCCTCTGGGCGCTGCAGACCTTGAATTAGGATGTGCGGTTGGTTTATTGAACATTCAGCAAGTGGCTGCAGCATAGAAGACACTTACACTTTTGACTGCTGAATAAATAAAACCTGAGACGAATCTCACCTTCTCCGTTTAGCGACCAGGCCTTAGAAAAGACATGAAATTCCTCTAAGCCTCAGTTTCTTCATTGTCAAACCAAATGAAAATAATCCCTCCCTTGTTGCCTCACACAGAGTGAGCTGTGAAAGTCAATGCAAGTAGTGAGAGAACTTTAGAGTCACAAGCTCTAGTTAAGGAAAAATAACACTCTTAATCGATCATCCATTCACTTCTCTCTCACCAGGACAGGGAGAACAAGTGAGAATTAAGCTCCTCTGGCCTCTGCCAGTTGGTGCCAAACTCCTAAAGTGACATCAGTAAAGTAAGGCAGAAAGCTCCAGGAGGCTCAGCACATTTTGCCTCAGTTATAGACCCATCTTCTGCAGTCTTGTATTTGAGTATTTCATGCATTAAAGCTTGAAGTTCTCCCTTTAAACTTGGCTCTGCCATCTGTCCTGTCTTTGTCCACGGTTGAGAGAAACATGAATTCCAAGAGCAATGGCCTGCCTGGTGTAGATGGCACTAAGAAGCAGTTCTCTCTATGACTCTCACTTTCTGTTTTCATTTGTCTAATGGTTTAGTGGTCAAATACTTACTGGATCCAATCATGGAAGGATAATTGTGAGAGGTGTTGTATTTTCCTTTCCCTTTGGGGCTTAAACGTACTGATTGCATGGGAGGAAATTTGAAGCATTTATAGCTTTTTCCCAGCTCCACATGTTCTAATCAAATACTTTTCACCATGTCAGCAGAACTCTTTTCTAAAACCCTGTCCATCTTTTTAGCCTTGTCTCCGACTCCTCTCCTATGCATGCCTTAGTTATCTGTCAAACTGTTCTACACAGTAGATTTTGAACACACTTCATGATTTCCTGACCTAGTGCCTTTAGATGCTGCTCCTGCCACAAACTCAGCTCCCCTCTTGAAGCCTCATCTGACCACAAGGCTGAGCTCAAGGACTCCGCCATTGTCTGAACCCCCCATTCAGCTGAGCCAGTGTTCTCTTAACTTCAACAGACAAGGCTGCCTGTGCCTCCCTTGCAAGTTCTTACCATGCTCCGGCAGACAGTGCACTAATTTAGGTGGTGGTCTTCTCCCCAGCGAGGAGATTTTTTTAAATGTACCTATGACTTTCTTACTTACCTTGGCATTCCCATAGTACCAAGCACAGTGTCTCACCTAAAATTAATGCCTAGTTAATGTGTACAGATATTGGTTTAATTTGGATAAATATGTGGTGACTTTTTCAATACAAACGGATAATCTACTCATGTTCTACAACAAAACCCCAGGCGATAAAGAAAGCTAAATCAGACTCAAATTTTAGACTACTCATTCAGTGCCGCAAACTGGTAAGAGGTGATTTGTTTCTTTAAAGCCCATTTTTGAATCATGAGAATGCCTTAGAAAATCCTTAGCCTGTTTCTTTGAACCCAGGGTCCTAAGAAAATGTCTCAGTAGGTTCCATACTTTCTTCCTAGTGTATCATTTCACCATTGAGCAGATGCACAAATCAAAGCAAAGCAAAGAAATGTCATGGGGGCCTCACACATTTCTATGTCACAGTCAGAGCCAGAAATAGAGCTGAGGCATTTCTATCTCACCCCTTAGCCAAAGACACCACTGCCCTTGCACAGCATTAATTATCATTAGCTGTGAAGCACAGAGAGCATAGTTCGTGTTTGAGTGTGAACAATGAAGCATTTCAGATTACTGCGGGAGAAGGAACCACATGGGAATGAGGCAAAAGTGTGTTCATTCATTTATTCATTGGTTCTCAAATATTTGGTATGCATCATAGTATATCTGGGGGGTAGGAAGGATAGATAGCGAATAGGTGTTCTTAGCAAAGACCTCAGAGGACCTGATGGAGACAATCCTTGGGCGACCCTTAATGAAATTGAATTAGATGTGCATAGTTCAATGAAGAGTGAGCCAGAATCTATTCATTATTTTGAAACTAGTTTTAACTATAAAAAATATCTTGCATATTGTTCCATATCAGAACATATTGAAGTGCTTATTATTATTATTCTTTTTACAGCTGCAGAGTATCTCATAATATTTTTTAACCAGTCCCATGTTGATAAATATTTAGGTTGTTTCCAAAAGTTTGCTAGTTAAAAAAGAAAAGACTGCAAAGATATCCTTGTACATACTTTATTTCACACAGGAGCCAAGTATACCTTTAGGAAGAATTCTTCGAAGTTAGAAGTGGGATCTCTAAGCCAAATGACATAAACATCTTAAATTTTGATAGATATTGCCAAATTACCCTCCACAAAGACTGTATCTGACACTCTAGTTTTTAAACAATATGTATTTACTACCTACTATGAGTAACGATGGATTCTTATATTTTCCTTCCCTTTCCATTCTTTTTGCTAAGCATTTCTTTTCCTTGCCTTATTGCAATGAACCCTATCCCCTGGGTAGGACCTCCTGAACAAAATTAAACAGAACTGGCAAGAGCAGATATATTTTGCCATTAATTATGTTAGCCCCTTTTCATACTGAGGAAGTTCCTTTGTATTCTACGTTGCTGAGTCCATTTTCTAAATCATAAGTGCATGTTGAATTTCGTCAAATCTTTTCTTGCATCTATTGGGATAATTATACGTATTTTCTTCTATTCTGTTAATGTGGTGAATTATATCAGTAGATTTTCAAATATTAAGACAATCTGCTTTCTGGGATAAACCCTACTTGATCGTAATAATTGTCTTTTACATACATTGGATTCATTTTGTTCAATTTTCCTAAAAATGTGTGTTTATGTTCTTAAGGGAAATTGTAGTTTCCTTTTCTTGTAATACCTTTGTTTAGTTTTGCTTTCAAGGTTATGCTTGTCTCAACAATTTAGAAAATGTTTCCATATTCATTTTCTAAAAGAATTTGTGTAAGATTCGCATTTTTTTCTCAAATGTTTCATAGAATTTATCAGTGAATGTATCTAGACCTGGAAATTTCTTTATGGGAGTTTTTTTTTTTTTTTGCTAATGAATTCAATCCCTTTAATAGATAAAAGGGTATTCAGATTTCCTATTTTATCTCCTGTGAGTTTTGCTAAGTTGTATTTTTTAAAGAATTTGCCCATTTCATCAAAGTTGTCAAAGTTAATGGTATAATATCATCTATTAAGTTCTCTTATAATCCTTTTGATGTTTTTAAAGTTTATAATAATAGTTTCTTTATTATTCTTGATATTGGTATTTTGCGTTTTCTCTTTTTTTCTAGATCAGTCTTGCCAGGGGTTTACCAGTTTAATTAATCTTGTCAAAGGACAAACTTTTGGCTTTGTTAATTTTCTCTATTGTGTGCCTATTTTTTACTTCATTAATTTTCACTCTTTATTATTTCCACTACTTTTGGTACTATGCACGTTTTTTCCTATTTGTTAAAGTTAGAAGCTCAGATAGTTGATTTTATATCTGCCTTCTTTTCCAACATAAATATTGAAAGCTCTAAATTTCTCTCTAGTCACTGCTTTTGCTGCACCCCACAGATTTTGATATGTTGTATTTTCATTGTCATAGAAGTTAAAATATTTTCTAATTTCCGTTGTGATTTCTTCTTTAACGCGTGAGTTATTTAGAAGTGTGCTGTTTGATTGTCAACTATTTGGAAATTTTCTAATTTTTTTCTGTCATTTATTTTGTGATCATATTGTGAAATATTTATTGTTTCAACTTTTATAAATTTATTTATACTTATGGCTCAACATATGCCTTCTCTTGATGAATGTTCCACATGCACTTTAACAGAATATGTATTCTGAATCGTTAGATATAGTATTCTGTGAAAGCTCATTAAATCAAGTGTATAATTGTCTTTTTCAAGTTGTTCAAAATATCCTAATGATATTTTGTGCCATTTTTTTAATCAATTGCTGAGAGAACAGTGTTGAAAAATGCCTTACTATTATTATGGATTTATCTATTACTCTCTTAATTCTTTCAATTTTGCTCCACGTATTTTGAAACTCTCATTAGGTACATAAATAATAATGACTGTGATGTCTTCCTGATGAACTGATAATTTTATTATTATAAAATGTCCTTCATGGGAAGTGCTTCTAGGATTCCTATTCCTGGGAATTGAGAAGAACATGTGCATGGGTGGGCTGCCTGCATGCCCAGGAAAGACCTGAAAAGGACCAATCTCTCACTTCTTGGTGAACTTGAGGTCCTGTGCAAGCAGAAAGTGAAGACTAAGGCAGAGTCATAAACTACTGGAGCATTGAAGGCATGCCCCAACATACAAATAGAGTCCTTTGGCAAAGGGTGGAAGACTTAGATGATTCAAGGCACTTAAGGAAATATATGTCCAATCATTAAGTGACCAATGAGTTAACTGAATATAGATTTCAGTGTCCACACATGACAAAGAATACAGACTTTATAGGAAAGTCACTAAACAAAAAAAAGCATCAACAACAGCAAAAGGCAACAACAACAAACCGAAGAGTGGGAGGGTGATCTGATTTGTAGAGTTTCCATATTATGTTAGTTAAAGTGTTGAGTTTCAACAAAAATTATGAAACACACAAAGAAAGAAAAAGGGAAAAAATGCATATACACAGGGAAAAAACATCAATAGAAACGGCCCCTGAGAAAACTCACATGTTAGAATTGCTAGACAAGGATTTTAAACAGGCTATCATAAATATGTTCAAAGAACTAAAGGAAGCCATGTCTAAAGAATTAAAGGAAAGCATGAGAATTTTGTCTTGCCAAATAGAGAATATCAACACATAGGATCATTTTTAAAAATTAAGTATAAATTCTGGAGTTAAAAAGTACATTCACTGAAGTGAAAACAAAAAAACAAAAACTAGATGACCTCATAGCAGATTTGAGCTGGAATGAGAGTCAGAAAAGTTGAAGAGAGTTAAGCTGTCTAGTGTGAGAAACAAACAACAAAGAATGTATAAAAATGAACAGCACCCTGGAGATCTGTAGGAAACCATCATGAGAATCAACATATAGATAACGGGCATTCCAAAATGAGTGGAGAGAGACAAAGAGAAAAAAAACTGAAATAACTTCCAAAAACTTTACAAATTTGAAGAAAAATATTAACCTACCTATCCAAGAATCTTAAAAAACTCTAAATAGGATAATCTCAAATAGATTCATGACTAGACCCATCATTGACACACTGTAGAAATCCAAAGACAAAAAGAAAATTTTCAAAGTAGCAAGAAAAAATGACCTATCACATACAAGGGATTTTCAGTAAAATTAATAGCTAATTTTTCATTAGAAATCTTGCAGGCCAGAAAAAGTGAGATGAAATATTTAAAATGTTGAAATAAAAAGATGGTCAACAAAGATTTCTATATCCAGCAAAACTCTTCTTCAGAAATGGAGAAGTTAAGAAGTGTTCAGAAAAAGAAAAACTGAGAGAATTTGTTGCTAGCAGAACTTCTCTATAAAATATACTAAAGGGAGTCCTTCAGGCTGAAATTAAAAGACACTAGGCAATAACTAATCCACATGAAAAAAAATTAAAAGCACTGGTAAAGTAACTACATAGATAAAAATAAAAATGAGTATAAATGCTTCTTTTTTTTTTTTTTTTTCGGTGAGGAGAGATAGGCCCTGAGCTAACATCTGTTGCCAATATTCCTATTTTTTCCTCCCCAAACTCCCAGTACATAGTTGCATATCCTAGTTATAAGCCATGCTAGTGCTGCTATGTGGGACATCACCACAGCATGGCTTGATGAGCGGTGTGTAGGTCCATGCCCAGGATCCAAACCAGTGAACCATGGGCCACAGAAGCAGAGTGCGTGAACTTAACCACTTGGCCAAAGGACTGACCCTTATAAATGCAATTCTTGTTTATAACCCTTTTCTTCTCCTATATGAGTCAAAAGACAAAAGCTTAAAGCAGTAATTATAAAACTGTGTTAGTGGGCTGATAGTACATACAGATGTAACTTGTATAAAAGTAATGCCCCAAAGGAGAGGTGAGGGAACAGAGATACATTGGAGGAAAGTTTTTGTATACTATTGAAGTTGTTAGTATTAATCCAAATTACATTGGTCTTTAATATTTTTTATTGTAGTAAAAATTACATCAAATAAAATTTATCATTTTAGCCATTTTTAAACATACAGTTCAGTGACATTACATTCACACTATTGTGCAACTATCACCACCATCCATCTTCTCAAACTCAAACTATATTGTTTTGATTTTAATCCCCTGTACAACTACTAAGAAAATAACTCAATAAAATATAGTGAGATTAAAAAACACAAGGGACTTAACATAATCTATCAGTAACTTTTCTTTTTTTGCTCTGAAGGCTACTTTATCAGGTATTAATATAACTACTCCTGCTTTTTTAATGTTAATGTTTGCATGGTATTCCTTCTTCATCCTTTTCTTTTCAACCTACCTATGTCATTTAATTTTAAGTGAATTTTTTTAATCAAGACATAGTTGGGTGATGTTGTGTGGACCACTCTGGCAATCTCTGTTTTTTCATTGGTATATTTAGACAGTTTACATTTAGTGTAATCATCACTATGTTAGCATTTAAGTATGCAATTTTACTTTTTGGTTTCTATTTGTTTTCTTAGGTCCTTGTTTCTCTGTTCTTGCTTTTCTGTGAGTTACATGAGTATTTTTTAGGATTCCATGTTGATTTATTTACAGTGACTTTTGAGTATGTATAGTTTTTATATTAGTTTTTCTGAGTATTACAAGATACGTCTGTGACTTATCACAGTCTACTGGTATCATCATCTTACCACTCAAATAAAGTGTGGAAATCTCACTTCCATTTAGGTCCCTTTACCTTCCCACTTTAAAATACTATCTTGGGTGTCAGATGGTAGCTTATAATTTTTGTTTTAATCATCAAATATAATTTATAAGTTTCACAAGGAAAAAGATAGTCTCTTGGATGTACCCAGATTTCTCCTTTTTTCAGTTGTTTCTTCTACCTTCCTGATGCTCTGAGAATCCTTCTTTTATTATTTTCTTTCTAGAAGAATTTCCTTTAGCCAGTCATTATAGATAAGTCTGCTAACAACAAATTCTTTTTGTCTTCTTTCATCTGAGAATATTTTTATTTCCTCTTTATTCCTGAAGCATAGTTTTTTGTTGTAATTGTTAAAGATTGACATCTGAGCTAACATCTGTTGCCAATCTTTTTTCTTCTTCTTCTTCTCCCCAAAGATCCCCCAGAATGTATATTCTGGTTGTGAGTGCCTCTGGTTTTGCTATGTGGGATGCCATCTTAGCATGGCTTGATGAGTGGTGCTAGGTCCACACCCAGGATCTGATCTGGTGAAACCATTGGCTGCTGAAGCAGAGTACACAAACTTAAACACTCAGCCGCAAGGCTGGACCCTGAAGCATAGTTTTGTTATACATAGAATTTTTGGTTGACATTTCTTTTCTTTCAGAACTTGAAAAATATTTGGCACGTCTTTCTCATCTCTGTCATTTAAATGGTGTTCCCCTCTATATAACCTGTTACTTTTCTCTGACTGCTGATTTTTTTCTTTATGTTTGGTTTTCAAAAGTTTAATTATGATATGTCTTGGAATTGATTTCTTTGGGTATACCCTGTTTCAGGTTTGCACAGTTTCTTAGATTTTTAAGTGTGTTTCTTTCATCTAATTTAGTAAGATTTTAGCCATTACTTCTTCAAATGCTTTTTCAAGCCCTCTCTCTTTTTCTTTTTCTTACGCTTCTTTTTTTTTCCTTTCATTTTTTGTTTGAGGAAGATTAGCCCTGAGCTAACTACTGCCAATCCTCCTCTTTTTTTGCTGAGGAAGACTGGCCCTGAGCTAACATCCATGCCCATCTTCCTCTACTTTATATGTGAGATACCTACCACAGCATGGCTTTTGCCAAGCAGTGCCATGTCCACACTTGGAATCCGAACTGGTGAACCCCGGGCTGCCAAGAAGCAGAACGTGTGAACTTAATCGCTGCGCCACCAGGCTGGCCCCTCTTCTTACACTTCGATGATACAAATTTTTAATTTTTTGTTTTCATCCCACAGGTCCCTGAGGCTCTTTTCACTTTTTCTTCAAGTCTATTTTCTCTCTCTTGTTCAGTTTAGGTGAATTCTGTTATTCTGTCCCCAAATTCACTCATTCTATATTCTGCCATTTCCATTCTAGTACTGAGTTCATCCAGCAAGTACTATTTAATTGTTATTGCATTTTTCAGTTGTATGATTTTTATTTGGTTCCTTTTTTTTTTTTTTTGCTCCTCTTTTATTTTTGCTTGGAAATATTTGCCCTGAGCTAACATCTGTTTCCAATCTTCCTCTTTTTCTTTTCCCTCCCCAAAGCCCCAGTACATAGTTGTATATTTTAGTTGTAGCTCCCTCTAGTTCTTCTATGTGAGCCACTACCACAGCATGGCTACTGACAGACGAGTGGTGTGGTTCCACACCTGGCAACAAAACTGGGGCCATTGAAGCAGAGCTTGCCAAACTTTAACCACTAGGCCATCAGTGCTGGCTCTGGTTCCTTTTTTTTTTACAACTTCTATTTCATTTTTGACATTTCAAATTGTTTCATTTGTTTCAAGAGAATTTGTCATTCACTGTTGAAGCTTTTGTATGACCATTGCTTTGAAATCCTCATCAGAAAATTCCAACATTGGACTCATCTCAGCAACAATTAGTTATCTTTTCTCATTCAAGTTGTGATTTTCTTGGTTCTTGTTATGACCGGTGATTTTCAATTTTACCCTGGAGTCTTGTCTATTATGTTAGGAGACTCTGGATCCTATTTAAATCTTTTATTTTAGCAGGTAGTGACCCTGTTTATATTAGCATCAGGATCCCAGGCCAACTTTTGTGGACTCTGGTTCTAATAGTGGCAGTTTAATTTTAGAGTCCTTGAGTGTTACCTTGGTCTGACTGGTTGATCTGATGCAGCTGAGGCTCCCACTGGTTCTTGCTAGTGCTCTTTGTAAAAGTGAAAAGGATTTCTCCAGACTGAGCCTTGGGAATCTTCTGGGAAAAGAAGTGTGGTACAGGATCCCTCTACTGTTGCCTCTAGCTAGCCCAGTGTTTCTGGGGAGGACCCTCAGGTCCACAGGAACAAAGAGACTTTCTGGATTAGACTGCTTGCCATGTGTGGATCCCTTGCATGCCTGCCCTGCTGTCTCTGGGTGTAGGGGTTGGAGAGTCTCAGGCCCTCAGAGATAAAAAGGCTTCCTGAACCAAGTGCCTGAGTCCTTTCTCTTATTTAGTCTGCCAATCCACTGTTGGGTGGGGAAGGGAGCCTTCATCCACTGGGCCATGCGGCTGACTAAGCAGGCCACCTGGGCAGCCAAGTCTTTCACACTGGCTTTGCCCTCCCACAGCCTCAGTGTCTCTAGTGGAAAGGGGACTCTTAGGCCCCACAGGGAAGGAGAGGACCTCCCCTGGCTGCTGGTTTCTGGTGGCACTCCTGGTCAATCTCTTTTCCGGGTGGGGTCAGGCTCACCTGATATTGCTAGAGAGACTCCTATTTGATCAGGGGGGATGGAGCCCACCTAACAGCCCTCTGCTGCTAGGTTGAGGGTCTGGGAACTTTGTATCCAGATGGCCTTCCTCCTGTCAGATGGGGAATACAAGACATAGTGTGCAGTGCCACTCCTCAGGCCTGGTGTCCCATACCAGCTCTTCTTCTACTTACCGTCTTTCAGAGTCCTCTTTTGGTTGTCTCTTGGACATGGCCAGGGTTTACAGTTGTGCTTAGCTTGGAGGAGCAGGGGAAAAATGTTTTTTCCATATTGTTCTGACCAAAAGTCTGCTCTTGGCTGCTTTTACAAGTCTATTTTCATTTCTGTTTTGAATTTTCCTGATGGTTTCATTGTGGTGTTTTTCCACAACCTACCCACCTCAGTTTTTTTTCTTTTTGGTCAGTGCAGAGGTTTGCTGGGATTTCTTTGCTCTATTAAGTTATGCTGTTATTTAGGTCTTGTTAGATGCAGAGAGGTCTGCAGGGCTTGGGTGTTCTAAATATAGAAATGCATTAGGCTATATTTTATGATATCACAGGTCATAACTGTCACACATGCATGTGTGTGTGTTTGTAGGTTATGGCATGGATCTCAAACCACAACATAAAACAATTGCAACCCAAGCCTGAAGGCTTTATAGAACTTTCCGCTAACCCTCTGACAACAGGAGCAACTCTATCCAAACTCTTACAGTAGATTCTTACTTACCTTCACACTTTAGTGTCTTGTAGCTCTCAATCCTTCATCAGTATCCTATCAACAGGCCACATGATCTCAAAGACCATGGACAGAGCTAGGGCCAGCCACTTCCTGGATCCTCTAAAAATATTTACCCTGTAGATTTTTAGAGAAAGGGCTAATGCAAGAGGTTCTTCATACTCCTAACCCAAGTAGTGATCTCTAGGGGGGACATAGGAGATGATCCATTAAGAGGGATAAAATTTTATCTTTCTTTTTTAAAGAAAGAAATAAAAGTTTACTGATGTTTAATGGAGCGATGTGGCATCCTCTCTTTGTCTGTAGGACCAAGGTGTGTCACATGGCATTTACTGGGGCTTCTGAGGAAAGACTGGTAGGCGTTCCACGGTGGTGCCTTCACATTCACTCCTCTCAGCAGTTGTCTTATGCGCACTTGGTTCAGTGTGTTAAAGGATATTTTTTTAAAGGATAAACTCGTGAAGCTCATAAAAATATAAATAAACTCACGTCAAAGATTATATTTAACTCATAACTTAATGAGGACAGAAAATGTTACAACTGGTTCAAAGGAAAATTGAAACAGTGCACATATATAGGCCATCAAGAATGCTGAAACAAATTGGCAAACAGATGCAGCCCTCATCCACAGGGCAATAATCCATTACATTTCACTGGACATAATCATTTGCGTTTCTATAGAAAAGAGGCATTTACATCCTCATCATCTTTTATGACTCATAGAGTGGTAAAAAAGCTCAAATATAATGAAAGGGAGAAAAAACATAAAATAGTGTGCTAAGCAGGATACCTCATAACCTTTTCTTGGCCATTTCACAGTCTTTCATAATATTCCCTGACCAGTAGAATTACAGCTTATATTATCAGCTTTAAATGAATTAATGTTTGCAAGGATAAAAACCCTGTGAATTGGAGATACTAAACAAACAAAAAGGAAAATTCCAGAGCTGATGTTTCTTATACTCCTCAGAAGAGCTCATTATAAGCCATGTTAGAAAGTAAAACTATAAAAATATAACCATATATGACACAAAGTTAGGCAAAAATTCATTTCAAATTATCAAGAAGTTGATTTGAAATATGATTAAAATACACCTTTGTATGTATAATCCTCTAACCTGGGTGTATTCTGGCCTTAAGGTAAAGCCATCAGAATTAGACATTAAGAAGCACTGTTTCTTTCCCCATTACTTTCTATTTTCTATTTTGTATATTCTTTATAGTATTTTACTTATGAGTATACATTATAAATTTAAAATATTGGGAGTGCATGGTCAAAACCGTTTTCTACTGATGTTGATGAGGGATCAGTAAGTTTGGAGACCATGGATGTAATGGCGTTGGCAGTCCAGCATAGAAAGATAAACACTTTTGAAGATAAAATGATTTAAGGACGTTTAGAGAAGAGAGTCAGACAGATGTGAATGAGACTAAGGAAGAGGAAACAACACTGATTTCATAGACCAGCCTGTAGTTGTTAAACTGCGTTGCAGGGAGGTTCCTCTGAGTTTCTGCACAAAGGGAAATACTTTCTACCAAACAGAATTTGAATCACCTACAGAACCCCTTTATTACTTTGACCTGATGTGATGGTTAATTTTATGTGTTGACTTGGAGGGCGTTTTTGGATGACATTAATATTTAAACCAGTGAATGTTGAATAAAGCAGATTGCCCTCCATACTGTGGATGGGTCTCACCCAATCAGTGAAAGGCCTGAGTAGAACAGAAAAATGTGCCTTCCTGAGCAAGAGGGAACTATCCAGCAGAATGCCTCTGGACTTAAAACGCACCATGGGCTTTCCTGGGTCTTCAGTCTTCTGGCCCATACTGCAGATTTTGAACTTAACGGCCTCCATAATCACATGAGGCCATTTCTTACAATAAATTTCTTTCTACACACACACATACACACATACACATATATGTATATGCATCCTAATGGTTCTCTTTCTTTAGAGAACTCTGACTAATACACCTGTGTGTAAAAGGTAGAGAGTAGCATATAATAATTATCAGTGAGACTCAGGAGCCAGACTGCCTATGTTTGAATTATGATTCTATTATAGACAGACTCTCTGTGCCCCTTAGGACAAGCCAGATCACTTCTCTTTGCCTCAGTTTCTCAACTGTAACTTGGAAATGACAACAGTACACTGTTTCATGGGGTTGTTGTAAAAATAAATTAGTTAATTAATACAAAAAAGCCTTATTATAGTACCCTTGGCATATAGCTAGTATACAAAAAAATTCGCTTTTGTGATTTTTAATGGGTTTTCCCCTAAAATTTTATTAAAAATTGTAATCACTACTAAAAATGCATGCAAACCACTGGAATAATCCATTTCTTCAGGTCAGTTTTTATTTTTTGCTTACTACTAAGCAATGTTGCAAGTATTCAGTGGCCAAAACAAAAGAGAATGTTGTTCTAACCACCCAGAGTCACAATTATTTCATGTTTGTGAACCAACCCAATCAGAAAACCAAAAGGAAACATTAGCCACACTACTCAGAAATAGAATATATATACACAGACACACACACACATATGTATATATATATGTATATACATACATACACATATATAATATATGCATGTGAAGTCCAAAGGAAGTCTGCTAATTTATTATATGTGGATATTAGCCCACGGTGATACTCAAAATTGTTGGGGTCCTTTTGCAAGTTATATTAGGTGCAATGGCTCTCCATCTGTCCTAGTCCATTTGGGCTGCCATGATAGAATACCATACACTGGGTGGCTTAAACAACAAACTGTTTATCTATCTCTGTCCTGGAGGCTGGCAGTCCAAGATGAAGGAGCTTGCAGATCCAGCACCTGGTGAGGCCACTCTTCCTGGTTTGCAATTGTCCATCTTCTCACTGTATCTTCACATGGTAGAGCAAAAGATCATCTCTCTCAGGTATCTTCTTATAAGGGCACTAAACCCCTTCATGAGGGCTCCACCCTCAAGGCCTAAGTGCCTTCCAAAAGTCCCACCTCCAAATGCCATCATGTTGGGGATAAGGCTTCAATGTATGAATTTTGGGGGTACACAAATATTCATTCCATAGCACCACTAATCAGAATTCTGTAATAGGAAGAGTCAATTCATTACAAAAGAAAAAAATTGGCCTTGCAGGCCAATATGGACAAGCAAGAGCCAAGCTCTACCTTCTGTCTGCTTATACTCTGAGAACCAAGAAAACACCACACCTAAATTGCCATGGCAGATGACAGAATAACATGAGATTACAAAAAGTACATAGCTCTCTATGTGTTCCAAAATGATTGCCTGAATTAATGAATTCAGTAAGTGCCCCACTGAGCATTGATTGTGTCCAAGACTCTGTATGAGATAGACCTAAAAAATTAGGAAAAGCTGCAAGGGCACTCTCCTGTATGCAACCAGGAGGTAAATTTGCAATGGCTGGAAAATGGTTTCATTTTTACCTCCAAAAGCACTGCAAGTCATTATCTTTTAGTGTCACCAACTTGCTCCTTCAAGTCCTGGCCCCCCATGTCACATAGCCTACCCTAAATTAACCCAAACCACATTAATAATGCCCAATGGATTTTTCTATCCATGAAATGCTTATTTGCAAGATGTCAGTTCCATGTACCCCTTGGACTTTCTTGATGAATATGTGCCAACTTCTTCACCAGATTTTGACCTTCATATAGACAGGGATGGAAATTCTTTAGACCTCACTTACACACACTGGATGTTTAATGTTTGCTATGGGTGTAGTTAATTGAGGGGGCTCTGCACTGACACTTTGAATGTCCTTAGGCAAATTATTTTGTTTCTTTACCCAAGAAGTGCAAAGTAATGCAAAATTCCATAAGAGAATGGGACATCTCAGAGAATGTTTTATACATGATCTCAGGTTATAAAAACCAATTACTGTCAGGATTACATTTGTCATTCATATATTGGTTAAAACTCAGACACAAGTTCTATTGAGAAGAACTTGCCAAGACAACAGCAGCATTTGCATCAATTTCTATCAATTAACCAGAAATATAGAATAGTGTATGGTTCTTATGAGAAATTCATAATTTATGCACACAGCTTTCATTTCCCCAGAGTACTTCCCAAGGTGGTCAAACTGAACTGGAGACTCTCAGAATAAAATTATTTAGAGAATTATGGGCAAAGCAGGTGTTTCCTTCAGGGAGAAGATTGCACTTGCTTTCAAAAATGTCCTGGAAGTAAATCCTCATGGGAAGCCTGTGGACCAGACACTGGATATTATCATCCAAGTAGCCTTGCCACTCACAAGCCTGAGTATCAGAATTTGTTCACAGATTTCCACAAATGTCCTTTGAGGAAAAGGGAGTTTACAAGGAAGCAGTGTCAATTAATCTAAATTCCATTGTTGTACCAATTCACCTGAGGACTGGAATATATTCATTTTCCGTAAGGGAAAAGGTAATTAAAAATCTAATAAGAACAAGGAACAAATTAAAAACAAAGTAAATATTCTTAATCACTCATACATATCCACCATAAGTTGTTTTCAAACTAGTTCAGATAACTGAATATTAAGGAGTGCATTTTGGTGAATACAAAGTAATATTGATTCGTTAAAACTATTTTTTTTTTGCTACTGTTACTGATTAATTGCCCCACAGAACTCAAAGTTGGATTTGGAAGCATTTAACTGTTTAAGAGATCCAATAACCAACCACCCTGAACCAGACCAAGCCCCACCACAAGAGCAACACCTGTGACCTTTGTCCCTCTTACTCTTTGGTTTTTGTGTGTGTGTGTGTGGTGAAGAAGATTGGCCCTGAGCTAACATCTGTTGCCAATCTTCCTCTTTTTGATTGAGGAAGATTGTCACTGAGCTAACATCTGTGCCAATATTCCTCTATTTTATGTGGGATGCTGTCACAGTGTGGCTTGGCAAGCAGTGCTAGGTTTGCACCCAGGATCTGAACGTGGGAATCCTGGGCCACTGAAGCAGAGCATGCAAAATTAACAACTAGGCCATTGGGCTGACCCCTTTGCCTCATTGTTAATGCTAAGATCGCCTCTCCAGGAGGAAGTTAGGCCTTATTACCATAACCCACAGTGTATGTGGAAGCATGTTTTCCACTGAGCCTGCACAAGCAAATGCCCACCTCTCCCTTTTGAATTCCCCATCCAAAATAAAAGAAGTCTCCTGCTTTCCCGTGTGCGGGGATGGCCACAACTTTGGAAATGATTCTGTGTGGCCTCCTATTAGCTGCAAATATACTTTATTTTTGTGTAACAAAAGTACTTCTGATGGAGAGTCTGATTTTAACTCACCAGGACTTTGATTCAGTAACACCACCATATATATATCCCTGGGTGAAATAAAATGCCAACTTACATAAGCATGCAGGCAAGCAAGTATCATTAGATAATGAAGCTTCCAGAAAAATTTATGGGCTAGCTATGTCAAACTGAAGACTTTACACTCATTTCCATAGTTTGCTTTTTTCTCCAAGTTTATAAAATACCCAAGGTGTTTGATTTCACCCTATCATGTGTCTGCGTTCCAGGAGATCATACATAAATTAAATTCCATGAGACTCTATGCCTTTCCAATGGGAAATTCACCTTTTAAAAGAGAAAATCTAGGAAGTGATGTCAGCATCATGGTGGAGTGAATTTTTCCCCTAGTCTCTGCCCTTTAAGTTACAACTAAGTGGACATTCATTAAGCAGCAGAGGATTCCCTACACAGCACAACAGGGTGCCTGAGAATCCATGCAGCCCTGCAACTGAAAGTGGGTGGACTGGATCCCCAGAAGGCAGTGGAACTAGATGAGCACACCCCTCCCCACTCTGGCAGCAGCAAACCAGATTGTAGATCCTCACACAGAAGCCAACTCAACTTTAAGAGGAGGCCAGGACAGCATGGCCTGCTCAAATGCTTTCAGAGTTGCAGCCTGGCTCGAGGGAGTGCTCACCATGCCGTGGTGGCCCTTCCAGTGGGAAGACTCTACAATGAGTGGCAGCAGCTCAGCTCCCATGAAGGCACCCACCAACTGAGCACAGCACTGTTGAGAAGGTGCCCCACATGCTCAGAAGGCACCCCCACCCATGGAGCACAGCAGCCTATGGGAAACACTAAGTGGTGGCTCAGACCACATGTGGTTGCCCCCACCCACCAACACAGTACAGGCAAAAAAGCACCCTGCCCACAGAGCACAGCAACCCAAGGGACCCACTGAGTGGCAGCTCAGCCCCCTCGGCCACACCCCTCAACCCTACCACAGCACAGGCAAGAAGGTGCCCTGCCCACTCAGAAGGTGCCCCCACCTGTGGAGCACAGCAGCCACGGGCATCCACTGCATGGCAGCTCAGCCTTTGTGTGGGTGCCTCTCACCCCTAGCACAGTGCAGGTGAGAAGGAGCCCAGCCAGTGGAACACAGCAGCCCATGGGACCCATCAAGTGACAGCTCAGCCCCCACATAGGTGCCCCTCCTGCCTAGGGTGCAGCAGCCTGGTTGGTCCCCTACCAAGCACAGAGACCCTGCCTATGGTGCCTGACCTGCCCACCCCATGCAAACACCCTGCCCATGTGAGTGCAACCTGCAGAGTAGCAGCAGCCATCCTGGGAAAATGCAGAGTAGCCCTAGCCACACAAAGTCCAGCAGACAGGGCAGGATCAGAAAAGACAGCTCCATCTCTCCCCCGAGCAGTGGCAGGTGGAATCTGTGACCTCATACTACCACAAATGCACCAGTAAAGGATCAATTCACCAAAGGCATTGAAAAACTACATTAATGCTTCAGAGCAGAAGGAAAATTCAACTCTCCAGAAACGAATCCTAAAGTAACAGACATTTACAATCTAAATGACAGAAAATCAAAATAGTGGTGATAAAGAAACTAAACAAGTTTCAGCAAAACTCAGAAAGACAATTCAGTGAGCTGAAGAATAAAATTAATGAGCAGAAGCAATACTTCACCAAAGACATTGAAACTCCAAAAAAAATTTTCAAAAAAATCTAGAGATGAAGAACACAATTAATGAGATTTTTAAAAATCTGGAAACCATACAAAACAGAGCTGTCTTTATGGAGGACAGAATTAGTGATTCAGAGGCTAGAAATACAGAAATGCTTCAGGTGAAGGAGGAGAGAGAACATAGATTTTTTAAAAATGAAGAAATTCTTCAAGAAATATCTGACTCAATTAGGAAAAGCAATATAAGGATTATAGGTATTCCAGCAAGAGAAGATAGGGAGAAAGGAGCAGAGAGCTTGCTCAAAGAAATAATAGCTGAGAACTTTCCAAAACTGGATAAGAAGCTGGACTTACAAGTACATGAAGACAAATAGAACTCCTAATTACATCAGTGCACAAAGCCCTTCTCCAAGCCATATAATATTAACACAGGCAAAAGTCAATGACAGAGAAAAAATAGTAAAGAAGCAAGGAATAAGAAAACAACTTACAAAGGAACCCCTATCAGTCTTTCAGCATATTTCTCAACAGAAACCTTACAGGCTAAGACAGAATGAAATGATATATTCAAAATACTGAAAGATGAAAACGTTCAGCCAAAAATGCTCTATCCAGTGAAACTATTCTTTAGATATGATGGAAAAATAAAAGCTTTGTCAAATAAACAAAAACTGAGGGACATCATTGCCACTAGATGTCCCTTACAACAAATGATGAAGGAACCCCTCCTACCAGAAATAAAATGGCAAAGATTTAAAAAGCTTTGAGCAAGGAGATAAATAGACAGACAAAATAAGAAAATTGCAGCTCCCTATCAGAACAGGTTAGCAAACACTTAATTATAACATAACCGATAAAGGGGAGGAAAGCATCAAAAATAACCATGAACACTACAATTTAGTCATAAACTCAGAACACAAAAAAGAAGAATTTGTGACAATAATAAGTCAGACGGGGAAGAGAAAAGGGATGGAACTTACTTAGACTAATGGTTATCAGAAAATGGACTACCTCATCCATGAGATCTTTTATACAAACCTCATGGTAACCCCTAAACAAAGAGTCAGAATAGAACCACCAATAATAAATAAATAGAAAACTGAGAAAGCCATAACAGAAAATCACCAAACTGAAATGGCAATCAGAAATACAAGGGAAGAGAAACAATGGAAATATAGAACAACCAAAAAATAAGAGATAAAATGTCAATATTAAGCCCTCATATATCAATAATCACTCTAAATTTAAAGGGATTGAATTCTCCGATCAAAAGACACGGAGTGGCTGGATGGATTGAAAAACAAGGCCCAACAATATGCTGCCTCCTAGAAACACATCTCAGCTCTAAAGACAAACACAGGCTCAGAGTGAAGGGATGGAAGATGATACTCCAAGCAAATGGCAAGCAAAAGAAAGCAGGTGTTGCCATACTTATATCAGACAAAGCAGACTGCAAGATAAAAAAGACAAAGAGGGGCAATACATAATGATAAAAGTGAGATTCCACCAAGAGGAAATACTTGTGAATATATATGAGCCTAACACAGAAGCACCAAAGTATATAAAGCAACTACTAACAGATCTAACAGGATAAATTGACAGCAACACAAAAATGGTAAAGGATCTCATTACCCTCCTTACATCATGGATAGATTATCCAGACAGAAACTCAACAAGGAAATTGCGACCTTAAATGAAACATTAGACCAGACGGACTTTATAGCTATATAAGGAACATTCTTTCCAAAAACAGCATAATACACATTATTTTCAAGTGTACCTGCAACATTCTCAAAGATAGGCCATATGTTGAGAACAGGGCAAGCCTCAATAAATTTAAGAAGATTGAAATCATATCAAGCATCGTTTCTGACCACAATGCTATGAAATTAGAAATCAACCATAAGAAAAAAGCTGGGAAAGTCACAAATATGTGGAGATTAAACAACATGCTACTGAACAACCATTGGAACAATGAAGAAATCAAAGGAGAAATCAAAAAAATACCTGGAGACAAGGCTGACCCCAAGACTGAGTGCTTAAAGTTCCATGCACTCCACTTCAGTAGCCTGGGTTTGCAGGTTCAGATCACAGGCATGGACCTACTTCACTTGTAAGCCATGCTGTGGAGGCATTCCACATGCAAAGTAGAGGAAGTCTGGCACAGATGTCAGTTCAGGGCTAATCTTTCTCAAGCAAAAAAGAGGAAGATTGGCAATGGATGTTAACTCAGGGCAAATCTTCCTCAAATGCACAAAAAATACCTAGAGACAAATGAAAATGAAAATACAGCATACCAACTCTGATTGGATGCCAGAAAAGCAGTTCTATGAGGGAATTGATGGGCAATACAGGCACACCTCAAGAAGCAAGAAAAATCTCAAGTAAGTAATTTTAAACTACACCTAATAGAAGTGGAAAAAGAAGAACAAACTCAGCACAAAGTCAGCAGAAGGAGGGAAATAATGAAAATCAGAGCAGAAATAAATGAAATAGAGAGTAAAAAAAACTGTAGAAAGAATCAATGAAAATAAGAGCTGGTTCTTTGAGAAGATTAACAAAATTGACAAACCCTTAGCCAGATTCACTAAGGAAAAAAGAGAGAAGGAACAAACAAATAAAATTAGAAATGAAAGAGGGGAAATTACAATGGATACCAGAGAAACACAAAGTATCATAAGAGAATACTATGGAAAACTATATGCCAACAAATTGGATAACCTAGAAGAAATAGATAAATTCTTAGGCTGAATCAACCTCCCAAAATTGAATCAAGAAGAAATGGCAGATCTAAGTAGACAATCACAAGTAAAGAGATTGAAACAGTAGTCAAAAATCTCCCAAAAAGCAAAAGTCCAAGACCAGATGACTCCTCTGCAGAATTCTAAAGAACATTCATAGAAGATTTAATACCTTTCCTTCTAAAATTATTCCAAAAAATTGAAGAACATGGAACACTTCCTAACTCATTTTTGAGGCTAACATTACCCAGATACCAAAACTAGACAAGGACAACACAAAGAAGGAAAATTGCATGCCGATATCACTGAAGAACATACATGCAAAATTCCTCAACAAAATAATGGCAAACTGAATACAGCAAAATGTTAAAAGGATCATATACCTTGATCAAGTGGGATTTATACCAGGGATGCAGGGATGATTCAATATCTGCAAATCAAACAACGTGATACACCATATTAATAAAATGAGGAATAAAAACCACATGATCATCTTAATACAGATGATAGGAAAGCACTTGACAAGATCCAACATCCAGTGGCTGGCCCTGTTGCTGAGTGGTTAAGTTTGCATGCTCTGCTTCGGTGGCCCAGGGTTTTACCAGTTCACATCCTGGGTATGGACATAGCACTGTTCATCAAGCCATGCTGAGGCAACATCCCACATAGTACACCTAGACGAACCTACAACTACAGTATACAACTATGTACTCGGGGGCTTCAGGGAGAAGAAGAAAAAATAAATAAAAGATTGGCAACAGATCTTAGCTCAGGTACCAATCTTTAAAAAAAAATCAAGATCTGGTGGGACCAAGATGGTGGAGTGAGTGGTCTTCTTTGTCTCTCCCCCTTTGAATCTACAACTAATTGGACATTCACCGGTTAATAAAGGAAATCCAGATAGCATCTCAAGCCCCCTGAGAGACCTGTACTGATATTCATCGGAAGGCGGGTGGACTTCCCCCCGGAAGGAGGTGGAAATAGGTGAAAACTCTCCAACCCCCGAACCCCGGACAGCCTAGTACCTGCAAGAGGCTCTCTTCCAGAGGACTCCCCCATAGCCTCGCCACACACCAAGGGCAGGAGTGTGCACTCACCGGCAGAGTGACAGTGGAAACAGGTGACAACAGCCTTACCTAAGCACCCCATGATTACACCTAAGCCCAGGGGGAAAGTCCAGGGTCCCGCACCCACCAGCAAGGAAAGCCTCTGCTCGCCATTAGTGGGGAGGCTCCGCCCAGCATTCAGAACACAGGGAAGCTCCCAGGGAGCAGATTCCCCAGCAGGGCACCAGCCCACCAGCTACTGCCAGGCCCACGGTCTCTGGCTGTGCATGGGATGGTGCAAGAGGCACCCAGACTTCCCATGGACGCACTTGGGGACTGGGTGGAACTCCAGCACCTGGCTCTATGGCTCAGGGGGAAACTCCAGGGTCCCGCACCCACCGGCAGGGAAAGCCTCTGCTCGCCATTAGCGGGAACCCCCACTCAGCATTCAGAACACAGGGAAGTTCCCAGGGAGCAGATTCCCCAGCAGGGCACCAGCTTGTCAGCCACTACCAGACCCACAGTCTCCGGCTTTGCACAGGACGGTGCAAGAGGCACCCAGACTTCCCATGGACGTGCTTGGGGGCTGGGTGGAGCTCCAACACCCAACTCTGTGGCCCAGGGGGAAACTCCAGGGTCCTGCAGCTGCCAGCAGGGAAAGCCTCTGATTGCCATTAGCAGGGAGGCCCCACCCAGCATTCAGAACACCGGGAAGCTCCCACGGAGCAACATCCCCTGCAAGGCACCAGCCTGCCAGCTGCTGCTGGGCCCACAGACTCTGGCTGTGCATGTGACGGTGCAAGAGGCACCCAGACTTCCCATGGATGTGCTTGGGGAATGGGTGGATCTCCAGCACCCAGCTCCGTGGCCCAGGGGGAACCTTCAGGGTCCTGTACCACTGCCAGGGAAAGCCTCTGATCACCATTAGCAGAGAGGCCCTGCCCAGCCTTCAGAACGCCAGGAAACTCTCAAAGAGCAGAATTCCCCGCAAGGCAGCAGCCTGCCAGCTGCCGCCAGGCCCACGGACTCTGGCCATGTCCCAGACGGGGCAAGGGGCTCCAAGAGATTCCGTCGGAGTGGTTTGGGGCTGGGTGGAGCTCCATTGGAATGGCTATGTGGCCAAGGGCCGAACTCCAGGTTCCCACAGCAGCCTCAGCGAAATCCTCTGCACAGCACTAGTGGAGAGGTCCCAACTGGCAATCACAAGGCTGGAAGGCCCTGGGGCAAAAGTAGCACAGCTAGGTGAGCTAAGCACAGACTGCAGAAGATACCCATAGCTCTGCTGGGACCTATAGTGGACAAGTGTGATCTTGTGGGCTCTGACAGTGACAGAGCTGCGAATATAGGTGATCCTGCTCCCAGCTGCTGGGAAAGCCCATAACACCACTGCAGACCCCAAGGAGGGAGCGCGTCTAGGTGGTCTGCAACAGTAGGCACCAGCAGCCTGAAGCCACCTTGCAATTGCCCCCACAACTGATGAGGGACCCCACAGGACCACTGTGACTATGAGGAGGGGCCCAGGCCCTCTCAGTAACAGCTGATGGGGTTCCTGGTTGGTGCAGTCTAAACAGCTGCTCCCCCCACACACACCAGTTGCAACAAGTGGAAGCAGCAACTAAACTCTGTCTCTATGCAGAGGCACAAATCCACACCATAAAGCAGTATGAAAAAATATATTAAATCTCCAGAACAGAAGGAAAATGATAGGTACCCAGAAAACAATCCCAAAGACAATGAAATCTATAACCTAAATGACGATGATTTCAAAACAGCCATTATTAAAAAACTGAACGAGTTAAAAGAGAATTCAGATAGACAACTCAATGAGTTCAGGAGCTATGTCACAAAAGAGATTGATACTATAAAGAAGAACCAATTAGGAATACTGGAGGTGAAGAACACAGTGGAGGAGATGAAGAAAAATCTGCACTCTCTGAAGAGTAGTGTCAATAATATGGAGGACAGAATTAGCAATTTGGAGGATAGGAATATAGAAATGCTGCAGACAGAGGAGGAGAAAGAACTAAGACTAAAAAGAAATGAAGAAACTCTCCAAGAATTATCCAACTCAATTAGGAGATGCAACATAAGGGTTATAGGTATACCAGAGGGAGAAGAGAAGGAGAAGGGGTCAGAAGGCCTGTTCAAAGAAATAATGACTGAGAACTTTCCAAACTTGGGAAGAGAGATGGAACTTCATGTGACAGAAGCCAATAGATCTCCAAACTTTATCAATGCAAGAAGATCAACCCCAAGGCATATAGTAGTGAAGCTAGCAAAAGTCAATGACAAAGAGAAAATACTAAGGGCAGCCAGGCAGAAGAAAATAACTTACAAGGTACCCCCATGAGGCTATCAGCAGATTTCTCAGGAGACACCTTACAGGCTAGAAGAGATTGGAATGAAATATTCAAAACTCTGAAGGACAAAAATCTGCAGCCAAGAATACTCTACCAAGCGAAAATATCCTTCAAATACGATGGAGAAATAAAAACTTTCCCAGATAAACAAAATTTAAGGGAGTTCATTGCCACAAGACCTCCTCTTCAAGAAATGCTCAGGAAGAACCTCATACCTGAAAAAGCGAAAAAAGGAAAGGGGTTACAAAATCCAGAACAAAGGAGATAAGCAGAAGGACAATAACAGAAAGTAGCAGCTCTCCATCAGAACAGGTTAGCAAAAGTTAAATAAAACATTAAAGATAAACGGAATGGAAACACCAAGAATAAATATAACCTAGTCATTTTAACCACAAACTCACAACATAAAAAGGAAGAGAAAAAAAAATCTGACTATAACAACCTAGAAGGGGAAGAGAAAAGGGATGGAACGTTTTAATTTAAGGAAATAAGAGGTTATCAGAAAAAGGACTATCTCATCTACGAGATGTGTTATACAAACCACCTGGTAACCACTAAACAAATAACAAGAATAAAGACACAAATTACTAATAAGAAGAAAGCCAATACAGAAATGTACCTACTTGAATTAGGAATCCAAAAATCATGGGACAAGAAACAAAGGAAATGCAAAAGAACCGGAAAACAAGTGATAAAATGGTAGCAGTGGGTCCCCACGTTTCAATAATCACTCTAAATGTAAATAGATTGAACTCTTCAATCAAAAGACACAGAGTGGCAGGATGGATCAAAGAACAAGATCCAACAATATGCTGCCTCCAGGAAACACACCTCAGCCCCAAAGACAAACACAGACTCAGAGTGAAGGGATGAAACACAATACTCCAAGCTAGTAATGAACAAAAGAAAGCAGGTGTTGCCATACTTATATCAGACAAAGTAGACTTCAAAGCAAAACAGATAAAGAAAGACAAAGAAGGGCAGTATATAATGATAAAAGAAACACTCCACCAAGATGACATAACAGTTGTAAATATATATGCACCCAACACAGGAGCACCAAAATTTGTAAAGAAACTATTAACAAAACTAAAAGGAGACATCAACAACTATACGATAATAGTAGGGGACCTCAACACCCCATTAACACCAATGGATGGATCATCCAGACAGAAAATCAACAAGGAAATTATAGAATTAAATGAAAAATTAGACCAGATGGACTTAATAGATATATATAGAACACTTCATCCAAAAACAGGAGGTTACACATTCTTCTCAAGTGCGCATGGAACATTCTCAACGATAGACCATATTTTGGGAAACAAAGCAAGCATCAATAAGTTCAAGAGGGTTGAAATAATATCTAGCTTCTTTTCGGATCATAATGCTATGAAACTAGAAATCAACTACAAGAATAAAGCTGGGAAAGGGGCAAAAATGTGAAGACAAAACAGCATGCTACTGAACAAACAATGGGTTATTGAAGAAATTAAAGAGGAAATCAAATATCATCTGAAGACAAATGAAAATGAAAACACACCATACCAACTTATTTGGGATGCAGCAAAGGCAGTCCTAAGAGGGAAATTCATTGCAATACAGGCTCACCTCAATAAGCAAGAAAAATCTTACATAAACAACCTCAAACTACACCTAACAGAATTAGAAAAAGAAGAACAAACAAAGCCCAAAGTCAATAGAAGGAGGGAAATAATAAAAATTAGAGCAGAAATAAAAGATATTGAAACAAAAAAGACAGTACAAAGGATCAATGAAACAAAGAGTTGGTTCTTCAAAAAAATTAACAAAATCGACAAACCCTTAGCCAGACTCACTAAGAAAAAAAGAGAGAAGTCTCAAATAAATAAAATTAGAAATGAGAGAGGAGAAATCACAACAGATACCAATGAAATACAAAGGATCATAAGAGAATACTATGAAAAGCTATATGCCAACAAATTGAACAACCTAGAAGAAATGGATAATTTCCTAGACTCATACAACCTCCCCAAACTGAATCAGGAAGAAATAGCGAATCTGAATAGACCAATCACAAGTAAAGAAATAGAAACAGTAATCAAAAACCTCCCCAAAAATAAGAGTCCAGGACCAGACGGCTTCTCTGGAGAATTCTACCAAACATTCAAAGAAGATTTAATACCTATCCTTCTCAAACTATTCCAGAAAATTGAGGAAGATGGAGCACTCCCTAACACATTCTATGAAGCCAACATCACCCTGATCCCCAAACCTGACAAGGACAACACAAAGAAGGAAAACTACAGGCCAATATCACTGATGAACACAGATGCAAAAATCCTCAACAAAATTTTGGCAAACCGAATGCAGCAGTACATCAAAAAGATTATACACCATGATCAAGTGGGATTTATACCAGGGACACAGGGATGGTTCAACATCCACAAGTCAATCAACGTGATTCACTACATTAACAAAATGAGAAACAAAAACCACATGATCATCTCAATAGATGCAGAGAAAGCATTCAACAAGATCCAACATCCATTTATGATAAAAACCCTCAATAAAATAGGTATAGAAGGAAAGTACCTCAACATAATATAGGCCATATATGACAAACCCACAGCCAACATCATACTCAATGGACAAAATCTGAAATCCATCCCTCTCAGAACAGGAACAAGACAAGGGTGCCCACTTTCACCACTCTTATTCAACATAGAACTGGAGGTGTTGGCCAAAGCAATTCGGCAGGAAAAAGAAATAAAATGAATCCAAACAGGCAATGAAGAAGTAAAACTCTCACTGTTTGCAGACGACATGATCTTATATATAGAAAACCCCAAAGAATCCATAGGAAAACTATTAGAAACAATCAACAGCTACAGCAAAGTTGCAAGGTATAAAATCAACATACATAAATCAGTAGCATTTCTATACACTAACAATGAACTAACAGAAAAAGATCTCAAGAACTCAATCCCATTCACGATCGCAGCAAAAAGAATAAAATACCTTGGGATAAATTTAACCAAGTAAGTGAAAGATCTGTACAATGAAAACTACAAGACTTTCTTGAAAGAAATCGTTGATGACATAAAGAGATGGAAACATATTCCATGCACATGGATTGGAAGAATAAACATAGTTAAAATGTCTGTACTACCTAAAGCAATCTACAGATTCAACACTATCCTAATCAGAATCCCAATGACATTCTTTACAGAAATTGACCAAAGAATCCTAAAATTCATATGGGGCAACAAAAGACCCCAAATTGCTAAAGCAATCCTGAGAAAGAAGAACAAAGCTGGTGGCATCACAATCCCTGACTTCAAAACATACTACAAAGCTACAGTAATCAAAACAGCATGGTACTGGTACAAAAACAGATGCACAGATCAATGAAACATAATTGAAAGCCCAGAAATAAAACCACACATCTATGGACAGCTAATCTTCAACAAAGCAGCTTTGGGCCTACAATGGAGAAAAGAAAGTCTCTTCAACAAATGGTGCTGGGAAAACTGGACAGCCACATGTAAAAGAATAAAAATTGACCATTCTTTTTTACCATTCACTAAAATAAACTCAAAATGGATCAAAGACCTAAAAATTAGGCCTGAAACAATAAGTCTTCTAGAAGAGAATATAGGCAGTACACTCTTTGACATCAGTCTCGAAAGAATCTTTTCGGATATCATAACCCCTCAGATGAGGGAAACAATAGAAAGAATAAACAAATGGGACTTCATCAGACTAAAGAGCTTCTTCAAGGCAAGGGAAAACAGGATTGAAACAAAAAAACAGCCCACTAATTGGGAAAAAATATTTACAAGTTATTTATCTGCAAAGCGTTAATCTCCATAATATATAAAGAACTCACACAGCTCAACAACAAAAAATAAAACAACCCAATGCCAAAATGGGCAGGGGACATGAACAGACATTTCTCCAAAGAAGATATATGGATGGCCAATAGACACATAAAAAGATGCTCATCATCACTAATCATCAGGGAAATGCAAATCAAAACTATGCTAAGATATCACCTTACACCTGTTAGAATGGCAAAAATATCCAAAACCAACAGTGACAAATGTTGGAGAGGCTGTGGACAAAAAGGAACCCTCCTACGCTGTTGGTGGGAATGCAAACTGGTGCAGCCACTATGGAAAACAGTATGGAGATTTCTCAAAAAGTTGAAAATAGAAATATCTTATGACCCAGCCATCCCACTACTCGGTATGTATCCCAAGAACCTGAAATCAGCAATTCCAAAAGTCCCATGCACCCCTATGTTCATTGCAGCATTATTCACAATAGCCAAGTCATGGAACCAACCTAAGTGCCCAGCAACTGATGACTGGATAAAGAAGATATATATATATATATATATATACAATGGAATACTACTCAGCCATGAAAAAGGACAAAGTCGTCCCATTCACAACAACATGGATAGACCTTGAGGGTATTATTTTGAGTGAAATAAGCCAGACAGAGAAAGACGAACTCTGTATGACTCCACACATAGGTGGTGGTTAACATATAGACAAAGAGAACTGATTGGTGGTTACCAGCGGAAAGGGGGGGGTGGGGGAAGGGCACTAAGGGTGAAGTGGTGTACCTACAACATGACTAATAATAATGTACAACTGTAATTTCACAAGGTTGTTAATTATCATAATCAATAAAAAAATCAACATCTATTTATGATAAAAATTCTCAATAAAATGAATATAGAAGGAAATTATCTCAACACAATAAAGACCATATATGACAAACCCACAGCCAACATCATACTTAATGGTGAAAAATTGAAAACCATCCTTCTGAGAACAGGAGCAAGACAAGTGTGCTCACTCCTATTCAACATAGTACTGGAGGTTTTGGCAAGAACAACTAAGCAAGAAAAAGAAATAATACATATCCAAATTGGAAAGGAAGAAGTGAAACTCTCACTGTTTGCAGATGACATGATTCTATATTTAGAACACCCTAAAGAATCCACTAGGAATCTATTACAATAATCAACAAGTGCAGGAAAGTTGCAGGGTACAAAATCAATTTACAAAAATCAGTTGCATTTCTGTACACTAATAAAAACTAGCAGGAAGAGAAGTCAATAATACAATCCCATTTACAATCCAACAAAAAAATAAAATATCTAGGAATAAATTTAACCAAGGGAGTGGAAGACCTATACACTGGAAAGTATAAGACATTACTGAAAGAAATCAAAGAAGACGTAAAGAAATGGAAAGATATTCCATGTTCATGGACTGCAAGAACAAACATATTTAAAATGTCCGTATTACATAAAGCAATCTACAGAATCAATGCAATCCCAGTCAGAATCCCACTGACATTCTTCATGGAAATAGAAGAAAGAATCCTAAACTTCACACGGAACAACAAAAGACTCTAAATAGCCAAAGGAATCCTGAGAAAAATGAACAAAGATGGAGGCATCACAATCCCTGACTTCAAAATATACTGCCCAGATATAGTAATTAAAACAGCATGGTACTGGCAGAAAAACCAGATGCACAGATCACTGGAACAGGATTGAAAATCTAGAAATAAAACCATACGTCTTATGGACAGCTAATTTTTGACAAAGCAGACGAGAACATACAGTGGAGAAAGGAAAGTCTCTTCAATAAGTGCTGTTTGGAAAACAGGACAGCCACAAGCAAAAGAATGAAAGTAGATCATTATCTTATACAACAAAAAAATTAACTCAAAATCAGTTAAAGACTTGAATGCAAGACCTGAAGTCATAAAACTCCTCAAATAAAATAAAGGCAGTACACTCTGACATCTGTCTTATCATCATCTTTTCAAATACCACATCTACTCAGGCAAGGAAAACAAAAGAAAAAAGTGAATAAGTGGGACTACATAAAATCCAAAAACTTCTGCAAGGCAAAGGAAACTATGAGCAAAATGAAACAACAAACCACCACCTGGGAAAAAGTATTTGCAAATCATATATCTGACAAGTAGTTAATTTCCAAAATATATAAAGAACAATTCAACAACAAAAAAACAAACAACCCAATCAAAAACTGGACAGAGGATGTGCACAGACATTTTTCCAGAGGATATACAGATGGCCAACAGGCACATGAAAAGATGTTCAACATCACTAATTATGAGAGAATTGCAAATCCAAACTATATTGGATATCATCTTACACCTGTCAGAATGGCCACAATTAACAAGAGAAAAAATAACAAATATTGGCAAAGAAATGGAGAAAAGGGAACACTCCTACACTGCTAGTGGGAATGAAAACTGGTGCACTCACTATGGAAAACCAGATGAAGATTTCTCAAAAAATTAAGAATAGAAATACCATGTGATCAAGCTATCCCACAACTGGATATTTATCCAAAGGATATGAAATCAACAATTCAAAGAGATTTATGCACCCATTTGTTCATTTCAGCATTATTCACAACAGCCAAGATGTGGAAGCAACCTAAGTGCCCAACAACAGATGAATGGATAAAGAAGATATGGTATATACATACAATGGAATACTACTCAGCTATAAATAAAGACAGAATCATCCCATTTACAACAACGTTCATGGACCTTGAGGGTATTATGTTTTGCAAAATAAGCCAGATAAAGAAAGACAAACACCATATGATTTCACTCATATGTGGAAGATAAACAGATGGATAAAGAGAACAAATTAGTGGTTACTAGAGCAAAAGAGAGTAGGACGGTGGGTGAAAGGGTAAATGGAATATATGCATGTTGATGGATAAAAACTAAAAAATTAGTGGTGAGCATGAAGCAGTCTATACAGAAACTGAAATATTATAATGTACACCTGAAATTACATAGTTACAAACCAATATGACCCTAACAAAATAATTGAAAAATAAATAAGGAAGGAAGAAGGTCTAAGAAGGACGAGCCAAGCTAAGGGTGTTTTAATTCTTAAATTAATGAAAATATAACTGTGGTTCGGTGCTTGTCAAATTTTGGAAATTCTTAGCCATTATTATTTCAAATATTTCCTCTTTTCCATTCTCTTTTCCTTTTCATATTCTAGTACTAATATATTAAATCCTTCGAAATTTTCCTGCAGGTCTTTGATGTCCTGTTCTGTTCTTGTCATTCTTTTCTCTCTTCTTATTTCAGTGTGTAAAGTTCTGATTGACCTGTCTTCAAGCTCACTGATTCTCTCCTTGGCCACGTTCAGTCTCTGATGAGTCCATCAAAGGTATTCTCCATTTCCATTACAACGTTTTAGCTATCTAGCGTTTTCTTTTTATTATTCCTTAGAGTATCCATCTTTATGTTTACATTGTCTATCTGTTTTTGCATGTTGTCTACCTTTTCTGTTACAGCCCTTAATATAATAGTCACAGTTATTTTAAATTCTCTTTCTGATAATATGTCTGTGTCATATCTGAGTCTGGTTCTGATTATTCCTTTATCTCTTCAGACTGTGGTTTTTCCTACCTTTTGTTATGCCCTGTATTTTTTGTTGAAAGCTGACCTTGCTGTATTGGATAATAGGAACTGAGGCAAATGGGCCTTTAGTGTGAGATTTTATGTTAATCTGGCTAGGAATTGGGTTGTGTCTAATGTTTGCTGTAACTGTAGGTGCCAGAGACTTCTAAATCCTCTAGTTTCCTTGTTTTGTCTTTCCTATTGACTTTGGGCTTCTCTAAGAACTCCTCAGATACAGTGTGTGCCTTGCCATTCTTTCAGCTATAATCCTCTGTTTTTATATTGGAACCCTATTAGTCTGGTGGTAAGGTCTATGCTGGGGGTGGGGGCAGGAAACATTCTATAATCTTATGATTAAATCTCAGTCTTTTTGTCAGTCTGTGTCCCTGGCCTGTGACTGTCACAAATGTTTCTTAGCTTCCCTCTTCTTCCCCCACTTAAGTCAGACAGAAACGCTAAAAGGAGCTGGAATTGGGGATACATCCTTCTCCCAGGTGGGATAAGGCTCTGGTAAAGTCTTTTACCCTGGAGAGTAGGCCTTTGTTTGGGAGAACTCTCTGGGCATTTTTCTAAATGATTTCTCTTCCCATCCCTCAGCCAGAGCCTGGAAGGGATCATTCTCATAAGTTTACCCTGAGAATCTGGTGAGATTATGGGAAGTAAAGCCAAGAAAAGTGTGGAGATTCCTCCACCAAGACCCCCAGGAGTTTCTCACTCTCAAGCTAGTCCGCAGTCAGTTTCCAACAATTCATCAAAATAAGCATTTAATTGTTCCCACCAGCGTATGGCTCTAGCAGCTTCTGCCAGGTAAGCAGATCCCAGCTGTGAGCTGTGACTCTCTTGATTTCCTGTCTCCAGTGATTTGGCTGGGTAGGGGGGGGGGGCGGTTGTTGGCCCTATGATCGCAGTTCTCTCATAGGTCCAAAAAAAGCTGTTGCTTTTCAATTTGTTCAGTTTTCTTGTAAGGATGGGGATGACAACTTCCAAACTTTTTACAAGTTAGACATTCCACATGCTCTTTTTATACCCTTCTATTTGCATACACACACACACTCCTATATTCATACAAGTAAATAAAGTTGTATTAAAAAGAAGGCAAAGGATTGATAAACACCAGACGTAGGAAGATGGTTAAATTGCATAGGTACAGGGCTAATTATCCATTCATTAAGCACAGTAGGCACAATAGTGCATACAGCCCACAATATTGTTAGGCTCCCACAAAAATGTTTCAATTTTAATTTCCTTTAAAATCAGAAGAAAAAATGAGCATCATAATAATAATTAATATAGAATAATGAGTCTAGCCTGGATTTTACTCATCTTATACCAATGCAATTATAAAATATGATTTTATATATATGTACACACATACATCATATATATACACATAACACATATGTGTGTGTCTGTATATATATACATACATATAATTTTTTAATAGAGGAAAGGATCCACAAAGCCAAAGTGCTTAGGGTCCATAAAAGTCAGAATGGAGTGAGTGAAGGGGATGTAGGCTATTGGCAGGGTTCTGGTTTTTGTGTTGGATGATGCTTATTGCATTATCAAAAATATATTACTAAATACATAAATATACGAACAAAAGAGGGCTATGCGTTGACCAATGATGATAACATCATGAGCCAAAAATTATGTTGTGCACTTGAGGTAAGAGAGAAAGAGAGTCAGAGAGACTCAGACACTGAGGAGCATCAACGGAGTGGAAACAAAGGTTCCAGATCATTGTGTGAAAGAAGGAGTCATCATTTTAATTTTGTTCCTACCTCATGTGGCCAAGTATAGCCCATTATAAAATGTCAAGAAGGGTCTCCAAAGGCAGCCCTCTCTGAGCCCAACCTAGAGCTGGCTTAATATTGGGAACCATCCGTCTCATCTGTCTGTACCTCACTCCCCATCTCATTCTCTGGATTTCTAAGATAACTGAGTTTAATGTCAGTCTGATCTTTATTCTGGCTGCTTCAGCTCTATGCACAAGTATTTCTGTTGTAGATTTGGCATTTGCTGTTCTGACCACACTTTTGCCCCTGTATTTCAACTCAGCCCTTCATATGTTCCCTGAGTTACACCCCACACAGGGTTGGAACTTGTCTCAGGGACACTTAGGCCCCAACGTCCTGCTCCCTGAACTTACTCCCAACCCAGTCCCCTGACAGAAGGACACAAAAATCTGTTTCCATCAGAGTCTTGAGGATGAAATCAAGGTGCTAAATGCCATTTGAGATTAAAGTTTTACCTGTATTCCTGAGCATCATCAGAGACACATAATTGAAACGGAACACTGCTTTCCAAAACCTACCAAACTGCTTGAGTTGAGACGTGAGAATTTTATACAACAGAGGACCTGGGCATTAGCTGAGAGGGGCCATGACACATGCCAATGGAAGATGAGAAAGTTTAGACTAGAGGTTATACACGCAGATTCTGAGGCCAGCCCACTCAAGTTTGAATCCTGACTCTGCCACTTACTAGCTGTGTGACCGTACCAGCAAGTTACTTGCCCCTATGTTACTTAGTCACTTTATCTAGTAGACAGTGATAAGAAAAACTCATAGGCTGTTGTGAGAGTTACAAAGACCATGCATTAGCATACATAATGCCTTCAGAACAGTGCCCAACACAAAGTGCTACATATGCATTCGCTATTATAATTGCTTTTTTTCTATACTCCCACCTGTCTGTTTCAGGAAGAACAGGGTGTTTGGTTCTGTGGGTCTTTGCTGCTCTGTCAGAGTCCACTCGCTGTTTTCTCAAATGTGATTGTGCTTGTATCTACTGCAGAGTCTCGGCAAGAAAGGTCCTTTGGAGAGAACCTTTGCTCTGCCTTTGCTGCTCTCTGTGCTGTGCCTTCTGAATGCTCAGTGGGCAGAAGGGGCAGGGGCTCACAGCAGACCCCACAAGAGGGGCTCTATCCAGTCATCTGATAGCTTCTTCACTGGGCTGTCTGTAGGGGTAGCAGATGTCGGGTTCTCACAGAGCAATGCCTGAGATGCCTCAGATCGTGTCCAACAGCTGGCCTTGGACCAGACTTGGGGGAAATCAGAACCAACCAAATTCCCCTGCTACTATCACTACACATTTCAGATGATCAGAAAACAGTGAACAATTTCAAGCTCCCAAAAGGTCTGATAAGCCTCTGCAATAGAATAGGAAGAAATAAGACTGAGATCCATCCAAAGACATCTGACTTGAACAAATAACTCAGAGTGTTTTTCAAAACATCTTGACAGAAACCAGGATTTTGCCAACCAGTTCTCCCTCCCCCACTCTTTAGAGGCCCCAGGTCCATTCTATGTGGTTCTGATTCCTTTTTCCTGGGCTCCATCCAAGGTTATGCAAGAACCATAGGATTATTTTATGTCCTTGAACCTCTGACTCCATCCTGCCCCCGTGCTATCACAATTCTCCCAAGTGGGCTGCATAGCATGACCCAGCCCCCCTCACCCACCCCAAATGAATGTTTGCCCAAGACAAGTCACACTACCAACTAGTGCGGTTTCACAATCAATGGTGTCATGACTTCCCTTGAGTAACCCCCATGCTGTCTTGCTAAGAGACCCCCAATACATTCTGGGTGCTTGGCAAATATGAAACCACAAACAGAACTGGAGTTCACGGATATGGTCAGCTCAAAGGGGATTTCCTCAATTTGCATTCTTTTCTGAGAACTTCATTGATTGTTCTCCTGAGGCTGATAATGGAAAAGGACTCTGAACTCCCTCCGTTTTTGTAGATCCCTCATTTAGGGCAAATTAGCAGTAAAAGTACTGAGATGAGGCAGGTCAGATGTCTTGCAATTGAAAGTCCTCTGGGACAGCTCTGCAGTTGCTAGGAGAATAATATATTTCAGAGGGGAAAAATGGCAGCCAAGTCTCCTGGCTTCCAGTGGCAGAGTCCATAGTGTGATACAACTGATAGCTCTGTGTTGGGTGACTTTTAGGCCTGCAACCAGGATGCTGATACTTAATACCAATTATAATTAAAGTAACACATATATGTGATTAAAATTCAAATTCTTCTCCCCCAAAAAGTGTCTTAAAGTGAAAAAAAATATTTCTTGTCCTTGACTCATTCCCAAGGATAACCTTGGATTCTGGTGGTTGCCGTCATTTATAAAATGAATTTGGAAGTGTTCCTCTCTTTTCTATTTTCTGAAAGATATTGTGTAGAGTTGACGTTATGTCTTCTTTAAACGTATTTTAGAATTTGCCAGTGAAACCCTCTGGGCCCATATATTTCTTTTTCAAAAGGGTTCTAAGTACAAAGTCAATTTGTTTTATAGTGGTTATCTATTTAATTTTGAGGCAGTTTTGGTAACTTATGGTCTTCAAGGAATTGGTCCATTTCTTTTAAGTTGTCATATTTATGAGCATAAATTTGTTTATAATATTCCCTTACTATTCTTTTAATGTCTATAGGATCTGTAATGGCACCCCTTCTTTCACTCCTGATATTAATAATTTGTATCTTCTCTCCCTTTATATTTGTCAATCGTTCTAGAGATTTATCTATTTAAAGAATAAGCTTTTGGTTTTATTGATTTTTCCCTATTGTTTTTCTGTTTTAAATTTCAGTGATTTCTGATCTTACCCTTATAATTTTCTTCCTTTTGCTTACTTTGGGGTTACTTTTGCTCTTCTTTTCCTAGAGAGTTAAGGTGGAAACTTAGATTATTTATTTGACACTTTGTTTTTCCAACATAAGCACTTAATTCTATAAATTTTCCTGACAGCACTTCTTTACCTGCATTCCACAATTTTTATATTCTGTATTTTCATTTTTTCTCAGTTCAAAATATTCTACATTCCCCTCAAATGTGTATTCTGCTGGTTTGGATGAACAATTCTGTAAATGTCAAATAGATCCGTTTGGTTGATGGTGTTGTTCAGTTCTACATTCTTAATGATTTTCTTTCTGTTAGTTCTAGCCATCACGGACAGAATACTGAAGTCTCTAACTAAGATTGCGGGTTTGTTTATTAATCCTTTCAGTTTTGCTAGCTTTAACTTTATGCATTTTGAAGCACTAGTTTTAGGTTTTACACATTTATGATTGTTGTGTCTTCTTGAGGAACTTACTCTTGTATCATTATGCATTTTCCTTCTTTGTCCCTGGTAACTTTCTTTGCTCTGAAGTCTACTTTGATATTAGTATGGTCACTCCAGTATTAGCTCAGTATTTGCATGGTATATATTTTTCCCGCCTTTTACTTTTGACCTACCTATGTCATTATCAATTAGACGACATATAGTTGGGTCATGTGTTTGTTTATCCATTCTAACAATCTCTGTCATTTAACTGATGTGTTTAGATCATTTACATATAAAGTAATTATTGATATGTTTAGATTTAGGTTTACCATTTTATATTTGAGTTTTGTTTTTTACCCCTGTTTTTCATTTCTTTGTTTCCTCTTTCCTAACTTCTTTTGAGATATTTGAACATTTCTAGTATTCTATTTTCATTTATCTGTTGTATTTCAACTTTATCTCTCTGTGTTGCTGGTTTTATTTTATTTAATTTTTCTGTTTGTTTATCTTAGTGATTGCACTGGGGATTATAATAAACATAGTTAATTTTTTAAAAGTGAGACAATTTTTTGCAACTTCAAATGGGATGTATAGAACTTACCAACATACAGGTGCCTTTTCTTTCTCCCTTTTCTGTGGTAGTTATCCGAAGTATTACATCTGTGTACATTGCAAACTTCACCAGACAATGTTACAATATTTGCTGAAGCCACCCAACATATTTTAGAGAATGGAAGTGGAGACAAGCAGTCTCTTACATTTATCCAGATATTTGCTATTTCTGTTGCTCTTCTTTCATTTATGAAGTTCCAAGTTTCTCTCTGATCTCATTTCCCTTCTGTCAAAAGTAGTCACTGTAGAAATTCTTTTAGAGCAAGTCTGCTGGCACAAATTCTCTTAATTTTCCTTCATCTATGAACATCTTTATTTCACTCTATCGCTGAAAGACCTTTCTTCTGGGTATAGAATTCTGGATTGACAGTTCTTTGTTTTCAGCACTTTAAAAATGTGTGCCAATTCATTATAGTTTCCATAGTTTGTGATTAAAAATCCGCCCTTGTTTAAATCATTGTTCCCTATAAGTTTTTTCTGTTGCTACTTTACAGATTTTTTTTCTGTCTGTGGTTTTCAGTAGTTTTATTATGTTGTTTAGCATGATTTCTTTGGATTTACCCTGGCTGTGGTTCACTGAGCTTCTTATATGTTTACATCTTTCGCCAAATATGGAGAATATTAAGCCATGTTTCTTCAAATTTTTTTCCTCACTATACTCTTTTACCTCTCCTTATGGGACTCTGATGAATATTTGAATATTTGTTATTGTTCCATAGGCCCTTGACATTCTGTTCATTTTTTTTTAATCCTTTTCCCTCTGCTGTTTGAATTGTATCATTTCTATTGATTTACCTTCTGGTTTACTGATTCTTCCTCTGTCATCTTCATTCTGTTCTTGAAGACATCCAACAAGTTTATTCTAGTTGTTGGACTTTTCAGTTCCAGAATTTCCATTTAATGGAACATACTTTCTATCTTTATATATAAAAATATGCGTTTTATATGTTCTATTGCTTTGCTGAGACTTTTTCCTTTTTATTTTTTCGTCAGTATTTATTGTTACTTCTTGAAATATTTTAGAGCCTTTGTCAGATAATTACCACATCTTGTTATTAGCATCTGTTAAATGTATTCTCCCTTGTGAATTGAGATTTTTCTGGTTTCTCACATATCAACTAATTCTGGGTTTTATCCTGAACATTGTGAATACTGAGTTATGAGATTCTGGGTGTTATTTGAATCCTATGGAAAATTTTTATTTCTGTTCATTTGTTTTAGCAAGCAATCATCCTGGTTAGGCATAGGATGCAAGTTCTATCCAGCTTTCTGTGGGTTGTAGTTTCAATGTCAACACTATTTCCAACTCCTTTACTTTACTATTGGATCTGTCCCATAGTGCAACATTCAATGGCTGGTCTGAGGCCAGCATGGTCATCTATCCTATAATTGTAGTTAAGACCTCAAAGTCTTTGGTATGTTGTTTAGGGTCAGATCCACGAATGTTGAGACTAGATTTGAGGCTAGGAGGTTTGCTTTCTTCCTTTTCACAGTCTTCTTGGTACGTCTTGTTTCTTAGGGCTCCACTAATCAGTCCTTTAGCCAGAAAACTGGCTTTATTTACCCTGCTCTGTGGCATAATTTTTTCAACTGCTCCCTCATCAAAAGCCAAGTTGCAGGATGACAGAGGAAGGAAAAAAAGCAACACGGTTTCACCCTACCTTTTTATGGTCACAACTGCCCCAACTGAAAAGTTTCATGTCCTTATTTTAGGTGCCTGTGAGAGGCTGTGGTCTGAAATATGAAAGAATAGGGGGAAAAGAAAAAAATAAGTAGAAATCAGATCCCTGCACTCTCTCTGAACATTAGAGCCCCTTTTCTACTCCTCACCTCAGAACTGGAGGGCTTCCTCTGGAGCTCTTTGAGCTGAGGCCAACTTTTGTGTTTCAGGCTATGTTGGGTTCAGACTGGTGAACATTGGAAAGAAAATAACAGTAAACCTATGGCTAATTCAGTGGTACTTCACATTTTGGTATTCTTCTCAAAGCTACCTGCTACTATTTACACTTAGAGTGATCTGAGTCTGACTTCAGTGCCCCACTTTCAATAATATACTGAACAACTAGGCAGAAACAAGAAGAAAGAAGACTTCAACAACATTATAAACTATGTGGACTTAATAAACATCCATTCCACTCAAGAACAGAAGACTACTTCTTCTTCTCAAATGCACGTGGAATCTTCTCCAGAATAGACCATAAATTAGGCCATAAATCAAACCTCAATAAATTTTAAAGTATTTATTTATTTATTTGAGGAAGATTAGCCCTTAGCTAACATCCGTGCCCCTCTTCCTCTCCTTTATATGTGGGATGCCTGCCACAGCATGGTTTGGAAAAGCAGTGCATAGGTCTGCACCTGGGATCGGAACCAATGAACCCTGGGCTGCCAAAGCAGAACATGCAAACTTAACTGCTGTGCCACTGGGCTGCCGCCAAAAGGATTTAAAACTTACCAAGTCTTGTATCTGACTACAGTGGAATAAACTTAGAGATTTACAACAGAAAGAAATTTGGAAAATTCACAAATATGTTGAAATTAAACAACAAATTCCTAAATAACCAATGGGTCAACAAAGAAGTCACAAGGGAAATTAGAAAATACTTTTTGATGAATGAAAATGAAAGCACAACATACCAAAATATGTGGAAAACAATTAAACTAGCGTTCAAAGAGAAATATGTTACTGTAAATGCCTACATTAAAAAAAAAAGGATCTCAAATTAATAACCTAAATTTCCACCTTAAGACACTGGAAAAAGAAGAGCAAATTAAACCAAAAACAAACAGCAAGAGGGAAATAATAAAGGTTAGAGTGGAAAATAATAAAACAGAGAATAGAAAAATTATAGAGAAAATGAACAAAATCAATATTTGGTTCTTTGAAAAGGTAAACAAAATTGACAAAAGTTTAGCTGAACTTTTAAAGGTAAAAAGGAGTGAAGACCCCATTAATGAAAGAGGGGACATTGCTATCAACCTTACAGAAATAAAAAGGATGATAGAATACTCTAAACAACTGTATAAAATAAATTAGATGAAATGGACAAATTCTTACAAAGACACAAAATACTAAAACTGATCCACAAAACAATGGGGCTTAATAAGTAAAGATATTGAATTAGTGGGGCTGGCCCCGTGGCCGAGCGGTTAAGTTTGTGCGCTCCGCTGCAGGTGGCCCAGTGTTTCGTTGGTTTGAATCCTGGGCGCGGACATGACACTGCTCATCAAACCACGCTGAGGCAGCGTCCCACATGCCACAACTAGAAGGACCCACAACAAAGAATATACAACTATGTACCGGGGGGCTTTGGGGAGAAAAAGGAAAAAATAAAATCTTTAATAAAAAAAAAAAGATATTGAATTAGTAATTAAAACTTAGCACAAAGAAAAGCACAGTCCCAGATGTCTTCACTGTTAAATTCCACTAAACATTTAAATAAGAATTAATAACAATTCTCCACAAACTCATCCAAAATTTAGAAGAGTAGGGAACACTTCACAATTTATTGTATGAGGCCAACATTACCTTGGTACCAAAAACAGACAAGATACCAAAAGAAAAGAAACTGCAGACCAATACCTCTTGTAAATATAAAGGCAAAATTCTCAATAAAATACTTGAAAATTGAACCTAGCAACATATAAAAAGGATTTCAAACAATTATTAAGTAGGATTTATCCCAGGAATGTAAGATTGGTTTAACATTAGAAAATCAATTAACGAATACACCACATTAATAGAAGAAAAGAAAAAAATCCCATGTTCATCTCAATAGACCCAGCAAAAGCATTTAACAGAATCCACTGCCCTTTATTAATACAAATATTTAACAAACTAAAAAAAAGGGAAATTGCCTCACCTGATAAAGGACATCTATGGAAACCCACAATTAACATCATACTTAATGGTGAAAGACTAAACACTTTGCCCCCTAAGATCAGGAACAAAATAAAGACATCTGCTCTCCCATTTCTATTTAACATTGTACTAAAGATTCTAGCCAGAGCAATTAGGCAAGAAAAAGAAATAAAAGGCATCCACATTGGTATGGAAGAAACTATCTTCCATAAATAACATGTATAATAATAAATAGTAAAACTTTCTCTATTTGCAGATGACATGATCTTGTCTACAGAAAATCCTAAGGAACACACTAAAAAACAATTAGAATTAATAAACCATTTCAGCAAGGTTGCAGGAAACAACATCAATGTACAGAAGTGAATTATATATCTATACACTTACAATGAACAGTCAGAAAAATGAATTAAGGTAAAAGTTTCATCTACTTTCTTTTTTTTTTTTCGGTGAGTTACATTGGCCCTGAACTAGCATCTGTTGTCAAATTCCCTTTTATCGCTTGAGGAAGATTGTCCCTGAGCTAACATTTGTGCCAGTCTTCCTCTATTTTGTATGTGTGACACTGCCACAACTTGACTTGATGAGCAGTGTGTCGGTCCACACCTGGGATCCAAACCTGTGAACCCCGGGCTGCCAAGCAGAGCATGCAGACTTAACTACTATGCCACCAGGCCAGCCCCACATTATTGTATTTTATTATGTTCTTGTATTGTATTATTGGTGTTCTTATCAAAAAGAATAAAACACTGAGTAATAAATTCACAAAAAGTGCAAACTTATGCTCCAAAAACTACAGACATTATTGAAAGAAATTAAAGAAAGACTAAACAAATAAAAAAAGACATGTTATGTTCTTAGATTGCAAGATTTAGTATTGCTATGATGGCAGTATTTCCGAAATTAAACTATAGATTCAATGCAATCCCTATCAAAGTTTCAGCCGCCTGTTTTGCAGAAATTGACAATCGTATTCTAAAACTCATATCAAAATGCACGGGACCCAAAATAGCCAAAACAATCTTGAAAAAGGAGAACAAAATTGGAGGACTCACACCTCGCAATTTCCAAAGTTACGACAAATCTATAGTCATCAAGCCAGTGTGGTATTAACATAAGAATAGACATAGAGATCAATTAAACATAATTGAGAGCCCCAAAACAAACTTTCACTCTTCCGGTCAATTGATTTTCAACAAGGGTGCTAATCCAAATTCAGTGGGGGCAGAACAGTCTTTTCAGGAAATGCTGCTGGGACAATTGGATATCCACAGGCAAAAGAATAAAGTTGGACCCCTATCTCACACCATAAGCAAAAATTAACTCAAAATGGAACAGAAACCTAAATATAAAATACAATCATATAAAATCTTAGAGGAAAACCTAGACGTAAATCTTTTTGACCTTTTACTAAGCAATGGTTTCTTAGATAAAATACTAAAATCATAAGCAACAAAAGAAAAATAAGTAACTTGGACTCTAACAAAACTAAAAATGTTTGTGCTTCAAGGAGTATCATAAAAAGTGAAAATGCAACCCACAGAATGGTATAATATATTTGCAAAGCATGTATCTGATAGTTTACTTGTATCTAGAATATATAAAGAACTCTTACAACTCAGTAGTAAAAAGACAACCCAATTTTAAAAAAAGCAAGGGATCTGAATAGACATTTCTCCAAGGAAGATATGCAAACGGCCAACAATCTTATGAAAAGGTGCTCAACAGCATTGGTCATCAGGGAAGAGCAAATCAAAACCACAATAAGATAGCCCTTTACATTCATCAGGATAGCTGTGACCAAAAAGTCAGATAACAAGTGTTGAAAAGGATGTGAAGAATTTGGAACTTTCATACATTGTTGGTGGGAATGTAAAATGCTGCAGCCACTTTGCAAAACAGTGTGACAGTTCCTCCAAAAGTTAAACACAGAGTTACCATTTGATCCAGCAATTCCACTCCTAGGGGTATACCCAAGAGAAATTCAAGCATACGTCCACATAAAAACTTGTACACAAATGTTCATAGCAGCATTATTCATTATGCCCCAAAGCAGAAACAATCTAAATGTCCACCGATTGATGAGTGGATACATAAAATGTACTATATCCATACGATGGAATATTACTTGACAATATAAAGGAATGAAGTACTGACAGATGCTACAACATGAGTGGTTCTTAAAACTATTATGCTAAGTGGACATAGGTGGAAGTTAACACATAGACAAAGAGAACTGATTGGTGGTTACCGGGGGAAAGGGGGGCTGGGGGGAGGGCAAAAAGGGTGAAGCGGTGTACCTACAACATGACTAACAATAATGTACAACTGAAATTTCACAAGGTTGTAAACTATCATAATCTCAATAAAAAGAAAAAAAATATTATGCTAAGTGGAAAAGCCAGTCACAAAATACCACATATAGTATAATTTCATTTACATGAAATGTCCAGAATCTGCAAATCTAAAAAGACAGAAATAAATCATCACTTGGGGGAGGGAGATGGGAGTGACTGTTAGTAGGCATGGAGTTTCTTTTTGTGGTGAAGAAAATGTTCCATATTTGATTGTGGTACTGAGTGCATAATTCTGTGAATATACTAAAAACTACTAAATTTTACACTTTAAATGGGTGAATTGTATGATGTGCAAATTATATTTGAATAAAGCTGACATAGAAATTTTTCTCTTGATGAAAAAAACCCTAGTGCTCTTAATACTACTGCGCCTTTTGGACTATATTCACAATTGAAGGAAATGCTAACTTCCAGTTAAATGTTCGTGAAAATGATGGCATATATATTTTTCCCATCAGATTTAAAGAATTCAGTTGAAGAGTAACTGTTTTAGATCGACTGTTCTCAAACTTTAGCTTACATCGGGGGGCGGGGGGGCTGTTACAATGCAGAGTTCTGGGCCCTATACCCGGAGTTTCTGAACCAGGAGCTCTGGGATTGAGTTCAAGTATGTGCATTTCCAACAACTTCCATGCTGATGCTGCTGATTAAAGGCCCACATTCAGAAAACACTTCTCTAAAGGAAAGGTGAGGGGAAAAATATTTAACCTTCGTTTGCTGTAGAAAGCTGTTCAAAGGAGACCATTCCATTCTGAAATCTTGGCTATCTCCGACTTTCACCTCTCAAGCTCTTTCTTGGGTGAGCCTATTTTATTTGCAGGATCATGAATATAGGCTGCCAGAATGGGCAAGTTAGCCAGTCATGGATTTCTATGAAGTCAGAGAAAATTTAACAACGTCCCCTAAATGCTGAGAGGTATACTGGTTCTGTGAAGTGTCCACACTTTAGTTCACACAGATAAGTTAATGATTGTTACAGCTTTATTTCATATTGAGACAAGACTTAAAGGAATTTTAGGCTTCACTCATCCTGCCTTGATCAAGGGGAAAAAGAAAACACCACAATTTATCACTTCTAGTGACTTCTCGCAAAGAGCTTCTCTCATCAATTACAGAGGTGCAGCTGTTGTCTGGATCTCCCTCTTCCGCTCATAATTCCCCATCCCAATCCACACACCCCAAAGCGGGAGCAATTTTACAGAGGATAGGGTAGAGAGGGTTTGCCTCATCCAACCCCAACACAATAAAAAAACAAAACAAAACAACAAAAAACTATCAGACATTTCTCTTCTCCCTTTTTTGACCTGCTTTCAACTCTGGAACCCTTAACCATCCCATCCCATGGGAGTCAATCCTTTTTGCTTCTTCCTCTTTCTGCCTGGATTTGTCTCTGTAAGAACATCAAATTCTTCCCTGTCCCATTTATTAGGCAATTTTTCTCTTCCTCATGGAAACTAGGCACCAGCCCAAAATCTGGGTTCTGGGAGCTTGTTTCCTTCTCCTCAACAGGCTTATAAAACCAATTTCCAAAAAAAGCCAAGTCCCTTCTGAATAAAGAATTCTAGTAATAAGTGCTGAAAAGAGAAAACATTTCTTCATTTTATGACATGTGCGTCTCCAAAGACACATTTGTTATCATATTCTAGGGACATTTCAATCTAGCCCTCAGTGTTTTGTTGGAAATGAAAGCCCAGTACAGCAAATTCCACAATGAGCGTGGAGTTTGTTGGAGGCATTGTTTCCTCTAATAGATTCCTGGGCTTCCCTGTGTTCATTCATCCCTCAACTCAACAAGAAGAACACGTTACACTGTGTAAATTGTGCAAGGTTCAAGGCCAGTTTCTCCTTTCCCAATTCCTCCGGCAGAACATCCTTGGTGCCATTTAGTCCTATTTCTTTAACCAAGCTAAACGGCAGGTTCACACAGCTTCAGCCAACTCCCATAGTCAACAGTTTGGGGGGTTGTAGCCCAACTCACTCAATACCAGTCATTTGAGGGTAGTAGAGCACCTCTATATCAGGTGAATTAAGCAAGTGGCCCCAGGAAAATCATGGTGGGCACAGGAAAAAACTACAGCAGTGGAAATTCCCTGTGCCTTGCTGCCCAGCTCATAATCCTTGAGCCTACAGTGCTCCGTTCTGTTGAAATGGCTTCCCCACTGTATTCTCAAGTGTCAGTCTGCCCTCCTATTCCCACCTCCACTCCCTGTGGCTCCAGCTCATAAGCCTAGGCATGCGTCTTCAGCCTCTCCTGGTTTCTTCTTCTTTTATCTCCGTGGTTCCCCAGCCCACATGAGCACTAATATCCTGTTCTACTTTTACTGGACTGACAGGATGGGACAAGGTACCACCCCAGATGTTATCAAATGATGTACGGATTACAGTGGAGACAGCACTCTGTGGAGAACAAGTGTGTGCAAGGCCATGTTCAAGGAGATCCTGGATCTTGATAGAACACTACCACTGTCATTCACTTACTTCACCCATTTGTATACTACAATTACCCAATAATTGTTACTATTGTTACTTTAAACAGTTATCTTTTAGATCAATTAAGAATAAGAAAAATAAAAGATTCTATTTTACCTGTACTTAGTCCTTTTCCAACATTCCTCCTTGCTTTACATAGATTAGTTTCTCACCTACAACATATTCCCTTTTACCTGAAGAATTGTTCAACCATTTCTTGCATAACAGGTCTGCCAGTGATGAATTTCCTCAGTTTTTGTTTTTCTGAAAAAGTTTTTATTTCTCCTCAACTTTTGGAGGCTAGTTTTGCAGGATATACATAGGTAGAAGCCAGATTTTTCACTGTTGAAGCAGGAGTTGACAGATAAGCAAGGGAAGGAAGCTAAAATGTTCCGTGGTGTAATGGATCAGAGCCTGGGAAACAGTATAAATTTCTGTTTAGATTAATATAGATGCAGATAGTTACACACATACATACATATGGGTTAGTATATACTCATGTGTTTCCTTCCTCTGTCCCCTGAGAGGTCCTAGATGCAAGGACAGCCCAGTAGCAAGGAGCACACCTGGCACCCAGATCCTGGTTTGTAACACCATTCTTCAATAAAAAGAAACAGGGGTCCCTTGAGAAATGCTAATACTAGGACTGGGCAGATGAGCCTAGAGCATCTTGTGGGGTCAGAAAGTAAGGAAATGCTCAAACAGGCACCACAACAAAACACATTGATGGGGTATGTTAAAGGGGCACAGGGGCCAACTGAAAGGTCTCCCAGTGGCGAAAGCTGAAACAATTTGAGTAACAAGATAAGTATTGTAGTATTGGATGATAGCCCAATGTATAAAATAAATACCCATGAGTCCACAGTGACGTAAACAAATGATTGAATAAATGAATAAATGGGGAGAAGAGATAAATCTCCCATGCAAAAGATTTCCAAATAAATTACATAGATAGCCCTCAAGAAGGTGGGGCATAACTCTCCATGTCTTAAGTGCAGGTGGCACGTAATGACTTCCTTCCAAAGAGTACTGTACAGGAAGGGGAAAAAAGGACAACTTTATGGTGGAGAAACCTGACTCAGCCAGGTGATCAAGGTCAACACCAACCGTGATGTCACGTTAATGTTATGTACCCTGGAGATGATGTGATGAGAATGGCTCTTTACCACTGTGATTTTCCTCCCAAGAACCCAAAACCCCAGCCTAATCAGGAGAAAAGCATCACACAAATCTCAGTAGAGGGGCATCCTAAAATCCTACAGTGTACCTGACCAGTACGCCTCAAGACTGTCAAGACCATCAAAAAGCAAGGAAAGGCCAAGTCACAGACAAGAGGAGCCGAAGGAGAGCTGCCGACTAAACGCAATGTGGTGTCCTGCAGGAGCTCCTGAAACAGAAAAAGAACAGCAGGTGAACACTAAAGAATGTGAATAAAGTAAGGACTTTACGTAAAACTAATGTATCAATATTAGTTCATTAACTTTGGCCAATGTGACATATTAATATAAGATGGTAACAGTAGGAGAAACTGGGTGTGAAGTATATGGGAGCTCTGTATTATCTAAAACTATTCTAAAAAATTAAATTTATTTTATAACAAATGGCCACAAACTTCTGGATGACTATAGCAGTTCAGGTGAGGAAACATTTTCAATCCCTTTTTTTTTCCCCAGCTGTATCAATGTATACTTAATATACAAAAAGATACGCATATTTAATACTATACATTTTGATGAGTTTTGACATATACATATACCCAACAACACTCTTCTCAAAAGAAAAATTCCTTTCAGTTTTGGTCAAGTGCTTACTCTGACTTTCTCAGAGGCAGCTAAAGAGAGTACTTCCTATCATTAACAGTGATCATTACTGCATTTACTACATGCCAAGTTCTATGCTAAACTGCTTGAATGGACTATCACTGACCATTGAACAGATAAGGGAGAGGCAGGGCAGATGTTCCTAGGCGCCCATCAGCATTTATTTCCCTTCTTATTCACAAACAGAATATTTTGTTCAGGGCAGTAATGCAACCAGTTTTCTCTGCAGCTCCCTTGAAACTGGAGGTGACAACCTGCCCTAGGCTAAAGGTTTCAGTGTAGGCTTTGCCTCCCAGGACAGTGCTCCTCTGCTCTGCATCTCTCCTTCCATTGCCTGGAACGCAGACACGAGGCTGGAGTGAAGCAACCTGCTATAAACATGAGGCAGTAAGCAAGAGAACAAAAGCCTCACCTGAGGGTGGTGGCACAGAAAGGGAGGAGCCTGGAACACAGATGACATTGAAGCCACTGTGCCAGCCTGGAAAGCAATCTCAGGACTTTGTTTTGTGTGCGAAAAGAAATCCCTAATTGATTAAGTTATTCCTTTGTGTTTCTGCTACCTGAATTTGAACACAACTCTAATAGAAGAATTACGTGACTCGCCCAAGGTCTCACACACAGAGCATGACACACCTGGATTCCAAGTCAGATTGGTGCGACTCCCAAGCTTGAAACTGCCGCATTTCCCTTGCTTTTACATTTGTGGTCATTGCACGTCATTAACTGTTTCATTCTAGGTCTTCTCAGCTCCTGATTGTCAATATTAACTTTATAATTGAGACACTTAAAGGAGTATTTCTGGTCTCACCCTCTGGCCCTTTCTGTTCCTGGCCACCTCAGGTAGCAAGCCCATTCCTGCAGGCCCTCCTGGTCCTCTGAGGCGTGGGCTCAGACAAAGCAAGCCAAACGGACATGCGCTTTTAAGCTCCAGCTTGAATTCACCACCCTACCCTCATTGACCCCAAGATCTTGTCATGAGATAGCTGTTCCTCCTAAGCCACGTCTCTCATCCCGCAACTCCCACATGAATCTTAATCTCACTAATCACCAAATTCAATAATCAATGTTTAGCTTGATGTCAGATTCCTGTATTATGAGGAGGGAAGATGACAGCAGTGACTGTAAGGTCAGGTGGTGAGCACGGCAAGGAAGAGAACACCCTCCCATCCCTTCTTTCCCATCTCTCTCCTCCCTACCTCACCTCCATCAGGCCCACCTTCCTCTCTTCTGCCTTTGGTTAGTACTATTATTCCACATCATTGACAGCTGCTTTGGGAAAAATTAATCAATAAGGACCATTAGCCCTGGCTTGAGTCCTCTGTTCATCTCCCTCTGCCCAGGGCTGCCAGCACCTCCATGGAACTCTGTGGACACAGCCCATGTGTCCTGAGCAGTGTCAGGTCAGTCGGCCATTGATGGAGCCCGGGACCTAGATCCTTCCAGAACAATGCCCCATGGACATGAGCACCGAGTCTCTCCTGATAGCCCCACCTCTTCCACCCTGGAGCCTTTGACTGTCACTGCTGAGAACTAATCCACTCAGAGGCCAGGGGCGAGGTGCTTGATCCCCCTTTGCACCCACAGTCCCTAACAGTGCAGTGGAGAAAGTGCCTGGTGAGTCCTCGAGAGAGGCGTCAACGAGCAGAGGTGCCCCTCATGCAGTTAGCCCTGGCCTCCCTGCAGAGATTCAGCTCTTTGTGTCTGCTTTCTCCTGGCCATCGCCACGCAGTGTCCCATGGACAGCCCACTCTTAGCAGTTCCCCGGGAACTCATCAGCCCTTCTTTCCAAGCCTGTTCTTCCATGGGGCTCAAGAACAATATTAGAACCATCCTCAGGCTCCAGGCTTCACAGTTAGAAGGACAGAGTCTTCTGTGACTCTTTCTTCTCCCCTTCATCCTCCCCATCCTCCCTTTTCACAGATCTATCCTACCCCAGGTCTTGGTGCCCTGGACTGTCCACTGCTGCTCTGTGTTATCCCGCGTATTTCTACCTGGTCTATGTTTGATGCCTGCAAGATGTAGGCCTGCCTCCCTTCCTGTTACAGCTCATTCTCCATTATTCCTGCAGCCCACTTGCTTTTCAAGGCCCATCTTGAAAGCTCCCTTTTCTACTTAACCTCCCCTAACTCCACATGAATGTTGGTTACTCCCTTCTGAAGCTCCCAAGACCTGTGTCTCACTCTCTCCCTCTAATAGCACCTTTCATTTTCTAACCAATCATGCACTGTGTTATGCACACATCTTATCTAAGCTGCCTCTTGAGCAGGACCATCTCTGCATCCTGTGTGGTCCTGAGAACACTCATTTTACATGACGGGTGTTCAGGAAGGAATGCACAAGTGAATGAATGAACAAATGAATGAATAGTATCCCAGAGCTAGAAGCAATCTCAGAACTCACCAAACCCAGCCCCAAGCACACACATCTTATTGCAAAGGTGAGGAAGACCCTCAGATAAAGGAAACAAATTGCTCAAGGTCACATCCCCTGGTTATGGCAGTGTTAGTTAGCATCAGATAGCAGCTGAGTTATGGCCAAAAGAATGTCACACTTAGAGCTGTAGAACATTTGTAGAATTCCAAATGTCAGTTTGGAATTCCAGCTCTGATTTCTCATGGTTGATATATAAACAGTGAAAAAGAGCTAACATTGATTTAGTTATCATCGTCCGCAGGTGCCCTGCAGCTGCCAGGAGCCCTAGGTGAGCTATCTTATTTGATTCTCACAACAGTCCTACAACTTAGGGCTCTTTTTGCCCCCATTTTATAGACAACCCCAAACCTTGGAGAGACTGAGCAACTTTCCCAAATCATATGTTTGTTAAATGTTTGAAAAAGACTGGAACTAGACAGTCTCACATGAGAAGCTCCACTCTGTACCAACGCATTAATTCACTCGAACTCTCTGGGCCTCAATTTTACCATCTGTAAAACAGGCATAATAGTAGTGTATCATCATGGCACACACGAATATGAAATAGCTACAGATCGTGCATCATTCTCTGTCATTCAGTTAAGACTCCAGAGATCTGAATATTCATCTCAATTCTTGCAGTTACGAACAGTCTGGTCTGGGGTATACCCCTTCACCTCTTTGTGCCTCGGTTTTCACTTCTATAAAATGAAGAGTTTGACCAGATAATATTTAAGGCTTCTCTCTACTATATTCTGGGCATTACTGTGCTGAATGTTCTGGCCGAGGTCTGCCAATATTTAGTTGATGTTGCTTTGTGCTGGGTCACATGCTTATTGACACGTGGTGCCACTGGCATGACCATGTTCATGTACCATGTTCATTGACATGTCAGGCTTGCTTCAGGCTTGACACACAAGAACAATGCTTCCCATAAAATACTCTCTCAGTGTTTATTGTCATTTAGATTGCGGGTCATTTTCAGGAAAGAATTTTTCTTTGTTTTTTAATGAAAAATATTATTTTGCACAATATTATTCATATGTTACTAACATTAAAACTTAGAAACATGTCTTGGAGCTCCCTTCATGGGGTACAAATAAATATACTTCATTGTTTTTAATAACTGCATAATGTATATAATATGAATTTGTCTAAAATTTACTTTGTTTCTGCTATTTTTGGTTAAGTATTGTTTGAAACATTTTTCTTGATTCAATGTAGTTTTGTAATTTTAGAGCTTGCATAAAATTTCACTGCACTGAAGTGCCATAATTTATTAAACTCTAATGTTGGATATTTAGGTTATTTCCAATTTTCCTTGGATTTAAGCACAAATTTGTGAAACATTGGGTTTCTGGGTTAGATCGGGCCATTGTGCACCATCTAAAATTGGCAACAAAATAAAGTCCAATTTTTCAGATTCTAAATGAAAGGACACACTAATACCATTCAACAGTGAAGTTTCCATATATGGCTCTGTGTTAGACCCCAAACACTCAAGCCTCATGGGAAAGAGCTGGTGTGTAATGATTTTTTAATTTACTTCTTCATCATCCATTTATTTAATTTATCTAAACATTTATTTCAGGTGTACTGTGTTCTAAGTAATCTGTTAGGTTTCAAAGATATGAGCAGAATATCTCTCCTAACCTTGTGGATTTATAATCTAGTAAGGAAAACAGTACAGCAGTAAAACAAACATACATGAGAGAGAGCACATATGGAAGGAGAATCTATATTTAGGTCACTTACTGTGTATTTACCCTGGGCAAGTTATGTAACCTCTCTGTACTTCAGTTTTCTCATCTGTAAAATAGAGGGAAAAAGTAGTTAGCATGTGTAAAATGCTTAGAAGTGTCCTTGGCACATATTAAGTACTCAATACATTTTAGCTGCTATTGTTTGTGTTAATCAATGATTGCTACATAACAAATTACCCCTAACTTTAGCAGCTTAAAGCAACAAATATTTATCATCCCGCATGCTTTCTGAGGTGAGGGATCTAGAAGGAGCTTAGCTGAATGGTTCTGATTGAGGGTCACTCATGAGGCTGAGGTCATCTGAAGGCCTGGCTGGAACTGGAGGATCTGTTTCCAAGATGGCTCCCTCACATGGCTGTTGGCAGGAGGCCTCGGTTCCTCATCCTGTGGATTTTTCTGTAGGGCTGCTTGAGAGTCCTTGCACTGTGGCGTCAGCTTCCCCTGGAACAAGTGATCCCAGAGGGACGAGGAGGATGCAATGCTGTTATGGCCTAGTCGCCTAGTCTTGGAAGTCCTACACATCATCACCTCCGCCCAAATCTATGTTAAAAGTGAGTCACTGACTCCAACTTCATTTGAGGAGAGGAGAATTAGAGTCCACTTTTTGAGCAGAGTATCAAAGACTTTGTGGACATATTATCAAACACCACACAGGTGTAGGGCCACTCAGTGCCTTACCCACAGGAACGGTCCTCTCTCTCGACTCTTTGGTGCCCCTCTCAGTACAAGAGTGTAAACAAAGCAGCCACTCCATAATGTTCACTTACTGAGATGCCTTTTTAAATTTTATCCTAATTCTATAAATTCAGATCATTTTCATCTCCAAAACACACATGGTAACTCTTTTGGTTCCAATTTTATGTTAAATCAATGCAAGTAATAGATCAATGGCTTTAACTCTTTCAAACCCAAGCCAGCTTCAATTCCTTTCAATCCATCTCTCTCACATGTCTTTATTTTAGTCAAGAAGCATCTGTAATGTCCTGAGAGATATAGGGCAACCTGCTGGTAAAAGTCCATAGCAGCAGACTAGAGGCAACTTCCAAATCCTGGACCAGGTCAGGCTGCACTCAGCAAACCTCCTCTAGTTCTCCCCACAGCTGCCTGGCAGGCCTCACCCGGCCTTCGGTTTGCTAATAGACCTATTTTCTTCAGTCGTGTTAGTCTTCCCTTGGGAAGATTTTGACCAGTGTTACCGTTTTTAAAAATTCATGTATTTACAAGATGTCACATCCTTCGCTTAAATTATCTTCAATATTCACTTAAACTCTGTAAAACAAGTATTTTTAGTCTGCATTATAAATGAGAAGCCTGAGTCTTAGAAAAATCAAGGTGCTTGCAGAAAATCACACCATGATGGAACCGAAGTCCAAAACTAGACTGGCCGGACTCATATCTGGTTCTCTCCACGATGCTGCCATTCCTCGGGGTTTTATTTCAGAGCCACTATGACCACAAAACTCTGCAGCCAGTCAAGTTATCACCGGCTACACCAATTTGTTTGCCAAACATTTCACAGAAGCCTTTTCTGCCCCATCTATGACAATGAGATGTCACCCACACATAGGGTTGTCAGGTAAAATACGGAAGTTCCAGTTAAATTTGCATTTCAGAGAAACAAATAATTTTAATAGTATAAATATGTCTCATGCAATATTTCTATATCCTTGGACATGCTTAAGCTAAAAAGTAGTTTGTCATTTCTCTGAAATGCAAATTTAACTGGGCACACATTGACAACAAACTAAAATGCATGCAACTCTGTCTTCCCATGCCAGATCTGGAGATACGATCAGACTTTAAGGTTTCTGATTTCTTCACAAAATCACGGAGTGGATATGGTGCCTAGATGATGGAAGTTTTCAGTTTTGTGTTTCTGCAGTGAAGAATTGAGCAGAATGCCCAGGGAAGCTGGGGCTTCTGGTAGCACTGCGATGAAATGTCCTTGGCTGCTCCACCTTGGGTAAATGAAAGATAGTTAGATGTTTCCCCTCTGTTCATGTAGAGAGGAGTTTGAGCGTAGCGATCAGATTCTGTGATGGTTACTTGTAGCAAAGTTATCACCGCAAATTCATGTTCTTTCATCATCCATGTGCCCTTGAAGGGCCCCACTGCCATTTAGTAAGCAATGACCTTGGGTGCAAGACATCATGGCTGGGAAGACTCTACAGCAATTCCAGATAAGCCAGGCTCTATGGAGTTAAAATTTGGTTTTAGTGTCAAACAAAGTTGGCGAGGACAGATGGACACCACTGTTGCTCTATACTGTGCTTGCCTGAATCCTGGCTGACCTCTCCATCATCCCTGCATGCAGCCGTGGCTGAAGAAGAGGATATGCTCCTCCCAGACGGCTTTGCAGACTTCAAGACATACGCATATTTTTAGGGCCAAAGTCCACCAAAAGTCCCTTAGGGTAAAGTGCCAAAATTCTGGAGCGTCCTCCAGGGCCCACGTGGCTCTCCCCTGCCTACGGGTCCCTTGCTATCTCCTGCCCCCGTCACACTGGTCTTTGAAATCCCCAAATGGTCTCCTTTCCTGAAATGCTCTTCTCCTTCCTTCTTCTGGAGAACACCTACTGACATTTCAGGTAGCAACTGAAATGTGATTTCTTAAGGGAGGCTTTGGCTCTGCCCTGCCCCTCTCCCCATCACAACTAGGTCAGGTTTGCCAGTCATATGCTTTCATAGCCGCCGATACAGTTGGGCTTAATTAACTCTTGGTATGGTGATTTACTTAACTCCTGTCTAGTCTACCCTGGTAGATTTTTAGTTCATTGAGGGCAGGTATCATGTCTCTTTTGTTTTCTCATAGATCACTTGCAGCAGGAACTATATAAATGTTAACATGCTCAGTAAGTATTAATGGAATAAAATGAACGGAAACTTCTGATACAGCAGATTGGCCACTCAGACGACCCTTCTAGGACTCCTCCCTGCCTTCTCACCCTCTAGGGCATCCCGTGTCTGTGCTCCTGGATGTTGATGACTGTGTCTCTTCTTTCTCTTTGTCCTGTTGGATTGGAGATCAGCCTAGGGCCACCCACTTCCTGGTTAACTTTCAATACGCCCTACTCTGTCCCCCATCCCAGGCCACTGTAATGATTAGGAAAGGACATTAGATAGAGGAAAGGAGAGCACATCTTACTTCAAAATATCAGGCTATTCTTTCTTCCACTAGCACTACCAAGCTCTCCATTGTCCCCTGAGTTTTCTCACGGTATCTATTCTCTGCACTGTCTCTTCAAAACCCACAGTCACACTACCTGTTATTGGCTCTCCTCTAGCATTTAAATACTTCAGCTAAAGCCACTTGATCCTGGGGTCAAGCAGCTTCTAGTATTAACGACATAATACACCAATAACATTTGATTAGCCAATATGTCTGGTTTTTTTGTTTGTTTGTTTCCCTATGAATGAGATTACGGGGTTGTATGTCAAAAAAATATACACTATTTTTTTTTTAATTTCCTTTCATCTATTAAAATAAGCTCCAAATCATTTTTCTTCTTAAAGATTGGCACCTGAGCTAACATCTGTTGCCAATCTTCTTTCTTTCTTTCTTTTTCTTCTTCCTAAAGCCCCCCAGTACATAGTTGTATATTCTAGTTGTGAGTGCCTCTGGTTGTGCTATGTGGAATGCTGCCTCAGCATGGCCTGATGAGTGGTGCCATGTCCACACCAGGATCTGAACCAGTGAAACTCTGGGCCACAGAAGTGGAGCACGCAAACTTAACCACTCAGCCACGGGGCCAGCCCCTCCAAATCATTTTAATATTCAGAAAATCCTTTAGACCTGCCCCGTTCAATATGGTGGACACAATCTATATGTGGCGATTTGAATTTAAATACAAAGCAATTAAAATGAAATGCAATTAAAAATTCAATTTTCCTCAGTCTCAGTAGCCACATTTGACATGCTCAATAGACAGCATATAGCTACTGGCTACCATGTTAGACGGTGTAGGTAAAGAACATTTCCTTCAACACAGAAGAATACTTTTCTATTTAAAAAAAGAAAAAAAGATGATGAATAAGGGTTTTCATTAGTTTCACTTCCCAGTGCCCTGCAAGATTGTCTCTGGTGGAGCTTTCTATTCACATGTGTGAGCCCATCTTAAAGCTTTCTGCCTGGCCTTCCACCTTGTTTCCCCGTCTTCTAGGATGTGGGTCTGATGCTTTTGTTCACTGCTCTACAGACACTCCCGGGTACTGTCTTGATGGTTTCATCTGTCCTCTTACTATAACTTCCACCAGGCAGCCCAAGTGCTTGCTTTGAATGAATTCACTCTTTCAAATTCAAAGTATGATAAAAGAAACTGATCCAGACAAAGGTGTCTCATCAACAATTTCCTGAGGTTTGCTTATCCCAGGATAATAACCTCCTTCTTGAAAACATGGGAGCCAGAAGCTGAGGACAGAGATCTCCCTTCTTCTTATGGAATGTGCAGTGAAGCTAAAACGGAGCGTCCTGAAGCTGTGGGTGCCTCCTGTTCCCATTGCACCCCTCACCTCCTGGAGCAGACAGAGGGCTTTCCTCTTGGAACAAGTTTCCTAGAAAGCCTTCTCTTCCACTCTCTTCTGTTCTTAACCATCTCTCTCTCTCCATATATCTACTTCTGTCTTTCTTAAAAAGAAACTCAAAAAGCTGTTGATTCTACATGTATATGAGGACATAACTCCTCTGAAATGGATACATGAATGAATAAATGAATGAATGAATGAAATGAACAAACCTCCAGATTCCATTCCCTGGCAGAAATTTCATTAGCAGTCAATCTCTCTGCACATTCAAGGTGATTACACACCCAGGTCCCATGTCTCAGGAGAGGGAGAGAGAAAGAAGCAAACGTCCCTGCCAATCTTCCAACCTATAACAGAATACGAGAAGAGCTGTTTTTTAGGTTTCACACATCTCTGACAATGGATTTCTAGGGCTCAGGCCTCTACTTGGACTTTAAGGCCAAATGGAAAACACACCCTGCACTTTCCCTATTCCCTAGTTTTGTTCCAAAGCAATCTGGTTAGAAGGAAGCAGGCTTAGGGACAAGAGCTCCACTTTTGCAGAAGGGGACTGTCTCCACTTGCCATGCAGGCTGCTTGGGCTGGCTTGGCCCTCCTTGACTTGCCATCCCTACCAGCCTTGCTTAGCCCAGTGCCTAGACAACTGGAGAGGAGCAGGGCCTCAGAGTAGCTCCCGGCTCCTGTGAAAATAGCACATATTTGGATGTACAAAAAGGGATATTAAGAGGAGATTGGGGGATGCTATTGTTCCTATTAAGTCATGCTTTTAGAGGGTAAGAGACAAGAGGGAATGTATTCACAGGATAAGAGTGTTGACCACGGGTTTAAGGGCAGTAACCATGGGTTCTTTGGAAGAACAGGGGCACTTTCCAATATAGCTGAAGGGAAGAAAGAAAAGACAAGCCAGACAGCTGATCAGTGTTTGCTGGAGGTTCGAAGCCATAAAACCGTAGGCGCAGCAGTCTGTGAAGATAGGTGCTTAGAAGCCTGTGTGTGCATGTTGAGAGGAAAACATTTAGGTGGGTCAAGATGTAGCAGGCTCGTGCATTTTAACACACACTACAAGTCCTTGTTTTTGTCTACAGCTGAACTGGCCTCCTTCATGAACCCTAACTGCTGGTGATTGAGGAAAACCATAATGTATGTGTTAAACTAATTTATTCTGATCTTTTACTTCAAATAGTCTTTATGGGAGAGGAGAACAGCTAAGTCTCTCAGATACTTTCCCCATTCTTCATTCCTTGAAATGACATCTGGGGTAGGAGATGAGGTACGTAAAGAGAGGACCCTAAATGACGATGGCTTTGGTCTGGGATGCCCACACCCGTATACTAATGTTTCAGCCTTCTTGTTTGCATTTTCCTCAAAGAACTCTCATTGTGTGGTTTTTGGTGTGTTGGCTAGTGGGTAAATGCCAGGCAGCTATTCATCCTGTTATTGGAGGTGGAGGAGGAATTAAAACTGTGTGCACTGGGGAGGTGGGGCAAGTAACTACAGCAGGTCCCTGTAGATGGTCAGGATGCTGAGAGCTTGGTGGACCCCTGGGGACTCCCTAGGACGAAGGGTTCCCACCTCTGCTGCAGCCCCTTTTGTGACCATATTCAGGCTTTGGCTTCCTCCTCTTTTTCATATGCTGAGGTGCTTCCACTGCCTTTCCATGGCCTCAAAATTTCCTGAAAGCCCACACCAGCAGATGACCCACAGAACCCAAAGCTACTCCATCCCCTCCACTGTGAAGGATTTGTTCTCTTTTGAATTTCATAATGTGCCCTGACTTCCATTTTGCGTTATGACTTACAAAAAGCTTTAAAATCTGTGAAATGTCCCTGGCAGTGATGTGCCGGCTCCAGCCCACAGACGTAGCTGTTTAGTGCTCTGATTGTTGATTCTTCTTCAATTCCAATTTTGATCTTGGCTTTCAATCAAGAATTTGATATAAAGTGGTTTTAATTTTAAGTTTCTAAGTGGCCAGGATTATTTTTTGTTTGTTTTTCTGATGGTTATTTGGAGGGGAATAGGGGAGATGGGAGTGGATATATTTTTAATTTTTTTCTAAAGATGCATAATTGTACTGAAGTCAATGGATATGGATCATTGTTTTCTGCTGTGGGGGTTTACCGCCCCTATCTGTCAACCAATGAAGGCATCCTCTGTGTCCTAATCACAGACTGTTTTGTGACTGCTCTGGGGTATTTGAAAGGAATGTGTGCTGATCTCTATATTTTATGTGTAAAATCTTTCAAAGCTCTCCCTCTGAGGGTTCTGCTTTTGGGGTCATGTTTAGGAATTCCATCTCCTCATCAAGATTATATAAAGACTTATCTATTGTTTTGGGACATAATGGTTTCAGGTTTTGTATTTAATCAACTTGAATTAAATCTGGCATGACAGGGGTCTACATTTGCTCTGTTGTCTCCAAATGGTTATCCAGTCACCCCTGGTTTCTGAATAACCAAGCCGTCTTTTACCTCTCACTCCACTTCATACTAGAGTGAACTCCATCCAGATGCTTGCGTCTATTTCTGAACCATAGAATGTTTTCACATCTGTTAGTATAATTCTCTCTCGTTACTCTTCTTATATAACAATTTCTCAGCTAGTAGAACTCGTGTTTTTCTTCTTTTGCTAGGTTTTAAAAAAGCAGTCGTGTGGTGTGTCTGATTAGAATTGCTCTAAATGTATGGAGAAATTAGGGAGAATCAACATCCTTCAATAATGTCTTTCCATGGGGGCATTTAATATCAGATTCCTAATCACTAACGCTTATACGTAAAACTGCCCTTCTATGTCTCTGAAACAAAGTGTTCTATAGGAATATTATCAATGAGATAATATTTTATGATATGATTAAAGAAGAATGTGTTCTGTATTACCTTCTCTTTAAATTTTACCTAAACACTTTTTAGATAAATTGTAACAATTCTCTCATAAATAGTCATAAATTTGGTGATCCCCAACAGTTCACCAGATATTGGATATAATTTCATCCAAAACAATGAATTAAGATCAATTTCTCTAACCTCCAAATCAGCCACCTGCCAACATTTAGTCAGCCCATATCTAACACTTGTGCTCTGCAGGTCAACTCATTTAGTTAACTGAATGTACATTTCTGCAACTAATCTTGAAAGTTTCATCAGGAATGGCATTGCTTAAAATTAATCATTATCTGGGTGAATTACTGGAACGCTTCACGGTCATGATGGGTGACTGTAAGTCATTACTCAGAACGTTCTCAGAATCACTGTGCTTGCGCTTCAGGCTTCTGAACATGGAAACTTTCATCCTATTTGCCCTGTGTTTCAAGCACAGCAGAGCTGTGTCCTTAGTCCTGCTCAAATGTGTTTCTTTGTTCCACCTCTGTGTAAAAACTGAACAGTTTTCTTTTCAGGAACAAGTCTTTTCAGAGACTATAATTTTTCTCAAGATAAATCAGCCCACCTCATTTGTGTTTTTGAACATTTGGCTCCGATCTCCTTTGGGACACATATCAATTTTGCTCCAGGTCTTTCCTCATTGTAACCTCAACCTGTTCCTCAACATCTGTCCAAAATGCGGTTGTGAGACATGTTCCCTGAGCCCCAGCTATCTACTACAACAGCTTTGTGTAAATTAGACAAAGGAGACCCTCTGGATGGACATAACTCCACAAAAGTGTGGCTTGGAGAGAAAACTGTACCTTTTTTTTAAATGGTAGTAAAATACATAACATAACATTTATCATCTTAAACCACTGTTAAGTGTACAGCTCACTAATGTTAAGTACATTCACATTGTTGTGCAACCAATTTCCAAAATATTTTCATCTTGCAAAGCTGAAATCCTGCACTAATAAACAACTCCCCATTTCTCCCTCCCTCCAGCCCCTAGCAACCGCCATTCTACTTTCTGTTTCTATGAATTTGACTGCCCTAGCTATCTAAGTGGAATTATACAGTATTTGTCTTTCTGTGACTGGCTTGTTTCAGTTAGCATAATATTCTCCAGGTTCAGCCATGTAGTAGCATGTGTCATAAGTTCCTTCCTTTTTAAGGCTGAAGAACATTCCACTGTACGTACGTACCACATTTTGTTTTGCCATTCATCTGTCAATTGCCTCCATGTTTTGGCTATTGTGAATAATACTGCTATGAATATGAGTATGCAAATATCTCTACAAGACCCTGCTTGGAATTCTTTTGTATGTATACTTAGAAATCGGGTTGCTGAATCATATGGTAATTCTATTTTTAATTTTTTGATGACTGCCGTACTGTTTTCCATAGCAGCTGCTTCATTTTACATTCTCACCAACAGTGCACAAGGTTCCAATTTCTCCACATCCTTACCAACACTTGTTATTTTCTGGTTGTTTTTATTTTGTTTTGTTCTTTTATAACAGTCATCTTCCTAAAACAGTGCTTCATATACTTGAGTCAAATTTCAACACTTTTTTTATATTTCATCTTCTACCTTCACAGTGCCGTTTGAAGATTCCTGACAAAATCTCCATTCCAGATCTAAGATATTCTTTACAGATCCAATGGACTCCAATGATCTTTTGGATGTTACCAGCCACCAGAGTCATCCTCCTTGTATATATTTTATTTCCTTGTATATATTTTACCATTAAATAATGTAATGGCTCAAGTGTTGGAAATAGTTTCCAAATATTGACTAAAATCTGCTTCTAATTACCAAAGTAAGCCCCAAAATGGGTTATTTTTTACCAGTCACAGCACAATTTTGGTTCATGTTAAGTTTAATATTAGTAGCTACCATTTATTGAGTGCCAGATTCCTTACATAATTTATCTATAATCCCCACAGTAACTCTCAAGATTAACTACTATTACTGCTATCCCATTTTACAGATGAGGAAGCTGAAACTCAGTTTAAGTAACTTGAGAAAGAGCTCAAAGTTGGTAGGTGGTCAATTGGTATCGAGTTCAGATATCTTTGATTCCAAAACCAAATTTTTTCCATCATACTCCAAGCTCCACACTTGAAGTCAACTGAGATCATCAGATCTGTTGCATTTGAACTCTCGTCAATCACCTTGTCCACACTTGCACTCGTAGACAATGAATTTGGTGCTCATCTTACTCTGGAGCTGTGTGTAAACAGTTAACATAGCAAGCCTGAGATTGCTATCCTTGGAAAGGTCTGCTTACAGGGTTAGCCCATGGCGAGTGCCTGAGGACTTGGATTTGGGGAGGGTTCCCACCATTTCCTGATGAGAATGGCTCACTGTCTAAACTGTTTGTGCTTGATATAGTTTACGCTGAATACATGCTTTCCTTTCAGGAGCATGGACTTTTGGTACATGTTAGGCTGAGGGTACCAACATGGCCAGCCCATAATAAAGACCCTGGGCACCGATTCTATAATGAACTTCCACAGTAGATGTTTAGCACATGTTGTCACAGCTCACTGCAAGGAAAATTAAGCACATGCTGTGTGACTCCACTGGGAGAGGATTCTTGGAAGTTTGTGCCTGGTTTCCTCTGGACTTTGTTCATGTGCCTTTTCTCTTTGCCTGTTTTGCTCTGTATCCTTCCACTGCAATAAATCATAGACACGAGTCTATATGCTGCATGCTCTGAATCCTCCTAGCAAATCAACAAGCCTGGAGCCAACATAGGGGCTTTATATTTGTTCCCATTAAATTTACTTCTGATATGATAATTTCAAATCCTGATCCTCTTGTTCTATTATTTGGTTAATATTTAAATCCAGATATATTCCTTTTAGGTTTTCATTCCATTCCTTGACAAAATTTTGAATGAAACAGTCAGAACATAGTATTGTGGTTGTCTCCTGAACCCTCCTTCTGTGTTAACATTAAGCCATTAATCAAATCTTAGGGTGGGGAGTTGCTAAACCAGTTATACATTTTTCTACAAGTCGTATTGAAGGGAAGATACTTCATTACATTATTCTCTAAAATTTCCTTGAAGATTTTGTCATTTTCAAAATTAAGACATATAGTCTAAAGCATTCTCATTTTTTCCTCATGCAGTTACATTGTGTTAAAAAAATAACTTGAGATATTCTGACATTATTTACACTTACTGAATCCATATTCCTCCCTTGTAATCATCACATTCTTATTACAAATGATAAGTAACAATTTGCTTAGTAACGTGCTAAAACTTTTTGGATTGTATCAATGACAGTATTTGCATCCTATAGTTGTTAGAACACGTTGATTTTTCCTGTTTAAATAATCAGGCCGTTTCCTGTTTCTCATCTTCCGCATTTACTGAAGGCATTCATCCATTTCATCTAAGTTATCGAATTCATGAGCGTTGAGTTGTTCAGAATATTCCCTTTTTACCTTTTTTATGTTCATGAGATCAGTAGAGCTTGCCCCTCTTTCACTTCTCACACTAGCATTTTGTGTCCTCACTTTTTTTCTTGGTTGGCCTGGCTAGAAGTTTATCAACTTTATTGATCTTTTCGAAGAATTAGATTTTGATTTTGTCGAATTTATCAATTGCTTTTGTTTCTAATTTCATAGATTTCTGCTCTAATTTTTATTTCTTTTCTCCTGCTTGCTTTATGTTTATATTGCCCTTTTTTCTCTAGTTTTCTAAGGTAAAAGCTTAGATTATTGATTTTAGATCTTTCTTCTTTTCTAATAAATGCATTCAATACTATAAATTTCCCTCTAAGCACTCCTTTTGCTGTATCCCACAAATTTTAGTGAGCTATATTTTTATTTTCATTTAATTGAAAATATTTTAAATTTCTCTTGAGAGAGCTTCTTTGATTTATGTATTATTTGGAAGTGCGTTGTTTAATCTCTAAATATCTGGGAATTTTCCAGCTATCTTTCTGTTATTGTTTTCTAGTCAATTCCATTGTGGTTTTAGGGCATACTTTGTATGATTTCTATTGTCTTAAATTTCTTCAACTTGTTACATGGCCCAGAATGTGGTGAAGGTTTCTAATGAACTTGAGAAGAATATGTGTTCTGCTGTTGTTGTATGAAGTAGTCTATAGATGTCAATTAGACTCAGTTAATTGATGGTGCTGTTCAATTAAACTATGTTCTTACTGATTTTCTGCCTGATAGATGTGTCAGGGATGATAAAGAGATGTTGAAGTTTCCAACCATCATGTTGGCTTCATCTATTTCTCCTTGCAGATCTACCAGCTTTTGTATCATGTATTTTGACGCTCTGTTATAAGGTGCATGCATGTTAAGTATAATGTCTTCTTGGAGAATTGACCTTTTATCACTACGAAGTGTCCCTTTTCATCCCTCATGATTTTCCTTGTTGTGAAGTCAACTTTTCCTGAAATTAATTTAGCTACTCTAGCTTTCTTTTGATTTTTGTTAGCATAGTATATCTTTCTTCATCCTTTTACTTTTACTCTATCTGTGCTTAAAGTGAGTTTCGTGTAGACAACATATAGTTTGATCTTGTTTTTTTATTCATTCTGTCAGTTTCTGTCTTCTAAGTATATTTCTATCATTGATATTTAAAATGATGTAGTTGGATTAATGTCTACTATATTTGTTACTGTTTTCTATTCATTATATTTTATAAGCTATAATCACCCAATGCATTGTTGCTATGATTATTTTGAATAGTTATATATTAGAACAATTTTTAAAAATGTCTTTATTTTACCTTTACTTTTTCCTTCTCTAATCCTCTTCCTTTCTTTACACGGATCTGAGTTTCTGCCCTGTATCATTTTCCTTCCCTCTGATGAACTTTGAACTTCTAATTTAAGGCAAGTCTAGTAATGACAAACTCCTTCAATTGTTGTTTATTTGAAAAAGTATTTCTCCTTAATTTTTGAAACAGAATTTTGCTGGATACAGAATTCTAGGCTGATTTTTTTTTTAACACTTTAAGTATTTTATTCTGAAGAAAAATAGGAATGGTTTCTGAAGAGAATTCTAATGTAATTCTTATCCTTGCTTCTCCATAGGAGAGGTATTTTTTCTTCTGGCTTCTTTCAAGATTGTCTTTGGTTTCCTGTAGTTTGAATATAATATGCCTAGGTATAAATTTTTTTGGTATTTCTCCTGATTGGTGTTCTCTTAACTTTCTGTATATGTGGTTTGGAGTCTGTCATTAATTTTGGAAAATTCTCAGCTGTTACTACTTCAAACATTTCTTCTGCTCCTTTCTTTCTTCTTCTGGTATTCCTATTATGCATATGTTGCACCAGTTGTAAAGGTCCCACAGTTCTTGGGTATTCTCTTCCTTTTTTAAAATTATTATTATTTTTTCTTTTACAGTTCAGTTTAGGAAGTTTCTATTGATGTATTTCAAGCTCACTGATTCTTTCCTTGACAATGTCCATCTACTTGCGAGCCTATCAAAAGTATTCTTCTGTTAGAGTGTATTGATTTCTAGAATTTCATGTGGATTCTTTCTTAGAGTTCCCATCCTTCTGCTTATATTATCCATTTGTTCTTGGATGCTGTCTACTTTTTTCTTTAAATCCCTTAGCATATTAATCACTGTTATTTAAAATTTCTCCTCTGATAATTCCAAAATCTGTGTCATACTTGAGTCTGGTTTTGTTGCTTGCTTTGTCCTTTGATACTGTGTTCCTTCTTTCCATTTAGCAAGACTTGTAATTTTTTGTTGAAAGCTAGACAATATATATTGGATAATAGAAAATGAGATTAATAGGTCTTCAGTGTGAGGGTTTATTTTTACCTGATTAGGTGTTATGCTGTGTTTACTCTTTGGTGTAGCTCTAGCTGTCTAAGGCTTCAATTTCTTCTAGTCTCCTTGTTTTTATCTTTCCTGTTATCTTTGGGTTTCCTTAGAAACTCCTTCTTAAATGGAGTCTGAGCCTTGCAGCTCTTTTAGCTGTAATCCTCCCCCATTCCCAGCTCTGGCAGCTTCTACTCCCAGTGAGCTGTGATTCTCTGTCTTCACCTCTTTCTCCAATTTTGTAGGCATCATTTTGCCTGTGACTTCAATTCCCTGATGGATCTGAAAAGAGATGATGGTTTTGTTTCTTCAGCTTTTTGTTTGTTATGAGGGTGGGAGTGACGACCTTTTCATGTGTCAGAGAAGAACTGGAACCTGTCCTATTCTTTATGATTCCTCAGTGATAATAAACAAAACTTTGCTCTAAGAGCATGCCTGTAGTTTCTTCTACATTTTCAAGATATAAAGACCTGGACCTGAAGATATAAATTCATGTAAATGGTTATATATTTTCTCTCTAAATTCTTGCTATAGGCTGAAATGTCTTCTTTACGCCACTTGCTCTACAATTTCCAGGTTGGCATATAGCCCATGGGTGGGAGCTTGGGGAACAAATACCAAAATAAAAGGTCATAGGAGGAGTAATGTGGTGGATTCTAGGTGGGGCTATTTACTTAATGCCTTAATGCCCTTAGTAATCTACAAGGTTAGCCATAAAACCCAAGCCCTCCCCTTCCACCTCACTCCAAACTTTAATAGCTATGGCTCCATGTTTTTAAAATTGGAAACCCAGGTATAGAGTTCCTTGATAATTTTGGATGAGCACTGGTATCTAACAGTTTGCTATTGATAATAATTCCTATTTCATTAACAAGAATCATTTTCCTATGAGAATGTTTAGGTTTCCCTGATGCCCAACAACAGCCTGGAGAAAATTCCTGGAGACAATGCCAGCTGAAGGGCTTGGGCCAACATGGTGGAAAGTCCAGTGCTGCCTGGGCATGTTTTATTCTTCCTGACTCCTTTCCCAGACTGTGGGAGGCACAAGAGTTGGGTTGAGCTTCAGCAGAGATGGAAGCTGGGCCTGTACATGACTTAGTGAAAGAAGCTGATGTCTATGGGATACTCAGCTCATAAAGCAATCAATTAGCACATTTGGCTATTAGGTGAAAGGCTGGACCACACCCAGGAGTGAGAATTTAGCTTTTCTTCCTCTGAGGTTTGCATTGGCTTTTCTCTGACACTCCCATTTGCTTCTGTCTGTGTCTGTCCCTTGGACTGTGCTCTTCTCTCTGCTTGGAATGCCCAATCCTCATTTCCTCCCTCAAGTTTTCTCCTTCTTCTCCTCCAAGACTTTGCCCAGCATTTGCTTACATGGGAAGCCCTTCTTGGCCACTCAGACCTAATGCTGATCTTCCTGAAGAGAAAGGGAATGAGTGTCTTGCCCAATACTTTCTCCTGTGTCTAAAATGAGGCTCACTTTTCATAGATACTCAGGAACATTGTTTGGACAAACTAATAAACTATATGTCGCTAAGTTTCTTCTCCTGGTCTGGATATTTGCCAGGCCTCATTAAACCACAAGCTCCTTGAGAACAGGGACTGCACCTCTTATCTCAATTTTCTCACAGCCTAGCCCAGAACCTGGCATGTAGTGAGGGCTCAATAAATATTAGTGAAATAAATAAAAAGTGGATGAATGAGATAGTGCCTGGGTACTTTGAGGTATATCATATCATAGACAAGCCCTGGAGGCATTTTAGTGCTTCCCTGCCCCTTCTGCCTCTTCAGCAGGACCAGCAGCTTTCCTCAGCTGCTATCCTTGGGATCTAAGAGATATTATTTGTCAGTGAAGTGCCAATAGCTGAGATCAGGTTGCAATTAGCCTGAGGTAAACAAGAAGTCATTGTTATTAGTGTGACCTCATTAATTAGGCCTCCTCACTAAGACAGGGGTATCTCTATTTCAGCTGAGCATGCAAGAAGAAAGAGAGACCAAGCTCAGAGCAGTCTATAAACCATACACAGCTTCCGCTTCGATCTGACACCATCTTGGCTGCAGCTGGACATCTCATGTCTGTTGGAACACAATGCTGTTCTGTGGGAACACTGTCTCTTGGACTTCCCCATGATAAACTTGAATGTAAGTGTCCAGACCAGAACACTGCATTCCATGGCCCTGAGCAGACAAGTAGGCAGAGCCAGAGTCTGCTTATGCCTGTTTATGCCTGAACAATTATTAATAGCACTGACATTATTCTCAAGTGTTCCAGTTTTGATGATAAATGATATGGCCACCCTATATGCCTCCCACACATTTTTTTGTACTACCTCCATTACACACTGGGGCATTCCAAAACAAATTCCAGATATCATATTTTATCAAAAACTGCTTCCATTTTTAATTTCTAATAGATAAAGACACAATAAATAACAGCAATGTCTTTATCCTACTTAACAAAATCATCAATAATTCCTTACTATCAGCAAATGTCTAGTCAATGTTCATATTTCTTTGATTGTCTCAAAAATGTCTTTTTATAGTTGATGCATATGAGTTAGAATCCAAACCAGGTCCACACACTGCATTAGTCAATATGCCCTTTAAGTCTCACTTCTCCACTCCTTTTTATTTCACACTTCCCCTGTTATCTTTTCTTGCCATTTATTTATTTAACATATCACGTCAATTTTCCTGTAAATTTTCCCATTTTCCAGATTTGACATCCTCATGGCGTCATTGAACAAGTCACTCTGTCTCGACTTCCCGTAAATGGTGGCTAGAGCCAGAGGCTTAGCTGCGCACCTGTTCGAGTCCTTTGGCCAGCACGTTGTCCGTGCGCCTCTTGTTACATCACATCAGGAGACACGGAACATCTGATTCTCTTCCTTCTCGTGATGTTAGGATTGATTAGTAGGTTCAGGTGTTGTCACCCTTATCCGGCTATTGTAACATTCCATATCAAAATCTCACTTAAATGTTTTGGCAGCCACGAATGATCATTGTCTAAATCCATTATTCATTAGAGACTATAGAGTCAATATTCTGTTTCGATCATTTCTTCTATTTGCGTTAACCAGCATCTTGTATAAAGAAGCAAGTATTTGGTTATGTTTTGTATAGGAAATACAGGGTGAATATTTGATTCTTTTCCTTTAGTTATAAATTTTTAGAATAATGAATTAGTAATATAATAATATTTAAATGTGACCAATGAAGCTTTTGCTTCTTTAAAAAATATATAATTAGAACTCATAAACATTTTAAACATAAATTTTGGTTTTCAACCAGTTGCAGCATTGTTAGTATCCCACCTCAGGGCAGTAGGAGTCCTTCAGGTTGAAAGCACATAAAACCTCATCTTTTTCATTTCCTATTCCAACCTGGAACCAACAATTTCTGCACAAAGCTCTGAATCGTTTTAGTGGAAAATTTTATTTAAAGTCCACAGACTGGGTCCTAAGGGTTTTGACAGGGTTATTGTTGTTTCTCAGTGTTTTCAATGGACAGAGCTAGAAAATATGTTTTATTTTAAGAGAAAGATATGTATCATAAGCTTCTATCAGTATTTTTTACAAATTTAAAATCACAGGGTTTTTTTAAAAAAAATCATAGGGTTTTTATTTAACTTCTTTGGTTTTTTTATGCATTTCAAAAGTAAAAATCCTAGACCATAAAACGTATTCTTTCATCAGATTCTAACATAAAGATAACTTATTAACATTAGGAAAGCAAACGGTTATCACTAGGAGCCAGCATACATTCCTGGAGAACAGGCTGGAATGAGCTAACTTCCTTTACTTGAAAGCTGATGACTAGATTTTGGTTCAGATAATGTAAAAGCCATAGTTTAAATATTTGATTAAATCCCAATGATATCCTTGTGTAAGAATGAAAGCTGGATGGAGTGGAAGAACTTATAGATGATTAACACCAAGTTGTACAATAAGCAGTGTGGAGTCTCATATCTAGCTTCCAAAAATAACTACACAAACAGAGTGGGTAACGTTTGGCTTAACAGCTAGTCACGTCAAAAAAAACTTGAGAATTTTTTAGGATATGCTGACATCAAGAAGTAGAAGAATTAGCGTCTCAATAAGAGGGAAATCTGCGTGCATGAGACAGACACTTGGTGAAATGGAAGCTGAGGCCATCCCTCGCAAGAAATGAGAGACAATAATTAAAAATACATATGCAGCCAAGGCCTGCCCATCATAAAATCCCTCAGCAAACTAGGATTAAAAAGGAAATCTTTCAACTAAAGAAAAGGCATCTATAAAAAAAATCTGCACCTAACATCATACTTTTGATGAAAACTTGAACACTTTCTCCCTAGGATAAGATAGAAAATAAGGATGTCCATTCCAACCTCTTCCATTCAACATTATTATACAGGAAGTCCTAGAAAGTCCAATAAGGCAAGAAAAAGAAATGAAAGACACAAAGATTAGAAAGGAAGAAGTAAAACTATCATAATTTACAGATGATCATTGTATATATAGAAAACTCTAAGGAATCTACAGAAAAAAAAAAAAACCAACTATTAGAATCCATAAGTGAATTCCAAGATGTCACAGGATGCAGGGCAATATACAAAAATATCTATACTAGCATCAAATAAACTTAAAAAATGAAATAAAAACACCATTTAAAAGCATCAAATAGGTAATAATAAATCTAATAAAATATACACAAGACCTCTACACCTGTAAACTAAAAATCATTGTTTAGAGAAATGAAAGAAGACTTAACTGAGTGGAGAAACGTGCCATGTTCAGGAATCAAAAGACAATGTTGTGTTTGTGTGTGCGTGAGTGCTTGTATTCACAAATAGGAATAAGCTACTGATAAAGGCAACAACAACATAGATGAACCTCAAAAACATGATGTTGAGGAGGTAAAGCCAAACCATAAAATGGTACATGCTCAATAACTTCATGTATAGGAACCATATAATGGGTGAAATGAACCTACAGACTTTGAAATCAGAAAGTGGCTGCCTATGGGAGGATTGACTGAGAACGTTTTTAGGGTGATAGAGACGTCCTCCATCTTGTTTTGAGTGGTAGTTACATGGAGAGAGATATATACATATATGCATGTATATGTAATTGTTGAACCTCATTGCACTGAAAAATTTATCCATTTTGATTGCAAATTATACATCAACCACCACCACAACAAAATAAGAGGCAAAAAAAAAGGCCACCCATTGTATATAGTCATTTTCTTATATCATGACAACTGGCTATGATGAGGGATTTGAAAGTTTGCTTTCAGAAATAATCTGTAAAGAGCAATAGTAAAATTATTTGAGAAATAAAATATGGAAAGTTATTCAAAGGTTGTAATACAATTCTTAGTCATTGACAGACTGACGCAACATCGATGTAACAGTGATACATCATATTGACGTGAATTCATTCCAAGGTAAATTTATATAAATCAAACTTAATGTTATTATCAAATTCCCTAAACCATAATACCGGTAAACAATAACACATTTAACCTTTAATGCATTTCGTGATTTAACTTCTGATATCAATATTCCAAAGCTGTGTGTATGTGTGTGTGTGTGTGTGTGTGTGTGTGGGGCGTGAGTTTGAGAGAGAGGAGGAGGAGTGGAGGAGGACAGAAAGAAGGACGAAGGGAAGAAAGAGGCAGGGAGGGAGGGGGACAGAGAGATACAGAGACACAGAGACAGACAGTATTTTAGCAAATTCAAAGAAGTTTAAAGTCAGGTCTATCTCCTACCTCCTGACCTATACAAACCCACACACGCACCCTGATTTCGTGTTCTCAAACTTACGCATGTATGTATATGGACATACGTGTTCATATGTTCCCCCTCTTTAACACAGTGCTTTTTACCTCTCTTTTTTCTACATAAGTAGCTTCATTCCATTTTATAGATGAAAAGCCTTGAAACGCTTGCCCAGAATAAAGTGCAGACTTGGTATCAGAGCTGAAGTTCACACCCAGGTCTTGACACGCTTTACCCTGTGCTCCCTCTGCCCCTTGGTGGGTCGGGGGCCGTGACTCAGGTTACAAGGAAGCCGAGGCCCATGCTGCTGCTTCGAGCAAGGCTGGAGCATGAGGGCAGACAGCACCGAAAATCCACATGAGAAGAAAAGGCGGAAACACAGGGCCTATCGATTAAACATATGACTTGTATTATATGTGAACTAGATAGATTTCTTGTTGATAGAAACACAAGGAAACAGAGAGAAACATCAAGTTACAAAAAATAAAACATCACAGCATTTCCCCAGAGCCTTCACTGAAGACACAGAGAAAGCACTTACAAAATTCTGATAGGTGAAAATTCCAAATCTAAACTCCACAAGGTATCTCTCCTCCACATTTGGGATCAGTTAAATTAGTAAACACACCAAAAGGCATTTGCACTTTGCAGCGTCTTCTGCCAGTGACAGCAGAGAAGGCAAAGAACACTAAGGGATTAATCAGAGACAGATGTAATTAAAACCAGAAGGGCTAAAATGGCCCATGGGTCAAAGAGAATTAAAATCTGAGCAAAATTTCCACACAAATGAAAAAAAACATGCAATGTACTCTGTTGGGAAGTTTAACTAAAAATATATCACAGTTGCCAGACAGGTTTCAGCTAACCTCTTCGGTCTGCAGACCTTGGAGGAGAAGTTTGTAAATGAACTTGACAGTGTGCAGTGCACGTCAGACGGCCCATTGTCCAGTTTTCGTTGAGACTGGAAGTCTTTTCTTAGTTCACAAAAATAACAAACTTCCTAGAAAAAGGGCATGCATTTCTGTATCTGTTCTACATAGCACCTTATAAACTTGACTTAATGCCTTGTGATCATTTCAATTCAGTATTCTTTGCCACATTCCAATGAGATAAGCAGTTACTATGCCCACTTTGCAAATGATAAGGACGAGATTACAGAAGTCGTTTTTCTGGATCGCTCAGCATGAGAATAGTGGGGCTCAGAACGGCACCCAGAGCCTGGGAACGCTGTGTGTGGCTCTATGCCATGCGGCCCAGTGCCTCCCTTTGGAGCTACTCTCTGGAAACCCCACTTTTCTCCCCACCCGGGTTCCTAAACCTTGCCTGCTGCAGGTGTTCAACTTCTGCACATACCAGAAAACTTTTTTTTTTTAAAGATTTTATTTTTTTCCTTTTTCTCCCCAAAGACCCCCGGTACATAGTTGTATATTCTTCGTTGTGGGTTCTTCTAGTTGTGGCATGTGGGACACTGCCTCAGCGTGGTTTGATGAGCAGTGCCATGTCCACGCCCAGGATTCGAACCAACGAAACACTGGGCCGCCTGCAGTGGAACGCACGAACTTAACCACTCGGCCACGGGGCCAGCCCCCATACCAGAAAACTTTTTGAGAAGCCAGTGAAGTATTTGCTTTCCACATTTTCCACCAGGTCCCTATGTCACAGTCCAAGACAAGCAGCCCTGTGGAGTGGAAAAAGCCGAGCTGTGAACCTGGGACCGACACCCTGACCCAACAGGGCACTAGTCCGTTTTTTAATGGCTCTGACCCTCAGTTTTCCCCTCCATGGTAGTGGCGTAATGCGTCCCCTTCCAGTTGCTCTGCGGATGGTGGAAAAGACAGCCACTAAGTAGGAGGGCACTGCTATTGTGAGGGATTAGTTTCCTCCCTCACTCCTTACACACGCTCACCTCCTAATACACACGTGCACACAGCTACCATAGGCTGCCGAAAGTGTGAAGCTGTCTACATTTCGACGACACTTTTTATTGTTTAAAACATTTCATATAGACCGCTTCAGTAGTCTGGAAAGAGAATCAGCTACGTCCAGCTCTACACCCCTCCCATCTGCCTGCATCCTCCTAGAATCTATACAGTCAGCCTGTTGCCGGGCACCCGGCCATGCTGGAGAAACGGCCCCTTCTAGAAGTCAGCTTCTCCAGTCCAGACCTGGCTGCCTAATTGGAGTGTGATGTCCAAGGGGAGACCTCCTGGAGCCTGCAGACCCATCTACCTCTTGTCCTTGAAGGAACGTTGATCCTGCCCCACCGATTGAGAGTATTTTCCTCGACACCTGTGGATTGGCCTGCTCATCTAGGCCTTTGACAGAGGAAGGGGGGCAGGAGATAGAATGGTAGAAGAGAGGCACTGGTGGGCTGGCTTGCCATGCCAGGAACACCGCCCAGCAGCCCAGGAGTAGCTGCAGTCTGCATTAGCTCAAGTCAAGGGACCAAGCTGCCTTCTTTAGTATTATTGAATTGTCTTTCAAATCTCTCTCCTCACTCCTGCCCTTGTCTCTCTTCAGTCTGTTCCTAATGCAGCAGCAGAGTAACCATTTGAAAACATTCCATGCTACCATGACACTCCACCCCTGCTCCCACCCCAGTCATGGAGGCTTTCCGGCTCACTCACAGCCTGATCTGGCTTCACTCAACCTCTTTCATCTAGTCTCTGATCTGGCCCCCCTGCCATTGGTTGAAACCACCAGGCACACTCCCTCTTCAGGCTTTTGCACCTGCTGTTCCTTCTGCCGGAGATGCCAATTCCCTCACTTCCTTCCTTCAGGTCTTTGCTCAAAATTTCAGAAGTGCCCCCTGAATGACCTGCCCACTTTACTAGAAACCTCCTCCCCCCATGTAACACTTTATAGCCTCTTCACCTGATTTATATCTTATTAGCATTGAATAATGGCTATAGCCCTCTCTACTGCATAGTTTTAAAAATGCACACTGGCAGGCCAGCCCCAGTGGCCTAGTGATTAAGTTTGGTGTGCTCTGCTTCAGAGGCCCAGGTTTGGTTCCCAGGCACAGACCTACACCACTTGTCTGTCATTGGCCATGCATTGGCGGCGGCTCAAGTACAAAAAAGAGGAAGATTGGTAACAGATGTTAGCTCAGGCAAATCTTCCTCAGCAAAAAAAAAAAAAAGAAGAAAGAAAGAAAAGAAAAGAAATCACACTGGAAATTACATTAGTCTTATAAGAAATCAGGCTGTGTCCCAGTCTGTTTGTCTATTTTCCTTGCCTATTTTCTTCATCTATTAGAACAGCTAAAATGAAAAATAGTGACAACACAAAATGCAGGCAAGGAGGTGGAGAAACCAGGCCATTTGTCCCAAAGAAATGAACAGGTATGTACATGCAAACACCTGTACCCAGCGTTCATAGCAGCTCCATTTGTGGTAACTAAAACCTGTCCCCTGAAATTGTGGTATTGTGGAATATTACTCAGCAATCAAAGGTTATTACTGATACATGCAAATTGGATGGATCTTAATAAGGGAGTTATGAGTGAAAAAAGATCATCTCAAAAACACGTACTATATGATTCCACTTGTATAATATACTCAAACTGACAAAATTATAGAAATGGAAATCAGATTAGTGGTTGCCAGGAGTTAAGGACGGTGGGTGAGGGCTGGGAGACCTCTGTGTTAGTGGAACAGTTCTGCATCTTGACTGCAGTGGTGGTTGCACGAACTACATGTGATAAAGTGACACAGAGCCATGCACACTTCATACCAATATCAAATTCCTGATTTTGACACTATGCCATGGCATGTAAGATGTAACCATTGGGGGAAGCTGGGTGAAGGGGACACAGGACCTCTCTGTACTATCTTTGCAACCTCCTATAAATCTTTAATTGTTATCTTTTTTAACGTCTCTGGAAAAGCTTTGGGTTTTGTCTGAGAGATGCTGTGAGGAGTAGTAAAAGGATCAGGGTGTTTAATTATGAGCTCTGGCGTGCCTGAATGGAAGGAAGTTTGAACAAACCAAAAAGTAAAAACAAAACTAAAAGGAGCCAACCGTAAGGGGAAAAAGAAGCTTTTGACCTCCCTGAGTGTTTAAAGAGCCAGCAGCCGGAGGACACTCAGGACTGCAGACAGCACACAGCACGCAGTCGCTGCGGGGTTCACGGATGGATTGTGACCTGCGAGTGAGCCCCTGCCGCGGGAATCCGGGGACCTGGGCTGGGGTCCAGTTCTGACCAGACCTCCTTGTGCCTATGCCGGCCTCAACTCTGTACACAGAGGCGATGGAGCACCAAGGCTCCACTGTGCCTTCATCCGAGTCTTCCCCCCAGGCTCAGTGCATCACGGGGGCCCTGCAGATGCCAGCTGTGCCCAGGAGATGCCTGACCTGCTGCAGGATATGAATGCGGTGGGCGTCCTATGGCTGGGCTGGAAAGCAGAGCATGTGGCATCTGAGAGCTTGGCTTGCAAGATGTACTGCTACCTGCATCCCCACGCCACACAGGAGTGGAAGCAATGGCCAAAGCTTTCCAAGGAGGGGCTCTGCAGGGCACCTCAGGACCAGGGAGCCGTAGACTCTTGTAGGCAGTCAGGCCCCGCTGCACGGCCATGAAGAGTCCCCAGAGGCAGCCAGCAGCCCTTTCTCAGCACGTGTAGCTGATAACGCAGATTAAGGCCAGCTGGTGGGGGCTTCCAGGAAAGTGGGGAAGATGAGTGGGAGCCGAGAGTGGGTGTAGAAATGACAAGTCCTTAACAAGCAAACAAAATGGTGCTCCATGGAGGGACTGTACAGGACATGTTTGTAAATTGTGGTAAAATGTACACAGTATAAAATTTACCATCTTAACTATTTTTAAATGTTTACTTCAGTGGCATTAAGTGCTTTCACACTATTGTGCAACTGTCACCACCATCCATCTCCAGAGCTTCTCATCATTCCCAACGGAAGCTCCGCACCCACTGTGCCAAAACGCCCGCCCTCCCCGCAGCCCGGCGGCCAGCCTGCTGCTCCCGTCTCTCTGAACTGGGCTACCCCAGCTACCCCAAACATTCGGGCTCACACAGCATTGTCCTTTCATGTTTGGCTTATTTCACTTGGAATAATGTTTTCGAGGATCATCCATGTTGTAGCGTGTGCTGGAATTTCATTCATGTTTAAGGCTGAATACCACGTCATCCTATGGATGTACCACATCTTGTTTATTCACTGATCCATTGATGAACACTTGTGTTATTTCCACCTTTTGGCTGTTGTGATTAGTGCTGCTACGGACATGGTGTACAAACATCTATTAGAGTTCCTGCTCCCAGTGTCCAGGACATTATTAAAAGTCCTCTTGCAAACAAAGGCCAAGTTATACCGTGGCTATACCTGGTTTCCCAGCCTGAGGCTACTTCCAAGAGGCTTGGGGAACTTGCTTCCTCAATCTGTCTGAGCCTCACCATCTGACCTCTAAGATGAAAGTAAGGCCACAGCAGGTGGAAACAGTAGGGAGAAGAGGAAGGATGCATTTTAGTTTGCTGAGACCCTCAGTTTTCTGACCAGTGGAGGCTCATTCATCCAGCCCTGTATCACCACCAGGAAGGAGTGGGTTTCCCAGGGGCAGTGAGTGTGTGTGTAGGTACAAAATGGGGCTACAAGGTGGGAGCGATGAGGTCACAGTGACTCGCCTGAAGGGAAATCCAGGAGATTGCAGAGGCCACATAACACAAAAGCCAAAGAGTGAGGCACAGCAGGTCACAGTCCCGTCTGTGAACGGAAATCTCCATGCCTCCAGGATTCCGCAATGGGCTTCCAAGTTCAGGTAACTAATTGTTAGAGATTCCAGAGCAGGATAGCAGTGTGGGCCTCTGGAAGAGGGGAGAAGTGGTTCAGGTGTTGGGGCAGAAGACAGGCAGAACTTGAGTGCCCACTGTGGCAGGGAGTGGTGTCTGACGTGAACAATCCAGAGCCCACGTTCCATTGTACCTGAAGTGTTCGAAAGTCGAATGTGTATCCCAATTCACCTGAAACAGTTCCAGGTTAGGCTGTTGTTGTTCTGGCATAAACGATTTCAAAAGTGCCTCATTCTTTATTTGATAGACAATTTATGTGGTCACCCTAGATATGAGGGAGGTTACCAATGCAGAGGTCAGCACGCGGAGTTAAGCCAAAGGCACACAGCAAGGCCCGTGTCACCAGGAAGGCAGGAAGTGTGTCCAGACCTAGGTGGAAGGAGAGCCTGCCTGGAATGGTGCCCCTGGCCAGGGGCACACTTGACCCTCACAATGGTGGTCATGGTGGGGTTGGAGGGGAGGCAGCAAGTGTTGGTAGCTGAGGGGATTGCATTCCTACAAAGGGTTTTGTTTCTGTTCAATGAAAATTGCTGGTAAATTTTATGTCATTATTCAAAAGGTGGGAAAGTTGACTTCTTTGGTTTTCCTGTGGGTCTCGCTTGGCGTCTAGCTTGGAACGCAGTCTCAGTGCCCTGTGGTCGACACCTTCCTTTGAGAACCACACAACGCCTTGGACTTTTTTGATTATGTGTTTTTGCAAGAATGGCATGGCCAGGTGAGAGTGCACAGGTTTGTCCCCCGTTCTGTTTTCATCCACCATCTAGTCTAGCCCTGTTGACACAGCAGCACAGTGGGGCTCCTCAGTAGTATCTGACTGGGACGAGGCCCAGACAGTCAGAAACTTAAGACAGTTGGGGGTTCGCCCGCAGCTCAGTGGAAGGCCCCAATTCTGAGATCTCCTTTTCTTCTCTTGTTGTTGCAAAAATCCCTAACAAAGTATTAGCAGATGGAATTCAGCAACATATAAAAAGAATATACACCATGAGCACCTGGGGCTTATTCCAGGCATGCAAAGCTGGCTTAATATTGAGAAATCAATCCACGTAATCCACCACATTAATGGAAAAAAAGTCATATGATCATACCAATGGATGCAGAGAAAGCATTTGACAGAGCTCAACACCCAATTATGATAAAAACTCTCAGAAAAGTAGGAGTAGACGGGAACTTCCTCAACAAGATAAAGAATGTCAACAAAAACCTACAGTTACTACACCATACTTCATGGCAAGAGACTGAATGCCTTCCTCTCGACGCTGGGAACCAGGCAAGAGTGTCTTCCCCTCACTGCTGCTACGCAACATCATCCTGGAAGCTGTAGCCAGTGCAACAAGGCAGGAAAAGGAAATAAAAGGCATGCATTCTCCACCTCAGGAAGCAGCCCCTCTATATTTTCCCAGCACCGATGCCTGCACGGGCCCAGCACCCAGGGACTTGTCGAAGCCTTTATCTGAGAACCCTCCAAACAAGGAGACAGAGGAACAAAGAGTTTGCAAGGTGGAGCCCTGCTGTGTAGCACCTGCCTGGCTATGCAAGGCACTCGCCTCGGTGTGCGTCTGCAGTTTCACCTGTGAAGTGGGTCAATAACAGGACCTGCACCATAGGGTCCTTGTGAGGCTGTGAGGGATGAACACTCACACAGCACCTGGAACACCGCCCTGACACGCAGGAAGGAGAATGGAAGTATCAAGCTATCGATTTAATTGTTACTCTGGGCTCCTTTTATGATAGAAAGAAAATTAAAACTTAGCGGCGTCTGGTTAAGCTATGGAAAGTCCAGGGTTACTCCACACATTCCAGGTTGTGACTTTTTATATCTCGTACCTTGACACTTTATAAATAACACACAGGACAGTCTTTTGATCAATCAGGCAATTTCTAGAGGGGTAAAACTGGAATATGAACTCTTCTGTCCCCCTTCTTTGAGCTCAGACCATGATCTGGGGGAATATTCCCCGTCCTCATCCGCACTTTCTTATTCTCCGCTGAGCAGGTTTTTCCTGCTGGCCCTAAATGTCTTCATTTTCCTCTCTGGACTCCCTCCTCTCTCCCAGGCCTCTCCTAGCCCTCTTCCCACATGCCTATCATCTTGACTTTTCCACATTGAAACTTCCTTGTAACTGACAGACCCCAGTGAAACTTCCAGGCAATTAATCTAACTCGGCAGAGCTTTCGGAGACCTCTGTAAAAAAGGCCACAAGCTCATATTTCTCTCACATACCACTAAGTGGAACCTACAGAGATACTTGTTGGGCCAAGGAGTGAAGAAAGCCACCTTTTCTAATTTTATTTAAGGAAGAAATTAAAAATTCAGCTCATGTAGATTGGAAACAAACACTTTCTACCCTTAAAACTTTCTCCATGTTTACTGCCCACTATAAAAAACATAAATAAAAAAGCAATCAGCGCAGTAAAAAAACCACAACAAAGCTGGAACAAATATGCAAGGCTCGGCAGAGGCCAGATTTACGGTCAGAAATATGGAGTGTGTCTCAGCAGGGGCAGGTCATGAAACAGTATGAGCTAATATGAGGGGTGTGAAAACAGGCATTGTTGTTTAGTTAACTGAAGTCCTACAATTAAGCGATTCTCAAAAATCAATTAGCCATATGTTTTAAGCAAGATGACATGTTTTTATAACTTCTCCCTGGATGTTTTATTGCCAGAGGATGCTCATGTGGGCACTAGAACAAGAAAATAAAACACCAGCCCAAGAGCAAAAGTGCAGAAATCCAGCCATGATTAATTAAAAGAGTCCAATCTGGAAATGAAGGAGTCGCCGAGCAGGCAGCGCTGCAACGATGTCTTCCCGGGGCCTCCATTCCGTTGCAAAAAGTCGTGGGTCATTTTTCTCTTTCTCTTTGTTTTTCTGTCGATTTTAATTTAGCACAGATACAGCTGTGAAAACTGCAGAGTCCATTTGAACTCCCATATTTGTGCTTATAACTGATGGTTCCAAGGGAGCGTCATTTTAAAAGCTTTCCGTGGAAAATGAAAAACGTATTTCTCAGGGGGAAACCCTAGTGGCATGCTGTTGCTAATGGCAGGTTTTATTTTCCTGACGTCCACAAAGGGAGCAAAAAGCAAGGGCAGAGCTGTATTCCTTCCTCTTTGTTGATTTTAAGCCAGGTAAGAAAAAGATACAAAGAGGATTTGCAGAGGCTGCGATATAGAACACACAGTAGGGTCCATTTTCAAATAGCCACAATTCTTCCCCTTCCTGTGTCCACCATCAAGGAGTGGAATGCATTTTCCCCCCCTTTGGATCTTGGCTGGTTTAATGCCTTAGTCAACAGAGCACACCACAGCGACACGTGCCAGTTCCACATCGGGCCCCAAGCACACTGTGCAAGGTTCCACTCTTCCTTCTTGAACCGCGCAGCAGCCGTGCAAACAAGCCTGGGTTGCCTGCTGGGTTATGAGACACCCATGGCTCAGTCTCCCCTATTCCTCAGTCTACGTAAAGCCAACCACTAGACAAGCCACCGAGGCCACCCAGACTGGCAGACTCCACCCAACCTGTCAGGTGACCACAGACATGAGTGAGCCCAGCTTCCATCAGCTGAGCATGCCTTGAGCAGCAGAAATGCTCAACTGACCTATAGACTTGTGGGCAATAATAAATAGTTGTTTAAGCTGCCAAGTTATAGGGTGGTTTCTTATGAGGCAAAAGCTGACAGATGTAGTCAGACACCCAGAGGGCAGCACTAGCTGTAACACTTCAAAGCACATAGTCCAGTAAGATTATCACTGTCCGCACACTGTACTGGACATCTCAAGTCCTATAGCCTTGCAGCCCCCTCAATTTATGTATATAAAATACTGAAGTCACTGTGCTTTGCAGCGTGACGGAGTATTGCTGGGCCTGAATCTCAGTTCTGTCACTCACTGGCTACATGAGTTAACCTCTCTGAGCCTCCAATTCTTCATTCTAAATTAAGGCTAATACTTGAAAGCTGTGCTTCTCAAAGTGTGGTCCCGGACCAGCAGCTGCCGCATCACCTGGAAACTTGTCAGAAAAACAGATTCTCAGACCTCAGCTCAGACGTACGGAATCAGAGACTTGGGAGTGGGGCTCAACAATCTGTGTTTTCACTAGCTTCCCAAGTGATTCTGACTCGCCGTTCAATTGTGAGACCTCCTGCTTTACAGAGTTATTATTATCGAGAGTGAAATGATCTCATCTATGTAAAGCACCTAATCCATGGTAGAGACTCAATAAATAATAATTCTGTCTCTCCTTTCCCTTCGCTGAATAAACTCAGTAGAATGCATGAATCCATTTAGGTATGCAGATAATTAACATAAATTAATATATGAAGTATATACATGACAGAGATATAAAAATTGAACACACACATATTGCCACTTACCTAGGTAGAAATCCTTCAAATTCCTGCCAATAATAAAAGGAGTTACATAAAATGTATAGCAGATAAAAAGCCATCACTTTCTGCCTTCTGGGGACAAATGTGTCGTCTGTCACATCAACACATCGGTGAGGTCTTCTGAGGGTCTTCGGCTGACAGGCTAGCTGAAGAGTCATTTCGTGGCCTAGCTAGCGCCTGGGAGAATTCCACCATCAGGGCTTCCCAATGCCGCCGGCCCCAGAAGGGAAATGCTGCCATGGAGTCTGGTGTCTGGTTCTGCTCCCCATTTTGCATCAAACAGGAGCAGAGGAGGGGAAGACAGCTGGGCTGGAGGGGCTGGGCCAGGGCCAAGATGACAGGTCCTCTTGATTAGCCCCAGGAGGGATGAGCAGAAAAGAGGGGGCCCTGCCTCTCCATGCACTGGTGCTCCTAATTACCCCTCAAATCAGATTTTCTCATGATGGTGCCGTGTTGGCACTTGGGAATTCTGCAAGCGTGAATGATGTATATTCATGTGCCTACCCACATGTGCCACTGCGTCCATTGCATGGCCTGGGTGCTGCTGACTATGGGTTAGAGTTCTTCCGTGACAGCTTATAAATAAGCAGAAGAGGGAGTGAAAATCAGAGATTTTGTCACTGAGGAAAGCCACAAATGTGTCACCTGAGCCACAGACACACATGGGCAGGGGGAGGGCTACCCAGGGAGTGAGGAGGAGAGTAGAAGGGAGCAGAGAGGGGATCCGAGAGGCAGCCCCTGACCTGGGTCTCAGCCTCATGCATTTCCAATAGCGTTGGGATCCTGGGAAGAAACCAATTGCCCAGGCCCAGCTCAGCCATATGAAGTGGCTGGAGTGCCCAGGAAGAGGCCTGAAAGCAAGTAATGCAGCAGGACCAAGGGGGAAGCCAAGGACATTTGGCCTTTGCAAGGACTTATTACCTCTACCTACAGGGGCTCAAGTCCAGATGAAACTGAGCCAGTGGCATGTCTAACTATGAATGAGCATGTGGCCTGGAGTCTAGCTGAGTTATCAGAGGCCAATGATAATGCTACAAGGTGAACAAGTGGCTGCTGGAACTAGCCCGGACTCAGTCTTCCTTACTGGAGTGAGCCCAGGGTCTTTGGAGTCCTTCCCTGGATATGGGCCATTTGCTGAGAGTGACTCACTTTAGCTTCTGACAGCAGGGGGCTGGTCATGGAGGATGGGGTGGATAAGGGCATCTGGGCTCCCCAGGCTGCAAAGCAGTGTAGTGCTGTGGGAACAGTTGCCCTTGTGCTTCTCCGGCTAAGCATCCACTGAAATCTGGCCCACAGATGGTCTCTAGACTCCATATTCTACCCCTGCTCCTTTCAACTGAGGACCAAAGGAGACAAGCAAACACTCACCTTGTACCTCTTTAGGCCTACTGCTCACCAGGTACATTGCTAAGCCCTGACACCCATCTCCTCATTTAGTTCTTAAGAACTCCAAAGTTATATTTTGATATCCCATTTTACAATGAAACAAACTGAGGCCAGGAGCCACCTCCCAGACCTTGATATAGAACATCTCCAGCACCCAGGGGCTCCTCTGTTCCCCTCTGATCCGGGCCCCTAGAGGGTAACCACTATTCTATGTACCACACGAGTTTTACTTGCTTTTAGACTTCATATAAATGAATCAAGCAGTAATCACTCTTTTGTGTCACCTATGTTATATAAGCTGTGTCTGTGACGTCATCCAGGTCGATGCATGCAGTGACAATTTATTGTATTTTATTGCTGGGGTGTAGTTTCTCGTATGGACACACCATAATTCATTTAGTCTTTTTCCTGCTGTTGGACAGCTGGGTCCTCCCCAGTTTTTGACTGTTCTGAATCAAGTTACCAGGAACATGTCGGACACGCCTTTGGTGAGCACAAGTACTGCTTTCCATTGGAGAAACGCCCAAGAGTGAAGCTTCTAGGTCATGCCGTGTATGCTTAACTTTAGAAGATATTTTCAGCTTTCTAAAGTGCTTGGACCAGTTTACTCTCCCAGTAGCAATTAATAAGAATGTGAGTCACTCTGCATCTTCCCCAGCACTTAGTATTACCTGTCCTTTGAGTTTCAGTTGTTCTGGTAGAGGTACAGTGGTATCTCCATGTGTTTTTAACTTGAATTTTCATGATGAGTTACAAAGAACTAGTTTTTGAACCCAGCTCTGTTTAATTCCAAACTCCTCTTTCCAGCTCTCCACTCCATAGAGTACAGCACGATGTGGCCACTTCCCTTCAGGGTGACCAGCCTCCTAAGCACAGTTCATCGTAGGCATCCTCATGGAGGATCACTTCCTCTAGAGGAGCAAAGTTCTTCCCAGTGCCAGGGGCTGGGCCGTCAATCCTGGCACCCACACTTATTCTGAGAAGGGCATCTCTGTGACTCAGTCTGTCTATGACCAGTTCAAGGTTAGTTGCTAATTGTGTCAATAAAACCCAAAGGAGCCCAAGACAGGCAAGACACATGTGGCTGCATTATGAGAACAGGCTTCTCAGAGGTGAGGTTGGAGCTGATGCCCTTGGGATGGGTGAGACATAAAGGGGGAGGTGTTCTCCAGAGAAAGCCTGGCAATAAGAACGACTGTCACATGCTTGGAAGCCAGGGAGGCAGAGATCAGTGCAACCGGGAGAGTTTGTGCTGGCTTTGGTGAAGCCAAATAAATGCTTCTGAAATGCTTTTACCATCTCTCTCATTAAAAGTCCCTGATTTCTGCAGGGGAAAGACCCAGCTTTCTCCTCATGAAGACAGCAACTGTGAGGTTTGCCCTTAGGTCTCTCTGTAAAAGTGAACTTTGAGAACTTTTACTCCAGATGAGACAAGTGAGCAGGAAGCCAGGCTGTGACCTGAGCACCAGGAAGCATGTTTCAGGGGTGAGGAGAGCCCGGTGCCTGCCCCTATGCTCCTGGGTGTGCCGGGGTCCCGACCATCCTACTGCAGGACGCCACTGGCAAGGCAGGTGCAGGATCAAACCTCCTCTTAGGGACAACCGTGCTGGCTGATGTCCCAGACAGAGTGCAAGGCCAGATGGACTTTTTTTGGTATCCTTTGAAAACTGCGAGTCAAACTCATGGGGAACTTCACTGTTTTGTTGATTTTCCCAGTTGCAAGAGCCTTTTTTGAAAATACCATCAGAGAGTGCTCCCAGTAGTGTGAAGGTGGGACAAATTTGAAAGGTGAGATTTGTGAGAAAACTACACCTGAAATACCTGTGAGGAATATAATGGAAAGTATTCCTTTTTGAAAGAAAAAAAGAGAGGATGGATTAATCAGAATAAAAGGATGCATGAGAAACTTCCAGTTTCACTGGAGTTTAGCTTCTTGCAGGATAGGCCGGCATCGCCACCCTTTAGCCGTATGACTTTGGTTCTGTCCCAACTCTCCTCTGGCCTTGGCTCCCACATCTTTACAGTGAGATGTGTGCAACCGTAAAATGTCAATTCCATTTCAATTTCCCTGCTTTGGAACATCCCATTGCTCCCCATTGCCTACAGAAGCAAATCCAAACTCTTTATCGGGGCATATAATCCTCCCTGTTCTGGGGCCATCCCAACTGTCCCGCCCCCATCTGCCTCACATCCACCAGCCCTCCAGACACCAGGATGTTCTGGTCTTCTTGCCTCAATGCAACTGCACATCTTGATAGTTTTGCCGAGAGCACCCTTCCCAACCTGTGAACTCCCGCAGAGTCGTCAGCCTCTCTCAGCGCCCACCATGGCTCCTGCACTGGCTGTTGCCATCTTCTGGTGTAACTATCTGTTTATATGCCTGTCCCACTAAACTGTGAACTCCCCAGGAGCAGTGATGAAATATTACTTCCTTTTATAGCCTTTCCTCCTTCTGCCATTGAGTGCCTGGCACATATGAAGTGCTTAATGAATATTGGCTGAAGATTTTAAGCATTTCCCTTTTGAAATAATGAGCAGAAGGAAAGGAAAAAGATATGGAATGTGTCCTACCCCTCTCCCACTTTGCTCTTTTGGGCCAGAAAGGGGGACACAGGGCCAGCATATCTGAGGATGCAGCCTAGAGGGCACCCCATTGGCAACCGTGTTCCTCCCTATTTGCCTCTGGGGGGTTGGGCAGGCTTCGATGCATTCATGCACTTCTTGGGGAGAGAATGCAGTCCTGGGATTTCCTCTTCTGCAACAGGACTGCTGCCCTGAGCCCTGGTCTCCTCATTTCTGAGGACACAGAGGCCTCCATCTGCACACAAGCACATGCGGTCATTAATCATTCCCGCCACCTGATTAAAGGAATTCTCCAGACCAGGAAAAAAAAGCTATGCTATAAAAAGACCTTGAATTATAGAGTCCCTTTGCACCAATTCTTCCAAATCAGGCAATTTATTGCAAACAACCAAAATCTCATTCTCAGGCCATTAACTAAAATGGGAAAATATCATCTTAAATTCTAAAAATAACAAGGGACACATTGTAATAGGTTTCCAGTTCTGGATAACTGGATGAGTACTTAGCATAATGGAAACCTCAAGAACTTGGAACATGACTTTTTCTTTCCCAAACTCCCTGGCTTGGAGGCCACAATCTCTGACTGCAGTGTTCTTAGCCATCACTTCTGTCCTTCATCTTTCGGATTTCACTGTTGCAGTGCCACCAGTAATCAGAGATTCAAGAGTGAAGCCAGGAAGCAAAACTTTTCATTTAAATAAAATAAATAAATGGATTCAGTACTTATAAGGGATCTGCCTGAGGCTCCTTGCTGGGTGTTGTTGTTTTGTTTCGTTTTTGTGGAAAACTGGAGAGAACCACAAACTAGAGGAGACTGGATCCTGTTAAGCCACGTAAAACAGCACTGCCCCAACTCCTGAAACTCTCTCCTCAAGACCATTGACAGATCTTTAGTGCCAAAACCAGAGGCCGTCTGTTCTCTCAGTGTGGGCCCTGCTTGGCCTTGACATCTTGGTAAAAAAAGGGCAGCAGAGACATTTGGGTCTGGGGATGTGCATCCAGGATTCACCAGATCAGGAGAGCAGGGTGTGACCTGGCTTTGAATTGATGGGAACCAACACCCTGCAGCCCTGACACTGGATACATCTGAGGAGGAAAGCTTAGTGATTCGTGGACGTCCTATCATCCTCAGGCACATGGCCTTCCCAGGGCCCTGAGGGCCTGGTCCTGGCCACCACGAACTCTCTGGGAGTCTGAGCATCTGACTCCACTCCATTGTGAAAATCCTGAGCAAGTCCTCTGATTACTGTGTCCCCAAAGCTGACTGTTGCTCTGTCTCCTTTCTTTCCTCTTCCCTCTAGGATTCCCTAGGGACACAGCCCATTCTCTGGGGGCCCAAAGCCCCTTCCTCAGTCATTTTTCCTGTGTGTCCTCCCTATTAGATCCTCAGGCTCAGAAATGACCTTTGACTTCCTTCCCATCTATGAACCCTACAGAGGCCTACTGGGTGCTGGAGGTCAAGAAGCAATTGGTTCAATGTGTCCACACTGAGGAATCAGTGGATGACGTTCGATTCCGAGCCATCTGGGACAGAGACTTCTTAATAGACATGGCTGAGTGGTGGGAAATGTTTGGTAATTTAAGGAGACTGGGCTCAAGGGCCTTCTCTCTCACACGCACAGGGAAAGCCTTCTCTGAAGAGGGAATAATTGAAGGCAAAAATTATTTTGTGATCCTCCCCCAGCCAGGTCCCTGAAGGACTGAGTCCCTGGCTCCTCCCTCTGCCCATAGCTTCTACTAAATCACGAGCTTTCTGAGTGCAGGGCAGGCCTGACTTGTCGGTTCACTGTGGTCAGTAAATCTCGCAGAGTTTCACTGAAGCAGCGCCCTGAGTCTGGGCTGCTGGCTGCATTCCGCTCTCCTACCTGAAGAGGAGAGGGAAGTGCAGGGAAGCTCGAGGAGAGTGCCTGGGCTGCGGCCCATCATGCTCCGATCTGGAGGCCCCCACGTGTTTTGTCCAGGTCTTTCTGACTGCAGGCCCAGTCATGTCACCCTCGCTCAAACTTTTTGTTTTAATGACATTATTTTCACAATAGAACTCAAATGTGTTATTCTTTCAAGACTGGTGATTGACTGTAGGGACCTCTTGGCACTCTCTGAGCCAGGCTAATTCCCACTCACCCTGCTCCAGGGCCACTGGTCCCAGCTCTGCTGCAGCTCTGTATGGGCTCCCGGCGGCTCCCATGGGCTCAATGGCAGTGGCTCCATTGTGCTACTGCCAAGCATCTCTTTCATCTCAACAAGTTTCCCTGTGACACCAAAGCACAGACTCTGCTCATTGCCCATGAATGTGTCACCTGGAAGTACAGAGGAGTCAACATCCCATGGAGCAAAACCTGGACCAACGGGAGATTGGAGTTTGAGAATAAATTGTCTCCCTTTCTCCTTTGCCTCTCAATGGACCAGGACTCTATGTGTAAAGCTTCTCCAAGAATGGTACCCACACCATTGAGACATCCTTGCACTTAGCTGTGACCATACGGATAAAGCACCCATCTTCTCAGGTGTCCTCTCTCCTTCCCGTCCTCCCGGGGACTGCCTGCTATATTAGTTTGCTAAGCCTGTCCTAACAAAGTACCACTCACTGGGTGGCTTAAACAACAGAAATTTATTTTCTTACAATTCTGGAGGCTAAAGGTCTAAGATCAAGGTGTTGGCAGGGTTGGTTTCCTCTGAGGCCTCTCCTCTGGGCTTGCAGATGGCTGCCTTCTCCCTGTGTCTTCACATGGGCTCTTTTCTGTGAATGTCCGTGTCCTAATCTCTTCTTATCAGGACAACAGTCATATTGGATTAGGGCCCACCCTCATGACTTGATTTCACCTTAATTATTTCTACAAATACCCTATGAGATCTCAGTACCTCAAATATGAATTTGGAGGGGACACAATTCAGCCCATAATAGCTCCCTAACAAGATGAAGTTCCCTGAAGTCCTCTGTTTTCTGGAAAACTAAGACAAAGACCTTGTCATTTTTGTAAGCAAAACTATACAAGCTTGGAGCACAGGAACCAGGTTCCCCTTTCATATTTGTATCCTTCGTGCATTAGGAAGGGCACAAAGTAGGCATTAAATAAAAACGTCCAGAAGGAGTGAGTGATATCATGCGACATAATTCCCGAAAGCACAGAGTTCACCATTCAGGATTGCCTTCTTTGGGGATCGACTGATTTCAGTGTGTGTACAATATCTGCTCTCGACAAATCTCAACTTAGAATAGTGTTTATTACTCTTAAAAAGACGTCACATGCATCATCTTATTTGGTTTATTGCAATCACACTCTGAGAATTAAGTGCCTGAAAGCTAACAGATGAGGAAGCCAAGCACTGAGAGGAAGACTTGCCCAAAGTGCACCCAACAGAAGTGCCAACAGGTCACTTGGGGCCAACATCCAACAAGCCCCTTCCCCAGCTGAGATCTGAATTCGCTGAGTGCCTTTGGCTCAGGCCAGGATGTCAAACCTTATAGTGTGCATTCCAGGTCACAGGGCTGCCTGATTAGTCATCAGAGAAAAACCCAGAACAGGAAGAAAGGCCTTCGGGGACTGAGATCGTCCAAGGCAGGTACCTTGCCAAGATTCCTGCAGCCAACACTGCTGTAGTTTATTGTAAGTTGTGGAGGCATTGCGGGACATCTGACGCAAATGCTCCAAATAGACACAGAGGGCACCCCTATAAATGCTCAGACACCATCAGGAAAACCTAGTCACCGGCTTCATCACTGTCATCATCACCACCCCCCAGCCTTGCCACACACACAAGCGTGTTCACACACGTGCACATGCATGCACACACACACTCTCTTGCTCATACACACGTGCATGCACGTACACATGCACACATGCATATACATGCATGTGCACATACACATACACCTCTGAGATCCTCGCAGACCATTTTGTATCCACAGCCCTCACCTATGACCCTCAGCTTGACCCCTACTGGGTCCCTAGGACTGTCCTCGGCCCTCCCCTTTGGGACAGTGACTGGAGCCAGTCTGAGCACTTTCTCTCGGGTATGATGTTGATAATCACTTTCTGGCCCCAAACACTGCAAAGCAGAGGCCAGACAACAGAAACAAAGCAAGTCAAACATTCTCAGACAAATGGCTTTATCGCTATTACTTCCTACACAAAACAACAAACATGAGCACGGGTCTGAACATTAATTTGGCACTTCTGACAGAAAAGACAGAATGATAAATGGTCAAAAAGAGATGATGACATCTGTGGGCCTCACAATGAAGTGGAAGATGGTTAGATCTTAGAGAACAGTTTCCATCATCCCGGTGATCTTTTCATCCAACAGGTTATCAATTGATTGAACTATCTGTCTGTCGATTTGTCTGTCTGTCTGTCTATCCATCTGTCTGTCCAGGGGGACTGCTTGAGTCATAATAGCCTGGCTGTTTCACTCTGAAGCAGGACCTAGAGAAGCCACATGTTTTGGGACATTTAACAGAAAATATTTTCTCTTCTATATTTTCTGCTTTTAAGAGAAGATGCCCAAGGTGAGGCAGAGAGGGGCAGAATCAGTAACAGCCACGGTGAAGGACCTTGGGTACCGTTGGACCCGAGATGGGAGCCAATGTGGAGGGAAGAGCTGTCGGGACTTGGGTTTTATGGCCCTGAGCACACCTGGCCGCACTGTTTTGCTTCCCATTAAACTACCCTTTTCTAAGTTCACAGACGTGGTCGTCGGTGGTCCGGGGTCGAGGGGCGTCATTTGGACTAGGGAGGCCCCTCTTTCCCAGGCCATGGGGGAGGGGTCCCCGAGCTGGCTCAGAATGATGAAAGCCTCGGAGCAGCCGGCTGTGCGGCCCCCTCGCTTGGGAGGGGTCATGCAGGCAGGCTGGGCTTTGAAAATGCAGGGGGTTGTCTGCCCCTTAGGGGTGGGTCCAGCCACCAGGGAGACAAGCCAGCTGAAAGGATCTCCCCAAACCCACCAGTGAGTTTCCTCCCGGGTCCTCTCAAAACTCAGACTGCAAAAAAATGGTGGTGGTCTGACTCCTGTTGCACATTTGGGACAAACATTTATCACACTGAAGGGCCAGTGAGGCTGATGTTTTGATCTCTTGTTTGCATAGTCCTGGCCTCTGCAGCGTTCCAAGGAATCCATGTCCTATGCAGCCTTGGGGACCTCCTGGGGCCAGCAACGCCTCCTTGTGCCTGTTCCCGCCACATGTGTTTTTGCAGCTTTCGCCGCCTCCGCTCACATGACTCGGTGGCCCTGGCTGGCTCTCGCTGGGTAGCAAGTGCATTTGCTAGAGGACTCAGCCCTCACATCTGCGCCCAGTGGGGAGCCAGTGCTGCTTGCTAGAGTAAGACTGCCACTATTCTAAACAATACTCTGGGGTGGTGTGTTTTTCCTCTCTTTCAAATTTAAAACATTTAGAGTCATTTTGCCTCTGCAGATAGAGCAAGCCAAAGTGAAATTATAAAATAATAGTGGCCAAATGTGATTGAATGGTAAGTCCTAGAACAGCCCTAACCCACTTGGCATGCAATATAATATCTCAATAAACCCCCATTTTATAAACGAGGAACTAGCAAACCTCCTGAGGTCACACAAGTGGCAGTGAGTGGCATTACCAGAATTATAGCGTGGGTCTGATTCTGATTGCAAACCTTCCCTCTTAACTACCACGTTATCCCATATTTCAGTCATCTCCGGCTCCTGTTGGATCCACTTTCCCTGGCTTCGCAGCCCTGTGTGTTCCACGTCATGTATTCTGAAAGGCCCGAGCAGGCTGCAAAGCTCTCCATGTGTGGGGCCTCAGAGACAAAGCTCCAGTGTCTTTCCTGTGGCCACAGGGCTTAGCTGGTCTCCCGTTGTGGGAACATCCAGACCTGCAGGCAGGCTTAGTATTTCCTCCTTCAGATGGCGTCCTGCCCCAAGCCCAGCACTCGAACCCATGCAATCAAAAGCAGATGTGCAACCACGGAATCCGAAGCTCCGGGGTTAGATATGACCTTTACGATCAAATCAAGTTCATCCCTGAGGGCCCTGCTCCAGGCTGTTCTGTGAAACCTCCCCCACCTATTCACCCCGAAGTGTTTTAAATATCTGGATTACAGACATTTCTGCTCCAGTCCAAAAACGAGGAAACGCTCTTATTCCCTTAAGAGTCTGATCACTTACCATCTTCAACCTGATTTCTATGTTTCTTTGAACTTTAATATCCCCTCCGCACCATGGCAGTCTACCTTTTTAGAAACACCATTAAAAGTTGAACGTTAGTGGAGTTTAAAAAGATTCAGTATTTCTCTGAAGCACACGAGTCCTTTGGTAGGTGCGTATTTGCTCCCGAGAAATATAGCAAAAGTTTTTTACTACTTACCATCTTTGTCAATGGCAAACATTTATCAGGGCCTCCTGTGTACTCCTTAAATTTAACACCGGGTGGAGAGAGTGGTACAAACATACAAATTTATGTAAAAAACATCATGCATGGCCTCAAGGAATACATGAGAGAGAAGTCTGAACACTCTTAGCACTAATGTGATGCAAAGCCCAAGTGTGATGAGCTGTGGCTAAAGCAATGATTTCTACCAGGGCAGGGTGGAAATGCTTCACAGAGAAAGGAGTCTTTGACATTCTGATTGAAGAGGAGTGAGACTTTGATAGGTAGAAAAATTACCTGTGGGGGACGCTTTCCAAATGAGAAAAGACATGGTCCACAGTGGGCCAAGAGGTCAAGAACATTCTGCCATAACCGGGAATTAGATGGGCACACCTGTGGGTGGGGGAGGACGTGAGGGGAGATGATAGGGCAACTGAGTCAGGTCCAGACTGTGACGAGTCTTGTGGTTCAGGGAGTGGGATATTCATTCGCTGCTTTTAATCTCCAGGTGGTGGCCTGTCCAGAATGTGACAGCCATGGGAAGAAACGATCAGGTTCCTTGGTGGCATTGTGGACCCCACAGCTTCTTTTCTTGGCTACATGCTCCTTTAAGTGAGGAAAGATGTCATTCTAGGCCCATCATTCCATCTGATCACCTCTGTGCCTCCTTTAAGGACAGGTAAACCATGGCCCTGCCCAGCCCTCTGTCCCCTCCCCTTCCACCAGGCGCAGTAACAATCTCCTTCCTCTCCACTCTGACAATCACTCTGTACCTGTTTCTACTAAGGCATTGAATCCATCTATCAGGATGATTTATGGGCCCACCTGCCCCCCTCACTGAAGTGAGAACTTGTAAAGAGGGGGATGGTTTCTTACTCTTCACACCACACAGGGTCACTTAGGATGGTGTTAGAGAGATTCATCTATTCAGAATCATTTAGTGAATGCACAGGAAACACACAGCAAATGTTTATGTGAGCAGGGTCGAGAGCCTTGGGTGGGTGAAGAGTACACCCTTATATATCTCCAATGGGACTTCAAGGCCGCAAATGTGAAAAACTGCTAGTCTCAAGGAGGCAAATGACTGACAAGAAAAGGCTGTTAATGAGGTGCTGGCCCTCCTTCCAAGGGTTCTTCCAATGGAGACTGGCCCTGACAGTACTTACAACCACTCTTCCCAAACCAGAGATAAACATGGTGGAACGAGTGCTTGGAAACCCAGCTTTACCTCAGCTTCAGTGGCCCAGGTAGATTGCAAACATTCATTAAGTAGTTTCTAGGGACATGACATTCAAGACATTCCAGCTGCCATGAGGGTAGGAGATAAATTAATCAGGCTCAGATGAGATAAAGTTGCCAAGTCCCAAAGAGGACAGATAGAGCCCCCAAGGGAGTGTCAAGGAAGGAGAGTTGCCTCCAGCTTGGAAGAAATAGTTGGGCCCTAAACTATGGCAGAATGTTCTTGAATATTGCTAAACCATTCTCCCCTTAGGCCATAACATTATTATCTTAGCTGGGAAATGATTCTGTAAAGCGTGAGAGAATTAATCTCAAATCAAGGTGGTAGAATTGATAGATATAAATGAAAACTGACATTTTGTACTGATTTACACATTCACTGATCACAAAAACTCTTAAACCAGGGTTTCTTTACCTAAGGACTATTGACATTTGGTCCAGGTGACTTTGTCATGGGGAGCCATCCTAAACATTGTAGGCATGTAGTGACATCTCTGGCCTCTACTCATGAGATGCCAATAGCACCCCTACACCAGTTGTGCCAAGCAAAACAGACATTGCCAAATATCAGTTGAAGGGCAAATCACCGCCTGTTGAGCACTGCTGCCTTCAGGTCAGTTGAATAGCATGCCCATCTCTCCAGATGCCTCCCATTCCCTTCAGATGCCAACTGCATGCTCTCATCTACTACCCACCCTGGCTCAGGTGATAACCAAGCACAACAGATGCTGTCCCTGTTCACTCTGCAGGCACCATATTCTCTCAGATGTCTCCCCACTCAGTCATAGTAACTAGGGTGGCCCTTTGCTCACTCAGATCTCAGTTCCCATGGACAACATCCATGGGCATCCTGACGTCACCAACCTCTCAGAGGTCACCACTCTTGTCACTTGTACCCGTTCCTCACTCCCATGCTCAATGCCCATTTAGAGGTGGCCTCCTTCCTCCAGTGGCTCCCACATCGATTCTAACTGTTTTACCTTAGAAAGAAATGCACTCCAGGTCTCAACCTCACTCATCTATAAAACAGAAATTAGAAAGATCTGGTTAAACTCACATCAAAGTGTTCCCTGACTCTAAAGGCTGCAAGGGAGGAAAGAAGGTGAGTGTGCTGTCCCCAGAGCAGATTGTCCTCGCAATGGCTGCTCTGAGCAACTGAACTCCCTGGGAAGAAGAGTTCTGGGCAGCAGTCCTTCCATACAGAGAGCAGTCCCTAAACTCAGTCTGCTTTTTTGGGGCACCCAAGGATTCCACATGTTTGCTAGATGCTTAGACCTGCAAACCAGGCTGGTGTTCACGCTAAGATATAAAAACAATACCAGGTGGAAGTCTATGCATTTTCACAGAAATCCTGGTGAAGCCTCCAGCTGGTTTGCGCACATCGTTGGTTTGTTCTATCCAGCCTCCCAAGCAAGAGAAGCCATGCCTTCCTGTCATACTTGGACATTTCAATGGGGCATGGAGACTGAAAAGCCCTCAGTGTGTTTGCCAAGGACAGAGATTTATTTCTCAGATCTTAAGGGGCCGTGAAGAGAACACTCAATAACCCTTAACAATTCCACACAGTGTGAGGTGAAGTCTATGGTGTCTTAAAATTGAGTCACTAGTGCTTACTCAGCTGAAATGAGTTCAGCACCATGAGCGCCAACAATAACAAAGAATGTGTCATCTTCTAAAAAATTCCCTCTCTCCCCCATTTCTCCAGGTGGATAGCTACCAGGAGTCACAAACCCCATTCTCCAAAGCTGAAGCGGCTGCTTCTTGCAGCCGCAATGTTTCCAAATGTGGCCATCATCAAGGTAAAGGTGTGCCACACTACAAGAAGAAGAAATGACTCAAATCACATTTGGTGTCACATAGTCCTGGTCCTGGCCCAGTGTATTGAGAGTCACCAGAGCAACAGCCAAAGGCAATTTTATGAGCAAATGACGCCATGTGGGTCTCAGATATCTGGTTCAAGGCCCTTGTTGCAAATGTAACCTACACTCCTCAAACCTCAGTTTCATCATCTGGGAAGTGGGGTCATGCTACTCTCATTAATAATCCCTACATCACAGAGCTGCGTGATGATTAAATGGGACGCTACATGTGTGATGTGCTTACAACTCCAGAAATATCAGTGTTTGTGTGTTTAGTACGTACACAGTGTCTTTAGGCGGATGATGCCCCTAAACTTTCTGATACAGTTCATGTTCTTATTTGGGACTGAGGCAAGCTATTCCCCAAGCAGGAGAAGCAGATCTGCAAAGCTGCCAGGCACAGGACACTCCTGCGCCTGAGGGCTCATCCCAGGTGGGCTTCTCCCACATACAGGGGCATACTTTCCAGTCTGTTCCACCAGAGCAGATAGACCCTTTCCCCTCTCTTCTTGCTCTTGGTTACAGTCATCGTTAAATGAAAACAAAATAGAAACTATCACTGTTTATTGTTGCAAGTTGGGAGCTTATAACTGACCCAGTTCAAGACTGGAAACTGAATCTGATTCTACCTCCCAGATCAGACCCAGATACTGTTGAAGTTTTGTTTTTTCCTCACTCTGAGTTGGGAAATTTGCCTGAATGATCTGTGTCTCTGTGCCCTTATCTACAAAACGGAATTTAAGGTCTTAATCATTTTCATTGGAAAACTAGGCAATTTGTTTGCCCGGGAGTACTTCAAGCTCTGGACTCAAGTGTTGCATACCCTTTATGCTAACTTCTTTATCTTATCGGAGCAAAATCTCAGAAATAAAGTTCTCTCTCTCTCTCTGGAACGGTCCCTGGAAATGCATTCTGTTCATAGGACTTTACCGACCTACACTAAATAAACAATATGTGAAGTACCCAGAAAACCACATGACAAAAGCTCTAGAGATGCTGAGGGTTAGAGTTGCCATTCATGAAATTCAGCTGTGGCAGCTTGCCTGAGAGAGGACACAAATGCTTACTGACCTGGATGATAGTAACATTAAGAAGGAAAGTACAGCGTTTCAGGAGGACCCATGCAGATACAAGTGGAAAGTGATGAAATTAAAAGCAAAGCAGAACAATCAGGTTCTAGGAGGAAAAAGGGAAGTGTTTCTAAACCCAGGACCAAACCTCCTCCTCCACATTGGCTGGTCACAAGCAGGGCTGAGGGGTGCTAGTGGATTGGGTGATGGAGAACCTGACTGCCAGGCAAGGAGCTTTGCTGGGTGGGATGACGGAGGGAAGGAGGCCACAAAGGAAGTCAGTGCCGTTGGTTAGAGGCTGAAATCCAAAGATGAGCTGTTAGAACAACTGAGCTACACTTTGATGTGCATTTGTATAGCTTTGGAGTAGACCACAGAGGCAGAGGTACCCCACCCTCATGCCAGTGGGCCCAGCTGGAGGAGCTGTGGGAGGTGCCTGGGTGCCCAGCACGTGAAAGCACATGAGCACTCATTTGAGGTGAAGCACTCATTCCTTCAGCCCACATGGGAATCCCTCCCCACTTTCCTGACTGGAAGAACAGCCCCGAGGCTGTTCTCGCTCCCTGACACCAAAGCCTCTCAGGCTGGGGCGTGGAAATAGCCCCTCCCTTGCCCTCTCCTTGAACCTGGATGGAGACAACAGGGATCTAGGACTTCGGGAGAGTTGTGGTTAATTTATACCTTAGAGGGGCGGATGTCCAGCATAACCTCAGGTTTCCAGCTAGACCTGCCTTGAGCTAAAACACCAGAACAGAAAGGTTCCTACAAGTGCCCCTGACTTCAAAATGCATTTCATTTAAAATAATACAATAATAATAATAACAGGGTTCTGGGAGACAATTACAAGGATGTGGTCCAATAACAAAAGGTTTGAATATCACAGAACTTCAAAAATCAGGGGGTACTCTATAAGATGCTCCCAATGCAGTTTCTCCATCTTCTTTTTTTAACAAGAATTCTCTAAACTACACATTAAAATTTAGCAGGGATAAAAATGTAGCTACAAAAATCAATTGCCAAAGAGCATCATGTCAGATGTGGCATTAGATCAGCAACAGTTCAGGGAGCTGTAAGCAACCAGACCTTAGGAAATCTGCTGTATTTGCTCTAGGAATGGTGTTGAGAGTTATATCACACAGTGGCCACTATCAGAACCTCCAAGGAGATAGGTCTCAGTACCAGGAAAAGCTGCAATTGTCCTGAGCTACCAACTTGTCTTTTCTTTATGTGCACTCTGACACGTAAATGATTATGTTACCATCTTTCCACTTGTTGCTAGGAAACTCAGAGCCAAAGGTGTGGTCCGCCTCTAGCAGGGTTACAGGATTTCCTGGAATGCATTTTACCTGCCAATATATCTTTTGGCTTTCTCTGTTTTCCCTATGATACTATCCCTTTGCTAGTTTCTTCAATTAACATTTTTACATATGGCTGTATTATACTTTGAAAAGTTGCCTTAAATCCTTCTAGGAATAAGAAGGTCAAGCAATAAATGGTTGAATAAAAAAGGACAAATAATGGTTTGTGTTTACAAAACCAACAAACAAAAGAAGACCTAAGAATGTGTAAGCTTGATGTTTTTGCACAGCATGAGGCAGATGGCTCAGGACATCTTTAACAATACTGGTCAGATCACTGTCTGGTATATTATGATCCACTCCAGACACGTTGTTTTAAAAGTGATGACCAATGACCTCAAACATATCAGAAGAAGAAAAGCTAGGAGAAGTGTCTGGAAAGTTTGAGGAAGTATTGAAGAAATGTGGTTAACATGGAAAAATGAAGACTTGAGAGAATATTCCAGAAGCCTTTGGATTTTTGAAGAGCCACCACTCGGAAGAAAGAGTGCACTTACTCTATTTCAATTTATGCAACAGAATTAGAACCAGTGATTGGCAGCCGAAGATCAGGGCAAATTTGAGATTACTATAAAGAGAAGTTCCAACCAGAATGTCTGTGGAACAAAGACGTCACTGTGCCGGGAGACAGGAGCAATAAGGAAGCAGAGCCTGCGTTGCATGGGAGGGGCTCCCACAGTGCTGGGGTGATTGGGGTAGATGTTCTGAAAGTTCTCTTTCCAACTGGGAGTCCAGACTCCATCACTCTTCCAGCTTGGTGGCCTTTGGCAAATCACTTTTCTTCCTGGGTTTCAATGTCCTCATGCCAAATGGCAGGTTGGTGACCCTGAAGCCTTGACATACTAGGTGTCTCTTGTTTGCAGATAACTGTCCATTTTCCAACGTGCCATCTTCTAAAGGAAAGATTTACCAAGAAGCAAAGGGCCAGTTTTACTAAGTAAAGTGCTATTGTGAGAACCAGATCTTTCCATGACAGGGTGATTGATGTGTGTTTGATTGGCCAGTTGTGCCCTGTCCCTTCCATTCCACCAGGAGAAGGAAGAAAAAACATGTCCCTCCATGCCACATTGCAGACGAAGGCAAAGTTCACTCATAATTGCAGTGGGACCGACCTGGTGGAGGATGGGCCTGGGGAATTAATGAAAACAAATGGAGGAGAGACTCTGGCAGCAGGCTGATGAAGAAACCAAGAGGAAATGAAGTCAGCGAGGGCGCCTGCATGTTTATTTCAGAGTTGACAAAGCATAAGCCTAACCGGACAGAGTTTCTGATTTATAAAGTATTTTTATTATATTACTTATTTTATATAATGTTGGAGGCTCTGCTCTTTGAGCCAGAAAAATAAACAGCAGTCCCACAAGAGACTTTGGTCTCGATAGAAGAATATAAACTTATAACCTTCCTGCTCTGAACCAAGCTTTCTGCCAAAAGTCGTTCTGGGATTTTTGGACTTCTGGAGCTGACCTTCGTGTATTGGGAAGGTGAAGTTCACACAGAATATCAATGTTTCTTTTCTATACGTGTTCAAAAAGTGAAGGGTTTAAGGTCTGTTTGACAAAAACCAACAAAAACACTGTTGCCTGCTGCTATAGAAAATGAGTGTTTCCTATTTTGTCTGTGTAACGGCTAACTAGCTCCACTTTGGCGTAGCCGATCCCACAAGCGGACAAGATTTTATCAGCCCAGATCATCCCCAGACTTCTTGTCCTTCTTTGGGAATTGCAGCCTAATAGAGGCATCAGGGAGTGCAGGTCTGCCGTCCATACTTCACGTGTGTTTTCTTTTTTCAAAGAGGCAATTCTTCCAGTTGAGCAGATGCCAGTTGCAACTGAGAGCTCGCCTGGGGCTCTTCTGGCTCCAAGTTGCTGAACTGAGTCATTGTTAGCAGTGAATTAGTGTGGTTTTATGCTAAACATGTGTTACCAACTTTGAACATGCCCCTCTCTTGGTGTATACCTGGAAGCACTTCTGCGTGCTCTCTCTAGGTCATCACCTCCTGTGGAGGGGTGCCCAGGACCCTGCTGGCTGCTCAGCCTGGCTATCCCCCCTAGCGAGGGAACAGTGTGCAAATGAAGTAGCAACAATTTTCATCTGCAGGGATGGATGGATGCAGGCACACACCTTCTACTCTTCAACCTCATCTAGTAAAGCCCTATTTATCTTGCATGAACATATTAAAAGCTCAAAGTCAGAATGTCTACAGCCTGCAAAGGGGTGAGAGCATGTCAGATTCAAAATTCCTTACTGCCTTACAGCCACTCTGAGGCATTTCCCCAGCACAGCGCTCGTCAACCTGCTCCCAGTGGAAGCTTACTCAATGATGAAGGAAAGAAGGAAGAAGCAAATACACAAAACACAGCTGATACAACTGCATGATGCTCAGCAGCTCATGCTGAGGCCAAAGCACTGAACAACTGCACCGCTCCCCTCCCCTCCATAGTGATGCTGGCCCTTGATTTCATGCCAGGATCTTGAATTAATATTCCTGCTGAAGGAGGACGTCAGCATCACCACTGGGAAGAAGACGAAAGCATTGGATTCCTCCAAGGCTACAGAGCTGGAGATTCAGGAAGGCTAGCGGCATTTTCTGGACCCCACAGCAAAACAGGAGCTGGCTGTGCTGAATCCTCCTCTTTTTTTAAATTGTGGTAAAATACACATAACATAAAATTTACCATCTTAACAATTTTTTAAGTTCAGGGGCATAAAGTACATTCACATTGTTGTGTAACAATCACAACCATCCATCTCCAGAACTCTTTTCATCTTCAAAACTGAAACTCTGTCTCCATACCACAACTCCTCATCCCCCTTCCCCACAGCCTCTGGCAACCACCGTTCCACTTTCTATCTCTACGATTTTAACTACTCTAAGTACCTCATCTAAGTGAAATCATACAGTTTTTGTCCTTTGGTGACTGGCTTACTCACTCAGCATTATGTCCTCAAAGTTCCTCCATGCTGTATGAAAGCCCCTGTTTTCTGCGCAGGATGGAAACAGTGCCCCGCTTTCCAGGCCTTCCATCTCCTCCTTGCATCCTTGTCTCAAACTGGAAGGAAGCCCAACTGGCTTTTCTGGATGGCTGATCGGTGCCTCATTATGCTATAAACTAAACTACGTTTCTAAAAATGAGATTTCACTATATAACTTGGAAAATACAAGCTTAAGTGAATAGGCATTTCTCTGTTCATGTTAGAAGGTCAAGTTGGTTAAAAGGAAAAAGGCTGGAGCAGATCAGCTGGTGGCCAATTAGAAATCTTAGAGACGTTCCAAGCCCATGTTTTCACTCTCCCAAATGAGGAAAAGCGGCAGCTGAAAGTGTATGTAGCCCAAGGGTCTGGGAACAATGCACAGGCCATCTGGACTAACCTCTAATGGAAGGCTGAGTGTTTTAGTCTCTAAGCCGCAGGATTGAGGAGATTCGCAGAGGAAATGCATATTTCCATGGTCTCTGGGCCCCACCATCGCCCACCCAGCCACTTGGGGCCCTGATGGGAATGACTATACATGGTAGGTGAGAACAGAAACCTCCTAACTACATTCCTGAGTATGCCCTCCTTTTCTTTGTTCTTCCTTGGGGCATCCCTTTGGTTTCTACCAGCTGAGGAGTTAAAAACTTCCCAGCCCCTGAGCACACCTTTACTCTGCTGCGGCCTCTGAGCTGCAAGAGCAGCATCACTAAGTGCTGACACAGTTGGACGAGCTGGTAGAGAAAAGCCCCTCCAAGCACAGCCTCCTCTGGACTCCAAGTGGCCAGTCCAGCCACCCCTGGAGCTGTGACTATCACAGCTTCAAACTCCAAGGCGGATGACCGTGAGTCAGTGGAATCCACAAGCTCTGGTGCAATGACCTGACCCAGCTTGGTACCTGGGCTCACCCAATTCTCTGTGAGCGACTCACAAGGGAGATGCTCCTGGAGCAGAAGCCCCTTAGATCCAGGGCCCTGTTTTCCACCTCAGTTAGAGCTTGGAGTGAGGTGCTGACAGGAGGAAACAGAGGAGGACAAGCAAGGCAGAGAAATGCTGGGCACAAGGGGGACACCTTTCAGGGAAGACCTTCCAGGCCCGTGTTCAGCTGGCAAAGCGGCCCGGGGAGGACCTCTGAGGAAGGACCACAGCCCACGCATCTCTCAGCCCACGTCTGAATCAAGTGGGGCCCCCGTTGTTGCTCTCCTCAACAAAATCCACAAATTAAATCATGCTGAACTAATATCCCTAATATCCAAAAATCCATCAACAAAAGTTCGGTTGTTGCTTGAAAATCTTTCCTCCAAGGGGCGGGTGTGTTTAAAAGTACTTCATAAATTATCTAAAAGGAAATCTGAATCTTTCCAGTTCTTAGAGTCCTACAAAGACAGCAGGGCACGTATGATCTCACACTGTGTGCACGTGTGTGTGCCTATGGACGCTTCTCTTCCAGTCCCAGTCCAGTTGGTCAACATTTAAAGAGGAAACCTGACCCTCCCCATGGCCGTTCCCTTCCCCTCCTCCCCACACTGAAATTTTCACTGAGCAAATTGGCAGGATCTTTTTTTCTATGATTGTTTTCTTGATAAACAGTCCATGCATAGTGCTTGAAATTTTTAATGGTTTCATTGCTTCATAGTTCCTGGGAAAACAATGCCATAGAGGGAGCCTGAAAAATGAACCCGGAAATAATTGGGGAGTGAATACGGGGTCAGTTTTATTCTTACTCCTTGAATTCCAGGAAAGTGGGGATGTGGCAGAGTCCTGTGCAGAGCGAGCGCGGCCGGCCCAGCACACAATGGGCCCACCAGAGAGTCACCAGATCCTTGGCGAGAAGGACAATGGGAGCAGCAGCCACCCAGGCCCTGTGGAGCACTGGGCCACAGGCAACCAGCAGGATAGGCACAGGCTCCAGTTTTTTCACCCAGAATAAGGGCTCAAAATAGGATCTGGGCAGGGGGTCTCAACTGAAAGTCGTGTTTTTATCAGGGGATTTTCCAAATCAGCTCCAGAGAGTGCTTTGTTCCCCTTTAAAGAGTGGATCCTAGGCCTGGGGAGGTGAAGCCGTACCTAGGAGCCCTAGGACACGTTGGGGAGGACCAGGGCCCAGGAGGCAGAAGGCTGGACTTGGGCCCTGCCTCCATCTCTTACCAGATGTGTCACTGGGCCCTCGGTCCTCCTGTTTGACTTAGTATCCTCACCTGACACAAAGAGGAACAATTTTTATATTTGGGAGCATGCAAGCAGTCATGAAGAAAATGTGTTAATGGTGAAAACTCAGAACTGAACAGTGGGGTGGACAAGGTTTTAAGTCAGGGGGGAGCAATGGCCCCCGCATGCCAAGGGGCTCCCTGATGCTGAGCTCTCCCTATGAAGACATGCTGAGTCATGGGGCACAGACGGCTCACGGAACGCAGGTCCAAACATCATCTCCTCGGCTACACCAAAGTCCCCCAAATGTGGGCACACTTCATCGTTGGCCTATGTTTTATTTCACCCACATTCCCTTCATTTAGATGTAAAGACCAACTAGATACTTTAGGAGGAGCCTGGGATGCGCAGATTGTGTCCAAGCCATCCCAGACACAGAGAACAAAATTAGAGCAGAAGCAGACATGGCAGAGAAGAGTTATTTTAGCTCCATGAAGAGAGGAGCTTTCCAGCAGTGTCACTCCAATGATGGGTGACGGGAGCACTGCAACATGCAAGCGTCCATGCAGGGCTGCATGCTGCTGGGACCACAGGGGGATGGGGTCTTGCAAGCACTTCTAGGTAGGTCAAGTCACCAAGTTTTCTGAACCCCCATTGCACGTATGTAAAATAGCCTTTGTAACACTGGATTCACAGAGTACATGACCAACCGTGGTTCTCCAAATCCCCAAAGCCCTGTCAATGAAACTTCTCTGCACCCCTAAACTGATGCTCCGTATTGTAAATTTTCCCCATATCTGTAAGGGTCTGACAGGAGGAAGGAAAGAATATTGCTCAGGCCATGGGTAAGCTTTTTCTCCAAGTCCCCCTCTAGAAGATTCTCTCTCTCCATGTGTGCTTCATAGGCCTGGAATTTTTGTTCCTGATGCAGAACGTTAGGAGGGTTACCAAGTCACAGTGTGATGGGCCTGTTAGAGCAAGGACTGGGTATGGCTTAGCCACTGCTGTTCTTCTGGGGCCCCGTACAACATCTGGCATAGCATTGATGCTCAATTAATGTTTTTTTATTGAACAAATGGGCATGTGGGGGCCACTCATCCCTTTACGTTGTGGAACAGACAGCAGACACTGATGCAGCAGGCCCTGCACAGGTCTTTCCAGGCAGATCTAGAATCTGGTAAGTAATGTCTTTCCACCTTCACATCTTATCTCTCCTTAGGGAAACTGGAAGATTTCAACTTTCTCTCTGGGATTCTGTTGACACTTAGCTTGGTATCCCTGCTTCAGCACATGCATGAAGTGAGGCAGCTGCCCCATGGGATCTGAGAACCTCAACTCTAAAGGGGCTGAGCCCAGGCAGACTGATAACCTTGGCAGATTGGCCTATGTTTCTGTGCCAAAGGTCATTGGAGTTGGAAACTGCTATGAAAGTACTCTTTTACCCACATTCACTTCAGCTGCTTATTTAGTGATACTGGGCTTGTTTTTTCAGAATAAACATAGGATCCAAAACATCTATCCCTGGGTCTCAGGAGCTTAGTGTGATGATGGGTAATGGTTCAATACCCTTGATCCAGAGAAGAGAAAGACATATACGATGGGCGCTGGCTGCTTCTATATGCTTCAGTTATACTCTGTGAATCCAGTGTTACAAAGGCTATTTTACATACGTGCAATGGGGGTTCAGAAAACTTGGTGACTTGACCTACCTAGAAGTGCTTGCAAGATTTTGGGGGTCTCTGCTTTTCCCTGAAATAGGGATGTCACAATTTGTCAAATCCCATTTCTGGAAGAAGTATTAAATGGTCATGTCATGAACATGTCAGCCCAAACACAGCCCAGGAGTGGCCTAGCCAGCCAAAAGCAACAGCAGATTCATTACCTTGGCCTGTGACATTTCTCAAGGAGAAAGTCCTAGTCTGGGAATGAGAAGATAAACGTTTGATTTCTCTCTCTAAATTTTACTGTTTTCGTGGTCTTGGGATGGTCACTTTACCTCTCTGTGCTTCAGTTAGCTCACTTTTCATGTAATACGTCCCTTCCTCCACAGTACTCCACCTAAAAATTAGGACACTGGGGTCATAAAACTTGTCCAGGTGTGACAGTCATGTTTCAAGCTCTGGCCTAACTGCAGCCCCATGCTCTCCTCACTAGACCAGCATTTATTGATTCCTCAGTAAGGAGGCTCTGCTCTTTTCTTTAAATCATTCTCTCTGTGCTTGAGTCTGGATAGTTTCTACAGATCTGTCTTCCAGTTCATTGATGTTTTCTTTTTCAATGTATACAGCCTTGTCTTAAGCCCATCTATTGAACTTTTCACTTTAGCAATTTTTAGTTTTAAAATATCTATTTGGTTCACTTTCTAGTTTTGATACCTCTGATAAGATTCCCCTTCTGTATAATCATCATGCCTATCTTTTCATTGAAATCTTTCAATACATTTATATTAGGTTCTTTAAAATTCTTGCCTGCCAATTAAACTATCTGTCTCATTTCTGACTCTGTTTATATTGACTTTTACTATGCATCACATCTTCCTGCTTCTAACGTCTAGTGATTTTAGATCATATATTACACTGTTGAGAGAATTTAGTTTCCTTCCTTCAAAAACTGTTGACTTTTATTCTGGCGGGCACTTTATTTACTGGTCAATCAGCATCAGGCAGTCAAGAATTGAACTTAAGCTTTGTTAAGGCATGTCTAGAGTAATACTTAACTCTAAGTCTGAAATAGCCCTACTCTTAAGGCATTGCCAATCTAGGATCTCAACTAAATGCCTCTGATGTTCAGTTAGATCTTTCTACTCTTGCTGTTATAACTCCAAAATCTTCCAGAACTATGTGACTTACAGAATCTCTTTTTAGTTCACAACACCCTAGTAGCTTCCAGGCCTCTCAATCTTGTACACAAAGCACAGCGTTCAGCCAAAGACTCAAAGGGATCCCCACAAAGATTTTTCAATGCCCCTTTTATAAGCAGTTCCCTCCTCTCCAGTAGCATGCCCTGCAAACTCTAGCCACTTGTATGGCCCTGAACATCAATCTGTTTCATCTGACTAGTGAGACCACAACTCTCTCTTTGGCTTTATTTCCTTGTGCTACAGTTTGGAAAGTGCCTCCATGCAGAAAGCCAAAGTGAATATGAGATTCATCTCATGTTTCTCTTCTCTCAAAAGCCATAGCTTACTCTTAAAATAACTAATTATGCTTCTTTTATCCTTTAATCCTTTGGACCTCATCAGTGCTCTCAGAATCATTATAACCATATCTTTGTGAAGGCCATGGAGATGATATGTAAACAGAATTCCCAAGGAAATGCCTTGGATGCCTAACCTAATCGGTAGGCAGACGGGGCCTCCACAAAGGTTTGGATTAGATAAAAACTACCATTTCTCCCACTGCCTGTCAGTCTATGATGCAAGGACTTGGAGCTACCACTGAAGTTGGATATATTTCCAATGACAACTGTTTTCATAATAAAATTGCACCATTGGATCACAAGGCACACAAATTAAACAGATACACCTACGTATGTGTTTAAGCTTCATATGAGGACAAAAATGAAACAATCTCAAGACAATGAACTTGGGTTTGAAATGTATTTGCTTATGGCTTGTTGACTCTTTGAGGCTTTGCTTTTCTTTAGGAAGAACAAGAAAATATTATTCTAGTATCTCCCATGATAATACAATTAGACATCAGATTTAGTCCCAGTCAGTTACCTTGGCAAGCTTCCAATATTTCCTTTGGCATCACCATGACCGAATTGAGAATGGACAAAGTGAGATCCACATTTGGATAAATCCACACTTGGTTCAACGAAGGCATAGGAGAATTAAAATGGAGTCAATCCAGGTGGCGCAATAAATGAAAAGAGACACGAACCAAGCACATAATCTCTTCTAAAAAAAATTCTACTTCGCATTGCTTTAATTAATAAGCAGGTTGAACAGATTTTTATTTTTCCTGATGTGTGTTCATCATTTATACTTTACTTTAAATAAAACTACTTGTTATATTCTTTAGCTTTTTATCCATTTATGACTTCGTAGAGTTTTCACAGATTTGAAGAATAATTACAGACCCCCTTTGCTAACCACTGGGAAGGTGGGGAGAGTGAGGAGGAATGTTCAGTGATTCAGAGCCTGGGAGGACTCGGTTCATCACTGAAGAGTCTAGACATTTTAATAAGCCCTGGAGCTGGTAAGGGGTCCACTGCACTTCCTGCATCTTCTAGAGAAACAATAATGCCAACGAATTCGGTATTCCATACTCACCCTCTTATAACTGTGTGAATGTGCAGGGAGTGACACTGACAAAAAAAATTATTTGCAAAGCCCAGTTAGTCCCTCTTCCTTTTTGATTTTAGACAAGGAAATCCAGGGCTGATCAAGTTTTTGGTAACAGGAAACTAGGAAAGATACATTAAAATGTTAACAGAGTCAAATGTCAAAATATGTAGTTATCAGGAATGTACAAAATGTAATGCCCTTGAATATTAAACAAACAGACATAACAACAAGAACATAAACTGCCAGAGGGTGGTATGATCTGGTGGTGTTTGGAAATCTCAGCCAGTGTCTCTCTTCATTCTACATGCTCAGCTAATCCATTCTGCCATATCTGCACACGGTCCTATTTTATATCAACTTTTCTTGACTTACTGACTTAATACTTTTGTTTTAGGGTCTGATTTCCAGGTCTGCTCTTGCTTTTCTGATGGCTGATGAGGGTCTCTGGTTTTCTCCTGGCTTCCCTGGAGGGCTCTCAACGTTCCCTGGTGGTAGGGCCAGGAGTCCTCTCACCTGGCCCTTGTGCACTGCTGCTCCCATGCCACATCCTTTCCAGGGCGTGAAAGTCATCCCCTGAGTTCCAGTTGTGGTTCAGCCTTGGAAACGTGGGACTTTCTCAAGACGTTCTGCTTTGCTCTTCCTTTAGGTTGCAAAATACTTTATTGGGCCCATGGGTTCTGTGCTATGCTTTGAGCTTATCTTGTTTGTTTTTCAAATTGCTGTTCTTAGGTTTTCTTTTCTTTCCTTCCTTTTTCTTTTTTTGGAATGTTTTTCTTGGTGTCTCCTAGAAGTCTCTTCTTTGACATCTGACCTCTTGCTTTGAGTCTCTGAGCAATGTGGATTTGTCATGCATGATGCCAGCAAAGACAAGAGCTATCATGAAACCATTTTTTGCATATTAATCTTTGTGAAGTATATAATATCGGGAGATGCATTTGAAATTAAAATTAAATGAACATAGCGTGACTAGCTTGTAGCAGGCACTCAATAAATATTTGCAGAATGTGAGAGTGTTTTGTAAGCTTCAAGACGCCTTTAAAATTTTGGCTAATAATCCCCCCTTTGCAGTCCATAACATGCCTCATTTCTGTGCTGTAGCTACCGATGCGCTCCTCTGCTTCACCCAGTGAACAGGGAGTGCCTGGGCTATCAGAGGCAGACAGCCTGCCCTGGCTCCTCATCGAATTCCCTCCACTCACTACCGAGTCAGGGAGGAACAATAAAAGTAGCAATGTCCATAGAAACACAATAATACACGATCAGTAAAATATAGTCCTTGAGAGAATCCATAATATCTCACCCATGAAATCGAGCTAATATTTCTCTGAATAGCTCAACCTTTTTATTTTCTTTTGCCTAGCAAGGCATTTATGGTCTTAGTCTTCATGGAGCATTGCCACTGAGATTTTCATTTAAGGATCTTATTTCCAAGGAAAAGAATTATAAATATCCCAAGGTGAAAATATCTAGTCGTATTTTATGAATTTGCATAATGGTCCATTACCAGAACCTGGTAGGTTGATTACCAGAGGAATCCACCAAGGGAAAAAGTGCCATTTGGATTTGTTTGCACAATATTCAACACAAATCTGTCTTACCCAGAAACTATAAAATCATCCCATTTTCCGTAGAAACTTATTTTTCTAACCACCGTGATCATCACTTTTTCTAAATCAAATCATTGTATTTATTCAGCCAAACTACTTTGGTTATTAAAATGACATGAAACATTCCAAATAACATGGAAACCTGGGCACAGAGTGAGTTACAAGAAACCGAGGGGAATATTTGGCTCCACAGTTTACTTGTCTAACAAGTATTTTTTCTTCCTCCATCACTTACATTTTCTCCTTGACATGACTTGATTGAACTCCGCAGATTCTATGCCTCCAAGGAAACAATCCACTTGGGCAGTGTGAACTCTGAGAGGTCACATCTTTTGGAGTTATCTTCTGCCAGAAAGAATTGCTTCCATTTATTTTTCAAGTTGAAAAAGTTTATTTTTTTCCTGTTCATAAAACCCAAAAATGCCCAGAGTAATTTAACTCAGACTGACCAAACAGAAAAAGCACGTTTAAGTTGTGACAGGACCTGGAATGTCTGAATCTGAAAGGAGAATTATTTTGGAAGTTTCTTCTGGAAGCCAAGCTGCCAAATGATGGATTTTGTCTCTAAACGTGAGCTTTGCTTTTATATTGCAATCCTAAGGTAAGGGACCTTAGGGTTAAAAGGCCAGGATTCTCTTAGAATGGATAACTAAGGGAAGTTGCAAAAAGACAAGACGAGTGTTCTCCAAGTCTTTCTGATTGAACGTTCCTATCAGATTAATATAAGAAAAAATTGGGAATTACTACACTAGTTCACATGTAACAGGATGTCATCATTGACGTTTTGCAGTTAGCAATGGGTATGAAATTGCAACCCAGAACACCAGCACAGAATTTACAAAGTAAATTTCTAAGGAGGGGCTCCATTCTGAACCCCAAAGCCTGACCAAGGATCACAGAGCTCAGAGAGTGGGGAGGGGAAGGGCATGCTGAGAGCTGGGGGCCCCACCCGGACAGGGGCAGAGGGTGCTGCTCCTTCCCTCAGCGCTTTGCATTGTTCCCAAAATTTCGGAGGCTCTTGGGCCTGCTGCCTGGTTCACACTTGAGATGCCTAAAGCAACAGGTGCGCAAGGTGGATGAAACTAGGGGAGGGCCAGCCCACTCCCAAGGATTTCTAGGACCAGAGGCCATGATGCTTTCTAGAGATCTGCTCTGGGGCAGCAAGGAGCAAGAGAAAGAGTGACAGGACTGGGGTTCTATCCAAAGGGCCACCTGGAGAGACAGAGGGACCAGCAGTAAGAATCTCCTGAATCCCAGGTGCTGAAGAAGGAGCCCCCGAAACCACCTGGAATAAAGGTGCATCTGTCTTGGGTAGAAAGAGACTTTTCTAGTCAGGACTCCCTGAGGAACAGTCAATGGTGCCAACAAAAGAAAAATTCACTTTCACCACCTTCCAGATTCAAAGAGAACAAAGCCCCGGCTGGGGGGCAGATGCCCCACCCCCGGCCTTTCCTTGGTCCTTCTCTCTCCTCCAAAACAGCAACTAGGAAGTGGGAGAGATGAGCGCAAAGCTAATCACACTCTCCCTGAAACAAGTCCCAGCATGGGGAGGGCTCAGAAATGTTGACTTCTAATGAAGATCCAAACTTTTGAATAATATTCTCAATTGAATGACTTCTGAAAGGAGCTGTTTGCAGACTGGAGCCACCACAGTCCTCTCCATTACCTGAAACAGGGCCAGTTCTCGGCAGGTGCACACCAGCATAACGTTCAGGCTGGTAAATAGCTGCTAACCCACCCCAGATGACCCCAGCTCTCCTCTATGACCCCAAGTTTAGATCACATAATCTGTAAACCCTTAACCAGGTGCAAAGAAATAGCTAAATCCTGATGTGGTGGAAGCAATAAAATGAGCAGTTGTCACCCGTGTGCTGGGGGGTTCCTGCTCAGGCATTTGTGACACCACATCTCTGACTGAAGGACCCCACATATTAAATATTATCCAGGCCTAATGTTTCTCCTTACCTGGAAGCAAGATGGATAGGTTCTCCTGGGCACCCTTTGATGCATGCACGTTGGAAAACTCTGAACCCCACAACAGATGCTAGAACTACACTATGGCACAGCCTGGCGCCTGTCTTCAGATGGAGCCTTCAAAATATCCCGCCCCTCCCTCCCCGCTGCTGGTCTGCATACCTGGAGCCACTAAGTGGACCTGTCCTTCACAGGGTCCAAGAGCATCTCTGGAGCATTCCCTGCCATGTTAGAGTGCCCTACCACCTAATCACACCATGGCAGCCATTTATTCCTCAGATGCACACAGCACACTTCCCCCACACTCCGTGTCATGCACTCTTTACCCTATTCCTCACGGATTCTCTGACCGTCCAGGCTACAGCTCTAACATAACAGAAACCCCGCCTTGCTCACCATCCCTGGCACCTAAAAGACATTTGGCCCAGGATTGCCCTGAATGAAACCTTATTTACACAGACAACAGACATTTGGATGCCTGCTCCCCCATGGGCATAGACAGGTCCCTTTCCTTCTGTCTCAAGCTCCCCACTCAGCTCTCAGTCCTGGCAAGAACCCACAGCTTTATTCTGCCGAAAGTGGGACCTCCATGAAAATCTGTGCCACCAAGATGTGCTTTGAAAGTAGAGCTTCTAGGCTGAGATCACATCAGTATTTGAACAAAAGAATCAGGTCCTGTTATTCTGGCTCCTGAAAGGTAAAATAAATACATTTCAAAAGGAATTTCAACAGTTCATATCTAAAGAATTTTTATCATCCTGGAGGACATAGGTCTGCAAAACCAAGTTTTGCATGAGAAGTTTGATGGTAAGATAGAAAAAAGCTTTTCCAAAAATTTCTTCCCTTAGTTCTAATTGCAGTTCTGTATTGTGTTTGTGATGCTGTAGATAAGGCTGAAATCTCTCCAAACTCTGAGTTATGATTAAAAATACTTCACGGTTACTATTTGCCTCTGTGAATTGCAATCTCTGTTCGCTAATGTGTGGAGTCCTTGCTATAAATTTTTGAAGACTCATTTTGTTTCATTGTTTTACTGCTGTATTCCCCCCCAAATAACAGAGTCTACTTTTTTTCTAAGGCTCTTCACTTCCCTTGTGTAAAAAAGAGTACCCTAATTTTATAACAAACCACATCAAGAAGACACCTTAAAACAAAAAGATGTTCAGCACACAAATATTTAACTCAGAGTCTAGATTCTTGAAAGAAGACAGCTGATAAACTGGAAAGAAGGCATTTCAGCATCTAATAATATATTCAGTGATTTGAACAGTAGTGGAGGACATTAGAACAATAACAATGAATATGAAAACAGTTAACATTGCACAGTTGGGTACAGACAGACGTAAAGCTGAGTGCTTAAAATACAGTACCTTATGTGATCCTTACAGCAGCATTAGGTTGTAGGTGCTATTATTAGACCGTTTACACAGATAAGGACAGACAAGTTTCAGAGATGCTAAGTGATTTGCCCAAAGTCACAGAGCTAATAAATAGACACTACAATTTTTTTTGTGAGTGGATTTTTCTGTTAGTGTGTGAGGAAGATTGGCCCTGAGCTAACATCTGTTGCCAATCCTCCTCTTTTTGCTTGAGGAAGATTGTTGCTAACATCTGTGCCACTCTTCCTCTATTTTATGCCGGATGCCGCCACAGCGTGGCTTGAAGAGTGGTGCTAGGTCTGCGCCCGAGATCGGAACCTGCGAACCCCAGGCAGCAAAAGCAGAGCGTGCGAACTTGACCACTATCCCATGGGGCTAGCACCCAGATACTACGTTTTAAACCCAGATGTTTCTGACTCCAACTACATAACTCTTGTTGTCTTAACTCATACTTATCTCATATACAACACTGCCCTCACAGGTGCTGTGGTTTGCATCCTTTCCCCAAGTAAGTGGAGAGACTTTATTTTTAGAACAGTCCGGGTTATTATTGCTCCTACAGTAACTAATGACACTTCTAAGTGATGACTTTTAAAACTAGATTTTCAAAAAATGAAAACAAAACATGCTCATAATTTTTAAAATGACTACATGTATTCTTTCATTGTCAGATGAAGAATTTATGTAATATCCATTAGAGTAAGCTTATTAATATATTTTTCTGATCTTATCCATCTCTGTTACTACTTTACTGGTTGACTCAGTGTCTCCCACTGTGACTGTAAATTTATTATTTCTGATTGCAATTCTATGAGTTTTGACTTATAGATTTTAAGACTGTTGTTAGCGGCATTTAGGCTGAAGATAATTATAGCTTACTGAAAAATGCATATTTTATTATTAAGTAATAAATGGCTTAATTTCTAAAATGGTTTACATTTTATCTAATATTAATATTGCCACAATCACTTCTGCTACTTAGTATTTTCCACGGAGTATTTTTCCATCTCTCTACTTTTAATTTTTTTCTTTGCCATTTTATTTTAGATGTAAATTTAGGGCTGATTTTTATTTTGTTTGTTTGTTATAATCAAATATACAAATCCCTCAACTGATAATTCAAATTTACAGTTTCATTGCAATTACTTTTATTTGCACTTATTTTTACCACCTAATTTGGTATTTTCTCTCATCATGTTTTTTGTTCTTTGTTTCTTTTTCCTATCTTCTGTCAAATTGATTAGGTTTCTTAATTTGTTTCTCCTTCTAATGGTTTTAAACTTTGCATTCTACTTCCATTTTTTTAGTTACTCTCAAATTTTTATTTTATATACATATCCTAATAACTATAAAATTAATCACTATTTTTACCCACCTCCGGTACAATACAAAGATAGTGGAACACATCATTTCTGATTTCTACCCTTCCACTTTTTATTATTTTAATTGCACTTTATTTTTAAGCCTTCCAAAATTTGTCCTTTTTGTTTTCATCAATACACTCGCAGATTCCCCAATATATTTGCCACTATTCTTTCAGTCACTATTATTTCTGGCAATTGACCCTTCCCTCGGGTTCAATTTCCACCTTGTCACATTCTGTCCTTTAGTAGTTACTTCTTGGCGACTTTCTAAGGGAGAAACTTTCTTAGTCCTTGTTTTCTGAAAATGTCATTATTCCTTTGTTTTGGCATTAATTGTTGTGGTGAGAACTCTTTTGTCAAGATATTGCCTTTGTGAGAAAGACTTTTCTCTTTCCTTCATGCCCTGCAGTCTTAATGGATCCAGTGTAGTTCTATTTCTATACCTTCTTCTCGGAACTCTTGTGCTTCCTAAAAATAAAAATGTATATTTTTCTTGAAATCCTAAAGATTCTCAGCCATTATCTCTTTAAATGTTTCTGGTCCTTCATTTCTTTTACTTTATTCTCTCTTTCAGAAACACACGTTTCAAGGATAAACTTACTCTGCCCTCCACATCTCCTAGCTTATCTTTTTCTATCTTTTCCTTTCTCTGTTGCATTTATGTGACCTCCTCAGAATGACCTTTCAATTTACCAATTCTTGGGCTGGGTGCTTAATCTGTCCTTTATCATGCCACTGAGTTCCCATTTTCAATTACTATATTTTTCACCTATAGAACCTCTCCATGGCTCTCTAGAATTACTGTCCACACTGAGTGATGCTTTTATTACGGTTTTCATTCATTCTCTTATCTCTTTAACATTTTGGAACATGCTTACACCATTGCTCTTTCCCGATCAGTGCGCTTTGTCCATCTTGAAGGTGCTGTTTCTGTCTGGCTCATGTGTCGACTCTCCCTCATCGCAGTCCGTTTTCTTGGCTGCTTAGTTTATTACTGGCTGCCAGTTCGTCCTCAGTGAGCCTGTATTTTCTGTAGGAGTCCCATGACCCCTGGGTTGTGAAAGTTTTCCTACAGCAATAGTTTCACATTTGCTTCTGCTAAAAATGTAGGGCTCTAATGGTCCTGAATGGTTATTTTAATTTCTCCACTTGGAACTCCCACACCAGGCTGGCAGTGCAAATTTGGATTTCCCGTCTGTGTGTGCGCAGACCTGGCATTTCAGTTTTTGTTGGGTGACTTTCCTCTCCCCTCTCCCCCAGGCAACAAACATTTTTATAGAATTCTCGAGTATGTTAGTTTCTATTAAGTGGAAAGGACAGTTCTTTGAGCCTCTAGACTTTGTGCATGGGCTTCAGGTCTAGCTGCCTCCATTCAAGACCCCAATCCTCCACCCCAAACATCTCTGATCATCAAGCTGCCCAGTTTGAGCGTGATTTCACTTTTGTCCAAGGATATCTAAGTGTCAAAATTCGTTTTAGTTCTATCTTGTGAAACATAGAGTGCTCTTTGCAATTTGCCCACCACATATCCTCCACCCAGACACACTCACACATGCACACACACACACACACGCACACACACATTTCCTGGTGCCTGACTAATTCCTGTTGCCCTCCAGGCTCCAGTTTAGATGCATTTTCTCCAGGAAGCTTTCTGACCTCTGTCCCACTCCAGGGACAGCAGGAGGGATCCTTGACATGTGCCTCAGGCCTCTATACTTACCTTATCAGAGCATTTCTCACTGATTCCTACAACAGACTCTAAGACGCTTGAGGGCAAGATGGATCCTTGTTCCCCATTTATGTTCAGCAGTTGGGACAGAGCTTAGCTCGAGCTAGACACTCTTTACATGTGCTGTGGTCACCTGCTATGTGCCAGATGCTGTCCTGAGTGACAGGAGCATGCAGCACAGTCAGAGCCCAGGGTCTTACTGAGAGAGCAGACGCTCCTCCCCTGGCCCCCAAGAGGCCTCATCTCACGTTAGTGCATTTCCTCAGACAATTTTCTTTCAGGACTCTCCTCCATGGAATACATGTTTCTTGTGTGTAGGTAAGAGAAGAAGGGGCCAACACTTGCCGAGTATTTCTCATGTTCCTTGTCCTACTCTCGAGACTTTTATACACATTATCTCATCAATCCTCACAAAAACCCTATGAGGGAGGTCTACTGACCCATTTTTCAGACGATAAAACTAAGTTTCTAAGTGGTTAACACTCTCTTTTAAGGTCATGGAGCTGGTGAGGTGCCTTTCGGTCCAGGTATGTGCTCTCCGATCCCGTACATACTCCCCACAGTTGTCTCGGTCTCTTGCCTTCCTATTCATTTATGTCCATGATGCTCAGCCCAGCTCCTGGAGCAACCAGGAATTGTAAGTGCTCATGGAACAGAGGGTAAGATGAGGGACATAGATGCTGCTTAGAATGAGCACAGAGATGCTGTCTTGCTATTCTGATGTGAATCCCCAGCAGTATCAGCATCTCCTGGGAGCTGGTTGGAAACGCAAGTATGTGAGTCCCGCCCAGACCTACTCAATCAGAAGCTGCATTTTAACAAAACCCGCACGTGATTCACATCACATTTCAGTCTGAGAAGTGCTAGCCTAGAAGTAATCTAGATTACTTCATACAGGAGGCACTTGGAGCCAGGTGGGTGTGGGATGGAGAGTGCCACAGGTCTGGGAGTGGAATTCAAGGTTATGCTTCTCACTTTCACTGAGCACTGCCTCTCATGGACATGAAAGCTTTCCCTCTTGAGAGATCCACTGGCCAAATGTTAATTAACCTCAGTGTGTCCCCAGGCATAAGACCCTCACACAGAACATTCCTGAGACCCCTGAGGCCTTTCTTTAGTCCACAACAGACAGGCATCTTCCTCACTCTGCCTAGACACCCACTGCAGGCAGAGAATTTTCCAAGGAGAATGCTGGGTTAGGAACCCCCTCCCTGGCCTTCCTGGGCCCAGGGTTTCCTTTTTGTTTTGCACTGGATCCCACTGCCCCTCCTGTGGTTCTGGGTGAGGCCAGAGCCAGACCAGGAGGAAAGAGGGCCCTGTATTTGTCAGCTCGGCCTTCCAGAACAAAGTACCACAGGCTGGTTGGCTGAAACAACAGACATTCATTTCTCCCAGTTCTGGAGGCTGGAAATCCAAGATCAAGGTGTCGGCAGGTTTGGTTTCTCCTGAGGACTCTCTGCTTGCAGATGGCATCTTCACTCCATGTCCTCATCCGGTCTTTTCTCCGTACCTGTGCATGCCTGGTGGCTCTTTCTCTTCTTTTAAGGACTCCAGTCCTCTCAGATCCGGGCCCATTCTGATGACTTCATTTAGCCTTAATCACCTCTTTAAAGGCCCGTCTCCAAATACGATCACAGTCTGAGGGACTGGGGTTAGGGCTTTAATTTATGACTTTCGAGGAGGACACAATTCAGCCCATAACAGGCCCTCATCTTTCCGCAGAGGAAGAGGGTCTGAAAAGCTACTTTTTCCACATGCTGCATTCCACAGGGTCAGTTCCCCATGATGCTCAACCTGCTGTGTCCTTGTGGAGCCTGGTCCATGGGAGAAGAGATGGGTGAGGAATGAGGATAAGAGAGAAAAATGCATGAGGATTTAAGTATGTTTTCTCTTTGGTCAAACCCAGGAGTTTTCTGTGAGAAAGCAACTGTTAGCCCTGACTTCTGCTCTGGTGTGTGTTTGCAGCTGCTGCAGCCCGGAACAAGACCTCCTCTTTAGCTTTCGGCAAAACTCAGTCCCATCTCCGTTTTGTTGTTTTTAAGCTAGAATGCTTATTTTGACCGCATGTGTAGTCCACCAGATGGAATTCAAATGCCCATGAAAAAATGTTACAAAGACGTTTTTAAAACCCACTGTCTGTAAGTCCCCTGAGAGGACCTGTGACCACTCTGGGAATTCCTCAGTCCATTATGTTCTCAATCTTGCTTAAATGGGGAAGGGGGTAGTAATTTATTTTTGAAAAGGTTTTGAAGTCTTAAAATATGCCCCCTGGCTAGTTGAAAGTCTGCAAAGAAATCTCATTTGGATTTCCCCAATGCTCAAAGTTCTGATGACTATGAAATGCTTTTTTCAAGATTTTTGTTTTGATTTCTGCTCATTTCCTATGCTATTTATTAGCAACTCACCATCAGAATATACAATTACCCAGAGGAGATTTAAAAGGACTGAAGTTAAACCCTGGAGCAAATTAAAATAGATAGAGACAAGCTGAGGAGAGCAGAGGTCTGAAAGAAAATGTGTAACTGAACCTTGCAAGAAAAGAAGACTTGTCCTTCGCGCTTAAGGAAACACCTTCACTATTTGAGCTTCCCAGGAGACGTGTGAGACTCTTCCAGCACCAGGGTCGAGATGATGGATTGAAGTCATTCCCAGGTGGCCACTGAAAAGAGACTCCCAAGCAAGCAGAAGGCAGCGAAGGTGAAGCCCCACGCTGGCCCGAGACGTGCTTCTGAGGACGTCCAAGGGGCCCGCGCCGCCATTCTGAGAGTGCCCGCCTTGGAGGGGATTGTTTTCGGCGAAGGTATACACTCCCGGTTAGTTATTCCACTTTGGTTCTGCCTCTAACATAACTGTAGGATTTGATTAGACATGTGTAGAAAAGGAGGAAGTATAATCAGACGGTGTCAGAGTTACAAATAACAGAAAACAGTGTCAGGACCCACCGCCCTGGGGATGCGCCGGAGTTCTCCACTCCTCCCCAGGGGTTTTCCTCATCTATTAGAAAGCTGCCATGTATTATTCTCTTACTTCTTCCTTTGACCGGGTCCCCAACTGCTATGCTCCCAGTCAGCTGTACTCTTAAAATGGGCTGCTGGAGGAATTACCTTCCAGCCATTGATCGCTGTGCAGAATAAAACCTAAACTGGGACTCTAGAGATCCCTCTTTCCTTAGTCGTTGGGGAAACTGATGCTCCAGCCTGGTCAAGGGTCTCTAATTCAGAACAGAGTCCTCTGGCCATATGTGGAGGTCAAAAGCCTTATGTGGATTTGCCAATGGAATTAGGTTATGATCCTTTCCCCAGGATCCATGTGCTTCTATGTATTTAGAGACAGAGGGGAGTCCTGGGAGGAAAAGACCCTGGAAAATGAGCCCTTCGCTGTGGTTCACAGATATAAAAATGTAGCTAATGGATGGAGATGCCCACCCAAGGTCAGAATGCTTGAAGGGACAAGAGAAATTACCTTACAATTGAGGACCAAGGCATGGGCATTTGAGGGCAGTGACATAACATCTGGCTTACATTGGATCCCACCTTAACACAATACGTTGGCAGTATGCGTGAGCTCAGAGGGAAAAAGTATGTCTTTTGGTTAAAAAAAAGTAACAGTCTTTCAGAGTTCAGGTGGCTCACCTTTGAGACACCCCTAAATGAAGAATCCAAAGCAACCTAGCACCTGAGAGTCAGCTGCCACTGAGGGCAGTGAGCCTACGCTGCCAGAGACAGGGAAGCCCAAGGGTCCTTGGGGAGAGGCACAGCGTCCTTGCTGTGTTTTTATTGGATGCAGCAGAGCTGTGCAGTAATTTGTATCACAGCAGCTGAGGGGGGATTGGGATAAATTTGCCCCAGGGACAGGTCTAAGTCCCCAGTGCCCACATCAGACAAGCTGTGAGGACAGCTTAGCCTGACTCAAAGTTAAGAGTATGCTCCCATTTCGAATTCCTGGGAACGTCTGGGGAGAGGAGTCCCAGGGCTACACTAGAACTCTGGCTGCTAAGGGGGAGAGAGAGGGGAATGTGCCATTGTAAAGGAATCCAGTGTTTATGGGATACGAATGTAAATGTGACCGCCTTTGTCCTTTCTGGCTGATAAAGTGTGAGACTTGCTGGTTTGGTTATGTAGATATTGTTCTGACTAGGCCACTCCTTGTTACTCTTCTGTCCTGTGATATGGCTCTGGGCCTGTGGATGCCAGTGTTAAGGCAATAAACGTTGAGCCTATTGTATTAAGTTCTAACCGTGGTCATTATGGAGAGGCCTGAAAGGCCAGGTGGTTACACAAGATTTCCCCTAAAGGGGGTGTGGGTGGTGGGCATTCCTGAAGTCAATAATTGGGAGAAAGAATTTATCAGAAAGGAAATAGGAATTTCCTCTCTCTACTAAGGCTGGCAGATAAGGGACCTCTGCATCTCACTGAGCTCGCTCAGCTTTCTGGACATGGGAGGGTTGATGACTACATGTGGGCTTCTGGCAGGGGAGCACATATACAGAGCCCTCCATCTAGAAGAAAACAGAAGCTTGAATGCAAAGGTCCTCTGAGCATCCAGAACTGGGGAGCCAGACCACCCGACTTCATGCCACTCTCCATATTTGTCTTGCTTACATTATCCGTGACCCAGCAAAGTCCTGTCTAAATAGTATGGCCTTGCCTCAACTTTGCTGCTAGGGAAGTGGTGTATCTGTCTTCACTTAAGCCTGAGTTATTCAGGGGCATGGAGTCTTCTGGAGGAAGGTGAGAGAGTGGGGACAGTCACGCAGAAACTCAAAGGCAAAGGAGAACCTTGGTGATCAAGGACTGTTGCCCTTTGATTCTCCCTCCGTGGCCAACTTCAGAGGAGCTCTGTTTGACCTCCAGGAAGACTCAATCTCCCTACAACCAAGACTAAAACCAACAAGATGAGTGGAAGTAGAAAGAATTGAAGACACCTTTAATGAGTGGGGGAACTGGGGTACTTCGGTTTGCTGTTCAAGTAGACAAGAGTGTATGCCAGCTTAGCTGCCCTAGGAAGCTGGATGCTGACAGTAGCTGCAGGATTTCCAGTTTCTTGATCCAGCAAGATGGAAAATATTCAGTATGTTTCCTGGACCATCGTATGTTTGATTTCCTGAGTAGTTCTTTTGGGACCTCTGTTGGGGAAGTGGGCTTGGCAATTTGAGAAATAAATAGTGAAGTTAAATATTTCAGCAGAATTTCTCAGAGACACCAAAAAAATGCAATAGAGTTCAGGAAGTCAAAATTTGCTTTGACTGTATCACTGCCCACAGGGGATTCGTCACAGGGGAGCGTAGCACACAGAGCAGAGGAGGGCAGAATGCAGATCAGTGGACCAGGCAGCATGGACTCTTTTTCTGTCTGGCTGATTTCACTCAGTATAATTCTGAGATTCACACATGTTGCATGTATCAGTAGTTCACTGTTATTGCTGAGCAGCAATCCATTGTATGTATACACCACAGATTGTTTATCCATGAGCCTGTGGTTGGGCATTTAGATTATTTCCAATTTGGGGCTGCCACAAATAAAGTTTCTACAAACATTTGTGTGCAGATCTTTGTATGGAAGTATGCCTTCATTTCTCAGGTAAATATATGGGAGTGGAATGATGGATTACATTAGAGGTAGATATTTATGTTTTTAAGAACATGCCCAATTAATTTCTAAAATGTAGATGAATTCCATTTCCTCCACAATCCTGCCAACACTTGACATGTTCAGTCTTTGCCATTTTAGTCATTCAAGTAGCAGTGTAGTCATATCTCCTTGTGGGTTTTGGGGGTTTTTTTTGAGGAAGATTAGCCCTGAGCTAACTGCTGCCAATCCTCCTCTTTTTGCTGAGGAAGACTGGCTCTGAGCTAACATCCATGCCCATCTTCCTCTACTTTATATATGGGACACCTGCCACAGCATGGCTTGCCAAGCAGTGCCATGTCCGCACCTGGGATCCAAACCCGCGAACCCGGGCCGCCGAAGTGGAACATGCGCACTTAATCGCTCATCACTGGACCAGCCCCTCTCCTTCTGGTTTTCTTTTCCATTTCCCTAAGATATTGAGCATCTTCTCATGTGCTTATTTGCTATCCTTATGCCTTCTGTGGTGACACGTCTGTTCAAATCTTTTGCCCATTGAGTTGTAGGTGGTTTTTCTTATCATTGAGTTTTAGAAATTCTTTATGTATTCAGGATATATATCCTTTTTTAGACATTTGATTTGCAAATATTTTCTCCTAGACTGTGGTTTGTCTTTTCATTCTATTAAGAATGACTTCTTAAGAGTGGAAGTTTTAATTTTTTTTTTTTAAAGATTTTATTTTTTCCCTTTTTCTCCCCTAAGCCCCCCGGTACATAGGTGTATATTCTTTGTTGTGGGTCCCTCCAGTTGTGGCATGCGGGACGCTGCCCCAGCGTGGTCTGATGAGCAGTGCCATGTCCGCGCCCAGGATTCGAACCAACGAAACACTGGGCCGCCTGCAGCGGAGCGCACGAACTTAACCACTCGGCCACGGGACCAGCCCCTGGAAGTTTTAATTTTGATGAAGTCCATCCATTTTTTTCTTTATGGATTGATACAGTATCTTAAAAATTTTTTTGCCTTACCATTCAGCCTTAAAGATTTTTGTCCAAAATTTTCTACTAGAAGATTTATAGTTTTAGACTTCATGTTTACATGTATGATCCATCTTTTTTATTTTATTGAGTTCACATTGGTTTATAACATTATATAAATTTCAGGTTTACATCGTTATACTTCAACTTCTGTATAGACTACATCGTGTTCACTACCACAAGTCTAGTTTCCACCCATCACCATACATATATGCCCTTTTTCCCCTTTTACCCTCCACCCATCCCCTTCCCCTCTGGTAACCACCAATCTATTCTCCCTGTCTAAGTGTTCGTTTGTTTGTTTATCTTCCACATGTGAATGAAGTCATAAGGTAATTGTCTTTCTCCTTCTGACTTATTTAGTTTAGCATAATACCCTCAAGGTCCCTCCATGCTGTCATAAGTGGCATGATTTTGTCTTTTTTGGCTGAATAATGTTCCATTGTATGTGGAATCTTCTTTATCCATTCATCCTTTGATAGGTACTTAGGTTGCTTCTACATCTTGCCTATTATGAATAATGCTGCAATAAATATAGGGGTGAGTATATCTTGTCCAATTAGTATTTTTATGTTCTGTGGATAAATACCCAGGAGTGGAATAGCTGGGTCATATTGTATTTCCACTTTTATTTTTTTTGAGAAATCTCCATACTGTTTTCCATAGTGGCTGCACTAGTTTACATTCCCTCCAGCAGTGTATGAAGGTTCCTTTTTCTCCACATCCTCTCCAACACTTGTTATTTCTTGTCTTTTTAAGAATAGCCATTCTAGCAAAACCAGAAGGACCTACAACCAGAAAATACAACTATGTATTGGGGAGCTTTGCGGAGAAAATGAAGGAAAAAAACAAAAGATTGGCAACAGATGTTAGCTCAGGTACCAATCTTTAACAAAAAAGCAAATAGCCATTCTAACAGGTGTAAGGTGATATCTCATCGTAGTTTCAATTTGCATTTCCCTAATGTTAATGACATTGAACACCTTTTCATGTGCCTCTTGGTCATCTGTATATCTTCTCTGGAAAAATATCTGTTCATATTCTCTGCCCATTCTTTGATGGGTTGTCTTTTGGTTGTTGAGTTGTATGCGATCTTTATATATTTTGGAAATTAACCCCTTATCAGATATATGATTTGCAAATATTTTATCCCAATTGGTGGGTTGTCTTTTCATTCTGTTCATGGTTTCCTTTGCCTTGCAGAAGCTTTTTGGTTTGACATAGTACCATTTGTTTATTTTTTTCTTTTGTTTCCCTTGCGTGAGTGGACACAGTATTTGAAAAGATGCTGCTAAGAGCAATATCAAAAAGTACACTACTTATATTTTCTTCTAAGAGTTTTATGGTTTCAGGTCTATGTCTTTTGTTGTTCCCTATAAATTTTAGGATTCTGTGTTCAATTTCCATGAAGAATGTCATTGTGATTCTGATTGGGATTGCGTTGAATCTGTAGATTGCTTTAGGTAATATGGACATTTTAACTATGTTCATTCTTCCAATCCATGGCGTGGAATATCTTCCCATTTCTTTATGTCTTCTTCAATTTCTTTCAATAATGTCTTATAGTTTTCAGTGTAGAGGTCTTTCACTTTCTTGCTTAAATTTATTTGTAGGTATTTTATCCTTTTTGTAGCAGTTGTATATGGGATTGTATTCTTGATTTCTCTTTCTGCTAGTTTGTTGCTACTGTATAAAACTATGTTGATTTTGTACCCTGAAACTTTACTGCATTCCTTAATTATTTATAATGATTTTATGATGGATTCTTTGGGGTTTTCCTGTATATAGAATCATGTCATCTGCAAATAGTGACAGTTTTACTTCATTTCCAATTTGGATACCTTTTATTTCTTTGTATTGCCTAATTGCTCTGGCTGGTACTCCCAATACCATGTTGAATGAGAGTGGTGAGAGTGGGCATCCTTGTCTTGTTCTGTTCTTAAAGGGATAGCTTTCAGTTTTTAAACTTTGAGTATGATATTGGCTGTGGGTTTGTCATATATGGCTTTTGTTAAGTTGAGGTGCTTTCCTCCCATCCCCCTTTTATTGAGATTTTTATCATAAATGATGTTGAATCTTATCAAATGCTTTCTCTGCATCTATGGGGATGATCATGTAATTTTATTCTTCATTTTGTTAATATGGTATATCACATTGATTGATTTGTCGACGTTGAACTGTCCCTCCATCCCTGGAATAAATCCCACTTGATTGTGGTATTGGATCCTTTTAATGTATTGTTATACTAGATTTGCTAATATTTTGTTGAGAATTTTTGCATCTCTGTTCATCAACAATATTGGCCTGCAATTTTCCTTTTTTGTGTTGTCCTTATCTAGTTTTGGTATCAGGGTAATGTTGGCCTTGTAAAATGAATTAGGAAACAACCTGTCCTCTTCAATTTTTTGGAAAATTTTGAGAAAGATATGCGTTAGATCTTCTTTGAATGTTTGGTAGAATTTATCAGAGAAGCTGTCTGGTCCTGGACTTTTGTTTCTTAGGAGGTTTTTGATTACTGTTTCAATACCTTTACTTGTGGTTGGTCTATTCGGAGTCTCTATTTCTCCTCCTTCTCCTCCTTCTCCTCCTTCCTCTTCTCCTTCTTCTTCTTCTTCTTCTTCTTCTCCTTCTTCTTCTCCTTCTTCTTCTTCTTCTTCTTCTTCCTCTTCCTCCTCTTCTTTTTTTAAAGATTGACACCTGAGCTCACATCTGTTGCCAATCTTTTTCTTCTTCCTCTTCTCCCCAAAGCCCCCAGTACATAGTTGTATATTCTAGTTGTGAGTGCCTCTGGTTGTGCCTCTATTTCTTCTTGATTCAGTTTTGGGAGATTGTATGATTCTAAGAATTTATCCATTTCTTGAGGTTATCCAATTTGTTGGTGTAAAGCTTTTCATGGTATTCTCTTCTAATCCTTTGTATTTCCGTGGCATCTGTTGTAATTTCTCCTCTTTCATTTCTGATTTTATTTATTTGAACCTTCTCTCTTTCTTTCTTAGTGAGCCTAGCTAAGGGTTTGTCAATTTTGTTTTTCTTTTCAAAGAACCAGCTCTTAGTTTTATTGATCCTTTCTATTGTCTTTTTAGTCTCTCTTTCTCTTATTTCTGTTCTGATTTTTATTATTTCCTCCCTTCTACTGACTTTGGGCTTTGTTTGTTCTTCTTTTTCTAGTTCTTGAAGATATAATGTTAGATTTTTTACTTGAGATTTTTCGTGTTTCTTGAGGTAGGCCTGTATTGCTATATACTTCCCTCTTGGTACCTCTTTTGGTGCATCCCATGAGTTTTGGTATGCTGTGTGTTCATTTCTCTGCAGGTATTTTTTTATTTTTCCTTTGATTTTTTTCATTAATTCAATAGTTGTTCAGTAGTACGTTTTTCAGTTTCCACCTATTTGTGATTTTTCCAGCTTTCTTCTTGTAGTTGATTCCTAGTTCCATACCACTGTAGTAGAAAAAGGTGCTTGATATGATTTCAATTGTCTTTTAATTTATTGATGCTTGTTTTGTTTCCCATCATGTAGTCTATCTATGTGGACTTGAGAAGAACGTGTATTCTGCTGCTTCTGGATAGAATATTCTCTCTATATATATATCTATTAAGTCCATCTGGTCTAGTGTTTCATTTAAGGACAATGCCTCATTCTGGACTTTCTGTCTGGATGATCTATCCATTGATGTAAATGGGGTATTAAAGTTCCCTACTATTATTGTGTCAATTTCTCCCTTTAGATCTGGTAATGGTTGCTTTATATACTTTGGTGCTTCTATGTTAGGTGCATATATATTAATCAGTTATGTCTTCTTGGTGGAATGCCCATCATTGTATCAGGTCTATCTTTGCCTCTTGCTATCTTTTTGGGCTTGAAGTCAATTTTGTCTGATATAAGTATGGCTACATCTGCTTTCTTTTGGTTGCAAATTTCTCAGAGTATCATATTTCATCCCTTCACTCTGAGCCTATGTTTGCCTTTAAAGCTTAGACGGGTCTCCTAAAGGCAGCATATTGTTGAGTCTTGTTTTTTAACCCTTCCAGCCACTCTGTGTTTTTTGATTGGTGAATTCAATTCATTTAAATTTAGATGATTATTGATATATGAGGGCTTAATACTGCCAGTTTATCTTTTGTTTTCTGCTTTTTCTATATTTCTATTGTTTCTTTTTTGTTGTATTTCTGTCTGCCATTTCAGTTTGGTGGTTTTCTGTGATGCATTTCTCAGTTTCCTCTTTTTTTTATGTTTTGTGACTCTGCTCTGAATTTTTGTTTTGCGGTTACCATGAAATGTGTATAAAAGATCTCATAGATGAGATAGCCCTTTTTCTGCTGATAGCATCTTATCTCCCTTTGCCTGTACAAGTTCTATCTTTGCCCTCTTCCCCTCCTATGTTTTTGTTGGCACAATTTATCCTTTTCTTACCAAATTGTTATATTCTGATGCTTTCTTTTCCCTTAGCCTTTATGACATAATTGTTTGCTAACCTATTCTGTTATAGAGTTGCAAATTTGTGATTTGGTCTGTCTATCACCTTGCTCAAAGTTTTATAAACCTTCTCTTTTTTGTTTCAGGTAGGAGGTCTCCTTTCAACATTTCTTGTTAGGCAGATCTAGTGGTGATGAACTCCCTCAGCTTTTGTTTGTCTGGGAAAGTCTTCATTTCTCCTTCATATCTGGCAGGTAACTTTGCTGGATAGAGTATTCTTGGCTGATAGCTTTTATCTTTCAGTGTTTTGAATATACCATTCCACTCTCTCCTAATCTGTAGTTTCTGCTGAGAAATCTGCTGATAGCCTTATGAGGGTTCCTTTGTAAGTTATTTTCTTCTCTCTGGCCACCCTTAATACTCTTTCATTGGCATTGACTTTTGGTAGTTTTAATATAACGTGTCTTGGAGGAGGTCTTTTTGCATTGAGATAATTAGGAGTTCTATTAGCTTCATGTATTTGTATATCCAGCTCCTTTCCCTGGTTTGGGAAGTTCTCAGTTATTATTTCTTTGAATAAGTTCTCCTCTCTTTTCTCTCACTCTTCTCCTTCTGGGATACCCATTATCCTCATGTTGCTTTACTTAATTGAGTCAGATATTTCTTGTAGAATTTCTCCATTTTTCAAAATCTTAGTTCTCATTCTTCTCCCACTTGAATCATTTCTAAATTTCTTTCGTCAAACTGACTAACTCTCTCTTTCATATGGTCTGCTCTATTTCCAATGCTTTCTACTTTTTCACCTCATTAACTGTATTATTCATCTGTAGACTTTCTGTTTGTTTGGGTTTTTTTGAATTTCAATCTGTTTGGTGAAGTACTCCTTCTATTCATTAATTTTATTCCTGAGCTAATTGAATCTTTCTGAGTTTTATTGTAACATTTTGTTTCTTCATGGAAGCCATTTTAAATTCTATGTCAGTTAGATCACAACCTTCAAGTTTGGTTTCCGGAGAGCTGTCATTTTCTTTCTGTTCTACCATGTTACTGTAGTTCTTCATGGTGCTTGATGAGTTAATCCTCTTCCAGTGCATAACTGATAGCAAACACCTTGCTTATTTGGGGAAGGCTTTGGTTGCTTTGATTCTGAGCTTCTTCCAGTTGTATTTGAGAGTCTGTACTTTTCACCCTCCACTGCCTCTTCCAGAGACGTTGTCAGTGCCCTCCTTGTGCTCCTTGCTCCTCCCAGGTTGCTGGTGCCTTGCTGCTTACAAAGTCACTGCAATCACAGATGTTGCCACTAGGGTCACCAGGCTGCAAGCATCTCTGCTGCTTCTGGTGTCACCTGGCCTCATATTCCTCCACTGGCTCTCTGTAGGCTCTCCACAGGCTTGGGTACTGCTGCAACATACAACACCTGCACTGCTGCTTCCAGGTTGTCTGGGGATGCTTGCAGCACTGCTGCCAGGGGCACTGGGTTCACAGGTGTTGTCAGGGGCCTGGGGTCTTATATGTAGTCCCCACTGATAGTAGAGCTGGTGTTGGGAGTGCCACCACTGCAGGCTGGGTTATGGGTTCTGCTGTAGCTCCTGAAGCCTCAGGCCACAAGTGCTACCTGCCACTGCTGGGGGGAGGTCTGAGCTATGAGTGCTGCTGCTGCTCCTGCAGCCTCTGGTCTCTGGCTCTGGTGTGCATTTTGAAACCTCAGGTCAGGGCACCATTGCCCCTGCCAAGGGTGTCCACATTTTTGATGCAGCCCTTGCTACTGGAAAGATTGGGGTCAGAGTCACCACTGTCTGGGAAAGGGAAGGGAGATAGGTCAGCAACACCACTGTGTTTCCTGAAGCTTCAGGTTGTGGGCACCACCCACTACACTGGGGAAGGGGCAGGGGCTAAGCCACAAGTGCTATTTCTTCTCCTGCAGCCTCTGGTCATCAGGAGAAAGTGGGTGCTTTTTGAAGCCTCAAGTCAGAGCATCACTCCACTGCTGTGGGCATCTCTGTTTTGGAACACCACTGCCAAGGTAGGGGGAAGGAACTCCTCCCCTAGTTCCACTCCCTTCCAGAAGTCCCGTCCACCCACCTTCAGTCATGTAGATGTTTGGATCTTTCAGGCATTCTGATGTGCTGTGCAGAGAGTCCTTTGTTGGTTAATGGATGTCCTACTGGTTGTAACTTAGAGAGGAGAGACAAAGGGAACAAATCACTCTGTCATGATGCTCTCTATGATCCATTTTGATTTAAGTTTTTTTGTGATACAAGATACAAACCAAAGTTCTTTTTATTTTGCATATAAATATCCATTGTTCCAGCAGCATTTGTTGAAAAGACTATCTTTTCTTCAGCGCAATGCCTCTGTACCTTTCTTGATAATCAATAGTCTGTATATGTATGTGTCTATTTCTTGACATTTTATTCTGTTCCATTGATCTATTTATGTATTTTGATGCCAATTTCACACTATTTTAATTACTGTAGCTTTACAAGGAGTCATTAAATCAGCTACTATTGGTTCACTTTTGTTCTTTTTTTTCAAAGCTGTTTTGGCTATTCTAGGTCTCTTGAATTTTTACTTGAATTTTAGAATCAACTTATCAATTTCCCCAAAAAAAGCCTGCTGAGATTTTTACTGGGATTCCATTACCTATAGGTTAATTTGGGGAAAATTGACATCTAAATTATACTGAGTCTTCTGATTCATGAACAACAGGTATCTGTCAGTTTATTTTGGTTTTATTTAATTTTCCTCAACATTTTTTGTTCTTAGTGTAGATTGAGGTCTTTCATATCTTTTGGCAGATTTATCTCTATTTCATAATTTGGTGCTATTATAAGTAGTTTTTTAATTTTAATTGCTGATGTCTTGCTAGTATATAGGAATAAAATTTATTTTTGTATATTGATCTTGTGGCCTACAGTGTTGCTAAACTCACGCATTAGTTCTGTTAGCTTTTTGTAGATTCCATCAGATTTTCTATATAGGCAATCATGTTGTTTGCAAATAAAGACAATTTGCTTCTTTATTTCCAATCTGGATAACTTTTATTTTTATTTCTTGCTTTATTTTATTGGCTAGAACTTCTAGTACAATGAACAAAATGGTGGTTGTGAGAGATGACATCCTTTTCTCTGTTTCTTTTTTACCTTTATAAGAGAGGTGGCACTTTGGAAGCCTTGAAACCAACTAAAATCTCTGCCTCGGGACTGATTGCTTAATTTCAGAGATTTAGGGAGGGTTGGGTTCTCTATGGCTTCCTTGAAGACTAGGTAAGTCTAGGTTATGCAGTTTGGGGTCACTGTACAGCTAAGATTTATGCATTTGGTATAATGTAGCCGTAAAAGCTGAAGCCTCCAGTTGGATAGGACACAGGTTCAGGTGAACACACTCCTAGCCCTTCAACCTTATGGTGAGACTGATGATTCTCTTGGTTGTAAGAAAACATATGAGGAGAGTCTGTGTTATTAGTGTAAGGTTCTCTCCTAAAAAATCTCTTCCTTAAACTCTTTTAGCTTTGAGGTACTTCCATATCTTACAACTTCTGTTCTTAGCCAATCTTCATGGAAAGATGAGTCTACTCCTCCTGCTAGTTCTTCCTCTCCAGCTCACTATACAACGTAAAATAGCCTGGTTACAAAAGGAGACTGGCCTCTCCCTCCATCCACAGTTTAGGACATGGCCGTTACCTGTGGGATGAGATCTACCCCAGCTCTGAGACCAAGCTTGACCTAAAGCAAGAGACATTCCCAATCCAGTCCCCAGGGGGTTCAGCCTCGGATCATACTCATAGTACCACTGACCCTGAATCCTGGCTTCATTCTTTGTGTTGGGATCTCTGTCTCATTAACCGCTAGGATATTCATGGCTGGTAACAGCCAAATAGCTAGGAGTTTGGGTGAGAGGAACCAAGAATAGCAATACAGCCCAGGGTCTGAAAACCCATCCCCAATAAAGAAAGTAGAAAAAGAGAGAAAGAAAGAAAGACTAACATTTTTTTTAGTACAGTATATCATACTGGCTAGGAGAGACGCCTTGGAGTTCCATTGCACAGTTCTAATCCTGGTCCCACTATGTACTATCAACTTGACTGTGGGCAACTTATTTAACCTCTCTTAGCCTAAGATTCTTCATCTGTAAGATGGAGATAATAACAGTTTTGAGTATTAACTGAGATTATTTGTGTAAAGTGTTTAGCAGTGTTCTTTGCACAGAGTAAGAACTTAATGTACGTTAGCTATTGCTATCATCATCATCATCATGTCCACAACTACTTGCCCATCCTTGTCCTACTTGCCTGGTCTTCACTATCTCCCCTGTGAGGTGGGGTTCACAATCAGGCCTGTCATCTCCAGTATAGCGGGCTTGACTTTGGTACAGGCTAAAGTCAGCAGAAGGTACATCTCTGTCTGCAGAGTGAGATTGAAAGAGAAAACAGAGCACAGAAGCTAAAATCTGCCCAAGAAGCCTTCAAAAACCGAGAGCCAAGGGGTCAATCTGGGAAGAGAGACTTATAGCAAAAGCCAAAATCTGGAAGAGACAAATCAGAGCTGGAGAGACAGGCCAGGTTTTGCAAAGGCATGGTCTAGGGAAACTGAATTCCACCTACCCCTTGACTCCATATCCAATAACCTGGCTAATGCCTCAAATTCATTATGACAAGGGTCTTGCTTACACCTTACCTTGCATTTTTGTGTTGCCAGCGCTGTTGTCCAGCCCTTTTTCCTTTTATGCTTGAATGTCCCATGCGTCCTTTCGTCCATTCATTTAATAGCCATATGTTAAAGCCATGTGGGTCAAACCCTGAGCCAGGCATGGAGGATGCAAAAATTAAGAATAAGCAAGTAAATACAAACATTATCTTTGTGGAGCTCAGAGTCTCATGAGGAGATAGACAAATACAAGTAAAATCTTAAAACAATGGGATTAACTATATAGGAAGGTGATGAGGAAACATTATGATATTAAGAACAGCCCACTAACTCTACCTGGGTAAGTTAAAGATTAGTTTTTTAACTATATTCCCTACCAGACAGTGAGTTCTTCAGGGAGAAGGGAAGGAAAAGGGCAAGAGTGCCCTGGCTCCATTTAATTCTGAATTCTTCATAGCTAACTCAGGGCCTGGCACATAGCCACCATTAAAGATGGTTTTGAAATTGAGTGACCTTGACTTTTCAATTTTCTCCATTGTTATCTATTCTGTATACTGGTGCCAGATTATTTCCCAAATCATAGAGCAAATACTGTGCAATTCTCCAACGGCAAGCTTTCAACTGCACCAAGGCATCCTCAGAATTAAGAGCATTTTACTTAGGCCCATGTATCACTTGTTTTATTTTTTTTTTCTGGTGACTAGCAACAGAAAACAACTGTGGCTCATGAATGTTTTGAATTAGAAGGCTACGGGAAGCTCAGAGAATAGAAACAGAAGTTAAAAAACCAGACTTACAAACAGACTGGACTTAGGATAGTTCTGGGATATAGACAGTATGAACTGGTGGCTTGTGCCTTCAGAGTACAGTCATTGGGGTGAATAGAAACCCAGTGTAATCATGCTTGCATTTTATTCACTCAGTCAAAAATTCCAGGGAGACCATTTCGGATTGGCCTGGCGTTGGTCACGTTCTCCTTCATTGGTCAGCAGAGATAGAGATGGGTGAGGACAACTTGAATTCCAGTGCACTAGAAAGCTGCCCAATGGAGCTGCCAACACAAAACTAAGGAGTGGTTCCTGAAGAAAAGATGGATGACAGGCAGGCAAAACCGCAAACAAACAAAAATCAAAATTAACAACAGAAACAAAGGAAAAAGTAATCACTTTGATCACTAAAGCAGTCAAACATCTGCGGAAGTAGGTCCAAGTGATTTTTATCAGACATGTCTCTCTTTCGCATACCCTATGCTCCCGTGGAACAGGCCTCTGTCCAGTACAAGAAGCATCAAGCTGACATATTTGTGTATGTGTTGTTTCTATTCCCCAGATATTTGCATGGCTGGCACCGTCTAGTCACTCACAGCCGGCCAGCTTAAATGTCATCCCTGCACTGCCCATCTAAAGCACCTCCAGTGGGTCTCCAGCAGACCACGCTGTCTGCCTGCTACAGAATTGTCAGACCATCCACTCTGCAGAGCAGCAAGGGCACTCTCCTCATCTCTGCACCCTGGTTCCTAACCTAGGCTCTGGCACTATGTTTATGTTCACGGAGAGCTGAGTTGATACCACCTTCTGGCACAGCAAATGGAGTCACGTCCCATACCCAGGATGTTCTCCTCAGGGGAGGCAGGCAGTCATATCTTCTCTTGCTTCCCTCTACCCTGCGCCCATGAGCAGCAAAGGTAGACAGGGCCGCTCCCAAGCCACAAAGCAAATGTTTCCTGCTTTTGCTCACTTGTGCCACATTCAGACCTATTACTTCATTTGAAAATGACCAGCCTCTAAAGGTCCTACATAGCACTCATTTCTGAGATCTTACATTCATCAATAGCTTAGCATTTACATATAAATACAGAATTTAAAAAATAATTCTAATCATTGATCTAAATTCTGTTGCTAAGAGCGACTAATACGGCTGGTGTGTGGGGGATAGCAATGTATGTGAAGATGACCAGGGAGGGGCTATGCCATTCAACCAGCATTGGGGATTTGGCTTCCAAGGTCTCCTTTCATGCTGACTCACTGTGTAACCTGGAACCTCATGGAGGCTCCACTTTTCAAAAGGCAGAATGAGGGTCTCTCACCCCACAGACTCTGCGGCAGGAGGACAGAGGGCCTGGAGCCAGCTACGCTCAGGTTTGAGTCATGGCTTTCTCCCCTACTAGCTTTGTGACCCTAATTCAGTTCTTCCCAAACTCCACTGATCATCAGAAGCTCCTGGCAAACTCTTGGAAATTACAGATATTTTCACCCCAGAAAAGTTGATTCAGTAGATCTTTGAAGAAGCCCAGAAATCTGTACTTTCCAAAAGCTGCCATGTGATTCTGATTATCAGCCAGGTTTGACAAGTACTCCCTCAGTTACTCTGAGCCTCAGTTTCCTCATCTGTAAAATGGGGATAAGAACAGTGCCTCTTTTGTAGGATTGGTAAGAGGGCTCATCAGGTAATGTGAAAACATTTCTTAGCACACAGTGATGCATTCCTGCTGCCACTTGGTCACTAGAGATGCCTGAGTGCCTGTCCTGTGCCAAGTACAGGTCAGGAACTGGAAGCAGAGTGATGAGCATGACAGGTGTGTTTCCAGCCTCATGGAGACCATGTGCTGGAGCAGGGAGACAGACAGCGTGCAAGAAATCTACAAAAATGATTCTCATTTTCTGGGTCTACCACTAAACCCCACCTGGTGACCAGTCACCATAAGGGTGGCCAGAGTGTAGAGGCCCCAGGACACAGTGTGCATCTAGAAGACACATGGAGTTGGAGAGGCAGAGAGAAGACCTCATTCTGAGCAGGGAGCCAGCCTGAATGTGATGCAGGTGCAGAGGACGAGGGTCAGGTGCCTGGTGAGGAAGTACTGTGTAAAAAGAATTCTCCTGGGGGTGTCCAGACAACAGGGATGTGGGGACGCCAGAGGTGGCATCTTGAGGGCAAGAGAAACGGACCCAGGCCTCCGGTCTACTGCCATTCCTCACAGTGAGTGAGTCAAGCCCTGATGACGGGGAGAAGCCCCTTTGGAATCATTTAGTTTACAGATGGAGCAGTGTAGCAGGGATAAGTTAGAAGTGAATGACTCGGGACACACTTCCATCTTGGATGGGAATCCTCTGCTTCCTGGAAAAGCTAAACCATCATATACTTCATTCTTAATAAGTGTGTATTAGGAGGGAGGAGTACAAACCTGGGATAGGGGCTTTAGACTTAATTGGTAGAGTTGAGAAGAGTTTAGAAGAATAAAGATGTCCTGAAGGGGAAAATGAGCTATAAAAAGATGATAATTAAAGGTTTGTTTGTTAGTTTGTTTTCAGAAGCAGGATGGAGCTGGAGGGCGGCTCTATTCTGAGAACAAGATGTCAGAGCCTGAGCTCAAGGCTGACAGATCGAAAACAGTTCCAGGCACCAAATTCTGGGCATTCGGGCAGCAAGATGAACTAGCAAGAGCTCAGTTTTCCTGAAGTGTGGTAAAGCTTGAAGAAGGAGTTGGAACCAATTTGAGGGGCTGCAAGGGACCACATGCACCCGTAGCAGCCTGTGATGAGCGAAGAGACCTCGAGTTATGTTGGCAAAGGTGGCAGGTCCCAGCTGGAGATCTGAGGGTTTTACAATGGATTTGACCTCATTCCCACTTAGCAGGCTGGTATCTGAGCGCTTGTAGGTTCAGTGAGTTGCATGAAGCATGTAGAGTTGAAGGATATGTGTGCTGTAATGAAGAATGAATGAAGGACAATGAAACGGGTTACACACTCAATCTGTGTTCACTCATCTGTGGCCATGTGCCCCAAGTCCCTTTTGTCCCTCAAAGATGACCCTGTCTTGGACAGCCAGAGGAATTATTCTCTGTCACTTTGTGAGGCACAGTGCTATCTACCCTTCCATTAGCCCCATTTTAAAGATGGAGAGCTGCAAGCTAAGGTGGGGTTCCACACGAATCTTGCCCAAGTAGAAAGGCCCAATGAAGACCCAGGGATGAATCCAAAACCTCCTGCCTCGGTCCTGCACACTGACTCCCGAGCAGATCAGAGGGCCTCATGCACCTGCAGCAGCCCTGTGTCAGCTGGCAATCCTGTGCCAACAGAAGGGGTATGGCAGCACCAGAAGTGACCACCCCTCTAGGTGAGTGTGAGATCCTGGAGAGAGGGCTCAAGGTCAGCCATTTCCTCACTCCACTAAGCAGCAAACCCCACTCTATCCATAATAATTCCCTGTAGGAGAGTTACTTTATCTTAATTCATTATTTGCTAACAATCAGGCTTTAAGAAAATTCATTTAAAACTAAACATTTCCAGAGCAGAATCAAGTATCTTGGAAGGCAGCTTTACATCTTGGAGGATCCTCATTCATCCTCGTCACCTTCACCTCCCCATCAGCGGAGTTTCAAAGCACCAGGCTCCTCGCAGTCGTGGGAAGTGGTGGCAGAGAGGATAGGGCCATCCCATGATGTTCCAAGCCCAGGCAGGGCACTTCTCTGAACGAGTTCCTCTTATTGGCTAAGTCTATAGGAAGGCTTTTTTTTTCCCTAAAAACTTGAAGGCTATTCTATATGTTGGTTTCATGGTTGATTTGTTCCCCAAAAAGCAAATCAAATTGACTATAGCATGGAGAGAACTCTAGATGTAGCCAAGCCTAGAGTTCATCCGGTGAAGAGTGAAGAAAGATGCAGGGATGCCCAGAGAGGTCAAGTGGTGTAACGTGGCCATAAGAGCACCGTCTCAGAACCATAGGGCCTGGCACAGCACTTACTCATCCCATGTCTTCATGCAAGTTTTTTAACCTCTTTGTGCCTCAGTTTCCACATCCAGAAAAAAGGTTAATAGAGGTACTTCTTCACATGTTTGTTGTGAAAAGCAAATGGATTTACACAGGCAAGTGCCTGGAACATAGTAACAGGGTGTGGAGCGGTTGTTCACATTGTTTTACAGAACTCTGCTCCCCAGACACACTTTTCCACTACTGACCTTCACAGGGAAATTGACTTCAGAAAAGATGCCAATTTTTTAATTTCTGTGACCTCCTTCCCTCAAGCTTATAGATCAGAGCTCAGAAACGACTCAGTCACTCACCCTGAACTCACAACATTTCTGGCAGAAATTTTCCGCTCCAAGGAGTCGCCAACTAATTGTATTGAATACACCTTGTCCTGAGCCAGAAATGTGATAATACAAATTTCCTTAGAGGGATGGACCAGGAAGCCTGAGGTCAAAATACTAGGGAAGCTGATGAAACATTGACTGAATGTGTCTCCACACAGAAAAGGAGGAAGGGGAGGAAAAAGGAAGAAAATAAGGAGCAAGAAGAAGAGAAACAAAATTTAATAAAAAGAGACTTCAGATCCATGTCATCTGCACACTGAGGTAGATGTGCACGTCCACTCCTGCCTCTCCACGTGCATGCTCGCTGCTGGTCCTCTGCAGCTTTGGCCAAGCAGAGGCTGGACACCAGGGTTTACCTTTTCTGCTCACTCTTCCCCCATATCGGATAGATCATCAGGTGTTGTCGATTTAGTCTAACCCTATGTGAGCTCATGATTTCATTTCCAACTCATGGCTCACTTGAGGAAATCTCACTGTGGCCACTGGGCTCTCCCAGCTGTAAGGAGTGGAGGGAGCCTCAGGTTGGAGAGCCAGTGTCAGTTCATCCTAACTGGGAAGTAGAAAGGAGGAGAGAAAAGTCAGCATCTACCAACCAAAAATGTCCAAAACGCAGCCCAGCTGCAGTGAGGCCTCACACAGCCCTCTGCAGCAGGTGTCCACTGAGCACTGCCCCTTGTCCCTCACATGGCAATTTGGTTATTCTCAGTCTATCTTGTTTTCTTGTTGCCAATAAAATGACCCTCATCTCCCACTGGCTTTGCTGTCTGAGGGCTCTTGTTCACTCTCTGTGAGGCATCTGGAGTGTGCTAGTCCAATAACGGCATCCCTCTGTGCATCTCATTTCCAAAGTCCAGAAGAAAGAGGATTTAACTGGGTCAATATGGTGCCATATGGAGCAACCCTGCTGGGCAGAGCTGCTGCAACAGACCACTGCATAGAAAACCTGAAGACAATTGCTTTGGGGAAGATTCAGACCCATAGTCCGGGCATTTGTGGCAAGTTCATGTAAAAAAAAAATCTTTGTTGACCTTCAGCAGTCAACACATTCATTTATATTTCTGATTTTTTTGTGTGTGGGGAATGACTTCACTGGGTATGGGCATGTAAGGACTTTCTAATTATATGGAACTTTCTGTAAGTGATATCAGAAAGATAGGAACGAGGCAAAGAACAAGCATCTCACGAGCAGAGTCTGGGAAATGGTGGGAATATTAAAGCTCTTTCAGGGCCATTTGCACTTCATGAATCCAGATCTAGGAGCAAGCAGAGCAAGAGTTTGTCGTATTAGCCATTTACAAAAAGTTTCTCTTAAAACCTCCTTTCTATCAGCAGTTCATAGGCCGAGTTTCTGTCCCCCAACAGCCAGGGCAGGCCCTCTTATGAAGTCAGCATTTAAACATTCAGCAGGGATGTGCCGACCACCCAGGCTCCCCCAAGCTCCCAGCCCAGTGCCACACTGGCTGTCCCTCTGCTGATTGGAGTTCTGGGATCTGGGACACAAAGATACTTCAAGATTTCTGACTTGACCACCATGACAACTGATTGCATCATTACACACGTCTGGAGAGAGAAGCGCACATTTAGGTGAGTGATAGAAGAGATGGTTTGAGAAAAATTTCAGCATCTTATTAAAATCTTCTGTGGCCTTGGGAATCTTATTTAACTTCAGCTCCCTGTTCATAAAAAAGGAGATGTAGATGTGGACACAATGTGCACACAGATTTCAGTGGAGATTAATAAGAGCATCCGCTTATAAGTTAAATGGCTCAGGAGGGTAATTTGACAAGGAGAGACTTAAGTTTCTGAAATTGCTTCAGCTTTAGTAATGGTAGAAAGCAAGTGAGATCATCAGTATGGCCTGGCAAATCCCTTCAATTTAGCCCATATTTCCATTTAGCTGTTTAATTTTAAACAAGATATAGCTAAAATTGTGACTTTCATAGAGTTACTCAGCAGCTAATATTATTGTACTGGTCACCCCATTTCCTTCCTGGGTAGTAAGTACCTGTACTTTTATGGTGCGGACTTTCACAGCCTATAATGAGTTTCCCTATGTTCCTCTGGGCTGAGAGCAACCATGGTGGCCACTCATGACTCAGCTTCCTGTGCACCTGGTCTCCAGTCTGATCCTTAGGTCAGCTGGCCTGAGAGAAATAGCACCCCCTTCATGAGATCAGCCTGGCTGCCCACACCTTGAAGGGCAGGTGCCAAGGCCCTGCTCAGCCGCAACAGTGTGCCGGGCCCACATCGGCCCTGTGCTCACAGAGGGCAGCTCTCAACCAGCTGAGCTGGCTTCACAGTCTCATCTTGTCTGTATTTGGCACACAGTCTGGCCCTCTAACACCACAGACAGGAGGCTGCCGCCAAGAGCACAGGGTCAGCTGCTTTCACTCTTCAAATAAGGGAGAAGAGTGTCTTCTTTCAGCCCTATCAGGGCAGGTGAGCACTTGCTTGGAACCTTAGTAGACATCTGAGTGCCCGAGGATGAGTCAGCTCATCACTGATGCTCACAGCCTAAATAATTTCAAGAGGGGAAACAAAATAGTCCAGAAGACCCAACCAAACTGGGGCTCGAGGGAGCAGGCCAAAGTCCTACAACAACGTAGGCCTTCATCTCCAAAATATGTACAGAAAGTTAATAAATGGCTAAAAACGTTCATATGCAATTTCAATTTTATCTCTTGCTCCTTTGAGTAAAATTAAGATCAGAGAGATCAGTCTTAGAGCTGGGGGAGAAATCTGGATGAGCTTGATAGATACACATGCGATCGGTCTGGAATTTGGCAGAATGTTGGTAAGATCAATTGCATGCAATGCATTGAAAATGCTCAGTTATGGAATGGAACTGCCTTATTTCAGAATATAGGATGCTTGGGGGCTCACAATTATCTGGAAAAAAAATAACCAGAAATAAGACGTCAACAATTTCATTTTTGTAGCCCATAGTGGTGACTGTGAAAAACTCTTTGGCATCAATAAAACTTGACTGATTGCCTTTTCCAATTGTCTAAAATGAGAAGCAGACCCAAACAGGCACATTTCTGCCAAGAGAGATTTCTGTTAATTGTCCCTGAACCTCCTTTGCTACAGACTTAGTAAATAGCTGGAGCCTTTTCTCTCTCTGCATGACCCCACATACACACATGCTCAAGTGCACATGTGTCTGCACACACATGCATAAAATGCACACCTATGAAGGTAAACTGGCAGAGCCAGGCTCACTGGGAAAGATGACTATTGGAACTTCTAGGTAAAAATATAGGCAGTACACAGAAGAGATTTAAAATCTTTGCCAAATTCTTTATCACATGGGACCCAATTTGCTAAGAGGTCCTTCTGCCTTTGTGTTTAGATAAATGAAGGTTTGAATTACTCAAGTGACTTGTCTTCTAAAACCGCACAGAATTCTTCTTTTCACAATAAAACCTCAAGACTCCTAAATCTCATAGAAGTAAAAAAGCCATGTCTCTTAGGATTAAATAGAGAAGGAAGCGGCAGCCAAGAACATTATTTCCAGGTTACAGGGGACCACCTCCCTGTTCACATACACATCATGATTTGTAGAGGAGGTTAAGGGTTTAGCTTACGCCACCAAGATTAAAAACTTGAGGTCAAGAGGTGGCTGCCTGGAGCTGGGACAGAGCAGGACTGAGGGGAGTGTGCGTCCTTTCTGAACCATGCCAAGGATACCATCCCTCGGTGCTGAAATCCAAGGAGCCAAAGATAATTTTCCAAAAGACTGTAATTTATAAGGGCGGAAGGTGAAGGGAACAAATGATGCTCCATCCCCCTGAGGGTTTTGAAGATTATTAGATTACTGTTTCAAGACAGGAACATTCTGGCAAGATGTAGTATTTGGACTAAAGAGTGTAAGGCTGAATCAAAAGTAAATTTGTTGAGTTTGGATGTTGGGAAAGCCATTTCTCTCCTCCCAACCTGACTGTTTTCTTCTTCTATTGATTCATTACATCTGCAAGCCCTAACGCAGTTACCATATGACTGCTATTACTCTTTACCTTCCCAAGTCTGCCTCCTGGGATCAACTGTTGGTCAAACATGTTAATGTGCCACAATAGGGACAGTATCAGGCTTTGACCTCAGACCAGTACTCACTGCTCCTTTTCCGAACCCCCACTCTCCTTCTTCCTCGTCCTCACTCTACGGTGATATTTGGCCTCAAGTGAACCTATGTAACTTTCTGCCCCCCGACTAGTGCTGAGAGCTTATGCAAGGAACAACTTTCTGAGCTTGTTTTCTCATTTGCAAAAGAAAGCTCTCCAGTGAGGATTAAATTATATAGTTAAGAAGATTGAGATTATCCGAATAGGACTATTCCAGTCACACGAGCCCTTTAAAAGCAGAGAGTTTTCTCTGGCTTCCCTGTGGTGTGTCAGCCTCTGAGCTCCAAAGGGCCCACTTCACCACCTTCACCACAAAGCTCTGCGTAAAAGGCACAGGAGAGGGCCCCTGCTGCACTGAGGAGTTGGTCAAGACGGCTCAACAGCACCCTTTCCAAATAAGTAGAAATATGGAACAGGCTGCCATACTTTTGTTTAAAATCTGACCCATTTTTTAAGATTACTATTGTTTTCTTAAATTCACTTTCCTTCCTTTGTTTCCTGTACATAAAGAAAGTTCACACTCACATACTCGAAACACAACTCAACACAGAATGTGCATGACATCACCCCATGAGTACCTCTGTGCAGGGGAATTCCAAGTCAGAGGCCATGTCTCCATTAGAAGCCATTGCCAATCTTCAGCCACTGTCCAGCCTGCTAATGGCCTGACCATCCCCACTGCAGTGTGTGCACATACTGCTCTGAATGACGGAGGAAGCTGTGCTGGCAGAGAAGGAAGAGAAGGGAGCAGCCAAAAGATCTGTCTACTGACGGGCTTTCCAGATGGCGATTTAAATTGTTCTGGATTGTCTGAGATAACATTGGCCTTATGTTTTTATCTTTCTCTTGTAGATTTTTTAATTCTAATAAAGAATAGGCTTTTAAAGTTTCCATAAAGGTATAAAATTACCTCCAGAAAGAGAAAAGCATTAATGTGTGTAAATAAACAGATTCTGCTAATAATTTTTGGATTGAAGGAAAGGCCAGGGATACTTTTGTTCTTTTGCCTGCTCTTCTCCCTTCTATTTAGAATGAATTCTTTGTCTTCTTTCTCTGCTTTCTTCTGCTCCCTGCCCAGCCTTGTGTTCAAATATCACCTCTTTGATGAAGATGTTCCCTATACTCCTCTCCTTCCAAAAAGAACTAGTTATTCTCTATTGATGGCTGTATCACTTGTTTCATTACCCTTTAATTATCTGTGTAAACCACACGCCTGGAGTCACTCAAGTACTTCATGAAGACCTATAATGCTGATATCATAGGATGGCAGCTGGTCTTGGGAAGAAAACAAAATTAAGCCTGGAAACCAAATGATAGAGAAAACTCTGGAGCCTGGGAGAGTGGGCTAATCATGGTGTGGGTTGATCAACACAGTAGGGTGAATGAGGCTCTCTCAAGGGAGATGTTGAGTGATGGAAAGAAAGGACAGAGGTCCTCTTGGATTTGAGGTATATGTGTATATCCTTTAGGTGGATGGAGTCATATTCATTCCCTCACCATGTGAATGTTTATACTGTCCTTTCCATTAAGGCAGAACTACAGCAAGAAGGGAAAGACAGCAGCTCAGAGGCTCCCTACTTTCCTCAGAAGGAACTTGAAAGAGAGGTAGGTTATCTGGGGCTGGCTTTAAAAATGTGCACTGCAGTACTCTCTGCATTCATCCAACCAACAAGCATTTAGTAAGTACCTGCTGTAGATTAGGGGCAGTGCTAGGTTCTAGGAACAGAGTGCAAATTCCCCAACTCTTGGAGCATATAATCTTCTAAAAGAAGATAAAAGAGGTTTTGTTGAGAAGTTTTCTCATACCCAAGGAGGAAAGAACAGCAGAATCAAATGAGAGAGAGATAGGATCCTGGGAGAGCACCCCCAGTGGCAAGTCTGAATGATCCATTGAAGGTGAGAACAGGAAGAGCAGGTACCCCCAGCAGCCCTGGGCAAGGTCCCTCTGGTGGCATTTCCCGGGAACACAGCTGGGAAATGATCATCTTGGGGTGTAACCCTGAGTGGAGCCCAGTGCTGTGACCCAAGAGGGAGAGCAAAGGCCACTTAAGTGTGACATTCATACATAGAGTCACCATTGAAGAACTGTATAGGCAGGTAGGTGCCCTACCTGGAAGCTGCTCAGAACCATGCACAGTTGGGAAAAAAATTTCTTGCCGTTGTTTGAGACACCAAAACCAAAACATTAACTTTACCAAAATGAATTTATTAGGAAGCCGGGGGAAAGGGACACATCGGGAACACGAGGAAGGGAGGGACCAATTCTACTCCATTTAGGGAGGAAAGGATAGAGGTTTCAGAGAAGAGGTAAACGTGTAGCTGAAGCAAGAGGAAGAAATGTGCATTTGTCACATAGGAAGGGATGAGGTAAGAGAAATCTTGGCAGAGACGCCATGAACAGAAACGAAACATGATAGGATGAAGTGTGACCAGGACATGGGGTTTGAGAAAAGACCCTGAAACAAATCAGATTGGAAAGATGGAGAAGGCCAGATCTCAGAGGCCTTGTTAGGACATACTGGGACGTTTGTATTTTATTGGAAATTCAAACTGTTAAGGAGAATGATCTCACACCTCCTAAGAGTCTGAGGTCATAGCCAAAAGGGAATCCTGTGCACATGATTTATCTAAAATATCTTAAAATATTCCAATTTTATCTTCTACTCTGTAATAGATTGATACTTGTTTTAATATTTAAAAATACTAGTTCTAAGTATCAAGTAAAACTGATACTCCAGAATAATAAACCACATCTCTCAAGAGGCTTCAAGTGCCTGGAAACCCAAGAAGTACTCCTCAGGGGTCCGTGTAACTCAGTTTGAGAAGAACAATTATATGCAAATGGAAGTCTTCGAAGCATTCTAAGAAGTGGAATTATTTTAGTAAATTGAGAGACCACTTAGATTACAAGATTTGGAGTTGGTGAGGAGTGGGAGATTACCAAAGGTGTCAAGGTGGAAGCTCTCTTAGGTTGTGGTGAGTGGTGGAAAATGGGAGTGAAAGAGAAGAAGAATTGGGTGAATAGGAAGATGTGGAATGTTGGCTTTGATGCCCTCCACTTGGGGAAGGAATGCAGGAGAATCCGAACAAACACGGGATGAGGAGGCAGAACAAAGAGGTGCTTGGGTTACACCTGTAGATGTTAACCTTGCTAGCTGTGGCCCTCTGACAGGAGATGCTTGGGAAGGTGATAGGTCTGCTGTTTAGCAGAGGTCTCTGCTAACGATAGTATTTGGGAGCCATTAGCCTTGCAAGTGGCCAGAGGAAAATTGTGGGGAAAAAAGTCCAAGGAGAAAAACCAATGTATTTGAGCCTCCAGAGTGGCTTGGAGATTTAGAGATGAATCAGATGTTTTGTTTTCTCTTGCAGAATTCAGTTTAGTGGGGAAGTCAGGATGACCACCTTATGGCAATATCAGGTAGAGAATGAGAAGTGTAGGCAGCTGGCGAACTGGGAATACTCAGGCTTGCCTAAAGCAGAGGGTCAGGTTAAGAATTCATGGAAACTGAGACTGGAAAAGGTAAGTCGAGGACGATGGTAAATGACCAAGTTTGGAAGGTGAAGGGGAAATGTCAGAGTTTTATGAGCAGGGTAACCCCAGGTCCAGATCTCAGTGGAGCACTGTCAAATTCAAATGGAGGAAGTATCTCGTGATAAGGTGGCGGGTGGCCTGAGAAGAACAGGAAGATGGCTGTATAAAGGGGAATGGAGAGGCAGTGAGGGCTGGTCCCAGGAAGGGAGACATTTAAAATACCTAATGACTCTAATGACGTGGACACCAATTATCCAGAACAGAAGCCAGCCAGGGCACCGTACCAGCACAATATCAGCAAATGTGAGCCTTTGTTGAAGAATCAGCAATGGAAAGGAGGAGGAGGGGGAAGCTGCAGAGAGGATAAAACCCACCCCTTATGAGTGACAGAGTATAAATAGGAGATGTAGATGGCCACTGGAATGGCTATGACGAAATGTCAACAAACAAGAGAGGAATGGCTTCTTGATAAAACATAGCTCTGCCCTTCACATGTGCTTTCATAGGACAAAAGAGAAAAATGGGAGGATTCAGACCCAGAGAGACCTTGTGGGCTGGGAGCATCTGGGTCACTGAGAAGCACCACTGGCTTCAATTTCCTGTTCATAAACTTGGCACGTTTGAGTCTTTGCACCAGCCACTCTCCATAACTGTGAAACTATTTATCTTATTTTTCCATAGCAGTAAAGCTAACCCAAAAATGTAAAAACAAAAGAAAATAAACAGTCACTTTCCCACTAGCCCTAAATGCTGATGGAGAAAGTTGGTGGCGAAGGCATTCCAGAGTCCTGCCCTGCAATTTAAGGTTCAGCAGATGCTAATTTACCTTGGACAGTCGATTTTCAGTCAGGAGAGATGGGACCACCCATGCTCTGTGGGCAGTGTAGGCTCGCCCCTCACCACAACGTCTTGGGAAAGGCTGGAGAGTATGTCCTCACGCCCGATGGTGGAGGAAGCATTGCAGAGCTCTGGAACAACACATGGGGGTGCATCCAAGCAGCGATCAGAGGTGCCTTAGGTTCTTTCGCCACATTCATCTTCTGTATCCCCTTCTTCCTAGTCGCAGCAAAGAGTAAGCTCAAGAGTGATGGGACTCCCCACCAAACAGCAGCCCAGCCACTGCTTATAAACCTCTGGCCATAGGGGCCTCAGTTCCTCCCAGGGAGAACTTGCCAGCTTTGCAAATTCCTCATTATTGGAGGTTCTCTTTCTGTCTACCTGAACTCCACCTCTCCCTATCTGCTGCTTACTAGTTCCTTTGGAGGGACCAAGAAGCAACATAGCTGTTAGGCGATTCCTTCTAGAATTTTTGTAGCAGTGGCAAGATGTTGCCAATGCAGTCACCTTGGATGATCCCACAAAAAAAGGCAGTGGGGATAGGTGAAGACCCTGACTGCTGGAGACCCTGGAATTGAACATCTATACTTTCTGTGCATGACCTCCGAGCCTTTCCCATTTAACATGCTCCATCCTCTCTCCCACCAGTTGGTTGATGGTATATGTGTACGTAGTGGGGGAAATTCTCCCTTCCAATTTAGGCCATTTCTCCTCTTGGACAAGCAGGTTGTCTTGGCAGGAGACCAGCTAATACAAAGTATAAACATCTTGCCTGGGGACAAGGGGGTCAGAGCTCATTTATTTCAGCTCGTTGGACTTGACTCAGCAGATGCAAAGCTGACTCCCAGGTCATTTTCCCCACTTTTCTCCACTCTGCTCCACTCTATCTCCCGTCACTCCTTCCAATCAGAGAAAATTTAAATGGCAAGGCAACATGGTCTCCTCTTCAGCTTTGCTTCCTCAGATTCTTTTATGCTGTGGAAATGGACTGTAAGCCATTTGTAGCCCAGTACTCCCACTCCAGGTTGAAGAATGTTTGTAGGGATTTCAGCCATACAACTCCGGGGAGCTAAATATTCCTCTGTATTAGGAGACACACTCACCCTCCCTTAATGTCTTCCTCTAACTTTGTCTAAAACTTGTTGCTTTTTATATACATTCTTCTGTTCGTTATCCACGGGTGAGGCTTGTTGTTTCATCAATGACCAAGGTTCTTTGCCTGTGTTGGGATCTTTTTGTTCACTTGGGTGCATTCAAAGAAGTGAGTTAGGTAAGCCTGCAGTTGACTACAAGCTTTCCAGGAACTTCTGCTTTCTTTGTCATGGTGTCTTATTCGTACATATAAATCTATTCCTATTATTTCTTTATTGCTAATTGTATGCTTCATCAATAATGTAACTTTCTTCACTAACTTTTTTGCATGAATGCTACCTTTTATGAAAGCAGCCTTTGCACACTTTTTTTGGAGAGAAGGTGCATTTGGGAAGCAGAAGGGGGATGCGGGTATCTGTGCCTCATTTTTACTTGAGATGTTTCTGTATCTTTTTGTTTTAAGTGTTTTCTTTTAAATTCACTATAATTGGATTATTTTGCTTAACCTAACCTGAGTGATTTAATATATACGTGTGTGTGTGTATATATATATATATATATATATAATTTCCTATTTTATATGTATATATATGCACATATAGATTCTGTATTTTTTGTTCTTAATTCTGTCATCTTGTTTTATGCTCTCTCCTCTGGTATGCTTTTATTGTTTCTTTTGTGCTTTTCCTAAGAACATTTCCTTTGTTTTTATTTTCTGCCAGTGATTTGGAAACATATATCCTGTTTCAAATTTACTTGTGGTGTTCTTTAAGAGTTTCCAAAACATACATGTTTTGTTTTCTCTAATTGTCAAATTCGAGAAAATTTAATAACTTTTTACTCTCTCATTAGATAAGGAATATTCGTGTTCTCTCATCCATTTGCTTTTGCCAGTATGATTATTTTTATTAACTTACTATTTAAATGTCAAGTACCTTCTAATTTAATATATTTTTTAATTTCTGCAAACAAGCTTGACTCTTTCTTTACAGAACTATTTCATATCTAGATCTAAGTGTGTACCTGGCAATAATGCTAACCGTGGGCCTTTTATTTAATGACTTCCCCCTTCCTAAATATTTGCCTCTATTTATTTTTCACTCTCCCAGTAAGTTTTCCAAGAAGGGCACGTGGGTCTTGAATAACTAAGCATGTCTTTCTGATAGCTTTTTACAGGCTGGACATAGAAACTTCGAATCTCTGTATCTTTCCCCAAGCAAGCCCAAAGGAATCACTGCCCTGTCTCTTAATGTTCAGTGATTGGAGAAATGCTCTGAAGTCTCTGGAAGATTTTTTCCAATATTTTCCTCTGTAATTTTCTTTCTTCCTGCAGGGTGACTTGAATGATTACTCTTTATCACTGAAATTAAAACATTTGGGCAGGATATACCTGCATGCAGGTTTCTAGTCCCAGGATCATTGATTTTATTCTGAAAGTCTGTATTTTCTTTTATAACCTCAGAAAAGTTTTCTTCCATGTGATATTTTTTTCTGCATCATTTTTTCCAGTTTTTACTTCACGGAAAGCCAACTCACCAGACACTGGATTTTCCTTTCTCGATATCCCTCACATTCCCTTTCATCATATCTACCTTGTATATTCACCCTACTTTCTTACGAAGCCCATGTAGCTTGGCCTCCAGGTCATTGTCTTTTTTCTTTTACCAGCTCTTTTCTTCACTGTTTATGGTACAGCTTTTAATTTTGTAACAGAATCTTTGACATTCCCACGTTCCTTTTACTTTTTGTCCAGTCTCTTTTACCTCAGTCTATCTTAGCCTCTTCCATATGTTCATCTCTATCTCACAAACTTCATGATTTCTTATATATTTTATTCAGAGTACAGAATATATATATATTTGTTTTCCCCTGTCGTGGGTGGTAAATCCTTTTCTCCATATTCTTAGGACGACCATTGCCCTCTTTTAATCCCAGTGTCTTCTCATTATTTTATTAGTCACAATAGAACGAGAAAATCAGTCTCAGGGCTCTATGTCAACAGCTGTGGAGCATTTAATCCCCTTTTCTCACCTGCAGATCTTGAGCTGAGGGAAGGTTGTTGTGTCCTCCCCTTGGCTGAAATCCTCTTGTCCATCAGGAATCTAATTTGTATGTCTCCACTGAACTGCGATGAACCGTCCTCTGCTGAAGTTGCTCAATGTGCTGCATATGAAGAGGAGAATGTGCTCCTGGGTAGGTGGACACGCACGCTGTTCTATTCATCTTGGCTAGAGATATTCCATGCAAGCGGCAGTCCCCAGAGAAAGGGACTCTCTTGCTCCTGCTGTTTGCATCGTCTCTACTGTTGAGTTCAATCCCAAAATGCAGTGAATCACCATGTGAACATATCCACCCAGGTAACAGTGTCCTTAGTAGATGTGGTAAGGTGGAAAGTTCCAATTTGGTGGCTAGAGCAGGGGAATGGTTCTGTGAGGAAAGACTTCAGCATCTCAGAAAGCAAATCCTCTTACTGGGGGTTGGTGGCCAAGCTTTCTGTTTGAAACCCTGGGACAAGATCTCTGAGGCAAAACCAGACAGGGTGGATGCAAACAATCTCCTTCCTCCTTCCCCTCCAGTCATGTGTTGTTTCAGACCTTTAAATATGAGCTGTCTGTAAAGAATCTGTGAAAGTTCCATGGCTGGGCTCACTGATGAAACTCCTTGCTTCTGGTGCTAGGAGCTTTGTCCCTTCTTCTTTATTTCATGGGATTCTAGCGGAAGGTGGAAGAGATTTATTTAGGCATGGGTAGCAAGTGTCATTCACAACCTGGAAATCTCTTATTGTGTATATTTTTTATCTGCACATATGGCACATGTTTTTGTAAACCACATCAAAGACTTTATTGCGTGAAGTATGTTATACATGAACAAAATAAGTAAAACTAAACACATAGGTCTCAGAAAACGAAGACTCTGGTCCTTGATAGTCAGAAGCTATATTCAAAAAATACTTGACTATGTCTATTCTTTATAATTTTAATGTAATACAAGCTCTGCTAAGTTCTATTAAATGTGTTCATTAGGGTAGATTATCAAAGTTTGCCTTTTGCTTGGCTCGTCAACAGACTAGCTTACCTGAGCATATCTCCCTGGAGGTATGTTTAGAAGAGAGACAGGCTATTGACCTTGCAGTTCTTGTTAACTTTCACACTCTAGTTCACTCGGCAAACTGGCAACTGGGGATCGCTCATGATTCTCATAACTGTGCTGGTCTGAGGTAGGAAGCGTATCTCTTTTAATGGCTGGCCAGAGAACCTTAAATGGACCTCTACTTGGGGACTATTTCAGGCAAAATGCCCTGAGTGGAAGGATCTTGGTCCGGCTGCTCAACAGTGGAGGCCCTGCCCGGGTGTTGGCTCTCACTGATTGAGACCGTATCTCAGGTTGATCTGTCCCCCGATGCCCCTTTTACATAAGACACTGAATGCATCTGCCAGGTTGCAGTGGATTTCTGTCCACAAAGACTCTGGGCTCCTGACATCAAAGGGAGCCCGCAGTTACAATGCTGGCATTTTAAAAAGAAAATGCTGAAACCAAAATGGCCTTTCTTTCCCAACTTTTTCTTTGGAACTCACCAAAGCCAGACCCAAGGAATGTGATGACATCCTAAAAGCCTGTGATTAATTCATGCTGGTCCCCAAACCTTTGCCCCTCAGTGCCACATGGCGAAGCAGTTACTACCACCTGGTTTTGCTCCACAGCCAGACAGCACTTTCAAGAATTCCAGTCATCACTTGACTAAAGATAGGCTTTAGTGCATGGAGTTTATCATGCTATTTTATGCAAATCTCTTTTATCCATTCTCTCATTGAGATTCCATGGCGTAAACAACCCTGCTTACCAATAGATTATTTACACATGTAATTGATTGCTTTTTTCTCAATGAGTTGTTCAATGTGAGGTTTTTGGCTCCCTGTTCCAATGTTTTTGTACAAGTAGGAGGCCGAGGTGGCAGGAAATGGAAGCTCCCCAGAGGAGAAGTAACTGTGATAAATGAGACTATGTAAGACTATTTGCATACAGGAAATATGAGCAAAGGAATTAGGCAACTCCTCAAAGTTTGCAAGTTGTAATAAATCAGTAGTGCTGAATTTTTTTGCCAAACCAAACTTTTTTAAATATATTGATTATTTATTGTCTTTGGTTTAAGAAGAATCAAGTATATATGAGGAAAAGATAATTATAATTATTTAAAGTCTATATATAACTGATGGTGCGTGTTTATGCTGGAAAGCATAGTAACTTTGCACAACAGGGCCCAAATCATGTTATAGGATTTACATTAGAGTCTGCAAAATAAGAATGTATTTTGTCAATGCCAGCTTGACAAAAGGCTATAGAAAGGCAGAAGAGCATTAAGTCAACTTTTCTCCAGAGGAGAGAAGGAATATCTCTGGGGTTACACATTTCTGGATGGCCCTGTGTGCCGTCACCTGTCTGTATGATGAGAAGTCAGGCCCAGAAATCAGGGTGTCTACTAATGACCTCAGCCCCTCAACCACTGAGGCTTGGCCAGGATGTCACTGGGAACCTTAAAGTCTCCTGTGGGCTCGGGGGTAGAAATGATCTAGCCATTTATAGTGAAACCCAGAGAAAGGTCCAACATGGCAAGGCTTCTCTACCACTGGGGCATTGGATGCCACCCCTTCCTTCAACCTTATCATCTGTGTTTCTGTTCACTTAACAAGATTTCCAAAACACACAATTAGGAAAACATATAGAATGCAGCTGATCTCACTGGAGATCAATATGTTATTATCTAAATAAATTAAAATTGCTCGCGTGCTGTGAACTTGCCGCTCTCCAGACAGATATGGGATTTTGCGTGTGCCGAAGGCCTAAGTAAAATGATATTGATGCTGACTTTGGTCACCATGCAAAGACTAGAAACAACCAGTCCATCAACAGAGGGGAGTCAGATAAATCACAGTATATTCCCACAATGAAATACAGTGTGTCCATGAAGAAGAATTAATTGGATCTATATGTCCTGCTATGAAATAATTACCAAGATTGATAGTAAAATGAAGAGCAAGTGTGAACTACTCTGTAAAGAGTGCTCCAAATTGCATTAAAAAGATAAATAAATGTGGTTTTATGTGTTGAAACATTTTTGAAAGGATGTGTAAGAAAATTCTAAGAGTAGCTGCTTTGAACCCTAGCAGATGAGTGCTCTGAAGGAACAGAGGATTTATCTTCTTTGTATTGTCATTTGTATTTATTTAAATTGTCAACCAGCTACATAAATATTTTCGCAATAAAAACTCTAGCTAATTTTAAAATAGCATTATAGGGGCTGGCCCAGGGACATAGTGGTTAAGTTTGCGTACTCTGCTTTGGTGGCCCAGGGTTCACAGGTTCGGATCCCAGGAGTGGACCTACACATGCTCATCAAGCCATGCTGTGGCAGCACCCCACATACAAAATAGAGGGAGATTGGCACAGATGTTACCTCAGGGACAATCATCCTCACCAAAAAAATAAAAATGAAATAACATTATAGAAAGAGTTCAGTGTTTCTAAGAGTGCTTTCTCCTTAAATTAATACAAAAATGTATCAGTCGATTTATGATGTATGTTTTTTTAAATTAGAAGGTTAAATCCACATCAGAGGGGGACTGTGACTAAAAATTGAGATGATATATCTGAATACATTTTAAAGAATATATTACAAAGATGATTATAATCTCACCTTCTATTTTAGTGCAGAAGTTGAATTTGTCAACTCATTAATGACCCGAGTCCCTCTGAGTTTCCCACACAAGGAAAGACTCCCCTGGAGTCACATCTCATCTCCCAAAGGCCTCTAGGTCTGCCTCGGCTGCTGCTTTTCACGTGAGGTAAGGGACTCTGGGGGAGCATCTTCTCTCTCACTCATCTGGGACTGCTGCCACTTCCAGCATGAGGTCAGTGCATTTGAAGCCAAGGAATACAGATCCTACTTGCTCAGGATAAGCTTTCTTTGATTTCACAGCAACGAAGAACCACCCAGTTTTGGAGTCTCAAGGCCCATAATCCAACACCTCACATTTTTGTCACCCTTGATCCCCATCCATGGTTTAGGCCTCTTGCCTTGCTCCCTGCTGATCCAATGTCCTTCAGCCGTATGCTCCGCCCCTCCCCACTGCCACACCGTCCTACCACATCCCTTTTTTCCTTTGTTTGCCACAGTGTCTGGAGCACATTTTTTTCATGACAGACACTCTCACTCTTTAGATCCAACATATGGCCTCTTCACAGAACAGATCAGCTCTCTTGCCTGGACTGAAAGGTGATTCTGCACTGAGAAACCCACCCCCCCCATGGTCTTCTCAAGTGGACAGAGACTTGGTTTCAGTTGGGTCTCATAATTCATCTCTTAAAGCTCTTTTACAAATATACCTGACTGTCTTGAACCTCTAAGTTTCCACTTCACCCGGCATTAAATGAAGCCAGCTCTGTACTTTTCTTTATACCTACACCTGCGATGCCGAGCTCTGTGGGTGAACTCACACAACCTTGAAGACTGAGGCCAATAAAATTCTTGATCTCCAACTTTGCTTCCATAACACCCCTGACAGCCCTTCTTTTGGTCCTTGGAATATTTTCTCATTCAAAACAAAATTCATTCTAACATTCACAATGCTTTTTCAGTCCCCACCTCCACGCTCATTATTCCCATAACCAACTAGTTCACAGAGAAAACAAAGGGTGTAGAGGAGGCTGTGGTCTGCAATTCAGACGTCCCTTTCAGGGCTGAGATACTCATTGCTGCAGCTTCTGGGAGTGCGGGCAGCTGATGTCCCTCACCTGAGTCCCTCTCTGGGAATTTCCCTCATTCACGGAGATCTGCTTCTCCCCAGGACTGGCCTGAATCCGTGACTGGTTGACACAAGGATGGAAAAGCTTAGCCCCCTTGCCTCAAGGCAGGACAAGTCTGAAGGGTCATGCCAGCGCCAGAGCTCCCTGTAGGATTGTCTGAGGCCCCTGTTGCAGCTGTACTACTGTTCAATTTCTCCCTCTTTTCCTGCTTCCCTCACCCTTCAAGGTGTTGTTCCTGAAAACATTCATAAACATCTTGCACGCAAACCTCCATCTCAGAGTCTGTTTCCCGGGGAATCTGGTGGACATGGGACAGGAGCTCCCTCAACTCCAGCCCTCCCCTCCTCCAGCCCAGAACTTAGTTGAGAAATAAATTAGCACTCTATCATTCCTTCTTTTCAACCTACATTCTTCCTCTTGTTTTCTGGATATACACCAGGGCAGAGTGCCCTCCCCACTCCCCCACCCACGAGGTGTGTGCTTAAGAGCTTTGTTCATAGATGTCCCTTCACTTTCCTGTATTCTCCACGTCTCTCTGGTGGATCATTCTCAGTAGCATACAAATGTGTTCAAACCAAACTCATCTTAAAAGGTAAGAAAAGTCCTCAATCTTCTCTCTACCACCCTTATCTATTATCAGTTTTTACTCCCTTCACTGTCCAGCTTCTTCAAGAACAGTCAAGTTCTTCACCCTTCCTACATCAAAATACCCCCAAAACAGTTCTCACAAAGGCATCAATGACATCTTAGTGGTCAAATCCCAAGGGCACTTTGAAATAAATCAACATGAGATACCACTTTCTTCTCTTGCATGCAGGAATTTTCAGTCTTACTCTTCCTTCCTTCTCACTTACAGATATGTCAGGGTTCCATCTTTCACCCCTTTCCCGTCACAACTCATCCCTCCCCAGGGCCCCACCTTGTAGAATGATGACTCTGCCATCTGTATTTCTGATCCACACCTCTTTTCTGAGTTCTAGACCTCCGCATCCAAGCGTGTCTCTGCCCACCCACACATTACCCAACCAGTCCTCTGCCTCCAGGCCCTCTAGGCTCTAGTCAGACTATACATCTACTCTTAAGTGTCCAGGCCTTTGCATATGCTGAAACTACTGCGTTGAAAGTCCTTTTCTGCTTGATCCTTTCTCCCTCAAATTGCAAACTCTAACTTACACTTCAAGTGTTAGATTGGGTGTCACCCCTTCTGGAAATTTTTTCTGCCTAGTCAATGCTAAATTAGGTCTTCCTTTCAATGTATACACATAGCAATCCGTGTTTACTCTTGTCTTAGCAACCAGAGCCACCGTGGACAGCTTTGCAAGCTGTGAACTGCACAACACCAGGGCATGCAGTTACATAGACTGCAATGTGAATGGAACCCTCTAGAATGTGAGATGCAGAAATTCTGCTAGCACTGAGCATACTATAATTAAATTACCTATCTATCTCCTATGAAGACTTTGGACTCCTTGAGTACAGAGACTATGCCTTATTTTTTCTTAGCCCCATAGCCTTTAGGATAAAAATCTAAAATTTAAAATCTGTAGTGTCAACCTAAGACCTTTAATAATCAGGCTTCTGGTGATGTCATCACCCCCATCTACTCATGCTTCTTCTTCCTTTCCGAAGATCCAGACTAGTCTACAGTGGCTCTCTAAGACTCTCTCAAGTCTCCATGCGATGTGAGAGCATAGAACTCTTTTTGATTGGATCTCCTACCTTCCCTAAATTCCACCTAACTCCTACTCATCCTGTAACACTCAGCGATTTTGTAACCTACTGAAGACCCTTCACACTAAGGATGAGAGACAATAAAGGAAGACAGCTATAATTTAGAGTGTGTGCCGTTGGAAATCATTTCTTTACATTTTACTTGCTTTAATATGTGCTGAACCTCTATGAAATAATACCATTGTCTATTGTAGAAATATAGAAACTGTAAAGTGATGAGGTGAAATAACCTTCACACCTGGAGAATAACTGGCAAAGTGTAATTTTAAATAAGGCCTGTAAAGTCTAGTACTATTGGGGGCTGGTTTCTGACCATAGTTAGCCTTAACAATCCTATTTATGATTTAAAAAATTTAAAATTAGTAAAAAAGTAAAGATTTACAATCAGCATGAAACTTCATACATGAAAACCAGTTTTCTGTTGCAGATAAATAAACTGGTAGCCTCTTGTCTTTTTCAGGTGCCTCCCAGATGTGTGTTGTTGATACTCAATATGCGCCTGTCTGAGCCGTCCCACCGCAAGCTGAAGTGGGCAAACCCTGGAAACTACACACTCAGTCCCTTAGGATCTAGCCAGAGTCTACTGTTAAGTGGCCTCCTACAACATTTGGAAGGAGAAGAGAAAGAGAAGCCATCTAATGCTCCCACAGCTGAGGGAAGGCTGGTGCCTTTGGCAGACGGAGGTCGTGGAGTTTTCCCTGCCATGAGGCTTTGTTGGAAAATGGCCCACTTCAGGGCTCTGGGCCCCTGAGACTGACACGGGGCTTCCCAGAACCTCGGGCATCCTTTTGCAAAGACCCGCTTGGGTGCTACAGATGACTGAGACCACAGAGACCTCCACCTTTCAGGATTATCCAAAAGCGGCCCTGGTCCTTCACGGCCCAGGCTCCTGAAGCTTACCAAAGCCTCTAATAATCTGCTATAACATCTTATTCTTCCAAATACCTAGAGCAGTAGTTGGATTCTTGATCAAACCCCAAGTGAAAAAAATTTAGATATTCCACTTATTTCCATAAGCCATAATAAAAGAGTTCCTAAGCAATGATAACGAGTCCCTGAGTAGAATTAGACAACTTTTAAACAGTGGAGGAAGAGTGATGAGGTGTTTCAATTTAGGCCTGTTTGAAATATATCTTATCTTCTCATTTTAGAACATGCATTCTGTATAGAGTATAAAAGGACAGATTCTGCTATGTTAAAGAGAATAATAGCAACAGTTTTATTTGACGTCTCACCCACCGCAGAGATTTCTTTAACTCACCCAATTTGCCTTCCCTTTATATCCTGGGTATGAATCTCATTACACCACATGGGATGCTCTGTCCAGGGCAAGAGCTGTCAGCATGGAGAGCTTCACCCCTGATAGGACTGCAGAGAAAGACTACATCTGAGCACCCCTCTCCCGCAGGCTGGACTTAGTGTACTGAGTAGACCCAGCTTGATTTATGGCCTATGGGCCGAGAAACATAAAAAAGCCTGCCAGGTAGATAAATCATAAAATACATTATGCTTTCATCGTACGGACTGAAAGATGAGGGAGAAGGTGCTCTCCCCTAAAATAATACGGTCTGGATTATTTTTTGCATTATGTTAGGAGATAAAATATTTCTCTTCCAGATTTCTGGGATTGTGCATGAGTGAACATCTAACAGTGCTTAACTCATCTTTGCAATAGAAATCCATTTCTGCCATGAAAGCTTCACTAGTTCCAGTGAAAGCCAAGTCATCGTCCCCATGGCTTCTTCTTCCAGATCCAGACCAGTAAGAGCTTTTCACACTCCTGGCCTAGGGAAGGGCCCCTTTTGCTGGCCTCTCAGAGGCTCCTGGGTGTGCAGAGCTGCATTATTCCATGTGCTAGGATCCGTGTTTCTTCCTCCTTCCTTCCCTCCTCCCTCCTACCTTCCCTTCCTCCCTACTCTTCCCTCACTCCTTCCTTCCTCCCTCCCATCACTCTTTTTTGAGCATCTTCTTTGTGTAAAATGCTGTGATTAGGTGCTGGGGATGTCATGGTGGTCAGGACCCAGCACACCTCCTAGAGAAACAGACTCTGTTGGAGAGGACAGTCAAGGGATCAGTGATCACCAGGCAGTTTGATGCGTGTTATACCAGGAATAAGGACAGGGCCCTTTGGAAGCACACAGGAGGGGCAGCTCACCTCTCTAGGGCAGCACTGTCCAATAGAAATATAATGTGAGCTACATATGTAATCTTGAGTTTTCTTGTGGCTATATTTAAAAAAGGTTTTAAAAGGTTAATTTTAATAATATATTTTATTTAACTAAATTTATCCAAACTATTATCATTGCAACATATAATTGATATAAAAATTATGCTTAATCTGTTGAGTAGTTTACACTTACAGCTTAGAAATTCAGTTCCCCAGTCACGCTGGCCACAAAGAAAGTCACAGACTAAAGTCCTATTGTTCACAGAAGAAAGTCTTCATACTGACGTTCAAATCCCTTGATGATCTAGACCATTCTTCATCACAAACCTTAAATCATAAGCACAAAGCCCTTCACAGCATCCCCAAACCAGCCATTCCTTCTTCACATCCACCCACCTGAAATATGGGCTCCTCTCTGAACTGCTCACTCCCCCAGCCTAAGAGCCCCGAGGCCAGGCCAGACTGATGGCCACAGCAGGTGTTCACCATCACTGTTACCTGTACTATGCATGAAAGGGGGCAGTATCATTTCATGTGCTTCCCCAAAGCAAAACTAAGACCAGTGGGGAGGAGTTGGTGGGAGGCTGGTGTTAGCTTGGCCCACAAAGCCTGCTCTGAGACAGTGCCGTTCCTCCTTAAACATGTGTACACAGTTCCTTGGATCTTGTAAAGATGCAGATTCTCACTCGGTGGGTCCAGGGTGAGCCTGAAGCCCTGCATTTCTAAAAAGGTGATGTAGATGCTGTGGTCTGTGGACTTCGCTTTGAGTAGCACTGCTCAAGACCTTTGTAGTAATGTCTCAAATGTGAGTGAGTTCTCTGGCAGGGGAGGTGTTCAGATACAGGCTAGATGGCCACGGGGGTACACTAAGAGTAACTTCGTGCTCTGAGATTCGGAGATCCGTGATTCTTCTGGGGTTAAATTTAGGCTCTGAGGACAGTGTGGGAGGTCTCTATCCTCTGCCTGGAGAAGTACGTGATGGGAAGCCCATGGCTGAGAGCAACTGGGGCAGCTACCCCACCCCCTTTGCCAGTCCTGCCTTCTAAGAAGGCTGTAGGACACTCTACACAAAGTGCTTCTTGGCCATCTGCATGTCTTCCTTCGCCACTTTCTTGTCACATCTACACTGGCAATGAAAATGTGCTTCCAGACTCCAACCACAGGGAGCGTAGATAGCCAATGACCCCAGCTTCTGATTTTGCAGCCCAGCCATGCGTGGGCAGAGGCCACCCTGCCCATGAGGGTGGGCAGCAGGGAGACCAAGTTCTGGCCTGCTCCCTGAAACCAGGATTCCTAGGGAGTCCACGATGCTTCCTCCCAACCTTCTCTTTCCCCTTCCCTCCAGTCTGACTTCCTGTCAGCTCCCACCCTCTACTTCTTCTCACCCTCATTTCCCCTAATAAAACCTTCCCACACTCGGTCTCATCTCCTGCCCCTCTCAGAGGGTCCTGGCCAACCCACTGTCCTTGCCAAGTTCTTTTGAAGCATTAGTGCTTTTCATAGAGAGTAGTAAGAATATGCCAACTAAATCTTGGTCATATTTCCTGCAAACATTTTCCTTAGTTTGCTATTTTCTTTTATTTTTGCTCATGGTATATTTTTGTTGCTGTTTCTTCAGTGGTTTTTAACTTTTACAAAATTCGAATCATTCCCCTCAATATATATCCCCTAACCCCACTAAAACCTCAACTTCCCTCTGCTGCACTGCACAGGACCTGATAGTTGTCCCTAAACCATCTTCCAGGATTCAGCAGAGCATGAAGTCAACTCGTTAGCAAGGTCTTCAGCTTTCCAGAAGGTGGTTTACAACCCCCTCACCTTCCCTAAGCATCCTGGGGTCTCTCTCCCCACTCAAGTGGCTCATTGGGCATCTTTTCCAAACAATTACCATGCTCTTCCCAGGAGGGCTTCTAGTGAATTAATTTTCCCCAAAGCATTATAATTACAAAGCCCATGTTCATCCTGGAATCTGATAAATATTCGTCTCTCTCCCTCTAGATGATTTTCATTGCTTTACTTTTATAGTTGACTCTTCACCCATATGGAATATCTTTTTGCAGCGGGATGAGGGGGAATATTTTGAAGTACCATCTCGGATGGTTCTCTAATAAATAATTTTCCAATTAGATATACACGTATACATTTGTGATGCCGTCATGTTATGTCCCCAGCAGAGAAATGCAAACACCTGGCTTGCGTTTTGCTTCCCAAGCTGTGAGTGCAAGGAGGCAGCAAGGTGTGCCAAGCCCAGAGGGGCTGGGACATGGACCAGGTACCCATGAGGGTAGGGCAGGCCCTAGAGGAAGTTGGGCCAGCTCAGCCAGCTGGGCTTTAGTGTGCTGATGAGTGTCAGTCAGCATCCCAGACAGGGCCAGTCTCAGGGAGTCCCAGCCCCTTGGAGGGCGGCTGTCTTGGCAGGATGCAGGACCATAACTCCCAGGGCCAAGGAGCAGCCAGTAGATAGTGATCCTAGCAGACAGGTGGGGACTCCAAAGACACCTGTTCTAAAGTAAGAGACAAAATAGGGAAAGGTCAGGGCAGACAGTATCCCCAAAATGCCTAAAGACCCCTCTTCTGGAGGTGAAGGGGCCATCACAAAACCAAGCAGTCTGAGGTGAACATGCAGGCACACCAACAGCAAGGCTAACTGGATGCTGAACCATCCAAGGGTAAGTACTGTTCCCAACAAGTGCCCCTTCTGTGGGAAAGAAGCATCAAAGGACAGAGAGAAGCACCGTGGAACCGGGTAGGCCCTTCCTACTAAAAAGATATAACTCGTGGTCCCAGCAGGTGGTGTCACCAAGGGAGGCGAGCGCCAGGCCAGAAACCAGAACACAGGGGCCTCAGCCTCCACCAGTGGGTAGGTATGTGAGAGCAAGCCAGTGCGGGCGAGTCAGAAAAGCAGCCCAGCAACCGCCCATGAAAATTCCAGAGTGGCAGGCAGAATAACGGTCCCCAAAGAGTCCATGTCCTAATCCTACACCTTGACCCTGTTTCCTTACTTGGCACAAAGGACTCTGTGGCTGTGGTTGAGGGTGAGGCCTTAAGATGGGGAGATGACCCTAGACTATGCAGGTGGGCCCGAAAGGTAATCTCGTTGGTCCCTGTAAGTGAAAGAGGGAGGCAGGAGGATGAGTCAGAAAGAGGTTTGAAGATGCTGTGCTGCTGGCCTTGAAGATGGAAGAAGGAGCCATGCCCCAAGGAATGCAGCTTCTAGAAGCTGGAAAAGGCAAGGAAACAGATCCTCCCCCAAAGCCTCCAAAAGGAACCAGACTGCCGACACGTTGATGCTGGCACAGTGAGAGCCAGTGTGGGCCTCGACCTCCCAAACTGGAGGATGATAAATTCAGGTTGTTTGAAGCCACTAAATTTGTGGTAATTTGTCACAGGAGCCATCGGAAACCAATACACACAGTTAGATGAAGCTGTGAAGAGGAAAATATTATCCAACTCTACCCAGAAGCTGAATTCCTTTAGAATTCTGCCCAATAAAATTATCCACCTAAATGCAGCACTGTACACCCCAATTGTATCTTTCTAAAAACGAAATAAAAGATTCTGGGAAAGACAGAACTGTGATCTGCTTCTCAGATAAACAGATGTCTATTGCAGCTTGGATCACATGAAACAAAATATGCATTTCCATCGTCCGCTCCTGGCCACGTGCTCCAATCGCAGGGAGGCGGAGGGGGAAAATTTCTCTTTATCTCCTTGAATTGAATATTTAATGTTGGAAATTTCTTTTTTATTGATTTCTCTCAATAAGCTCCCCTGTAAAGATTACTATTATCCCTTGTTTTATTTTTATTTTTTATTTTATTTTTTATTTTTAAAGATTGGCACCTGAGCCAACATCTATTGCCGATCTTCTTTTCTTTTTTTTTTTTCTTCTTCTCCCCAAGGCCCCCAGTACATAGTTGTATATTCTGGTTGTAGGTCCTTCTGGTTGTGCTATGTGGGTCCCCACCTCAGCGTGGCCTGATGAGAGGTGCCACGTCTTCGCCCAAGATCCAAACCGGTGAAACTCTGGGCTGCCGAAGGAGAGCACGCGAAGTTAACCACACAGCCATGGGGCCGGCCCCTAGTGTTGGAAATTTGATGGTAGGCCACAAATAAGGATTCCGTGAGCTTAGAAAAAGGACAGTGTGATCCTCCATTAAAAAATAAATAAATAAAATATATCCCACAGAATAGAAGACATTTCAGAAAGTGCTTTATACATAGTAATTAACCATAGCTGAATTGTATGTTTTTATCAGAATGATTCCCAGAAGTGAAAGCATTTTTTAATTGACATTTCTGCTTTGTCAGCCTCTTTATGCGTTGTAAATTCTTTCAAAGAACGTAGACAGGGCACGGCTACAGCTGGGAGCATTTTATCCACGAGTCCCGAAACTAATGATTTCTGCATTTATTTGAACTACACAGATTTCCACTCATTGAAACCTAATCAAATTTTGCAATTTATCTCTGTAATAGACTTTTATATGAGGCTACACCAAGAAAATTTAGATCTTTGAAGAATGGGAAAAAGTAGCATATGGAAAATGTGAACATTAACTTGGTTGAAACTTGGTCAAGCAGAACTATGGGATGGCCATCGGTGGTTGTCTGAGATAATGTAGGATAAAACAAACGGCTTGCAGTAGTAACCAACCTGGCCCAGCAGGCTTGGAACCCCACCTTGTGTATGAGTCCTCATTTATACTTGGCTGTATGCCCTTTGGAAAATGATTTGGGCTCTCTGGTCTTCAGTTTCCCCTTTTATGATTAAACACGTGTTCGACTGTTTGCTAGTTCATTCTGTTTTGCTTCAATAGGCTGGAAGGGATGCAGGTCAGACACCACATCTGCTCTTAACACCAAAAAGCATGGAGTTCAACCAGCACTTGGCACACAGGAGAAACTCAGTGAATGATGTGACATGCACCGTTGGCGTTATTTGCTCAAAGTCTGCACCGCACTGGGTGGAGATGGTTGTTCCTGCTCCACATGGCGCTGCTGGGACTGGAGGATCACGATGGCTTCCCTCACACCTGATGCATCAGCTGGGCAGCTAGAATGGCTGGGGACTCGCCAGGCCTGGCTCACCAGCAAAGTGTTCAGACTTCTGGGGCCGGCCCCATGGCAGAGTGGTTGGGTTCGCCCGCTCTGCTTCGGCGGCCCAGAGTTTCTCCGGTTCAGATCCTGGGCGCAAACATGGCACTGCTCATCAGGCCATGCTGAGGTGGCATCCCACATGCCACAACTACAAGGACCCACAACTAAAAATACACAACTATGTACCAGGGGGCTTTGGGGAGAAAAAGGAAAAATAAAATCTTTAGGAAAAAGAAAAATTTTTTAAATGTTTAGACTTCTTATAGGTCGACTGCTTCCAGGAAAGCCAGAGGGGGCATGACCAAGCCTCTTCAGGCCTGGCTGGAAACAAGTGATTCTGCCACAGTCTGTGGTTAAAGCAGAAAGGAAACATGCTCCAGCCCTTGATGAGAGGCTCAGCAAGCACCTGCAGAGGGAAGGCTGGACAGCAGACGTCTACACACACCACCTGCTCCATGGGTGACCCCAAGTTCCAGTATTGCCATATAATTTATGGTAATACCCTCACATTTCCCAAAAGCTTGGGAAATTAGGCCTTTTGGTATGCTATTATATTAGTTTCCTATTGCTTCTGCAACAAATTAGCACAGATTTAGTGGCAAAACAGATTTTATTATCTTACTGTTCTGGAGGTGGGAAGCCTGAAATCAGTTTTACTGCACCAAAATCAAGGTGTTGGCAGGGCTAGTTCCTTCTAGAAGTTCTAAGAGAGAAACCATCTCCTTGCCTTTTCCAGATTTTGGAAGCTGCCCACACTCCTTGGCACGTGGCCCCTTCCACCATCTTGAAAGCCAGCAAAGGCCACACCTTCTCGCATTGCATCTCTCTGACACTGACTCTTCCCCCTTCCTCTTCCACTTTTAAAGACTCTTGTGATTACTTTGGGCCCCCCTGGATAATGGAGGATGATGTCTCCATCTCAAGGCCAGCTGGCTAGCAACCTTAATTCCATCTGCTGCCTTAATGCCCCCTTGTGATGTAACATAACATAGTCACAGGTTCCAAGGATGAGGACCTGGACATCTTTGGGGCCATTATTCAGTCTACCACAGTTATCATTTCAGGTACTTTTTAAAAATACTTTTTGATCACTTTGGATGTATTTTGGAAAAAAAAATATATTTCCATAAATATGTAGCCTCTTTCCTCCATTCTAATCTGCTAAACTTGTTAGACATATACAAAATATTTTTTAAAAAAGGCTCTGGGTGAGAGTCCAAGGGATTGTCTCTGCAGAATGTTCCTAAGCTTTAATCTAGGGGAGCAGAGTGAGAAAATGGGGCAATTAGGGAGTCAGGGTGAGGTTTGGAGCCCCCGGATTCTTGTCATGGGAACAAGCTGACTCCTCCACCCAGTGTCTGTGTGTCACTCCAAGGACCAAAGCCAGACACCAATGCTCAAATGCTCGGATGCCAGTGCCAACTCTCCTGCTCTCAGGGCAGCAGCTTGTCCAGCAGGCACTTCCAGGAGAACGTGTGACTCAGTTACTTCAGAGGCTATAAACATGACAAATGAAGAACTGGAAGAGGGCATTTTCCTCATTCAGAGGCAGAACATAACTTCCTGAGGTTTCACTGATAACCTGTTTAATGGTTGTAATAGAAATCTAAATATCTACTCCCATTGCTTTCCTATTACAAGGAAAGCAGAGAGAAGCCAAATACAACAATCCAAACTTGGTCATTTATTGAGGTCATTAAAGATAGAACTAAATTATTCTACTGAATAAAAAAATTAGGGAATGCAAAGTCACACAACCAGCTCATGTTGCAGACAAATCTACTGCACGTCTAGTGGTGGAAACAAAATAGAAAAACTACAGACAGTCTCTGACTTGAGATGGTTTGACTTACAATTCTTTGACTTTATGATGGTGCAAAAGCCATACTCATTCAGTAGAAATTGTACTTCAGATTTGAATCTTGATTTTTCCTGGGCCGGTGATATGTGGTACGATGCTCTCATGATACTGGGCACTGGCAGCAAGCTACAGCGCCAGTCAGCCATGTGACCCCAAAGGTGAACAACTGATAGCCTTACAACCATTCTATACCCACACAACCACTCCATTTTTCACTTTCAGTACAATATTCAATAAATTAAACCAAGTAGTCAACACTTTATTATAAAATATGCTTTGTGTTAGATGACTTTTCCCAACTGTAGGCTAACGTAGGTGTTCTGAGCACATTTAAGGTAGGCTGGGCTAAGCTATGATGTTCAGTAGGTTAGGAGTGTTAAATGCATTTTGGACTTAACGGTATTTTCAACTTACAATGAGTTTATTGGGACGTAACCCCATCATAAGTCAAAGAAGATCTGTATTTGAATGGTTTTTTAAAAAGGGAGAGAATGGCTAAGAAAAACCTTTTTGCATAATCCTGTCATCTTACCTGTATGCCCAAACCTGAGACTTGGTACTCTGCCTCGTCTGGTTAGCATAGGTATATAACATGAGTGAGACTACTGACATCAGCATAAAAACCACACACTGAGTTGGCTTGATAACTGGGTCACATTCCACAGGAACTTGACTTTCCAATCCAGGGAGGCAAGGAGGCTTCCCAGAGAGACTGTTGGACCACCAGGGCACTTAGTCTACCCGTCATTAGGCTGGGAGTGCAGGACATCCTATGCAAACCTTATCGTGCTCTGTAATGTGAGGCTCTGAGTCCTCATCTGACCTTCCACTTGGAGAGTTTCACATGGGATCAATTGCTAAGCAGCCCACCAGACATCCCAGACCCAGGCAGAGCATGTGACTCTGAGATTCAGGTATATCTATCAGCAGACGTGTCCAGTGATCTCTTCTGTGGACCTCCTGCTGCCTCTGTCTTTGTTACCCCAGCCTGATGTGAGCTGTTCCACCACTAAGTCATCTGTACACACAATCCTCAACCATAGGTGGCCCTGAGTTCTAAAATTCACAAAAAATGTGCCTCAGTTTGTATTAATGTTAATGTCCTGCTCCAGGGTAGACCAAGCCAGTCTCAAATGATAAATCAGAAAGAGAAACTACAAGGCTGGGTAACAGAGTTATTATCCCTTCCAATGCCAAATGCAAACCAGATGTTCTCAACCCACCAACCTGCTCCCTCCATCCTTATCCTTTTCTCACAGTTCCCAGGCTAAGAAACAATGCACAGCCCCATTTACAAGACATTCTCTATTGATAAAGATGGAGCTGATAATCAAAAATGTTGAAGTGGTCCTACTGTCATTAATTCAATCAAGTGATATGGGTACTATGTTAAGCAAGAACATTGGCTTAAGCATCAAAAGCTACAGAATTCTCATCCAAATCTACTTCTCTGAGCCCATTTCCTTCTCTATATAATTGAGATAAATGACTTTGGCTTTGATTGCTTCCTTCACAGTCATGTTATGGGGATCAGTGAGATCACAGAAACGAAAGTTTCTTGAAAAAGGAAAAGGATTATTATGAGCTTTATTGTAACACCTCTGTGTTACTTATATGTTAGCAGATCCAATAAAGAAAAAAATCACACTGAAGAAGTCAGAAAATAATTTGCTTCACTGGATTTATACTTCTTGGTTGACCAGAGGGCCTGGAACCTAACCATTCATCAGGAAAACTTGCCGGGTGTCAGAAGCAAGTATGGATTCCAAGGAGACGTGTGTTCGTGATCTTGACACAAACTTCAAGAGATCCTTGAGATTGTAATCTAAGAGATTACAGTTATGTTGTAATGTGTTTTATTTCTTAACTCTAAGAAAAATATTTTTTTAATTGATTAGCTTGCCAGTTCCAGCCAAGGTGGAGTAGTCTCATTTCCTCCCTAGTTTTCCCTCTTAAAAATATAAAATACTGGATATAACACAAAAAGTCAAACATAAAAACTTAAACATAGAATTACCTATGACAGCAATTCCACTTCTTGGTATATACCCAAAAGAATTGAAAGCAAAGTCTTGAACAGATATTTGTACACCCATGTTCACAGCAGCACTATTTACAATAGCCAAAAGATGGAAGCAACCCAAGAGTCCATCAACAGATTAGTGGAAAAACAAAATGTGGTATATACACACAAAGGAATATTATTCAGCTTTAAGAGGGAAGGAAATTCTGACACATGCTACAGCATGGATGAACCTTGACACATTATGCCAAATGAAATAAGCCAATTACAAAAGGGCAAATATTTTATGAGTCCACTCGCATGAGGTCTGTCTAGAGCCGTCAGATTCACAAAGACAAAAAGTAGAATGGTGGTTACCGAGGGTTTGGGGAGGGGAGAATAGGCTGTTATTATTTAATGGGGACAGAATTTCAGTTTGGGAAGATGAAAAGATCTAGATATGACGGTGGTGATGGTTGCACATCAATGCGACTATACTTAGTTCCGCAGGACTGTTCACTTAAAAATGGTAAATTTTGTGTTAAGAATATTTTAACAAAAGAAAAAACCAAACATAAGAAGACTTTGGAAAGTGGAAAGACTAAGGCAACTTCCTAGGGACCTTGAGACTTGAGGAACAACACAGCAGTGAGATCCCTGGGTTTTCTTTATGCTTCCATGTTATTCAGTCAGGGCACTGGAGAAGCATGCAACCTGGAACTACCAACAGGTGCAGACAAAAAGGCCCAAGAAAATCCTGAATTCTATAGGACTGGGAAAATGGTGATCAAAAACAGAACAGAAAGTCTTTGGACAATAATTGTTCTACTCTAGCCAAATATCAACAGAAAACTCCTTCACTCCCCAACCCCCACCACAGTATCAGCAGGGCTAACTGGGAAGCTGAACTTCTCCTCCAACTTATCAGCAATGAGGCAATGCTAGCACCATCCCATTTCCTATCCCTCATCCTGGTATGAGTAGGGCTGAGTAGGGAGATGAACATCTATCTCAACCCAGACCTGTGTACTGCACATAACCAGGATGAGTGACTTCTAAAGAAAGCAGACAAAATTGAATCCAGAAACTCTCAACACAATAGCCAAAATGTCCAGGATACCATTAAAAAACTACACATTGTAACAAGAACCAGAAAAATCATATCATGAATAAGAATAGACAACAGATTCTAAGAACATGACTCAGATGTTGGAATTATCTGATAAGGATTTTAAAGTAGCAATTATAGTAATTCTTCAATGAGCAATTTTTAACTATCTTGAAACAAATAAAAAAACATAAAATCTCAGCAAAGAGCTAGCAATTATAAAAAAGGAATAAACGAAAATTTTAGAACTGAAAAATATAATAAGTGAAATCTTAAAAACTCAATGGATAGTCTCTACAGAAGAATGGAGGGGACAGAGGAAAGAATCAGTGGACTGCAAGATATAAAAATATAAACTACCCTATCTGGACAGCAGAGAGAAAATAGACTGGGAAAAAAATGAGAGGAGCCTCAGGGACCTGTAGGACATCAACAAAAATATCTACCATTCATGTCATTAAAGACCCACAAGGAGATGAGGGAGTATGGAGCTGAAAAATATCCAAAGAAATAATGGCTGAAAATTACATGCTGAACAACATAAATCTATAAACTCAAGAAGCTGAGCAAACCCCAAACAGGATAAACTCAAATAAATTCATGCCAAAACGCATCAAATTTCTGAAAATGAAAGAAAAAGAAAACATCTTAAAAGTGGAGAGGAATGATGCATTACCAATAGGGAATAATGACTCAAATGACAGCAGATTTCTTAACTGAAACGAAGGAGGCCAGAAAGAAGTGACATGACATTTTCAAGAACTGAAAGTTCAATCCCAAATTCTATACCAAGTGAAAATATCCTTCATCAATGAAAGGAAGATGGGGCTATTCTCAGATGAGGGAGACTCAAAGAATGTGTCACCGGAAGACATACTCTTAAAGCATGGCTGAAGTTCTCCAAACAGAAAAGAAATAACAGAAGGATAACAAAGAACAATAAAATGGTTAAAAGTGGGAATATATTTCTCCTATCCTTCTCTTCATGATGTTTTAAAATTATGTTTGATAATCATAGCAAAAACTATAATGTCATCTGATGTGTGTTCAATTTTTGTAGAAGAAATATTGACAATTAGATTTAAAAATTGAGAAGGATAAAGACACCCAAGTGGAAATAGGGTTTTTACACTTCAATCAAAGTGGCAAAATGATGATACCAGTAGATAATTATAAGTTCCTTACACATATTGTAATACCTAAAGCAACCACTAAAAAAAACTGTACAAACATATGTTCAAAAATACTGCAAATAAATCAAAATAAAATTCTAAATAATGTAGAAATTACTTCTAGGAAGTCAAGAAAAAGGAAATAGAGGAACAAGAAAGAGCAAGAATAAATAAAGACAAATAATAAAATGACACACTTAAGTCTTAACATATCAATAATCATTAAATGTAAATGGTCTAAATACAGCAATTAAAAGACAGAGATTGGCAGAGTGGTTAAGAAAACATAACCCAACTATATGCTATCTATAAAAAAACTCACCTAATATACTTAGGAGTGGCTATATTAACATCAGATAAGGTAGACTTCAGTGCATACAAAAATATCAGGGACAAACAGGGATGTAATATAATATAATGCTAAAAGTGATCAAGAAGATGTAGCACTCCTAAATGTGTATGTACCAAATAATAGAGCTTCAAAATACCTGAAGCAAAAACTCATAAAACCTGGAAAAGAAACACTTAAAATCCACAATTAGAGCCAGTGACTTCAACACCACTCCCTCAGGAATTGATCATACAACTAGACAGATACACACACACAAAAAAAAAATCAGCAAGGATATAGAAAAACTTAATAACACTATCAACCAACAGAATTTAATAATGGCATAACTTGAAGATGTTGTGGATTCAGTTCCAGACCACCGCAATAAAGCAAATATTGCAATAAAGTGGGTCACATAAATTTTTTGGTTTCCCAGTGAATATAAAAGTTATCTTTACACTATAGTATCATCCATTAAGTGTGCAATGGCATTGTCTTTAAAAAACAGTGTACATACCTTAACTAAAAAATACTTTATTGCTAAAAAATGCTAACCATCATCTGAGCCTTCAGTGAGTCATAATCTTTTTGCTGGTGGAGAGTCTTTTAAAAAATGCAACATCTGCAAAGTGCAATAAAATAAGTTATGCCTGTACACATTCACAGAGCACTCCACACAAAAACAGTAGAATACGCATTCTTCAAGATAACTGGTTTTCAAATGTTTTTTCCCAGTCTGTACCTTGTATTTTCGTCCTCTTAACATGTCATATTTGTGCAGTTGTGCAAATCTATATATGGGACAAAATTGTATTGAACTATACACATGCACACACATGAATGAATGCATGTAAAAAAAGTGATGAAAACTGAACACAGTCACTAGTCTAGTCTAGTATTGTACTATAGTTGTTGCTTAAGGCTGCCATAACAATGTACCACAAATTGGGTGACTTAAAACAACAGAAGGGGCCCGCCCGGTGGCACAGTGATTAAGAGCGCATGTTCCACTTCACCCCGGGGTTCGCCGGTTCAGATCCCGGGTGCTGACATGGCACTGCTTGGCAAGCCATGCTGTGGTAGGCATCCCACATATAAAGTAGAGGAAGATGGGCATGGACGTTAGCTCGGGGTCAGTCGTCTTCAGCAAAAAGAGGAGGATTGGCAGTAGTTAGCTCAGGGCTAAACTTCCTCAAAAAAAAAAAAACGAAAAACCGAAATTTATTGTCTCACAGCTCTGGAGGCCTGAAGTCTGAAATTGGTGTGTCAGCAGGGCTGTGCTCCCTCTGACACCTGCAGGGGAGAATCCCTCCTTGCCTCTTCCCAGCTTCTGGTGGTTTGCTGGCAATCCTTGGCATTCCTTGGCTTGAGCTGCATAACTCAAATCTCTGCCTTTGTTATCACATGGAATCCGCCCTGTGTGTCTCTGTCTTTACATGGTCATCTTCTTGTAAGACACCAGGAGGAGCCCATCCTACTCCAATATGACTTCATCTGAAGTAATTACATCTGCAACAACCCTATTTCCGAAGAAGTTCATGTTCTGAGGTCCTGGGACATTAGGACTCCAACATGTATTTTGGAGGGGAAACATAATTCAACTCACAATGTGTAATGCCAATTATATGTAAATTCTGTTTTGGATATTGTACTACAGTTATATAAAATATCAGCATTGGGGGAAGCTAGGTGAAGGGACATGGGACTTTGTACCATTTTGCAATGATATTTTTTTCCTATGAATCTATAATTACATCAAAATAAAAATTCTTAAGAGATGTTTTGCTTGATAAACAGAGATCAAGTTGGAGGTCTGACTCCATTTTCCATCTTCACTGGCACATTTTGGGGCTTTACATTTCCAACTGTTTTTGACACGGAATGAATTTTCTCCTGTGTGTTTCCTGTGGTTTATCCTAAGTGTTTTCTGAATATATAGCATATTTTTAAATACGCTGCTCAGAAGCCTTGAGACCTTGGTGATTTCCTTCTCATTGCAATCCTTCCTAAGAATTTCACAAGTAAATCACCAAGCCTCCTAAGCAATGATGGTCAACAATTTCTCAACCCTGCATATGGGAGAAAGCATTATAATTCTAAACAATGTTCCCTCCTCTCTAGTCTCGAGTTACTGTGGTCTGGGCCTGGGGAAATGGTGATGTTTTCTTGACCTTCTTTAGGGAAGGCTTGGGAGAGCATTCCTGATTTCAAGCAGCTGGGCTCTGTGGTTCCTGTAAGGTCCTGGAAATTATCTGATAGGAACTAGGAACATAGCTATGTGGAGTGGAGCCCACCAGAGAAGCACCATGGGACCCAAACTTTCTCCTTCCTTCTCGCTTATTCAAGTGCAAGGAGCCAGAGGGGTTGACCTTGGGGAAGATAAGCTATAGCCCAGAGCCTAGGGTTTGTCAACCATACCATGAACCTATTGCTCATTGTGTCTGAAGAATGGGAGCCCAGGATGCAGGCCAGTGAAGAAGTCAGGCAATGGCAGAGAGAGGGAGGAAACCTGACAGCTGTGATAAAAACCTAACCAACATGTGGAGGGAGATAGAAGTAGGGTTACTGCATTAGTTTTCTATTGCTGTGTAACAAATTCTCACTGACTTAGCAGCTTGAAACCACACGTGTTTATTATCTTACAGTTTCTATAGGTCAGAAGTCTGGGTAGGGTCTCTCATAAGCTTTTGGCTGAGGAGCATTTCCTTCTGGAGTGCAGGGTCTACTTCCAAGTGCACATAGTTCTTGGCCAAATTCAGTTCCTTGCAACTGCAGGACTGTGGTCCCAGCTTTCTTGCCCACTGGACGTCATCAGTTAGAGGCTGCTCTCTGCTCCTAGAGGTCACGCTCAGCTCCCCGCTCATGGCCCATCCACAGGCCCTCTCACATCGTGGCAGCTTACTTCCTCAAGACCAGCAGAAGGATCTCTCAGGTTTGGAATCTCTCTTCAGGAAGGGCCTAATCTCATTTAAGGGCTCAGGTGATCTCCCTGTTGATTATTCAAAATCAACTGATTAGAGATCTTAATTTCATCTGCAAATTGACCTTCACCTCTGCAATCTAATCCATCATATTCATAGTCTTGCCCTCACTTAAGGGGAGGAGCTTATTTGGGATGTGTACACCAGGGGAGAGAAATCTTTGGGGACTCTCAGAATTCTGCCCACTACAGGTGTGGGACGCTAAGAGCAGGGCCTGAGACGCTAGGTCCAACACTGGCTTAAGTCTAGGACAGGACAGCTGGCAAACTCTCCAACAGAAGGCAGAGAAGGAAATCAAGCAGAGCCCAATTTCAAATTAAACCCATGTGGAAAGGGGCTGGGATAAACTAAAACTCAGACACTCTGCAGCACCGTAGGTCCTGAGACAGGTGGGTACTGATGGACACCAAGGGCTATTCAGGAGCCCAGGGTCCTGGCAGTAGCAGAGCATGGCTAGCTTCTGAGCCATGCCAGCATTTGACACATAGGTCACCCAAACCTTCTCAGAAGGGAAGGCCAACAATTTCTCAACAGGGCATGTGGGAGAGGTTGCCATAATTCTCAAAAACGGCCACTTCTCTCTAGTGGGGCCTGGACATGGAGAAACAGTGGCATTTTCTGACCCAGGTTGGGAAAGACAGCTGCTGACATTCTCACCACCACACCAGTCGGAATCAGCTCAGGCACAGGCTGGCCTGGGCCTACAGATGGTGGAAGATGGGGGCACTTCTCACAGACTCAGATCCTGGGAATTGGGAAAGCCAGCAGGATTAGAAACACGCTTTCCTAAAAAGGAGCTCTCTTGTTCTCACAGATTTTGAGGAGCCATCTCCCATAGTCCAAGTGGAGAATGGTGCAATGGGCTGAGTTACACGCAGGTCTGATGTGCTGGGCCAGCGGCACAGAGATGCGGTAGTCCCCCTTACCCACGGAGGATACGTTCCAAGACACTCAGTGGATGCCTGAAACCGCAGATAATACTGAATCCTACATATACTGTTTTTTCCTATACATACATATTTGAGGTGCAACAGCAAAACTAGCATGAACTTCTTTTTCCTTCTTCACAATTTCACAAATAGAAGATTTGTTCTTACCGTAGATCTTAGCAACCTCAGCATACAATTTTTTTTCTTTCCTTATTAAGTCAGGAACTTTCACATTTTCACTTAAAGGAAGCACTTTATGGTTTCTCTTAGGCATACGTGAATTGCCAGCATTACTAATCTTGCACTTTGGGGCCATTATTAAGTAAAAGGAGGGAACACAATCACTGCAATGCCGCCAACAGTCCATTTGATAACCAAGACAGCTCCTAAGTGACTAACAGGCGGCTAGCGTAAACAGTATGGCTCCGCTGGACAAAGGGATGATTCAAGACCTGAGCAGGATAGAGGGAGACTTCACCATGATTCTCAGAACAGCATGCAGATCTTAATTTTATATTTATAAAACAGAGACAATAACGCATGTATTAAAACAAAAATGCTTGTAAAAGCAGTCAGGAAACTGTAAACCATCACCCAGTGAAGGTCTGACTGTTACTATAACATTTTAACAAATGGGCAGCTTTAGTGAATAGAGATAGTTTTGCTTTACATGCAGACAAATTGCCCTGCTGTCTCATTGACCATATACGTGACTAAACTGAAAGCAGACTGACATATGGTTTTCTTTCACATCCCCATGCCGAAATATATAAGACTGGCAAGTACAATTTGCCGTCTCTAAGATTTAAGACGAGTAAGACAAAGGGAGATCCCAAGTCAATGAAATCCACGTTCAAGGCACAGTTGCCCTCAGCTCTGTGACCTGGTCCTCTGTGTGTCTCCTCTCCATGCCTGTGTCCTTGGAATTCCTCAGCCGAAGCAGACGCCAGGAGGGAGGAGGCCATGAAGGATAAGCAACAGGAGTGGAATCCACCGGCCTGGAGCAGGGAAGGGACCTCACTGGAGCAGGATCTGCAGGTCCAGGTTCCAGGCCCAGCCCCTCGCACCCCTGTAGCTACTCTTCCATGTCCTCCAGGAGGAAATACCACCCCCCACGTTGCTGAGATGAGGCAGCCAGTGCAGGCCAGGGGCCACAGTGGGGCCTCCAAAGGTGATATACAGACATTGTCTCCAAAACACAAGGAATGTGAAAAGGGAAGCTAGCCACGTGCATTCAGTCTCATTCTGTTGAATGACTACTCACTGAGTGGCCACTAAATACATCAAAGTCACATGGGGTGGGGGAGGGCATTAGAGGAAATGGAGGGGAATTAAGTCGACACACGTATTGGTTTACTGGGGCTGCCATAACAAAATACCTCATACTGGGTGGCTTAAACAACAGAAATTTATTTTCTCACAATTTTAGAGGCTAGAAGTCTGAGATCAAGATGTTGGCCGATTTGGTGTCTTCTGAGGCTCACTCTCCTTGGATTGTAGATGGCTGTCTTCTCCCTGCGTCCTCACGTGGTCCTCCCTCTGTGTGAGTCTGTGTGCTAATCGCCTCTTCTCATGAGGACACCAGGCATATCGGGTTAAGGCCCACCCTAATGACCTCATTTTACCTAAACTACCTCTTTAAAAGCCCCACCTCCAATACAGTCACATTCTGAGGTGCTAAGCGTTAGAACTACAACATATGAATTTGGGGGGGTGCACCATTCAGCCCCTAAGTCCACCCCAGCCTAAGAGTGCAGCACCGGTCAGTGCATCACCCCACAGATGCCCACACTCCTTCTCTGCTGACATCCAGTGCCCTTCCAAAAGTGACAGGAACCTACTGGGCAGTGGAATGTCTCCTCTCACTTGGAGAGCTGATGCTCCAAGGGTCTATCATTGTAACCATGGTAACATGTGCTTCAGAGAACTTTAGGGAACAATAAAAGGGAAGAAACCCTGGAGGTCAGTTTGTTAAAACACCCAGCGTGACACTCCACTGGCCTGGTCACTCCTCTCAAATGAGGCTCTTGGGTGGGAAGTATGAGATGGAGCTGCCATTCAACCAACTGGCCAAGGGGCAAGACTGTGAGTTGGGCCTTGTGTCTGCTACCTCAGAGGGCCCTGCTTTGTCCTCACGTCCTGAGAATGGAACCCAGCAACAGATGCAGATGGCTTGCTCTTGTCGGCATTTGAAAGTCACTCTTAAATTCAACGTAGTGACTTGTGCTGAGAATTTCCAATTCAAAGAGGACCAATAGAAAGGATGATTTGGCCCCCATTCATTGGGCACCTCACAAGTCATTCTACTCCTAGACAGAGAAACTCACAGGAGTGGGGAGACATTCACAGGGGAAGGCACAGTCACCACACTGAGCCAGAGTTAGGTGATAGGACATAAGTGACTGAAGCCCAGGGCATCATAGGGACCTAATTATTAGGTCGCACAAACCAGGCAGCAGCCATAGCCTGTCCTCCTGTGGAAGAACCTGGGGCCAGATTAGAAATACTGGAGAGGCAAACACATCTGTGCCGAAAGGGGGCAAAGAGGCCATGTCCCTTCCTGGGCTTCCTAACGAGGAAGCAGCACAGCAAGTCTGCAGAGCCACAGCCGTGCTGGCAGCACCCACTCTGTCCCTGGGGGCACACTCTATCTCCTGGCCATCTGGTCAGAGGAAGGCATCTGAGAAGTCACTGCCATCAGAGTGAATCCTGTCCTTGAGCACCTGCCATGAGAAGTAGTCACATGGTGAGAGGAACCCTCAAAAACAAAGCGTCCCTAGTTGTGGGACACAGCCAGGCCTTGCTGTGCTCAGACTCACCCCACTATCGGCCTGCAAGGGAATCTAAGCTTGAAGATAATGAAGTCCCCAAACCAGCCTGTGTTCTGTGAGTACCTGTGTACATGAACTTGCTAGGAAGAATCGGACCTGATCCCTGAGCCAGCCTGAAAGAGAGGTAGAGTGGCATGCGGGTGAGCCCCAGTCAATGGCCCACCACAAAGAGAACCACTGGGCCTATGTCCTAGGCATTTATCCCAGGGATTAGGCTGGACGCAGTCCATGTGAGGTTGCTGCTTCTGTATCAGATGCCCAAGCCTGGAGCCTGTGGGAAGGATGATGGACACGAAATGTAGGAAGCATGAGAAGAAGGATCCCCTTTTGGCAGCACCAGACCAATAAGGACCAACTGGAACTGCTTTGATCTCTTGTTGGAGAGACTGGAGCAGGAGGTGCAGCAGGACCCTGGAAGCTCCACTGGTGGCTGCCGCAGCAACAATGATCTGTACTGACCTCTAAGAGGGTAGGCTGCTCCTTAGCAGTGACTTTCCACATCTCATGTAAAGTGTGGTCCACACTCTCTTGGAACAATTCAGAGAATTGTTGAAACAACTGAGCACAGAATTCTGGGGAATAACATTTCAGCTTAGCTAAGGTGACACATATAAATCCACCCAACAGGTACCGTGACCCAACCTAAGAAGTGACTGTTTCTCCTAGGAGGACAGAATCTAGGAGCTCTGGGATGCAACTGTAGGGGATCCAAGTGCCCTTTTAAAACGGGGTCAGGAAGGTTCCACGAGGCAGTGACATCCAAGGTGGTTTTGGAAACAAGGTGGGATCCTGGACATGGGGCCTGAGATGCAGCTGGCCCAGGGACAGGGTCCTACAGAGAGTCACAGGCAGCAGCATAGAACAGGAGCGGACAGAAGCAGTCTCCGCCTGCAGAGCTCAGAGAGGATGGGGGCGCAGAGATGAGCCTTCTGCTTTCTCCCCCAGGGCAAATAGGCAGACATAAAAAATGCTTTACAGGCATGAAGTTTCCTATTCCCTTGTGTGAAATTAAAGTCTTTGGACTGGAACCACAGTATCTTTTTTTAAGATCATGTTTCAGATGGTCCATTTTAGGTCTTGAACTCCCTGTGATACCTTACTTTATTTTTCCCCAATCTTTTACTACACTAAGTAAATATTAAAACATACATGAGGCTCAGATCTCCTTTCATTATTCATCAAGTGTAGCTGGCTCAAAACGTGAGGGGATTATCTTTTGTCTGCAGCCCTAATAAGGTTGAACCTCCATCTTTTCATATTCTCTCTCTCCAAACTTTTCCTTACCTCCCTCCTCCTTTTCACCAGTACGTCCTTAATTTTTCATTTTTTATTGCTTCTTACACCAAAAATCAAAAAGTATTATAATATTTTTAAAAACAAAAATAAAGGACATGTAACAAAAGAAAAGCAGCTGGCACATTACCATTTAACTAGGATCAAAAACTGTCTTCCAAACCTGTGTTCCCCTGGTCCCTTCCACATGCATCCTTAGTTGTACCTGGTGGGTTCAGGAAGGAGTATAATTTTCTACTTTATTCGCTTGATAATATCTCAGAGATTTTTTCTCTAAGATATTTGCCAAATTGGCTTCCCTGTTATCATTTACAACCAGGCTGCAGTTTTCAGGGAGTAAGCTAATGTCCATTTTGGTGAGGGAGAAGCCTTGGCTGGTGCTCCAGTGTTGGGAGCTGTGGGGGAAAGTGCTTTAGCCTGATGTGATCCTCAGAGAGCCACCCTTCTCTTCCTCGTGGGCAGTGATAGCTAGATCCAGGAGAATTCCTTTGCCATTCAGACACTAGCCTCTTAACATGCCTGAAATGACTTGAGGAGTTTTTCTATAAAGAGGTGTAAGGAAAGGAGAGTGGTGGCTAAGGTGCTACTGAGCATTTCCCTAACCACATCTCATCCCCGTATCCCCTCCCCGGAGTGGCTCACCAGGACTTGCAAGGTGAAGAGGTTTTTGTGTTCCTCACAAGGAAGACCTTGAAGGATCTGCATGCACAAAGGGAGGAAAGAAAACTAATATTTTCTTATTAAATTTTGCACCTAAAACCCAAATCTATAGTTTTATAAAGTGATCTTTTAAAATGCTGAACCTGGAACAAAAAAGACATGAGACATAGGAAACAAAAAGTAACATGGTAGATATAAATCCAAATATAGCAACAATATTAAATACGAATGGATTAAACAATCCAATCAAAGACAGAGATTGTCAGATTGGATTTAAAAAAGACAAGATTCAATTATATGCTTTCTGTAAGAGACCTACTTTAGATTCAAAGGTACAAAAGGGCTGAAAGTAACAGGATAGAAAAGATATATCATGCAAACAGCAAGTGTAAGAAAGCTGTAGTGACTATATTGATATCAGACAAAATAGACTTTAAAACAAAAAGTATTACTAGAAAAAATAGAAACATTTTATAATAAGAATCAGAAATATATACCACTATAAACATATATGCACTAAACAACAGAGCCCCAAATCATGTGATGCAAAACTGATAGAAACGAAGGGAGAAACAGACAACTCAACCATAATAGTTGGAGACTCCAGTACCCCACTTTCAATAATGGGGAGAACAACTAGGCAGAAGGCAATTGAGGACTTGAACACTGTAAAATGAAACCTTTGCAAGTGAAGGAAACCTTTTACAAGTTCTTAAGAGAGGAAAAACAACCTCCGAAGGGTGACATGGAGGAAGAGGGGGTGCTAGATGTGGGTTGGGAGATCTAACCTTGAGCCTTGCTGGGCTGTGCACTAACTAGGTGGCCTAGAGCTATTTACCAGAAGTCTCTGAGCCTTAGCTTCCTCACACATTAAATGAGGTGAGAATGCACTGCTCGTAGAGCTTTCACGTGGATTTCTAAAATGAAGTACATTAAGGAAATTAATTCCTAGGCTGTGCAGTGCAATCCAAATGCAAGACATGCTGATCCTGGGCCTGTTTGCCCTCAGAGCCATTCCAAACCCTTCCCCTCTCAGCATTATGGGGATAGAGCTTCAGGGAAGGAGGGGTCAACCCTTTCAGGCTGTGTTTCCTGGACTCCTCTGCCAGCTGGTTTCTGACAGGATTCACCCAGACAGACATATTAGTAGAGAGAGTGCAAGAAAGAGAGAAGCCAGGTTATTTCTCCATCACCATTTCCCCACACCTAGGTGGTATCTCTGGCAGTCTTCCCTGGGTCTCCAGCTCCTTCCAGACAAACCAAGTTCTCAGCTTTCATAGGATGACCCTCACACCTGGCCCCTTTTGGTCCCTCTCACCCAGTGGGGTTGCAGGACCCTCCAATGTCTCTGTGCTCTGGGCTCACAGTCCTCCTGTCACCTGGGTAACCAGTTTCCTCTGCTATAAATACTTAGAGTGGCCTCTCTTTCTCTGATTGCACCTTGGGTAATTAGAAAGATTTTGTATCTGGGGCCCAGCCCAGTAGCATGGTGGTTAAGTTTGCATGCTCCACTTCAGATCCCGAGTGCAGACCTACACACCACTCATCAAGCCATGCTGTGGCAGCATCCCACATACCAAATGGAGGGGGATTGGTGCAGATGTTAGCTCAGGAACAATCTTGCTCACCAAAAAAGTGTTTGTTTCTAAACTATGGAAAGTGTGAAGATAGAGACCCTGTCTTTATTTCAACTGATATTTATTGGGTTTTTGTTATTTGTTAGACCTTGAGCCAGGAGACAGAGATGAAGCAGCCAGACAGGGGCCTGTACTCCTGAATGCAGTCTTACTCCTCTTCACTCTGCCACAGAGCCTGGCACAGAGTGAGCGTCAATGCGTGTTTGTGCCTAGAGGGCTATTTAAACAGAGCTGGCACTTACTGCATGCTCTCTGTGCACAACTCCTTAGCCTGCTGTAAATACATTTTGTATTTGATCTATACAACCCCCTAGGAGAAACTGAGGCAGTTTGCATGGAAAACCAGGGGGTACGATGGGAACCCATCCTCTTTACCACCTTCCCCACTGCTGATTCAAACTTACCAGGGTACCAGCTGACCAGCAGTCTCCTTCCAATCTCCTGCAACAACCTACATGAAACGAAAGCAGAATGCAGATAGCTAAGTTTGGGGGGCTCTTATTGGGGATCGCTTTTGGATTCTGAATGTGCGACACCATATGCTGTTGAAGTTTGAGTTCCCCTGAGCGGCTGTTTAGATGCTCCTCAGCCCCCACGTGAAGGAGGTGCCCCCATGGGTTTTAACTACATGGCCGCACTGTTTATTCTTCTACTCTTCCTTTTTACACTTCAAGTGATCTTTGGGCATAAAGCCGTGGGGACAAGTCACGGGACACTGAATATGTCCAAGGTGACTAACATCTTGGGACATTTTAGAACATTTTTGTATTGTTTACATTAAAAGAATATGTATTTTATTTCATAACACAGAACTGGCATTTGACATGTTGAGTCAAAGTAAGTCACCGGTGAAGTTCCTGAATTACAGCAGGCAAGTAATTAGTCCCTGGAGGCCTGTTGCTTCAACAGTTTTCATTTATCTCTTTTCAAAGAACAATGTGGGGTTTTTTTTTCTTTAAATCTTAATACCCACTGAAACCCCGCGCCCTATAGCACCCTTCCCCACACACATGCCCAGCCCTTGTCCATCTCCAGATTCAGCCAAGACCGTGCACTGACCTCAACATGGGGCTCCAGCTTTGATGGCTGCTCCTCAAGTCCTCATGGGTCAATTTTCCACAAGTCAACAAGTTGATTTTATTTGCTGATAATATTCACTCTGTTTCACATTCTAGCTTATAGTTGTGTTGCTGCTGATTGTCCAAATACTTTACAGAGAGAGAAAGATGACATTTTTACCAGAATAGAGTGCAACGCAGAGGCCAGGCTCAGGGTCACAAGTGCAGCAGTACAACTTTCCTATTTATGTAAAAAGGAAACAAACATTTCCGGGTTTGGTTGTCAAGCTCAGGACACCACCGATGGGGACGGCGCTGCCTTGGTGATTCGCAGAGCAGGAGGCACTTTCATTTCCAATGTGAACAACAAGTTCTACTTTGTTAATACCTCTTGGGTTAAAATTACTGATAAATACGACAGAAACATTAAAACCTTAAGTGTGTAGTTGCCTTTTTAAGTCTCGAGGACATTTAAATGGAATAACGCAACCATTTGCTATTTTTTAAGATATGGGTTTATGAGGATGGGGAGGTTATTTTTCCATACAATAAACTTACCAATTCAGACAAATTGAGGACAAGGATAGTTTAAATCAACTTAAATTCTGCATTAAAAGTGTTTTAAGCATTTTAAGTATTTCCAAGTTGACACACTAACTCAAACCAGGTTGGCAAAACGTATCCTTTGTTAAAACAAAGAGGTCTTTAGTGGTGATTTGTGGATAGCTTTGGGGTTCAGAACAGAGAGAAGTTACTCAGATTCTGAGCTGATTTCTGATAGAAGGAAACAGGGAAAGCTTCATGCTGAAGCTGACATTTTAAATAAGTGAGACACAGGAGCGGCAGGAAGGTCATTCCCGAGGAAGACGTTGCCATTCGAAAAGACACAGAAGCAGGAACACAGGTAGATTTAGAGAAGGGTAGGATTTCCTACATGGTGAGCATACAGAAGGAAGGGTAGAGATGAAATGAGAAGGAAATTGGGATCAAGCCATTTTTCTTAGGATCGCCTTGATTTTGTTAGGAGCACTTCACTAAAAGATCCACATAGAGAAAATAGCTAATGAATGCTATTTTGCCCTGTAGTCATTCCTAGAGCTCAGTTTTCTTTTTCCCTGGGAAGTTATGGGACACTCGGGGTGCACATCTGGGACAACACAGGCAGAGGAAGTTATCTGGGATCCTGGATCAGGTATTGAACCCTACCCGCGGTTCTGGTGTGGGCCACTGAGTCGGAGATGCTAGGAATCGAAATATGCTCAGGGTGCAGCTGATGAGAGAAAATGTGGCCAGAAGTGAGCATTGGGTCAATGCACGGATGTGCCCAGGTAGGGCCTGGCCCATGCTGGCTTCCCTGGGACTACCTCTCAGGATGGAAGGAGCCGTCCTTTGAGGCAGAAGAGAGTCATCCCTTCAAAGTGGCCAGAAGCAGATGTCCCTGATTGGCTGACCAATGACGGACAAAAGTGACCAGACAGAGAGGGCAGGACAAAGGCTATGGCTCAGGTGCAGCTGTTGGAAGCTGCTGCTGTGGCCTGGAACCACAGGGCTGCAGGGCCCTCTTCAAGATGCCCTCTCTGCTGACCAAGGTTGCTCCAAGACCAGCAGTGAGCTCAGCCAGGCTGGGAAACCCAAGTGCTTCATAGTCTTGGATGTCCTCTGCCTTCCAAGACGGTTTTCCCCATGGAAATCGTTCTGTTCTGTTCTCTTACTGCGAGCTTCACCAAGAACAGAAATCAATGAAGCCTTCCCCAGCCCACCCAAAGAACTCCCAGACTGAAGCCCTAGATATGCTTGAACTGCACCAAGACCCTCCAATTCATAACTTGGAAAAACAACCTTATGGAGAGCATTAGACACACTGCTGGGAACCTCTGGATGTTGAAAAAAGGGAAGACCACTCATCAGACTCAGTTATCACAACCATTCTCTTTGATTCCACTTCAAATTCCAAGCATAGTTTAGCCTCCATGGTTACATGAAGTAAATGGGGGTGCATGTGGGTATATGTAGGTATGTGGGTGCAGCGTTTCATTTTTTCTTTCAGGTCTTGAGATAGGATTAAAAAGCCACTAAACTCAAAACATAGGCCAGAATTTCAGGATGTGATACTTACCTGGACGTTTGTGGCCTCCAGAGATTTGGAGCCAGTCTTGAGTTGGGCTTCCTCCCTATCAGCATTTAGCTTTATCTTCATAAATTACCTCCCTCAGAACACAATTTTTCTGTGCGTTCTTAGCTCTGTTTGTCTCCCATAAATCAACTGCAGGTCTGTTTAATTATCCCTCAGCAATTTTAAACAACCAACATTTTTAATGAGGCAGAGAATGAATAAGGCCAGAAAGTAGAATTTTAAGGGTCCATTGTGGGTCACTCTGTATATTTTTCAAAGTCAGACGTTCCTGAGATAAGTCACATGTTACCCAGATCTCAAGGCTTGGCCAATGTCCTTTCCCACTGCGTGACCAGTGAAACCCTTGGCCATCAGCAGGCTGCCTTTTGTCAATGGCCTTGAAGTGTGTCAGTTGCTATAAACACGCATGATGAATGAGTGTTTTGGTTATGTGAGGAATTCAGTCACCTTGGCTCAGCCTGTGAAAGTGGCAGAGCTGTGGATAGCTGAACCAAGGGACTATGCCTACCACCAGAGCCCAGGCTGTTGGTGTTTGAATGTCACTAACATTGAGACTTTTCCTTGAAATCCATAAATTTCTCCATCTGGTTTTAAGATCAATGTGATAGCTCAGTGAAATAGCCCACAATCCCCTCTTGCTTGTGGGAAGCATCCTTGTGACTTTGCTAAAAGGTGGACGGACCTAGCTTCACTAGCCCTGCTTCAAAGAGGGAAGACTCTCACCTGTTGGCACCAATCTGCCAAAGCCAGCAGGACGTTCTCAGGTGAATATCTCCACTCTCTCCTACCCTGCAATGGACATGGGCTGGCAAGATATTGCTCAGCCAGGCTGCAGGTGAGGGCAGCACACTTTTGCACAGCTGTATTTGTGCAATGCTGAGTGCCTGGGTGCAAGCTGGGGACCACACACAGATCTAAGGGCCAGTCCTTGCAGCTGAATGGCCAGACCACAATCCAGCAGATGGGTAAGGCTGAATGGGAGGCAAGGAGGCAAAAGAGAAGTGGAAATTGGTTTCCACTTCTGAGAGGAGAAAGGCACAAGGGGACAAATAGATTCCTGAGGGCCTTTCAGAAATTTTTGTTTGTTTAGGACATTCTTATGACCACAGAAATGGGAACAATTCTAAGACGATTGCCTTAGCAGAAGCTTATTACCACGGCCGCCTTTCCTCCGACCCCTCACCCTTCTATTCCATCGCTTCATGTGCCCAGATACCATGCTGAGCTCCATACATCAAGTGTCTCAATTAACCCTCAAAACCACCCATTTTACAGGTGAGGAAAACAGAGTACTGAGGGCTTGAACAACGTGCCAAAAGGCACCCTGCCCCTTACGGAGCTAAATTCAGACCACAGTCCAGGCCTATTCCACAGCCCAGCTTGGCTGCACCCGGGGCTCACTGGCCCCTGTCCTGGCGTGAAGAACGTGGGATCCTGTCCTTCAGGGCATGTCTCTGTCTGTTTGTCTCAGCTGACCTCTCTGAACCTGAAGTTGTTTCTAATTAAGGAGAAAATTTAACAGAGTGTTTATGAATCATGGCTCTCAAATCAAATGCATCAATTAGGGTCCCAGCTATATGACCTAGGGAAAGACCCACCCACTCTGCATCGCAGGTGAGTCACTGTCCAGGTGGGACTCACGGCAGAACCTATCCCAGCTGGGTTGTAGAGATCACTTAGGCGAAGCTATTAGAAGAGAGGGTGGCTCACAACATGCGCTCTAAAAATTGGCTGTGGTAACTAGTTACTCTTTCATGTCTACTCTTGTTTCTTCCTTCACCCTCCTTGCAAGAGAACAGCAAAGAGCTTGGGATTTCTGTCGATTTACAGAAGTTACTGATTATGTCACAGCTGTTTACTCGTGGCCCAAGGATACTGGGACAAGTTAGAAGCCCACACAGAAATCCAGGAAATTGTTATTTTGATCTTTAATGTGAGTTTTCTTGCCAAGTTAAGTAATCTTTGCAGGCCCTATAATATGTTAACATTTAGGGAGGGAGTTTATTAACTGCTCTAATCCATTTTTAGTAAGGCCCATTACCAAATACAGAGTTAAGTCTCCAATTAAAGCTTTCCATTAAAGAATGAAAGCTATTTGCCAAACCAGAAGAAGAAAAGACAACTTCTCATAGTTTTAAAGTTTAGCTTCCTGTAAATGGTAGTCTCCTCACAGGCATGAGTCAACTCATTCAATGTTTCAGTTTATCAACTATGAAGCGGAGAACATTCTGGAAACCTAGACAAGACAGTACCTTCTCAATAAGGGATCTCAGGTGGTAACTTGGACACACACACACTCACACTCAAATAGTTACTCTAGTATCCTAACATCTAAAGCCAGTGTACATGCAAAGTTTTAGGAGAAAAAAAAGAAAGAAGACCCTGATTTCTTTGGTCTCAGAAACTCCTAGAAGGCAGACTTCTTAGGAGAAGTTGTTTCAGTTGGGCTTTCAAGTTTCTGTACAGTTTTTCTGGATTGAAAAGACATAGAAACATTCTAGGCCAAGTTAAATGGCTATGCAAAGACATGGAGGTTGAGAATTGTGTGGGTTCCTGCCAATGATGAGACATTGTGAGCATCTGTGTCCCAGAGATAGCAGACTAGGGAGATAATGCTGGAAGAGAGTCTGAATGCCATGTTATAGAGTTAGGAGTTTATTCTAACGGGTGTATTCATGTCTGACCCCTCTCTGTAAAACCTCTTGCCCTGACACTTCTGGGCTTTCAGAACCGTGTGGGGAGCCATGGACAGAGCAGGCAGGAGACACTGAGCTGTTGGCCATGCGCTGCCTTAGGAGAATGCCAGGGTGCCTTCATCACTCTTCCTCAGTCTCCTTGATTTTACCTTCACTTCTGACTGCGAAGTGTTTTCTAAAGCCCTCCTTGCTAACCAGGGAGGCATGATTCTCCCTTTCGATGAACCCAGAGATCTTTGCTAAGGAGTAAACTCTTCCTGGGTTCCCTGATCCCTTCAAAATTCTTGGATGATGGAAATTCCTAATAAGCTAAGGTTTCCAGAGTGGCAGAGAAGGGAATACAGGGCACCATGCACAGCACCTTCAGAGTCCCGGAGATGAAGTAGACCAAGCAGAGAAGTGAAATGAAGACCCACAGCCATTCTGCCCCCTTTTAGTCCGGTCTGTCCAATAGAGAAACTGTTCATGGCCACTGGCAACATCCTCTGCATAGGGACAAAGAGCACCAGAGAGAATACAGATGGGGCTTGGTTCTAAGATGCCTGAAGTCTGCCTGGCAATAAAGGGCATTTCATTTTGAGAAGTGAAATGGGGACCCAGGAGCCTTGTGCATTCCAACAACTCTTGGCTTCTGAGGTAGTCCCCACTCAGCTCAGCCTAGTGGCTAGGAGCCCATAGTGTCATCCTGCTCCAGGCTCCCCAGGCCAAGTGGGAGCCCAGAGCATTGTGCTGGGTTCTTTAGGGCAGACCTTGTGGGTTGCTCAGTGGGCTGAAGGTGCCAGTCAGGAAAGCCTCACGATGACTGCTCTCTGCTGGTCATTGAGATCTGTGCCCCGGGAAGAGGAGCCAGAGGCTCTGTCAAGCTGTGTCACTCATAAATAAGTATGAGGCCACTTTGTGGTTCAGATGTTCCACCTACTGTATGAAAATAACATACCTTGAACAATGCATTTGTGTCTTTAACAGCCATTTATTGAGCACATGTGGGACCTGCCATTAAGCTCACAATCTAATAGAAATAAATATAAATATTTCAATACAGTCTAGTATATCCAGTACCAGCCATGTCCACACAACAGGCGTTGTTACAAAGGGGCAAGAGGATTCCCTTCAATGAGTAGGAAAGTAAAGAGGGAGATTGAATAAGCCTCCCCATCCAGGTGATGCATTAACAAGCCCTAGATGTCTGAGTAGGAGTTCTCAGGTAGAGTCTGTCCCTACAGAGTAATTCCAGTAGAGTAAACACATACTCTACAGTCGAGACCCAGGAACCTTGGCGCCTGAAAGGGGATGCTGTTAATAATTATGCTCGACTGATGGACACAAACCAGGAACATAAACCGGCCATCTGGGACATGTATTTACCCAGTGTCCAGGCAGAGTGTATGCGGGCATGGAGGCTTGAATTGGCATCTGTTGGATTTGGGCTACGAGTAACAGAAAATCCTTGCCAAATTTACATAACTAGAATCCAAGCAGGCCTCCAGCTGAGATGCCACTTGGCAGCCTAATGCCTCCATTAAGGATCCTGGTGCCTTCTCTGTGTCCTCACCATAAATTTCATTCTAGGGCTGTCCCTTTAGTGGTCTCAAGATAATGACCAGCGGCAATGGAGCCATGGGCTTCATTACTCACACCAAGCAAGACAGAGAGAAAGAGAAACTTTTCCTTAATCTCTCTGTCCGCCCCAGGCCGATTGTAGAGCAGGAAGGCACCATGTACAGAGAGATCTGAAGGCAAGCAGCCCTCCTTGAAGGATCTGGGGAAAATGGTAATCTGTTGCAGGGAGGGGAGCAGGTGTGGGGAGGTGGTCAACAGTGTCCATAGAAAGGGCAACTCCAGATTGCTGCAGTTTAAGCTAGGGAAAAAGGTGATGGGGAAAGTTGAAGAACAGGTGAGCAGAGGTAGACAGGGAGCAAATTCTGAAGGCTCTTGTCTGCTTTGTAAGCTATGGAATGTCATGGTGGATTTTATGATAAGTTTTGCGCTTTTGGAAAACTCACCCTAGGGACAGTGTGGAAGGTGGACTAGGAAAGGGCAGATTATAGGCGAGGAATCACAGTCAAGCAATGGCAATAATTCAGGTAAAAGATGATGTGACAGTAACCCTGGAAGTGAAGAGGAGAGGAAGGAATGGTATTTAGATAGTTCCTACATCCAAAGGACCACATGGGGGAATTCAAGGGTACTCCCTAGAATTCTGGATCAGGGAGCTGGGTGAGCACCCCCACCATTAATGAAGTTATAGAGTTCAGAAAGATAACCATGTTTCTTTGGTGTGAAAGGCTACAGACTTGATGAATATTGAGTTGAAATAAGTTGAGTTTGGAGTACCTTTGGGATATGTGAGGGGACAGATCTAAAGTTTAGGAGAGTCAGGGCTAAGGATATGCTTCTGAGAGTGGAGACAGTATCTAGAACCTTAGTATCCCAAGGCTGACGGTGGTTGAGGACAGGTGTTGGGGACCATTGACATCTAAGAGCTGACTTTGTCTCTTTGGTCATCAGCTAAGACTGAGGTGGAAGAATTAAAGATAAGGGTATGGAGAACGTCTGAAATATAGTCTTTTAAGGAATTGGGAGAAAGATCTTCCTCATAGGAGGATCCTGTGAGAACAGTAATTCAATCAAGTTCAGGCAGAACTGGGGCCAAAACCTTCTGGGGTCTGTGTCTTCATCCATTGACTGATGTCTCTGCATCTAGGTTAACTGCTCTCTGCTCTGGGCTCCTAGACACGGATTTACACCCACCTCCATCATAACACCACGTCACTGGAACATTTTCAGGGTGTCTGCTTCATTGCACTATGGGGAAGTGAGGATCAGGGGATACCCTTTCCCACCTCTCTATCTCTATGGTAAGCAGATGGCCATGCGCATGGTAGATACTTGATAAATATCTGATGTTTGAGTGAATGGTGGAATAGATGCCTAAATTAAGGGTCTTATTAACTCCCATCCTATCTGACAGACTTGGCTTTCTTGACATGCAAATCCCAAGATCATTATTGTCTTTGTTCATGGCCATGTCGAAGGGCACAAATTCAGGGGCTCAGAAAGCATCCCCTGCTCACTGGGGTGCTAAGATAACAAGGCTTCTCCCTCCGCCCTGCCAGGCCTAGCATGCCTCTGATCACAGGCTTAGAAAAAAGGCCTGGATCTTACAGAGATCATGGCCCCAATAAAGCCTGACCCCAGCTCTGAGAGGGCACAGCCCAATTGCAGCTGCTGCTTCATTTTCAGGCAGGGTGGGAAGCCCAAGGTGGCCCTGAGCAATGTCAGGGCCCAGGAACACAGACGCAGTGAGTAGGATTCTGTCTTGCACAATGTGGAGACATTTGGAAATCTGAAACCTATCTTTCTTGCTCCCTGGATAACTCCCAACTCTCTGAGGACTTTAAGTCAGAGTGTCAAATTCCTTCATGTAACATCAAAGCTCCTCATGGCAGCACCTCTGATTATTTCCAGGCTCATCTCTAGGACTCCTTTTCCCCTGTGGTTCAAACCCAAGGAGACCATTCTTTTGCCTCATCCAGGCTTTTCTATATGATGCACCTAATTCCTAGAATCTTTCTGCACTTGGTTCAGAGGTCACATCCTCAAGGAAGAGCCCTCCAGTCTGGATTAGGTGGCTACCCCCAGAATTCCTCCACTGATAATGCTGAATGTAAATGCCTGTGCCTCCAAAACTGCAAGCTTCTTGGGAATAGCTTCCTTGCCATACTTTGTATGCACTTTGTATGTGCTTGGCCAACATTAATGAACAACGAACAGATGAAAGAATGGCCCTCTGAGATACTAAAGACCCTCAGCCCTGGGTTCACTGACAGACCTCAGGAATTCCCTTCAGCTTCCATCAGGTATCCTCCAGTCTGAAGGCTCCAGGCATGGACAAAATGTTCACTGATGGTAACAGCTTTGCAATAAAATAGAATCAGCATAGTGCAATGCAAAGAACACTTGAATGGCACAAAATCTGTCTTTTCTACTAATGAGTCTTGTGACCATTGGCTACTCATGTGACCTCTCTGAACCTCTAACTCCTCCTCTGTGTAAAGAGTTCATTGTACATCGTTCTTAGGGAAGCGCCCAGCACACACCTAGAAAGAATGGACTTTGTCCAAGATGCTCCACATCAACTAGCAATGAATCTTCTCTCTAAGACTCTAAACCTAGGCAGACACAGGTCAAGCTTGCCTTGTTGACACAGCTGAAATCAGAATATGGCAGCCGTCCCAGTCTATCCCAAAATGGGCCCTAACTGGGCAAAGATGATGATCTATTTTGGGATATGTTGATGGAAGTATTGTTATTTGAAGGATCCTGGACTGAAGCACTTCTCCTTAGGGTACTTGGGGTGATGGTACTTTGCATTTTGAGTGATTCTGGAGTCAGGCACATTTCCTGGGTGCTTCAGTGGGTCATTTTTCCTCAGGGACTGTGGAGTAAAATGTTCTTCAGTTGGATAGATGTGATTCATTGTCACAGACATCTGGCAGATGAACCACCACCTCACAGAAACTGCTCTCCCAAGGCCATTGTTATGGGTTGAATTGTGTGCCCCAAAAAGCTGTGTTGAAGTCCTACCTCCAGTACCTGTGAATGTGACCTTATTTGGAAATAGAATCTTTGCAGATGTCATCAAATTAAGATGAGGTCATTAAGATGGGCCCTAATCCAATGATTGATGTCCTCATAAGAAGAGGAAAAAAGACACAGACACAGACAAGGAGGGAACACCACATGACTACTGAGACAGAGATTGGAGTTGTGCTGCCACAAGCCAAGAAGCACCTGGGGTTACCAGAAGCTGGAAGAGGCAAGAAAACTCTTCCCCTGGAGACTTTGGAGAGGGCATGGTCCCATAACACCTTGATTTCTGCCTTCTGGCCTCCAGAACTGTGAGAGAATCATTTTCTATTGTTTCAAGCCACCCATATTACGGGACATTGTTACAGCAGTCCCAGGAAACTAATACAGCCACCTTACAAGCAAGTAGAATGTTCAGCCCTTTCCACGCTTGAGCTTCCTGCTCTAACAAGGTGAGCCAGCCATGCTTAAACTCTCTTGCCCTAACAATTATAAACATAGGCACAACATCAGAGCCCCAACATGGATGAATCAAAGCCTGACAGAACTAAAGGGAGAAATTGACAATTTGATAATAACAGCTGGAGACTTCAATACTTCCCATTCAATAAAGAAGAGGATAACTATATTAAAATGCACATAGAAGACTAGAAAACACTATAAACCAACTAGACTTAAGAGACATCACTAGAACTCTCCGCCCAACAATAACAGAATATACATTCTTCTCAAGTGCACAGGGAACATTCTTTAGCATTTGCTAGGCCATAAGACAAGTCTCAATAAACTTAAAAAGATTGATATATATAAAAATTTATATTGTATTTCTCTGACCACAATGAAATAAAACTGGAAATCAATAATATAAGTAAATTTGAGAAATCACAAAAATGTGGAAATTACATAATATATTATTAAATAATCAGTAGATTAAAGAAGAAATCACAAAGAAAATCAGAAAATAATTGAGATGAATGTAAATAAAAACACAACATAGAAAAATTTAAGGGATGCAGCTGAAACAGTGCTTGGGGGGAAATTTATAGTTCTAAATGCCTATAAGTTGAAAAAGAAGAAAGATCTCAAATCAATAAACTAACACTCCATTTTAAGAAACTAGAAAAATAAGAGAAATTAAAACCCCCAAAAAACAGAAGGAAGGAAATAAAAAGAACATTAGAGAAGAAATAATTAAAATAGAGAATAGAAAAGCAAATGAGAAAAATCAGTGAAACCAAAACTTGGTTCCTTGAAATGATCAACAAAACTGACAAAGTTTTAGCTAGAATGACCAAGGCAAAAAGAGAGAGTGATGAAGAGTGATGAAGACATCACTACTGATATTACAGAAATAAAAGGAATTATAAGGGAATTCTATGTACAACTGTATCGCAACAAATTAGATAAGTGGATAAAATGGACAAATATCTAGAAACATGTGGACTACTTAAACTGACTCAAGAAGGAATATAAAATCTGAATAGACCTATAAAAGGAAAGAGATTGAATTAGTAATTTAAAACCACTGACAAAATAAAGCCCAAGCCCAGATGGCTTTACTGGTGAATTCTATCACACATTTAAAGAAGAATCAACACCAATCTTTGACGAGCTCTTCCAAACAAATAGAAGAGAAGGGAGCACTTTTCAACAAATTTTATGAGAAGCAGCATTACTCTAACACCAAAACCAGATAAAGATGTTATGCAAAAGAGAAAACTACAGACAAGTAGCACTTATGCATATAAATGCAAAAATTCTCAAGAAAATAGTACCAAATTGGGCCAGCCCCAGTGGCTTAGTGGTTAAGTTTTGAGCACTCTGCTTCAGCAGCCTGGGTTCAGTTCCCAAGCGCAGACCTACACCACTCATCAGTCACGGCAACCCACATAGAAAATAGAGGAAGATTGGCAGCAGATGTTTTCTCAGGGCTAATCTTCCTCAGCAAAAAAAAAAAAAAGTAGCAAACCAAACCAAATCCAGCAAATGCACAAAAAGATTATACAATATGATCAAGTGGGATTTATTCCAGAAATGCAAGATTGGTTTAACATCTGAAAATCAACTCGTATAACAGTAATAGAATAAAGACACAAATCATGTGGTTATCTTAATAGACACAGAAAATGTATTTGAAAAATCCAACAACTTTCATGATAAAAGGCTCAACATAACTAGAAATAGAAGGAATTTCCTCAACCTCAAAGATCGTCTATGAAAAACCCATATCTAACATCATAGTTCATGGTGAAAAGCTGGATGCATTTTCCTTAAATTCAGGAAACAAGACAGAAATATGTACTCTCACCACTTCTATTCAACATTGTACTGGATTCTTGCCAAAACAATTAATCAAGAAAAAAATTAAAGATTCCCAGATTAGAATGGAAGAAATGAAACTATCTCCATTTGCAGATGACTATCTTACATATACAAAATTCTACAGAATTTCTATCTAATAGACAAATCGAATAGAGTTGCAGGATACAATATACAGAAGCAATACAAAAGAGTAAATTAAAAAACCAATTTCTTTTACAATAGCATCAAAGGAAATAAAATACTTAGTAATAAATTTAACAAAAGAAAAGCAAGTATTATAAATTGAAAACTACAAAACAATATTGAAAGAAAGAAATAAATTGAAAAATATCCTATGTTCATGGATTAGAGGACTTAATATTGCTAACATGGCAATCCTCCTCAAATTATCTGCAGATTTAAGGCAATCTCTATGAAAACACCAGCTGGCTTTTTCACAGAAATTGACTAACTGATCCTAAAATTTATACGGAAGTGCAAGTGGCCCCGAAAAGCCCAAATAATTTTGAAAAATAAAAACAAAGTTGAAGGACTCACATTTCCTGGTTTCAAGGCTTACTACAAAGCCACAGTACTCCAGTCGCTATGTTCCTAGTATAAGGATACACATATAGATCAATGGAAGAAAACTGAGTCCACAAGTAAACTCAATTGATTTTCAACAAGGATGCCAGTGAGAGAAAGAAAAGTCTTTACAAACATGGTGGTCAGACAACTGGATATCCAGTGAAAAAGAATGAAACTGGGACTCCACTTGATATCATATTTAAAAATCCACTCAAAATGATTGTAAGCTTAAACATAAAAGCTAAAACTACATAACTCTTTGAAGAAAACTGAAGAGTAAGTCTTCATAACCTTGGATTAGGCAATGATATCTTAAATGCAACACCAAAAACACAAGCAACAAAAGATAAAGTAGATAAATTGGACTTCATCACAATAAAAACCCCTGTGCTTCAACAGACATGACCAAAAAATGTGAAAAGACAACCTCAGAATGAGAGAAAATATTTGCAAATCTATATATTTGATAAGGGGCTTACATCCAAAATATAAAGCATGCTCTTACAAATCGATAACAGAAAATAAATAAACCAATCAAAAATAGGCAAAGAATCTGAAAAGACGTTTCTCCAGTGAAAATGTACAAATGGCCAATAAGCACATAAAAAACTGATCAACATAATTAATCACTAAGGAACCGCAAATCAAAACTGCAATGAGATACCACTTTACATCAACTAGAATAGCTATAATCAAAAAGACAGTCAATAAACAGTGTTGGCGAGAAAGTGGAGAAATTGTAACTCTTTCGTGTTGATGGGAATGTAAAATGGTACAGCTACTTTGAAAAACATTTTGGCAATTCCTCAACAGTTAAACATAGAGTTACCATATCATCCAGCAGTACTACTCCTAGGTACATACTCAAGAGAAAGAAAAGCTTACACCCACACAAAAGCTTGTAGGTGAATGTTGACAATAGGACTATTCTTAATAGTCAAAATGTGGAAACAACTCCAATGTCCATCAACTGTTCAATGAATAAATAAAATGTGGTATATATATGCCTACACAGTGGAATATTGTTTAGCAAAAAAGAGGAGTGAAATACTGATAGATGCTACAAAATAAATGAGCCTTGAAAACGTTAATCTAAGTGAAAGAAAGCACTGACAAAAGGCCACGTAATCTATGATTCATTTACGTAAATTGTTCAGAAGAAGCAAATCTATGGAGACAGAAAGATTAGTGATGTCCAGCACTTGGGGGTTAGAGAGGATTGGGAGTGCCTGCTAACGGAGAGAAAGTTTCTCTGGGGGATGGTGGTCAGACAACTGGATATCCAATGAAAAAGAATGAAACTGGGACTCCACTTGATATCATATTAAAAAATCCACTCAAAATGATTGTAAGCTTAAACATAAAAGCTGAAACTACATAACTCTTTGAAGAAAACTGAAGAGTAAGTGGGGATAGCAAAAATGCTCTAAAATTAGATTGTGATGATGCTTACATAACTCTATGAAAATACTAAATCATTAAATGTACACTTTAAATGGATGAATTGTATGGTGTGTGGTTTATATAAAGATGATAAAAAATAAAGATGTAGAGATGTATATTAACTTTTAAATAGATTTTTAGCTGAAAGAACAAGGAAAGGGTATATTTCTAGCTTTTTTGGAAACCAGGCTTTATAGGTTCATCATTGCCCGCCATTCCCCACAGGGCAGCAGGTCTGGATGCCTGGATACGGAGCACAAAGCAGCACAGATGTGGAGATCCGGTAGCTGGGTTCAACTCACAGTTCTGATTCTTGCCACTATTTTATCTTAAGTAAGTGATTTAACTTCTCTGAATCTTTCTAGAGAAATTAGTGTCTATTTCATATTGTTGAAAGTATTAAATTAGGTCCCATGTCTAAAGTGTTTAGCATAATACCTGATAAATGGTAGGGTTTGGTCACTGATAACTATTTAGTAGTATCATTGTTGTTATTGTTATCATTAATTACAGGGACCAGACGGGAAAACATAAAACCTTTAAGCACCCAACGACTATGTATAAGCTCCAATCATCCAGTTACTTAGGTTGTAATCACATGTGCTTTTATTTCCTGCTGAGGGATTTTGCCTTAGATTTACTGAGCAGAGCTGGACGTCATTTATTAACCTCTCAATTGTCTTCAGACTTTTTAAAAAGCACTTCTGACTTTACTCCTCAAAGTGTTATTAAAAAACTATGAGAAGCACATTTGGAATTTATTTCTAGCCTTGTCATCAAGAGAGGGTCTTGATAGCCAAAGGCCAGCTGTATGTCCATCCAGTTGAAATTAGCAATTGGCTTGTCGGTAGCTGGAGGGGTAAGTACCGCACTACTTTTCCAAATGGTTGCCTGATCTTTGAATGTTGGGGTAATGGAATTTGCTGCTTTCCCATTGGAAATGTGAGAATTGAGAGAAGTTGAGGGATTTGAGTGAGACCACATGGTGGGAACTGGCGTCCTACCACCAGCCTTGCTAGGCAGACTCCCTCGTCCTTATTCTCAGCGTGTCAAGGAGCATTTCCCAGAACTAAGAGCACTTATTAATTCTATTGCTGTTTTTCCCTCTAAGAGGAAGTTTCTCAAGCAGCAAACCCTTTCAGGGCCAGGAACAGGTCTTAAATAATTCTACCATTACCTAGAGCAATCTGTCCGTGGCTGGCATGTGGAGTGCACCATCGAGGTGATGGTGAAGCTCTAGTGACCAGAGGCAGGCGTGCCTTTACACCATTTGTATATTTCGTTTAAACAGCCATGCACTTAACCCTGTCTGCTCATAACTGATGGGGTAGCGTGAACCCTCAGGCGCTTCTGGGGAGTCAGACCATCTCTGAACACAGGAGACTTGCTGAGAAAACAAGGACTGCAGCAAATTCTCCAGGTAAACGCATGGGGTGGGGAAGGGTAGGTCAGCTGAAGTTGACGTCCCTGGGCTCAGGATTTATCCAGCATCGCAGCAAGGGGCAGGGTGGAACCATACTTCTAAGAGCTAAAATGTTTGTCAGGAAGGATGTGACATTTCTGACTGTGAGAATAATTTCTTCCCAACCACATTTGTCTGGGCTTTTGAGACTGGGAGACAGAGAGGATTCCTGAGCAGGAAGACTGTTGTTAGTCTCCCCAGCGTGGCAGCAAATACACTTAAGGGAGGTGATGAATGATGAGCACTTTCTTGCTAACAGATGACCTCTAGTTAGGTCACGCTGTGTGCTTTCACCTGATGGTGTTCTCAGTGTGGTCAGGGACAGAAATGGGTGCTCATACACACACACACACACACACACAATGGACCTGATTTTTTGGGTTGTCTAATTTATTTTTACATTAGGATTTGGCTGCTGGGCTAGGTTAAACCATCTGTCACCTTTACGACTGGTGAGTGGCGGCTGAAGTCTCAATGGTATGTCAAGAGGGAGGGGCTAACCGGCCTGTGATCTTTCACTCATATCACATGGTTTGTACAAGTACCGGGCTTCTCCTCTACCCTCACATTCACAAATCACAGAGCATGAAGGTCGTCCAATTCAACTCCTTCATTTTCCAGTTGGCAAAATTGCTATCAGCGGAGAGGAAGTGTCTTGGGCATAATCACAATGTAGTTGGTGACAAGGCCACGAGCCAACTCGGGGTCTCCTGCCTTCAAACCCTCTACTTCCTGATATGCCCCCACTGTCTCCCCATGCGCATCTGCTCCCTGGCATCCCAAGAGTGAAAGAGTGCTTCTGGCAGCTTAATTAGCCATAAATACTCTGTTAATAAACCCACCCTGTTATGGCTTGTTTCTATTAGAAGGAATTATTATTTCCACGACATAAATTTCCTGAAAAAGATATGGTCAGGTCACACAATGTAGTCCGTTATGAGAACCAGAGTAATAAAACAGCCAGATAATTTATGTGCCTCTCTGAGTTCCTTACGCTTATCTCAAAGAAAGGAGCCAAGACGTTGAGACAAATAGAGAAGTTAATGCATGTGGCTGCAAACAGTATGTGCAATTTATTCAGTACCATTTCTTTAAAGGCTCTTTTAAGATTAAATGATGAGCACAATTTCTCTGGGAAGTGGCCGACCATTCTCTGTCCTCAGTGAGGAAGAAAGAAATGGGATTAAACTGCAACAGAAATCATTTTTGCTTCCTAACGAGACAGGATCACAAGTCTGTGAAGGGTTCTGAGTCCAAAGGCATCTTTATCTCAATGGTGAGTTGTGTGGTCCTCTCTGTGCTTGGTTGAGAAACATGTGCCCTCCTGCAGCGTGGAGGGCTGAGGAACGCTGTGTGATCCCCAGGCTCCAGAGGGCATTTACCCTGGTAGATGTGGTCACTCACATCCCCCACCCCTCACCAGATCCTCAGTTAACAAGGGATTTAAGGAACATGAGGGCAGCTGTCCAGCCCCAACTTGGTTGTTGTCCTGCAGGGTCTCCGCAGGACTGCTGAGTCCATCAGGTTCTCCTGAGCATCCTTAGCTCCCCCAGAGAGATCCAAAATGAAAGGGCTCTCAGAAACACCGGGCCTAATGGAAAGTGGCGAGGACTCCATGGTGACCATGCCTGCTGACCTGCTGGCTCACCCACCACAGGAGAGCCGGGAGCTCCGCAGCTGTACCTGGTTCCTTCAGTTTCACTCTCTCCAGTCTTCTCTCATCACAGCTTCCATTGGTTATTCCCCCACTTACCCACTGATAAGCTAAGAACTCCAAACTGGGCACTAAACACCCCTTTAGCGTTAATTCCCATCGGTGCCCCACACTCCATCCCTCCATTTGCCCTGCCAAGTGGGATACTTACTCTTCTCTGCAAACTCTGCGCGTATTCCTGTCTCTGTATCTTTGCCCAGTTTTTCCCTCTGCCTGGAATGCCCGCCCCCAGCTTTTCCCCTACCTTATGAATTCCTAATCATCCTTCCAGACCCAGACAGCCTTCTCTGACTCCCCTGTTCTACCATGGTTCTATCTTGTCAGCTTTCATCTACATTCCCAGGGCACTTTGCACCATGCCTTTCTTAGATCTCTGATTGAAATGCCTTGAGAACCGTCTCCTCCACTGAACTGTGGACATCTACTCCATCTTTGCTCCTTAATTCCTAGAAAAGTCCCTGGCACATTCTAGGAGCTCAGTTAATGAAATGGAATGTGCGCTTCAAATAGCATTGCCAGATTCCCCCAAACATTTTCAGGGAAATACAGATATGCAAGGCTTGGAGAAATGCTCAGACTGAAGGAAAACAGCATGTTGAACATCATTGAACGAGTTGGTGAAGCACATTGGGACATGCATACAGTAGGCGACCGGCCAGTGTTCTGAGGCCAAGAAGGGCAGGCAGCAAGATTGTGGGCTCCTAGTGTCAGTTCATTTTTTGTCTCTTCTGGAAACAAAATTTTAGGAAGATTCCTGCAATGATGGGGCAGGCTGATCAATTGTAGGGCAATCTTACCCAGATGCCTGGAAGCTGGATGGTGCCATTTACCTCACAGGGATGCCCAGAAAGGTGAGTCCCCAGCAGCCTGTCCCACTCAGGCCCACACACATTTGTTCAAAGTAAAATGCAATGAACGAGCCCCAGTTCGGCTCTGACAGCAATTTTTGTACATTACAATGCAAAGTACCAGCTGTAGTCTAAATGGCGTCCCCGGTGCCTGGTTAATTCTGAACTACTAATGCTTCCACTTATGCAGCATCTTTAATGAGAGGTGCACAGAGTACTTTGTAAGCTGAATGTCATCATGTTTCCTTTACTGCTTCCTCTTGAGAGATTCTTGGAGGGAGGGAAGACACTGGCCAGGTGCCCCACACTGCAGGGGGCACATGAGGCCTAGATGAAGATGGGTACCACAATCTCCCACGTGTTCCGGCAGCCATGAGAAACACCACCTCCCCACCTGATAGAGAACAGGGCTTGGTCACATCAGAAAGCAAGGTAGGGGAAGGAAAACATTAACAGATGGACAAAGCAGAAGGTGAGTAACAAAAAAAAACTGACGAAACTATAAATGCAAAACAAAAAAACCCACCAGCCAAAGAGAACTGAAGGCATAAGGAAGTTGCTTCCAGAAGTATGGTATTCAAGAGAGCAGAGAGTTATATTGTTATATTTTATGTACAAATATACTGGTGATCAGTGCTAAAATTCACTGGGGCCTGTTGAAAGTCATGCTGGGAAATCACCACAGATGGAAATAAAAAAGGAGCCAGAAAGGCAGACTGTGCTAATGATACCTTCTTATTGTTCCTAGGCTAGAACTGAAGGTCATGGTAAACGTTTTAAGTTTTTCCCTCTCTGACTCCCCCTCCCCCCACACTCACCTTTTGCAAATGACTTCACTTTAAAACCTTCGCTCTGGCAACTATTACACACACACACACACACACACACACACGGTGCACTTTCATGTGACCCTGCTCAATAACAGAATTATCTTCTATCATCCTTACGAAATCCATCTGTGTCCCTTGGCTCATTCCTGGAAGGCATCCAAACGACATTTATAGCCCTCCCAGCTGGCGAGAGAGCACGTTAAACCATTTCTTGACTGCCAGCTCTGGGACAGGGCGCAGTGCTCTTTCTTTCCTCCTTCGCTCACCCACATCACGATGTGCACCTTCCCTGGCCCCTCTTTACAGCCTCCACATCAACAGAAAAATGCTCCTTTTTGCAGTAAAAGTAAAACCTTGTCTCAATCCCACATCTCTCCAGTTACTCTCATCCTTTCTCCTCTCCTTCACAGGCAAATTCATGCACGTAGATCGTCAGACTGACCAGCTGTTTCCTCACCTCCCACCCATCCCTCAATAATCTCTGCCTCCACTCCCACTGCAGCTTCTCCGGTCACAAGTCATTAAGGACCTCTGGGTCTAAAGCCAATGGCCCTTTTGCAGTCTTTCTCTTACGTGACACCGTAGGTCATTATGTCCTTAATAGCACTACCTCATCCTCTATGACACCATACTCTCTCCTCTTCTTTTCCTCTGACTGCCTTGGCTGCATTTGCCCAGCCTCTTCTATGGAACCCCAGACATGAGAGTTGCTCAGGGTTCTCTCTTAATTGAAGTCATGATGACTTCTTTTGACCCGTAAAATTTTTAGAGGTGTGTTTTTTAGTTTATTGGGTTTTGTCGTTTTTCTTTCCTGAGTTTTTTTTGCCTTTTAACCATCAAGAGCTAATTGTTTTCCATTGTGGTCAGAAAATATCATCTATCTGATAATGATTCATTGGTATTTGTTGAAATTTCAATCTTTATGCATTTCCCAAGTGGTTGTAAATAATGACTATTTTTCTCTTTGTTTCACACAAGGTTATTCCTATATATGTTTTATTAAGCTTACTCAATTAACTTAATTCCTCAATTATGACAGAGGTATATGAAAATTTCCCACTATTAATATAAATTTATCAATCTTTATGAAAATTTTAATCAATTCTATTTTATTCCTTTGATACTATGATTTTTGATGTATACATTTTTTCTCATTGTTTTATCTTTCTGATTAATATTTTCTTTTTCTTATTGAGTAATTATACTTTTTATTTCTATTAGCACTTTCTGGCTTAAAAATATATTTAGTCTAGTGTTAGTATTGCTTTGATTTTTAATTTATACCCTCCTTCTAGGTTTTAGGTTAAGGTGAAGCTCCTGTAAAGAGAACATAGCTGGAGTTTTAAAATCTAATTTGGGAAAAGTTGTTTTTTAACTGATAAGATTAGCCAAATTAAGTTTATTATAAATATTGATATATTTAGACTTATTTTACTATTCTATTTTTTCATTTTTAATTTATGGTATTTTTTCTTTCTTTATTTCCTCTTTCCTACTTGCCCTTATATTTATCCAGGCTTAATTCACCCTGCTCCCTTGTCCTCTGACAGTATAGAATTACACCTTCTATTTCTATTATTTTTATTAACTGCCATTACATTTTAATGTGCATATTAGACTTTACAAGTATAAAATTAATTTTTTAACTTCTCCCCTGACAATACAAGACCTTTAGAATACTTTTTAACCCAATATGTCTTCTCCTCCCATCTGCTAACTTCTTATATTGTCGAATGTTTTAGTTCTACCTTATTTTTTAAATTCTCAATCTTAGTCATTTTAAAAATTGCTGAGTGCACTTTTTTCTGAATGTTATTTTATTGGAGACCTTCCTTCTGATTTTGAAACTTCCTTCTTACTGAAGTATATTCTTTAAGTGTTTCATAAGGTTTTGTAGGATCCATCAAACCTTCTACATGAACCATTACGTCACCTGTGAATAAAGACAGTTATAATTCTTCCTTTCTAAACTGGATAACTTTTTTTTCATTTTCTTGCCTAATTTCTTTGGCAAGAACCTCCAGTACAGTGTTGAAAAGAAATGGTAAAGGCAGACACCTTGTTTTGCTTTGGATCATAAGGGGAAAACACTCAGTCTTTCAGCATTAAGGATGAATGTTAATTGTAACATTCAGCTACGTTTTTTCCTAGATGCCTTTTATCAGGCCAGGAAAGTTCCTTTCTATTCCTAGTTTTCTGAGAGTCTTTCTCAGGAATAGATGTTGGGTTTTGTCGAATACTTTTTCTGCGTTTATTGAAATGATTGTACTTTTTCTCTTTTAGTTTGTTAATATGATAAATTGCATTGATTGTTGTCCAAATGTTAAATCAACCTTCCATTCCTGAGATAAATCCACTTGGTCATGATATATTTTATTTATTGATGCCTTCAACTTGCTAAAATTTTATTAGCTGTGTTGAGAATCACAGCTGTGATTCTCAGCTGTGTTGAAAATACTGCTATTTCAGTGAATAGAAGAGATTCACATCCATAATTCATGTAGTGCAGTGTTTAAGAAGACTTGTAATAAAGAGGCTTCTAAGAATGTTACTTGCAAGCTGTGTTCAGAGCAGTGCTCTGTCAGTGAATGGAAGTCATCCCCACTCTGTACTGCATGTATTGAAGCGCTTAAGAACACTTGTGATAAAGGGCTTTCTAAGAACGCTACTTGCAAGCTGTGTTGAGAACAGTGTTATTTCAGTAAATAGAAGTTTATACACATTCTGTAAGTCATGTAGTGAAGAGCTTAAGAATACTTGCAATAAAGGAAAAAGAATTTTTGAATTTTTGAATTTTTGCCTTTATGTTCATAATGGACAGTGGCCTGTAGTCTTATTTTCTAATACAGCTTTGGTATCAGGATAAAGTTGGCCTGATAGAATGAATTGAATGGTTCCTGTCACACTTCAATTTTCTGGATATAATATCTGTAGAATTAGTATTATTTCTTCCTTAAATGTGGGAAGAATCACCAGTGAAGTGGGCCTGGAGTTTTCTTGGTGAGAAGGTTTTAGCAATAATTTTTTTTCCTTTAATGTAGACTTATTCAGATTATTTCCATTTGAGTGAGCCTTGGTAGTTTGCATCTTTCAAGGAATTTCTCGTTTCATATAAGTCATGGATTTATTGGCATAAAGTTGTTTAAAGTATTCCCGTATTTTCAATATCTGTAGAATCTGTAATGATTTCACATCTCTCTCATCCTGATCTTGGCAATTTGTGTCTTCTTTCCTTCTCTACTAATAAGTCTGAAATAAGATTTATCAATTTTATTAATCTCAAAGAATCAGCTTTTTATTTCTTAATTTTCTGTATTTTATTTCTGTTTTATATTTCATTGATTTCTGCTCTGATCTTTATTATTTTCTTTCTTTTACTTGACTTGGGTTTAATTTGTCCTTCTTTTTCTAATTTCTTAAGGTAGAAGCTGTTGCCATTAATTTGAGGCCTTCTTTTCTGTAATAGACCTGCAGTCTCACACCACATGATGATATTTCAGTTGATGATGGACCACATATACGATGGTGGTTCTATAAGGTTAGTACCATATAGTCTAGGTGTGTAGTAGGCCGTACTGCCTAGGTTTGTGTAAGTACACTCTATGTTGATCACACAATGACGAAATCACCTAATGACACATTTCTCAGAACGTACCCCATCATTAAGTGATGCACGACTGTAAAGTGCTATAAATTTCCTCCTAGGTACCGTTTAGTGGCTTCCTACAAATTTTACTATGCAGTGTTTTCTTTTTCTTTTTGATCATGATTTATTTATAAGTGTGTTATTCAGTTTCAAAATATTTGAGGACTTTCCAGAGTTTTTTTTATTGATTTCTAATTTCATATATTGTGGTCAAAGAATACAATTTACATAACTTAAATGCTTTTAAATTTATGGACACAATTTATGGCCCAAATACAGTCTAACCTGGTGAATGTCTTGAGTGCAATTGAAGAGAATATATATTCTGCTGTTGTTGGAAGAAGTGTTCTACATGTTTTGAGTAGATCCAGTTGATTGATAGTGTTGTTCAAAATCTTCCATATCCTTGTTGATTTTCTGTCTACACAGTTTATCAGTTATTGAGAAAGTAGTATTGAAATCTCTGACTATAATTGTTGATTTGTATATGTCTCCTTGAAGTTCTCCCAGTTTCTGCTTCATGTATTTTGAAGTTCTCCTATTATACATTCATAAAAATTTAGGATAGTTATGTCCTCTTGGTAAATTGACCCCTGTTTTCATTTTTAAATGACTTTCTTCACCTCTGGTAGTATTTGCTGCTGAAATATACTTTGTTTTATATTAAAATAGCCACTCTAGCTACTCCAGCTTTCTTTTGATTGGTGTTAGAATAGTATCTTTTTCCATTCTTATACTTTTAATTTATTTGTATATTTACATTTAAAGTGAGTTTTATTTAGGCAGCATACAGTCAGTCTTGCTTTTTGATACAATTTGCTGTCTTCTTTTTAATTGAGGTATTTAATCCATTTACAGTTAACGTGATTAATGATTTGGTCAGGTTTAAATCTATCATCTTGCCAGTTGTGTTCCATTTTTCCCACCTATTCTTTGCTCCTCTTTTTTTAGCTTTGATTTGGATTAATTAAATATTTTTTATGATTTCACTTTATTCCCCTTATTAGCTTACTCCCACTAGTTTTCTTTTGTTAAAGAAATGGTTTAATGATTTCTTTATGGTTTTTAGCATACATCTATAAGGTTCTCGTAAGTCTATAAGAACCTTAATAGTACATTTCCATTTCTTCCCCTCCCATTCTTTGTGCTATTGTTATCATTCAATTCACTTTTTTGAACAGCTTTATTGAGATGTAATTCACATAACATATAGTTCAATCATTTAAAGTGTATTTGTACACCCTTGTTTAGAGGAGTACTATTCACAATAGCCAAAATGTGGAAGCAACTCAAGAGTCCATTGAAGGATATATGGATAAAGCGAAATATGATAGGTAGATAGATAGATAGATACACATATAGTGGATTACTATTCAGCCTTAAAAAAAAAAGGAAATTCTGACACATGCTACAACATGGATGAACCTTGAAAACATTATGGCAAGTGAAATAAGCCAATCACAAAAAGACAAATACTGTATGATTCCACTTACACGAGGTAACTAGAGTAGTGAAAGTCATAGAGAAAGAAAGTAGAATGGTGGTTGCCAAGGTTGGTGTGATGGAGAAGTGAGAAGTTATTTTTTAATGGGTACAGACGTTCAGTTTGGAAGATGAAAAAGTCCTAGAGATGAATAGTGTTGATGGTTTCACAACAAGGTGAATATGCTTAATGCCACTGCACTGTAGACTTAAAAATGGTTAAGATAGTAAATTTTGTGTCATGTATATTTTACCACCATTAAAATAAATTGGGGAAAAGGTAAAGACACTCTTCTCTAGATACATTGATCTGAGTCAATTTGGTCTCTTGGCTTCACTCTACACACTGGAGCTTAGGTCAGTGGTCCAGGCACCCCCTTGCTCAGTCAGGAGTGTAAGTATGGTTTGTTCTCCTTTCTTTTGTATACACGAAATTTGCTAAAGGAGTAAATCTCAAATGTGTTCTCACTCCCCTCCCCCAGATGGTAACTACGTGAGGTGACCAATGTGTTGGTTAACTTGGTAGTGGTAATCATTTCACAGTGTATATGTATATTAAAGCATCATGTTGTCCACCTTTTAAAAAGAGCACATGTATAACCTAAATATTTACAATTTTTGTCAGTCATACCTCAATAAAGCTAGGAAACTTTTTTTTAATTATATTAAATTTTTTTTTAAAGTAGCATGTCTGTCCCTCAGTACCCTAATTATTACCCAGAGCGAAATACTGTGTTGTCCCAAGAAATGAGCCCAAGACAGGAAGAGCTGATGACTGGAGGGCTGATGACATCAGCTCTTCTCAGTCCCAGAGGAAGGAACTGATCACCCAGATCAAAGTGGCGGATGAGTCAGTTTTGCCCTGGAAATATCAAAAATTGCTAAGCATGTATTCATTTATTCAATAAATATTTATTGAGTGACTACTATGTGTTAGGCATTCTTCTAATCACAATGGCAACAATCTTGACTATTCTTCTTTGCTTATGATAGCTGTCATATCCCATGACATTCTGGGGGAAAATGATGTGTTAAGGGGACTTTTCCTGTTTCCAGGACCATTGAGTTAGGTGGGTCCCCTTTCTGGAAGACACTGAGATCCATTTAGATATCTGAGACAAGTAGGCCCAGGTAAGAGCAGGCAAGAGACCAGAGGGGCATCCACTGACATTTCAGAAGACAGTGAGATGAAAGCTTGTGTGAAAGCTTAGACAGAGTCCAGAAACTTTCTGACTCTCCTTTGTCACCCATCCACAAGGGTCAGTGTTCCTTTGGGTTCTGACCTAGTCCTCTTCTTACCGCTCACACTCTCCCTGGGCAGACTCTTCAGCGTCCCCGGTGTGTACACCAGTCTGCCGATTGTTCCCACTTTCACACTCTGTCTCTGAGCTAGCAAACTAACTGTGAAATACTCAGTCAACGTCTCATAGAAACCGCAGACTCAGCTTTTTCAGGGTGGGACTCATTCTCTTTCCCCTCCCTGCAAACCTGCTTCTCATGGACAGATGTTCTCTCGATGGCAAGGCCCTCCGTGCAGCCCCCTGAGCAGGCACCAGATCGCCATCCCTCACTCCCATGCCCTCTCATCCCTTACCTAATCTCAGTCTCCAAGTCCTAGTTCTAAACAGACGTGGAATTTGTCTGCCACTTGTCACTCTCCTGCCACCACCCTGGATCAAGCCACTTCATTAGGTAAATTACAAATGCAGATTTGTAGAAAGCCAGGCCTCCACTTTTCCTAGCCTGCCTCCATTCCCTCACCCCCTCTCAACATGGAATCCACAGTCCACTCTGCAGCCAGAGTCAGGATTGCATCAAGCAACTTGCTGAACCTTGTATAGCTTCCACCTCCAGATATGGCCCTAAGTATGGAATCTGGCCTCAGCCACCCTCCCCAAGAGGCAGTCTCTGTGCATCTCTTCAGTTTATCTCCTCCCACGTTCCAAGAAATCCAATGCTCTAGCCACATGGCACTTCCTCAGAAGCACCTCCTCCAACCCTCAACCAATTCCGCTTTGTCTGCCAGGAGCACTCAGCTATAGCCCATGCTCCCAGGCCTAATTCTACTCATCTTTGAGGCTCACTTTAACCCTCACTCCTGAGCACCCAGACGGCCTACTCTCAAGTCCCCAAGTGGCCTAGGTACCACTGCTGTCCCCTCCTTTGTAACCTGAACTCCTCTCCTCCAAAACTCACAGCCTATGTTGACTTTATCCAATTCGTGGTCATCTTCCCCACTGAGCACCATACTCTTTTGACAGCTGAGCATCTCCAACAAAGGCACAGCAATTTAAACATCATCAGAATCAAAGAGAGGATTGTTATTTTTAAAAATAATCAGGGTATAATAAGGGGCTGCAGAATGTTTGGAAACTAGGCCCAGGCCATGCCACAGGCTGGCATGAACAATGGGGAGCTAAATGAGAACTTGGGCCTGATGACTCAGGCCATATCATGAACTTTCAGAGGAGGCAAGTGGTTTTTTAGCATCCTGCTTTTTAATTCAATAGGAATCAACCGGCAACATGTAATTCTAGGTAATTCTGTTCTTGCTTTCCTGAGTACTCACAGAAGAGCAAATGACCACAGGAAGGTCTCAACAGGCAAGGATCCCTCAGGAAACCATGACTACTCATCAGCTGTCACCTGTCCAACTTTTTTCAAAGGACACACACCTGGGGACCATCTTCAGGGACAGTGATAGGTCTAGGATGAGGATGATGTAAGATTGGCCACAAAATTTGCAGGCCTAGTGAAAAATTAAAAGGTGGGGCTCCTTGTTCAAAAATTATTAAAAATTTCAAGATGACAAGAGCAGAGCATTAAAACAGGTGTGAGGCCCTTCTGAGTGCAGGCCTGTGATGTGCATTCTGGGATTGTGGCCACAACGACACAGGTGATCTCCCCCACTGCCTACAAACCTCAGCTCCATCCTGTGAAATGAACCCTTGTGCAGGATCTGCAAGCCTGTGGTCCAGAGACTTCAGGACACTGCAGAACAGTTCTGAAAGGGGCCCCCTGTGTCGTTCAACTACATGTGCTGTAGTCTCATTTTATTCTTTTCATATTTTAAACTGTATGTTTAGGGGGTCCTAGAGATTTCTGACATGATTTTCTTTTAGATTTACTTTTCTCTTTACTGCCCCCTCTAAAAGGTCCCAAATCACCAATTGGAAGGAATTGGAAGGCAGGAGAAAGTATGAGCATAAAATGGACCCATGAAGGAAAATTGTAAATTTTCACAATGATCTAGTCTCTGAGGAAAGATGCAAGAGAAATGAAGACCCAATTCGTCTGGTCAAAACTCTAACAGTCTATAGAGCCCAATATTATAACCACACAAAATAATCTGAAGTAAATGGGCCATAACTCCAGCAGTGAGCTCTGAGGATGACAGGGGCCTGAAGGAGTCCTGAGCACAGCTCGACTTTAGGATTCTGCTATCACCATATTTAAGGAAGCATTTTGGTCAGAGGAAGTGACACCAACATGATGATAAGCCTTATTCAAAGCCCGCCTATGGGCAGTCGGTCTGGAACATGGTCCCAACCCAGCAAAGACCCACACAGCTTCCATTCATTCTGCTTTCTATCCAAACAGCTCCTAGGCTGAGACCCTGAAACATACCCGAGGAGCTTCAGACTCACACGCTTCCCCCCCAGGTGCCGCTGTGGAACTGTAGCCTTGGCCAGACAGCTTTGGAGCACTCGGTGGCTTTATTCAAGGGTTGCAATAATGTTCTGAGATAGATAATATCATTAACTCTACTTTGCTAGCAAAGATGTTAAAGTTTAGAGTGGTTAAGGGACTTTTTATGGATGCTGTAGCCACGAGGCAGAGCTGGGATGTAAGAATGGATACCACCAGATTCAGGGAGAGGAGTGACTGCTGAGTGGCACTCCGGCAGTGGTCCTGGAGGAAGGATGAACGATGAGAGGGATATGATGACACGCTCACGGTGTGCTCACTTGAGCCAGCTCAGTATCGACGCTTTACTTTGCTACCTCACTTAATCTTCACAACTCTGTTAGATAAGATACATTTCCCCCTTTTTAAAGTTGGAAAACTGAGGCTTAAGCATTTGAAGTAAGATGGGTTAAGTAATTTTCCAGTGTAGCCACACCGTTGAGCCAAAGTCTGGTCTCGTGAGGTTCAACTGGCTGGCCAGGAGACAGAGAGGGACACATGGAAATGGGTAGAGTTTCCAAGGGCAAGGATGCCAGAGAAGTGAATAGATTCAGTTGTTCTCCCAGCGGGCAGCAGCCCCCTATTTCACAAAGGGTAGTAGCTCCTCTGCCCACTATACTTGCGTTGGAGAAGGAAATAGGGATTAATTTTAAAAAGCTCCACAGCAATCACACTTTTTCTTCATCTCATTAACAGATATTCCTTAAATCTGGGACTCTGTGGCTCCTTGGCCAGAGGTACAGCCTGGAAGGCCACAGCCCCTCACCTGAGCTGCTCCCAGTCCGGTGGGAGAAAACCCCACTCAGGAGGAGCATGGTCTCATGGAGGAAGGCAAGTGGTGCCAAGGGAAGACCTTGGGGCAGGGGCTGGACTGTGAAATAACAGGGGCGTCTGCCTAGGTGGCCCCAGGACAGGGAGGCAATGGGGAGGGGAAGACATAGGGAGAGAGTCCTGACAGAACAGCATTGGTGTGACCGGACCCGGCCCTGCTTGGTGCGGAGGCACAAAGGAATCTGGAAGGAGACAGAACTCGGATCAGAAATCTGAAGACAGATCTGGACCCATTTTCAGTGCATGGAGAATGGCTCCTCTGGAGGCGCCACAGCGCATCTCCACTTGACCAGGACAAGGAAGGTGTTGGTCAGGGGCCCCGAGGCCTGCCTTTGCTCTTTAATTCTGGCTCATGACCTTTTCCAACTTTACCTGTTTTAGTGACTTTCCTGTGAGTGTCTCCTCCTCTGAGACAGACATTCAGAACAGGCACTTTTCATCTCTTTCTATTTAAAAGTGTTAGGAATTGCATTCTAAACCTACAGAAAGGAGAGCATTTTGTACCTCATCTGTTAAAAATTAGATTATTTTCAGGCTTCATCTGGGCCAAAATACCCCTATGGTCTCCAGGCCCTGGGAGGCAGAGAACTGATCGTGCCTCCTGGTGGTTCTGTGCCCCATTTGTGGCAGCTCAGCCCCCACTCTCCCACTCTGGGGAAAGCAAAAGAGGGAGTGCTGAGGCCATGCACAGCGTCTGTTGAGGGTCACCCCCACGTTAGTTCTCTGAGTCGGAGTTCAAGTGAGGACCCTTTATTTTCTGGATGGATTTGACTGAGAGGGACTCCAAAAATAAATTATATTGTTCATGGAACCAGTACCAAACTTTCCAGTAGTTGGCAATCTCCATCAACATCTATTTGAAAAGTCAGGTTTTTTCTCCCTTTGGACAGGCAGCAAAGCAAGATGATGCCAGGTGTCTGGCTTGGAATGGGAAGTAGCATGGGAAGTATTCATGGTAGGTTCATTTTGGAAACAGATCTTGGACACATGGTCCATATACTCCTGAGACTGGTTCACTTTAGCCAGAACCCAATTGGTGTCCCGATTTTTTTTCTAATTGGTAGATAGGACTAAGAAAATTCTTCAAAACAACTTTGGTCAGTACCCACGCCCCCTCCTAGGTCTGGTTCAGGTGGGAGTGTGGCTTCTCAGAGCACAGGCACAGATTAAAGATTAAGGAGGTCTCCTTGAGGCACAGGGCTGACCAGGACCACGGGGAACATATTCCTGTTTCCCAGCTGTGACAATCGAGCTTCCTGGTAAGAAATCCTAGAAGCTGCTGCAGAATAAACTAGCATCAATATGAGACAGGTGTGGCGCTGAAAGGTGCCTTTGTCAAACCTCATCTTCCAGACAGCCAGCCTCAGTGTCTACAGAGACTGCCAGCATGCGTTTCCAGAAGCTGCCCATCAGCAGACCAGGCTGAGGGACACTTACCAAAGGACTTAAAACATGACTCCCCAAATCCCCCTCCTAACCCACAGCCCGTGTCCAGGGGCTCCAGCTCCCCCGCCAGGGCCTGTGCCCCATCCTCTGTTCTGGCCCTGCTGATGCCGAGTCTTCTCTCCGTGAAACATTTTATTCAAATATTCACTGAGCACTCAATGCAGAGAAAGCCCTGTGGAAGTGAGGTGAGCTGAGACAGACATTCAGAAAAAAAGGATCTGACATTTTCCTTTCTAGAAACTTGGAATCATCTTTTAAAAAATAACAGGACTAAATATACAAGAACAGCCAGGAGAAATCAGGGGAATAAATAGTTGGAGGTGCGTTCGTTTGCTAGGGCTGCCATAACAAATGCCATAGTCCCGGGGTGCTTAAACAACAGAAATTTATTTCCTCCCAGTCCTGGAGGCCAGATCAAAGTGTCAGCAGTTTGATTTCTCCTGAGGCCTCTCTCCTTGGCTTGTACATGGCCACCTTCTCCCTGTGTCTTCACATGGTCTTCCATGTGAACCTGTGTCCTAACCTCTTCTCATAAGGACACCAGTCATATAGGATTGTGTTATACAAAATGTGGCCCTAATAGCTACATTTTAATTTAATGACCTCTTAAAAGGCCCTATCTCCAAATGCATTCTGAGGTGCAAGGGGTTAAGACTTCAACATATGAAACTGGGGGGAGGGGCCACAATTCAGCCCATAACACCCTTGCGTGGGGTCATAGTGCCCTTCCTGCTCCAGGCCAGACCCCCACCCCCACCCCGCTCTCTCCAAGCTTCCGTCCACATCCTTGAGGACCTCTGCCTTGGGTCTGGGCAGCGCCCGCCTCGTTCCCTCAGTCGGTTAGGTGGAAAGGATCACAAAGCACCAAGTTCACTCCCACTCTGCCACATTTGCCTCTTTCTTGTTGCCCCTGGAGGAAGTCTTGGTGTTTGTCAGATTATATCAGATAATAAAGAATTTCTCGATCACTTCTCCTTAAAAATATAGTCCCATCTCAGTCATGGTGTCCAGTCACCTAGAATAGTCCCAACTATGGACTTCACTAAAGTTAAGGCTTGTCCTCAGTGTGGCTCCGTCTCAGGAAGCCAATGGGAACTTTCTCTATTTTCACGCTTTGCAAGGTCGTTCCTCTCCATCTCTCCCCCTGCTTTACTAGCCAAGCTTTTACGCCTCCAGGTTTGGGAAGGAAAGGTGAAGGCAGCAGAGGTCTTATTTGATGGTCCTGCCATCACCCCATGCTGTTTCTCCCTGGGGCTCATGGGGTGATTTGTGCTTTCCAGAGAACCTTGACCCTGGGACCCTCTCTCCTGCAGCCCCCTTGACTGGGCTTCCATTATCCACCCTACACGTTCCTCCTCTGTTGGGGCCCCTCTGCCCCTGGATGTGGCCTTCCTGGGCAAAGACTTGAAGGTGTCTCCAGGCTGGGTCTCCTACGGTAGAAGGGACACTCATGCATCCTTTGTCCTGACAAAATCTAGAACAAAATCTAGCAATGAGGCCATTGCTGAGGGCAGCCAGGCCTGGACCTGCTGCAGATCTCTGACTAACCTGCTGGAAGCTCCCCCACGTGGCTTGAGGAAAGGTGGAACAGGACAAGGGAGGGAAAACGCAACGGCTCACCAATGTGCTTCCCAAAACTGAATGAGCTCTTTCAGCCTCTAATTCACTGCTTCTGCCAAGGCGATCTGGCCTCTCACTTCAGGACACAGGAGGCAGACAAATCTTGGTGGAACATCCTGCTCCCAGCCCCAGGCCCTTCCCTGCAGACACCGCCCTTCCCCTTACAAGGCACATCCCTTGGCCCTCACGCCTCAGAACCTCCCTTTTTGGGTCAGTGCACACTCACTTGTGTCACTCAGGTTTGGCGCCCCATGCCCCTCTCCCAAAAGCAGCCCCTAAGGAACCCTAATCTGTACCAGGGACCTCGGCCCCTTCTTGCCCCAAGGGGAAGTTATACTCAAGAACAGTGCTGGGTGGGATGCCGTTGAGGAACCAGGAGCATCAGAGTGAGATGTCCAAATGAGGACCAGGTCGTCAACATTACTCTAGCAGTCAATCACCCAACAAATAGTTATTAAACCCTTATCATGTGCCAACACAGTTCTAGGTGCAGTAAATGTAACAAAATGGGTAAAATCCCCTCCCTTCCTGGTGCTTATCTTTAGTGGGAACATAGACAATAAGCAAAGAAATCAGTAAATTGCATGATAAGAGCTGTGAAGGAACATACAGGAGAAAGCGGAGAGCATGTGCTGGGGCCACTGGATGGCAGAGACAGTTTTAAAAGCAAGTCAGGAAAAGTCGTCGCCCAGGATTGACGTTGAAACAGACTCCCAGGAGGCGAGGACTCACGTGACCCACAGGCCTCTGGAAGGGGAGGCTGTGGTGGACTAGCAACTGGAGCCAGCAGTGGGTGGGCAGGCATCCACCAGCAAAAACACAAAATGAGAGGAGAAAAGGACTGAGGAGGAACCTCTGAGAAGCCCGATGTTTAAGTAAAGGGCTAAAGGACACCAGAAGCTCATGGCCAGGGCTGTAGGAAGAGGTCAGGAGAGAAGATGGGTACTTGCTTCCAAGGACAAGAAGATGGGAATTACCACGAGCTCTGTTGGTTGTTGGGGGTGGTTGCGTGACACTGCACTCCTCAGCACTCAGCACTGTCTGCCAAAAAGAGTGAATTTTTTTATTGCATGTAAAATTTTTAAAGTAAATTGAAAAAAAAACCCTCTAGATTTGCCCCTAGGAGAGCATTGGTGACCCCAAGAGCGGCAGCTTCAGAGCTGTGGAGGCAGGTGGGAAGAGAGACACCATTTTGGTAGTGCGGTGAGCTTAGGGTGTGGGGAAAATTCCAGGCTTCCACACTCCCCCGCTGGCAGCTCCCCAGAGGCTTTCCTTGCGCTGAAAGGACCGCGGAAGGCCTTGGCGCGCCCTCGCTCGGCCCTGTCTCCTTGCCCACTCTGCTCAGGCCTCCTGCTGGGCCTCGACATGCTCCACGTGTTCTGCACACAGGCCTTCATGCTCCTCCCTCCTGCCACTGCACGTCTCCTGGGAAGCCTTCCTCAGTCATCCCTGAAATGCACCCTCACTCCATCACTCTCTATCAAGTCACAGTGCTTTATCTTTGTCACAGCTCTCTGCCACTCTCGGACATTATTTAATGTTCCTGCTACCATGTTTATTATCTAGCTCTATCACTAAGAGAGAATCTCCAAGAGATCAGGAACATGTGAATGTCGTGTCTCACTATGTCCCAGGTGCCTAAAACAGCACCAAGCACATAGTAGGTACTCCATAAAAAGTACTTGCCATTGTCTTGATTCACATTATAAAGTTTGAAATGCTGGATTTTGAAAATTGAATCACAGATTTCATTTGGAGCTTCCTGGTGGCCATGGCAAAACAGGAAATAAAATGACTGATATTATCCATGAAATAAAAATCTAAAAACCCTTCAGGGCCAGACAAGATTGCCTGAGAATTTGTTTTGCCCAGATCGTCATTGTGGCCTCACTGAGAAATATAGGAGAAAATATCTTTAACATTATCTTTTCAGTAAATAAATAAATCCCGTGTAGTTATTTCTTCTTTGATCCTTTCAAGTAAGCTGAAGTCAAAAGACCAAAGAACAGGGGGCTGGCCCCGTGTCCCAGCGGTTAAGTTCGCGCGCTCCGCTGCAGGCGGCCCAGTGTTTCGTTGGTTCGGATCCTGGGCGCGGACATGGCGCTGCTCATCAAGCCACGCTGAGGCAGCGTCCCACGTGCCACAGCTGGAAGGACCCACAACAAAGAGTATACAACTATGTACTGGGGGGCTTTGGGGAGAAAAAGGAAAAAATAAAATCTTTAAAAGAAAAAAAAAAAAAAAGACCAAAGAACAGCCATGGGGCAGGAATTGTTCTAGTTAATCCTCACGTCACCACCACCAGAAAATTCTTGCATTGACCTCACTTATAGCGTGGACCATCCTCTTTCTTCTTCATTTTAGGGGCACACATTTAATTAGTGCTTCAGAAGCACTACACTTCATCTAACTCTCAGTAATTCTTTGAAGTCTATATTGTAACGTCCATTTTACAGATGAGGAAACTGAGGCTCACAGCCTGCAGTCACTCCCAGAGCTGGAGACAAGACTTGAACCGAGGTCTGTTTGACTCTCTAGAATAAGGATTGGCACACTCCACCAATCTGCCTGCAGCCTGTTTTGTTGGGACATGCCAGTCTTACTTGTTGATGTATTATCCATGGCTGCTTTCGCACTACAGCAGCAGACTTGACCAGTTGCATATGGTCTGCAAAACTGAATGCTATGGCCGTTTGTCAGTAAGTTTGCTTACTCCCTTCACCAGTCTACCACCTTAATACCTAGGTTTATCTGTTCCTCTGAAGGAAAAAAAAAAAGGCTTTCTATAAAAATAGAAGAAAATATAAATTGGGAGCTCTAAGTGCAAAATTGCTTTGTTCTTAAGACATCAAAGAAGAATGTTTTGTAAATAAGTTTTCTAGGAGGAAGTGTTTATCTTTTTCTTCTTTTTTTTGGTCCTGGTTCCTTCCAGACCACTTAAATAAATGGCACACATAAAAAAGATATTAAGAAATACATTCAATAGTAAGATCATGGCGGTGAAGTATAAGCAGAAAATCGCACAGGCACCTCTGGTTTGGAACTCGGTGGCTTCAAAACAAGCGGAAATAGAGGAACCTGTTGATATTCACAAGGATAACGCAAATCTGCAGCGTGTCACTTAAATGCAATACTGTATTTAATCAGTCAGGTTAACTCGAGTCCAATAAACACATCCAGTAACTGGTATTTCAGATGTCTTCCCAGTTCATCTAGTTTTCATTTCTTCTATGTATTTCTGGGAGAGATTACAATAAATTAGTCATAGTACATTTATTAAAGTCGGTGATTAGTGTCTTCAAAGGGAGTGACACTCCAGAATTATACAAGGAGTTTCCCTTGGGAGGAGGACCTCCATCTCTTCTTGCAGAATGCTCTTGACTGCAAAGGAATAACAGCGATGAGGATGATGATTGTCAAGACTCAGGCAGCCGGGTGTTTCCCTGTTTGTTTGCCGTAAATCAGTGCCCTGAAGGGACAGGAAGAAGAGGAGCCCATCAGGGTGGCCCTTCTCCAGCACAGATGCTCTGCATGCAGTCACACTCAGCAGGGATGTGCACAGAAAGTGTGAGGCTATTGATTAGAATCTGGCTTAAGGAACACGGCTCCCCCAGGGCTCTGTGTAGGGGCCGAATGGGGTGCTGCCCACTTCAGATCAGGAAGTGGCTTGGTGGTGGGGGGCCATTCCCACTGCAGAGGATATTGTTGATGAAATGGGGTCTGCTCCAATGTCCAGTCACCTGGTGGTGGAGAGTACAGGCTCTGATGTGAGGCACCCCTGGGGGTTGAAATCCAGGCTATCAGCTTATAGGAAAGTTATCTACACGCTGAGCCTCAGTGCTTCCACCTGTAAAACAGAGTTAGTAGTTTCTTCTTCTGAGTTATTGTGAGAATTCAGTACTGAATGTGAAGTGTCTTATCCAAAGGAAGCAATTAATAATTGCTCATTATTTTTATTATTATTTTAAAGCTACTTCATTATGTTCATGGTCTTTCTGTAAATCTATTATATTAAAATATAAGCTATTCCTTCATGTAATAAATATTTCTTAGGCAACTTTTATGTGCCAAACTTGAAACTAGTTCTGGCTTATAGAAAAATTTAAAAGGCCTAAGTGCTATCTTCAAAGAACTGGCACTATAAAAGAGGAAACAAATGCATGCAATTACCTAAAATAATGAGAACAACAATTAATGACCTGGGCCCTCAGTATGTGCCAGTTCCCGTGGTATGCGGGCACAGCTTGTCCTGCAGTCTACAGTATATGCACTTATCATTTCAAACCTCCCAGCAGTTGCTGAGTTAACCACTATTATCTCCACTTTATAGATGAGGACACTGAGATTCTGAGAGGCCAAACAACTTGTCCAGGGTCACCCAGCAAACACAAGCAGAAATAGAACCTGGATTGAGGTTTGTCACAAGCCTGGAGTAGAGCAGAGGTGAGTGGGAAAATCTTCTACTACCACTTTAAGAAGAGAATTACAGACTGGGGGTCTGTGATGGTTTCTGGGACCTATGCAGCTTTATCAAAGGCTCCCCTGCCCACCCCCCAGCCCCCAGAAACGTAGACATAGTTCCCTGCTGTCGCCCAGAGTGGGAATGAGAAGCACTTCAACCTGGCCTTAGTCCAGTGATACGAACACAGCGAGGCTAACCCGCGCCTCAGTCGCTGCATGCCAGCTCGGAGGGTGGGGCCCCAAGGCACCGAACCTCTGCCTGGAGGCCGCGGGAGATCGGGCTAGGCCCAGAACATGCCTTGGTCTCAGTTGGGCCTCCTCAGGCTGGAGGACTTTCCCCTGCTGAAAGACTAAACTCCTTTTCTCCACCTGGGGAAGGTGCAGCTCAGCCTCCCAAGGGCCACTTTGAGAAGCCCCATTCATTAGATGTTTCCTGTCATTATCCAGGGGAAGATGTGGATTTTGTTTCTTAAAGAGGACTGGACTATATCTGCTTGGACTCAGAGAGTCATGGTGCCAGAGGTGCCTCTGCTATGGCCCAGGGCATCTCCCCCAACACAGGCCTTCTTGCCTCTGCTTGGACACTCTATATTCACTTGCAAAGTAGGCACTCCCTTCCTGGATGCTTTGAGTATTTCAAGCCTAAATCTTCCTCCTGTGACTTCTGCCCTCTAAGTCTGTCTGGGCAGTCACTTCCAGTCCTCCATGAAAGTCTTCAGAGATGGAGACCATGTCTTTGCAAAATCTTTTCTTTTCCAGGATCAATACCTAACCTCTTTTACAAATTTCTCCCTTGAGAAGGTGTCTGTTCCCAGCTTGTTTGTGGGTCTTCAGGGTCCTCACAACTGAGCCAGATCCCAGTCTGCGGGGGCTGCCTGTGCTGTTTCCTTCTCTGCCACAGGATGGTCCTGCCTCTCCATGACTCACCATGAGCTTAACTAGAGCTGAAGAGTGTTTTCATAGGTGCCATATCTATCCAGCTATGGTTCTCCTATAGTGCACTTATCAAATGGATTTCTGGAATCTAATTTTAGAATCTTTTGTTTATTCCTAGGAAGCTTCAGCTTGTTGGTTTGGGCTCAGTTTACCATTTTTTTCAAATTTATTTCAAATCGTGATTCTGTTTTCCACTTCATATATGCCTTCATATTTAAGTTATTAGAATGTTAGATAAGCGTCTTCCATGGTGTCGTTCAACCCATTGATTAAATGTTGAAGAGGACAAGTTCAAAGACAGTGCTCTGTGGCCATCCACTAGAAGCAACTCCAGCTTGACAAAGAGCCAATATTCAACATTCTTAGATGCATTGTTCCCTAACCAGCACAGCTCAGCTAAAAATCCAGTAGACCTGGGATGGTTCCAAAGAGCCTCAGAGAGCCAGACCCACAGCTCCTGCCTTCAGCCCAGTGTTTCCTGTCCCCAGTACTAGAGCCCCAGGGTTCTCATCTTTAGGTTTCTGGATCCACCGCCCTACCTAGTCCTCACTCTGCTGATCCAGGGACAACACTGACTCTCAGCCCGACCTATAGGCCCAGAGCCTGGGAGCCCTGACCAGGCCCTGCCAGGCACAGCTTTCTAACACAGGCATTTTTGTTACTGTTGTTTTTAGTCATACTATAATGGGGACACAATTTCTCTCCAGTTCCTCCTGGTCGACTCTTGGGAAAATCATTGTGTGTGTGTGTGTGTGTGTGTATAAAGTATATGAAGCCAGAATGCCTGAGTTCGCCTACTGAGCAGGGCTCCTCCCATCCTTCTTTTCAGAGCTAATTTAGTTAAGTGTTTAAACAATGTAAATCTGGCAGCTCCCTTCTGTTAAAGCTGCAAGATTGAGGACAGCTGCCGGCCAGCTACCAGCCCTCCAGGACAGCCTCCACCGGTTTTCCTGAAATAGCAAGTCTCCGCTTCCGCCCATACTTCCCCGGAATAACCCCGGGGGAAGGAGACTCCATTTCCTACGCCCAGCCCACTCTATTTATTACCATCTAAAGAGTCCATATTTGGAGAAAAAAATTTCACCACCACGTGGAATGAAATCATGTGGTTGTAAATAACCGATGTAAGTGTTTAAATTCAAAAGAGGTCTCAACGAGATTGTGTATGTATGTAAATAAACGTGTACTTCCCAGACAGGGAGTGTGTGAACTCAACGCCATTGTCTGACAGGCAGGGTGACCTGGGACAGGATAAGCAGCGGGGCTCCAGCAACCTCAGGGACCCCCAGATGGCTGAGGAGCTTTTCAGCACCTTTCCTCTACTTGGTCAGATTCTAACCTGGATGAGGATAGCCAGGGCGTTCAGCTCCTTAAAAACACAAAGTCACTGCCCAGTCACTGGTGAGAATGGAGCCCGTGCTGGAGGTTGGAGAACCTACTTCCATGCTTTTCCATAATTATCTACCTATTAAAAACAGTTGCACCAAGTGACTCTCTTTAAGCACATATCACTCCTCACACATTGGTCATCATTTGACAGCTATGCAGAGGGTCAATGATTTTTCCTCCTAGTTGCACGTTGGCTGTAGCTTCTGTAATAAATGCATTCCAGAGAAGTCACATGGAAACCTAAACTGATTTGCAACACACTAATGGTGTTCAATATTTTAGATCCCTTGAGTTAGTTTGTGCAGTGAAAAATCACTTTATAAATCGCTTTATAATCACTCTATAAAAGATCACACATGGTCCTGCAATGTTTCTCAAAATAAGACATACCTTCCCCAGGGTCCACAGCTTAAAGCTCCAGAGAAACTTGGGCTCCACAATAAAAATCGTTCTTCCTAAAACACAGCCCTCCTGCAGTGAGTCATTCTCATTCCACAGCAGCAGCCCTCCAAAGTGTAGAAGCCTGAAATCCGAAGTGGGAGTGAGGGTCAGTAAAGGTGGCCATCCTCATGTTGGAAATGGAAACTATTTACTCCAGAGACACTGACTGGATTTTGGTTCCATCATTGGCTGAATTGTCAACAGTTTGCCATCTGGACAAATAACCAGTTTGGGGGTCGGGAGATGATACATTCACAGCTGACCAAAATCTAGTTTCTTTTCTCTGCATGTATGCTGATGGCCTCTCCTAACCTCCCCGGGTATGGCAGCTGCAGGGGACGTGCCATCCAGGCTCTAGGTTACCATAGCCAACACCGTGAGGATCTCTCAAGAGCACTGAGTGGTGTACGGACACCACCAAAACTGCTGTCCATTGGTGGAATTTTAATTGCTAGTTGGGGAATCTATTAAGATTCTTTGTGATCAATTTGTAGAAATATTGTAAGTATGTTTGGAAAAGTTGTACAGTCTCCATTTTTTTGGATACAAATTTGTTGCATTGTTTGAACCCTCTACATAATTATTCATTTTTGTCCGCTTGATCTGTCCCAACAGAAGCATGTTAACATCACCTGCTACAATAGCACTTCTCTCTTCTTCTCATTGAATTGCTAAACACTCTCGTTTACCACATTTGACTTTTATATTCACCATAGAAAGTGCAAACCTGTCGTATCTTCCTTGTGTGGATTTTTTCTTTTAGTGGAATAAATTAACGCTGTTTATCATCTTGACTGTTTCAGCCTTGGGTTCCACCTTGTCTCTTTTTCATGTCCCTGCTCCTGCTCCCTTTTAGTTTGGATCCATTCACTATATCTTCACTCATTGTCTTATTTTTATTATTTTTGGATTGATTGGGTACTCTAATGCAATATTTATATTTTATTTTTAACTCTATAGTCTGTGATTCAAAAATGAGTTTATCCCCATCATTTTATTAACAAGATATATATATATATTTAGTTTTATTTCTACTATTTCCTTTTTAATAGACCTTTCTATATGGGTTATTTTTTTAACTTGACTTTTCCCTTGTGACTTTGGAAATTATATCTATTTTTATTTTATTAGTAGTATCATTTAATAAATACATTGAATCTATTTTCACTAATTTTCACTATCAAAAACAAAGCAATGTCAATTGGTTATTTGCTATGTAATTAATATGAGGGATTCATTCTACTTTTACTTCTTGTTTTCAGTGATGGTAGTGGCTAATTTGAACTTGATCGTTATTTCTAAATTAACATTTTTGATCATGTCTTCTCTTTTGCTAATTACTTTTGACATTTTCATTATATTTTAATATCATATTGAGAATCACATTACTTTTGTTTCATAGCTGTTTGTTTTGAGGGGATTTTGTTTGTCTAACTATTTTCCTCACTAGTCTCTTATATCATGAATTCTCCATTTTTGAATTTGATCTTTTTATTTTTGATTCCTCAGTTTGATTAAAAATATTCAAGTAAGTATTTTTTCCAGGACACTCACATGGGGTGTGCACTTTGGGGCTCGCGGATACGAGAGAATGCCACTCTGCGGCACTAGGACCTGAATATTGGCTTGGCCAGCTGCAGGAGCTGAGAGTGCCAGAGTTAGCAAATAAAAATGCGAGACACCCAGTTAAATTTGAATTTCAGATAAACACCAAATAACTTTTTAGTTAGACTGCCTGCCATCCCACATCATATGTCACAATCCCATTTGGGCCACAATCCTTTCTTCCTCACCATCCTGTAGACAATGATCATTGTCTTGTTTGTGCTGCAAAGCAGAAGTGGGAGGCAAGTTTTATCTACTTGGATTCTCAATGAATTCGTTTTTACTCTTGAAATTAAAATAATTATCAAGATGAATATAGGGATTAAACATCTTTCATTAATTCTGTCTGGTATTTGGAAAGCTCCAGTCTGTCTTTAGCTCAGAAAAATCTCCCCGAGAAGTTCTTTAATGCTGGCTCCACCTTTATTGGGTCTTCTTCTGAGATTCCTAATGTTTACATATTAAATATATCTCTTGTCCATGTTTTTTTTATATTCTTCCATTATTTTTATCTCTTTATCCTTTTTGTCTGAGTCTTTGATGTCAGAGTTGACTTCAACACCTCAAACCTGTTTTCCACAAGATTCATTTTGCTGTTTACTTTCCCCATTTCAATTTGAAATGAACATCGTTTAGAATCTCTATGCTGGCCTCCCTAATCAGTTTGTTTTTCTCTTTATAGTTCTCTGCTCAGATTTCACAGGAGAAATGTCCTTTTGAAGCTGGTTGGAAACACCGATCCGGAGTGTTCCCAAAATTTCCCGTCTCTTGCAGAAACTATATTTCAGAGGAAAATATTTTCTCTGATTCCTCAGAGTGGTCCCTTCTCTTGAACTGTGCTGTCTTTTCATTTGCTGGGCCATTTTTCTCTGTGTGCTCATCATTCCAAAGGGAGTACAATATTTGTCCAGAAGAACCACTAGTTGAGATCCCAGCCTGAATTGTTCCAACCCAAGGGAAGGGAAAAGGAAGAAAAGACAGGTTTAGAATTACTTAAGTTTTACTTCTCTGATTCAGCAGCCTGGGGAGCTAGGGAGTGAGCCAGTGTGAGATGACCCCGCACGGAGCTCTGCATCTCCGCTCTGGTGTCTTTTTTAGGTTTGGGAGGCTGTGGGATGTTTTCTGGAAAAGTGTTCTTGCTCTTGCCGAGCGCTGGCCGAGGCTCACTCCTCTTCTTGATCTGAGCTAGTAACCCACAACGTGTCATCCAGGGGTTAGTGCCATTGTGGGTTTGTGAACTGAATGGCGTCATTTCCATCTCCAGTCCCCCTCCCCCACAGCACACTGCCAGGCAAAACCACAGGGCATTGAGAGGATTCTTCTGGCCTTTCCTCCCAGGACTTCCCAGGTAAAGTACTCCTCCTTTACAGGTAAGGAACTGCACATCCTCAGAGCACTAATCCAAAAGAATTCCTCGACACTTGGGACGGGAGGCTCTCACCCTCCCCTGCTCTCTACAGCTGATTCACTTTTCCTCTGTTTGTACAATAACCGAACATGTTAGCATGAAATTTTCTTAGGATAATTTCTCATATTTCACAGTATACATATTTTGCTAAATTTTCTTTCTGGAACTAAAAGAGTCCACTTTTCTTTCCTTTGGGAAAAATGGTATGTCAAATGCTGTATCAACCCCATTTTAATTTGGAAGCTGTCCCATGGAATATATTGTCTAATTTAACAATGAGTCCCATTGTCAAATTTATTCTCAGCACAAAGTGCAGCCATGGATTATCAAACCCTGCAAGCTGGTCAGCGTTCTTTCTATAGGGTTCTGGTGGGGTGTTTTGCAGATAACATTTTGTGTAGGAAGCAATCATGGCTTCATTCCATGATAGGCAAGTTGCCAGGAAATACTAAATCAAGAGGCAATAGAGTCCCTGAAGAAAGTTGTTCCTGATTTATGATGATAGTTCCAACAATACTGCTGAACTTTTTACACATTGAAATGACCAGTGAGTTATGTTTCACATTATATCCGAGAACAGCCGGCCTGCCAGATCCAGCGTTGCAGCTGGAATGCAGAAAAGCCCCATTATGTTAACTTGCAAAGTCTGGGAAAAACGATTTGTTATTCCCAAAACGTAAGTGATTGTTTGTTTTTCTCCAGCACATCTCATACCCTGAAACTGTAGTGGCATTTAAAGAAGTGGAAAACAACCTAAGCTGGGTTTGAGGTGGTATATGGTGAGGGTAGAGATGGAAGGAATGGAGGGCTGACAGCAGGGAGAAAAAGGGAAACTGATCAATAAGCAGAGGGTCACCAAGGGCGCAGGAAGAGTCTGCGTTATTTTTGAGAATTTATTACAGTTTCAAGAGAACAGTTCACCAGACATCTTCCGGCTGCTAGGGTTGCCTGGAACCCTCAACAGAGAGTAAGTGTGTGTGTGTGTGTGTGTGTGTGTGTTCACTGTGTGTTCTTCTATTTCACCCCTGGAGCTTTAAGAAGGGCCTAGACCAGTGTTGTCCAATAGAAGTGTAATACAAGCCACATATGTAATTTAAAATTTTCTAGTAGCCACATTTTAAAAAGAAACCAGTAAAATGATTTAATAATGTAATTTATTTAACATATTCTAAATATTCGCCAGCCCTGATGGTCTAGTGGTTAAGATTTGGCACTCTCACCAGGTTCATTTCTGGGTCGGGGAACCTCGCCACCCATCTGTTGGTTGTCATACTGTGGTACCGTAGTGACTGCATGTCGCTGTGATGCTGAAAGCTATGCCACCACTATTTCAAATACCAGCAGGGTCACCCAGCGTGGAAGGTTTCAGTGGAGCTTCCAGACTGAGATAGACAGGAAAAAGGACCTGGCCACCTACTTCCAAAAAATTTGGCCGTGAAAACCCTATGAATAGCAGCAGAGCCTTCTCTGATATAGTGCCAGAAGGTGAGAGGACAAAAAGACAGGGCAGGCTTCCACCCTGCTGTGCAATGTCCCTGGGAGTCAGAATTGACTCTGCAGCACCAGCAACAAAGGGAAATATTTTATCATTTCAACATATAACATACCTAAAACTCATTAATGAGATGGGTTAAATTTTCCTTTTCATGCACCACCATCTTTGAAATCTGGTGTGTGTCTGGCATGTAGTTACACTCACTGACAGCACGTCTCCCTGTGGACCAGCCACACTCTTTGTCTCAATAGGCACATGTGCTAGCTGTGGGATGGTGTGGGCTGACCAGTGAAGAACAATTGCCCTCTCAGGTGTAACTCGCTCGGCTCTGCTCAAGTCTTTGTATTTCCCTAAATCTGAAGCTCCTCCTCCTCTGGAGACCCCAGAACTCACCTCTCAAAGGCACCACGCCTACCAGCTCCTAGAAGAATGGCGCATGAGGCGTCGCTCTTTTGGCTGTCCCATTAGCCTTCCTTCCTCAATAGGTCAAGCAAAACTTTATGATTAAAAACCCCAGAACCTGGGAAATACTTGAGTAAAAGCCCATTGGCATAGCAGCATTGCATCTGGACTTCCAGGAGAAAGCCATTCTTTCTCCCTTGGTCTTTGCTGCCCGCTTCCAACCTTCGTCTTGCTGTCCTTTCTCAGTGAATGTTCTTTCTTCTTCCTTAGTCTCCCTTTCCAGATTGAGCAGGATGGTCGTGGGGGCTGCTGGAGGGATTTCTGTGTCCTGTCCTGGAGAACATGGTCACAGAGGGGAGGCAGGGAGGGTCAGGCCCGCTCTCACTGTGCCGTCAGTCCTGCAGCAGAAAGTCAGTCTGAAGTTGGGCCAGTGCATCTACATGGAACAAAAGGCAAGTTGGAGGGACACCCTGCAATGGTTCTTTAGGATCTACAGAGGGGTGGCAAATGCCCACAGCTGGGGCAGGTCGTACACACAAATGAAGCTGTCCAGATGTTAGCTGAGATTGGTGGGAAATATGGGGACCAGGAAAACATAGGCCTCCCCCAGGGAATTTCAACTCATCTTTAATCCTGTGCAAACCAAACAAAACTGGACAGAGTCCCAGAGTCATTGGTTTGTGATCCTATTAGAGGGACAAGGCCTGGGGATCCACATCACACCTGGCAGCAAGTGTCTGAAGAACTGCCACTTTGTCTTCTGTCCTACCTTCTTGGATGTGCTGTCTATCAGTTGCCTAACTTTGGGCTTTTGGAACCTGGCTCATCTTCATCTTCATGTCATGTCTTCATCTTCATCTGCATGTCAACAACCACATCACCGACTTTACAACCAACTTCCTGACCTTACAGACCCTCAGTCTTCACTTCTCATGGCCCTAAACTCCATTCAGGACTGGACCTTGAGATGGGGTGAAATGTAACTTGCAACTTGGAAACACATGGCAGTTTGCTACCTCTGAACCTGTGTCAGTCACTGACTTTCTCCATAGCCCTAAGCTGTAGGCTGACAGCCAAAGTATTTTTGGAGGCTTAAACCCACCAGCTGAAAGAACAGACCCTCCTGCTGCCCCTTAGCATCCCATGGTCTGAGACAAGCCTGGACCCCTTCACAGCCTCCGCTGCCAGAGCTCTGCTGGGCTCTGCTGGGCTCCCTTGTTGGTGCACCCTAAGTCGTCTCCACGTTCTGGTTTGTCTCCAGTCCACCCACTGGGACTAGAGCCATGCGCCGAAGTGCAGGTGGAAGCACTGACGCCCTGCCCAGTCCTGACCAGACCCCTTCTCAAGGGGTTAGCCTCTGCCCTATTCTTCCAGCAAGGTGCCAGACAGATCAAGTGGAACAAGAATATCATTACCTTCCTAGTCCACCTGCCTTTACTGGAAACTTCTGCTCTTGCCCAAATACTGGAACAGATTTCCCCTTGGAAAATGACCCTGGCTTGGATCTTGCCCCTGTCTGCCACACCTATTCCCAGCTTCCTCTTTCTCCTGGCTGAAGCCCCAAAACGCTGCCCTGCCAAGTCGCACAGGTAATGAACATGTTTTCCACGCCTTCCTTCTTCTTGCAAGGCAATACGCTAAAGTGAAGAGAGGAGGGGCATTTGAGTCTGAGAAATCTGGTTTTGAATCTTGGCCCCAAGATTTATTAAGTCTGTGATGTCAGGCAGATTACTTAATATCTTTCAGCCTCAACTTTTTTCACCTTTAAAATGTAATCAATCCTACTTCTTAGGGTTGTTGGGAAGATCAGAAAAGACAGCATTCAAAAGACAGGTAGCACCTAACAGACATTTGGTAGGCATTGGGCATCGTTAGCACTGAACCAGCACTTTGCCCACATTGCAAACACCAGCCGTCTCCCTCTTCCATAATCTCAATCACCGCTAGGAGACTTTGACCCCATTTGATGTCATCCACAGCTTGTAATCCACCAATTGTGATTTTCTCCCCCCAGGTCTCCCTTCCAGGTCCCCAACTCTCTTGTCATATTCTCTGCCTGTGGCCGAGACTCCTTTGGTCCTTTACAGGTCCCTCTTGTCTTCTTCCAAGAAGCCACACCCCGTTTCATGTACCTCTATGAGTGTCCCTGTGTCCTTTCATATTCCCACATTACCCTAGCATTGTTCTTCAGTATCTGATTTTTTTCTAATTTCTAATTTTTATGTTTCATAAATAGCTCTGGTTCTGGGGCTGCTGAATTTTCACCTGGGGACAAGGAAAAATTGAAAATCAGCACGCTGACAATAAAAGTTGCTTTGAAAATACATCTCACAAGTCACACTTGTTCAGTTCTACAGTGAAGCTGTATTTCTGGTTATTTCCTTCGACTGCACCCAGGGGGAAGCCTTGGATTCCTGCACACTATTGCTCCCAGAAAGCCCACCTTCAGGGGAGCAGCTTGATCCTCTGCCCGTCTTCAACCTGGGTACAGCCCTGCAATAGTGCAAATGAGGCCAGACGGAACTCATTCCTGAAGCCAAACCCCCAAGGTTTGCAGACAGAGCTTCTTCCTGTGCCATTGTCATCAACTTGTGATGATGCTCCAGTCTTCATCCCCAGAAACCCATGCACTTGGCCACCCACTCCCAAAGTGAAATTGCTTACTCTGGGACACAGCTTCTACTTAAGGAGAAATGAAGCCTTGGGAAAATCCGATTGATCCCAGACCAAGCTCCCAGGCTGAAATAGCACGGCAGTGCTAAGAGCATCTGGACCCTGCCCTCCTTCTCAAAGGCCTACACCAAGGGCCTAGACCCTCATAGCCCTCTTCATGCAGAATATAGAATTCATAAAGTAACTGGAAAACTTTCTTTTCAGGTTGAGCTTGGTTACAGTTTGTATAGTTGTATCCCCATATAAGAGAGGTAGAAACAAAAAAAGCAGACCTTGGAAATGCTCCATTTCACCCTCCAGTTATCAATCCCAGGTCACCAGCTGGGACTTAGAGGAATCCTGAGGACAGGCTTACATAAATAAGAGCAGTCCCTCATTTGCTTAATTCCTGAGATATTTCTGAACACCACTGCCCCAAGCTCTATTCTGGCAGCTCTAATTCATTTCTCTCTCTCTCACTCTCTCAGTTCTCAGATACTATCGATAAAAAAAAAAAGAAAGACAAAGAAAAGGCAATGTGACATCTATAACAGGTAATACTATGAATCATTTAATATTTGAACAGCACTTCACAGTTTACAGTGTTTTTGTGTATTACCTCATTTGGCCCTCACTGCATTATGCACTGTGAGGAATACAGGGTAGACATCAATAGTCCCCATTTCCAGGTGGAAATAGATGAATTGGCCCTCAAAAATCGTAACACAGGAAATCACAACTTGATTGACCTTCTGGAGGCATGAAGTGCAGAGTTCTCTGATTTGAAAGGAAGACATGCTCTAGATGCGACCACAGGACACATGAGGGCCTAAAGGTGGGAGAGAAATCCCACAAGGCTTTGTCCCAGTGGTAAGGTTGGCAGAGTCCAGTGGTCTGGGATGTGCTGGGACGTTTCCTGTCAGATGAAGGGCACATTGTTGCACCTTGTCCCTCGCACCACTAAGAAAGCACACAGTGTTTACCAGGGCTTGTGAATTTTGGATACAGCATAGACCATGCTTAGAAGTACTGATTTGACCCATCTATCAGATGACTTAGGAAGCTACCAAATTTGAGTGGAGCTCAGAGCAAGAAAAGGCTCTGCCACAGGTCCAGCTGTGCGCAAACTGCCCTGCCCCTCAGGCAACGCAGTATCTGGTGGAACAGGGCGCTATGGAGTGTCTGGAAAGCCCCAGTAGCCAAGCTGGGTCACAAGCCCCTAGGGGGCTGGAGCAGGGCCACTCCTTCTGCGGCAGAAAGTTATTCACTATGTAAAAAGCAGCTCCAGGCATGTCACTGGACCCTGGTAGAAATGAGCTCCTAGCCAGGGGAGGCGGCATTACCGTGCAGTTGGGGCTGGATGTAATCAGATGTCCCATATGTCAGGAGCTTGGGTGGACACAGCAGCAATCTTTGCACAAAGGAACTGGTACGTGCACTGTCTGGCCTATGCAGACCCAAAAGGAAGAGAACATCACCTAAACTGATAGCCCAGTCTCCCATTTCTCACCCGCTGTTGCCCTGAAGTCTCTCCTTCAGCTCACACCTGTGGACTCAGAGCTTCCCTGCAGCCGGCTGTTGGAGGAGGGGACAGCCAGGCCTGGTCCCACACCTGAGCTGGCATGATGAGTTGGTGCTAACAAGCTGAAGTAGACAGCTGCTGCACTCCAGTCCACTCAGGGGTCCCTAGAGGACAAGAAGAAAGGAAAATCCTCCTGGTGGGCAGAACTGCAAGCAATACATGTGACTGATGGGTCTGTGTGGAGGAGAAGAGCTGAGGGGTTAAGTACACAGACTGCTGGGAAGAACTGAATGGCTTGGCTGATTGGTCAGGAGCCTAGAAGAAACTGAGAAGGAGACTGAGGAAATCAAGCAAGGTAGAAGAGTGAGACTGGCTACTCACCATCCCTCTCACTGACCCTCCTATGGACTTTGTGCCTCCTGTCACTACAACCTTAGGTTTTGACAGATCAGAGGCGCTGGTTCAGGGGACAGCAGAGTGATGGTCGGGGGAGGGGCTTCTCTCCAAGTGAACACAATGGTCTACTCAACTTAAAGTTGGAACTCTCACCTGGTCACTTTTGGGCCACTAATGCCAGTGAACCAGTATACAAGAGGAGTTATTGGTGGGGGTACTGGATCCTGATGGCCCTGAAGACCTAGGCTTTCCCCTATGCAATGGATTCAGGGAGGGGTCTATACAGAACCCAGGTGACTCATTGGTGTATCCCTCGGGGTTTGCATAGCCGGTGAGGGTCGTGAACAGGCAATTGCAGCAACTTCCAACTGACAAAGGCAAGACAATGAGGGACTTCAATGCTTTGGGCAAGAAGGTTAAAGTTCCCACATCAAGCAAATGACCCAGACCAGCCCAAGTGCTGGTGGAAGGTGAGGGAAATCTATAATAGTCATTGAACACTAGTTATTGCCACACAGCCAGCTGCAATACTGACCTTGTTACTGCAATAGCAGCTTGTTTCATTAATACTTTTAAATTAAATGTTTGCCGAGATTGCAGCCAGTCACTACCTTGAAGCCGACTCTGTGACAGATGGGACTGAATGGATGGCAAGAGCTGGTACACAGCGTGGCCTGTAATGGACACCTCTCGGGCATCCCTCCAAATGCTGTCAGCCTCACTTGCCTCTTATTTTAGCCCCTGTGGAGCAGCCAGTACTCTGTAGGAGTTGATATCGTTCATGCAGGTACAACCCGGGAACATCACTCCCGTGTGCCTCTTGTATCCTGCCCCAGTGTTTCTCTGTAACATGCTTAGTGCCCACAGATGCTCAACCTAGAAGTTCAGGGAGGATGACACCCCATGAGGGATTCTCTGACTAATGGAATGGGAGCTGATGGATAAATATTTCCCTCTTAGTCCTCCATAAAGAAGGTCCCGAGATCCCTTCCACATGGCTCTTTCCTTGCCTCACTCCTACTCCCTGGATCCCATTCCCCAATAAAGCATTTCTGCTGAAGACTTTATTTCAGATTCTGCTTTCTGGGAAACCAGGCTAACACACATCACCCACTTCTAGCTACCACCTTTGTCATCTGCCAGCCTCCTGGTCACTCCCTCGCCTCCAAGCCCTATCACCACCCCTGGTGACTTTAACATTCAAGTCCTACACTTTGAGGTCTCAGTCCTTTGATCAGCTCGTTTCCAATGACCTTCATCCCCATTCCACTTTATCTACTTGCTTCTATTCCCTCCCCAGAACACTGTCATCACCAATTACTGCTGTATTCATGAGTCCAAAATGTAGACATCCCACTCTCTTCCTCAACCTTCCATCCTTCAGTACCTTTCATTCAAATACTCCCACTGCACCAATGTTGTAACATCATCAAGACTTTCTGGCTTAGGAACTAGTTTCTCATTATCTAGCACCCTTCTCTTGTCTTCTATTTATTTGGTTTTTTTCAATCCAGTTAAGATTCCACTGAACAATATTTCTATCACACTTGCCAATTTTCACCACTCCATTATTCTTCCATCTCACTTCTTGAAAACATGTCCTCAGAATTAATGCATCTGTCCAACTTTTTTTGTGCTTACATCCCAGGTGCTAATCACTGTTAGAGAAAAATCACAAAGCTGAACAATTTGGTGCCATTATAACAGTGCAGAAATTTATTGAGAGTTTAATCTTTGCCAGGCATTATTCAAAGCACATTACATAGATTATCTCATCCTGCTTCCTACATCAGGCTGGAAAGCTGCCCAGAAATTCTGTTCTCAAACCTCTGAAATTCACTCTCATCAGAACAGTTTCTCTCCTGCTGCTAAGAGAAAATAGAAGTTATCAATTAAGAACTTGGGACATATCAGTGTTCACATTTCAGCAGCATTCAACAGAAATAATTCGTCCCTTCTAATCCACACGTTCTCTTTGGCTTCCTCAACACCGCACTCCGCTCCTTTTTTTGTACCTCTTTGTCCCCTTGCACTTACCTCCCATCTTCCTTTTCCCAAGCTTTCTTTGAAGTTTTGGTGATCCTTAAGATGTTCCATTCTGTCCTGAATCACTCTTGCTAGTTATCCCTTCCAGTTGCATGACTTCTATTACCATTTGGAGAGTCATTTTCCAAAGAGATGACTCTCCATCTAGATGTTCAACCCACATCTCTCTCTTAAGTTCAGACTTGCTGAACTTTTCCACTTGGATCTAACCAGCCCACTTGAGAAAACAGAAACAAACTTCTCACATAAGCTGTCTTCTTTATCCCTATCTCTGTCACCACTTAACAAGCCCTCCAATTCAGCCACTTGGCCTGCAACCTTAACTCTTCCTCTCCCTTGCTGTCTACTGCCACGTTTTCCAATCACTTAATGCCATAGTTCCTACTTCTTAGATATCTCTGGGAATTGTCAACGTCTCTTCGTATCCACTACCATTACTGTAGTCTGCATCACCGCCTCCCATCTGCATGAATGCAAGAAACTTCTAGCTAGTCTATTTGCCTTCAGTTATGCCTGTATTAAACTTAATTTAATTCTTCAGGCTCAGGCCCACAAGTCTTTTGCCTATGAATACATATTGATACGTATTTCTGGAACTGACTTTTCACCCTTGAGATCCCTTGAAACAGGCACTGTGTCTTGCTCCTATCTTGGTCTTCCCTAGCACATGCTTTACCATGAGGTTGTCTTCTTTGTGGATGGATGATCCTTAAAGAGATTAAAGAATTAGTCCATCAATTAACAAGTAAATCAGAGCTTTAAATTCCTTGTGACTGATTCAATTTCCTTATTTTGTTTACCTTCCATCTTAACACCAAGCACAAACTTGAAATGGTAATCATTATTAAATTTATTAAATGAGTGTGTACATCTCAGTTACAGATAATAATTCTAAAGATTTTAGATATATTTTTGAATATACTGGGTGATATTTTGCTTCAATGGACCAGGATCTATGAGCAAATTTTTTGGACTTCGGAAAAGCAGACACTCCATATACCACCGTCTTCATTTTATTTCCATACATGGGGTTTTGTGACCCACAAAGGTGGTGAAGGTAGGGACTGAGTACCCTGAAACAATGAGCTTGGAAGCTTGGATTCTGGAGATGCTTGGCTGAGCTGTGTCATGGGTAAGATACGGGGGCATGTCTAACATGCGTGGTCGGCAGCAGGGGCTGGCTGTGGCAATCTTCAGACTCTTGAGTCCAGAAGCCTAGATGGGACGGAGTGAGAGTGAAAGGATACAGCAGAAATTAGGGAATCTTGGAGGAGAGACCAAGTACCTCAGACAGGGGCCAGTGGACCTCAGGTCTAGGGTTCTGTCCTGAGATAACTGTGCTCCACACCTTCTGGCTCTTCTATCTCCATTCAGGTTTTCATAGTCCTCAAAGAAAATAATGTGATTGACTTGGATCAGGCTCCTCTCCTAGAATCAATCAGCCATAGCCTGGAGCAGGGTGGATGACCACCACTCATATCCTGCAGGAATTATGAGCTAGATAACACCTACTTTCTATATTCTGCACATTCCAGAAGAAATTCTTTTTAAGTTTCAATGGAGACTTGCTTATCCAAGTCTAGCTTAATTTCAGTGGTACAAATCTCACATCTATTATATGCAAATAGCTTGTGGCTCCTTTCTCTCTTAATATATTTAGCCTTCAAACACAGGCTCATGACCCAGACCAAGCAGTAGCAAGTGAATATTAAAATTTGAGGTTCAGTTAACATCTGAGAGGCAGCTATGGAAGACAGGATGAAGGCAGACTTTGCTCTGACAGGAGTTGATGAAAGGAACGGGCTTGCTGTCTGCCATCCAGCATGGAAAGGGACAAAGCTGGGCGACTAGGAGTCTGAGCTGTCCCTCACATGTGCATATCTACAGCAATAAAGAATCCAGAGCATTAGCAAGTGACACCAAATCAGACTGCACCATTTAGCTCTGACATGCCTGAGTGTGAACTCTCCATAAAATGTCACAGTGCAGAGAGAACAAGAGTAATAGGGGACCTGGTGACCTCCCCAAATCACACACACTGGCTATCCCTGAAGGCCGCTGGGAGTCATAGGCCTCTGAGAAGAGCATGGATTTAATGTATCTCATGGGATCAACTCCCACGCAGCTGTGTAGGAAATGTTTGGAAAAGGAGAGCTTTGTATGGAGCGCCTTGCACAGATGTGTCACATCAATGGCAGTGCTGCCTGGGGACTTCCCTCCCCAGTCTGCACTCAGAAGGGCAGACATTGTCTGTCTGGAGCCCTGGAGTCACCCATTCCAGGAATTTGGTCACAACCACAGACTTCTAATTTGTAATAACTGTCATTATTCTGTGGTCATGCAACAGAGCCCAAGTGCATATGGCACAATTTCTCTGTAATAAAAACTTGTGGTGTCTCAGAGAAAGTGAAATGTTTTATCAAAATGCATCGCCCTGCAACTACCACCTTAGCTAACTCTGAGAACCTCAGCCCAGGATTTGTAGAGTACTTGGTAATGACTGAGGTGGCTTCAATCCTCTCACCTAACTTCACATGTTTCTGTGAGACAGGTCAAGCAAGCATTCAGTGGTTTATCCATTCAGTGAGCAAAGATTTAGTGAGCATTTGTCTCATTGGTTCTTAGGTGAAATAGAATCATGATTTCAGGTTCCTTCCTAGCTCAGCATGACCTATTCCTAATACAGGGTCTAACATATTCTATTAGCTCATCTTAAGGAGGCAATCAAAATGTTGTCTAGGTAACAAAAAAAGTGAGAGTCAAGAAAATTCTACTCATGTTATTTTGATTATCAAATTCAAATAGAACTGACTCTATTCAAAGACAAATATATTTAAAAACACAGCATTCAATATTAAATGAAACTTTAACAAAAGGAGGAAGAAGAGTAGATATAGGAAGAGAAGAGAGGAAAATATACCATTAGTAGGGGAGAAAGAGGAAGAGGAGAGGAAGAGGAGAAGATGGGGGAAGGAAAGCATGTAATATGCAAAAGGTGGTTGAAGAGAACACTGTAGGATATTTACTTCATGGAAACAAGAAAGAAAGTAAAATTAATGATAAGAAAGACAGAAGAAAACAAGTAAGAAATGAAAGTGACAGGGGTGAAAATCACAAAGACAAATAGAGAAATGGAAATCTAACACAAAAATAATTAGTACACCTAAAGTAGATACTAGAAAATAACTGTAAGACACATATAGAATCTTTCCTGCAAGGAAGGAAAACAAATATAACGCAAAGTCTGAATATGTCCCAATAAAAAAAATATTGGTTGAAAACACAAAGATTCGTCCAATAAAGAGTTACAGATTCACTGAGAAAGTAATAACTGATATTTAAAAAAAAACTATTAGCTGACTACAATCTTCCCCTAAGTATTTCTTCACACCAGAACACAATGGAACTACAGAGATTTGAAGGGAAATATGTGACTCCAGAGCTCTAATACTTCCCAAATTGTCATATGTCCAGTCAGTGGACAATGGATAGGCAAGTCATTTAAATGTGGATGATCATGTAACTTCTAAAAACACAATCCACTAAAAGCATAGCCATCAAAACTAAGTACAAATTAACCGGAAGCATAACAGTGAAATGACATAGTGAACATTTAACCTACTTAAATTTAAAATTAAATATAATAGAACTTATATTTTAAGCAACTTAACTGAGTTCAAGAACAAAGCTCAGAAATATTTATAGGAACATTTAACCTACTTAGACTTAAAGTTAAATATAATAGAACTTATATTTTAAGTAACTTAACTGAGTCCAAGAACAAAGCTCAGAAATATTCATAGGAAGTCAAAAATATCTAACATTTAACATGGTAAAATTCACAATATCCAATAAAGACATTACTAGACAGGCAAAGAAGCAAAAAAATATAACCCACAATGAGGAGAAAAATCAATGAACTGAAACTGACCAAGAAAAGAAACAGATGATATATTTACTAGACTAGTGTATAAAAAAAAGTTATGACTGATTTCCATATGCTCAAGGGGATAGAAGATTGACTATATTAAGAAGAGATCTGGAAGATATAAAACTGACCACAAAATAAATTTAACTTCTATAAATGAAAACTACAATGTGTGAGATAAAAAAAAATACTAGATGGAATTGATTAAATTAGACATTGCAAAAGAAAAGATTAGTGAATCTGAGCACATACAAATAGAAACAATTCAAAGTGAAATAGAGAGAAATAAGAATTTTCAATAATGAAAAGAGTATTAATGAACTGTGGGAATACTTTAAGCAGCCAAATATATGTGTAAGTTGAGTCCCTGAAGGAGTCATTAGGAGACGGAAAAAGTATTTGAAGAAACCCTGCTGGAAATGTTCCAAATGTGAGGAAAATTATAAACATATAGATCCAAAAACCTCTCTTAACTCTAAGAAAAAGAAACATGAAGGAAAACTGCACCAAAGTATATCATTATCAAATTGTTGAAAAACAATATAAAGAAAACATTCTAAAATCAACCAGAGAGAAAAGATACATTAATACAAATATAAAGATGACAGCAGATATCTCACCCAAAAAATGCAAGCTAGAAGACAGTGGAGCAACATCTTTAAAGTGCTGGAAGAAAAAACTTTCAGCCAAAAATTTTTTTTTTTTACTTTTTATTAAGATTATGATAGTTTACAACCTTGTGAAATTTCAGTTGTACGTTATTGTCAATCATGTTGTAGGTGCACCACTCAGCCTAGAATTTTTTAACCAGTAAAAATATTTTTCAAAGCTTGTGGCAAAATAATGACTTTTTCTGAAATACAAGGTCTGAAAGAATTCATCATAAACAAACTTAAGTACAAGAATGTGAAGTCTTTCAAGAGCAAGGAAAATAATGACACATGGAAATCTTAATTTACACAAAGGAAGAAATCAGTCAGTATAATTCATCATGTTATTAGGCTTATAAAGAAAATCACATTATAATTTCAATAGATGGAGAAAAAAAATCTTCAAAACCCCATCATCAATTTCTATTAAAAATTCTGAGAGAGAGGAAGGACTTCCGGTTCAAGCCAAAATAAGATAGCCCCATCCCTCCCAGGCCCTCCGTCTTATAGCTAAAAACCCTGAACATTAACATAAGCATGGTAAGACCTGAGAGGTTGGCTGCCAAGGGGCCTCAGGACTGAGCAACAACATGGTAGTGAGTTCCCTGTGTGTCCTTATTGCCCCCCATATATTCTGGACTGGGCACTGCAGAAACCTCCAACTGCAAACAGGCACAGAAAATTTCCAAGAAAATCCTGTTCCCTTACCCAAAGAACTGAGGACAGCACAGCTTTTTAACAAAAAACCTTTCAGGTGCTACCTACCCTACTCCAGCAAACACCAACGGAAAATACTCCCCTAGTCCCCCCACCATGATTTCAGTGGGGCCAAGCAGGGTGATCTTCTACCTCACCCTCCCCACACATACACAGCCTGCAGAAGCAGGTGGTGGAACTCTGAATCCCCTGACCAGTGGTGTCAGTGGCACTGAAAAAGGAGATAATTTTCCATGATTCACTCACAGAAGCAAGCATTACTCTGTTTCCCTACTAGGATAGTGTCAGTGGAGCTAAGCAGAGAGCTGATCTGCCATCACCCAACAGAAGCAGGCAGTGCTCCAATTGCTATGGTAGTATCAGTGGGGTCTAGCAGTGAGCTCAGCCTCTACCCCCACCCAGCATCAATGAGTTAGTGTGAGTCAGGGCTGGTCAGCTCTCCCCTGTCCCCTCCTCCTGGTATCATCAGAGCCCAGTGTAACCTGAATTTCCAGACAGACCCAGCATCAATGAGACTGAACAAGTCCATGTGAAGCAAAGCTAGACAACATTCTGCTTTCCCCCTCCACCACCATTAGTATGACCAAGTGGGGACCTAACACTCCACCCCAACATGGCTGATGCTCTGCTTCTTTTCCTTTCTGCCCTCAATGTCAGCATAGCCCAGGGGGAGCTGGGTCTCCACTCTCATGCAGCATAAATCAAGTGGAACCCCTCAGTCAGCAGTGGGGCTAGTTGGCACTTCCCTTCCGCTACTCTCCTCCCTGGTGTCAGCAGAGAGTGCAGCAGAGAGTGCAGTATCCACTCCCATCCTATAGCAACAAAGCAGAAGTCAGCCCTTCGCTTCCCCTCCCTGGCATCACGGCACACAGCAAGGAATTGAGTTTACATCCCCACTCAGAGGCGACAATTTGGTGAGAGTGAGTTTCTCGCCTTCACCAGGAAGGTGTCAGCAGAACCAAGGGGGAAGCTGAGCTTCCACCCCAGACGTTTGCAGTGAGGCAGTGCGAGCCCGTGCTCCACTTCTGCTGAGGTGGTGTCCGTGGAGCCCAGTAGGAAGTCTAATAAATCCACCTACCCAGCCCTCAGGCTATACCTCAACTACCTGATAAAACAAGATTAAATAGAATCCAAAGTCTCATAACATAATATCTAAAATATCCAGAATACAACTGAAAATCACTTATACCAAGGACAAGGAAAATTACAACTTAAATGAGAGAAGACAACACTCAGATAAACCAGATGTTACAACTGTCAATATTTGAGCAGACGTTGCAAATATGCTTCTACCAGCAATGGCCAATTCTCTTGAGAAAAAATTTAAAAATAGAAAATCTCAGCAAAGATATAGAAGTTATAAAAATAAAGAACCAAATGGAAATTATAGAACTGAAAAGTGCAATGTCTTAGTCTGCTGGGCTGCCATAACAAAATACCATAGACTGACCAGCTTAAACAATGGAAATTTATGTTCTCACAGTTCTGGAGGCAGGAAGTCCAAGATCAAGGTGCTGGAACATTCCATTTCTGGTGAGTGTTATCTTCCTGGCTTGCAGATGCCTGCCATCTCACACGTATCCTCAGTTCGCCTTTCCTTTGTGCAAGCTCAAAGAGAGAGAGCAAGTTCCGGTGTCCTTCACTCCTCTTACAGGGGCAGTAGTTCTGTTGGATTAGGGCCTCACCCTCATGATCCCATTTAACCTTAATAACCTCTATAAAGGCTCTATCTCCAAATACAGAAACATTCAGGACTGGGTTTTAAATATATGGATTTTGGGGGAACACAATTCAGTCCTTAATTCACAATAACTGAAATAAAAAACTGACTGGATTGTAGAGTGGAATTGACAGAGAATAGCATGAGTGGACTTGAGGACCAGCAAACAGAATTTACCCAATCTGAGCAACAGAGGGAAAATAGAACAAACAAAGTAAACGTAGTCTCAGAGACATGTGCGACAACAACAAAAGAGCTAATTCATATCATGGGAGTCCCCAAAGAAAAGTGAGACAGAGTAGAATGAAAAAGTATTTGGAGAAATAATGGCTGAAAAATTCCCAAAGGTGGTAAAAACAAAGCAAAAACAAAAGAAATATACAGATTTAAGAAATGGAGTGAAACTCAATAGAAAAAACTCGGAGAAATCCATACCAAGGTGTGTCATCATAATTAAATTTCTGAAATATAAAAGACAAAAAAAAGCAGTCAGAGAAAAATGATACATCACGTATAAGAAAACACCAGCATGAATGACAGTGGAATTCTCACCTGAAACTACCAAGGCCAGAGGAAGTGGCACAATGTTTTTCAAGTTCTGAAAGGAAAATAGTGTCAATTGTGAATTTCATACGTGGCGAAAATCTCCTTCTAGAAGGAAGGGCACACAAAAAAATTATCAGATAAAGGAAAACTAAGAGATTGGTCACCAGCAAACCTACCTTTGAGAACACTTAAAGGAAGTTCTCTAAACAGAAAGGAAATGATAACAGAAGACTCGGAACTTCAGAATAAATAGAACATCAGAATGGGTAAAAAGAAGAACAAATACAAATATAATTTTCATGAGGTTGTTAAATCATATTTAATAGTTAAAGATCATAATATTTTCTGATGCCAGGTGTGTAGAGGAAATGCTTAAGACAATTATATTTAAAAAGAAGAGGAGGGTAAAGAGACCTAAAGTAAGTTTTCTACATTCACTTGAAGTGGTAAAATGTCAATAAAAGTAGACTGTTAGATAGGTGCGTTGTTGCACCTAGAGCAAACATTAAGAAAACTATTTTTTTAAAAACAGAAACAACTACACTCATGACACATAAAACAAACTTCAGAGCAAAGAAAAGAATTATGAGAGCCAAAGCGGGCCATTATACAATGATAAAAGAATCAATCTACCAGGAAGATATAATGATCCTAAGTGTGCTTGCACCAAACAACAGAGCCTCAAAATACATGAAGCAAAATGGATAGAGCTGAAAGGAGAAATCAACAAATCCACAGTCATAACTGAGAACTCTAACACTCCCTCTCAGCAACTGGCATAACTAGTAGGCAGAAAATCAGCAAAGACATAGAAGAATTGAAGAACACAATCAACCAACAGGACCCAACTGATATATATAGAACACTCCATCCAACAATAGCACATTTATTTCAGTTGTCCATAGAAAACTTAGCCATAACCAGAGTCATAAAACAAATCTTAACTAACGTAAAAAAGAAAAATTGAAATCATAAAGAATATGCTTTCTGACCATAATGGAATCAAATTAGAAATCAGTACAAAAAGACAACAGCAAAATCTCCAAACACTTAGTAATTAAATAACACACTTTTAAACGATGCATGGATCAAAGAGGAACTCTCAAAGGGAATAAACTACATCAACTAAATGAAAATTGAAATACAACATGTCAAACTATGTGGGATGCAGCTAGAGTAGTGCTGAGAAGGAAATTTATAACACTAAAATGCTTACATTAGAAAACAGAAAAAATTCTTGAATCAATAAACTAAGTTCCTACCTCAAGAAACTAGTAAAAGCAGAGAAAAATAAATGCAAAGCAAGCAGGAGGAAGAGAATAATAAAGATAACAGCAGAAATAAATGAAATTGAAAAGAGAAAAACAATACCTCTAGCAAGACCCAAGTCATCAATATCAGAATTGAAACAAGGGATATCACTACAGATCCCACAACCACCAAAGGGATAATTAGGAATTACAATGAACAACTTTACACACATAAATTCAACAACTTAGAGGAAATGGACCAATTCCTTAAAAACAACAAACCATCAAAACTCAACCAAGATGAAACTAAAAGTCTGAAAAGTCCTACAACCACTATAGAAATTGAAGTGGCAATTTAAGTTCCCAAGAGAAATATGCAGTCTCCGTTGGCTTCACTGGAGAATTCTACCAAACATTTAAAGAAGAATCAATACCAATTTTATACTATCTTCCAGAAAATAAAAAAGGTGATAATATTTCCCAACTCATTTTAACAACACAATAAAAGAAAACTGCAGAATAATTCCTCAAAAATTAGACAAATTAATCTACAACAAAACATTAGCAAGTCAAATCCAGCAATCTATAAACAGAATTTTACATCATGACCAAATAGAGCTTATTTCAGGGATTATAAAGCTGGTGCAACATTCAAAAATCAATCCATCAACAAATTAATCAAAAATTAATCCACCATATCAATAGGCTAAAGAAGAAAAATTTTATGTATCAGTTATCATACTCACTGATACAGAAAAAGCTTTTGACAAAATCTGAAGCCATGATAAAAAAAAATCTAATATCCAAAATCATAATGAAAGTTCCCAGTAAACTACAAATAGAGAGGAACTACCTCAACTTGATATGGGGCATCCACAAAAACCTACAGGTTACATCACAGATAATAGGGAAAGGCTGAATGCTTTACTCCTAAAATCAAGAATAAAACAAGCATGTCCTCTCCCACTACATTTATTACTCATGGTACTGGAAGTCTTGGCCAGTGCTATGAGAAATAAAAATATATAAAAGCATACAAATTGGAAAGGAAGAATTATAACTGTCTCTATTTGCAGATAACATGATTGTCTCTGTAGAAATCCCCAGGAATCTACCCAAAAAATCCTAAAATTAATAAGTGAGTTCAGCAAAGTTACATGATGCAAGATCAACACACAAAAATCAAATTTCTATTTACTCAAAATGAACAAGTGAAAACTGAAATTGAAAGCACAACACTATTTACAACTGCATCTCCAAAAATGAAATACTTAGTACATATCTAAGAAAACATGCCCAGGATCTGTATCCTAGAATTCACAAAATTCTGGTGAAATAAATAAAAGAAGACCTAAATAAATGGAGAGACATACTATATTTATGGATTGGAAGACTCAGCATAGGAAAGATGTCAATTTTTCCCAAATTGACCTGTAAATTTAATACAATTTCTATCAAAATTTCAACAAGGTTTTAAAACAAGACAAACATTCTAAAACTTATATGGAAAGGCAAGGACCTAAAACATTGAAAGCATCTTTGAAAAAGGATAATAAGGTGGGAGAAATCACTCTACTCAGTGTCAAGCCTTACTATAGCTACAGTAATCAAGAAAATGTGGTATTGGCAGAAGGAGATACATGGAAAATGGAACTCAGAAATAGATCCATACAAATATGCCAAACTGATCTTTGACAAAGGTGCAAAAGCAATTCAAAGGAGGAAGGATGGCCTCTTTAACAATGATGCTGGAGCAATTGGACATTCATAGCCAAAAAAAGAAATGACCTAAACCTTACACCTCGTACAAATACTAACTCAAAATAAATAAGGAACTTAAATGTAAAACTATTAAACATTTAGGAAAAACATAAGAAAAGTCTTTGGAACTAGACTTCTTAGACTTGACACTAAAAGCACAATCCATTAAAAAAATGATAAATTGGACCTCATCAAAATTAAAATATTTTTGCTCTGCAAAAGACCTGGTGAAGAGGATGAAAAGACAAGCTACAGACTAGGAGAAAATACTCACAAACTGCACATCTGACCAAGGACTAGTAGCTAGACTATATAAAGAACTCTCAAAACTCAGTAGTAAAAGTCAGTCAATCCAATTAGAAAACAGGCAAAAGACATGAAGAGACATTTCACTGAAGAGGATTATCGTATCACCAGGCAATTGCACTCTGGGCCATTTATCGCAGATAAGTATATCCCAGGTTTAGTTCACACAAAACCTGTACACAAATGCCCTTTATTTATAATAGCCAAAAACTGGGAGGTACTCAACTGTCTTTTAATGGATGTACTACAAACCAAAGTTTGTTCCATGGAGTACAAGTACAGTTTGTACTATACCATGGAGTACTACTTAAGTCATAAAGAAGAATGAGCTATTGATATAAGTACCAACTTGGATGGATCTCTAGGGCCTTATGCTCAATGAAAAAAGCCAATCTCAAAAGGTTATATACTACATGATTCCATTCACGTCACATTCTTGAAGTGACAGAATTATAGAGACAAAGAGTAGATTAGTTCTCATGAGGGCTTAAGGAGCAGGAAAGGAAGGGAGGCAGCTGTGGAGACAAAAGATTAGCTTGAGGGGCCCTTTTGATAGAATTGTTTGTATCTTAACTGTGGTGTTGGTCAACAAATCTACATACGTGATGAAATTGCATAGAACTACACAAACACACACACAGACAAATGGGTGAAATCACAAAACTGATGAAATCTGAATAAGGTTGATGGTTGTACCAATGTCAGTTTCCTGGTTGTGAATATAGTTATGTAAGATGTTGTCATTAAGGGAAACTGGGTGAAGGTGATATAAGATCTCTCTGTATTATTTCTTAATAATGTTAACTCAAAAATATTTCTTAATCTGCACACCAATTATCTCAAAAGTAAAAGTTTAGAGAAAAGCTCTCAGCAAACTAGTAATAGAAGGGACTTCCTCGATCTGATAAAAGTCCTCTTCAAAAACCTATAGTTCATCTCCTACTCAATGGTGAGAGAATGAATGCTTTCCCCCTGAGGTCAGGAACAAGGCAAGGATGGCTGCTCTTACCCCCCTCTTTTTCTTTTCTCTTGACAAATAAAAATTGTATATATTTAAAGTATACAACATGATTTTTGATATATATTCATATGCCATTTAATGACGGGGACACATTCTGAGAAATGCATTGTAGGTGATTTCGTCATTGTGCAAATATCATAGAGTATACTTACACAAACCTAGATGACGTAGCCTACTACACACCTAGGCTATATGGTATAGCCTATTGCTTCTAGGCTGTGAACCTGTACGGCTTGTTACTGTACTGAACACTGTAGGCAAATGTAACACAATGGTAAGTATTTGTATCTCTAAACATACCTAAACATAGAAAAGGTACAGTAAAAATATAGTACAAAAGATAAGAAATGGCACACCTGTGCAGGACGTGTACCATGAATGGGGCTTGCCGGACCGGCAGTCGCTCTGGGTGACTCGGTGAGTGAGTGGAGAGAGAGTGTGAAGACCTAGGACATTACTGCACGCTATTGCAGACTTTATAAACAATGTACACTTAGGCTACACTAAATTTATTTAACAAATATATTTTTCTTTCTTCAGTAATAAATTAATCATATCCTACTGTAATGTTTTTACTTTATAAACTTAATTTTTTAAAATTTTTACTCTTTAGTAATAATGCTTACCTTAAAACACAAACACATTGTACAGCTGTACAAAAATATTTTCTTTCCTTTTATCCTTATTCTGTAAGCTTTATTCTCTTTTTAATTTTTTTTTTACTTTTTAAACTTTTTTTGTTAAAAACTAAGACACAAGCTCACACAACAGCCTAGCCTACACAGGGTCAGGATCATTAATATCACTGTCTCCCAACTCCCCATCTGTCCACTGGAAAGTCTTCAAGGGCAACAGCATGCATCTGTAACAATGCCTTCTTCTGGAATACCTCCTGCAGGATCTGCCTGAGGCTCTTCTTGAGGAGAAGTCACTCTTTTCAGAAGTACGTCCATGCTGGTTTGCTTGGCTTCATTTTTTGATCATAGATGTAAAGCAGATAATGCACTATGAACATTCGTCTCTATTAATGAAAACCTTTGGTGTAGGGGTCTATGTTTTCAAACTTTTTAAGGAGCTTATTGTTAAGGTCTGAAAAATCTTCTGCTAAACCTTCACTGTGAATTTTCTTGGGGCTCTTCTTCTCCTGCAGTTTCCTTTTCTCCTGCCTCTTCTTCAGCTGTGTGTTCCTGTTCCAGTTCCAACAACTCCTCGTTAGTCAATTCCTCAGGAACCACCTCTAGGAGCTCCTCATTGGCATCCTCATGCACATCCAGGTTAAAGTTGTTTGCTGTCTCAACCACAGCCTTTTTGATTTTTGCAGCCTCCTTACCTTTGAAGTCGTGGACCAACCCCTTGAGTGTCTTCTTCCAGATGCCATTTATACATTCCTCGGTGAGATCACCCCAAGCCCAAGCAAGGTTCGTGAGTCAGTCACAGATGTTGTAATCCTTCCAGAATGCATCAGTGTCTTCTCAGTATCTTCCTCATTTGCAGCAATAGCCTGGGCAAAGGTCCTACTTAGGCAGCAGGTCTTAAATGCTGCTATAACTCCTTGATCCATTGATTGGATCAAAGAAGTGGTGTTTGCAGGGAGAAACACTGCTTTGACATTGGGATGAAGATCTCCACTAAAAGGAGGATGTCCAGGAACATTATCAACAGTAAGCAAAATCTTCAAAAGTATATTATTCTCCAAGTAGTACTTCTCCATTTCACTGGCATAGCAGTTCAAGAGGGCATCCTGGAAGAGGAGCCATCCGTGACTTCTTATTGCTCCTGTGGTACACGGACAGTGTGTGCTAATTGATATTCTTGAAGGCCCTGGAGTTCTCACTGTGCCAGATCACAAAGGGTTTTAATTTGTAGCCTACAACATTGTCCCCAAGAAAGACTCTTACCCTGCCCTTAAAAATCCTTGAAATTTGGCATTGACCTGGCCTCCTTGTGGATGAAAGTCCTTTCAGTCATCTGTTTCCAGAATAGGGAGTTTTCATCCATGTTAAATATTTGCTCTGGCAAGTAATTTTTCTTCACAATCAGTTTATCCAGAGTTTCCAAAAATTCTTCAGCTGCCTTTTCATCAGCACTCACAGACTCACCACTCATTTCCACATTACGTAATGAATAATGATTCTTGAATCATTTAAATAACTGAGAACTAGCAGTAAATTCAACACTGTAGTCAAGCCCAGCCTTTTCTTTCAACATTGCAAACCAAGTTTTTTCATTGGCCTTGATGGTGATAGTGCTGAGAGTGATATGCTTCTGTGTCTGGTCTTTCAATCCAGGTCATTAGAAGTTTCTACATATCTGACATAGGCCCTTCTCTAATTTGTATTAGTCTTATTGCCTCCAATGAAGCAGATCCTTTAACAGTTTCCATCAGTTTGTTCTTGTTCTTCAAGATAGTAGCTATGGTGAATGGGAGATGCCTAACTGGCGAACAACAACCATCACTGATTTTCCACCTTCACAGTCCTTAATCACTTTTAATTTTGTTTTCAGGTCAATCACTTGGCATGAATTCTTACTGGTAACATTAGCAGTGGACTTCATATGCTTAGGGGCCATGAGGAACAAAACAACATGAGATTAAATCAAGCACAAGAGAAAATAATGCAATCAAAAGATGCAGTAAACACAAGATGTATGAGGCTGCTGCCTGTGTAATATGGCGTACTGCTTTACAGTAAACTTTTTATACAGGTAGAAAAAGTACACTCTAAAACAATGGTAAAAAGTATAGTATAGTAAATATATAAACCAGTAACATAGTTGTTTTTATCATTATCAAGCATTATGTACTGCACATAATTATATGTGCTGCGCTTTAGTATGACTGGCATCATCACAAACACGTGAGTAATACGTTTCACTACAACCTTATCGCGGCTACAACGTTACTAGGCAATAAGAACTTTTCAGCTCCATTATCTTATGGGACCATTGTCACATATGCAGTTCATCGTTGACAGAAACATTGTTACGTGGTGCATGACTGCATGTGTACATTGTGAAATGATTACCACAATCAAACTAATTAACATATCCATCACTTCCCAGAGTTATCTTTTTTCTTTTAATTTAGCATCAAAAGTTCTAGCTAAGGCAGTGAGGCAAGAAAAAGAAACGAAAGGCATCCAGATTGGAAGGGATGAAGTAAAATTATATTTATGTGTAGATGATACCATCCTTTATGTATAAAATCCTATAGAATCTATAAAAAGCTACTAGAACTAACACTCAAGGTTATCAAGGTTGCAAGATATAAGATCCACATAGAAAAATCAAATGTATTGCTATATACTAACAATGAAAATTCAGAAATTGAAGTTTAAAATTAATATTATTAACAACCAATATGAAATATGAAATTCATAGGGAAACATCTGGTAAAAGATGTCTAGGATCTGTACACTAAAGTCTACACATGATGCTGAGAAAAATTTTAAGAGACCTAAATAAATGGAGAGCTACATTGTGCTCACAGCTCAGAAGACTCAGTATTCTTAAGATAATGATTCTCTCCAAACTTATCTACAGAGCCAATGCAATTCTAACCGAAATCCCAGGAGGCCCTTTCGCAGAAATTAACAAACTCATTCTAAAATTCATGTGGAAATCTAAAGGACCCAGAAGAGCCCAAATAACTTGCCAAACAATGAGGTTTCAGCTGTAACATTGCCTGATTTCAAGACTGATCAAGGTACAATAATCAAGACAATGTGGTATCGGCATGAAGTTAGACAAATTGACCAGTGAAATAGAATCTAAGGTCCAAAAATAGTCCCACACATTTATGAACAATTTCAACAAAGGTGAAAAACATATTCTGTGGAGAAAGGATAATCTTTTCAATAAATGGTGCTGGAAAAAATGATAGTCCATATTTTAAAATAACCGTTAACCTGTACATTGCATCATATACAAACATTAACTTAAAATGAATCATAGACTTAAATATAAAATGTTAAACTATTATACTTCTAGAAGAAAACCTTGTGACTTTGAGTTAGGCAAAGATTACTTAGATATGACAGCAAAAAATGATCCATAAAAAAAAACAAAGTGATAAATTGGACTTCATCAAAATTAAGAACTTCTGCTCTTCCAAATACACTATGATGAGAATTAAAAGACAAATGATGGGAGAAAATTTTGGCATCTTAATAAAGTACTTGTACCCAAAATATACATAACTCTCAAAACCCAATAACTAAATAACAACCCAATAAAAATGAGCAAAATATTTCAATAGATGTCTTACCAAAGAAGATATACAGATGGCAAACAAGGACATGCAAAAATGCTCAACAACATTAGTCACTGGAAAATTTAAAATAAAATCACAGTAAGACCACTAGGCACCTACTAGAATCCCTGAAATTAAAAAGACGCCAAGAGTTGGCAAGGATGCTGAGCAACTGCGATTCTCATACGCTGCTGGTGTTGTAAAATGACACAACCACTCTGGAAAAGAGTTTTGCAGTTTCTTAAAAAGTTAAACATACCCCTGCTACACGATGCACCCATTCCACTGCTAGATATTTATTCAAGACAAATAAAAGCATGTGTCTATTCAAAGATTTGCCCCCAAATGTTCCTATCAGCTTTGCTTGTAATAGCCTAATACAGAGAGAGACCCAAATGTCCATCAACAAGAGAATGAATAAATAACTTGTGGTATATCTATACAAAAGAATACACTCAGAAATAGATAGAAGTTAGCAACTGATACACACGGAAACATAAATAAATCTCAAAATAAGTATTCTGTGAAAGAAGCCAGACAAAAAGCATGCATACGGAATGGCTCCATTTATATAAAATCTGGGAGATGCAAACTAAATCTACAGTGACAGGAAAGAGATGAGTAGTCATCGTAGGAGGGGGTTCAGGGAGGAGCAAGAGGGAGCCATTACCAAGGGGAGTGAGGTAACTTTTAGGAGTGATGGACATGCTCGCTGTCTCGATTGTGGTGACAGTTTCATACACGTGCAACAAAACTTTCCAAAGCGCACACTTTAACTCTGTGCAGTTTATTTTTTCAAGCACACCTTAATAAGGAAAATAAAATAAATATAATTAAATATAAATAATTTATGTAATTACAGTTCAAAAAAAAACATAGGGAGCTTATCACTCCTAAAGGAATGTGCCTCCAATGTAATTTGCAAGGAATTTACCTCCAATGTAAAAATATTAATAACTTGCATTAATACAGTAGAGCAAAACTTCCAGAATACGGAATAAAAATTGGAGAGTTACAAGCAATGAGTGAAAATTATTTGTACTTATTTTCTCATCTTGGGTGACAATATACAGTGATTCACTTCTAAAATTTAACAAAATGTTTAAGAATTCTATTAAGAATTTTAAAGGTAGATTTAATGCTATTATTTACCTTATAAATGTAGAACTAAAAAGATGGTATACCTTCCAAATTTAAAAAAAGAAAATACAGACCATGTTGCGAAAATAGCAGCCTACTTAAAATCAATAAAGTATAACATAAGCACCATTAAAAAAATAAACAATTCAAAAGTCCAAACATTATCTTGAACAGTAAGTTTATATTTTTGAAGAAAAGCAAACACTTTTAGATATTTTCAAATTTATTGCTTTTTTTTTTTGCGGAAGATTAGCCCTGAGCTAACATCTGCTGCCAACCTTACTCTTTTCGCTGAGGAAGACAGACCCTGAGCTAACATCCATGCCCATCCTCCTCTACTTTATATGTGGGACGCCTGCCACAGCATGGCTTGACAAGTGGTGCATAGGTCTGCACCTGGGATCCGAACCGGCGAACCCCAGGCCGTCAAAGTGGAATGTGTGAACTTAACCACCACACCACCAGGCCAGCCCCTCAAATTTAATTATTTTGAATCTGTAAAAAGCAAACCCAAAGCATAATATCTCCAATGGCTAGAAATGAGGAAAGGTAAGAATACACGTAACCCAGAAAGTAAGGTTGGGAAGAACACATGTACCCCCAGAAAATGATAGTGCACTTCTCCATTTGTTGGTCCAGAAAGAGGTTTCCAACACAGCACTGAGCTTAAAAAGCAGGTCAGACAATAGCTGTTTTAATGTGATCCCACTCAGGAAAGAGTATTGGCACATGTGTCAAGAGGCATAGAGAAACATCTGAACAAATGCCCATCTGAATGTTGACGATGGCCTCCTTAGGCTACAGGGACTCTGGGGATTTTTAACAATGAGCTTATATAATTTCACAATAAACAATAAAGCTATTTTTGAAGCATTTATTTTCAAATCAGAAATTCATGCTATCGAGGGTGTGGGCAGTGAATTACATGCATCGTAGTATTGCAACTTTTTTGCATGTAATTTGACAGAACCTATTAAAATTTAAAGTATGCTTATGCATTGGCCGGGCATCTTACATCACTAAAGATAAGAATTTGCTGGGAGAGAGACAGCCACTACTCAAGGCTGTGCAGTTGTAAACTCTAGGATGTGCCACTTCCCAATTAGTCACCATGGATTTGCATGGATTTTATGACAGTTTCCTGGCCATAAAATGCCTTGGGAGGTGCCTTTTCCTAATTGCACAAAGTCACCATTTGGGCTGGGAGGGTACAGAGATTTTACAAGATTATTTGTATAGACCAGAAGAAAAAGGAGGAAAGCATAAAGAACGGAGGGGGCCGTGGGAAGATGAAGAGAAAAGAGAAGAGTAAAAAGGACAAGAAGAGACTCAAAAAGGCTGAATTAGAGTCTACCCATATCACGGACTATGTGAAATAATTTCAAAGGCATAGACTAGATCTATCTGAACTGACCTAGAGAGGCATCCAAAATTTGTCAGGTGACAGAAACAAATGACAGAATGAATTAGATAAGTCCTCACTTTTGTTTTTGTTTTTGTTTTAAAGAAAATATCCAATACATTTGTTATCATATAAGTTTTACAATCACTAAGAAAAACGCAGAGGGATGCATACAAAGTATTAACATCAGTCACCTCTGTGGCACGAGTCTAGGGAGAGGCATGGGGACTATTAACTTTTTGTTTACACATTTCTGTATTGTGTAAATAATTACATGAACACCTATTACTCTTAATTATGTAAAAAAATAAAGTAAACTTCAAAACCAAATTGCAACTATGGAGACAATAGTCTTTAAAGTTCTCTTCAGAACGCTAACTCCTTTGTCCTTTTGTTTTGGTCTCTCATTTTCCAGTGTTCGGTGCACCTTACAGTTAATTCCTTTGTCCATCCCTCCATCCACTTGCCCTCAATCCATCCTTCCAGCCATCGAACAAGTGCTCAGTTTCCAAGCCAGTCCTCTCTGCCAGGAGCTGGCGACTCAGAGCCACTGAGGAGCAGCTGGAGATTCTTGCAGCATAGCCTGGTAGACAGAAGCAAACAAGAGTCGACCGCACAGCAATTAATTAGTGCTAATTACCGCACAAAGCTACTTTCTGGTAATTGATAAGCCATTGGAGAAACGATTGAAGATTTTAGGCAGAGGAAATCTGAGGATAGACTTGTCTTTTGGGAAATGGAAGGAATGTTTCTCAGTGAGAGCTCCAGGGATCAGCTGCGTTAGAATAAATAAGAGGTGGTTAAAAGTCGTCTTTCACGCAGCCTACTGTCTCAGTCGCTCAGATACCGCATTTTTGAAGCACCCCAGATAGATGATTTTATACTCAACCAAGTTTGAGAATCACTCTTCTATAGACTCTGCAAAAGCAGAGTCTGCAAAAGGTGGAGCCAGATATTACAAAACACTGAACGACAGCTTCCAAAAATCCTACAGACACTCAGTTCTCTGGGGCAGAGGGAACCAGCAGGAGATGAATAAAAGCAGAGGGGAGTCCTGCCCCCAGGTGAGCCATAAAACCTGCTGTTCTCAGGTGCCTTACAGGTGCCAGGAACTCCTGTGCAGTACAGAGTCTAGAGCTGGAGAGGCACGAAGGGACACGGGGCAGAGACAGCCCCAGCTTCACTCTCCTGATGCAATAGAAGAAGAGCGCTAAGGCTCCCTCTTGGCATGGCACGAAGCAGTCTTGAGAGGCCGCTGTAAGGTGGCAGTGAGGAAACATGCATTGCCATTTGTGCTGGAGGTGCCAGTGCTGTCGATTCACCAGGGAAAGCATCAATGCGCTGCTCAGAGAAGCTGACATTGTTTTCCTGAGACCTGAAAACCCAAGTCCTGAATTTCTGGAGGTAGGACAGCTTCCTTGAAGGCTCAAGCTTTTGTTTTAGAAAGCTAGGCCATCAATAGAAATCATGCTTTTTGTATAAGAAGAGGAGAGGGAAGATGAGGTTTCCAAGACTGGGAAGATGCAGGGCCAGCAAGGGCAGGCGAGCCCTGGGAACCTGTGTGCCAGCACACATCCAGGTCAGGGAGGGCAGCTGAGGCTTTGGAGAGTGGAGGAGTCAGTCCTTCATGACTGCACAGAAGCTGGAAATTACATGCTGCTGTTTCTGGGCTGAGAGAGAGGGACACATTCCTTCTGGCCAATGACTGGTATGAGAGGCATTTCTGTGGGCCCCGAAACCCAGTGCCCTACAGATGACAGGGGAATGACGTAGCAAAGAGGATGCAGCTGTGACAATGATGCCAACCACATGGGCCAGAGGCAGTTCTTGCCCATCTCCCTGGAATCATGAGCCCCAGGATCCCACTGTGACCTTAGTGAAGGAATGGGAGCCGCAAGAACAGCCAGTATTGTGTTTCTTGCTAACCTTGTTAGCAAAGGGAGTAGATGCTCGGAACCAGGTGTAATTTGATTTAGAAAAATAAAGAAATGTGATGCTTCCTGCACCTGAATGTGGCGGAGCAATTCATAACTTACACCATCCACTTATTAATTCCTCTGTCCACATGTGAACGATTTTAGATCACCTTGACTTTGCTGCTGAAAGCTGCCTTCTTATCATTCAACATCTAGCATATTCGAGGCACTTCTGCAAGAGCTAAAGTTTACATAAATATTATGTCTTAAGTTCTTATCAAAAATCAGTTTTCCAGTATTGATGTTTGAGATTTCTTGCCACCTTTTGCAGGTGGGGCAGGGGAGGGTGGGGTGAGTTCGTAGCCAGAAAACTTTAAAAGTGCCTCCCAAGAGAGTGAGGAGCTGAAAAGCAAAGAGAGGAAACTTGCATGGGTTTGCAGCAGCCTGAAGCAATTTAAGAAAGCCGGGTTAGAGAGTTCCTCAGAGATATAGGCATGGAAATTATTTCCCTTTTTAATGCAGATAGATGAAAATAAGAAAATTGTAATCCTAAGAGATAATTCACCCAAATGGAAAAGGCTGTTAGAGTTCCCACCAAATACACATTTTTAAAATGTTTCTAGTTTATACATATTTACTAGAAAATAATTTTAATGTATAATTGGTGGGAATGCTGTTTTATACACATATATGTAATATACATATATATTCTATATCAGTTGGTACAAAATTCAAAAGGGACCGAAGACATACAAAAAAACAAAACCATGAAAATCAGTTTTTTCTTTTGTCTTTCAGTCCTGCAGTGATCCTGCCCAGAGGAGGATTATGTAACTGATTTCATGTCTATCTTTGCAGAAATATCCGATGCACATCTAAATACATACACATCTAAATACATTTTAACACAAATGGCACCTCACTGCACACACTGCTCTGCATTTCACTTTTTTTAATAGAATTTTTGTTGTTAGGATGAACAATTTATTGAACCAGGCCCCTATTGATGGAGATTAGAATGCTTCCAATAGTCTGCTGAAATAAACATTGGTAATGTATTTCATAGGCCTTTTTACATTGGTGAAGTCAGGATTTGCCCAAGACAGAAAGACAAATTTAAGGGACAGTTTTCTGGGTTTAGTTGACTCATGGAAGAAAATCTGAGAAGAGTGCTCAGGGTTCCCCCGAGAGCAGGATCCTGGCCTCTCCATGGCTCATTCCCTGGGTCTGTGCCTCTCCACATTGGCCTCTCCAAGACTCTTGAGAGGGGGTCCTATTCAGGGATGCCTTCATTAGTTAATGGAGGAAGGATGCTTCATCCTTAAGAAGAACCATTTTCCTTTTCACAAATGGTTTAGAAAAAACAAAATAAAATAAAATTGAAGAAGTGGAAAACATATCACGGTGAAGCTAAATTCAGAGTAACTTCAGAGCCTGAACAGGGAATCACCGTTCAACACACTGAGAGCCTGGACCACCAAGGGGGCCAGAAATCTGAGTGAGTGTCAGAGAGAAGGAGTCAACTTTGGTAACACACTGAACTGTAAAAAATTCTCAGGACATTTCCTTTCCCAATAAAACTTCACATAACAAAGCTGTTTTTGACAAGGTTGAAGTTTCTGTGGAAGTGATATGGAAGCCTTGCTTTGCAGGTGCGAGACTTCCCCAAGATAAGTGCGAGAGTTCCCCAAGATAAGTCCAACGGGGTTGTCAAGAGCATTTCATTTGTAGCTCAGGGTTGACATGGTTGGAGGACAAAAGAGAAAACTGGAGAAAGCCTTGGCCTGGGAACACCCCTATGAACAAGAGAAGCCACCCGAGTCCCATTCTCTCTCTTTCAGGACAAGGTCGTCCGGATACAATGGGGTTACGGACAGGGAAGAAACAAAGGAAAGGCACTTCATAGTGATTACCTCATTTAATTCCTGTAGAAGGGGAGGGAGAGAACATTGTTTCCATTATATGAGCCACATTCCAGAAAAATTGGAGAATAGAGAAAGAGAGAAAAAATAATCACCCCTAATCCTATAACTGAAACAAAGCCATTGTTACCATTTTGGCATTTTTTCCATCCTGACATTTTAATGTATTTATTCTTAGTTTCATATAAGTATAGTCAAAGTGGTACAACTTTGTAGCCTCCTTCTTAATTTTTCAGTAATCATTATAGCATATGCATTTTCTATGTTGCTAAATTCTTCAAAATCATCACCTTCCTAAATATTAACCAATCGTCTTGCTACCGTCAGCTTTGTTTTGGACCTCCCCTTCTTGTGGAACATTTGCATTGCTCTTGGGGTTTTATTTCTGCATTATTTTAAATAATACTACAATTTCAGATTGTTTTATTAAGATAAATACCCAGGATGGGCAGGGGAGAGGGAAAGGGAAGGGAAGAGGAAGTATGTGGACAACCATCCTGAGATGCCCTCAGGAACTTGGAAATAAAATTTCCTTTGAGAGTTTTACTCTAATAACCGAACCATAATCAGTGAGACAGAAATTTGAAACGTTACCCTGAAGGGACGGGGGCAGCAAAGAATGAAAGAATACTAAAGGCATCAATGTGGCTAAAGAATATGACAATCAGAAGTAGGAGTGGGTTGGGCAGAGAAGCAGAGAAAAAGTGACCAACAAGTAAGAGTGCTGGTGGGAGGTGGTCCTGGTTTTCTCAGCATTATTATTAATAACTCCCACTCACCTCCATTTCACTCTCAAAACTGTTTTGTTTCAGAAAATAAATTATAAGGTCACCATCCTATGGAAGATTTGACAATGACCAGGCCTCTCTCTTCTAGTGGGGCCAGATGGATGAACCCTAATTTACACAAAAAGGTTGGGATGGACCTTTTCAGTCTTGAAGGTTGGGAAGAGGAGAGGTGAGTCTGAGAGAAGGATGATGTTTACTGGTTACTTCAGTACACAGATGATCCAAGGGGACAAGGCCTCAGTAGGCATGGCTGGAAAGTAACTGAAAAGACTGGGCATTGTACCACCCGTAGGAGCTTATGGTAGGGACTCTGAAACCATGATGAGTTAGGAGAAGCAGGGGCACCCCAAAGCGTCCCCTTGCTGGCCTGGGCCCGAAGGTTCCTAGTGGTTATGGCACCCACAAGATGAACGACCAGATCCCTCCACCTGGAGAGCTCACCAAACTGTTTCCTGGGCTTCTTGCATGATCCAAAGATCTAAAGAGTGAGTTGACATTGCATTGGCCTTCCTGCCAACGCTGGCAAGGAGTGTTCGAGCAGATTTAGTGATATCTGGGAAAACAAAGGAATGTGACATCATCTGAGTGCGAGTAGCAATTCTCAACTCCCAGATGGTTCAGCAGGCTGTAGATTAAACACTGGGCCAGGGTCCAGCCTCTTTGCTCTGATTCCATACCATTTAGCATCCTGTGGGACAAGGACAGCCTTGACAGATCCAGGTCTCCCTATAAATTAATAAATTCTCACTAGGTCTTATACAATGGTTTAATGAATTTGTACAGCTCAAATCAGCATTCAGGGGTTTGATAAACCCTGGGACAATCAAAGAAACTGAGTTTCTGAGCCCACAGGGTGAAGGGTAGACATTTCTTCCAAATATTTGATGAAGTTTTTCCTTTTATCTGATTTTCGTTATTCTGTATTTTAACTTTTATATTGATCTGAACTTTAATATGTTTGAAGACTAAATTACTCTTTCTCCCCAATTTTTAACAGGTTATTCCTATAGGATTTGTGGAATAATACTTTTATTCATGTTGCTTTATGTACATTTAATCATTCATGCATATATATATATAACAATATTTATATGTATATCAAGATCTTTGAATTATTTTTCTGTTTCATTGATTTGTCTATTCATGAGCAAAAACCAGATTGTTTTGAGCACTGTATCTTTATAACATAGTTTAATAATTATAAGACTAATTATTTTTTATTCAATTATTTATTTTAAATACTCTAGTAACTTCAGAATTTTTTCTGTTTCTAAATGAGGATATTGAAATGACTTACATCAAATTTCTGCATTAATTTAGGAAGAATTGCTATTTTCACAATAGTCATTTTCTTATCCAGGAACATGATAGTTGTTCAAATGTATATCTTATTTTATGTATACATTTTATATGTCAATAAAGAGTTGCCAAGGCCGGACCCTTGGCCTAGTGGTTAAGTTTGGCACACTCCACTTCAGCAACTCAAGTTGAGTTTCCAGATACAGACCTACACCACTTGTCAGCCATGCTGTGGTGGCCACCCACATACAAAATAGAGGAAGACTGGCACAGATGTTAGCTCAGGGCAAATCTTCCTCAGCCAAAAAAAAAAAGAGTTGCAATTTTCTTCATTACAATGACATCTATTTTCCTTAAAAATACTCCCAGGTGTTCTATGGCATTTGTTGTTATTCTTTATGCATTTTTCTCACTGAATTTGATTATTGCTGGAGAAGCATGTATTCTAACCACCATCTTATGTATGACAAAACTAGGGTTGAGGCAGGTAATAAATTGCTTGAGATTTATTAAGCAACCAAGTGGGAGAGCAGGAACATAAAGCAGGTGAGAAGGACCTCTGATTTCCAGATGAGCTGTTTCTGTTATTCTGTGCTGTTTCCATGGCTATTGACAATGGCTTCTCAGAAGCATGTGGGTGTTGGGAATCTGGGACCTCGTCTCTTCACTCCATCCCCTCTGCACACGACCACACGGGACCTCCAGTCTCCTGTGTCTTTATCTAAACTGACTTTACCTTTCCACTTGGTCACACATCTGTCTCCAACCCTTTCCAAGATTCTCTCCTTTTTTTGCTACTTCTTTCTTCAACAGGATATATGAACTTCTATTTCCCGTGACCATTCGAGAAGCTATGTTAGCGAGCAGGCCATTGGGCACGTCAGGATCAACACAGAAAGCAAAGTCAGATCACAAGACCCCTGAGTGACTGGGATGCAGCCTGCTAGACTGGACACACCCCCCACCTGCTGAGCTCTCTGGAGGTGCCGAGGTACCAGGGGCTGATATTCTGAGGCTGGCGGTGGCAGTGGGACTGGGCTTAGATCCTTCCCTTCAGGTGATCCACCCAGCTCACACCTTATTTTATATCCACCAGGCCAGGTGCTTTGCATGAACAAAAAGTCTGTAGTGTGTGGAGTGAAGTGTGAACTGTCCCTGAGAAGGGCAACGTTTCCATCAATTTCATGTCCCATGGCTGTGATTGGTGTTCTTAAATCCATACTGGATCTTAACCCAGTCCTAACTGGCGTTCCCATTCAGCCACAGCTTCCTGCTCCATTGCTCCTATGAGGAAGATTGGCATATCATACTTATTCCACATTTAGGAAACTCTTCCAGTTTGGGCAGAGAGCTTCCTTGTGGTTTCTTAGTTACTACTCACAGTTCGCTGCCATATCTTATTGTAATTCAGATGAATTAACTAAACCAAGGCAAAGTGATGAGATTGGCCATGGATCACACAGTGAAGCAACAGAGATCCTATAAACCAGAGTCTTCAGTCTGCCAGAGCGACAGCTGGGCTGCCCGAGAGTGCTCTCTTTTGTGATTTGGGCCTGAATCACCTTTCATGATAGGGACTAGGAACTACTTCAACTCAGGCTTGCTGGCTGTTTTGAAGGGTCTACTGTTGCATCAGGGACCCTGAGCATTTGGAAAGGTACACGGGTCAGGTTCCTGCCCCTCCAGGGGCCTAAAACCATGTTGGAGAGACAGACGCTTGTGAAGTGTGACTTGAAGAAGATGTGAGGGGTCACAACCGACAGTAAGTACCCTCAGAAATCAGAGAAAGGGGCAGTCATTAGGAGCAAAAGGTGGGTCAGGCCCAACTCCCTGAAGGGCCCAGTAGGAAAGGTGTGGTTTAGACAGCAGAGTAGGGGAGGATTCAGGTGGGGACCGGAACCCAGGCAAAGGCAAAGAGGGAGTGCTGTCCTTTCTTAGGAAGGATCAGAGCGACTGAGCAGCCAAACCTGGAGTTATCAAAAGATAGGCATTCTCATCTCATTCTTCCACCACTTTCTTTATAACCCATCTTAAGTCACTTTTCCCCCAGGAAGACCCACCATTTAGTTCTCAGAAATGGGAGTAGGCACTTGGACTTCTTTAGAAAAAAGGACTCTATAAATACAAATGATAGGAAATTCTCAGCCCTTATAAAGATGTTTTTCAAAAGACCAAAGCATAAAAGGGTAAATAACAAAAGCATCAATACTGTGAGGTCCAGGCATTATTTTTAGATCATTCCTTATGGTTCAAAATAGACGTGCGAGATCGCAGAGGTGATGCTGGCTGTTGGTCATGTTCCATTTTGGTCCTCACCCCCTGGGAAGTGCTGAATCCTTGATTGTTTTGTTAAAAACATCCCAGAATGGATTTTGTTGTCAACTGCTCTTGATCTCTTAAAATTTCCTGCATTTGCGGCTGACCGGCATTCCTGGCCTTGATAGAAATCCAGACAAAATTATTAGCCTATGAGCTGTGGCTTTGTAATCAGCAGCTTCAGCCACCCTGGCAACAATTGCTAGATGGAGCACCAGGCAGCCTGGGCAGCAGGAAGTCAGGCTGCTGAGCCAAGCCTGGCCTGTGACTGGCGAGCAACTCAGACAGATCCTTGCCTCTTGGTCTCTCCATTCCTGTTCCAGCTTGGGACAATGGATGATGTTCTAATGTCAGAAACCTGTAGAGAAATCCTGCCACAAACACAAAGTAAAACTGCATTATGAGATATTGGAAATGCTGCTAAATGATTTGTGTGTGTAGTTCAACTCAGTGGGAATATGTAAAAATGGTCTTTATCAAGCCTTTGCACCCAAAGCCCCCAAACCTGAAATGAGGAATCTTTCAAAACACGGAAGGATTGACTCACTGTAAGTGAATTTCTCGATTTGTTATATTTGCTGCAGTAGTCTAAGCTAAGTCCTCCTAATACTCTTTAAAGAGTTTCATAATGAGTGGTTCTCCTGGGGGAAGGGCAGTTTATCTGAGAATCCTCAGCATCTAATAGAGGTGAGTGCACGATTGGCACTCACTGCCCGGGGAAGGAGAAGCACGGGAGGAGGAAGGGAGGGCAGGCAAATAGGTTAGGAAGCAAGAGACACAAAGTGGAAGACCTTCATTCATCCGACTCCAATCTCTCTGTTTATCTCCAGAGCCAAAGTACACACCAACGTCCAACAGTATCTGCATTATGGTAGAATGCCACTTGAAGCAAATGTGTCCATCGGAGTGAATGACAGTCACCACCAGCAATCCCATCCTTCCAGTCAGTCTTGGAAGCCTTCTTAGAGCCGAGAAGTACCTAAAAACCATGACTTAGCAAAGACTTAGAAATTGTCCTTCCATAGCATTTAACAACCCAAATAGCTTGTGCCATTTATTTGCTTTCTTAATACAGGGACTCTTTAGTTCCCAACAGCTAACTGCTAGGAATAGATTGTGATGTAGAGCTCTACCATTAATCCTGAAAGAAATTAGCTAAACTTCCGAGTGAGAAGACTCATGTGTCTGTTTCCTCAGCTCCCTAAATATGTCTTCAACTATCACACACTATAACTATGAAATATGACTTCCTAACAGTCAAGCGCATGACGGGAAAAGAGACGCTTCCACTCCCTAGCTTCTATTTCAATTTGTTGGAGGGTTGCAGCGTGGGGAGAGAAAATTGGAGCCTGCTCCATGTGATTTGCGGGAATTGCGCCACCTTCTCAAATTTCTTTACAAGTTGCAAAGATACTGGATCTAAGAAAGCAAAATATACACGCAGTTCATGAAGGTATAGTTTGACTATAATCACTGAAACAAAAGATGAGGGCAATAGCAATTTTCATGAAAGGTAGACATAAACACAGCCCTATCAAAGCTCGTGACTTTCATTAACCTTAAATATGTGTAGTGTAGACTCCCATGAGATGCCACACCATAGCATTTCTAATAACTAGTTGTAGCATTTCTAACAACTAGTTGTGCAATTATCATGAAACAAGAGGACTGTTAGATGTGACCTCTGACCAGAATACCACGTCGCCTGCATCTTGTGGGAATCAGTCGATGAAACTAACCATTAAGAAGCAATCTAATTAGAATGCCCTTGAATGCACTATTTTAAAGACTCTTTCATTTTACCTTAATCTCCCAGTGGCCATTACTGTTAGGAAAAAAACGAACAGGCTAATTTTCATTTCCATGAGTAGAAACACAGTTTTAAACTACATTTTACTTCAGCATATCAAATTATTTTACTACCCTGACAACCTTCCCCAACCTTCAGACTTTCAAAAGGAGCAAGTGCTGTTGCCTCTACTTCACAGAGGGAGAAACCGAGTCAGAGAGAAACTGGAGCTTAGATAATTTTAGAGAATCAAGGTTAAACTTCAGAATTCCCAAGCACTCAGGCTCAAGAGTCCTATAACCTCAGGAATTCTGAGTTCTAAAGGTATGAGGTCTACTTCACAAAAATGTAAAGGACACTGCCCCAACCTAGAGAACTGGGACTCCACTAGTCAAATATATGCTCTGTGTGCATGTGCACAAAATCCGGAGTTTAGAAAAAAACTCATCTCAGAAACTATAAGCTCCCTTGCTGGTGTAGCACCCATGAGAAGCATAAATAAAGTGTTTGTGAGTTGATTTTAAAGAATTCTTCAATCTCTTGTTAATTTAGAGTTAAGTGTTCTGAAATGCAGTGCAAACTCATCCATAGTCTAGGTGATAACACACCTGTTTGCACTAATGCCAGACTTCTAAGGGCTCAGCCTACATAGTTCTGGAAAATTTGTCTTTGCCAGCACCTCTTCCTAAACAGAAGCTGAACCAGAAAAGCCTCCTCTTCCTTTATCAGTGATTCCTGGTCACTCTGACACCAGAATTAGCAGGTAATGAACATGAACAGGACTGGTCATTTTTACAGAATTTCAGGATTTGTGTTTTTTTAAATAAATCCAAAATACGAAAATTATTTTCAAATAATTGGACTTGTTTTTGTTCACGCCATCAAGTTTCTACGCTGAAGACACTTCCTTAATGATACTAGGATGACAAGTAGGTCAACTCACTGGCTTTAATCAACCACTGGCTCATCTGATTATCTGTTTCACAACAGCTTTCGAAAGACTTAAGGAATTTTAAACAATTTAATACCCTTATCTCTTATCTATTTTATCTTAAAAACAAAACAAAAACAAAAAAACTAGTAACCAATTTTAAAAACATGAAGAAACTTCCCTATTAGGCATTGATTGTAATTTAATAAAACCCAGCACATGGGAAGAACTCTGGGACGTGTGACAGGCCTCCGTGAGGTCTGCAATTCACACACAGCAGCCCACACATGCTGCAGAGTGGGTGTCGGCCGCTGATCTGACTGTTCCATCAGCGCTCCACCACGGGCTTAATAAAAGGAGCATTTAATTCCCTTTTCCCCATGTATTTATCAATGGCTAATCACAGATGTAACAAATGTGTAGAATCATGTCACCTTAAAATGGGGAAGGACCTTTAAAGTTCCAAGTCCAAATTCCCACCTGGAACAGGAGCCTTCCCACTGCCCCTGACGCTGAGGCCCCCTGCGGCAGAGCATCCCTGGAGGCCTGCTCCAAGGCTGACACCTTCCATGGGCAGCGACAGGAGGGAAAAGGAACTAACTGGTATTGAGCTCCTTCTTGAAGAGCGTGTGCCCAGCATGCAGCCTGGTTATACGGCACAGTGACTCTGCAGGCAAATCTGATTCTCCCCATTTTGCGGAAATTCATGGAGGTCCAGGGAGGGAGCTGCCCTGTCTCATAAAGCTTTTAAGTGAAAGGGCTAAAGTGGAATCCATGTTTCACAGACACCAGATCCTGTGCTCTTTCTACCATATTGCTTCTCAAATGGAAACGTGCAAAATTAAAATATGCCTTCCATCAGTGTCCACCATTGGCTCCAATTTGCCTTTGTGAGTCTAATCCACATTATATATAATCTATATATATCTAATCCATATTATATGTAGAATATACTCTTAATGGGTCCCTTTTTCTTTATCTCCAATGCCTCTCAGGTCAAACACAATGGCAATGATCCCTGGCTCTGAAATTGCTCTGTGGTCTTCCATATCCAGCCTTTCCCTCTGCCCTCCAATAAGTCACTCACCCAGCACTCAGAGTGATTCACAAACACATAAATAAAATCCTATCACTCTCTGTTTAACACTTCCTAGTGGCTTCCCACGCCCTCTGAAAATAATCTGAATCCCGTAGTGTGACACAGTGCCCTCTACTGAAGCACATACATGAATCCTGCCCACTAACAACTCATATTCAAAGATTCAGATGTGAAGGGGACCTCACACATGATGCTCCTCCCTCTTTATAGTCCTCATGTACCAACCTAATTCCTGCCTTGGAACTTTCGCCCTGGTTGTTTTCCCCACCTCATGTCTCCTAGTGGCTGACTCTTCGTGCCATTTAGTTCTCATCTGAAAATTTCTCACGGAGGCCTTATTGTAGAAGATGAGACTACAGACTCAAATAAAAGCACCCACTCCTGAGAGCTGAGAACCAAAAGCTAGAACTTGTCTCCAGGAATGTATTCTTCAGAGGGAGGGTCAGAGTGAGGCAAAGAGCGCTAAGCTCACTATTAGCAGGCACCACTAGTTCTTCAAATGGTTTCTATAAGCCTCTCACAGGCATCCACCACCCACTTTTGTCTTTCATGTCAGACGATGAGCTAATTACATAGCTGAGGCAATGCCATAGCAAGTCAAGATGGTTTGGTATCCCTCCGATTTGGAATCTATATAATTTGTCAATCCAGAAAATTCAATCCACAATGGGATTGGTGAATTTGATTTTACAGTCTCAACAACCCGGTGCTGTAAACACCCCTCATACTCTTCGAATTCCACTATCTAGGAATTGGAAAGGGCCACAAGGCCTCAGAACCCAACTTATATGAGGGAACTCATAGGTGAGTTCCAACGGAAAAGACACAACCATGCTGGGAGCCCAGGCTCCTGGGTCCTGGCCACACTCTGCCTCTGATGTCCATGCAATTCTCTTCCAGTCCTGGACACCTCTGCATCTGTTACCACGCATATTTATACTAGATTACTATCAAGGTTAGTTTCAGCTCTGGGATTTCACAATCAGGATTTACGGCGATAATCAGCTCCATCTCCTTGGCAAGCTCTTCTTTGACAACCCTGTCTAAATTAGTTCCCCACCTTATCCTCTGTTGTTGCTCCATATTTGTTTCCATCTGGCACGTATCCCCTACATTGACACATTGCTTCATGTTTACATTCTCCGCCTGGCACGTTACCCTCTCAGCTCCAAGATGAGAGAGATCCCAGTGTTCTTCACTGTTATATCCTCAGGGCCTAGCACAGTGTGCCTGGCACAAAGTAGGTATATACTCGATATCTGTGAATTATCTAATTATAATATCTACCTCTGATGGAATATTTGTGGCACAGGGGAGCTAATTCCTTACAAGGCAGAGAGTACTCCATGTGACCACTACAATCACTGGAATTTCCAGATTGAGCCCAAATCTGCTTCACTGCAGTTTCCAGCTCTTGGTCTCAGTCCTAACCCTCTTCTATTCTTGTTAGCAGTTGTCCAAATAGAAGAAACATAAAGTTTCTTTGGAAATCTGGGGGGGTTTTTTGAGGAAGATTAGCCCTGAGCTAACATCTGCTGCCAATCCTCCTGTTTTTGCTGAGGAACACTAGCCCTGAGCTCACATCCATGCCCATCTTCCTCTATTTTATATGTGGGACACCTACCACAGCATGGCTTGACAAGTGGTGTGTAGGTCGGCACCCGGGATCGGAACTGGTGAACCCCGGGCTGCCGAAGCGGAATGTGTGAACTTAACCGCTGCACCACCAGGCCAGCCCCTTTGGGATCCTGTTTTAAAATGCTTCCCATTGGTAGCCTGGAAAATGAGAGAAATGGTAACACTGGCTGTGGCTGCTAACCCATTACACTCCCCTGGGGAGAGGGCGGAATTGAAATGGAGAGGGAGCTCTGTCTCCCAAGGCTCTAAGTGTACAAACAGCAGAGCCAGAAAGGAAGGAGGCCACCCTCGCTGCCATTCCTACACTCCGACGTCCATCTGGGGAAAATAAGCTTTAAGATAAGGTTCCAGTGGACGGCTGGCATCACCTGGATTTCCCAGAGCTTCCCTTGCCACTGCATCAGACACCACTGGGGAGCCTGAAGACCAAGAACATGTCAGAAAGAAGGACTGTCCAGCACAAGTGCACGTTTTTTGTGTGTTGGTGTGTTTGGTTTACTTATTTAAGATAAGGTGAAGTCACATTCCACTCTCCTATCCTCCTGGCCTGTCATTTATGGAAATCATAATGTCCCCACCAGACCTGTGTATGAAAAGATGGGGTCGTAGAAGCAGGATGTTGCCTATGAGCAAGGCCTTGCTGCTTGACAAATGTAGGACCCAGTGCCCCCTTGGCACAGCCCTCCAAGGCAGTGAGTGACCTTGGGGTGTTCTCCTCCCTCTACTGGGTCAACCTTGAACCTCTCCTCTCGGCTCTGAGGCCGGTAAAGGAAGGGAGTGCACTTCAGTGGGAACGCTGAGGGTGTGGCCCTTGGGGAAGTCAGGGAGGTCAGCCGAGTGCACAGAGCAGCAAGTCTCCAGTGGGGCCATCAGGCAATTGGCAGGCTCCAGGCTGCACTGGCCGAGCCCTCATCCTCTGTGATCACGAAGCACGTTTGCCTCACATGGCAAGCACTGCTGCCTTTGTTCTCTTAGGTCTCCGTGGGGGCTGAGCCTTTGGGAATGAAAATGCACAATAACAGGTTGCAAAGTCCAAAAGACTGTTTCTGTCAATAGCAGCTCTCTGTGAGTGATGGTCCCCAACCGCATCTTCATAAGATCTTTTAGACACAGGCATAGATAAATAGTCACCCTCTAGTAAAAGGGCCATGAAAAGAAAGTGGATCAAGCTAAAACTGTCATCACCGTCCAACACCCTCTCTTTGAAGTTGGTTTACATTCTCAATCCTTTGATGGGTCTCTGTGGAAGTCTGTCCATTTGTATAAGTCACCCTCCTCCTGTCACGTGCTGTGGGGCAGGCAAGAATGGCATATGAGAAAGCAAAATCCAACTTTTAACAAATACCTTTTTTCTATGACAATGGAGTCTTCCTCAGAATGCCTATGGGTAGATCATGCTTATAATTCCTAGCATCTGGTTCTCAATCTAGAAATGTAAGGTTGGCAATCTATCAGGTAGCCTTTCCAAGTATTACCTGTAAGCAAAGATGGGGTAGTCTAAAACCAAGATAAAGGTGACAGCAGCCGTGTGGGTTAAGAGTTCTCACCAGCCATAATGACACATTAGAAACCTGGAGAGCTTCAGCAGTACCACGGCCCGGGCCCCACCCTAGACCAAGAAAGCAGAATATCGCCAGGAGGGGAGTCAGACATCTTTATTTTTTTGAACTCCTTAGCTGATTTTAGTAGGCAGCCAGGGTTGAAAATCCTGGATCAGGCCTTTAACACATTTTGCCTGAAGTCTGTTGCTCTTCTTACTAGCCTGGTTGCAATTCCATCCACACACAGTGTTCCTGACCCCTAGACATGTCACACGACTCCATTTTGTTCAGTCAGTGGTTCTCCGGCTTTGACATGTGTCTGAATCACCTGGGAGGATCGTAGAGACCACAGAGCCCCAGGCTGCTCAGAGAAGGCGGGGACATGGGCCTCAGGGGTCTCACAAAGCTCTCCAGGTGATTCTGATGCCCACCACAGTTCAATGAGCACTGGCCTAGTCCTTCCCAAGCGTAAGAGATGGCTCATAAGCAAATACAACTATTCCCATTCAGTCAGTGATAGTCAGGACAGTGCTTGTTGCTTATATAATAGTAATACTAGTTATGAGTCAGTTGTCACTCCTGTGGAGTCTCCTTAACCTCCTCCTCCCTCACACACAGAATCCATTCTGGAGAAACATCCCTGAGCAGAGACCACTGTCCTTAATCACTGTGAGCCTGGAACAGTCATCTATCCTCTCTACCTACCAACCCAGAAACACTGTCATGTGGGACCCTGCCTGATCTGGGGCCAGAGGCCTGTGCCGCATATGCTCATGAAATGCTGTGTCTCTAGTCCCTCTGTACAGAAACAAAACAGAGTAAGCCCGTGAGGTCAAACAGGAAGGCCGCGACAAAAGTCATTTTCCCGACCCTACGTGTTAGCACTTCCCTACCAAGGCCACCACCTAGTCTCTGCCCTCTGAGGATAGGGGCTCATGGTTGGAGCTTCCTGCCAGGAGACCAAGCTTCTGTCCACAGCTTGCCAAGGGCCCTGAGTCTGGTAAGGACCAAGGAGAGATGCAATGATGGATAGTTACCTGGAGAAAGGAAGAGGGACTGGAGTCTTTGGCCAGCCTGCTTCAAGGCATCTTTCTCAGCTGCTGTTCCGCCGAGTGAATGGACCGGGAACAGGAAGGATGTGCTGTGGAACCATCGCCTGCTCAGTCTGTCTCAAATCCAGCAGGCGGCCCCTCCCAGCACCTGAGATGTGGTGACGCCTCACTCCAGCCTGAATCAGGACGGAGGCCAGGGAGGGGACAGGAGTGGACCAGTCCACTCTATCCTCACCCTTAAGGAGCTGGCCCTGTTCCGGTGCCCAGCCCACACTCGGTCAAGGGCCACCCTCTGCCCTGTCCATTCTTTGCCACCACCTGAGTCTACCTTTCTTTCCCTCTGCTTATTCCCACCTCCACCTCCCTCCCGTACAGCTTCATTTTGCCTAGATGATGTCCCTGTCTTTCATCTTCAGGGCTTAAGCCACCTTGTAAACAATACTTGCTTCTCTGTTTGGCCACACACATTTATGAACTTCCCTAGAAAATTTCTCTCCTGACAACACCAAGCCACCAAGAGGTGGTTGGCAGGGCCCTCCTCACTTTCCCAGGGTTCTCTGCAGCCAGGAGCCCAGCACCCTCTGGGCCTGCGGGAGGGGGATTTGTGGGATGGAGAGGGAGGGAGGGCCACTCTCTGGCTGCCTTGAGGACTCTTTTCTAGGGGAGTACTGAGTCAGCACCTACAGGGGTGGAGTTTGAAATAAGAAGCAAGCCAAGACCGAGTTTTTGCAAATGGAGCTCAGATCCCAAAAACTTAGCACGTAAAATAGCAGTTTTCAAACTTTTCGTGCCTAAGAATCACCTGGAAGAGATGACAATGTAGATTTCAAGGCCCTTACCCCAGAGACTCTGCCTCTGCACAGGGAGCCGAGGAAGATGCATCTAGCAAGTCCAACGGGGCCCATGAGCACAGGTGTTCTGAGAAAATATTCTGAGACAATTATAAGCAAAAGCAGAATCCAGGGATGGCCTGAGGCCAGAGCACAGTACAGAAATCTGAGAGAAGCTGAGGTCTGAGCTGGCGGAAAGGGAGGGCAAAGCAAGAAGTGTGTGCGTTTAGCTCCTGGAGCATAATTTCCTTTTATTCTGGAAGTTTCTTAGTCTAACCTGGCACAGCACTTGAAATATGAGCAGGTCGTAGAGAATCTTGGGGACTGTGAAATATTCCTCCTTTAGAAATAGACTCCTAACATACAGCGTTGAGAGTCCACATGAGAGCACAGGACTGGATTTATTGCCGGTAAAATAAGAAGGATGTAACATGATAGCTCTTCAAATCTCCTTATATATTTTCATGGGCCAGGCAGTAATTGCCTCCAGAGGTGAGGCCTTGACAGGTCAGGGGAGGAATTCCCGCTGGGAGAGGAGGCTCTGAGGCCAGACATAGCTGCAGCAGGGCACAGAACAAAACGGAAGAAGACATAGGTGGACCCACCCAAGGCCAAGGGATAGGAAAAGAAGGAAGCCACAGGGACAGACAGAAGGCACCGGCGGGGTAGAAAGGAGCCAGGAACTTGCTCACTGCAAACTCAGGAACCCTGCTCCCATCGCAGACAGCGCTGAACTCACTCTAGAGGCTAACTGTGTTCACACAGGGCTTCCTCTGGGTGACATGGGCACAATGAGGGGCCTCCGGATGAGTCACTGCCACCCTGACTGGTCTTTTCCCTTCATGGGCTTTGTGCAGACAGAAAATCGTAGCCAAATTAGGACACTGTGAGGACCTAAACGCACCAGGCCCTGCTGTCCTAGGACCCAAAGCCTCCAGATTTTCTAGCTAATTTATGATGATTCTTGAGTCATGGAACCTCATTTTCTTCATCCACGAAGGGTGTTTATCAAAGCCACAGCAGCTTGTGCAGGAAACCACTGAACGGTGTCGGTATGATTCCACAGCTGTGTTGAAAAAAGAAAATGTTATTCTCTCAAGTAGCGGTTGAGAAGGAGGCATGATTCGCACCGCACTGGAAGACCTCCAGTCATCTAGTCATCATGCAAGTAGGCGCAAAGCGGCAGCTGTAAGAGGTGCAGCAGTGACTCAGTGCACCGTGAGGCTAAAGGCCTGGCTCCTCCAAGCTTCAGGCAAAGCAGCTGTAAAGAACCACCCTCGGGGGGCGGCCCAGTGGCGCAGCAGTTAAGTTCGCGTGCTCCACTTCGGCGGCCCAGGGCTCACCGGTTCGGATCCCAGGCATAGCCCTATACACCACTTATCAAGCCATGCTGTGGCAGGCGTCCCGCATATGAAGTAGAGGAAGATGGTCACAGACATTAGCTCAGGGCCAGTCTTCCTCAGCAGAAAGAGGAGGATTGGCAGCAGATGTTAGCTCAGGGCTAATCTTCCTCAAAAAACAAAACAAACCAGCCTTGGACTGACATCTGGAGGACAAGCACCTGTGAAGGGGCCAAAGATGGTGTGGAAGCTCAGGGAGGCAAAGAAAGTAACATGCAGAAGCCCAAAAAGCAGAGAATAGCTGGCCGCAAGCACTGGATTCACGTGAGAGAGCCACCCCAAGAGGGGGGCAGAGACCCAACTGGGGAGAGCTGTGGGTCCTGTCAGGGATTCTGCTCTTTGTTCTGAAAGGAAAGAAAACAGAGTGTAGATGCACTGAAGGGTTTAAGCAGGGAAGCGGCATGACGAGCTCTGAGAGAGACCGCGCTGGCCAGAGGCTGTGTAGGAAAAGGACGGCGAGCCGTGGCAGCAGACACAGAAAACATATTTCTGTGAGGCAGGAGAGAAGCTGCAGCTCGGACTGAAGGGCTGGCTGTGGGTCAAGGTGGGGGTGTGAGAATACCTGACGGGCAAATTCAGCAGGGTGCAGGCTCCCTTTGGGGCAGGTGAGAAGACAGTGTCAACCTGGCAATTTCCTAAAATGAGGGACACAGGAACAGGTGGGACTTGGAGCTCAAGGTTTGGATTCTGTTTTTATTATGTCAAGACCAAAGTGCCACCTGGATAGAAGCTTCAAGAAAGCAGTTGGATATGTGTTTCTGGAGCTGAGAAGAAAGTTCTAGAAGAAGATTTCAATGCCCATGTCGGCTGCCCACAGGAGCTCACTGAAGCCATGGTCCTGAATGAAGGCCCAGGACTGAGCCTGGTGGAATGCCACTGTGTACCTGCCTGGGACAATGGGCTGCAAAATGCATGCCCAGAGAGACAGGAAGGAAACCAGGAGATGGTGGTGATCCAGAGGCCAAGAAAAGAGAGCCTGTCAAGGAGTGAATAGTTAACAATGTCAAAAGCTACTGAGGCGCCAGCCCCGTGGCATAGTGGTTAAGTTTGGTGTGCTTCAAGTCCCAGGCACAGACCTACACTGCTTGTCAGCCACACTGTGGCGGCAACCCACATACAAAGTAGAGGAAGACTGGCACAGATGTTAGCTCAGAGCGACTCTTCCTCAAGCAAAAGAGGAGGAAGAGTGGCAGTGGATGTTAGCTCAGGGCCAATCTTCCTCACCAAAAAAAAAAAAAATCTACTGAGACATTTAAAAAAGAAAGATTATTTCACAGGCAGTGATGGGAGGTAATGCTGAAAAGTCAGTAGACAGCAGAATATGGAGACATTTGAATTCATGCAAAAAAACGTGGAGTCAATGAGGAAATGGTAAAGCTTTGAAATATGTCAGAAATATAATTGGAACTAGGGTTAGGGAAGATTATGGTTATATTTAGGTGGCTTGAAATGGGGACAAAACAGAGCTAGAATTCCCAAAAGCTGAGTAATACTACAGTCTTGCAAGAAATACAGAGACCCAGAACAAGGCAGCAGCAGCTGTGGGGAGTGGACAGCTGGTGATCAAGCCATGGCCATTGTGTTCATGGTAACTGAATGAAGAGATGACTACACAGAATTGGAAAAGAAAGACTTGGCTGAACTTAGTGGTCACCCAGGCTGCTGTGTCATGAAGGCAAAGATAACTGAGAGATTGACAGGAAGGAGATCAGGGACTGCACAGCCAGGAATCCTGTGTTCAACACTGTAGTTCGTGCTGTCATTTTAGATCCCGATAGAATGTCACATGGAGATGTTCACCAGGCACTGTGACTTAAAGAACTGGCACTCAGGAGGAGTCAGGGCAGACAGAGATGGGGTCGCCAGCAGGGACTGAAGAAAGCGGAGCCTGGGAGGAGAGGACGATGAGGGGAGCTGTCAGGAGAGGGCGACAGACGAGGCCCCAGAGCATCTCTGCACAGAAGGACAAGAGCCTGGCCAGCACTGTGGGGTGTGAGGGCCGCAGTGCAGAGCGATGCGCCTGAGGGCCGCGGATGTGGAGAACACAGTTTCCACACAGTGGTGGGAGTAGGAGACAGGCGGAAAGGGCTGGAGACAGAAGAGGGGGGTCAGAAGGGGAAGCAGTCGGTACAGCACCCTCTGAAGGAGAGTGGTGCTGAGAGGGCGCAGGAAGACAGCCTGAGGGCCCAGTGGAGTCTGAAGAATGGAATTTTGCAGTGGTCTTGTTTCGTCCTGTAGCTGTATTTAATAAAGAAGATTTAGGCATAAAGAAGTAGAAAAAGCCAATGGTTACGTGAAAAAAGAAAAAGATCAATCACAGCAGTTAGCCAACACACTAATTAAGACAATGAAACATTTTCCGTCTCTCAAAGTATGACTATAACCAGTTTCTCCCGACACACCATTTGGGATTAAAAATAAGGTCAAACGTCACAGGACAGTAGTTTTTCTTTGCTCTGTCACCATTGTGGCAGTAGACCTCCTGGTCCTCATTCCAGGCACAACTGGATGTGTTCTCTGGGCCCCTGGGGTTGTCCCAGTCTTCTCGCTTCCCCTGTGGGGGTAGCTGTGTCTTCCGCCTGGGCTGCATTTGCATTTGTACAGTGTCTGCTGCAGGGACCTCTGACCTCTGATGGCCCCTGAGGCTCCAAGAAGCTATGTCAGGACCTGCTTTCTAAGCCAGGAGGAGGACAAGCTGAGCAGCCTCTCAAGGATGTATTGGAGATTGTCTTGAATGTCACAGAGAGAAAAGAGACCAGAGGTGCCATATTCAAGGTACTAACCTTGACCACTAACACACAGCTGGTAAGTGGCAGAACCAGCAATTGACCCAGACTGTGAGAATCCGAAGCCAGGCCCCATCCACCATGCCCTCCTCCCTCCCTCAGTCAGTCAGCGCCCCCTCCCACCCCCAGGCCGGGAGGTGGTAGGAAGAAGTCAGCTGAGGGCACCCAGCACCCATGGCACAGAGGTGTCCCACTTCATTCCATCAGGCATCAACACATGCTGAGTGTCACCTCTTGTGTCAGCAGCGGGCTCTCTCCTCAGTTGGCCAGAGCATGCCATAAGCAGCTAGCCATCAGAGCAAGAATGGACAGGCAAGATGGATGCGGGTGAGAGACTGCCCAGGATTGAGAGCTTGCCACCAGCTAGCCCATACAGGGGAACCCTCTTCCACCTTCCCGGCCCCACTCTCCTCCTTCCTACCCTTGGGGCAGGGGGCAAGAGAAGGAATGAGCTTTTTAATCCTCTCTGGCACTACAGGCCCTGAATCCAAGTTGTTGGGTGACAGTAAGTTCCAGGTAGCATCATTTATGCCATTACAAGTCCTTAGAGTCACAGTTGCCCAAGAGTAAAATGTTAAAATAAATACTAGTCCATCAATCCACATTGCATGAAAAACCTAGAGAGAGAAAGCAGAACAATACCTGCATGGCTCAGATTGAGCCGGAATTTCAAATGGGGAGGCGAGGGAACAACTCTGGTGTCCTCTCCTTACTATCTACCGGCCCCAAGTCTCAGAGCCACACCTATGAAGGGACTAAGTGATAACAGCCACCTGCCTGGGCAGTGACAAGGACCTCCCAGGTAACGCAGGTGAAAGTGCTCTGTCATGGCTTCGGCAAGTAGGCCTCACCTGTGCGGAAGGCACGTCGCTATCAAAGCCGTTCTGCATGACACTGAATAGGCCGGCAGCTAGGAGCTCCCTTCTCCCCAGGACTGGCTCATTGCCAGGCCTCCAGTTTTTTTAAGCAAAAACAATGACAATTTTCTGTCTGTTGTCATTTCCTAAGAACACTTATGAGACAAAGTCTGTGCGGTAGTAAACAGCCTGAGAAGCCAAATGTCTCTGGCTCCAGCAAGCATGTTAGGCATGATTCATCTGGCGAAAATTCTCTCTCTAAAGAGGGAAAACCAGGTTAAACAAGGGCCTGCACAAAGTCGCCTTCCTGCTACAAACAAAAGCCTGGGCCAGCCCAGCCCATCAGGCCAGGCTTGGGAGAGCTCGTTAACCAAGCCCACCTGTGGCTTGCATGCTTCTCTCCCTCATCAGGCTCTTGGGGATGATAAGATGATGGTGATGGTGACGATGGTGACAGTGATGATGGAGATAATGGTTGTGATGATGACATAGTGTTCTTCCAGAAATGCCCAAAAATTCCCAGTGCAGTCTTCTCTGAGAAGCAATATTGTCCTGGCACAGTGGTGGGGTCAGGAGGCCTGTCAGTCCCTATAAGGCTGGAGGAAGAGAGGAAGGCAACTCTAAGGGCTTAAACGAAGCACAGTGAGCCCAAGAGGGAGCTGAAGCTGAAATCATGGGCTGAAGAAGAGCCAAGCGGGGGAGGGATCCACAACCACTTAGATGACACAGAGCAGATAGCCGAGGGTGCACCACTGGGTGGCACCATGATCAGGGCACCCAGGGCAGCTACGTTAGGGTGAAGTGGATCTTATGAGCACAGCAGTTCCACTCGGGGCCAGGATCAGTGCAGAGCAGTAGGTTACTGGGGGAGTGGGATCCGAAGAAGCTGTCACTGTCCTGCCTGATCTGGTAAGCCAGGCCTACCTGCCCTGATCATCCCACTGAAAACCACAATCCCAGGGCACTCTAAACCCCCAGGGTCCAGTTTACACTTTTTTTTACCATGGTTCGTATCGCTTTCTGACTTGCTCTATAGTTTATGGATTATGTCAGTTGTTTGTTGACTGCCCCCCAGACACGCAATTACAATATGCATCAGCCCCGGGAGGACAGTAATCTACCCTAAGCACCTAGAACAGTACCTGGCACATAGTAGGTTTTCAGCTATAGAGTTACCTGCCTTCCTTGGACCTGAACTGGGCCAGCTGATGGTCCACACCATGCACTACACCATCATCTGTTGGGTAATAGCTCCACTGCAGCTTTTCCTGCATAGACACAGACTCAGCCCTTGTGTCCAGACAGGGTGCTCCCTCCGCCCTTGATTGGAACCAGATGGAGTCTCGCCTGTAACATGACTGAGCATTGATTTCAGTAAAGTAAGTGAATTACCAAAATGTAGTCATTACAATCCATCTTCATCTCGGTGACGCATATGGTGAGCTGTTATAAACCAGGACTTGAAAAGTAAATGCGAATTTATAGACCTCTCAGCTCTGCCCACAGGACCCAAATCTGGCAGAATTGTCATCTCTATCGAGCTGTTACAAGTGAATGATGAGCTCTTCTGCCCACAGGTTTTCTCTGAATATACAAGGAACACAGTTACAGGAGCTGCCTGATAATTCATCCTAGGACCTCAGATTTGGAAAGACCTTTAAAGTCACCTAAACAAATTCTATCCGCTTAAACCAATGGCAGTAAATCATAGCTACTACTCTTCCGCACCATGCCAAGGCCTTGCACAAAGAGCCCACCTCACTCCAACAATGGTCTCACACACAGAACAGATTATCTGCTTCTCAAGTCTGATAAAGCCTTAGAAAGTCTGAGAGGTTGAGCAACTTACGCCAGGCGGGACAAGTAACTGACAGAACCCATAGTTAAACCCAAGTGTTTCTGACTTCAACCTATTGCTCCTAACCAATATACCCATCACTGGCTCTGAATCTTGGAGCAAATTACCATAGAAATGTAGATAATTGGTGATTCCTAGACCCACAACACTTGAACTCATCGATCAATCTTAATACCATTAAAAGTGACACAGACAGACATTATTGCTTCCCAATATGATGCAATAGGAAGTGCATAGCATTCATATAAAGTATTCTTGCCCAAGAAAAAGCCCTGAGTTTGATTGAGCTTTGGATATAAACACCAGTTTGCAGGCAGCATGGAAGATAAAAAAACTTGTTCACTGAGAGGGCACTCAGCTAAATCCAGAACACAAGACACTCTAGGGGACAATGACCCATGACCCAATTTCTTCAACAAATAGATACATGAAAAGGGGACGGAGAACTATTACAAATTAAAAGACACATAAGAGACGCGTCGCTTAAGTGTAACGTGAAGACCTTGTCTAGATCCTGAATCTGGCAAATCACCTGTAAAAAGATAGCTTGTAAATTTTTATGTCAATAACTATTAAACTATTAATGACTGTTTATTAGGTGTGAAAATAATACAATCATTGTGTTTTTAAAAAACATTTTTGCTAGAGATATATGCTTTATTTATGGGTGAAATGGTACAATATCTAGAATTTGCTTCAAAGGAAAAAAGAGTAAGGGGTAGATAAAATAAGAATGACTGAGTATTGATAATTATTGATGCTGGGAGATGAATAAATGAGGTTTCATTATACTATTTGTTCTACTTCTGTGTATGTTTAATATCTTCCATAATAAAGTTAAACTTAGAAAGAAGTGATGATGTCAGGGAATAGAATTATAAAATTAAAAAAGAACGAAAGAAAGAAAGACCCCAAAATTTCAGGAGAGACTACCTGATGAGAGTTTATGGTGTTTTCTTCTTTTAATTTCCTATACTCATTTTTAAATTTTAAAAGTGTTTGCTGTACTTAGGCAATCTGAATAAAGCAACTTATTCAAAAATAAATGAAAGGAACATCATGCTTGATGTGGAAATAGTCAAAATTTCCCTTTGAAAAGCCTTCCCGTTACAGGAGATAAAGTCACCAACTTAGAAAAACCCAAGAGTTTTCAACACAGGCAGGGGCTCCCCAGGAATGTGCACCACAGAAACCAAAAGGGAAATAATTAAGAGATAAAACCATGTAAAATTTAAGAAAATATGTATGTTGAACATTATTATTAAAACATTTAAATGCATGTGGTAAACTGGGAAAATATTTGTAAAGTACATGTCAGAAAAAGCTTAGCATTATTATTAAATTAAAAATCTCATAAATCTGCAAGAAAAAATAAAATACTCCACTCAAATCGGCAAAAGATATGAGCAGAAAATTTGAGGTAAGAAAGACAAGTATACAGAGGGTCAATCTGTTAAAGGGCAAAACAAGAGACCAGATCCCCTTGTTATAAAATCAGTGCATGCTTAAAAAGCACACCACAGCTACACATTATTGATAAAATCAGCATATTAGAGAACATCCGAAAGTCCCCATGTAGACAACAGCTTATGGAAACAGTCTTCCCCTCCACTGCTGGAGGGCCAGGAAATTGGTTCACGCTTCCTATTTATATGTAGTAAAAGCAGCTTTAATGCCCTCTGTCCCAGAAATTCCTCTTGAAGGTATTTATTCAACAAAAGTAAAAATCAGGAAGAGGTTTTCTTGTCGACAGTGTTAGGTGCAGAGAGTTTTCTCAAGCACTGTATGAACATTATTAGTGCGTGACTCAGAACTTTGAGCTGTGACCAAAAGGCTTGACTCTGGTGCCGGCCCACCTCTTATGGCTTGGCTTTCTTTTTATCCCAAGGACTAAAAGTTTGCACTTGAGTCCATAGTTACTGAAAAACTAGAAAACATCTAGGAGACAAAGTTTCTATTTTTGCAAATATGTGTAAGTCACCTATTATAAACCTCCTTATTCACTGGATACCACTTTGTGCATAAGACTAAGATAATAATAAAATCAGTTTTCTTCAGTCTCGTGACGTCTTGAGTCTCAGAATCTTAATCTGTTCAGTGAGTGCACTGGGACAGTTTTAGAAAATACACCCACTGGTCAATACTCTCAGTCCATGTCTACTGACTAAGTTATTTAAGCAGGTACCGGCCAGGCTATAGTAAGAGGAATGAGACCTAAATTGCAGGTCTATACACACACTGCTTGATGAAATTGATAACTAGGGAAAAACATATAAAGTGTCTGCAGAAAATCATATAAAATATACTCAAAATTGTGTGGAGTTTTCCAAAAGTGAGGTGCATCTAACAGAACGCCCTGGGGACGTGAGAGAGCATCATCAAGACATCAAGACGCTGCTCAGAAGGGCAGGTGCGGATGCTGATGGAGAGGAGGGAGGGGGAGGGGGAGGAGAAGCGAGGGGAGGGACGGCAACAAGAGATGGGAGCCTTGCTTACATTTGCTTCCCTGGATTATCCTTCTGCAGGTTAGTAAACACCTAATACAATGTTGAAGTTTCTTTTTTTAATTTTCAATTCAGAGGCCCATTTAAAAAGTATATGCTCATTATTAGTTAACGCACACGGCTGATTTTGTTAATATATCTGCGGATCTATGTCCGAAAGAGATAAAAGTTTGCATTTAAGTTCATAACTACTAAAGAACAGGCATATATATGGCATAATATGTTTTTCAAATATGGGAATATGTCATACTTAAAACCCTGTATGTCCACTGAGCACTTTTTCATACAATAAAGCTAAGAAAATAACTACTGGTTAATATTAGAATACGGTAAGATCAGCCTTATATCCAATGAATGGAGCAATCCTGGAACCTATTTTCCAGAACTAGCTGGACAATAGCTCTGAACCTCTTGGAAGCGTGGTCCTCGTCACAAGAGCACAACACTGTGTGTGCTGCCTGACGTGACTCCTGACTCTCCCCCAGCACACTGGTGTTTTGGATTTTGCTCTCACAGTACAGAAAAGTCTTTATTAAATGTGTTCAAAATAAAATACAAACAGCAAAATTTGATTCTTTTCCTTCAAACTGATGGCCATGTTTCTCAATTTCTGTCAGAGTGGTTTTAACGAAAACTTTCAAAATCATCTGCAAAGAATTGAAATAATGAGCCCCTCAACATTTGTTTTCCAAAATCTCTGCTTTGTTTTTTCTTTGAAATTCAAAATCACAATTACCACACTGCAGATATATAGTGCCTTTCTCCAGAAAGCTCTAGCGGCCGAGCAGAAATGTTTCTCTTCAGGTCCAGGAAATGGTATTTTATGATTGAATTATTTTGAGCAGCACAGCTCTGTGTTTTATACTGCAGACCTGTGATTTTCCAGCAGATGGCTTTGACATTCTTATACTGAGGCAAGTTTTAGTTTCCCAACCTCAGTTCCAATCTTTAAAATGTTTTCTTTGGAAGGAATTACTACACAAAGAGGAAAGAACCATATGCAATACCTTATCATTCAGGGAAAATATTCCATAAAGAAACTGGATTTCATTATGGGCTGTTTCGTGTAACCAGGCTACAGGTTCGTTTGCTGCACACATCGTTAGGATATTGCAAGTGTCTGCTTTTCGTTACCCCGGCCGCATGGCCCAACCCCCTGCATCTGTGTGCATACATGCTGCAATTCATTACAATAACAGGAATTTGCTGCTGTTATGATTGAGATAAATCAGCTTTGTGGTCTGGGCAGCCGTTTTGATAACCATGGCTCCACCTCAAATTTGCCGCCTGGTCTTAAGTCATCTTGCAATACAGTCTGACTGAAGAAGAAAACAGTTAATATATTTTCTTAGAATTATATATATATGTGTATAGTAGTAACTGTGGGCCAGGAATTTAACTAACGCTTTTCCCTGTATTAATTCATTTCATCTTCACAACATCCTTGGGGATTTAGCCTTCTCTAATCTGCCTTAGATAGATCAAGGGATTGCTGTCCTCGAATCAGTAATTTGCCCAATGCGCCCTAGCGGGTTCACAGCTCAGGTTGACCCCAGAACCCTGGCCCTGAACAGATGTTCTGATGCACTGCCCCCAGCCCTGCTGGCTCCAGGGTGAGGGCTGGGATCCCCGACTATGCATTTCTGCAGTGGGTCCTAGAAGTGGGAAGGACCGGGCTTGGTCCTCCACACTCTCCCCTACCTAACCACCTGTTGGCACCTTGGACTGGGCCCATCACTGGCCGTGGGATAGACTGGTCTCTCTGCAAAGCTGGGGGAAGCCCAACCAACTCAGAGGTTTCTACCTAGTCATTTCGCTCTAACTAGAGACTGCCTGTGGCGTCTCTCTCCTTTCTTCTATCCATTTTTTGTATTTGCTTCTACAACAGAGAATTTAAATATTTTCTTTCCTGTAGGACACATTTATACTAAAACCTTATTTTTTTACCTGAAATTCAAATTTAACTGAGTGTTCTATATTTTTATTTGCTAACTCTGGTCATCCTAACTAGATGCTAACCAATAAAGAGTGTCATTGGACTTCCTAAATAACAGAGAAAAGTCATAAATGTGGAAGGTCTAGACTGCTGCTCTTTCTCTTCTCCCTGGTGCTCTTTTCCTTGAGTCCAGCATCACATCCGGCGCATCACCCCTGCTTATATGACCCCAGACTGTGCTAGACCATTCAGTCTTAGTTCAGATGCCACCACTTCATGAGGCTTTCCTCAACACCCAGCCCTGTCTTCCCTACCCTATAATCCTACTTTATGGTTTCCAAGGCCTAACTACAGTTATTTAATTTGTTTGTTTGAGTATGCTCGATCCCAACCCATTAGAAAGCAGGGATCTGGACTGCCTCGGGCATTGGGGCAGCCCCCCATCTAGAACAGTGCACATCGTTGACTTCCAATTAGCAACTGTATGCAGGAATGAGTGAATCCTCCAAAGGGAGCTTGAGTATCCCATCACACAATGAGTCTCTGACACATATTACCTAGTGAGGTGATGGGCCAGTGGCTTTACCAACTTACCCCTTCTAGGTGTGAAATGCCTCAAGCCATGTCAAGAACTCCTGGACAGTATGCTAACGCTGCACATTACTCTTCCGTTCAACTCTGGGGCCAATTTGCACCACTCCTTTGTTGCTACAATTGTATAGTAGTTACTGTCGGCCAGGAATTCCTTGTATATCTATGTTACCTCCCTGGCCAGACTGAGTTCACACAGAGCAGAGACCACTTCCCATTTTCCCTAACCATGCAGAGTGAACATCCAAAAAACTCTAACTCCATAGTGGTGGGATGCATTATACAGGTGCTCAAGCATTTGAATGTTCCCTAAAGTCTTTGTCTGGGCCAGGCTAACTGGAATCAGGCCATGGGGGATTTAGGGTCCTTAGACAGACACTACACAGACGTATGTATAGACATGGCCAATAAGGATGGAGCAAAATACCTCACAAATCTTGGATGTTGTAAGTGACAGAGCAGGAAGCAGAGGCTAGAGGACTAGTTGCCACCCAAGGCAACACAGAAAGTCCCAGAGTTTGATACGGGACATAATAATTAGAGAAAAGCAGTGTGGTTATTGTGTTTACCCGATCTTTCAAAAGTACCTAAAGAGTGCCTACTTTGTGCCAGCTGCTCTACCAGTCACTAAAAACAGAGACGAATAAGATGTGACCTTAGCTGTGGGGTGTCTGTGGTTTTCTCCCTCTCTCCACTCAGTTGTGATCTTCTTGAGGACAAGGACATCTATTTATCACTCTGGATGCCTGGAGCCTAAGAGATAGTTGGCCTTAGTAAGGGACATTCTTCCTGCTTTGTGTTCTTCAAAGAGAATGAACCAGAACAAAAGGGAGAAAGACTCAGAGAAAAGGAATTTGTCACAATAATATAAGCAAGACCCTTTCAATAACTTGAATTCTCCAGAGGTGGAATGGGCTTCCCTTTGAGAGGGTGCATTTCCGTTCTCTGGACATGGTCAGGCATAGATTGGGCTGCCACATAACAAGAAACCTGTGCAGGAAATTCAGGCACGTGTGACATGGCTATCAGCTCTCTTTTGTCCTAGGATTTGTGAAGTTCACTTGATGATGATATTGCTGTGTTCAGAGAGTCTTTTCAGGGATTAGTAAGAAGACACTACATCATTCTCTTAACATTTATCAATTAACTTGCAGAAAGAGGGCAGGAGCGTGGAACCTTGGTCTTTATGGGTGATCAAAGTCTTTATTTATTGACACTACAGCTGTGAAGAAAATATCATCCAGCAATCTTTCCCCTCCACTGACTCAACTTCTCCTCCTTCTCTGATCTTCCTTTGCCAGCTGGCATCCATGGGACTCCATCACCTTACAAACCATTTCCAAGCAATGGAAAACTCCACAGGAGCAGAAGACGAGGCTAGAACTTCTCTCTCTAGGAGAAGGAGGCTCGTCACAGGCCAATCCATGGTCGCATTCCATGCTGGTGACACGCTGATTTGGAAGGACATGTTCTTTTAGGCACAATAAAATTGAATCTCATCTCCACATCTGGAGCTAAGTATAGGAAAATTACCTTAATTAAACACAGCAGAATCCAGATTTATTGCTCACCACGTGGAGTGCCCTTAGTCTCTTAGGACCAAACCTGATATTCCAGAAAAGCCATTTTCCACTGGCACTTGTACACATGTCCACCCTTGGCCTTCAGATGCCTGGAACCAAGGATAAGAAATATGTTCCTCAATTTTCAATACGGTAAAGAGGTTTATAGTGTAATGAAAAACATAAGGCCAATACAACTAGTTGAAAAGTGAGTACAAAGTCAAATAGCTGTTTAGCCCACATGTCCTTCCAAGCAAGTAGGCGGACTCTTTGTTCCCCCTCCTCCCACTGGAATCTTAGATGATTTTCTTTAACTTGTGCTTTGGTATCCCGTAGGTTGTTTTAGTTCCAGGTAGTAAAAACTATTAGCTGTGGGAAAGAGATTAGAGAAATAAAGTAATAGATCAACAGTACATAAAACTGAAGCCCTGAGAAATGGATTGTTTTCCCTAGCAAATAGGTCTAATCCGGAAAGGAGGAAACACACAGAGTGTCCGGAACAGAGTGAATGGCCCAATTGTACCACAAAGTGATTCAGAAAGGCAGGCAACAAGGCTTGCCCATCTAGCAGCTCTCATGTTGAGCCAGAATTCCCTCTGAGTCATTTGTTTTAAACACTACTAATAATAAAATGCTAGAATTCTCATGCACGTGAAATAAAATGCCCTTTGTAGATAAAGAAATACTTCAAGGATGCAGTAGACCCTTGCTGTACTTGCCTTGACCATGATTTTCCTTGGCTTGCTTGCTTTGTTTCAACCTGAGCAGTCTCATTGACTCTCGTCACCACCAGAACCATCTCTCAGGCAAAGACCCAATTCCTGACTTCTCTTCAAGGCTCCAAAGCCCCATTTCCAGGGCCTAACTGATGCTCCAACGTGTCTACTGAACGTCCCCAATGGAGGGTCCCACAGGCACCTCAAATTCACATGCCCCCAACTCAGCTCAGTATCTTTTCCTCTAAGCATGCTCCTCCTCCTCTCTTCTCCACCCTGGTCAACTCTACTCATGATCCCAGACAGAGAACTCAGCCATCACTGTCATGCTGTGCCCTGAACCACCATGGCACCAGAGCTGCAACTCTCCCTGTCAGCACTGACCACCCTCCCAGCAGTGTTCCTGGCTCCCCCACGGAGTGCTTAATCCCAGCTTCTGCTCTCTTCCAGCATACATCATAATGTGCACAGGTGAGCTCCTTTTGCCAGGATCCTGTCCAGGCTCATCTGGGCTGGAGCCCGTCTTGGCCTGCCATCCTCTCCCAGCTGCAGCCCAGCTTTGAGAAAGGGTTCTGACACGCTTTGCTCTCATGCTGAGACCCCTGACAACTCATGGGATCCCTGCTGTCAGTCAACTTGCTTGAGTAGTGCCAGCCCTGCCAGCACTGTCCTTGCCCCTGACATGCATTCCTATATTTGTCCCAAATAGCTGGTGTCTATCCTCCATGGGACACACCGGCACCTAATACACCTCTCCAATCCTGCTGTTGCCCTCTGGAAAGCTTTACATGATTCCTCATTGCCTATTAAATACAATCCAACTATTTCAGCAAGTAAGGCTCTTAAGTACTTGGATCCACCCACTTGGCTTGCTCAACAGCATCCCCCAAAACCCTCTTATGTTCCAGTCACATGAGACTCTTCTTTCTCCAAATCAGCCCTGCGCTTCCCTGCCTCTGTGCCATCTGTCACGAATTCTGACACCTTCGTGACTTCTCAACTGCAGATTCCCTCTGACATGTTTCCACAGAACTGGAGGTATGACTCTCTCAGCTCCCATTCTCATCTACCTGCTCCACAGCTCCCCTGTAAGCAACTGTCCCCCGCACCACCCCCAACCCCCACTATCCCAGGTTAAACACTGGCCTGGAGGAGACGCCACTGTGAGTCCACAGAACTGACTTGATGCCGAGTGAGAAAAAGAAAGAACTCACTTATAAGTTTATTTGAGTAGGAATCCAGAAACATCCCAAGAGATAGATGAATTAAAACCCAGCAAACTCTTAAATCTACATTCCTTAAGCCTTACTGATTTTTAAATTCTGGCTGAAGAATCTCTGCCTTAACCCTCCTGTTGTGGCCAGCCAACTGGAAAGAGAAAAGGTGTAAATCAGTGTCTGTTGCTACATTGTCACCCAATAAAGCCTACGTGCAGATATCTGATCCCATTGGCAAAATAAGCCACATATTTATCTCTTCCTTCCCCAGATCCTATTGAAATAACTGAAAAAAAACATGAAAACAAAAGCAAATGTTTGAACGCTTAAAGCAGGAAAGGTCCCCGTCAGAGGACCAGGAACGCCAGGGAATTTCTGATTCTGGGTCAAGGGAGAAAACCATCAGGAAGGGTCCCAGAAGGACACTGGGCCAAACACAGGAGCATGGCAGTACCCTGGGAATGTTCCCATGCCCTCATGGATACAGGACAAAAGAAAAAGAACCGCCTACTTGGGATCCTATGAACATCTCCTAATGCACTCTATTCCAGGTCAACATCTCCACTACTGCCCCAGTGGGAGGGAGTCCTCAGCCCATCTGCCTGCTCCTAGGCATCGCCCAACTGCCAGGGAAGAGCACAGTCTCAGTAGGGGGCAGATGGAGGGCTTGGCCGAGGAAACTGAACTCTGACTTTCACAACCCAGGCACCAACGTACAACCCAGTGTCCAATCTAGAGTGTGAATGCCAAATGGTCACCCCGAATTTGAGGAAAACCAACAGTCTAAAGGAGACCAGAAAGCTGGACCAGTAGAATAATTTGCCCTTGAGGAAACAGAGGTATTGCAGGAAACACAGAATTTAGAAATGTTGGTCAAAGGTGCAAAGTTTCAGTTATGCAGGATGGACGAGTTCCAGGGAGCTGATGTCCAGCGTGGTGGCTATAGTTAGTAACCCTGTATTGAAGACTAGAAATTTGCTGAGAGTAGATCTCAATTGTTCTCATCCAACAAAAAAGGTAACTATTTGAAGTGGTAGGTATGTTAATTAGCTTGATTGTAGTAATCATTTTTCACAGTGTATAAATGTATCAAAACATGTTGTACACCTTAGATATACACAATTTTTATGTGTCAGTTATCTATCAGTAAAGCTGTGAGGGGAATGACTTCATTTAGTATCCTCAGAGAAATTCAAAGGTAATCATGTGGATTAACACAAAAACCATTCTGCTTCCTAACGGAGCCGTCTAAGGCCAAGAAATAAATAATGCCCGATATAAAACTGCAGAATGGCCAAGTGATGCTGAAAACTAGAGGATAAAATTTTAAAACATCTAGAAAAGTGTCAAGAATGAGACCAATCTATCAGAGATTATCACAGGTGGAAGTGGATTAAAGTCCTATACTACAAATCAAAAATATATACATGGCATATGGGGGCAGGGAGGGTGGGAGAACCCAATATTATTTTGCTTATAAAATCAACAAAAATGATACAAAAATGTTGATACCTAATTGCGTGCATTGTATGGCTAAATACATGTATCATGTAAGTGCTAACAAAAAGAAAACTAAAGCATTAATATTGCTAGGGTAGACCTCAAGGTGAAATATGAAATGAGAGAGAAGGAATTTCATATTAAAAGAAGGTACTGTCACTCTGCCTGAAGGACGGTCCCCCCAGCTGTTCATGGGGCTGGCTTCCCTTGTCCTTTGGCCTCCAATTCAACGTCCTCGCCCCAGGGAGGACTTCCTGACCATCCCATCAACAGTCCATCTCTCCGCACTGTCTTTAACAGGTATTCATTTGTTTCCTTTATAGCACAATCAGAATTCTTTTAAATGAATAGTTACCTGATTATTATTTGTTTCCATAACTATAAATGCATGAATCATGGAGTGTAGGAAACTTACGTGTTTTTTAAAAATTTACCATCGTATTTCTAGTGCTTAGCACATTGCCTGGTACCTAATAAGCATTTAATAAGCATTCTTAAAATGAATACCAATATATAACATCACAAATTTTAGATACAAAAAAGCTTTAAGAATACCTTACTAAAATATATTTTAAACAAAGACAAATTTAACAAAATTGCATGATCAAAACAGAAAAGTCTAATGCAACTTTGAAAAATGATGTCTCAGATAGAAATAAAACTAAGGATATAAGAATTTTTTTAATTCATTCAACACATATTTACTTAATCACTGTAAGAGTCAGGTCCTGTTAGGCACCTGAGGCAGAGGTGAGAATGGAATGACGTCTGCCTCAACGAATTGCACTGAAATGACTCCAGGCCTTGGCGAATAGAGCTAACCAGCAGACTATATACATAAATATATGCACATGACCATGTGTTTATGTCTGTGTTTTACTGTCTCCCAACATATAATATATATTCCATTATATATCTTTGGAACACTGACAAAAATTGATCATGTTCAAGGCCAAAAAGAAAAATCTTAATATATTTTTTAAAATCGAAATCCTTCAGACTACTTTCTCTAACCACAATGTAATAAAACCAGAAATAAATAACAAAAGAAGAGCCAACAACTCTAAGCAACTGGACAGTCAAATAAATCTGGAGCTAAACATGGTAACAAAATTGAAATTGAATTACAATTAGGAGATCCCATACAGAAACCTAAGGCGTTAGACCTAGAGGAAAATTTACAGAACTACTTTTTTAGAAGAAAAAATAATGAAATAAATGAATTAAGCATTTGACAAAAGGATGTAGCAAAATAATCATAAAATAATCCAAAATATATATGAAAAAATGTAAACCCAGAAATTGAAGAAATAAAGGGGCTGATTATTTTTAAAAAATAAAACTAACACAGACCTCTTTAAGTCAACCAAGAAAAAAAGCAAACACAAACAGCATTAGAAATAAGAAGGGTATAAACACAGACACAGTGGAGATGAAGCAATTTTAAGAGAGCACCACGTTCAGCTCTACACAATAAATGTGATTAAGAAAGCAAATATCAACAAAATTAAGCCAAAATGAGAGAACTGGAATAGACCACAGGGACATCACAAAGCTCAGACGTGCAGCTTGCACCTCCAGGACCCAGACGCCAGTTACTGGATCCTGCTTGGAACTCCTGTCCCTGCTGCGTCGAGCCTCCACATCCAGTCCCACCAAAGACACCTCCAAAATAGATGCTGTGTGGCCCAGCTTCTGTTTCAAAGCTCAGGCAGGTGCGTCTGGTTCTGAGAGTCTGGGTCATGCGGCTACACACTGGCTCAAAAGAGAGGTGGACTCTGCTCCTAAAGGCACAGAAGCTCTTCCTAAACACAGGAGTAGGGCTCAGAGACTCGTTGACCAGGAGGGACACTCAGCGGCCACAATGGTCATAAAAAGTCCTTCTTGGAAAGTAAAGCAGAGTTTAATTAGCATTTCAGCAGCCCCATCTTAGTGCCCACAAAGCTAAAACTAGACATTCAACTACTCTCTCAAATTCAGTACCACCTATGGAGGTACTTCCAAATTTAAACTTCATCCCTATTTCATTCAACACCTATTCACCGAGTGCCTGGTATAAGCAAGGTGTGATTCTGACGCTTTACTCATGTGTCTCCACCTGAATGCCTCCTGTGGGCACCTCAAAGCCAGGCCCCAAACCTGACTGCCGACCTCTGTTTACTCTTCTGTAAAATAAGGATAAGAACACCCACCTAACAAAGAGATTATAAGGGTTGACTGTGATGAGGCATGTAGCACTGTGCCTGGAACACGATTAGGAATAAACGAACGTGAGTAATGTTTATCACTGTCCTTCCTTGCCTCCAACCCGAGCCTCCCATGACCCCTACATCACTATAAACCCACTTGACCCACGTGCACTTTTTATCCCTCAAGACCCAACTCACACACCACCTGCCCTGTGAGGAGCAATGATGCCCCACTAGACCAAGCCGCTTAACCTCTGCACTCCAGCACCGGGGCAGGCCCTTCCTGGCCTCTCCCATCATTCTTCCTACTCCCAGTCACAGAGCTCTACCCTGCCTTTCCTTTGGTTCCTTGAACTCCCAAGACCATTCATGCCTCAGGGCATTTGCTTTTGCAGTCCTCTCTGCCTAGAAGGTTCTGTCCCAGATCTTTACCTGGCTGGACCCTTATCACCCTTCAGGTATCATCACTTACATCTCCTGTCCTCTGAGAGAATTTCCCTGATCACTCTGAAATCACCTCCCTTCCCACCCCACCCCTTATACCTCTCCCCTTTTCCCCATCTCATGCTCTTCATTTCATTGCCTGCAATGATTCTTCTCCGTTAACCTGGATATGCCACATTATAATGTAAGCTCAGTGATCCAAGTGATCTCAACCCAGGACCTCAAAAATTAATACATGGATGGATGGATGGATGGATGGATGGATGAATGCATGGATGGATGGTTGCATAAATAGATGAATGGACAGAGGGATGGATGTGTGGATACATTCATGAATCAATATGCACTTCTGTTGTTCTGTCATAACACTTAAAATTGGAATGACTGTTTGCTTAATGTCTTTGTTCTATTAGAATATGAGTGGTGAAAGCCAGAAACTGGCTCCCTGTATACTTAGTGCCTAAAACTATGACACAAGCCTTCTGCTGACTGAATTTGACTCATTTCTATGTTGTCCTATACTCTCACTGTAGTGATTCTCAAATTCATTTGTTTGTATAATCACTGCTTAGCCCGCTCTCTCCAATTTCCCTGTGGCAGAGTGAAGATGGCCACAATTCCTTTGACCTGCTCCCATTTAGAAGTGGGCTCTGATTACTTTCCCTTTGAATCTGGACTGGTCTTGGCTATTTGCTTGACCAATAGAATGTGGCAGGAGGGAACTACAGGAACTTCTGAGGCTGGGTCATAAAGGGCCTTCTAGCTTCCGTGTAGGTCTCTTGGAACTCTCCTTCTCGGAACCCAGTGGCCATGATATGAGGCACATCAGCCACATGTAGGTCCTGGTGCGTAAGTGCTCCAGCCAACAGTCCCAGTATCGACTTTCAGCCAGGCAAGAGAGCCACCCTGGATGTCCAGCTCAGTTGAGCCTTCAGATGAATACAGCCCCAGCCAACATGTAACTGTAGCCTCCCAGTCAATCACAGAACAACAAGAAATAATCATTTTTTAAAATCACTAAGTCTTAGAGAGTTTACCAGGCATCAGTGGCTAACAGAAATACTCTCCAGTCAATACCAAAGTAAAGAATTAATGAAGGATAGACCAGTATCCATAGTAGATCAGAAAGAACACTGGGGACTCTGCTCTCTAGTCTTAGCCCTGCCACCAGCTAGTTGTGTGTGCTCAGGTAACTCATGTAACCACGCTGGGTCTTATTTAAGGAAAATTTTTAGTTTAAGAAATTAAACAATTACCTATAAATATGTCATCTTTCATTCTATGTACATACTTTTATAATTTGCTTTTATTAAATTTTCTTTTATAAATAAATAATGCTATTTAATTCATATTGTCTTGTTAGAAGAGTGAGAGAGTGAAAGATAAAGGTCACCAATATCACAATTTTTCCTTGACTCAGTCCAGCCTAAGAGACAAAAAAAAAAATAAGACACTGAGTACCATTCGAGGAAGTATCTTTAATGGTAAAGACTCATGCCTGTTGTAGAGATAAGATCAAGAAACTGAGCTGCCAAGAATTGAGATGTGTGTGTTAGAAATAAGATGGTGACCCAGGGTCAAGGAACAGGAAGGATTTTGTGGTTATTGTTTTGCTTGTTTTATTTTTTGTGGTTTTTTTTTTTTTTTTGGAGGAAGATTAGCCCTGAGCTAACATCTGCTGCCAATCCTCCTCTTTTTGCTGAAGAAGACTGGCCCTGAGCTAACATCCGTGCCCATCCTCCTATATTTCATATGTGGGATGCCTACCACAGCGTGGCTTGCCAAGCAGTGCCACGTCTGCTCCCAGGATCCGAACCAGCGAATCCCGGGCCGCCAAAGCAGAAAGTGCACACTTAACCGGTGGGAACCAGGCCGGCCCCTGTTTTTGTTTTTAAATAAAGTGTTTGATGATGTTGACAGATTGCTCATTACACCAAGAGAGGTCTAAGATTCAGTGAAGGCTGATACTCCTTCAGCTCTGATATCACAATTTCAGGATTTTGAGACCTTCCCTTTGTTTCTAAAGCAGAAATCTGATCATGTGGCTCCCTGCTGAAAATCTGTCAGGCTTCCATCGTCTACAGCAAAAAACAATTCAAATTCCTTACATGTTAATCAAAGCTCTTCATGTGGCCCTGCTCCTCCGTCACTAACACCACCTCTCACCATCCAGAACCCTGTCTAGTTACACTGAACCACAGGTCCTTACTGAGGTGCCAGGCTCCTTCTCCCTCAGGATGCTCATCTCCTAAATGGTAGGGGCTGGGTAAAGACGAGACGTGCAGGTTGCGTTTGCTGGCTTCTGTATTACTCCCGGCCCGCTTCCTGTTGAACTTCCCTGAACTGTTCTGCCCTTGGATTTGCAAGTGATTTGGAACCAGCTTGCTTTGAGATTGCCCTCCCTCGTGGTAACAGCCAGGCTTTGCATTGACCATTTGCCACACAGATTAGTTTTAGACTTAACTTGATTCTAGATGTACCTTCTTAAGCTTGGTGACCCTCCCAAACCTCAGCTGACAGTAAGTAATTCTTCACTCTTTTCCCCTTCCGCAGCCCTGCAGGATGCTTTTCCACCCATCCCTGCAGACAGGACAATGGCTGACACGCACCCCTTTGTGATGCCAGGCCATCTGCCCAAATGCCCCAGCTCCTCCTGTGCCATTAGCATCAGGAACACTTCCACTCAAGTCTCTCTTGAAATGCTTCCTGTTCCAGGAATGAGCACTTAGCACAGAGGTCAGCTTTCAGTAGGGGTAGCTATTTTTTACATCATTTCCTCATCCACTTTTAAAATTATACAAATTATTTTTGAATAAATAATATATACACTATACAAAATCAAAAAGGGATTTTTGGTCAAGAGGCACAAAATTTGAAGTTTTTGACTGTGTATTTATTTTATCCAGCTTCCTAGTGTTTGGCATGCGCAGCACTCAGTCCCAGGCAGTTTAAAACATAGCCCAGGAAATTTTATTTTCTCTTTAGTTTGCTCAATAAATTCAGCATGTCTCTCTTTTGGCATTGCAAATGTATGACCCCCAACATGTATATGAATATAACACAGTCACAGTGTCTAAGCGCTGTGGGAGTTTATTGTGTTTCTATAAATTAAAACTATTCTTATTTTAAGTGCCAAAAGAACATAAATGTGTGAAAAGTTTTATGATGAAAGGCTCTATCCCCTCTCTGTCCCCTGGCCACCAAACCACCTAATTCTTTGTTATTAATATATTAAGTTAACCTTCTATAGAGTGATCATTTCTTCCTTTTACCACTGTAATGTCAAATACCACTTTAATTGGGGGCACTAATTAAGATATTACAATTATTATTCCCACATCAGCTTCCCCCACTTGAAAGTAGGAAATGGATCTCATTTATCTTTACATCATTAGCATGTACTCTGTAGGGAACACTAAGGCTTCAATAAGTGTTTCTGGTACTGAGTGTGATGAGCCCCTGCACAGAACTTAGGGGAATAAATAAACTTCACATCCTTGTGGAAATTTGGGGAGCCAAGGGGTCAGACTCCACTTCGTCCACAGCTCTTCTCTTCACATTTCCACAGTAGTAACCAAGGCTCATGCCACCCCATCCCTCAGCTTCAGACACACTCCCTGCCATTCCCTGCAAATGCAGATTTCCCAAACTCGGAAGCCACTTCCTGTCTGGGCAGGAAGCGCCTGAGGGAGAAGCACAGAGGTCAGAATGCTCTGGCCTGAGGATCAGGCTCACTCTAGGCTTGTTTGCTGGGATCCTGATGATTCCTTTGATGCACTGAGATCTGGCCTGTCTGACAGCAGAGAACTCCCTTGTCTAACCACTGCCCTCCCCTCATGGTTCTCTGGCTTCTCACTTTACACCTGTCTCTGCCCACTGGCAAATCTAACTACCATGGTAACCAGTCTGATTTGTAGGCCCTTCCACTGATTATGTTTTATACCACAATCCTTTCTGGTTATTTGGTTTCCTTACCTGTTGCTAGTCCCTAATTCCAAAGTAATAATAGCTAATATTTAAGGTGAGGAAAAACAAGTCAGAGAAAGCGTAAGTGACCTGCCCTGGGTGACAGGCCAGGAGGCAGAGTAGGCTTCCGTGCTCTGGGGCCCAAGCACACTGAGCTCTACCCTGTTGGGTGAAGCAGTCGCACACACAGGCTGGGTGGAGGGTAGAAAGTAAGCCCCAGCTTTAGAAATGATGGTGTGATTTAAGGTTCTAACGGATGATCATCAGTAACACACAGCTGCTGCTCTAAGTCACTGTCACTGCCCTATGAGGTTGCTCAGAGAGATGAATACAACCAGGGAACCAGTCAAATGGGAGAAATAATTGTACTTACTTGCCAGCTGTGCTTTGCATCCCATACCCTGATGCAGAACTCCAGTCAGTGCTGGACAAGGAGGCCTGGCTTACGGTCTCAAGGACCTCCCTGCCCCTGAGCCCGGGACTCCTTCCCACCCCCGGAAAACCAAACCTCCTCTCACTGCAGCCACACAGGGCAGAGGAAGTGACCAAAAAAGACGTTAGGCAGTCAGGCCTGATCCTGGGCTACTGGCCTTGGTTCTGGTTATCACATCTGTAACGTGAGCAGATGATTTGAGAGAGAGAAGGCCACGGCCGGCCCTCATGTTCTGTCCCAGGAAAGAGGAAGAAGGAGATATATACCACATAAATAACAGAAGAAATGAATGCACATGCTGTACACTTCCCAAGGACGCTGCCCACTAGCATGTCTGGCTCCATTGGAGCCCTGAAGGTAACCTCCAAGACTATTTCTTCCTCCTCAGGGAAGCATCGTTAAGGAGACAGGACACCAAAGAGGGAATCAGTGAAAAGAAGCTTCTGGAAAGTTTTTAATAATTGACATTTTAGTTTGCCCCTCCCTCTTCTCTCAAAATGTTAGAGTAGATAGACACAAAATAAATCAGTACTATGTATAGTGTGGAAGGGCCTATAAGTGAAACCCCAGTTCATCAGTCAGAATGTGCCCATTTTTTTCACTGCAGAATGTCAGCCTCCCTGAGGGTGCTAATGCATAGCCTTCCAAGGCTGACTGTTCAATCTCTCTCATTCCCCAACCATCCTCCCTGACTTCTCGCTAAGATGGTCTCTGGGTGCATGTGGGGATGAGTCACATGGTCTTACAGCAGTGGAGGGAAGTTAATGAGTTCCAGAACCTATGCTCAGTGCCAAGCAACCGCTCTAGTGTCTGAAACAGCTGTTGGCTCAGTGTTAGGAACAAATGCATGTGTAGCCATGGAATGGAAGTCTATCCTTCCTGAGCTCAGTTAGACCCAGCATCCCTTCTGTTGACTGCAGAACACCCCCACGATGCTGCCTCACCCTCCGTCTCACCTGGACCAGGGGATCAAGCCCCAGGCTCTAATGTGCAGTAACTGCTTTCCCATTGTGATGAACCTATGGCAGGCACACTGGCTTTCAATCCAGTGTCTTCCCCAAACAGGAGCCCAAGTCTGGATGAGGAATCCAGCAATACCCGTCTCTGGCTGACCCTGCCTTGCCTACCAGAGCCCAAGCGGGATCCCCCATCACATACCCTAAGTGTCCCTCTGTGCTTGTCCAGCATATCTGCTCTCCAGGGCAAAACCGAAGGAGCACACATCAGTGAGCACATCTGCTTGTCTCCTTCCTCCTGTCCCCCTCTTCCTCCAGTCCTCTGACAGAAGATGCAAATCTCCCTTATTGGCTGTCTTCATCAGGCACATTCCAGACTCACAGTTAATCCTTAATGGCAGATTTCTTCTCAGCACTGTGGGAGGATCTCTGTCTAGGCAGATGGATGCCTGAGAGACAAAGCTATGTGTGTGGAACACGTCAGAGAATAGCACATTTTTCTTCAGAAAGAGGATCCTCCCTTATGCTGTCTGGGTAATTCTGCAGAAGGAGGCCCTTGACGAGGCTGAAGGCAACACCCCACACTACCAGGGAGGAGCTGGAGCCAGAATCCCACCCACACGGTGTGTCCCCTCCAGGGGACGATGGTGCAAGTGGCCTGAGGACTGGCCTCCAGATGGAAAAGAAGGCTTAGAGCATCTGGGGGACCCTAGGCACCAGGAGGCTCTGTGCACAGGCACTCAACTGTCCCATTCTCTCTCACGGATGACATCTAGCCCTGAAGAAGCAAACTAAACCATTGCCCCAGGTCCTAGTCAGGTTAATTTTAGATAACTCAGTGATGAATCAGAGGTAAGTGTAAGCCCGAGTGCTCCACTTGCACAGAACTTGGGGGGCAGGCTCTGCCCTCTCTCACCTTGCCAACAGTCCTGGGTCTTTAAGCTGATCTGCCGTGACTGTGGAACATGCAGAGCCCTGGAAGTTTCTGTTCCCAAAATAAAAGAACAACATCTCCTGGATTGTGGATACTCCATCAGGAAACAACCACAGGGCCCTGCCTGCCAATTCTCCTTTGAAGACAAACAGCGAAAACAAACACAAACCTAAAACAAAGACTATAAACCACTAAAAAAAAGGTATAAATATATATATATTTCCAGGAGGAGTTGTTGAGGACATAATACCAAGGAGAGTAAGGAAAAAAAGGTGGGGTGTGCTATAAATCAGCTCCTCTTTTATTCACCTGCCAATGTATCAGGTTATTACAGGAGAGGTCACTGGGGGACACAATCATCAGAAGCAGAGATGCAGAGGCCTGCACTGGAGTTCTGGCGGGAGAAAGTGCCCGTAGATGCTCTCAAATGACTCGTGGCCCCCAGCTCATTAGGATTTCGCTGACACAGTCAGAGGAGATCTTTGGGCTCCAAAGAGAGGGGAAGGTGAGTCAACGATCTGGGTGTATGAGAGTCACATTTTCTATCAAGGTCAGGATGACTGTGCCTCAAACACACCCTCATTCCTCCCTTCAGGAAATCATTGGACCAAAGGAAGGAGAAGAGAGGTCTGAGTCGATAGATGTGAGCTTGAATCTTGACTCAGCCACTGCTGAGAACTTGGGGATGGGGTCTGGCAGAGGGAGAGAAGCCCCTCAGGGCAAGAGGAAGAGCCAGGGAAGAGGCCATGAGAGTGTGTGGAACTAATTGCTGGAGTCAGGATGATGGGAATTTTTTCCTTGAAGGACAGAGGAATAGATGCCGGACACAGAGGAGGCATGAGGATTAGAGCTGAGCTTCAGATCTCCCAACTCCTCTCCATGCCAACTCTCACACCCAAAAGCTGAGAGTCAGACAGGATGCAGGGCTACAGGGCTAGGCTGCATCCCTATAGGTACTTCCTTTCAACAATCTTTTTTTTTTCTTTGCTGAGGAAGATTCTCCTCAGCTAACATCCATTGCCAATCTTCCTCTTTTCGTATGTGAACCTCTGCCACAGCATGGCAACTGACAGACAAGTGGTGGAGGTCCATGCTCACCACCAAAGTGAAGCACGCCGAACTGAACCACCAGCCCACGGGGGCTGGCCCTCAATAATCTTTTATTATATGCCAGACCCCAGGCCAGCAGTTGGGGAGAAAAGGATGAAGACCAAGTGTACCCACTTTGTCACTTGGACCCTCAGGACAGTCACTCTGGGTGGCCGTAGCCAATCTTGACTTTCCTGTGTGCTGTCCTTGCTCTTGCCACTCCCTCGGCTCCTCTACCTGCATGTGCCAATTCTCTTTTTGATTCTTCCTTCGTCAGTTTGAGGGAGGCCATAACTCTCTGAGCTCTTCGTCTTCTAAAATTAATTTCAGCTCTGGTAGAAAATAATTTTCAGGGAAACATTCTTTCCCTGGTTACACAGAGTACTGGTGTCTCTTGGATGCTGTAACTTTTCTCCTCACAATCCCATGGGTCATTATAGCTATTGAAATAGCTGTGGTTGTTTTTACTGACTTATCCCTAGTTCAGGAACTTATGAAAAGCCTTGCCTTTCCTCTGGGGTGAACCTGGAGACCACGTGGTGAGCTCAAGTGGAGCTGAGGAACGGAGGTTTGTCCACCAGGAGAGCTGTTGGGTCGGAGACCATGTTCAGGCTGACAGCAGTTGTGAAACCCTCAGTCATTGTTTACTTAAAGTCAAGGAGATGGCCCCACTTCCTGGTCCGAGAACACCACCCAGCTCCTTGTCTGGACAATTCTCACTCAGAGACTCACAATGCCCATTGTTTTCTTTTACTTCCGGGCAGGCCACCTTGGGTAACTATTACTGAGTGTGATTATGCACAGAGTATAATTATAACCTGTGACTACTATTTGCCTTCCCTCAAGCTCCACTGCCTTTAGCTTAGGTCCTCATCATCTCTTACACTGACTTTGCCTTCTTGAACTGTCTTACTCTATGTGTGTGTGTGTGTGTGTGTCGTGTGTAAGGAGAAGGCGTGTGTGTGATGTGTGTGATGTATGTGTGAAAGCGTGTGGTGTAGGGGATGTGGTGTGGGGGAGATGGTGTGGGGGAGTGTATGTGTGGTGTGTGTGTGTGTGTGTGTATCTGTCCCTCCACCAGATTCTGATTGGTAAAAATCTTATACTTACACCCCAAGCTCAGCACAGAACCTAGAGCATGGCAGACATTACATAAATTTTGGCCTGTTGAATTAAATTGAACTTTGCAATTATCACTTCCAATTCTGGAAACAGAAGAGTAGCTCAAATGATGGGTGCCTGAACATTGAAATTAGCATGTTGAGAGAGAGAGAGACTACTAATGCTCTGGTCATCTCCATGAGGCCCTGTGGTGTGTGTGAAGGTGGCTACAAATAGAAAAGTAGCTGTTTCTTCCCCTCCTGTCACCTGGTGACTGCTGTGACATTCTCCAGCCATCTCAACACAAGAAAGACCTGCAGTGGTGCAAATGCATAAGCTGCAGCAGCGTCTGCTCAGGTGTGAGGATGAGGCCACGTGGACAACTGCAGGGATCAGGCTTGGGGGAGACCTATTGCCCCTGTGGAGGGAACTAATCTAAAGATCAGGGACAGTAGGAAGACTCAGGCATTTCAGGACCCATGAATTTTAGAGACTCAAGGGGACCACTACCAGGTCAGAATTTCCCTTTTCATAGCTGTTTGATATTTATACATGGGATAAAGTTCCAGAATCTTAGATCTCTTCTCCTTCTAGCCAGACAAACTACTTAAGAGACATCTATCCTGTCTTTGAAAATCATAAAGCTAGGAACTTCTTTAATAATTGTTATATCTATGTAGCTGTTGGGAGTTTGAAAATTTGAAACAAATTGTTAACTATCAAATAAAAGAGCCAATGAGAACATTTCTGGAATCTCATCATCTTAATTATTATCATCATAGATTTTTCTTATGTATTCTCACTGTATCCTCTCAATAATAGCATGGGTAGTTATTATTATTCATTTTTCTTATACACTTGGAAACAAGATCAACGCACGCAGGATGACAGGTCCTGGCAGCCAGGTCTTCTGGCTGCTGTTTCCGTCCTTTTCCATTATATGAACAAATTTGCTTAGGGCACACTAAATAAAAATGCTCTCTAGGGGGAGTTTTATTACACAGCAGGCAACAAGAGCCACAGCAGTTTATGTGCCTGTGAGAACAGAGCTGGAAGTGGGGCAAGGCTTATTTTCATGTGGGTGTCCTTGGCATAATCTCCCAATGAAAGGAGTTTGATGGCTAAAAGGACATTAGATGTCACCCAACCTTACCTACCAAGCGATGCTTCTGCCTTATTCTGAACACCCCCCTTTAATGCATGTCTTTACAAAGAAACTTAGTCACATTATGTCTGTTCTAATAACTGGTGGTTCTTCCCTCTGCATATTGGCCTCTGTGTAGACAGGATGCAGTTAAGCTCTTCCATGTGCCAGCAGCCACTGACATTCAATCCTGGACTGTGATCAACATATCTCCCATTTCTGTCAATTTTGTATGAACCCCACATTAAGGCAGGAAGCCATCAACAGCCTCAGTAAAACACTTATGAACAATTTCCCTCCCACGTGACCCTATCTTTGGATACATTCATTTATCCAGGTGTACACAAACTTATCTTCAAGTTTAACATTTAAGAAGTACTAGTGAGGTAAAACGTGTGCTGGGTGTTGATTATCATGAAGGTGAATGAGATAGTTAACTGAAGCAACAAACAAAAACATCAAAGGTCCTTGCTGACATCTTGAAATTCTAGCAACCAAACAAAATGCAACTCACCCAGACCAGTAATCCTGTCAAATGAAGAAAGTGATTCATTTAAAATAACCTAGTCTTATGGTCATATGAAACCCATAAAAACAACTGATGATTATGGCTTCATTTTGTTGTGGCTTACAAACTATAATTTCTAAAATTCCAGTATGAAGTATTTCCTGAGATCATCATCACTCATCACTCTGTTGTTTGAAGAAGTCCTATTTTTAAGTTTTGTTTTGTGGGTTGAGTTTGGTTTAGGTCGGGACTGATTTGTCTGTCCTATTTGTACTAACACATATCACTTTCTCCAAGCCTCTGCGGTAAACTCCCCAATGCTAGTGAAAGTGACCATATTGAGAATGGTTGTCAAATATTCTTAGCAAAATAAATGTTCAGCGCAAGAGCCAAGGGAAGGCAAAGGGCTTATGGGCCAGGTGGGGGAGATATTTATAGACCGAGGGAACAGCAAATGCAAAAGGCCCATGGAAGAAGAGATCATGGGATGATGCAAGAGCAACTGCCCAAATCCAAGAGTGTTTCTAGGCATACTATTAGGACCAATAAGAGAAACGTTTTTACATATAAAACCAATATGCAAAAAAAATAAACATTCACCATGGACAACCAACTAGAAAATGCATTTTAAGAAAGAGGATTCAATTTACAATAAGGAGAGACAATATGAAATCTGGTGAAAAATCCAACAGAAGAGATGGAAAACCATTATGGAGAATTTTTTTAAAGCTTTTTTGAAAAACATATAAGAAGACCCAAAATACAGGATTGGACACCATAGTCATGGTTGTGAAGACTTAATATCATATAGATGTCAATTTTCCCTCAAATAATTCACACATGCAATGAAATTCCCATCAAAACTCCAAACAGCAATTCCAAACCATTCCATCTTTATGGAACTTGTTAGAATGATCTTAAAGGTCATTTGAGAGAGTAAAGGCACAAAATAGCCAAGACAATCTTGGGGACAAAGAATAAAAAGGATAAGATAAAAAACCGGCATATCATACCAACTATCAAGACGTATAAAATAGCCCTAGTGATTCAGCCAGGGTGGTATTGACCTGGAGACTACTAAAGTAGAGACCCCAGGAATAGACCCTCACATTCATGGGAACTTGAACTATGACAGAGATGGCATTATAAATCAGTTGAGAAAAGGATGGGCTATTCAACAAGTGGTACTATGACAACTGGCTCTCCATATGGAAAAAGACAAAATTATCCCACACTATATCGATTAATTACTATTTAATATCAATTAATTAATTAATATCAATCAATTGACTAAAGATTCCACCACTTAGTAGAATTGTGATCTTTAGCAAATTGTTTAACCTCCCCATCCGCCAGTGTCCTCATCTGTAAGATGAGAATAAGAATAGTACATACTAACTCCTAAGGTTGTCTGAAGATTACATGAGGTAATTTTTGTAACGTACTCAGAATTACATCTGTACATTAAAGTGTTTGTTAAATAAATTAAATTTGAAGACAAAACTGAAAACTTCTGGAAGAAAATATATGCACATATCTTTATGACATCAGGGAAAATGAGAATTTTTTCAACTAGACACAAAAATCATGAACAAAGAAAAAAGATGAAGGAATTTGACTACATTAAAGTTTGCAAATCTCTACAACTAAAGATAGCGTAACTAACATTTAAAATCAACCCAAGACTGAGAGAAGACATTTGCCACAGATGTAGCAAGCAGTGTGCAGAGTATACAAAGGGCTCCTGCAAATAAGAAAAGACAAACATTCCAATAGAAAATACGGGCAAAGGATATGAGTAGGCAGTTCAAAGAAGAGGAAATCCAAAAGGTCAACAAATGTATGAATTGGCTTCAAACTCACTGATAAGCAGGGAAACACAACTTGAAATGACTGCACAATATCCCTTTACATCCGTTTGTCTATCAATCCCTGGAGAGAAGGTAGAGAAATGGAAATGCTCATAACATGCTGGTAAAATGGTAATTTATGCAACCACGTTGGAGAGAAATTTGGCAAGAGCCAGTAAATTTACAGCTTAGCATACCCTAGAATCCACTATCACCCCCCTGCCATCATAACCACCTTCTCATTTCCGTACATGGCAACTCCGTTTTTCCAGTTGCTTAGATCAGAAGTCTTGGTGCCGTCCTTTACTCTTCTGTTTCTCTCATGCCACGTCTGACCTCTCAGAAAACCTATTGGCTTTATGTAAAATATATCCAGAATCTTATTATGTCTCACCACTTCCACCAACACACTCAGGTCCAAGGGCCCATCGTCTCTTTCCTGGACCATCATAATAGCTTCTTGCTGGTCTATCCACTACTGCTTGTGCTGCCTTTTAACATATTTTCAGTGTATCAGACAGAGTGGTCCTACAAAACTCAAGTCAGATATAGTTACTCCTCAGCTCAAAACTCTCCCACGGCTCTCCATTTCATTCAGAATAAAAGCTAATGATGCCAATTGGCTACAAGACCCACCACAATCCAGTCCCTATTTCTTCTCTGACCTCATCTCCTGCTGCCTACCTCACCACTTGCTCCCTCTGGTCTAGCACATGGACCTCTGTGCCGGTCTTTGAATTTGGGGTATGTTTCCACCCCAGGCCCTTTGCACTTGCAGTTTCCTATGGCTAGAATACTTTTCTCCCATAAATCTGTACCTCCCTGATCACCTTACAGAAATGGCATCTTCTCAATGAAGCTTTTGCTGGACTACTCCATGTAAGTTCCAACACCTCCCCACATTCTCTCCCCTAAATACATATCCTCACATAATCCAAAATCTTCTTCCCCACCTTATTATTTTTCCTGTTCTTTCTTCATTTCTTCTTTTCTTTGAGAGTGAGGTCTGTCTTTCTCATCCTTTTCAAACGTAAGCTTTGGAAGGACAGGAATTTCTGTTCCTTCTGTTCTCTTTGATATCCTTCAGAACCGTGCCCAGAACATATTAGGCACTCAATAAATCTTGGTTAAATAAATAAATACTTATATAGATTATAAAGCTACAATCTTCCAGGCAGTATTAGGGCTGGGAAACAGAAATGAGGGGGGAAAAGGAAGAAGAGGCCTCATCCTCATGGATTTAACAATCTTCTGGAGGAAAAACAAAATGAGCTAATACATATATATATGGACACATGATGTAAAATAATTAAGGATGTCATAAAGGAAAATTCTGTTGTTTCCACTCCACTCAGGCTGAGAGTTTTGTTTCCTTTTTTGGGTGCTATATTGACTGTCAAAGTGTCATCCATCTCGTGAGGATAAATCATTTCTTGGTATTGTTACTTGCTCCACTGTAACTATCAGCCAGATTTCAAGAAGTCAGAAATACGTTTCTGTCCTTTGTTCTAGCGTCAAAGGGTATCTCACTCAAATTTTTCATTGATGACTCTAAGTCTGAGTGACAAATTAGAGAATTCCCTCCTCTTTTTGTAGATGCAACTCGGCCTTACAGATTGGCAACACTTTCAAATCACGAAAATGCCAACATCTATCCACCTGGTGGAACAGATTCTGTGGGAGGTGGGGCTTCGTGTCTCCTTTAGTTCATGGAATTTCATGAGTTTTTTAGGACCAAAAAGGATTTCAGAAGCCCACCTTGCAATGGTGAGATGCAGATGGCGTTTGGAACATGGAGCCCGAAATCACCCACTGTTCATCATTTCTTCCAGCCCAGCCCTAAATCCACACTTGGTTGCATTTAAAAAGTAGGTGAAAGATCTTGGGAAAGAAGCCATAGAATGCTTGAAGATTACACTGGATGAAGTGAATTATCTTTATTGAACCCAGATATAAAGACAGGCGCTCGCTCATGAGGAATTTCACCACCAGGCCAGGGCGCATTCTCTCTTGGAGTGGCGCGCCCTACACTGTGCTGCTTATGTAACTCAAAGGTTTTGTCTTTTCACCTCCTTATTTGGCAGGCGTGGATCTGTTTTTCATTATCTTCGCCACATGTTCTCTCCTTATTGCGACCGTTGACTTGTAGAGCATCAAAAAAAAGCAAAACAAATCTCCAAATAGCAGAATTTGGCCAGAACCAAAAGCAACTCACAGAATTTGAGCCGAACTTACTCAAAGCAGGGCAAGAAGACAAAGGCTTACAAAAATGCCTTTTGTTTGAACCAAAAACTGAACCCAAGTCATCTGTGTCCAGGAGTTCATGTGCATGGATGAACCTCCAATCCCAACCTGCACAAAGCCAGCTGGATGAGGGAGGCTGGCTCTTGGCAGCTTTGTCCCAGAAAACCGAAGCAACAACCTGCCTTGCTTCATCATTCGAGTGTCTCACCCCCACGGAGCTTGGAGAGTTCTAACAGATTCCCTCATCCATGGCAAGAGATCTGTGCCTGGGTTTAAAATTGTGCTTGCATCCCAGGCACACTGCATCCATTAACTCAGTGATACATTCTATTATCCTACTAATTGCATCAGCCGTAGTCTCAATTGCCCGGAGATGACATGCCTGTCAGTAAGACTTCAAATTTAAATAATCTAGGCTTCCCCGTATCTCAGGTAACTGGCCCCCAGCTCAAGCACCAGAGAAGCCTCCTGTGGCCCTCCCAGTCCCTGCATTGCCAAGAGTAGCCAGTGTCCTGATGTGTGACAGCAGAGGTGAATCCACACTAGACCTCCACATCACAATGTCCTTTTTATTAAATGTGCAGGCATTTAGTTACTTATGTTATATATCTTATTGCCCACCCCCGCTCCCTTCATTCAGCTATCTATTTATAGGCAGTAGAGCTGACGGGCTGGAATCCAACTGCCAGGGTTTGATTCCTGGCTCCACCGTTACTTACCCTTGTGACACATCTGTTTCTTCCTCTTTAAAATGAGGGTGACAAAGTAGGATTATCATGAGGAGTAAATAAGATAATATGTGTAACATGGCTAGAACTGTGCCTCTTAGCACATAGGAAACAACCCATTCATCCCTTCCTTCCTTCCTCCATTCCTTCCTTCCTTCTTTCCTTTTTCCTTTCCTTCCTCCATTCATTCCTTCAAGTCTTTCTTTTTTTCTTTCACTCATTCATTCCTTTTCATTTGTTTTCCTCTGCAGTGCCTCCTGGAAGCAGCCTCTGGCACCTCCTCCCCTTGGCAGCCGTGGGACAGCCAGCTCCCAGAAGGACAGATCCAGGCAGCCCTAGAGCTCTCGCCCTGTCTCCAGCCATGCCCACAGAGGGGCCTACAGAAGAGCTCACAGAGAAGGGCAGACCCTGACCCCATGGAGACCCTGACCCCACAAGACCTGCAGCTTCTGCCTCGCCCTTTTTGTGCGATCACCTTCCTCAGGCCTAGTTCCAATAGGACAGCCCCTTGACACCAGGTTCTGCCCTCATAGCCCCCCCTGCCCTGATCCCCTCTTGAGGTTCTCCCGGAACCTAAACGGCACCCTCATCACCCCACATTTCATGAGCATTTCCTCCCTCAATGCGCCCTTCAGTCAGTTTCCAGATCCTTACAGGCTTGTCACTTTTAGATTTCTTAAATCTTCTCCTTTCTCTTTACCCATTTCTACTGTCTTCATTCAGTCCAACATTTTTCTTCTCGGATTATGAAACCTTCATAACAGATCTGCCTCCAGTTGGGGTCCTCATCCGTGCTTTTCCACAGGGGGAGCAGATGGGCCTTTCCTACTTCCCCAACCTCCCTGACACCCCCCCACCCACCTCACTCCCTGAATATCCCAGGTTCTCTCCTACCTTGGTTCTTCAGCTCGCACCTGAGATTCTCAGCCTGAAGCTCCTCCCCCTCATCAGCAGTCCGAAGGCGTGGCCCATGTCTCCCTGGCCCCCAGGCCTCTGCCCAGGTGGCAAGTCCTCCTGTCCCCGGAGGCGTGTCCAGTGTTAGGAGCACAGTCCTGCATGGTCTGTCTCACTGCCTGTGATCCTGGAAACCGTAGTCTGCACATAAGAGCAGGTGACTAGGCAATGCCCATCTTCCAGGCCCCCTGTGACTCTTCCGCACACATTGAGCTACCACAGTACCATCCCAGGCAGGGGCAGGGACACGTGAAAGTGCAGGAATGGTACCCATGGAGCTCAGGGTTCAGCATCGTGGTCTCACTAGCCGAGGCTGGAGCCATGGCTCCAGGGCAGCTCCGTGGGACAGCTGTCTCCTTCGTCCAAACTGCCCCTCCCTGAGGAGGCGCTGCTTCTGTTAGGAAAGACTCGCACTCTGGACGTTTCAGTGGAAATCAGACAGAAACGCCTTTCCTGATCGGGAAGACCAATCAGGCTGCGACCGGATTGGCTGGGAGTCCGTGGCGGGACAGTGAAGGCGCGTGTTCCCAGCAGCCTCGATCCGGGTCACCCAGCAGCCTGTTGCCCCCTCCCCTCCAGCCAGCCTGTGAAGCACCAGCCTCCCGGAAGGGAGCTCTGAGCAGGAGGCTCTGCAGTTGCTCCCACACATGCTGTAGTCGTTAGTCCTAAATGTTGCCTCGCGTAGAACAGAAACGAGATTGTGCGCCTTCCGGATTACCAAGAGAAGAAAGGAAAACCGAAGGAAACATAGATCATTTAACGAAACATAGAACACACAAGCAACCATTCACAGAAACACGAAACAGAGAGGAAGAGGATGGAAGTAAGACCAAGTGTTTCTGTCATAACAATATATGTAAATGAGATATATTCTATATATGCTATATATATATTACTATATACTACATAAATAAGGACATTCTCAGCAAAGCAACTCAGAAAGGTTAGAACAGAGACCCGGCAGAGGTGTACCACATGTGTGTGGGCAGAAATGAAAACAAAGCAGGGGCTTCCATATTAATATCACAAAACTAGTTGAATTTAAAGGAGCATTAAAATTATATTAAAACCACATTATAATAATAAAGTATACAATCCAGAAGAAACAACTGACTGTCGTAATCCTTTGTGTCAAACAATATGTCACTAAATATCAAGCAAAAATTGTTATAAACAGAAGAGTGGAACACCTCCTTTTAGATGCCCTCCTTATCAAAAATAGCTTCCCCTCCTGGACAGCAAAGGAAACCATCAACAAAATGAAAAGGCAACCGGCTGAATAGGGGAAAATATTTGCAAATAATATATCTGATAAGGGGCTAATATTCCAAAATATATAGAGAACTCATACAATTCAATAACAAAAAAAAAAATCTGATTAAAAAATGAGAGGAGGATCTAAACAGACATTTTCCTAAAGAAGACATGCAGATGGCTGACAGGTACATGAAAAGATGCTCAACATCACTGATCATCAGGCAAATGCAAATCAAAGTCACAGAGAGACATCACCTCACACCTGTTAGAATGGCTATTACCAAAAAGGCAAGAAACAACAAGTGTTGATAAGGATTTGGAGAAAAGAGAACCCTTGTGCACTGTTGGTGGGAATGTAAATTGGTGCAGCTGCTATAGAAAACGGTATGGAGGTTTCTCAAAAAAATTAAACATAGAGGGACTATATGACCCAGTAATTCCACTTCTGGGTATTTATCCAAAGAAAACGAAAACACTAACTTGAATAGATATATGCACCCCCATGTTCATTGCAGCGTTGTTTATAATAGCCAAGATATGGTAACAACCTAAGTGTCCATGGATGGATGAATGAATAAAGAAAATATGGTATACATATGCAGTGGAATATTATTCAGCCATAAAAAAGGAATGAAATCTTGCTATTTGTGACAACATGGATGCACCATTAAAGGCATTATGCTAAGCGAAATAAATCAGACAGAGAAAGACAACTACCATATGATTTCACTTATATGTGGAATCGAAAAAAAAAGACTCCAAGCTCGTAGACACAGAGACTAGATTGGTAGTTCCCAGAGGCAGGGTAGGGGGTGGGAGGTGAGTGAAATGGGTCAAGGGGGTCAAAAGATACAAACTTCCAGCTATAAATAAATCACAGAGATGTAACGTATAGCATGGTGATTATAGTTAATAATACTCTATTGCATATTTGAAAGTTGCTAAGAAAGTAAATCTTCTAAGTTCTCATCCCACGAAAAAACGTTTTTGTAACTGTGTATGGTGACAGATGTTAACTGGACTTACTGTGGTGATCATTTTGAAATATATCCAAGTATTGAATCATTATGTTGTACACCTGAAACAAGTATAATGTTGTATATCAATCATACCTCAACAACAACAACGAAAGATAGCTTCCCGTGCGGATCATTCTCTATGCTCTTACCCTGTTTAGATTTTGTAACTAATGAACTTACAGTATTTGTGTTTACCTGGTTATTGTCTGTCTCCCCCGACTAGACAATAAATTCCACTCAATTCCCACATCTACAACACCTATATGTAAGCATTCACTATGTATTTATTGAACGAATCAATTAATCAATAACAAAAAGAGAAAAAAATTCCACAAATTGGAAATGAGAAAGGAAAATTTATTCCAAACACAAAAGAAATTCAAGCAATTGTAAGAGAATGTTTTGTTCATTTATCTGGTAATAAATGAGGAAACTTGGGTAAAATCAAAAAGTTTTCCTAGGAAAAAATAAGTTACCAGTATTAAAGGAAATATAGATTTAAAAAAAGAAGTATTAGCATTTGACTGGCCAGATAGACAGACAGACATATGGCCAGCCAAATACATATATATTGTAAAATATTATTTATATTTATATCTTATAAACTAATATTTATATTATTAATTTTTAAAATATGACTGGAAAGTTAACAGCAAGCAATTCTATAAGGTCCATACTTGGGAGATAAATTACTGGGTGATTAGATAATCACATCATCAGCTTTAACAGGTTATGCCATATTTTTTTCCAAAATGATTATATTGTACCCCCACTAGCAATGTACAAGAATTCCTATTGTACAACAGCTGGCATGATCTTACTTTCCTTTCTTGTAAGTTGGGGGATTTGAAATTGTATGTTATGGTTTTAGTTTGCATTTCTCTAATAGCTAATGAGGTTGAGCATTTTCCATATGTTCAACGAGTTTTGATATTTCTTCTTGTACAAAATATATCCTCAGTTTTTCTACTGGGTTCTTTGCCTTCTTCTTGGTTTGTAGGTTTATTTGCATGTACTAAATATTAATCCTTTGTGGTTATATCTATTGGGAATCTCTTTTCTCTGTTTGTGGCTTGTCTATCCACATTCTGCATGGTACCTTTTGTTAAACATAAGTTCTTAATTTTAATGTGGTTGAATTTATTAATCTTTCTATCTCTGATGTGTGCTTTTTGCGTCTTGTTTGAGAAATCTTTCCAAACGCTGGGAGTCAAAAAAGATGCTCTCCTATATATGTTCTTCTAAAAGTTTTTAAATTCTGCCTTTCCGATTAGTATGAGCCATGTACTGTTCTCAGCATTTTGTATATATTAACTGGTTTGCTTCTCTAACAAACATACCAGATAGGTATAATTATTATCCCATTATCCCATTTTATAGATAAAAAGAGTGGGGCACTGAGAGGTTAAGTAACTTGACCAGGGTCACATAACTAGAAATGATGGAAAGGGAATTTGAGCGTGACTTCATGCTATTAACCAGTATGCTGGTAAATTTCAAATTTATTGTTTTAATAATAATTTCTAATGCTGTTTGGTGTATAGAAATAAAAGTGACTTTTGTACAAAGATTTTATATTTAATACCCTCACTAAACTCTCTTAATAATTGTAATAATTTTACTGTATACTGACATACAGACCATAGTATGTCTGCAAATCATATTTATAATTCTTCCATTCCAATTTTTATAGCTCTTAATTAGTTTTCTAGTTTTATTTTGAACCTCTCAAAGTCTTTCTGTAAAATTAAAATTTTCAATTCCTTGAGCAATCAGTCAAACTGCTTATAAGATGAACTAGGCCTGGTATTTTCTTTAAAGATAGATTTTTTTTAAACTAAGGATTCATGTTTTTCATGAACGTAGGTTGATTCAGATTTACTATTTCTTTTGCATTCAGTTTTGATAATTTATATTTTTTGTAGCTATTTCCACTTTTCCTGATTTCAGATATATTATCATAAAGTTGTTGATTATATTCTATCTTAGTATCTTTTATTTTGGGGGAAGGAATTCAGTTCTTTTTCATTGAGGTATAATTTACATATAACATTATGTTAGTAGCAGGTGCACAACATAATAATTCAATACTTGTAGACATTGCAAAATGATCGCCACAATAAGTCCAGTTAATGTCTGTAACCACACATAGCTGCAAAATTTTTTTTCTTGTGATGAGAATGTTAAGATTTACTCTCTTAGCAACTTTCAAATATGCAATACAGTGTTATTAACCATAGTCAGCATGCTGTACATTACATCTCCAGGATTTATTTGTTTTATAACTGGAAGTTTGTACATTTTGACCCCCTTCGCCCGTTCTGCCCACTCCCCACACCCCCTCCCCTCTGGCAACCGCCAATCTGTTCTCTGTATCTATGAGCTTGTTTTTTGTTTGTTTTGTTTTTTAGATTCCACATGTAAGTGAAATCATGCCATATTTGTTTTTCACTGTCTGACTTATTTCACTTAGCATGATGCCCTCAAAGTCCATCCATTTTGCCACAAATGGCAAGATTTCATTCTTTCTTATGGCTAAATAATATTCCACTGTATGTATGTATGTATATATACGCATAATACCACATTTTCTTTATCCACTCATCCATCAATGGACACTCAGCTTGTTTCCATATCTTGGTTATGTAAATAATGCCGCAATGAACTGGGGGTGCATACATCTTTTCAAGTTAGAGTTTTCATTTTCTTTGGATAAATACCCAGAAGTGGAATTGCTGGATCATATGGCAGCTCTCTTTTTAATTTTTTCAGGAAACTCTATACTGTTCTCCATGGTGGCTGCAGCAGTGTACATTCCTACCAAGAGTAAACAAGGGCTCCCTCCTCCACATCCTCACCAACACTTGCTATTTCTTGTCTTTTGGGAATAGCCATTCTCACAGGTGTGAGGTGGTATCTCATTGTGGTTTTGATTTGCATTTCCCTGATGATTAGGGTTGTTGAACATTTTTTCATGTACCTGTTGGCCATCTGTACGTCTTCTTGGAAAAATGTTTATTCAGATCCTTGGCCCATTTTTTAATCAGATAGTTTGTTTTTTTGTTTATTGAGTTGTATGAGCCCTTTATATATTTTGGATATTAACCCTTTATCAGTTATATGGTTTGTGAATATTTTTTCCCCTTCAGTAGGTTGCCTTTTCATTTTTTTGATGATTTGCTTTACTGTGCAGAAGCTTTTTAGTTTGTTGTAGTCACACTTGTTTATTTATTTTTGCTTTTCTTCCCTTTGCTTTTGGAGTCAGTTCCAGAAAATCATCACCAAGACTGATGTCAAAGATCGTACTGCCTATGTTTTCTTCTAGGAGTTTTATGGTTTCAGATCTTATATTCAAATCTTTAATCCACTTTGAGTTAGTTGTTGTGTGTGGTGTAAGATGGTGGCCTAGTTTCCTTCTTTTGCACATGGCTGCCCAATATTCCCAACACCATTTATTGAAGAGACTGTCCTTTTCCCATTGCATATTCGTGCCGCCTTTGTCAAAAATTAATTGGCTATATACGCATGGGTTTATTTCTAAGCACTCTATTCTGTTCCATTGATCTATATGTCTTTTTTTATGCCCGTGCCATACTATTTTGATGGCTATAGCTTTGTGATATAGTTTGAAGTCAGGGAGCGCGATGCCTCCAGCTTTGTTCTTCTTTCTCAGAATCGCTTTGGCTATTTGAATTTTAGCATGTTAAATCTCAGTTCTGTTGGGATTATGTTCTCTTTCACTCCTGATATTGATTTTTTGTAATGCCCTCTCTCTTTTCTTATTCTATCTTACCAGAGCTTTGTCATTTTTCTAGACTTTCCAAACAAATACATTTAATGTTTATCTGATCTATCATATCTTTGCTTCTTACTCCAATAATTTCTACTCTTATCTTTAGTATTTTTCAACTCTTGGCCAAAAAGCCTGTTCTTTTCTTTTTAATATGAACATTTAAAGCTATAAATTTCCCTGTAAATATTAGTATAGCTGTAACATGCAAGTTTTGATACATAGTATCTTATTTAGTTTTCTGTCTTAAAGAATTTCTGTTACGATTTCTTCTTTATCCCGCAGGTTATTTGGAAGTATGCTTTTAAACTATCAAACAAATAATGATTTTACTAATATCTTTTGGGTTTTGATTTCTGATTGAATTACACTTTGGACTCAAATTATGGTCTGTATAATAACGATTTATTAGATGAACTCAGGTTTAAAATTACTATATCTTCCTGGAAAATGGAATCTTTTATCTTGTATACTTATCCTCTTTTTCTCTCTATTAAAAAATTTTTCCTTAAAATCTTTCTTCTGATTCTACTGCAACTGTATCAGCTTTCTTTTAGTTAGTATTTGCATGGTATATTTTTCCATCCTCGTTTTTCAAGCTTTCAGTGTTCTTATATTTTAGGCGGGTCTCTTATAAACATTTTATGGCTAAATCTTGTTTTATTCAGTCTAATATGCATTTTGTTTTAAAATAAAGAAAATGCACCATTTCCATTTATTGTGATTATAGATATATTGACTTATGTCCACCATATTATTTTTGTGAATGTTATCTGTCTTTCTTTCTCTGGTCTGTTTTTCTTTAATCTTTTTTCCTTCTTTTGGACTAGTGGAAGTTTTTGTTTTTGTGTTTAATTTCTCTTTTTATTTTTCCATATACTTATTTGGAAGTTCTGTATTTCATTTATATACTTGTAATTGGTTGTTCTTTAAATTTTTACATATACTTTAGACTGAAAACAGTTTAAAGTATATCAGCACCTTTATCCTTCTCCCAGGACCTTAGAATGTTTTAAATCTGCTCATTCCATTACCAGCTTATATGCTCTTGTTTGACAGTATTTCAGTTTTAATTTATTCTCTTTTAAACACTACAAATTGGACATTATTAATAGAGCTTATGTTTGTTTACATTTTCTCTGATTGTTACTTTTTTTTTTTTTTTTTGAGGAAGATTAGCCCTGAGCTAACATCTGTGGCCAATCCTCCTCTTTTTGCTCAGGAAGACTGGCCCTGAGCTGACATCCGTGCCCATCTTCCTCTACTTTATATGTGGGACCCCTGCCACAGCATGGCTTGTCAAGCAGTGCCACATCCACACCTGGGATCCAAACCCGCGAACCCAGGCCGCCGAAGTGGAACGTGCAAACTTAACCGCTGGGCCACCGGGCCGGTCCCATTGTTACTGTTTTCAGTGTTCTCCATTTCTTCTTGTATCGCAGACCCTCCTGATGAGATCACTTTCCTTCTTCCTGAAGTGTCTCTTATGGAACTTTCCTTAGTGGTGTTCTATTGGTTTTGCCTCCATTCTTGAAAAATAACTCCACTGGGTATACAATTTCATCTCAACGCTTTGATTTTCCTGTCTTTTCTTTTTCACTGAGATGTTATCATACAGCTGCTAAGACCACTGAGTCTAAAGCCATTCCACCTGAATCTGAATCTTGATTCTGCTTTAGGTCCCCTTTTCTATACAGTGGACCTAAGAGCCACAAAGCTTACTTCATAAGGCTTTGTGAAGATTAAATGAGCTGACAATTTAAACATCACTTAGGACAGTACCTGGCTCCCAGGAAAGTTCTGCTACACTGTTTGTTGTTGCAGTTGAGAAATCAGTTCTCGGACTAGTTGTCATTCCATTGTAGGTGTCATATTTCATCAAGGCCAATATATAACCAATTGTGGGATAGACCAATTTTCTGCTTACTATTGAGAAAGAAAAAAATACTGCCAATTAAACTATGACACAATGTTTTTTATCCATAGGCTATGAATGTGAATATCTTAAATAGTTGAAGGAAATATTCCTTTTAGATTTAAGTAAATATGTTGGCAATATTTTGTTCTCTCTCTTTCTCTCTCAGTGTTTAAGATCTTTTCTTTCTGTATGAAGTTCTTGGCTTTTCCTATCCTGTTTCTCGATGAGGAATTTCTTACACTGCCTCAATTTTCTTGAGCTTTCTGAATCTAAGGATTGGGTTTTTGTTATTGTTGTTGTTGTTGTTTTTGCTTTATCCCTCCCTCCACTCAGAACCAAGACCAGGTCAGGCAAGTATCTATCCCAACTCAAGACAAGGGGTCAGTAACCTATTTCTGTAGAGGGCCAAATAGTAAATATTTTCTGCTCTGTGGTCCACATGGTCTCTGTTGCAGCTACTCAGCCCTGCCCTTATTTTGCAAAAGCAGCCATAGACAATACATTAAGAAATGGATGTGGCTGCTGAAGGAGATTGCAGTATGCCATCCCAAATTACGTCACTTTGGCATAAGAATTATTTTGAGCTGAATGCAACTGAGAAACAGCAAATGCAGGAGGAATTCTCTGCACTTCCCCTTTCTGCCTAAAGGCAGGGCATGAATTTCCCTTTGTGAGGATGTACCCTGTCCTCTCTCCTGTGCCAGGAAGAGTTGATGACTCTTGTCACTGGGGATGATACTGTGGGGGAATCAAAATTGGCCACCCCAAAATGTGTCTCTTTGGCATAAGGATTATTTTGGGCTAGTTACTTTTAAAAACTGCAGACATGGAGGGTTGGCCAGTGGTGTAGTGGTTAAGTTCATGTGCTCCGTTTCAACAGCCCGAGGTTCACAGTTTAGGATCCCAGGTGCAGACCTAGCACCTCTCGTGAAGCCATGCTGTGGTGGCATCCCGTATAAAGTAGAGGAGGATTGTCATAGATGTGAGCTCAGTGACAGTCTTCCTCAAGCAAAAAGAGGAAGATTGACAACAGTTATTAGCTGAGGGCCGATCTTCCTCACACACACACACAAAAACTGCAGGCATGGGAGAAGCTCTGAAAAGTAGAATTTATCCTTTGTAAGAGACGTTTACATTTGCAAGGGAAATCTCCATTTGTAAAGATGTCTCCCTCTCTGTACCAGGGAGAGGGGGGCATCACCTTATCTCTAGAAACTCTTGTTAATGTAGAAGGCAAGGACTTAAATCTGCATAATAACTTACTCTTGTTTACTGTGCTTTCCTGGTGATCTCCCATAACTGACTCCCTCTACCCCCAATATCCTCCTTTGTCTTTAGCTAAAGATGGTATTTAAGGTGAGAGCCTCTGCCATTTTGTTGAGTTGCTCAGTTTTCCTGAGTGTCTCCCATGTATACATGTTATACAGGTTTGTTTGATTTCCTCTTGTTATTCTATCTCTTGTCGATTTAATTCATAGCCCAGCCAGAAAGACCTAGAGTGGGTAGAGGAAATGTTCTTCCTCCCCTACGATACCAACTTGAGTCTGTAGAAAGAACCTTTAGTAAAACAACTCTTGTCTTCCATTAATTTCCCCACATATTTACATTCCTGAATTTGCCACCCCTAGAAGCCCAAATGCCTTTTCTTTTGTCTTGTCACTTCTCCACAATTTATTGCCCTTTGTTAAAATTGTATATAAGCCCTCAGGTCTAATCCCTTTTTGGGTTTTCATGTCTTTCCTGTGAAGCTCTTGTGTGCATGTGTAATAACATCTTTTCTCCTGTTAACCTGTCTTTTGTCAGTTTAATTCAGAAGACCAAGTCACTGAATGTGAAAGTGTAGAGGAAAAGACTTTTTCTTCCCCTACACCGTATTCCAATAAAACTTTCGAAAGTCAGATGGAAGGCTGGATTTGGCCTGTACGCTGTAGTTTGCACAGCCCTCTCTAAACTCCATAGCTGGATTGTCCAATATCGTAGCCACTATTTAAATTTGTCGCTACTTAAATTTAAATTTAAATTAATAAAAATTAAATAAAATTTATAGCTTAGTTCTTCAGTCACACAGGTAAGATTTGAGTGTTCAATACCCGCAAGCAGCTACAGATACAGAGTGTTTCTATCACCGCAGCAAGGTCTGCTGCAGGGTGCTGCTCCAGAGATGCCATTTCCCAGGGTTCCTCACTGAAGTTGTCTTCTCTCTGAATCCCTGCTTTATGTGGGGCTCTCTAACTGCCCTAAAACCATGGCTACATCCCAGGCTTTTTCTTTTGTCCCATTGTAAAGCCTATAAAAAGCCAAGCTCCAGGTTCCTATGCTTTACCAGGGTTAACTGCCTGCGCCCACCTGACTCCCTGGGCGAAAACTGGATGAAGTTTGCTCACCTTCCCAGCTTTGAACTTCCTCATCATTTCTGGCCTCTAAGGATGTTCCTTATTTTCATATGTTTAACTATGCATTTTAAATTAATTTAATCCATTTAATTTAATTTAATTAATTTTTTTACCATTTTATCCAGCATTTTTAGACGTTCTATACTGGTATGGTTTTTCCAGATATCTAGCCAGTCGTACTGACAAAAATGGAAATCTCAATACTGGGTTTGGAGAGAACCTTTTTTCCTTCCTTCATTCTTTCTTTCCTTCCTTCCTTCTTCCTTCTTTCCTTTTTCTTCACTTCCTTTCCTCTTCTTCCTTCCTTCCTTCCTCCCTCCTTTTTGTAAAGTATGGGAGAGAAAGTCTGACTCCTGTGACTAACTGGAAAGCCTTCCATTCTTAGGCAAATCCTAGGAAAAATATTATCTCGGGCAATACTATAAGGGATCCGACCCGATTGCAACAATCTGACACCACATTCCAAACACTGGTTTGCATTTGAAATAAGAATTTTAAATGGCTAATTCCAGTAATTCTATTTCTGATGCGTTTGTCCTTAGATGATTAAATTGGTCACTTCTAAGGAATAACTGGCCAGAGTTTAATTGAGGACGATGTGAAAGAACATTCTATTACTCAGTGAGTAAATGCTTAGTCCTTTGGGAAGATTTAAAGGGAAGGAAAATGAAAGCAATTCTGGGAAAAGAACAACAACAGTACGTTTTCCCAGTGGGACCAAGTTTGGGATGTGACTGAGCTTAACAGTGTGTACACAAATAGCAAGAGCTTGGAGAAGACACATAGTGAAGCAGTGAAATATTTAGAAGCTAAGAGTCTGAGACCAGTTAGTAAGTGATGTCACACCTGAGGAAAGTCTTGTGGGCTCAAGCAAGAAGACCTCTGTCTTCCTTCTTTGATTTGGAAACTGTCAAGGGTGATGGTTGTATAAAGACACATGAGAAAAGCAACTCTTTACTCAAATTCTAGAGTTTTAAGGTTTATGACGGTTTGTGTTAATCAAAATTCTTTATAACCTATTTCAAGTGAGCAATTATCAACAGCTCCACAGGGTGCTTATGATGGTGAATGGGAGGATGCATGCTAGATAGTTATATGCTTTTTACAATAGCTTGTATTTATTGAGTATCTACACTCTGCCAGGTCCTGCACCAAGCACTTTACATATACTAATTCTACTCCTAAAAAAGAACAGAAAAGAATTTGCAATGTGGGTAATATTTGCCACATTTTATAGAATCAACTTAGTGTCCTTGGGGCGAGAATATTTCTGGTGAGATGGTGAAATCAATTATTTGTGAATTTTTAAATCATCCAATTTAACTCTTTTGCAATTAGTTGTTTTACTAGAAAATGCAATCGAACTACAGTATTCCCTTACAGTGGACGCCCATCTGCAGTCCCTGGGCCTGCCCACTGTTTGATCCCAAAGTCCTAGTGCAGAGCTGGCCGGGGGACGCATCGCAGCTCTCCGGCACTGCTTCAAGACGAATGCTGCTGTTTGCTCAATCCTTCCTCTCCTTGGAATAACCGAGAGCTTCCAGAGCTTTACTTAAATTGGAATGGGCACATGAAAGCATAGAGTTGGCAAAAGAGATCTAAGACGATGCATTCAATGTGCCACATTCAAGCAGCCTCTTAGTGACAACACTGTGTGACATCTGTGGCACTGGCCAATCGTGTTGATTGACCGGGAGCTGCAGTGCCATCTTTGAGTGGCTCAGCATGGGGCTGGCCCCAGGTTCGTTTGACCGTGATAGAGCCAAGCGGTGGGAGTCTAGACACAGGTGCCAGACTCCCAGATTTGGATCACAGCTCCAAATTGTGTCACCTTGGGCAAAGTACGTAAACCTCTCTGTGCCTCCATTTGCTCATCTGACAAACATGGGCATCAAGGCTACGTGGCTATTGGCACTATAGTAAATGAAATAGAAGCTGGAGAAGAACGCCCATGCTTGGTACAGGTCAGCCAAGCCCCGGGTGAGGAGGTGCTCACCAAAGGTAAACAGAGCCAGGGATCTGTGCACTTGCGCTTGCACGTCTCACACGTGCTCAGTGGAAAGAGGGAGGAAACCAACATGTGGATTTATGGGTCAAGAGCTCCTGTCCTCCAGACTGGTTTCCAAGGAGCCTTCCTGGGGTGCAGAATGACCACCTGGACAGGAAGTCCTGATGAGGTACCCTGACCCAGACATGCTTGACTCAGAGATGCAAACGCTTTGACAGCTGAAAAGGAGTCAAGACTCCTGAATGAACACGGCTTTGTGATGCACGCTCTGTGCCATTTCTCCTCCCTTGCTGCTTTCTAGACCCCCAGAATTTTGTGTTTTATTTATTTTTTTTTTTTACCAATATCACAGTTACGATTTTCTGTTCTTTCCTTTCTTTCCTCACAAAGTAAGTGAGCCCCCTCAGCACGATAAGCAGCCTATAGTTATACGATTAGAAAGCTACAGGGAAATTCCTTTCACGTTGCCTGTAGGGTTCATTTATAAATATTATTGCAGGGAATCTTCTCCGTGTGACAAGTGGCAGTGAATGCTCCTGAAGAGTGTTGTTGGGATATGGTGGTTTCCAGTTACTAAGAAGGCATTCCCACAGAAAGAGCCCAGGCCCCTTCCAATGTGCTGGAAAGGGCTCTCCAAAGTTAGTAACAAGCACGACATCATTAGAAGGAGAAAAAGTGAAATCTCGAGTTTCAAAGATGTCTAAAGCAGAATGCTCTCTCAGATTAACCTTGTCCGTCCCAGCCTGCCCTCCACCTGCTCATCAAGGAGGGGTCTGCCTCTTCCTGCGCTGCTCTCCGATGCTCTCCCTCAGCCCTCTCCTGCAAGACATTTCTTTTTTGCCAGGTAGATTTTCTGTGACTCTACTAACTTCGAATCTGGAATCATAAATTAACATTCAAGGAAGAAAGGGACATTTTGGATGGGGCTGGAGTGGGATGGGGTTGAAGAGAGGTTTTCGAACTGCTAACCAACCTGAGGCAACCTCAGAAACCAAAGGGGGTTTAAAGCAATGTTTCCAGCTCTGAGGCCCCTCCTTCTCCTCCCTCCCCCTCCCGCCTCCTTCTCTTCCTCTTTTCTTCTTCTTCTCTTTCTCCTCCTCCACCTCTTCCTCCTCCTCCTCCTCCTTCTTTTTAGAAATATAAGTAAAGAACTCGAATTATTTTGAAATAACTTTGGTAGCTGGCCTGTGTTCGTTGGACCACAACACTGCTCTGGGACTGAACCACATGGGTCTCAGCTCTTTATAAGCACTACATAATAATAAGGAACCCATGAGATGTTAAATCAGCTTCAAAACAAGTTTCTTCCCATAACCTTCTGGACGACATCTCAAGCAAGGTCTAGGTTGGCTCAAGGCCCCACCATCCCCTGGAGCTTCCTGTCTCTAAGCTGGCAGGATGAGATGCATGTTTCCCAATAATTTAAGACTATTCCTATTAATGTTGAAAAGCCAACCACAGGAAAATCTACTAGAAGATTGGTTTTGGCAGGTAGAAATCCATCAAAAGAAAACTAAAACAAATTAAAATGTTTCTTTTAAAGCAAATGAACCAGAACAGATTGGTGAAAAATAAATATACAATGGCATTTGGAACAAAACTTTCAGGATAGTGCTTGTTTGAGGAGAAATGTTGCTTCTGTTGCCATTTAAAAGTTGCTAATGTGTAGGATGTGAATCAAAAGATGTGTCCACACAGTTCCATACACGTGAGTAAAGCAATTTAATTCAGTTACAAAAATTCACTTTTGCATACATAACGTCAATTGTCTAGATATCAGGAATCATATATCTGTTTAATTTGAGTTTTTTCACTGAAAGTGGGTAAACAGACAAATTGTATAATGAAGTAAAGTTTCCGTCTCACATGTTAGCTTTAGTTTTTCCACAGACCATCTTAGAGAAAGGCCTTTCAAATAAAATCATAGAAATGATGCTTTCTGCTTATGTCACAGCTACTCCAAGGAGTTCCAAAGATACACAACATTCTCCTCATATGCTAAAACTTCTTTGTCATGAAAGACAGAGTTAGCAAATAAAATTACAAGGGAAAATAAAAACTATAGTATAATGTCAATGTATCTGTACTAGAATCTAAGTCTGTGACTACTTCCTTACAGCATTCTAAAATACAATACATTTCTTAGAAAATGTCACAACTTCTATATGCGGCAAAAACACACCAGAAACAGCATTCTGAGAACACCCAATGACCACATTGTTAAAACACTCTGAGATTATGCACTTAATATTCTCTATTAAGGCCTCTCAGCTCTCATAATTTCCCCCAAATAGTATTATGAAGTCATGGAAGGGTAGTCAGACAGAAACAAAACTATTGAAAATATCCTCCAAAAAAAGGAAAAGATGCCAAAAAATCACACAAGGACTTAATAAGCATAGTATTTACAATGGAAAATAATGCTTCTGCCAGAAACAGGCCCCTGGTTTTACTAGCCAGGCATTTTTATGTGTGTGTTTAATTTTACATACAGTCTTTTTGCCTGGATTTATCATTAAATTATTTTCCTCTCAACCCCCCCTAAGTTTTGTTGCCCTGCTTTTATCAATACCAAATCACCTGAATTCTGTGTCAACAGCAATAAAAGTAAAAGTTAACATCTATATAGTGCTGATTTGGGTCTAGTTCTTATCCTTGAAACAACCTTAGGAGCTCGATACTATTATGTTACTTTTCAGAGACAGGAGAGCTGAGGAGAGGTTAACTAATTGCCCAAGGTCACACAGCTGCTCCGAGGCAGAGCTGGGGTTTGAACCCCGGCAGCCTGGCTCCAGAGCCCACGCTTTCATCACTCTTCTAAACTGCCTTCTTAGAGCATTTATAGAACTCTCAGGGCAGCAACCCAGTGATTTTAGTCCAAATTCATCCATTTTGCAAGTCACGGGACCTATTTTCCCTTTGGACAAAACTTTCCGGAGCTCCAGTTGAATTGATGTTTTTCCCATCTGCACAAAGGGCACAAAGGTAGATGCAACAAACACAAAAATATTGGTTCTAAACCTGAAAGATTCAGACTTCTTGAGTGAGATGAAGTTGTGGAAATTCCACCTGTCGTTTGACGAGGGGAGGAGGGGAGCTCCAAGTGCAGCATCCTCTCAGCACGTTCCCCCCGCGCCCCTGCGTCGTGCACGCCTGGGGTGAGCTGGGAACCTCTCTGCTCCACAGTGCTCTGTAGCCCACCTCTCCTGCCCGGGTCTTGCCCCAGGATCACCCTCACGCATCAGCTCATCATGGTGTCTCCTGTCTCCAATGCAGCAGTTAGCGCTCCCAGCAGGTAGAACATCTCCAGTTCTTCCTGTTTACTCACAAGGGAAAAGTCCGGACTCCGTGAGCCAGCACTGAAGGCCCTAAATAATCTTCCACAGCCCTCGAGTCAGCTCCTACCATCTCCCCATGACCCTCTGCTCCCAACACACGAGCATCCCCTAGCCCTTCTGCCTTCGTTCAGGTCGTTGTCTCTTCTTTCTCTCCTTCCTTCTCGGCTCTTAATTCACATGCAGCCTCCAAGGTCCAACGGCTGTGCCATCTCCTCCATGAAGCGCCCCACCACTTTCTGTGCTCCTGGACCTTTGATCCTGCTCCGTCAGAGAATTCACAGCAATTTTGGCAGCCTTCTAGAGCACACGGGATCCTTCCATTGTCTACCATTCCCTCTAAAACACAAACCCCCTGGGGGCAAGTAACATGCTTTCTGTGCCTGTGTCCCTAGAAATTGAGCCCGCAGGCTGCACCACGGAGGCAGCACTGCCCCAACTGATGTCTGTCTCCCCAAGGGAGCCACCGTGCCCTCACCGCCGTCTGCCCCTCACCGTCTCTGTACACACTGATGGGGAGCCACAAGGTGCTGGCACGTCTGTGCTGGTGGGAATGGGGCAGTGGGCTCCTCTGAAGGTTAAGTGTGGGCTCTGCCGACACACCTGCTCCCTCCCTTGCAAAGGTAGGTTGGAACACCAGACAGTATTCCCTGAAACAGGGAACCCCCAGGTGCTCGTCCAGATGGCTTTCTCCTCTCCTTTTCCCAGATTTTATCAGTGTCTCCACCTGCAACACCTAGGGGGGAAGGGGCGTCTCTCTGAAGCCAGGGTTCAAACAAGCCTCGCAGGTGGCCAGGCAGGGCCAGGAGATCCACAGGCGTGGAGGCCTCCAGCCAGGGAGGGCTGGGCCTGCGCTGGGCCGCCTTGGTTCCCACTCCCTACAGCTTCTCCTGTATCCTTGCCTAATCCCTCATTCCGCAAGCGTTTGTCCATCCCTCCCGGCTGCCTCATGCTGTTGTACATGTGAAGGATCAAACACAATTCTGGTCCCTTAAAATACTCCCAGTTTAGGTGAAATAAGACATTAACACTAAAATGCAATGTGGTGAACACTGTTATTCTGAGGTTTCTTACAAAACCCCAAGGGAGCAGGAAGGGATCTGTCCCTGCTTAGGAAATTAGAGAAAACTGGATACAGATGGCCATCTTCTAACTGAAGGAGGGGGTCAAGATGTGGCCTTCTGCTCAGCCCTACACTGCCAGCCTGCACTAAGTTCGGCTCCTTCCATACATTGAGGCACCCTCACCCCGTGTGGGGCCCATCACGTGCAAAGAACTCATGGAGACCAGTGAGACACAGGCCCAGCCCTGGAGGCACCCGTGGTTCAGTGGGAAGAAGCGAGCATGGCAGACCACTTCAACTGAAGAGTGAGCTCACTGTCCATTCCTTCTAGAAACAAGGACTGACTTCACAGGGCCTACCTGGCAAAGGGCTGGATATTAAGGTAGGAGTGTGCTGCCTTCCCACGCTCAGGGCCAGGTGAGGGGGACAGCCATCCGCTCAGATGCACAACCACCTGCTGGGAGCATGGGGCCTGGCAGGGGCCGCATGCGGACCAGGAGGTTGCCCTGAGGAAGTGAGCACTGTGCAGGGAGGGCAGGAGGTCAGAGAGGGCAGTCCTCCTCCGCAGATCCGCCAAGGATGAACACAGCCAGGATAGAAGTAACACAGGGGCTGGAAAGGGGTCTGGGAGGCGTTGTAATCTGCAGAGTGATGGGGTCACGCTTCTCTGTCACTCTCCTTGTCCCCAGTTGAGAAGTATAAGAGGAGGGGTCAGTTTGGAGCAGGGGAAGCGAGAGGGACTCCAAGGAGACCCCCATTATTCACTTGCACCCCCGAGCCCTGGGTTCCCTGAGCCCATTCTTTCACACAACAGCTTCTCGTGGATGTTTCCCTTGACCATCCATCAGTCAGCCAGGCAGCCTTCAGGGAGGATTTGTAGAGGAGAAATTTCCCGAGCTCGTGCAGATGTGAAAATATTTTCTAGCATTCATATTTACACGTAGATGTCATTTGGCAGAGAGAAGGCTAAATTAGTCCAGATATTGTAGAGAAGGTTTTTTTTCCAATTTTAATGCCAGGATGCTCATAGGATTTATTTTTTATGCATTTTATTCTTGGTTTCCTGTGTTTTTCTGAGGATAATTGGGGGAGGGGTTTCCCCATTAAAATTATCTTTTCTTTTTTAATCTAATCGATACACCTTCCTCTAATTATCAGGGTAACACCTCATTTCCATTGTGCCCCAGAATCTCCTCCCAGAACTCCCAGAGTGCTTTCTTTTTCTCTTCATTCACCTTTGAGTGAGCAAGGCAGGAGTCTCGCTCATCACTTGCAAGCAGACGAGGTACACAGCCGAGTACAGAGCCACCAAAATGTCGGGATTGTGTACAGGTCATCTATTGCTGCGTAACAGATGCCCCACACTCAGTGACATAAAACAACCACTCCTTCATTATGCTCTCAGATTCCGGGGCCCAGGGGCTCAGACAGGGCCCAGCGGGAATGGCTCCTTCCTGCTGAGGCTTCCCCACTCAACATATCTGGCGTCTGGACTGGGATGAGAAAGGCTGAGCTCAGCAGGGTCTGTCAACTGAAGCACCTGAATGGGGCTTCTCCGTGTGGCTTCTCACAGTAGGACAGCTTTGTTCCCAGAGGGCGCGTCTTGAGAGACTTTGTTCCCAGGGGGAGCAGCCCAAGAGAATCAGGTGGAAGGCTTTCATGACCCAGTCTCACAAGTGACACAGCTCCCCTTCTGCCATCTTCCATTGGTGGAAACAGTCAAAACCCACCCAGATCAAGGTGAGGGTTCAAAGACCCCACCTCTAGATGGGAGAAATGTCACAGAATTGGGGACCATGCTTTAAAACTGTCACAGGAGGGCACTGGTCCAATGCCAACATTGCTTCTCGCTGAGAGTGTGCTGCGGGCTGCCAAACCCCACCCCAGCGGCCACTGTGTCCCGCTGCCCCCCATGCTGACTGAGGCCAGGCTCAGCCCCTCTCCAGACCAGCCTGAGAAGCTGGGGTGCTTCACACCTTCATCTGTGGTGCATGGCAGTAGGGGCAGGGAGGAGGAGGGGGTTAGCTACATGCCTCCAGGCCCCCTCGGAGTTAGAGGAGCGATCGAGGTTCGTGAGCATGGGACCTGACCTCCCTCCCGTGCTGAAGCAACATTTACCTGTTGCATGGCCGCTGGGCTGGCCTCTCACTGTCACAATAGTTCTACTGGCATCAGTCTTATTCTTGTTGGAATTTAGAATCCCCAGCCTGCCCCTGGAGCGCTCTGTCTCTCTTCTTTACCCTTTACTTGAAGCATCTAGAAACCTCAGAATGCAGGACTCCCCCAGCCATTCCCCCTCCTGCCAGATTACAGACCCACAGTCCTTGGTTTGCTTGCTTTTCTTTGTTTTCTTGAGAAAATTGTCCAGAAAAAAAAAAATTATCCTCTGGTATTTGGGGTTGGAGGAAGGGTTTTCTCGTTCTTTGCTCTTCTTCACCATGTTTGCAGTTTCAAAGAAAGTAAAGTCTCCTAGGTAGTTTGGGTGATTTCACTACTTAATTGTAAAATTCTAAGTGATAGGATAAGGAAGTGGTAAAAGACCTCACACAGCTCTAACTCCTAGTCAATATAAATGAAAAAAATAGTTTCCCTTGCATTCCAGCGATAATCCTGAGACTTATCAGAAAGTCAGCAATGTCTTTACAGCAGAGAACTCTGGATTCATGGTGAGCCGTCCAACTCACTAAGCTTGGCTTAGTGGTGTCACTTTCATTTCTTGATCTGACTTAGCAGGCTTTGAGATTCCCCTGGCAGGGTGACTCGGGGCATTCCTGGCACTGGCATTAGTCAGTAGTGACTGGTGATGCTGCTGGTGTTCCCCGGGGTAGAAGGGCTGGAAAGTGGGGGCAAAAGAGGCTCCATGGGGTCCTTGGGATACCCACTTCTTCACAGAAGTGATTTTTCCTCTTGGTCTACCTGAAACTAACACCATTTTCAAGGTCTAATTCAAGTCCAATTTGGTCCAAGAAATTGTCCCTGGTGACCTCAGACCACAGGAAGGTCACCTGTCCCTCCACTCAAATTGCACTCACAGTTACAGCACAGGGATAAACATCTAGTTGTTTGTGTTTTCCACTTATGTCAATTGTCTTCACCCCATTTCCTCGCCTAGATGGTGAGATTCTGGGGATCAAGGATTTAGTCCAGTATGACCCAGAGCTCCCTCCTGCAAATTGTGGAATTTCATTAAAAACTGACATGCAGTAACAACTGTCCTACAAGCCACCAAGTCTGCTGGATTGACTGGTTGGTTGATTGAAGGCAGCTTAAGGTGCTGTAGCTCCCAGGAAGAACCAATGGTCCTTCCTTGGCTTGCCCAGAGTCCCCTCTTCCCTTTCATTTTTCATGCTGGATGAGATATTCTCAGAGTGTCCAATTTACATGATGTATGACTCTAGCCATCCATCTTTCTTTCTGTGAAGTCTCATCAAGACTAAAAAGAAATCTTCCTTGTAGCTCATTCTGGGGCATCTTCCAGATTCTGGGAAGAATTCGTCTCACAGTTTTAGGAAGACAGAGAGCATTAAAGGGTCCAGTAATCCCTTCGTTGTAGAATGTCACAACCAACGGAAAAAAACAAGTGGCTGCTTCTGGAAGTTCCGTGATGAACCGCAGAGCCCCTCAGTGCATTTCACAGGCTCACAGTGCACCAAACAACTCCAACCTCAGAGGGAAAGCCCAGAGGCAGCGGTGTTTACAGAAAAGGCCAGCTGCCGTTTTTGAAAGAGAAGAAGACATTTCCAGAAAGCTAAACCTAAGATATTTGATAATGGAATCATTAATCTACTCTTTGGTGACTTCTCCAACTCACTTTCCCTGCCTATAAATCACCTATAAGCTCTGTAAAATTGTTTTTAACTTCAAGGTGCCTTTCGCAAACAGCCTTACCGCAGCCTCCTCCCCATCCTATGGACACCAACAGAGGGAGCTGTCTCTCAGGACCTCTCTGCAGTGCTTCCGGCCACGCCCTCTTCCTGGGCCCCTGAAATCATGGCTGCCCATGGGGTAGCCTGCTCCAGAGAGGAGAGCCCAAGCAGAGCTGACTTGCCCCTGTGGTTCCCACTCGGGGCTGGGCCCACCTTAGCCCTGGGCCTGGCCATTACCACTGACTCCAGACCTGGAGGCGGCCTGGCCCAGTGGCCACGTGGTGACCTGAGCAGGAAGGCTGGGCTCTCTCTGATCCTGCTCTTTGAACCTGACTTTCCTCATCTGTCAAATCAGAATGGTGGCCTCCATCATCCCTAGAACACACAGTCTCAACATGTTGTTGACTTTAATCCATGATAGACTGTGTGATAAGTGCTACCTTAAAACTTAGCACAGGCAGTTTGGATTCTGGGAGTTCTGGGCCAATAATCCTTGTTATGGTATAAGCCTGCCCTGTGAAACCTCTCCTACCGTGACCCCCCAAGACAGTGGGCCTCGTCCAGCCCAGCCTCACAGGCTCTCGGCTTCTGTACTCCAGTATCTGGACTGTTGATTTTCTGCTCACATCCCAGCTGGCACACAACTTCCACCTATGCCCACGTCTGCCTATTCCTAGATGGAAGGTTCTTACTCACCATGTGTCACTGTCACCGTCACCAGATGCAGCTCTGGTACTGGAGAGTTAGAGCATTTTGCCAGGAAAGCAGCTGACATCCAGGTCTTCTGTTTCCAAGAAGGCAGCTTACAGTGGCTGAGGAGCTTCCCAAGGTGGGAAAACTCCCCTAGGATCCAGAAGTCTCTTTGAGTCTTTTCATCATAAGGACATGGAAATGTCAGGACAAAGTGGCTTTAATGTCCCCTTAATTCCTATGAAATTGGTAGCAAGAAACACCTGGACATCACCCTTGGAGATCCAGAAGCAGGTCAGCTTGCCTCCTCTACAGGCCAAATAACAGACGGGGGCATCTGTTACCAAGGCCCGGCCTCAGCAGGGTAAGTCAGCAACCATTCCTAAAGGGGATGGGGCGGTTCTGAGGCCTTTTATTACTTTTATGAGGACTGAACTGATGGGTCTACAGCGGCATGCAAGCACAATTCCTGTATCATTTGGAGCTGGTTCAATAGACACACCCAATCAGAAATTTCTTACCTCATGCAGGAAATAGGTTTTTCTTTCTGTTCTTCCAGTAGCATTATAAAGGGCAGCATAAATAATTTCTAGGTAAATGGGACTTCTCCCAGGGCACCTACAAACACCCCACATTCCTTTCCTTTACTCTGTTGCAGTCAGCAAAGTCCATCTTCTACGAGGATGCACACGGCCCTCGCTCTTCCTTGCTTGAGAACAAAAAGCATGGTCACTACTGTGACTCACATTTTCTTCCCATGCACAAGAAGAATTGTTATATGGGCATCCCAGAGCCTCCAAAAAGTCTCCTACAAAAATGCCAGAACATTCAGTTTACACACAGGATCACACACACACCTCGCACTGGTGTTGGAAGAATTCCTAGAATATGAAAGTTATTAGGATGACTCCCGAAAATGAATAGGCAAAAAGGAAAAACACTTGAAAAAGGGAGAATCTCATCATTTTGATGTTTAATGACCTGCCTGAGGGATTGTTACCAGCTTAGGCCAGAGCTTCAGAGGACGTTGGTTGAAGCTTGACTATACCCATCACTCCTCATGACCTTGCCTGTCTCTTATACCTTGGCCCTCATTTCTGCATCCATCTGCTGAGGATAGCATTAACCCTAGCCCAGCTACACCACAGGATGCATATGATAGAAGGATCTACAAGCCTCTGTAAGGAGTAACTTGCTAGAGTAATGTTAGTTGTTTCTATTATTAAAGTCAAAGTCTAACATTGAAAGGTGTTAGAAGGTTATCTTTGTTCAATAAGATGAGTGGCTCAAAGCACAGAAGGCTCTGAATGCCAAGCTGATTCACAAGTAGTACGTAGACAAAAGGAACCCACGAAGGATAAAGAGAACTTGTATTTATTAAGCAACTGCTGTGTGCCAGGGACAAGATTTTGTGAAGCTGGTGCTAAATATTTACATGTCACTGATAACAAAATGGAGGCTCTGAGAGAGTGAGTGAGTTACATATTGACACACACCTGGAGAGTGGAGGAGCTTTACCTGAAAGCCAGATCTCTGTGCCTCCAAAGGGAGGGGCGTAGCAGAGGAAAGAGGAGTGCAGACATCCCCATTGCTCTTGTATCAAGATCCCCTGACAGTTGCAGAGGTCCTGGGAGCTTCTTCCACGTGTGTTTTAACCTAGTTGGGCCCATTCAGTTAAGGGTTGTTCTCCAGTCCCTCCTACCTATCTGCCTTCTCTAATTCTGCCCTGTGACCATCTTACCCTTAAAGAACGTATCCTCATCATCTGAGCCCTTCCCTGTCTCCTTCCCCTCCATTCCCATAAACCTCCATGCACGTCCCTATTTCACTCTCCCCCTGCTGTAGTGAAATGCATCTGCTCTGTGCATTCTTTCAAGAAAAAAAATTAGTCATGTCTTCCAAAAACATGGAACCAACAGCTAATTACTCCACATCTGCTTTGTTTCAAAAGTGAGCATGGACAAGGCCAGGGTATTATCTCCAGACTATTCTAAAAAGCTCTCAGCGCTCTCAGAACTCGCAGAGGATATACGAGCAATCGTTCAGCTAACAGATTACAACCTATTTCTGTGTGACTCCCACAGATAACCTCACAGGCAGGATTTTGGAAAGATCCAGTAAGAAGAGACTGACTCTAACCTTGGTCAGACCAAAGGTAGAGAGAATAATTAAAATTCTTATGCCAAATTGGGTTGAAACAAAAGTAATACTCAGGTACAGAAAAGGAATGGAGAACAGTTAAAAATGCATTCCCTACAAGATTGAAGTAAGAGAAAGCAAAAGCTAAGCAAGTTTCTCCTACGTGACAGCAAACTCTGCCCCGTCATTGCCCCTTGCTTCCTCTCCCCACCACCATGTCAGCCTTTGCTTCTCTGTACAGATTAATCTCACCCAGGTTAATCAATTTAAATCTCTTTTTTATTGAAAGTGATCCCTGGCGTGCAGTTCCCCTCACAGCTGGGTTTCAAGCCACTTGCTCTCAAAATTTAAAAGCATAATGGGATTAAATTCAAATTTCCACAAAACTGAGGAACTCATAATTTGGCCAACTTGGCAAATTACAATTGATTTCTGAAAGAGATATTCTGTACTGCTTGTTTGCCAAACATTGACTATTCATATCTCAGATTAGTTCTTAGGTTTTTGTCTAATCCTCTTTTATTTATTTATTGAAAAGTAAGACAAGTATGTGTTAGAAAAAATCAAAATACTACATAAAGGTAAAAAAATGAAAAGCAAATTTCCCTCACCATCCAGACCCCCAACCCCTTGCAAGATGTAACCATCATTAATAGCTCTTGTGCGCCTCCAAAAGTCCCCCTGCCTAAGCAAGCCCCTGTGCCCATCTATTTAGGCTTGTACATCTTTTTCATATCAAATGAGTGCATCCAATACCCTCTCTTCTGCATCTAGCTTTTCTTTATTGTAACAACACATTTTAGCACATGCAGACCAATTTATTCTTTTTCGAGGCTGCATTGTATTTTATTTCCTGGAAGAATGTGATGCACTTTACCAAACCCCTAGAGCCTGGCATTTGAGTGTGTTCTGTCTTTTGCCTTTGTGTGTAATACCACACCCTTATCTATGAACCTTTCTGCACACCTAGCAGCGTGCCTGTGGGATAAAGTCTTAGAGGGGCAATTGTAGGGTCCAAGAATCTGTGCTTTGCTCATTTGTTAGAAGCATCTAACTTGCTCTCCAAAGGCAACACACAGATGTGCACTCCTGCCAGAGTAAGAGAGGCCCTCTCCCCTGATCTTGCCAACAGGCTATTTATTATATGGCAAAATATTCCTTTACTCTTCGCCAGCCTGATAGGTGAACAATGGTACGCTGTTAGCTTTGTTGTTGTTGTTTTTAGTCTTTTCTTTTTCTGTGGATCGCCTGTGCCTGTTCTTTGTCAGTTTTTCTATTGGATTTTGGTGTTTTGGTGATGGAACTGTAATCCCCGGCTTCACATTAGTGGCATTTTCTTTTTCTGACAGATGTGGCAAATATTTATCCAGTTTGATTTTGTCTTTTAATTTAACTTCTACCATTTGTTTTCCTTGGTGAATTTTATTTTTATTTATATGTACTCAAATCCATTGGTCTTTTCCCTTATAGTCTCTGGGTACTGTTTTGTTTTGCTGAGAAAGGCCTCACCCACTCTCTAGAGAGACATAAAAGAAGACTCAAGTAAATGGAGAGACGTGCTCTTGCCTGGGAGAGGCGCTCTTAGGATATGTCACATAGTAATAATCAGTTTAATACAATTGGAGTAAAACTCCAAACATTTTCCTTTTTAGAAAATCAGTAAAAATATGTTTTTCAAATATAAAGGACAACTATTCAACAATAACCAGGAAAAGTCAGAAAAATAAATAGAGGGATATGGGAGGAAGGAAGGAAGGTTTGCCCTGCCAGATGTTAAAAGCCAGAAAATAATTAAAATCCAATGGTTCAGCCACTAAAAAGAAATGATAATTACGTAACATGATAGAGGAGCTAGTTATTGTCACGATGGCAATCATATTACAAATATAAATGTATCAAATTAACGTGTTGTACACCTGAATTTACACAATATGTCACATATATTTCAAATTATAAACAATTTAGTGGTTCAGATGCAGAAATAAATAAAGAAATAGGACAAGACAGAGTCACGAAATGCAACCAGGAATAAATGAAAGTGTAGAATTTCATAAATGTGACATTTCAGTAAGAGAGGAGAAATGAGTTATTGAATAAGTGGTGCCATGAAAATCAGCTAGACTCGGAGGGGCCAGTCGGCAGGAAGCACAGGGTCCCACCTAAGGCCTCATACCGAACTTATTTGCGGTTGTGACAAATACTTAAACATAAATGAAATTATAAATGTACCAGAAGAGAATATATTTTTATAATATTGGGATATATGAAACCTTTCTAAACGTGTACAGAGTTAATTAATAGTAAAGGAAGAGATTGACAAATTTGACGATGAAAAATATAAATAGTTCTGCAAAATCATCATAATGAAAATAAAAAGACAATGTACAAACTTGGGAAAGTGTACGTACAATACACAGGACAAAGAATTAGTGTCACAGCACACAAATAATATTTTCAAATAATTCAGAAAGGAAGGAGATAAAAATAATGACAGAAATTAATATATTAGAAAATAATAAGAAAACAGAAGCAAAAATTGAGAGCTCAGAATTGGCAAAAGTGTGAAAAAGAAAATGGCCACAGCCATATACTGTTAGTGGGAGCCCTACCTGCCAACAGGTGGAATGACATGACATGGTCAATATTTGACTACTTTTCACCTATAAATATCAACGTTTCAATCAAAATTGAAAATGTACATATTCTTCAATTCAAAAATAGGACTTTTAGAGATTAAAGAAATACTTTCACACACACAGCAGATATTTGTGAGTTTTACTGCCCATTGAATTGGTTAAAAAAAATTTTAATTCTGAAAATATCAGTGGCCTGCAGGATGCGGTGTGCTCATACACTGCCCGTGAGGGTGCGAGAGGTCTAGTCAGTAAGAGAGGCATGTAGCATGTCCAGCAAAGTGGAAGGTGTACACATCTTATGCCACAACAATTGTTCTCCTAGGTGTGTGTGTGTGCATGTCTGTGTGTGTGTGATACACATACATACCTAAGAGTACAACTGCTGTGCCATAAGATATGTACACCTTCAACTTCTACAAATGACACTATGTACATCTGTGAAATCTTCTCCAGGATACGCACACATATGAATGTATGTGTAGTTATATATATATACATACTTAGGTGCATCTGCATATGTATATGCACTGTCCATGTGTATGTAGACATGTGTCCATACACATATGTATGTGGAAATATGCATTCATGCATGTATATCTATATCTTATAGATAGTCTCTCACACACACACATGTGTGCACTCACACATATACATTCACATGTACAAAGAAATTAATTTTTACCATTGTTTATAATAAGAGAAAAGTGTATACAGCCTAGCTATCACTCAGTAGGGAAATGTGTGTATATAAGCTGTAATTTATTCATACAACGGACATTATGCGATAGTTAAAATACACAAATTATGTCTACACATATCTACATGGATAAATATCAAAAACATAAGGCCAAATCAAAAAACCAGGTAGAAAAAAAATATGTGTTTAATATGATTCAATTTCTGTATGGATAATGCAAACGTAGTAAAATTATACAATAGTACATGTTAATGAAGTATGCTAATTTCAGGAAAGTGGTCCTGCTGGGTAGCAAGCAAAAAATGAACAGGGTAAAGCCATTTGAGTTTTATCGCTAACATCATTCTTAAAAATTCTGAAGCATATTGGCACAATGATAACATGCTTAATGTTAAAAGGAATCACTTTATATGTTTTAATGATAAATATATTGATGTCATATCTAGCTCTTTAAAAACAGGCATATATATAACTTACATAAAACATATTAGTTTTTTTAGCTGTCTTTTTTCATTTTTCCTTTCTCCTCCTTTTCTCTTATCCTTCCCCCTTGCACTCAGATAACCCTCCAACCTCACCACCCCATACTCAAGCAGTCCACGCTACAACCAGTTATGTCTACTTCCTTATTGGCCCTGCTGTTATAATCATATACAAGTGTATATTAATCTTTGGATATTTGTGTGTGTACATATATATAATATGCAATATTTATGTGTGGATGGCAGATAGCTATGACTCTTCAATGACTGATTACTCAAATGAGATCATATTATGCGTGCTATCTTCATTTTGAATTTTCTCTCAACAATATCAGATGGAAATTCCTCTAGTTTAATTTCTCTCTCTCTCCTCTCTCTTCCCTTTTATCAGCTGTATAATAATTTATGATATGAACAGAACTTACTTAACTGTTCTCTAATTGAAAAGTATTCAGCCTGTTTCCAATATTTTGCCCCTACGAAAACACTGTAATAAGCATTTTTGTCTAAAGATCCTTATATATGCCACTTTCATTTTATGGGACATGGAACTTACCTATATTTTTTAAAGCTTTCCATATTATTCTTACAAGAAAGGTCATGGATTATGCCACAAAGAATTAATTTTTTCTTTGTTTATTTGAAAATTTCTTTTCGTATCTTTTCCAGGTGACTAACAACCTGAATATACAGAATTCATGGTTCGCATTATTTTTCTCTCATACTCTTTAGGAGTTCCTCCCTAAATATAGTTGGGACAGTTGAGGCAAGAATTATCTTTGTCTCCTTGTAAATGATTTTCTTCTTCCTGGGTGCTTATAGAATTTATATTCATTTTTGAAGTGTAGTGACTTCCACAGAATACGCCTTGGTGAATGGTTACTTTTTATCTATTTTTCCCAAGACATGATAAGCACTCTTGATCAAATAATATAAGCTTTTTGTCATTTCAAGAAAGGTTTTTAAAAATCCTTTTAAAAAATCCTTCCTAAATGTAATTTTCTGCTTTGACGTATTCTTTTCTCTATTTCAAGTACATCAATTAATTTGCATGATGGAACACATTTGCCTGTCATTTGTACTTACCAAAGTATCCAAATTACTCTTTATCCCTTGAATCCCGTGTAATTTCTAAAATCTCACCCATATTTCAGTTTCTTTTTTTTCTTTGTTTAAAAACTTTTTTTAGAGCAGCTTTAGGTTTACAATAGAATTGAGAAGGAGGTACAGATTTCCCATATACCCTTTGCCCCCACACATGTATAGCCTCCCCCATTATCAACACCCCAACCAGAGTGGTACATTTGTTACAACTGATGAACCCACATTGACACATCATTATTACACAAAGTCCATAATTTTCCTTAGGGTTCACTTGGTGTTTTAATTCTACGGGTTTAACCAATGTATAATGACATACAGTCATGCGTCACTTACAACAGGGACACGTTCTGAGAAATGCATCGTCAGGCAGTTTCATCATTGTGCAAACATCATGAAGTGTACTTACACAAACCAAACCTAGATGGTATAACCTACTACACACCTAGGCTATATGGTACTAATGGTATGGATGTGCATCATATATGAGGTCCATTGTTGACCAAAACATCATTATGTGGTACACGACTGTATGTCCATCATTATAATATCATACAGAGTATGTATTTTCACTGCCCTCAAAGTCCTCTGTGTTCCACCCATTCATCCTCCTCCTCCCCTACCCCTGGCAAGCACTGAGCTTTTTATTGTCCTCATAGTTTTGCCTTTTCCAGAAGGTCATATAGTTGGAATCAAACAGTATGTAGCATTTTCAAATTGGCTTCTTCCATTTAGCAATATGCATTTAACATCCCTCCATGTCTTTTCCTGACTTGATTGCTCTTTTCTTTTTAGTGCTGAATAATATCCCATTGTCTAGATTTACCACAGTTTACTTATCCATTCACCTATCAAAGGACATCTTGGTTTCTTCCAAGTTTTGGCAATTATGAATAAAGCTGCTACAAACATCCATGTGCAGATTTTTTTGACGTGTTTTCAGCTCCTTTGTATAAATTCCAAGAAGCATGATTGCTGGATTGTATGGTAAGATTATGTTTAGTTTTGTAAGAAACCACCAAACTGTCTTCTAATGTGGCTGTACCGTTTTGCATTCTCACCAGCAGTTAATGAGAGCTCCTGTTACTCCACATTCCTGCCACTGTTTGGTGTTGTCAGTGTTCTTAATTTTGACCATTTTAACAAGTGTGTAGAGCTATCTCATTGTTGTTTTAATTTTAATTACCCTGATGACATATGATGTGGAGCATCTTTTCACATGCTTATTTGCCATCTGTATATCTTCTTTGGTGAGGTGTCTGTTAAGGTCTTTGGACCATTTTTTAATTTGGTTGTTTTCTTATTGTTGAGTTTTTAAGAGTTCTTTATATATTTTGGATAACAGTCCTTTATCTGGTATGTCTTTTACAAATATTTTCTCCCAGTCTATGGCTTCTCTTCATATTGTCTTTTGCAGAGCAGAAGTTTTTAATTTTGATGAAATCCAGCTTATCAATTATTTCTTTCGTGGGTTTTGTCTTTAGCGTCGCATTTAAAAAGGCATCACCAAACCCAAGGTCAACTAGCTTTTCTCCTACACTATCTTCTAGGAGTTTTATGTCTGGCTTTTATATTTAGTTCTGTGATGCATTTTGAGTTAACTTATAAAGGGTGTAAGGTCTGTGTCTATATTCAGTTTTTTTGCATATGGATGTCCAGTTTTTCCAGTATCATTTGTTGAAGGGACTATCATTGCTCCATGGTATTGCCTTTGCTCCTTTGTCAAGGATCAGTTGATTACACTTATGTGGGTTTATTTCTGGGCTCTCTGTTCTGTTCTATTTATCTATTTGTCTAGTTTCTCACCAGTAACATGCTGTCTTGATTACCACAGCTCTATAGTAAGTCAGTCTTGACGTCAAGTAGTGTCAGTCCTGCAATTTTGTCCACCTTCAATATTTGTTGGCTTTTCCAGATCTTTTGGCTCTCTATATAAACTTTAGAATCATTTTGTCAGTATCCATAAAATATCTTGCTGAGGTTTTGATTGGGTTATGTTGAATCTATAGACAAAGTTGGGAATAATTGACATCTTGACAACAATGAGTCTTCCCATCCATGAACATGGAATCTTCTCCTCTTACTTAGTTCTTCTTTGATTGCCTTCATCAGTTTTATGGTTTCCTCATATAGATCTTTGACATATTTGTTTAGATTTATATCAGAAGTATTTCATTTGGGGGGAAGCTAATGTAAATGGTATTATATTTTTAATTTCAAATTTCTCTTGTTAATTATTAATATATAGGAAAACAATTGACTTTTGTACATTAACCTTGTATCCTGAAACCTTGCTATAATCACTTATTAGTTCCAGGAGTCTTTTTATTGGTTCTTTCTGATTTTCTACATAAGCATATCATCTACAAACAAAGACAATTTCGTATCTTCCTTCCTAATCAGTAAACCTTTTATTTCCTTTTCTTTCCTTACTGCAAAAGCAAGGACATCTAGTACAATGGTGAAAAAAAGTGGTGAAAGGGAACATCCTTGCTTACACTAGATCTTAATGGGAAAGCTTCGAATTTCTCACCATTAAGTATCATGTTAGCTGTAGGTTTTTTGTAGATAGTCTTTATTAAGGTGAGGAAGTTCCCGTCTATTCCTAGTTTACTGACAGTTTCAATCACAAATGAGAGTTGGATTTTGTCAAATGCTTCTTCTGCATCTATTGATATGCCCATGCAATTTTTCTTTTTGATTCTGTTGATGTGATGGATTACACTAATTGATTTTCAAATGCTGAACCAGCCTTACATATCTGGGGTAAATGCCACTTAATCATGGCATATAATTCTTTTTAAATTTTTTTATTTTATTGGTTAATATTTTGTTGAGAATTTTTGCATCTACATTCATGAGAGATATTGGTCTATAGTTTTCTTTTCTTGTAATGTCTTTGTCTGGTTTGGGTATTAGGGTAATGCTGGACTCATAGAATGAGTTAGGAAGTACTCCCTCTGCTTCAATCCTCTGAAGGATTGAAGACAATGATATCAATTCTTCCTTAAATGTTTGGTAGAATTCACCAGTGAACCCATTTGTGTCTAGTGCTTCCTGTTTTGGAAGGTTATTAAATTTTTATTCATTTTCTTTAATAGATATAGCTCTATTCAGATCTTCTTTTGCTTCTTGTGTGTTGGCAGGTTGTGTTTTTCAAGGAATTGGTCCATTTCTCCTGGTTATCAAATTTGCGAGCATAGAGTTATTCATAGTATTACTTTATTATCCTTTTAATTTGGAAGTCCAGCTCCATTTTTGACAATGTAAATTCTAATAAATTTATTAGTCCTGAAATGCTGTAATGGATCCTCTCTATTTATTAATTCTCCTTCCATTTCATTCTTTAATCTCTAGGTTATAGAGCTCATGGTTGTATTTCCTTGAAAGTATAAGTGTTTATTTTTTAAATTATCTTATTTAGGTGAGATATTTAGGTATCTTACTTAAGCAAATGTTCTTTCAGAAGGATTTTTATCAGCAAACTGCATGCTTTAATTTTTTAAGAGAAGAGGTATAGAAAGTTTCCATTTTGTTTTTGTTTTTTTGATCTTCTGCTTAATTTTCTTTCAGTACTCATCTCAGGTCTGTTATTTGCCCCCAAAGTGTTTAAATAAATTATCCTCAACTTTTCTCTCTGTTTATTTGAAGTGTTTGGAATTCCATTTTAATTCATCCATTGGCTTTTTAGCAATACCTTATTGCATTACACTTTTAGTGATTACTCTAGAAATTACGATACACTTCCTTAACTTTTACTACTTAGAGTTAATGTTGTACCACCTTCCATAAAATGTAGAAACCTTGCAGCCATATAGGATTTGGACAACATTTGAATCCTGCCCTTAGCACACAGGAACTTGATTGAAGTTTATGGTTTCTTTGTTTTCCTTTCTTTATTTCTTCTTTTTTTTTTTTTTCATTTTCCAGCCATCCGAGGAAGAAAGGAAAAGGAAATTCTTTATCCTGGGTATTTTTCTTAAATTCCAAAAGGAAACAAACCACTCCCTTTCATTTCTTGTTCTTTCTCCCCATTCATGGTCACATACATGCAAGCATGAGTATTCACACATTCACATACACACACACACACACACATTCTACCATAAATCTGTACAAATAAAGGTTCTCTTGCTGCATATTCATGTTTCCAAAGACTGTTATTTGGAAATCAATAAGAGAAGATTTTAACCCTCACAAAATTAGTCGTTGTGATAGGAGTTTGTCACCAAAAGCCAAGTGAAATAGAAAACGCACTGTATTATCACGTATCGTGCTTTGGGCCCAGTTTTATGACCACTAAGTTTCCTCAAATTCGAGGATGTCTGGCTCTAGGAAGTGCTGCGCTTCAGCATGCGAAACAGCCCATCAGATGTTTAATCTGACCTTGTGCACCCACAAGGACCAGTAGACTGACCTCTGTTTCAGATAATCAACCAGTGGCTTTGCTTGACAGAAAATGTCTGTTGTCGGCCATCCTATGCTGGAGCACAGAGCACCAGAGAGAGAGGCAGAGGCATCGGCACTGCTCCGAGCCGACCTGCAAGGACGGAAATGGTTTCTGGGATAAGTGAGCCATCAGAGCATGTTCCGCCTGGAACTCTCAAGATTTTTGACAGCCAAAGGTTTCCAACAGCAGCAAATAAGTCCTCTAGATAGGTAACAGGGACCTTAATGCCTCAAAGCTTTTCCATGGGAAGAAATGATCAGTCATCTTTTTTTAAAGAAAAAGTAAATTTCAAACTAAAGTCGGCATCAGGCACATGAGATGCTATTGACCAACAGAACCGTCACTAGATACTGAACCGATGTAACAACACAGTGTTTTATTTTTAGGTAATTATTCATTGGAGAAAGTATAGTAAGCAAAAGTATTTCTCTTGTGGTAACTATTTAACTTCTAACATTTTCAGAGGGTGTCAATATTTTCACAGGTGTCCTATTTCCTCTTAAGAACAAGATTGTCAACGTCCCATTAGTTAGCTTTCCGCTCCAACAGACCCCTCGTTCTTTTTTCTTTCTCTCTCCTGCTCCTTTTAACTAATCTTTCTAAAATTTTTATAAAAGCAATACATGCTAAAAGTAAAAACTTCAAACAGTATAGAAAAGTATAACAAAAAGGAAAAGATCCTCTGCCCTCAGCCCCTGCTCCCCCAGAAGTAGCCACCACAAACATTGGTTTCTTTCTAGAACTTCCCCTGCATGGACAATCGGAAAAACATAGAATAATAACTGATTAATAAAAAGACAGCTGAATAATGATATATTTAATGCTCTGTTACTTGCTTTTTCATAAAATATATGTTAGACACGTTTTCCTCGCAGGTCACAAACAGGTTTATCACCCTTTTCAACATTTGCATTTTGTTCCACTATAAAAGTGCACCACCATTTTTTTAACCAATATTCCACAGCCCGCTGTTTAGATTACTTCAGAGGTTTTCATATTAAGTGCTCCCATGAATTTCCTTGCACACGTATCTTTGAAAAATTGGGCTAGTGTAACAATAGGAAATTTTTTCATAGGTTTTTACAAAATTAAACTTTTTTACTGATATAAAAATTCAGCAATTGTCAAATATAGAGGAGGTTTTGTTGTTGTTGTTTTGCTCTTTTAAAGTTTCTTCTCATTCTCAAATGACACTCTTTCTTATTTCGGTCTTCTATGAAACTGCCCTAGGCTGTAACAAAATTAATCTTTGTAAAAAGTTATGTTGATCCGTGGGATCCACAAATTCTTCTTTATAGATCATTTAAACAATTATGTTTCACGGACAAAGCTCAAGGCTAGGGCAAAACAGCAGTCTCCCCTGCCCCTTTGAACTGAATATTCTGGAGATTTCACCCCTCAGCCTCACTGGCTGACCTTTGTTGATTTTACTTGAAGCTATTATTCTAATTGACTCAGTCCTGGCTGACATCTGGATGTGTTTTATAACAGACTGTTTTCATAATTCCACAAAAAATTTCTCAGGATTAATACTTGTTTATTTTCATCTTCCATTGGACTTTAAATAAACCGGCAGTCAATTGCAGCAGAACTCCTTACTGGAAGCCATTTTACATAAATGAAGGGGATGGTAAATCCATCAAACATGGCTTTTCTGTTGCTTTACAACCTCTTGCGAATCGAACATTATTCTGGAATAACTATAATGTCAACCAATAGCGAAATACTTAGGAACATTTGCAGGTTTGCTGGGGTAGAAGCAGCCAGATGTCTGAATAGGATAAGCAGTTATCTTCTCATGTGAGCAGAGGGGCAGCAGGAGACGTGTGTGTGAACAACCAAGCATACAGGTAGCAAGATATTTTATTGGGATTACTATTTATTATATGTTTTCTTCTCTCTCCTATAGGTATTTTTTTCCTCCCCCATCTGAAGATTTTTCCTTTACTTTTGAGATGACACTTTTAAAGATGTTTTAGATACCCAGATTTCAAATTCAGGGTGTTAATCCAAAGTTTTGTTTTTGAAGACCTAGGATCATTGAAGGAATTAAGTTAGATCTTCCCAAAGGAAAAACAGATATACAGAGAGAGATAAATATGTGTGTGTGTGTGTGTATATTTTTAAAGGAATTGGCTTCTGTGATTATGGAAGCTGAGAAGTCCCAAGATCTGCAGTCTGCAAGCTAGAGACCCAGGAGAGCCACGTGTGTAGTTTCAGCCTGAATCCAAAGACGGGAAAAGACTGAAGTCCCAGCTCAAGGTGGTCAGGCAGGAGTTCCCTCCTCCTCAGCCTTTTGTTCTAGTCGAGTCTTCATGGATTGGATGGGGCTCACGCACATCGGGGCGGGCCATCTGCTTTACTCAGTCTATAGATTCAAATATTAACGTCATCCAGAAACACTCTCACAGACACACCAAAATAATGTTTGACCAAATATCTGGGCACCTCGTTGGCCCAGTCTAGTTGGCACATAAAATTAACTATCACGACAGGCGTGCTCAGCAATGCTAACTGGAGCACTGCGGTTCATGCTCATTTACAGGACGCAGGTACATAAATAAATCCATAGCCAAACCAAAGAGCACCACGTAGCAGGAGCAAAGCAAGCAGGAAGACACAGAGAGGGAATATGTTCTCCCATATCAAAGGGAACACTCAGAATCCAGCATCCCGCATCCCAGAATACGTCAAAACTTTCCAGTGAAGGCCCTGTCCTATTCAGGGAGGGCGACCCTTCCATTCCTGGTCCTGTAAGTTTACCCCGTCCTGGCTGGAGCTGGCAGGTGAGCCATGGAAACAAACTGCTCTGACCCCTTTGCTTCTTCCTGCTTACAACCCACCTGCTCTTACCTCAGCCCTCAGGCCCCAACATTCTCCTCTCTGCACTCAGGATGTGTGTCAGCATTTTCCTCTCAGCCTCTCAATCTGATGCATTTTCAGACTCACTTATGGAGGGTCATGAACTTCAGATTCCCTTCAGGCACTAAACTCTTTTTTTTTTTTTTTTGCTGAGGAAGACTCGCCCTGAGCTAACATCTGTGCCAATCTTCCTCTATTTTGTATGTGGAGCTGCACCACAGCATGACCGCCAACAAGTGGTGTAGGTCTGCGCCCGGGAACTGAACCTGGGCTGCCAAAGTGGTGCACACTGAATTTAACCACTAGGCCACAGAGCCGGTCCCTTGGGCATTAAACTCTTTATTGTGGACTCCCTACGATCTCTGTAAAAGCCTCTTCACTCCAACCCAAGCCACAGGAGCCCCAAGGCTGTGTAGAGGCTGGGGATTTGGACCCAAACTAGCAGGCAGGCCTATCCTGCAGATGGACGAAGCATCCCACCAAGTGGTCTGAGACAGAGGTTGCTTCTGCATGAAAAAGAAGAAAAGAAACAAAAAACAGAACAATATCCTATTGGTTCTGTTTCTCTGAAGAAACTTAACTAATACACCTGTTTATACATTTGTACACTTATCTCTACACTTATCTCCTTAGAATAAATTCATAGGAGAAAGACTGCCAGAAAAAAGCATATGTACTTTCTAAATTTTGACACATACTGCCAAATTTCCATTCAGAAATGTTGTATTCATTACGTTCCCAGACAGTGCTGCTTCTCAGTGGTGTTATTTTAGGTCAATCCTATCGAATTTTCCTTTAAAGTTTCTGACTCAGATATCTTGATTCAAGAAGCCTCCCCCATCCCAAGATTACAGAATTATTCTCCTGGACTTCCTCCTGATACTTTTATCACTTTATTGTTTTATATTTAGTCAATCTAATAGGGACCTAAATTTATTAGCGTTGTAACTTTTGTTGTTAGTATTTGCCAAATAAGTAACTAGTTGTGCTAATATATTTTATGAGTAATAAATCCTTGCTACTCTGATTTAAATACCACTTTTACTGCTTAGAAATCTTCCTGCGTTTACCCATTTGTGTCTGGATGAATGTTTCTGCTCCATCTCTCCCATTGATCTGTCTCCTCTAAGGCTGGCTCAAGGCTATTCTGATCGCTGAAACATTGCGATATGCTTTAATAGCTATACAGCAATTACCAGACCATTACCCTCTTCTTTTCCAAAATTTTCTTGGCTTTCCTTGCATGTTTCACTTCCAGATAAACTATAGAATCTTTTGGTTAAGTTCTGAAAAAAAAAAATCAAGTTGTGATATTGACTAAGGTTATACAAGTTTGCATAATTGGCAGGAAGAAATGACATCTATACAACACTGAAAACATTCATCCTGAGGATTGTTCTGCGGTTTTATTTTTTAAATGCTATTTTTATTGTGTTATGTTATCAGGCTTGTGTCACATTCATTAAAGGGATTTGGCAACTTCATTTCTTTTTGCAGCAGTTTCTGGAACAGTTTCAGTAAAATAATTATCTGTTCCTTAAGTTTCAGCCACATACTCTAAGTTATTATTCTCTAAATAGTCTATAATTGCAGTTCTGATTTTCTCTGTGACATAAAGAGTTGTTTTTAAAAGCATTTTTGAGCTTCCAACGTGTGTCTGCTCACCCTTCTGTCATTTATTTCTAATTTTGTCCTATTGGTGAACACTTTTCAACTTTCCACGTGACCCATGTCTACAATCCTGCAACTCTGTGTGTGAGCCACACATCACCTGCAGCTCTCCTGCTGTTAACTCCATTATGTGTGCGTGGATTTCCGTGGCTCTAACTTCAGCTTCATCATCTGTATACCTCTACAACGTTCCTTTTCCTGTGGGAGGACTTTCACATTATGCGTTAACAGCCATGTGGCAATTACCAACCGATTATACGCTCACGCAAATTTCCGCAATGCCTAATTTGTTCATCATTGCTCCTGTGCTATTTTCATTTTTAGTAACGATGTTTATCATAAATCCATTGACTTCCTGTCACAGATTGACCTCTTTCATAAATTTACAGTACTCTTACATTTTATTGAGAATTCAAATCCAGATTTTCAAATGATTTCTCCTTTTTCTGAGAGTCAGTCTGTTGCTCTGATTCCAGACAAAACCAGGTGTGTGGTGGTTTTCGTCTGCCTGCTGAGCCTCACAAAGGGAGCCCCTCGCAGCGTTGGGAAGGGTCTGTCAAACACTGCCTTCCAATCAGAATCTCTCAAGCTAGGACCAAAGAGCAGAAAAGGCGCGATGCCTAGGCCCTCTTTCCAGGTGAGTTTGCAGTAGTGTGCGGGAAGCAGGATGGATTTAGAATCGGAGATGGAGGTGACAGGAGGTTTCAGCTCAGGGCTAAGTGGTTGATTTTCTGTATTTCTTGGGGCCCTGACAAGGCTGCCCTTCTGAGGAGCAGGCCAACCCACCCCTGCATTTGGTTTCACACGGACTTCTCTCTCCACCAAGGCAAATATAAGTAGACGGACAAAACCCTGAACTCTCTCATTTGGGACCGTTGATGTTGGTTCTACCCTCCCACAACCCCTATGTTTTCCCTGTGGCTTTTTGCTCTCATGCCATAGATTTCAAGTATTCTTGTCCCTTTTTTGAGGATACCAAACAGATGTTTTCCAAAACAGTCTTCTCTTTCCTGTAAGTGATTTTAGAGATCCACTCTTTCTCTAAGTCCTCTAGATACATTTATTTTCCTTGAGCTGCAGAATCATTCCATGGAACCTTCTTTTTAATATATACTCCTACAGCGAAAGACTGCATCCAGGCCTGGCACCTGCCGACAGACACAGGATGTGAACTGCCATCGGTCGCTGCCTCACCCCTCCCCTTGAGGACCTCGGCAGCCCCCTTCCGAGGACTGTCTGGAGAGCTCGTAAATGGAGCCTTCACCCAGGTTGCACTTCAGGGCAGGCAGCCAGGTGCAGCTGGATCACGGATCTTGGTCAGGTGATGATGTCCCCCGTAGACTGCCAGGTTCTATGGTTAGAGTCAGAAGCAGTCTATCCACATTTTTAGGGTTCTGTGGTGGGTAAAATCTACCCATGGCATCAGGCACCACTCCCATCTTTTCTCCTCTAGCTTTCTCTCGTTCTCTTTTCACAAATAAAGACAATAATGCTGTCGGTCATGGAGTGCTTACTATATGCAAAGCACCATGCTAGGGACTTCCTACGCATTATTCCATCCAATCCTCGTGACAACTCTGCAGAGATACATGCTATCATCAAACCCATTTCATAGACGGGAAAACTGAGCTGAGAGGGTGAGTGACTTGACAAAGTCCACACAGCTTGTAACTGGTAAATATGGAATTCAATCCTGGTTATCATTTATTGACCCTTTTTGAAGGGGCTCCAAAATCGAGGACACAGTGTGCCCCTCACATTGTCCTTGCCCCCCTGAGTCACAGCCTGGGTATTGTTGTCTCAGAATGGAGTGATTAACAAAGGCAGGGCTGTGGGTGGAGAGCACACAGGGCCGGCTGATGGCCTGGCTCTCCTCTGCTCCTATTATATCACTGTGATGTCTGGGGGTGGCTCTTGGATTCTTTGATTAAGGTGGTCCCAGCAGAGGTACCAGGCAGCCATTGGAGCAAGCAAAGAATTGTCCTGCTTCCTTGCGGCCATCTTCGATGCCCTGGCTCAGGGGACAGAGCCTGGTGTTTCAGGGATGGGTTTCTCAGTCCCCCTCTTTCTGTGACACAGACTTAGTTTTCCTCAGCACTGGTTTCCAGGGATTTTGTGTACCGTCAGGGGCATTTTAATAGGATGGTGGGAGGTGTGGTCTGTCCTCCACCATGTTGACCAGGAAATCTCTGCAGCAGTTTACTTGATCCACATTGGTGCTCAGTCCTAGTTTGCTCCTGGTCTCACGCCTCCTTGTTTTTGTGTCGATTCTCTTTTCATGTGTTCTGTCCTTTTCCTCCAGGCTATGGTTGATTTGCCTTCAGTTCTACTGTGATGATCAAGCTGTCATTTCATAAGTCATCTTGCAAGTTTTGCTAATGGATCAAACCCAACCTTTCCCAATCTGAGCTCACCCTTCCCTCCTCCAGACCCACAACCCACGTCCATGCCACATGCCCTTGAGTGACTTCACACCCCTCCCACGTCTGCAGGCCAGAAACCAAGTTTCTCTCTCTCTTTCTCCTTCTCGGCCAGTTAAGCCCCAGTTCATGTGGTTCCATCTCTACATTCCCGTATCTCCACCTGCCCTCTTTCAAAATTCTGCCAATGATCCAGATTAGCCTCCTGAATGGCGTTCCTGAGTCCAGCCTCTTACAATGCGATGTACTCTTCATCTGCCGCTACTGACCGTCAATGACATGCTTCAACCATGTCATACTAACCCACACACATCCCCCAAAGTCCTGCAGAGCCCGATGTCCGCAGCTGATGTTCAAGCCTCTCTCTGACCACCATTTCCATGTCCACCCCTCTTACCCACAACCTCTACAGCCTGGTAGTGCCACCCTCTCCCTCACCATTTCCTGAACACACAGTAGGCCTTTGTGAAAGCAGTCACCTCACTCAGGAATGTCCTTTCCCAGACTGCATCTACTTACCAACATTCGGAGCCAAGATGCAACGCCACGTCCTCAGTGGAGCCCACCCGACCTATCGCCTGTGACCTATTACCCATGAATTCTGACCTAATTGATCCTGTCTACTTGTTCTGCTTTGCAAGCTACCTCTCACTCATCTCGGTGTTCCGGAGCTGGGACAGGCCACAAAACACGGAGGACATGCAACACTTGCAATAGACATGTTTACAAGGACACTGCAGCCACTGCCAGGAGTGTCCTCACCCTATTGATTCTCTCAGGAACAGCTTTAATAGTAACAGGCACATATTAAACTGATTGGCCATGAAAAGGATATCAGATCCTACACAGCATAGTGACATAATAATTATCTTATATAAATAATAATCATATATAACAATCATTAACAATAATGGTAACTAATTACAATGAAAAAAATTGACTCTGATTATTAATAACATTAATATTGATAACTATTATCATGAGAAATGCTACTTTGGAGGAAGTTGGTTTATCTCCAGAGCTGAGTGGCCCAGAGTGAGGATGGAAGACAGAAGAAAGAAAATGGGGACAGCCAGGATTATTTGTGAAAAAGGCAAGAGAGGAGGCCCATATGAGATCAGCAGGACTCATGACAAGGTGCAATCTGCCACCTTAGCTACTCTCTCCCCTTTCAATACTGTGATCTAAACCACAACCAGCAGTAGCAACAGCGATAACTAACATGGGACACAAATGAGCACAGTGTACGGAGAGTTTCCTCACATGCAGTGTCTCTCTCCATCTCACAATCACCCAGTGGGGCACATAGGACAGGGAAACTGAATGTCAGACATCTCCTGTCTGACCCCAAATCCTATACTCATTTTCTGTTATTAGCCACTTATAAGGGAAGCCACACTGGGAGCTAACAGGAATGAGGCAGCAAGGGTGCCCTGGAAACCACAAGAGGAGGTGGAACAATGACAGTGTGACTCCATCCATCAGTTGTTATGCCTCTACAGAGCAGCAAACGCATTTGGGGAGCCCTGGCCCAGCTCTCCTCCCCCGGGGTCCTGTTGTTGGCACAAAGAGGACCCAGCCTCAATGGCAGGAAAGATGGGTGACATCTCAACATTTAAACAGACTCGAACAGATTGTGTGAAAAAGCTAAGCTGCCTTCCACAGTCAAAACAGTCAACTATTACCTTGTTTAGGACCTTCATTCTCATAAACCAGCATATATCAAAGAGGGAATATCTGCCACTCCCTCGAGAGATGGATTTGTTGACTGACATCTGGTCACATACAGCAAAATCCTGCCCATTCCAAACTGAATCCATAAGTGTGCTTAGCCGCTGGGTTCCCTCTAAGACACCGGGGGATCTGTGTGCTAGTGATTGAGTAGTTGGAGAGCATAGTGGAAGCACCTGATGTGGCTGAGAAGGGGGTGGGGGAGGCTGTGGGAGAATGTGGGAGAAGTCCTTCCTCAAGTGACTTCAGGTCCTGTGGTTCAGACTTCGGGCATGAGTGCTCCTCTCCAACATTAGAACCTCATTTGGCAAATTATACCACTTACTTCTGGGTTTTCTCTCAGAAATCAGAGGGCAGAGATGGAGGGGCTGTGGTGACTTTGAACTCCTACTTCCTCGCACTCAGTAGTTAGGTTCCAGGCCCTGCTCTATATGAGAAAGCCCCTTCAGACTTCTTCTTACTCATCTCAAATCCTAGGAATTTATCTTGCATCCTTTTGCTTCTGGTGGACCTGTTCTCTCTCTTACCAAATGCAGAGAAGGTTAGTGTTTTTCCAGCTCCTTCTGGGGAAAGGGACAAGAAGTAACAAGAAACATTTAAGTGGACTTAATGAAAATTTCACAATCATCTTGGGGGTTGGTCCCTTATTGCATGATTCCCATAAGTCGTGGTCACCTCCCCTCTCCTCTTCCATTCCTGATGGCAAATGTTTTCTGTCGCTTGTTTGCTTGCTTGCTTGTTTTTTCACTCCTTGAGCCTTCTCCCTCCCTTACAGCACTTCCTTCAGGAAGGCCCATCTATCTAGTCTCCATTTATGGGAGAAAACTCCACCATGGTGTATCCCAACTCTCCCTCCTTGGTGTGTGAAGCACATTTGAGGATAAAAGTCTGAAATCTGAGAAAATGGAAGTATCTACTTCTCCTTGAAGAACTAAATATACAGGCTGTCCATTTAGCCCCTGAAAAGCAAACAACAGAATAGCCAAGGTATCAGTCAGCATAAACTAAATTATGCTGCAGTAACAAACAACCCCCAAATCTCAGCAGCTTAAAATAACAGAGATTCATATCTTGCTCATGCTGCATGCCCACTTTGGGTTAGCAAAGGGGCTCTGCTCCTCATAGTCACTCAGGAATCCAGCCTGATGGAGTGGCCACTATTTCAAAGATTCCAGTCACTGTGCCAGAGGGCAAGAGCACTGGAGAGGATCTCACATTGGCAATTCAAAGCTCTGGCCTTGAGGTGAAGCATCATTTCCACTCATAATTCATTCGCCAGAAGGAATCACACAGCCCCCCTCAACCACGAGGGAACCAAGAAGTGCAATCCTACCTTACGCACACAGGGAGGGAAAAGAAGAAATGGGGCAGACGGCATTAACGACGGCCATGTCCAGTTGCATCTGCCTCCTATAGTCATTAGTATCAAGACTCAGACCAGCAAGACCATCAAGTACTCCGGTAGCTGTGCCAGAGAAGACTGTGTTGATGTTCAAGGGGAGCCAGAGTGCTTCTAGCAGACCAGGGAAGAGATAATCATCTTTCACCTTAGAGAAGGGCTTCGAAGAGCCACTTTATGATTTTAACTTTTCTTTCAAGTTTTTGTCTGCATTTGCAAGCTAATTTTTCTACCTTGAGTTAGACTCACCATAGAGAATTAGCTATTAGTAAGGACTGACACTAGTTTTGCAGATGGAAAGAAGAATAAAGTGTGAATTATATCTTGATGAAATCACTGACAAATCACGGGAGAAATAAACTGATTATTTCCTCCTTTGGTGTGGAGGTCAGTGCTATTCCAGGAGTCAGGCTCTCTGTACAGGGCTGGAATGGAGGAGGCGCACTACATATCTCTAGGATCTCTTTTGTTCTGAAACACTGTGAATATGAATTATCAAGGAAAATTAACTTTTACTGCTGCAACTCCTAAAAATAATCCCATCTTCTTGGCCAACACCTCATTCTCCCTGAGCCCTTGATATTAGAGTTCCTCACATTAAGTCCTGGGGACTCTCTTCTCATCAGTTCCCTTCCCCTGGGCAGGCTCCTGTGCTGCGTATCCACAACCTCCAGAATGATAACTTCAGAGGTTCAAATATAGACACCCAGCTGCCTTCCCTGTGTCTCCATTTGGATTTCTCGTAGCCATCTCAAAATGTCCCAAATTGATGCTCTCTCACCCTCAACCTGATCCTCCTTCAATGTCACCAATCTTAGTAAGCCGGTTGCTTATGCTCAAGACCAAGGCTTTATTCTGAACACCTCCTTCCTCCTTCTCATACAGTCCAATCTTTCCATTCAATAATTCTGATCTAATACACCTCTAAAAGGTTCAACCCATTCCCTCATCTCCACCTCCACCCCACCACTGTAGGGTGAGCCATTGTCAGGAATTTCCTGGACAACTGCAATCGATCATCCCGCCAGTGGGCTTCGTGCTTCTGCTCGTTTCCCTCCCCAATTCCTTCTGGACACAGAAGTTGGAATGACATATTAAAGAATAAACTGGTCCATGTGATTTTCTTAAACTGTTTAGTGGCATCCTCTTTAATTTAGGATACAGTTCAGAGCCATATGACCAGACCACTGTCATATGCCTCCTGTACAAACCTCCCGTCATATCTCCTGTCACCCTCCTTCTTGCCTACAAGATCCAGTCTCACGGTCCTTTCACTGCTTGAAATGTGACCCTTTCTCCTGCCTCAGCCTTTTTCCCATCATGTGTGCTCTGCCTGCCGTGTTTTCTCTCCACATCTTACCTGGCCTGGGCCCGACTCCTCCCTCGCGCCACTGCCTGCTGGTCATTTCCTCATGGAGGCTTTCCCTGCCACTCACTCTAATCTAGGTCCCCTTTACATTACTCCTTCTACTTCTTCACATCACTTATCACACATTTTAATTATTTGCATTTCCATTATTAGTCACTTGCCTTCCCTACTAAGTTGTGAGCTCCATGAGGGCACACATGCCCACTTTGCTCATGACTCTGTCCAGCCCTCTTTCCCCAAAACTAGCACAGTCTTTGGCATATTATAAGCATCAAGAAACAGCTGTATACTAACTGAATAACTGTACTTACCTACCTCTCAGAATATTGTAACAAATATGACTTCTAAGCTCATTCAGCTTGTTACTGAAAAAATGCAAAAGGACACATGCACAAAGCTATTTATTACAACAATATTTATTACAGAAAAAAGACTGAAATAGCCCCAAATGCCCATAAGTTGGGGACAAGTTAAATAAACTATGGCACATCTGCACAGTGAGGAATACACAACTAAAAACAAGTGAGGAAGATCTTAAGATACCATTACATTAAAAAACAAAAGCCAGGGGCCGGCACCATAGCCCAGTGGTTAAGTTTGCACACTCTCCTTCTGCGGCCCAGGGTTTTGCCCGTTCAGATCCTGGGCACAGACATGGCGCCGTTCATCAGGCCACACTGAGGTGGCGTCCCACATGGCACAACGAGAAGGACCCACAACTACAACATACAACTATGTACCGGGGCACTTTGGGGAGAAGAAGGAAAGAAAAAAAGTGAAAGAAGATTGGCAACAGTTGTTAGCTCAGGTGCCAATCTTAAAAAAAAAAACAAAAAGGTTAGGCTGGCATTGATTTTAAGAAAAGAAGGCCAGGTGCTGAACAGGACACTGCCTTTTATCTAAGGAAGGAGAAGTATGAATATGCGTGTGCTGTTTTCTTTTATTTAATAAATGAAATGAAGAAAACAAAACAAAATTTTTTAAACGTTTACCTGTGAGAGAAGGAGAAAACAGGCCCAGAAGCTAGACTTCTCTGAATGTACCTTGTTTTATAGTTTTGCCTTTGGAATCTTGTTGACGTGTTACATAGTTACAAAATAAAATTGAATCAAAATGGAAATGTTCTTATAAATAAAAACAAAATAAAGGAAATGAAACTAATTATACATCAAGTAAGTGTTTTACCACATAGAGAAGAATTGCTTTAAGTAAACTCAAAACACAGTAATGGAACTATTCATCTCTGCTGATCTTATTTTAAAGACCAAAAGAGGGGCCAGCCCTGTGGCTGAGTGGTTAAGGTGCTGCGATGCACTTCAGTCACCTGGGGTTTGCAAGTTTGCATCCTGGCGTGGACCTACAGACCACTCATCCAGCCATGCTGTGGCAGCATCCCACACAGAAGAACTAGAATGACCTACAAGTAGCATATACAACTATGTATGGGGCTTTGGGGAGGGAAAAAAAAGCAAGAGGAAGACTGGCAACAGACGTTAGCTCAGGGCCAATCTTCCTCAAAAAACAAAAGAAATAGAGGAGTTTGCCAGACTGTAGTCCAGAAGAAAATGGGGAAGATTGGGGAAAGATGTATAGAGAGGGGTGCATGGATTAGAGAGCCATCAAAAAAAAAAAGACAAATAGAATGCAAAGAAATTTTTAAAGGATTCAGCAGTCTTATTTTTGTTAGTGCTAAGTCGTGCTGTTGATATTGTTATTCCAAAACTGCACACACAGGGAATGGGGGGCGGAGCAAAATGGCAGGGTGAGCTGACCTGGGATTCTCTCCCCTCCAAAATACAACAGAAGATTGGAAGAACTGAATTTCAGAAAATAAGCATAATGCCAGCTTGTTAGAGACCTACAATACCAAAAGGCGGAGATCATAAACCTTGCTTTACACCTTCGGAGGCACTGGAACGGTAGGAGAGAACATCGCTCCCTCCCCTAGAGTCTGCGATTGCTGCGGCGCACATCGGGAAGGAGCGGGGGAGGGGCCTCGCGACTGGGGGATCATCCAGGACTCCTGCTGCTGATTCAGTGGAGACCCGCTGATGGGGGGAAAGCTTCCGTCTGCGTCCGCGGGGACCCTATAAATCAAGGGCCTTGGGAGACCAGAGAACAGAACTGATCTGAACCCAGACCAGCGCGTGTGAGTAACAGCCCCTCCCCCCCAGCAAAGCCAGTGGGCGCAGCCATCTTGCCCCAAGGCGGAGAGCTAACACGCCACTCTCGACCCCCATCTAGTGGCGACAGGCTGTAACTGCAACTGAATTCTACCACCATGAGAAAAAACTGCTCCTCTACCATCCAGCAATTTATAAAAGCCCCAGACCAGAAGGAAAACAATAAAAACACAGAATTAAGTCCTGAGGACTTGGAATTAGGTAAACTAAGTGATAATGAATTCAGAGCAGCTATAACCAAAAAACTCAATGAGGTAGAGAGAAAGATAAAGAAACAAGCCGAGTTCTGGAGTTACTTCACAAAAGAGATTGAAATCATAAAGAAGAATCAAACAGAATTACTTGAGATGAAAAACACAATGGACCAGATAAAACAGAATACGGATTCCCTGAATGCCCATGTAGACAACATAGACGAGAAAATTAGCATAATCGAGGACAGACAGGCTGAATGGCGCCAGACAGAGGAAGAAAGAGAACTAAGAATTAAAAAAAATCAGGAAAATCTCCGAGAGATAATGGATCCAATGAGGAGTAAGAACATAAGGATCATAGGAATTCCTGAGAATATGGAAAAGGAAAATGGAGCAGAAAGTATGCTTAATGAAATTATTGAAGAGAACTTCCCAAATCTAGGGATCAATGGAGAAATGTGTGTAGAGGAGGGTTTTAGATCTCCTAGATTTGTCAATGTAAAAAGACCTACTGCAAGGCACATAGTAGTAAAGTTGGCAAATAGGAATGATAAGGGGAGAATACTCAGGGAAGTAAGGAAAAAAAAAGAGAATAACCTATAAAGGAGCCCCTATCAGACTGTCAGCGGGTTTCTCTACAGAAACCCTACAAGCTAGGAGAGAATGGAGTGATACATTCAAAGCTTTAAAGGATAAAAACCTTCAGCCAAGAATACTCTATCCAGCAAGAATTTCCTTCAGATATGAGGGAGAAATTAAATCTTTTCCAGACAAACAAAAGTTAAGGGAATTTGTAACTAAAAGCCCTCCATTACAAGAAATCCTCAAGAAGGCTCTCATACTTGAAAAAAGAAAAAAGGGAGAAAGGGGACACAATCCACAAACTAGGGAGACCAATGGATAGAACCAGAACAAAATAGCAAATATTCAATTATAGCATTAGGGTAAAGGTAAGGAAACTACCAAAACAAGGACGATCTTAGCACTCTAACTACAAATTAATAAGACGAGTTGGAACAAAAAATGAAAATAATTATTTAGGAGGGGAAGAGCAAAGGGTCTAAATCAGTATTGGTCAAGTAGGTAAGAGACCACCAGAGAATAGACTATATTATACACTAGATTCTAAATACAAACTTCAAGGTAGACACTAAAATAAAGTACAGAACAGAGTCACAATCATAAATAAGGAAAAATCTAAGAAACGCAGCATAAGAAATTGCAGTATTAAATGGGTAGTCTAAAGCAAACAGGAAAAGAAACATAGGAAAACAAGATAATGAGCAACAGATTGACAGCATTAAGTCCACATGCATCAATAATCACTCTCAATGTGAACGGATTGAACTCTCCAATAAAAAGACATAGAGTGGCAAAATGGATTAAAGAACACGATCCAACAATTTGTTGCCTCCAGGAAACACACCTCAGCCCCAAGGACAAACACAGACAGGGTGAAGGGGTGGAGGACAATACTTCAAGCAAATAGCAAGGAAAAAAAGGCAGGTGTTGCAATTCTCATATCAGACCAAGTGGATTTCAAAATAAGACAGGTAAAGAGAGACACAGAGGGACAATATATAATGATCAAAGGGACACTTCATCAAGAAGAAATAACGCTTATAAATATCTATGCACCCAACACAGGAGCACCAAGATTCATAAAGCAACTATTAACAGACCTAAAGGAAGATGTTAAAAACAACACAATAATAGTAGGGGACCTCAACACCCCGCTCACATCAATGGACAGATCATCCAGACAGAAAATCAACAAGGAAATAGTGGAGCTGAATGAAAAACTAAAACAACTGGACTTAATAGACATATATAGATCACTCCACCCTGAAAGAGCTGAATACACATTCTTCTCAAGTGCACATGGAACATTCTCTAGGATAGACCATATGTTGGGAAACAAGGCAAGCCTCTACAAATTAAAAAAAAATTGAAATAATAACAAGCATCTTCTCAGATCATAGTGCTATAAGGCTAGAAATTAATTACAAGAAAAAAGCTGAGAAAGGCACAAAGATGTGGAGACTAAACAACACACTATTGAACAAGCAATGGATCATTGAAGAAATTAAAGAAGAAATAAAAAAATACCTGGAAACAAATGAAAATGATAGCATGCCATACCAACTCATATGGGATACAGCAAAAGCTGTATTAAGACGAAAATTCATTGCAATACAGGCACATCTTAACAAACAAGAAAAATCCCAAATAAGCAACCTTAAAGCACACCTAACTGAACTAGAGAAAAAAGAACAAATGAAGCCCAAAGTCAGCAGAAGGAGAGAAATAATAAAAATCTTAGCCGAAATAAATACTATTGAAACGAAAAAAGCAGCAGAAAGGATCAATGAGACAAAGAGCTGGTTTTTTGAGAAGATAAATAAAATTGACAAACCACTAGCCAGACTTACAAAGAAAAAAGGGAGAAAGCTCAAATAAACAAAATCAGAAATGAGCGAGGAGAAATAACAACAGACTCTGCAGAAATACAACAGATTATAAGAGAATACTACAAAAAACTATATGCCAACAGAATGGATAACCTAGAGGAAATGGATAAATTCTTGGACTCCTACAATCTCCCAAAGCTCACTCAAGAAGAGGCAGACAATTTGAACAGACCAATCACAAGGAAAGAGATTGAAACAGCAATCAAAAACATCCCAAAGAATAAAACCCCAGGACCAGATGGCTTTCCTGGGGAATTCTACCAAACTTTCAGAGAGGATTTAATACCTATCCTTTTCAAGCTATTCCAAAAAATTAGGGAAGATGGAACACTTCCTAACACATTCTATGAGGCCAACATCATGCTGATACCAAAACCTGACAAGGACATCACGAAAAAAGAGAACTACAGGCCAATATCACTGATGAACATAGATGCAAAAATTCTAAACAAAATTTTGGCAACCAGAATTCAGCAATTCATCAAAAGAATCATACATCAGGATCAGGTGGGATTCATACCATGGACACAGGGATGGTTCAACATCCGCAAATCAATCAACGTGATACACCACATCAACAAACTGAGGAATAAAAACCACATGATCATCTCAATAGATGCAGAGAAGGCATTTGACAAGATCCAACAGCCATTTATGATAAAAACTCTGAACAAAATGGGCGTGGAAGGAAACTACCTCAACATAATAAAGGCCATATATGACAAACCCATAGCCAACATCATACTCAATGGGCAAAAACTGAACCCCATCCCCCTGAAAACAGGAACAAGACAAGGATGCCCTCTATCACCACTCTTATTTAACATAGTACTGGAGGTCCTGGCCAGAGCAATCAGGCAAGAAAAAGGAATAAAAGGAATCCAAATAGGGAGGGAAGAAGTGAAACTCTCGCTGTTTGCAGACGACGTGATCTTATATGTAGAAAACCCCAAAGAATCCATTGGAAAACTGTTAGACGTAATCAACAACTACAGCAAAGCTGCAGGGTATAAAATCAATTTGCATAAATCATTAGCATTTCTATACTCCAGTAATGAACCAACAGAAAAAGAACTCAAGAATACAATACCATTCACAATCGCAACAAAAAGAATAAAATACCTTGGGGTAAATTTAACTAAGGAAGTGAAGGACCTATATAATGAAAATTACAAGGCCTTTCTGAGAGAATTGGATGACGACATAAGGAGATGGAAAGACATTCCATGTACATGGATTGGAAGAATAAACATAGTTAAAATGTCCATTCTACCTAAAGCAATCTACAGATTCAATGCCATCCCAATCAGAATCCCAATGACATTCTTTACAGAATTAGAACAAAGAATCCTAAAATTCATGTGGGGCAACAAAAGACCCCGAATTGCTAAAGCAATCCTGAGAAAAAAGAACAAAACGGGAGGCATCACAATCCCTGACTTCAAAACATACTACAAAGCTACAGTAATCAAAACAGCATGGTACTGGTACAAAAACAGGTGCACAGATCAATGGAACTGAATTGAAAGCCCAGAAATAAAACCACACATCTATGGACAGCTTATCTTTGACAAAGGAGCTGAGGGCATACAATGGAGAAAAGAAAGTCTTTTCAACAAATGGTGCTGGGAAAACTGGAAAGCCACATGTAAAAGAATGAAAATTGACCATTCTTTTTCACCATTCACCAAAATAAACTCAAAATGGATTAAAGACCTAAAGGTGAGACCTGAAACCATAAGGCTTCTGGAAGAAAACGTAGGCAGTACACTCTTTGACATCAGTATTAAAAGGATCTTTTTGGACACCATGCCTTCTCAGAGAAGGGAAACAATAGAAAGAATAAACAAATGGGACTTCATCAGATTAAAGAGCTTCTTCAAGGCAAATGAAAACAGGATTGAAACAAAAAAACAACGCACTAACTGGGAAAAAATATTTGCAACTCATATATCTGACAAAGGCTTAATATCCATAATATATAAAGAACTCTCGCAACTCAACAACAAAACATCAAACAACCCAATCAAAAAATGGGCTGGAGACATGAACAGACATTTCTCCAAAGAAGATATACTGATGGCCAATAGGCACATGGAAAGATGCTCATCATCGCTGATCATCAGGGAAATGCAAATCAAAACTACACTAAGATATCACCTTACACCCATTAGAATGACAAAAATATCTAAAACTAATAGCAACAAATGTTGGAGAGGTTGCGGAGAAAAAGGAACCCTCATACACTGCTGGTGGGAATGCAAACTGGTGCAGCCACTATGGAAAACAGTATGGAGATTCCTCAAAAAATTAAAAATAGAACTACCATACGATCCAGCCATCCCACTACTGGGTATTTATCCAAAGAGCTTGAAGTCAGCAATCCCAAAAGTCCTATGCACCCCAATGTTTATTGCAGCACTGTTTACAATAGCCAAGACGTGGAAGCAACCTAAGTGTCCAGCAACAGAAGAATGGATAAAGAAGATGTGGTACATATATACAATGGAATACTACTCAGCTGCAAAACAGAACAAAATCATTCCATTTGCAATAACATGGATGGACCTTGAGAGAATTATGTTAATAGAAATAAGCCAGCGAGAGAAAGATAATCTGTGTATGACTCCACTCATATGAGGAATTTAAAATTATGGACTAAGAACAGTTTAGTGGATACCAGGGGAAAGGTGGGGTGGGGGGTGGGCACAAAGGGTGAAGTGGTGCACCTACAACATGACTGACAAACATTAATGTACAATTGAAATTTCACAAGATTGTAACCTATCAATAACTCAATAAAAAAAAAACTGCACACACACCTCACAGCGTTATTGGGAATCAAGAACTTTTGGTGTAACAGTAAAGAAAATTCACATAAAATCAAACGAGTTAAATAAAATTCCTATAATCTTACATTTGATTTAGAAATACAAGTATGAACTCATAAGGTATTTTTCTTTTTCAAATAAAAATAAATATGTATTTCCCAGCTCTGTGGAAATATGTATTTTAACTGAGAATACCTAGAAGCAATGAAAACCAAGTAGTAATCACCCTTAGCATGCAGACTTTAGTCTCCAGGTCTCAGCAGAAAATATATGAGATGATTCTAGACTATTTTATTGTACAAGAAAACAAAAACGCTAACCGAGACAACCAAAGAAAAGTGAAAAGGGCCCAGTGACCAAATGAAATAATTCTTTTTGGCCAAAGATGGGACAATTTAAACATCAAAAAGAATAATGTTTGCAAAGTGTTGAACTATATCAAGGAAGTTAAAATTCCTGAGTCCATAGTGACAGCAAAAATCCAGCATTGGTCACATTGGAGATTGCTGGAAGACTAAACCATTATTCTGAAAACTGGTAAATAAATGGAAGTATCAAGCATTTATCTGGACTTTCCTGTACAAACTACCTTTTGGGGATACCAACCAATTGATGGTTGAAAGTTCTTACTTATGAAATAATTCCAGCTAATAAATGCAGGAGGAATTACTGTGCTAGAGGATCGCCATTTTGCAGACCTAATAAGATGATGAACCTGGCAATGATCATCAACAGCTGCCAAATCCATTGGGTAGAAGGTTGATGAGACATTTCTTACTGGGTGGATCAGGCTGACATTACCTGAGCCACGGATGAATCTTCACATCCCAAAAGGAAAGGTGGCTGCCTTCCAGTGCTCCTGGTGGACAGTTATGGGAAAGACACAGGACCAGCTGGGACATCATTCTGCAAAAAATCCAGATCTGATCAAGACTCTAGATCTATTATCAACTCACACAAAACAAGATAGAGAAACAGCATCACAGAGTCAGCAAATCCAGAATGTGGAAAATTCTACAGGACAAATGACTGTCTCTTCAACAAATAAATAACAAGGGATAAAGGAAGGAGGAGGAACTTTTGGTTGAGATACAGTGCACAGTGTTTCATTTCCTTTTTTTTTAAACTATGAAAAGAATCAGGGAAATTTAAGCACTGACTGGATATTTAGATGACGTTAAGGAATTATTTTTCACATTGCTGTGGTGATAATGGTAAATGGTTATGTTTTTTAAAGTAGCCCATTTCTCTTAGGAATACACAGTTAAACGTTTATTAGTGAATTGGTATAGAATCTGGATTTTCTTTTAAATATTTTGGGGAGGAATAAAAGCAGAGATGGAGAAAGTGGGGTATAAGTGAAACAAGAAAAAAAATTGCAGTTTCATGCTTACCCTCGATTTCCCTAATCTAAATATCTACTCTCCACAGGTATAAATAAATGTGTTCTTAATTCTATCAGAGACTAAGAACTACATACGGTTTTGTGACAATAATTTTAGTTTTAGATTTAAGACCATTTAAGACATTTCCTAATGTCGTTCGCGCGCCCCCTCACGCACGACGGATGGGTGAAAGCAACAGCCGCCTCCAACCCTCGGTCTCCTGCGGGGCAGCAACCCCACTGCAGCCTCCATCACCGTGCTGCTCCCCGACCGCCGAGCCGGGCAGGGGCTGCCGTCTTCAGGGGCCACACTTGGAAGGACAGAAACCCAACCACCTGACCACCCCAGGTCGTGGAGTCTCCCCTACTTCCAGCCACGTCTCGAGGGCTCAGAGCAATGTTTGCTGCTCATTTTCTTGGCATCTGATGGCCTGTACTCGCCAGCTTAGGTTGGAGGTTCCATGTAGACGCCTCTCCCTGTTCCTTCCTGAGAAGCCTCCTGCCCTCTCCCGGGAGAACTTTCGGCCATGTCCTTTTCCTGAAAGGCTCCTGACCTGATGAATTGGTTGAGACAGTCTCTCTGCCTTTGTGACACAGGGGAAAACGTGGACTTCCCTCTCACTCTAACAACGAACGCGTCATTGTCCATAAACCTGAGCCATCTGAAATTGTTACAACCAGAGAGAAGGGGCTTCTAAAGACTAGGGACCAGTCAAAATGCCAAAGATGCATCACCTGTTCAGCACAAAGGACCTGTGTGTGTTTCAAGGCAGTGGGCAATCAGTGGTTAGGACACTATTAGCCAGTGGCTGTCTTGTTCATGGTGACCTGTCACCCTGCCGAGGGACACAGGATGGTGTCATTGAGCTGGCCTGAGCTTTGGAATCAAACAGATGTTGGTTGGATTCCAAATCAGCCTCTTACTAGATATTTTGATTTGGACGGTAACTATTGATGGCCAGGCCTCTGGTCCCTCCTCTGTGAAGCATCTCAGTAACCCTACTTCACTGGATTGCTGTGAAACGCCGTACAAGCCCTGAGCACTGAGCGCGTGTGTGGGAGCCCTGGTGAGGTTCTTTGTGAACTCCAAAAGCGTTACTTTGTCAGCCAAAGTGGACTTTTCTGGAACATCACGTCCATTCTCAAAGCAAATACTTTATTCATCTTCTCATCTTGTTCCAGAAGTCTCCTTCTATCTTTTTGGGTTTCCGGCCTGGCCCTCCAACCCTAAAAGCCTTTGGCCCCAGTGCCCTTCTGAGTTCAGGGTTCTTCCGTTCAGCAGATCACATGGCAGCAGCGCCCTGGTCACTTATCTCGATAAGGCACCGTGGGAGGGAAAGCTCTGGCGGGGACGGTCGCATTCGCCACACTGGTGCAGAATGAGGGAGGGCAGTTCGAGGGGTCTGCAGTTCTCTACTCATCTGAAAATGATGAACGATTTCCTGCCAAGGCCGAGCAAGTTGCTAATTAATGATCTGGCAATGGCACCCGCTGTCCGCTGCCCAGTTCATTTGTCTTCCCTGTGTGGACAGATTAAGGGCTGGAAATACAGTCTGGGGCCCTTGCTCGTTCCGCGGGTGTCTCGTTTTCTGTTGTTTTAAGGCCTGGCTGCTTGGAGTAGGTGCTAGTCGGGAAGGGTGAAGGGCGAGTGTGCTTCACAGGAGTTCCCAGGCATGTCGGGGCAGAAGGAGGGCAAGGGGTAACGTTCGTGAGTGTCCATCAGGGACCAGGAATGTACAAGTTCCTTAACAGTTCTTATTCCGATTAATCCCCAGGCAACCTTAGGAGGGAGATGAGGTGGGAAGGATTGCTCCCATTTGGAGCTGAAGAAAGTGATGTTCAGAGAGGATAAGTAATGTGTTCAAGGCCACAGAGCTAGCAAGTGGTTCATACGAGATTTCAACATAATCAGTTTGATTCCAAAGCCATTCTATGTAACCCCTGTACCACACACTCCCAAACAAAGCCAATATCTGCAGAATCTAAGCAATATGTTGTTTGGAGATACGATTATGGGTACAATATACACAAAATCCTGGATTTCATGAAAGGAAGGGCTGGGACCCGGAAAGAACACAAAGATAGCTTTTCAAGCTGCGTAGCAGTTCATGGCTGTTGCTCTTTGTATTGGGCTTCATCACTGACATATGGTACATAAAATATGTATCAAATAATATAGAAAAGAAAAGATCTAATGCCTTCTTCAAATCCTAAACAAATGCTCTCATGAGCCAGTAATTTTCACCAAAAATAAGGTAAAGACAAATCCACTAGTCAGAATTAGTGTGCAGAATGCTATACTAGGCGCTTTTAGAGATTAGAAACAAAAAGAAATATAAAATAAACTTCCTGTTTGCATGATACAATATGCTAAGGAAGCTAGGCTGAGGTATGTGAAAAATACGCATCATTTTAGAGACTTTATTGAGATCATCTGGCCTTTGGTCTATTTTACAAGGATTTTTCTCCAGTCTAGAGAGAGGATGCTCAGAAAAGACCACGATTCCAACCCCACTCTTAGTGTTGCACATTGCAGGCCTGTGGTCCGGGGCCTGACTCCCGCCAGCCCGGTCAGTGCTGCTGTCTGCCCTTTGGAGAGCTGCTGGGACAATCCACTCTTGTTGCCCGGGCGTCAGCAGCCATGGGGCTCAAGGAGACCACTTGGGGTGGAGTGGCACCTGTGTCCCTCTCTGCTTCTTAATTCCTTTCACAATGGAAAGGTAAGCCTCCTCAGGACAGACTCTTTCCAAAGATAAATGACAGCCGATGTCATTCACGGTCACCTGGGACATTTCCCTGTTGCAAACACAAATTTGACCCGCTGGAAGGGTGGGTCCTAGAAGGCAGGCACATCTCCCAGTGCCTGGCATGGAACCTTGCTCACAGACAGGGACAAACATATGAAATCATTGAAGTGCATCCCCTGTCTCAAGGATTTCAGTGCCCACTCCCCTGGGCCTGGGCTCTGCAGACCACGCCCACCCTCTGGATTTCTGCCAGGCCCTTCCCTGTCCTCCACCATCACTAGCGTCTCTCACATCAGACTGTTTCTCCCCCTGAATGGAATAAGCAGTATCTCAGCAGCTGGGGGAAAGTGTTCGCGGCTCATGAGTGACGAGCAGCAATGGCTGTTCAGGACTCCAGCACTTCCCACACTGGGCACAACCCGCAGATAGGACCCGTCTTCCCATTGGAGAGAAAACCGGCTGCTGAATATTGCCTTTAATTGAGCAAACTTTTATTGGTACTTAAATCGTGGCACCAAAATACATTTCAACTGATTTAAGTCCAACACCATAAAGGAGAAATTACAGCACTGAAACATTCCCTCATCTATCACAGTAGGATGAATTTAGATTACTACTCAATCTATAGTTCTCTTTTTCCTAGGCTTTGTTGCATACAATTTTGTGCAGTTTTTCAACATTAGATAAAATTTTTTAATTTATTAGGGGAAAAAAATCAGACTTCAAACCAACAAATGTCATCAAATCTACTGAGAGCACCGACCATTAGGTTTTGTGCTAATTAAAGAGCCACACTGATCACATTGATTGAAAGCTTTGCCAGTGAAACTTACAGTCAACAACGTGCTTCAAATAAAAGTCAAAGTAGTGTCCCAATCATTGATTTCAAACAAGTAGATTTTATGTTTAGAAACACTGAAAAAGGATTTGTAAGTAAATACAGAAGGAACAAAACATCACTGCATCAATCCAGAAAGACTTAAAAAAATATTTTGAGAACAAGAAGAAATACTATTTAGTCAACTTTGTTGTTCTTTCAGCTGCTTAAATCTCACAGTATCTGCAAATATAGCTGAAAGATGCTAACTCTCGAAAGCCTATATTTCTAGGCATTTCCCATTGACTGTATTGGAATTTTGCATGTTATGTTTTATGGATAGCATTCTGCTTCACTTTTCCATCTGAATAAACTGGACAGTTCCCACTCTGAGTGGCCATTCACTTGATCCTAGGAGGCGTGGTGACAGGGACACCACAGTGAGAGGAACAAAGTCAGAACTCTTAACACATGCATCACAAAGTCACCCAACTTTAAGTCACAAGATGGAAAAGACGTTGATTCAGTTTTGCACCAAAGCTTACAGGATATTATCACTCGAAATTAGTGGAAATGGCAACTAATGTAAAAGTTAAGGTGAATGATCCAAGCTGACTGACTTACTGAATCCCGTACAACCTTCATGCTGAATCTCCCTACTAATAGACTTGGTGATGAAAATCCTTGTCTACTACTACTCCACAAGTCAGTAGAGGCACGGTTCTCATGGGAAGCTAATCTCAGTTGCTAGGGAGCACAGAATGGCATATGGTCTCCACGCAGTTCTGCCAGTACATCCTAATCTCAATCTACAACGCTCTATGGGTCTTCCTTGATAATCACCACTAGAGAAGTTTAATTTTGTCACTATCTTCCAAAAGAGTCCATGCCAATAAAAAGGAGGCCAAATTCCCTTGACCTCAAAAGAAAATTAAGCCCAAGATTCACCCTGCCTTCCCTCTCTGGGGTGTAAGATTAGTACCAACACACAGTGTAACGGTCTATTGCTTTATTGGAGGGGGGAGGGGTTATACCTTAGTAGGGAAAGAAATCAATTAAAGGGCTACAAATGCAGGGAGCAATAATGTGAAAACAGTAATGCACAAAACGAGTAACTGTGATCATTTTCTCAAGATGACTTGATTTGTGGAAGAAAAACTTTAATTACTATTTCAAACAAAATCCACACGAAGTATAAATTGGTCTCAATAACGTTAGCAGAGAATATGTTCTAGAAAGTATCACTAACTGGATGTAAAATTCTGGGAGCAATATAATAGAACAGTCCCAGATGGTTAGGCTGAGGTCAGCACCTAATGAGGATGAAAGCTTTGTCTGTGGGGAATTTTGGACAATACCTGGAGAAATATTACAGCAGGCATAATCAAATTGAATTGTTTTCACCAAGTGTTCTAATGTTTCATATAAAAGTTTTTTCCTACATGCACTTCAGTTTCACAGAATACTAAACACAGGAGAGAACACTCATGTGAGATATCTAACTCCTTGATATAATAACGCATACAATTCAACACGCTCACACTATCATCACACGTAGGGCTCTCTGCAACCACAAGGTGATGGCTATGGAAAGCATGGACCCAGGATCAATATCTAGAAAGCAGCCACTGCCTCCTTTATGTGTGTTACCTTTTGGCATTTTTTCTTCATTTTCTCAACTGACTCTGCTACTGTTACTGCCTCTTAGCAAAACTGGTAAAAACAAAATCATAATCATCAGAGTCCTGAACATAGGACTCTGGCAACCAAGATGTTTAAAACCTTCTATCTTCTGGAGCAAAGATAGCACTGTGGGATATTTAGAACTCTGAGAGACAAATGGTGGTCACATATTTTCCTGGCTTAAAGACTCTTGTGACTTTCCCAATCAGGTCATTATAACAGTTCCTGACTGAAGTTTATTTGAAAGCTACCACAAGAAAATTCTGCTCCTGGAGTGATATGAATAGTCCAATAAGTTCTCTCTGATTACTTTCCATTCATTGAATACCCACAGGCATTGAACAGTGTGACATCAGGGCCAGAACCTGGCATCAGGTCACAAATTCCACTCTCACAAATAACATCTTTTGCAGTAGCACCATCTTTCATGTAGAATTGGTCCATAACTTCTGGGTCAAGCTCATGCATCAGTATTTCCAGGGTCTGATCTGGCTAATTGATGACCTGAGTCTCTGGGAAACCCAGACTGTACAAGTACCAACAGTCGGAATTCACACATCCCGGACAATAGGTTGCTCCATTTGGGAAAATTGCATTAAGAAGCTAGTTATTCCTGAAAATTCCAGTGTATGTACCCTTGGAGAGAAGCCTTCATGAAATCCTTAGGAAAATAAAAGATTTTAATTGAGTCAAACCCACTGTAATCCCTGGCAAGCTTCAACAGGGGATCCAGTGCTTTCAGCAGAGGTGGTTCCACATGTCTTCAAAATGAAACTTCTCTTGGAGATAAACATGCTACTCGGAGCCCACAGCTTGCTGCTTGGCAGTTTTTGTCACACTTATAATTGAACACAAAACATCCTTCAAATGTATGTCCCACTGGGATCTTGGGATGGTGTGGAGGTTCCCAGATCCTTGGTTTGCAACTGTTTGCTGCTGGGAGAACCAAACCTCCAGCAGCTTCTTGGTCCCTTAGAAAACATGGGTCACTTCCATCACCATGAGACTAGCAAACAATCAACAACCACAGAAAATAAGCTAAATTAAACCTCTTCTCCCATTGCTGCCTCTGCCACCAATTATTCCAACTACGTTACTAAAGTTCAGGCTTCTTTTTTTCTATAATTTTGTATTAAATTTTTTTGAAAAAAAGGATTAACAAAATTTTCCCAGTTTTTTTTTTTTTTTTTTTTTTGAGGGGGGAAGGAGATGACAGTTGAACCTGACTCTGTTGGAAACAGAGGCAGATACAGTTTGGTATCTTATGGTCCACCATTTCCCGTTAGAGAGAGTAGAGATAGCAGCTAGCCAGTGTCTGTGTACGCCAGTACTTAGTACTGTGTAAGCCAGGATTTCTAATATTAAGTGACCCAGCCAAGGTCACACAAATAGTTCGGACTGGGTCTTCTCATTCCCAGTTCAGCCCTCCTTCCTCACCACCTGGACATACTGCAGCCCCATCCTAAATGTAATACCCTTTCAAACACCAAATGCACACAACTGACACAGCCTGCGAACCCTTGTTATACCAGCGTTCACACCTGCCTATGCAGAGTGGGATGGAAAACAACAGGGCACCTGCTCCCTCCTGACTGTGACATGGACACGGCACATGTGGAGCCTCAGTCCTCACCTGTGAGGAGGAGGCAACCATTCCCACCTCACAGATATCTGCATTTTCTTGTACTTTCCACCCCACACCCAACAGTGGCCATTCTCTCTCCTTTTCAACTCCTCCTTTCACCCCAACCAAGCATGGCTCACAGGGCCTTCGCGTGGGTCAGGCCTCATGGGCCTGAGGCCCCTAGACTCCACGAGGAGCAACACCTGCCCTCTGCCACAGAACTCCCTCTGACAAGACAGACCAGGGCCTGGCATGGAAACAAGTATGTGTGACTCCCGGAAGTGAGGACTTGATGCCCTGCCCCAAACAAGAAGAGTTGGTCAGGATGTCTTTCCCCGTGTTCAGCTTTGTAGCAGAAGTCGCAGCTCAGAGAAGAGGGTTCAGGGAGTGACGTGTCTTTCCCTGTTTCACTGATCAGCCTCCACTCCCGGCTGAGGAATGGGGTGAGGCGAGGTGAGAGGTATAGGGCCAAAGAGTTGAGATTGCGCCTTTCAAGAACTTACTGCAGCCTCTTTTGGTTTGCCAGAAATTAGCCTAATCAATTTCACTTTTTTTTTTCCCCCAGGTAAATTGTGCCAAGAGAGTTGCTAACCTGGCACACAAAAGTTTGCTCTTTGATTCCTTTATGAGTATTCACCCTAGCACACAACTTCATTTTTTCTAATATGCCCATCATGCAATCAACTAATGAGAAAAGAATCTAAAGGGGTGGTGAATCATTACATCTACCAAATGCTGGGCTGTCTGGATAGTTTCTCAAGTGAGGACTAAGCCCGTGTTTGTGCAGTCTATGAGTTTCAGGTGTGTCGGAAGGAGATCTTGATCTATTTTTAGATCAGGTAATTCTGGGTTTTTTAATAATTCAAACTAGGCAGAAAAAAGTCTTGAATAATCATTTTGTAACAGCATCACTGCCAAGCCAGGGGGCAATGACAGCTTCCCAGAAGTATTTATCGTATCTGCCCAAAATTATTCTTATCTGTCCCAAATTAAGGAAAGTTTCGATTTCAGAGCAATTTAGAGAATAAACAATGCCCTGACCTTTGGCAAGGAAAATTTGAGTTGGTCCTTCTCCATTTCTTCTGTTAACCAAAATTCTCTCCACTTTGAATTTTACAAGGGCCAGAGACCACTCCAGAGAACCCAAACCAATCTCCACTTATCGATGGGATGGAGACAGCATCAATCACACGACGGAGGAAATCTCCAATCTCCCTTACTCCTGTTCAAGCACATGTGACGCTCCTTCTAGGTCCACACACTGTGTACCAACACTGGGGGCCTTCAGCGGGGGATAAGAACAATGTCCTCCTTCTAAAAGCTAGGAGTCTGGTGAGAAAGCAGGCACAAGATACAAAGCCCCTGGGATGTGGACCAAAAATCATGGGCGTCCATGGGGGATGACTAATGAGATCTGGAAAAGCTTTTGGGGGAGATGAGATTAGATCTGCACCGCTCAACACTGAGATGGTGGATTTGGGGAAAATTTTTTCGTGGAAGTAAAATAGGCGGGAAATGTTCAAAGAATAACTCAATGTAGTAGAAATGTGGGGTGTAGAAATATTGAAACGTCCACAGCCCAGGAAGAAATGTTTTCCAACCAACATCCCTGACCATCACTGCATCCCCAAGTCTGGGGCACCTAGAAAGAACACCAAAATTGCTAGCAACCATGATCTTCTAGACTCCTCTCACTGCAGTGTTGATCCAAAAGTACCTGCTAGTCTCATCTGACCATTTACAAAGCAATTTTCAGGCACCTGTCAGTGGCTCAGTGGAGATACTGCAAGATAGAGGTATGCTTCCTGAAGTCAGAGCACAATATCAAAGAGGTTTAGTGCCAAGTCATGAATTGCAAAGAGAAGCTGCACTGATCCAGACAGAGTTACCCAAACAAAGGTATCAGCTAGGGGCGCTCAAGGTCTGCCCAGGGTGTTTCAGAAAGGCTTCAGGTTTGCTGTGGGGCTCCTGCGCCTGGAACTACTCCTAAGAGTCTTCTGCCTATGAGGCAAACATGGTGAAAAGCCTATTATAATTCTTTTTCTAAAGGAAAGCAAACACATTAAAATAAGTTCTTATGTAATTCATGATAAAGCAGAATTTGTGAAACAGAATTCATGTGGACATGTTACTTGAGTAAGAAATTTACCAAGTAATAAGTTTAATTTTATGTCCCAACCAAAGTTTTGTCTTATTTTCAAATAGCGGGCTATTTCTTAGTCATTTCCAAATGCTAACTCAGTGAGCTAAGTTTCTTTTAGTATAGTGTCATTTTCATGTTGTATTCCCTATTATTTTTGAAGGTGAAGCTGTCAATACATGAATCGCTCAGCGAACTATATGTTTAAGAATAATTTATATCAATAACCAGGTGACATTAGTTGAGAAGATGCATATACTGCTGCTGTATTTATGACTGTCAATGTTTGAATAACTAACTTTAATATCTTAAATTATTACATTAGATTGACTAGTTTTATAAGAAGATCAAAGTGTACAACTCATCATTCTGTAGGCCCTTGATAATATTTAATTTTCCCTCAATGTTATGCAGAAAAATTGTTCTAAATTCATTATAGAAAGTTATATACCATTTACCATTATGAAGGAAGATGAGAACAATGTGACATTTTTTGTAAATGTTTTCCAAATGTCCAGAATCATGATACTATATGAAGAAGTCATTATTTATTATATATAGTAATACAAATATTTTATTTGCATCATTTAGGACTGAGTTTGTTTGCAAGTAACGGAAGACCCGACAGTGCTGGCTTATTTGTCCATAGTAAGAAGCAATGTGTGCAACACAGCCCACAGCTAGTATGGAGGCTGACAGTGTCACAAGGATCCAGGCCCCATCTGTAGTCCCAACCCACCAACCTTAGTATGAGGTTTCTGTACCATAAATACAGGAGAGCTGCTGTGCTCCCAGGCACTGTGTCCACCTTCCAAAATGGAAGACAGATGATGGATGGTGGGGTGAAGGACAGAGGGCACAAGCCAGGCTTGTCTGGTCATCAAAAATACATCTATTTTTTACTGTAAACTCCACATAGTTACTTGTGTTTCTATCTGAACAGCCCTAATTGGGTAAAAAATATTATTCAGACTTACAAAAATGTTGCAACAATAGTACAAAGAACTTCCCCTCAACTTCACTCACACCACACCCTCCTGCTTTTCCTCCTGATGATCTGGAAACTTCTCTGCCTTCTTGGCAAGTTCATCCTCCTCTACTTAAACTTGGAATGTTGGAGCTCCTCAAGGCTGCCTCTAGACCCATCCTCTTCTCCATCTACACTCTTTCCTCAGATGAACTTGTGTGCACCCATGGCTATTACCACACACGGCGTGCCAGGTGGCTTGGGCCAGACCACTCCTCTGATTTCCACATTTTTGTCTGTATATTGTCTTTGATATATCCTGTAATATCCAATTGTCTACATAATATTGGCTCTTAAATGTCTCAAATATTTCTCCAACTAAAGTCACAAACAGAACTTATTTTCCCCACCCAACCCACACCTGTTCCTCTCATGTTCTGGTGTTTTCTATCTCACTGAATTTTACTATAGCCCATCAAGTAGTGTGAGCCAGAAATCTTGTAGCCCCATTTGACACCTCTCCGATTCATATTTCACACCCCACGTCAAATAGCCCTTTCCTCAGGAAGACTTCCCTGACCTCCCTAACGGACAAATCTCCTAGAACTGGCCTTCCCACCTTCGCTGCACCTCTCAGAGTTATGATTTTATAATTATTTGTATGGCCACCTAATCAGCATCTGTCTCCTCAACTAGACCACAAGCTGGGTGAGGGAAGGACTCTGCTCCTGTGCGACAGCCTCACCTCCTAACTCATTATCTCCAATGGTCAGTGCTCAGTAGGTATTTATGGAATGAATACTTCAACAGGCACCTTTCCAACATCTGCCTTTGTCCTGAAACATCTGGATTCCCTTCCTCTCCTTGGCAGATCATTTAAGGGAGAGAAGACCAGTTCACTTCCCCCTTGTTGAATCACCCCTACGTATTCTTGACAGATTTCACAGGTCGAACAGATCCAACTTCTCTAGTTCAAGCCAAAACTCTTTCTTGCATTACCAATATTCCGGAAATTGAGGTCCTCAGATTTGGTAAATGAACTTGACCTTGGTAAAGATTTAGTAGTCCTTGTTCAAGCTGATAGTGGGGATAGCAGAGCATGCACACACTTGGAGGGAGAATATCTCCAGGGACGGGCACAGGGGATTCAAAGCCCTGAGGCAGGACCTCACCTGGCATATTGAGGCAGCTCGAGGCCAGCAGTGGAGTGTGGGGAGAAGAGGCTTTTACTCTGAGATGGGAAGCGTGTGGAGGTGTTCCAACAGAATAGCAGCATGAGCCTACTTACATTTTAAAAGAATCATGGTAGCTACTACATGGAGAGCTGCCTGTAGCCGGTTGAGGGCAAGGGAAGAATTAGGGAGAGAAGTGCTACTACCTATTGTCCTCCACTTTCTGGTCTGCAATTGGTGGAAGCTGTTCCCTTGAATGGATCTGGAAAGAGAGGGCTTATGGGAGAATGGGGTGGAAGAAATGGGGCAAACAACAAGGGGAGCAATTCTCTGGACAACGCAGAGGAATTCTCATACAGGACATGATAGAGTTAATCACAGGTTTCCGAGCCAGGGGGCGCTCCCAGAGAAAGGATGGTAGTGTCTCCCTTGAAGTGGGCTGGCAGACTTGCTCTGTCTCAGGCTGGAAGAGAATAATGGTTCAGCTCAGTTATGGACGGCCCCCTAAGAAGCCCTTAAGAACTAACTGCAGCTCAGACATGACTGCACCATGGCCTGCACAGCCACCCGTGCAGGGTCCAGGAGTGGAGAGGTGATGCATGGGCCCTGCAGCACCTCATGCCCCAAGCTGTTGTCCCTCTTAACCAGTCCTGGGGTCAGAGCCCTGCCAGCCTCTGCACATGATTCTTGGTCCCACCCCTATGGTCTTCACGTTTGTGGAAATTCCTCCAGGATTTTGAAAATCAGTTGAGTGGCCATGGTAAGGGGCAAGGCCTTGGGATGGAGGAAGGACTGGACAAAATACTCACCCTTCCCCTTGCCAACTGGTAATCTATGGCAGTCATCTGCCTCACAAAGGAGTCGGTGTCCCACTCTGTAAAATGGGGTCAGTTATCAGCTGACCTCAGTGAGCTGTAGGAAGTACCTAGCGTGGTACCTGACACAGAATACATACTGTATAAGATTCTGTTATTACTCAATTTCTTCTGTTTCTTCATAGGTGTTTTCATGGGAAGGGAGGTAAGGCTGTATCTGGAACTCTTACCAGGTGCTATTTCCAAGGAAATCTAAAATACATTTTTTAATCATGTAGAGCTAGTCTCTTCTTTGTTCTCTTTTTTCAACTTTTGTAGTGGCCTTAATATGCAGATTTTTTCAGACTAACTTAAGCATCTTAAAAAGTTGAGGTGATTCTGGGTTGAGAGTGTGATGGTCCTCCTGGGAAGCTGTGCAGGCCACTCGGTGAGAAGTGACCGGCATCGAGAGGAAGCGGTCAGCAGTGCCACTCACTCTGGGCCTCCGCCCACTCAGCAGGGCATTCACCACACCAGCATGAGAAGCTGAATATCCGGTAACTTGGAAACTTAGAATTCAGTTTCACGTCTGCGTCACTCTCAGGAAACCCAGACTACGTGTGTCTGTGAATGGAAGTGTCCCTTTGGTTACATGGAGAGTGGGGTGAAGGCAGGTTGGAAATAAACAAAAGACAAGCAGACCACATTGTCCTTAGGAGCTTCAGTGTCCCACAGTGGAAGGTCAGCGCTATGAGGCACAGGCTTGGTCTGTCACTGCTGGATCCCCACAGCCTGGGAAGTGCCAGCGGCCCAGGTGCTCAATGAAGTCTTCTTAGTGGCATTGTTGAATGCCAAGCCAGTAATGTGGTCTCTCCAACAGCTGGCATGACAGATTTAGGGCCTAGGTCAGTGACCGTGACAATCATTGATCCCCTTGTGCATGTAGGAAACAACGTCTGTGCTTGATTGAGAGGACTGGGCAGTGAACTCTGACTTTTTGCAAAAATCTTGGGGGAAATGACCTCTGCTCCTCGCTCCCCGATCTGTATCCCAGCTCCTGAGGATTTGACTAATTAGCATCTGGCAGGTGTCTGGGAAAAGCTGCAGGGCAGCAGTGAGGTAATGGCCCCGCACGTGCCCCACCCCCATTCCACTGCCGAAAATTCCTCCGTTCAATTGCCAGAAGGATGACTTTTTTATTTTTGTAATTCCCTTGTAGGTTCTGGCTCCAGTCACGCTTGCAGAAACTTCTGCACTCGCCTTCCCTCTCCCCCTGCCTCAACAACAGCTGTGCTCCAATTAAAGTTACTGTTCCCTCGAGAGAGAGTCGGTTCTGTCTTCTCCAGGCCCACACCGGCTGTGGCAGGAGGCAGGCTCCTCCCCCACCCGCCGCCCCTCCCACACTTGGGGCAACCCACAACCCACACTCTGGTGAGTAGTGATTTTTACCATGGTCTAGTAACAGAAAAGTTAGCTGTTTTCTCAACTTTATAATTTTCAGGTAGTGCTAAGGGGCTTTTTCATCACTTCACTGGTTCCTGAACTGTCTAGTTAGAAGGTAATTTAGATACTTGAAGTGGTTGATTTGGTTCAGACATTTGTAGTCTTGGGGATAATCAACTATAAATTGTGAAATAAAAAGCTTATGCTCAGAACTGTACAACACAAAGAGTAAACCCTAATATGAACTATGGTCTTGAGTTAGTAATAATGTATCAATATTGGTTCATCAGTTGTAGCAAATGTACCACACTAACGCAAGATGTGTGCCTATGTGGGAACTCTGCATATTATCTGCTCAATTTTTGGTAAACCGAAAACTGCTCTAAAAAAATAAAGTCTATTAATTAAAAAATAATAATAAAGGCAGGGAGGTAGTAGATGAGAGCATAGATGAAACAAGAGTAGTCAATAGTTATAATTTTTGAAGCAAGGTGATGGGTCCATAGCTGGGGGTTCATTATATTATCCTATGTCCATGATAAAGTTTTTCTTTTGGTCTTATGCTATTTCAATTACATGTCTTTTCTCATTATAAAAATAATTCATACACATTGTACACATTTAAAAAATATTGGAAAGTACCTATAATGGAGTCACTCAAAAATACCTACCGTAACATTTTGGCATGGACACATACACAAATAACAAAGCTGGGACCATACTGAAGAAGTAGTTGTGGACCCTACCGTTTTATTTTTCTAACTTAGTATGGTACCATGAACGTCTTCCCATGTCTTACAATATCTCCAAAAGCATGCTTGCTTTTTAAATAGTTGCAATAGGACTTCAAGGTATGGATACACTATAAAGTCTAGAAACTAAATACCCACCTGAATGGCCCTCATCCCATCTGGTTGAGATTGTCAGAGGTGTGAGAGCTGCAATAGGCACCAAGTCGTGTGACAGAACAGGCTGACAGCTAGAAAGTCGTTTGGCCTTGGTCCCCAGCTGGTGGTGAATTTCTCACACTTCAAGTTGTAAATGCACCTTCAGGCTATTTAACAGAGAGGAAGAGGCGCTTTGCTTCTCCAGAATGCACACAATCTCAGGTGGATTTGCTATTTACAAGACAAAAAGCGGCTGGGATTCGAGCATTTAGAGCCCCAGGGTGTGTGTAGTCGCGCTCTCTGGACTGAGAGCCGGCACTCTCAGAAGTGCCCGAGGATAAAGGCACCCACCGAAACACTCTGACCCTTCTCTCCTGCTCAAGAAAGCACCTCTGAGAGCAAAGGAGTGAGAAGAATGTCATGACAATAAAATTCACTTAGAAACTGTAGCAAATCCTTGAAATCGACCTCGCCCCCAGCTGTGACCCTGCACCACCTGGCGGGGTGGCCTGTTAGGCCCTGCCAGCCCAGGGTTGGGCCCAGTGACAGGTCTTCTCGGCTAACCACTGCCCTCCTGGAGTAGAGAATCAGGGTTAAAGTTGGCCTGCAGTGGGACCAAACAACCACGTAGATGGAATGTCCACTGGCCAGAGGGTGTTATGTTTGACTGCAGATCATACAACTGTGAGACTCCTAGATCAGATCTGGAAGAAGCAGGTTCTTACCGCATAAGCCAATCCTCCCTGAGGCTGAGCAGATATAGGCGCCAGCCCACCCAACCTTTGCCAAAGGTATTTTCTTCCACAAAGCTGGAGAGAAAAGGGGCTTAAAACTTTAAATTTGAGAAGATGTGTTTCCTAAAATCCAAGTCTCTTAGCAATATATCTGGACCTTTATCTTGGAGAGTTTATCTAATCAGACAACTGTAATATGCATTGTGACGTGAACACCAAGAAGTGAAATTGATGCGGGCTCGAGGAGTCGAAAGAAAGATTTCTTGGACTCTCAAGGTCTGGCAGTAGTGCTCTCTTATTCGGAGAATAGCATGGAGTAACATGGGGGCAGGACCCATGGGCAGTGAAGAGCTGCAATGGGTTGAGGGTAGGGCTAAATTTAAGGCATAGGTGTGTGAGTTATCTCTTTACAAGACAAAGGAAAGATTATGTTAAAAAGTCGTTAAAATGGTATCAGTGCAGGTGAGGTCTGGTTATTGGGTGGTCATATAACTTTGAATACAAATCAGATCAGATCAGGTCAGGACGTCCTGTGCTTCCCAGAGGATGATATAGATGGGTATGTAGGGCAGGACACCTTGGGCCTTTCTCCCTGGGGCAGCCTTGATCCTCACCAAAATTAGTGCTTGAGAGGGCTTTGCAATGCCAAAAGTTCCAGCTGGATTCATGAGACCTGGGTGGCCTTAGCCTTCACCTGAGCTCCCATGAGTCAGGGTCAAGGGGAGTCTTCCAGTCAACTCATCTGGGGAAGTTTCATCTATTAATTGAATTCCTGTGTCCCAGGATTTCTAAGTGCACCTATAGCAAGGTTCCCACCCTTGTGAATTGACCCATGTAAAGAGTCTCCTGGACACCCCTGAGGACCACAGAGTTGACCAGTGAATGAGTCAGCCAGAGATTGAAGTCATCGGTTCAGAAGGGCTGAGGGAGGTCGGGCGTCAAAGGACATGCAGTCATCCAGGTTTCAAGAGAAGAGAAAATGCTTCACCAAGAGAAATAGCTCCTCCTGGCTCAGAGAGAACGAGAGAAGCCAGTGGGAAGACACTCCTGCATTACAGGGAGCTATGATTGTGGATGCTTCTCAGAGGCCCTCATCTCCTCAGGTAGCACCCTGCCCACCTTAAGATGCAGAGAAAGAACACCCCATCAACATCCATCACTGTCCACTTTGAAGAAACAGGCCTCTTCTTTAAGGCTGCAATTTGGACAGATCTGTTTCATTCACCAGGATCTCAGATCTTCTTGGCGCTGAGGCCTATAGGAGTAACCCCAGCTCCAGCCAGCTCTTCGTTGGGCCTGATGGTGGCCGAGGGGACTCAAAAGTGTTACCTGCCCCAAAAGGAAATCAGTAGAAAGCTTAAAATAACAATGATAGAGACAGAGCCTGAGGGAGAAATGATGCCAGCATTCCAGCTACAGAAGCAGGGAGCAGCTTCCCGAGGGCTGTCTGCTTTCCTTCACTTGGGCCCGTCACCTCAGGCGGGTAACAGGGTAACGTTCCTGCATCCTCCAGCCAGGGACTGGGCACTTCAGAGACTAGAATTTGGAATGTTCCTCTCTTCAGGTAGACGTGGTCACAATGTGATTCCAGAGGGACCTGTGACTTGGTCAGCTGCAAGGGAAAACCATCAATGTCCTGAGAACGTTCTTTAAAGTAAGGGGTTTCTGAGAGCGCCAGGATGGGGCCATGAGAGATGAGGAGGAAGAGGTGGCCGCAGGCAAGAAATCACTGCTGTTGCCCAAATGCCCAAAGTAAAAACACTATAAAATATGTCATGTAAAGATGAAACCATTTAGAAAATAATTTAGAGAAATAATTTACAAAGAAGGTAAGACAGTTAAAACTAAGGAATTAAAGGTAGACAGGCCGTGAGACTAAACCACTTAGACAACAGCACTTAAATAATTAATCACAAGGACAAAAGATTAAACTCTGAAGAAGATTATTTATGAGTAAAATACATGAGCAAAATAAGTTTAAAAAATTAGAATAAATAAAAGAGCTGTTAAAGACCAATAAACCAAATAGACATGAATGAAATTTTTATTCAAATGAAAGTTTAAAAATATTTTTTTAAATGTCGACAATAGCAGACTAGTTAAATAAATTATGATAGATTATATGGTACAATATTAAGATACTTCTGAACTTAATGTTTTAGAAAAAGAAGCAACAATACCTAGTATGCTCCTGGCACAGTACAGGATAAAATTAAACATAGTAAAATCTCAATTTAAACACATATATATAGTCAAGACATGCAATTATGTATTCATTTAAAAATATGTGTGCACACATATGTGCATGCTTGGTTAACAGTCTGGAAGGAAATGCATTGAAATGCTAAGGGTGCCTAACTCTGCGGGATTGCTAGCCATTTAAATTGGCCACACTTTTTTGAACTTCTTACAATGAATCAGTATTACTTTTATTGCCAGAAAAAAAATGCTCTTCAAAAAAATATATCTGTAGAAAATGAGATTTTTTTTGTTGTTTTTAAGTTATTCTTTTAGAGACATTTAATTTTTACTTGAAGGAATATTATGGAAGGGGGAATAACTTCAAATGATATTCTTAATCAAATAAGAGGCTATAATGTCCATGCGTTCATTAAAAGATATTCATTCTGCATTAGTTCATGCCAAACACTCGCCTAGGTACTGGGGATGTGACAAACCAGATAAAAATCTTCTCCTCTTAAGGGTTGTATTCTAGTTGGGAGAAATATACAATAAACAAAATAGAGTGTATGTCCAGTGGTGGTAAAGACTATAGAGAAAAATAGAGCAGCGGGAGAGAGAGTTGGTTCCAGAAAGCTGCTTCATTTTCACATAGAGGGGGAAGGACAATTCCCTAAGAAGGTGACTTTTGGACAAAGACCTGAAGGAGGTGAAGGCGCCCTCCCATGGACACCTGAGGGAAAGCGTTCAGGCCGAGGGAACACTGGTACGAAGGTGTCGAGGCAGCGAGGGATGTCTGCGGTACAGCACGGAGACCTGTGTGCTGGACGGAGTAAGGGAGAGGGGAGCAGGAGATGAGGGCAAAAGGCAACTTTGGCTGTGACTGTGAGCGGGGTGAGCAGAGGGCCATCAGCTGAGAAGAACATAAACAAAGAGTCCCGGTGGCCGGGTGCTGTGCGCTCTCAGATGTACTTGTGTCAAGAACGACTAGTCCTCTCAAGGCTTGAAATGTGCGGCTTAGGGCTTCAATATGACTTTAGCTAAGGTGGACGCAAAGAATTAGGGGCTTGTAATCATTTATTTCCAGGAAATAAGTTAGTCATTCAAGGCAAAACCAATTTCAAACTACATAATTTGGAACAATAAAATATGCTAAAATAACTTGGATGAATAAAGATATAGAAATTCTAAGTGGGTAGCTTACAGCAGCCATGGGGTCAATTATGTGGAAACTACTAGAAAGCAAGTGGGGCACTCAGAACCTGAAGATCTGGAATGTTGTAAAGCTGGTGCTTTTGTCAGGTGAAATCCAGGACTTGCTGAGTTAAAGGCAGCAGGTCTCCCAAGCTGGTCATTGCAGTGAAGTTTCCAGAAATGGTCTGTGTACATCTACAGCGGCCTCACAGCTGCCAGAGCAGGACAGACAAAAATCAGCTGTTGGAGAGATTCTTTGACTAGAAGCTTCACAAAGAAGCGGAGCTGAGCTGTCCCCAGGCCTAGGTACGTGTAGCGTGGCAAGGTGGTGAGCGCCAGGGCAGCCGTGGCCTACTGAGCTTGGGAACCACGCTGGGGTCATGAAGGTAGCCGTTAACCTGACAGAGCACCTTCATGCAAACTGTCATTGCTTCTACTTCCCAGTGCATATTATAGCCACGTCTTCCAGCTAAGCCCAGAGTAAAAGACAGCTCACCAACAAGCACAGGGACACTGACCTCTAGACCTTCAGGCCTGGTGGTTTCCTCACTGGGGCCTCACTTGGCAATGGACTCCAAAAAAGAAACTCTCTCCTGCCCACCAGAACCCAGGGCCAACGCTCATTCCCCAGAATGACACAGAGCTGAAGGGGAGGAGACCTTCCCTGCCAACGTCATCATACGTCTTCCAAGGGGGATGTCTCTGGCCAGCTCGTTCAGCAGGGTAGCACAGGATGGACACCCTAAATGTAAATTCTTCATGATCTGAATGGAAGGCAGCTCCCTCAAGAGGGAGCTAGGGAAATTGGAAGAACTCGGGACCTAGAGAAATCTGTGTCATCATTTCAGTTATTTTCTCCTCATCATCATTATAGGTGGAGAACCCGTCAGGTCTAAGAAATTATAGATTGAGTCACAGATAAAACCCTTTATAAGGAAAGAGCTAATCTGCCAAATCGTCCCAGGACAACCCCTCAGCCCAGCTGTGCTTTCCCCCCTCTCTGCGAACGACTTAGGGAAAATTCCTTCTTCCGTTCATAGAGTTAATCAACACTGTCATTCTGGTGGTTTGGGCCATTTTGGTGACTATTACTAGTGGACCCAGTCTAATTATCGTACAAAAATGGATACTTTCTGCCTGGGGAGGAAGAGAGGATGTAACTGCCTAGTGCCATGGAGAAGCACACCTCAGCCTACAGGCAGGTCAACACCACACAGCTTAGAAATCATGGCAAAACACCGTACTTGACACTTTTAGGCTGGAATGTAGAGATTAATCCAGTATTATTAGGCAGTCAGTAGAGCAAGGCAATAGCATCGCAATTCACAATTGCCCCCGTGAGACACGCTGGCCTTATTTTCCCTTTCTGAGGAATGCTAACAGCCCTTTACAGTTGCCTAGCACTTTGCCATTTACAAAGAACTTCTGCATTAATTATTCCCTTTGAGACTAAGACCAACTCTGTGAGGTTGTTAAGTGACAACCACATCAGGGGAGTTAAGTGGCTTGCCAAGGGCCATGAGACTCAGAAGTGGCAGGGCCTGAACTTCTGACCCCTGGTGGAGTCACTCTAGGGAGCAGCCCTGGCCACTGGACCACCCCTGTTGCTCATGGCCTCACACTGTCAACATCATCCACCAGTGCCTGGATGTGTGCAAATGCCCTTCTCAAAGGATCAACACTGACTGGCCTGGGCCTGTGTATCCTTTAAAACAGCAATCCTCCCTGACAGACTTCCCCCACCTCCCAAAGGTGACCTGGTCGCCTGTCCTCTGTTCTACACCTGTGCTTTAAATGCTCCTCTGTTGTTTCTTATTATTTTGTACTATAATTGTTTTATTTACATGTCAAGCTATCAGCCTATGAAGACTTTAGGATGGTGAATATTTCTGAGGCGGGTGGAGGGAGTAGAATTCTCGAACATGTGGTCTTTGGAGCCCGGCTGCCTAGAATGAAACCCCAGGTTCACGATCTGTGTATTAATTTCCTCATCTGTAAAATAGGGGCAATAACAAGATTGCCAACCTCACAGGGTTATTGTGAGGATGAAAGCAGTTAATACACATAAATCACTAGAATAATTAGTAAACATTATGGAACAACCTAAATGTGAATGAATAGGGAAACTGATAAATTAAAAGCAGTATATTCATACACTAGAAAAATACCCTCCAGCCATTGTAAGAAAGGAAACACACCACCACTGTAATCAGTACCAGCATCATCGTTGTCATCATCATCTTCTCTACATCCCTAGGTCCTACCAAGCCTGTCACGCAGCAAATGCTCCAGACAGTTCTGTCAAGCAAATGAACAAATAAATGAACTTATAAAATCATGACTTGAGTAAAAGCAGAAACGTTACCCGCTCTAGTTCGGGGCAGTCGCAGCTGCCTGGACCACAGCTAAAAGCACTGGGACCACTGCTTTCCTCAACAAAAGGATACACAGGAAATTCAAGGAATTGAACTCAAGATTCCTCAGTCAATTTACCCAAATGAAAGCACAGCCCTCCAGGCCAGAGTCAGGCTCACTTATTTGTTAGTAAAATATTATGTAAACTAAGAACCTTGTTTCAGTTCAGGCTAAGTTGCCTGGCTGGAACTGCTGGGAGCCTGTCAGAAACCGTGAGGACGTGGGTACAGGGTGGAAAAGCCTGAAAGGGAACCCAATATACCGTTCTTCTCTCTTTTTAGAATGCTTGATTTAGAACAAACTGGAAGGGTAACCACCACAGGAAACTACCAACACAGAGACTTCCATACAAGGCTCTTGGGGCAGCGAGGGGCAGCGGGGGGCTGGGGGTATGTGTTTGTTGAGCCCTTAAAGGGAAAGGTAGCAGATTCAAGGAGCTTATAAGGGAAGTGAAATGTTTACTTTGATAAGCTGTAATTTAAATTTTTTAAAAGTCAGGTCTTTCTTACCCAAAAGAGTGGATATCAAAACATAAGACAGTTTTTGTAAAGATTGGAAAAGGCCAAAGTCTAAGATAATTGAAGTGCCCAACATTTGTATACCATATTCCATTTATAAAACACTTTCATGCTATTTAAATTTTGAAAGATTAAAGATAATTTTGTATAAATAAATACTATAGCAATTCTCACACATGAGCCTGAGGAGAAGTATATCAGTATTTTATTGTAGTCTTTTCTGTTTTCATGAAAAATTTGAAATAGAAATGTAAACGAATAGACAAATTTGTAAATTAAATGTGGTATATCAATACAATGGGAAAATAACACAGTAATTATAAGAAATTATGTATACATATGCGTATATGTGTATCAACATGAATAGATTTCAAAAACAACTTAAGTATAAAAAAGGAAGTTGCATAATGACATAGTGATATTTACAGTATGACACTTTTGTAAATTTTTTTTTTAAAAGCATGAACTTCCAATGATATCACTGACCACAGCAGCAGAGAGTTTTTCTCAATCTTCCAAACTCCTTCTTAAAAGTAAACAGATCAGGGGCCAGCCCAGTGGCATAGTGGTTAAGTTCGCGTGCTCCACTTTGGCAGCCCAGGGTTTGCCAGTTCAGATCCCAGGTGTGGACACTGTTCATCAAACCATGCTGTGGTGGTGTCGCACCCCCGCATACAAAAGAGAGGAAGATATTAGCTGAGCAACAATCTTCCACACGCAAAAAGAGGAAGATTGGCAACAGATCTTAGCTCAGGGCCAATCTTCCTTACCAAAAAAAAGTAAACAGATCAAACATGAGAATGGGAAAAAGTAAACCCAAGAATAATGTCTTCAATAAGACTGAGTGATAGGGAACCCTCTATTGCAGCTGAATAAGGGAAGTTGGTGAACAGCACTGCAAGAGATCAGCAGCTGTGGGACTCAGTTAGGGAAATGAGAGGAAGGCCCCAGGACCCTAAAAGTGATGAAAACAAAAAAATAAAACACAAACAAATACATCCAAGATTCTCAAAACATATTAGGAGGATTCTGAGAAAACAGCCATGATGGCAGCTGCATAGGTCGTGAATCCTCCTGAGAGCAACAAGGTGAGCAAAACCAAAAGCTCAAAGGCGGTATCTACCAAAACACCACAATCACACATATCTTCATGAATCCCAAATCAAAAGTAGGCAGGAACCAACCACTGACAGCTCCACGACCTGCATGAGACAATGAGACTTCTGTTAACACTGATAATCAATGAACAAAAATGTCCAACAGATACGAACTTAGAAAGCAAGAGAGGCCAATATGAAAACAGTGGTTGAAAATGAGAAAGGAGCATTAAACTTCAAAGAATTATTTTGTTATCCAGACAAAAATACCAAGTCACTTAAAAGAGAAAAGAAATCAGAGTGGCATAAGACATTTTAAATAGCAACACATCGTCCCAAATGACAATGGAGTGACATATTTAAGGTACTCCAGGAAAGGAAGGAAGCTAAGGATTTTACATCCAGCAAAACTAATCTTCTGTAAGACAATCTCTTACAGAAAAGCAAGAACTTAAGAAATATTATTCCCTTGAGTCATTCATGAGAAAGCTACTGGAAATAGACTGACATATGGACTGATAGTGATGATTGTCAAAGTTTGTTAACATCAAAAGAAAAACTCAGGCATTATGTGAATCCTAAAGGAAGTACACAACACTACCTATGAAGTATTGTTGCCAAAAAAATTGAATCTGAATCTGTCAAGCCTCCAGACTTGACTGGTAATTTACACAAAATACAGGGATTAGAGAGGAAATTAGCAAACTCAAACACTGGAAATCTCCACAAGGAAACAAACCACTTCAACAAACAATAGATGTGATCCAAAATGAAACAGAGAAAATAAAAAACAATGAACACATCATAAGTAAGCTGTGGGGCAATTTCAAGCCTGGTATACGTGTAAATGAAGACCCTAAAGGAGAGGAGAGAGAGGAGTAAAGATAAAAAATATTTGAAGAAATCATTGCTGCAATTTTCCAAATTTAATGAAAACTATAAACTCACAGATCTAAGAAATTGAATGAACCCCAAGCACAAGAAGCATGAAGAAAACTACACTAAGGCACATAAATCATAAATCAGTGACAAAGAGAAAATTTTTAAAGTAGCCAGAGAAGAAAAGACATGTGACATACAGATAAACAACATATTTCTTATTGGATATTCTTATAAGGATAACAACATATTTCTTATTGAAAACTACTCAAGCAAGAATTCAGAGAAGCAAATCTTTAAAATACAAAAGGAAAAAATGGCCAACCTAGAATTCTATATCCAGCACAATTATGTTTTAAAACTGAGGGCAAAAAAAAAGACTTTTTCAGGTATATAAAGTTTATCATTTATCACCAGCAGATTCATAATATCAAAATGATAAAGGAAGTTCTTCATCAGAAGGAAAATGACACTAGATGAAAATGGAGATCTGTACAACTGTATGAAGAACATTGAAAGTTTTACCAACATGAATAAAATATGTAAGACTGTTATTATTCAAAAATTATTATTTAAAGCATCTTTAAAATATCTTTATGAAAGATAAAGATAAATATGTTTATACTTTAAACAAATATAATAATAATGTAGTGTCAGGTTTATATAACATGTAAATATAAAATGTGTGACAATAATAGCACAAGACCAGGAGGAGAGAAATGGAAGGATAGTACCATAAGGTTCTTATAGTACTCATTAAGTGGTATAATATTACTTGAAGGTAGTCTGTGATAAGTTAAAGTTATATGCTATATCTAAAGTAACCACTAAAATAACAAAAGAGCGATCACTAGTAAACCAACATTTGTATGAAATGGAATCATATAAAATATTTAATCCAAAAAAGTCAGTAAAAGAAGAAAGGGAGAACAAAAACAGATAGAACAAATAGAAAACAAATAAGATGATAGATTTAAATCTAACAATAACAATAATAACATTAAATGTAAATGGTCTAAATATCCCAATTAGAAGACAGAAATTGTCAGATTAAATCAAAAAAGCAAACTCAATTATATACTGCCCTCAAGAAACATACTTTATATAGAAAGACACAAATAGATTAAAAGTAAAGTAATAGAAGATGATATACCATGCTAACACTGATCCAAAAGAAAGATGATGAGTCTATACTGTGTTAATATCAGACAAAAGAAATTTCAGAGCAAAGCATACTACCAGAGATTTAAAACAAAGGTATTTCAATGTGATAAATGGATCAATTCATCAAGAAATACAAAAATCCTAAATGTTTGTGGACTTAATTACATAGTTTCAAAATACACAAAGATACAGATAGAAACAAAAATAGTCATACAAATAGTAACATAAAAAGAATGGAAAACATATATCATGCTAGCACTAATCAAAAAAAGTTGAACTATCTATGTTAATATAAGGCAAAGTACATTTCAGTGCAAAGAACATTTCTAAAGATAAAGATAGTTATTTCATATTAATAAAAGGGTCAATTCATCATGAAGACATAACAATCCTAAACATTTATGCACTTAATCACAGTCTCAAAATATATGAAGCCATTATAATCAAAGACTATAATATCCCTCTCTCAATAATTAATAGAACAAAGAGACAGAAAGTCAGTAAAGATTTAGAAGACCTGAATAAGACTATCAACTAACGTTACCTAATTGACATTAATGGTCCACCAAACAATAGCAGAACACACATTCTTTCCAAGTGCACACAGAATAGTCATGAAAGACCATATTCTGGGCCATAAAATAAGTTTAATATATTTAAAAGAATTCAATTTCTGTCAAATGTTTTCTAACCATAAAATAATTAAATTAAAATCAGTAACAGAGAGATCTCTGGAAAATTCTCAAATATTTAGAAACTAAACAACACATTTCTAAATAACCAATGGCACAAAAAAGAAACTAAAAGACAATTAGAAAATATTTCAAACTGAATGACGATGAAAGCACAATATATCACAATTTCTGGAAAGCCACTAAAGCAGTATGTAGGTGGTAATTTATAGCAATAAATGCTTATATTGGAAAAGAAGAAAAGTTTCAAATCAGTTATCTCAGCTTCTATCTTTAAAAGTTAGAAAAAGAAGAGCAAATTAAACCCAAAGTAAGCAAAGTCAAGGAAATAATCAAGATCAGAACAAAAAAATCAATAAAATAGGAAACAAAAACAATGAAGAAAATGTAATGAAATCAAAAATTAGTTTTTCGAGAAGAGCAATGAAATTTATAAACTTCTAGACAGACTAATAAAAAAAGAAGATAAAAAATTCTCAATATCAGGAATGAGAGAGGTGACATCATTACAAATTCTACAGATATTAGAGAAATAATAAGGAGATATTATGAGCAATTTTATGCCAATAAATTGGGCAACTTCAGGGAAATGGACAATTTCCTTGAAAGACCCATACTGCCACAACTAAATCCAGAAAAAAATAGATGAAAAAATATTCATCTGAAAAAAATAAAACCCTATATCTATAAAGAAACTGAATTTGTGGTTAAAAATCTTCCCACAAATAAAACTCCAGGTCCAGGAGACTGGTGAAATCTATCACTGGTAAATTCTATCAAACATTTAAGGAAGAAATAATACCAATTCTACACAAATGTTTCCAGATAATTTAATAAGAGGGAATACTTCCCCATTCATTCAGTGAAGCCGGTATTACTCTCATCCCAAAACAACTTAGGCATTACAATAAAAGTACAATTCAATATCCCTCATGAGCACAGACGCAACGCTTCTTTTTAAAACATAGCAAACTGAGTCCAGTAATAAATATAAAGAATAATATATCATGACCCAGTGGGGTTCCTTCCAGGAATTCAAAGCTGATTTAATATGCAAAAATAAATCAATATAATTCACCATATTAACAAATTAAAAAAGAAAAACAATGAATATTCAATGGACGCAGAAACAACATTTGACACATTCAATGTCCATTCCTGGCAAAAACTCTCAGTGAACTAGGCATAGAAGGGAACTTCCTCAACTTGATCAAGGGCATCTATTGGAAAAAGATCTACAGCCAACATCACACTTATTGGTGAAAACATACATGCTTTCCCCCCAAGGCGGGGAACAAGCCAAGAATGTCTGCCCTCACCATGTCTGTTCAACATTGTACAGGAAATGCTAGCCAATACAATAGACCAAGGAAGAGAAGAAAAGGCATCCAGATTGTAAAGGAAGAATAAAAACTGTCTTTATTTGCAGAAAACATGATCATACATCCAGACATTCCTATGGATCTACAAAAAAAATTCCTAGAACTAATAAAAGTTTATTAAGTTTGTGAAATACAAAATCAACATTAAAAAATCAGTCATGGGACTGGCCTGGTGGCATGGTGGTGAAGTTCGAACACTCCATTTCGGCAGCCCAGGGTTCACTGGTTCAGATCCCAGGCATGGACCTTCACACTGCTCATCAATGCCACTGTGGCGGCCTCCCACATGAAACAGAGGAAGATGGGCACAGGTGTTAGCTCAGCAACAATCTTCCTCAAGCAAAAGGAGGAAGATTGGCAACAAATTAGCTCAGGGCCAATTTTCCTCACACACACACAAAAAGAATCAATCATATTTCTATATACTAGCAACGAAAAATCAGAACTTGAAATTAAAAAACAAATCCATTAACAATAGCATAAAATTATGAAATACTAAGAAATACATGAGAAGAAATATAAGACCTATACACTGAAAACTACAAAACATTGCTGAAGGAGATTACAGAAGATGTAAATAAATGGAGAGATATGAGTGAGAAGATTCAATATTGTTGAGATGTCAATTCTTCTCAAATTGATCTATAAATACAGCACGCTATCCAACTCAAAATCCTAGTCAGCTTTTTGGAGAAATGGGCAATGATTGTAAAATTGATATGGAAATGCAAAGGACAGAGAGCAGCCAGAACAACTTGGAAAACGAAGGACCTGATTCACTATTATTATAAAGTTATAATAACCAAGACAGTGTGGTATTGGTATAAAGACACAAAAAAGAGATCAGTGTAACAGAACAGAGAGACCTGAAATTGACCCATATGGACAGTTGATTTTCAACCAAGATGCAAAGACATTACAATGGCTAAAAGATAATTATTCCAGCAAATGGGGCTGAAACAATTGGCTAGTCTTAGGCGAAATAATAAAAATAATAACCTGATCCATTCCTTGCACCATATGCAAAAGTTAACTCAAAATAGATCACAGACAAATTTTAAACCTGAAGCTACAAAACTTCTAGAAGAAACATAAGAGAAAATCTTCGTGACCTTGATTTAGACAAAGATTGCTTACCGTGATCTACAAAGGAAAACACTGATGAATTTGACCTCATCAAAATTAAAAACTTCTCCTCTTCAAAGACACTGTTAAGAGAGTGAAAGATTCTCTGGTTCTGTAAGCAAAGAGCTTCAGAAAGGGCAAAAGTCAAAAGATGAGAAAATTCACACTAGGCATATCTTGGTATCAGACAAAGTAGAATTCTAGCCAAAAAGCAATAAATGGGATGAAGAAAGACACTTTTTAATGCTAACAGCTATAATTCATAATGAATATATAACAGTTATTAATATTTATGCATCTGATAACACATCAAGTTTGCCAAGCAGAAATTATAGGAGATGACAGGAGAAATATGCAGACATATGCTCACATGCTCAAGCCTACAGAACACAGTTCAGCTGTACTCAGAGAAAAAAAAAACCAGTATTAAACAGCTGTATCAATAAAAATAAATAGGAAAGAAAACTAATGTAATACAACAGAAGAGGTAAATTACTAAGGATAAAGATCAGACATTGAATTAGAAAACGAAAAAGCAATACAACTAATAAACACGTCAATAAGCTGTTGCTTTGGGAAAAAAATCCACAAAATGGAGAAACGCTAGCAAGAAAAAAAGACGGCACAAATATACAAACAAAATGAGACAAGGAAGAAATTGCCATTGAAATAGAGAATTTTTTTAATATTTAAGACAATAGCAGACTAACTTTATGCAAACAAATTTGACAACCGAAATCAAATAATGAACTTTTAGGAAAATATAATTTACCAAATCTGAACCTTTAGAGATAAAAAAATTTGAAGACATCAATTACTATAGAAGTTATGGAGAAAATTGCAAATCTGTTCTCTTCAAATAACACACCAGGCCCTGATGACTGCACCGGGGAATGCAGCAATCCTTTAAAGTCAGACAACTCCACTGCTGCTTAAACTGTTACAGAACATGGGGAAAGAGCTACAATTTCCAACAATTCTTTTTATGAAGCAAACAACATAGATATCAATATCTGATAAATATTGCCTTAAAAAGAAAACTATAGGGTTGGCCTGGTGGCCTAGTGGTTAAGTTCACACACTCCCCTTCAGCAGCCCAGGGTTCGAAGGTTTGGATCCCAGGCACAGACCTAGCACGGCTCATCAAGCCATGCTGTCACGGCATCCCACATAAAACAGAGGAAGACTGGCACAGATGTTAGCACAGCAACAATCTTCCTCAAGCAAAAAGAGGAAGATTGACAACAGATGTTAGCTCTGGGCCAATCTTCCTCACAAAAAAAAAGAAAGAAAGAAAACTATAGTCCAATTTCACTTATAAATGCTGATATAAAAAATATTAAAATATGAGTAAACAGTATATTAAGAAAATAATTCATCGTGACCAAGTAGGATTCATTCCAGGAAAGAAATCAGTATTAGAAAGCTTGATTACATTAGAATGTAATTCATGATATCCATATCTCTAAGAAGAAAACTCGTCGTTTCCACCGATGTTGTGCCAGTTATCCAGCTGTTGTCCCTTAGCTTCAAGCCCAACCTTCTGTCTCTGTTGGGTGGTGGGACCCTGCAAACCACCTTCCTGCTTGGCCCACTGCACCTCCTCAGGGTCGGCCAGTAGGGGGCGCTATGGGGAGAGCGCAAGCCTGGGGAATGGGAGGCTGAGAGATTTCCCCTTCCTGTCTGCTCTCTCCTCTTGCCACATATCATCCCAAAATTGTCTCTTCACCTCAGATGTAGTGGTTTGTTCCAGTAACAGCTTTTGAATTCAGTTTGCTACTTTTCCGGGGCCTGCTGCTCCAGCTGGCCGGTGTCCCCTCCCCAGAGGTGTAGGTCCGGCTCCTCGGAGCCCCTCCTCAGCCAAGCAGTGGACGCCTTCCGGAGGTCTGACATCCCTGGGGTCCCTGCTCTTCCCTGTGCTCTCCCAGCCGTAGGTGTGGTAGCTGCTTCCTACAGTTTCTGCTGCCTCCCAGATACCTTAGGGGTCCCTTTTGTCTTTTCAATTAGTTAACAATTCTTCGTGTTAAATTCTCTTTATTAAAATAACAGGCACGGTTTCCATTTCCATTTGACAAAATCTGACACCTATTTCTGCCGTTAGAAAATATTCAGTTAAGGAAGAAGCGAGGATACTGATTTGACCGATATGATTTCATATATATATCACTCCACCACAAAACCAGCGTCTCACTGAGCCGGGGCTGGCGGTGTCCCTGCTCCGCCTCGTGCTGGGGCCAGTGGGCAGGGCAGCTGGACAAGAGAATGGGAGCGGCCCTGCGTGCCACAGCCTGGTGTGAAACTGTCTCCTAACATGACATGGGAAAAAGAGCAAGAAGCATAACACTAAATACAATATCTACCTTTTCTGTAGAAAACATAGGGAAATATAAATATAAATGCATCTTCTCCTGGTTGCAAAATGAAGTACTCGAAAAAGAAACCAAAAGCTGATTTTTAAAATGTGTTACATAAAGAGGGAAGGAGAAATGAGGTAGAGAGGGCAGGAATGGAAACTAGACTTCTCAGAAGACACCTGGTTACAGAGCTTTGACTTTGGGAACATAACACGTTTTACATTCTAAAAAAAGATGAAAATCAAAAACAATTCCCAAAGCAATCTGAGACAAGCCTAATTAACTAGCTGGTTGGTAACATATCTGTACAAAGAGTTGCTTGTGGTGACTTTTGAACATTATTTTGACTGTTAGGAGTTGCTGGTTCCAAAACGTGCTTCCTTTGCCGCCACGCTTTCAGCAAAAGGATCCCCCACGCCATGCTTCGCTCGCCTCCCGTCTCGATTCCAAGTTGAAGTCTCACACCGGTACGTCTGACTGGTGGGCCATACAGCCCGTCAGGGGTCCCAGTGCAATGGCAACTGGGAAATAGGGTTTTTAGCTTTCTGTGTTCTGAACACAGGACTGTGCACTAGCAGGAGGCTGGAAAAGGAGTTGAACAAATCAATCCACACTTATCCATCCCCTTGTAAGCTCAGGCCCTTCGAATGTCTCTGATTAGCCTCTTGAAGACTTGGTTGGGTAGCAACAGAAAAATTTTTAAAGAAAATGCATTCTAGAAATCTATAAAAAATTATACCAAGTAGCTAAAAGTTATATCTCATGTCTTTTATCAGGATAGATGTTTAGGGTCTGTGAGGAAAACGAGCATTCTAAAATATCTGCTGTGCACAAGGGAGCAGCAGGGTCCTTTATATTTTTTTTTTTTTTTTTTGCCCTAGGAAGAATGCTCTTTAAAGATCTCTGGATATAAAACATATCAACAAGTCTTTAGCAAAGGAAATAGTGCCTGGAAAATGTGTGATTGGAATAAAAGAACTGGAAAGTTAGAGGGCCTGCGCTGAACTGCATCTTATACTATCTCCATGAAATATATTTACACACTATGAAAACTCAACCAATAAAAGTCAATTTTTAATATGTGTCTTCGGGATTCCCCAAGTTTAGGAGAGGTTTGTATGTTTGCTTTGCACAGTTCTCTTTGTTGCTGATTTATCCCACACATTTATGCTTATAACAGACATATATCACCTTATTCATGTCATCTGTTGTTTTCTGTTTTGGGTGTGATGGGAATATAACTCTGTATATGTGATTTCTATCTATAGTAGAAAGGAAAAAAATTAAAAATTTCTTTATAGAGGAAAAAATGACAGTGTTCTTTGTTAACTATAAGAGAAGAAACAATATTCATCTCATACGTAGATAATTTTTGTTGAACAAGCTTTAATCTAGTGATAAACCAGAGATACTTAGTGCAAAATTACGTAGAAAGTATGAATGTAGAGGCAGGAGGAAAAGTCAGCATTTCCCCTTTCACCTTTAAGAAATCACACTAAAGCAATAAACACAACCGTAAACTCCATCCTGGAAACACTAGGAAAATTCTGGAATTATGAAGCACAAAATAGGGAGGTTTTCTGGAAGCATTTCAGGTCAAAGACAAGACAACATACAAAGAAAATGGCTGCAGCTGCAAATCTTTTTATTTTTAAATAAAAATCTGCAGAAGCAGAGTTCTCCTGAGCGAGTGGTACAAATCAAGGTGCATGACCCATTATCTCTTGATTCCTTCCAAAGGAGCTGGGGGCATGGCTGGTGGTAGGAGCACCTGGGCCTGGTTTGGTCGTGGCGAGGGAGCATCGGAGACCAGGCTGAAGGAGGATCGCACGGGAAAGCCATATTTGCAGGAAGCAGACAGTCTGTGAGGCTGGGGATCAAAAAGAAGAAAAGAAGCTCTGTGTGCGAGCAGCTCTTTAGCTTCCATTCTCTTTGGACTGGGAGGAAGAAAAGGAGCAGTGGCCAAAAAATAAAGACCTCGTTCTCAAAAAGGGAGGAGAGAAAGAGAGATATCAACAGCTCAGCAGAGGAGTGAGCAAGTAACATGGAGGGTTCCCAGAACGAAAATGCAAATGCTCTCAAAGACGGCCGAACAGTTTCAATCTGACTCCTAAAAGAAAGGCAAAGGAAAACTGCAGTGACATTTGTCACTTATGAAATCGGCAAAATTCAAAAATTGTGAAAGCAAGCTGTGTGATCAACATTATGGGAAAATAAACAGCCTCATGTGTGTTGTAGGTGGGCATGCCAACTGACACTAGCTCCGTGGAGAGCAATCTGGCAATGGCTCTCAACATGGGAAATCCTTTGACCCAACACTGCTGCTTCTAGCAAGTGAGAAATGGTATTTTTTTAACATCAAAAGTCTGGAAACAATGTAAATGTTCATAACAGGGTTCTGAGTAAATGATGGTGCAATCATATCATGGAATATTATGCAACTTTTTAAAAGAATGAAGCAGATATGGAAGGCTCTCCAAGATAAATTGTCAAGTTAAAAAAAAAAGCAACTTCCAGAAAATATTTTGCTGTGCTACTACTTACATATGAAAAGATAAATGAATAAGGATGTATCTGCTTGTATGTGCAGAGAGTATCTTTAGAAGCTGGCAGCAGTGATTGCATGTAGGAAAGGAAAACAGGGGATCAAGGGGCTAAAACAGGAGGTGCACAAACCATTAAAAAGTGTGTGTGTATAAATAAAGGAAATATTGAAAGTTCTGATAAATAAATGAAAAGCAATAGGATATACTGGAGTATATGAGGAAGCCATTTGGTTTAAAACTAATTTGGGCCTGACCTTGTTTTTCCAAAAGGGCCTGACGTGGCCTGTTGTGCATGCATTGTACATTTGCTTTAAATATTTACTATGTCCCAAAGACCAGAATGATGCCCTTAAAGATAGGGATGTAACTTCCCCGCATATCAGCATTTCTTTAAGGATAAGCATCTCTCCCTAAATCAAGGATTAATTGCCAACTTGCTGTGCTCACCCTGTTACCACTGACCTGCTCTGCCAGCAAAGCAATCTCACAACTATTGTAAAAAGGAGATGCCTATCATGTGTGATGTATGCACTTTGTTCCAAGACAGTATGTAACCACTCTGTACACCCCACTTCTTTGGTGCCCTTCTTTAGGAAGGCCCCAGGCTAGTCCTCAGATCTGGCTCATAATAAACTCACCCCAATTTTGATGTATAGATTGATCATGGATTATTTGCATCGACAGTTCCCACAAAGCATTTACTGCAGTTGTCTCCATATTGTAAGATTATAGTGATTTTTCTCTTTGTAGTGTTTTGAGTTCACAAATATTCACCAGTGACAAACAGTGCTTTCTTTGAAAAACAACCAGGATTTTTTTCCTCCTAAAATTCTCAATTCTCTCCACCAAACGAAAATACTTGGTCAGTTCACTGCATGAAAGCACATTTTTTCTTTGCCTGGCTCTCCAGGTGGCCTTGTCTGGTGGGAGCTGGAACCCCCAGCTGTCTGTGCTCAGGTGCACCTCAGTGGTCCAGGCCCACGGTGGTCCCAGGCCTCGCTGTGTCAGGCCACTCAGCAGCCCACATTCCCTGCACTTCACAGGCCCTGCAGGCCAGAAAATTTGGGGCCTGAGTTCCACTTATTGTTTCTCTCAGGTAAATTCCTCCCGCAAATGGTGCTACTGTCAGAATTAAAGACTTGGAGCTATTTTGGTTGCATTCTTGGCCTTAAGAGACAGGTTTCCTGTTAATACTGTTTTGACTTAGATTGTTTGGGTCTCTCCAGCGGGAGACCAGATTTAGATCAAACGCACAGGATCCTCCTGCTGAAACAAGAAGAGCCTGGAACACCCAGGGAAGTCAAAGTCCCTGTTTTTTGAGGGTGGGAAACGGGACTGGGGTCCTTTCTCTGCTGCCCTGAGAGGCCTCCATGAAGAAAGGCCCGCCTGCCCGGAGCCACACAAAGCCAAGGCCACTGGGCCGGCAACTTGGAGGTCAAAGCATCCTGGGCCCCCTGTGGAAGGCAGGTCCCCCTCCACGGCCCTGAGCCAGGGTAAGGAGGCCCACATGGCTATGTTCCATGCACCAGCCCTAGCAGGGTCCCTGCACAGAGCCTCCTTCAGGACTATTTAGGGCTCGCCACTAGTCGGCCACTATTTAAGCTGCCAGCCGGGAAGCCTGGGAATATGGAACCAAAGGAAACAGAAGTGGGGTCTGTCCTGGCCCCTCGCAAACTCGAGCACCTGGCAGCTGCCCCTATACAGGCAGGAGGAGATGCTCATGAGGAGCCTGGGCATCCCAGGGCCCAGGGCACTTCATTCTCAAAGGTAAAAAAAGGAGTGCCCCCTCTCAGAGCGGTAGGCACTGAACAGGCCTGCCTTCCCAGCCAAGCGGGGAGAGAGGGACCCCCCACCTCCACCCTGTATGTGCACACTGCTGTGAGGTGGCTCTCAGGCCACCATATCCTCAGCTAGCCCAGGCCTCTGAGGCAGACAGGACGGTACCAACCTGGCAACCAGTGTCCACAGAGCACCTGAGCTCTCTAAGTGGGATCAACTCTTTATTCCATATCTGGGTTCCATGTTCCCCTTGCCGGTGCTGGGAGAACAGCTGCAGTGTCTGAATTTTCACAGGAAAATTCATTTTCACAGAGGCAGTCCTGATTAACAATGAAACCTTCAAAATGGGCTCAGAGCTTGGCTGTAACCAGCTGACCTTTCACTTCTGAAAGGCCAGGCACATTTGTTTCCAAGGGCTTTCCCTTCAAATTTTTGTTTGAATGTGGACCTGGAAACTGGCATCTGCATTCTTTCCTAACACGATCTTAAATCATCCAAGTGACTGTAGGAAGGTGGCCCGTGCTGCCCAGCCTGGGCTGCAAGCAAAAGAGTGCAACTATTTAGCCCAGAGCCTAGAAGTTGCCATCTGCCACCAGTAAACAAACACCCTTCCAAGGATGGAAGTGCAGTTCTCTTTTCTGAGACTGGGGGAACCTGGCCAACATGCCTTCTCCCGTTGTAGATGACACACTGAAGAAAAGTCTTGATGTTTGGCAAAAGATCCCCTTCCATTGTAAAGTTAATAAAAGAAAACCATGTTTTAAAACAAGTCAGCCTTTTTCCTAACCCTGCATCATCAGACTCTAAATGTCAGAGAAATATCTATGCTTCAGTTAAGCAAGGAGACAAAAATAACGTGGCAAGGTAAAAAGAATCCAGATTTCAGGAGAATGGTCCCACCACATATATGTACGTGAAAATGCCTTTTTACCTGATATACTGAGGCGTGAACTCTTTGTTTCAGCGGTTCCCGCTAGAAGCTCCATGCAGCGAATGTACTTAGGGGGATATTGACTCTGCCCCCAGGACAAGGGTGGGCCAGGTTGTCTGAAGCCCACCAGTTCACGTGGTTCCCTTGACCAGCCATTGGCTCAGGGTTAGCCACATGACCTGAGGAGCCCAAGCAGGGCATGTCTCACAACTCCTGCTTAGAATGCTGGACAAAGAGCTTCCGGCCTTCCTCTGACATCATAGTATGAGGAGGTAGAGCCTGGCACAGTAGCCACAAGGAGGAAAGCAGCTTAAGAATTAAGCCCACCGTTGGTGGGGATGTAAAATGGTGTAGCAGCAATGGAAAAGTCCGGTGGTTCCTCAAAAAATTAAAGATACAATTACCATATGATCCAGCAACTCCATCTCTAGGTATATGTCAAAAGAATGAAAGCAGGGCCTCGAACAGGTCTATCTACACCCATCTTCATAGCATTATTTACAATGGCCAGAAGGTGGAAGCTGCCTAAGTGCCCAGCAATGGATGAATGGATAAACACAATGTGGTATTTACATACAAGGGAATATAATTCAGCCTTAAGACAGAAGGAAATCTGACACATGCAACAACATGGATGAACCTTGAGGACATTGTGGTAATTGAAATAAGCTAGACACGAAAGGACTAATATTGTTTGGTTCCACTTGCAGGGTTCCTAGAGTAGTCAAATTCATAGAGACGGAAAGTAGAAGGGTGGCTGCCAGAGGCTGTGGGGAGGGAGAAATGGGAAACTATTGTTTAATGGGTACAGAGACAGTGGTAATGGCTGCACAACGATGTGAGTGTACTTAATGCCACTGAACTGTACACTTAAAAATGGTTAACATGGTCAATTTTTTTAAAAGAATTAATCCCACATACAGAGGACAGCCAGGCTAAGAGAATGATACAGAAATAGACCTGGATTCTCTTGATTTAGCTGGCCCTGAAGCTGATTGTCTCACGAATTTCCATGGTGTTTAAGCCAGTTTACTTTTGGCTTTCTGATAGTTATGATCTAAGTCATCCCCGCTGCCATATTGTACTTGAAAGAAGACATTACCATCAGCTTCCAGAAAACCAACCAGGGGAGCTTCCAGTCCAGCACCTTCCTCTCCATCAGGTACGGTATTGGATTTGTCCAAAAAAGAGATCATCCTGTGGATGACCCATTCCAATCCCTAACCTTCAACACTTCTTAACCCCTGGACTCCAGTGAACTCCACCTACCCATTCCGGGCCGCACCCTAGACTTTGGAGGTCACCACACAGAACCTCCAAAACTCTATGCTCTGCTCCTATTGTGACTTGGTTAAATTAACATTTGTTAAGTGGAGCACAGGGTGTCAGATGGTGAGCCACGGTTCAATGAGAGACCACAGGGAAATTTAAAGAGGAAAGTTTATGGCTCACAAGTCCTGGAAGAAGTTCACGGCGTACCCTGAGTGGCCACACAGGGAGGTCAAGGCAGAGTACAGACAGAGAGAGCAGCGGAATCAGGGGGACGTGCCTTCATTAGGGTCCATGGGTGGAGTGCTTTGGAGGTCCTGGCCAGGGCTGGAAAGGTCAGTTCAATCCAAAAGAGCTGGATTTTCGTAAGCCCCATGGGGGTCTTCTCTAAGGGGTGCACGAGGCACACAGACCCTGGGAGGCAGGGGAGACTGTTGATCACAGGGCTGTGAGGGAAATCATACTGGGAACTTACTTGGCTGGTGACTCTTCAGGATGCTATCTAGAGTATGTGCTGGCATTAGAGGGCTAGTGGCAGTTTACAGTCCCTGTAGGCCACTTGGCCGAACAAAATGGATGCCAAGGCAGCCATACCAGGGAGTAACTTAGCTAAACTCTCAACAGCCCTTTTATCATAATCTGCTCTCCTTACAGTCTTCTTACTTCCTCATCCCCACATACCTACTCAACGGCATTCAAAATCAGGACTCGCTTTCCAGCCTACACACTATGATGGAATAGACCAGTTAGTAACTTCCTTACGTGCCTCAGCTGTGCTGGCATTCAGTTCCCTCTCCTCTTCCCTAAAGCAGCTCCTCCTTACCACTCTCCCCCACAGGCCAGGCACTCCCTCCCCGCATGTCTTCTCTTTCCTATATTTTCAAGTCATCCTTCTCTCTCTCTTTCTCTCACACTCACTCTTATTTCCAGCTTCTTTCCCACAATCTATAAACATACTCAAGTCTCCCCATGTTTCTCATGGTTAAATAAATACTTTTCTTGACCTGCTCTTCCCTTCTAGCTGCCACCTTATCATTCTCCTTCCCTTCACAATCAAACGGCTCAAAATATTTATCTGCATTCCTTGTCTCCTTCTCCTAACATTTCCAGCCTGTGACAGTCAGACTTCCAGCCCCAACCCCTCTGATGGAAAAATTCTCTTAAAAGTGGCACTAACTCCATAATTGCTAAATCCAATGGGTCTGTTTACCAAAGATTCTCTTACCTGAATTCCCTGTCCTATTTGTTATGGTTTCCTTGCTCCCTCCACCTCTGGGACAATATATACTCCTTATAGGCTGTCCTCCTACCTCTCCGACATTTCTCCCAAGGCCCCCTTGACAGATTCAGTTTCTCTGGCTACCCCTGAGAGGCTGGGATGCTCTCCAGTATGCCCATGGCCCTCTTCTCTTTTCCTGCTACGTAGCCATCCCAGTTGACTTCATCCAACCCCACGTGTGCACGAAAGAGTTGATTCAGCAGGTCTGGGATCTTCAAACCCTGCACATTCCAAAGAAAGTTCTGGCCCTTGCCTGTCTCATAGAAGACAACCTCTAAGCTCTTAGAATATCCTGCTGGTAAGTGTCTGTTTTTCTGTGGCATCAGGCCATGCCAGATAGTTTATGCTAACAAAGATTTATAGTGGGCATCTTGGGTCATGCGGTATCGGTTTGACCTCTGACAGAGCTGAAAATTGAGTGGCTAAGGTCAGTCATGTGGGCATCCTATGCCTATGTGACTTATCCAAAAAAAACCCTGGACACCATGGCTCTTGTGAGATTCCCGGTTGGCAGCCCTTCATATGTGTTGTCACACATCCCTGTCACATCACTAGAGGGATAAGTAAGTGCTGTCTGCACGAATCCTCAGGAGGGGACAACTGGAAGCTTATGCCCAGGCTCTGCCCTCACAGTTTTTCCTTTGTTGCTTTTCATCTCCTCCTTTCACTGTAACAAACCATAACCATGAGTATAACGGCTTTTCTGAGTTCTGCAAGTCCTTCTAGGGAATCGTGGAACCTGAAGGTGCTCTTGGAGATGCCCAGCACCACACATTGTCATTGAAAGTCATATGCTGATGACTCACGAATCTATATTTTTTTCTGTACATCCCTCCTAAGCAGCAGTTCTAGACAAAAATAACAATCAGGATGTCTCAATAGAGCCACAAATCCAAACTGTCCAAAATTTATCTCCTTATATTCTGCTTCAAGCTCATTTCTCCTCACATGTTGCCACAAACCCAGTCGGCCGTGTCTAAAATCTGGCAGTCACCGCACACTCCCACCCCTCCCTTGTCTCCTGTGCCTCATCCGTGAGAGCTGCTCACTAACGTCTCCGGGTCCTTCCCTTCCTTCCACACCCGTTGCTCCCCTTGACTCAGGCCCCACCATTTCACCTGGACCACACAGTCAGTACTCTCTGGATAGGCTCTCTACAGCCAGGCCACTCTCTTCCAGTTATCCCCACTACAGACAAAATGAACCTTTTTAAAAAAAAATCAGGATTCTAGTTCAAGAAGGTAAAACTTAAATGTTAAATTGTAATAGTCATAAAAACAGTATGAATCTATACTAATGAAGAAAAACGGCATTTGTGAAAAGGACATTTCAACATCTTTGGAGTTAAAAAGTGAGTGAGAGCGAGTTAACTAACAGCTAAATCAGAATGAAGAAAGACTCCCCCCAGTGCACAGCCCTCAAGAAGCTTTTGACTGGGCATCTTTCAACAAGAGTTGACAAGGTTGTTTATTAAAGGAAACTGAACTTGGGCCCCCTGTGGTGGGTGAGGCTGCAGATTCAGCCTCTATTCATTCAGGGATCTGGGGAATCTACACCCAGGTTCTGGCTTCCTACTCTCCCCCTGAAGTGACACTTGCTCACTGGCAATCATTTATCACAGAGAGCATCCTGGTCAGGAGAGAACGCCACCTGCAGAGACAACAGTATGAAAAACTCTACCCACTACACTACTCTACACTGTACCACGCAACTGAGTCCCTCATCCCCAAATAGGTACTCCAGGCCCCCCTCGGAGACACTGCGTGTTCAGTTCCAGGCCACCACAATAAAATGAATGTCACAATAAAGTGAGTCACACGAATTTTTTGGTTTCCCAGTGCATATACAATTATGTTTACACTATACTGTAGTCCATTAAGTGTGCAGTAGCATTATGTCTAAGAAACAACGTACATACTTTAATTAAAAAATACTTTATTACTAAAAAATGCTAACTGTCATCTGAGCCTTCAGTGCCAATAGACTTGCTCAACACAGGGTTGCTACAAACCTTCAATTTATAAAAAATGCAATATCTGTACACATAGTTACAGAGGACAGATTGGTAATTACGGGAGGGGGAGGAGGGCAGGAAGACAGTGCAAGGGGTGACTGGGCACATGTATACAGTGACAGTAATTAGTTTTTGGGTGGGGAACATGATGTAGTCTAAACAGAATTTGAAGTATAATGATGGACATCTGAAATCTATATGATGTTATAAACCAAAGCTACCTAAATGAAAAAAAAGAAAAAAGAAATGCAGAGCAGAAAAAAAATAAAAATGCAATATCTGCGAAGAGCTCTAAAGCAAGGTATGCCTGTATTTGGTTTGTTACCATAGGAATATGTTAATTTACTTTATTTTGACTTAAAATATTGCTGCAAAACTAGCTTAGGTACTTTCCAGTTTAAAATCCTTCAGTGACTCCCCATGGCCTACGAGATAAAATTCCAATTCCTTTCTTGGCATCAAGAACCACCTACTCCAGACCATTTTCTCATCCAGCCCTACTGGTATTTCACATTCCATTTATACTAATAATCTGGCAATTTTATGCTTTTTGGCCTTTATTCATGCTATTCCCTCTGCTCATAAAGCACTTCTTCTCCTTTCCATTGGGCAAACACTAACATGTCTCAAGATTTAGTCCAAGTGAAGCATTTAGTGACAGTTTCCTTTTTCCCAAAATCATGTAAAATCAGTGCCTTCCACACATATTTCTACGACTGTTCCTGTGATAGTTTATTGCACTTTTAAGTTTAGAGTCTGTACTTTGTGCTCCATGAGAGCAGAAACCTGTGTGTTCCCCAGGCCTGGAAGATGGAGGGACCTCAACAAATCCCTGATGCATGAATGAGTGAATAGCATTAGGGATGGGCTTGTCATCACTGTGGGTCTGATGTTGGCTCCATCAGTCGTCTTATGTAAACAACATTTTACCTATCCATCAAAAGAAAACAATAATACTAACTACGTTGTAGGATTTTTGTGAAGACAATAATCGTAGATAAAATTTATTAAATACAGGTAATTCTAAATAATATCCAAGACCCTTTTACATTTTTAAAATTCATTTTCATAAGAACCACACAAGATTGGTACTATTATCCTTATTTTACAGTTGAGGAAATTAAGGTTCAAATGTTAAACAAAATAGCCATTTTAACATCTAGCAGAGTTTCTGGTATACTCCCTCAGGAGATGCTAGCTCCCTTTCCTGTCCCTCTCCTCTCAACTCCAGGACGTTGGGATGAGGTAATAGGGGAAAGAAGGAAGGCATAAACTATGTTGAGGCGACCATATAACATAGAAGCTGAATTTTGAAGTTTTCTTTCAGGGGAAGGCGTCTCCCAGACCAAAGAGGACTCACAACCATATGGTGCAGTGACTTCCCCTGGATCAGTACACCAGGGCTCGGACTAGAGGATTCACGTGCACTCCACTCCTCAGATAAGCCCTTAATCACAACCCCTCAGAAGAGGTTGGTCAGGTTCTGTTACATGACAGTGAAATTTTTTGTTTTTGAGGCCAATGTTGTTAGTTACATTGTAGTAATAGTAACAGTTACTGTAGCAATAGGATAGAAGCCATAGCAACAGTATAGGAAAAGGAGGAGGAGGAGAAGTGATATTAATTGAGTATGTACTAACTGCCAGGCCCTTTACATTAAGCACTTTACATTAAGCAACACATATTATCCCTGAGATAATATCCATGAGATAATTACTAACAGCAAGAGTAGCAGCAGTAGGAATAGCAGTAGTATTAGTACGATATCTAACACTAATTGAGTAGTTACTATCTGCCAGGCTCTAGACTAAGCCCTTTATAACTATTAGCACAATTTATCCCTTTGAAAGAACTACTATTACTGTCTATATATTGCAAGTTGACTTCCACTTCTGACAAACAGGGAGTAACAAGATCCTGATTTACCCTCTTGTCTGAACCAACAACAACAAAATGGATCAAAAAGATGAAACAAAGGTTTTCAAGGCACTGCAACAGGCAATGGAGGACAGTGATCCCTGAGAAGTAGGAAATAAATGAGGTAACCCCTATGATTGCCCCAGCTTACTGGTGGCCTCTCCAGCCAGGGGGCAGGGAGAGGGATGTCAGGAGAATCCAGGACTTCCTAAGTTGAGGAGACAAAGCTGAAGGTACCAAGGCAACTAGACTTGGCAAGGCAGAGTACCAGATAGGAAAGAGCTTCACAGAGAGAGAACTACAGACCCGCACAGGGTCTCCCTTGCATGTTCAGCACACACATGCGAGGAAACCAACCCAAGCCTGGAGAAAGGATCGGAGGAAATAGCACCTTGTGTTCACACAGTGCCAGGAGCAGTGCCTGTTCCCACCAGACAGGTTGGAGAACCTCACAACTCAAGAGCTATTGGGTAGAGTACTCAGAGGGCCTTGAGTTGGTAAGGGGGGATAATTTGTCTGAAATTAAACACTGTTCCAACCCTACCTAACAAATCTAAAAAGAAAGACCCAAATAGATTAGACTGCTTCCAAGTAGCTTAACTGCATCTCAGAACAAAGCTCAAGAATATTCATAGGAATATAAAAATATCTAGGACCTGGGGCCTGCCCAGTGGCATAGTGGTTAAGTTCGCATGCTCCACTCCAACGGCCTGGGGTTTGCTGGCTCAGATCCTGGGCAGACTTACACACCGCTCATCAAACAATGCTGTGGTGGCATTCCACATGGAAGAACTAGAAGGACTCACAACTATTATATACAACTATATACTGGGGCTTTGGGAAGAAAAAAAAAGAGGAAGATTGGCAACAGATGTTAGTTCAGGGCCAATCTTCCTCACCAAAATGCATAACTTAAAAAAAAAAAATCTAGCACCCAACAAATGACTGGCAATGACTGGCATCAAATCAAAAATTACCAACAGACAAAGAAGCAGAACCCATAATGAGAAAGAAAATGAACCAATTAACACTGACTCAGAACTGACAAAATATTAGAATAAGCAAACAAGGACACTAAAATAGTTATAAATGCATTGTATCTTTTCAAAAATTAGTTATATGGGAGGCTGGCCCCATGGCCTAGTGGTTAAATCAGAGCACCCTGCTTTGGCAGCCCAGGTTCAGTTCCCGGGCATGGACCTACATGACTTGTTGATGGTCTTGCTGTGGTGGCAACCCACATACAAAATAAAGGAAGATTGGCACAGATGTTAGCTCAGGGTGAATCTTCCTCAGCAAAAGTAAGAAAAGAAATTTGTTACATGGAAGATATAAAATAGAGGCAAATTGAACTTAGAGCAATGAAAACTACAATGTGTGACATAATAAAATGAAAAATATACCAGATGGGATTAACAGCATATTAGACACTGCAGATGAAAAGATTAGTGATCTTGAAGATATAGAATCTACCTAAAATAAAACAATGAAAAAAAGAAAAGAACACTCAAAAAATGAAATGAGTAGAGAAAAAGTATCTGAAGGAATAATGGTAAAAAAAAATCCAAATTTGATCAAAACTATAAACCCACAGATCCAAGAAGCTCAATAAACCTCAAGCTCAAGAAACATAAGGAAAACTATACCGAGGCTCATCATAATTAAATTTCTCACAATCAGTGATAAAAAGACAATCCTAAAAGCAACCAGAGTAAAAAGACATATTACAAAGATAAGGAATACAGCAGATTTCTTATCTGAGACAATGGAAGAAAAAAGACAATAAAGTAATATCTTTAAAGTTAAGTTTCTTTCTTGAAAGAACAGACAGTGAGAAAAAGAGATTCACACTGAGTAGAACAGAAACCAAAAGAAGACTCAGCTAAGATAGGGTTCCATCAATTTCACAGAAGCTGGAGTTTTAATGCTAGGCTTATTGTTCAAAAAAATGGACTTTAATCACCCTCACACACAAATATAAATTCCGGTTGGATTAAAGCTATAAATAAACTAAAGTTCTATATCCAGCAAAAATATTTTTTCAAAAATATAGATTCTTTTTTTGAGAAACAAAAAGCTAAAAGACTTCATTACCAGCCCTGCACTACAAGAAATGTTAAGGGAAGTCCTTGAGGAAGAATGAAATTGACACCATAGGGAAATCTGGATCTACACAAAGAAATGAAGAGGGTCAGAAACTGTAACTACATGAGTAAGTATATACAGTTTTGTTCTTATTAACAAAAATAATAACAATGTATAGTGAGGTTTATAACGTGTAGAACTAAAAGGTATGACACCAATAGCACTAAAGGCCAGAAGGGAGAGGATGGCAGTACACTATCATAAGATTTAAGACTGCATGTGAACTGTGTAATTACACTTAAAGATAGTTAACGCTGTATACTATAAACACTAAAGCAATCATCACATTAAATGTAAGCAGTCTAATTACCCCTATTAAAAGGCAAATATTATCAAATTGAATAAAAAAGCAAGACCCAACTATGTGCTGCCTACAAGAAACGCACTTCAAATATAAAGACACAAATAGATTAATAGGATAGAAAAATATATACCATGTTAACATTAATCAAAAGAAAGCTGGAGTGGTTATATTAATATCATACAAACTGGATTTCTACCTGTAGCAACTATATCCAGGTAGAAAATGTGGAGGATAAAGGTAGATAATTGAACACCCTCATTTGTCTGTACTCCTTCTTGAAATCTCTATGTAACACAGTAAAAGCGTGTTTTTTTTAATGTCATAAACCCATGAAGACAAAGATGATAGGAGAGATGATAGAAACAAGGATATTTTGGCAGCTGGAGGTGGATGCTAAGTAGTAACTAACTGACTAAACCTGAGGAAATGGACTTTTAAGCCAGATGTGGGATAGGAAATGTGCCACTTGATTTACACCATCAAATTCCCACAAAACTCAAGAATTAAAGCACCAGAAAAGATGGTTTAAGTGGGCTTATAGAGAGCTGGAAACAAGAGAAGCAATTGAAAGTATGTTTAAAAGGAAGTAAACTCATTTCATCTCTCGCTGAAAGTGTCTGTGCAGTGGCTCCTCTCCCACCCAGCAGTGGTCACAATGTCTATGTTCTTCAGAGAATAACACAAAGGTATCTGGGCCAGGAGACAGTACAGGGTGCTAAAGGCGAGGGTACCATACTGAAAACAAAGATTAAGAGAAAGTTTATGTGTGGAATACTGAGACCCTCCCTCTATCTAAGCTGCCTCTCTCTCTTGAGCCCCAAATTTCTGGCAACCAGGCTTTCTGCCTCCATGCAGGAGATCATAGAGCCTTCTCTGGACAATCTGCCTGGCCCGAGAGGAAAGCCATCAAAATGGACCAGCCAGGTCACCCCATGATGAAGCCAGTTTGTTAATAAGCTTGTTTGTGCCTCATTCTTAGTTGTATACACACAGCCAAAGTTGAGAATAATGGTCAATACTTATATAGCACTTACTGTGTGCCAGGAACTATGAGGTAGTTAGTATCACAATTCCTGTTTTACAGATAAGGAAATAGATACTGAGAGGCTGAGGAACGTGTCCAAGTCCACACCACTGGAAAGCAGGTGGTGCAGAGCCCATGCTCCTCTTGCTCTTATCTTGGCATATATTATCATGATTTTAAGCGGACCTTTTTCCCTACCCTGCACTGTTCCTCTTCATCCCTACTACCATGATTCCAGGCCTCTAAGCATTTCCAATGTTTCTCCCATGGAACTTTCTTCAGGAAGTTCCTAGAGGATGGGTTTTACCAAATGAGGCAGTAGGCCAAAAAGAGAAGATGAGGAGGCATCCAGAACACAGGAGACCCAAAGCAAGAGAAAGATGAGGGGAATTCCCAAGATGTGGTGTCAGCAGGCTGAGAAAGCAGCCTCTCTAGATTGGAGCCTGTCAGGAGGCTCCAGGAACAACTTCCTTGATAAAACCTGATATGGAAAATACCTGAGTTTTATGAGCATATTGAGAGGAGATATATACACCCAAGGAAGAATGTGGGGTTGCAGTAGTAATCAATATAGAGAAAAACTCAGTTAACAAAATTAAGAGAGTTATTAACTACAGGAGAAAAAACAGTGCAAGAAGGAAAATTAATTCATCTTAATTTATGAAATTACTGATTTGTAAATAATGTTTACATAATCAAAATAATAGAGACACTGAATATTGATTCAAAAATAATATGTCATAACCACATTTGGAGGAGATGCGATGGGAAGCATGAGTTCATCCAAGAAAAGGGGAGTAGAAAGAGGACTAAATTGTCAGCCTCCACATCAAGAAGTCAGTGGATAACACCTAAAACCAAAAAGTCAGGAACTAGCAGTACAGTGTACTTTGTAGAAATGCAGAGGTAGATGTAAAACAATCAGCCAAAAGAGGGGCAAGTGGTTGACTCCAGAAAGCAGGCAAGGGGCACAGAGGGCTGAGGGGTTTGTAATGTGACCTTTGAGCTATCTCAGTCTTTAAACAATATATATATTAGCAAATATATGTGTTTAATAAATATGTAAACATAATTTTTAAAAGTAAATGAAACAGAAGAAAAATCCATTTAAAATATCAACAGTAACATATACCCAAAAAAAAGAAGAAGAAACCCTAGAAATAAATTAGAACAAATACGCATACCCTCAATATATAAAGTTTTAAAACTCTAATGAATAACATGAGAGAAAATTTGATTGAATGGAAAACTATGCCTTTTTGTATATGAAAACTAATATTTTAAAGATCTCAATTCTTCCTAAATTGATCTAGAGATTCAGATGATCCTAACAAAAACAGCAAAATTATGGGGGTGAGTGCATATCTTAGTCTACCCAGGCTGCCATAACAAAGTGCCACAGACTAGATAGCCTAAATAACATTTATCTCTCACAGGTCTGGGTGCTGGCAGGGTCAGTTTCTGGTGATACCTCTCTGCTTGGCTTGTAGATGGCCACTGTCTTGCTGTGTCTTCACTCGGCCTTTCTTCTGTGCACATGCCCTCTGGTGTCTCTCCTCTTCTTATAAGAACACCAGTCCTATCGGATCAGGGCCCCACACTTACGACCTCATTTAACCTTCATTACTTCCTTAAAGGTCCTGTCTCCATATACAGTCACATTAAGGGTTAGGGCTTAAACACATGAACTCTAGGGGGACACAATTTCCCTGTAACAGGGAAAATCTGACAAAGAGACACTAAATTTGTCAGAGAAAAAAAACTGAGGATAAGCAGAAAAAGTGTATTTTAAAAAAGAGTGATGGAGTTGAAAAAGGAAGATATGCAGAACTGACCCAATGAGATATTAGGTTGAACCATACAAAATTGCCATTTTTTTACTAGCAAATCGAATACAACAATACATTAAAAAGATCATACGTCATCATCAAGTGAGTTTCATTCCAGGGATTCAGGGATGGTTCAACATCTGCAAATCTATCAACGTGATACACCACATTAACAAAATGAAAACTAAAAATCACATGATCGCATCAATAGATGCTGAGAAAGCATTTGACAAGATATAGCATCCATTTATGATAAAAACTCTAAATGAAATGGGTATAGAAGGAAAATACTGCAACATAATAAAGGCCATATATGACAAACCCACAGCAAATATCATTTTTTTCAATTTTTTTTTTAAAGATTGGCACCTGAGTTAACAACTGTTGCCAATCTTTTTTTTTCCTACTTTATTTTTTCCCTCCCCAAAGCCCCCCTGTATGTAGTTGTATATTTTAGCTGTGGGTCCTTCTAGTTGTGGCATGTGGGACGCCGCCTCAGCATGGCCTAATGAGCAGTGCTATATCCTCACCCAGGATCCAAACCCTGGGCTGCCGGAAGCGGAGCGGGAGAACTTAACCACTCGGCCACAGGGTGGCCCTGCAAATATCATTCTCAATGGAGAAAAAGTGAAAGCTATCCCTCTAAGAACAGGAACCAGACAAGGATGCCCACTGTCACCACTCTTATTTAACATAGTATTGGAAGTCCTAGCCAGAGCAATCAGGCAAGAAAAAGAAATAAAAGGGATCCATATTGGAAAAGAAGAGGTGAAACTGCCACTCTTTGCAGATGACATGATTGTATATATAGAAAACCCTAAAGAATCCACTAAAAAAGCTTTTGGAAACAATAAACGAATACAGTCAAGTTGCGGGATACAAAATCAACATGCAAAAATCGGTTGCATTTCTATATACTAAAAATGAAGTAGCGGAAAGAGAAATTAAGAATACAATCCCATTTACAATTGCAACAAAAAGAATAAAATACCTAGGAATAAACTTAACCAAAGAGGTGAAAGATCTGTACACAGAAAACTATAAAACATTGTTGAAAAAAATCAACAAAGACACAAAGAAATGAAAAGATATTCCGTGCTCTTGGATTGGAAGAATTAACATCATTAAAATGTCCATACTTCCTAAAGCAATCTATAGATACAATGCAATCCTTATCAAAGTTCCAACAACATTTTTCACAGAAATAGAACAAAGAATCCTAAAATTTATATGGAACAGCAAAAGATCCCAAAGAGCCAAAGGATTCCCAAGAAAAAAGAACAAAGCTGAAGGTATCATACTCCCTGATTTCAAAATATACTACAAAGCCATAGTAACCAAAACAGCATGGTACTGGCACAAAAACAGACACACAGATCAATGGAACAGAATCGAGAGCCCAGAAGTAAACCCACACATTTATGGACAGCTAATATTCTACAAGGGAGCCAACAGCATACTATGGAGAAAGGAGAGTCTCTTCAATAAATGGTGGTAGGAAAACTGGACAGCCACATGCAAAAGAATGAAAGTAGACCATTCCCTTACACCATGCACAAAAATCAACTCAAAATGGATTAAAGACTTGAATGTAAGACCCAAAACCATTAAACTTCTAGAAGAAAACATAGGCAGTATGCTCTTTGACATCGGTCTTAGCAGCATATTTTCAAGTACCATGTCTGACCGAGCAAGGGAAACAAGAAAAAATGAACAAATGGGACTACATCAAACTAAAAAGCTTCTGCACAGCAAAGGAAACCATCAACAAAATGAAAAAACACCCTAACCATTGGGAGAAGATATTTGCAAACCATATATCAGATAAGAGGTTAATATCCAAAATATACAAAGAACTCATACAGCTCAACAACAAAAAAAACCAACAATCCAATTAAAAATTGGGCAAAAGATCTGAGCAGAGATTTATCCAAAGAAGATATACGGATGGCCAACAGGCATGTGAAAAGATACTCAACATCATTAACTATCAGGGAAATGCAAATCAAAACTACAATGAGGTATCACCTCACTCCAGTCAGAATGGCTATAATTAACAAGACAGGAAACAACAAGTGTTGGAGAGGATGTGGAGAGAAGGGAAGCCTCGTACACTGCTGGTGGGAGTGCGAACTGGTGCAGTCACTATGGAAAGCAGTATGGAGTATTCTCAGAAAATTAAGAGTAGATCTACCATATGATCCAGCTATCCCACTGCTGGGTATTTATCCAAAGAACTTGAAAACACAAAGGCATAAAGATACATGCACCTCTAGGTTCATTGCAGCATTATACACAATAGCCAAGACTTGGAAGCAAACTAGGTGCCCATCAAGGGATGAATGGATAAAGAAGATGTGGTATTTATACACATTATAAACAATGGGATACTACTCAACCATAAGAAATGATGAAATCCAGCCATTTGTGACAACATGGATGGTCCTTGAGGGTATTATGCTGAGTGAAATAAGTCAGAGGGAGAAAGTCAAATACTGTGTGATCTCACTCATAAGTAGAAGATAAAAACAACGACAACCAAACACATAGGAATGGAAATTGGATTGGTGGTTACCATAGGGGAAGGGGGGGGAGGCAAAAGGGGTGATTAGGCTCACATGTAAGGGGATGGACTATAATTAGTTTTCGGGTGGTGAACGTGATATAATCACAGAATTTGAAATATATTATGATGTACATCTGAAAGCTATATAATGTTATAATCCAATGTTACTGCAGTTAAATAAATAAATAAATAATTTTGAAAAATTGCCATCTTTATATCAAAAATGCTTGATATTGCTGATTGTATACATTTTAACTAATACAACTTATTCTAAAGCTATAATAGTTGAAAGTTTGGAAATCCAGAAATAGATTCAAATATATATAGGAATTTAATATATAACAAAAGTGCCACTTAACACTATGAAAGAAAATATAGACTATTCAATAAATTATATTAGGCCAAGTGGCTAGTAATTTTAAACAAATAAAGTGGATTCTGACCTCATTCCCTAAAATAAAGGTATTTAGAAAGTTCTGGAAATGCATAGTGGCAATGGTAATACAACATTGTGAATGTACTTAATGTCACTAAATTATACACTTAAAAATGGTTTGAAATGATAACTTTTATGTTATATATATTTACCACAATGAATTAGATGAGGTGGGTGGAGAAGAAAGCCCGTGCATATGAAACTCTGGAGTGTTAGGTAAGCCATCCACAGAGAAAGAGGTGGCTGCCAACACCTGTCAGTCCCACAGGAAACCCCTAGAGTGGGGCTGATCCTCTTGGATGTCAAAGTTCTTGTAGCATCTAGCTCCTCAAAGTGTGGTCTGTGGATCAGATGCTGACTCTGATTCAGTAGGTCTACCTGAGATCAGAGGTTCTGCATTTTTTACAAGCTACCAGATGATGCCTGGAGTTGCAAGCTTGTAGAGCTGTGGTTCTCAGCTTTGGTTGCACATTGCAATCTGGGGAGCTTTGTAAAATGTCACTGGCTAGGGCCCCTCTCTAGACCATTAATTAGAATCTCTAGGGGAGAGGCCAGATAAGATATATTTGGATTTCCACAGCTGGTTCTCATGTGCAGCCAGAGAGCACAGCTGCTGATGTAGAGACACAGATAAGTTTAGAAAGGTTGAAGACGTTAGTGAGGAACGTCTTTCTTCCCCACTCCCAGTGTTTCCTTTCTCTATGAAGGGAGATTGATTGGCATAACCCTGGGTCTCGTTCCATCTTTACTCACACCATCTGGGAGATGGAAACTTGGGATTAAGAGCAAAAATGTTCAGCTCAGCTCTGCCCTTTTCTATCTCAGGAGCAAGTCTCCCAGCAGAGAGTACACATTTCACCTGTGTTCCTCTATGACATGAGCCGGCAGTTCTCAGAGTGTGGTCTCCACACTGGCAGCATCTGTATCACTTGGGAACTTGTTAGAAATGCAAATTCTGGGGCCTCACCCCACACCTACTAAATCAGACATTCTGGGTCTGAGGCCCAACAAGCCGTGATCTAGCAAGCATTCCTTGTGATTCTGACGCTCACATAATTAGGGAAGCTCATTCCAGTGCACTCTGGCCAGGGACTGATGGGAATATCCGTTTAATTCTTGGCTTCAGAACTAGAAGCTCCTTTGGCTAACAGACCTAAAGCTACATCCTCTATCTTGGCTTTAATCAGTGATAAAGGTGATGAAGTAACCTTCAAAATAATAATAATATTTACAAGAATCAAATAGTTAACGACAAAAATGAAAATGTAAACACAGTTTTGATGGCTTTAGATTATGAAAGCAAAACTAGAAGCTAAAAAGAAAAAATAAATTTGTCTACATATAAATTAAAATCGCCTACCAATCAATCACCAATATAGCCCAAAAATAAGCAAGATCAAAAATGAAAGTCAAATTGAAAAACAATGCTACACATACAGCAAGCAAACAGCTAAAATATACAGTAATTCCTTAGAAATCAACAAGCAAAGAAAACCAGGCCAATTGAAAATTCAGCAAAAGACTTAAAGACAGTTTGGAGCTTTGTTGTCCAATATGGTGATGCAGCACCTATTAATGCTGACAACTGAACTTTCTCTCGAGCTCTGTTTCACCTTGGCCTTTCTGCATTCTGGCTTAAAGAGAGGAGAATCTCCCACTATGCTGCTAAGGAGACGCTCTGACTTCTACACTTTACACTGGTAATTAATCACCCTCAGGCTTTCATTATTTTCTCCAAAGTGTCGATGGCCCCCAGCAACAGCCATCTGATTCCAAAGTCCTTACAATGACTACCCACCCCACCCCCACCCAAACTCTTAACCACCTGATACATTGCACCTGACGCTGTGCTTCCTCCCACCAGTACCCCATCTCAGCTCACCACTCTAAAAAATTCAATAAATATGCCACATCTTCACGTCAGGGGCTATCAGTGCTCCACCCACCCCCAGTGATGCCAGTGATTGCCAGGAGGCCAATGAGTGGTCTATCTTCAAGATCTAATTTTAGATTTTGTTTCCTAGGACCGTTTCTGGTACCAAATGTCAAATATCACCAAAGAATAGTCTCTAAAGTTCTGAGCTTTTCATACAAAATGTTTATTAGGATTGCTCTTGGGAATCACATCTATAATGGGTCAGGGAAGCAAGACTGAACAGAGGAAGAAGTTGAAATGCCAGGAAGTCGCAACAGAAAGTTCGGCTGATCCTTTTGTAATCTTTGGAGCTAGAATGGCTAGAATGGTGTTCTTTCTTCTTGAGGCCAGAGGTCTGGGCCTTGATACACCTCCAATCATCAACCAGTCATTGGATGCAGGCTGCCCACAGGAAGTGGGTAACCTTAGGCAAGGCAGAGGGCAATTCCAAGACAGGGATTTAGCTATGAACTATCAGCTGCCAACACAGACCTCCTCAGTCCTGAAGGGCGATCTGGGTGGTACTCAATAGCATCTGCTACCCTCATCATAACACTGTGAGTAAAGGAAAACAAGTAGTTTTGCTATCATTTAAAACTCTTGGAAGTAGATAAATACTTACCAGTATTCCTTTCCCCAGCCCAAGGCTCTTTCCACTGAGAGAAAGGGAGAGGCTGAAGACTTTATACTGCTCTAGACTTCATGAAAACACGTGAAGAGCAGACGGCAGAAGGCTCCAATCCCCATCCAGCAGAAGTATCTTTCAGCCTGTCTCCCTGTCTCCATTCTGGCCTAAACAGGCCACAAATGGCCCACAGTCTTGCTATTTGTACTTGCTATCTTGTACTATTTAATACAATTCAAGATATAAGCAATTACTATTTATGGAACACCTGTATGTGTCAGACCCTGTTGTAAGTGCTGTGTGTTTACATATATATGTGTGTCTTTCTGTGTTTTCTTGTAACTCATTGAGTTCTTTTATGATAGCTATTTTGAGTTCTTTGTTATTTAGGTTATGGATTTCTGTGTCTTCAGGGTTGGTTTTTGAGTACTTGTCATTTTCCTTCTGGGTTGGAGATTTAATATACTTTCTCATACTGCTTAATGGTGTGGATTTTTGCCTCTGCATGGTGCTATTATCTGGTTGCAGCTGCCATGTGCCTCCACAGGATGGGGATCAGGTGCTGTGTATTCTGAGCCCAGCACTATCAGGGGCTCCCCAGCTCCAGCCACTGACTGCTTTTCTCTCTGTGTGATGCTCTGACCAATGGTAGATCTGGAGCACTAGGCAGGGGGAGGGGTACTCTCCCTCACCTGCACTTACCCCAGCCTCAGCATCTCACACTGGGCAATCACAGGGCTGGAGTGCCAGGCAGGGGAAGGGGCAATTTCTTACACCTGTGTGCCTCCCCCAACCACTGCCTCTCTCTCTGCATGGTGCTCTGGGCACTCACAGGGCTCCACCAGCTGCTGCCTCTCTCTCTGCACTGTCATGGGCTATCATGGGGCTGGAGTGCCAGGCGGGAAAAGGGCACCTCTCCTCACCTGCACACCTCCCCCAGCAGCAGCCCCTCTGTCTCTGTGCCACACTCAGGGCGAGCATGGGGCTGGAGTGCCAGGTGGGGATGGGGTGCCTTGCCTCACCTGTGCACTTCCCCAGCCACAGCCCCTCTCTTTCTGTGGAGCTCCTGCTGATCCACTTACACTTCCTCCAAAGGATCCAGCCCCACCACCACCATCAGACGTATGGTTTCATGGGTCTCTCATACATCTTTTGTGTTGTGTGTATGTCCTCTGTTGGTGTGTGAATGTCCTTTGGGTTGTAGTTTAGAGAGGAGAGTCCAAGGGAAGAGCTCACTCTGCCATGATGCTGACATCATTCCCTATGCTGTTGTCTTTCAAATGAGAAAGGAGAAAAAAGTTAGAAATAAAAAACAATTATTCTGTCTTTTGTATTTATCTATGTGGTGTTCTTTATTTTTTCATAAATTTGAACTAATGTCTAGTGTCTTTTCATTTCAACCTGAAGGACTTCGTTTAGCATTTCTTGTAGGGCAGGTCTACTAATGAAAAACTCCCTCAGTTTTTGTTTACCTAGGAATGTCTTAATTTTGCCTTCATTTTTGAAGGATAGTTTCACTGTATAAAATTCTCTGTTGACAGACTATTTCTCTCAGCATTTGAACATGTCATGTCACTGTCTTCTGTCCCCATTTCAGATGAAAAAGAAGATCATCTGGTAATCTTATCTAGAATCCCTTGTATGTGATGAGTTGCTTCTCTCTTGCTGCTTTCAAGATTCTCTCTTTGTCTTCAGCTTTTGACAGTTTGATTATCATGTGTCTAAGTGTGGATCTCTGAATTTATCACACTTAGGGTGCATTGAGTTTCTCTGAGGTATAGACGAATATTTCTCATCAAGTTTGGGAAGTTTTCCATGATTATTTCTTCAGATAGACTTTCTGTCCCTTTCTCTCTCTTCTCCATCTGTGACCCACCCCCATTACGTATATTTTTTATGCTTAATAGTGTCCCACAGGTCTCTTAGGCTCTGTTCTTTTTTCTTTATTCTTTTTTCTTTCCATTCCTTAGATTACATATTTTGAGTTGATCTATCTTTAAGTTCACTGATTCTTTCTTCTGCCAGCTCAAATCTATTGTTGAGCCTCTCTAGTGAACTTTTCATTCCAGTTATTGTAATTTTCAACTCTAGAATTTCTTTTGGTTTTTTTCTATCTCTAATTGATATTCTCTATTTGGTGAGACATCATTCTCATACTTTCCTCTAGTTCTTTAGATGTAGTTTCCTTTAGTTCTTTGAATGTATTTTAAAAAGCTGATTTAAATCTTATTTAGTAAGTACAATGTACAGACTTCCTCAAAGGAAGTTCTGTTGACTGCTTTTTTTCCCTAAACAGGTGTACCTCAGAGATGTTGCAAGTTCGGTTCCAGACAACCACAATAGAGTGAATATTGCAATAAAGTGAGTCACATGAATTTTTTGGTTTCCCAGTGCATATAAAAGTTTTATTTACACTATACTGTACTCTATTAAGTGTGCAATAGCATTATGTCTAAAAAAAAGTATATACCTTAATTCAAAATTATTTTATGACTAAAAAATGCTAACTATCAATTTGAGCCTTCAGCCAGTCATAATCTTTTTGCTAGTGGAGGGTCTTGCCTCTGTGTTGATGTCTGCTGACTGATCAGGGTGATAGTTGCTGAAGGTTGGGGTGGCTGTGGCAATTTGTTAAAATAAGACAACAGTGAAGTTTGCCACATCTATTGACTCTTTCTTTCATGAATAGTTTCTCTGTAGCACACCATGCTGTTTGATAGCGTTTTACCCACAGCAGAACTTCTTTCAAAATTGGAGTTAATCCTTTCAAAACCTGCTGATGCTTCATCAACTAAATTTATGTAATACTCTAAATCTTTCGTTGTCATTTCAACAATCTTCACAGCATCTTCACCAGGAGTAGGTTTTATCTCAAGAAATCACTTTTTTTGCTCATTCACAAGAAGCAATTCCTCATCTGTTAAGGTTTTGTCATGAGATTGCATCAATTCAGTCACATCTTCAGGCTCCACTTCCAATTCTGGTTCTCTTGCTATTTCTATCACACCTGTAGTTCCTTCCTCCACTAAAGTCTTGAGCCCCTCAAAGTCAACCAGGAGAGTTGGAATAAACTTCCTCAAACTCCTGTTAATGTTGATATTTTGTCCTCTTCCCATGAACCACAAATGTTCTTAATGGCATCTAAAATGGTGAATCCTTTCCAGAAGTTTCTCAATTTACTTTGCCAGATCCATCAGAGTAATTACTATCTATGGCAGCTATAGCCTTACAAAATGTATTTCTTAAATAATAAGACTTGAAAGTTGAAATTAGTCCTTGACCCATGGGCTGCAGAATGGACATCATGTCAGCAGACATGAAAACAACATTAATCTCATTGTACATCTCCGTCAGAGCTCTTGGGTGACCAGGTGCACTGTCAATGAGCTATAATATGTTGAAAGGAATATTTTTTTATGAGCAGTAGGTCTCAACAGTGTGCTTAAAATATTCAGTAAACCATGTTGTAAACAGATGTGTTGACATCCAGGCTTTGTTGTTCCACTTATAGAGCACAGGCAGAGTAGATTTAGCATAATTCTTAAGGACCCTAGAATTTTCAGAATGAGCATTGGCTTCAGCTTAAAGTCAATAACTGCATTAGTCCCTAACAAGAGAGTCACCCTGCCCTTTGAAGCTTTGAAGCCAAGCATTGACTTCTCCCCTCTAGCTATGAAAGTCTTAGATGGCATCTTCTTCCAATATAGGATTGTTTCATCTACACTGCAAATCTGTTGTTTAGTGTAGCCACCTTCATGAATTATCTTAGCTAGAGCTTCTGGATAACTTGCTGCAGCTTCTACATCAGCACTTGCTGCTTCCCCTTGCCCTTTTATGTTATGGAGATGGCTTCGTTCCTTCAACCTTATGAACCAACCTCTGCTAGCTTCAAACTTTTCTTCTGCAGATTCCTCACTTCTCTCAGACTTCATAGAATTGAAGAGAGTTGAGGCCTTGCTCTGGATTAGGCTTTGGCTTAAGGGAAGGTTGTGGTTGGTTTGATCTTCTGTCCAAACCACTAAACTTTCTCCATATCAGCAATAATGCTGTTTCACTTTCTTATCATCTATATGTTCACCAGAGTTTCAGTTCTCATTTCCTTCAAGAATTTTTCCTTCGCATTCAAAACTTAGCTACCTAGTCTTTGGCCTGTCTTGGCTTTCAACATTCCTTCCTCACTAAGCTTAATCATTTTTAGCTTTTGATTTAAAATGAGAGATGTGTGACTCTTCTTTTCACTTGAACACTTTGAGGCCATTGTAGGGTTATTAATTGGCCTAATTTCAATATTGTGTCTCAGGGAATAGGGAGGCCCAAGGAGAGGGAGAGAGATTAAGGAACAGCTAGTCAGTGGAGCAGTCAGAACACATACATTTATGAATTAAGTTCACTGTCTCATATGGGTGTGGTTCACGGCACCCCAAAACATTTACTATAGTAACATCAAACATCGCTAATCATAGATCACCATAGCAAATATAATACTTATGAAATTTTGAAATATTGCAAGAATTACCAAAATGTAACACAGAGACATGAAGTGAACAAAACCTGTCAGAAAAATGGTGCCAATAGACTGCCCAATGCAGCATTGCCACAAAACCTTCAATTTGTAAAGAACAAAATATCTGCAAGGTGTAACAAAGTGAAACATGCCTGTATGTGGACCATATTTTCTTGTTTCTTTGCATGCTGAAAACTAGACATTTTAAATAATATAATGTGGCCGTTCTGGAAATCAGATTCTACCCACTCCCCAGAGTTTATTTTTGTTGCTGTTTGTTGTTGTGGCTGTTGCTGCTGCTGTTTGTTTAGTGACTTTCTTGAGCTAATACTGTAAAGTTTTATTCTTTATTATATCTGGCCATAGAAGTCCCTGCTCAGTTAGCTTAGTGATTGGTCAATGATTGTACTTAGATTTCTTTAAAGGCCTGGAAACAATAAATCTCCTACTCTTTGCAAAGGGGCTCTGTGTGCATTTCGGGACATGCTTTCAGGACCCATCCAGGAAGTTGACGACTCTGCCTTAGCTTTCACTTCTTGCTTTTCAGAGCCTCAAGGTCAGCCAGAAGTGAGAGCTTACAGCTTTCTTGCTCTAAAAATATGCACAGCCCTGGGCATGTGCACAACTCTATGCTTACATGTGGCCTTCTAGAGTCCCAGAAATACATCAGAGCTTTTCAAAACCTCCTAGGGACATCTCAATCTCCAGCTTTTCCTTTGGGTTTTTTTTTTTCCCCTCTTCTTTTGGGTTTTTTGGTCAGTTGTCTGCCCCAACCACTGTCACCACATCAGGCAGCTGCAATGCTAAACCATCACTCCTGATTGTTTTTGACAAATGCCTCTTGTTTGCACTGGACAAGCTCCAAGTCAAGTCAAACAAAGGCAACTCTTGTGAGTGTAGAATGACCAGACAGGTCAAATAATGACAATTCTCTGCAAATGGGTCTTTGGAGAAGCTCCAACCCCATTCTGCCCACTCTAGTGGCTGTTAGGCTGCTCCTTCTCACATTTGCTATGGATTGTTGGTTTCCAAGGCTAGTGCAAAGCTGAAGAGAGGTGATGGGCATACGGCAAATCAAAATGCCATAAAGCTAGCTGTTCTTACCAAGATTCATATTTTTTTTGAATGAATGCTCCCTGGATTGTAGCAAGCCTTTTGTTAATTTCCAGAGTACTGAAAAAGTTGATTTTGATAATTCTTAGCAGTGTTCTCATTGACTTTATGGAGAAGAGGATTTTCTGAGGTCCTTACCCCACCATTCCCACTGACATCCTTTCCACATGCACTTAGGACTACATCAGAGTTATAGCTTTTGCTTCAATTGCCAAACATAAATTGGGAAACTCAAGAGGAGAAGAAAAGTCTATTGTATTTAACCATATTTTTATTCACCATGTTGTTTCTTCCTTCCTAACGTTCTTAGATTTCTTCTTTTATTGTTTCCTGTTTAGAAAACTTCCCTTAGCTATTCTTTTAGGGTGGGTCTGCTAACAACAAACTCTTTTAGTTTCCCTTTATCTTAGAGTGTTTTGATTTCCCCTTCATTCCTAAAGGGTGATTGCACTAGATATAAGATCCTGGTTTGACAGTTCCTTTTTCTCAGCACTTGAAAAATGTTGTGCTACGTTTTTCTGGTCTCTGTGGTTTGGATTTTGATAAATCCAAATTTGCAAATTGCAAAGGGGCTCTGTGTGCATTTCAGGACCTGCTTTCAAGACTCAGCCAGGAAGCTGACGACTCTGCCTTAGCTTCCACTTCTTGCTTTTCAGAGCCTCAAGGTCAGCCAGAAGTGAGAGCTTACAGCTTTCTTGCTCTAAAAATATGCACAGCCTGGGCATGTGCACAACTCTATGCTTACATGTGGCCTTCTAGATTCCCAGGAATATATCAGAGCTTTTCAAAACCTCCTAGGGACATCTCAATCTCCCGCTTTTCCTTTGGGGTTTTTCCCCCCTTCTTTTGGGTTTCTTTTGAGCTTGAATTATTTTTCCCCCATAGGTAAGGAGATATTTCTCCTTCACTGCTTTCAAGATATTTCCTTTGTCTCAGTTTTCAGAAGTTTGACTATAGTATGTCATGGTAGGGATTTATTTGGATCTATTTATCTATCCTGTTTAGGGTTCGCTCAGCTTCTTAAATCTGTAGGTTTGTGTTTCTTGCCAAATTTTTGAAGTTTTCAACCATTATTTCTTTGAGTACTTTTCTAGCCCTGTCTTCTTTCTCCTCTTCAGTAATAATTATTCCATGAAAAAAAATCCTACTAGATTATGTTGTATCGCTATAAATATGCAGCTAGATAAGTGTACTTAATTTATTTGGAATTTTTATCTATAATCATAAGTGGAAATAGTCTAATTTTTTTACAGATTTTTGAATTATATTTTTGATAGTCTTATAAAACAAATTGTGGAACTTTCCAAATTTTTCTATGGTCTAGAACAGTTTAAACCAGAGATGGTAATATATAATCTTAAAAGAATAATTAGAAATCACCTCTCAAAATCCATTTGGATGTTTTTTAATAGAAGCTATCAAAGTGCTTTAACCACCTCTTCTGTGACTTTTGATCTATTTGGTTTTCTGCTCCTTCTTGGGTTAATTTTGGTGGTTTAAATTTTTTCTAGAAAATCATTGATTTGTTATGCCTGTCATATTTAATGTCATTGAGTTACACATGATATTACTTATAATTTTTCATCTCTCTTTTATATATCTGTGGTTAATCTTGCTTTCCCTCCTTTTCCTTGATCATCTATTAGGGATTTGTATATTTAATTCACCTTTTAAAAAAACCAGCTTTTGCATATTTAATTTGTCTTTTATAAAAGTTATCTTCAGTTTTGTTTACCATTTCTACCATTTTAACATCATTAATTCCAACTTTGATCTTTATCAATTGCCTGCTTCTCACGGTTAATGTTTTTGTTTGCGCTCCTGGGTTTATGACTTATAATGCCGACCCCTGACAGCTCTTCAAAGGCTGAGCCCATGAGGAATTCATTTTTATGTGCTTCAAACTGCCCAGCACATTGCCTAGCATAGCAGGTGTACAGCAAAAATGAGTTGATGAGATGACTGCCACTGGATTTCCTAGACCTGAAAATCTGCAAATTGATAGCCACATGGTTGGGATACCAAAAAAAAAAGTGAGATGCATATCTTTGCCGTCAGAGAGGTTAATTTCCCAGGAATTGAGGGTGAGGGGAAAAATATGCAAGATCATGTTGAAGTGTCATCAGAGGACTGGAGGCCACAAAAATCATTTCAGTTCTGCTGGGTCCAAGCTGGTTCATGTTCCAGTCCTTTCTCACCCTCTTGCTTTACACTCCTGCTATAAATGTGAGAAAATCCAGACTGGAGGCTGTTTTACTGAAAATCCCTGGGCTACAAACAAGAATTTTCTCCACACTTGTCTAGTGGAAACAGATTGTGACATATGCCATCTCCAACTCAGGCACCTTAAATGATGCTGGTTTGGTGTGCTTTGGAGTGTGAAATTAATCAAGAGAGCAACGAAAATATCTCAGTCTTTCTGGAGGACATTGCTGAGTATGATTGTACAGGATCTTCTAATTGCCTCCAAACAACTAAGAGCTAAGCAGCGATTGTGTTTTCCCAACTATCTGCAACCATTGTACCCACTGAATTGGACAACCACAGCCTGTGGCCACTGGTGCTATAAGAATCACCCATGTTAGACATCAGAGATTTCCTGGTCCTGGTAAAAAAGCTCTTCCACCTTCCTGTCATAACAGTCACGTGAGTAATAAACACTTACAGCCCTCTTTGTAAATTTGGGGAGTTGAGCAAAGAGGAGAAAGATATTTTCCCTCCTTTGACACTGGAGATATGTCAGTACTGCAGAGGCACAAACAGCCCTTAAGACTTACACTGTCATCCACTAAACCTCGGATTCACAAGGAGCCTGAGATTTGGCCTAATTAACCCTCCTGTAAATCTGGAATTAACTCCACAGTGTTCTCGTGAGGTAGTTATCCACTTCTTCTTCTAGCAATGGGGTCGTAGCCCATTGTGGGCAGTCCCGCTGGTCAGCCTCACATGCATCCCCAATGCTTGGCACTGTCATGTTCACTAGATGTTTGTTGAATGAATGAGTGTAAGAACACTCTTTTTGTTGAGCTGATCTCAGACTCCCCCCTAATTCCACTCTCCTGGTTTTTCTCTCCTCTGAATCACACACAAATACACACTTTTCTCAATTGTAACTTTGGATACATTTTTTTTTGTAAAGATTGGCACCTGAGCTAACAACTGTTGCCAATCTTCGTTTTTTTTTCTCCCCAAATCCCCCCAGTACATAGCTGTATATTTTAGCTATGGGTCCTTCTAGCTGTGGCATGTGGGATGCCACCTCAACGTGGCCTCACGAGGGGTGCCATGTCCACACCCAGGATCCAAACCCTGGGCCGCCCAAGCGGAGCACTGGAACTGAACCGCTTGGCCACGGGGCCGGCCCCCACGGACACATTTTTTTTCCACTTAGACTTAGTTTTCTTCGTTACTAAACGAAGTTGAACTGTGTTTCCCTCAATTTGATAGTCTTTTGTTTTTGTGTGTTTCAGTCGTTTGGGGCTGGGGACTGAGAATGGTTTGCTGGCGGAGGCTCCCCAAGCACTGGAGAGATCCAGGTGGTAAGTTAGTTTGAATACACTGTAACTAACCCTCCAGAGCTGACCTGTAAAATTCCAGGGGGCCTCTGGGGTCCTCAGCTCCCACGAAGCTCTGTCTGCCTGACGCCCACCTTCTATTACTGAGCTCCCCGGACCCAGGGCACATGCAGCCAGCCTCGTCCATCCCACATGCTTTGGGAGAACAGCGCTCCCTCAGACCTTGTGCAGGCGGACCCAGCTGCAAGGTTCCTCAAGGTGCTCTTGTGTCTTCTCTAGTCAGGCTCTTTCTGAGGACGACCTGTTTTGGCACAGACACTTTAGTCCTCCAGAGGTGTTCTCTTTGTCTGCACGCATCCTGGGGGCCCACGCAGACACAACAGTCAGGCCTCTGGAGCTGGCCCGGGAAGTCCCAGCCGGGCACTGCAGAGCAGACAGAAGCCGGAGTTAGTGATGACCCAGGACGAATTCTAGGGAGGAACAGGATGTGAGCATTTTTGTTTTAAATTTCCTTATCACTATTTTCCTATTGTCACCTTAATGGTAGCTTTTTTAAAGTTTTTTCCCAGCTTTATTGAGATATAATTGATGGATAACATTGTATAAATTTGTGTACAACGTGATTTTTGCTGTACATATACGTTGTGAAATGATTATCACAATAAAGGCAGTTAACACACCCACCACCTCACATATTTTTTTTAAAATAGTAGATGTTTTAAGATGTCTATGATACAGTGATAATATCATATAGTTAGTGCGCTGTATAGAAAAGCTCTGTCTCAGGGTCTCAAATACAATTTCCTGCAGGTGCCAGGACAACAGCACACACTTAGTGAGGCGGGCTGGGTGGGGACCCGTCTGAAAGGACAATGACGACTTCACTCAAGTTGCATTGCTGCACAGGAGCCTGACCTGGTGTTGCTCCTTTAAAATATTTTTTAAAGTCTTGGATTTCAAACCAAACACATCTGCAAGCCAGCTATGGCCCAGGGGCTGTCAGTCTGCTAGCTCTGTCCTGCGCCATCACAGCTTGGAAATCTTGACTGAGAAAGAAAGAGTACAGTCCAAGTCAATACTTTCCGACAGTCCCTCTCACTTAATGACTCCCTGTAAAAGTTGACCTGGTCCAGCATCAAACCACAGGCAGGACGACACCCAACAGAGATTTTGAAGGAGACACATGAGCAGATTGTAGGGAGGCCCCCTCGCCCCAAGCTCAAGTCTGCACAGCCAAGGAGAGACCCTGGAGGGTTCAGCCTCTGGTCCAGGTGAAAGCTGGCAAGGACATGATAGAGGGAACTAGCTGAGGAGATGGGGAGCAGAGGCCTGACACATCCTCCAAAGCTGTGGACTTCAAACCCGTGGATTGTGGTGGTGGTGGTGTTTTGCATATGCCCCAGGAATTATGAAAATGATGCACATTTTAAAGATGACATTTGAATTATTTGATCTTATATTTTTATAATTGCAAGGGATGTAATTTGCATATTATAAATATTTGCAATTTAAAACAAAAATATTACAACACTTATTTTAAATGTATCTAATGGAATTTAAATGCCTTGCAATTTGATACTATCATTTATTTAAAAATATATTTGAACCTAGCTCTTTAAGAGCTGGAAATTTAACAATGTTCCTTTTTCTCCTAATTGTATTTCCATTTCCCATTTCCACCACTGAATTTTATCCTAATATATTTTATGGCTGAAAGCCCATGATTGATTACTTTATCTCACTTCCCTGCAGCAAAAATTTGTATGTAATTGAAATACAGATTTTTTAAAACGTTGCCTCTGATTAAAAGGCTCTAATAGGTGTTAAGAATGTTTATTTTTTAGTTGAATCATCATTATAATTATTATTAGTATGCAATTCATGAAAATAGCATAAATATATTTTAAATTTGGATAATCAAAGTACATGAAAAGGAAAATTTTTTTTTTTTAAAGATTTTATTTTTTTCCTCTTTCTCCCCAAAGCCCCCCAGTACATAGTTGTATATTCCTCGTTGTGGGTCCTTCTAGTTGTGGCATGTGGGACGCTGCCTCAGCGTGGTTTGATGAGCAGTGCCATGTCCGCGTCCAGGATTCGAACCAACGAAACACTGGGCCGCCTGCAGCGGAGCACGTGAACTTAACCACTCAGCCACGGGGCCAGCCCCATGAGAAGGAAAATTTTATGGTAAATTTATTGCTTAATGAGATGAATGGGATGTTTATAAATTACTTCATGCATACAAAAGTGAGTATTAACTATTCTTCAGTTTTTTAAATCTGAGCCTTGAGAAACTTTGTTCTCTTGAATAAGTGGATGAGAATGAGGTTTGTCATAGAGATGTCCCTCAGTTCTTTGAATCGTTCCTAGTTATTTGCCAAAAATTAAACAATAATCTATCATCAAATATTATTTTCAGTGATCTGTCAGCTGACAAATTGATTCAATTTTCCTCCAATTTTGTTGAAAACAAAGAATAGGAAACTATGTGGCCTGCAAAAGCATGTATTACCCACTCATTCAAACAATTCTTTTTCTCAATGTTCAGTTACTTAACTGAGATATTTACACACCAGGCAGTGCAGCAGAGGAAGATCTGGGACGAGTGAGAGGTTCCCCTTCCTTTGGTAAACTGACAAAGGGCCCCTGTGACAGGGGAAGGGAGCTGCACAAGGGGAGTGGGGAAGGGAACCCCGTGTGACCTTTATTGAAGTCCAACTTTAGGAACATTGGTTTAGAGAAATGTACAAATGAATGTGGGAATTCATTCTGTCAAAACTATCTATGCTTGCATATCCTTTTGTAAATCTTTGTGCATCCCCAGGATAGGTGTATCCCAATTTGAAGACCACACATCTAAGCTTTCTCTGGATGAACGGTGTATATTTGTGTGTGATTCAGAGGAGAGAAAAACCTGGAGAGTGGAATTAGGGGGAGTCTGAGATCAGCTCAACAAAGAGAGTGTTCTTAAACTCATTCATTCAACAAGTAGACATTGAGCGTGACTGTGTATCAAGCACTGGGGATACACGTGTGGCTAACCAGCGGGACTGCCCACAATGGGCTACGACCCCATTGCTAGAAGATGTGGATAACTACCTCACGAGAACACTGTGGAGTTAATTCCAGATTTACAGGAGGGTTAATTAGGCCAAATCTCAGGCTCCTTGTGAATCCGAGGTTTAGTGGATGACAGTCTAAGTCTTAAGGGCTGTTTGTGCCTCTGCAGTACTGACATATCTCCAGTGTCAAAGGGGGGAAAATATCTTTCTCCTCTTTGCTCAACTCCCCAAATTTACAAAGAGGCCTGGAAGTGTTTATTACTGACGTGGTTGTTAAGACAGAAAGGCAGTATAATTTAGAAAGGGGTAGGCCAGAGTGATCGTGGTCGTTAATTTTATGTGTAGGCTTGACTGGGCTAAGGGATACCCAGAGAGCTGGTAAACTACCATTTCTGGGTGTGCCCATAAGGGTGCTTCTGGAAGAGATCAGCATTGGAATTGGTGAACTGAGCAAAGCAGATGGCCGTCCCCAATATGAGCGGGCTTCATCCAATCTGTTGAGGGCCTGAATACAACAAAAAGGTGAAGAAAGGAAGAACTCACTTCTCAACTTGAGCTGAGACTTCCATCTTCTCCTGCCCTAGGACATCGATGCTCCTGGTTCCAGGCTTTCAGAGTCAGACGAGGACTTGCATCATCAGCCCTCCCACCCTGAATTCTCAGGCTTCTGCCTCGGGCTGAATTATACCACCCCCTTTCCTGGTTCTCCAGCTTGTAGATGGAAGATAGATTATGGGACTTCTTGGCCTCCATAAGCACATGAGCCAATTCCTATAAAAATCTCCTTATATATATTATCCTATTGATTCTTTTTTTCTGAAGAAAACTGATCATACAGTTATATGGTGATTTTTCTTAATGGCAAGCCTGATGGAGACTTCTCTTGGCTACAATGCCTCTAATGTTTCCCACCTCTTGGCATAATGCTCAAAAGCCTGGTCTGGCATTCACGTCCCCATACAAGCTGGCCCCAGTGTAGGTGTCTCTCAGAGCTGGTAACTTCCCATGCTAGCCACAGTCATTCTGTCACCCTGCAACCCCGTCACTGATATTCGTCCTCCTCGGAACTCAGGCCCTCTCCTGCACTTTTCCCCTACTTGGTCAGCTGTCTTCTCTAGTGCCCACTCCACCCCCTGCCCGTGGAGCTCTGCCTCTAAAGAGCTGGTGAAACCACTGAGATTCCAACACACAAGGAAGACGTCTCTTGTCCCAGTTCTGTTCTTCTCTCTCTTAGCTACGTGGAGCAACCAAAGAAAAGTCCATCCTAATCACTTCCAGGCTTCCCTCCTTGGGGGGGAAATGGCAACTTACTTTGAATTCTATTATCCTTGTAAACCCCCGGAGCAGCAAACAATATCAACAGAGATGTTATACATCCTGTCGGCAAGGGCTAAACATAACTTAATTTTATGTACAAAATTTTAATTCAAAACTGATGGGTCAGGAACCATTTCAGACATTCTCAACTTCTCTTAAGATTCTGTTTCGTTTTCAAAATCCATCCCATTAGCGCCTCAATTCAGTTCTGTGCTTTCTTCCAGAACAAATTAGAACCTGCTTCCACTTTCCTTTCTTTTCTCGTTTTCCCGCCTCAACATCCCTCTTGGATTTTAAGCTTTTGTTTTCTTTCACTGCCCACTGGAATGATTGCTCTGTCCTGCGCAGCGTGTTCTTTCCAGAATTACTCAATCATGCTTCCAGTTTCACTTCTCCCCTCCGCTTCCCCTCCTGCTCCCGCTCTGATGGCATCATTTTATTGACTTTGGACCTGGTGGGCTTTAAATCTTTTGTACGTTGGAGAGGAGAACTGCATGCTTCCCTGCACGTGTTCAGTTAGCAGACCACATCTGACCACAGCTCAGACCTGCTGTGCAGCCTATCAAGATGCTGTTTATAAGTTGGTTTGCTTGCTCTTGAGTTGCTTAATAGGGGCCCCTGGCCAACATACTTTAGAAGGGGGCTCTGGCTATCTGGCCTTGTGTCACCCTGCCCCTAGTCCACTCACCACCACTGGAAGGCAGCTCACAGCTAACATTCCAGCTCCCTCCCAAGCCCCATCCCTTCTGTGCCTCCCTCCATCCTGTCACCATATGGGTCAATTCTATAAGCCCTATTTAAGATCCAGATCCACCTGGCTCGACCCTATTTGATAACCATTTCCCCAAATGGACCAGTCAGGCCTTCTGTGTCCAGTGTAAATCTGGCCATTCCCAAGCTTCCATGGCAACTTGAACATGTGGATTTTTAGCTTTGAAAGTGGTCTTAAGGAACTTCTGCCATATTTGCTGTGTCTCTCCAGATACAGAGTTATAGAGCCTACAAATGCACCTGTCATGGCATCGTGTGCAGAACCGGTACCTGCTGTTCACGCACTGTTGACTCTCCCAGGACAGGGACATAACCCACGTGCCCTCTGACACATGACTGGATACAGCCTGACCACTGGACTGGGAGTCAGCAGAAAGACCTGGTGCTAGTCCCGTATCCTTCTACTCCCTAGGCAAGTAAAATCACTGCTCTGAACATCACTTTCTTAGTTTTTTCAAAAAGGATGACAATATTCCCATGCTTAATTCATAAGGCTTTAATGAGAATCAAATAAGATAACACATGTTGGGAGAATGTTGCTGAAAAAAATCCATAATAAGAAGATACAGTTGACATCATTATGTTGTTGCTTTGAATAAGTAACTGCGCTTTCATTTGTCAAATTTCAGTTCTTGATCTCAGGCTCGATAACTGACAAAACCACCTCTTCTCACACGAGGGGTGCTTGGAGGCGCTGAGGACACATTAGCCAGGCGAGGGCATGGTCAGGATGGAGAAAGAAAGAACCTGTCATCACTGTCAAACTTCTCAAAACACCTCGCACAGCAGGAGTCAGACATGTTCTGGTCCCATGTTCTCTGTGTCCTGGGGCACTGATTTCAGTTTAGCTACCAGGAGACTGAATCAGCTTAGGATAACGACACACTTGTAACAGTGAGGATGGGTTCCAACAACGCAAGGCCCAGGCCGATTCTGCCTTTCCAGATGTGCTGCTGTGAAAAAATTCTACCATGACTGCACGCTCCTCAAAGGACCTCATGAATGTTACTTCATTTCACCCCCATCACAACCCTGCGTGGTGGGGGTTATAATGCCATCTCTCAGCTGAGGATAAGAGAGGTTAAATAACTTCCCCAAAGCCACCCAGCAGAGCCAAGACTGGAACTCATACCAACCTAACTAGAAAGCCCAGGCCTTCCACGCTGTGTCCCTCACAGATGTACGGGGGGATCTGCACTGGGAGAGCCCTGCGAGCTGTCCAGGCCACTTTAAGGCCACCATGGCCCTAAGTTTCAGGGCTCTTTGCACCCCTTTTCCACGCTGTGATGCTTCTCTTAACTGTCACCTTTTCCTTGATTGTAGCTTACAGGACTCATGCGTCAGACCCCTGAGAGTCATGATGGTACACAGGTTCCCCCGGCGGTGGACGCTCTCTTAGTCCCCTCTGTTAGGTTGGCAAATTGAATCTATTCATGGCCTGTTTGCCTTCCTTACCCTCATGAGTCCGTGAAAGGACAAACTGTACAGTTCCTGGGGGCATTCTCTTTCCCCGAGTAACATGGTTATTTTGTTGTGTTCTTTTTCTTTGGAAAGTCATGTTACTTCAAACTCCTTTCCCTTCCCAGTAAACGAAACCTTAGTGGCTGTCTCCAGTCACCATCAGTCTGTTTGTCATCAGTGCAGCAGTCCCTCCTCATCCGGGGGGGATACGTTCCAAACCCACAGTGGATGCCTGAGACCACGGAGAGTACCGCACCCTAGATAGACTATGTTTCTTCCTATACATACCTCTGATAAAGTTTAACTTATAAATTAGGCACAGTAAAAGATTAACAGTGAGAACTAACAATAAAGTTGGCTTTGGGGCCATTATTAAGTAAAATAAGGGTCACTTGAACACAAGCACTGAGATGCCACTACAGTTGTTCTGATACCCGAGATGGCTAAGTGACTAATAGGCACATACTGTACACAGTGCAGATACGATGGACAAAGGGATGGTTCGCATCCCATGTGGGACAGAGCAGGAGGGTTCAAGATTTCATCACACTACTCAGAACAGTGTCCAATTTAAAACTTATGAATTGTTTATTTCTGGAATTTTCCACTTAATCTTTTCAGACCACAGTTGACCTCGGGTAACTGAAACCATCTAAAGTGAAACCGTGGATAAGGAGGGACTACTGTACAGGAAAGGGAGCAATAAGAGTAGTCGTCAGGAACAGGGACTAGGAGCACACGCAAGACCAAGCACTGTCCTCGATGCTGTTGTGTCTTGTCTGGTTTAATGCTTCCCAAATCCCCATGTTGCAGCTGATAAAGAAACCCGTGGTTGAAACCTGCACACCCAAACTGGGTGAATGGAGCAATAAACTGTGGTCCATCCAGACGATGGGACAGTATTCAGTGCCAAACAGAAATGAGCTATCAAGCCATGAAAAGACGTGGAGGAACCTTAAATGCATATTACTAGGTAAAAGAAGCCAGTCTGAAAAGCCTGCATATTGTGTTATCCCAACTATGTGACATCCTGGAAAAGGCAAAACTAAGGAGATGGTAAAAAGATCAGTGGATGCCAGGGGTTTGAGGAGAGGGAGAGATGAACAGGCGGGGCACAGAGGGCTTTAGAGCAGTGAAATACTCTGGACGATACTGCCATGGTGGGGACATGTCATTACCCCTTTGTCCAAACCCACAGAAGGTACAACACCAAAAGCAAAGCCGGATGTAAACTATGGACTTTGGGTGATAATGATGTGTCAGTGTAGGTTCATCAATTTAACAAATATACAACTCTGGTGGGGGATGTTGATAGTGGGAGAGGCTGTGCATGAGGAAGAGTTAGGCGCGTATGGGAAATCTCTGTACTTCTCTCTCAATTTTGCTGTGAACCTAAAACTTCTCTAAAAAAATAAAATCTGTTTTTTCAAAAAAAGAAAGAAAGTGACACTTGAAGAGGTCAGATGATCTGCCCAAGGTCACACGCTCGTGATTGACGGGGTTAGAATCTGGAGTCCAGTCTTGTCTGGTCCATCGCCCACTCTTCTAATGAGTAGTCCCTGACTTAGCTTTGCCTTTGCGTAGTTGCCTCGTGTGGCCTCCACACCACAGGCAGTTTCTCTTTCTCAGTCTCTGGGCTGATTCTGAGCAGAGAGCAAGGGAATGTCTCAATGGGGCGGCCCTCAGAGTGCCCGTGTGACATGTGAGAAGGGACTCGCCCAGCCCCACATGCAGAACGGAGCTGGCATCACAAGCTGCCACATTTCTGTCTGCTGATAACGTAAAAGTGGAGGCCATCTGCACACAAGGAAATGCTGATTAATGAGAAACGGAAATTGAAACACCGTAAATCAGGTGCCTTCCATATGTTGAGGAGTAGAGTCAGGAAGATGAAGGTGCAGGCCAGAGCCACACAAGGCCTGACCGGGTGGAGATGGGGGAAATCCTCACACTGGCCACATCAGGGGGCATCCCAGCGCAGGCGGGGCTGTGATCGCTGCGCCAGCGCGGAGTGAGGTCAGACTTAGAAAAATGTGGCTATCTACCCAACAGAGTCAGCGGGCTTTATTTACTGGACAAATAATCTCTTTGTAATCAGGATAATTTTATCCATCACCTCTTAAGGGTAGGACATGAATGGTTTCCTTGTACCACCAGAGGAAATTCTTCTTAGAGACGGGGTGCTTGCCGGGGAAACTATTTTATTAAGTATTCTGGGTGAATATAATACTGATTTCAAACAACTGTAGCTGAAGTCATCAAGAAGTACAATGGTCATTGTACACACAAGAATCAGGGCTGCATTTTATCTCTAGGTAAAAACTATTTTTAAGGTATTTCATAAATCACTGGCAAGGTCGACCGCACTAAACATTCCGTAACACACAGGGGAAATCTCCGTGGGCGTGCCCAGACCTCCAGCCTGCTCGACTCATTGTTCTGGTGCTTCCTGCACCCGGCACAGCGCTGTCCCCCGTCGTCAGCAAGTCTGCAGAGCCGCAGCAGGGCCTGCGGGAGGAGGCAGGCTCACCACACCAGCCCACAGACGCATATGGCGCTGCGTTCACACCTCCTGTCTCCAGGCAGCAGGGTGCCCCAGCTCTGGGCTCACCCCTGCAGGCCCGCTGTCTGCATGCAGCCCTCAGGGTTGCGGTGAGCAAAAGTGAAGCACTAAACCCAGAGCACCGTGCACCTAGCCTGTCACACAGTCAGTGCTCAGTAGTGGTCAGGGCTAGGGACACTGGCCTCATCACCAGGCGCAAGTGCACATATCAAAGCAGTATGTTCAGCCCTGAGGCTCGAGATAGTCATGAATAAACGAACGCAGGCATGAATAATGAAGCACAAATGAGGGAAGAACTCCCTACTTTCACAGATGAGGATCGTAAGAGTCAGAAAAAGTGTATTATGTTGCCTCCCTTGAGTCAGAGGTGGCCAAGGAGATACAAGTGGAAGTTGTGAGTGCAACTCCCAGGAAAGCAGGTTAGGAGGGAGACTGACTAATGGCATGAGACTTTCTTGCTCTCCTGTCCTTCCTTTTTCTAGAGGTGAGGATACAGATGTGATGGCTGGAGTTCCAGCAGCCATTACAGACTCTCAGTTGACCTTGAAGATGAAGTTGCAGGCTAACAGTGGCAAAACTTAGATAGATGTCTGTGTCCCCAACAGTGAGGCCACCATGTCACCCCTGGGCACACATCTCACTTTTTACATGGCAGGGGGAAACATCTTTCTATCTCATTCCAGCCATCATTATGTTTGCTCTCTGTTACTAGAAGCCAAGTGCATTTCTAACTGAAAAAGTTCTGTGACATGACCACCTCTTGTTTTTGACCACCATACTGCCTGCCTCTCTCAGCCTCCTTTGCTGGGCCCTAGTCTTCTCCCTTCTCTAAACACTGGATTGACATAGGGCTCAGGCCTACAAATCCCACACTTAAAATATCATCCACAAGCTGATGATACCCAAGTGATATTAACTCAGACCTCTCCTCCAAGCCCCTAGACTCATATCCTCGTTAGCATCTCCACATAGCATGTCCAAAAGAGAACCTTAATATTCCTCACCCCTCAAAAACCTGTTTCTCTCCCTACCCCCCACCTCAGAACATGACTCCACTGTTGCTCAGACCAAAAGGCTAAAAACCTTCCCCGGTCCTTTTTTTCCCTCAAGCCATCACAAGGTCTGTCTCTCCAGAGCAAGATCCACAACAGCCCACATCTCCGCAGCCCCCAACCACCATCATTACTACTCCTCTGCCCTGGGCTCCCGGCATCCATGTGGGCCCTGGCAGCCTGCCCTGCACATGGTGTCACTTTTCTGCTCAGACCCTTTGACAGTGTCCTGTGGCCTTAAGAATACAATCCACACACCTCGCCATGACACCCAAGGCTCTGTGATCTGCGCTTGCCTTCCCCCTCTGCCCACATCTACTGCCTTCCAGCCACAATGGCTTCTTCTCTCCTTCTGAGACGTGCCGGCCTCCTTCCTCTCTCGGGGTTGTTGCACTTGCTGTCCCAGCTGCCTGAATGTCCCTCCCCAGGATCATGACAGGAATGGCAGCTTCGCCCCCCACACTGCAGCTCAAATCTCACCTTGCGGTCTCCTGACCGCCCCGTGCAGGCAGCCTTCCGCTCTCTCCATTCTCCCCCTCCATTACTTTGTATTATTTTCTTGGTACTTCATCACCATCTGAAAATTGTCTCATCAATGCCTTCATTTTCTAGTGCATGATTTAGAGTACGGGCCTCACAAAACCAAGATTTCTGTTTGTCTTCATCCTGGGCTTCTGATCTGTGCCTGCTCAGAGACCCTTCTCAGTCTGCACACATCCATCAAGAATTCAAGAGCCACACCATTATCAAGTGACAGTTTTTATTTATTATGTATCTTTAGCCTCGTTCTGATCTCTGGCTTTTTCACTCAAAATGGCAACATGCAGACATTTATCAATTGACCCATCCCTGAGTCCTTATGTCTGATTCTTCTCTCGGTCATGATAGTATAAGGTTTAGCAGACTTTCGGAGTCCTTGCATATAAAATGTTTTCGTTGTCTTAACACATACAAGTTAAATTGGGGGCAATAAGCATGATTTCTCTGAAAACTTAGAAGTTGCCCCATTATCTTCCAAAACTGACTGCTGTGAATGAATACCTAACATTAGTGATTGGCTCCTTTCTGAGTAACATGTGCTCTCAGATGAATGCTTCCATGCCTATTTTTAAATCACTGATAAAATTACTAGGATATATCTATGTTTGGTGGTTGTTTTTTGAGCAAATTTGCCCTAAATATAATTATTTAAGTCAGTCTACAAACCAAGTTTATTTTTTCCCAGCTTAGAAAAGTTTTCCAACATTCTATCTTTGATTATTGCCTCTTTCCACTTGTTTTCATTTCTTCCTCACAATAGCCATACTACTCAGGGTCGATTTACTTTTATTAGGCTCTGTGACTGTGATATTTCTTCTTACTATTTTGGTCCTCCTGTCCTCTTTCAGTGAATTCCAGGAGAGCAATTCAAGTTGGCCCTCAACATCACAGCGCTCTTCTGCTGGCTGCGTTCTTCCCTTCGCGGCGCTGCCAGACCGCAGCTCTGCCGTTACCCGTCTGTTCTTCAAGGCTCCCCCTTAGATCAATGCTTGCCTTCCTCTGCGCTCCTCATGTCAGCCTACTGCTTTTTCAACATCCTGATCTCCTCTAATAATCTCAGACATTCTTACAGCTAACTAAGAACATGAAATACGGGTCTTTAAATCACTTTTTATTCCCTCCTAAAAATAATTTTTTCAAAAGTTGTGTTTTCAAATGTAGTCAGTGTGCTCAGTTCAGAACTTTTTCGTTCACTCGCTAGCGGTTCTGTATTTTCATCCTCCATAAAGGTATTTTTCTGTATTTTCATCCTCCATAAAGGTCTTGTTGACAGAAGACATGCAGCACAGTTTTACCCTTCGGGCCAATTCCTGAATCCCCCGGTGCCCTGGGGAATGCCCCCTGGACCGCTGAAGCCGGAGAGCGAAATCGGTACACGCCCCGTCCTGATGTCAGTGCTTTGGTGTCAGGCACTCATTTGGCTCATTTGGCGTTGTCTGCTGGGCTGAGGACAGCCCGGTTCTCTGACACACTTAGGGACAATTTATGCCCTCGTAAATATGGGGAGGGCTTAGTTTTCTTTGACGGGATACAACGCACAGAAGACGAAACACGGCTCTTCCTCCCTCAGCACTGCCAGCAGCATGGCACCTTTGGGGGCTGCCTTTCGGGATTGTAGTGACATGCACACCCCCTCCACCTACCCCGGACGCAGTGGGCAGGGTGCTGTTCAGTACTCTCCTGGCTTCAAGGACTTCTTTAGACCTCGTGGGAGGGGCACCAAGGCCTCTTCTCGCTTACCTCTGGCCAACAGAGCCACTAACAGTGCAGATGCGGTCAATTGTGCTTCTGAAATCCTCTCATTGTTGCTGAAGATAATGGAAACCCCTCCCAAGGCTAACCATTGTTGACAGCGTTCCTGTGAGTTTTCGTGTTGTTTTTGGTCATTTTCTGTACTTTCATGTGTATTTTAAGGACAAGTTGGAAGATAGATTAGTCGGGGCTAAAATAGCCTCAGGTCACAGCCAGTCTGGTTGTCTTTGCCCACAGCATGGAGCCCAGGAGCTGGCACACAGTGGGTTCTCAGTGAGGAAAGTACAGACACTTCAGAGTTTGAGCTGAGATGTTTGGGACTAGAAGCTGATGTGGAACATCAGGGCTGGGATGTAACGGGTCACACAAGAGCAGGAGCAGTCCAAAGCTGTCTGAAACTACAGATAGCAGGAGGGAGGCCAGGAGGGGAGTCTGGTGTGTAAAGCAGGCTGCAGAGGAAGAGTCAGCTTAGGGCGTCAGGAGCCCAGAGGTCCCTGTGGAGCTGATGTTGGACCATCGGGGATTCTGAGGTGTTGCTATTCCTCCAGGGAGAGCGTCAGTGATGGCTGAGCTCAGAAATGCCCTCACTCTGCTGCAGGCCTCAGGCCACAGGATGTGAGACCCTGACTCTGTGGCCAGGCTCCCAAGGCCCGTCTGCAACATCTCCAGCATGAGGCTCCATCCTCACAGGCGCTCCTCAGCATGCAGGGACCCGAGGCTCCCACAAGCCTTGCTTCCATGAATCTGTTCCAGCCGCTGGTCCTAGTTCTACCCAAGACAATGCCTCCTTCCCCCTCAAGACTTTCAACCTGTGGTCGTGTGATCGTTAAGACTCCCCTGGCCCACGAGTCTTGCCAAAGTGTCCTTTATAGATGCCCATCTCCTCCCCACCTGTTTACAGAGCAAGTGCAGGGAGAGGGGGCGTGGCCAGGAGAGGCAGGGGTGCTGAACTCTCCCCTGCTCTGTAGGGCTGAGGACAGCAGAGCCAGAGAGGCGAGAAGTCTCTCCCTTCCCCTTGCCCAGGTCATCAGGGGAAACAGGCAAGAAGAGCTGTGGAAGAGCAGAAGAGCCAGGATGCTCTCAAAGTGCTCTGAAACCACCTGCCACTCCAAGAACTGCACCGGCCTCTGCAGGGCCACTGCAAACGCACCATCACGCTGCCCCCCTGTCCTCTCCTTGCCCGGAGGATGAGGTTTTGGCAGAAAAACTCTCCCATCCCGGTTCTACTTCAAGAAAGGTAAGAAAAAACATGCCACCAGTCAAGGGCAGCCCACTCTCCAGGACACCAGCCCACGTATGACAGTTGTCACCCAGGGACGTCCCTGAAACATTTTCCATGTTTAGTGGTTTGTTTTTAAGTTGTGCTTGCCTATAGGAAGCAAGGCAGAACACTGCCAGATGGCCAAACTGGAATCGGTCCACACCAGAAAGGTCCAAGATGGCAGTGGGGGACCGTGACCAAAAGAAAACTCGTGCAAATGGTGCAGTGCGCAAGAAGGAGATTTGCGCATGCCCCAAACGCCCCCACCCAGAGCGATGACACGGACACCCCTCCCCTTTCACGTCCCATAAGAACCCTGTTCACCTTCCCTTTTGGAAAGAAGGTGTTTGGGCACTGATCTCTGCTCCTCCGTTCATTGATCAACGATGACGTTTCAGCGCTGCTCTGCTGAACCGGCTCTCCTTCTTTTGGCGCCACTGGCTCCAAACAAAAGGACCCACGCGCAGTTCACTGGTCCCTTAGGGCTCAGTAACACTGTCCAAGCTCAGAGGGTCCCCAACCTGCTCCTGTCCCACCTCCTGGAGCAGTCAGGACAGAGAGATTCTGCATGTGCTTTCAGAAGAGAATAATTCTTTCTTGGGGCATCTGGAACTATTCGACAGCACATGCCACGTCCGCCTTAAAGGGAGGTTAGACACGCCTAAAGAAGGGGGAGCGACTTCACGAGCTCTGAAAGTCCCCAGCTCGAAGAGTGGATGAAAGGTGAAGATACGGGCGGGGCGGGGGACTTAGGAGGGGACCCACCTGCAAACACACCTCTGTGCTTTATGCTCCACTCTTCCAAGCTGCCCATCTTCACACTGCGTGCCAGTGACGCACATCTACACTGGACGAAAATTAAAACTTCCTACTGTGCAAGATACTGCAGAAGCTGAAAGACAGAAATTCAAACCCATAGTAAAAGAAAGAAAAAAAGTCATCTTACTTTTTAAAAAATCACAGACTTGTCCCACCTATCAAATGTATTTTTGTTATGCAAAGAAATGGGGGTAAAGAAGCATAAAGTACAAATATAGCAAAAAAAAAACCAAAACAAAACATTGTTAGAAGAGACAAAGAGGATTAGATAATGTCCCTGATATTAATAATACTAAAAAATATTTAATGTTAAGTCGGTCACTGAACTGAGTCTACACCTGGGCATGAGCCTGGGCTTTGTAAACTAGCAGCAGAGTGCTGGTGGTGTGCTGGTGATTCTCTCTGGCCGCCTTCTAGTCACTGTAGAAAGTGGTGTATTATTTTTCCCATTAGCACAAAGTTCAGCCTGTAGCCGTGTGTGCTCAAGGTATCTCAATGACAACATCCAAACCCTGCTTCTCACCCTCAGGGCCTTCTAGGTGTGACTCAGCCCGTTTTTCTCATCTATCCCCTGCTGGTCCCTTCAGTCCCTGTAACGTGAAGCTTTAGTCCTGTGTGCACCACCATCGGCCATCCCTTTCCCGGGGCTTCTGTCAAAATCCCACTCAGCCTTGAAGGACGGTTTAATCCATCTTCTCCAGGGAGCTGTGCCTGTGCCTCAGCCTGGAGGAATCTCCTCCAGACTCTGGTTTCCCAGCACATTCCATACTTTCCTTTATGGTCATTTGTAAGCGTGTCGTCCTCCCTTGGAGACCGCCAGCCCCCCGAGGGCAGTGACAGTCCCTCAGCACGTGCACTGTTCCCGGCACCTGGACATGCAGCAGATTTGAGAGTGACTGAAGCATGAGGGCTCTGCAAGCTCTCCTACTAGCTGTGTGAGCTGGTCTCATGAATTGTCATGATGCAGGGAACATGCTTCAACATTTCCATGACAAGGAGAGAAAAGAGAAGATGGGAAAGAGGAGGAAAGAAGAGGAAGAGGAAGGATGGAAAGAGACGCTTGAGAGAAACAGGTATAGTGAACTCCTCAGCGGTGCCTGGAATCCTGGAAATACAATAAGTTCTTCTCTTCAGAGTAGCACATCCTACAAAAAACAAAACAAAACAAAAAAAAAACCAAAAAACTACTACCTGGCTGTGAGTTTAAATACGTAGTTAGGCAGAAGAATGTGATACTCAAAATTCCTATTTATTCAGAAAAAAGCTTCTTACTAAGCCCATGAAGGGTAAAAAGCTGAGTGTCTGGGGGGCATCTAAAGTTGGGAGGGATGGTCCTGCCTGGACACAAAGGCTGGCTATGCAGGGATGGGTGTGAGAAGGGGACAGGAATGGGGAGCAGACAAGATGGGCAAAGCCGGGGGACAGGCATCCGGGTGGTGGCTTCACACCATCGGTACAAGGGTGCAGAAATCACGCAGTGCTTGCTGTACGTGGAGCTGTGGAAACCAGCAGTGAGCAGGTTTCCCTACCCACGACCGCGGCAGAGCAGCAAAGCTGTCACGAACCTGAGGCCATGGCTCTGCCTGTGAGCAGCAGGGCTCACAGATGCGCAGGGTCTTATCACAGCCTGAAGAGTTGGGATTTGGGCCAATTACATCAACATATCAGCATTCTCAAGGGGCAATAGGGGTCTCGGCTTTCATTCACTCACACACACACATACACACACACACGCACAGAGGCTTAGCACAACGCCTGGGACAGAGCAGGTGTTCCACATGTTTATTTGGATCAAACTGAGTTGGTTTGAAATGACAAGTGGCAGTTTGGGAGCAGGGTGCTGCCACCAGAACCTCGCAGAAGTTTCTGTAGATAGCACGGTGCCCTCCACTGCCCGTGTTCTGATTCTTCCCAAGCTTTACACAAGCTTTACGCCAGAGGCGGGCTCTGCATGGCCGGCTATTCTAAGCGGGGACCCATGGAGGACCCAAGTCGTGTCAGATTCGGATCCTCAAGACACTCCACTGGGTGGCCCCTCTCCCCACAGGGCCATGCACACGTGCTCACAGAGCGGGCTCCGTGCCTCTGGGCTGGGCCTCGTGAGTCCATTTGGAGGATGATTAGAAAGGGGAGGGAGGGAAGGAGGACACAGTAAATAATGTGGAAAATGGAGTCTTGTTTACTTTAAAGATGGAGAAGACAGCTTGCCAATAAAATACGGCTCTCCATTTCCCTCTAGAATTCTGTTATTAAAAATAATCTGCGATGAACTCCCAGCACCTCTCTCACACAGCCTTCCAAAAGCTTTAAAAATAATAATAATAAAGCATGCTCAAGAAGAGCGGAACGCATTCCAGCAAGACAGCTGGAGCAAATTGCCTTCTGCATGGCTGGGGGGAGTGGGAAGGACGGCAGCTGGTGGCTTCATAAATTAAGCAGATTAAGGACAAAATTGGTAAATGTAAGTAAAAGAATGTTGTTCCTCCAGCTCTTCGGACACACCTACAAACACAGTCTAGACGTAAACACGACTTCAGCTCATAGACCCACTCCTACATACACACACAAACACCGCAGAGACACACACCCGCAAATGCAGACCCACAAACACACGTGCAGACTTGCATACAATCACATCCTGACACACGAGACACATAAAACACACATTTTTGCACACATGGACACACCACAATAACAGCATATGCACACCAACCTGGAAGTAAATGCACCAGCGCTTTTCCATCCATTTCAGTGTTAACCTCATGTGCTACTGCCTTGCAGGCCTCTGCGAGTGGCATGGGTTGGGTGGGGTGGGTCAGAGTCTCCACAGAATCTCATAGAGTCATTCTGGCCAGAGTAAGTGTTTTACATAATCCTCTGGCCTGGAATGGTGAAATAATAATGCCTGGAGGGTTTGCTGATCACCACAGAAAATGAGGCCTTGTGGATTTCCCCTCTCCTTTCCCAGCCAGCCCTGAAGAATGCTTGGGTTCAAACTGTGCAGAAACTATCTCAGGGTCCCCGTGGAGGGGCACACCCTGACCCCTTCCCCAAAAAGCAGTCATCATCAAGATATGCAGAGAGAGCTTGCGGTGGCCCAACCCTGTCCAGGTGGAGAAAAAAGACATTGTTTATTAACCTCCACTGCCCTCCATTTTAAAGTCAGTAATTTTACAAAATGTTCATTTAAAAAATCAAATATTTTGACTTTGAGAACACATATATCTTGTAGGATGTAGCTGGTACAGTGTGCACTTGTTGTCTTTCTCTGCCTCATACCACTACTCTTCTAGTAAGGACACCAGCCTTCCTCGAGGAAGGACCACAGAGGGTAAGTGACCAGACTCTGCTCCTCAGGGTACAAGAGTCAGTGCACAGTGAGTACAGGGCCCCAGCCTGGCCAACTGGAGTCTTGCTTTGAGGCTTTGTGTTGGGACTCAGAAGTCGGATGCTCTCTTCCCTGTAGATTTGCCAACATGGATGACCTAAGCCTGGTCCTCTGCAGCCATGCCCTCCCTTCCCCACTTCAGGGAGAGGGTAAGTCAGTGCAGAGAGTGGAGCCAAGAAAGAGAACAGGGGAGGGGAGGAGAGGCATTGACTTTGCTGGAGTCCTGAGGGCAGCTAGCTTGACTTGAGCGATGATCAACACTGATAAAGTCATGTCTAGAAGACTGAGTCTATTAAACTCAAATCTTATTATCACATTTCACATAGACATTAAAACTTCTCAGATAGCCACAGCTATGTGTGCTGGAGGTAGAACTGGGGATTTTCAGGCATTGGAGAAATTCTTTTGACAGGAGAAACCAATGTGATGAAGGAAAAGGGCAGATGCTCAAAGTGGAACTGGCTCCTGGGAGCACTGAAATAGAAGACAACATGCTTCTCCTGAAGAGTGACAGTCAGTCCCTGCAGGGGTTAACCGTCACATCAGCGAGGGCCTCTGGTGGGGGGCACACTGCGGCCACAGAGCCTGTGGAGATGGGGGCTGCCCGTCTGGCAGACGCAGGCACAGCACAGGCAGGATGGCGGAGCCTCCCACTTGGCCTGGGGGTGATTCCTTGGTGCGGGAACGTCTCTCTTTCTCTATTTTAGAATATGACGCATAGTAAGAGCCACATTCTAAAAGGTTTGATTTTTAACTAAAAAATAATTGTTCAATGAAATCGTGGAAGATACCCACCTCATAATACACAATGAGCATAAAATTTTTTGTGCATCTTTATTACTACATCTTTAAATTCAAAATAAATCAAAACAAAATTTTCTCAGATAAAATGTAATTTTGTCCATACAATGGATTCCTTTCCTCAGCGCAATTGTCATTAAACTTTATCGGAAGCCTTCCCTCTATTATGAACGGAAAGAGCAAGTGTGAATGATACTATTTTCTTTTGGAAATATTTTCTGGATTGCAGAAAAGCATGTTGAGATCCTTTCAATTTATCTGGAATAAACTGATGAGTCAGAATTAATTTTCTTCAAAACTTTCAAGACCGAGCCTAGAGAATTAATGCCTGCACACATGTGCACATACACACTCACACACACTCACAGTGCCGTGCTAGCTGCCATGGGGAAATTAAGAATTAATAAGATGCAGCAGAACCTGCTGCTGAGGCCTCCCACTGCTGGGAGAGCTAATGCAGACCCATAAATAACTCTACAACAGGCCAGTGTGAGGCTGTCAGAGCGTTTACAGAGGAAGTGAGTTCCGAGGTGGGACTTGAAGATGGCAGGGCTTCCTGTAGTGAACATTCTCAGAGGCAGGGGCTGAAGTGTAGTTTGTAACCAGACGGTGGTATGTCCTCAAACTCCAGCCTCAGAAGTCTGAATGCTATTTCACAGGCAAAGCGAAGTCAGGGAAGGATGAGAGCCACAAACTGACATGCTCAGGTCTGTGTCTCATTGAGGACATTCTAGTGGCAATGCGGAAAGTGGACTGAACTGAGTGAGGCGGGAGGCCTCTGAGGGTGTGATTGAATCCGCTGAGCTGCAAAGGTGAGGCCAATAGACAGGATTGGGGTTTCTTTCCGACCGGCAGAGTAAGTGCAAGGAGGAGTCAAAAACTCTGACAAGAAAAAAAAAAAAAAAAAACTCTGACAAGACAATGCCATTTACAAAGGCCAACAGACAGAGAGAGCCTAGGTATCCCCAAGAAATTAGTTCTAGAGAGAAAAACAGCAGTCCCCTTATCCTGGTGGGAAAGTTCCACCAGCAGAAAAAAAAACAGGAGACGGCAATTCTCCTATATTGCCTTCATATTCTCAGTTGAAGAACCATTAAACCCCCCAAAAAAGGGGAAAAAAAAACATTAAACCCCAAGTGAGGAAGAAGAGATGCTGAGGATATCCAGAATGCATGCGTGAGTATTCTAGAAATGCACGTGGGTTTGGAGAAACCAAAACCTACTCTGGTTTCAACTTTTTCCTAAAATGGCAGGCTGGGTGCTTGCCCTTTGGTAGGACTGTGCCTTTACTTATAGCAAACGCTTTGCGAATCTCCTCCTTGCTTCCTGCTTGGGTTTTAATCACTGGGAGTTCTCCATACACGCACTAACCTCCACACTGATTTCCCTGGGACTCCATCATTATTTGGTGGCAACCATGTCCTCATATTGTGATCAAATTATTTCTTTTGAGGAATGAGGTAGTCCGATGGGACCATAGTCAGGGTATGTATTATACTGTTTCTTTACAATAATCTTCCTGTCAGTGCTTTCTTACTGTTTAAAATCGCTAAGGAGGAGGCATGGGCACCAAGGGGAAAACCCAGAGAGTGGCTGAGGGGAGCTAATGAGAGGAGAGGGTGAAGGGCAAGTTTGGGGCACCCAGGAGTGTCGGTCCCAGGTCAGAGTCAATCGTGCATGCTCCCCTCCTCCCAGCCCCTCTGCTTGTCACCAGAGGGCTGACTGTCCCCAAACCACCGTTTACATTGACCATTCAGCCACCAAGAAGAATCCTACATGTTGAAAGCACACTGGAGAAGAGAGAAAGAAGTCTCAGGAGCATGGAGGCCAGAGCAGACTGTGGCTGGGAGAGGGGATGAGGGGTGTAGCAAAGGTTGACCTGGGAATGTATGCAGTGGGGGGAGACCCAGGAAAGGTCAAAGGTTAAAACCTGCTCTTGATAAGCCTTGACAAGGGGCCCTGGAGTCCATTCCATGTGCTCTAAATGGTCAGGGTCCTGCTTCTCTACCACAGCGTGGTGCCTGGATCACAGCTGTGCCATTCACTGTGCGCGACCCTGCCAGACAGGGCCTTTGGCCACCCGGCATTCTCCTTGAGCAGAAAGATCTGGACTTCGGTACATAAACATCATTTATTCAGCCTGTTCAAGCAAATTTATCACTGATGGTGCTGGAAGCTCATCAAAACAGAGCTTCCTTTTCAGCCTCGACAGATAATGTTATCATGTATGTTAATGTCACAGGTCAAAGGCCATAGAGATTGCCTTTACCTTAGGGAATCTAATTTTTATTTTACTGAATATTGTTTGAGATAAATGCACTACTCAGAGGCCTATTTTCCTAAACAATGATTCAATCCATGAACCCTTGTGGATGCTGCATGTATACTGGGAACAGAGGCCGTTATAGACCTGAACAGTTTGACTCCTGGGGACTGACTGTCACAACCCATGTGTGATGTAGAGACAAGGGAGCCACCAAGCACCAGGGTGACCAGCGAGCCCAGGAGGGGACACTGAACAGGGGTCAGGGGGACAGGAGGGGATTGGCTGGGCAAAGAAAAAGAGAAAGGCAGTTCAGAGAGAGGAAATTCCTCATGCAAATGCCAAGATCTTGAAGAATTAGACTTAGGAAGTAACAATATAAATAGAGAAAGGGGAAAAATACAAGAGCTAAGAAAGGAGAGTGAATGCCAAAGACCTTGCATAATGAGGTTAAGGAGCTGAGGCATTAAGGGTGACCCCAGTGTGAGGGTTGAGGAGCCGGAGCCAAAGGTGGTGTCTCTGACTGAGATTGGGAATAGGAAGAGCAGGTTCCAGGGAGGAAATGAGTTCAGTCTTGATCATGACCGTGGGACAGTCCAATACAGGTCTCTACTCGACTAGACTCCTCTGGAAGTCAGGATCAGGGTCCATGGCAGAAGAAAACCCAAGGGGTTTGAGTGACACAGAAAGAGCACCTGATAAATTAGCAGAGAGCAGAGCTACGTGGAACACATATTCCCTACTGAGTTTGTAGAATGAAAACGTATATGATGTGTGCAGAGAAAGAAGATCTGGTTTGTGTCGAACATCCCAAAATCTAGAAAGAGCAAGTGAAGAGCGGACTGGTAAGCCCTGCAGTCATCAGCAGCAGGGCGCTTTCTGTGTGCCAAGTGCATTCTCTCCAAAGCCTCGTCAGTCTTCTCGAAGACCGTCAATCTTTGCTAGTCTTCCCATTTTGTAGGTGAGAAAAGTGAGCCTCGGAGCTGTTAAGTGACTAGTCCATCATCACACAGCCGTTACATGGCAGAGATGTGATTCAAATTTACCGCAAAGCACATGTTCTTTCTACGATGACGGCAGCACCAGGATTGTCAAAGAAGAATGCAAAGTCACACCTTCAGATTCTGGAAAGAAAAGAGTTGAGAGACTGAAAATCTCCTGTCTGCCCTCATCTTAGGGCATGGTTGCCCGCCCTGTTCCCGTGGAGTTTGGGAAGTAGGAGCTGGACTGAGTGACTAAAGAAGAGATTGGAAGGGGAGCAACATATGCCAGGTTCTCTTCCAGAACCTCGAGTGCAAAGATGACACAGACAGCTTTCACACAGGCTTCGGAGCAAGAGCATGTTTGTTCTCTCCCCCTTTTGCCGCTGTTGATGTTTTAAGCTTGCACATGCTCATAATCTGCAGGGAAGGATTCAAAGAAGGAAAAATTGAGGACTCAGGAAAGCAGGGGTCAATTACAGGAAGAAACAAAGTATCTAGGAAAAAGGAGGTAAGGCGTCAAGATCTGAGATGGAGGAATCATCCCTGGGTGCAAGGTTGGCCCCTTTGCTTCAGAGCCCCGAGAACAGCAGGGAAGGACATTTGTGGGTTTGGGGGCAGGAAGCTGGAGGAAGTCTCATCTACCTTAAAGTAGGAGGTGCAAGCAGACGCTGAGCCGGGGGAGTGCGGAGAGGGACTGGAGGAGAGTGGTAACGGTAGAATGGTCATTCAGTGAGAAAGGAGAGCTGCCAGGCAGAGTCCTGTGTGCGGTGGAGCATGAAGGCCACACACTGGTCCTTGAACCAACAGCATAACTCTCCAGTCTCTTGACCAGCTCTCAGCTGCAGGTGAGCAAGAAGGGGAAAGCAGACGGCCCTACTGACTCACGGTGGGGCGCTGGCAGAAGGTCAAGGGGAGAGGGATCAGACAGGGCTGGAATGACCTTGAAAAGACATTTACGAGAAGAGAGGCATGTCGCAATGTGTGTTGTAATGGGAATTGGCAAGACTCTTAGATTACCAGGCATCTGTCTTCAGTTTTAACTAATGTTGAATAGCTCTCCTTAAAGCTTTGTTTCAAGGTTTCCTAATCTTGAACCCCCAACTCTCTTTCAACACACAGTAGATAAATGCTAAATAGACAAACTTCCCAGTTTGCCTCAGTAGATAGAGAAGAACAAAGCTGTCGGGTCATCTAAGACGTAAACGGGAAAATGTGAAATGTCTACATGCACAGGCAGCTTGCAGTGCCCCCCAGTGGCCCTGGGCCCCGAGGACCTCAGGACTACTGATGCTGTTCTCATCCTCCAGGATTTGTAAGCACATCCTTCAGGGCTCGGTTTCCTTGGAACCATCTTCTTCCACATTCTTCTCCTTGCAGCAGTATTTGTTCCTTTATCTGTCAAATAGGGCCCAGGACTGTGAGAGACTCTGTGCCCTCAATTTCTAGCAGTTCATGACCCTTCCTTCTCATTGAGCAGTTGGTCTATAGCCATTTCCTCTGCGTCCTCCTAAGATATCCCCCAATGCAAAGCAAAAACCATTCAACTTAGTGTGAGAGCCATTGGGAGAATGAGGGAGACCCATGTGGAAATGATAATTCTTTTCGGAAAAAAGTGAGCAGACACTATAGGAAAGGGCATGCTAGGCCCTAGAGTGCTGGGTCTGGGCCCCTTCCTAGCTTCCAGGTGGATGCCAAGCCAATATCAGAGGCATGGGCCTTGGGAAGACAAGAAGAAAGAATGAAAAACAATGCCACTGTTTGACCATCTTCCCAGAGTCTTGCACCCCTTCACCATAGTCCTTTTTTTTTTTTTTGGAGGAAGATTAGCCCTGAGCTAACATCCGCTGCCAATTCTCATCTTTTTTGCTGAAGAAGACTGGCCCTGAGCTAAGATCCATGCCCATCTTCCTCTACTTTATATGTGGGACGCCTACCACAGCATGGCTTGCCAAGCGGTGCCATGTCCGCATCTGGGATCCAAACCGGCAAACCCTGGGCCACCAAAGCTGAATGCGCAAACTTAATCACTGAGCCACCGGGCTGGCCCCACACCATAGTCTTAATAACCATTTAGTCCAAAATATTACCTTAAAAAATGTGTTGAAGATATGCTGCTTTCAAAAAATCATGCAACTGCCACTGTGAAAAACAGTATGGTTGTTCCTCACAATATCAGTCATAGAATTATCATATAACCCAGCAATTCCACATCTGTGTATATACCTAAAAGATTGAAAATAAGGATTTGAACAGATATTTGTACACCCGTGTTCATAGCAGCATTATTCAAAATAGCCACAAGGTGGAAACAACCCAAATGTCCATCGACAGATGAATGGATAAGCAAAATATGGTACATACACACAATGGAATATTACTCAGCCTTAAAAAGCAAGAAAATTCTAATATATGCTATTACCTAGATGAACCTGGAAGACACTATCGTAAGTGAAATAAGCCAAACACAAAAGGACAAATATGGTATGATTTCACCCATATGAAACCTAAATGTCTTAGTCCATTCAGGCTGCTATAACAAAGATACCACAGAATAGGTAGCTTATAAACAACAGAAGCTTATTTCTCACAGCTGTGAAGGCTGGGAAGTCCAAGATTAAGGCGCTGGGTGATTTGGCATCATAGGCACCAATGGTTCACAGAGTGCCAGCTTCTCACCATGTCCTCACATGGCAGAAGGGGCAAGGGAGCTCTCTGTGGTCTCCCTCATAAGGGCACTAATCTCAATCATGAGGGCTCCACCCTCATGACCTAATCACCTCTCAAAATCTCTGCCTCCAAATACCATCACATTGGGGATTACGTTTGAACGTACGAATTTTGAGAGAACACAAACATTCAGTCTATAACACTAGAGTATTCAAATTCATAGAGACAGAAAGTAAAATCGTTGTTGCCAGGGGCTTCCCATCCCAGGGGGTATGGGAGGTTATTGTTTAAAGGGTATAGAGCTTCAGTGTTACAAGATGAAAAGGTAGTAAAGACGGATGGTGGTGATGGCTGTGCGACAACGTGAATGTATTTAATACTGAACTGCATGCTTAAAGATGGTTAAAATGGTATATTTTATGTTATGTATATTTTACCACAATAAAAGAGTATCTTTTAAAATCATTCAAATGCTTCCTTCTCCTTTTCCTACTCCAAAACCACGACCCATGCTTCCTTCCCAAGGAGTATGGCTTCCACAGAGTGCACGGGGTCAACAAGAGATGTTGCTCCCATGCACTCCTCTGCCTGGAACCTAATGACAGATCCACACAGACAGAGGATCCCTTGCAGAACAACCTGGCATGGAGGTGCCTCCTGCTCTGGCAGCAGCCAAGACTTGAAGAGGGAACCAGGAACCTCCACTCCTCGTGGGCCGTCCTCGCGCAGCACCTGGCAGCCACCACGTGCCATGTAGCCAGTCCCCCCACCTGCCAGTTTCCCCATCTGACATCAGACCTTGGATTTGTGACCCTACACAGCTCTCCTGCCCTGAGGCGTGGTTAATTTCTCAGTCTCCATCAAAGATGCACACTCCCGAAATTCTAGGACTAGCTCACAGGAACAAGCGCGAGGCCGAGCCGCCACTCCTGGAAGGAGCATGCAGTGTTCACAATGGACAGAGAAGCAAGGTTGACACAGCTTTGGGTGAATGAAGCATGGGCCCATCGAGGACATGGTTCCTGGGGCCTAGCACACTCCCCTCCCACAGCAGCCCCTGCTGACCCATGGGAGAGCAGCTTCTTCCCATAGCAAGACCAGGCCAGGGGTGCGCACCTGGGGGCACAAAAGAGCGCTCCCAACAATGATCTGCACAGGTAAATGCAAATCCCAACTCTCCAGAGGGTCTAGGCTTCCTGGCGGACATCGTCCCTCTAAATCCATGGGGTGAACCGGTTTACACTGAACCGAGTCATGAAAGATGCAAAAGAGTTAAATGGGCCAGGTGGAGGTGGAGAAGGGCATTCCCCACAGAGTCCAGTAAGAGCTTGGGTATGTGAGGAGCTATACTAGACAGCAGAGGCCTTGGTTCTCTCTTCCCTGCAAAGACTTTATGCAAAGGAGTCAATACTATGTAAAATAGCCTGGCCTACTTGCTATACAGTCTTTCTGCAGTGAGTCAAAGGAAGGCAGAGGGCGCTGGACAGGCCCGCCCTTCACAAGCTGCCCCCAGCACAGCCACCCATTGGCACAGGCCAGCCCAGCTTTAGTCCTGTTCTCTGCCTACACTCTGTCTCTGTCTACACGCACTCCTTGGGGATTTTGTCCACTCTCGCAGTTTAAACGCCACCTATATACATCAAAGTATATTCCTCTCACATGGAACTTCTCGCCTCAACTCCATACTTGCATTTCCAATATTCTACCAGAAAGCTCCTCTCAAACGCTGAATCTTAAACAGGAAAGCAAAAAGCAAAATCCTGATCCCCCCCACAAAAAAGAAACAGCTCCCCCTGGATCTTCTTTTCCCCAGTAAATGGCAGTCTCTTTCAGTTGCTTAGCCACAAATCTCATTTATCTGTGACAACCCTCCTTCTCCTCCGTTCCAAAGCAATGCCAGCAAATCCTGTTGGGCTGCACTTAAAGCAAATCCAGAATGTAGGCACTTCTCATCACCTCCATCACTATCAGGCCAGGCCAAACCTGCACACACCCCCACCGTCTCCCCCAAATCATAACGTGAGCCTCTTTTCCCTGCTTCAGCCCTGGCATCTGCTCCCACCCCCAATCTAGTCACAACACAACAGCCAGAAGAATCTTTTCAAAGCTCAAGTGAAATCATGTCACTCCATTGTCTAAAATCCCTCAATGCCTTTCCCTCTCAAAGGCCTTAAAATGGCCCAAATACTGACCATGGCCTGAAGTCCCTCACCATCTGCCCCAGCCATGGCCTCCTCTGTGGAAACTTAGCCTGACTCCACCCACACTGGTCTGGGCTCCTATCTCAGGGCTTCATAGAGATGTCCCCTTGCTTGGAATGTGCTCCCCCAGGTCTCCTCCTGGCTTGTCCCTCATCCCTTCAGGTTTCTGCTCAAGCTACTTTCACAGCAGGCTTTTCTTGCTACTTTATTTAGAATCGTGGGCTCCCTCCCTCCTCACTACCCAACTCCTCTTCCTGTTCCCACTGTGTTTCCAGAGCTCTGATGACTTTCTTCCATTTGATACATTTTAAGTTGTTTACTTGTTTATCCCCACCCCTCCCCTCACTGCACAGAAGCTAAGCAAGCCAGGATTTTTCTTTTATTCACTTGCAGTTGCCCACTGCTAAGGTCAAGAGGAAGGCTTCAATAGATATTTGTTCAATAAATGCATTAAATAATAAATCATGTCTCTCTTCACATTCTCTCCTTCTTTATGTATTCTTTCCTATAATTTCCATCACTTTTTCTTTTTTATTTTTAGGAAGATCAGCCCTGAGCTAACATCTGTGCCCATCTTCCTCTACTTTGTATGTGGGACGCCTGCCACAACATGGCATGATAAGCAGTGCGTAGGTGTATGCCTGGGATCCGAGATGGTGAACCCCGGGCCACCGAAACCAACTGCGTGAACTTAGCTGCGCCACTGGGCCGACCCGCACCACTTTTTCTTTCTGCTCTGATCTGTGAGGATCCCTCAAGTTACACTCCTCTGCCCTAGATTTTAGAATCTGTTTGTCACTCGTTACCTCTACTGAGTTTTGTTCTAATTTGGGCCATTGTGGACGGTTTTATTTCCGAGAACACTCTCTTGTTCTCCTGCTGGTCCTTTTTCCATAATTGTCTACACTTTTGTTTAATCAAAGCAGTGGCTCCCGAACACCTTCGGAGACTGTCGTGTAAAGACACTCTGTTTACTGCGCTATTTGGGCCGGGGTCCTTTGTTTGATTGCCTGGCTAGCCCGGTCCTTCTGCACTGCTGGCTCACAGAGCCACCCAGTGGCCCTTTGTGGCCCACCCATGTTTGTGAGCAGAGGCCTTGATGGATAGGCTTGTAGTCAGAAACCAGATGTCAGCCTCCTGCTGGAGCTGCCCCTCGGGCCTCACTGCCCACCTGCCTGATGCAGGGCTGAAGTAGACGGTCTTTAACCCCCTTTCCAGATCCTGCAGTTGGTGAGTGCATGAGTAACATACTTAGCAGCATTTGATAGCTACTGGGTATTTTCTTATCACTGAGGTAATTATCAAGGTAATTCCACTTCCTTGTCATCACTGTCACACAATATTTATAAGGTACCTTGCCAAGCATGGTGTGGAAATCATAGCCTTAAAAAATAAAATGATGCCTGTTGAGCACCGCTGCATGCAAAGTTTTAGGTTTGTCAGGGGACACTGTGATCCTTGTTCCCATGAAGCTTACACACTCATTGGGGAGTGTGCTGGTTATCCGCAGCTGTGGACCAAACAAATCCAAACCGGGTGGGTAAAAACAATCGCTACTTCATTATATCTCACAATTTCTCAGCTCAGGAAATTTGGTAAAGTTTGGCTGCGTGATTTTTCTGTGCCACATGGCATTGCAGAGATCACGTGCTGGTACTGAGCTGGCAGGTGGGTCCTTTTGGAGGGGCCAAGCTGGTTTCACTAACACATCTATAGCAACTTGGAAAAGATGGAGGACCGCTCAGCTGGGACTGCCACCGGAGCTCCCACACGTGCTCTCTCCAGCATGGTGGTCCCAGACTAGCTGGACTTCTCAAATGGCGCCTCAGGATTCCAGGAGTAGGTGTTCTGGTAAATAAGGCAGAAACTGCATGGCCTTCTATGGCCTAGTCTCAAAGTCACATAGCATCACTTCTGCTATATATCATTGTTCATAGCAGCCCACTCAGATTCAAGGGGAAGGGACAAGGACACCACCTCTCAATGGGAAGAGGGTCAAAGAATTTGCAGCTACATTTTAAAATCTCCACAGGAAGCAATAATACTCAAAAGGAAGCTCTTTAAAAGAAAAGCAATTAGAAAGGAACTTCTTAAAAACAACTTGACCTACACATGAATGTTTATGGCATGTCTGTTCACAGTCACTAACAACTGAAAGTAGTCCAAATGTCCTTCAGCAGTTAGATAGATAATCACCCTGTGGTATACCCATACAGTAAAAGACACAGGGGCCAGCCCCGTGGCCGAGTGGTTAAGTTCGCACACTCCATTTCGGCAGCCCAGGGTTTCACTGGTTCGGATCCAGGGCGTGGACATGGCACTGCTCATCAGGCCACGCTGAGGCAGCATCCCACATGCCACAACTGGAAGGACCCGCAACTAAAAAAATATATACGACTAAGGACTGGGGGGATTTGGGGAGAAAAAGCAGAAAAAAAAAGATTGGCAACAGTTGTCAGTTCAGGTGCCAATCTTAAAAAGAAAACAATAAAAGACACACATTATTGATACACACAACTTGGATGAATCTCAGGAGTATTATGCTAAGTGAAAGAAGCCAGTTTCAAAAGTTATGTACTCTGTGATTCCACTTGCATGACATTCTCAAAATGACAAAATTACAGTGACAGGGAGTAGTTCAGCGGGTGCCAGGGGCTGGAGGTGAAGGGACGGTGTGACTGTAAAGGAACAACACCAGGGAGTTTTTGGAGGGATGGAATGGTTCTGTGTCCTGACTGTAGCGGAACGTATACATGTGTGAAAACTCATGGAAATGTACAGCCCCCCAAAAATCACACTTACTGTATGTTAATTGTTAAAATGAAACAACTTTGATTCAAGCGACAGTTAACTTATTCCGGACTGAATACATGACACTGAAGCAATTCTAAATAGAAGACTGACCAATTGCGCAGACTAATGATGTGTGTGCTGGGGGAGGGAGGGGGCAAGCCTGTCTCAAGCTCTTCGCCCCCTCACCAAGGCTCCCTCAGTTCATTGGCACCCAGCTCTGGGGAGCAGAGCCTGCACCTGAGGGCACAGAGGCACAGGACCATTCAGGAACCTGCAGAAGTCACACACCACATCGGCAGCTCTGGTTGCCAGGACCTCCTGCTTACAAGCTCCTCACAGCCGTGTGAGCGCCCGACAGCAGGCACAGGGACACCAGCCAAAACTCCTCCAGACCCCTCCCCACATTTCATTTGTCAGCAATTAAAACATTTGTCAAAGAGGATTTAATCCTAGTGTTGTAAAGTGCTATGTCAAACAGATTTGGCTCAATATTTTTAAACGTTCTGCGAAATGGCTGTTCCCACCAGTAATTCAACTATGTTACCATGGCTTTAAACAAAACAGCAACTAAAAAGATCAGATTTTGATGTACCAGGAAAAATCATTTAGAATCACAGAGTCATGAATACTTTGGCAAAAAAGAAAAAATTAAGTCCAATGTAAAAGAAATCCCTAAAATGAAGTCTCAGAAAACCTACAAGTCAAAGGAGGGACAAACGCAAATCAAAGGAAAGCAGAGGTCGTGATAATAATACCAAACTGTGCAAGAGAGTGATTTTTTGAGAAATCCTCAACTCATTTTACCCCCATTTCTACTCACCACACTTTGCTTGGATTGCCCCTCTGGATCAGGAGTAGTCTGAAAAACAGTGCTTGTGATAAATCCAAATTGTAAAGTAGATAGCTATTTCCATAAGTAAAATATAAGTATTTGTAGGGCTGCCCAGTGGCGTAGCAGTTAAGTTGGTGCAAAACAGCCCAGGGTTCATAGGCTCAGATCCCAGGCACAGACCTAGCACCACTCGTCAAGCCACACTGTGACAGCATCCTACATAAAATAGAGGAAGACTGGCACAGATGTTAGCTCAGGGCCAATCTTCCTCAAAAAAAAAAATACATATATATATAAAAGTATCTGTGTGAGTAGGATGAGTTCATTTATGTGAAAGAGTATTTGCAAATGTTAAGAACAGATTGTGGCCTGAGGAGGTGCAGGGAAGAGAGGGGGAAATGAAAGGTAATGCAAAGAAGGACAGATGGCTGTGAGGTTCAGGGACCTGGAGAACAGGGCAAGCAGTGAGCATAGCAAGTGGGGGAGGACAACATGGTGGCAGGGAGGAAGTGGTGGGTGTAGAACGTGGCTGGAGGCCTCACAAACACTTAGGAAGGGACACAGCCCTCCCTGCCCAACTCAGACCGATGGCCCAGACTCCCAGCCATCACTGCATGCCTCGACTACACCCAGATCAGGAGATGAAAATCTCATGCCAGCCACCCAGAATGGACCACTCTACCTTGGGTCTCCCTGAGGGCCACCCCTGTCTCCTTCTCCTCTCCCTGTGAGCGCCTCCAAAGCACTCATATTACCGTTGCACCATGAAATATCTCAGGTTCTTTCTTCTCCTTGGCCTTCCATGTCTTCATTTTTATTTGTTTGTTTGTTTGCTTGTTTGTTGCTGGCAAATAAAGAATAAATGAGGAATAAACAATCCTTTACAGAAGCCAAAGTTGCGCTTTTGTTCTTGGTCTGTTACTAAAGATTTAATTAAGAACTTTCAATTGTTTTTTCTTTTTAATTTTATGCAACACACACAACCTAGAATTCTATGGAGAAAAAAGAGATGCAAAGGCATAAAAAGGATCATATCATGATGTTGGGAGGCATAATCAAAAAGAACATTTGACCCGCGCAATGGTTCCAGGCCCAAATAACGTCATTAGTCAACACATAAAATAACTCTTACGGGAATTATAAGAACAAAATAGAATAAACCAGTGTCCTGAGAGGTTTTAACATATCTATTTTAATAGACATTTTTAATAGATAAAGTACATTAAAATGAAGATATTAAGGATCTAAATAAAATATACTCAGTCTTTGGTTCAGAAGCACTCTCATTATTTTTTGTGGTCTATTTTCAGAATAGTGCTTTAGGGGAACTTATATCAATCATGTTTTCAATTACAAAAAGAAAATGAAATGTTAATTCCAAATGTTTACCATAAAACTCATCCCTCTGCTCAGCTTCCTGTGAGTCTCCTGGAGAATGATGCAGCCGTGCCCAGTTGTGTCCTATTAAATCTACACAGGGGGGTGGTGAAGTGCACAGTCCCTGGGATTGAACCAGCTGCACCTGGTTCCAAAGCCTGTCAGTAACAGTGTGACCTTAGGCATCTCTTTCTACCTTAGTCGTCGTCTTCTTTAAAATGGGAAATTGACAGTCTTGGCCTCAGAGCATTATTGTAGAGATTACAAGCTATACACATAAGATGCTTCTGAGAGAGCCCAACAAATAGTGAGTGCAGCTATTACTACTATTACTACATGATTTGGGACTTAAAGACACTATGTAAAAGCAGCCATTCAAAGCAAGAAATAGTTTGAGAGATTTGTGACTTTAAGATCGTAAGTGAGGGGGCATCCACAGAAAGGGAAGTAAAAGTCTTGCACAGGAAATTACAGAGAATAATTGTCATTCTGTATCACTCAGGAGCTTCACAGTGCACATAAGAGAAAGCCCAACCCAGCCCCGCTTAAAAACAAGTAAAATACGTAACTGGAGGTCCAAGCGAAGACAGCTTCAGAAGTGGTTGACTCAGGGACTCTCCAGTGTCATAAAGTTCTAAGGTCCCTTCTCTCTGCCACAGTGGGAGCTCCATCTCCTCGTGACTGCAGTTTGGCTGCCTATGAAAAAGCAGACTACAGGCTTCTTCATTCTCGCCTAGAAAAGTCCCACCTCTGCACGCTCTGTACCCCTGCCTCAGAGGGTATGGCCAGGGCAAGAGCCGGGGCTGATCCGCAGCAAGAACTGGGACGGGTACAGCTTCATCCCAAATGGTAGAAGATGGAAACAGGGAAAAGTTCAAGAGAGAATGTGGGCGATAATAGAGGCTGAATCGTTCCCCACGGGGTCTGCTGTCTCCCTGAGTGGGTTTTTCAGGACACAAATACTGTCTAGTTAATTAACTGTGTTCAATACACACAGTCTATGATCCTTTGAGACAAATTTGCCACGTGCAAGTGGGCCAGTTCTGCCCAAAGGGTGGTCAGTGAGCTATTCTGTCAGAAACCATTTGCTGATCTAATTAAATATCCAGAGAGATAGTAACATATCTATTTATGTTATATAAAGAGTTATATAGTTATAGTTATAATAGTTATATTAGTTATAACAGTTAAATAGTTATGTGATATAAATAGATATGTGAGGGCTTCTCACCTGTCCCTTTCAGCCCAGTGTTTCTGTGCTGGGTACCACGAAAGTCCAGGTTGATTGGTCCACTGGGCTCAAAATGGAGACGTGGCCCAGGAGGCCCCGGACTCCCAGCGCCTGGGGCTGAGATCCAGTGCTGACCCAGACCCAGGGCACGCTCCATCCATCATACTTCCTCAAATTAGCAGTCCTGATTTCATAATTACACAACATTCTAAATTCATCCAAAATTCTGAGAAAACATTTTTTTTCCAAGTCTGGTTTATTTCCAAAGGTGAAAAAGTCTAAATTATAAAATAGTGCAATGTCTCAACAAAAGTAAACAAAGGAGAATTAGGTGAAAAATCATAGAAGTTTATAAAAACCCCTACACAGAATGAAGAAGCCCCAAGGGGATTTTGTCTGGTTTAAATTAATAACTTATGCTATGATTAAAACACCATTTATATGAATCCTCCAGTTACTCCACTTAATGAGAAAGGTCAAAGTATGACCACGTGTGATGTATGGGTTGGGGCCCGGCTCACATTCTTTCATTTGGAATGAGAGCTCTCCCAGCTGAACCCGGAGCCTCCGAGCTATCGGCACAGATGCACGCAACTCCTGGAGTGTCAGGAACCTGTGACTCCACTTCTAGAGCGGAGTGACAACAACTGTGGGCCCTGTACCTTTTTGTTTAAAATTCAAAAAACAACATACATATCTCCAAGATATAAATAAAGAGCTGAAGATAAAGTAAGATATTTCTTAACTGACTTAGGCAGAATCACTCAGACAATCAGAGCTTAAAGAAAACATTAATTTAACCCTGGAAACATTTATTCTCCCGGGAAGAGTGAAGGACTATTGTCACATCTATTTAGGGGCATCTGTTTACCTTTTCAAGGTCCGCACTCAGCAGTTGCTCCTGGGGAAGAGTTCTACAGCTTCTCAAGTGTGTTTTCAGCCATCCATTCAGGAGATTACAAGGTTATTTTGTTTGTTTCCACCTTAGTAACATGCTGAATAATGTTAACAGATTTCCTTTTGTTGAACTATCCTTGAACGGCTTGGACAAACCCTTCTTGGTCCGGACCTACTGCTCTGTAAGAACAGTTTAATCTGCTAACATTTTAACGGAGATTTTGCTTCTTTGTTTATGAGTGAGATTAACCTATACGTTTTCCTCTTTATGCTGTTGATTTTTTCCAATGTGGGATCAGGTTTATGTTCACAGTTTAGAAAAAGATGAGGATTGTTTCATCTTTGCTGTGTTCTGAAACAATTTAAATAACAGAAATTATCAGTTCCTTGAAAGATAGTGACTATTTTAGTAATACATTTGAGAACACATTTTCAATATCTTCCATAGTTATTGGGATTTTTTTGGACCCTTCTTGAATCAAATTTAGAAATTTAGTTTCCCAGAATTTTTTTTTCCATCTAGGTTGTTTAAACACATTCATAAACGATTTCTTATTTTAAAACATCTTATCTTTCATGAACCACACTGAGTTTCTCATTCTTCTCTTTTTCTCCTGACTACTGTCAAGAGGTGACCCATTTTGATATTTTCAAAGAATTATCCTTTTTATTTCACTTGTTAATCTTCATTAACTTGCGCTTTTTTGTTGTTTAACGAGTCCTTCCTACTAATGTTGTTTTTGTTAAATTTGTTTTTCTTATCTTTTTTTCTCTCTTGAGTTGAGTCCTTATTTTTTCTTATCTAAGAAATATATTTCAAGGCAGGCACATTCTTCTGACTTGCAGTTAGACACAATATTTCATTTCTAAATAGTCTGTACTTTCTAATTGATGTTCTCTATAGCCAAGAGTTGTTTAGAAAAGTGACTTTGTTTCCTTGGTTTTGCTTTTATTTTCAAACAGATCAGATTGGAGGGACTCTTTTTTAGTCATTGCCTTTCAGAAAGTGCGGCATGTATATTTCTTATTTTTGTAATAATAGTCAAAATTTCCATGGGTGTTGGAAAAGAACATGTATCTTAATTAAATATTATAGCAGACAAATTATATTAATTGTATTATTCAAATCATCTACATTGTTACACAGTTTGTCAATATTCTGGCAATTTTCTGAATGACATACAAAAACCCACATGATTAATGTATCTCAATAGACTTTTTAACTTTTGTAATATGAACACTGGCCCAAATAACTATAAAAATTCAAAAAAATTCATTAATATGGATTTATGGATGGATAAAGGGATAGAAAAATGGATAGGTATTTAATAAAACAAATAGACCATAATGTTCATTATAGAGTCTAGATGGGGTGTATACAGGTGTTCAGCGCATAATTTTTTCACCTTTTCTGTTTGAATATTTTCATAATAAAAATGTTTAAAAGAAACAAATTTTTAAAACCAACTTCATGGATGTGTGCTTTAAGAACATCCACCAAGGAGGAAGATCCAAGATGGCGGCGTGAGTAGTCTTCTTTGTCTCTCCCCCTTCATTTCTACAACTAATTGGACATTCATCGCTTAACAAAGGGTATCCATATAGCATCTCAGGACGCCTGAGAGACCCACGCTGCTATACATCGGAAGGCAGATGGACTTCCCTCTGGGAGGAGGTGGAGATAGGTGAAAACGCTCCAACCCCGACCCCAAACAGCCCAGTACCTGCAAGTGGTTTTCTTCCAGCGGACGCCCCCAGAACATCGACACACACCTAGGGCAGGAGGGAGCACACACCAGAGGAGCGATGGTGGAAACAGGTGACCAGAGCCCTACCTAAGCCCCCCGCAATTACACCTAAGCCCAGAGGGAAGCTCCAGAGTTACAGACCTGAGTCCGCGGGGAGAGCCTCTGCCTGCCATTGGTGGGGAGGCCCCACCTAGCTACCACGGTGCCGGGAGGGTCCTGGAGAGAATCCCAGATGGCGCGGCTGCCCGCCAGTTGCCGCTGCCGGCCCCACTGACTGATGGGCGGGGCTCAGGACTACTGGAGAATTCCTGGGAGAGGACTGGGGCTGGGTGGAGCTCCAGCGGCCGGCTCCGCGGCCCAGGGGGGAAGCTCCAGAGTTCCACCTGGGCAGCAGCCAAAGTCTCTGCCTTCCATTAGCGGAGAGGCTCCGCCCAGCAACCACAATGCCGGGAGGGTCCCGGAGAGAATCCCAAATGGGGTGGCAGCCCACTAGCTGCTGCCGCCGGCCCCACCGACTGCTGGGCAAGGCTCGGGACTACCGGAGATCTCCTGGGAGAGGACTGGGGCTGGGTGGAGCTCCAGCGACCAGCTCAGTGGCCTGGGGGGGATACTCCAGAGTTCCGCCCCGGCAGCAGGCAAAATTTCTACCTAACATTAGCGGAGAGGCTCCGTCCAGCATCCACAACACCAGGAGGGTCCCGGAGAGGAGAATACCAGGCAGGGCAGCAGCCGGCCAGCTGCCACTGAACTCAAGGTCTCCGGCTATCCCCCAGACAGGGCAAGGGGCTCCCTGAGATCCTGGGGGAGAGGACTGGGGCTGGGTGGAGTTCCAGCTACCTGGCTCCGTAGCCCAGGGGGAAACCCTACAGTCTCACAGCAGCCTCAGCGAAAGCCTCTGCACAGCACTATTAGAGAGCACCCATCCGGCAGTCACAAGGCTGGAAGACCCTGGGACAAAAGAGGCGTAGCTACATGAGGTAACCACAGACTGCAGAAGATGCCCATAGCTCTGCTGTGACCCATAGTGGACAAGTGAGATTTTGTGGGTGCTGACAGTGACAGAGCTGCAAATATAAGTGATCCTGCCCCTGGCCGCTGGGAAAGCCCATAACACCACTGCAGACCCCAAGGAGGGAGCATGTCTAGGTGGTCTGCAACAGTAGGCACCAGCAGCCTGAAGCCCCCTTGTGACGGCCCCCACAGCTGAAGAGGGAACCCACAGGACCACTGTGACTACGAGGAGCGGCCCAGGCCCAGTTAGCAACAGCTGATAGGGTTCCTGGTTGGTGCAGTATAAACAGCTGCTCCCCCACCACACCAGTAGAAACAAGTGGAAGCAGTAACTAAACTCTATCTCTACGTGGAGGCACAAATCTACAACATCAAGCAATATGAAAAAATATATTAAATCTCCAGAACAGAAGGAAAATAACAAATACACAGAAAACAATCCCAAAGAAAATGAAATATATAACCTAAAGGACGATGACTTCAAAACAGCCATCATTAAAAAACTCAATGAGTTAAAAGAGACTTCAGATAGACAACTCAATGAGTTCAGGAGCTATGTCACAAAAGAGTTTGATACTATAAAGAAGAACCAAACAGAAATGCTGGAAATGAAGAACACAATAGAGGAGATTAAGAAAAATCTAGATGCACTGAACAGTAGGGCCGATAATATGGAGGAAAGAATTAGCAATTTGGAAGATGGCAATATAGAAATGCTGCAGGCAGAGGAGGAGAGAGAACTAAGACTAAAAAGAAATGAAGAAACTCTCTGAGAATTATCTGACTCAATTAGGAGCTGCACCATAAGGATTATAGGTATACCAGAGGGAGAAGAGAAGGAGAAGGGGGCAGAAGGCCTGTTCAAAGAAATAATAGCTGAGAAATTTCCAAACTTGGGAAGAGAGATGGAACTTCATGTGACAGAAGCCAATAGATCTCCAAACTTTATCAATGCAAGAAGACCAACCCCACGGCATATAGTAGTGAAGCTAGCAAAAGTCAATGACAAGGAGAAAATACTAAGGGCAGCCAGGCAGAAGAAATTAACCTACAAAGGAAGCCCCATCAGGCTATCAGCAGATTTCTCAGCAGAAACTTTACAGGCTAGAAGAGAGTGGAATGATATATTCAAAAATCTGAAGGACAAAAACCTACAGCCAAGAATTCTCTACCCAGCGAAAATATCCTTCAAATACGATGGAGAAATAAAATCTTTCCCAGATAAACAAAAATTAAGGGAGTTCATTGCCACAAAACCTCCTCTTCAGGAAATCCTCAGGAAAACCCTCATTCCTGAAAAATCAAAAAAAGGAAAGGGGCTACAAAACCAAGAGCAAAGGAGATAAGTAGAAGGACAACAACAGAGAGTAGCAGCTCTCCATCAAAACAGATTAAACCACGGGACAAGAAACAAAGGAAATTGAAGAAAACTGGAAAACAAGACATAAAATGGTAGCGGTAGGCCCCCACATTTCAATAATCACTCTAAATGTAAATGGATTGAACTCTCCAATCAAAGGACACAGAGTGGCAGGATGGATCAAAGAACAAGACCCAACAATATGCTGCCTCCAGGAAACACACCTCAGCCCCAAAGACAAACACAGACTCAGAGTGAAGGGATGGAGGACAATACTCCAGGCTAATAATGAACAAAAGAAAGCAGGTGTCGCTATACTAGTATCAGACAAAGTAGACTTCAAAGCAAAACAGATAAAGAAAAACAAAGAGGGAGAGTACATAATGATAAAAGGGACTCCCCACCAAGAAGACATAACACTTATAAATATATACGCACCCAACACAGGAGCACCAAAATTTGTAAAGCAACTCTTAACAGAACTAAAAGAAGACATCAACAACAATACAATAATAGTAGGGGACCTCAACACACCTTTAACACCAATGGACAGAACATCCAGACAGAAAATCAACAAGGAAATTTAGAATTAAATGAAAAATTAGACCAGATGGACTTAATAGATATATATAGAACACTTCATCCAAAAACAGCAGGTTACACATTCTTCCTAAGTGCGCATGGAACATTCTCAAAGATAGACCATATTTTGGGAAACAAAGCAAGCATCAATAAATACAAGAGAGTTGAAATAATATCAAGCATCTTTTCTGATCATAACGCTATGAAACTAGAAATCAACTACAAGAAAAAAGCAGAGAAAGGTGCAAAAATGTGGAGACTAAACAACACGCTTCTGAACAAACAATGGATCATTGAAGAAATTAAAGAAGAAATCAAATATTATCTGGAGGCAAATGAAAATGAGAACATGACATACCAAATCATTTGGGATGCAGCAAAAGCAGTCCTAAGAGGGAAATTCATTGCAATACAGGCTCACCTCACTAAACAAGAAAGAGCTCACATAAGCAACCTCAAATGACACCTAACAGAATTAGAAAAAGAAGAACAAACAAAGCCCAGAGTCAGTAGAAGGAGGGAAATAATAAAAATAAGAGCAGAAATAAACGATATTGAAACTAAAAAGACAGTAGAAAGGATCAATGAAACAAAGAGTTGGTTCTTCGAAAAAATTAACAAAATCGACAAACCCTTAGCCAGATTCACCAAGAAAAGAAGAGAGAAACCTCAAATAAATAAAATTAGGAATGAGAGAGGAGAAATCACAACAGATACCAATGAAATACAAGGGAAAATAACAGAATACTATGAAAAACTATATGCCAACAAATTGAACAACCTAGAAGAAATGGACAACTTCCTAGACTCCTACAATCTCCCCAAACTGAATCAGGAAGAAATGGAGAATCTGAATAGGCCAATCACAAGTAAAGAAATAGAAACAGTAATCAAAAACCTCCCCAAAAGTCCAGGACCAGACGGCTTCTCTGGAGAATTCTACCAAACATTCAAAGAAGATTTAATACCTATCCTTCTCAAACTATTCCAGAAAATTGAGGAAGACGGAGTACTCCCTAACACATTCTATGAAGCCAACATCACTCTGATCCCCAAACCTGACAAGGACAACACAAAGAAGGAGAACTACAGGCTGATATCACTGATGAACATAGATGCAAAAATCCTCAACAAAATTCTGGCAAACCGTATACAGCAATACATCAAAAAGATTATACACCATGATCAAGTGGGATTTATACCAGGGACACAGGGATGGTTCAACATCCGCAAGTCAATCAACGTGATACACTACATTAACAAAATGAGAAACAAAAACCACATGATCATCTCAATAGATGCAGAGAAAGCATTCGACAAGATCCAACATCCATTTATGATAAAAACCCTCAATAAAATGGGTATAGAAGGAAAGTACCTCAACATAATAAAGGCCATATATGACAAACCCACAGCCAACATCATACTCAATGGACAAAAACTGAAAGCCATCCCTCTGAGGGCAGGAACAAGACAAGGGTGCCCACTTTCACCACTCCTATTCAACATAGTACTGGAGATGTTGGCCAGAGCAATTCAGCAGGAAAAAGAAATAAAAGGAATCCAAATAGGTAATGAAGAAGTAAAACTCTCGCTGTTTGCAGACGACATGATCTTATATATAGAAAACCCCAAAGAATCCATAGAAAAACTATTAGAAACAATCAACAACTACAGCAAAGTAGCAGGGTATAAAGTCAACATACATAAATCAGTAGCATTTCTATACACTAACAATGAACAAACAGAAAAAGAACTCAAGAACTCAATCCCATTCACAATCGCAACGAAAAGAATAAAATACCTTGGGATAAATTTAACCAAGGAAGTGAAGGATTTATACAATGAAAACTACAAGACTTTCTCGAAAGAAATTGACAACGACATAAAGAGATGGAAAGACATTCCATGCACATGGAAGAATAAACATAATTAAAATGTCCATACTACCTAAAGCAATCTACAGATTCAACGCTATCCCAATCAGAATCCCAAGGACATTCTTTACAGAAATTGAACAAAGAATCCTAAAATTCATGTGGGGGCAACAAAAGACCGCGAATTGCTAAAGCAATCCTGAGCAAGAAAAACAAAGCCGGAAGCATCACAATCCCCGATTTCAAAACATACTACAAAGCTACAGTGATCAAAACAGCATGGTACTGGTACAAAAACAGGTCCACAGATCAATGGAACAGAATTGAAAGCCCAGCGATAAAACCACACATCTATGGACAGCTAATCTTCAACAAAGGGGCGGAGGGCCTACATTGGAGAAAAGAAAGTCTGTTTAACAAATGGTGCTGGGAAAACTGGACAGCCACATGCAAAAGATTGAAAATTGACCATTCTTTTTCACCACACACCAAAATAAACTCAAAATGGATCAAAGACCTAAAGATTAGGCCTGAAACAATAAGTCTTCTAGAACAGAAGATAGGCAGTACACTCTTTGACATCAGTTTCAAAAGAATCTTTTCGGACACTATAACTCCTCAGTTGAGGGAAACAATAGAAAGAATAAACAAATGGGACTTCATCAGACTAGAGAGCTTCTTCAAGGCAAGGGAAAACAGGATTGAAACAAAAAAACAGCCCACTAATTGGGAAAAAATATTTACAAGCCACTTATCCGACAAAGGGTTAATCTCCATAATACACAAAAAACTCACACAGCTTAACAACAAAAAAAACAAACAACCCAATCAAAAAATGGGCAGAGGACGTGAACAGACAAAGAAGATATAAGTATGGCCAATAGACACATGAAAAGATGTTCATCATTGCTAATCATCAGGGAAATGCAAATCAAAACTACACTAAGATATCACCTCACACTCGTTAGATTGGCAAAAACATCCAAAACCAAGAGTGACAAATGTTGGAGAGGTTGTGGAGAAAAAGGAACCCTCATACACTGTTGGTGGGAATGCAAACTGGTACAGCCACTATGGAAAACAGTTTGGAGATTTCTCAAAAAGTTAAAAATAGAAATACCTTATGACCCAGCCATCCCACTACTGGGTATCTATCCTAAGAACCTGAAATCAGAAATCCCAAGAGTCCCTTGCACCCCTATGTTCATTGCAGCATTATTTACAATAGCCAAGACATGGAACCAACCTAAATGCCCAGAAACTGATGATTGGATAAAGAAGATATGGTATATATACACAATGGAATACTACTCAGCCATAAAAAAGGACAAAATTGTTCCATTCGCATCAACATGGATGAACCTCGAGGGTATTATGTTAAGCGAAATAAGCCAGACAGAGAAAGACGAACTCTATATGACTCCACTCATAGGTGGAAGTTAACATATAGACAAGGAGAACTGATCGGTGGTTACCAGGGAAAAGGGGGGGTGGGGGGAGGGCACAAAGGGGGAAGTGGTGTACCCAAACATGACTAACAATAATGTACAACTGAAATCTCACAAGGTTGTAATCTATCATAATCTTAATGAAAAAATAAAAAAAAGAACATCCACCAACAAAAGTCCTCAAAGCAAGTTAACTTATCCTCATCACCCACAGGTATTTAATGGAATGAAGTTGATGCAAGAAAATGTAACATCGCTGGTCTTACACATAAATGTTCAAATTTAAAATCTAGCTAGGGTAATAACAGCAATTAACACATTAAATGTTTACCCTGTGCTAGAACATGTATTATCTCATTTTATCTTCACAACAGCCATTTTATAGGTGAGAACCTGAGGCTCATACAGTGAAGGGATTTTCCGAAGGCTGAACAGCCCATGGGCGGCAGAACCAGGATTCAAACCCAGCTCCATGTGACTCGACAGCTAACCATCTTTAGCCCGCTCTGCAGACCTGCTGTGTTGACACAGCGGCCATTAGTTACTAGTGGCTGCTGAACACTTGAAATAGAGTAAGTATAAATTGAGATATGCTCTGAGTATAAAAGACACACCAGATTTCTAAGACTTGGAACAGAAAAAAAAAAGTAAAATATTTCTGATCATTTTTAATATTATGTGTTGGAATAATATTTTGGACATATTGGGTTAAATAAAACATATTTTAAAAATTGATTTCACCTGCTACTAGAAAATTTTTAATTATATATGTAGCTCGCATTAAATTTCTACTAGACAGTGCTGGTCTAGATCTATTTGACTGTAAAATGAATTGTTTGTTTCTTTCCTCTACTTGAATCAATAGCCTTGTGACAAAAATAAGAACACTAAGAAAAGTGGGGAAAAGAATCACTTTAGGAGCACATTGAGCCAACCTGAACTTCGAGGAAGGGGGAAGGAGTTGTCCTGTGAGGGTCTGTGGCGGCAGGCATGTTTAGACTGGCTGACAGGTGACATGGGAGGACTTGTGAGCTGTGTTTTAGCTACAGGAGGGGTTCTCATTTGAAGACCCAATAGATCAGCACACACGAGGTGCCTCCTACACTACAAAGGATTGTCCAAGGGTGGGATTAGCTGCTTACTGAGTGCCCGCGACATGCAAGCTGCTCTGATCTTGGCTGGATTTGCAGAGGCTTATGGTTGTTTGGTAACATTGATCCTCCCTCCCTGCTCATCGCACATCCACTGCACTACAGTGTGATTAGAGGTCACGTAGAACCCCAGAGCACTGAAGATAAGGCAGCACCTCTGCTGATACTCCTGGCCCTTCAGCCACGGAGCCCGGGAGCACTGTGGGCCCCCGACTCAGAAATCTGAGCTCACACTGAGGCCAAGACTGGAATGAGGGCATACGAAGGGAAGTAACAGTCTTAGGTGTATTGGTGCCAGAGTGTGAATTTCTTTGGAGTGTATCCTAAAGGAAATGGGAAACCACTGAAGGTGCAGCAATGGGAGGCAAATTAACATCAGGTTGGCAAGAAGAACAGCATCATGGAATTTAATTGAAAAAGACGGAAAAGTTTGCTAGATTTCCAGGAGTGCGTGCCAAATGTGACACCTTAGCAAGATGGGAGACTCCTGCAGACTGCCAGGAGGGGCTCCCGTGAGGCTGCTAAGTCCCGCTAGATGTTGAATTTCACTCTGAACCATTTCGAACATCCTGTCCATTTCTGAAATTCCCTGACCCTGTCATATTGTAATGTCGTGGTTGTTTTTGTTCATCTTTCCACATGTTTCTGAAGAGGAGTAAGTGATAGGCCATTTACTGATTATAGGTAAGCCAAAGAGATGCACACAACATGAGTATGTTACAATAAAAATGACCATTCAAATGCATAATAAATATTTCAGTTCCAATATCCTAGCTATATCCTCTGTCACATAGGAAATAATACTAATTCCATTCTATGCACCAAATTACATGAAATTATCCAAAATATTGCATTTGTTATTGTTTTAATGAAATAAAACAGCTAAGAGTGGAATGATAGTACATGTCCTCTAACCCAGTCCTTGAAACCACCCCCATTTAGTTGCCAAACTGGTTTTCCATTCTTGTAGACCATGGTATTTGTCACGATTTACTCACAACCACATTCATGGCGGTGGCATTCACCAATGTGAGGAGCTTTGCTGGTACCTTTCATACGTGACTTTCTAACACAACTCTGCAAAGTGGGAACTGACAGGAAAACTCAGGTTCAAAGACCTTTATCCCCCACCCAATAATGGAAGCTCTCCAGATCCCATGCTCTCTCTAGGACCCCCTGCCACCTCTTAACACCTCCACACAGACTCCAAATATCAGAAGAAAGTTTTCATATGCCCTACCCTCACCCTGAATTCTCTCTGGGCTGAAAACACTCTGCCCCTTCCACCATTCCCCAGGATTCTGAATCCTTCTCCATCCTAGTTGCCTTGTCCCCTTCCAGTGACCTTCCCACCCACCTCTCACCCCCCACCCCAATTTCCACTGTTGTTGATCTAGTTGGCATCCACTCCATATCTTGAACCCAGGTCAGTTGTGAGAGCTGTAACAGGGAGATGTGCCTGGAGCAGGCCCACTGCTAACTCAGAGAGATGCCGCACAAGTGAGAACAAGGTACCTGTTCTTCACGACACTTTCCTGCCACCTGCTGGAAAACTGCTACAATAATATACAGATCTACCTGACTGTGAATTTGAATAGTGCTCCCTTGGAGTTCTGCAATGATCATTTGCTCAATTTAAGCAGTGGCCCCCAGATCGGGAAATATAGAAAGGGGAGTAACCAGCTCACAGGAGTGCTGGAAGATGTCATGCAAATGACAAAAAGATCTCTCTTCCAAAACTCCCTAGAATTTGTTAGAGAGGAGGAAAAAGGGAAAAGGGAAGGAAGAGATCTCCTCGCTGCTTATTCAGTGCTTTCCCCCACACTGAAGGTGTTTTGCAAACAGACAGCCTTTCTCAGGTGAGTGGGTTCTCACAGACTTTCCTCGACCAGACCCTGGAGAGACAGAGAAGGGAGAGGCCATTAGCACCTGCTGGTTCAAGCACACTGCATGACAGTCCTTCTAAGCCGCAGTGAGTCCACACAGCACTGGGCTTCTATTAATTTTGAAAGGACTCGGAGCTGAGAGCCAGGAGAACCTAGTGAGCTAAGCTTTTCCATGACTCTATGACCTTGGGACAACACCTGACCCCCTCCCTGTTTCTCTGTCCCTTCCTTGAGAACAACACTAGTAGATGTTGCTATCTCACGGAGGTTATGTGACAGTGGAATGAACAACATTTGCACAACATTATGCTGAGAATGCACAAGCCTGTGACCTGCAGGCTGGAGTGAGAACGGGAGGTGAAAGAAAAGGTCTGGTTCTACTTATGCAGAGTGTAATAGAAAAACCGGGAAACCCTAGAGGAGAGTCCATAACATGGCTTCAGGCTTTCAGAAGCTACCAACAAATCCCCAGGTGTCAAAATGAAACAGAAAAAGGGTCAGGTACTCAGACCAAGGGATATTTACAAAGACTACAAGGTCCACCATCTCTAATTTAAAACCCAAACCTTTGCTATTTACTCTAGGGAAGCAGGAAAGAAGGAAACAGGGGGTGACCTGTTTCTCCCTGACCTCAGGCTCCCGGACATCTCCAGCACCCTCAGGCAGGTTGAGATCCAGGTCAAGAGTTCCCACAGCAAAACAGGTGTGTGCAGACAGAAGCCCCAGGAAGCCCAAGGTGCATTTCAGCTGGATTTCGGGGGGCCTGGGATGCAGAGAGCCCCTTGTCAGGCCTGGGGTGGGGGTCAAGCATAAAGTGCAAACGTAAGACCCAGATCTGGTAACAAAACTGTCCGAGGAAGAGGCAGGAGATCCCAGTGTTATGACAGCTGCACAGGGGCAGCTCAGCACGGAGGACACCTGTGTAGGGACAATGGGTCCTTTGTGGGTGCAAGGCAGGTCTGTGGAGGGGGCAGTGTGCTGGAGCCCGGGGCCCCTTCAGCATTCTCCAGGATCCCAGGAAGGGAACTCTGCATGCGAAGGGCTGAGTATTAGGGCTCACCCAACCCTGTGTCTGCCATGGACTGACAAGGCCCTTGATGAGCTTTAAACACTAGTTTCCATTGCCTCATCCACATCCACAGTTTAGCATGGCTAAACTTCCATGTTGAAGCTTCCATCTGGGAATACGGGGTTTCTCCGGGCCTGGCATGTTGAGGAGACTGCCTTCTTGGAGCACAGAAAAGTGCTGGGCATAACACCCCTGGCACACAAAACATAAGCCAATGTTCAATTCCACTCGGCCCTGAATTAGGAATGGGGAGCCCCACTGGCTCACTCGCCAGCGCTTTCTACAACTATCTCAGGAGGCTCAAGAGCGGGACTCAGGCTCTCCTCCTCCCTTCCTTTCTCACTGCTCCCATCTCCCTTTACCCCCAGCCCCCACGAGGCAGGTCCGCAGGGCACAGCTGCTCTTGGCCTCCATGCAGGCGAGACTCTGTCCTCAGAAAGTGGGTAGTGTGCCCTGTGCTGCTCACAAAACCACAGGCACGACATCCTCCCCATCTCCCAACACACCACCACAATCTGAGCTCGGGCTGTAACTTTTAGTGGGAATTTCCTGAAGACCTGGGAATAAGCCCAGGGACGCATAACAGAGGATAACTTAGAAGTAAGCCCACATCTGTCCTAGGGGCCAAGTGACTAACTGCGTACGTAGCTCAGTCAAGAAACCCTCCGCGTGGCCGGCGGTGACCACCCACCAGCATTAGTAAGGCCATGCTTTGGCCTCTATCTGCCACATTTGTGGGACATTTCTCAATTTGTTCAGAACTCAGGCATCTGGGGGTGTACTTATTGTAGCTGCTCAGAGACCCACACCTGCCCAGTCCCATGTCCTGCCCTAGGATCCACCACCTCCCCAGATGATTGACAATAAAGGCCCACTCCCTTCAAGAGAAGCCCCTCCACTCAAGATGAGGTCAAGCCTTGGGCCCTTGACCTGACCATCCCCCATGAGGCACAGAGGATGGCGTGAGGATATGGACGATGATGCTGGCCTGCTCCCTCCACTCTCTGAAGAGCTCCTTCTGGTCCAAGAGCTCCTTCTGGCCTCCTTCCCCAGACAGTTAGACACAGACATGTCCAGTGCTTTGGGGAAAGGGAGTCCCTGTGAAATCAGAAAACAAAGACAATACACCCTTAGCTTCTCACTTGAAAAAATACCATCCAGGTCTGAGACTGAAGATTTGAAAGGCGATGAAGCAGAAAAACACAAAGCTTTGTTATTCACCCTCTATCATCCTCATTCACATTGCACCCATTTATGTGAAACGAGAAGCTAAGGATGTATCTTCTTTATATATATTTAAAGAAAATATGTAATCTAGTTTGTGTGTGTGTCAGTGTGTGTCCTTGCATCAGTGTGTGTCTCGGTGTGTGTCTATATGTCTGTGTGCATGTGTCGGTATGTGTCCGTGTGTCAGTGTGTGTCAGTATGTGTCTATCTGTATGTGTCAGTGTGTGCCTCTGTGTGTGTGTGTCTCCATGTCTCAGTGAGTGTGTGTACACCATCCAAACTGGGCTGGAGAAGGAATTGGTGGGAGAGGAAGCATGAGACTTAGGCCCAGCACCCAGGCCATGCTCTCTCCTCTGTCCTCCTTGGGCTGAGTAAGGGAGGTTGGGGGATGGACACACAGTGCACTCTACCTGGAAGTCTGAGCATCTAATCTAGACTGAAACCAGAGACCAACCTGGAAGAAGCAGCAATAAGCCTTTTAGAGAGGCCTGTGTTGTCCAGCCTCAAGGGAGTAGTGGGTCTAGGTGTGTCTAGGCATCAGAAGAATCATAACAGCCCCACCTGGCCCCTACCTGAAAGGCATGAGAGGGCATCCCTAAGTTCCCAAGGGCCAAGTGGGACTTGAGAGTTAGATACCCAGGTGGCTCTATCTGGAAACTGCACCAAAGGAACCCACTTGGACAGTCTCCACTGAGGCCCCGGGGAAGATTCTGCTACTATCTCAGTAGACCTCTGTCCCAGGGAATCAAGGGACCACGGACGCCACTCCTGGAGCCCTCCTTCTGTGGATGGCCCCAGAGGACGTGAAACATATGCTGGAAGTAGGCAGAGGTCAGCAGAGGCCGCGGAAAGACAGAGGCCTCCGAAGGGGCCAGCCGCCCCATGGTGCCAGGTGTGTGGCTGCGTCAAGCCTTGTGCTTGCTAGATAGAATCAACCCAAGGATGGGGGGCGAGGGGCAGCCAGTAAGTTTTAAACCTAAATGGCTGAGCAGTTACCACTTCGGCAGAGTTAACCAAGAAATGGTTGACTTATCTCTATCTGGCATAAAATAGAAACTAGACTGGAATTACGGAAAATAACTTTCATACCCATTTCTTTCATACCCAAGTCTAACTGGGAAATTTGGACCACTACAAAGCATGTCCAACAATTTGCGAGTCTGTTTAGCACCCTAAGTCGCTACCAAGTGGCTGCACCAGGAGGAATCCACCTCCCCCTCCCCTCCATACAGGCCGGGGCCCCACCATTGTCACATCAGAGTGACAGATGTCCAAAGCAAGGGGGAAAGCAAGTTCCATCGGATCCATTTGATTGTAATTTATGCTGCTGCTTTTTAAAAGGATTCTTTCACATTGGAATGATTGAGTTGGGAATTAAAGTCAATAAACTTCAGACCATAAACAAAGATCAGGCTTCTCCAAGCTTTTCAACGATTTTGCAAGGTAATGCCCCATGCTGTCGGGAAAGAGGTTCCTAAGCGTGCCCGCACTGCCCCCTGCTGGAAGAGCCCAGCACCGACGCACCGCGGTCCACAGCCGGGGCCCCTCCAGCGGTCTGAGGCCGTGGGCACGCCCGGGGGCGCTCAGAGCCTTGCCCCGGCGTCCGCCCTTCCACCGCTAACGCGTCTGTCTTCATAAAACGCTTGCTAGGCGGCCTTCTAGGTAGCGTCGTTCTTAATTCTTGGAAATCACTGCGGGCCAGATGGTGACTTGGGTCCAGCGAGCTGCCCTGGGACCCCCCCGCCGGCTTGTGGACCGCCAGATGCCCAGAGCACAGAGCAGCTCATCTGACTGGGGGCGCCAAGCCTGAGCCAAAGGCGGCTCAAGGAGATGACAGATGTCTCCATGTGGGAACACGGGGTCTGTTGCCGCTGGAGTCCCCCGTGGCTGTCCCCTCTGGCACATCAGCAGAAAAGCTTTCCATGGCAGGGAAGGAAGTCCGAAGTGACTTGGCTTCTGAGCCCCGGGAAGTCGCCAGGACCGGCTTATGGAGGCGACCCAAAATCTCTAACTGGGCAGGAGTACCTCTGAGAAACCTCCTCAGTTAGGGGGAGGGGCAGCAGCTGAAGCCACGCAACAAGAGACTAGTGTAAAATTGTCATAATCAGGAAAAAAAAAACTTTAGAAAGCCACTCTACATTAAATTTCAAATTTGAAACATCCTAAATTTATGTCCAACAGTGTGGCAATGATTATGTTATAATTAATAGCCATTTAAATGTTTATTTACTAATATGACCACACCGTGTCTTTAAAATGCATCCAAAAAATAGAAGTGAAATTAGTAACAATTTTTTCCCTCTTATTTTTCTGTATTCTTATATTACATGTTGTATTGTTCTTCTAATCCTAAAAACATCTTTACTTTAGAAAAGGAAGAAACTTTGGAGATGAGAGGGTGTACAAAGGAGCAAGTTCCCCAAGAAGACAAGCAGGTTGGAGTGCTGGACCTTGGGCGAAAAGAAAACTCCATGGGCTTTCAAAAGAGCCTGAGGCCTGCTCTGGCAGCAGTGGGACAGAGGAGCTGGGCTCAGGCCTGGTGGTCCTCCCTTCCTCTGGAACAGGACAGGATGCTGTCTGCTGAGGAAAGGGCTGCCGGCATCAGACGAGGACAGCAGATACCTGAAACTAGAGCCTGAGGAGTGACCAAGGGAGCTGAAAGGGGTGGCATAGGGGGCAGGAAGTCCAGTGGTCAGAGGTATGAACCTGGGGAGGGACCTCAGGGGCTGGCAGCGCCACTTCTTGGCTTTGGGGCCATGGGCCAGCTCTTTACTGTGGCTGCCCCAACTAACCCCTCCTCTCAGGAGGGTAATAAAAGTTGCCTGCCTCATAAAGCTGTGGAGAGGGTACACAAGTCAACACGCACAGAGCACTTGGAAGAGGCCCGCACAGGCCCAGCCCCCAGCAAGTGTTAGAGGACCGTGCGTATCTGCAGACACCTCTGAGGAACCCTGAAACAAGCTGGGAGTGTGCCATTAGAGATGCGCTACCCTCTACCGGGTTCTTTAGAGACGCTTCACGGAAGTTGTGGCTTGCCTTCACAAACTTTGTGATGACAAATCTGTACATCGTGTTAATGAAAAAAATATTTTACTCTTTTTTTATTATTGTGGTAAAATATACATAACATAAAACTTATCATTTTAACCATTTTTAGGTATACCGTTCAGTGGCATTAAATACATTTGCATTGTTGTGCAACCATCACCACTATACATCTCCAGAATTTTTTCATCATCCTTAACTGAAACTCTGTACCCATTGGACAATAACCTCCCATTCGCCCTTGCCCGCAGCCCTGGCAACCACCATTCTAATTTCTGTCTATTTGAATTTGACTACTCTGGGTACTTCATGTAAGTGGAATCATGCAATATTTGTCCTTCTGTGACTGGCTATTTCACTTAGCATAATGTCTTCAAGGTTCATCCATGTCATGGCATGTATAAGAATTTCCTTCCTATTTAAGGCTTAATAATATTCCATTGTGTGTCTATATCACATGTTGTTTACCCATTCATCATCTGTCAATGGACATTTAGGTTGTTCCCACCTTTTAGCTACTGTGAATAATACTGCTATAAACATTGGTGTACAAGTGTCCGTTGAAGTCTGTGCTTTCAATTCTTTTGGGTATATACCCTGACGTGGGATTGCTGGGTCATATGGTAATTCTATGTTTAACTTTTTGAGGAACTGCCATACTGTTTTTCACAGCAGCTGTGCCATTTTACATTCCCACCACCAGTGCACAACGGTTCCAATTTCTCCACATCTTCACCAGCACTTGTTATTTTCTGAGAGATATATAATAGCCATCCCATCCGGTGTGAAGTGGCATCTCAATATGGTTTTTTTCCTTCTTCTTCTCCCCAAACCCCCCAGTACACAGTTGTATGTTCTAGTTGTAGATCCTTCTGGTTGTGCTGTGTGGGGCGGTGCCTCAGCGTGGCTTGACGAGTGGTGCCGTGTATGCGCCCAGGATCTGGTGAAACCCTGGGCCGCTGAAGCACAGCGTGTGAACTTAACCACTCGGCCATGGGGCTGGCCCTTCAATGTGGTTTTGATTTGAATTTCTCTAATGATTAGTGATGTTGAGCATCTTTTTATGTTCTTATTGGTCATCTATATATCCATTCAAGTTCTTTGCCCATTTTTTAATAGAAATATTTTTATGAAGACCTCTTTATCATTTTTTAGGGATTAGTGGCTTTTTTGTGTACTAAGAAACTTTTGCTTACTCCAAAGTCACAAAAATAATTTCCTATATAATCTTCTGGAATCTTTATGGTCTTAGCTTTAATTTTAAGGCTATGACTCATCTTAATTTTGTGTGTGAAGTGAGGTAGTGGTTTAGGTTCATTTTTTTCCATATGAATATTCAGTGTTTAAACATCATTTGTTAGACTTTCTTCCTACGTTAGGTTGATTTGGTACCTTTGCGGAAAATCAATTGATTATTTTTGTGGTTCTGTTTCTTGACTCTATTCTGTTCCATTGCTTTATTTGTCTATTCTTATGCCAATAAACAGTGTATTTATTACTTAGTTTATAAAAACTCTTGAAATCAGGTTAGATAAGTCCTCTAACTTTGTTCCTCTTTTTAAAGATTGTTTTGGCTAGTCTGGATCCTTTGCCTTACTCTGTAAGTTTTAGAATCAGCTTGTCTATGTCTACAAAAAAGTCCTGCTGGGACTTAGATTAGAATTCCATTGAGTCTATGAATCCATTTCCAGAGAGATGCCTTCTTAACTGTACTGAATCTTATAACCCATAAACATAGTATACCTTGGCACTTATTTAGGTCTACCTTGATTTTTCTCAGCAATGTTTTATAGCTTTTAGTGTAGAGATCTTATATGTATTTTGTTAGATTTCTTCCTAGACATTTAATGGTTTTGATGCTGTTATAAAAAATACTTTCATTTCATTTTCTAATTGTTACCATTATATATGAATATAATTAATTGTTTATTGACTATGTGTCCTGTGACCTTACCAAATTCAAGGGCTATTCAGTGGTTTTATTTTTATATTCCATAGGAATTTCTATGTACACAACCATGTCAGTGACTAATGGCAGGTCCACTACTTCTTTTCCAATCTGTATCCTTTGATTACCCTGGGGGTTAGATTGGAGATGAGAGGCACTAGGATGGTTGAACAAATATTCATTTACTAAAGATTCTTTGAATATCTGCTACATGTATGACACTGCTCAGTAATGAAGAGAGTTTACAGATTCACTGGGTCAAGATCTTGCTCTCATAGTCAAGAAAAGACGTGTATGTTATTGCTAATGCAGCACAGAAAGGCACAAGGATCATAAAATACGCACTGACAAAGTGCCGTGGGATATCCGATGGAGAAAGACTAGTTCTAGGACCACTGGATACCATGAAATTCTTCTGTGCACAGACAGCTTTATGTTTTTCACAAAGTGGAAGATTACTACCGGAATTAACCTCCACAGCTCCATGACACAGGGAGTGTTGTTGTCACTCTGCCAAAAGTTGCGGAATGATGAATCTATGCTGAGTGTGTGATTTTTATATTTGCACACTTTCCACCATGGGGCCAAAGATCGTCCTTGGAAGTTATTTAATAATGAAAATCCTTAGGCTGGAAAGGAACTTTGATGAACCTCTTTTCTAGTTTAGCACTGCTATTCTGGAAGGATTGTTTGCCCTCTTAGGGCACGGGCAACATGATAGGGGCAGTTAGTTCTGCCGCTCTGGGTTTCTGAAGCGCTGTTAACACAGAGAAGAGAAGCAAAGCTCCTCTCTCTCTAGCGCTCCTCATGGAACTTTAACAATCTGAGCTAGCATCCTTTTCCTGTTCAGAAAGCCGTGATTTTTTTTCCTGGAAACTATAGCAACTTACCAATTCGTGCTACAAACCCCACATCTTCATTTCCCATCAGGACCCTAGGATTCTCATTTTGATGTTCCCTCCAGTGGAGGGTGGGCAAGCCAGAATCTCCAATCCCTTCCGGACTCTAGCATTTAAGCCTGAAGCTGACTTGCTCTCTAGGGTCTGTCACTAAAATAGCCCAGAACTCATCAAAGACGTTCCAGGAAAGGAAAGGGAGGGAAAAGGAAATTTAAAAACTAATATGCCCTCTGGTGGTCATGAATGAAACCAAAGCCACCTAAATATCTATCAAATTTCCCGAAAGTACTTGAATTACAATTAATCATAATATTTGCTTATAATTTTACAAAGTAAATTATATCTTTATCATTCTCTTTCTTAATTACAGTATTCTGTGTCCACCTTACTCTGGTTTTCTTGGTTAGATTTTTTAGTGAGTTGGTTTTTTTTGAGATTTATAATTTTCAGCATTTGTGTTTTCTAATTTATTTCTCCTTTTATTAGTATTATTTTTTTCTGATACTTCTTTGAATTACCCTTTATAATAAGTGTAAGTTGAATGTTGTCATCTTTTATTTTTTTTCCTTTATTGGTGATAAAAAGATTATATGTGAATTTTCTCTTGAGTATTGCTTTGATAAATATTATAGAATTCTATATGTAGTGTTGTCATTTAATAAACACTATGTTGCTATATTCTTTAATTTCCCACTTTAGTCAATTATTATTTGAGAGAGAATTGAGCAAGTTTACAAAAGGCACAATTCCTATTGTAATTCCTATTGAAACATTCATTGTTACTAGTTTTGCTATATTATGGAGAGGGTTTATAGCCTGTAAGATTTTTCTTCATTTTTTGCAATGTATTGATTCTCTTTATGTCATAATGAATTATAAGACTTTGTAAATATTTCAGACACTGGAAAAGCTCTAAAGCTCAGATTTTATTGATTCATTCTATTTCATTGTTTTATAACTATACCTACCGTTCGCCAGCTTGACCTGATATAAACTGATAAAGATAAATTCAAGTTTCTAAATAGCATATTTTGTCAAATATTCCTTAACTCTAAATGTTATGTCTTTATGTCACAAAGTAACAAAATTTGTAAAGTTTTAAAAACATTGTCCTTAATATTCATGGTAACAACCATTTTGTTAAATGTTTCTGTTGACTAAAAAATGCTTTTTGAATATCGATATTCACGTCAGTCCCTCTGTTCATATTTGATAAAGCTTTTCTGGGTTGTTTTGTTTGAGGTACACCTGTTGCAGTCCAATGAACTTCCCGTAAAGACAATCCAGGGAGTTGAAAGGAGCAAGGCATTTGGAGTCAGACCTGGGCAGAATCCCAGATTGACCACTTACTAGTTGTGAGACCCTAGACACATGATGGACACCTCTCTAATATGGAGGGAATGGTATTGCCTCCTACATAGAGCTGTTGTGAGGATTAAATTATGTATAACATACATAAATGTCTTCATAGACACATCTATTTCCAAGAGCATCAGACTTGGGACTGTTCCCAAGTCCACTCTTGGGCACTTTTGTGCATTCACAATGGCTTAGTAGCTATCGGATACCTAATAAGCACAATGAATTGTATTTTCTTTCTTTTTTTTCCTGAGGAAGATTATCCCTGAGCTAACATCTGCCACCAATCCTCCTCTTTTTGCTGAGGAAGATCATCCCTGAGCTAACATCTGTGCCCATCTTCCTCTACTTTCTATGTGGGATGCCTGCCACATCATGGCTTGATAAGCAGTGCATAGGTCTGCGCCCAGGATCCAAACCGGTGAACCCCAGGCCACTGAAGCGGAGCATGCGAACTTAACGGCTATGCTGCCAGGCCAGCCCCATGGATTGTATTTTTCAGACAAATCAACATTTAGGAACCTAACCTAGAAAGCTAGATAGAAAAGTTCACATATTGTGGAGTGACAGAGAGGGAGGGGTAGAGGCAGCAGATCCAATATATAGTTAAGAGTCAAACTGGGAGGACACAACGTTTGATGGAACATGGGAGGTGAGAGGGGGGGCTTCTTCACCATCAGAGGATGCAGATTGTGGACATTCACAATCCAAGCCTAATTCTTTATGTTTCCTTATCCATTTCTTGTCTTTAGATGAGTGAGCTTGTTCCCACTTGCTTCCATCATTTGTCAAGGATAAGCAGGAAAACAGCCCTGTTTCGATCCCATGGTTGTTATCCTGAAACAGTATAGCCCTCATTTACAATATGTCTTAAAATAGCAATAAACACACCAAACTTTATTTGCCCTTTACAGAAGTGTAAGACTTTAATGATTTTGGGCTTATCTCAGTCCACTTTCCATCCCTCCCTATTCTTTTAGTATTTAGTCTGTGATTGTAAATGCTGATTTAAAATGATACTCTCTTCTCTCCCAATATTTGGAAGGGGGGGAGCGTTGCAACCATTTCTCTTGGTCCATCATATTTATTAGTAATATACCCTCTCCTATTGGGGTTTACTGATTTTATTTAATCCCCATTCCTTCAAGTTGGTTTGAGGCCCACCTAGAGCTTTTACCTCCCAATAAGACTGATAGTTCTATTGGGAGTGTTACTTAGCTCATATGGTGTCTTCTTTTAGGCTCCCCCAGAAAGTAGACACTGAGACAAAGACTTGAGGGCAAGGAGTTTGGGAAGCACAGTCAGGCAAGGTGGGAGAATTAGCCAGAGAGGGAAACATCAATCAAGGGTGCATGAAAGGTGGGCTACCACTGTGGGGAAATGAGGCACAAGCCCACTGGGGCCTCTGAGAGAGTATAGAACACACTTCAGAACCTTCTGCTGAGAAGGGGGCAAGCTGGTATACTTCTCCATGAATTCCTATTCCCTTCGGTTGAAGGTGGCTCCTGAAAGTATTAAATCCCCAGTGTTTAAGGCCTGCCACACTCAGAGGACCAGGCAAAATCCTGTGGCCAAAGAAAGTCCCCAGCCAAGGAACTCAGGTTCTTGAAAGAGGAAGCTTTCCACAGATGGGAACACTATCACTGAAGCTTAAGGTGAGCTCAGAGAATATGATGGGCACCAACAGCATCTGCTAAACATGGTATTTTAAACGTTCCACTGAGAGTGGTGTCAGCCTCATGGTGGACTGAGTTGTTCCCTTTGTCTCTCCTCTCTAAGTTACAACCAGTGGGACACCCACTGACCAACAAAGGACTCCTTGCACAGCACACCAGAATGCCTGAGAGATCCCAACAGCTATACATCTGAAGGTGAGTGGAACGAACCTCTGGGAGGGAGTGGAACTAGGGTAACAGCCTCTTCCCCTTGCCCCTTGCCCCAGCAATCCAAAATGTGGATACCCCAGGCAGTGACAGTGATATCCTGACCTGAGTTGTCCAAAAGTGCACCAGCACATGCCAGCAACAAGAGGCTGCAGGAGGAGCAATGGCACTTGTGGCTCAGCCCTTGCCTCTTTCCCAGCAGTGACAGATAGCACCCCCAACCTGATGCTTTAGGAAACACAACAGTGCCAGCAACCAAGCCCCCTCCTGCTTCCCAGGCAATGGTGACTCCCACCCCACTCTTTCCAGCAGCAAGGGCTACATCCAAAATGTGGATAGTCCCAGCAGGGGCAGTCATGCCCTGACCTGAAGTTTCAAAAAGCACACTGAAGCCAGAGACCAGAGACTGCAGGAGCAGCAACAGCACTTACTGCTCAGCCCCTCACCTTCCCCCAGCAGTGGCAGGTGGCACCTGCAACCTGAGGCTTCAGGAGCCACAGTAGTGCCCATGACCCAGTCTCCAGTGGCAGTACCCCCAACATCAGCCCTACAAGCAGCAGAGACTGCATACAAGATCCCACTTATATCAATGGATAGATCATCCAGACAGAAAATCAACAAGGAAGCATTGGCCTTAAATGAAACCCTACACCAGATGGACTTAACAGATACATATATATAATATTCCATCCAAAATTGCAGAATATACATTCTTCTCAAGTGCACATGGGACATTCTCAAAGACAGACCATATGTTGGGAAACAAAACAAGCCTTGATAAATTTAAGAAGATTGAAGTCATATCAAGCATCTTTTCCAACCATAATGGTATGGAACTACAAATCAAATACAAGAAAAATCTGGAAAAGTCACAAATATGTGTAAACTAAACAACATGCCACTGAACAACTATTGGATCAAAGAAGAAATTAAAGGAGAAATCAAAAAATACCTGGAGACAAATGAAAGCGAAAACACAATATACCAAAACTAACAGGATTTAGCAAAAGCAGTACTAAGAGGGAAGTGTATAGCAATACAAGCCTACCTCAATAAACAAGAAAAATCTCAAATAAACAATCTAACACTACACTCAAAAGAACTTAAAAAAAGAGAACAAATGAAGCCAAAAGTCAGCAGAAGGAAGGAAATAATAAAAATCAAAGCAGAAATAAATGAAACAGAGACTTGAAAGACAATAGAAAGGATCAATGAAACTAAGAGCTGGTTCTTTGAAAAGATAAGCAAAATTGACAAACCCTTAGCTAGACTCACTAAGATAAAAAGAAGGCTCAAATAAATAAAATCAGAAATGAAAGAGGAGAAATTACAACATATACCACCAAGATACGATGGATTACAAGAGAATACTATGAAAAGCTATAAGCCAAAAAGTTGAATAACCTAGAAGAAACAGATAAATTCTTAGAATCATATAATCTCCCCAATCTGAATCATGAAGAAATAGAGAATCTGAATAGACCAATCACAAATGAAGAAATTGAAACAGTAATGAACACCTTCCTGAAAAAACAACAGTCCAGGACCAGACAGCTTCTCTGGTGAATTTTACCAAACATTCAAAGAAGATTTAATACCCATACTTTTCAAACTCTTCCAAATACTTGAAGAGGACACTTCCTAACTTATTTTACAAGGCCAACATTACCCTGATACCAAAACCAGACAAAGATAATGCAAAAAAGGAAAATTATAGGCCAATATCACTGATGAACATAGAAGCAAAAATATTCAACAAAATATTAGTAAAGTGAATACAATAATACACTGAAAGGATCACACACTATGATCAAGTGAGATTTATTCCAGGGATGTATGGATGGTTCAACATCTACAAATCAATCAACATGATACACCACATTAACAAAATGGAGAATAAAAATCACATGATCATCTCAATAGCTGCAGAGAAGCATTTGACAAGATTCAACATCCATTTATAATAAGAACTCTCAATAAAATGGGCATAGAAGGAAAGTAACTTAACATAATAAAGGCCATATATGACAAAGCCACAGCCAACATCATACTCAATAGTAAAAAACGGAAAGCTATTCCTCTAAGAACAGGAAGAAGACAAGGATGCCCACTCCCACCACTCTTATTTAACATCGTATTGGAAGTCCTAGCCAGAGCAATTAGGCAAGAAAAAGAAATAAAAGGGATCCATATTGGAAGGGAAGAAGTAAAACTGTCACTATTTGTGGATGACATGATTCTATATATAGAAAGCCCTAAAGAATACACCAAAAAACTATTAGAAATAATTAATGAATACAGTAAAGTGGCAGGGTACAATATGTTTCACTATTCTGAAATGTGGTTGAAGCTTTTAAAGCCTTTAAAACTATCAACTGCGTTTTTTTTTAAATAAAAATCATTATTTATTTTTTACTTCAGTTACAGCAAATACGAACAAAGCTAATTTTTCAGGTTTGCTTGGAAAGGAAAATGAATGAGAAGGAAAAACGGAAGAGAAGGAAGCAGATCATTTGTATGTCCGTACATTTATCTTGCATTTTAACATCATCACTACCAACAGATTTTATTTTCTTCTTTAAAATGGGGAAATGCTACAGATAGGAGGAAGTTAAAGAGACACAACGCTATGCAATGTGGGCTCCCAGACCAGATCCAGGACCAGAAAATGAACACTAGGGGAAAAACTGGTAAAATTTAAATAAAGCCAGTAGTTTACTGTTAAGTATTACTATTGCATATTGAGCCAATGCTAATTTCCCGGTTTGATTATTGTATTATAATTCTGTAAGTTGTTAATATTAGGGGAAGCTGAGTAAAAGATAAATGTGAACTCTTTGCATTGTTTTTGCAGCTTTTCCGCAAGTCTAAAATTAATTCAAAATAAAAAGATAAGGTTTAAAATGATCTCCCTCTGCTTATTCAAAAATGCTCTAAAACAATCATTTTCATCTTTGTGGAAGTCAACCAACTCTTTGATGAAAAGTATGTACTATTTGCCCTAAAAAACCTCCAAGTCCACTTTTGCCACTTTGAGAATTCACAGATGCACATGGAGCTCATCTAGGTGAAGATCCTTGGCTTCAAGGGCTGCAGCTCAGGACTTGGTTGTGGGAAGAAATAACACCCAACAGATAATCTGAGCAGGACCAACTTCTAGCTCCCACCTGCAGTCTCATTCATATCTTCACCTTCTGGCTGCTTGGGAGGCCTTCCTGCAAAATGGCCTGACAGAAACACAGGACTTTGTGTTCCCTTTCACATTTCCTCCGAAGGGTTATCATGAGAGGACAGCACTCACCTGCACAACAAAGGGCACCTCCTCTTTCTGGGCCAAGCAGCACCATAAATATATCCTAAAAGGACCCTAGAGCCAGTCCCACTAGGTGATACCAAACACAATAATCATCTCTGGGCGTTAGAGCCTCAGCAGGAAATGATGGCCTGGCCCATAGCACTGGAAATAGATACAAATATACACTGAGTGTGGGACCTCAGTCCCCAACCCAAACTTTCCCTTCCATCTTCTGGTTTAACAGCAACTCCATCAAAATTCTGAATAAAGAAAGGTACAGCTGGTTACACGGTATAAATAAATGGCAAAATGAAAAATCTGTCCAAAGCCTGTAAAAACAGCTTCCTTAAGGATAAATATTTAGATTTGAATAGTTGAGAGAGTTACAAGGTTACAAAGCAAAGACGCACAACTAGGCATTGTTAAGGCTAAATTATTAGTATCCCAAATTTACAAATCAGGTAAGAATAGTGAGATCAAACACAAGACATATTTATTCAAAAGGACAGGATCAGCAACAGAGAACAGGAAGGGCTTATCCAAGGAGAGGCCAGGATGACCTCCAGCCCTGAGAAATATCTTGACAAGACACTCGGATGGCTCTAGCCAAGGGTTCAACAACCATTCCAGAGTATTGCACGAAAGCACGGATCCCTTTCTTTCTGGTGGGTCCAGCTGCTCAAGCCTGGCCCCTAAGCAGGAGGGACCTGAGAGAAAGCCAGCTTTCTGCCAAGCACTGGCCTCCGTGATGGACACAGCGGGACAGTTTTGGAGGGATGGGAAGACTGGTTAGTTCAGTGGATGGGGAGGTCTGGGGACATAAAACATGGCTGTTAACAGACGACTAAGGGGGCTTGCATTTCTGACAGGGACAGTAAACACAGACTTGAGGCATGATGGAAATTGTTCTGATAACCCTTCCAGGAGGGCAGATCCCCACTCCAGCACTCTAGACCCAAACACTTTGTTCAGACTACAGCAGCAAGCGAAGGCCTCGCGCGTTCCTTGAGCAGCACGCCATCTCATGGAAGCTTCTGGGTCAGCCACTCGCTTCAAAGGAACCAGGAGTCCTTTCCAAGTCAGCAGTTCACTTCAGAAACTTGGACGCCACAGCTTTCATTCTACATTTGGGATAAAATTATTTCATGTTTTTCTTTATGAGCAAAAAATTCTAGAATAGACACATTTTTAGGACTTTTTGATAACATAATACCAAATGTCTAATCAGAATGATTGTCTCAATTTACACACAAATGAAAATACTCATTTCCCTAGTCCTGTTTGCAATTTTTGCCATTCAGTAGTTAGGGAAAAAATTTCCTTTGTTTCAATTGGCATTTTAAAAAAGTTAATAGAGAATCTGAGTTATTTTTCTTTAATTCTGTTTTTGTCTTTTGTGAATTCCTGTCCTTTTCCAAATTTCTATTGAAATATTTTGTTTTTCTCATTGATTTGTACGGTATCTTTAAATATGACAGTTATTAATATTTTCCCAGCTTGTCAGGCGTTAACTTTATTTAGTGGTGTTTTGACACACAGGTGTTAGATTTTAATGCAGTCACATCCAGCAATCTTTTTCTTCGTTGTTTCTGCTTTTGTTACCATGGTTAGGAAAGCCTTTCCTGTGCCAAGATTATAAAAATATTAATCCATACATTCTTCTGGGCCTTTAGGGATCTGGGTTTTACCTTTTACATTTAATCCATCTAGAGGCTGTCTTGGCCTAGGAGTTAGGTAAACATTTAACTTTCTTTCTTTCCCAAGTGGTTGCCCTTTTGTCATAACACCGTTTATTGAATTATCTGTCCTTCCCTAACATTTTGAAATGCACGTGAAGTGGGGGGATAGTGTTTTAGCGATTTTTCAAATCTACCCTGCTGGCACCCTCCCCTGCTCCCCGCCCTCCTGTTGAGTGTGCGCCTTCAGATGCAGGTGGTGGCTGAGGCCTGGGCCCCATTTAAGATCTGGGTAAAGACTGGTAAGTGTCTGTCTAGAGAGCTTTGGGTCTCATCAACTCCAGTCCTAAGCATTTTCTCCCCCACTTTCCAGTCAATATGTCCACTTTCCTGAGAGTCCTTAAGAGAATTTATGCAGATTCATAAGAGAAAAGTGACTACAGTCTCCCTTTACAGCCATCTTTTCCCACCAAAGCTTTGTCGTCTACTTGCATGATGGGACGTGGATCTTGTCCTAACGTCCACAGCTGATCCTGACCTCAACAGAACCAATGTGCCTGGAGTGACTTCTAGGTGCACGGTGCTGTTTATCAGCAGGGAAATGACTCCCAGTCCTGGGAGGCGGAGGGTGACACACACAGCCTTACTGACACAGCCTCGGGAGAGAGGGGAGCAAAGACACTCACACAGCGCCACCCCATCAGACAGGAGGACTGGCCTTTGCTGTGTGCTGCCTGGGCTTTGAAAAATAAAAGTGTCTGTGGATGCTCTGGAAGGAAAGACAGAGGGAGCAGTGACGTGCCCTGTACCCCGGTGCCCTATCCCTTTCTCTCTCTGGCCCTTGAACAAATGACGGAAGGAGGCACCACAGGGAGCTCTGCAGTCGTGCTGAGAGGCTCTTCAGAAGTCGGGCCTTCAGGCCAGTGCCCACTGCACACTCAGGGACTTCCCCGTGAGTCAGTCAACTAGAGTGTCAGCTTCCTCCCTAGGAAAAGGGAGTGTGTCTTGTTCACATTTGTGTCCCCAATACCCAGGAGAGTACCTGACACTTAAAATGGGCTTAGCACATATATGTTGAATGAGCTTAACGATGGGTTACTAGTAGTAGTAAGAACTAACATTTACGAATCAACTTATTACTTATGTATACTGTGTGAAATTAATTTTGTTTTGTATTGTTTAACAGATGCGTGACTTTTAGGTCGAGGACAAGGACAAGCACGAGGAAACGTTCCTTATGAAGCCCTTTATTCAGTCAGATAGGCAGCCCCCAAGCAGGAACTCTGGAGCAGGGAACCTGGAGAGAAGCCCACGGGGCAGGAGAGCTCCAGGATGAAGGAAAGCAAAGGTGATTCCGAGGGGGAGGAAGCCCCAGATAAAGCTGCCTCAGCCAGCAGGCACTTTAATTCCAGGATCCTAGAAGTGAGTCTGAAGGAGGTTTAAGGCATTTTGGAGAGGTTTTACCTCACAAATGCAAACTTGCCTCCTCCCAGTATTACATAACAGGGCCAAGGACTTGACTGCCTGTGTTTGTGTGGCTTTTGAGAGAAGCCTCATGACAAAGAGCTCTTGCCCCATGTGCTGAGTAATCTTCAGGGCTTGCAATTTCTCAACGCTTCAATCACAACTTCGGTTAAGAACAAAAACCTGGGACCACCCTGTGGCATACTAGTTAAGCTCACGTGCTCTGCTTCCGTGGCCCAGGGTTCAGGGTTTTGGATCCCAGACATGCACCTACACACCACTCATCAAGCCATGCTGTGGAGGCATCCTGCATACAAAACAGAGGAAGACTAGCACGGATTTTAGCTCAGGCACAACCTTCCTCAAGCAAAAAGAGGAAGATTAGCAACAGATGTTAGCTCAGGGCCAATCTTCCTCACCAAAAAAAGAAAGAGAAGGAGAAGAAGAAGAAAAATCCTATTTGTTACCCTAGAAAATACTGTTTTCTCTCCATAATTCATAGGGTAGATGCAGAACAATTTTTTTCTGGGTTCAATCACATACCTGCCTTTGCTCTGAAGGAATAGGATAAGGGGGTCTCCTGGCCTATACCCTGGCCCTCCCAAGAATCCAGGCCCCCTTCGCTGTCACCCGACCCTATCCTGGGCTCCCCACCAGATAAGAAGACCTTCCAGAGTCCCACAGCCAGTCAGTAGTGGAGCCAACATGCAAATTTAAGACAACTCCATAGCCTGCTCTCTTACCCGTTATTTCCAGGGTGAATTCCGACCCAAAGGGATCGGAGGGAATAGCTGTCTACCAGACCGAAGCACACTCCTCCCAGCCCTTGAACTTCTCCTGAGGTGTTCCAAATTCCCCTTTCCCACAGTCTCTGCTTGAAGGATTTGCTCCTTGCTTCAGAGACCTAATTATAGAACACCGGGTCTTTGCTCATGCAGCGGCTCGACACATAGCCCCTAAGCACCCAAAGCTTTGTCACTGATTTCTCCCCAAGGCTCTGTTTTCTTTCCATGAAACCCTGCAAGAGCCCTGGATTCCCGATTTCCTGGCTCAGCAGGCGGCTTCACGAGGCTGCCACTCCACGTCTCGCTAATCTGAGAGGCCCAATGGCCCCTCCATCCTGGTTCTACGTCCGGGGACAAGTGGGGTCCTCGGGCTCCAGGTCAAAGCGGGGCGGTCTGAGACCCAGCGCCCGCCCGGACCCGCGGAGCCCAAGGACCAGGTCGCGCCACCGAACTACGTTTCCCACAGTGCTCCGAGAAGTCGGGGCTGCTGAGGCCCAGGGCCCGAAGGACGGGCTCGCGCGGAGCCTCCTGGGAGTTGTAGTCTGGTCCGCTCGCGCCAGCGCTGCTGCGGGCTCAGCGCGGGCCTTTGTCTGTCTGCGGGCGCGCGCCGCTGCGGTGAGTGTGGCCGCCGGCCGGGTCCTTGCGCCCGGGCGAGGCGGGGCCGAGCCGGTAGGCCGCTGCGCCCGGGCCCTCCAGGGCCCCCGCGGCACTGAGCAGGCCACGCCGGCCTGGGCAACGAGGGAGGCCCGCCCCGAGGGGAGAGGTCTGCGGCCCGCAGAGAAGGGTCCGGCTCGAGCGGAGCGCGGGGTGCTGAGGTCCAGCACGCACGGGGGGCTTGGGGGTGCCTGAGGCAGGAGAGGGAGTCTGCCCGGAACAGCAGGGCCCCTCCGACGGGCGTGGGTGAAGACCCCGCATCCTGGAGACACGGGAGGGGGAGCCGCAGGCAGGTGTGCCCCGGCTCCGGTGAGGGTTTCAGAAGATGGACAGGGGAAAGGACGGTCTCTCCAGGGAGGGTGACCGGGCGAGAGGACAGACTCCTCTGGGTGGAGAATGGGAGAAAGGACGAAGTGGATCAGCTGTGGAGAAAATAACCACTCTTACCCAAAATCTCCTAACCCTGAAACTGTTCCCAAGAGTTCCCAAGACAGCAAAATTACCCCCTCTTCTGGTCCTCTCCTGAGGACTCTCAGCTTTAGGCCTTAAATCTGTAGGTCATGTCAGAGACCCTTCACATTTGAGTCTTTTATTCTCCCAGGAGCCACCTGACATGAGTGTTTTTAACCTATTTAGTGAGGAAAGAGAGTCAGGGCTATTTGGTTACTTGCCCGAGGTCATAGGGAGCAGGAGTGAGGTGAGAATCCAGGTCTCTCATGGCCTGCTTCTGAGCTTTCCCAAAGAATAAAGAGTCTTTCTGTTAGGAAAAGCCACATTTTCTATTATGAAGCCACTTTCTCCAAAATCTTCAGGAAATTAATTCCCCAGACTTGTGATCTAGGGAGAAAAATAAGACAATTTCCCTTTATTAATAAGGGAGATTCCTGAGACGCAGCTGAGTTGCTCGTTGCTGAAGATCTCACAGCATGTGGAGAGGCAGAGCTGCCAATTTGACCCGTTTGTTTGACCAAACTCTATCTGCTGGACCACCCAAGGACCGAGTCCAACCTCAGGCAGCAGGTGCCACGTACTTTCCCCCGGCTTTTGGTGGATGTGCAGTTGTTGAGCAGTAACACCTTGAGCTTCCAAATGAACGTACCATAGTGTCCAGGGACTCAGATAGAGGATTCCTGTGTAGCTTGTACTCCAAAGTGGAGCTGAGTTCTCCAAATAAGAGTTTAAAATGCCTCTCCAGTCATCACAGCATGTAGCAGAATGTGAAATTGTCAGGAAGACCAGGTGCTTAGGTTAACAAAACAAAGAATTGTAGCATCACATTGCTATTTCATTAAATCAGGAGGCCAGCATTTTGATGGGACATAGTAGAGGGATTATACATTGAACCACTGTGTAAAGTGTAAGAATTCAGTAAATAGGGTCCTGAAGTAAGGAGAGAATAGTCTTTAAAAAAAACAGTAGAAAAAGATAACATGGAGCAAGAGGATTCCTAGGATCTGGAAGAGTAGTAAAGTCTGGTCAAGCCCTGTCCCATTCTGTTCCATTTCCTAAGAATTCTAACAGCTCTTTAGTGATGAGGAACCAGAGAATTGACTAGTGTAAGGGCACAGACTTTGGATCCAGAAAGTCTCGGTTGAACCTTTGATACACCTTGACTCCTTACTGGCTCTGAGAATTTGGGCAAGTTATTTACCCTAGTTCATGTGCCTGGGGCTTGGTTTTGGAGTCTGAAGTAGGTCTTCCTTTTCCAAGAATTGACAAGTATTTACAGTTCCTCAGAACTTGTATTGTATCTTGAAGAGTAGGAGGGGGTGGGTCTGGATCTGGAGCCTCCTCAGAATTGCTAAAAGGTAACATAGGAAATCTCTTGTCTGTCCTTATAACCTAGGGGGGAACTGGAGAGGAGAGCTGGAGCCATTTCCATCGTGGAACTAATCATGGAGCCTGAAACGTGGGTTTTTTAGAATCTGAATTCCTTTGGAGGCTTGGAGGACAAAATAGCAGGTGCTTAGGTGGGGGAAGGAAGTGGAAGGTTCACTCACATGCCAAGGCTAAGGTACAAAAGGAGCGGCCATTATCTTGGGGTTGGCAGAAGGAGATGTGTCTTTACTCTTTGTGTTCTCTGCTTTCCCACCTCCTGCTTCCTCCTGGACTCATCTGTGTGTGGTCATGGTACCTTTCAGCCCATTTTATAGTTACATTATAGGAGACTAACATTACATCAGGCAATCCAGATTTCCTCCATTTTCTCATACCCCAAACTGGAGCTCCTGTTAACTTTAATCCTTCTCACTTGTCAATTCTCCTGCCCTTTCCTGTTTATTTTTGTTGTGCTGTTTTGTTTGTGTGTGTTTGTTTTTTCCTCCTCAGGTGCTCAAGAACAGCCCATGGAAGAATCATATAAAGAGGTGGTGATTAAGGTCATACAGCAGGAGTGGACATGTTTGGATTTCCAGCAGCTACCCTGCTGGACTGTCATGGAAGATATGCCCAGAATGTAGCATTTTTCAGTGAGTGAGTCGGTTGATTGCTGGGATGCTCTCGGCTCACCATATTCCCTGGCCCTGTCCCCAGCACTGGTAGGCAGGCTGAGGAAGCAGAGGGGACATTCCTGTGGTGGAGCTCAGCATTCCTGGGGTTACAGAGAAAGCCTGCGAGCTGGAGTTAGAAATAGCAGTAGAAACAGAGCAGGAGAACAGTCCTGACATGGAGGTAGTCTCTGAGAGAATAAATGAGCGGCTTTAAATCTCAGTGCAGTCAGATGGCGAAGGGTAAGGCAGGGGAACAAGGACAAAATCTCCCAAGGATGACTCCAGGAAAACTGGTGAAGTGATGAGTGGTGCAGTAGGAGGCTCAGATGCAGGGCAATATTGGAAAAATACTACCAATATCTGCACAGAAAGTGTTTAACTTCCCGACCAAAACTGATTTCAATTCCACCATAGCTCAGTGAACTGAAATAACATGGGTTTTAAAGGGGAAAATTCCTTGGATCAGATTCTATAATTGCCCTGGCTCGATCTGTGGTATCAGACAAGTTATTTAACTTCCTTGAGCACCAGGCTTATCTGCAAAATAGAACAATAAGCTCTATGTTGCAGGGTTGCAGGGACTAGAGATAATAGATGCAAAGTACCAAGGATTCTGCTGCATATTTCCTGACATCATGGAGCTTACTCCACTGTCAGGAGAGCAGACTGGAGCAGAGGTGGATTTCTCATGGAGCTAGTGAAACTTAAGTTCTAGGACCCCTTTCTCACATTGGTCTCTTCAAAGCCCTGTACCTACTTTTATACTTTTTCTTGATGGAGTCCCTCCAAAATTTTAAAGCTTAGGCCCTACACAGCTTGGGTCCATACCTATTTTGGAGTTAGGTAAAACTTGAGTATGGGCCTCTATATGATCCTGTATAATTTTCTTAATTTTTCTGAGCAAACAGAGATAATCATGTCTACCTCACAAGATTACATGGTAGGCTAAATTAAACTAAATTTAGAGGCAGTACACTGCTGTGCAGCATGCCCACATTTGAATCCCAACTCTGTGCTTACCTAGCTGCGTGATCTTTGACAACCGCCCTATGCTCTCATTTCCTTATCTGTAGCAGTCTTACAGGATTGTTTCCAGGATTAAATTATCTATGCAAAGTTCATGGTATATTGTCTGGCACATAATAAGCGCTCAAAGCATTGTTTCTTTTTTCCCTATTCTTCTCACTCAGCATATTGGTGCATCTTACATGACTTCCCTCTCATTTTGCCAGATGTGATGACAGAAGCCCACCAAAAATATGATCACTCTGATGCCACAGGATCCTCAAGCTGGGATTTCCAGAATTCTTTCAGAAAAGAGAAGCTGGAACAAAAATCCCCAGATTCTAAGACACTACCAGAAGACTCACCTGGAGTGAGACAGAGGGTCTACGAGTGCCAGGAATGTGGAAAATCCTTCAGGCAGAAGGGTAGTCTAACATTACATGAGAGAATCCACACTGGTCAAAAGCCCTTTGAGTGTACCCACTGTGGAAAAAGCTTCAGGGCCAAAGGCAATCTTGTTACACATCAGCGAATACACACAGGAGAGAAGCCCTATCAGTGCAAGGAGTGTGGGAAAAGCTTTAGTCAACGAGGTAGTCTGGCCGTTCATGAAAGACTCCACACTGGACAGAAACCCTATGAGTGTGCCATTTGTCAGAGAAGCTTCAGGAATCAAAGTAACCTTGCTGTTCATAGAAGAGTTCACAGTGGTGAGAAGCCCTATAGATGTGACCAGTGTGGAAAAGCCTTCAGTCAGAAAGGCAGCTTAATTGTTCACATCAGAGTCCACACAGGCCTGAAACCCTATGCCTGCGCGCAATGCAGGAAGAGTTTCCACACCAGGGGGAATTGTCTCCTGCATGGCAAAATCCACACAGGAGAGACACCCTATCTGTGTGGCCAATGTGGGAAAAGCTTCACCCAGAGAGGGAGTCTGGCTGTGCACCAGCGAAGCTGCTCACAAAGGCTCACCCTGTGACCACTCTTCAAAGGAAGTTCTCTTTACGGATTAAGAGTACATCATCCTCTGAGGTCAAGCAACCTATCCAATTCTGTGGAATGAATGGAGACTCTTTCAGAAAGACCATCATTCGTTAGGGCAAACTGACTTTTCCTCTTTACCCCAAATGAGTATGAAAAATAAACGTCGTTTATTATCATTATCACGTATGTTTCATAATTTCTGAAAGTTTATTTTGACCTAACTTCCCAAGGTATCTCCATTAATCTAGAGCGTAACTGGAGATTGTATGTAGCAGATACAGATTTTAAATTTATAGTTGACACCACCAGCCTTCTTAAAAAAATCAGGCCCTTATCAATCCCAAGGTTCTTTTCTTCTCTGCGTATTCAAATTAATCTTCTTTTGCATGCAAGACCACTGGGCAGAATTAATGAGGTGAATCTAACTACTTTAATAATCCTTTTATTGAACATTGTATTACCTAGATGATACCCCCTAATGACCTATTCTAACAAATCACCCACGTCCATAGCTGGGTCCCTAGCCTTTCCTTACAACAGTAAGTTCCTTTCTAAGCCTGCAGAGGTGTGGAGTCTGTGCAGTGTGTTTTACTTCAGTCCTCCACTCCTAACTGGATAGAGAGAATTTGCCTATAGCCCAAGAGCAGACAACCATGTGTGCGATATTTTTGAGAATCCTAAGCCTATTATCATGTCCTCTATTAAATGGACTCCTACTCCCTGGGAGACACAGTGACTTGCACTCCCTTTTTGGTGATAGTAGCAATATCTCAGGGTTGGAGTCACCTAGAAAGGACATAAGTGTCCTTATTACTGAGCCCAGATTTGTAGTCAATAACGAAGTTCCAGTCATCTAACAATTCTATCCTCTTCCTCCTACACACACACACATGAAGAAATTTGGAAGGATAACCTAATTTTTTTTTACCTCTAGTGGATGAAATTTGAAGAATATTGGAGAGGAAAAGTTGGTTTTAAGGGGGAATTTCCATATTTTTCTTAACTTAGCCACCTCTAAATTTTCATGCTGAGCATTTATGTAATTAAAATGATGAATGTTGTAGATGTGTGATTTTCTTAATAAGCTACCATTCCATTCTTTCCCTGTAAGCTGTAGGTTCCTTAATGCCAAAAGCTTGATAGCAAATCTTTATCATCTAGAGAGGTAAATTTTATAAAAGGTCTTTGGGCATGGAAACACTTTAGAAACACTATGGGTTTGAGTAATAATACAGAATTGCTCCCAAAGATACCCTGATAACATTTAAAGATGCATACAAGAATGTTCATATCATCCTCATTCGTAATAGTCATAAACTGGAAATAAATGTCCAACAAAAGGTAAGGTAATAAATTGTGGTATGTTCATATAATGAAATATGACTCAGCAATAAAAAAATAACTGATACATGTAATAATATGGATGAATCTCAAAGCCTTATGTTGAGTGAAAGAATCCAGATCCACACACACATGCAATATAGTATATAATTCCATTTATATGACTTCACAGAACAGGAGGAACTAATCTATGGTACTGGGAGTCAGACAGCGGTTGCCTCTATTGGGGGAGGGCGGTCGGAGTTGAGGATTGACTTGAAAGGGGTACAAGGCAACCTTATAGAGTGAAAAATGTTCTATACCTTACTTCAGGTCGTGGGTGCAATTGTCAAAATTCATCGAACTCAACACTTAAAATCTATGCATTTTATTATATTTAAAGAATACTTCAATAGCAATGAGGCAGTTTAAAAATATTGCCCATGAGTTCTTTGACATTCATCCCATGATGGGGTGTGTGTCAACTCCCCTGAATCTGGGCAGGCTTGTAACGGCTTCAAACAATAAAATACAGCACAAGTGATGCTACATGACTTCCCAGGATAGGTCTGAAAAGCCCTTTAAAGGACTGAAAGTTTCTGCCTGATTCTCTTGGGACACTTGCTCTGGAGAAAACCAGCTGCCAAGTAAAAAGTCCAACTATCTGGAAGCCACTGTGCTGGACAAGCTGCATGTGAGTGCTTGGGGGGACAGGTTCAGCGGAGCTCCCAAGAAAGCCAGCATCCACTCCCACCCATGCGAGTGAGCTACTGTAGATGCCCAGCCCAGTGGAGCTTTCAGATGCCTGCAGCCCCGGGTGACATCTGACCAAAACTGTACGTGAGACCCCCTGACCAAGAGCTGCCTTCCCAAATTCCTAACACCCCAGATCATGCGGAAAATTAAAGGTTATAGTTTTATAAACCACTAAATTTTCAGGGTTTTTGTTATACAGCAATAATACTCAGAACATATTTTTTTTAAATGAACGTATGTTTTTTAAAAGGAGAAATCTGGAGGAGCAACTTGATATTAACTCACTGATTTAATCAAAACAGGAAATTATGATTCACCAGAAAGCTTAAGATTTAAAAATAAACATTCCCTTTGACAAAATAGGAGGCAAGGCGTAGGTAAGTTATCCCAGATCCAAGTTATAAAGTGAAGAAGTAGAAGCTGGTCTCCAGCAGTCCTGCACTATAAGAAATGTATATAAATGTGTGTGTGTGTGTATATATCACCCGGACTCCTGGTTCTGCACAAAGGAGTAAATAAAGAGTAAATAAGTCAGAAAATATAAATGATCTTTAAAAACATTATTCCTATTTTATACATATATTTTTAATTTCTTTAAAGAATTTTGGCTGCTTATATTAAAATAATAACAAAAGAGAGTTCCAGTTCAAGATTGCCATGAGGGAAGATCCTGAACACACCTTTTCCCACGAACACACAAAATCTGCAGCTACATATGGAACAATTTCCTCTGGAAAAAAGCTAAAAACTAGCTGAGCGACTCCTACACATCCAGCAAATGAGAAAAAAAACCCACACTGAAGGGGGGAGGAGAAGCTGAGACATAATCTCGCTATAAACCCCACCCCTGGCATGGCAGCCCACAATCAAGAGGGAACTCCAAACCTGGAGCTCCTCCCTGAGGAGAGAAGGGTTTGAACCCCACACTGGGCACCTCAACATTTAAGGCCTGCACCTGAGAGATAAGCCCCAAAAACATCTAGCTTTGAAAATCAATGGGGCTCACATCCACAAAACCCACAAGGCTAAAGCAAAATGAGAAATAGCTCTGAAAGGGCTCTTACCCCCAATTCACTCACCCCAGAGATCAGCACAGAGGCAGCCAAATGAGAGGCTCCCAGACTTTACGTAAAAGAGGCTTATTGGCTTATCTTAAAGCACTGGACTGAGGGGCAGGCATCTAATTTGACACATATCTAGGGGCCTTCTGGGGGTACTCTCCAGGGACAGAACTTACAGTCCATCTTTGCTCTCTCCCTCTGCCTGGCTCCGGCTAACACACAGAAGCTTGTACCTCCTCTGGTACTCTGATTTTTGCAGCTGCCGCACACAGGACAACGCTAGACTGCCTGGCTCTTGTGGCCAGTGGGGCTTATGCTCAAGGACCCTACAGCAGTATGAACAGTGGAGTAAGAATTATTAACTGGCAACTGCTCCCAGGGCACAGCAAGAGGCAACAGTTTGAGGAGCCTAGGCTTTCTGCGAAAGAGCCCTGTTAGCTGATCTTCATAGCTGTGACCTGAGAGGCAGATTTCTAATTAAAAACCCGGGTAAGGGCACACTGTAGTCCTCTCCAGTGACCTCAGAGGGCGAGCACTATCTTCACACTCTCCCTCTGCCATGCTCTACAGCACCAGGGTCAACCAGAGAGGAGCTTGTACACCTGTCTGGTGCCCCAGGTTTTGTGGGTGCTGTTGAGGGCATGCCCCTTGATTACTTTGCTCTGGTGCCCCATAGGGCTTGCATTCCTGTGTCCCATGGGACTGTAAAAGATAGACAGCTCTTGGCTGGCTACCAGTCCTGGGGCACTGCACAGACAGCAGACTGAAACTCACCCCCAGTCTTTCTGCAAAAGAGGCCTATTTGCTTGTCCTGGAAAACGGACCTGAGGGGCAGGATTCTGGTTTGGCACACATCTAGGGGACTCCTGAGGTGCACTCTAGGGTGGAGGCCAGTGGATGCCATGGTTCTGCTATCCCTCTGCCTGGCTCCAGGCCACTGATAGCTCCTGAAAAGGAACTTGTACACTCATCTGACATCCCAGTTTCTATGACTGCCACACACAGGATACCTCTAGAACAGTGGCTTTGATGGCCAGTGGCCAGTAGTCCCACAGAACTGTATATATTTTCACATACTTTAAAGCTGCTGCCTGAAGGTCTGGCTTCCAATCAGCCTGAATCTAGGTCTTAACCAAGATCCTCCCCTTTGGGAAACTGACAGGCCTTGGCATACCTTCAACTACTAAGAGCTGCTGAAAATAAAATAGGAAACTTGGAGAATCACAAGCGTTTGAGAGATAACAAAGAACTAGGGCAGGGTTGAAAAGGTTTTCTCCTACAGGAGGTCATTCCTTCAAGACTGGGAGAAGTGGCTGTTTTATCTAATGCAAAGGCAACCTACCAAATGGGAGAAAATATTTGCACATCATATATCTGACAAGGGGCTAATATCCAAAACATATAAAGAACTCATACATCTCACCAACAAAAAAACTAACAACCCAGTTTAAAAATGGGTAAAAGATCTGAACAGACCTGTTTCCAAAGAAGATATACAGATGGTCAACAGACACATGAAAAGATGTTCAACATCACTAATTATTAGGGAAATGCAAATCAAAACTACAATGAGATAATCACCTCACACCCATCAGAATGGCTATAATTGACAAGACAGGAAATAGCAAGTGTTGGAGAGGATGTGGAGAAAAGAGAACTCTCATACACTGCTGGTGGGAGTACAAACTGGTGCAGCCACTATGGAAAACAGTATTGAGATTCCTCAAAAAGTTAAGAAGAGAAATACCACAAAATCTGCCTATTCCACAGCTGGACATTTATCCAAAGAACATGAAAACACAAATGTGTAAAGATACGTGCACCCCTATGTTCATTGCAGCCTTATTCACATAGCCAAGACTTGGAAGCAACCTAGGTGCCCATCAAGGGACAAATGGATAAAGAAGATGTGGTATATATGCACAATGGAATACTACTCAGCCATAAAAAAGAATGCAATCTTGCCATTTATGACAACATGGATGGACCTTGAGGGTCCCTTGAGGGTATTATGCTAAGCGAAATAAGTCAGAGGGAGAAAGTCAAATATCATATGACCTCATTCATAAATAGAAGATAAAAACAACAACAAACACACACATAGAGATAGACATTGGATTGGTGGTTCCCAGAGGGGAAGGGGGAGGGAGGAGGGTGAAAGAACTAGGCGAATGTGTGTGATGATGGATTGTAATTAGTCTTTGGATGGTTAACATGATGTGACCTACACAGAAATTGAAATATAATGATGTACACCTGAAATTTATAGAATGTTATAAACCAATGTTACCACAATAAAAAAAAAATACAGAACAATGACAAAAGTAACCGCAAAAAAAGAAAAAAAGAATTATATAGAAAGGCTAGAAAGGCTGGCCTTTTTTCCCTTACTATTTCTTTCTACAAAAAACTCAGGATGAAAATTAAAGATTTGGAACATAACGAATTGCTTGCCCATTCAGCTTATGAATAAATACCATGTCTAACTTTATTCTACTAAGTTGTTAACATAAAAGTGATTTCTACATCCCTGAGAAGGTGATTAAACTGAAGGACAATGACCACAATAATAAAGACTTTTCTGATTTTTCTATAAATAAATAAATAAAAATATACCATAATAAATAACTTAAAATGTTAGTGAAGTAAAATACATTTAGCATAGACTCTGATATTCTAAAGATGCATATAGTCATCTCTAGGGCAAACACACACACATGCACACACACACACACACAAACGGACAAAGCTAAAAAGTCAAGAGAAGAGACAGAGTGGGTTACTAAAAAATACTTAATTTGCCTCAAAATATTTGATTTGCCCAAGAAAATGGAGGAAAGGAGAGGTGGAAAAAGGAAACAAAGAGCAAATGATGCTAACAGAAATAAAACAATGGTATGATAGACATCAATCTAGATATATCAATAATTAAAGTAGCTGTAATAGAAGTAAACATCATAATTAAAAGACAGCTATTTTCAGGCCAGATATAAAATCAAGTCCCAAATATATGTTGTTTACAATAAATGATGTTAAACATAAAGACAAACAGATAACATTTTTAAATGGAAAAAATATATCATGCAAGCATTAAACATAAGAAAGCTGAGACTTCTTGTGCTTAAGTAGACATCAAGATGAAGAATCTTATCAGCTATATAGAGGGTCATTTCACAATGACAAAACGATCAATGAATCAAGAAGATATAAGAAATTAAAATGTTTATTCGCCTAATAATAAGGGTCCCAAATACATACAGCAAAAATTGAGAGAACTAAAGGAAATATAAACACCACAAAAATCATAGTTGTAAATGTTGAAACCTCTCTATCGTAACTGGTAAAACAAGTAGGAAAAAAATCAAAAAGAATATGGAAGATTTAAACGGCACTGTCACTGAACTTGATCCCGTTGATATTTACGGGACACTACATTCATCAAAGCAGAATACATTCTTCTCAATTGCATGTGCAACATTCCACAAAGTAGACCATATGCTGAACCACAAAACAAGTTTCAGTAAATTTAAAAGATTTAAATCATAGAGTATATTCTCTGACCACTACAGCATTAAATTAGAAATCAATAATAATAAAATATCTAGAAAATCCTCCCAATCGTATGGAAATTAAACTACACACTTCTAAATAACCCATAGTTCAAAGAATAAGTCACAAGGAAAATTGGAAAATATTTTGAACTGAAAGATAATGAAAACACGTGTTGAAGTTTGTGGGAAGCAACTAAAGCAGCCCTTTATTTCAATTTAGTTCTTTAGTTCAAAAGAAATTCAGTTTTTAATTAAATACCTTCACACAAAGTAAACTCTGGGCAAAAATGGTTTCATTGATAAAGTTATCAACAATTCAAAAAAAAAATAATACAATCCCTGCATATTTTTTCAAAAAATAAGAGAAGAGAATATGCCCAAGTAATTTCATGAAGTCAGTATTACTATGTCTCTAAAACCAAAGAAATCACAAGAAATCTACAGATCAACATCCTTCATGAAAGTAGAGACAAAATTTTAGCAAACTGAATCCAACAATATATAAAAATGCATACATCATGACAAAGTGTGGTTTTTAAAATTAATGTGCATTGCAAAAATCTAAATTTTCTCCCCAACACAGCACCATACAGTACTCCCAAGTAAAGATTCAAATGTGTTTTGTCTACCTGTAATTTCCACAGATATTAAGGAAACATAGTATGGAGATGTGTGTTTGCAGGTGTCTGTGTATACAGTAGATCTTCATTATTCGTGGAGTCCATATTTGCAAATACACCTAGATGCTAAAATTTATTCATAACCCAAAATCAATACTCTGTGTATTTTTGTGGTCATTCACAAACACACTCCAAGTAGTGAAAAATGCGAGTCACCCAGCATGCAGCTTAGTTCCCAGCTGAGGGTCAACAAGGTGTCATTATGCTTCTTGTTTCAGTCCTCATACTGCAACAGGCATCCTTTTCATGGTATATTTAGGGGCACATTTTTCAGTTTCATGGTTTTTGTTGGTGATTTTGCTGTTTAAAATGGCCTCAAGTGTAGTGCTAAAGTGCTATCTAGTGTTCCTAAGCACAAGAGGCTGGGATGTACCTTATGGAGAAAACACATGGGTTATATAAGCTTTGTTCAAGAATGAGTTATACTGATGTTGATCATGAGTTCAGTGTTAAGAAATCAACAATATATATTAAGTAAGCTGTCTTTAAACAGAAACATACAAAAAACAAAGCAATATGTTGATCAGTTAATGAAAATACTGTGACCAGAAGCTTACAGGAAACCTAACCTTATATTTCTCCTAGGAGTGATGCTTCCGTGTTTGCTAATTTAATGTTGACAGAGGCTTTATAGAACATAAGTACTGTGAATAATGAGAATTGACTATACATACATGTATACATATACATACATGTATACAAACATATATATTGCATATTTTTATAAGGTATATATTGTATATTATATTTATTTATATAAGTATGTAGAGTATAAAATAGATTTAAAACAAGTCAATAAATATCAAAATGTTACATTAAAATGCTAGGCTAAAGCTCCTCACGTACCCAATGTACTTTTAAGTTAAAACTGAGTATAGGGGCTGGCCCTGTGGCCAAGTGGTTAAAGTTCCATGCGCTCTGCTCAGCAACCCAGGTTCACAGGTTTGGATCCCAGGTGCAGACCTACTCTGCTTGTCAGCCATGCTGTAGCAGCATCCCATATACAAAATAGAGGAAGACTGGAAAATGTTAGCTCAAGGCTAATCTTTCTCATAAATAAATAAATAAAATATATAAATAAATAAATAAAAACTGAGTTTGGGGGCAGCCCACTGGTGTAGTGGTTGGGTTTTCAAGCTGCGCTTCAGCAGCCTGAGGTTTGCAGGTTCGGATCCCAGGCATGGACCTAGCAGTGCTCATCAAGCCACACTGTGGTGCTGTGCCACATAATATAGAGGAAGATTGGCACAGATGTTAGCTCAGCAACAGTCTTCCTCAAGCAAAAAGAGGAAGACTGGCAACAGATGTTAGCTCGTGGCTAATCTTCCACACACACAATAAAAACAAAAACTGAGTAAACAAATGCTACTGAAGTGCAGAATTTTGCCCTAGTAAAACAAATATTTATCTTTCCCCTGACTTTCATTATAAAATATCAATATACCTGTGAAGTGGGACTGACCCCACACAATAAAAAATAACACACCAGAAAGCTGGAAATGTTTGATGTTAATTTATTTATAGGAAAATAATTTTTCAATGAGAGCTAATATTTATGGAATACTTACTTTTTGCTAGACACTGAGCTAAGCCTTATATCCTTAAAGTCTCACAGAAAACTTCCTGGATAAGCATGAACTATAATTTTCAGGAAAGTGAAGTCTAGAGAGGTTGAATAAATTGTGCAAGGCCACATAGGTGGTTAGAGATTAAAAAAAGAATCAACTGGAAATTTTGGAACTGAAAAATAAAATAACAAATTAAAAACAAATGAGATGGGCTCAATAGCAGAGTAAATATGCCAGAGCAAAGAATCAGTAAACTTGAAACTAGAATAATAATAATTGCTCAATCTGAATGACAGAGAGAAAATAGACTGAAAAGAAATGAGACAATAAGGAAAGAGCTAACATTTGTACCACTGATGTGTCAGAAGAAGAGAAGAAAAGAAGTATGGCTGAGTGGGTATTTCAAGAAATAATGGCTGAAAATTTTCCAAATTTGGTGAAAAGCATAAACCTCTAGATTCAAGAAGCTTAGTAAATCCCAAAGCTGATAAACCCAAAGAAATCCACACCAAGACATCATAATCAATCTTCAGAAAATCAACCATAAGCAGGAAAAAAACCTTGAAGTAGCCAGAGATAAATGAAGCATTGCCTGTAGAGAATCAATGATTTGAGTAACAGTGGATTTCTCATTGGAAATCATGGGGGCCAAAGGAAATTTGCACACATTTTCCAAATGTTGAAAGAAAAGAACTCTCAAACTTGAATTTTATACCCAGTGAAAATATCCTTCAGGAATGAAGGGGGAATCCATCATTTCTCAGATGAAGGAATGCTCAGAGAATTTGCCAATTGCAGACCTACCCTAAAAGAATGTATAAAGAAGGTATTCAAACAGAAAAAAAAATGAAGAAAGAAGTAAAATTGAAATGTGAGGAAACAACAAAGAATAAAAGAAAGAGTTAAACTATTGGATAAATATAATAGACTATTCTCTTATGTTTTCTAAATTATGTTAGACAATTGAAGCAAAAACTATAAACTCTCTGATGTAGTTTTCAATGTATGTAGAGTAAATAGTTAAAGCAATTATACTGTCAAAGGGTGAGAGTAAAGGGACCTTCCTGGAGGTACGCATATGGCCTACTTCCTTAACAGGATCACACACACATAGTGATTGACATCTTTACTTTTTCTCCTTAAAAATATCCTGAATTTCTCTCTACATTACATCATTTATATCTACCTGAATTGTTAATAGACGTACCATACTTTATTTACACATTCTCTGTTGGTCAATATTAGTTTTCAAAAGTTTACTATCACAAACAGTGCTGCAAAGAACATCTTTGCACATAAGTGTGAATAGTTCCACAGAATATATTCCTAGAATATTCGCTAGAATAAGATTTACAGAGATGAGCAACCATTACAGTAATCTAATGACATAAATTTCCACCACACCAACAACAACCCTCATTGCCATTTGCAGTCACTCCCCACTGCTACCCTGTGCTCCATGAAATTATAAATCTAATATCTGTTTCTATAGATTTGCCTTTTCTGGATATTTCACATAAGTGGAATTATACAATATGTGGCTTTTTTCACTTCATGTAATGTTTTTGAGGTCCATTCATGTTGTAGCATGTGTCAGTATTTCATTCCTTTATGGGTGAGAGTATTCCATTGTATAAATATACCACATATTATTTGCCCATTCACTGGTTGATAAACATTTGTGTGGTTTCCACTTTTTGACTATTAAAAAAAATGATGCTATGAACATTCACATGCAAGTCTTTATATGGACATATGTTTTAATTTCTCTTGGGAATATCTCAGAGTAGAATTTCTGGGTAATTTAGTAAAACCATATTTAACTATGTTTGTATAAAAAACATATTTATATACAAAAATACATATTTAAAACTATATTTAATGATAAACTCAAAAACTGCTATCCAAAATGGACATTTTGGCATTTTATATTACCACCAGCAATGTACAAGGGTTCCAGTTTCTCCACATTCTCCCCCAACATTCGCTAGTTATTGCCTGTCTTTTTGATTATAGACATTCTTTAGGGCATGAAGTGGCATCTCATTGTAACTTTAATTTGCATTTCCCTAATATCTAATGTTGTTGAGGAGATTTTCATGTGCTTATTATAGGTTCATATATCTTCTTTGGTAAAATGTCCATTCAAATCCTTTATTTAGACACATTTATCAAGATACATTTCTTATACCATAAAATTCACCCATTTTGAGTGTACAATTCAATGGTTTTTCTATACATTCACAGAGTCATGAATCACCACACCACACCTCCACCAAAATCGATTTTAAAACATTTGCATCACCTCAAAAAGAAACCCAGTACCCATAACCAGTCATTCCTCATTCCCTTCACTTCCATCCTCCACCTCCTGGAAACAACCAATCTACCTTTTGTCTCTATAAATTTGCCTTTTGTGGATGTTTCATATAAATGAAGTCATACAATATGTCATCTTTGGTGACTGGCTTCTTTCACTTAGCATAATGTCTTCAAGGTAAATCCATGCTGTAGCATGTATCACTACTTCATTTCCTTTTATTGCTGAATAATATTCCATTGTATGGATATACCACTTTTTATTTATCCATTCATTAGTTGATGGGCATTTGGGTTGTTTCTACTTTGTGGATGTTATGAATAATGCGATTATGGACATTTGTGTACAATATTATGGGTAGGATTAAGTTTTTAATTTCTCCTGGTTATATAACTGGAAGTGGAATTGAAAGGTATTATGATAACTATATGTTTTATCTTTTGAGGCACTGCCAGACTATTTTCCAAAGTGAATGGACCATCTTACATTCCCACCAGCAATGTATGTGGACTCTAATTCCTCTATAACCTCACCAATACTTGTTATTATCTGTCTTTTTGATGATAGCATCCCAGTAGGTATGAAGTGGTATCCCATTATGGTTTTGATTTACATTTCCCTGATGACTACTGATGTTGAGCATGTTTTCATGTGCTTATTAGCAATTTCTATATCTTCTCTGAAGAAATATATATTCACATCCTTTGCCCATTATTATGAGCTGAACTGTGACCTCCAAAATTTGTATGTTGAAGTCCTAACCCCCTGTATCTCAGAATGTGACCATATTTGCAGATATAGTCTTTAAAGAGGTGATTACGTTTAAATGAGGTCATTAGCGTGGACCATAATTCAATAACAGGTGTTCTTATAACAAGAGGAGATTAGAAAACTCAGAGGAAGACCATGTGAAGATGAGGGAGAAGATGGCCATCTGCAAGCCAAGGAGAGAGGCCTCAGAAGAAATCAACCCTACTAACCCTTTGATCTCAGACTTTTTGCCTCCAGAATTATAAGAAAATAGATTTCTATGGTTTAAGCCACACAGTCTTTAGTACATTGTTAAGGCAGCCCCAGCAAACTAATATACTCATTTTAAAAATGTCTTATTATTGAGTTCTAAAAATTCTTTATTTATTCAAGATACAAGTCCCTTGTGAGATATCTGATTTGCAAATATTTTCTGCCATTCTATAGGTTGTCTTTTTCACTGCATTGATCATTCATTTTTTGTCCATTTTTAAATTGAATTGTTTTTCTTATTATTGGGTTGTTAGATAGATCTTTATAGTCTTGATACAAACTCATACTGAATATATGATTCGTAAATATTTTCTCATAGTGTATGGTTTGTCTTTTCACTTTCTAAATGCTGTCTTTTGAAGTGCAAAGAATTTTAATTTGGATGAAGTCCAATTTGTTCATTTCTTTTACATTGCTTGTACTTCCGGTGTTGTAGCTAAGAAATGATTTATAGTTTTAACTCTCACAATTTAACTCTCACAATTAGAGATTTATAGTTTTAATTTTCACAATAAGGTTAGTAATCCACCTTGACTTAACTTTTATGTATCATGAGAAGTGTCTAAACTTATTTTCTTTTGCAGGTGAATATTCAATTATCCCAGCACCATTTGTTGAAAAGACTATCCTTTCCTCCATTGAATTGCCTTGGCACGTTTGTCAAAATTTAGTTGACAAAAAATATAATGGTTTATTTCCACAATCTCAATTCTGACTGATCTATATGTCTACCTTTATGCCAGGACCACACTGTCTTGATTACTGTGGCTTTGTAGTTAAGCTATGAAATCAGAAAGTATAAGTCCTCTAACTTTGTTCTTCTTTTTCAAGATCATTTTGGCTATTCTGGATTCTTTGCCTTTCCATATAAATTTTAGAATCAGTTTGTCAATCATACAGAAAAAGCCTGCTGGGAATATGATAGGGATTGCATTGAATCCATAGACCAATTTGAGGAGTTTTGCAATTTTAAAACATTGAGCTTCAATTCCACAAACAAGGAGTGTCCCTCTACGCAAATCTTTTAATATTTCTTTCTGTAATCACTCGTAATTTTCAGTGTACAAGTCTCAAATTTATTTTGTGAAATTTATCCCAAAGCATTTTACTGTTTTTGAAGCTATTGTGGACGGAATTTTATTTTCATTTTTGAATTATTCATTGCTAGTATATAGAAATAAAATTTGTTTTGTATAATGGTCATGTATTTTGCTGAATACATTTATTCTACTACAATTCTTTGGTGGATCCTTTAGGATTTTCTACATACAAGATCATGTCGACTGCAAATAAAGACAGTTTTACTTCTTCCTTTCTATTCTTGATGCCTTTTATTTCTTTTTCTTCTATCAGTTCACTGGCTAGAACCTCCAATATAATCTTGAATAGAAATGGTAAGAACTCATATTCTTGCCTTACACTCAATAATAAGAGAAAAAGCATCATCCTCTCCCCATCAGGTATGATATTAGCTATAAGTTTTTCATAAATGTCCTTTATCAGGTAGAAGAAATTCCAAGCTTGTGAGAATGTTTATCTTAAGTGGATGTTGGACTTTGGTCAATGTTTTTTATGTTTCTAATGAGATGATTGATCATGCAGCTCTTTCTCCCTTTATCCTATTACTACAGTGCATTGCATTACTTGATTTTCAAATGTAGAAACAATCTTGCATCTAGGGGATAAATCTCACCTGGTCACTGTGTATAAGCCTTTTTATATATTTCAGTATTCATATTATAAATCTTTATTGAGATTTTTGTAGTTATATTTGTGAGGGATAATGGTCTATAGTTTTCCTTTCTTGTGAAATCTTTGACTTTGCTATCCGGGTAATATTGTCCTCATAAAATGAGTTGGGAAGCATTCATTTCTCTGCTATTTTTTGGAAGATTTTTGAAGAACTATTTGGGTATTTTTTCTCCAAGACCCAGGAACTACCCCAGGCCACTTAAACCACAAACTCTGAGAGTGAAGACCAAGGCTCAAGTGATTTTTTAAAAATATTTTTGACCTTTTCTTTTTTCCATATGATTTGATATACATGTACATAGTGAAGTAATTACTACAGTAAAGCTAATTAACAAATCATCTCCTCACAATTACATCTTTTTTGTGACAAGAGCACCTGAAATCTACTCTTTTAGCATATTTCCTGTATTCAATACAGTATTATTAACTATAGTCATCATGCTGTACGTTAGATCTCTTGGGGTATCCTACATAACTGCAACTTTGTACCCTTTGACCGACATTTCCCCATTTCCCCCATCCCCCAAGCCCCTGCTAACCATCATTCTGCTCCCTGCTTCTATGAGTTACAATTTTTTAGATCCACGTATAAGTAGAATCATGCTGTATTTGTCTTTCTGTGCCTGGCTTATTTCACTTAGCATAATGTCCTCCAGGTTCATCCATACTGTCACAAATGACAAGATTTCCTTCTTTTTTAAGAATGAAAAATATTCCATTGTATATATATGCCACATTTTCTTTATCCATTGATGGACATTTAGGTTGATTGTGTATCTTGGCTATTGTGAATGAACAATCTTGGCTGCGATGAACACAGGACTGCAGATATTTCTTTGAGATACTGATTTTATTTCCTTTGGATATATATCCAGAAGTGGACTTGCTGCATCACATGGTAGTTCTATTTGAAATTTTTTCAGGAACCTCCATACCGTTTTCCATAATGGCTGTGCCAAATCACATTCCTACCAACAGTGTACAAGTGTTCCCTTTTCCCCACATCCTCACCAACGCTTATCTCTTGTCTTTTTTGTAATAGCTATTCTAACAGATTTAAGGTGATATCTCATTGTGGTTTTGATTTGCATTTCCCTGATGATTGGTGATGTCAAGCATCTTTTCATATATCTGTTGGCCATTTGTATGTCTTCTTTTGAGAAATATCTATTCAGGTCTTTTGCCCATTTTTCAATCAGGATTTTTGTTTTCTTGCTATCAAGTTGTTTGAATTCCTTATATATCTTGGATATTAACCTCTTACCAGATGTGTGGTTTGAAAATATTTTCTCCCATTCTATGTGTTGTCTCTTCACTCTTTCGATTGTTTCCTTTGCTGTGCAGAAGAGTTTTAGTTTAATGCAATCCCATTTATGTATTTTCGCTTTTATTCCCTGCGCTCTTAAGGTCATAACCAAAAAATCATTACCCAGACCAATGTCTAGAACTTTTTCCCTATGTTTCCTTCAGTAGTTTTACAGTTTCAGACCTTACATTTAAGTCTTTAATCCATTTTGAGTTGATTTTTGTATATGGAGTGAGAAAGAGGTCCAATTTCATTCTTCTGCATGCAGATAACCAGCTTTCCCAATACAATTTATTACAATTATTAAATTTATTACAATTTACTAAGTGATTGTCATTTTCTCATTGCATGTTTTTGACGTTTTTGTCAAAGATCAATTGACCATAAATGCGTGGATTTATTTCTGAACTTTCTATTCTTTCCATTGGTCTGTATGTCTGTTTTTATGCCAGTGCGATGCTGTTTCAATTACAATAGCTTTGTAGTATATTTTGAAATCAAGTAGTGTGATGCCTCCAGAATTTTTTTTAACTCAACAGTGCTGTAGTTATTCATGGTCTTTTGTGGTTCCATATGAATTTTAGAATTGTCTTTTCTATTTCTGTGAAAAATGCCATTGCAGTTTTGATAGGGATTGCATCGAATCTGTAGATCACTTTGGGTAGTACGGACGTTTTAACAATATTAATTCTCCCAATCTATGAACACAGAATATACTTCCATTTATTTGTATCTTCTTAACTTTCTTTAATCAATGTCTTACAGTTTTTAGTGTACAGATCTTTCACTTCCTTGGTTAGATTTGTTCCTAAATATTTCATTTTATTTTTCTATAATATTGTAAATGGGGTTTTCTTAATTTCATTTCAGATTGTTCATTTCTGGTGTATAGAAACACAACTGATTTTTGTATGTTGATTCTGTATCTTGCAACTTTACTGAATTTGTCTATTAGTTCTAACCGGTTTTTTTATTGGAGTCATAAAAGTTTATAACATTGTGAAATTTCACTTGTACATTATTATTTGTCAGTCGCCATAAAAATGTGCCCCCTCACCCCTTGTGCCCAACCCCCAATCCCCTTCCTCCTGATAACCACTAAACCGTTCTCTTTGTCTGTGTGTTTATCTTCCACATATGAGTGAAATCATGTGGTGTCTGTCTTCCTCTGTGTGGCTTATTTCGCTTAACGTAATACCCTCAAGGTCCATTCATGTTGTTACAAATGGCACTCTTTTGTCTTTTTTTTACGGCTGAGTAGTATTCCATTGTGTGTGTGTGTGTGTGTGTGTGTGTGTGTGTATACCACATCTTCTTTATCCAATCATCAGTCAATGGGAACTTGTATTGCTTCCACATCTTGGCTATCATGCATAATGCTGCAATGAACTGAGGGGTACATAGGTCTCTTTGTGTTGTTGATTTCAAGTTCTTTGGGTAAATACACAGTAGTGGGATAGTTGGGTCATACGGTATTTCTATTTTCAATTTTTTAAATTTTTTGAGGAATAGTTCCAACCATTTTTTAGTGGAGTCCTTAGGGTTTTCTATGTGTAAGATCATTTCATCTGAAAATAGAGACAATTTTACTTGTTCATTTCCAATATGGGTGCCTTTTATCTCTTTGTCTTGCCTAATTGCTCTGGCTAGGACTTCCAGTACTATATATATATATATATATTTTTTTTTTTTTTCTCCCCAAAGCTGCAGTACATAGTTGTATATTATGGTTGTAAGTGCTTCTAGTACTTCTATCTGGGATGCCGCCACAGCATGGCTTGATGAGCTGTGTGTAACTCTGAGCCCAGGATCCAAACCTGCAAACCCCAGGCCACCAAAGAAGAGTGCATGAACTTAACCACTACACTGGGCTGGCCCCGATCCAGTACCGTATCGAATAGAAGTGACAAGAGTAAGCATCCTTCTCTTGTTCCCAATCTTAGAGGAAAACCTTTCCACTTTTTACCATTGAGTATGTTAGCTGTGGGCTTGTCATATTTATTTATTATGTTGAAGTACATTCTTTCTAGTCCTAATTTGTTTAGAGTTTTTATTATGAAAGAGTGTCAGATGCTTTTTCTGCATCTACTGATAGGATCATATGATTTTTATCCTTCATTCTGTTAATGTGGTGTATCACATTTATTGATTTTCATATGTTGAACCATCCTGCATCCCAGAGATAAATCCTAGTTGACTATGGTGTATGATCCTTTTAATGTATTGTTGAATTCAGTTTGCTACTATTTTATTGAGAAAGAATTGGTATTTTTTTTCTTTAAATGTTTGGTAGAATGCACCAATGAAGCAAACTGGGTCTGGGCTTTTCTTTGTGGGAAGATTTTAAATAACCAATTCAATTTCTTTGCTTTTTATAGGTCTATTCAAATTTTCTATTTGTCCTTGAGTCAGTTTGATCATTTGTGTCTACGAATTTTTCCATTTTCCTTAAATTGTCTAATTTGCTGCCATATAGTTGTTTTACTATTCATTATACTGCTTTTAATTTCTGTAAGGTAGAAATTGAGGTCCCCTCTTTTCTTCCTAATTTTAGCAATTTGTGTCTTCTATATCTTTTCTTGGTCAGTCTAGTTAAAGATTTGTTAATTTTGTTGAAACTTTCAAAGAAATAACTTTTGGTTTCATTGATTTTTCTCTACTGTTTTTCTGTTTTCTATTTCGTTGATTTCTGCTCTACTTTTTGTGGTTTCCTTTCTTATGCCTGCTCTGGATTTAGTTTGGTCTTCTTTTTCTAGTTTCTTAGGGTGGAAGCTTAGGTTATGTATTTGAGACTTTTTCTTCTTTTCTAATATGTGTTGACAACTATAAATTTCCCTATAAGTAGTTTTAGCTGCTTCCCACAAGATTTAGTGTACTGTTTTTGTGTTCATTCACTATTTTGTAATCTTTTATGAGATGGTAAGCTAAGCGTGGCCACAAGACGAGACAGAGGAGAGGCTCAGGAAAAAGCAAAGTTTATTATACTTACAAGTCCTGGAGACAAGAGGCAGAACACACCACGTGAGCCCAAATGGGAAAGATGTGAGGGTGGTCAGGAGGCAGAAGAAAGGAGAGAGGAGAAGGTTTAGGCCACTGTCTTTTTGGGAGGTTTCCACAGGAAAGGCAAGACAGGTAGAATGAACAGTTTAGGATGGGCTTGTTTGAATAACTTTTGGCAGGCTACGGGGTGGTCCCTAGTTGTGCCAGGCACCTGACCCTAGGATGATTATGGCAGAGGAATATCATATCCTGGGGTGCATGGGCCAGATAGAGGAGGTATGGCTCTGAATTTGTTAGTTTTCATGCTTCATGTTACTTTCATGCTTTGCTTTCAGCAAAGACATGCTTCCAGCTGGGCCTTTTGCTCTCCAAGAATTGGCTAACCCTGGGAGGGGAAGCCTCTCCCCAGTCAGAAAGGTTTATGTAAGATGTCAAAACATCATCATATACAAAAAATTAAAAATATTTACAATACACTTGCCAAAAAATACATTCTAATTTCCCGTACGATTTCTTCTTTGACCCATAATTTATTCAGAAGTGTGCCTAAAGTTCATGTATATGTAGATTTGTCATATTCCCTTCTATTGTTGATTTCTAATTTAGTTCCATTTTGGTTGGAGAACATACTTCATATGATTTAAATAATTTTAAATTTATTCAGACTTGTTTTATGGCTTAACACATGTTCTATCCTCAAGAAAGTTCCATGTGTGCTTGAGAAGAATGTGTATTCCGCCGTTGTTGGGCAGAGTGTTCAATAGATGTGAGTAAGGCCTGGTTGTTTCAGAGTGGTCTTCAACATTTCTACATCCTTGCTGATTTTCTGTCTGGTTGTTCTATCCATTATTGAGAAGGAGTTATTGAAGTCTTCAACCATTATTGTGGAATTGTTGACTCGTTCATTTCTTCCTTCAGTTCTGTTCATTTTTGCTTCCTGTATATTGGGGCCCTGTTGTTAGATGCATATACGTTTATAATTGTTATATATGTCCTAAATTGACCTTTTTATCATTATGAAGTGTCCCTCTTTGTTTCTGGTAATATTTTTTGTCTTTACGTCTATTTTGTCTGATATTAGCATCGCCACTCTACCTGTCTTATGGTTACTGTTTGCATGGTATATCACTTTTCATCCTTTTACTTTCAACTTATTTGTATCTTTGAATCTAACATGCTTCTTGTAGACAGTATACGGTTATTTGTCATTTTTTTAAAATCCAGTCTATCAATTTCTGCTTTTTGATTGGAGTGTTTAATCTATTCTTATCAAATATTATTATTAATATAATTGGATTTACACCTGCCATAGTACTATTTGCTTTCCAAATGTCATTTTTAATCTTCTTCCTTTATCACCTTCTTTTGTATTAAGGAGATATTTTCCAAGGCACCATTTAAATTCTCTGGTTAATATTTTAACTATTTTCATAATTTTCCTAATTAGTGGTAGATCTATGAATTACAATATGCATTTTATCAATCTGCTTCAGATTGATACTCACCTGAAGTAAATTCAAGTAAAATACAGAAACTTCCCTCCAATATAGCTCCCTGCACAGCCTTTTGTGGTATTGTCATATGTATTATGCTACAATCCTTATTATCCTAACAATAGTGTTATAATTATTGCTTTATACAATTTCATGTGTTTTAAAGAAGCCAAGAGACAAAAGTAGAAAAATATATTAAAGAATGTTTCATATGAACCTACACATTTACCATTTCTGATGCCCTTCATTTCTTCTTATGGATTTGAGGTACTATTTGATGTCATTCTCGTGGTCCAATACAATTTCATTCCTTCTCTGCTGCTTTGTATTATTATTGTCACATATATCACATCTTTCTATGTCAGAAGTCCATCAACACAATTTTATATTACTGTTTCATATGATTTTTTAATGAGAAGAAAAGACAAATAAAAATACATATTTATACTGTCTTTCTAAATTACCCATGTAATTACCTTAACTGGTGCTTTTTGTTGCTTCACGTGGATTCAAGTTACCATCTTTGAGTCACTTTCTTTCAGTCTGAAGAACTTCCTTTGGCATTTCTTGTATGGCAGGTCTGCAAGAAACAAATTCTCAGTCTTTGTTTATCTGAAAATGTCTTTATTTTACCTTCAATTTTTTTAAAGATTGGCACCTGAGCTAACATCTGTTGCCAATCTTCTTTTTCTCCTTCTTCTTCTCCCCAAAGGCCCCCAGTAAATAGTCGTATATTCTGGTCGTAAGTGCCTCTGGTTGTGCTATATGGGATGCCACCTCAGCATGGCCTGATGAGTGGTGCCATGTCCGCACCCAGGATCCCAAGCGGTGAAACCGCAGGCAGCCCAAGCGGAGCACGCAAACTTAACCACTCAGCCATGGAGCCAGCCCCTACCTTCATTTTCGAAACACACTTCAGTGCTATTTTATTTAGGTCTGCTGTTTTTGGTGAGGAAGATTGGCCCTGAGCTAACATCTGTTGCCTGTCTTCCTTTTTTTGTCTCCCCACTCCACCCCAAGTGGTCTCCTCAAGCCCCACGGCTGCTGACCCCCGGGCGACAAGAGTGGATTGCCCCAGCAGCTCTCCAAAGGGCGGACAGCAGCACTGACTGGGCTGGCGGGAGTGAGGCCCCAGACACCCTGCAAAGTGCAACACTAGGAGTGGGGTTGGAATCGTGGTCTTTTCTGAGCATCTTCTCTCTAGACTGAAGAGAAATCCTTGTAAAATAGACCAAAGGCCAGATGATCTCAATAAAGTCTCTAAAACAATGCGTATTTTTCACACACCTCAGCATAGCTTCCTTAGCATATTGTATCATGCAAACAGGAACTTTATTTTATATTTCTTTTTGTTTCTAATCTCTAATAGCACCTAGTATAACATTCTGCACACTAATTCTGACTAGTGGATTTGTCTTTACCTTATTTTTGGTGAAAATTACTGGCTCATGAGAGCATTTGTTTAGGATTTGAAGAAGGCATTAGAGCTTTTCTTTTCTATATTATTTGATACATATTTTATGTACCATACATCAGTGATGAAGCCCAATATAAAGAGCAACAGCCATGAACTGCTACGCAGCTTGAAAAGCTATCTTTGTGTTCTTTCCAGGTCCCAGCCCTTCCTTTCATGAAATCCAGGATTTTGTGTATATTGTACCCATAATCGTATCTCCAAATAACATATTGCTTAGATTCTGCAGATATCGGCTTTGTTTGGGAGTGTGTGGTACAGGGGTTACATAGAATGGCTTTGGAATCAAACTGATCGTGTTGAAATCTCGTATGAACCATTTGCTAGCTCTGTGGCCTTGAACACATTACTTACCCTCTCTGAACATCACTTTCTTCAGCTCCAAATGGGAGCAATCCTTCCCACCTCATCTCCCTCCTAAGGTTGCCTGGGGATTAATCGGAATAAGAACTTGTACATTCCTGGTCCCTGATGGACACTCACGAACGTTACCCCTTGCCCTCCTTCTGCCCCAACATGCCTGGGAACTCCTGTGAAGCACACTCGCCCTTCACCCTTCCCCACTAGCACCTACTCCAAGCAGCCAGGTCTTAAAACAACAGAAAACGAGACACCCGCGGAACGAGCAAGGGCCCCAGACTGTATTTCCAGCCTTAATCTGTCCACACAGGGAAGACAAATGAACCGGGCAGTGGACAGCGAGTGCCATTGCCAGATCATTAATTAGCAACTTGCTCGGCCTTGGCAGGAAATCGTTCATCATTTTCAGATGAGTAGAGAACTGCAGACCCCTCGAACTGCCCTCCCTCATTCTGCACCAGTGTGGCGAATGCGACCGTCCCCGCCAGAGCTTTCCCTCCCACGGTGCCTTATCGAGATAAGTGACCAGGGCGCTGCTGCCATGTGATCTGCTGAACGGAAGAGCCATGAACTCAGAAGGGCACTGGGGCCAAAGGCTTTTAGGGCTGGAGGGCCAGGCCAGAAACCCAAAAAGATAGAAGGAGACTTGCAGAACAAGATGAGAAGGCGAATAAACTATTTGCTTTGAGAATGAACATGATGTTCCAGAAAAATCCACTTCAGCTGCCAAAGTAACCCTTTTGGAGTTCACAAAGAACCTCACCAGGGCTCCCACACGCACGCTCAGTGCTCAGGGCTTGTACGGCGTTTCACAGCAATCCGGTGAAGTAGGGTTACTGAGATGCTTCACAGAGGAGGGACCAGAGGCCTGGCCATCAATAGCTACCGTCCAAATCAAAATATCTAGTAAGAGGCTGATTTGGAATCCAACCAACATTTTTCTGATTCCAAAGCTCAGGTCAGCTCAATGACACCATCCTGTGTCCCTCAGCAGAGTGACAGGTCACCATGAACAAGACAGCCACTGGCTAATAGTGTCCTAACCACTGATTGCCCACTGCCTTGAAACACACACAGGTCCTTTGTGCTGAACAGGTGATGCATCTTTGGCCTTTTGACTGGTCCCTAGTCTTTAGAAGCCCCTTCTCTCTGGTTGTAACAATTTCAGATGGCTCAGGTTTATGGACAATGACACGTTCGTTGTTAGAGTGAGAGGGAAGTCCACGTTTTCCCCTGTGCCACAAAGGCAGAGAGACTGTCTCAACCAATTCATCAGGTCAGGAGCCTTTCAGGAAAAGGACACGGCCGAAAGTTCTCCCGGGAGAGGGCAGGAGGCTTCTCAGGAAGGAACAGGGAGAGGCGTCTACATGGAACCTCCAACCTAAGCTGGCGAGTACAGGCCATCAGATGCCAAGAAAATGAGCAGCAAACATCGCTCTGAGCCCTCGAGACTTGGCTGGAAGTAGGGGAGACTCCACGACCTGGGGTGGTCAGGTGGTTGGGTTTCTGTCCCTCCAAGTGTGGCCCCTGCAGACGGCGGCCCCTGCCCGGCTCGGCGGTCGGGGAGCAGCACGGTGATGGGGGCTGCAGTGGGGTTGCTGCCCCGCAGGAGACCGAGGGTTGGAGGCGGCTGTTGCTTTCACCCATCCGTCGTGTGAGAGGGGGCGCGCGAACGACATTAGGAAATGTCTTAAATGGTCTTAAATCTAAAACTAAAATTATTGTCACAAAACCGTATGTAGTTCTTAGTCTCTGATAGAATTAAGAACACATTTATTTATACCTGTGGAGAGTAGATATTTAGATTAGGGAAATCGAGGGTAAGCATGAAGCTACAATTTTTTTTCTTGTTTCACTTATACCCCACTTTCTCCATCTCTGCTTTTATTCCTCCCCAAATTATTTAAAAGAAAATCCAGATTCTATACCAATTCACTAATAAATGTTTAACTGTGTATTTCTAAGAGAAATGGGCTACTTTAAAAAACATAACCATTTACCATTATCACCACAGCAATGTGAAAAATAATTCCTTAATATCATCTAAATATTCAGTCAATGCTTAAATTTCCCTGATTCTTTTCATAGTTTAAAAAAAAAAGGAAATAAAACAATGTGCACTGTATCTCAACCAAAAGTTCCTCCTCCTTCCTTTATCCCTTTGTTATTTATTTGTTGAAGAAACAGTCATTTGTCCTGTAGAATTTTCCACATTCTGGATTTGCTAACTCTGTGATGCTGTTTCTCTATCTTGTTTTGTGTGAGTTGATAATAGATCTAGAGTCTTGATCAGATTTGGATTTTTTGCAGAATGATGTCCCAGCTGGTCCTGTGTCTTTCCCATAACCGTCCACCAGGAGCACTGGAAGGCAGCCACCTTTCCTTTTGGGATGTGAAGATTCATCCGTGGCTCAGGTAATGTCAGCCTGATCCACCCAGTAAGAAATGTCTCATCAACCTTCTACCCAATGGATTTGGCAGCTGTTGATGATCATTGCCAGGTTCATCATCTTATTAGGTCTGCAAAATGGCGATCCTCTAGCACAGTAATTCCTCCTGCATTTATTAGCTGGAATTATTTCATAATAAGAACTTTTATTCATGAATTGGTTAGCTTCCCCAAAAGGTAGTTTGTACAGAAAAGTCCAAATAGATGCTTGATTCTTTCCATTTATTCACCAGTTTTCAGAATATTGGCTTGGTCTTCCAGCAGTCTCCAACATGATCAATGCTGGATTTTTTGCTATCACTTTGGACTCAGGAATTGTAACTTCTTTGTTATAGTTCAACTCTCTGTTAGCATTATTCTTTTTGATGCTTAAATTGTCCCACCCCTGGCCAAAAAGAATCCTTTCAAACTGGTCACTGGGTCCTTTTGACATTTCCTTGATAGTCTTGGTTAGCATCTTTGTTTTCTTGTATTATAAAATAGTCTAGAATTATCTCATATTTTCTGCTAAGACCTGGAGACTAAAGTCTGCATGCTAGGGGTGATCATTACCGTTTGGTTTTCATTACTTCTATGTATGTTCAGTGGAAATAAATATTTCCACAGAGCTTGGAAGTACATATTTAATTTCATTTGAAAAAGGAAAATACCTTATGAGTTCATACTTGTATTTCTAAATCAAATGTACGATTACAGGGATTTTATCTAACATTTGATTTCATGTGAGTTTTCTTTATTCTTACACTAAAAGTTCTTGATTCCTAATAACGCTGTGAGGTGTCTGTATGTGTGTAGTTTCAAAATAACAATATCAACAGCACTACTTATTACTAATAAAAATAAGACTGCTGACTCCTTTAAAAAGTTTCTTTGTATTCTTTTTTTCTTTTTTTTTTTGATAGCTCTCAAATCCATTCACCTCTCTATACATCTCTCCCCAATCCTCTTCATTTTCTTGTGGACCACAGGCTGGCAAACTCCTTTTTTTTTTGAGGAAGATTGGCCTTGAGTTAGCATCTATTGCCAATCTTCTTCTTTTTTTTTTTTTTTTCTCCCCAAAGCCCCAGTATGTAGCCGTATATCCTAGTTGTAAGTCATTCTAGTTCTTCTGTGTGGAATGCTGCTACAGTATGGCTTGATGAGTGGTGTGTAGGTCTGTGCCTGGGACCCAAACTAGCAATCCCCAGGCCACTGAAGTGGAGTGTGCAGACTTAACCATTCAGCCACAGGGCCAGCCCCCTTACCTTCATTTTTGAAGGACGGTTTTGCTGGCTATAAGATCCCTGGCTGTCAGTTTCTTTTTCTTTCAGCACTTTGAATTTGACATCCACTATATTCTGGCCTTCATTGTTTCTGAGAAGTCTATTGTTAATCTCATTGTAGTTATTTTTATCTTGTTATTTTCAAATTTTTCCTTTGTCTTTGATCTTCAATGGTTTAACTGTGACATTTCTACTTGAGGGTCACTTTATGTTCATTCTAATTGGAGTTTGGTGGGCTTCTTTTTGTGTGATTTCTTATCATTAACTTTGGAAGTTTTCAGTCATTATTTCTTCAATTTTTGTTTTTTGCCCTTTCCTCTTTCTACTTTCCTCATAGTACTCCCAATACATGAATGTTGGTATGCATTGAATGTTGTCCCACTGATCTCTGAGGATTCGTTCTTCTCTGTTCTCTTTTCTTTCTGCACTCCAGATGGGTGATCTCTATTGCTCTAACTTTAGTATGATCAGATTTTCCTCTTTAATGAAAACATTAGCATATAAACATGGGGTAAATTCTATCATGTTAAAAAAAAATCACTCTCTTGCCCCACAGCCCCTCCAGCTATTGTTTCATTTCTATGCTCCCACCTTCACAAGAAAACTCTTCAAAAGACATTTCTGTTTCTCCTGTTCTGTTGATCCCACTTTAAATTTTCACCTCCACTACTGCATCAAAATTGCTCTTGTCAAGGTCACTTTTGCCCTCTGTGTTACAAAAACCAATTGTCAGTGCTCAACGGTCATCTTACTTGATCCATCAGCAGCATTTGATCATTCTTTCTGCTTTATATACTTTCTTCCCTTGGATTCAAGGACAATAAACTCTTCTGGTTTTCCTCCTACCTCACTGACAATTTCTCAGTGTCCTTTGCTGATTCCTCCTCATTTTTCAACACTCTCTTAACATAAGAGTGTCCATGGCTATATCCTAGAATTTCATCCCTAGGATCTGCTCTCTTTTGTTTACATTTAGCTCCCATGGAAATCTAATGTTATGGCTTTGAAATATCAACTATATAGTGATGTATCTCAAGTTTATATTTTTAACCAGGACATTTCCACTGAACTCCAGACTGACTACTACGATGCGTCCACCTGGACGTCTGTTGGGCATCTCAGTATTAACATGCTCAAAATTGAAATCCTGACCTTGCCCATGAAATCTGTTCTTCCCAAATTCTTCCCCAAAGTATTAAATAGAAACTCCATCTTCTCAGTTGTTTGGGCCAAAAAGCCTGGAGGTATCCTTAATTCCTTTTTATCTCTCACAATCTACATCCAATTATTCATCAAACTATTACAGGTCTACCTTCAAAATGTATCCATTCTTTGATGATTGTTTACCAACTCTACCACTACCATTGTAGTCCAAGCCACAAGATCTCTTTCCTGAATTACTATAGTGGCCTCCGAACTAGTATCTACTTTACTATAGATGGGAAGTCTGTAGAAGTCTATTATCAACCAGAATCATGATTTTAATTTTTTCCAATTTTTATATTTTCTAAAATATAAAAGGGTTATGCAACGATCACATATATACACACATCTCTCTCTCATACACACACACAATTTTATTCTGATCAATAAAATTCATACACACACACAATTTTTCTGATCAATTTGAAAGTAAAGTTGCAGACATCATCATATTTCACCCTCAATACTTTAGCATGCAGCAATGAAAAATTAAGATCTTTCTGAGACTACATATCTACAATATCATAAACCAGAACTTTTTTCCTATATTCAGAATTCTCCAATAGCTTCCCATCTCTCTCAAAACAAAATTCAAAGTTTCTACAAAGGCTACAAGCCTTAACTTCTGGCCCCCATTGCCTCTCATACGTTATCTCCTACTGCTCTTCCTGTCAGCCACACTGGCCTCACTACTATAGCTGCTTTTGGATGCAGTTATGTCTTATTGGATCATTCTTCCTCCAGATAGCCCAAAGACTTGCTCCTTCATCTTCTTCAGATCTTTGTTTGAATATCTTCTCAGTGAGGCCTCTACTCCACCCCAAACCAATGCAGTTCCTATGCCTCTTACCTGCTTGTTTATCAGCTAATGTGTAAGAAACTACCCCAGAAAACTTAGTGGCTCAAAAAAACAACCTTTGTAATTGCTCATGACTGCATGTTTCAGAAATTTGGTCTGGGGTCACTCAAGCAGTTGCACTTACTTATCCAGCTGCTCAACTAAGGTTGATGGTCTAAGATGGTCTCACTCACACAGAGCAGTTGATATGGCTGTTTGTTGGGTAGCATTCTCCACAAGATAAGCCCAAACTTCTTCACATGCCTCAGGTCTTAGCACAGCAAGAGAGTGGTAGGTACAAGGCACTTTGTAGGCTGAACTTAAAATTTATGCATCACTTTCATCACATAGGTCAAAGCAAGTCACGAAGCCAATCCAAATTCAAGGGTGTAGAGAAATAAACCACCTCTTGGTGAAAAGAATGGCAAAGTCACATTGTAAAAGAATGTACATATAGGCATGTAAAGATTTTGTAGTCATTTTCAGTAATTTACCACAATTCTTTATTTTTCTCCATAGTACTATTAGCATCTGACACATTGTTTTATTTATTTAATGTCTGTCTCTCTCCCCATTAACAGACTGGAGTGATTCTGGGATCAATACTTGCTCTTCTCAAGGCACACTATTTCCTTTGTGATCTCATTTAGTCCTATAGCTTTAAATGCCAACTTCTTGTTTAAAATTATTTTTATCATACAGTAAAATTGACCTCTTAATGTACAGTAATATGAATTTTAACATGTGTATAAGTTTGTGTAACCACCACCACTATCAACATACACAACAGTTTCTTCAATCCAAAAAGATTACCTCCTCTCTCCACCAATAACCCCTGGAAACTGCTGATCTAGTCTTCAGGTCTATAGTTTGCCTTTTCTGAGAAAGTCATATAAATGGCATCATTACCACCTTTTGGAAGTGGCTTCTTTCACCCAACATAATGTGTTTGAGATTCTCCCAAGTTGTTGTGTGTATCAATAGTTTATTCCTTTTTAAAGTAGTATCATGTTGTATGGATATACCAGTTTATCAGTTCACCTGTTGAAGGACACGTGGATTGCTTCTAGTTTTTTACTACTATAAATAAAGTTGCTACTAACATTACCATACAGGTTTCTATTCAAACATATATTTTCTTTTTTTCTAGGGTAAACACACAGAATTTGGACTGCTGGGTCTTCTACCTAAATGTGTTTGTAAGAAATTGCCAAACCATTTTCCAGAGTGGCTTTATCATCCTGCACTCCCACCAGCACTGTAAAAGAGTTTCCAGTTGCTCTGTATCCTCACCAGCACTTGGTATTGCCGCTATATTTTTTATTTTAGCCATTTTAATGAGTAGTGGTATCTCAGGATTTTAACTGGCATTTCCCTAACGGCTAGTAACATTGAACAACTTTACATACACCTACTTGCCACCTTCATATCTTCTTTGGTGAGGTATCCATGTCTTGGGTTTGGGTTTGGTTTGGTTTGGAGTTTCGTTTAGTTTTAAAATTCTTTTTATATTCTGGATATAACGCTTTGTCAGATATGTGATTTTCCCCCATTCTGTGGCTTGTCTTTTCATTTTCTTGACAGTGTCTTATATAGAGCAAAAGTTGTTAATTTGGATGAAGTCAATTTATACTTTTATTTTCTTGCATGGATTGTGCTTTTGGTATCATGCCTAAGAACTCTTTACCTAATCCTAGATCATGAAGATTTACTCCTATGTTTACTTCTAAAAGTTGTATAGTTTTTGTACTTTACTTTAAAATCTATAATCCTTTTTGAGTTAATTTCTGTATAAAGTGTGAGGTTTAGGTCAAGGATCATTTTTATTATGGATTCCCAACTGCTCCAATACCATTTGTTGAAAAGGCTAGGTTTTCTCTGTTGAATTGCTTTTGCATCTTTGTAAAAGAAAAATTAATTGGCCATATTTGTACAGATCTATTTCTAGATTCTCTATTCTGTTCCACTGATCTATTTCTATACCTTAACCACACAGTACTGATTACTGTATCTTTAGAGTAGGTCTTAAGTTGTGTAACGTAAGTACTCTCAAGTTCGTTGTTTTTAGAGTAGGTCTTAAGTTGTGTAACGTAAGTACTCTCAAGTTCGTTGTTTTTGAAAAGTTTTAGCTATTCTAGCTCCTTTACCCTTTCATGTAAATTTTAGATCAGCTTGTCTACATCTACAAAACAATCCTGCTGGGATTTTTGTTGTATTTTGTTAAATCTATTGATCAATTTGTGAAGAACTGACATCTTGACTATGTTGAATCTTTCCATCCATGAACATGGTATGTCTCTCCATTTATCTAGTTCTTCTTTTATTTCTTTTTATCAGCATTTTGTAGTTCTTAGTGTATAGGTCCTCTACATGTGTTTTAGATTTGTATTTCAGAATCTAGTTTTGGGGGCTTTAAACTGTACTGTTTCTAAGTTCAGCTCTCAATTGTATAGTACTAGTTTATAGAAATATAATTGATCTTTGTGTGTTGACTTTGTATGCCATAACCTTGCTAAACTCACTTATTAGTTCTAGCTCTTGTTTTAGTTATTTTTGGTAGATTCCTTAGGATTTTCTACCTATGGTCATGTGCCACATGACATTTCAGTCGATGATGGACTGCACATATCATGGTGGTCCCATAAGATTAGTACCGTATAGCCTAGGTGTGTAGTAAGCTATACTATATAGGTTTGTGTATATACTCTCTATGATATTTGCACAAAGACAAATTCACCTAACGATGCATTTCTCAGAACATATCCCCATCATTAAGCGACACATGACTATATTCAATCATATCCTCTGGAAATGGAAACAGTTACATTCTTTCCTTTCCAGCCTGTATGCTTTTTATTTCCTTTTCTTGCCTTGTTGCACTGGCCAGGAGTGCGAGTGCTATGTTGATTAATAGTAGTAAGCACAGACATCCTTACTTATTTCTATTTTAGAAGGAAAGCATTAATTCTTTCATCATTAAGTATGATGTTATCTCTAAGTTTTTTGTAGTTGCCCTTTAAGAGGCTGAGGAAGTTCCCTTCCTCACCTAGCTTGCCGAAAGCTTTTACTATGAATGGATGTTGTATTTTGTCAAATGCTTTTTCTGTATCAATTGGTATGATCATGTGGTTTTTCTTCTTTAGCCTTTAATCTTCTTTAATGTAGATTACTTTGACTTATTTCCAAACATTGAACCAGCCTTAAATATGGGAGATAAACTCTGCTTGGTCATGGTGTATTATTCTTTTTATGTATTTCTGGATTGATTTGCTAATAGTCTGCTGAGGATTTTTGCTTCTATGCTCATGAGAAATATTGGTCAGCTTTCTTTTATTGTCCTGTCTTGTCTTATTTTGGACAAACGCCACATTCTTTTAAAATGAAAAAAATCTTCATTTTAAAATACACAATTATCAAAAATCTGGTACTTTCTATTACCGTTTTGAAAGATTTAATTAATTTTCATATGCTGAAGTGGGTCACCTCAAGAAGACAAGCCAGTACCCAGGCTATGTTCAAGGTGTTTGACTATAGATAAAACTACTGGCCCCTCCTGAACTGTGCACATGATACAGGTGATGGTGGAGCATGTTCTTTTGAGACTTTTAATCAATTCAGAGACCTCTCATATATTCATATACATGCACACACACACACACACACACACATACGTACATGTTACATACATAAGCACAAAAAAAGGAGGAGAATGATTACCACCAGCACAGCACCAGCTAACACTTGCCTTGTGCTTACTATGCATCTGGCATTCAGCTAAGCATTTTACAACATTATCTCCTTTAAACCAAGCAAAAAAATGTTTTTCGTCTGTACATGGTAGATGCTTTGATAAGCCACGTATCTTGCAATGGCCTTACAAAGTATATAAAGAGGTGAGTTACATCTTGTACCCTGACCTCAAAGCTTATGTTCCTAATTACTATGTCATACAGTTTTGAGATACTATTCTTTTTTTTTATTGAGTTATTGATAGGTTACAATCTTGTGAAATTTCAATTGTACATTAATGTTTGTCAGTCATGTTGTAGGTGCACCACTTCACCCTTTGTGCCCACCCCCCACCCCACCTTTCCCCTGGTATCCACTAAACTGTTCTTGGTCCATAGTTTTAAATTCCTCATATGAGTGGAGTCATACACAGATTATCTTTCTCTTGCTGGCTTATTTCACTTAACATAATTCTCTCAAGGTCCATCCATGTTATTGCAAATGGAATGATTTTGCTCTGTTTTGCAGCTGAGTAGTATTCCATTGTATATATGTACCACATCTTCTTTATCCATTCGTCTGTTGATGGGCACTTAGGTTGCTTCCACGTCTTGGCTATTGTAAACAGTGCTGCAATAAACATTGGGGTGCACAGGACTTTTGGGATTGCTGACTTCAGGCTCTTTGGATAAATACCCAGTAGTGGGATGGCTAGATCGTATGGTAGTTCTATTTTTAGTTTTTTGAGGAATCTCCATACTGTTTTCCATAGTGGCTGCACCAGTTTGCATTCCCACCAGCAGTGTATGAGGGTTCCTTTTTCTCCGCAACCTCTCCAACATTTGTTGCTATTAGTTTTAGATATTTTTGTCATTCTAACGGGTGTAAGGTGATATCTTAGTGTAGTTTTGATTTGCATTTCCCTGATGATCAGCGATCATGAGCATCTTTTCATGTGCCTATTGGCCATCAGTATATCTTCTTTGGAGAAATGTCTGTTCATGTCTCCAGCCCATTTTTTGATTGGGTTGTTTGATGTTTTGTGGTTGAGTTGCGAGAGTTCTTTATATATTAAGGGTATTAAGCCTTTGTCAGATATATGACTTGCAAATATTTTTTCCCAGTTAGTGGGTTGTTTTTTTGTTTCAATCCTGTTTTCATTTGCCTTGAAGAAGCTCTTTCATCTGATGAAGTCCCATTTGTTTATTTTTTCTATTGTTTCCCTTCTCTGAGAAGGCATGGTGTCCGAAAAGATCCTTTTAATACTGATGTCAAAGAGTTGAGATACTATTCTTAATCTACTTTTTCACTTAATATATCTACTCCATCCTTTTTATTGGCTATATCATATTCCAGTGGTAAACTGCATTTTCCAAAATGGTCACAATAATCTCCCTTCCAATGTGCTATTCTTGCATTGTAATTCTGATTCTTCTCCCATGAAGAAGTGTGGTTTATTTTCCCTCCCCCTTGAATTTGGGTAGGTTTGACTGTGGAAGAAGTGATACTGTTATTTCTGAGGTTAGGTCACAACAGGTAATATTGATTCCCTGCCTGATTCTCATGAGACATTCATTCTTGGAACTCTGACCATCGTCCTGTGAGGAAGCCCAAGCAACCACATGAAGAGGCCATGTGTCAGTATTCTTGTCAACAGCCCTAGCTGAGGTCCCAGCCAATAGCATCAACCACCGAATTTGTGTGAGCACCTTCAGATCAGCACTGGCCAACAGAAATATAACGTGAACCCCAAATGTGGGTCACATATGTAACTTTAAATTTTCTAGTAACCACATTAAAATCAATTTTAATATGTTTAATTTAACCCAATATACCAAAAATATCATTTTGACATGAATCAATATAAAAAAGTGATTGAGATAGTTTAGTTTCTCTTTATCACACTAAGTCTTCAAAATCCACTGGATGTTTTACACTAACAGCACATCTCAATTCAGACTAACCTCTTTGCAACTTCTCAATAGCCACTTGTGGCTACTGTACTGTGGCAGCTTCATATGATTCCACCTTTCAACTGTCAGTTCCAGCCTTGGGTTTTCACGGCTGAGACCCAAACATCACAGAGTTATAAAGTTGTTCCTGCTATCCTCTCTTTGAATTCTTGACCCACAAAATCCATGAGATAACAAAATGGCAACTAAATTTGGGGTGGTTTATTATGCATTGATAGTAGCTGGACTACCAGCCTATGAAAGCTCTATAATTTATCAAAACATTTCCCTACTTAGGTGTTTTTCCCACCTCTTCCCAGGATTTTATGATAAACAATGCTATGATAAGCAATATAATCTCTGTAAGCTAGTCTACTTCCTTAAATAGTTTGAGAGTGGCTTTTCTGGGTCAATGGGAACATACATTTAGTAAATTTACATTTACGTTGTCAAACTGCTATCCAAAGCAGCTTAACCAGTTTTCATCAACAATAATGCATACATGCCCACCTGTGCTTCTTTTGATTAATTCTGGCCCTTTTCCAGTTTGACATGAATGCTTAGTTCCTTTCTTTTCTGTTCTATAACATTCCTCTATAATTTTGCTTTACTTTACATTTTAAACTACCAGTGATATATCTTTATTGTAAAAGATTCAAGTAATACATAAACTATATAAAAGCAGTCCTATACCATTATTATACGCTTTGGCTTTTTTCCCAATTAATGTCTTAGACATCTTTCCCTGTCAGTTCATAAAGTTTAACCCATTGTGTGAATTGATTAAGTGACTGCTTTATAATTAACTGTTAAATGTTAAATGACTGCATGGCAGTCCAAAGAATGCATGGATCTTAATTTAACCATTGCCCTGGTGACTCCAGCTTTTCACTACTATAATGTTCTAAAGACCAACTTTACTCTTTCTTAGATTTTAAGAAGTTGAAATGTTAGATCAAAGGGCAGAAACTTTTTAAAAGTTGGTAGATATAGTCAAATTATGCTTCTCACCACCCAACACATTGTTAATTCACAATTCCTTCAACAATACATGTGTGTCTATTTTCTTGCTCACTCAAAATCATCAAATATATCTTATTAATTTTTGCCAAATAAGCCCCCCAAAAATATGATCATTTTAATCCACATTTCTCTAAAGTTGGTCATCTCTTTTTGAATTTGACCCTTTGTCCTTTTTTCTGACAATTGTACATGCATATCCCAGACCATTTTTCCACTGAGAATTTTATATTTTTCTTATGTATTTTTAAGAACTCTTTAGATATTCTAAGTGTTATTTGTTATATATGGTGGTGGTAATATTTTCTCCAAGTCTGGTTCTTTGTATTTTAATATTGTGAAGCCTCTGGTCATACAAAAGTTTTTAGTTTTCATGTGTATGATTTTTAAATTTTCATGGCTTCTGAGTTTTCCAATTTAAAAAGACAACTGTTAAGTTATAGACGATACATGTATGTATGCTTGATTAAATATTTCAAAAGACACAGCCAAAGTCAAAATTTCACTTCAGCATACCAATACCACATCCTTCTCAAAGATAACTGTTAAAGTTTGGCCTTTATTTTTCCAGATCTTTTTGAATACATATAATATATATGTACACACAAAAAAAGTTTCACTCTTTAAAATATAAATAAGACCATAATATATAAATTTTCTGCAGCTTGCTTTCTTAACTTAACAAGATATCATGGGGGTATTTCTCTGGCCATAGATAGAGCTCTACCTCATTCTTTTTACTTGCTACATAGGATTCTATAGTAACTATTTCCATATTGATAGATATTTAGGTTCTTCAAATATTTCACTAGTACAAACCATACTACAATGACATCCTCACAAGTGAGAAGTTCTTCAGGATAGTGGTGCACAGAATATTTTTGTTAAATGTGTAATTTATTGACTGTCTCCTCTTTGATGGTCAAAAGGAATAAACTACATCTGCATGATTTACCACACTACATTTAATGGCTGTTGCTTCATTATGAGTTTTCTTATGTTGTTTAAGGGCTGAACTCTGGGGAAAAGCTTTCCCGCACTTATTACATTCATAAGGTTTTTCTCCAGTATGGATTCTCTAATGTTCAACAAGGCTAGAGCTATGTCTGAAGGACTTCCCACATTTGTTACACTGATAGGGTTTTTCTCCAGTATGAATTCTCTGATGTCCATAAAGGTTGATCTCTTCATAATGGCTTTCCCACAGTCATTACATTGATAGGGTTTATTTCCGCTATGAGTTTTCTGATGTCCAGCAAAGGATGAGCTATATCTGAAAGATTTTCCACATTTACTACAATGATAGGGTTTCTCTCCTGTATGTATTCTTTGATTACTAATAAGAGTTGAGCTCTTCCTAAAGGCTCTTCCACAGTCATTACACTGATATGGTTTCTCACCAGTATGGATTTTCTGATGTTCCAACACAGTTGAGTTATCCCTGAAAGCTTTCCCACATTCTTTACATTTAAAAGGTTTCTCTCCACTATGTAGCCTCTCACGACAAGTAACGGCTGCATTCTGAGCAAAGGCTTTCCCACAGTCATTACATTTGCAGGGTTTGTGACCAGTATGAATTCTGTGATGACTTAAAAGGATAGAGTTCTTTCTGAAAGCTTTCCCACATTCACTGCATTTATGGGGTTTCTCTCTAGAATGAATTTTCTGATGACTAACAAATGTTGAGTGCTTCTTGAGGAATTTCCCACATTCAGTACATCTATAAGGTTGCTTGCCTATGTGGATTTTATGATGATTTAAAAGGGATGAGCTGCTCATAAAGGCTATCCCACATTCTTTACACTTACGGGGTCTCTCACCAGTATGATTTCTCTGTGGCTAATGAAGGAGGAATTATATTTGAAGACTTTCCCACGCTCCTCACATTTATAGTGCATCTTCTCTGTGGAACTTCTGCCCTCTCAACCTAGGCCTCTTTCCATCATGACAGTTTTTGTTCGCTCTCCCAGATCAGATCCTTCAGAAATATTTTGCTTTAGGGCCAACATCTTTGTTTCAAACCAGTACTCCTGGACTGAAAGAAAATTTCAAAAATCAAATGTTCTCTTTGTTGAAATACTGAAAATGAGAGCTACACAAGGATAAGGATAATGTTCTATTCTACACAAGTAAGGGTTATGTAAAATTAACTCATCCCGCTTGTGATTCTTGCTCAGAAAAGATGGCAAAACTAAAGATAGTAGAAGTAAGTAGCAGTCAAAAGAAATGGAAGGAAGTTATATTATAAACATTGTATTTAAAGAATGCAAAGAGTATCAAAGAAGTTAGCAAGGTATGAGAATAACACAGGAAACATGCAAAAAAAGAAAAATGATGAGAACTGTGAGGATAAGCATAAATTTGGGGAGAAAGTCAAGCATCATAAAGTAAGCCATGATTACTAGCACAGATTCCTATAGGGTGGCACATTTGAGAAGATTGTAATTTCTCCAAGAACTTAATAACAACATTTCCTATGAGAATTTAACAGAGAACCAACATTTAATGATGCAGATAAAAAACAGACAAAATATTTAAGGAACCAAAATAGTTCTCATGTCAAAAGATTTTAGTATAATCTAAGTTTCTAACATATCTAAAAAAGAACATACCAACCAAAAGGAGAACTATGTGATTTTTCTCTAGCTGTTTACAAAATACAGATACAAGACCCAATAGAAAACATGCAGAATGAATCTGACAAGGAGATTCTGAAAAACTAATGAAGCCAAATTTGTGATAAATCAATAATCGTTGATCAATTCTTTTACTGAATGAATTTTTTCTACAAAAAGAAGTTATATCTACCTATATCTACAGACATAGATATATATACACACATATATACATGTACATTTATAGTTTTTGTATATTTTATGTTTATTAGCCTGGGGAGAAATCCCATACATCAGATACTAGAGCTGAGACTTATTATTTAAGGAGATGCAACTTGGAGGTGAAGCCTGGTAAGAAACAGCTCAGATCCTTCAAATGGCCTTTAATGGGATATGTATTTAATGTGTAATGGTTAAACTAGAGAAAATTTCAAGATCCTGGTCGTAAAGGTAGGTGAAAGCAAATTAGTTATATGAAGAGGAAGACTGTGACAAAGGCAGCCCTGCAGAGCAGTGAGGAAAAGGAGACTATACCTATACTGGCATATTTGGGGAGGGGGCAGGGAGTAAATATGAACCCTACCTCATACCATGCACAAACATCCATTCTAAGAGGATGGTAAAGCTAAACATAAAAGACAAACAATAAAACTTCTGGAAGTTAACACAGGAAAATATCTTCATGAACTTGGGGAAAGGAAAGATTTATTAAATAGGACACAGAAAGCACGACAAGAAAGAAAAAGATTGGTAAGCTAGAGTTCATTAAAATTAAGAGCTTCTATTCATCAAAAGACAATTAATAGTGAAAAGCAAACCACAGAGAGCAAGGTGATACTACATATGTAATCACTGAAGTGTTCTTTGGACAGATACCTCATAAACGATGGTATGTCATGGTCAATAAACATTTGAAAATGTCCTCAACCTCATTAGATACCAGGAGTATGGATTTTAAAACCACAGTGAGATACATGACACACCCAAAGAATGACTAACTTCAGAAGGCTGACAATATCAAGTGTTGGCAAGGATACAGCACAATGAGTACTCTCACACTGATGGTGGAAGTACAAATCAGTTTAAAACTTTGGAAACTATTTGGCATTATGTACCAAAGTTGAATATATGCATATCCTATAAAATAGAAATTCCACTTTTAGATACCTAATCTAATGCCCAATAGAAATGTATTCCATATGAATCAAGAGATAATATACAAGAATGTTCACAGCATTGATAATAGTCAAAAGTTGGAAATATCCATCCAAACACATGAGATAAACTATGGTATAGTCATATAGTGAATGAAATATTCTATAGCAGTAGTTTTCAAAGCATGGTCCCCAAACCAGTAGCATCAGCATCAGCATCATCTGAGAACTTGCATAAATTTTCAGTCCATACTCCAGGCTTACTGAATCAAAAATTCTGAGGGTGGGGTCTAACAATTACACTCAAGCATGCATTCTGATACATGCTAGAGTTTTAAGAAACACTGATCCAGAGCAAAGACAATGAATGAGAATGGATGAATCTTACAAAATGTTATCCTTAAGAAGCCAGACCAAAAAAAATACTATACGGTTCCATTCATATAAAATTTAAAAACAGGCCAAAATAAACTACAGTGTTAGTTTTAGGGGAGAGGGAGAGAACGGTTAATGATTGGGAGGAACCAAGATGTGATTTGGTAGAGTAAAGCCAGTGTTCTATTTCTCGACCCGAGTGCTGGTTACCAGGGTATTCAGTTTAAAAATATTAATTTAGGCTGTATATATATTTTCTGTCAACTTTTCTATATATGTATTAAATTTTTTAAAGTCTTTAAGAAAGATAAAAGGAAGCCTAGTTTATGAGTCTCTTAATATTTTGATTAGAGAAATCCAAATACAAATTGCAAAATATCTAAAAAATGATGTTAATAAAATCTACATATCAGAATCTATTGAATAAAACCAAAACATTGCATGAACAAAAGTGTAAGGCTTTAAATATCTATATTACATAAACAAGAAAGAAAATCAATGAATTAAGTAAACTAAAAAGTTTAGAAAAAGCAAATAAACCTAAGGAAAGAAAAGGGAAAAGGAATTAAAGATTAAAAAGCAGAAAACAATGCTAATAAATGCATCTAAGAGCTCCTTAAAAAAATAAAATGGAGCTAATGAATGAGCAAAAACGGAAAGACAAACAATGTAAGAAATTAGGAGAAAATAACCATAAATGTGGAGGATATTATAAAAGCCTACTTTGTTCACAACTATGCAGATAAATTTCAGAACTTGAATTATGGGATATCTTTTGGAAACTCTGAATTACCAAAACTGTTTTGGGAGAGAGAAGGAAAATCTACTTGGACAACTTACTACATAGGAGAGAATGCTATCAGAGAACCACCCCCAATTCCCCTCCCCTGCCCCCTGCCACGATGAATGAGCAAAAACAAAACAAAGCCCCACACCTTCAGGGACCCAGCTGTCACGTGAATTAAACTATACCAGAGGATGGAAATAGGAAGGGTCCAAAAAATTTTTAAGAAGTATTGCAAAATTGAAATAAAAGCTCAGTGAAAATGGCCCGACAAAAAAGAACATAAACAAAGTTCTTATACATATCAGTGCAAAAATTTACATAAGATCAGCAAACAGAATCATCTATTGACATATTGAAAGAATAGTGTGCCACGACCAAAAGTGGGGTTCTACTAAGAATGCAAAGTCATTAAGATAATCGAGAGTAAAAGTTACCATATTAATAGATCAAAAGACACATATCATCTCCACATATGCTGAAAAGGCATTTGACAAAATTCAACATCCATGCTTAATTTAAAAAACAAAAATTTCTTAATAAAAGAGGTGAATTAAATACTTCCTCTACATAATGTATCCCAACACAATAACCAGCTAGATGGGAGAACCCTAGACACAATCCCATGAAAGACACAGAAAGACAAGCATATCCATCATTACCATTATTGCTGACAATACGAAAAAACGTCAAGACAAAACAAAGTTCAAAAATACATGCTCAACTACACTTCTGATAAAGAGAAATGCAAATTAAAATTACAAGAAAATAAAAAACTTTATTAGATTGGCAATGATCAAAAAGTATAAGACCCTGTTGACAAGGTATGCTCAAACTGGCATGCATACATTGTCATTAGGAGTATAAATACATATAATCTCTATGGATATTGGTAATAGCCACTAAATTTGAAAATTTACTTACCCTTCCATCTAGCAATTCTTCTTCTGGAATTTATCCTAGAGATTTACTCGTACTTGAGAGAGATGATACGTGTATGAAGATACACCGCAGCACTTTTCGTGCTGTTATGTCCCTTAATAGGGAACTGATTACATAAATTACAGGATATCCATAAATGGGAACACTATGCTGGCAGTGAAAAGAAAAATAGTGGCTCTAAACAATGTACCTATGTGAAATGATTTCCAAGACGTGACAAATGTGCTTTAAAAACAAGAATACATGCACATTCTTGCAAAGCATATGTTATATCTGGAAATTTCCACAAGAAACTTATACAAGGATGCCTCTGGGGAAGGGAACTGGGTGATTAGGAAAGGTATGTGAAGGAGGCTGCACACCATTTGAACTATCTGAATTTTGTACCATATGCATTTCTAAAAACTAATAGAGGGAAATACGGGAAAAAACGGGGGGAAGCATAAGACAATGGATATGAAATTTTTGTATAAATATTTATTAGTCCTCTAAACAGACAGAAGAAATATCAGAGGAAACACTGTTACTTTTTACTACATCTAAATTTTAAACATCCCATTTCAAAAACACCAAAATTAGGGGCTGGCCCGGTGGAATAGTGGTTAAGTTTGTGTGCTTTGCTTCGGTGGCCCAAGGTTCACGGATTCGGACCCTGGGCATGGACTACAGACCACTCATCAAGCCATGCTGTGGCAGCATCCCACATACAAAATAGAGGAAGATTGGCACAGATATTAACTCAGAGACAATCTTCCTCAAGCAAAAAGAGGAAGATTGGCAACAGATGTTAGCTCACGGCCAATCTTCCTCAACAAAAATAAAGAAAGAAAGAAAAACAGAAAGAATAAGGAAGACTGAGTTCACAAGAATTTAGGGGGGTTAAGTTAAACATAGTAAGAACAAAAGGAATTACTGAAAAGTATCTTTTAAAAACCTAGGTTAAGCAAGATTATGTATCACTGGTATTTTCCATGAAATTCAGTTAGAAAAGTTTTCCTGATGGTGATACAGACAAAATGACAGAGTTTTAAAAGAAGGAATATGACAGGATAAGTATTTCAGGTGAGAAAAAAAATCTACTTTTAAAGATTTAAAAATGAATTATGACACAGAGAAAGTGACATACAGAAATTTATGCAAAGAATACACAGAAAATAATGAGAGCCAAGAGCAAAGGATAACAGAAGAGAAATAAAAGAAGACCCATGAGAAAAGGGAAGAAAATGCTTCCCCATCAGTTTGTTTGCCAAAAATAGTAATTACCTGGTAGTTAAGAAACTATGCTTATACTTGGAATCTGCCATGCCAAACTCTACTTAGGGATATGGAGATGAAAACTAGAAAGGGTCAGAGAGTCAGTGAACAAGCCAACCACGGGAGAATGTGGAAGGAACTGAGAATGGACAGAAGGTAGAAACAGACAAAGGATACCCTGACAAGTGCCTGAGATGGGGAGGGAAACACACATAAAGAGACTGAGGAGTGCAGGGCGGAAGGCTATGGGCCTGAGGCCCCGTGAAGGGAGCAGCTCTCCACAGGAGAGGAGAATGAGGAGAAAAATAGCAAGTCATTTGACACAAGGATGACATTAAGAAGAGGAAACTAGTGTCAGGGGCCCCAGCCCTGCTGCACAGACACAGGCCCGCCTAAGATGAGCCTTCTGACCAAGAACCTCCTCCTCACTTCTGTGTGCTGAGCTGCTGCTTGAAATGGTTCCCGCCTCACCCACCTGCACAAGAACCTGATGGAACTTCCTGTACTTCCATCCATGGCTCTGCCCCCTGCTTCAACTAGGTGATTAGTTTGGGTCTGGAAGAGAGCAGCCCTGTTCACAGGGAAAGAAAAGGAATGTGACCATGGTTACGGGCGCAAGGAGTTATCCCAGACCTCAACCTCAACTCCGGGGTCTACAATGGGCGTGGGTATGTCAGGGAGCCTTAGAGTGTGGCATCAAGGAGGTCCAGATCACGTAGTCATAGAAATGTAGGAGGGAAAGTCTGTTAGAAAACTGGGCCTCCTTGAGGATAAGAAACTCCTGTTGTTGGTGGCAGATGAATCCTGACATGGAAAATTTAGGGAACTGGGCTCAACTACACACAAAGCTGCCCATCTCAAATTCTGTAAGATTCTGACCTTTCTGACGGGTGGAAGGAGCATAAACTCCAACCTCTAAGCCCACGCTAAAACAAAACAAAACAAAACAAAAAAACTCACCCATTTAAGATTTTTAAACACGCCAAATCATTTATCTTGTGAAAATGCATAGTTGCCCAGTAGACCAATTCTTCTTTTTTTTTTGAGGAAGATTAGCCCTGAGCTAACTACTGCCAATCCTCCTCTTTTGCTGAGGAAGACTGGCCCTGAGCTAACATCCATGCCCATCTTCCTCTACTTTATATGTGGGACGCCTACCACAGCATGGCTTGCCAAGCAGTGCCATGTCTGCACCCTGGATCCGAACCGGCGAACCCCGGGCCACGGAAGCGGAACGTGTGCACTTAACTGCTGCGCCACCAGGCCGGCCCCCCAATAGGCCAATTCTAAGTCAAAGAGAAAGACATCCTTACCCACAAATACTGGATTTCCATAGTTTTCCAGCATCACATCCCTGTACAGGGCCCGCTGAGCAGCATCCAGGTATCTCCATTCAATCTGGGTAAAGGCCACAGCCACATCCCCAAATGTCAGTGATCTCTGCAAAACCAGACCCAATGCTGTTCATCCAGGCCGCTGACACCCTCGCCCCTGAGGTAGGGAGCCAAGAAGGCCTCACAAAAGGAAAGCAAGAAATTCAAGGCAAGTTGCTGATAGTTCAGATTGTTTGGGAGGCAAGCGCGACACAGTTAACAAAAGAACGGAGGAGAAAAGGATGACATGTTCAGAGAGAAGACCTGCTTCACAGGAATGAAGAACTAAAAGAGGAGAAGCTGGAGAACCCAGCGAGGCGTGAGAGGAGGTTGGACCCCTCACTTCAGCAACACCGCTCTCCTCGTCTTCTTCCAGCACACCCAGCACGCTCCTTTCCCCGGGCCTGGCGTCTGCTCATCCCTCACTTCACTGGTCTTTGCTTAAAAGTCACCTTCTCAGAAAGGTCTTCTCTTTTCTCTTCTCCTATCCTCACCATGACTCACTTAAAACATTTTTCTTCACAGGATTTCTCACTGCCTGGCAGGAGAGGTGTAGATTTACTGTCAATATCTCCTATAATGTGAGCTCCAGGAGGGCAGAGACCACTTGGGTCACTGCTGTCTTCCCAGCCTAAAACACTGCTTGGCACACGCAAGTGTTCAAGGATTTGTCAATCAACACGTTAACAGAAACTCTGAAAGAAATGCAAAGTGATATTGGCTTTATCCTAGAATTTACAGGGACTATGGTCTGACTCTGGGGCAGAATATTAATGTACATATTTTTTTTAATTGCCATTCATAGCAGTAGCAACTTAACATGTACTAGTCACAGTGCCAGGTCCTAAGATATACGCCATCTCTCTGAATTCCCACCACACCTATATAAAGCATTACTGTATCTATTTTATAGCCAAGGGTACTAAGCCTCAGAGAGTTGAAAGAACTTGCTTCAGGTCAAAGGGCTGGTTGGGGAGTACAGTATAAAAAGCAGCTACAAAAAGTGGTAATGAGACTACGGAGCAAACTGGAAGAAATAGCTCTGACATATTAAAAGGAAAAAATGGGTTAGTCTAAAAAATACAAAGGTGTTTCAAATGAAATAATTTGATTTGTTAGCCTGATAGCAATGTGGGTAAGCTCTAATTTTTAAAATTGTGTTACTCTTAGTTTGTACAATAAATATTCAAATATTCATTACCTCTTTTCAAAAAGTGATTACTTCCTGCCAACTTCCCAAAATCCTCAAAACCCAGTTTTCTCCAGGATAAAGGCAAACTCAGCCTAGCATTCTTGACCCTGAGTGTTTCCAACTTTCTTTGGAGCCAGATTGTTCTTGATCCAGCCGTAATGACTTCACTCATGTTGCAGCGCCTTCCCCTAGTCACCTCATCCTCAATTATGCAAACTTCATTTATTCTTCAGGAAGAACTAGAGCGATCACCGCCACCCCACCCTGAAGACTCCTCTGATCCCCGAAGGTCAAGTGAGAGCTGCCATCCCTGAGCCGTGCATTTCATTCACTGATACTTTAGCCTGTGTGTCTTTATATGCTGTGTCTGTCTTTCACCTTCTGTGAGTTGGCAACGTCTTTGAGGCAATAGCTATGCCTTATGTGGAAAGTATTTTTCAGTTTCTAGCACTCTAGAAAGCAGAAACAGCAATAATCTATTTAGTGAAGGACTCTGTAACCGGCAGAGGGAAGGACGTGAAGGGATGCAGTGGGGACAGGGGTCCCTTCTCTAAGAGCAGCTCCCATCCAGGATTGGCTCAGGCAGCTCGCTCCATACACAGGGCAGAGCATCCTCCAGGCAACAGGCATAAACTCAACTTCACTTTGAAATTATGGCGATTTCTCAGGAAAAAGAAAAACCAAACTTGCCTAGATCTCAGCTCTTGGTAGTCTTGGGGCCATCTGTCTCCTGAACTGTTCTCCCAGGCAAAGGCAAAGAATCCTGAGTAAGCCAAGCTGGGAAAGAAAGGAAACACGGGAAGTCCCTCGGTGTCCTATACTAGCTAGAACTTCATCTCTGCAAGGGGGACAAGGCCGGGCCACCACCATCCCTACTCCCCACAACGGCAGGGAGACAAGTGAAGATGTTAAGGTCAAGAAGAAAGGACATGGAACGTCTGCCTGGAGCCCAGCCTTGCAGGAAGCTCCAGGCCAAGCTCTGGCTGAGTCAGGCAGCCACCTTCGCCAACATGGTGGAAAAAGTTTCGTCGGTGACTCAGTCTCCGGGCCTCGGCGCAAACCTTTAAGCTTTCTGTGACGCGCTGCTCAGGCGGTCACTCAACACTGCACGTCTCCTGAAGGTGGGGCCTTGCCCACATCTCTCAGGCCCCTCCTAACCGGCTCCTTCCTCCATCTGACCCCGAGGAGAGGAGGGCCCCACCCGGTCTCAGACCCAGCCGTGCAAGCTGCGCCTACAGCGAAGCCACTACCACCCGAAGCGGTCCAGACCGCCGACACCGGTAAGAAAGCGACGCCCCGCTCAACTCACAGGGCAGGGCCAGAAACGGAAGTGGTCGCGGAGGCCTCTGGGAAATGTAGTCTGGGGTGCAGTCTGGGGTCTTAGGCTCTGCGTCCCATCCACCGGCAGTTTGGCATCTCCTAGGGAGCTTTAGAAAGTAATGCTGCCTGGGCCCAGCTGCGGAGATTCTGAATTAATGCTCTGGGTATGATCCTGGTATCAGGGTTTTTTTTAACGCTCCCAAGTGATTCTAATGTGCAGCCAAGATTGTCATCCGCTGCTAGATTGATGAGGATCTGCGAGACATGTTTTATGTTACTTTGGGGCAGCTGTTTAGGGGTTCTTCGTTTGTTTTTCCCCCAAATATTCCTGTTTTGATTTCAAGCAAAGATGGTAAAAAAAAGTATAGCATAGGGGCCAGGCCCGTGGCTGAGTGATTAAGTTTGCAAGGTCTGCTTGGGCAGCCCAGGGTTTTGCTGGTTGAGATGCTGGGCACTGACCTAGCACTACTCATCAGGCCATGCTGAGGCAGCGTCCCACATAGCACAACCCGAGGCGCTCACAACTGGAGTATACAACTATGTACTGGTGGGCTTTGGGGAGAAGAAGAAGAAGAAAAAGAAGATTGGCAACAGATATGAGCTCAAGTGCCAATCTTTAAAAACAAAAAAGTGTAGCACCGAGAACAATAAAAATTACGTTCTCATCATTTGTTGACACAGATGTTGGAACAAGATTGAATCAGTTTTTAACAAATGTATTATTTTCTAGAAAAAAAATATTTCTACTTATAAACTCCAGGAACTGGACAGCTTGGGAAGGAAAATGTATCTCTTTTGTTCAATTAGGACTTTTTATTTGGAAGAAAATTTCTCAGAATGGGTCGCATGCACCACTTTAACAATGATTAACTAGTGCCTCACTATGTGCCACTCACTGTTCCAGATGCTAAGGACAGGGAAGTTGACAAGGACTCCCGCCTTGACCAAACTTTAGTCAGGCTCCTCTGATCCCTCTTCTCAACTAAGCCTTGTCTTTGGCCTGCTGAGCCCGATTTTAGCAAAGAATCCTACTAAGCCAGTTCATCAAGAATTCCCCCACCCTTGATATCCAATCAAGCTCCTCTTCCTGCACCCTTGATATCTAATCAAGTCCCTCTCCCGGCCACCACCACACCCTTGACACCTAACCGATTTCTTCTTAGTAATTTTCCATCTACCCTCTCACCCCGACAGTTGGCTGTGAATCCCCACTTGTCCCTGTGTTATTGGGAGTTAAGTTCAAGCTCTCTCTCTAACTGCAGTAGTCCTGAATCAAGTCTTCTTTGCAGGTTTCAACAAGTGTCAGAATAATTTCTCTTTCACACAGTGAACACAATAATTAATGTCGCTCCTCTCAAAGATCTTACATTCCAATTGGGGTCAGGAAGAGAGGAATTAAACAAAAGCAGGGCAAAGAGGTGGAGGAAGGATTCTTATTGAATATAGAGCTGTAAGGACTGGTCTCTTTGATAAGAGATCATATGAGTAGAAGTCTGAAGGAAGTGAGGTAATAAGAAGGAGCATATCTGTGGGGAGTCTGTTCCAGGGGGATGGAACAGCAGATGCAAAGCCCCTATAGAGAGTGTGCTTGGTTTATTTAAGGAATAGCAAAAGGTCAATGTGGTTAGAACACTAAAGACATAGGAAAAGCCCAGATCATATTTGTGATGCTTAATTTCATATGTCAACTTGAAGGGGCTCAGGGATGCACGATAGTTATAAAACATTATTTCTGGGTGTGTCTGTGAGGGTGTCTCCGGAACAGATTAGAATTTGAATCTGTAAACTGAGTAAAGAAGATCCACCTTCACCAGTGTGGGCAGGCATCATCCAATCCATTGAGGTCCCAGATAGAACAAAAAGGTGGAGGAAGGATGAATTCTTTCTTTCTTCTTGAGCTGAGGCATCCATCTTCTTCTGCTCTCAGACATCAAGCCTCTGGCTCTCACACCTTCAGACCTGGGACTTACACTGGCACACCACCCCTCTCTTCTCAGGCCTTTGGTCTCAGACTGGGCATTACACCACTGACTCCCCTGGTTCTCAGATCTTTGGACACAGGCTGAATTACACCACTGGCTTTCCCCATTCTCCAGCTTGCAGATAGCAGGGGATGGGACTTCTCAGCCTCAATAACCACATGAGCCAAGTAATTAATTAATTAATTATACACACAATTGGTTCTGTTTCTCTGGAGAACCCTGACTAAAGAATGTTGGTTCAGGGGCAGGCCCAGTAGCACAGCAGTTAAGTTTGCACATTCCACTTCGGCATCCCGGGGTTCGCTGGTTCAGATCCCGGGTGTGGACATGGCACCGCTTGGCAAACCATGCTGTGGCAGGTGTCCCACATATAAAGTAGAGGAAGACGGGCACGGATGTTAGCTCAGGGCCTGTCTTCCTCAGCAAAAAGAGGAGTGCTGGCAGCAGATGTTAGCTCAGGGCTAATCTTCCTAAAAAAAATAAAAATTAAAAAAAGAGAATATTGGTTCATTTAGTCCACTGTAAGAATATTGGTTTTTATTTTGAATAAGAAGCCATCAGAATGTAGAAACATTGGAATCCTCATTCATTGTTGGTAGGATCATAAATGGTGCAGCCACTTTGGAAAACAGTTTGGCAGTTCCCAAAAACATTAAACATAGAGTTACCATGTCACTCAGTGATTCTATCCCTAGATACATACCAAAGAGAAATAAAAATATGCATCCACACAAAAACTTGCACGCAAGTGTTCATAGCAGTGTTACTCCTAAGAGCCAAAAGTGGAAACAACACAAATGTCCATCAACTGGTGAATGGATAAACAAAATCTGTTGATCCAAATAATGGAATAATATTCGGCAGTAAAAGGAAAATGAAGTACTGATACACACTATATAATCAATGAAGTCTGAAGAAAATACTAAGTAAAAGAAGACAGTCACAAAATACAATATATTGTATGATCCCATTTATATGAAACGTCAAAAAAAGGCAACTCTATAGGGACAAAAATAGATTACTGGTATCCAGTGGATGGAAGGAAGGAGGAATGGGGAGTGACTGTTAATGGGTATGGAGTTTCTTTTGGGGGTGATGAAATGTTTTAAAATTAGATAGTAATTATATTCGTTTCCTAGGGCTACTTTAACAAAGCACCACAAACTTAAATGATAGAAATTAATTTTCTCACAGTTCTGGAGACTAGAAGTCCAAAATCAAGGTGTCAGCAGGGTTGGTTCCTTCTGAGACTTTGGATAGAATCCGTCCTTGACTTTTCATGGTTGCCATCAATCCTTGGCATTCCTTGACTTGCAATTCACATATGAATTGGGGGTTGGGGGGGACACAATTCAACCCCTAATATTTAGTTTTGTGTTTATGTTTTGCCTTTAATACTCTGCAATTTATTTTATAAAGTTCACATCTTATAAGAGAGAGGATCTAAGTTTGTCTCAAATGAATATATAATCTTTCCAGCACCATTCATTGAAAAGTCTGTTCTTTCCTCCACTAAACTGAAATGCCATCATCATCTTATGCCCCACTATACTGTCACCCAAACAACAGTGTTGGGGATTTCTCAACCTGTGCTGTTTTTCCAGAAGCACAGGGCTCAGATAAAGTTCAACATTTTCACTATTAATAAGGAGTGATTAAGTAAATTATCGTAAATCCATCTGACAAAATACTAGGCAGCCATTAAAAATATCAATGTAGATATAGACATATGTTACATAAATATGCTGACAAAATATTGCTGAGTGAAAAAAATCACTTTCCAAAACAGCCTGTGTAGTAAACCCCACATAACATCTCACATAATAATGAAATAATGCCAATAAAGTGCTCAGCAGAGGCCCACTGCAAGGTCTTGACTTATGTCGATTCTACTTGAGTTATCTCACTTAATCCTCAAAGCAACACTATGAGGTAGATACTATGACTATCCTCAATAGCAAAAGCTTTTTGTTATAGAAATTTGAAAATAGACATGATGTAGAATAATATAATGAGCCTCCGTGTATCCATAACCCAGATTCAAGGTTGTGCCCATTTTCTTTTATCTATCTATCTCCCCATGTCTTTGGTTTTCTGGATTATTTAATCTGCAAATAACCTGGTATACATCCTACCTAAGGGCATTTTATTTCATTTTTTACATTGTACTATTGTCACACTTAATAAGTAATAACTTGAGAGACTGAATATGCAAATCGACAACGGCAAGACCATAGATAAACAATCTGCAGCAACCAGCCCAGGAAACCAACCGACAATCCACAATGTCCAGCCCAGGAAACCAGCTTGCTAAGACTTGTAGGAAGTCAGACCACAATCTCTAGCAGTCAGCCCAGGAAGCCAAACTACCAATCACCCCCAAATAGTCAGGTCTTAATTAATAACTGACAGCATCCCTAATTTTTGTCCCCACTTCCAACTGAGCACCAACCAGAGAAAGGCAAGTACACTTCCCTACCAATCACATAGGACACCCTCTTCTACTTAGCTGCTACCAATTTCCCCTCGCTGACAGCCTGCTATCAAGGCGTACCTGAAGCCTTCCCTTTTTTCCACTCTAAAGCTTTCCCACTCCTCTGTCTGCTTTTGAGCCTCTGCCAAAATGCAAGTGATGGTAGCTGACTCCGTTTCCATAGCAAGCTTTGAATAGACTTTGCTTATTCTCATTTGGTTGGTCTTCAATTATTTCCACAAATTCTTTAATGTCTAATATCCAGTCCATACGCAAATCTCTCTAAGTGCCTCATAGATTTCTTGTATACCTGGTTTGTTTGAATCAAATAGAGGAGCTCTTCAAGTCAGCCCTGGGTCCTTATGACATGATGGTGGTAGTCTTTGGTGCTTCTTTGTTCCCTAGCAGACAAGTTGTCCCAGGCTCACACTATGCTTTGCCACGAGTGAGCCGTTTCTCCAAAGAGCCCTGGCTTCTTCAGGTTCCTGCAGTCTTGTGGATTCACCTACAAACTGGAGCTTGTGGAGGAGTCTGACGAACCTTAGCCCAGTTTCAACAGTGTTCTCATCTTCTTGCTGACAATTCCAGTCAGAGTGGGACTCTCTTCTTTGAGGGCTGTGTTATCTGTTGGCAGTTTCTGTCTTTTGGGTTTCAGGATCTTTGCTCTCTTGGCACAGCTGCTGAGCATGGTAGTGGTTTGACCCCACCCATTCTGTGATTTGTGGGGATACCCTGACTCTAGTTTTGTTGAAGATACTGTCCAGTGGGATGTTTCTCCCGCTATCCTAGTGACTCGATCCATTTTTATGAGCGACTGGGGAGATTCAAAGACTCTGCTGCCATGCGGATCTCACCCTGTTCCCCATTTCATTTCACAGATGAGGAAGATTTAGAGAGGATAAATAATGTGGCCTCAGTTTGCTCATCTGCAAAATAGTTAATAATCTCTGCTTGTCTACTTTCCAGGACTGTTGTGAGAATTAACTGAGATAAAAGAAATGAAAAGCCAGAGATTCAAAGAGAGGGAAGCCACAGAGAGCAAGCACAAGGGCACACACCCCTGGAGCAGGCGCAAAACATCCTCCCCTAGTGCCTCCAGGTCCAAGGACATGCTTCTAATGACTGCTGCCCCCTGAAGGTCAATAATGAGGATGATAACAGCTAACCTTTATTGCCGGGTGCTGGAATAAGCACCTTCCGTACGTTATTTCACGTAGAACTCACGACAGCCTGAAGGAGCAGGTATTGTGAGCCTCATTTTACAGAGGAGGAAATCAGTGCTTAGAGACATTGATAAACCTGCTCATGGTGCCATAGTTTTCTGGTGGCAGAGCCTGTATTTAAACCCAGGCTATCTCACTCCGCAGCCCCTGTCTTTTGCTGCTCTGCTTTGGCTCCTGGAATGCAGACAGTGCAGGTTTCCACTGAAGAAGAGGAAAGACAGAGGACAGAGGAGGTGACCCTGGAGGGGCTGCTTAGGATGCTCTCTGTGAAGAGGCTTCGGGCAGCCGCTCTCAGTATCCTCTTTCTCGGAGGCAGGTGACTGAAATGAAGGCAGGGCATAGCACACCTTCTGGCTTAGCCTACGAGATGGCAATTGCCCACTAAGAGTCTTTCGAAGAGTCCATGGGAGCATGCCCCTCTCCTAGGGTTGCCAGATAAAATACAGGATGCCCAGTAATATTTGATTTTCAGACAAATATTGCAGGGGACACACATTTTCTAAAAATAATAATAATAATCATTGTTTATCTGAAATTCAAATTTGGCTGGACATACTATATTATAATTTGCCAAATTTGGTGACCCAACCCTCCTCACTCCATATAGATTTACATTTCTATTATGCTAATACAACATCTAAAAAGCCACGGTTTTTTGGTTTAAAGATTTCCAGATCTTTAGGGATATCCTGTGATACATTTAAGCTTGGCTGGGGGGACACCCCTTAAGTTGTTATCTACTCATCAGTGTCCTTAGTTGGCTGAGCCCAACATCTTTGAGAAAATCAACAGCAGGGTTTGAAGAAAGGTGGGAAGTACAGCAACAACACATGATCGGGGGAAGAAGGTGATGGGGAGGAGAGAGGATTCACGGTGCTGAAAACTCTCCTCATCCCAGTGCTGGTGTGGCCCTGTGGAGAAACAGCATTTTGTGTGACAAGGGACACAAAATATATTCGCTGAAAGCTTTTGAATGAATAAGTGCAGGAATGATGCTGAGTTGCATCTGGCAGCATGTGCACTATAAGGATGAGTTTCTACAACCCTGATGCTGTCTGCCCAGACCCCTAGCAGGGCAGCACCGAGAGGCCTTCATTACTGGGCAGCACTGACTTCCCTCCTCGCTCTTCCCCTGCTTGCCTGGCTCCACTTAAGCAATTCTCCTCTTTTCTCTCAGCCTCAGTTCTCAGTCTGAAAAGTGAAGAGGGCTGGACGAGACCCTCCTCATCACGCTCTCTATTTCCATGGCTTCACAGCATTTGAGGACATCTGAGGGCAACCTGGGAAATAGAGCTGGAGACATTGTTAGACCTTGCAGGGATCTGGATGGAGAGCTCTGTGTTCCCCTGCTCTAGCCAGGATCCAGGCCAGGTGAGGAAAGGGCTCAAATCTACATAGAAGCCTTGGCCTCCCTTTTCCAGCTCCAACTGGGATTTCCCCAGGTTTTCTAGGAGTCCAGTATGGTCGAACCTCCATCTGCAACCGCCATGGTTGGCCTGGTGTATTTCTGTGTTTAGGGTGATCCGCCAGCAGGCTGAACTGGAAGGTTCAAGGGTCCAACAGAAGCTCCCTTGCTCATCTCTAACCTGGCCTGTTCCATTTGTGATCTGAGTTTGAATCCTGGCTCTGCCATTTATCAGCAACAAGATCTTAAGCAAGTTACTCTCTCTCTCATCTGCTGTGCCTTCATTTTAAGATGAGTGTAGAATGACCCCTACTCTACAGCACTGTTAACAGGCAAGGATAAACGTTGAGCCCTTAGTCCAGTGCAGGGCAGCCAGGAGGAAATCAGTAAATAGAGTCCCTCTACCTTTCTTTCTGTGTGTCTCTCAAGGGCTCCCCAGCTAAAGCCTAAAGACCCAGGTGCTCTCTGACCAGTGCTTCTCCAGGTCCCAAGACCTCAACAGGCAGAAGATGTGCATCCTAAATGAAGACCTCCCAAGCTTCTTCTCAGAGTGCCCGGCCCTGGCAATACAGAGAGCATCCTGGATGGGCAGGGCTCAGCTGGGGCTTGATGGTCTCAGGAGGCTTGCACTACTGCTGCCCTTCTCTGGGGTCAGGGTTGGGATCAGCTGAAGAGAGATGGCAAAAGGGTACTGGATGGGGGTGGGGCAAGATCAGGATAGAACTGAAAAGAAAAAGCACTGTTAGATCATCCACACAACAGATCATTTGCCTTGGAAAACAGATACAAACCTCATTCCTATGAGCCTCAGTCCCACTGTTTAAGTAAAAGGTTCCTTACCATATTGTGAGCCCCCTAAACAGGGCCCAAGAGGGCCTACCCAGCATCAGCGGTAATCACTCCACCATGAAGGGTGCAGTGCTGTGCCTCCCACCCCTGACCTCTTCCCAGCTAGTATCTCTGGGCTGGGTTCTGAGGTCATACATGAGAGTCTTCAGGCAGCACAGAGCAGCCCCACTTTCCCAAGTTCATGGAACAGTTAAGGTTGACATGAGCCTGCCATAGCCGAGGACTGCTAGAATCATGGACTCTCCTGCTAGTTTCCTCTACCACTCCTCCCCTCTTGTCCCCTGGCCGCCCAAGCTTCAGGCCAGCTGCTTGCTTGCTTTACTGTAATCCAGGGACTCTCAGCTTTTCATAGCAATTGCTTCTAAGTCTGTGTACTGCCCTTCTCTTCACAGACTTCCAAGGTTCAATACTGATGGGGATTCCTATGGAATCTGGGTTTTCACCACTCCACTGTGATCCCTAGTGATCCCCTGGAAGGCTCATGGAGTGGGTACAGCATATAATGAACATGCCAATAGAAGTTACCAAATATGAAAACAGAGAGAATGGGAAAAAATGAACAGAGCCTCAGGGACCTCTGTGTTTATTTAAAAAAAAAAAAAACTAACATTCCTATCACCAGAGTCCCAGGAGGAAAGGAAAGTGTGGGCTTAAAAAAATCTGAAGGAAATAATGGCTGAAAGTGTCTCAAATTTGATGAAAAGCATAAACCTACAGAAACACGAGGCTGAACAAATCTCAAATAGGATAAATGCAAAGAAATCCATGTCAAGACACATCATAATCAGACTTCTGAAAATCTAAAAGAAAAAATCTTGGAAAAAAGGCTGGAGAGAAACAACATATTACATAGAGGGGAACACCGATTAAAATGACACGGGATTTCCCATCTGCAACCACAAAGGCCAGAAAGAAGTGGCACAACATTTTTCAAGTAGTGAAAGAACTGTAAATACCAAATTCTATAGCCAGTGAAGGAGGGGCCATTCCAGTGGCATAGTGCTTAAGTTTGTGCCCTTCCCTCCAGCAGCCTGGGATTCACAGGTTCAGATCCCATGTGTGGACCTACTCACCATTCATCAAGCCATGCTGTGGCAGCATCTGATCTATAAGCAGAGGAAGACAGGCACAGATGTTAGCTCAGGGACAATCTTCCTCACACACACACACACAAAAAAAGCAAAGAAGAAGGAAGGGGAAATAAAGACATTCTCAGATGAAGGAAAACTAGGAGAATTTACCATTAGTAGACATACCCTTAAAGAATGGCAAAATAAAATTCTTCAAACAGAAAGGAAATGATAATAAAATAGGGTTCAGAACTTCAGAAAAGAAAGAAGAACAAAGGAATGAGTAAAAATGGGGGGTAAATATAATATACTGCTGTTTCCCTCACAAGTTTCTTAAACCCTAGCTGACAGTTGAAGCAAAAATTATAACATCATCTGATACAGTGTTCAATGTACCTAGGGGAAATATTTAATACAACTATAACTTTTTAAACAGGGGGGTAAAAGGAAGTAATGTTTCTGCACGTCACTCAAAGTGGCAAAAAACTGATACCAGTAGACTGTGATAAGTTACACATGTATATTGTAATACTAGAGCAACCTCTAAAAAAACTATACAAAGCAATATATCAAAAGACTTATACAAATTTTAAGTGGAACTATCAAAACTTTCAAGTAACCCACATGAAAGCAGGAAAAAGAAAAGAACTAAACAAGAACAAACAAAAAATAAAATGACACACAGCCCTAACATATCAATACCTACTCTAAATATAAATGGCATAATATGCCAATCAAAAGACAGGTATTGGGGCCAGCTCGGTGGCATGGGGGTTAAATTCACACATTCCGCTTTGGCAGCCCAGGGTTTGCCAGTTCAGATGCCGGGTGCAGACCTACACACCACTTGGCAAGCCATGTCAAGCTGATGCGGGGTCGGTGAGCCGAGGAGTCAAAAGAAAGATTTCTTAGACTCTCAAGATCTGGCAGTGGTGCTCTTTTATTTAGAGAATAGTGTGGAATAGCATGGGGACAGGACCCATGGGCAGTCAGAGCTTCTGCTGCTGCCACTTCTGCTGCCCCCGCTGGCATGGGGACAGGACCCATGGGCAGGCAGAGCTGGTGCGTGGGGACAGGACCCACGGGTGGTCAGAGCTCCTGCTGCTGCCCCCGCTGGCATGGGGACAGGACCCATGGGCAGGCAGAGCTGGTGTGTGGGGACAAGACCCACGGGCAGTCAGAGCTCCTGCTGCTGCTCCCGCTGGCATGGGGACAGGACCCATGGGCAGGCAGAGCTGGGGTGTGGGGACAAGACCCACGGGCAGTCAGAGCTCCTGCTGCTGCCCCGAGTTGAGGGTTAGGGCTAATTTTATAAGGCATGGGTACGTGACTTATTTTTACTGGAAAAAAGAAAAGATGATGTAAAAAGTCATTAAATGATTTCAGTGCAGATGGGGTCTGGTTATTGTGCGGTCATATAACTTTAGATATGAATCTAGCCATATAGATCGGCATGCAGGTGAGGATGCCCTGGGCTTCTCTCCCAGGGGCAGTCCTAATTCATACCATAAAAAAAGTCCACTGGGTCATATAGTTTGGCATGTAGGCCAGGTCACCTTGGGCTTCTCTAGCTGGGGCAGCCTTAATACACATCAAAGCAATGCTGTGGCAGGCATCCTACATATAAAGTAAAGGAAGACGGGCATGGATGTTAGCTCAGGGCCAGTCTTCCTGAGCAAAAAAGAGGAGGAATGGCAGCAGATGTTAGGTCAGGGCTAATCTTCCTCAAAATAAATAAATAAATAAGACAGGTATTGGCACAATGGATTTTTTTAAAAAAATATCCCAACTATATGCTTTCTTCAAGAAATTCACATCAAACATAATGATATATGTAGGTTGACAGTAAAATAGTGGAAAAAGATACATCATGAAAATTATGTAACGATAAAAGGGTCAATCCATCAGGAAGACATAGTGGTCATAAATGTGTATGCATCAAAAAGTAGCTTTGAAATACATGAAGCAAAAACTGATAGAGTTGAAAGGAGAAGTAGAAAAACCCACAATTACAGTTGGGGACTTCAACACCATACTGTCAGCAATTGTTAGAACTACGAGATGGGAATCAGCAAAGATACAGAATGACTGAACAACACTATCAACCAAAAAGATCTAATTGACATTTATAGAACATTCCATCCAACAGCAGCAGAATACACGTTCTTTTCAAGCACCCATAGAACATTCACCAAGATAGACCATATCCTGGGTCATAAAACAAACCTCAACAAATTTAAAAGAATTGAAATCACACAAAGGACAGTCTCTGAGATAATGGAATCAAACTATAAATCAATAATAGAAAGACAACAGGAAAATCTTCAAACACTTCAACTCACTTCTAAGGAGGAAAACTAAAAGGAAATTAAAAACAATAAATAGAACTTCAGGATGAAAATACAGGATGTCAAAATTTGTGCTAAAATAGTACTGAGAGGGAAATCCTTAGCACTTAATGCTTATATTAGAAAAGAGGAAAAGTTTCAAATGATAATCTATGAGCCTATCCCAACAAACTAAAAATGAATGCAACAAAAGCATAAGAAAAGGAAACAAATGAAATTGAAAACAGATAAAAGAGAAAATTAACGAAACATAAACCTTGTTTTTCAAAAAAATCAATGAACTGATAAATCCCTAGCATAAAAGGAGAGAAGACACAAATCACCAACACCAGGAACAAGCCAGAAGATATCGCCATAAAGCCTGCAGTCAGTAAAAAGGAAAAAGAGGGAATACTACTAACAACTCTACATTCATAAACTTGACAACTTCGAAGTGAGAACCAGAAAGACCAAAAACAAACCAAAATAAAATAGATAATCTGAATAGTCATAAACCATTAAAGAAACAACTTGTAATTTAAAATAAAAAGAAATCTGTAGGCTCAGACTGTTTCACTGGAGAATTCTGCCAAACATTTAAAGAAGAATTAACATAAATTTTACACAATCTCTTCCAAAAAATAAAAGAGGAGGAAACTCATTTTCATTTCCAACTCATTTTATGAGGCCAGTATTACCCTAATACCAAAATCAAAGACAGTATCAAAACAACAATTAAAAAAATACAGACCAATAACTCTCATGAACTTAGATACAAAAATCCTCATCAAAATATCAAATCAAATCCAGCAAAGTATAAAAAAGATAATGCACCATGACCAAGTGGAATTTTTTCCACGTATGCAAGACTAGTTCAATATTTGAAAACCTATTAGTATAGTCTACCATATCAACAGACTAAAGAAGAAAAATATTAAGACCAAATCAATTGTTATAGAAAAAGCATTAGACAAAATCCAACAACTATTCATGATAACAATGCTCAGCCAACCATGAATAGAAAGGAACTTCCTCAAACTGCTAAAGACCTAAAACAACATCACACTTAAAGACTGAAGGCTTTATCCCTAAGATCAGTAACAAACAAGCATGTCTGCTCCCACATCTCTTATTCAACATAGTGCGGGAAGTTCTAGCTAGGGCAGTAGGTAAGAAAAAACATAAAGGGGATACAGATCAGAAAGAAAGAAGGAAAACTGCGGCTATTTGTAGATGATACAATTGTCTATGTAGACAATGTCAAGGAAGCTTTTAAAAAAAACCCACCTATAACCACTAAGTGAGTTCAGCAAGGTCAAAGGATCCAAGATCAACAGACAAAAATCAATTGATTTGCTACACGCTAAAGAACAAGCACATGACAATTAAAATTAAAAACACACTATCATTTATGATCCTCCCAAAAAACTTAAATACTTAGGTATAAACTTAACAAAATATGTACGGGGTCTAATCCTGAAAATTACAAAATTTAGTTATGCAAGACATTACTATAGAAAGAAATTGGGTAAAGGGTGAAGAGACTTCCCTGTACAATTTTTCCAAATTCCTGTGAATCCATAATTATTCTAAAATAAAAAGTTTTAAATATATATGAACTGAAAAAAATGGAAATAATGCAATATACAGGCAGTAATGGGTGAATACATGCTACAAATGACTATGGTTGTGTGGGAACATGCTTTGAGAGGGTACAGACTGTGTGTATGTCTACAGTTTGTATGAAAGAATAATGGGTATATGCTTGTGGGAAGGTTGACCACTGTCAGGAGAATGCCATTCAGCACTCATCCCAAGCTCTCACCACCACCCTGTATAAAGTGAGAAAATGTGATCATTCTCTAGGGATTCTAAATTACAGAATACGATGTGACTGTCTTTGTCCCCACACTAACCACTGCCAAGGCCCCTCAACTCATCCCTACAAACACCGCCTGACATCTTCTAAGTACAGAGCACCACATTTCAGTGATAATCACCTTCAACCCTAGAGAGCACCGGAAAGTTTCTAAAACACTTTAGCCTACTTTGCCTTCCTGGGGGTCTCAGTGAAGGAGGCTGTGGTTACTGACTCCATTTTATAAATGAGAAAACCAAGTCTTGGAGGAGAGAAGGATTTGAAAAAAGCAGAGTAATAATAAAAGGAGCCAACTGCGAAGAACTTTGTGCTCTGGATTCTAAGAAAAAAACCTAGGTTTGAATACATCCTCTGCCCCTTATTATGAGACATTATGCTTCTTAAAGCCTTTAAAATGTAAAAGCTATAAAATGGGGTCACACTACCTACCTCATTAGGGTGTATGGAAAGATTACAGGAGATAAAGGTATAGTGTTTGGCACATATATGCTAATTATTGTGCTTAATTTATTAAAAGACAGACAGAATCAGGATTTTTCACTGCTAACTGGGCTGCCTGCCATTCTTGTCTTTCTTCTTCCTTACTAGATCATTAATGGGATCAATTTTTGTACTGTTTCATGTTTTTAAAAAATGGTTATCTCCTGATTTCAGGTCTACTGTACTATATCTACCTATTAAATCAAGCTTGTTAACTGTGTTTTTCTTTTTCTATATCCCAAGCAGATTTTTATTGACTTGATTTTTTCTGTAAGAGGTATCTCAAAATACCCCACTATGATAGTAACTGTCAATTTCTCCTGTTCTAAAAGTTTCTGATTTATATATTTTGAACCTAGGTTGTTGAAATTAATGATTTTACACTGGATTGGTAGGGAACAAAACCTAATTACAGCGGGTTCAAGAGAACATGGGAGATTTTTGTTTAAGTATCTTTAACAGTTCCTGGAACATAGTATGCCTTCAAATAATGTTTCCTAAATAAATGAACTTCGGACGTGAGACGGAGATCCCGAGGGGCACAAAGCTATTTTAGAATATTTTTAAAGGTAAAGACGAAATTACGGCTGACATCTAAGTTCATTTCCCCCACTAGCACTTTAACAAAACGAAAACACCTTAATGGATATTCTTAAAGTAATTCTTACGCCTATGTACTAAAAAAAATAAAAACAGGATAACGTGAATGAACTATTCGCTAACAAACAACCACAAGCAGCAGCAACCGCATCACGAACCCACCCTCGACGCAGCGCCTCGTGAAGGCGGGTATCAGCGCCAGAAGAGGGCGCCGGAAGTAGGCGTGGCCCGCCCGCGGCTTTCTGGGATTTGTAGTTCTGGGCCCTAGGCGCGGGCGCGGGTCAGTATCCGGAATCCTGCGCTGCCAGGTGTCGGTTCCCACGTGGGAGGTGAGACGCGTGCGGCGCCAGCGCCTGCAGGGAGGCGTCGGACCGTGGGAGTGCCGCGGGGGAGGCGCTGGAGGCCTGGCGGGGCGGCCGTGGGAGGGCGTGCGACCTGGTGGAGTTGCAGTTCCGGGCCGCACGTGTATCCGAGCGCCGCGGCCGCTGCTGCGTCCCCCTGGCCGGGCTGCGGTCACTTGGGACGAGGCGTCCCAGAGCGCTGAACTGGCCCCGACCCCAAGGGGCGCTCCTCCCGCCTGACCGAGCTCTGGCCTTGGCCAGCCTGGGGGCTTCGTAGTTGGCCACATCGGCCTTTTCCGCGGCAGGGATTGGCTTTATTCAGGGAGGTTTTCAGTGGTTGTTAGGTGACCGAGAGGGGCTCCTGTGAGGGACCGAGGTTTCTGTCCCCAAAGCGCTGTCCTCACTAAAAGGAGGCTGCGTCTGAGCCTCTGCACTCCTAAAACGATTCAGGTCGGGGAAGGCGTCTCGGGCAGTCGAAATGCATCCGAGAAGCGACACATCTTACTGCCCTGACTAGAACTTTAGGGCAGAAACCGGAAAGCCTGAGGAAATGGACACATCTTAGAGCTGCTGGGGGCTGCAGAGTTTACTTAGCCTCGTGGGTTTGGGCGGGGTTGTGGGGGATGGGTTGGCCGGCTTGATCCAAAGCCCTACGGAGAGAGGTGAGGGAGGTGCGGCGTGGGGAGCCGAGGGCGGCCTCTGGGGAGAGGGCGTGCGATGGGCTGACAGCGGGGTTAGGAGCGGGAGCTGAGGAACTTTTTTCCCACAGCCTTGCTGGACTGGCTAGTCTGTGTCCTGCAAGGTGGACTTGATTTTCATGGCTCTTCCTCTTTCCCTAACTCTACCTTTCCAAGACTCTCTCCTTCCTGAGAGGAGGAAATGACCAAGTTCCAGGTGAGTTGGGGTTTCTTCTCCCCAGAAATGCCATCTCTCTGAGAATGGACATAGCCTTTCTTTCTTGGGACTAAAGAAGAACATCAGCATTAATTGCGTGCCTGTCTGGTGTCACGTCCTGTCTTTGTTCTGTGTGTTGTTTTTCTCTTTATTGTCAGGCTTCAGCGTGAGATACAAGTATTTCATAAATATGGGTTTAGGAGCATTAATACACGAAGAGCATATAGCTATCAGATGATGTTGCCAGAATCCACACCAGTATCTACTGACTTTAAATTCCACATCATTTTTCACTGAACCACCCTCCCTCCGTGAGCTTGGTCCTCTCCCCAGAGCACTGGGCTGTGTGCTTTTATTCAAAGGCTCCACACTGCTTCTTTGCCTGGTCCGCTCTCTCAAAGCCTGCCTTTTCCTGCCAGACATTTTTCTCTCACTAAAAAGTCATTCAAAGATATTACATGATCAGTCCAGTAGTAAGTGGCCTCAGGAAAACAAATGGAATTACACTAGTCCCCCCTTATCCGTGGGGGATACATTCTAAGACCCCCAGTGGATGCCTGAAACCTTGGATAGTACTAAACTCTATGTATACTATGATTTTTCCTATATGTACATACCTGTGATAAGGTTTAATTTATAAATTAGGCACAGGAGGAGATTAACAACATTAACTTCTCTTTGGCATATCTGAATTGCCAGCATCACTACTCTGGGGCTTTGGGGCCATTGTTAAGTAAAGTAAGGGTTACTTGAACACAAGCACTGCAATACCTCAACAGTCCATCTGGGAGAAGGCGGCTACCAAGTGACTACTGGGCAGGTAGCGGGTAGCTATGCAGTGTGGATATCCTGGACAAAGAGATGATTCATGTCCTGGGCAAGGTGGAGCAGCATGGTGAAAGATTTCATCATGCTACTCAAAATGGCATGCAATTTAAAACTTATGAACTGTTTATTTCTGGAATTTTCCATTTAATATTTTCAGACCATGGTTGACTGCAGCTAAGTGAAACCATGGAAAGCAAAACCGTGGATAATGGGGGCTACTGTATAAACTATGGTGCTTTTCTTCACGAGCAGAATATGTGTACGGGAAAAAAGTAGGCACATTAATGATAATCATTTTTGAAACATGAAAGAGTGAAAAATATAAGAAAGTTTGTTAAATAGCACAGTAGGTACCAGATCACTCCTAGAGATGCTCCTCAACCAAGCTATGCATCAGAATTATCTGTGGTGTTCTTTGAGAATTAAGGTTCCTAGGCACCACCAACCCCCAGACCTGCTAAAAGGAGAATTTTACTCCTTTTTTATCTGTTGATCTTTGTGCATCCAAAGATTTGTTGCACTTATTGTAAAGTATTTCTCTGCATACTGATGTGAGTATCACTAAGGTAGGTGAGATGAGTCATCTTTTATGCTCTGATTGCTTTGTTCCCTTTACCAACGTATCTACTTGTTTAATTGGTACATTAAACTCTTAAATTACCGAGTAGCACTTTTTTTAAAAGCAGTTTCTCATTTGTCTCCATAAAGCCATTTCTAGAAAGTCACCTCAAGATTGGCACTTAGAATCATAAAATGTTTGAAATGGAGGAGGCCAGCCAGTCCCCTCTCTGCCGTGCTGCTGGCATTTTGCAGAGCAGAGCTCTAATCCTGAGGGAGCTGAGGAGAAGCGCCGTGTGCTTTGTTGCAGAGAGCCACAGAGTCAGAAGGAAACCCCATGTTTTCCAACTCCATGCTGTTCCTTCTCCATGGCTAAACAGGTCATCACACCAGAAGTTATTTGAATAAAATGTCAGACTGGATTTTAAGGAAAAAATAGTTGGTTCTTAACAACGCCACCAGCAAGACCATCTTTTTATTATTTTATTGAGGTCATATTGGCTTATTGTATAATTTCAGGTGTACATTATTATATATCAGTTTCTGTGTAGACTGCATCATGTTCACCATGTTCATAGTCTAGTTTTTATCCTCACCATATAAATGTGCCACTGTACTTCTTTTGCCCTACCCCCAACCACCTTCCTCTCTGCTAACCACTATTCTATTCTCCTTATCCATGTATTTATCTTCCACATATGAGTGAAATCATACAGTGTGTATCTTTCTCTGTCTGGCTTATTCTCACTTAGCATAATACCTTCAAGGTCCATCCATGTTGTTGCAAATGGCACGATCTTGTCCTTTTTTATGGCTGAGTAGTATTCCATTGTGTATATATATGCCACATCCTCTTTATCCAATCATCAGTCAATGGGCGCTTGAGTTGCTTCCACGTCTTGACTATTGTGAATAATGCTGCAATGAGCACAGGGGTGCATAAGTCTCTTTGAATTATTAATTTCAAGTTCTTTGGATAAATACCCAGTAGAGGGATAGCTGGGTCATATGGTATTTCTATTTTTAATTTAATTTTTTGAGAAATCTCCATACTGTTTTCCATAGTGGCTGTACCAGTTTGCATTCCCACCAGCAGTGTATGAGGGTTCCCTTTTCTCTACATCCTCTCCAACAGTTGTTATTTTTTTGTCTGGTTAATTATATTCTGACAGGTATAAGGTAGCAAGACCATCTTTTTGGTCTTGGCAAATACAGTCCTCACATATATAGGAAGAGACCATGAGCTCTTATAAAAATCAGTTTGTTTAGAGGACAGTAGCCTGCCTCAAGGTACTGAGAGCCTGCTGTCTCTGTGCCTTAAAAAGTAATTGAGGACTTCAAGGGAGATTAGCATGAGTAAGACCCTGTGCTCTCTATATTTTCCTTCCTTCTCCTCTATCTGGTACCTGATGAAGATTATTTATGATGAAGTTGGAAATTGCTAGTATAGTGAAAAATTGAGATTCTGGCATATGTTAATAACTTTTTGAATTTAAAGAAAACCCTTCATTCCATCAACACTTGCTGAGTGTTTCCTGTGTACCAGACATTGTCCTTGAGTTTGCTGAAAGGCAGGAATCCCAATTTAACCCTTCCCTCCCTCTGTGACCTTGTGTAAGTCACTTCCCCATTATGAACCTTGGTTTTCTCATCTGTAAGATTAGAGTGTTAAGTTTGATGATCTCAAGGTTTTTACTTGTATAATTTCATTAAGTTGAATGTGAATTTATTTATCATTTCATTCTGTATCAGTTGTGCTAGTTGGTGGGGATTTAAAGATTAGTTGAGCATGGCCCCTATCCTTTGGAATCTTATAGCCAATTTGGGAGATAGATTTAATAACTATAGTAGAGGTATGTGGAAAATGCTATAAGATCTTGAAGGAGGAGGCATTTAACTTAGCCTTCTGCTTCAGAAAGGAGGTTATTGGTTGTCCTGAAACAAAGGATTCCCAAAATGGATGGGAGAAATATAAGTCAGGGCAGAAGAAATGTGTAAAGGGATATTCTGGACTAGAGCATGACCTTTGGATCACTGCAGGTAATCCTGGCTGACTACAGTTCCTGCCTGCCTCCTGCCTTCTGCATTACTGTTTCCTGAGTAAATTGTTGGAGCTAGCAGGGATGGGCTCTGGAGAGGAAGTGGAAAGCCACACGTGTATGTAGATTTGAGGAGTTTGACATTCGTTGGATGGGAACAGGAACCTACGGGTCCTGTGACCTTCCACTTTGGTCGGGCTTCAGGATGCTGAGTCCTCTTTCCCACAGTAAGCCTGAGTTCTACTTTGGGGTGACTCGTTAGCCCCACTGATACCAGGGGAGACTATTCACTATTCAGGTGCTTTCATTCCCAACTTTGTCTTGCTTTCGCAGAACCACTCCTTTCTTGCTGTTTTTCCTTTCCCTTGTCACACTGATTCCTTTCTTGTGGTCCACTGTCATGCCATTTCTCATCTTGGAATTTTCAGACTACCACAAAGTTGGTAGTCCATCCACGTATTCTTTCTGTTCTCAGCATGGAATTCTCCCCACCACTTAACCTGTGGGATCTTAATAAATGAATAACTCTGACTGTCCAATCTACTGATTGCAAGATGACAAAACTTGTATTTTGAAGACTTGATAAGGAATTGTTGTGATCTAGGTAAGAAATGAGGACCTCACCTAGGATAGGACAGTGGCAGTGGGAATAAAGAAGAGGTAACACATTGGAGGAAGATTTAGGAGAGAGAATTGACAGGATCTGAAGTGGTTTGAATACTGTTGAGGTAAGGAAGGAGTCTTAGACAATCCAGATGAGTGGGTGGAAGACAGATTAAAAATAAAAGGGAAAAAAGATAATTGATGGACTTAACTCTCAGAAGGGAGGAAAGGATTCCATGTAGAATGCATAGGGGTGGTGACCCTTGGACAGAAAGTAGTCTTTTTTCCCTGAGGTGGAGAAGAAAAAGTCTGGGTGAGAGAAGTGGCTCATCCAACCACTTGGCATTCACAGGCCCTGTTGTACTAACAAGTATATTTATGGCGGTCTAAGGCAGCGCCCTCCACTTTAACTCCTTCGTCCCACCTTGCAGGGACCTGCAGGCTTCTCTAGCCCAATCTCATCCCTCTTCCTCAGACACAGTAGAGACCTGTGACCTTGAGAGGAGAGCTTGGGAGGAAACACTTTCTCTCATTGCTGCCTTCTCCACTGGTGGCGAATAGGGTAGTTGTGTTACTCCTGGGGGCAGCCTGGTTGTGCTCTTTCCTGAGGAGGGAGTGTGTGGGATCCCTTCAGCCTCCAGCCGAAGGTGCCTGCGCTTCTGAAGGTTGCTGGGCACTCCCCTGGCCAGAGGTGAGCTGCTCTTTCGGGCTTCACCTGGCTCTCAGTCGTTTTGTGTATATTCTATCCTCTGCTTTTCAGAGTGTGGCCTGTAGACTGCTGCCAGCCCACGAACAGCTTGTTGCCAGTCTGCAAAGACACAAGGAAATTGAGAGTAAGTGTTTAAAACTTTTATGTCCATTAAATCTAATGATTTTAAAAAATTGGTGTTGATATTTTATATGTCTGGGTTTTTATTTTGTAGTAATTATTATGTTTTACAAAAGTATCAGTCTGTGACATATTAGAAATTTTTTAAAAGAAATTGGTTCTTCACCAGAGGCAATTTGAGAAGTGTTCTTCCATTGACAGAACCCTGGAGGGAACCAGACTCACTGTGAAGTTAACTAGATAAATATTTGGACTCCTTTTATTTGCCAGTCCCTGCTTGAGGCCTTGGGGATGCAGCCATAAACACACCAGACAGCCTCTCTGTTCTTAGGGAAACTGTGTCTTCATGGGGAGAGACAGACTGTAAATAAGAAAGCAAATGAGTAAATTAGAAAATGACATAAGGCATAAGTAGTACAAAGAAATTAAAACAGAGAAGTGATAGTTACTGGGTGCTACTCTGGGTTAGATGGTCAAGGAGATGCTTCTCTGAGGAGGTGGCGTTTCAGCTAAGATCTGAATGATAAGGAACCAGGCATGTGAAGATCAGAAAAAGAACATTGTGGGCAGAGGGACAGCCAGTGCAAAGGCCCTAAGTTGAGATGCATTTGACGTGGTCAAGCACCTGCAAGGTCACTGGGGCCAAGTGTGACACATAAGGGAGGAGTGACTAGGGCTGAGTTTGGAAAATTGACAGGACCCCAGTCTGTAAAGCCTTGTAGACCAAGATGAAGACTCTGGATTTTACTCGATGTCCATTGAAAAGTCTTTGGAGGGTATCACACTTGATGTAGTGTGTGTTTTAAAAGATCTCTCTGGTTGCTATGTGGAGAATTCATTGTGTTGGGGAGCAGGAGTGGTAGCAGACAAATTAGGAGGTTGGTGCAAGTAAGAGTTAATGATGGCTGGAACTCGTGACAATAATAGTGCAAGATGGAGAGAAGTGGGTAGATTCAGATGTGTTTTAGAGGTAGAGTTGATAGCACTTGGTGTTAGACAAAATGCGAGGAAGAGAGAAGAGAATCAAAATTACTTTGAGGATTTTGGCTTGAGGAATTGGGTGCGTCATGTGGCCATTTACTAAAATGAGGACGACTAGGCAAGAGCAGATGTTGACGGAGATTGTTGGGAGCAAGAGTTCTGTTGGGGCCTGTTAAGTTTTAAGTGCCTTTTAGACATGCAAGTGTAGATGTTAGGTGGAAAGTTGGAGCCTGGAGTTGATGGGAAAGGTTAGGGCTGGCGGTAAGTATTTGGCAGTCAGTGATATTTTAAGCCAAAGGGGCTAGATGGGAATACCTGAGAAGAGTATTTTATGGCTATGTGTCTATATGCTATTTTGTTTTTTCCAGGAATGTTCAACTACTTAGTTTAGAGGAAGAAAGGATATATGATTGATACGACTAGGGAAAAACTTGAGGTCAGAAGTCTGCTTTGGCTGAGAGGAGAAAAAGGAAAGGTTAAAGGATGGTGATCTTGACAAGGCAGGTGTGATGGAAGAGGAAGAGCAGAAAGAACAGGAAGATTTCTGTGTGTGTGTATGTGTATTTTTTGTGAGGAAGATTGGCCCTGAGCTAACATCTGTTGCCAATCTTCCTCTTTTTGCTTGAGGAAGATTGTTGCTGAGCTAACATCTGTGCCAATTGTCCTCTATTTTATGTGGGATGCTGCCACAGCATGGCCTGATGAGCAGCACTAGGTCCACACTAGGGATCCGAACCCGCAAACCCCAGGCCGCTGAAGTGGAGCATGTGAATTTAATAACTATGCCACTGGGCCAGCCCCAGGAAGATGTTTTTAAGGTGTAGGATATTAAGAGGTTAATCCTTCAAAGGCAGAGTGATCCAAATCGTGAAATGGGCCTGATTATGGTTATTGAGTTTGATGAAATGAGGCAGAGATCATCAACCCTAAGGAGATTAAGAAATGTGAGGTTAGAGAGTTGGGCAACTTGTTCTCAGGAGTGTTGAGGTTGTCAGGATAATAGTGGGAATGAAGGGAAAGGACAACTCAGCAATGACCATGAGATGGCAGTGGAAAGGAAAGATTCGGTAGCTGGATAGCTTGAGCTTGGGTGAGTTGTGAGCAAGAGGGGAAGGAATTGGATGGAAGTAGCAAAGTAGATGAGAAAAGAAAAATTTTCTGACAAAACTTGACTTAGATCCCTCAGATCCCTGAACTGCACACTTTTGTACCCTTCTCATCTTTTCCAGTGCTACCAACCTCTCCCTCCTTCCAGAGCATTTGTGCAGGTGGTTGTTGGTTGAGCAGGAATGCGCTTAATGTTTTAGGAACCAGAAACGGTCGAGTAACTGAGGTGTGGTGGGATTGCTGGGACCCCACTCAGAGGAAGCTCGCAGAGCTGTGGTGCTGGAGAACTCGAGCCACTTGGTCTCGTGGGCCAGAACATGAGCCTGGACACCTGCCCTTGGGAGTTTTTTTTCTTCCATTTTAAATAGTAATGGGGCTCCAGGAGTTGTGGTTCAGAAATCAGAGTTCCCTAGTTTCTCTTTGGCACAAAAGGATGTTTCTGATTGTTCTAAGCACTAAAGAACTTTGATTGGTAAGAATTGGAGAATGGTAGCTTTACTGAGTCGTCTCAGAAACCATACCTTTTCCATCCCTGATAAGCCAGGGTTTGGGACTGATTTAGCTTTCTGCACAGTCACCCACTCTCTGTGTTTCCCAGATGTGACCTCTCAGTTGGAGCAAGTTGAAACTGAAGATCATTAAATAATGGAGAATGAACTTGATGAAAAAGAATCAGTTAAGCATCGTGGCAAGCTGTGAGCCCCGGCTAACGCGTGAAAGAGGAGTCCCTTTTTAATTGTTCCTGGAGTTCTCTTTGAAGTTCTCTGGTCTCTGGAGACAGCTGAGGCCTCAGTTTCCACGAACTGACCAACATTTATCTACTCGTTTCCTCCCCATTCTGCCTTTTCAGAAGCTTGTGGTCTTCCCCATTCACACTGACCTTCTTATCTGTACTCCATCTTTCCCTCATTTTCCCCACATTGGTCTTGCACCATCTTTGCTTAGACTTCATTAAACCTCCCCTGTCCTGCAACACCTCCTCCCCACTGCTGCTTTTCTTCCACCTTCAGGGATGCATCCGTCTCCCCTTCTGAAGATACGACGGTACTTTGGAGAGACAAAACCTCATTCCCTAGCGATACATAGGGGTATAATTGATATGGTTTTTCTCAAAAACATTTTGACCGCTTGAGTCAAAGAGCCTTAAACATTTTTGATGTAATAATTCATTTTTAGGTATCTAGACTTAAGTCCAACTGAAAATTGTGTACAAAGATGAGTCATTATAGAATCATTTAAAATAGTGAAAAGTTACTCACCAAATGTATCAGAAGGGATTGGTTATACAATTTATTGTGGATCATACAAGAGAAGAATTTGTGGCCATTAAAAATATGCTGATAGGGGCCAGCCCAGTGGCATAGTGGTTAAGTTCACATGCTCCGCTTCAGCGGCCTGGAGTTCACAGTTCGCATCCCAGGCACGGACCTAGCACCACTCATCAAGCCATGCTGTGGCAGCATCCCACATAAAATAGAGGAAGGTTGGCACAGATGTTAGCTCAAGGCCAATCTCCCTCACAAAAAAAAGTAGATGCTGATAAAGAATTTTTAATTAGATGGGAAGATGCATGTCTCCCTCCCAGGTTGAACCATGTGAAACTGCCATTTTGTAGTAAAATCAGACATTCTATAAAAACGACCAAAGAGAAGGATCTTGCGATCATGGCTTTCAGGGCTTTTTCCTGCCCCAATCCACATGGTTCTCTTCCCTTAGAAACTGTGGCTCTTGAACCGTTGTTTTCAGCCAAACCTGGGGAGTGAGGGGATCAACCCAGAAGGAAGTGGTACCTGGAGGTGGGGAGAGTCCTGCGTTTCCATTTTCTTTATATAAACCTAGTGCCGGTGCTCTATCTTTGGACCAAAATTGCTCACTTGGAAGTCACTAATAAACTTTTGTGCCTTTCAGAGCGTTTCCTTTTTTAATGTCTTTCAGAGCATTTACTATTGTTAATGTTTTGCATGGTTTTGATAGTGTTTACCTTGATCTTAAAATTTTTTGACTTGTATGAAATCATAGTTTTCCTATTTCCTCCAGCCTCTCTTTTATTCCTTTTCTCTGCGTATTTCTCAGTCTTTCCTCTAACTTTGGAAATCTCAAAAGGCCCTGCTCTTTGATCACTGTATGTCAGTTTCTCACTCTTTTTCTTACTACCACCACTGCCCTCTAAGAACCAATTCTCACCACCTTGGAGGCAATAGTGCCCTGCTGAGAATGCACGCTAGATATGTATACTTGTCTGCCTCCATCCAAGAGCTATCGTACATTTAAATAGCCTTGACTATCCTTTCTATTTCAATAACCCTAATGGCTTTATTTCCTCTCCTCATATTAAACTCTGTTCCTGTGTATTTTCTTGGCTATGGGATACCTACACTTGACTATCCAGTGTCACTTCAAATTCAGTGTATTGAGAATTTTCAAAATTCCTTTCCCTTTTAACTTCTCTTCTCATATTCCCAGTTCTGGGGGAATATTAACATTCCTCTAGTCCCCTAGTTTATTTTATTTATTTATTTATTTATTTATTTAGTGAGGAAGATTGGCCCTGAGCTAACGTCTGTTGCCAATCTTCCTCTATTTGCTTGAGGAAGGTTGGCCCTGAGCTGTAATCTCTGCCAGTCTTCCTATATTTTGTCCATGGGACGCCGCCACAGCATGGCGTGATGAGCAGTCTATAGGTCCACACCCAGTATCTGAACCTACAAACCCCAGGCTGCTGAAGCGGAGTGCGAGAGCTTAACCACTATGCCACCAGGCCCACCCCTCCAGTCTCCTAGTTTAGAAATAGGCCGTTAAGTTTCTCCCTCCCCATCCTCAGTATGTGTAGTTCTCTCACCAATAATTCTTTTTTGACTTTAAGTTCTTTTAAATTTAGTAACACTCTTAAGTCCCCCAGATATCACCCTGAAATGGGTCCATTTAATGCTTGAATTATGGTAACAATCAGCTAGATTATTGACATCATTCTTCAGGCTCAAGTTGGATCTTGCAAGTAGACTTGTCTCCCTGACCTCCCATTTACCACGTCACTCTGGGTAAAAGCCTGGCATGACCTTCAGTTGCAGGTGTAGAGCCTCTCAACTCCCACCTGGCTCTCAAGGCCCTTGGTGCTTGCTCTCCCCTGTGGAGCATTGTTCTCTGCTATCCTGAGTTTACTTTCCTTCCAGCTAAGCCTGTTCTCTGGAAGTCCTCCATGCTCACTTGCTCTGGTACCTTTGATTACCGTGCTCTGGTTCCTGGTGAATTTTGTCGTTTAAGGTTTTATTCAAAGTCCATTACCTGTGTGAAAACTTTGACCATCTCTTCCACTTGACTGCTTTCTCTCAGAACTTTCAATTTATATCTCACAGTCCTAGACCTGATTACATATTCTTTTGTATGCTTTTTTTTTTTTTAACTATTGAATCTGCAAGTCTGATTTATTTTCCTTGTTTCCAGCCAGGTTTCTGGAGGGAAAGCAATGTATCTAATACTTCCAGTGCTGTGTGCACATAGTCAAGATTTAAAAATTGACTGCTGTGGAGTTTAACAGAGAAGAAATAATTTTTTACAGTCTTGCGGAAGAGACAGTAAGTACACATGATATATTACTATAAATTGATAAGTCCTATGAAGGATGAAACAGTGTGCTCTGAGAGAATGAAGGCATGGGATGGGACGAGGCTGACGTATGTGTTGTTGAAAGTTTCAGGGAAGGCCTCTGAAGTGACATGTAAACTGCGATCTAAAGGATCAGCAGGCATTAAACAGGTGACTGGTTAAGGGAGGAATATTCCAGGCAGATAGAACAGTGCAAGAGAAGACCTGAAGACCTGGAGGAAGGAGTGTGGCTAGAAGACAGGGAGCAGCTGGGATGAAGGGGTGGGCAGGGCCTGTGCACTTGTGACCTTGGAGGCCCTGGTAAGACGTGTATACGGTGCTAAGTTCTGTGCGAAGCCAGTGGAGCAACGGAGCGGTACGATCTGATCTACCCAGTGTCACTGGGACTGCTCTTTGCAGAGGGCTGAAAGTGGAGTAGGATCTGTGCTTCCACTTTCGATCTCTGCTCTAGGTTTTCCTTTTTAATTGATACAAAATTGAACATAGTTGTCTGACTTTTTTTAAAGCAACATATAAAAATCTCAAAACTTCAGACACATTGGTATAATATGAAATGACGTCATTAATAATAGTTTGTTTATCCTATTTTTTCTGTGTATTCTATATATGCATATTACAAATATATGTGTTAAAATTTATGAGATTATTCTGAATGTGTTTTTCAACTGACTATTTCATGCAGTATGTCTTAGAGATCTTTGTCATGTCGTATTAACTCCCACTAAAAGGACCTCTTTTCTCATTATGTCAGCATTTTCTTCTAATATTACACACTCATTTTTCATAATATTTTAAGTATTTTTTTAAGATTTTTTTATTTTTTTTCCTTTTTCTCCCCAAAGCCCCCCAGTACATAGCTGTATATTCTGCATTGTGGGTCCTTCTAGTTGTGGCATGTGGGACGCTGCCTCAGCGTGGTTTGATGAGCAGTGCCATGTCCGCACCCAGGATTCGAACCGACGAAACACTGGGCCACCTGCAGCAGAGCGCGCAAACTTAGCCACTTGGCCACGGGGCCAGCCCCCTATTTTAAATATTTTTTTTAAATAATATCACAAAGATTCATTACTACTTATAAAACTTACCGTTAATGGAATTCCTGCCCCGCTGACCTGCACAGACCTGTCATTTCTGCAGCCATTCCCGGGTAGCGTGCAGCCAGATGGGGAATTAGTGTCCTTGGCCATCTAATAATTTTGGCACACCGCATGATTTAACTGCTCCAAACTGCACTGTTTTTGTTTTATTGTTTTTTCCTTTTTCTATTTGCCGTTACTTTTCAACTTTGTAAACAAAGTAATGCATTCACCTAGATAAAGAAATTGTACTAAAAGGCTTATAAGCAAAACCAGTTTCCCTGCTCTGCTGCTCCTCATGTCCACAGTGTGGCTCCTCAGAGGCACTCAGTTTCAGTCCTTTCAGCTTTCCTTACTGGGTTTGTGTCCATATTTCCAAATAATACACATATGCAGCTACTTGTTTTCTTTTTTTAAAGAATAAATGCATTAGTTAAAAAAAGCATAAAAAGGTAGACAGTGTTACTTGTCAATTATACCTAAATAAAGCTGGAAAAAAATGTACAATGAGGATTTTGGACATGCTGAAGAAAGGTAGAAAATAAATTATCCGTGAGTAGCAAATAAAAGTAAGATTCCCAAATGTACTAAATGTTTTCAAATTATTAAAGTTATATTGCAAAAATAAAAACAAACAAAAAGGTGCACAGTGAGAACTTTCTTTCATGTCCCTAACTCCACTCTACCCAGGTTCTCGTCGTTTGCTGTCACAAATCGTCTGCAGTGAGTAAATCTCATGCAAATATCATTTCACAGCTGTGTCTGGAAATCTGAGGAATGCAGCCCCCTGCTGGAACGCTGAGTGCATACATTGGTGATTTTGATAGATAATTGCCAAAATGTCCTTCTTCGGGGGTGATGCCAGTTTACACTGACAAGCAGGTGTGTCTTCAGGCTTTGGGTTTTTGCCAGCGTAACAGGTGGCAAATGGCACCTCAGTATAATTCTAATCTGAATTTATTATATTATGATATACTGCTATTTTTCAATTTATCAATACTTGATATTTTCTGTTGACTTCTTTATATCATAGATGAGCATTTAGCTCTTTTACGTTACATCCCCTAACATGCTCATCCTTTCAAGAATTTATGTCAGAGTCACGCCAGTGATTAATGCTTACATTGCTTTGACTTCGTAATTCTTGTTCCTGCAGAGTCAAGTAGTATACTATGATTACTGTGCCTTTTTTTCTTTTCCTAAAGTCAATACTTGCTTTTTTAAATATGTTTTATTTGGGGAGATTTTCATTCCATACTATTTTATAAAGTTTTGGTTAATTATTATTGTTTTCTTTTATGTATCAACAATTGATTCAACTTTATTGTCTGTTTGATTGACTCCTTGGCTCACTTGTTTCTTGTATCACGTATCAGCTTTTTCTTAAAGAATTTTTAAAATTTTGCTACAGTACATTCCTGAGTAATTGTTTAAGTAATTGTTTAAATCCTTTCTTGTCTGAAAAGATGTCTATTTATTCCTCCCAGTGAAATGATTGATTGGCTGTGTATAGAATAGAATGCGAATTTCACGATCACTTTTCCTCCAAAATTAGAAGATATTGCTCAGTTATCTTCAGGTATCCAGTATTGCTGATTAGTAGTTCAGTGTCAATATTATTCTCATTTATTTGCACATAACCTAGCGTTTCTGTCTGAGTGGTTTTAGCATTTTCTGGGGTTTTTTTTGCTTGAAGTCCTGAGGTTGTACGTACAATAGACAGATGGAAAGATAAAAGTAAAAGTCCATCTTCTAGGAGATCTGTGAATATTGTGAAGATAGAATGAAGGGAAAGAAATAACAGAAAAAAAGTAATTTTAAAAAATTTTGCTACAGTACCTCTATGAATAATAAATACTATTAATTAAAATATTACTAAATAAAAATTACTAAAGACTTAACCCTTTAGCTTAACCTGTGAGCTGAGTCGCTTAAGCTTTTCAGCCTTGGTTTCCCCTTGTGTCAGATGGGTGTCTTAATAGTTTACATCAAATCGTGCCACCAGTGCCTGAGTGCTCCCATGGGCACAGCAGGTCTTAATTGTTAAGATTATCATCTTTTTCGATCTTTTTGTTAATTTAGAATAATTCTGATTATTTTTCATAACAACTTGTCCATATTTTATTATTGTGTTGTTTTTCTAGATGTGATATCCTCTCAGATTTCTCTGGACTTTTAATTATGTACCTTTTAAATTCTGTTTCCTCTGTTCACTTGAGTTTGTGCCACTCTTTATTGATGTTTCTCCGGGTTTTTTTGGTCTGCTTATATTTTTTTATTGTCTCATTTTTTTTCGAAAGTCTTATGTTCACACTGTGACACTGGAGTGTTCCTCCTCAGCTGATGCCCGACCCTCTTTGGTGCATGCATGTTCTACCCATAGGGGGCGCTTCTGCTGACTGGACTTGGGATGGATATAACAAGAATCCAGATGGTGGTGGTGTAGACCCCTTTTTTGAGGTTGCCACTTCAGGCCAGTAAGTTATCTGAGGCGTGCCCTGCTTTGATCTCCAGCTCTGGGGTGTCTCCCTTATCAGAAATCCCACTGCAGGGGTTACCTGGAGGCTTTACCCTGGGCACATGTGGAGTCCACCGCTTCTTTTTGTACCTTAATCAACACTGTCGTTGTTGCAGGCCCATCATTACCTTAACTTCTGCTTCTCTCTTCAGCCCAGCTAATACTCTGAGGAGTCTTTCTTTCTTTAGCAGATCATTTATTCTGTTCTTGAGGCTTTGTATGGGGCCACTTCTGTTAGCCACCCAATATTTGATTTTTTGTGGGAAGAAGGTGGTTGGGAGAGTGTTGGTGCTAACAGCAACAACTCATCCTGCCGTTTGAAATGCCTAACGTGAACACAAAGCTGAATTTCCAAGATAAACCTTTCTTACTTTATCATTGTTGATTCTGAGTTTGGAATTTGAATTTCCAGGACTTCCTGAGAAGACTTCTTACTCTTTCAAAGTCTTCTGTACATGATTTGAGGTGTTGCATTTTTTTCTAGTTTCTCTGTCATCATAATCCATCTACTCTTTATCATCTAGGAGTTCCTCAGCATTTTTGTTCTGCTGATGGAAACCTTTCTTTTTTCCCAAGACTATTACAGATTGCTTTTTTGTCATTTCAGTGTAATGTTCACTCTACTTGTTTTGACCAACATATATACTATTAAGCGTAAGCTCTGTATTCCTAGCACGGTTCTGACTCAGGCGTTCCAGACTCATATATCTCACTGCTTACTGAACAGTGCAAGACTCTTCCAGGAGCACCACAAATTAAACCAGACAGATTTTGAGTTGGTCATCTGTCCTCCTTTCCCACTCCAGCCTTTTCCTCTTGCTTTCCCTGTCTTCTTGTGCAGCACCTCCATCCCCCGTCACTCACACAGGGAACTTGGGAATCGTGCTTGATGCCTTCTTTCCCTTCTAGGCTTAGTTAGTCGTCACGTGATGTAGAATGTCTCTCCCATTCTTTCCATAACCACCAGCCTTATCACCCTTCTTCTGATTTGCTACAGCAGTTGTCTCTCTACCTAAAGTCTTGCCTATTTCTGATGCTATTTATAATCATGAAGTCAGTCATTCACTCCCATTTGAAATCCTTCAGTAGCCTGAAATCCCTGAGGGTTTTATCCGTAACTCCTTAATAGTACACACCAAGCCCTTTGTTCTGGCTCCTGCTTCCTCTCCAGGGCACACTCTTTACCCCTGGTACCTGTTTTATATCCTTCATAAGAAGCTGCCTACACTCTTCCTGAATGTGTCATATTTTCTCTCCACATTTCACTTTATTTTTTTCCTTACATTTTCTCCCAGAAATCTTCCCCCAGACCCCAAGGTTTGGGTCAAATGCCCCTCGTCTGTGCTTTCAGGACTGGTTGTGCATGCATCTACCATAGCACTTACGTGGTCTCATCATTATTGCTATACTTTTCTTTCTTCCCAATAGGCTCTCGCTTGTTAAGCAAAAGGATTTTTTTATTTTCTTCCTTGTATCCCTAGCACCTATTAAAGTGGATTACCAATTAAATGCAAATTTAATTAAAATAAAATGAAGTAAAGTGAAATGAAATGTTATTTGTGGCAAGGATGTGGGATTCATAGGCTTCTGCAGGGTTAGGGGAGGAATGCTTTCGTTGGCCATGCTTAAAAGCAGAGAAAAGATTTCTGTCTTGTGTAGTCAGACTTCCTCTCTTTCCAACATTAACCCAAAGGACGTGACTATGAGGATAAGACTGAACTTTTTCCTAGTTACTAAATCTTCAGGCCTTAGGCACTCCAGTTTGAAATCTTGACATCTACCCTTTGTTTGTTCTTATCACTGAATTCTTTTTGTTCCCTAGGAGACCTGAGTGAAAATTCTGTGGAGAATCTTCAAGAGAAAGGACTAAGGGATCTGTTACATGAAGAGCTTTCCTGCTGGCTAATTTTGGGAGAGAGAGCCAATGCAATAACTGGGAGTCACGATTCTATTGGGACTCTTCAAGGGGAAGTATGCAAGAGCCCTGAACTAGATCTTTCCCCATGTCAAAAGTGGGGAGAAGCTTCTTCTCATATTGCCAGAAACAAGAGCCATATGGTGACTCTTCAAAGTAATGGTTTCAAAAACATAGAAAGTGAAGAATAGTTGTCTTTGAAAGTTCCAGGCCACGTGGCCACACTGGACTCCCCAGCGATGTTCTGTAAGAATAAGGCCCAGGATCCTCAGGAAAGCAAAAGTCTGTTTGTAACTGAAGAAAGCACTGAGAGAAGAGTGACAGAGGGGAATAGTCCTCCGAGGGACCGTTGTTCAGAGAACCTTCAGATTAAGCTTGTGTCTGATGTAACAGAACTGGTCCCACCATTGTTCAGTGGTGAGGCAATCTGCCAGAATGGCCAGTTGAAAGCATCCTTGGATCCCTTCGACTGTAACCACAAAGAGGTTTGTGGTTGGAAATCACAGGTGGCCAGTCGTAGTCATCAGAGAGCTCACACAGAAGAGAAACCCTGTAACTGTTATGACTGTGGGAAAATATTGAGCTCTAGCTCAGATGGCCATCCACGTGAGAAAATCCACACTGCAGAGAAACGCTATAGATGTAGTCGGTGTGGTGAGGACTTCAGTGAGAGCTCGGCGCTGCTGCTTCATCAGAGAGACCACACAGCAGAGAAGCCCTACAAATGTGAGCAGTGCGGGAAGGGCTTCACCAGGAGCTCGAGTCTCCTCATCCATCGGGCAGTCCACACGGATGAGAAACCTTACAAGTGTGACAAGTGTGGGAAGGGCTTCACGAGGAGTTCAAGTCTGCTCATTCATCACGCAGTCCATACAGGCGAGAAACCTTATAAATGTGACAGGTGTGGGAAGGGCTTTAGTCAGAGCTCCAAACTGCACATCCACCAGCGCGTGCACACTGGCGAGAAGCCCTATGAGTGTGGTGAGTGTGGGATGAGCTTCAGTCAGCGCTCTAACCTGCACATCCATCAGCGAGTCCACACGGGAGAGAGGCCCTACAAATGTGGAGAGTGCGGGAAGGGCTTCAGTCAGAGTTCAAACCTTCACATCCACCGGTGCATACACACAGGCGAGAAGCCCTACCAGTGCTATGAGTGTGGGAAGGGCTTCAGCCAGAGCTCTGACCTCCGCATCCATCTCAGGGTCCACACTGGAGAGAAGCCCTATCACTGCGGCAAGTGTGGGAAGGGCTTCAGCCAGAGCTCCAAACTCCTCATCCACCAGAGAGTGCACACTGGAGAGAAGCCTTATGAGTGCAGCAAGTGTGGGAAGGGCTTCAGCCAGAGCTCCAACCTCCACATCCACCAGCGGGTTCACAGGAAAGAGCCCCGCTAAACCAGGTCTCAGTCTCAGTGCTCGTGTTTAAAGACGTAAATATGTTTAACATCACTCTTACCTTTGTATTCTATGAAGGAGAGAGGTAGTAAGAGTTATTCCGATATGTTCCCTCACTGAAAATCACTCGTTCATTTTGAGTATTTAAGTACCAAGCGCTTTGTTGTGCTATCCCATGAGTTCATTGTTCCGGTTCCTGAGATGCGTGGAATGAAACTGTCTGTCCTTTGCGGTTCAGCCAGTGCTATTAGAACTGCATGTCCTACCCAGCGTTTATAACTGCAAGAACTTTACATTTGTCCAAGCGGAACATGTTTCCCTTTGTTCACGATCTCTTGGAAATTGGAACTCTCGTTTCTCTTCAAGTTGTGTGCCTTGTGTTTTTCATCTTTCCTTCCAGCTCTGAGGCGCCCTGTCTAAACTACGGTTGTACAATATGTTAGTTCTAGGCTGAGGGGGTTGTTGGAGGTCCAGTGGACCTGGAAATGTGTTGTGTTTATTGCAAAAATGTACAGCAGTCTGTGGCCGTACAACAAGAAGGTGGAGAAGAGCTGCTTGTGCAGCACACCCCATACGCCACGTTACAGGGTGTTGAACCCCCTCCCCCCGCCTCCACCAACGCAGCTGCTCAGGATCACGAGTAGCTCTTGTCCCTGGGTGCAGCTAGTCCTTTAGGATTCTTCTGAATCTCACCCCCTCAGTTGACTCCCCTGCAAACTACAGCCAAGTAGGGTACGTCCACCATGTTGAAACATGTCAAATGAAGTCGAAATAGATTTAAATGTATTCAGTTCTCCTCTGAACACTTCCTTCCCTTGTTTCCTTAATTTTCTTCACCACTTATGTTCTATTCTAAGCAAAACAAAGGAGTCAAGAGAGAAAGGTTCTGATATTTCTCTCTTCTGGTTTATCCCTTGTTTTAATATTTGATGTACCCCCCAAAAATCATTTGTTTTTGCAGCATCCCCAGCCACTTTACACGTCACCATAGACATCTAACTTATATTTACAAATTATTTTTATATTTAGCTAAAAGAACTTCATATAAAAATAGCTATTTAAAAATTTTTTAACTATATTTGGAGAGTAGGTTTGGGAAGATCAGGCTTTAAATATTCACTGTATCACATATAATTCACTTGTGATGTGGGTGGGATTGCGTGTGGAGCTAGGACACCTCAAAGAGTTAGGCATTCATCCCCTAGGAGTCAATCCAAGAGGCTCGTGTAACAGGTGAGAGTAGAAAAGGGATTGCAAACATAACTGAATCAGAAGTTACTACACAATGAGCTCCTAATTGCAGCCCTGATTCTCTAAACTGGTTAGTGATCCCTCAGGCAGTGCTCAAGAGGCTGCCCAGTGATCCCTCAGGCAGTGCTCAAGAGGCTGCCCAGTGATCTAGATCCCAGTTCTTCCCCAATGACTAGTATCCATATATGAAAAATGCCAGGTAAGGAAATATGGATGCCCAATTTATTAGCTTGAGAAGGTGGGGTTGTAACTGATATATCCACATCAGAGGTAGCCTGAAGCAGTTGACAGGACATAGGTGACAGTGAAGTATACACTGATTTAGGGGAAACAGAGCTCATAACTAATAAGGAATGAAGGAGGGTGACAGATTAAGACATTCGCCCTCCTTCAAGAGATAGTCCAGACTATCTGACTCTAACCCTGAGCAGTCCATAGGGAATGATTAGGGTAGTGACTGAGCATCTGCCCGTTGGCATTACTAAGACCCTTCACTTGTTCAGATACCATAAGGCATCATCACAAGTGATGTGACTGTGTCAGTGATCTCTGAAATGATGAATGCCTCCCAGTTCCTCCTGCCCTCATGTTTGTCACATATGTTTTCTATTAGCTGACGTATATAATCTAACTGGGATTTGGAGCCAAGTATGATCACAAGAACCAGATAGAGTAGGACCAGAGGGTAGGTCTGAAATCAACATCTCAAATGGGTGTAAAATGGCCCGTTTTTCCAAATTTTTATACATACCTTAAGTAATCAATGTTTTTAACTATGTTTAGCTTTTACTGTTCTCTATTAAGCATTACCTTCCTTAATACAACTGAAATGTGATCAGAGTCCTTGAGGAGCATTTCGCTGGTTATGGGAAGGAAGTTTGGGGAAACCAATAAGTTAGAAGAAGAAGGACTTGTGCACAAAAATGCAGAAGAACAATGGAGGATATGTCACATTTCATCAGATCTCAAGATGTCTTGGGCTGTAAAAAGAAAACACTTCGTTAATTTTTAAGACACACAAATTTCAGAGATATGAAAATGGAAAAAAAGATGTGTCTTAGGATTTTTGAAAAATGGTTCCCATCAGAGTTCAAGGGTTGCCCTAGGCTTGATGCTTTACCAGTACTTGTTGATTTGAACAAGGACCTTTGGATAGTCTCAGTAACCATCAATTGTATTCAGTTGAAAATTCTATCACTAACTTAGCAAAGGATCTAGGTTTCAGGTTATTATTTGTTGAGTACTTGAGACAAGCTTTTACAATTCTTAAAATTCTTACCTATTCAGTGGGTGCTGTTTGCTTTCTGTATGGATTGTTTGATATCTTAAGGTCAAAATACTGGTGAATATGTGATCACTACTTGTAGTCACAGTTCCAAATTAGAATCTTTTTAATCCTTACTTCTCCATCCCTGACCCTGACAGCCAGATTTAAGGGACAGAAACGTGGAGTGTCCCATGGCCTTTCTCATTGTACTTTCATTGGTGAGAAAAGGTGGTAACTGAGCATGGAGTGCAAGGCTGAACCATAGGCAGTGAAAGCAAGGGGAAGTCCAAAGCAACATGCCCAAAGTAGCTGCCAGAGTAAAAGTGGCATTGCGTTGGTAGGTTAAGTAGGCTCAAGATATAGAGCTGGGGAAAGCTAATAGATAGGGAACATGGGGCAACTGATCAGCAGGGGCTACAGAAATCATGTCAGGACTTGGTCAACTAAGCAAAATAGCAGAGAAAGGACTATAAAGTGCTTTTGTTAAACATGTCTGATCTCCTGGGTAGCGTTAAAATGCTAGAAAAGAAACTTTTTAAATTTATAAAACCACAGCAATAGAACAGGAGAAACACCATCAGCAAATAAGAGATCTCAAAAAAAATTTGAAAGATGGAAGGAGGATAGCTATTGTATCAGAGCAGAAGCAGACCATTTTTCCTGTTTGCACATGAGGATAAGGACAAGAAGGAACCAGTTGGTTCCAAGCTCAGAGATGCCCAATGAGGATAGGACTGAGACGTGAAGGGAAAGTAGTGAAATTAATGGCCAGTTGTATATGGAACGTTCCCCTCATCCCATACATATGTGCACCCTCCTCCCCAACCCCTGTGCATTGTTAACCAGAGGTTTACCCTCCAGCAAGAGGTGGGAAGTTTCTTCTCTGCAGAAATTGGCCCCAAGGGAGAGACCTGTATTCTGGCATTTGGGAATCCAACAGCAAAGCAGCTCTCTTCAGCTCCACTACTAAAACAGAGCTTCAAGATTTGTGCAATAAAAACTGATGAAGTTGAAATAGATATAGGCAAATTTTCAATTAGACATTTCAACACTTAAGTAACTGATAGCACAAATGGGTAGAAAATCAGCAAGGAAATAAGACTATCAATTAACTTGATTAGTTGATATTTATAGAACACTCCACTCAACAACAGCATAATACATATTCTTTTCAAGTTCACATATTATGGGCTATAAAACAAGTTTCAAAAGATTGAAAAGAATGGAAATCATATAAGGTATGTTCTATAACCAGAACAGAATTAAATAAGAAATCACTAATAAGAATATCTGAAGAATCCCCAAGTATGTGGAAATAAAACAACATACTCAAATGAGCCACGAGTTAAAGAGGAACAAGGAAAATTTGAAAATATTTTGAACTGAACGAATATATCAAAATTTGGAGGAGGCAGTTAAAGCAGTATGGAATTTTTACATTATGCCAATAAATTCGACAACTTAGATGAAATGAGAAAAGTCCTTGAAAAGGCACAAATTACCAAAACTCACTCAAGAAGAAAGAAAAAACTTGAATAGCCTTATTAAATAAATTGAATTTGTAGCTGACAAACTTCCTACACAAAAAAAGTACAGGCCCAGATGGCACAACGAATTCTACCAAGCATTTAAGGAAGATACAATTCTACACAAGCTCTTCTGGGAAGAAACACTTTCCAACTCATTTTATGAGCCAACAACCACACACCAAAGCCAGACAAAGACATCATGAGAAAGGGAAATCATAGATCAGTCTCTCTCAACATAGATGCAAAAATTCTTTTTAAAAAATGGCACATTGAAACAGCGATCTATAAAAAGATAGTAGTACATCATGGTCAAGTGGAGTTTATCTTAGAAATGAAAGGTTTTAGCATGCAAAATCAATGTATTTCATCATATTAACATACTAAAAGGAAAACCATTTAATCTTTTTTAAATGTAGAAAAAGAATTTGAAAAAATTCAACACTCATTCATGATTAAAAACTCTCAATTGATTAGGAATTAAAGGGACCATCCTCAGTCTAATAAAGGGCATCTATGGAAGAACCTACATCTGAGATCATACTTAATGGTGAAATAAAGAGCACTTTCCCCCTAAGATTGGGAACAAGGCAAAGGTGTCTACTCACCACTTGTAGTCAACATTGTCTCAGATGTTCTAGCCAGTGCAACAAGGCACTAAAAGGAAACAGGGTAGGGGGCCCACCCGGAGTCCCAGCATGCACCATGCCCAGCATGCACTGGGTTTGGGGCAATCAGGTTGGGCCTGAGGGCCAGGGCAGAGCAGGACCAAGAAGGGTTACTCAAGCTGGCTCTGTAGAGAAGAGACAGACCCAGACACATGAAAAGAGAATGCCGTTTGACAGCAGAAAAAGAAATTGAAGCTATGCTGCTGCAAGCCAAAGAACACCAAGGACTGACAGCCAGAAGCTACGAGAAAAGCGTGGAACCGATTCCCCCGTGGAGCCTTCAGAGAGAGTGTGGTCCTGCCGACACCTTGATTTCAGACTTCCAGCTGCAGAACTGTGAGAGAATAAATGTCTATTGTTTTATGTCTCCCTATTTGTGGTACTTTGTTACAGCAGCCCTAGGAAACTACTACATAGACCTTCAAAGTGGCCCTGGGACAACTGACTTTTCCATTTGGAAGAAAAATTAAGGTAGATCCCTACTTTATGCCCTAAAAATATTACATTCCAGGTAAATTAAAAATCTAAACATGAAAAGCAAAAGTTCAGCCTTGGTAGAAAATATATCTTTGTAAACTTGGTGTAGAAAATAATTTCTTCAACAAAACTCAAAAAGCAAAAAAGCCTAAGAAAAGATCGATATATTTGCATCACTTGAAAACTTCTGTGCAATATAAGAAAGCATAAATAAAATTAAATGATAAGCCAAAGATTAGGAAAAAGTATTTGTAACCAAATAATAAATATACAAATCATATAAGGAAATCCTAGGACTGAAAGGACAAGTGATCCAATAAAAATATAGTCATGCACCACATAACATTTTGGTCAACAACAGACTGCATATGCGACTGTGGTCCCATAAGATTAGTACTGTATAGCCTAGCTGTGTAGTAGGCTGTCCCATCTAGGTTTGTGAAAGTACACTCCAGGATGTTCACACAACAAAGAAATCGCCTAATGACATATCTCAGAATGTATCCCCATCATTAAGCAATGCATGACTGTACAGGCAAAGGATATGAACAGTCATCTCACAGAACTGAAAACAAATAGCCAGTGAATAAAAGAATGGATTAAAAATTGTGACTTGCTTAGACAATGGAACACTATACAAAATTAAAATAAATCGGTTCTATATATATCAACATGGACAGATCTCAAAATGTTAAATAAAAATCCAAGTTGCAGTATGATACATTTGTGTGTAAAAGACAAAGCAACACCCCATATTATTTATGGATACATATGTGTATTAAAAAATTTCCAAACATGAACTGAAAAGTTACCACATTCATCATAATATTTGCCTCTAGGGAGGAGAACAGAACTGAGTATAAGAACAAGATTGAAGATGGGAACTTGTTTCACCTATCATACCCCGTTTATTTCACTAAAAGAAAATTTGAAGAAACAACGTTAAATTTTTTAAATCAATGGTGAATACTAGGATGCTCGTTATATTTTCTGGATCTTTTAAACTTCTGAAAATTAAAGTAATAATGAAAAAGATACAGAATTTGAAAGAAGACATAAAACTATTTGCTGTGACATTATGTAGAAAAGCATAAGAAATCTATGAAAATATTTTTAGAACTAATAAATGAATTTAGCAAGGTCACAGGATATGAGCTCACTATATTAGCAATAATTAAAAGTTGAAATTAATAAAAGAATACCATTTACAATGCATCAAAAACATGAAATGTTTTTAGGGATAAAATTATCAGAATTATCGTAAAACGACAAAACGATGCTGAGAGAAATTGAAGTCCTAAATAAGCAGAAAGATACACCATATTCTTGAAATATAAAACTTAAGGACATAGAAAGTCAAAACAATTTTTTAAAAGAATAAAAAAGTTAAGACCTTTTTCCAAAACTAACTGTAGAGCTTCAGTAAATCAAGATAGTACGGTATTGGAATTAGGATAGACATATAGAAAAATGGAACAGAATTAGGCCCACCCACATATTCTCAATTGCTTTTCAACAAAGATGCAAAGATATTTCAATGAGGAAAAGATACTGTTTTCAACACACGGTGCTAGAACAATTGAGTAACTGTATGGAAAAAAATGAACAATATAAACATAAGCACAAAACCCATAAACTGCCCAGAAGGAAACCTGTTAGAATACAAAAAAACACAAACCATTGAAGGGAAAATTGGTAAGTTGGACTTCATCAATTTTAAAACTTCTGCTCTTTGAAATTTCATATGAAAAAAATGATGGTTATGGACTGGGAGAAAATATGTGCAGAGTATATATCTGTAAACGAGGACTTGCACCCAAAGTATATAAAGAACTCTTACAGCCCAATAATAATAATAAAAAAAAATCTGGTTAAAAAGTGAACAAAAGATTTGAATGGGCACTTCATTAAAGAAGATATACAAATGGCCGGTAAGCACATGAAAGAATGTTGAATAGCGCTAACCATTTTTGTTTTGTTAGTGCCGTGGAGTCGGTTCCGAATCTTGGCGGCCCTGTGTACAGCAGAGCTGAACCCAACCCCGTCTTTTTGCACCGTCCTCCACCTTCCAGTGCTATATCGGACAATGCTCTGCTGCTATGCATAGGGTTTTCATGGCCAATTTTTCAGGAGTAGGTGACCATGTCCTTACTCCTAGTCTCTCTAGTCTGGAAGCTCCACTGAAACCTGTCCACCATGGATGACCCTGCTGGTATTTGAAATCATGGTGGCATAGCTTTCAGCATCACAGCAACACATAGCTGCCACAGTATGACAACAGACAGATGGGTGGTGTGGTTCCCTGACTAGGAAATAAACCACGGCTGCTGGGGGTGGGAGCGCTGAATCTTAACCACTAGACCACCAGCGCTGGCTCATTAATCATTAGAGAAGTGCAAATTGAAGCCATAATGAGATACCACTACACACCTAGAATAGCTAAATTTAAAAGGGATAAAATTACCAAGTGTTGGCAAAAACACGAAGTTGCCAGCAGAAATGCAAAGTAGCCATTTGGAAAATAATTTGGCTGTTCTTATAAAATAAGATATATACTTACCACAGCCTGGCTATCCCACTCCTAGGCGTTTACCAAAGAGTAGTGAAGACATGCTCATCCAAAGTCTTTTTGTCAATGTTCATAGCAGGTCTATACATCATAGGCAGAATATTCATAATGGAAACAATCTAAACATCCATCAACAGACGAATGAGTAGACAATTTGTCGAATATCCACACAATAGAATACTTTTTCAGCAGTAAAAATAAACAAACTCCTGATACCACAACAGGGATGAATCTCAAAAGCATTATGTTAAGTGAAAGAAATCAGACTCAAAATGCTACATGGTGTATAGGAAATTCTAGAAAAGGCAAATCTACGAGAGGAAGCAGTCCACGGCTTGTTAAGAGGAGAGAGGTGACTGACTGTAAAGTAGCATGAGGAATGGAAATGTTGTCTCAGTTAAGGTGGCAGGTAAATGACTGCATTCATAGAACTATTTACATAAAGTGCATAGAGTTTATTGTATATAAGTTGTACATTGTGTATAAATATAAATCAATAAAATGAATTGAAACATATGCATATGCAAACATACACACCAGTGCACATCATTTGTGTGTGTGTGTGGTAAGAACACTTAACATGAAATTTATCCTCTTAACAAATTTTTTTTTTTGTCTGTATCCTGCCTGTGATTTTTTTTTTATTAATGTTATGATAGATTACAACCTTGTGAGATTTCAGTTGTACATTTTTGTTAGTCATGTTGTGGGTACACCACTTCCCCCTTTGTGCCCTCCCCCCACCCCCCCTTTTCCCTGGTAACCACCGATCAGATCTCCTTATCAATATACTAACTTCCACCTATGAGTGGAGTCATATAGAGTTCGTCTTTCTCTGACTGGCTTATTTCACTTAACATATACCCTCGAGGTCCATCCATGTTGCTGTGAATGGGCCAATTTTGTCTTTTTTTATGGCTGAGTAGTATTCCATTGTGTATATATACCACATCTTCTTTATCCAATCATCAGTTTCTGGGCATGTAGGTTGGTTCCACGTCTTGGCTATTGTAAATAATGCTGCGATGAACATAGGGGTGCAACGGACTCTTGAGATTTCTGATTTCAGGTTCTTAGGATAGATACCCAGTAATGGGATGGCTGGGTCATAGGGTATTTCTGTTTTTAACTTTTTGAGAAATCTCCATACTGTTTTCCATAGTGGCTGTACCAGTTTGCATTCCCACCAACAGTGTATGAGGGTTCCTTTTTCTCCACAACCCCTCCAACATTTGTCGCTCTTGGTTTTGGATGTTTTTGCCAATCTAACGGGTGTAAGGTGATATCTTAGTGTAGTTTTGATTTGCATTTCCCTGATGATTAGCGATGATGAACATCTTTTCATGTGTCTATTGGCCATATTCATATCTTCTTTTGAGAAATGTCTGTTCATGTCCTCTGCCCATTTTTTGCTCAGGTTGTTTGTTTTTTTGTTGTTAAGCAGTGTGAGTTCTTTGTATATTATGGAGATTAACCCTTTGTCAGATAAGTGGCTTGTAAATATTTTTTCCCAATTAGTGAGCTGTTTTTTTGTTTCAATCCTGTTTTCCCTTGCCTTGAAGAAGCTCTTTAGTCTGATGAAGTCCCATTTGTTTATTCTTTCTATTGTTTCCCTCAACTGAGGAGTTATAGTGTCCGAAAAGATTCTTTTGAAACTGATGTCAAAGAGTGTACTGCCTATATTCTCTTCCAAAAGACTTATTGTCTCAGGCCTAACCTTTAGGTCTTTGATCCATTTTGAGTTTATTTTGGTGTGTGGTGAAAAAGAATGGTCAATTTTCAATCTTTTGCATGTGGCTGTCCAGTTTTCCCAGCACCATTTGTTGAAGAGACTTTCTTTTCTCCATTGTAGGCCCTCTGCTCCTTTGTCGAAGATTACCTCTCCATAGATGTGTGGTTTTATCTCTGGGCTTTCAATTCTGTTCCATTGATCTGTGGACCTGTTTTTGTACCAGTACCATGCTGTTTTGATCACTGTAGCTTTGTAGTATGTTTTGAAATCGGGGATTGTGATTCCGCCGGCTTTGTTTTTCTTGCTTAGGATTGCTTTAGCAATTCGGGGTCTTTTGTTGCCCCATATGAATTTTAGGATTGTTTGTTCAATTTCTGTGAAGAATGTTCTTGGGATTCTGATTGGGATAGCATTGAATCTGTAGATTGCTTTAGGTAGTATGGACATTTTAACTATGTTTATTCTTCCAATCCATGTGCATGGAATGTCTTTCCATCTCTTTATGTCATCGTCAATTTCTTTCAAGAAAGTCTTGTAGTTTTCATTGTATAGCTCCTTCACTTCCTTGGTTAAGTTTATCCCAAGGTATTTTATTCTTTTCGTTGCGATTGTGAATGGGATTGAGTTCTTGAGTTCTTTTTCTGTTAGTTCATTGTTAGTGTATAGAAATGCTACTGATTTATGCACGTTAATTTTATACCCTGCTACTTTGCTGTAGTTGTTGATTATTTCTAATAGTTTGTCTATGGATTCTTTGGGGTTTTCTGTATATAAGATCATGTCATCTGCAAACAGCGAGAGTTTTACTTCTTTGTTACCTATTTGGATTCCTTTTATTTCTTTTTCCTGCCGAATTGCTCTGGCCAGCACCTCCAGTACTATGTTGAATAGGAGTGGTGAAAGTGGGCACCCGTGTCTTGTTCCTGTCCTCAGGGGGATGGCTTTCAGTTTTTGTCCATTGAGTATGATGTTGGCTGTGGGTCTGTCATATATGGCCTTTATTATGTTGAGGTACTTTCCTTCTATACCCATTTTATTGAGGGTTTTTATCATAAATGGATGTTGGATCTTGTCGAATGCTTTCTCTGCATCTATGGAGATGATCATGTGGTTTTTGTTTCTCATTTTGTTAATGTAGTGTATCACGTTGATTGACTTGCGGATGTTGAACCATCCCTGTGTCCCTGGTATAAATCCCACTTGATCATGGTGTATAATCTTTTTGATGTATTGCTGTATTCGGTTTGCCAAAATTTTGTTGAGGATTTTTGCATCTATGTTCATCAGTGATATCGGCCTGTAGTTCTCCTTCTTTGTGTTGTCCTTGTCAGGTTTGGGGATCAGAGTGATGTTGGCTTCATAGAATGTGTTAGGGAGTACTCCATCTTTCTCAATTTTCTGGGACAGTTTGAGAAGAATAGGTATTAAGTCTTCTTTGAATGTTTGGTAGAATTCTCCAGAGAAGCCGTCTGGTCCTGGACTCTTATTTTTGGGGAGGTTTTTGATTACCGTTTCTATTTCCTTACTTGTGATTGGCCTATTCAGATTCTCCATTTCTTCCTGATTCAGTTTGGGGAGATTGTAGGAGTCTAGGAATTTGTCCATTTCTTCCACGTTGTTCAATTTGTTGGCATATAGTTTTTCATAGTATTCTCTTATGATCTCTTGTGTTTCATCGGTATCTGTTGTGATTTCTCCTCTCTCATTCCTAATTTTATTTATTTGCGATTTCTCTCTTCTTTTCTTGGTGAGTCTGGCTAAAGGTTTGTCAATTTTTTTAATTCTTTTGAAGAACCAACTCTTTGTTTCATTGATCCTTTCTATTGTCTTTTTTGTTTCAATATCGTTTATTTCTGCTCTTATTTTTATTATTTCCCTCCTTCTGCTGACTCTGGGCTTTGTTTGTTCTTCTTTTTCTAGTTCTGTTAGGTGTCGTTTGAGGTTGCTTATGTGAGCTTTTTCTTGTTTAGTGAGGTGAGCCTGTATTGCGATGAATTTCCCTCTTAGGACTGCTTTTGCTGCATCCCAAATGATTTGGTATGTCATGTTCTCATTTTCATTTGTCTCCAGATAATATTTGATTTCTTCTTTAATTTCTTCAATGATCCATTGTTTGTTGAGAAGCGTGTTGTTTAGTCTCCACATTTTTGCACCTTTCTCTGCTTTTTTCTTGTAGTTGATTTCTAGTTTCATAGCGTTATGATCAGAAAAGATGCTTGATATTATTTCAACTCTCTTGTATTTATTGATGTTTGCTTTGTTTCCCAAAATATGGTCAATCCTTGAGAATGTTCCATGTGCACTTGAGAAGAATGTGTAACCTGCTGTTTTTGGATGAAGTGTTCTATATATATCTATTAAGTCCATCTGGTCTAATTTTTCATTTAATTCTATTATTTCCTTGTTGATTTTCTGTCTGGATGTTCTGTCCATTGGTGTTAAAGGTGTGTTGAGGTCCCCTTCTATTATTGTATTGTTGTTGATGTCTTCTTTTAGTTCTAATAAGAGTTGCTTTACAAATTTTGGTGCTCCTGTGTTGGGTGCGTATTTATTTATAAGTGTTATGTCTTCTTGGTGGAGAGTCCCTTTTATCATTATATACTGTCGCTCTTTGTCTTTCTTTATCTGTTTTGCTTTGAAATCTACCTTGTCTGATATTAGTATAGCGACACCTGCTTTCTTTTGTTCATTATTAGCTTGGAGTATTGTTCTCCATCCCTTCACTCTGAGTCTGTGTTTGTCTTTGGGGCTGAGGTGTGTTTCCTGGAGGCAGCATATTGTTGGGTCTTGTTCTTTGATCCATCCTGCCACTCTGTGTCTTTTGATTGGGAAGTTCAATCCATTTACATTTAGAGTGATTATTGAGATGTGGGGGCCTACCACTACCATTTTGTGTCTTGTTTTCTGGTTTTCTTCAATTTCCTTTGTTTCTCGTCCCATGGTTTAATCTGTTCTGATGTAGAGCTGCTACTCTCTGTTGTTGTCCTTCTACTTATCTCCTCTGCTCTTGGTTTTGTAGCCCCTTTCCGTTTTTGGATTTTTCAGGAATGAGGGTTTTCCTGAGGATTTCCTGAAGAGGAGGTTTTGTGGCAATGAACTCCCTTAATTTTTGTTTATCTGGGAAAGTTTTTATTTCTCCATCGTATTTGAAGGATATTTTCGCTGGGTAGAGAATTCTCGGCTGTAGTTTTTGTCCTTCAGATTTTTGAATATATCATTCCACTCTCTTCTAGCCTGTAAAATTTCTGCTGAGAAATCTGCTGATAGCCTGATGGGGGTTCCTTTGTAGGTTAGTTTCTTTTGCCTGGCTGTCCTTAGTATTTTCTCCTTGTTGTTGATTATTGCTAGCTTCACTACTATATGCCGTGGAGTTGGTCTTCTTGCATTGATAAAGTTTGGAGATCTATTGGCTTCTGTCACCTGAAGATCCATCTCTCTCACCAGATTTGGGAAGTTCTCAGCCATTATTTCTTTGAATAGGCTTTCTGCCCCTTTCTCCTTCTCTTCTCCCTCTGGTATACCTATAATCCTTACGTTGCATCTCCTAATTGTGTCTGATAATTCTCGGAGAGTTTCTTCATTTCTTTTTAGTCTTACTTCTCTCTCCTCCTCTGCCTGCAGCAATTCTATATTGCCATCTTCCAAATTGCTAATTCTTTCCTCCATATTATCGGTCCTACTGTTCAGTGCATATAGATTTTTCTTAATCTCCTCTATTGTGTTCTTCATTTCCAATATTTCTGTTTGGTTCTTCTTTATTGTATCAAACTCTTTTGTGACATAGCTCCTGAACTCGTTGAGTTGTCGGTCAGAATTCTCTCTTAACTCAGTGAGTATTTTAATGATGGCTGTTTTGAAGTCATCATCATTTAGGTTATATATCTCATTTTCTTTGGGATTGTTTTCTGTGTATTTGTTATTTTCCTTCTGTTCTGGAGATTTAATGTATTTTTTCATATTGCTTGATGTTGTTGATTTGTGCCTCCGCATAGAGATAGAGTTTAGTTGCTCCTTTCACTTGTTTCTGCTGCTGTGGTGGGGGAGCAGCTGTTTATACTGCACCAATCAGGAACCCCATCCACAGTTGCTAACTGGGCCTGGGCCCCTCCTCGTAGTCACAGTGGTCCTTTGGATTCCCTCCTCTGCCGTGGGGGCCATCACAGGGGGGCTTCAGGCTGCTGGTGCCTACTGTTGCAGCCCACCTAGACGTGCTCCCTCCTTGGGGTCTGCAACGGTGTTATGGGCTTTTTCCAGCGGACTGGGGTAGGATCACTTATATTTGTCACTCCGTCACTGTCGGCACCCACAAAATCTCACTTGTCCACTATGGGTCGCAGGAGAGCTATTGGCATCTTCTACAGTCTGTGGTTAGTTCACCTAGCTATGCTACTTTTGTCCCGGGGTCTTCCAGCCTTGTGGCTGCCGGATGGGTGCTTTCTACTATTGCTGTGCAGAGGCTTTCCCTGAGGCTGCTGTGAGCCTGTAGGGTTTCCCCCTAGGCTACAGAGCTGGGTCGCTGGAACTCCACCCAGCCCCAGTCCTGTTCCCCAGGAACTCGGGGAGCCCTTTGCCCTGTCTTGGGGGATAGCTGGAGATCCTGATTTCAGTGGTAGCTGGTCAGCTGCTGCCCTGCCTGATATTCTCCTCTCCGGGACCCTCCTGGTGTTGTGGATGCTGGGTGTGGCCCCTCCGCTAATAGCAGATAGAGAGTTTTGTCTGCTGCCCGGGCGGAACTCTGGAGCTTCCCCTCCGGGGCGCGGAGTCGGCCTCTGGAGCTTCACCCAGCCCCAGTCCGCTCCGAGATCTCTGGCAATCCCTAGCCCCACCGTGCAGGCAGTGGCAGCCGGGGGACCTCCGTACCCTCAGCAATTCTCTCTGGGACCCTCCGGGTGCCGTGAACACTAGGCGGGATCTCCCCGCCAATGGTGGGGAGAGACTCTCTCTGCGGGCTCAGGTGTGTAACTCTAGAGTTTCCCTCTGCATTTAGGAGTAATTGTGGGGGGTTTAGGTAGGGTTCTGGTCACCTGTTTCCACCGTCGCTCCTCTGTTGTGTGCTCGCTCCTGCCCTAGATGTGTGTTGATCTTCTGGGGGCGTCCGTTGGAAGAAAGCCGCTTGCGGGTACTAGGCTGCTCGTCGGGGTCGGAGAGTTTTCACCTATTTCCACATCCTCCCGGAGGAAAGTCCGTCCACCTTCCGATGTATAGTCGCGTGGGTCTCTCAGACGTCCTGAGATGCTGTCTGGATATCCTTTGTTAAGCGATAAGTGTCCAAATAATTGTAGACTCGAAGGGGGAGAGACAAAGAGGACTACTCACGGCACCATCTTGGATCGAGTCTCCTCTTAACAAATTTTTAAGTGCACAATACAGTATTGTTAATTGTAGGCATGATGTTGTACAGCAGATCTTTAGAAGTTATTCATCTTGCATAACTGAAGCTTTATACCTGTTGAACAGCAACTCCCCGTTTCCCCCTGTCCCCAAGCCCTAGCAACCACCATCCTACTTTGTTTCTCTGAGTTTGACTATTATATGAGGTACAAGTGCACATAATTCTGGAATATTAAAACAGTACTTTGTTGTTTCACAGAATCTCTTAATTGGCAGCATTGGCAGATTGCTCTGCTGTTGAAAACTTGGGTTCTGTATTCTGCTATCAGACAAATGTTAACCATGGGTTTCTCTGAGCTCAGGGAAATATTCTCACACAATTTTCTCTCAGAGTTTTTCTGGGCCACCAACTGTTCCTATTTCCTGAAAACACTCTGACTCATTTCCATGAGTTTTCTTCCAAAAGTTCTGAACCTGCATGAATCTCAGGACTTTGAAGAATTAAAATTTGATTTGTGAAAGTCATTTGATGCTTCATCCTCTTGAACATCCACCACATGGTCCTCACTTGGGGGAATCTGATGAGCTACTCCTCCTTTTCCTCAATAAAGGTCCATTTGTCTTTTTTCTTCATTTCCTTTTAATCTTTTTATTATGGAAAATTTTGAACAGCACGAATTAGAGTAATAAAAGGATTATCCATGAACTAATCACTCAGTTTCAAGTGTTATTAACTGATTTTCCTATGCAGTTTTCATCCCCATCTCTATAAGAATCAAGAGGATTAATATTTATAAAATTAATCAACTAGTATTTAATTTAGTATTACTAAATAAATGCTATACTCATAAATTAGTATTTCTTAAAGTTATTTGTTCACAGGACACTGTTAATATCGACAAGAACTCATGAGTCATAACATGTTTGCATTAAAGTAGCAATAAAAATCTCAAAAGTAAATTTATTCTTTTAGTCATATTTCAGTGATATAGCAAGCAGCATAAATGTTTACAATGAGTCAATAGCTATCACAAATGCATTTTAAACTGGATGCTCATCACACAAGCAGTTATCAAAGAGATTACACATATCAACAGTTAATGGGCAAATGCTGCCTGTGTATTAGGGAGCAAAGTAGATGCTACATAGTCATACAGTTCTGGGAATATGGTATGCCGTTTCTCAAGGAGAAGACTGCTGCATAATCAAAAGTGTGTGTGTGTGTGTATACATACCCACATATACATACATATATATTTACATGTATGTATACACACCTACATGTAAGAGTGTGTGTGTGTGGCTTAAAATTTTACAAAAATATTACTCACACTCTTTCCCTCAGAACCAACTGTTTCCTGAACTAGGTTTGGGTATTTGCTGCTTCACACTCTGTGGTTTTGCATGTATGAGGAAGGGACACAGCAATATTTATTCTCTATTCACTAGGCTCCTACATGTATGGTGAACTAAGTTTTAAGATTATGTTTCCTATCCTGTCTTCCTAAGTGAGCTCCAGGCTTAGTATCTCCCAAACCCACATCTGCTCCTTTCCCCTTCTTCCTCATCAGAGTAATGACACCCCTGTGAAACATTGGCTTTAAACACCATGTTAGACCAGGTGGACTTAACATACATATATAGAACATTCCATCCAAAAGCAACAGAATGCACATTCTTCTCAAGTGCACATGTAACACTCTCCAGGAGAGATCATATTTTAGGCCATAAAATGTCTTAATAAATGAAGAAGATTGAAATCATATGAAGCATCTTTTCCAACCACAGTGGTATGAAACAAGAAATCAGTTACAAGAAGAATACTGGAAAATTCACCAGTATCAGGAGATTAAACAACACGCTACTGGCTGAAATTGGTGAAGGGGTCAAAAGGTAAAAACTTCCAGTTATAAAATAAATAAATCATAGGAATGTAATGTACAGAATGATGATTATAGTTAATAATATTGTATTGCATATTTGAAAGTAGCTAGGAGACTGGATCTTGAAAGTTCTCATCACAGGAAAAAAAGTTTTATGACTATGCATGGTGATGGGTATTAACTGGATTTATAGTGGTGATCATTTAGCAATATATACAAGTATCAAATCATTACATTGTACATTTGAAACTAATATGATGTTATGTTATGTCAATAAAAACAAAACAGACCAAAATTTATGGGATGCAGCAACAGCAGTTCTAACAGGGAAATTCATAGCAATAAATGCCTGCAACAAGAAACAAGAAAGATCTCAAACAACCTGGCTCTACTCATTAACAAACTTAAAAAGGAAGGGGGAAAATCCCAAAGTTAGTAGAAGGAAGGAATAACAAAGATTGGAGTGGAAATAAATGAAATAAAGAAGAAAAAGACAATAGAAAAAAGCAACGGACCTAGGAGCCAGGTTTTTGAAAAGATAAAGAAAACTAACAAACCTTTTCCTAGACTAACCAAGAAAAAAAGAGAAGACTCAAATAAATAAAATCAGAAATGAAAGGGGAGATGTTACAACTGATACCATAGAAATACAAGGACTCATAAGTGATTACTATGAACAATTATATGCCAACAAATTGGATAACCTAGAAAAACTGGATAAATTCCTGGAAACATACAGCCTACAAAGGCTGAATCATGAAGAAATAGAAAATCTGAACAGACCAATGACTAGGAAGGAGATTGAATCAGTAATCAAAAATCTTCCATCAAAGAAAAGCCCAGGACCAGATGGCTTCACTGGTGAATTCTACCAAACACTTAAAGAAGAATTAATACCAGTCCTTCTCAAACTCTTCCAAAAAAAACAGAAGAAGAGGGAGCACTTCCAAAGTTACTTTATGAGGCAAGAATTACCCTGATACCAAAACCAGACAAGGAAACCATAAGAAAAGATAGCTATAGGTCAATATCCCCAGTGAACATAGAGGCAAAAACCCTCAACAAAATACTAGCAAACAAAATTCAACAATACATTAAAAGGATCATACACTAGGATCAAATGTGATTTATTCCAGGGATGCAAAGATGGTTCAACATCTGCAAATCAATCAATGTAATACACCACTTAACAAAATGAAAGATAAAAGTCATATGATCACTTAAATAGATGAAGGAAAAGCATTTGAGAAAATTCAACATCCTTTCATGGTAAAAATTCTCAACTACCTGGGTATAGAAGAAATATACCTGAACATAATAAAGGTCATACACGACAAGCCCACAGCTAAAATCATGCTCAATGATGAAATTTTGAAATCGTTCCAAGATCAGGAAAAAGACAAGGATGCCCAATCTCACCTCTTGTATTCAACATAGTATTGGAAGTCCTAGCCAGAGCAATTAGGCAAGAAAAAGAAATAACAGACATCTAAATCAGAAAGAGAGAAGTAAAGTTGTCTCTGTTTGAATATGACATGATCTTATATAGAGAAAATCCTAAAGACTCCACCATAAAACTATTAGAACTTATAAACAAATTCAGTAAAGTTGCAGGATACAAAATCAACATACAAAAATCAGTTACATATCTATACACTAACGATGAACTATCTCAAGGAGAAATTAAGAAAGTAATGCCATTTATATTAGCATCAAAAACAATAAAACACTTAAGAATAAATTTAACCAAGCATGTGAAAGACGTGTAAACTGTAAACTTTAGGTCATTGATGAAGGAAATTGAAGAAAACATAAATAAATGGAATGATATCCTGTATTCTTGGATTGGAACAATTAATATTGTCAACATGTCCATACTACCCAAAGTGATCTACACATTCAATGCAATCCCTATCAAATTTCCAATGGCATTTTTCACAGAAATAGAAGAAACAATCCTAAAATTTGTATGCAGCCACAAAATAGGCCAAATAGCCAAAACAATCTGGAGAAAGAACAAAGCTGGAGTCATCACACTTTCTAATTTCAAACTATAGTACAAAGCTACAGTAATCAAAATGATATGGTACTAGCATAAAAACAGGTACATAGGGAGTTCAGAAATAAACCCCCACATACAAGATTAACTAATTTTTTGACAAGGGTGCCATGAACACCCATGTGGAAAGGATAGCGTCTTCAGTAAAGGGTGCTGGAGAAACTGGATAGTTTCTCACATGCAAAAGAATGAAATGGACTCCTATCTTACACCACTCAAATATTAATTCAAAATGGATTAACAACTTAAACATAAGACCTGAAACTGTAAAATTCCTAGAAGAAAACATAAAGGAAAGGCCCCTAGACATTAGTCTTGGCAATACTTTTTTTGGATAAAATGCCAGAAGCACAGTCAACAAAAGATAAAACAAGCAAGTGGGACTACATCAAGCTAAAGAACTTCTGCATAGCAAAGGAAACAATACATTGAAAAGGCAACTATGGAATGGGAGAAAATGTTTGCAAACTACATCTGATAAGGGGTTAAAATTCAAAATATCTAAGGAAACCGTACAGATCAACAGCAAACAAATAGATAATCCAATTTTAAAATGGACAAGGGATCCGAATAGACACTTTTCCAACGTAAATGTCCAGTGGTTAATAGATACAGGAAGAGATGCTCAACATCATGAATCATCAGGAAAATGTAAATCAAACCCACAATGAGATATCACCTCACGTCTGTTAGAATGGCTATCATCAAAAAGAGAAGAGATAATAAATGTTGGCAAGGATTTGGAGAAAAGGGAAACATTGTACACTGTTGGTGGAGATGTAAATTGGTCAGTCCTTATGGAAAATAGTATGGAGGTTCCTCAAAAATTTTTAAAAAGACCTATCATTTGATCCAGCAATCCCATTTCTGAGTATATATCCAAAAGAATGAAAACAGGTATGGTAGAGATATCTACACTTTCATGTTCAGTGCAGCATTATTCACAATAGCCAAGGTATAGCAACAACCTATGTGTCCTTTGACAGATGAAAGGATAAAGAAAATGTGATATATATAATGGAATATTGTTCAGCCATAAAATATAAAGAAATCCTGCCATTTGGGACAACATAGGAGAACATGGAGGGCATTATGCTAAGTGAAATAAGCCAGACAGAAAAAGGCAAATACTGTATGATATCATTCATATGTAGACTCTAAAAAAAGAAAAGGTGATTCCATAGCAACAGAATAGAATGGTGGTTGTCAGGGGCTGGGGGGAAGAGGCAATGGGAAGATGTAGGTCAAAGGGTACTACTTTAAGTTCTAAGATGAATAAGTTCTGAGGATCTAATGCACAGAATGATAACTATAGTTAATAATACTATATTGTATACTTGAAATTTGCTGAGAGTAGATCATAGGTGTTCTCACCACTGGAAAAAAAAAAGTTAAGTATGTGAGGTGATGGATATTTATAATTATCTTGACCTTGGTAATCATTTCACAATGTATACATATATCAAATCATGTTCTATATTTTAAATATACACAATTATATTTGTCAATTATTGCTCAATAAAGTTCAGGGTGGGGGGAACAATCTGGATGGCTTGTATTTTTCTGGCTTAATTGCCTTGACTAGAATCTCCAGTACAATGTTGAATAAAAGTGGCCACAGTGGACATCATTGTCTTGTTCCTATTCTTAGGAGGAAAGCATCTAATCTTTCATCATTAGGTAGGTATTAGCTGTCAGGTTTTCATAGATGCCCTTTATCAGACTGAGAAACTTTTCTTCTGCTCTTATTTTGTTGTGTATTTTTATCATGAAAGGGTTTTGGATTTTGTCAAATGCTTTTTCCGCATCTATTGTGATGATCATGTGGTTTTTGTTTTTTCTTCTATTTATTTGGTGTAATACATTAAATGATATTTGGAAACTAAACTAACCTTGCACTCCTGGGGTGAATCCAAGTGAATTGTTGTATAAGGCTTTTTGTATGTTGCTGAGTTCAGTTTGACAGTGTTTTATTGAGGATTTTTTAGTCCATGTTCATAAGAGATACCAGTTTGAAGGTATTTTTTTCCTTGTGATCTCTTTGTCTGGTTTGGGTATCAGGGTAATACTGGCCTTGTAGAATGAGTTGGGAGGTGGACTCTTCTATTTTTTGGAAAAGTTTGTGAAGAACTGGTATTTATCTCCTTTAAGCGTTTAGTAGAATCAGTGTTGACATCATCTAGGCCTGGGTAGTTTTTTTTTTACCAATTCAATCTCTTCACTTGTTGTAGGATTTAGATGTCTATTTGTTGTCGAATCAGTTTTGTAGTTTGTTTCCTTCTAGGAATTTGTCCATTTTATCTAAGATATCTAATTTATTTACATATAAATATTCACGATATTTCTTTATAGTCCTTTTTATTTCTGCAAAATTGGTAGTAATATCTCCTCTTTCATTTCTGATTCTACTAAGTTGAGTCTTCTCTCTTGTCTTTTCAGTCAATCTAGTTAAAGGTTTGTCAACTTTGTTGATTATTTCAAAGGACCAGCATTTGGTTTCAGCAATTTTATCTGTTTTTCTATTCTCTATTTCATTAATTTTCCACTCTGATCTCTATTATTTCCTTTCTTCTACTTGATGGAAGTTTAGCTTTTAGTTTGCTCTTCTTTTTCCAGTGCCTTAAGGTGGAAGGTTAGGTTATTGATTTGAGATATTCTTTTTTTATTATAGGCATTTACAATTATAAATTTCCCTCTACGCACTGCTTTAGCTTCATCTCATAAGTTTTGGTATGCTGTGTCTTCATTTCACTCATCTCAAAGTAGGTTCCAATTCACATTTGATTTCTTCTTTCACCTGTTGGTTATTTAGGAGTGTGTTATTTAATTTTCACATATTTGCAAGTTTCCCAAATTTCCTTTTTATTGATTTCTAATAAACTCCATGGTGATTGAAGAAGATACTTTGTATTATTTCAATTATTTTAAATTTATCAAGGTTTGTTTTATGGTTTAGCATATGTTCTGTCCTGGAAAATGTTCCATGCACACTTAAAAAGAATGTTTATTCTGCAGTAGTTGAGTGGAGTGTTCTTTATAGATGGCTATAAGGTCTGGCTGGTTATAATGTTGTTCACATCTTCTGCTTCCTTGTTGATCTTATGCCTAAATGTTCTATACATTACTGAAAGTGAATTATTGAAATCTTCAACTATTATTGTTGAATTTTTCTGTTTATTATTTATTTTCTATCAGTTTTTCCTTCATGTATTTTGGTGCCCTGTTATTAATGTATATATGTTTATTATTGTTATATCTTCCTGATGGATGGACTCTTTTATCATTATAAAATGTCCCTATTTATCTCTAGTAACATCTTTTTGTTTTAAAGTATATTTTGTCTGATATTAGTATAGCCACTTCTGCTTTCGGTGGTTGTTGCTTGCATGATGTATCTTTTTCAATCCTTTTACTTTCAATCTTTTTGTATCTTTGAATCTAAAGTGTGCCTCTTATAGATGGCATAGAGGTGGAACTTGTTTTCCACTCTCTGGCAATTCCACCTTCTGATTAGGTTGTTTAATCCATTCCCATTTAATGCTCTTGACCAGGGATTCTTGAGGAAAGATTTTCTGGAGACTAGTGGGAAAGTTCTTCCTTCCTCTTGGAAAATAATCATAAGAAGTACATCTTTCCCACCAGTTGTGATCAAGGAAGCACTGTAGCCCCATTTCTATGATCTTGTGGAGAATTTGTGGACAGAGCAGACAGACAGAAAAAACTTGTGTTCCTGACACCACCAAGTCCTTGATCAAAATAACTCTGATGCTCACTCTGCTTCTAAACTTCCATTTATGGGGACCAATAAATTTCTTTATTTTGTAAACAAGTTAGACGTAGAGATTCTAGTACTTGCAGCTGAATATATCCTAAAGGATTCCCCTCGAGTGGTAAATTCATGTGTTCTGCACAAAAATCAAATGTTAAAACTGTAAAACCCTTGCAAGGAAGAATCAACTGCTCCCTCCTCTGCTTGCACAGTTCTCCGTGAATATAACTCAGATGCTGTTGGGGGACTTCCTGTCCTGTAGTGACTTGACTTCTCTGTTATTTAAATGAAAGTTGGCTGTCTAGAAAATGTTAATTTCAAATTTATTTTTGCTGTGTATCTGATGGTATTGCTTCAGTGCCTTCTAGCATCCAGTGTTCTTAAGAATTCTGATGACAATATAATTTCCATTCCTTTGTTGGTCACCTTTTTCTTAACATCTGAATGAGATATTATATCTTACTTTATATTCTGTAATTTCATAAACGATGTCTAAACAGTGTCATGTCATTCATCCAGCATGGCACTTGGTGAGTCCTCTCAATATGAAGGCCTGTAGCTTCTTCCACTTTGGATATTTTTTTATCAGTTCTTTGCTTTCCCCTGTCTCTTCTCTCTGTCCTCTGATTTTGGAACCATGATTTGATAAATATTAACTCCCTTGGATCTTTCCTCTGAGTCTTTTATTTACTTTGGGACATTTATTCCAAGAGTGGAAAGGTGCCTTAATATTAGGAAATCCATTATTTATTTCATCATATTAGTAAAACGGAGGAGAATATTCATGACCATGTCCAAAACAAAGGCATTTGTGAAAAATTTCACACGAAATTTATATTAAAATCACATAAAAATATTAAATAATGAGTATTTCTTTAACATAGTAGAATGTACCTGTGTCAGCCCCAAGTCCTCATTTAATTTAATTGGGAAATACTTTACCACAAAAGGCAGAAACAAAACAAATGTATTCACTATCTTTATTACTGTTTAACATTGTGTTTGTGGTGTTTGACAATATAATTAGAAAAGAGATAACAATCAAAGGCCTAACAAGACAGAGATAAAACTATATATGAAGATGATATATGATTATATACCTGCAAAATCCAATGGGATCAATAGAAAAAATATTATAAATAATAAGAAAATTTGATAAACTAGCAGCTTATAAAATTAAGATGGAAAACCCAATAGCCTTCATATATATAAACAAAAAGCAGGAGAGAGGAGTAATGTCACCAAGATGGAGTCACAGGAGACCCCAGCCTCTGTCCTCCACAAAGATCAACAGTTAGTCAGCTATCCACAAACGAAAAAGCTCTGGGAGAGCACTAGAGTCTACTTAAGAAATTTCAGAAACACAGTGGAACAAAACCTGAGAATAACTGCACAAAAAGAGAAGTAAGATCGTTTCATTTTGCCTGCACCACCCCATCCTGCAGGCTGGTATTGCTCAGTGCTGAGAGGAAGCTCCTCAACAGGAAAGAGTTCTCCTCAGCAGGAAAAGAAAAGCAGGGTGAGAGACCAGCTTCCCCAGCATTTCAGGGCACCACACAAAGGCTCCACTTCAGTTTCACCCCATCCAGACTGGCAAAGGTGAGACTTATAGAGATGGCAAGGAACAAGGAAGAAAAGCAGGAAATACCAATAGCAGTCATGCAGCAGGAGCAATTGCAGTTCACAGCGACCTGCCCTGCAGACAAACCCAGGAGATTTCACCACCGATGAAACCAATGATGAAACAGCTTCCATCCTTTCAACAGCAGAACCCCTGAAGATTTCACCAGTTTTCACCCCACAGGTAGTTGCATTTGCTGATGCCAGCCACCTGAATCCCTCCCCATAAAAAGAATACAGTAAACTCCAGTAACCTGCTCCAAAGAGATGGAGATCCAGGAATTTCCTGACAAAGAATTCAAAATAATTGTCCTAAAGATGCTCAGAAAGCTACAAGAGAACAAAGATAGACAGTTTAATGATATCAGGAAAACAATACAAGAGCAAAACGAGAAGTTTAACAAAGATAAAAAATACAAAAAAACAACCAAACAAATATTGGAGCTGAAGGATACAATGACTGAACTGAAGAATTCAATAGAGTTCAACAGCAGACTTAACCAGGCAAAAGAAAGAATAGGTGAGCTCAAAGACAGACCAATTGAAATCACCCAATCAGAGAATCAAAAAGGAAGAAGAATGAAAAAGAGTGAAGAAAGCAGAAAACTTGTGGGCCAGCAGAGAGTGGAATGACATATTCAAAGTGCTAAAAGAAAATAATGCCAACCAAGCATACACTACCCAACAAAGCTGTCCTTCAGAAATGAAGGAGAGATAAAGACATTCCCAGACAAACAAAGCTGAGGGAATTCATCACCACTAGACCAGTCTTACAGGAAATGCTGAAAGGAGTTCTTCAAGCTGAAATGAAAAATCACTAAGTGGTAACATGAAAACATATAACAATATACAACCACTGGTAAAGGCAAGTATATAGTCAGATTCAGAATGCTCTAGTACCGTAATATGGTAGAATGCTAACCATTTAACCCAGCCCAGCAGCTGCTGCCGATACTGGAACATGGGAAGACAGGGCTGCAGCATCTGCCCCTGCTGCTCTCCCTAGCCAGGCTGCTGGCCCTGGGATGAAGATATTGCTGAAGTATCCTCTTGAGGCTCTGATCTAAGAGCAACTCCCAAGAGGGAAAATCCTGAAGCATGACCTGGAAAGGCCTTCTCATGTCTGATTGTGGATCTCTTAGATCAAGAAATATCTCCTGGAGGGTATGGCCCCATGGCCTAGTGGTTAAGTTCAGCACGCTCCACTTCAGCTGCCCAGGTTCTGTTCCTGGGCGCAGACCTACACCACTCGTCGGCGGCCATGCTGTGGTGGTGACCCACATACAAAACAGAGGAAAATTGGCACAGATGTTAGCTGAGGGTGAATTTTCCTCAGAAAAAAAGAAATATCTCCTGGGGATTCTTTGGGTGTTGGAATTTTAGAAGTCTGTAGAAGCACCTTGAGGATTGGGCTCAACAGTTCTTCCCATTCAGGACATTCCTGCAACCATCACTGCAAGAGTTTGCAGTCAAGTTGCTGAAATGGCCCCAGGTCTTCCCTACGGGAGTCAGTCAGTGCTCTAAGAGGACTGTCCTGGGGTGGGGTTTTGTGTCTGACTCCTCCTTTCTCTAGACTTTTCACTGGGAGAATATGTGAAAGGTGAGAGAGTGGTTTGAGGCCAGATTATTGGCTGCCTATTGAGGAGGGGGAACTGAGCAATGCCCCAGAAGGTCCTGAGCTTGCCCTGAACATCACAGGGGCACCTGGGGCCACACCTGTGCTCCTGTTCCCAGGGCTCCTGGAGCTAGACTCTTGTCCAGAAACATGTTCTGTCTCTTTAGGATCGCTGCAAGGGGGCAGCAAGCTTGTCACGAAGCCCCTCTTGTTGCCTGGGGGCCTGATTCTGTCCTCTGAAGACCATTGCTTCTCTCCTTGCTGTGTCTAGCTCTTCAATCTGAGGCTAAAATCAAGAGGAAGAACAGAAAGAGAGAGTGTTAATTCGCTTACCCACTTCAGTTTCATCAATGCCTTATCATGAAATAAGGAATATTTTCTTACTAAGCTCAGTCTTAGCCTTATGGTCACCTCACCCATCACCTGCACTGCTGAGGAGTACAGACATAGCTCAGATCCTTAGCCCAAGAATCAAGGATCTTGGTGGTCAGGCCCCATTCCAGCTTTCTATAATCTTTTCTTAGTATTCTCTTCCTCTCAGGCTCCTGGAATCCTACTCTGCTCACCGTGTTCTCACACCTACATGACCTGACCAAGCACTTCCATGGCCCAGAGGGCCCTTCCTATGCTATCTTCCATATCTTGAAAACACGTTTCATCTCCCAGGACACATAGTAAGGGCAATCTTGTGTTTGCTGAAATAATGACTTCTCTGACGACACGACTGCCTTCATCAAGGCTTCATCTGTGGGAGCTAATGGATAAGATTGTGGGCAATGGCAGAGCCTACAGCAGGGCTTCTCAAACTTGGCTTCTTATCAGAGTCACTGGGAGGCCAAGGCTCCCTGACATCAGATTGGACCTGGGCTCTGCATTTTTACCAAGCTCCCAGGTAACACTGATGAAAATCAGAGTTTGAGAACAGTTCATCTAAAGGCTCAAGACGTGGCTTAAAGGCCTGCTCTAACATTTGTCAGTTGTGTGGCCTGGAGACGTCTAGAATCTCCCTGAACTGCACTTTCCTTGAAGAAAAAGTGGGGATAGCAAAATCTGTCCTACATTTCTTATAGGTTTTAAAAGGTGAACTGAGGGGCTTTCTAGCCTGAATGGCACTGTGCAAATGTGTCCTTATCCTGGTGTGAGAGGTTGCCAAGCGTGACAGCTACAGTTGAGCCTGATGACAATACTTGTGCCACCTGACATCAGCAATGTCCTCCCCCCGTCTCCCTCCCAATATGTGATGTTCGGAAGGACTTTTCTAAGACACTATTTAGGGCCAGAAAGAGTTTGATCCACACACATTGCTACAGCTTTCTAAAATAGCATTTTAGTCAGATGTACCATATGCCAGACAATTCCAAACTTAAATTCTTATGACAATCCAGCGATGGCGTGTATCTTGCTAAGTATCTGACAGGCTAATTCATGTCTCCAAGTCCCACAGCAGTGTAAAAATGGAGAAATAGCCCATCATAATCTGAGAGTTGAGTGAATATCTAGTGTTCCTGGATATAAGGACAAGGAAGCTGCAGAACAGGCTTCATGACAAAAGAAATAAATACACAAAACAGTCCTCCCATGATGGCCCCTTCTTCCCAGGGCACGTGAGCCCCTCAAGAACTGAGCAGTGTGAACCTAACACAGCAACCGCACACGGAAACCAGCGCTCTGGGATCCTGATCTCCAGGAATGCAAGCCTAGGAATTATCTGTAACTAGGCAACCAAGATGCCAGTGCTTTCTGGGGTTTTCACGCCTCTTTCAAAGCTGCTAAGATCAACTACCATGTCTGGCAGCCTCCTTCCTGGAGACCTTGTGAATCACTATGTCTGCGTTCCTTCCTGTAAATTTTGTGGATTTTATTTATAGAGCATATGTGTTTAAGCCCAATCATCTTTGCATCAGATAGAAGCCTTACATTCTCACCTCCTGCCACTGACACACCCAGGGCTGGACCAGGGCCATGCTGGACTTGTCCAGCTTGGAGATGCCACCACAGACCCAGCAACACCTAGCAGGGCCTTCATCTCTTCACCAGCCAGGGCTCCTCAGTCCTGCTTCCTACTAGAATCACTTGGAGAACTCTTTACAAATTGAATCTGAATTTCTAAATGACTCTGATGTAATGCAAAGACTAAGAACACTATCTAGATGGCAATTACATTCTAACTGCACCCATCCTGCAGGTGCCAAAGGAAGAAGGAGAGAAATGTTTCCAGGAAAACACTGACCTTCAACAAGAGAGCGTCTTCGCTCCTCCCTACCACCAATGCCTATCTCCACGGCAGAGCCCTACCTAGTCTTTTATAGCTTGAGCTTTAACAATCAACTATTTAAATCACCTGATACTGATCTTAGTGCATGAGGTGAAGCTCCAAATTAAACTGTTTTGCAAAGAACCCTTCCCACCTAAAAAATCAGAAAACCTAAAACAACAACAATTATGATAAAAATAACTAGTGGCAAAGTGAAGCTGGTATAACTATACATTGCTAATGGAATTATAAATTGGTGCACCTTATCCCGAAAACAATTTGATTAAGATCGTTTTTCAGAACAACAGACATTTATTACCCTCTGTCCTTTTAAATCTCTTTCAGGTAGACTATCTTAAAGGAATCAGTCTCTACAAAGCTGTGGTTCTCAAAGCGAGGTTCCCAGAACACCAGCACCAGCCTCCCCTGGGAACTTGCTAGAAAGCCATCTCTTTGAGCCCGCTCTAGACCTCTAGAATCAGAAGCTTCAGGGCCGGACTCCAGCCTGTGCTTTAACAGCCCTCCAAGCGACTCTGAGGCCCACTCAAGTTTGACAATCACCTCTATATATATAGCAATAGTTCCCAAACTTGGCTGCACATTGGGATCACAGCTTAAGAAAATCCCACCTGAACTGGCACAAAAACAGACACACGATCAACAGAACAGAATCAAGACCCCAGAAATAAACCCACACATCTATGGACAGCTAATTTTTGACAAGGCAGCCAAGAACATACAATGGAGAAAGGAGTCTCTTCAATAAATGGTGTTGGGATAACTGGACAGCCACATGCAAAAGAATCAAAGTAGACCATTCACTTACACCATGCACAAAAATCAACTCAAAATGGATTAAAGACTTGAATGTAAGACCCGAAACCATGAAACTTCTAGAAGAAAACATAGGCAGTACGCTCTTTGACATCGGTCTCAGCAGCATATTCTCAAGTACCTTGTCTGACTGGGCAAGGGAAACAACAGAAAAAATAAACAAATGGAACTACATCAAACTGAAAAGCTTCTGCACAGCAAAGGAAATCATAAACAAAACAAAAAGACAGCCTAACAATTGGGAGAAGATATTTGCAAACCATATATCTGATAAGAGGTTAATATCCAAAATATACAAAGAACTCATACATCTCAACAACAAAAAAACTAATAACCTAATTTAAAAATGGGCAAAAGATCTGAACAGACTTTTCTGCAAAGAAGATATACAGATAGTCAACAGGCACATGAAAGGATATTCAATGTCACTAACTATCAGGGAAATGCAAATCAAAACTACAATGAGATATCACCTAACTCCCATCAGAATGGCTATAATTAACAAGACAGGAAATAAGTGTTAGAGAGGATGTGGAGAGAAGGGAACCCTCATACACTGCTGGTGAAAGTGAAAACTGGTGCAGCCACTATGGAAAACAGTATGGAAATTCCTCAAAAAATTAATAGATCTACCATATGATCCAGCTATTCCACTACTGGATATTTATCCAAAGAACCTGAAAACACAAATGCATAAAGATACATGCACCCCTATGTTCATTGGAGCATTAGTCACAATAGCCAAGACTTGGAAGCAACCTAGGTGCCCATCAAGGGATGAATGGATAAAGAAGATATGGTATACATACACAATGGAACACTACTCAGCCATTAAAAAAAGGGTGAAATCTGGCCATTTGTGACAACATGGATGGATCTTGAGGGTATTATGCTAAGCGAAATAAGCCAGAGGGAGAAAGTCAGATACCATATGATCTCACTCATAAATAGATAAAAACAACAACAATTACACAGAGACAGAGATTGGAGTGGGGGTTACCAGAGGAGAAGAGGGGTGGGAGGAGGGCAAAAGGGATGATTAGGCACATAGGTGTAGTGATGGATTGTAACTAGTCTTTGGGTGGTGAACATGATGCAATCTCCACAGAAACTGAATTATAAAATGATGTACACCTGAAATTTATATAATGTTATAAACCAATGTTACTGTAATAAAAAAATTAAAAATAAAATTTTAAAAAAGATGTTAAAGTGGCAATCTTTAGGTGGTACAAATATGGTGTAAATATGGTGATATAGTAAAATGTTTGCTTACTTAGTTTTTCTAACTGTTCTGTAATAATAAAAGGTTATTTTAATTAAAAAATAAAATCCCACCTGAGGGATTTTAATTTAATTGGCCTGGGGTGTGGCCTTGGGCAAAGCTCCTAAGTGAGTCCAAAGTGTAGTCATGTTTAAGAAGTAATCCAATAAATAAACCCATTATAAGCCTTCAACACTATATTTTGTTTTATTTGTCAAGTAGGGAAAATGTGGATTCAATCTGAATGTCCATATTTTTAAACTCCACGTGTACTCAAAGTGGAAATTACAAAGATTATATATTTTAAAGAAGGATAATGCTTGGAATATAATTTACATACCAATTAATTACACACATTAAAAATTACCCATAAAAAGAGTATTACCTGTAAATATTACCTGTAAAGAGAGAAAAACATACTGAAAGGAAATATATGAAATTATTAAATGTGTTTTTGAGTTGTAAATGAATTTTTTCTGTTGATCTGCACTTCTCGAATTCATTTAAATGTGAAAGTGTTTTATATATATATTTTTTTTTTCTGGTGAGGAAGATTGGCCCTGAGCTAACATCTGTGCCAATCTTCCTCTATTTTCAGTATGTGGGACGCCACCACAGCAAGTCTTGATGAGCCGTGTGTAGGTCAGCACCCAGGATCTGAACCCACGAACACCAGGCCACCAAAGTAGAGTGTGCAAATTTTACCTCTATGCCGCTGGGCCAGCCCCTATAATTTTTTTAAGTAGTACTCTTTTAAAAAGTACTTGATGGTATTAGTTTTTTGTTGAAGTAGCATGCCCTACAATATAGGCAGTCACTGAACGGGCAAAGAGATTGAAGGACACTGAAACTCTGCTAAATTTTTAAGATGTAATTTCAAGGGAATAAAATGATATCAACATATAGCACACAAATTAATTAAGCTTTTCCCTAACTGGGTATATTAATCTCAATGAACTGAAACCTAAATAACTGTTAGTTCTCAAAGAGAACGGAAATAATCTGATTCAGAAGAAAATATAAAGGGCAGTAATTTGATAAAGTAAGAACCCCTGAATCAAGATGGAGAGTCTTTCAGACCCAGGAGAGTGGGATAAGAAAGAGCGAGGAAAGAGAAACAGATACAGACAGAGACAGAGACAGAGGTGGAGATTTTTTGTTTATTTAACTTTTGAAAAGCTTCTATTGACCATTCTGTTTCAAATTCTTACACAGAACCACAAACTGCCTTTTAGGTGTATCTTGACACCTCTAACCCACTATATAAAATGCAATCAAAACAGGCAACTTCTTGAATGCTTTCAAAAAACAAACTAACAGAGGCAGATATAGGGTCCAATTAAAAGTATATTTTGAACACCTACAAGGATAATGTCAGCAGGAGAAGCACACAACCACTTTGCGACAGAAGACTCCCACTATATGGGAGGGATTTTCATTTCTCCAGTCATTTCTGAGCCCAATAAGGTGACATATCTATGAAGTTATTTTACTTAATTTGAAAAATAATTTATCTCAGCTTCTGTAGTTCTTTTTAATTAAACCTGCTTGGTACCTCAAAATGCTGGAAACTCTTCCTTTTTGTATTTCTTGCCATCTGAACTCAGGTTTTCTGTATTTCTACTACTCAAGGATCAGTTTGGCAAATGGTACAGAGCTTCTGCATTCAAGCAGTCTTATGCCAGAATTCTCTGCAAATATTCAGAGTTTTAAAATAACAGCTTTATTGAGCTACAATTCACATATCATAAAATTCACCCTTTGAAAATGCACAAATTAATGGGTTTTAGTATATTCACAGAGTTGTAGAATCACTACTACTATCTAATTTTAGAACATTTTCATCACCCCAAAAAGAAGCCCAATATCCATTAGCAATCACTCTCCATTCTTCTCTCCCTCATCCCCTGACAATCACTAATCTACTTTCTGTTTCTATAGATTTGCCTATTCTGGACATTTCACATAAACAGAATCATACATGTGGCCTTTGGTGTCGCTTTTTTGTTTTATTTTTGGTAAAGATAATTGGCCATCAGCTGACGTCTGTTGCCAATCTTCCCCTTTTTGCTGGAGGAAGATTGTCACTGAGCTAACATCTGTGCCAATCTTCCTCTATTTTATATGTGGGGTGCTGCCACAGCATGGCTTAATGAGCAGTGTGTAGGTCCACACCCAGGATCTGAACCTGTGAACCCAGGCCGCCAAAGCAGAGCATGCAAACTTAACCACTATGCCACCAGGTTGGCCCCTGGCTTTTTTTACTTAGCATAATATTTGCAAGTTTCATCCATGTTGTAGAACACATCAGTACTTCATTCCTTTTCATGACTGAATAATATTCCACTGTATGTATCTATCACATTTTGTTTATCCAGTCATCAGTTGATGGAAATTTAGGTTGTTTCTACTTTTTGGTCATGATAACATATGTTATTGTCCACATATGGACATATATTGGCATATGTTATCAATTCTCTTAGGTATATACCTAGGAGTGGAATTTCTGGGCCTTGTGGTTACTCTATGTTTGACTTTTGAGGAACTGCCAGACTGTTTTCAAAGTATTTTGTATTCCCACTAGTAGCGTATGAGGGTTCCAATTTCTCTACACCCTTGCCCGTGTTTATTGTCCACCTTTTTCTTATAGCCATCCTCATGGGTATCAAGGGGTATTCTAGAGATTTCATTCCTTTTGGGGCACTAAGAGTTCATCAGACTGCTATATAACTGGTATGGGAAAAAAATGTCCTTCCCTACCAGTTCCCCCAAGTGAATACTAAATCAGAAAATAAAACCCTGTCGAGAATACAGACCTTCTTTTAATGGCAGATTTCTGCTCACCAAACAACTACAGCACCCCAAGCACATTAAACAAGGAAAAAGAGAACGAGTGTCTGTAACTAGGATTCAGGGAGAGACCTAGTATTCACGTCTCTGGAGAAGTATATTCTCCCAGAAGAAATCAATAAATAGAACATAACACACCAACATGAGGAAAGCCTGACTATCCTAAATGAGACTACAAGTCTGAGTTTGATGAACTCTGGGAGTAGTGGAAAATCTGTTGTTGATCTGTTTGTTTTAGTGTCATTTAACTTAATTTTTATTTTCCACGGATATGTGGGGGACAGGGAGAGAAGCTGCCAGCAGCTACTTTAACAAGATGGACACAGAAAGTGACTTTGGAGCAGAAATTCACTGACCCTTCCCTGAACATCTCACGATTCTTCTTAGGTGCATTCTAGAGTGAAAAGGGGGAGGTGTGTGTGTGTTGTGTGTGATGAATGTACATGCATGGTGTCTGATAAGGCGGGCTTTCCTAGGAGTTTTCTTTGATCCCTAAGAATGTAGGACTGGGCAAACTTGCATCAGGGCCAAGCGTCCTCACAGCATTTTGGTATTATATAGTAGAGATGAGATTAGATTAGTAGTAAAGCGGGAGAAAATACACCTACGTTCCAAAGCAGGCACGGGGAGGACTAGCATCAGAGCATATGTCACTACCTCCCAGCCTTTCTAATGTCATGGCACCCATGAAAAATAGTAATATTTTTAGGTGTTTGTTGGAAGGGATTTGAAGCTGTCTATATTGGACTTGGTGAAAAGAAATTATCCTTTTTTATACGCATAATAAAATACTAATATAATAATAAAATACCAAGTATTAGGGAAGAAAATAGATATTGAATTTACATAAAATTTCCAAATGAAATATTTAGACATTTTTAATAAGAAACTGAAGCTCTATTCCATGAATATACATTTTTAAATACTAGATTTAATTCCTGAAATGAGCTACCTGCAATTTTTGCTCAAAAATTTTTAATGATTTTTCATGATGATCTCCTCAAATTAGAGATGGTCACCACAGTGAGCTTTAAACATTTTACAGTTATCTTAAGATTGTAGCAGTTAAATTTTATATAAGTACTCGTATATCTTTTCTTTTATTCACAGAGTATTAAAATTTATTGTCATGATGCAAATGGCTTTCACATCCAATCAAACTTTTTATCAGATGTTAAAAAATAATGACACTCTACTTTGCAGAACGTATGAAGCAATGCAGTACAATGGGTAAGAGCATAGACAATGGAGACAAACTTTTTGTGTACAAATCCTGGTTCCACCATTTACTAATTGGAATTTGGAAAAATCCAGCAAAAAAAGCACGGGGTCAAAAAGGTTTCAGGGAGATTTCTATTAAACCTTTGAAGAACACATCAATTCAACGTCATTTAAACTGTTTCCAACCACAAAAAAACTTTTGAATTATTTTAATGAAATAATCATTTTTTGTATCAATATTAGTGATACAAAAACATGACAAATATTGCATCATAAAGGAAAACTATAATTCAATGTTACTAGTAAATATTCCTTTTAAAAGTCTTTAATAAATGAAATATTAACAAGCAGAGTCCAAGAACAAATTAAAAGAAAAACAAGACATCCCACTGGAGTTTGCCTCAGGAAAGCAAGGATGGTTCAACAATAGAAGAAATACAATTACCTTCTCTACAGACACTGAAAATGAAATTTTGAAAAATGAAAATTTGAAAGATATTTTTGTCTTTTCTTGACTTCAGTGTAAACATTTCTAGTATTTTCCTGTTAATTGTAACACTGTCTTTTGGGCTTATCATGTTAAGGAAGTATGCATCTCAATATTTTACAAAGGTTTTTAAAAATCAAGTTTCTTTCATGGAAAAGGGTATGAAAAATTATAGATATGTTACATAATCAGGACACAACACAATGTTCTTTTAGATCAAGATATGGCTTCCAAAGTCTCTCAGATGACTTTGCTTCTTAGGCTACATCCTATTGAATCAACAAGAGATTTTAAAATTTGGGGCTTTTGAACTAAAACTGTTTTTCAGTTAAGGCAAACAACGTGGAAGGAGAGAAAGTGGACATCCTCTGCTGAAACAAATCTTTCCCGATTTTCCAATTGCAAAAGTTTTATGATCCTATGTCAAGGATAGTCTTCCACCATCTTGGAATTCTGGAATAATCTCCTTCACCTGCACTTTCTCCACCTCCCTCAAATCATCAGGGCCTACGAGGATCTGGGGACTTTGCATCAATACCATTTCTAACTCCCATCTGCATTGTCATGTCAGCGCAGTGATGTCATCAGGAAGGTCTTGGAATTTACACAACTATACCAAGTTACAGAGAATGTAAAGATTCTTTATTGGCAATGTATTTGGTAACTTGTGAAGGTAGTTATACAAATCAGGAAATAACAAAGCATTCCTTTAGAAGAATTTCCCAGAACCCCCAATGTTCCAGTGGGAAAGGAATATGAAGCTGTGAATGATACTACCCATATGAAGTAAGGATTCTTTCCAGTGCAGAAGCTCCCTGGGACATTCTCACTGGTTTTATATCATCTTGTCCTTCCAGCCCACTCCTGACAGATTTGACTACATGCAACATATCAGCAGCAAATAACAAGTGTAAAGCAACTACAACTTATTTCTAAATATTTATTGTAAAATTGATTAAAATGAAGGTCAGTTGCCCAGTAGCCTCCCAGAGAAGGCATAGGACTAGAACCTTGTCCAAGGTCCTGGTCTGCAGGAGATTTCTGTCAAACTTGACAAGCTGATCCTAAAATTCAAGAATAAGAGAAAAGGGTCAAGAGTAGTTAGTTGAATTTGAAAAACAAGAATAATTAATGATAGCTGTGTTATACTGACATTTATTTAAAAGTTACAGTCATAAAATGGTCTGGTATTACATAGGGATAGAGATAGACAAGCCAGCAGAAGGAAATACAGAACCTAAAAGCAGACCGTCAAATAAATGGAGATTTAGAATATAACAAAAACAGAGTTAAAATAACTAGAGAAAGGATAAGTAATTTAATAAATGCTGTTGGGGCGACTGGCTCTCCATTTGGAAGAAAAAAACATTTCCTACCACAAACAAAACAGAAAAATAAGTATTACATTAGCTAAAAGCTAAATATGAAATGAAAAATATACTTTTAGGGAAAAATATGGAATTGTTTATAACAACCGTTGGAAAGAATTTTATTTTTTAAAAAAATATCTAAGAGGAAAGACTAAGAAAAATATACATTTTAATACTTTACAATTAAAATTTTCTCAATGACAAAATAACCCACAAATGAAATTAAATAGATTAGGCACAGGTTGGAAAAGCATATTTACAAAGCATATAGCAAAAGATTTTTATCCAGAACGTTTCTGAAGAACTCCTACAATTCTTAAAGAGAAAGCAGTTCATGGAAGAAGAAAACAGAGTGGCCTATAAACATACAAAAAGATGCGCAACATCAGTACCAATCAGAAGAATGCAAATTAAAACAGCAAAATTGAGATTTTGTTTCACGAACATCAGGTTACAAAAAATCATAAGCCAAATAATATCAAGTTTTGGCCATGATGCATGAAAACAAGAATTCTCATAGACTGCTGGTAGAAATGTAAAAGTTGTACAGCCCCTTTAGAAAGCATTTTGACATTATTCCTGCAATCCAGCTGTTCCATTCCTAAGTGTGCTCCCTGGAGAGACTGTCCACCATATGCAAACAGAGACATGCATAAGGATATTCATTACAGCCATTTCTGAAATTGAGGAACACTGGAAAATGACATAAATCTTCATCCATCTTGAACTGGATAAAATATTATGGTATACACATACATCAAAATATCACGAGTGAACTATATCTGCATGTATCAATGTGGAGGAATCATAAAACACAATTTTAAGTTTAAGAAAGCAAACTACGTAAAGGTAGTTACAGTTTGACAGCATTTACATAAACTTTTAAAACAGAAAAATCTATGTATTTGACACATCATTTTCTGGAGTGAAATTTTTATCAACATAAAATGTCCCCCTTGGTCTCTAGTAACATTTTTGTCTTAAAGTCTATTTTGTCTAAGATTAGAATAGCCACTCCAGTTCTCCAGTGATTACTGTTTGTATGGCATATCTTTTTCTATGTTTACTTTCGATCTATTTGTGTCTTTGATTCTAAAGTGTGTTTTTTGTAGACAGAATATAGTTGGATATTGTTGGGGTTTTTTTAAACACTTTTAAAAATTATTTTTAAAATTTGAAAATTTTGCCCTTTTAAAAATTATTACATACTTTCTCGTGTACCATTTTAATTCCTATTTTTAATGTATTTTATTCTTAATGGTTGCTCTAGGGATTACAATATGCATCACAATTTATCACAATTACTTCAGATTACACTAATTCCAGTAAAATATAGGGACTCCTTTCCTCTTTTGTGCTCCTATTGTCATACATATTACATCTATTTATGCTATAAGTCGACCAATACAATGTTATAATTATTGCTTTATACAAACGTAGGACTTTTAAAGAAGTTAAGGAAAGAAAGGAAAAATATATTTGTAGACTCATATAGATTACATGTGATAAACCTAACAATACAATTGTATTTTAAACCATTTAAGAAAATAGGGGGGCCAGCCCGTGGCCAAGTGGTTAAATTCATGCGCTCAGCTTCTGGGGCCCAGGGTTCCGCAGGTTCGGATCCTGGGCGCAGACATAGCACCACTCATCAGGCCATGCTGAGGTGGCATCCCACATAGCACAAGCAGAAGGACCTACATTAGAATATACCTTATGTACTGGGGGTCTTTGGGGGTAAAGAAGAAGGAGGGCAAAAGGAAGATTGGCAACAGTTGTTAGCTCGGGTGCCAATCTTAAAAAAAAAAAAAGGAAAATAGAAAAAAAATATTTATAATGTCTTTTATTTGTGCCTATGTAATGACCTCTACTGGTGCTCCTAATTTTGGGGGGTGGATTTAACTTATAATCCAGTGTTATTTCCTTTCAATCTGAAGGACTTCCTTTGGGGTTTTTTTATTTTTTCTTTTTTTGCTGAGGAAGATTTGCCCTGAGCTAACATCAGTTGCCAGTCTTCTTCTTTTTGTTTGAGGAAGATTTGCCCTGAAGCAACATCCATGCCGATCTTCCTATATTTTGTATGTGGGCCACCACCACAGCATGGCCACCAACGAGTGGTGTATGTCTGCACCTGGAAACCCAACCTGAGCCACCCAACCAGAAGCAGATTGTGCCAAACTTAACCACCAGGCCATGGGGCTGGCCCCTCTTTAGTATTTTTTGTAAGGCAGATCTGCTAGCAACAAACTCTCTCAGTTTTTGTTAATCTAGGAATGTTACCTTGCCTTCATTTTTTAGTACACTTTACTTTTTAGATCAGTTTTAGGTTCACAGCAAAATTGAGCAGAAAGTTCCCATACACCTCCTGCCCCTCAACACATGCACAGCCTCCCCCACTGTCATCAACAACCCGCACTAGAGTAGCCTATTTCTTACAACTGAAGCCACAGTGACACATCATCATCACCAAAACTCCATAGTTTGACAAATGTATAACGACATGTATCCACCATTACAGTATCATACAGGATAGTTTCACTGCTCTGAAAATCCTCTGCTGCCCCTATTCATCCCTCCCTCCCCCTACTCCTGGCAACCACTGAACTTGTTACTGTCTCCATAGTTCTACCTTTTTTAGAATGTTGTGTAATTGAAATCTCACACAATTTAGCCATGCCAGGTTGGCTTCTTTCAATCAGTAACATGCATTTAAGGTACCTCCATGTCTTTTCATGGTGTGAAAAGATCATGCCATTTCGTTTTAGCACGGAATAACATTCCATTGTCTAAATGTACCACAGTTTGTTTATCCAAAAGACATCATGGTTGCTTCCAAGTTTTCGCAATTATGGAAAGACACTCTAAACATCCACACACAGGTTTTTGTGTGGACATAAGTTTTCAACTCCTTTAGGTAAATACCAAGTAATGCAATTTTTGCATTGCACACTAAGAGTATGTTTGGGGTTTTTTTCCAGTTTTGTTAAAATATAATTGGCAGTGGCCAGCCCTATGGCCGAGTGGTTAAGTTCATGTGCTCTGCTTCAGTGGCCCAGGGTTTCGCAGGTCTGGATCCTGGGCATGGACATGGCACTCCTCATCAAGCCATGCTGAAGTGGCATCCTACATAGCACAACCAGAAGGACCTACAGCTAGAATATACAACTATGTAGTGGGGGGCTTTGGGGAGAAGAAGAAGAAGAAAAGAAAAAGAAGATTGGCAACAGATGTTAGCTCAGGTGCCAACCTTTAAGGAAAAAAAAGACATAATTGACATGCATTACTGTATGAGTTTCAGGTGTACAGCATAAAGGTTTGACTGACTTATTGTGAAATGATTACCCCAATAAGTTTAGTTAACATCTGTCGTCTAACATCTACATTACTACAGATACAGTAAAATAAAATGGAAAAAAAAGAAAAAAGATTCCCCTTGTAATGAGAACTCAGAATTTACTCTCTTAACTTTCACATATATCATACAGCAAACATAACTATAGTCATCATGTTGCACATTACATCCCTTGTACTCATTTATCTTATAACTGGAAGTTTGTGCCTTTTGACCACCTTCCTCCAATTCCTCCTCCTCCCAGCCCCTGCCTCTGGTAACAACAAATCTGATCTCTTTTTCTCTGAGCTTGGTTTTCTGCTATTGTTGTTGGTTTTTAGATTCCACATATGAGATCATACAGTATTTGTCTTCCTCAGTCTGACTTATTTCACTTAGCATAATGCCCTCAAGGTCCATCCATGTTGTTGAAAATGGCAGGATTTCCTAATTTTTTGAGTATGTTTAGTTATGTAAGAAACTGCTAAACCGTCTTTCAAGCTGGCTGAAGCATTTTCATTCCCACTAGCAATAGATGAGAGTTCCTGCTGCTCCACAGTCTCGTCAGCATTTGTTGTGGTCAGTGATTTGGGTTTTCACCATTCTGATAGGTGTATAGTAGAACCTTATTATTTTATCACCTTCATTTTTTTAATGATAGTTTTACTAGAGAGATAACTGTTGCTTTACAGGGATTTTTTTTTCCTTTTAGCACTTTATGGGTTTTTTTCTTTTCCTTCTTGAGATATAATTGACATAAATATCATGTAAGTTTAAGGTGTACAATGTGTTGTTCTGATACATTTATATATTGCAATATGATTACTACCATAGTGAGGCTTTCTTCACTCTTTCTCATTCTGTTTTCTTTGTTCTGCTCTGACTGGGTTATTTCAAAATCCCTGTCCTCTAGCTCACTTATTCTGCCTTCCATTTGCTCTATTCTGATGCAGATGCTGTTTATTGTGCTTATCATTTCACTCACTGAATTCTTCAACTCCAGAGTTTCCTTTTGGTTCTTTTTTATAATTTCTATCTCTTTGATAAATATCTCATTTTGTTCATGTATTTTTTCCTTATTTCATTGAATTATCTTTCTGAGTTTCCTTGCAGCTCATTGATTTTCTTCAAAAGAGTTATTTTGAATTCCTGACCAGCTAGATCACTAAATTATGTGCCTTTGAGTTCATTTATCAGAGGACTGTTGTTATCTTTGGTGATGACATGTTTTCTTGATTCTTCATGTTCCTCATAGTTTTGCATTGCTGCTTTCACATTTGAAGGAGCAGACACCTCCTCACATCATTACTAGGTGCCTTCAAAAGGGGATACCAATCATTGGACCTGTTGTATTTGGGGTGTTCTCTACCTTTCTGTGTAAACACCTGCTCCACACTTCTTGCCCTCTCTTGTGGCAGAATTCTTAGCCTTTTATGTTTTCTCTGGTTCTTTGACTCAGCAAACTGCTGGAAACTCTCTTTTGTTTTCCAGAAGGTGGTGCTATAGCTCAAGTTTGAGTATTCTCTCATGCCCACAGATCCTGGTCATTTTTTCCGAAAGCACTCTGTTTACTGTTTGCTGGACTCACTCTCCCTGCCATACTCAGGAGTGTGCACAAGAAAGGGGCCACAGAGTGGGAGGCGGTGTGGGTTTAGCACTTGGGGCATTGGGGTACTCACAAATCCAGTGAAAAATGTTTGGGTGAGGTTGTCCCACACAATCATGGGCGAAATTCCTGGTGAAGTCCTGAGGGCAGTCAGCAGGAACCACGTCCCTTTAAGGCCCTTTGCTATTCTTATCTGCCTCTTTTCCAATCTTCTCCCCTCTCCCAGTCATGGAAGTTGCAGCTCAGTACTCCAGGTACTGCTGGAGAGAAACACGTTTCTCCAGCACCATCTCACACAACTGGGATAGCTGGGCACTCACTCACTGCTCTCCTTTTCCCCTGTGAGAGAGGTCACCAACAGATAGTTCAGCCCGACTGTGTTGCCTTAGGGGATGGGCAGCACAGGCACAGCTCCTCTCAGCCTCTCCTCTGTGTTCAATCTCATAATTTTTTTCTCCAATGGAATGCTAGAATCTCCCCTCAGGAAAGATGGGCTTCTACAAAGTCTCTCGTCTGTGGGTATCTGCCCAGGTCTTCATACTCCATGTTTCCCCCGACCACAGTTGAGAGGGGTTGGGGCAGGTTTGCAGGCTTTGCTAGTTCCATAACCCCTACCAACACCTGTCCACCTATCACCAGATGCACAGGTGGGTGAGACTCCTCCCAGATTCCTTGGCATATGGTGCTGGATCCCACACCTCCCAGAGAGGCACTTTTAGTCATGGATAGATGCCTGATTACGTGTTAAAGGAGACAAAAAGGAGGAATGTCTTACACCACCATGATGTGGACTCTCCCTTCAGCACTTGTAATATGTCATTCTACTGCCTCTGGCTTCCACCGTTTCTGATGAGAAATCAGCTATTAAGATTACTATATATGGTGAACTGTTTTTCTTTTGCTGCTTTCAAATTTTCTATTTCTGGCTTGACTATGATGTATCTAGGTGTGAATCTGTTTGAATTTATACTATTTTGAGTTTGTTGAGTTTCATAAATGTGTAGATTAACATTTTTCATCAAATTTGGGAAGTTTTTGGACATTACTTCTTATTATGTTTTCTGTGCCCCTCTCTCTCCTCTCCTAATGAGACTTCCATTATTATTTTGTTGGTATGTCTGGTGTTCCACAGGTCTCTGAGGCTCTGTTCACTTTTCTTCTATTTTCTTCCTGTTCTTTAGATTGTAAAATCCCTATTGATTTATCTTCAAGTTCACTGATTCTTTCCCTTGCCAGCTCAAATCTCATGTTAAAAATCCTTCTACTGATGTTTTTCATTTCACTTATTATACTTTGCAAGTCCATAATTTCCATAAGGTTCTTTTAATAATTTCTATCTCTTTATTGATATTCTCTATTTGATGAGCCAGATTTATCAAACTTTTCTTTAAATCTTTAAGGATTGTTTCCTTTATTTCTTTGAACATATTTACAATAGCTGCTTTGAACACTTTTCCTGCTAAGTCCAGAATCTGGACCCCCTGGGAGATAATTTCTATTGACTTATTTAGAATGGAAACCTTTATTGTTCTATCTTCAAATCCACTGGGTTTTAATTTATGCTAGATCAATCCTTCTAAATAGACTTATTTTATGGCCCAGAATATGGCCTATCTTGATGACTATCCCATGTGTACAGATTCAATTTACTTAATAGATATAAAGCTCTTCTGCCTTTTCTATTTGTTTTTGAGTTGGATTTAGTACATCATGTTTTTCAGTATATTTGTCCACTTCCTCTAAGTTAAGTAGTTTACTAGCATAAAGTTTGTCATAATACCCTCTTTTCTATAATATCCATAGAGTTTGTAGTGGCATCTCCTTTTTATATCTAACATTGGTTATTTGTGTATGGCTTTTTTCTCCCTTTATTTGCCTTCCAAAAAAACTTCCAGCTTTGATTTTATTTTTGTACAAATCTTTCATATTTAATAGACTTAAACTGTGATCTTCATTTTCTTCCTTCTACATTTATTCAGATGGCAGCTAGATAACTGATTTTAGTCTTTCTTTTATAACATGTTTAGAATTATGTGTCTCTATAAGCACTATTTTATGTGCATCACACAAGTTTTAATATGCAAAATTCATTATTGTTTAGTGCAAAACATGTCTTCAAATTCAATTGTGATTAATTCTCTGAGGCATCAATTAATTAGAAGTTTGTAGCTCAACTTGCAAACATTTAGTCATTTTTACTTAACTTTCTGTTTATTTCTAGCTCAATTTTACCCTGGTTTGATAATATACTCCACATGTGTTCATTCCTTTGAAATTTATTAGGACTTGTTTGGTGCAGCCTATGACCTATATTGGTAAATGTTCCATGTTCACCTGAGAAGAATATGTATTCGTTTTGTTGGGTATAGTGTTTTATGCTTATCAATTTGATCAATTTGCTTATTATTGTTCATATCTTCTGTACTCTTACTGAATTTCTGCTACTGTTGTTTCATTTACTGAGTGAGATATATTACAGTCTACAACTACAGGTGTAAATTTACCTATATTTTCCCTTCCACATCTATCAATTTTTGCTTTCATACTTTGAGGCTGTTTTTAATGCATACAAATTTAGTATTATTACATCTTCCTATTTAATGAACTTTATTCTTTAAGCAAGTCTTGAGGGGAGGGTGTAGGGGGAGGGGAGGAAGGAAAGGAAGAGAGTGGTCCTGTGTGACTGGTAGCCTCAGGTCATGTGACAGGGCACTGGGGCAGAGGGAGCTGGGTTGGGAGTTGACATCTTTGACATCAGTCTTGGTGATGATTTCTTAGATTTGACACTAAAAGTAAAGGCAATGAAAGAAAACCTAAATAAATTGAACTACATCAAACTAAAAAGCTTCTGCACAACAAAGGAATTCATCAACAACCTATGGGAGAAAATATTTGCAAATCATATATCTGATCAGAGGTTAATATCCAAAATATACAACTCAATAGCAAAAATACAATCTGATTTAAAAATGGGCAAAGTATCTGAATAGACATTTTTCCAAAGAAGACATACAGATGGGCAACAGGTACATGAACAGGTGCTCAACATCACCAATCATCAAGGAAATGCAAATCAAAACCACAGTGAGCTATCACCTCACACATGTTAGAATGGCTATAACTAACAAGACAGGAACTAACTAGTGTTGGTTAGGATGTGGAGAAAAGGGAACCCTTGTGCACTGTTGGTGGGAATGTAAATTGGTGCAGTCACTATGGAAAACAGTATGGAGGTTCCTCAAAAAATTAAAAATAGAACTATCATATGATCCTACTTCTACTTCTGGGTATTTATGTGAAGGAAATGAATACACTAACTTGAAAAGATATCTGCACCCCCACGTTCACTGCAGCACTATTCACAACACCCAAGACATGGAAACACCCTAAGTGTCCATCAACAGAGGAACAGATAAAGAAAATATGGTGTGTATGTGTGTGTATATATGAATGAATGAGTATGAACGAAGATTATTCAGCCATAAAAAAGAAGGAAATCCTGCCATTTGCAACAACATGAGTGGATCTGGGGGCTAAGTGAATAAGTCAGATAGAAAAAGACAAATACCATATGATCTCACTTATATGTGGAATCTGAAAAAAAAAAAAGAAGGCCAAACTCTCAGATACAGAGAACAGACTGGTGGTTGCCAGAGGCAGGGGTAAGGGTGGGCAAAATGGATGAAGGTGGCCAAAAGGTAAAAACTTCCAGTTATAAAATAAATAAGTCATGGGGATGTATTGTACAGCTTGATGACTATAGTTAATAATACTGTATTGCATATTTGAACATTACAAAAGGAGTAAATCTTAAAACTTCTTATGACAAGAAAAAAATCTGTAACTGTGTGGTGATGGATGTTAACTAAACTTATTGTAGTGATCTTTTCACAATATATTCATATATCAAAATCATTACATTGGACACTCGAAACTAATACAATATTATATGTCAATTATATCTCAATAAAAATAAGTGGAAATTCAAAAAAGAGGACTGACAACACCAAATATGAGTGACAATATACAGCAAGCAGGACTCTCATACACTGACAGTATGAATATAAAATGTTAAACCACTTCAGAAAAATATCTGGCAGTTTCTTATAAAAATAAATATAAACCCCATAACCCAGAAATTCCACTCCTGAGTATTTACCCAAGAGACATAAAAATATATTATCTACAAAAAGACTTGGAGCACAAGGTCCACATCTTTATTCATAATAGCCAAAAACTAGAAATAACTCAGGTGTCCATTAATAAAAGAATGGATGTATTGGTTTTCTCTTGCTGCTATATCAAATTACCACAAACTTAAACACTTAAAAACAACACTCCTTTATTATCTCACATTTTCCATGGGTGAGACATACAGACACAGTATGGCTTATCTGGGTTCTCTTCTTTGGGTCTCACAAGGCTGAAATCAAGCTGCTGGCTGGACCTCAGGTCTCATCTGGAGCTTGGGGTTTTCTTCCAAGCTAGCTGGCTGTTGGCAGAATTCATGTCCTTATCATGCTTTGCAGATGGCCTCCTTCCATCTTCAAGCCAGCAATGGAAGGTCAAGTCTTTGTCATACTTTGATTCTCTCTGCCTCCTTCTTCTGCTTTTAAGGGTTCATATGATTATACTGGACCCACCTGGATAATTCAGGATAAACTCCCTATTTTAAGATCAACTATTTAGTAATCTTAATTACATCCACAGAGTCCCTTTTACCATGTAAAGTAACATATTCATGGATGTAACATCAGGGGCTAAGTCACAGGGGCAAAAATTCTGCCTACCATAATGGATAAAAACTATGGTATATTCAAACAGTAGAATATTACTCAGAACATGGAAGGAAGGAAGGAAACACACTACCATATAGATGAATATCAAACATTATGCTAAGTGAAAGAAACCTTACACAAAATAGTATATATATAATGTGATTCTATTTACATCAAGTTCTAGAACAGGCAAAACTATCTTATATGGATAAAAATCAGAATTGTGGTTGCTAGTAGGGAGATGAGGTGATGGTGATTTCTTGAAAAGTACAAACCAAAAGCAGCCCAATATGAAATAAATAACCTGAATAGACCTATAACTATTAAAGACAATGAATTTGTAGTTACAAACTTCCCTAAAAAGAAATTTCTAGGCCCAGATATTTTCAATGGAGAATTCTACCAAATGTTTGAAGAAGGTATATCAATATTTACATCAAGTCTACACAATCCTTTCCAGAAAGTAGAAGATGAGGGAATACTTCCCAACTCACTTAATGATGCCAGTGTTATCCTAGTACCAAAACTGATAAAGATAATACAAAGAAAGAAAACTAAAGACCAATATACTTCATGAACATAGACACACACACAAAAATAATCCTCAAAAAAATATTAATCCAGAAATATATAAACAGAGTCATGCACAATGACCAAGTGAAGCTTATTCCAGGAATACAAGGCTGGTTCGACATATTAAGCCACCATATTAATAGGCTAATGAAGAAAAATCACATGATCATATCAAATAATGAAGAAAAACATTTAACAAAATTCAATACCCATTTATAATAAATTCTTAGCAAACTAGGAATAGAGGAGAACCTCCTCAACTTGACAAAGAGCACCTAAAAATATCTACAGTTACCACCATCCTTAATGGTGAAAGACTGGGTGCTTTCTTCATAAGACTGGGAACAAGGCAAAGATGCCACTCTTACAACTCTTATTCAATATCGTACGGGAAGTCCTAGTTGGTGCAATAATGCAATAAAAAATGGAATACACAGTTTGAAAAAAAGCTGACACTATTTACAAATGACATGATTGTCTACATAGAAAATTCAAAGGAACACACACATACACAAAATAAAACTGCTAAAATAAGTGAATTCATCAAGGTCATAGGATACAAGATCAATATGCCAATATCAACCGCATTTCTATATACTAGCAATGATCATGTAAAAACTGAAATTAAAGACCCAATACAATTTGCAATCAATAGCAACCAGAAAAGAAATAACTACGCATAAATCTAACAAAACACATACAGGACTTGTATGCTGACAATAACAAAACACTAATAAAAGAAATCAAAGAACATCTGAATAAATGGAGGCACACCATATTCATTGATATTAAAGGTGTAACTTCTCTTTAAATTGATCTATAGTAGTAATACAATAAATATCAAAATCTCAGCATGATTTTTATGTAGGTATAAATAAGCTCATTCTAAAATACACAGAAAAGCAAAGGTACTAAAACAATTTTGAAAAAGAATAAAAGAGAAATCACTCCAACCAACCTTATGACTTTCTTATAGTTACAGCAATCAACATAGTGTAGAATTGGCAAAGAGAGGACACACAGTTCAATGGAATAGAAGGATCTAGAAATAGACTCACGCAAGTACAGGCAGCTAATTTTTGAAAAAGGTACAAAAGCAATTCAACGGAGGCAGGATAATCTTTTACACAAACAGCGCTGGAGTAACTAGATATCCAGACACAAAAAAACCACTTCAACCTAAACAGCACACACCTTACACAGAAGCCAGTTCAAAATAGATCATGGTTTTAAATGTAAAATTATAAAATTTGTAGAAGAAAGCACTGGAGAAAATCTTCAGTACTGAGGCTAGGCAAAGAGTTCTTGGACATGATACCAAAAGCATGATGCATAAGAGAATAAATGGAAAAAACTGAATTTTATTGAAAGTGAAAACTTCTGCATTGTGAAAGACCCTGTTAAGAAGACGACAAGACAAGCCATATACTTGGAGAAAATATTTGTAAACCACGTATCTGACAAAAGGTCTTGTATCATAAGAACTCTCAAAACTTGAAAGTAAGAAAACAAACAATCCAATTAGAGAATGAGCAGAAGACATAAAGAAACAGTTCACCAAAGTGGAGACAGGGATGGCAAGTAACACATGGAAAGATGTTCAACATCGTTAGCCTTCAGAGAAATATAAATTCAAAGCAGAAGGAGATATCACTACACACATGTTAAAACAGCTAAAATAAAAAATAGCGAAAATAACAAATGCTGGCAAGAATATGGAGAAAATGGATCTCCCCTACATACATGGCTGGTAGGAACATAGAATGGAAGTTAGTTTGACATTTTCTTTAAAAACTAAACATACACTTACCAGCAATGGTACTCTTATGCATTTATCCCAGATAAATTCAAATTAAAACTTACGTTCACAGAAAAATCTATACAAAAATGTTCACAGCACCTTTATTCATAATCGCCCCCAAATTAAGACCATCCAAATGTCCTTCAGCAAGTATATGGTTAAATAAACTGTGGTACATCCAGAAACAGACTACACTGGTGAAGCTTAAAAGCGTTATATTAAGTGAAAGAAGCCATATGGAAAAGAATGCATACTTCATGACTATAAATCCATTTATGAAACCATAGAAAAGGCAAAACTATAGTGGCTGCCAGGGGCTGGGAGTGTGAAAAAGGGATTGATTGCAAAGTGGCACGAGGACATTTTCGGGGTGATGGAAATATTCCATATCAAATGTCGGCAAACTACAGACCACGGACAAAATCCAACCTGCCACTTGGTTTTGTAACTAAAACTTGACTGGAACACAGCCTGTTCACTCGTTTACATATTTTCTATGGCCACTCTTGAACTACAAAGGCAGAGCTGAGTAATTATAACAAAAGACCACGTGTCCTGGATAGCTTAAAATATTTACTATCTGGCCATTTACAGAAAAAAAGTTTGCCAACCCCTGTAATTTATCATGTTTGTGGTGGTAGTTGCACAAATGTATATATTTGTCAAAAACTCCTAACACTGTACATTTAAAATTAATAAAGATCATCGTACAGAAATTTTAATTCAATAAAGCTGATTTTTTAAATGCCTGGTACTTGCTTGACACTTTTACTCTTTATTCTTTTAGTCTGAATAAAACCTTTCAGAGAAAAACATCAGCCTATGTTTAATAAACTATACGTTTTTATCAAAATCTTTTTAGGTATCAGATTTTTGTTCCTATTATATGATTTTGTTTAATCTTTTTTATTATTTTTATTTTATTTTATTTTTCCTTTTTCTCCCCAAAGCCCCCCGGTACATAGTTGTGTATTTTTTCAGTTGTAGGTCCTTCTAGTTGTGGCATGTGGGATGCCACCTCAGCATGGCCTGATGAGAGGTGCCATGTCCCTGCCCAGGATTCAAACTGGCGAAACCCTGGGCTGCGAACTTAACCACTCAGCCATGGGGCCGGCCCCTGTTTAATCTTTAAATAAATAAAAACTCAATTGAAAAAATGGACTAGCTCTGCTGAGGAGGTAACACCCTTCACCCCATCTTTGCAAGCAACTGCCATAGATTTGTCTGGTAAAGACATACTTCAAAAATTTGCTTGTTAAAGCCCTTTGGGCCAATATTTTCCCTTAAGAACGCCCATTCAGAATTATCCTTCTAGTGCTCCTGAACTTAGATCCACAGATGAGCCTGGATTATTCAGCTATACAAGGCTTCGCATTTTGGACCTTAGACAGCCAAAGGTCCAGCCATAGACAGCCTCTCTCAGAAATGCACAGTCCTTTCATCTCAGCATGCATCATGTCTGGATGTAATACTATTTTATCTCTACTACTAGAACTTTGTTGAGTGAAGAAAAACAAAAACAAAAAAACAGTGCATTTCAATATTCAAAATATTTCCTACCATTTCTCAGTGGAAAATTTGTCCAAATTTTCTAGAATGCAGTACCTGTATCCTTCCTGCCCGAGGTTCCAACCCCAACAACAAGCCAATTATTTGGAAGACCTCACTTCTTAGAACAAAATTTATTTTCAGGGACTGCATCTAATAAAAGTCCACAAGGGACCTGGTGGTAAATATGAAAGTTCTTTGCAGCAAGGATTGAAACTGTCATGTTCACTTACTTCCCTTGAGGCTAATGAAGCTCCTGGAAGGAAGAAAGCATACAATAATTTTGCTGAATAAATCAAAACAAAACCTCTTACAAGTCTGACTCCAGACACACCTTCATATCTTCACTGAATCTTCTCAGTAGAAGGAAAATGGAAAACACAAAAGAACCAGATACATACTAGTTGATGAACAGGTTCTGCTGTGATAATTCTCAAAGGAAAAAAAAATATTTGCAGAAGGAGGAGGTAGGGTTGCTGGATGTAGTAACATCCTGATGACCTTTACTATATCACACCTCATCTATGTAATTTACAAGTCCCTATGCCATTAGTGTCTACCCTGAGATGGAACTTGAATATCCTGACTAGGAACTATTCTCGCAAACGCTCACTCATTGATAATTCTTTTACGCCAAAAACAAAACTGCAGTTATTTGCAATGTTTAGAAGCTCTGTTTATGTAAATATTTATAAAAATACAGGCAATCATTAAACTACTCCTTCACATATTCGCTTAAACAATACATAATATATTGCAAAAATTTTTGTGCTATGAAAACTATGGTGAGCAACACACATCACTCCTACTTTTACAGTATAGTAAAATAAATAGATTAACCAAATAATAAATAATCCAACAATGGAATTATAAATGGACATAGAATCCATGAAGATCATTATTGGGTACTTTGAAAGTATGTAAGACTTTGGTAAGGCAGTGAGTAGCACAGGACTCTTTGACATGTCTCTTTGTGACGCTGCCATTTAGATTCAAGGATGACTGAAACATTTAGAAAGGCAAACAATGTTACCAGAATTATATCAACACTGATGAATTTGCTTTGAGAGAAGATTTTCTGCAGCAAATCAGTGAAGCCTCTTTTATTAAGTGAATTTTCTATTCTGTACAATATTAATTTTTAATATTGGAAATTTTCCTGTTTTATCTTTGCATAAATTATTTTAATCTATGTCAACTCTTTAATATGCATTTCATAAACACAATGTGATCCATCAATCATTTATTTTTATTTTAATGCAACAAATTTAAGATACTCTGGGTATTTTGTCTATCCAGACAAATTCTGCTGGTATATAGCCTGTCAAAAATTATGTCTTTAATTTCTAATAAATGATAATTTTGCAGTTTTATCTTTCATTGATTTTTTTCATCTTGTCAAATTACTGCCATGAAGCCTAATTTCTTCCAGATAATGCAACTTGAAATTTTATTAAAAAGAGAAAATTCTCTGTTTATATCTTTTTATTGTGAAATGTAATACATATACAGAGTACTACATGAAACATACATATACACACTCAGGTAAAAATGACAATATTGCCAGCACCCCAGAAATTCTCCAAGTAAGTGTCCCCAATCACAAACACTCCCTTGAATGTAACTAATATCCTGAGTCTTATGGCAAGCATTTCTATGATTTTCTTTATGTACCAGACTAGCTTCCTGTGCTCAACTTGTGTATCAGATTCATCCAAGTTTCATGTGTCAGTAGAGTTCATTCATCTTTCTTGCTATCTACTATTCCACTGCACGAATATATATATTCCACATTCATTGCACTTCATTCCTTCCTTAATCTAGGTCATTCCTTCTGGAATTGTCTTTCTTTTCTTTTTTTCCTTAAGGATTTTGTGTATGTGTGTTTTTAAAGTAATAGTGCAATTCTCCCAATAAGGATAAGCAAGAGGACTCTGGATTAAGACAGCATGAAAACTAAATTGTGCTCGGCTTAAAAGCAGCAAATAAAAAGAGATCCTTTCGACCCCAAAGTCCAATGCTAAATGAAAAAGCAAAAAAAAAAAAAAAAAAAATATGAAAGGAGAGAGGAACTTAAAAAACAGAGTTGAAAGAGGCAGACTACCCTTCCATTGCCGTTCAACTAAACAAACGGGCAAGAATGCCTCTCTTCTTTGAAGAATGCCCTTTTGATATTCTTTTAGCCCAAATCTGAGAGAAAACTCACCTTTGTCTTCTTAAGATATCTTTATTTAGTTCTCATTCTTAAAAGTCATTTTTGCTTGAAATAGAATTCTATTACCTTGTAATTGAAAAAGTATTTTTAAAAATACATTGAACCCTAAGATGAAGTTTCTTCCTCCAGAGGAATTTTTCTTGCTTCTGACAGACATTGAGAATACAAACATTCCTTGAAATCTTTAATAGAATTTCAGGGCTAAGAATGTTCTAGACTTCCCAAACATCTTGAAGTCTGGCTACAATTTGTGGGACAGTTGATTTACTTCCTGGTCATGCTACATGTACAAAAGTCCTCCATGGACCTAGTCAAGGCAGAGAAGTTTTATCACAGTTCCTCTTATGCACCAGCCAGAGATGTCTCTTTTTGCTCCAACATCCCCAGAACATTCTTAACAGGAACCCTGAGCCTGCCACCTCTCTTAAATCAACCTGCACCTCCAGGACTAAAGCAGCCTCCTAGGCTGAGCTGACATCTTGGGAAATACTGTTCTCTCCATACCACATCCCAGTAGCCACTGTCTTATTAGTTATTTGATGCATTCAAGAAAATTCTTCAAAAATATTTTGTTCAGCTTTGTCAATTTCCTTCAGTGCACAGGTTGGTCAAAATTATCTTATCTACTTTGAACAGAAGAAGTCCCCTTCAGTAGCAAAAATAGAAGCTATCTAAATGTCCCAAAATAGGATATGGGTAAAATCAGATGCAGCTTTGAAAGGTAGGGAAACTATTTGGCCATTAAGGATATTATCAAGATAAAATAGGAACATGGAAGAATTCATATCATAAAATTTAAAGTGCAAGTTACATAAAAATATGTAAGGTATAATCTCATTTTTTAAAAAATTGTATACATATCCTAAAATCTAAACACTGAAACACAAGAAACAAAGAAAAAATTCAAAGAATAAACAGCAATCTACCTACACATAGCAATCCAAACCAAACAGTCTGCATCAGAGATGTTATCCTAAGGACCTTTAAAAAAAATTTTAATGACATGATTACATACCAATTTTCCCAGCGGGACTAAATGAAACTGTGAAGATGCATTCATGCAGAGCACAGACCTACATCACTTCAGCCTATTTTTTTAATGCTGCTTTATATTCTCTAAGCATCATTCAACAAACCAGTGGAACTACGTTTCGTGGTGTTACTGACAATTTCTTCTCAGCCCTCTGGCAGTGATTCAGTAAGGCTTCTACATGGCCTTGTAAACGCTTGGATGACATTTCTATGGGATTTTAAATTCACACTGAATATGAAATAGAAGCCAAAGTCAATAAATCAACTCCAGATCCTCCAAAGCATGGAAATAACAGCATAATTCATTCTTAGGATACTGACACACAACAGTTCTTTTCTTTACTGGCTAAAATGCCACTACCAGACAGCAATAAGCAAAATTTATAAATGACTAAGCATGATAGCTTTAAACTCTGTGATACCAGATAATTATAAAATAATTTGGGGACTGTATTGGTTAAAATTTTACATACAATTTGATAGTACTACTTTTTAAGGCAGGTTTCATATTTGCATGATTCAAATTCCCATAAAATGTCACTATTGTATTATATATTTGGTATTTGTACTTATATGTGAATTTAAATGCATAGAAAATGATCAGCAATGGTGAGCATTAACCTAATAAAACTGGTTCCAAATAGCAAGGAGTGTTGGAGTCACTGCATTATGAGAGACCTTAACTTTACTCGTAAATTTATTTTTTTAAATGTTATATAGTACTTGTGAAATGAAAATTAATTTTTAAAAGGTGATGATCAGATATCCCAGGTACACCTTTATATATTTTTATATTCCTATTTGAGATGGGTAGGTGAACACAACCTTTCTTCCTGGGGGCCACTGTAAGTCATTCCTATCTCGGATCCTCATCGTCTTCAACTTTATCACAGGGACACCAGTCTACCATGTTCAGCTCAGTAAAATTTGAATTTTGGCATTCCTAGGATGGATGTGGTGCATAGTAGGTATGCATATATAAGTAGCTATAAGAAATGCACATAAGTACTTATCACCATTGAGAGAGGGATGGGAGCACTGAAATGTGAAGTGAGTTGCATAAGGTCCTCTGAGACTGTAGAGCATGACTATATCCAGGAACTGAGTTGGAACTGTGCAGTCAGAAGGTCTGCACCCCCTCTCTTGAGCTCCCTGGTAGTAGGCAGAGGGATACCTTGTTAGACAGTGTATTAATGAAGGTTTGCTCAGGGGTCAGTTCCACTCTTCCAGATGTGTATTTCTACCCATTTATAGATGAAGCTCCAATGGAGACTCCTATGGGGGTGGGGGCTGTTGGGAGGGAAGTAATTGGATATTCCAGAGCCAAGAAGGCTGATTTTAGGCATCTATTATGGACCAAACGTTTGGGTTCCCCCCAAATTATTCAACATATGAATGTTGAAGCCCTATTTCCAGTACAACTGTATTTGGAGATGGGGCCTCTAAAGAAGTAATTAAGGTTAAATGAGGTCATAAAGGTGGAGCCCTTATCTGACAGGATTAATACCCCTACAAAACAACAGAGATCTCTCTGATCTCTCTCAATCTCTTTCTCCTTCCCTCCATCCCAACTTCCCAGCAAGCACCCACTGAAGAAAAGTCAGGTGAGGACATAGTGAGAAGGTGGCCATCTGCAAATAAGAAACAGTCCACACCAGAAACCATATCTTCCAGGATCTCAATCTGGGATATGTAGGCTTCACAACTGTGAGAAAATAAATTTCTGCAGTGTAAGCCACCCATTTGTCATCACTTGGTGGTATTTTGTCATCACAGCCCGAGCAGGCTAAAATGGATTTTGGTACTGTGAAGTGGGGTGCTGCTATAACAAATACCTAAAAATATGGAAGTGGCTTTTGAACTGGGTGATGGGCAGAGGCCAGAAGAGTTTTGAGGTACGTGCTATAAAAAAGCCTAAATTGGGGGTCAGCCCCATGGCGGAGTAGCTAGGTTCATGCGCTCCCCTTTGGCAGCCTGAGGTTTTGCCAGTTGGGATCCTGAGTGTAGACATGGCACCGCTCATTAGGCCATGCTGGGGCAGCGTCCCATGTGCCACAACTGGAAGGACCCACAACTAAAGAAATATATACAACTATGTACCAGGGGGCTTTGGGGAGAAAAAGGAAAAAGTTAAAAAATAAATAAATAAATAAAAGCCTAAATTGCCTTCAAGGGACCATTGGTAGAAATATGGATATTAAAGGCAATTCTGGTGAGGATTCAGAAAGAAAAGAGGAAGCTATAGAAGAAAGCCTCTATTATCTTAGAGAATACATATATCATCATGAACAGAATGTTAGCAGAAATATGGAGGTTAAAGGCCATCCTAGTCAGGTCTCAGACAGAAAAGAACGTTATTGGAAACCGGAGGAAAGGAGATTGTTATAAAGTGGCAAAGAACTTGGCTAAACCGTGTTCTAGTGTTTTATGGAATGTAGAATTTGCAAGAGATGAAACTGGATAGTTAACCAAGGAGATTTCTAACCAAAATGTTGAAGATGCAGCCTACTCCTCCTAACTGCTTATAGTAAAATGTGAGAGGAGAAGGATGAATTGAAGAAGTAATTGTTAAGCAAAAAGGAACCAGAGCTTAAAGATTTGGAAAATTCTGAGCATCTATACTGAAAAAAAAAAAAATCAGAAAACAGGAGCCAGCCCGGTGGCACAGCAGTTAAGTTTGCATGTTCTGCTTCAGTGGTCCAGGGTTTACCAGTTCGGATCCTGGGTGCGGACTTACACACTGATTGTCAAGCCATGCTGTGGCAGGTGCCCCACATATAAAGTGGAGGAAATGGGCATGGATGTTAGCTCAGGGCCAATCTTCCTCAGCAAAAAAGAGAAGGATTGGCAGCAAATGTTAGCTCAGGGCTAATCTTCCTCAAAAAAAAAAAATCAGAAAACATATTCCAAAGAGAACACCGAGGGTGTGGCTGGACTATCACTCAATAAAGAGATTACATGAGCAGAAACACGTCAGTTTGAACTGAAGGAATAGAAATGAGATGAAATGAAGGAAGTCTATCAGAATTCTTGGATTCTAAAGGACAGGACAACAGAGCTATTATTCAAGCAAAGGGAAAAGTGACCCAGAAGGCAATTCAGAGATCATCAGGGTTGCCTCTTCAATTTCAACAGGACACGGTGCAGATGCCAGATCCTCGAACAGGACTGTCAGGCACAACTACAGGGGTGGCACCGCCACCTAGGGCCATGGCGGCAGGTCTGCTGCCCCAAATGGGTCCAGAAAGCCAATGAGGATTATTCTTGAGCCTAAAATTTAACGGAATTTGCCTCACTAGGTTTTAGAGTTGCTTGGGACCCATCCCCCCTTTCTTCTTTCTGATTTTCCCTTTCAGAATGGGATTATCTATCCTTTGCGCGCCCCACCATTGTATTTTGGAGGCAGAGAACTTGTCAGGTTTCACAGGTTCACAGCTGGAGAGGAACTTTGCCTCAGGATAAACTGTACCTTAAGTCTCAGAGTACCTGATTTAGATGATATCTAAAAGTCATCTAATTTGGACCTAAAGCAGTTTAGAGTTGATGTAGGAATGAATTAAGACTTTAGGAGGCATTGGGATGGAATGAATGTGTTCCAAATACAAGAAAGACATGAATTTTGAGGAACCAGGAGCAGAATGTTATGAACTGAATGTTTGTAGGCCCTCTTAAACTCATATGCGGATGCCCTGACCCCCCAGTGTGGCTGTATTTGGAAATAGGGCCTCTAAGTAAGTAAGTAAGGTTAAATGAGGTCATAAGGGTGGGACCCTGGTCTGATAGGACAAGTGCCCTTATAAGAAGAGACAGCAGAGAGCTCACTCTCTCTCCCCCCCAAGTGCACACACTGAGGAAAGGTCATATGAAGAAATAGAGCCCTCACCAGATATGGAATCTGCCAGCACCTTGATCATGGACTTTAGCCTCCAGAACTCTAAGAAAATAAATGTCTTTATTTAAGCCACCCAGGCTGTGGCATTTTGTTATAGCAGCCCAAGAAGACTAATGTAGCACCACAAACATCCCCAACTCTTATCCACTGCCAACATACCCATGAGGTCTTCAAAAACCATACCAAAAGGGAACAGACTGTGATCTTAGGATCTGAAGGAAGAGGGGTCTTGGCTAGTAGGAAGTGGAAGAATTCCCACCTCTGTATTGAGCTCTGGGAATTGTCTTAGAGTCCCTCCAAAACTGTTACTTTGTCAGCAGTTGATTTTTGCTGAGCCTCAGAGCCTCACCATCTGCATGTCCAGGCTAGTACTCAGATTACTCAAGCTCTCTCCGCTAGCCCCCTCTCCAGCATTCTATTCCACACAGTAGAGCTGCCTTGATCTCCCTGAACTCTGAAATTTTGTTTTTGTTAGTGCCATGGAGTCGATTCTGACTCCTGGTGACGCTGTGTACAGCAGAGTGGAACCCTGCTCAGTCTTTCTGAATCATCTTCTCACCTTCTGGTGCTATGTAAGACAATGCTCAACTGCTATTCATAGGGTTTTCATGACCAAATTTTTTGGGAAGAGAGTGGCCAGGTCTTTCTTCCTAGTCTGTCTAGTCTGGAAGCTCTGCTGAAGCCTGTCCACCATGGGTGACCCTGCTGGTATCTGAAACACCAGTGGCATAGCTTTCAGCATCACAGCAACACACAGCCACCATAGTGTGACAAGCAACAGATGGGTGATGTGATTCCCTAACCAGGAAATGAACCCAGGCCATGGCAGTGAGAGTACCGAATCTTAACCACTAGACCCCCAGGGCTGGCTGAATTCTGAAATATGTCTTCTTCATTGAGTAAAAGTATGTTTGGAGTTATCCCTACCTATGCCATGCATGGTCTGGGAATTTCCTCCTGACAGTAGCTGGAACAACGGTAGGGATGATAATATTTGCTTCCTTTATCTCAGGAAACATGGATGCACAACCTCTAATATCCAGAAGCTAAGAACAGATGTTTCATGTTTTTCCAGTTTTCTAGTTATTTCATGTATCTTGCCCAGTTTTCCAGTTGTTTACAGTGAGACAGCAAGTCCTGCAGATGTTCACGAATGGAAGTGAAAGTCCTTTAAATAATTTTTCACTTAAATGTTGCACAGTTTATTACTCCACTTAGCTGATTCTGAATTAGGTGAAAAATTTACAAACACACTGTCTGGATTCTTTATTGCGAGGTTAGTTTAGTAGCAGTGACCATACTTACGTATATATGCTAAGAGAGTAGCAAGAAAGATATGAGCACATCAGTTTACATTCCACAGATATTTGTTTAAAATGCATATTTTGTTCTTATGGCTGAAAAAGACACAAATATTAAGTATGGGAAACTTTAAATACATCATAATAATTATTAAGCTAAGAGTATATTTTACTTAGGATTATGATGGGTTCCAATAAGCAAACCAACACATGCAATATTTTTCTTATAAAGTATAATTCAGTAACTCTTCACATTTGTGTTTAATGCAGTACTTGTGATTATTCAACTTAATTGTGCTTTTTCAAAGTTAGATTCCTACCACACAATGAATAGGTCTATAACTGAATATTTTCAATAGCAATTTTAGTATCATATCAGAAACAAGAGTTTTCATATAATATTTCTACAGGAAGTTTTTTATTCTCAATTTCCAAATTGGTATATTTCCAGTAAACTAAAACCTCTGATATATGATCAAGAATAAATTATTTTGAAAGCTACAACTTATTCAAAATATTCATAAGATGTTCCAACTTATCAAATATCTGCTGTTCAGTGAGATGTCACTTTATTTCTGGGTAAAAGATTTCCCATATTTATTAAGTTTCTCCCCTTCACTATTTCTGATATAAACCGAGTAAGTCAATAAGAAAAGGCTTCTGGACTTTCAGGATACCGACGAGGATTTCTTCTCTGTGTAATTGCTTTGATTAGTGAACTCTCAATTCTGATAAAAGGTTTTCCCACATTTGTAGATTCACAGGATTTCTGCCTTGTATGTGTTTTCTGATGTGCTGTGAGAGATGACCTAGGGTAGAAGGTTTTCCCACATTTATTACATTTGTAGGGTTTCTCCCCTGTGTGAGTTCTCTGATGTACTGTAAGGGATGACTTGTGATAGAAAGTCTTACTGCATTCTTATATTTATGAAGTTTCTCCCCTCTGTGAGTTCTTTGATGTTTAGTGAGAGGTGATTTCTGATAAAATGTTTTCCTGCATTGAATACACTCAAATGGTTTCTCCTCTTTGTGTGTTTTCTGATGTACAGTAAGGGATGACTTCTGGGAAAAACTTCTCCCACATTCATTACATTCATAAGGTTTCTCCCCTGTGTGTATTCTCTGATGTACTATGAGAGATGACTTCTGGAAGAAGGTTTTTCCACATTCACTACACTCATTGGTTTTCCCCCATTTGAGTTCTCTAATGAACACTAAGTTTTGACTTCACAGAGAAGGATTTCCCACATTCATTACATTCATAGGGTTTCTCCCCAGTATGAGTTCTCCGATGATAAATGAAGCTTGGCTTTTTGGAGAATGTTTTCCCACATTCATTGCATTCATAGGGTCTTATACCTGTGTGTATCCTTTGATGTACCATGAGGAATGAATTGTAGAGAAAAGTTTTTCCACATTCATTACATTCATAGGGTTTCTCCCTTTTGTGTGTTCTCTGATGTCCTGTGAGGCATGACCTATATCTAAAGGTTTTTCTACATTCAATGCATTCATAGGGTTTCTGCCCTGTGTGTATCCTCTGATGAACTGTGAGGCCTGACCTATTTGTGAAAGTTTCCCCACAATCAGTACATTCATAAGGTTTCTCCCCCTGTGTATCTTATTATGTACTTTGAGAGATGACTTGTGGCTGAGGGTTTTTCCACATTCACTACATTCATAGAGTTTTTCTCCTATGCATGTTTGCTGATGTTTAGGAAGAACTGACACAGGCCAAAAAGATTTCCCATACTGACTATTTTCAAAAGTTTTCTTTTCCGTGTGTGTTTGCTGATGTTGAGAGAGATTTGGTTTCTTGAATACTTTCCCTCCCTCATTAAACTCAAAGGTTGTTTGTCCTTTGTGAGTTCTCTCAGTGTTAGTGGAGAGTGGCTTGTTGCCAAAATTATTCCCACACTCATACTATTTCTTCCCTATGACAACTCTATGGTGTTTATTTACAGTTGACTTCTCACCAAGAGACCACTTCCCACAGTCATTAAATTCACAGTGATTCTTCTGTGTGAGAGTTTGATGGACAAGAAGGTTTGAATCATCATAAAAGCTTCTCGCATGTTCATTATATTCACAGGACTTCTCCCATGAGCATGCTCTCTTATGGGTAATGAAGTCTTCCTCCTCACGGAAGGCTTTCCCACATTCATTATATTCAAAATATTGCTTCTGAGTTTGAATATCCTGATGTTGAAATAGGTCCTCATTTTGACTGACAGCTTTCCCATTTCTATCATATTTAAAAGGTTTCTCTCTGGCATGAGAATGCTCATACTTTGTACAGAGGAGCAATTTCCTCTGTGCATTAAATTCATCAAGCTTCCTTACAAAGGAATTTCTATTACTTATAATTAATTCTGAAATCTAATTCAAATTCATTACACGAGTCATATTTATTAGGTACTTTTCTCATTGGAATAGGGTTTGTGTCCACATTAAATATTTTTCCTAATACACTATTTCTCTCCTTAGTCAGTGTTTTATCATTGACAAAATCAACTTTCCACAAATGCTGGTCTTGGTTTTCCTGGTTCTTCTGCATGAGGTCATCAACTTCCCAGAATTCTAGAAATGAGAATAATTTATCAAGCCTTATAAATGTTAATATATTTCATCTGGGAATGTGACATAATGTAAAAATGTCCTAGCATAGCCCAGTCTTATGATCTAAAATAATCCTGAGGGCATACTTCTCCCACTCCCTTAGGATTGGACAAAACAAATAACTGCAGTAGTGGAAAAGAAAAGAGTAATCCGCCAATAAAAACATAGTAATTTGGCACTTTAGAAATGTGACCTTCAAAATCTGATGGAGAAAGTGAACTGAACACAAAATATAACAAACAAGGTACTATTTGAATGAATGCTTGAGGCATGAAGGAGGAAACACAACAAAGCAACGAATAGTACGTAGAGTCAAAAGAAAAATCAGTAGCTAACAGTTTAGAGGGGCAATATCAGAGATAAAATTAGGTTTAGAAGAGGCAAATAAATATCTTTGTCCTTATCTCCTACTGTAGAATCTTCACACTATACATGCTTCCAATCTCCCACCACTCTTTTCTGTTCCTTAAAAGAAAAGTGCATTACCAACATCAAATTAAAATTCTAAAGAGCAATAATTTTCTCTTCAAAAGAAAATTCCTATTGTGAGGACTGTAATTCTCATTCTAGCTCAGATTCACATGTAAATCCAACATCCAAAGAAAGCATGCGTTTAGGCCAAACAAGATGAGGTGCTCAGTTCTATTCTGCTGCTGTATCTTCATTTCCTTCTACTAGAGTTGTTCACTAATGAACCTTCCATAGCCATCAAATTATAAAGTTTTCCTATTTCTATATGCCAATATGCTTATCTCATAAACAGTCTTGCCCCTCACATGTCACTAATCCTTTACTTTGTCTAAATATGTATATATTCTAGCATTTCTGGTTTCTCTTACGTGAACTTTAAAGATTATAGCTTTCAACCTAGTCTTAGATCTTTATTATTCTTTATACAATCAGTCCTCATTATTCACGGATTCTGTAATTGAAAGTTTGCCTAACTTGCTAAAATTTATGTATGACCCCAAAGTCAATACTCACAGTGCCTTCATGATCATTCACAGACACGCAGCACACTGAAAAATCTGAGTCGCCTGACACGCATGTTCCCAGCTGAAGTCAAACAAGGCGATGCTCTGCCTTCTTGTTTCAGTTTTCATACTGTAAACAAGTTCCCTTTTTGCGGTATATTTAGTGCCACATTTTTCATAGTTTTGTGTTTTCTGTTGGAAATTTTACTCTTTAAAATGGGCCCCCTAGTGTAGGACTGAACTGCCAACTAGGCTGTGATATGTCTTACAGGGAAAATAGGTTTGTTATACATGCTTCATTCAGGCATGAGTTATAGTGCTGTCGGTGGTGAGCTCAATGTTAAGGAATCAACAATATATATTAAATAAGGTGTCCTTAAACAGAAACACACATAAAACAAGATTGTGTATTGATCACTTGATGAAAATATTGTGGGCAGAGGCTCACAGGAACCTAACCCTGTATTTCTCCTAGGAATAACAGTTCAGTATTCACCAGTTCAGTGTTTGTGTCAACTTTATGGAACACAACTACTGTGAATAACAAGAATCAACTGTGTCTTTTTATTATGAAGATCAATAAGGAAACAGAGAACTTGAACAATATTATAAACCAAGTAAATCTAATAGACATATACAGAACACTCCAACCAACAATAGTAGAACATATATTCTTTTCAAGTGCACATGGAACATCCTCCAGGATAAACCATGTTAGGCCATAAAACAATTCTCAAAAAGTTTAAAAAGATCGAATAACACAAAGTATCTTCCCCAACCACAATGGAATGAAGCTAGAAAACAAAGAAAGAATGAAAGCTGGGAAATTTACAAACATGTGGAAATTAAACAACACACTTATACAACCGACAGGTGAAAGAAGTCAAAAGGGAAATTTAAAAATACAGGCATACCTCAGAGATATTGCGGGTTTGGTTCTGGACTTCCACAATAAAGTTAATATCGCAATAAAGTGAGTCACAAATGTTTTGGTTTCCAAGTCCATATAAAAGTTTTGTTTACATTATAACATGGCCTATTAAATGTACAATAGCATTATGTATAAGAAACAATGCACATACCTTAATTTAAAAATACTTTATTGATTAAAAATGCTAGCCATCATCTGAGCCTTCAAGCAAGTCATAATCCCTTTGCTGGTGGAGGGTCTTGTAAAAAATTCAGTATCTGTGAAGCATAACAAAGCGAAGCACAATAAAATGAGGTATGTCTGTACCTAAGACAAATGAAAATGAAAACACAACATACCAAAACTTATGGGAGGCAGCAAAAGCAGTAATCAACAGGGAAATTTATAGCTGTAAAGACCTTTATAGCTGTAAAATTTATAGCTGTAAAAATTTTAAAAAGATCTCAAATAAACAAACACCTTAAGCATTTAGAAAAGGAAGAGCAAACTAAACCCAAAGCAGGCAGAAGGAAGGAAATAACAAAAAAATAGAGCAGAGATAAATGAAATTGAGAATAAAAAACAATGGAAAGAATCAATGAAACCAAAGGTGGTTCTTTGAATAGATCAACAAAATTGACAAACCACTAGCTAGACTGACCAAGAAAAAAAGACCCAAATCTCTAAAATCAGAAACGAAAGTGGGGACATTATAAGTAAACACTATGAATAACTGTGTACCAACAAATTACATAACCTAAATAAAATTTTCAAAATTCCTAGAAAGAAACAAACTACTAAACTGACTCAAGAAGAAATAGAAAATAGGAAAAGACCCATTATAAGATATTGAATCAGGGGCCAGCCCAGTGGTGCAGCTGTTAAGTGTGCATGTTCCATTTCAGTGGCCCAGGGTTCACCAGTTTGGATCCTGGGTGCGAACATGGCACCACTTGGTAAGTCATGCTCTGGTAGGTATCCCACATATAAAGTAGAGGAAGATGGGCATGGATGTTAGCTCAGGGCCAGTCTTCTTCAACAAAAAGAAGAGGATTGGCAGCAGTTAGCTGAGGGCTAATCTTCCTCAAAAACAAAAGATATTGAATCAGTAGGCAAAAAAATCCAACAAACGTTAGCCTAGTACCAGATAACTTCACTGGTAAATTAGGCCAAACAAATAAAGAAGAACTAACACATATCCTTCTCAAACTCTTCCAAAAAACCAAAAAGAATACTTCCTAACTCATTATAATAGGTTAGCAATACTCTGACATTAAAGTCACACAAAGACATCACAGGAAAACTACACACCAATACCCCCTATAAATATAGATGCAAAATCCTCAACAAAATACTAACAAACCCAATTCAACAGTAAGATTTATATATCATGACTAAGTGGGATTTCTCTAAGGAATTAAAAAGGTGCTTCAATGTTTACAAAAAGTCAATCAATGTAATATGTTGTATTAATAGAATAAGGGTGAAAAAACCCTACGATCATCTTAACTGATACAGAAAAAGTATTTGACAAAGTCCAATGTCCTTTCCTGATAAAAATAATCAACAAACTGGGAAAAGAAGGGAACTTCCTCAACATGGTAAAGAATATCTAGGAAAAATCCACAGTCAACATCATACTTAATGGCAAAAGACTGAAAGCTTTTCTCCTTATCTCGGGAACAAGACAAAACTGTCTGCTCTCACCACTTCTATTAGACATTGGACTGGAAGTTTTAGCCAGGGCAATTTCACAAGAAAAAAATAATAATAAAAGACATTCAGGGGGCCAGCCCCGTGGCCGAGTGGTTAAATTCGCACACTCTGCTTTGGCAGCCCAGGGTTTCACTGGTTCGGATCCTGAGTGCAGACCTGGCACCACTCATCAAGCCATGCTGAGGCAGCATCCCACATGCCACAATTAGAAGGGCCCACAGCTAACAATAAACAACTATGTACCAGGAAGCTTTGAGGAGAAAAAGGAAAAATAAAATCTTCAAAAAAACAAAGGCATTCAGATAGGAAGGAAAAAGTAAAACTATCTCTATTTGCAGATGACATGATCTTATATATAGAAAATCCTAAAGAATCCAAAATAAACACTATTAGAGCTAATAAATTCAGCTAAGTTGCAGGATACACACAAGATTAACAAACAAAAATCAGTTGTCTTTCTATATACCAGCAACAAACAATCCAAAAGTTAAATTAAGAATTCCATTTACAATAGCATCAAACAAGTAAGATACTTAGGAGTAAATTTAACCAAGATGGTGTAAGACTTGTATACTAGAAACTACAAAACATTGTTGAAAGAAATTAAATATCTACATAAATGGAAAGATATCCTGTGTTCGTGGATTGGAAAACTTAATATTGTTAAAATTAAATTGTTAAAAATCTTTCAAAGTGATCTGCAGATTCAATGCCATCCTTATCAAAATGCCAAATGCCTTTTTTGCAGAAATGAACAAGCTGATCCTAAGATTCACATGGAATTGTAATGGACCCAGAAGAACTAAAATAGTATTGAAAAATAAGAGGCTGGTGTCAAGATGGCGGCATAGGCAGACTCTGAACTCACCTCCTCCCATGGACACAATAAATTTACAACTACTCTTGAAACAATTTCCCCTGAGAGATCTGAAAACTGGGTTAAAAAACAAAACCACAACAAGGGACAATGCTGACTGAGGTAGAAGAGGCAGAAATTCCTTTCTGGGGAGAAAAAAGCCACCTCCTAGCCACAATGCTTCATGGCCAACCAGGAGCAATCTTAAGGTATGAAGCTTTCCCTGGAGGAGAGAGGCATCTGAGTGGGGGAGTGTTACCACAACAAGCAGCTTTTGGACTCAGCACAACCAAGACAAGTGTCATAATATCCTGCTTTGCTGGCTATTAACAACAACAGGGAATACCCCAAGAAAAACTATCAGACATGGGGCGGGGGGGGGGGAGAAGCCTCAATTAAAGGGCCCGTACACAAATTTACCCATTTTGGAAAGCAACCTAAAATCACCAGAAAGAAAGGTGCACAGTCCTTTGGTGAAAAGAAAGTCACCTGATAGGCTCTGGGTGCATCTCAGTGAGAGGTGAGACACACCCCCCCAAGGCTGGGACCACCTCCCCAGGGACTGAAACATTGGCAGCAGCCATTGTTGTGACCTAGTACAGGTGCACTGACACAGACACTGCCAGATGCTATTGGAGTTCTTCCCCCGGCCTGTTAGTGCAGGGGTCTGCCCCACCCACTAGAGCATCAATCTAATCCAGCTCAGCCAGGGCAGGCAGCCTGCACTAGGGATTGGCCCCACCCAGCAGCAAGCTCTCGGGCAACTTGTGGGCCAGCATAGGCTGGGTGCCTGGAACCTCTGCAGCCAGAAGAGTGGGTCCACCTCTGTGGGGCAGGGCATGCACAAGGGGCAGGCCTGCATTGATGGGGTGTGTAGACCTCTGGGTAGTGGGGCTTGTCAGCTACAGCAGATTAGTGCTTCTCAAAGAGCCACATAGGAGATTGGCCTCACCTTCCAAAGCCTGAAACAATTGTGTGCTCCCATGCCTGGGACCAGTCCCACTGAGCTGCAATCCTGAGAGAGCTGACAAGAGCCTTGCAGGCAGGAGGCCTATAGCAATTTAAGCCCCTGAGCCTAGCAACCAGTCATGCTGGGGGCCTAGTCACTTAATAGAAAAAGTGGAACAGGAATGTGTTATTAGACCTTGCAGTCAACTGTGCTGGGGTTCCCCATGCCCAATAAAACAGCTGAAGAGACCATAGCAGCCACACAAACCTGAGCATTACAATCAGCCAGCCAGGGGGACAGGCTAGCCTCCCCAGGCACCTGCAGCAAGAACCTTGCCATAACAGATGGACACATGTAGCTCACACAGGGGACACTCCTTGGACATTTGGAACTGGTGACAAGAGGGAAGCCACTGTTGGGCCTCATAAGGCATCTCTTACATAAGGCCACCTCTCCAAGATCAGATGTAGCTGATCTTCCTAACATAGAGATATAAGCACAGAAAAAGAGGCAAGGTGAGGAGACAAAGGAATACATTCCAAGTAAGGGAACAGGACAAAACCACAGAAAAAAAAACTAAACGAAACTGAGATAAACAATCTACTTGATAAAGAGTGCAAACTAATGGTCATAAGGATGCTCACTGATCTTGGGAGAAAAATGGATGAACTCAGTGAGAACTTCAACAAAAAATTGGAAAATATAAAAAAGAACCAATCATAAATGAAGAATACAATACTGGAAATGAAAAATTTACTAGAGGGACTCAATAGCAGAGTGGATGATACAGAAGAATGGGTCAGTGAGCTGGACAAAAGATTAGAGGAAATCACCCCAGCTGAACAGACAAAGGAAAAATAACTAAAAAGAAGGAGGAGAGTCTAAGGGACTTCTGGGACAACATCAAATGCACTAACATCCATATTATAGGCGTTCCAGAAGGAGAAGAGAGAGACAAAGGGGCAGAGAATCTATTTGAAGAAATAACAGCTGAAAACTTTCCTAACCTAAGGAAGGAAACAGACATCCAGGTACTGGAAACACAGAGAGCAACAAATAAGATCAACCCAAAGAGGCCCACACCAAGACACAATATAATTCAAATGTCAAGAATTAAAGATAAGAGAGAATCCTAAAAGCTGCAAGAGGAAGGCAACAAGTTACATACAAAGGAAACCCCATAAGGCTATCAGCTGACTTCTCAGCAGAAATTTCACTGGGTAGAAGGGAGTGGCATGATATATTTAAAGTGCTGAAAGGAAAAAGCCTACAACCAAGAATAATCTACCCAACAAGGTTATCATTCAGAATGGAAGTAGAAAGAGTTTCCCAGACAAGCAAAAGTTAAAGGAGTTTGTCACCAAGAAACCAGCCTTACAAGAAAGGGTAAAGGGACTTATTTAAGTGGGAAAGAGACGACCACAAATAGGAATAAGAAAATTCTCCAAAAAATAAATAAATAAAATAAAATCACTGCTAAAGGCAAATATAGAGTAAAGGTAGCAGATCAACCACTTACAAAGCTAATATGAAGGTCAAAAGACAAAAGTACTAAAACGATCTATTGCCATGATAAGAGGGTGATGGATACACATGCACAAAAAAAGAGATTAGATATGATATCAAAAACATAAAATGTTGGAGGAGACGAGTGAAAGAGTAAAGCTTTTAGAAAAAGGTCAAACTGAAGAGACCAGAGACCATCAACTTAATATAGATTCCTATATACTTGGGTTGTTATATATGAACCTCATGGTAATCACAAACCAGAAACCTATAATAAATACAGAAAGAATTAAGCAAAGGAACTCAAACATAATACTAAAGAAAGCCATCAAACCACAAGGGGAGTCAGCAAGAGAAGAAAGGAACAGAGAAGAACTACTAAAACACCCAGAAAAAAAGTAACAAAATGGCAATAAGTACATTCTTATCAATAGCCACTTTAAATGTCAATGGACTATATGCTCAAATCAAAAGGGATAGGTTAGCCAATTGGATAAAAAAGTAAAACCCAAACATATGCTGCATACAAGAAACACACTTCAGACCTAAAGACACTCAAAAACTGAAAGTGAAAGGATGGAAAAAGATATTCCATGCAAACGGCAAAGAAGAGAAAGGTGGGATAGCAATACTTAGATGAAATAGACTTTAAAACAAAAACTGTAACAAGAGACAAAGAATGGCACTAGATAATGATAAACACAACAATCCAACAAGAGCATATAATGCTTGTAAATATCTATGAACCCAACAGAAGATCACCTAAATATATAAAGCAATTATTAACAGATGTAAAAGGAGAAATAGACAGTAACACAATAACAGTAGGGTACTTTAACACTCCACTTACACCAATGGATAGATCGTCCAAAGAGAAGATCAATAAGGAAACAATGGCCTTAAATGATACATTAGACCAGATGTACCAGATGGACTCAGTAGATACAGACAGAATATTCCATCCAAAACCACAGAATACATAATCTTTTCAAAAGCACATGGAATGTTCTCCAGGATAGATCACATATTAGGCCACAAAACAAGTCTCAATAAATTTAAGAAGACTGAAATAATACCAAGCATCTTTTCTGACCACTAAGATATGAAACTAGAAATCAACTACAGGAAGAAAATTGGAAAAGCAACAAATACATGGAGATTAAACAAAATGCTACTGAACAACGATTAGGTCAATGAAGAAATCAAACAAGAAATCAAAAAGTACCTGGAGAAAAATGAAAATGAAAATATAACATGCCAAAATGTATGGGATACAGCAAAAGCAGTTCTAAGAGGGAAGTCTATAGCAATTCAGGCCTACCTCAACAAACAAAAAAATCTCAAATCAACAATCTAACAGTGCAACTAAAGGAAGCAGAAAAAGAAGAATAAACAAAGCCCGAAGTCAGTAGAAGGAAGGAAATAATAAAAATCAGAGCAGAAATAAATGAAATAGAGGCTGACAAAACAATAGAAAAAAATCAATGAAACAAAGAGCTGGTTCTTTGAAAAGATAAACGAAATAGACAAACCTTTAGCTAGACTCACCATGAAAAAAAGAGACGAGGCTCAAATAAATAAAATTGTAAATGAAAGAGGAGAAATTACAATGGACACCTCATAAATACAAAAGATTATAAGAGAATACTATAAAAAGTTACACACCAACAAATTGGATAATCTAGAAGAAATGGATAAATTCTTAGAATCATACAACCTTCCAAAACTGAATCAAGAAGAAATAGAGAATTTTAATAGACCAATCATCAGTAAGGAGATCAAAACAGTAATCAAAAACCTCCCCAAAAATAAAAGTCCAAGGCCAGAAAGCATCCCTGATGAATTTTACCAAACATTCAAAGACAATACTGTCTATCCTTCTCAACTCTCCCAAAAAATTGAAGAGGAGGGGAAGCTTCCTAACACATTCTATGAGCCCAATATCACCCTGATACAAAAACCAGACAGGACAACACAAAAAAGGAAAATTGCAGGCCAATATCAGTGACGAACATTGATGCAAAAATCCTCAACAAAATACTAGCAAATCATGGGGCCAGCCTGGTGGTGTAGCAGTTAAGTTCATGCACTCCACTTCAGCGGCCCGGTGTTGACCAGTTCGGATCCTGGGCGCAGACCTACGCACCACTTTACAAGCCATGCTGTAGCAGGCATCCCACATATAAAGTAGAGGAAGATGGGCAAGGATATTAGCTCAGGGCCAATCCTCCTCAGCAAAAAAGAGGAGAATTGGTGGTGGATGTTAGCCCAAGGCTAATCTTCCTCAAATAAAAGAAACTAGCAAATCGAATACAACAATACATTAAAAAGATCATACAACATGATCAAGTGGGATTTATTCCAGGGATGCAGGCATGGTTCAACATCCACAAATCAATTAACACGATGCACAACATTAACAAAATGAAGAATAAAAATCACATGATCATCTCAATAGATGCAGAGAAAGCATTTGACAAGATACAGCATCCATTTATGATAAAACTCTGAAAAAATTGGTATAGAAGGAAAATACCTCAACATAATAAAGGCGATTTATGACAAACCCACAGCTAATATCATTCTCAATGGAGAAAACTGAAAGCTATCCCACTAAGAACAGGAACAAGACCAGGATGCCCACTTTCACCACTCTTATTTGACATAGTACTGGAAGTCTTAGCCAGAGCAATCAGTCAAGAAAAAGAAATAAAAGGGTTCCAAATTGGAAAGGAAGAAGTGAAACTGTCACTATTTTCAGATGACATGATTTTATACACAGAAAACCCTAAAGAATCCACTGAAAAACTCTTATAAAAAATAAATGAATATGGTAATGTTGAGGGATACAAATTCAACATACAAAAATCAGTTGTGTTTGCATACACTTAACAATGAAATAACAGAAAGAGAAACTAAGAATACAATCCCATTTACAATTACAACAAAAAGAATAAAATACCTAGGAATAAACTTAACCAAAGAGGTGAAAGCGCTGTACAATGAAAACTATAAAACACTGTAGAAAGAAATTGAAGACGCAAAGAAATGGAAAGATACTCTGTGCTCTTGAATTGGAAGACTTAACATAGTTAAAGCATCCATACGTCCTAAAGAAATCTACAGATTCAATGCAATCCTTATCAAAGTTCCAAGGACATTTTTCACAGAAATAGAACAAAGAATTCTAAAATTTATATGGAATAACAAAAGACCCCAAATAGCCAAAGGAATCCTGAGAAAAAGTAACAAAGCTGGAGGTATCACACATCCTGATTTCAAAATATACCACAAAGCTATAGTAATGAAAACAGCAAGGTACTGGCAGAAAAACAAGACACACAGATCCATGGAACAGAATCGAGAGTCCAGAAATAAACCCACACATCTATGGACAGCTAATTTTCAACAAGGGAGCCAAGAACATAAAATGGAGAAAGGGAAGTCTCTTCAATAAATGGTGTTGGGAAAACTGGACAGCCAGGTGCCAAAGAATGAAAGTAGATCATTATCTTACACCATACACAAAAATTAACTCAAAATGGATTAAAATCTTGAATGTAAGACCTGAAACCATGAAATTTCTAGAAGGAAACACAGGCAGTACGCTCTTCAACATTGCTCTTAGCAGCATATTTTCAAGTACCTTGTCTGACTGGGTAAGGGAAACAATAGAAAAAATAAACAAATAGGACTACATCAAACTAAAAAACTTCTGCACAGTAAAGGAAACCATCAACAAAATGAAAAGACAACATAACAATTGGGAGAAGATATTTGCAAACCATATATCTGATACAGGGTTAATATCCAAAATATATAAAGAACTCATATATTTCAACAACAAAAATACTAACAATCCAATTAAAAAAATAGGCAAAAGATCTCAACAGATGTTTCTCCAAAGAAGATATACAGAGACACATGAAAAGATGTTCAGCACCACTAACTATCGAGGAAATGCAAATCAAAACTACAATGAGATATCACCTCATGCCAGTAAGAATGGCTATAATTAACAAGACAGGAAATAAGTGTTGGAGAGGATGTGGAGAGAAGGCAACTCTCATACACTGCTAGTGGGAGTGCAAACTGGTACAGCCACTATGGAAAACAGTATGGAGATTCCTCAAAAAATTAATAATAGAACTACCCTATGATCCAGCTATTCCACTGCTGGGTATTTACACAAAGAACATGAAAATATGAATGCATAAAGACATATGGACTCCTATGTTCACTGCAGTATTATTCACAATAGCCAAGACTTGGAAGCAACCTAGGTGCCCATCAAGGTACAAATGGATAAAGAAGATGTGGTATATATACACAGAGGAATACTATTCAACCATAAAAAAAGATGAAATCTGGCCGTTTGTGACAACATGAATGGATCGTGAGTGTTTTATGCTAAGCAAATTAAGTCAGAGGGAGAAAATCAAATAATGTACAATCTCACTCATAAATAAAAAATAAAAATAACAACAAACAAACACATAGACACAGACATTGGATTGGTGGCTACCAGAGAGGAAGTGGGGAGGGAGGAGGGCAAAAGAGGTGATTAGGCACATGCATATGGTGATGGATGGTAATTAGTCTTTGGGTGGTGAACATGATGTAATCTACACAGAAATTGAAATATAATGATGTACACCTGAAAATTTATATAGTTGTAAGCCAATGTTACTGCAATAAAAAAAACAAATAAATAAAAAATAAGAACAAAGTTGGAGTACTCATACTTCTCAATTGCAAAACTTACTATAAAGCTACATTAATTAAAACAGCATTGTACTGGTATAAGGATAGATATATAGATCAATGGAATAGAGCATTACAATAAATTTTAACATCTAGGAGACAAGAAATAAGCCCACACATCCATGGTCAATCAATCTTCAAAAATGGTGCCAAGATCATTCAATGGGGAAAGAACAATCTCTTCAACAAATGGTAGTGGGATAACTGGATATCCACACACAAAAGAATGAAGCTAGATCTCTCCCTTATATCAAATACAAAAATTAACTCAAAATGGATCAAAGATCTAGATATAAAAGTTAAAATTATAAAACTCTTAGAAGAAAACATACGTGTAAATCTTTAAGACCTTGGACTTAGCAATGAATTCTTAAATTTACACCAAAAGCAAAAGCAACAAGAGAAAACAGCTAAGTTGGATTTCATAAAAATTAAAAGCTTTTATGCATCAAAAGACACTATCTGAAAAGTGAAAACATAATGCAAAAAATGGGAACAATATTTACAAATAATATATCTGATAGTCTAGGATTCAGAATATACAAAGAGAACTTACAACTCAATAACAAAAAGACAAATAACCCAATTGAAAAATAGGCAAAGGACTTGATTAGACACTTCTCCAAACAAGATATACTAATGCCAATAAGCACATAAAAGATACTAAACATCATTAGTCATTAAGGAAATGCACACCAAAACCATAATGTGATATAACTTCACACCCACTAGAATGGCTATGCAGTTGGCTCTTTTTATCCACAGGTTTTGCCATCCATGTATTCAACCAAGTGCAGATTGGTGCAATTCATGGTTGGTTGAATCCACAGATGCGAAACCTGCGGACACAGAGTCCAACTGTATTCATTGCACTACCTATTTTATATAAGGAACTTGAGCATCCGCAGATATTGGTATCCATGGTGGTTCCTGGAACCAATCCTCCAGATATACCATGAGACAACTGTAATGAAAAAACAGAAAATTACAAGTGCTGCGAGGATGTGTCGAAAGTGGAACCCTCATACATTAGAAGAAGGAATGTAAAATGGTGTAGCCACTACAGAAAACAGTTTGGTACTTGTTCCTCTAACAAGTAAACATAAAATTTCCATATTACCCAGTAAGTCCACTCCTAAATATATATGTAAGAGAACGGAAGACAGGTGTTCAACCAAAAACTTGTACATTGATATTCATAGCAGCAGCATTATTGATAACAGCCAAAAAGTGGAAACAACCCAAATGTCTATTAACTTTTGAATGGATAAACAAAATGTGGTATATTCATACAATTGAATGTTATTAAGCCATAAAAAGGAAGTACTGATAGAAGCTACAGCATGAATAAAACTTGAAAACATTACTCTAAGTGAAAGAAACCAGACATAAAAGGACCACATATTGCATGATTCTCTGTATGTGAAATGTCCAGCACAAGCAAACCCATAGAGAGAACAAGGATTACTTAATGAGTATGGGGTTTCTTTTGGGGTGATGAAAATATTCCAGAGATACATAGTAGTGATGATTAAACAACACTTTGAACGTACTAGAAGTCATTCAATGATACACTTTAAAATGGTTAAAACTGTAAAAATTTTATGTTATATGAATTTTGCTTCAATAAAAAAAAATTTAGTCTTAATTGCAGATGCATTACAATAAATTTTAACATCTAGGAGACCTAGTTCCCCTTCCTGTTTCTTTTTCTTATTCTTGTTATTCCATACCTAATTTTAGAATTATGAGATTAAGTGCTAAAAACAACAACCAACCAAGTCAAATCTCAAAAAAATAAACTAAAATGGTGGGGACTTGGATTGGAATGCATTGAATCTACAGGTAACTTTAAGGAGGGCTTGACAACTTGCTATTATTGAATGTTCCCTATCTCCATATTTAGATTTCCTTTAACGTCTTTCAATACATTTTTCTTATCTTCCGCATTAAAGGTCCTGCTATTGTAAATGGTTTAAATTCTTTCAATTATATTTTCTAAAGATTATTACCACTCAGAAACGTAATAGATTGTATACAATGATCTTATATTCATCCACCTTGCTATATACTCGCATTATTTTTAATCATTTGTCAGCAGAATCCTTTTTTCAATAGGACAACCATAGCATCTGTAAATACGTTTGGTTTTCCAATGTTTGTAACTTTTATTAATTTCACGTTTTGTCTGATTATTATGGTTAGGGTCCTTAGAACAATATTAAATACAATGATGAGAGTGGAAATCTGATTTTCCTCCAGTTTGAAGGGGAATGATACCCGACACAGGCTCCTGTCCGTTCCCTTTGAAGCCTGAAGAAGTTTCCTTCTATCATATCAAAAATGGGTGTTGATTTTTATCAGTTATATTCTTCATCTATTAAGACGACATGGATTTACTTTTTATTAATGATACTTTGTTTAGGATTCCTAATTTTGGAATTATCCATGCTTGCTTTTATCTTGTAAGATTTTTGTGTTGATGTTATACCAGTTTCATAGTAAATTCTTGGGAGTGCTTCTTCTCTTATTCTAATCTCTGAAAGTAATTGTAGGATATTAAAATGATCTGATTCTTTAAAATTGCTTAGAACCTGCCTAAAAAACAATCTTGTAATTTGTATTCTTTCTGGAAAGATTTTAAGAACTGACTCAATTCCTATAATGGTTTTGAAATTATTAGGGCTTCGTATTGCTTTTTTTCTGTTTTGGCAAATTCTAGTTTTCTAGGAATTTTTCCACTCTAAATTTTTCAAATTTATCAGCATGAAGTTGTTCATAATAGTCTCATATAAACTTTTAAATATCTACTGACACTGTAGTTATGTTGTGTGTGTTGTGTAGTTGTGTAGGAGAGTAAAACATTTGCTAAAATAATACACCATATTTTACTTTCCTCCAAAATAAAAACACAGACTCCGTAACAACAGGATCATAATATTGTCCACAGGTCTATTTCCAGCTGATAGACATAACTAGATATAAATTAATAAATAATTTAATGTTTAATGAATGGATAAATGGTACACAACTAAAATGATACACAATTAAAAGAATATGGAGGGAATAAATTTTAAAAAGATCTAAAATTAGATAGGCAAGAATTGGATTTTTGTAAGCACTAAAAATGGTAAATCTGCTTAAAAAATTCAAGCAAAAAACCAAAAACATTCAGCTATGAGATCATTACCTGCAAGTGTGTATACTCTCAGCCAACTTAAGAAGTGGTGTCTCTAAAAAACAAATTCCTAAAAGAAAATCTCAAAAGGGCCAACCCCTGACGTGACTGGATTCCAACGTCTCTTGCCTTGCGGCTGTTTAGGTACTCACTTCACTCACCAGGGGGACTTTGGCTTGAGGACTCATCCTTTAATACCCATGGCTCCTCTCCTTGCTCCAACTTGAAGACCACCTCTGGCTTGGTAATGCAATATCTTGTAAACAGGAAATGACACAGGACATGGGCCAGGCTCATGGGTTTCAGGGCCTCTAAAGGAGAAAGGTAGGAAGCTGTACAACAGGGGCTGGCCCTGTGGCCGAGTGGTTAAGTTCACGTGATCCGCTTTGGTGGCCCGGGGTTTCACCAGTTGGGATCCTGGGCGCAGACCCAGCACGGCTCATCAAGCCATGCTGAGATAGCATCCCACAAAGCAGAATCAGAAGGACTACAACTAGAATATACAACTGTGTACTGGGGAGCTTTGGAAAGAGGAAGGAAAAACAAGAAGATTGACAACAGATGTTAGCTCGGGTGCCAATCTTAAAAAAAAAAAAAAAAAACTGTAAACAAAAGCACCATTTAAACTTTTCACTGGGAAGAGGGAGAAAATTGTTTTCTCTAGCAACCAAAAGGGATCAATCACCTTATACCTAGAGCCCAGGGGTCACCTTTGAACCCTACATTTCAACTCTAAAAATCATTAAACTCTAAAAAGGATCATGTAATCAGCAATTTAAAAAAAATGCTATTTGGAATTATATAAAACACAAACCCTACCCACCGAGACGAGGTGGCTGTAGTTCTCCATCACGTCCCTGTACAAGGTCCTCTGAGCAGGGTCCAGGTGCTGCCACTCCTCCTGGGTGAAGGCCACAGTCACATCCTTGAATGACACAGACCCCTGTAATAGCACATTTGTGTTCAATTTACAGTCCAGAACTAGACAACATGCAGTATGTTTGGGATCTAACACCTTGTCGTGTTCACTGTTGATAGATGAAGAGAAAATATCACACAGCACATCTACTCTATACTTTATTTGGCATTACATGTTGTGGGAAAACAAAAAATCACAGAAGTACCCTAACCACATATTAATTTCTTGATTCATGAAAAAACAAACTGAGGTTCCCCACTGTGCCTGGAACTGTCTCACATTCTGGGGATATAAAAGTGAATTTTTAAAAATCCTGCTTTCAGGGAGCTCATCATGATTCAGGGACATATTCAAAAAATGTATACCTGCAATAAAGTGTTACAGAACAAATGCTAGAATTATCTAGAAGATAGTGGTTGCACAGGAAGAGAGGTATTAAGTTCTATTTATAAATGAGATTGGGATACCTTAGCGAAGTAAAACTTTGAGTCCTTACAAATCAATCATGTGTTCTTATGGTTATGGGTCCAACAAAGCAAAGGCCTGGAGGCATTGAAAACTCTATGCAAGTTAATGCAACTACAAATAGCATAGTTTGTTGGTGGAAGGATTTGAGCAGTATTAAAATAAAGATCCATAAGCAAAATCAGGAGCAAGATTATAAGTAATTTGGTACTAATTCCTATTGCCCAGAGGTCCTCAAAATATTTTATCATAAGTTACATACATGTACTAGGAAATTTCCTGTTTTTTAATACAAATATATGTAAATAGATATGCTAGTATTTTCTTCTGATATGCTGATTTTCCCTAAGTGCTCCCTAAGGTATATACCTCCATTCCACTTCTGGATCACAACTGTGGATAACGAGGAGCTAGTGGAAAGGTAAACTAAGCACTGTACTTCTACATCCAGACTTGCATTTCAGAAGCAATGATTTAAACAAGAGTGGAGAATGGCTTAAGAGGAAACAGAGGGCAAAGACCAGAGGGAGAGAAGAACCTATACTCAGGTGGTAAGAGTGGGCAGGAGTTGGCAAACTATGACTCATAAGCCAAAAATGTCCAGCCCCATTTTTCACAGCCTGCAAACTAAGAATAGGTTTTACATTTTTAAACGGTTGGGGGGAAAAAGCAAAGGAACATTTTGTGACACATGAAAATTATATACAATTCCAATTTCAGTGTGCATAAAATTTTATTAGACTACAACCATGCTGATTTGATTATGTATTGTCTACAGCTACTTTCACACCACAGAAACAGGCAGAGTTGAGTACTTGCAAGAGACTGTATGTGGCACTCTCACTGCTGTGCATTGCTGCTTGGCACACTACACATCACAGGGATGCACTTATAACTTCACGGCATTTTGAGTGCCTGGCCGCCATATTAAGTCATTTTATTTTACTTTTATTATTACCAGTGTACATTGTGTCAAAACAAGAAAAGTGGACTTTGTTTTTTTGTTTGTTTTTAAAACATTAAAATATTTTATTTATTAAAGATTCAGAAGACCTTTATGTTCTCTCTCATCTTAAAAATATTGTTGAGACCGGGGCTGGCCCCGTGGCCGAGTGGTTGGGTTCGCGCGCTCCGCTGCAGGCGGCCCAGTGTTTCGTTGGTTCAAATCCTGGGTGCGGACATGGCTCTGCTCATCAGACCACGCTGAGGCAGCGTCCCACATGCCACAACTAGAAGGACCCACAACGAAGAATATACAACAATGTACCAGGGGGCTTTGGGGAGAAAAAGGAAAAAAATAAAATCTTAAAAAAATATGTATATTGTTGAGACCAACCAACTTATTTAATATACTTTATTTTTTTTAATCTGGCTTTAACGTTTTGTGAGATAGGAATTCAAAGGCCTAGATCAAAATTCAGTTTCTTTTCTTCTTTTTTGTTAAATATATTTTGTGACTGTTTCCCAGTTTCTCAATTGTATTTCTTTCTTTTTTCATTGCAATGAAAAGTGGACTTTGAATGTCACATTTTTAAGGAACAGTAGAGTATGTAGTATTTTCTTGTCAAATTAGATGGCAAAGCATTGTGTTTATTATGGAATGATGTCATAGCTGTGCTAAAAAGAACACCATATAGGTTGACATTACCAGAGTAAGCATTCAACAACTGTATTTCCAACTCACGGGAAAGTACTAGTCTGAAAAATGTGATCATTTAAAACAGAATATCTCATCACAGCAGAATTTCTTCACAAAAATTAAAAATGAAAATAAGGTTGCATTTCTGAGTGTCTCATTTCATAGTCAAGCAAGGAAACCACTTACTAATGGTGAGTTAATTAAATCTTATTTGATAAAAATAGCTAAAGAAATGTGTCCAGAGAAAATAAACCTGTTTATGACTATTAGCCTCTTGATGAGAAGAGTTGCTCACAGAATTGAGGACACTGGAAGCAATATCGATAGTTAATTAAAAAATAAGGCAAATGATCAAGTTGTTTTCCTTGCTCTTGATGAGTCAAAAGATGTTAACAATACTGTTCAGTTGTTATTGTTTCTTCAGAATGTCAATATTAAGTTTGAAGTAACTAGAGAATTCATTCCAATAACCAGTCTCTGTGGAAATACAGGAGAGAATATTCTCAAACAGGTTGAGAAAACACTAATTCAGTACCAACTGAAGTGGAATCTGCTAGGATGTGTTACAACTGATGATAATGTAAACATACGTACAGCAGAAAAAGCCTTAGTGGGACAAATTTATAAAGACTATGAAAAGGTAAGCTGTCTAAAGCCTATGGTGATTCACTGTACTACTCATCAATAAGCACTTTACAGAAAAATTTTGAATCTATCATGATTGATAATTGAACCAGCAATGGCAATGGTAAACTTCATTCGCTCTCACAGACATAACCATGGTCACTTCCATGAATTACAGTCAGAACTAGAAGTTGAATCTCTTCACTTGCCTTTCCACACAGTATTGCAATGGCTTAGCAATGATAAAATTTTGTGATTCTTTGAGCTCAAGGCTGAAACTGAATTGTTTCTGAATGAGAATATCCCTTAACATCTATTATACCAAATACTGAACAGGTTTGGAAATTAGCTCTTCCTGAAAATATAATAATGTCTCTTAACAAATTCAACCCAAAATTACAGAGTAGAATGGCACTTGCACAAATTTTATAATATGAGAGTCATTTCAATAACTGATATTATTAGAATCACAACTAATGTCAAGCAGCACATTCAATGCTGTCAAAAGTTTAAGCAAGAATTGGGATCTCCACTAACCAATTTGCAGTGGATATATTTTCTGAGCTCAAACTACATTTTCAGTGGCATTTTGTGGACCTCAATGCAAATCATATGATATTTCCATATTTCAAAATCCATTTAACTGCCCAGTTAAAGAGATTCCACCTAACCTCCAGTTGGAAGTGATTAATCTGCAACATAATGACAAGCTATAAGGCAAATGTCAAGAGAAGAATTTGAAAGACTTCTACAAATGGCTTACAAATGAGGAATATGCTGATAAATTAAAATCATATATTGTGGACTGATATCAGTAATTGACAGTACCTATCTGCATGAAAACATTTCCAAGGATGAAATATGTAAAAGCTCATTACAGTTTGACATTAACAGATGAAGATTTGCAATAGATTTTGATGATATTTGGAAAAACTAACAAAGATTCTCAATTAAGCAAAATGTTATCCACCCCAAAAGAATTTCATTTTTCTCATTACTAGACCCGCATTACAAAACACAACACTCAATCATTATACCATTTTGAATTTGATCAACAAAAAAATTGGTGGAAATTTATTCACTCTCTTGTTCAATAAGCACCTACATAATACTCTTGATTTTATCTCTTGGCCCACAAAGCCTAAAATATTTGCTGTCTGGCTCCTTACAAAAAAATGGCCGCTAATTCCTGGAAAGAACTGATCCTACAAAATAACACATTAAGAGATTTTGGTCCCACATCCACGGCACAAAAAGAAAACTGAGGAAACTGCCTCCCAGGGTATCTTTACGAGCAACCTAGTAAATGCAGGTGCTATTTGCAAAGACTGGGAAGCATGAGAAAGAGGTTGGGAAGAAACAAGAGTTACATAAGGTCTTGGACAAGTTGTACTTGAAGTGTCTGCAGAACAGGTAGACAGAGATCTCCAGTAAGCAACTAGATGTGTGGTCCTGAATCTCAGGAGAGAAGCCCAAGATGAAGGTGAGGACAGGGGAGTCACTGGCATTTTGGTGGTAACTGAAACCAGTAGTGAATCAGATGGCTCCCAAGGAAAGAAACTGAGGAGGTGAAAGAAACTGAGGAGGTAAAAGTACAAGTACCGGATGTGAGGGAACTCTGCACAGGAGCCAGGAAGAAAAACAGGCCATAAAAATGAAAAAAAAAATTATCTGAAAGGTAAAAATAAAACTAGCAACCTACAGGGAGTGACATCTGCCTGATGGTAGAGTGAGCTCTTCCCTTAGACTCTCCCCACTAAGATACAAGAAAAAAGACATTCATACACTAAGAAAGGACAATCACACAATACAAAAGACACCTGAGAGACCCACAGAGCCATATGTCTGAAGGTCTGAAGTCCATATGTCTGGACTCCCTGGGAAGAAGTGGAAGGAGGCAAGGGGAACTCCTCTCCTTCCCCAACAGCAACCCAGAGTGCAGGATCCCAGGCACACGGCTATGAGAAAAGAGGGGGGAAGGTTGGCCCTTAGCAGGAATGCATTCGCTCTCCAAGTTCCCTCACAGCTGGTGGGAAAACCCCACAAAGAGGAGGCTAAGTATTGCAGGGGTGTCTTCATCAACTCAGCACCCCAGAACAGCAGATAGCAAGGGCAGAGAGAGAAGGTCCCCAGGATCATGCACACAAAAGAAAGCACCCCTCCCCCTGCCCACTGGTTCAGCTCAGCCAGCCAGCAAGAGCACCCCACAAATGTTCAAAAAGTAGCAGCTACAGAAGCCAGGGATTGTAGCAGGCTCAGAATACACAGCTCCTGACCAGCAGCCCCCAGTGGCATCAGGTGGAATCTGCAACCAATACTATCACTATGCGAAGGCACAAATCTGTGCCATCAAATACTATGAGGAAATATATTAATATTGCAGAGCAGAAGGAAAATGACAAGCACCCAAAAATCAAAAGCAGTCCTAAGAGGGAAATTCATAGCAATACAAGCCCACCTTAACAAACAAGAAAAATCTCATATAAGCAATCTTAAACTATACATAATTCAATTGGAAAAGGACAAACAAAACTCAAAGTTGGCAGAAGGAGGGAAATAGTAAAAGCTAGAGCAGAAATTAATGAAACTGAAACAAACAAAAAAAAAACAGTAGAAAGGATTAATGAAACTAAGAGCCGGTTCTTTGAAAAGATAAATAAAAATTGACAAACCCTTAGGCAGACTCACTAAGAAAAAAAGAGATGGCTCAAATAAATAAACTGAAAGGGGAGAAATTAAAACAGATACCACAGAAATACAAAGCATTATAAAAGAATACTATGAAAAACTATATACCAACAAATGGGACAATCTAGAAGAAATGGAAAATTCTTCAACTCATCCAACCTCCCAAAACTGAATCAAGAAGAAATAGAGAATGTGAATAGACCAATCACCAGCAAGGAGATCAAAACAGTAATCAAAAAATAAAAGTCCAGGACCAGATGACTTCCCTGGTGAATTCTACCAAACATTCAAAGAAGTCTTAATACCTATCCTTCTCAAACTCTTCCAAATGACTGAAGAGGAGGGGAAGCTTCCTAACTCATTCTACAAAACCAACATCACCCTGATACCAAAACCAGACAAGGACAACACAAAAAAAGAAAATTACAGGCCAATATCACTGATGGCCATTGATGTAAAAATCCTCAATAAAATACTAGCAAATCAAATACAATACATTAAAAGGATCATACAGCATGATCAAGTGGGATTTATTCCAGGGATGCAGGGATGGTTCATCATCCACAAATCAATCAATGTGATACACCACATTAACAAAATGTAGAATAAAAATCACATGATCATCTCAATAGATGCAAGGAAGGCATTTGACAAGATACAGCATCATTTATGACAAAAAAAAAAGAACTCTGAATAAAATGGGTACAGAAGGAAAGTACCCCAACATAATAAAGACCATATGACAAACCCACAGCTAATATCATTCTCAATGGAGAGAACTTGAAAGCTATCCCTCTAAAAACAGGAACCAGACAAGGATGCCCACTTTCACCACTCTTATCTAACATAGTATTGGAAATCCTAGCCAGAGCAATCAGGCAAGAAAAAGAAATAAAAGTGATTCAAATGGGAAAGGAAGAAGTGAAACTGTCACAATTTGCAGATGACATGATATTATATAGAGAAAACCCTAAAAAGTCCATCGGAAAACTATAATAATCAACAACTACAGCAAAGCTGCAGGGTACAAAATCAACTTACAAAAAATATCAGTCACATTTCAATAATCTAATAACGAACTAACAGAAAGAGAACTCAAGAATATAATCCCATTTACAGTCACAACAAAAAGAATAAAATATCTAGGAATAAATGTAACAAAGGAGGTGAAAGACCTATACAGTGAAAACTATAAGACATTGAAAGAAATTGATGATGACATGAAGAAACAGAAAGATATTCTACGCTTACAGATTGGAAGAATCAACATTGTTAAAATGTCCATAATACCTAAAGCAATCTAGAGAGTCAATGCAATCCCAATCAGAATCCCAATGACATTCTTCACAGAAATAGAACAAAGAATCCTAAAATTCATAAGGGGCAACAAAAGACTCTGAATAGTTAAAGCAATCCTGAGAAAAAAGAACAAAGCTGCAGGCCCCAAATCCCTGACTTAAAAATATATTACAAAGCTACAGTAATCAAAACAGCAGGGTACTGACACAAAAACAAACACACAGATTAATGGAATGGAACTGAAAGCCCAGAAATAAAACTACACATCCATGGACAAGTAATCTTCAGCAAAGGAGCCAAGAACATACAATGGAGAAAGGAAAGTCTCTTCAATCAATGGTGTTGGGAAAACTGAACAGCCACATGCAAAAGAATGAAAGTAAACTATTATCTTTTGGCATACACAAAAATTAACTCAAAATGGATCAAATACAATAAGGTAAGACCTGAAACCATAAAACTCCTAGAAGAAAATATAGGCAATACACTCTGTGACATCAGTCTTAGAAGAGTCTTTTCAAATACCATGACTATCTGGGCAAGGGAAACAAAAGAAAAAATTAAAAAATAGGACTTCATCAAACTAAAGAGATTCTGCAAGGCAAGAAAACTAGGAACAAAGTGAAAAGCAACTCAACAACTGGGAGAAAATATTTGCAAATCACATATCTGACAAGGATTTAATTGCTAAAATACAGAAAGAACTCACACAACTCAACAACAAAAAAACAAACAACCTGATCAAAAACTGGGCAGAGGATATGAACAGGCATTTTTCCAATGAAGACATACAGATGGGCAACAGGCACATGAAAAGATGTTCAACATCTATAGTCATCAGGGAAATGCAAAAAGAAAACAAAGAAACTATATTGAGATACCACCTTACACCCCTTAGAATGGCTATAATCACCAAGATAAAAAATAACAAAGGTTGGAGAGGATGTGCAGAAAAGGGAACCCTCATACACCACTGGTGTGAATGCAAACTGGTGCAGCCACTATGGAAAACAGTGTGGAGATTTCTCAAAAAGTTAAAAATTGAAATACCATACAACCCAGCTATCCCACTACTGGGCATTTATCCAAAGAACCTGAAACCTGCAATTGAAAGAGACTTATGCATCCCTATGTTCATTGCTGCATTATTCACAATAGTCAAGACAAGTAAGCAATTCAAGTGCCCATTGACTGATGATTGGGTAAAGAAGATATAGTACAAATCTATACAATGAAATACTACTCAGCCATAAAAAAGACAAAATTACCCCATTTGCAACAACATGGATGGACCTTAAGGGTATTATGTACACTAAATAAGGCAGAGAGAGAAAGACAGACACCGTATGATTTCACTCATATGTGGCAGATAAACAAACACATGGACAAAGAGAACGGATTAGTGGTTAGCAGAGGGGAAGGGAGCTGAGGGAGTGGGCATAAAGAGTAAAGGGACATATTTATATCATCACTGACAAATAATAATGTACAACTGAAATTTCACAATGTTATAAACTATTATTGATGTGGATTAAGGCTGCCCCAGCTAGAGAAGCCCAAGGTGACCTGGCCTACATGCCAAACTATATGACCCAGTGGACTTTTTTTTATGGTATGAATTAGGACTGCCCCAGGGAGAGAAGCCCAGGGCATCCTCACCTATGTGCCGATCTATATGGCCAGATTCGTATCTAAAGTTATATGACCGCACAATAACCAGACCCCATCTGCACTGAAATCATTTAATGACTTTTTACATCATCTTTTCTTTTTTCCAGTAAAAATAAGTCACGTACCCATGCCTTATAAAATTAGCCCTAACCCTCAACTCAGGGCACAGAAGCTCTGATTGCCCATGGGTCCTGTCCCCATGCTATTCCACACTATTCTCTAAATAAAAGAGCACTACTGCCAGATCTTGAGAGTCCAAGAAATCTTTCTTTCGACTCCTCGGCTCACCGACCCCGCATCATTTCGATCTCTGTAAAAAACACATTAGCAACCTCCATTAAACATATAGTTCTTCACTTATGGAAAATGAATAGAAAATGAAGCAGAAGAGATTTTTTTTAAAAAACAAGGGCATAATGGTAAGAACTCAGATAATCAAAACAATTGAACATGAATAAAACAAAATCACAGCAAGAAATGGAAGAAAATCGGCTTTTAATTCCAAATAGCATTCTTACATATTTGAGAAGAAAACTGCTAAGAACTGAATTCAATCACAAGGGGCCATCAGAGACAAGAAATAATTCTCAAAAATTAAAAAACTTGACTACTGAACTGTGAAAACCAAAATCAAAACTCTCAACTGAAGGCCTGAAAGAAAATGGATGGACATAAATGAAAAACTGTGCAAGTCTCCTAGAATGTAGAATAAAAGACAGACTGCCCAGTACACACGGGAGGTCGGAGCCTTCTTTCCTAAGCACATAAAAAAAGTAACAGTCTTCCAGCTTATTAGCCACCACAAAAGGAGAAACTGACTTGCCCTCTATCTGCTGGGTGACACCTACTCAATAGACCATAACAGCCTGTCTGTCAAAGTATTCAGGAAATACACAATCTAGATCATGAAAAGGACAATGACTACCCCGATTTAAGAGGAACAAGAATCCTGAGAAAAGAAGTAAATAATAAGGTTCTAGTAAATTAAAGGAACAGATGGAAAAAAAATTAATCATGAAGGAAATAAGATATTTTCACTGAATTGAAAGCCTGAGTTTTCACATTGAAAGAAACATACTAAAAGAGATCAGAATTAATTAAAAAAAAAAAACTTTGGTTTCGGCTCTGACATATAAAGAGCTTGGAAGTCATCATTTCCATCCTTATAACAGCAAACAGCTAGACAAATTGAAAATCAAAGACTTTTCTTTCTTGAACTCAACAGAGAAACGAGTCACAAGGCAAACTGCCATCCTGAAAGCTGGAGAGACAGGCATATCCAGAGAGTCACAGCCAAGATCTGCTTACTTGGAGCAGAAGCTGCCAGAGACATAAACTGGTAGGAACACTGAAGTGGTAATTTTGAAAATTGCTGGAGGCTAAGCAGGGAGAAGGCTCAGAGTAAAACACTCCTAGTCACAGCAGTCTTAGGGGGTTCACACGTTCACGGGTGTCAACGAAAATAATCCATAACCAATCTATAAATGAAAATTTGGGTGAGTTTATTCTGAGCTTAAATCTGAGGATTATAACCCGGGGCCTTTCTTCCCGAAGGAAGAAAGGGCACCAAAGAAGTGGGGTGCACAGACTGGTTATATACCCCCAGAGAGGATGTTTCACATAGGATTGAAATGTCCCTTTTACAATAGTCACGAGACTGCTCTGTCCGCACAGCAATTGATGGAAATAGCAGGTAGGTCTTCTGTCTCAGTGAACACAGCAGGGTGGCAGTCTGTTGTCTCCAGCTGAGTGGTCACAGGTGAGCTGGGTGGTCAAAGGTGAGTGCAGCAATCAGTTCCTAGCCTAAGGAAAAATGCTTATCCCTAAGGAAATGCTAATGTGGGGGGAAGTTGCACCTTTATCTCAAGGGCCTTTGTTCTGGCCATAGGAAATGTCTAAGCAGATATGCAATGCGTGCTCAATAGCCACAGTCAGGCCCTTTTGGAAAAAACAAAGTCAGGCTGAATTAGGTTTATACCAAATGGCTTCCTCATATACTCCAATATCCTATTGCTTGCCATTTTTATTTGTCATGGGCTTTCCCTTAGGAACCTCACCAGGTTTTCATGGAGAACCGAAAAGATCCCCTCTTAGACATGGCAAGAGGAAGGGAACAGTAACCATTGTGGAAATAGGTTCACAGTTCATAACAAAGGCCTACTCTCTGAAATCTAGTCCCAGCAGGAGGAAGGGAATTCCCCACTCCACCCATCTTCAGCCTTCCTGTCTCACTTAAGGTGGGGTGAAGGGATATTTAATAAAGGTCAAGATTTCAAGGAAAGAGAGTAGGAACTCTCAGCCAAGGGAGGGAGAGGGTGGGAGGGGAGAGAAGGGCACTATACCACAAAGAAACACTAGTGAAAAATCACAGCCCAGGGACACATTTTTAGTCTCAGTAGACTGAGATTTGATCAAGAGATTATAGAATATTTCCCTCCTCCACACTTTACCACCACACCAACATGAGTACCAGCTAAATGAGCTGCAAGACACAGGCTCTCACTGAGGCAGAGTTCTTAAAGAATCTCAAAGTCAAGAGAGGAAACAAAAATAAGGACACCAGAGGAAACTGAAGTCTCTGGAACCTACAGCTACAACAAACGTTAAACACAGCCCATCTCCTAGCCGGAATAACATAAGTCCTCACACTAAAGGCCTATTTACCTATATTCTTTATTTACCTCAGTTCCCATTACCAGATACTTCTCCACCTTTCAACAAAAAACTACAAGGTCTACCAATAAGCAACAAAAAAAATACACTGAAGAAAAAGGAATCAGAACCAGATTTAGCTATGACATAGATGTTGGCATTATCATACAGAGAATTTAAAATAACTATGTTTAGTATGTTAAGGATTCTTCACAGCAATCTTGTCAGAGGCAAATGGTATTTTTAAACACATAAAAAAAACTCCATTGAGTACATGACAATTTAAAATTTTATTATTACCGAAGAAATTCCCGTGTTAAAAACAAGGGACATAGAGGGGAAAGGTGTTTGCAACATAAATAGAGAAAAAGGATTACTATCGAAATTACATAAAGGATTCTTACAAGATTATAAAGGATAGAAAAAAATGGGCAAATACATAAACAAGGCAATCCACAGGAGAACCGTAACATATCACAGTTGCTCAGTGATTCACTGGTAAACAGCAGCCCAGCCACAGGAGGTATTTAATGACGGAAATAGAAAGTCACTGTGTCAGCAGCAGGCTTGCAGGTCTCAGGATCTTGGACTCAACCCTGCCGACTGCTGGAAGCCAATGAAGTGGGAGAAACATTAACCAATGAACATATTAGACAAAGTACTGAAAACAAACTTGATATGCTAGAAAACAGATGATACAGACTAGTACAAAGAAGAGAAAATGAAGCTATGCTGGGCTACAAGGATGAGTGAGAAAAGACAGGTTAAAGAAATACTAAGAATTTAAAAGAAGAACGGGATGACTAACTAGATGGACAGGAGAACTGAGATAGGGAGTGGTTTAGTATCTGCTTTTTACCATTTGGATGACTGGATAAGCAGTGTTAACATTAGACAGAGAATAAAGAAACATGAGTACTTTCATTTTGGATCTGTTATGTTGAGATGCTTTTGGACAAGTTACACACAGGGGACCAGCACCAAGGAGCGCTGGAAAGACAGACCTGGAGTCCCACAGGTGTTCCCCACATATAAGCACAGAGAGGATGGAATCTGTGAGGGACAAGAGTAACCAGAAGCAGAGGGACCAGGATAGGCACCTAAGGATAAAATTTTTAAGGGCAAAAAGATGATGAAAATACCACAAAATAGAACATCCAGACAAAGGCACAAGCCAGTGGGGTGATGTCAGAGAAAACAACAGGAGACTCTCAGGAGAGAATGGTCAACAGTGTCGGTGAGGCAGTAGACACCAGACAAAGAGCCATAATTTGATTATATTTAGGTCACTGTGACCTTTACCAAGAGATTAAGGCAAGAGGAAAGGAAGAAGCAAGAATGGTCTGAAATGTGAAATATAATTATGGACAAGAATGCCACAGAGTATAACTCGGAACAGTCTATGCTACCTGGTAAACACAGCCTAATGAAAAAAATTATTTCCTGAAATAATCAGTAAAGGAGGTACATTTGATTCCTTCCTCCAAATACTCTCTGTTTTATCTCTGGATCAAGCAGGAACATCACGAAGTGTTCTAGGGTAGTGCTGTCCAATTTGGTAGCCACTAGTCACATGTGACAACTAAGCACTTAAAACGTTGATATGTGACTTAGGAACTACATTTCAATTATCTTAAACTAAATGTCCACATATGGCTAGTGGTTAATGTACTGGACAGCATACAATACTGGACCACGATATTTTGGTTGTCTGAAAACCTATATTCACCGAGCTCTCCCTTAGCTCTAGAGTCTTCTGCTCCCACTGAAGAACAGCCCAACGAAAGAGGCTGCATTTCTTTCAGGGAAGTTATTGGAAGTTGTACACTTCATCATCCACACAGAGAACAAGAAAGGAACTGTTTTAGACTTCAATGCTGGGAAGTCTTCATGCCCCATTAACAAGCAATATGGTTTCTCTTTACGGAAAATGTAAATCATATAACAGAGGTCTGCATTTTACCATGACTATTGGAAAGATCAGTAACAAATTTGCAGCTCAACTTTGTTAACTCTGTAAGATCATAAAACTTGTACATATCTATATATTACACGCCATCCTGTCATTGATCTACTACTATATATTTTCCATGTTGATTTGCACCTATTTCTATATTTCCACGCTAATCTACTAACCCTTAAAAACCTTATACAAGGTATTATAAATAAACTTAAGAATAACAAACTCACCTGGGATCTGTTCATTCTCTGCTGGTTTTGGAAAAGTATGGAGAAGTGTAAAGGTAGAGCTGGGGAAGAAGGAAGCAGGAAGGAAGTCAGGAGAATCTGGCCTGCCTTGCAGTTCCTGGATCCACCCTAACACACTCGACAGAGGCGGGAGTTTGAACAATATGGAGACATATCAACGACCAGGTCATGTTGAGCTTAGACAAGCAATTTTTCACTGGGTGAAAGTAAACATATGCCTGCCATGGATTTTATTAATAATTTATGTCTCTCTCTGGCTGAAGCACAAAAATACTTAAAATACAACTGATGCGGGGTTGGTGAGCCGAGGAGTCGAAAGAAAGATTTCTTGGACTCTCAAGATCTGGCAGTGGCACTCTTTTATTTAGAGAATAGTATGGAATAGCATGGGGACAGGACCCATGGGCAGTCAGAGCTGCTGCATGGGGACAGGACCGACGGGCAGGAGGAGGTACTGCTTGCATGGGGAGCTGCTGCTGCCGCTTCTGCTGCAAACATGGGTGGAGAGTAAGGCTAAATTTAAGGCATAGGTATGTGAGTTATCTCTGCAAGACAAAGGAAAGAATATGTAAAAAAAAGTTAAAATGGTATCAGTGCCGGTATGGTCCAGCCATTGGGCGGTCCCACAACTTTTAGATAAGAATCAAACTGGATTGATTAAATGGCAGAAGTCACCGCTTAAATATTATCCTCAGCTAAAGACAAAAGAGGATTTGGGGGGGGAGGGGTGTCAGTTACATGAGGTTGCCAGACAGTGAACAACTTAAGTCCTTGCCTTCCCCATTAAGAGTTTCCAGAGATAAGGCCATCCCACCTTCTTCCTGGCACAGAGAGGGAGGCATCTTTACAGATGGAGGTTTCCCTTACAAATGTAAATGTTTCCCAACAAAGGGCAAGCAACTCCGCTCCTCGCTCCTCGCTCCTCGAGCCTGCTTCTCATCTGCAGTTTTAAAATTAACCAGCCTAAAATCCTCATCACAACCAATTTATACATTACAGGATGCTTATATAGAAACACTGTTTTCTTTAAACTGATGTGGCTGGAAATACTGAGACAAGGTTGGTTATCTGTTTTCCTACTAACGTAGTACTGGAAATATTGTTGAAATTGAACAACTCACAGAAACTCTGAAAAAGAGAATGAGTGCTTTCATAGGAGTTTTAAAAAAATATCTGTCCTAACTTGACTGCCATTTCATAACTTTTTGATAAGAAACTTGTTTTCACTGTGCAGAGGAGACATCTTCGGAATCAAGAAACTCTCATGTCTTGATCAGTAACAAAGGAGTGACCCACAACAATTCATTTACCCTCTCAGGCTCCACATGTTTTATCTTTCAAACGAGGCAGAAATAAACCTTGTAAACCCCTCCTGCACTACCATCATGTGCTTCTAAGTTCAGAGTAAGAGAATAAAAATATCTGGATACTAAATATATGGACGCACCTCATATACAAGGTCAGGATCTGGAAAATGGGAGTGGAGAACAAAAGAAATGTGGGCTGGTTGAAGAGCTAAATAAAACTTTCTCAGCTGTGGTGATCCTGCCCCCAAGCTAAGCACCCACAGAGAAGCGGCATTTCCTGCGCAGCCTGCCCCTCACTCACCGCTCAAGACAGCACACGTCTCTGGTCCTGACCTTCCACAGTCACAAAGCTGTGATACGTTCAGATGTGACATCTGAACACATGCTTATTTAGGGCAAGGGGATCAAAAACTGCTTCTGGCCTTGGAAATCTAGAATCTTTTCCTTTGGGGGTCTCTTCCACTTTTGCTCTGAGCGCTGGTGAGAGGTCTCAGGGGTGTTTTCTTCCGGGTGGATTTCTAGTTCGTGCAATTCCTTCCCTCTTTATCTCCCCCGAACTGCTTTGCTCCAAGGGAAATGGAACTCGGGCCAAGAGGACAAAATCATTTAGTTGGAATCTTCATATAGGGCCCCGAATTTGACTCTCTAGGCGGTTGCTCCCCAGGGTAGACCCCCTATAGGCTCAAAGCAGGACCACCGGGCGTACACTCTGGGAAGGCTGGGAGGAGCCCATACTCTCAATTACGGACTCTGAATACAAGGCTCCTCAAAGTCGCTAGGAAGCTACCTGTGCCACTCAGGGGCTGTGAAGGACCCAACGCTGGCTTCGGGCAGTGTCCTATTAGCAGCAACAGGAGATCTGGAACAAATTGACCTTCAATCCAACTCCCCTGTCTACTGGCTAGGTGACCTTGGGTAAATCATTCCCTTCAAACCTGTTTTATTTGCTAAAACAGATGGTTGTGAAAATCCAACGAGATACCACAAGAAAACAGCTGCTTAGTTGTTAACCACAGACCGGGCTCAACGCTGCGCAAATGCTGTCGTTCGGCGCGCAGAGAAGCCGGGCAAGAGCCGGGTCTCCCGCAGGGAGCGGTCACCGGGCGCGCTGGCCCGGGGCCGCAGGGGCAAGGCGTCGGGCTGCGCTCTCTCCGCAGGCGGCCTGCTCCCCCCGCGCCCCGGCCCAGAGCAGCCCCTGACCCGCACCGGGCCCTCGACCGCACTCCACGCACCCTCGCAGCCCTCACGGCCCGCTCTGGGGCGCACCTCCACAGCCAGACCCGAACAAACCACGACCACCGCCCCGGCACAGCCAGGAAGTAAGGAGCCGGCCTCCCGGCGCACAGGCGCCTGAGGGGCGGGGGCGCCGCGCGCGCAACTTCCCATCAGCCCCTGCGGCGCAGGGCCGACGCGGGGAGACGGCGGACTCCACTGGAGACCCGCGCCGCGACCGCGCCTCCTCAAGCGCAGATTTGCGAGACGAGCTGGCAAGTAGAGACAGACGTTGGGAATGAAAGACCCCGGACTCAGCTTCTCCCAGGACAGGAAAATAATGATGAATGTTTCATTATCATACTTTTTACAAGACTAGCCTTCAAGAGTTACAGTAATTACAGTACTATACGAAAATTTTAGGAAAATTAGAAAATACACACAAACCAGAAGAAACAACGGACACAGCTTCACCTCTCGCTCCCTGAGATTTATGTGCCTAACCATTATATGCACAACCTTCTGGTAGTTTGCAGAAATGTGATCACATATGCATAATTTTACCACCATCCTTGCAGAAAACATTTTCTTGTAAAATATCACCAATTATTTTTTCCCAAAGATAGGAGAAGTAAAGTTCCATTCACAATAGCATCAAAAATTGTACAAAATACTTATTCGAATTAATAAAAGAAGAAAACCTATAAAGAAAATGACATTTTGTGGTGTATATTTAAAAGATTTGAACAGGTAGAGATTTCTATTACTTTCCCAGAAAGAAAATTCAATCTTTAACAATATTCCAAACAGAATATCAACAACTTTCTGTGCCTGTTTTGCTTTTTATTTTGTATTGTCTTACTCAACAGAACACCATAATGTTACTCTAAGGGGAAAAAACAAAAATTACTGTTTAAAAAAACGGTAATGCTTAATATGTATTAAAAGTATTATATTGTTATACTTTTTTTAAGTTTGGAATTAGCACCAAAGACAAGAATATTTAAGAATTTATTACATGGATTAGCAGGAAAAGAATTGAGTATTCAATTAATCATATTGGACAAAGAGACACTTGAAATTAAATGAGCTTATATACCAGTTCACACATTACACTAAATATATTTCAAATATGAAATCAAGATTAAAATTTTATATGTAAAGTATTATATTCTTCTCACAATTTTTTTTTTTAACAATGTATTTCCTAGCTCTGGCCACTCAAAGAGCCTAGATGCAATTGTTTAAAAGAAACAGACCCAAAATGGACTTACTTGTGCTAAGCCCTTGTCACCAAACTAAGAGCTAATACCTAATCTAATTACAGTTTCAACCTTCTCTAGGAATGTAATCTTAACCAGTCAGTATGGAATTTGTGGTCAGCACCAGTGAAATAATCTACCAAATTAAATTGACTCTTTAGTCCTCCGAAGGAAGGGGACCTTGTCTGAAACAATCCTTTTTTCTGTTTATGACTTCCTTGTCTCACCCCCGTCCCTGCCATTAGAAACCTCTTTCTGTAGCTCTTTGGTGCTCCTTTCTATTTGCTAGAGGGGATGCTGTCCAATTCATGAATCATTGAATAAAGCCAATTATATCCTCAAATTTGCTCAGCTGAATTTTAGGTGGTTTTTAACACAATGATCCCCCAGTAGCAATGAGCATAGTTAGTACTCAGAAATTATCCATGAATAGTAGACAGTGATCTTTGGAAAAGTGATTGATTGCAAATCTGGCCAAGAAAAATACAGATGAAAATGGGAACACATGCTAGAGAACAAAAATCACTTATAGATCAATGGGGTAAAATACACATAGGAGCAATCTTGAGGAGGCAGACGTTAGCAACATTATGGAGTCAATTAAAACACCTAAAAGAATAATTTTTTTATATGGAAGGAGGAAAACTTCCACTTCTGAGACAATAGAGTAGATGTACTTTTCCCTATTCCACTTCCTAAGTACAACTAAAACCCTGGACATTATATATAAAACAAATATAAGAAGACTCTGAAAGATGGAGAGAAGACAAAATAGCTAGGGACCTCAGGATCCAAGGAACAAAATAGTGATCAGGTCACTGGGTTTCCTTTTTGCCTCATATATTCCAAATTCGGAGCTAAAGGAAGTGACAACCTGGAAGTGCCAAGGGCTGCAGACAGCAAATGCCCCCAAACAAGCCTGCTTTCTGTAACCAGTGGACAAGGAAAGGGGCAGCCTAGCAAGACAGAAAGCTTTTAATCAATAATCACTATGCTCCAGACAAATATCACAGAAAAAATTGTGGCCCCAGTCCCACCCACAATAGTAAAGACTAAGCAGGAAGCCTAGACTTCCACCCTCACCAGCCTGTAATGATATGCCTCAATCCCCGCATCCTCCACTAGAGGGTATCAGACAGGCCAAGAAGGGAACTGAGACATTTGTCTCCATCCAGTAGTGATGAGGCTATCCCTACCAGGAAGTCAGTGGACACCATGTGGGGAGCCAGAACTCCCACCCTCCCTCTGGAGTAACAAAAATCTCCCAACTCAGGTTTCAAAGAAGGATGACTGGGAAACCTAGATTTCCACCTCGACCTGTCAATAGACAGGCAGTGTCTCCCAATTCCCCTGCTGAAGCACTATCAGTGAAAGCCAGCTAAAAACAGAAGATTTAAATAAGATCCAGAGTCTCCTAAGATAATATGAAAATATCCAGGTTCCAACCAAAATTCATTCATAACAAGAAACAGGAAAAACTCAAACTGAATGCAAAAATACAATCAATAGATGCCAAGATAACAGGATGTTAGAATTATCTGACAAAGACTTTAAAGCAGCCATGATGATGAAAATGCTTCAACACGCAATTACAAACACACTTGAACAAAATAAAAAACTGAAGAATCTAAGGAAAGAAACAGAAGATACAAAGAATCAGCAAGTAGAAATTTTAGAAGTAAAAAATATAATAACTAAAATTAAAAACTGGATGAGCTAAAAAAAAAAAAAATGGAGAGGACAAAGGAAACAATAGTGAACTGCAAGAGAAAACAATAGAAATTACCCAACTTAAAAGACAGAGAGAAAGTAGACTGAAAAAAGAGCCTCAGCAACCTGACAGACTACGTTTAAAAATTTAGCCTTCATGTTCTCAGAGTCACAGAAGAAGAGGAAAAAGAGAGTAGCAAAGGAAAAGGACTTGAACAAATAATAGCTAAAAGCTCTCCAAATTTGGCAAAAGACAAACATTCAAGAAAATGAGTAAACCCCAAATAGGATAAATCTGAAGAAATCTACATTAAGACACATCATAATCAAACTTTTGAAAACTAAAAATTTTAAAAATTCTTGAAAACAGCAAGAGAGCAATGACATGTTACTTATGGGGAAAATTAATTTGAATGACAGTGGTTTTCTCATTAGAAACCATAGAGACCAGAAAGAAATGGCACAAAAGTGCTGAAAGAAAAGGAATGCCAAACCCAAATCCTATATCCAGCCAATATATCCTTCAGTACTGAAGGGGAAATAAAGACATTCTCAGCGGCTGGCCAAGTGGCACAACAGTTAAGTTTGCGTGCCCTGCTTCGGCGGCTGGGGTTCGCTGGTTTGGATCCTGGGTGTGGACTTGCACACTGCTTATCAAGCCATGCTGTGGCAGGAGTTCCACATATCAAATAGAGAACGATGGGCACAGATGTTAGCTCAGGGCCAATCTTCCTTAGCAAAAGGAGGAGGATTGGCAATGAATGTTAGCTGAGGGCTAATCTTCTTCTTCAGAAAAAAAAAGACATTCTCAGATGAAGGATAGCTAAGAAAATTTATCACCCTCAGAACTTCCCTGATAAATGGCTAGAAGAAATTCTTTAAACAGAAAGGAAATGATTAAGCAAGGGATCTTGGAACAAGTAAACAAAAATATGAGTAAGAACAATAGACTTTCCTTCTCTTGAGTTTTCTAAGTTATATTTCACAGTTAAAGCACAAATTATAATGTTATCTGATGTGATTCTGAATGTATATACAGGAAACATTTGAGGCAATTACAAGCAGAAGAGGGAAAAGAAATATAAAGGGAGATAAGTTTTCTATTCTTCACTCAAGTCAATAAAATGAGGACACAGTTAATAAGTTATATATGTATAATATAATACATAGAACAACCACTAAAATAGCTATACAAAGAGATACACGTAAACGCCCTGTAGATACATCAAAATGGAATTCTAAAAAAGTCCAAGAAATACACAGAAAGCAGGTGACAAAAACAAAGAAAGAAAATGAACAAATATAAAACACAAACTAAAATGGCAGATTTAAACCTTAATATATCAATAATTATACTAAATCTAGGTGGTCTAAATATGCCAACTAAAAGCCAAACATTGGCAGAGTGGATTTTTAAAACATGACTCAACTATATACTGTCTAGAAGAAATTTATTTCAGATGCAACGATATAGGCAGGTTGAAAGTAAAAGAATGGAAAAAATATATTATGCAAACACTAACTTTTTGATTCGATGTAAAAAAAAAAAGCAAGAGTAGCTATATAAATATCAGATAAGGTAGACTTTTGAACAAAGAAAATTACCAACACTGAGAAGAACATTATATAATGATAAAAGGGTTACTCCACCAAGAAGACATAGCAGTCCTAAATGTGTATGTACTAAACAACAGAGCCACATAATATGTGAAGCAAAAACTGACAGAAGTGCAAGGACAGACAAATCTACAATTATAGTTAGAGACATCAACACACCTCTCTCAACAACTGATACAATAACTAGACAGATAATCAGCAAGCATATAAAATAACTCAACAACAGCATCAACCAACAAGACCTAACTGACATTTATAAAACACTTCACCCAACAACAGCAAATACACATTATTTTCAAGTACCCATGGAAAATGTACTAAGATAGACCATCTCTGGGCCATAAAACAAACTTCAACAAATTTAATAGAATTGAAATCATATAGAGTATGTTCTCCAACCATAATGTAACCAAACTAAAAATCAACAGAGAACGATAACAGGAAATTTTCCCAACCTTTGTAAACTCAACACATTTGTAAAATAAATCTATGAGTCAAAGAGGAATCTCAGCAGGAATTTTTGAAAACATTAAACTGAATGAAAGTGAAAATAAAACATCAAAATTTGTGAGATACCAACTAAACTAGTGCTAGGAAGGAAATATATAACGCTAAATGCATATATTAGAAAAGAGGAAAATTCTCAAATCAATAAGTTCCCACCTCAAAAACCTAGAAAAAAAGAACAAACTAAATCTTAAACAAGCAGAAAGAGGATAACAAAGATAACAAATATTAGAGCAGAAATCAATGAAATTGAAAGCAGAAAAATAAAGGAAATCAATGAAACAAAGAGCTGCTTCTTAGAAAAGAGCAATGAAATTGACAAACCTCTAGCAAAAATGCCAAAGGAAAAGAGAGGGAAGACTCAAACTACTAATATTAGGAATGAAACAAAGGATAACAAGACAGAACATGCAGACCTCAAAAGGTAAGTAAGAATATCATAAACACCTCTACACAAGTAAACATGACAACCAATGGACTAATTCCTAAAAAAACCCCACAAATATCACAACTCGCCCAGTATGAAATAGATCATTTGAATAGCTCCATAACAATTAAGGAAATTGAATTCATCATTTTAAAAACTCCGAAAAAAGAAATTTCCAGGCCCCAATGTTTTCACTGGAGAATTCTACCAAACATTTAATGGATAATTAACACCAATTCTATACAATATCTTCCAGAAAACAGAAGAGGAAGGAACACTTCCCAATTCATTTGATGAGGACAGTACTACTCTGATACCAAAACCAAAGACATTACTAAAAAACAAAACTACAGACCAAGACCAATATTCCTCATGAATATTGGTGCAAAATTCCTTAGCAAAATATAAGCAAATATAGTTCAGCAGTAAGTAAAGAAGATTATACATCATAATCAAGTGGGGTTTATTTCAGGAATGCAAGTCTGATTCAATATTCAAAAATCAATCAGTATAATCCACCATATTAACAGACTAAGTAAGAAACATCATATGATCCTACCAGTTGATGCAAAAAAAAATTCAACTATTTAAGATAAAAACTCCAAAAAACACAGGAATAGAGAGGAACTTCCTCAATGTGATAAATAACATCTACAAAAACCTACAATTAACATTATACTTGATGGTCTTAGACCAATGCTTTCTTCTAAGATCAGGAAAAAGTCAAGAATCACTCTCATCACTCTTATTCAACACAGTGCGAGAAGTTCTAGCCAATGCAATAGGTAAATAAAGAAAACAAAAGGCATACAGATCAGAAAGGAAAACATTAAACTGTCCCTATTTGCAGATAACATGACTGTCTATATAGAAAATCTCATGAAATCTATTTTAAAAAGGTTGCAGGAGGGGCTGGCCCCATGGCGTAGTGGTTAAGTCCAGTGCATTCCAATTTGGTGGCCCAGGTTTGTGGGTTTGGATCCCAGGCATGGACCTACACCAGTCATCAGCCATGCTGTGGCAGCAACCCACATACAAAATAGAGGAAGACTGACACCGATGTTATCTCAGGGCTAATCTTCCTCAAGCAAAAAAAAGAGGAAGATTGGAAACAGATGTTAGCTCAGAGCAAATTTTCCTCACCAAAAGAAAAAAGAAAAAAAAAGGTTGCAGGATACAAGAGAAACATGCAAATATATCAATGGTATTTCTGTATAATAGCAACAAATACATGGACATTGTAGCCACCCCTGACGCAGGAAGGGTTAATAATCACTGGAAAATGCTTGCCAACAAACTGTGACCCGGAGGTGAGAAGGCCGGTTAGCCAATGACGGGTAAGACCTCCAGGGGGAGGCAACCTAAGCCAGGCATCGCTCGCCCAGGGGCACAGATGGAGACAGGATATCGGGAGCAGGAGGGGCCGTTGCCTAGGAGGCCTTGCATGCTCCGAGATAAAATATACGAGCACAGCAATAACATGATAATATCAAAACAGAGGCCAAGAGAGGGCTCCTTGAGAAATCACTAAGAATTCTTGGCATTTGCAAGTTACTTCATCCAGAACACCTGTGTATGTTTAACAGATGTAAGCTATGTATATATTGAAACGCTGGTTATAATAAACTCAGAGTGGCCATCAGCCCTCTCCACATCTATCCTGGTGTGTACATTGGATTGCGACACCGACAGACATCGAAACTGAAAATACAATACCAACATTCACAAAATTCAAATGCTTAGGTGTAAATCTAACAAAACATACACAGGACTTGTATCTAGAAAATTACAAAAGATTGACTAAAGAATTCAACGATCTAAACAAATGGAGAAAGAAAACATGTTCATGGATTAGAAGACTCATTACAATAAAGACGTCAATTCTCCCCAAATTGATATACAGGTTTAATGCAATTCCTATAAAAATCCCAGCCAGATCTTTTGTAGATATAGACAAGATTATTCTAAAATTTATATGGAAAGACAGAAAAGCTAAAAGACAGAAGAATCTCCTAAGGAACTAAAACATTGAAAAAGAAAAGAATGGGAGAAATCACGTTCCACAACGTATTTTATAGTTATAGTTATCAAGACAGTGTAGTATTGGCAGAAGGATAGATACAGAGATTAATATAACAAAATAGAGAACCACTAATAAGCTTAACTGATTTTTGATAATGATGCAAAATTAATTCAATGCAAGAAGAACAGCCTTTTCGACAAATGGTGCTGAACCAATTGGACACTCATAGGCCAAAAATGAACCTTGACTTATGTCTTACCACTTAAACAAAAATTAACTCAAAATAGAGCACAGATTTAATGTAAAACTACAAAAGTTTTAGGGAAGAATGCAGAAGAAAATCAAGATCTGGTAATAGGAAAAAGTTCTTAGAGTTAACACCAAAAGCACTATTCATAAATGAAAAAACTTATAAATTGAACTTCATCAAAATCAAAAACTTTTACTCTGCTAAAGACAGAAATTCACTTTCACAGGTTGAATTTTATGGTATATGTTAATTATATCCCAATAAAGCTGGAATTTAAAAAAAGCTGCTCACTGGTAGAAAATATTTGCAAACAAGATATCTGACAAAGGACTATCATGTAGAATATATAAAGAACTCTCAAAACCCAACAGTAAAAAAGTAAACAATCCAATTAGAAAATCGTCAAAAGAGATGAAAAAATATTTCACCAAACAGATACAGATACAGATGGCTGATAAGCACAAGAAAAGATATTCGCCATCATTAGCCATTAGGGAAACAGAAATCTAAACTACAATGTGATATCACTACACACCTATCAGAATAGCTAAAACAAAAAAATAATGAGAAACATAAGCCCACACAAAAACTTCTACATTAATATTCACAGCAGCATTATTGGTAATAGCCAAAAAGTAGAAATAAGTCAAATGTCCATAAAATAATGAAAGGGTAAATAAAATGTAGTACATCCATACAATGAAATATTATTCAGCCATAAAAATGAATGAAGTACTGGTATATGCTACAAAATGATTGAACCTTGAAAACATTATACCAAGTGAAAGAACGCATACACAAAAGGTCACATATTGTATATTTCCATTTATATGAAATGTCTACAATAGGCAAATCTATAGATGCAGGAAGTAAATGTGGTTGCCAGAGTAGGGGTGGGAAAGGAGGGAGTGTGAAATGACTGATGGGGGTAGACTTTCTTTTAAGGGTAATGAAAATGTTCTAAAATTAGATAGTGGCAATGATTGCATAACTCTGTGAATATACTAAAAACCACTGAATTGCTTACTTTAAAGTGGTGGGTTTTATGATATATTAATTATATCTGAATAAATTTATTTAAAAAATAAGCAATCAAAGTTTCCAACAGAAATGATGTATAACCAGTAAGTAAAAAAAATAAATCAGAGGGGCCAGCTCTATGGCTGAGTGCTTAAGTTCACGTTCTTTGCTTCAGCAGCCCAGGGTTTCACCAGTTTGGATCCTGAGGATAGACATGGCACTGCTCATCAAGCCATGCTGAGGTGCCGTCCCACATAGCACAACCAGAGGCACTCACAACTAGAATATTCAACTATGTAGTGGCGGCGGGGGGGTGCTTTGGGGAGAAGAAAAAAAGAAAAAAAAAGAAGATTGGCAACAGATGTTAGCTCAGGTGCCAACTTTTAAATAAATCAATCAATCAGAAAAAGAAAACAGTGACAACGCCAAATGTTGGTGTGGATATAGACAAAGTGGATCACTCACATATTGCCGATGGTAATGCAAAAGGATACAGCCAATCTGGAAAACAGTTTGGCAGTTTCTTTAAAACTAAATATATGCAGCCACAAAACAACCCGGTGATTGTACTCCTGGCATTTATCCCAGAGAAATTAAAAATTATGTTCACACAAAAATCTATATTCAAATGTCTATAACAACCTTATTCACAATTGCCAAAGACTGGGAAAAAACCAGATGTCCTTCAACAGGTAAATGGTTAATCTGCAGTACATCCAGATCATGGAAGACTCCTCAGCAATAAAAGCAATGAACTATTGACACACAGCAACTTGGTGGATCTCCAAAGAATTTACGCTGAATGAAAAATAAAAAGGCCAATCTCAAAAAGTTTCATATTGTATGATTCCACTTATGTAACATTCTCAAGATGACAAAATTATAGAAATGGAGAAGAGATTAGAGGTTGCTAGGGTTTAAGGAAGAGCTGGGGTTGAGGAGAGAAGTGGGTGTGGCTATAAAAGAGCAACATGAGGGATCCTGGCGGTGACGGAAATGGTCTGAATCTTGACTGTACAGAAGTCAATGTCTAGCAGCGGTATTTTACTACAGTTTTTGCAAAATGGTACATTGGGGGGAACTGTGTAAAAGGTACATGGAATTTCTCTGTATTACTTCTTACAACTGCATGTTAATCTACAATTTCCTCAAAAGAAAAAAGTTAGTTTTAAAAAAAGAAGGAGGGGGGAGGTCTTACAGTAGGATGCCAGTTAATCAATGTAGATCAAATAACGGATTAGGAAAATAACCACTCTGCAAACCCCAGTATAATAACTGAACAAACATCAGTAGGTGCTAAAATGTAGATGTGAACAATTCCTGCTAAACATGATAAGCACATGGTGCCTTAATACTGCCCATAATTACCATGCAATACTACAGATCGCACACTAACTGCAGGGAGAAAACTATGCCTTAACAATGGAGTGTTCCAGTGGCTGCAACTCTGAGTGACCTAACTCATCATCACCAAGAGGGGGACAACTTGACATGATATATCTCCTGATGTGATACAATATTGAGTACATGGCACAAAACCTTTTCAACCTGAATTTAATCTACTCTTTACTTAACTTCCAGTTTACACACAACACGGGAAATAGTTTTTTTAAATTAAATGACACCTGAGAAATTAATCCATTACAGAATCTGAAACATTAGACAAGTCACTGGCCTGGACTCCTTAAAACATTGGAGCCACTCCTGATGGCCTAGTGGTTCAAGTTTGGTGCACTCACCACTTCAGTGGCCCAGGTTTGTTTCCCAGTCACACAACCACACCACCCGTCAGTCAGTTGCCATGCTGTGGTGGTGGTTCACATAAAAGAGCAAGAAGGACTTACAACTAGGATAAGCCCCATGCACTGGGGCATTGGGGAAGGGAAAAAAAGTCAATGTTAAGGGGAAAAAAATAGTGGATAGAATAGTGCTCAATTAAAATAAATAGACATAAAAATCAAAAGCAATGAATTAACCTTGATAGAATCTTGGTTCATACAATATCAGGTATAGAACATTCGTTGGACAATTGGGAAAATTTTAATTTGGGCTGAATATTAGATTACACAATATGGAATTGTTGTTAACTTTTGTATGTGTGATAATGGAATTCTGGTTATATTGGAGAATTTCCTTATTCCTAGCAGATCCTGACAGATTTATTCACAAAGTGTCAGATATCAAAACATTAATTCCAAATGGTTTAACAACAACAACAAAAAACTGCACACAGCTACATGAAGCAAATTTAGCAAAAATTTGATGTGTTCAATCTAAACAGAGGATATCTAGGTGCTCATCATATTATTCTTTCATCTTTTCTTCATCTTTATGAGCATCTTTCAAAATGCTCATAAAGAAGAGTTGAGAAAAAAATTACTAAATTCTTAAAACAAAGACAGGTATCATTTTTCCCCATAAAACCTAGTATCTTTGGATGGATAACACTGAGAGCTGGAGTCCTAGATATCGACTGATCAATTTTAGTACAGAAAATTTTAAATCTTACTTTTAGGTGAAAAAGTTTAATAAACTTGAGAATATACTCATTACATATTTGAGAGACAAAGATTTACTATCTGAATTTGTAAACATAAACAAATCAATAGAAAGTTCAACACTACAATATAAAGATGCTAAAGACAATCAATTAAGAAAATATAAAAGAAAAACAAATACTACAAGGCTGATTAAGAAAGTAAAAGAGTTGGGCGCAGTCCTGTGGCCAAGTGGTTAAGTTCGCATACTTTGCTTGGGTGGCCCAGGGTTCCCCGATTCAGATCCTGGGTGCAGACCTAGCACTGCTCATCAAGCCACGCTGAAGTGACGTCCCACACAGAGGAACTACAAGAACCTACAACTAGGTACTGGGGGGCTTTCAGGAGAAAAAAAAAAAAGAGAAAGATTGGCAATAGATGCTGGCTCAGGGCCAATCTTCAAAAAATAAAAATAAAAAAGACAGTGACTTTAAAAAAAGTAAAAGAATTGGAAACATTGAGAAAAAACAAGGTATCTAAGAATGTAAAAGCTTTTGAAAAGTAAGAATATCCACAGTTGCTGTGGGCTGGAGAAACTGATCCTTTGCATTCACCTTTATTGAGAGGGTAATTTATAGAAACATTCTAGAGCTGTGCTCTTCAATATAGTAGACACTAGTCAAATGTGGCTGTTTAAATATAATTAAATTAAAATTCAGTTTCTCAGTCACAATAACTATATTTCAAGTGCTCAACCCTACATGTAGCTCCTGACATATTGGACAGTGCAGACACAGAACACTTCCTTCACTGAGAAAAGTTATATTGGATAGTGCTATTGTAGAAACTCTACCTAGAGACAGACTATAATAAAATAAGCATGTCATTTAGTCTAGAAGTTCCATTTTAGGCAATTTACTAAGGAAATAATATCTTAAAGATGTACCTGACAATTTAAATCATAACAGCAAGAAGATGGTACCAATCTACACGGCCACTTGCAGTGTGGTTTATTGGGTGAAATTATAAATGGCAATACAAAGGTATACTTTCTCAAATGGGAAGATAGTCACAATATAAGGTGAAATTAAAAATGCAGGTTATATAAAACCCTTTAAGATGATTTTCATATTTTTCCTAAAAGAAAGATATCAAGATGTAAAATCCTATTTACATACGAGAACAGATAACTATACATGAAAGATTTGGCATGAGAAATTGGCAGAACTCCTTCAGACATATTTCAAGACTAATTTTCTCACAGGAATAAAAATAAATTAGAGAGGAAGCATTCAAAAAGAGCATACCATTACATCAACTTTGGATGATTTCTGCTTTAATGCTGCTTTTTATTTTCTCAGCATTACCTTTACTATTTCACATACTGTTCTCTACCAGAGTATGTGCACAGTGCATGCGTTTGAGGTTTAATCTTCTTTTGATTATCAAAATTCCACTAAAGTTAGTACACTAAAACTAGATATCAATGCATGGGTGACAATGTTATATTTGTTTATGAGGGTCAAATAACTGAAAATGTATTAAATATAAAATAATAGCAAATTTCACCAGATCATTAACAAATGTTATGAAGCACATTAATATAAGTGTGGTTCATTTCCAAGGGAAAAATGAGAGAGCTAAATTTTGCTGAAGGGCAACACTGAATAACACTACCATAAACACGGCCTCCAACTCACTTGTCATGGCAGTTTTTGAACTTCTGCAATTCCTGACAACTTTGAAAATTTGGGGAGGAATTGCATTGTTTTGAATTTTGTGCATAATGTGAGAATTTATTAGTATTGTACAGTGTTATATATATAATAGAAAATGCTATATCATATTTGCATAATTAAAATTTCTCCCAAAATGCTATAGTACTGTATTATACAATATATACACAAAAACATAGAAAGAGAAAGAGAGAGAGATGGTCTAAATAGCTAACTTTTTAAAACAGACTACGTTATTAATTCTTTGTAAAATTAAAACTAATAATATTTTGTAAAAACATTAACACACGTCTCCTCATGGAAGAATGTATTACATTGCTGTAGGCTGACATTCCTTCTGAAAACATCTAGCAAAGCCCATAGAAAAACAGAAACATATTTTAAAAGCAACAGACAGTTGTGGAAGCAACAAGGATAAGGGAGACCAAAAATTCAGAATAAGGAGAATCATGAAGAGGTGAAATCCAAATTTCCTGCTATTTGGGCTTTTTTCTTTCTCCTCATAGTATTTTCCAATTCTGGATACAAGCAGAGCACCTGGACTCGTCTTGCACCAGGAACTGTGTCTCTGCTGAGGCAAAAAACAAAGAAACAAAACTTTTAGCAGTGGTATAGCATTGGAATAACAAATTCAACCCGTGAAGTACCTCAAATACACAACTAGTATTCACCACAAAACATTTGTTGAATTCTGAGTCTACCAAGAGGCTAATGAGATGAGACCAAATGCTTCCAAAAAGGCAGAATGAAATCTAGCTCAGTGTTGCAGTGCTTAGAAAATAGAGACCTTCAGGGTGAGGTTACCTGAAAAGAGAACAGGAAAGATGGGAAAACCCTACACAATGTAGTGAATTGCTCTTAAGGATCTAGTCCACTTTTAACCTGGGACAACTTACTGATTCTGGCACAGAAAGAGGTTGAGAATAAGGCTTGAACCTCTGAAGAAAATAGTTGTGGAGAACAGAGATTTTAGCCTTCATAAAGTACCGGAGTTAAAGGAAAAATTTGAGCATCTGAAGTGTGTCAAGGTAAGTACAAATTTAAAATTCCATGAGGAGAAAGACTTAAAATTTCTTAAGGGCAGAATTTAATTTTCCATAGTCTTTTAGGGCTGATGAGAAAAAGACCCACCAGGCTATCAATTGATAGCCCAGTAGAGCCATACCCAAATATCAAGAACAAACCAGAAGTAGACCAAAATTACAACCTAGTTCTGACCAAGACTCATCCCAGACTGAACCTGTTTAGCTCTCTACCCTATGTGTCCAAGAGATGGAAGGGAGAACTCTCACCAATGGAACAGGACATCGTCTGGAGCCTCAGTAGTACTTTTACATACAATGTCCACCATAGAGTCAAAAAGAACTAGACACACGAAGAGGCAAGACCATTTTTCTGCTAGTAAAGAGAAAAACTCCTATGTTATATGCAGGTCAACTTATGACCTAGCGTCTAAAGTTTACAGAAAAAGATTATAAAATAATTAGGCTTACTTTATTAAAGAAAATAGAAGAAAAATAGATAAATGAAATTCACCAGAGAATTGATATCTATAAAAAAGAACAAAATGGAAATTTTAAAATTGAAAAAGGGGGCTGGCCCTGTGGCTAAGTGGTTAAGTTTGAGCACTCTGCTTCAGCAGCCCAGAGTTTCACCGGTTCGAATCCTGGGCGTGGACCTAGCACCGCTCATCAGGCCACACTGAGGTGGCATCCTACATGCCACAACTAGAAGGACCCACAACTAAAAACATACAACTATGTACTGGAGGGCTTTGGGGAGAAAAAGGAAAAATAAAATAAAATCTTTAAAAAAATTTGAAAAAGCTATATGATATTAAGAAATCAACTGACTAGATTAACAGTACATAGGACATAATGGCAGATAGGATTAATGAACTGGAAGACAGACCAACAGAAAATACTCAAAGTGAAGCACAAGGTGAAAAAAAGAATAAACACTCTAATAACAATACAGTCAATGTAAATATGACCATATAAAAGTCAATCATTTGTATTTCCATATACCAGCAACAAACCTATGGAAACCAAAATTTAAAATACACAGCACTTACAATCACTAAAAAAGAAAAAATATTAAATACTTAGGTGTAATCTAACAAAAACATGTACCAGAGCAGTCTACAAAAAACTAGAACATGTTTCTGAGAGAAATCAAAGAAGATCTAAATAAATGGAGAGATGCCCTCTGTTCATGGATTGGAAGACAACACGGTAAAGTTATCAGTTCTTCTCAAACTGACATGCCAAGTTTGAGACAATTCCTATCAAAATTCAGCAAGATTTTTTTACTGAGATAGACCAGATTATTCTCTAATTAAATGAAAAGCAAAGGATTTAGAGTAAGTAAAATGATCTTGAAAAAAAGTGGGAGAATCAGTCCATTTGATTTCAAGACATTTGGGGGGGCTTTCTAAAAATTATTTTATTGAGTTCATAATGGTTTATAACATTGTGCAATTTCAAGTGTACATTATTATTTATCAGTTTCTGTATAGACTGCATCGTGCTCACCACCAACAGTCTCGTTTTTATCCAACACGATACATATGTGAGCTTTACCCCTTTCACCCCCCCAACCCCCTTCACCTCTGGTAATGACTACTCTGTTCTCTTTATCCATCTGTTTGTTTATCTTCCACATATGAGTGAAATCACGCAGTGTTTGTCTTTCTCCGTTATTTCATTTAACATAATACCCTCAAGGTCCATCCATGTTGTTGCAAATGGGATGATTTTGTCTTTTTATATGGCTGAGTAGTATTCCATTGTATATATATACCACATCTTTATCCATTCATCTATAGATGGGCACTTGGGCTGCTTCCACATCATGGCTATTGTGAATAATTCTGCAGTGAACACAGGGGTGCATAAATCTCTTTGCATTGTTGATTTCAAGTTCTTTGGATTAATGCCCAGTTGTGGGATGGCTGGGTCATATGGTATTTCTATTTTTAATTTTTTGAGGAATCTCCATACTGTTTTCCATAGTGGCTGTACCAGTGTGCATTCCCACCAACAGTGTATGAGGGTTCCCTTTTCTCCACATCCTCTCCAACAACTGTTATTTTTTGTCTTGGTAATTATAGCTATTCTGACAGGTGTAAGGTGATATCTCATTGCCGGTTTGACTTGTATTTCCCTAATAACTATTGATGTTGAACATCTTTTCATGTGCCTATTGGTCATCTGTATATCTTCTTTGGAAAAATGTCTGTTCATATCCTCTGTCCATTTCGTTTTTCTTTTTGCTGAGGAAGATTTGCCCTGAGCTAACATCTGTTGCCAATCTTCATTTTTTTATATGTGAGCCGCCACCACAGCATGGCCACTGACAGGTGAGTGGTGTAGGTCCATGCCTGGGAACCAAACCCAGGCCACCAATGCAGAGCACACCAAACTTAAGCACTAGGCAACCAGGGCTGGCCCATCCTCTGACCATTTTTTGATTGGGCTGTTTGTTTGTTGTTGAGTTGTATGAGTTCTTTATATATTTTGGAAATTAACCCCTTGTCAGTTATATGATTTGCAAATATTTTCTTCCAGTCAGTGGGTTGTCTTTTCATTTTGTTCATGGTTTCCTTTGCCTTGCAGAAGCTCTTTAGTCTAATGTAGTGCCATGGTTTATTTTTTCTTTTGTTTCCCATGCCTGAGTAGACTTGGTATTCAAAAAGATGCTGCTAAGACCAATGTCAAAGAGTGTACCGCCTATATTTTTCTCTAGGATTTTTATGGTTTCAGGTCTTATATTCAAGTCTTTAATCCATTTTGAGTTAATTTTTTAGTATGGTGCAAGATAATGGTCTACTTTCATTATTTGCCTGTGGCTGTCCAGTTTTCTGAACACCATTTATTGAAGAGACTCTCCTTTCTCCATTGTATGCTCTTGGCTCCTTTGTCAAAGATTAGCTGTCTGTAGATGTGTGGTTTTATTTCTGGGCTTTCAATTCTGTTCCATTGATCTGTGTCTATTTTGGGGCCAGTACAATGCTGTTTTGATTACTATAGCTTTGCATTATATTTTGAAGTCGGGAATTGTGATATCCCCAGCTTTGTTCCTTTTCCTCAGGATTGCTCTAGCTATTTGGGGTCTTTTGTTGTTCCATACAAATTTTAGGATTCTTTGTTCTATTTCCGTGAAGAATGTCATTGGAATTCTGATTGGGATTGCATTCCATCTGTAGATTGCTTTTGGCAATATGGACATTTTAACTATGGTTATTCTTCCAACCCAAGAGCATGGAATATCTTTCCATTTCTTTAAGTCTTCTTTGATTTCTTTCAATAATGTCTTATAGTTTTCATTGTATAGGTCTTTCACCTCCTTGGTTAAATTTATTCCTAGATATTTTATTCTTTCTGTTGCAATTGTAAATGAGATTGCATTTTTGACTTCTCTTTCTGCTAGTTCATTATTAGTGTATAGAAATGTAATAGATTTTTGTAAGTTGTTTTTGTACCCTGCAACTCTGCTGTAGTTGCCGATTATTTCCAATAGTTTTCTGGTGGATTCTTTAGGGTTTTCTATATATATATAGGATCGCGTCATCCACAAACAGAGTTTCACTTCTTCCTTTCCAATTTGTATACATCTTATTCCTTTTTCTTGCCTAATTGCTCTAGCCAAAACCTCCAGTACTATGATGAATAGGAGTGGTGAGAGTGGGCACCCTTGTCTTGTTCCTGTTCTCAGAGGGATGGCTGTCAGTTTTTCTCCATTCAGTATGATGTTAAATGTGAATTTGTCATAAATGGCCTTTATTATATTGAGGTACTTTCCTTCTATATTCATTTTTATAATTGTTTATTTATTATTTTAAAAATTTTATTAATATTAATTTTTTTGTGTGTGTGAGGAAGATTGGCCCTGAGCTAACACCTGTACCCATCTTCCTCTATTTTGTATGTAGGATGCCACCACAGCACGGCTTGATGAGTGGTGTGTAGGTCCGCACCCAGAATCTGAACCTGCGAACTCCAGGACGCCAAAGAGGAGCACGCATTCTTAACCACTAAACCACCAGGCGAGCCCTCCTTCTATACTCATTTTGACAGTTTTTTATCAGAAATGGAAGTTAGATCTTGTCCAATGCTTTCTCTAAATCTATTGAGATGATCACGTGATTTTTATTCCTCATTTTGTTAATGTGGTGTATCACATTGATTGATTTGTGGATGTTGAACCCTCCCTGTGTCCCTCATATAAATCCCGCTTGATCATGATATATGATCCTTTTAATATATTGCCCTATTCAGTTTGCCAGTATTTTGTTGGGGACTTTTGCATCTATGTTCATTAGCAATATTGGACTGTAATTTTCCTTCTTTGTGTTGTCCTTGTTTGGCTTTGGGATCATGGTAATGTTGGCCTCATAGAATGAGTTAGGAAGGATTCTGTCTTCAAATTTTTGGAATAGTTTGTGAAGGATAGGTATTCAATCTTCTTTGAATGTTAGAATTCTCCAGAGAAGCCATATGGTCCTGGACTTTTGTTTCAGGGGAGGTTTTTTTATTGCTGTTTCAATCTCTTTACCTGTGATTGGTCCATTCAGATTCTATATTTCTTCTTAGTATCATTTTGTGACGTTATATGGGTCTAAGAATTTAGCCATTTCTTCTAGGTTATCCAATTTGTGGACATATAGTTTTTCATGGTATTCTCTTATAATCCTTTGCATTTCCGTGGTATCCATTGTAATTTCTCCTCTTTCATTTCTAATTTTATTTATTTGAGCCTTCTCTCCTCTTTCCTTAGTGAGCCTGGCTAAGAGTTTGTCAGTTTTGTTTATCTTGTCAAAGAACAAGCTCTTAGCTTCATTGATCCTGTCTACAGTTTTTTTGGTCACTATTTCATTTCTTTCTGCTCTAATTTTTTATTATTTTCCTCCTTCTGCTGACTTTAGGCTGTGTTTGTTCTTCTTTTCCTAGTTCTGTTAGGTGTAGTTTAAGGTTACTTCTTTGAGATTTTTCTTCTTTGTTGAGGTGGGCCTATATTGCTATGAATTTTGCTGTTAGAACCACTTTTGCTGCATCCTTTAAGAGTTCGTATGATGTATTTTCATTTTCATTTGTCTCCAGGTATCTTTTGATTTCTCCTTTGACTTCTTCATTGATCCAATCGTTGTTTAGCAGCATGTTGTTTAGTCTCCACATATTCGTGAGTTTCCCAGTTTTTTTCTTATAGTTGATTTCTAGTTTCATAACATTGTGGTCAGAAAAGATGCTTGATATGATTTCAGTCTTCTTAAACTTATTGAGGCTTGCCTTTTTCCCAACATATGGTCCATCTTTGAGAATGTTTCACGTGCACTTGAGGAGAATGTGTATTCTGTTGGTTTGGATGGAATGTTCTATATATATCTATTAAGTCCATCTGCTCAAGTGCTTCATTTAAATCCACTATTTCCTTGTTGACTTTCTGCCTGGATGATCTATCCATTGATGTAAGTGAGTGTTGAGGTCCCCTACTATTATTGTGTTGCTGTCAATCTCTCCCTTTAGGTCTGTTAATAGTTGCTTTATATACTTTGGTGCTCCTGTGTTTGGTGCATATAGATTCATAAATGTTATGTCCGCTTGATGGAATGTCTTTTTTATGATTCTATACTGCCCCTCTTTGTCTCTCATTGTTTTTTTTTTATCTAGATGTCTGCTTTGTCTCATATAAGCATGTCAACACCTGCTTTCTTTTGTTTGCCATTTTCTTGGAGTGTCGTCTTCCACCCGTTCACTTTGAGTCTATGTTTTTCTTTAGAGCTGAGATGTGTTTCCTGAAGACAGCATATTGTTGGGTCTTTTTTTTAAATCCATCCAGCCACTCTGTATCTTTTGATTGGAGACTTCAATCTATTTACATTTAGAGCGATTATCAACATGTGAGGGCTTAATACTGACATTCTGTCTTGTTTCCCAGTTGTTCTATACTTCCCTTGTTTCTATTCTTCCCTTGTATTTTTGACTGTCATTTCAATTTGGTGGTTTTCTGTTTCTCTTTATTTATCATTTGTGTCTTTGCTCTGATTTTTTTTTTAGTGGTTACTATGCGGTTTGCATAAAAGATCTCATAGATGAGATAATCCAATTTCTGCTAGCCTCTTATCTCCATTACCCTAAGCAGGTTCCATCCCCCTTCCCCTTCTAAGTTATTGTTGTAACAAATTATTCTGTTTTGTGTTGTGAGTTGGTGATTAACATGAAGTGTTTATAGTTATTTTTGATGCTTTCCTCCCCTTTATCTTTCATGTCGTAATTAAATGTTTGCCAACCTGTTCTGATAGCTGTAATTTTTTAATTTTGTCTGTCTATTTATCTCCTTGCTCAAGACTTTGTAAACCTTTGCCTCTTTGTTTCAGATATGAGGACATCTTTGATCATTTCTTATAAGGGAGGTCTAGTGGTGATGAACTTCCTCCACTTTTGTTTATCTGGGAAAGCTTTTATTTCTCCACCATACCTGAAGGATAGTTTTGCTGGATAGAGTATTATTGGCTGAAAGTTTTTTCTTTCAGCATTTTGAATACATCATTCTAATCTCTCCTAGCCTGTAAATTTTCTCCTGAGAAATCTGCTCAAAGCCTGATAGGGGTCCTTTGTAGATTATTGTCTTCTGTCTTGCTGCCCTTAATATTTTTTCTTTGTCATTGACTCTTGCCAGTTTTACTATTACATGCCTTGGAGAAGGTCTTTTTGCATTGATGTAATTAGCAGTTCTATTGGCTTCGTACAGTTGTAAGTCCAGTTCCTTCCCCAGGTTTGGAAACTTCTCAGCTATTATTTCTTTGAACAAGCTCTCTGCTCCTTTCTCTCTCTCTTCTCCCTCTTGAATACTTATAATCCTTATGTTGCATTTCCTAATTGAAGGAATTATTTTATAAGTACAGTAATCAAAACTGTGTGGTATTGATGGAGGAACAGACACAGATGAACAGAATATAGAACCCAGAAACAAACTCACACTCCATCAAAATTAAAAGCTTTTGCTCTGAGAAAAATTCTGTTAAAAGGATTAAAAAAATAAGTTATAGACTAGGAGAAAATGTTTGCACATCACAAATCTGACAAAGGATTAGTGTTTAGAATATATAAAGAGCTCTCAAAACAAAAAAGAAAGGAAAGAAGGAAGGAGGGAGAAAGCAGGGAAGGATGAATTCCAGTAGAAAATGAGCAAAAGACAAAAAAAAATATTTCACTGAAGAGGATAGACAGCTGGCAAATAAGCACATGAAAAGATGTTCAACATCGCTATCCAGTAGGGAAATACAAGTTAAGACAAGGGTGAAATATTATTACACACCTATTAGAACAGTTAAAATGAAAAATAGTGACAATACCCACTGTTCACGAGGATGCAGAGACACTGACTCTCTCACACACTGTTGTGGGAGTGTAAAATGGTATAGCCACTCTAGAAAACAGCTTGGCAGTTCCTTATAAAACTAAATATACACTTATCATATGACCCAGCAATTTTACTCTTGTGCATTTACCCCAGAGAAATGAAAAATTATTCACACAAAAGCATGTACACAATTGTTCATAGCAGCTTTAATTACAATAACCAAAACCTGGAAATAGCCAAAATATCCCTCAACAGATGAATAGTTAAATGAACTGATATATCCATACCATGGAATGCTACTTAGCAATAAACAGAAAGCATTTATTGATACATGCAACAACTTGGATGGATGAACTCATGCTTTTACATAGCTAGGTACAGATATGTATCTATGTATCTATGTGTGTATGCATGTGTTTGTTCCTTAGCTATTTCCAGTGAGAGGTACAGGAGCAGTGATACTATAAAAGTAATGAGCACATCTGGCACCTAGATCTTAATTCCTAAATACCATTCTTCACTAAAAGGAATCAGGGTTCACTGGAGAAATGGCTGGATCTAGGGAAGGGGCTAGGAAAGTATGATGAACTTGAAACATCTTGTGACAGAAAATGAGAAAGAGCTCAAGGAATAATGGAAACATCAAAGGATACAGGAGCTAGAAGAAGAACAATTTGAATTTCCAAATATATAAGGACACTCATGGATAAATACAATTCATGTGCCAAATTGATATAAATAAACAAATTACAGTCAGTTCTTGCTATTCATAGTAGCTGTGTTCTACAAAGTCACTGCAAACACTGAATTAGCAAATAATGAGGCAGTGCTCCTAGAAGAAATACAGAGTTAGGTTCCTATGAGCCTCTGGTCAGAACATTTTTGTCAACCCATCAATACATAATGTTGTTTTACATGTGTTTCTGTTTAAAGGCACCTTATTAATATATTATATATATTATATAACTATACATATAATATATATTGTTGATTGATTAACATTGAATTCATGGGCAACAGCATTGTAACTCATACCTGAACAAAGCTTTTCTCATACAGTATTTTCTCCATAAGACACATCACAGTCTTCTTGCACTTAGGAACACTAGACTGCACTTCAGCACTATGTTTGGGGGCCATTTTAAACAGTAAAATCACCAACAAAAAGCACAAAATGTAAAGACATGGCACTAAATATACCAGGAAAAGGAAGACTGTTGACAGTATGAGAGTTGAAACATGAAGGCAGAGTATCCTCCTGGTGAGAGTGCAAACTGGCACAGCCATTATGGAAATCAGTATGGAGATTCCTTAAAAAATTAAGAATAAAACTACCATATGATCCAGTTATTCCACTGCTGGGTATTTTCCCAAAGAACATGGAAACACAGATGCATAAAGATATATGCACCCCTATGTTCATTGCAGCATTATTCACAAAAGCCAAGACTTGGAAGCAACCTTGGTGCCCATGATGGGAAGAATGGATAAAGAAGATGTGGTATATATACACAATGGTGTACTACTCAGTCATAAAAAGGATGAAATCTTGCCATTTGTGACAACATGGATGGACCTTGAGGTTGTTATGCTAAGTGAAGTAAGTTTGAGGGAAAAAGTCAAATGCCATATTATCTCACTCACAAACAGATGATTAAAAACAACAACAATCACATAGAGACAGAGATTGGATTGGTGGTTCCCAGAGAGGGAGGGGAGAGGGCGAAAGGGGTGATTAGGCACATGTGTATGGTGATGGATTGTAATTAGTCTTTGGGCGGTGAAAATGATGTAATCTACAGAAATTGACATATAATGATGTACACCTGAAATTTACATAATGTTATAAACCAACGTTACCGTAATAAAAAATAAAATAAAATAAAGAAGGCAGAGTATCACAGTGTTCAGCCTCAGCTGGAAACGTAAGCATCAGTCAACTCAAAGTTTTCACCACAGTGCCCATGTCCACAACCTACAGTGGAAGTGACACAAGTACTGATTTTGAAGTTATAAATAAATTGCAGCAAGTAGGCAAATTCACAAAGATAGAATCTGAAAATAATGAGAATCGACTGTAATAAGGGGGGGAATGGGAAATTCTTCAGGGTAGAATACCAATGAAATAATGGACTCATAAAATCAGTAATGGATATTTAAACTAATGTACAAAAGTTTCATGAGAAATATTCAGGGGGCCGGCTCCATGGCTGAGTGGTTAAGTTTGCGCGTTCCACTGCGGTGGCCCAGGGTTCGGATCCTGGGTGCGGACATGGCACCGCTTGTCAGGCCATGTTGAGGCGGTGTCCCACATCCCACAACTAGAAGGACCTGCAACTAAGATATACAACTATGTACTGGGGGCGGTTGGGAAATAAAGCAGAAAAAAAAAGATTGGCAACAGTTGTTAGCTCAGGTGCCAATCCTTAAAAAAAAAAAAAGAAATATTCACATTTTGTCATAGAGTTTTCTGCAAAAGTTATGCATTCACTATACAAGGGGAAGAAACTGACTTTCATAGTAGAAAAACCCGGTGGATATAGGTTAAACAATGACTAAAGTGAACATCACCAACATCAGTACAAAGCAACATCATGGGCCTCATGGTATGATGAACTAAAACAAAACATCGCTTTATCACATTCCCTCAAAGATTGCAAAGCTGCATCCAATCAAAGAGGAAACTTCAGGAAAAAACCCAAACTGAAAGATATTTTACAAAACAACTGATCTACACTCTTTAAAGTTAAGGTCAAAAAAGACAAAGGAAGACAAATTAAAGGAGACTAAAGAGATATGACAATTAAATATAATACATAATCTTGGACTGGCCTCTGGACTGGAAAAATAAAAACAGCTAAAAAAGATATTATTGGGAAAATTCAGAAATTTGAATTGGACATGGATTACATAAAGAATCAATGTTAATTTCCTGATTTTGATAATTATACTGTAATTATGTAAGAAAATGTCCTTGTATTTAGGAAATAAACAATAAAGTATTCAGAGGTAAAAGATCATGTCAAGAACTAACTCTAAAATGGTTCATAAAAAAGTATATACATATATATATAATACATACACAAAAAGCCACACATTCACATACATATATACATATGCTGTATATATGTGTACGTATGTATATAAATGCACATGTGTGTTTGTGCACGCAGAGAGAGAGACTGATACAGCAAATGGGGCATCAGGTAAACAACTGGTGAATCTGGTTAAAGAATATATGGATGTTACCTCTATTATTCCTGCAACTTTTCTGCACTTTGGAATTATATAAAAATTAAAAGTTAACAAAAAATATAAATGGATTAAGTACTCTAATTAAAAGACAGATATGTTCAGAATGGATAAAAAAGCAAAACCTAATTAAATGCTGTGTACAAAAAGGTATGCTTAAATACAAACACAGATATGTTCAAAGTAAAAGAATGGGAAAAGATATACTATTCGAACACTAAGCAGAAGAAAACTGGTGTGGCCATATTAATATTAAGCAAAGCAGACTTCAAAACATGGAGTATTAACAGAGATAAACAGTGACACTTTGAGATGATAAAAGATGTAACAATTGTACATGTGCGTGCACATAATAACAGAGATCAAAATATAGATGTCCAGGGGGCTGGCCCCGTGGCCGAGTGGTTAAGTTCGCGTGCTCCACTGCAGGCGGCCCAGTGTTTCATTGGTTCGAATCCTGGGTGCGGACATGGCACTGCTCATCAAGCCACGCTGAGGCAGCATCCCACATGCCACAACTAGAAGGACCAACAACGAAGAATACACAACTATGTACTGGGGGGCTTTGGGGAGAAAAAGGAAAAAAATAAAATCTTTAAAAAAAATATATATATATATATAGATGTCCAAATTGACAAAAGTAAAGTGAGAAAATGGCAAATCCACAACCATAATTGGAGATTATAAGACTCCTTCCTCTTCATCTTTATCACAGGGATCCATCCAATACTCACCACATTTGGCTTCAAGAAGATTTGAATTTGAGGATGCCTGACCTGGGGTCAGGACCACAGCTGGTGCTCAATAAGTACGTATTTTAAGTATGACTGTACCATCTATACAAAGCAGGGAGGTAAAGTGACTGCTTACGGTCATCCATTCTAGGGTGTTTTCCAGTTCTCTGACTGGGTGTCTGATAATGCAATTCAATTCTGACACTAACCACTGGGAATCAGTGTCAGACTCCACAGGTTTAAGGGCTCGGTCCCGCTTCACTTCAGATACCAGTCACAAATACTAGGTCCCCAGGTTACCCACACTTCTCTCTGATTTAGCTACAAAGTCAATGAGTTCCCACAACTCCCTCCTCAGGTTCAATAATTTGCTAGAATTGTCACCGACTAATTGCCCCAAGGAACTCAAGGGAGGTTCTGGAAGCGTTTAACTATTTAAGAGGTGCAAACTCTAAACATCCTGAACCAGACCAAGCCTCACCACAAGAGCAACACCCATGACCTCTGCCTTATTTTTAATGCTAAGAACTCTCCAGGAGGAGCTTAGGCCTTATTACCTTAACCTGCAGTGTATGTGGAAGCACGTTTTCCAACTGAGCCTGTGCAAGCGAATACCCACCTCTGCCTCTTGAATGTTCATTCCCCATCCGAAATAAAAGGCCCTGCTTCCCTTTGCTGTGGGACAGCCACAACTTTTGGAATGATTCCGTGTGGCCTCCTATTTGCTGCAAATAAGTTCTGCTTTGTGTGACAACTACTTCTAGTCAAGTCTGATTTTAACTCACCAGGAGGTAAACCCACTTTTGGTTCAGAAACAGAATGGATTCTAGAACCAGGAAAACACTTTACTTACATTTATCAGTTTAGTATAAAGGATACAACTCAGGAACAGCCAGCTGGAAGAGATGCATAGAGCAAGATACGGAGGGAGGGCAGTCTGTGGACCTTCTATGCCCTCTCCAGGCATACCACCCTCCCAGCACCTCACTGTGTGCACCACCCTGGAAGTTCTCTGAATCTCACATCTCACTGTTCAAGAGTTTTTACAGAGTTTAATCTCCAGACCCCTCTCTTTCCTAGAGGTCAGAGGTGGGGCTAAAAGTTCCAATCCTCTAATCACTTGGTCTTTCTGGTAACCAGCCCTGTCCTGAGGCTATCTGGGGGCCCTTCCCATAAGTCACCTCATTAGCATAAACTCAGGTATGATCTAAAGAGACCTGTTATGAATAACAAAAGACACTCCAATCACTCGGGAAATTCCAGCGGTTTTAGGAGCTCTGTGCCAGGAACCAGGTACAAAAACCAAATGTATTTCTTAGTATACCACATCTAGCAATAACTGAGTCTCAACTTCCCATTCATTCTCCTCAAAGGCATTCTCTACAGGGATTCCACATCTCTTCTCCTGCCCAGTACAACAGATGGTGCAGGCACAGGATTGCCAGTCAATCTGGGAACGCTGTGAGGGCCCCGCTCACCCATGGAGACTGGCCATGGCTACTAGTCTTCTCCAAGTTCCTTTCATTTTCACAGAATGTTACTCAAAGACCCAGAGGGCATGATGGCAACAGTGACCTCAGTAGGAGGTATGCAGTTATTACTTCTGATCCCCCGATCCTCTGTTTTGAAGACTTGAGCTTTCTGGGGAATGCAAGTGCTTCCTAGAACGAGCTCCACTCTTACTGATGGAGATATTTGTCCCCATTTTACAGATGAGAAGATTGAGGCCACAGAGGGAAAGGGCTGACACTCTGGAAACAAGGCTGATTTTTAGGCATCAAAATCACCTAGTGTCCCCTCCTAACTCTAGGAACCATACCAAAAAACATCTAAGAAAGGAAACTGGGAGCTTGGAGTCTGAGGAAGGAAGGTCTTAGAAAAATGAGGGGAAGGCTCCATCAGGTGAGGGAGGGAGCTGAAGATCTAATGTGTTCAGTCACTGGAGCTCAGGGGGAAAAAAACACGGATTTTAAAGAGATACGCTTTTGGTCACCTAATTAATCAAGCAATTATGAAGTCTGCTCAGTAGGCTAGTTATGAAGGTTGTTGTGTCAGAAAGCTAGGCAGGCAGGTAAATGGATAGAAAGAGAAATGTTCAGCCAGCCCATCAGCCTATGATATAAAAGGGAAGTTGGGGCTGAGCACTGAAGAAGACGGCTCAGTGAATTAGTTATCTATTGTGTCATCTCAAAATTCTACTGGAGCTAAAAGATCCACTTCCAAGCTCACCCACGTGGTTGTTGACAGGTTTCAAATTCCCTGCAGGTGGTTAACTAAGGGCCTCAGTCATCACCATGCCATGTGGGCCTCTCCAAATGGCTGGTCACAATGTGGCATCTTGCTTCCCCCAGTGAGAGTGATAAGCAGAGAACAGAGGGAGGGATAGGGGAGGGGAGGGGATGGCAGAGGACAGAAGGCAAGAGAGACCACCCAAGATGGAAGCCACAGTCTTTTTGTAACCTAATCTTGGGAGTGATATTCCATCACTTCTATTGTATTTTGTGTTAGAACAGAGTCAATAAGTCCACCCACAATAAGAGGGAGGGAATTACACAAGGGCACAAACATCAGAAGGTTGGCAACATTAAGGACCATCGAGCAAGTGCCACGTATAGTAAGGAGAAGACCCACTGCAAAAACAAAGCACCATCTTTATTTTGTATAAAATGCAATAAATACTACTGCTGACAGCTACTTTCCTTAAATTAATTCAAGCTTGACCTATTAATAATTTTGTAGTTCTATATTTTACTTGTGGGTGTTAGAAATTCCATTTACAGCGTTGATACTTTTACTGTAAAATGAGGTTTGCAAACACTTTCTATAAAGGGCAAGATAGCAAATATTTTAGGCTTTGTGGGCCAACTATTGTTTCTGTTACATAGTCTTCATTTTTTTGGTTTTACAAATCTTTGAAACTGTAAAAACCATTCTTACAATATGGGCCACAGAAAAACAGGCTATAGGCCAGATTTGGCATGCAGCTAAAGTTTGCTGATCTCTGCTTTAAATAGTCAACTATTTTTTAAAGACTTTTTAAAAAATTTATGTTAACCTACATATTTACTATTTCCAGAATTTGATAATTCTTTCTGTAGAATCAAGTATCCATCTGGTATCATTTATCATATTCTTGAAAAACTTTCTTTACATAGCATATAGTACAGCTCTGTTTCCAATTAATTCTCTCACATTTTGTTTATGTGAAAAGTATTTCACCTTGATTTTTTAAAGATATTTTTGCTGAGTGGAGAATTCTTGGTTAACTATTTTTTCTTTCAGCATTATTGCCTTCTACTTGTTGAAGAATAACATCTGTATTATCTTTGTTGTTCTGTGTCTATTTTCTCTAACTGCTTTTAAGATTTTATTCTGTATGACTGGCTCGCAGCAATTTGATCATGATGTGTCTTGGTGAGGTTTTCTTTCTGTTTATCTTGCTGTGGGTATCATTGACCTATTTGGATCTATGAGTGTATAGTTTTCATCAAATTTGGAAAAATTCTGGCCATTGGGTCATTTTTTTTTTTTTTTTTTTTTGGTGAGGAAGATTGGCCCTGAGTTAACATCTGTTACCAATCTTCCTGTTTTTGCTTGAGGAAGTTTGTCACTGTGCTAACATCTGTGCCAATCTTCCTCTATTTTGTACATGGGATGCTGCCACAGCATGGCTCAATGAGCGGTGTGTAGGTCCACGTCCAGGATCTGAACTCACAAACCCCGAGGCCCTGAAGCACAGTGTGTGAACTTAACCACTATACCACTGGGCTGGCTCCTGGCCATTAGTTCTTAAAATATTTTTTTTCCTCACCCTATCCCTGCCCTGGGACTCCATTTACATGTCTGTTAAACCACATTATATTGTCCCACAGTTCACCTAGGCTCTGTTTTCTCTCCTGGACTCCTCTCGTTTTTGTGCTTTAGATAGTTTCTATTGCTGTCTTCAAGTTCACTGAACCTCTTTTCTGCAGTGGAAATCCCATCCACTGTATTTTTCATCTGTGGAATTCCACTCGGTCTTTTTAATACCTTCAATCTGTTTATTGTCATGTTTTCCCTTACAAATGTGAATATATTTGAAATGATTAATACCTGTTTTAAGCTCCTTTTCTGTTAGTTATGAGGCTGTTTCTATAGGCTGATTATTCTTGTGGCTTGGATCACATTTTATAGCTTTTTTGTAAGTCTACTAATATGCTGCATGCCTGCCCTTGTGATTATATTGTTGAGTGCTGGGTTTTATTATAATGTTTGGGGTTTTTTTTTACTTTGTCTCTAAACAATTATTTGTAGGTCACTTTAATTCTTTCAGGGCTTGTATTTAAGCTTTTGCAGAGTTAATCTAGAGCGGGCTTTCTTCCACCAAAGGCTAGAGAAAGCCACCAAAAGGCATGATCCATTTGTTGTATCTACTGAATGCTCGTGTATTCAGAGGTCTCTCTGCTTTGCCTGGTGAGAACCAGAATGATTTCCCAGCTCCTGGTGAGCCATGGGAATTATTCAGCAAAGAGCTTCCTAGGAATTGCTTTTTGCACAGCATGTGTTCCTTGCCCAGCCTACTGGATCTTTACCTTCACATACACAGCCAACTAGTTTTCTAGTTGTTTCACAGATTATTTACAGGATTTTAGTTGTTTCCAGCAGAACAAGAGTTACTTCTTCAAGGGTGGAAGAAAAAATTCCTATTAATAATTTTGTACCTAACCTTTGCATATTTTATTATTCGATGAGGCTGATGCTAAATTAGTTCAAACATTTATAAAAACACAATTTGAATTCTTTATTGAAGAATTTAGTAAAAATAGTCATACCTATTTATATATGCTAACACACTCAAGATTTTTATATAGTAATTTAAACTTCAGAAATATTTTAAGAAGAAATACAGATGGCCAACAGGCATATGAAAAGATGTTCAACATCATTAGCTATCAGGGACATGCAAATCAAAACTACAATGAGGTATCACCTCACTCCGGTCAGAATGGCTATAATTAACAAGACAGGAAACAACAAATGTTGGAGAGGGTGTGGAGAGAAGGGAACCCTTGTTCACTGCTGGTGGCAGTGCAAACTGGTGCAGCCACTATGGAAAGCAGTATGGAGTATCCTCAGAAAATTAAGGATAGATCTACCATATGATCCAGCTATTCCACTGCTGGGTATTTATCCAAAGAACTTGAAAACACAAAGGCATAAAGATACTTGCACCCCTATGTTCATTGCAGCATTATACACAATAGCCAAGACTTAGAAGCAACCTAGGTGCCCATCAAGGGACGAATGGATTAAGAAGATGTGGTATTTATACACGATGGACTACTACTCAGCCATAAGAAATGATGAAATCCAGCCATTTGTGAAAACATGGATGGACCTTGAGGGTATTATGCTGAGTGAAATAAGTCAGAGGGAGAAAGTCAAATATCATATGATCTCACTCATAAGTAGAAGATAAAAACGACAAAAAAAAACCACATAGCATTGGAGATTGGACTGGTGGTTACCATAGGGGAAGGGAGGAGGGGGGAGGGCAAAAGGGGTGATTAGGGTCACATGTGAGGGGATGCACTATAATTAGTGTTTGGGTGGTGAACATGATGTAATGTATCCAGAATTTGAAATATGATGTACATCCGAAAAAAATAAAAACTAAGAAGCCAAAAAAAAAGACATTTTAAGTATATTTATTGTGTTTTTACACTATAAATATATGCAGCTACTTGTAGTTCAGACAACATGGTATATACTCATTTCTTCCCTGCTCCCCTCTGCTAAGTACAGCTATAGACTCTGGGAGGCAACCAAAGGAGAACTCTAAAATGTGGTGAGAAGGCAAACCGGTGTGGGGCCCAGAACTGAAGGAACAGCACGGGGCAGGGAGTCTCTTACATGCCCCCACACAACAGGAAAAGGCGACCCAGGCCCAGTGTTTTCCCACCTCCAATCTAGCAACAGAAGCAAGCGCAGTAGGCTCATTACTCCCCTCGACTGAACACAAGCCCACCTGACAACACCAGGTGAGCCCAGCACTAATAGCAAGGAGTATCAATCGGGAGCCCCACTAACAATGAATGGCCAGAGGAAGCATGCTTCTTTCCCACTTGAGACTCTCCTCCTTCATCAAGAGTTCCTGCACCTTTAGGTGGCACCAGAAGAAGGGACTCCACCACAACAAGCAGACCAGTCTTAGAAGATTCTTGGTCTCCATGGGCCTAAGACTTCCCTTCCCCACCCAGAGACATCAGAGTGGCTGGGGAGGATCAAGAGGACTCCACCATAACAAGCAACCTGGCCTGGGAATCTTCCTTTTCCTCATGGTCTGCAGACTCCCCCTCCCACCGAGAGATTCCAGAGCAGCTGGGCAGCATTGCCAAAAGCAATTCTGCCATAACAAGAGGTCTGGCCCAGGAAGCTTCTTCATACCTGTGGGGCAGGGCCACCCTCAGCACACTGAGAAACCTGGTGGCCCAGCCTAAGGAAAGCCCTTTACTCCCTCAAGCAATACTAGCAAGGACCAGTAGGAGCCCCAATGATTCCAAACAGATCAAGGATCTATCATTGGACCCACAACCACACTGGCCACAAAGTAGGCCAGGACCAGCACACTAAACCTAAACAGGGTGACTGCCTGCTAAAAGAAAAGATTTAAATAGGACCCAGAGTCTTCTAACAGCATAGGAAAAAATATCCAAGATACAGTTGAAAGTCATACATCATACCAAGAACCAGGAAAAATCGCAAACTGAACAAGAAAAGACAATCAACTGGCATCAACAGAGGCGAATCAGATGTTCCAATTATCTGACAAGGACTTCAAAGCAGCCATAATAAAAAGCCTTCAAAAATCAATTACAAATTCTCTTGATATAAATGAAAAAATAGAAAATAGCAAAGAAACAGAGGTTATAAAACTGAACTAAATGAAAATTATAGAGGTGAAAAATACAATAACACAAATACAAACTTGCTGAATGGGCTCAATAGACTGGTGCATTGAGTCTCCTCGGGCTGCCACACCAAAGTACCACACACTGCATGGCTTATTCTCTCACACATCTGTTGGCCAGAATTCTGAAATCAAAATGGTGTCAAGGCCAGGCTCCTTCCAAAGCTTATAGGCGAGGATCCTTTCTGGCCTCTTCCAGCTACTGGTAGTCTCAGGCATTCCTTGGCTGTGACAGGGTAACTCCCTTCTCTGCCTCTATCTTCTTGTGTTTCCTCTTGTGTCTGTGTCTCTTTTCTCTTCTCACAGGGTAACAGTCATACTGGATTGAGGTTCACCCTAAGAACCTCATCTGAACTTGATATATATATATATATATAAATCTCTACATATATCCTATTGGTTCTATTTCTCTGGAGAACACTAATATACCAGTACATCATGTCCAGATTTCAATTAAAATTACAGGGTATACTAAAAGACAAAAAAGGACAGTTTGAAAAGACAGAGCAAGCATCAGAACCAGACTCAGATATGGCAGAGATCTTGGAATTACTAGACCAAGAATTTAAAACAATTATGATTAATCTCCTAAGAGTGCTAATGGAAAAAATGAACAACATGCAAGAACAGATGAGTAAGGTAAGCAGAGAAATGGAAACTCTAAGAAAGAATCAAAAACAAATGCTAGAAATCAAAAACACTGTGACAGAAATGAAGAATGCCTTTATGGGCTCATCAAGAGACTGGACATGGCTGAGGAAAGGATCAGTGAGTGAGCTTGAAGAAATGTCAATAGAAACTTCCAAAACTGAAATGCAAAGAGAAAAAACAGAACAGAAGATCCAAGAACTGTTGGACAATTACAAATGGTGTTATACTGAATAAGGTAAACTTCAGAACAAAGAAAATTACTACAAAGAGGGATATTACATAACGAATGATAAAAGGAGCAATGCACCAGAAAGACATAACATTCAGAAATCCTAAATGCAAATGAACCAACTGGAAGAGCCTCAAAATACATAAAGCATAAAAATATGATAAAGCTAAAAAAGCCCAAATCCATAATTATAATTGAGAACTTCAACACCTCAATCTCAGCAACTGACAGAACAGACAAAATTCATAATTATAAAGCTCCCAAAAAAGACATCTCCAGACCAAGATTCACTGGAGAATCTACCAAACATTAAAAGAATAATTAACACCAATTAGACATTCTCTTCCAAAAAACAGAAGAGGGACACTTTCCAACTCATTTTATGAGGCTAACATCAGCCTAATACCAAAACCAGCTATACAGTAAGGAAAAAGAAAACTACAGACCAGTACCTCTCCTGAACTTACACATAAAAATCTGCAACAAAATATTAGCAAACGAAATGCAACGGTGTGTAAAAAGTATTATATACCATGATCAAGAGGGATTTACTCCAAGTAGTAAGGTTAGCTAAACATTAGAAAATTCATAATATAATCTACCATATAAACAGGCTAATGAAGAAAAACCATATGATCATATCAAATGCAGAAAAAGTATTTAACAAAATCCAACACCTGGACAAACTGAGCAAGTTAGGAAGAGAAGGTGTGCAGAAAAGGGTTAACAAAGCAAGCCTGGGATTAACATCGTTAGGAAGACCTGCTCACAAGGCTGGCCTGTGGCTGGCCCCAGGGAGCTTGGATCTCAGGAGTGCTCCCATCTTTCCCTCATAAGAATGGCTCACTGTGCCTAAATTGTGAGTGCAGACAATATGACTTATTCTGAACACCTGCTTTCCTTCTGGACATCTGGAACTTTGGCATGTGTCAGGCACAGTACCTTGGGCACTGAGTCTCTAACGAGTTTCCCTGGTAGACAACACTTTGCATATATTGTCACAATTTGATGCCAGAGGAATTAAGCGCATCCTGTGTGACTCCCCTGGGAGAGGACTCTTGGAAACATGTACCTCTTTTCCATTGGACTTCACCCCATGTACTTATTCCCTTTGCTGATTTTGCTTTGTATCCTCTCACTGAAACAAATCTTAGCCATGAGTACGACTATATGCTGAGTCCTGTAAGTCCTCCAAGCAAAGCGCCAAACCTAGGAGTGGTCTTGGGGACACTCAACACAGAAGGAAATTACCTCAACGTAGTAAAAAGAATCGATAAAATATCCACAGCTAACATCACACTTAATGTTGAAAGACAATGCTTTTCCCCTAATATGGGGAACAAGCAAAGGTGTCTACTCTCACCACTCTCATTCAGCATAGTATCGGAAGGTCTAGTCAGTGCAATAAGGAAAACAGAGATAAAAGCATACAGAGTGTAAAGGAAGAAATAAAACTCTACTTGCAGATAACAGGATAGTCTACCTACAAAATCCCAAGGAATCTACAAAAAAACTTCCTAGAACTAATAAGTGAGTTCAGCAAGATCACAGAGTACAAGATAAACACAAAAAAAATCAATCGTATTTCTATAAATCAACAACGAACATGCAGAAACCAAAACTTAAAACACATTACCATTTACAACTGTTCCAAAGAAAATTAAATACGTAGGTATACACTTAACAAAACATGTACAGGATATGCATGCTGAAAATTACAAAATGCTAATAAAAGACATCAAAGATCTAAATAAATGAAGAGATGCACCATGCTCATGGATTGGAAGACTCAACAAAGTAAACAGATCAACACTCCCCAAGTTGATTTACAAATTTAATATCAAAATCCCAGTAAGGTTTTTTGTACAAATAGACAAGCTTATTCTAAAATAAACATGGGAAAGAACAGGCCCTATCTAGAACAGGTAAAACAATCTTGACAAAGAACAAAGTGGGGAAAATCACTCTACATGATATTAAGACTTACTATATATAGCAACAGTAATCCAGACAATATCGTATTGGTGGTGAGACAGACACAGATCAACAGAAGAGAAGAGAGAATCCAAAGACCCACACAAATATGCTGATTTTTGGCAAAGATGCAAAATTAACTCAATGGAGGGACAGCCTTTTCAACAAAAGGTACTGGGACAATTGGATATCCAAAGGCCAAAAAAATGAACCTTGACCTAAACCCCACTCCTAACACAAAAATTAACTAAAAATGGATTGTGGACTAACATGTAAGAAGTAAAACTATAAAACTTTTCTTAAAAAATAAGAGAAAATCTTCACAATCAAGAGCTAGGCAAAAAATTCTTAGACTTGACATCAAAAGCATAATCTGCTAAAGGAAAAATTAATAAATTGGACTCCATAAAAATTAAAAATTTTCCCTCTGTGAAAGACCATGTAAAGGGAATGAAAAGACAAGCTACAGACTAGGCAAAAGTATTTGCAAATCACATGTCTGACAAAAAATTAGTATCTAGAAAATATAAAGAACTCTCAAAACTCAACAGTAAAAAAACAATCCAAATTAAAAACAGGCAAAAGACAGGAATAGACATTTCACTGAAGAGGATCGACAAATGGCAAATAAGCACATGGAAAGATGTTCAACACTAGCCGTCAGGGAGGTACAGATTAAGCCACAATGATATATCACCATACACCAAGCAGAATGGCTAAAATTTTTTTTAAAAAAGTAACACACCAAATGTGGTGTGGACAAACTAGATCACTCGTACATTGCTGGTGGGAATGTAAAACAGTACAGCCACTCTAGAAAACAGTTTTGCAGTTTCTTTAAAAACTAAACATGCAACTACCACACCATCCAGCAACTGCCCTCTTATGCATTTATCCCAAAGAAATGAAAACATGTTCACACACAAAATAATCTATACACAAGCACTCATAGCAGTTTTTTCAAAATAGCCAAAAATGGAAACAGCCCAGGTGAATGGGTAAACTGTGGTACATCCATGCCATGGAATAACAGTCACCAATAAAAAAGAATAAGTTATTGATATACACAAAAATGTGGATGAATGAATCTTCAAGGAATTATGCTGAGAGAAAAAAGCCAACTCTAAAAGATTACGTATTGTATGACTCAATTCATACAACATTTTTTTTCTTTTTTTATCTTTTTATTTTTGGGGGGAAGATTGGCGCTGAGCTAATGTCTGTTGCCAATCTTCCTCTTTTTTTGCTTGAGGAAGACGGTCCCTGAGCTAACATCTGTGCCAGTCTTCCTCTATTTTGTAGGTGGGAAGCCTTCACAGCATGGTTTCATGAGCGGTAGGTAGGTCTGCGCCCAGGATCTGAACCTGCGAAGCCCGGGCTGCTGAAGCAGAGCGCACGAACTTCACTACAATGCCACTGGGCCGGCCCCCACTCATATAACATTTTTTAAATGATAAAATTTTAGAAACGGAGAATGTGTTACTAGGTGGCAGGAGCAGGAATGAGGGAGATACTGAAGGGAGGTGGATGTGGATATAAAAGGACAACACACAGAGTCCTTGTGCTAATGGAACTGTTCTGTATCTTGAAGGTGGTGGTAGATACATGAACCCACACATGTGATAAAACTGCATAGAACTAAATACATACACAGAAATGAGTACAAACAAAACTGAGAAACTCTGAACTGATCAGTGGATCGTACCAATAATGTCATTATCCTGGCTGATTTTGCAAGATGTTACCACTGAGGGAAACTGGATACAGGGTACATGGGATCTCTCTGTACTATTTCTTACAACTGCATCTTGCAATCTACAATTATCTCAATAAAAATTTCAATTAAAACAAAAAAATTTACATAGGTATTAAGGTGAGACACCTTGCACATTTCATATTCATAATAAAACTCTGAAATGAAAATTTTATGAGTTGTTAAGCAACATACATGTATATTTCCTACCATGTTGGGTTCCAACAAGCAAACCTATCATGTAAAATTTCTCTTATATGGCATACTTCTACATACTCTGCAAAAGAAAAGGCCTCCATATTTTTTTACTTTTGTCGACACTGTTACATCTTCAAAACATTAATAAAGTGGTCAAATATCAATTATTTGCTATTCAATGAAATGTCACTTCTGGGTGAAAGATTTCTCATATTTATTGAGTCCCCTACCCCAATCTCAGGTTGTTTCTACTTTGCAATGAGTCTGACAAGAGGTGAAGTTTTCTGAGCTTTCAGGATGTTGACAGGGATTTCTTCTCAGTGTTGTTTCTCTGATGTTTAGTGAAGTCAGGATTCAAGTGAAAGGTTCCATTAAAGTCACAGGGTTTCTCCCTGGTGTGTGTCCTCTGATGTGTTGTAAGGGATGACTTCTGGTAGAAGGTTTTCCCACATTCATTACATTCATAGGGCTTCTCTCCTGTGTGGGTTCTCTGATGTACTGTGAGGGATGACTTGTGGTAGAAAGTTCTCCCACATTCATTACATTTATGAGGTTTCTCTCCTGTATGTGTTTTCTGATGTTCTCTCAGTTTCATTTTCACAGAGGATTTCCCACATTCATCATATTCATAGAGTTTCTCTCCTGTGTGAGTTCTCTGATGATTAATGAAGTTTGGCTTCTGGGAGAAAGTCTTCCCACATTCCCTACATTCATAAGGTTTCTCCCTTGTATGTATTCTCTGATGTACTGAGAGCTGACCCATCACTGAAGGCTTTCTGACATGTCCTACATTCATAGGGTTTCTCCCCTGTGTGTGTTCCCTGATGTACTGCAAGGCCTGACCTATATGAAAAATTTCTCCCACATTTGGTGCATTCATAGTCTTTCTCCCCTCTGTGTATCCTCTGATGGAGGACAAGAGGTTTTCCCACATTTACTACATTCACAGAGTTTTTCTCCTATATCTGTCTTCTGATTTGTAGGAAGCATTGGCTTCTTGCAAAACGAAGTAACATATTGGTTAATTTTACAGACTTTCTTTCCTATATGTGTTTCTTGATGCTGAATGAAATTTGGCATCTTGCAGAATACTTCCCAATCTTCAATACAGTCAAAGGTTTTCTCTCCTTTATACATTCACTGAAGGAGTGACTTCTTGCTGAAACTATTCTCACTTTCAATACACTCATAGTATTTCTTCCCCATGACTCTATGGTGTTTATTTAGAGCTGAATTCTCACCAACACCACCTTTCACAGTCTTTAAATTCACAGTGACTTTCCCTTGTATGAGTTCCCTGATGAACAATGAATGTTGGTCTATCAGAAAAGGTTCTCACATGTTCATTATATTCACAGGGTTTCTCCCACGAGCATGCTCTCTTATGGATAATGAAAGTTGCCCCCTCACGGAAGGCTTTCCCACATTCATTATATTCAAAATATTCCTTCAGAGCTTGAATATCCTGATGCTGAAATAGGTCCTCATTTTGACTGATAGCTTTCCCACTTCTATCATATTTTAAAAGTTTCTCTCTGGAATGAGAATTCTTGTGCTTTGTACAGAGGCGCAATTTCTCATGTGCATTAAACTTGTCAACCTTCCTTACAAAGGACTTTCTATTACTAATAATTAATTCTGAAATATAATTCAAACTGATTCCATATGAGTCACATTTACCAGCTATTTTTCTGGATAGAACAGAGTTTGTGTCCAGATAAAATGTTTTTTCCTAATACACTATTTCCCTCCTTAGCCAGTGTTTTGTTGTTGAGAAAATCAACTTTACACAAAGGCTGGTTTTACTTTTCCTGGCTCTTCTCCATCAGGTCAACTATGCAGAAGTCTAGAAATTAAAATAACTTACTATAGTTTACAAACGTTAACACATTTCTTATGAAAGGAAGACATATTCATATGTCTTATAGCCAAGTCTTTGGCTGGGAAAGTAATCCTAAGGGTACACTGCCTTGCTCCCCTAAGTCTGGAAAAAATAACTTGCAGTAGTGGAAAATGACTGGTAAATCTGGCAACAAAACACAATAATTCGGCACTTCAAAAATGTTTATTGTGGGGATCATTTTGCAATATATACAAATATCAAATCATTATGTTGTACATCCGAAACTAATATAATGTTGTATGTCAATTATACTTCAATATAAAAAATGTGACATTCAAAAGTGGATAGAATTTGAAATAAACACAAACAAGCAATAAATGAAAAATGTTTGGATGACTGCTTGATGCTGGGATGGGGAACCTCACAAAGAATAGGATCAGCCTAACAACTCAACAAATACTAAGTAGAATCACAAGGAAAATTAATAGACAGTGATGGTGAGGGGAGATATCAAAGGAACAATTAGATTTAGAACAATTAGGTCAGGATCTAGTCATTACCTCCTGAAGCAAGAGCCTCACTAATGTACACGCTTACAACCTCATCCCTCTCTTTTCTATTCCATATAACACCATCAAATTAAATTTCCGAAAGTGCTCATTTCCATTAGAGTTAAAAGGAAAATTCTATTGCCTGGGCTATATTTGCATTCTCACTGGGATTCACAAGGAATATTAATGTCCAAATGAACTACACCTTCAGGTTGTTCTTATAACAGGATCAGATGTACATCTTTATTCATCTAGGATATCATCATCTAAAACTTACAGTCTGAGAATCCACTTATACAACCAATTATACCATGCTTCTACCTGTCTCTTTACATTCATCTTCTGTTAGTCTAATAATTGTGAAAAGTCTTCTCAATTTTCTACTCTTTGCAATTAAAGGCAGAAGATAAAAATTCTGAATTCTCAACTATGTTCAATGAAGGTTAAAAAAAGAAAGAAATGACAAATAAGGTGTCTCCAGACTTCTTTCATACCTTCATCACAATTGATGCAGAACTTCAGAGAACTCAATAAGAAAACTGAAGGGTGGTATAACAATGAAGATTTACTTCACTATTGTATTATCCTTTTAAGAAATTCCATTATTTTTCTATTTTCTTATATTTTAGTCTGTTTTAGCACAGTTGGACTAACTGACGAGTAGTGTTAAAATAATTGCTAGGGTGACAGAAAAACATTTCAAAGTATGTTAAAATTAGATGACAACAATCCTATGTTTCTTAGATTTACAAATGGGACCAAGTCATCCCTCTGGAAATTGCAAGATAAAATAAGTTTTATTCAATTAAAAAAATAAGTAAATTCTCTCTTTGTTCATTCAGGTTAAAATTTTATTTTAATTCATAATTATAAGAGATTATGAAAGACATAAAATATCAATCCTTGCAAATAGAACTGCTTCAAAAAGAAACTCAAAAACTAAAATTGGGTACACTGGAACCCTGATGGTACACCAAGGGTTAATATTCCATTTTGTTTAATATTTGAAGTATATCACTCTTCCTTTTTATATTCTAGTGATGGAATATTCCCTTACTCCTTTTTATATTTCATGTGTACTTTTCAAACACCATATACCTAGATTTGTAAAATTCCAAATTGACAATATCTGTCTTTTAACAACAGGATTTAGTCCCTTTGAATGTACTGTAATTACTGGATTATAATATCTGGATTGGTTTCCTCTGTTTCATTTACAGTTCCCACTTGTTCTAATTTTCACTTGCTCCCCCCCCTCCCACCCCCACCCCGGCTTCATTGTCCTTTTTTGGTCTGATCCAATATATTTTTGGTGATTTTTTTTCTTTTCCATTTTCTTCCCTTTAAAAGTTTAGAAGTTACCTATCATTTTCTTTTAGCATTTATTCATTAAATTTTACCATTTATATTTAAGTCAACATTTCTTCTAAACAATAAAAGGATTTAAGAACATGAGTCAAATCAACTGGCCAATTATTTACATGCTATCATTTGTCAATATTTTACTTTTGTCATTTTTATACCCAACAGAGCAAACATTACTACTATTTTACACAGACAATATTGTTTGAGTTTACCTATATCTTTACTTATTTCCTCCCCAAACTGCTTCTCCCCAAGTTTCCCCATCTCAGTTGATGGTATTATCAGGTGTCCAGTGCCTAGGGAAAAAAATCTTTGAGTTTTTCTCTTGATTATTCTCTTTTTCTTGTATGCACAATCCAATCTAAGAGCAAATCCTGTTGTGGCTACAACTTCAAAATATAGCAAGAATCCAACCATGTCACTTGACGTTCATGATTCCCAAGCCAGTGTAAGGCGGCAGGACCCCTTACATGGAGTACAGCTAACTGCCCTCCTTGACTTTACTCTTACCCTCCTCCTCGCCCCTCTGTCAGCATTTCCACTGCACAGCAGTCGAGACACACACGAATCAGATCAGCACATGTGCTCCTGTGCTCAACACCTTCCAATAGCTCCATCTCAATCAGAATAAAATTAAGGAGCTTACAATAGCCAGCACGGCCAAAGATAACAAAGGCCCAACTACCTCTCTGACATCATCTCTAACGCACTCCCCATCACTCACTGACCTCTATCCAGCCTGGCACGCACCATCCTGTCCTGCACACCCTAAACACTCTGGCCTCAGGATCATGGTACAGGGTATACCATCTGGCCAGAATATTCAAAATTTACTGCCTTACTCCATTCAAATCTGTTCATTATTATACTGAACCTCAAAGAGGGTCTCCCTGACCACACTTTCACAAACAGCACCACATTTCATTCTCTTTATCACTGAAACAGTCATCATATCGTTAACAGCTGTAGCACCAGCACACAGACGAAAGTGGCATACAGTAGACGCCAATTTAATAATTATTGAAGGAATACATAATATATGATTAAAAGAAGACAACTAAAATTGATGCAGAAAGAATAATCAAATATCTAAAACAAGAGGGGCAAGGATTGGATTTTTGGAAGAAAACAAAAGGGACCATTTAGCTGTTATCTGTCAGTGTGATATATGAATCTGGGGCACGGTGGCCAATTATTCTCAGCCACTTCCAAAGTTCCTTTAACTCTAAAAAGAGTTTCCTGAAAATTTCAAAGATGCCAACATCTGAACTAAGTCCCTAACATCCAATTTCTCCCTAGGTTACAGCATCCTCTGTACTCACTCACTCACCTGGGCCTCTGGGTTTGGGAATCTTCCTCTAATATCCACGGCTCTTCTCCTTGCTCCAATTTGAAAATCACTTCTGGTTTGGTAACACAATACCCTGTGAATGGGAAATGACACAGGACTTGGACCAGGCAGCGTGAGGTTCGAGATTTTTAAAGGAGGACAAAGGTGCGCCTGCAGAAAAATAGGTCCACTTGAACATTTCACTGGAGAAGAGAACACAAATTGTTCTTCTTTTCTTTCTTCTTCTTCTTCTTTTTTTTTTTAGTGAGGAAGATTGGCCCTGAACTAACATCTGTCACCAATCTTCCTCTTTTTGCTTGAGGAAGATTGTCGCTGAGCTAACATCCGAGCCAATCTTCCCCTATTTCGTACATGGAACACTGCCACAGCACGGCTTGATGAGTGGTGTATAGGTCTGCGCCCAGGATCCAAACCCACCTACTCCAGGCCACCAAAGCAGAGCACACAAACTCAAACACTATGCCACCGGGCTGGCCCCATAAATGTTCTTCATAGTGCCCGAAAGGGATCAATTGCCTTTGACTCTGGAATTTCAAATCTATAAATCACTAATCTCTACAAAGAAACCACATATATCAGCAGAGAAAAAGGAAAAAATGTTATTTGGAGTTACAAATTATACATTCCCTACCCCCTGAGACGAGGTGGCTGTAGTTCTCCAGCATCACGTCCCTGTACAGGGTCCTCTGAGCAGGGTCCAGGTGCCACCACTCCTCCTGGGCGAAGTCCACAGTCACGTTCTTGAATGACACTGACCCCTGAAACAGCACATTTGTGTTCAATCTATAGTGACGAGAACTGGACAGCATGCAATATGTTGGAGATCTAACACATTATCATGTTCACAGCTAATAGTTGCAGAGAAAAAGCTATATAGGATCTCCTCTGTCAGTATTACACATTGTGGGAAAATAAGAAATCACAGTACAAGGACTTGCCAGTGTGTTAACTTCTTAATTCTTACAAACAGTATACAAGGTCCTGCCAATGTGACAGGAACTGTCCCAATTTCTGGGAATGTAAACATGAATAAAGAATAATTCTGTTCTCAAGTGGTTTATAATCAGGTCAGAAAACATTTAAACATATATATCTGCAATAAATTTTCCAAAAGCAATACTACAAGTCTCTGAAAGGTAGACAGGTAGTTGCGAAAAGGGAAGAAAAGCTAAGTTCAAAATGGAACTTAACGTAATATCAGGTTGAGCTTTATTGAGGAGTAAAGCTGTAAGTCTTGATACATAAATCATGTGTTCTTTATAAATATGAGCCAACTACGTAGATAAGGCATAGCAGCACTAAAAAATATTTGATAAGTTAATGAAAATGCATGATAGCAGAATAGGGCTTGAGATGTATCAAGATAAAGCCTCAAAGATATAATCAGAAGCGAGATTAAAAGTAACTGGAGACATGTTCCTACAGTTAGGGGTTCCAGAATATTTGATCTTTTACCCCTTAATTAAAATATGAGCACTCTCCCAGCATAGTTATTTATACGTTTATATGTACGTAAAATCTCATTCTTATTTTTTTTAATACAAATATCTGCATATAGATATGCTAGCAATTCCTTCCCACACTCCAACAGCTTTTCTCGGGCAGCCCCTGGGACAGTGTTCTCAAAGTGTGGACATAAGTCAACAACAGTGGCATCACCCGGGAACTTGTTAGAAATCCAAATTCTCAGGCCCCATCCCAGACCTACCATGGTGGCCAGCTTCCAAAATGGTCATCAGTGATTCTCACTTCCTGCGATTCATGCCCTTGTGCAATCCTCTCCCACATTAAATAGGGCTGACCTCTGTAACCAATAGGATGTTGCAGAAATCACAGAATATCACTAATGAGGTCACGTCACGTCACAGAGGAATATTGTTGCTTCCACTTTGTTCCTTCTTGGATCACTGCCTCTGGGGAAAGCCAGCTGCCATGTCATGAAGACAGTCAAGCAGCCCTATGGAGAGGTCCACCTGGGGAGGAAATGAAGCCTTCTGCTGAACAGCAGCACTAATCTGCCAGGTATGTGAGCGAGCCAATATGGAAGCAATTCCTCCAGGCCCAGTCAAGCCTTGAGATGGCTGCAGCCTCAGGAGACCCTAGCCAGAATTACCCTGCTTTGAAACCACTTGTAAATAGGTGACCCAGTAAAACTACATTAGATAGTAAATGTTTGTTGTTGTCTTAAGCTGCTAAGTTTTTGGATAATTTCTTACATAGCATTAGATAACTAATACATCTAATAAACAGATACTCTGAGGATGAGACTTAACAAAGAGAGTTTTAACAAGCCCTTCAGGTATTTTGATAGACACCAAAGCTTAAAAACCACTGACTGAGAGCAGGAGTTGAAAAACTTCTCTTTAAAGAGCCAAATAATAAATACTGTAAGCTTTGAAAGCCACAGAATCCCTGTCACAACCACTCAACTCTGTCATTGTAACATGAGAGCAACCAGACACCTTGTAAACATATGGGTATGTCCATGTTCCACTAAAATTTTATGCAGAAAAAGAAGTGGCATGTCAGATTTAGTCTATGTGCCTCAATTTGCTAAACCCTGATCTAGAAAATAGGCAAGAAAAGTAAAATATGGTAATATCAAATTTAAACTCATAAAATACACTCTAAATGCAAGAGAAACTGCCTCTTGAATGATTAACGTGTAATTTAACAAGCTCCCAGGTGATGTTCATGCTGCTGCTGATTCTGAATGCATGCTTTTAGACCACCAAGGTAGGAGATAGAGCCCCACTTTTGAAATCACGGATGCAGATAACAGAGTCAATGAAGAGGTGAAATGAACTCTAGAGTTACATGTCCAAATATGCATTTCAGGAGCAATGATGCAGAGTTGGGCTAAACAATAAGGTAACCCATAGCCACACATATTACCAAGCAAAGGAAATGTGGCTAGGGGAAACAGAGGTACGCTATAAGTATAAAATACAGACCAGATTTCAAAGATAGTACAAAAAAATGTAAAAGATTTTATTAATTGTGTTTTTCTAATATTGATTACATGTTGAAATGATATTTTGAATATGCTGAGTTCAATTAAATACACTAAAATTAATTTCACTTGTTTCTTTTCTACTTTTTTTAAAGTGGCTACTAGAAAAATTTAAATTACATACGTGGCTATTCTATTAATCAGCACTGATCTAGAAGAATAGTGAAGAATGAGTTAAGGAAAAAAGGAAGGAAAAGACCAGGATGAGAGGTGACCACCTAATCCAGGGGCTAATAACGGAGAGGTAGAATAGAGACTTGATGCAACAGAAAAAGAAAATCAATTCCCTAATTCATGGAACAGAGGGAAAGACAGGGAAACTACCTCCCAGGGTGTCTTTATGAGGATCCAGGTAAATCCAGGTGCCATTTGCAAAGACTGGGAAGCAGAGAGAAAGAGGTTGGGCAGAAATAAGAGTCAGAGAGCTCTTGGACATGTTCTGCGTGAAGGGTCTGTGGAATAGGCAGACAGAGATCTCCAGGAGGCAGCTGGATGTGCGGTCCTGAAGCTCAGGAGTGAAGCCCAAGATGAAGGTGAGGAAAGGGAGTCACTGGCATTTGGTGGTAAGTGAAACCAGCAGTGAATCAGATGGTTCCAAGGAAAGAGACTGAGGACGTAAAAGTACAAGTACAGGACGTGAGGGAACTCCGCACAGGAGCCTGGAAGAACAGGCCATGAAAATGAGAAAAAAATTATCTGAAAGGTAAAAGTAAAACTAGTAACCTACATTAATAAACATACAGTTCTTCACTTACGGAAAATGAACAGAAAATGAAGCAGCAGAGCTATTTTAGGAAAACCAAGGGCATAACATAAGAACTAAGATAATCAAAATAACCAAACACACAAAAAACAAAACTGCAGCAAGAAATGGAAAAAAATCTTTTAATTCCAATGGTAAACTCACATTTAGAGAGAGAGCAGAAAACTGTTTAAAGAACTGAATTCAATTACAAAGAATCAAAGAACAAGAAAAAGTCCTCAAAAATTAAAAACTGACTGCTGAATTGTGAAAACCAAAACTCTTAACTGAAGGCCTAACATATAACAGACATAAACGAAAAATTGGGCAAATCTTCTAGAACATATGACAAAGGACAGAGACTGGTGAGTACACATGGGAGATCTCAAGATGATTGAGCCTTCTTTCCTGGGCATATAAAATAGTGACAGAGTCCAGTCCAAGACGGTGACATAGGAGGCTCTTGAACTCACCTCCTTCAATGGACACACTGATTGACAACAACACACAGAGCAAATCCTTCTGAAAGAAATCCAGAATCTAGCCTAGTGACTCCTACACAACGAGCGAATAAGAATATACCCACGTCGAAATGCATAGGAAACACTGAGACACAACCTTACGACAAACCCCACCCCCAGAACAGTCCCACACCATCAGGAACGAACTCTCAACTCTAAGCTTCTCTCTGAGGAGCAAAGGTTATGGACACCACATTTAGTGCCTCAACTTTTAAGACTCCCACCTGAGGGCATCGATGCAAATAACCAATAACCAATCTATAGATAAGACAGATAAGGTGAGATTTACTTGAGCCAAGCTGAGGACTAGCCCGGTAGGGCAGTCTCCACAAAGGAAGAAAGTGTTCCGGAGAAGCATGGTTTACAACACAGTTTTATACATTTTTAGAACAAGGAACATACATCAAACACGTCCAGGATACATATTCACCAAAGTTTCAAAGAGATATTTAGTTATAGATTAGCAGGTCAACATGACCCTGATGACCGGAAAAGGAAACTTATTTCAGGGGTACTGATACTGGTGCTACTGGCATCATAGGAAAGGAAGTATGCATCCTTATCTTCAAAGAGTGCCTTCTTTTACTTTGAGATAATGTTTAGTGCATCCTTATCTTTAATGGTTAAAGCAGATGTACAATGTATGTCTGATAGGCCATAAGGAAGGCTTCTTTAGTTCAGGCCAAATCAGGTTCAAACCAGAATAAGCTACCCCATATACCTCAATATGTGAAGTTTTCTTATCAAAGGATAGGCCCTCAAAACAGTGAGCTCTGAAAGCAGACAGGGCTTGCATCCACTAGAACCACAAGACTATGGCAAACAAAGAAACAGTTCTTAAAGGGCTCCTGAGACTTGCCGCGGCCATCCCCCAAGGGCTCAGCGCAGAGGGAGCACACAGAAGGCCAGTCTCCCAGTCTTTCCCTGAAAGAGGCTATCTGCATACTTTAAAAGCTGCTGCCCGAGGACCAGACATCTAATTTAGCATGCATCTAGGAGCTAACTCCAATGCTCCCAGCAAACTGGGGAAGCCATAAGACATCACTCTGCCTTCTTCCTGAAGCCCGCTCCAAATTGCCAATATCTCCCCAGAAAGAGCTTGGACACTCGTCTGGCAACCCAGCTTTTACAGCTGCTGCCAAAGGGACAGGCCCCTGGATTGCCTGGCTCTGATATCCACCAGGGCTTGCATTCACAAGACCCACAGGACTATAGTAAACAAAAAAAAGAGTTCTAAACTGTGCAGGAGCACACACCTCCACCCTCCTTCTACCCCCCAGGACTATATACCCAAGCCCAGTGCAGAGGGAGCATGCAAAAAAGCCATCTCCAGTTTTTCCTTGAAATGAACCTAACTACATACTTTCCCAGCTGCTGTCTGAGGATCCAGCCTCCAATCAGCCTTCATCTATGTGCTGACTGAGATCCTCTCCTTTGGTGCACTGACAGGTCTTGGTCTGCCCTCGACTACAGGGAGCCACTAAGAACAAAGAAGGTGGCTTGGACAATCTCAAAGGTTTGAAAGACCCTTGAATGGTGGCGAGGATATGGAGAAAAAGTAATCCTTGTGCACTGTTGGTGGGGATGTCAACTGGTGCAGCCAGTATGGAAAACACTAAAGAGGTTTCTCAAAAAATTAAAAATAAAACTATCATATGATCCAGCAATCCCACTTCTAGGTACATATTCAAAGGAAAAGAACACAGATATCAAAGTGATATCTACACTCCCATATTCACTACAGCATCATTCACAATAGCCAAGATATAGAAACAACTTAAGTGTTCATTAACAGATGAATGGACAAAGAAATGTGGTATATATATATATATATATATAACAGTGGAATATTATTCAGCCATGAGAAAGAAGGAAATCCTGCCATTTGGGACAACATGAATGGACTTTGACAGCATTATGCTGGGTGAAATATGTCAGACAGAGAAAGACAAATACTGCACGGTATCACTTATACGTGGAATCCAAAAAAAATCAAACTCAGAAACAGAGAATAGAAAAGAGGTTGCCAGGGGCTAGGGGTGGTAGAAACAGAGATAGGTTGGTAAAAGGTACAGATTTTCAGCTATAAGATAAATTAGATCTAAGGATCTAATGTATAACATAGTGACTATAGTTGATAACACTATATTGTATAAACGAAATTTACTGAGAGTAGAACTTAAACGTTCGCACAAAAAAATAAAATAAATATGTGAGGTGATGTGATAATTAACTGGATGGGGAAGTCCTTTCACAACATGTATATATATCAAATCATCACAATGTACACTTTAAATATCTTAATATTTTATTTGTCAATTATACCTCAATAAAGCCGAAAAAAATCTTAAATAAAATAGTAACAGTTTTCTAGTTCATGAGAAACACTGGGACACATGCCTATTAAAAGACTGAGATTTAATTTTAAGATTATAGAATGCTGGCCTCTCTACAGCTTCACACAACATCAACAGGCTCCAGGGCGACAACAGTGGATCACAGCTGTGGATCAGAGCCGAACAGTTTCAAGACACAGCAGGACACAGGGAGGCCCAAAGTCAAAGTGGAGAGTCAAAAACAAGGACACTAAAGGAATTTGAACCCTCTGGCAACTACAGCTACAAAAAACATGAAACACAGCCCAGCTCCTAGCCAGAGGAACATAAATCCTCACACGAGAAACCTCAGTTCTATTACCAGACCCATGTCCAGCTTTCAAGAAAAAATTGCCAAGCATACCAAAAAGCAAGAAAAAACACACTCAGAAGAGACAAAGTAATCATCAGAACCAGACTCAGATACGGCACAGATGTGGGGATTATCAGATAGGAAATTTAAAATAACTATGACTAATATGTTAAAGAGTTAAGTGAAAAAATTAGACAACATTCAAGAACAAATGAGTAACATAAGTAGAGAAATAGAAATTCTAAGAAAAAAATCAAAAGGAAATGCTAGAAGTCAAAACCACAGTAATAGAAGTGAGGAATGCCTTTGATGGGCTCATCACACAACAAGCGGAGGAAAGAATCAGTGAGCTTGAAAACAGGTCAACAGAAACTTCACAAACTGAAACGGGAGGAGAAAAAGAATGAAAAAACAGAACCTCCAAGAACTGTGGACAACATCAAAAGGTATAATATATGCATAATTAGAATATCAGCAGAAGAAGGAACAGAGTAGAAGAAATATCTGAAGTAATAACGACCAAAAACACCCAAAAATTAATGACAGATCCAGGAAGCTCAGAGAATACCAAACAGGATAAATAAAACCATATCATAGTTAAACTGCAGAAAACCAAGGACGAAGGGAAAATTCTTGAAAGAAGTGAAGAGGTTGGGGGGCAGGGAGGTTGGAGAAGTATGAACCTTACCTACAAAGGAAGAATGATAAGAATTGCAACAGACTTCTCAGAATCCAGGCAAGAAGAAAGTAAAGTGAAACGTCCAAAGTGTTGAAAGAAGAAAACCATCAACCTAGAATTAATGAAAAAGACACACTGAGGCATACATTTATATAACTCTGAAAGACAAGGATAAACTCTTACAAGCTTTCAGAGGAAAGACCAGCTGACTCAGAAAGTAAAGAGAAGTATATCTTAGCTTCAGATATCTCCGCTGCAGTGGTGAAAACAAAAAGACGATGAGATTAGGAGAAAAGAATTTCAATCCAGGAATCCCACACACAAATAAATTATCTTTCATGTGACAGACCCCAAACCAGATGCATTCAAATGAGCAGGGCCTCGGGGAATAAATCACCCTGGTAAGCTCTGCAGAGAAAACACTGAGGAGGTACCAACAAGCTGTCAAACAAATCTCAAGCAAGGGGAAAGTGAAGAGGAGGGGAAGGAGTGGGAAACAACAGATCTTGTTATTGATATGTGGTTACAACTAGATGGGTAATATTAACATGATTTGAAATGTATAACATAACGTTAAAGACCACCTCTTGAAACGGAAGAGATTCTCCATAAGGGAAGAGCCAGTAATAGACTGATAAATTAGCAAAATGAAGGAGTCTGGGTGTGGTGTGGGGTGGACGGGTGGATTAGGGCTTTCTAAGGTCATCCAAGAGCAGCTGGAGGAGAGGGAGCAGTAATCACTACACCAGGGAGTGGCCGAAGAGCAGTGAAGTAATCCTGATACGGTAGTAGATAGAGGCTCAGTTACAATATTCAGGAGTGGGGTTGGTAGCTATGAGAACTGAAAACCAGAAAACTATCAAATTCACAGAGAAGAAAAATGAAATAATGAGAAATTTTAACAAGGCAGAAAAAGTAAAGATTCCGAAAAAGTATAATAATATAAATTATGATACATATTATTATATTATATTCAAATAGAATATTTAGTAAACTAAGGTAGATACATAAAACCAAAATATGAATTGTTGCAGAAAATGTGAATTAATATATTTCTTATCTGTTATATTGGTCTAAAAAACCAAAATGTTGCCATTTGTTGTTTACAAAAATAAGTCTAAAACAAAGTGATAAAGAATGGTGGAACACGAAGAAATGGACAAAATATTAAAAGAAAATGCAAATAAAAGAGAAACAAGCATGGCCTTATTTATATCAGATTAAGTAGAATTTGCAGCCCTAAACTTTCAATGGGGCAAAGACAGATACCATATAATGATAAATAGTAAAATTAATCAAAGTTTAAGTCAAATCTGCATGTATCTAAATAAAGGAAAAACTGCTACAATTACAAGGTAATCTGGTTAAAGAAAACAAATCACAATTACAGTGAGACATAATCTCTCTCAATAAGAACTATCCAGTGGAGTTTATTTAACTTTCATGTTCGGGTAGCTAATAATGACAGCAAAAATTCATTGGGCACTTATTTAGAAGAGTACTTTTCAAAGAATATTTTAAATATACATTATCTCATATTCAGGACAAACCTATAACGTGAATAGTATTTTTCCCCATTTAACAGATAAGAAAATTGAGGCAGAAAAAGATTACCCAACTTCCCAAGGTCATCCTAAATTGGAACCAGGTCATTGACAATAAAGCTCCACTTACAATTATTATGTAATTCTGTGCTTTCGGAGAAACTAAGTTCTACAGATCAGAGGTTTTACAAGCTACTCTGTGTAATTATGACCTATAAAACCAAAATGAAAAAAAATCTTACCGAAAAGCCATTAACTCATAAAATGAGACATTCTCCAAATCAAAAACTTTAGATCAAAGAAAAGTAACCAACATCCAAATTACTACTTTCCTAGAAAGAAACAAAGGTGGAATTCATTACATGAAAACTTAAGAGCTACAACTAAAGCCATCACAGAGAAAACTTATTTTTAATTTATTTTTAAAACAAAGGCTGAAAATAATTATGAACTTTATATTTAGCTAAAAGAAATATGAAAAATAAAAACAAACCAAAGAAAACATGAAAAAATAAGGATAAAATCTAAAATTAATAAAATTAAAATAAAGTCAAAATTAATGAGGAAGACTGAAACTGAAAGCCTTTTTTTAGTATGTCCCATAAAATGAGCAAAATTTGGGAGAAAAAAGTGGGAAAGTGGGAACAAATATACAACAGAGCTGAGAAAAGGCATATATCCACAAAGATGCAAGAACAGTAAAATTATAGGAGAATCATATGTGGCATTTCACAGCAATAATTTTCAGAACATAGAGGAGAAAACATTGTTTACCAGCAAAATTTTAACAAAATTGATTCCCAAAGAAGATCATCAGACCAATAATTAAACATGAGATTTGCAAATCCATTGATGATATAAAAACCAGGAGGACTAGAAATCTTTCCCCAGCCTTTCAAAAGGAGGTAAGTCACAATGTCATACACTGTTCCACAGAACATGGAGAGCTCCCAAATCATTAGTGAACTACGAGAATCTTAATACCAAAACCTTACAAAGTAGTACAACAACAACAAAACATAGGACAATTTCTCTTATAATGCTGAAGCAAGTATTCCTAATAAAATATTAGTTCAGGAGTATATTATAAAAACAATATATCACAACCCACTGGACTATGCAGTGGCTTTCTGTTGTTCACAGTGGACTTTCCACATAAAACATAGGGAATGCTCAATAAATTTTTTTAAATAAATGAAAGACCAAGACAGGTTTATTCCAATAATGTAAGGCCAGTTCAACAATAGGAAGCTTAAGCACCACGAGTCATTATATCAAAACATTAATCTGAGACACAAGATGAAAATCACTAGCTGATGGGCAATTAGATGCAACTTTTAAATTATGTGTTAGCAATAACCATTTAGTAATGGAAATGGAAGAAAAAAACCGTTTGGGAATAATGAAAATGATAAATAGCTAGAAAGGTATATGATTTGGGTCAAAAATCATTTGAAATGTAAGGAAAGAAATCACAGCTGTGATAGGACTTACATTCAGAAGATATAAAGAACTCTCACAACTCAATAATAAAAAGACAAATAACTCAATTAAAAAATGGGCAAAGCGGGGTCAGCCCTGTAGTGTAGTGGTTAAGTTCGGCGCACTCTGCTTTGGCAGCCCAGGTTCATGGGTTCGGATCCCCAGAACGGACTTATATCACTCATCAGCTGTGCTGTGGTGGCAACCCACGTATACAAAGTGGAGGAAGATTGGCACAGATTGTTAGCTCAGGGCTAATCTTCCTCAAAAGTAAAATAAAAATAAAAAGTGGGCAAAGGTTTTTAACAGCCAGTTCTCCAAAGAACATACACAAATGACCAATAAGCACATGAAAAAATGCTCAACATCATTAGTCATTAGGGAAATGTAATCAAAACCACAATCAGATTCCACTTCACACCCACCAGAATGGCTACAATTAAAAGGATAGACAATAAGAAATATTGGCAAGGAAGTGGAGAAATTAGAACCCTCAGGTATTGCTGGTGGGAATATAAAAAAGTGCATTCACCAGAGAAAACTGTAGAGTGTGTGAGATGAGAAGTGCTATGTTAAAAAAACAAAGTGGACCAAGGTAAGGAGGATGGGAACACTGGGGGTTAGTGGAGCAATTTTAAGCTGGGAGTCTGTGTAGACCTCAGTGAGTAATGACACTTGAGCAAGGAGGAGAGGGAGTGAGCCACCAGTTTCCCTGGGGAAAGTGCACTCCAGGCAGAGGGTAATTTGGTACAAGGATGAAAGTGGCATTGTGCCTGGTATGTTTCGAGAAGAGCAAGAAGATAAGCAGGGATGGAGCAGAGTGATCAAAGAGCTAAGGAAGTGAGATTGGAGAAATAAGGGCCACATAACCCACTCTAAGAACGCTGGCTTTTACACAGAGAAAAATGTAGATGTTGAGCAGAGGAGTGACACAGAATAACCTGACTCATGTTCTACAACGAACACTCTGGGTAATATGCTCAGGGGCCAGGCTTGAGCAGCAGCGAGGCCTGCTCCGTGACTATTCCCATAATCCAGAGAAGACAAGACCAATTACCCTGGCCTGGTCTTGGTAACTACAGTGGAGAGGATCAGAAGAGGTCAGACTCTAGATTAGATATAGGGCCCAGGGTGTTTTGCAACCAGTAAGAATATGGAGCATGAGGGATAAAAAACAAGTCAAAAAGATTCCAGGGCCAGCCCCGTGGCCAAGTGGTTAAGTTCATGTGCTCTGCTTCAGCGGACCAGGGCTTCATGGGTTTGGATCCTGGGCATGGACCTAGCACCACTCATCAGGCCATGCTGAGGCGGCATCCCACAAATCAGCCAGAACAACCCACAACTAGAATATACAACTATCTACTGGGCAGCTTTGGGGAGAAGAAGAAGAAGAAAAAAAAAGATTCCAAAGGGTCTGCTACTAAACAAGAAGGAGAAGGCTCCCAAGGCAGTAGGTTTGGGAGGGGGTGCCCAGGAGGTAAGTTTTAGTCATGATGATTTGAGTCTACTAAACATTCAAGTGGAGATATAGAGGACAGTTAGATATACGCATCTCAAGTGCAGGAAGACATCTGTGCACCAGAGATTATCAGAAGTGGTCAGGCCACAAACAGTACTGATGAGAACACATGAAATCACCAAGGGAGGGCCTCAGACAGTGAAAGGACGAGCCCCAAGGACTTTGCTCTGGGGCACACCAACATTCAGAGATAGGAAGAAACGGAGGAATCAGCAAACAATGAGAGAGAAGGGAAATTAAGCAAATGTGGAAGCCAAGTGAATAAAGTGAATCAGAAGGAAAAAGTAACCAATGGTGTCAAATGTGGCTAAAGGGTCAAGTAAGACAGAGACTGAGACTTCACCACTGGATTTAGCAATGGAGGTCACTGTTGACCTTGACTAAAATATTAAGGGGTGGGATAGGGTTTTAAGCCTTTAGTTCCTATCAAGATGCTAAATTAGCACCATTGCTGGCTTCCTCCCTGAGGAGCAACCCAAGGAGAAAGAGAGCCAGAAAGCAAAGTGAACTCTGAGCAACCCTTGGTGTGACTGCGGTTATCTGAACTGGTGTGTGTGAGCTGTGCTTTGCCCTGGAACAAAAAGGATCTGCTCCCAGCTGGGGACGACAAATGGCAAACTGGGAAGAAACAACTACAACTTATATCATGTTCTAAAGGATAATTTCACTAATATAAAGAAATTAAATCTATAACTTAAAAACTTTCCATAAAGAAAATCTAGACCCTGGATAAACTAACTGGTGAATTTTTACAAACAATTAAGGAATAAATAACACCAATCTTTACACAAAAACACTTCTAGAGAATAGACAATGAGGAAACACTTAACATGTTTCTTTGAGGTCTGTATGAAATTGACATAAAACCTGACAAAGACATTATAAGAAAAGAAAATAGTCTCTCTCACGACAAAGACAAAACTCCTAAAAAATTTATCATGAAATATATTTAAACATGATAGAATATCAAGCCCAAGTGGGATTTTTCCTAGAAAATAGGCTGGTTTAACACCTGAAAACCAAAACATTAATAGGATTACCTCAATCAACATGTTAAATACAGGAGAGAACCATATAATCATCCTAATATTTAAATTCGACACCCATTAGATGATAAAAACTCTCAGCAAACCACAAATAGAATGAAACTTCCTGAAGAATATCTACCAAAAAACTTACAGCAAACATCATGCTAAATGACAAAATATTAAAAAGTTTCCCTGAGACTGGAAAGAAAACAAAAATGTACTATTTCTATGCCATGGTACATTAGAGCTCCTAGCCACAGCAATAAAGAAAGAAAAAGAAATAAAAGCTTAAAAATGGATTAAAAAGGGGGGCTGGTCCCATGGCCAAGTGGTTAAGTTCATGTGCTCTGCTTCGGTGGTCCAGGATTCGCCAGTTCAGATCCTGTGCACAGACCTGTACACTGCTTATCAAGCCATGCTGTGGTGGCATCCCACATAGAAGAGCTAGAATGACCTACAACTAGGATATACAACTATGTACTGGGGCTTTGGGGAGGAAAAAAAGTGGATTAAAAAGGAAGAAACATCCATATAATATAATTGTATGGGTAGAAAACCCAAAATAATCTACAGATAAACTATTAGAGTTAATAAATGGTAAGGTCACTGAAAACAAGTTCAATATAGAAAAATCAACTATATTTCTATCTACTAGCAACTCTAAACAGGGAAGAAAAATTTTCAACTACGTAAGAATAAATCTAACAAAAGAAGTACAAGACATACACATGGAAATTATCGAACATTGCTGAGAAATATTAAAGACGACATAAGTAAGTGGAGAAAAACAGCACATTCATGGATTGAAAATTCAAGTTAATATTAATATGACCAGTCTCCCAGATTGATCTATAATAGATTGATTGCAATACCAAATTCCAGCAGATTCATGGAGGAGGGGGTTGGACAAGATGATTATAAAGTTTATACGGAAATACAAAGGACTTAAGGTAGCCAAGGCAAATCTTGAAGAACAAAAGCAGAAAATTTATATCCACAGATACGAATACTTTTTATAAAGCTGCAATAATAAGGGCAGGTGTATTGGCATGAGGTTACACAAAGAGACAACTGCAGCAGAAACAAGAATCCACAAAGACGGGGGGCTGGCCCCGTGGCCGAGTGGTTAAGTTCACGTGCTCTGCTTCAGCGGCCCAGGGTTTCGCCAGTTCAAATCCTGGGTGCAGACATGGCACCACTCATCAGGCCATGCTGAGGTGGCATCCCACATGCCACAACTAGAAGGACTCACAACTAAAAATACACAACTATGTACCGGGGGGCTTTGAGGAGAAAAAGGAAAAATAGAATCTTTAAAAACTAATAACAATTTTAAAAATTTAAAAATTAAAAAAAAAAAGAATCCACGAAGAGACATACATATTTGGTCACCTGATTTTCGACAAAGACACCACTGCAATTTTGTTGGGAAAGAAAAGTTTTTTCAATAAATAGTACTGTGGGAAGTGGATAGCTATAGCTCATACCAAAAAATAAAAAGATATATACATATATGTATATACATAAAATTCTAAATGGATCATAGACTTAAATGTGAAGGCTAAAACAATTCGAGCTTTTAGAACAAAAACATAGGAGAATTCCTTTATGACTTTGCGTTAGGCAAAGATTTTTTTAAATAGGACAAAAAGTGCACTAACCATTAAAAAAAGATTGATAAATTGGACTTAAAATTCACACCAAGCCTCAGACTCAAAGAGGATATTTGCAGTACATATATCTGACAAAGGACTCATATCTAGAACATATAAAGAATTCCTACAAGTTAATACAGCAGAGAAAAACTATCATTTTTTTTAATGAACAAGATTGGAACATGCACTTCAAAAAAAAAGATATCAAAATAGTGAGGAAACATGAAAAGATGTTCAACATCATTGGTCATCAAAAAAGTGCAAATCAAAACCACAATAAGACAGCACTACACTTACCCACTGAACACTGAAAAAGAAGAAAGAAAATAAAGGAAATCCTCACAAACAATATCAAATGCCGACAAGGCTATGGGGCAACAGGACCTCTCACATACGGCTGGCAGGAGTGTCAAGCTGCACACCTACTGTGTCAAACCGTTTGGCAGAAATCTATCAAAGCCAAACACATACACGTGCTATGACCCACCAATTCCACTCCTGGGTTTATACCCCTCAGAATCAAGTGCACATGTATACCAAAAGACATGTATAAAAGCCAGAATTAGAAACAGCCCAAACATCCATCCAGAGCACAATGGATAAACTGTGGTATGTTCATACAATGGGAAAAAACCAAACCACTGCTACACGTGGAAGATTTCACAAACACAATGCTGAGTAAAAGAAGTCAGACACAAAAGAATATATAACCCATGCTTCTATTTAGATGAAGTTTAAAATGAGGCAAAACTAATATATGATAATAGAAGTCAAAGTCTCCCTCGAGGGAGAGTGGGCAAGTACCATTTGGGAAACAACACAAGGAAGCCTTCTACAGTACAGAAAATGTCCCTTATCTTGATCTGGGTGATAACTATCCAGATGCAGAACATATGAAAAATTCATCAAGTTGTACCCTTAGGATTTGTGCAACTTACTTCAATTGCAAAAGAAGAAAGAAATATTAGCAACTTAAAAGTAATAAGATTTGATCACTGATTGGATGTATAGGTAGCTGGTAAAAGACAGCACTTAGAATAAATGCCACGTCTGTCACCTGGTTGATGGGCTGGCTGACGGTAACATTTGATGATCACATATCAGAAATAAAGAAGAAGGGTGGAGTGCTGTTAATAACAACTTTCCTTCGGGATCTGTAGAGTTTGGAAGGCCTTCAGAAGAGCTATACAAAGATGTTCAGCAGAGAGTTGGCCATTAGGGCCTAAGATAGGGGAGAGCCAGATTCAAGCACCCCAGCGAACGGTGCATCCCCAAAGAGGAGAAGAGATCAGCCAGCAAGACCAGGAGAGTGAGGACAACAGGAGAGCAATAACGGACACCTTGGAAGAAGCAAAAATAAGAGGCAAGAAGAGGAAAAAGACTCCATCGAGAAAACAGAAAAACAATAATCACAGAGGGAGGAATAGACCAGAAACCAACTGAGAAGACTTTCTAGGAGACTGGCCATGAGCATCAACTGGACAGAATGCTCAATTTTGGCAACTACTAAAGTATCCATGACATTTGCCATAATAAGGTCACTGGTATCACTTACCAGACAGATCCAGCAAGTGATGTGGTTTGACATGTGGAAGGGAAATAGGGAAACATTTGCCAGAAAATACCCATCTGCTACACAATCTATACGCAATATTAAAGGAGATATCTGAAGGTGATATAACCCATGCTTTCTTGCAGATATCCCAGGTTCTACACCTGGATCAAGCAGGACCATCAGAAAGAGGTCCACGGGACCACGGTGTTTCAGCCCCTTAGAAACCTGTATTGACTGAGTTCTCTTTGGCACAAAGTGTCCTGCTTCCCCTAAGGAACGATTACAAGCAGCAGGCTGCATTGGTTTCCAGTAGTCACTGAAAGATAATTTATTATGTTATCTCCAGGAAGACCAGGAAAGAAACATTGTTTAGAATTCTTAATGTCTCTTGAGTAATTTGCATGAAGATTTCTTTAAGGGCCAATGCAAATCACCTAACAGAGAATGTTTGCATTTTTGCTATGAACATCAGAAAAATCAGACAAATTTGCCTGATGATAGCATAGTATAGCATAGTAATAGTATAGAACTTGCATATTTCTGCGTTACCACTTTACCTGATATTGTGTGCTCCTGTATATTTTCCCTGAAGTTGATTTTCATGTATTCTTATATATTCATTCTCACCTGACCCTTAAAAGCCTCACACAAGACATTATAAACGAAGTAGGGAAAAAACAATAAACAATTTACCTGAGATTTGTTCATCTTCTGTGGGTCTAGGAAACGTGTAGAGAAGTACAAAGGTGGAGCTGGGAGAGAAGAAAGAACGGATTACAAGAGATCTGAACTGCCTTGTACCTCATGGATTCTCCTGCCTAGAGAGTTCCACTTGCTAGCCGAATAAAATATCCTTCCGTCAGAGAACATCCTTTGGTTCTTAACCACCTTGGCAGTAGTTTCTCAGTCTTCGGAGAGAAACTGGTTTTGACTGAACTGTGTCTGAAAACCTACTGCCTAGGCGAGTAATGAACGAGATGACCCACACATTCACCTTCTCTGGCTCAGTGGTTTTCATCTTTCATGCTAGGCAGACATGGGTAATCCAGGGAGCTTTTTCCTGCATTACCTTCTAAGTCTGTGAAGTCAGGATGGAGAAAGCACCCACATCTCTCAAAGCTGCATGTAGTAAGGGGCAGGATGTGAGGGCCCCTGAGGATCTGGAAAAACTGAAGAATCTGAAAGAAGTCAAAGGCTGTTAGGGAGGTCTGAGAATTTTCTTAGTGGTGGGGGAATTTCTTTCCCCCAGACCATACTCTCTCAAACCCTCAAATGAAGCAACACTTCCTGGGCAGACTTGCCCCTTGCCTTAGCTCCAGCTCACCTCCCCTGAAACTTGGTTCAAACCTCAGGTTGTCACAGTTTGAAGGATGGCTTGCGGGAGCACAAGGATCTCATACCGCTAATAGCCATTGCAAATCTAGGGTCTGCTCTTTCTCCGGCCTTGCTGCTCCTCTGCTCTGCAGGCCCCGTGGGAGGTCTCCTTTCAGATGGGCCATCTTCCAGGTGGGATTCCTCTTTACCTCACAAGGTCACCTTTGTTCTGTGGGGACCTGAAATTGGCCACCCCAAGATGTGTCTCTTTGGCATCAGGATTATTTGAGGCTGATTGCTTTTGATAAACTGGGACAGGGAAGGAGGCTCTGAGGAATGGAACTTGCCCTTCCTTAGGACACATTTACATTTGTAAGGTAAATCTCTATCTGTAAAAGCTGCCTCCCTCTCTGTACCAGGAAGAAGAAAGGAGATGACCTTCTCTCTAAAAACTCTTAATCAATACCAAAGGCAAGGACTTAAAATCTGCATTTTATTGTGCTAGTCTGGTAACCTCCTGTAACTGACTTCCCTCCCCCTCCCAACCCAACGTTGGCATCTCCTTAAAGATTAAGCATCTTTCTTTAGGCTGGGAACCGATTGCGGCGCTCATCTGTGACCCCCCCCCCCCCCCCCAGCCCGCGGCAACACACCTGCCACCCCGCGGCGTTCACTGGGACAGCAGACCTATCTGTCGTTTCCATCAAGCGCTGTGCTGACAGAGCAGCCTCATGACTATTGTAAAAGGGACATTTCAATCATATGTGAAACACCCCGTTTGGGGGTATATAACCACTCTGTGTACCCCACTTCTACGGTGCCCTTTCTTCCTTTGGAAAGAAAGGCCCCGGGCCATGGTTCCTCATAAAGCTTTGTTTAATTTTCTCTTGCTATTCTGTCTCATGTGAATTTAATTCGTTCTCCGGCCAGACGAACCCACATTTGGGGAGAGGAAATGTCCTCCTCCCCTACAGTTCCTAGGACCCAGGACCTGAACCTTGGGGACAAAATCATTTTAGTTGTAACCTACATGATGGCCCCAAACCTTGGAACTCCCTATGCCCCACAATTTCGGGCTAGACCTACAAAAAACTCAAATGAGAAGGACTGAGGACACACAGGCTAAAGAGTCAGATCAGGCCCAGAACTAACCATCATGAAATGTGACCCAAAAGCCCTGAAAACACACCAAGAATCCCCAAAATACAAGCGCCCCGTGATAAAACGGGGTTCACATTATACTTGACGGCAATGTCCCTTGGCTCAGGGCTGGGACGGATATAACGATGGATTTAGGCAGAATCGTTTTTTATAAAGCAGGCAGATGTGGATGTGCCTCTCAGCGCCGTCTCCCATGAGCTGTGTGGTCTGGAGGCAGTCGCTGGCCCGACTGTCCGTTTCCTAATCAGAGCGAGAAGGCGCAGACTCCCTGCTGTCCTCACTGAGTGAGCGGCAGCCGCCAAACTGGAGCCGTCAACACTACCGCCACCCGCAGGCGCCAGTCGGCGCACAAGCGCCGAGCCGGGACAGGACAAACCCACCGCTGCCGCTCCACCTGACTAGGATCGGAGGCCCGGCCCCGCCCCGCCCTCCCGCAGGCTCGGCCCCGCCCCGCCGCAGGCTCGGCCCCGCCCCCCGCTGTCTCGGCCCCAGCCCCACGAAGGCTCGGCCGTCTGCGCTAGGGCCGCGCCCCGACCACGCTCCAGTAGCCTCCGCCGCACCCAGACGTAGGCCGTGGGCCTAGCGGCGCATGCGCCAGAGCGCTCGTTCCCGGCCCCTGCACAGTGCGCGCCGCAGACCGGGAGGGGCGTTTCCCATCAGGCCTCGCGGCAAAAGCCACCCTCTCCCACCCCCACCCCCCACCCCGGAGCGGGCGGTGGGGCCCGAGCCGCGTAGGCGGGAACGGCGGCAGGGGAGGAGAGCTTTCCGTGCTAGGCCAGACTCTGACGCCGGCGAAAGAACGGAGAGGAAACCGGCAGTGCAGACATTAAGAAAACGAGCCCCGTAAGAGCACAGCTTCTCCCAGGAAGGTACAACAGCTTAGTGCTTGTGGCGTTGGCAGTGGTAGTAATGATGACACCAGCTTCTCAAAATTACTTGCGATACACAAAAACTGTAAATGAATAAAAGTACAGTAAACCCCCTTTTATCCTTGATTTGCTTTGTGAAGTTTCAGTTACCTGCAGTCAGCCCCGGTCTAAAACTATTAAATAGAAAATTCCAGAAATGAACAATTCCTAAGTTTTAAATTGCGTTCTGTTCTGAGTAGCATGATGAAAGGTCCTGCCTTCCGGCTCTATCCCGCCTGGAACGTGAATCATTCCTTTGTATACCCGACCTGCCCGTTAGTCACTTAGTGGCTTGTCTGGGTTATCAGGCTGTTGGGTACCCCAGGGCTTGTGTTCAGTAATCCTTATTTTACTTACTAATGGCCGCAAAGTGCAAGAGCAGTGGTGCTTGCAATTCAGATATGCCACAGAGAAGTGATTGTTGTTACTCTCTTACTGTCCCTGATTTAAAATTACTTTATGATAGGTATGTTATGTATGGGAAAAGACCTGGTATATATAGAGTTCAGTGCTATCCGTGGTTTCAGGCATCCCCTGGGGGGAACTACTGTACACACAAACAGAAAGAAAAGGACTAGCATACACAGCCTCATCTCCCTTACACGACTGTGCACAACCTTCTGATATTTTTAAGAAATGGGATTTTAAGGGCATAACTATTAGAGATTAAGTTTTAATCTAATCCTTGTTTTAAGTAAACAAGGTAAACATTTTCTTGGTCAGTGTATTTCCCAGGTCTTACTGAAAATTTCAAACAAAATTTGGAAGAACTCATTGAACAGACATACCTCATCTAGAGTCAACAGCTGGTTAATATTTTGCCATATTTGCTTTATCTAGATGTGTAATTATTTATTTGTGATGACATTTCAGTCCTAAATATGTTATCATGTATCTTCTAAGATTAAGGACATACTATAATCACAATACCATTATCACACCTATAAAAGTTAATGGTAATTCCATAAATAGCATCTAATATCAAGTCCATATTCAAATTTCCCAATTGTCCCGAGAGCATCTATTATAGAGGTTTAAGTTTTTCGAAGCTATTTTTTTTAATCAGGGTTCAACGAAACCAACATATTATAATACATAGTAGTGATGTGAAGAATATGTAAGTGAAGACATGGCAAGATTCACCCCCTAGATAATCAAGTACTAATTTTCCCTTCGGAATAAGTGTAGAGAGTGCATTCTCAAAGAGCATAAATCTACAAATGGGCTAAAGAAATTTTGTTTTACTTCTACTTCATATTTTCTGAGCATTTCAAACTGTTAACTACCAATTCAACTGCACAGTGCATCAAAATCAAATTTTATTAAACATAAAAATTCTATCCCAGAGTTATCAATTTTCAGGCATGTTTTACAGCACAAGCATTAACAGCACTCTTAAATGAATAATTGGGTTAGTTGGTTAAAAAAAAGAGATTTTGAATTTTAACCACACTGAATATTAAAATAGCAGCTGTAGGGGTTTGGAATTGGCCACCCCAACACATGTCTCTTTGGCATGATTATTTGTGGCTCATGTCTTTGCAGACAGGAAAGCAACTAAAAAGTAGAACTAAATCTCTATCTGTAAAGGTGCCTCCCTCTCTGTACCAGGAAGAAGAAAGGTGATGACCTTCTTTCTAAAAACTCTTAATCAATACCAAAGGCAAGGACTTAAATCTGCATTTTATTGTGCTTGTCTGGTAACCTCCTGTAACTGACTTTGCTCCCCCTCCCAACATTGGCATTTCTTTAAGGATTAAGCATCTTTCCTTAGGCTAGGAACTGATTGCTGCGCTCACCTGTGACCACCCAGCTCAAGACAATAGACTTGCCTCCTGCTATGCCCTCTGAGACAGCAGACCACTACCTGCTGTGTCCATCAAGCACTGTGCTGACAGGGCAATCTTGTGACTCTTGTCGGAGGGACATTTCAATCATATGTGAAACACCCCGTTTGGGGGTATATAACCACTCTGTGCACCCCACTTCTTCGGTGCCCTTTCTTCGGGAAGAAAGGCCCCTGGCCATGGTCCTCATAAAGCTTTGTTTAATTTTCTCTTGCTATTCTGTCTCATGTGAATTTAATTCGTTCTCCGGCCAGACGAACCCACGTTTGGGAAGAGGAAATGTCTTCCTCCCCTACACAGCACAAGTCAGCAGATCTTTCACAAAAATTTCAAAGCACACACACATTTATAGGAGACTGACACATGATAGAGTTAAATTTTGTGTCTTAGTTAAAGGGGGTGATGTATAGTAATAACGAATACTGTCCTCAATTTGCTGTTTGAGTTTTGAAATTCTGTGATTCCCAACAATTTTTTAAAATACTAAGAGGATTGCATTATGTCAAACTTTATGCATAATATACAACCTTGAAATATTTATTCACATTATTTTAAATTTGCACAATTTACATTCCTGTAAAATGTGGCAGCACTATACTCGACAGGCAATCCTTTGCATGGTTCAGACATGCATGAATTTCAGTCATCATGGTTTAGTTAAGTAACACCAGATTCAAATTTCAGTTACCACTTTATATTAACTATGAGTAATCGCATAAAGTACAAAAACTTGGCTGCTAGCTCGTCAGTCTACAATCACTACATTAATAACAGATGTGCATCATGATCAGTGACAAGCCACATCGCTTCTTTCCAAGACTATTCGTAATTGGTCACTGCAAATCTGTTATTCGATTCATGCAAAGACAGCAATAGTTGTGTGGGCTCTCTGTCTCCCAGTGATAAACTGTTGTGGTTACTAAGAATTGCACTCTTAGCACAGAATGACTCCATCCATACCTCTGCAGAGAGACAACCAAACTCTAGCATAGCTTCTAAGCAGCATAAGGCCATGTCCCTAGGATGACCCCTGATGACCACCCACACAGCCCCTTTCCCCCCAACCAGCCCCCCCCCCCCCCACACACACACACACATTAAACTGCCTGCCTGAGAAAACTCAACACTGCTGGGAGAATTTACTATTAGTTCCAGCCAACACCTGACAATAGGCCCCTGACCTCCTTTCTTAAAGCATTTCCTAAAAAGAATTTACAATTATGATTCCTTCCTCTGTCCCTTTGAGATGTATATGTATCTTCTACAATTCAGAAATGTCTCTCTCAAGGACCTGAAAGCCGCTCCTTTAAAATATAATCATCAGAAAGGATAGGGCTTCTGTTTCCCAGTCTCTGTGGGATAGAATCCTAACTTCAATAATTGCAGACACAGCTGGCAGACAGCTGGCCTAATTGCATTTACACTGACCAACCCTTTGTAATTTGCCACTTCTCTGACTCTACTTGAACCCCTACTTGCCCCCCATTCTCCTTTTAAAATGTCCAGTCATCTCTGCACAAATCAGAACTGAGCTCAGCTCCTTTCCCTGCAGTCAGTAGTTACTGAATAAAACCTGTTTTGACCACTTTAACTGATGTCCAGCTGTGTTTATCTTTGACATTACCCTGAAGAAATGAGATGGACTTTCCATCCAAAATTTGGTATGGATGTCAAAACTGATGACACTCCACATGCACAAAGAGAGTATGAAAAGGATTATTACTCACATAATGCTGCTTTCTGGAGTGAACAGGGATAGCTCCCAAGCAGGTCCAAAAATGGCTTGAGAGAGCAGGGAAGAGACTGGCTTAGAGGTTTTATTGTGGTTAAGGGGTGGGGCTGAAGAGTGGGCTCCCACCTACACGCCAGGGTTTATGTGGCTTGAACCTCCCTCCAGAACCAAAGGAGGGAACACCTGGGCTTTCACACCAGCTTCCTCAGATGTGGGGCAGAAGGGGAAAGAAGACATGGAGCTTGACAGCTCTCATCAGTCAAACATTACATATGGAGTCAGACTCTCTATTATACAAACTCACCTTACACTTTACAAAAAATGAATAATTAAGAGGGAACTGGCCAAAACAGATGAAACTGCAGCAAAGAAAGGAAAAATGATAGTGCTGAAAGTGAAATTCAAATTGAATATAAATGGAGTTACAGAAGAAATAGCTGATGGGGGTGCCGGGGCGGGGGGGGGGGTGGGGGGTGGGGGGTGGAGATGTCAACACTGCCACCATTCAAGAGGCTCTAGATCTGCAGCTAAAGGGACTTGTTTCCGGGTAACTCATCAACATAGACGAGGGAAGTGACAAAAAGGATGAAGGTGTCCCAAAGGAAGTGATGCTGTTTCTCTGGGGTATTTCCTAAGCCACTATCTTAGCCTTCTATCAGATGGTTTAGTTAATATGTTGATGTCCAGAATTTCAGAAGGTATTCATCGAGCTGCTTCTGCACATATGAAAATAGTGGGACCACTGTCCCTTTCCAGTTTAGTTCTCTTAGAAACTGTTAGTCACAAATTTTGCAGGCAGTTTATTAGTTATCTATTGCTGCATAACAAATTTAGTGGCTTAATTTAGTGGCTTAAAACAACAAATATTTATTATCTCACACCATTTCTGCAAGTCAGGTGCAGGGTGTTTCCAGCTCAGGGTCTCTCCTGAGGTTGCACTTCAGCTCTCAGCTGGGCTGCTGACAACTGAAGGCTTGGCCAAGGCTAGAGGATCTGCTTCCCGGATGGCCCACTCACATGGTTCTTGGCAGAGGCCTCAATTCCTTGCCATGTGGGCCTTTCAACATAGCAACTGGCTTCCCTCAGGGCAAGCAGTCCAAGAGAGTCAGAAGCCATGGTGTCTGTCCTTTATAGCATTACCTCAGAAGTTACATGCCGTCACTTCTGCCCCATTCTGCAGAGGCAATCCTGATACAACATGGTAGGGGACTATAGAAGGATGTGAACATGAGAGGGCAGGATCACTGAGGGTGACAAATCACCCAGGAGATGACAGTGGCGGTAGGACCCCATGTGTGTGTGTCTGTGTATCTGTGAGGTTCTTTGCACTCATCTGTACTTTTCTAGATGTTTTTCTGCAGTTTTCTCTCATTTTTTGACTCTCTTTCCTTGTATCCTGGCTTTCTTCTTTATAGTTTAAAAAATGGGTCACATTTTTAGAGTTGAGTGTATTTTAAGCAAGTTCAGGTTCCAGGTTTGGTGAGTTTTGCTTATTTTTGTTCTTCTCCCGGTGTGAGAGTTGCAGGCTTTGTAAGAAATTGAAAGGGGAATTCTGCTTTTGAACTTGTGGGGAGGGGTACTGACATGTCACTGCTGGCAAAAGGCATACATGAGGATGGAGGGAGGAATCATTTGTCCTAGTCACAGGATGGGAGGCCCCATGCTCCCTACCTTCTGCTCTTAGAGGTCCTCTAAGGGACTGTTTTGGTTGGACTAGTAAACAGATCTTACTGCCTGACACAGTACAGCAGCCCATGTTTTCTATTATCTGAAACTAAGGTCATCCAGTATACATTTAAGCAAATATTTAAAATGGGAGGCTATGGTCCCTAGTCATCTATAACCTGCCTCTACTGATGATCTGTATATTTCAGACACTATCCAGATGCCTAGCCCTGAATATGACTGAAGGTCAAGTTCAGAAGCAGGAAAGCCAGGTAGGAGGCCAATGCAACAATTCATGTACAAAATGATGGTGGTGGCTGGGGTCATATTAGTGGAGACAGATGTGGTCAAAATCTTGATATATTTTAGAGTACAGCGGATAGGATTTTCTGACAGTGCGTGAGAGGTGTGAGAGAAAGAGAGGAGTCAAAAAAATGGCTGTTTTGGGCCTGATAAATTGGGCAGATGGAATTAATTATCACTATTCTGAGGAAAAATCAAGAGGAACAGGTTGATGGGAAAACACCAGATCTTGTGCTGGCTATAGAGATTTTAAGATGCCTATTTAACCAACATGCAAGGATGTGCAAATGGCTGGATATTTGAGTTCTGAGTATCAGAGTATGGGTCTGGATAGGAGATCTCACTTTGAAATTTTTAGGGATACAGGTGTTATTTAATACCTTGTGATTTAATAAGATCACTTAAGTAAACAGAGAGACAGAAAAGAGTAAAAGGTCCAAGCACATGCCCTGCTCTAAAGGTTTGATTATCTGCTAAGAATAGGATGGTTATAATTTATCATCTAAATATGAACACTTTTGAGAACAAAAATGAGCACTGCTAATTATTAGGCATAGATAAAGGAGTAGACTGAGACTATCCCTCTCACACCAGTAGGGATGGCCTCCTTGCTGACAGGATGGGAGAACAATGAATGTTGAAATAACATTCATGTATAAAATAAGTATAAAATGAGTTGTCTGGAAGAATGGAAGATTAACTAGACTATAGACAAACAGTATGACTGCTGAATACATGTGGAAATCCTGTAGGTTAGTTGTTCATGAATGTGAAGTGTTAAGAATAAGTATGTTCACCCAAGTCCAGCTATGTTGGGTTTGACCAAATGATAAAGCAAGAATGGAGGGATTCATAATGATTGAGAATCAACTGCACAAGTAAGAAAAGGGGACATCACTTGGTGAGGGGCAGACATGGTCTCAGACATGATCATGACAATCAGCAGTACACACAAGATGAAGAATAAGATCGTTGGAGGAGAGGAGTCAAAGGGAGGAACGAACAGTGTGTGGGACTCATCATCTACATTGATACTGAAATTACCAGTTCTGACATAAGTAGGTTGGAGAGAGTGAGCCAGTAAGCGCAGTTTTGAAAGAATGAGAAATGACCAAAGACCAATTCTGTGCTTGTCAAATTTGTTTACAACTTAACAAACTGACTTTAAAAAAAATCTATTATATCCATGATTCTCTCAATTCAAGGTTTCTCTTTCACTTCCAGTTCTTTACCATACCAGCTGCATCTCTTCCAGCTCCATACCTTTCTGAATGTCCAGCTTAACAACAACACAGAATGAGAAAAGATTCTCTGAAATAGAGCATGGTATTTTCTACATTTGTAACTTTCCTGCTGCCTTCAAATGTCTGGTGAAAGTAGGGCAGTTTGTCCTTCATGTACCTTGTGGTCACGACTTTTCCATATCTAAGGAGGTGGGAGTGGGCCACTGGATTTCAAGAGATTCGTTGGAAGATTTTCCTTGTGAATACATACTTTTCATAGGTTTGAGACTAAAGACTCATCATGAATATCATCGGCCCCTGTCGACCTCTCTAGATCTCTTGGGTCTAGACAATCTCATATTGATCAACATCAAAACACACCACTGTACTTGAATTATATTTGTTACTCACCATTCAATGAATAGAGTAAGAACATATCTAATTAAGCACAAATAGAAGAGAAGGGACAGTTCTTACAAAATAGTTCCAATAAATAAAGGTAAAGGAATGAGGGGAAGGCAAAATCACCACTGGGCAAACAAAGATCCACCAATGGACACTAACTGAAATCAGTGGGCAAAAGTTTGAAAAACACTATATGCATAGTCTCAAAATATATCCCCACAAGAAAAGTATCCCTTACAAAGGGAAAAATAGTAACTTTACAGTGGAAAAACCCAGAAAACACCACCTTAACTGAGTGAACAAAATTAATACCACCAGTAATAAAACATATAGACATCAATGATACATTGAGAAAAACACATTACTTCTGTGGTATTCTTGCCAAAAATGCATAATCCCAATCTAATTATGAGAAAATATTAGACAAACTCAAATTGAGAAACATTCTATAAAATAAGTGACCAGTACTCATCAAAAGTGTAAAGGTCTTGAAAAACAAGACTGAGGAAGTGTCACAGATTAGAAGAGACTAAAACAAAACAACTAAATGCAATGTGGGATCCTGGATCAGAAAAAGGAAATTAAGGGGAAAAGATGGGTTGTGAATAAAGTTTAATTAATGTATGGTACCAATGTTAATTTGCTGGTTTCTCTTGTTCCATAAATTGTTAACATTAGGGGAGGCTGAGTGAAAGGTATACATGAACTCTCTATACCAGTTTTTCAACTTTTCTGTAAGTTTAAAATTATTTCACTCAACATCACTAATCATTAGGGAAATGCAAATCAAAACCACAATTACATACCACTTCAAATCCATTAGGATGGCTATCATTAAAAAAAAAAAAAAAAACAGAAAATAACAAGTATTGGTGAGGATGTGGAGAAATTAGAACCCTGGTGCCTTGCTGTAATACAGTACAGCCACTATGGAAGACAGTAGTTTTTCCACTATGGAAAAAAGCGGTTCCCCCCAAAATTAAAAACAGAACTACCCTATGATCCAGCAATACTACTTCTGGGCATATACCCAAAAGGATTGAAAACAAGCACTCAAACAGGTATTTGTACACTAATGTTCACAGCAGTATTAACAACAAAAAGTGGAAGCAACCCAAGTGTTTATCAACGGATGAATCAACAAAATGGGGTACATACATACAACAGAATATTCAACATTAAAAAGCAAGGAAATTTTGATACATGCTACAACATGGATGAACCTTGAGGACATTATGCTAAGTGAAATAAGCCAGTCACATAAGGACAAATACTGTCTGACTCCACTTACGAGGTGCCTAGAATAGGCAAATTCATAGAAACTAAGTAGATTGGTGGTTGCCAGGGACTGGGAGGAAGGGGAAGTGGGGAGTTGTCTAACGGGTGTGGAGTTTCACTTCTGGGGGATGAAAGACTTCTAGAGATTGGTTGCACAACAATATGAATGTACTTAAAACTTCTGAACTATACATCTAAAAATGGTTGAGATGGTAAATTTTATGGTATATGTATTTTATCACAATTAAAAGTTATGGAGATAAATGGTGGTGATAGTTGCATAACAATGTACATGTAAATGCCACTGAACTGTATGCTTAATGGTTAAAATGGGAAACATTACAATATATATATTTTACTACAATGAAAGAAAATAACTTTTTTAAAAAAGTAAAATAATTCAGACTATAAAATTTTAAAGGAAAACGTAAACTCCAGGAGCCCTCAATATATATGTGAACCTAGAAATGTTTAAAAGTTGGGTTGTGTATATCCAAGAGATTTGAGACACACAAAATAAAGACAATACTAGAAAAAGAAAATATATTTCCAAACTCTAGGTTTTCAGAGTCACATTACAGAACAGAGTATGGATCAATCCACCTAACAGGCTGACTGCTTTTTCAATTGTTTATTGTCTATATACTCCATAACTCTCCATGCCTGGTTTCAAAAACATCAAGAGGGGCCGGCCCGTGGTCAAGTAGTTAAGTTGGTGCACTCCACTTTGTCAGCCCAGGGTTTCACGGGTTCGAATCCTGGGCGCAGACATGGCACCACTCATCAAGCCATGCTGAGGCGGCGTCACACGTGCCACAACTAGAAGGACCCACAACTAAAAATACACAACTATGTACTGGGGGGCTTTGGTGAGAAAAAGGAAAAATAAAATCTTAAAAAAAAAGTCTAGAGATATCAAATTTTTTATTTTTTTCAGATTCCTCACTCAGTATGCATTAAAAACTGTGGTCCTACTTGAGGGTATTATGTGAAGTGAAATAAGCCAGACAGAGAAAGACAAACACTGTATGATTTCACTCAGATGTGGAAGATAAACAAACACATGGACAAACAGAACAGACTAGTGGTTACCAGAGGGGAAGGGAGTTGCGGGGGAAGTGGTTTTAAGGGGTAAAAGAGCACATATATATGGTGACTGACGAACAATAATGCACAACTGAAATTTCACAATGTTGTAAATTATCATGACCTCAATAAAATAAAAATTTTTTTTAAAAACAAAAAGAAAAAATTGTGGTCCTAGATTCAGTAAAATTCCCCTGGGGAGAAAGGCTGACCTCTGCTTCGATTGCTCCCCATAGCCAAAGATGGAGATTTCCAATGAGACTGTTTGCAAATACTCTTCCTCCTTACCGTTAGACATTCCTGGTCATTAAAACCAAAAAGGGAAACTAGCAAGAAAAGGACACCAGGGTAAAACTTAATCCATACATTCATTCAATAACTAATTATCGCACTCAATAATACCTCTTTCTCCTCTGTGAAATATTCCTTCCTCCTTGACCTGACTGACTGGCTTTCATCATTTTAGACACAGCAGTGCTGTCCAATAGAAATATAATGAGAGCCATATATGTAATTTAAAATTTTGTAGTGGCCACATTAAAAAATAACAAGAAACAGCTGAAATTAAAATAACATATTTTATTTAAAACATACTCAAAATATTAGCATTTCAACATGTAAACAATATAAAAATTTTTGAGGTACTTTTCATTCTTTATTGCAGAAAGCTTTCTATCTCTGATATTTATTTCACACACTTTCATCACTTCAGTTTTACAAGTCACAAACTCTTTGTACCTCGGTTTCTTAATCTGTAAAATGGGAATACTAATATCCATTTTATCAGGCTGATACAGGGTTTAGATAATATATGCAAATTACTCGCAGCAATGCATACCCAGTAGTATATGGTCATAAATAAGTTTACCCCTTCTTCCATTAATCTCCACAACTACTGTGAGTGAAAAACAAAATTGCTATTATGTCTTACCTACAAATGAAACTGAAATGCAAGAACAACTGACACACTTGTCCCTATTAAAATAGTGAGGAAGGACGGAACCCAGCTACTCTGCTCCCAGCCCCATCTGGTCACTCGTTTACATCCATACACTACAGCTTCTAGGGATGAAGCAAGAAACAAAGCTCTTGCTCTCATGGAGCTTTTTTTTTTTTTTTTTTTTGAGGAAGATTAGCCCTGAGCTAACATCTGCCACCAATCTGCCTCTTTTTTTGCTGAGGAAGACTGGCCCTGAGCTAACATCCGTGCCCAGGTTCCTCTACTTTATATGTGGGATGCCTGCTACAGCATGGCTTGCCAAGTGGTGCCATGTCCGCACCGGGGATCTGAACCTACGAACCCCAGGCTGCCGAAGCAGAAGGTGCGCACTTAACCGCTGCACCACCGGGCCAGCCCCGGAGCTGCTGTTTTAATGGGAAGAAAATAATAAATATGTCATGCGGTAGTGAAGCAAAATAAAGCAGACTATTGGGATGAAGACTGATGTAGAGTGAGAGTGTTGGGGCATATTATGTAGGACTCAGAGGAAAGCCTCTGTGATAAAAGTCATATTTGAGCAAAGAGGTGAAGGCAGGAAGGGAGTAAGGCATGTTGGTACCTGGAAGAAGATCATAGCAAGTATGATTGGTATGATCTAGAGACAGTAAGGAGGCTAGCTGGGCTGCAGGAATGTGAGATAGGAAGAAGAGATCAGACAGCAGGCTTGGGAAGCAGATCCTACAGTGCCCCGTGGTCCCTCGTACTTACCACACTGCTGTCCGGCTCCTCAGAGAGCCAGTGTAGTTTTTATTTTGTGACGCCGGAATTCCTTTCTAGTACTCCTCTTCTCTACCAGCCTACCATTAATTAGTAGGCTTTGTAAATGCTCCAATAATAAAATGATGTAAAATTTGCAATCGACAATGCTCCTCCAAATAGACTGCTTGTAAGAGCATCACAGCACAGGTGCTGTCAATCACGTTTCATGAATAAGGACATAGTTGAAGCCCTTTTTTTTTGTACTAAGTCTTCAATATCTGCTGTGTATATTACACTTAGGAGTATCTCAATTCAGATGCTAAATTTTCATCAGAAATATTTGATCTGTACTTAGATTTCACAAAATTTACTATTGAAAAAAAATATTCACATCCCAAGTTATTCCAGGCACACTTAAAGAGTTTTCCAATAACTGAATTGAGTATCTGTATTTAAACTTACATTAAAATTAAAAGGAAAAATTCAGTTCCTTAGTCTCACTAGCCATCTTTCAAGTGCTCAACAGTCACATGTAGCTTCATATTGGACAAAGCAGTTTTAGACACACATTACCTTTTCAAGGAATACCTTTGTGAGCATTCTAATCTGTTTCCATAAGATTTGTATTTATCTGTTCATTATACTTAACATATCACATTAGAAGTGTGTGAGGGTTTTTGTTTTCTCTGTTGAGAAAGACTGTCCCTGAGCTAACATCTGTGCCAATCTTCCTCTATTTTGTATGTGGGATGCTGGCACAGCATGGTTTGATGAGCGGTGTGTAGGTCCGCACCCAGGATCCAAACCTGCAAACTCCAGGCCACTGACATGAAGTGCACGAACTTAACCACTACACTACTGGGCCGGCCCCCAAGGGTTTCTGTATCTTTTCTTGGAATCAAACTATGGGACATTAAAGGCATCACTCTTATTCACCTCCCCGTCTCCAGAACCTGGTACCATTCCTGACCAAGAGTGGCCTGGGCAAGTTGTTACATTTAGTAAATAGATGAGTAGTGTAGTGGGTTTAATAGTGGCCTCCCAAAAAGATATGTCCAAGTCCTAACCCCCAGAACCTGTGAAGGTGACCATATTTAAAATAAGGGTCTTGGGGCTGGCCCCGTGGCCGAGTGGTTAAGTTCGCGCGCTCCGCTGCAGGCGGCCCAGTGTTTCGTTGGTTCGAATCCTGGGCGCGGACATGGCACTGCTCATGAAACCACGCTGAGGCAGCATCCCACATGCCACAACTAGAAGGACCCACAACGAAGAATATACAACTATGTACTGGGGGGCTTTGGGGAGAAAAAGGAAAAAATAAAAAATCTTAAAAAAATAAAATAAAATAAAATAAAATAAAATAAGGGTCTTTTCAGATGTAATTAAAGTAAGGATCTTGAGATGAGATCATCCTAGATTAGGGTGGGCCCTAAGTTCAATGACAGGTGTCTTTATGAGACAGAAAAAGAGAAGACAGACAGAGATACACAGAGAAAAAGGCCATGTGAAGACGGTGGCAGGGAATGAAGGGCAGCCACAAGCTATGGAACACCAAGGATTGCCAGCAGCCACCAGAAGCCAGGAGAGAGGACTGGAACAGATTCCCTCTCAGAACCTCCAGAAGGAGCCAACTCTACTGACACCTTGATGTCAGACTTCTGGCTTCTAGACCTGTGAGAGAATAAATTTTCTTTTTAGTCACCAGGTTTGGCTTAAAACCTGAAACAGAATTTATTAACAGAATCAGCAGGAAAAGGAACAAGTTTCCAATATCCAGAGACTCTCTTGAGAAAAAGTCTTCTAAAACATTTGCTTCCTACCCCTTTCTTTACCATCACTTTTGTCACGCAAATCCCCCATAAACCACTACTGCAAGACACATCTACAAGCTGTGTAGCCTTAAGTTACTAACCTTCTATTTGCCTGTTTCCTCATTTGTAAAACAGTGGTGGTGATATTACTGATGTTACACTCACCACAAGGGAGGTATTCTTAGACTATATTTCAATTGCTGTTACTTCAACATGGTCCTAAGGGGTTTAACCAATAAATCATTTTACAGTTTTATACCTTGATCTGTGATCCATTCTGAGTTAACATACAAGGTATGAGGTTTCAGCTGGGCCTCTTTTATTTGCATATGGGTATCAGCACTTATTTGTTATTCCAACACTTATTTGTTAACGACTATCCTTTTTCCACTGAATTCCTACAATTTTATCAAAATTCAATTGGCCATATTTGTGTCAATTTCTGAATTCTAGCCTGTTCCACTAATCTATCCTTTCACCAGTACCATGCTAGACTGATTCCTATACCTTTACAGTAAGTCTTTTTTTTTAAAGATTGGCACCTGAGCTAACATCTGTTGCTAATCTTTTTCCTCTTCTCCCCAAAGGCCCCAGTACACAGTTGTACGTTCTAGTTGCAGGTCCTTCTAGTTGTGCTATGTGGGCGGCCGCCTCAGCATGGCCTGATGAGTGGTTCTAGGTCCGCGCCCAGGATCCAAACCAGCAAAACCCTGGGCTGCAGAAGCGGAGCACGGGAACTAAACCACTCAGCCACGGGGCTGGCCCCTACAGTAAGTCTTAACATTCAGTAGTGTGATTCTGCCATCTTTATTCTTCTTTTTCAAAACAGTTTTGGCTATTCAGTTCTTTCTTTCATTATATACTGCTTCTCTTTATCTCTGGTAATTTTCATTGTTCAGAAGTCTACTTCATCTGATATCAATACAGCCACTTCAGGCTTCTTTTGTTTACTGTTTGCACGTTATATCCTTTTCCTTCTCTTTATCTTTAAAATGATCTATATAGACTTTCTTATAGATATTGAGTCTTTTCTTAAATACATCTAACAATCTCTGTCATTTAATTGGTATGCTTATGCCATTTATGTTTCATGCCAAAAAGAGTTAACATAGCAGGCCTGAGCCTACTGTCCTTAGAAAGGCCTGCTTACAAGGCTGGCCCTTGGCTGGCACCTGAGAACGGGCCTGATAAACAGCTGCCCACACTCATTTAAACTTTCCCTAAATGATAAGAGTGGCTTACTGTGCCTAAATCAACAAACAATGTGGTATATGCTGAACACCTGCTTTCCTTCTGGGCATCTGGAATTTCAGTGACTGCCATCAGTCACACAGAAACTCTGTGCCTCCATAACGGACCCCCGAGAAAGACCCAGGACTCCTAGTCTCTGGTGAGCTTCCCTGGTAGAGAACACTTCACACAAGTTGTTGCAACTTGTTGCTGGGGGAATTAGTGCATCCTGTGTGATTCCACTAAGAGAGACTCTGGGAAGCTCACGTCTGGCTTCCTCTGGACTTCACCCCACGCATCTTTTTTCCCTTTGCATCCTTATGCTGTAATAAATCTTGGCCACAAGTATGTCTATATCCTGAGTCCTGTGAGCTTTTCTGTAAAAAATAATTTATTTTAATTTGATAACAAAAATTTTAGTTAAATGTTTCACTTAGCAAAACACACCTAAAATGAACAGTAAAAAGAGAGCTTTAAATTAAGGCTTCACAATTTCATATAATCACAAAGACCAGAACCTTACAGTATTAGTATTATGTTTCAATTTTCAAATATAATTGCAAAATCTTAACTTACCTTAAAGGATTATAAACGAAAAAAAGAATAAAATGAAAAAAATCAATTTTTTTTAAAATTATGGATCTAACAACTTTAAACTAATTTTTCAAAAGCACATTTCTCGAATGTGTTTAGAACAACATGGTATAAAAGTTGTATTTCACATAACTGAAATTTCTTCAGTATATACATATAGTGCTAAGGTATTCTACTACAATATAAATTGAAATAAGCTAACAATGCAAGAAGTACTTTGAGGCATTACAAAACACTGAAAAGAAAATTTTTTTTAAGTACTGATTTCCCAAGTTCATGGCACGAATGTGCTACACAGCTTCCACTTCTGTAATAGCAGCAGTTCATTGTTCCTGGGTTCCCTATATAAGGTTAGACTGAAATCAGTGGAATTTTCCTATAAAACTAGCTGTATCAACTTGAGCTGTCTTGACTAATACTTTATGTGTCACTATGCTTCAATATCCACCTGCTTCAGTTCTATGGGACTTGAATACTTCAATATATCTGTGTCCCATGGTTCCTCCGTCTTTTTTCAGGGCCATTTGATATAATCTTCCCATTAAAGTTAACAAAAGATGAAATGATCACCTGATGCCCATCTTCAATTTTGGAAATTCTGCACATCTCAGCAGACAGCACCAGGGTGAGCTGGTCATCAATCCTCCATTGCCTTAAGGACCAAGCATCAGGGACACTTGACAGGGCAGGCATCAAACTAGCTTGGCTACAACATTTTATGGCTGAAAACAAAGCAAAAACAACATAATTTTTCATTTAATATATAAAACAAGGATATGTAATAAGCATCACTTTCCCCACAGTTATAGAGGAGGAAGGTAATAATGACTGAAATTATATAGAGAGACTTAAGAATACCAAATGTGTTTTAAAAGTGAGATTTAACCCCAAGTCTCTCTGATTCCAAAGCTTGTACAAATACCCTCATCCCACCTACAAGCATTATCTAATACTACTAATAGAGTGTGCACAATTGAACTATTACTAACAGTGTGCACAATTAAACAAAATCAAAACGGCACTCAGAACACATATTGCAGTAGGCCCTCTGACCAAAAAACCTAGAAAAATGACAAAAGATATTTCAAAAATATAAATGGGTACCATTGCTGGGAAATGAGAAGGGTCACCCTCAGTGGACATGGAATTTTGAGTAATTCAGTAAAGATGGAATGACCACAGAGTTAGATCCATGATCCCGAACCTATAGGACACGACAGGTGGAAAAGATGCAAGAAGCTCCAGGAACAGTCCGAGTTCTGGGCTCCCTTCTCCTTGTGTTCAGAGGGCTGGAAAGCAGCTGTGGGTCCACTCCTAGGCTGGCACAGTGAGTGTGACCAGTGAGGCAGTAAAGTGTCCTTGGTGTCTGGCAGGAGCCAGGATAATTTTGGAACCCCACATCATTATCATCTCCTGGCACCCATAACCCACACCACATCCCATCCTATTACCCATAAAGGGTGTAGATAAACAGAGTACTTAGAGTCAGGCCAGCAGAGACTCTCACACAACATATGAGGATAACCAACACCCCAAAGAGCATCACCCAACTGAAAAAACAAAGGTTAACTGAAGAAAACTAAGCCAATACAGCAAATAGGAGATTTTGAAAGATGTATGCCTAATATATGCAGAGAAATATGAGAGATTAGGACAACCTGTAAAAGAAGAAATATCCTTAGTGAAAAAGAACAATTCGTCTTGGATATTAAAAAGTGTCAAAATCTGAAAAAGAAAATGCTTACAATATTAAGGAAGTAGGAGAACAGAGGAAAATTTGTAGAGTGAAATGGTGAACTGGAAGACCTAGTCAATGATCTCAAATGTGGAGCAAAAGAAAAAAGTGTGAGCTTTAGTATTGGGAGTTTAGTATTTAGTATTGGTTATAATTTCTAATATAATTTCTAGTAACCAACTGAATGTTCTAGAAGGAGAAAAAAGAGAATAAATTGGGGGTAATACTCCAAGAATAGTAAGATAATTTCTCCAAATTGGAGGAAAATATGAGTCCATATATTTTATGTATTACTATATGACTAAAGAAGGAGGATAAATATGATTCAGATGCCTTGAACATACTGGGAATACAAATATTGTCAAGTTAAGGCACAGGTGCCTTATAATGTCATGATAAAATTTGGTAATTTGATTATAAGGAACTCCTCTGTAATAGTCTTAGTTCTAATAACCTCTTACATTTAACCAATAATACTGGTTTACTTGTTTGTGATAGGAGGCATATTTACATGGAGTGTGACTAATGATGGAAGCTGGAATTCACCTTGACAATCAAACCTTCTAATTTTTAACTCCTGTCTATGGCTTTAATAATTGTTATGATTAACAGAACCAGCAAAATAACTGCTCTAATGCCTTGTGGTCATAAGCAACCATCTGCTTTATCCTTATAACAAATTTTGGTTAAAATAAAAAATGAAGAATATATCACAATTTTTTAAACCACCCTTAGAAAATCAAAATTTTTGACAGTTCTAGAAAGGAAGCAGAATCACATCAGCAACAATGTTTGCAAGAATACAAGACAGCAGAGAGTTCCACACACTAAGGGAATATAATTTTTATCCTAAAATTCTCAATTAGAAAATAAATTAACCAATAAGGCCTAAATGCAGATTTATTTTGATCCATGAATACTATTTTTAAGAATTATTAGAGGATATAATCTATCAAAATAAAAAACTGATTGTAAAAGGAAAATATGATGCAAATAAACAATAGTTATAGAAGAAAAGTATACAACGTATTGCTAAGTCTAAATTAATATAGATTTTTAAAAATAAAATAAAATTCTAAAATTAAGATTGTAAATAATTTCCATATGGGATATACTGAATAGCAGGAGGCAGGATATGTGCATGCATAAACTATGAGCTAGCAATCCTGCTTGTAAGTGAAATGTGGGAAGGCACATTATAGTGGTAGATGAGCAGGCATCAGTAAGCAGCAGTCTGAATGGAATAACTATCACATACCAACATGTTTAGATGTGAAAATATTGTGCTGGGGGACAAATGAACAAATTCACCAGCAGGTTAGTTATGTGCATTGCAAATACATGCTCAGAAAACAAGTTATATACATAATTTGTATGTATATATATGCATATAATACATATATATACATAATATGTATATACAAATTATATACATAAATTCACATACAAATAAAAGGACATACATAATACAAATTAGAATTGTTGCCATGAGGTCAGAGAACGGAAATAGGAAATGGGGATTAAATGGAATAAACACGAGGCCGGCCCAGTGGTACAGTGGTTAAGTTCACATGTTCTGCTTCGGCGGCCCAGGGTTCGCCAGTTTGGATCCTGGGTGCAGACATGGCACCACTTGTCAAGCCATGCTGTGATAGGCATCCCACATATAAAGTAGAGGAAGATGGGCACAGATGTTAGCTCAGGGCCAGTCTTCCTCAGCAAAAAGAGGGGCATTGGCAGCAGATGTTAGCTCAGGGCTAATCTTTCTCAAAAAAAAAAAAAAATCAAAAAAATAAAATTTAAAAAAAGGGAATAAATGCATAAATATAACAAAATGGACCACAGAGTGTTATAAAACTAAGAAAAAAATATTCATTCACCATTCTGTACTCCAGTCCAAATTTTAAAACAGATAAATAACAAAAAGATTTACGTAAAAAATAAAAACAAAATACAGAGGACTTCCACTCCTAGGCAAGATGGAGTAAGTATGAGGGACCAGATTAACCTTCCCACCTAAAATGATCAAAAAAATTGACAAAACATAGGGAAAACAATTTTCCAAGACAATGGACATCAAACAACAAAGGAGAGAAAGAAAACAAATGAGATGAGCCCTAAAATTTTTTTCTTTTTCCTCCCCAAAGCCTCAGTACATGTTGTATATACTAGTTGTAAGTCGTTCCAGTTCTTCTATTAGAGCTGCTACCACAGCATGGCAACTGACCCATGGGTGGTGTGGTTCTATGACCAGGAAGCAAACCCGGGCCGCCAAAGTGCTGAGCACCAACCTTTAACCACTAGGCTATGAGGGCTGAAATGAGTCCTACAATTGCCCCAACTTACTGCCTTGAGAAGTTTTTAGACTGTGTTGCTAGGAGAAAAAACTGAGGCAGAGTCTGGTGGACCCCCTCAGTTGAAGAGAGAGATCTGAGAGTCCAGGGAGACCAAGGCAGCTAGCGTTCACAGAACAGACTACCAGAGATGAGAGAGCTACAAGGAGAGAAAACTCCAGAGATCTGCAGAGGTTCCCCCTTGAGCAACTGGCAGAGCGCTGATCAGCATGTCTATGTAAGGAAACTACCCAGGTCTGGGGAAAGAACCATTCAAAAGCATTTGAGGGAACAGTGACTAGTGCTCACCCAGGGCCTTGAATAGTGCCTGTCCCAAGGTAGCAGACAGGAAAACTTCATAATTCATGGCCCATTGGGTAGAGTACTCAGGAAGATCTTGCCTCAGTAGTAGGGAATAACTAACGCTAGACTGAGCCCTGCCTTGGACCTGCCTAACAAATCTCACAAAAATGAATACCAAAAACAATCAAACTGTTTTCAAGTAACTTAACTATATCCCAGAATAAAGCTCAAAAAGATTTACAGGAATACAAAATATCCAGCACTCAGCAAAGTAAAATTCACAGTGCCTAATATCCAATAAAAGATTACCAAGCACGAAAACAGGCAAGAAAATATGATCTATAACGGAGAGAATAATGAATGAATTGAAACTGACTCACAACTGACACAGATCTAAGAATTAGCAGAAAAGGACTTAAGCAGAATTACTATAACTGTACTCTATGTGTTCAAAAAGTTAAGTTCAGGCATGAAAGATATAAAAACACCAAGTCAAACTTTTAGAAATAAAAACTATAATGTCTGAGATGAAAAATACATTAGATGGAATGAAGAACAGATCAGACATTGCAGAAGAAAAGATTAGTGAACTTAAAGACAATGAAGTTCATTTCTCAACCCGCAAAATGGAAAGAACATCTGTGAGCTGTGCGATGACTTTAAGCAGACTAATAGATAGACAACTGGAGGAGGGGACAGAAAAAACATCTGAAGAAATGATGGCCTAAAACTTTCCACACTTACAAAGAACTACAAACCTACAGTTCTAAGAAGCTCAACAAACCCTAAACAAAAGAAACATGAAGAAAACTATACCAAAGAATACCATAATCAAATTGTTCAAGACAAATGATTAAAAAAAAGGTTGGGGCCGGCCCCATGGCTGAGTGGTTAAGTTGGCGCACTCTACTTTGGCGGCCAAGGGTTTCACTTGTTAGGATCCTGGGCCGGGACATGGCACCGCTCACCAGGCCATGCTGAGGCAGCATCCCACATAACACAACCAGCGGCACTCACAACTAGAATCTACAACTAAGTACTGGGGGGCTTTGGGGAGAAGAAGAAGGGAAAAAAAAAGATTGGGAACAGATGTTAGCTCGGATGCCAATCTTTAAAAAAAAAATTAGGGGCTGGCCTGGTGGCACAGTGGTTAAGTGCACACATTCCGCTTTGGCGGCCCAGGGTTTGCCGGTTTGGATTCTGGGTACAGACATGGCACCTCTTGGCAAGCCATGCTGTGGCAGGCGTCCCACATAATAAAGTGGAGGAAGATGGGCACGAATGTTAGCTCAGGGCCAGTCTTCCTCAGCAAAAAGAGGAGGATTGGCGGCAGATGTTAGCTCAGGGCTAATCTTCCTCAAAAACAAAAAAATTAAATCAGTCAGAAAAAACTAACATGTTAAAGAACATACATAAAGACGACATCAGATTTCTCACTGGAAACAATCCAAAAGAGAAAACAGTAGAGTGACAACTTTAAAGTACTGAAAGAAAAAACTGTCTAATTCTAGAGATAGCAAAAATATCTTTCAAAAGTGAAGGCAAAGCTCCAGTTCAGGATAAGATGAAGTAAATACTACTTCATATCTACTAAGCACAGATAAATATCCTGAACATTATATAAATAAACATAACAAAACAAAGGTGGAAAGAAAATGGGAGACCAAGACGGGATCTCGGAATCCAGGAAATTACATGTTGAGTTCCCTGGGTTTTCTTTTTGCCTTATATATTCCAGACTGAGTGTTAGAGAAGCCAGCAATCTGAAAATGTCAATAGGTACAGATTTTTAAAAGCCTAAGAGAAGCCTGCTCTTTCGAGCCAAAGGATGAGGAAAGGGGCAACCCTGCAAGACAAAAAAACCTTTAGACAATAACCACCCTACTCTGGCCAAACTCCACAGAAAAAAAGTGTGACGCCATCCCCACCCATATTATTAGCCTTATTAGCAAAGCCTAATAAGAAGCGCAGCCTCACCAGGCTGCAACACAGCACATCTCACCCTCCCGGCCAAGGTGCTGTCATTTAAGGTCCAGTAAGAAACCTGACAGCTACCCCAGTCCACTAGAATGAGGCACCCTCCCATTCCCCATTCCCAGACTGTCAACAGAGGCCAAGAAGAGAAACTGGACTTCCACCCTACCTGGCAGTAATAAAATAGCACATTCCTTTCCCTTGCCAGTGTGGCGTCAGAGAAGACCTGCTAAAAACAGATTTAAGTAAGTCTCATGAAATTGCTCAAAATGTCCAGGATCCAATTAAAAAAAATCACCACACCAAGAACCAGGAAAATACCCACTTGAATGAGAAAAGAAAACCAAAAAGACATCAACACCAACGTCTGGAATACCTGACAAGGATTTTAAAGCAGCCCTCACAAAAATGCTTCAATGAGCAATTAAGAACGTGTTTGAAACAACTGAAAAAGTACAACACAGCAAAGAAAAAGAAGATTTAAAGAACCAAGTAGAAATTCTAGAACTAAAAAATTTAATCACCAAAATAAAAAACTCACTAGATGAGCTCAAAAGCAGAGTAGAACCAATTGAGGGGTAAAAAAATCAGGGAACTTGAACACAGAACAATAAATACTACTCGATCTGAATGACAGAGAGAAAATAGAGCAACAAAAACAAACAGAGCCTCAGGAACCTGTGGGACTGTAGCAAAAGACCTAACATTCATGTCATGGGAGTTCCAGAAGGGAAGGAAAAAGAATGTGGGGCTGGAAAGTATCCAAAGAAATAGTGACTGAAAATATTCCAATTTTGGCAAAACAACCTCAAAGAGTAACACGGGAAAACTATAAAGAACTCTACTCACATAAATTTGGCAACTTAGATGAAATGTACTAATTCCTCAAAAAGCTACTACCACAGCTCACCCAACCCAAATAATTTGAATAGCCCTATAATTATTAAAGAAATTGAATTTGTAATTTAAAACTCTCCCCAAAATCTCCAGACTCAGATGGTTTCACTGGAAAGCTATACCAAATATTTAAAGGAGAACTAAAACCAACTTTAAACAATCTCTTTCAGAAAACAGAAGAGGAGGAAACACTTCTCCGGGTCATTTAATGAGGTCAGTATTATACCCTGACACAAAACCCAAAGACATGGGAAAAACAAAGAAAAACTAGACCAATATCCCTCATAAATACAGATGCTAAATCCTTCAGAAAATATTATCAAATAGAATTCAGTAATATAGAAAAACAATTATACACCACGACCAAGTAGAGTTTGGAATATGCAAGCCTGGTTCAACATTTGAAAATCAATGTAATGCAGCACGTCATCAGGTTAAAGAGGAATTATATGATCATATGAACTGACACAAAAAAATTTGACAAAATGCAACGTCCCATTCATGATAAAAACTCTCAGCAAGTTGGAAATGGAGGGGAACCACTTCAACTTGATAAAGAGCATCTATAAAAACTACAGCTAACACACATAATGGAGAAAAACTGCATGCTCCTCCCTAAGACTAGGAAGAAGGCAAGGACGTCCACTTCACCACTCTAATTCCACATCGTATTGTAAGTCCTACTCAGTGAAGAAAGACAAGAAAAGGAAATAAAAGGCATATGGATTGGAACAGAAGACGTACAACTAACTACCTCTACCTGCAAATGGCACGGTGTGCCACATAAAAAAACCCAAGAAACGTACAAAAAAATTCCTCGAACTAATAAGTTAAGCACATAAGACTAACAAGATCAACATAAAAATCAATTATATTTCTACATACTAGCAATAAAACATGTGGAAATTTAAATTAAAAATATAATACCAGTTATGATAGCTCAAAAAATTAAAATACCTTAGGTATCTAACAAATCTAACAAAACATATGCAGGGCTTGTATACTAAAAATTATAAAATGCTTATGAAAGAAATCCAAGAAGATCTAAGTAAATGAACATATTGTGTTCACAAATTGAAAGACTCACCATAGTAAAGACAGATGTCAATTCCCCTTCAAAATGACACACAGGTTTGACACATTTCCTATCAAAATCCCAGCGATATTTTTGAGAGAAACAGACAAACTTAATGAGGCAAACTTAATTAAGGCAAAGGAACTAGAACAGCCAAACAATTTTGAAAAAGGTGAATAAAGTTGAACTCCTACACAATTTTAGAAATCAGCATAAAGTTACAATGAAGACAGTACAGTTATTGATGAAACAATACACATATAAATCAACAGAACAGACTAAAGAGTCCAGATCTAGACCCACACAAATATGGTCACTTGATTTTTTACAGTGGAGCAAAGGCAATTCAATGGAGAAAATAGTCTCTTTAACAAATGGTGCTGGAACAATTGTATACCCATATTGTATATACATATCACACCTCATTAAAAAACAAAAACAAAAAAACTCAAAATGAATCTTTCATCTATATGTAAATCTAAAAGTGTAAAACTTTTAAAAAAAACAATATAGGTGAAAAATCTTCAAGACCTAGTGTTACACAAAGAGGTCTTAGATGTAACACCAAAAGCAAGATCAATAAAGGAAAAAACTGACAAACTTGGCTTCATCAAAATTAAAAACTTTTGCTCTGCAACACTGTTAAGAGAAGATAAACTACAAACTGGAAGAAAATTTTGTAAATCACACATCTGAACCTATATTTACAAAGTATAAAAAACTGTCAAAACTCAACAGGAAGGAAACAACCCAATTTTTTAAAATGGGAAAACATTTGACCAAATATTTTACAAAGGGATATTGGGATGACAAATAAGCTCATGAAAAGATAATCAACATTATTAGCCATTAGTGAAATGTAAATTAAAGCCAGGATAAAATATGGTATGTACCCCTATAGAATGGCTAAAATAAATATTTTAAAATTTTTAAGTTTCAATTTTCAAGTGCTAGTTGAAGATGCAAAGCAACTGGAATTCTTATAAATGCTAATGGGAATGTAAAGTAGGACAGACACTGGAAAAATGTGGTAATTTCTTATAAAGTGTAATATTTACTCACTATATAATATAGCAATCCCACTGGGGTTAAGGTGGTAAACTGTACAACCATTTTAGAAAGTGTCCTTATATGATGAAGTGGGCAAACCCTATGACTCAGGAATTCGATCCCAGGTATAGAGCCTAAAGTATGTCTGGCAGATGTGCCCTCTGGCCACCACCCGCTGGTTCAAAGCACCACTGTTTATAATATCCCAAACTGAAAACCAATACGTCCTTGAATAGAATAGTGGAGAAAAAAATTATTGCCTGCTTGTTAAATGGGATACTATAAAACAGCTAAAAAATACTATAGCTTTATGCCTGGTCTTGGAATGATCCTTTGAAGACAACAGACAAGGCTGATTAACAAAAGAAAGGCACTGAAGAAAACATAGAGTATAAAACAACTTCTATATAGAATCCAAGTACATGCAAAACTATTCAATACATTTTTTCCTGGGATACATACAATTTTAGTGTAATTATAAAGAAAAGCAAGTAATTGACAAGGCTAAAATTCAAGACAGTGACGGGGAGGGAGCTGTGATGACTGGAACTACAAAAAAGGTCATAAGCGTAGAGTTCTATTAAGTTCTCTTAAGATTAGTGATGGATACACAGATCTTGAGTTGAATAGTATTCTTTACACCTTCGAGATAGGTTTTATAATTTCTCTCTTATATGTCATATCTCTTATTTTTAAAATGGGAAAAGGGGCCAGCCCGGTGGCACAGCGGTTAAGTTCACATGTTCCGCTTCTCGGAGGCCAGGGGTTCGCCAGTTTGGATCCCGGGTGCAGACATGGCACCATTTGGCAAAAGCCATGCTATGGTAGGCATCCCACGTATAAAGTGGAGGAAGATGGACATGGATGTTAGCTCAGGGCCAGTCTTCCTCAAAAAAAAAAGGGAAAAAAATAACTACACACAAAAATCTTGATCAAAAAGAAAATACATGAGCCTGAGACAAAGCCCTGGACCCACCCCTACAACCTGCTGAATTTAGGCTCATTCCAAGATGAGGTGTCAAAAAGCCTGGTGGCATAGTAGTTAGGTTCACCCACTCTGCTTTGGTGGCTTTGGGTTCAGGGGTTTGTCCCAGTATGGACCTACACACGGCTCATCAAGCCACGCTGTGGCGGCATCCCACATGAAAAATAAAGGAAGACTGGCACAGATGTTGGCTCAGTGACAGTCTTCCTTGAGCAAAAAGAGGAGGATTGGCAACAAATGTTAGCTCAAAGTCAATCTTCCTCACCAAAAAAAAAAGGAACCAGTGCAAAATATAGTCAAGGGTACGACTAGAAAAAGGGAAAGAAAAACAAATGGCTGGGCACGTACATGCAGCAGCAAAATGACCAGGAAGCAAAGCAAATCAATGAGGAAATACTTCAGATCTAAGTATTCAAATTCAGTGAGGCTGATGAAGGAAGAGCACAGAGAAGAGATGCAAATACAATAGGAAGAAATTAAACTTCTGAGGAAGTCCAAAGGTTTGAAAATATTTCCGCAGGAAATGGAGAGAAGAGGTTTTGAGTAACAAAGCCTTGTACAAATTTGTGACTTTAAATATGTGAGTGTATTGCCTTAAGAAATAAAAGAAAATAAAACTAAAGTAAAAAGAGCCTCTTTCCCACCACGTCTCAATACCCTTAAAGGGGTTCTTGAAGGCTGGTGCAGATGTCTCATCCTTCCAGGTCCTGGGATTACCACCCGTCCAGGACTCGCCCGACATCCCTGCCCTAAGGGACGGGAGTCCTCAAACTCGGCCCCTTCTGGCTCTCCTTGTCTCGGTCTCCCCAGGTGGGCTGGCGACTCCCCGACTAGAGCTAAGGATCCTCTTGGCTCCCTCCGCAAGGACTCCCCCTGCCCCATCCCAAATCTCGGCCTGTCCGTGCTCACCCCCAGAGAGCTCAGTCCCCAGTCGGTTCCGGGTGCGCGGCCCTCGGCTTCGGACTCGCCGTCCGTCCAGCCCCTCACCTCGGGCTCCGAGCCTCTGCGCTCCCGCTCTTCCTCACACCCGGCGCCTTGGTCGTTTCCCTGAGCACCTAGAGGAGGGTGGAACGCGGGGGACTTGGCATTTGTAGCTGATGCAGTTGAGGCTTGTTTACCATCACCATGGAAACCCCTGGCGGCGCGCCATGAGCGGGGCTCCCGAGGGGCGGAGTCAGGCGCGCGGCAGGCCCGAGTCCACAACTCCCGCTCGTCGTGCGCACGCGGCGCTTCCGGAAGCCCTTGCGTGCCCGGTCGCTACTCGGCCCTCCGCCCCAGCACCCGGGAGCAGCAGCCCCAGGTCCCCGCGGCCCGGCTCTGCTTCCAGGTTCTCGCCAAACCCCTAGCTTCTTCTCCTGGAAGATGCAGCACTGTCCTACTTCCAGGACGAAGCCGGAAAGACGCAAAGACCGCGGCAAGGCGGGGCCTCCGCGGCGGCCGGCCAAAGATGGGGCCGCGAGGGCACCATCGTGACGCACCGGGAGCGGAGCTGGGGATTGGCCGGCGGGCGCAGGGCATGCGGGGCGGGGCGGTGCCGGGAGGGGCGCGGCGGGACTCCGGCGATCCTGGAGGGGAGGGTGTGTTGAGTGCTCCTGAGCCCCTGAAAATACTGACTGCGAGAGGCGCTCAAACGGTGAGCCCAAAGGACGCGTGGATTAAAGACCATCGTTTGAGAAGAAATGAGAGTCGTTTCCTGCCGAGGAAGAAATAGGGAACCGAGAAACCGGAGACAAAAAAGGCGGCTGCGAGGGCAGAGCTTGAGCAGGGGGTGCAGGCTGTGCTCCCAGCTCTTAGGTCGCCTACTCCGCACCGTTAAGTCGCCCCACCTTCCCGTTCCTCCGAAAGCCAGGACTTTGGCCTTGGGCCTGGTCCTCAGGGACAAAGTGCTGCGACAAAGGATGTCACCACCAAGACCTTTACTGCTGGGGAAACTCGAGACGGTTCAAAGTCATTTGGGTTCGTGCTACGTCCAGGCTGTGTTTTTGCTCTAAACAGAACAGGTTGGACTTGCCAGACCTTGGTGAGGAGGAGTTAGGCAGATGTACACAGCCGGAATTAGCTGTATCAGGGACCAAGAATTGTCATATTTCTGTAGCAAAAGCTCCTAAGCAACTTCCTTTTGCTTTCCATCTTAATCATCATCAGGTGCAGCACTGTTATGGCAAAAAGCCTCCCTAAGAGCCGCGGTTCGTAGCTGGCCTGGATTCCCTGATGAACATAAACAATGTCATAGAATATTGACATCAGATGAGGTCTCTGACAGAATGGAAGAAGAAAATAAGACTGATCATGCGTAAACAGATTTAAAAAAAAAGACACTGTGCAACCACAAAAGGATGACCAAACAGCTTTCCGCAGCTAACACGAGTGACTACTGCTTTTCCACTGACAACTCTAGCCCTGCTCCATTCCTCCTACTTTCTAGATTAAGATAATCATTGAATTGCCCCTGCTTTCTAACAGTATCCAATCCAGAACAGACCCATTTCCTTGGACCCTCCCCAAAATCACCTAACACCAGTCCAAATACTATAATAAGCCCGCTTTAGCACTCCTTTCATGAGACGCCCACCCCATGGTTCCCCATGGTGTGAGGTCTTCCACTCTGCAGCAACTAATAACCCTTCATTGCCAGACAATAAGTATGTCCTTGGTAGTCTGACCGGTGGGCACTGCCAGTATGAATAAACTTTGATATTTATACATGAATTATCCGTAACTCATACACCAAAAAAAAAAAACAACACCCTAGAGCCTATACTTTAATGAGAAATCAAACATTGTGAATGGTAAAATGGGACGAGATCTTGGTGTATAAAAAGCTTATATGCTAAGTGCAATGTGGGATTCCGGATGGGCTCCTAGAACAGTACAAGGACATTAATGATAAAATCAGGTTAAAGTCTGTAATTTAAGAGTATTGTGCCAATGTGAATTTCTCAGATTTGACAAATGTGCCATAGTTATATCAGACATTAAGTATAGGAGAAATGGTGAAGAGTATACAGGAGCTCCCTATCTTTGCAACTATTCTGTAGATTTAAAATTACTCCAAAATAAACATTTTTTAAAAAAAGAAACAAAAACCTCGTATGCACAATTTAATCTGAAAGGAGGAGACTTATTTTTGCTTTTGACTGGGGTGGTGGGAATGGTTATTGCATCTTGTGGTGCCCTGGTTTGAGTGGCAGAAATATAGTAACAATCACAGCTCTTCTGCCTCAATTCCAGCCTCTGGCTCTTCCCTTCTCAACATTTCAGGGTTCTTCCCTGGGTCCCCACACACCACCTCAGCCCCTCTGGGCATGTAGCCATCAGTCAGTGAAAGTGATCACACCTGGTCTAGGTCTTGCCCCACTATCTTGTTGTCATGTAGATGAAAGTAAGTCCTGATGGCTTTCAGAGTGGAAATAAGCTGTAATTGGGTAAGAACCACAAAGGTACAGGAGGAGAAGTTGTGTCAAGGCAGCATTGTCAAATCAAAGGAGAAGGAAGCAAGTGCCTCTTTCGACTCCAAACACATTAACACATCTCCTGAGCTTTCCTTGGTGTGGCCTTATCTCACAGCCCCCAGCATTCACCCCAGACTCAGGAGTTAATTGACACTGTAATGGAAGGCATCAGGCTCTGATACACCAACAAAACAAAATAGGATACCCAAGCCTGGACACTAGATAGTCACCAGGGGACTAGATAAAACAGGCCAGCTTTTGGCAGTAACAGTGGATAGAAGTTCATTATGTGGTGGGAGTGGAGGCTGCCTCTATAGCAGTGTGGTCCAATACAAATATAATGTGAGCCACGTAGGTGATTTTAAATTTTTCTAGTAGCCACGTTTACAAAAGTAAAAAGAGATAAAATTTTAATGTTTTTATTTGAGTCAACATATCCAAAATATCATTTCATATGTAATCAATATATAAAATTATCAATGAGATATTTCATATTCCTTTTTCTGTATTAAAACTTTGAAACGATATTTTCCACTTACAGCACATCTCAATACAGGTGCTAAATTTTATGGGAAATACTTAGACGTATATTTAGACTTCATAAAATTTACAGTTGAAAAAGTAGATTCACATATCCATATTGTTCCAAACATACTTAAAAGTTTTCTAATAACTGAATTGAGTATCAGTTTTTAAATTTAAGGTGAGGATGTGGAGAAATTGGAACTCTTGTGTGTTGCTGATAGAAATGTGAAATGGTGCAGCTGCTGTGGAAAACAAAACACTATGGCAGCTCCTCCAAAAATTAAAAAGAACTACCATATGATCTAGCAATTCCATTTTTGGATATATAGCCAAAAGAATTGAAAGCAAGCTCTCAAAGAGATATTTGTACACCAGTTGTTCATAGCAGCATTATTTACAATAATCAAAAGGTGGAAGCAACCCAAGTGTTCATTGACAGTTGAATGAATAAATAAAATGTGGTATATACATACAGTGGAATATTATTCTGTCTTAAAAAGGAAGGAAATTCTGAGACATGCTGCAACATGGATGCACCTTGAGGATATTATGTTATGTGAAACAAGCCAGTCACAAAAAGACAAGTACTGCATAATTCCACTTACCTGAGGTATCAAAAGTAGTCATATTCATAGAGCCAGAAAGCAAGATGGTGAAGTTGCCAGGGACTAGGGGGAGGCAGGAGATGGGGAGTTGTTTTCTAATAGGTAGAGTTCCAGGTTTTCAAGATGAAAAGAGTATGGAGATTAGTTACACAGCACTCAATGTACTTAACACTACCAAACTTAGAAATGGTTAAGATGGGGCTGGCCCGGTGGCACAGTGGTTAAGTTCGCACGTTACGCTTCGGTGGCCCGGGGTTCACCGGTTCGGATCCCACTGCTTGGCAAGCCATGCTGTGGTAGGCGTCCCACATATAAACTAGAGGAAGATGAGCACGGATGTTCGCTCAGGGCCAATCTTCCTCAGCAATAAGAGGAGGATTGGCAGCAGATGTTAGCCAAGGGCTAATCTTCCTCAAAAGCAAAAACAAAAAAATAGAAATTGTTAAGATGGTAAATTTTATATGGAGTATTTTACCACAATTAAAATAAAAAGTCAGGTCCTCAGTGGCACTATTCCAGTGCTCAGCAGCCCTGTGTGGCCAAATGTCCCCCTTATCACACAGTGCAGCTTTAGACTAAGAGAAAGAAGGAACTGAAATCCTACTATCTTCAACTGCCTCTCTGAATGGGCAGCCCCGGCTCTGTCTCTGCTTGGAGCCCCTACCTTTCTTTACTCCGCCTGGAGGGTCAGAACCTCTTACCTAAATCCTAGGTGTAGTAAATACTCACATTAATTACTTCAGAATAAGCTTCAGTTTCTTTTAGGGGGTTTCCCTTTTGTGCAGAAAGAAGTGCAGGATTCTAATATGTTAGCCATCCACTTAACCCCGTGGGTGTAATATTTCTCAGACGGGAGGCACAGGAAACTTCCTCTAACTCCAATTTTCACCCCATAGAATTTATCCCAAAATGGATTCTTTCACACTGAAATCAATGTGATGCAACCTCTAAGCTTTGAAAGTAACTATATAAAGTTGTCTCACTTGTGAATGGCGCAGAGATTTGAAACCCCAGGGCCAGAGGAGAGAAGGAGCAATGGGAGGCATCATCAAGGTTTGCTCTTGACTTTCCCTCTAGGGCTTAAGTGTGGTTGGCTCTTATTTACAGTTTTTAGTACAGTTTAGGTTCCTAACAAGTGCTTAATATGTATTTTAGACAAGGATTGAGTTGTGTTGTTTTATAGTAATGTTTGTATTTTATTACCATGTGATTTAATCAAATTTTCTCTTGTCAAAGTCTTTTTAGTTACATGTGGCTCTTGAGAATTTTTATTCTTTTCTGAAAAGGCATAATGTATATCTTATCAGACTTGTCATACATTATGCCTTTTCAGAAAAGAATAAAAATTCCTCAGCTGGGTGGTAAGCTCTCTAAACGCAAGGACAGAACAATTTGCTTCTCTTTATCTTCCATACCGTTAAGCACAGGGCTCAAATAAGTTCTCACTAAGTATTTGCTGATTTCTGGAAATGCTTTTTATGTAGATATTCCTGTGTTTTAAATGAAATTATCCAGTTTTAATTAACAAGGGTTAAATGTCTTTGTTGCTCAACAGCAATCAAGGGCAGGGACCAAGTTCAGCTTAGCTACTGCTGTAGCCAGAGCAGCTGGCACGGTACCCTGCCTGAAGGAAGGACTCAAGTAGTGTTGAGTTAAACTGCTTTAAAATGAATAGATAGGGGCCAGCCAGTGGCTTAGTAGTTAAGTTCATGTGCTCTGCTTCAGTGGCCCAGGGTTCGCAGGCCTGGGTCCTGGGCACAGACCAAGCATCACTTGTCAAGCTACACTGTGGCGGCATCCCACATAAAATAGAAGAAGATTGGCACAGATGTTAGCTCAGTGACAATCTTCCTCAAGCAAAGAGAGGAAGATTGCCAACAGATGTTAGCTCAGGGCCAAGCTTCCTCACACCCACACAAAAAGAATAGATAATTGCATTTATTAATACTTAGGAAGAACTCTCATATAAAAATATTTTGTGTTAAAAAATAGAGCAAAAGTGAGACTTTCAACATCCTCTCAGATTTTGTAAACATAAAGGCACATTTAAGGGGCACAATTGCCTGAATGCATTCAGCACCAGGAAGAGCCATGCTCACAGGAGCTCAGCCACAAAAATGGGGCCTGTCAGGTGTGGTCAGGATGAACAAAAACCAACTTTGTGACTCTAAGTCAGTCAACATCCTGATAGGAAATGAAGAGTTTATAGTTCACATTTTCAGGAAATGCCAAACTGCTTTTCATTGCATTTACAGATTTCAGTAGATTTATTTATAGATTAAATATTCATGACTGCATTGTAGATTAAGTCCAGTGGCCCTCTCACTTAGAGGACAAAAGGAAGACCTTTACCAGTAGTAAGTTGCAGGTTGTCAATTAGCAGAAGTCAGATTGGTCAGGACAGAAGAGAAAGAGTGATGGTTCAGATCTCTTATTTCATGTTGAGGAGACTCAGCCCAGGGAAGTTAAGTAACTTTTCCAGTTACGCAAACAGTAAATGGTCGCACGGAAAGCCACAGTGCTTGGATCCCGTTCTAATGATCTTCCTCTTAAGCCAGGCTGATTCTTTGCTGTGTGTGTGTTCCTCACTTTGCACAGTAGTCTGGGACTGTCAAAGTGACCATGTAAGCTGAAACCATGCAAATAGATCTTAATGCTTAATGGGGAAAAATTATTTTTCTGTGACCTTACAAATTTTTTGCTGAAACATTAAAAACTCTGACAGTTATAAGTGTTTTGAGAAATTAAAACAATACTAAAACTATTTACTTTATATTCTGTAACTTATGAGAAACTTTGAGAATTAAAGTGTTTTATTTGTAAAAGCTTATCAAGAGGAGTTTGAATAATACTTGCCACTTCTTTTCATTGTATAGCTTATGGTAAAGCAAGCATCTTTTCAGTGTCTTGGCCAATCGTCATACTCCGTTATAAATTTGGGTCAGCTTCCAATATTTTATCCTTTGCACTTTTAATGTCATGAAATGTCTCCAAGAATCCTTTGATGTGAAGCCTTTTGCCAGCATCACTTCCTCTAGGACACCTTCATCCTTTTTGTCACACTTTCCTCTTTATGTTGGTAATTTCCCCTTCAACAGCTTCCTCTGGCTGCAGATCTACAGCCTCTCCAACAGCAGCAGTGTCAACGTTCCCCGGGTCAGCTATTTCTTCTACAATTCAATTTACATTATATTCCAATTCCACTCCCAGCATTATCACTTTTCATTTGTTTGCTGCACTTTCATCTTTCTTGGTCAATTCCCTCTTTCTCTTATTCATTTTTGTAAAATGTCAGGTTTTACAAAAGAAACAAGAAGCAACACAACTGCATGTTTTTCTGTCCATGTGTGAACTAAATAACAGATTCACAGGGATCACTCACAGACTTTCAGAGAAATTATGTGACTGGTCAGTGATCAGGATGCACATTATTATTTTTGTATTGATTTGTGGCCTGAAGAGCTAGCAGCCAAGATTATACTTTATGCAATTTGTTAATATACTGCAGTAACGGAAATTTGAACTGTGCTGTTGGGGAACTAGTGTTATTTAATTAAACCATGGTAAGTGAAATTTGCGCATATAGGAACCCTACAAGTGGAGGCCTGGCTGTGTCCAAGTTCAATCTAGTAGAGAGTTTAAAAGGAACATAGACTCGAGGGTTCAACAGAGTGGTTTAAATCCAGATCTGCCACTTCCTGTCTGGATGATCTTGGACAAGTCCCTCACCTGTAAAACTGAGATAAAACTACTCATCTCTCAGGGTTACTGTCAGAAGTAGTGATCACATAAAGATCTTGTTCCACACAGCGTTGGGCAGACACCTGTCAGCTGTGCAAGTAGGAGCAGTAGCAAAAATAGAATCCAAATTTTCCATAGACAATTCCAGAACTGCTTTTAGATTCTCACTGATGTAATTAAACGGAGACAGATAAAATAGTTTATGGAAGCATATCTATTCAGCTTCTTGCAGTCTGAAACCTCTTCAGATTACTTAAAGGTGTCTAGTTTTGAGAAACTGAGTAAGGAACTTAGAATGCCTAAACCAAGGTACAGTGTAACCACCTAATAGGACTGTTGCCTTGTTTCCAGGGAGGAAGGAAGTGGAGCTGGATTTGTTTATTTTATTTTTTTTCCTTTTAAAGATTAGCACCTGAACTAACGTCTGTTGCCAATCTTCTTTTTTTTCCCTTCTTCTCTCCAAAGCCCCCCAGTACATAGTTGCATATTCTAGTTGTAGGTCTTTCGGGTTGTGCTATGTGGGATGCCACCTCAGCATGGTTTGATGAGCTGTGCCATGTCCACACCCAGAATCCAAACCACCCAAACCCTGGGCTGCAGAAGCAGAGGGCACGAACTGAACAACTCATGGGGCCAGCCCCTGGAGCTAGGTTTTCAGGTGAGGAAAAGGATGGGGTTCTGCACAATGTTCTGTGTTTTTCTGAGTCAAATCACAGGAGCTTCATTACTTGATTTGCAATAATGTCTAGAACATTAGCCAGTCTATTCACAAGTACAAAAATAAACACATTCCAGTAACAAGTAACAGATTATCTTTTTAACATTTGTAATTTGTTTTCTATGCCACTGTTTTAAGAGTGTACATATGGAAGTATAGATATATTGGTGAGTCGTAGGCATGAAGGATGACAAGACAGATGACATAATCTTTATTAGTATTTTTCCCCAGTGCCTATAAAATGGGCATTCAGGAGAGTATAAGAAGTTTTTCTCAAATGAGAGGATTGTTCCTCAGATTCTAGCAGTTGCCAGTGAAATTAACATTGATAATAGGTAGGTGAGACCTTTAAGAGCAGAGAGAGACAACTTGTTTCAAGAGGGCGCCCAGAGGACCTGCCAGTGAATTTACTGCCATGAGGTTCCTAAGTTTAGAGAAACAGTGAAGAAAGGACGAAGGGCTAGAATAATAGAAATAGGCAGTTGTCCCAATATCCAGAAGCAGGGATGAGTGGAGGAAACCACTGTGAACACTTTCTGGTACATCCTTCTAGAACATTTTAATGTATGTAGATGTTTATTGTATGTAGATATATATATTAACCACAGTACCTGAATGCATGATTTTAGGAAAATGTACATTGGATCACGTTTTTAAAAAAAAAGATCTCTGCTAGGGGCCGGCTCCGTGGCCGAGTGGTTAAGTTCGCGCGCTCCGCTGCGGCAGCCCAGGGTTCGGATCCTGGGCGCGGACATGGCACCGCTCATCAGGCTACGTTGAGGCGGCGTCCCACATCCCACAACTAGAAGGACCTGCAACTAAGATATACAACTGTGTACAGGGGCGGGGTGGTTTGGGGAGATAAAGCAGAAAAAAAAAAAAAAAGATTGGCAACAGTTCTTAGCCCAGGTGCCAATCTTTAAAAAAAAAGATCTCTGCTGCCATACATCAGGAAAGCAGCAGAGTTAACTGCTTGTCAGATCAGGTGATTTCTCTCCTGCGTGGGTTAAACAGGAGGGCACTAAGAACTCAGCCATGTAGCTAAGTACCCATTTATTGTATAAGTACAACTAAAAATTTTGAGTGGCCTTCTGTATCTGTCAAGGTTCAAAGAGAGGAACAGAACCACCAGATGTGTATACAGAGTTTGTTACAGGGATTTGACAGTTATGCCACTGTGGGAGCTGGTTAAGTGGTCACTGTTGGGAAGGGAAGATGGATGTAAAGTTGGGGACAGCAAGAACGGCTGGAACTCACAAGTCAGAGCTGGAGCTGAAATTCACTTTGGTCCTCCTTGCTTCTGACCTTGGTAGTGTGGGTGTCCAGTAGAAGACCCTTCCTTGCCAAGCTAAACACACACCTGGCCCAGGAGTCAGGGAAGTTAAAGGAGGATGCAGGCGGAGGTAGACCAGTTGCAAGGCTGGCTGCTGCTGCCCTCTAAGAAGGATAAGGGACTGCAGGTTCCACTCCCCAAATCTCACACAAGAATCTCTCTTGTATTCTCCTCCCCAACCAGAAACACACAGGGAAGGGAATTCTGGACAATGTCTTTCAGCTTGTCCAGGCTGCCACAACATGAAGAGACCACCACTTGCCCTGCCAGCCCGGGTCATTTTTTTTTTTTTGGAACTCTATGTGGTCAACCTCTTGGGATGCCCTGAAAGGAGCTAGAGTTTAGGAAGTTTTAGTGGTTCCTGATTTGAGATTGACTGCAGTGCAGGCAAATTTTGGGTTCTGCCTTGTACAGAGAGGAGTTTCTTTTTATTTTTAATATTTTTATTTTAGGGGCTGGCCTGGTGGCACAGTGGTTAAGTTAGCACGTTCTGCTTCTCGGTGGCCTGGGGTTCGCCAGTTCGGATCCTGGGTGCGGACGTGGCACCACTTGGCACACCATGCTGTGGTAGGCATCCCACATATAAGGTAGAGGAAGATGGACACGGATGTTAGCTCAGGGCCAGGCTTCCTCAGCAAAAAAGAGGAGGACTGGTAGTAGTTAGCTCAGGGCTAATCTTCCTCAAAAAAAAAAATTTTTTTTTAATTTTATTGAGGCCATATTGGTGTATAACATTGTATAATTTCAGGTGTACATTATTATATATCAGTTTCTGTGTAGACTGTATCGTGCTCACCACCAATAGTCTAGTTTTTATCTATCACCATACATACGTGCCCCTTTACCCCTTTCGCCCACCTCCCCTCCCCCTTCCCCTGTGGTAACAACTAATCTATTCTCTTTATCCATGTGTTTGTCTTTCACATATGAGTGAAATCGTATGGTGTTTTTCTTTGTCTGGCTTATTTTGCTTAACATAATACCACCAAGGTCCATCCATGTTGTTGCACACGGGACCATTTTGTCTTTGTTATGACTGAGTAGTATTCTATTGTATATATATATACCACATCTCCTTTATCCATTCATCAGTTGATGGGCACTTAGGTTGTTTCCACATCTTGGCTATTATCAATAAGGCTGCAATGACTATAGGACTGCATAAATGTCTTTGTATTGTTGATTTCATATTCTTTGGATAGATATCCAGTGGTGGGATAGCTGGATCATATGGTATTTTTATTTTTAATGTTTTGAGAAATCTCCACACTGTTTTTCACAGTGGCTGCACCAGTTTGCATTGCCATCAGCAGTGCATAAGGGTTCCCTTTTCTCCACATCCTCTCCCCCACTTATTATTTCTCATCTTGTTAATTACAGCCATTCTGATGGGTGTGAGGTGATATCTCATTGCAGTTTTGATTTGCATTTCCCTAACTATTAGTGACATTAAACATCTTTTCATGTGCCTGTTGGCCATCTGTATGTCTTCTTTGGAAAAATGTCTTTTCATATCCTCTGCCCATTTTTTGATCGGGTTGTTTGTCTTTTTGTTGTTGAGTTGTGTGAGTTCTTTACATATTTTGGAAATTAACCCCTTGTCAGATATATGATTTGAAAATATCGGGACCGGCCCCATGGCCGAGTGGTTAAGTTCGCGTGCTCTGCTGCAGGCGGTCCAGTGTTTTGTTGGTTCGAATCCTGGGCGCGGACATGGCACTGCTCATCAAACCATGCTGAGGTGGCGTCCCACATGCCACAACTAGAAGGACCCACAACAAAGAATATACAACTATGTACTGGGGGGCTTTGGGGAGAAAAAGGAAAAAAATAAAATCTTTAAAAAAAAAAGAAAATATTTTCTCCCAGATGGTGGGTTGTCTTTACCTTTGGTTCATGGTTTTCTTTGCCTTGCAGAAGCTTTTTAGTCTGATGTAGTCCCATTTGTTTATTTTTTCTTTTGCTTCCCTTACCTGAGCAGACATGGTATTCGAAAAGATGCTTCTGAGACAATGTCAAAGAGTGTACTGCCTATATTTTCTTCTAGGAGTTTTATGGTTTCAGGTCTTACATTCAAGTCTTTAACCCATTTTGAGTTAATTTTTGTGTATGGTGTAAGATAATGATCTACTTTCATTCTTTGGCACATGGCTGTCCAGTTTTCCCAACACCATTGATTGAAGAGTACTTTCCTTCTATATTCATTTTTATAGTTTATTTATTATTTTTAAAATTTTATTATTAATTTTTTTTTTTTTTGGTGAGGAAGATTGGCCCTGAGCTAACATCTTTTGCCAGTCTTCCTCTTTTTGCTGAGGAAGATTGTCCCTGAGCTAACACCTGTACCCATCTTCCTCTATTTTGTATGTGGGATGCCACCACAGCATGGCTTGATGAGTGGTGTGTAGGTCTACACCCAGGATCTGAACCTGCGAACCCCAGGACGCGAAAGAGGAGCATGCATTCCTAACCACTAAACCACCAGGCCAGCCCTCCTTCTATACTCATTTTGACAGTTTTTTATCAGAAATGGAAGTTAGATATTGCTTTCTCTAAATCTATTTAGATGATCATGTGATTTTTATTCCTCATTTTGTTAATGTGGTGTTTCACATTGATTGATTTATGGATGTTGAACCCTCCCTGTGTCCCTCATATAAATCCCACTTGATCATGGTATATGATCCTTATAATGTATTGCCCTATTCAGTTTGCCAGTATTTTGTTGGGTATTTTTGCATCTATGTTCTCCAGCAATATTTGGCCTGTAATTTTCCTTCTTTGTGTTGTCCTTGTTTGGCTTTGGGATCATGGTAATGTTGGTCTCATAGAATGAGTTAGGAAGCATTCTGTCTTCAAATTTTTGGAATAGTTTGTGAAGGATAGGTATTCAATCTTCTTTGAATGTTAGAATTCTCCAGAGAAGCCATATGGTCCTGGACTTTTGTTTCAGGGGAGGTTTTTTTATTGCTGTTTCAATCTCTTTACCTGTGATTGGTCCATTCAGATTCTATATTTCTTCTTGATACCATTTTGGGAGGTTATATGAGTCTAAGAATTTATCCATTTCTTCTAGGTTATCCAATTTGTGGGCATATGGTTTTTCATGGTATTCTCTTATAATCCTCTGCATTTCTGTGGTATCCATTGTAATTTCTCCTCTTTCATTTCTAATTTTATTTATTTGAGCCTTCTGCCTTCTTTCCTTTGTGAGTCTGGCTAAGGGTTTGTCAGTTTTGTTTATCTTGTCAAAGAACCAGCTCTTAGCTTCAGTGATCTTTCCTACTGTTTTTTTGGTCTCTACTTCATTTATTTCTGCTCTAATTTTTATTATTTCCCTCCTTCTGCTGACTTTGGGCTGTGTTTGTTTTTCTTTTTCTAGTTCTGTTAGGTGTAGATTAAGATTACTTCTTTGAGATTTTTCTTCTCTGTTGAGGTAGCTCTGTATTGCTATAAATTTCTTTCTTAGCACCACTTTTGCTATATCCTATAAGAGTTGATATGTAGTGTTTTCATTTTCATTTGTCTCCAGGTATTTTTTGATTTCTCCTTTGATTTCTTCATTGATCCAATTGTTGTTCAGTAGCATGTTGTTTAGTTGCCACATATTTGTGACTTTCCCAGCCTTTTTATTATAGCTGACTTCTAGTTTCATAACATTGTGGTCAGAAAAGATGCTTGATATGATTTCAATCTTCTTAAACTTATTGAGGCTTGCTTTGTTTCCCAGCTTATGGCCTATCTTTGAGAATATCCCATGTGCACTTGAGACGAATGTGTATTCTGCTGTTTTTGGATGGAATGTTCTATATATATCTATTAAGTCCATCTGGTCAAGTATTTCATTTGATGCCATTGTTTCCTTATTAACTTTCTGTCTGGATAGCTATCCATTGAAGTAATGTTGAGGTCCTCTACTATTATTGCGTTGCTGTCAATTTCTCCCTTTAGGTCTATTAACAGTTGCTTTATATACTTTGGTGCTCCTGTGTTAGGTGCATATATATTCATAAGTGTTATGTCTTCTTGGTGATATGTCCCTTTTATCACTATATACTGCCCATCTATCTCTTATTGTCTTTTTTATCTTGAAGTCTGCTTTGTCGGATATAAGTATGGCAACACCTGCTTTCTTTTGCTTGCCATTTGCCTGGAGTATCATCTTGCATCCCCTCACTCTGAGCCTGTTTGTCTTTAGAGCTGAGATGTATCTAGTGGAGGCAGCATGTTGTTGGATCCTGTTTTTCAATCCATCCAGCCACTCTGTGTCTTTTGATTGGAGAATTCAATCCATTTACATTTAAAGTGATTATTGACATATGAGGGCTTAATACTGCCATTTTATCTCTTGTTTTCTGGTTGTTCTATATTTCCATTGTTTCTTTTCCCTTGTATTTCTGACTGCTGTTTCAGTTTGGTGTTTTTTTGTAATGGTTTTCTCAGTTTTCTCTTTATTTATGATTTGTAGCTCTGCTCTGATTTTTTGTTTAGTGGTTACCATGAGGTTTGCATAAAAGATCTCATAGATGAGATAGTCCATTTGCTGATAGCCTCTTATCTCCATTAGCCTAAGCAGGTTCCATCCTTTACTCTTCCCCTTCTGAGTTATTGTCACAAATTGTTCTTTTCTGTGTTGTGAGTTTGTGACTAAGTTGAAGTGTTTATAGTTGTTTTTGACGCTTTCTTTTGTCTTTTATAATTGTTTACTAACCTATTCTGATATAGAGCTGCAATTTTCAGATTCGATCTGTGTATTCATCTTCTTGCTCAAGGTTTTGTAAACCTTTGCTTTTTAGTCTCAAATGAGAGGGCTTCTTTCAACATTTCTTATGAGGCAGGCCTAGCAGTGGTGAACGCCCTCCATTTTTATTTATCTGGGAAAGCTTTTATTTCTCCATTGTATCTGAAGGATAGTTTTGCTGGAGAGTGTATTCTTGGCTGAAAGTTTTTGTCTTTCAGTATTTTGAATATATCATGAGGAGTTTCTTCTTTCTTTTTTCTCCTTTTTTTCTGTCTCTCTCATTGCTCCAAACACACCAAACCACTTAACTCAACTGATCTTCCTTAACTTATGAACCCTGCCCTTTTTTTCTGTTGTAGCTCAGAAACTTTCAAAGTCAACATTATTCAGAACTCCTATTAAGAAGATAAAGATCTCAAATTTGTTTCATTTTCCCAGGATAATACTTGGGGCTTATTCTTATTATTGGGGTTTATTTTTTCAGGAATAATGTGGTCAAAATGCAAAGGTTAGTGGGACACATTGCTGCTTAATAAATCCCAAGTAACAAAAAAGAGAACTTCTGACAAAAGGATAGGTAATGAAAATGCTTGGCATATAGTCAGGGAGGACTGCACCTGCATGGCCTGGACCCACACTTCTGTCCTATTACCTCTTTCCCACATGGAGTGAGGCTGATGAATCATTGGCCACCCCTGGCATCCTTGCTCATTTGCCCTTTGGGAGGACAAACACCGCCTTAAAGAACCAGAGGCAGGATAAGTTGCTCCCCCAAAGGGGCTGGTAATTGGGGGAAATGTGGGGCTGATGCAAGGACTCAGTGTTGGGCTCCCTCCCACCCATCCAACCATGGTGGTTTTGAAATAGAAGCTGCAGATGGAAGGAACCATATTACCTTGGGTGAGGTATGGTGAGGTCAGATGCAGATCAAGAGAGAGAAACTGGAAATAGTTTTATGGTTTTTTTATACTTACACAGCTCTGAGAGGAGGACTCAACATGCCACCCAGGGCCACTCAAGTGAAGCACCAGGTTGGTCACGAGGCAGAGTGAGGGGGAACTGTGGGCAAGCACCTTTACTGTGGTTTTCGCTGGGAGGAAAGTGTCAGGACAAACAGGTTTAGGATTGGCTAATTTGAATAATTTCAGTGGGCTCTAGATCAAGGGGCTGTCGCTGGTTATCTGATATCTGGCCCTGGGGCAATTGGGGGGTGTATAGTGGCCCAGATTGTGAAAGCCCAATAAGGGAGGTGTTTGGTAGTACAGACTTAATCAACTGTTCAAGGAGAGGAACTGACCAGCATCTAGACAGGGCTTCAAAACTGGATCAAGATAGCACGCATCCACCCACACAAATTATATTAAAAGAAGCAGAATATTTTTTTAAAAATTTATGTAAATGGACCACACATTTTGTTACTTCTCTGATCCCAAAATGTCAATGCTTCTCACTGACTCTACATTATCTTCAAAATTTTTTTAAAATTTTGAAATATTTCATCATTGAAAAATTGTATTATAGTAATTGCTTTTTGAAGAGTTGAAAAGCACCTCAGAGCATTGGTTCAATCTGGGGGTTTTTTTGGTCCAAAAACAATGAAATAGTCAATATGTCAAAATGTCAATATCTCTTACGTTTGTACAATATCTGTAATTTTGTGTTCGTTTTAAATAGTCTATAGTTTTTTAAAATTGAAGTTACTACCAGAGAAAGGCAGAAAGAAGCTGAAAGCTGCCCTGCACCCAGCACATCTTTTCATTTCCTTTCCAGTTTTATTGAGATATAACTGATATATAACAGCACATTTTGATCCAAATGAAGTTTTCTCACTCTCCTAAGGCCCCATAGAAGTGAAGGCGTCTAAGTCTAGACTTTTGGGTGGGAAGACTCATGATCAGGCTAAAAGCTGACAATTCAGAATGGAGATAGAGCTAGACCTTCAATCACTAATGTCCAAGCCAGGGTTTGTTGCTGGGCTAGCCTGCTGAGGAAATGGTCAAAATAAAGGCAGCCACACAACTCTGTTCAGAACCACCCAATGCCCCTGCAGTCTTTTGCCAGGCAAAGAAACCAATTCAAGCAAGTAACTGTCAAGCTCAGGGGGTGCCATAACCTCTCTTTCACTATTTAACACACAGTGATGTTTGAAAGAACTCTAAAGTACCTTAAAAGAACTGCAAATAACCCAGGGATCAAGCCTTCTGTAGTGGTAACTTTCTTCTTGAATAAGCATTGTGCTGCTTCAAAGGTGCATTTTTCTATATTAGTCAAGAAAATTAACCAGACAAGTCTGTGACTGCTGAACTTGCCTGTGCCCCACCTGGGTTATCATTTTTTTTTTTTTTTCAAAGATTGGCACCTGAGCTAACAACCGTTGCTAATCTTTTTTTTTTTTTTTTTTACCACTCGGCCACGGGGCCGGCCGAGATCTTATCCCTCATCTCTGCCTACTAGAGTACCTGGCCTTAAGGAGAAAATTTACATTTGGACAGTACCTATATTGTGGCTGCACAGTTGAATTTGCTTTCTCACTTCAGCCTTTCCTTCTTTCAAATGGGAAAGGGAGACAGAGGAGGGGCTTGTAAGTCAGCCTGAAAGCCCTGTCTTGACAGCGGAGCAGTTAAGAGGGCAGATCCTGAAACGAGAGTACCTCAGCCCAAAGCCCAGACCTGCCATCTACAAGCCAAGTAAGCTTAGGAAAGTTCCCTTAACAACTTTGTACCTCAGTATCTTTCCACTCAGTCGTGGTGATAATAATAACGTCTACTGTCGGGTTGCTATGATGTTTAAATGAGATTAAGTATCTAGAATAGTGCAATACATGTTAGGTATGATTACAGTCATTGCTAGTTGACAGATACTGTGATTTTGAGTAAGAGCCTTCTCTGGTGATCCTGCCTACCCACTGGCATTGGGGAAGTGGGTCAAAGCTTAACAGGTTAAGTGTTCTTTCAAGGGGTATCAACTGGGAAATTTTAACAGACTTTAGACAATACAAACCTCTGTACCATTTGTTATGGACAAGTAGTTTCCAGAGAGAAGTTTATTTTTAAAACTTAAAATACTTATTTAAAGGTATTAAATTTGATAATCTATTTACATAAACAACAGGAAATAAACAGGTCAATCTGTAAAGGATACATCTTGCGGTGATCTTCATTTGTGGTGAATTCCATTGTTTTTAGACCACAGACTTTAAAGGCTCATCTCTGTGCAGGTACTCTCAAGAATCAAAAAACATGTCTCTTTTCAGATTTCAGAGCTTAGCTGAGACTTCTGTGTACAGAGGTGAAAAGAAAGGGTGGAGGCCCCCAAGGCCCCACAGCTGAGATGGTTCAAGTAAACCAGGTGTGGGCAAGCATTCTCTGGTTGGTGAGATGAGCCAGACACTTATGGAAAAGACCTGGGATCTGTGGCACCAGTCTGATTCCAGGCCTCACTATGGAAGGGAGTCTACATATGACTGTGCTGGCACTCACCTCTGAAAAAGATAAAATAGTGGACACGTGGGATGACTCCCTCAGACAAGGGGAGGCTCATAATCAGGCCAAGGCCCTAGTGTTTCATTCAAAGACCTCAAAGGTTACTGCATCACTGATGAATGATGAACTGTCAAACTCCATGAGGGGATCAAAAAGCTGGCTTGCCTGAGTCCTCTTAATGGACTGCATGAACATATCTCCTTGGACCTGGCTTTACAGTCCCAAATTACGAAGCATTATTATTTTATGGTATAATTTTAATATTTGCCTCAGATTGGCACTTGCATTTACTCTCTGGAAACAGATTTTTCTACAGCATGAGCTTTTGATAAAGTCATTGTGGGGTTCCTTAAGAATACCTATCTGATTTTTGTCAGATCCGTTTTCTGTAATTTTGCCTCTGATTAATTTTCTTGTACATTTCCACCTCCTTTGACAGCTTCTGCTTTCACTCTTTCAATTTTTTCTTTCCTGGTATCAGCTTCTTTTGACAAACTATGCTCCTCTCTCTATCGTCCACTCATCTGACACTATGTCAAGGACTCCTTTCATTTAACCGGTAATTTTTAAGTAATCTTCTCCTTAATCTGAGTCCCATCTTTGTAAAGAGTGTCTCCAAAAATAAAATGTTAATAATTATTAGCCCTAGGACACGTCAAGAAAAATCTGCTCCACTGCCTCAGGCCATTTCCATCCAGCCTGTCTGCTCAGGTGCGCTGTGACTGACAACCCTGCGTTCTCCTGGGCTCTTCTAGATCACCTTAAGAGACTTGGGGCTTCCCAGCCCAAGTGATTATCACGTAAGCAACCTCAGTCAACCAGCTAAACTCTAAACCCTGCCCTCGGAGCTGCCTTTTTAGTCTCTGGTTTCTCGGTTCCCTCTTTCTTCCTCGGCAGGAAACGACTCATTTTCTTCTCAAACGCTGGTCTTCAACCCAGGCGTCCTTTGGGCTAGCTGTTTGACGGCCACTCCCAGTCAGTATTTTCATAAGCTGAGGGGGACTCAACACACCCTCCCCTTCCCTAAGGAGGGATCGCCCCTGTGCCGCCACGCCCCTCCCGGCACCACCCAACTCCGCATACCCGGCCGCCCCTGCGCCCGCCGGCCAACCCCCTGCTCCGTTCCCGGCGCGTCACAATAGCGCCCTCGTGGCCCCGCCCCGCACCCAGCCAGCCAATCCCCGGCTCCGCTCCCGGTGCGTCACAATGGCGCCTTCGAGGCTCCGCCCCCCGACTGCCGCCGCGGAGGCCCCGCCCTGCCGTGGTCTTTGCGTCCTTCCGGCTCCGTCGTGGAAGTAGGACTGTCCCTCGTCTTCCAGAAGAAGAAGGTGGGGTTCGGTAGGGAAACCGGCCTGCGCTCACGTGGGCAGGCGGAAGCAGGGCGGGGGCGCGGGGACCTGGGGCTGCTGCTCCCGAGTGCTGGGGCGGAGGGCCGAGCAGGTCCCGGGCACGCAAGGGCTTCCGGAAGCGCCGCGTGCACACGACGAGCAGGAGTTGTGGACTCGGGCCTGCCGCGCGCCTGACTCCGCCCCTCGGAAGCCCCGCCCAGGGCGCGCCGCCAGGGGTTTCCATGGTGATGGTAAACAAGCCTCAACTGCCTCAGCTACAACTGCCAAGTCCCCCGCGTTCCACCCTCCTCTAGGTGCTCAGGGGGACGACCGAGGCGCCGGGTGTGAGGAAGAGCGGGAGCGCAGAGACTCGGAGCCCGAGGTGAGGGGCTGGACGGACGGCGAGTCCGAAGCCGAGGGCCGCACACCCGGAACCGACCGGCGACTAGGTCCCGTAGGGGTGGCGACAGTGGGGCTGAGATTTGGGGTCCAGGGAGGCGGGGTCTGAGGTCAGGGGCCGCAAACCACCGAGGGACTGACCGTGGCCTCTGCTCACTGGAGGTGGAGACGGCGGTGCTGAGATTTGGGATCTGGGGAGGCGGGGTCTGAGGTCAAAGGCTTTACACTCGGGCATTCGACGGGGGGCTGACATTTGGGGTCTGGGGAGGAAGGGCAGGAGGGCCTCGGGCGGACTCCAGGGAGAGCAGGGCCCGAGAGCCTCTGCCAGGAGCAGGGTGAGGGCCCTCGGCGGCCGTCGGAGGGGGAGTTCATTTAGAAACGAGAGCAGTTCCCTCACGTGGCCGGGCGCGCCTGGGAGTCGCCCGAGACTGGCTGGGCCTGGCTCCTCCCCCCTCCCACGTTCCCGCTCGCCGCGCCTCCACTCTGTGCTCGTGGCCTTTTCTTCCTCTCCGAGCCGCGTGTGTGCCCTGCGCGCCTGTCCGCCTTCGTCTCCTGCCATCGAGGTACCGTGTTCGCATTTTGGGTGAAACTCTGGTTCTCGTTGTCTTTGCTTGGTGCCTCCACTTGTGCTGAGCGAGCTTAATCGGCCGTTTGGTTTTCCCTCGTGCTTTCCTTCTTTGTATCTTTGAGTGTCTTGCTGATTCTTGACTGCGCCTAAGAAACTTCCGGACGCTGCCGGCTCTCGCGCGGCGGTCGCGCGGCGCTCTCTGCCTCCCGTGCGCCCCCGCGCTTCCCTGAGGTGGCGCCGGGCGGCCTGCGTGACCCGACCGGCCGTGAGCCCCTCCCGTTAAGGGCCTCAGAGGACCCCACAGGTTCCCGCAGACACCCTCCAGGCCCGGGAAAGTCCCCCCCCTCCCCCGCCACCTGCAGCCCCCCGACCGGCATCCCGTCGGTCCCAGCCCGCCGCCCGCGGGTCGCCCGTGGCCTCAGTTCTCTTCCTCTGGAGGCCCTAGGACGAACGGTCAGGCCGCCTGCTCTGGTTCACAATTGTCTGCGGGCGCCGGGGGCTCGGCCTGTCCTGCGGGCCGGGGGCGCGGCCGGAGAGGAGCCCGTGGCAGCTGCGCGCCGAGGGGCCACCGTGCGACCGCGGCAGCTTCCCGGAAGGGCCGCGGGGGAGGGCGCCCGGGGTTCGCTTAGTTGTCCGCAGCCTGGTGGAGCAGGAGGGTTTTGAAGGCTGCAAATAGTCTTCTATTTCAAATATCGTCGAAAGTACCGATTTTAATATAATTCTGTTACTTTTAGTCACGGTCTTAAAAGTTAACTATTTACTTCTGAGTTTCTAGTAAGGATGAAAATACCTCGGGTTCTCAGGGTAGACAGGAAATATATTAGAATCTAACCTATCAGTGAAAAGTGATGTTTTCAGTATGTACTAATTTCTACGTAAAATTTTTTCATTTTACAATAAGCGATTAAGGGGCCTGCGCGGTGGTGCCCCGGTTAAGTTCGCACTTTCCGCTTTCACGGCGCGGGGTTTGCCAGTTCCGATCCCAGGTGCGGAGCTACGCACTCCTTGGCAAGGAATGCTGTTGCAGGCGTCCCACGTATAGAGTAGAGGAAGATGGGCACGGGTGCACGGGTGTTAGCTCAGGGCCAGTCTCCCTCAAAAAAAAAAAATAAAGGTATTAATTCCTACACTTACTGAGTTTTGGGAGAGAAGCAATTCCATACTTTGCCTTGGGGAGTCTCATGTTCCTGTATGCACTTGTGTAAATTGATTAGGTTTATTATTTCTATGTTATGATCTCCTTTTTTAGTTTTTTCTATTTTTGTAATGTTCTTGTAGTTTTTACTTTTTTTTAGGTGACAAGTGACTGGGTTTCGCTTGAGTATTGTTACAAAGCTCCCTTTGTAAACAAAATATTCAAGGGAAAATGTGAATTGATTTAAGGGAAAAGATTGATTAGGAGCGTTAGTCCTCGGAGATAGGCAAAACTGTGGAGATGAGTGTGGAGACATACGGTGCCCATCAGAGTAGGTGCCTGGAGTGGCTGCAGAAATGGAAGCGGGCTGCCTTCAACGGAGGTGACTTCCCGCCAACCTCCCCTCCCCGATCTGACCTCTGGCTTTTGGACTCTTTGTAGAACCACCTTAATTGATCCTTAGTGGGTCCAGGCGCATAGCTAGGGTTTACCACGTTTTCTAATCACATGCTCATGAGCAGTCTACAAGGGGGTATTGCTATTATTCCCATTGTACAAATGAGAAAATGGAGGCCGTGAGAAAAGAAGTCCCTTGCCCAGGAACAGCTGGGACTAGGACTCAGCTCTGACAGGGATACCCCTTTGCCAGGGTGCCCTCCTCCCCACCTAGTTGCTTTGAACCAGGGTTCTTGTGGAAGACAAAAAGCTGGGCAGAGGGATAACCAGGCTTAGCTAAGACCAGCTTGGCTTATTTTACAGCAAATCCCAGACATAAGATTTTTATCGGTAAATATTTCAGCTTGTATGTCTAAGGACTTTTAAAATATAACCACAATACCATTATCACACCTAAAGAAATAATAATTCCTTGATATCAAAATCCCCAGTGATCAAATGTGCCCGACTGTGTAATAAATATTTTTATACAGGTGGTTGTTTTGAATTGGGATCCAAACAACATCACACTTTATATTTGGTAGATATATATCTTTTAAATTGTTTTAATCCAGAGCAGCGTTGTCCAAGAGAAATATAATGCAAGCCACATAGCTAATTTTACATTTTCTATTAGTAAAAAGAAACACATGTAGTTCACTTTAATAATTAGTTTAACTTGATATATATCCAAAATATATAACATTAAATTATATTTTTCATGTTTTTTATTCAAACTAAGCTTTCAAAAATCCAGTGTGTACTTTATATTTACCGGCCACGTTTCAAGTGTGGCAATTGGCTACTTTATTAGTGACAATCTAGAGGTTCCCCATTCTTAAAAGATTTTTCTTTGTTGAACAAATTAGGTGTGTGTCATGCAGAATTTCATCCCCACACGCTCTGGGTTTTTCTCATGGCATTCCTGTGGTGGTGTTTGATTCTCTGTCCCCTGCGTTTCCTGTAAAATGGTAGTTACCTCTAAAGGCTGTTCTTATTCTGTTGAGGTTTTTTTTTTTTTTTTGAAAGAATGCTTCATTCAAGATGCCCTCTATTCCTGCCAGAGGCATATTTTGGTTAGTGTTCCACCTTTGTAATGTTAGCAGCCATTGATGATCCTTCCCTCAATCCATTGTTTTGTTAATGGTTTTCAAATTAGTGATAATTTTAATTAAATATTCTTTCTCATTTATTAGCAAAAATACTCTACAGAGAGGAAGTTTTCTTTAAAGGCAGGTTAAGTTTTTGACTCCTTCGTTATGTTTATCAATATCCAGCGTAATGAATTGAATCCTAACCATGTGCCAGACAGTAGTTTTTCCAGTGTCATTCTGAAGGCCTGGATTTTAAATATATAGGATGTGTTTTAGTCCACTGTAGCTTTTATTCTCTTTGATGCTCAAATTCTCCAATTTTTGGCCTTCAAATTAGTTTCTGACTTTTTTGATACAAACTCAGTGGTCTTTGATGGCTTCTTTGGTTTAAGGTGTAGTACTTTCAGTGGATCCACCAAAGTTTATTCAGTTGGACCTCTAGTGATGGGCAGTTGGGTTGTTTCTAGTCTTTTCCTATTAGAAATAGTGCTGAAATGACTATCTTTTGCAGTTGTCTTTTCCCCTTTTTGACCAAAGGGATTGAACCGCTCAATATTTCCACTAACAGTATTTAGAGTGCCTGCTTATCTACAGCCTTGCCAAGGAAGTATCTTATCAAACTTAGGTATTTTTGCCAATGTGATAGGTATTTTAAATATTATTTCAAGTTTTGATTTATTGTGTATGGCTGAGGTTGAGCATCTTTTCACGTTTAAGGATATTTCTTTTTCTGTCAGCTCTCCATGCCTCTAGCCTATTTTGCTTTTTGGATCGTTGGACTTTTTGTCTCTTTAGAAGCTGTCTAAATATTAAGGATATTGACATTTTTGGGAAGTAAATTGCAAGTATCTTTCCCATTTTATCATTTGTATTTTTGCTTAGGTTATAGTGTTCAGCCATGCATAAGAGGTTTATTTTGTTGTTTTGTTTATAATCAAGTTTTTAGGTATTTTCCCATATTCTGGGTTTTGAGCCACAGTCAGGAGACTTTTCCCTATTCCCAGTTTTTAGAGGAATTCATCAATTTTCTATTCTATTATTTAGGATGTTTCTTAGCATGTCTCATAAAACATGGACAATTTTTAGTTAACTCATATTTTGCCTTCATTAATATGTCAGTGTGACAGATTGCAGTGATCAACTTTGAAATGATGGACTACAGTTGCATGCCTGCAATAAACCCAAGTTGGTCATGATGCATTTTGTTTTGCATATTGCTGGATTTGGTTAGCTGATGTTTATTTAGGGTTTTTGCATCTGAGTTCATGAGTGAAATTAGCCTGTAAAACTTGATAAACTAATTCTAAAACTCTTGAAAATTAAAATTCAATTCCAGGTTGATTGTAGATCAAAATGTAAAGATGCAGATGAAAACAACAGCTTTATAAGTTAAAAAGATATCCATATAGCCTTGGGCTAGGAAAAAGATCTCTTAGGATACAAAAAGTGATATAATTATTAAGGGAAAAAACCCAAAACAATTCCTATTAGGTTTTCCTGACAGTATGCATCTTCTTTTACAAAAATCCTCACCAAATACAAATATTACAAATTCCTATCACATTATTTCCTTATAAATCTATTTACGTTGTAAAGACCCGTCATTGATGTCTTCATTCTTCATCTTCCCCTAATTGGGGTCTCTGTTCTGCTTTATACAATACTTGGTTAGAATAGTACTGTCCAGGGGCTTGGCCCAGTGCTTAAGTTCACGCCCTCCACTTCACCGGCAAGGCTCAGGTTTTTGCCGGTTCAGATCCTGGGCGCGGACATGGCACTGCTCATCAGGCCATTGTGAGGTGGCATCCCACATGGCACAGCTAGAAGGACCTACAACTAGAATATACAACTATGTGCTGGGGGGCTTTGGGGAGAAGAAGAAAAGAAAAAGGAAGATGGGCAACAGATGTTAGTTCAGGTGCCAATCTTTAAAAAAAAAAAGTACTGTCTAATAGAATTATGATATGAATGGCATATAATTTTTTCATTTTTTTAATTGAGATATATAATTCACATACCATACAGTTCACCTTTTTAAAGGGTACAATTCAGAGGTTTTTAATATATTCACATGTTGCAAAAACCACCACTATCTAATTCCAGAACATTTTCTTATGTTGAAACCCCCTAAGCATTCCTGGGATAAATCTCACTTGGTCGTGGTGTATAATCCTTTCTATGTGTGCTGGATTTGGTTTGTTAGTATTTTGTTGAGGAATTTTGCATCTGTATTTATAAGGAATATTAGTATGTAGTTATCTTTTCTTGTGATGTCTGCCTGGTTTTGGTATCAGAGTATATTTGTTTGCTAGGGCTGCTGTAACAAAGTACTGCAGACTCGGTGGCTTAAACAACAGAAATTTATTGTTTCTCAGTTCTGGAGGCCAGATGTCGTAGATAAGGTGTCAGCAGGGTTGGTTCCCTCTTAGGGCCATGAGGAAAGGATATGTTCCAAACCTTTCGCCCTGATTTGTAGATGGCCGTCTTCTCCCTGTGTCGTCATGTCGCCTTCCCTCTGCTTCTCTGTGTCCACATTTCCCCCTCTTATAAGGACACCAGTCATATTGGAATACAGCCCACCCTAAATTAAATGACCTTGTTTTCACTTAATTACTTCTGTAAAGACTTTATCTCCAAATCTGGTCACATTCTTGGATACTGGGGGTTAGGATTTCAACATACGATTTTTTGTGACACAGTTCAGACCATAACACAGGATAATACTGGCCTTGTAGAATGAGTTGGGAAATATTTTAATTTAGTGTATTTTAATATATTTTGATTAACTCCATACATCAAAAATATCACTTCAACATGTAATCAATATTTTAAAATTGAGATATTTTACATTCTTGTTTTAATCTTTAATTCCGCATGTGTTTTATACTTAACAGCACATATTAATTTGTACTTGCCACATTTCAAGCGCTTAGTAGCACTTCTGGCTAGTGGCTACCATATTTTTTATCTTTTGTACCTAACTTGTTCTTTTTCCAAAGCAGTTTTTCCTCTATGCTTTGAGAGTTTTTACCAATACATGCCTGGGTTGGGTCTTTTTAAAGTATCTGTTGGGAACTACACAACGGAGTTTATTTTAAGCCAGGAAAATTTCCTTCCATTCTTTATCTGTTCTCTTGCCTCTATTTGTGTCTTTTTCTCCTTCTGGGATTCCTGTTATTCACATGTTATATCTCCTGTCTCGTGTTATATCTTGTGTCCTCCAAATTTCATATCTTTTTCCTCTTAGTGTTTCTATTTTTTCTGTTTTGAGATATTTCTTCCACTTGGTTTTCCAGGCCCCTATCCTTTCTTTCAATTTATTACTAACTTTAAATTCAAAACTCAATTTTTGGCACCAGAAAGTTTTTTATTCTGTGGTTGAGTATCTGAAACTGCCTATTTTTTTCTGTTATAATATTTACAGTTTTGTCCAGCACTCCTTGTTCTCTGAAAACAGCCTGCTGTTCTAAGCTTTTGCCTGATGTGTGGTATCCTCTCTGGGTGCTGGAGCCCCTCTTAAGTACATTGTTATGTTCCTCTCTTCCTCTTGGCTCTGTTCTCCACTCATGCAGGGCAGTGTGCTGTTGTCCCCTGAGCAGCAAACATTGAGCACAAGCAACTACAAGTCTCCACTCATGGCAGCTGCAATGGGACCTGACAAGGTATCAGCTCTCACAGACCACCAGGAGGTGGCTCCAGACCCCCTTCCCGTGGGGTCTGTGGTCTTGTACCAAAAAGGTCCCCTGGAGACCATGAGTGTAACCCACTGGCTCCCTGAGGCCTTCTGCCCAGCTCCAGGATCTGAGTGCTCATCCACCCAGGGGCTGCAGGAAACTTGCTAGGGGAGGTGGTTGGGAGACTATCTTCTTAGCAGTTGTTTCCTTCATCAGAATTCTCCTTTCCTCCCCACCCCTCATTTCTTAGCTAGGTTAGAATTATTTCCTGCTATGGGGAGAGCACTACCAATTAATACAGATAATGAGATTTTCCCCTTAATTGAAAACAGATTTTTATTTTTAGCAATGGAAGTCTGATAGGGTTTCTTTTTATGAAAACCTCATCTGATACATTTTTTTTTCTGTTGTAACTTTAGATCTTGATTCTTGGGTCACCTGCAGAATGCAATCGGTAATATAGAGCAAGGGTTGCTTGTTCTGTGCTGGGTAAAAATTTGTTCCTTATATTAATTTCAATATGAGCATTATATAGATAGGATAGTAGTTTTGCTTTTTAGTTAACACAGCTCTTGAGAAGTGAACACTGAGGAAAACAATATTACTCTCGACTTAGGCCCTTTACTTACCGTAGGTAATAGTTAAAAGATAATGGAAAACAGCTTTCCTGTTGCTTATAGATTGTGTCACATCCCCTTTGATGGATAAAAATGTAGTAATAGCAAGAGACATTTAAAATGTTAAAATATATTTAATGATCCATCTACATCTCCTCTCTCCTTAATAGCTCTTAGGTAGCTTTGTGTATTGAATTTGGCATGCTGGCAAATTAGGTCAGAGTTCTCACACTTCAGCTGCATGAGGCTTTTCAAAATTTAGGTACAACTGTGTGGGAGGGTACATTTTTTGAAGAAGTTGGTCCAGACATGCATCGTATTCATATGAGTCCCTGACACCAGAAATGTTTAAGAGCCACTGGGTTGGTACTTTATGAAATTGCTAGTTTGGAAGAGACTTTTGAGGTTTCCAGTAGAACAGAAAACATCCGTAACAAATAGAGGTCTGGGCTCTGCTCACATACTGTCCCATGAGCAGAGAATTGCTTCTTCCCCAGACCTCTCTGTGCACCTTGAGTGGAAAACAGACATGAGCAGCAGAAACAATATCTAAAATTCTCTTGGGAATTTAATAAGAACTGAATATAAAGACTAAAAAGATTCATCACAAAAAAAATATTTATACAAAGCAACCAACACCAAAACATATCCTGGTAAAGGGCTGCATTTTAAAAATACAAAGAATTTGAACAAGCTTCCAGGGGGAATAAGTAAGGTAATGTACAAGGGAAAAAGAGGCTATGTAGTCTTCTAACTCTTAGTTTTAAACTTTAGCTATTTACCAGGGAAAAAAGGTTTCACAGTCCCACCCCGCCTCATGCTTCTGGTCTGTTTAAACGTCACTTCCTGAGAACCCCAATGTAAGTTAATCCCTATTTTCTAGTGTTGGTCATTTCAAAATTTATCATTATACATTTATGTATTCATTTCTTTATTGATTTCCTGTGCCACTGTTCTGTGGACCTAGAACAGTGCCTGCCTCTGCTAAGTGCACACTATTTCTGGCTAATGAATGACTCTTCAAGTCTGATCAATTTTATTTATTGCACATCACTGAAATCCTTTCACATGCTTCAATTTCCCCCGCAGTGTTTCTGTTGCAGGGTACCATCAATTCTTCCTAAACTCGTCATTCCTTCTCATCTCATCTCCATACATCTGTTCCTACCATTCATTTTCCATATAGCACCTTGACTGTTCTGTTGAAAAGCAAAACTCAAATTACACTACATTCCATTTTGAAACAATTAAGTGACTTCCCATTGGCCTTACAATAAAGTCCAAAATACCTTCCCAGGCCTTTTATAGAGGATCTTCCTCTACATCCCTCTTTTGTTGATGTCAGCCCTGGCTGCAAAGTGTTTTCAGGTGCTTTCTATCTCAGGACAACACGCTCCTGTGTGTCTTCTGTACATGTTGTTCCTTCACCAGGCAAGAACCACATCATGACTGATCAATTATTAACACTCGCCCTGCCGGTGTCACCAACCAGATAAGGAAGGCATATGTAAAACTACTTACCTGCAACAAAGACATTCCAATAAATTGAGAAAATGCACACCAGTCATATAAACTACCAAGAATATAGAAGAGGACTCAAATTTTGTGGGATGGTTTTTTTCTGTCACCCAGCTTCAGTAATGACCAATGATGGACAGTTCTCTGCCTCCCCCACCTTCTTCCCTCATGGATAATTTTGAAGCAAATCCCAGCCATCACAGTTTCATCCACAAGAACTTCAAAATGTATCACTAAAAATTAAGTCCTTTATTTTTAAACATAACTACAATTCTCTCATACCTAAAATAAGTATAAATATAATACTTGAAGATTAAATTTCTAGTCAGTGTTAAAATTCTCCTAAATTGTCCCGTAAATATTTACCAATTTGTTTAAATCAAGACAAATATGTCTCATGCACTGTGAATCCTTGATAAATGTCTTAAATTTCTTTTATTCAATAAGTGGTCTTTTCCCTTAGAGCTATTTTATTGAAGGACTGGCTCATTTGTCTTTGCAGTGTTTCCCAGAGTCTGGCTTTGCAGACTGGATCACCATACTCTCACCTAGTACCTGCCTTTATTAAAAATCCTATAATTTGGTAGTTATTTCTAATTTCTAGTAAGTAGAGTCTTAAGACTTTTTTTTCTTTTAAAAATAATTTTATTACTAAAAGTGTTAAACATACACAAAAACAGAGACGAAAGTATAATGAAACTCCTTCAGGTACCCATCACCCAGCTTCAATTAGTAAATCATGGCCCATGTTGTTTCATCTGTACTCCTGCTCCCTCCACTCATATTATTTAGAAACAGATTCTAGACATCAGATGTATCTCTAAATAATGTCTCTTAAATAAAACCACAGCAGCATAATTGCAACTTTTATAATTCCTTAATATAAAATAATTCAGTCACTGCTCACATTATTGCAATTGCCTTTTAATTGTTTTCCAGTCTGTTCATTTGAATTAGGATTCAAAGGTTCATAAAACGTAATTTGCTTGATAGGTATAAAGTTTAAGAATTGCATGTTTTAAAATTAATCTTTTAAAAATTATGCAAAGTATTTACATGAGTCTATAGTCAAATACACAAAATAAGGTACTGTATATACAAGGAGGTTCTACCTTTTGTCCGTTAGTTTCGGTTCTAAATTCTTGCCTCCAGAGATGATTTTTTTTTTTTTTTTTTTACGGTTTGTCCTTCCACCTAAGCCGTACCCGTCCACCCCCCCCCCACCCCCCCGCTGGAACTCTGGACTTTTCCCCACCCTGGCATCTTTCCTGAGAACTCACTCAGAACGGTCTTCCTCGTTGCTTTTCTTTCCTCCTCCTCCCACTTCCTGCCTTGGCCGGTCGCGCGGGCGCGGGCCGCACCTGCAGGACGCATTTCCATTGGTGACATCTTGGCGGGCCTGTCGGTGGCACTTCCTCCTTTACACCCCGTGACCCACGTCCGGCTTGCCGCCCTCCCAGTCACGCGGCCTCTGCCTCTGGGACGCAGCCCCGCGCGCCGGCCTTCCGGACCCGTCGTGGTGAGCCGCCGCGAGCGGACGACCCCCGCCCGCCCATCCGCCACCCCCACTGCTCGCGGGTCCCGCGACCTCCTCCCTCCGAACCACCCCCCACGCTTCGGGAACTCTTCCCCCCTCCCCGCCTTGCTGCCCCGCGAACTCTTTCTCTCCCCCCGCCCCCCGCCCCCAAGCTCCCCAGGATGTTCCCCCGACCCGACCCGGGAGTTCCACCGCCAGCCCGGAGACCGCCCGCCCCCCGCGGGCCCAGGGAACTTTTCCCCGGCCGCCCCAGGAGCCCCCTGACTGAGGAGCTCCGCCCCCGCCCCCCGCGGCTCCGGGAAGCCCGGCCCGCGAACTCTTCCCCCGCCTCACCCCCCTCCCGGCCCGAGAACTCTTTTCCCGGTCCCCCAGGAACACCCCCGCTTCCCCCCTCCCCCCCCCCGGGAGCTCCCCTCCCACCGTCGGGCCCTGGGAAGCCTTCACCCTGTGACCTCTTCCTCCTCCCCCCTCCCCCGGGCCCGGGAAGCCTCTTTCCTCCCCCCCGCGTAGCTCGCCCTGCCCCCGCCCCGGAAGCTCCCGCTGACCCCGCCCAGGACCTGGGCTGGGGCGCTCTGGGGACCCGCCTTCCTGCAGGGCTGGGCCGGCCCGAGGCTATCGGATCGCCAGGCGCCTGGTGGAGGCCGGACGAACTCCTTCACCTTGTCCCGGTACCCCCGGCCCGGGAGCTCGGCGTCCGGGACCGGTGCTGTGCTTCCCGCCGAAACCGCTCAGGCGCGCCCCTGGCGGCCTGTGGCGGCGGCTGCGAGCTTGAGACCGCAGTTTCAACCTTCGTATGAAGCGTTTGCCCACAGCCAGTTGAGTTTCAATTTCAGGTTAATAACAAGAGGATGCACCTGGACTTTCCCCGGAGCCCTCTGCGTGTTTAAGCGTCCGGTGGAATTGGGGGTCCTTTGGCTGTAAACTGCGCTTGCTTGCTGAAAATAGGACTCAGCCCTGCTCCCTTCAGCGGTAAGTCCAAAAAGTGAGCCGCGTAGTCCTGAGGAGCGGCTCCCGCGGACTAGGATTTAAGAGTAGAACTTTCTGAGTAGTTAAGATACCCAGGACGACCTGGTTCGTGCGTACTGCCAGCTGTAGGTTAAAGTTCGTTTACAAATAAGGGCGAAATTGCTCCTCAGGTGTCCCTGAAACGCAAACGTAAAGGAGGGTGAAGCCGGGGCTCCGCCGCGTTCCCGTCCCTAACCGGGAAGATGGGAGGTGAGCTTTAAACCGCCCTGCGTACTCCGTAGATAAACCAATTAGTCACGGCGCTGGCAGGCGCACCCTGTTTATCTTGATTGGATCGACCTGAATCTGAACTAAATTCTGTCTCACTCGTAGAGTGGTGAAGAGCACATTCTGGAGAGCCTCGCAGGAGTCCAGGGAGCCTGTTAGAAATACAGAATCTCGGCCCCAGCCCACATCTGTGGTTTTAGAATCTGCATTAGAATCCCTTAGGTGGTCCGTGTTCACACTTAGCTCACAGTCCAGTCGCCTGCGGGAGTCGTGCAGAATCCTTGGCTGCACCCCGTACAGCACAATTAAAGCAGAATCTCCAGGTGCGGGGCCCAAGAGCAATATATTTTAACACTCCCCCAGCGATTGCATGGTGCTGCTGGGGTGAGACCATTGCTCTCCATCAGCGCTTCAACGTGCGTTGCGGCCCCAGCTGTTGGTCTGCGGACCACACTAGAAGGAGCCAGGAACTGGGAAAAACCAAGGCAGAAAGGGATCAGATCACTAAGATGACTGGGTTTTACCCTTCACATTCTACTCTTTTCTAGAGGCAGAGGGGAAGAACCATTGAAGCCTCTTGAAAACTTTCTTCCAGAGAATTTGAAACCATTTTTTCTTAAACTTTAATACTTATGCGGGATTTTTTCCTCCAAATAATATCTCATGTAATAATCACAGGATGCTAGTAAGACAGGGCAGATACTGTCTTTAAGACAGCGGGCTCAGAGAAATTAACTTCGCTTTCCCAATTCTCTGTTTCCAAAACTAAAATGTAGCTTAGTTCCTCAGACTGATCCCTGTGCTTCAGCACGTATCCTAGTCCTTTGAGGACAGCTTTATCACGTGGCTGTGGGTGATGGTGATGATGTTTTTCCTATTGAAAAGCATATTTCAACATTTTCTCCCCTCATTCTTCCTCGGTTAATTAAAGTATCAGTGTCAGATCAAATACGGGTCACAAGAAATGAAGTTACCAATTAAAACTGGGAGAGAATGTCTTGAGTATCTCCACCCTGCCCCTCAGGGATTCTTGTAAATTGTAAATCCTGTTGAACAATTTCTAGCAAACAGCCTTTTGTTGAAGCCCATCCCAGTGACGATTGGGCTGTGTCTCCAGTCCTGTACGGGTCTGCATAGCTGCCCCTTGCCTTTCGCCCCTGCCAGGGTTGGCCCTTTTCCCCCCACCCCAACTGAGCCCAGCCTGCCCTAGATATTTAAATTTCCTTACTGCTCCTAGAGTTTTCTGTATAGAAACTCAGGAATTGGGTAAGTCTCATCTCAGCAAGTGGGATGCTTCCCTGCTGTTATCCCCTATATTATCCTATGAAAAGGTAAATCTTTTAAATTAAATGTTGTAGGGGCGGGCCGGGTGTGTACTTCAATTATGGCACCCGGTGGCTATAAAGGGCCTCACACAGCCTGGCCATGCTTTTCCCAGAGGAAGGGAGCTCCCATTCCATCCCAGCCCCGGGGACCACAGCCTCCCATCACTCTGGTGTGTGCTGGGGCACCAGGCAAGACTGCCATCTCTCTTTTTTAGGACAGTTCCTTGCCTGCCAGGAGCATCTCCGACTGTGGGCATCCCCCGTTGTTCTTTAAGGTGAGCTATTTTAAGAAATGTAATTTCTAAGTTTATAAATTCTAAGTTTAAATTTCTAAATTATATTAAAGCAGAAGATTTTCTTAGGAATGTGAAGTACAGTTTGTCACTAGCTTTAAGTCTAATGTTGAGCAGAACTCCACAGTGTTCTTCTTTTCTAAGTTTTAGTTAATGTCCTAAGTACTGTAAGTCTGCAAAGGATCCAAATGTAGAGGAGTCTGAGGACAAAAATGAAGATCTTATAGTATATTGTGTTAGCACCAAAGATTAGGTTTGAGTTCCATTGAAAGTTTAGAAGAATAAGAAATTGAAAGTCATAGGACTTCTCATGAGAAATGGAAGAGAAAGATAATTCTGGAGTAAAAAGCATGTTTAAACGTAGACATGTATTTTGGAAAAGAATGCTCCTTTACCTTGCTTTCCCAGAAGAAATCACTTTGTTTTTGAAACATTTTCTGAAACAAAACATTTGTAATCTGTTCTGTATTATTAGATGTTTTAAGTAATTAGATGAAATGTCAGTTCTTATATGCTTTCTACATGTCTTTTTCAGCCTAACTAGGCTGCCATATTCTAGAGGGAGGTGTTGACCCTGCATGGCCGTCAGTTAATCTCTTGCTAATCTTGGCCCTGCTGTGCTTGGGCGGGCCACAGTGACCAACAGAACAGTCTGTCTGTCACAGACTCTCAGTGCAGTTTTGAAGACACCTTTTAAACAAATCACAGCAAGAATGCTATGGGAGCATAGAACCATAAGACTTAATTTGTAGAAGGGGAAGATCTTTTGGAAAGTGGTATATTTGAGCTGAGACCTTAAGGATTAGTAGGATTTAGCTAGACAGAGATTGAGTGGAGTGTATTTGGAGAGAGAATTACCACGTATTAAATCCAAGGGATCAGAGAGCCTGGCAGCACATTCCAGGCACAGGGGAATAAAGGGATAGAGGAGATTAAAACGGGTGGTGGGAATGATGTGAGCTAGATAATTGTTGCAGGCCAACAGAAAGTTGCAAGACCTGAGCACCCCCTTAGCCCTGTGGTTTGTGTTCCAATGCCAGTGGGAAGCCACTGAGGACTTGGAACAGGAGAGTGACAAAGTCAGTTTAAAAGAATGCTTGAGAAGTTTAAGATCACATAGAGTTATCTTGGAATGTGCTGTTGGTACTAGAATTAGAAAGAAATGTGAGGAAGTCAAAAGGGACATGAGGGCGATTCAGAAAGAAAATTTTAAAATTTGATAATTAACATCACAAAGGAAGGAATTATTGAGCTCACACTCTGCCATGCAGTGTGCTAGGACTGAGTTTAGAGCTATGAGAAACCTTTATTATTTGTTCAAATCAAGAGTTAGTAGGATTTAGGGGTGTGGGTTAGGGTAGAGAATGGTAACACCCCGGAGAGATGATGAATTCATTGGCTTTGAGGGCTTGGGTGCAGTTCAAGGATTACTTCGGTTTCCTTCTGGAGCCTCTGGATGACAGGTAAGGCCATTTATGCTGCAACCAGGGTGCTATAGAAGAAGAGTTTCCGGAGAAAAATGCTGGTTCATTGTACATAGGAGCTGTAGAGTAGAGTGTGTATACCAGTCTCGGCCTTAAGGAGCTTAAGGCTGGGAACTTCTGTGTCCTGAGCCCAGAGCTGGTCATGGAGATCCAGGGGTCAGGTGAGGCTGCCTAGAAAAGAAGGACTGGGTCCAAGCCCAATGAGTCCCTCCAGTTGAATGTTGAGGAAGGATTCACACAGGAAGAGGCTGAGAGATAGTGTCTAAGGAATTAATAAGAAAACCAGGAGACAGTTGCATCATAGGAGCCAAAAGGAGAGAGGATTTCTGGAGGGAATGGTTGAATCCTGCCCTGGGAACAAGTAAGGTGAAGATAAAATACTTGTTCTCTTTCTTTCCGTGGAAGTTCCTTGGTAGAGATCATGTCCTTTTAATGTTGGGGGGTGGAGGTGACGGTAGAGGCCTATTAAGGAGATTTTATTGAAAGGGAAAGCAAATCAGCAAGTAGCTGGAGGCAAAGTTGGCATCAGGAAAGGTATATATTACGGGATTGGTAAGAAAGGAGCATACTTAATTGCTAAGGATATAGTCTTCAGCGAGAGAGATTGAAAATAAAGAATCTCTTGAAGGTGGGTGGAGTTGGGACCAGAGCAGAGCTGTAGGTAATGATGTCAGCTGTAAGGAGAAGCAACTCCTTGTTTCTAAATTCCTAGACTTGGTGGCAGTTCCCTTTACATGGTCCCTAATCCTCTGAAGTAGAAGATGATCAGCTGAAGTGAAGAAAGATTAAAGTATGTGAGGTTATCACAGACATTTAAGGGCTTTGGGAGAGTGGGGAGTTGTGGTGGAACTATAGGCAGTATGGAGGGCCCACTTTAAGGTTGGGGACCCTGATTTTCTACAGTAGTCATTCCCAACTTTGGGCAGTTTTATCCCCTAGGGAACATTTGGGAATGTCTGGAGACATTTTTGGTTGTCACAACAGGGGAGGGGAGTGCTAATAGCATCTAGTAGGTAGAGAGGCCTGGGATGCTCCCTGACATCCTACAATGCAGAGGTCTGTCTGCCACAACAAAGAACTGTCTGGTCCAAGGTATGATCCATTGTGCTCAGCTCTGTGCCCCTGAGCCACTCAGTACAGCCATGGAACGTTCAGATCCTTGGAATCTTCCAGGGCTCTCTTTTACTGGGCACAGTAAAGGAGGAACTGCATATGAATTCCATTTATTGTTGGGGGAAGGGCTGAAATTATCACTAAGAATTATCCTTTCATACATTGGCAATTTAAGATGACTAGGCCCTGCATACAATGGCTGTATCAAATATTTAAATTATAAAAATTGTGATGGGTCAAATGGCAACTCGCCAATAATTTTGTTTTCCCTGATATTAGTGCAGTTGAGCATTTCATACATTTATTACCAATTTGCTTTTCCTTTTCTTAAATTACCTACTGGTGCTTTCTACATTTTAAATTGTGGGATTTTTATAAAAATTATTTTAGGAGCTCTTTATATATTTGTCCATATTTTGCTATAGTAGTGTAAATGCCCTATTTTATCTGGAATATTTTGGTGATTCATTTGAGGTAAGGTTGTATTTTCTCTTTCTACGTGATGATCAGTGTGCCCACATTTCTTAAAAAGGCATCTCTCTTACCACTGATTTTAATAGCTGCATCTATTACACTTTTAAAATGACACTTTCATGAAACATTTAACTTCCATATACTTACATGTGCCCATTTTGAGCATCGATCACTAAAAATATTTTTGGCCCTATCAATATTTTTACTGTCTCTATGTTATGTGTATATTGCTATCAGATGGCTCAAGTCATTCTCCTCTTCTTAAACTGCCCTTCCACATGGATTTCACCTTTACTCTCTTTCAGTTTGGGCTCTGGGTGCCAGATGCCACATGCACTTCATAACACTGTGTCAGGAAGGGCACCTCTTGTACATGGAGGTGAGGTGTTCATGCTCTTTCTTCAAGTCCCTCAATGAAATGCACAATACATACGTTACGTTGATCAACATAAGGTGGTTTATGTTGATCCTTTTGTTTATATGAGAACCTGAGAAGCGTATAATTTGATTTCTATGTTTATTGCAGTGCACATAACTAATATTCTGCTGATGGACTTGTTTCTTTGTCTGGATATGTCTTCAGTTTGGCCTCACACTTAACATATTTTCTTTGATTTGACAATTTATGAACAAAATGCTCCTTCCTTAGATTCCTTGTTGCCGTTGCTGTCTTGTATCCTTGCAGCATTGCCAATGAGAACGCTGATTCTGGTTCGCCCTAGTGTCAAATAAAATGTTATTCTGTAGTGTGGTTTAAAATAGTCTTTATCACTTATTTTTACTTACATTTTTAGAGTATCTTGCCATAAACAAGTAAATTGGTTAAATGTAAGGGTTGCACTTTAAGGAGAATCTCACAGAGGAGCACTTGTAAATGAACTACCAAACTTCTTCCTGAGAAATATCTGGAATAAATATGAATATAAATATAACAGGAAAATGCCCTTGCTCTTGGCTAATATTTAGATTCCTCTGTATTCAAGGCACCAAGTTACACCTATGCTCCTGCCTTTTACTTCAGTGGTTTAGCAGTTAACTAATACATCTCATCTGCTTTCCTCTAGTTCTGAGAAATCCTCTTATAATTTCTGAATGTTGCCTCAATTCATTCTCTTTCTTCTCTTCTAGAACTTAGAATTGACCATTAGAATTTATAGATTTTGGCTTGCTATTTTCTCAAGACCTCTCATTTGTTCTGTTTCTATCCATCTGTGAGTAATATATACATTTTTGGAGAGATCTGGGATTGAATCTCAGCTCAACTGTATTTGGTATATTTCTTCACATCTTTAATTTCACTCATCGTTCTTCATCTGTAAAATGGGGAAAACAATATTTGCTGCATATTCTTGTACATATTAAATGAAAAATTATGTAAAGTAGTTTTTGCTTTCTTTTCAGCTACAGAAAGCAACACCCAAGCTTGTTTAACATCTGTCCTGTCAAGTGTCCATGATGCTGGGCCCTGAGGGAGGTGAAGGCTTTGTGGTCAAGCTCCGTGGCCTGCCCTGGTCCTGCTCTATTGAGGATGTGCAGAATTTCCTCTCCGACTGCACAATTCATGATGGGGCTGCAGGTGTTCATTTCATCTACACTAGAGAAGGCAGGCAGAGTGGTGAGGCTTTTATTGAACTTGAATCAGAAGATGATGTAAAAATGGCCCTTAAAAAAGACAGGGAAAGCATGGGACACCGGTACATTGAGGTGTTCAAGTCTCACAGAACCGAGATGGATTGGGTGTTGAAGCACAGCGGCCCAAACAGTGCCGACACCGCAAATGATGGCTTCGTGCGGCTTCGAGGACTCCCATTTGGATGCACCAAGGAAGAAATTGTTCAGTTCTTCTCAGGGTTGGAAATCGTGCCAAACGGGATCACATTGCCTGTGGACCCTGAGGGCAAGATTACAGGGGAAGCCTTTGTGCAGTTTGCCTCGCAGGAGTTAGCTGAGAAGGCTCTAGGGAAGCACAAGGAGAGAATAGGGCACAGGTATATTGAAGTGTTCAAGAGCAGTCAGGAAGAAGTTAGGTCATATTCAGATCCCCCTCTGAAGTTCATGTCTGTGCAACGGCCAGGGCCTTATGACCGCCCAGGTACAGCCAGGAGGTATATTGGCATTGTCAAGCAAGCAGGCCTGGAGAGGATGAGGTCTGGTGCTTACAGTGCAGGCTATGGGGGCTATGAGGAGTACAGTGGCCTCAGTGATGGTTATGGCTTCACCACTGACCTGTTTGGAAGAGACCTCAGTTACTGTCTCTCGGGCATGTATGACCACAGATATGGAGATGGTGAGTTCACTGTCCAGAGCACCACTGGACACTGTGTCCACATGAGGGGGCTGCCGTACAAAGCCACAGAGAACGACATTTACAACTTCTTCTCTCCACTCAACCCCGTGAGAGTCCATATTGAGATTGGCCCTGATGGAAGAGTGACAGGCGAAGCTGATGTTGAGTTTGCCACTCACGAAGAAGCCGTGGCAGCTATGTCCAAAGACAGGGCCAACATGCAACACAGATACATAGAACTTTTCTTGAATTCCACAACAGGGGCCAGCAATGGGGCATATAGCAGCCAGATGATGCAAGGCATGGGGGTGTCAGCCCAGTCCACTTACAGTGGCCTCGAGAGCCAGTCAGTGAGTGGCTGTTATGGGGCTGGCTACAGCGGCCAGAACAGCATGGGTGGATATGACTAGTTTTGTAGGAGCATTTGAGTTGTTTCAATCAAATTTTCACAGGCAGCCAACAAGCAGTGAAAAGCAGTTAACTCTAGAGGGAGCTGTGGGACCCATTTTGCACCATGAGTTTGTGAAATCTGGATTAAAAGAATTACCTCTTCAGTGTTTTCTCATGCAAACTTTCTTCTAGCATGTGATATTGAGTAAACTAAAACTATTTTCAGCTTTTCTCAATTAACATTTTGGTAGTGTACTTCAGAGTGATGTTATCTGAGTTAAAGTAGTTTTAAGTACATTAAATGTGGATCTTTTACACCACATCACCGTGAACACATTGGGGAGACGTGCTTTTTTGGAAAACTCAAGGTGCTAGATCCCTAATTCGAAGAGGAACATTTCTCATGTTTGTTCATTCTAGTTTATTTTCATTTAAAATCTTTTAGGTTAAGTTTAAGCTTTTTAAAAGTTAGTTTTGAAAATTGAGACACATTACTAATACTGTAGGAATTGGTGAGGCCTTGACTTAAAACTTTCTTTGTACTGTGATTTCTTTTTGGGTGTATTTTGCTAAGTGAAACTTGTTAAAATTTTTGTTAACTAAATTTTTTTCTTAAAATAAAGACTTTTTCACAATGACTGGCACAGACTATCTACTCACCAGAAAGCAGCAAAATGACTGGGTGATTGAAGAGAATTCATTTTAATACTACTGTATTTCAGTGTGAATTTCAAAATAATTTAGCATGTGAAATCCATGATTTCCCTTATGTTCTTCCAATGAGGCTAAATTAAAAGTCAGGTTAAAAAAATGTTAAATATGTGAGTGGTGGAAATAGTGGTAGAAACACATCCCGGAAAGAGAAAATAGAAGCACACAGTCCCAGCCTCCTGTGACTTGTGCTCTGTTCTTCAGCCATTTGTAATGTCCTACTTTATTCTGGAGTTGCATCCATTGTCGTAGCTAGGAATCCTTAGTTTTTGGTGCCAAATAGATTGTGAGTCATTAGCCATAATTTGTGTTTCAGGTTTTCTTTATAGAGAATGTGCTGATTTGAACATTCTTTTTTTTCATACTTAGGAATATTTCTATAGGGTACACTCCTGGGTTAGCAATTACAAGTTATTGCAGGATACACGTTCTCAAGCTTGAGGCCTGTTTCCAAGTTGTTATTAGAAAATTGTCATCCACTTAGCAGTGGAAAGCAGTGTACAAATTACAGGCAGCTGTGCACACAGCATGTTACCATCACTTTATGACATACACTAAATAAAACCGTCAATACTTTAAAATGTGAATGTAGTTTATTAAACAAGCTTGCTTTAATAGCTCTTATTGGTAATGCTCCCTAATTTATTTTCCCCACTTGTCTTTAATAACCATAAAGCTGTAGCCCATATAACCTAATTTCACCAGTTTAAGCATCTTCGTTTCAAGGGACCCACCTCCTCGGTCACAGAGAAAATGCTCTTGGTTAAGCCCCTGAGGGTTTTAAAAATAAGTCTATTTGTAGACTAGAGCCTTACTTTGGCCCTATTTGGCTTCTCAGGCCCACCTTAACTCCCATCCTTCCCACCAGTTTTCCAGAGACTCTGAGGGCCTGAGATAGGGCAGCATCACCAGCCAGGAATGCCAGATGTGCCAGGACACAGGCAGAACTAGGGATATCCACTGAGAAGACAGCATGAGAATTATAAGGAGGCAGAGACCATGCACACCTGTTCTAGGCCATGTTTACAGGGTCTCTGCCTATCCCTTGGGCCCACCTTGCTCCAAGTTTCAGGCAGCAGTCCACAAAAGGCTGAGTTGTAAGGAAGACCCTGAAAAACCCAGGTGAAGCACGTGGGAACTTATGAAACCTGTAATGGGAGGGACTAGGATGCCATAAAAGACCTAGATTTGATAGGGCAGTGAAGTTGCAAGGAGTATATTCATCGCCTCTAAATCTTATACTAAGTTTAGGGTCCAAATATGGAAGGAGTAGGATCCAAGAGCCTGGGATGGGAAGTTTGGGGGAATGTGCAAGGTGACCTTAAATTCCAAGGTGATGCTGAAATCTTTGGGCCAGCAGCAGTGGCCCTTTCCCTCTTAACTAGAAGAAATGATCCGGAGGCCTCACCTCAGGTAGGTGCTTATAAGATGAATTCTGTCCCGTCAAAGTCTGCTCCAAGTCACTTTCCAGAATGGGTTGGGTAAGCCAAATCCACCTTGCTGCCTGTTTTTGTATGGTATATGGGCTAAGAATGGTTTTTACAGATGCATCAATTTGATGGCAAGGAGCCCTGATTAAGAAAAGTCTGATCTCCCCAAGAATTCATTAGTAGATCTGTAGTACAAAATACTGTACTTAATTATTTTGAGTTCCGTCAATAAGAGATTATGTGGGGGCCAGCTCAGTGGTGTAGTTTGTGCCTTTGGCAGCACAGGACTCATAGGTTTGGATCCTTGGTGTGGACCTACACACCACTCATGGAGCCATGCTGTGGTGGCTTCCCACATACGAAATAGAGGAACATTGGGAACATGTTAGCTCAGAACCCATCTTCATCACCCCCCACCCACCCAGAAAAAAATTTTGTGAAACTTTAAAATTTGCCTTGGCCTGTGAAACCTACATGTCTAGCCCCTTAAAAGTTTGACTTTTCTGTTCCAGAAAACTAGTATCAGGACCAAGCATGAGATGACAAGAGAGTCCCCACTGTAGGAGGAAACTGACATTTTGCCAAAAAAGCTGAAGGTCCTGGTTGGTATGTATGAACCAGAGTCAGCACATGAGAGGACCTTGAGGATGCTGAAACAGAGGGTTGAGTATAAAACAGTTGGTGTGGGGTATCTCTCTTGACTCAGGATTTAAATTATGAGCAAAATGCTTGCAGTCTATCATAGTAATATGCTGGAGTTAATCCTTGAAGTCTGGAAACGGTGACCTACAGGAGGGAGAGATGCTTGATATTGAGAAAGGGGTTGGAGGACTCGGAGATGGGCCTGCTAGGAAAGATTTAGTATATAAGGCCAGAAAAAACTGGAAAAGTTTCCCTGGAAGGGCCCAAGAACGCTTGCTAAATTGATAAGGAATGAGCTAGTAGGGTGCACCAGAATTTTGAGAAGCTTAATGGAAGCTCTCATCTCAGTCAGAGTTGGCAATAGGAGAAAATAGGGATAAAAGGATTCCAGAAGAACAGAGGCCAGGTAGTGGCAATCATCAGATGTGAGGTAAGCATGATTGCCATAATAGGCTGCAAAGTCCAAAAGTCAGTAAGGGGCCTTGACCTAGCCAGGTCTGTGGTGAAGGCTAATGGAACTCTGTGTCCAGGGGCCACACATGGCACAGCTATGACGTCCATTAGCCTTCTGCTCTCAGGTCTTAACTCCTTTTTGGCTATATGGACAGAAAGCTGATTAAAAATCAGGATCTTGTTCTTTTTCCAGAACTGAGCCAGGTCTCACCCAGAGACCATCAATTGAAGAGGAGGAACGGCCTGGCAACATTGCAACAATTGTATATAATCTATAAATCTTCCCCTTTGAGGCCAGGAGAATGAAATGACCCGGGTCTCTTGAGTGCTGTTGGATATGAGGTCTGAGTCGACATTGATACCAGGGGAGGTGATACAAATGGATTCCCAGACCCAGTTTGTCTGACTGTGGGTCAAACAGGTTTGCAGACCCCTCCGGTTATCTCCCCATGTGAATTAGTAGGAAGGGGTACCTTAGGCAGTTGACAGAGCCCTCACACTGGGTCCCTGGCTTGTGAAGTAAGAGCCATAAAGGTAGGAAAGCCAAGAGGAACCTCTCAAATTGCATTCCCCATCCAAGACAGTGAATAAGGAGAGGTGGTGAGATGTGTGCGCAAAGTCTGAGGTTAGGGCCAGGCTTGAAGACTCAAAAAGGCAAGTATATGTCCTTTTCATTTGTCTGGTCCCAGCAAACAGCAGATGGATTCTGGCAGATGATAGCAGACAACCAGGAACTTAAGCAAGTAGTTTCCCCAATCACAACTCAGTGCTTAATGTAGTATCAAATACGTCCTCTTCGATCAGCATCAAGCAGGAGATCAAAAACCATTTTACCATCTCATAACACGAGCATCAGAATACATTCCCTGTTTTTTTTCAGGGCTGTGTAACTCTTCCGTTCTCTTTTACAGTAGGGTCTAGAAAGATAATGATCATCTTGCCATGATCCACTATATTGATGACGTGCTCATTGGACTTGGGTGGGGTGGGGGGGAAGCAGCAAGTACTCTGGATGCCCTAGGAAGACACACGTGTGCTAGAGGGAGGAAGAATTCAGGGCTTTGCCATGTAAGGGAACTTTTTAGTGTCTAATAGTCATGGGCAGGGATCCTAAAACTAGGGTCCATGGGCCAAATGTGGCCTGTTGCCTGTTTTTGTAAATAATGTTTTATTGGTACACAGCCATGCCCATTCATTTATATTTTGTCTATGGCTACTCTTGTGCTACTTTGGCCAAGAGATAGGTAGTTTCATCAGAGACCACGTGTCCCACAGAGCCTAATGTATCCTATCCTGTTTACTATCTGAGCTTTCACAGGAAATGTTTGCTGACCTCTGACCTTGGGCAGAACTGGGACATTTTCTCCAAAGTAAAGGTCAAGATTTTCCATCATTAAGAAAGGGCATAAATTTTGGTAAAACATTTAGGATTTTGGAGAAAGCTTATTTTACACTTGAAAATACTACCCAATTATTAGGTGACCAGAAGGCTGCAGCAATTCTGCAAGCTGCTGTGCCATCTGCTGCAAAGGACATAGCACGTCCCGGCATGGAGGTGTCTGTGTTCATAAATGGTTTTGTGTGGTATCTCTGACAATTCTCCTTAAACAGTCATAGCTCAGACCGTGAGTGTTGGGAATCAAGGCCATGTCTTCTGCAGCAGAGAGCTATTTACTATTCAAAAAGCAGCTCCTGGGGAGGACTGGCCTGATGACTAGCGGTTAAGTCACGCACTCTGCTTTGGTGGCCCCAGGTTCACTGGTTCAGATCCCAGGCACAGACCTACACACCACTTATCAAGCCATCAAGCCATGCTGTGGCGGGTGTCCCACATATAAAGTAGAGGAAGATGGGCACAGAAGTTAGCTCAGGGCCAGTCTTCCTCAGCAAAAAGAGGAGGATTAGCAGCTGATGTTAGCCCAGGACTAATCTTCCTCAAAAAAGCTCCTGTGGGCTACTAAGCTCACTGTGCTAAGACCATCTTCATGCTCTGGGTGTTGGCAGATGCATCAAATTGTAAGACTCTTAAGGCATCTGTTTTGTTTTTAGTTTATGTGTAAAAATTCTTGCACATATTTCATTAGATTTGTTTCTAAGTATTATATTTTACATGCTGTCTTTTATTTCATTTGCTGAGAGTCTGTTGCTGGAACTAGAACTACTAGGATTAAAAAACTGGATTTTTGTGGCCTTGCTAAATTCACTTATCTATTTTAATTTAAATGTAGCTTGTTTGGATTTTTTTTACATACCAAAAAAATGCCATTTGCAAATAATGACAGTTTCATTAATTTCTTCCTAATCCTTATGTACACTGTTCTTTTCTTGCCTTGTTGTCTGCTCTTGGATAAGTTTATTTATTTATTTTTTTATTTATTTTGGTGAGGGAGATTTGCCCTGAGCTAACAGGTGTGCCAATCCTCCTCTATGTTTTGTATGTGGGATGCCACCACAGCATGGCTTGATGAGCAATGTATAGATCTGTGCCCAGGATCTGAACCCATGAACCCAGGCCACCAAAGTGGAGTGCACTGAACTTAACTACTACACCACCAGGCTGGCCCTGGTAAATTTTTTATCATTAGAAAGATGATGCTGAACAAAGTTGGGGTCAGAGGGCATCCTCATCTTATTCCCAATTTCAGAGAGAAAGCTTCCTTATTCCTCCATTAAAATACCGATTGTTTTTGGGTGCATACCCTTGATTAAATTAGGAGAATTACCATTTACTGCAGGTTTAGTATAAGTTTATTTTTTTAGTCATTATTAAATGTTGATTTTTATTTAATGCATTTTTCCTTCTTATATTGTCTTGATATTCCTTATTATCTATCTCCCAATTCACTCATTCCCTTCAGCTAAGTCTAATTTGTTGTCAAACATCACTTAAGTTCTTAACTTCAGGTAGAAATTTTGGTTCTAAAATTTCCACTTAATTTTTTTTACATAATGTAAAAAAGTTAATGTTCTCACAGTTCTGAAGGCGAGAAGTCAAAATCAGGGTGTTGGCCGTGGCTCCCCTAAGTCTCCGAGGAAGAATCCTTCCTTGCCTCTTCCCAGCTTCAGTGGCTGCCGGCAATCTTAGTGTTGCTTCGCTTGCAGCTGCATCACTCCCATCACTGCCTCTATCATCACAGGGCCTTCTCCTTGTGTCCACATTTTCCTCCTCTTAGAAGGACACCAGTTGCTGGAATAGGGCCCACCCTAAGCAAGTATGACCTCATCTTAAAATGATCAATGATATCTGCAAAGACCCTATTGCAAAATAAGGTCAGTCTCGGGTACTGGAGGTGAGGACTTGAACATACCTTTTTGGAGGACAATTTAACCCGCCACACATAGGTTCAGTTTTCTTCTGAAAATCTCCATATATCATCTCATTCCTTGAACATATTAATCACAGTTATTTTAAAGTCTTGGTCTGGTCATTCCAATATCTGCATCTTCTCTGTGTTTATGTTGTCTTTCTGGTCTAAGTTTGTCTTTTATGCCTGGATAGTTTTGATAGAGTACCAGATATTGTGTACATACATCGTAGCATGGGGTAACTACAAGACCCATGTGCTGTTATCATCTGTGAGGGGATTGGTGGAAGGAATGCAACCAGATTTCTAAAAACTACCCTGAGAACACGAGAGGCTCAAAATGGCCAATATATACTCAGTGGAAATCATAAAATGGCAATTTGAGAACAGCCAAATCTGTGAGCGAAAGTCAGAAAATTCTGCAGGCGCCAGTTTGAATTTACATTCTGGTGGGGGTGGGAGACCATAACAAATAAATCACTATAAATAGTATGTGAGTTAGGGCTGAGTACAAGGAGAAGCAGCAGCCAATAGTGATGAGAAGAACAAGTGTTGGTGGTGCAGTCGTAGAGTGGCCCCAGAGGCCACCTGAAAGGGCCTAGAGAAAGGGAACTGGGGAATTTGGACAATGTCGAGCAGAGGGAGGGATGTGAGTGCCCTGAGGTGAAGGCTGCAGCCTGCACTGTGTTCAGATAACAGCTAGGAGGCGGCAGGGTGAGTGCGGGAGAGCAAAAGGGTGAAGTTAGAGAGTTGACAGTTGTGGGACCTGGGGTCAGGCATAGGGCCTACAGGCTATGTTAAGGGGATCTTCTGTAAGATAAATAGGGCATCTTTGGTGCATTTTGAGCAGAGTTGATCTGACCTTGCCTTAAGAATATTCCTCTGATGGGTAGGTTGAGACTTGAGTAATAAATCCGTTTAAAGAGCCAGGCACAGGACCTAACCAGTGATCAACCAGGAGAGCCCCAGTCATGCTCCCTGGTGTTAGCGGTTAGCCCTCACTTCTTACCCTGGGTTTTATAGTATTTTACACAAAAACTGAGGGTAAGATGCTGCTATCTTCTGGGAAACAAATATTACAGTATTTTCAAGCCACTAGTCTTAGAATAAACCTTATAACTTTCTTAAGTTAATAGGCCCTTATTTTAAAAGCACTCTCTGAATACTACTCAGCAATACAAAGTAATGAACTATTGATTCATGTAACAATCTGGCTGGATCTCCAGAGAACTAGAAAATACTATATATATGTCATATATATATAAATATGTATAATAGAATTATAGAATATTATGTGAAACTTTTAACCTTGATTATTTCTGGGTGCTGGATTAGAAATTGGTTTACCAATTTAAGTGAGATATTTCTGTAATGTTCATGTTTTCTGTAATAAGATGAAAGATGTTTACAATGAGAAAAAAAATAAGATTGTTTAAATTAAAAAGGCAGGAGGGATATATAGTCCCCAAGCAAGCACAGTCACTGAGTTCTCTCTCAGATAGTGATAAATACCAGAAAGGGAGTGTAGCCCAGTCCTTCAGAAACAGGCTCAGGAGTGAGACGGCCTGTAAGAACCCCTAGATCCTCGGTCTGCTCTTGGCACAAAGGGGACAATACAAGTCCCCATTTCAATAGATTGCTGAGAAAATGGAGTTCACGTGTGAAGTGTTTATAACAGTGCCTGGTCACACACTAAGTGTTCAGTGAAGTGGAAATTACCCTTTGCTTCCTCTGGTTCTTTCCTGGGCAGCCCCTCATCTGAGAGAAGATGACAAGAGGAAGGAATTGTGACTGAAGCCATCCCCACTCCAGGGTAGATAGGCCCAGTGAAGGGGTCTCTGAGGCACAGTGAGTAATTCCACACAAGGAAGCCTGGGCAGACTGCTCTCATCCTACCGCTACCATTCCGCTCCTGCGTTCTTTCCTGGGAGGGAAAGAGGAGAGCTTATTTCCCTTGGGAATCAGTACCCCGACCCCAGGACCCAGCTGCCAACCTCACAGGCTAACACAGACTCCATCCCTCATGGTCGTCCACACCCGCCACCCCCCTTCACAGTCCCTGACTTCTGCCACCCATGATTAACCCAGGCCTTCCAGACGTCTCCATGGGCCCTCTGCCCCAGCCTTGGACAGGCAGAATCAGCCTAAACCACCAGGCACGAGCCAGTGATTGGACGGAGTCAGCCTCATTGACGCTGGGCAATGGGGGAGACGCACACGTTGTGGGTGTGTGGTGGTCGTGGGGCCCCTCACTCCAGAGTGGTTGTTCATAGGACTTGAGGGAACTGTGGAATTTGCTCAGGCTAAATTTGAATGAAGCTGTGTTTGGCATGCTGAAAGCAGAGCAGGGCTCTATATACCTGGTCTCCACCGCGAAGTGGGGCCGGGGACTAAAACGTTAAGATGGATGTGGAATGTTGTGTCCAGAAACCTCCCTTCCCGAGCTGGGCGCCCGAGATGGAAGCGAGGCTGAATCTCGGGTCAAAGTGACTTAGGTCCCCAGGCAAGGATCGGGTTTCCTTCTTAGTGATAGGATTTCAAACAGCTTGTGACGGGAGTGACCCGTTTCTCACTAAGAAAGCAGTTGTCAGTCACTCAGAAGGGGGCGTTCCGACAAGATCGCTTCCGTGTCGCACACTCCAGCCCCACGAATGGCCAGAGGCTTTGCTTTCTTAGACGGAGCTTATTTTTACATTCTCAAATGCAATCCACTCACGCCGGCATCTTCCCTTGTCCAAGGAGGAGAGGGACTTGCACCCCACTCCTCGCGGCGGAAAAGCGAGCTCAGAAGGCGCCTCTGGGCGGCTCTGACGCGGGGGCGCGTCCCCGAGGCTCCCCCTGCGCCCGGCGCCCTGCGCGCTCCCGCCTTCCTCCCTCCCGCCTCCCGCGCGGCTCCCGGGTTACCCGACTGGTTCCCAACGCGGAAGTGGGCAGTGTTTCTCCCTGTAGTGGCCGCTCCTGCCTCCTCTTTGGTCTCATAGCCTACGTTCTAGGCACTCTGACTTTCCGTTGGCCCTCAAAAAGCATCAAGGCCAGTGTCCCCGCGAGTTGTTTGCCCGAGCTGTTCCCTATGCCAGGAAAGATGTTTGCGTGGCTGGCGCCTCTCATCGTTCACTTTAGAGGATTCAGCTCAAATGCCACGTCCTGAGCTGACCACGTTACCCACTGCTGCCCAGGCACCCTAGCCGCTGCAGCACACGTTTTATTTTCTTCACAGCATGCATCCGGCTCGGAATGCTGGGCCTCAAAGGCCTTACAGGATTGGTCCTGGTGGGTGATGAGCTGGGCACAGTGAGCCACCCCCGTGGCTCCCTGCCACACTCGTCCCCCACCTTAGACAGTGGCTGCACTTTCAGCCAGGTGTCCTGGAGTCCCACTCTTGGAGTTCCTGCTGCAGCCTGTGGCCAGCCTTGGAGCCCTCCACTCCCCGGCTTACGTGTCCTGCTTCAAGGGCCCTAAGAAGATCAACGAACCTCATTTTTAGACCTCAGGGCCTAGGATGAGCTACGGAGGACCGAGAGGCAGGGTCCTCAGCTTCCTGACCCCAGCCCAGTCAGGGGACTGGAAGTCTGGGGGACCCGGAATCTAGGACACATCATACTTCCTCAGGATCTGGCACCACCCTGAGAAGTGGTTTGTAGCAATGCACCATTAGAGAGCTGGCTTGAAGTAACGCCATGACAGGTGGCTGCCCCATCAACCCAGACCCAGACTCAGATTGTGAGCCACTGCCTGGCAGGAACAGGGCAGACCTCTGCTGTGCCAGCCTGCTCCCATCCAGGGTCTCTGCGCAGAGCAGTGGCTGGGCTGAGTGTGCCTCAGCTCCTTCCCTGGGCTGTGGAGGTTGGCAAGAGGGGTGTGGCTGCAGGATGGACAGGCTGCCACGGTGGGACAGGCACTTCCCTAGCCCCACCCCAGGCACGCTGGGACCTTTCAAGTGAGGTGTTCCAGGAGTGGACTTTGGATATACTGAGGGCTCTAGATTTGCATGGATGGTTTTTGGTTATAAAATGCAATATGCAGGGCTTCTTGGGATGTAGCTCACAGGGGCTCTCATGGGGAAATTACCTAGGGTTGGGGCAGGGTCCATGGGTTAGTCTGGGGGTTATATAGGGTTTATGAGGGGGTGTCAGTGAAGGAATTGCTGCAGTTCCTGGGTTGGGTTGAGCGACGGAGAGCGCTCACTGAGTGAGGTAGTGTCTTAGTGGAGGGTGAGCCATTGGGGACCATTCTAGGTTACAAGATATCACGAGTACCTAGGTCATTGGGACTTCAGGGTCTCTAGGCAAGCTATAGAAATTGTAAGGTCCTTTGATAGAATATTTTCGTGTCTCACACAGTGCATGGATGAGGCAGGGGTCAGGAGACCAATTATCAGGAAGTTCTCAAAGTGGGGGGTATGCTAGGAGTGGGTCTCAGGACAGACACCAGACACGTGGCTACAGGAAGCATTAGCAATCTAGAAAGATCATCCCTCCTCCCAGCTGAGGGCCTGGGCTTTCCTGAGCAAGATGTCAGTGTCCCAGCACAGCCTGGTCATCCTCAAGCAGATCCACAGAGGGTCACAGCACCACAGGCAGGAAGAGTGAGACCGGTTTAATTTACAAATAAGCGTTGGACAGCCTCCTGATCAGAAGGGAGCCTAAAGGCTCACCTTTGGAGAGAAAGGCCATCATGGAGGGTCAGGCCCCCAAGTGGGGAGCCAGCAGCGTGGGAACTGGCGCCAGAGTGCTACAAAGTTGCTCCTGTGCTCAGCAGGTACTGGCAGAGCCTGCAGAGACAGTGGGGTCAGGTCCTCACAGACACGGTCATTACATAGATACCCCCCGCTCAGCATCAGTTGACCCCATGGCTGGGCTGGCTCAGGACAGTCCCACCTTACAAATGGCATAACATTTCTTAAATCTCAGATTATATGGCCACCCTGCCCAAGTGTCTGAAAGCCTCCCAAAGAAGCCCATCTCACCTGGAGTGATGAGTGGAGTGGCTTTCTCAGGTAAGGGGCTGAGAAAGGAACACATGAGATTAATATCCTTCAACCTCTGCCCTCCTCCACCAAGACTCCTAGTGCCCCCTCCCCGGGGGGCGTAACTCCTTGCTATTCTTCCATTGTCACTTTAAACAATACCAACGGTCAGAGCTTTCCCTGATTTGGAGCCTTTCAGGGTTGATTATCTGTGAATAACAAACCTCACTGTAGGCCCAGGGAGCAGCCAGGAGGCTGTCCTCTTTCCCTCTGTTGTAGTACTTTATCCCAAAATACTTCTGCTCAGCTGGAGGTGCACACAACAGGGGCCCTGACTCACCTTTGCTTCTGATTGTGCTTGCATTTACACTTGCCACCTGTGAGAGGAAGAGCTGGCCTGTGCAAAGAGCCCAAGGAACCTGGACCATCCCTCTTCCCACCCCACGCCCTGCCAATTCCACCACTCACTCAGGGCGAAGGCAAATCCAGCGACGCACAGGATCCCAGCAAAGATCATCCCGACCAGCTGCAGGCCTGCCCAGTCTAGGGGAGCACAGAGAGGGAGCTGGCGCCAGCCTGGCTCCACCTCACTCATTCAAAAGATATTTACAAGCACCGGCTTGTGCAGATGAACTTACATTCCAGGCAATGAGAAAGACAAGCCAGTAAATAAACACATCATATAATATCTGGTGGGAACAAGCCCCAGGAAGAAAAAACAAGCAGAAGAGCACAGAGAAAGAAGAGGGTGTGAAGGATCATCAAGGAAGCCCTTTCTGAAAAGTGGCATTTGAGCTGAGGCCTGGGGAAGATGAGGGGTATGTGGGGACATTGGAGGACAGTGCCAGGAGGAGGAAGAGGAAACCTTCGTAGGGGGCTGTGGGGCAGCAGGGAGCTGGTGTTGGGGAAGGGAAATAAGAGTCAGTGGAAGGAAGGAGATTAGGTGTGAGGTATCTGGGGGCCCAACAGCCCAGCACCTCTACCCGCTTCCCCAGAAGTCTTCCTAACTATCCTGTGGGCGCCTTCTCTCCCTGCTGGAATGAAGTTCTCCCAAAGACCATGTTGCATGCTGGCCTTTCATTCTTTCCATCAACCAAGCTGACTCCTTAATCCCCAGTCCCAGCCCCATCCTGCCCCTTCTTCCCCACCCCTTCAAGCCCTACTTTGTTTACACGGGGGCTCCACATCACCCCTCACCAACCTCTAGTAAAGAGGTCCAAGATAGGCAAGGGTAGGGGTTGGGGGCGTGAGGGATATCAGCTCTTACCATAGTAGAAGGGATCGTTTTTATCTGCAGGAAAGAAAACAAAAAAGAATAAGGGCCAGAACCAAGAGGCTGGATGTGAGGTCTTGGAGGGAAAATGTGGGGCAGTAGGGGCAGGGTAGTTTGAGGCCTCACCAGCAAACAGGTCACTGGCTTTCAAGACGGGCAGGCCTGGGTGGAAAAAGCAGAGGGATTGGGTGTTAATTCATGACACTGGTCTCAAAATGAGTCAGCAGGCAAGACCCCATCCCAGAGGGGCAAGGATGACTAGCCTTGTCATGAATGAGGGGGGCACCCTGGGGTCACTGGTTCCCTTCCTCATACCATCCCCAGGCCCAAAGAACCCTGAGATTTTGTCTCCCACCCCAAGGCCTGTGGTCCCCCACTCACAGCCCTTTCTGCTATTTCTCAGGCTTCCTGCTACTCTGTCTTGCACTGGAAATGGGATGGCATATTGGTATCTTTGTACCCTCTCCTGAGAAGCTTCCTACACAGACCCTGGCTAATGCTCTGCTTCCTGAAGAAATAGGGAATGCTTTTCTCTTCATGCCAACAGATGGTTACAGTTTTCCAAAGTTCAATTACTCAGGATAATTTTTGCAACATCCGCTTCCTACCTGTACTATTATTTCCTCAATCTTTCTTTTTAAATTCACAGTTTAAATGAAAACACATTTATTCAACATTAGGACCCCTTGGGGAGATGCTGCCCTGGTCTTCACTGCCTTGGTGGGCAGGTGAATGGCAGCAGGGTCACCTCTGGGATGACTCACCTGCCAGCGTCAAAAGGCCCCAGATCACTCTCTCCATGTCACAGCTTCAGGGCAGGGCTGCAGGGGAGGAGGTGCAGGCTGGGGTCAGGCAGCCCGACCTGCCCCAGGCTCACAGAGCCTAGTGGCGAGAGCAAGCCACCAATCCCAAGGGTGCACTTGCCTATGGGGCGGTCTTGGGAAAGTTACTAATTTTTGTTTCCGCATCTAGAGATGATAATAGAAATGCCTTGTGGAGTTATACCAGTTACGTGCGTAGAACAGTGGTTGCACATAGTTAAGTGAGGCTTGGTCAGACTCACCTGACCAGGTGAGCAGGGCTGCTGTTCTAACTCAGGCTTTGGTGCCTGCGTTCCTAACCCCTACACAAAGGGCCACAGTTGTCAGCCCCCAGGCTATCACTCCCAAAGGTCTGGGCCTGGGGCACTATCAGGCCGAATTCCAAGACAGGCTCCACAAAGTGTGCACCCAGGGCTGAGCAGCGCTGAGCATCAGAAGGCAGGGAGTGAGGGCGCTGCCTGCCACAGAAGGAGAGAGCCTCCCACCCCAGCCCCAGCCGAGGACCCTGCTCCAGGCAGCCCCAAATTCCACTCTCAGAGTACAGATTGCTATTGGCAGGAAACTGCCTGGTGGGACATTGTTCCCTTCTCCTTAAGATGGGAACTATCCATGTTCCAGTTTACTGGTCCCTGGGGTGGCTGTGTGGTTGAGCTTTCTGCATATTGTTAGCTGCAGGCAGGCATGGGGACTGTCAGTGTTTCATACTGATCCCATTGTTAATATCTACTAGACCCAACTGCCCCAAACTCTAATCCCTTCTCAAGCACTTAACAGCTGTGTGACTCAGTGGGTTATTTAACCTCTCTGTGCTTCAGCATCCTATAAAATGAGGATAATTATAATAATAGCAACCTCATAAAGTTATGATTGAATTAAATGATTTACTATATGTCAAACCTAAGAATAGTGCCTAACATATATTAAGCATTAAAATGTGTTATGGGGGCCGGCCGGTGGCACAGCGGTTAAGTGCGCACATTCACTTCTAGGCGGCCTGGGGTTTGCTGGTTCAGATCCCGGGTGCAGACATGGCACCACTTGGCAAAAGCCATGCTGTAGTAGGCGTCTCATGTATAAAGTAGAGGAAGATGGGCATGGATGTTAGCTCAGGGCCAGGCTTCCTCAGCAAAAAGAGGAGGATTGGCAGTAGTTAGCTCAGGGCTAATCTTCCTCAAAAAAAAAAGTGTTACAATAAATAAATACATAAATACATGGGTCTCATTGCCATAGAAAGGAGGGACTATTAACGTGCTGCTTCTGAAGGTGGGGGTTTGTCGTCTTTGAGCAGCCTCTGAAGTTGGCCCTCCGCTGGACTGGTCTGTCTCTCTCTACTCCTCCACCACCCTGGAACTCCTGGATCATGAGGGTCACAACTCCATTTTACATATTCTTTAGCCAAAGGCTGGCTTCTGTTTCCTCCAGCCCCCAACCCACCATCCATATGACAGTGGTTACAGGGCAGGCAGCCTCCAATCCTCAAAATCCCCAAACATGCACCCTGTTACTGAGAATACCCAGGCACCCACCTCCCCTTCTTCAGACTGGCACTCTGGGCCACCCTTCCGCCCCCATCCCCCCACCTAGGAGCCCTGAAGTCCTAGCAGACACTTGCTCACCTGAGAGCCAGTTCTCCTGAGCTTACCTGAGAGCCGGGTGCAGAGTGCAGGTCAGAGGAGGCTGCTGGGGCTGTGGTCAGCTTAGGTGGGTTCCGGCTTTTTAAACCCAGCAGCCCCGCCCAGAACAATACCATCAGGCTGGAGGGAACTGGTCAGACTCCTTGAGACTCCTGCAGCTCCCTCTCTCTCCCTGGTGTGCTCTTAAGGAGACAGCTCGCCCTGCCACACCCAGTGCAGAGTAGTGCTCCTGGTGACCTCAGGCCAGCTCAGAGGCTTAGGTGGTGGCAAGGAGAGGGATGGGCCAGGCCTCAGACCCTTCTCTCGAGGAGAAGGTGGACTTTCAGCTTCTTCAGCTCACCTAGATCCTAACAGAGGGGCCCTGAAGGGTGCTCAAGGGGGACGGGGTGTTTCTGGGTTCTTGTGCCAACAGTGGGGGTTCTAGCATTTCCGTGGCCGGGGTGGGGGGATCCTGGCAACAGGTGAGTCGAAGAGGAGTCAGGGACTGGCCTTGAGGCTCCATTTGCTCATTGGTCCCAGTGCTTTTCCTCAGACTGGGTGTTCATCGAAGGGGAGGGCTGGGGTCATTGGGCATCCCTCAGGATCACCCACTTAGCCCAGGGAGACTGACAGCAGGAATCACAAAGCACCCAGGCCCAGCCCGGGTCTTCCCCCTACTTCACACAGGTAGGGGGTGTGTCAGGAGGATGAGGAGCAGGTGGCCTCCCTCTGTGGACCCCCATGCCTATCTCATGCAGTGCTGGCCAAATTCTCTTCTTGCCCCTTCCCCTCCACATACCTTAGGCCTCTGCCCTTGGCCCCGGATGACCCCATCATCTCCATTCTGCTATCCCCTCTCCCCAGTCCCTCTCTTCACTGCTTCTCCCACTGGATGGCAACCAGCTGAAGGCAGGGATGATGCCTCCCTTATTCCCAATGCTCAGCCGTGGACACTAATAAATAGATTTTGATTGAATTATTGTTGGAGGAGGTAATCAAGAGGACACGACCGCTGATTGAACTTCAAGCTGTACCCAGGCAATTGGAGGCTGGCTCCTCGCCCCCTCCCCTGTCCTTACAATGTACTTTCTGCCTACCATTCTCACAGTGGGAACTGTTCCAAGGACATAGCCTTGAGAGAGTAAGGTGTTGTTGAGAACATCTGGACTGTGTACAGAGACCAAACCTAGTTAAGGCCTCTATATAAACTTTTAAGATTCTGGCAGGCAAATGCGGAAAACTACTCGTCTTGTGGCTGCCCAAGATATGCCTCATAAATAAGTTCCTTTGCTTATTAAATCTGCCACCTACCAATCTGGAGTGCTCTGCCTCTCTCTTCAGTCTCTCCTTGCCCTCTGTGTACAAGGGTCAGTTTGCAAACTAACCATTGTTGAGTCAGTGAGGACAAGAAGCCATCAGAGTCTCCCAGACAGACCAAGGAGTCAGGCGGCAGACCAAGACCGTGAAAGGCAGGGTGGGGAGATTCAGGTGAGTAGGAAGGGGAAGGGCATTCCTAGTGCCAACATGTTGCATCTCTGCATGAAAACCTTCTCCGGTGCTCCCTGCTTTCAAGATGCAGTTTCTGCACAGAGTTTAAGACCAGGGGCTCTGGGGCCAGAAGGAGCTGGATTTCAAGTCCAGCTCTGCTACTGGCTGATCTTAAATAGCTTTTTCATCATCCTGAGCTTCAGTTCCCTGTCCTGTAAAAGGGAATAAGGACAGGATTTACCCTTGAGGTTTGGAATGGAGGTGCTACTGGGCCACAGGGCTGCTTCATGGTCAGCCCTCAATATGTATTTGTGGAATGAATGCCTCCCAGACCCAATTTGAGGAAAGTTTGTTAACCTCAAGATTCAGGAGAAACATTACTAGCACATACTTTGGAGTCAAATCCAGGCTCTATTAGTTACTTGCTATGTGCACTTGAGCAATGGGACTTACCTTCTTCCTGCCTGTTTGCTCATCCATAAATGGGAACCATGACCGAGTCTAACTTTGAATGTTTGTGGTGATGATGACATCTGATTATGCTACTCAGTTCACTTGTGTTGTAGCTGGGAATGGCCCTGATATACACACAGTGAGATCTGCAGCATTCGAGAAAGGGGGTTACCATTAGAGAGACCCCCCCCATGGGGTAACTGCATTCCGGAGAGGAGAAAGGTCTTGCTCAAGGTCACACTGTGCCTGGATAGCAGAGTGGGGACTCAGCCCAAGTTTTCAGACTCCTCACCTGAGTTCTTCTGCCCTGTCAGGCTATTGTGGGGAATAAGCAGCAAGTAAGCAGGCACTTGTAGCAAGGGGACCTTTTAGGTCCCAAGTGCCATCTTTGCTTTGGAAAGTCTCCAGGAAGTATGGAAAGGACCTCAGATCCACCTCTCTAGAAGGCGCTAGTGCTTTTGCCCCGCCTTGCAGCTTCTGCCCTCTTCAGAGATCCACCATTCCCATCCCTATCAGCCTTAGGTAATATCACCTTTAACAGGTAGAAAGAACTTCATCTGAGCCAGGTGGTATTGATATTGGTCCAAGGTAGGGGATAGGTTGAGCCTGGGGCAGAACCAGGGACAGGGAGCCCAGCTTCCTGTGTGTAACTTCTGCAAGCACAACGGTAAGTCACCACCTCATCTCCTCTTATTGCCAAAGTTGGCTGTATGTGTATGGGCACCATGCTTGAGTACTGTGTCTGTCCTCTCTGAGAGGCCCCAAAGGCTGGCCACACACTCAGTGGCTAGCAGCAATGCCTTCTACACTGGAAGTGATGCAGTGTCAGTTCCCAGGTTAATGAATTTATCTTCTTAGGTATTAAACTGAATACTTATAAATGGTCATGGGTGTAGAAAACTTTAGGACCTTTGTATATTAAGAAGTATTTAATAAACTGTCCTTTTATTCCTTATGAGTTTTTAGGAGGAACAATTGCTCTCTCAAGGTGTGATTCCTGAGGAGCTGGACTGGCAGTGAAGGCCGTTTGCAGGAAGTCACTTTCAAGGAGGGCTGGCCACTTACCCTGCTTCTTGGACATAATTTCTCAACAGAACCCCTAAAGCCACCTATTTGGGTCTGATTTCTTACCTACCAAATGAGAGAGCTGGGTAAGAGGCACTGAGACCTACAGGGAAATCAAACCCCAGGTGATGAAAGCCTGGGAGGAGTGGGTGACAACAGAGCCAGGCTGTTGGGTGGGTGCAGATGGGAGCCTGGAGGTATCAAAAGAAGAGAGAGAGAAAACTGCAAGATCCAGCTCTGAACTCTTTCTTCCCTTTCTGGACTCAGTACTGCAAAGGGTACAAAGGACCTTGTGTGGAAGGAGGGAAGTCTGTTGCCAAGAGTGGCTGCCTGAAAACCAGCACCCACACCCAAGACTCCCTCTTCTGCTCACATCAGTCACTGCCACAGCTCCTTGCACTCTCAAACTGTGCTTTCCCCTTTCTCCAAGCATTACCTATTGCTCTGTGATGAACATAGATGCATCCTCAAAACCATTAATTTCCCTGAGGAAAGGTGATAATACAGGAGTTATCTAAGACTGACTGGAGGTAAACTAAGAGGGAGGTGGCTAGTATCTTGCCCGGCCTATAGCGGGAGCATACATGGTTTTTTCCTATCTTGTAAGATGGGCTGAATGTCACAGACATCAGTAGAAGGCTGAGATTGCCTATTTTGAGGGCTCTAGTAGAGGAAGGGAAATACTTCGTGAGAGAACCAGAGGAAGAGCAGAGAGAACATGTCTTTTGAGGCCTCTCCCAGGTTTCTAGGGTGTCTTATCCGATGAGAAACACTGAACCCCCACCTGAACCCACTTCCTGTGCTGCCCCCTCAGGAGTCCCCTGCTGTCGTCCTCTCTCTGCATATTCCTCAAGTCCCCCTACGTGTGCTCAGGGTCTTGAGGCCATAGAGCTGGGGCTCACTCCCCTTGAGGACCGGGGAAGGACGGCAGCCTGACCCTGCTCGCCTGCCTGTCTGTGAGAGCAGGAGGTGAGCTCGTGCACGACAGGGGCAAGGACGACCATCTGAAGGTTGGTAGCAGTCTGAGGACGAAGGGCTCACTTTCCCGGAACTCGGCCTCGGCTGACTTCCGCGCGTTGCGCGTTGGGGAGATGCAGGGAGAAGCCTTTCGCGCTGCGGGATCTAAGAGCCTTCTGGACCAGGGGATACGGAAACGAGGTGGGGGACTCAAGAAGGGGAAGTGAGACTCTGGAGCAGCCACTCCCCTCGGGAGTCTGGAGTGAAGGCCTGCTCCCTTTTGCCAATTCCATCCGCCTCTAGGAAGCCCCTTACAAGAGGCCATTCATGACCTTACCTAACCTCCACACCTGATGCAAGGGGCCAAGAAACAGCCAATCGGAGCAGGACTGTGGTGGCTTCCAGCCAATCAGTGCCAAGAGACCGCCGTAGAGGCGGGACCGTGGGTGAACCGCCGTCGAAGCGAGGCCTAGGCAGTGTGGGCAGGGCTTTCCCGTCGCGAAGCAGTCCCGCCCCTCTTCGCGCGGATTGGCTGTGCCGGTTCACCCGAGTGCCGGTCAAGCAGCCGCTCCTCGCGCTCCTCTGCGGCTTCCTGTAACAATCGGGTCTCCGGTTAACTTGTTGCCGGAGTCTTTGTCCATCCGTTCGTCCGATCGGGCCGCCGTGATGATCAGGGTCTTCTGGAGGTCGTGGTCCTCAGTAACTGGGACCTGAGAGGCTGTGAGGGATAGCTGAGGTGAAGGGACAGCACAGCGGTGAGCTCAGAGCAGGCCAAAGCGGAGGGGGCGAGCGAGCCGGCGGAGGGGCGGCCCCAGAACGGGCAGGTGGAGGCGGGCCGCGTAGGGTGAGGCCAGAAAGCCGGCAGGGGACCTTGGACCCTGGGAGGGCTTCCAGCAGGGGAGAGACATTGTTAGAGGTGCATCTGAGAACGTCCTTCGAAGGGTCAGACCCTGTGCAAGAGGAGAGAAGCCAAAAGGGTTTACAGAACTGAGATGCCGGGTGACGTCCCTTCTCACCCACCCTTCTTCATTCCGCTCTATTACAGCCCAGTAATGCTTTCCGCCCACCCCACAGCTCCCTTAGCACCCTTGACCCGCTACTGCTCACCTCCCTCATCATCCAGACTTTTCAGCCCTCAACTCGACCCTATCCTTGAAGTCTCTCTTGGGCACATCTCCCTTAATTTCCTACAGGCACTTCACAGTAAACAACTTCTAAGATAAACCTTCCCGTTGTCTCACCCCATCCCCTCACCTGTCTCTGTTGCAGAGTTCCCCATCTTAGGCCACTCCTTTATCCACCTGGTCACACAGGCCCCCACTAAGCACATCATATTGAGGTTATCTGTTGATGTGTGTCTCACCCTCAGGCTATGACCCCCTCAAGGGCACTAGCACTCCTCTCTCTGGGTGACAGCAGCTTCATCCACAGTGGCAGCAGCCTTAGTGCTGGACATCTGGAGGCCTGTCTTCCAGCATACTCCACGTGTTCACTCATGTCATCCTCATAACAACCTCTCCAGGGAGGACTCTGATCGCCCAATTTCAGGAAAATGAGGGGAAAAGAGATTAAGGGGCACCTGGCCACACAGCCGGAAGGGGCTGCCTGGCCCCAGAGCCGACTCTTCACCACCTGTGCATGTGATTTATTTTTAATGTGATTTTAAAACAGATTTATTGAGATATGATTCATGTACCATACAATTCTCCCATTTAAAGTGTACAATTCAATAGTTTTTAGTATGTTCACAGTTTGTACACATTTTAAAAATATGTATTTCTCTTTGGTGTGCATGCTTGTGTGTGTAATTTTTGTGTAAATGATAATATTTATTTTGTGTCAATAAAAGTGTATATTTTATTTTCACTAGGGTGCCAATTGTTGAAATGTACTATGTGTACCATGCTTTTTTAATTTAATAAGTTAAATCTGATTTTACAACTTTCAAAGTATTTTCATTTTAATATAATTACTTGATCTTTATTTACTAATTCAACACATATTTTGAATCTCACTACGATTCCAGCACTTTTCCAGGAACTGGGGGTTCTGAACCCGGCAATGCAAAGCTCCTGCCTTGAATGCTTAACATCACGATGGGGACAATGAGTAGGAACAAGAAATAAATGATGTAATATTTCAAGTATTGACTGACTGACACATGAAGTGGCCTAGATGTAGAGAGTCATGGGGTAGTGAGATAGCTTTCTTAGATTGGGGGGGTCAGAGTTGGTCCATGACAGAAACATAAGTTTAAAACATTTGTATGCCACAGTCATAAATTCCCCCCTGCCATTTCTTCCCCAGTTAAACTGAGCTGATGAAGTCAAATACATACCCAGATTTTAGATTAGAGCATAATTTATAAAAAGGATTTCTTTTCTAGAACCAGTGGCTCTCATTCCACGAAATGTCTCTCCATCAAACTTGTTTATCTACATCTTTATACATGTTAGCTATAATAAGATTAAGTGTCTGATAAGGAGAATTACTTATTTGGCAGTAATAGAAAAAAAGAATGTTTTTCCTGGCACTGATGTTAAAGTTGAAAGACTGAAAATAGTGGCTCAAGAGACCAAAGGCGCTATGATTGGAAAGGGTCTACTTTTAAACCACTCTTAAGTTCTGCGTTGGTTAGCATAGAATGTGACTACGGATGTCAGTAGTTTCTAGAAACTTGTCTGTTAAAGACTGCATTGAACTTGTGGCCACCTGAAATCTGGATTCAAATGCATCAAAGCTGGACAAAATCTTTGTTGTCACCAGCAGTAGCTAATTGAAAAACCCTGCAACATTTTGCAGTCATTTGTTATGCAGTTTTACCAGTAAACAAAGGGAGCTAGTGTTATGTTCTATTCCATTCAGACTACAAAACAGAATAACAAGTACTTCCAAGCAGTGCTTACCAAACTAAAAAGAACTATTGAAGTTTAGTAAACAATGGGGGAAAATCATATTAAGAATATTGAGTAGCAGTTTTAACTTTTTTCCTGTAAAATTAAAATATCTTGTAGTTTGATGAAGTCTAGAAAGCTATACTTTGCCTTCAAGTTCTTAATACACTAGTAAAATATTAATCTATTAACTTATCGTGATCAACCTTGGGATTTTCCACAGCAAGGGTCTGAAGCCATCCCCTCGACCACAAAGCACTTGGAGAGCCAGTTTTGCCGCTAGAGATGGGTGGAGTTTGTTGTATTTCACTTTTTCATCATGGTGACTATGACCTTCTAGGCTCCTAAGGTTGGGCCGACTGGGGTGCTCGGGTCTCCTTTCCCTTTCTAATTGGTACACCGGCCTTCGAAAACAACCCGCAGTGCTCCTGAAAGCTGAAGTTGTGCAAACATGGCGCCCAGCAGCGATGCCCCACGTGTGTCCCTCAGAGCAGACGCCTCTGCCCCAGAAGACCGGCACGGGCACATCCCGGAAGTGGGAGCTGAAGCCGGCCCATGCCGGAAGTTCTAAAAAAAGAACAGGAAATTATGAACATACCAAGTTTGTTTGAAAGTTCATATTTATTTAGAATGACAAAGCAAAACAATTGAAAAAGTAAATTTTAAAATTAATTGCCTATCAAAATATTAATGTTACTGGTAACAACTGCATAATCATAGCCACTGCTTCATATGATAGTGATTTAGAATATTTTAAATTAGAATACGTAAAAGTAGAGTAATTTCTATGAGAAAGGACAGAAGACAACAATCTTCTAGCGTGACTGACTCAGTCTTTTAAAAACATTTTACTCATAGTTTAGAAAACTTGCTTTCAGCTTCACAATTTACTATTGCTAAACTCTTGTAAAAGTTTTGCGTGTTGCCAAGTTTGGGCAAACCTCTATAGATTGTTTTTCATATAGCAGCAGCAAGATTTCAGGGTGTTTCGCCTTTTCCTGTGCAGTGCCCAGTCTGAAATATTCTTTGAATTGACGACATTCATTAACCACACTGCTGCCACTAAACCTCCAGAGGCCTTGAAAGGGGCCTCAGGAGCGTGTGGGAGCGGGGGCGGGCGTGATGCGGGCCTCGAGCGTGGGGAGGCGGTATGTGTGGAGCCCGGATAGAGACTGTGTGTATGTTGGGGGGGGGTGGGTCTGGCTGTGTGTGGGGGGGTAGTCCAGTGGTGGGGAGGGGACCTGGGTGTGGGGGAACAGATGTAGGAGAGGTTCCGAAGCGTGTGGAGTGGCCAGACCTTGGGAGGATCAGAGGTGGGGCTAGGCCGTGGGGGAAGGTGCTTGGGCTAGTGTTGGGGAGGGGCCTTGGAACGGGGTCGGAACACTGAGGCATAGGCTCTGGCCTGGGCGTGGGAGGGGCGTCAGGCGACTGGGAGGGGCCTCAGGGTTGTAGGGGGAAGGGGAGGCCTGTGGAGAGAGCTCAGATCTGGGGCAGGCAGATGTTGGGGAGGCTCCCTTGAGCGTGGCGAGTAACTAGAATTGGGGGGCCGGAACTTTGAGGCGTTTTGGCCGTAGGAGGTAGCAAGAGCGGGGCGGGGCGGGGCGTGTCTGGCCTGGGAGGGGTGGGGGCCGGGATCTGAGCGCCTGAGAGGGATCTGGCCGTGGAGGGACGTCTGACGCTGGGGGGAGGCCCAGGCTTGGGTGAGGCTGGGGCTTGGTACCCCAAGCTTAAGCTTCATTAGCTTTAGTAGTGCAGAAATGTTCCCACCAGGAACCATTTATCTGAGTTCAACACTGTATATGTAGTAAGACTATAAATGAAAATACTGGAATAGATAATTTAAAAAGTAAGTGCACACTTCAGACTAGGGTTACCTCTGAAAGGTGGAGTGTATGCAGGAAGGCTTCACCTGTCTCAATAACAATGGGTCTGTCAAACTGGCCCGGTGCCACCTGCTCACTTTATTGTGCTTTATGTTGTGCAAGAAAATAACCAGAGCACCGTTAGCATAATTAAGACTCTTCTCGAAAGCCTGGCAGGAGGAGGTTCTGAAGGAGCAAAGGATTGCTAATTTGAGGAAGGCCTTGCAGGTGTTTTATGGGAGTGGTACAGCTGGTTTCTGAAATGAGAATAGAGGGGTTATTCTGAGGGTGGGCAGCCTGGACTTTATGAGGAATGGGGGGAGTGTTCTGAGGATCAGCAGCCATAGGCTGGGCAGGCCATATTTATGGAGAGGGCTGAAGAGAAAGAGGTAGGGGCTAAGTGGTGCAGAGAGGTGAGGAGGCACACCTGAGGGGGCAGGACATTTGAAAGCGACAGTGCCTGTGTCTCACACCTCAAGTCCTTCAGGGTCTCTTACAACATTTAATTAGATACTCACAACCTATGAGTTTAGAGTCGTTGTGCCCATTTACAGATGAGAAACTGAAGTTTGGAGAGATTATTTGAATTCCCCAGGGCCAATCTGACTCCAAAGTCCCTGGTCTTAACTGTTTTCAGTAGCACACTTCATAACATTAACTCATTGAACCCCCACAACGCCACTATGAAGTTGACCCTATCAATATTCTATTTTATATTCGGGGGAGTGGAGGCATGGAGAGCCAGATGGTAAGTGGTGAGACCAGAATTTTAATCCAGGAGGTCAGGTGGCATAATCTAGGCCTCTCGGCCATAGACAGTGGCAGTGTGTGTTGAAGGTACCTGAATGTGGCCTGAAGGTGAGATAGTATGGGGGAGGCTAAGAGGAGAATGCTGGAGAATGGCGCATTGAACACAGAGGTCACGTTTCCTACCTTCCCAAGTCCATCTACTGTTAACTCACCCCCGCCTCCAGGAGCCTGCTACGTGCTAGCAAGGAGGCAGTGATGGTTCTGCTAATGAAGCAGAGAGCTGAGCAGACTGCACAAGGAGGATGAGGCCCCGGGGCTGTCCATGATAGGTTAGAACAGGTTGTTCATGAGCCAGGCAGAGGTCTTCAGTGAAACCCAGGAAAGATGACTGGGCCCTCCAAATTTACAGCTCATTATCAGCCTCGGTGGAACAGAGACAGTTGGGAAGAAACCCAGTCAGTTTTGTTTTCTCCCAGACAAGTCCTGTAGAAGTTTTCATGTACATGAAAATATACATTGTGTAAATGAAGGAGAACAGGTGCATGCACTCACCAGGAGAAACAGAAGGGTTAAAGAGAATGGCAGCCAGGTTTGGGAAGCTGTAAAGCTGGACCTACTGCAGCAGAGGCAGCCCCTGGCCTGTCCTGGGGAAAGCCCTGAAATAAGCTGATTTGTGCCAATGAATCCCAGAAAGGACTAGGAGTTAGAGCGCCCAGGACCTTCGGAAGGTGGGTGTTCATGAGGGGATGGAGGACTGCCCGGAAGTCCACGGGAACAGCAGGGGTTAGGGCTCTTCCTGTTGGAGGATCCTCCCAATCAGCCCTTAGCCTTCTGTGTGTCTCAGCGTCTCTGAATCCCTCCGTGTCGCTTTCTGGGTTTTTCTCTCTCTCTGTCTCTGAGTTGTTTGCATCTTTATTTCTGTATCTTTGCTATATCCAGATGTCTCTCAGTGTCTCCCTGCATTTGCTTATCTCTCTGAAATTTCCGTGTATCTCCCTCCAGGCCCAGCAACTCCCTCTTTGGGCCATGGTCCCACCAGGCACAAAACCAGTGGTTAGCTCATCATTTTACCCACTCGGGGCCCTTTCCCGGGCCTGGCCTCTGAGTCAGGCAAATAAGGGTGCAGGATCCCAAGGCAGTTTTCATTTGTGGGAGACAGAGTGGAGCCCACCCAAGGTCTCCACAAGGTGGCAGTCAAGGACTACTTCAGCACATTCCTTCCCCACCTGCCGCTCTGCCAGCTGAGACACTCCCAGGGTAGCGGGAAGAGATTTTGAGTGTCAGCAAATTTGTTCAAACTTGAAGTTTTCTTTAAAAATCAGGACTAGCCCATTACTTCTCATTACGTTTAAAAGGTTTGTAGAGTTAGTAGTGTGCCAGCTGTTTCTTGTTGGGCCTTGGTTTCCTCCACTCTTACTTGGGGATAATAGAATAATCTACGTCTGGGAGGTAGTTTGCAGTGAGATCACCTGGCGCATAATTGTGCTCAATGCCTTTTGAATACTATTACCATCCATCACATCCTCGTATTTCTCACCCATTCTCACCACTGGCTGGTACTACCCCCGTGGGCCAGTGTTGCCACTGGTGCCATCGGCACACGACTGGACAGGGCCATCCTTGGCTTGACCTGGCTGGAGCTTTTGGTGGAAAAACTTGTCCTCATAGTGTTCGGGTGCCTTAACAACTATACTTAATTAGCCATCTGAATTGTATATACATATGTAATCACTGTATGCATCTTATCTATCAAGAAATGTGAAAACAAATTTTATGTAGTGTCCATTTAAACATTTATCTAACCACTTGATGTCTGCAACTGCCTACCTTTACCAATTTACAGAGATAAATGTGTATATTTGCATATCTGTACCATTTCTCCACTTAGAATTTTAGCACTATTCTATACCCTCTCTTCATTTTTTCAATATTTATGTAACCGCTATATCTAACTGTTCTACATATTTATGTGTAATTTTTATTAAACAATTCTACATTTCTATCTCTAGGAAGATAGATGTCTAATACATTTCTTCCATAGATGGCACATCAGATTCCCTCTGTGCCTTATAGAATGTTTTGTACACCACTTGCTTCATGTCACTGGCATGTGTGTACCTTGCCTCTGTTCTTCATGAGGACGTTTTCCACACAGGCTGCTGGTTTTGGTCATTATGAGCAGCAGTCTTCTGACAGGGACCTGGTGGCCACTATGAACCGGAGTTTGTGGTCAGAGGGTCCCAGCCTGGGGCAAGTGACTGTGAGCCTTGGCTTTCTCATCTGTAAATGGGCCCAAGAGTTAGAATTATGATCATTATTTGACACCCCGGAGTTAGTATCTATAAATAGACATTTATCCCCCAACCCCCACAAATTCATCCGTTGAAACCTAATCCCCCATGTGATGATATTTGGAGGTGGGGCCTTTGGGAGGTGATTAGGTCATGAGGGTGGAGACCTTGTGTTCGGGATTAGTGCCCTTATGAAAGAGACCCCAGAGAGTTCCCTCATGCCTTCTGCCATGTGAGGACACAGTGAAAAGATAGCCATCTATGAACCAGGAAGCGGGCTCTCACCAGATATCGAATGTTCCAGCACTTTGATCTTGGACTTCCAGCCTCCAGAACTGTGAGAAATAAATTTCTGTTGTTTATAAGCCACCCAGTCTATGATATTTTGTTACAGCACCCTGAAAAGACTTAGATGGTGTTCATTTTGGTAGACCCTAGGCTAAGAATCTTTCTGTTAATGAGCTTGTGACTTTAAGAATGATGACTTTAAAACGCTTTTTGTTGAAGTATGATATACACATGGAAAAGTGAACCTAAGTGTCCGGCTGGAAGGATCTTTACAAAGTGAGCACGCCTGGGTATCCAGCACCCCATTCAACAGCCAACATCACCAATGCCCCTCATGCCTCCTCCCACTCCACCCAAGCGACCACTCTCTGAACTTCTAGCCCATAGGTGCATTTTGCTAGCTTTTGAACTTCGTATAAGTGGAATCACAAAGGATGTAATGTTTTAGGCATTTGTGATCTTTCCTATGCAATCAAGGCCTTTTTGTTTTTATTGCTGTATAGTATGGCATTGGAGTATGTATTTCAATCTATTTGTCAGTTTTGCTGCTTATGAACATTTAGGGAGTTTCTGGATTTGAGCTATTAAGAATCATGCTGTCAGGTGAACGTCTGTCCCCCTTTCTCTTGGTCCCTAGGAAACGCCAGTCAGAGGCACCACAGAATTTGCATAGATTCTGCCAAACAGGTTCCAAGTGGTTGTTCCAATTCACATTCCCTCTTGAGAGTCCTGGCTGCTCCCCGCTGCCCCCAGGCCTGGCATTTTCCAACATTTTTGTGTTAACTATTTTTGGTAGCTGTGAGAGGAATTGCTTGTGCTTTTAGTCTGCGTTTCCCTGATGACTGATGAAGTGGAGCTTCATTGTAGCAATTCTTCAGATACATTCTGAATGCAGGTCCTGCGGGTGCCTTCTCATTCCGTTAACGGTATCTTTTGATGAAGAGAAATTCTTAAGTTTAAGATATCCAGTTTATCAATTTTTTCTTTTATGGCCAGTGCTTTTTACTTGCCTTTTAAGAAATCTTTGCCTGTTTTAAGGTCATGAAGGTGTTCTCCTATGTTTTTCTTTTAAAGTTTTATTTTTTCACCTTCACATTTAGATGTGTTGTCCATCTGGAGTTGATTTTGTATGGTGTCAGGTAGGGGTCAAGATACATTTTTTTCCATGTGGAAGTCCAGTTGGCCCAGTACTGTTCACTGAAAGGTGTATCTATGCATATTTTCCCCTTTAACAGATTTAGGATGTTCTCTTCTCTTTCTGTTACACTAAATGTTTTATGTATCATAAATGGATATTTAAATCTTGTAAAATGCTTTTTTTCTGCATCTCTGTTATTGTAGTGAATTGCATTTATTGATTTTCAGATGAAACCACTTTTGCACACCTGTAACAAACCCCACTGTTTTTTTTGATGCGGTATCCTTTTTATATAGTGCTGATTCATCTCCCCCTTTCTTGGCTTGTTTTTGTCGTTATTTGCTTGTTTATTTGTTTTGTAACTTCACTAGTCTATTTTTGTGCAGTTATTTCCCCTGTCACGTGGAGCCTCTGATGACACTCCTTAGCGGGCACAGTCTTGGACACGTGTACATTCACCCTAGGATGACCATGTTTTTAGCAGGGCTCTTTTTGACTGTTTCTTCCCCTGATCTCTCTGTTAAGTTGCCTGCCTCACTTGGTATTACACCCATATGGTAGGCTCCACTAATCACTGGCCAATTGCTGTGTAATTTTTGACAGTCCCCCAGGACATAAATTGTCCAGCAGTCTGACCCAATTACATTCAGTCAAGGGTAGTTTTTGAGCAGGTGAGCTCTTCTTAGCTGTCTGGTTTCCTGGTTCTCTCTGGTGAACTAATGGCTCATGGTTTAGTTTGTTGCTCTTAATTAAAAGGAGCTATAGTTTTCGAGGCTGCCCTTAAGTTTGACCTTCCCCACACTCTGTTTCAAATAAAGTTAATTCCTTTGGGAAGAGCTTCAGAGCTCTCTTTTCTTGTTGGCTGCCCCTCCCCCCGGGCAATACCTGTGACCCACTATTCAGGGAGCTGGCTGGGTGTGGTAGCCTCTGGTCTTCTCTGGTCACTTTCCCTGATATAGAACCTCTGCCCTACCAGAGAGCTGGGACAAGAGTGATCAGGAACCAAATATTCTTGGTCTGCTGTACCTGGGGTACAGCCTCTACCCTTAGGTCAAGGAAGGGGGCCCCGACCTATGGGCCATACTCACCAGGAATTTAGCCTCTTCAGGTTGGAGATGAGACATGCTGATGGCCTACTGCTTCTGGTAAAATACAGTAACCCTTTGTATGAGAAAAACACTCCCATGTTTCTCTTTTATTCTCATACTACTACTGTACTCACAACACTTCTGACAGTAGATGTGTAGGTTTTCCACACGTCAAATAATTCTGAAGCCACTGAGTGTCCTACAATGCAGTGCAGTTCTGACCCTATCTACCTGGAGTTAGCTCCAGAGCTCACAGGCTAAGGGTTCTGTTTCACTAGACTGCCCCAGCTTCAGATGCCAATCGCAAGTCTCAGGTTGTCACCTGTCCTTCTAACCAACTGGCTATAAATTGGGGTTCCCATGACCCTCTCCTTGGGTTTTGTTAGAATTTGCTAGAATAACTCACAGAACTCAGGGAAACTCTTCCTTATGTTTACCAGTTTCTTATAAAGAGTATAATAAAGGACAGGAATCAACAGCCAGATACATAGGGTGAGGTCTGGGAAGGTCCTGAGTGCAGGAGCTTCTGTCCCTGTGGACTTGGGGTGTGTTGTCCCCCTCCTGTAGACATGCTCACCAACCCAGAAGCTCTCTGAATCCTGTACTTTTGGGATTTTTATGGAGGCTTCATCGTGTAGGTATGATCTATCATTACCTCAATCTCCAGCCCCTCTCCTTTCCCTGGAGGATGGGGGTGTGGGGTTCAAAGTTCTAAGCTTCTAATATGGCTTGGTTCTTCTGATGACCAGCCCCTATCTTGAAGCCATCGAGGAGCCCACCAAGAGTTGCCTCATTAAAACAAAAGACACTCCTATCACCCAGGAAATTCCAAGGGATTTAGGAGCTCTGTGTGGGGAATGAGGCTCAAAGACCAAATATTAGAACAAAAGATGCTCCTAGTGCTCTTATCGGCTAGGAAATCACAAGAATTTTAGAAGCTTTGTGCATGGAACTAGGGGTAGAGACCAATATATATAATTTCTATTATTCCACACCCTTCAATGGGGGCTGAGGGGAGAGAGAGCCTTGTCGGCTCTGCCTGTCCAGAGTAGAGGTTCTGTCAAGCCGAGCAGAGGAGAGGGGAGAAGGGAAGGAGCAGGATGTGGTGCAAATCCCCCAGACTCTTGCTGTTCTTGCTGAGTTTTAGTAGATTTTCTTGAATAAATAATTCTTCATTTGTTGATTGCCCTTAGAACAATTTCCAGAGACTTTAAATGGTGTAGTTTTTAAAAACAGTTTCCACCAGCTTTGCCTGTTTCCCTGGGGAGTGGGTCAGTGGAGCTCCTCAGCCCGCCATCCTGGATGTGGAACTCTGTGAATGGCATTTCTTATCAAATGCTATGGTCTCCACACACAGACCCTCAGGGAAAGGCCTTCCAGCATGGCTCTGCCCACAGCCCCTATGCCCCATGCCCACTGGTGGGGAGGGGCTGCCATCACATATCACATGTCTTTTTTTATCACTTATGTATGTGTGTCTCCATTTTGTTCCACAGTTCTTACCAAGGTCCCTGTCCTCCCCTGCTCTCCTCAAGCAGAGCTAGAGTCTTAGATGACGCAGCCCATGGTGGCAGCAGCTGGGCAGGCCAGCATGTCATACGCGTGGCTCACTGGAGCTCCAAGGATTCCTCATGTACTCTGCTAACACCCTGCCTTCCGCATCTTACTTGTACTTCTCACTTTTCACTGCCTTGTACCTTTCTTTGGGAAGGTTCCTTCTCTCATGAGGAGGGAGACGCAGGCAGGTTAGAAAGGCCACGAATCACCTGGGAGCCAAAAGGCAGCACCTCGGAGAAGGAGGTCCACAGGGACAAACCCCAGGCAACCTGACAGCCAGACTGGCCTCCTGGGCCCAGCAGCCGAAGGAAGCTTTCTGCTCTGCGTGGTGCTGAGTTAGACTGTCTTTCTACACTGATGCAGAAGAAGCTTCTCCTAGCCCTTGCTCTCCTCCAGGGCAGCCAGTGGAGACGTTGCTGCATGCCAGAGATCAGACCATTAAAAGGAGCAGACGCACACCTGCCAGCTTAAGTAAATGTCACGGGGACCCACAAATTCCAGTGGGACACGGTCAGCATGGAGCAGTTCTCCACTGTGACCTCCCTGGGCTGCTTGGCCTCTCACTCCAACTCTCTCCAGGCTGATGACCATCTCTGTGCAGCTCCGTGGTCTTGCTTCTCCATGACATCAGTCTTCCAAGTGATTCTGGTGACACAGAGTCCCCTCTGGTCCTGGTTCCCCCAGCTCAGCACTCACAGGGGCTATCTCTGTCTTAGTTCTTTACCTTCTGAGAGAGTCATTGAGAGGCCCGGTCTCGTGAGATGTCCAATCAGCTATGGCCACAAGAGACTCACAAGCAAGGCTGTCCAGCCCCAGCTCTCCATCAGGGCTGTGGTGGGAGTGTGTCTCTCACACTCACATGGCCATGTGGGCACTGAGGGAATGACTCCCATCCCCATGGCAGCTACTTCTTCTAAGGACCAATGCTAGCTGTGCCCAAGAAGAGGGGCTGTGTTTTGAACCATACTTTGTAAGACACACACACAGACTCACAGAATCCACTTCCACATGTGAGGAAGGTGGCACAGTGCCCCCTGGGGACCCAGGCAGAAAACCCTACTTTTCCCTCCCCCAGCTCCGGCCCCCTCTGGAGGGCCCCCCTCCCTATGCTGCATTCTCAGGGAACTCCCTGTTCAGAGCCCACCTCCCAGCACTGCCCTGGGCTCTTCTCTTGCTCATTCATTCAACAGTGAACCGGCATCATTACGTTTATTAAGCACTGACTGTGTGCCTGACCCTCAATTGGTCCTGGGAGTGCGTAAGGAAACTTCTCTGAGGTTGTTTTCCCAGCTATAAAATGGAGATGTGCTCCAGGTTGCTTGAGGATCGCTGCATTGAATGATAATAAAATACTAGTCTTTGCAACAACTTGTGGTCGCAGGGCCCTCTGTAGTGGGCACTTTGGTAGGCGTCCCATGTCATCCATCAAGTCCACATGGCAGTGCTGTTGTCAGAAGTTCCAGTTCCCCTTGTACCGACAGGACTAGCAGACTCAAAGATGGGCAATTGTTACACATTTCTTTTTTTTTTTTTTTGAGGTCATAATAGTTTACAACATTGTGAAATTTCACTCGTACATTGTTATTTGTCAGTTACCACATAAATATGCCCCTTCACCCCTGGTGCCCATGTCCTACCCTCCTTCCCCCTGGTAACCACTAAACAGTTTTCTTCATCTGTGTGTTTGTTAATCTTCCACATATGAGTGAAATCATGCAGTATTTGTCCTTCTCTGTCTGGCTTATTTCGCTTAACGTAATACCCTCAAGTTCCATCCATGTTGTTGTGAATGGAATGGTTTTATCTTTTATGGCTGAGTAGTATTCCCTTGTATATATATACCATATCTTCTTTATCCAATCATCAGTCGATGGGCACTTGGCTTGCTTCCACTTCTTGGCTATAGTGTATAACTATCACACATTTTGAAGCCCCTTCCTCTTGTCCTCTTTTTGGCCTTGTCCCAGAGCAGACAACTGGGAGAGGTGAGTGGCCAAGCCTGGCTTCAGAGCTAGTCTGCCTTGCTGTCCGAGATGAGGCTTCGAGGAGGAGCAAGGAGGGGGAGGCTGGGGGAGTACAAGGACCACAAGGATTTTGGTTGTGCTCATTTCCTTCCCCCTTGTCCTTCAGAAATTCCATTTCTTCTCCAGAGCCAAAGGTCAATTTCCCTTTCCCAGGAAGCCTCTGGCTTCCAGTATTTCATCTGGTCCACCTGCTCCCCTTGCCCTTTGTTCAGACCCTTCTCTAAACTTTGTCACTCCACCTTCTGCTGCAGGCAGTTGCTTCCTCTGTGTGCCTCACCCAAACCTGTGAGCTCTGGGGGAGGAGCAGGGCCTCATGTGGACCACTGCAATCCCAGATCACAGGTCTGAGCAGCCGGCATGTACAAATGTCTGCTCAGGCCTGACTGTGGGTGCGGCCAAGGATGAGAGGCCTGTGCACAGTAGGCACTTGGCTTGGACTCCTCCGTCAGCAAGTCCTGGGGAGACTCTCCAGAGAGAACACCAGCAGTACTCACTGTGCTATGACCACACCCATCTGCGATGGGATGGGTTGTAATCCAGTCACCAGGGACAACTTTGGCCAGGAATAAAGATTCTGAGGCTGCTTTTCTGTATCTGAGCTGATGACCCAGAAATGGGGCACAGTGTTTTTCCCAGGGGCTTGGTGGGCAAACCTCGTCTGCAGTGGCTCAGAGCCTTGGGCTGGGAGGCTGCTGCTGGCCGGAGCTTCTATTAGGGCTGAGGAGGCAAGGAAGAACCAATAACCTGTCTGTTGTTTGCTGTCAGAAGAGTCCATGGAATCAATGTTGTTACAAATGGCACAGCCCTCACCAAGATGCCCCTCTGGGGAGATCTGAGAATATACCAACATCTGTGAAATCTAGGACTGTCACATCATTTTCTATATATTTGAAAAAAATTGTAATTAAAAAAATGAATCACAGAGACAGAGTGCACAGGCGAGCAGGAGCCTGGGAGCCCCTCAGAGCGCAACTGGATCTTTGTGTGGTTTATGGTGGGGAATCCCAAGATCAGACCAAAAGGCTGACATCCAGAAGGGCACAGAGACTTGACTTCAGGCCCCCACCGTCCACACTGGGACTTTGGACGCTGTTCCCTCTACTTGGGGAGCTGGAGAGAGAAGGACCAACCCTGAGACCTGCACCATCCCTTCTCCTCCCGTTACTCTTTGAAAAACAATTCACATTAAGGTAGACCAACAGAACTGAGAGGAGAGTTAATGGGAACAGCTAAATAAGCATCTAAACTAGCCTGGTACAGTGCCTCTATGTCTCCACGTCACTGCTAGTGATGTGATGTCTGGGGGCGAGGAGAGCATGAAGGGAGAGGGTGCTACCCAGGTCCCGCCCTTGGGGTGCTTGAAGTTGCCTGAGCTCTAACCAGCCTCTGCGTAGATGTCCGCATTCTGTGAATAAATCACGGACAGCACTTTAGAGGTGCACGTGTCTGCACCGATCAGGAGAAATGGAACCCCATTTGGCTGTGGATTCTGAGCCTCAGGGCTCCCACCTGCAAGGCTAGCTGCATTGGTGAGGAACCAGGCAGTTCCTTCCTCCACAGGGCCCAGCTGAGCCACGCCCTGCTCCCAGCCTGGTTGTAGCAACACCTCTGCTGAAGAGCACTTGGCCCCAAGGGGCAGCACCTCTTTTCGAAGCCCCTTCTGCCTGCCCTCATCTTGGCTTCTCCCAGAGCAGGCAAGGAGACAGGGCGTTGGTGAGGCAGTGTGAGAGCTGGGCATAAGGAAGAGTCAGGAAGGCCAGCTTCCAGAGGCCCCCAGAGCTGGGTGGACATGGATGTGGAGCCTGGGACCAGCAGGCCTCCCAGCCCAGTGCCCAGCCCCTCCAGCCACCACCAAGCAACCTGGGCAAGTGCCTGAATGGCTCAGAACCTCAGTTTCCCCCTTGGTCAGTAACGTTAACGACAGTATCTACACTGAGCTGTTGTGAGGTTTATCGAGATGAAGATTTAGCCGAGTGTTGGGCAGTACAAGCATGCAGACCTGTATTGGTTCTTGTTACGATAATATTACCATTACCAGCCGCTCTGATTTGGAATCTTAGTGACCCCTCTGTAGCACCGTCCTGAGGGTGAAGTGAGGTCACAAACAAGTGCCACCAATTGGACAGTGTTAACAGGTCCTGGGCTTGCCAAAACTCAGGACTGAGTGACACAGCATGCTTCCTAAACCTGGTCTGTGTGTCAGGATCACTGGAGGGTTTAAATGACACAAAGTATTACATTGTCCTAGCATTCTAAATCAGTTACTGTTTACCCAGAAATAAACTGAAACAACATGTACTAGTTTTCTCTTGCTGTGTGACGAATTACCGCAGACAAAACCTGTGTGTTACCTCACAGTCCCCGGAGTCAGGAGTCCAGGGGTGCTGGGCACGGTTCTCTGTGCAGGGTTTCAGGGGCCCAGTCAAGGTGTGGGCCAGCTGGGGTCTCACCTGGAGGCTGTGGGCAAGAGTCTGCTTCCAAGCCCAGCCCAGCTGGGGCAGAATCCAGTGCCTTGTGGTTGTAGGACTTGCAGTGGGGGAAGGGAGGGCTTGGAGGGGTGATGGCAGGACCAGTGGGGCACCAGAGCTGGCCTCTCTCCCACGGCCTAACCTCCTCTGTCCCACTCACATGCATTGGACTAATCTGGTCACTGGTCTCCATAGTGATGGTGTCAAAATTGACTATAGTGGAGCCATTTTAAAATGGAGTTGGGGCTGCCTTTCCAGAGAAACTGCTTTGCTGTCTTGAACCTTGGACTGGGCACAACCTTTGGACTGGGCCAAAATAGCAATTGTTTTACAAGCAATTGTTTGAGAAGTCAGCAGGGGAACAGACGTCCCAATCACAAAGGCTGAGCACTGTGGACTTGCTGACAATGGAATAATAGTCAATCAATGTCTAGCCAAGACCAGCTCTCTGTCTCCAACTCCAATTAAAATTCTTTGTAATACAACCTCCCCTTCTTTGTCTTTATTTTTTTACTATGTTTTTACAAGATTGGCACCTGAGCTAACACCTGTTGCCAATCTTCCTTTCTTCTTCTTCTTCTTCTCCCCAAAGACCCCCAGTACATAGTTGTATGTTCTAGTTGTGGGTCCTTCTGGTTGTGGCATGTGGGATGCCACCTCAGTGTGGCCTGAGGAGCAGTGCCGTGTCCACACCCAGGATCCAAACCTGCCAAACCTTGGGCCGCCGAAGGAGAGCGCGAACTTAACCACTTGGTCGTGGGGCCGGTCCCCCTCTTTTGCCTTTAAAAGGCTCTAACTTTTACTGCCTAGGGGGACACATTTTGAGTTTCTACCTGATTCTTTGTCTCCCAAATTGCAGTTCTAATTGGCCCAAATAAATATCTGCTGTTTAAATTGTAGTGCTTTTCCTCGGTCAACAATGGGAAACAAGCCCAGCCTTGTCTGGCTGCCCTCTCCAGCCCTTCAAGTGTAACCTACGGAAATGGAACCCGGAGGTGAGGAGCAGGCCCCAGAGAGGGCCCAAGGGCAGGACAGGGAAAGTCGAGATCTGGGTCCCAGGGCAGCAGGCACGGGGAGGACAAGATGGGGCCACGAGCTTAGATGGGATGAAGGGACACAGGGAGGGAGCCCCGAGGGTCCCTGGGCCCCAGAGCAGAGCTTGGCCAGGCACCTGGTCTTTCGTTGTTCTCACCCGCGTCTATCTCGGGGGCTTCCTCACACTCTGCGGGAGAAGCACCTAGTCCCTCAGGACTCCACTGCTGTGCGTGCAGAGCCCAGGCAGAGGGACACTCACACCACCCCATCTCTGTTTAAATCCGTGACCGTGAGCTTGCAATGGACCCTTGGCTCTGCCTCCCGTGCCCCCGCTGCATGTTTCTGGTCGATTCCCTCTCCCAAGGCAGCCTCCTTGCCCTGACTCTCAGTGAAAACTTGGCCTCCTGTTAGTTGAGTGGTTAGAAGCCATCAAGAGAGGACACCCCACACACTCTCGGTGACGCCCCTCTCCACTCTGTCCGGCCAGCCCTTCCTCTCCCCCAGGCGATCCCATCTCCTCTCCTCACTCTAGGACACACTCCTGTACCTCCTCTGTCTCCTCCACTGAAACATTCCCCTCAGTGTGAAAACACGCTGCTTTTTCTCCCATCTTAAAAATTCCTCTCTTGACCTCACTTCCACTTACAACTACCCGCTCCTTGCTCTGATCTCCTTAACAGCAAGATCATGCACACGGTGTCTCTATTCATTGTCTCATTTCTCTCCCCTCACTCTAACGAGGCTTTCCCTCCTTCTGCTCCAACTAATTGCGCCTCCACCTTGCTAAATCCTCTGCTCTTGCTTGACCTATCAGACATTTCACGGATAGGCACTTCTTTCTCTTTGAAATATCTGTTTCATGGCCTCCAGCACCTCTGTCCCATGGTTCTCCTACCGCACCGGCTGGTCCTTCTTGGTCTCGTTCCCTGGTTTCTGGTCACCATCCCAACCTTCTCACTTTGAAGTGGCCTGGGGATCAGTCTTTGGAACTCTTCTCTAAAGCATCCACTGCCTTTGGTGATCTCACCCTTTCTCACTGAAGGCTCCTGATTCCCAATGGCCCCTGGTCCGGGGCCTCTCTTCTCAACTCCAGACTCTTAGCCAATTGTTTACCCAACGTCTCTACTTGATGCCTAATAGGTGCCTTAAATTTAACATGCAACTGCTGATCTCCTTCAAACCTGCTCCCTTTTTTGTAAGTGGAAACTCCATTCATCTAACCCGTAGGAGATATATATCTATATCTGTACATCTATATCTATCTGTCTAAATATAGGTATTTTTATGTATTTTGTAAAAGAAATTGGCTTGTGCAGTTATGGAGGCTGACAAGCCCCAAGATCTGCAGTCATCAAGCTGGAGACCCAGGAGAGCTGAGGGTGTAGTTTCAGTCTAAAGGCCAGCAGGCTCGAGACCCAGGACGAGCAGATATTTCACTTGGAGTCCAAAGGCAGGAAAAGACTGATGTCACAGCTCAAGGTGGTCAGGCAGGAGGAAATTCCCTCCTACTTGTGAGAGAGCAAGCCTTTTTATTCTATTCAGTCCTTCAACTGATTGGATGGGGCCCACCCATATTAGGGAGGGGATTCTGCTTTACTCAGTCTATGATTCAAATGTGAATTTCATCAAGAAACACCCTCACTGACACACGCAGAATAATGTTTGACCAAGTGTCTAGGCACCCCATGGCCCAGTTAAGCTGACATAAAATCAACCATCACGCTCAGACCAAACACATAATCTGCAAGCAAATCCTGTCAAGTCAAGGCTGAAAATACATCCAGAATTAGACCGCTTCACACCACATCCCCTGCTACAACATTGGTTACAAACAGTGAGCATTTTCTGGATTCTGCAGTAGCCTCCCCAACGGGACTCCCCAAGTTTATACTTGCTCCCCTTCATTCAGTTGTCGGCCTAGCAGCTAAACAATTTTTCATATCGTGTTGCTCCTCATCTGCAAGCCTTCAGGTGGCTCCCATTTCCCTCTGAATACAATCCAGAGTCCTTGCAGTGTCTCTCAAGGCCCTACGTGATGTTGCATGGTTACTCCTGCACTTACCTCCTCTTCCTCTCAGCCACATTCACTCTGTTCCAGCTGTACTTCCTGTTCCAGGCACAGCACCAGGCAGCAAGAGCACCAGCACTTTCCCGCCTTTAGCATGTTTCCACTTGTTCCCTCCCTTGACAGCTCATTTCCATCACACCTTTTTCTCGAATACCACCTTCTTATGAGACCTTTCCTGACTATCCTATTTTAAAATGTGTCTCTCAACATTCCTTTATCTCTCTTCATGCCTACTTTTACCCGTAGGATTTTCACCATCCCGCACAGTGTGCATTTTATCACGATATGTGTTATTACAACGTATGCCTCAGGGCCCAGGTCCCCATGCGCCTCCCTCCTCCTGGGTACCTTAACGCAGAGGTGGCCGCCCCTCTCCTGAAGGCCAGCACTCCTCTACTGGCTCCTGCAGCAGTGCTGAAAACACTCAAGTTGTTCCCATCTTGGAAAAAAGGCCTCCCTTGGGTTCCAGTCTGACAGGGTCCTCTTCCCCTCGGCTTTCTTGGTGACTTTCCTCAGTACACATCGGGCCCTTTACAGCTCCTTTCTCTGTTCCACTGGCCTCTTGGGTGTGGGCTCTCTCCCGGCTCCTATAACAGGCTCTGTTAGACACTGCAGGAACCTCAAGTTGCCATTTGGATTGAACAATGTCCTTCTGGGAGAACCTATTCCCACCACACCACCCCCTTTCTGTCCTCCCACAGCTGAATGGTCAGAAGTCAGTCCCCAGCCCCAGCACTCCTGGGGCCATTTTGTCAAAACTTCACCTTGTCACTCTTCGGTCCTGACCTCTGAAACCTCACGATGGGCTGTGTTGCTGAGTGGTTAGGGATATGGGTTCTGGTTCAGATCCCGACCCAGCCACTTCTTGGCTGTGTTGTTATGGGCCTGTCACTTCCTCTGGGAGAAGCAGATTCCTTTCCTGACAGTTGGAGGTGATGACAGCACCTCCCACAGGACAGCCCTGAGCATGAGCTGAGGTGTGAAGTGGCTGGCAGCCAGCATTCAACACACAGAACACATGGCATTTTACTGGGAGGACTTTGTCTCCTTCCTCACATGTTCCCTGCTGGGCCTCAGATGGCCCACTTTGGGGTTAGTCCCAGCCTCTCTGACTGTCCCTTTCCTCAGAGAACACCCAATACACAGAGCTAGTTTTGTGCTTTTGTACTGGTCAAGAAGTGGAGGCACCGAGAGAGCTGTGCCGTGCCAAGAACCACACATCTGACAGCAGTGGATCCAACATTGAAAACTGCCCCCTTGGTTCAAGGGGCCCCTCTTTTCTCTGCTCTGCTCCAGACTCTGCCCCAGGTGCAGGGCCCTCTCTTCAGCCCTCACTCCAGCATCTTGTAAGGCCTTGACCTCTGTGTAGACATAGCCCCGGCTCCTCCCCAGTCTTTCCATCCTGGTTCCCTCTACGTGGCCTTGCCTCCAGCTCCCTGGCTTGTTCTCCAGACTCACACATTCCTGTCTACCTTGTGCATTCCTGTCTTCCCCTCCTGACACTCCTAGAGGTCATGAAAGCTGTCCTCTGGGCTCCTCCCACAGGCCCAGTCCCACCCATCCCCAGGAATTGCAGGCTTGACCCTCCTCCCAACCTCCCTCTTGCTGCTGCCCTTCTGGTATTTCTGGCTGAACTGGATGCCTAACTCGCCCCCACCTTCCAGCCAGCTCTGCTGAGGGCTGCCTCCAGCTGGCTCTCAGATCCCTCTCTTTCCGACCCACATTCCGTGCGGCCTGACCTTCATCCCAGACCTTATCCCTTTACATGTTGACAGTTGCAAAAACTTCCTTGGCCACTTCTCCCCTCCATTGCACCATGTTAGATGGAATTTTCTCATTTTACCCATTTTTCAAAAACAGAAACAAGACACTATGGTGTAAGTAGGTGTTCACAGCCTTCCCCTGTCTTCTGAGGAAGTTTTGGTGCTTTTGCTGCTCCTTACGGAAGGGACATGAGTCTAGGATGACCCACATCAGGATAGACCTGAGGGTACTTGAGGGGAAATGGAAGAATCCTGTTGGAGGGAAAGGGAGGAGGAGAAGAAGAGAAGACTGGAAGCTAAGCGGGGCAGAGGCAGAGGAGGGAGACAGTATCTGCTGCGAGGCACTGGTTCTGGACAGGAACCGCAGAAGGAGGACTTTGAGGAAGTTCTTCTTTGTTAGATGGGATCCTACACTTCACAGCCCCCTCGAGAAAACCCTAGCAAAGCTCTTGGTGACTGCTCAAAGCATTTGGAATTGGGTCTGTGTTACTTTTGGCTGTGTCACCATACTGAAATGACCCAGGGAGTGGGGAGTGGTTTTATTTGGATGTTATATAAACAGTGAGCTGTTGTGGTTTTATTCTTAGTGTTGGCCTTAGCAATGGAAGTACAGTGATGGAGAGGAGCTTGGTGGGGAAGAATTTTCTAGAGTTGAGGTCATCCCCCCCCTTCCTGGTACAGAGACTGAGACATCTTTACAAATGGAGATTCCCCTTACAAGTGTAAATGTCTCTTACAAAGGATAACTTCTACTTCTACTTGATTTTCAGAGCTTTTCCCATGTCTGCAGTTTTTTTTTTTAAAGTAACCAGCCCAAAATAATCCTTATGCCAGAGAGACACATTTTGGGGTGGCCAATTCTGATCCCACACAGTAACATCTTCCCTAACTACGGTGCAATGTAAAACCAGGACATTGACAGTGCTTATTCAGATTTCTCCAGTTTTACACGTACTCATGTATGTGTGTGTGTGTGAGTGTGAACAGTTCTGTGCAATTTTATTGCAGATGTAGTAGATTCATGTAACTAGTGTTACCAAACCAGGTTCGTTTTTGCCCGTCACCCAAAAAGCCAAACACCGAGAAGACAAGATTGCAGCAGAGAGAGGGTTTACTCACAAGGCAGCCATGTGAGGAAGCTAGAGCATGAGCCTCACATTTGCTTCCCTGAAAATAGAGACTCAGGGATATTTATGGGATAGAGTGCAAGGTGGTCTGAAATATGGAGAGAGGTGATTGGAGGTGAGGAGAGGTGAGGGAATTGATGATCTGCGCAAGTGTAGACAGACTCCATGCCTCTTCACAGGACCCATGTTCACAAAACGGTGATATTAGCATGACCTGTGGGGGGAGTTTTTAGCCTCTTGACATCAAAAGGTCGCCTATTGGACATCTGCATGTGCCCAGTTGATGAGCTGGTGGTCTCAACCGGCTTGAAGTGGACAAGGAGTTCTAATTCCTTAGAAATAGCTCCCACACCCATTACCATGGTGACCCAGCCTCCAGGAAGATGTTATCTATAGGAGCCTAGTGGGAGTCAGATACCATATTGCCTAAACAGCACAGTTAACAATGGTGGGTTAAACAGCTAAAAGCTATAGTAAGTAATTGCAAAAAAGGAAAAAAACTTTAGTTCCTAGCTACTTAATCTTCAATGGCTAACTCTCTGCTGGTTTCACTAGCACCACAATCGAGACACAGAACAACTATGTCACATTGCCTGCCTCAGGCTGCCCTTTACTTACCTCCATCCCCCTCACCTCTTTTCTACCCCTAACCAGCAATCTAACCCCTATCAGCAATCACTCATCTGATTTCCCTCTCTATAATTTTGTTATTACAAAAGTGTTATATAAATGGAACCATAGAGTATGTGGCCTTTTGAGACTGGCTTTTTCTCACTCAGCATAAATCACTTGAGATCCATCCAAGTTGTTGAACATATCACAACTTTCATTGAAACTTCCATTCATTGCTGACTATTTCTTGTTATGGAGAGACCACCCTTTGTTTAACCACTTACCCACTGAAAGACATTTGAGTTTTCCCAGTTTTTGGCTATTGTGAATAATGCTGCTATGAAAATTTGTGATCAGATTTTCGTGTGAACATAAGTTTTCATCTCTCTGTGACAGATGTCCAAGAGTGTGATTGCTGGGTTATATGGTAAATTATATTTAGTTTTATAGTTTTATAGGAAACTACAAAATTATTTTCCAGAGTGGATATATCATTTTACATTCCCACCAGCAGTGTATGCATGATCTAGTTTCTCTGCATCCTTACCATCATTTGGTGTTCTCATTATTTTTTATTTTAGTCATTCCGATGGATGTGTAGTGATATCTGATTCTGGTTTTAATTTGCAGTTGCCTAATGGATAATGATGTTGAACATCCTTTCATGAGCTTATTTGCCAATGTATATTGATGAATGTATGTTCATGTCTTTTGCTCATTTACTAATTGGATTTTTAAAAAATTGGATCGTTTGTCTTCTCACTGAGTTATAAGGGTTCTTTAGGTATTCCAGATTCAAGTCCTTTGCTGGATATATATTTTGCAAATGTTTTCTCCAAGTGTATAGCTTCCCTTTTCATTTTCGTAGGAGCATCTTTTGAAGAACAAAAGTTTTCATTTTGATGAAGTCCAATATACTGATTTTTGCTCTTTTATGGATTATGCCCTTTGTGTTTTATTTTGGCAATCTTTGCCAAACCAAAGGTCACTAAGATTTTTTCCTGTTTTCTTCTAGGAGCTTGTGCTAATTGCACATTAATCCCCTTCAGTGTTTGATTGCTGAAAGGACCCACAGGACTCCCACAGTTTATCTTATACTCGATCGCAGGCATCACAGCCCCAGCAGAAGGAAACATGCACTGGGGGGTCTGGAGACCCCAGGCGCAGGCTTCTTTGTCCTTTCACTGCTGGGTCGCAAAGGACGCACTTTGATTTCAGGTCTCTAATCACTTGCGCACTGTGTATGTGAAGCCCCTCAGTACTGGAAGCCCACAGTATGCTCGTGGTGGGATCTATGTGAGCTGGTGACACAGGCACATTCCAGCTATGTGACAGGCCTTAACTTTTAACATCCTTCAGACTCCATTAAGACTAGGTACCAATAATAAATTCTATGATTACTGAACAGTGTTGACAGGCTGGTGGTCCTGATCTGAAACAACTCACATCCCATGGTATAGAACATCATTATCTTTAGTTAACACAGTCCACAGCATTGGCCAAGGGTCAATACTTGAGACAAACATGAAGTTAAACCAGATCAGCTGAAATTAACCCATGCTATATAAGTTTTGTAGTTTTAGATTTTACATTTACGTTTATGATCCATTTTGAGTTAATTTTGTATACACAAATGGTTTACATACATTGACCTTATATCTATCTTCCAATCTGCTAAACTGCTCAGAGAAGATTTTAGGGATCCAGTGGTTTGGGATGTGCTTAGACATTCCCTCCAAAGTACAAGACACATGATTGCATCTCATACTTCCCGCCAATCAGAACAAAGCACAATGCTTAGTAGGCTCCTTGGGTCTGAGGTTGGCATAGTCCATGTGTGGGAGTGCTGCTCTGGCTCACTTACTGAGTTGTTGGTGTTGACTGGGGCCCTGAACAGAAGAGGGCTATGTAGCAAGTTCAGGCTGTGGTGCTGGCAGTCCTGCCACTGTGCCATAGAGTCCAGCAGACCTTATTATATTTGACATATGTGTAGTAGGAAAAGATACCATGTGGAGTTTACGGCAAGCTCCTGTGGGAGAACCACAATGTAGACACTTAGTGTTCTGGATCAAGGCCATGCCATCTGTAGTTGAGAATTATATATACACCATCCAAAAAACAAACAAAACCAAACAGCTACGGGTGTGGGATTGGACCCTGATTGAGACAGAGTGGCCACCGAGAGACATCAAGTGACTCTGCAGCTGGAACTGTCCATAAGCTGGTGTCTGTCAGACCCACCAAGTCATAAGGTCAGTGGGCCCAACAGCAGTCCACAGTAAGATGGTAGTAGCTCATCCCAGATTGGGCATGAGCAAGGAGAGAGAGCACAAGTAAGTTGCACAAGCTGGTGGCCAAGGCCCCATGTCATCCACTAATGTTGCATCAGGGCCTCTCTCCCAGCTCCCAACTGGGGCTGCATGAGGGGTCCCTTATAAACAGCTGACAGAGGAGAGAGGAAAGAGGCCAAGCTTGGATCATGGATGGGTTGGCTTGGCAGGTTGACGTGAACCAAAAGTGCTGCTATACTACAGCCCCATGTGAGGTGGCTGTGAAAAACAGTGGTGAGGGGAAATCTAGTGGGCAGAAATTCCATGACTCCACAGATGGTAGTTTTGGCAGAAGCATTGTAGGCAGGAGAGTCCATATCCAGAGTAAGTGTCTAGTCCCATAAGAACAAAGTGTTGTGCCTTCCATGATGGAAGCTGTCCAACATAACCAACTTGAGAAATGGTGCCATTCTGGAGACTCAGTATTTGTCTCTGCTGCTGCCATGTGAGCACTCATCAGTGGCTGTACCAGGTTGGCCTTGGTGAATGATCCATGTTGCTGAACCCGTGCATGACCTCCATCCCTGCCACATGGCCACTTTGTTCATGAGCCCACTGGGTGATGACAGGAGTGGATAAGGAAAGGGCCTGAATGATAACCACAGAATGGGTCAGCATAAGCACTTGATTATTAAAATTCTCCTCTGCTGAGGTCACCCTTTGGTGCGCATTCACATGGCAAAGAAGTTGTGTTTTTTGTCCAGAGAGGTCGATCTACATACCTCTTCCCCCTACTTTACTGTCACCAATTTTCCAATTGTGTTCATTTCAAATCCCTGATCATCCAACCAAACAGTGGCCACAGCCCGTGAATCAGCAGAGACTCATACCTCTGACCATTTCTCCTTCCAGGAAAAATGAACAACTACGTTCAGTGTCTTTCTTCAAGATCCATCCGTCTTTTGCACAGGCCAAATAGGTAAACTGAATGGAGATGTAGTAGAAAGGTGGTAGTGCCACCTTCACGTCCTTGATGGTGGCACTAATCTCTGCAATCCCTCCAGGAGTGCAGTATTGCTTTTGGTTTACTGTTTTCCTAGGTAAAGTCACTTTTAGTGGCTTCTATGTACCCTTTCCTACCATAATAGCGCTCAATCCACTGGTCAGGGAACCAACGTGAGGATTCTGCCAGTGGCTGGGCATATCTATTCCAATTCTGGAATAGGGCAAATAACCACAGGGTGGCATCAGGGATCCTCTGCACCCACCGTGAGATGGACCTGAGCTAAAACTCCACTGATCACCTGTGCTCAATGTTCCTAATATGAATAGTGGGTCTCCAGGAATCAGTTCAGAGCCAATATCCAGAAATCTCTGAAAAGTATGATTGTTTCTCTTTCTGCAACACACAGTGGTGACCCTGGCAAGTGGCTGTTGGTCTCTTTGGGGAAGGCTGAGAGAAAGATTAACAATATAAATTTTTGGCAGTCTATTGGGGTCTTTTCTCAAGGGGACCCAGCCTCCCTTCATTCAAGGGGTTCTGGATCTGTAAAAATGGCTCAAGTCATTGAATCAAGGAATTGATTGAAGGCTATGACTGTTTTTTGTGTTTTTTTTGGTGAGGAAGATTGGCCCTGAGCTAATATCTGTTGCCAATATTCCTCTTTTTGCTTGAGGAAGATTGTCACTGAGCTAACATCTGTGCCAATCTTCCTCTATTTTGTATGTGGGACACCACCACAGCATGGCTTGATGAGCGGTGTGTAGGATCTGGGATCTGGGATCTGAACGCACAAACCCTGGGCTGCCAAAGTGGATCGTGAGAACTTAACCACTATGGCACTGGGCTGACCCCCTATGACTCTGATTTTATGATTCGAGTTAGAGTTCTGTTCATTTGACTTATAACTCTTCCACTAATAAAGATAAAGTAAGAATTTAGTAGACTGCTCATCTGTTTCTTTTGTAGGGAGAGCATGATCAACTAGCCAACATCATAGGTCTCTGTGGGTCAGACTATTCTGATTACTGCACTGACTCCACAGTCCATTATCCATTACCCATGTAACCATGCCCACTCTACCTTTTGGTGATTGAGCGCCATCACTTTGCCCTTGCTACCTCAGGATCCAATTATCCTCATTACATTTGGGGATTCCAATTCAGTGGCAGTAGTTCCCACTGTAATTTCTGACCTATAGAGAAGAAGGACCACAGAGCTCTTCAAGGCTGCTGGGGGCCCCCTAGCAAATTTGTTTCTCACAGTCATGGTGAGAGGTGTGCCTCTGGACTCTCCCAGGGTGCATGAGCAGGTCTCACATGATAAATACACTCTAACATTCCAGTCTCCCAGAGCCTTTGGATCTCTTCCTCTATACTATACAAAGGCAGTTCTGGCATTTCACCTTCATTTAGTGTAGGCTTCTTTCAGGTTCAGCTTTCAGTTAGCTAGCTAAAAAAAATGGTTACAGCCTTTCTAAGCCCTTGAGCTACAACAATCTGTAATCGCTGCTTAGTGGGCCCACATCATTAAATCTGGCCTGATCCAACTTTATGTTCCTTCTGCCATTATCCCACACCCTTAATATCCATTCCCACACAGATTCTCCAGATTTCTGTCTATATAAATTGGAAAAATCATGCAGTTCTGTTGGAGTAGAGTGTGCCTCATGGGTCATACTGTGTACCTCACCCTTTGGGGCCTGTTGGGACTTGACTCTAGTTGTAGGTCTAGAAGCACAGAGGGGGACGGGTAGATCCTGAGGAGAATCAGCAGTGTCTTGCAAAGCAACTACCTCAGGGGAAGCCAGTGCAGTTTCTTTAGGCAAAGGAGGGCTGACCTCCTCAGGCAGGCATGGAGGGGCTGCTTCTGCTGGAAAAGAAGATGGCAGATTTTTCAATGGGATCTGCCCGTATGTCCCTGTGTCAATTTTTAGAATCCCATTCCTTCCCAACCAGTGCTTTCACTTTAACAGAAGACACCCTGCAAGTTTGGGAATTCCATTTGTCTTTTAATTCGGCCACTTGCAGGATGAGACTCTGGGTTTAGTTTTCAGAAATCTCAGCCCTGTGGATGCAGGAGCTAAGGGTCTCTTTCAGGGAGACAGAGAAGCTTCCAGGTCATTCAGGTGAAGCTTGAGCTGAGATTTTGAAGCACTTGAGCTCATCCACTTTTCCTCCCACTTTTTCCAGCACAGCTGGGAGCAGCTAGTAGCAAACACTTGGCCACTTACCTTCTATAGGTATTTGGGGTATCCAACAGCAAAAATATGAGAAACTCTTTTGCTACATCATGCCAGTGTCTTCTTTACCTCTGGAAACAGAGACATTAGTGCCTGTAAATCTAATCAGATTAAAGAATAAAGTCTAGAAAACCCAGAACCAGTGCAAAGACTCTGTTCCTCTGGAAACACTTCTTGTATCAAAATCTGTATCAGGATTTAGCCAGAGAAGCAAAGAACTGGCTAATGGGATTGTGAAATCTGTAGCGCAGGCCCTCAGGAAGGAAGATGACAGGTTAGGTTGAATAGTCAAGTTGACACATCAAAAGCCACCACAATGACACGTGGTTCCTGGCTTCTTGTATGTGTAGTAACAATCACAATACGCTTCAGAGCAGGACACCAGCTTTGAGATGGTAGCTACCTGAGGAATAGGAAGGATGAGGTGGGAGGGAATTAGCTGTTTCTATAAGATTTTATAGATAGAGCTACATATTGAGAGGGAGATGTAATCTACATATGGAAAAAATTAACTTTACATCTGGTTGGATGTTAAATTCTTTTCTGTAATTCTCTATCTTTGAAACATTTTTTCTTTAGAAATAAAACAATTTTAAAGTAATTAGACACACATAATGAGCCTTCCAGACCTCAGAGCACAGTTTGATGGAAGATAGTGTCCTGCCCATCACAGGGTGAGCAGAGAGGAGGCACCAGATCCACACTGGTTAGAAAAGGTGTGCAAGAGGTTTGTTGGGGAGCAATGCCTGTGAAAGATAAGGCAGGAGGAAGCAGGCCTGGGCAGAGAGAGACTCAGGCCATGATGTAGGCCCGAGAAAGGCTCTGTCAACCAGCAGGAGCTCAGAGCACAAACTGCTGTTACAGGAGCGCAGTGCTCGGTAGAGACGGCCAGGTGAGCCCTCTGCACGCTCGGTCACTGGGGGTGTGCTCGGGAAGAGTGGGCTTTGGCCCCAACACCATGAGTTCACAGAGTAACAGTAAATTGTAACCCTCGGGCTCTTTCGATAACTCCGATTTCACGGGCAGATACTGAGAATTTGGTGGCCTGCTCAGGGAGCCTGAGTGGTTCCTGCCTACAGTAACCACACCTTGCCCTCCAGTGCAAGCCTGTGGATGTTTATTGCAAATAACAGAGGGGACCAGCTTTCATGCTGACTCCCTCTGTGAAGAAACGGATGGTGTGCTTCCTATCTGTGCATTTGTCTGTTAGTCAGGAGCAACTTTAGGGCATGCTGACACCTGGGAAATTCCCCTGTCTCCCCAGGAACACCTGAGGCCTGGGGGCCACCCTCAGCTTCAGCCTACAGGAGCCCTGGCATCAAAGAGAAAACTTAAAATCTGAAGCATTCCTTGCCATGGCTGGGTGGTACAATTTACTTCTCTTCTTATAGCCCTCATTCTTGTCCTTCATCTCCCAGAGAGAGGCAATGGGACAAAAAGGAATTTGTGAGCCAGCCTGAAAACTGGGTGAGCATAAAGAGCTGCCGTCTGGGAGCTCATGGGGTTGCTCAGGATGGCTTCACATGTGTAGAGATTTGAGCCTGAGAGACTGCATTCGACTCCTTTTGCTGCACACTGGCCGTGGCATCTGGGCACGTTTCTTTACCCTTTCTGTGCTTCCCAGGTAATGTGATAACCACAGAACCTACATCACCAGCAGCCTGTTGTGGCAATGCAGTGAGTCACTCCATGTAGGGCTCACAACAGTGACAGGCATAGTGAAGGCTCAGTAAGCGTGGGCTGGCACTATAACCTACTAGCTGTTGAAATGCTAAATAAAGTAACTTCCTCATGCCTTGGTGAGCCCTGCCACCCTACAGCACTGTCCTGTTGGGCAAATGAAAGCTATGTGCTGTCTTCTCCCCACCTCCAGAGAAAGAACTCCCCAAAAGAAAACGGCTCCCAAAATTTTCTCAGAACTCCTCCTGACAACCAGATCCCCAGCATCTCTGTAAACGTGTCAAGAAGAGCGCTGGGCTCTGCCCGGCTCTGAGCCTGGAGAGCACCTCGCCATCCTGCCTGAGCCCCTTAGGCCTTCACTCCAGACACCCTGGGGCGCGTCAGAGGCTCTGGTTCAGCTCGGGGGCCATGACCCCGCTTCCTTCACTGTCGTCGGTCGTCCTAGGTTGTCTTTTGGGCTCCGTTTCTTGGGTTTTACTGAAAAAGCTTCTTTGGAGAGTACGGGAGCTCAGGAGTAGCCAGTGGGAGGCTGTTTTTAGACCACCTAGGCATTAGCGGCATTGCTTGGGGACAGTGTGTTTGAAGCCTCTGTCTCTGTAGCCTCTTCGCTCCCTGTGGTGCTCTCACAAAGTGGCAAGAAGGGACATAACGTCTTCCTCCATCTTTTCTCCATCTTCCCCAGGTCCCAGCGATGGCGCTTTTACCCGAACCTCTGCCCCGCCCCCGTCGCGGCAGCTGCCGGGCTGGGCTTCCCGGAGGCCTCTCAGACCCACCCCTCTACCGGCCCCGCCCCCCGCGCCCGGCCGGCCAATCGGCGGCTCCGCTCCAGGCGCGTCACAATAGCGCCCTCGCGGCCCCGCCCCCCGTGGAGACTGCACGCAGCCAGGGCCGGGCGGAGAGAGCAGGGCTTTCCCGAGAGGAGGCGGCCTCGCTCGGGGAGCCCCGGCCCCGGTACCCAAGGAGGGGGGAGAGGCTGAGGGGCTGCGACCTCGGGAAAACAAGTCCCTAAAGCCCCCCGCAGCCTCCTTGTCCGGTAGTGAAGATTTTGGCCCCGCTCCGCGTCGTCACCGCTCGTGTCTCCTTTCCCGATTCTTTCAGCTTCCCGTGCCCTGGCCTCTCGGACCCTTGCCTCCCTGTCCTCTAAGACAAAGTTGTTTCTTCCCCAGTAGTCATTCCTTTCTTCTTCCTCAAAGTAATAACGTTCTTCGGGCGTCTTGAGCGAGGTGCGCAGGGCCGAGCCTCCCGAGGGCCTTGCCTTTGGTCAGAGATTGGAGTGGAGGCGGCCGTCTGGGCCAGTTCTGACCCCATAGCCTGGAGCCTGGGGACTGTGTGGTGAGAGGGTGTTGTCCCCAGAAGTGACATGTCGAGCTGTGGCGCCATCCATGACCATGAGGGGAAGGAAGAGCCTCCTGGAGAAGTGGGCTTGCTTACAGTGGTTGAGAAACTGGACTATCCCAGCCCGGCACTGACACCGCACCAGCCCGCTCAGCCGTGTCACCCTCACCCACATCCCCGCGCTTTCCAGTTACCTCTCCTTCCCTTTTCCCACTTGGCTTGAGGCGACATTCTTTGGTCCTTTCTCAATGGGCCCCTCCCCGAATCTCACCTTCTCCACCTGGGATGGTGGCAGCACCAGAGGATTTGCCCTCGGACCTTTCCTCTTTTTCTCTTCATCCCCCTAAGTGAAGTTATCAAGGCCATGGTTTTAATTCTGAGTACTGACTCTCCAAACCACTGCCTCCAGCCTGTTCTTCTCGACACGTGGCTCAAGTACAAACTACCTTATATAGATGCACATTTGGATGTCTAATAACTATCGCAAACTGAGCATGTTCAAAATAGAATTACTGGTGATCACACCTCAAAACACATCATCATCCATCAGCGTTCCCCATTTCAGTAAAGGAGCGGCCTTACCTGGAGCCCCAGGCCTTGACCCCCGTTTCTCTCCCATCTCCTATCTGGACCGTGTCTAAATGCCATTGCTCCCCATCACCCCACTGCTCCTGCTCCACTCTTAAGAAAGAACCTTCTTGTTTCTCTGGATTCTAGTCAACTCTTCCCACATTTTAAATCAGAACATGTCACTTTAACCTGAGCCCCTGACCCCCTCCTACCTCCTCTGCTTCCTTGCTCTAGCGCTCTGGCCCCTGTGCACTTCTCCTGATGTAACAAGCTCATTCTTGCCTTGGGACTTTTACCTTCCACTGTATCTAAACCTGCCCACTAGTCCAAGGCACTCCCAAGTAGGCAATACTCCACAGAAACAAATACTACTACTAAGTGTGTGAAATAGTTTTCAGCTTCACAATGTGGTTGAATCACTGGTCTGGAAGCTTCACTTTTCTCTAGTAGAGGATACAGTCACCATGGCGTCATGGTGGGTGGTATGGACTTCCTACTCCTTGACATTGGACTTGGCAGATGACTTGCTTTGGCCAATGAAACTCTCATGCCTGTGCTGTGAGCAGAGGCTTGTTCTCCTGTGTTTCTGCTGTAACCAGTAGAAGAATGTGTCCAGGTTATCCATTGTCCCAGGAGAACGAGAGACTCAGGGAACAGACCTGAGCCCACCCTGAGGCCAGAGCTGAGCCAGGCCTACTGGCTGAGGCCCACCTACTCCACAGGTGCATGAATGTAAAACAAAATCTTATATGCCACAGAGACTTTGTGGCTGTTTGCTATACAACGTTATTCTGGCAACAGCCAACTGGTATACTTTTACAGGAACTTTTATATTTCACAGTGAAATGATATAGCATCTATGAAACTAGCAATGCTATATAGAGATAGAGACTATGAAATATGTATTTGGCAAGGGCTGAGTAACAGGAATGCTAATTTACTGTCAGTAAGAATGTAAATTGCTGGCAACCTGTTTGGAAGTTTTGCTTGGCTACATGTGTCAAAATTCTTACTCTAACCAAATAATTCTATTACTAAAAATTTATTCTAAGAAACAATTAAGGCCACGCCCAGAGAATTATGGACAAGAGTACTCACTAAAATGTTATTTCAAAGGGTGGTAAAATGTAAATGTTAGCAGGGGACGTTGTTGCTTTATAATTCCCAAATGATAGACACTAATGCACTTCTGACGAAAGCCACCAGCTATGTGGAATGCTTAGCAATGTGCCAGGCAAATGGCTCTTGGAGGGAAGACTGGGACCCATGCGTCCAGCACCCACCTTCAGTCCCATTGCCCTGAGTTCACCCTCAGGTCTAACAACACGGAGTGAAGCTCAGCCATGGCTGTTTGCTCGCCTACCCTGCTCCTGGGGGAGCAGAAATTCTGCCCCGAAGAACTGGAGGCGAAAACGGAGACAAGAACATCAGGTCCTTCAGCAGGGAAGGGGCTCCACGGGAGCACAGAGCCACAGTGGGAAGGGAACACCATTGTTCTAGGGAAGCTGCAGAAACAGTCCATAATGATTTCATGAGCCTGCTCCTGTGTCATCAGTGAGTGGCCCTTGACAAAGCCCTTACCTGCGATCTAAGTTGTCGTCCAGGATGGAGCTGAGATGAACAGTGGTTACCAAAGCTCAGAGGAACAATCTTCCTCGAGGTCTCCAGGTGAAAATGAGATATAATACCGTGGACACTCACGATGCTGTGCTGTTCTAAGTTCTTTGAGCTTATTAACTCATTTAAGATTCGTAGCAAGCCAGTGACGAGGATACTTTCATCATTATTCTACAGAAAGGGAGAATTGCAGAGAGGCCACAGCCAGCTTGTGGCAGAGCTGGGGCATGAACTCAGGAGTCATTACTCAGGTTCCATACACTCAGCCACTGTCACCTGGATCTCAGCTGGCTCCTGGGTCCACCTCACTGGTTTTCAGCTTAGCTCTCAAATGCCTCCTCTGCCTCACTGCCTTGCTCTGGGAAAAGGAGAGGCTCAAGGCTGAGAATAAGTGAATTGTCCTGGCTGGTCACAACGGGGACTGCTTCAAAATGTCAGGATTCTTCTTGGTGCCCAGACCCTCTTTTTAGGAAGGGCTGAAGCAGAGAATGACCCTGGAGAAGTGGGAGCTGCAGATAGCTCCCCAGGCATGAGCTCGGTCATCCATCATCTCACCGTGGGGATGGGGGCCCGGAGCTGGAGGCTGGGGATTGCAGGCACACTGGGCTATCACTGAGTCTTTGTTTTCTTTTCCACCACAGCACAGGCACACCACTGTCTATTCACGGGGTTTGTAAGTCAGTGTGAGGGCCCATTGCCTGAAGATGTGTGACTTTGTTTTTCCTGCACGCTGAGAGCAATGCAGTGCCAACACACAATGCAACAACATGCCAATCTCGATGGATACCCAAAACACAAGTCAGTGCTCCAGCCACAGAGTCCTGGTGATTTACTTGCTTCTGTTCTGAACTAAGAGTGCTAGAAGCCCTCACTCAGTTCCCTGGGACAGTCTTACAGGTAGTTAGCTGATGCTGTAAATCCTGTACCCATGAGTCTGTTTGTGTAGCATTCTTTGCTGAGTATCCAACCAGGCCTTTCCACTTTGGCTTTGAGATTGTCCTTTGTTGGACATGCAGTGTCCTGCTTTTAGCTTAAAATGGATCTTCAGGCAAGCACAGCAGGAATGCAGAAACCAGCTGAAGACAAGACTGAATGTCTTGATTAAATTATTACAGTAACCAGCACTATCAGAATGAAGAGAATTAACCCTTTGTGGGGTTTGATAGAGCAGTATTTCACAAGGCTGTCCTCAGGGGGCATGAGCACATGGACACAGCCAGGACTTCCGAGTCACCCTGTAAAACTTATGAATTCTGGAATGCTTTTATTAATATAACATTTTATTAACGCTTTGTATATTTTGCATATACAAAATTAGCCTGCGAGTGGTTGAACTGCACTTTTAGATTTTAGAGCTGTTTCTACCCTGTGGGCTGGATAAATAGGTCAGCAGGTCAGCTCTTTAACGTTGTGCTAATAAAAATTGTGGAACTAATTAACTGTAAAGGATAGCACCGTGCCTCTTATTTCTAAGGTCTTCTTTGTGTATGATTGCCACATGAGGGTGACAAAGTGAGGGAGCAAGCCTCTGAGGCTTTGTCTATCCAGGAAGTGTCAAGATGGGGTGGGTTTAAAACTATGCTGACAGTCCTGGTTTTTTTCTAAGTTTAGTGTCTGACCACAAGGAAGACAATATCAAAAAGGCTTGTCTGAAGAGACTGGCCCCTTGGCTGAGCCTGAATCCTAAGTACCTGAGAGGAAGACCCAGGCACAGGACCATGGATAGAGAATGTTCAAGAACATGCAAAGCCAGCCCTTTCAGGATACAACACAAATGTAGTAAAACTACAAAGAAAAGCAAGGAAATCATTAAAATTGAAGACAAAAGTGAACCCTAGGGTGGGTGAGGGGATATGTTCAAATCTGGGGCCAGGGTTTGCACCCTTGAAATGCAGACTCGGGCTCAGGAGCACAGACGACGTCTGTGGTAAAGATGTGTTCTACTTCATACGCGGAGTCTTTCCTTATTAATACGCTGACACTCATTAGTGCTCTTTATGCCTTGCCTTTATAACCTCTCATACACAAAGTATCACATTGTTTTAAGGTGAGAAATATGATTACATACAAAAACTTGAATCACAAGTTGCAAAATCTATGCAAGCCGAGGACACAGCCCTCTATTCTCCCTGACACAAATGTCCTGTGCAAATCTGTTTCAGGAAAAACTTGCCTTGAAGATGAGTTATGGAAAAGGAACCAGGAAAGGATCACTTTGAAGACACTACACAAAAGAGAAGTAAACACAAATGGACGAGTAAAAAGACTGTTGCCACGGGGCACATGAAAAGCATGACCAGACTTCTTGTATCAAATGACGCAGCTGATGAAGGAGTCACCTCTGCGAACGAGAGACACATGTGGCGATGCAAGAGCTGAGGGGAAGATGGCAGGACCTCAGAGGAGATGAAATGCGACCTGGCAGAGCTCAGGGATGGAAAAGCCCAACTCAGAAATGATTTCCTCTGGGAGCAGACAGTGAGAAAAGGAGAAGGGAGTTGCTGTTTTCTGTGATGCAGCCTTAGGGAAATATTTGACTCTTCAAACTACGTTACATATAACTATGATCTGAACATTTACAAAGAACCTCTTTCCTCATGTCCACCCAGTGTCTGAGCCCTCGGGACGGAGTCCCTTGCAGGAGTGCTAAGGAGTGTGCTCACAAGCCTCCAGCGTCTGGGAGACCCATTCTAGGATTGTTCTTGGTGGAGAAGGCCTTCTTTAGGACAAGCTATATTCTGCCCCCCATGATCCCCCTGGCTGCTCCTAGATCTCTGCTTTCTGGGGCTCCATGAGACTCTGGGCTCGCTCTCATGGGCCTCTCACCCTTCTTTCCTAGTTTAAGCTCTTTAAACCCCAATTCCCTGATCTCCCAGGTGCTACGCCTTGATCCCTAGGTTCATAGTCCCTGGCCTCAGAGGCCCTCTTCCTCCAGTCACAAGTACCCTAGCCACCACTTCCCCAGGACCCTGGCCCTCCATTTCTTTGTGTTCTGGCTCATTGCATCTGGACATCTGAGTACCAAATTAGGGATAGGGGTACCTGGGGGCCTGGAAGTGATGCAGAGACAACAGTTTAGGATTGTATATCATCACCATGGAAACACCGGTCATGTGCTCTGGGCACAGATTCAGGGGGGTGGGACCAAAGATAGACCAGGAGGGGCTCCAGTCTCCACCTGACACAGTGTTTCTGAGCGGCTGCCCTCCTGCTAGGCCTCTTCACTCCCCTAATCTTCCCAGAGCATTGGGTCTCTGGGAAGCATCAGGTTCCGGGGCTCAGTGAGGAACCGGGGAGCTCCAGGATTGAAGGGCTGCCCCACTTCCAGCTCAATGAATGAGGGAGATGGAACAAGTGTCAAATAAGGAGCCCATCACAGGACACCCACAACTGACAAGGGCAGAATAAACACCAGCTGAAGGAGGTCATCAGAGGACCCTCAGAATGAAAGACAGAAGTGAGCCAAATGAGGAGGTTCACTACTCATTGGAGAAGACCAGAGAGTGAAGAAGCGAGTCTTGGGATGGAAGTGCATGAAGAGGGCTGGATGCACCAGAAGACGCACGTGGCCAAGAACTCAACGCCTCTGACTCTGGTGTAGAAGAGGCCCAAGTCTTCAAGCTGTGGTGAGGGCAGGGCTTTTAATGAAATAACATCTGTTAGGAAGGTCTGGGCGGCCTAAGGGCTATCCTGCCCAAGGATTCATGGCCTGGGCCAGTTTCTTTTCTTTTCTTAAAGATTGGCACCTGAGCTAACAATTGTTGCCAAGCTTTTTTTTTTTTTCTTTCTGCCTTTTCTCCCCAAATCCCCCCAGTACCTAGGTGTATATTTTAGTTGTGGGTCCTTCTAGTTGTAGTACGTGGGACACCACCTCAACGTGGCCTGATGAGTGGTACCATGTCCACACCCAGGATCCGAACCAGCGAAACCCTGGGCTGCCGTAGCAGAGCACAAGAACTTAACCACTTGGCCACGGGGCTGGCCCTGGGCCAGTGTCTCGATGTGCTCTGAAAGCCAATGCTTATTACCATTTTATTCTTGGAGCTCCACTCTCCTTATGACATTGAGTGAATCAACGATGAACTGAGCCAAAGTTTAAAAATATCTGTGCAGAAATGCAACAAGTGCTTAGAATATTGCCAGATTGTGAATAGAAGGCCAAAGCAACAGAATTACCTTTTGAAAAACCCACAAGGCTGCATCCAAAAGCTAACTCTCAGAAAATATGTTCGTAAAATCTTTCCAGGAAAATCACATCTGAGTCTGGAGGGCTCTTTTGGCCCACCCTCTGGAATTGGGGAAGTCCTTCACAACCCATCAGTAGTGGCCAAAACTGGTTCTCTAGTTTCTGGATGTGCCTGAGAGTGGGCCTCTGCCTCGCCTAGGGATCACCCAACAGGCTTCAAAGAAGTCAAGCCAGATTCAGAAGGTGCAAGGCTGCACTGGCTGGGCTCCAGAGGGGTGCGCCAGCCTGCAGAGGCTCCTGGGCAGAGACAGCAGCAAGCACAGTGCTGGAGTGAGCAGCAGCGAAGGCCTTAGATATGCAGAAAGGAAGAGAGAAATGAGAGGCACAAGGAAGTGCAGAGATAGAAAGGAACAAGCAAAAACCATCAAGGAAAAACCATCTGAGCAAGTAAAAACCTATAAGGAGAGGAGTCAAGAAAAATAAAACAGTGGACCCATCTGGAATGCTGGCAGGCGACCTTGGTACCAGAGAGCCCTTGACCTCCTTGCCTCTGCTAGTGGCTGCAGGGCAAGCTCTGCTCGAAGATAAGACAGAAGTGCCAACTCTGGCATGTTTTCACAGAAACACGTCTCAAATTGAACTGTTTCAAAGACCAAACAGAGTAAAATCATTTCCAGGACCGGGTCTCAAGGCAATGCTTCCTCTCCTTTTCATGGAATGAATTTGGACTTGAAGAGGGGCCTCCCCCTGGCTTACAGTTCACTTAGGGATTGAGAACTTTAGTGTAAATGTAATTCTTTTCAAGAATGCTTTTTTTTTTTTTGAAATTTCTAGAATTTTTTGTGAAGTGCAATTTTATGAATGTCTGTCAAATATATCTTATGTTTAAGGTTCTTCTTATTTGTGTATCTGTGGCTTCCTGTGAAAGAAAATTTCCAAAATTAAGGTTAATAAAAAGTAAGAATGCTTTTGTTTTATGTTATTTTAAAGACGCTCCCCTACAGAGTCTGCTGTGTGCTCTGGGGTGGGCACCATTTGTCCTGTCAAAAGGGCCTGGGATTTGAAGAATCTGGAATTCATGACAGAGTTCCTGCTGGGTGGCCCTTGACAAAAGAGCTTTACTCCTCATCCCATTTGGCCCTCAGGATGGTGCTGTGAAGGAGATAGGGTTCCCAAGGGTTAATGAAGTTATCGTACCACCTCCACAGCAAAGATGGTATCAGGAGAGCCAGTGCTGGAGAGCGCCCGCTGCTTGGGTGTGTTCTCAGCGCTTGGTACCTTAGCTTAGTTACGATGCAGTCTACACAGAAACTGAAATATAATAATGTACAGCTGAAATATGACTTCAATAAAATAATTTTAAAAAATAAATTAAATTTATGTCCCTCCCCACAAAAAAGCTTAAACCAATTTTTAAAGTGAAAGGAAGCCCTGAGACATGAGGTCACTTGTCCAAGATCACACGGCTAGTCTGTGGCTCAGTGGGTCCTGTCCTCTGGCTCCGGGACTTCTGCCACCTGCATTTGCCTGTGCTCCATCACCTTGACCATGCTGTCTCCTGCCTTAGTGTCCCAAGTGATGGACGAGGAGCTCCAGGGGAGACTCTTGTCCATCAGAGCAGAGTAGAGGACATGTGGAGTGAGGCCAAGTGTTTGTTCACGAAGGGAGGTCGTCCACTCAGGCGCTGCTCTGTCAGCAATGGGATAAATCACCCAGCCTGCTCTGCAGAGGGCGGGCCCTCACAGTCACTCCACTTCCAGACGCTGCAGTGCCCTGAAACTTGGGGTTGTTACTGTATCTTAAACTCTTTCTGTGGTCTTTCCAGGCTCTCTCTGCTTTCACTGTGTTCTTTGCAGAGCACCTGGCTTAAGGTGGACAGGGGAGGTGGGGAGAGCGAACTCAGGGCCTGTGGGACTGCAAGGGAATCCCAACACCTTGCATCCCAGGGCCACTTCTGACTTCCTGGGCCCAGAGCTGCGTGCTCCCTCCACAGTCTCCCTCCAGCCTGCTCCTGAAGGCACCACTCCTGCCTTCAGATCCTCATCATGCCCTTGGCAGGCCCTGGCCAAGGCAGATATTTCTGTCCTTCTTCCAGGACACATTTGTGTTGGCACAATGGCAGAGATGAGCCTGCCCTGTGCACTGTTGGTCTAACCCCAACTGATCATAATGCTGCCCAGTGTTTGGTCCAGCTCCTGGTCTAAAAAGACAGGCCCAGAGTTTCTAAGACCAACCCCAAGTTGAGCGCTTGTCCTTGTTGCCGGGTATCTGGGCTGTCTGGTTGACTCTTTGGCAGTGAACTGATTCCTCTGTAAGCCCCCAGCAGTCTCCCCAGTGGACGACTTGGCCAGCAGCTCACTGGCTATGCCTCTCTTGGGGTCTCAGGGCTCCCTAATAGTCCTCATAAGCAGGTATACCAGAAGCAGTCTTAATTTGAGGCCCAAGGGTGCCTGACATCACATGCAATATTGTGTGTGGAGATGATGTATTTGGAATCGTGTGTAGGTAACAATGTGCATTTTCTGAGGAGACGGCCAATAGCATTTGTTCAGTTCTCCAAGGGCCCATGACCCATGAGAGGTTAAGAACCACCTATCTAAGGAAACCCATCCAGCTCTGAAAGGCCTAAGGTTGACTCTCTCTGGATCCCTTTTCATTCCTATTCCCAGAAGCCAACGGGAAAGAGAGGGGACTTGCAGGGAACCTCCAGGCCTGGGCTGGGGGGTGACGGTGTGGGAGGCAGGTGAGGCTCCTCTGACCTTCTGCATCCTATTCAGGGTCCTGCACAAATGGCTTAATGGCCCCCCATCATAGCTTCAAGGGTTGTTGAAGGGTACTGCTGGGGGTGAGTTGGGGGTTCCCAGAGAGTGTCTAAGTCTGTCTTCACTGCGGGCCTGGAACAGCCCAAGACAGGGTGGTCTGAGGCTGACACCTGGGTGTAATTTGCCTGTGAAGTGGCTGAAGCATACAACCATGCTGAATGTTGGGCTTGTGCACATTTTACTTTGGAACTTGCCCAGGTTCCTTTGGTTCCAATCTCTTGTAATGAGTCAGTTGGTTTCCTGGGCAACTGGACTCAAACATTAGGTGGCTTTTTAGATAGCAAACATCACAGCAGACCAGGCTTGGAAAACTCCTTATGTTGTACCTTAACAATCCTGGGGAGTTTGATGGGAGCTAAAATCTTTTTACTTGGCCTTCCACGTCCCAGAACCTGGATGGCAGTGGGCCACAGAGTAGGTGGTGCCTATTTGGAGCCTGTCTCGCTTCCACAAGTCTTATAGGACACTTTTCTCTTGCTTTAGACTTCTCTAATGTTAGATCTGTATGCTACAAATGTCATTGCCTGACACCTAATTTTTCTTGACAAGTGTTGCCAAAATGTTACAATGCTATTTCACTATCCTATAGGGTATTTTGGTGAAAAAATAGACTATTGAGTGGTTCCCAATGACGGTATTGGATTTTTGGCACAAAAACTTACTTGTCCTACCCACAAACTGGATGGGAATGCATTGCTTGCTTCCAGGATTGTCCCTCACATTGCCCAGTATCCATTTTGGCCCATCAGTTTCTCCTCTAGGAAAAAAGAGATTAGACAACTTAATTCAGGTAGGAAAAAACCTGGGCCTTGACTTACAAACAGAAACCCTAACCACTCAAGGGGAATTTGGGATTGCTTTCCTCTTTCTTCATGCCTCTTCACGTCATGCTTTCCAAGAGGCCCAGAAGACGGGGGAGTCCCATGTGCTTGACTCAGGGACTAGCAGGCGAGTTAGACTAAGCCACTGAGGCCTCAGACCTCCCTCCTCAGGAGGCTAGTGAAATGGGGCCAGAGATGGGTGAGATGGGTGAGATGGGTGAGGCACTCGCCTTGGGCACGAACTTAAGGGGGGAGGGCCAAAAAACTCTGCAATCAAGATAATATTTTAATGTAATCTTTTAAAAAATCAAAATTAATACCAAAAATTCCATGATGAGTCAAATGCGAACATTTTAAATACAGAAGAATCAGTAACAGTGCCATGAGGAGCCATATTGGAATTTGAGGCTAAAGGGAAAATCGGTGTGCTGATCCTGTTTTTATTTGAAATGTGGATATTTTGCTCATCATGGATTGTTTTTCTTTGCATTGGCTTGCTGCATTTGCCTCACCCTAGTCCTGGTCCCATATAAAATTGGAGGGGCAATGGTTCAAAACAGAGTGGCCTTAGCTATACCAGTGGTCTCTCAAGGGGACTATGTGGTGTTTTGGAGGAAAAGGTAGTACTTACATTCCTGCACATCTGTCTGGGATTTTTAATATTACTAAAAAGATCCAGGAAAAAACGAAGAAAAAGAAGAATGAGGGGAAGGAGAAGGAGGAGGAGGAGGAGGAAAGCTGCCGCTCCCAAATGATCCAACAGATGATTGTCCAGCAAAGGGAGCAGGGGAACCACAAGGAGGCTGAAACAACTGCCTCCGGGTGACGCTAAGGCAGCGTGGAGATGTACAGGGATGGCTCCGGGTGCGGTGGCTGTCCTTCAGACCACGAGGGGCACCTCATTCACAGCTCAGTGTCTATACCAACAGTACGCTGTGGGGCTGCCTTCATCAGCACAACCTTACCCTCCGAGGAGACTATTGTAAACAATATCGTTGTTCATTCCAGCAACTCCTGGAAAGACCCATCAACTCTTCAATGGAAAGCAGGAAACAGTTTATGACATTACGACTCTCTGAACCCTCACCTTGCTGTGACCACCAGTCCTTAACAATTGTATAAGGACATTTACCCAACTCTAAGTCCTTGAATTGAAAGACCCACCCTAAACCAGACTTCTGGTCTCAGACTATCTCGACCTCGCCTTTTCCCACCAACATGCCCCACCACACTCTACTGAGGTAGCCTTCTTCCTTCTCAGTTTCATCTTATCAAAAGAAAGAAAGTGAGAGAAGGAAGGGAGGGAAGGAAAAAAAGAAAAAGAAAAAGGGGAAGGAAAGGAAGAAAGTAAAGAAGAGGACGGAAAGAAACGATAGGTGTGTCAGATGAGTTTCTTTCTATTCCTGGGCTTCTATGTACTATGCAAACAACAAAGTGCAGTCAAAAGGAAAGTAATCACCTAAGACACAACCATTTGGAGAAATTAAATGTTCTTTTTTCTCCTTTCCAGTGTATGGTTTAAAATAATCTGAAGAGATCATAAACAAATCTTTATTTTCCCCAAATTTTTAAATGAAATAAAAGTGGAAAAGTCCTGAATCTACATCCAGCTCAGACAGATGATGTTTAACAATGCCTTTGCTTGTTTGGGAAGGATTGTGTCATCCCTGAGCTTAATTTGAGAACAAAATTAAGGTTTTGGTGAAAGCCGTCCCTCTGCTAGGAAGGTCTCCTCCCAGCACTGGAGCGGGGGCTTATTCGGAGTATTTCCTGAGGTTATGACCTCAAAGATATTTGAGTGGTAATCTCAAGGTCTCAAGAATAAGACTTAAGTAGAAATAACTCTCACAATTTACAGTTCAAGAAGCAGAAGTCTAGAGGCAAAAATATTAATATATGTTTCCAAAAGATTAGTATATACCCCAATATACAGCATCACCATTTACAGTCCAATAGACTTCTGGCAAGTGATCTCTTTTTAGGACCCATTTTTGTCCTCTGCAGATCTGAGATTGTATCTGTGCAGCATTTCTTCCTGACTTAAAGCCTGTTGCTTGGGAGTCGGGCAGCCATGTTCCTACCTAAAAGGCTATATTTCCCAGCCTCCCTAGCATTGGATTCCCTGCGTAGTCCCTGTGACTACATTTCAGACAATGATATGTACAGAAAAGGCTGTGGTTTCTGAGCAGTCTCCTTAATAGAGAGGGTGTACACCCTTCTCCCCTTCCTTCTCTTTGCTGCCCAGAGTATGTGATGGCCGGAGCTCTAGCAGCAATTCTGGGCCATCCTGCCCAAGGATGGCAGTGAAGAGAGCTATGAGCCTGCATCCTTGAGGATAAATAAAGTCCTATCTATGTCTACACTGTAGCTCTTTGGGGTTTGTTTGGGGATGCAGTTAATCCTCCCTGTTGGAGTTGCCATGTGGACATCCAGGGGAAATCTTCATGTCGGCCCATATGGCCAACAATTGAGAGAAAACCTGAAAGGCCACAAAGTCAAATGTGTAACATGACTAAGCTCAGTGTTGGGATTTTAGGCAACTGCCACTTTTTTCTACTGCTTAATTTTTTTGTTTTTACTAATTTTCTGCAATCAATAAGTATTACATAATAAAGACTAAATAGGAAAATAAAAAAGAAAATGGTAAAGGGCATTATCAGACAATTCACAGAACCAGAAATGTATGTTTAGCTACCATGAAAAAATGTTAAACTTCTTGGGTTGTTAAATGAAAACCAAAATACTGAGATTCTCTTTTTAGTTTCATACAAACAGATAATATTTGCATAATAATACACAGTATAATAGGTACTGTGAACTCATCTGTCTCAAATATTTATAAAACCTTCCCACTGAGGCACAGGACAGGGAGGGCAGGGAGAGTCAGCAAGGGTGAGAGAGCTTGCTAAATTTCTTCAGGTGGGAAAGAAATGGACACTATTAAGTTTAAGAAACAAATATACGTAAATAAATATAAGTATGGATCTTCAGGACAACCCGTCATTAAAATCATAGTGCCTTGCTTTTAAAGCACCAGGGAAAAAACCCCGAAAACATGACCTATCCAATGGAAGCATGAACGAAAACTGACCAAAAAAACCTCTTAGCAAACTAGATCTATAAGGGAATGTCATTTTCTTGTTAAAGGTTACAAACCAAAACCTATAACATGTACTTAATTTAAAACTTTAGAAGCATTGCCTTTATTTTTTTTTAAAAGATTTTATTTTTCCTTTTTCTCCCCAAAGTCCCCTGGTACATAGTTGTGTATTTTTAGTTGTGGGTCCTTCTAGTTGTGGCATGCAGGACACCACCTCGGCATGACTTGATGAGTGGTGCCATGTCCTCACCCAGGATCCGAACTGGCGAAACCCCGGGCCAGCGAAGTGGAGCACGCGAACTTAACTACTCGGCCGTGGGGCCGGCCCCAAGCATTGGCTTTAAAACCAAGCACAAGATCAGATGATCCACAGTTAAACATACTTCTAGAGCCTGGCAAAACCCTAGGATGAGACAGAAAAAGTGAGAAAGGGAGAGGATAGATGATAGATAGATAGATAGATAGATAGACAGACAGATAGATAGATAGAAATGAGAAGAAAGAATAAAAAGAGAGGGAATAACACCAACATTATTTACAGGCAATGTGATCATCTATTGAGAATACCCACTGGATGAAACAACTATTTCTGTATTTTGTCCTGAGCATCTTGAGGCTCCTTCTCAATCTGGGTGTCTTCTCTCCATGGACATATCCGGGTTGGCTTTGGGGAAGGAGGTAAGAAATGCCCAGACCATGGTAGTTCCCACAGGAGGAAAGTGTTGGTTTCTATATCCAGCATCCTAAGGGCAGCACGAGAAGCAGAAAGACATAGGACTACCCCAGCTCCAAAAGGTATCTTTTCTATTTTTATGGTTTAATACCCTTCATATCAGAACAAACACAGTTTATGTGTGTCACTCACTCTCTCCACTCACACATGTACACATGCACATCTGCCTTGACCAAAGAAGTGCCAAGTGGGATCAGAGAAGTATTCACTAGTGACGTTTCATGCTGTGGGCCATCAGCTGTCTCCTAGGTTTTACGTTAGGAAGGCTGGTAATTGTATAACGGTGTGCCCACCCTGGAGCAGGAGGAATCAAGTGTATATATCTCACAAGGAAACAAAGCCAAAATCCAACAAAAGCCGAAGGGAGATCTGATTTACCTTTTCTGCGGTCCATTCCAGGATTTGTTTTGCTGTGATTGGAAATTCAAGGACCAACGCAGGATCCTGGTGATTGTTTCCAAGAACTGAGCCTATAGAAAGTGAAGGCATTCATAGTTAAAGGAAACCTTGGTTAAATGTTTACATCTTTAGGAATATATTTCCTTTTATCACCACTTCTTGCCTTTCCAGGATGGATTGGAAATAAATTGATGGGACGCCACAAATTAAACACAGCCCTGTGCCTAACACAGTATATTTCAGTTCTCACAAACTCAGATGGTGCAAATGGCCATGTGCTCACACAGCCAGCCCCTCCAGTACTCAAGGATGGGAAACCGGGACGGGGTCAGGACAGCCACGTGGGCTGTGTCGGTGGGGTGGAGAGTTAGTATTTCATCCCGTCTACATGGTGAGCAAGTAGACATGTGGAAGACCCCTCTGTTTTCAGGAAACATACATAAGAAAGAAGTCATTAACAAGCGAATGTATGATATAAGCTCAATTATTTGAATAAATAAAAATAAAATGTTAATCTCTCAGGCCAAACACAAATTGCGATGTACAATTGATAAAGAATTATTACATAAGTGGCAAGTTTCATCTGAAAAGGAAAAAAAGATTAGAGTAGAACTTGGGAGTGTCAATATATTTTCTAACTCATAAAAGATTAGTTTTCAATTGAAAAATCATAGGAAGAATAAGACTTAGCTAGAAAGTAAAGTTTCTGTGTCAAATCTGTCCAACGTAGCTCTCTATTCAAATCACCCAGAGGGATTTTAAACATACAGATGCCCACGTCCTCATCTGGAAATGCCAGTGCAGGGAGCTGGAGAATTGATACTTTTAAGGTCTCAGCATCTTTCCATTTAAAGATAGTGACTTTAAGGAGCCAGCCTGGTGGCGTAGCAGTTAAGTTCGTGTGCTCCACTTTGATGGCCCAGGGTTCACTTGTTCAGATCCTGGGCGTGGACCTACATACCACTTATCAAGCCATGCTGTGGCAGGCATCCCACATATAAAATAGAGGAAGATGGGCACAGATGTTAGCTCAGGGCCAATCTTCCTCAGCAAAAAGAGGAGGATTGGCAACAGATGTTAGCTCAGGGCTAATCTTCCTCAAAAAAAAAAAAAAAAAGGATAGTGACATTAAGTTGGCATTTCTTTTTCATTGCAAAATCGGATAAGAACTACAAATATGATCTTCAAATAAACTAAGGGGAGCTGAAATACTGAACCACCAAGTGGGAGAGGAGCCATAAACAGGGACGGGGAGGAAGGGCTCAGAATGGGCTGCAGAAGAAGTGGACATCCTGCACTGCACAGTGAAAACACCTTTCTTGCAAGATCACAGTGGGATGCAACCACCTTCTCTGCGTGGAGAGGAAGGAGTAGATATAAATAAGGAACCACATACTCAAGCCATATAGACAGAAAGTAGTCTGTTTAGTGCAGAAAAGGGTGAGATTTTCCTTATGTCCATCACTGTCTGTTTGCTGTTGGTGAGAATTGACAAAAATATGAAACATATGAAAGACATAGAGCAGTGGGCCATCTGTGAGGGTTGGAATGTTGACAATGTGGCCACTCCGGAAACCAGCCCTGGCAGGGCTGGCTTCAGGCACATTCTGAGTTCCAGCAGCTCCTCTCCAAGGAGCCCACCCCAATAGGACTCTTGGACACGGACCCGGGGACTAGACAGCTTTGTTTTTCTAGATAGTCTAGACAGATAACATCATAGAGCCTGGGGACAACACAGAGATCCTTGACAGAAGAATGGAGAAATAGAGTGTGCACAGTCATTAAAGTGGAACGCTGTCCAGCAAGGAGAATGACCAACAAATTTCGCCACTTCCTCTAACTTGGAGCAAGCTCTCACATGTGATGTTGACTAAGAAAAGCAAATCACAGAGGAAGATATAGAGCATAAACACGCTTCTTTGAAAGTCCAGGTATGTATGAAACTATTGAATATAATGAATAGGGATAAAAAAAGATGTTGAAAATCTATGAAGAATAACAGGTGATTAGAAAGCACACATTTAGGCTTGCGATTGCCCTACAGTGGGGGCACTTTGAGGGCCCCAAAGATAGTCATAATGCCCAATTTTGTAACCCGAGTACCAGATATACTGGTCTTTGTTCTGTTTTTTTCTTTATCTTAGAATACACTTTTTTCTTTTTAAAGACTGTCACCTGAGCTAACATCTGTTGCCAATCATCTTTTTTTTTCTTTTTCTTCTTCCCAAAGCCCCCCCAGTACATAGTTGTATATTCTAGTTGTGAGTGCCTCTGGTTGCGCTACGTGGCACGCCACCTCAGCATGGCCTTATGAGCAGTGCCATGCCCTGCATCCAGGATCCAAACGGGCAAAACCCCTGACCACTGAAGCGGAGCGCGCGAATGCAATCACTTGGCCACGGGGCCAGCCCCCTTAGATATACTTTCCATATTTCATATATTCTCTCATGGGTCAGGTATTTCATTTTTTAAAGTGGAAAAAAATAACCACACATTTAAACCTTGACTAGCTCTGGGCCCTCCTCCACATGAACCTTCTGCGAAGAGCTGGTTCAGAAAACACCTCAAATGCGTTGAGCTATCTAAAAGGACCCAGAAGAAGATCTATACAAAGATATTACAAAGGAAAGGGAAAGAAGAAGAAAGACAGTTAACCAAGAATGCTCAGAAAAACCTTGCTACAAGGCCAGCAAAAGTGAAGACCAACACTTTGCACTGACATTTAATGAAGTGGTTGCCTCTAAAAACAAGACACAAGTGTGGAGATCCAAGAGCTCAGAGATTTGATGGCCTCGACAAAAGTGAGCGTGGAAACTGCAACCTCGCCCTGCCCCCTGCCTGCAGATCAGGGAGGAACAAGAATGTTCTGTGGGACTAAATCTGACTTGGGAGATTTTCTTGGGGATCTCCCCAGTCTCCCATATATCATCATAGTGGAACCACTTAAGCCATTTCAAATGCTATCTATTTCATTTTTAATTCACTCAGCCCCTGTCTTTGAGAACTTCCTGTGTGCCAGGTGCTGTGCCAGGTGAGTCCTGCTCTAGAGGCCTTGGCCTGTAGGTGGAGATGACGATTAAATGGTCTGATGGGAGGGGGCATCCAAGGCCCCTCCAAGCAGAGGGTCTAACCTGGTCCGGGTGTCTGGGAAACTTGCCAAAGGAAGTAGCTTCCTAAGTGGAACCTAAAGGATGAGTAAGAGTCAGCCAGAGAAGATGTAGGGGGGAGGGTGAGAAGAATGTTCCAGATGGGGGAACAGAATATGCAAAGGCCTAAAGGAGGCAGAAGGTGTGGAATCCTAGAGGAGAGGCTTGAGCAATGGGCCAGGCCCAAATAGGGATGTCTTGCAGGCTAAGTTAGGGAATGTGATGCTTTCTTACAGGAATTGGAAAACACTGACAGTTTTAAGCAAGGGAGTTAGGTGATCAGGGTGATATTTTAGAAAATTCTCTCTTTTCCATTATATCAAATAATTCTTTGCCCCATTGAGACCTTTAATCTCTTTGCCCTCCTAACTTCAATTATCCATCATCCTCCTCACTTCCCTCCCTACAAAGGTCAGATTCCGAGAGTCATCACCATAAACCCTTATTTGCATCAACTCTCTCCTCCTTTGCTCCACTCTCTCAGCACTAGACTCACCTGGCTACTTCCCACCACACTGGCCAGTGATCTGTCCATTCGGCACCTGTGGGCCAGCCAACTGAGCTCACGTTAACAGCATGACCACAGAGCTCAGATCTCAGACGGGCACACACAGGACCCGACCATTCTACTCCAATTCCCACAACACTTGCTTTCCCATCTGTCTTATTTCCTGTGGCTGCTGTAACAGTGATTGCAAACTTAGTGGCTTAAAACAACACAAATTTATTATCTTACAGTTCTGGAGGTGAGAAGTTCAAAATGGATTTCACTGAGTGTATCAGTTTGCTGGGGCTACAGTAACAAAATACCACAGGCTAGGTGGCTTAAATAACAGAAATTTATTTTTATTTTATTTCAAAAAATCTCATCAAATTTTATTTTCTCCAAATTAACATAGCCATCTTACCAGGAATTTATTTTCTCACAATTCTGGAGGCTAGAAGTCCAAGATCAAGGTATCGCAAGTTTGATGTCTTCTGAGGCCTCTGCTCTTGACTTGTAGACGGCCATCTTCTCTAGTGTGCCCTCACCTGGTGTTTCCTCTGCGCACACACACCCCTAGTGTGTCTCTCTCTGCGTTTCCTGTTCTTACAAGGACATCAGACTGATTAGATTAAAGTCTACCTTAACAGCTTCCTTTTACCTTTATTACCTCTTTAAAGGTCCTATCTCCAAATACAGTCACATTCTGAGGTACTTGGGGGGTGGGGGGTTAGGGTTTCAACATGTGAATTTGGAGGAGACACAATTCAGCCCATGATACTGGAGTAAGATCAAGATGTTGGCTGGATTGTGTTCCTTCTGGAGGCTCTGGAGGAGAATCCGTTCCCTCACCTTTTCCAGCTTCTTGAGTCTGCCCATTCTGTAGCTTGTAGCCTGGCATCACGCCAGCCTCTGCTTCTCTCTTCTGACTCTCTTGTCTCCCTCTTTCTCTATGAGGACCCTTGTGATTACATGGAGCCCACTCAGATAATCCAGGATACTCTCCCCATCTCAAGATCCTTAATCACACCTGCAAAGTCCCTTTTTATATACATATATATATATATATATACACATTTATATACATATCATGTATTCATATCATGTAATCAATATACTCTCTGCTGCCCTCACATTCCCAGCATTGCTTCCCCACTCCGTCACACTTCACTGGAAAAATAAACTCCATCACACCAGAACTCCTTGTCATCCCACTATCAAAATTTCCCCCTCCCTGCATCTGGACTCATGCCGTCAGCTGGCCTCCTCTCATTCTAGATGCCTGTCCCTGCTCCCATCCACAGTCAAGATGTTCAACTTTCTTCTGGCTCCCGTTGGTATGTGGTTCTCTGTGGTTTCTTGTATTTCTGCACATCTTGTGAGTCACTGACTTTTGTTCTGATGATCTTTTCAAGGATATTTGTACAACAAACAGCCTTGGAAGATGGAGGTGATATGTACCCCCTGAAGCAAAGGGTAGGCATGCATCTTTTGCCAGCATCCATGAAACTCAGCAGGCTAACTTGTGAGCTTGTAAACAGCGTAAAATCTCAGACTCTTCACAGTTCTCAACAGGTCCCATTTCCTCCAGCTTTCTCAAGGTCTTCACACCTCACTGACTTCTATCATCCATTGTTCCATTTCTAATGGCTCATTCTCATCAGGATTTAGTTATATTCTAGCATATCACTTAAAAACAAAACAAACAAAAAAAGACTGTTGTTTGACACCTGCTCACCTTCCAACTAAAAGCCCATTTCTCTGTTTTCTTTCCAGCAAAAATTCATAAAATTATTGTCTTATAGCAATGCTGTCCAATAGAATTTTCTGGAATGGTGAAAATGTTCTGTCTCTGCATTGTCTAATTGGCTAGCCACTAGTCTCATGTGGTTGTTGAGCATTTGAAATGTAGCTAGTGCAACTAAGGAGTGAATTTTTAATTTAATTTAATTTAAATAGTCACATGTGATTGGTGGCTTCCATATTAGAGAGCACAGGTCTATACTGACTCTCCATTTCACATCCTATTCTCTTCTCAACCCACTCTACTTGTCTTCTCTCCCACATCTCCACCAAGAACTTCTTTTCTCAAGGCCACCAATGATTATGTGTTGTCAAATCTGATGCTCATTGTTCCATCCTTTTCTATCTGACTTCTCAGTCGTGTTTGACCCAATTGACCAGTCCATTCTGAAGCATTCTCTGCCTGGCTTCCATGACTCGTCTGTTTTCATCCTGCCTTACCACCCTCCCACTCAATCTCCTTGGTTGGCTGCCTCCTTTGCTTGACCTGTAAGTGTCTGAATGCTGCAAAGATCCATCCTGTGCCCTCTGCCCCTCTGTCTACACCTCTCTGCAGTGATCTCAGCCAGTTACCTAGCATTAGACACTATCTGTGTGCTGATGAGTCTCAAATTTGTGTCTCCAGCTCTGTCTGCTCCACTGAGCTCTGTTCACTCATATCCACTTGCCTACTTTACATATTCATATGGGTGTTCAATAAACATCTCAAACTTAATACATCCAAAATAGAACATTTGATTTCCTTACAACCTGTTCTTTCAGCTTTTCTATCCCAAGAAATACATCCTTTCCACCCATTTGCTCAACATAAAAACCTGGGAGACTTTGCCCAACCCCACTGTCAATACTGTTGGCCCTACCTCCAAAATACATCCACATCCATGTCTTCTGTCTGTACTGCTAGTACCTGACCATAAGTCCCCATCTTTGCTCCTGAGTTATGGCAATGGCCTCACCACTGCTCCCTCACTTGCCCCACACTACATACGATGTCTGCACAGCAGGTGGAAGGAGCTTTCAAAAGTGCAAACATTTTTGAAAATGTTTTAAAAAATCCTCCAGTGGTTTCCTCTTGCACTTAAAATATGGGATCAGTGAATCTCTCTGTCAGTCCCCCTGGGAACTTCCCACCTCTAGGTTTCATGTTACATAAGGCTCTGCACTATCCTTATTGTTTAAACCACTTTCATTTGGATTTACTGTTACCTGAAGCCCAAAACATCCTAACTGATCCAATGTTCATTAGAGCATTTCACATTAGTACTTAAAAGGTGGAAATGAATGAAATAAACAAAATTAGAGAACTGATTATTAAAGTACTATTGTGCAATGGAATAGAATGTAGGAAAGAAAATATGATGTTGTAGACATCTGTTTATTGACATTAAATGATGCTTATGGTGTAATGTTAAGTTTAAAAAGCAAATTTCAATAGCATTATATATGAATTTATATATGAATACACATACACATACATTTATATATGAATACACATATTATAGTGAACATATTTGTATATAATTTAGTTTCAAGCGGATATAAACACACACATATAAATGCATATAACATTTTACAACGGTTATTACTGGGTAGTAGGATTATGACTTTTTTTCCTCTATGATTTTTGATATTTTTACAAATTTTATTTGACATGAAATAATTTTATAATCAGAAAACAACAAAAGATGTTTTACATGAAAAATAGTAGTATTTTAAGGGTGCAACTGGTTAAGCGGATTGTCTCACGGTTGTTTATTTATTCCCAGCGTTATTAAGATATGATTGACAGCCTTCTGGTTATTTAGCTGCTTCTCTTGCTCACTAATGTTTTGGGCTCAGTGAACACATTTTGTCAAGGTGCTGTCGGGTAACCTGTGGTGTCCTGTGGTAGAACTGCACCTAGAAATGCTCTCAGTGCATTGGGAAGAAAGGGGTCCTCAGAGGACAACCAGGCTGAAGGGAGAAGCATGGAGGGGGTGAGACTTGATCCCCCTTCTCAGTCACTTCCACAGCCCCTCCCTCCCACTCATGACAGGACGTCTGTGCAGCTGCCCCGACTCAGCCACCCCAGAGGGGCCCTGGGCATGGGGCCCCTGGACAGCTTCCCTCTGCCACGGTGGTACCAGATGCAGCCACGAGAGGGCGAGCAGAATTCAGAATTGTTTTGAATTGCTCTCTTGACAACAGAACAAACGTAACCTGGCTTCTGTTTTACAATACCAACCTGTTTAGCTGAGTTCTTATACTATTGTGCTACAGGTAAATCTGCATTTGCTAGAGTTAGGTATTGAAAAAAAATTTCCCTCTGCTCTTGAGGGACATAATGAAGGGGTATTTCATCCTGATGTTACTTTGCAGTGCGTGTTTGTGGGGAGGGCATGTGCCTCCTCATCCGCCAGACCCTGAGCCTCCCCGATGCTCCTGATGCTGTGAGTGCGAGACCTGTACACTGAAACCACCACACTGCCGAGGGAACCCAGTGAAGACTGAACAAATGGAAAGCGAGGCCGTGTTCATGGACTGGACAACGCAGTATTATCAAGGTGGCAATTCTCTCCAAAGCCTCTATAGATTCGATGCAATCCTTTACAAAATCCCAGCAGGTTTTTTTTTTTTTTTTTTTTGCAGAAATTGGCAAGCTTATCCCTGAGGGCAAAAATAGCCAAAAGAATTTTGAAAAAGAATGAAATTGGAGGACTTACATTTGTCGACTTCAAAACTTAGAATAAAGCTTTGGCAAAAAACAAACAAAAAACAGTGTAGTACTGGCATACGGGCCAACATATACATCAATGGGACAGACTTGAGAATGTAGAAATAAACCCTTACATTTATGGTTATTTGATTCTCAACAAAAATGTCAAAGCAATTCAGTGGAGGGAAAGGAGAGTCATTTCAACAAGTGGTGCCAGGACAGAGTAGAATGGTGTCTGTCTGCGGAGGAATGGGCCAGGGCTGGGAATGGGGTGATGGAAACGTTCTAAACCTGGAATGTGGTGATGATTGCTCAGCTCTATAAATTAACTATAAATCATTGAATTTACACCTAAAATGGGTGAATTTTATGGGGGAGGGAGAGGTAGGCACCTGAGTCCAGAAGCAGGCACAGGTGTGCTGAGGTGGGAGGGTCTGTGGTGGGGCAGGCTGGGTCTGCACCTGCTTTGCCACCTCCTCACTGAGCCTTTCAAAGCCTTGCCTCTTCATTTCGTAAACTGGGATGATGAGGCTTGCAGGCAGGCTGGGAGGGTGGAAGGCACACGTGCAAGGCCCCTCACGGGGGATCAGACAGCCTTCAGGGCCAGGGGCAGCAGTCCCTGTCTGGGAGCCTCCCAGTCTGCCCTCAGACTGCGCAGGGCCCAGGAGAATCTGAGGCAGCACTGTCCTGTAGGAGCAGTGTGCGGTCCCCACGTACACTTTTTCAGTGGCTGCATTTAAAAAGCAAAAAGAAGCAGGTGAAAGTCATTTTAATAGTATTTTTTATTATGTCCCAAATACTATCACTCTGACGTGTAATCAATATAATTATTAACAAGATATTTTACATCCTCTTTTCTTACAAAGTCTTCCAAATGTGATGCGTATTTTCCACTCACACCACGTTTCAGTGTGGACGGCCACACTTCAAATGTCCATCAGCTGCCTGTGGCTCCTGGCACTGTAGTGGATGGTGCAGACCTGAGGAACCTAATGGATGTAGGGCAAGTTTCCCCAACCCTGGCAGTGCCAGCCACCCCCACTGGTGTGCTGCACCCCATCCTGTCCCTCTGCAGGGGCATCAAAAGAGGCTGGGACAGGGGAATCTGACCCAGCTCTTCCAGGGACCCAGGGTCTGTGGGAGTCTCCTCACGAGGCGTGAGAAGCTGCCCTCACCGAGGTGGACTTAGGTGGTGGCCCCTCCCCGACCTTTCCTGGGCGTTGGGCTCATGGTCTTTTTATCAGCCTGTTAATCAGAGCTAAGAGAGTGAGGACCAACAGGCACTCTGCATGGGGGTCGTGAAGGAGGGTGTTAGTGGACACCATGTGCCACAGTGTTAGGAACAGCAATGGGACCCAGGTGACAAAGTCATACCTGTCACAGATTCACTCACATCTGTTAATTGTTGCTAGCAATTCCTTTCACACACTAAAGTGTCTTGATTAGGCATAAATTGTCACCATCTTGTACTGGCAGGCACATGTTGCCTGCATGCCAAGAACCAGGCTCTGTTCTAAACGCTAGAACCCAGATTCATCTTGTTACCCCTCCCTGCCTGTGCATGGAGTAGGCCACGTTATCACACCCCACAGATGAGAAGACAGGACCACATCCAAAGTGGGTAGTATGCTGAGTCAAAATGCCAATGAAGCAGCCTGCTCCAGAGCCTGCACCACACCCGAGAGCCATTGGGCAGGAAGGCCGCACAGGCGTGTGGAAGGCCCTGCAGTCCCGTCCTGGGAGACAGGGCTGAGTTTCCACTCTGCGCAGGAGGACTGGTGCAGATTAGCCTTCACCAAGTTCCTCCACCTAAAGAGCAAAGCAAAGCTGGGACTTGGGCAGTCACACCACGAGAACATGGCTGAGCTTCTGCCCACACCCAAGAGTCCTGAGAGGAGCAGAACATTCTCCAGCATTGTCAGCAAAAATGGTGCTTCTCTTGCTGTTTCTAAGTGCCTCAGTTGACAAAGGGTGTGATGAAAGACTGTTGGAGCAAGACTGAGGTTCAGAGAAGGGGCTGTGACCACTCCAGGTGGGAGAGCAGTCAGCATCATGTTGAGGCCCTGGAGAGCCCAGTTTCCAGAAAGAGGGGCTGAGAGCCGGAACTGCACCCCACCCCCAATGTATACACACATGCACACACAAACATACACATGTACAGCACACACTCACGCACACACCCTCACACGCCTCTGAGCAGGTGTGATGGCTGCAGCTCCTGGGTGTTCTCTAAGGGCAGAAGGCCCAGAATACCTGTTGGACACAGGCCCTGTCCCTGGAGGCTTCTGGTCCATTACCAGGTTGCTTGGGTCATTATTTCCAATATTCTTTCTGACCCTTTCTCTCTCTCTTCTTCTTCTAGGATTCCCATAGGCATATATTGGTCCATTTGATGATGTCCCTGAGGTTCTTTAGGTTCTGTTAACTTTTCTCCAATCTTTTTTCCTTCTCCTCCTCAGATTTGATAATTTCAATAGTCCTATCTTCAAGTTCACTGATTCTTTCTTCTACCTGCTCAGATCTGCTGTTAAACCCCTCTACTGAATTTTTCATTTCAGTTATTGTACTTTTCAGCTCCAGAATTTCTGTTTGGTTCCTTTTCATATTCTCAATCTCTTTATTGATATTAACATTTTTTTGTACATAATTTTCCTGATTTCCTTTTACATCTTTGTCTGCATTTCCCTTTAACTCTTTGAGCAAACTTAAGACACTTTTTAAAACATCTTTGCCTAATAAGTCCAATGTCTGTATCTCTTAAGGGACAGTTTCTGTCCCTTAAGCTAATTTTGTTCCTTCGAATGGATCTTCTTTTCCTGTTTTTTTTTTTTTGTATGCCTTGTGATTTTTTTGTTGAAAACTGCACATTTGAATATTATCACATGGTCACTCTGGAAATAAAGTTCTCCCCTCCCCTAGGGTTTCATGCTTTTAGTAATTGCTCCTTTAGTGACTTTCCCAAAATATTATTGCAAAGACTGTATTCTTTATAGTGTGTTGTCACTGAAGTCTCTGTTCCTCAGCTTGTGTTCAGCTGGTGTTTTAACAGGGATTTCCTTGAGTGGCAAGAGCTAAAAGCAACAAACAAACAAAAGAGAGACAGAGAAATACTTTGCAGATTTGCTCTGTCTGGGGCCCTCCTTCAACACTATCTGTTTCCAAAACTTTTTCATATCCCAAAGAGAAACTCTGTGTCCGTTAAGCAATAAATCCCCATTTTTCCCTCCCCCCAATCCTTGGTAATCTCTAATCTACTTTCTGTTTCTATGAATTTGCCTATTCTAGATATTTCATATAATTGGAATCATACAATATTGTCCTTTTGTGTCTGGGTTATTTCACTTAGCATAGTGTTTTCAAGGTTCATCTATGTTGTAGTATGTATCAGAACTTCATTCGTTTGTATTGCTGAATAATAGTCCATTGTATGTATATAATGCATTTTATTTATCCATTCATCTGTTGATGAATACTTGGGTTGTCTCCACCTTTTGGCTATTGTGAATAATGCTGAAACAAACAAAAGAGTGTGCACAAGGGCTCTAATTTCTCTACATTCTCATCAATACTTATTTTCCATTTTTAAACATTATGGCCATTGTCATAGGTATGAAGTGGTATCTCATTGTGGTTTTGATTTGTATTTCTCTAGTGATTAATGATGTTGAACATCTTTTCATATGCTTATTGGCCATTTGTTATTTTCTTTAGAGAAATGTCTATTCAAGGTCTTTGCCCATTTTCAATTGGGTTGTTTGTCTTTTTGTTGCTGAGTTGTAGGAGTTATTCTCTTGCAAGTAAGATGAGGGGGATGCTGCTTTGTAGGTAAACAAAGAGTCTATCACATTATTAGTCTAGGGCTAAATGTGTTTAACATGAGCATACCAAGTATCTGTGAAAGCCCAGCTCAAATCCCAATGCTGAGCAAATATCGACATCCTTGTGTAAGCACATGCAAAAGTAAAGGCGATGTAGTTGTTCCAAACAGATCACCACACTGGAGAACCAGAGCAAATTCTTTCGATAATATTTATTGAACACCTACTATATCCAGGCACTATTCTAGGTGCTGGGAAGACAGCCATGAACAAAACAAAGGAATTCCTGTCCTGGTGACACTTACATTCTGGTATGTGCGTGTGGATATGATAAATGAAATAAAAAGGTAAATGTACACATACATTACAGAAAAAGGACTATGAAGAAAAATAAAAGAAGTGGTGGTGCTGGGGGTTGGGTCGATGTTAAATAGGGCAGTCAGAGAAGGCCTTACTGAGACATGACACCTGAGCAAGGTCCAAAAGCAAGTGGGACAAGCCCTGGTGACACTTGGGAAAAAGATGTTCCAGATGGACCAACATAAGAGCAGAGCTGCAACTTTTGAGGAATATCAGGGAGGTCATGTGGATGGTTCAGAGGGAGCTATGGGCAGGGCAGAGTGAGGTGGAGCAGGAGAGCGATGGGGCCAGAGGGACATTGCATGGGTGTGGCATGCCCTCCTAGTGAGGCATAGTCCAGACAACCTTTAATAGAGTCACTCTAGTGGTGTTTGAAGTGTAGGTGGTAGGGCTGCAGAAGGCAGAGTAGGGACACCTTTTAGGAGGCTGCTTTAATAATTCTTTGAGAGATGATTGGAGCTTGGGCTAGGGTGGTGGCCATGGAAGGGATGTGAAGCTATATTTACACAGTAAAGCCAAAAGGATTTGCTGATGCACTGGGAGTCAGGTTTGAGAAAAACAGAGCTGTCAAAGTCAACTCCATAATTTTTGGTCAGAGGAACCTGTTTTTTTGTTTTTGGAGGAAGATTAGCCCTGAGCTAACTACTTCCAATCCTCCTCTTTTTGCTGAGGAAGACTGGCCCTGAGCTAACATCTTCCTCTGGCCCATCTTCCTCTACTTTATACACGGGACTCCTACCACAGCATGGCTTTTGCCAAGCGGTGCCATGTCTGCACCTGGGATCTGAACCTGTGAACCCCATGCTGCCGAGAAGCAGAACATGCGAACTTAACCGTTGCGCCACCGGGCCGACCCCTGGAGTGACTTTTAATTGAGCAACTGTGGCAGGAGCAGGTTTGAGGGGGAAGATCAGAAATTTGGATGTGAGAATGTAAAGTTTGAGATGTCTCTTAGACTTCAAGTAAGTGATCAACCAGGCCATTGGCCATAGGAGGCTGGAGTTCTGGCTCCAGACAGCAAGGCCCAGACTGGACATGCAAGTTTGAGACCTGTCACTACCCACATGCTGTTTGTAATGCCAGGGGAGAGACAAGAGCACAGAGTTGGAGGGAGCAGATGGAGAGAGATGGAGCCCAGGCAGTGAGCTGTGGGCACAACACATGGAGGCTGCGGGATGAGAGGGGACCAGAACATGAGGCTGAGGAGAAGGGGAAGTCCTTGGACAGGTGAAGGAGAGAGGGTTCAAGAAGGAGGGCATGAGCCCATGCAATGACAATGTCAGATTAAGTCATATGGAAACTAAGGACTAGTCCTTGGATTTGGCCATGCAGGGGTCACTCAGACCTTACAAGACTACTTTTGGTCAATGGAGCTAATTGGAACGGGTTCAAGAGTAACAGGATGAGAGTGAGTATAGATTGTGAATGTAGACAAACTTTTGAGAATATTTTGCTAAAAATGGGAGCAAAAAAGAGGCCCAAAAGAAACAGAGTCAAGAGTTTTTTTTTTTAGATTGGCACCTGAGCTAACAACTCTTGCCAATTTTTATTTTTTTCCCCCCTTCTTCTCCCCAAAGCCCCCCCAGTACATAGTTGTGTATTCTAGTTGCAGGCCCTTCTGGTTGTGCTATGTGGGATGCCACATCAGCATGACTTGATGAGCAGTGCCATGTCCGCGCCCAGGAACTGAATCGGCGAAACCCGGGGCTGCCGAAGCGGAGTGCGAACTTGACCACTCAGCCAAGAAGCCGGCCCCAAGAGTATTTTTTTAAGGGTAGGATTAATAAAAAGTTGTTCAAGGTTGATATTAATGATCCAGACAAGGGGGAAAGTGATGCTGTAGGGGTGGGAAGGGATCCTTGCTAACGCACTGTCCTCGAGGCAGTGGGCTTATCCATTGTGTGAGGGGGTAGAGAACCATGGCATCACTGCAGACAGATGGGGAGGTGGCAGTGCTAAATTCAGTGGCCCAGGGGTCCCATTGAGGCTGGGACTTTTCACAGAGCGGCACTACTGGGCAGAGCGCAGCAGGATCTGGAACATCTCCACCCTCCACTCCCACTTTACCTGCCTTCCAGGCCACCACTTCCATCAAGAGCACAAGAAATCACAGCAACATTTATATGGCTCACAGAGCTTCAATTTGGGCAGGCTCAGTGGAGATTTCCCATCTCTCTCCACTCTGCATCAACTGGGGTAGCTTGAAGGCCAGGGCGGGAATCACCTGATGGCTCTGTTCCTCCCTCTCCCCCTCACTTCCATCTCTGGCAGTTGACACTAGGGAGATGCAAACAGCTGGCAGTCGGGACACTGGGCATCTTCAGGCATCTCTATCTCTGAACGGCCTGTCCACGTGGCCTCCCCAGCTTGGTAGCCCCAGGGGAGCCAGACTTCTTACCAGTCAGCTCAGACTTCCAAGGTTTGTGTTCCAAGAGAGGTGCAGGACAAAGCTGTGTTGCCTTGTAGGACTGATCTCAGAAGTCACACACTGTTGGTCAAGGCAGGTACTGAGGTCTACCTGTCTTCAAGGGGAGGGAACCCAGGCCCCACCTCTCGATGGAGGCAAGTCTGTGTAACATTGTAAACAGAGCACATGTGGCCACCTTTGGAAAATACTGCTGCAAGATTTCCAAAATTGATGTGCAGCCTAAATCACAATCCATTAAAAAATATGTAGCCCACTCTGTTGATAAGTTCTTCCGGTACCTTTCCAAAGTGCCACCTTCTCTAACACCTCTCCCCTGTCTATCTTGGCCGTTGAGGAAAGGCTGAATTTTTCCATCCCCAAAGACAGATTGCAACCTTTTGTGTCCCAGAGATCTGAGTTCCCACTCCGGTTCTGCCACCTACAACCTGTGTGGCCTCAGGCAAGTCTCCTAATCTCCCGAGCATCAGTTTCATTATTTTAAAAATGTGGATGATAATGATATCCCTTTTTTAAAGCAAATATTTATTGAGCTCCTACTATGTGCTATCCCTTGCTCTAGATGACCGGATGCTGCGGTAAATGAGCCCTGCCCTCATATTGCGCACAGTCCAGCTGGCTGTGCCCGCCTCATGAATTGTTGGAAGAATTCACCAAAACAATGTGCTGAATGCAGGCCCTCAGCCCAGCCTGGCGTAAGGACTGTTGGGGAATGCAGCAGTCATCTCTTCTCATCATCATCATCACTCTCCTCTCTTCAACGCTCTCCCTCCTATGGCACACAAAATGGACGTTTCCACAAATGATGATGCCCAGGAAGCCCAAAGACAGGGAACTTGTGCTTTCAATCAAGAGTGAATCTTTTGGGACAAAGAAAGTGAAGAACTGTCTGGAAAAAAAAAAGAGCATTTCAAGCACACCTCACCAGTGCTATAATCACTTAAAACAGTTAGGTCAACCATGAAATTAACAAGGAGCAGAAATCTGTGTTCCTTCCACTCAGATCTCTGTGGCTGGGCTTCACGCTTACCAAGATAAACGTCTTCCATGATCACACTGTGCCACCAAGGAGAGTGTCTCTTCTTGGAGATAATATTCTCATTAACGCTAGACAAACAGAATGCAGCCTTCGGCAGCAGTCCCGGCCCCAACAAGCTGATTGTGTGACAGTCTGCTGCCTATGGAGAAGCCTGGGCAGGGGGCAAGGACAGAGGTCTTCTCCATGCGGCTTTGCCCTTCAGGCAGCCCACCCCACCCAGCCCGACCATGCACCTGGGCTCTGCCTCCAACCTCTGATTTCCCGGGCCCATGCCATCCCCCTCCACTACGTGTCCTGGGGACCTGTCTTAAGCCTTCCGCCTGTGCAAATACCCTGGGATAATTGGCATGGCCTCCACCTGCACACCTAAAATGGGATAGGTGACACCTCCTCCTAAATAAGGCACTCACAAAATTTCGTTATTACTGAAAGACTTGGAAGATAAGTAATGAAACTATTTTTACATTGAAACACAGCCAAGAATGCAACATCACGGTCCCTCCAGGTCTTCAACCCATGACCCCAGTACCTCTACATGTATTGACGAACTCACTCCTCCTGCCAGGGCCTGAGCCTGCTGCATAAATCACAGCTTCCAGCTTGACATCGAGGGCCCTCCACCTGCCCCCTTCGCCTCCTCCATCACTCCCGGAAGTGCTACTCCCAGACACTGCTCTCGGCCCCCTGTTGCTCCCAAACAGGCCTTACCCTTCTCTGCCTCTGAAACCTGGAGCATCGTCCATCCTGATTCATTATACTAAGTATAAGAGACTCCTCATCCTTAAAGGGGAGCAGCATATGCTGCTGGCCCTCTATGTGCTTACATCAGTCAGCATGGGCTAAGAGGTGTTGTTGTAACAAATGATCCCAAATCCTAGTGGTGTATGACAGCAAAGGATTGTTTCTCACCCACACCTAAAGCCCGCTGCAAGTTGGTCTCAGCTCTGCTCAGCTAGGGCCTCAGAATTTAGAAGCAGTCCATACATGGGACCCGCCAGTCTCCTGGACAAGGGAGAAGATCAATGAGAGAACAATACGATGGTTCCTTACTTTCCTCTTGGAAGAAGCACAGATCACTTCCACTCAGAGTTCTTTAGTCAAAACAAGTCACATTGCCAAGCCTGCTACCAACGGGTGGGAAGCACGATCCTACTCGGGAGGGGCTGTTGGAGGGATATCAGACATGGAAGGAATCGTACAGTCCACAACAGGACCACTCGCTGGGCTGGTGCTTCTCTTATGCTAACGCCTTTAGGCTCCTCCACAGAATGCTGTGAAGAAGATAGAAGTAATTCCATTTTACAGATATAAACAAAGGCTCTGGGACCAAGTGAGTAGTGACTCAGCGGATGTCTGGAATTCTCTGTGGTGAGCCCTGGGGTGCTGCATTCCAGTACCAGTTTGGAGCCAGAGTGACCTAGGGAGTTCCATAGGGAATCCCAGCTCTGACCAAGTTGGACAGAGGGACACTCGATCCTCAGGGAGACAGCACACAGAGGCAGGTGGAGTTCTCCTGGAGGCAGTCAGATTGGTTGGAAAAGGGCAGGGTTGCTCTTAGCAGGTGAGCAGGACAGCCCATAAGGGAATGGGGCGGCCCACAGGAGGGAATGGGGCGGCCCACAGGAGGGAATCGAGGGGCCCACAGGAGGGAATGGGGCGGCCCACAGGAGGGAATCAGGTGGCCCACAGGAGGGAATCAGGTGGCCCACATGTGGATCAGCCTCGTCCTTCTGGGAGCAGCTGCTTTAGCTCTGAAGAAGCCCGTCTACGTTTCCCCTCTGAGCCTTTCTCCAGGATGAAGGGAGGACTTACCTTCCTGGCTGACAAGGACCTTGCTCTCTCTATTCCTAGGTTCTTCCTCCATGATCCTGGGCTCTCAGAAGGTGGGCTCAGCAATCCAAGGCCAAAGGCTTTTGCTCACAGGTATTCCCTGGTCTCTGAGGACTGAGCGTCCACTTCCCCTGAGGCCAGGTGCAGTTCAGTGAACTTCAGCAACACAGTCTTTTGCACCCACTGAGTCCAGAGTCCTCAGGCAGGGTGAGGCCCAGAGTCCTTAGTCCAGCACTACCACGAGGCTCCTTGAGCCGACCAGCGGAGAAACAAGGCTTCACAGTCTCACACAGTTGTCTTTCTGGAAGTCACTCGGTCACAGAGCTCCAGAACTGGGAGGCCTGTCAGCGACCCTAGAGTCTGACACACTCTTTCCTGCACTCCGGCTCGGAGAGAGGAAGGTCCAGAGCAAGACATCAGCAGTTCAGAGCTGAAACAGAACTGAAGCATACCATGGCCCGTCCCCTCCTGGCCCAACAGTGTCTGGTCGCCTGTGAACAGTGAGAACCATGCTGGGCCCCCTCAGGTGTTCACAAGGGCCAAACATGCCGTATGGTCAACGCCCAGCCCCAAGCACCCTCCTCCAGAAAGCTCCCTTGAACATGTAGCAGAATAGAGTAAGCACTGGATTCAGAGCCACAGGTCATGAGTTCAAGTCCTGACTCTGCCATTCATTGACTGTGTGATCCTGGGGAATTGACTTACCTCTCTGGGCATCTATAAATTTGGATTGAGGTTGCCTCCACTGCATCGACCTCATTTGAGGGGTGATGGGTGACGAGAAGACTGCACTGCCCTTTCCCGTCTCCCTGGATTCCCTACAGACTAATTACTTCACTGGCTGTTGGGAATTGATGGGAGAGAAGTACTACATTTGATCAGTTTTGAAATGTACACTTTACCTCAATATTTCAGAAATCAGGACTTATCTCTCCACTGGCAGTCTTAACTTTCCGTTGGCTAGGTGGCAACCCTGAATTTAATATCGCTTCCTACATGTGTCACTCCTAACAGCTTGACTGGATGGCCTCAGCCTCTCAATGTTTCTGTCCACAAACCCTTAAGAACCTTTGGAGGAAGAAACCAGAGTCCTGAACGGTGTCTGAAACGTTCTGCTGACACCTTCTGGTGAGATCTAGAAAGTGCCAGCGGCAAACTTGGCAGAATGGGAATCAGTGGCATGGAATACACTCCAGAAAAAGATGGATGTTGCTCTCAGAAATGCCACATCATCCTTGCTCCTGCTGGCACAGAGGACAGCATAGTGTGGAAAAATCTGGATACTGATGTTTCAGGGTCAGAAAGCAAACATCAACACCTCTCTTTCTGTCTCTCTCACACACACATACGCTCATCCTCTGCCCTGGGAACAAGGTACCTCTCATGACTGGGCAGAGACTTGAGCTCTCTTCTTTCTGCCTCCGGGGGCCTTTGTGACCGGGGAAGCAGCCCAGGAATTCATGCTAGGCATCTTGAAGACCCAGCAGGTGCTTTCACACGTACGCCTGTTCTTTGCTTCAAACCAAATAAAATCCTTCATATTTGTATTTGATTATATTCTAATTGCACAAATAATACATGAACATGTTCTGTTATTTAGAACAATGAAACTTACAGCTGCAGCAGAAGTCCTCCCACATGGCCACCCGCTCCCCGCCACCGGGCCCAGAGCCCGCCCCAAAGATGACGTTGGAACTGTTTGCTGCGTGCATCTCTCCCGACAGTTTTTTGCCTAATTTGCTTTGTTGTAATTTGAGTTTCATCTGAGTTAACACAATTGGTTAACATAAACGGTATCCTGTATATTCATGCTTTTGCAATTTGCTTTCTCCACGTAACAATATAATCTTGGGAGAACTTTCCATATTAATGTATCTAGGACGACCTCATTTCTAAACTGCTGAATAGTGATAGTTTACCCTTTTCCATGTTGATAGACATTTGGGTTGTTTATTTTATTTTACATATTTGTGTTGCTATTATAAACAATGCAAAATAAACATCCTTGAACAGCCTGTTTGTAGGAAGTAGAATTTTTTGGTTTAAGGTATTGCACATTTTCATTTGAGAAGATGTGACCAAATTGTCCTCCCAAAATGCTGGCCTTTTACACTCCCATCAGTCCTAAATAGCATCAGTATTTACAGAGTTTGCCAAACTGATGAATGAAAACGTGTCTTGTCCCTGGAGGTTGCACATTTTTTCGTGTCTCTTGTCTGTTTGCGTTTCCTCTTCTTCAACCTATTTGTTCAGTCCTCTCGCCACCGCGTCCCTGAATTTTCCTCACGGACGTCTCAGGGACTGTCCCGCCCGTTACGCTCTCTTGCCTGTTACAGTTGTGGTGTGTGTTGTCTCCATGCTCTAACTTGTCTTTTATTGTAGAGAAAGTTTCTGTTTTTATTTTGATGTAGTCAAGTTTATTTATCATTTATTTTACAGATTTTGTACTTTGTGTCTTAAGAATGACTTTCCTATCTCAATATGCATACTTTCATATTTTCTTCACTTATAAATATATTTTAACATATTCAAGTGATTTTTGTAATTTTGTTGGGATAAATCATCTGGATTTGTTTTAGTATTGTGAGGTAGCTCTCTACCTTTCTTATATTACAATGTATAGTTAGTCAGCCCAGTACTATTTTTTGTAATCGGTATTTTTACACTCTTTTACTGTATATAGTAAATTCCCTAAATGCATGGGCCGGTTTCAGAACACTATCCTCTTTCAAAGTGAATATCTATTCTATATGTTTATTCTTAAATATTTCAATTATAATAGTTTATTATACAGTTTTATATATCAGAGAATTTCTACCTCATTGCTTTCCTTTTTCATAACTGTCAACAATTCTTGCACATTTTCTCCTTTGAATATAAGAATCTACTTGTCAACTTCATAGGGAAAATCCTGTGTGATTGTAATTAATATTGAATTTAAATTCTACATAAATTTTTGGGAAAATTGGCATTTGTACCATATTTAATCTTCCCATCAAGGAACACAGTGTATCTCTTTATGCAAATTTTAATTAAAAATACATTTAGAGACACTGTACTTTACCATTTTCTCCATGTAGGTCCTGCATATTTTGTTTGGTTTACCTCTTGCTGTGTTGCAACAGTGTTGCTGTTATGAGTGATGCCTTTCTTCCTATGCTATAATTCATCCTTGCCGACAGACAGGAGGGCGTGGAGTAGACAGACAGGTCTCCACCTAATGGAATTCATCCTATTCTTATAGTTTGTTAGTTCAGTTTTCTAGGTAGAAAATCACATTGTCTGACAAAAATGACCCTGTATTTTACGGTAAACCTTGGTCTCTCTTGTCCATTTCCTCCCTTGCAATTATTAGCCTATTGGGGTTTTCTTACTCATTTTGATAATTCGCGTTTTCCTGTAAATTTCTCCATGGTGTCTATGATTTCAAACCTTTTATTGGACAATATTGGCCTGCTATGATTTACTTAATTTGCTTATCTTCCCTCATCTTTCCTATTATTGTCCATCTGTGTTTTCTCTCACTTTCTCCTGATCGGTTTGACCAGGTTGCTGTACCCAAGTTGCAAATGTTCGTGTGGCAGCACTGAGTCCCCCAGCACCTGTCCAGCTCAGGACTGCTATATTCCCAGGGCCTGCCTTGGGTTTTACAGACTAACAGAGTGAACTTTTTCCCATTGTATGTCTGATTTCTATTTCATTACTTTCTTCTTTCTCTATTGCTTTATTCAACTTTCTTGGGTTTATTTTGATGTTAGGTCTTCTTTCTCTATTGCTTTATTCAACTTTCTTGGGTTTATTTTGATGTTAGGCTTCCTGCTTTTGAATTAAGATAGTAGTGCATTTATTTCTAACCTTCCTTTTCTTTAATAAATGCATTTAAGGTTCTAAATTTTCTCTGAATATTGCTTTGAAAACACTTCACAAGTTTAGAAAGTAGCGTACTTTGTCATCCATTTCTTGGTGGTTGGCAATTTCTGTTGTGAGGTTCTTTTAAATCCAAGAGTTATTTTAAAGTGTGTTTTGTAATTTTGGGGATTACTATTTTCTAACTTTATTACTTTGAAGCCAGTGAATATGGGCTGCACAAATTGTACTTTTGGATTTAAGAAATACTTAGGAGATGTAAATCTCAAGAAATTTTTGTGTCTTTTTAAAGATTAATCGTTTGTAGAAAGATTTTAATGGAATAATTCAAATCCTCCACGTATGTATCTATGATGTATCTATCATCTATTTATCTTTCTCCATTTTACCTATTGATTTCTCAGTGAAGTGCATAAAAATTCCTGCTCTAAGGAGAACTATTTTAATTTCTTCTGATGTTTCTATCAGTTTTAAAAAATATCTTTATATTTCCCAGTTTTATTGAGATATAATTAAGATACAGCACTCTATAAGTTTAAGGCGTGCAGCGTGATGACTTGACATGCATATATATTTGACCTTAGTTTAATTAACCTTAGTTAACCATCACCTTACATAGTTTAAAAAAACTTTTTTCCCTTGCAATGAAAACTTTTAGGCTTTACTGTCTCAGCAACTTTCAAATATACCATATGGCAGCGTTAACTATAGTCATCATGTGCATTGTAGGCCAGTACTTAATAATCTTATAACTGGAAGTTTGTATGTTTTGACCATCTTGTCCTAATCCCCCCACCCCCCACGCCCCACCCCCTACCTCTGGCAACCGTAACTCTGATCTTTATTTTTATAAGTTTGGTTTTTCGGATCCCACATCTAGGTGAGATCATACGCATTTGTCTTTCTCTGTCTGACTTACTTCACTTAGCATAATGCCCTTGAGGTCCATCCATGTTGTTACAAACGGCAGGATTTCCTTCTTTTTTATGACTGAACAGTATTACATTATACATATACATATCTCACATTTTCTTTATCCTTTCATCCATTGATGGACACAGTGTTGTTTCCGTGTCTTGGCTGTTGCAAATAATGCTGCAATGAACATGAGGGGTGCAGATAACTCTTCAACATAGTGATTTTGTTCCCTTAGAATATATACACAGAAGGGGAATTGCTGGATCATATGGTAGTTTTATTTTTTATTTTTTTCGAGGAAGATTAGCCCTGGGCTAACATTTGCTGCTAATCCTCCTCTTTTTGCTGAGGAAGACTGGCCTTTAGCTAACATCCATGACCATTTTTATACGGGGGATGCCTACCACAGCTTGGCTTGCCATGCGGTGCCATATCTGCACCTGGGATCTGAACTGATGAACCCCGGGCTGCCGAAGCGGAACATGCACACTTAACCACTGCGCCACCAGCTGGCCCCATATTTTTAATCTTTTTGAGGAAACTCCATACTGTTTTCCATAGTGGCTGCACCAATTTACATTCCCACCAACAATGCACAATGGTTTCCTTTTCTCCACATCCTTGCCAACACTTGTTTTCTCTTGTCGTTTTGATGATAGACATTCTGACAGGTGTGAGGTGATATCTCTCTGTGGTTTTGATTTGCATTTCCCTGATGATTAGTGGTGTTGAGCACCTTTTCATGTACCTGTTGGCCAATTGAATATCTTCTTTGGAAAAATGTCTACTCAGGGTCTTTGCTCATTTTTGAATTGGATTATTTGTGGGTTTTTTTGCTACTGAGTTGTATGAGTTCTCTATATATTTTGGATATTAACCCCTTATCAGATGTATGATTTGCAAATATTTTCTCCCATTCAGTAGGTTGCCTTTTCATTTTGTTGATGGTTTCCTTTGCTGTGCAGATGCTTTTTAGTTTGATGTAGTCCCACTTGTTTATTTTTTTATTTTGTTGCTTGTGCTTTCAGTGCCATATCCAAAAAATCATTGCTAAGACCTATGTCAAGAAGCTTTTCTCCTATGTTTTCTTCCAGGAGTTTTGTGGTTTCAGGTCTTACAATTAAGTCTTTAATCCATTTCGAGTTAATTTTTGTGAGTGGTATAAGATAGGGGTCTAGTTTCATTCTTTTACACATGAAAAATAGCTTTATTGAGATACAATTCGCACACCATAGAATCCACACATTTGAAGTGTACAATTCAATGGTTTGGGTGTAGTATGTTACTAATTTTTAAAAATTGTGAAAAAATATATAACGTGAAATTTGCCATTTTAAAATGAACCATTCAGTGGCATTAATTACATTCACAACGTTGTACAAATATCACTACTATCTACTCCCAAAATATTTTCATCACCCCAAACAGAAACTCTGTATCCGTTAAACAAAAACTTCCCATCCTCTCCCCAGCCCCTGGTAATGTTTAATCTACTTTTAGGCTCTATGAATTTGCCTATTTTGGGTAACTTATGTAGCAGAATCATGCAACATTTGCACTTCTGTGTCTGGCTTATTTCACATAGCATAATGTTTTCAAAATTCAACTATGTTCTAGTATGTATCAGAACTTCATTCCTTTGTATGGCTGAATAATATTCCACTGTACATGTATAACACATTTTGTTTATCCAATCTTTTGTTGATAGACACTTGGGTTGTTTTTACCTTTTGGCTACTGTGGATAATGCTGCTATGAACACTGGGATACAAATATCTGCTCCAGTTCCTGCTTTCCATTCCTTTGGGTATATACCTAGGAGCAGAAATGCTGACTCATACGGTAATTCCATGTTTAGCTTTTTGAGGAACCACCAAACTGTATCCAGAGCAGCAGCACCATTTTAACGTTCCCACCAGCAAGCCATGAGGGTTCCAATATCTGTGCTTTTGGTGTCTAATCCAAGAAATCATTGCCAAATCCAATGTCATGAAGATTTCGCCTATGTGTTCTTCTAAGAGTTTTATAACTTTAGCTGTTATCTTTAGATCTTTGATCCATTTTGAGCTAATTTTTGTATATGGTGTTAGGTAAGGGTCCAACTTCATTCTTTTGCATGTAGATATCCAGTTTGCCCAGCACCACTTGTTGAAAAGGTGATCCTTCCCCCATTGAATGGTCCTGAAACCCTTGCCAATAGTCATTTGTTTATATATGACAGGATTTATTTCTGGGCTCTCTATTCTATTCCATTGGTCTATATGTCTGTCTTTATGCCAATATCACACTGTTTTGATTACTGTAGTTTTTAGAACATTTTGAAATCAGAAACTGTGGGATCTGCAGCTTCATTCTTCTTTATCAAGATTGTTCTGGCTATTTGGGGTCCTTGGATATTCCATATAAATTTTAGGATGGGATTTTTTATTTCTGTAAAAAACGCCTTTGGGATTTTGATAGGGATTGCATTGATTGTGTAGATCACTTTGGATAGTATTGTCGTCTTAACAAGATTGTCTTCCAATCAATGAACATGGGATGTCTTCTCATTTATTTAAGTCTTCTTTAATTTCTTTCAGCAACATTTTATAGTTTTCATTGTATAAATCTTTAAACTTCTTGTTTAAAATTATTCCTAAATAGTTTACCCTTTTTGGTGCTATTGTAAATGGAATTTAAAAATTTTTCTTTTGGACTGCTGGTCGCAAGTATAGAAATGCAACTGATTTTTGTGTACTAATTTTATATCTTATAACTTTGCTTAATCATTTATTTGCTCTAACAATTTTTTTGTGTGCCTTGCTTTGGGTTTTCTACATGTAAGTTTTCTGAACAGAGATAATTTTAATTTTTCCTTTCCAATTTGGGTGCCTATTATTTCTTTTTCATGCCTAATTGCTCTGGCTAGAACTTCCAGTGCTATGTGGAACAGAAGTGGCAAGAGTACACATCCTTGCCTTGTCCCTGATCTTACAGGAAAAGCTTTCAGTCTTTCACCCTTGAGCGTGATGTTAGCTGTGGGTTTTTCATATATGACCTTTATTATGTTGAAGTAGTTTCCTTCCTTTCCCAGTTTACTGGGTGCTTTTATTATGAAAGAGTGTTGAATTTTGTCAAATGCGCATGTTATTTTCTTTCAATTGCATCTCATGTTAATATAATATCACTGTATCTTTTCTACTTTACTCAATCTGAGATGTTTATTATTTTGATAAGAGAATGTACCCCAGGCACGTGTACTGAGATAGAGGATGTGCTTGTTTTGATTCCTACCAGCTCATTTTGTGCTTTCAATTCCCATGCTATTTTGTTGGTTTTACATTTCCTTTTCCTTGCCTTTTGTCATATTGATTAAGTTTACTCTGTTTATTCTTTTCTCTGATGAATATTTTAAGCCATGAGAGAATAGTGTAACCTTTAATTTTTAATTTCATGGTGTAATCTTTAAATTTTTAACATATTGCTAAATTTTTTTTCTTTCAATGCCTAGCATTGATCTCTACTTCCAGTTTCTTCCCAAATGAAACAAAATTCTCAGCATGGCATTCTTTGCCTCTACCTCTTCCACCATTTTCCATGAAATTATGAGCTAGTATTCCTCTCCAGATTGTTATTATATATTTAGTATCACCTGCACTTATTTCAAGGTAACATTATTGATTTTCTTTTCATCATGGCTTCTTGTATTCCTTTTCTTCCTCTGTATCTATTTTGCATTCTGCTAGAATATATCTTTCATAATTCTTTCTCAAGTTTATGGATACTAAAAGTTGTGTGTTTGCTAAAAACTTCTAAAAATTATTATTATCATTTGGTGAGGAAGATTGTTTCTGAGCTAACAACTGTGCCAATCGTCCTCTATTTTTCGTATGTGAGATGCCGCCACAGCACGGCTTGATGAGCAGTGTGTAGGTGTGCACTCAGGATCTGAACCTGTGAAACTTGGGCTGCTGAAACAGAGTGCACAAACTTAACCACTATGCTGCTGGGCCAGCCACTAAAATTATTTTTTAAATAAATATTTCTCTATAAACAGAAATCTATATTTAAAATTACTCTCACTCAGGATTTTGAAGTTACTATTCCATATATGTTGCATATTTGTGGAAAAGGAGAAGCCCTATGTACCTTTCTTTTCTGTTCCTTTGGATGAAATCTCTTTTGCTTTTAATGTCTAGAAGTTTTAGGTATCTCTCTTTATTCTTGGAAGTCTGAAATTTCACTGAGATGTTACTAGATGTGGGTGTGTGGTTAAGAACTTCATTGAATTGTAATTTATGTACCATAAAATTCACTCATTTTATGTGTACAAATCAATGATTTTTAGCAAATTTATAGAATTGTATTACCATTGCCACAATCCAATTCTGAACATTTCCACCATCCCCCCAAAATGCTTTATTTCCATCTGCAGCAAATCCTTATTCCTACTCCCAGCCCTAGGAAATCACTAATCTACTTTCCATCTGTAGATTTGCATTTTCTGGACATTTCATAAAAATTGAGTCATACGGTATGTGGTCTCTTGCTTCTGGTTTCTTTCATTTAGCATAATGATATTAAGGGTCGTCTATGTAGCATGTATCAGTACTTCATCAGTACTTTTTATCTCCAAATAATATTCTTTTGTATGGATACACCACATTTTGTTTATCGCTTCATCAGTTGACGGACATTTGGATTATTTCCATTTTTTGGATATTGTGAATAATGCTGTTATAAACATTTGTGTACACATCTTTGTGTGGAGCTAGGTTTTCATTTCTCTTGGGTAGATACCTAGGAGTGGAATTGCTTGGATCACATGGTAAATTTATGTTTACCTTTTTAAGAAACTGCCAAAGTGTTTTTCTGAAGTAGTTGCCTCATTTACATTTCATCAGCAATGTATGAGTGTTCCAGTTTCCCCACATTCTCACCAACAGTTGGTATGGTCAGTCTTTTTGATTATAGCCACCTTAGTGCTTGGGAAATGATATCTCATTGTGGTTTTAATTTGCATATCCCTAAACAACTAATCATGTTGAACATCTTTTCATTTGCTTATTAACCATTCTTATATATTCTTAGCTGATGCATCTCCTCAAATCTTTTGCTCATTTTAAAATTAGGTTATTGGGTTTTTAAATTGTTGTTATTTACTGAGTTGTAAGAGATCTCTATATATTCTGGATACAAGTCTTTTGCCAGACACATAATTTACAAATATTTTCTTCCTGTCTGTGTCTTGCCTTTTAATTTTGTTAATCATGTATTTTGAAGGATGAAAGTTTTATATTTTGATGAAGTCTAACTTATTTATTTATCTTTGGTTGCTTGTGCTTTAGGACTCATTACTAAGAAACCATTGTTTAATCCAAAGTCATGATGACTTGCACCTATTTTCTTCTAAGAGCTGTATAGTTTTCATCTCTTACATTTAAGTTTTAGATCGATTTTCTGTTAATTTTTATGTATGGTGTGAGGTATGGATCCAACGCCAGATTCTTGCGCATGAATATTCAGTTCTCCCAGCATCATTTGTTGAAAAGACTATTCTTTCCTCCTTTGAACTGTTTTGACAACCTTTCTCAAAATCAATTGCTCATAAAAGTGAGGGGTTTTTTTGGATTTTCAATTCTATTCCATCGATCTATATGTCTGTACTTGTGCTAGTACCACACAGTCTTGATTACTGTAGCTTTGTAGTAAGTTTTGAAGTTGGGAAGAAAAAGTCCTCCAATTTTGTTCTTTTTCAAAATCATTTTAGCTATTCTTGGCTCCTTGAATTTTCATATAAATTTTAGGATCAGCTTGTCAATTTCTTCAAAGAATTCATCTGGGATTTTTTATAGATATTGCTTTGAATCTGTAGACCAATTTGGGGAGTATTTTCATCTTAATAATATTAAATCTTCCAATCATGAACATGGCACGTCTTTCCATTTAATTAAGTTTTCTTTAATTTCTCCCAATTTATGTTTATATTTTCGGTTTATGAGTCTTGCACTTCTTTTGTTAAATTTACTCATGGGGCCGGCCCCGTGGCCAAGTGGTTAAGTTTGTGTGCTCCGCTTCGACAGCCTGGGGTTTTGCTGGTTCAGATCCCGGGCATGGATGGATCTAGCACTGCTCATCAAGCCCTGCTGAGGCGGCATCCTACATAGCAGAACTAGAAGGACCTACAACTAGAATACACAACTATGTACTGGGGGGTTTTGGGGAGAAGAAGAAGAACAAAAAGATTGGTAACAGATGTTAGCTCAGGGCCAATCTTTAAACTACAAAAAAATTTACTCATAAATATTTTATTATTTTTGATGCTACTACAAATGGAATTTATTATGAGTTGAATTTCCCTCCCCTAATCCCATACATTGAAGTCCTAACGTCTGGTACCCCAGAATGTGACCTCATTTGGAGTTAGGGTCTTTAAAATTAATAAAGTTAAAATAAGGATAGTAGAATGGGCCCTAATCCAATATGACTGGTGTTCTTATAAGAAGGGGACATCTGGACACAGACACACACACAGTGAGAAGGCCATGTGAAGATTGGAGTTATGCTGCCATAAGTAAGGAAGTACCAGAAGCTGGGAGAGAGGCCTGGAGAAGATTCTTTCCTCACAACCAGCAGAAGAAACCAACCTTGCCAAAACCTTTATTTTGGACTTCTAGCCTCCAGAACTGTGAGTCAATAAATTTCTATGTAAGCCACCCAGTTTGTGGCATGTTCTTATGGCAACTGTAGCAAACTAGTGCAGAGTTGTCTTCTTTCTTTTTTTTTTTAAAGATGGGCACCTGAGCTAACATCTGTTGCCAATCCTTTTTTTTTTCTTCTTTTCCCCAAAGCTCCCCCATACATAGTTTTACATTCTTGGTTGTAGGTCCCTCTGGTTGTGCTACGTGGGATGCCACCTCAGCATGGCTTGATGAGTGGTGCCATGTCCGTGCCCAGGATCAAAACTAGTGAAACCCTGGACTGCTGAAGCACAGTGTGCCAACTTAACCACTCGGCCAGGGGGCTGGGCCCCAGAGTTGTTTTCTTAATTTTATTTTCAGGTTATTCATTGTGGTGTATATAAATACAACTAATTTTTGTATATTGATCTTGTACCCTGAAACCTTGCTGAACTCAATTATTAGCTCTAGTAGTTGTGTGTGTATCTGAGTGTATGCTTGAGGATTTTTTACATATTAGATCATGTTATCTGCACAGAGATAGTTTCACTTCCTCCTTTCCCCAATCTGGATGCCTTCAAGATTTGTAGCTGAATACTTTTCTGGCTTCCTATTCACTCACTCCTCTCTGTGGATGTTAGTTATACTTGTTCTAAAGTCTTATTCTGTTTGCTCAGTTAACTCTAGGTCCTGGAATGTTGATTTCCCTTGGATGTGTTGGCTCCTCTTTTGTAGTGTTTGTTTTCCTTGAATGTGTGTTGAATTGCAGGGACACATGATTGTGTGCTCATTCTTTCCTTTGCTGTTTCCTATTTACTCATGTATGAATGTTCTCTTCTTTCCTGCGGTCCCCTGCCCAAGGAAGGTGGGGGGTAGTGGCAAGCCTTGTGGTCACTTGTGAGCCCCAGTGGTGGAGGTTCCTGGATTGGGGCTACTTGGCCTCCTGGGAGTTGCCTCGGGCTCTTTCTGGGCTCTGAAGCCCCACCTGCCTCTGTCCTGCAGCAAGCGAAGGAGGAGGACAGAGGGCCTCATACCTCACTTACTGCCCGCAGTGTCCCGAACCCTCACCCTCAGTAAACCAGGCCCCCTCCGCTCCTGTGTTTCTTTCCTCAGAGTCTCCAACACAACCCACTTTTCACCATAGTCCTTTCCAGACATGGTTTTCTAAAAAAGATATTTTGTTATTGCATGAATTTATGGCCACAAAAGACTAGAAAACTGACCTCATTGGTTTCATCCTCTCATCTGTGAAATAGGTGTATTACTTCTCTCTCAAGAGATCAGCATGGAATAAACAGTACACGTTTCAGCAGCATCTGTGCATTGAGGTGCATTCAGATGTCCACGACTGCCCTCGTCACCTCACTGCAAGCAAGTTTGGGAAGTGCCTGTACCCGCAGGCCTGTCTGTGGCTCTCAGACCCTGACCAGTGGGTGGCCAGAGTCTTGTGGGAATTCATGGGAGCAGAAAAGCCCAAGCACTCTCCCACTCTGGCTCCAACTCCTCGAGATTTCCAGAGATTCCAACAAGCTTCATTGCCTTTGCTGGCAGTGCTTATGTGGTGGATGCCCACTCCATGGTTGTGGCCACATGATTGATGCTTGCCTTCAGCTCGGAGGGGCTCAGGGGTGCATCTGTGAATATGCACTGCTGACACACGTGCCTCCTTCGCTTGGTTCAGGTGTGTGCACCCCCATAGATGTGCACACACACCACACATGCCCAAACTCAGATGTGCACGCTTAGGAGCACAACTCAGAAACACAGGCTGTTCTATTCTTTCTTTCCTCATATTTATCTCTACTTCTTCTTTGTCTTTTCCTGTCCATTTCCACTCATTCTCAGGGAATCTTCTCTTCCTCCATCTGTCCATCTCCCTCTCTGTTCTCTTAGCCCCAGTTTTGGTTTTCTGTGTTATTTTACCAGCCATCAGTTGTGCTGCAGGCAGAGCAGCAGAAGTTGATTCAGCACCAGTCACTCCACCACGACAGCCACCTATGTAGGCTCCGCCCCCGAGCACAGGAGGCAAGTCTGATGCTGGCCCCTGCCCCTGACTGAGGAGGGCTGGTCATGTTGGGGGGACACAGCGATGTGAAAATCAGGACCAGAGACCTACTGCAGTGAGCTCATAGAGTACACACACTGTTGCCTCGGATGAGGCCCAGGGCACCTCCCCAGAATGTCTACTCTCCCATCCCTCATTCTCTGGGCAGGGGTTCACAGGCCACCTCCTCCAGCAGCAGCTGTGGTTCCAGTCCTGGAGTCACCAGAGGAAGTATCTTTGGTCCAACCTGGAAGAATGGCTGAGGGTCTGGCTATGAACAACTCAAGACAAGGTAAGAGGCCTCACGATGGATGGGATGGGGATGTGCCTATAGCTGGGTGGTCAGGGCTCTGCCCAATCTCTGCCATTGGCTTGGAGCAAGTCTGCCAATTCCTTGGGGCTTATCCTCCTCTGTAAACTGGCTGCCTATTTCCTTGTGGGATGTGAGTGTTACGGAACCCAAGTGACCAGCTTGCCCAACTAAGTGAACACCAGTCCTTCCCTGAATTTTCCACTTCTGCAGCTGTCTTTTCCATTCATTTGCTCATTCATTCATTCAATGAGTATGTGCTGAGGGCAGGGCACTGTGAGTTGGGAAAGCAGCAACACGATCCAGCCCTGGCCCTTGGAAAACCCTCTTGCTTCCTCTTTCACACACTCCTCTGCTCTCTTCTCTAGGAGCCTTTAGCTTATTGGTCCTCCCAACCCAGAGCCCATTGTCTGCTTCTTTGAAGTTGACATTTAAAGCAGATAAATGAGAAGGATGGAGAAAACTTTCTAATCAGTTAACATCTGTTTAGATTAAAAACAAATATTGTTAACAGCAGCACCCATGTAGGAGCTTTTTATCTACATTAGAGCTTTTTATCCAAATGAGAAATGAGTCATTTCATTTGTGAGGAGGGGCAGAAGTTGGATTTTGACAAACACTTCAACCTCCAGAAAGACAAGATGCTCACCTTTCTTTCTCTCTCAACCAGCAGGAACACCACTCCCTCCGTTTGTGGCTCTCCTCTTTCTAGTGGAGAAAGGAGGGGGGAAAGGGGAGATAGGAAGGGGCACCCACAGACCCTCAGTGTCCTGACCAGCTAGTGCCAGGTCAGGAGCCTGGGGGGTGAGGGTAGCAGGCGGCGTAGCTCACCAGGCTCCATCTTTTTCCTCTTCAAGGACCAACCAACCCCCTCTTCCAGGGAGGCCCAGCACACTGCTGTGTGGGAGGCAGGGAACCAACTACACTTCCTGAGAAATGCTGTCGGCCTCCAGGCATTTATCACTCTCAAATCAATGTTTCAATTATTCAAAATGCAATCTTGGAGAGTTTGCCCTGCTGGACTAGTTAAGCATGTTTGGGGACAGGTATGTGTGTGTGTGTGTGTGTGTGTGTGTGTGTGTTGTGTGTGTGTGTGTGTGTGTGTGTGTTGTCAACCTCTGTTGAGCACTCCCATATGCCAGGCACTTTCCTGGTGTCTTCCATGTTTTACCTCCTACTTTATCTGAAAAGGGGGTCCCAGTTTACTCTACTTTACTGATGTGGAAACTGCTGCTTGTGGGGTACAAGCAACTTGCCCAAGTACAAGCAGCCAGGAAGTGGCAGAGCTGGGACACGAATCAGCTATGGCCATCTCCAAGCCCCCTGGGGCTACAGCCCTATCCACCTCTAGTGTGGGCATCCTAGTGTCCTCCCTTGTCTCTCATTCAGGACACCAGCCCCTCCCTCCAAACTCCCATGCTCTGTGGGCTTCAAGCAATCCTCTTACTGAGTGAGAGGCACCTTGGGCTTCCAAAGAAGAGAATCACATGCCCAGGGAGTCTCAAAAACTGACCTTCAGTAGCATAGAAGTGAAGGAAGGGGCAGTGAACAGGGAGTGGCCGTGAGGGAGATCCCACCCCACCCCCACCTCCAGGATAGCAGACTAACCATAAGGCCACCATGCAGGGGCTGCTCAGCCTTTGTGGCCTCTGGCCTCAACCTACTACTGGTGACTCAGTGTCCAGAAGAAACAGGCTCGGTTCATAGGTTCCCCTGGAAGGAGGTTATGTTTATTGAGCTATACCATGGGCCAGACACCTTGCAGTGGAATTCCTCCCTTGGGAAGTGCTGTGAGAAATACCTGATTGTCACGAACACATTGAACAGGCAAATAATGGAGACTGGAGGTTAACACTGTATGATTATTTGCATATTGATGTTAGCCTTCCCATCACACTCTTGGCTTCAGGAGCAGAGACCTTGTAAGCCCAGCACTGAGCAATGCCATTTGTTTCCTGATGCCCAAATCTAAATGACCTCTGATGACCCAGAGAAGGAAGGCTATGGGGCTTGGCTGTGGTGTGTCCTTTACCCCAGAAATCCTCTGCCCTCAGAGCCATGCGGTCCAGAACAGGGATGTTGGTGGGAGGCAGATCTGGGTTACAGTCCTGGCTCCACTACTCACTGGCTGTGAATTAGCCTCTCTGAGTCTCAGTTTCTTGCCCACAAAATGGAAGCAGCAGTAGTACCCACCTCACAGGGTTGCTGTGATGATCAGAAGCGAGGACATAGGTAAAGAGATTAGTGTATGTGGGATATAGGATGCGGTCAGTAGAGGGTAGCCTCTCAGGGGCAAAGAAGGAACAGTGTCATACCACTTGATGCTGGGAACGGAGTTTCAATTCAAATGGAGCTCTGCCCCAACCCAGCAGCCGTGTTGGAACCTCTGGCAGGAGCATGGGGCAGTCTCATCCCAGTAGGACCTTCTCCCTCTTGCAGTGTCTCCTACTGCTCTCAGGATTTCTCTATACCAAGTTGGACCATAAAGGCACTTCCTTTCCCAAAGCATCCCAGCGTCAGCAGTTTGAGCACTCAAACCAGAGAGAGAAAGCATGCTTTGGCCAGGAGGCAGAGTCATTAAGCCAGTCTGCGTAGGTCAGGCAGAACTTGCCAGTTTTTGGGGGAGCACATCACATATCTCTCTCTAGGGAGGTTGTCCAGCCTCTAGTCTTCTCATGGCATCCATTGGCACCATATTTGGCCTCTCAGACCCTAAGTGAGTCGGTACCTCATACTTTAGAAGATGCAACTAGATAACTCTGGTTGTGATGACAAGAAGGGGGATATTGGCTGTATGTGGCATTTGCAGGGCACCTGGGGACACCTCTACCCTCAGCCTGACCCTTCCTGGTGTCAGTAAGTATAGGTCCTTCTTTCCGGACAGCCTGATATCCAGGAATACTAAGCGCTGTCCTGGGCGCTGTCCTTGGTGCTGAACAAATCGCACCTCCTTGTGGCCAGCAGCCAAGGACCCCTAAAGCAAAGAGTTGGTCTTCCAATCATCGTGTATAAAGCTGGATTGGGCTGCAGAGTTGCAAGTTCCTGAGCCCTTATGGTACCGGAAGCCTGATGCTGCATGGCAGTCCTCAGTCTCAGAAGCAGCTGCTGAGGCCCTGCTTGACTTCAGGAACAGCAGCATGCACGGCTGGCTGCTTGTAGGGCAGTGGCCAGCAGGCCGTGGTGGCTGTGGCAGAAGCAGCTGCAGTGGAGGCACTCTTCCCTTGGAGGCAGAAGCTATCCAGGGCAGAGAGATATCAGTCTTGGCCATCGACCTAAATAAGCATTGCTTTGATGTTGTACTCTTTCTCTTTCTATGTAGTAAAACGCACACACACACACACACAGACACACACCCATTCTTCCATGAAATGAAAGAAATTGGATATCTTTAAGGGGACAAATTGAACCCCAGCCTCGGTTACAGGTGGGACTGGACTCCCCACCACTTCCTGGGGCAGAGTCCTTCTGGGTCTGCCATAGGATTTCCTAGCTCAGTATGAGGGCAGAACCTCAGAAGCCTCCAGGCCCCTCCTACAAGGATACCCTTGGCTCAATCACACTTGTATAATCCATTTGACCATGACTCAGGCCATGTTTCTAGCATAGAAATACACGGAGCTGCTTGGATGAAGTGGAAATGGGGAGCTCTGGGGTTTCACATTCAGTCTCCCTAGAGATTCAAAGAGTTCAGGCCACTAGAAAGAACTTTGTCAACAGTGGTCTTTGAATGATTCCAGGTGGAGTGAACAGAAACATGCAGCCCGGGGGCATTTTGAAAGACCCACCGCTCCTCATCCAGTTTCTCCTGTCCCTGCTAATTTGGCAAATGTGCATACTGTGGAATAGCTTAAGGTACAAGTTTTAGCCCAGAGGAGAGAGAGAAAGAATGTCTCAGTTCAGAGAACTTGCCCATAAACGTGCTCTAGAGGCAACAAAAATATTTATCTTTTGTACTTGATGCAACAGACTTCCAGGTAAAATAGCTACATTTGTACGCAACTCTAACTTCTTTCCAAACTTCCAGTGAGATGACCAAAACCAGAATTTAGAAATACAAAAAGCATGCATTAATGATAGAAATTGGAGAAGTGTGGCATTACTAAATTAGAAATTCAGATATTCAAGATATTCTTCCAGAAAGGGATGAGATAAGACCAAATAGAAAGAAGGACTGACTCAACCCCTGGCAGAGCCCCCATGACCATCTCTTTTGGAGATCCGGGACTTTGAGGCAAGGGCAGCTGGGAGCACATCTGGATTCCACCCTCTCTCTGAGAAAGGACTAGAGCCTTGCCTCATGGCAAAAGTGGACGCTAAGGTTGCACTTGATTTGGGTCCAATAAAAAGTGTTACTGCACTGAGGAAAGAATGGGGATACTGCCCAAACTATGTTGCCATAACAAATATGGTTTAAAGCAATGACTCTGATCAGGGTCAGAAGTGTCTAGATTTTCACCTAACCCTCAACAGCTGAGTGACCTTGGGAAAGTTACTCAGTTATCTCTGAAGCCCAATTTTATCTATTAGGGTTATTTTAGAATGCACTTCATGGAGCTGTGAGAATTAAATACAATAATCCTGTTATGGACTTGGCACAGGCCTGGTACTTAATAGGTAAATATTACTTCCAGTATATGGCAGTGATTTCCAATGTTGAGTGAGCAAGACAATCCATTCTATTTATTTATTTAAAATATAGAGAAAAATCCAGCTTTACTAATAGCTAGCATTCAGACTGGCCCTGGCACCTGCCTTGACCAAATGTCAGGTGGAGTTTTGTCGTGTCTGGTGAAGGCCATGTGATGGGTGCAGAGCAGGAGCATCCACTGAAGGAGGTGGACAGTGATCCTCTCACTCATTTTCTGCTTTCAGAGTTTTCCATCTATTGTAGTTTCCATGGACCCAGCTAAGGATATGTATAGGTTATATTTTCTTAAATAGTTGAGTCTTTGCTTCTATTGTCTTTGTCTGGTTTTGATCTTAGGGTAATGCTGGCCTTATGGAATGAGTTAGGAAGTATTCCTGCTACTTCTATCTTCTGGAAGAGATTGTAGAGAACTGGTATAATTTCTTTCTTAAATGTTTGGTAGAATTCATCATTGAACTCATCTGGGCCTGGTGCTTTCTCTTTTGTAAAGTTATAAATTATTGATTCAATTTCTTTAGTAGATAAGAGCCTATTCAGATTGTCTATTTCTTCTTGTGTAAATTTTGGCAGATTTTCTCTTTCAAAAAATTGGTCTGTTTCATCTAGGTTATCAAATTTGTGGACATAGAGTCATTCATAATATTTCTCTGTTACCCTTTTAATGTCCATGGGATCTGTAGTAATGTCCCTCTTTCATTTCTGATATTAGTAATTTGTGTCTTCTTTTCTTTTTTCTTACACTGGCTAGAGGCTTATTGATTTTATTGATCTTTTCAAAGAACTACCTTTTGGTTTCATTGATTTATTTTCAATGAAAAAACTTTTTTGAGGTATAGTTGACATATAATATTATATTAGTTTCAGATTTACAGCATAATGATTTGATATTTGTGTATTTTGTTAAATAATCACCTCAATAAGTCTAGTTGACATCCATCACCAAGCATAGTTACAATTTTTTTTCTTGTGATGAGAACTTTTAAGTTCTACTCTCTTAGCAACTTTCATATACGCAACACAGTATTGTTAACTATAGTCACGATGCTGTACATTACATCCCCATGATGTATTTATTTTATAACTGGAAGTTTGTACCTTTTGACATCCTTAACGCATTTCACCCATCCATCACCTTCCTGCCTCTAGAAAACATCAATCTGTTGTCTATATTTATGAACTTGTTTTTTTTTTCTAGATTCCACATTTAAGTGAGATCATATGGTATTTGTCTTTCTCTGTCTGACTTATTTCACTTAGCATAATGCCCTCAGGGTCCATCCATGTTGCCACAAATGGCAAGATTTCATTCTTTTTTTACAGCTATAGTATTCCTGGTTTCATTGATTTTTGTCCATTGATTCCCTGTTTTCAATTTTATTGATTTCTGCTCTAATCCTTATTACTTCTTTTCTTATACTTCCTTTGGATTTAAGTTTCTCTTTTTTTTCTAGTTTCCAAAGGGGGAAGCTTAGATGATCGATTTTAGGTCTTTTTTCTTTTCTAATATACGTATTCAATGTTAAAATTTCCCTTTAAGTATTGCTTTTGCTGCACCCCACAAATTTTGATAAGTTGTATTTTCATTTAGCTTTAGTTCAAAATACTTTTTAACTTCTCTTGAGATATTCTTTGACCCATTTCTTATTTAGAAGTATGTGTTTAATCTCCAAGTATTTTCGGATTTCCTAGCTATCTTTCTATTATTGATTTCTAGTTTAATTCCACTGCGGTCTGAGAGTAGACATTATGTTTACATTCTTTTAAATTTGCTAATGTGTGTTTTACGGCCCAGAATGTGGTCTATCTTGGTGAATGTTCCATGTGAGCTTGAGAAGAATGTGTATTATGCTGTTGTTGGATGAAGTAGTTGATAGATGTCAATTACACCCAGTTGGCGTAATTGGATGGTGCTGTTGAGTTCAACTGTGTCCTTATTGATTTTCCGTCTGCTGGGTCTGTCTGTTGAAATCTCCAACTATAATAGTGGATTCATCTATTTCTCCTTGAAGTTCTATCAGTTTTTGCCTCATATATTCTGATGCTGTGTTGTTAGGCCCATACATTTTAAGGATTGTTGTGTCTTCTTGGAGAATTGACCCTTTTATCATTATATAATTCCCCTCTTTATCACTGATAACTTTCCTTGCTCTGAAGTCTGTTCTGTCTGAAGTTAACATTGCTGCCCCCACTTGATTTTGATTAGTATTAACATGGTATATCTTTCTCCATCCGATTATTTTTAATCTACATGTGTCTATATTTAACATGGGTTTCTTTTATACAACATATAGTTAGGTCTTTTTTTTCTTTTAAAGATTTTACTTTTCCTTTTTCTCCCCAAAGCCCCCCGGTACATAGTTGTATATTTTTAGTTGTGGGTCCTTCCAGTTGTGGAATGTGGGAAGCCACCTCAACATGGCTTGATGAGCAGCGCCATGTCCATGCCCAGGATCCAAACCAGCGAAACCTGTGCTACCGAAGCAGAGCGCTAGATTTTAACCACTTGGCCACTGGCCGGCCCCTAGGTCTTGTTTTTTGATCCATTCTGACAATCTCCGCTTCTTAATTGGTATTTTAGATAACTGACATTTGAGGTGATTATTTATAAAGTTGGAGTAATACCTACCATATTTTTTACTGTTTTCTATTTGTTGCCCTTGTTTTTTGTTCCTATTTTTGTCTTCTACACTTTTTTCATTTCTTTTCTTTTTTTAAAGATTGGCACCTGAGCTAACATCTATTGCCAATCTTCTTTTTTTTTCCCCCTTCTTCGCTCCGAAGCCCCCCAGTACATGGTTGTATAGTCTACTTGTAGGTCCTTCTAGCTCTGCCATGTGGGACACTGCCTTAGCATGGCCTGATGAACAGTGCCGGGTCCGCTCCCAGGACCCGAACCAGCGAAACCCTGAGCCGCTGATGCCAAGTGCACAAACCTAAACACTCAGCCATGGGGCTGGCCCCTTCCACACTTTTTTCTGACTTTTGTAGTTTTAATTGAGCATTTTATATGATTCTATTTTCTCTCCTTTCTTACTTATTAGTTATACTTCTATTTTTACTTTTTTAGTAGTTGTCCTAGACTTTGCACTATACATTAACAACTAAACTAAGACCACTTTCAAATAACATTATATGGATTCACGAACAGTGAAGGTACCTTATAATAACAAAATATTCCTAATTCCTCCCTCCTGTCCCTTGTATCATTGCTCTCATTCCTTTCACTTCTATATAAGAATATATATGCATATATATAGATACATTGTTGCTATTACAATTTTGAACAAACTGTTATCTGTTAGATCAATTAAGAATAAGAAAACTACAAGTTTTTATTTTACCTTCATTTATTCACTCTCCAATGCTCTTCCTTTCTTTACATAGATCAGAGTTCTAACTTATATCATTATCCTTCTCTCTGAAGAATTTCTTTTAAAATTTCTGATGAAGCAGGTCTACTGACAACAAGTTTTCTCAATTTTTGTTTGTCTGAGAAAGTCTTTTTTTCTCCCCTACTTTTCAAGGATAATTTCATAGGGACAGAATTCTAGGTTCTTTGGTTTTTTTCTCTCAACAGTTTATTTCACTCCATTCTCTTCTTGCTTGTATGGTTCTGAGGAGAAGTCAGGTATAATTCTTATCTTTGCTCCTCTATAGGTAAGATTTTTTTTTTCTTCTGGCTTCTGACAAGGTTTTTATTTATCTTTAATTTTCAGAAGTTTGAATATGGTATGCCTAGGTATAGGTTTTTGTTTTTTGTGGGTTTTTTTTTTTGCATCTATCCTGCTTGGTGTTTTCTGAGCTTCCCAGATGTGTGGTTTGGTGTCTGACATTAATTTGGGGGAAATTCTGTCATTATTTATTCAAATATTGCTTCTGTTTCTTTCTCTCTTCCATTTCCTTCTGGTATTCCCATTACACATATGTTACACCTTTTGTAGTTGTCCCAACAGTTTTGGATATTCTGGGGTTTTTTTGCTTTTGTTTTTAGGTTTTTTTCTCTTTGCTTTTCTGTTTTGGAAGTTTCTATTGTCATATCCTCAAGCTCAGAGGTTCTTTCCTCAGCCATGTCCAATCTACTAATGAGTCCATCAAAGGCATTCTTCATTTCTATTATAGCGTTTTTGATCTCTAGCATTTATTTTTGATTCTTTCTTACAATTCCCATGTATCTGCTTACATTATCCACCTGTTCTTGTATGTTGTCTACTTTTTCCATTAGCATCCTTGGCATATTAATCATAGTTGTTTTAGATTCCCGATCTGATAAGTATTCCAACATCACTACCATATCTGACTCTCATTCTGATGCTTGTTCAGTCTCTTCAAACTGTGTTTTCTGTCTTTTAGTATCCCTTGTAATTTTTTGTTGAAATCTGGACATCATATATTGAGTGATAGGGACTCTGGTAAATAGGCCTTTAATAATGTGGTGGTAAGGTATGGAAGAAGGGGAAGCATTCGGTGGTCCTATGATTAGGTTTCAGGCTTTTGATGGACCTGTGCCCCTGGATTGTGAACTTTACCAGTGTTTCTCAGGTCTTTTCCCCCCTTAGATGAGACAGAATGGCTAGAGGGGGCTGGAGCTGGGTGGTTCCGTTTTCCCAGGTAGGTTGGGCACTGACGAAATAGCTTCTCCTGAGGTCAGGCATTGTTAAGAACAGAAGGGTCTAGTGTATTTCAAAATGGTTCCTTTTCCCCTCTCTAAGCCAGAAGCATGAGGGGATTTTTTTCTGAAATTTGCTTTGAAGGCCTGATGGAGCTCTTGGAGGTAAAACTCACAAAAGTATGAGGTCTCTCCTGATGGTTGCACCCCCCTCTCCAGAGTTTTTAACTCTCAGACTTGTCCACACTGAGCCTCCTGCAGTTTATCAATTACAGTTTAGATTTTTCTGCCCTGGCACTGGTTCTTGTGGAGGTTTCTGCTCCATTAAGTTGTGATTTTTGTATCTGCCTGTCTCTCCAATTTGGGGGACACCAGTTGCCCTGGGACTTCACTTCTCTGAGGAATCTAGGAAGAGTTGTTGATTTTTCAGTTTGCTCAGGTTTTTGCTAGCTAGGACAGAGTGGTGACTTCTAAGCTCCTTACACGTCAGACTAGAAACCTAAATACTTGAATCGTAATGTCCTCTGTGAGGAGATGGAGAGATGAGGAATGGACACGAAAGTCCTCTGTACCACAGAGATGTTTGCTGGCTACCACATGCAAATTACTGAAAAGAGTTATTGAAATTCATGATGTTATACCTTTTTCTTTGACAAGAGGCCAAGTGTTCCAAATTGCTGACATTAATGGAACTTTTTCTTGATTCTAAATTTGATGAAAAATGAGTGTCAGCTTTCAAGACAGGGAGAGACATGGTCAGATTTGAGCGTTTGAAAGATCACTTTGACTGCATCAAGGATATCCTGGGCGACCTCAGCAAGAGTGGTTTCAATCTAGTGTTTGGGGTTAAGCTCTTTTTATTCACAACACTCCTGATACCAAACGTGTGAAGTTTTTTCCCCTCACATTGACCAATTCTCCAACTCTCCAGACACCAACAGGGTGTCCTACAATTCAATTCAATTCTGACACTCTGTACTCGGTGTTAGCATCAGATCCCATAAGTTTAAGGACTCAGTTCCACGAGACTGCCCTCACTTCAGACACCAGTCACAAATATAAGGTTCCCAGGTAACCTGTACTACTGTGTAACTTGGCTACAAATCAGGATTCCTATGATCCACAACCCGTCAGGTTGGATACTTTGCTAGAACAGCTCACAGAACTCAGGAAAGCAGTTTATTTACTGTTACTGGTTTATGATAGAGGGCACAGCTCAGGAACAGCCAAATGGAAGAGATGCATAGGGCAAGGTATGATGAGAGGACCTGCCTTGTCCAGGTGCACCACCCTCCCAGCATCTCGATGTTTCCACCAACCTGGAAACTCTCCAAATCCCATTGTTTAGGGTTTCGTATGGAGGTTTCATCATGTAGGCCTGATTGATTATTAATTCAGCTCCAGCCTCTCTCCCCTACCTGGAAGTTGTGGGATGGTGCTGTCAGTTCCAGGCTTCTAAGCAATGTTTGGTCTTTATGGTGACCAGCCCCCAACCTGAAGCTATCTAGGGGCCTGCCAAGAGTCGTCTTATTAGAACAAAAGACACTCTTCTCAGGAAATTCCAAGGCATTTAGGAGCTCTATGTCAGGAACCAAGGAAAAATACCAAATATATATTTCTTATTATGCTACAGAGGTTCAGGCAGATTGGAGGGACATTCATTCTGCTAAGAAGCCTGGCTCTGAATGAGAAGAGAAGGTAGTATGGGACCTGGGAGGCACAAGGGAGTCTCAGGTATTTTTTGAAAATGAGAAAGTAGATGTTTAAATGGAGGACATTAAAGAGAGAAATGAGAGAGGGCATATTTGAATGTGCAATATTAAAGAGGAGGTAGGAGGGGATGTCATCCAGGGCAGAGGACAGAGAGTGACCTGTGGAAGAAAAGGGTTATGTCCTCCACTATGATAGGAGGGAAGGAGGGAAGAATGCAGACAAATGTATAAATTTTGGGGTAAGTGTTGAGACAGTTCCTGATGATGGTTTCAAATTTCCCCATGAGGTAAAAGAGGGAGAGTGATCATCCGACAGGGAGGGAAATAGAGAGAAGGCTGGGGTTTGGGAAAGGGCTGGAGGATTTGAAACTGTCAGGAATGCTTGGAGAATTTAGAAAGGAGTAGATAAAAACCTCAAACCATAAAGGAAGAGAGCCATCAATGGGACTGTGTTATACAGATTAAGACATTTGCTCAATCAAAAGACAACACAAAGGGAGTGACAGTATAAGCCACGAATGCAGAGAAGATTGTCCAAACAACTGGACATTTCCCAATTTGTAACACATTTAACTCTTGTTGCACTAGCACCTAGAATATATAGAAGGCTTCTAAATCAATAAGAAAAAGAATAATGAATAGAAAACTGAGCAAAAACCTTGAATAGGCATTTTACTAAAGAGTAAACCCAAATGACTAATAGATATCTGAAAATATGTTTGATATTGTTCATCAACAGGAAAATGAAAATTGAATCCACAATAAGACAACAATATACAACCATCAGATTGGCAAAAATTGAGGTCAACATTTAATGAAGTATTGGCAAGGATTACGTATTAGTGTCCTCTTGCTGCTGTAACAAATTACTACATACTGTGGCCTAAAACAACACAAACTTACTATCTGACAGTCCTGGAGGTCAGAAGGCCAAGATCAGTCTCACTGGGATAAATTCAAGGTGTCAGCAGAGCTGGTTCCTTCTGTAGACTGTGGGAGATAATCTGTTCCCTGACTTTTCCAGCTTCTACAGGCTGCCTACATTCCTTGGTTTGTGGTTCTTTTCTCCATCTTCAAAGCAGGCAATGTAGCATCTTCAAATCTCTCTCACACTCTTTCTGACCTCTGCTTCTGTCATCACATCTCCTAGGACTCTGACCCTCCTGTTTCCCTCTTATAAGCGCCCTTGTGATTACATTGCCCCCCCCCCCATCTCCCCATGTCAAAGTCCTCAACTAATCAAATCTGCAAAGCCCCTTTTATCATGTGAGGAAATATATTCACAGATTCCCAGGGATTAGGACGTGGATTTTTTGGGAGCCTTTATTCTGCCTACCACAATGAGAACTCCATACACTGCTGGTAGGAGTGTACATTGGTATAACCACTTTAGAAAACAATGGATATTTCCCAGTAAGAGTTGAACATGGGCATTTCCTGTGACCCAACATTTGCACTTCCAGCTTACAGCAGAGAAAACTCTTGTACCTAGGCACCAGAAACAGGTACTGAATTAATCAAAGGGGTCTAATCCTAGTAACTCTCTAATCTCATCTCCTTTTATTCTGGGCCATGATTACTCTTCTCCAGCCACAAAAGATGTTGTAATAATGAAGAATTTGGCTGGCCTTTGTCCTCTGCGTTCCTGGGAGGAAATTCTTGGAATTTCCTGAGTGATAGGAGTATCTTTGTCATTCATGGTGGGCCCTCAGACCACACTTGAGTTTAAGCCAAAGAGGTGACTCAGGATGGGGGCTAATCATGCCAGAAAGACCAACCACATGATTAGAGGGTTGGGGCTTTGAGTCACATGACATCAGTTCAACTTCCAAGGAGAGGAAGGGGGCTGGAGATTCAACCACATGGGTGATGGTTGATTCAATCATGCCTGCATAATGAGACCCTGGACATAGAAATAAAACTCTGGGTACAGAAGCTCAGGTGAACTTCCCTGATTAACTAACACTTTGTTCCGGGAGGGTGATACATCCTGACTCTGTGGGGAGATGACATGGAAGCCTTGCATTTGGGGCCCTCTCAGATCTCAGTGCTTACCTGAGTTCTTTGAGTTCTTCTAGTGAATTATCAAACATATGAGGGTAATGGAACCTCCAAATTTTTAGCCAGTGGTCAGAAGCTTTGGTGGCCTGGTGACCCATGAGCTTGTGGTTGGTGTCTGAAGTAAGGGCAGTCTTGTGAGGACTGTGTCCTTAACCTGAGAAGTTTGGCCTAACTCTGGGTAGTTAGTGCCGGAACTGCACTGCACAAACCCTTCTGTGTTAGTCCTGCCTCGAGATTGCTGTACTGGCTCCATTCTCTGCTGGAACACCTTGCCCCAGATGACTGCATGGCATCCTCTTCACTCCCTCCGAGTCTTGGCTTAGATGTCAGCTCGGTGAGAAATATCATAGAATTGCAACTTCCCGTCCTGGTACTTTTCCTCTCTTTCCCTGCCTTTGTTCCTAATTATCACTTCTCATCTTTTAACATACAATATAATTTATCTATTTTTTTCTGTTTATTGTAGTCATCCACTCCTAGAATAGGAAGGGAATTTTACCTGTTTTGGTCGCTCTTCCATCCCAATGTCTAAAGTAGTGGCAAGTACATAGTAGGTGTTCAAGAAATATTTGTTCAGTGAATGAATGAATAATAGCAGAAATATGTCAGCTCCCTAAATGTCTACTAGTAGTAGACCAAATAAGTATATTATAACAGAATACCAAACAACAATCAACATGAGTAAACTACATTCATCAGCATGAGTTAATCTTATAAACATAGTATTGATGATACAAGCAAGTGACCATAGAAAATATGGAGTATGATTCCATTCATAAAAGTTCAAAAACAGGCATACATATCTAGGGGTAAAAGTTTAAACAGAGGCGGGGGAATGAAAATCAGGATAACGCTTACCTCTGGGAGGGAGGTGGTAGGGAGAGGGTACAAGGGGCAAGCAATTGGGGAAAGACACAAAGGGGCTTCTTGTGTCCTGGTAGTGCCCTATTTCCTAACCTAAGTCCTGGTTCCATGAGTGTTCTCATTGTGATCATACTGGAAACTGTACATATGCATTTCATGCACTCTTCCATTGTGTGACATATTTCACAGTTTAAGGAAAGGAGAGAACCAGAGGAGGATGTCTGAGCAGTGTTGAGTTCTCAGTTCCATTGATGAGCTTCTTGTGAATTCAGAGCGATAGCAGAGCTGTGTGATTGCCTCTAGCAGCACCTAGATACCTGAGGGGACATCTGGAGAAGGCAGAGTTCTATTCATCTGTCACTGGAGTTTTGCCAGGTGGGAGATATGAAGGTAAAAGGAGCAAGGAAATCTAGGGTATTGGCAAGGGAATAATCGGAAACTTGTTCTACGGAAACAAAGTTAAAAGGGGAGGCAAGTGAAGTCAGGAGGGAGAAAGCTGAAATTCTGGTAAGACGTGGTTTGGGCAGGGAGTCAGAGATCTAGAGGACCTGGTGCAATCAAGGAACTGGACTCCAAGGGAGCAAAAAGCTGTAAGCCAGTGCAATCGTTGTGATGGGTGTCTTGAAGGGGGTACATTTGAGGCAAGACAATTTCTGGGTGCTACAGGAACAGTGAGTGGCTGAATTATCATGGATATATGTGTTTTAGTTTTCATAAGCTACAGAAATCCCTCCACCCTAAAGCCAATCCAAATAAAGCAACACTCAAAGTACTATCAGCATCCTGCTGTGCAGATGCACCTTGAGGCACTCTCCCCAGCGTGTGGAAGGTGGACAGTAAGAGTGCTTGTGACTAAAGGATTGTTGGCTCCTCCCTTTTCTCTGATGCAAGCACTTCTGGCTTTATCTGCAGTTCGTGTCCAGTTGCAAACACTTCTTATCACTGTGAGCACGACTATCCTGGCCTAAGCCACCATCATCCTTCACCCAATGATCGCAATAGCCTTTTAACTGCTTCCCTGTGCCCGCTATGGACTCTTCTTCATCTTCATGGCAACGATGGCAATGCTATATTCATTGGCAGCGATGAATCATCCTGGTTCTCCTCATAATAATAGATATAGCAAAAAGGAGGGGGAAAACCAAAACTTGTGGACAACATCTGAACAAAAAGAGATTACAGGGTAGTCACAGAAGCCCCTAATTATATTGGAGATTGTGAATTACTTTAAAATTTACATACAGTAAAATTCACTCTTTTGGGGTACAGTTACTTTAAGTCTTGGCAGATGCATAGAGTCATGCGACCACCACCACAAATCAAGATATAGATACACTTTCATGGACCTTAAAGTTTTCCCCATGCTGTAGTCAACCCTCCCCGACTCCCCACCCTCAACTCCTGGGGCCCACTGAGCTGTTCTCCATCTCTACAGTTTTGCCTTTTCCAGAATGTCATATAAATGTCACATAAATAGAATCAGACACTTTGGATTCTTTTGAGTCTGGCTTCTTTCACTTAACTAATTGAGAATCATCCATGTTGTTGCTGAGTAGTATTCCAATGTATGGATGTACCACAGTCTGTCCTTTCACTCACTGAAGGACTTTCGGGTTGTTTCCAGTTTGTTTCAGGCACTGACAGAATATGAGATACAACTCAGTAGCAATATAGATTTGGACTTGATTAATCAACCTGACTAACTGATATATACAGAATATTCATTCTTTTCAAGGGCATATGGAATGTTTACCAAAATAGAACATATTCTGGGCCATAAAGAATATATGAGCAGGTTTCAGAAAATATAAATCATTCAGAGGATGTCCTCTGCCTGATGTATAATTGAATTGGAACTCAATAACAGGAAGACAACTAGAAAATCCCCTCATATTCAGAAACTAGGCAACACACTTCGAAATAACACATGGGCAAAAAGAGAAATTGAAGTAGAGATTAAAAACTATCTCGAGCTAAAATGATAATGATAATTTAAAACTTGTAAGAGACAGTAAAGCAGTGCTTACAAAGAAATTTATAGCTTTAAATGCATATAGTAAAGAAGGTGGAAAACCAATGAGCCTAAGTTTTAAGAGACTTAAAAAAAAAAAGGACAATAAATATCCCCCCGAAATGGAAATAATAAAACTCAGGGCAGGGGGCCAGCCCCGTGGCATAGTGGTTAAGTTCAGTGCACTCTGCTTCCATGGCCCAGGTTCGTGGGTTTTGCACATTTACATCCGGGTGCAGACCTACACCACTCACCAGCCATGCTGTGGTCGAGACCTACATATAAAGTGGAGGAAGATTGGCACAGATGTTAGCTCAGGGCTAATCTTCCTTAGCAATAAATAAATAAATAAATAAGTAAAAAAAACCCCACAAAACTGAAGGCAGAGATCAATGAAATAGAAGGTACAATAGAGAAAACTCAAAAGAGTTGAAAGCTGCTTCTTTGAAAAAAAATTATAAAATTGACAAAACCCTAGCAAGACTGATCAAGAGAGAGAAAACACAAAGATTCCCAATATCAGGATGAAATTTGGGACATCACTACAGATTCTACAGCCATCTGAGAGATAATATGAAAACCTATGAACAACTTGTTAGTAAATCTGAAAATTTAGACAAAATGGAAAAATATTTTAAAACCACAATTTACCAAAAGTGATATAGGAAGAAGTAGATAATCTGCATGGTCCTACATCTATTAAAGAAAATGGACCTATAATTTAAAGCCTTCCCACAGTAAAAATCAATGTGCAGATGGTTATTAACAGTCTCACTGAAAATAAATCAAGCACCAATTTATGATGTGTGTACTATCAACTATGTATGTTTTACCCTAAAAAGTTATAAATGTTCACTTAATATTTATAATAATATAGGGAGTGCTGGGTAGGGGTATAGGTGAAACAAAATTGGCCATGTATTGATAATTGTTGAAGTTGGACCATTGGGCCTATTATATCTTCTTAACTCCTACTGTGTTAATGCTTGAAATTTTCCATAATCAAATGCTTTTGTAAAAAAAAAAAGTTAGACATAACATTACTCTGCAAAACCGTCCACCAGCTTTGCAGCTCCCTCTGAGTCAAAGCCACAATGGGCCAAAGGCCAGCCAGGCTCCTCCCATTCTGGTGACCCTGGAACCTCCTGGAATCTCACTCTCTACCACACTCTTGCTCACTTTTACATCACTCTGGCCTCTACGTTGTTGCCTACACATGCACAAGGCATACTCCCATCTCAGGGCCTTTGCACTTGCTGTTCCCTTTGCCTCAAATGTTCATTCTTCAGATTCAGCATGGTTTGCCTGAGTCAGATCTTGGCTCAGATGTCACCCTTTCAGCAAAGACTTCTTTGACTACCCAAAATAAAATAATTAACTCCACAAATTGCATTCCCTATCCCCTGTCCCTGCCATGCTTTTCTCCAGAGCATCCACATCATCTGACACATGAAGTATTTTCTTGTGCTTTTATTTACTGCCTGCTTCCCACAAGAATGCAACGTCAACCAGACAGGGACATCCGCACCTGTATCCCAGCATCCAGAATGGCACCAGGCACTTAGTAGGTGCTCAGTAAACATGCACTGAATGAATGAATAAGAAAGGTCCTCAGCGTCTTCAAGAGGTTGCAGGTGGGACACCTCCTCATTCCTCCACGCAGCCCTCCACCCTGTGGGCTTCCCCGCCCCAGAGCTGTTCCACATTCACAGTCTGTGCTGCCTGCAAGGGTCACTTCTGACCCCCAAGGGTTGTCAACAGAGAACAAGGACGTCCCTTCAGAGAGACAAGGAGGTTCCACTAGAAGCCAGAAATCCTGGATCCTCCTCTTAGTGATTTTGGAGAAATGGGGACTATGGAGTCTCTCAAGATGGTTTTTGACCCTTGCTCTGCCACTTACCAGCTCTGAGATCCTGCAGGGTCACTTCATTTCCCTGACCGTCATCTGTCCAATGGGAACAAAACCACCACCAACCTTACAGGGTGGTTCTGATGGTTAAAGGGAATAACCAAAAGGACCAGGATTTGCCTACGGAAGCGCTTTCACTGTCGGATGCCGCTGATAAAAATTTTGGCAGCTCTCGGGGAGTCCCCAACGGGTTTCTTACATGAAGTGGCCACATCACCTTTTGGGTTCCGTGTTGCCTTATTCTTTCTAAAATGAAAGCCTGGCCTGCTGTCTCCCTTCGCCCTCCCTCTTCACCCCCAACCCCCGACCCCCGACCCCGCCCTGCGCCCTGTGCCCTGCGCCCCGGCCTCTCGCTCTACCTCTCCTTGCACCTTCGTCCCGCCTTTCCCCTCTCCACGCGCCCGGCCCGCACCCTCCCTCACCCCGCGCCCTCCACTCTCTCCCTCACCGCACCTTCCTCCCCCGGTGCCCGCCCCGCACCCTCGCCCCGCGCCCGCCCGCTCCCTGCGCTCTCGCGCCCGCCCGCTCCGTGCCCGCTCCGTGCTCGCTCCGCGCTCGCTCGCGCTCCCCGGCGCCGGCTGCGCAGGGAGCTGCTCTGCCCGCAGCTGGCGCAGCGCGGGGGCGGCCGCGGGTGGGCGGGGGCGGCGGCGGCGGCCCGGGCGCCGAGCATGAGCCGCCGCCGGCGCCGGCCGCGCGCTGCTCGGGGCCCGACTGCGGCGCGAGGGCTGCGCGGGAGCTACGCTGGCCCGGACCGAGGTAGGCAGCAGCCGCCGATCCTCAGTCCCTCGGTCCCTCCCTCGCTCCTGCGAGCCGTCCCCTCCGGTCGCCGGCGCGGGCAGGGCGGGGCGTGCGCCGGCCCGGGGTCTCGCCCGGCGCGGCCGTCGTGGGGCCGGAGGCGGGCTCCCGGCGCGGGTCGGGGGACGCGCTTGGAGGGCAAGTGGGAGCCCAGCGCGGAGTTGCGGAGAACTCCGCCCCGGGCTGGACAGCGCCAGGAGCCCCTAGTCTCCTGCCCCTGCAGGGCACCGGCCGGTCTCAGCCAGGGCGTGGCGGGAGCGCACTCAGTAGGCGGGCGCGGGCACCGGCTGGCAGGTCCGCTGCCCCGGGCCTGGCTTGGGGGAGGGGGCCGGGAATTCTGAGGAGCTGGGGCTGCGCAGTTGGAAGTTTCCATTTGCTTGTCTGCATTCTGGGCCCCGTGGTGGCATCTCATGCCCTTGCTGTTTGGAGAGGAACTGGGCCGTGAGCTCAGCATTTGAGGGGAAATGGCCAGGGCCAGGGCCACATGCCTCCTCTGCAACATGGGCAAGGGTCATTTGAAGGACCGTGCTCTCTTTGCCCCAGGCCCTTCCAGCAAGGCCTGGGGCTGGTGCAGCTGGTTCTGGCCTGGTGTGTGAGTGGAGGGGGCTCCTCCTGCCTAGGGAGGGGCACGCAGCAGGCCCTTGCCCCCTGCATCCCTGGCTGTTTCGAGTGCTGGAACTGGTGGATATTTACAGGGGGCTGCCTGCCTTTTGGGAGCTGCCTGGGGGCTGAGATGTGTGGTGACTGGGGTACCCTCTTTCTCTGCTTAGAGCTGTGAGCCCCATCTGGTTCACCCTCCCCACCTCTGTCATTCTTCTCCCACCCTCTGGAGCAAGAGAAGGGCCCAGATGGCCACCTGGCCCAGGAGCCCAGGATGTAGAGTCAGGTTGGCATGCAGGGAAACCTCACAAAGGCAGTGGTCTATTCTGCCCCTCAGGGGTCTCCCACCTCCCTCTGGCCACAGTCTTGCCCGTCCCAGCCTAGTCTGGGTCTAGGCCCTTCCCTACCCAGACAGGAGGCCCAGAGGGCAAAGCAGCAGCTCCTGTTGTGAGAAGAGAACCAGGGAGTCGGAAGACAGCAGGTCTTGACTTCTGAACCATAGGCAGGCTGCAGGCCCCTCGGAGACTCAGTTTCCCCATCTGTAGAATGACACCATGATTTTAGTGACTTCTGAGGGCACTTCCCTCCCTGACATCCAGGGACACTTTGCATTGGAACCTCAGGACCCCAGACCAGAATAGGAGGAGGGGCTCCAGAGTGGGAAGAAGTGGAGGACTCGGCTCGGGGCACGTGAGTGGGTTCTCTGCCCATCTGGCCTTTCTTTATTCTTGTGGACATGGGTCACATGACCCAGCAGCCCTCTGGGCTGTCATGGGCCTGGGTAGGGGATGGCAGCTGAGCCAGCAGGCCCTGCCCCTGGGAAGGGAGTGAACAGTGGAGACCTGCAGGCTGACATCCTCCCAGGGCAGCTGTGGACGCTTGTACATGGATCCTTGGTTTGGGAGCACAAGCAGGTGCCCCAGGTATGCCATGGGGGCCTGAAAGCCAGCCAGCAAGTTTGTTTTTCCCTGGGAAACATCCTCGAACTGCCAGCCTGATGGCTCCCGTCCACCTGGCAAATCGTGGAAATGGAACAGTTCACACAGAGCAGAGGGGTTTTTTGGTGTAACTTAGCAACCGCAGGCAGAGGAGGAGGAGGGAGAAATACTGGCACCATCAGCATTTGTGTTGGGCAGGCCTGAGCAAGCCAGGGGCTAGTGGGCTCAGGCTGAGGTGGGGGCGGAACCCCAGCACAAGTGGCCCCCCCCACCCCCCCCCCCGCCTCCGGGCAGTGGGAGGGGCCTGGGCCCACCTCCACCTGGCCAGGTGAGGATCAGACCCACTAGTTCCTCTCCTTGGTCCTCCAGAGAGCAGTTGGAGGCTGGGATGCTCAGGTGTGGCCTGGGAGCCCCTGAGCACACCCATCTCTTCAACTGTAGAATAACGGGCCGATGGACAGGATTGGAATAGCTTTGGTTGATCTTAGGTTTTTAGCCACAGAACCCTGTTCTCAAGCTACATGTTTCACAAAAGCCAAATCTGTCAAACAGGCCAAGTGAAGGTACAAGGCTAGGAGCAGGGGCCACTGCGCTCGGAGTTGGGGTACTGGGGCCGGCTGGTGTAGGATGTGCATCTCTGCATGACCCCACCCCAGAAGAGGGCCCCCTGGGATCTCCAGAGGGGCTGCTGGGAGTGGGTCCCAGGATCATGGTGGGCGAGAAGGACAGAGATGCAGATCACGGCCTGTCCAGGTGGCCGTGACTCAGTGTGGCTCCCAGTCCTGGCCCGTCCCTCCTGCTGCCCCCTGCTGGGTCTCCTCCTCCCCCCACCCCGCTGTCTCTCTTGAGGCCATCTGCTTCAGCTCTGGTCCGCTCTGGCTGTTTTTCTCTTAAAGCTTCCAAATGCTGAGCAGAAATCTGCCTCCTGTAACTCCCACCCGCTCCAGGCTGCCTCTCCGTTCCTTTGCCCTCGCCTGCCCACCTCCCTCCTGCGGATGAGTGTTTACTTAGCAACATCTTCCCGGCAGAATCTGAAGAGAGAGGCAGGGAGGAAGGGAGGGATGCCCATCATCACGGGTTGCTGAAGTGGCAGGGAAGCTGCCAGGCCTGTGGTCGTGGGGGGGAAGGGCCTGTGACAGCCACTAGTCACCTGTCAGGGCCCCTGACCCATGGGGCTCTGGGGAGGACACTCTGCCCTCTTTTCAGAGTGCATGCCCCTCACCTCTTTCTGGGCACATAGCCTGGTGCTGTGGGTGTGTGTCAGAGAGTTGACATGAGGATGCCCGGGCCTGGCACAGAGTGGGCTGGCCACTATGGATCCATTCAAATTGTCCCTGTACTGGGGACACCGGGTCCCAGCCACCCTGAAGCAGGGCTTGGGAGGCTCCGCAGACGTCAGCCTGGCAGTGGTGTGGCGGGAACCACAGTAGGGAAAGCTGGAAAACCCTGCTGCATCCTGGCCTGCTCAGATTGTGTGAGTGGGGAGGGACAGGAGGCATGGAGGAGCGGGGCTCCCCAGGGCGGGTAGGGCTGTGGGAATTTGCCTCCTGCCAGACGGGCCTCAGGCCCTGTCAAGAGAGGCTTGTGAGAGGTGTCTGGCCAAGAGTATGAAAGTGTTAGGATCCACACGGAGGCCGGCAGGGGCCAGGGCGGGGCGAGGGTGTGAGTGCTGCCTGTCCTTGTCCCTGCCTGAGGGTCGACAGTCAGATGGCTTCAGGTGTCTGAATGCCCCCAGCTGCAAAAGCATTTCCTAAGAACCACAGAGGTGCTTTTGAGCATGATTCGGGGCAACACCCAGTGGTCCTGCCCTGGGAAGCTTCTCCCCACCTCACTTAATTGAAGGAAAGCTCCTGAGGGTCAGTGCAGTGATGCCAGGACGTGGACACAGCACAGGAGAAAAGAGCCTCTCAGCCTCCTCGCCACCATGAGCACCTACACTGGACCGGAGACAGGCTGCGGGCCTGTGCTGCTCAGGGTGGCAGCAGGAGCTCGGAGCCTGCTGTGTCCCTTCTGAACGGGCTGTGGGCTTCTCTGTGTGCCTGGTGAGTTTAGGGAGGAGAGGCCTGAGGCTCTGCCTGGTGTTCTTCAGAGGCTCTTCAGAGGAGAGCACCCCATTTCACACACGTGGTGAGCACCCAGAGCAGGGAGCCAGCCCCAGGGGCACGGAGCTGGCATGCAGGGAGCTCTTAGTTCCATTTGTCCAGTTCCTGCGTCACCTCCCCACAGGTGAGGTCTTGCAGCCCGAGCTGACAGGCAATGGCCGCAGAGGTGAAGCTGCTTGAATACAACTTCTCCCAGCTTCAACGCCACAAACCTTTCCCAGCTGGCTCCCCCTCCGGCTGTTTTCCACCCTCTCCTCCCCTGTGCAGGCTGACTTTGAAGCTGTGTTCTCTGCTTGCTCACTCCACATCCTCACTTCCCACTCTCTCGCAGCCCACTCCAATCTGGCACGCCCCCTTACTCCAGCAAACAGGCTTCAGAGGCCCAAGGACATCTCTGGCCCAACAGGCGTTCACTGCCTCTGCTCCCGGGCATTCATCCCCTGGGCTCTGCAAGCCTGTCCCTGGGCCTCCATGTCCTCTGGCCTTCCTGCAGACCTTCCTGCTGGCTCCTTTCCTGGGGCACTAGTGTCCCTGTTTCTCAGGACCTGGACCCAAAGCCTGTCCTCCCCAAACATGGCTTCCATTCCGTCCTCGGTGCTGGTCCCGTCCCAACTCATATCAGCCCAGCCTGTCCTCTGGGTTCTGGCAGCATTTGAGCCTGTGTGTGCTGGATTTCTCCCAGGTGACCACAGGCAGCCTGTCCATGTCATCGTGCCCGGAACCTTGCCTGCCCCAGGCTCCCCATCTGAGCAGTGGGACAGCCAGGGTCGTGCCTCTGCCAGGTCGGCCCTCGCACTGATGGAGTTGTCAGTCAGTCTGGTCCACCCACCCTAGACCTCTCTCCCACCCGCTCCACCTCTCCCTGCCGCAGGTCCAGCTGCCCTCCCCTAGCCTGGACAACTGCAGTGGTCTCTTCTCCTGCGATCCCTTCCCCACACCACAGCCAGGGGACCTTTTTAACCTTCTCTTTGTAAAAATGCCTGGAGACTCCTCCCCTGCAGGATTCCCTCTCCCCACCTGGTCAGCTCCCAGCCTTCCGTGGGGGTGCTTTCCTGCACAGGCGTGCTGTGCCGGGCGCCCTGGGCCTCTGCAGCATGCTGACCCTGTGGAACTGTCTGTGATCCTTTGGAGCTGAGTCTGCACTTAGGCTGTTGGCCCCAATTGGACCCCCTGCTCTGAGATGGTGGCTGTGCTGGTGGACTCAGCACGCGTTCGTGAGATGTGTGTGAAAGTCTGTGAGCTGCTGTGTGTGGCAGGGCAGAGAGGTGCAGATCTGTGTTGGAGAACGTGTGCGGGGGGCACCTGGCCTGGGCCACGCTGCTGTCCCCCTTTAGGGAGAGGAGAGGGGAGCAGACTCACAAGCTCTGGGACAGCAAGGGGGGGGTCTCTGGGGACCTGGACCTGTTCAGGGAGGAGGAGTGGGGTGGGGCTGGGAGGCCAGGCCTCTGCCTGTTGTCACCACCACTTCCGTTTCTCCAAGTGTCACCCTCAGACTCTACCTTGAAGAGAGAGTTCTCCCTGGATCCGGTTGCCATGGCAATGCTGTTAACAAAGAGTAGCTTCCATGGAGGAGGCTGGCTCACCCAGAAGCTGAAGGGGCTGAGAGAAGGTGTACATTCTGATGGGTTTATTAGCGGAGACTGATTCCACCCCCACCAAGGCTGCTCCAATCCCATGGGCCCTTCCCCCGACCCACTCTGCCTGTGGGGCTCTCTGGGCCTCTGGTACCCAGACCCTCCCAATGTGAATGTCAAAAGCCTGGATTCCATCTGGGTGTGGCCTGGATCCCAGCTACAGCTGGGTCACCAGGACAGGTCCAGAGAGGCCTCAGACTTGGGGTGTGGGGGGATGTGCCCAGCCCTGGCACCAGGCACTTCCCAGAGTGAGGAGACCCATTTTGTCGCTGTAGAAACCCAGGCTCACAAGCCCAGACTTCTGCCTGGGACTCCCCTGAAGACTGGTTTTGTGCCCAAGCCCTTTCTGGCTGTGAACTCTGAACCAGCCCTCCCTGGGTTCCTCCTCTGAGGTCTTGACTAAATGAGGGAGTAACATGCAGCACTGGGTGACAGCCTGGAGCTCGGCAGCCCTAGCCATGCTGACTGGGAGGGTTGGCTCTGGTTGCAGGGACCCGGGTTTCTGCCCTCAGAGCTGGGAGAGGGAAGAAGGGCAGGAAGCTGGGCACATGGACCAGCTGGGGATTAGGGTTGGATGAGGTTGGATGCTCACACAGAAGGAGCTCGCAGAGTTCTTTGGGGAGCCTCCACAGCTTTCATGAGTTAATCACTCAGAGTTGGCAGGAGACTGCTGTCGATTATTCATTTTATTATTGTTATTAGTAGTGGGTGGCCCCTGCTGGGCAGATGAGGCCAGGAGTAGGAGACATCAAGGCTGCCCTTGGGAGAGGGAGAGCCCATGTCCTGTCCACACTGCCCATCGCAGGCCAGGGCCCGTCCCTCTCAGCCCACCATGGGAAGGGGCCTCCCATGCCATGCGCCCTCCCTTCTCTGGCCTGGGAGCCCAGCTCACCCCCACTAAGGGGAGCGTGTCTGACTGCATCTCTGTGAGTGCTCGCTGCTGTGAGTGACTTGTGAGCACCTGGGCTCTGGGTCCCTCATGGCTGGGTCAGCAAACGAGGGTTCTCAAGGACATGGGAGGGAGGGTTGACAGTGAGCAGGCCTGGCCAGGGGCTGAGCTGTTGTTCCTCTGGGAAAGGCCAGAGCAACCAGAACCCCTTCCAAGAGTAAGCGGCCCACATGGGCGGGGCCTGGGCGGGAGCCGCCCACAACCTGTGCGTTACCCCGGACCACGCCCCCGACGCCAGAGCCGCTAAGCAGCTCAGGGCGCAGGCAGAGCCCTGGGAACGCTCCTGGAAACTGCCTGCAGACTGGCCGTAGAAACACCTGAAGAGCTATCACAGAAACACTGTGACTCAGATCATGTCTTCTCTCTACAGTGCAGTTCTGACAGAAATTAATAACAAAACATAACTCTAAAAAGTCTAATATTTGGAAAATTTAAAACACGTATAAATATTTAGTGGATCAAAGAAGAAATCATAGTAGAAAAATGATAATGGAATTAAATGATAAACATATAATGAAGGATACTTGTGGGACACCATCGTAGTGGCACTGCAAATGTGTCACCAGCTGACCCTGTCTGGAGAGCCGACGTTCTTTGAGAAGCCATGTCCAGGTGCCTCCTCCTTGGCCCTGGAAATGGGAAAAGGGCCAGGAAGTGGGTGCCTTGGACGAGTTAGAGGCAGAGGCCAGGCTTGCCCTGAATTGCAGGGGTGCCTGAGGGCGGTATGGAGTCCCCTGGCTTCTCCTTGCAGGATCAGACCAGGCCGGGTCTGAAGGAGTTGCCCTGCTCATGATCTTGCAGAGCCCAGGGGCTTTAAGGAATGTTCTCTGGGCAAGGTGGCCACCAGGGTGTGGCTCCAAGTCAGAGCCATTCACAGCCCTGGAGGGGAGGATGCCAGGCATGTCCAGAGGTTGGGCTGAGACTTTGAAGAGCTATTGTTATGTGAGGTGACTGGGGCACTGTTAGAGGAAGAAAAGGGAGGGGATTTCCACTGAAGGACCAATGTGAGGGAAGGGCCGAGCTGGCAGAGTGGAGAGAGGAAAGAACGGCAGGCAGTGCAGTGGAGGCCAGAGCCCTCAGACCCCCGTCCGTGCTCAGGACCTTGTTTTGCTGGGTGTGTGCATGGCCCTTGTGTGTGTGTGTGTGTGTGTGTGTGTGTACATTCACACGCCAGCTTCAGGGAGGGGTCCCTGACCAGCCTTCTGTCCCAAGGACTCTGCTGTGCATTTCACTAATACGTGACTTCATTTAATGCTCCAAACATTTTTTTTAAAGATTGGCACCTGAGCTAACATCTGTTGTCAATCTTTTTTTTTCCTCTTTCTTTATTCTTCTTCTTCCCAAAGCTCCCCAGTACGTAGTTGTACATTCTACTTGTGAGTGTCTCTGGTTGTGCTATGTGGGACGCTGCCTCAGCATGGCCTGATGAGCCGTGCCATGTCCGTGCCCAGGATCTGAGTGGAGTGTGTGAACTTAACCACTTGGCCATGGACTGGCCCCCCCAACTTTTTTTTAATGCTGGCATCATTATACCAGTCTTGCTGATGAGCCTTATGGGTCCGGAGAGGGGGCAGAGGCAGAATTTGAACCCAGGTCTCTCCTCTGTGTGAAGGGGCACTTTGGAGAATGGGTGACATGTTTCTTTGGTGTCTTCCTTCATCCTCATGTGCCCTTCCTGCTGCCCCCTCCCTGTGTCTGGGCCCTGAGCTGGCACTCGCTCCTTTTCCTGCCTTTGACTGTGACTTCCCCCTGTCCCCAGTGCTTCCCTGAACTCACTCTGGCACCTCAGGTCTCAGCTTGGACAGGTGTCCTGGCAGGAAGCTTCTCCACCTTCTGGGGCTGTTGGGATACCCTTCCTCTGGGCTGTAGAGCACCAGGGACTTGTGATGGCAGGAACTAGTGTGTCCTGTGTGCCAGGTGCTCTTCTAAGCACTTTGCCTGCACCCACTCATCTCATCTACTTCTTTGAAGGGATGGCTTAGGTCAGATTCCCCAGATGCAGAGCCTGAGACAGGGATTCTGATGCAGGGGGTGTAGAGGGTGTGCTCTCAAGAGTCAACTGTGAGGGGGTGAGCAAGCAGGGTATGGAAGGGGAGGAGGCTGGACAGGGGGCACTTTCAGGCCAAGTCTCACCTCAGCCTGGCCAGTGGGAACTCTGGAGTGTAGACTACTTGTCTTGCTGTGAGGCAGCGAGTTGGGCTCTGGCCCCCTGTGCTGGTCAGCTGTTAGTTGCTGGCCCTTTCAGTCCTCTGGAGAAGGTTTCAGGTGTGAATGACACACATGCTCCAGGCCGGTGGGGGGTGCCTAGAAATCTGGGTGGGCCCCAGCAGCATGGCCCCAAGTGCCAGTGTTACCAGTGCCGCCTGCCTTCCCAGCGGCCCCTCAGCTAGTCCGTCAGGGGCTGGGACGCAACCTCAGGTTCGGCCTGCTTCCGCGGTGGTGGCCTGTGGCCTGGCTCACATAGCACTGGCCTCCTTGCCGTGATGTCTCATCTTCCCAATGTGCATCTGCATGTGTCCAGGTCTTCTGGTCTGTGCTGTTCGCTGCTGGGCACCAGGACTGAGTGCTCTGCTGGCACACCGAGGGCCTCTGTCAGTTTGTCCAGAGGACTGACTGACAGTCACAGTTGTCCGCTCTGGGCTCAATGGCAGGAGGCGGGGTATGCCAGGGATGGGAGAGGGAGAGCCCACCAGACTTGAGAGAGGGTCCCAGCCCTGGGTCAGCAAGGGTGGTGTAGGGTGAGGAGCCCTGGCCTGCACTCCAGCCCCAGCCACTGTCTCATCATCCACCCCCAGTTGTCCTGCCCAGGCCTGGTCAGCTCCCTGGAGTCCCCACACAGGCATGGCCCACAGCAAGGGGGCCTATGAGCTTTTCCTGGCTTCTTGCAGCCTGGCTCAGGGGTGACAGCATACATTTCTGGCCTGGAGAGACCACCAGGTGTGGAGAGGCTGAGCCGAATGGGCGGACAGTGAGAGTCAGCGTGGGTGTGGCTGGCACAGAGATGGGCTGTGGGCCTGGCCCAGGAGAGTACCTGGTCCAGCAGCCCTGCTGGCTCAGTAGCCCACCCACACCTGTCAGCCCCTCTGGGGCTCCCTGCCATCTGCACACTTGGCCTGCCCAAACCAAGCTGCTCTTCTTCTTTCTAACCCCACGCCACTCCTTATCATGCTCTCCTTGCCTCCCCCTCGCACACTTTGAACTTTTCTTCCTCTGTGCTCCAAATGGTCCTCCTATCTCCCAGGAATGGTCCATGAGGGCCCTAAACCCCCTCAGGAGCTTCCCGCCTTGGTGGGGACAGTTACAGGGGTCTCTCCAGGGCCTTGGACATCACTGAGGTGCAGCGTGATGAGTTTATAAACCGCAGTGGGGACCAGTTCTGTTCTCCAACTGGATTTACTTTTTTAAAGATGTTATTTTTTTCCTTTTTCTCCCTAAAGCCCCCCAGTGCATAGTTGTATATTCTTCATTGTGGGTCCTTCTAGTTGTGGCATGTGGGACGCTGCCTCAGTGTGGTTTGATGAGCAGTGCCTTGTCCGCGTCCAGGATTCGAACCAACGAAAGACTGGGCCTCCTGCAGCGGAGTGCGTGAACTTAACCACTCGGCTACAGGGCCAGCCCCTGGATTTACTCTTTTAGATACAAAATTATAAGTCAGTCCATTTGCACAGTCCTCTCTGGACCTGTACAAGTCTGCAGGGCTGTGGTAAAATGTGTCTCCATCAGTGCCTCAGCCACCGGGCCCCCTGGAGCACCCTTGGGTGGAAGGCCCTCCCCGCAGCACCCGGCCCCTGGCCTGAGAGGACAGGGCGCCTGTCACTGTGGTGGGAGGGGCCTGGCATGAGAGCAGCCTGATAGTGAGTGGACGTGGCTGGCCAGGCTCCAAAGTGCTTCCTGGGATGCCGGGAAGGATCACTCCAGTTTTCATGGATCAGCAGCGTTTTCCATGGAAAGTTCTGGGGGAACTGGCATGTGATGCTGCCCTACACCCCGAGGTTCTAGATGCTGGAGGACCAGGGGTCCCCTCTAAGGACAGGAGCTAGGGCTGGGAGGATGGAGACTGATCCATTGGAAGTTCCAGAAAAGGTCACTCCTTTTTTACTCAAGGTCACATGGCTAAGAGGTTTCAGAGTCAGAACTGGAGTCCAAGCCCCCCTGCCTCTCAAACACAACGTATAATGAGGTCAAGGCGGGGGCGTGAGCCCCCTCCCACTGAAGGACCTGTGGCCCTGTGAGGTGGAGGAAGAGCGAGTCTGCGGAGGGCGATGGCCTGTTAGCCTAACCTGCCCATCCGCACTTCCTCTGGCCACCTTCTCCTGACTAGGCTCAGCTCAGACCCGCCTCTGTGACCTGACCCCAGCACTGTGTGGCCCTGGTCTTGCCCCAGGAAATGCACTCTGCACCTCTGGTATCAGACATAGTGTGGAAAGTGGCTTTGTGGGCTGTCCGCTTGTGGAGCTGAGGGCAGTGGGCACCAGGTTGGCCATGAGGACGAGGGTGGGGCAGGCGCAGGGAGAGCCATGCCTGATTCCTGACCCTGCTTCTCCCCCTGCCTCACCAGGAAGGTGTCCTCACCCTGCCCCTGCCTCACCTCAGGCCTCCTAACAGGGCAGGCTCGTTTGGCAGTGCCAGCAGTGGGCGTCCCCACCCGTGAATCCCCCACCTCAGTGTTAGACACCCCTAGACTCACCTCCCAGATGATGCTGAGTTGAATTAAACTGAACCACGCCTCAGTTTCCCCATCTTTCAGTGGTGGGTTGACTAGAGCAGGGTTTCCAGAGCCCTGGGTCTCTGGGTGGCCAGAGGCAGGCAAGGCCTCTCTGAGAGTGCTCCCATGCATGCCCACCGACTTGCCCTGTCTCACCCCTAGCAGCTCTGAGCTCACCTGTGGTGTGCGGCTTTCATCGAGAGTCAGAAATGTTCTCCCACTATAAGCTCCAGAAACCTCTGAGCCTCTGCAGCTCTGATGTTGGAGGCCCTCTTATCCTGGCCAGGCCCGCTGCCCTCTCATGAGGGACCTCTCTGCCCTCCCCAGGCTGCAGCCATGTGCCTTGGCCAGCAGTGCTGACTGCCTGGTCTGCCATGCCCTGGACGGTGGGAGGAGGGTGGCTGTGGCCCCATAAGTCTGTCAGTCCCAACTGGAGCACACCTTTTTCCAGGCCAGCAGGGATGGCCAGAGCCAGGCCCATGTGTCCTCCTATGGGAACCCAGTGAGGAGGAACCTGGGCTGCAATCAGACATTTTATTGCAGGGATAAAAATGATCAACATTGACTAATGCAACAGACACCAGGGCTGGCATTGGAGGATGGGAATGTGTATGCCCCAGGTCTCCTTCAGAATGGGGAGGACGCAGTGGACTCTGGAGCCTGTCATTGCTTAAGTGCTCTGTCACTTACTGCCAGGGCAAGAGAGGTGGGGAGGCCCAGGCAGAAGAATGTTGCCTCATAGGACACTGGTGCTGGACAGGCCTGCAGGCCAAATAGGACAGAAGTGGGGACTGAGGTGTGGAGGAGGGTGGGGGCCCAGGTGCCTGCGGCGTGAGGTGGATGTGGAGGGACACTTAGACACAAGTGGGTCCAAGGTGGGCATGGAAGTTGTCACCCGTGTATTGGCAAGGCTCCAAGGGGCTAAGAACCGTGCCTGAGCCCAGATGGCCAAGAAGTGTCCAGTTCAGGGTGTGGACCCAGATCTGCCCCTCCTCACTACATCACTGCGACCTCTGGACCACATGGGACCCACGTTCAGAGATGTCTGATCATCACCCCATTCCCTAAGGTGCGGGTGGAGAACCTGCATGCCAGGCCCCGTCCACTCTCTGGGACTAAAGACAAAATCCGAAAATAGATAGAAAATGAACGTAACAGGTAATTAGAAAGTGACTGGGGGAAGGAGGGAGGAGTGCTAGGGGCTTCTATTTAGCTGGAGGGACTTGGGCAGCCCCACTGGGCAGGCGGAGCTTGAGCCAGGCCCTGAAGGAGGGAAGGAGAAGGAAGCTGCGGGGGCATCTGGAGGCAGGGGGCTCCCCGCAGAGGGAAGAGCTAGTTCCATGCCCCAAGAAGGACACGTGCTGGTGTGCCCAGGAACTCCAAGAAAGCCAGGGGACATGGGCCAGGGCAGGCATCAACTGTGGGCCATTGATTATGTGTCACTTGGGGTGAGCCAGTGGACTTGTGACTTGACTGGGGTCTCATGCCACTGCCATGGTTCGTCCGTGTCCATGTGTGGATGGCTCTGACAGCAGGGCACCTGATCAACCACACCAGCTATGTTCTCAGTCTCAACCTGGACAGCACTGTGCCTCCTCCAGGAGAGAGCCTGTGGGGTCTGTTTGGAGGAACCAGCCGAGATTGATGGAATTGCACTGAGTTTGGGGTCTCCTGGGAAGCTGAGAGAGACATGACCTGTGTGTGGCCATGTGGGCGGGGACTCTGAAAGGGCCACTGTGGGTGACCTGCTGCACCTCACCTTCTTTTTCCCCCTCCTCCCTTTCGCTCTCCCCCAGCTCTTTCCCTGGGAATCCTGCTAACCTCCTCAGAGGAAAACCCTGCCCCCTCCTTAATTTACAAATCCCGGTGTTGTCTTTATTTTAATAGCATTCAAAAAGTAAAAAGGGTCCACGTGGAGCTTGGGTCTCCTCCCATCCCTGGCTGGCTCTCGGCTCCTCTCGGTGCCAGAGGCCCTGTTGTTACCTGTTTCCTGAGCATCCTCCTGACATTTCTGGTCCATACATGCGTGCAGTGTGTTATTCCTTGTTACGCACGTGGCAGCAACGTGTCATGGGCCATGGCCTTGCTTTGCTTCTCTCACTTCGCAGAGCACCTTGGATTCCCTATCTCTGTGTGCATAGAGTGGCCTAGCTGTCTTTAACACCTGCGTGGTCATCCACTGATGGATGTACCACAACTCATTCATCCAGGTGCTGAAAGGTGGCCATTCAGACTCTGTCCATTCCCCTTTTATGAGCAGTGCTGGAGCCAGCATCCTTGCACATGTATCATTTTGCACGTGTGAGCATATTTGTAGGATAGGTCCCTAGGAGGAGAATTGCAGGGTGAAATGGAGATGCATTTGTAATTTTGATAGATTTTGCCAAAATGTCCTCCACACCTATACTAATTTATACTCCTGTTGGTGACACACGTGAGCACCTGTTTCTCTTCCCCCTTGTCTTTGCCAATCTGATAGGTGAGAAATGATATCTCGTTGCAATTTTAGTTAGCATTTCTCTTAGTATGGATGACACTGAGTATCTTTTCATATGTATAAGATCCACATGTATTCTCTTTTTAGTGAACTGGTGTTTGAATTCTTAACACAGTATTTTTGTTAGATTGATGGTATTTTTCTTATTGATTCATAGCAGCTCTCTACACAGTAAGGAAACCGACACTTTGGAATATGAGTGGCAGATCTTTTCCCCAATTTATTGTGTTTTCATTTTGTTTGTTATTTTTTTTTTTTTAAAGATTTTATTTTTTCCTTTTTCTCCCCAAAGCCCCCCCGGTACATAGTTGTATATTCTTCGTTGTGGGTCCTTCTAGTTGTGGTATGTGGGACGCCGCCTCAGCGTGGTTTGATGAGCAGTGTCATGTCCGCGCCCAGGATTCGAACCAACGAAACACTGGGCCGCCTGCAGCGGAGCGCACGAACTTAACCACTTGGCCACGGGGCCAGCCCCTGTTTGTTATGATTTTTGCCATGAAGAATTTTAAAAATTTATGTAGCCGGAACCATAATTTTTTTTTTTTTTAAATAGTTATTCTTTTTTTTTTTTTAAGATTTTATTTTTTCCTTTTTCTCCCCAAAGCCCCCCAGTACATAGTTGTAGATTCTTCGTTGTGGGTCCTTCTAGTTGTGGCATGTGGGACGCTGCCTCAGCGTGGTTTGATGAGCAGTGCCATGTCCGTGCCCAGGATTCGAACCAACGAAACACTGGGCCGCCTGCAGCGGAGCGCACAGACTTAACCACTCGGCCACGGGGCCAGCCCCTGGAACCATAATTTTTTTTATGGTTTTGTAACATATATATTAGGTTCGAACTCTGTGAAATTACTGAAATTATAGAAAGTAGGCAAAAATGTTCCCTACCTGTAATTTCATGGGATTCAAACTAACAGAAAGGCCTGCTCTACTTTGAAACTATTAAATTCTCATGTGTTCGCCTGGGTTTATGGTTTCATTTTTCAATGTGAATATTTGATCCATCTGGTAGGACTCCAACTTAATTTTTTTCCAGATGGTCACCCATTTGTCCAACACCACTTATTAAATAATTACCTTTTCTTCACTAATTTGAACTATCACCGTTATCCTGTACTAAGCTGCCATTTTTGTTTGGGGTTATTTCTAGACTTTCTTGTTTGCTTCATTGCTCTGACTGTATATTCACGTGCTGATACCATGTTTCAAAATTTTTTTTTTTTTGAGGAAGATTAGCCCTGAGCTAACTTCTGCCAATCCTCCTCTTTTTGCTGAGAAAGACTGGCCCTGAGCTAACATCCGTGCTCATCTTCCTCTACTTTATATGTGGGACACCTACCACAGCATGACTTTGCCAAGCGGTGCCATGTCTGCACCTGGGATCCGAACTGGGGAACCCTGGGCCGCCAAAGCAGAACGTGTGAACTTAACTACTGCGCCACAGGGTCGGCCCCCATGTTTCAGATTTAACTTTTATTATGAAAACTTTCAAATGCACTGAAAGGCAGAGAGAATAGAATATGAACCTCCATATCCCCATTACCCAGATTCAACCGTTAAGATTTTGCCAGCCTGCTTCACGTACACATTTTTCTTTCTCCCTTCCTCCCTCCCTTCCTTCCTCTTTCTTTTCCTTTCCTCTTATTCTTTTCCTTTTTGAGAAGTATTTAAGTCAACTCCCTGCCCTTGATAATTTGCCCCAGTATACTCCAGTGTGGATCTCTAAAAAAACAAGGCCATTTTCTAACAAAACCATGTGGTCATTATCACACTTAACAAAATTAACAGCAATTCCTTGCCATCATCTAACACCCAGTACATATTTGATTTTCCTTAATTGTCTTGAAAATGCCTTTTTGCAGTTGGCTTGTAAAATTGGTAACCAAATTAAATCCATGTGTGGCATTTCGTTTTTATTTTTCTTTAGCCTCTTTAATCTAAAGCAGCACCCCCCCCCCCCACCTTTTTTAAAGCCATTGGCTTGTAGCAGAAACTTGGTGAGTTGTCTGTAGAATGTCCTATTTTCGAGACTTGTCTGCCTCCTCACAGTGTCATTCAACTACTTCCTACGCTCCTAGTATTTTCTCTAAACTGGAGTTTAGCTCAACGACTTCCTTTTACAGAGGTTGAGGTTGTTTTGGCAAGAATGCTTCATGGTGCTGCCCTGTACTTTGCAGGAGCCTATCGTGTCAGGTCTGGCTGCAGTGGGTGTGAACGTGGGGGCAATGGGCCCTCGTTCCCTGGCGTCCATTTGGGGTCCTTCTGATGTTTTCAACCATTGACCACTGTCTGAGTCAAGGATCACATCAAAGTACCTTTCTAATTGTTCCTTCTGAATGCATTTGTGGAATTCTTCCATAAAGAACATTTCTTCCTCAACCAGGGCTATTTGGTTTCCCCAAAATCATTTCATTAAATAAAGCAGGATAAGTGCTAAATTCTTTCCTTTGCCAACATGTGGTTCCAACTCATCCTTGCAATTTGCGCTGTCTCCATAACTCACCACCCTTGCCTGACCACACTCCTTTCATCACGTTGCCTTTACCATCTTTTTTCAGGCACATCCCTATGTTTACTGAAGTATTCCTCTGTCTGGTAGGACTTAGCATGCCTTGTTAACTGTGCTGCTAATTACTATGGTTGTCACTGAGGCTCACTGTTTCCTAGTTGTGATGTCCCACCTATGGGGGTGGTTGGGCCAACCTGGTTTTCCCATCATTTCTCATGTGTTGAGGGGTGACCTTACCGCAGGTGAGGTTTTCCCCCCAGGATGCTAGATCTTGTAGCAGAAATGCCTGCACATTTGGGAGGTTGATGAAGAGCATGCTTGGAGGGAGGCCCACCTGGGAGGTGGGGAGAAGTGCATCCCAGCCGCCTTGCCCTCTCTCCATCCATGGATATGAGCCATCTGTGCATTAGGAAAGGGTGGGAGGGGAAGCTGAAGAGTCCTAAAGGGCTCACCATGTCGAAACCAAAGAGGTGCCATTGCACGGTTGAGAACATTAGGGAACGACGGACAAGTGGCACCCTCATGACATGGCAGAGTTCCCAGCTGGAGGAGACGCTGGACCCAGAGCATTGGGGGTGGTGGGGCACACATAGGAGCTGGCTATTCACCCTGAAGGGCCTCAGGAGGTGAGGACGTGTGACGAAGAAGGGCTTCCGGAGCCGATCCAGTGCAGCCCTTCGGGGTCCAGACCTGGGCCTGCGGGAAGGCGGGGCCTGCGGGAAGGCGGGGCCAGCCCAGAAGATCCCTGGGCAGAGGACCCCAGCCCCGTGACCCACCACATCCGCGCTGACTTTTGGGGATCTGAGCTCTGCCCCTGTGTTGCTGTGCCTACCTTCAGGGTGTGATGAAGACCCTGCCGGTGGGTTGATGCCTGTATGGATCATGGGCAGTGGGTCTCTGACTCCATTGTCCAGAAGAACCCGCTAGGAGTCGAATCCACACCGTGGAGCCGTCCTGCCCATCTCTTGCCTAGAGGCCTCTCCAGCCCGGCCTTGCTCCAGCGCAGCTCCTGGCTCCAGGCGGGGGCGCCGACAGCGAGGGTTTGGTGGTGCATGGACCCAGGGTTCCAAGTGTTCAAGCGGCCGGCCTGCTCTTCCCTCCGCTCTCGCAGAGCGTGCTCCTAGGTGGTGCCCGCCCCAGGCTCCTGGCTGAAGTTTGTTGAATGGAGTGAGCTGGCAGAAGCTGCCTCCCCAGATGACAGGGCTGTAGCCACCGAGGCAGAGAACTGGCGGCCGCCTGGCCTGCTGCACATCCGATTCTACGCGGTGCTGGGACGTCTGAGGCGTGCGACTAGTGACAGGGGCTCTGCTCGGTTGGGGGCCAGAGTCTCCCTTGAGATGAAGTGTTGAGGATATGGTTGGCAATGACAAGGGCCCAGAAGCAGGAGGAAGCGGCTTCCGTGAAGCTCCCAGGATCAATGTCCCCGTGTGTGGCGCGGTGCGGGGCGAGGGCCCAGCAAGGCCAAGGCTGCCGTCGTTGCGGCTGGGGTGCTCCTCCCAGCGGTGCGGCCTTCACCTTGAGCCACCCGCTTCCTAGCCCTGCCCAGCCTGTCAGCTCGGGCTGACCCGAGGCTGCCTCTGCCCACGGTGCCTCCTTGCCCCTGCTTCTCAGGCCCTCACCCAGCTGTGCTTTTAGATTAGTGGTTTTCAAAGTGCAGTCCCAGGACCAGCAGCATCCTGGTCCTTAGCCTCTGGGACCTTATTATAAATGCAGATTCCCAGGCCATGTGGGGGATCTCCTGAATCAGAAACTCTGGGGGAGGGGCTGCAGTGTGTTTTAATAAGCTCTCCAGGGTACTCTGAAGCCTGCTAAGGTCTGAGAACCACTTTTCAAGACCAAACATCCCAGCCCAGGAGTTCAGGCCTGGACAAGACTAAGATCCCTCTTGGTCCTGGAGCCTTCCCAGACCGCAGCCCGTAGTTCTGAGCCCACTGAGCTCTACTGAGCGCACACCTGCTCCCAGATGGGGACCCACCAGAACGTCGAGCCGCGCTGGCATCTGGAGGCTCCACACTCTGGGGCCTGGACATGTGTCTGACCTTCGAGGTCAACCCAAATGGGAGCTGCTCTTTTCATCCTGTTTGCTTTGGTCTCGGGAGAGCTGCCCAGTGGCATTTGGCTGACTCTCAGCATCAGTCATGGCGCAGAAATCATGGGGCAGAAATCTCCCCCAGACCCGGTGGGCTGCGCCCTTGGGCTGACCTTCGGGGCTGTGGTCTGTGCCTTTACCTAAAACCTTCTAGGGGAGGTTAGTCCCTGGCCCAGGGCCAGGACGTGCGAGCTCACTTCCCAGGCCACCCCTCCCGGTCACCCCCCCACACTCGGCTCAGACAATCACTCGGTGTCACTGGACTCGGTTACTCAGAGCACAGATGAATCAGACTTCCCGTAACTGGCATTCAGGAGCTCGGGAGCTTGGAAGGGTTTCCAGGACACTCGGGGGACTGACGTCTCTTGTTGGCATTCTCTCCCTGCCTGGGGCGAAACAGCATCCGGGTCAAGGAGCCGCTGCATTAGAGGGAGATAGTACCTGGCAGAGACCTTCTTTAAATGAATCATTTGACAAAGGATCCCTGACTGTGGGCAGGATGAGAGGGAAGGCCATCACTCTTTGGGGGCACTTTCATACAAGATATTTCATCCTCACAGAGCCCCTGAAACAGTGGTCTTCTCCAGTTCTACAGGAGCGAAAAGGAAGCTCAGAAAGGCTGAGAAACCCAACAAAAGTCACACAACAGTAAGAGTCAGAACTAGGACTCAGACGGTGTCTGGCTGTCCCCAGACCCCCCAGGCCGTCTCATCAGGCAAAACACAAGCCGTGGCCTCCAGTAGCAAGTGCATGACCTGGAGGTTGCCTCCCCCCAAAATACAGGGAGAAATATTTAGTCATTCGATAACAAGTTTAATTGATGTCTTTACCATGGGGTTTGCTGGAGCCGTAGTGTGTTCACGTGGTTTCTGAAGTTTTGGGAAGGGAACAGAGTGAGTTGAATCTCCACAGCCTCCTGGGGAGGAGGGACGGGTGCTCCTGGATTCCGTGTGAAGGGGGCCCTGGGCCAGACAGCCCCAGAGGCAGCTGTGGGCCAGGGCTCCAGGAGTGGGGTTGAAGGGGCTGGGACCTGGCCCCTGACATGCTCTTCTTGTCTGCCCGCAGGCCAGGCAGCCTGAGCACATGGTGCTGGACGTGCCTCAGCAGGGAAGGCATGTTCCGTGGTGTGGCCACAGAGACCTCAACCTGGCCACCCTCCTTCCACCCAGTGGAGGGCCAAGGCTGCAGCACACCTCGTGGATGGGGGCTCCTTGTGATGAGTAGACAGCCCTCTACAAGGTCCAGGGAGGTCACTGGGAGACTCTGTCCACCCCGAGGACCCAGGCTACAGTTCCTGGTTTCCTTTACCCTGCCCCAGGGCACAGCGGGGAGCCCTTCATTAAATGCATGGGGCAAATGACGGGGAGAAACATCCCTAGGCTGCCACCGAGAGAGCTCACAGCGTGTGGATCTCACACGCCCGGCCCCTGCCCACCCTGGCTGAGCCTCCAAGCTCCCATCCTTCTCAGGGTCCTGGGTAGAAGTGGGTGAAGGCCAAAGGGGGGGGGACAGGAGTCCCTACCTTTCATAGCCCAGAGGAAGTCCCAGGTGGAGGACAGCACATTTAATGCTGCGAAACTGCGCTTCATTCATTTACCCATGAGGCGGTGCTTGCTGTCTCGGGAGCCCCAACCTGCTGCCCACCAAGCCTTTCCTTTCACCCCTCCCCCCTGTCCCCATGACACCCCCTCCAGTGGTTTCCACTCCACTGCAGAAGCCATCCCCCTCCCTGCCCTGCCCACCCTCAGCCCCAGCCTTCTGAGCCTTTGCTTACCCGCTGACTGCTGGCAGACAAATGCCTCCCCTCTTGCCTCCTGCGAGGCCATCATCCTTGCTCTGTGCCTGGGTCCCCAGCCTCGCCCTGCCCTCCAGTCCACTCCCCAGGTCTGACCCCTGGGAGCCTGTGCCCTGGGCCAGTTCAGGTCCAAGCCCTGGAGCTGATGCCCTGGTAAGGCCCTATGTCTCTGAGCTGAGGCCTGCCTGGGCCTTACGGAGCCTGGCCCAGCTGGGCCCTGCCCTGAGGCCACCCTGACTCCAGCTGGGGCGCAGCCTCAGTCCCTGCAGTGCCTGCCCTATGCCTTGCAGCTGTGCCCCACCCCGGCCCCCACCTCCCACAGTCACCACATCCTGGACTACCCCCTCATGACTTCCACCTTCCTTCCCCCACAGCTGAACCACCCACCCGTCCCCACCCCCTCCCGCGGGGGGACAGAATGCTACAGAGCCAAAGTCAAGAAAACTCAAGCCCAGACCGGTGGTGACCTCTGAGGCCTTTTCTGTGAGCGGGAGGAAGAAGGAAAGGAAGCTTCTGCAGGACCCCTGAAGCCCCTGCCCCCCTCCCTCAGCCCTGCCTATGGCCTGGGGACCCCAGAAACAAGCCAGCAGGCCTGCCCTCCCGCTCTGGAGGGCACGGGGGGCTCAGTGAGTCAGGCCCAGATACACTCTGTGGGGCGAGTGCCTGGGGGTGTGGGCGGAGGATGTTACGATGCAATGAGAGGGTCCAGGAAAGAGTATTGAGGGGTGCCAGCAGGTTCTCTTTAGACTGGAGGTTGTCCACTCAAACATCCAGGCCTGTTGGGTTCCATTGTGCTTTCTCTCCATTACTGGCGTAGCAGATGGGAACTCGACCTCCACTGGTGAAGGCCTGGCCTCTGGGGCGCCCTGCCGTGGCTCAGAGGCCCTCAGCCCCCCAACCCGCCAGCAGGTCTGGCTTCTGGTCTGTCCGCAGCACCCCGACAGAGCTGGCCTGTGAAACAGCAGCCGGGGTGATTTCTCTGGCTGCCTTTGCTGGGTGGGGTAAGGTGGCCAGACACACCTTCCTCCTCTGGTTCCCACCACACAGTGGGAGCCACACTCTGGGCCACCAAGTTCAGCCCAGAGCCAAGGCCCACAGCTTGGCTGAGCCCAGGACAAGCAGTGTGGCACCTCAAGCCTTAGTTTCCCCATCTGTGAGGCAGACAGCCAGGCTGAGGCCAGCCCAACTCTCCATAGGGTGCGAGGGGGCTCAGTGCACACTGCCCAGCTGGACCCACTCACGAGTCCCCCAGAGACTGTCTCCCTGAGTCCCCCATGTGGGTTGGTCAGTGGACTTCCCTTGCTGTCCTTCTCATGTGAGGCCCAGTGGTGTCCATCACCCCTTGCGAGGCCTGAGTCCCTTGACCTGCTCAGCCCTGTAGGCTTTTGGAGGTTTTTGGGGCCCCCTCAGGGCAGGGGTGGTGGGAGGTGCCAGGGACGCCAAGTGGAGGCCTTGGTGAGAATGCCCCAAAGGGTCCTGCCTGGGGGCTGCTGGGCCCTACTCCATGTCTTTCCCGGATACCCACACCCCCAGGCCCCGACTCCCCAGCACTGAGCACCCGCTCAGGCCTAGGCCCTCCTCCCTCTCCTTCATGTCCAAAGTCGGGGGGCCGGGAACTGGGGAGACCACCTTCCCACGTGAGCCCCTCCAGTGGCAAGCTTAGGAAGCATGCGGGCAGTGAGGGTGCTGCCCTACGTTGGAACCCAGCTCTGCCACCTCTTGTTGTGCACAAGTGGCTGCCCGCCTCAGGTCTCAGATGCCTCCTGTGTAAAAGGAGGTGACTTGTGAACTGAGTTCCAGGACAAGGTGATGCTGCACCTCGTGGGGGGCTGGGCGCTCTGTGGCCTGCCCTCTCCCTGGTTCTCCCACCTGGCACGAGGCCGCTCCGGCTCCCAGCCCCAGGCACACATGGGCTCCACCCAGGTCAGTCTCTGAGGGTCCAGGCCCAGGAGGGCATGAGTTCTGGCCGACCCAGCTGAATGTCACGGAGCACTGCTCAGCAGGCCCGGCTCTGCGTGGTCAGGACAGTCAGTGGGAGTGGGTTCCTTGTAGTCAGGTCCACGCTGGGTCACCTCGGGGGCCTCCTGTTGCACAGTGCTTCCCCCAGGCAGGGGACAGGTACACAGTCTCTACTATAATCAATCTGACAGAGGTGGAGGGACGGCACCTGAGGAAGGAGAGAGAGAGAGACAGAGAGATGGAAGGCTGGGTAGGCCTCCCTAATTCACATGCAGGAGGTAGCTTTTAGTGTTGCTTGGCAACCAGAGGAGAAAGGAGGGTGTCAGGGAGGAGTCCAGACTGCACTGGTGCCCCAGCCCCACTCTAGGCTAATCTTCCTCGGGAAGGAGGGTGTCAGCGGGCAGACAGAGCTGGAAACCAGACCCCAGATGGCGCCAGGCTCTCCTTCCAGGGCTGTCTTCCCAGAGGAGCCAAGGATGACGGGGCTCCCGGGAATGGCCACAAGCCTACCACCTGGGGGTCCTGAGCCAGAGGCTGGGCTGCCCCCTGCCCCCAAGCACTGGGCTCCAGGGTGCCCCTGATGTGGGAGTCTGGGCTTTGGTTTCAACTTTGACCCTGACTAGTTTCCTGTGTCCTTGAACAGACTGCTTCACATCTCTGACCTCAGTTTGCACTCCTATAAAATGGGTCGGTCACATTCCTCACAGCAGTTACTGGGAGGAGTAAATGACAGAACTGTGTTGTTTCAATCCCAGGGCCATTCAGTCCTCAAGGGCATGCTGGGCATTGAAGAGTGGGGCTACAGGATGCAGGAGGGTCCATGAGGAATGGTCCCCGCCCCCAGGAGCTTAGTCTAAGAGATGATGAAGGTGACAGGTCCCCCCCGACTATCCTGGACCTTTGGACAAACTGGACAGAGGTGCAGCCCTGAGACTGGATCAACATGGGGTCAGCTTTTCCCCCCTCAGCCTGCACAACTGTCCAGGTCATCCCCAGGGGGGTCCAGGCCCACAGTGGCAAGTGAGGCAAGGGTGATGGCAGTGGGCAGAGCAGGAAGGAGTGACACTGAACAGGCGGCCAGCCCAGGGAGTGAGGACGTCAAAGTCAGCTGGGGTGAGGGTGTGGGTGGGTGTTGGCTCCTGGGAGGGGCCTGTGACATTGGGAGGGTTTTCCTGCATCCACGTGCACTTCCCTCCTGGCATTTCCACTTCAGCCAAGCCAAGAGCCTGTACTGGGCTGGGTGGGGCTCAACTGCCGTGCCTGAGGGGACATCCCAGGAGGGTGCTGGAAACTCCAGCACCTCCTGGTTTCCTCTCCAAATGCCTGGGAATGTGGTGGCCTCTGCTCAGGAGGAAAGTCCCCAACTTTCCCTGCTGGGTGCTGTGGCCATGGCTGTGGGGTGCAGGAGCCTCCAGTGGCACTGGGGGTGGGGGCATAGAGACTCACTCTCCCATCTGTATGGGACAGAGCCACCAGCCCTACCTGGGCATCCTATGTGGTCAGACCCCAACAGGGACATCCCAAGCATCACTTGTGTCATTGTTAGAGTGCCATGAAGAGGCTGCCTTTTTTGGTCCCTCCCTTTAGCTACAATTTTGGGGACTCCAGGGAGAACCCCTGCTTGAAGCTCACCCCACAGTGCCCTTGAGCTACAGCAGTGGTTCCCGACTTGCTTTCGTAATAAACACTCTGCTTAGGAAACATAGCCTTATGGAGGGGCCCCACCAGAGTAACCACTGAACGAGGTGCCTGCTGGACCTCCCAGCAGCACCATCCCCCCCCTCCTCCTGCAGCTCAGGGACCAAGAGACCTGGAGCACAATGGTGTGACCTGGGTGTGAAGGTGTCAGTTCCGGGCCCGCCAAGGAGGAGATGCTGATAGGACTAGACTAGACATACAAGGGAGGGAGGGAGCCAGAGGGGGTGGCCAGCAATGCCATTGTGAGCCCTGAGCTGGAAAGGATAGGATGGGAAGGATGAGGCAGGAAAAGCAGCAGACCACAGACTGCAGCCCAAGGTCTGGGCCAGGCTGATGGAGCCGAAGGAAAGGGATCTGTTAGGGGACGCCTGCCCTGAGCAGGAGTGGTGTGGGGGCAAGGACAGCCCCAGCACCTTGCTGTGGGAACAGCCCAGGGAAATGTGGCTTCAGCGGGCACCATGGCAGATCCAAAGAGACAGCAGCTGGGGGCCGTTGGCATGCGGAGGATCAACAGCCCCTCACAGCTATCTTGGTGCCATTGTCACAGTGGGGGTACCCCGAAAGGGCCCTGAGGGCAACCTCCCTCCCGTGCCCACTGCTCTCTCTGCATCCCCTCCAACTCCTTGGAGTCCCACATTGGGTATTCTTGTCCAGCTCACTTCCTCCTTGGACAGCTGGGCTCATGGAAGGCATTTCTGGAGGGATGCACATTCACTGGGTACCCAGTGTGCCGACCCCTGCCAGGTTCCAGCACACATGTTTCAGTCCTCACAGCAGCCTTGCAGGGTGGGGAAGGGGGTGCCAGACCCAGGCCCTGCTCCTGAGGACAGAAGGGACAGGCAGGTGGAGCTGTCAGCTGTGTGCATGTGGTCGCAGACGGGCTGCTGGGCATGGGCAGCCTCCAGAGCCCATGTCCAGGTGAGCTTGTGCCATGGAGTCCAGGAGGCGTGTGAAGCCCCTTTCCAGGTGCCCCCAAGGCCACAGCCTCTCCCTCCGGTGCTCTGAAGCAGAGCTGTTTGCCATGGCCCCAGGGATCTGCGCAGGGTGGTTACCCTCACAAATCACCACAAACTTAGCGGCTTCGATAACACATCCTTATCATCTTACGGTCCTGTGAGTCAGAGGCCAGAGCCGTCTCAGCGGGCTAAGATCCTCTCTGGAGGCTGGCCTTCCTCTCTGGAGGACGTGGGGGAGGATTGTTTGCTGTTCATTCAGGTGTTTGTTCCACCTGCTATAGGACTGAGGTCCCCATTTCCTGCCGGCTGTCAACTGGGGGCCCCTCAGCTCCTAGGTCTTGCACATGGCTCCCTACGCCACAGACCCAGCAGCGGGGTGTCGGATCCGTATCTCTGACCTACCCTGTTGTCACGTCTCTTTCTCTGACCATAGCTGGGAAGGCTGCCTAATTTTATGGACTCATGTGATTCAACTAGGCCCACCTAGATGATCCTCCTCATAGCAAGAGCCTTAATTTAATCATGTCTGCAAAGTCCTTTTGCAATGTAGTCTTTTTACCAAAAGTCCCTTTTGTCAGATTCACGGTTATGGGGATCAGAGTATGGGCATCTTTGGGGACCATACACACTGTTGAGAGCCTGGTCTCTTCCGTGGGGCATCAGGGAAGCCTCTCTCAGAGGGGCCTTGGGCAATCACAGCCCAGGGCAGACATGGTTGGGGCTCCCCTGCAGCCAGCCTCCCTGGTTTGAGGGGATCAAGCCCCAGCACCCCCACCATGCCACAACCCCCCAAAGTGGGCCTTTCTCGGGGCTGGGTATGCGATTTCCTGTCTGGGGGATAGACACCAGACAAGACATGGTGGTCTCTCCCATGCTTGGGTTCCTTGTGAACTCGGTGGTCCTGAGGGCAGGGGGCTGCGCCCTGGGAGGAGAGTTTGGGAGGCACATTTGCCTGCACGTTGTGCAGGTCCTGTGGGGGTTTAGAAGATGAGCAGTCAGGGGGAGGGGGAGCACCTGCTCAGGGCAGGGAGCCTGTGATGGGGGTGGGGAGGCTCCCCGGGGGTCTGCTTTCAGGGTGTTGGCACCCAGAAAGCCCCAACCAGCCACCCCTGCCACAGGGCAGGAAGGGCAGAGTCCCTGCCTCAGCCAGTCCTGGCCCTTCCTGCAGGCGAGTCTCTGGACACACGGTGAGACGGAGCCCGCAAGCACGCTGCAGAGGTGCTTGCTCAGCGGTCTACTTGATTCAGGTGGTCCTTGCAGCCTGAGCCCAGAACCGGCCTCCTGTAGTGCTGTGCAAGGTCCCCAAGCTTGGGGCAGGAGAGGGGAGAAGAGACCTTCCAAAAAGCAAGAGCACTGTGGATGCTTCGTGTGCGGCAAGAGATCCCAGTTCAGCGACTTACCCAGGCCAAGCCACCTTAGCCGACATGGGATTTGAACCCCTGCTGGGGGGTCTGACTGAGGCCTGCCTCCCCACCCCCCGCCACGATGTCCATCCATTGTCTATGTGCACGGGCTGCCCCACTCCATCCCACCTCCATGTGAATGTTCTGTGTAGCCCAGTATCCCTGCCTGGTGGCCCTCTAGCCACAGCTTGTGTACTTTTCCCTCCCTCCCCTTCTAGAAAGGGCTGCTGGATGTTGAGCCTGACCTGTCTCGAGGCCTGCCCCCCACCCCACCCCACTGTCAAAGCCCGTGACTCTTGGGGTTGAAATCCTCTGCCTTCACCACGCCTGGCTTGGGGAGAGTTGGGTCTGCTCCGTCTTGGGTGCCCTGCTCCACCTGTTGACGCCTTTTGACATGGAAATGTGTCCCCTGATGTAGAGAGTGTTTGTGTTGGGGGGCAGTGCCATGCACACGCATGGGAGGGATGCCCTGGTCAGCTCCGTCTGCTCCTCGGAGCCTGATCTGGGCAAGTCTCTGTCTGGGCCTTCGCAGCATCAGTGGGGACAGGTGCCCCTTGTGTCCCCATCCAGAACTCTGACACCATACTCCATGGCCAAGGCCAGGTGGAAGCTCGGTGCCACTCCCTTGTGTCCTTGGGGGTGCTGCTATCACCCAGCCAGGGACTCCCTGCTGCCTGTTCCCACGCTGTCAGCCATCAGACATGTCGTGGGGACTCCCGTGGCACAGCACCTTCACCACTGTCCTCTGAACCCGACGATAATGAGAGGAAACTAATACTGTGAGGGTTGGGGGGCTGGTCCAGGCCACTCTGCCAGAGGCAGAGCTGGCCCAGAGCACGGCTTCTGTTCTCATCCAGCAGCACCCTGTCCACCCTCACGGTCCAGGCCAGGCTCAGAGACAGAACCCAAGGTGCCCATCGGGCTGAGCAAGGTCGCTGAGCCGTGAGTGCTGAGGCAACGACCCAGATTTCTGACAGTCCTGATAGGACCGAGGCTCTGCAGCCACCGCACCGAGCACATTTCACAGTCTGCTCAGGGTTCGCACAATTAACAGGACTGTGCTGTGTGTCCTGGACACGTTTGGAGGTGAGATGGCACAGCTGTGGGCTCTGGGTTGACATCTCAATTTTCACAGCTGCCTGTGTCCATCACACATGCCGACGCCTCCTGCTCTGTTGCAAATGAGGAACAGTATATCAGTCTTTGTGGCTTTTTCTTTTCTTTTCAATACATGTGTGGGTGTGTTCCTGCTCCAGCGTTGGTGCCTCTGGGGGAGCTCCCTGTAAAGCCCCAAACCACGGGATAGTGAGGGGGCAGCCTGAGAGGGGGCAGCATGCAGCAGCACCCCACACTGGGGAGACTAGGGGACCTGCCTCCGAGCCCACCAGGACACTTCTCCAAGTGCTCCACGGGGCTGCTACAGGCTGATCCATGCTGCATGCCGGGACTGGGGCAGGAAGGGAAACCGAGTCTCAGCAATGGGGTCACAAACAAGTGGAGCCAGGCCCCATCCCCAGAGCAGCCTCTTCCCACAGTCCTTCCTGTTGGATTTGTGGGTTTCTGGTGCCTCCCCACCTCTTGCCTCATGGGCTGGTGTCCATCAGAGGGGGTGACCACTGCCTTCTGTGTCCTGCAGCCATGGAGGTGCCCCCAGAACGCTGGGGTTTGCAGTGCAGTTTGCTCTGCCCTGTGTGACATCCAGGCCCTGCCAACTCTTACTCTGCTTCTTGGAGCAGAGGCCCCTCCTCACACTGTCCCACCAGATGCTCAGCAGGCTGCAGGTGCCCTGCCAGCAAGTCCTTGCCCAGGACCAGGCATCTCAGTTCCTTGAGGGCTGTCCTGCCCCAGCCTCTGGCCCTCTCTTTCCCCTGCCGTAAGGAAGCTGCCCTCGGCCGGGCAGCAGGTGGGAAAACAGCTGAGCCAGATGCCCCTCAGGTGCCTTTGATGTTTTGGCCGGACCTAAGGTCTGGGCAAGGGACAGATGTAAACAGGAAGCCAACAGTGAAGAGACCTGCCTAGGGTATCTGGCCACCTTCCCCTGCTGGCTGCACACCCACACCCAGGGGTTCTCACACCTGGCTGCACGTTAGAATCCCCCTCAAGCTGGTCAGAAGTATAAATTCCCAGGCCACATCCCCAGAGACTCTGGTTTAGTCAGCGTGGGGGTGGAGCCCAGGAATCTATTTTGAGTAGTCTTGTTAGGTGGGCATGGGGGCCACTTTCTGGAACTGACTTATGCCAGACAACAGGCAGAAACTAGACCTCAGTCCATTCGGGCGATCATCTTGTGGTTGCTGAACTGGGAGCCTGGTATTCGCCTCACCCCAGCTGGGAATTGTCAAAGCTGCTTGAAGTGTCCTGTGGTGGGGACCCCCGCCCTCTGGGGTCTCCCTCAGGCCTGACCTCTGCCTCATCTGTGGGTGTGCAGTGCCGAGAGGAGGTGCTGGGCTGGGAGTTGCACCTGCCCTCTCGATTGTGCATCAAACACTGCATTTTCTAGAAGAGAAACCGAGGTTCAGAGAGGTGAAAGGCTCATGCCAGCTCACTCAGTTGGCAACGCAGAGCTGGGGACCTCAGCAGGTGGCCAGGCCCTGCTGTGTGCACTGTGCTGCCTCCCTCAGGGCTTTGCCTGAAGAAGGCACTGAATAAGCCTGCTTTAAAAATAAACTTTAAATGCATAAATGGAAACATCCGCAGAAGCACTTTCACCGAGAGATTAAGGAACAATCAGAGCCTGGAGCCACCTGCCCCAGCAAGGGCCCTCAGTCTCAGGACATGGCCTCCTACTCCGACCCCCTCCCCCACCCCTCCAACGGGATCCCTGCCCAAGACCCTCGGCCTCAGTCCCTTGAGGGCAGTGGGGTTCACTGAGAATGTCAGCCCAGATTCCTGGGGATTGAGAGTGAATTGTTATGTGCCTTCTGTCTCTTTCTAAAGAAGGTTCATTCGCAGCAGAAATCTGTAACAGCCTGAAGGAAGGCCGGGCCCACGCTGGGAGCCTGACAGCAGAGCAGGCAAGCTCATCCGCCTCTGTCCCCTGTTCTCATTCCTGTGTCCTTCCTTCTCACTGCTCGCAGTCTCCTTCCCCACACAGCGGCCCCCCTGTTCAGCAAGACATGGAGGCGGGACTCAGGCCACACTGCAAAGGGCACAGCACACAGCGGCCGGGGGGCTCCCTGCGGGCTCAGCCCATGGCTTCGAGCGCCTCTTCTAAACTGGAGGCCACGTGGTGTGTGGCAGGCAGTTTCAAACTTTCTGTAGCAGTGAAGTCCTTCTTCAAGTGAAAGAAACCCAAGATAATGCAAAATAGATCAAAGGGAACCAGCTCTATTTGAAGGGAGGTGGGGAAGGCCTCTGTGAGTCTGGTCTGGGAGACTGGCTGTTGCAGGATGGTCCCAGGAATAGTACAGCTGTGTCCTGGGAAGGGCTCGGACAGAAGGCTCCTGACCTGTGAGCCCTGCCTGGGAGCGGGGAGGCCTGGGGCTGGAAAAGCATTCTGAGCAGAGGAAACAGGCTGTGCAGGGCCCGTGGGAGAGGGAGCAGAGCCACCCGACAGCAATGAGTGTCTGGGCCTTGCTGTCCAAGTCGCCAAGTTTTGTCCTCCTTGAAGCCATTGGAGTGTTTTAAGAAGCTAGGGCAGGCAGAAGCCACACATATGATTCCATCTGTAGGGAGGTTAGCAGATGGGGAGGGGTGGGGTGGGGCGTGGCAGTGAAACAGGGGCAGGCTGGGAGGTCAGTGCCATTCCCTGGGGGAGGAGGGATGGCTGCTTGGACTAGGGCGTGCCAGTAGGGACGGACAGACAGACGGGACGTGGTCAGACATGGGGAATACAGAGCAGGCAAAGCTGCTGGGATGGGTGATGGATTGGATATGGGGCAGGGGCAAGGGCGGGGTCTTTGCAGTTCTTGGTCCTCAGCTGTAGCATCCTACTCGTTATGTGGATACAGTTTCTCAAGTCTCTCTCTTTTACACTTGCTTCCTCTAAGATTTCTCTTGTTACTTAAAGTATCTGTTTTCTCTGATTCTTCCCTTGGCCATTCGGCCTCTGGGTTTCATGCTGTTCATTCTTCTCTCTGGCCTGTTTATGCCTCCTGGACTTGGGGCTGTCTGTCCATTTTCAGGAGGGGGTCTAGGGGCCGGCTGAGCGCTCCTTCTGCTGTGTCGGGGTTGGACTGTATTGCGCAGTGTCTGGTCCCTGCGTGGAATTCCCAGGCAGAAACGGTGTGGTGAGGCGGGGCATGTCAGCACTTTGCTGTAAGGCGAGTTTGGGGCAGGGGGCTGGCTGTCAGCCACCCCCTCAGTGCCAGGGCTTGGAGAGCTTCCCACTGGGCTCCACACTGGAAGCCTGCTTAGAAGACGACTCTCCATACGGGGTCTGCCCTGCCTCCCAGCTGGGTAATGACCCGGCGGTGTCCTGTGGTGGGGGGCGGGGTGAGCCCTCCTGGGCAGCCCTCCACGTGCTATTTTGTCTACATGCCCACTGTGCCCCTGAAAGGTGGGGTTTCCTGCTGGGGCTTTTCTGTGACTTTGTCCATTCAGCTGCTCCCCATCTGCCTTCTGTTTTCCAGAAGTGTGAGTCACTCTTGTCCACCACGACCCACCCTCTTCCACAACTTTTCCTCAGTGCTCTTTTATTTCATGGAGGTTGGGAAGGGTGGAAAGCAAATGCCTGTGCTCAGTTCACCATCTTGAACTAGAAGTCAGAAGAATTTCTTCCTATAGAAAGTGCTCTTACAAATCTATAGATTCTGTTTTTTCCTCAGGCCTAAAGCCGTGGTGGCATCCTTGATCTCCCTCTCTCAAAACCCACATCTGATCAGTGAGCGAATCCTGTCCTCAGTAAAGTCCAGAGTCTGCCACCTCTCGCACCCTGCACTGCTGCCTCCCAGTCCAGCCACCCACCCGAGCACGTGGATTTTTATAGGAGCCTCTAACTGGTCTCCTGCTTTGACCTTGCCCCCTTGTCTCCCTAAATCAATCAGAGTGGCTTAAATTAGATTGTGTCATTCTCCACTCAAACCCTCCAGTGGGAAGTAGAAAGTGTGTGGTGGATGAACGAGGCAGGGAACACCGCAGACAGAGAGATGCCAAGGGTCTGAAGAGGAGCCCTGTCCTGGGGCGTCCACCTGGAACCTGTGATGGAACCTTACTTAGAAACAGGGTCTTCGCAGATGGAATCAAGCTAAAATGAGGCCATACTGGATTGGGTGGGCCTTACAGCCAATGACTGCTGTCCTTGTAAGGAGAGAGAGACACGCACAGAGGGAAGAAGGCCATGTGACGATGAAGGCAGAGACTGAAGCCATATATCCACAAGCCAAGGAATGCCTGGCGTTCCCGGCAACCTCTGGAAGCTCAGAAGAGGCGGGGAAGGATTCTCCCTAGAACCTGAGAGGGAACGTGGCCCTGCTGACACCTTCATTTCAGGCTTCCAGCTCCCCAAGCTGTGAGAGAATATGTTTCTGTGTTTTAGGCCACCCAGTTCATGGTAGTTTGTACGATGACCCTCAGAAACGAATACAAGCCCTTATCACAGCCCGTTCTCACCCCTTCCCACCCTCGTGCCACCCTAGCAACACTGTGGTGGAACAGGCCGGTTCCTTGAACAGGCCACGTGTGCTTTGGCCCCACGGCCTTTGCACTTGATGTTCCCTCACATCCACACAGGTTGCTTCATTCAGGTCGTGCTGAGAAGTCACCTCATCGGAAGGGCCTTCCCTGAGGGCCCCAGGTGTATGCCTAGGCCTTTCTCCCCCATGCGCTCCTGGTCCTCGGCTGCTCTGCTCTCCCGCGGTACTTCCTGCCAGCTGGTGTGTACTCGCTGGTTTAGCGTCTGTCTTCCCTCTTGTGTAAGCCTCACGAGGGACAGGGCTTTGTTGATTGTGTTTATGACTGTGTTGCCAGTGCCTAGAACAGTGCAAGGCACATGCTCAGTATGGAATCACTGAACGAATGAATAAGAAAAAAATCCACAAACCACTTGAATAAAAGGGAAAACTCCAAAACAGACAACTGAAGAAAAAAGGACCTTTTTACCTCAGTCTCACTCACAATTAAAGAAACACAAATTAAGTCTGCACTGAGATCGTTCTCACCCATTAGATTGTAGTGAGTGTCAGGGGAATGAGTGCTGTCCTGGGACTGTAACTTGGGCCATATCTTTTCTTCTTTTTTATTTTTATTAAACTTTTTTTTTTTTTTTTTTTTTTTGCTGAGGAAGATTAGCCCTGAGCTAATACCTGTGCCAATCTTCCTCTACTTTATATATAGGATGCTGCCATAGCATGGCTGATGAGTGGTGTAGGTCCGCGCTGGAGGTGCAAACCCATGAACCTCGGCTGCCAAAGTGGAGCATGCCAAACTTAACCACTACACCACAGGGCTGGCCCCTCTTTTCTTCTTTTTTAAATTGAAATATATAATTCATATAACAAAATTGACACTTTTAAAGTAAATAATTCAGTGGTTTTTAGTATATTCACAGGGTTGTAGAACCATCACTGCTACTTCTGGTACATTTTCATTACCTCAAAAAGGAACCCCCATAGCCGTTAGCAGCCACTTCCCCTTCCCCACCTGCCAGCCCTTGGCAACAACTATCTAGTTTACGACTCTATGGATTTGTCTGTTCTGGACATTTCATGTAAATGGAATCATACAATATGTAACCTTTAGTGTCTAGTGTCTCTCTTAGCATGGTGTTCTCATGATGTTGTAGCGTGTACTTCATTCATCTTTGTTGCCAGGCAATATTCCATTGTATGGATATACACATTTTGTTTGTCTATTCATCAGTTGGTGGACATTGGGTTGTTTCCACCCTGTGGCTAATAAGAATAATGCTGCTGGGAACGTTTGTCTACAAGTATGTGGGCAGAAGCTTTCAAATATTTTGGCTGTATACATAGGACTGTAATTGCTGGTCACTCTATGTTTAAAATCTTAAGGAACTGCCAGACTGTTTTCCAACCAAAGTGACTGCACAATTTTGCATTGTCACCAACATTGTACGAGAGTTCCAACTCCTCAACAGCTTCATTAACACTTGTTATTATCCATCTTTTTTGTTATAGCCATCCTAGTGTCTGACCCCACCCCACTATACCTTCTTTGGGCATCCCCAGGAGGTAGCACATCTCCCAGAGTTTTCCCTGTTCTGGGAAAACCAAATGAGAAGCGACCTAGACAGGTTTGTAACAGGGCACAGCGCTTTACAGTTGTCCAGCTGCTTTCAGGCTTCCTGGGCCCTCTCCACAGAGTAGGGAGGGCACGGGGCCCAGGTTCTCACAGCGAGTCTGGCCTCTCCAGGACTGATGCTCAGGATAGCCCCTGCCCCTCACCTGGCTAACCTGAGGGTGCCCAGAGGGCAGGCGACCTCAGCCTCCACCTGGCCCAGCCCCCACCCCGGGCAGGGAAACTGAGGATAGAGAGGGCACAGGAAGTGAAGGCAGCACCATCTGCTCCCTTGGAGGGCCCGGGCCAGCCATCCTAACAGTGGCGCCACAGTGGACACCAGCAGGGGCTCAGTGGACGTCCAGCAGGCAGGAAAGAGGGATTCCACCTGGGACCCACGAGTGCTGTCCCTTTAGAGCCAGAGGCAGGGGATACGCAGATGTGGAAGGCCGGGTCCCATGGCCCCATGTGGGCCCCAGGCATGTTCTACCCCCACTGGGGTTACATGGCCCTAAGGACCAAGGATTAGGTGGTGGATGGGGCAGCAGCAACAGCACTGCTGAGTCCTTCCTGCATGGAGGCCACAAGCACACAATGGGGGCATGCTGTCCTCTGGGAGGCTCCAGCACAGAGAGGGTAGCAGTGGGAGTGGGCCGGCCCCCAAGCATCTCAGTCCTCCTGCCAGGCCCATCCAACCTGCCTGCCCAGCAGCCTCAGGACTCCGCTCTGGAGAATCAGAGGTGGCCAGCTGCAGGGTCCTTAGAGAAACTGAGACCCACAGAGGGGCAAGGCTTGCCCAGGGCCCCACAACAAGCCTTATGCCCCCCGGCTAGTGGGGCCAGTCCACTGCCTGAACACAGAGCCCCGTGCCATGCGATGGCCCGTGCGAGGCCTGTTCCACAGTCACTGGGCTGGCCCTGCATCCCTTCATCTTGTGCCAGGAGGAACTACTTATGGATTCCAGCATCTGTTTATTCTTGCAGAAGCATTTTTGAAATATTGAGATAACCAAAGTCCACACAAGCCATGCTTGCATTTCCAAAATCATACTGCAGGCATTTGGACTCTGCCCAAGAAGAAAATGCCAGCAGCCCAGAGGCCAGCCCCCATCGGTGCAGGGAAAGATTCGGGGGACAGGCAGGCCCTGGCTTGGGGTTTTGAGGAGAGAGGCGGGACCCTGGGTGGTCTTGGGACATCTTCCTGGGAGTGGGGAATGACACAGACATGGGAAGACAGTGGTTCCCTTGATTCCAAGAGAAAGAGGGAATAAGTATGCCCAAGCTGCCCCTGGGTGGCTGTGGATTTCGAGAGGTGGGGAAGAAGTCAGGATTCACACCCCGAATTCACTCCACCCTAATGGCCTCAGCTCTCTTTCCCCTTTAAAAATGGAAAAAAGCCTTGATCTGCAAAGTCAGCCCTCCCCTGCAGGGGATCCTCATGCCCCCTGGCGGAGGGCCGATGCTGGGCTTGCCCTCAGCCCTGGAGGAGGGCCAGCAGGGAGGGTGGCCAGCCCCGTGACGCAGCCCTTCTGCTGTGCACATGGCTAGACTTGGTCTAAAACAGTGAAGTGCTTCCATCCAGCTGGGAAATTGTTACTGCTGGGTCAGCCCAAAGGAGTTAAAGCTGCACGGGGACTGCTCAGGGCCTGAGCGGGGCATGGCATCAGAACCCCACAAGGCCTTCCATAACAAGTGTGGAAAACTCTTAGGTACCGTGTATCTCCCTCTCCCCCACCCCCCACTTGGCCGCTCTGCTGAGCTTCTGGAGAATTCTCAGGACAGCCATAAGTGTCCAGGTATCTTTCACTACAGGCCCCTCTGTTAGTCTCTCTGTGCCTGGAACGCACTGAGCTCCTAGCAGCCTCAGGGCCTTTGCACTACTGTGCCCCCCCCACAGGCAGGCCCTTCCTGGTGACTTTACGGGACGGCTCCCACCCAGCAGCGCAATCCCCATTCCAGGCTCACCTCCCCGGGAGGCCTCCTCTGACCACAGGCTCTATGCCATCGCCTTTCTCATCACCAGCTGTGTTTTGTTCATTTGTTTACTTGTTTACCATTCCCCTACACACACCCTGAGAGCAAACTCTGAGAGCAGGGACTGTGTCTCTGAGAACTTGGCACATAGTAATGTTCATTAACTTTTAAAAAATGAATAAGTGAATAGTCTAGGAATGCAAATTATTAGCCAATTGTTGAAGAACCCACCAGTGAGGAGCTGCAGGAGGGATGCAGATCCAGGGCCCTGTGTGCCTCCTTCCTCCACACCCTCACCTGAAGCAGACATCACCAATCTAACACAGAATGTTTGATTCCATGGAGCCCAGACGTGAGCTCCAATCTTTACAGCAAGGCCCTCCAGGGAGCCACTTACTCTTCTTGAGAGGTGGTGGGAGGAAGACTAGGGTGTAAAGTGCATGTCTTGAGTGGGCTGGCAGTCCAAGGGCAAGGCCCTTGAGGATGCTCCAAGAGTCAGGAAGGCTTCCTGGAAGAGGTGACAGGGTGGGCCTGAAAGGCATTGTGGGCAGAGGGGGAAGGAGAAGGACAGTTTGGAGGGTGGGTAATAATATAAGCCTTGGAGGTAAGAATCCAGTGGACACGTCCCCAAGACAATAAAAACCAGCTTGTTTGAAGAGGAAGGTGCCTGTCAGGCTGGCTCAGAGGGCCCACTTGCCTGCCCCCAGCCAGCTCCTGCAGCATGTCCCTGCCTCGCACCAAGCAGAGCCTTTTGGTCTGCCATCTGGGGAGAGAAGCTAGCAGGATGTAAGGAGAGGAGGAGAATTGGTGAGCACTGCTGAGACCATACGCCAGAACACATTCCCAGTGGGTGCCCGGGGGTAGGGGACTCTTCCAGGTTCCTTATGACAAAGAGTGACTGGAGGTGTCTGGAGGGTGCTGCACCCATGCAGTTGTGCCGCTGCATGGTGATGCGCCATGCAGCTGATGCAGCCTTTCCTGACGCCCAACCAGTAGGGTCCCCAGACTTCTCTGACTGTCCATGCCACCCCAACTGCCCTGGGTACCCTCCCAGCCTTGGTTGCACCCAGCTGGCGGGAGCAAGTCTCCCTTCTCCAGGAGCCTGTGAAGGACCTTGAGGGTGAGTTCCCTGGTGGGCTTGCTGGTCTAGCACTGCCTCCCGCCAGGCATCCTCAAGAGGAGCACTGGAGCCTCAAGTCCTAGTTTTAGAAAAAGAACATGCATTGTGTAATGCTGATGACAGAGCCATTTATGCTCATTGGAGAAAATCTGGGAAACGCTCGACAAGGATAAATGAAGAGAAGAGGTCAGCAGGGCACAGACACTGATTAACCTTTCATTGTGTGTGTGCTTGTCTCTTGTATAGGCACACGCGCAAGCACGTGCACATGGATGCACAGGCACGTGCATGTTCGCACACAATGCATGCACACATGTACGTGCACACATGCATGCTTGCACAGTACACATGCCACTTGTGCGCTAAGCACACACATGTGCAAATACATGCACACAGAGACACATTCATGTGTACATGCACAAGGGCACACATGTACACACCTACACACACATGGGTGCACTGTGCTTTAAACCAGGCCTGCTGCCAAGGAGGGGCTGCTCTCCTGTGGGAACCCATCTCTGTCATCCATTCCTCTCCTTTTTCTACCACTGACCTTGGCCTTCCCCCAACACACGTGCTAATACTCTGTGTTATGTTTAACATTGTTTTTGCAAATTTCACAGGTGAACATTGATGACTCGGGGCTTTTTGTTGCCATGAAGCAGTTTGCTCCTTCTTGATGGATCTTTCCTGCTTCTTCATGTGTGTGTGCCTCCTCCTCTTCCGGGGTTCTGAGCTGGAGGCTCTGCAGGGTGTGCAAGGACATTCACACTTTGTCCTTGTCCCACTTTGTGTTCTCAAGGCAGTCCTCCGCTCAGGTGATGGGGCGGGTGTTGAGAGTTTTGTGTGGGGAAGGGTCTTCCTCCGTCTTTCCTTTTATGTCTCCTGCCTTTGCTGCCCCAGCGGACACTTTCCTCAGGCTCTTTATGGGAGCCTGGTTACATCATAACCTACTTCATGGGGGGGAGGTCACCTGCCCCGGCCCCTGCCTGCCTGGGCGGCCCAGCACCCTCCTCCCTGTCCTCCCACCTCCAGCTCCATCCTCCAGCCCCCGCGGCTGCCCTGAGCCTCACTGGGTCCCGCTGCCCTGTGCCCCTGCCCTGTGCCCCGGCTGTCCTTTCTTTGAGTGGCTCCTCACTGTCCCCTCTGTGTGTTTGCACTGGCTGACTCTCTGTCCTGTGACCCCATGTGGACCCTTAGCTGCAATCTGAGTTCTGATGCGGTCTCCCGGAGCATCCAGTCCCCACGCTCGCTGGGAGGCAGGATCCCTGAGGACAGGGCCTTTTTAGCAAGTTCTGGGGAGGTTTGGTCAGGTGTGAGAGCCCCCGTCTGGAGAGCACCTCCCAGCCCAGCGTTCCGGCCTTTCCTCCCACTCCTGTGTCTGTGACAGCTCCATGGTGCAGCTGAGTCCTGGATGGGAGGGTGGCCATGGACCCCTGGCCTGCAGAGCCAGCACAGAGCGGGCCCAGGACGTGACTTCAGGAAGAGCTTCAGGAGACACCTGTGTCCTCTTGGCCTCTAGGAGGTGGAAGCGGATGGACGGATTCACGGAAGCCTCATGTGAACAGACATTACGAAGCCTCTGTGGCACCTACCCCATCTCCCAAAGGAGCACGTTTGTGCACATGGAGAGTCTGATTCTCAGATGATTGAGGAGAGATGCACATTTACCGTTCTGGCCGGTGGCTCTGTTCCAGGAGCACCTGGAAGCAAGGCTGCCTCCACCCCGGCTTCCTGCCTGGCAGGGGCCTCTTCCAGGGTGGCCCTGCCCCAGAGGCTGCACTTGTGTGGGGCAAACACGTGGGCAGGGCCAGTGCCACAGAACCACAGCTGGACCAGGATGGGCAGCAGACAAAGCAGATGGCCAGCCAACACAAGGGGCATTAGAAGGGCCTTCCTCAGCCACTGCAGGGTGTCCTGGAGCGCTTGGGAGAAAGCAGCCCTGTGGTCAAACACCTCTGAGAAATGCTCTGTCCAGTGCTCCCTACAGAATGCAGCTGCCACATGCGCAGGTTCCAGGCTGGTGGGCGGCTGGACTGAGAGCCAGCACGCTTTCTGCGAGCCAGTATGCCCTGCTGGGGCAAGGGGTGCTTTTTTCTAATTCTCACGAAGGCGCTGTAAGGACTAGAAGCATTTCCAGTGCTGCTCAGATCTACATGACGCCGAGAAGCCCTGGGTGGAGAGCCCAGTGCTTACCCACGTTGATCCCAGAACCCAGCTCTCCTGCAGCCCTGGGGACCAGAGTGCCCTTGGGGAGTGCTGGCCGCAGGTCACAAGATTCCCAGGAGGCAGGCCAGCCCCTTGTTTGCACCACCTTGCTTTGCGGCCTCGTGTGGGCCCGAACTCTGCTCTGGGCCCAGTCTCCTCACCTGTGAGATGTGTGGAGATTGTGCTCAAACTGCATTGGTTTATGGGTTGGTGCAAACCCAGACAGCAGCTCCACCCTGGGGCACACTGCTCGGTGCTCCTTGTCAGGGTGACCGACGGGGATGGGGCAGGTGTGAAAGAGAGTAGGCTGGAGGCACCTGGGGAGTGACACCCTGGGATGAAGTGGAAGCACAGTGGTCTGGGGCATCTGCACTCACCCTTCCTCTGGCCTTCAGATGTTGACGGCCAGCTTCCCAGCTCCTGGATGGCTGTGCACCTGGGAACAAGGGCCTCAGGGCCTCAGTCTCCCTCCCTGTACAATGGAGAAAGGGGAGGTGCTAATCCAGGTGGTCCCTCTCTCTACCCTCGCAGCTCCTGCCATGTTGTCCCTGATTCGGTTCACCAGACACCCCGCCTCTCTCCCAGCAGCCGGGACAATTGTGTGCCTACACATCCTGCATACTTTCCTCAGCCCTTGCCACCCTCCTGGGGACACCTTACAGCCTCCTCTGCCTGCATGAGAACCAGCATCCACCCAAATCGTATTTGGTTGTCAACATCATTTTGTGAGAAAGAACGTCATGAGTCCTATTTTTGAGTGAGGGACTGAGGCTCACAGAAGCTGTGACCTGGCCAAAGGCCGTCTGCTATGACATCACAGTCCAGGCAGCTGGCCATGAGTCCCAGGCACTTCCTACTTCACCACCAAACTCTCCTGGAGAGGAGAGGCCAGAGGACTGCTCAGCCCAAGGTCATGGGCCTTCAGAGGGCCCAGCCTCAGGATCTCTGTGCCCCAAGTCCTGGGACTCTGCAGGACTCAGAATTCTCACCTCAGACCTGACCTCCATGTGACACCCCAAGGTCAGCTTCCCTGAGGCAGAGCTTCCAAACCTGGAGGCTATATCCCCTTCACAAAGGGAATGTTCTCTCAGGACGACCAGCGCTGATTATGGAACCAGGCCCCTCAATGTCAGGGCGGCTTTTCAGCAGGGCCACACATCTGTGTCAAAGGAACGGGAACTTTTAGGGTGCAGCCGGCAGGTGGGGCCTCGCTGCTCCAGTCTGGCGGGCATCTGACTTTGGTGAGCAGCCAGCTTCCTCTGCAGCTTCTGCTGCTGGCACTCGCTGAGAGGCATGTCTGGGCTTCCTTCAGGGGTTCCTCTCCCCACCTTTCCCCAGGAGTGTCCGCTGCTCTCAGAAGATAAATGCTGGTGGCTGGTCACACACAAAGAGGAGGAGGCAACCTCACACCAGAAGCTGGCCCGGGCCAGGGAGTGTCATCCAAAGGGAAGCCTTGCTTCTGAGAAATGTATTTATTTCTTTGTGAGCAGGAGCCTGAGTGTGGCCTCTCTGGGGCCTTTGGGTGGGGCCATGCAAAGGGCTGGCGTGTGGCCTCAGAAGCCCTGGTGGTACCTGTTCACAGACCACCCTTGATCGGAGTCCTGGTCCCCAGTGAGCTGGCCCACCCATCCGTGGGTACCAGGGCATCAGCCCCCGGGCCCCTGCAGGCCACCCTGCAGGTTGCTCCACCTCTTCCTGGTGGTCTCCTCTGCTTCACGCTCTGCCCACCTCTGCCAGCCAGGACTGATGGGGACTCAGTGTAAAGGGGCAGCAGGACCCTGGGAGCATGCCCAGAGAGGAGCACTGCTAGGAACTGACCTCTGTCCCTTCCCTGGTGGGATGGGACCCAGAGGTGCTCTCACCCAGGCCCGCCTCTTTCTCTTCCTCCCTCCACAGCCTGTGTTCCACTGAAGGCCTCATCTGGCTGGAGGAAGGCCCCTCCTCCCTCGCCGCTGCATTTTCTTCCTCTCGGGTGGCAGAAGCCAGGCCACAAGCACGGAGGGAGGGATTGTTCTCCTGACACGCCCCCAGCTCCCTTTCCAAAGGGCATGTTCTCTGATAGTCCAGCACCTCCTGGCACCCTTTGTGGGAGCAGGGTCCCTGTTCTGAGCACCAGGATTTCTATGTCCTCCCAGCCTTGCCCACCAGGGCCACCCAGGCCCTTCCCCAGCCCCCAGGACCCTCTGGGTCTGGCCAGGCCCCCTGGGGAATTGTGCCATCTGGATGCAGACGCAGGACATCTGTAGAGTAGACAGAGAGGGTGAGTGGGAACCTGGCTGAGTGAAGGGTGGGTGTTTAGGGGCCTCTGGTCCGCGGGGGTGTTTCAGTGGTCAAGGGCTCTACAGGCCCTTCCAGGTAAGCATCCTGTTTTCCCAAGGTGGGTTCTGAGGCACAGAGGTGAAGTGGCGCCTGGCGACCCAGCACCGTGCCCGAGGAAGCCCTGTCTATGACCTGGGAGTGTGGGCTGCGTCCAGCCTGGAGGGAGGGCTGCTCCTTGCCAGGCCCTGCCACGTGTGTCTTTGGGGAAGGGCTGAATTCTCTGCCCAGCTCAGTAGGACATGGTGCTCTGTGCTGTGAGCTCCTGCAATCTGGCGGCTCACAGGCACACCTCTCTCTCATTAGCCCCATCGCTTTGCCTGCCCCTGCTGTTGGGGCCTCACCTAGCCCACCCTGCCCCTCAGTCCTCCAGCCACGCACTAGTCCCTGTGCATGGCAGGGTGGGGTGGGCATGGAGAGGGCTGGGCCAAGGGGAAGGGAGCCGTGCTGCGGGTACTGCGACAACACTGTGGTCAGCTAAGGTCCCTTCTCCACCTGCTTGGCTCCCAGTCTGTTGACAGGAGAGTGGTGACAGGGCCTGGGTGCAGGCAGCGGTACCGTCCTGAGCAGCCTGTCCAGTTAGTTACAGTTAGTTACACGCCCAGTTGTATGTGTGTGACTAATTACACATGGGGCAGGCGGCTGTCCGCTGATCTGTGATGGGTCAGCACAAAGGGGAGGGCCACAGTCAAAGGCAAGCGGTGGCTGTGGGGAGGGGCCCATTGAGGTTTCTGACCCACTGGGGCCTATATATTTAGGCAGAGCAGTAACCTCTGTGCTATGAGGGACCATCAGGAGGGTCAGCTGTCCCCTCCCCTTTTGCCCCTTCCACCTGTTGCTCTGGTGGTGCCTAAAACCAGTAGTGATTCGTTTGCTTAGAATATTATCCTCCAAAAGAGAGTATTCATGGGACAGTGGTAGGGAAATGCAGAGGCCTGGATGAGTCCCCCAGTGGATATCAAGTCGTGCCCAACTGGTCCAGGTCCCTTGGGGACAGTGTCAGCAGCTGAGAGAATCAGCTCCCTGCCCCTCCCGGGTGTCGGGCACACCGGCCATGAAACTCATGGTGTGATTGGGTGTGAGCGCCACAGGGTGACCAGTGACCCCTCCAAGAGTGCTGACCGGCACTCAGGCCACACAGTGTCCCATGGGTTCTTGTTAAGCGTTCTTAGCAAGGGCCTCCAGTAGACCGTCGCTGAGAGCATGTGGCCGGGCCGTCTCCCAGGGCAGCAGATAGCCTCTGGACAGCTCAAGCCCTCGGAACTAAACACTGGAGGCATTTCTAGAGCTCACCAAGCACTTGATTCATTTTGCTTTGTGTTTGGCCAGCCACCCTGTGAGTTGAATGTCGTGAACCCTACTTCCTACTCGGGAAATAACTCAGAGAGGTGCACGCCTCACCCATCACACTCGGGTGGGAGCCAAAGCTCTGCCTGCATGGCTGCCCTGGTGATGGTGCAGCTGGTGGGGGGCGGGGTGGCCTCAACTGGGCAGTGTGGAGCGAGAGTCAGTGCAGGAAGCAGAGCCCAACTGTCATCTGCTCCGTCACTCTCGGTGCCCACTCCTGTGTGGTCCCACGGGTGCCATACAGACTTTCACCTGTGCCTGCTGGCAGCCTGGCCTCCCCCACCCAGGAACCCTAGCTTCTGAGGTCTTGGCCTCTGCAGGATCTTTGTCGTGATCCTTGTCAACAACCCCTGTGGGGCACTTGGTTTCTGTGTCCTGTTCTGCAAGGTCAGTCACCCCACCTTAGGCCACCTCCCATCTTCCAAAACCAAAACCTTGCAGGCTGTACCTTTTTAAAGGAGGGAGCAGGCGTTTTCACCAGAGGGGCCTTTGGTCTTGGGGGAATGAGGAGAGGGAGGCCGAGACCCCCAGTGTCCCTAGAAAGCTCCTTCCCCCAAGCCAGCTTCTCTGAGGTGTGGCCCACAGTGGACTTGGAAGGGCCCTGGGGCTCGGACAGCTTTGCCCGCTTTGCCTAGGATGTTGTTTCTTATTTTTTTCTTTCTCAATTTTTTTTTTAACATAAATTGTTTTGAAGTGTAATGTACATACAGAAAAGTGCATGAGTCCTAAGTGTTGCAGCTCAGTGAGTTTTCATGGGGTGAATACATGGGTCTCGGGCACCCCGCCCCTGCAGCGGCCCCTGCAGAGCTGGTTGTGCATGGGATCCTGAGTAGATGTTCTTTTGTGCCTGGTTTCTTTTTGCTCCACGTGATGGTGGTGAGACTGGTCCTTGTGGGTGGTCATCTGCACCCATTTCCATTGCCTTGGGGTGCCCCCCTGAGTGAATACACCACAGCTTGCTGTGGAGGGCGACTGAGGGGCTTCTGTTTGGAGCCATAGTGAGTAGTGCTGCTGTAAACACTCCTGGGTGTGTCTTTTGGTGTGAGTATGTAAGCATTTCTGGCACCCAGGGAGGAATTTCTAGGCCTGCATATGCTCGGCTTTCATAGGGACTATCTTCCCACGTGGCTTTACGGGTTCACACTCCCACCACCAGCCGCTAGGAGTTTCCATTGCGCCACGTCTTGCCAGCACGTGGCATTTTCTGCCTTTTCATTTTAGCCATTCCGGTGGGTGTACGGCAGTGTCACACTGTGGTTTAATTTCCCTTCCCCGATGACTAATGAAACTCAATGCTTTTTTGTATGTTTATCACCTTTTCGGATATCCTTTTTTGTGAAGTACCTCTTCATGTCTTTTGTCCATTTTTAAAAAAATTGAGTCTTCTGACTTTTTAAAATCTGTATGAGTTCTTTATATATTAATTTGTTTGAGTCCTGTGCTGGATATACACATCTGTCTCTCTATCTGCTCATGTGTACAGAGACACACAGACACACACACACACTTATTCAATCGGTGTTGAGAGCCCCCATGTGCCAACATGTCACAGTCACTGCGGCACAGCCGTGAACAGAACAAAGGCCCTGTCCTCATGGGGCTTGGATCCTCCCCAGAGAAGACCAATAAATAAGGAAGTAGAAAGACTGTCAGACTGCGGTAACTGTGCAGAGAAATGTTCAGTGGGAGAGGAAGTGCGGGAGTGGAGGGTAACACTGTAAATATGTCACGGAGAAGGTGACATGTCAGTAAAGATTTAAGGGGGAGAGCCACTAGATGCCTGGGGAGCATGGCACGCAGAAGGAGGGCGGCAGGGTCTGCTAGGGGGCTGGCGCAGAGCAAACGAGGGGTGAGTGGGGTGGGAGGTTTCAAATGGGGTCAGGTCAGCAGAGCCTGGGGGGCCACTAGAATCTGGCTTTCATTCCACTGGGGGTTCTGGACAAAGGAGGGACAGGACCTGACTCCGGTTTTAATAGGGCCCCTTGGGCTGCCATGCTGAGGCAGAAATGGTGGAAGCAGGGAGACTAATTAGGAGCCTGTGGCAGTAGGTCCAGCCTCTTGTCCCAGTTTCCCATCTGTCCCAGGTGTCTGCACTCTGAGGACGTCCAGAATCACTGTCGTCCCAGAATCAGGCATCCCTGCTCTTTGCTCTGCCATCTTCCGAGCGTCCTCTAATGGCTGTGGGATAGATGCAGTGTTCCTGGCCTCACATCCAGCCCCCATCATCTGGGGTGTCTCTTCCTATGTGCCTTGTCTTTCCAGAAGGTCCCAGCGGATGTCCACTGGCCACACCACACCTGGCTTGTTCTCCACTTCCCTAAAGCTGACTCTGGCAAGGTAATGGGGTTCCTCTGTCAGTCTCCACAAGCCCTCCCTGCAGGACCTTGCTCCCTGTACCCAATCCCACCCCCAGCTTCAAGCAGGGGGACACCTGGCAGGAGTCAGCCCTGGCATGCCCATCTCCCCGCCTCCTTGGCACCAGGAAGCACATAGAGGTAGTCATAAGTCAGCTGCAGAGGCCACTGTGAGCTTTGCATCCTCCAGCTAGCCTGAGATGAGACGCAGAAGCAGCAGGGGGAGGACAGTGTGAAAGCTTGGGGGGCTGATGTGCTGGCAGCTGGCAGTCCTGGCTATTTCTGCCTGGTGCTCCCTCCCCCACCACTGCCCACCCACGGGAGCAACAAGGCCCGTAGTCAATAGTGCAGGTGCTACAGCCGTCAGAGCTGGGTTTCAGTCCAGTGGAGAAAGTGGGAGTTGGGGTGGGCAGAGCTCCGAGACAAGGACACCTGTCTCCAAACTCCTGCATCCTCTTGGGGGAGGCCAGTGAAGGGACTCAGCACAGCCCCTAATTCCTCAAGACAGAAATAACTGTCCACCAAGACAGCCTGGTGGCCCATCTTGCTGCTGGTAACAGAGCAGGCAAATGAGAAGGGGTACCTGGGAGGAGAGAGGGTTGTCTCACAAGGCTGCTGGGCAGCAGGCGGGGTGTGTGTGGGGGGGCAGCATCCTGGGACACTGACAGGGTCACCTCTGCCCATCCAGGCCCTGGGGCTTGCTCATGAGCTCTCCTGGGCTGGTCTCAGCTTCTCTCTGGGCATCCCCTCCCTTTAACGTGCAAGCTGAGCATGTCGCTTGGTCCTCTCTAGTGGTGACTCCCCCAGAATCCTCCCCAGCTCCCTCTTCCAACTCAGCCTCTGGGCCCTCCAATACCAGCTCTCCCAGAGTGAGTGTTCTGCCGTCAGTCCATCTTTTCCATCCGAATTCTCAGAGCCTGGGTGGCGGGCCACTGCAGGAACACGGCGGAAGGGGAGACCCGTCACCTGACAGGATTCCTTCTGAGTGCTGGGGCTCCTGTGCCACATGCCAGGCCCGCCCCACGCCGTATCTCAGATGAGCCCTCTCACAAAATCGGCTGCCATGTCCCTCGTGTTCACTCAAGGAAGTGGAAGGACAGAGAGTTCTGAGTGACGTTCGAGGCCAGAGCTATATGTAGTAAGTGTTCCGTCAAGGGAAGCATTCAAACCAAACGCGGGCTAAGCGCCTGCCCGTAGCTCTGCAGTGGACATCGACAAAGAGGTGAGGGCGGGGAGGGGAAGAGAGGATCGAGGGAGGAGGTGGGGCGCAGGGGGCTCTCTGTGAGCGGGATCTCACCAGCACAACCGCTCCCATCGCGCGCTGAGCCCTGACCCACACAGCGCCCCTACTCCTAATGGCACAGCCCGCCCGGCGCACGCAGCACAGACACCTTGGCCCCCCGCACTCCCGGCACCCCCAAACCCGGAGCCAGGCCGGTGCGCCCGGCCCAGGCGGCGCCCCTCGCCACGCCCGAACCCCAGGATCTTCGCCGCCGCCCTCCAAGCGGCGCCCGGCCCCTCCTGTCCCTTCCCTCCCCAGCCCTGCTGCGCCGCGACCCCCGCGCCCCCCTCGGCCCGGCCCGGCCCGGCCCTGGCCCGACCTCGCTGTTCGTCGGCCCCGCGGCTCAGGCGCACCCAGCCCCGCCCTGTGCTCCGGGCCCCGGCCCGGCCCCGCCCCGCCGGAGGCTGCGAGCGGGAGGGAGGCGGGCGTGGGGAAGTCCGCGGGCGGGGTCGGGGGGCGGGGGCTTCCTCGCGCCGGCAGAGGAGCTGCCGCACGAGGCACGCCGGCTTTGCCGGGGGACAGCGCGGGGACCTGGCAGCCAGGATGTTTCTGGAGCCTCAGGTAGGGCTGCGGCTCGTGGCAGGTGCGGGGCGGCGGGTCGCGGAGGCAGCGACGTGGGCGCGCTCGCAGGGCAGCCCGGTGGTTGCGGCAGCACCGCGGAGCTGGGGGTTCCTCCGCCGCCGAGCTCAGGAAGGGGTGCTGCCCTCCCGGCGAGGAATGCGACCATCTGGAACATCTATGGCCGTGGCCGGAGGCAGCCTGTCCTTGGGAAGCACTCCCTCTACGTGTCCCCATTGGGGCACCTGTTGCCAGGTGGGCGGCGCCCGGAGCTCAGAACGGGTGGGCTGCTCAGGCTGCCACTGCCCTTTCTGGCATGGCCTGCAGTCGCCGGTGATTGTCTATGGCTGAGCGGCACCTGCAAAGCTGATAGGGACCCCTGTGGGGTGAACAGGCCCTGGGAGGCAGGAGACAGCGACCCCAGCAGCGCGCCGACGGTAAAGTGGCCGCTCCGGGACGGGCTTGTAAGAGCCAGGATGACCCTGGATCCTTCCCCAGACTCGAGGATTCCAGAACCACTGTGTACCCTGGAGGAGGTGCCAAGGAGAGGAGGAGGTGTGCGATGCAGTGAACATGTGGGAGGTGTGTATGTGTGTATGTGCGACGTGTGGGCACGAGTGAGAGTAGGTGAAGATGCGGGCACGTTTATATACGGGTGTGTGAGAGCGGCAGAAGTGTGTGGGGCAGGATTGTGCCTGCTTGGGCCCACAAGGAGAGTGAGCTCCGAGTGGGGCTTCGGGGAGTGTGGACTCTAAGGTGAGGGGTAGCTTCCTTTCTACAGGAAAGGAGGCTGGGAACCTGTCCAGGAGTTAATCCTGAGCATGAGGCAGTGTCGCATTCCCATGGCTGTTTGTTCCACGGGTGTCTTCGAGGGGGACCTCCCGTTGTGGCTCAGGTGCAGTATGGTTGAGCTGCAGCCTGCTGCTGCTGTTCCCCACCCCCTTCTCATGGAACTGACCACCAGCCCGGCACAGCCCTGGACCTCAGGCCCAGGGCACATGGGGGTGCAGAAGGGGCCTCAGCTGGGCTGGCCAGCCCTGGCTGTGCCAAAGAAGCAGGTCTTATTTGTTCTTTTGTTTGTTCACATGTTCAGCACACATTTATTGAGCACCTGCTGTGTGCAGGCACTGTGGATTCGGCAGAGACCCAAATACACCACTTATATTAGTATAGCACATGTCATGGAGCTCACCTTCTAGCTAGGGAGACAGGAGAAAAAGCCTGATCAGTAAATAAAATGTAGACTGTCGCGTGGTGATAAGTGCTAAAGAGCAAAACTGCAGCAGGGAAGAGGAATAGAGCATATCCTGGTGCACAGTCAGGAGAGTTTAGGTTATCTGCAGTAACAAAACAGGCCCCCGGTCTGGTGGCTTCCAACAGCACAGTGGAATTTTTGCTCACGTGCGTGACCATCGTGGGTTGGCATGCCTTCCTCACTCAAGATGCTGGGCTGATGGGTCCGCATGGCAGGGGGAGAGAGGCTCCTGCACTAGCATTTTAATGCCCCAGCTCAGTGCCACATGTCACTTCTACTCACTGCTCTTGAGCCAGATGAGTCACATGACCCCACCCAACCACACTACGACCTGTGGTGACAATCCTGCTCAGCCTGGCAAGAAAGGGCTGACACCTTTGGTGCTGAACATACTGACCACCAGTGTGTGGGTGCTGTTTGTACTTTGGGTACAGTGGTCAGGGGAGGCCTCACCATGTGTTACATGTCCATGAGGACTTGTTGGAGGCTAGCAAGAGAGATAAGTGACAGTGGGAGCAGAGGGACACGTAAGGAAAAGGCCAGGCAGGGCTTTGAAGAGGAAGCTGCCTGTGTGTCAAGGGCTAGACTGGAGGCCGGGTGTCACGAGCAGAGCAGGTAAGAGGTCAGTGGGGCCCACGCAGTGGCCCAGGGCCTCAGACCTGGGAGGTAGCAGTGGAGAAGGAAAGAAGGGCTGATTTGGACATGCTCTAAAGGTAAAGCAAGAGGCCTTGCTGGTGGCAGGGATGTGGTGCTGGAGATGGAGAGGAGGTAGGCTCATTCCAGGAAGGAGGGCGTTGTGCTCAGTGGAGGCAGGAGAGGATGCAGGTGGAGCAGGTGGGACAGGCAGGAAGCAGGGACAGTTTGACAGCTCCAGGGGGATGCCACCTGGCAGTGGGATGGGCGCTCTGGAGTTCAGGCTGGCCTGGAGTACTCTGTCCTGCAGGTCCCTTGCTACCTCCTGGCCACGCTACCTACACCCGCCCCTGCTGGCTCAGGACAGCCTGGCCCTGGGCCCAGCCTACCTCCAGCACTGTACCTCCATCTTACTGAGCCTGCCTGCTTGATGTAGGGGGCCTTCGTGTGAGCTCCACCAGAGGAGGGAGGGCAAGTTGAGGGGGCTACGGCATCTTGTGTTGACCTGGCTGCCGTGTGCACTGGGGGCTGGCCAGGGTGCAGGAGCACTGGGGACAGCACTGCCTGCAGATGCACAGGGCCCACAGTGATGTGGAGTCTTTGAGGGCTGGGCAGTCTGGGAGGGCCACCTGGGGGAGAGAGTCATACGTTGGCTTTGCGATGGGTAGAGTTAGACTCAGGGGCAACATGGCCCAAGATGGAGCTGGGGTGTGTGGAAGTGGCCTGCACCCTCCACATCTGGGCTCCAGGGGAGCTGCTGGTGAGTGAGCAGAGCAGGGTCGGATCTGTTGGGACTTGGATATCAGCCAGGAGACCTGTTATCTCTCCATGCTCCTTCTTTCTTACCCCGCTGGAAAACCCCTGGTCATCCTTGGAAGCCCATCTCGAAATCACCTCCTTCAGGAAGCCCTCCCTGACTTCTCCCTACAGAGTTAGTTCCCCCACCCTCCTGCCTCCTCGGCACCCATCGCATACCCATAATCCCGAGTTGCTCACACTGCACTGTGGTGTTACATCTGCCTCCCCTGGCAGGCACCAAGGTCCACGGGTTCTTCCATTTCCAAGTGTATGGCCCAGGTCAGTAGGGCCTCATTGATGTTTGTTGACAGAATCAGTGAGGAAGGAAGGAAGGAATAAACACAAAGGCTGGAAATGGCCTATGGAGACTGCCCAGTTTTGCCTCCCTGTTTACACATGGGGAAATTGAGGTCCACAGTGGCCGCGGCTTCCCTGAGTTCAGCCAGGAGGTCAGAGATCAGAGCTGGCTCCTAGATCTGATGCCTCTTCTATGCTAGGTTCTGGGCTGCCTGGGTCCCTGTGGGTTCCAGGACAAGGAGGAGCCCAGAGGCAGACAGATTGAGGGGCCCAGAGGTGAGCCATCAGGTGGGAGCACATGGACCACAGCAGTGGGGTCTTGGGAGGAGGAAGGCAGGCAGAGGTCTCCACAGGGGCCCTTGGCTTCTCTCCCCTCCGCAGCCCTGCAGCTTCCAAAGGCTCTAGCTCCGTGGCCACACGGCTGGTCTGGCCGCGGCCAGCCATGCTTCTCAGCCTCCAGTGGAACATTGCCTCCCCCGCTGTCCTGCTCACAGTGCCTGCCGGGCCGGCCAGGCCAAGCCCACGGCATTTCCCAAATGTCAGTGTGGCTGCCACCACGAGCCGCCCCCTGCCCGTGGTGGGGCCAGCGAGTGTGAGTCAGAGGACCTGGGAGCCAGCTCACAGGTCTTCTTTAACTCTCACTGTTAAAGGAGGTCACTGTTCCAGTGGCACAAGTGGAGGCCGAGGCTCCGAGGTAGAAGGCTGCAGCAGCACCAGGAACAGGGGAGCCCACCCCAGAGCCTGGCCTCCCTGGGGACAGTGGGGTCACATACCACTTGGAAGAATGACAGCAAGTTCCTAGAGGATGCTGGAAACCAGCAGTGCCCAGCCCAGAGGGCGGAATGGTGTGTGTTGTGGGTTCCTGGCCAGGAAAGGGGGCTGTGGGCTGGGTGGCTGACCTGGGGGGCAGAGCAGGCCCACTAGGGACAACGTGTCCCTGGCCAATGGCTGGGAGACCTGCAGAGCCAGGAGACCCCAAGGCACGTAGGCACACAGCTCACCCCATGTCACTGGAGTCAGCATTGCCGCATGTGCTCCACGTGGACTGAGTGGGGATGTCTTTGGGGATTGGGACACCTGTACCCAGGGGAGGTAGATAGGTGAGTATTGATTTAAAAAAAACGTATGTTAAGTAACTGGTAATTAAACTCTCTTATTATTTTAAACAAATTTTCAGTGTGGCTTCCTGGAAAACCCTAGAAATTAATCCCGTTACCTGCACAGAAGCAACATTGTATCTTTTCATTTTTAATGTGTCTTTTATTTATTTCTTATCTTATTGTGTTTTCTAGAAGGTGGAAGGCAACGTTAAATAATAGCATCCTCCTTGGCTTGATCTGCATTTTAATGAGACACCCTCTAATGTTTTACTGTTAAGTCTGTAATTGGCCCTAAATTTCGAATAGATTTTCTTCATCATGAACTCCTATGCTCCATTCCTACATTAATTGCTGAGAGTGTACACCAAGAATGGATATTCAGTTTTATCAGAGGCTTTCTTGTGTCTAGCAAAATCATCAAATTCCTTTCCTCCTTGGGCCTATTAATGTGTTGACTTATAGCTTTTCTGAACTAAATCATCCTCATGTTCCCGGAATAAATCCCACTGGGTCAGCCTCGATTGTGCTTTAAAATGCTTACTGATCTGTTGCTTAGGGTATTTTTCATCTATATTCATAGGTAAGAATTTATACGTACGTTCCTATTAGGGGACATATTTGTCACATTTATAAATCACAGTTATGTTAGTTTCATGAAATGAATAGAAAAGGTTTTCAATATGAATTGTGGAGTTGAAATAGTTTAAATATCATAAAATTATCTTATTCTCCAAGGCTTGAAATAATTCATTTTGGAAACTCTCTCAGCCAGGGCTTGCTTTTTATTTTTCCCTGAGGTTAGTTGGCTGTCGACTTACTTAATTTGTACTGTGGTTATTGGTCTTTTTGGGTTCTAAACATTTTTAGTCCATTTTGGTTATTTATATTTTCTAGATTGTATCCCAGTTCAAAATGCTTCCAGACCTTTTAGCACAGATTTACAGTCTATTCTTTTAAAGTTTCTTCTCCCTATTCATGGTTAGATCCCCTTTTTCATGCCTAATAGCTATATTTTTGCATTTCCTCTCTCCTTCCCTCCTTCTCTACCCCCTCCCTGCCTTCCTTCCCTCTCTCCCAACCTCCTTCCTTTCCTCCATTCTTTTGTTGATTAGAATTGCCAGAGGTTGATCTTTTTAATTTATGTTTTCAAAAGAAAATCAGCTCTTGAATTTAATCAGCAATTCTACTCTTTTCTTTGATTAAATCCACTAATTTATCTTTTAGTTATTCCTTTCCCTAGTTTTCTTTGCTGTACGTCTGTTTTACTTAGAAGCTCTCTTTTAGCCTTTTGAATCAAGTGCCTAGTTCATTTATTTTCATTTTTTCTTGTTTATTTAAAATATATTGAAGTCTATGAATTTTTCTCTGAGTACAGCTTTGGCCGTACACATCAAATTTCATAAGGAGTTTTCTTATAAGGGTTATTTTTCTGATGTGTCTGTAATTGGAGTTTTGATTGTTTCTTTAGCACAGATATGATGTAGGGAAATTTCTTTTAATTTTTTGGTACACTTTTTTTATTAATGTCCAACTGTGTTATGTCCACGTCATTCTGTCACCCATACGTTTTGTTTTTTTTTTGAGGAAGATTAACCCTGACCTAACTGCTGCCAATCCTCCTCTTTTTGCTGAGGAAGACTAGCCCTGAGCTAACATCATGCCCATCTTCCTCTACTTTATATGTGGGACGCCTACCACAGCTTGGCGTGCCAGGCAGTTCCATGTCCACACCCGGGATCCGACCTGGCAAACCCTGGGCCACCGAAGTGGAACGTGTGCACTTAACCACTGCACCACTGGGCCGGCCCCTATCACCCATACATTTATGTTTGGAGACTCTATCAAGGTTTCATTGGTGATGCGACATATGAACAGTGTGGATGAATATTCTGGATAGAATATGCCTTTCTGTTTTTAGGCCATGGATTTCATGTATTCTCTTTATGTCTCCATTCTCCCATTTCAGGAGAATGCACTGCAGCGTTTTCATCCCTTCCACTGTTCCTTCCACTGCTCATCTCTTTGGGTATCCCTCACTTGTCAGGAATTGTTGTTCTGCCTGTCTGTCTTGTCCAGGAAGGCAGCTCACCACATTGTAAGTGAGCTTGGGCACAGGGCCCGTTTCCTAGGCACAGCAGGGCAGGTGTGTTCTCTGGCTGCCTTTCACTTTCAACTCTTAGTGGAAAGCTCCAGCCTGCAGGCGGGAGACCTGGGCTGGGTTCCTGGCTCTGCCCTGCCAAACTGTGTGGCTTCAGGCTGTCCTGAGCCTCCTCTGCTGCACCTCATCTGGCAAGAGGACCATCATGCCTTGGAGGGTGCTATGGGGATGTGTAAGATGGCCCAGTAGGTGGGAAGCCCTCTGTGAATGTCACTCATTGACAGTGAGGCTGCTGGGCCGTTCAGGGAGGGCCTGGATCTATGCTGCACTCACAGGCCCCGCTCTGCACATTCCATGTAGGGGGCTCTTTCTGGGCCAGGCCTTGTCCATCTCTCAGGAGCCCTGGCTGGTTCCCACCTGCCTTGGCCTTGCACCTGCTCTCCCTCCTCCTGAGCCTGTACTGATGGCCCTGGGTTTCATGTCATCATGGTGGTCACACTCACTGGGGTTCAAGTCCAAGCTCCCCTACTTTGGTGCTGTATGCCCCAGGGTGGATGACTTCAGCCCTTTGGGCCCTTGTTCCTTCATCTGGAAAATGGGACAGCAGCGTGTGCAGTGTGGTGCGTGGGGAAGGGCTCTGCCTTGAGGAGGGATGGTGGCCACTGGTACTCCAGTGGACTGGCCAGGTTCTGGCCACCTGGTAACAAGCTCCCAGGGCCAGGGGATATGGGGTGGGTGTGCACAGCACAGGGAGTGGGAGATGTTTTTGTTGGAGGGTCAAGACACATGTCCTGGTCCTGTTTCCGAAAGGCTGTGGCTGCTGGCCAAGACCATGGCTCTTCGGGCCCAGCAGGGAGCTGGGTGCCCCTGCCCTGCACCCCGAGGCTGGCACACAGAAACCTCTGGCTCCCGCAGAGCAGCAGGGTCCCAGGGGCGCCACTCTGGGCATCTGCCAGGAGGATGACAATTCAAGCAAAGGAAGTTGATTTTTATTTGTTTTTAGACACAAAGGAAAATCGTTGCTCAGGCTAATTAGATGTCATTTAAAAATAAAAGAACAGTACTTCCTTTTTTCCATACCCCAGTACCACCAGGCAGCCTGGGGGGAGGTGGAAGCTGCCACTCACTCCTAGAAAGGCCTGAGCTGGGGCCTGTCCCCTGCGCCACCCGTCCATCTAGGGGGACCCAGGCTCCCTGCCTCTCAAGGCCCCTCAGCTCTGACATGGTCCCCTCATTGGCCCGCTGGCTCGCTGACAGCCTTGCCCTGCCGCTCCTCGCACGGGAGAGGCTGGGTAAGATGCTCCCCCTGGAACCTGGGGTCTTCCTTCCTGACGGCTGGAGCTCTAGCATCTGCGCCAGACTCTGATCAGCAGCAGTCTTAAGTGGATGCCCCTTATAGGAAGAGGATCGCAGGGGAGCGACTTCAGTTGAGGTGGGGGTCTGCACCCTGTCCCCCTAGCCCTCCCACCTCTGGGGCACCTTGAGGGGACTTCCAGAAATGATAGGACTGGCTCTGAAGTTTATCTTAGTTCACAAACTCTCCTGTCTAAGCCTGTGCCCAGCTCAGCCTCCAGGAGTCCGGGTTGGCTGCCACGTGCAGGAACGCTCGGGTGACCCGTGCGGAATCCCCTGGAGTTGGCCCAAGAGGGAAGGAGGCCAGAGGGGAAGCGGGGAGGGGGAGGCCCCAGGCATCCTCTCTGGCCCCAAGGGCCCTGAGTGGGAGACCAGCGTGCCAGCTGCCCGCCCTGCCGGGAAAGGGCAGCAATTCTCTGAAAGCCTACCTGCTCCGACCTTGGGCCTCTCAGGGCTCAATAATGGGATGGTTATTGGTGGACAATGGCATTTTGTCCCCTGAGCAGCCACCAGAAGAAGCTGACTGGACAGAAAGGGAGAAAAGAAGGAGGAAAAATCAAGAGGAGAAACCGTGGACTCAGCAGAATTTGTATTTAGGAGTGTGAAGAGGAGATGGCAAGATTCCTTCAGTCAATTCAAATAGTATTTGGTAATAGGAAGGAATTCAGAAAGACAAAAATGAATCATGCGTCTGTAACAAAGCTTTAATTATCAGCAGCGCTCCCTAGGCAGGGCCTTTGTTGAGTAGGCACCCGGCCAGCAGGCGAGGTGCTGCGTCTCTGGTTCCCATGGCAGCTGCCTCCTGGCTGGAGTCTGGCCCACAGCCCTCTGCCAGGCCGCAGGACGGCCCTGGCCGGCCCAGAGGGTACATGAAGGTAAATATGGCCCTTCCTCACGGCATTTGTGGATGTGTTTCTTGAAGCTTGGTTTATGTGAAAGATGTCACCCCTCGCCCTCCAGTCCCCAGTGCCAAGCAGGCTGGGAGGACGGAGAGGTGGGAGCTGCAGGGTGTTCCCATGGCCCTACCTGCAGGGATGGGGCCAGCCATGTCCTCCCAAGGGCTTCCCTGCTGGAAAGTCCATGGGGGTGCAGAGGGAGGAGGGGTGGGGACTATAGAGGCCTTGCCACAGAGGTGTCACCCCTGCCACTCCCCACTCTAGGCAGGGGCCAAGCAGCCACCCTGAGGCCAGAGCCAACTCTGAGCCCCACATGCTGGGACAGGGCAGTGCAGCCAGGTCAGTGGATCTGCCTGCCTGGAAGCAGGAGGCAGCTTCTCTCTCCTTTCTCCCTGTCTGCAGAGGGCCCACAGGCTGTCCTGGGCATGGGGAGGTCAGAGGGGCCCCAGAGGTGTGATCAGGGAAGAGGGGCAGCCCCCATAATCTGTGTCTAGGAAGGCAACGAGTCACCTCAGAGTGCCCACCAGTGTCCTGCAGTTCTGACTCCACCCAAACTAGCAGGTACTGAGCATGTCCTGATTATGGCAGCCTCGCTGCGTGCTCACTACCGCCTGAGAAACAGGTGCTGGAGGTGATGTTTTACAGAGGAGGGTGCTAACTCCCAGCTTGTCGGGTGGCCAGGCCTCACTGCCAGGCTGCTGGACCCCAGCCCATGCTTGCAGCCGGACTCCAACTATCTGCCCTGTGTGGCCCCAGCAGGCAGGACCTCTCTGGAGCTTGAGGGAGACACGTTTCACCTCAAAGTTAGGAAGATCTGAGAGCTGGGGTTTGGGGAGGGGCAGGACAGCCCCCAGTAGGGAGCTTCCTGCCTTAGGAGGGTCTGAGTTCAGGCTGCAAGGGCAGCTCCTGTGCCCTTCTGTTGTTGGGGGTCATTGGGGGAAGGCCTTTCCATCCCTGGGGGTGGAGGAGCCTGAGGTGGCCAGGCAGCAGTAGCAGGGCCAGGGAAGCAGCTCCCCAGTGGCTGAGGATTGGACCACAGGCCACCTGGGGCAGAGGCCAAGGTCTGGCTTGCAGGGTCCTGGCTCCTGGATCCTATTGTGCCAACTGGGTCTCTGGAAATGACAGTGAGCAAAGCGCAAAGACTCTCTCAGCAGGTGTTACTCACCTGCGCCCTGTGCAGATGATGCCCAGAGGGCCTGGCTACTGGCAGGTCACTGTGTGTTCTCCCTGCAGAGCTGCCAGTGCCAACTGACTCTAGCTGGGGATGGGGGCGGGTCAAGAGAGTTCCAGCATTCAGAGAAACCACAGGGTCCTGGAGTAGGAAGGGGTAGGGGGTGTGGAGTAGGGGAGGGAAGGACACTGAGCTTGCGATGACAGGGATATTAGAGAAGTGGGGAGAGGACAGAGGACCCGAGAGGGGAAGCGGCCGCAGTTGGGGCCTGTGCCCCTCCTCCCCCGAAGCCCCTCGGACCTGCCCCTGCCCTGTCTGTGAGCCCCACTGCCCCTGTGGAGCCTGAGCTCTTCGGCCTGGGTTTTCCCACCAGTTAGTGAGATTCAGGCAGCAGGGACAGTCCCCTCTGGGTCTCCCCCTCCCCTGGCAGCCTGTAATGCGTATGCGACTCCAGAGGCCACGGTAAAGTGGCCTGTCCACTGCCGGCCTGCTGGCTTTTGATGCCTTTTCAGGTCTGTGAACCCAGTTAGGAAACAGCAGGATCCCAGGACAGGGCAGATCAGGGGGTGACAGGGGAGCTAAGGATGCATGGCTGCTTCTACCACCTGACCTGTCCTGTTTGGTGGGTGTGGCCTTATTCTTGCCACCTGCCAGGTAGAAGGGAGAAGGCCCTGAGATGCTGGCCACGGCCTCATGGCAGAGAAAATACAGGTACAGTGCACTTCCGGCCATCTGTCCCCCGCTGTGAGTCCCTGAGCCTCTGTCCAAACCAAGAGGACTCCCAGACCCCTGCCCTCTCCCCTCCCCTTTGGGTGGCAGAGCCAATAGTTGAGGTGGGCCCCTCGGCTCCCACACTGAACACCTAGCTTTATACTCTCCCTATACCCTGCAGCGGGCAGATTCTTAGTTATAATTTAGTGTCACAACATCCCAGAGAGTCAAGGCCACTTTTAGCTCCTGATGGCCTGCTTCTGGCAGGGGTGACCCCCAATCCCTCCCCTCTCCCCCGCTCAGGTGGTGTGACTAGAGAAGGCCCAAAGAGTAGGCCAAAATCCTCACTGCTGCAAAGGACCCACGAAGCTTTACCAAGAGGTTTTCCATTCGCGCCAGGAATCCTATACATGTGAGGTGGGGGCATGCATTTAAACAAGCATTTAATTTACAACTTTGATTTGACTTGCAGCCTCCTCCTTAGAGTTCCCTGCTGTGTAAAGTCAGGGCCCTCAGCCAATTCCTCTGCCCAGACTGCTCCCTGAGGGGGTCACCTGCCCTATCTGGGAGAGCCTCCTTGAAGGGGCACTTCATCGAACGTGGTGCCAGAGGAGTCCACCTGGAGACCTGTGCAGGCGCAGGCGGGCCTGGAGGAGGGCAGGGAGGGCACCCCGCCCACTGCAGACCCTGGGGACCTGGCAGGGGAGGGGGATTCCACGTGATTGGACTGGAGCTAGGGGGCACCCCCGCGCAGATCCTTGTTTAGCAGGGCTGACACATGGATAATAAGGAAATATTTGTTTTGGAGTGAATGAGCCAACAGGAAGTGCTCCAGGCAAGACTGTTTCCAGGGAGCGAATGGGATGGAAGGTTCACAGATCTTGGGCCCAGGAAACGTTGGCACCATTCCTCCCTCTGTGCATGGCACTCTTCCTTTTCCAGAAGTCTCCTTCAAGTCTGCTCAGATCTCACGTCCTCAGGGAGGTCAGCCTCTGCACCGGTTCAGTTGCCCTCTGCCCTGCCCCCACACTCCTGACCCTCTTCTCTTCTTCCTCTTCCCAGAGCACTGATACCTTCCTAACCCGTTATATCATGGGTTTATTGTGTGGTTATCACGGGTACCGGCCACAGCCTGCTCCAGGCAGGGCCCAGCGAGGACAGAGAGCCCTGATTTCTTCTTTGGTGGATCTCCAGTGTCTAGGCAGGTCCTTGTTAACAATTGTGAATGAATGAATGAGTGAATGAATGGAGAGATGGGCAAAGAGTAAGGGCTCTGTGGAACATCCCACCTCCTATGCCAGCCCAGTGCAGACTATTTCAGAGAACCAGACAGCCCTAGAAGGGAGATCGGGGTCCATTTTGCAGATGGGGACAGGAGGCCCAGCCTCGCTGCTCCAGGTCCCCAGCAGAGCTGGGCTCCAGAGTTGCTGGCCCTGGTCCAAGTAGCCAGCATGGTTTGGTCCCCAGTTGTGGCCTCTGAGTGTCCACGGGGCTCCTGCCCTGCTCTCACCAAGACTGGATTTTTCTGGAATGGGGATGCAACCAAGACAGCTCTGTGAATGCACCAATTCTGAAGTCTCTGCCAAAGGCTGCCCTCTTGGTTAAGTGGCTCCCCAGGGTGGGGGCCCAGGGCTGGCACCCAGCTCCCTCCAGGAGCACTCTCTCTCTCTCCCTCCAGCCAACAGAGGGGAGAACTGGCAAGATGTGTAATTTTCAGTTGCTAATTGTGATGCCCTGCAGCTTGCTGAGCTAAAAATAGCCTCCGTTTGTGTTGAGTAGGTTAAAAAATAGAAGCCCATGTGCTGCCTTGGAAAGAAGCACCCCTTGTAAAGCCTGGCACGGGCAGGGGGCTAGCGGGGCCCCTCCTCCACCTCCCGGCAGATCCCTGGGGACTCAGGCAGGATGGGCCGGAGGGCTATTTTTGTCCCAGTTTTCCAAGAACCTGGGTTTCTTAACTTGGTGTCCATGGACGAGCTTCTGGGAGCCCATTAATCCCTGGAATCACTTGCAGAATGCCATGGGAGTGTGCATATCCATGGGTCCAGGGGAGGGCCTCAGCCTTCATTGGATGCTGAAAGGGTCATGCCCCAGCTAGGGATGAGGAGAAATGACAGCACCAAGAAGGAGCAGGGCTGTGAGGCAGGCAGGCCTCGGCAGAGCTACTCACTGCTGCCTGCCTGGGCAACCTCTGTAAGCCCCAGAACTTGATGTCCCCATCAGAAAGGATGTCTCCCCACTGCCCCCCTGGGTTAGGGGGAATTGTGTCACGTGAGATGAGATGTGTAATGCCCAGCACACAGCTGGGTCCAACTCCTGATGATAAACCTTTAAAGTACAAGGCTTTGCTAGCCCTGGTGGCCTAGTCGTTAAAGTTAGGCACTCACTGCTTCCGTGGCCCAGGTTCATTTCCCGGGTGTGGAACCACACCACCCATCTGTCAGTTGCCATGCTGTGGCTGCAGCTCACGTAGAAGAACTAGAAAGACTTACAACTAGAATATACAACCATTCATGGGGCGGGGACCAGGGAAAAAGGAAGATCGGCAAGAGACGTTAGCTCAGGGTGAATCTTCCTCTGCAAAAAATTTTAAAAAGTACAACAAGGTTAGCCAAGAGAAAGCTTGTGCCTGCTACTACATTTCTCAGAAATTTCCAGAATTGCAGGCTCCAGGATCTGGAAGGGGTCCTAAGATTCTGACCATACCATGGGAACCTGCCCCAGACAGCTAGTCCCTTCACAGTTGAACAGAAGCCTGACAGTGTTGCCTTCAGCTGTGCAGTAGACTCTCCCTTCCCTGGGCTGTCGACCCTACTGTCAGCTGGAGCAGAGCTGGCTGTGTCCAAGGCCAGCCGGTTATCCCTGGTGCCACCTTCCAACGTTCCTCCCTTTGTCCCTCTGGGCTGAGAGATGTGCGTCCTGCAGATGCCCCAGGGTGGGGGGAGTGCATGCTCCTTGAGTCCTGCCTCTCTTTCCCAAGACATGCCCTGGAGTGCAGAGTTGGTGTTGGGGGCAGGTAGCTAAGAAGCAGAAGCCAGGAGGCCTGAGGGCCATGGAGGGGCAGGTGGGGCAGGCCCTGGCCACTCCCATGTGGCTCCTGAAGGATGAGGTTCCTGCCCCACCTGGACACCCTGAGTCCCTTCCTGCCCCCACCATCTCCCTGCCTTCCTGCCCAGAGCCAGGATGGTAAAGCCTGTGTCGGGTGAGGCAGTAAGCTGGAGGCCGGCAGGCCCTGCTCTGGGGCAGGGACCCTTGCCTTCACGGGCTCATCTCTGTGAGAGCAGACCCTGGGCATGGGAAACCCTCCAGCGAGGCATGCAGGGCTGCCCCAGACAGTTGTGAGCAGGGATGACTCTGTACAGACACTGCAGTAGCTAGAGTCAGTGTCATTTGTATTCCTGACCCAACTGTGTTTAAGTAAATCATTTGTGACAGCTTCAGCTGTGGGATTCTTTTATGAGACCACTGGGCAGTGTCAGGCCTCCCCTGGGCCTTGATGGGCTCTCAGCACAGGAAGCAGAAGCATGAGGGAAACAATGTCACCCTTGCCCATGTCACCCTTGCCCAGGCGCGGACAAGCACGAGAGTGAAGATGCGTGAAGCCCTTGAGGATGTAGCAACGGTCACATTTGGGTGCTCACAGAAGGCTGTGGCCATCGTAGTTAAGCCGGCGGCCCTGGCTCAGAATGATCTGGGCCTCCATCATAGCTGCAGCTCCCAGGGGTCCAGGGGGCTCCTGGGGTCATGGGAGTGGTATACAGGGTTTCTGAAGGCCACCATGTTGAGCATAACTGGAGTTTGTGAGTGGAAGGACGGTGTCCCAGATCATAAAAGGTGTACACACATGTGCGGGCGTGGCTGCCCCTCCTAGGGCGTATCTGGGTTTTGCACATGAGTGGCCAGAAGCTGATACCTTCCTCTGTAGTTTGCTTCCTGACGGAGGGCATGGACTTCTCAAGGCCCAAGTTTGCTAGGGCCACGCGAGGAAGCAGTGAGTGGCACTCTACTCTCCAGCTCAAATCTCTTGAAGAGGCTGCAAAAGGGAATTTCATTCGTAATCTTCTGCAGAAAGTTCCTAAAAACCCTCTCTTCCCATCTCTCCCAGGATCTCTCACGGCACTCAGGCTGCCTAAGCTCTCTCCACTTATTCTCTCAAAGGCCCAGAAGTCTTGCAGATCCCGGCTGCCCCCACTGTGTTCCCCTCTTCTGCTCCAGGGCCCTCAGTCCAGTCAGCTTCCATGCTCTCCATACTTTGGTGCAGTGTGTTCCTTAGATGTGAGTGTGTGTGTGTGTGTGAGAGAGATGCAGGGCAGCAGCAAATACTCAGAAGTTAAAGTTTTTGGCTGAGTCCCCTAAAAGGGGTCTCTGACTTGAGTTGTATTGATGCCGAGCTGCAGGCTGCACCCTCTGGAAAGGTTGGCGGGGATCGAGGGCAGTGTCCATGCAGTCCCCTGGCTGGGCTGTGCAGCACCCAAGGACCGAGTTTACTTTCTGACTACGACACACTTGGTGTGCAGGCACTTGTTCTGGGCTGGAAGCCACGCTCTGTGCGTCCCCCATCTGTCCTCCCACCCTACACCGTGAAGCTCAGTGTCCCTGTTTGACATACATGGCCTTCAGCATGGGCCTATTCTAGACATTGGAGTCGGGCATGGAAACAAGACTAATGGCTGCTCTTCTCTGAGGCCAGCTTCCCCTGGAGATCAGAGCTCAAGGCAAAAGCTTGTGTGAGAAGACTTTATTGGGGAGTGAGGTCCCAGGGGAGCAGGAGGAAGCAGGGGAGAGTGAATAGATGTAGGGTGCCTTCCAACATGGGATGCATCTCTGGATGTCTTTGGAGAGGATGTCTCTGGATGTCTTTTGTCTCCGTGAAGCTGTTGTCCATCTGAGGTGCGGAAGGGGAATTTACCTTCTGGCTCCCATGTCCCATTGACCCAGGTTTGCCACTAGGGTGTTCATGGCCCTGCCCTGACTTCTGGGCTGTGCAGGTGGGCCCCTGGATGGATCCGCAGGGCCTCATGCCTCAGCGAGAACCGGCAGCCTGGGCAGGAGGCATGTGACTTGCTAATGGCTGTGAGGGCCTAGGTCAGAGGCCGTAGGTCAGAAGCAGTGGCAGCCAGTGCTGGGCCACTTGGGTGCCATCGAGGCAAGGCCCAGACCCAGACCTGAAACACAGGAAAGGACTCAGGCGAGTGTGGATGGATGGTCGCGGGTGGGGGTACCGACAAGGAGCCTTAAAAGAATGGAGTTGCGGGAGGCCGGGGCTTCCCAAGGCCGTGTTGTCTGTGCTGGACCATGGCAGGGAGCAGGCGTGAGCCCTGAAGCAGGCGTACGTGCAGGACCCCGCTGCAGCCACTCGTGCTCTGGGGAGCAGCAGGAGATGTGGCAGATGGAGGAGCTTGGGCTGAGTGGGGAGGGCCGGATAGGTAGAGTGGTGGGGGGAGCCCTGGGAGGGGGCGGAAAGCTAGAGGGGGCAGCAGTGCAGCCGCACCAAGCCCTGCACCTTGTTGCTTTGCCTGCCTGGCCCACCTCCCCTACAGCCAGCACGCGGGACACTGATGGTGGCAGCTCATCCAGGCAGGTAGCAAAGGGCCCCTGGGCCTCAGCCTCTGCCCCGCCAGCCCTCTTTGCCTCCCCGGACCCTCACAGTGCTGCTCCGCCTGTGCAGGGGCAACGAGTGTGGCCTCCTCACCTGGCACCCTTTTAGGCTCGGCCAGGAGAATTTGGGCCCAGATGCAGGGAGGACCCCTTCCTCAACAGTGCCCCCAGAGAGCCAAGTAAACCCAGGTATGAAACAGGCAGGTGCTAGCCCATGGCTGCTGCCCCTGAGCCCGCAGCCAGCCCTCTCCCTCCTGCACCTGGGTACCTGGGCCTGCCCTGCACCCACCTGGCCCTGCGGGCGGCAGGCAGCTCCCAGGCCTGTCTTCTAGGAGAGGTGAATCACGTTCACTTGCCTTGCTGTGAGCCGACTGCGTCTATAATTAGAAGGTGCTTGTCTTCCTGCCTGAACAGAGGAGGAGCTGCAAGGAGGCAGCCTGGGTGCTAGTCTGACCCCACTCTCCCCAGAAGGGCTGCTGCAGCGTCCAGGCCGGCCTGCCCCAGCCGACTGGGGGCAGAGCTGCGGTCCCCATGGGCTTCATCCTCTGGCCCTACAGAAGCTGGTGCTCTATCCTCCCCACCCCTGGGCTGGACTCAGGAGGCTTCTGGAGCTCTCCGCTGAGTGTCTGTGACCACAGCGTGCAAACGGGTCTGGATGCGTCAGAAGTGGCTGAGGCAGGAGAGAGCTCCCTGTGCTTCCTGCTCCTATTTTCATCTGGAAAACCTTGAAAAACCTCAGTCCCTGGCTGTACCCCAGGACACTTAAATCAGAATTATTGGAGTGGGAGGTGGGCAAAGTGGTTTCTTTAAAACTCCCCAGGTGATTCTGGTGTGCAGCCAGAGCTGAGCGGCACTGACCCAGGGGAAGCTGGCTCTCCTCACCTGCAGGCTGAACCCCTCAAAGGGACTAGCTCCGGTGAGGACCCGGGCCTGACCCAGCAGCCTCGGCTAGAACTCCGGGGCCTGCATTTTAACAACCGACCAGGTGATGGCGCTGCTGGTCCAGGCTGCACTCAGAACAGCGAAGCTTTAGGAGAGGATCTTAAACCCCGAGAACCGGTGAGTTCTGACTCGGAGAAGAGACACTACTGACAGATTTCTGGGGATTCTGACGCTGTGGCTCTGGCCATGCACCTGCTTTAGAGCATTCGCGAGGGTCTGGTTCTCTGGGGGCCTCCGAGGTCAGTGTGTCTAGAATAATCCAGCGCTTCTGTGTCCTGGGCACCCACATGGCCTGGGGCGGGGCGTGCGGAGCAGGCACAGCTGTGGGAGTCGGGTCCTCAGTGGGGAGGTGATTCCACGTCTAGTGAGCAGCTCTGTACACAGTGGGCTCATTTAATCCTCCCAGCAAATCTCTGAAGGAGCGCTCCCTGTGCCCATTTTACAGATGAAATTCAGGCTCCAAGAGGTTGAGGATTCTGATGAAGCTACAAGTGGCTGAGCCAGGCTCAGACTCAGGCCTCCCTGCCTGCCTTTCCTGCCATCCTGGCACTGCTGCAGTCTAGCTGTGTGACCTGGGGCAGTTACTTAGCCTCTTGGTGCCTTGTCCTCCTCTGCAGCCTACAGAGAATAACAGTTTCTCTCATGGGTTATTGTGAGGGTTAAGGAGATTATCCGGCTCTAGCATTAGTGTCGCTGGTGGTGCGTACAAGGTGCTCAGGGTCTCAGCTGCTGTTTTCTTATTGTGATTGCCTTTGCTGTGTGTTCGCTCCCAAGATGTGAGCCCAGATTTCCTGGGAGCTCTGCTCTGAGTGGCCAGAGAAGGGGACCAGTTAGTGGTGATGGACACACAGGTGTGTGGCTAGAAGTCACAGTTCCTTTTCTTGCTGGGATGGGAGAGGAGGACCCCACGTGCAAAGACAGAAGGGACCACAGTGCTAAGAGGGGCGGCCGCAGAGGTGCCAGGCATAGGGCTCAGCGGGAGTCACCTCATTTAACAGCTGTGGAAATTGAGGCTGGATAGACTTGTCCAGAAACAAGGAGCTAGTCTGTTGCAGAGATTCAAACCTGAGGGTGCTCTAAATTCCTGCCCAGGACACCCCACTCCGGGAACCTCCTCCTCCCACTTGGCCCTGAGCCTCAAGACACTCCCTGCAGTGCTCATGACTGGGAGGGGTGGGCTCTACCAGGGACTGAAGTGAGGGGCAAGGAAGGGGCTCTGGGGGTTCCCCAGGACCCCAGGGACTCAGTGCACAGAGGAGGAGGGAGAGGAGTGATATGTGGGCAGGATACCTGTTCAGAGAGACAAAGCCCCAGCCAGCATCCCTGGGTGGGTCCTGGGGCAGGGGAGATGCTGGGGTGGTCCTGCATGGCCCTAGTGGGGTCTGCCCATTCCCCGAGGGGGTTCTGGGCTCCTGCCTTGAAGCCCACCCTCACAGGTGACCCGCTATATGGTGGTTGTGCTTCTGTACACAGGCCCAGCCCTGGGGCTCCTGCTTCTTCACTGTGCTTTTATATAGAAACATGCTGATTTAAGAACAGCCTGTTTGCACTAAAAAACAGTTATTTAAAAAATGACAAGATAGAACCACCGCAGGGCTTGTTAAAGCACAGGTGGTGGGCCTGCTGGAGTTTCTCACAGGCTTCTGACACTGTGGGGCCTGAGAGTGTGCAGACGGGAGTGTTCTGTGAGTCCGAACCTGCATCCTGGAGTGAGGGCAGCAGAGCCTGGGTCCACAGACATTCCAACTCCAGCCTTGTCCTGGGGAATTCCTTTGAGCTCCTTCCTCTTTACAAAGGGTTTTCCGAGGATTCCAAGGCGACCTTCAGGTGTTTGGCAGGGAAACCAGCGTTGTTTGGCTGGGTGCCCTTTTCCTCTGGTGTGCGGCTCCGTTGATGTGCTGTGGGTGGGAGTCAGCCCTGCTTGTGCAGCCTGGGGCCCTCTCATGGCAGTGAAATCATCATGGCTACCATTTGCTCTTCTGCGCAGTGGGGAAACTGAGGCCAGAATGCTCAGAGGCTTGCCCTGGTCCTGGTCAGAGAGCAGGCTGGCCTGGGGGCAGTGGCATCAACGGCAAGGCCAGCACTGAGGGCTTTGGGGTCCTCGGAGGACATATACACTTTCTAACTCCCCAGGCATGAGGAGGCAGCCCTCCTCCTAAGAGGGAGGGCAGCATGGTTCCCTGGGGAGGCAGGTGCTGGGGCTGTGGGACCTGCTGGCCAGTGACCTGAGAGGGCACAGCCTGGCTGTGGCCCCCGCCAAGGCAGGAAGGCCCAGCGCCTCCACTCCGACCTCAGCCCGGCTGCCCTCCAGGGCTGGGACTAGCTGAGCAAGTGGGGCCTCTGCTGGCAAATGGGCATCATGCTGACCCTCCGGGCGGCCGGCCGCCTCAGGCGATGGGAGTCCCCGAGGGCTGCAGGCTCTCCTGGGCCTCAGGAAAGCTCCCAGGAGAGGCCTGCTGCAGCGAGAGTGGGAGACCTCAGCCCCCGCCACACTGGGCCAGGACAGTGTGCGTGCCCCCACCGTGGGAGCAGCAGGCCCCAGACTGCTGCCCGAGATCTGTGGCTAATAGGCATTTCAAATTTAATGTGTCCAAAAGCAAGTTCCAGATCTTTCCCCAAAGCCCACCCTAATGCTCTTCCCCACACTGGGCAGGCTCTCGGGCCAGAGCCATGCTTCACAGAGTTCAGTTGATCCTGCTCCCCTCCCCCTCTGCTACCACCTGACCTGAGCAGTCTCTCCTTGGTTTTCAGATCCCTCTCTTGCTGGGTCTGCACATGACAGCCATGGTGACCTTCGCCCTAAGTCAGGTTGCTCCTGCGCTCTGAGCCCCCATGCATTCTGTCTCAGTTGGAGAAACAGCATGCCTCACCCAGGGCCCCGGTGTGCATGGCCTGGCCCATTACTCCTCAGACCAATTTCTCTCCTTATCCCCTCCACGCACACTGGCCTCAGGACCTTGGCACCTGCTGTTCCTTATGCCTAGAACTTTTCTTTCTTATCCCAGGAAGCTGCACAGCTAACACCATCAGTCTGTCCCAAAGCCACCCACCTGAGGCTGCCTTGACCACCACCCTCATGCTCTGTGTATTCCTCCTGGGCGTTGTTTTTCTCTGTAGCTTCTCTTCTTCCCCTGGGATATCCCCCTAGGAGGCAGGGCCCTGTGTGTCCAGGCCCATGGACTGAGGCCTGGTATGCATGGAGCAGGTGCTGAAGAATCATTTATGAGACACCCGGTGGCTGTGGGCCACTGAGGGGCCCGCCTGCCCACCTGAGCTATCTAATGATGCCCCTGCTGGCCCTCAGGGGCTCTCACCATGCATTTGTACCCACGCCAGCTGCAGGCTGGCCTGGAGGAGGGCCTGGTGGAGGCGCCTTTGATGCCTCATGGCCTCGTTCTTCTCTCTCAGGAAACTATGCCCCAGACATCCGTCGTCTTCTCCAGCATCCTCGGGCCCAGCTGTAGCGGACAGGGGCAGCCCAGCATGGGGGAGCGAGGAGGCGGGGCCAGCGGCTCCGGGGACCTCATCTTTCAAGATGGTCGCCTCATCTCCGGGTCGCTGGAGGCCTTGATGGAGCACCTGGTCCCCACGGTGGACTATTACCCTGATGTGAGTGCCTGGAGCCTGGAGAGGGGTGTGACTGGTGGGAGCGACCTGGGCTCCAGGAGAGGCTGCTTCTGGGACAGGGAGGGAGGCCCAGATGGAGCAGGAGGGGGCAGCAGGGGAGGGCAGGGCAGCGAGGAGCCCCAGCCCCACCTCCTGTGCCTCCCTTGCCTCCTACCCTGCTCCCCGCCCCAGCCTAGGTGAGAGGAACCTGCAGTGACTTCCCTGCTGCTCCCAGGCAGGTGGGAGATGGCCCTGGTGGCACAAGGAAGCAGACACATGAGGGACCAGAGCAGGAGTCTGAGTTCTCCTGGGGGAGAAACAGGAGTCTCAAGAGCAAGGCCAGCACCTCGGGGTCCTGGTGAGGGGCCACCCAGCACGTGTCCTGTGTCTCAACTGGTAACCTCCATAGTCCAGAACCAGAGGGGACAGCTTTGCTGGCATGCAGATCCCAGGGCACATGCCCGCAGGCAGGGCTGGCCTTCAACAACAATCCACATCCTCCATTGTCACCTCAGGATGGCACTGGTACATACTTAGAACAGAGAGAAAGAGTTCCCTTGTCATGTGTGGCTTCCCTAATGCCTCCATAGGTGACAGATGACGTCTCTTAGCAGCAGTGGTGTTGGGCTTGCTTGTTCCCTCTGCAGAGTTGAGCTGCGCCAGCCTCCTCCCGGTGTCCCCTCCCTCCTGAGGGCAGAGCTGTGAGGTATTGTCCCCCTCCACCCTCCAGCTTTTATCTGATGGTGCTGGAGTCAACTCAGCTCCTAGGGTTCCTGGCCTACCCCACATGTCAGGCTGCCTCCCTTCCTCCTAGGGCTCTGTCTATCTTTTGTCTGTCCTCGCATCCATCCCGTAAACTCTCTCAGGGCCTGGCGGGGGCTGGTGTTGGTGGTGTAGACATGGCAGCTGAGGGCCCAGGTGGCAGAGCCAGGAAGAGGGGACCCGAGGCCCTGAAGAAGCCCAGGGAAGGGTCCTCCCGCCCCAGTGCTGGTCTTGGGGCAGTGACCTTGTGGGAGGAGCCTCCTCTCTTTTTTTTATTTTTAAAGATTTTATTTTTCCTTTTTCTCCCAAAGCTCCAGGTACATAGTTGTGTATTTTTAGTTGTGAGTCCTTCTAGTTGTGGCATGTGGCATGCCGCCTCAGCATGGCCTAAGGAGCGGTGCCATGTCCACGCCCAGGATTCGAACTGGCCAAACCTGGGCCACCGAAGCAGAGCACACGAACTTAACCACTTGGCCATGGGGCCGGCCCCCTTTTGTTTTTGTTTTGTTTTTAAAGATTTTATCTTTCCTAAAACCAAGGACATTTTTTTTTCTTTTTTTGAGGAAGATTAGCCTGGAGCTAACATCTGCTGCCAATCCTCCTCTTTTTGCTGAGGAAGACTGGCCCTGAGCTAACATCTGTGCCCATCTTCCTCCACTTTATATGTGGGACGCCTACAACAGCGTGGCTTGCCATGCGGTGCCATGTCCGCACCTGGAATCCAAACGGGCGAACCCCGGGCCTCCGAAGCAGAATGTGTGCACTTAACTACTGAGCCACTGGGCCGGCTGAGCCTCTTTTAGGTGTGTCCCAGAGTGGTCTCCTTAGCCAACTGTCACACAGTGTCACCCCCAAAGCACTGTGCCCTGGGATCGTGCTTCCCAGGAGAGAACAAAGGGGTGGCGGGGGCAGAAAGGGGGAGCCCAGAGAGTCCAGCTGGGCGTCGGCTCCTCCGCCAGCTCCTGGGTTTCCTGCCCTCCCTCACTGCCCTGCCCTGCATACGTGGGCAGCCGGGGACACAGGTCAGTCTCCATGCTTCTCCTGGGAAACACATGGCTCCTCTCTGGATTTTCTTCTTGCCTTTGGCTAACAACTCCAAGGTGTGACACCTGGGTGCCTTTCCTCACAGGGTTGAACCATTTGCTAGAAAGGGGACCACAGACCAGATGGGACCCCTGAGCGCCTGTGCTGCACAGTCTGGGGATAGGGCATGGGAAGTTTGGGGGTGGTTAGAGGAACCCCTGCTGTGCGAGGGAGAGCCTCCCCCTCTGTCCTCTGAGTGCTTCATGGGGGTAGTGAGGCCCTGAGGCCCTGAGGCCTGTCCCATGAGGCCTGTGCTCCCAGCAAACACAGCCCAGCTTGCTTTGGGCTGCAGCAAGGAACACGTGCTCCTTTGGGCCTGGAAAGGGAGTGGAGGGTCCTGAGCCCCAGCCTGCAGCAGCCATGTGGGAGCAGAGTCCCCGGGAGAGCCCCAAGCAGCCTCCCCAACCCCCACGTCTGCCCCGTCTGCAGGCAGGGCCCAATGTGGAGATCCCACAGGCACTGACCCCCACCCGACGAGAGCCTTTGGAGAACCCTCGGCCCTGGGCCCTGCTCTCTGCCACCTTTCAGTCCAGATCATGAGGACGCCTCAGAGCCTGCACCACACAGCCCGGTGACGAGGGGTGTGTTGACCTGGGACAGAGGGGCCCTGGTGTGGCAGGTGGGGACAAGGCCCACAGCCTGGTAGCAACTGCATGGGGGCTTGCAACAGGGGCTGAGGAGGCCCTGCCCTGCCCCCTGGATGAGGCCCCACCCCGCTGGCCCTGGGCAAAGCCAGTGAGGATCTGGAGAAGCAGCGGGCTTGGAGCCCGACCCGGGGAGCACCCCTGCCCCAGTTGGGTTGGGCAACAGGCTCACACAGGTCCAGAGTCCCACCAACATCCAAGACTGGGTTCAATTCCCATCATGGGGTAGGACCGAGGGCAGGGGAGAATCCTAGCAGAATAAGACTGCCGGGAGCCAAGCCTGTCAGGGGAGGCCTCTGAGAGGTGCTGCGAAGTGGGGTTTGATCTGTGCCTTGCAAGGTGGACAGGATTTGGGTAGCAGTGAGAAGGAAGGGCATTCAAGGTGATGTAAACCATGCAGGAGAAGGCATGGCCGCTGGATGGTGATGTTGGGCTGGGAGGCGGTTGGACCAGGTCGAGGAGAGGCTGTGACCACACCTGGGGGGCCACGCCAAGCCTGACCCAATCTTCACCCTCTCTCCCTGTCTCTTTCCTTCAGAGGACATACATCTTTACGTTTCTCTTGAGCTCCCGGGTCTTCATCCCCCCTCATGACCTGCTGGCCCGCGTAGGGCAGATCTGCCTGGAGCAGAGGCAGCAGCTGGAGGCCGTGTCGGAGAAGGTAAAATCTGCTGATGGGAAGCTGCCCGTCTCTCTGCCCCTTGCTACTCCTCTGGCTCACGCTAGGGAGAGAAGCATGGTCAGAGTAAGCTGGCAGGACAGGTTCTGGCTGAGTCCACCCTGGGTCCCTCCCTGATGGGGGCAGGTTGGCTTACCTCTGGCCTCCTGGCACACCTGTGGTGTGGCTCCCCAGGGTCCAGAGGAGGGCTGCACTCAGAGCTGAGCACACCTCCCAGGAGGTGGGAAGTAACTGCTGTCGGTGGGCACTCCCCCACCCCCTCTCGCAGACAGCTCTGCCAGCTCTCCTGGTCAGTGCTAGGACACCCAAAATGGAAGGTCTGGCTATAGCTGGTAGAAAAGCAGCCAGTGGGGCCTGGGTCATTGCCCCTCTAAGCCGGGTCGGGTGGCAGCACCCTCAGGCTGGTGCCTACTCAATAGGAGTTTTCAGTGACTCAAATAGGGCTGTTTGCTACTGCTGTCTCTTCTGATTGAGCCAGGCTTTGGGCAGTCAGGATGGTCAGGAAGCCACTGCTGTCTCTCAGGCCCTGGGAGCAGGGACGTGGGGTGAGGCTTTTAGAAGCCTGGGGTCTGGTGCAGAAGAAGGTGTGGTGGGTATGCTGTCAAAGAGCTGGCAGGGCCTAGTCTGGGTTGCAGCAGAGCAGGGCCTGTCCTGGTTTGCTGATGACCCTCCCCTCCACGTCCCCTCCACAAGGCCGCCTGTTCCAGCAAAGGCCTGTGAACGCCTGACCCCCCCCTCAGAGTCTCCTCTCCAGAGGGGCCCTGACCTGGGGTGCCACTGGGCAGGGACAGAGACAGACGCTGTCCACAGCCTGGGGGTCAGGAAGGGGTCCTGAAGGGACAGGTGGAAATAAGCCAGAGCAGGGTGAGTTGGGGGATGAAATTCTAGGCCAAGGGTCAGTGTGGGGACAGTAGAAGCCTGAGAGGAGCCTGGGGTGAGCAGCCATCCTCTGTCCCATGGTGACAGGCAGGGCAGGGCCTCTGAGGAGGGAATTCTGGGTTCCGGCTTCTGCTCAATGTGGGGTGCTGTAGCATCTGGGGGAAGTGTCAGCAGGGCCCCTGGGAATGCCAGGTGCATGGAACTCTGGCAAGGAGGAGTGGCTGCAGGGAGGAGGGGGCCAGCTGGGAGAGACTCTACCAGGCTGGGAAGCCAACACTAAAGGACGGGCTGGGAGCGTGGGGCATGGCTAGGGCTGGGGGCATGGCCGGGGTGAGGAGAGCATCAGGTGGGTTGGTGGCAGCAGCGTGGGCAGACGGGGGTGGGAAGATGCAGGGTGGAGTGTTGGGTGGTGTGGGAGCCGGGTCCTGAGGGCCGAGGCCGCCCCCAGGAGCCAGGGCAGTCGAAGTCGGGCAGGTACGGGCCGGCAGGGGGCTGGTCAGGGCCAGGGAGGAGCCTCGGCGGGCACAGGAGAGGTTTGGGCCCACGTGGGCGTTTGGCAGGACAGTGCGGGCTGGGCACTGAGCGTCCGGCTCCCCCTCCGCGGGCTGTACGCGTGTGTGTGGACCTAGGGCGACAGCAGGGGGCCCGGACCGCCTACCGTGACACAAAGTTGGGAGGAGGTCACCTCCAGTCGGCACCACTTCCCAGCACTTGCCAACCTGCCTGTAACCGAGAGGGGGCAGGCGAGAGACTCGTTTAATGTTAGTGATTTTGCTTGCTTTTTATTGTGTTCTTTTTTGTGGGTAACTTATAATTACAGCAAATGAAATTAGTTTTCTATGTCATGGTAGTGATAAGTTTTTTGAAAATGAATTTATTTATGTGACAAAGAGAGCTGCCTTAAGGGGAATATGAAACAAAGCAGGTATGATAAAACTGCAGGTGGACTGGGTGGGTCACGTCTCTTCCCAGGGACCCAGCTTGGGGCGGGGGTCGCAGGTCCTGCAGGGAGATGGGTGGGGGATGTTACAGACCGGGGCAGGGGTGGGGGACTTGAACCACTTGTCATCTTGTCGCCCACTCTGGAGGGTCAGACCTCACTCTGTCCCCCACTTCCCCAGGCCAAGCTGAAGTCTTTCTCAGCCAAGATCGTGCAGCTGCTAAAGGAGTGGACAGAGGCCTTCCCCTATGACTTCCAGGATGAGAAGGCCATGGTGGAACTGAAGGCCATCACCCACCGGGTCACGCAGTGTGACGAGGTGAGGTCCTCCCTCCTTGAACCCTGGCAGAACTCCCTGGGTCTATGTCCAAGGAGGGTCTACTCTCACAGGAGAGTGAGTCTTCAGGGACAGCTTTGCTGTCACTCCCCCAAGAGGAGTGCTGCGTGGCTCCATTTTGCCCCTCCAAACCCCCCAAGAAAACAGTTCAGCTGGCCAGCAACAGGCCAGACTGGCCCTGGGCACCCTCTGCAAGTGGGAGACCCTGTGGCCCGAGTGGTGGGCTAGAATGAGCCCAGGCCCCACCCTCTCCTAGCCTTTGGGTGGGTGGAGTGTGGGCATAGTTAAGAAGTTGTAAGAGCCTGTCTGCCTTTTTATGGCTCCCAGCTGGCTCTTGGCCTGCAGAGGAGACAGGAAACCTGGAGAGCCGAGAGGGAGCCTGGGCTGGCTGGGCCTCGATGATGGAAGTGCTCTGTGTGCTCAGCAGCTTCTGTCTGCCCAGAGGTCTCAGAAAGCCTAGGGAGAGCTTGGGAGCAGGGCTGCCCCTACCCACGGAGCGAAGGATCTTTGTCCCAGAGAAAGCCCTTCTGGATGCTGTCATCCTACTGTGGGAAGGCCACAAGAAGTACCTCAGTTGGCTATTACTGGGAAAGCCGTGCTTCTCAGACCCGAAAGCCTACCCCTGGCCCTCAGCTCTCTTCCCCACAGGACAGCTAGCTGAGCCCACCCTCCCCAGAGGTCCTCAGAGAGCCCCACACTACCCCTCTGTGTCATCAAAGGCCTAAGCACCCATGGCAGGGTTACATAGGGGATGTGGGTTCAAAGTTAGGCCCATCCCTGGAGATGAGATGGGTCCCTCTGGAGAAGTAGTGGTGTTACTGCCAGCCCACGCCGGCACCTTCATCACCCCCTGTCCCCTGCAGGAGAATGGCACAGTGAAGAAGGCCATCGCCCAAATGACGCAGAGCCTGCTGCTGTCGCTGGCTGCCCGAAGCCAGCTTCAGGAGCTGCGGGAGAAGCTCCGCTCACCGGCCATGGACAAAGGGCCTATCCTCAAGGCCAAGCCGCCAGCTGCTCAGAAGGACATCCTGGGCGTGTGCTGTGACCCCTTGGTGCTGGCCCAGCAGCTGACTCATATTGAACTGGTCAGTGCTGCAGTGCCCCCTTCCCAGGATGGGGCTGGTGGTGCACTCACTGATGCTGTGGGCCACTGGACCCTGGGCATGTTTCTCAACATAGTGCTGCATGGTGTGTCCCCTGCCAGTCAGACTGGGGTGTCAGGTGAAGCCCACTTGCTAGCTCCAACCACTGCCTCTGGCAGGTGTCCACTTGAGCAATGTGTTTCTCTGTGCCTGGGTCCCCAGGATCAAGGCAGTGCTATGTTAATGGGAGGAGCTGGGGCAACGGGGACCACAGAGGTCCCAGGATAGAGGACCAGCCTGGGAGGAGGTGACGGGCTTTGAGAGGGAGAGCCACTTTCTCTGCCCCGTCACCTCATCCTGCCTGTGTCCTGTGCTGGGAAGTTACCCTGCACATAGCAGCCATTGCTCCAAGGCTTCCGCCTCACTCCCACACAGTCCTGTTTCCTCCCTTCCCAGGGGAGGGCCTTCTAGACCCTAAGGTACATTTGGGTGGGGCCTGGGCAAGGCCTGCCCCCTGGCTTGGTGCCCTATCAAGGAGCAGCTGTGGTGCATGCCTGCAGGGAGGTCCTAAGTGCTGCGCTGAACATGCCCTACCCCCCCGAGTATGGGGCCTGCCTGAGGATGGCAGGCTTGTCACCCCTCCTGTGCTCTCTCCCCACTTACCCCAGGAGAGGGTCAGCAGCATTCACCCTGAGGACCTGATGCAGATTGTCAGCCACATGGACTCTCGGGACAAGCACAGGGTGAGGGGCTGCACTGTGCTCTGGGGTGACCTGAGGGTGGGCCTGGCACCTATACCCCATGCAGAGTGGGTGGGGGCCTCATCTAGCACACCTGAGCGCCCCCAGAGTGTCAGGCCCGCAACCTGATGGACATGGATCTGGCCTCCTGGTGCCTGCTTCAGGGGGTCAGTGGACAGCCACGCAGGGTGATGCCTGCTGGGAGGGGGCCCAGTGTTCCCAGGGGCCTGGGGAGCCAGCCTGACCTCTAAGCCTAGCCCTGGGGGACCAGGGGGGCAGTCATCCTGGGAAACTTGGGCCAGCCAAGGGCATCTGTCTAGCTGCCCCCACCCCATCTCCTCCTCTGGCCACGGGTCCTGCTCCTTGGTTCTGGGGTTAGGGCTGGGAGAGCACTTGCCGACAGGGTCCTTGGTCTCCCTGTGACCTGCTGTGTCCCCCTAGTGCCGAGGGGACCTGACCAAGACCTACAGCCTGGAGGCCTATGACAACTGGTTCAACTGCCTCAGCATGCTAGTGGCCACCGAGGTGTGTCGGGTAAGCGCTGCATGGTAGGCACGGTGGAGAGGTGCTCTCTCCTCCCCGACCCCGCAGTGCTCCCCAAGGCTCCAATTCCTGCCCCCCTTGGATGACTTTGACAGTGGAGACAGGAAGTCTCCATTGCCAGGGCCTTGGAGGTGCCACCCTCCCCCGCCATGCCCCGTCCAACATTGATGCCTTAAATTACAACAGAGACCCATCCGTGGAGTGCACCTTGTGCCTAGCGCAGGCTGCGAGCTCATTCAGGGCTCCCTTGGTCCTCTCAGCCCGCCCTCCTGCCCCTCTACCCAGCACTGAAAATGCCACAGCTGCGTTTCCTGCCTCTGCAGCCAGTGAGCATTCCCCCACCCTGGGTCTGCCAGCTCGGTGGGCACAGGGCAGCTCCTGTCCAGGCTGCCCTTCAGGGACTGGTGCTGGAGGGGACAGCCCCCTGGTGGGGCTCACACCGGGTCTGACCACCCTCTAGGTGGTGAAGAAGAAGCACCGGACCCGCATGCTGGAGTTCTTCATTGACGTGGCCCGGGAGTGTTTCAACATCGGGAACTTCAACTCCATGATGGCCATCATCTGTGAGTGTCTGGGCCCCAGGGGCTTCCCATGCAGCTTCTGCATGGCCTGCCTCCCTAGCCCTGACCCTACCTGCTGTCCCCTGCAGCTGGCATGAACCTCAGTCCTGTGGCGAGGCTGAAGAAAACGTGGTCCAAAGTCAAGACTGCCAAGTTTGATGTCTTGGAGGTAGGTACCCCAAGCCTCATCCTGCACTGGCCTGAGGAGGAGGGTGGGCCTCCCATCATGCTCAGCCCCCTTACTCAGGACCTGTCACTCACAGTTCAGTCTGGTGTTGGGCAGCCCTCAGGAGGCAGGTAGCTTCAGCTCTCCTCGGCCTTTCATCACCTAGAGCAAGTTCTGGGGAGGGGTTAGTAAAGAGTCGGCTAAAGTGGGCCATGAGCCTCCCATTGGGCGATGCTGACTAAGCAGAGACGGGCCTTCTCCTGGCCCGACTTCCCGTGGTGCTGGATTATCTGAGTGGCCCAGGGGCTGACAGGTATGTTTACGCCAGATGCATTTGATTGTAGAATCCACTTTTTGCCCAAATGTATGTCTTGGAGCTGTTCAGGTTTGGGAGGTGTCACTCTAAGTAAAGGGGCAAAGGAAGGTTTCAAAATGCAGGAGGTGAGACCCAGGCTCTGCAGGGCAGAGAAGAGGTGTGAGTGAGCTGTGAGACTTCTCTACAGCTTTCCTGAGGCACTCCAACCCAAATCTGGAAGGTCCTGGACTGGTGCTCAGCCAGGTGCCTCTGGGCCCTATGCTCACTCCTGGAGAGGAGGCCTCTTCTGGTGACAGTCTGAGACCTCCCAGAGGGGAAGTACCTTCCCCATCAGCTGTTTCCTGCTTTGCAAAGGGGCATCCTGAGCAGTTCTGAGAGGCACAGGGGGAGCGCGGCCCACCACATTCTCCCATCTGCCCACAGCATCATATGGACCCATCCAGCAACTTCTGCAACTACCGCACAGCCCTGCAGGGGGCCACGCAGAGGTCCCAGATGGCCAACAGCAGCCGAGAGAAGATTGTCATCCCTGTGTTCAACCTTTTCGTTAAGGACATCTATTTCCTGCACAAAATCCACACCAACCACCTGCCCAATGGGCACATCAACTTCAAGGTGAGTTCAGCCCTTGTGGTCTGAGGGGAGGGACCAGGGTGTCCCAGCACAGGGTGGGCAGACCACCCGGTCTTGCCTCAGGGCAGGCAGAATCTGTGAGAGCTGCAAGGCAGCAGCCCTGTGGCAGGAGGGCCTTTAGGACTGAAAGCTCCAGGGTCGGTCATGGGTGCCGTCTGAGGGGTGAGGGTAGCCTCAGCCCTTCTGGGTGGGTGATCTGGTTACAGAGCTGGTAACCCAGGGAACCTGTATTTACCCAGGACCCTGGTCCCAGTGCTGACCCCACTAGTTACACAGAAAAGCGGCACCCCTCGGGGGTTTGGGGGTCAGAAAGGCTTGAGGCAAGAAGGCACACGGGCATGGAGGAGGGGGCAGCAGAATTCTAGATGGAAGCTAAGGGAACTTGGCCAAAGCCGGGAGGGTAGGACAAAGATGAGTGGGGAGATGTGGGGGAGTTGGACTGCCCAGTGTTCACCTCACACAGGTGAGGGGTGGGAGGGAGGGAGAGATTCTTATACAGGCCCCCCCAGAGAGTGAGATCATGATGTGTTCTGATTGGCGGTGCTGTGCTGGGCATGGCGGGGAGGCCCGCCTCAGCCTGGAGTCACAGAGGGGCCTCTTGGGGTCCCTGCATAAGGGAGACACAGACCCTCCTGCAGCCTTTTGGACCAAGCAGAGTGCAGGAGAGAGTAGCCTTGGGGACACCTGCTGGTTCTGATGCTGTTCAAAGTGCTTCCATGGCCATGAAGTCAGCTATGCAGGGCCACTGTCCCATCTCGCTGAGACCAGGGAAGTGAGCAGAAGACTGACACTAGACTCTGCATCCCCTGCCCTAACCAAGGGTTTCAAGCTTGAGGTGATAAATGAACATCCAGTTGGTCTTCTGCCCCTTCAGAAATTTTGGGAGATCTCCAGACAGATCCACGAGTTCATGACATGGACACAAGTAGAGTGTCCCTTCGAGAAGGACAAGAAGATTCAGAGTTACCTGCTCACGGCACCCATCTACAGCGAGGAAGGTGAGGGCTGCCTCTCCATGGCAGCACGCCCACCTCCCCACAATGTACACATCACCCTGACCGCCCCCCCCCCACACGTCCACAGCCTGTGTAGTTCTTGGGGTCACCCTCAGAGGCAGGCCTGATCGTTATCCCCATGCTTCAAAGGGGAAGCTCAGCTCGTAGGAGTGAGTGCATGAGGGTGGGTTGTGGGCAGATGACAGATGAAGAATAAGGACAAGAGATGAGGCTCCAGAGGCCACTTGAGAGAGCCAGAATGGGGTTGGGTCAGTGCTGCAGAACTAGGAAACTTCTCAGAGACCCCAAATAGGTAGCCAGGAGGTCTAGGCTTCATAGGGCCTGGAACCCCATACAGCAGAGACCTGTGGACGAACTCAGGCCAGAGGTCATTGTCCCCTTGGTCTGGAGTTTCTTCCCAGGCCTAGCTGCACCCCTAGAAGGGAGAGTTTGAGAAGGGATAACTGGTGCAGTAGGCAGACTGACCACATGTGGCCATGGGTTCTAAGGGGCCTCCCATCTCTCAGCTCTCTTCATCGCCTCCTTTGAAAGTGAAGGTCCTGAGAACCACATGGAAAAGGACAGCTGGAAGACCCTCAGGTAGGAGAACTCCAGGGACAGTCTTATGAGCCCCTGAGACCAGCCCCATGCCTGAGTTTACAAGGAAGGGAGAGGACTCGGGGCAGAGGGAAGCATGATCTGCCCCTTGCAAAACGCACCTATGCACAGGCTGGGTCGGGGAAGGCATCCCTGGTGCAGGCTGCCAGTCAGTGGGATTGGGGTTTGAACGTCCCTGACTCCTCCCCTTGGTGGCCGGTTCTTGGAATCCAGGCCCTCCCATAAGAGCACAGGCCTGCCCTCTGCCTGCTCAGGGAAAGGGCCTGCCAGTTACCTGACCATTTCCTGTGGTCCTTTAGGACTACTCTCCTTAACAGAGCCTGAAGGCATGGATGCAGCCTGCAGACGCTGGATGAAGCACACACATGCACCGAGTTTTAATCTTGATTGATATGGGTTGAGATGAGGAGGCCTCACTGGTTGGGGTCCATTTTGTATATAACTTTTATGAAAAAAAAAAAAAAGGTAATTATTTCATGCATCAACCTTTGGCACTTACAAAGCTTTTTTTTGTGTTTATTTTAAATAACAGGGCAGGGCCCTGCTTTGGGGAGGGGTGGGAAAAGAGTATCATGGGAGATGGCATCCATGATAATGTCTTATTCTAATGAAATGTAGATTTTTATTTTATACTTTTGATTATTAACATCTTACGAAAAGATATTTTAACAAAACCCAACCAAAACCAACGAGAGCCCTGCCTGCTCGGACGCCCTTCCAGCCAGTGTCTCTGATGTCGGGGTTAGTGCCTTAGAGGGTGCTGGAGGGCTGGTCCCCACTCCATTCTTCTGGCCTGCAGCCAGCCAGTGCTGCCGGGAGGCGCCGGGAAAGCTCTGCCCTGGGCCACAAGGTGCCTGCCCTTAAAGCCTAGGCCAGCGAGGCTCCAGCAAGAAGGGCTTGGGTGGCCAGGAGGTCTCATTTGCATACTTCTGGAAGTGAACCTTGAGTATGGCTTTTCCAAAGTTTACATTTTCATTTTCCTTTATCAGGGATTTAGGGGGTTGGGGAGGGGCAGGGGGACACCTGGCAGCATATTTTCTGTTGGAATATGTCTGGCAAATGGTTCTTCAACTACATTTTAGGAAAAGAAAAAATTTAAAATAACGTAAGGGGGGGAGTTGTGCAATTGTCATTTTTCCAAGCTGTAACTGAAAGACACACTTAGCTGTAATGAAGAGAATACAAAGCAGACTTGAGGATGGGGACATTTAAAGTCGTTTTTGAAACCCAAGTACAAAGTGAAAAGAAGCAACACTCAAATCAGTATCCTGGTGGACTGCTCCCTCCTTCCCTCTGGGTGAGGGGCTCCCCTTATGGAATCTGAAACACAGAAAATTAGCCAGGCCAGTAACTGCTGGAGCCCACTCACATAAAACTGCCCGACCTTTGGAGATATTTCCACACCCAAACTCGAGGAGTACACTCCATTTGCTGTCTGACTTCCTGGTTGTGGGAGGTGACAGCTCTGATCCCTTGAAAGTCAGAGGTGAGCAATCCATGCTGATTCTCCCTCCCTCACAGTGGGGCTTTCGTTCTGCACAAGCAGATCTGGAGCTCCGCACCTCACCCTTGTTTCTCTCCGCATGCCTGGCTTCCGCAGAAGCCTTCAGTTGGGAGGCCTGGCTGAGGAGGGTCAGTTAGTTGCTAATTCCCAAAGCTCCTAGGAGAGCCTGGAGATGTGAAGGTGAGGCCTCTGGAAGGAGGTGGCTCCGTGATCCACTGCTGATGCCCTCAGCCCTGGGTGGAGCAAGAATATTTACACTGTATTGTCACAGTGTTTTTGCACTTTTCAGATGTTCTAGATAGTACATATTGTATATTGATGGTACATATTGCTTTGTTTATGTATTTGAGATAAAGAAAGTCTTAAAACTTGAGAATATATATTTGGAATACAATGTTAGAACACTTCCTGTACATGCGTTAAGGAGCTTTCACTTCAGTGTGCACTTCACCGGGTCATCAGTTCTAGTACCTACCTGACACAGTGTCTGCATTTGCTACTTTATTTTCCCAATTTGATACGTACCCTAAATTATGATGTTTCGGTATTTTAAGATGAACTTGAGTATAAAGCTGTACCATAACGCAGGATGTCAGTTGTTGGTGTGACTGGATGTACTTACATCAATAAAAGAACATGTTGCTCCCCTCGAGTGCCTGCTCTTTGTGTGCAGCCTGGACGGCTCTGGTGCTGGCAGGAGTCGCAGGGATGCCTGGGCCAACGAGGAGGATGAGACTGCCAAGGCCAACCATGGCCTTTCAAAGAAGGAGCAAGAAACCCTCATCTACCCAACACATGCTCACAAAGGGCTTTTTAAATAAACAATGCAAAAATAGACAAAGCTGTACAAGAGGCGTATTCTAGTCCTGCTTTCCTCAAAGTAAGATCCAAGAAGATGTCACTGGCTGTTTGTATTATGTGATCATGTGAGTTTGGGAAACCTCTAACTTAAACAAGATTGTAAAGGTTCCTTTACTGTAAGACTAATCAGAACCTTCAGCGTCCATGGGCACTGAGCTTCCCTCCCGGGCCAGGGAAGATTGCAGAGCACCTGCTGACATCTTTCTGCAGAGCAGTTTGCAGAATGCAGTTCTAGAGGGGGCTCTTTTTGTTGTAATGAGTCACATTGAAGAGCACTAAAGAAAAGAGATTTGGTGAGGGGCACATGAGAGCTTGTGGAATTGAAGGAAAAAGCAGCAAGATATTAGAATGGAAGCTGAACTCCCACCTACTTCTCTCTGGTCTGTCTCACCACCACCCTGTCAACAACACCCAGGCCAGATGAGGTCCGCTTGCTCCAGCTCAGTCAACCTTGCGCTGCTCCTTCAGAGCTAACTCACCCAATTTTAATGTGCTCAGTGTCTGTCATGCCCACTAGACCAGCACTGTCCAACAGGAAACTTTCTGCAGTGATGGAATGTTCTGTATCTGCACCGTCCAGTATAGTAGCTGCTAGTTACATATAGATACTGAGCACTGAAATGTGGCCAGTGTGACTGAGGTTTTAAGTTTAAATAGCTAGTGGCCACAGCATTGGACAGGCAGCTGGGCCTGCAGGGCTTTGTCACCTGGTGCTTCTCCAGTACCTCAGTGGGTGGAAGACACACAATAGGTGCTCAGGTGTTTGTGGAGCAAATGGAGGACACCTGTTAGGGTGTGTGAGTTTTGGGTAAATGACAATACCTCTTAGGTCTTTACCAGGAAATTAAGGATGCTATTGAATTTAAAGTTAATTTTGGACGTTTCTACCTACTTCATCTGAAGAAGGGGCAGTGCATTATTTGGTCTGTGCCTTGGACGCAGGGCTTGGGCTAGGAGTGGGAGGCGAGCTTGCTTGGCTAGCTGTGGCACTTTCCTTCACCCACAGGGTAGTCTCTGCAGGGCAGTGCTTATCAAGGTGTGGGTCCTAGACCAGCAGCAGCAGCAGCACTGGGAACTTGTTCAGAATGTATGCTCTCAGGGCCTCACTGTAGACCTGCTGAATGGGAGACACGAGGGAGCCCAGGTAAGTTTGAGAAACTCTCCTGGCAGGTGAGGTTCTGCAGGAGTTGCTGCCTGCCTGCCCTCACAGCCTCCTTCTCCCAGGTGCTCTCTACTTCTCAGGCATACTAAACTCACATGCCACACTCATGCACCTCATCTAATATTCGTGATTCCATTCTCACAACTCCTTCCTTGAGCCTCCTGATATCTTCCTGGTGAGTGATGCTCTGTGCTTCTCTGGGCCCTGCCCCTCCTTCCACATCACACCGTTGGCATCTATCTCATGCACTGGAGTCTCAGCTCTTTGTGTGTAGAAGCCACTTGTCATATAGCTATGTGGCCAGTGACCAGCATGGTGTCCCATTCCTCACAGCACCATATATGATGACTGAATGCTACCTTTCACTTCACACACGTTTCAGGAACAAATACTATGTTAGAGCAGCAGATGTGACAGCAAGATAAGCTGAGGATCTCTACTAAGGCCATAGAGACTTATGTGACAAAACCAAGATTATTTGTGAAATATACACCTACTATACCTATATGTCAAACGTATGCGTTGTTCCCCAGGGAGGCAAGACAGGATAAGCCTAAGAGTCCTAGTGTCCAGTTCCCAGCCAGGTACACTTGGACAAGTTGTTTACGTTTTTAAGCCTCCATTTTCTCATGATTAAGATGGACTCACAATACTCCATCCCATGGGGCTGCTGTAACATTACATGGCAGAAAGTGCAGCGCCTGGTTCAGTAGTAGTCAGTATTAGCTGTATCCTCACAGTGGCACCCTGATGAAACTACATGCCACTTCTCCTGCAGAGAGTGGAAGCTTCTGGGAAAAGTGAAACAAAGGATTATAAGTGCCCTTCTCAAAGGAAAAACTGAAGTCCTGGTCGATACAAATATATGCTAATATTACCAAAGAAGCACGTGTTAAATTTAACTAGCATATAAACATAATGGGAAAAAATTCCCACAAATTTGGGATTCAAAACTACTTTCTAAATGAAAAACTTACTATCCACCTATAGGCTGGTAACTTTAGGGCATTTTTTTTCTATCTTTATTCTCAAAAAGGAAGTCACGATACTTTGAGTAAGGTGAGGGGCTGCCAAAAAACGCCACAAATATCTACCCCCAGCACACCCAGAACTCTCAGGTATGGATCTTCAGCAAGATGTCGAAGATCAATGTCATCAAGAAGATAGGATAGTAAGTTACGCACCTGTCCATTTCTGGCAGCATGAAAGAGTGAGTGCTTACCTGCTGAAATCAACTGATAAAGTTACGCAAAATTTAAAAATCCAAGTGAAGGCAGGAACCCAGAGTCAGGGAAGCTCTGAAGTCTGTTTTTGCCCTGAGGGCAGGGACCGTGAGCTTCCATTTTCATGTCCACAAGCAAGGGAGATAGAGAAGACAGTTCAGGGCCTGCTCAAGCTGAGAGATCAAATGGAAGACCCTAACCCATAAAGCTGGCATCCCAAAGAAACACTCTTCTGCCTAACCATGAACTTTAAGTAAAATGCTCTGCACCCAACCCCACCAAGGGGTATAAGGAAAATTGCCTGTTTTGAACCTTGGCACTGCAGGTGGAAAAAAATTTACCCCTGATAATTTGTAACCATAAGTCAGTGAGTTTCACAAAGTTTTGCAGCACAAATCACACTGGTCAAAAAAACTTTAAGCTGAGAATTTAGTTTAACATGGCCCTGAACTGGTACTGCCCCTAAGTTACCCAGAAGCAAATATTCTGACTTATATTCTAGTTTAAAAAGTCTCTCCTTAGCTATGTCTAATCTTCTGTTAAAGCCACCTGCTGGGTTTTAAAATTGATTTCATTCCTAGATGCTCTATGTGTTTTTTTTCCCAAATCTGTTTGGTCAAAATTCTGAAGAAATACCAGAATGCAACACAGAAAGACAAAGATTGGAAAATGTGAAACAGGTTAAGAGACATGGAGGTTACAACAGGTTTAACTTGTTATCAGAGTTACAGAAGAAAAGAGAGAGAATGAGGCACAGACAATGAAACTCTGACAGCTGAGAGAATTTCAGAATTGACAGAAGACAATAATCCAGGGAGCCCAAAGATTCTCAAGCAGCATCAGAGTAACAGAAAAATCTGCACACAGACATAGCACAGTGATATAGAACAGAGATAAGAAAACTTCCCAAAATTCTGTACGCTTCAAAAAATATTTTTTAAATGAGACAAAGATATTTACAAAGTAAAATGGAGCTTGCTATCTGCAGATCCTCCCTAAAAGAAGTTCTGAAGGATGAATCTTGACTCCTACTGCACACTATACCCAAAATTATTTCCAGATGCATCATAGATCTAAATATGAAAGGTAATACAATAAAGTAACTAAAAGAAAAATGAAAATTTTTCTTTACTTTGGAGTAGGCAAAAGTTTCTTAAATTGGACACCAAAATCACTAGCCATAAAAGAAAGAAAATTGATAAACCAGACTTTACAAAAATTAAGAACTTTTGTTTATTAACAAATAACATTAAGAGATGAAGAATAGTCCCATGCCTGGGAGAAGATATTTGCAATATATAAATCTGACAAAAGACTCATATCTGAAATTTAGAACTCCTAGAAATCAATTTTTTAAAAAGCCAATTAAAAAAAGGAGCGAAAAATTTTAATAATCATTTCACAGAAGAATTACAAATGGCCAATAAGCATATGAGAAGATACTCAACATTATTTCCCTGATAATAAACTAAACCAAAAATGAGACAGCTGTACACACTCAACACAAATTAAAGGGTCTAAATTAAAAACACTGAAAATACTGTGTTGGGGAGATGTGAAGTAACTGCATCTCTCATATGTGGCTAGCAGGGGTCAGTTACTTGAAAGGACTGAAAAAAATTTGCCAATCTCTGGTAAGCCTAATCAAGAAAGAACAAAAGACTCAAACAAACAATATCAGGAATGAAAGAGGCACTATCACTATAGATCCTGTACATATTACACAGATAAAAGGAGATCACAAACAACTTTGTAAGTTTCCTCTAAATTTTCAAATTTATCAGTATAAGTTCCTAGAAATTTGCACCTTACCTAAAATAACTCAAGCAAAAATGACTTCAGAAGAAATAGAAAATCTGAATAGTTATACCATCATTAAATAAATTGAACCAGTGATCAGAAATCCTCCCATATAGAAAAGTTCATGCTTAGGGGTGGCTTACAGGCAGTTCATTTAAGGAAGAAACAATTCCAGTCTTACATAACTTTTCTAGAAACAAGAATAAGAGGGAACACCTATCACTTGTTATAAGCTAGTATAACATTAATAGAAAAGTCCAACAAGGAGGAGGAAGGGAAGTCCCAGGCAATCTTACTCATGAACATGCATGAAAAACACCTGACATATATACATACCCACACACACATGCAAATACATACACAGGTCTGTAAATGAATGTGTATGTGTGTCTGTGTGTATGCAAACTGAATCCAGCAATGTATGATGAGGATAATACATCATGACAGATTAGGGTTTAGCCCAGGAATGCAAAGGTACTTCAGAAAATCAATCAACTCATCAATTTAACATATCAAAGATGGGAAAAAAATCATATGATCATTTCAACAGATATAATAAAGGTATTTGATAAACCCTCTCGAGCATGATAAAAACTCACCAAGTAGTAATAGAAGGTAACTTTGTTAACTTGATAAAGGGTATTTACAAAAACACCTCCAGCAAATACCTTACTGATGAAACACTGAGTGAGCTCCCCTTGAGATCAGAAACATGAGCCAAAGGCCCACTCTTATCACTTTCAGTCAACACTACACAACAAATCCTAACAAGCATAGGAAGACAAGAAGAGTAAAGATACAAAAATTTAAAAGAAACAAAACTTTCAATACTTATAAATACGTGATATGATTATGTAACAGAAAACATGAAAAAGAAACTAGAAATACATTATTAGAATTAAGTGTTTTTGGCAAGGTTGTTGAACACAAAAATTAACACACAAAAATCAATTTGATTTCTAAACACCAGCAATAGACAATAAAAATAAAGACAGTTACAGTGATATCGAAAATGCAAAGTATGTAAGTCCCCTGTGGGAAAAAAGTATCAAACTTAATTGCAAGACAATAAAGAGTCAAATAGTTATGTCATGTTTAAGGATTAGAAGATTCCGTATCATAAAGATGTAAATTTTCCCCAAGTGATGTTACAGATTCAATGAGATTCCAATCAAACTCATAAAGATTCTTGTGAAAGTTTATTCTAAAATTTATATGACAGTACAAAGGCTATGTATAAGCATGGCAATCTTTAAGAACAAGGCGAGTGGACTCTCAGAGACATTGACTTGTATAAAGTTACAGTAATTTAGACTGTGAGGCAATGGCATGGTGACAGACAGAAAGCCTAACTGAACAGATGAGAGCCCAGAATCAGACCTGTGAATGTATGGACATCTGAGGATGACAGAGTGGTTCTGCAGATCAGCGAGTAAAATATGGACTTACAGGTGACCCTGGAAAAAAGTTAAATGCAATCCTTACCTCATGTCATACACAAAAATCCCTTCTACTTACATTAAAGACCTAATTGGGAAAAGCAAAGTTATGTATGAGGTATTCAGAATATAATACAGAACAATAGCTTTAAGACATCCTTCCCTATTATAAAGTCATAAATCAATAATAAAAAGTAGAATACATGAAGGAAGAAGATTCATTAATCACATTAAAGTTAATTTTTATTCATCAAAAAATACCATCAAGAATGAGAAAGACAAGTCATATCCTGGGAGAAGATATTTGCAAACATTTAACCAACAAGAATTGGTATGCTGAATCTATGAAGAATTCCTATGAACTGATAAAGATGGGCAAAAAGGCTGTAAATGCAAATTATAACAATTCATGCCTAAAGCCCATTAGATAAGCAAGAATTAATAAGCCTGACAAAATTAAGTATTGCCAAGGATGCAAGGTAAACTTTCTCAAAGTGCTGGAGGTGGTCCACTTCAGAAAGTAATTGAACATGCACACAGCTGATGATTTAGCATTATTACTCCTACAGAAATTCTCGCACACTTAGAGACATGTACAGGAGTATTCATGACAACACTGCTTGTGACAGCAAAAGCAAACAAGCACACAACAAAAAATCACAAACAACTCAATCTGTAAACAGTAGAATGAATAAATATTGTAGTATATTCATACAGTAGAAGACTAGTCAGTAATAAAAATGAATTAATTTTGAGATTAACATCTCAAATTACGTTTTGAAGCAAACCTCAACAACATAATACTGAATGAAAGTTAGAAACTATAAAATAAAATAATAGGTATATAAATTCAAAACTAGGCAAAACTAAACCATGTATTGGGAAGAGATACATAGACAGTTGGAAAAACTGTGAAGAAAAACAGGTGAAAAGTTAATCACAAAAATCAGGATAGTGACTCTTATGGAGAGAGTGAGGGTGTGTGATCAAGTAGGGGCATAGAGGCCTCTCACTGGTAATGTTCTATATCTTTTTTTTTTTTAACCAAGATTGGCCCTGAGCTAACATCTGTTGCCAATCTTCTTCTTTTCCCCTTCTTCTCCCCAAAGCCCCCCAGTACATAGTTGTACATTCTAGTCGTAGGTCCTTCTGGTTCTGATATGTGGGACGCCACCTCAGCGTGGCTTGACAAGGAGTACTAGGTCTGGGGCCAGGATCCAAACTGGCGAAACCCTGGGCCACCAAAGCAGAGCGTGCGAACTCAACCACTCAGCCACAGGGCCGGCTCCAGCGTTCTAGATCTTAATCTGGGTAGCTGGTGCACTGGTGTTGGCTTTATTATTCTTTAAAGTACACAATTACATGTTATACACGTTTTGTATTTATGATATCTTACAACAGAAAGAAATTTATCACATTTTCATTTAACTTTTGGTAATAAAATAGTTTATTGGTACCGTTTAATGTCAAAAACATGGCATTGTTTCTATTGCTTAGCTTCCATCTTTAAATTAAAAGCTAGTTTAAAAAACACAAGAGAAAAGGTGAAGTCATTTGATTCCGTCAAAAAACAAGCTGCAACTTACCTTTGCAAATAGTTAGGTTCTCTCACTTTAAATACGCTAATTCACTGGTCTTCCTAATAAATAATTGTATATAAAAGGAGACAATGGTGTGAATAATTTTGCAGAGAAAACTTTATGTATCTTAAAAATAAGCCTAAATGCTATCCCAACTTAAAACTTGTAAGAATTATTAGTAAGTTATTGTAAAATTGAATTCATATAGCACCAAGAAATTTGAGATTTGTAATATTTCAGACGATATGATTTACTGAGCAAAAAGAGTAACGATTTTTCAGGGGTTTATATACAAATAGATAGAATTCAATATAGGTCCCTTTTAAACACCAAAGGTTCAAAAATCTATGCATGCCTTTCACCATATCTCCAATTTCTGGATCTAGCAATTGACTCTATGGTAAAAGATCCACGTGTGATAAATAATAGGACAGTCCTTTCTGAATATAACTTCTTATTCATCTTGTCTCATTAATATATAATTTATATCTCAATTAAAACATCATTCTATCTGCAAGCAATGTATTTCTCTAAAATATTCTGTAATTCAGATTTCCATTCAGACTACCTTCCCCTCCTCTCCTTTTCTGAAATCAGTGTGATTTTATGGTATACCTCATGAAATTGTCTTTTCTCCCTTCAGTGAAACTCTCTTTCAACTCAAAGTATTATAATAATGCAAATATAGATGTAGCATACATTAACATATTAGGGGAAAAAAGGTAATAAATATATATGGATCCATGCTAAATGAGACTATACAAAGCAAAGACCAAAAGACACCATGCTATGCTCATCTATTCTGAACCACCGCAAGAAGGCCCTGATGTGGCTCTGACTAACATAATGTTCCCAGACACCCCAAGTGTCCTGTACTCCAGCATAATTAAGTGTTCTGTTAAGGAAATTTCCATGTGGATTTCTGTTTATTCAAACCAGTCTACAGTAACTCTGACTACTAATCCTGAACATGATGATAAAGTAGTAACACACTGTATTTTTAATCAAGTCATAGATTCTAACCTAAGTATTTCCTACTATTACTCATTTGTTTAAAACAGACATTCCTGGGGCTAAGCAACATTAAATTAAAGGTTTTTATCTCTTCCTTCTCTTGGTTGGTTGAGGATTTCAGATGTGTCATCTAATTATCCTCTGCTTCAGTGAAAAAGGATTCTTCAAGCAACTGACCAAAGATCTTCATTTTAAAACCAAGCAGGATGACTCAGTGGTCAGCAGGTGAAGAACCTCTGTCCACACACTTCATCCTTAACACTCCACTCTCTGCAGGAATAGGATGCTCCTGACCCACCATCAGCATAGCACATTTCATCCCTCAGCCCACATACAACCAGGACACATCAGAACATGGGTGCTGGGTAGAAACTAATTCGAAACTACTTTTGAGACAGATTTCAACTTGTCAATAGTCATAGTACAGTATTCTCACAAAACAGACTCTGCATTGAAGCACTTGCTTTGTCTTCTCATATCAAGTTAAACTGCTAAAGTGAAGTAATATCAGAAAGAACATAAAAGATAGGCATGTCTTCTCTGAAAGAGGCACTGCATCTGCAATGGGAATTAAGGCTAAATAAATAGTGCTGGTTTCGGTTCAGACTAATAAGTCAACAACTACGTTAACCGACAGCTTCGCTATTTGTCCTGTATGCCTGTTTATGAAGATGTGTCTCTATCTCCTCCCTGAAGACCAGCATTCCCAGGTGCGAGTGAGAGGCCTCATTCATGGCTTTGGACTGGATGCACATGCGGTACTGCTCAGGCGTCAGCTCATCTGCACAGCGTTTCTCATGCCAGAGGTGGAAAAGGCCAGGAACTGGAGTCCGAATCACAATCAGGTCACCATGCAAGTATTTTCGATAAAGATGAACATCTTCTCCACCCCAACCTTTTACTTCCATGTCAAATCCACCTGCAGGATCAAAATTGACACTATAAGTAACTGCCTGGCAGCCAGAGCACAGTGGAACCTGATAAAGATTTAAATGTTCTGCTTCAAATGTGATGGTATGGCACAGCCCAAAGAAACCTGATGCAGAGGACCGAAGTCCTGGTTTAGAAGTCCAGTTACCAGCTGACATCTAGGAGCTTAAGGTCTCTATTATTCAGAGTATCAAAATGAGATTAAATATTTGAGAATGCTTTGTAAACTTCCAAGTTCTACAGAAAATCTACAGAAAGTCAAATAAAGGAGAAGGAAATATAAATCAGCCATAATCTCATCCCCACTCATATTTTATTATGTTCTCTTTCTATCCTGTGAGACACAAGTTTTCTGGGTCACAGAAAACTTTCCAGAAGGGAAAACAGAAGAAATGATGAACCCAGAAAAATAAATTTGAGAAAGGGCACACAGATGATTTAAAGCCATAGAAATGGATGAAATTACTGAAGGAGTTTAGAAGAAACACAGGGCTTAGGTCTAAATGCTAAGAAAGGCCAATATCTCGAAGTTGAACAGATGCAGAGAAAGTTAAGTAGTAAGGGACTTAGAAATGGCCCCAGAGGAGGGAGAAAATTCTGGAGAATGTGTTATCATAGTCAGGTGAAGAAAGCATCTTGAAAAAATGGTCAAATATGTACTGCTCAATTAAGAACTTTAAAAGAACCAAGCAGACCTGGCAACATAAATATCACTTATAACCTGACTTAGAACAAACCTGATGGGACAATGGGGCAGAAGGCTAACTGGAGTGGGCAGGCACATGAAATGAGAGATAAAGTTGAGAGTATTTTCAAATTGGTTTAAGTCGAACAATTAACTTTTTAAAGAAGCATGAACACAAACTATTTGGAGTTTTTTTAAGAGCTAGAAAAGAGAGTCTTAAAAACTGAGAAAAAATTACTTCTTTAATTAAGAGCTAGGTTTCCAAATTACATATTCTCTCAAATAATTCTATGCCACTTAATTTCACACACATAGGATGACAAGAATCCTGAGATCTCGGAAAAGCATTACTTTAAACACATGGCTTTATTAATTGCTCTATGTGATACACCTTGGCTTTTCTTCCTTGTAGACACAAATAAGCTCTTCTAATAGTAGAGATGGTGTAGATACTTAAAGTAAACGGGGGACTTCCAGTTTCTGTCCTAGAAGTCATCACTCTGTCCTAACAAGTAAAAGCTGAACAAATTGAAAAATCAACAGCTCTTCTCAGATCCCTCCGAGAAGTAAGGTCACAGGGTAAATTGCTGCCCCCAAAATTTGAGAGACAGACAGGTGGGAATGACAATTTACTAGAACAGAAACTCGTAAGTAGAAATCTCTGGGGCAACCAGTACCAGGGGTAGGAAAATCTGAACTGTAATTGACAAATGGAAGCTCAAAAGACAAGTCTGAAAGTTAAAAATTCCAGTGAGGGGCCCAGCCCTGTGGCCAAGTGGTTACAGTTCCATGTGCTCCACTTCAGCGGCCGGATTTGTGGGTTCAGATCCCCGGCGCAGACCTACTCCACTCACCAGCCACGCTGTGGTGGTGTTCCACATACAAAGAAATACAGGATTGGCACAGATGTTAGGTCAGGGCTAATATTCCTCTAGCAAAAAAAGAGGAGGGTTAGCAATGGATGTTAGCTCAGGGCGAATCTTCCTCAGCAAAAAAACAAAACAAAAAACAAACCTCCAGTGGGGGCCAGTCATGGGGGGGGACCCCTACATTTTTGTGAGTTTTACCTCTAGTTAGCTCTACCAGGTTCTCACAGTGAAGACTGGAGAAAAATCCCCTAGTGCTTCTAGCAGGGGGAAGGAGGAAAGTAACCATTTTGAAACATGCTAGAGCATTCTATTCTTCTTAACAAGACCTGCCCTCAGGAAAAACCATTTTACCAGAGCCTAACCTACCTGGAGGAAGGGATATAACCAACTCCAGCCCACTCTAGCCATCCTGTCTCAACTAAGGTGGGGGCAGTGTCTGACAAACATTTATGAACTTCACTGTCCAGATGCACAGGCTCACTAGAGAGTGAAACCTAATCACAGGACTACAGCATGCTTCCTCTTCTCCACACCTTACCTCCACGTCACTAAAGGCCTATTTACCGCAGTTTCCTTTTACCTAGTACATCATGTTCAGCTATCAAGAAAAAATTAGGCATACTAAAAGGCAAAAAATGAAGTGTGAAGAGACAGAGCAAGCATCAGAACCAGACTCAGATATGGCAGGGATGTTGGAATTACAGGCACACCTCGGAGATATTGTGGGTTTGGTTCTAGGCCACTAAATAAAGCGAATATTGCCATAAAGCAAGTCACATATATTTTTTTGTTTCTCAGTGCAGACAGAAGTAATGTTTCCATTACACTGTACTCTACAAAGTGTGCAATAACATTATGTCAAAAAAATGTACTTAATTAAAAATACTCTATTGCTAAAAAATGCTAACTATCATCTGAGCCTTCAGTGAGTTGTAACGTTTTTGCTGGTGGAGGGTCTTGCCTTGATGTTGACGGCTGCTGACTGATCGGGGTGGTGGTTGCTGAAGGTCAGGGTGGCTGTGGCACTTTCTTAAAACAAGACAACAATGAAGTTTGCCCCATCGATTGACTCTTCCTTTCATGAACGATTTCTCTGGACTATGTGATGCTATGTGATAGCATTTTACCCACAGCAGGACTTCTTTCAAAATTGGAGTCAATGTTCTCAAACCCTGGTGCTGCTTTATCAACTAAGTTTATGTACTACTCAATCCTTTGTTGTCATTTTTACAGTCTTCACAGCATCTTTACCAGGAGTAGATTCCATCTCAAGAAACCACTTTCTTTGCTAATCCATAGAAGCAACTCCTCATATTAAAGTTTTATGATGAGATTGCAGCAATTTAGTCACATCTTCAGGTTCCACTTCTAACTAGTTTCCATCACATCTGTAGTTACTTCCTCCACTGAAGTCTTAAACCCATCAAAGTCATCCATGGGGGCTGGAATCAACTTCTTCCAAACTTCTGTTAATGTTGATATTTTGACTTCTTCCCATGAATCACAAATGTTCTTAAAGGCATCTAGAATGGTAAATCCTTTCCAGAAGATTTTCAGTTTACTTCGCCCAGATCCATCAGAGGAATCACTATCTGTGGCAGCTATAACCTTACAAAATGCGTTTCTTAAATAATAAGACTTGAAAGTTGAAATTACTCGTTGATTCACGGGCTGCAGAATGGATGTTGTGTTAGCAGGCATGAAAACAACATTAATCTTGTTGTATACTTCCATCAGAGCTCTTGGGTGACCAGATGCATTGTCAATGAGCATTAACATTTTGAAAGGAATCTTTTTTTGAGCAGTAGCTCTCAACAGTGCACTTATAATATTCAGTAAACCATGTTGTAAACAGATGTGCTGTCATTCAGGCTTTGTTGTTCCATTTACAGAGCACAGGCAGAGTAGATTTAGCATAATTCTTAAGGGCCCTAGGATTTTTGGAATGCTAAATGAGCCTTGGCTTCAACTTAAAAGTCACTAGCTGCATTAACCCCTAATAAGAGAGTCAGCCTGTCCTTTGAAGCTTTGAAGCCAGATGCCTCCCTAGCTGGCATCTTTTTCCAATATGACTGTTTCATCTACACTAAAAAATCTGTTGTATAGTGTGGCACCTTCATTAATAATTTTAGCTAGATCTTTTGGGTAACGTGTTGCAGCTTTTACATCAACACTTTTTGCTTCACCTTGCACTTTTATGTTATGGAGATGGCTTCTTTCCTTAAATGTCATGAACCAATCTTTGCTAGGTCCAAACTTTTCTTCTGCAGCTTCCTCACCTCTCTCAGCCTTCACAGACCTGAACAGAGTTAGGGCCTTGCTCTGGATTAGGCTTTGGCTTAAGGGAATGTTGGGTTTGATCTTCTATCCAAACCACTAAAACTTTCTCCATATCAGCACTAAGGCTGTTTCACTTTCTTATTATTTGTGTGTTCAGTGAAGTAGCACTTTTAATTTCCTTTAATAACTTTTCATTTGCATTCACAAGGTGGCTAACTGTTTGGCACAAGAGGCCTAGCTTTTGGCTTATCTCAGCTTTTGACATGTCTTCCTCACTAACCTTAATCATTTCTAGCTTCTGATTTAAAGTGAGAGACATGCAACTCTTCCTTTCGCTTGACAGAGACCCTGCAGGCTTATTAATTGGCCTATTTTCAGTATTGTTGTGTCTCAGGGAATAGCGAGGCCCAAGGAGAGGGGGAGAGATGGGGGAACAGCCAGTTGGTGGAGGAGTCAGAAAACATATAACTTAATTTATCCATTAAGTTCACCATCTTACATGGGCAGTGTTCGTGGAGCCCCAAAACAATTAAAATAAAAACACCAAAGATGACTGATCGCAGATCACCATAACAAATATAATAATGAAAAATTTTGAAATATTATGAGAATTACCAAAACGTGACACAGAGACACGAAGTGAGTAAATGCTGTTGGGAAAATGGTGCCAACAGATTTGCTTGGTACAGGTTTACCACAAACCTTCAGTTTGTAAAAGAATGTAATATCTGCAAAGTGCCATAAAGTGAAGCACAATAAAACGAGGCATGCCTGTATCAGATCAGGAATTCAAAACAACTGTGATTAAAATGCTAAGGGCTTTAATGGAAAAAGTAGACATCATGCAAGAACAGATGGGTAATGTAAGCAGAGAGAGAGAAATTCTATGAAAGAATAAAAAATAAAGGTTAAAGATAAAAAACAATGTAATAAAAATGAATAATGCCTTTGAGAGGCTCAATAGTAGATGGATCTGGATGAGGAAAGACTCTCTAGCTTGACGACATGTCAATAGAAACTTCCAAAATTGAAAGCAAAGAGAAAGAAGACAAAGGAAGAAAAAAAACACAAAACAGAACAGAATATCCAAGAATTATAGGACAACTACAAAAGGTGTAACACGTGTCTAATGGGAAGATCAAAAGGAAAGGAAAGAGAGAAAGGAATAGAATCTCCAGATGAAAGAATCTAAATTCCACACAAGTGCTGATGAGAGGGCAGGGGCTCCCTTTCTCACTCAGCCCACGTTCATAGGGTAGAGGTTCCACTTAAGGTGTGGCAGGCCAATAATACTGGGGGACCTTCTACCCCACTCAGCACTCTACTCATAAAGCAGGGTGTCACCCTGAGAGAACTGTGCCACTGCCTCCACCCCAGCACTGGAGCAGAGGCTTGGAGATTTTTCCCAGGGGAAGAGGAAATCCGTAAGAACAAACTGCTCCAAAGCTCTTCCCAAAGGAACTGACTATTTGAAACAGAGTGTACAGAAGTTCAAGCCAAAAGGGGCTCTTGAAAATAATGGAGATTTTGATGGTAAACAACTAAGAGGAGGCTGATAGCCCCATTAGAGGAACAAGCTAAAATGCAGGCTGGCTAGTTTACCAGAGAGAAACAGGGAAAAGTGACAGCTAAGAGCCCTCGTGGGGTGGGAACAAATCTCAAAGACTTGCCTCAAAAACTACCCTGCAAAAGGGCACAATTTAATAGGGTCAGACTGTGGAACAATTTATGCCCCAGAGCATTGTCAGCAAGCAATTAGTGAAGCCTTAACAAGTGGGTGCAATACCAAGAGAGAGGCATGGAAAGAGACAAAGAGAGCCCTGCTAAACCCAGTGTCATCCCAGGATGACTGTGCACATGCCCTGAGGAGTGACATGAGAGGCTTCATACTGGTGGAGGGTGGGGAATAGAATTAACTAAAATAGTAAAGTGAAGTCAATAAGTAAATAAACAAGGAAAAACAAAACAAAAAACAAGCCCTGGAGGCAGGGGGGAATCAATATCCAGAATTGACACAACATATTACCCAAAATGTCCAGTTTTCAAACAAGAAATTGCGAGGCATGTAAAGAAACAGAAAAGTGTGACCCATATATCAGAAAAAAAGCAGGCAACAGAAATTGCCTGTGAGAGGGCCCAGATGTTGGTTTTAACAAAGATTTCAAAACAACCACTGTAAATATGTTCAAAGAATTAAAAGAAATCATACTTAAAGAAGTAACAGAAGGTAAAATGACAATGGCTCATCAAATAGAGAATATTAATAGACAGAAATTATATATAAAAAAAGAACCAAATGGAAATTCTGAGGTTAAAAAAATACAACTCAAAGAAAAAATTAGCGTAACTCAACAGTAGATCTGAATTAACAAAACAAAGAATCAGAGAACTTGAAGACAGATCAATTGAGATTATGTAATCTGAAGAATAGAGGGAACAAGAGTGAAGAAAAATGCACAGTCTTAGAGAAATGTGGGACATCATTAATTGCACCAACATATGTCTAATATGAGTATGAGGAGAAAACAATGAGAAAGAAGCAGCGAGAAATAACAGAGGTCAGAAGGCAGTGATATATCCTTACTGTTTTATTAAGCAAAAAGTCAGGGAAAAGGGCATTAGTTTCATTTAATAGTCTTTTTATTGCTATTTGCTGAATTTCCATTATTCAAGTGTTATAATGATAAAGAGACAAGGTAGAGGAATTTCCAAAACAAATGGCTGATTAAAAAAATGAATGTATGATGGACGTAAAAAGTATATGAAATACATTCTATTATCAAATATAAAAAAATAAGTATATATATAAAATATATAAAATATTTCTAATATGCTGTGGCAAGGTAGTCACTGAATGAATCAGGAGATATGGAATCAGGTTTCAGCCTTTCTTAAACTATGCTCTGATGCTTTATTTTTTTGCTGTGTAAGAATGACGATGGGGTGGGGCAGGAAGATTAGACGAGATTCTTCATGGTCATCTTTGGCTCAGGAGAGTGAGTGGATGACGAAGCCCGTGACTCTCAGTCCCCTACTCCAACTTCAATGACAGCTAGAAAGAGCAGCTGTTTTTTCATTTGTTTTAAATACTGGGATTTTGCATGACAGTTCAATAGACAATTAAAGGGGGTTTCATCTCTAAATAAAAAAATATGAAAGCCCGTGGACTAGATAATCCACCATTACTTCCAGCTGTAACAATCCATGAGTACAACACCAAAGTTATGTAGAGACTTTTTATAAGTACTCGAAACAACTGCAAATATAGGTAACAAGCCAGATGTTTTCAAAAACTGGTTTGATTTTAAAGAAACAAGTAAATATTATATTAACACTTTTATTTTATCTTTATGACCTCATTTTTGCTATTCAAAGACATTAATTATAAACTCACTTTGCCTTTCATATTTCCAGACTCCTCTTTTTAGCTAATCTCAGACATTCATAATTTAATAGGAAAACACTCAAATCTGAGATATTTTAGAAAAATGCCATAAGGTGCTACAGTAAATACGTAAAGTCCTATCCTTAAATGTCAGGTATACTTACCAATGGTTAGGAAATCTGATCGATACTGACAAGTCATTCCAAAGCCAAAATCTCGCCAAAAGCCAGAATCCTTTTTGTGAACCTTAAGTTAAAAAAAAAAGTTCAATTTAATCCCTCAAGAACCAGAAGTTTTAATCAACAATGAAACAAATTACTTTCCAAATAATAATTTTTCCTGTCATTTATGTGACTGGTAATGGATCACATGCATTTATATTATTAAATCCTTACAAAACCAACAAAAATATAGTAATCACTATGAGCAAAAAATTCTTGCCACTTTCACTTTAGTTGAATTCAAGCCCTGTCAAGGTGCAAGTTAAGGCTACTAATAATCAAACAGTGTGTTGCCTGACCTCACAGGCAACATTCTATTCTAGGAGGACAACAGCTGCGCAAACACATACTGTAATACACTGTGATCAATTCTTCACAGGAGACCTTATTTGGTGCCTACCCAGCATCCACTCCCTGGCCACTTCCTGACTGTACAGTTTTGCTCTGGTAAGTACCTGGCCCCTGGCAGCCCATGAGCTTCAGGGAAGCTCCTTCTACCTGTAGCTTCAGACTGGGCCATGAGTATTCTATACCTCACTTACTGTAGGAGTTGATTCACTAACAGGCATTAGATAAAATTCAGACCAACATGTTAAAAGGGGAGAGTTGTTGGGAACTTTGGAAAACAAAGCCCCCTCATTCTTCTGAGAGAGCTACTAGAAAAGACACTTGCTCGTTTTGGATGGAGTAGGGCAGGAGTAAGTAAACTACAGCCTCCAGGCTAAATCTGGCCTGCTGCCTGTTTTTGTAAATAATTTTAGCGGAACACAGCGACACTCATTTGTTTACAAATTGTCTGTGGGTGCTTTCATGGTACAATGGTAGAGGGGAGTAGTTGTAACAGCAACTGGATGGCCTGCAAAGCCTAAAATATTTTCTGTGTGGCTCTTTACAGAATAAGTTTGCCAAACCCTGGTGTAGGGTGTAGATGTGAAGCTGGGAAGTGCTGCAGTCCTTTTCTACGACAAGGGAAAAAAGCCCCCTGGTACATAGTTGTACATTCTTCCTTGTGGGTCCTTCTAGTTGTGGCATGTGGGACGCTGCCTCAGCGTGGTTTGATGAGCAGTGCCATGTCTGCGCCTAGGATTCGAACCAATGAAACACTGCGCCGCCTGCAGCAGAGCACGCGAACTTAACCACTCAGCCACGGTGCCAGCCCCAGGAAACCAGCTTTAAAATGAAGCTGTCACCACTGAAGTCCAAGCAGAAAAAGAAAAAGATGATCAAGGCTTTGATGATACTGAGCCTCCAGAATCAAGTAAAAGTTGAAGCTTGATAAACCTCCTTTATCTTATTCATAGATTCAAGAAGTGTTTAATCTGTTGGACATGGTTCTGGGAGCTGGGACCCAGCAGAGAACAGAGCTGCAAAGTCCCTGCCATCACAGACCCTCTGTTTTGATGGGAAAATAGCAAATAAATAAATATATATCTCAGGTGGTAATACATGGAGAATGGGAGAGCATGATGGAGAGAAAGTCCATTTTGGATATAATGGCCACAAAAGGCCTCTCTGAGGAGGTAACTTTGGAGTAGACACCCTAAGGAAATCAGGGACTGAGCTATGCAAATATCTGGAGAAGATCATTCCAGACAGAGAGCAACATGAGGTAGGAGCATGCGTGGAGTGTTTGACAAACACTAAGGAAATGACTGTGGTAAAAGCAGAGAAAGCAAGGGCAAGAGCAGAAGACTGAGGCTCCAGGGTCAAAAAAGGGCTATTATATTTTTTAAAGATGAATGGTATTATTTTTGTATGCTTACAGTAATGATCTAGAAGAGGCAAAATGTTCGGATAGGAGAGAATAAAGAATGGCTGGAGGGGTATCCTTATTTAGGCACAAGGGATGAGCTCTATCTAGTTCACTACAAAAGGACAGACTAGCCTTATGAAGGGACATGGGAATGGAGAGAGGCTGAGGATGTCAACACAGAGGCAGTGAGGCTGATGGATCTCATGATAGAATGAGGAAGTGAATGTCTGACTGCTTCTCTTTTCTAAGCGAAATATGAAGCAGGGTACGTGGAGAGTGAGTAGTAGAGACAGGTGCTGGGAGGTATGAGGAGATGGACAGCGTGGCTGACTTGGAAGACAGAGAGTGGGTGGATCAGGGTAAGGTGCAGGACTTCAGGGCAACCGGTGATCCCTGAGGCCTGTGGTCATATATTTAAAGCAATGTCACGTAGTGGGCTGTGTTCCTCACTCTCCATATTCTGCTGCTCTGTGGCCTGAACCAGGCCCTAGACGGAATTGCTCTTAGTCAGGTTGGGGTTCTAAGACAAAACGCTGGAAGGAGTGAGGGATGAAGGAGGTGCGTGCATAGCAAAGAGGCTGTGGATAATGACTGACGATGGAGTCGGAGTTGGGAAGTGAGGATATGGATGTGTGGAGGGTGCCAGAAAGGAGAGAGAGGCAGCTGATCCAAAGAGCAGCGTTGTGAGATAGCTCCCTTGAACAAATGAAGTTGGAGCTGGGATATGAGAGATAAGTAGAAGTTAGCCAAGTGAAAGAAGATGTGCTGGGAGAAAGTCCCAGGCACAAGAACAGGCTGTGCAAAGGCCTGGAGATGGGAGAGCACACTGTGGGTGAAGGATGGTGGGACTAAACATTGGAGTCAGAAGTAGAAGTGCCCACAAATGTAGACCAGGGCTCAGCAAACTTCTATAAAAGACTAGGTAGCAAATGTTTTAGGCTCTGCAGAACACAGGGTCTCTGTCTCAACTACTCAACTCTGTCATTGTAGTGTGACAGCAGTCATTAATAATAATCAAATGAACATGCTGTGTTCCAAGAAACTTTACTTATGGACACTGAAATGTGAATTTCACATAATTTTCAGATGCCATGAAATATTTTTTTTAAAGTATTTTTCAACTACTCTTAACTTGTGGGCCATACAAAACGAGGCAGCCGGCCAGATTTGGCCCACAGGCCACAGACTGCTGTCCCCTGGCCTAGAGGGATCTACAGGGCCACATCAGAGAGAACTGCGTATACCTCGTCACGTGGTTTCAGTTTTACCCTAATGGCAAGGGGAATTCTCTGAAGAGTCGGAGTAGAAGGACTAATGTGATCAGATGCTATTTTTGGAAGATCACTCTGGCTGGAGTATAGAGAATAGATAAAAAGGGGCCAGAAGGGACACAGGGAGGCTGATTAAGAGGCAACAGTTATAATCTGGGAATGGGAAGCTAGTGGTATAGACTATCATGGTATGTACAGAAAGAAAAAATTGGACGGATGTAAAAAAGATTTAGGACACAGAATTGACAGAAGTCAACAAGTGACTGAATTGGCAAAAGTTGGGGGTGATAGGGAAGGATTAACCAAAGATGACAGCAGGCTACCACCCTAAACAACAGGTATGTGATGCTGCAATCCTCTGAGAGTGGGGGCATAGAGGAAAGGAATGATGTGGAGCTGGGTTCTGGACATGATGAATTTGAGGGATCTGTAGGGCAACCACGTGGAAATTCCTGCAGAGAGCAGGAATATAAGGAATATACAGGTATGTAGAGGAGTAGGGACAGTGAAAAAGCTGCTTTGCAGAATGGGAGAACCGACTGGAAAACGGAGAATGAACTAAGCAGCACTGAAAACTCAGCTCAAGCTGGAGCTAATAAATGAGGTACCAATTTTCCTTTTCCGTTTCTTTGTTTGGGGGAGGGCTTCTTCCCCTTCTAGAATGTAAAGCTCACTGAGGGCAGGGCTTTTTGTTAATTTTGATCACTGCTATATCCCAAGCACCTGGAACAATGCCATGCACATGGCATAGAGGCATAAGTTTTGTGGCAAAACCAAGGCTAGGCTCTAATATTCTTATCTCTTTAGTCAAAATATAACCCTGGTGCAAAGCATTAAAACAAAACACCCACTTTAACATTTCTACCTTATGCCAATTCTGATTTTACAAATATTATGACTTCATTTATAACTTAGTTTCTTTAAAAATTCTTCAAATATTATTAGACTTAGGGAAAGGAGTCATTGGTTTTATTTGATTTTTAAAGCAATGCATTTTCCCTGAGGAAAAATAGAAAGAAATTTGGATTGTCCATAATCCCTGAATTTTAGTATCTTACCGCATTTTTATCTGTCCTTCTCTTAAGCATGTGGGGGACACAGCTACCTACATCTCCAGCCCTCAGCTGCTCACAGACACCAGACTCACAAATCCTACTGACAACTTGGCACTTTCCCTTGCATGTCTAATAAACAATACACACCCACTATGCTCAAGTTGAAGTCCTGATCTCCCTCTTGCCACTGTCTTTCCCTCACTCCCACATCTAATCCCCTAGCAGGCTTTCTATCACACTTAGCATGAAGTTCAAACTCCTTATAGGAGCTCTTTATGACCTGGCCCAGCTTTGTGCCCCTTGCCCGCTGTGCTCTAGCCACCTTAGGAAACCCTCTGTTCCTTCTGCCTGGAACTGCCCTCCCCAGCCACTGCGCAGCAGGTTCCTTCCTGTCATTCGGATGGCCCCTCCAACAACCCATCTCAGAAAGGCCTTTCTGACCAAACACACCCCAGAAACGACCTAATTACTCTTCATAACTCAGCCTATTTTAATGATCATGGTATTTATTAATTGATTTTATTTTCTCTCTTCCTACCAGAATAAAGATTCTTGTGAAGAATAACCATGCCTGTATGGTTCTATTCAGTGGTAAATAGTGGCTGCCATAGAACAGACCCTCACATTTGATGAATTAATATAACAGAGGCAGTCTATGAAGCGGATAAGAGGTGGAGACTGTGCAGCCACAGTGCCCGGGCTCCTGGCCCCATCCGGACCAGCTGTGCATTTGGGTGGGCACTCAACCATCAATCACACAGCTGTGTCCTCATCTGTAAAATATGGGAAATAACAGCACCTACCTCAGAGGTTGTTACAAGGATTAAATGAGTTAATATGTATGATAAACAGAATAGTACTTCACACGTAGAAAAGGGTGCATGAAAATATTAGCTGTTATTAGCATTAAAGTATCTAAAATATATATATGCCATTTCCCATTTTATAACAACATTTCCACTGCTGTACTTATTTACATTTCAGGAACATTTTCTTCTTGATACCTAATATTCACCACAGTATATACTGTAATTCAATATATTATTTTAATATTAGAGTTTTTCTTGCTTTTAATGTTCGTCAATATTATACATATTGCTACTCTACAGTTCTGATTATTTCCTCAAGAGAGACTCCTGGAAGTGGAAATTACTGGATCAGAGGGATGAACCTATTTGACAACTCCTGACCCAAAAAACTGGCGTGTATTTCCACACCACACGCAAGGATGGAAGAGCTCCATCCCGCCAGGCTCACTCACATGGTTGTTTTCAAAAACAGCGATTTTATAGCAGAAAAAAAGTACTGCATTGCTGTTGTAATTTATTCTTAGTAAGACTGACTATTTAAATATGTTTATTGTGAGTTATTATCAACTGTCTTTTACCTATTTTTTTTCTGAGTGTATTTCCTATTAACTTTTAATATATCTTTAAACATTAAGGAGAGAAAACTTTTGTCTTGTGTTTTAAGTGAGGAGACTGAAGCTTAGAAAGGCTGAGTAACCTGCAAAGGTTACAAAATGAAACTAGCATCTGAAGTGGAAGTACTTAAGCTTATTTTTCTACACAAAACCTAGAATAAATCTGCATTCAAATCATTCTTTGCCCACATCCTCCCAAACCAGACAAGAATATTAGCATGCTTTTGCATTCCCCTCTTCACCCTCATATGTTGAGTCCATTTGGCCCTTTTTGTTTGTTTGTTTTTCAAGTATTTTTTTTTAATAAATAAACTTTTTATTTTGAAATAATTTTAGATTTACAGATAAGGTGCAAAATAGTAAAGAGTTCCCATTTATCTCTCACTTACTTTTTGCTTCCTCCAAATGTTATTATCTTACATTGTTGTTATAAATTTGTCAAAACTAAGAAACCAACACTGGTACATTACTATTAACCAAACTCTAGACTTTATTTGGAATGCACCAGTTTTTCCTTTAATGTCCTTTTTTCTGTTCTAGGATCCAGACCAGGGCACCACTGTATTTAGATGTTATGTCTCCTTGGTCTCCTGAGACAGTTTCTCAGTCTTTCTTGTTTTTGATGATCTTGACTGTTATGAGGAGTACTGGTCAGGCATTTTATAGAATGCTCCTCAACTTGGGTTTGTCTAAAGTTTTTCTCATGATCAGTTTGGGGTTCTAGGTTCTTAGAAGCCCATAGAGGTGAAGTGCCCTTCTTGTTACATCATATCAGGGGTGCAGGACAACACTGGTGATGTTAACCTTTATTACTTGGCTTAAGGTGGTGTTTTTCAGGTTTCTCTATTGAAAAGTTAGTTTTTCTTTTTCCATACTAATTTTTCTGGAAGTGAGTCATCTAGCTCCACCTTTTGGAAAAGGGAGTATCTACAAAAGTTATTTAGAATTCTGTAAGGAAGATATCTCTTTCCCCCTATGTAAATCTATCTCATCTTATCTAATCAAATTGACCTATCCACTCATTTATTATTATTTACCTATTTATTTACTCACTCATTTATTTATATCAATATGGATTCATGGATATTTTATGCTTGGGGTTATAATCCAGTCCTATGTTATTTATTTTGTTGCTCAAGTTGTTCCAGCTTTGCCACTGGCAGCTCTTTCAGGCTGTTTCCCTTTGACATATCCCCATCCTTTTGTTGTTTGAGTATTTCCTTACTTTCTGGAGCTATAAGATGCTCCAGGCTCCTCTATTTCCTGTCCCAGCACTAAGGTCTGGGAGCTGGGTGTGCTTGCTACTCTTGGGATGTCACTGCTCCCGGGCCCTCTCAGGAGACAGAGCTAGAGAATACATGTATGTTTACCATGTATATACCCTTTGACTTTTTAATCCCAAATTGCTATTAATTTCTTTTTTATTATGTGTGTCATCAACAACTGTTAAACAAAACTTTTACTGGGTTTTTGCTGTTGATCACTCTTATTCTCAGGTCTTCCTCTTTTAATGTATTCATTTCTTATTCTGCTGAACTAGAAAAGGTCTGTGAGAAATAAACTTTTGAGTCCTTGAATGTTAAAAAATGTCTCTTTTACCCTCAAATAGTAGGTCAAATTTAACTTCTAAAATCAAAATTATTTTTCTTCAGAGTGTTTAAAGTATTGTGTTATTGTTTCCTAGCACCAACATTATCAAGAAGAAGCCAAATGCCAATCTGATTCTTAATCCTTTACAGACAAGCTAGGTTTTGCTATTTTTGGTATCTCTGGAAGCTATTAGGATTGTCCCTTAACTGCTGTTCTCAAATGCCAGAAGACTTGTCTTTCTTTAGTTCTTTGAAGTTTTCTTCCATTTCCTTGCCTCTCCAATCTGTTCTCTTTTTTCTCCCTTCTAGAACTCCTATCAAACAATTGGGAGCTTCTGGACTGATTTCCCATGTCTCAATTTTTCTCTCACATTCTCTCTTGGTCTTTATGCACCCAGTTGGCTTATCTTCTAGTTTACAAATCTGTTTCAGTTGTGACCGTTCTTCTATTCAGCCCATTTACTGAGTTTTATATTTTCACAATTTCCAAGTTCTGACTCTTTTTTAACAACACATATTGTTTTATGAATTTAATGTTTTCTCTAATCTCCCTAAAGGTATATTTATTGTAAAGTTGTTTTCTATCTGTATTCATATTATCATGTGTTGATTTTTCTGTTTATTAAAATGTGGTGCCTCTCTTTCATAGTGTTGGTTTCCTTCAAATGTTTGGCTAGTTTTGGTTAACTGCTACTCATTTTTGTTTCAAAAATCACTGTTCAAAAATCCATGGCTGTTAACTATGATTACGGCAATAGCAGAGGAGGGGCCAAACGTGGTCTCAGGCAGAAAGTGCTAACAGCAGCTCATCCTTTGAGTCTGGGGCTCCCTATCCAACCTACAACTCAGTATTCCCAGGACCCTACCCTGACTTTCTAGCTCCAAGGACCATACACCCTGCCTCAGCCTGTGGGCCAATCCCCGTGGTACCTGTTGCTCAGCACACCCCCAGAGAAGCACATGTACTCCACCACTCTGTCTTCTCTGAGCTCAGAGGATGCAAGGCAGCCTCATCTTCAGTGTTCTCCTGAATACGTCCCAGACAGTTCTCTTCCATTAACCCTATGCCAACTATTGCCATCTTACAGAAATTTCTCAAAATTTAGATCTACAAATGGCACTTCTCTCATTTTCCAACACTAATATAACTTCTTTTTAATAATTCATTTTTACAAAGGATTTAGAGTGTCAGATAAGGCGGATGTGGTGCTTGGTTTGCCATTTAATCCCATTTGTATCCATATTCCTAAGCAGTACTGGCCTACAGAGATGGTAGAGGGGTATGTGTGTGTACATGCTCTGCCATGGGTTGGTATGAAGCTAATGCTGGCCTCATAAAATATAAGTAGATCATATGGCACTAATATTACTGTTCTTTGAAAGTTTGGAAGAACTCACCAGTAAAACATTCTATCTATGTACCTGCAGGGTAATTTTATGATAACTGTTCTAATTTTTTAAATAGCTCTTAGTCTCTTCAGAACGTCTATCTTTTATTTATAAAATACTAACATGAGCTTTTATAAAACACTAACATATACTTCGCTCACGTTACTATTTTATAAATTCTCAAGTCTTTCCTTTTATTTAGAACTTTTTATACCCATTATATAAAACTCATTTCTCTCAACGTTTTCTTGTTCTAATTTCCAATGTTGTTTTCCTTTTCACCCTAAATCTGCCCACTTTATTACAAAGAATTTTTTTGCAAATATAGAAGCAGCTCCTATATTTGTCAACCTATTATTTTTGGTTCTTTAATTTCTGCTTTTATTTCTTTCCTCAAAGTTATTTTTCATGTTTTTAACATCTTAACTTAGTTCATTTGTTCCCATTTTTTCTTAATGTTAACAATAAAGATTAGGCTAAATGCAATATACTATCCTGGACTGGACCCTGGAACAGAAAAAAGGCATTAGTAGAAAAACTGGTGAGATCCTTATAAAATCTATAGTGTAGTTAGCAGTAACTTACCAATGCTAACTTCTTAGTTTTGACAAATGTACCATGGTTATGTAAGATGTTAACATTAGGGGAAACTAGGTGAAGTATAGGAACTCTCTATACTATCTTTCCAACTTGTCTGTAAATCTAAATTATTTCAACACAGTAAGTTTATTTAAAAATTTTTAAAAATTTATGTAAGTATAACTTGGTCGATATACAGCACTTCCATGCCATGACTAAGTAATTTCCTACAGTATCTTATTCCTTCTTAGTTATTTAGTAGTTTTAATTTTAAAATTTATTTTTAGCATTACTAAAAATAAGTTGGCAGAAATGACTGTAAAATTTTCATATTCTGGAACATAAAGTTTTTCTCTGTGGCCTAAACTCCCCGCCCCCCCCCCCCCCACCAGAATGACACAATTCTTCAAACAATAAATGTGAAAGCATTTGGGGATGGGGAGAGACGATGAAAATCTGTTTATAATAACTAAAGTTTTTTTACCGAAACTTTGTTTTCTACATGTGAAACACATAAAGGAACCTAGCAAGGATCTGTGAGGCCTTTTATATCTGACAGTAAGAGTCTTACCAGCTGCTGCTCCACAGGCGGTGGCACATCCTGATTGGCATAAACGATGGCAGGGTTGTAAAGACTGAACACCACAGGGTAAAACACTTTCTTACCTATAAATTAAAATATGTTTAGAAAGCACAAAGAAGCTGTAAAGTGAATGACTGATCTTTACTGCAATATCTAATAAGAGTTTATATTAAAATCTCTTTGTCACATATAATGATTTTATTCTATCAATATTCAAGCTACTGAATATCATGTTGATTTGATGAACACAATGATTTTATAACATATCAGTAGGTGACTATGAAACTATGACGCTGCAAAAGAACAGAGAAAAAAATAGACTAAAGGGTGCTTTACATGTTTATTCCTTTTGACTTTGGGGAGATGCGCAAAGGTATTCTCTCAGCTAGGTGAGCCATTTATTACTCATTATTTCACTCATTAGCAGTCATAGATGTAGGTTAACTTCTGACCATCACCAAGAAACTTAGAAACTTCTGTTAAATACGCTCTTCAAAATGAATCATACAAACAGTAAATCCAAAGAATACTGTACAATGGATATATATAATCAAAATATAGAACTGTAGACAGATTTGAACAAGATCTGGAAAAGTTGGAAGATTAAGAGTTAAAAATACTTGACAGAAGGCCTACAGAAGGCCTTGTCGTTGGCATTCAAATTGTTAGTACTGAAGGTCCCTCAAAGGTTAACTTGCTGGTCTCCCCTCAATAGAGAACCCTTTGCTAAGACTAGCCTCAACCAGAAGTGATCATATGAAATGCTCAGTAATTGTCAAGGACCTTGTAAGTAATGTGGCAGCCTTTGTATTACAAGATTCCTAGCAGATGCTCATCTCACCTTCGTTAAAACTCACTTAAGGATGGGGAACTCAATTTCTGAGAGATCTATTTCTGGATATAAAAATATTTCTTTTACATTGAGCAAATATGTCTCCTTCAACTTCCACGTTCTGAACTTCATGCTGTCTGCTGTAACAAAGTAAACTTAACCCTCATTTACTCACTAGGCTCTCAGAGAGTTCCTGACAATTATTCCTAACCAAACTGAATAATAAGAATGTAATAATTTGCATGATATGAATAGTTCTACATAAAAAAGATTTACTATGAGATTTTTCAATACAGAAAAACTTTCTTTTCACCTTTAAAATAAGATTTGATTTATAAAAATGTCATTTGCTCTTACATTTTCAAAAATTATCTACAACACAAAGCAAAGTATAGCAAGTCATCCCAAAATGCATAGTCTGGAGACCAAGCACTATCTGCAATGTAGACCTCTGTGTGCGTGCCTGTGTGTGTGCCGGCTCCATCCGCCTGAGGTAGAGTGCTTCTGACTCTCACACATCTCCACACTGTCTGCTTGGCTCTTTTTCTGATGGGGTGCTGCTTCCTCCTTGTCAGCTGCAAGGCTTTTTATTTCTTTGGGTTTGTTTATTTGCATTCAAACGTAGACATTGGAATTTGGCAACAAGAGAACAAGGGGTATGAACTTCAGAGGGGCAAATTTTCACTTTTCTACTTAATATTCCAGTTAAACTATGCCTACTATAACTTTAAAAAAATACCATTAACTTGACTCAAAATATGGGACATGCTGACAGTTTTCTAAATTCTATGCTCAGCTCATCTACCAACATTTTACGCACCTGGCTCAGCATTTAACCGGCAGCTGTTAAGGAATTCGGCTGAGAAATATATATCAACATCACAGAAAAACATCAAGACCTCTCCCTTGTCCCAAGCTCGGGCACCCACGTTTAGTCCTCGTCCACGGTTAAATTCTTCATTCAATGAGACCAAGGTGTAATTGTGAAAATTAGACTCACTATGAGGAAAGAACATACAACACATGATAATAAGTGCCACTTAAAGATTAACAACTCTCTTCCTTCAACACAACTTACAAAATATGTTTAAAGTTCGGATATTTTATTATGTTGGTTCTACATTCACACAAGGAAACGAAACCATCAGTTTCATGTGTATGATTGTCATCAGGGACACATATTCACTAAATGCCCACATTTGAGGCAACACGCTGGTTGTATAAGGTTAATAAGTGTTGAGGGGCCACTGGCCTTCAAGATCTTAAAAAACTATTGGGGAGAAAAGAAATATACATATGGAAAAATAGCCATAATGTCTGGTAATAAATAATGCATTTCACATGAATGATACATACAAAGAGCACTCTTCTCTAGAGTTCTTCAGATCTTTGCTCAAATGTCCTCTTATCAGAGGGATCTCCCTCATACCATACATGGAGCAGCCCCGACTTCCCTCTCTTTAATCTCTATCCCCTTGCCTAGCTTTGTTTTCCTCAGTACCACCAGATCTCTTTGTTTGAGTGTCTCTCCCACTGGAATGTAAGCCCCATGAGAGCAGAGATGCTGTTTTGTTCATTACTGTGGACACAGTGCTCGTGATAAAGTAGGAGTTCAGTAAATATTTGCTGAATGAATGAATAAACAGCAGTTCTGAGGAAAAAAGGTTGCTTTTATCTGGAGTAGTTAGAGAAGACGTTAGAAGTGGAATTAAGTTATGCCTTGGTTAAAGTCCTGAATTCAGTGGTGAGTGTAAACGTCATTCCAATTAATTATTCTCAACAGCAAAGAGGTAAGAAGGTAGAAAGCATTTTGGAGAACAGGGATCAAACAAATCAGATTGGAACAGAGGGATCCTAAAATGGGAAGAATGAGAGAAGACCATAAAAGTGTCAGACTGAGGATCATCTTCCATGAGAAGTTAAAGAAGCTGGTCAGTGTCCTAAAAGCAAGGAAGAGTCAGGGTTTTCCTGCCAGGGCAGTGGTTCTCACAGTGAAGTCCTTGCATCCACAGCATCAGCTTCCCTTGGGAACATGTTAGAAATGCAAATCCTTGGGCCCCACCCAACCCCTGAATCAGATACTAGGGGTGGAACTGAGCATTTGTCTCTCTCTTGGGACAAGTCACTCGAGGTGACTCTGATGTTAAAGCTGGAGAACCGCTGCACTAGGGTATAGCTGGATCAAAAAAAGGAACATTTTAGAAGATTACTCCTCTAATAGTATAGAATGGCAAGTAGAGAGAAGAGAAGGCTCAAATAGTGCATGGAGTAGACTCCAAAGGCTGTGGGTGCCCACACTCCCCCTCTTACAGGATATAAATCTCTCTCTTCTTTTGGGGAAACTGCCAATCACCATCTCACACTCCCAGCACCACGTGGAGGAATAATCACAGAATACCCCAACCACAGTAATTTCCTAGGGGCGGGGACCAGACTCCAACTGGGCCAATCACAGTACTCCCACCCCACCTGGCCAGGATCACTGGCTTAAGGGTGGGCAAAAGTCCTTCCCTGGGATTTTCTCAACTGGATGTGGGAGAAAGCTCTTTCCTCTCTGATGGCAAAGCTAAGAAGATGCAAAGCCCAGAGACGCCAACAGCCATATATCTCATGTGTGGAAGAAGTCAATCTGCAACAGGAGAATGAAGTCAACATGCAGAGAAAAACAGAAAAGAAGAAAACAAGAGAATTTTGATGGTATTCAAGTGTTTGGTTTCAGTCCCTAAGATACAAAGCCGTTTTGGTTTTCTTCCCCAAATTTGGTTGTAGTAATCCCTTTAGTTTTAGGAGTTATCCGAGATTCTTCAATAATGCTCCCATTTTCCTTAAGCAAATTCAAGATAGGTTTCCATCATTTGCCACAGAGGAGTCTTGATTATTGCAGGGAGAACCTCAGTAATACTAATGTGTGTGCTTGGCACTTAGTAGGTGACCCAAAAATGGTAAAAAGGGAAGAGAAGAAAGGATGAAAAGGAGGGAGGAGGAACCTGGGTTAGGGTGGTGGCAGCAGCAAGCAACAGACAGAAAAGAGGTCCCATGTAGAAAGCAGGAACTGACTAATCAGGGGTAAAGAATGAGGGAAAGGTGCTGGCTGTCAGTCATCAAGTCCAGGGGATCACGAGAACAGTCTTAGTCTGAACAGAAAGAGAGCCATCAGGAGGAGGAGCTAGTGTAGGGGGAGGAGAAGACAATGTTTGTTTCTTATACACCGGTGCTCTGAGAGTCCCTTTGGAGTAGGGACTGCAACTCCCTCCTCTGTGCCCAGTCCTATTTCAACCACCCCAGTCAGACTCCCGAGCAGTGTACCTGGAACAGAGTCGGTGGGACTCGAATGTTAGTTGAACGATTCGAGAAGAATGGCCGGCCAAATCTGGACTCTTAGGGAATGGCCACAACTAGCAGAAAGGTAAAGAAGCAAGTAAAGGATACAGAGTTGGTGTGGTCAGAAAAGACAATCAACCTAATATCTTACATCATAACATATTTACATTTACAAAATATTTATATTATACAAACATCAGAGTAAAGTTTCAAGAAGTAAATACCGGTTAGGTGTCAAATGTAAAAAAGTGATCAAAGAGGATGACAGAGAAAAGGCTGTCAGTTAGTCGGTTAGATCAAAACTTTGGGTCCATAACTTAGAGATGAAAAAGGCTGAGAAGCTAGAGAATTAATAATGGAGTATTAAGGAATTACTAATTCATTCATTCAAACCTCTGAGCACCTACTATCTGCCAGGTACTACGTGAGTTGCTTAGTTAGAGAACTACTGTTCTGTGAAGTTTAGCTGTGAAAGGACAGAAACCTAACAGTAGCTACTGGGTACTGTAGAGTCAGGTGAGGGGTTCTTTAGGATAGGGGAGACCTAAGCAACATCTGCAGGGCAAGAAGAAGGAATTTGGGGAAACAGAAGGAAAGAAAGGTGACAAGAGACAAGCTCAGGAGATGATATCAAAGTGAAGGCATTAGATTTAGAAAAAGGGAAAGAGTTCAACAGAATGAAGAAATGGAGGCAAATACACAGAAGGTGAGAGGGCTGCAGAGCGAGCATCCTGATCATGCCAGGCTGTCTGCTAAGAGTTAAGGGAAGACAAGTCATTTAGAGTTGCATGAATGAGCCTAGCGGTGAAACGAACTTATGATGACCACCGCTCACATGCTCAGCCAACTTTTAAACAGCAGCTACTCAAAATTATTAACTCATTAAATATCTGCAATTGTAATTCTTCTAATGTTATGTATTAAGGACTTCAATGTTGACATGGTTCACCAACCTTGTGACAGATTCTAGGATATACTTCACTTTAGATAGTCCTTCTTTACCAAAATACACCACTGTGAGATGAATTCTCTTGTCTTGATGAATACATACATCCCTAATAGAATTGAAAAACAAAGTTCATTCAAGAAAATACATAAAGCACTACTCATTCAGAAAGCAATCACATGAAGCTTTAACAAGAAAATGAATGAGACATTACTCATTTAGAATGAAATCACATGAAGCTTTAAATAAATACAGAAGAGGCAATATTGCTGAGTTGTTAAAGGCATCACATAAACACATAATGCATGTGTTTAAATGAATGCAACCATTGTAGGGCCATGGAAGCAGTCCAAGAAGTTTCAAAACATTTTTGGAACTTTTGCTTTGGTATTGCCTTCAGAAACAAATTATAAGCTACTCAAGGAAATAGGCACAATCAGTTCAAAACCAAATAAATAAATATTCAAGTTTTGGGTCAAGAGTTATTTTGTCTTCAGACTCGCTAATTCCAGAAATCATAACTATCATCAAGGAATAAATATTTGCCACAAGTGAGGTTACTTAGTATTAAAGAATAATGTAGCATCTGAAGGCAATTCCAAGAAAGGCAATAAAAAAATGCTTTAGGAAATCAGATCTCAAGTGAGCTATTTCAAAAAGGCAAAACTCATTTGGAGACATGACTTCTAGATAGTCTGCTACAGAATAGTGTTAACTAACTTGTAAATCCAACAATTTTAACATGAGAATAAAGACTGGGGTTACAAAGCATTAAAACTAGCAGATCCAAGTATTAAAAACATGGCAATTGTTAAATTAAAACAAAAAAGCAAAACTTCCCTCAGTCACCCTAATATATAATTGTTAATTCTTTAACACTTTAGCATTTTAAAATATCCAAATTTAATGACCAAAAAAAGGGAAAAAATTCTTTTAAAAATCGTTAAGTCTCTGCTTCCCAAGATGGAATAACTCTCATTTTTAGTTGAACGTTTGTATTTCTAAAATCTATTTTAATTTTAAAATCCAAATTGTTCTCAAGAGAATTTTCTGGGGAGACAGCTATTTTCCATATCTTGATTGGGGAGGCAGTTACATGAGTACATACATTTCTCAAACAATATGAAACCTCTATCCTGAGAATATGTGGATTTTACTGTATGTAAATTATGCCTCAATAAAATTTTTTTTTTTTTGAGGAAGATTAGCCCTGAGCTAACATCTGCCGCCAATCCTCCTCTTTTTGCTGACGAAGACTGGCCCTCAGCTAACATGCCTGCCCATCTACCTCTGCTTTATATATGGGATGCCTATCACAGCATGGCTTGCCAAGTGGTGCCATGTCCACACCTGGGATCCGAACTGGCAAACCTTGGGTCACCGAAACGGAATGTGCAAACTTAACCGCTGCGCCACTGGGCCGGCCCCTCAATAAAATTATTTTTAAAAATTCAACTTGTCCTAAAATGAATTCATACACAATTATAAAGGTCACCAAATTTAGTTTCTAATAGTTGTCACCTTCAATTTACTTAATAGTTCAAATAATCAGTAACACAATATACTGTACATGCTTTAAGAAAAAAGAGACTACCAAAAAAATAAAGTTCCCCAAAGCCTATAAAATTATTCTGTAATTCTAAGTAATCATACTCAGTGAAGATAAACTAAATAAACCCACATGAATGTGATTGTTTTAGGAGTGCTTAGCTAAATCATTAAGCCCTGAGAGTTACCTGAAGTTCTGCATAAACTGTGCAAAGGCTTCAGTTCTTTCTGCAAGTGGCACAATGATATTAATAATTGATCTCGTAATGTCAATCATCTCGCTCTTCACTTTCATTAGAGGTCCAAAAGGGCGGAAGAGGGTCACGTGTCTATATTCCATAAGGTCTGCTTTCTTAAAAAAAAGTTCATACTGCGTGCCCTTATCTCTCTCGGTGCGATAATAACCTAAAGGAAAGAGTTAGGGACAAAGATGTCTCCATGGCAAAGATTACAAATTCAATGTGAATAATGATTTTACTTGATTCAAAGTATGAAACCGGACTTGTAGTGTTTTTATTTATTTGTGAAAATATTTATCCCCACTGTACAGTCAGTAACAACTACTTCTTGAAAAGGAGAGGTTAAAAAAATGTTCACTGCTCTGCTATATTAATATTCAATCCATAAAGTATGCTCCAAATGACAATTATTCCTTTTTACATATGACTTTTTTTAATAGTAGGGCCTATCAATACTGTAACCATAGGACGAAAATAAATAAATAATTTCTGGCAATATTAAATTCTAGACCTGAGAGTAAAAACTTCTGTTGCTTGGTTCAGCTCAACAAAAATTAACTGAGTGCCTTTGTGTCAGTCACTGGTGGTATAAAGAGGGCTACAGAGTCCCAGTTTTGAGGAAGGGTCAGTCGAGTGAGGGAGACAGAAAAATAAAGAAATAATGCAGTGATACACACACACATACTGACTAGAGTGAATTCAGACCAAAAAAATTAGTATAGATTTAAACACAGTAATCTGAGATGTCTTTGAGAGAAAAGTATGGAAGTTTGCAGAAAAATTAGAAGAGTTTTGAGAGAAACAATCCATCAAAAATTACAGGAAGTGACAGCAGAAAAAAGAGGTGGCTACAGAGAAAAGACAGCTGAAATGCCACAGAAAAGCACAATGCCCTCCCTGATGGCCTCCAAAGGCCTCAAGGTATTATATTATAGTACAGCAAGTGATATCCAAGATCATTTTGGGTCAAAAAATCTACATGTGGTATATTGTTTATAGAATCAAGCAAAGAGAACTTTCAAGAAAGATTTATATCCAAAATGGTTTTAAGCTGTAATTAAACATCTAGCAGGGGGTATTAAGATGGAGATGGGTGGGGATCTACAATTATTCCCATTTATATCAATCAGTAATATCTTAAATTTATAGAAGTGTTCCTCAATTTTTGAGTCATGTCCCATCTTGATATATAAAAATCCCATGCCCTTTCTACAGTCTATCTTAGGAAAACAAGTTTATTTCTTTACTTTTTTCAAATGTCAAATATGCTTTTGAAACTACGTATGCCTCCCTAACCTTTTCGTGTGCTTCTCTTCCCCTCAAAATAGAGAATAACCCTAATCTACTAAATTAGGTTCTTTGTCTTTCCTTTATCAAATAGTTTTTCAAATCTTGACACATTTTTAAAAATATAAAAAAAGAACATCAAGATCAGTTAAGAGAGGAACGCAAATATATACGCATGCACACACAGCCCTAAGAGCCCTTCAACTTGAGTAGTATTCTATATAAGCTTATTCTATTTCCTTGGTCCTTATTCTCTATTTTATTATGATCACTTTGTAACTTTTTCTAAAAAGCCACTTCAAATTTGTGGTGGAATGAAGTGGATAAAAACATAAATGTTTTAATATTGTGGACAATGACTGACTTATATTACCAAGATACAATAATAGCATTTTGTCACACTAACATAACTATGGACCAACACATTTTTCATTACCTTCTATGAAGTCATTTTCATTAAATATCAGCTTCTCTCCGAGGGGACCATCCTCATCTTCCTGTTCATCATCTTCATCAGGATTATTAATGACCTCCAAGCCAGCTTCAATAACTTCTACCAATTCATCTCGCTTGTCTTTTCTAACTGGCTTTTCCTCAGGATGGCGAGTGAGACCCATTTCCAACTGGAATACTTTCATTAAGGTAAAACTTTCAAAGGGAATGACTCCATACTCACTGGGTAGTTTGGCTCCGATGCTAACTTCAGCTTTGTCAATTTGGGAATGAAGAAACTCTAAAAGATCGCTAGGTGCTTGTTCTTTGTTGCCTTGATAGGCTATGCCGTTACCCCCTACATTCTTTCTCTCTTGCAGTGACCTCATCTTCTCACTCATTTCTTGTAATTCTTGTTTTAGTTGGGCAATCTGGCGTTTCAGACTGGTTGCCCTGGTTTGATAATGTTCTTCTTGCTCCTGTAGGAGGGCTTGATAATACTCTTTACCATAATTTTCCCCAATGACACCAGGAAGAGATGCATTCCCATCAGTCTGAGGGGCACATTCCAGAAGGTACAAAAATAATACCAAACTGCAGAGTAAAGCGAGACCCAACAGTAGCCAATGGGTCCGGGTCTGAAGAATCAATCCTCTTCTAGGCATTCTAATAAAAGTGGACTTGCCTAATGAGGTAAGTTCTTTGCTTGCTCATACCTTTAACAAAAGGTTATCAAAAATTAAAAATAAAATCAGGATTTCCATAAAAGGTACCAACAAGAATTCTGCTGTAGCTTAAAAAATTTCTTCCTTCAGCAGTGAAGACTACTTGCAGAAATAAATAATGCGTACTTCCTGTATTGTTACCACGATATCCGGAATAAAGAAATCTGATCTATAGAATCAGATAAAATTCCATTATATGGGTGGTGACTTTTCTGAAAGAAACAGATCAGAATCAATCAGAACTTTGTTTCTTTAAGTACATCAAATTGTTAGCAGCTTCAGTACACTTAGCTATGTGACTATTACATGTAGAGCACCATGAGAGGTGCTAATATAGAATATTCAGTAAATGCAGGGAGAAGGTATGAGGAAAAATATCTTACAAAACACTAAAATTTGATAATGTAATACTTTAACTGGAATGTCTACACATCTATAACCTATTGAATGAGTCAAAGAAATATTAAAATTATGTTTAGCATAGTTTGTGTTACATAGATTCTACTGTTCTCTAATTATTTGAAAATTATATCACTTACATCTCTTTATTAACATAATATTTCAATTAACACACCATTTCCCACGTACAGCATATCGCCATTTGGGAAGTGAGTTTCTATAAATTATTTTTGTTATACTGATATTGGCTTACTAGAGACAGATATTTTCTTTCAGTTTATTCAATTCAAGTATTCTACTTCATTAATTTCTATGGCTCAATTCAGTCAATCTAAGAGCCTTAAAATTAAGTGGGGGGCGGGGGGACAATTTCAAAACGTCACAGACATCTGGAAAACACATTAAGAAACATTTTTATATCCAAAGTCCTCCAGTAGATTATTTGAGCATTACATCATATAATCTTTCCACCGTAATACACAGCAACAGATTTCCTCCAAGTCTGGAAAGGTTTGGAGTCTATATGAAGAAAGAATGTGAACATTTTAATGTTTATCTATAAGGAAAAATATTCAAAAACTATTTATAAATTTACAAAATTACATGCTATCATTCATAGTACAACCAGTTGTGTGAGATCTTCTGAGTTTCTTTATAAACTAAGGATCCTTAATTCTAGAAACAGAGAAGGTTAAACTTATGAGACAAGAGGCAGGGGAGGCCTCCACTGCAGAGAGAATTTCCACTCTAACGAAGTGGTTGTTAAGGATATGTGATACCACAGAAGACTTTTAATCAAGATGGTTTCTACCGGTGCAGCAGAACCTACGGAAGACGATCATGAGGGAACGTCAGTCCTAGTCACTTTCTTAGTGATCAGGAAAGCCTGGATGCCTTCTATGAAAAATGCTGCAATGCGCCTTTTTTTTGGTGGCACACACCTGTATAAAATGTAGGATAGATTCAAACTTCTTACACTACAGACTAAGTTAAGTTCAAACAATGGACTTAACTACCTTTAGCTATTTTTTTTAATTTAGTTAACCAAATGATAACCAAGTATCCTGAAAAATTTAATTCACCACAAGGAAGGTTTTCTATGATGGTATCTGTTTTACTGACTGTAAATCTTGTTTTATTTTAAGTGATATAGAAAAAAATGTTGGTATTAAGAAAACTATCTAATTAAAAATTAAAGATGCAGGGGCTGGCCCCGTGGCCGAGTTGTTAAGTTCTCGCGCTCTGCAGCAGGCGGCCCGGTGTTTCGTTGGTTCGAATCCTGGGCGCAGACATGGCACTGCTCATCAAACCACGCTGAGGCAGCGTCCCACATGCCACAACTAGAAGGACCCACAATGAAGAATATACAACTATGTACAGGGGGGCTTTGGGGAGAAAAAGGAAAAAAAAATTAAAGATGCAAAGCTAATATTAGTTCCAGGACTTTACCATGCTTCAACACCATAACTCTTAGCGTAAGAAACCACTTCATTACTTAAAGATAAAACTTTGAGGTATCTCTTTTTAACTATTTATAAGTTATTACCAGCCCAATTATTAGGGAAAAGAAAGACTAAAACTGAGAATGTGGAGACATAATCTTATATAAATTATTAATAAAATTATACATATTTAACTATACTATATTCAAACTGTTTTGAAGTGAAACTTGATAACAGAACTAACAGTATGTAATCTAAGTACCTCTAGCTTTTATTAATAAGGTACCTCACTGTTTTTTCTTTATATAGACAAAATATTTTAAACTGTGAGATATGATGACCCATTAATGGGTCACTAACAAAGGTTTATTTTTCAGTGAAATAGAACAGGAAGCATCAGTGTATACCACATATAGTAGTAAACTTATATATATATATATATATATATATATATATGTATATGTATATGTATGTGTATGAGAACTCCACATAAGATGTATTTATAAGGGGGTTATGGTCCCAAAATTCTGAAAAATACTGATTTATAAAGTATTTTTACATATTTTCCATGCTATCTTTTCAGAATAGTGTTGATATTATCTTCATTTTGTAGAGGAAAAATAGGCTCAGAAACGTAAAAATTTAAATAAGGTTATATAACTATTAAGCAGTAGCATTAAAGCCAAGGTCTTCTTTCTCCCTCTTTTAAGCAAAATATAGGTTTTGAGATATCTTACATATTTATCTTACAGTTGAATATCTTACAGTTAAATATTATCCACTGAAATGAAAGAAAAGCTGCAGTAATTACTTTAGAACATAAATGTTAGTTGCATAGTTCTGTGGTTATTAAAAATACAAGATTACAATTAAAGTCTTACTTGTCTAGTTCCTGAAGGAACTCTTTAGCCACGTCGTAGAACATTAGATTATAACAACTCTAAATATGTTAAGAATATTAGAAAAAAACATCCATTTTCTGCTGTTACACTTAACTGCCATCATTCTATGTAATGTGTTTGTATCATAAACAAGGTTCATTCATAATCCAGAGTTAATCCCAAGCAAACTTCCAAGGATAAACAGCAGAGTTAAGTGTTCTGAGGAGAGAATGGGATGCTGTGAAGATGGGAAAATGAGCTGTTAAAGATATGTAATACAAATCAAAGATCTCAGAGTTGAAAGAAACCTTAGGAGCCATCAATTCCTACTCTTTAAAAATCAGACTAAAGAGACTTCCTCTTATAGCCAAGATGGAATAACAGGGACCAGATTTACTCTCGAACTTGAAACAACCAAAAACAAACAAACGAAATCCGAAAAAAAAAAAACCCACTCCAAAATATGAAACAGTGGTTTTCAAGATACTGAACATTAGGTAATAAAGGACAGGGATCCCTGGGAAAACAAGAAACAAATAACCGCCCAGCTCACTGCCTTAGTTTCCAGGCCACAACACAGGAAGTTCCCTCCTAAGGAATGCCCAGCTGATTCCCTGAGTAGATGAGATGGAGCTGACAGCCTGAGGAGACCAAGGCAGCTAGGTTCAAAGGATACAGTACCAGAGGAGAGACCTGCAGAGAGAGATCTGAAGAGTCTGCTCTGAGTATTCAGCAGAGTGCTGATCAGTACAGGCATATGAAGAAACTAACTAAGGCTAAGGAAAGAACCACACAAAAAATTAGAAGACAGAACTCAGCATTCATTCAGAGCCAGAAGTAGTACATGTTCCCACCAGACAGACTGGAAAACCTCAAAATTCATGGGGCATTGGAGAGGGTATTCAAAAAGGTCCTGCCTCAGCAGTGGGAAATAATTAGCTCTAGACTAAACATGGCTCTGGTCCTGTCTAACAAATCTTAAAAGCAAGACCTGAAAGGATCAAACTTTTTCCAAATAACTGCACAACAAGCCTCAAAAATATTTACAGGAATATAAAAATATTCAGTACCCAGGAAAGTAAAATTCACAATGCCTGACATCCAAACAAAAATGATCAGGCATACAAAGAAAAAGAAAAATACACCATTAATGAGAAAAATCAACAATTGAAACTGACAAAGACACTGGAATTCACAGAAAAGAATATTAAAACAGTTATTATAATTATATTTAAAAAGATGTTCACATTCAAAAAACTAAGTAGAGACACGGATGACATAAAAAAGATTCAAACTGAACTTTAGGAGATGAAAGCTTCAATGTCTGAGATGAATACATTAAATGGGATTAACAGCAGATTAGATATTTCAGAACAAAATATTAATGAATTGAAGACAGAGCAATAGAAATTATGCAAAATGTAGAAGGAAAAAAGAATGAAAAATATGAATAGAGCAACTGGTAAGCTGTGTGACAACTTCAAGTAGCCTAATATATATGTCATTAGAGTCTCCAAAGAAGAAGGAGGGAGCTAGGAGAAATAGTTCAAGAAATAAGGCTGAAAATTTTCCACCTTGATGAAAATTATCAACATATAGAACAAAGAAGTTCAACAAATACCAAACACAAGAGCCACAAAGAGAACTAAAGCAAGGCATATGCTAATCAAACTGCTCAAATTCTATGATAAATAGAAAATCTTAAAAGTGGCCAGAGGAAAAACACATAACACATACAAAAAACAAGGAGAGTAGAGCAATATCTTTACAGAACTAAAAAGAAAAATATATCAACCTAGAATTCTATACTCAGAAAAAGTATCTTTCAAGAATAAAGGCAAAATACTTTTTCTAGACATTCAAAAGCTAAAAGAATGCATCACCATCAGATCTGCACTACAAGTCCTTTAGGCAGAAAGAAATGATACCAGATGGAAATATGGATCTACACAAAGCAATGAAGAAACCAGAAATGATAACTACGTGGATAATTACAAGATTTTTATTATTTAAATCCCCAAGATACAACAAATAAATTGGACTTAATTAACATTAAAACTTTTGTGCTGCAAAGGATGTCATCAAGAAGTGAAAAGGCAACAACAGAATGGGAGAAAATATTTCTAGATCATACATCTGATAGAATACGTGTGTAGAATGCATAAAGAACTCTTACAACCCAATATTAAAAAGATAAATAACCTAGTGGGTGGGCAAAAGATCTGAATAGACATTTCTCTAAAGAAGATTAAGAATGGCCTATAAACACATGAAAAGATGCTCAATATCATTAGCCAACAGGGAAATTCAAATCAAAACCACAATGAGATACCGCTTCACATCCACTAGAATATAATTCAAAACGAATCATAGATTTAAATGAAAAACCTAAAACTATAAAACTAGAAGAAAGCATAGGAGAAAACCTTTGTGACCTTGAGTTAGGCAAAGATTTCTCTGATATGACACGAACAGCATAATTGATAAAGTAGAGTTCATAAAAATTTGTAACTTGTGCTCTTTGAAAGATACTGTTAAGAGAATGAAAAGACAAGTCACAGACCTGGAGAAAATATGTGCAAAGCATATATGTGATAAAGGACTTGTATTCCAAATAACTTAAAAAACCTATCAAAATGCAAGAAGAAAATAAACAAAGCAATTAAAAACTGGCAAAAGATTCAAACACTTCAAATAAGCACGGGAAAAAAATGCTCAACGTTGTTAGTCATTAGGGAAATGCAAATTCAAACCACAATAGATACTACTACACAGAAAGGCTAAGTTTAGAATGGCTAAAATTAAAAAGACTGATATGTTGGTAACAATGTGGAGGAACTAGAACTTTCATACATTGCTGGTGGGAATCTAAGATGGTTTTGCAGTTTTGCAACAAGTTAAACATAAGCCTACCATATGATCAAGCCATTCCATTCCTAGATATTTATCCAAGTGAATTGAAAGTATATGTCCAAACAAGGACCTGTACACACATGTTCATAGCAGCTTTATATGTAACAGCTCAAAATTGGAAACAATTCAAAGGTCCACCAACAGGTGAATGGATACACAAACTGGTACAGCCATATAATGGAACACTGCTCAGCAATAAAAAGGAATAAACTACTGATACAGGTTTCAAATGGTGAATCTCAATCATTACTCTGAGTGATAGAAGCCCAACAACAAGAGTATGATTCCATTTATATGAAATTTTAGAAAATGTAAGGTAATTTGTAGTGACAGAACACAGATGAGTGAGTGGTTGCCTGGGATGGGATGGGGGTGAAGAAGGTGGTATCACGAAGGAATTATAAAAGGGCACAAAGAAACTTTTGGGAGTGATGGATATGTCCATCATTTTGATTGTGGTAATGACTTCACAGGTGTATACATATGTTCAAATGATCAAATTGTACACTTTATAAATGTGTAGTTTATTGTATGTCAATTATACCTCAATGAAGCTATTTAAAAAATAAAACCAAATCAGATTTAGTTTCAGTAGTAGAGGCAAAGAGTCATTTTTAAGAAAACTCCATTTTGTTCATTAACAAGACAAGCATGAAAATTTGTTGACTGCAAGTTTGGATTTAAAAAACAAAACTAGCCATCTTCCCTCCTCCCCCTAGAAAAGTACAACTCAGATTACTCTGAAGGTTTTATTACATCTTTTCTATTTGCCTTGTGATTTTGAGACAATAGAAGAGTGTTCAAGATAGTTTATTTTACAGCATTGACCCCTATTCAATTTTTAAGCAGGTTCTATGCAATCTTTTGATCCTATAATTTTACATTACTACTAATACATATTTCATACATCATTTCCAGGATACTTTCACTGCAGTGTGCCAAATTAACTTCTGCAATAAGAGTAATCTACTGGCTTCTGCAAAATACAAACAATCCATTTGAATCTAATTATTTTAAAAGTTCTAATTCTGTATAATCTTCTTAAATTTTCTGCACAGAATAATTTTTTATTAAAGTTTGCAAAAACTAAATTTATAATTTTGAGTTCAATTTTACAGAACAAAAACAGTCACAAAATTATTTGGAAAACATAACTGCTGTCAGAAAAATGAAACTAAAACATTATGAAGTATAAACATTTGTGAGGGAGAGAATTAGAACCTTTTACTTCTTGAGCACTTTGGTAAGTATTACAATGATACATGGCTTCTCTAACATGTCACTGAATAAATAGTTTGTAAGTATTTAGAAATAAAAGTAATTATCACCAGAAGGCAGCACTCATTCAACAAATAATTTAAGTACCTACTGTGTGTCAAGCACTGCAATGGACTGAATGTTTCTTTTCCCCCAAATTCATATGTTCAAATCCTAACCCTCAATGTGATGGTATTAGGAGGTAAGCCTTGGGAGGTAATTAGGTCCTGAGGTAGAATCCTCATGAATAGGATTAGTGCCCTTATGAGAGAGACCCCAGAGAGTTATGAAGCCCTCTTTCTGCCATGTGAAGATACAACGAGAAGTCGGGAATCTACAACCCAGAAGAGGGCCCTCACCAGAACCCAACCATGGTGGCACCCTGATCTTAGACTGTGAGAAATAAATTTTTGCTGTTTATAAGCCACTCAGTCTATGGTTCTTTGTTATAGTTGCCTAAACTGACTAAGACAGGCAGTGTGTTGGATGCCAAGAACAAGTCATACCAGATGGATCATTTTGACAAGTGTTTCTGGGGAAAACTATACTCATGTATTCTAATTTCAGCAAGACACATGACAGTAATACTCATGATATCATTACAGGTAAAGCAGAAAAACGTGCTAAAGGCAGCCTGTGGGACAGTAAAAACAACTCAGAGTCAAGCGTAATAGCTACATAATAGTATGTAATCTTGGGCATAATATTTAACCTCTCTGGGCTTCTTCTATAAAATGAGGTAGTTTGCCTGGATGGTCAAAGTTCCTTCAAAGATGTTACAATTCCTTTGATTAAAGACACAGTAGGGGCCAGCCCCATGGCCAAGTGGTTAAGTTCACGCACTCTGCTTGAGCGGCCCAAGGTTTCACCTGTTCGAATCCTGGGCACAGACATGGCACCACTCATCAAGCCATGCTGAGGCAGCGTCCCACATGCCACAACTAGAAGGACCCACAACTAAAACACAGAACTATGTACCTGGGGGGCTTTGGGGAGAAAAAGGAAAAAAATATATATATTAAATACACACACACACAAACTTCTTATTTTCAGAGGACAAATCTGATTTAAATGCACAAGTCCTTTAATCCAGCAATTCGCAATTCCACTTTAAGATTCTATACTACAGAAATATTCATGCTAGTATATAAAGTCACATGCATATGATGTTTACTAGTGTTATGTGTAACAGCCAAGTAAAAATAAAAGCAACTTAAAGTCCAGCAAAAGAGGAAAGGTTAAGCAAACTGCAGAGATTTATACAACAGAATGTTTAAAAGGAATGAGGTGGATTCAAATGGGCTGACATAGATAACACCTATAAAATGATGTTTGCTTACAAATATTTTTGTTTGTCTTGTCTGTATAATAGGCTTGGGAGCCAGACGGCCTAAATTCAGCTGTCTGTTCTATCACTTTCTAACTCTTCCTTACAGACAAATTCGTTAACCTCTATAAACTTTAGTTTCTCATCTTTAAGTGGGGATAATTATAGAACCTCCTCGGAGTGTTACCATAACAATTAATCAAGTAAAACATGACAAGCATTAAGTGCTCAATTAAGTGTGCGGTATTACTTCCCATTATGCAAAGTTTTGTTTTGTTGTTGTTGTTAAAGGAGTTAAATCTATCAATCTTTTCCTTCATGACTTACTGATTTTAGCTTCCCTACTGGAAATAATTCTAATACAAAACTTACTTCCTCAGATAGATAGCCAATTCTTACCATTTATTAAACAATCCATGCTCTTGTCACTAATTTGAAAGGCCACTTTTTTCCTTTCTTTTATTTTCCAAAGAAGTGGGTCAGTTAACATTTATTTATTTATTTATTTAATTTTTTTTTAAGGTATGCTTTTTTTGGTGAGGAAGATTGGCCCTGAGCTAACATCTGTTGCAAATCGTCGTCTTTTTTTTTTCTCCCCAAAGCCCCAGTACATAGCTGTATATCCTAGTTGTAAGTCATTCTAGTTCTTCTATGTGGGATGCCACCACAGCATGGCTTGATGAGCAGTGTGTAGGTCCACACCCAGGATGCTGAAGCAGAGCATGCGAACTTAACCACTCGGCCATGGTGCCAGACCTCAGAAAGGCCACTTTTATCAAAAGCAAAATTCCTACACATATAGAGGTCCATTTCTGACCTCTAAACCAGGGATTAGCAAACATTTTAGGTCAAGGGTCAGTCAGTAAATATCACAACCAGTCAACTCTGCCTCATAGCACAAAAGCAGTCATGGACGATGCGTAAATGAATGAGCCTAGCTGTGTTCCAATTTGAAATTCATATAATTTCCACGTCACAAAGTATTCTTCTTTTGGTTTTTCTTCAAGCACTTAAAAATATAAAAGCCACTCTTAGGTCACATGTCATACTAAAACAGGTGGCCAGCCAGATTTGGCAACCTGTACTCTAAACCATGATATTTTTTTACACTCCTAAAATTGTTTTATATTTCTAAAATTCCATAAAATAAATACATGTGATAAAAAGGTTAAACATGACATAAGGGCATACAGTGAAAGCTCGCCATTCTATCCCAGAGGCCCAGTTCCCCTTTCCAGTTTTTGTGTATCCTTCCAAATCTACTGCCACTATTAAACCTCTCAGCATAAATAGTCTTATATATACATTACTTTCCACATAAGTTATTTCATCTATAAGATAAATCCCTGGAAATGGAACCAATTTCCTTGAAGGATTCATTCCAACATGTAATTAGCCAGTATCTACAGCTTCTCCCTTGCTCAGGATAAGCATTCCAAAAGGCCTTTACCTATTTCCTACCTTCCCAATCAACTCTAAAATCCTGTTAAATATCTGTTTCAGATTATAGACTTCAAAACTATACCTACTCTGGTTTATGAATCCTTCCTTGGCACTGCATTAAATTTTTTAGCTATAGTTATCAATGTCTTGGAGTTAAGAAATAAGTTTTACTGTTTTCTTTGATCACCGTTTCTTGAATTCTAAGTCTATTTTTCTTGGACTGATTTCTCATTTGATATCCTGGGGTAATCCTAGTGGGTATGGGTGAGAAGGACTTTATTTTGTCCCCTCTTTGAGACAGTTTGGTTAGGGATAAGATTCTGAGTCCAACGATGTCCCATGAGCACTTTTCAAACATGGCTCCACTATTATCTCACATGCCATGTCCCAGATTAGAAGTCTAATTGCAAATCTGATTTCCACTCTTTTATAGGTAACCATATGTTTCTCTTTGGAAGCTTATAAGACTGTATATTTATCCCAGAAGTTCATAAATTTCATCAGAGTGTATCTAGGTGTGTCTATCAATATTCTTTTAAGACTTTCAGTATGTCTATTCCATATATAAACTTACATACTTTCACTCAGAGAAACTTCCTCGCTTTCTTCCTTGGCTCTCCTGACACAGTATTTTCTTTCCATTCTACTGTAAGGTAGGAATGGGAAATCTGGCATCTACTGTGAGTTGCATGGGGAGGAGAACAGGCCACAGTAGCAGTTAGCCAGAAATCCTAAGTCTGTGCCACATCTTTTCACAAGTTTTCTGAAAAGGTATACTTTCTGATCATCTCCATCACAAAGATGAAGAATCAGAGACCAGAGAGAAAAAGAGTTGATTTTTATTTGCCAGTACTTTCTCTCCTAACTGACACATCTTTCGTTTGGCTCTGACCGCCCAAGACTCTGCCTGGATACTCCTACCCTCATGATCTCTGTTATCTATGTGGTTATTTCTCCTCTTCCAATTTTTATTCCTTCCTGGAACTCCTATTAGATGTACTTTGGCTCTTCTGGATCTATTTTCCATGTTATGGCTGGTTTTTCCTACTTTCTATGTTTTAATATTCAAGAATTGATTGTTTTCTTTCAGGGCAGCCTGTATGTGTTCAATAGGCTATTGATACACTCTGAAATCTGAGCATACTAATATTTATTTTAAAGTTTTCTTCTGTTTCTTACATTAACTCCATTGTTTCAGGTCTAGTTCTTATATGTTGTTCAGTCTGGGGCATCTCTTACATGCTGCTGACTTACCACACATGTTTACTAATTTTTGTTATCTGTTCCCTTTATAAACATATCAGTATCTAAGTACACATGGAAATCACTGTACTCCTGTAATAAAATCACATTTGTAACTAACTGTATAATTCAATTTTACATTTATGCCTAGTTCTTGTGTAGCATGACAACAACAATGTAAGTTCTTTGGCTTGCAATCTAATGATTCTTCAATCCATTTTTAGTCGTATGCTTTCCGTGTTTCGTTTCCCCTAACAACCACTAACTTGAGTAACACAGTTCTTACCTAAGTGTTATACAACAAGCTTCAGGGACAGATCACCACCAGCTCCATCTAACAGACTTGTCTAAGAGACAGTTAAACAAGTAACGACAGTCTGGAAGAAGACTGTCATAGATGTGCAATCCAAGGAGTAAATAATATTATGGTAACGAATCACTTAAGTCTTGAAATCCTAATAGTTATGCTTTTTACCAATTTTTAATATTACAGAACTTAAAATAACAAATTCTACGAGGAAAAAAAAGAGGAAGGCTCCATTTTGGTTAAAACGTAATTTTCAACCTACCATATGATTCAGCCATCCCACAGCTGACAGAAATGCATACAGATATTCACCAAGACATTTCCAAGAATGCTCATAGCATTCTTCAAAATACATAACATACAAAAGTTGGAAACACAAATACCCATCAACACAAGAGTAGCCATATAATCATACAATTGAATACCACACAGCAATAAACAATGAACTACTGATACATGAAACATCATAGGTGAATCTCACAAGCAATGTGCTGAGCATTGTGTATGAGTCCATGAACATCAAGACCAAAATACACAAAACTAATAGATGATGACAGAAATCAGAATGCTGATGGGGGGACAGGGGAATAACTGACTTGGAAGAAGCAAGGGGGAAATCCTGGGAGGGTGGAAATGTTCCATAGGTATAACTTGATTTAGCTGGTGGTCGCATGACAATTTTAAGTAAATGGTATCAGAATAATAAAACAGAATGAACGTTAACATTCTCAGTCATAGAGTACTTGGTTTCCCACTTTCAAGTTCGAAAGTACTGTTTCAATACAACATTAATTCAACCAAAAACGCAGGCCCAGCTCCTGAGAACCTTCAATGACGGTTAAACGTCCAGACATCGCATATAAATCTCAAGAGCAGGCTGAAGGATAAAAGTTTAAGATTTACAGTCAAATAACATCCCCATAAGTAAAGCCTCACTACTGCGTTTACAAATTATTCCTCGGCAAGTTGCTGTGGAACACGCAATTTTCAAGATGAAGCCTGAAAACGCAAGAGGCCCCCGGGCCGGTCTCTGGGCCCCAGCAAGTCCAGCCCGAAGGCGCGCTGGCAAAGGCGGCCGGTGTCCGGCAGCCACAGCGCGAGGGGCTGCGGGCGGAGAGCGCCTGAACGCACTCAACAGCTGAGAGCCGACCACGAAGTGTATCCACTGACAGCAGCAGAGATGGCGGGGAATTGGTTAAAACAAAAAAGTGATAAAAAATAAAATACGCGTAAGCCAACGGTCTCTGGCAACACCGTTCTCAAAAGAGAACTCAACCGCTTCGAAAACCCGCAGCTTTCCCTGACACCGGAGCAGACTCCCGGGGTCTTGTCCGTGAGCGACCCCGCGGGGACAGGACCCCCGGAGGGCTCGTCCGCGAGGTGACCCGACCCGCTGAGGGACCCAGAGAGCTCCCGCCCGTGCGCCCGCCCTGCCCGGGCCCGAGCCGTGCGAGCCGCCGGCTGGCGAGGCCGGATGGGCGGGGTACTCACCGCGCTCACGGTCCGCGCGCGGCAGCCGCCGCCCCGCCGCCTCCTCCTGGGCCGCGAGCGCACCCGGGCGGAGCCCCGCGCGCTGGAGCTGGGGCCGCCGCCGCCTCACCAGCCCCCTCCCAGCGCGCCGCCGAGCCGACAACCGCCACTTCCGGTGCCCATGAGGAAATGAGGCAGCCGCCGCGCGCGCGCCCGCCTCGCCAGGCCTGGCCCCGCCCCGCCCCCGCCCCGCCCTCGCCCCGCCCGCGCCCAGCGCCTGGCCTGGAAAGCTCTGTAATTGGCGTATAGAACTGATCATCCGTTGAAAGTGTGTGTGTGTGTGTGTGTGCCGTGCGTGTAGCTCAAAAAACGATTTGTGGAGGCCAGGAGAGTGCCTGAGGCAGGGAACTGCTCCTGCCCGAGAAAGCGTCTGCAGGGTACCTGCTCAGGCTGGACCCCTGACTTTGCAGGAGGAAGGGACTCTGTCCGGGATGGCAGCGCTGCCCTGCCCAGTAGCCCTGTCCTGGGAGCCCGAAGGGGCGGTGAGTGCCTGCGTGGGCACTGAGCTAAGCACTGACAGGTCGCCGGAGCTGTCAGAGCATCCTCCGGAGTGCTGAGCTGCGCATGAGGCCCTGGCAAGGGAGCCCTGAGCTGTTAGTGACCTTAGGCTAGTCACTCCATTTCTTTGGACCTAAGTTGCCTTATATGTGAAATGAGGGAGTTGAGGTAGGCATTCTGTAAAATGGCTTCAAGGTCTGACGTTGTATGATTTTAGTGAGTGGAAAAAAGAAAAGCCCTCCTTCACGTCTCCTCCACTCAACTGCTTATTGCAGGTACATCACCAAGGCACTTTGTCCTGCCCTGGGGAGTGACAGCCCGCAGTCAAGAGGATGCTGGGCTGCACCAGCCTCTGCCTGTGTCTGGGCAGGACATGGCGGTGCTAAGAGTGGCTCTGGAGTCACCTTCCACCTGGCTCTGCCTCTCATCAAGGTCTGCTTTCCTTTAAGGAGCTATGTGGGCAAATTATCTGGGCTTAGCCTCTCTAAGCTTGCTTCAGTTTCCTCAGCTGTATTAGGACAATAACAATAGCATGTGCTTCCTAAGATTGTTGTGAGGATTATACACAATTTTGTATTTGAAGTGTTTGGCATTGTCTCTCACAGGTGGCAGGCAGTTGGAGCCCATTGTCATCAAGTGCATTAATTAGAGCAGAAGGTTGGGGTGACTATGGGATGCATCCAGTAGAAGAGGCATTCCGGGAGGGGAGGATTTATTCCTAATCACAGCTGTCTTCATTGGATGATGGTTGTTGGGATATCTTTAATCCAGATGTTCTCCTTGGATATTGTCCTGTGGGAAATCCCATGAGTGAGAGAGTCTGGACAGCCTACTTATAAGCCAGGCTTGCTGAATATCCAGTCTTTTCCCAACTTCAAAGTCTCCCTTCTCATGCCATTTCTGAGCACTTGTAAACATTTATAGGTCTAACACTCCTTCCCCCCAACCTGGCCCAAGAGTAAAGAATTCATCTAGTCATAGATTCCATGGGTCTGTGAGCTCCTGAAGATAAGGATCATGTCTTTTTCATCTCCCAGTACTTTGCACATAGTAAGTGTTCAATAAATGTGAATTGAATTGATTAAAATAAGAACATGCAAGGATTCCTCCCTTGTCCAGAGTCTCTGTCACTTTACCAGCTCCTTGAGCAGACGGCATGCCTGATTAAATTTACTGTCCGTCATGAGTAAGCTTTTTGTCTGGTTGGCTGGTTATGCTCTACTATGGAGATCAGACTTGTGTGAGTCTACTTAGTGTAAGTTAGTTCTCTGGAGTCTAAACCTGCTATGAGTGTTTATCCTGTAGGTTGAGGACCCAAGTTGGGCATGTGAATGCAAAGGTGAGGTATTCTCTCTTGGGAGAATTACAGAGTGAGGAAACTCTGGTAAATGGTACAGAGCACAGCATTGGTGGATATAAGAGGATAAAACAAAAGTTCTTTAAATACTTAAGGTGTTACTACAAGTAAACATAAATGGCAGATCACTGAACTATCAGAGGATTATGTTACCGGGTTGGCAGCTTTGAAGCTCTGAATTCGAGTCTAAGTCCACTATATGTCCTTAGTTAAGACGCTGTAATCAGCCCGTACTTGACATTCTGCTGATGGCCCTCAGGAAGTCCACAAACACAGGGGCATCTGGACCTTATCCTCTAGCCTCACATCCAGTAATGGCAAATGCTTCGGCTGCTCTTTCCTTCTGTTGTCCCTGAACACTTTAAATTGGACAGGACTGTCTACTCCCTGAGGGCAGGGATGTGGCCTCTCCTGTTCTCTCTGGCACCCCTATGCCAGGCATAGGGCCTGACCCATTATAGGTGCTCACTGCATACCCATGGATAAGTGAATGAATGAATGCTGGTAAATGCTACAGCTCTAACTGTTCTTTAGTGGGGGCCAAAGTGATGAAAAGATAAGTCTGTTCCTCCACTAACCAAATTCAAAACAGCCTCACTTCCTAACAAGCTGCAGTGTACAGTAGAACCACTCCGTGCCACATTAAACATTCTTTTCTTTGTCCTCCTCTGCTAGCCCTGTAAGTGCCGGGTGGGTTTTCTTTTTCATTTATAGCATTTGTTTTTCTCCCTGTATCCTCCATTTTCCTTATTGGCCATGCTGTGTAGCCACATCTGGCACAAATGGAGCATGCACTCAGCAGCGCGTGCTTCTCCCAGTGCTCCCTCTGTGTTCACCCTTTTAATCCTCTCAACCTCGCTGTGGAGTATGTTGTGGTCCTCATTTTACAGTAGAGGAAACAGAAGCTCAAACAGGAAACTGCAGAGGCTCTCCCAGGACAGGGCCTGACGTGAAACTGGAGCAGCAGGGGTAGGGCTAGTTGTCACTTCTTGTAAACTCTTATTTGAATCGTTCATTAGAATTGTTTTTACAATAATTGAGGTTCTGCCATCAATGGATTTCGATTTCTTAGCTTTTTATTATTTTTTAATTACTAGCTCAAATACTAAATGTATGTAATTTGAATTTGGAGAGAAGATAATGCATAATTCAAATTCTATGGCAGATAATGGGTGATTAACTGGGGCTTATAAAATACGTAATTCTCTTGCAGAAAATACTAAAGTATAATTGTGGTATGATTAACATCAGAAGAATGTAGTTTTATTTTTAAATTAAGTTTTTTCCCAAGAGTCTCCACTCTGAGGCTTTTTTTTTTTTAACTGTAAAGCTTTTCCACTGCCTTAGCCTGCCTTTGAGTCTCTGCCAAGCGAAAGTGATGGGGGCTGACTCCCTTGCTATCTGTGAATAAATAGCATCTGCCTGTTTTCATTTGGGTGATCTTCATATGTCTCTACTGTTTTCCTGGTGGCCCCACCAGGATATGGTCTTCACTGCTTGTTGCCTCAAACCACAGCCTTTGATCAGGTGCGGTACCCACAGAGGCCCCTTGTGGCTTGCTGCTCTTGGCTTGTCAAGTCCGCAAGGATTGGGTAGGTTGACATTGGGTCTGACCTCTGGTCTCTTTGCATTGAGTTACTTGTTATCTATTCTCAGTTTGGAAGTCTGGTTTTGTTACTGATCCCCCTTTGTTTGGCATCTTTGATGGAATCAGGCCATTCCTGTCATCCCTTTTTGCTGTCTCTTGTGTTACTGTTTTGTGTGCTGTCTAAAAGTGTTGTTTGTCATGAAAAGAAGAATCATAGGGTCGAACACAGACATAGGCCATAGAACCCTTTTGCTTGAGCCAGCCTTACAGCCCTGTGAGTTTGGGGTTCCCACCGGACTAGCATCTGCAGTCTCCACTGTGTCTTCCTAGTGCCCAAATGTCCCTCTTCTTGTAAGGACGTCAATCATTGAATTAGAGCCCACTCTAATCCAGGATGACCTCATCTGAACTTGATTGCATCTACAAAGACCCTATTTTCAAATAAGGTTAAATTCACAGGTTCTGGGGGTAAGGACTTGAACACATCTTTTGAGGGACATAATTCTACCCATTATAGATGGCAACCTCATCAATTTCTAGTAGATTCAGTCTCTGCTTTTTCTGCATTAAACGCTGCTACTTTTGCTCAACCTTTTCCTGGGAGTAAATATACAATACAGGTGGCAAGCATTTCAAATAACCCACAGATTTTCTCTGTTTCCTAAACCTTAAGTGTAAGCCTTGAGACCTTGATTACAAAACATTCCTTCCTGCTCTGTGACACCACTTCTGCAAATTTAACAGGAAGAGACTTACTCTCCAAAATTAAATACACTCCAGAGTATTTGAGACTATTTGTGAGATTCCAGATGACTCCTCTGTTCATAAGCAAGTTGATCTGCTCTAGATCTCCCTTTGCCTTCTCCATTATACTTGATGCATACCCCAGATAACTATCTTGACACTGTACCTGACACTCTATGGGATAAAAATTCCACTGATATGGGAAACATAATTGGAGCAGAACTTATTAAAGTTCAGATCCTACCAAACCATTACCCAAACTTCCCCAATATCCCTTGAAGCCAGAGGCAGAGGAAGGCATTAAACCTATAGTTGAAAGCCTCATATCCAAAGATCTTTTCATACTCTGCCCTTGTAATACATCCATCTTGGCGGTAAAGAGACCAAGTGGAAGGGATATCCATTTGTTTAACACCTCAGGGCCATCAAGAACATTGTTATTCCTCACTTCCTAACCCAAATACCATCCTGCAAGCCACTTCTTGTAGTGAATCTTTGCTCAGCTTTTTTCAGTGTGCTTTGTATTGACAGAAAGTCAATAAATTTTTTTATGTGTTAATGGCCAAATATACACAACATAAAATTTACCATTTTAGCCATTTTTAGGTTTACAGTTCAGTGGCATTAAGTACATTCACATTGCCATGCAACCATCACCACTGTCCATCTTCAGAACTTTTTCATCATCCCTAACTGAAACTCTATACTCATTAAACACTAACTTCCCACTTTCCTTTCCCCCAGCCCCTGGCAACCACCATTCTCCTTTCTATCTTTACGAATTTAACTACTCTAAGTACCTCACGTAAATGGAATCAAACAGTATTTGTCTTTTTGTGTTTGGCTTCCATTTCACTTAGCATAATGTCCTCAAGGTTCATCCATGTTGTAGCATGTGTCAGAATTTCATTCCTTTTTAAGGCTGAATAATGACTGTCAATATCTTTTTTGCCTTCACTGGGGAGAACAATAGTCCTCATGGACAGTCATGTCCCAGGGGTTCACTGAATCTCCCTGCTATTTTTACCAGGTCTTTAATCAAGACTTACATGATCTAAATTTCCCTTGTGATTCAGTTCTGACACAATATGTAGATGATCTCCTACTCTGCTCAGGGTAAAAGGATTCCATTTACTTATTCTCAGCCTTAGAAGAAAAGGGTCATAAAGTTTCAAAAGATAAATTACAGTTTTGCCAAAATGCAGTCCATTATATAGGGCATGGCCCATCTACAGAGGGAAAGACACTCTCTTCTGATAGACTAAAAACTATCCAAATCTATCCTAGACACCTCACAAAATGACATTTGAGAGGATTTCAAGGTTTAATGAGATATTGCAGACAATAGGTGCCAAATTTTTCTGCAATTGTGACACCTCTTTATCAACTGACTAATGCTTTGTAAGAGACTCTCTCCTCCAGGAGCCTAGAGATGAAGAGGCCTCCTGGAACCCAAAGGCAGCTCCTCAACGGCTTCCTTCCCTAGACATTCATAACAACAGAAAGCACTTTTGTCTATTTGTGTATGAGCAATCTGGACAAGCCCTTGGAGTTTTCTGGGAACCATCCAAAACCCAGCACTTACTATTGCCTTCTCCTGACCTGGTGCAAAGTCTTATCCCCCTAGTCTTAGGGCAAGTACTCCGCTGCAACTTTGTTGATGCTTCTGCTGAGCTGGTTCTAGGCTCCCTGCTTGACCTCATGGCTCTTCCTGCCGTACAGACATTACTACTGACTGACAACACAACACTTTTCAGGCAGCCAGTTAACCTCTCATGAAATTCTATTACTCTGTCCCTCTCACATTCACTGCGGCAACACGCTGAATCCTGCCATTCTCTTTCCCCTGGCAGAAGAAGGGGAACCTCATGATTATGTTACTTCAAATAACTAGGGAACTCTCTGCACCTCACTCAGATTTATTAGAGTCTCCTATTGAGAACCCTGACCTAATACTGTTTGTTGATGGCTCATTCCTGAAACTGTAGTTATCAAGCAGCATGTACTACCACTAATTTAAGGTCTTCTTTAGAATATAGTCCTCTACTTGAGATAAAACCAGCCCAGATGGCATAACGTATTGCCTTTACTAGAGCATGTCAACTAGCCAAAGACTAGAGAGTAAACAAATATACAGACAGCAAATATTCTTTTGGAGTAGTACATGCCTTTGCGAAGCTGGAAGCCCCACTAAAATGGACAGCAAGATAAGCAACTTTTAGATGCACTCTACTTCCGAGAGAGGTGGCTATTATACAGGTTGAGAACCATGCAAAAAGAGAACATTGAAGCTAAAAGAAATTCTCTAGTAGATCATCATGCCAAACAAGCAACCTTAATCAAGATTATGGTCCCATCTAAACCCTCAGAAGATAAGTCTGCAGCAACTGAAAGAGGCCATTACAAAATATCAACATTTAGTCCCTGATTCTGAAAAGGAAGAGTGGGAAGAATCTGATTGTGCTCTTCATTTAAATAATCTCTGGTGCCCCCAAGATAGTCACTTGGTAGCATCAGATGATTTCAAATGGGTATTAGCTAAATTTTTCCATGGAACTACTCATAGGGTACAAATTGATTACTCTCTTAAATCAACTCTGGAGGAGAAGCTTTAAAGAGACAGCTGAGGTTATTTTTGGGTCATGTGTCACCTGTCAAAAACATAATCCTGGAAAAACTATAAAGGTGGGACGTGGCCAGGAATTAAAGCCTCAAGGGCCCTTTGAACACCTTCAGATGGATTTTATCCAGTTTCCACCCTCCATGGGATTTGAATATGTTTTAGATTTGAATGTGTTACAGCAATCCAACTTTAGGGCGTCAATCAATGGGTTCATGTTTCACAACTAAAGAAGCAATCTGGAATTCCACACAATTTGACGATTACTCCAATAGGGGACCTCAAACTGAGGATTCTCAGAGATCCTCTAAAAGCAGCTGATCTTCAGAAGCATACAGCTGACTCAAGACCTTTAGAACAACCAGATGACCTAGGATAGTGGACGATTACTGCTCAAGACGTTGGACCAGGACCCCTGTCTAATTCCTGTTTGTTTGTTTGCTTGTTTTTTATAAAGATTGGCACCTGAGCTAACAACTGTTGCCAATCTTCTTCTTCTTTTTTTTTAATTGCTTGTTCTCTTCAAATCCCCCCAGTACATAGTTGTACTTTTTAGTTGTGGGTTCTTCTAGCTGTGCTATGTGGGATGCCGCCTCAACATGGCCTGATGAGTGGTGCCATGTCCGTGCCCAGGATCTGAACCAGTGAACCCTGGGCTGCCGAAGTGGAGCACGTGAACTTAACCACTCGGTCATGGGGCTGGCCCCTGTTTGTTTTTTTTATCTGCTTGTTTATAACCATTCTTCTTCTCATTTTCTATAGACCCCTGGTTGCCATCTACCAGTAATGACCTTTTTCCTCTTTTGTCTTTCCTGTAATTACAATTGTTACGTCAGAACATTGCTAATTCTAATGCCATTGTTAGATTATTCCAAACAGTAGCCACTGTCCTCGATCTTACTGCCTGCTCAATCTGCATCCACCACCAGACTCACTTGATGAAAACATCTGGGAAATTCCAGTCTCATCAAAGAAGGCAAAAGGGAATAATTCTCATAATGCCTCATGGCGGCACCATTTGCAGCAACATGGATCAACGACTTTAAACAAGCTAGCCTGTGACTGCTAGTATTCTTCTCTCCCAGAAAAAGAACCAATTATTACAATCTATTGATCACACCCTAGGGAATTCTAAATTTGAATTCAACAACCTTCACTGGGTGATGAGTCAAATACTTGTCACTATTTATAAGAGACCATTAGAGATCTAAGTATGTAACCCGGCTAATGGAAGGCCTGGTTCTGGCCTTGTCATGAACAACTTCTTTTTTCCTAGATCTCTATGTATCCCTAGCAGATACTACACCATTTTGGTCAGGATACCTGGTTCTGTTTTCTTCAGAATAACATCTCATGTATGTTAGGAATAGTATTCCAAGACTTGTCTGTACACAAACCCTATAAGTCACCAAGGCTGAAAATTCCAACTCAGACATGAGCTCCAAAATGAAGCCACCCTTGATTATTCAGTACTCTACCCAGGGGAATTACTGACTCACTGTTTATGAGAACAATCAGATTCCCATCAGTGGGAATCATACATATAGGACAGTAAGAAACTTATCACTAACTCTGGCAGAAGTCATTAGCAATACCATTTCTTTCCTAGATGAAACACAGATCAGTCTCAACTGATTGGCATGAGTAGTGATGGACAGTCGCACTGCTCCAAATATCATGTTGGTTAGTTATGGTCCATGCCATTCCTAATACTGTTGGTGGATCAGTGAAACAGGGCAGGTGAGACAGGCTATATAAGGCAAAGCTACTTGGCTCTCTAAGGTTGATCTTCATGGCCTTTATGCAATTTATCTTTGGCCTGGGTTGGGGTTCTTGGTTCAAAGCACCTTACAAGGATGATTAACTGTTCTTGTTTTCATCATGGTGGTCATGATACTGGCCCACTGCATTCTATCCAGGGTCTGAAATGCTTTTGCACAGCCACTTCCTCATCAGATGATCACCATGATGATACAACAGAAAGGTTAAGAAGACCTCATGATACAGTTGGCCATGGAGATGACTGAACCATCAACCTCTGAGCAGTGAAGATCTGGATTCCTAGATTTCCCTGAAGTCGTCAACCTCTCACAAGCAAAAAAATGACCAAAAGGGAGGACTGAATATGCAAACAGACAGTGACCAGACCACACAAACCAAAGAACTCTGACACACAATCTCTGCAGTAACCAGCCCAGAATGGTCAGGACTTGGTCAGTGACTGCTGGCTTCCCTATTTTTTCCTGTTTCCAACTCAGGACCAATCAGAGAAAACCAAATATGTTCCCCAAGTGAATCACGTAAGGCACCCAGCTTCTAGTTAGCCTATCTCCAGCTTCCTCGTGCCAACAATCTCAAATCACAGCATACCTGAAGCCTCTCCTCTGCCTGCCTTTCAGTCTCTGCCAAAAACAAGTGATGGTGGCTGACTCCCTTGCTATGGCAAGTTCAGAATAAATAACTTCTGCTTGTTCTCATTTGGGTGGTCTTTATTTATTTTGACAAAGCTAAGGATTATAGATAATTGGACCTCTCTTAAAAAATATAATTTTCTACTACAACACTTCCTTTACTTCTTTCGTTGACTCTCTTGTGAGAGACCAGAGTCCTTTCATCCTCTGTGTCACTCCTACTCTTAAAAAGTCACTTCCTTTAATCTTACTTTTCTTTCCAGACACTCATAAAGTCCCCCTAACCCTTGGCGTGCTCTTGGCCTCTCACGTCCTGGGGCCACAGGGCCACTAGGAAAATCTTCAAGCTTTTTGAAACTCTCAGAATAGAGGCACAAAATATGGAGCAAGTCACACGCCCTGGGTGAGAGGAGCCTCCGAGGTCAGAGGCTCTGACACAGGAATCACATGGGCCTCCCGCAGTCCTCCAGACAAACAAAGTCTCTTGCCTCAAGTAGCAAGAGGCAGCTTCATGTTCTTCCTTCTGGGTGGGACCCTTCCCAACCTACAGGAATGACTTCCCTCCGTGGGGAAAATGACAAGTGCAGAAGAGGACTGGAGTCCAGGTGAGAAACAAGAGCAGCCAAAAAGGATACGGTTTACTCTGGCACTGTTTGCAAAATTGACAAAGATAAATAAAAACACAGACACTTAAAATGAACTTCACATTTTTATTCAAGAAATTGGCAATTTGCATAGTAAGTATTATCTGTGTATGACATATCAAAATGGTTTCCTTCTCAAAAATGAGGATTTTTTTTTTAGTTTTAGAATGCACTTTTCTTACCTTGCCTGATTTACCTCACACTAATTTTGAACTTGAATTGCTCAGTGTCATCTGAAAGGGTGCAGGATCATGGTCTCTCCTGGTGTGGCACAGAACTCCTGAAGTCACAGTGGTTGCAGTCGTCTTGGGTCCCAACTCCCTCCATTCAGCCTGGCCCAGTTCTCTGTGACACTGACGTCCCGGTAGCTGCCAAGATGGGTTCCCTGTCACAGATCCCTGGCCTTGGCTCCCGCTGAGAGATCTCAATTGGCCAGGCCCTGTGATTTAACACATCCCAGAAACATCTGCAAAAATATCCTGTCGCTTAACATAGGAATCGAAACCTGAGTTGCAACGATTAGGTGTGATTTCTTTCAGACGTTCGCAGTGTGCACCTCTTTAACTCTGGGGGTGAAGCTTTTTCTCCTAGCTGTTACACAGCCACCCATTGGGCCCAGGCTGCAGGACATGGCAGCGTACCCCAAATTGAAACATTCTCTGCATACAGGTTCTAGTTTCTCATGATCTCAGCTGAGAATCCTTCATGTGAGTCCCAGCTCCCTAAAGAGGTGTGAGACTCGACAAAGTTCTCACGGGGCCATCCAGGCTGCTGCTGTGGAGAAGGGACCGGGCCAGGGCAGGCAGCCTCAGTGGAGAGGGGCGTTTTCTGTCTGTGTGGGCACAGGAGCAGAGGACAAGCTCCCCGGCATCTTCAAGCTGAAGACCAGAAAGGCGCGCGCCCCCACGCTGCACGTGTCCTTTGGAACCACGTTTACTATGTCCTGTCCAGGGCCACAGAGGCAAGGATTTCTTAGGCACTTCCTAGAACCACCTTAAATACCACCAGCTACATATCCTACAAGTGAATAAGATCTAGAGGGAAGGACCCCATTCACTGCTCTGCTGGGGGAAAACTCCTTTCTTTATTCTGGAGGAAATTATGCTTTCCTTCCAAATTTTCTTTTATATATAAAGTATTTGTCCAAACCCAGTTCTCAGATATTATATTCAACTACATTTCTACCCAAATAAGCTGGCTTTGTGGTGGGAAGGAATCCTGCATGGAGGCTGGTGGAGAATGTGCTTTTTAAGAGAAATAAACCAACCAAACACACACAAACACTCCTAATGGAAGTTCTTTGCTCTTGAAAAAGGGGCTTTTAGTATTTTACTATTAGCTTTTCTCAGCGTGGGTTTCTAAACATTCAGAGGTAGAGACTGCAGCAAATAACAGACCCTAGAAATCACATTTATTTCCAGTCCCTGTGGTCCAGGTTGAAAGAGGAAGCTGAGAGTAGATGCAGATGGTGAGGGCCAGGAGCTGTGGCACTGTGGGCCTGAGGCAGCCCCTGTGTGTGCATATGCTTATGTACGCACCCAGAAAATGACACGGGCCCTCAGCATCCAATGCACAATGCAACCGTAAATCAGATTTATGTTGGTAATAACTCATGTTGGCTGACTGATCCACCTGCACCTTGGCAGGCGTTTGAGGAGCAGCTCATAGAATTCCTACACAACCCAACAGGAAGACATAAACAGAAGCATTTGGTATTTTAAGCTTCAGAGTGGTTCAGGGCAAAATTTTTCCTCCAACTTCTAATGGACCTTCAGTCATGACTACACATTTTACATTCTCTCTCCCACAACTGTCCAACTCCAGCTTCAAGGAATAAGCAGCAAGTAACTTGATAGAGAACTGCGAATACCTGAACTCGACATTGGCTGCTGCTCTATCCTAGGGAAGGAATTCCCGAATGGCAGAATTAGTGAGTTTTTAACAGTTATTATAAATGTGCCTATTCACATACATATTGTGCAAAACAAATAAATAGCATCACCAAGAGCCTCCTAGGCCTTCGGTCCCTATTACTTCCTGGGTGGTTACCACAACAGATTCTCCTGTGATATTTGAATCCTTGTATTGAAACTTCAAAATCAGAAGTCTGATGTTTCCCACTAGGAAGTTAAAAAGAGAAAAGAAGTTTACACATTTTATGATATGTGATTTTATTTACATAACTGAAATTATTTTATTAGTCATCTTGATTACAAAAACAAATTAACATGGTACGGTTTAAGAACCTTTCATAAATAGATTTTACAAATTTTAATAACTGACAGATTGCTACTTAATACTCAGTAATACTTAGCACTTAGTAACTTCTGCATATATGCATATGAAAATTCTGTCTTCTAGGACTAGTAAGTATGAGTACTTTTATAACTCAGGAATAGACAGATTATTAGTCAAGGGTTAATTCCTCGTCACTGGGTCAGCCAGTTAGAGCTGAAGTTCTCATTCTGCCGAGAACAAACCTGCTGGAGCAACTCACACTTATTGGGTAGGCATTTTTAATAATTTGAGAGAGTTTGTCCTTATTTAATAAGACTATCATTAAGCACATCTGAAAACCAAAAGTTTACCGCTAGATATTTGTAAAAGAATTTATCACAGTGTATCTGAAAAATGGCCCCAATTAAAGCCACGTTACATCTCCAGTAAGTGTTTTTCCAGCTCTCTCTCTGGGTGTGTGTACATATATATACACACACGCAGCATGAGGCTCTGAGACATACTCAATGAAGCCTTCTTGGCCACAAAAATGCAATGATCTTACTGCTTTTGTGAAATGCCTATAAAACACAGTATTTTAATGGGGCTACTGTAAGTCCTTTCACAGTGCTTTAAGTCTGAAGACTAGGCAGTGTTTTGGTAACGACCCTCTCCTGCAAAGTTACAGTGCCGAGACAGACAGAAGCGCTGCTGGGGCTTCCCGAAAGCCACCCCCACAAGATGGGAGGAGTGCTGAGTGTCTGTGACCACAAACCAGCAGTGAAGAATGACAAGAAGCTTATGAGTCATGGTCAGAAACTAAGAAACAAAAATGGGCTTGCTATAGCAGCGTTAAGTTACAAACACAGGAAAAGTGGATACATGTACGTTTTCACACAAGCTCTATAAGAGCCAAAACATTGTCTTTTCCACATCAGAACTGTAATCAGAGGTGTAGCAGTCTTTGGTCATTGTCAATGCAACTTCTAACATAACTAGCTGAGCTGTCCCTTTAAACTGAGCACTAGCTCCACCCACTCCTAATGTGTGAGATGAGCCACCACTTTTTGGTGCTGGACATGTGCCCTGTACTGAAGGCTGGCGGGGGTGGGATTCACAGCAGCCAAGTCTCTGCTGTCAGCAATCCTCGGACTGGAGGCCACTCCACTCATGAGCCCCTTTTCTTTGTACTGTTCTCATCTGGGGACTAATGGGATTTGTGGGCCCTCTCCCCTCATGCCACCTATCTACGTAGCAAATATGGCATCCAATCTCTCCATTGTGCTAAATCTAAGAATTATCTGAATCATGATAAAAATCAAATGTCTTCCTAAGAAAAGGTTACATGATTTTAAAAAACCATTCCCTAGGTTCTCAAATGCTGAGCCAAGGCCTGTCCGGCAGTCCCCTCTTCCCCCTGAGCCCTGGCAGGGCTTTGACACCACTTGGACACCACTATGAGATGTCTTTTATTCTGTTGCTTGGCCAGTTTTTTTCCTGCTGCCTTGTGTGTGTGTGCTTCAGGTTTAAATCTTGTTGCCTTGATTGCTGGCAACCAGAAAAATCAAACAGTTCAGGCAGTGAGTGAGGGACTCACATGTGTAAGCACAGAGTGTGTGGTGGTCACTGATGAACACAGACCAACACTGGACACTGCCGAGGGCTGAAGAGAAAGGAGTCCCTAAATGCTGGACTCAGGACCCTCGTCCAGGGCGCTACGTCTGCTAGGGGCCAGCAGACCTTCCGTTCTCGGCATGTTCTCCCCCTCGTGAGTCCATTACCTTTCACAAAGAAATGTTAACTATCAAACGCGTCCATTAACTGTGCCGCTGAGGGTGAAACCATCCAGTTAGCATATACACTATCATTTGCATATCTCGGACACCCAGTGTTAGTGCCATCGGCTCTCGTGAGTGGTACAGGACTCTCTTCAGGCCAGTTCGGGTCTGACATGCCTAAAAATGAAAACAGATCATTTGTTCTGCACTGAAGAACAAAACTTCATGTGCAGACAGTAAGGCCTTGGCAAAACTCCCTTTGAGGTTCAAACCAAACTTCTGGTTTCTGTGCCAATTACACGAATGGTTTCTTGTTCCAGGTTTCCAAAACACTGTTATATTTAGGGGAAATGTCACGTGCTCTCTTGGTAACTGTAACATAACAGAAACTACCAATTTTGATTTGTATGAGCTTCAAACTCTCAAATCTGATAAACGTATTTGTTGACCTGTTTAACTCTTTTTACGAAGGCAGCATAAAGCATCAGCACGTTGCTGTACTAAATGGCTTACTGCAGCAGGAAGCTTCTATAGAAATTCTCTAAAGTAAAGATGCCTACTTGTCTTCCACCCAGGCCTACCACGGAGGAGAGGATCTTCCAAATCAAGGGCGCACGCAGGCGAGCCCTACAGCGTCGACATGACAAGTGGCGTGCAGCCCTAGACCCAAAGCCAGCAAGGAACCCGTGACTCAGGAGGCATGCAAAAGGAACCATCTCAGCTGAGAAAGGCTTGCAACTCCAAGACTTCAGAACGATTAATGATAAAGGTAGGAAACAGAAAAAAATTTCAAGTATTTAATTGAAGACAAAAGAAGGAGTTTTGGCAAGAACCATATTTACTGTCCATTGCAAGACCAAAGCACCACGGACTATGTTCTTTCAAAAAGCATTTGCTCTAGCTTTTAGCACTGACTTCATAAATGACAACCATCATGACAGTGACTAATGCAAAGGATGTGAAAACAGCAGTCTGCGTGTGTCCTCCCTGAGGAGGGACACATGGCTGGGGCCAAGGCCGGACACTGTTCCCCAGCACCGGTGGCCTCCAAGAGCCGCCTGCCGGCCCAGACGGGGTCTAGGGGGCCCACTGTCTGTGCTCTCAGTGCAGGCAGGGTGTGCCGGCTACTCTTTCTAAATTAAATGCCTCCCCAGATTGGGTAAATTTATCCCAGTAGTTAAATTAGAAGTACTATGACTTGATATCCACCCCAGAAAGGACTTATTCGTCATTTTCTCAATATCCCCTGAGAGGTCTGCCCTGCTCTCTTTCTCCTCCTCCATCATCTTAAATTGCTGGGCAGTGTGGTTATTACACATTTTCACATCCTTTTAAAAAAACACAGTTGCAAAAATGCCTGAATGTAGACAGATGCAAAGTCAGACATTTACAAAGAAAAAGGTTCAGAGCAGACTTTGGTTTCATTCAGACCAGAAACACTCTTAAAAAGCATTACAGAGAGTAAGGACAGTGCAGAGAGGAACAATGTAGCTAGAATCTAGTAAATGCATGTGAAATTCTACCATAGAGTTTGTTTTCAATCCACGTGGAGGGGAGGGTTCGAGGGAGGGGAGTATTATTACAGTCCACCAGGGGTGTCTCCTCCTCCGAGAGGCCATCGTCGTAGAGCAGGGAGTCAGATGGGGTGGACGCAGCCAGGTCTAAGTAGTCCTGGAAGAGAGAGATGGTTGATCACTACCTCGGCACGGGCTACTACTAGACATGCCCCGGCCCCTCTCTGCCCAAGTGCAGAAGCCCTGGCTGAGTCCCATCCCACACTGGCCTACTTGCCTCTCAGCAAGACCTGAGCCTGGGGAACCAGCCTGTTGACAATGCCCAAGGCTCTGGGAGAGCTAGCTGCAGCCCCATTACTCATGTGGGAGTGCCAAGAAGCACCCCAATCTGCTGGACACTTTTCAGCTTTCCTCCAAGGACCCTTGCTGTCTAGAACATCAGTCAGGACCCAGAAATCTGAAGCCACTGATGTGGGTTCTGCACAGGATACTGCTATAGGCTTCAGCTCCCAAGCATGACGATTCTCAAGTGTGTACTACTTCCACTGCCCTGGTTAAATGCGTAAAAGAACAGTTCCGACGTTTTTCTGGCTGTTTCTCAATACTATTCGAGGAAGGCCAGCTCTTTTGGCATCAGCTATTACTTATTTTAGGACAACCCTGGATTCACAGGATTCAGCAGCTTTGCCCAAGCGATACACTGACGTTAGGTTTGTTAAAAGTGGACTGGACCATGCATCTTGCTTTTGTGTTAGAAGAAATAACAACTTTTAGTAAATGTGTCAATGTAAGGATGAAACCCCAGGGCAAGGTCTGTGCCTGTCTTGTTTACTTGTATCCCCAGCACCTAAGACAAAATACGGTACGCAGCAATTGCCCAATAAAGGAGTTAAAACTTTGTTGACTCTCAAATTTAGCTGCAGAGTTGGAAACTGTAGGCACAGGGGCTGAAACTAGCCTCCCAGATATGTTTTGTTTGGCCCACACTGAGCTTTTGGGAATTTAAATGAGTTGCTAACATTAAAAACTGGAAACAACAAAAATATCCCTTAAAATTCAGAAGATCTGACATGCTGGCACTCATATTCCTATAGGTTACATACGGCTACAGTGAGGGGTTCTTTAGAGGGGGCTGGCGTGCTCACGTTTGTCACAGTCCCCACCATTCCTTAGTCACTTCCCACCCCCAGCTGGGTCCCTCAAAGCATCTGAATTTAAGACACCCACTTCAACTCTACTTTCTCATGTTCCATTATTGAAAACGACTTTATTTGGCTTTAAAATATTTTCCTCCCACTCTGTGTGTGGAGAGTTCTTCCTAAGCGTCAAACTAATAATCTTGGTTTATTCATGATTTGAAAAAAAGCCCAAGGGGCCTGGCTGAAAGAGAAGGGTTCAGTTGCTGGCTGCCCTCAGACGACAGCACGACCATCTCCCTCTGCACAGCCTCACTCTACCCCTGCACTGGGAGCTCCACAGACCTAAAACCATTGCCTTGGGGTGAGGCTGGCATCCGCCCAGTGCCATGTTCAGCCTGTGAGTGGCCAGCACCAGGAATTGGCTCCAGGTACTCACTCTGCTCTTAACCATCATCTTCTCCAGGTCTTTGCTGATGTCAGCAAACACTGGTCTCTTGTCTGGCTCCTGCTTCCAGCACTGCAGCATCAGACCGTACCTGGCGGGAAGTGCAGATGGGCAGTTATAACCCAGCAAGGACCATCCAATCACAGCACCACACCCAGCACAGTGCCCTGGACCCAGGGGGTCTGTTTCCAAACCCCAAAGTTTATGCATCACTGACATCCTTCTCTGAGCTGGGCCAGGGTCTGAGGGGTCATTGGAAGCTCCAGGCACCACATGCTGTGGTCCAGCATCCTGGAAGCTTCCCTTCCCTTCAGAAAGATTTGTTTTCAATTCCCTTTCAGAGACACTGGTAAACAGTTGACGGGATGCCGTGCCCACTATGGTGGCTGAGAGGGAAATACAGTCCTTAAAACTCTTACAAAGGATGAACTGGGTGTGGAAACAAACAAACAAAAACTTCTGCCAATCACACCCCTGGCACGGCAGCAGGGCTTCCAGGGCTGCTGTGTGGGTGCGCGCTGGGTCAGCTGGCTACCAGCCCAGGCCAGCCAGGGAGGCAGTACCTACTCACCCTTGCAGTCCCCTTTCTAGCCCCAAGCTTGGCACGTGGCAAGTGCACAACAGACTTTGTGGGATGAATGGCCCAGCCTGTCTCTGCCTGTGGATGGCCCCTTTCTCATGTGTTCTCAACCTGTCCTCTGAGAATCATCTGACAGACCACCGACCACCAACTACAGTGGGTGAAGACTCTGATGCCTTTGGGCTGAAGTCCAGGCTCCCCGTACCTGACTTTGTGCTTCCACTTGGCCACTCCCTAGTACACACCCCTTGGGCCATTCTGAATTACTTGGCCCTCCCTGAGTGTCCTGTGGCGACAGGTCTCTGGCCTGGGGCTCGAGAGCGGCAACCTTAGTCTGAAGTGCCCTCTCATCCTTCCTACCTGAGCCCTGCTCCCCCTCATCCTTGTAAGTCCCCCAAGGAAGCCCAACCAGCCCCCAGCGGAGTTGGGGTCCTCAGCATCTGCCGTCATGCCTGAGGCCGGTTCTCAGACTTCTGACCCGTCATACTCTGCCCTGTCACTACCCACCACCCAGCTCACTCTGGGCCAGTGTCTCAGGAGTGGGGAAGGAAATGAGTGCACGTGTCCCCTTTCCTCTAAAATCCAGCGTGTCCATGTCCAAGGGAGGTTGGGCCAAGGCAAAGCCTGCTCACATCTCCTCGCTGCAGTTGTCTGGCCTCTCCATCCGGTAGCCTGTCTTCAGAAGGTTGAAGAGCCGCTCAGGAGGAATCCCAGGATAGGGGTTGCCCCCCAGGGTCACAATCTCCCACAGCAGGACACCAAAGGACCATCTGTGGGGAGCAAGACGATCAGTGAGTGGCTGCACTGGGCCTGTAGTGCCCTCCATGCGGCCCACATGTCCATCCCCCCAATAGCTGCTGACCCCATCAGTCCCCAGTGCAGAGAACAGCCCAGGCCCAACTGCTCATGGGTTTCATCCTGGGCCTGCCAATTGCACAGATGGATGTGGAATGGAGGTGGGGACGAGCATCTGCCTGCCCCACGCCACCCCTTTGATGCTGAAGCCCTGCCAAGCCCCTGCCTGAGCTCGGCCCCCACACCCACAAGGGGCACCTGGCTGGCCTCAAAGTGATGTGCCGAAGCCCCAGAGATGGCACAGAGTAGCCAAACATGAGGTGGGGACCTAGGCCACGGGGCACAGGGATCCTTGCACAATTCCTTCACCTTTTATGTATGCTTGGGAATTTTCATAAATCTTAGGGGGAAAAAAAGCACTGCTACGGAAAAATATTTAATTGTGAGGGAAAATTTACTGTGAAGTAGGCACAAAATTCTATCAGAAAACAGCATTATCATACAAGCCCACTTACACTAATAAAAAACATTTAACTGCACACCACGGAAAAGACTAGAAGGCCATGCCTGTGAGGGCCAGCTGTAGTTACTTAGGGGTGGTGGGATCCAAGTGACTTTTAGTCTCTCCATTATGCTTTTCTCTGCATTTTCCACTTGCTTTACAGTCACCTTTTGTAATCAGAAAACAGTTGTTTAAAACTATTTAAGAACTGCCTTTTCACACCCTACATTATTCAAGATACGCATGTTTGTTGATAGCAGAACACTCAAAAACAAGTCTGCTGTGTTTTTGAAAACTATCAAGTCTTGTAATTTGACCTGGGAGACTGAGTTTTGATTCCCATCTCTGAGCAGTTTGGGGCACACCAGCCAAGAAACTCACTCAAGGCCACCCCAGCCTGTGGGTGGGGCCAAGTCCTAGGGGGGCCTGTCTGACTCCAGCCCATGTCAGGCCCACAGGAGGGGAACTGTGGCTCGGCCTGTATGTCACTAAGATGCCAAGAGAGGAGAGGGGAGGGGAGATGAGGGGGGGGGTGGACGAGATGGGAGGAGAGGGGGATTTGCAGCCACCTGCTTACTGCTCCACGCATTCCACTGCGGCTTTCAGAACTACTGCCTGGGCCCTGGCCATTTGCTGAATGAATACACAAAGTCTCCTCAGCTTGGGTGGGGTCACTGTGGATGGGTGGCATGAGCTGACAGGCACTCAAGGCCAGCACTGCTCCCCAGCTGAGCTGCCTGACAGGCGTCATGGCCCCTTAAGTGTATAATTTCCACCCCAGCAAGGCTCCACCCACACTTACACATCACTTTGGGTGGTGTAGATATGATCAAAAAGGGACTCAATTGCCATCCATTTGACTGGAATCCGACCCTAAAGAGAGAGAGGGGAAAAAAGGCATTAATGTCTCTCTGACACCCTGAGAAATGGGGGAGGGGGATGTAGAGGAGGGTGGGGCCGTGTCCCAGGCACTTCCAGCTCTTGAGGGATGCTGAATAATGACACCTCAAATGTTCCTGGGTACAGAACTGGCAGCACAGCCTTGGAGGGGCCGTAGCTACAGCATGGCCCTCCCAAGCATGGCTGAGATGCCAGAGGGAGTCAGCTGGTCTGCCCACAGCCACACAGGGTATGCTTGTCATGCAGCACATCCTTGCTGAGAAGAAACCCAAGGAGTTGAGACCAAGCCCAAGCCAGATCCCCCTATGACTGCATCTGGGAAGCTCTGGGGCGCCCTGGATAGTGCTGCCCAAGTTGTGGGCCAAGAACACTGTCCAGCAAGATGTCCCCTGATTTCTGAAGGCAAACGAATTTGGGAAACCAACATCTAGTGCTTCCATCCTGGGGACTTCTGACGCAAACTAACACACTAAAGCCTCTTCTGAGAAGCTCTGAGGGAAGAAATCTATTTACACGCCTTGGGGCCGGTTTTTTCCTTTTATTTTATCCAGGGCCATTTTAGCATCCTCTGAAAGAGTGCCCCCCACCACAGCGGTGCTGGCATCAGACCTAACAAAACCTTTCCAATGCAACTTGAGAACAGCTTTTCAATAGGTTAAGTCTTAAGGCACAAATCAATAAAAAAGTGACAGCACCGGATTTTAATGCAACATTTACTGTAATTCCTTTCTCTTTAAAGCATTCCTCAGGATTTATGTCCTTAAGCACCATGACTGTTTCTGGGGCATGTGTCTGTAACAACGCTGCCTGCAGCCTCTGCTCTCCAGGGGCTGAGGTGGCTCTTCTGTTTGGATGTCTTGTGCTTCTCCATGCCATGACACAGGGCCTTCATGAAGGACAGACAGTGCGCCCACAGGAAGGTTGTCCACACCCCTCCACGGGCAGGGAGTAGCCCTCTCTGCTTCCCCTTCAGCAGTTCTGAGATGTGCTGTCACTACGGAAACCCCAAAAGAAATGGAACATCATCCTCACAGCCGTTGACAACACATGGGCTTCTCTCGACCACTCAGAGCAGAGCTGGAGTGTAAGGGGTTCCTTTTTGTGTTTTTCTTTTTTGAGCAGTGTCTGTTCTGACTGCTGGGTCACCCACAGCTCTCGTGAGCTGGCTCTGTCTGGTCTGTCATAGGGAGGCTACAGGAGATGGGCTGAGAGGGCAACAGAACTAAGAAGGTCAAGACCAATGCCACAGGGAACTGGACAATGCCAGGGAACCAGATGTCCCCAGAAGGGTCCTGGACCACATACTGCAGAGAAAGCTTCCAAGAACCGTATGCTGCATCTCTGGACCCCATCTCCAGGGCCTCCTGTGTGTCTTCCAAACTCCCCCAGCTGGGGGTTCCCAGGGCCCTCTCCTGGGGAACCTACACCTGCAAAGTGGTTCATTCCTTTCTGCAAAGAATGACTGCCAAGCTTGGGTTTATTTCACTTTACTCTCCTCTGAGTAAAGAGCTAAAGTTACACAGAAAGGAAATGGTGACCTTTCACTCTGTAGAAGTGAGAGGAACAACTGCAGAGAAGAGAACGGGTATTTCTGCAACATTAGGTGACCTTCAAAAGTGACTGTGACTAAACACAAGAGAAGCTATGCGGCCCCAGCTCCCTGGCAGGCAGCTCTGGAAGGGTGGGTATGGCCCTCAGGAAGAGAAGAAACAGACCCGGGGATGAGTCCTGAACTGGGTCTCTGGGGACCCAAGATCAGGAAAGGATTTGGGGACAAGGGCTAGAAGCTTAGATGCTAAAAATCTGCTTTACCCTCTCCAGATGTTCTAAGTGTCCTGCCCCACCCCTGCGGGCACCCTGACTACTGCCCCCCATCCAGCCTGCGAGCCCCGTGTCAGCACACCCCAGGACACGGTACCTTGCTCCTCTTCACGTAGGAATCCTCCTCATAAACGTCTCGGGACAGGCCAAAATCCGAAATCTTCATCTTCCGCCCCTCAGCTACTAGGACATTTCTGGCTGCCAAGTCCCGATGGACAAGCTATGAGAAAGACAATAGTAGGAACCCCTGAAACCTGGGCCCCATCACAGGCAGTGGGGGGCCGGGCTGGGACGGCACATACCTTCATCTCAGCCAGGTACTGCATCCCCCGAGAGATCTGCCAGGCGAAGGAGATGAGGTCGCCCATGGTCAGGGCCCGCTCGTCGGGGTTGTCCAGGTAGCTGGAGTTGCGGCTGCCTCCACTGCCCACGTAGCCAGGCCCTGCCTTGCGGCTCTCCCGGAGGAAGCCCCGCAGGGAGCCATACTTGGCATACTCCACGATGAGGAGGAGTGGCCCTGGGGGCAGACAGGGGGCTGTGGGCTGGCTGCCTGCGGGGCTCTGGGCAGGCGGAAGTCAGACCAGCTCTGGGTGCTTCGTGGAGCATGGAAGAGCCTGCAGGGCTCCTGGGCAGGCTCTGCACCCTATGAATAAGGGGGCAGATGGACACAGCCCTGCTCTGGGTGGTGAGTGCCTGGATTCTGGGCAGCACGAGGACTCATTAAGTCCCAGCTCACTCTCACATCACTTGCTCTCTGCCTCTCCACTGCCTGTGCCAAAGCTGACCTTCTCCCGGGGTGCCCACAGCAGACTGCCATGTGCTCAGTGCTGCCCTAGGAGGCTGCTAGGATGTCATGCTTTTCTACATCCTCAGTCCTGCTGCAGCATGGGCTGGGGACAGCTAATGGAGGCAGAGAGTCTGGATCCACACATGGCCACCTGCTCCCTGCTCCCACCCGCTCTCAGCAGCTCTTGGGCTGCAGTCCTGCCCTAGGCCCAGCCCTGAGTCCTGCTGGTGCTGACCTGCATCACTGCTGCTCTCGCCCTGCTTGCTCCCTGTCTCCCTCATACCCTCAACACACACAACGCATGTGCACACAGTGAGAAGCCCCTGGGTGGCACAGTGGGTTTGGAAAACCAATAGACCAGGCTGGTCTTCTGTGTCCTGTGAGAAATGGTGACATGTCTTTGCCATGTAGGGCTGGAGTTGGGGTCACCTGGAGGTTATGGCACACCTGGTCCCTAGTAAGTGCCCAGGAGGCACCATCTATTTCTGGAGCCCCCTGCCCTGGGAGATCTGCCTGGAACAGTGCTGACAACCAGCATGTCACCAGAGACCTCTGAGCAGCCCCAGCAGGCCCAGGGAGCACTCAGAGCAGAGGCCTGATGCAGGAATTCCTGCAGCACCTCCTCCCAGACCTCTAACTGATGCAGGAGGATGCAAGCTCCAGGCAGGGGCCAGAGCCAGAGAGCATGTTTCCAGGAGGATAGAGAACAGAGGTCAGAGAAAGAGAGGATGGGGAAACGAGAGGAGGAAGAATGGAGCGGCCCAGAGCCCTATGGCCTATGCCTGGCAGCTGCCCGTCCCTCAGCTGGCCTTACCATCCTGGCTGCAGGCCCCGTACAGCTTGATGACCTGTGGGTGGTTGACCTGCTTCAGGAGGTTGAACTCTGACAGGAGGTCCCGCAGCTCGCTTGGGGAGGCGTTCTCTGAAACGCATAGAAACAGAGCAGGCTGCAAACCGATCCTTCCTGGAAGCCCCTTCTGTGACCATGCTGGGTCACATGACCCACACCAGAGGTCTGCACAGACCATGGTTATCTCCTTCAGACATCCGACCCAGTTTCAGATCATGGCCCGCAAAGACCCTGTGTGATGGCTGACAGAGACCTCATCTGCCTCTGGGGAATAAGATCCCTGAGGAGCAAACTTCCAGATGAGCAGGATCTTTCCACGGAAAGGCCCCCAGGGCTGGGCTGTGTGTATAAGTGGCATTATTTCCCTCCAATCACCATTATTTTAAAGACAGTGGTGCACAGAGACCGCCCCCCACCATTAATCCTTCTGGGAAGGTAAGGGGACTCCCTGGTGTCCCCAAACACCCGATGATGAAGCACTCAACAGTGGGGGGCGAGGCCTGGAGAAGGGTGAAGACCATGAGACTTCACAGAAGCCCTCTTGCACGCTGAGTGCATGCATCCCGAGGGTGGGAAGAGCTGTGCTCTGCTCCCACCAAGAACCTGGGTGTGGAGGTATCTGGAGTCAGAGCTGTGGCTAAACAGTTCTTCTGGGTCAGCTGCCATGTGGTCCACTGCCCAGCTGTGCTATGCCACCTCCTCTGGCTGCAGACTTGTCTGGAAACAAGAAGAAAGCTGGGAGACAGGGCATTGGGACCCCATGGATCACATGGGGGTGGCCTGGGGCCAGCTTCACTGTGTTCCCTTAGGGCCTGGGGTCTCATGGACAAGGGGCGACCTCAGTCTGAGGGCCTGGGTAAGCATCCAGAAGCACTCTGCGCTATGTGGCCCCCGACTGCTGCACTAGAACCTGCATGTGCACCGGCCAACTTGTGCCTGCCTCACGGCTGCTGGGCCCTCCCTCGGTTGGTGGAGCCTGGCCACGGCAGAGAGCATCCGCCCAATCTCTGCTGAAAAACATGAGTATGAGTGTGCGTGTGTGCGTGTACATGTGTGTCCGCCCAGAGCCAAGCTTGTGGCATGACTGGTCACTTGTGGCAAGACTGGGGTAGAGTAGGCCCACTGGGGGCCACTGGGGATCAGGCAAGGCAGGGCCCTAGGGGGCAGGGGCCAGTCCTAACAGGCAGTGTCTTCACCAGGGCCCCAGTGGATGCTTGGCTGAGAGGAATGAATGGGGCAGACTGGGGTGGAGAGAGCTGGCGATTCAAAACCAAAAGGCTTTTAAATTTTTAAAATCTCAGATCTTTATCCAACATTGGTATAGAAACAGAGCCACTCTAGAACCTTCCAAGGGAAGAAAGTCCTTGCTCTGCTTCCCATCACCCAAGCCCACATCATCCACAGTGGGGGTCCCCAGACTGTGGCCACTCAGAACAGCAATGGGAGGCTCTTCAGGAGGTGCCAGGCTGGCTGCCTGTGCCCTGGCTTTCGCAGTGGCCTCATCCACCCCAGGAGCTCCTGCAGGTGTACGTGACAGAGCCACCTGTGTGCACTGCCTGGACAGGTACCTTTCAGCATCTTCACAGCCACGGTCGTGTACCCAGCTTTGCCTTTTAGCCTGAAGGCCGTTGCCTCAACCACTTTTCCAAATTCGCCTTCTCCCAGAGTTTTTCCAAGAACCAAGTTCTTCCGAGGGAATTCCCACTTTGGATCCTCCTACGTTGGGGTTGAAGGAAGGGAGAGAAGAGAAGAGGAGAGAAAGATAGTAAGGGTAAGAGGCCAGGAAGAGGGGAGACCCAGAAACAAGCCCCTGGTGATCAAGCTCCAGTGTGCAGAAAACTGACTGTCATCTGAACCAGTAGGTGATGGCCACCCACGTCCCCCAAGGACAGGACCCCACAGTTGGGCCCTGAGGTGCCGTTACATGATGAATCTCTCCCATGGCAGGTGTTGCCATGGACCGGCCCTGGACTCTGGTGTCCTGGGCCACCCCAGGCCCATGTCGTCTCTCAGGGCTTACTCAGCACCCACAGGTGCTCACATGGGAGTATGGCCTCTTTGCTGGGAGTCAGGCCCAAGCCTCTTGACACTGCCTCCGCTTTGGACACCAGGCCCACAAGGGGCTGACTGGCCTGCAGCCCAGGCGCTGGTGTGCCCTCTCCAGAGATCCCCAGGACCCTGAAGAGGACCGAACTGGCCCCAGTGGCCCACGTTGCCTCTCAGCCCAGGACCCCCAGCTACAGGTAGAAGTGTCCAGTGTAACTTCTCTGCATGGTAGCCCCTGGAAAAGCACCACTGTGCTCCTTGGGAACCTCCACTTGACGTGTGGAAGAGGCTGCTCCTCCCATGGGGCCGGCCATCACCTTGAACCTGCACATACCTGCTCACCGTGCTGTCCTCCACCTCCCTGTCATTCCACTGAAGTCCCATCCATGCACCAGGCCCACTCAAGGGCACTCTGACATGCCTTACCAGACCCCTAGCTGGGCCCCATGTTCTTGAACTCTGACTGGGGATGCTGAAGCCTCTCTGGAACCACCCCTCCTGTGCCAGCACCGGGCATCCACTTCCCCAAGTCTCCCTGCAGCTGCGCATGGGTGTGACTTCAGGGTGATGCTCACGATGTGCTCTGCCAGGCTCACCCAACCAACTGGGATGACACCACTGGGGACCCGCTGCCCCCAGATGACCAGAGCCTGATATCTGATATCTGGGTTGCAGAGGAAGCCCAATCTCAGCACCGTGGCCAGGGGCACCACCCAGCCAGCTCCTGGGCCTCATGGTGTTATCTCGGGTTCCTTGAGAACCCACAATCAGGGTCAGAGTTGACAACCTCGTCATCACTGCCCTGGTGTCCTCACCTCCACACTGCACTGGATAACCATTTACTGCACACAGAGATGCACTAAGCATGCATGAATATCACCGACTTGATCCTCTTAAAAATGTTCAAAATCATTCCCCCCACTTTATTTTTTAATTTTTTTTTAAAGGTTGGCACCTGAGCTAACAACTGTTGCCAATCTTCCTTTTTTTTAAATTGCTCTTTCTCCCCAAATTCCCCCAGTACATAGTTGTATATTTTAGTTGTGAGTCCTTCCAGTTGTGGCATGTGGGACGCTGCCTCAACATGGCCTGACAAGCGGTGCCATGTCCGTGCCCAGGATCCGAACCAGTGAAATCCTGGGCCACCAAAGCAAGTGTGCGAACTTAACCAATCAACCACAGGGCCAGCCTCATCCCACTTTATATAAGAGAAAACTGAGGCCGAGTGGTTGAGTAATGTGTCCAGGACCCCAGAGCTGGTCAGTGTGGCCCACAGGCCTCAGGTCGGGCTCTGGCCACTCTGCCTTCCGGGCCAGAGGTGACATGGGCCGAGGGTGGTGCATGTCCACTTGCCAGAAGTGCTCTTCCTGTGCCCCTCACTGCAAACCACCAGGGCATATAAAGGAATCAAATGGCTCATCCTAGAGGCCTTCTCTGGAGGCTGAAATGCTGCTGGTGACAAGGGTTGTAGACCTCCCCCCCCCCACACCTGCCAAGTGATTGGAACTAGGAAAGCCGGGAGGGAGGCCACAGTGGCCACCACCTCCGGGAACTGCCTCCACGGCCCAGACTCTCACCAGGGGTGAGCACCCCTTGGATGGCACTTCCTATAAACCCCAGCCTGAGCTGGAGACTGCCAGGGCCCCAGGGCCCCGCGGTCCACCCTCTTACAGAAGGGTGCTGAGCTTCCCGCCTGGAGGCCCCTGCCGAAGTGCACCCACTGCAGTGCTCCCAGCCCAGCCTCATGGGTGGCACTTCTGTTCCCATGCACCCTCAGCTCTAAGCACTTCCCTCAGCCCCTCCCAGAACCTGGCTTCCTGCACCTCAGGGAATTCCCGATGAGAAGGCTGAAGGGGCACGGCAGGCAGAGGGGAGGCTTGGCCAGCATGGGAGCCTCTGAGGAGCACGGGCTGACCACAGGTCCAGGCCCTCCCATGCAGAAGGGGCTCGGGAAGCCTGCTGGCTCTGGCTGGCACTCCCTGTTGGATGGCTGGTCACAGAGCCGTGGGGCCTGGCTCTACCATGGGCGCCTCAGAGGCCCCTCAGCAACCCCTCCCTCCACTGCGGATGGACTCCCCTCCTGCCGCTGCCATCCTGGCCAAGCCCCAACCTGCTACCATTTCTCGCCTGGATGGGGACAGTGCCTCATCACAGGGCTCCTACTTCTGCACCCTCCCTTAGACTCCCCAACAGAGTGGCCGCACAAATGAAGCAGAACATGGGCCTCTTCTGCTCAAGCCCCAACCCCCAGAGGCCCCACCCTCTGAGAATAAAATCCACATCACTCTTTAGGGCCTCCCTGCAGCCCTTGGTGTGCCTGCAGGACAGTTCCTCTGTCAGGTACAGCATAGCCTGACCTCCCAGTATCCTCATGGCCCAAATCTCAGTCCACCTAAATCAGCACCCTTTGGTCTCCAGCCTCTAAACAGCCTCCATGCTCTCAGCCCCCCGCCCTCTGTCCTCCCTGGAAGGCAGCTCGGTGAAGGCAGCAGGGTTACTGTAACGCTTGCGGTGTCCTCCGGCAGGGAAGGATGCACTAGCCTCTCGTGGGCTGTAGGACACGCAGCAGGAGCCCTGCGTGCCCCTTCCTGTCTGCACCTCCAGCTGCCGGAGACCAGAGGCCAGTGCCACCTGCAGGGCCTCTGGAAGGGGCTGCCTCCCGTAGAACCTCACCGGGATCTTGAAGGCGTCCACAGAGACCTGGTTCTCCATGGAGTCCAGCGAGGGCCGGCGGGCACCGGCCGAGGAGTAGCTGACCGGGAAGGCCTGGGTGGGCCGGCGGAAGGTCATCTCGGCTGAGGCGATGGGCGGCTTGTGGGCATTCTTGTGGTAGCGGTGGATGCAGAAGGTGGAGAGCAGCACGGAGACGATGAAGGAGAAGAGCACAGCCGCCGCGATCACTGTGCGGCACAGCTCGTCACACAGCAGAGCTGCGGGCAGGGGTGTGTGAGGGGCCACAGGCCAGGAGGGGTCCGCAGCGCGGCCAGGTCTCCGGCCTGCCAGGTTCACAGCAGCCCGGAAGTGGTGGCTGTGACAAACTTTGAGCAGGCAGCAAGTGCTGCTGGAGTGAAGGCAGGAGAACAACTGCCAACACTCCAACAGCACTGAGGGTGGCAGGTACCATCAGGTATGGTTTCCCTATTGGAGACGGTTACCACTCTCTTACACAAGGAATGAGAGGCACAGAGAGTGTAAGCAGCCTGCCCAAGGTCACACAGCAGATGCAGTGCACCCACTGCACCAACCGTGGAAGGCGGCACTGCAGCCAGCTGGCCCTGGAGGGCAGGCGGGGAGGTGAAATCCTTCCTCTGTGTTCCCCATATCTTTTGTATTTTCTTTATAAAAAGGGGGAAGTGGAGGAATGTGGCTCAGGACCTAGGACCATGCAACACCTCTAATACCAGCAAAGTGTCCCTGGGCTCCCATGAGCTCAGTGGAGCCCATGCCACCCACCACCTGCTGCCCCAGAAGAGGCACCTGGAGGCTCTGGCTGGGGTGGAGACCCAGTCAGTCAGTGCTGTGTGCCGTCAAGCGCCTGCACAGGGACAATCTGAGCAGATGCTGTTATTTGGTGGAAGAACTAATTTTCTAGCCCAATCTTTATAGTAGAACTTCAGGTCAGAAGGCACTCTACAGAGGCCCCCATCCAGCTCCCTGTGTGCACAGATGGGGGAATCGAGGCCCAGAGGGAAGGAGAAGGTCTCCCCGGTTTCACTTGCCTTCCTGCAATTTCCTCCCTGGCTCACTGGGGCTCAGGGAGGTGTGGGAAGCCTAGCCCCTCTCACCCTGGCTGTCTTCCGGCTCACAGAAGCACTTCTTCTCCTCAGGGAAGCAGTTGCAGATGCCGAAGCCGGCTTTAATCCCCCGGCGCTCCCCTGGCTCATGCCCACCAATGATGCTGCCGCCCCCTGGTGACAGAAACAGCCTCTCAGCAGCCCACTCAGCTTCCTGGGGTGACCAGACAGGAATGCAAGAGGGCCCTCCCCACTTGAAGTCAGCATGCTCAGGCGCAGGAAGGGCAATGAGCTCAGAAGTCTGGGTCACCCGAGCAGGAGTCTCAGCATGACCTGCCCCTAAGTCAGTTCCCCGGCCACAGCAGGTGGGAGGGGGAACCCATAGCCTGCCCAGGGCCCTTGCTGAGGTCCACACACAGTTGCTTTTCAGAAGCAGAGAAGGGGCAGCCAGGAGTCAGCAGAACGGGGAAGAGGGAGCTGCCTCCATGTGAGCTGACCAGGGTGACACTGCAGAGTGCAGGTCAGGGCACCAAGCTTCACAGTTCTGGGGGGGCAGAGCCCTTTGTTCAAATGAAATGTTAGAAAACGGTTTGGGACATAAAACTCAGGAGCTCGGTCAGTCTGGCTGAAGTAGAGATGGGAGTCCAAGCCTCTCCCCCTCGCTACCCCCACCCACCCTGGGCCCCATGCTGGCTCGGGTTGACCTCGCAGGCCCAGCAAGCTGCTTACGGAGGCAGTCCTGGGGGCAGACATTGGCATCTCTGCTCTCCACAGCGTCACAGTGGCCATCGGGGCAGGTCCTGATGCTGGGGGAGCAGGTGGAGAAGTTCCTGGTGATCCCTGCGACACACAGTGGGCAGGTCACCTCCACCCGGGTCACATGGGAGTGCCTGCCCTGGTCAGACCACTAGAGCCAAGAGGGCGGAAGCCCAGGGCCTCCTAGGCCAGACCGGCCCCTCCAAGGAGCAAACTGAGGCCCGCGCAGGGAAACCATGAGTGAGACCCTTGTGGTGGGCGCGGCTTAGAGTCGACAGGGTCCACATCCAAGCCAGCTCAGGCCCCTCCTTCCCTGGGGCCACATTCCTTGGCCTAGGACGTCCCAGGTAGAGCCTCTCTGTCCCCTGCACCTCCCAACTTTGGCCCAGACCTTCCAAAGCCCAAAGAGAGTCCAGCCCCCGGGCACCTGTGGCCCCAGTGATGAACAGCCTGAATGTCCTTGTGCTGCCCACACTCCGCACTCCTGCCCACCCTCTCCTGACATCAGGAGCCACAATGGGGGACAAGGTGCTGGAGAACAGACTTGGAGTGGGGAGGGCCACCGCAGAGGCTGGAAGGGCCTACATGGACCCCGTTTCCACTCAGCCATCACCACCCCTCTTGATCACCCAGCCGCAGTGATCTGTGTGGCTCTGCGTGGGGCCTACCTTTGCCATCTCCCTGTCTCCACTCGCACCTGCCGGTCAGAGAGCCCAGGCCACCACACTCCTCACACTCGGGCCGCCTCTTGCTGACTGCACAGGACAGGGGGCAGCCTGGCTCCTCAGCCATGTCTGGGGGTGGCAGAAAGCAGGTCACAGGGGGCCGGCCGGGGTCCAGTGTCCAGCCAGCACCCTCAGACAGGGGCAGCACTGGCTGAGCTGCTCCCATGGGCAGAGCCCAGAGAGCGAGGGTGATTTAGCACTAAGGTGCAGGGCAGGAGTGGGGCCTGCTGGGGAAGGGCGCTGGCACCATAGTCACAAAGTGGGGACAGCTACTGGACTGGGATAAGTATGGAGGGAAGGTGTAAGGTGGCCAGACTTAGCCAGTGATGCATAGGACGCCCAGTTAAATCTGAATTTCAAATAAAGAGTGAATGCTCGCTTTGTGTAACGTCCCTAATATTACGTGGACATGCTTGGAAGTTTGTCTTCTAAGAGACTCTGCAAAGGTTGCATGGGACATAAAAAACTGCTCATTGTTGACCTGAAATTGAAATTTAACTCGGGTCCTGTATTTCATTTGGCAGCCCTGAGGCAAGTGCTCGTGCAGAATGCGTGACAGTGGTGATGGGGAATGGTGACCATTTATTGCATGGTCACTCTGGGCTAAGCTGTTTCCCACTTTCCCCTTGTCCCTCCAGCTCCGCCATGTGGCATGCATTGTTATTCTCATGTTACAGGGAAGGAGACAGGCTCAGGGAAGCTGCCAGTAGATGCAGGGAGCAGGACCAGGCCCCTTCCATGTGGGGGAAGCCCGTGGCCCCACCACACTCCACCCATCCCGACCCTCACAGGGCCCCGGCACTCACACATCCCCTCCACGGTGACGAGCACTGGGGCCTGGGCCTGCCTGCGGGTCGGCCGGTCAGCGGCCACCACTGTGTACTGGAGCTGGGTACACTCGGGCCGCCGCAGGGCCTCCGTGTCATTCACGAACAGGGTCCCTGAGGTGTCCTCAGCCGAGGTGACCACCCCCAGGGCACTGCAGTTGGCGTTGGGAAGCTGCAGCTTATACTGCACATGGATGCCACTGAATTCCTGGCAGTTCTCCACACAGACTTTCCCAATCTAGGCAGGGGGCACAGGGAACGCCTTAGCTGGTGGCTGGACCAGCCTGTGATGGCAGCTGGAGAGGCTCCCAGGTAGCCCGAGTCCTGGAACAGTCCCCTACGCAGCCCGGGGATGGCAGCCCCCCTGACTCCCCATCCTCCATGCCCTGGAACCTGCAGACCCATCCACCTGCCTGGCCCTTCCCAGGCCATCACACCACCATCTACCCCAGCTCCTGGGAGCTGGAGGTGAAAGCAACTTAGTGCACTGAGGTTTGGTTAGTGGCTGGCGCTGCAGGGAGGAGCAGGCTAGTCCGGTTCATTCCTCACTTGCTTACTCATTCAGCACAAAGGCCAACTGGATCCCCCCAGTGTACCTCCTTCGCTTCTTCTGGCCAGGTCAGTTTTGCTCTGGAGACCACAGTTCCCATCCTTAGTGCCTGTGGCTAGGGTGGTCCACTCCCTCCCAGGTCACTCGCCTGGTCGGTCAGAGCACTGCACCCGGCTCACATGACTCGTGTAATGGGGCTGCCTGTTCCACATAGGATTCGGGGCCTTCCGGGACTTTGGCTGGAACCCCTGAGGAAGAGGGGATGCTTCTCCCAGAGATGCCAGGCTGGGGCCTGGAGTCAGGCGGGGGCGTGGCGAGGCTGGGGTGGGGCCCTGACTGCAGCCACACAGCAGGTCTTTGCTTAGCTCAGGGCAGAGCCAGGCTCCTCCCAGCCCACACCTGACACCGCAACAAAACCAGCCTCCTGGGTCTCCCAGCATTTCCCCATACAAAGCGTGCTCACTTCCACTCTCTGATGTGATCCTCAAAATTGCCCAAGGTCACTATCTTCCATTTATAATCATAAAGCTAGGGAGGGAGTGAGAGACCCCAGTGAGTCTGGGGCTGGACTGGGACTCAGGTCCCTGTGGTCTCCTGAGTCTGTTTCAGCACAGGTGACCCACCTCCAGTCTGCTCCCACTCAGCCGCCCTCGGTAATCCATCAGGGCCCTCTGCCTCATCATCTCCCACTATCCTTAACCCCTGCCTTCGTGAAAAGGCCCCCGGGGTGGGTGGCAGGTCAAGAAGCTTAGATATGTCTAAGGGTGGGGTCCTTTTTGCGCTGGGCCCCAGTGGCTGCCAGGAGTGGAGGGGGCACGAGAACCAACCACAGAAACTGGCAAAACCACTGGGACAACAGGAGATGGCCCTAAACATGACGTTCTGAAGAGGATGTATCCACAGCCGCTCCACTAGGAGAGAGCAGTATGTTAAATCATATGCATGCCGTAACTGCAAGGAAACTTTAAAAAGTGCTTAAGAGAAACATTTTAGAAAGAACTGCACCAAAATGCTAAGCACTACTTGTTAAGGGAAGACTCGGTCCCTCCTCTCTATCACTTATTTTCTTTGATGGATACTTATTACTTTATTTTTTCCACTTCTAATCATTATTTTCCAATGACAAATACAAGATAAGCTCTAGCAAAGCTACTTGCTGAGTAAAAAGTGGAAGCACTCCCAGCCTCTCCCCACAGAGGGCGCCACGGTTAACTGCTGCCTGCGTTTACAGGCTTGCAAATTTCCGTCAATGAAGATTTGTTTTTGAACATACAGAGCCACGTGAGACCAATATTTCTGCAAACCACTTTTTCACTTAACAATCCACCAGGAATGTCTTCCAAGTCAGCACATGTAGATTTACCTGGCATTACTCTTACATTAGTAGAAAACATGTTATAAAGTTACCAAGAAGGGAGAGGTTAAAAAAGAGGGCTCAGGGAGCCCACCAGCCCTGCCTGTGTTCCACTCTCCCACAGCCCCAGCCTCTCAGGCCCTGTGCCTGGGCCTCCCCCACTCCGTGTACAGTTAGCCCAGGGAGGGGCTGTCACCCACTCCCAGCCCTGCTTGCAATCCTCTAAACAGAGTGCCCCATCCTGGGTCCCCTGGGTCTCCACGCCCCTCCTCAGGCAGGCAGCAGGCCTCACCTGGGCAAAGCGGCGGGCCCGCCTGCTCACGGTGAAGGAGTAAGCGCTGGGCAAGCGCAGGCTGACGGGCAGCACAGACACGTTGAAGTGGAGGAGGAGGATGCCCTCACCAGGGCCCTGGAAGTCCGAGTCGTTGACTAGCACGGCCAGCTGCAGCTCGCGGCTCTCCGAGATGGGGAGGCTCCTATTCAGAACCAGCCCTGCGGGTGGGGGCACGGTGATGACTGCCTAGCTGGTCCGGGCCTGGGGCCACTCCCCCGTGCCAATGCATACCTCCTCCCAGATGCATATCCTGCACACACATGCACACTTGTGCAAACATATACTTTCACACGCACAGATAACAGACCTGGCAGGCAAGGCTAAGTTAGAACCACCAGTTGAACGTTAGCTGTTGTGCTGAGCTGGAAGTCCAGAGAACCCTTCTCAGCTGCGAGGTAATGTGTCTTTGTGTGCATGTGTGTGTGTGTTTGTGGGGGGTGGGCACACACGAGGTAAAGACCCACCACCACTGAGGCCCTGGAAAGACTGTTTTGGCCCTCCAGTTCCCCCAGAGAACTCTCAACAGCAGCAGCCTCCAGTGGACCCGTGGACTCCACAGGTCTCCAGTGCCTGGGAGCTGACACACTTCTGTGTACCTGCCACGTGCCAAGGCTATGGTTCTGGTTTAGTAGAGATAGAAGGATTGGGGGAGGGGAATCTGGTACGCACGATGTATGGATCAGCTAAGCAGAAAGGAATAAATGTACCAGTGATCCTGGGTTCCCCTAAAAGCAGATCCTAAAATCCAAGTGCAACTGGGGTATTTGGAAGGTGATCCCAGAAGACATGGGCAGGAGGGCACGGGAGGGAGGCAAGGCAGCTGGTGAAGATGCCCATCCCACAGGTGAGCATGGTGGGCACCTGGAGCTTAGCCCTGCGGGTGCATTCCAGAAGCCAAACAGGACAGTCACCTCAGAATCCTCCTACTCGAGGGCATGGGGCTGCTATTGTACACCAACTCCTGTTAATAGAGAGCTGCTGGTGGGGGGAGCAATGATCCCCTGGCACTCGGGCACCTGGGGGGCGGCAAAACAGGTGCCAGGGGCAAGAAAGGCCTCAGGCAATGACATAGGTGTTTGCAGTGAGCCCTGGTGTGGTCAGCATGGGGAGGTGTGGTGGGGGTCCTGCCAGGGTTGGCCATAGGGTAGTTCAGGGAGAGAGGACAGCCCATGAAATCCCACCAAGGTGGCCACAGTGAGCCCAACAGAGATAAGGAAGGGCTGGGTGGAGGGGAGGAAGGGGCGGCTGCCTGGGGCTCAGAGGACCAGGACAGGTGACTGTGTGTGCAGGGAGCTGTCCTGCCAAGAACAGTTCCCTGGGGAGCCCAGCCAGGCCATGCCTGGCCCCTCTTACTGTAGTCATGCACGGTGGCCCGCACAAAGCTGCCGTTGGCCTGGACCAAAGTCTCATTGGGCAAGTGCTCTACACGGAAGGTCTGGAGGGCCCAGGCGTCCCCAGGGAGCAGCGTGCTTGTGTACCGCCTCAGGAGCTCCCCAGACGCCGGCACTACATCCGCATCGAAGACACGTAGTGTGGCCACCACAGTGCCCTGCAGAGAACAGGGGTGCCAGTCAGACCCGGTGAGAGAGACCCCTCAGAGCTCCTGAAGCCCAAGACCACGGGAGGACGTGTGCCCCACAGGTGGAGCAGGTGTGCGCAGTCAGAGCTAGCTCTAGAGACAGGGTGACCTGGTTCAAGTTCCCATGGCACCCCTCACCAGCCTGGCCCGGTCACCCTCCCTAGGCCACTGTGCCTCACCTGAGCAACAGGTGTGACAGACATCTTCCTGTCAGGATGGACTAGAGCAGATGCCCTGGTACCCTGCTGGCAGGCCTCATCCAGGTCCCCCCAGAGCAGAGTGAGTACCCCTACTCTCCCCTGAGGAAGCTGGGCGCCCAGGGTGGAGGGATTAGCTTAGTGTCATGCAGCCATACATGGCAGAGCCAGGACCCACACCCAGGTGTACACCAGAACGCTCTCCTCCAAGCATCTTCTGTATACCAGGCTGGAGGGATCACGAGGAAGACTGAGCAAAGTCACAGGGTACCTCTGCTCTCTCTGCTAACCGGCGTCCCTGCTGTCACCCCAAGGCGGCCCTGCCAAGCTCATGCGACATTTCTCCACAAGATGTATTTTTCTCCTGCCCGCCAGCCCATCCACCAGACCTGCTCCTGGGGTGCCCAGAGATGCAGGCAAAGATAACACCCTACAGCCGCGCCCTCCCACTGTAGTCAGCCGGCTGCAGGATTGCCCAAGGCCCAGCAGGTGGCAGTCACGCTCCATCTGCGCGGACCAGAGAGGGGCGGGGAGGCGTAGGGCGATCCCCGCTGGATCCACTGCCTTTCCACTCCCAAGTACCCTCCAGAACATCAAGGGCCCTCCCTTGAGGGCCTGATAGGCCGGCTCCCGGCACATGTCCTCTCCCCTCTTCGGGGCAGAGCGCCGCGCCCGCTCGGTGGCACAGGTGCGTCCCCAGACTAGCGTCCATGGGCCTTGCCGGCCTGGTCACACACAGGCTGGGCACCCAGGGGCTCGGCCTGCCAGGTCAGCGGTCAACTGGGTGCCAACGGGCTGGCCTCCTCTGTCCCCTTCAGCTGCCTTGGAGGCGGACAGAAAACCCCGACAGACGGACGGACAAATGAAAGACAAATAACCAAAAGGATTGTGGGCCACGTGGCTGGATGGTGGGATGGCCAGATGAACAGACCAAGGATAAATGGCAGATGGAGAGGCAGACACCGACCAGACAGACGGATGGCCCACAACAGACAAGCACACGAGCTGCTAGGCACCTCCTTCCGCTTGAACTCCACCACGGCGCTGGCAGTATCAACGCCCCCGAGGAAGGTGGGCGCTGAGTCGTCCTCATCGTACACAGTCACGAGGAAGGGCACCATCACCTCCTCCTCGCGCGCACGGATGCGCACCGTGCATACGGCCACCAGCTCGTACTTCTCCCGCCGCTCGCGGTCCAGGGCCCAGCGCGTGCTCACTTCCAGGCTGTCCGGGGCACAGCGGAATGGCAGACTCTCCCCTGCACACGAAGCAGACAAGGCACCCCAGCATGACCCGTGGGCTGGGGATAGGGTGAGCTGCCCAGCTCAGGGGCCCACTAGGAGTGGTGGCATGGGAGGGGTCTTTGTGGACAGCTGGGGTGCATGCTGGCCGCGGGCCCGCGCTCCCGAGGGCCCTGCCCTCCCAGACTCCTTGGCTCCGCCGGGGCACAGCACTCCAGTCTGCAGCGATGACTGTACTGAGCTTTGCTGTGGCTGCAGCCTTCACTGGCACAGATGGGGAAGAACTGGGACCAGGAGGCCTGCGACAGGTCCTCAGCCTGATCACCCCAGGAGGGCTGTGTCCCCCTTCACGCGTCTTGCCTCGGCTGTGGGGAGGGGTGGCACCAGCTCAGCCAGGCTGCAGGCCCAGAGATTCAACTCCAGCATTTGCTGGTTTTTGAAAAAATGTTAGGATTTTTTTTTTTTTTTTAATATGGAAGCAATATGTGCTCATTTTAGAGATGGGAGAAATAAAGGCACAATACCACCCTTGAAAACAAACACAGTGGATACTGGTGTATGATTTTACGTTAACACAAATATTTCCACCTGCCTGGTTCAAATCCCTGCTCTACACCTCATGGCTGTGTGGCCCCAGGCTGGTTGTTCTGTCTCTCTGTGCCTCCATTTCCTCACTAGAAGATGGGATGATGAAGGCAATGGTGCCTGTTCCTCCCCAGGCACACTTGTAGGTTTAGTCACTCTCGTATCTTCCCACAACTGGGTGAAGGCAGGACCAGTAACCAACACACTCTTCGCCCCAAGCCTGTCCTGGAATTCATCCTCCAGACATAACCCAGAAAAGGGGAAATGCTGAAGGCCTGAAGGTCAACACTGACCACCCTCACAGCCGACCACGGGACATCACATACATCTCACATCAGTGCCACACGTTACATGTGGATTACACATATGGGAACTGCTTATCATAGAAAGTTTCCCTCTATTGTTTATGGTTACAAAAACATGCTCAACAAAATTTAATTATGTACTTTTTAGTGAAAAAGGGCAGCATGCTAAACCCCATGCTTTGCCGGCAACCTTGCACAGACACCTATCCCTGCCACAGGGCAGGTGAAAGGATGCTGCGGGCAGGACTGACTTCTCACTTTACGGAGATTTTCTTTAGCGTTATCACCGTGTATGCAATAAAACTGGTGTGAATCCAGCTTCTACCTCCTAGCAGTCCAGGTAGTAAGTGCTCCTTTTGAGTCCCAGTTCCTTGCCTTTTTTAAACGGTTTAATGGCACCTCACATGTGGCTGCTCAGCTGCCTTCTTTCTTCCCCACTGGGATCCAACTCTCTCCCCGTGCCCCACACCTGTGCTCTTGGCCTCCTCAGGACCATCTTGAGGCAGGGTCATCTTGTGGTAAGGTTGGCTGTCCTTGCAGCTGCTCAGGCAGAATCCTGGAGCCAAGCTTGGTTTCCTCTTTCCCTCAACACCCCACATCCAACTTATCATGAAATCCTTCTGGGTCTTCCTTCAAAACATGCCCAGGAGCTGCCTGCTTCTCATTGCCCCGTGGCTTCCACCCTCGGCCCAGTCCTTATCCTCTTGCTCAGGGATTTCTCACATAGTGTCCTGTTTCCCTCCTCCCACCCTAAACTGCCCCACCCCAAATCATTCCTAACACAGTAGCCAGACTAATCCTTAAAGGAAAATCAGGAACTGTCAATACTTCCCCGCCCCAAAAGCCTTCCATGACTCCCTAGTCCCTCAGTGGGAACTTGCCTCCTCCTCAGGAGCTTCTCTGCCCTCGTTGGCCTCCACCCTCCCCTGTCGCTCACTCCATTTTGGCTACGGGGTCCCCATTTGGTGCTCTCGAAGGAGCTAGCCCTGCTTGCCTGGTGCCCTCCCACCTTTGCTCCTGTGCCCCCTTCCCCAGCCACTCGAATGAAGACAGTGGTCTCCACTGCTCCACGCCCTCTCAGCTTTACTTCAGAGGCCACCCGATTTCCTTAGCACGTGCATGGTCTCCATCTCCCACAGGAATGGAAGCTCCAGGCAGGCAGGATTTTGGCCTGATTTGTTCACCGTCACATCTTTGGCCCCTAGAACAGAACCTGGTCCATGAAAGTCACACAAGAGATATTTCTGGAACGTTAAATGAATGGATGGTGTGGTGGTGAAGAGTAAACAGATGGCTCATGTCGAGGGTTTGCAGCGCCATGCCTGGGACGCAGCAGGCACCAAGGAATGGCCCAGTGAGGCCGGCACTCACCTCCCAGGAGCCTGTAGGCCACGCTGACGTTGGGGCAGAGGAACTGCACGGGCAGCAGGCGGAACTGGTGGAAGGTGCCAGGAGGCCTGTTCTCCCGAACGCGGAAGGAGAGGCCTGTCTCGGGGAAGCAGAGCTCCCGGGGTTTGAGGGAGCCACAAGCTGGGAAGGAGGTGTTGATGAAGGAGAAGTACACACGGGCACAGCCTGGCCACTGGCACTCGCCCTCACGCAGGGACGTGGGCGACAGAAAGACCTGGAGGTAGACGGTGAGCAGGGGGAAGCCCCCATCTGCAGAGAGAGAAGAAGTCAGGCCGGTGGGGCATCAGTCACCCCTGCCGGGTGCTGCGGAACGGGACAGAGCGGGCAGGAGTTCCAGGGCTGCTGTAAAGCTCAGTCCTCACCATGGTCCACAGGGCTCCACTGGGCTCTCTGCCCAGGCCTGCCACCTTCCGCTTGCCCCCAAGCACCCCGGACCCAGGGTCTGTCTTTGCCTCAGGGCCCTGTGGCTCTGCTCCCTCTGCCTGGAGGTGCCTTACAGGCCGACCCCTCTTGTCATTCAGGTCTCAGCTCAAATACCCTCCTCAGCGCCCTGAGCCCTGGGTCTAATGCTCCCCCAGGATGCCCCCAGTCACATCACTGCGCCTCTCAGAGGGGTGCCCGGAGCCCCGGCTCTAACACCAGGTCAAGAGCTTCCCCAGGGCTGGCTCCTACCTTGTGTGATGACCAGCAGCCCACCCTCCTCTCACCCTCCCCAGGCGCTTTCATCCTGACGCGTCTGCAGAGACATACCCCATGGCCAGACTTCCCCAGCACCTAGAGGGGGACTTCCAGGAAATTCCATCATGGAGGCACCACAGCGGACTCTCCCTCCAACAGAGTCTGGACCCCAGCGGGGGTTGGGGAGGCTCTTCCTGCGCTCTCTCTCTATCTCAGCCCTACGTTGTGGCTGCTTCTCACACCTGCCCTTCCCGTATTCATTAGAGTTCTCCTTGCTTTTCACTAGCCTGTCCTTCGTTGCTTCAATCCCTGCTGTAGTTACTAATTCTCTACTCAAACTTTCTCTGCTCAGGTTACTGTGTGGTTTCTCCCCTGACTGGATCCGACAAGTGCATGAGGCCACTCTCCAATCACAAACAGAACAGGTGTCCTGTGAAACACAGACCCTCAGCAATTCCACTCTGGCCTCCCTGCCAAGGACTTTAGTGCTTCAAGTTCCTCACGGGGGCTCGAGATGAAGATTGTGGCAACTGTGTGTGTGGAACCAAGACCCATCTCAGATGCTACGTCCTCCAGGAACCCTCTGGGGTGACCTGGTGGGTGGCCCATCATGTGACCCTGGCTTTACTTGGCAGATGGGTGCAGTCATTTTGCCCCTTCTGGGCAGTGCTGTCAACTCTTCATTCACAGGCATGCACAAGGGGGCTCAGGGCTGGTTTGAGGGTCCAGTGAGGCCATGTCTCCGGAGGAGGTGCTCAGAGGTGGGGCAGACTACTTAGGTGTGTGATCACCATTTCATGCCACAAGGCAGAACTCTGCTCCATGCCCCACCTTGTCCCCCAGGACCAGGGTCACACATGGCCTTTGCTCTGGCTCTGACCCCTGCTCTAAGAAGCTGGCTAGGTCTTCCTTCTGCTCCCCTTTCCTCCTTGGCACCAGGTCCAAGTCCCCACAGGCACCAAGGGCAGCTTGTTGCTGATGGGAAGACAGGCTTTGTATGGAAAGTGCTGCTTCTCCAGCAAGTTCCAGATCATTTGCTAAATCAAAACCTTGGGATTTTTCCAGCCCCTCTTAACCCCTCTCACAACCCTAAATAAGTCGTTGTTAACCCAACTGGAAAAGGGATCTGGGTCTAGCATGGAAAAAGTACCCAAATCCTTCACACGGATTCTCCAAAATCCCAACAGCCTCAGAAGGCCCAGGGTTATCAGTGGCCCCCACACTCATCCTGGCTCCCTCGCCAAGCTGGACACAGAGGCAGGCCGGCCTCATCCCACTGCTTCCACTCTCACACAGCAGGAGTCCTGGGGAAACCACCCTCTGAGCCTCGGTGTGACATGGGCTGTTGGGGGATGAGACAAGGGGAGGTGGGTGGGATCCGGGCTGCTTCCTTACTGCGGACGCTGAGCTGCTCCCAGGAGCTGTGGTCCAGGCTCTGGTTAAGGTAAAGAAGACCCGTGTCCTCCTGGATGCGGATCCAGTCATTCTCGTGCAGCCGCGTACGGTAGGCACCATAGAGGTGTTGTCCCAGGCGGAAGGTGGGCACCTCCTCAGGGACATCACGCAGGGCGTGGACATAGAGCAGGGGTGTGCCGGCCGGCTGGTCCACATACAGCTTCTCCCAGTAAGCATCCCTTGAGAAGTAGAGTCCCAGAGGGGCTGCAGGAAGCAGGGAAGCGCGTGAGGGAGGGAGGGGTGGTGACAGAGCCCAAGGATGCTCCCAGGCAGACACTCCCCAGCGGCTTTATTTCACACTTTGACAAAAGCGTTTTGTAGACGTCCCCCCCTCCCCCAAAAGATCACTAATTTAAAACTGTGACCTTAGTAGGATCTTCTCATCTGTAGTCCTAAGAACATCAACACACAATTATTTGTATAGCTAAATGCTAGCTGAAAATACACTGCTTTAAAATGGAAACATAAAAAGGAGGAAGCGAAGGCATTATACAACCATTGCACAACCAATCTCAATTACCTGTTTGACAAGCACATGAGCACACAGAGCCAGGAGTTCCCCCAGGCTTCTGAACACAGCACCTGGAGCCAGAGTTTTCAAGCTTATAAGATGCTGGCAGACAAGGCAAGCAAGCAATACTTGCCCAAAATGAATAAGGGACTTTAATAAATCTTCATCTGAAGTTAAGCACACTCCTACCATCTGATCCAGAAATTCCACTCCATTTATCCAAGAGAAACGGAAATATATGTCCATCAAATGACTATTCACAAATGGCAGTGTTGTTCATAGCCAAGAACTGGAAACAGCCCAGATGCCCTTCAGGACAGGAATGGACAAGCAAACTGTGGTCTCTCACACTGCGGAATCTTATGCAGCAATGAAAAGGGATGAACCATCCATACCCACAACAACCTGGACAGATCTCATTGACGTCATGCTAAATGGAAGAAGCCAAGCACAAAAGAATACACGTGGCATGATTCTAGACTGATTTTAGGTGACAGAAACCAGACCGGCTACCTGTTGGGGGTCAGGGGAGGCACAGACTGGGAAGGGCAGGAGGGAATGTTCTGGGGAATGTAAAGATTCCATATCCTGATAGGGGTGTGGGTCACATGGGCACATCCATTTGTCAATGATGTGCAGCCAAGATTTGTGCATTTCAGTCTATGTAAATTTTGCCTAAAGAACTGGGCACTGAGGAGCCATGGGTAGAGCTGTAAATGCCAGGAGGAAGGCCGATGCGGACCATGGCTGTGCTGGGCGAGCCCATGCAGGAGCTCATCCTACGACTCTGATGACTTCGTGTATGTTCAGCATTTTTCATAATAAAAAACTTTTAAAAATAGTAAGAATTTCTTAGAAGATGGATAAATAGGCAAAAAATGCTTAAAAACCATCAAAAATTTGCAAATATACTCTATAATGCACAAAAAAAATACCCACACACAAAGCAAACACTACAAATACTGCATTTGTGTGTAATCAATTTCTCTTTTCAATCACCTACATCCCACTTTCCTCACGGCCGTGAGGGTGAGCAGCAGGTCGTCTGCAGACAGCCCTGGGGCCACCTGGGTCCTCAAGGACACACTCAGGTATGGGAAACAATCAAGTGCCAACTGCAGTCAGATGAAGAGAACAGGTAAGACTTTCAGGATCCCAAAGTGGCAAAACAGTAAGAGAACTGGAAGGCTGCTTGCACTGAGGAATGTTTCCCAAGGATGACCTCAAAGGCAGCCAACCTCAAAGGCAGCCAGGCTGGGAACAACAACTTGGAGGGAAGTGTGCCTTTGGTCCTGTCTGCCCCAGTGTGGATGCTGCCCTGCCAGATTGGCCTGGCCACCAAGGAGGGAGGGGAAGGAAGAGAGAGAGAGAAAAGAGAGGGAGGGAAGGAGGGAGGGAGGGAAGAGAAAGAAAGGGAAGGAGGCAGGGAGACAGAGAGAGGAGGAGAGAGAGAGAGGGAGCGAGAGGAGGGAGCAGAGATGCTCTGGTTAAGCCAAAGACCTGGCCCAAAAGGGACACTAACAACACTCCTCATCATCGAGGCTCTTGAGACAAGACAGGAGCACTCCCTGTGGGTGTCTCCCCACCCACAGAGAGGGGAGGGACAGCTGCAGAGGGGTCCCTGATGGAGTTTGGCAGCCACTTCCTACCAGGAATGTGCCAGAGCCCCTACTTGGGAGAGTAACTTTGGGCCTGCCCTCCTTAGCAGGGCCACCCAGCTTCCCTCACAGAAATCAGAGGGGTGCCCAGCCCATGGCATCGCCCCACTGCACCCAGCATGGCACCCAAGCACAGCAGAGTCTGGGAAGGCAGACTCAGAAGGGGGATCAGAGCCAGGCACAGCACTGCAGCCCCATAACACGGGCCTCAATCACAAGCAACAGTCAAGTTTCCTTTTCCTCCAACATTCCATGAAGGTTCTGAGTCAGAGGGTCCAGGGGAGCTCTGGTGGGGGGCTGGGAAAGGGGCCAGGAAGCTGATGCTCACTGTCCCATGGACAGGAAGACTTAGTCTCCCTTCCCTCCACCATGACCCACCCTCATGACCTTCTCAGAGGGGCTGGCCCACTGCAGTCTTGGCTGCCTCTCACAGGTCGGGTCGGGGGTGAGCACAGCCCCGCTGGACGGCTCTGGGAGGCTCTTGCCTCTAAGAGAGCACAAGGCCAAACCCCCAGGGACACGCACTTATCCTCCATCCTGCCCACAGTTCCAGACGAGGAGTTGTTGGGATCATCGCTTTGCAGATACAGACACTGAGGCAGAAAGAATAAAAAGTCATTCTGTTTGCTCAAGGGTACACACACAGACAAGAGAACTGCAACTCGTAAAGCTGCCTTTCCAGAGGCACATCCTTCACCAGCCCACTCAGCTCATGTCACAGCGGGCGAGCCCGCAGCAGCGTGCCCTTCACCCTCAGCTGACTTGGCCTGGGGCCCCGCTGAGGTGGCCCTGCCTGCCGGGAGAGGCTCTGCCCCACCACCAAGACCTGAGGGATCAGGAACACCAGCTAGCAGTGGAAGGCATCCCTGAAGTGTCTCGAAGTTTACCTTTCTGGTCACAAAGAGACTGTAACTCCTAGAGGCCTCAAAGGGTGGTGGCTGGGGGCAGCCCAGGCTTGGTACATCACACCCGTTGGGAGAGGGTTTAGCCAGTACCAGCACTGCTGACCTCCTCCCCACCCTGGCAGAAGGTCGTGCACCAACCACCAGTGATCTGAGGTGCTCCCAGTGGGCCCAACTCCCAGAGCCGCAGGGAACTCTGCTGGGGGCGGGCAGGGTGGGTATGGGCCACAAGACAGCACCCAGACCAGGGAAGCCTGTGGCTCCAGAGCCTGCCAGGCCCCCAGCTCTCCTCAGTGTGCCTGACCCCTTCACAGTGAGGCGTGGTCTGTGCTCTTGCCCTCAGAGCACCAGCCAGTGGATGCTGTGTGACGACCAAGTTTTTGTCATGAGAGGCAACCCAATTTCTGCTGGCTGGTTCTCTCAGGACACACATCCTGGCCCTGGGCAGCTGTATAAGAACTGGCTGCCCTTGGGGCCACCAGCCAGGAGGGCCTTGTGGGGGCAGCTGTGGTGACACTTAGGGGCTTCAGAAGAGCAGATGGGTGTTGTCAGGGGGGAGATGCTCCACCCAGAGAGCCCCACCTGCCAGTAGATAGGAACAGAACCAGAACAAGGCTCCTCATCTCGGGGGGCCTCCTTGAGTGCACACTTTTAGTGGTCCAGGCACTGGGAGGTGGGATGGGCCCGAGCTCCTGAGAGCCCCCACCTCCACGATAGTCCAGTCCCTGCGACACAGAACACATGTGCAGGGGAGAATGGGCCCTGCCAGCGCTCATCTCACGGAGCCCAGCCCTACAAGATCCACGTGGGGCCCAGTCTGCTGCTGCCAAAACGGATTTGTGGCTCCGGCAATGATTATGAGCAGAAACAGATTTAAACGCACTTAAAATGCCTCCCAGGTGGTCCCTGCAGTAGGGCATGGCCGCCTTAATGCTCCTCCTTGTCACAAACACTTTTAGATAGAAAAACACATGGTCCAAGGCTGGGAACTGAGGAGGTGGGTGAAGGACCGGCCTTGGGAGGCAGAAGCCTGGGCAGTCCCAAAGGGCCCTACACTTGGTTTAATGTTATCACTGTCTTGAAATTCTTCATAATTCTAGATCAAGGGGCCCCCATCTTTATTCTATACTGGGCCCCACAAATGATGTAGCCCATCCCAGTGGGTGAAAGAGGAGAGGCCAGGATGGGCCGTGGGTGTCCAGTTTTATAGGCCTGTGCAGCCTCTACAGCAGGCTGGCCTCCACTGGGCCTCAGTTTCTCCAACTGTGAACAAAAGGAGGGCATGCTAGGAAGAGGAGGAGCAGTCAGTGCAGGTGCAGACAGGCTTCACCTTTGCACAGGTATGTACCGTACGAAGCTCTCACTTCAGATTTACAACTGCTGTGTGCTTCACTACCCCATTTCACAGTTAAGAACACTGAGGCTGGGAGGGGAGAAGCCTTAACGATGTCAAACAGCTGGAGGTTCTATGTCTTGGGGTCTGGTACAATGGCTAACAAAGTGGCAGCGGAAGTCAGGTTAAGGGCAGACACTGAGCCCACCAGGAGGCCCACTGCCCCTCACTGTTGGCACCTTTCTTCTGGGGGGCTCAGACCTGCCTCTGATGAGAGCTGCCCCTGGCACTTTGGCTAGGTCAGCACAGCAGGACTTGTAAAGACTTTCCCACCCCCGCCTTCCACCTCTGAATGCCACAGGGTGACAGAATCCTTCCCCCACACTTAGTGTAACGTTTCTGCCTGGACAGGCTTGGCCAGAGTCATGCCCAGTGGCTCCTCGTGGTTCTGGGTCCTCAGGATGCCCTGGTGCCCTGGTACCACGCCGAGAGGTGAGGAGCCGGCCTTTCCTCACACAGGACGGGCTAGTCCTGCATGGCTCATGGCACACCTGCCAAAGGCCCAAGTCACTGCTAACGTTCAGAGAGACCCCAGGAACCCTCATGCCCCGTGGTGTGTGCGTGCGAGCGCACACACACACAGGCATGCAGGAGATGGAAACAGACACTGAGGCCACCAGCCCAAGACCCCATCTGCTCCACTCTGCCCAATCCCAGCAGGGAAAAGAGGATGAACGTTCAACAGGGGTGAAGTGCTGTCCTGCTCCCAGCAAAGCCTCCTCCAACAGCTCCTTTACAGGTAAACCCACCGTGGTGGCTGTGCCTTCGCCGCTGGACACGATGGTTTCATCCTGGGCAAGCAGCTGCTCGGCCAGGATTTTGCTTCTCCCTTTACCTTCTCATAGCCTGGCAAGGCAGTTTCCCATGCTCCATCCTTGGGTGGGATGTTTAATTTATTCACATTTAGATGCAGATGGAAGCAGGCCTGAGTGCATTGCTGCCTCTCATCATTCAACCCTTCACAAGAGCACATGTGGGCACACGCTCACACACGTGCTCTTACACACACTCTGTCACATGTGCACCTGTTCTCGTGCCCACACAGGACACTTTGAGTACCCTCCTACGAGTGAGCAGGAAGCAGAGCTTCGTCGGGGGAGGACGCTGCAGGTAGACAAGGGCTTTGCTTCTTCTCTGGTTAACACCTTGCTTTCTCTAGCTCCTGCTGCCTGGGCAGGAGTGTGGGGACATTTTGTGTGCTCTGCCCTGGCCACATGCCTAAAACACGCAGCCCATATCAGAGCCCAGTGATCACTTTCCAGAAGCCTCCCAGACACAGACCCCTCTGTATGCCCATCCACAGCCTGGGTTCCCCTGTGCCCTGGAGGGTCACCTCCTGGTGGCCTCTGGACTGTGGGCCAGCCCTAGCCCAGACAACCCAGCTGACTTCTCCATGCACAGTGGGCTGCAACCCAGCTCCTCCAGTGGGCTCTGACCCCAGCCTGGGGAGGGTGCTCCCTCCCTCAGCCCTCAGAGCTCTCATCACAGCTTAGTAACTCTTATGTTAACTTCTCCTGCTGTGTGGGACCTGTCTCCTGATTGCACTCAGACTGATACATATACCTCTCTCTCACACACACATACACGATTACAAACACTCATACACATATTCTCTCACACTATTACATACTCACTGTCCGTCCCGTCCCCCCCTACCCGACCCCTGTTCTCCTGCTCACTTACTGCAGATGCTCTGAGCCTGGTCCTGGCCCTGGTCCTCAGCTCACCTGAGTTCCTTCAACCTCCTTGCTGCCCTCGGTGGTGGATGTGAGCCATCTGACCACGCCAGTCCAGATGGGGCAGGTACTGCCTGGGTGGGTTCCTTGGTCTCTCACCTCACCACTGGGTCTGTCCTCACAGTGACTCACTGTGGTCACTCTGCCACGGAAATGCAGAGCCCCAAACAACTAAAAATGTCCTAGGCCTGCAACATGAGACCCGGAATTTGGGGCTTGTAAGAAAGAAAACAAGTTGTAAAGTGGTATGATCCAAGAACAGCGTGGGGTTAGCAGGAGCACCCACGTCTACGTGCAGGGCAGGCCCTTCCTGCAGAATCAACTCACCGGGCAGCCCCGGCTCCCACCCTTGACAAGTGCCAGACCATGCAGATGACAGTTTTATTATGGCCCAGCAGAATCTCCTTAACAGACGATTTCCTAATGCCATCATCTTCACTGGGAATGGAAAACAGACCCCACGACTCCTCCGGAGGGTGGCCCCCTCCCCTTGCAGGCCAGCTGTCCCTGTGGGGGGTCCCTCCAGCCCCAATCTGGGGCTCAGGCCTCAGCACTTGGCACCATCACCCTCTCAGGATGTGGCCTGTCCACCCCATGGAGCCTCCTCCCATATCCATTCACGTTTTCTCTTTATTCTAGTTGAATATTTGATAGATAGAAGGAAGACATTTTGCAGAACATTTATGTTGAAAGTAAACACTACAGCAACCACCCATGAACCCTTGGCCAACCTAACAGGACACAGCCACGCTGGCACCCTCCCGTGTCCCCACCTTCCACTCTACCTCCCTCACAGCAAACGTGAACCTGGGTCTTGCGTTTCTTTTCTTTTTTTCTTTAAATGCTTTTATCTCATTCTTGGAAGGTACTTTTGCTGGGTAGAGAATTCTGCAGGAGAGTTATTTCCTCTCAGTCCTTCAAAGACACAATTCTGCTGTCTTTTTGCTTCTGTTACTGGAGCCGAGAACTCTGTTCATTCTAATTGTCATGCCTTGGATTTCCCTTCTCTGTGGCTGCTTTTAGGACCTCCTGGCTGGTGCTCTCCAGTTTCATGTCGATTAGCCAGCTTGCTCACCTCCTGTGCTGGTTTCCTCCCCATCAGCCTATCCTCTAGGTAGGAGGAGCTCCCTGTCCTCACTCCATATTCCCCCCTACCAAATGGCAGCCAGCCCCATGGATTTAATTACCACCTCTGTGTTGCTGACCACAACATTCACCAGTCCTGACCTCGTCCTGAATGCCAGATGCCTATCTCCACCGCCTTGCTCCATCCATCCCATCTCAGTCTAACTTAGAGGACAGCCCAGCCTCCCCACCCCGGCCTGCTCCTCCCATTCTTCCCACCCCAGTCAAGGCCACCCACCTCACTGCTCAGGCCATACATTGCAGACTTACCCTGAGCCCTCCTGTCTTCTACCCCTCACACCAACCCACAGACTGCCCTCTGCTGCCCCCAGCCCTAGCTGCCATTCTCCCTTACCTCCCTCACCTGGAGGACACCATGCTGCTGAACCAATCTCCCTGGGCCCATTCTCGACCCCATAGGCCACCTGCCTCAGAACAGCCAAGGTCAGTCACATCATGTCACCCTCTGCCTGAAGCCCTCCATTAATTGTCCACTGCTTGCAGAATAAAACACTGTTCCTCACCAGGGGTCAGGCCCCATCTGCCCCCCCAACTCACCTCCTCCCCACTCTTCTGGGCACCACCTTCCAGCAACCATCGGCCAACTCCCTATATATGAGCTGAAAGAAGGAACTAATGAGTGAGCCAATGAATGAATCAATGAAGGAACAAACTAATAAATAAACGGTTTCCTGAAAAGGGGTGTGAAATGGCTGGGCACATTGGGAAAATGGTCAGAATCTGGGATAGGAGATGAGCAGCAGGACAGGATAGGGGTGGGGTGAGGAGGGGGGTGAGATCAGACTCAGCTAAGATATTCTGGCTGATCTGCCGGGCGTGGAGACCACAGGTGGATGGTCAGGAGCAGGATGACAAGACTTGTGTGGGGCACGCAGTGCCCTCTAGTGCACTGGCCTTGGTGAGGCTGGTGGCTGGTGCTGAGCACACAGCTGTCAGGCTGAGAACAAAACCACTGACCCCAGCTCAGGAAGTGATTACTGGTGGCTGAGAAACACTGCCCATTGGTACGTGTTAGCCAACATGTGTGCTCGCACACACACACGCATGCACACACGCGTGCATGCACAGGCAGGGCCACCCTGCAGTATGCTTCACACACCCTGCAATTGGTATGCTACCCCAGCTGGAAGCTGCTTCTGCAAGGGATTATAATGTAATTTTGCTTTTAGGAAAAGAGCACAGATCAGAGGAGGCCCTATTGTAAACAACAAATTTGGGGAGGTGTAAAAGGGGATCGGAGTTCCAAGTTTTTTATTAACTGTGGTAAAATATACATTACATTGGGGCTGGCCCCGTGCCCGAGTGGTTAAGTTCACGCGCTCCGCTGCAGGCGGCCCAGTGTTTCGTTAGTTCGAATCCTGGGCGCGGACATGGCACTGCTCATCAGACCACACTGAGGCAGCGTCCCACATGCCACAACTAGAAGAACCCACAACGAAGAATACACAACTATGTACCGGGGGGCTTTGGGGAGAAAAAGGAAAAAATAAAAATCTTTAAAAAAAAAAATCTTTCTTAAAAAAAAATATACATTACATTGACCATCTTATTTAAGTGTACAGTTGAGCAGCATCAAATATATTCATATTGTTTTGCAACGATCACCATCATTCATCTCCAAAATTCTCTTCACCTTGCAAAACTGAACTATTCACCACTCCCCATTGCTTCCTCCAGCCCCTGGGAACCACCATTCTGCTTTCTGTCTCTATGATTCTGACCACTCTAGGGACCTCATATGAGGAGTCATACAGTATTTGTTTTTTTTGTCACTGGCTTAATTTCACTTACCATAATGTCCTCAAGAGTCAGCCATGTTGTAGCATGTGTCACAATTTCCTTCCTTATTAAGGCTGAATAATAGTCCATTGTGTGGATATACCACCTTTTATTTATCCATTCATACCTCAATAGACACTTGGGTTGCTTCCACCTTCTGGGTATTGTGAACAGTGCTGCTATCAATGTGGGTGTACAAATATCTCTTTGAGACTGATTTCAATTCTTTTGAACATATACCCAGAAGTGAAATTGCTGGATCATATGGGAGCTCTATTTTTAATTTTTTGAGGAACTTCCACACTGTTTTCCATTGTGGCTGCCCCATTTTACATTCCACCAACAGTGCACCAGGGTTCCAATTTCTCTACATCCTTGTCAACACTTGTGATTTTCTGGGTTTTTTTGATAGTAGCCATCCTAATGGGTATGAAGTGATATCTCATCGTGGTTTTGATTTTCATTTCCCTAATCATGAGTGACGCTGAACATCTTTTCATGTGCTTATTGGCTAGTTGTGTATCTTCTTTGAAGAAATGTCTGTTCAAGTCCTTTGCCCACTTTTGAACTGGGTTTTTTGCTGTTGCTGCTGAATTGTAGGAATTCTTTATATATTCTGGATATTAGCCATTTATCAGATATGTGATTTGAAAATATTTTCTCCCATTTCATAGGTTTCCTTTTCACTGTTGATTGTGTCCAATAATGCACAGAAGTTTTTAATTTCGATATAGTCCAGTTTATCTATTTTTCCTTTTGCTACTTATGCTTTTGTTTTCATTTTTTATTTGTTAAAAATGTGCCCACAGCTCTATCTTTAGCGAGAACAGGGCCAAACAGAACCACAGGTTCTTGGTCTCATCTGGCCTCCCACCAGTGCTGTCCTGGCTGCCTGCCACGGGCCACGGAAATACCTGGGTACTGATGGTTTCTGCCATGGCTCCAGCCTCGACTGCCAGTTACTCACAGGACCACAGTGACCAGGCACAGGAGAGACCTGAATGGCTGAGGAGCTCGCCATTGCATGCGTGACAGCACACAGGTGCCAGGGTCTCAGGGGGCCTCTGTTCCCCACAGGCACCAACACTGCAGATTCTGGCTCTGGGCCTTGTGCTCACTCACCCAGCCTTGCCCAGGGCTCCTGGGTGCATGGGCCTCCCAGGTTGTCTCTCTCAGGTGAGCCCCTGCTCAGCTCAGCCTTTACCCCCAGGCCCTATCCCCAACCTCGCTGACCTTTGCTCTCTTAACTCTCAGAGCACTAATCTGACACTAACAGAAGCAGAGGCTGATGCTCTGACGCCAGGCCCTGTTCTCACCACAGCAACCCATCCACCTCATTGCGCCTGCACCATCACATTCTCCTGGGGGCTACTCCCATTAACCTAATTTTGTGGATGAGGAAGCTGAGATGAGAGGGCTCAGGGACCTGGCCAGCCCTGCTGAGGAGGCAGGAGAGGTAGGGCAGGCTTCTGCTCCGGTGCAAGCCCTGGTTGGAGGGGTTGGTTCCTCAGCCACGCTGCCCGTGAGCACAGAGGAAGGCCCAGCAGGCCGACCACTGTGACTCTGAATAGCTGGGGCTGAGCAGGCGCTCGACACCTCCCCATGTGGGAGGTACGTCCACACAACTGTTACAACCCTGGCACATGGCAGGAGCACCTCAGCCCAGGGCCTCCCAGCCTCACCTCTCAACAACACCCTCCTAGGACCCTGGGGAGCATCCTACAGAAAGAAGGGGTGCCCATTCCCCTGCTGCTCACCTGCCTCTGGAAAAGCGACAGTGAATGCGTCCTCAGTGCTCTGGCAGACCCCAAGCCAGGCAGGAAAGACAAACAGACACACAGGCTGACTGCCTCCTGGCCACTCCCGGTCCTAGGCTCACAGGTCAGCTGGTCCCTTCCCTGCAAGTAATCCCAGCTTTTAGATCTTGTGGTTGGTGACACTGAGATGCTCCCCGCCCCAGCAGGAATATCAGGAAAGCAGACTGGGGGGGGGGGGCATGTGCACCCTCCCTAGTGTCATCCCTGACCAAGGGATGCAGTGGCAGTGCAGGCTGAGCCTGGTCAGCACCAGGTCAGCAGGGTGGACCTGTGTTGTCACACACTTTCCTGCTGAGCAGATGTGGGCTGCCCTATCTGAAAGGACCCCAATCCTGGGTGGGAAGTGTCCCTGAAGGAGGCTGGGGTCAGAGGTCGGGGGCTGAGGATGGTGGAGGAGGAGACAAACCCTGAGGGGAGCGAGTATCCCAGGCCTCCGGATGCCCTGCAAGGGCACGGGGACACCTTCCCAATGCATCCTCCCCTTGGAGCAGGTGGCTCCAAGACGGCTGGGGCTGGGGGCTGGGCAGGGCACTGTGGGCACTAAGGACGGCCTGAGGGAGGGAGGCCAGCTCCAGGAGTCCTGTGGGGACTTGGGTCTCAGGAGCCATGCCCACCTGTGTGTGTGGCGTGCACAGGGAGAGTGTGGTATGTGGGGGAAGTGAGTGTGGGTCTGTGGGGCCGGGGGCACATCTGTTACGTGTGGTGCGGTGTGTGGGGTGGTGCCTTGTTGGTTCAGTACAGCCCTGCTGTGTTTATCGGCTGCTCAGGCAGAGTTTAAAAATAATCCTATCTCTCGGGGACTCGGGCAAAACTAAACTGCCCCTTCTGAAAAAATACCTGAACTGAGCGACAGAAGGAGGGCTGGGGTGAGCTGGGAGGGCCCAGGCCTGGATCCTACAGACGGGCAATCAGAGGCCAGAGTGGGAAGGGATGGTCCTAGAGGCCAGCTACAGAGTCCTGGCAGGACACAGGGATGAGAGGAGGGTGGTCTGAGGGGCTCTGGCAGGGTGGGGGGGGGCTTGGCCTTGAAGGCAGAGGAGAGGGAAAGCAGCAACACTGGCTGGTGACAGGAAGTCCAGCTCTGCAAGGCCAAGAGGTCACGAACTTGGAAAACCTGGTAGAAGAGAGGTGGACTTGATCTTCTGTGGACTTGATCTGGGGGCAATGGAGAACACAGTGTTTGGGTAGTGGGGTGGAGGGCACCAGCCTGGGTAAGTGACATAAGTTCTGTGCCTCAGTTTTCTCCTTTGTATCCAAGGATATTAAGACGTCCCACCTCACAGGGTCAGTGGGAGGCTAAAATGACTCAGTGCACATAATGCACTCAGAACAGTGTGCACCCAGTAAAGCTCAGTGAAGGTGGCTACACCACCACAACCATCACCACCATCACCACTACCATAATCACTATCTTCAGGACAACTGTCATCACCATCGTTCCCCGATCCCCGTCACCACCCCTGTCACCACCCCCATCACCAGCACCACCTATACCATCACCACCACAACCATCATCACCACCATCATCACTTTCACCCCACCACCCCCCTCACCACCACCTCCACCACCACCACTTTCACTATCACGATCATCACCACCATCACCACCTTCACCACCATCACTGCCATTACCACTGTCACTTTGCCAGCCATCCTGAGGCTTGCAAACGAAAGCAGTTTTGCCAGGTTTGGCCCACACAAGCCACGGGAGGAAAGCTGTGCTGTAAAGGCCTACAGGGCCAGCATTGGGCCTGTCTTGCTCACTGTTGCATCCCTAGAACCTTGCCTGACGTCTGGCACAGAGCAGGTGTGAAGGGAAGGCCTGGGGCAGGCTCTAGGGATTTGATGCTCCACAGGTGCCTCAGTGTCAGAACCAGCTGCCTCTGCTCATGGGTCCCCGGCTCAGCTCAGCTGTGCTTACTCATAAGCCAATCCCTCCTTTGGGGAAATCTGACAGCTTGTCCCGGTCCTGATGCCCTAAATTTAAGCCTCTGTCTGCAAACCCTTCAAGAAAACTCTGACCTCTGCAAGTGTGCCCAACAGAAGGACAGCTTAGTGCATACACTGTGCACTCAACAAATGCCAGAGCCAGCTACTTCAATGAGGACACTATCACCATCACAGCAGGGCAGCCTCAGTTCTAGTCTTAAATTCCTCCTTCCCCAAATGCTGCCAGCAGCCCTTAGTGGGCAGCCTGTGCCACTGTGGCCACAAGACCGAGTAGCTTTTCTGATCTGGGCTGGGCATACAGCAAGGGCAAGCTGGATGGGCCTAGCACACTGGAAGGAGCGAGTGGCCATCCTGGCACACACTGGGTGCCTGGGCTTCCCAGGATGAGCTCTGGGGCTCTCCATGCTCCCGAAGGTTCTGTCTGGGACAGAGCCCAGGGCTCCTGCCCACCCGTCTGGTCAGGGGCTTCACACACAGCACAGCTCTCAAGGCCCTTCCCATCGTCATCCCTCCAGCCTTAACCCACTGTGTGGTCCTTTGTGGGGGAGGGCACGGGACCCAATGTGGGGTACAGTGTCTCCCCAGACACCCATCTTCTTGGGCCCTGGCCAGGCAGGGTGGCTGGTGGCCAGGAAGAGCAACTGGATGGGGGAGAGACCTGGGGGTCAGCCCTCACCCAGAGGTACCACTGACACACACACACACGCACAAACAGGCACACTCCTCTACCTTCCTTTGTGAAAAGCTCTTCTACACACACCTCGCCTGAGCTCTCTCTGTAGGCCAGAGACATCACTCTCCCCATTCAATGCTGGGAAAGTGAAGCCCAGAATTCACCTCTCGCACTCACTGTGGAACTGCAACCAGAGCCCTGACACCCCTGTGTCATCCATGTGGCCCTCTGCTGAGGGTGAGGAAGGGGTGGGGGCACGGCTGAGGTTTGGGGGAGTGAGGTCAGCAAGTGACATCTGCAGCCCAGAAGCTGGGGAGCCAGCAGCCCACACTCATCCTCTGCCCACAGGCCCCAGCCTCCTGCTCCAGGGGGCCTGGGTCCCAGGCTGCATCCAACATGCACCCGCGGCCACCACCCACACTTCCACACCCACCCCGACCAGCTGCAGTGGCCTTGCTGAGATGACGGACACTCCTGCCCAAATGTGATTTCCCAGCTGCTGCCCAGTTAATCACCAGCCTCGCTGGCAGTTCCTTCCGGCTTCTATGCAAAGGAAACTGCCAATTAGGTTACAATTAATTTCTTACCCGGGGCAAGGCTTGGCTGGAAAAAGACTGGCCACCCAAGTGGCCTGCTGATGACCGTGTACGGGTCACCAGGCCCCCTTGGCTCCAGGGCTCTTGTGTCCCTCAGCCCAGTTGACTGCAGTTGCGGGTGTGCCGGCTCCGGCCTGGGGGTGACGGGCCAGGAGATCATCGGTTTTGACCCTGGTGCCTCTGCCTGGGCAACTGTCCCTCATGTACCCAGCAGAGCACCATGACTCAGACTTAAACACATCTGTCACCCACCCATCTTGAGCTCCTGGAACAGAGATGGTCCTGATCCTTTCTGACCCCCCAGCACCCTTCTGGCCCACGTTCAACATTAACTGGGCACCTTCTACTGTGCATTCTTCATGAGGGGCTCTGTTCTAAGTGCTTCACACACATCACCCATTTAATCAACACAACTGCCAGAGGTATGATTCCTGCCTTACAGGGGGGCAAACCGAGGCAGAGAGAGGCTAAGTACTTTGCCCAAGGCCACACAGACAATGAGCCAGAATGAGGGTCACTCCTGGCCAGTGTGTGTGGCCACTGGGTTCCTCTGCTCGGCAACAGCTGTGCACACATGTCGAGAAGCCAGGGCACTGTGACCCAGGACCCCTAGCCACCTACCCATCTGCTTGCAGACCAGGCCGAAAATGCTGCCATAAATAACCATCCATGGCCTCCCTGAGCTTCCTCTAAAAGGTAGGTGCCCCTAAAAGTTTCCTTGCATAAATTCGCTCTTTAACATTTCAGAGAAATGGAGTGAAGGCCAGGGAGGCATAACCGAGTGGGAGTTTGCTGAGGCAGCTCCCGCCTAACGGGGACAGACGAAGTAATGGCTGCCCTGGGTGGAGGGAGCGACTGCCAGGTGCCCACCCATGCTTGGGGCCTGACACACCCATCCCCTCTGGACACAGAAGTGAGCCTTGAGGGGTCCTTCCCTTCCCCCTGTTGGGTCCTAGTACCACCAAACACTTGAGGAGGTGGGTCTGGCAAAGTCTGGACAGAGCAGCACTTTTGCACATAGATGGTGACCCATGACTTGTACGTCCTGGGAGGGGGTCAGGGCAGTGCCAGAAGAGCGGCACCCACATGGGGCCACCCACATGGGGTGACCAGGACAAAGGTGTCTCCACAAGCCCACGGCAGCCTGTCAGTCAGAGCTGGGCCTTGCTGGGCCCTGAAGCAGCCTGAGGGGGTCTGGAGGGCCAGCCTGTGGTCTGGCTGCACCTCCTTGTCAAGTTTGAAAGGAAGAGAGGGGGCCAAGTCGGCCCTATTAAAGGGAGCCCCTTTGTCTCAGGTGCTCAAGGACTCCAGTTGAGCCGGTCTGCCCTCCTGTCCCCAGTGTGCACTCCCTCCTGCGTGGGGCACGCTCAGGATGTCACAGTGCTCCTGTTGGGAGCCCCCTGTGGCCTCTCCCTGCAGCCTCGGGCCTGCTGTCCTCTCCTCTCCCCACTCCCACTGCCAGTGAGGGAGGTGCAGCCAGGGTGGACGGTGGGCAGGCCACTACGGTCTCCGAGCAGAAGACGGGCTCTCCCCAGGGCTGTGGGGGCTCCAAAGAAGGCCTGAGGCTCCGCCCTGCTGGGAAGGTGGAGGGAGGAGAGCTGGGGAAGCCTCCGAGAGAGAAGGTTCTCGCCGAGCATGGATGTGGGGCCAGACAAGTCAGCAAGTCCTGAAGGCCCACTGCAGCCCAGACAGAGGGTGTGGGGACACGTGCCACCTGCATCTGGATGCTGTTATCAAGACCTCAACTTCAAGAGTAAAAACAAACCCAACTCCAGGGCTAGAGTGGACCTGTGGAGAAGGGGTCATGGCAACCAAGTCTTCAGTTGATGCCTCCGCAACATGTGACAACTCGTGACTCCCACTGGGCCTCAGTTTCCCCATCTGTAAAATGAGAGAGTTGCACCTGATGCTGAGGCTTCTTTCAGATTAAGTTCTGATTCCCTTATGAGTCAGTGTGACATCTGTGCAAGAGCATTCATGGAATGACCTTCCTGACGAGGGGCCAAGGGGCAGGACAGTGGGCATGATGGGAATTGGGGTGAGTTTTGGCCTGGGTGGCCCCTGGGGCATAAGGAACATTGGGCCAGAAGAGGATTAGGACCACAGATGTCCTCCTTGGCCACTGATGATAAGGTAAGAAGACAGGCGCCTAGATCCAAAGGAGAGATTTCAGCACAACAGGAGGAAGCAGAAAGACAAGGGCAGAGTCGGGCCCAAGTCCAGGCCCCTCCACAGCCTCGCTGTGAGACGGGTTCAGCACTCGGCCTCTCTCTTCTGTTCCCAGCTGTGAATATGGACAGGGACTCCTCCCTGGAAGCTCTGCTGGGACAGCCCAGGCACAGAGCACCTGCTGACGGAAGCTGGTTCTCCTTTCTCCGGCCCCCAACTCTGGAATCAGATCTACCTGGGCCCACAAAGCCTTCCCACTACCCCTCAGTCAAGGCCTTCCTGCCCCATGTAGGCCCAGGTACCTGTGCAGCTTCTGGGTGCAGGGAGGGGTGGGCCCTGCCTCTGCACATACCACTGTCCCAGGAAAACGGCTTCACGGGACTGGCAGCATGACATCACACAGCTGCAATTATGGTAATCAACTTACACTGGATCTGCCTGGTTATTTTTAGAGTCTGGATTGAGGTTTAGCAAGACAGGGCAGCCCTGGGTTCCCCTGCTGCTGAGTCCTGCCTTGTCAGGTGGGCTAGGTGGGCGGCTGGATCCTGGCACCCCTCCCTCCTCCAGCCTTCATAGGGTGCCCTGGACAACAGCGTCTCACACACACTGCTCTGGGACATTGAAGCTCAATGTGGCTTTAGGGTCCAAGTCTTTGAGAATGTCCGCAGGGTCCCAGTGAGGTCATGGTGACTCAGCCTCCACAGGAAGACATCGGATGAACCCATGGTCTCCTCAAAAGGGATCTGGGGCTTAGACACTGACAGACATGCTGCTGGATGAAACCGCTTCTCAGTAATACTTGGAGGAGATTTGATAAAGCGAAGTAAACCCAACAAAGAAAGACACCCAAATTAAACATGGGCAAAGGACCTGAATAGACACTTCTCGAAAGAAGATACTAATGGCCAACAAGCATACGAAAAGATGTTCAACATCACTAATCACTAGGAAAATGCAAATCAAAACCACAATGAGATATCACCTTGTTCCCACTAGGATGGCTATAATTTTTGTAAAGACCCAGAAAATAACAAAGGTTGGTGAGGATGTGGTAAAATTGTAAACCTCACACACTGTGATGGGAATATAAAATGGTTCAGCTGCTATGGAAAACAATTTGCCAATTCCTCAAAAAATAAAACATAGAATTACCATATGGCCCAGTAATTCCACTCCTAGCAACATACCTAAGAGAACTGAAAACAAGGACTCCCACAGGTATTTGCACATGAATGTTCATGGCAACATTATTCACAATAGCTGAAAGGTGGAAACAACCCAAATGTCTATCAACAGATGAATGGACAAATAAACATGGTCTATATGCACAACGGAATATTACTCATCCTTAAAAAGAAACGAAGTACTGACATATGCTACAATGTAATGCACCTGGAAAACATTATGCTACGTAAAAGATGCCATACACAAGGTCCAAACTGGACAAATTCATAGAGACAGGACGCAGAGTGGTGGTTACCAGGCGGTTACCAGGCGCTGGGATAGGGGAGGAGGCAGCACTGCCTGATGGATATGGGGTTTCCTTTTGTGAACATGAAGATGTTTTGGAACCACACAGAGGTGACACCTATGCAACACTGTGAATGTACTACATGCCACTGAATTGTTCACATTGAAATGGTTGATTCCGTATTACATAAATTTCACCTCAATAAAAAAAAGTAAATTGTAATTATTTACCATGCCATTCTGCCGCACCCCCAGCTGCTAGCTCTGACACAGGGCCCTGCTGTGCCGCCCTGTAGGGGCAGAGCTGGAAGAGCCCGTGAGCAGGGGTGCAAGTCTGGAGAGGAGACTCCCAGAAGCGCGTGCAGGTGCCCCAGTGTGCACCCCCTCACTTGCCTCACTCTCCTCTGCACCCCAGGCCTCCTTTGCAGAGAGAGGGCCAGGTGACGGGATTCCAGCCCATGGAAATGGGCATAGAGCCCTGGGCCCCTCCAGGCCTGGCTGCTCAGAGCTCCATGCACACAGCCAGGCATGGAGTGGCTGACAGGAAGCGCCATGAGCAGGAGACAAATGGACTGCCTTGGGTCACTGAGATGGTGGGGGTTTCTGTTACCAAGTACAGTCTCGCTTCCCCTTATAGATACAGGTGGGTGGGAGGCTGGGAAGCAAAGAAGATTCGAGTGGGCCTCAATAAAGATTTTTCAAGGCTCTATGGAGTCATGTCTGTGGTCCTGCTGGACAAGTGGCCTGCAATGACCACCTACAGGCTACCCACTGACAAGGCTCAACCCCTCCTGGTGGCTAAGCATGTCCCCACAGCGCTATGTGCATGTTGACGCTGCTTCCACAGGTGAGGAGAGGAAGGCGGCTGTGCAGGGACCTGGCCAGAGCTGCGCATGCCTGAGTGGTGGCTGGGACGGAGCCCTGCTCCCCGACTCCACCCTTTCTCCTCCCTAGAAAGGAGAGAACAGAAAGCAGTGGACACCTCACAGGCAATGATGGGTGAGGAGAAAGCCCATGCCCAACCAGGACCAGCCCCCTGGCTTCTCTCTTTCACTGTTTCTCTAAGTCTTGGCCTCTTTCACTGGCAAGACAAGTTGGAGGAAGAAACTCCATGAACTCTCTCCCTTCACTGAGATGCCTACCGTCACTCTGTGCACCCCCAGCTCACCCTCCACACTCACCCACTCTGAGTCCTGGCATATGGAGCACATCCTCCCAGCATTTTCTAGGCCATTCATTCAATTTTAGGAAATTACATTTTTTTCTTTCTCCCTTTCTGGAAGAGTGAGAATCACTAGAATTTTCTGGCAATCATACAGGCACATGGGGGGCACTGGAACCACTGTGATGACCCTGATCTTGCCAGGGGTTTTGTGACTTATTTTAGCAGCAGAACCCTTTCTCCAATCAGAGTGCAGGTCAGGGCTGGTGCTCTGGTGCAGGGCTGGAAGCCTCACCTCCCCTGCCTTCCCCTCCCATGCCATACTGACCCCTCAGGCACTTCTCTGGAGCCCAGGGCCCTGCAGAACCCAGACATCAGCACCCATGTCTCAGAGGAGCGGAGGCTCAAAACTGTGATGAGGTGCAGCTGCCGGCACCTGAATCTGGGAGGGCGGCTGGGTCCCCCAGGACCTAGGCCGGCAGAGGCACAGGCATCTCCCCTGAGCTGGTCCCAGAACTGGACCCTGCCCTGCAGAGCCCCAGCTCTGCCCCCACTGGGCATCGCTGATGTCACAGAGAGGCTGCACCTGCCGGCCCACCAGGTGGGCACACACCTGTCCAGGTGCACAGGTGACCTTTCTGTATAGTGCCCTGGCTGCTATACTTTGTGGAACCACCCACAAGGCTAAAGCAAACAGCGGTGTTTGCTCAGGGCTGGCCACCTGCTCTCCTTGAGGGCCCACGTGGTGCCTGAACTGCTGCCCTCAGGTCCTATTGGCGTCATCTGCCCCACAACCACTTTCCAGGGGGCATCAGCTCCAATGGTGGAGAAGCCAAGGGAACAGTGCCAGCCTGCTGCCACCTCTTGCCCCACCCTTGCCTTGTCCAGGGTCTCTGAGGATAGCTCAGGGATCCACTGGCTTCATAGGCTCCAGCCTCGGGGGCAGAGAGGGTCCCAGAGGCTCCTGCAATTACCTAGCTGTGAGGCCAGAGCTCAATGGAAGCCCAGGCCTCATCTGACCCTAGAGCTCAGGGAAGGCAGACGTTGGGAGGACCAGGGAGGGAGGGAAGACAGGAGGAGGGTCCAGTCCACTGGGGCTCCCAAGTGTCCTGGAGCCTTGGTCCCTGGAGGGCCCCATCCTCTAAGGTCCTCAGAGATGAGGTGGAGCCCTGCCTCAGGAGTCAAAGCCTCCCCTAAGTCCCCAAATACCACCAGCCCTGGGCTGCTACTCTGGGTGGGGGGAAGGGAAACCCAGGTGGGCTCTGGGAAAACTGACCCTTCTCACCCCTTCAAGGCTCCCCAGAAGCACTGTCCCCAGGCGCCCAGATGGACACTCTGGGCCTGACCTCTCTGAGTTATACTGACTGCCCAGCCTTCTAGGGGCCGAAGCACCCCAAGCCCATAGAGCATGGAAGAGGGCCCTTGTACACCCAGGGGAGGTAAATGAGAGGGTGGGAGAGAAGGGGAGAGAGACGGCCAGGGAGACAGAAGAGCCCCCACTGCCATCATCCCCCTTCAGCCTACACCCACGGACAAGAGGGCCGTTTCCCTGCCTGGCGGCCCACTGCCCTCTCCCACCCTACCCTCAGCCTGCCTCCTGCCATGCACCTGTACCTGAAGTTACACATACACATTTGACATAAGTGATGGCTTAGCGCTTCCTTTACTGTCTGTCCCTCCCTGCAGAGTGACAGCTCTGAGGTCAAAGGGCCCTCTGTTGTCTCCCCAAGCGCATCCGTAGCCCTGGAGAATCTCCCCAGGCTGCAGGTGGTCCCTCCAGGAGTGTTTGTGGGCTGAAAACTATTATGGTTACTGTTACTATTAAGCCACTCACTCAGAAAAACAATTGTAGAAATAAGGAGGGAGAGGAGGACTACAACATGAGGGGCCTAAGCTGAGTGGCCGTCAAGGTTAGGAGCCTGAGCACAACCCCCACACCAGGAAGTGTCCTTCCCCCGACACCCACAGGAAGGGGGAGGGGGTTCCACGGTGGAAATGTAGCTACTTCCACAGGATGGAAGGAAGAGCTTCTGTGGGGGGAGCACTTCTCCAACTTTGCCTTTTTTCCTGGGTGCCCGGTTTCTGGATCCCTGGGGAGGCAAGCCCTGTCCCGGGTAAGGAGACATAGTCGCACCCATGCCGCCTGAAGCCTCACTCCCACCCCCCCCCCCCAGCACAGTAGCTTCTGTCAGGTGCTGGGTCCCCAGGTAGAGGCTGGGTGCAAGGGCCACTCCAGAGCACACATGCCCCTCTCCTGGGGCCAGCTATGACAGGGCCATGCCTGGTGGTGTCCCCACACCCACAGGGCACCCAGATGTCAGCTAAAGCAGCAGTCTCACCCAGAGAAGCTCCTGTTTTAGGTGTCAGAGCACAGCGCCACACTTCACTCTCATACCTAGGCCAGGCTGTCCCCAGGGTCCCTGGAGCCCCAAGCAGGGGAGTCACCGATGGGTCAGTGAGCTCAGGGCCACCTCTCCCTCCCAGGACCCCTCCTCAGCCCCACTCCTGGTCCCCACCACTGCTGGCCCAAAGAAGTGGCTTGTTGAAAGCCAGAGAACCAGGGGTGGGGAGTCACCAAGTCCTCTCCACAGGCTACAGGAGCCACAGTTTCCTCACCTGTGAAACGAGAAAACAAGGCTAACCCCCCCCCACCCCCCCCCAGGGGTTCAGAAGGATACAGTGAGCTAGCAGATAAGCAGTGCTTAGCACAGGACCATAGGCTGTGAGCCCCCAGTGGATTGGCTGCTGCTGGCATCAGCCTTACCCAGTTAGGGAGGAGTCCTCTCTTAGGTCGCAGAAGGGCGGAAGGCCTCAGGGGAGGCCGCAGCTTCCAGGCCCTCCCTTCCCCTTGGCACCCCAGGCTCCATTTTAACAGATACCATAATTTTTAATTAGTTTTCTCCTCCCCCAGCTAAAAGGCCATTAGCTCCCCATTAGGTGAATGCATCCCATTTTCTTCACACCACCAAGGAAACAGTGATTTACTTAGCTGTCCCTAAAGCAATTCTGCAGAATAAAGGCAATTTAGCAACGGGCTCAATAAACTTCCCCATTTGCTCTCTGTTTGCAGGCCCCACCCCTAGGAGCCCACCAGCTGGCCCAGCCCCTCTTTCCTGGTTAGGATGCATCCCAGCATGGGATACAGGCAGCTCCCAGAGGCCAGAGGGGCTTAGTGGGCTGGAGTGGAGGAGAAAGAGGGCAGGGCCCAGGCCAGCCTGGGGCAGAAGGACATGTCTTCCACTCGCCCCTGGCCAAAGAGAGGGGAGGAGCCACAAGAGAAAGGAAGAAGTAGGTGGAGCAGCTTTCCTGGCCAGGGGCTGCTCTGGAACCTGCTGGTCCAGGCAGAAGTGGCCTGCCCAGGCCCCAGTGCAGAGGGGTGGGCCCGGCAGCCAGGAGAGGGGGCCTGTCAAGTCGTGGCAAGTTTTCCCTTCTTCAGTACCCGGGAGTGAAAGGCTCAGGGGGTCCACAGGCAGAGAGGGCAGGTCCTTCCTTGTGGCCAGAGGTGCTGAGCAAAACGGGACCCAAGAAGTCAGGCTCGGAAGACGAGAGACGTGAGGCCTGCTGAGAGCTACAGGAGGCCAGCGAGATGGTGCTGGGTGAGGGGTTGGCTTGGGAAATGCAGGGGGAGCCCCAGAAGCTGGGATTCCAATTCCTCATGCAGGCAACAGGGATGGCTGTACTGTGCTGAGCAGCAAAGCTCTTCTACGAGCAATTTTTAGATGGAGGTTCCCTACCTCTGGTTCCAGGATATCCAGGGCAGATGGGTCTGCCATGAGTGTATGAGGTGGTGAGGGGCAGGTGCCCCTGTGTGCCTTAGCAGCAGGGAGAGAGGCTGAGTTCCCTGGGGGAGAGTGGAGTGTGAGGGGCCACGCTGTGGGAGTGTATGTGTCCACAGGCCTCATGATCACATATCCTTGAGAAAGGGCAGGAGTGTATCTTGGTGATGACTGTGTGTGTGAGCAAGCACAGATGCAAGGGCATGTGTGTGTGAGAGCACAGATGTGAGGGTGTGTGTGCAAGTGTGCACGGATACCAGGGTGTGGGGAAGAACAAGTCCTGTCCTGCTCTGGGAGTCTGTGTTTCAACTGGCACCTTTTTCTGAAGGTGTGTGTGGTCACAAACAATGAGAGTGTTGCACATGTTGGTGGGGGGGGCGGGGCGTGGGGTCTGTTAATGTCCATGGCCTTGCTCTGGGCTTCCCTGGGCCCTCCAGCCCACCCCTGCCAGCCCTGAGGCAGCTGCTTCTCCCTCTGCGCTGTAGTCTAGGCCACTGCCTCTTCATTTGGGTCCCCTCCCTGACCCCGTCCTGCCATCTTCCCTGGCACAGAAGGGAGCTTGCTGTCTTTCCTCAGTGTCTGACCCAGGAAAGGAAAACCTTCATCCTCTGGAGAAGGAGCCCATCCCCCTGGCAACAGGCCCGACCAGTGGAGCGCTGCGTCCACAAGAGGGCGCACCGCGGCCGAACTGGCCCAGTTTGGGTGGGTCGGGGGAGTAGCAGCCCAGCTCACTAGTGGCAGTCTGGAGCTGCTCACTGAGAGCACAGCTCGCTAGCTCCAGGGCTGCTGCTCCTGATAAAGGGCACCTGAAGGCCTCTCCAAAGACCCCAGCTGCTCTCCTTGGGTGCTGTGGGGCCACATCTCCACTCTCAGTGCCACCAATCACGATTTCTTTGTCATCCCAAGATAAGGGTGGGTGGGGCGGGTGCTCACTTTCCCTGGATTGGAGAGCCTGTCTTCCGCTGCCCAACACCTTGGGCCAGGGGGGTGGAAAAGCCACCTGCGTTCCTGCCAAGGGCTACGAGGCCAACCCTTGCAACCTGCCCCCCAGTCCAGCCCCCCACAGCCTCACTGGGCACCCTAGTTAAGTGCAAGGTGGTGGAAGGGCAAGGGAAATCCTCTGCAGGCTGCCCAGTGCCACAGGCTTCCGGCTCACACCTGACCACATGCCCACAACTACAAAGTTGCAACCAGGAGTTACAAGAGATCTTCAGAAGACAGTGTTTGTGTTTACTTCTGTCCTTTAGCCTCCTGCCTGTCTTCCCCCTGCAGCACTGTGACCCCAGAGTCCCAATACTGGAAACAGACTCCCTCCCTCCATTTTTCTCCAGGGCAAGGAAAGAGTTTCTCCCTTGCTCTCCCTATGACGGACTGGGGACCCCATTCTGGCTTCACTATCTGCCCTTTGAGTTGGGGATCCAGTCACACAAACGAAGCCTTGGGCAGGTCTGTGAACCCAAAGCCTGCACAGGACCTGGGGCTAGAGGCAGGGGACCCGGGCTCTTGGGTTCCCAAAGGCCACAGGGAGAGAAAGTCCTTTGTAAGCAAGTGGGGGAGGGTAGCCTGGGCGCCATCCCTCTCAGAGGGAAACCTGGTGCATACATAGTACTGCGGGAGGCGATCAGGGTGGATTTGACGGACCGCGACATGGCCAAGGGGGTCAAAGATTCTACAGGCTTGGGGTTCATCTGTCAGGGTTTGGGGTGAGGGCAGTGACCAGGCTTTGCGAGGCGACATCTAATGCTCCCAGCACCGACGCTGGCGGTACCCCACCTCGAGCTGGTCAAAAGCTCTTGATAGAAGTTGGCCCAGAGCCATCATACGGTCCCAAAGGCCGCACCTTCAGGTGCCCATTCCGGGCAGCGGCGCGCGACTCTAAGCTGTCGGGTGGGACTAGGACAAGGCGGGCCCTCAACCGGCTGCGCCGGGCCAGTCTGAGCGGCCCTCGAGGGCAGGCTCCCCAGAAACCACAGGCTTTTTAGGACTTTTAAAGACTAGGGCGGCAAAAATGTACAGGGAAAAGCAACCTTTTATAAAGAGCAGATGCCCTCCGCACTTGCGGCCGGCCAGGGTATCAGAGCTGGAGGACGAACGCACGGACGTGGAGCGCGAAAAGGAAACCAGGACGGGGCATGTTCTGCAGAAACAGAACTCCCCGCTCAAGTCGCAGGCTTTCTAGGGCTACCTCAGTCGTCCTCTACCTGCGCCGAAACGGCGGCAAGATATGCCCAGTTCGCTCCAAGACGCGGCTGCTGCGTGAGGCGCGACCAGGCTGGGACGAGCAGCTGCGGCTCTGGCCCTCGGCACCGATCCCGGCCGCCCCAGCCCGGCCTGCATCGCGCTCCGGTCCGAGACCCGCCCAGCTCAGACCCGAGGCGCCCTGCCCGCCGCACCACCTCGCTCCCAGCAGAGCCCGGGCGGCCGCCAACTGCGCAGCCCGCTGCCCGCCGCAAACAGAAAGGCGTTTCCGAACGCGTCCACTCCGCTGCTCGGCTCCAACTTCGCCCCGGCTGTTGCGGGCACCGGCGGCCGGCAGGACTTACCTTCGCCGAGCAGCGGCAGCAGCAGCAGCAACCGCAGCCCCGCGGCGCCGGCCGTCGCCTTCGCCATCGCCCGTGCGCGCCGGGGCCGCGGCAAGAGGGACGGTGGCTTGGTCTGGCGGGTCTCGGCGGCTGGGTGCGGCGCTCAGCCTGGCCGCCCCATGCCCGCCCCGGACGCGGCGGACACTGCGGGCGCGGAGCGTCGGGGCGCGGACTCCGGGGCGCTCTCCGCTGCCGTGCGCCTGGCTCTGGTCGCGGGACTGAAGCGCGGCCGGCGCGGACTGCGCCGGAGGAGCGGGCAGGGGCGGGGCGGGGCGGTGAGGGGGACTGGGGGAGGGCCGCGGGGCGGGCCGGGCGGGGCCAGGGTGCGGGCGGGGTGCGGGGTAGAGGCGGGGCTCGGGGTACCGGTCTGGGCGGCGCCGGGTGCGGGTCCGGCGGGGCGCGAGTAGGAGATGCGTGCTGGACTCGGGGTGCGGGCTGGGCGGGGCGCGAGTGGGAGCCAGGTGCGGGACACGGGCTGCGGGCCTGCCACCCGCAGCCCCAAACCGTGCACCCCCGCACGCACAGCCACTCTTTCTCATCCTGTGCACCGGCTCGCGGTCCTTGCGCTTAGCCCTTCCCAGCCGCCCAGAGAAGGCAGGGAAACCACGCCGGGATGCGGAGTCTGGGCCGACTGGCTGGGGGTGAGCCCGAGCGGACATGGAGACTAGGCGGGTGCCCCGCCTCCAGGTTCTTGGCGCGGCGCGGAGCGCATCCTCCGCCATTTCTCAGTGAGGGGAGGCGCGGTGGGAGCGCGGCCTCTCGGGGGACCCGAGGCGGGGAAGCGCCTGGCAAGGGAAAGGAAGCCGGAGCACTTTCTGCGCACTCCTGGGCTGAGCCTGGCGCGTGGCTTATGATGTCGGTGGTCGCGCCGGGGAAGAGGGTAGGAGGGCTACTTTGTGATCCCTCTTTTTAGGACTGGTCCAACCAATGGGAGCAGGAAACTGGCGCCAGGCACGCTTTTCAAAGAGACCTGCCGCTCGTGGCCTAATGGTGTGCTTAAAGGGTGGGTACCCTTCCGCCCTTCCAAACAGAACGCTTAGGACGTGGGGCTGATTGGGTAGGAGGTAATAGCAGGGAGGATCTAGAGCCCAAAAGAATTTAATATTTGCCCAAGGCGATGATGCCCATAAACACATCCAATCCTAAGGAGGAGAAGACTCTGGACCTCTAACTTGGACGGTCCTGGGGTTGGCTCGGAGGTGGCTTCTAGGCCTCTGTGGGAAAAGTCTGCTGTTCACCTATCCTCTAGCTGCCTTTTGAGGGTTGGCCTCCACCCAGGTGCAGAGGAGTGGAAGCCCGTGGGGCCTTGGAGTGGGAGGGTCCAGTGTACCCGGGCCTGGGGTGTCCTCTTCCCGCTGTGCACAGAGCCCCGCCCTCTTGCCGGACTGGGCTCAGGGCTGAATAACAGATTTGCACATCGCTCTGCAGATATGAAGTCAAAGTGAAGTCACCCTCGCCGGCAGGAGGAGGAGCTGCCAAGACAGAGCCTCGCTGGGGGCTCTGCCAGCTGAGATGTCCAGAGCCTGCCTGCTGGCCAGAGGCCAGGCGCAGTGCTCCCAGCTCAGGAGAGCCACCCTGTGGCCACCAGACCTTATGTTGCCTGCCACACCCCCCCAGGGCCTGGGGCCCTCGGATTTATGGGGCTGGAGTTGGCCATGGGGTGCTCCCTTGGGTGCAGGTAGGGCCTGCCTCTGGTGCTAATGACTACGAAGTGTGCTGAGTAGGAAGCGAGAGGCTGAGGGACTCCTTTGTTGCAGACAGGTTCCTGTGGCTGCCACCCAGGAGAATTCAGAAAGAAGAGGGGTAGCTTGACCCACTCTTCCAACGAGCCCTACTCCTGTGCCTCCCAGGGACCGCCCTGGCCAGGCCTAGGCTGACACTGGATGGCTGGATGTCTGGCTAGGCTCTGTGTGACCCATCTGAGGCTGTTCTCTGCCTGGGTCTCCTCAGGCCTTTCCACCCTCTCTCTACCACCACCCTTGGGATCTTGGGTGGACACCTGACACCATGGTGGGGGCATTGCCCTCTTCTTAGAAAAAGCTCTGGGGGGGGCGCCTCACATATGTAACTGGGCACACACATGTGTATGCACACATGCATACACCTGTGTTCACACACATGGACATGGGTACATATACCCCCACCACCACCACGGTGCGTGCCCAGGGTCCTGACCAGAGGGGCATCTCGTGGAGGGGAGAGGTAAAGCCCTGGGCTTGCTGGGCTCAGGACTAAGGGAGGGGAGTGACTCAGCCCTGCCTGGGCCTAGGCATTGGCTCAGGATCCAGAACATCAGAGCAGCAGGAAGGAGCTTCCTCACCAGCAGAGAGGAACCGCATGCAGCCTCCCTGAGGTCCCACAGGGGAGGTCAGCTGAGCTGAGGTAGATCCCAGCTGTGCCAGTCTGTGATTCCCCAGGAAGCCCTTGCCCTTTCTTCTCTTTGTCCCAGGGAGACAGAAGTCTGCAGGAGGGTCCTACTTCTTGTCTTGGCTTCCCTTAGTCATCTCTCTCTGAGCCTCAGTTTCCCCAAGTGTAAACATCGCCCTCTCAGAAGGAGAAATGAGGATAAAAAGAGGGAGTACATGTGAGGGTGGAGCTCAGTGCCAGCACATGGTAAGTGTTCAATAAATCGTAGCCACAGGCGCTGAGAGCTCTCTGGGAACTGGGGGAGGGGGTGCATCGCAATGTGGTCAGTGCCCCCCACCCCTGCCCGTGTGCCCACTTGGAGTATTTGCAGGGCAGCTTTTATCCATACGTAGGTTCCTGGGCCCCACCTCTGTAAAAATCTATATATTTTTTAAAAGTTCCCCCAAGAGGTTCTGATATGGGATTTTGCTTTGCAGTGAGTCAGATCTGAGTTTGAATTTTGTCACTTATAGTCATGTGACATTGCACAAGTCATTTTACCTCTCTGAGCCTCGGTTTTGTCATCTGTAAAATGGGGGCCAAAATAGTATCCCCCGGCCCTCAGGCGACTGCGAGGAATGACTAAAAATGTTTGCAAAGCCCCGCCCCCAGCGCAGGATAAGGTGCTCCGTGGGCTGCTGGCTCACAAGCGATCCTTGCAGCATTCCTTGCTTCTGAGTGCAAGAGGCCTACCTGGAGCCCCTTGGGTCTGGCCCCAAAGCACAGCACAGGCCAGGGAGGGCAAAGGTCCAGCCAGCACGGACGCAGATTCCAACACAGATCCCAGCTGTGCAGCCTTGCCCAGGTGGGGAAGAGCTGCTGCTGGGGGTAGGAGGCAGGGCAGGATGCTCTGCGACTGTGGACCCAGGTGGCTGAAGGGACTCAGGGAGAAGGCAACTGTTAGGAGTGGAAGCTTAGCGTAGGGACAGGAAACCTTGGCCCTGGGGTCCTTGTAGGGAGGGGGAAACAAAGCCAGGAGGGCAGCACAGTCCTGGGGGCACTGGAAGGCCAGTGGCCCGGAATTGCTGACTGAGGCCTCTCAGGCCCCTGCCTGGGACCAGATGTGGTCAGAGTGGGTGTAGGAAGAGGTCTCATTGCCCCCTAGAGGCAGCATGCTGCAGAGGCTGGGGGCATAGACTTTGAAGCTGACCATGTGCCCTGTTACTTAACTGCTTGGTGCCTCAGTTTCCCCTCTGTAATGGGGGTAGTAATAGTACCACTGCACTCTGCTACCCCAGTGGGGTGCTGAGGTGGAGGAGGATCTATTGCTCCCTGCTGGTTTGCCCTCCCCCAGGTGCAGCTACAAGGAAAGCCAATGCCCACCAGCTGGCTCGGGCACCCACTCTGAGGCTCACCCTAATGTCACACATACTCTCCCCATAACATACTCACAGCACGCCAGGCTTGGGCCCACAGGGTGTGGCCCAGGGACACACTTCACCTAACTCTGTGGAGGCCCTGCCTGCCTGCCTCACACCCACAGCTGGCGGCCACCGACAGGGCCTCAGCCTGGCCAGTCAGAGGACCCTCCCTCTGGTCTGACAGGGAGCTGGGCCTGAGCCCAGGACCTTGGAGCACAAGCAACTGGATCCTGCATGTCCTTCAGAGACCCCATGAATATCAGACAAAGCTCACCCCCACCCAGAGGGTCTAATCTTAAATCTTTGCCCCAACTCACCTTTCCAAGCCGCCCCCGCAACAGACTTGTTTTGTCCTCTGAATTTTTCCCTCCTCCAGCTTTCCTTTCCTCTCCTCCCCTTCCTCCCTTCCCTCCCTCCTCCCCTACCTACTTTTCTGGGAGGAATCTCACCTCCATTCCTTTTACCTAGCCTGAGACCCAGGCTAGCTGCATCACTGGGGCTCGATTCTTCATCTGAAACATGGGAATAATAACACAGCTAAACCCAAGTGAAGAGGGACAGGTCATCACAGTCCTGGCTCAGCAGACAATGGGCCTTTTTCTTACTCTTCTTTCAAGATGCTCTCAAGTCCAGGGAGGAGCTGTCTGGGTGTGGGTGGGGGCCAAGTGGTGTGCTGTGAAGGTTGTAGGTGGGCTCTGAGTTGTCTTGGCTGTGTCTCTTGTCTCTGTGATCTCAGCATGTTCCCAGACTCTCAGTGGGAAAGCAGAGTTCCTTCCCCCTGGTGCCCGAGGACAAGATGACAAGCGAGTCCCCACGGCAGTCACTATGAGCTGTCACTGATTCCCATCAGCTGCAGGAGCAGGGCCAAGAGGCCAAAGAGGTCAGTGGACATTGCTGAATTTGCACAGAAAGCCAGTGGCCCCTAAATCCAAGCTGTGTGCTTCCCTCCCCTCTGGCTTCCCACCTGCACAGGTATCAATTCACACCTGTACTACGGTTGGCAGCCAAACTGGGACTGACCTACAGGAGCCAACAGCTGTCTCTTGCTCTTCCACTTGACCTGCAGCCTTCTCAGTGGAAGGAGAGAGAGCCCTGAAACCCCAGAGTCCTCTTTGCCATACAGCACTTATCTGGGTGGGTAATTACACATTCAGGAGTGGTGGGCTGATTAACTCCTGTGCCCACCCAGGCCCCTGAGGGCTTTGCTCACACAAGTCCCCAGCCCAAGGGAACCACTGGCCCGAGGCCAGCTGGAGCCTGGTGGGGCCTCAGACCCAATAGTGCCTGCCTCTCGCATCATCCAGACGCCAAGGAGAAGGCCTGTCCCGGCTCACAAGCCAACCGTGGAGATATCTGGGAGCTTGAATCGGCAAGTCCGCAAATATGGCCTGAATGCTTTTTAGAAAAACCGTCTCCCTAGGCAGTTTCATAATCTGCCTTGTAATGCAGATTTAGACAACTTTTTACGAATGCACTTTTTAAAATAGGTCTTAATGGATCCTTTGCAGTAGTTACAGTCCATTGTGTAAATGCAAACAGAAGGCTTTTTGAAAACATGTATTATTGATCAGAAAGGCAGCAGCAATTAGAAGCCAGTGTGTCATATCATTCAATATGCACTTCCTATACAGCCCTGCCTGGACACACTCATAACTTTCTGACAAATTGGCCTGTCGCTAGGAAGCCCTTTCTTTCCCTTTTGCTTCTGGAAGTGAAGAAGGACCTCCCCACCAGTTATTAGCTAAAGGTGAATGAAAGATTAAGCTTACCTTTACCATCACAAAACCTGTTTACGACTTCTCTGGTTTCAAGACTAAAACGGCAAAACAATCAGAGAAGATGGATGATGCTTCTCGCTTTGGTCTACCGCCCACAATGAAAATAAAATAGGTGACAGGGAGTAGTGTGCTGCGGGAGGGCAGACTCACAAAGCCGGGAGGTCTGAGCTGGAGGCTCAGGGAAGCTGCTTTGTGGGAAGGATGCTGAGGCAAAGGAGAGAAGCAACCCCATGAGGGTCCACAGGGAAGGGTGCCACCCGGCCCCAATGTCCCCAACGTTTTCATTTCCCCTCCCCAGTCATAAAAGCTAAAATGATCAGCTGGACATAAAGCTGAGACTTGTTTTTGCTCAAAAACTCATATGTGAGTCTATATTTCACCCAGTTTGCACGTTGCCCATTCGCCCTTCTTCTTGAAGAGTTAATTTATTTAACAAACATTTACTGAGTGCTTACTAGATTCCAGGCAGCAAAAGTGTATCCCAAAGTGACTCCAGATGGGAAGGGGTGTGGGCCAGGGTGTCTGTCAGGGGTTGGTGCCCTGGGGAGCAGACTTTGGGTAAAGAAGATGGAGCTGTGGGGACAGCGCTGCCCACGCTGGAGATGCTGGGAGGCAGGAAGGTGGCAGGACGGGCCTCGGAGTTCCCCACACTGCCCCAGCAGGGTGGAGGGGCCAGGGGGCAGTTGTTCTTCTCCCCAGAAGGGTGTCACCCCTGCCCCTCTGGAAGCTGCGGCTCTGGTCTCTGAGAGGGTTACAACCTGCAGGATCTGCAGAGCAAATACTCTGGCCTGGATGGTCTGTTGGAGCCAAAAAAACCTGCTGTGTTGTTGGAATGCTGACAAATAGGAAGTCCATTGACTTAATGCCCCATAATGGCTTCCAAAGGCTCCTTGCCCAGGATGGCGTGGGCTGCAGTTCCAGGCACAGCGTGCATCTTGCAGATCCGTCTGAGGCCTGCGGGTGCTGAGGTGGTGTGCTGTGAGATGGAGGGGTCGGGTAGAGGGGCCTGCAACCTGCCTCTGGGCAGGGGCAGAGCATGGAGGTATAGCTGGGGTGGCCTGTGTTTGCTGACAGGCCCAGGAGCACAGCACTTGCTCTGCCACTCCAGCCATGCCCCTGTAGACCTCGCCCAGCTATTTCAGAAGCCCTGGGGGGCTGGTCTCAGGTAGATGACAGGTGCCCTCATTGCTTCCTCTCCAGCACCCCCTGAGGTTGCTACCTGAGCCTAGGACCACCCAGGCCCCACCTTGCTGCAGACCCCTCTCCCAGGCCAGATGGGTCCCCATCCCAGCTTGTTGAGAAGTTGGCTGGCCTGGCCTTCATCCACTAGAACAGTGATATGCAATGAAACGTTCTGCAATGATGGAAACATTCTACTCTGTGCTGTCCAATAGGATGGCCACTAGCCAAGTGTGGCTAGTGAGCACTTGAAATGTAGCTAGTGTGACCGAGGAACTGAATTTTTCATCTTATTGAATTTATAATGATGTAAAATTAGGTAGTCACATGTGAAATTAGATAGTATAAGTATTGGGCAGTGGAGCTCTAAGAAACAGCTTCCCAGCCTCTCCCTGGGGTTCCTGGGGGTGGGGCAGGCTCTCGGCACAAACCTCCCCACTGGAGTGAGAGCAGAGAAACCAGAGCCTGCTGACTCACCCGGCCCTGTGGGCGCCTGTGTGGCCCCAATGGGCTCTCTGATCCAGCAGCTTTTGCTCTGTTTCGTGGTAGTCTGAAGATGCCATAGCCGCAAGGAGAAGGGTGGCATTGGTGAGGTACAGTCTGGGCACCTCCCTTTGCCCTGGGCAATCTTCTGGTCCCCTCCAGGCCCAGCCCCAGCCTAACCACGCCTCCTGAAATCCCTGCCCGCTGCAGGCAGAGCAAGTGCAGCTCAGCGCTGCTAGGCCCTGCTCTCAGGGGCCTCTTTGTAAAGGGGCTGATGAGCTCGTGCATACTAAGATGCAGTGATGAAGGGCTCTCAGGGGACTCTGTGCGGCAGCCTGAGACCCAAGGGCCCTCTCGCTAAGGCTGGGAGCTCAGCACCTGGCCCCTCTCCATAGTCCTCGTCTCTCTGCTTCCAAGCGCCCCCACCAATGGCCCCAGGCTCCCCACACGCTCTCTGGCCACTGACCTCCACTGAGTGTTCCTTCTGCCTAGAAAGCTCTTCCTGCCTCTTCCTAGCCTTTTCTGTTGTTCAACTCCTATTTATCACTCAGAAGTCTCAACTCCAAGGTACCCCTTTTCCCAACCCAGGCTCAAATGCTCCTTGTGGACACTCTGAAGAGGGCCCAGTGTGCCTCCTGGTCCAACTGTGCTGGATTCATCTCTGAGCCCTTTGTGTGGGGACCATGATGATTCAGAGTGCTGGTCAAATGTCCTGCTGTGAGAAACGGCCTCCAGCCAGAGAGGAGCATGGGCAAAGGCACCGGTGGGGGTGGGGCAGTGCGTGCAGGGCCACCTGCTGTTATGGCACCAGTCCTGCTACCCACCCTGGGCACACTCACACCCCCTGGGGCCCCTGCTTCCTTGGGCTGCCTCCCTCAGTGTGAATCAAAGCGATCTATAAAAATCCGTGGAAGAAGCGAGATGACCAGGGGCCTGAGCCGGAAAACAACTCACAGGGAGAGAACAAGGCGCCCAAATAAATCATTCGGGGCCTGACATTTGGAGCATTTGATTTTGAGACCAAACACAGATGCCCTTTAGATAAATACATTTTTGAGAAGTGTTTCACAGGAGAAGTTTATGACTTTAATAGGTTTTTAGTGTCAGACGAGCATCAGGAAGTGTTTTGTTGAGGGACATTCTCTTAAAAGCTCAGAATCCTTCTCCCTCTGGCCCTTTAAACATAAGGATATAAGAATCCTCAACAAGGGGAACTTCTCTTTCTCTAGATTCCCTGGGGATTTGCCCTGTGCTGGGATTGCTCAACTGAGGAATGTTCTGGAAGGTTCTGAAGACCTCATGCTTCAGGCCAGTGGGGGTGGGGATGACAGGGGTTTCTTGGGAAGCTGATTTAGAAACTTAGAAGTGTCCTCTTTGCTGAGAGCTGCTCCCCCTCCCCTCCCCAGCCCCCCTGGGGAGCATCCTGGATAACTGGTGCTCAGGGATGAGAAGGGCTCTGGGTGGAGGATGTGGGTCCCCCTGAGGCCTCCAGGGGTTGGCAATTTTCTGTGGATTGGAAACTTTACAAAGTTCCACACGCTGAAGCCCAGGAGCCTGAAGGAGCTGAGCTCACCCGGGCCCTACGCCAGACAGAGGAGACACAAGAAGGTCAGATGCAATCATGTCTGGAAGCTTCTCCCTTCCGGCTTAGAGACAGGCCCCCACCTGCCCATCCTGGGCTCTACCTCAGGGCCTCCAGGGAGCCCTGGGTCCTGCAGCTACCCTCTGCCCAGCTCGGACCTGGACACCAAGAGGCCACATGTGGGGTTGGTTCCACTACCCCTGGGTGTACTGCTCTGCTCTTAGCCCCTGCCCTGTCCCCCAGGACTGGGGCTGCACTGTGAGGGGGTGAGTGACCTCTTCAAATTGCAACCCAACCTCGAATGAGGCCACCACCAAAGAGTACACCTCAGATCACCAGTGCTGTGTCTCTGGACCACATGGGAGAGGTGGTCACCTGGCCAAGCTGGGCTGACTTCAGGCTTGTCTTCCCAGCATAGTGGGTGTAGGTGGGCTGAGGGCACACAGAGCCCAGGCAGGAGGAAGAGAACCCACCACAGCTCGCAGAAAACACAGAAATGGAATTGAGAGGAAGCCTATGTGGGCTTCCAGGTGGTGTGGGCCCCAAGGGCACAGATGAGCCGCCTCCTAGCACAGCTGTGCGATGAGCGCTGAGGGTGGTAGGGAACGGCAGGAAAAGGACGCTGGTGTCTGTGCTGTTCTCCAGACAGGACCCCTCCCAAGGGCAGCAGAAATGTTCTAATCAATCAACACACCAAGACGCCATGTTGATTGCAGGGAGGGGCCTCGTGGTTTGTTCTGGTGACTTCTGTGGACACCCGGAGCCACGTTTTCAACAGTTCCAGCTGTTCTAACAGAGAAACTCAGCCTTGGTTTTTCTGTTTCTGTGTATTTTCTGCCCTCCCATCCTGCCTCTCCATCTCCCACCCCCTAGCCTGGCCCTTAGGGGCCTGTCTCAGACCTTCACCTTACCCCAGCCCCATCTCGTGAAGATCTCTGCATCTTCCTGGATGGGAGGGTGTGTAAAGGGGATCAGGTGTGGTCAATGTTCCCGGTCGTTTGTCCTGGGCTGTCTCTTGAGGTGGACTAATAAGGAGGTGGATGCTGAGAGGCCAGGATGGAGCAGAGACCTGGGTTCCCCCCCTCCCCGGGCCCTTAACTCACCTCCTCAGCCCCTGGGACTTGCCACACTCTCTTCAGAGTCCAGGAGTCCACCTGATGGATAGATGAGAACAATTTGGACAAAGCACCCACAATCTTCTAAAGCTTCATTCCTGCCTCATAATTTATTTCCTTGTAACATCTAGACACATGGATGTGGCTGATTTCTTAGTACCATTCCCATCAACCTCTTTTGTTGTTTCACAATGGTGTCTTGGATTCAGCTGCCCACAAATTGAAAGCAGCCCATAAACTACGTATCACCTTTGGGGGCTCTGGTGACCTTGCCTCTGTGTAGGGCAGGAGGGAATGACCTCTGTTTTATTTCTGAGGCTGATACCCAGGTTGTGGGGTGGGGGTGGGGGGAGACTGTTGACTGGTTATCCATTTGCATCTGTAGTTTATCAGCATTCTCCAAATCCTAAAGATTTGGGGTTTAATTATGCATGTCTAACTCCTGGAAGAAAGGCTGAGTGAGGTTGCTCTGGGAGGCAAAACTTTGGGGCCTGAATCATCTCTCCTAGAAAAAGAGGCAGGCCCTGGGCAGGTGTGAGTGATAACAGCTTATGACTACCTAGAACCTACCTGTGGGTGGCCCTGGATGCCACAAGCCTCTAACTCATTCAGGATCACAGCACCTGCCCAGGTGGTAGCAGCGTCCCATTTTGCAGGTGAAGTCACTGTGGTGCAAGCCCAGGTTTTCTTTCTCTGGAGCCCTCATTGCACACTGCTCCTGGTTCTCATTCTAGGGGAGGGCTAGTCAAACACAAGGTGGGCCCACCCCCTAGATTCTTACTCCAGGTGTGGAGTGGAGCGAGAGACCGTGCTCGGCACCAGTTCCCTGGGGGTGCACTGTGGGATCCACTGCTCCAGAGCACAGCGGGATGGGAGAGAGGCGGGTGAGAGTCACAGGGTGGAAGGTGCCCACTCACTTCACCCGCTGGCCAGCATGCCTTGTCTCCCAGAGCCTCTCCTTCTCCTCATTCCCAGCCTCCATTTGGCCCTGACTTACCCCACAGTCCTGGTTTGGTTGGGAGACCACTCAGATATGCCTTCCGTGCTCCTCCACGGGCCCCTCCTGCATTTGCAGACAGCTCTGTCTCCTCCTAACACCCATTTCTTCAGCTAGGCCCCTCGTGAGAGGCTCAGACCCCTTGGAGTCCACTCGGGGGATCGAGCACCCTCACTGTACAGGCAAACAGGATGGGCATTTCGTGGTCCAGCTGAGATCAACCCGTGATCTGTGACCTGACCTTCATATTGTACTGAGCTTCAGGGAATCCATAGCAAACACTCTGTCTACAGAGCAAATGGCTACTGCCATCATCCTGATGACCATTTGCTCAGCTCTAGGGGTCCTGGTCTCTGACAAGCCACAGTCACTTGATAAATGCTGATTCAGGACCTATATGTGTGTGTAAGGCCAGCAGGGGCCTGGAAAGCCAAGGGAAAAGGGGAGAACAGGGGAAGCCCAGGGGACCCTCTACCCTTAGTTGGTTCCCCTGGGCCCCTCCAGACAGCACACACAGGTGGCAGTGGTGGCAGTGGGGGTATTGACTCTGGCTGGCCTGTGTATTGTTATTTCCAAAGACTGAGGCTTTGGAGCAAAAAAATTTTCATTCTTTAATGAAAACCTTGCAGCCAGAGGAAGCCCCCCACGAAATGACTGATACTCCACGAGATATGCACTGCTCAGAAATGTCTCCTAGTCAATGAAGAAGAGATCACAGTCAGTGGAATAAAAATTAATTTGGCCACTATAGGAATTAATATAAAAACATCAGATGCAGGACTTATAAGGGATGCCACCTCCAGCTAACCCTCCCTGGGTTAAATACCTGGGGGACGATGATTTATATTCTGGGCTGCAGGGCTCTGCTGGCATAATCGATAGGGATGAGAAATGGGGCAGCCTGGCTGTGCCTGCCCACGGTGCTGGGGAGGGGGCCCAAGGGGAGCACACAGCTGCTCTGGAGGCTGCTGGGAGCAGGAGGCGCCTCTGAGCCCACCCACCCTCCTTTCTTCCCCTTTCTCTCCCTCTCTGGTGAGCTCCAGGCCAGTGGCTGACAGGTTTCCAGAGGCCTGGGCCATGACACCCTCTCACTAGGCCTCACCCACTGCCCCCACCGCTCCAGGGGCTGCAGAAGGTGGCCAGGAGAGAAGAGGACAGGGTGGACTGGGCCAGGCCTTACCTGAGATGTGAGACCCCCACGCCCACTCCAGGAGCTGGGCTCATGTGACCCTCCTGACAGTAATCAATCACATACTCATCTTCACCCTGTGAGAATTACTGGTCCACACTCTGGGTTTAGGTGGAACTTGCCTAAGCAGCTATTCATTCCCACCATCCCTCACCTAGACCTGCTGCTAGATCCTTCAAGAGGATGTAAGTCCAAGCCCTTGCTGGCCAGTCCCTAGGGGCCATCTCTGCACATCCCTGCAAGGAACTTCAAGCTGAGGCCCGTGCATGGAGGCAGATGGCCCTCCACACTGCTGCGAGTCTGGCCTTCCTGCTGTGCCAGGTGAGCCATGAGGTACCCTCACTCCTCTGTGATGAGGGCCCTGCTTGATCAATTCTGCTCCGTGTGCACACACTGCACCTGGGCGAGGGTGGACAGCGGGGTGAGCAAGGTGGTGTCAAGACCAGCCAGGCTCCAGCTTCCTGTGGAAGTGTCTGCCCCCAGCTGGCTCGCTGCTTCCCTCCCTTCTCGGACCTGCCCTTGGTGGGCAGAGGAATACATCATCATCTGTCCCTTGATACAGAGGCCCTGGAGGAGACCAATATGAGGAGGACAGAGTGTTTATCCTCCAGCCCTTCCCTGCCAAGCCCCCACCTCCCCTTGGGGGTCCCTCTCCCTCAGCCACGCTCTCTACTGGGTCTGCATTCCGGCAGCCGTCAGATGATAGTAGCTCCCTGCTGTGCCAGCCTCTCACCGTGTCCTACTCAGCCCTCTGCTCTTCCATTCAACATAGTCATTGCCCCATCGGATATGCCCTCTGCCTCCGCTGGACTCTACCCATACAGCCCCCATGAGCTGCTCTCCCAGGCTGCTCAGGGCAGGGCACACAAAGGAGGCATCAGTAGGCCCCCTGGGAAGGGCCAAGTTCTTGAGTCATCAGGAACAGGGAACCAACCCTCCCCGAGAGCTTCCTCACTACTGACCCTGCAGGATTTTTCCTTGGGGGCTGTATGGGCAGAGTCCAGCGGAGGCAGAGGGCATATCCAATGGGGCAATGACTATGTTGAATGGAAGAGCAGAGGGCTGAGTAGGACACGGTGAGAGGCTGGCACAGCAGGGAGCTGCTATCATCCGACGGCTGCCGGAATGCAGACCCAGTAGAGAGCGTGGCTGAGGGAGAGGGACCCCCAAGGGGAGGTGGGGGCTTGGCAGGGAAGGGCTGGAGGATAAACACTCTGTCCTCCTCATATTGGTCTCCTCCAGGGCCTCCGTATCAAGGGACAGATGATGATGTATTCCTCTGCCCGCCAAGGGCAGGTCCGACAAGCCTCCATGCCTTACTTGGCCTAAAGCCAGGCATAAGTGACCCTGAACAAGCTCAGGGATAGAAAGGCCCTGAGGGACCACCAAACACAAGCCCCATCGTACAGATGGAGAAACTGAGCCCCTAGGGAGCCTGGTCAAGGCTACAGAGGAAAGCAGGCCTCCTGGCCCTAGGGCAGTGCCTTCTGCCCTCTGCCTGCTGGAACTGGCTGCAGGGTTGCCCGTGGTGCTGGTCTGGGCTACCATAGAGTCATACTGCATCTTACTAAGGAGATAAACATAAACCCGAATATTATTGTTTGCACTGTTATGGGTTGAATTGGGTCCCCCCAAATCTGTATGTTGGAGTCCTAACTCTCAGTACCTCAGAATGTGACCTTATTTGGAGATAGGATCTTTACAGATGTAATCCAGTTAAAATGAGGTCATTAGGGTGGACCCTAATCCTATATGACTGGCATCCTTATAAAAAGGGAAATTTGACACAGAGACGTGCTGAGGAAGATGATGCGAAGAGACAGAAGTCGAGGAGAGAGGCCTGGAACAGAACCTTCCCTCACGGCCCTCAGAAGGAACCAACCCCAGTGCTGGACCTCCAGCTTCCAGAACTATGAGAGTGAATTTGTGTTGTTTAAGCCACACAGTCTGTGGTGCTTTGTTGTGGCAGCTCCAGGAAACTAACATACACCATAAGGAGATTCACGCTAATGGACTTAGAGCACTATGGGCACTAAAAATATTCTTTGGGGGGTTGGTGTTTCAGATATTTTTTGTGCTTTTGACTTTTTCATTTGTTTTTATGGACCCACAAATCAGAATGTCTTTATCAACAATCAGAGGTTTAGAAGAAGATGCTGATGGGGAGGCAGCCTGGTGCATTATGGGGCGGTGGCCCTGACAGGAGGCTAGTTCCGCGGATGCAGGGGTAGAGGTCAGAGAGTTGCAGGACATGTGGGCTGTTGGTGGCATAGCGTGGATAAGGGAACTGTAGTCCACATCTCCCACTGTCTTGGTGATGTTTTCTGTCACACATGGCAGTGCCATTGATCAGGAAGCCCATGATCATCCAACTAGGGCACCTCCATCCAGCGAGAGAGATGGCGGCAGTGGGCTTCTGAGTGCTTGCTTGTCCTTTCACATAGTAACAGGTCAGCGTTACTTTAATAATTAAAAAGAGGGCATTACAGGTGTAGGCGCAATCATACGATATGTATTTTAAATAAAATCATAGACACTCGTTTGCTGAAACTTACTTCAGAGAATTTCCACATTGACCCACCCTGCCCAGTGCCAGCTTTTGCTCTCACAGCAGTCCCCCCGTGCTGCTTTTCAGTGGAGGCTTAAAAAAAGCAATTTCTCTACAGGCCAGAACTCAGCTTGCTGCAAGTTTACAGGGAGGATTCAGAGACCTCACAACCTTTAGGAAAATGACCAGATATCTAATTCTGAAGGCTAATACAGAATTAGATAAACAGAAAACCCCAGGCAGAGATTCCAGGCATGGGCTCTTCCTGTCCCGTGCATGGCAGACCCTGTTGAATGTGGCTCTCAGCCCTTCCCACGGACCCAGGTGAGCTGCTATCCACCAGTGGAGTTCCCTCAGGACAGGGAGCCCTGTCCCCACCAGGGTCCTCAGTCAGTCATCCTCAGAGCAAGTACTGCATCCCGGGGACAGGACATTCCAGGGGAGGCCGAGGGATAACCTAGGACGCTGTTCTCATAATCTATTGCTGAATAGCAACTATTCCCAAACTGAGGATCTGAAAACAACACTGTCATTTCCTTTGCTCATGAGCCTGCAATCCGGACAGCACTCAGCTGGGGTGGCTTGTCTCTGCGCCACTCCACTTAGCTTAGGGTGGCTTGCAGGCTGGGCTGGAATCGCCCGAGGGCTCCCTCATGTGCCTGGGGCTGCTGTTGGCTGTCAGTCCAGAACTTTGACCTCCGCTGGCACTGTCTGCCGGGACACAGACACCCTGCCCTGTAGGATATGGGCTTCCTTACAAGATGGTGGTCAAAGTCGTGTCACCTTCTTTGACCTAGCCTCAGAAGTCACCCTGTATCCCTCTGCTACGTTCTATTCATCATGGTGGTCACAGACACCTGCCCAATTTCAAGGAGGGGGGAAATAGAATCTATCTCTTAATGGAGGCTGGCAAGATTCTAGAAGAGCATGGAGGCAGAAATATTGCTGTGGTCATTTTTGGAAATGCAATCTGCCACACCATGGACCAGAGGTCACACCAGGGAGTCTGGGTCAAGGGGGCAGGTCCCAAATATGATTCACCACCAGGAGTTAGGGACACAGTCCAAGAATGCCTCCCCACTGCTGCTGAAGTGAGGCTGAGTCAAGACTCCATGGGGTGTGCCTGCGTTCCCTTCTCACCTGGTGGGCCCACTGGCACAAAGGGAGACCAGCCGTGATCCTCTCTCAAGGCTCCTCAGCTCTGACCTCTGATGCCAGGCTCTCCAATCTATGAAATGAAGCATCAGTGGAATCTCCTTCAAGAAATGACCCACTCAAAGAGAGGATTTGTCCTGCCTTGGGCGTTTTGTAAATCTTGTTGCTCCACTTGGCAAGCTGTGGTTCTATTAGTAACAGCACGGCCAGCTTGAGGTGATGTTGCCAGGGCAGACGCTCTGATCAAGGGCATGTGGAGAGGGATATGTGACCTGTGATCAGGCTGTCTTCTCCCTAGGATGAGCCCCTGGAGCCCACCTGCCTCAGAAGGGACTCGGTGATCAGCCCCTCCCAGCCAACACATTTGATTGGGGTCGGCTGGGGCCTGCGCACTCATCCAGCTTGCACTTCTATCCCTGTGACACGTGTGCGAGGATGGATCTCTCTGAGCTGGGCTCTCCTGGGCCCCAACACGAGGGAGGAGCTGGCAGGGGTGCAGGACAGTTGTTCACCACTCGAAGACCCAGTCTGCACCCTGCTCCTCCACTGTCTGGCATGGGACAATGTTCATGGGCCCACTTGAGGCCGCCTTCCACACCTGTCACCCAGGTGATGCCCACCTTGAGGCAATTGGCACAGGCCCAGGAGTGCTGGGTGCCAGGGGCACAGGGACGCCTCTTCTCCATTTCTTGCTCTCCCCATGAGGGCTAGCACAGTGCTGGGCACACGCAGCCTCCTTCGTCAGGCCTCTTTGGCCTCCTGGTCATTCTCAGAGTGTGGACTGACCTGTGGCCACAAATTAGGGCCGGCCAGGACTTGGGGAGGACCTGGCACCTCAGGGTCTATGGGATGGGGTGGAGCAGGCTATGGCCACAGTGCTAGTGTGGACACTGTGAAGACCCAAAGGGGACGGAGAGGGTAGGGGCTGCTTTCCTATGTCTGGTTGGAGTTCCCTCCGAATGTCTGGATTCTGGATCAGAACCACTGGAGTCGAGACTTGGAAGGGACTTCAGCAATCTTCCAAGTCTATAAAAGAAAAGAGAGGACTCAATCGCTCACTCACCTGATAAGCACCTTCTGAACCCACTGTGTGTGGAGTTTTTCAGAATGTGGGGCTCCTGGACTCCTTGGAGCATCTCCCACCCCTGATCTGGCCCCCACATTCTCCTCCCATGTCAGCCTGTCACGAATCCCTGTGTCCCCTCACAGAGGATCTGCCCATTTACTGAGCCCTTCCTCAGCTGCACCTCATGGGCACCCGGCTTCTGGAACTCAGTGGCAAACCTCATGTCCTCAGCTGAAAAATGGGTTAAAAGTGGTGCCCACCTCAGGCGGATGGTGCAGCAAACCTGCAGAGCATCTGTCTCTGTCCTCTCCAAACACACCACACCCCAGATTGTATGTGCTCCTACTCACCGGGCAGAACCTGAACTCTGGATGGCCCAGCTGTCTGCCTCCCCCTGGCCTGCACCAGGCTGGAGGAGAAGCAGCAGGCTGCCTATTCTCAGGACACGCCTAGTCTCAGCCAGCCCTGGTCCCTCACTCCCCAGTGGTGACTGTGCCATCCCAGCTCCTTCTTCTCCTCCCTGTACCTCCTTTATGAAGGAACCGCTTGGCCTTTCCTGCTGATTATCCGTCCACTGGCATCTGCACCCTGTACTCAGCCAAGGCTCCTAAAACCGTCACGTCCACCTTGCACATCCTCTCACTGCAGCTTGAGACGCCCCTCTTGTGCCTGCTGGATTGTTCCCTTCAGAATACAAACACACTGTAATGCTCATCTTAAAACCCAGACTCCAAGATCTCATGCCTCCCTCTTATTTCTCGGCTCCCTTGACATAAAAATGCCTTGACAACATTATGTCTAACTGCCTCCTCCCCTGGTCCCTGTGCCCCCTGAGGATCCCCACAGCTCCCCTGACTTCAGCCCCATCTAAGCCCGAAGGCCTCCACTCCTTGGGCCTGCGGTGACCCTTTGCCGTTGGCACTCACGTCTACAGCGCGTGGCAGCAAATATCTACCTACCTGTTCCCGGAGCCTCCCCTCACTGGGCTTCCTGCAAAACACCCCCAGCTCTCCTCTTCCTCATCTGTGTGCCTCCTCATCTCCATTTCTAAACATGGAAGTGTCCCCAGAGGATCCCCATCCTGGGCCCTCCACTTACCCCACACTCACCACTCAGCGACCTCCGCCTGCCCCAGCTGCTCTCTCAGCCTCTCCTCCCACCTGGAGTCCACTTATGGAGCTGCCTGCCCTCCATGGCCTCTCCACACAGCCCACCAGCAGGCATCTCAAGTTTAATGCATCGGAAACAAACTCTTGATTTCCATTCTTCCTTCCCCTAAAATCTTGCTTGTCTCAGTTTTTCCCAACTTAGTAAAAGGCACCATGGCCACCCAGTTTCTCAGGACAAAAACCAGAGAGTTCCCCACGACCCCTTTCTTTCTTTCACACCCTAGGTCTGGTCCCACAGCATGTTCTGCTGGTTCTCTCTTCAGAATATATTCAGAATCTCACCCACCCCCTTGGCCATGGCCACCTTGGTCCAAGCTGCCGTCCTTTCTAGGCCATTGCAGTGGCTGCTTTTGGGGCTCCTGCCTTTGCACTCACCGGCTTCTACTCTGTTCTCCCTGCAGCCCCAGAGTGAGCTGGAAAATAAAGAGGGCCCCAGCACATGGAGGGGGCAGCCGAGGCCCTAATCCTGCCGTCCTAACTCAGCAGGAGGCTCCAGTTTGTGGACCCTGAGGGTGCAGCCTGCGGGATGAGTGGTCAGGAGCCCACTCTGAGGGGCAGGTGTCTCCCCACTCTGGCTCACCCCACCTCCCTGGCCTCACCTCCTCCTCCGCACTCCACTTGGGCCCCTCGGGCCTGCCCTTCCTTGGACACAGCAAGCCTGTTTGCCCTCGGGCCTTTGCACTGGCTGTCCTCTCTTTCTGGGAGGTGCTAGTCCCAGAAGGCCTGGCCCCTGCCTCTGTTTGCCCGGGTGTCTGCTCAGATGCTGCTCCTCAGCAGGTCTGCTCCGGTCACGCTGTAAAGCAGTGCTCCCACGGTATCCCTTCCCCACTTTGCTTTCCTTGGAGACTTGTTCTATTGCATAATTGTATTTGCACGTTTATTTACACGTGTATGTGGTCTCACACTATAACGTAAGCTTCTGAGGGCAGGGATTTTGCCCTTCTGGGTCTCTAGTGCCTAGAACAAAGCTTGGAACCAAGTAGTTGCTCAACAAATATTTGTTGATTAAATGAAGAAATGAGATGACGATGCACCCACATTAGGGCACATGGCTTTCCTTGGTCTCCCCAACTGCTATGCACTATCCGCTGTGTGTATCTGACACAGTTTAATTAACCACCTCTACTTGAGGACATTGTTTCTATTCTTTTTCTGCTAAACAAAGTTGCATTGCACATCTTTGTACACCTATCTGTGCGTTCATGGGTGAATATAGTGAAAAATCAGTAATTCAGGCTCTGGACTTGCTGGGTCAAGGAACATGTGCTTTTAAAGCCTTGGTAGATGGTGCCAAACTGTCCCCCAAGAGTATTTTTAACAAATTATGACTTCTAAAATATTTGCAAACACAAATTCAAAAGAATGAAATTAGCCCCACTCCCTTATAGAGCCCTCGAGACTGGCATCAGGCTCTGGGACCGAGTCTCATTTCACAGGGGTGAGGCTGATCTCAGAGAGGGTGTGGGGCTCTGATTTCTCGGCGACTGTGGCTGTGGTCACCAGTATGGCCCCAACCATTCTCAATCTTGCAGAAATTGACCTTCAGTGCCTGTCACTGGATCACTTTGTAACACAGGAAGATAAAATTGCAGTCACTGCTGGTGGACAGTCATGTTCATGTTGCGTTGTAAAGAACTTCCTGAAGTTCAGCAGCACCAGCCCGGCAAGCATTTATTCAGCAGCTGATGTGTGCTGTGACAATGCTGTTGTAGGGGGTAAGGATACAGTTTGCAACAACACGGAAAAGCCCTGCCCACAAAGAGCTTGCGTTCCACTTGGGGAGACAGACAACGAACAGAACACACAAGCAAATTGTATAGCATGTTAGGTGGGAAGAAATGCTATGAGAAAAACAGCAGGAACTGTGTGGTAGCCAGCTTCAGAAGTGGCTTCAGGTGGTGACACCTCCAGGTGTTCATGCTCTTATGCAATCTCTTCCCTTTGAGTGTGGGCTGGACCTAGGACTTAATTTTCATGAACAGAAAAGGCAAAATTGATGGGATGTCACTTCCAAGATTAGGTTACACATAACTGTGAGTCTGTGTTACTGGCATTCTGATCTTCTGTTTCTTTCACTTCCGTGTTCTGAGTGCAGCTATGGTGGGCCCACATGCAAGGGACCAAGGGCAGGCAGAGGGGAGCCGATTCCTGCCCACAGTCTCATGTGGGAGCCCAAAGTGGATCCAGCCCTGAGATGACCATAGCCCAGCTGACACCTTGACCAAATCCTCTGAGAGACCCAGGGTCAGAGCAACAGCTAACTCATGCCCAGATTCCTATCCCACAGAAACTGTGAGATAAAAAATGTACACAAGCTGTTGTCTTAAGCCACCAAGTTTCGGGCTGACTTGTTACTCAGCAATAGCTAACTAACACAAAGGGAAATAGAGAATGCCAGGGTAGTGGGTGTAGGTTAAAATAGGGTGGCAGGAAAGGAGTTATTTGAGAAAAGACTTGGGGCCAGCCCCGTGGCTGAGTTCATGCTCCGCTTTGGTGGCCCAGGGTTTCACTGGTTCAGATCCTGGATGTGGACATGGATCTGCTCATCAAGCCATGTTGAGGCAGTGTCCCCCATGCCACAACCATAAGGACCCACAACTAAAATACTATATAACTATATACTGGGGGATTTGGGGAGAAAAAGCAGAAAAAAAAAGAAGATTGGCAACAGTTGTTAGCTCAGGTGCCAATCTTTAAAGAGAAAAGACTTGAAGAAGGGAGAGAGCCAGCCGTTGGAGCCCAGGGGCAGAGCTGGATCTGGAGACATGAGTTTGTGGGAACTCAAGAGAGAAGGGTGGTGGCTGGGATAGAGCAAAGGGGCCAGAGGCAGGGGGCAGGGCAGGGAGGGGCATTTGGGCTTCGACTCTGAACTGGGAAGGGGGCCTTTAAGACTTTGAGCAGAGGCACATTTTGTTGGGGTCCAGGTAGGTGGTAAGAGTGTTTGGGAAGGTGGGGGGTCTCAGGGAGATGACAGAGGTGTAAGGTCCTGGGTTTGCTTTAAAGGTGAGCACAGGACTACATGTGGCATGTGAGGGAAGAGAGCTGTCCTTGCACCCAAGAGAAGACAGTGACAGGCAGGTCTGGGGAGGCCTGGAAGTGGGGGTTCAAGCCTAGATGCCTGTCCTGAGCTTGAGGTGGAAGGCTGAGGAGGCGGTTGGGCCAGGCAGCGTGTGGAGTCCTTAGGGCCATTAGACAGGAGTGAGTGTGGAGAGAGGCGAGGAGAGGACGGAGGGGCAGAGGGGCCCAGGGCAGGGAGCCTGGAATGCAGATGAGGACAGTGTGGAGGGGCAGGGAAGGACGGAGGGTCTGAGTCACCACTGACAGGCTGACTCCGGCTTAGCAGCTTGAGGGGCAGTGGCATGAGGGTGTCACGAAGCCTTTGCAGAGGACTCCAGAGAGTGTGGAAGGGGCGAGCCAGACACAATTTGAACCAGATTTACTGTCAAGAGGAGCAAAGAAATAGGGCAGCAGCTGAAGGGCAAAGTGAGTCCAACAGAGGGGTGTCTTAAGGATGGGGAACAAACAGTATCTTCAGACCTGACAGGACCATCTGCTGGAAAGGGAAACACCAGGACGATACAGGAGCCAGGAAGGGTGGCTAGAACTGTCCCCGGTGAGGGAGGGGGACATGCTTGGAGCTGGCTGGGAAATTGGAGTGTCTGGTCCTCAGGAAGTTCCAGTGACACAGGTGCCCCTGCAGCATGCACCGGTCCCCTGACATCCCGCCACACTGGCGGACAAGTGACCCTTGGGGTGACCGAGAGAGCTGGAGCTGAGCTGGGAGACTGCACTCGGAATTTCCTGACCTGGACGAGCTTCAGCCTTTAATCTCATGTTGCATCTACAGCCTCGCTTCATGTGGTTTGTGAGAAGCTGAAAAAAATAAGGGCTAATAAGCTTTACAAAGGGGAGGAGAGGCCAACCCGAGACACCCTTGACTGACCCTCTGAGGTGCTGGGGGCAGGACAGAGCCTCAGGGGGCACAGCGGCCAGTCACTGCCCAGGGTGCAGCCAGCGGCCAGACATCCTGGACTGAGAGACCAGGCTCAGGTCCAGGCTCCAGCTGTGGTTTCAGGCAAGGGACAGCCTTCCCAAGCCTCGGTTTCTTAATCTGGAAAATGGAGCAGGAAAGAGCACAACCTCACAGGCTGTGTGAGGGGAGCGCGAGGGCGGCCCGGCCCACAGCAGGGCAGTGACTTTGTGTAGATGAGGAACTGGTGGTTCCACCAGGAGTTGGTGGCACCAAGGTGGCACTAAGAGACAGGAGAGTAGCTTGAGCAGTCAAAGTACTGTTCTGCGGGGAGGCCAAAATCATTACCAAAGAAAGCATAAATTTGCTACTGAATTGAGGACAACCCCTTGATTGATGCAGCGTCTGTTCCCTTCCTCTTCATCTGGGCCCAGGAGGATTTGCTGCCTCTCAATAGCCAAGAACGCAGGTAGTAAGAGCAGGACCCCAGGGCTGATGTCTCAGCAAACTGAATTTTCCTTCTCTTCTGGCCTCTTGGGAGAGATATTATTTCTTCCATTGATGCAAATGTGTTCAAAGTGCACTTCCCACAAACTCAGAAATAACAAACCGCGTTTTCTCTGAGGCCGGGGACTCTGGCTGTGGCCCTCCTGCCACAGGTGGCCCGTGGCTGGCCACAGCGCCATCACCCAGCGTGGGTTCAGAGCCCAGGCGCTGTGATGGGTGTGCCAGGGGCCTGCCAAATGTGTCCAGGAGAGCAACCCCAGGAAATAGCTGATCCGCCTCCTTCGCTTTACTGATGAGGAACTGGGGCACAGAGAAGGCATGAAGTTGCTCGGGGCATGTAGGGGAGGCCTGGGCACGCAGCCTGCTTCTCCTCCTCCACCATCTGCGTCAGCCCAGGCTCGTTTCTGGGAGGCGGCGAGGAGTTTTCAGCCAGGCGTTGGTATTCAGCCAGGAGTTTGGGGTTCAGCCAGGAGTTGGTACTTGTTAGAGGAGATGAAAAAGGTGAAGCTGTTATCAAGAGAGAGTATCTGGAGTCTGAGTTCACTGCGGGGTCTCAGGAACTAGATACCATCAGCCCGGCCTGCCCAGCGGAGGTGAGGGAGGTTGCGGCTGTCACACATGGGAGCTGCCTAATCCTCGGCAGGCCCGCCCAGTGCTCCCCCCCCCCGGAGCCCGGAAGATGGAAAGCAAGTTAACAGTCCGGGAGGAAATGAGCAGAGGTGCCTTGGTGCCAAGGCCTGGTCCAGCAACCTGATCGCTTCCCGCTCCCTCCACCGGCCCGGAGCTGGAGGCAGAGATCCTTTCTGGCAGAGAGTTTGGAAGTTGAATCTGAGCGCTTTGGGCTTTGGAAGTCCTGGATCTTGGTCTGCATGGCTCTCAGCTTTGCTAAGTCCCCAAGGAATGGGAGCTCCCAGCTGCCCCCCACAGCTGGACGTTCCCCTCCTGTTTCACAATAGGCGGGCCTCTATTTAGATGGACCCCAAGAACAGGCGAGGGATAGAAACATTGTAATGTTCCCACTGCTGAGAAAACATTTGGTAAACTCTCCCACCCACTCCCAATTCACTAAAACATGGTCACAGAGATTTTTCTTTAATGGGAGAAAGAAAATAGTGGCAGGCTCTGCGAGGTCATTCCCAACCTTCTTTCCCTTGCGATCTGCAATATTGAGGCTGAAAATCTAACTCTATTCTCAGCCTGTCTGGAACTAAGTGTGGTCAAGTGACACAGTTCCAGTAAATGAGAAATAATTGGCAATCAGCTGGGGGATTCTGGGAAGGCTTTTTTTTTATTGATAAAAGAGCCAAATGTGGCTGATACTTCCAGTTTTCTCTCCATTTCCCTTCTTCCTACCTTGAAAGTGGATGTGATGCCAGGAGTTGGGGCAGCCATGTTGTAACACTGAGGCAGAATGCATGAAAGAGAGGCTAAGCACTTGCTGAGACAAGGCCCTGACATGGCTGAACTGTCTACTTGCAGGCCTCTTGTAAACTAAGGCAAAACAACACCCTATTTATTTAAGCTGCTGTGTTTGGAGTTTTAGTCTTTGCAGCTGAAAGCCTTCCTAGCTAATGTGCACCACTATGGCAAACTACCAGCTAGCATCACATGTAACAGTGAAACCCTAGCTGCATTCCCATTACATTCTGAGATAAGACAAGGGTGTGCCCACTGTAACTGCTAGGAATGATAATAACACAAACAGTGTTTTTTTGAGAATTCACTACATGTCAGCTACCATCCTAAGCACTTGGCATATTTGCTCATTTGATTTTCCAACAACCCTACAGGGGACACTTTACAGGAGTCAAAACTAAGGCACAGAGAGGCCGAGGGAACTTGTCAAAGTTGGTAAGCGGTGAGCCAGGATGTGAATTCGGAGAGTCTGGCCCCAGGATGGGTCCTTGTAATCACATGTGGTACTCTCTGTCTATCTACAAGATCAGGAGGCAGAGATCAACAGCACAGCCCAGGTCGGAGGACTCTTGTCCTGAGCCTCGTGGTCACCACATTCCCTCCCTCCATGAACCACTCCAGGGAAGCCAGTTACCTTCTGAAGGAGGGTGGGAACCATGATCAGAGCTGGGAGCTGACACCTGGAACATTTGAGAACCTCAGGCTGGGGGAGCCGGTGGGCCCTTCACAGGGAGCCAAGAGCTTGGGCCAAGAGCTCCTTTGCTCCAGGGCATGTCTGAGTGAACACTGCCAGGATTTTCTCTTTCTTCTCTTCTTCCTCTGTTTCCAAAGCTGATTGCCCCCACTTCTGATGAACATCTTTTTCTTTATTTTTAAAGCTGCTTTAGTATTCAACAATACTTGAGAGTCTTATAGGTTGGGGAGCGGCTTCCTCTTCTTCACCTATTATCTCTTAATGCGTTTTTTAAAAATTATGAAGGAAGTACATGGCTGTTATAAAATCTTCAAATAGTTCAGAATTGTCTGAAATAAAAACTATAATTTTCTGCTCCCATATTTTCAACCTCCCCATCCCTCCCCCGATAACTCAGAGGGATAACATTGCCTAGGAGATTGGAGGATGTCCTGCCAGGTTTTCTCTCCACAAGCCACACCTCTGTAAGATGCACACATCTTATTTTAAACTTCAAAAAATCAGACTATACAGGGCATTCTGTAAGTTGCTTCTTCTCCAGTAATAATTCACAGACTTACACAAATCTGGCTCATTGTTTTCAACGTATGCTGAGTGTTCTTCAGGAAGGAAGTACTGTGATTTCTTTAGCTAACCTTGCATCGATGGACACTGTGGTTGTTTCCAATGTGTTGCTTTTGTGCACTCGTGTGTAGTTTGGGTGGAAGAGAATCCTACAAGTGGTGTGGCTGTGTCCAAGTGTGCACCTAGCAGTGTTTGACAGGTATGGCCACATGTCGTTCCTAAAGTGCTGCAACGGTTACTCTCCCACCAACTGAGCCTAACAGCACTCTTTGCTCATGCTTTCACCAACCCTGGATGCTTTCAATCTTTAACAATTTTGCCAACACTCCAGTAACAATGAGCACGTCCAGTGCTGAAATCTTGGTTTCTAAATACCATCTCCACTAAAAGGAACCAGGGCTCCTTGGGGAAATGACTGGTTCCAGGGCTGGGGCAGGGAGTGACAAAATGAGCTCAGAACATCTTGCTGGGACAGAAAGTAAGGAAATCCTCAAAGAATGACGGGGACACATCAAAGGGACACAGGAGCCAACTTGAAGGAGCTCCCATTGGCTCAATTGGAACATTTTGAACACCAAAATAAGCAATTACAGTAATGAATTATAACCATTGAAGTTAAAACTCCATGAGTCTATGATGATAGAAAATATAAAGAGAAGGAAAAGCTTGTCCTTGTAGTAGAATGTCAGTTAATAAATGTAGACGGAATTTAGAAAAATCATCATCTGGCAACAATTTATAAAACTAATTGATTCAGACAAGAATTATTAGCAGATAATTTGTGGGTGAAAGTTTGAACAGGAACAGTGGAATCACAAACTCAAAGTATCTTCCCAAAAAAGTACCTGTTTATTAAAAAAGGAAAAACAGCAACTTTACAATTGAGAAACCCAGTAAACATCAGCTTAACAAAATAATCAGAGTTACTATCATCAGGGATGGGACAGACTTCCACGTCCATCTCAGTGTGACGTGCTGAGAGTACCGAGCGGTTCTTCGGCAGCGTTCCTGCTGAAAATGATGATCTGAGTCTACTCCTGAGGGAACGTCACACAAACCCATACTGGGCATGCTCTACAACATAACAGGGCAGTTCCCTTCAAAAATGTCAACGTTATGCAAGCAAAGAAAGGTGGAGGCTGTCCCAGATTACAGGAGACCACTGGGTCATGACAATCGGATGCAATACATGATCCTGGACTGGAAAAAATTGTTATTAAGGACAATATCAGGACAGCTGACAAAATTAAAGTATGACTTCAGATAGTATATTAAAGTATGACTAATAGATAACAATTGTATCAATGTTAACTTTCTTGCACTTGATTAAGGGACCATGGTCAAGTAGGAAAATATCCTTGTTTGTAGAAGACAGAGGTTTAAATATTTAGGGGTAAGGAGGCATGGATACACGTGACTTATTGTCAAATAGTCTGCAAAGAAATTGCATATACATACACATACATATACACATACGGCATATACATATACATATGAGTATGAGACAGAGAGAGAGGTAGAGAAAAGAAACAAATATGGCAAAATGTAAACAGTTGGTGAATCTGGATGAGTGGTAAAGAGAGTTCTTTGCGCTGTTTGAAACAGTTTTCAAATAAAAGGTTTCAGGAAAAGATGATTTTACCAATGTGTTAATTACAAAATAATATCTCACAGGTATTTTAATTTGCATTCACCTCATCCCTAGTAATGTTGAACATATTTTCACATATTGGCCACTTCTAGTTATTTTGTGAACTGTGTTCATAATCTCTGCTCTTTTTTCTATTAGATTGTTTTTGTTTGACTTAGTGGAATGCTTTCTGAATTTGTACTAAACTTCTTTTCTATTTTGTACATGGTGAGTATTTCTCCTATTTTGTCATTTGTCTTTTGATGTTTATAGAGTCTTTAACTATGTAGATGTTTCACATTTTTATTAGTCAAATCTATCATTTTTCCTGCCCCTTGCAAGAAAATAAAGTATATATATTTTCTAGTAATTAAACAGCATAGCTAGGGCTCAAGTCTGCTTTTAATTTCATCCTCATTTTTTTGAATTAAAATTTTCATGTTGAGATAATTGTAGATTCACATGCAGTTGTCAATAAATAATAAAGAGAGATCTCATATACCCTTTACCCAGTTTCCTCCAATGATAACATCTCGCAAAACTGTAGTACAGTATCACAACCAGGATATTGACATTGATACAATCAAGATACAGAACATTTCCATCCCTACAAGGATCCCACTTCCCTCCCACCTCCAACCCTCCTTAACCTGTGGCAACCACTAATAATCTATTCTCCATTTCTATAATCTTGTCACTTCAAGCACTTTATATAAATGAAATCATACAGTATATAACATTTTGGGACTACTTTTTATCACTCAGCATAATTCTCTGGAGATTCATTTAGGTTGTTGCCTATATGAATAGTAATTTGTTCTCTTTTTTTTGCTGAGAACTATGCCATGGTGTAGATGTCCCGAAGTTTGCTTAACCATTGACCCATTGAAAGGCATTTGAATTTCTTCCAGATTCTGGCTAATACAAATAAAGTTGCTATAAATTTTTGTGTACAGTTTTTTTAATTGAGCTTATGATAGTTTACAACATTGTGAAATTTCAGTCCTACGTTATTATTTGTCAGTCACCGTATAAGTGCGCTCCTTCATCCATTGTGCCCACCCCCAGCCTCCTTCCCCCTGGTAATCACGAAACAGTTCTCTTTTTCCGTGTGTTTATCGTCCACATATGGAAATCATACAGTGTTTGTCTTTCTCTGCCTGGCTTATTTTGCGTAACATAATACCCTCAAGTTCCATCCATGTTGTTGTAAATAGGACACTTTTGTCTTTTTATATGGCTAATATTCCATTGTGCATATTTACCACATCTTCTTTATCCAGTCATCAGTCGATAGGCACTTGGGTTGCTTCCACATCTTGGCTATTGTGAATAATGCTGTAATGAACATAGGGGTGCATAAGTTTCTTTGAATTGTTAATTTCAAGATCTTTGGATAAATACCCAGTAGTGGGATAGCTGGGTCATATGGTAGTTCTATTTTTAATTTTTTGAGAAATCTCCATAGTGTTTTCCATAGGCGCTGTATCAGTTTGCATTCCCACCTGTAGTGGATGAGGGTTCCTTTTTCTCCACAACCTCTCCAACATTTGTTATCTTTTGTCTTGGTGATTATAACGATTCTAACGTGTGTAAGGTGATATCTTAGTGTAGTTTTGATTTTCATTTCCCTGATGATCAGTTATGATGAACATCTTTTCATGTGCCTATTGGCCATCTGTATAGCTTCTTGGAGAAATGTCTGTTCATATACTCTGCCCATTTTATGATCAGGTTGTTTTTTTGTTGTTGTTGAGTTGTGTGAGTTCTTTATATATTATGGAGATTAACCCCTTGTCAGATATATGACTTGCAAATATTTTCTCCCAGTTGGTGAGTTGTCTTTTCGTGTTGATCCTGGTTTCTCTTGCCTTGTAGAAGCTCTTTAGTCTGATGAAGTCCCACTTGTTTATTTTTTCTTTCGTTTCCCTTGTCCAAGTAGACATGGTATTTAAAAAGATCCTTTTAAGACCAATGTCAAAGAATGTACTGCTTATATTTCCTTCTGAAAGTTTTATGGTTTCAGGTCTTACCTTCATGTCTTTGATCCATTTTGAGTTTATTTTTGTGTATGGCGTGAGATAATGGTCTGCTTTCATTCTTTTGCATGTGGCTGTCCTGTTTTCCCAACACCATTTGTTGAAGAGACTTTCCTTTCTCCATTGTATGTTCTTAGCACCTTTGTTGAAGATTTGCTGTCCGTAGATGCGTGGTTTTATTTCTGGACTAAATTTTTGTGTACAGGTTTTTGAGTTAAAATAAGTCTTCATTTTTCTTGGGTAAATACCCAAGAGTGCAATTGTTGGGTAGTATGGTAGTTCCATATTTAGTTTCTTGTTTTGTTTTTTTTAAGGACTGTCAAACTGTTTTTCAGAGTGGCTGTAGCATTTTACATCCCCACCAACAATGCATGAGTAATCCAATTTCTCCACATCCTCGTCAGCACTTAGTGTTGTCACTATTTTTTATTTTAGCCTTTCTGATAGTGATATATCATTGTGGCTTTCATTTGCATTTCCCTAATAGCTTATGATGTTGACTATCTTTACAAATGCTTATTTGCCATCTACATATCATCTTCAGTGAAATGTCTGTTCGTATCTTTTGCCCATTTTCTAATTGAATTTTTTTTTAACTTGTTGACTTTTGAGAATTCTTTAAGTAGGAAAATGCCCTACAAAATGGTACAAAATGATATATTCTAGCTACTAGTCCTTTGTTGGATTTGTGGTTTACAAATATTTTCTCCCACTCTGCAGCTTGCCTGTTATCCTCATAACAGGGTCTCTGCAAAGCAAAAGTTTTAAATTTTGATGAAACAGCTTAATAATTTGTCTTTTTAAAGATAATGCTTTTAATGTAAAGTCTATGAACTCTGCCTAGTCTTAGATCTCAAAGATTTTCTCCTTCTAAAATTTTTTTAGTTTTAAGTTTTACATTTAACTCTGTGATCCATTTTGAATTATTTTTGTATGAGATACGAAACTTAGATCAAAGCTCAGTTTCATGACTATGGATGTCCAGTTGCTCCAGTACCATTTGTTGAAAAGGTAATCTTTCCTTCATTGAATTGCTTTTGTACTTTTGTCAAAAATCAGTTGGGTACATTTTTGTGGACCTATTTCTGGGTTCTCTATTGTTCTGTAGATCAACGTGTCTCTCCATTTGCCAATACCAATACTTAATCAATACACTCTTGATTATCGTAGCAACAGAAAAATTTTGAAATTGGGTAGACTGATTTCTTCCACTTTATTCTTCTTTGTCAAAATTGTTTTAACTATCCTAGCTCTTTTGCCTTCCTATATAAATTTTAGAATAATTTTATATGTATCTACAAAAACTCATGCTGAGATTTTATAGGAATTGTGTTAGACATATATTCCAATTTGGGGGAAATTGACATCTTTAGTATGTTGAGTCTCCTTTTCCATGAACAAGGTATGTGGAAGGATATCTATTTATTTAGATCTTCTTTGATCTTTTTCATCAGTATTGTATAGTTTTCAGCATTACAAGTTTTGTTAGATCTACACTTACGTATTTCATTTTTTTGAGTGATTGTAAATAGCATCGTATTTTTAATTTTGGTGTCCATATGTTTGTTGCTAGTATATAGAAATAAAATTTTTGTATGTTTTGTATCCTGAAAACTTTCTGGACTCACTTATTCATTCTAAGTAGTTTTTTTGTTGAGTTCTTAGGCTTTTCTACATAGACAGTCATCTGCAAATAGGGACAGCAGCTTTATTTTTTCCCTTCTAATCTGTATGTCTTTTCTTTCTTTCTTCTTTTTTGCCTTATTGCACTGGCTATAACTTCTGGCACCATATTGAATAAGATGGTGAGAGTGGGCATCCTTGCCTTGTCCTGGTCTTTGGGGGAAAGCATTCAATCTTTCACCATTAAATGTAATGTTAGCTATAGATTTTTTTTTTTTTGTAGATGCTCTGTATTGAGTTGAGATAGTTCTCTTTATTGTTATTTTTCTGAAAGTTTTTTTTCAGTGATGAATGTTGAATTTTATCAAATACATTTTCTTCAATCAATTGATATGATCATGTGATTCTTCTTCTTTAGCCTATTAATATGGTGGATTACATTGATTGATTTTTAAGTGTTGAATCAGCCTTCCATTCTTGGAATAAACCCCATTTGGTCATAGTATAAAATTCTTTTTCTATATTGCTGAACTCTCTTTGCTATTATTTTGTTACGGATTTTTGCATCTATCTTCATGAAAGATATTGGTCAATAGTTTTCTCTTTTTTGTACTGTCTTTGTCTAGTTTTGGCATCAGGGTAATACTAGCTTCATAAAATGAATCATTTCCTTCTCGTCTATTTTCTGGAAGAGATTGTGTGGAATTGGTGTTAACTCTTCTTTAAGCGTTTGGTAGAATGCTCCAACAAAACCATAAGGCCTGGAAATTTCTTTTGGGGAGTTTTTAAGTTACAAATTTAGTTTCCTTCATAGTTATAGGGCTATTCAAATTATTTGTTTTATTTGGGTGAGTTATGGTAGTTTGTGTTTTTCAAGGAATTGGTCCATTTTGTCTAAACTGTCAAATTTATGTGTGTAGAGTTGTTCACAGTGTTCCCTTATTATCCCTTTGATTTCTGTAGGGTCTGTAGTGATAGCCCCTGTTTCATTCCTAACACTGGCAATTTGTGACTTCTCTCTTTTTTTCTTTGTCAGTCTTGCTTGAGGTTTATCAATTTTATTCATCTTTTTAAAGGCCCAACTATTTGTTTCATTGATTTTCTCTAGTGTTTTTCTGTTTTCAATTTAATTGACTTCTATTCTTATCTTTATTATTTCCTTCATTTTGCTTGTGTTGCAGTTATTTTGCTCTTCTTTTTCTAGGCCCTTGAGGAGTGGGCTGAGTTATGTTCCCCCATAATTGGTAAATTGAAACCCTAAACCCAAGTACCTCAGAATGTAACTGTATTTGGAAACAGGGACTGAAAGAGGTAGTTAAGGTAAAATGGAGTCATATGGATGGGGCCCTAATTCAATATGACTGGTGTCCGTATAGGAAGAGGAGGTTAGGACACAGACACACACCCACTCCTCACTTGGCTTGCAATGTCTAAAGGCATCACAAACTTCACATGTTCTGAGTTGAATTCCTGGTCTTTCTTCTCAAGTCTATTTCTTCCACATTCTTCCCCATTTCAGTAAATAGAAACCCCATTTGTCCAGTTGTTCAAGTCATACAACCAGCCTTTATTATCTATTGCCATGTAAAAAATTACCCTCAAATGTAGCAGCTTAAAATAGCAAACATTTATATGTCATCATTTCTGGGGGTCAGGAGTGGCATAGCTGGGAAGTTCTGGTTCAAGGTCTCTCGAGAGGATGCAGTTGAGCTGTTGGCTGGGGCTACAGTCTCATCTGAAGGCTCAGCTGGAGGAGGATCCACATCCAAGCTCACTCACATGGCAGGTCTCAGCTCCTTGCTGGCTGCTGGCCAGAGATTTCAGTTCCTCACCCCTTGGTTCTCTCCATAAGCTACCTAAGTGTTCTGATGGCGTGATGGCTGGCTTCTTCCAGACAGAAGCCACAGGCTTTTTATAACCTAATCTTGGAAGTGACATATCATCACTTCTGCTCTTTTCTGTTCTCTAGAAGTGAGTCACTAAGTCCAGCCCACACTCAAGGGGTGGAGATTACTCAGATGTGAGTACCAGGACACAGGGATCACCAGGGCCATCTCAGAGCTGCCTACCACATAGCCCTTACCCAATCTGTCATTGAAGCCTGCCACCTCTGTTTCCTCTTTCACCAAATATCCTCCATGACCCCTTCACTCACTCCATTTCAGCCACTGACCTCCTTACTGCGCCAGTCAAGCCCCCACTACAGAGATTCTGCACTTCCTGTTCCCTCTGCCTGGGATTCTCTTCCCTCTGATGCACGTGGTTTGCTTCATTACCTCTTTCAGGTCCTTGTTCACGCAGAAGCCTCTCCTGACCACTCTATTTAAAGGGGCAAAACACATGTTGCACTTCCTCATCCCTTTTCCTGCCTTGTTTCCATAGCATTTCTCACCAGCTAATATGCTATACATTGACTTGTTTTGATTATTTTCTGTTTTTCTCAAAAGGACATAAGCTCCATAACGGCAGAGAATTTTGTCTGTTTGTTCACTGTTGTACCTCCAACACCTAAAACAGTGCCTGGCAATAGTGAGCTCTCAAAAAATATTCAAATAAAAGACCAAATTAAGTTTTCTTTGTTTTGATGTTTACTGAAAGCCACCCATTCTATTTTTATTTTTCTAGTAGTTGCTATTAATTTTTTAATACAAATATTTAAATTTGTATTTTCCTAAGAGTCTAAATTTAGTCAGCAGCTATGTTTCCTCTACCAGGAAATAAGGATCTGGGGCTGACCCGGTGGTGTAGTGGTTAAGTTCTTGCACTCTGCTTCAGTGGCCCACGGTGTGCAAGTTTGGATCCTGGGTGAGGACCTACATACTGCTCATTAACCCATCCTGTGGCAGCGTCCCATATACAGAACAGAGGAAGATCGGCACAGATGTTAGCTCAGCAACAATCTTCCTCAAGCAAAAAAAGAGGAGGATTGGCAATGGATGTTAGCTCAGGGCCAATCTTTGTCACCAAGAAAAAAAAAAGATATAAGGATCATAGTATGCTTCTGCTCTCCTCTTCTCCCTTTCAGAACCTCCCATGTTGCAATGATCTGGGACTTTCATTTCATTCACTTATTCATTCATCCTCCTTTCATGCAGCCAAAATTTACTGAACATCCTCTAAGTTTCCAAATTTTTTAGCAATTACAAATGTTTTAAACCTTATTCTATGTCATTTCAGAAGTATGTGTGACATGGCTGCACCATTTATCAAAATTGTACAGCTAATATTTACACATCTCAATTGAGAGACTGGATATACAAATAAGCAATGGTCAAACCATATACAAAAACAGAACTCTGACCCATAACCTGCAGCAGCCTGCCCAGGAAACCAACCCCTGCCCTACAATAACCAGCCCCGGGAGCCAGCTGGCTATAGCCAGACTTGCAGGAGGACAGATGGCTATCTCTAGTGACGATGCAGGAAGCTAAACAATAACTTCTGGGACAATTGGCCCCAAATGGCCAGACTTTGCTTAATAACTGACAGCTTTTCTAGTTTTGGTCCCCTCTTCCAACTTAGGACTAACCAGGCAAAGCCAAATATGCTCCCCTAACCAAACATGTCAGCTGCCCCACCTCTAGCCCGCCTACAGCTTCCCCAGGCCAACAGCCTCCAACTGGAGTGCACCTGAAGCTTCCCCTTCTTTCCACCATGAAGCTTCCTGCTCCTCTGCCTGCCTTTGAGTCTCTGCCAACACTCAAGTGACCTTGGCTGACTCCCTTGTCATAGCAAGTTCAGAATAAATAACGTTTGCTTTTCTCATTTGGATGGTCTTTGTTTATTTCTACACAATGTATGTAAATTTTACCTATAAAAATAACATTGAATAGAGTGAGGAGTTGATGGAGGTATAAGATGATATAAGAATGACCACAGGTTGATAATTGTTGAAACTGGGTGATGATACGTGGGGGTTCATTGTACTATTCTGCTTACTTCCTGTATATTTGAATTTTTTCCATAATAAATGTTAAAAAATTATTTAAACATGACCACCACTTTTTCTCTTGTTCTATATCTTTCCTTTTTTCATTTTGCTGGAACTCATTCACTGTGTTGAGTATCTCCTGTGTGTAGGCTGCTCTAGGTGCTGGAGGTAATAAACTAAACAGACCAACTCATGCTCTCTCGGAGCTTGTCTTCTAGTGGGTAAGGATGGTAATTAAACTGATAAATATATACTGTGTCAGGAGGTGATAAGAACTGTTCTCACCTCCTTACTAGTGGAGAAGGAGGAGCCTGGAGGGTGGTGGTGACGGGGCTTCTCCATCAATAGGGGCTCAGGGACGGCTCTGGGTAGGGTGACCTTCAAGCAGGGATCTGAAGAAGTGAGTGAGAGCATGCCACTATGGGAAGAAGGACATTTCAGGCCAGGCCCTGAGACACAACTTGGACAGCAAAGGCCTCAGGTATGGCCCTTGGCCTGCCCATCTTCATTCACAGCTGTGGGAGACAGTTCTGTGCTCAGACTCACCCCCACCATAGTGTTTCCCTCAGGCCATGGCCTGAGTCTTTCTCCTTTCTGCCTTGAGGCCTTCCTAAGGCAGACTGGGGGTGCAGGGAGGCAAGCTGTGGCAACCCTTAAGCAGTGGAGTGAGAACATGGATGATGCCCTAGCTGAATGTCCTCCCAATGGAAGATTCTGGAAGCTTTACAGGGGGTCCTAGCAGCCCTCAGCCTCCATTGATGACACACTCCTCTACTGGCTTTTCTCTTCTCTCTCACTCCTGTATCCTGTTATTACCTTGCCAATCAACTCCCTAAGTCCTTGTCTCAGGCCCTGCTTTGAAGGGACTGAGGCAACATGCTCCCTGGGCTCCAGGATCCCCAGGAGGCCATTGTGCCTGGAGCACAGGGGGCAGGGAGGGTTTGGGAGATGATGTCAGTGAGGCGCGGGGGCATTGAAGGCCACGGCCAAGGTGATGGGTTGTCTTTAGAGGGAGGGACATGAGGAGCACGGGAGGATATTGAGCTTAATGGTCAGCTTCTGCTTTTTCAGGATCCCTGTGTTGAAAATCCTCAGCAGGGGGCCAAGTGGGGCAGGAGACCAGTCAGGAGCAACTGCAGTGGTCTAGTTGAAGGCTGGCGTGGCTGGGACTGCTGGGTGAGGTTGGAGTGTTTGCTAATGGAGGGTGGGGAACAATAACAGAGTCACAGTGGCTTAGCTACCAGCGCTTTGAATTGAGCACTTGGAAGAACAAGGTTGCCACTTGTAGCAAGGGGGAGGACATCTGGGGAGAGCAATGGGAGCATTGGGGGTGCATCGGGAGTTAGTACAAGCTACCCTTGAGAGCCTTTTGGAGGGTCAGATCGGTGGTTGTGGGCGGCTTCAGCACCCAGATGCACCAAAGCCGCAGCCCAGATGAGATCACCGAGGAGGGAGTATGGAGAGAGAAGAGGATCAAGAGCTGTGGATCCTGGGACATTTCAAAGTCCACAGGTCAGGATGAGCTGGTAGAGCTGGCCAGGGGACCAGGGCATGGGGGCAGGTGGCCGGTGGCAGGTGAGGCAGACTCCAGGGCTCTCTGCGTGGGCTGGGACTCCCCTGTGGTGGCTTGCTGCTGCTCATCCGCTGGCTGGGCCAGGGAGGGAAGCGCTTCCAGTGGGGAGGGACTCACCACACCAAGGGTAGCCCCAGATCTACTGAGATAGAGAGGAGTGGCTGGTGCCCTCCTGGGCCTGTACATCTCTGAAATGTCCCCACTTTTCCTTCCCATGTCAATTGCACTTGGGGGAGGAGGAGAAGTGACCTTTTTTTCTTTATGGTTTTCTATTTCTCAGTTTTCTGCTTTGAGCAGATGTTATTTTTGTATGAGGAAAAACTCTGGTGAATTTTATTTTATTTAAAAGTAGAGTTAGGTTCCAGAGGCGTTCTGGGTCCCACAGGCACGGAGGTAGGCTGGGGACAGCCTCCTTGCCCCCGCATGGGTCTCGAGGCTTCACACCCAGCTGAGGACAGATCACCTGGGCACTAAAAAGTTGAGTGGGCTGGACCTCTGGGGGATCCTGAGAAACATCCCCTGCAGAGAACCAGACACCAGTTAAGACAGCCTGTGTGGCCTTGGGGAGTCTCATGGCCCCTCTGTGGCTGTTCCTGCCTCTGTCCATGGACAGAGGACACCACTGTGGCCTCTGCGCACAGGGCTGGCACGAGGCAGACAGGTCTCCATTGCCCGTCAGGCTGTATATCTGCCATGACCTTCTTAAGGGGACAGGCGTCTAGCTCATCGTCTCACAGCTCCAGGGCCAGCTCAGAACGACTGTTTGTAGCCATCGTGAGTGTTCATGGTTAGCATGGATTTATTCAGCATTCACCTGTCACGTGGTCACTGAGCACCCATCATGTGCTGCCCACTGTTCTGGTTGCTGGGTATGAGCAGTTAACAAAAGATGAGGTCAGAGTGGGATCAGGGACAGTGGGACACCTGTGACCACGAATGAGACGGCTGAAGGTGGGCTCGGAGCCCAGAACTGAGCTGGGGCAGCACCCCTATCCCCATCTGTTGTGCCGCCCCACGGCTGAGAATCGGGAGTGGCCAGGCCCTAGAGACCCCCTGCAGAAGCATTAAGGTCTGGGCGAGGAGAGGGAGGACCACAGAGAGAAGGGGTGGCCCGTGGCCACGGTGGGTGCCCTTCTCCCAGGCCTAGGCCTACTCCCTGTCCTTCCTTCAGCAAACACCCTAACTGTCCACGCCAAGCTTCTGGCCCTGTGGACACCTGGCACTACGCAGGGAACACGACCTTGGGGGCAACACAAGGACAGATCACAGGCAGTGGCTCCTCTGCAGGACAGGCTGCTCTGCAGCCACTTACAGACACAGCTTTAAAGGTCAGTGCAAGTCGCAGGACATCCCCCAACCAGCTGGATAGCCTCATGGTAAAGCAAAAACAAAAACAAAGGCCTGCTGACATGCAGCCCTGAGCAGCTTTCTCTGGGCCCTGGCACCCGTGGCTCCTACAGTGACAGTTCTTTGGGGCCCTGGACTCCTGGGAAAGTGGAAGTCAGCCTGCAGGTTCTTCTCACAGTCTCATCAACTGCCCTCTCAGGCCGCAGCCCCAGGCTGAGAGTCCTCTCCCAGTGCTTTGCTGTTTTGTTAGATTTGCTTGTCTTTTCCAAATTGTGAATGAAGAATGAGTTACTTTTATAATTTAAAAACGAATATTTTCATGAAAATGCAAAGGGAAGTTTATAGTTTACTTTCAAGAACAATGGAGCAGCTCCAGCTAAGCCTGGCTTGGGTAAAGCACATTCCCAGACCCCAGGTGGCTCTGGCCAGCACCTGACCCACTGCCGTAGCCTCTGGGGGGTTGGCAGGGAGACGGTGGGGGTGGGGGGGGCGGTGGGAGGGCTGTGGTAGTGTTGCTGATTAATTTATTTCAGGCCTCTCGGTTTGGGAATGTAAGCTTCTTGGCCTCTGGGCTTCACCCCGTTCCCGCCCCCTCCCATCTTTCTTCCTCCAAAATGACCAAAAGAAATACAACCTCCCATTTCAGTGAAGAAAAATTTCATCTAAGTAGCCTTTTAATAAAAACAGAGGCTCTTGCTTCATCAAAAAATCAATTAGCAGTGGAGAATTTTATTAGTCAATCATGTAAGTAATTAAAAATATTGATTGATGGGGGCACCCGTGGCTGAGAGCTGCTGCTTTGCCCCAGCAATGTGGCAGTGACTGGCATGGGGGCGCTGGGAAGTGATCTAGAGTCGGGGCTTTTAAATCACTCCCTGGCTTGCCTCTTCCAAGGTCAAACCGGGACGCATTAGACAAGGGACTCAGCGGATCCTGGAGCCTCAGTTTTCTCATGTGAAAAATAACAAGACCGAGCACAGAGTTTGAGCAGTGAGTGGCACAGCCTCTGGCTATATTCTCGAGGTGGAGGAATTCTGGACTCCAGGTCCCGGGGCCTCAGGCTGGGAGGGACAGATGGAATGGGTGATGTCGGCACTCAGCCTTCCATGTTCAGCACCCAACTTGGGGAGTCTGGGAAAAAGGCACAACCCCAGAATGCTGATGCTCTGTTATTTCTTGCTACATACCAAGCCGCCCCACAGCTTAGGGCTTAAACGACAATGTTGATTTAGCTCATGGAACTGCAAATTGGCCAGGGCGTGGTGGGAACAGTTTTTGCCCCATTTGTGTCAGCCGGGGTGGCTGAAGTCATCTGAAGACTCATTGCTCCCAGGTCTGGCCGTGGATGCTGTTGCTGGGGCCTTTGCTGGGGCTGTCAGACACACTCCCTCCATGTGGCCCCTCAGGAGCTCTGGGTTCCCTCACAACATGGCGACTGGGTTCTGAGGGTAAACCTCCCAAGAGAGAGAAACGAATCAACTTGTCTGACCTAGTCTCTGATTTCACGTGGCGTCACTTCTGCCGAATCCAGGTCCCGATCCTGCCCTGGTTGGGGAATGGCAAGTTTCTGAGAGAGAATGTGGAACTAGAAATACTTTTGTGGCCATTTCTGGAAAATACCATCCACCACAGTGGACCCCCATGCCCAGAGACCCAGGGATGGCATCCTCTGCAGTGAGAAGGGCCTGACTCAGCACCCACTCTAGAGGGATTGAGGGAGGAGGATGAACCTCCATTGACTGAGCGCCTTGCCCGTGCCTGGCACCCAGCACCTCACCCTGCTCTCTCCTCCTGACGGTATGTGAGGCTGAAATCACTTCCCTGCTTCACAGATCAGGAAATGGGGAATCTGGGGGGCTCGATGACTTGCTTGTCCAAGGATCCCCTGCCATCACGTCAGGGGCAGTGCTGAGATCCAAACCCGGCCCACAGGACTCTGGAGCCTGTGCCCTCTCCCCACACCACCCCACTGGAGGCCCTGCCTTGGCTGGGGAGCTGAACATTGCCTTCAGGGCTGGCTGCTCGCCCACCCGCTCAGCCTTGGTAGCCCTCCCTGTGGTGGGCCTGACATCCCTCATCAGTGAAGGGGAGGTGTGGGTACCTGCAGGAGGCCCCGGGACCCCTGCCTTAAAAGCTGCCTGCCAGCCCTCTGAGCAGCTCCAGCCTGCTCTCCCGAGCAGGTGCTGACTTCTTGGCCCACCTCACATGTGGCTTTTGCCTAGACACAATCCACAGAGGCCATCTGAACCCACACAGGGCCCAGCAACCTGAAAACCTTTCTCGACTATGGAGGCAGCCTGGGCCCTGCCCACTCCTGCCCTGTGTGTGGCTGCAGCTGGACCTGTCACTCAAGGAGTGGGCACCCATGGCCTGTGCAGCAGGATCTCAGGGACACCTCAAACCCTGAGTGGATCCAGATCTTTGGACGCTTTTGGGGCATGAGCCACCAGCTGTTCCCCCAGCCCCCAGCCAGGCCCAGGCCCCAGTTTGTCAAGTTCTGGTTGTAAGGTCCCTCCTGCTTCTGGGACTTCTCCTCCCCTGATCCGGTGGACGCCATGAAGGATTGGAGGACCTCCCACCTCACCTTGGCAGGTCCCTCAGGATCAGGCTCCTTTGGTGCCTCCCTAACATAGAAGTCTGCGTAATGGACAAGAAGGAAGATGGGCCTCCAGGAAGTGGACCCCTGCAGGGGCAGAGGAGGGAGGGACACCAGGCCTGAGATGTGTCTGCTGTCATCACCACACCTCTGCCCCTTTGTCCACAGGGCCTCAGTCAGCCCTGCATGAGGGTCCTCAGGAGGGAACCCCCATCTGATGGGAGCCCAGCTCCTCAGGGCCACCTGGGACAGTCACCCTGGACCAGGCCCAGGGTCCACCTGCCCCTTCCTCCCCAGGGACCCTGCAAGCTCTGCCTCTCTGGGCTCAGTCGTCATGACCCTAAATGTTTGCCCCACCCGGAAGGATTCAGAGCTTCCTTTCTGGAAAACAATTTTCCAAAGCCACCTCAAAAAGCGGGCCCTGGAACAGCTTGTATGCAGGCTGCTCATCCTCCATAAAACTTGGCTATTTGTTTAGACTAGCTGACATTTCCGTGGTCTTTTATTAAAGAAAATATCCTGGGGAGAAGGCAGGATGTTTGCACAGAGATTATGCCCTCTGCCTCTGGTCCCCAGGCCCCAGAGCGGCTGGGCCTGCACACTGTGGGCTGGTGAGGTGGCAGGAGTGCTCGTCTCTCCCTGCCTGTCTTTCCTGAGAAGGAGGAGTGGCAGGCAGCCTCCCAGCAGGCGCAGGGAGCCTCCAGTCTCTGCTTGGCCCTGCACTGGGCTCTGAGGGGCAGGATGGATGGAGGGCCAGGTGAGACCACCACATCTCTCCTCCTCGGTGGGACTGCAGCTCATGGGGCAGAGCACAGGGTGCCTGCTGACCCCACGCTGGTCTCCCGTCAAGCTCCATCGCTGAGCCCTGCATTAGGCTGTCTTGGGCTCTGGTGCTCTGTGCCTCTCCTCTGTGTCTTTGTGTCAGCATCTGCTAGGGGCGCGGCGGCAGCTATTTTGAACTAACAATTGTAGTTATACTTTAGGATCTGTCTTGAGGGCTGTATCCTTCCTGAGGCATCCCCAGCCAGGGCCACCTGAGGCCTGAGGACTATTCTTCTCCCTCAGCCCTCACCCAGACACTTTGGAGGAGGTGACTGCACTCAGCGTCCTGCCTCCTCCCCAGTGCTAGATCATGGTGTCAAGGTCACCTGACTAGGGTGTGGGTCCCAGCTCTGCCGTTTACTGGCTGTGTGACTTCACAAGCCCTCTGCACAGACTCTGACCTGGGCCTGCCATGAGGTGGAAGGAGCCACTGTGAGAAAAGCCCTAGAGTGCTTCCTGTACAGGCTTGACCCTCCCCAGGGCAGCACCATAGGCATCCCCATTCTCTCCACTGGGCCAGGAATGCGGTCCAGGTACCAGGTCCTGGAACCCTGCTGGGCAAGCAGAGGAGGGAGCATCAGCTCATTCCAGGGGTGTGTTCCAACCTTTGTGGTCCAGGAGAAGAAGAAAGAAGGAACTGCTCAGCACCGCCATCCAGTGATGCCCAGCACGGAAAGCCAAAGACTGCGGTTGATTTGACCTTGATTAAATCACCCGCAGGCCCGGACTCACTGAGATGAATTGCTTTCACTCCCGTGGACCCATTTCAGGCAGGATCCTTGCTCATCTGTGTAAGCGTCCCCACACCCTCCACTCCAGCTCCCGCCTGCAAATTATAGGAGGCATTTCCATTTTAATTGACACAAGGCTCCAGTTGAGACCAACTGCTGACACAATTGGTCATCCTCATCCTCAATCATCATGAAAGGGCTACTTTGTGTTCGCGGATCAGGAGAACACAACTGCCTCCTTCCCGAGACTGAGCTGCCCAGTGGGTCTTGGCCATGCCCGGCTGAGCATGTGGGGTGGGATGGGGATGCCCGGACTGCAGCCCAGATTCCACCTGCTGGAGGTGGGGCTGAACCCACCTGCCAGGAATCGCCCCTGCGGGCTCTCAAAGTCCCAGTCATTGTCAGCATTCAGAGGAGGGTCTCCCAGCAGCTGAGAGCCTGCCTGAGGGGTCAGGCCCAACACCATTGGCATCCTCACAGGAGGGGAGGGGAAGGGGGGAGAAGGGAGGGAACACAGAGGGGAAGAGGAGGGAACAGGAGGAAGGGGAGGGAGGCGCACAGGGGCCTGCCTGGGTAGTGGGTTTCTTAGCTGACCAGGAGAATGAGGGTCTCACAGGCCTGATGCCCACCCTGCCTTTCCCTCCTTGGACTCTTTTTCCATACGGAAGCTGAGGAACAATTAGAATTTCTGGGACAGGGAAAGAGGCCAGTAGGGGCTGGGGATGGGGCAATATGAGGCTCTCCAGATGCTAGAGTCCCCATCTGGAATCTGTTCAGACAGCACCACATACCACAGGGAGTCAATGGCCTCTTGCCCATGGCTCTCAGGCCCCCGGGTGAGGTCTGGGACCTGGCTACAGTGGGACGGCCGAGGGCCAGGAGGGAGGGTGATGGGAAGGCACATACCAGGGCAGAGGCTTCCCACCGGATGTGGCAGGTCCTGGGCCTGTAAGGAGAGAGGCATGGATGGTTCTAGGCACGCCCAGGGGCAGAACCAGAACCTGGAGCAGAGGGAACAAATGCACATCTGACCATGGTTTGGAGGGCTTTGCATGGCCAGGGCTCCGAAGAGGCACTGAGCACCCCCACCCCACCCTGTGGGTGAGTGCCTGAGGCCCCGTTCAGTTCCTGACCAGGGAAGGGGACCCATGAGGTCCTGGCAAGGATCTTAGAATCCAGGAGATGACCCTGATTCGACAGATCTTTTGTTTCTGGGCCCCAGTTTTTCCTTTGGGGCACACTTTTTTTTTTTTTTTTTAAATATTTTATTTTTTCCTTTTTCTCCCCAAAGCCCCCCGGTACATAGTTGTGTATTCTTCGTTGTGGGTTCTTCTAGTTGTGGCATGTGGGACGCTGCCTCAGCGTGGTCTGATGAGCAGTGCCATGTCCGCGCCCAGGATTCGAACTGACGAAACACTGGGCCGCCTGCAGCGGAGCACGCGAACTTAACCACTCGGCCACGGGGCCAGCCCCTGGGGCACACTTTTTAAGGGTGGCCAGTGATGGGGCTGAGGTGATCCTGGGCCAGTGCTGAGAAACCACAGACACCCCGACCAGCAGGCCTGGACGTGGGGTCAGCTGGAGGGCAGAAGGGGTCAGGCACCTGGGAGCGGGCTACTCCGGCACCACCAGTTCCTGCAACAGCATCTCAGTCCTGAAAGGGCCTCCATGGCCTGGGTCCAGGGGAAGCGGCTGGCGGCCAGCAGGAGTTGCCCATTTCTGCCCCGACCCCAGCCTCAATGAAGCCCAGAGTGAGCATTCCTGGACCTGGCCCTCCATGTGCCTGCACAGGCCACAAGAGGAGATGCTGAGCTCCTCCCCAGGAGGTCCTCCACCTCTCGGAGGCTGAGACTGGAAGGACGAGAGGATGTGGGCTGCTCCAGGGACTAGGAGTGGATGTTCACAGCTGGGGTGGGTGCAGGACCAGGGAGAAGGCAGAGCCCTCTCTTTAGCATTTGAGAATTCCTGGGGTGGCTGGTCTCCAGGCCAGGCCTGCACCAGGCTCAAGAACACTCACATAGGATTTCCTGTCAGGAGCCCAGCGTGGAGTAAGCTTCTTGCACACAGCAGCCAGCACGCCACCTCCCGTGGTCCCCTGGCATTGCCCCTGCCTGCCTTTAGATTCGGGAAGTTGCCCTCATGGCTGAGATGCTGAGAGGGGCCTCCGGGGCTGGGAGGTGGACAGGTCAGGTGGGGCTGTTCTAGGGCCGAGAGGGCACTGGATTGGAGCCTCCCAAGGGGTAGACCTGCCCTCCCCCCAACACACTCTTCTAGGGCTGCTTCCTACCTGGGAAGATCAAGGGGCCGCCTCCCCGCCAGCCTTCCACATCTCTGACCTAGCACACCCAGGAGGAGGGAGGAGAAGCAGCTGGAGCTGCTGCTGAAGCCAGGGACTGAGGAAAGGGAAGGAGGGACTTTAGGCTGGGTAGCAGGTAAGGGAGGCCCCAGGGGTGGGGGTCAACTCTGGCTGGTAAGTGAACCCTGGGCTGGTCCCCAATGTCCTTGAATTGCCCTTGCTCTACCTCTAGCTTGCTGTGTGTTCTGGGCTATCTGCTTCCCCTCTCTGGACACCAGCTAGGTGAACTCCAAACCGATAGAGCCAGCCTACTCCAGACTTGTCAAAGTGTGCTCTATGGAGCCCTAGGGTTCCTCAGGAGATGCTTCAGGGGTTATGGAGGGACAGTTTATGGTGTATGGGAGGTTGGGGGCCAGTTCCGGCCTCTCATCTCACTTCAGGAGATGGAAAACCACAGGATCCTTCTCCACGGAACTTTCTGAGATTCTTTGATTCTGATCCTATCCCTGAACCTCTCCTTTGCTCTTCCTTTCTTAACTCCCTGCCCTGCCTGGGCCTCCTCTTCCCTCTGGCCTGGACTGCGCTCCCTGCTGCCTCTGCCTCAGCTCTCCTCCTCCCCAGCCTGCCCAGCACCTTCCCCAGCCAGCACAGCAGTTCCTCTCGGCTTTCTCTCCTTTGGACCTCTCGCTCCTCTCCCCTCTCGTCCCTGTCACCACCATCTTGATCCTGGGCCAGAGCAGAAGCCTCTCACTGGCCTCCCTGCTCCCCTCTGGGCCCTACAACCTCCCCACCCCGATTCACACACACATGAGCCAGGGTGAACTTTCCAAAATGACGGTCAGATCCTATGGCTCCTTCACACGAATTCCCCCGTAGCTTCCTGTTGCTAGTAGAATAAATTCCACATTCCTTCAGATGGCCCCCAGGGCCCTTTGTGGCCTCCTGGCCCCCTGCTCCTTCTCTAGCCACTTCCTTCCTTGGGACCACACTGCCCGCCCATCCTTCTGGCCCTTTGCCACCTGGGGCCACTGCACTTTTCCCTCTGCCTGGTCTGCTTTCTCCTCACCTGTCTAGCTTGTTTTCTCGCTTCAGCCTGAGCCCAGCTGTGTCTCTGCAGAGAGGCACTCCCTGAGCACTCTCCGCTGTCCTGTGCGAATCACACCTCCATAACAAGCTCTTAGTCCCTCGCCCTGTCTGTCCCCTTCACCCTGCCTGCTTGTCACAGTCTGCTAGCATCTTCTTTGTGGACTTGTTTGCTGTCTCTCTCCTAAGAGAGGTGGAGACTCACCTGTGTGGCACATGCACTGAGTGGTCCTCACTTCAGGCACGTCAGTCTCGCCCCCGTTAGCAGGCTGCTGGCTCCTTGAGGGTGGAGACCATGTTTTCTGTTGTCATGGACACTCTTCCTTGTGCCTCCATGCCCGGCATTGTGTGATGACTTTACTCACGTGGGCTCAGTTGCCTGAGGGTCACTGAAGGTGCAGAAGAGGAAACACTGCCTCAAAGCGTGAAAAGCCTTGTGCCCAGGCCAGGCGCGGGAGTGGAGAAGCAGCAGGACTCAACGCTGGCTGGAAGGCCTGTGCTCCCAACGCTCTGCGGACCCTTGAGGAGTCCCTACCCTGGACGAGCTGCACTTGGTTGACGCCTGGCTGACCTCCAGCTGTGGTGGACATCTGCAGCAGCTGGGTCTGGTCAGCGGCTCTGCCACATGTGTTCTGTCTCGAACCCTCGGCTGGGGACATCCCTGATGATATGTGACTCACACTGTGATTTCCTGTGATGTAATTAGCTCCCTGGAGCCTGGGGAATGGACGGTTGCAGGCGGGTAGCGGGTGGGCTCCCTGCAGGTGTGTGTGTGTGTGTGTCTGTGCATGTGCATGTGTGTAGCTGCTCCTCGGGGACTGAAGGGTCTGGTGCGGAGATGCAGCACGGTTTGCTCTGCTTTTTAAAGAGACAGTATCATGCTTTACCTAAGAGCTTTGGAGACTCAGAGGCCTGCTTCCCGGCACATGACCCTGACAAGTGGCTCGACCTTTCTCGAGTCTCAGGATACTCATCCATAAAACAGAGGTAACAATCCTACTTTGCTCTCCGACTCACACTGAGGATTAGAGTGCACAACAAGTGCTGAGGGCCACACCTGCCCAGAGAGGGTGCTGGAAAGTGCTGCTGCTGAGCAGCAAGTACCTCATGCTGAGCGGCCTCGGGTGGGGCAGGAGGGCGGGCGAGCTTGGAGTCCAGCCCACTTAGTGGAGGGTGGAGGAACCTCAGGTAAACCAGTAACCTTGGAGGTGACCTCTTTGCCTACTTCCTCAGGAGGCAGCTGTGAAGGTCCTGAGATGCTACGTGGGCTGAAGCAGCCGGAGCAGCCCTGGTTCCAGGGGTTAGGGGGACAGTGACTCTCATGGCTGAAATCTGAGCTCTGTTCAGGCCTTAGCTGCCGGGCGTGGGCGTATCTAAGGAAACTATCTTTTTCTTGGAGGCTTCTAAGATTTTCCAGCTTGGGAAGATGGAAGGCACCAGCCCTCAGGGATCCTGAGGGATTCTCTGGAAGCTGAGGAGGAGTAAGAAACTTCGGAACCTGCCCCCTGCTGCAGGGAGAGTGTGCCCCAACCTCTGCATCTGGGCCGGGCCGAGGGCTTTTCTGGGGCTGCCTGGGAGGCAGCTGGTATCACACCTCGGCCCCTCGGGCCCCACCAGGGAGGCCCCAGTGCACCTTCTGCCACCTCCTCCAGGCTGGCCTGCATGGATGCGTCCACCAAGGGAGTTGAGGGCCCTTAGTGCTGTCTACACGTCCCCCTGTTCCTCCCCCAGCAGCCGGGCTGGGCACGTGGGGAGGATTAAAAACAAGAGCAGTGGTGGGAAAGCCTCCCCAGTCATGCGGAGTGGGGACCCTTAGGTGGGGGTGGCCCCCTGCACCTCCCACAGGAGCATCACCTGCCCTGACTGCTCCTGGGCCCACCTGAGGGCCAAGTGGCAGTGTTGTGCGAATGGATGGAAGTGATAAAAATGAGAAAAATGAGCCAGCTCAGGTTATTGTTTTGCCCTCTGCGTCCTTGTTCTGCTAACTCCGCTGGCTCTGGGCTGAGCTGAACGCTTCCCGCGGAGGGAGATGTTGGAACAGTTTGTTCCTTGGTGTGCAGCCGACCAGAAACACTGCCTCGGGCTCCGTGCCCAGCGGGTAGCCCACGAGCCTCTGCCTGTGGGACGTGGATGCTTTTCTTCCTCAGCCTTCCCTCCTGTGAGGTGAGGCACTGGCACAGGGTTGCCTTGGAGCTCTCTTTCATTCTGAATTGGGCAGTGCTTTTCCTACATTCCCAGGGATCTCTCCAAGCAGGCTCTCCCCAGGGCATGGCATGGATTCTTCCAGCTCTCTAGGTGCACGTGCCGTCTCAGGGGACTGGAGCTAGAGAATGCTGCACCCCGGAAGCCTGTGTTTCCTGAGACCCAGGCACATCCCCCAGGCATGAGACAGCTCAGCTGCTGACCTGAGTGTCACCTGGTCATGCCCTCTGCTTGGTGGGACTGGTTGAGGGCAGGCCTGGACCACAGACAGGACACCAGCCGCTGACTCCCTCCTCACCTAATACCACCGTGCACTGGGCAGACACTCTGTGCTCCCCACCACAGCCTAGAGCTTCTGCACAGAAGGGCTCTCCCCACATAGGCAGGACTTGGACACTGGAGAGGCCACCCCAGCTCCCAGAGGTGGGGATCAGTACTGTGTCATGCCATACAAAGCCCCCACCCTGTGGCCAGCCCAGGGCCCAGCCCCTCCCACTGCAATCCTGAGGCACCCCATTCTCTCAAGCTCGAGTTTGTCCAGGCTTTATGCCTCGTCTGTGCTGTGCCCTCTGCTTAGTCTGCTTATCCCTTCTGTGCCCCCAGATGTCCCTCCTCTGTGAGGTGTCCTGCGACTGCCCTGTGAGTAGGGGCACCTCCTACCAGTACACTGCTTTTTCGTGTTTCCCACTGTTCTCCAGAGAGGGGCTGAGGGTGTCCAGGCCCCTGCGGGCAGGTGGCCAGATCTCTGTCTTCTCCAAAGCCCTGCTGGGCTGGCCCCATGGTCCGTAGACCTAGTGATGAGGTCAGAATCATAGACTCCATCCACTGGGTCAGGCTCCTAATCTCTGCCTGGGGGAAAGTGTGGACAGATCAGCTCAGAAGCCTGTGGATGGGAGGCATGTGACACTCTCTGCTCTTGGACAGTCCCAGGGAGGCCACCCAGGACAGATCCACCAGGTCTGCTCTGGATCTCGGCTGACAGCAGGCTGCTGTTGATGGAATGGACTCTTCACTCTGTGCACAGTGTTAGATGGGCTGGGACAATCTCCTCTGAGAGACTGGGGGAAGGCAGTGGGTGGCCTCCAATGGGGAAGACGGAGCTTGGAGACAGGAGAGCAAAAGTGTGGAGAAGGTGTCCAGGTCGGCTCCAGGCCACCCTCCAGTGAGTCCATGGAAATCAAAGAGGCCAGTGCCTCAAGATGTCTGGGCACGTCATTGCCTGTCCCACTCTTGGAGATTCATACAAGAAGTTTTGAGAAGCCCTGAGCCGAAAACCACACACAGGACCAAAAGCCTGTGCAGCTTTGTAGAACCTAGCACATCCAAAACACCTGGGACCCCTGAGCCCTTTTGGTGAGTGTGATGGTTAATTTTATGTGTCAACTTGACTGGGCCAAGGGAAGCCCAGACAAAACGTTATCTCTGAGTGTGTCCTTGAGGGAGTTTCCAGATGAGATTTGCATCTGAATCGGTGGACTCAGTAGTCAGCCTTCCCCAACATGGGTAGCCAGCATCCAATCTGTTGAGGGCCTGAACAGAACCACAGGTGGAGGAAGGAATTAGCCCTTTTTCCTTTCTGCTTGACTGCTTGAACTGGGACGTAGGATCTTTTCCTGCTCTCAGAGCTCCTGGTTCTCAGGCCATTGGACTTGACTGAATTATCCCACCAGCTCTCCTGGGTCTCCAGCTTGCAGATGGCAGATCGTGGGACTTCTCAGCATCCGTAAGTTGCATCAGCCAATTCCTTGTAATAAATCTCTTTCTATGTATAAATCCCATTGGTTGTATTCTCTAAAGAGCTCTGACTAATACAGTGAGAGTGACACTGCACCTGTTAATAACCCACAAAGCCAGTGGGCCTGGAGATGCCCTTGGGCAGCGCCGGGCCGAGAGTGTTAAGGGTGTTAGAGACTAGGGGGCCGTGCCATGCTTGCAGAGAGCTCACACTTGTCCTGGGTGGCCAGTGAGGCCCCTCCTGGCCTCTCCCAAAGCCCAGGCCCAGGCTCAAGCTCCACCAAGAAACCTTCATTTGAACCTCATTCCTTTGCTGCTTTCTGTTATCACTAATGCAGCCTCCAGGGTTAATGATGAACTCATGTTTGAAAAACAGTCATTACAGAGCCAGCCCATCATGAACACCATAACTCGATAAACAGCAAAAAATAGAAAACTCCAGACCATTGACCACGCTTCTCTGTGAAGACAGATGCAAACACTTTAAGTAAATTATTAGCAAATAGAATTTGCTAGGGGCAGGCCCAGTGACGTAGTGATTAAGTTTGCACATTCCACTTCACTGGCCCGGGGTTCGCTGGTTCAGACCCCGGCTATGGACCTATGCACCCTTGTCAAGCCATGGTGTGGCAGGCGTCCCACATATAAAGTAGAGGAAGATGGGCATGGATGTTAGCTCAGGGCTAATCTTCCTCAAACAAAACAAAACAAAATAAATGGAATCTGCTGTACACTAAGAGAATAATACTCCACAACCAGGAGGACGTGCCTCTGGTGAAGAAGGGTGTACAGTGTTAGGAAAGGTATTAACAGAGTCCACTGATTAATGGGTCAGGGGGTGGACAGTGACTGGAGGGGCTTCAGGGCCCAGCAGAGCTCTGACTTGGGTGACGACACAGAGGTGCACACTTTGCAGCATTCCTGGAGCTGCACGTTTAGGAGCTCTGCAGTTGCTGTGTGGTGTTACGCTTCAAAAACAATTTCAGGAGAAGAGCAGCCAACAGGGAGAAGATGTTCGCTGTACATAAAGCAAACTGAGGGTTAGCAACTTGAAAATCAAGAAGAAAACATACAAACAAGCTACAGGGAAAGTGGGCAAAGGATAAAAAAGAACAATTCACTGAAGAGGAAAAGTGAATGATCAATAAAAATATGCAATCAGATGTTCAACATCACAAATTATGAAGAAAATACAAATTAATAAAATGAAATGTCATTTTGTATCTATCAGTTTGAAAAAAAATTATGTCTAATAATCCCAAGAGAGGATAAAATGATGAGAAGCGGGAAGTTTCACGCCCATGGGCAGGGGTGTAAATTAATCCAACAATTTGGAGGATCGGAGCACAAAGATGTGTGAATTTGAAAAAGTGCATTCCTGAAGATGCTGAAATTCCACTCTCGGTGTAAACTCCTGGGAGACTGAATAAGGTTGTTCATTATGGTATAGTTTGTTACAGCACAAAATTGGAAATAACTTAAATCATTAGGGAAGTAGATAAATTGTGAGATATTTATGAGAGAGAATCTTTATGGAGAAGTTAATGAGTGAATTAGATCTTTATATGTCAATGTGGAGAAGCTGGAAAATAGATCACAGTTTGAAGAAGCACTGTGGACCTTTGCCATCCATGGGCTCCTGGACCCTGTGTGCACGTGGGTGGGTGCATGCGTGTTCACATGTCTTGCAAATATGAAAATATGGACTCCGCAGAGGCCCCTGAGGCCGTGCCAGCATCTGCCTCCAGGGAGGAGGGGAAGCACCTTGAGTGAGGACGGAAGTTATTCTGCAAGGTTGTATTGCTTTTACACGAATTTGAAACTTCTGAAGTAAACATGACCAGGTCTCAACATTTATAAATTCTGACAGTGCTGGCTGTTAATTCTGTACTTTTCTATAGTTTTAAAACTTTAAGCAGGAAAAAAAAAACCACACACACAAAAACTCCAAAGGAAAACCAAGGAAGTTAACTGGGGGGAAAGAAAAACCCGTTAAAAAAGATGAGTGCAGTTGGAGAAGGTGGCAGCTGCCAGTACTCCCAGAAAGCACAGGCCCCTGCGGGCTCAGAGTCAGGGGTCACACTCAGAGGAACCCATCCAGCCCATGACAGGGTCTGAGCCCTCCTGCTGCCCTTGAAGGACAGCATCCACGGATGCTCTGGATTATGGGCCTGGTCACTGCTCATTCAGGTCATGGAGGCCCTCGCTTCGGGTCGAGCTCTGGCCTCTGGGCAGCCCCTTTGGTCTCCAGTTTACCTTCATCCAGGAAGCTGCTTGGGGATCTGGTGGCACTGGCCCCAGCCAGAGGTCAGCCCCATCCGCTCCTACCCACGCCTGACTCCAGAACCCAGGGCAGCTCAGAGCTCCATGCAGCCCTCCGCGCTCCCCTCCTGTCCTGGGCTGAAGAAGTCAGGTTTACACCAGAGCTATAAAAATAACAGCGCACACTAATGTGCTTAGAATTCACCATGCAGGCACTGGCCGCTTTCTGTCCTCATCTGGTTTCCTCCTCACAACCACCCTCTGTGGGAGGCAACGTTAGGAGGCCAGCACATCTCACAAGGGAAACCCGTGTTCCTTTCAGCCCAGTCAAGACCCAGCAGCAAAGAAAGAACCCAGGACAGGGAGAGACGAAAAGGCTGGGAGTACTATTATTTTGACATTTTTTGTTTTTCTCCCTGACACAGGGAAGATAGGATGAGCTCATATCTGAGCGGTTATAAGAATGAGTGAGAGCCATCTGTTGGGTCCCCCTGTGCTGGTCCCCCTCCCAGGGTTGGGAGCCTACCTTCTTCCTCCCTCCCGCCTTGGGAGGAAGGAGCTAGGGGCAAGAAGGAGTTGCCCTAGGGTCAGGAGAGGCAGAGTCCAGGCCAGCGCTGTCAAGAACACCCCCGGATGAGTAACGTGGGCACTGCAAATGTCCTGGGACATCACCTGCTGGTCCTCTTGTCCTGGTGCCAGCTCTGGTCTCTCTTCCTAGCCCCACGGCATGGACATCCCGAGGCTCTGCTGACCCTAGCCCCGCGCTGGCTCGCTCAGGTCTTAGGGGCCAGAGCCAGGGGTGTGCCACCACAACAGCAGGCAGGAGGTGCTCTCTTGGCTTCTCACGAGCACTTGATACAAACAGAAATAAGTTCCAGGGACCCAGCATCATGCTGTGCTCCCCACGGCCCAAACACTCTCTGGATTGAGGCTCTGTGGTCGGGCCTGCGTTTTCCTGCTACAGCCTGTCCACGTTTGCGTCTCAGAGCTGCAGTGGTGATCCAGCTGAGTCTACCTTCCTGGGGTCTGCTCCCTGCACCCCACCTCCACCCTGAGAAGCTGGCCACTGCGTCTGCTCGCAGAGGACCCCGGGGAGGAGGCTCAGAGCTGCTGCCTGCTGGGAGAGCCTGACAGGACAGTAATGCAATCAGCACTTTGAGATGGTGCAGAGAGCTTTCACTGTGGTATCATGTTCATGCCTGTGACCCCAGCAGGTGGCAGGACGGGGAGCCCCTGCAGTGGCCAAGACCCTTCTGGGGCTGGCTCCATCCATCTGCCCAGCATTGGCTCCTGCTGTGCCCTCTTCAAACATTTCTTGGACCACCCATGCTCATTCCCACTTCACACCTGTGCTCGTGTGGGCCACCCTTTCTGGCAGGCCTGTCCCCTGAGCCAGAGGGCCCAGCTCCAGGGCCCTTTTCCCAGGACATCCACTTGTCTGATTGCCTTTGCAAGAAGCAAACTCTGGTCTCAGACAGCATCCCATCTACACATCCAGCATCTCAAAGCAAAGCTATAGGAAGTAAATCTGACAGATACGTGTTAGTATGCTCAAGTTCAGATAATGTATTAGAAATCATCATAATCATCTTTGGGAAAACAAAGTTGCACTAAAAAGAAAAAGCTTACGGACAGGAAAAGCAGGGCAGCTGAATACCAGCAGGTGTTCTAGCAGTAAATGCTGATTGTTTGCAAAATTCGGGTGAAGACCCACTTTCTCGTCTTGCACAGGCTGGAAGCAAACCAGTAACCTTCTGGGTTATCACCAAGAAAGACCTGGCAGAGTCAAGCAAGATCGCTCCGGAATCCATAAGTGTCAATGGTGACCTGATCCTGGGCGGCGCACAGGTTTGTCTCACGGGAGGGAAGGTGGCACAGAAGGGCTCCCCAGGGGTCAGAGCAGTGGCGTCTGAGCCTTGGTCTCCATGTGTGGATCCAAGTGTGCATGTCTGAGACCTCTGGAGGTGCTGAGGCCCGACCTCACTGGTTGGCCCCACAGGTCACCCCAAGCATGTCACTGTAAGTGGATTGGTGCCCCTCACTGTCTCTGTAGGGGCTGAGCACAGCCCACAGGGCTTGTGACTTGAACTCTGGGCTCCAAGTGTGGACGGACTTGGCCTCCTGCCTCCCCGAGTGGGCTGCATGTGGCTGTTTGCCAGGCTGGACTCTGAGCCCTGGGGCTGCAGAGCACATCAGTCTGAGGCTTGGGCCCTCGTGTGGCCCCTGCTTATGCAGGCCCACACGGACAGCAGGGTGTCCCGCAGAGGAAGGCATGGTGAGCCTGCAGGGCCTGGGAGCCTCACAAGAAACCCTTTTGCGGGGGCAGGAGCTGGCTTGTGGGCTCAGACGGCACAGAGGAGAAAAGAGTGCAGATGCTGCGCATGCCTGAGCGCCCGGGGACAGCGAGCCCATTCTGGGTTCTGTGCTTCTCCTTGGAAGGAAAGGAAGGGACAATGATAGTGGTGGTAGCCAAGGGTTACTGGCACCTAATACATCCCTGGAATGATGAGAAGGACTTTTTGAGCATGATCTTATCCCATCTTTCACATGATGGAGGATGTTATACCTCCCATTTTCCAGATGGGGACAGTTGAGGCTTCCAGAGGCCAGGGAACCTGCCCAGGGTCACACAGAGCTGAGAGTCACAAATCAGTGGGCTCAACTGCCTTCCCCGAGGGTGGAGGCTCCTGCTGTGAGCCAGCAGCATCACACGCCTCCTGCTAAGTCAGGGTGACTGCTGCGTGCCCCAGACATAGTCCCTCTGTTCTGGACATGTTGCTGAAAGCAGGGTCAACCAGGACAAGCCAGGAGGCCCTGCACAAGGCTGGCCTGGATGGGCACACCCATGGCAGGGACAACTGGGCCCTGACCCAGAGGGAGGCCACTCAGAGAAACCCCTCACAGACTCAGCAGGCCTTATGATTTCAAGGAATCATGGGAGGGGGGTATTCCTCCTCCTCTGGAAAAATCTACAAACAAACACAGCATAGCACGTCTACCATGGGGATCATAATGCAGCCATCAGAGGGGAGATTAGGAGCCATGGCTGCCCCACGGGGTAACATGAGGAGAAGGTGGTGGCCACAGGGCCTGGCGTGCAGACCTCAAGACTCCACTCTGGGCTGGTGTGTGCGCATGCCTCTGTGTGTGTGTGTGTTTGTGTTTGTGCACAGCGCATGTGCAGATGCACAGGAAGTCTGGGCAACAGGGAAAGGAGCCTGTCAGGATGGCAGGGCTGTGGCTACTCTTTTTTTCCTCTGAAAATGTCCTTAATGAAAAGACATGATAAGTAAATGAAATGCAAGATTTGGAGTTGGATCCTGTATTAGGAAAAAATCCCCCAATGGGTGAAATTTGAATATGGACTGAATATTAGAAAACAATGTTGCATCATTGGTAGATTTCCTGGCTTTGATAGTTACGCTGTGTTCCTGCAAGAGAAGGTCCTTGTCTTGTTAACAATTCTTGAATCTAAGTAAAGGGTGTAGGGGACTTCATTGCAGTCTTCTTGCAACTTCTCTGTAGGCTTGAGACTATTTTCAAATTCAAAAGTTAAAAAAGCAAAGTGCTCTTTATAGTCATTACAATGTTATTTGTGTAACTGAGAAAGAAGAGAAGGGAAAGAAGTTGAGATCTGGGTGTTGACAGCTGAAGGCCTGAGGACTCCCCGCGGGAGGCGAGCACGGGCCGTGCCCTGTGACCCCGCTGCCCAGCTGGCTTTCTTACAGCATGGAGGGTGTGTTCAGAGAGGTTTAAGGCCACAGAGGCTCTGAAGTGTAAAGTGGAAGGCGGAGGTCAATTGAAAATCGATTGTGCAAGACAAGCAGGTCAGCTCCAATTCAGGGACACCTCCTTGGGGGACGAGCTGCTCCTCCCCACCCCAGCAGCCCCAGGGCAGTGGGGGAGGGCAGGTGAGCTGGATCTCCACTGGGCCAGGGGCCTGCCCGGCCTTCTCATTCTCAGACTTGGCTCCTGTGGCCTGGATCCTGAGCAGCTGTCACATGTCCTGGATCTGCTCCTGGCACCCAGGCTGCCGCAGACAAGTCTCATTGGCTTGGCCTCAGCTTGTACACCAGCAAGACAGGTCCAGCCTGTGGTGGACCCCACTCACCTCACAGAGCTCGAAGTTAGAGATTGTCCAGGTAGGAATGAGGCTGGGAGGCCCTGGGGGCAGAGGCTGTTGGGTGGTCTACATCTCTGGGCCCTGGAGGCACCTGTCCCATCCGAGGTGTTCAGGAAATACTCCGTGGGTGGTCGATGCATTTATTCAGCAGACAGTCGTTCAGGGACTGTGCCGAACTTCAGACTGGGGCCAGGGGCCAGCTGGACAGACCCAGCCCTGCCCCTGCAGCTCATGTTCTAGTGGGAGAGCCAGACCCATGAACAGAACAGCGTGGGCAGTAGGAGGAGCCCCTGAGAGAAGAGGCCCTGCTCCATGAGGTCCTAGCAATGTGGACACAGAGTTGGCCAAAGAGAAAACAAGGAGGGAGCAGGTACAGTCTCACGGGCTAGCACTCAGAAGAGCCCGTGCTTGGTTTACTGCTCAGCTGTGCCCATCTTGAAATTCTCAATTTTATCTTTGAACTTGTGTTCTCTGAGTGAAGTCCTGGGACAACGGAGCATGTGTGATCAGGGGAGATACGTGAAGAAGGGTGCAGCCCCATTCGCACACACCTTCCTCAAGTCCCATGAGCACAGGGTGCTGGTGGACTATGTGGGAGGCCAATGACTCAGCAAGGACAAAGAGAGCTTGTCCTGTTGAAGACTGAGCAAGGGTGGGGGGTGAACAGCCCCGAGAGGCCACGCTTTCTGTTAGAACCAGATCTGCTGGGCAATGGCGTCTGAGAAACACAAACAAGGAGCCGATCGTGCCCTTTCTCCCTGGTGTTGCTTCCCTGTCATAGCCAACAGCTTACAGTGAAAATGATGCCATGGGAGGAGAGGGGAAGAGAGCGACCTTCCTTCCTTCCTCGCGAGTAGGCTGAGGTCAGAGAGTTGGCAGAAGGTGCCCTGGTGTCAAGAAGTGAAATTGAAACAGTTGAGTTAGTTGTGTTAAGTGTTTGCGCTGTTCTGGTGAGAAAACAATACATACGAATGGACAGGTTAAAGAAATGTTGGTGATTCCGCATATGAGCTAAATGCTCTTATATTTGTATTTAACACTGGCATTGAACAATAGAAAGGTGAATGGTAAAATTCATGCTAATAATTAAAAATTTTAATTTTTCTTTACTTAGAATTATTTTACTATGTTAAAATAGCAAATTAAAACACCAAAAAAGAAAGGAAGACTGAGAAAGAAAGGAAGCAGTCTCACATGGCAGTACTTTTAACACAGGTTTCCTCTGCCTTTTGAATGAGGGTCCCGGACTTCATACTGCACTGGGCCCAAGGGAGTGTCATATCGGGGGCCACAGCACTTGCAAGGGGCAGGAGGGAAGATGTGGTCAGAGAAGAGACTGTGGAAGGAGCCCGTGTGGTCTGGGGGACAGTAGCTGCCCACCAGGTTGTGATCACTGTAGGGAGGCGGGGCAGGGTGGAAGTGGACCACTCAGGTGTGCCATTTAGTGCCCTCTTAGAGACAGTCTGGAGCAGGGGTGCAGGGCAGAGAGGGAGCACCCCTTGTCTGGTGTCAACCAGACCAGCTTTTTACATCAGGCCTCCATGTAACATTTCACTTGAGCAGCGTTCTGAGGTCAAGAAGCATTTGGAGACCTGTGGAGTGGGCGATCCCTGGGCCGAGTCCAGGACTGGCCTTGAGCCTTGACAGCCTTGCTCCCAGAGGTATCTGGAGGGGGCATGTCCCCCTCCCAACCAGGTCTGCAGGAGCTGTGGTCACAGGAAGCAATTTGATTTCACCGCCTCTGGCTGTTCACCACCTCGCCCCACCCCAGCCTGGAGGTAATCTTGGCCCTGAGTGGGGGCTGCCTGTGAGGAAGGTCCAGCAACTCTCATTTCACTCATCAGTCCTGCTCTGCACCCCCAGTTGGAAGAGGATGGCCTGCCTGCTGTCTGGGGAGCTCTGCCTTCCACTTGAAAGCGTGGATGATTAAAGCCTAGGCTGGTGGTGATAGAAGCCGCTCCATTAGCTTTGGGGGAAAGTGGCACATGGCTTCCTTCCTTGTGCGTTTGCTCCAGGTCCTGCGCAGGAGTCCAGGGCAGGCTCCCCGGGGAGGCACCAATTACACACTCTCTCTCACACACACACACACACACACACACACACACACACACACTGCTCCAGGACCTCCTGTGATACTGACAGCAGCTCTGTGAGGTCAGCAAGGTGGGCTTGGGCAGGAGGTAGAGCTGGGCAGGGCGGGTAGGGAAGTAGAAATAAAGAGAAAACAGCCCTCTGTGTGCGATGCTGGCCTGGGCTCCCTAAATGCATTATCTCACTTATTTAATCCTCACATGCCTTCTTATAACTGTTATCACAGGACTACTGTTTCCAGAGCATTGACTCTGTGTCAGGGATTTTCAATGTTTCGTCTCAGATCCTTGTGAGCTGAACGGATCAAGGGGTGGTAGGCACAGTGGTCATGCCCTTGGGCTCAGAGCCAGACTTCCCATGCTGTTCCTGAGTACTCTCCAGGACCCCAGCGTTCCTCCCCTCCTGTCTCACTTCCCGCCTCTCTCACTCACTGTGCTTTCTCTCAAATAAATGCCTTGAACCAAATCCCTGTCTTAGGATCTGCTTTTGTGGGAACTTGAACTCAGACTCCCTGATGATACACAGAGAGGAAACAGGCCCAGAGAGGGCGGCAGGGCCTGAGTCCTTCCTCTCAAATAAATGCCTTGAACTAGGTCTCTGTCTTGGGATCTGATTTTGTGTCTATCTGAATGTTTCACTTGAAGGGGAACAAACACATGTGGTCTTTTGTGACTTTTTTCACTTAGCACAGTGTTTTCAAGGTCCATACATATGGTAGCATATATCAGTACTTCATTCCTTTTTATGGCCAAATAATATTCCATTGTATGGATATACCAGATTTGTTTCTCCATTCATCAGTTGAAGGACATGTGGGTAGTTTCCACTTTTTGGCTGTTATGAATAACGCTGCTAATGAATATCTGTGTATGTTTTTGTGTGGAAATATACTTCTTTTGAGTAGACACCTAGGAGTGGAATTGCTGTGTCATATGGTAAGTACATTAACTTTTTGAGGAACTACCAGACTGTTTCCCAAAGCAGACTGAACCGTGGTGCATTGCCACCAGCAGTGTATGAAGGTTCTGATCTCTCCACATCTTGCCAACACTTGTTATCTGACTTTTTGATTCTAGTCATCCTAGTAGGTGTGAAGATGTATCTCAAAGTGGTTTTGATTTGTATTTCCCTGATGACTAATGACATCGAGCATCTTTTCAAGTGCCTATTGGTTATTATATATTCTTTGAAGAAATGTCTATTCAGATTGTTTACCCATCTTAATATTATTTGTCTCTTATTGTTGAGTTGTCAGAGTTCTTTATATACTCTAGATGCCAGTCCTTTATCAGATATATGATTTGCAAGTATTTTCTCCCATCCTGTGGGTTATTTTTTCACTTTCTTGGTAGTGTCCTTTGAAGCCCAAAAGATTTTAATTTTGAGGAAATCCAATTTATCTATTATTTTATCACTTGCACTTTGGATGTCACATCTAAGAAACCATTGCCTAATTCAAAGTCACAAGGATTTACTCTCAGACTTTTTTCTAAGAGTTTTATAGTTTTAACTTTTACATTTAGGTCCATGATCTATTTTGAGTTAACTGTTGTACATGATGTGAGGTAGGCATCTAAATTCATTCTTTTGTATTTGACTATCCAGTTATGCCAACACCATTTGTTGAAAAGATTACTCTTTCCCCATTGAAAGGTCTTGGAACCTCTGTAGAAAATCAGTTGACTATAAAAGTAAGAGTTTATTTCTGGACTCTCAATTCCATTCCATTGATCAATATGTCTGTCCTTATGCCAGTATCATATTGTCTTGACTATTTTAGCTTTGTAGTAAGTTTTGGAATTGAGATGTGTGTCTTCCAACTTTATTCTTTTTTTTGTTAAGTTTTTTTGGCTATTCTGGATTCCTTGAATTTCTGTATAAATTTTAAAACTAGCTCATCAATTTCTGCAAAAAAGCAAAGCAAAGAACCAAAATAAACCAAACAAATCTGGGATTTTGTTAGAGATTGCATCAAATTGTAGATTAATTTGGGGAGTATTGCCATCTTAGCAATATTATGTCTTCAGATTCCTGAGTATGGGGTGACTACTTTCCATTTATTTAGATCCTCTTTAATTTCTTTCAGCAATATTTTGTAGTGTTTGGTGAACAAGTCTTGCACATCTTTTATTAAATTTTTCCTTAATATTTTCTTCCCCTTCTTCTCCTTCTTCTTCTTCTCTTCCTCCTTCTCCTCCCCCACCCCCTCCTCCTCCTCCTCCTCCTCCTCTTCCTCCTCCTCCTCCCTCTTCTTCTTTTCTTTCTCTTTCTCTTCCTCTCCTTCTCCTTCTTCCTCGTCTTCCTCTTCTTCTTCTCCTTCTCCTTCTCCCCAAAGCCCCCCCCGTACACAGTTGTATGTTCTAGTTGTGAGCGCCTGTGGCTGTGCTATTCTTTTTGATGCTATTGTAAATGGAATTTTTCTTCATTTCATTTTCAAATTGTTCATTCAAGTATGTAGAAATACAATGGACTCTTATCTATTGATTTTCCATCCTGAAAACTTGCTGAACTCATGTATTAGTTTTAATAGTTTTCTTGTGGATGCCTCAGGATTTTCTATGCACAAGATTATGTTATGTTACCTGCAAATAGAAATCGTTTTATTCTATCTTTCTGATCTATATGCCTTTTATTTTTTTCTTGTCTAATTGCCCTGGTTCAAACCTCTGGTACAATGTTGACTAGAAGTGATGAAAGCAGACATCCTTGTCTTCTTCCTTATCTGAGTGGAAAAGCACTCAGTCTTTTACCATTAAGTATGATGTTGTGGGCTTTTCATGGATGCCCTTTAGAAGGCTGAAAAGTTCCCTTCTATTCCTAGTTTGTTGATTGTTTTTCAGATGAAAGTATGTTGTGTTTTGTCAAATGCTTATTTTATGTCTACTGAGATAATCATGTGGATCTTTTCCCTTTATTCTATTTAATATGGTGTTTTATATGGATTCATTTTTGCATGTTATACCAACCTTACATTCCTGGATAAATCTCAGTGGCTCATAGTATATAATCATATATATATATGCTCTTGGATTTGATTTGCTAGTATTTTTGTGTTTCTATTTGTAAGGAATATTAGTCTGTAGTAGTCTTATTGTGATGTCTTTGTTGGGTTTTGAACTCAGGGTAATATTGGCCTCATGGAATGAGTTGGGAAGTGTTCTTACCTGTTCTATTTTTTGGAAGAGGATATGGAGGACAGAGCCTTGGGGTTTTTTTTGTGGGTAATACATTGGTTACTAGTTCAACTCCTTTACTTATTATAGGTCTATTCAGATGTTCTATTTATTCTTGAGTCCATTTCAGTAGTCTGTGTCTCTATATGGATTTGTCTATTTTATCTAGATATCTGATTTGTTTGCATATAGTTATTCATATTATTCCTTTATAATCCTCTTTATTTCTGTATGGTTGGTAGTAATGTTCCCTATTTCATTTCTGATTTTAGTAATTTGAGTCTTCTCTCTCTCTTTTTTTCTTTTGGTCAGTCTACCTAAAAGTTTGCCAATTCTGTTTGTCTTCTTAAAGAAACAAATTTTTGCTTCTTTATTATTTCTGGCGTTCTATTCTTTCTTCCATTTATTTATCCTCTAATCTTTGTTATTTATTTTCTTCTGCTTGCTTTGGGTTTAGTTCACTCTTCTTTTTCTAGTATCTTAAGGTAGAAGATTAGGTTATCAATTTGAGATCTCTCTTCTTTTATAATATAGTCATTTATAACTATAAAATTTCTTCTCAATATTGTGTTAGCTGCATCCCATAAGTTTTGGTGTGCTGTGTTTAATTTGCATTTAGTGTGAAGCATTTTCTAATTTCCGTTTTGATTTCTTCTTTTATCCATTAGTTATTTAGGAGTGTTTTGTTTAATTTCTACCTATTTTTGAATTTTCCAGTTTTCCTTTTGTTATTGATCTCTAGTTTTATTTCATTGTGCTTAGAAAAGATAAAGTGCATGATTTCAATCTTTTAAATTTTATTAAGATTTGTTTTATGGCCTAACATATGGTTTATCCTGGAGAATGTTCCATGTGCACTTCAGAAACATATGTAATCTTCTGTTGTTGGGTGGAGTGTTCTATAGATGTCCGTTAGGTCTAGTGGGTTTCCAGTGTTGTTCAAGTCTTCTATTTCCTTGTTGATCTTCTGTCTAGTTGTTCTATTCATTGTTGAAAGTTGAGTATTGAAATCTCTGACCATTTTTGTTGAATTGTCTCTTTCTCCCTGATTCCCATGACTTTTTTGCTTCACACTTTTTGTGGCTCTGTTGGTGGGTGTTTATAATGGTTATGTCTTTCTGATGGGTAGACTCTTTTACCATTACAAATGTCTTTCTTTGTCTCTAGCAACAGTTTTGCTTTAAAATATACTTTGTATATTGGTACAGCCACTCCAGCCCTCTTATATTTACCATATGCATGGTGCATCATTTTTATCCCTTTACTTTCAAACTATTTGTGTCTTTAAATCTAAAGTGTGTCTCTTATATATGTTGGATCATGCTCTTTCTTTTTTTAAATTCACTCTGGCAATCTCTGACTTTTGATGGGAGTGTTTAATCAATTTACATTTAATGTAATTTCTAATAAGTTTGGATTTACATCTGTCATTTTGCTATTGGTTTTCTATATGTATCATGTCATTTTTGTTCCTCTATTCCTCCATTATCACCTTCTTTAGTGTTATATTTTCTACTATATACTGTTTTAGTGTCCTTGTTTCTTTTATTATATTTTTTGAGTTATTGTTTTAGGGGGCCCCTGGCCCCTAAGAAATATGGCTACATAAAATATATGTTAATAATTACTATATTAATGATCAGCTAATGAGTGGACAAAGATTTCTTTAAATGTCTTGAACCAATAAGTCCTCTAGCCTTTACTGAGGGACTCTGTGTGTGCGTAAGAGTACACGTTCAACGCTCAGGCATGCAGTTTATAACTGTGCCTTAACTTTCACTTTCTGCTTGCAGAAAGCCTCAAGTTAAGCTGCAAGTGAGGGATTAAGTCCTTATCAGGTCTTTCCTGAGCATGTGCATAGCCCTGCCTTGCACATGACTGTTTAGATTCCCAGGAATATGACAGAGCTTTTCAAAGCCCACTACAGACACTGCATTCCTTAGTTTTCCTTTTAAAGTTTTTTGCTCATCCTCTTGTTAGCCCCAACTACTATTGCTAGCTCAGACAGCTACAGAGTAGAACAGCTACTGCTCATTGCTGTCAACAAATAATATATATATTATTAAATATATATATATTTGTTTATAAATATGTGCTGTGTTAGGGTTCTCCAGAGAAACGGAATATGTGTGTGTGTATATATATATATTTAAAATACATATATATTATATATATACTATGCATATAACATGACGTAAATATATATGCCTTTAGTCTGTTCAGGCTTAGTCCTTGTAGGCTGCTATAACAAATTGCTATAGATTGGGTGGCTTGTAAACAACAAACATACATTTATTTCTCACAATTCAGAGGCTAAGAAGTCCAAGATCAAGGCGCCAGGAGATTTGGTGTCTGGTGAGAGCCTACTTCCTCACAGACAGCTGTCTTCTTACTGTAACCTCATGTGGCAGAAGGTGTCAAGATAGCTCTCTGAGGTCTCCTTTATAAGGGTGTTAATCCCATTCATGAGGGCTCTATCCTCATGACCTAATCACCTCCCAAAGGCCCCACCTCCAAATATCATCTCATTTCAGATTAGGTTTTCAACTTATGAATTTTGGGGAGACACAAACATTCAGTCTATAGCAATGTGTGTGTGTGTGTGTGTGTGTGATGTATGTATACATATATATATATACATCTATATATATAGAGAGAGAGAGAGATTGGGAGAGAGAGAGAATGAGAAATTGATTTTAAAGAATTGGCTCATGCAACCCAATTGTGGGGGCTGACAAGTCTGAAATATAGAGTATGTTGGTAGGGCAGAAATTCAGGAAAGAGTTGGTGCTGCAGTTTTGAGTCTGAAATCTGCAGGCTAGAAACTCAGACAAGATTTCTACGTTGCAGTCCTGCGACAGAATTCTTTCTTCTTCAGAAAACCTCAGTGTTTCCTCTTTAAGTTTTCAAATGATAGGAATGATTAAAATGGTCCATCCACATTATAGAGGATAATGTCCTTACTCAAAGTCTGCTAATTTAAATGTTAGTCACATCTAAAAAATACCTTCATAATAACATCTAGACTGGTGGTTGACCAAACAATAGGGCACCATAACCTAACCAAGTTGACACAAAAAATTAGCTATCACATGTAGCATGGACACATATATTTCTTTGCTTTGTCAGCTCAGAGGGCCTAGAAGCAACAACATGTCCTTAGCAATGAATAAAACTACCACCCATATCTTGGTTGATAAAACCATTCTCTAATAAGAGGAAGCAGAGCTCCTTGGAGAGTGTGGCTGAATCTAGGCTTGGGTAGGGAATATACAAGATGAGCCTGGAGCATCTTATAGTGCCAAAAAGTAAGAAAGCAGCAAACGAAAATCCACGACGATGGGGCCATGTAAAAGGGACAAAGGAGTCAATTGAAAGAGCTCTCAATGGACAAAATGGAACAATTTGAGCAACGAAATAAGCTAGTATAAGATTATAACTCAAAGTATAAAATTAATGAGTCCATACTGATATAAATAAATTACTGAATAAATAAATAAATGGGAGAGTAGACAAATATCCCCTGCAGAAGAGTTCCAAACAACATATGTAAATACTCTGTGTGTAAGGAGGTGGAGCATAACTCCCTCTCCTTAAGTTTGGGCTGCTGTTAGTTATGTCCTTCCAAAAGTCAAAAAGAAAGTAACTTTATAGTAAAGAAAAGACAAACACTATCTCAGCCAAGTGACCAAGGTCAATATCAATAGTCATAAGCCATTAAACACCCTTGATATGATACGATGAGAAGGGAACTTTACCTCTGTGGTCCTCCCCAGTCTAACCATGAGATAACATCAGACAAGTCCCAATTGATGGATGGTCTACAAAATACCTGGCCGGTATTCCTCAAAACTATCAAGGTCATCAAAAACAAGGAAAGTCTGAGAAACTGTCACAGCCAAGAGGAGCCGAAGGAGATGCAATGACTAAATGTAAAGTGATATCCTGGATGGGCTCCTGGAACACAAAAAGGACATCAGGTTAAAAACTAAGGAAATCCAAATAAGGTGTGCTTCTAATTAATAATAATGTATCGATATTTGTTCATTAGTTGTGACAAATGTATATTAACAATGGGGGAAACTCAGTGTGGGGTGTACTGGAACTCTCTGTACTAGCTTTACAATTATTCTGTAAATCTAAAGCTCTTTTAAGATAAAAAGTTTATTAAAAAAATGGATCGGAAGTTGTGTATAGGGAGATGTGATCAATGTGCCAGCATTTTAAGTAAAAGGATGCTTTCCTAAATGTCTTTTCCCTGGGACGATTTAGTTCCCCCCGAGAAAAGTCTTCTCACTTCTGGCCTGGGGAGTAAACGACTGGCTGCTGGTATTTGGGCTGCTGCCTTATGGGGAAAGGGAGTGGGGGCTACGTCATTGCTTGGAGGGCAAACGTTTACTCACCTGTCCTCATGTTCGATCTGCCGGCCATTCCCTTCTCAGCAGGACCCCTCTGGTTCATCTTCCCCTGGGAACACAGCCCCCTCCTCCTGCAGAGGGTGGGGGTCTTGGGCCTGATTCTGCTCCATCCCTGCTTCTCATCAGTTCCCCTCTGTGGGACTCAGACCGTGTCCACCACACTGGCTGCTTTCCACGCTACCGCAAGTGTGCTGTTATCAGTGGTCATCCTCTCTTCTCTTATGTTTTAATCAATTCATTGTTTATTTGTCTTCCTAGGTTCCAAATTTCTCTTTTTAGTTATGATCATTTTGGTAGGATTTTGGGAGAGTGAAAATAAATGAAATGCTCAATTAGCCAATTTCACTGAAGGTTTCATTGATGCTTCCACCATGCTCAAATGTTCTGTAGGCTATCTGGGGCATGATCTTTCCTACCCTAAGATCCTGGGGCTTAGCACTGGCCCTGAGGCTCCTTCAGACAAAAACTAATCAGAAAATGGGTAGACAAAATACTGGAGCTGAAAGATCAAAGTCAGAATCTCAATCTCCCTAAAAGCCCCGATTCTCCTGGAAACACATGACCTCATTACCTTGCAGGATGGATGATCATACAGGAGAGCTCCTCTGAGCATCAACTTATCCGGGCAGGAGGCAGCTCCGACCTCTCTGGGGCCCCCAGGAGCCTCTCAATGGAGCCTGAGTCAGCTTCATGGAGCCAGGCAACACCCTGTCCCATCCTCAAACAGCCGTGGGGGGATGGCAGAGCTGGGGCATGCTCCCATTGCCCTGATGGGCAACTCAGAGAGGGGGTCACCCAGCAAGCCCCCTGACCTCACTTTGTCTTGACACACTAACATTTAAGGTGTAGTTTGCACCCTCAGTGGAAGTATAAAAAGGAAGTCAATTCCATGGGTTTCTCCTCACAAAAAGAAAGCTAAATGCTGTCACCCAGGCTGAAGTGGCCTGAATATGGGCTGTGAAGCTTGAAAAAAGAACTTAAGTGACTGCCTCTAGAGTCTTTGCTGCTCAGGGCTCTGTCCTTCCCTGGAGCCAGGAGGATGCTGTATGGGATTCTGCTCCCGGCTGCCCAGCCAGCCAGCCAGTGCTGTCACTTCATTTTACACAGGGTGACAACTAGGCCAGGCGAGGCTGGCCTGGGACTTGTCTTTCCCCACACAGAGAGCCTGTCTGAGGCAGAGTGTCCCTTCCCTCCTGGGGCCAGGTTGAGTGTCCGTCTGGAAGACCTTGCCCTCCTGGCAATGACGCCGCCTCATAGTATGAAAAATACAGAAAACTAGGTCATCCTCTCACATCTTTGCAGCTGGATGCGCCATTATCTCTTCAAGCCCTCGTGGGGTCCTCGAGGTGGACATGATCCTGGGGTTGGGACTCCAGTCCCCTCCTGGCTGTGGGGTGAGTGGTCCAGCTCCTGTTAGGTGGTCTCCTCCCCCTCATGTTTATCTCTACCCTGCTCTCCTTGGAGTGGCCTTGCCCACAGCCTCACCCTCCTCTCTGTAGGATCCCCTCTTCCATGTGCCCTCTCCTGCCAGGACCCCTCCATGCACACTCCTCTTGCTGCATCCCAGCACTGATATCATCTTTATAAGCGTTTGCCTGTGCCGGGTGCTGTGCATACTGGGAAGGAGCTCCCAGGGGGCACAGCCCAGAGCAGCAGACCTTGGGGGGCCTCACAGACAGGAAGGTGAGGCCATTAGAGGAAGTCACAGCCAGGTGTCAGGGCCCACAGAGCTGGGTCACCCCTCTCCACATGCTGAACCCAGGCAGGCTGCAGTGAGGTGCATCTCAGGGCAAGTCTGACAGCCCTGCTCGTTCCAGAAAACAGGCTCTGCTCCATCTTCATGTATTTATAATAGCCCTCCCTTGTTTTTTGTCAAGCTGTGTTCTCTGTTTATCAATAAAATCAATGACACAAATCCCACACCAAGGGATGATTTGAAATCTCTGCTGGGAAGCTCTTCCTTCTAAAGCCCTCCCTCTTCAAAGAGCTTCTTCTAAAGAGGAGTAATGGTCTCTGCCTGCGCAGGAGACTTGAGGGACACAGAGGGCCATGACTCTGCAGCCTGGCCTTCAACAGGGCTCTCTTTCTTGCCTGTACCCCCGAAGTGGACTAAGCAGGGCACCTGGCTGAGGAGGGCACACCATAGTGTTCTCACTCATAGGGATCCCTGGCTATAGAGCACCAGTAGAATGGAGCTCTGTGATCGGGAGGCACAGGCTGGATCTGTTCCCAAGCCCTGCTGCCACCCTCAACTGCACACCCCCACTCCAGCCTGGAGCTGTAAGCTGGGCTGGCCACTGGGGAACGTCCACACTGGACCAGGCAGCCTGGAGTCCAGTCCAAGGAGGAATGGGTACCGAGCACCACTGCTCAGGGAGAGCCCTAAGGAGCTCCTAGGTGAGGCCCCTAGGCTGCAGAGCACAGACAGGAGCTCTCAGGAGAGGGCCTGTCGCCAGGGGTCCTGGGATGGACTCCATGGAGCTCCTGGACCTGCTGAGGAGCAGGAGAGGTGGGAGGCCTTGCCCTTCCGAATGTCTCATGGAAACTCTAGCTCCTAGCTGGGTCATCAAGGGGGCTCACAGGCACCAGGTCAGCACGGTGGTGGTGGAGGTCAGTTGGAAGAGGAGAAATGGGGACTAAAGGACCTTGGTGTTTGATGATCTCCGTCCCTCTGAAGGGAGACTGGCTTGGGGATTCTAGACCCCAGGTGGGGCAGGCAGGACCCCTGGGGGTAATCTGGGTCTGTCCTGGGCCTGTCCGAGGGGCCTTGGATCTCCTCCTGCGGGTCACTAGCACACACTTGGGCAGGGCACATGCCAAGATGGCTGTTATGAACTAAACTGTGCTCCCCTTCCAAATCCATATGTTGAGTCCCTAACCACAAATATGACGGTAGTTGGAGATGGGGCCTAAAGGCAGGGAATTAGGGTTAAATGAGGTCATAAGGGTGGGCCCTAATCTGGTAGGACTGGTGTCCTTCTAAGAAGAGGAAGAGACAGCAGAGCCCTCTCCCTCTCTCTCCCTCTCTCCACAGGCACAGAGGAAAGGATGTGTGAGGACACAGCAAAAGGTGACCATCTGCAGTCTGGGAAGAGATGCTTCACCAGAAACCAACCCTGCTGGTCCCTTAATCTTGGGCTTTGAGCCTCCCAAACTGTGAGAAATAAATTTCTGTTGTTTAAGCTCCCAGTCTGTGGTATTTTGTATGCCAGCCTCAGCTGACTAATACAATGGGCTCAGTAGGAACGTTCTAGATAGAAAGTTGCTCCGGACTGTGAGGCCGGGGAAGAAGGGGTGTGGTCAGCAAGAGGCACAGATAGCACAGGTGCCTGGAAATGGACACGTACAGCTCTCTTCCCCTGGAGGACCCCTCTGAAGCCTCACAGATCCCAGAAGTGCTGGCTGAGGCAGCAACGTGGTTCTGCTCTGTACGAGGGCCCCTGCCTGGAAGCACAGCAGGGTGGATCCTTCCTGGGTGCAGTGGCTCCAGAGCCACCCTCCACCCTTGGGCTCAGTATTAGTCAGGGTTCTCTAGAGAAACAGAACCAATAGGAAATACATCCTGCATCTCTATATCTATCACCTATCTATCAATCTACCATCTATCTATCTATCATCTGTTTATCTATCATCTATCTAGCTCTCTCTCCATCTATCTATCATCTATAGAGAGATTTACTATAAGGAATTGGCTCATATGATTAAGGAGCCTGAGAAATCCCAAGATCTGCACTTGGTGAGCCGGAGATCAGGGAGAGCTGAGGGTGTAAGCTCTAGTCCGAAGGCCGGCAGGGGACATGCAGAATAAATTTCTGTTGTTGCAAACCACCAAATTTGCAGTAACCTGTTACAGAAGCCACAGGAAACCAATACAGAAGTCACATTTCTATTTCTATTACTTTAATACATTGCCCTGAAAGTTTTAAGCTGCATAGTAGAACATGCAGATTCTGCCTGGATGTGGTCAATATCTCTGCTCTGCTCCTCAGAAGTGTGCTGGACCTTCTGCTCTTTAGTGTATATCAGATTTGCCCTGTTTGGACGGCCACAAATTAATCGTTATTTTTCTTTGAACAGTCAGCGCTTTATTGGATCTACCCACAAATTACCAACTTCTTTGCTCACCATTGTTCCTTAATTTTTTTATTGTAGTAAAATATATACAACATAAAAATGCCATTTTAACCATTTTTAAGTGTACAGTTCTGTGGCATTAATTACATTCACAGTGTTATGCAGTCATCACTACTACTTATTTTCACACTTGTTCATTGTCCGAAAGAGAAACTCTATACCCATCAAGCAATAACTCCCCATGCCCCACCTCCAACCTTTGATAAACTCTAACTACTCTGTCTTTATAAATTTGCTTATTTCAGATATTTCATTTAATGTAATCATACCATATTTGCCCTTTTATGTCTGGCTTGCTTCACTTCGTGTGTTTTCAAAGTTAATCCATGTTGTAGCATGTACCAGAACTTTGTTCCTTTGTAAGGCTGCATATTATTTCATTGTATGTGTATGCCACATTTTGTTTATCCATCCATCTATCGATGGACACTTGGGTTGTTTCCACTTTTTGACTCTTGTGAATAATGCTGCAATGATCATTAGCATATAAATATTTATTTGAGTTCCTGTTTTCAATTCTTTTGAGTGTATATACCTAGGAATGGAATTGCTGGGTCATACGGTAATGACCTTTTTGAGGAATGGCCAAACTATTTTCCACAGAAGTTGAACCATTTTATATTCCTACCAGCAACCTACGAAGGTTCCAATTTCTACTCATCCTTGCCAACAGTTGTTATTTTCTGTTTTTGTTTGTTTGTTTGTAGTTATGGACATCCTAGTAGGTGTGAAGTGGTGTCTCATTGAAATTTTGGTTTGCATTTCCCTAAAAATTAGTGATGCTGAGTATCTTTTCACATGCTTATTAGCATTTATATATCTTCTTCAGAGAAATGTCTAGTCAAGTTCTTTGCTCATTTTCACATTGGGTTGTTTTGCCTTTTTGTTGCTGAGTTTTAGAAGTTCTTTATATATCCTGGATATCAAACTCTTATCAGATATATGATTTGCAAATATTTTCTCCCAGTCTGCAGGTTATCTTTTCACCTCCTTGATAATGTCTTTTGATGCACAAAAGTTTTAAATATGATGAAGTCAAATTTATCTGTTTTGTTGTTGTTGTTGCTTATGCTTTTGATGTCCTATCTAAGAATCCACTGCCATGTCCAAGGTCATGAAGATTTACCTATATATTTTCTTCTAAGAGTTTGATGGTTTTAGCTCTTATATTTAGGTTGTTGATTCATTTTGAGTTAATTTTTGCATATAGTGTGAGGTAAGGGTCCAACTTCATTCTTTGGCGTTGGAAATCTGTTGTCCCAGCACCATTTGGGGAAGAGACTATTCTTTCCTCGTTGAATAGACATGGCACCTCTGCCAAAAACCGCCTGAGCATAGACTGGACTCTTGATTTTATTCCATTGGTTCATATGTCTATTCTAATGCCAGTTCCACACTGTTTTGATTGTTGTAGCTTTGCAGTAAGTTTTGAAATCGGGAAGTGTGAGTCTTCTGGCTTTATTCTTCATTTTCAAGATTTCTTTGGCTATTTGGGCCCCTTGCAATTCCCTATGTATTTGAGGATCTGCTTTTCCATTTCTGCAAAAAGGGCTGATGGAATTTTGATAGGGTTTGGTCGCATCTGTAGATCACTTTGGGTAGTATTGGCATCTTAACAACATAACGTCTCCCTGCCCATGAACATAGAATGTTTTTCCTTTTCTTTAGGTCTTTAATTACTTGAGCAATGGTTTTTAGTTTCCAGTGAACAAGTTTTGCACATCCTTTGTTAAAGTTATTCCTAAATATTTTATTCTTTTTGATGCTATTATGAATGGGGAACTTTTTTCTTAATCGCATTTTCAAATTTTTCCTTGCAAGTATATAGAAATGCAATGGATTTTTGTCTATTGATATTATATTCTGCAACTGTGCTGAACTCATTTATCAGTTTTAATAGTTTTCTTGTGAAATCCCTAGGATTTTCTATACACAAGATTGTCACCTGTGAAGAGAGATTGTTTTACTTCTTCCTTTCCAATTTGGATGCCTTTATTTCTTTTTCTTGCCTAATTGTTCCAGCCAGAACCTCCAGTGCAGTGTTGAATAGCAGTGATGAAAGTGGGCTCCTTGTCTGGTTCCTGATCTTAGGGGGAAAGCTTTCAGTCTTTCACCATTGACTATAATATTAGCTGTGAATTTTCATAAATGCCCTTTAACATGTTGAAGAAGTTCCCTTCTACTCCTAGCTTTCTTAGTGTTTATATCATTAAAGGGTGTTGACATCCTGCCACTGTGGTGTCTCTTGACCCTCTCTCCACTTGGCCTGTCTGCTTGTGTCTTCTGTAATTTGGAATTGTGAGCTTCTCCTGTGTAGGACTCGAACTGCAGGCGTTCTGTGGGGTGTTGGGGAGGCACATCTGCCAGATAGGTTATGTGTTTGCTTCTACCAACAGCCTCAGGCTCTTGCTGGCCTAGGATCACTCTTGATGGTGGTTTCCTTGCTTGGGCTTCTAGAATCACACATATGGGGTATATTTGAACCTTAGACTCTCAAGATGGTAGGAGTGTGGTTAAAAACTCAATCAGAGACCTGTCTGCCAATGAGGAAGTTTTGTTTTATTTTGTTTCTAGACCTTTTTACTGAAGTTGTAAGCCTTCAAGGATCCTGACTTGGGTGTGTGCAGGGAAGTAAGGGGTCTCAATTCCCACTCTCTGCTTCTCATGGCCCTGAGCTCTTGCCTCTTCTCCTGTGAGGACATTTAAAACTGGAAGCAGGCCAAGATGCTACATTCACCAAAGGGCCGAGTCACTGAAAATCAATTTGCCAAAAGTCAATTTTTCAAAAAATCAATTTTCTGAAGATAGAATTTTCCAGATGACCAATTTGCCAAATTTACCAATTTAAGAAACATTTGTTTCTTTGTTGATAATAAAGTCAGCAGTTATGGGGTGATATAGTTTTAACGGTTCCTAAAGATTTCTGTGAGGTTGTAGCTGGCTCGCTGTTGTTTTGTTCTCACGTCAGCCCTCTAAGGAAGGTTCTGCTGGCCAGGTGCTCAGCCACATGGTGCGGCCAGTCTTTCTGTGAGAGACTCGAGCCTCAGTCCTGGCCTAGGTAGCTCCCGCCTGCCTCCCTCCTGGTCAGCACAGTGTCAGGTCAGTGCATAGACTTATGCTCTGATTTCTCCCTCTTCATTTCTGTCCTGGAAATGTCCCTCACTTTCTAGAAAGTTCAGCCATGCATTTAAATGCTGTTTGTTATATATTGCCCAGTTGTCCTAGGTTGTGTGTGTGTGGAAAGGATTTCCGGAGTCTCCAGGATACAGCATGGTGGAAATGGAGCCCATTGCTGAAATGGGGCCCACTGTGCCCTTTCTGTAGACAAGGAAGCAGAGGCCCCACAGCAGGAAACCCACCTGATGACTGTCATGCAACACCTGGTGGAGGAGATGAGATTTGAACCTGGGTCTGCCTCCTGCTGCCTCCTGAGCTGATAGCAAAGGATCCTCCTTTGAATATTCAAGTCCTCTTCGTGGTTCACAAAGTGGCTTTGAGAAGGAGGGGATGTAAGCCCCAGGCCACCTTAGGGCTCTCTAGGTGTCTAACTCTACCCATTGCTGGGGCCCTGGGCACCTACAACATACACTTCCAGTGGATTCTCACACCAGCTGTAACCATGCACTACTGGTGCCATTTACAGATAAGGTAACTGAGGCCGAAGTGGCAAAATGGCTCCCCACCTTACCCAGTCAGCCAATGGCAGAGCTGGACCACTAATCCGCTCTCCTGACTCCTCCTGGCCTGGTAGTGTCCATGCCTCATACTCTGGCACAAGCTGGCCCGTGAGGCAGAGAGCCAGGGGAGCCCAGGCCGCGGTCTGTGCTGCAGCTCAGAGCAGCGTGGCCCAAGGAGCAACAGCTGTGGCTCCTCACACCGTGCGCAAGGCCATCTCCATCCTGAGGGCAGAAGCAGTGGGGGCACCTTGGACAGGCCTGGGGAAAGTGGATGCTGGAAACCTGTGTGGGAAATTTGAAGCCAGGTCAGGAAGATGCCTCCAAACCCTGACTCCAACCATGGGTGTCTGGGCAGAGTGGCACAGTACTGGGCTCTCTCTGGGCCTTAATCCCCTGCGTATAAAACAGGATCACATTGCCTGCCCTGTGCCTTCTCTTAAGTCTACACTTTTCTGGGCCCAGTTTCTCCAGGTGCTGAGAAGGTGTTAGTGCAGAGGCTGTGAATGTCAGGGGCGTGGGGCAGGGAGAAGAGCGGGGTACAGTGACCATCAGGAACCTCCCAGAATGATGGGGGAACAGAGCTGGAATGGACCATGGTGTCAGGAGTGACCAATAGCTTTGACCTTGCTTGTCCACTCAGATGTCTTGGTTGTGGCTGCCTGGAGTACTGTGTTGAGAAAAATCCTGGGGACTCATCTGGGCTCAGTGGGAGCAGGGTGTTGCAAATGATTACCAATGCCCTCCACGGCAGGGGTAATGCTGGTCTAAGTGCCAGCTTTGCTGCCCATCTCATCTCCACAGACAGAAGTGATGGAGGTGCAGCAAGAAGCATGGGGCCTGCAGGCTCTGCCGCGGGACCCAGACCTCCTATCCCCAGCCTGGCGTGCTATGGAACCACCCAGGTCCGTTCCTGTGCTCTTCTTCGAGTACCGGCAGACTCTGCTGTGCTGGCTCCATCCCGGGAGTGCGGTTAATGTGCTGTTACATATTGCATGAGGCAGCCTGCTGATGAAGCACCAGCGATTCTTGCTTACAAGCAACCCCACCTCTGAACTCAATGCCGAGAGTGTCCTATTAGCTCAGCTGGGCAGGTCGATCGCACCTCGGGAAGGCCTGGCTGCGTTGAGGCTGAGTTGCTGTCCTGAACGCTGTGCTGGGAGGAACGAGGCTTCCCTCCCACCGCACTTCTCTTCACCCCACAGCTCATGGGCACGGCCTCACCTGAGACCACCTGAGCCACACACTCAGGAAGTAGAGCATAGCTGTGCCCGGCTGGCAGACCAGAGCCGGGTGAATCTGGGGCTGGTTCCCGTGCCCCAGGAGTGGTGGCCACAGCCCACCATGACCTGCTCTGACCTGCCTCACCTCATCCATGCCTGCCCAGGACACAGCCCCTCTGTGCCACTCCTCCAGCCTCTGGCTTAGCTGCCTCCATCAGCTATTCTTTTAGCCACTGAACCTCACCTCCATTCTGAGTGAGCTCAGATGACACACATCACAGACTGTCCTGGTGGGTGACTGACACACCATGCCGATCCTACCTGGGGTGGGAGGGGAGCTCTCACAGGTGTATTGGCCTGCAGGCTTTATCCTCCTCAGAGCTATCAATGGTGGTTTCCTGCGGCCTGCAGAGCAGCACAGGCTCTGTCATGCTCCCTGAGTGACCACATCTCCCACAGCTGAAATTACCTTTTTCCTAGACCTGTTTGGAGAAAGAGACAAGGTGAGGGTTTGCTTCCTGGTGGCGACATGGGCAATTCTGGGGATCCCTGGCCACATTTTTCCCCTCAGGCCTGCCCTCTGGTCATCCCTCTGGAGCAACCCCCAGAGTGGGTGGTGGGCAGGGATGTCCTAGGCGCACATCCCACGCAGGCTAAAGAGGGGTTTGCAGGACTGCAGAGGGGACCCTGTGGGGGACGTCCCACCATCCACTCTCAGATGTTCCACCATGAGCCAGGTCTGGGCTGGCTAGCCACGGGGGCGATGGGCTTGAGCCTGGAAGAAGGTGTGGCCATGCAATGGGGATCCCTTCTTTCTTGTGGACTTGCATCTACTGACCCATGGTGAGCCCCACTGGGCCTGCCCCTGCCTAGAGGTGACAAGGGGTCCCCACAGCGTTCTCGGGTCCACCTGGGGTGTTCACATCCTGCTGAGCTGGAAATTGGGAGTTAAGCTCTGACGGTGCTGTCTGTGAGCTGGTATTTCACAGGAAGTGATGTTGGCCTCTGAATCATGTGGGGCTCACCCTGTGGTCCACAGCAGGCAATGGTGCCAACTAGGGACACAGGAAGGAGGGCCACAGCTCTAGTGTCTGCCATGTGTGGCTGAGATGTGGGCTCCTCTCCAAGGGGCTGACTGGCACCCGTAGTCTCCACCCCACAGCAAAGCCCTGATAGCAGCTGCCTCACCACCCTGCACAGGCCCTCTGGCTCCTCGGCCCCTCAGCTTGGTCTTGTCCTCAGGGCCCGGGTACTGCCTACCCACCGACCCCTTGGCCTGAGCCTCCAGTCAGTGCAGGAACCCAGACTTTCTGTAATCAAGAGTCCAAGAGAACAGCTGCTGCCCCTGCCCCCCCCCCCCCCCCCCCCCACTCCCAGGAATGAAAGGAGGCACTGGTGACAACCATGCAGGCTTCTATCCACACCCAGTCCTTGGAGGTGCCCTCGGGGTCTGTGAAAATGGGATGCCAGCCTCTGGTCCAGCAATGTGGAGGGAGGAGCAGCTGGTCATCTCTCTCCCCAGTCTCCAGATAGGAGCACTGTCAATAAAAGTTTCACCATATTTCATTAAACTGAGTTATGAAGGGATCTGGCAGAGGCAGTAAAGTACTAGATGCTGACAGACACGAACCTCCCGGCCTGGTGCGTCTCCGAGGCCCTGACAGCAGACCCGGGCTGGCCGGAGGGGAGGAACCAGGATCAAGCGCCCCAGCCCTGGGGCGCCCTGTGTCACGAGCCAGCTGACTCTGGGCTGCTCAGCCTGCTCTTCTGCCTGGTCAAACTCCACATCCACGTGCTTGTGCATCTCACAGGGGCTTCAGGCACCTCAGTAGACACAGCGGCTCTCCAGCTTCACAGGCCTGGAGCCAGTGGGGTGCTGGGCATACTGGTGCTGGGAGGGTGGGCTGACCACCCAGGCCCTGCCTTGGCTCCCAAAAGACTAGGTTCTACTCTGGATGCTGCTATCAGTAGGTGCCTCATTGGAGATAATGACAGTGTCCTGCTGGTGGCCCAGTAGGGAGAGTCAAGTGATAGCTGAGGGACAATGCTGCCCAGAGAGGGGGCTGATCGCTGAGACCCTCCCCTTGCTGGACCCCTGGGCACCCTGGCCTCAGAAAATCACTGTGAGCCCTTCCCTTATCTACACAGAGCCCTGGAGCCCAGGCAGCTGCCTCTGTTGCTGCTTCTCTGCCGCTTGGTGCCAGCACACGGGTGCCCATCAGCAGAAGGAGTGCAAGGGAGTTCACAGTATGGAACAGCAGCACGTCAGGGCTGGCAGAGCTCAGAGAGCACCTCACCCTCTCCCCACTGTCCCGTGAACAATTGCTCAAGTCCCCCAGTGGAGACTTACTCGCTCTTAGTAACAGGGAACTCATTCCTTCCCCTGATAACTCCCTTCATCCCACCCTTCCTTCTGGGCTGCCTGTCCCACCCTTCCAGCCCCTACCAGGAGTCTAACCCCCACACTGAGTACAGAGACAGCACTCAGAGGTCTGCAGGATCTGAGCTGAGGAAAAGTTAGTGGCCATCAGGACCGCAGGAGTGCCAGGACACCTTGCCAGAAGCTACCCCCCATGGATGCTCCCCTTGTACAGGGTGGGGAGACCCAGGGAAAGAGACACCTGGTGGGGAGTAGGCTCAGAAACCTCGAGGCCCAGCTCACACCCCAGGCTCATACCGGAACCTCCTGGCCATTCCCTTCCTAGGCCCACCAGGCCTCTGGCCCCTTCCCCAGGCCCCGCCCCATCCTCTCCCCACACACATGCACACTAGGACCATGCCCAGTCTGGTGCATAACCTGCCTCTTGGCTCCCTGGCCCGGCAGAGCTCCCAGCTGCAGCCTGGGTACTAACGTCCAGAGCAGCCTCCTGGGCCAGGGTGGCTCACGTGGTCGACCACGCTGCTTGTCCAGAGCCATGAACACGTTGGGAGGAACAACTTTTGCAATTGCACATTTGCATGAACCCATTAAAGTCAGAATATTTGGTGTGGGTTTGTCCCAAAGTTGTTTTCCATTCCCACCTTTCTCTACTTCCTATCTCTGTACCCTCCCCGAAAATCTGACTAGTGCTTTTCCAGTTTGCATCCTAAGGACATCTCACACCCTGAGCCCTTGTGTGCACAAAGTGGGCCGGGCCACCATTGCCGTGGTGTAGCGGCTAGCTCCTGCAGGTGGCTCTGTGTCCTGGGACCATGAACCTCCCGGTGGGGACAGCTTCCTGCTGGTGCTGATCTCTGAATTACACACCTCTCAGCCCTTCCATTTCCATTCCCTAGGTAGCCAATTCCTTAACATTACATTTTCTCCATCTTAACTACCTAGCATGGTTTCCTTTCTCTGGACTGGATCTTACAAGGTGTTTTTGTGTATGAAGAAAACACTTGAATCCAGAGAGGACCAGCAATCTGTCCCTAGTGGTCCAGGGGACCAGAGGGTGAGATGAACTGGTAGCCCCACTTGCTGCTCTAGCAACTGTGGACCTCTCTGCTAGGTGAAGAGACCCTCCCACCCCGTGGGCCTGGGTGCCCTGGGCAGCGGTGTGGCCCACTGTGGCCTCCTTTAGCCCTATTCGTGAGATTTGACAGAAGTGGGTGGACTTCGCTGTGATGACGCCTTGGGACAGCCTATCAGCGAGCATGGAGCAAGCCTGAGCCTTGCAGCCCTGGGCATCCACCAGGGGAGTGAGGTAGATGCCCTCTCATGAGGCAATCCCTGGAGGGCGTGCATGTCACTCTCCTACAGCACAGTCCCGGGTGGCTGTCCCTCGCCTCCAAGACTGCTGAAGGACACCTTGTCTCAGAGTCGGCACGCAGAACTCTTCTGGGCCTGGCCAGAGGCCTCCTCACCACCCTTCGTTGCTTCTGTGCTTTATGTTATGCACTACTGGCCCCGAGAATCGTTGCGGTCCTCACTTCTCCCCATGCCCACCTGCCAGGCGCTCACAGCCCTCCTGGGAGCCATCCCCAAGCACCCTGCTCAGGAGATGGCCCAGAACAAACTCTGCCAGGGACTCGGGCACCCTTGTGGTGCCCCAACAAGCCCAGGCGTTCTCCAGGGCAGGGCCTTGACTATTGTCTGTGACATGCTGTCCCCACCTGAGTGGGGCTCACAGAAGGACAAGGGCAAAGGCAGCCATGAGGATCACACTTGCTGTGCTCAAGTTCTTAGCTAATCCTCCCACGCTCACCTCACCCTTGCTGCACGCATGGGAGGATGGGTTACAGAGAGGACTCAGTCCAGGCCTGGGTTCTTGGCCACACCCATGCTCCTTGAACACTCACGAGGGAGCTGTGGGGGATGGCTGTCCTTTTGAAGTTTTGAAAACAGAGGCAGGACATACCTGGAGCCCAGCCGTCACCCCCCCACACACACACTCTGTCACCCCACATCTTCTCCACATAGGAGGGCCCTGGGACACCAGGGGCTCAGAGCAGTCCTGCCTGTGGTCTGTGTTCTGGAGGGGTCCAGGGAGGAGCAGGCCCACCCACAGTCCCATGGCATGAACACTCCCAAATCCTGTGCCAGACTCGGGATGGACCTGAGCCTTCCTGCTCTCTCCCTCCCACTACGGGGCCCAGATGGGAGCTTCCCACCTCCCCCATGGTTGCCTTTCCTCCCAGCCCCTATGCTAATAGGGAAAATTTCCATTAAGGCTGATGACAGGAACTGCCACTCAGGGGACACCCTTTGATCTCTGGCCAGCAGGAAGCAGAGGGGTCAGGAAGGGGGGCTGCCCTTCCAACAGCTGGAGCTGACTGTCTGAGTGTCCTGGACCTGGGGGTGGCAGGTGAGGGGATGGGAGGGCAGGGCTATGTAGGTGGTGGGGACAGGGCTCTGCCCTGGGTGAGGCTGTCTGCAGAGGAAGGGCACTGCCCCAGGGCAGTCCTGGGAGGGCACCCCAGAGGGAGCTCAGTGGGTGCCAGTGTGCCTTGACCAATCACCAGTGCTGTCAGCTCCAGGAAGGTGAGGCCATTCATTTTCCAGAATTCCTCCTGAAATTCTTCCTGCCCTTGCAGCAGTTACAACCTTTAGGAGACAGCCTGGAGTGAGCAAGCTGCACTGAGGCTCCTTAAAATGCTTCCCATGTGTCCCTCTGAGGGCCACTGACTTGGAGGTATTAACCTCTGGGCTGCCCCTCCCAGTGGGACCCCTTAACTGCTCCCACTTGAGCTTCTTGCTCTAGAAATCCGAAGACCTGACCCTCCCCCACCCTTGCACCGAGGCCTGAACACCCTCCTAACGCAGCCTGCATTTGAGGAAGGCCCTAAATGTGGCCTGACGAAGCTTGGGACTCAGACTCTGAGCTGGCAGGGCACTCCCTGTCCCCCAGCTGCAGACCCCGAATGGAGCCTGGCATCCAGGCTGCCCTGCTTGGCTCACGCTGGTTTGCCCTCGTGGGTGCAGGTCACGGAGGCCTGAGCTCCCACCCTAGAGTCCAGTGGAGTTCCCCCTTCCCAGTGGGGTGCAGCACCCATGTGCAAATGGCCCCTAAATATTCTCTCACCAAGTCCCATGCCTTTGAGAACCAGCACTCTACAGAGGCTGTCTGAGCCTGAGGACAGGGCCTCACCCAGCTGGGCCAGCGGCTGGAGGAAAGCAGGCAGTGACCCTCGGCCTTTGGATGGTCCACATAGAGGTAGAGTCCTGGTCTCCCCTCGGATCTGACCTTACCTCTCCCTGCCAGAAGGAGCCAGGAGTGGAAGCTGGTGGGGAAGGGATGCTGTGAAATGTGGCACCCACCAGTTCCTCTGGTTTCCCCAGAATCTTCTTGAGCAAAACCTCCCCCCTCCCCCACCAACTGAGCAGGGCTGCAAGGCTGGTCAACAGCTAAGGGACCAGTGAGGCCTGCAAGGGCAGGAGGGGTGCCACGTGAGCCTACCTGAAAGGAGACCTGCGGCGTGGCTCCCTGAGAGGCTGCCATGAAGTGTGCCAGGAGCCCCCTGGGAGGCACCCCACCCTCAGGAGGAGTGAGGCCCAGCCTCAGCAGTGCTCTCAGGAGAAGCCTTCTCCGAGCCACTGGGCAGAGGCACCCACACAGGGCAGCCCATTGCCCATTCCAGGTCCCAGGCATCCCAGCCCCAAGGGCCTTCCTGAGACCTGACCGTGGACATCACCAATTCTGGTCCAGGGAGCACTGGACACGGGTCATGATAGGGATGGGTCAGACAGATGAACAGAATGTCAGAAGGAGAAGCGGAGATGAGGAGTGGGCTGGTGTCTCCTGGAGAGGCGTGAATGGGCTGTGGGTGGACCATGCCACAGCCAGTGTCTGCTGCATCAGGGTTCCCATCACCTTTAGACATTGAGCATTTCGAGGGACTGGGCGAGTGACTTGGGGTCTGTGGTGTGGGGCTCTCTGGGCCCTTGCTCTGCTGCTGTGCAGAATGTCAGAGTTGCAGGGGTCTTAGAGAACCAGGCCTGAGCTCATTTCACAGGGGCAGCCACTGCGGCCAGAGGAGCAGGCGTTTTGGAGCCCATTAGCCCTGAGCCAGGCCAGACCCAGAGACCCTTACTCCTCATCCAGGCTCCTGCCTCTGCACCTTTTGCTTTCACTGTTGCTACCCCACCGCCCCCAACTCAAAGGCAAAGCTGGGAGGGTAGGTGTGGGGAGGCCACGGGGCCCAGGCCACCCTGCTCCCAGGGCTGGGCAGGGCTCCCAGGGCCCTGAGCAGCTGGTGGTGAGCTTGGAGCACTCCTGCGGTGAAGCATGCTGGAAGCCCCGCCCCAGGAGGAATGAGGCTCAGCCTCAGCAGAGCTCTCAGGAGAAGCCTTCTCGGAGCCCCCGGGGCAGAGGCACCCACACGAGCCCCTCTGACCCTCCCACAGGTGGTCCCTGCTACTCCCCAGTTAGACGGATCGGGGCCCTCAGGTCAGGAGCATGCAGTCACAGACACATGGGTGGGCTGACAGGCCGGGTCAAGGGTGGACAGGAAGGTATCAAGGGTCAAAGTCATCCTGTGGGAACTAAGTCCGGTGGGTGCTCCGGCTGAGCCCTGCCACACTCCTTGGCCTCCTCAGGTGCCTGGAAGGGCCTCTGTAGGGACATATCCAGCCCTAGAGCCTACAGTATCATGGACAGTTGGCCCATTTTGCTCTTCCAGGTGCAAAGCCAGCCCCTGACTCTCGTTCTGAGAAGGAATTTGCCCAGGCCTTTGGCTCACATTCCGGCACCTGGCCCTCCCCATCTTTGTGCTCTGGGAGGGTTGGTCCACCTCGAGCCTTGGCTTCTCCTCTGCAAGGTGGAGACGGGAACGCCTACTTCAGAGGGTCACTGGGGGGATGAACAAGAAAATGCGTGTCAGGTGCCCCAGCTGCATCTCAGGGGGGCCTCTGGGGCAGGCCTGTGCCTCGGGGTGCCAAGCCCAGCAGGAGCCTGCAGAATCTGAGCCCAGGAGCACCCGTCTGGCGGGCTCCCAGTCGATACCCGGACTCCAGGAAAAGGGAAGGTCAGCAAAACGGCAGCTCAGTCCTTGCTGAGAGGCGGCGAAAACCGTCCCGGGAGGTAAATGCCAGGCCATAAACGTAAAAAGGAGAGTCCGGCAAGATAAACTAATGGTCCTTCCGTGGGAGAGGCAGACAGCTGGGATTCACAGGCGGGCTTCCAGATCAATACTTGTGTGCTGATTTGCTGAAGAGGCTTTTATGAAGTTTAAGCAGAGTTCATTGTTAAATACTCTTATGTACAAAGGATGTGGGCGGCCGTATTAATTCCTTTTCTCTTACAGATCAATAATTACATTCCTGATTTGCTTAAAAGGCTCAGGTCGAGGTAGGGGTGAGGGAAGTAGGTCTCACTGCTCTAGAGAGCATGGCCGAAGGTCCAGGAAGATCATGTTGTGGTCAAAAGAAATCACCAGGGTCTGGGAGAGGCTGAGTGACAAAGGGACAAGTGGCAAGTCAGCTGGCCTCCAAGGCAGTCAGTTCAGGGTCACCCCCAATCCCCAGGCCTCCCTCGAACTCCATCCTCCCTCTCTTCTTTGAAGCCCTTCTCTTCTCTTGGAGCTGAGCGGACACTGAGGTCCTGGCTTCCTCCGGAGGCGTCTCTCTTCACCTTACTCCCAGCGACCCTGCCTGGCGCCCTCTGCTCTTCTCCACAGCCCATCCCACCAGCCCAGCTCAGGAGAGGGGGAGAGGAGGCCATGCCCTGGTGAGCCAGGGTGGGAAGGAGGCCTCCCAGGAGGGAAGGGAGGGAGCAGAAAGGCCCCAACGGGCCGAGGCCGGCAGAGGGGCCAGCACTGACACTCTTCTCAAGACAAACAACCAGGGTGACAGGCAATCTGTGTCCCAAACAGGTGTCACACTTGGGCAGAGAGCAAGCCCACCCCTCAGAGGAAAAAGGCAGGGCGAGATGGCATGGGCTTTTCTTAGCTTTGACTGTTGGCCTGGAAGTTCACTCTTTGATGTCATGAAGCCCCTGGAGCGTGGCTGGTGTCTCAGTGTGCATCTTCTAAGGATCGCTTTGTTCGCTGCTGACTGCCAATAATCCCGGTGGCCTTGTCTGACAAGGTGTTTTCATGCCTGGGAGCTTGAGTGGTCTACACAACAGCCCTGTCGGGTGGGAAGTAGGCAGGCTCTGGAATAGGGTCCTGGGCTGGGCCCACTTGAATTGAACAGTCTGGAGTTTCAGCCGGAGAATCCTGATCACCTAACTTTATCCATGCTCAGAAGCCAAAGCACACATTAAATTAAAAAAAAAAAAGACAGAGAGAGGCTGGCTCAGCAGCGCAGCAATTAAGCTTACACGCTCTGCTTCGGCGGCCTGGGGTTCGCTGGTTTGGATCCCAGGTGTGGACCTACGCACAGCTTATCAAGCCATGCTGTGGCAGGCGTCCCACATATAAAATAGAGGAAGATGGGCATGGATGTTAGCTCAGGGCTAATCTTCCTCAAAAAAAAAAAAAGAAAGAAACAAAGAAAAAAGGGCAGTGCGGAAAGAGGCATCAACTAGCTTCTCTCATCTGGATGGTCAAGAAGTTTCCTTGTCTGGGCTGGGACTCATATCATCTGTTGATGGCTGTGTAGGGAAGCCATGTCTGAACTCAGTGGTGAAGAGTGCCTATAATAGATTTGTAATGTCTGACATGGACATGGCAGGGGCAGAAGTGGTACATATGTCACATATTTTCAGCTTCATATGAACCACAGAATCTATTTGGCACCAAGAGTGCCATATGGCTTGAGGTCTGGCTTGCAGAATCTCTTGAAAACAGTTGAATCCTGGCTGAGGAGGCTGCTAGGCCTCCTGCCTGACCCTGCACATGTGCACAGGTGCACAGATGCTGTCAGGAGGCCATTATGAATTCTATTTCATCTAACGGCCTGGTCAGGAAATGGAAAGGTATATTACAGATCATTAAGTGGGTAAAGGAATTTGACAACCTTTGATCCAAGTCGGGAAAATAGATGGCGTGAATTAATTTGCCTGCTTGTAGAGAGAAGGAAAGTCATCCCTCAATAGTGACAGGCAGGGAGTTCATCCCTCGGGGGACTGATTCCAGGGAAGGCATGCAGCAGCTCTCCTGGGACCTGAGGGCTTGGATGTGTGGGGGCTGGCAGGTGTCTGAGGCCTGCAGACTCCAGCCTGCCCTCCCCCTGCTCCAGTCCAAGGCACAGACATGTCCCTCACTTCACCATGGCCAGGGTGCTGACTTCCAGGGAATGTCCACTGATGCAGGGACAACCCTCAGGGACAATGCATGTGCTAGGAGCCCCTGTGACTGGGTTGCGTGTCGTGCCCAGGTCCCTAGGACTGACCCTGGGAGGAACTTGCCACATGCTGGCACTATGCTGACCCTGTGAGGAGCCCAAGGACAAGAGGCCAGGGTGGGAATGTCATGGCAGGTCAGAGATCCAAAGTCCAGTCACAGACATTTCTACCTGGACGCCCAGTAGGTATTCAAAGGCACCTGTCCTCATCTCCCCATCCAACAAGCACCCCTCCCTCTCCGACCCCAGCTGGTGGCAGCTCTGTCCTTCCAATTGCTTAGACTACATGTCCTGGTGTCTCCCTGGTGTCTCCTTCTCTTGTCCCCCACAGCCCATCTTCCAACAGATCCCGTGGCCTGTACCTTCCAAAAACACCCAGAATCTGACCTCTGCTCACCTCCCTGACTCCCCTGCCGGAGCCCCTATTGTCTCGTACTCGATTCCTGCACCAGCCTATCCCTGTTTTTCTGTGCCCACCTGCACTACAGTCTATCCTCTCCCAGAACCACAGTGGTCCTTCTGAGGCATAGGTCAGAACCCTGCAGTGGCCACCCCTCCTCCCCACGGCCACTTCTGTGACCTCGCCCCACTCTCCCTTGGGCTCCCTCTGCTCTGCTGGCCCCTCGCTCATCTCTAATCTAGCAGGCTTCCCCCGGTCAGGGCCTTGGCTCTGGTGCCCACCCTCCAATCTGGTACCTCAATGATGCCTGTCCTGGATGAACATTGCAGCCCTTTGGGCAGGATTCATGTTTGTTTTGTCACTGCTGTGTCCCAGTGTCCAGAACCAGGCCTGACATGTAGTGGGCCCTCAGTTGATACCTGTTGAATGAGTGGAGGGGAAGGCCGAGCAGGCTGGGTGGGTGCGGTGGCAAGTATGAGCCCACAGTCTGCCAGGGGCTGCACTCTGAGCCCTTGCACCCCACTCCCTCCTGCCCTGGAGAAGCCCCCAGTGCAGATGGGAAGCAGCCACAGGAGCAGGAGCTTCTGTGGAGAGCAGCAAGTGGTAGGACGTGGGCCCACGGAGGAGATGCCCTGGCAGAATCCTTCCCAAAGGATGAGGGGATGTTGCCTGGGCAGGACATGGAGAAGCCTCCCACCAGACACATCAGGTACCAAGGCTGGGAGGCGTGAGGTGTCCAGGCCTGATAGGACACTGTATGGGGTGCAGTGTGGCTGGGCCCAAGGCAGCGTGCCAGGAGAGGGCTGGTGAGGATGGGCCTGAGGCAGGCGGGGGCTAGTCACATGGGTGCAAGCACAGCATCACGGAGCCCTAGCATCTCTTGAAACACAGTGAAGAATTTTAATGGCGCAGGAGTGATGACATCATTTTTATATTTAGTGAGTTAAGCTGATGGCGGGTACAGGACAGATTGGAGGGGAGACGAAATGCAGGAACAACAGTGAGGACGCAGTGCTACGAGCCAGACAGAGAGTGGGAAACCAAGTCAGGAAAAGGAGTGGGAGTAGGGTGGCATGTGAGTAAATTTCTGGAAAGTTCCTAGCTTCCTCACTCACCAGCTGTGTGGATTTGGACATGTTCCTTTATCTTTCCCATCCTCAATGTCTTCACCTGTAAAATGGGTTAACAATGGGACTCTCTCAAGGGCAGAGTGAGGTTAAATGAAGTTGGTGTGCAGAGCGCCTGCCCCAAGCCCACACCACTTGCAGGCAGACCTGTCTGTCCGTCTGCCCCGGTCCCGTAGAAGGAGCCAAGTGCAGACAGCATCTCTGGGCCTCCACCTCCCCTCGATGCTCATGTTCTCACCCTGCCTGCTGATAGCTCAGCGAGGGCAGAGCCTTGGTGGGTAATGAGACCTTTCTCAGAGAACACCCTGTGCTCAGCTGAAACACGTCCTTAGTATGCAAGGATGCTGGACCCATTAGCTCTGAGTGCACCATATTGCTGGAGCGACTGTTCCTCAAATAGAATTACTTCCTACAATTATCCTCTAAAGAGGCAGGCCCCGGGATACAGGCGAGAGGTGCCGGGAGGCCAGAGCCAAATCAGATCAGGGACCTGGCTCTTTGGAGGTGGATCAGGCACTGGGGTCCATGTGGTACACATATAATTGGGGACTGCTGGGACCCCCATCTGTGCCACCCCTGTCACTGCTTCAGTCCCAAACCAAGAGACTGGAGCTCCAGTCAACACAGGTGTGGTGGGGCAGGCTGAGCAAGGACACTGCTGAGTGAAAGAGGAAACAGCAGGCAGGCATGAGTAACACGAGGAAGAGCAACTCTGTTGAAGGCCCTTTCTGCTCTGAGCGGAGCCAGGCCTACCGTGGCCTCCTGGCCCTGTGCCTTCCGGCCTCCCCGCCCTCCCTCACCGCCCTGACTGCATTCCCAAACAGATTAAGCAGCTCAACACTAATGAAGTCACACCAAACACTGCCTGGAAGACTAGATACACCCCTCACTCAATCCTCATAACCCTGTAAGTGGGTACTATTATTACCCCCATTTTACAGATGAGGAGCCTGAGGCACAGAGGGCCATTTGGTCAGCACATCTGGGGCACTGAACACCTTCGAGGTCCCTCTCCTGGCATCAAGGGTGTAATGGCAAACGAGATGGAGAGTCAAACAGCTGACATGTCCCCGTGCAGGGGAACACAGACCATCAGTCTGTAGACAAGTACACGAGCTGGCTCAGTTAAGGCAGTGGTAAGAGCATGTACAGAGGGATTTCAGGGAGGGGAAGCCCCTAAGGGGATGTCTAGGTGGACGGAAGGAGGCAGGCTGTGGTGAGGTTGACAAGGGCAGCTGTGGCTGGAGCGTCTGATGCAAGTGCTGAGGCGGGAGAGGAGAGGAAATTGGAGAGCGAGTGAGGGTCAGTAGAGCGTTGTGTAGGAGGGTGAGGAGGGTGGGTTTGGCCTGGCTGCAGCAGCAGCTACTGGAAGATTAAGCCAAGAAGTCATGGGACCCAACATGGACTTCAAAAGATTCTGATGCTGCAGAATGGGGAGGGCAGAGACTGGTTGGACTAGGGTGGCAGCGGAGGTGATAGAGTGGAGGGGTCCAGGTGAGGGAGAGGACCAGCTGAGGGTATGCTCCAGTGTTCTGGAGGTGGGCAACAAGGGCCTCCTTGTGTTGTACGCGGAGGGTGAGGGAACGGCGGCGGGAGGACTCAAAGGGGTTTTGACCTGAGTAGCAGGGATGGATCAATTCAAGCAGGGAGGGCATCTAAGGTGGATCCTGGTCCAGTTCTGGCGGCCCCTCTCCCCTCCCCTCCCCTCCCCGAACCCCCAGCTCCCCGCCCCCAAGACTCAGAGTGGAGTCGTCACGCGAGCCTGGAGCTGAGGAGAGGCGGGGCCAAGGAGAGGAGGGACCAGAAAGAGGCAGGGCCAAGGGAGAGGCAGGGCCAAGGGAGAGGCAGGGCCAAGGGAGAGGCGGGGCCGGAGAGATGAGGGGCAAGGGAGAGACCTGAGCTGAGGAGAGGTAGGGCCCTGGGTGGCATGTGTCTGAATCTCCAGAATAAGATGGCAATGGACATGGAGGGGCTTTATTAGATCACAGAAAGTGGATGGGGACAGGCTTGCAGTGCCCCATCTCCACGAGCAAGGAAGAAGAGGGCAAAGTCTGCAGAAGAGCTGGCTCAGAGGAGCTGTCTCTGGGCAGAGGGCCTGTCTGCAGCAAGCTCCAGGCAGCAGCTCTGCTCGGGTTCAGGCAGGCCTGGTGCTTTCTCCACACAGCTGCACAGAGCTCTCCCCACCTCACACACTGCCCTTCGCTTCTCTTCCCCTGCCTTGAGTCTTGCCCATAGGGGATGTATGTCACCCTGCCCCCTCTGACCCCTCACCAGGGCAGGGCCATGCACCAGACTGTTAGACCAGAAAATGCTGGACTGTATCTCATTTGTCTCTGTACCTCCACAGCACTTAGCAAATAGTAGAATCTCTGAATGCTTATTCCATTAAATTGAATAAATGAGAGCATTTTCTTATCTCGCTCCTGTTCAGAAGTGGGCTTGCCTCCACTTGCATCTGAACCCACCATTCAGTGTGCTCTATTCCATGAGGCCCAGAGTCACAAGCTTGCCAGATTAGAATCGCAGTCAATATCTGTTTTATTGTCCTTCCACACCAGCCCAGCAGAGCGTGATCGATCGTCCTCCCAGCTGCTGATAAGGAGCACTCTCAGCTCGGTCAGACAAGCCCTCAGGCACTGGAGCTGAGGACCCCAGCCTCCTCACCTCCCCCCCCCCCCCACCACCCCGCTCCAGAAAGCTTTGCCCTCCATCAGCCCGCCTCTCATTCTGTGATGACTCTCAGGAGGGGAGTAGAGGTGAATGTTCTTGAATACCTATGGTGGGCAACACAGGCGGGGACACGGTAGTCACTGGCATCTGATCTGGGGGCTGGTCTGGGAATGAGGTGGCCCTGGTCACAGTGGAGGATGCTGGGGTGCCTGACACCAATCAGCTGCTCCTTGTTGGCTTTCTGAGCAGAGAGCGAATGGCGCCAGGTGCTACTTGCTCTCACTTGTCATCCGTCACCATTGGACCCCCACATCTGAGCTCGCCCTCTAGAAACAGCCCAGCCTCTGCCCACGTGTCATCCTCCCTATGACAGGGTCACCACCTCACCATTCTCGGGGCCAACCCTTAGAGAGTGTCACCTGGCTTAGACTTGTCAGAATAGAGCTCCTGTCCAGGCAGGGTGGGGATAGGTGTGGCGGGGTGTGAACTCAGGGTGGCTGGAATAGTAGAGACTGCTCCCCTCCAAGAGGCATCATTCCCCATTTCACACTCAGCTGTGGCTCAGGACATGGAGGACCAGCCCTCTGGTTTGAAGACACAGAAACCATGGGTGCAGTCCACAAGAGCTATTTCACCTGGATACTTTCCTCCTCCCGGCCCCAGCTCCTGGTTGAACAGAACATGTGCCCCTCTCCTGGTGCTCAAGCCCAGACTTCCAGCAGTTTGCATCGTGTTCTTCAGAGCCCCTCCACTTTGCCCTGTGGCCCTCCATGCAGAGTGGGGGTCGAATCAAGGATGGGGACCTTTGAATCTGCCTGGCAGAGAGGCCCCTGTCTTCCCCGGCCTCAATGCATGCACCAGCAGAGCTACAGACCATGATGGATTAGACTAGACAAGGGGTCTTGGTCAATCCTTAGAGTGACTCTGAGAGAAAGGTACTTTTATTTCTACTTCACAGATGAAGAATTAAGACTCAGAACCTCCCCGTCCCTTCCATGAGGCCTCTCCTCCTTCAGTCCCACAAGGGTCTTACCTCTTCCAGGTGGAACAGTTGCCTGACCTCGGGGTCACCCAGAACAGGTGTGATCTCCTGCTCTGTCCAGCCCTACAAACATCTGAAGGAGACCTACTGTATGTTGGCTCCCCCTCCAGGCCAGCACCCCAGCCACTGGGTGTCCCAGCCAACGTTCAGCACACTGACGAGTCCGGCATCTTTACCTGGCTGTGGCCGTCCGTGCGTGTGGAAGGGACGTGGGAAGTGGCAGCACACAGCGTCTTCATCGGCAGCCACCATCACTACTCTGCATATCTGCATGGCTCAGAGGTAGGGAGGCTCCCCCAGCTTGTTCCAAGGTGAGCTGCTGCTGGTGTCACCCTCTGCCTGGGGCTGGACTGTCCAGCCCAGTTGGCATGACCAGTGACAGCATTAGCCAAAGCACCTAGAGACTGTGGTGGGTCACCCAGCCAGGGACATGGACTCTCCGAGTCAAAGGGGATGGCAGCAAAGATGCAAGATGGAATTTCTGAGTAGAAAGACCCCCCCGCCGGAGCTCACAGAGGCCTGGCCTTTTCACCTCTTGGCTCTGTCCCCCTGCAGAAGCCCCTCTTCCAGCTCCCTGTCCCAGCCGCACCCTGAGGCTTCTCACACTGGAACAATCATGTCCATTAGTTGTCATAGCAACCAAGACAAGGCAAAGTCATTTTCTAGAAGGGGCCCTGTGCAAATTATGGCATTACACCAACTTATTGCCAATCTTTTTAATTAAAACATTTTGCTTTCAACTCTACTAATGGCAGAGATCAGTAAACAGAGGAGATTGAATTACTGATATTGAAACTCCCACATCTCTTAAAAGGCTTAATTACTGGTGGGACCGCAGTGAGGCCAGAGAGGGGCTGCTAACCCACGAAGGCCAGCCCCTGTGAAGGTAACCAAGTGAAGCGCAGAGCCCTGAAAGGATGTACATGTAAAAATCTTTTAGAACTCTTGAAGGACATAAAGAGCTGCTGGAGTTATGGCTACAATTCCGTTTCCAGGGGCGATGACATCACGTTGCTGGCTGCTCAATTTCTGTTTAATTAAATTGCCTGGTCTGACACCTGGAGGCAGAACTGTGTGTCCATGTGTCTACGGTGTGTGGCTGACTGATAAGGGGACCGCAGATCCTACTGGCCACTGGGCTCCAAAGGCCCCTCTCACCCCTCCTCCAGCAGTTAACATCCTTCTAACAAAAACCCCCAGGGAGCACTTCCCCTCCCAGCTGGCCCCTTCAGGGTGGCTGGAAGCGGCTCAGCAGGAAATGCCCTCAGATGGGCCTCATTTAGTGAAGGGAAAACAAAGGGCCCAGAGAGAAGGGTCTCATCACCAGCCAGGGTCACACAAAGGGACCAGAACCAGCCCACTCACCCAGGCTCCTTCTGTGTATAATGAATGAACAGTCCTCTCTTTCATCTCCTCTAGGGTCTATACTGCCCAGGTAGGAACCTGTAGCTACTTCTAAACTGAAATTTCCTATTAATTAAAACTGCTTCGAGTGTGTGTTTGTGTGTATGTGAGTATTGTGTAAGTGTATATATGTGTGAGTGTGAGGTGTGTGTGTGTGTGTATGTGTGCATGTAGCATGAATATGAGCACAGATACTTTTAGGCTCTTTGTTCCTGAAGGTTGGGGACCAGTTAGGGTCTCTGTAACAGAGCATAACTTGATTCCCCAGGAATGAAACAGACATCAAAGATACACCTAAAACCAGATTAAAGAGAAAGGTAAAAGGATAAAAGATACACCCACAAAATCCTAGACTAAAACATCGAAAAAGTTGACATGGGAATAGTAATAGCAGACACAACAGAATGCAAGACAGAAAAGCATTAATGAGGATAATGAAGGACATTACAGTTATATCCACCAATAAGATTCACTGAGGAAGTTATTTGCAAGAACTTGTGTGTACTCAATAACATAGTCTTGCAAATTCAGGAGAATTTGCATAAAACTGACAAATTTGCCACCTCAGTGGAAGCTTTAAAACATTTTTTTAAAAAATCAGAAATGGATAGGTCACGAAGACAAGAAATTAGTAAGTAAAAGGAAAAGAAGTCTCATGAAAGTTCAAAGAATGATATCATATAGCCCACACTCTCTGACTGCAATGCAATAAATTGGAAATCAACAATTAAGAAGTACTTACAAAAAAGTATGCCTGGAAACTTATAAATGTACTCCTAAATGACTGAAATCAAGACGGAAATTTCAAGTCATTCAGCATTGTAGGGCAGGAAACTACTATACATCAAAACTTGTGGAATGCAGCTTAAGCAGTATTTAGAGGAAAATGTATAGCCTTAAATACATTAACTGAACAGCAAGAAAGATTTTAAAGCGTTTAAATTGAAAAACAGAAAAAGCAGGTAAACAAGTGCTAAGAAAAACACCAGAAATTAATAAAAAATTTTAAGAAGAAACAAGAGCATAAAGAAGGCTGATACCTTTTTCTATTTTCTTTTAAATACTAATAAAGTGGATAAGTAATAGGTCTGAGAACCCAGACACCGGGGTTCCCACCCCCAGATGTTGTCTCTGACCCTGGTGGAGTTACCCTTTCTAGTTCTCAGGGTACCTGGATGCTCTTTAAGGCCTTGCAGTTTAGACAGCTTATCCTCTGTAAAACGGTGACAGTAATTCCACCTGTCTTACCCTGCATTCTTCCCAGGGATATAGGGCAAGTCAAGGAGAGTTAAGGTTGCCCAAGTTCTTGGTCAGCCAAAGAGCTCTAAGTAACCTATGAGATTCCATATGAAGTGGCATGTAAGAAGTTTAACGCAAATGAACACTTGCCCAGCTCTTCAATCACTCAGCTTGGCTGAGCACCTGCCATGTGCTATGCCAGTCACGAAAAGAGGGAAATGGAACCTGCATTTTGCATTCCTGTCCCCTAAAATGTGAGGAAGAAGCATCCCAGCAGGGAGTGTGCTGCCACACAAGGTAAGGGGCTCAGAGGACAGGACGATGTCTCATTGTGGCCCCTAGCCTGTCTAGAGTTCATCCAGGTGCTTTGGCTCCAGGGGTCTGCAGGAAGCAGACAGTTCCGCCAAAAATTCTGAACCAGAGAGGGGCTGTCCCCAGGCTCAACCGTCTGCCCTCTTGAGGTCTTCTCAGGAGCAGAGCTAAACACCCTGGCCTTTCTTCAGGCCTCCTAATAACAAGAGCTTCCATAAAATGTCATCCTGCTACAAGTTCCTCACCAAATACTTTTCCCAGGTAGGTGTATTTCCTCCTTACCCATCCCAGTGAGAGGCTGTCATCATCATCACTCTCGCTTCATGGCTGAGAAACTAAGGCTTAGAGAGGATAAATAACCTGTCCAGGAGGCCAGTGCAGCAAGATGGAGTGGGGGTTTGAACTGGGCAGCCTGACTCCCAGCCTCTTCCCTCACACACTGGCCCCGGCCTGCCATGGCCGCCCCGCCCCCACCACAGACAGAAAGGCAGCCCCTGCCCATGGGCTCAGCTGCTGCCACTTGGTAGGGACAGGCAGTCACCCATTTCTCCCCTTCAGAGCTACCCCACAAGCTTTGCTTCTCAGGGGCACAGCCTTGCTATATCAATCTTATCTGCCAGCTAAAGGGAGAGATGGCAGCTGAATTGCAGAAAAGCATCCAGTCCTCTCCCAGGGGAGGTGGAGATAAGGGGGGCTGCATTAACCCCCGGATCCCACCTAGAATTCTCTGAGTTTTACAGCGACTCAGGAAGTGGCCACGGTAATAGTCACAGCTTCCATCAATCGCCCTCAGCGGTAGCTGTCGATACAGAGGCCTCGGGCAGGCGGTCGGTGGGGGAATCCATCTCCCTCCCCTTGATATATGGGGGAACAGAGACCCCGACTATGAAGCCCTTGGGAATTTCTCATCAGCCTATGATGTGCCCCCAAAGTGAATGTTAATCAATAGGTCCAATCTGCGACCCCATCCATATAGGCAGCCTAGTAAAAAGGGCCTCGTTTCGCTCACAGGAGGGGGTTATGTTCCACGTCCTTCTGAAAGATGGCATCTTTGGACTGTGGACTGCTTTGAAACAATGACAAAGCCTCTACCTCCATCCAGGAAACACGAATCCCCCACACCTGAGCTCCCTCTCAGACGGTTACCAGCCCACACCTGGTTAGCACCTCCGCTCTGCTCATGCTGGGCACCTGTGGGTACTGACATGGCTGATGGTGGCACTGTGCATGACCCCAGGGATGGACGAATCATGCAAACAGGCACTGGGGGCAGGAATGTGGGGCAACCTGGCTTTAAATCCTGCTCCATATCCTCAGCAAGCCCCTAGCCTGTTTCTGCATCTGTAAAATTAGGTGGAGCCCCCGGCCCTGCCCTGGGTTCCAGGTTCCAGTGTGCACTGCTTGTGACTCAGTGATCTCTTTTCTGGACTTCAGAAGCACCTAGGGTTGGCCAGTCTGTCACTAACCAGCCCTGATGGTTCCAGTCCCCTCCTGGGGTTACCAGCCTGGGGATGTAGGTCATGCGGCATCTCCCCAGGGCCAGGGCAGGCCTGGGAGATGCCTGTGACCCCCACCACAGGGCAGTGCACTTCCCCACTTGTGCTTCCCTCCTCTCTCTGCCCCGGGACACTCTCTCCCTCTGAGCCCCTCGCCTCTGTCTACTCCCCAACCCCCTACCCCGAGTGGCTCTGAGCTGGTGTAGGTGCTGGTATCAGAGTCTCTCAGGGGTGCAGGGCCTCAGGAAGGATACATGGTTGAGGGGGGAGGGTCCCAGGATCTGCAGGGATGGAGGCCACCTGCAGGCGGGAGGCTGGAGGAGGCGGGGCTTTCAAGGTTCCGTGACTGATGGCCTGTTTGACTACTCTGGGCTGTGCTCAGCTCCGGGGCCTGTGCTGTCAGGAAATCTCAGGAGCCCTTGCAAATCGCTCAGGGTCAGCCCAGGGCAGCTTGGAGGGAGGCTGGCCCCCCTGCCTGGAGAAGCAGGCCTTCCCCTTCCTACATAGCCCCTGAGGCCTGGCCTCATCAAGAGGGGAGGTCCAGCAGCCACTGCAGGCTGCCCAGCTAGGGTGTGCCTGGGGCCTAGCCCCTTCCTCCCGGGGCACCCCTCTCACCTCGAGACACTCCAAGCCCAGCGAGGATGGGGGAACTGGGCCCTCTGTGTTAGCAACCTTTCTCTTCACTCATTCAGGGAGGGGGGCTGAGCCCCAGCCTCCTGGTCTAGGGGAGGGTTTCTGGAAAGCCCTGAGGGAGGCCAATGGGGAGGCCATGGGTTTTGGAAATTAGAGATGGCAGAGAGTGAAGGCAGAGCCACGGTGAGGCTGCCTGCCCTGAACCTCAGGCTCTTCTGTAAGGTGGGACGAGGTCAGTCCTTGAGGGGTGATTCTAAACAGCAAAGATGTCTCGGAGTGGACTGTCTTGGGAGCCTGACCGCTTGACAACGTGCTCTTAGCCTCTCCACAGAGCCCCGCAGCCGTTCCTGGCACCCCAGCAGGCCCAGTCCCAAGCTGCAGGGCTTCATGTGCTCCCTGCTGTCCACGCCCACCTCTGCCTCAGCTGCTGTGCACCGATGGGTTGCCTTGGGAAGCTCCTCAAGTGTCCGGGCCTGGAGTGGGGAGAAGGCCCTCACAGCTGGGCTCTAAAGTGGCTCTGCCAGACCCAGTTTTTCCAAGTCCCACAGAACAATGCAGCAGCTGCTGTCCCTAGTCCCTTCTCTCCAGGGAACCCAGAGGGAACCCCCCGCCCCCTCCCACCACCTGGCTTTGCCCCCAGAGCAAGAAACCCCCACCTTACCAGTGATGAAAGTCTCCATGAACATAGATGTATGGAGCATTTGGGTGTGTGTTTGTGTGTGTGTGTGTGTGAGAGAGAGAGACAGACAGACAGACAAACAGACAGAGAGACATTCAATATCATAGTCTTGGTGGCAAAATCCCCCTCTTTCAGGGGTGGGTGAGGGTGTGGGGATGAAACTGAGAAAGAAAAGACACGAGGCGAACTGCAGACTCCACCAGCCTCCCCCTTTTCCTGGTGCCCCAGTGTAGGGGCCTGTTTCCTTGACATTCTCTGCTGCCCCTGCCAGCCCATCCTCTGCTCACCCCGCACAGGTCTGTGTGCGTCCGTGCAGAAGCCTCTGAGGAATCAGGAGGTGACTTGGAGCAGTCATGAATCCTGACTCCCTGCTGCCTCCCACTCCGTTCCAGCCCAGAGGAAGGCATCCATCTCTCAAGCATGGGCTGAAGGTGGTGGTGAGTCCACCGGATGGGGTGAGAGGCCTGGAAAGTAGGGAGCAGGGGATTCGAGACACCGGTCCCCGACCCCAAGGGAAAAGCAGAGGTGTCAGAGCCGGTGGTATGGCCCATGGTTGAATGGATATGCCATCCCAATCTGGTCCTACCTGGATCGAGTCAGCCTCAAGCCAGGCACCGGCTTGGCGAGCGACACGTGGCTGGATCTCAGCCTCCACTTGTCCCCTGGGGGGTTGTCCTTGGGCAGCTGTCCGTGGAGGCCCTGGCTCTCTGACCCTGTCAGGCATGCCAGCATCCCAAGTTGGAAGCTGCTGCCGGGCCCCAGCTCTGTCAGTCCAAAAAGGGGACAAAAACTTTCTCTTCAAGGAGACTGAAGCCTTACAGTGGGGAGAACTGGCAGTGAGCACCTCACTCTGTAATTTGACCAGCGGCAGGCCACCTCCCTGAGAGCTTCCTGGTCAACACCAAAGAAGCACCTGCCGATGGGACAGTCACCCCAAGCAGGCTAAGAATACCAAATGAAGCCATCAAGCCCAACTTCTAGTTTCCAGGACCTACAGGGGACAAAGGAACAAGCTCAATGACACTGTGAGGAGACAGTCAGGCAGGTCCTGGACACGGGCCTTCCACGAGGCAACGGGCCTGGATTCTTCCAACAGGCAACCTTGTGGAAAGGGCTGTTCTTAACTAAAGAGACCGCAGAGACATAACCAAATGGCAGCATGGTCCTAGATTGATTTGCACTTTTTAAAAGGCCATAAAATCGATTCTTGGGTCAATTTGGGAAAGCTGAGTATGGAGTAGAGATTGCATGATATTTTGGAATCCCTCAACTTTCTTAGGTATCATAACGGAACTGTGGTCATACGAGGAAATGTCCTTGCTTTTGTGCAATGTGGGCTGAAGTACTTTGGGTGAGGCACCCTGATATTTGCAACTTAATTTCAAATCTTTCAGTAAACTTATCTGTGCATCTGTGTGTATGTGTGTGTGTGAGTGTGTGTGTGTGTGTAAAGAGAGAGAGAAGGAGGGAGAGAGGAGAGGAAAAGCCAGGATGGCAAACGTTAACAGTTTTAACAGTTGCTCGGTCCAGGTGTGCCGTACCATTCTTTCAACTCTTCCAAGTTCGGTGTTTGACATTTCCCATAATAAAAAGCGGGGTACAAAAGTGGGCCAACCCCACTGGACACTAAGCTCTCCCTTCAGGGACGTGTGCCTCTAACTACCTGTGCCAGGGTGACCATCTTCTTCCAGCTAGAACCAGGTAGCCCTGCTTGTCTCCTCTCTCCTCACTCCCCGCCGACCACACTGGGCCTGTCAGTCTTGCCACATGCAGCAGGTGCCTTTGGCCTTGGAGTCTCATCCCTGCTGTTTCTTGCCCAGAGCCCTCCTCCCTCTTCCCCATTCCACCCTTCACCCTGGTAAGTATCACTTGACCAGGGAGACTTTTCCGGCTGCCAGGCTGAGTTGGCCCTATTGCAGGGTCCTGTCCTCTCTCATATGATGTCCCCTTTACTCTCTATTAGACTGGCAGGGACTGTGTTTGTGTCCAGCCATGCCTGCTGAGGGGGTGACTGGGCTGCTCTCTGCCAGTCCAGAACCTGATGACTGGAGACCACTGATGGCAGCTGCCAGGCCTACTGGAGTCTGGGGACGCTGTGATGGGTGGCCGACACCAGCCATGGGGTCATCCTGTCTCTATAGCTTCTGTCCTTTCCCCAGGCCAATGTGATTGCACTAACCTGGGTCAGGCTTGGCCTTGACAACCCCAGCACTCCCTGGGCATCACTCATCTCCCACTCTGGGTCATATTCTTCCAGAGGCTGCTCTTGCCAATCTTTTCTTTTCTCTTTTTTTTCTGCTTTATCTTCCCCAACCCCCCGTACATAGTTGTATATCCTAGTTGCAGGTGTCTCTAGTTGTGGGATGTGGGACGCCACCTCAACGTGGCCTGACAAGCGGTGCCATGTCCGTGCCCAGGATCCGAACCCTGGGCCGCCCCAGCGGAGCGCACAAACTTAACCACTCAGCCGCAGAGCCGGCCCCCCGAGGCTGCTCTTAAGACCAAACCCCAGGTCATGGTGGGTCACACCATGATGAAGCGTCCCAGGTGTGTCCTGGAGCCAGTGAAGCCCTCCTCTTCTGGGCTCTGGACATACCCATCTGGGGCCAGGCTCGCTGGCCTTGCAGAAGTGAAAGGTGGGCTCTCTGGGGCTGTGGCCCCTTTCCCCGTAAAGCACCTGGTAGGCCCAGGAGCAGCTCCACACGGAACAGCACCCTGTCCAAGGGTATTTTTCATTTGGTGCAAATTAAATATGTTCTGAAAAGAAGTCAATAGAACTGAATTTGATAATGTCCAGTCCTTGCTACTGGGGAACATGGCAGTTTTCTGATAAAGGAGAATTCCAGACCCTGGCGCTGAACTGCCCACCCAGCTCCCAGCTGTGCGTGGTCTGCTGTCAGGCCTGTGCACCACAGACCAGCCTTCCCCAGGCCCACCCAGTTGGAGACCCAAGCATGCTGAGCCCTGGGCGCTCACAGCTTTCCTGGGCAGCCCTTGCCCCTCCTCTCAGGCACATTTGCAACCTGTCAGCTTCCCTAGGCTTCCTCTTGGTCGAGAGGAAAATTTGTTTCATAGGTATAGAAGGTCACAGCTGTTTCGCTACACTATAGGGGGCGGGCACAGGGACCCAGACCACCAAGCCCAGGCCTCCTAGTTTCCTAGTGAGCCAGAAAGGTGCCCTCGTCTCCTCCCTTCCTAGGATCGGGGAAGCAGGGAGTCGAAGGGGTCCACTTCAGGGGTTTATGGTACAATGATGAGTTCACTCACCAGAGGTTCCTCTCATTCAAAATTATTCTGATGCAGGTCCGGTTGAGTTCTGCTCAAACAGGAGAATCCAGATTTTAACTGACCAGGATTCCAAGCAGGGGTGGGCACTCAGAGCAGGTCAGAAACCTGGCCCTGGGGCTCTCTGTGAGGGAGCCCCAGCTTACACTCACCCCAAGAGACCTCCCCGAGCCTCTGTCTCCCATTCACAAATGAGGATAACCAGAACAATTGCTTCTTGGGTTTTCAGGAGGTTAGCTGAGCTGAGCCAAGCTCAGCACCTAGCACAGTGCGCCCCAGGTGAGCAAGCGCCCCACCAGGGCTGACGCCGGCCCACAGCAAGTTCTCACCACAAGAGCCCCCCGAAAGCCAGGGCCCAAAGGCCAACCCAGAAATGCGGGTACTGCCAGAAGGAAGCGTGTGGGTTGAGCTGCTGAGGCCACTGGGAGCCCCAGCCTCACCGTCCAGATCTCAGCTGAGCAAACCCTGGTGTGGCAGCCTGCAGTCCAAGGCCCCGTGGTCACCCACTCAGCTGCCCCTAGAGGAGACCCCAGGCCTGAGCTGCGTGGGTCTGCCTCCTCCCTTTGGGCAAACTCAGAGCCAGGCCCCAACTCTGGGCTTGCAGGGGCACAGCAAAATTTCTGTACGACAGGCTCTGTCCTCCAGACTCTAGAGCTCTCCTCACGTAGGTCACTGTGGCGGCACTTAGGCCCAGCCGGGACAGCGGTGTTGAGGAAAGACTGACACTTGAATCCAGGCCACTGACAGAAGGGAAGAGGCCCACGTCATGCCAGCCCTCGCCCTGGGCCAGTTGTCCTCTCCGGAGAGGCACTTTCCTCCTGTGCTGAAGGCTGGGCGACACGAGCCTCCGCTAGGACAAGGGCCCTCATTCCCTGGTGCATCCTGGAAAGGTGAGCAGGTGTGCCTGTTCACACTTCCGCTTCCCTCCCCTCATGACAGCTTTAGGGCAAAGACAGACACTTTCCAGGTCACTGGTGAAGAAACTGAGGTTCAGAGAGGTCAAAGACTCAGGTCCAAGATGTGAGGCATCACCCTGGGGACTTGTGCGAGGACACCGAGCCCAGTTTTCCTCCTGCTTGGCCTGGCGTGTTCTCCTGAGAAACCATGGGGCCTGATGGCCTCACTCTCCCCTTGGGGTGCACATGTGTGTGTGTGTGTGTGTGTGTGATATGCATGTGTGTGGTGTGTATGTGTGTGGGGTGTGTATGTAGTATGTTTATGTGCTTGTATGTGGTATACGTGTGCATGTGTATATGCTTGTATGTGTGCATGTGGCATGTGTAGTGTGTATATGTGTGTGGTGCATGTGGTGCGTGTATATGTGTGCATGTGACATGTGTATATGTGTGCATATGTGGCATGTGTGGTATCTGTATGTGTCACCTGACTGTGCTGATACCATCCATGTTCGCCGACAACAGGGTTCAGAACTTACAGCCCTTCACAAGTGAAGTTCAGAGCCTCTACCTGCACACTGAGTTGCCTGGATAGGCATTTTCCAGTCCTGGCTGAGTGAGGCCCCTGGAGGCCCCCTTGGTCTCCAAGCTGCTCACATGGGTTCATTCCCAATCCTGCATGCCAGCAAAGAGAGGACAAGGGTCCCAAGAAGTCAGCTCTGTCTCACTCATCTTGGAATTCTGGAGGGTGTGGGGTGCAGGGACAGGATGAGTGCATGAGTTGACCTTTCTCATCACCTCTGGACCTGGCTTCCCTGAGGGAAGCCAACACCTGCCCACCGCATGACCATCTGGACCCTGCTTGTCCTCAGTGACCTCAGTACCTGAGCAGGTCCACCCCAGGAACATCCTGGAACCTGCTGGGGCCAACTCACCCGAAGTGCCACCAGTGGCCTATCTGAGGCTCTCCTTGGGTTTCCCCAAGCAGCCCAACCTTCCCATGGTCCATGCTGACAGTCAGGGTCCAGCTGCAGAGGAAGAGAGATGGGCTTTCTGAGTGGCCCAGGCAGTTGGTGGCGGGGTGAGCCTAAAGGACAAGTGGTAGGAAAGTAGGTCTCCATTCTGGAGAAGGACATCTGGTGAGAACCCACTGGGCCAGCAGAGGGGCTGCTGAGCACTGCCCCTTAGAGGGAGCACCCCAAGTGCCCTTGGGGTCCGGCCCCAGGAGCAGCTGCCCAGGCCGGAGCACCTGTGATTGGCGGACGGCCCTGGGAAGGCCAGGATTGTTGTAGTGACTGTGCAGGAGCCGAGGTGGAGCCGATAGAGCCCTGGCCAGTCCACCCTCAGCCCACCTCAGAACACAGGTGACAGGGCCAGGGAGTCAGTCTCTTGTTCCCGTCAGCGTTGCCGACTTGCTCAAGAGACCCCCTTGTCCAGGCCATAGCTTTGCTCTTGGAATGTGTCCAGAGAAAGAAGTCTTTCTTCTGGGGTTCCTTCTAGCAGGAGGACATCAGATTCATGTAAGAAACAGAAAGCACTGTGAGGACTCCGTGCCCCTCTATATGGAGGGAAGACAGGCTGGCCCTGAGTCCTCCTACTGGATGTCATTCCCAGTCGGCATGGGCCCTCACCAGGCGGAATCCAGGGGACTTTTCCTGCTGTTGTGATTAATGGTCAAGGGCCAGCAAACTACAACCCTCATCCAGGGGACCTCATCCAGGGGGCCGCCAATTTTTATAACTAAAGTCTCGTTGAAACATGGCCATGCCCATTCGTTTGTACACTATCTGTGGCTGCTTTCACTCGTGTAGCTGTAACAGGGAGCTGTATGGCCAGCAAAGCTGAAGATATTTATTATCTGTGCCTTCAAGGAAAAGCTCACCAGCTCCTGTATTAGAAGCACACAATGATAGGCTTCAAAGTCCTGTGGCCTCTGGATCCAACTGCCAATTTGCAGAAAATACATAGGACAGAGGAATATGTCATACACCACCATGGGGGTGCACCAGCCAAATGAAGATGGGGGGACTCTGCAGGTGAACATTTCTTCAATGAATATTGCAAGAGAAAAAAAGCTGGGGAAGGAACAGCAATGGGAGACTAAAAGAGTGGGCCTTGATCCAGTTCAAATAAACTGTAAAAAGAAGACTTTTCCGGACAATTGGAAATTTGAACATTGATTGGATTTTTGACGAAAAGAAGGAATTATGGTTAATTTTTCAGATGTGCTAACAGCATTGTGGTGATGTTTTAAAAGTGTCTGGTTTTTTTGAGGTACATGCTGAAATGTTTATAGGTGAAATGATAACTTGGGTTTGCTTCAAAATAATGAGGGGAAATAGTTGGGGTGTGGAAATGGCAGAAAGGGACATGGGTTGATGGTTGGGGGTTAGATGATGGTACATGGGGGTTTACTGTACAATTCTGTCTACATTTATGTATGTTTGGGATTCTCCACAATAGTTAATGAAATAAAATGAAACAAGGCAGACCCCAATGCATGGTGGGATGTTCCTCAGCATCCCTGGCAGCAGTCTCTCTGACCCACTCCGTGGTCCAGGAGCAGTTCTCCCGTCCCTGCTCCCAGGGACAGGGGATTAGCCAGCACCAACCCAGGCCCCGGGGAAGTCTTCATCACCAGGGAAACAGCTCGCCAGCCTGGACAGCACAGGGCTGCAGTCTGACCGGGCCAGGCAGGAGCAGAGCACACGCCCGGCAGCCCTCCTCCTGGCGTCAGAGGCCAGCGAGTTGTTTCCTGACAAAGAGAAGGAGGAAAAGTGGATGGTAGTGGCATGAGAGAGAAAAAGTAGAAATGAATAAGGGGAGACAACCGCAGAGGCAAAAGAAATTTAAAAGAACCTGCCTGGCAAATTGCTATGCAAATAAATTTGAACACCTAGATTAAAAGAATGATATTCTAGGACTACATAAACAGCCAAAATTAACCCCTAGAAACTAGAAAACATAAGCTTTCATAAATGCTACAAAGGCATTTGACACAACTCAACAGCTATCAATCGTAGTAAGACGGAATAGGTGAGGATACATGCAAATGCGCATGAACCCAAAAGGCAACAGACTCGTAGATATACGATCACTAAAGCTGAAGAGCGAGGCCAGGACACCCACTGTGACCTGATGTTGTCCTGGAGATAGCCGATCAAGGGGAGAGATGGGACAGAGGAGAAGGGAGGGGGGCAGAAGGATCATTAAGGCAGATATACAACTGGTTGCCAAATAAACCCAAAGAATCAGCTAAAAGTGGGAGAATTCTGTAGAACTGCTACCAACAAAAATAATTTACACACATCAGGGGTTTTCCAATACATAATGCGGCAGCTAAGTAAAGATGTAATGGAAAAGAAAAGTAGCTAGAAACAATCTTAACCATAAATGGAGAGGACATACATCGAGAAAACTTTGAACCGCTACGGAAAGACACAAAAAGGCTTGTATTAGAACAGCAAAATCCATTCTACAACTGTAATAATGAGAATACATTGATATTGTGTAAGAAATTTATAGAGTCCAAAGTTAAGTCAAAATGTGTGGAAATTTAGTAGGAGATAGGGTAGCATTATAGCAATAGGGACAGCAATGGATCATTTAATAATGATGTGACAACAGATTAGTCATTTGGAAAAAATAAAGCTATATTTTGGATAGAATGAAATTATTTAACTCAATTCTGGACATAAAAGAAATTTAGGTATAAAACATAAAACCATAAAATTACTAGAAGTAAACATGACTTTAAAAAAAATAAAGGCCTTTCTAAGCAACACCAAATAAAATTTATTTAAAAATGATTGATATATTTGTTTAAATAAAAAATTTTAAAGTAAAATTTGTATGAGTAAAGTGTCCTGGAGCATTGTCTGCAAGGGCCAACGGCTGGAAACAGTCTCCATGTCCGTCAGTGAGAAACCTGTTAGCTCTGGTATGTGGATCCATACATTGCGGGTCAATCCACTATGGAACCCTAAAAAGGGAGTTACATTTGTGTCGTGATTCAGAAGAGTGTATAGTATATTGGTAATTGTGCAGAATATGAATAAACAATAAATGCTTAACAGCACTTACTCTGGGGAGAGGGATCGTTAGGGAGTGCACTTTTAATTTTACATGTTTAACCAATTCAGTATTGTTTGAAATTTATCATATGAAGGTAATACTTTTCTTTTTAAGATTGGCACCTGAGTTAACACCTGTTGCCAATCTTCTTTTTTTTTTCCCTTCTTCTTCTCCCCAAAGTCCCCCAGTACACAGTTGTATATTCTAGTTGTAGGTCCTTCTGGTTGTGCTATGTGGGACGCTGCCTCAGCGTGGCCTGAGGAGCAGTGTGCCACGTCCTTGCCCAGGATCCGAACTGGCAAAACACTGGGCCACATAAGCAGAGGGTGTGAACTTAACCATTTGGCCACGGGGCCAGCTCCACAGGTAATACTTTTAATAAAAACCACACCAAACCAAAAAATAACAACAACAAAAAACAGACAAAGCAAAACAAAACAATAAAAAAAACCTCATTACTTAACAGAGTGCCAAAAATATAGAACTATTTATCCCAAAAAGTCTATGAATAGTAAATCATTTCAAGAGCTCCGGGGCAGTGATGCTGGTCCAGACATGGAAAAATCAGGGAGCCCTGGGCCCAGAGGCGTTGGTGTGCGCTGGCGCAGGGTGCTGGACCTTGCCCCTCTGTGCGGGGGAAGGATGGCTCATCCTCATACTGGCCTGCCCCTAAGTGAGGATTATGCCACAGCTTTCTCTCCAGAAAGTGCCTCTGAAATTAATGGGATTGAATGAATTACAGGGAAGACACTGATTCAAATGATTTATAAAACACACAGTAAGAAGTTAAAAAAACATTACAATGCCTTATCCTTAATAAGTCATAATTGTCTGGTGTCTCCGTGTCTCCTGATCCTCGATTGGTCTTAGTACTCCTGGTACCCCTTGGCGGGACCTTGCTCTCTCTCTTTTTTTTTTAAATATTGGCACCTGAGCTAACATCTGTTACCAATCTTCCTTATGTTTTTTTCTTCCTCTCCCCAAAGTCCCTCAGTACATGGCTGTATATTCTAGTTGCAGGTCCTTTTGGTTCATGCTATGTGGGACACCGCCTCAGCACGGCCTGATGAGTGGTGCTAGGTCTGCACCCAGCATCTGAACTGGTGAAACCCTGGGCTGCCTGAGGCAGAGTGGGCGAACTTAACCACGTGGCCCTAGGACCTTGCTCTCAAAGACATCCCAGCATTGAATGGGTGGGAGTTGGACTTGATCTCTATAACACCCTCGAGTCCTGAGATGCCAGGCTTCACAGGATCTAAGATTTAAGCTCAGTGAAGGAACCCACTGAGGCTGGGTGTTGAGGGACACAGGAGGTGTTTGGGACATAGCCTTGGACTCGGGCACCATGAAGGAAACCACAGGTCCTCTCTCCCATGCCTTCTCTCTGTAGCATTGGCTGGAGCCTGAATCCAGGCATGCACAGAGCCCCTCCTGCACTCCTGCCCAACAAAAGCCCCCATGGCTGATTTCCACCTGCCCCTCCAATTGGCCTGGAACAACGCTGCTCAGAACAGAGCTCTGCCCTGACAAGAAAGGAACACTATAAGACAAGGACGTCAGCTGTGGACAGGCCTGTGTGGGGGCAGTGGTCCTTCCCCTGCCCTGTCGATGGTGTTACAAGTCTCTTCCCTCCCCAGGCACGCAGCCCTCCCCATGCCTGACAGAAGGAGGCCTGTGGGGAGGAGGCCAGGGGATGGCAGCATAGCCGCGGTACCTCTTGAGGCGGGGGTGGCCCCAGCCTGACTCCTGGGCGAGTCTGGGGCTGAGCGGAAGCTGACATGTTAATGCTGGTGTGCAGGGCTGCAGAAGCGAGGCCTTCATTCGATTTGGGAGCGCCTCTCCCGGCCCAGGCCTCTGGTTTGGCTCCTATTGAATTAGTCAGCTAAACAGAGCAGGAAGGAGCTGTTCACCTAATTGCACTTGATGGATCTCTTCGTCTTGTTCAGATGCCAGACACAAGATAGCTGCCCCCTCGCTGCATCTGAGCCTCAAGCTGGTGCTTTGGGGTCAGCAAGTGGCTGCTCCACACAGGGGGTTTGGGGGTCCGGCCCCCACCACCTCCCCTGGCTTCAGCAGAGGGGCTGGGCCTCCATGAGGAGCACTCTGGGCAGGGGCTGCAGAGGGCTGGAGTCCAAGCCCAGTTCCAACAATGGCTGGGGGAGGTGACAGCAAAGGCGGGACCCGCGGGCAGAGCCGCGTGTCATTGACTCTAACTCTGTGGGGTTAAGGGCTCCTTGTCTGGGTAATTGTCTCCCCTTTAATTACAGTGACTGAAAGTGCCTCCTAATTTACTTTAGGACCCTCAGATGACATCTTAAGAAGGATCACATCCGCTCCCCGGCGCTGGCCTCCGCAACCATTCAAAGACCTCATCTTCTGCTCTGGCCTCTGTTCTGCACCCGCTCCATGCTCATCCCCTCACCCGCCCCGCCCAACACACCATTCTGGGGAAGACTCAAGTGGGAAACAGAGAACAGAAGGGGAGACGGGCTCCTTGTCCTAGGGAACCCAGCCCCTGACAGCTAGGAGCCTGAGCTCCAGAGCTCCCAGCCCTGGTTGCTATGGAGCTGCCCCCTAAGGACTTCTGTTGTGCCCTAGGTTACAAGTTCCCTTTGTTTGCTTGCCAGCCCTGGGAGAAAGAAGGAAACCATTTCAGAAGGCCTTATCCAGGGGAAAGGGTCAGCCAGGTGGCTCCTGAGGTCAGGAGGAAGGTGAACCCCTCACCTTCTGGTTCGCAGGGAGGACGAGGTGAGGGGACTCTTCAAGGCCCAGTGCGTCTGTGGGGCTGGGCCTCAGCTGATGCTGGGAGACACCACCTTCAGGAGCTGGGGGCATCCTGAGTCCTGGGGGGCCCCTCAGTGCCTCTTGGCTTCTACACCATCCCCTTCCTTCCCCTTAGGAGACCCAGGACCTTGTGTTCAGCCTGGCAAACACCAACCCAACTGTAGACAGACAGAAGATACTTGAGTAGCGAGTGCTGGCGCCTCCACTACCTCGTGTGAAAATGGGAGTGCGGGCACCCTGTAACTCCCCAAATGCATTCCAGAGCCGTTCAAGTTCTAAAATTAACAAAGAAACCATGATAAGCTAAATAGTGAGGAGGGGAAGACCTTTCCAAACATAAAAGCACAGTGAAAACCATTAAAAAAAAGGAATTCAACTCATTTCAAAATTAAAAAGCAAAACAAAATGAACACACAAAGCTCCCAGGCAAAGTTCAAAAGCGTATAACACCCCCTCAGGGGAAATATTGTCACACATGATAACCAGAGGGTTGTTGTCCTCGCTGTGAAGAGCTCTTATAATTCAATAAGGAGACAATGACCACAAGCTGGGAACAGAATGATAGAGGAGGCGGGCAGGCTGAAGGATCCTGGCTGGGGCAGCTAGGTGATTTCTGAGTAGGTAATTTGTGTATTTTTTTTGTTCTTTCCTCTCAGGAATTGGGAAGAGCTCGGAGGGCAGCCACTCCCTTAAGAGCCTGACACCCTGAATGGATGAAGCAGGGGTCCTGGGAGGAGTAGGCAGAGACAGCATTTGAGGGGCAGCAAGGGGCAGGGGCTTCACAGAGCCTGGAAGGGCTGCAGGGGTCTCGGTGCTGCACCTGCAGAGGGATTCAAAGCCCTGCTCCTACTTGGGAGTGGGGAGGGTGCGGAGTCTGGCGGGAAAGTAGTCCCATGCTGCTGGGGCGGGAGGGCCTTATGGCCACAGGGGACGGTGTGTGTGTTACAGAAGCAGAAGAGACTGCAAACCTGAAGGGTCTGTGTACACTAGCACCTTGGGGATCTCTGGTAACCAGTACGGATGGGTCACTGAAGCTGGTAAGTCTCCACAAGAGACCCCAGGACCTCGGGGCTGCCCCACAGGGAAGTTCCAAGCTTGGAATGGCGTTAAGTTGGTTTTCAGAAGAAAGAAGATGGGATCTTTCTTCACTTCTGTGAATTATGCATTGAGAGTCAGACTTGCTTTACTAGCAAGGAATGCAAATTAAAACAATAACGCATAAGATTTCACCCATACTAAAGGCAAAATGCAGTATTTAAAAAATAATTTAACATTCCATATAGGACAATGTAGGGCATACTTCTGGGTGGGAGCGGATTTCAGAATAAATTTTCTACAGGGCAGCTTAAAAATAATCATATCCTTTGACACAAAAGTTCCCCTTCTAAGAATCTACCTTAAAGAAACAATCAGAGACACACCCAAAGATTTATGTATCGATTTGTTCACAAAATTCAACTTATAGTGGCAAAAAATAGAAAAAAATTTAAATAAACATTAACTGGGGAATAATGATATATCCGTGCACATTAAAATCATGTTTTAGGTAAACATTTAATAACACAAAGATATTCTTCAGACACTAAGTGAAAGAGAAAGTGCGCAAAATGCATATACACTTTATTAACAAATATTCATGTCAAAAAAGTCTAGAGGGCATCCCCCAGAGTGAGCAGTGGTCAGGGAGTTGGGGACAGGGCAAGGTTTTTAAATACCTTGTTTTCTCTGTAGTCTTTTATATTTTCCAAATTTTCCCCAATGAAAACGTAATTATTTTGTAATCATTTTAGATAAATGCTATTTTTCAGTTAATCACAGAATCGAACTGTTGGGGCAGAAAGATTTGCTGAGGATCTGCGCCGCGCGGGAACCGTGTTCCGAGACAAGAAGACTCAGTCTTCCTGGGAATTCATTACAGTGGGCACATCGTCTCTGTCTCTTGATGAGGAAACTCCAACAGCTGAAATAACCAACCAAGGACCAGGCCGAGAGGCGACAGAGCTGGTCCTTGACCAGGTCCCCATGTTTTCTCTATGTGGCCTCAGCTAACCTTTCAAGTGCAAATGAGAAAACCTGAAGCTCAGAAACGTATAGTACCAAATGCTTACATTAGAAAAATGGGAAGATTTCGAACCAATAATCTAAATTACTGCCCCAAGAAACGTAAAAAATAAGAGGAAAATAACTCAGAACAAGCAGAACAAAGATTACAGCAGAAGTCAATGAAACTGACAAATGGAAAACAGTAGAGAAAAACAATGAAACAAAACTCTGGTTCTTCAAAAAGATAAACCTCTGGCAAGGCTGACAAAAATAAAAGGAGAGAAGACACAAATCATTAATATCACGAATGAAACAGAGATATCATTACAGATCCTGCAGCCATTTACAGGCTAAGAAGGGAATACTACAAATAACTTTACACTCACAAACTTGACGACATAGAAGAAATGGACCAATTCCTCAAAAACCACAAACGGCCAAAACTCAACCAATATGAAATACACAACTTGAATAGTCCCGTCACAAGGAAAGAAATTGAATTTGAAATTAAAAGGCAGCTCCAGGCCCAGATGGTTTCACTGGAGAATTCTATCACACATTTATGAAGAATCGACACCAATTTTATACAATCTTTTCCAGAAAATAGAAGAGGAGGGAATATTTCCCAACTCATTTTATGGGGCTAGTATTAGCCTGATACCAAAACCAGACAAAAACAGTACACAAAAGGAAAACTACACACCAATATCTCTCATGAACTTCAACACAAAAATCCTCAACAAAATATTAGCAAATCAAATTCAGCAACCTATGAAAGGAATTATACACTATGATCAGGTGGGATTTATTCCAGGAATACAAGGCTGGTTCAACATTACAAAGTCAATCAGTGTAATACACTCTACCAACAGGCTAAAGAAGAAAAATCACATGGTCATATGAATTGATGCAGAAAGGGTATTATAAAATCCAACACTTATTTATGATAAAATTCTCAGCAAACTAGGAATAGAGGGGAATTTCCTCAATCTCATAAAGATCATCTACCAAAAAACCTATAGCTAATATCATACTTAATGATAAAAGACTGAATGCTTTCCCTCAGAGATTGGAGACAAGGAAAGGATGTCCATTCTCACCTCTTCAGTGTAGTACTGGAAGTCCTATCCACTGCAATAAGGCAAGAAAAAGAAATAAAAGGCATCCAGCTTAGAAAGGAAGAGATTAACTTGTCCCTATTCCAGACACCTGATAGTCTACACAGAAAATCCTCAGGAATCTACTTAAAACTCCTAGAACTAATCAGTGAGTTCAGCAAAGTTGCAGTATTCAAGATTTCACAAAAAAATCCATCTCATATCTATATACTAAGTGATGAACCAATTAAAAACACAGTATCATGTAGAATCACTCCAAAAATACTGAAATTCTTAGATATAAACTTAACCAAACATGTACAGGACTCAATGAAGATGTTAATTCTTCCTGAATTGATCTATAGGCTTGTCAAAATCTTAGCAAGAATTTTTTTTAGACATAGACAAGCTCATTCTAAAATTTATATGGAAAGGAGCAGGCTCTTGAAGAGCAAAAACAATCTTAAAAAGGAAGAATAAAGTGGGAGGAATCATTCTGCCTTTAAAGCTTACTAATCAAGACAGTGTGGTATCGGCAGAAGGATAGACACATAGATCAATAGAACCCAGATATAGACCCACACAAATATGCCTAACTGATCTTTGGTACAAGATCAAAGGTACAAAAGCAATTCAGTGCAGGAAGGACAGCCTTTTCAAAAAATGGTGCTGGGGCAGTTGACATCCAAAGACAAAAATAGTGAATCTTAACCTGTACAATGAATTTTACAACTTATATAAAAATTGATTCAAGATGGATCATGGACATAAATATAAAACTATAAAACATTAAAAAAATTTTAGGATCTGGGACTAGCCAGAGTTCTTAGACTTGACACCAAAACAATTGGACTTCCTCAAAGTTAAAAAATTTTAACTCTATGAAAGATCCTGTTAAGTGGATGAAAAGGCAAGCTATAGACTGGGAGAAGATATTTGCAAACTACATATCTGACCAAAGCTATTAGTATCTAGAATAAATAAAGATCACTCAAAACACAATAGTAAAAATACCCCAAATAATCCAATTAGAAAATGGGCAAAATACATGAGCAGACATTTCATGTAAGAGTCTATACAGATGGCAAATAAACCTGTGAAAACATGTTCATCATCATTAGCCATTAAGGAAATGCAAATTAAAACCAGTGAGATATGACTATATACCTATCAAAATGGCTAAAATAAAAAGTAGTGATAACACTAAACGTGGTAAGGATGTGAAGAAATTGGCTCATGCGTATGTTGCTGGTGGGAATAGAAAACGGTACAGTTATTCTAGAAAACAGTTTGTCAGTTTCTTATAAAACTAAACATGCAATTACCATATGACTCAGGAATTGCACTCCTGGGCATTTATCTCAGAGAAATTGACTTCACATAAAAACCTGCACATGAAAGTTTATGTCAGCTTTTATCATAATAACCAAAAACTGGAAACAACTCAGATGCCCTTCAATAGTTGGTTCTATAGAATGGTTAAACAAACTATAAGACATCCACACCACGGAGTAGCAGTCAACATTGAAAAAGGAATCAACTACTGATACACAGAATAACTGGATGGATCTCCAGGGACTTAATGCTGGGAGAAAAAAGCCAATGCCAAAAGGTTACATAATGTAATGTTTCCATTCATCTAACATTTGTGATATGACAAAATTGTAGAAATGGAGAATAGACTACTGGTTGCCAGAGGCTAAGGAGGAGGTGGGGGCAGGAGGGAAGTGGGTGTGGTTAAAAAGGACAACAGGAGGGAACCTTGTGGGGATGGAAATGTTCTGTATCTTGACGGTCTCAATGTCAATATCCTGGTTGTGATATTGTACTGTAGTTTTGAAAGGTGTTACTATTGGGGGAAACTGGGTAAAGGGTACAGGGGATCTCTTTGTATGATTTCTTACAACTGCATGGGAATCTACAATTATCTCAAAATAGAAAGTTTAAAAAAGGCCCAGAGAAGTGATACAACTTGTTGGAGTTCACAGCTAGTGCAACAGAGGGACTGTGAAGGGACAGATGGAGTCTGGGCAGAGGTTTGTGTCTTGCACACAGATTAGTCATTTGTTGAAGGCCCATTACACGTCAGAGCTGCCCCAGGAGACAGATGTGCAGGCTGGTCCCCAACGCCACATGGAAACGCTCAACAAGAGGAGATGACGAGCCTTTGGAACAGACTTCTTGACCTTCTTCAGGCATCTGGTGGAGCCTATGAGCCCTTTCTCAGAATAACATTTTTAAATGCATAAAATAAAAGCACATATGATTACAAAGGAAACCAAGTATCTGGATATATATCAAAATAGCTAAAAGCAGATTTGAGACATAATAATCCATGTGCTTCTTGATTGACATGTTAAATGATGAGATCTGTTGGCAAGCCTAATAGTAACTGCTGTCATTTTGAAGTACTTTTGGGCATAGATGACATTTTGAAACATCTGTAATGTTATGTGAAAACATGATGAGTTTTGGTGCCAAGCCATCATTACTACTTATAGTGCTGTAGTTCGTTGCCTAATGCTCAACTTCCTTTAGACATTAATACACCTATGGGTGTAATGTTTCTCCCATTAAAGTTCAAGGAACTCCTGAATTCCAGAGCTTTAGCAGAAGGGCAGCAGGGAGTGGCCATGTCACAGTGGATTTCTGTGGCTGGAGACGCGGAGGGCTGGGCTGGAGAGCCCCTCCTTGGGGACACGTAGGAGCAGACACCCTCCCGAGCATCGGCCCCTCCAGGTGCCCCAGATGCTCGTCCACAGCAGCGTAGGCCCGGGCACCTGGTCTCAGAGCTGGGCACCACCACTGATCCTCTATTTCCTCAACCCCCAAATTAGGACGACGGCTAGGGTCTTATGGCCACACTTTCCCAGGGTTGTGGGAGTCGAGCTAAAACACAGACCCATAGTCTGCACTCAGTCAATGTCAGTGCTCTTGTTTTTAGTATAACAAACCACCTTGACTAATCTTCCTGAAAACTCTACTGAAGAGGCCTGTGGCCCCATTTTGCAGGTAGAGAAACTAGGGAACAAAGATGGCCAGTTACAGGCAGAGGGTGGAGGCCACCTGAGCTCAGGGATCATTGGACGTGGCATGCCTGGGGAGAGCTCACAGAAAGGCTGCCACTTCATGTGGAGAGGGCCAATTGGGTGGGCATCTAATCAGCCATTGCAGGCGAGTAGCCCTCCTGCGAGCCCCACAACAGCCTTGGGGCATCTTCTTCCTCATCTGCCCATGGCTAATGCATTACCAAAACCTGACGATTTCACCCAAAGGTGTCCTGAGTTCCTCTGTCCTGGTTGGACCACTGCCCCAGCTTGCGAGGTGCTGCTCCAGGCCTGGCCAGCTGACAGCCCCTCTCGGCCCCATGGTTCCCAGCACATCTTCCCACTTCGATCAGTTCTCCAGACCAGCCTTCAATGTGTCTTGCTCCTTGGTATGCAGGAGACCTTCAGGAGGACAGACGAGCTGGTGTCTGCCCCATGCTGATGGCCAGGTGGGCTGAGGCCTCCTCCAGGTCTGCAGTCCGGCCTGTCACAGACAGCTCTATGGCCTTTCTCCCTTGTCCTTCCCCCCCTGCCCCTAGGCTGCCCCAGCTGCGTGCCATGAGGGGATCCTGGGAAGCGGCCAATGTGGGTGCCAGACCTCCTGGTTGCCCAGGATGCTCCTCTGGGTCCTCAGGGGCTCGTACTGGGCCCTGGCTCTGTAGTCTCTGGAGAGCTGAGCCTTAGTCCAGGTGGCAGGAGGCAGCAGACACCCTTGCCAGGCCCCACAGGCCACATGGGAGTCTGACTTTTACTCTGAAGTGGGAGCCACAGAAGGATGGAGGAGGGCTATGAACTGGTTCTCATTTTGCAGGACCCTTCTGGCTGTGTGGTGTGAAGAGCTGTGAGAATTAATGATGCCCATGACATGCGTGGCCTGGGCCCTGGCGGGCGACGAGTGCTCAGAAATGTTTGCTGCAATGACCATTGCCACTGCATGTGGAGAGGACTGAGGCAGGTCCTGGGGGCCTCAGGCCCAGGGGTGGCCAGGAAGGATGCCCAGGGGGAGAAGAGCTCTTTCCTCCCACTGGGTCTGGGGTAAGAGAGGGCTGGCCATCGATGCAGCGTGTCCACAGCAGGCACTTCACCAAGAGGGTCTCTGGGCAGGAGGCCGGAACCCCATGACATCATTGCTTCCCTGGCCTCCGAGCTTTCGAGCCGGCACACCCGGCCACCTGTCCATGCTGCTGTCCCCGAGAAACCTCTGCTTGAGAATGACGCATCTGCCCTGTGCACTGTCAGTACTTACTCCTCCCTGCCTCTCGGACCTCCCTCTTGGGGACTCCTGGTCCCCATCCTGACGCAGCAGCTGTAGCTGCCTCCCCCTCACCCCGCTTCCCTCCCACCCTCTCAGGCCCAGCCTGCCCCAGGAGGGAAGAGGCAGAGGCTCTGACACATGGGAAGCCCAGCACAAGGAGGGGGGAGGGGAGAGCAAAGGAGGCTCAGCAGAGACAAGGGAGGGGAGCAGCTGTGAGGAGGCGTCCTGTGCATTCGACTGGGTCTCACTGGGAGACATGGAGCCACGTGGAGCTGGCCACCCTTGAATGAGCATCACGCAGCCTGGAGCACAAGAGCCTGGGGCTGTGGGAGGCACTTGCTTGGGTCCTGGGCACACCCACTTAGGCTGGCTCCCCACTCCAGCGCAGAGTGGGCTCTGGTTCCAGGCTCCCGGGCTGATCCAGTGCTATCAATAAATCAGGCCAACAGACACTGGGCTCAGGCACAGAGAAATGGCCTGAACTGGCTTCCTTCTCCCCCTGCTCCCACTGGTTAGGGTGGGATCCTGTGGCCTGACTGACACTGGAGGCTGAGCCAAAGAGGGGCCTCGGCAGGAGGCGTGGTGGTGGCACTCGCAGGTGCCTGAGGAGCTGAGGGAGCTGAAGAGCTCTCTTCCCAGCCTTTCGTTCCTCCGGAGCAGCAGCACTGGCCCCCTGGAGGAGGAGCTCCCCACAGAGGCACCTGTGGAGACTGGGCAGGACGTGGGTGTGAAGGTGGAACAGGCCTGTTGGGAGTCAAGAGGATCTAGTCTGCAGGAGGCATGAGACCTGGCTGTTTGAGGACATCCTAGAAACAATGATGAAATGGCATAAGCATGCCCATTGTTATTGTGAGTATGTGCTTGCAACACATCAAGTGTTCTGCTAAATCATTACAGCACAGTGAGTTAGGCACAGATTGTTTCCTTTCATTATAGACGAGAAGACAGAGGCCCAGAGAGGGTCAGCATCTTGTCCAACGTCACACAGGCAGCAAAAACAGGGTAAGATTTGTGTAGGGCCCTCTGGACTGGACTCAGGGCTCCAGGCTGTTCCGTCTTCTTCGAAATGGGGGACACCTCTGTCAGGAGCTGAGGCAGGGTCTACTCTGAGGCACCCAGGTGGCAGCTCTAGAAACGTCACCCTGGGAGCACGGACCACCTCTGAGTGAGTCTAAATTGGAAAAACAATATGTGGATTTTACTATATTGTCAGGATGATCTTTGTAAACAGTCACAAAGCTAATACTGCATAAACAGAAAGACATTCTAAAAAGAGGCTTGGGAGGCCCCAGGACGGAAACCCTGGGCTGTGTGGCTGAGCCTTTGCCTCTGTGGGCCTCGTCCCTCACGTGTGTGGGGCTGGCTGAGCCCCAAGGACAGCTGAGAGTGCTTTGGAGACAGCCAACAACAGCTATGAGCCCTGAGAAAATTCTAACAGTTGCTTCTTGGAGTATCTTCTGCAGGAGGGGCCAGTGGGCAGGTGGTCAAGGGTGGCTGTTTTCCCAGTAAGTGAGGCGCGGAGGAGGCGGGGGTGAAGGAGCGAGGAAGCCGCACTGGCTGTTCCTGGGCTGGCTCTGCAATGCCTTCCCCTTCACCTGGGCCCATTTGCTCCTCTGGGGCCTGCAGGCGCTCATGCCACCTGAAGCACATATGTCTGCTCTTGCTCCCTGTTCTCTGTCCTGGAGTCCTGGAGATGGGAGGCACCACCCCCCGTCATGTGATCTCATCAAGGCTGAGAGGGCTGCCCAGTGCAGGGAGGAGGCTCCCACTCTGACAGCTGGACAGAAGCTTCTAGCAGGGTGCTTGGTGCCAGGCACAGCCGCCTGCATGGGTGAGGGAGGTTCTGGCCTGAGAAGCTCTCATCCCGGAAAAAAAGCTTATGTGAGCTGGGAAGGACCCAGTCGCTGACCTGACCATCTCACCACTGCCAAGGACAATGCTCTGGATGGCTCATGGGCCCAGATGGCCACCAGAGACCTCACTCCTCAGCCAGAGTCTCTGCTGAGGCTCAGAGGAGCCCAGGAGGAGCTGGGGGCGGGGCTGGGCCACCTCTGACTCTGCATTAGCAGCCCTTAATCATGGCCTTGGCATGTGACACAGGCACAGCTGGTTCACAGTGGAACACCCACAGCTGAGCTCCTGCTGTCCCCTGTCCCTCCAGCAGCAATCCCGCAGATGTGCTGCAGAGGGGTGGGGGCAGTGCTCGTCCTGGAGTCAGGGAATCCCACTGCACAGGATCCATAAACCTCCTGAAGTTGTGTCCAACAGAAACTGTGTCCACTATGTTCTTAAAGATGCCCATGACTCAAAGAAAGTCAGAAGTGGGATGTAGGACACAGCAGCTCCAGGACTCCCTGGCCCTGCACAGGCTGCAAGTACATGTTATGGGTGGAGCAGGGTAGGGGGGTGGCGGTAGGAAGGAAGGAATGCCAGTTTCGTCTGTGGATAAGACAGATCTCTCAAATCTTTCAAAATCTTAGAAACAAAATGCAGTGCATAATTTTGAAATTATATAATTTGGAAACTTAAAAACTGGGTTGTTTGGGACACTTTTTGATAATACGGTTGGCTGAATACCTAGATCAGTTCTTCCACTGAAAACAACTGAAAACCTGAACAAAATATAAAAATAATCTTCTAAAATGCATTAAAGAGTTAGCCAAAAAGCAAGAACTTCTCAAGTCAAAACAATATGGAAACCCAGAACGGCAAGCCAGGAACCACTGCCAGCATTTGGCCTGAGGGAATTTGCCAAACAAGGTGAACTTGAACTTTGAGTTTCAGGACTTCCTGGTGAGCAGCAGACAGAAGTCAAAGCCCAGGACTGGCTCTGATTTCTGCAGGAGATTTCCATAAAGCTGAGCTCCTCATCGGCTATACTCTCAAGTCAAGACTGCATGAATGTAAGAGCAAACTGGCTCATTGATGAAGAACTCTCCTCCAAATAGAGTCACTTGTTTGGCTTGACACAGCCATCTGGATGCTCAGATATCTTTTTTTTAGAAAACAGCTTTCTTGAAGTAAAATTGACATACAACAAACTACATACATTTAAAGTATAAAATGTGATGTTTGACAGATATCTACACTCATGAAACCATTACCACAATCAAGATAATGAACTCATCAATTGCCACCCCCATAAGCTCCCTTTGTCACATCTCCCTCTAACCCCTGCCTCATGTCATATCTAATAAACCTAATCCAAGAACACAAAGAAATCACACCCATGATTTCTAATATTTTAATAGTTTTGGTTCTAGTTCTTACGCTTAGATCTTTGACCCATTTTGAAATAATTTTTATACATGGTGTGAGGCAGGTTTCCAACTTCATTTGTCTGCATGTGGATACCCAGTTGTACCAGCACCATCATTGAAGACTATTCTTTTCCCCAATGAATTGACTTGGCACCCTTGTCAAAAATCAATTGATCGCAAATGTGAGGGTTTATTTCTGGATTCTCAATTCTATTCCATTGGTGTGTAGGACCTGGCCTTATGCCAGTGCCATACTGTCTTGATTACTGTAGCTTTGTAGTAAGTTTTGAAATGGAAAACTTTGAGTCTTCCAACATTGTTCTTTCTCAAGATTATTTTGGCTCTTCTGGGTCCCTTGTATTTCCATATGAGTTTTAGGATCAGCTTGTCAATTTCTTCAAAGAAACCAGCTGGGATTTTGATAGGAATTTTTAGATCTGTAGATCTTTGGGGAGTGTTGCCAACTTGTCTTCCACTCCATGAACTTGGATGTGTTTCCATTTATTATGTATTCTTTTATTTCTTTCAACAATATTTCATAGTTTTCAGTTATATTACTAACTCTATGAGCAACAAGCTAAATTGTAGGCCAGCTAGTTTACCAGGAAGAATCAAGAAAAGAGACAGCTAAGAAGAGCCTTCTGAGGGTCATAAAAAGTCCAAAAATTACCCCTGTATGAAATTAATTGGATCAGACTGTGGAGCAATTTATGCCCCTTGGAATTATCAAAAACAATAGAGTATCCACTATCCATTAGTGGAGCTTGACAACTGGATGTGATACCAAATGAGGCAGAGAGCTTATCAACTCAAAAGTCCCAAATCTCATCACCTAACTCATGTATGGGTGAGACTCTGGGTACAATCCATCCTGGGTCAAAATTCTTCTCCATCTGTGGACCTTTGAAACTAGAGAATAAGTTATCTGTTCCCAAAATATAATGATGGGACAGGCATAACAGTTATAGACATTCCCATTCCAAAAGAGGGAAAATGGAAGGAAAAAAAGGGTCACCATTCCCAAACAACTTTGAAATCCAGCACAGTAAACTCCATTAGGTTTCAAGGCTGGGAATAATCGTCTGTGGCTTGAGGTACCGTCTCCTCACTCCAGCCTGTGCACTTGTGGCTGTGGCCTTTGCCTCCGAAGCTCTAGTCTCTGGGCCCATGGCTTTGTGCTTAGAGTAATTCATCTTTTCTCTCTAGAAGAGTAGCACATATTTGCAGCTGAGTAGCTTTATCAGCCTGTTTCCTGCCTGTAGAATTTGGGGAGTCTGACAGACTTCCTCCATTTTTTCCTATCTCTGTCCATCTAAGTCTAAGCTGGCAGTGTTTCCACTGGTATAACATTCCCAAAAGCCTTATGAGTATCACATTTATGTCACAAGGATTCATGTCATTAGGCAAAAGTTTCTTTCATAGGTTTTTCCTGGATAATCCCACTTGTATTCCTGGCTTCTACTGAGATTGAGTGGCCCCATGAGTCAGATGCCTGATCTCTTCAGCACTAGCAAAAACCTTCAGAGTTCACTATTTATGAACTCTGGAAACTACTCGAAGGTTTACAACAATCAGGTGAACACTAACCAAGAAAAAAAATCAGCTGAATCTTCATAGGAGACCTTTGTAGTGATTTTGCTTACCTTAGCTCCACCTTGCCTCCCCAACTTGGTGGCCATCTTGAAGACAGTAACCCACCAACCCAATGTTGATTCCTGGTGTCAAGGAATCAGAATGGACCTTGTTCTAAAAAGATTGTGGGTGTTGTTTTGACCTGTGTGCTGGCTCCCTGATGGACTGTTGCAAAGCGCTTGCCTTTATTTTGCCTAACTCAGAACTCTCCCAGGGTGGAGAGGCATCTATCCAGAGGTATTTGCCAAAATTATTTAAAAGCAAATGCATTATCTGCTGCTGCCTGAGAGAAGGGCTAACAATTGGGGCAAACATTAGACTCCACCAAAAGCTTGGGAGGAAATGCTGGAAAGCATGATGCTTTTGGGGATAAGGGCATGTTGAGAAGCTGTCACATATTCCTGGCAACCTAGAAGGCCACATGATGCCCATATCAGGGTGCAAGTTCAGAAAATGCCCTGCACTCACTCCTCTGCACAAGCAGGAAGTGAAGGCTAAGGCAGAGTTGTAAACTGCCTGGCTTAGTATTGCAGGTACATCCCAACACATAGAGTCCACCAGTAAAAACTGGGAAGCTTAGGGGTTGATTTTTTTAAATCATTCTAGGTGTTTAAGGAAACATCTGTTGAATCACTAGATGACCACTAGCCTAAATGAACAGAGACTTCAGGGCCTACATACAACAAAGAATACAGACTTTACAAAATTAGTTCAGAAAAGTCACAAAACAAACAAACAATAGTAACTGCAACAAGCAGCAACAAACCTGCAGAGGAGGGAGAATCTAATTTCTAGAGTCACCACATTACACTATTCAAAATGTACATGTTTTAATGAAAAATTAGGAGGCATGCAAAGAAACAAGAAAGGATGGCCCCCACACACAAATAAATTAATAGAAACTTTCTCTGGAGAAGCCTAGACATTGAACTTACTAGTCAAAGACCTTAAATCAACTGTTTTAAATATGCTCAGAGTTAAAGGAAATCATATGCAAAGAACTAAAGGAAAGCATGAGAATGACAGCTCACCAAATACAGAATATCAATAAAGAGACAAAAATTTAAAAAGGAATAAAATAGAAATTCTAGAGCTGAAAAGTACAATAACTAAAATAAAAAAATTCACCTCCACAGCCAATAAAAAATGGGCTCCACAGTCTGATCCAATTAATTTCACGCAGGGGTAATTTTTGGACTTTTTCTGACCCAGAGATGTCCAAGAGCAGATTTGAGCAGGCAGATGATTGAATCATTGAACTTGAAAATAGGTCAATTGTGATTCCTAGTCCAAGGATCATGATTGAAAAATAATAAATAAAAATGAAGCGATCCTAAGACAATTGTGGGACACCAACAAACATAGTAACATATGAATTACAGGAGTGCCATCAGGAGAAGTGAGGGAGATAAGGGCAGAAAGAATGTTTGAAAAATGAATGACCAAAAGCTCCCATATTTGAAGAAAGACATGAATACATGTCCAAAAAAGTTCAACAAATCCCAAGTAGGATAAATTCACAGAAACTCATACCGAGACACTCTATAATCAAAATGTTGAAAGACAAAGACAAGGAGAGAATCCTGAAAACAAGCAGAAAGAAGCCACTTTTCATATATAAAGGATTCTCAATAAGATTAACAAAAACCATGGAGGCCAAAATGCAGTGGATAACATATTTAAAGTACTTAAAGAATAAAATTACCAACTCCAAATTCCTTATTTAGCAAAACTATCCTCAAAAAGTGAAAGAGAAATTATGACATTCCCAGATTAAAAAAAAAAAATGGACAGAGTTTATCACTAGCACACCTGCTCTACAAAATATGCTGAAAGGAGTCCTTCAGGTTGATATGAAAAGACACTAAACATTAACTCAAATACACATGAAGAAGTAAAGTACACTGGTGAAGGTAACTACATAGGTAAATGTAAAAGTCAATATTCATGTATTTTGCTTAGCAATTACCCCCTTTTTATTCTATATGATTTAAAAGACAGCTACATAAAACAGTAATTATAAATCTATGTCAATGAGTACCCAATGTCTAAAGATGTAATTTCTGATAAAAACAACACAAAGGAGGTGGAGCTACATAAGAGAAAAGTTTTTATATACTAGTGAAACTAAGTTGGTATTAATCCAAACTAGATTTCCATAAGTTAAGATGTTAATTGTAATCCACAGAGCAACCACTAAGAAAATGGCTAAAAACACATAATGAAAGAAACCAGAAGGGAATCAAAATGGTACACTAGGAAATATACTTATCACAAAAGAAGGCAGTAAGGAACTGAGGAACAAAAAATATGTATAGAACACAAAAAGTGAAATGACAGACAAAAATCCAACTATCTTTATAATAACATTAAATGTAAATGGACTAAACAATCAAATCCAAAGGCAGAGATTGTCAGACTGGATTAAAGAAGACATAATCCAACCATATGCTGTCTACAGGAGACACTTCAGTAAAACAAATAGATTGAAAGTAAAAGGATGGAAGTAAAAGTAAAAAGAAGGTGGTCAAAAAGCACAAACTTCCAGGTATAAAATAAATAAGTCCTAGGGATGTAATGTATGGCATGGTGATTATGGTTAATAATACTGTATTCTACATTTGAAAGTTGCTGAGAATAGATCTTAAAAGTTCTCACCACGAGAAAAATCTTGTAACTATGTGTGGTTACAGATATTAACTAGACTTATTGTGGTGATCATTTCGCAATATATACATATATCAAATCTTTATGTTGTACACCTGAAACTAATATAATGTTATATGTCCATTATATCTCAATAAAATTTTAAAAAATTTTTACTAAAAGGATGGAAAAAATATATCATGTAAAGAGTAACAAAAAGCAAACTAGAGTGGCTATACAAGCATCAGACAAAAGAGATATTAAAACAGAAATGCTACTAGGAATATACAAAGACATTTTATAATCACAAGAGTGTAAATCCATAAGGATAATATAACAGTTATAGACATATATGCACCCAACAATAGAAAACAAGATACATGAGGCAAAAAGTGACAGAAATTAAGGGAGAAACAGACAACTCAGCAATAATAATTGGAGACTTTCATATCTCAATTTCAGCAACGGGTAAAACAACTAGACAGAAGATCAACAAGGAGATAGAAGACTTGAACAGCATTATAAACCAGCTAGACCTAGTGTTCTAGAGAACACTCTGCCCAGCAACAGCAGAATTTACATTCTTCCCAAGTCAACATGGAGCATTCTCCAGGATGGACAATATGCTAGACTATAAGACAGACCTCAATAAATTCAAAGGGATTGAAATAGTACAAAGTATCTTCTCCAACCACAATAGAATGAAATTAGAAATCAATAACAGAAAACAATTTGAGAAACTTGCAATTCTGTGAAAATTAAACATACTATTACACAACCAATGGCTCAAAGAAGAAACCAAAATGGAAATTATAACATACTTTGAAATGAATGAAAATAGAAATTACAAAATACTTTGAGATGAATGAAAATGGAGACCCAACATTCCGAAACTTATGAAATGCTGCTAAAGCAGTGCTTAGAGGGAACTTTATATCTTTAAAGGCCTATATTAGGAAAATAGTAAGATTTAAAATCAATAACCTAAACCTCCACCTTAAGACACTGAAAAAGGAAGAGCAAAATAAACCCAGAGAAAGCAGAAGGAAGGAAATAATAAAGATTAGAGAGGATAAAAATGCAATAGAGAATACAAAGACAATAGAGAAAAATTAATGAAACAAAACTAGCAAACATTTAGTAGGATTGATCAAGAATAAAAGACAGGTGACTCAAATTACTAATATCAGGAATGCAAGAGGGGTATTACTATCAACCTTACAGAAATAAAGAGAACTCTAAGGGAATGCTATGAACAATTGTATTTTAATACATGAGTTAACTAAGCTGAAATGAATAAATTCCTAAAGAGTCATGAACTACTGAAATTGACTCAAAAAGAAATAGAAAACCGAAATAGACTCATAAAAAGCAAAGAGATTGAATTAGCAATAAAAAAAACTCTCCCCAATGAAAAGATCAGACCCAGATGGCTTCACCGCTGAATTCTACCAAACATTTAAAGAATTCACATCAAATCTTTACAAACTCATCCAAAAAAGTAAACAAGGAAGGAATGCTTCCCAACTCATTCTGAGGCCAGTATTACCCTGGCATAAAAGGCATCACAAGAAAAGAAAACCATGGACCAATATCTTACAAATATGAATGCAAAAATCCTCATAAAATATTTGCAAACTGAATCCAGTAATGTAGAAAAATAATTATACGCTGTGAACAAGTGGGATTTATCCTAGACATCAAGGTTAGTTTAACAGCCAAAAATCAATTTATGTAATAAACCATAATAGAATAAAAAAATAAAAACCACGTGATTATCTCAATAGTAACAGGAAAAGGCATTTGACAAAATCCAACACCCTTTCATGATAAAAATACTCAACAAATTAGGAATAGAGGAGAACTTCCTCAACCTGATAAAGGGCATTCATGAAAAGCCCACAGCTAACACCACACTTAATGGTGAAAGATTGGATGCTTTCCCCCTGAGATCAGGAACAAGACAAGGATGTCTATTGTCACCACTTGTAATCGACATTGTACTGCGATTCTAGCCAAGGTAATTAGGCAACAAAAGAAATAAAATAAAAGGAATGCAGATAGATTTAAAAAGATATCGTACAAAGTATCTTCTCTGACCACAACCGGAGGAAGTTAGAAAGCAAAGACAGATGTAAAACTGGGAAATTCACAAATTTGCGGAAATTAAACAACACACTCTTAAACAACCTATTGATCAAAGAAGAAATCGCAAGGGAAATTGGATAATACTTAGAGGTGAACGAAAACAAAAATCCAACATACCAAAACTTATGAGACACAGTGAAAACAATGCTTCGGTGAAATTTATAGCTACAAATGTTTATGTTAAAAAACGAGAAAGATCTCAAATCGACTACTTTACAACTTAAGGAACTAGAAAAGAAAGAACAAATGAAACCCAAAGCTAGCAGAAGGAAAGAAATAATACAGATTAAAGCAGACGTAACTGAAACAGAGAATAGAAAAACAATAGAGAAAATTAATGAAACCAAAAGTCGGTTCTTTGAAAAGATCAACAAAATTGACAAACCTTTAGCTAGATGGACTAGGAAAAAAAGAGAGAAGTCTCAAATAGCTAAAATAAGGAATGAAAGTGGAGGCATTACTACTGAGTCTACAGAAATAGAAAGGCTTATAAGAGAGTGCTATAAACAAGTGTACACCAAAAGATTGGAGAACACAGATGAAATAGCCAAATTCCTAGAAACACAAACTCTACCAAGACTGAATCACTAAGACATAGAAAATCTGACTATATTTATAACTAGCAAGGAGATTGAATCAGTAATCAAAAATCTTCTGACAAAGAAAAGCCCTGGACCTGATAGCTTCAATCGTGAATTCTACCAATTATTTAAAAAATAACTTATACTAATCCTTCTCAAATTTTTCCCAGAACATTGAAAAGGAAGGAACACTGCTTAAGTCATTCTATGAAGCCAGCATTACCCTGACACCAAAGCCGGAGAAAGACACTACAAGAAAAGAAGACTACAGACCAATATACTTTACGAACACTGATGCAAAAATCCTCAACCAAATACTAGCAAACTGAATTTAGCAGCGTATTAAAAGCATTATACACCATGACCAAGTGGGATTTATCCCTGGGATACAAAGATGGTTCAGCATATGAAAATCGATCCATGTAATACACCACGTTAAGAGAATGAAGAGAAAAAAGCCACATGATCATCTCAATTGTTGCGGAAAAAGTATTTGACAAAATTCAACAACTATCATGATAAAAACACAAAACAAACTAGGAATAGAAGGAAACTAACTCAACATCATAAAAGTCACATATGAAAAACCCACAGCAGACATCAAACTCAATGGTGAAAGACTGAAAGTTTTTCCTCTAAGATCAGGAACGAAACAAGGATGCTCACTTTCACCACTTTTATTCAACATGGTACTGGAAAGTCTAGCCAGAACAGCTAAGCAAGAAAAAGAAATAAAAGGCATCCATATTGGAAAGAAGAAGTAACATTATATCTGTTTGCAGATGATATGATCTTATCTGTAGAAAACCCTAAAGATTACACACACACACACACACACACACACAAACACACAAAACTGGGAACTAATAAAGGAATTCAACAAAGTAGCAGGATACAAAGTCAACACAAAAGTCAGTTGCACCTGTTACACTAACAATGAACAATCTGAAAGGAAATTACAAAAACAATTCCATTTACAATAGCATCAAAAAGAATAAAATACTTAGGAACTAATTTAACTAAGGAGGTGAACGGCTCATACAATGAAAACTACAAAACATTGCTGAAAGAAATTATAGAGAACATAAAGAAACGGTAACACATATCCTGCTCATAGATTGGAAGACAATGCTATTAAGATGCCAATATAACCCGACGCAATTTATAGATTCAGTGTGATCCCTAGCAAAATCCCAATGATGTTTTTTTCCAGAAATAGAAAAACCCAGCCTAAAATTCATGTGGAATCTCAAGGGATCCCGAATAGCTAAAACAATCTTGAAAAGGGAGAACAAAACTGCAGGACTCCCACTTCCTGATTTGAAAGCTTACTATAAAGCTAAAATAATCAAAATAGTGAGGTACTGGCACAAAGACAGACATATAGGCCAGTGGAATAGAATACAGCACCCAGAAACAAACCCTCACACATATGGTTAAATGATTTTTGACAGCGGTGCCAAGACCATTCAGTGGGGGAAGGACAGTCTTTTCAACAAATGGTGCTGGGAAAATTGGTATCCACATGGACCCTTACCTAACACCATATACAAAAATTAACTCAAAATGGATCAAAGACATAAACCTAAAGTGTAAAACTACAAAATGCTTAAAAGAAAATACAGGAGAAAAGCTTCATGCCATTGGATTTGGCAGTGATTTATATATGAAAACCTATCTCCAAATTAAGTCATCTGAGATTCTTATAGGGATTGTATTGAATCTTTAGATCAACTTCAGGAGTGTGTCAAACAGGGTTCTCCAGAGAAACAGAACAAACAACAAATAGGATATATATATATAAAAAACTTATATATGTATGTATATACATATATATAAAACAGGATATATATATATATATAATAGGATATTATATATAATCAACAGGCTGATTCTAAAATTCATATTAAATTGAAAGGGACCCAGAATGGCCAAAACAGCCTTGAAAAGGAAGAACAAAGTTGGAAAACTCACACTTTTTATTCAAAACCTACTACAAAGCAATGTTAATCAAGACAGTGTGGTACTGGCAGAAAGATAGACATATACATTAATGAATTTGAGTCCAGAGTCCAGAAATAAACCCAGGTGTCTGCAGTTAAGTGATTTTCAGCAGGGGTGCCAAGTTCATTTAACAGGGGAGAGAATAATATTTTCAGTAAATGATTCTAGGACAACTGGATAGCTACATATGTATCATTAGTCATTAAGGAAATGCAAATCAAAACCATGATGAGATACCACTTCACGTACATTAGGATGGCTATGATGAAAACAAATGGAAAACAACAAGTGTTGTAGAGGTTGTACATCTCAAGGATGTAGAGAAATTGAAATCTTCATACATTGCAGCTGGGAATGTAAAATGGTGCAGCTGCTGTGGAAAATGGTTTGGCAATTCCTCAAAAACATAGAATTACCATATGACCCAGCAATTCCACTCCTAGATATATACCCAAGAGAATTGAAAACTTATGTCCACACAAAAACTTTTACACAAATGTTCACAGCAGCGTTATTCATAAGAACCAAAAAGTGGCAACAAACTAAATGTCTATCAACTGATGAACAGATAAACAAATGTGGTATATCCATACAATGAAATAATATTCAGCCACAAAAGGGAATAAAATACTGATATATGCTTCAAAATGAACGAACTTTCAAAACATGCTGCTTGAAATAAGCCAGACACACGAAGCCACATATTGTGTGATTCCATTTGTATGAAATATCCAGAATAGGCAAATCCATACATATAGTAAACAGATTAGTGGTTTCTAGGGCCTGGGGACAGGAAAGAATGGGGAGTGACTGTTTAATGGGTACAGGGTCTCTTTTGGGGATGATGAAAATGTTCTGGAATTAGACAGTGGTGATGGCTTCACAATTTTACCTCAATAAAAAATTTTACCTCAAGAAAAAAAGAATATTTGATAGAAAAATTCAGGGAGAAAGTCAAGGGAATGGGAGAGAAAAAGATGTTGAGAAAAAAATAACTGTGAAAGCTAAATTCTACCTTCTATACACTACAAAAGTCGAGCAAAACTCAAACTAATAATAAATCCAAGTGCATAATACATGGTAAATCGTATTTTAAGAATGACGTAAATAAAAGACAGACAAATATACAGAGGGAAAAAATAGATGGCAAGTCCTCCAGAGATGAACTAGAACGTCAACTCCAGAACGTAGAGGCCTCTGGAGTGTCACAGAGCCTATAAGGTAACACAAGTTCGCACAGCCAAACACCTCGAGTCCGACAGTGGAAACTCAAGCGCCACCTTCAACACTTCAAATTGGTTCTGGGAATGCACCTCTGGGAATTCTTATAGCTGGCCCACACATCCACAGAAAAGTACTGCTCAGCCACACCCTTGGCCTTCCCTCCACAGCACGCTTCCTAACAGTGACGCCCTATTCTAGCATTTTTGCAATCTGGGTAGGTTGAGAATTTTCCAAATTATCAAGTTCTGATTCCTTTTTGCCTATCAGTTCTTTCCTCAACTTATCTCTCTCCTTGCACATTTTACTCTGTGCAGCAAGAAAAAAACCGGTGGCACCTTCCACACTTTCCTTGGAAATCTCCTCAGCTAAATATCCAAGATCATTACTTACAAGTTCTGCTTTCACACACTGTAAAACACAATTCAGCTAATTCCTGACAATATATAACACCAATCACCTTTCCTCCAGTTTCCAAACATTCCTCATTTCCTTCTGAGCCTTCACCAGAAGGGCCTTCAATGTTCACGTTCCTACCAACATTCTGTTTATGACAATATATGTATTCTCCAAGACAACACAGGCTTACTCTACCTGAGCCCACACAGGCAAAATCTGTAGCACCCGTATTTTTACCAACTGTCTGTTCAAAGCAATCTTGGCTTTTTCTATCACGCTTCTCACAATTCTTCCAGCCTTACCTACCGCCCAATTCCAAAAGCCACTTGCACATTTTTAGGTCTTTGTTACAGAGGCACCCCACTTCCCAGTGCCCAAATCTGATTGAGCGTGTTGTGACTGCTGTAACCAAATAGCAGACTGGTGGCTTAAAAGAACAGAAATTTCCTGTTGCATGGAGCGGTTCCAGGGAGCTCCTCGCGGTCTGTTCCAGGAGTGCAAACTTAGCTGTTTCTGTTCCCCTTTTCCTCTTTTCCTGCCTTCCTTTTGCATTAATCAAGTATTTGTTATGATTCCATTTTATCTCCTTTTTAGGCTCATGAGCTATAACTCTTGTTTTGTTATTTTATTGTTTGTGTTAAGGTTTATAGTATTGCTCACCGGGGAATGACTCCTCCAAAGCAATTGTTGGAGGTGTGGAACTGGGCCTCTGGGAGAGGAACAGAGCCTCAGCCTTCTCTGACCCGCAGACCTCATCCCTCCTCAGATCACAAGAATGGAGTCCCCTCTTACAGTGAATCTGAAGCAGGTATGCAGCCTCAGAGATCCCATGTCTGTCACTTAGACTCTGAGTGACTGAGTCACTGAGTGTTTTCATCTGTAACGTGAGAAATGCTTGTAGGCCTCATGGGCTATGGAGAGAATATGGGTCAAGGTCAGGAAAGAGTGATATGCGCAGCATGTATGGTGTGGAGCACAGTGACACTGGGACACAGTACATGCAGGTGGACAAATGACCTGTGCTTCAGTGGTGGCTCCCCTGTCCCTTCCTCCATGTGTCCAGAGGAGACCAGTGGACACTGCAGTATGGGGCGGACACCAGCCACCATAGGGACAGGTGATCCTAACCCAGGGGCAGCCTAACCCAGGAGTGGCTGCGCCAACACCCAAAGCTGTTCCATGCTAGCTCCCTCAACTGGAGGACAAGCTGCAGGATCTGTGCTGGGGAACCACAAAGGCCTCCAGAACTCACCACAGCAAAGGCCCCATCATCAGCCTCCAGGTCCAAGAGGGGTGGCCGAGCAGCCACATCCAAAACATGTGAGTGTCTAAGGTAACGCCCAGAGGAAGCTGCTGAGAGGTTGAACTGGGGCCCCAAGCAGCCCCTACCCCTCTGCAGTAGTCAGAAGGCCCAGAAGAGCAGCCCAGGCACTGGGGAGCATGGGGGAGACAGGAGCAACTGTGCCCTGGTTTTGGTACAGTAGGTGGTCTGTTGCTCATCCTGCCTTTACAACCACCTCGTGAGGCAGTCCAAGCAGAGATGATGGAAGGTGTCGTCACACAGCTAGAGGCCACTCAGTCATGTGACCATAGAGACCACGCCCCCTCCCCATCCTGTGCCTGGCTAGGATTCATGCCCAGGGCTTTGAACTCTGAGTCTGGTACTCTCTCCCTCCTGCTGACTCACTGTGGAGCAGCGGTTCTCAAAGTAGGGTTCCCCAAGCAGCACCACCTGAGAGCTTATTGGAAATGCAGATTTAGGGGCTCCACCCCACACCTACTGAACTAGCATCTCCAGGGCGTGAGGCCCAGACATCTGTATTTAACAAGCCCTCCAGGGTTGCTACAGTTTGCAACACACTGCCCTAGAGATGGCTGAACTCTCAGCTGCATGGCTGGAGAGCTAATTTACTCAGATAATGACTAGATAGCCACCATTTATAAAAACCTATGGAACACTGGGCATTTTACATACACAGCCATTTTATCTTCACATACCCTGAGCAGTGGGTGATATCACCCTTTCTCAGAGATGAAGAAGTCGAGGCTCGGTGATTGTAAATTACCTTTCCAAGGTCACACACTGACTGCAGCTATTGCCCACAGTCAAGCCCAGCTGAGCGTGACCCCTGAGCTGTGCGCTCCTCTGCAGACCATGCTCCACTCCCATCTCTGCCCCACCACTCTGGGCTTGAGGGAGACTCAGGGCAGGGAGCCCCCACCCGCTCTGTCCATTCAGGAGCCCCCAGAGCACTCACAGTCTGGCTCAGGAGAAGGCAGTACTCACCCTGGCTGCATCCCCGCCTCTCTGTGTGATCGGGAGGGACTTGGGACCAGAGAGAAGGGCCCAGATGTGCACTCAGATGCTCCACTCCACCGGAGGAAGGAGTGGAGGCACAGGGGGTTGTCCACTGACCCAGGGATCAGACAGAGGACACACAGCGCCTGGACAGGCCAGGTGAGTGGGGTCCTTCACATGGCCCCAGCAGGAGGGGGTGGTGCTCTTTTAAGGAGACCTTGAGGGAGGAAGACAAGGGCAAGAGAGTGAGCTCTTTATCCCTCCTTGGTTTACCCTCCCAGGCACCTGGGGACCTCGGCCACAGAGGTGCTAGGTTTAGGGGCTCTAGGGCTGAGCCTGCCTCCTCGCTCCCCTGAATGAGTCAGCAGGGACTTCTGCCCATGAACCTCGCTGCAGCTGTCTCTTTGACCTGGCCAGCTGCCCACATGTGTGTCTCTAGCCTGTGAAGTGATACTCAGTCCAGCCTTGGTCCTTTGTGGGCCTTGTCCAATGGCGTGGACAGCGGGGAAGCCCTTTCACAGGATCCCATATCACGTGACCTGTGCATCCTCCCTGGTGGCATCGCCACGGCCTCCCTGAGGTCAGGCTCTCTGCAAGTCCCATCTGCAAACGGGAGGCCCCCGGGCAGCCCTGGCAGGCAACGGGCCTGCTATGGAAAGGCGGATGGATCTGTGGGACCTGGCAGTGCCGGGACCGGCGATGATCCCTGCTCACTGCTCTGGAGGGAAACAGTGCCTGGCCAGCCAGCTGCCTCTGGATTCCAGATTCTCCAAGAAACTGAGTCACAGCTTGGGGTGGCCCACGCAGGAGGCATCCCTGGGAAACTGCAGAGCAGATATTTTTAGGTTCTGTTGTGTTTTTCATAAGAAAATATTTTTAGACCAAATTCATCCTAAGTGGCAACATGTAGCTTTTACCTAATTATGCAATTAATCAGCAGGGCTGGGATGGTGTGGGCGAGCGAGGAGCAGGCAATGCTACTCCACCAACTCGGACACATGCAGGAAGCCCATGGCCACCGAGAGCAGAGACCACACTAATCCAAGGCACCTGCCACCTCCCACCACCTGACTCTTGCAGGGAAACTGAGCACCCTAGCCAGGGTCTGGGGCTGCTTCTGCACTGCCGCAGCTCCCTTGGGAGAAAGAGGAAGGTGCAGTCAGGGTGGAGAGGGCTGCCCTTCTTCTGGGAGGTGGGATGCTCAGCCAAGGTTGGCCCCTGCAGAAGTCACAAATCTGGGAGCCAGCTTGCTCAGTGACCCCACGGACCCCATGGTGCAGTGACGTGGCACACAGCTATACGGGCCATACCCTAAGCAAGGGCGCCTTCTGGGAGAGTGGGCCTGGATCCCTGCTGTGTCCCATGCACCCCGACTCAGGGCTGTTGCCTCTTGCCAACTCACACAAAGCCCCAGGGGTCAGGGCAGTTCAAAGCAGTTCCCAGCATCCTACTGAGAACAATGCGTGTGTATGTGTGTGTGTGTGTGTGTGTGTGTGGCTGGAAGGAGCACGTCCGCACCTCGGAATGAAGGCTGCAGGCTCCTCACCCCAGAGTCCTCCCTCAGCATCCCTCTGTACTTCTAAAATCCACTGGGTTTCCCTCCTGTGCTGACCCCCCATGGGGCTCTCCCAGAAAAGGCAATGAGGAGAGAATCGATGGGCCAGCTTCAGGATGCTTCACTCAGAGCAGAGACAGCGTCTCCCTCAAATGCAGACTCCCACTCAGACCTTCACAACACCCGCAGAGGTTGGCCGCTGGAGAAGGTGAGCCAGACCCAGGTCTGCAGCTTTCGGGGCCCTGCCCACCAGATTCTCTTTCTTCCACTGGATGGTCACAGCCCCTCCGTGCGTCATTTACCCATCCTTGTGACAGAAGGCCAAGGGAGCCTCCCTGGAAGGGATGCTTGAGGCTCAGGGGAGGGAACATGCGTGTTCACCACAGGCGCTCTCTCACTCAACCGGGCACAGCAGGCACTGGGCAGAGCTGAGATCAGCACTGCTTGACGTTCCAGTGGGATTTATGAAAATGGCCAAGCAGCTTTCAGCCTAAGTAAGGGACTTTCCCTACAGACAGTCTTTCTCCCCTATTTTTTTTTAAGTAAACAAGACCACATGGCTGTTCTGGGGTTTTTAGGGGACACAAGCTTTGGAACAAAATGACCAAACAATCAAAACGTGCCTCACGGTGATTGACAGACCAGCCCCTTCATTGCAGTGCAGCCCTTGGTGACTGAGCTGCAGGTGGTGGGGCCTTCCCTCCGCTGGATTCCAGAAGGAGCCCAGCCGCTGGCAGCTCTGAGGGACAGCAGCAAGTCCTGTCCCACTGACCACAGTGAGGGTGAATCCCCCAACTAGCGCAGGCTGTCACACCCAGGGGGTCTCTGAGAGTAGGCCCAGCTTGGGGCGGGCAGGATGGAGATGCCTGCTCCTGTCCCTGGGCTATTAGCCCCTTGTGGTCTCTGCGCTCAGACGCTGCGGTTTCTGCCGGGGGGCAGGGGCAGGAGACTGGGATGGGTAACCAGCGTCATTTCTGTCTTTCTCTTTTGCTCCCTGCACCCAAGGAGGGGGAGTTTTGACTTTTCAAAAGGTCTGTGTTAAGAGTGCTTCATTCAGTCATCAGGGGTAGTGGCTGCTGAGACAGAGGGTGAAACTGGTCAGGAGACGTGTTTGGCCTCCTTGGATGGGGCGAAGGCCACCTCCCAGGTCTCTGTGAGGGTTGCATGCAGCAGAGGAAAGCATCTGCTTCCCCCGTGCTGGCCCTGGTGGGAGCCTCCTGGCCCCAGGCCCCACCACTTGGCATCTCTAGGTGAGGTTCCTGCCTCCCCAAATAGTCCCAGAGCCTTGTTCCTTGCATTTTGCCCTTTGTCCAGCACCAATCAGCCTGATAAACTCCTCAGCCTGTAAGGCCTCAGTCAACTGCTTGCTTTTACTGAAGCCTGTCCCCAGACCCCGGTCTGTCCCAGACTCTGCCTATGGCCGCATTGCACTGTGCACGCTTCATCCGGCCTGGCAGGCATCTGCTTAGACACCTGTCCCTCCCTTGACCGAGTGCTTCACAAGCCTGTGTTAACAGGCACCTGATTTCCTGCTGGCGCCACTATCCCTGGCTCCAAGGACTCCTCCCGGCACTCCTCCAGGGAGTGGTGACCCTTTGCCCAGCCTGAGCTGGGACCCGCCTGGCCTTGTTCCCAGCCAGCTGGAGGGGGTGGGCGAGCCTGCCACTCACCACCCACCACACCACCGCAGCAGGTTCCTGCAGCCTGACCCAAAATAGCCCGGGCTGGGAAACCAGAGCGTGACGAGGACGACGTGGCCCAGCTGTTGGGAAGGCAGCATCCTCACCTCCTCCCTGCTTGTTCAAATTCAGCTCGAGCCCATTTCCCTGGAGAAGTCTCTGCCAGCTGCCTCAGCCCACCACGTGGGCTCACAAGTATTCACTGACCCATTGCTGCTTCGGACATGGAGCTTGTCCCCTGGGGGATGTGCAGCAGGAGGATGGCAACTGCAACTCTCTGGGGAGAGGACACACCAGCAGATGAGAGGTGTCTTGGAATTTTGGAAGACGGAAGTCATAAAATAAGTGGTACCACACTTCACAGACTAGAAAAAGCTAAACCTTAGCTACTGCCAAGGGGCAGGGGTGGAGCACCCGTAAGTGAGAAGCAAGCCCAGCTTCCCAGGAAGTAGGGATCCTGGGGGGCAAGCGAGTGTTGCGAGCGAGCTGGCCTCCCACTAGCTCTCTGCTGTCATCTCCTCCAGTTCCCCCCTCGCTCCCACTGCTCCACCACATTGGCCTGGGGACACACCAAGCTTACTTCCACTCAGGGCTTTGCGCTTTCTGTTCCTTCTGCCTGGATGAGCTCTTCCTCTAGAAAGCCGCAGGGCTCCCCCGCACTTGTCAGGCCTCTGTCCAAGCGTCTCCACCTCAGACAGCTCTGAGAGGACAGGTGCCCTCCCCGTAGCTGGTCGTAGCTGGTCACTGTCAGTGCTCAGGGAGGCTCTGCAGAGAGATGCAGGGAGGGTTTAAAAGTTGCTGGCATGAATGAGATCCAGAGTCAGCAGCCTTTTATCTAAACCGTTATTTCATTCCTGCTACCAATTTGCTTCTATATCTCGGCTTTTAATATTGCTTAAAGGAAATAACTACACATATATTAAATTCTACTTCAATTTTTAAATACTGTGTTCTGTATCCTTATGTTTGTTTAAAGGTTGATAAGGTGCAAAATACTGTTCCCTTTTTAGCACCTATACTATTTTACATTTTCACCATCTGTTTTTCTCTCTCTCACACACACACACACACTCACACACGCTGCTCTCATCTGAGGGTTGGCAACTCCCAGTAGTCCTGTTTCCTAACTCTTTGAGAAGGGCTGTTACAAGGAGAACTGTGTCTTCAAAGCTTGATCAAAGCGACTTTTAAAAAGCCCAAATACTTGAGCATTGTCTGTTTTTTTTTTTATAGTAGAAGTTAGCTAAAGTTTTAGATCAAACTATGCCATATTCCAATACACAGACACTATCTCATCTCTAATACACAAGCACGCAACGTTAAAAAGGAAACAAAAACCCTGGGGCCAGCCCAGTGGCATTGGAATTAAGTGCACGTGCTTCACTTTCATGGCCCGGGGTTTGCAGATTCGAATCCTGGGCATAGACCTATACACTGCTCCTCAAGACGTGCCGTGGCGGTGTCCCACATACAAAATAGAGGAAAATTGGCACAGATGTTAGCTCAGGGACAATCTTCTTCAAGCAAAAAGGGGAAGATTGGCAACAGATGTTAGCTCAGGGTCCATCTTCCTCACAAAAAAAAAAAAGATTAAAAAAATGGTGCAAATGCTGCAGACCTCACAATCAAATTGACAGGGAAGAGAAGTAGCTGACATTGACGTAGACTGCTTCCTCCCAAGATGTCGGATCAAGAACGATTCTTTCCATTCCTCTATCCCTTTCCTAAAGCTCACACCATGAAGGTCTTTATGATTATTTTGTCCACCTTTCGCCTTGCCCTGGGTTGGAAAGATAATGCCATTGTTCACATATCTTAGGCCACCACAAAGGAAGGTGATCCAACCTCCACGCAGCAGCTGGGTTTGCTGCCATGGTGGTGATCCTGTAGTTCTGCATATGACAAACTCCTGGATTTGCAGTGCCTCAGTTTTCTGAAATAAGCTCACTGGTAAACACTTCAGGGGGAGTGGAGACACAGTTACATGAAGTACAGAAATAGGCCAACTGGCTTAAAAAAGTGTCCCTGAGGTATCTATCGAGGTCAGCAGTTTGTACAGGCATGTGTCACTTAACGATGCATCTTAGATGAGTTCATCTCTGTGTGAACGTCACAGAGTGTGATTACACAGACCTAGATGGTACAGCCTGCTATACACCTAAGCTATGTGGTACTAAACTTATGGGACCATTGTCATATATGCGATCAGTCATTGACTGAAACATCATCATGCAGCGCATGCCTGTATATGTATGAGATATAGCTTCCTCCATCGCTTTTTTAAAAAAATTTAAGATGCTTCCCGTGTGCTTTCCTGTTAGAATTATTGTTCTCCCTCCTTCCTTCTTCCTACAACTTGTCACCTATGTTTTAAATAAACTATCCTTTTTAAAAAACATTTTAAAGTCAAGGTCTTTTTTATTCATTATTGTTGATATTTAAGGAAAACTACAGTGTAAATTGGAAAATAAAATATTTATCTTTACTACAGTATCAAAGAAGCATTTAAATCCAAGCCTCTCTAAAACTCCTAACAAGAAGAGACATCCCTTGATTTTGGAAAAATGAAAAAGTGAAAGTTAGTAGGAAGAAGCATCATGAATGGCCAAGTTATCACCAAAAGGTAGTGCCGGGGGTGTACTGCTTATTGACTCATACCTGGGAGTTACACCATGATTGAGAATATTTGACACTCAGGGAAGTATCGGACACAGAGAATTATTTCTACACTGTGGGCTTCCCAGGGTAAGGACCATTACTCATTTTGGACGCTCCGATTCTAACACAGCACTTGGACTAATCATGGATGCTCAATGAGTATTTGTTGTGTTGACAAGTTCCTTTCATAATTAAGGTGGTAAATTGTTGGCAGTCCATCTGTTATACAACGTCGCAGTTAGGTTACTGTTCAAGAGCATTTTGCGCCCCATCCCCTGCTCCTCCATAGCGCTCAACACCGGAAAAATATGCAGATATTTATTTCTTAGTAGCTCCCCGACCATCAGTGGATGGGATTGCATTTGTTCTCTTCAGGACTGTGTCCCAGCACCTAGAGCAGTGGCTGGCACACAGCAGGTGCCAGTAAACATTCGCTGTGTGACTGGATGAACCAACGGAAAAGGATCTGACACAACTGTAAAAGATGTTTACTTAGACATGTGTTAAAGAAAAGATATTAGTTTAAGCAGATTTCAAGAGCGAAGTCCATCGCAAAGGGAGGGAAGTGTTTAGGAGGGGTTGTAAGTGGAGTGGGGATGTAAGCAGAAACAAGCGCTCAGTTTTCTTGGAAGGAAGTCCATCATTTAGTTAACATCTAAAATGGAAAAATCAACAATAGCAGTGTAAGCATTTTACTTAGAATCTTGAAAGTAGATGCCAGAGGGAAGAGCCAAAAGACTTAAATGGGATGCTTCCACGGGTGGGGTGGGTTAGGGCAGGGGACTGCCATTTTTCTTTATAAACCTTGTAACATATTTAAATGTTTTGGATAATGTATACATATTGCTTGAATGAATTTTAAACTTTAATAAAAAATAACCTTGTTTTGATGCTTTATAAGATATAAGTAAATTCACAGATCTGTTTAATTTTGTTAAATCTAAGCAACTTTTTAAATTAAACTTTTTTTCTTCTTCTTCTTCTTCTTCTTCTTCTTTTGTTTTTTGCTGAGGAAGATTCACCCTGAGCTAACCTCTATTGCCAGTCTTCCTGTTTTTGTATGTGAGCTGGTGTGATAGCATGGCCACTGATAGATGAGTGGTGTGGGTCTGCACCCAGGAACCAAACCCTCACTGCTGAAGTGGAGTGTGCCAAACTTAACCACTAGACCACAGGCGCTAGCCCAAATTAAACTTTTTATTTTGAAATATATGTTCACATACAGTTCTAATAAATAATCCAGAGAGATTTTTGTGTACTTTTTACCTGATTTCCTCCAACAAGGTCTTGCAAAACTATACTACAATGTCACAACCAGGATATTGACATCGGTACTGTGGGAAGCTAGACACTTTCATCACACCAGGATCCCTCACATGCCCTTTTATGGCCACATACTTCCTCTCCCCCTACTCCTCCAAGGAGAAGAGTTTTCTGACCCCTAACCCCACTCCATCCTTAACCTCTGGGAACCAATAATCTAGACTCCATGTCTATAATTTTGTCATTTAAAGAATTTTACATAAATGGAATCATGAAGTATGTAATCTTGGCTTTGGCTTTTCTCACTTAGCGTAATTCTCTGGAGCTTCACCCAGGTTGACAAATCCATCAATAGTTCATTCTTTTTTTAATGCTAATCATATTCCATGATGTGGTGGTACCATAGTTTGTTTAACCATTCACTCATTGAAGGACATCTGGGATGTTCCCAGTTTTCAGCTACTACACAAAAAGCTGCCATGTACTTTCCTGTACAGATTTTTGTGTAAACATAAGTTTTAATTTCTCAGGTATAACTGCCCAGGGACGCAATTGCTGGGTCATATGGCAGTTGCATGTTTAGTTTTTAAAGAAACTGCTGAATTGTTTCCCAGAGTGGCTGTACCGTTTTACATTCTCACCAGCAACGTATGAGTGATCCACATCCTCGCCAGCATTTGGCGTTATCACTATCTTTTTATTTTAGCCATTCTGACAGGTATGTAGTGCTTTTAATTTACATTACCCCGACGGTCAATGATGTTGAACATCTTTTCACGGTCTTCCACGATGTCTTTGTGGTGAAATGTATCTTCGTGTCCTTTGACCATTTTTAATTAGACTTTTTTTGTTGCATTTTGAGAGTTCTTTGTATGTTTTAGACAATTCCTTTGTCAGATATATGGTTTGCAAATATATTTTCCCAGTCTACATTTTGTCTTTTCATCCTCTTAATGGGAAATTTTGCAGAGCAAAAGATTTTAATTTTGATGAAGTTCAATTTGTCAAGTTTTTAAAAATGGATTGTGCTTTTGGTGTCAAGTCTAAGAACATTTTGCCTAGTCCTAAATCCTGAAATTTTTCTCTTTTTTTTCCCAAAAGCTTTATACTGTTAAGTTTTACATTTAAGTCCATTATCTTTTTTGAGTTAATTTTTTATCAGGTGTGATGTTTAGGTCGAGTTTCAGTCTTTTGGCCAATGAATGTCTGATTTCTCCATCACCATTTGTTGAAAAGGCTCTTTCCTCCATTGAATTACTTTCACACCTTTATCAAAAATCATTTGGGCTATTTGTGTGGGTTTATTTCGGAGTTCTATTTTCTGTTCCATTCATCTATATAGCTAAACTCACAGCTATATAATAAGTCTTAAAATCACAGACTGATTCTTCCTATTCTTCTTTTTTCAAAATTGTTTTAACTATTCTGGTTCCTTTGTACTTCCATATAAATTTTAGAATGATCTTGTCTACATCTGCAAAAAATCTTGGTGGGATTTTGATAGGAATTATGTTAAACATGAAAATCAGTTTGGGAAGAATTGATATCTTCACCATTTTGAGTCTTTCAATCTGTGAACACAGTATGTATTTTTCCAATTTTATTGAGGTATAACTGACAAATAAAATTGTATATATTTAAAGTGTACAACATGATGATTTGGTATATGTATACATTGTGGAATGATTACCACAATTAAGTTAATTAACACATCCATCACCTCACATAGTTAACTTTCTGTGTGTGTGGCAAGAAAGCTTAAAATTTACTCTCAGCAAATTCAGAGTATACGATACAGTATTATTAACTATAGTCACCATGCCGTGCATTAGGTCCCCAGAACTTATTCCTCTTTTAACTGGAAGTTTGTACCCTTTGACCAGCATCTCCCCACTCCCTGCACCACCCCAAGCCCTAGCCCCTGCAGCCACTGTCCTACTCTCTGTTTCTCTGGGTTTAATTTTTTTTTAATTCCACATGTGAGTGAGATCATGCAGTGTTTGTCTTTCTCTGTCTGGTTTATTTCACTTAGCATAATGTCCTCCAGATTCATCCATGTTGTCACAAATGGCCAGATTTCCTTCTTTTCTATGGCTAAATAATTGTGTGTGTATATGCGCCACATTTTCTTTGTCCATTCACAACGCTTATGTTGTTTCCACATCTTGGCTGTTACAAGTAAGGCTGCAATGAACGAGGGAGTGCAGATATCAATATCAAGATATTGATTTCGTTTCCTTTGGATAAATACCCAGAAGTGGAGTGGTTGTATCATATGGTAGGTCTAGTATTAATTTAATTTCAGTGTCACTGTGTTCACGCTAGTATATAGAAATACATTGATTTTGTATGTTTATCTTCTATCCTGTGACTTTGCTAAAGTTCTAAGAGGTTTTTTGGTCTTGGTATATTTCCTAGAATTTTCTATGTAGACAATTATGTCACCTGCAAACAAGGACAATTTTATTTCTTCCGTCCAAGGCTGAGTGCCTTTTATTTCCTTTTCTTGCTTATTTCACTATCTAGAATTTCCAGCTCAATGTTGAATAGAAGTTGCAAGAGGGGCATCCTTGACTTTTTCCTGATCTTAGGGGGAAAGCACCAATCTTTCACCATTAAGTATAACGCTAATGGTAGGTTTTTTGCAGATGCTCTTTATCAAGTTGAGGCAGTTCTCCCTCTGTCTTTATTTTTCTAAGAATTTTTTCATGAATAGGTGTTGAATTAAAAAAATTTTAAAGTAATAAAATACACATAACCAAAAATATACCATTTTAAGCACTTTAAAGTGTTTATTCAGTGACATATAAGACATTCACTATGTGGTGCAACCATCACTACTATCTAGTTCCAGCACACTTTCATCACCTGAAAGGGAACCCATACCCTTTAAGCAGTCATTCACCATATCTGCTTTCCCCTAAAGATGTTGAGTCTTGTCATAGGTTTTTTTCTGCCTAAATTGATATAATCACATGGTTTTTCTTTTTTTAGCCTATTAATAAGGTGGATTACATTGATTTTTCGCATAGTGAAACAGTGTTGCATCTCTGGAATAAACCCCACTTGGTAACAGTATATAATTATTTTTATATATTACTAAGTTCTACTTGCCGGTATTTTATTGAGGATTTTTGTATCTATATTCATAAAGAATGTTGGCCTGCAGTTTTCTTTTCTCGGTACTGTCTTAGGGTGCTTTGGTATCAGGTAACACTAGCAATCACACTGGGAAGAGTTTGCTCCTGTTCTATTTGCTGGAAGAGATTGAGAGTTAATTCTTCTTTACACATTTTGGTACAATTCCCCAGTGATGTCATCTGGACCTAGAAATTTCCTTTTTGGGGAGGTTTTAAATTACAACTTCAATTTCCTTAATAGCTATAGGGTTATTCAAATGATCTATTTCAGTTAGACGTGGTAGTTTGTGGGTTTTGAGGAATTCATCAAAGATATCAATTTTATGTGTGTTGAGTTGTTCAGAGTACTTCCTCAATAGCCTTTGAGGTCTGCTGGGTCTGTAGTGATATCCTCTGTTTCATTCAAAATACTGGTGATTTGTGTCTTCTCTCTCCTTTTCTTTGTCCATCTTGCTAAAGCTTTGTCAATTTTATTGAACTTTTCAAAGAATCAGCTTTTTGTTTCATTAATTTTCTCCATAGCTTTTCTGTTTTCAATTTCATTGATCTTTGCTCTTATTTTTATTGTTCCCTTCTTTCTGCTTGGTTTGGGTTTATTTTGCTCTTCTTTTTCTAAATTCTCAAGGTAGAAGTGTAGATTCTTGATTTAATATGGTTTCTCTTTTCTAATGTAAGCTTTTAAGGCTATACATTTTCCTCTCAGCACTACTTTGGCTGTGCCCTACTGATTTTGATATACAGGCGTGCCCCCTTTTATTGAACGTCACTTTATTGTGCTTCACAGATATTGTGTTTTTTACAAAACCCTCCACCAACAAAAAGATTACAACTCGCTAAAGGTTCAGATGATGGTTGTCATTTTTTAGCAATAAAACATTTTTAAATTAAGGTATACACATTGTTTTTTAGACATAATGCTATTGTACACTTAATAGACTATAGTATAGTGTGAACAAAACTTTTATATATACTGGGAAATCAAACACTTCGTCACTTTCTTGTGATATTCACTTTATTGAGTGGGCTAGAGCTGAAGCTGCAATGTCTCTGGGGCGTGCCTGTATTACACTTTCATTTCCATTCAGTTTCACTTCTCTTGAGATTTCCTCTTTGACCTGTGGTTAAGGACCTTTAGATAGTAAGGGGTCACTTCTCTCTCAATTACTTTTAAGATTTCTTTCTTCGTCTTTAGTTTTCAGAAGTTTGACTCTGGTGTACCTTGGTGTGGATTTCTTTGGGTTTATCCGGTTTGAGGTGCTCAGCCTCTTGAATCTATAGATTTGTGATTTTTGCCAAACTTGGGAAGTTTTCAGCCAATATTTCTTTGACACTTTTTCAGGCCCACTTCTTTTTCCTTTCCTTCTTGAGACTATGGTGACACAAAGGTCAGGCCTTCTGCTACAGTCTCACAGGTTCCCAAGAAACTGTCCATTCTTTCCTTTCAGTCTATTGTTGCTCTGTTGTTCAGATTGGGTGGTGTCCATATTTCTCTTCACGTTCACTGATTTGTTCCTTTGTCCCCACCATTCGGCTGTTGAGCTCATCTACTGCATGATTTTAATTTTGATTATTGTATTTTTCAGTTCTAACATTTCTTTTGTTTCTTTTATATATCTTCTATTTATTTGCTGAGACTTTATTTTTTCATTTGTTTCAAGCATGTTATAATTGCTCGTTGAAGCATTTTTATGCTGGCTGCTTTAAGATCTGTGTCGGGTAATTTTAACATCACTGTCATCTCAGTGATGGCACCTATGGATTGTCTTTTTTCATTCAATTTGAGATTTTCCTGGATCTTGATATGATGAATGATATTTTATTGAAAGATGGACAATTTGTGTATTATATTATGAGACTCTGAACCTGCATCTAAACCTTCTGGCTTAGCTGGCTTCTTCTAATACCATCCCAAGGGGAATTGGTGCACCTTATTATTGCCGAATGGATGTAGAGCCTGGAGTCCCACCAGGGAGGTGGGGCTCCTCATTACACTAGGTGGGGGTGGGAGTTTCACTTCCGCTCTGGGTCTTGATGATAGCACCCTTGCTGGGAGGTGTAGAAGCATGTTGCTGTTGCTCCTTGCGTGGCCCCCACTGACACCATGGGTGTTGGGGGCTTGTTCCTGCCCAGTGGGAATGAACATCCTGGCTCTCTACTTGGCCCTCTCTCACACCCCCTGACAGAGGCTCGGCCTCCTCATTACAACCAGGTGACAATGGAAGTCTAGGCTCCTCACTTGGTCTTTGGTGTCAAAAGTAGAGACAGGCCACTGCTTTTTGTGTGGTATTTGGCTGGAGTTGCTGGTTATTGTCTAAAATTTTATGTCTGTTTTTCAGAGAATAAAATGGAAGATTAGAGAAGAGAGATTCTGTCTCAGGCCTTACAGCTTGGAAGAGTGGAGCTGGGCTGATGGCAGCACCCAGCACCTGCACAGGTACGTGAACTCTCCCAGGAGGGACCAGTTCCCACAGCTGCCAGGTGCAAGGCCTGCAGGCATTTGCACTTGGGCAGGGCAAGGGGCCAAAGATGAGCAAGAACAGCCAATTCTCTGCCGAAAAGCCTCCCTCAGCTTCCTGTCTCCTCCAGGAGAAAGTTTTACCTCTTCAGGCTGGCATCCAGGGCTTCTCAGACTGACTCTTCTAAAAGCATCAACCAGGTCAACTCTTGCTCCAAATCCTGCTGTTCTGCACTTAGAACGGAACCCAAGCCCCAGGCCTCATGGGGCTGGCCACCTGCTTCGCTGGCCTTTGTACTTTCCTAGCTCATGTGGCTCCATGGCACCTGCCACCTTCTTCCCTCCTGGAATGCTCCAAGGCCATTCCTGCCACAGGGCCTTTGCTCTGCTGCTCCCTTACCCTGGACAGCTGTGTGTACAGCTGGCTTCTTGTTGGCTGCCTCGACAAAGAGGCCTTCCCGCCACCTAGCTACATTTGCATGACACCTCTACCGCACCAGCCCTCAGTCTTGTTCCCGTTACCCTGTTTATTTTCCTCATAGCATGCATCCCTCTCTGAAATTGCCTTACATGTTTATTTATTTACATGTTTATTTTCTGTCTCCTCCCTGGGGCCCCACAGTATATGATGGGGTCATCTTGTTTCAGCCCAGGTTCAATAAGCAAAACAAATGGATGTGTGCTCAGGGCTGGCTGGGTGCTGCCTGCTGGCCTATCTGGAACAGGCCCAGGCTGGCTGGAGCCTCTGCCCTGCGGGAGTGTCCGCACACAGGCAGAGGCCAAACTTGTCAGCAGGATGTCCACTGAGGCAGAGGAGCTAAAGAAGCTGCTAAGACTCCATTTGTCCCTCCCTGAAGCAGCTTTGACCAGAGGGCAGTGTCCTCACCTCTCTTGGGGAGAACTGGCTGCGGTCCTCCACACATGGATTAGTCCCCTCCCCAACCCTCAACTCCTTGCCTGGAACAGGTGGGCCCAGCCCTAGAAGTGCAGGGTGGAACCAGGACCTCGTTCCTCGTCTGGCTCCTGCACGAACAGGCCATGTCTCTTGCCCTCACTCGCCTCCACTAGCTGCCCTGAGAAGTGAGGTATAAAGTCCTGATGTTCCCACTGCCCTTCTGGCATGTGCTTCACCTGCTGGCCTGGCCTAAGTTGCCCAGACCCAAAACCCGGGCAGAGCAGAGTCCTGGAGGAGCCTCCTGGCCGCCAGCCCACAGCGGCCGGAAAGACCCAATAACTACTCATCAAAATGGAGCAGCAGGGTTTGGGGGAACCGTCCTGGGGGAGAAATTGGGAGGTCTGAGTTCTTCCACCACTGCACTCTGAATCCAGACCAGGGTTGAACCCTGCATCCTTTCTGGACCCTCAGGTTCCTGTCTGCACCTTGGAGTGGAGGTGGAGCAAAATGAGTTCCATAGGAACTCTGAGGGGCAGGGTGTCCCACAGGGCCAGGTATTGGTTAGGGGGCTGCTTTGTTAGGGTGTGTGCCACTCCCACTGTTGGAGACATTTGTCTTTACTCAGCGACCCCCCCCCCCAGGAGACGTAAACTCTGGGGTGACAGAGTCCCTGTCTACATACTCAGTAACTAACAGCACTCCGTAACTAGACGGGGCACATCATGAAGAAGCTGCCACGTATCATGTGTCACGGATAGATGGAGAGGCAGATAGGTAAAGACACTCTGGTGAAGGGCTTATCATTAAAGGTTTATTGATTATTATTTAGAAGTTTATGATTATTATTTGAAGTTTCATGTCTCTAACCATCTTGCTTGAACAGGTGCTTAGAAAAGGAAGAAAGAGTACAAACGTTAGCACACTACCAAAGGGGTGGATCCAACACGAAACCTTGTGCATGGTGGAGGGAAAAAGAAGGACACAATGCTGACTGTGTGTGTATGTGTGTGAGAGAGAGAGCACGAGCTGGTCAGCAGCAGGAGGCACAGGCCTGCTCGGACTCTTGGCCCCAGGGCCCTGCTCCTGGATGCACGCAGCCTGGTGCTGCCCACACCCAACACTTCCAACCCAGCGCTTCCTCAGCCAAGGGAAAGGTGGGGGTGGGAAAGTGTCACTTCTCATTTCCTTTCACCAGCTCAAGAAGAAACAGAGCTCGGTTTTCTGAGAGGCTCATAATTAAATGAATTAAAATGTTTTCCTTCACGGTGACTTTGCCAACTCCCGTCCACCTCTCCCTGGCCCCGTTCCCAGCAAGCAGCAGAGCCTGGGAGGACGCAGAATGACATGCTGTGTGCCTCCAGAGCAATTAGCTTGTGCATCGTCATTTTGGGGAGAGATTTATGGCTGGCTTTAGGAGCATTCCAGCCCAGACCTCTGCGGCCCAGATTCGTCTGCTGAGGAAGTTCCTGGAAGCGGAGCCTCAATATTAATTCCAATTACAGTCAGATGAGAGCCCATTCATAAGGATTGCCTTCGACAGGCTCCTCTCCCGATGCTCTGGGCTGACCTTGAGCCACCATCACTGCCGCCAGCCTCTGAGAGAGAGGAAACGGTGCTGGGCTCAGCCGTGGGCTTCCCGGCAAGCTGAGGAGGCAGGCCGTGGACTGCTGGACATTGAGGGGGAGAGCAGAGGAAGCTGCAGAGGAGGAATATGAAGGCCGTGACATCCCAGCATCTTTAGTGAGGGGACTCTCCCCAGTACCCTCCCTAGATTCTTCTGAAAAGGTGGCAATGCAGAGGGCACTGCCCATGGTCTGAGATCTCCCAGGCCCTGGGGCCACCCTTTGCCCTGGTTTCTGAAATAGACGCCCTAGTCTCAGAGCAGGGGCTCAAGTCCTTGATGGACTAAGGAGGCACTGCAGCCACAGCTTCCAGAGGGTCCCAGGCGAGCTCTGGGGCCACAGCCTCCTGTCTGTTCATCAGTGTCCGCTCAGCCAAGCTGTGCCCCTGAGGTGTCTTGGGTGAGCTGGGCTGTCAGCGACCAATGCACACTCATTAGCACGTCTGCAGATGGATGTTCCTCACGGCACAAGACCCCGAGGACTAAATATAAACCCAAGGAAGCAATTACCCGAGTATTGATTATGGATTAGGCTAACAACATTACTAATTACATCTAAAGATGTGTATCCACTGCACCAGCCTGTTAATAGCCTGCATGAGGTATTAAGGCACTAATTAGGAAAAACAGCAGGATTATCATCAGCTGTAATTACCGGTCCCTGGAGAATGAAGATGGCCAAGGTGTGCAGCCTTGCTTCCCATGACTCCAGCTTTCCAAGGACCCTCTTGGTAGAGGCCTCGAGGGCCACGTCCGTCACCCAAGACTGGATATTTCCATCTGTCTGACAGATGCTCTTTCAACTCCTGGCACCCTTCTTGTGTGGGCCGAGGTGGGCACACCCATGCCGAATGGCCACAGGGCACTGTGAAGGAGACGCAGACCTGTGTGGACTGGGGACAAGACGGCCCTGAGAGGACCACACTGGGGATTGTAAACAACCTGAGAAGCCCCAAGCTCCTTCCAGAGAGGAACGAGAGGTTCTTATAAAGCATCTGATCTAGATCCTTCCTTCAGACACAGAGAGGCGGAGTGAGCGTCCGGGTCAGCGAGCGAGTGGTGATGAGTGGCAGGGGGCCTAGCCCTGGTGTCCTGAGGGTGGCCTTCCTCCTTTGAAATGGTGGTGGCTCACAATGGTCAGGGACTGGTCCCCTTCCCACAGGACAGGAAGGTGGGGGAATTTCTGGGTCCCTCCATCTATGGGGTTTCCTCCACCTCTGCTGCGACCACCTCTCCCCTTCCCATCCTTGCCGCTACCTACGCCTTACTGGCCTTTTGGTTTACACTTAGAGTCACTCCTGGAAGCCTCCCCTCATTCCCCTGACTGGGCAGGGCCCCTCTCTGGGCTCGCACAGGGCCCCCTCGGACATACCGTGGTAGAAAGTTGATGTCCATCTTCCTCTCCCCACACCATGAGCTCAGTAAACAGTGACTAAACGGATCTGATCGAATAAGAGTGAGGGAACCAATCATGGTTCTACTTATTTATTTATTTCGTTTTTAAACAATTCTTGAGGTTTCTGTATATTTTTAATATTGTAGGATCCTACTTTTGAATACAACATTTCCTCATTATATTTTCTTTTAAGCTACTGAATTTTAATTACTCAAGGAACACAGGAATACATTTTTTGCTAAGAACTCAGACTTTATAGATAAAGTTAAATCTGCCCTTTGCCACTATCCATAACCTCAGAGGGGGCACAGGCATAGGTTCGTGTGGATGCTTCTAGTCCTTTTTAAGCATTTGAGTAAATACATTTGTACCCACAGATATATAGAATGTTACTTTGTGTGCCTGTGTGTGTATGTGTGTGTGTTGCCCATGTTGCCTGTGTCGCCCATCCCATGTGCAGAAGCAGAGCATGACAAACCTGGTGGGAGGACAATCTAACCTTGTCATGGATGGTTTTATTGACCCTTTTGATAAAAAATGAGGAATGATAATACTGGACTATCTTTAACTATCACACGACGGTTACTTATGTTCTCCATTGACACAGCTGACTTAGGGACTACTACACCACACTGCCAACTGGCACCATTCCCCCTCTGGGACATGCATTGGGACGTCGGGGAGACCACTGGGGGCACTAGGGTCACAGGTCCCTGACTCTCCCTACCACCTCCTCCCCCTACTTTTGTCTCTGCCTATTGTAGGCCAGGACCCAAGTCTTATTCCTTCCTGTACTGGCACCTAAACAGGCCTGGTGTACCCCGTAGGAGCTCAATGAATCCTTGTCAAGGACATGGAATGAATCCAAGGAGAGCTGTGTGAGAACAAGCAGCATCCAGCCAGCAGCACCAGTCAGAACCCCGGCGCACTCCAACGGGGGCATCTGATGGTCGAGAGTCTATTTATAAAGGTGTGGGAGGGGGCTAAGGAGACCAAAAAGAGCAGAGAGCAGTGACCTTTTGAGGTGTAAAGGAACAAGGGCAAGGTGTGGGCATTGCCCTGGAAATGGGACTTGACAGAGAAGCTGGGCGTTGGTAGAGGGTGCTGCCACCCATGGCAAACTGGCCGTGGAGGAAATGGGAGAAGAGAGGCTCCTAGGTCACTGTCTCTGACCTCTCAGGTGGCCCCAGCAACAGAAGCATACCCGTCCTAATACCTGGCTCAGAGCTTCAGCCTGCAGCCCGAGCGTGGGCAACATCAGGATCTCTGAGGTTCCCTATTAGCCATATTGGCCCCACTGCACTCCAGCAACGATGAGGGATGGAGTGCATACCTGGGCATTTGGCCAGGTGCAGGAGGGTGGGGAAACTGAAGTGTGCTCCTGATCCTTTACAGCCGGTGACATCAGCCAGTGACATCACCAGGCTGGCCCTCCAGGTGGAGGGCATCCGAAGTTCAAATAACTCATAGGGGAAGGGGATGAGGGAGATGGCGTCAACAGTAGAGGCTGTGCCAGGAGTGCTCCTGCTGGTTGTTGCAGGGGCCTTGGCAGGAGGACAAAGCCTTGTGCAGCTGTCTGAGGCTGTGACCCCAGCTCTGCGCTCAGGATGGGTCTGTGCACAGCTGGGCTGCCTCTGAGTGTGTGTGAGTGTGTTGGAGGGGGTGTGCCTGGGCCCAGCATGTGGGACTGCATGTAAAGGGCATCCTTTCAGCAGAAAGGCTATGGTGGCACTTTCTGTTTTCAGAAAAGGAGGACGTTGCCCTACCCCTGTCATATCTGAGCTGGAGGTCTGTCCCCACTTGCCTTCTGTAGCCCAGGTACCTCCCTTCCACCCCCAGGCCATTCTCCTCTCCTGACTCCAGCCCTTCCCATCTACACCAGGGGTCTCCAAAACAAAAGTGCCCACCGCACTCAGGAGCTCTCCTTGCTCCCTCCGCCTCAGGATGAAGCCCGGAGCAGGTGGGGGACGGGGAGGGGACAGCTAGCGCATCCAGCCGGTTCTGAGGGTGCAGCGTGTCCTTCCACGTCCCACTGAGACCCAGGGGCTGAGGCCAGGGCTGGGGGCTGGCGGCCTCCACAGCCCCGAGCATCGCACTCGCGTTCCCAGCTGGCATCGCCGCACAGCCAGGCCTTCACTTCCTTCCCCTGCCATCCCGCCGACTGCCACGCGTCCTGCTGTCCCGTAAAGCTTGGCCCCACGGCCCGATTTCCCCATCTCAGTCACGGTTTCCTAGCTTTCCCAAGGCACCTTCTGAGATGCCACCTTGGCCCTCACTTCCCTTTGCCTCAGGGTCACCTCTATGCCTCCTGCAGAGAGAGGCCAGGTCACTGCTCAGGGTGGCACTGCTCCCTGAGGAAGGTTCCCGCATCAGGGCCAGCAGGGTCTGACAGCATGGGCCCCCCCAGCTGTGTGCTCAGGCCCAGTCAAGAGCCCCCGCCAGGATCTGAACAGAAAGCCCCATCTACATGCAACAGCGCGAGGCTGCGTGGAGACCGAGCGCCAAGCCCGTCCACCCAGAGGCCCAAAGGCCCCAGGGCAGCATGTGGACGTGGAGTGCCGGACACACCGGGAACAGGAGCAACGAACGGCAGGTCGGGCGCGCGGACCAGGGCACAGCACTCATCCGGAGTGCTTGAGTGAGCGCTTACGGGCTACCATCTGAGGGTGGGAGCCCTGGCTTTCCTCTCAGCGGCTCTGCAGGACCCGCCCCCTTCCCCTCTCCGCAGGACCCGCCCCTTCCCCTGCGGGACCCGCCCCCTCGGCCCGCCCTCCCTGCCCCATGGACCCCACACTGCGCACCTGACTAACCTGGTTTTCCTGCCTTTCGTGAGGAGAATTAGCAGAATGTGTAGAAGGTTAGAAAGACCCGTACCCTGGATGCCAAGAAGCAGTGAGAGGGGACGATGAAGGGCTTGGGGCCGGTGTGAGCCTGGGGTTGAGAGGGGAGGACGGGGCACCAGAGAATGAAAGCAGGGTTATCCGGGAACCCTCTTATCCTCTTGGAGAGAAGAGGTCAAGATTAGGACCACTAATGGAGGCCTAGGGGGCGGGGCTGGGGACCAAGGGGAGCTGACCTCCATCAGGCCAGTCAGGGTGCTGTGGGGTCAGGCCCCTGGAAGGAAGAGCCCTGGCATGGCCCAACAGGACAAACTTGTGCTGCTTGTCCCTCCCGGTAAAGGAGAGCCGTGACCAGAAAGAAAGGAAACAGCAGGGATGGGGCCTTAGCCAGGGTTTGCTGGCCGTGCTCTGCAAGAACTGAAGGAGCAAGCGACCCCCTCAGACTCCCTCAGCTCACAGCCTCTAGCCCTCCTTTGTCTGGTCGTCTTACTCCAAGGTGCTCCGGCCCACCAACGGGGAGGAAACACACAGTGACCAGGTGTCATCCCAGGGTGGATCTTGCCCTGACCCCTGGCCACCTACCTTCTGAGCATCCCTAGAGCCACTGTCTTGGAGCCGCCTCTGCACTCTCCCCCAATGACCACGTCATCCTGTCCCTGGTCCTCCCACATTCAGTCCAGGCCCTTTCAGGCCACCCTCCAATACCCCAGGAGTGACTGCTCTGGGAGCAGCAGTTCACACTGCTGTGTTCAATGGATCAATGGCCCACAAAGTCCTTTCCTCATGTACATTGAAAAAGGCTGAGCCCACCTCCCCTGTGCTCACTGCCAACTTTTCTTCTTGATTTCCGTGTAGATGCACTAGATAAAAGGCTCTGGAGGTTCTGTAGCAAATAAACACATTTAATTGAGGGTCATGCAGCATTTCCTATGTCTGTTTGATTATGGACTCCTTTCTCATCAAACACATTCTGAGAAAAGCTAACTAAAGTATAGGTCTGATCATTTCTTCCTTCAACACTTGAGTGCCTCCTAGGACCTGTCCTTTCACCCCCAGACAGGCACTCTGTCTGCCTTGGTCATTCCTGCTTTGCCTTCAGGACACAGGTCCCTTGCTTCACTTGCCCTCTGGGCCCTCCTGAGCCTGGTCCTCACCTCTCAGCCCGGGTTCGTCTCCCACTCTGCCCTTCGCACAGGCCCACAGCTTGGTGGTCATGCGTTCTGTAGGCCTCTGTGCCTTTGTTCCAGCCCTTCTCCAGCCCAGCATGCCCTCTCTCATCTCTTCTTCCATCCATTCAATTCTACCTCATCAATGAAGTCTCAAATGCTGCCTCTTCCATGAAGCCTTTCTTGATCTCGCAGTCAGGAGGATTCACTTTAGAAGGGCATTGTTTCTTTATTACACCTCTTCTTGCCTTCAGCCAGGTACTCTCCATCTCCCCCAAAAAGTAATCCTTGAGGGAGAGTTCCAGGTCTCATATGACTCTGCATCCCTTCCCAACCCCACCCTGTCCCACAGGACCCCGCACAAGGCTGTTCTAATCATATTTCTATCAAGCAATCAATAGATGTTATTGAAATCTCTCCACCCAGCTCTCCCTCTTGCCTCTGGGACGAGCCCCAGGAGGCCAGGAAGAACACGTTTCTTTCACGGGGGCTCTGGGATTGTGGCATCTTCATGTACAGGCTTCAAGGGGTCATATTTATCAGGATAATGAATATTGCTTATTAAGTATGGAGGCTCATTAGAACCATGTATTTAATGAAGTACTGAGTTCAGTCCTAAGAGGAACCATCATCTAAGGAACCAATGAGGCTGTCTGAGAGTCAGCAGAGACCCCAGGCCCTGAGGGCCAACTTGACGTCTTCGGTGAGGAGTGGTGAGAAATGGGGATAGGAAGGAAATAAAAGACAGTAAAATAAAAGAGTCTTAAGAGGAGAGAGGAAGGGTTGTGAAGGAATCCTGTTGCATCCTCTGGTTTTGTCAGACATGCTTTGGAACATACAGGAAAGTGCTAGAACAATATAGCACGTGCCCCTCATGTTTCTGATGATGCTGACTCCATGCTCCCTCTGCTCTGGCGAAGGTCAGTGGACTAATGGGTGCTGCCCTGAGGACTATGGTGCAAGGCCAGGTCCCTGGAGTGAGCAATGGGGACAAGCCAAGCTAATGCTGAGAGCAGGGACAGATCCCCTACGATTTGACGTAGCTGATGTCCCCTAGGCTGACATGGGCCACATGGGAGCATTTGCCAACTGCGGGGTGCTGCATGTGGGAAGTGATGAGATGACAACAATGGAGGAGGAGAGGGGAGGTAGAAGGCTCTGATCCCACGCTCTCCCCACTGTAAGCACTCCTCCAATCACAGCTGTGTGCATGGAGCCTCCCCTTTCCTAGGTGGACCTTTCTGAAAATGAGCTTGTGAGCCCAGATGTCCTCCCAGGTCTTGCTCCTCAGCGTGTGTCCTTGAAGCAGCCACATTATCAGCACCGTGAGCTCTGCTGAGTCCTGCCGCCCAGATCAGGATCTGCATTTCCCCAGGATCCCTGCAGATTTGTGGGCAAAGGTGTAAAAAGGGCTGATGTCAGAGGCTGTCCAGCAAACATGACCTCCCCATCCATATGACAGACTCCTTGAGCTGCAAACCCATCTTAGGTGTCTTGGTTCTCTCTGCTCTCCCCAAAACCCACTCCCAAAAGTTGTCGCTAAACCTGAAGGGCGATCAGTTCTCAGCAAGGAATGAATAAAATAAATGAAAATAGGTAACTGGGCTCAGCACTTTCTTGGGATCTTAAAAACCACGGTCACCATGACCATGGGAAACCGTAAGCTGTGATCAAATACTTGTGCTGGCAATGCCATTCCCACATCACCTGCCATTAGGTGAACAGGAACCCAGGTCCCTCTTCACTCAACTAGAAGAAGCAGCAGGGCTTGGCCTACCCCTCTGCCAGGGGGATGAAAATCTGGCTTGTTCCAGATGCTTTGGAGAACATCGCCCGGCCTGTGTGAACGCACACTGAGAGCCGCAAGCTATTGTCATGCTCTCATGTTATGTGTATTGGGATTCCAACCGGAAGAGTCACTGTCCAGAGAAGCAGCTGTTCTCGTCTGCAGGTGGAGCATCTGCCTGACGTCACTGGAGCTGGAGGCAGACAGTCACCCGGACAGCCGGGACAAGGGCAGTGGCCGTCCAACAGAGCCACCTGCCACAGCCTGACAGACTGATGTAAGGAAGGTGGAAACGGTCTGTTCTTGGCCTTGTCCAACCAGCGGAGGAGGATTGAGAAATGTGTCTGGCACTGGTGGCGCAGGAGAATGCATAAGCAGCCAACTCACTTACTGGAAAAGAAATGACCTAATCTGCCAAGTCAGCCTGAATCTTAATGGGAAGACCATGCAGCGGGGTGGAAAGGCTGACAAAGTGTCTTCTCCCTCGTGCCCTGCCCCAGGAGCAGCAGAGCACCTTTGAAAGCAGCTGAGGTTCAGAAAATGCCCCTCTTGAAGCCAAGAGCCAACCTGGAGGAGTGAAATGCATCCAAGAAGGAATGAGGATGAAAATGAGAAGGGGCAGCAGGAACCCAAACTGTGGTGACCTGGTCCACCTGACACCCTGGATGGAAAAGAGCCAAGAAAAGTTCACTGACAATGAAGCCCACTCATGTGCTTTGTATAGAATGCCCATCCCTCTTTTGTCGTCATTATACCAATAATATACTTTTGACACAAATAAATAAGCAAAAAGGAGAAATAGAAACCCCTCATAGTCCCATACACGGATGTCACATTTGAGTGGATGCCACACTGCAGCACACAGACCTCGCTGTGCACAGGAATCACTGGGGGGCTGCGCTGGGCCGCGGGTCTGCCTTTCTGACAAGCTCCTGGGTGAGGCTGAGGCTGCAGGTCTGGGGACCACACTTTGAGTAGCAAGGCCCTGCCAGAAGTTTAAAAATGTGCTTATACATACATTTTCATTCTAAGATTTTTCCTCAGAATACATACTATTTTGTAACAGGACTCAATTTAATAACTTATGACTCCTTTTCCATATCAAGAGTATGCTTCAATAGTAATTTTAATGGCTAGATAGAATTCTGTTGTATGTAAGTTCCATAATTTATTTAGCCAGTCTCCTGTGGTTGGACACGGGGGTTGTTTTCAACTTTTTTTCTATTATGAACAGCACTTGCAAAGATGAGTCTTGTGACTAGACCTTATCATACATCCCTAATTATTTCTTTAGAATTTCAATAAGTAAAATTAAAGACACGCATAATTTTAGGGCTTTCCATAGATATTACTAAACCATCCTCCAAAAAGATTTACCAACAAGCACAGCTACCAGCAGCGCACCAGTCACTCCCATTTAAAACAGTTCTCCAGAGAAGGGAAGTCAAATGACACCCCCGGGTCCCACCTCCGCTTTTGCCACAGCAGGCAAGTCATACAACTTCTTAAAGAGAACGCACAGGTTCTCACTCCCTCAGTTATCACACATCTATTCACCACCGACTGTGCAATGAGGCACGGCCACAGGCGCTAGAGAGGCACGAACCCAGTGCAGTCACCAGTCAGAAAAGAACAAAGACCCAGTAAAAATGGTCTCTTCCCCAAAACTTTCTCCAAATTCTTTTAGATTTCAAAAAACTTACTCTCTTACAAGGGACTACACGGATGCTCTGTCTGTGCCTTGGACTTGCCAATGAGGACCGTGAAGCCAAGAAACATAGAGGTTGGTGCCCCTCACAAGAGCATGTCTCCGTCCTCTCCCAACTTTGCCAGGCAGACCGACGTTCCACTCTTCTGATTTCCCACATGCATGGTTGTGAATCTCACTGAGGTACGAGGCTGTGCCCGGGGCTCCGGGACGAGGCTGGATGAGGTGACAGGGGCTGCCAGGAAGAGGGCTGGAGTGATCTGAGTCAGGTCAATCAGCTCGAGGGGACTCGGTGTCTAAGGTGCTTGTCCCAAGAGCCTGAGGACCCAAAAGCCACTTGGGAGGAATGACCTGAGTCAGACTGTGCCGCCTCCAGTGATATGCCAGTCCTTTCGTTTTCCCCTACCCTGGGAGCCCCAGAGGGCTATGTGAGCCCAGGACGGGTGTTGAACTCTCCAATGACTGCAAGGAGGAAGAACTGTAATGTCACTGGAAGTAGCAAGCCAGTTAGAGTCCATGACTCCAGACCAGGGCCTGGACTAGGACAGAAACAATGGGACACCCAGGAGGGGACAGCCTTAGAAGTGCATCAGAGGCCTAGCTGAGAGGATCCGTGCCTGACGTGGAGGGGAGGGAGAGCAAGGTGTCTAAGGTGATGGGGCATTTTCCCTTGGGTAATATAGGGAATAGAAAAAGCCAATTTGAGGGCAGAAGTTAAGAGAATAATTTGGGACACGGTGAATTTGAAGTGCCTCCGGGACAGCCCAGTGGAGATTTTTGGTGGCAACTTGGACAAGTGGCTCGGGAGTAGTGGGTCGCTGCGGTGGTTAATTTTATGCGTCACCTTGACTTGGCTAAAGGGTGCTTAGATAGCTGGTAAAACATTATTTCTGGGTGCATCTGTGTGGATGTTTCCAGAAGAAATTAGCATTTGAATTGGTGAACTGAGTAAAGCTGATTGCCCTCCCCAGTGTGAGCAGGCATCATGCAATCCATTGAGCACCCAAACAGAACAAAAGTTGGAGGAAGGGTGACTTCACTCTGGGCTTGAGCTGAGACATCCATCTTCCGCCCTCAGACGTCGGTGTTCCTGGTTCTCAGGCTCAGACACAGATTGGAACTTGCGTCACCAGCTCCCCAACTCTCAGGCCTTCAGACTAGGACCAGCTTTCTTGCTTCTCCAGCTTGTAGATGGCAGATCATGGGACCGCTCTGCCTCTGTAACTGCATCTCCTCTTATATATATATGTATCTGTATATCGCCTATTGGTTCTGTTTCTCTGAAAAACCCTAACTAGTATGGTCACTTACACTTTCTGAGTCCCAGTTACCCCCTGTGTAAAATGGGGCCTGAGAGAAACCTGGTCTAGGAGCACTTGGTGTCAAAACGCCTGGTGAAGCAGGAAGGGTGGGTGGATACAACCCAGGGAAAAAGCAGCACCAGAGTGAAGAGGATGGAGCGGAAGCCTGGCCCCCGAGGTGTTCTGGGCACTCACTGGGCAGGGAAAGCGCCCAGGAGGACAGGCTGCAAAGAGGGGTCAGAAAGAGAAAAGGAGATAGACAGCAAGGAGCTGTCACCGGAGTGAAGGAGGACCATTTCCTTAAAAAGACCCATTAAAACTGTAAATGTGGTTTCCTGTTGACCCTCAGATCTACCTCCAAGAATCTGCCCTTCAAAACCACCTACACAAATGCTTGAATACGCTTACAAAAATATTCATATTTTTGTGAGAAAAATTGGAGGCAACCCCAGTGCTTCAGGCAGCACCTGGCATGCAGTCGCACTTCATAATCCATTCGTTTAATGAATGAACAAATTCAATCTTATTAATAAGACTATTGGTTACCTAAATTATGGGAGATCAGTTCCCAGGGGAACTCTGCTGCCATAAAAACAAAGTAGACTTATATTCAGAGGTGTCTATGCTGTCCTGTAAAGTGAAAGAAACAAGTCACCAAATGCTTTGGATAAGCTTGGGCTCCTGTCTGAAAATACCTATGTGTATATATGCAGATACATACCTGTATATTATACGTTATGCATGGACATTTATGTGCAAGGGATTTGTTGAGAAAGTGCTCTCAGGTGAAACCTGTAAGGGATGAGGGAAGCAGGAAAGCACAGGGGAAGAAGCCGGGCGAGGTCTTGGGTCAAGCCTCACCTGATCCCACAGGAACTCTGGAGTGTGAATGGCACCACAGAGCTGCCCCACCTTGAAGCAAGGGGGCCAGGCTTTGCACCTGTGTTATGCAGTCATGGGTTGGGGGCTGCCCTTTGAAATGGGTGTGAACTCGCAGACATCGCTGGATAAGGCGGATATTTCTGCCGAAGGTGGTTCTCCAGAGAAGGGTGCAATTCTGAGCACCTGAGTTAGCAGCTGAGATGGGTGCACTGGCCAGAGGAGAATCTAGGCAACATCAACAATATCTCAGGTAGATGTACAGGTGTTTGTGTGTGTCTTTGCAGGTGCACAGAAAAAATCTGGAAGAATATGCCCCAAGGTATCGATAGTGGTTACCTCTGAAAATGAAAATTGTGGTTGGAGGAGCGCAAGGAGAGAAGAAAAAATTTTATTATTTCACATAATGTGCTTATGTATTAGTTGAAATTTCTTGCAACCAGCATGTATTACATTTGTAATAAAAAACAAAAGGAGGGGCCGGCCCCCTGGCCAAGTGGTTAAGTTCGTGCGCTCCGTTTCAGCAGCCCAGGGTTTCACCAGTTCGGATTCTGGGTGCGGACATGGCATCGCTCACGGAGCCATGCTGGGACGCCATCCCACATGCCACAACTAGAAAGACCCACAACTAAAAATACACAACTATGTGCTTTGGGGAGAAAAAGGAAAAATAAAATCTTTGGAAAAAAACCCAACAAACTAAAGGAGGTTGGCTGGCAGAATTAAAGCTGCAGACAGGCCAAGCCTTCTGAAAATGGAGAAGCACCCTGGCGGGCTGCATCAGAAGAGCCCCTGATTGCAGAGTGGCTGCAGGGCAGGGCAGGGCAACACTGGAGGGCCGTGAACCAGGGCTAGCAGTCAGGCAAAGGGTGTTGGAGAACAGAGCAGGCAGCCAGGAACCACACCTCCCAGGGAATGCGGGGACCCTCAACCAAATCACTCTTTCCAGGGCTGAGACTCCACATCTCACCTCGCTCTCAGCACTCACTCTGTAGTGAATGATTTTTCCTTCCTCTTGGAATGGAAGAACAAATTGGGAGTCTTTAGGAAGTTATGCTAAGGGCTGGGTGTTCTTTCCAGAAGATAAGTTGTACATATTGGCATAAGGGAGGAGAACAGGAACCTGTCAGGAATTAAGCTTGTTTGCTGCCTGAGGTCTCTCGTAGAAACCAGAGAACCAGAGCACTTGGCCCACTGAGAGGTAGGTGGGTGGGGAGGAGGTGCTGACCAGGTAGCCCCAGAGGAGATTAGCCCGGTGGGTGCCAGAGCCCTTGCATCCAATCCCCTGCCATAGCTGAGCTTCCCCTGAGCCCTCCAGCCCAGCAACATCCTGGTCCCCAACGGGATGGGAGCCAGGCTGAGAGCCTGACTACCAAGGAGGGGTCCACAGACACGCAGCAGGAGTGGAACTCTGGGAGACTCACCCAGAGTCCGCTGGCTCAAAACAGGGGCATCACCCATTGGCACGTGTCTCAATGGGGGGCTGCTATGACAAATTACCGTGGACCGGGTGTTTTAAACAACAAACAGTTACTTCTCACAGCTCTGGAAGCTGGAATTCCGAGACTAGGATGCCAGCATAATCAGGTCCTGGTGAGGGCCCTCTTTCAGGTCTGCAGCCACCCTCTCATTGCATCCTCACAGGGCACAGAAAGAGAGAGGGCTAGCTCTTTTCCTTTTCTTACAAGGGCACTAATGCCATCATGGGAGCTCCACCCTCATAACTTAATTACCTCCTAAAGGCCCTACCTCCTAATTGTCATCATCCTGGGGGTTAGGGTTTCAATATATGAATTTGGGGAGACACAAACATGTAGTCTGTAACAGTGGCCACGTTTCAAGATGGTAAATCTTCAGAGGAAGACAACCTGTGAAGGTGCTTGACAAATTTGGAACATGTTGTATGACGATGATGGCACTTACACAAACGGCTCTGGTAGGATCTGAAAACAGGGATAATGCCAAAGAATGTGGTCCATTGATGTGCATGAGCCTGTAAACATGACTGGGGAAAAGGGTCACTCTCCAGTAAATACTGCTGATCCCCGAGGGGGCAGCCAAGGCCCTGCATTAGCTGCTCAGAACCTCCTTATGGAATGTTTCTATACTTGACATGCCTGTTGGAAAAGCACGATGTCAAGAGAAAGGAAAGGAAATATTAATGATAGATGAATTAACACAACAAAGCAAATATATATGATAGTGGGTACACCCTAAAATCTGAATATGCAGAGCCACTTTTTATCTATTGTTAGGAATGACAACAGTCAGGCGAGACTACACAAAATTATGTTTGAACGTGTGAAGTAGATGGTTGGAGTGGTTAGAGACAAGTCATTGTGGGTGACTGGAGCTCAGTTTAGAAATGATGTCTGTGAGTCACACAGATCACTAATGCCTTTACCAAATCAATATAGAGTGGGATGTTGAGACTTGGGGTACAAGCATGAGGGTGCTGGGTGACAGTAATTTTTCCCATCTCCAAGATAGACTATAAAAATTACAAGGTAATGTGAAAAATTTGCAAACTCCATTTTCAGAAAAAGTAAGATACAGTAATGATCTATAGACTCAAAATTTGTGTAAGGATGATCAAAATAAACTGAAATCAGCTCAGAATCCACATGTGGTGAGTGCAAGAGAAGCTGAAGCTGGAGAGGAGTCATTGTGAACAGCAGATCTCAGATTTTTACAACAAAAATCACCTTTCCTACAGATAAAGGGCACACTCAAGAGGGATATACCTATATCCCTAACCTACAACAATGACGGTGGGGTGGAGGGAGCACTGAGCAGGAGGCAGTCGACAGAACCAAGGAGGAAGCACTATGAAAACATCCAGAGAATGGAGCCACAGTTCTCAGAAATTGCCAGTAAAGAAACACTCCCTAAAATAACCCCCTGCAGATATCCAAGGAAGGAAAATCCAACTCATTACATGATGGGTTACAAGGCTGCAGGCATGGCGTCAACACAAAGATAAAATCAGGAAAAAAACTACGATCAATCAGCAAAACTTACCAGGCACAGAACACGCATCTGAAAAATGTTGCCATAAAACTGCTAATAACAAAATATCTTTCAATAACAAAATATCTTTCAATGAATTTTTAAAAAAACTTTGTAAAGCAGCAACATATGTGAAGGGAGATCACAAAGCAGATATACAAGATGGTGAGAAAACTAAACGGAATAAAAGAGAATGTCCGCATGAGGAAAACATATTAAGGGACACGGAGGATGGAAATGAAACCAAATGAAACGCACATGAAAGAGCTGAAAAGAATTTGAGAGGTTAAAAAAAGGATTTGAGACAGAGCTCAGACTTAACACATCAGGCCTGCAAATAATTGTAAATGAGTTTCCCTCAGCTGTTTTTAGGAAAGGATTTTCAGATTACATCACAAAGTAAAACACAACTCAGTGCTGAATACAAGAGAAGCACCAAAAGACAGACAGATATACCAGGCAAATGTAAATGAATAAAATCATCTGCTCGTGCCCTTAGCACTGTTAACATGTCTCTTACTCTTAGCTCTAAACATGTCTCCCAGGAGAATGAACTAGAAGAACCACACACTTCTAAACACAGTGCTTCACACAACTCTGTGCTCATCCTCTCAGGCGGTGTTTAGCATGTCTCATAGCGTCATTCTGTAAAACTGTGTTTAGAAGTATTTGACTCTTGTAGTCCATGATGGGAATGCAAAATGGCACAGTCACTTGGAAGACAGTTTAGCATTTTCTGTAAAAGTTATAAATACATTTACTGTATGACCCAGCAATCCTACTCTTGAGGATTTATGCTAGAGAAAAGAAAACTTATGTTCACACAAATACCTGTACATAAATGTACTTAGCAGCTCTACTCATAATTGCCAAAACAACTCAAATGTCCTCCAATGCATGAATGTAACATATCCATACAATAGAATACTACTCAACAATGAAAAGGAACAAAATATTGATACTTGGAATAATTTGGACGAATCTCAAAGGCATCGTGCTTAGTGGAAGTAGCCAGTCTCAAAACATTATATACCGTATGATTCTATTAATATGTAGTTTGCTAAAAGACAAAGTTATAGTGATGGAGAACAGATCACTACTTTACAGGGGCTAGGAAGTGGGGAGGGTGTGAGTGGCATGAGAGCTATTTTTTTTTTAGGTTATAGAACAGTTCTGTATCTGATTATGGTGGAGGTTATATGAAAATATATATGTATATGCTGCGATTCATAGACTTGTACACCAAAATATATAGAAGTCAATTTCATTTTATTTATTTATTTATTTATATTTATTTATATATTTATCCTAAAATATAATTATTATTATTTGTGTGTGTGTGTGTGTGTGTGTGCGCACACGCGTGCGCGTGTGTGAGGAAGATTGGCCCTGAGCTAACATCTGTTGCCAGCCTTTCTCCTTTTTGCTTGACGAAGATTGTATATGAGCTGATGTCTATGGCAATCTTCCTCTACTTCTCTTTGCATGCAGGATGCTGCCCCAGCATGGCCTGATGAGTGGTGTTAGGTCCTCACCTGGAATCCAAAGTTGAGAACTCCGGGCCGCCAAAGTGGAGCCCACAAACCCAACCACTATGCCACCAGGCTGGCCCCTATAATTATTTTTAAAATAAATGCATTTAGTCATTTAAAGAAAAAATAAACTGAAAGAAACCATTAACAAAGACAAAAACACAAGCTAGTGATTTGGAAACAAAGACAAATAGCAAATCAAAAAACTTGTTGCAGCTGGATGGTGGTGGGGTAGAATCTATAAAACACTAAATAACATGAGGAAAACATCTTTTAAAAATACCACAAGCAAGAAATAATAAGGGAGAAATAACCAGAAAGAGAAAATTAAAAGAATTATAAAGATTTACTTGGTCAATTCTATTCAAATATATTTAAAAAATCAGTAGTTTCCTAGAAAAGTATAACTTACCAGAACTAACTCCAAAAGAATCAGAAAATTTAAATTGAGTGATTTGCAACAAGTAGATAATGTTGTTGTGGGTTGAATCATGTCCCTCCAAATTCACATGTTGGAGCCCTAAGCCCAGGTACCTCAGAGTGCGCCCTTGTGTGGGGTTGGAGTCAGTGCAGATGTAATTAGTTAAGTCAGGATCAGGTCATGCTGGAGGAGGCCCACCCTGCTACAATATGACTGGTGTCCTTATGAAAAGAGGACATTTGGTCACAGACGTAGGCGCACAGGGAGAATACCACGTGAAGACTGGAGTTATGCTGCCTCAAGCCAAGGAACTACTGGAAGCTAGGAGAGAGGCCCGGAACAGATCCCTCCCCACAGCCTTCAGAGGGAGCATGGCCCTGCCCACGCCTTGACTTCAAACCTCTGGCCTCCAGAGCTACGAGACAATACATTTCTGTTGATTAAGCCACTCAGTTTGTGATGCTTTGTTATGGCAGCCCCAGAAAACTAATACAGTTCTCAATGAACTATTCTCCAGAATAGCCTTGGATAATTTTATAAGGGAATTTATGTAGCTTTTAATAAATAACAATACTTTCAGTACTTTTTAAACTACTAGAAAATGTTGAAAATGAGAAAAAGGTCCAATTTTTTCTATGAAGTAAATGTAACGTTGGAACCCGACAAGGAGTATACCCACAAAAAGAGGAAGAGATAGTCCAATCTTAATTATAAGTTCCAATTTTAAAATCCTAGATAAAACATTAGAAAACAGAACTTAACTGTGCATTAAAATAAAAATATATCATTCTGACTAAGTAGAATTTACTCCAGGAATGAGAGGATGACTGAATATTAGGAAATTAATATAATTCATGAAATCAATGGGTCTAAAGAGAAAAATCTTATGATCACCTCCATAGACCATAAAAATTTTATATCCAGTCTTAGTTTTAATATTTTAAATGAAACAGGAATAGGTTGATACTTCCTAAGATGATAAATGCATATCTATCTCAGCCCAAATATTCATATCAATAGAATAATTTCTATTACTGTCAGAAACAAAGCAAGGATGTCCTCTTTGACCATTACTACTTAATATTGCATCAGAGGTACCAGCCAATGCACTCAGACATGAGAAATAAATGAGTAGAAAAATTATAAAGAGGAACTGTCACTATTTGCAGATGATATAATTGTATAATCCAAGATAATCAATGAAAAAGTACAACCAGCATTAGGAAAATTTACTAAAGTAGCAGAGATCAAAATTAATCCACCAAAATCCATAGTATTTCACATATAAAAACAACAATCAAGCAGAAAATGTGAATTACCAACCCAATAACAAAAAGACAAATCATCTAATTTTTTAATAGGCAAAGGACTTGAATACACATCTTCAAAGAAGTTATACAAATGGTCAACAAATCTATGAAAAGATGTTCAACATAATTAGTCATTAGGGAAACATAAATCAGAACCATAATGAGATCCCTCTTCACACTCTCTCGAATGACTATAATAAAAAAGATAGACAATAACAAGTGCTGGTGAGGTTGTGTAAGAAGCAAAAACCCTCCTAAACTATTGACGGGAACATATAAAATGGTGCAGCCACTTTGGAAAACAGTTTGGCAGTTCTCTAAAAATAGAGTTACTATACAATCCAGCAATTCCATTCCTAGGTAAATACCCAAGAGAATGAAAAATACATGTCCGCACAAAAACTCGTACACAAATGTTCATAGTAGCGTTATTCATAGTAGCCAAAAAGTGGAAATGACCTAAATTTCTATCAACTAATGAATGAATAAACAAGATGTGGTATATCCATAGAACGGAATGTCATATGGTAATTAAAAAATGAAGTACTGATACATGCTACGACATGGATGAACCCTCAAAGTATTATGCTATGCAAAGGAAGCTAGTCACAAAAGACCACATATTATTGTATGATTCCATTTATGTAAAATGTCCAGAATAGGCAAACCTATAGTGACAGAAAGCAGACTAGTGGTTCCTGGGACTGGAGCAGGGTGGGGCAGGGTTGGGGAGCAGGAATTGAAATGATTGTTAATGTGTACCAGGTTTCTTTTAGGGGTGTTGAAGATGTCCTAAAATTAGATTTTGGTGATGGTTGCCCAACTCCAAATATGCTAAAAACTACTTTAAATGCATGAATTTTATGGCATGTGAAATATATTTCAATAAAAAAGAAAAAATGAATTAAGAAAAGACTCCAATTTCAATATAGCATTATTGAGTTAAAATATCTAGGAATACACTTGAGAAATATGCAAGACCTATATGCTAAATTTAAATGAAGAAAACCTTAAAGTATTAAAATACCACTGAAGAAACAAAAAAAGAAGTCTTGAATGAGTGGAACGATGTACCATGATACCAGACATGAAGAGTCAATAATATAAAAAAGAGAATTCCCCCCTAACTTACTACATAAATTTAATGTGAATTTAATGAGAATATCATTGGATTCTTTTTTTAACTAGGTAAGCTGGTCCTTAAGTATACATTGGAAAGTAAAAAACAAAACGAGAATGTCCAGTAAAACTCCGAGGAATAAAAGTAATGATAGGGAAGCAGTACCAGCAGTTATTAAACGTTATACATCCTCAAGAACCAACACAGTATGTATTGATTTCATGGATAGTCATGGACCAATGGAATAGATCGGAAAGTCTAGTAATAGATTTAGATACAGAGAACAAATTAGTATGCAATAAAGGTGGAATCTCAAACAGTGGAGGAAGTTGTATTTTTTTAATAAATAATATGGTGACAACTTGGTAGCCATCTTGAAAAAATATTAATATATCTGCACTTAACCCCTTAAACTAGGATAAATTCCAAATAGATAAAAAATTACGATATTAAAAATTGAACATAAAAAGTTCTAGATATTCTGGGATATTCTTTTTTTAAACTCTAAAGTAGGGAAAGCCTTTCTCACCATGCCTCAAAATCTAAAGTCTATGAAAGAAAGGATTCATAAATATGTCTACAATAGAATTTTATAAAAATCTGCATTGCAAGAAAACCCAAACATTATAAGCAATATTACAAGACAAGTAATAATCTGGGGGAAAGATTGCACCTCAGATAAGACAGAGAGCTAATCTCTCTAATATACAAACAGCTCCTAGGACCTGGAATCAATAAGACCAACAATTCAATTTTTTTTAATGTGTAACGGCATTGAATAGAAAGTCCATAAAAAAATACAAATAACTCTGAAAAGACACTCAACCTTACTCATATTGAGAGGAATACAAATTAAAACTACACTAAGAGCTATTTTCACCTGTGAGACTGGCAAAATCATTTTAAAGTCTGAGACTTTTTGTCTGAGGCTGGGGAGATAACAGGTACTCCTACACACTGCTGGCTGGAGTGTAACTTGTCCATGCCTATGGAGAGCAATTTAACTGTCAGAAATAACAAAATTAGATGTCCTTTGACTTAGCAATCCCAATTTGGAGGGATTTATCCTATAGCCATCCTTTTACATATGTGAAACGGTGTAGGTTTTTCACTGCAGCACTGTTCGTAACGGTAAACCTTGCTTGGAAACCACCTAAACGTCTATCAGCACTGGCCTGATAGCATGATAGATGGAGCTGAGGATGAGGTAGGAAACTGAAAGAAAAGGTTGAGAATATTTCAGAAAGTAGAAAAGAATAAAGAGAGAAAAACTATTAAGATTTGGAGGATACATGAGGAAGCATCAATATCCAGAAAGGGAGAGGGAAATGGAGTCCCCTCAAAAAGGGAGGAAAAAGAGAGAAAACATCTGAATAAAGGTAAAGATAAATTTCCCATAAATAAAGACAGATTTCAGACTGAAGGGGCTCATAAACTGCCAAACAGAAAAGATAAAGAAAAAGACATACTCAGACTCATTACAGTGAAATTTAAGAAGATAAGAAAGACAATATTCTGAAAGCTTCTGGAAAGCTCTTCCACAAGAATAAGAATCACATTGGCGTCAAACTTTTCAAAAGCAACACTGGTACCAATAGAACAATTGAGAAATACTTTAAAGGATTGAAGAAAAAACTTAGAAACCAGAATTTTTATCTCCAGCCAATTTTTCATGAATACCTAAGGGTATACTAAAAATATGCTCAGGCATATAGGGCCTCAGGCTTGCCACACAGAGACCCACAAAGACCCACACTAAAAATACTTTTAAAGAAAATACAGAAATAAGAAGAAAAACAAAATTAGAAGGATGATGCAGGAGATATGGGCAATAAGGGTCCTCAAATACATCAGCAAATATTATCTTTGCTTTAGAAGGAAATGAGGGAAAGAAAAAAGAAAGAAAGAGATGAAAAAATTAAAGTAAGAAGAAAAGAAAGATGGAAGGAAAGAAAGAAGACAGGAAGGCAGGCAGGCAGGAAGGAAGGAAAAAAGGAAGGAAATATAAGATCAAAGAAAAGAAGGGCCAGCTGGTGGTGTAGTGGTTAAGTTCGTGCACTCTGCTTCAGCAGCCAGGGGTTTGCATGTTTGGATCCCAGGCATAGACCTAGCACTGCTCATCAAGCCATGCTGTGGTGCCATCTCACATAAAATAGAGGAAGATTGGCATAGATGTTAGCTCAGCAACAATCTTCCTCAAGCAAAAAGAGGAAGATTGGCAAAAGATGTTAGCTCAGGGCCAATCCTCCTCACACACACACACACACACACACACAAGACCACAGAAAGAAAAGAAGAAAATTTATCCATAGCAACTAAGAACTAAGATTCGAAACAGTATCAACATGACAGAGATTGGAGAAGCAGAAAGGAGAGATCAAAGGAATTGTGAACATCTAATGTACTTATATCGCTAGGGGAAAGATGTATATATTACTATGCTTAAGAAAATAAAAAAGGTAAATAAACATGTGTTTGGATATTAAGGAATTGCCATATGAGTAAAAATAATAATTGTAAGTTTTAAATCAATGAATGAAAACAATATATTCAATGGACAAAAGTAAATAGAAATATGATATGTTAGAAATAATCACTAATATAACAGTAATCACAAAAATCAACAATTAAAAAGCTGAGACTCTCAGAATTGATTAAAAAAAAATAGCATCCAACAATACGTATGTAATTGTACGTATGTATGTATGTAACGTATGTATCCAACATACGTAATGTATGGTCTATAGAATAAACTTTTGTAACAAAGACACGCAGGAGAATTGAAAATAAAATTTGGAAATAGGCATTCCATGAAAATATAAATAAAAAACAAAAAGCTGGTGGAGCGATTGTAATATCTACATTGCATTGATTAATTATAGGAGGTTTCATTAATTATAGGATATCATTATTTTATGTATAATTCAGAAAGAAAAATCACTACCAATTAAATCGTGACACAATGCTTTCTTATCACTTAGAATTTTCATTTTATATGTTTTAAAATAACTCCTTTAGATCTATTTAGATGTAGATTTTTATCATATATCACCCTTTGTTAGTACATAAAAAGAAAAGAAAATTAAATACTTCCTCACATCAAAATATAACTCCTCTGAATTACTTTTTCACTTCGTTACCCAAGCTACTGAGTACACTAAAATGTCCTCTGTGATAATAATAGAGATTGCAATGAAGCATTGTTTAAGAGTGCTCCACTATTCCCTTTGGCATTTTTCTTCCAAGACACTTAACAGCACTCTGAAAATTGATGCCAGTGCTTTTACAATCTTATCAGAACTTGACAGTGGAAGGTTTTCAGACAACAAACAGAAGTCATGTTCCTTCTTCAAAGAGATCTTAAATGGTTTGTTGATGGAATCACCGAGGGGGTCTTACTCAAGTCATGCCTCATGGAATAACAACCAATTCAATTCTCTTTTTAGTGAGTTTATTCTTCAGCTGATCAGATGCATCAAAACAAACAAACTTGGTTAGTTACTTAGGTCTCCTAGACACCTGTTCAAGATTCTTTCAGTTAGTCTGCTGTCAGTTTACCCAATGTCCTACTTTCCTTTTTAGTGCAAGCACAGTAACATATTTCAGGAAATATCTCACTTTTAGTCAGGATTGCTCTGTGGTTTAAAATGAAAGATGGTGGCAACTTTTGATCTTTGGTAGTAATTCATAATGTCATCGTGATGATGTGCCGTGTTTTATAACCTGTGCTCCTAATAAAGCAACTTTACCAAGGGCTCCAAAAAAAAAAAATCAAGGTTTTATTTGCATTTCTTGTTTTATTTAATTCATAGCTTCATGTTTTTTCTCAACTGAATCATGTTACTGGAAGTTAAATAGCTTCAGATCAAGTCAACAGCAAACTGGTATTTGAACCTTGCCTGCAGTCCTGCACGACACATCAATAGGCCACACCAGCCTCTTGTTTTTGATTTTCTTTCACCCATTCCAAGAGATCTGACAAACTGTCTTCCCTCTGGTTGAAGCACTAGGTGTGATAGGCAACACTTTTGCATGAATCTTAGTAACAAAAGTAACACACCTCCATCTACTTGTGGTTATCTTTAATCCTTGGGTTCTATAAACCACTTGATTATTGCTTTGCATGAAAATTTAGAATTGCAGCCATTTCGCCAATGACAAATATTTTTCTTAATATCAAATGTACGTCCTCTTGCTCTATTTCCATGTCTTTCTGCTTATAACTTTTCATTTCAGTGACAAATCATAATGTAAGCTTTGAAGACATTTTAAATAGCAATTAAACTCAACACATATTGAACCAACAATGTACATAATTCAATTGAGGTAATGACAAAAAGAACAGCTATCATTATGTTTGCATAAGCACAGGCAATGACAACTAGGTCACATCTGCTGCCTTCCTGACAGCAAGTGTAAGAAGCAACTCAATTCAGAGACATTGAAATGTGGAAAGATGCTTGACTTAGAAACACTGAAATATGTTATCTCACAAAACAGAATTTAGGATAAAATGTTAGGGAAAAATAAGGGAGTTATAAACTACTTAAAGGATAAATAAAATATACATGTTACAATCATGAAAATATGTGTCCCTACCATTACAGCATCAAAATATATAAAGCAACAACGAATAAAATTGCAGATATAAATAGATGAACAATAATTATGCTAAGATATTTTAATATGCCATTTCAGAAACTGATAGATCAAGCATACAAAAAAAATAAGCACATAGATCAAGATCTGAACACTATAACAAATAGATACATAGAGAACTCTAAACCCAACAAATAGATGATACACGTTGGATTAAAACACACGTGGAACATGTACAAAAAGTAACCATGCATTAGGACATAAAGGAAACCCATAATTTCCAAAGGATGAAGTTTACACAGGACGTTTCCTAAACATAAGACAACTAAAAACAATGGAAGAGAGATTTTTTTAATCCCACATTTTTTGGAAATATATAACATATTATCAAATACCCCTTGGGTTGAAAAGGAAATTGAGGAATACTAAAACTAAACAATAATAAAACATAATTTGTCAAAAAAGCAGTTTTCAGAGGGAAAATTATAGCTTTAAATGCATTAAATCTTACTTTAGAAAATAATATTAAGAACAAACAAGCTTAGCATTCAATTAATAAGGTGGAAAAGGCAACAAAGTAAAGCCAAAGAAACAACGCAGAAGGAAATAATAACTATCAGGGTAGAGATCAGCCAAATAAAACAATGGAGAAGACCAACAAAAGCAAAAATGAAGCCATTGTAAAAAGTAATAAGACAGACATGCATCTCACAATACTCATCAAGGAAAAAAGACAAGTATAAAAGCAAAATATGAGATAAAATACAGAACAAAAAGAGGAAATAACTGCAAACACAGTGGCTATTTTAAAAATGATAAAGAAGTATTTGACTGTGTGAAAAAAATTTGAAACCCTAAATACAATGAATAAAATCCCATTAAAATATAGACAGCCAAAATTGCATAAAAAGAACATGAATAGGTAAACCAGGAAAAATTAACAAAACTGAATTGGTAGTCAAAGCTCTCCCTTCCACACCTGCCAAAACAAACCAACCAACAAATCCAAGCCGAAATGGTTGTAAAGGTAAATTCAACAGAATTTTCTAATTATATACAAATGCTCGTTATATAAGTTGTTCCAAAATATATAAAGCTTCCTAGTTCATTCTATGAGGCAAATACAATTTTGATGTCAAAACTAGTTAAGGATTAAGGACAACCTTAGAAAAGACAATAACAGAGACATTTTTTTTTGAACCTAAATGAAATAGTCAAATCCAGTAATGTATTATAAAAATAAGCAACATACCTAATAGTCTATTGCAAGAATGCAAGGGTGGCTCAACATTGTAAAATCTATCAATGTAATTTAACACTTAACAGATTGAAGGAGAAATATGATGTGATTATTTCAATTGATGCAGATAAGCATTTTGATGAAGTTCAACACTTACGATTTAAAAAAACATCTTTTTAACCCACATGTATAATAAAATTTCATTAACTTGGTAAAGATCAAGTTAAGATCAAGTAATGATCAATACGTATAAATTAAAGTGCTGCAGCAAACATCGGACTTAATGCATTTCTTTTAATATCAATAATAAGACAAGGATGAAGGTCCTGCTTTAGACTATAAGGAAATAGAGAAATAAGAACTGTATAGATTAGAAAGGAAGACATAAAGCCATCATTTGCAGAAGATAAGCTCATATACTCAGAAAATAAACAGAATCATCAAATAATAAGAGAATTAAGAAAGGTGTCTGGATCAAGATCAAACTATAAAACTCATTAACATTCTGTCTCTCAAATTTCTCTGGAAATTTCTTAAAGACTTTATCAAAAGACAAGATGATCTAAACAAGGGAGTTTCAAGCTCTTGAATGAGACAATATTACTTTTTAAACGTCAATTCTCTCCTAAGCTACAAATTAAATACAGTCCCAATAAAATTCAGTTACATCTTTCAGAAACTGGATAAACAATCTAAAATCCATATGAAAGAATAAAGGGAATAAAGGGATATAAATGAGTAAGACGACTTTATAAAAGAGCAATAAAATGTAGTTTGTTTTACTAAGTGAATGTTAAGAAAAACTACAAAAGTATATATCTCTCTCAGGTGCACATGGAACATTCACAGCAATTGATCACATGTTAGTTCACAAGGAAAGCATCAGTAAGTTCCACACAGTGAAAACTAACATTTTTTTTTTATCATTTTGCAATAAAATTTGGAAATTAATAGCAAATTTTTGAAAAATGTTTCACTCTGAAAATCTAAAAACTTTCTCTTGATCTAATCTTGGATGAAAGGGAAAATAGAATCAAATAATCTAGAATGTCTAAAAAACAAAGATAATAGAGAAAAATTCATAATCTGAAAGAATGAAAAGTAGTGAATAAATTGTAGCTCATAAAGCTAAAAAAAGAACAACAGTCACTAAAAAGAAACATAAAAATTAAAATAATAAAAGCAAAAATTAATGAGTCTGAGAATAGAAAAACAGTAGGACTAATTAATAAATAAAATCCTGACTATTTAGTAAATTCTTAAAAAACTGGAAAAAAGGATGATATAAATAAAGAAATAACAAAGTGAGAAAAAGCACCGAAGTGGAAGAAATTTTAAAGATTGTAGGAGATGACTTGAAAATAAATTTGAAAACAGAGTAAAATCTGAAACTACTTTGTGTGTAATATAGAACTGAGCAAATGAGTAAATATATTACACTTTTGAGGAGAAGGAAATAAAAATATGCAATGAGGCAAGAAGAATCCTGTGGTGTTGGATGAGAATTACAGGTAACAGAATAAATTCCTAATTTAAAAAACAAAAAAATTCATGTATTTTCTACCTCTGTTCAATTAAAGGGCTTAGAAGCATGACCTTGCAGGAGCAACGAGCACATCCAGAGCCTAGATCTTGGTGTCTAAATGCCATTCCCCCACTAAACTGAGCCACCAAGACTGGGGCAGGAAAGTACATTGTGAGTGCAGAACATTTTGCTGTGCCAGGAGGAAGTGCCTGAAAACTGTTCAAGGCACAACAAAGGACACAGTATCCAGTTTGAAGAGGGCCCCACTGGCCAAATCTGAGACAATCTGAGCATGAAAATGAATAATGGCAGTAATAGACTATAAAACAGCAAATAAAGATAAGATACATGGTATTATACTATTAGTGTAATAAAATGAATGAATGAATGAATGAATGAACATTCTTCTTTACAAGGAATGGTGGAGAGTTAGAAACCACCATGTTGTAGTTACCTTTGTAATAAATGATTCAGGCCAGAAACATTAACGGATGCTAAAACCATTGGATGGAAGTTAACTGATGAATAGATTATTTATAAAGATTACTTATTAATTTTAAAGGAGACAAAAGATTCTTTTACAATGGAAAAATTTGGTAGACATTACCTTGATATGGACTCAAGGTTAATATCACTAGTAATAGGACAAACCAGCATCATGACGAATGCCCTAAAAAACATACTGCATCACTCCTGCAATGCTCCTGCCAAAAATGAATAACTGGAATCTAATCAGGAAGGAACATCAAACTCAAATAAGACACTTCTGCAAAACAACTGGCCTGTACTCTTCAAAAAATGTCAAAAAAATCAATGTTAAATTAGATAATTATATTATGATTATATAAAAGAATGTCCTTGTTCTAGGAGGCAGGTTGAAATACCTAGGAATGGTTGTGTGAGAGAGAGAATGTAGGACAAAATGTTAGGTGGAGACTAGGTGAAGGGTATGCAGAGATGGACTGTGGGTTGCAGATAAATTCCTCTGTGTTAATCCTAAAAGTGAGTCGTGCCAGCCCAGGGGTCCCAGGCTCCTCCATGTTTGAAGCCAGCTCTCACACTCATCACAGGGCTGTAAACAGTACAGATGCTATCTGAACATAGCTTGCTGCTGTCTCGGTTGAGAATGCCGACTCTGGCACTGAATTGCTGAATCCCTGTTGCACTCACAAGCTATGTGATCTTGGGCAAGTTCATTAACTACTTTAGGCTCCAGTCCTCTCAACTGTAGAATGGATATAACAGTAGCAGCTGTCTTCTAGGATTGATTTGAACATTAACATGAGTCAGTATACCTATAATGCTGACAAGACCGCATGGGACACAGTAAGTACGCATAAATGCTAATTATTATACTTACTAGTTATAGACATTAGAGGAGACATAACAAGAATCTTTTAATCATCTCTGTCTCTTCATGATCTAAAATTTCCATCCTATATTATTTAAAAGAATTTGGGTACGTTCTCATCCAGAAAGTGAGTCCTCCATAATTTTGGAAAGATTCTAAAACACTGGGTTCTGGTCCCGCCAGGACCTTCTACATGTCCTTCCTAGAAAGGACTTAAGCCAGGTAGGTGGGTGGTACAGAAATAAAAGGAGAGAGCAGGTAAATGGTTATACCTGAATAGAAAAGAGGACAAGAGGCCCAGGTGGGATACAGAACCTGGCACCCTTTTTCTTCAACTACTATTAGATAGCCCGACTGAATGAGACTCCCTCATGAATAATTTTTCCATCAAAGAATAAATTTAGAATAAAATAGATGATAAAACCAAAATATTTCAGAACCAAAGAAAGAATGCCAAAGCTTTGCTCAGTAGTAAATTTGTAGTTTTAAATGGCTTTAAAATTTAAAAAGAGGGAAATTTTCATTAGCCATTATGATTACATTCTTGTTCTTCCAAAGTGCTGCTAAAGCTCTTAGCATGCTGAAGAAGCTTGGCAAGGATGCAAAATAGCACACATTGGAGGAGATAACAAAAACATACCCATATCAAGAACAACCTTAATTTACCTATTAAAACAAAGGGTAAAATTTGACCAAAATTTTAAAGGAATGTCTTTAAGGAATCATGCATGAAAGGTACTCAATAAATATTATGGCCTAAATAAATAAAACAATGCCATTGAAATCCTTAAGGTTCTGGAGTACTCTTAAATAACTCATGTGTCAGTTAGATATTACTGTGTAACAAACCACCCAAAACTTAGCGACTGATAATAGTAACCATTGATTGTTTCTCATGAATCTGCAGGTTGGTGAGGCACTTCTGTCCTCTGGGCTGGACTTGGCTGATTGTGGCTGGCTCATCAGTGATCAGCTGATGGGCTGGCTGGGGACCGGCTGATCTAAGATGGCTGCAGCTGGAATGACTCGGCTCCCTTTCACATGTCCCTTACATCCTTCCAGCGGGCTGGATCAAGGCTTGTTTTCATGGCAGTGGCACAAGTATAAAATGAAAATGCACATGTGCTTTTCCAAACCTCTGCTATTGCCCTGTGGGCCAAAGCAAGTCAAGGCAGGAGAGCATGACGGGAAGGGGCCCAGACCCCCTTGACCAAGCTCCCTTCTGCCCTGCCCAGGGCATCTCTAAAATCCCCTGCCCAACGCCCAGAGCCTCGACTGTCATCCAGATGCCTGGGCTTTGCTTTCTATTGTTGTTGAGCCAACACTCACTGCTGAAGGAAAAAAATTGCCACCTTCCCTCCTCCGCCTGAGAACACTCTCTTTGCTCAGTCAAAGTCACCTTCCTAGCTCCAAGATGCAAGCAGGGGCCCTTACTTTCTGGGGATGGATTGGGGTGGGAGGCAGCAGACCTGGCCTCAGGGCCTGTTTCTAGCAACTTCTGCCAGGCCTAGTCCTCCTTCCTTTTCCTAGAAGTGAAGGGAAATTCATTTCCTTTTCCAAGGTCAGCAGTCAACATTTAAAGGTTTCTCCTCACTGCATTGCTTTAACTAATGATGGAAAAAAAAAGAAAAAGAAGGACCCGAGACACAGACTGACACCTTCCTTGACTTCAAAAGCAGCCACAAGCCCCTGAACTATAGATGATCATGATTCCCAAACAGGTCTAAGAGTTATTTCCACCCCAGACAGAGTTAGCAATCAGCACCATGCGGCCCCTAAGCCAGCTTTTCTGAATGCTTCATGGAGAATGAAGCTACGTGGGGAGGACCCAATACAAGGATAGTCCTTGCCTTGATGAGAAAGCAAATTTGTATATGTATAGAAGGAGCTATGGGAGGGAGAGCTCAAGCATTGGGAAGCTGAACATGGCAGGAACTTGCCCTCCAGCTGTGGCAGGCCGGCTGCCGGCTCTCCCTGGGTCTCTTGCTGGCTGATCCGGCAGTTCTGTCCTCTCACTTTATTCCTGGCAAACACAGTGGCCAGAGCACAGACAACATGGGGCTTTTCTCCTGTGAGCTATCGTCAGTTCTGAACAGTCTTGACTGGACAATCTTCCACCAAATGCTGGCTTGTATGAGAGACAAATGAAAGACATATTACAAGGGGATTTTTTCCTTATTCTACCTGTGAACGTATTCATCAAACATCTGCCATGCACGCAACTCTCCAAACTAAGACGAAATAAACCCCGTCTGAGGGTCTATGAATTTCAACTTCAGTCCTCTGTGTCTCTGACACAGGTAAAGAGACTGTGATGGAGATGAAATGAGAACCTTAAATAAATCCCTTTAAAAACTTTTAAATATGTCATTCACTGTCTTCTGTATCATAGACATATTCCTCCTGGAACTGGGCCCTTTCCAAGGCCAGGACACCAGCAGCAGCCCTTCTGCAGCGTGGAGGGACACACACCCCCTTTCAGCATAAACAGCTAGGGACAGGCAAGTAGGTGAAAGGAATACAGGATTCTCTACCTCACTCATAATAAGAACTGTACATTAAAACTACGGTAAGATACCGTTTTCCACTCAGACAGCAAAGTTCAGAAATTCTGAGAGCAGAGTGAGAGTGAGGCTGTGGGAGCACACTCACTCTGCACTCGGGTGTGTACACTGGTGAGATCCTATGAGGAACACTTTGCTAACACTTTTCAAAGTTAAAAATGTACGTGCTCTACCTCCCAGCAGTTTTACTTGGTCATCCCACAGACAGATGTGTTCACGTATTAAGCGCCTGTGAGCGAGGATATCCATTGTGACATTGTTTCCAGTAGCAAAATATGGAAACAATCTAAATCTCCATAAACAAGTTAAACAATGATACATCTATATAACCATGAGCAACCATGAAAAAATGAGGTGTCTTTGCGCGAACTGATACGGAGAAATTTCTAAGATGCATTATTAAAGGAAAAGCACAAAGTGCAGAACTGTGGGTACAGGAAGTTATGGTTAGTGTAAAACAGAAAACAACATTCCAGAAGGATCTAAAAGAGACTGTTGATACTGTTGCCTCCAGGGAAAGAAAACTGGATGATGGGAGAGAAAGGTTGGAGGAGATCTGACTTTCACTTCTGAATTGTGTATTGTGTTCATATTTTGCTTATTCAAAAAATTAATAGGTAAAAGGTATTTAAAAAATTAGACATCTAAGTATTATTCACACTGTTTCTAGCCTTCTGTCTAAAGACAGAAACAGAATCAATAGGCAATATATATATATGTGTATGTGTGTGTGTGTGTGTATATATATATACACATATGACTTATTATAAGAAATTGGCTCGTGCAATTATGGAGGCTGAGAATGACAGACTCAGGAGAGTCAATGGTATAGTTCCAGTCCTAGTCCAAGTCCAAAGGCATGATAAGACTGATGTCCCAGCTAGAAGACAGTCAGGCAGAGAGAGGGAATTCTTTCTATTGATGCCTTCAACGGATTGGATGAGGCCCACCCACACTGGGAAGAGCAATCTGCTTTACTCAGTCTACCAACTCAAATGCTAATTTCATCCAAAAACACCCTCACAGACACACCAAGAAATAATATTTAACCAAATATCTGGGCATCTTGTGGCCCAGGCAAGTTGACATGTAAAATTAACCATCACAGCCAGATTCTTCACGTGTCCAAACAGTCTGTCTCACCCACCAGGCCCAGTGTTGAGTTAGCTCACTCGGTAAGGAGGAGAAAGAGTCAAAGATGTGGATAATAGTCTCCAAAGATGGCCACCAAGAATTCCTTCCCCGTACATGCCTGCCACACTACCCCCCAAGAGGTGCAATGTGTTTCCCCTCCGCCTGAATCTGAGCAAGCCTGGCACTTGCCTTGATCAATAGCATACAGTGGAAATGGTGTCTTGGGATTTCTAATTGCAGGCCTTCAAAAAAACTGTTAGCTTCTGCTTCCTTTCTTCTGGAATCCAGGCAATGTAAGGAGTCCAAGTCCTGAGGTCACCATGCTGTGAGGAAGCCCAAGTTATCCATGTCAAAAGAGAGAGATCACACAGGGGAGCGTTGAGGCACTAGGCATGTGAGTGGAGCCTTCTTGTGCCTTCCAGCCCAGCTCAGCAGCCAGCTGCCTACAGCCCGTGCCGTGAGGAGGGACAGAGAGCTGCCCAGCTGAGCTCTGCCCAAACTCTCAACCCACAGGATTGTGAAAAAGAATAGACTGTTGTTGTCTTAAAGCTCTAAATTTTGGAATGGTTGTTATACAGCAATGGGTAACTGAAATAATAGGTTTGCTCTCAACTTATACCCACGGCCCTACAGGAACAGCCAAGTGACCATCCCACTGGGGACAAATATTTGCATTCCTTTACTGTGTTACTAAGGCAACAGCCAAGTGTAACCTCCTTTTTACCTTAGTTGAGACACTAATGAGCAGTTTTCACCATGATCCTTTATGTAGCTTTCAAAAGCAAGCAGGACTTCAGACGACAAGGGACTCCTAATAGGGGATTGGCAGGCGGACAGCCCATCTCAGAATAGGACACGACAACCTTGGGATACCTTGCATAGTAAGATCCACAGACAGTAGTTAATCCAATGGACTTGCCATGAAAAGGGAACATTAGTACACATGGTATAAGGAGGCCTCGGGCAGAGCTCCCTCTGTCATCCTCGCTAAGACACAGTGCCCTCCACAACCCCATCCAGCAGGTGACTCTGATGGCACAGAGGATGCCTGAGAAGCCCATGCAGGAGGCTGGGCACCAGGGCAGTTGGGCTTAGGAGACAGAAGGGGAGCCAAGAGGGCCGTGAAGACAGAGGAACTGTGAGGGAGGTGGAGGGAGAGCTGATGAGGGTAACTGCAGGGGTCCTGGAGACAGAGGGCCTCAAGGATGCACGAAGATAACAGAGGAGGCGTCCTGCATCTCTCCCACGCTGTTGGACTCTGCTCAAATCTGGTTACATCATTTGAACCTGAAGAAAAGAGCTGCCTGGACGTTTTTGGATTCCAGGTTTGTGCTGACAGTACCACCCCTTCCTCCCACCACACCGGGCGCTGTGCCTGGCTTGGACCAGGGTCTGCACGCTACAGCCCTCAGGCCAATGCTTCTCACAGCCTGTTTTTGTAAATAAGATTTTATTAGAACATAGCCTAAAATGTTTACTCTCTGACTTTTTACAGAAAAATTTTGTCAATCCCCTTAGACAATAATTTAGAAAAAACAACAAAGATTCCTAAAGAAAGCAATAGGAAAGGAACTATTTCTTTTCCTAAAAATATAAGACTTTTGTGGGTGAAAGACATAGACATTTCAAAGACAAATCATAGAGAGACTGGGAGAAAATATTTGCAACACACACATTAAAAAGTTTAATAACTTTAATATTAAAAATTTCCCACAAATTGACAAGGAAAAAGGCACACTTCAATAGAAAATAAGCAAAAGAATTGAGCAGAAAAATAACAAAAATACAAATGACTTACAAATTTATGATAAAGGTAAAGGTCATAAGTTATTAAGAAAATAAAAATTTGGCAGTGTTTTTCACTCATCATATTGATAATATCAAGTATCGATAGGCTAGATGAAGGACTTTCTGCACTTTCAGGAGGAGTAGACATTAGTGCACTTGTTTTGGGGGGTAATTTGGCTGGATTAATCTATTAAATTTTTAAATACGCATCTTTTGCCAGAAAATATCATCTCTAGATAGCTGTCCTATAGAAATAGTCATGTAAGTACAGAATAAATACACAAAGATTTTCATTTCATTACAAGCAATATCTTTTTTTAAAAATCTGAATATTAATTAATAGAAAATTGTTAAATTGTAATGCATACATTCTGTAAAATATGCAGCTACTAAAAGGAATGGAATGTATCAATATTTGCTAAATGGAGTAACTTCTAAGATATATTGTTGAGCAAAAAAGCAAGTTGAAAAACACAATGAATCATATGATTCCATTCTAAAAATGTTAAACCTGTGCGTGTGTGTGTAGGGGGGTCACATCGGAGAAAGATTGGGCGTGATGGACACCCAAGTGCTACAGTGGTGAGTGGTGGACAATGCTGCCTGCTATGTTAGTTAGGATAATGATTTAGCTGCTTTGGCAAAGACCAAAATAAGGGTGGTTTAAATAATAAAGAAGTTTGGTTCCTGCTCTTGTTAAATCTGAATTGGTAGAAGGTGCAAGCATTAAGGCTTCCAGATGCCTATTTGTCCCATGAGTACACCATCCCCTCAGTGAGCCTCTCATCCATGTGGTTGCAGTGGAAGACTGCGTCCAGGACAGCGTTCAGCCAGCAGGAAAGGGGAACGTGGGAGGAAAGGACAAATGGGCTCCTTCTAAGGGCATGACCTGGAGTTGCACACATGACTTCTAATCACATTCTTTTGGCCAAAATTTAGTCACATGGCCACATTACATAGGCTGGGAAAAAGCAATCTTTAGCTGAGTCGTCCTATACCCAGCTAAAACTTAGAGGGGTCTACTACTTAAAGGAAGACAGGAGACGCAAGTGTTGGGGAACAATCGGTAGTCTCTCCCATGAATGTCTAGCTGTCTTGCTAAGAGAAAAATACAGAATCAACTAGAGAGAAATAGTATATCCTCTATAAAAGAAGGCAATTAGTCTATAGCAGACTAACAGCAATGAGACAACAGAAGATGGCAGAATTATATTTGCAAAGTAATGAGGGAAACAAGTGCCAACATAGAATTCTATGTTATGTAAACTATCATTTAAGAAAAAAGGCAAAAGAAAGACATTTTCAGACCAAAACTGAGAATTTACCATTAACAGACGTTGCGGAAAGAACTACCAACAGGTGTACTATTGAACCCAGAAGAGGGTGAGATGCCAGAAACACAGAAAAATACGGTAAACGTATGGGTATCTCTATAAAGCTTTAGCTGAATACATCAGTAATAATAATATAACAGTAACTGTAATAGCAATAACTTTGAAGAAAAATACACAAATTTTGAATTAACAAATTTATTAAATAAATTTATAAAATGAATATTTTATGAATGTTTTATGAATGATATTTTGTGAATAAATTCATTAAAAATTCACAAATGAATTTCATAAAAATTCACAAATTTGAATAAGTAAAAATACATTGGAAATTTCTGGTCAGAACAAGACAACTTAGAGTCATTTTTCTTTTTTTTTCAATTGAGATTATTATAGTTTACAACATTGTGAAATTTCAGTTATACATTATTATTTGTCAGTCATATTATAGGTGCACCACTTCACCATTTGTGCCCATCCCCCAACCCCCTTCCTCCTGGTAACCACTGATCTGTTCTCTTGGTTCATGTGTTTATCTTCCACATATGAGTGGAATTATACAGAGTTTGTTTTTCTCTATCTGGCTTATTTTGCTTAACATAGTACCCTCGAGGTCCATCCATGTTGTTGCGAATGGGACGATTTTACCATTTTTTATGACTGAGTAGTATTCCATTGTATATATATACCACATCTTCTTTTCCAGTCATCAGTTGATGGGCACTTAGATTGCTTCCATGTCTTGGCTACTGTGACTAATGCTGCAATGAAGATAGGGGTGCACGAGTCTCTTTGAATTGCTGTTCTCAAGTTCTTTAGATAGATACCCAGTAGAGGGAATGCTGGGCCATATGATATTTCTATTTTTAATTTTTTAAGAAATTTCTATACTGTTTTCCATGGTGGCTGCACCAATTTGCATTCTCATCAGCAGTGTATGAGGGTTCATTTTTCTCCACAACCTCTCCAACATTTGTTATTTTTTGTCTTGGTTATTATAGCCATTCTAACGGGTATAAGGTGCTATCTTAGTGTAGTTTTGATTTGCATATTTTCATGTGCCTATTGGCCATCCATATATCTTCTTTGGAGAAATGTCTGTTTATATCCCCTGCCCATTTTTTGATTGGGTTGTTTGATTTTTTGTTGTTGAGTTGTGTGAGTTCTTTATATTAAGGAGATTAAACCTTTGTCACAACATGATTTGCAAACATTTTTTCCCAATCGGTAGGTTGTCTTTTCGTTTCAGTCTTGTTTTGCCTTGCCTTGTAGAAGCTCTTTAGTCTGATGAACTCCCACTTGTTTATTCTTTCTATCGTTTCCTTTGTCCCAGAAGACATGGTGTCCAAAAAGATCCTTTTAAGACCGATGTCAAAGAGTGTACCGCCTATATTTTCTTCTAGAAGTCTTATGGTTTCAGGTCTTACCTTTAAGTCTTTGATACATTTTGAGTTTATTTTGGTGAATGGTGTAAGAGAATGGTCTATTTTCATTCTTTTACACGTGGCTGTCCAGTTTTCCCAAAACCATTTGTTGAAGAGACTTTCCTTTCTCCATTATATGTTCTCAGCTCCTTTGTTGAAGATTAGCCACCCATAGATGTGTGGTTTTATTTCTGGGCTTTCAATTCTGTTCCATTGATCTGTGTGCCTGTTTTTGTACCAGTCCCATGCTATTTTGATTACTATAACTTTGTAGCATATTTTGAATTCAGGGATTGTGATGCCTCCAGCTTTCTTCTTTTTTCTCAGGATTGCTTTAGTAATTTGGGATCTTTTCTTGCCCCATATGAATTTTAGGATTCTTTGTACTATTTCTGTGAAGAATGTCATTGGGATTCTTATTCGGATTGCATTGAATCTGTAGGTTTCTTTAGGTAGTATGGACATTTTAACTATGTTTATTTTTCCAATCCATGTGCATGGAATGTCTTTCTATGTCTTTATGTCGTCATCAATTTCTTTCAGGAAAGTCTTGTAGTTTTCATTGTATAGGTCTTTCATTCCTTGGTTAAATTTATTCCAAGATATTTTATTCTTTTTATTACGATTGTGAATGGGATTGTATTCTTGAGTTCTCTTTCTGTTAGTTCGTTATTAGAGTAGAGAAATACAACTGATTTATGTAAGTTGACTTTGTACCCTGCAACTTTGCTGTAATTGTTGATTACTTCTAGTAGCTTTCTGATGGATTTTTTGGGGTTTTCTATAGATAAGACCACGTCATTTGCAAACAGCGAGTTTCACTTCTTCATTGCCTATTTGGAGTCCTTTTTTCTTTTTCTTGCCTAACTGCTCTGATCAAAACCTCCAAAACCTCCAGTACTATGTTGAATAAGAGTGGTGAGAGTGGGCAACCTTGTCTTGTTCCTGTTCTCAGAGGGATGGCTTTGAGTTTTTCCCCATTGAGTATGATGTTGGCTGTAAGTTTGTCATAGATGGCCTTTATTATGTTGAAGTACTTTCCTTCTATACCCATTTTATTGAGAATTTTTATCATAAATGGATGTTAGATCTTGTCAAATGCTTTCTCTGCATCTATTGAGATGATCATGTGGTTTTTATTCCTCATTTTGTTAATGTGGTGTATCACATTGATTGACTTGTGGATGTTGAACCATCCCTGTGTCCGTGGTATAAATCCCACTTGATCATGGTGTATGATCTTTTTAATGTATTGCTATATTTGGTTTACCAATATTTGTTGAGGATTTTTACATCTTTGTTCATCAGTGACATTGGCATTTTTCTTTATCCTTCCCTCTACATGCAAAAGGAGAACTCTGATAGGTGGTAACAGGAAGGTGAACTGATTTGGACCCCAGAAATGGAGGAACAGTACAGTGGCAGGGCATCTTAGGTCCCCTCACCCAGCAAAAGAAGGCTACCTAGATCCAGTGTTTCCAGCTCCCAAACTTGCAGCCAAAAAGGCTCATTCCCCTCCTGGATCTACAGGAGTCCCTCCTACAACACTAGGTGAATTAGTTTCCTATTGCTGCTGAAACAAATTACCGCGAACTTAGTGGTCTAAGAAAATATAAACTTATTATCATCCTGCTCTGGACATCAGAAATCTGACATTGGTCTCACTGGGCTAAAATCAAGGTGTCAGCAGGGATAGGGCTGCATTTCTTCAGAAGACTCTGGGGGGGATCATTTTCCATGCCTTTTCCAGCTTCTAAAGGCCACTCACATTCGTTGGCTAGTGGTCCCCTTCTTCCATCTCCAAAATCAGCAACATCATATTGAGTCCTTCTCATGCTTCCATCTTTCTGAGTCTATCTTTCCTGCCTTCTCTTTCCATTTACAAGGACCTTTGTGGTTACATTGGATGTTCCTAGATAATCCAGAATGATTTCCCCATCTCGAGGTCAACTGATTAACAGCTTAACTCCATTTGTAACTTTTGCCATTTAACACAACACATGCACAGGTTCTGGGATTAGGATGTGGACCTCTTTGGGAGGCCATTATTCTGCCTACCACAGTCTGCCTTCTGGCCGCCAAAGATATACATCCATCCCACATGCAAAATACAATCCATTCCAAGGTCCTCAACCCATTATAGCACCAACTCAAAGTAAAAAATCTCATGTAAATCTTATCAGCTCAAAAGTCCAAAACTGCATCATCTAAATCAGGTTTAGGCGAGAGTCTGGGGATGATCCATCCTGAGGCACAGTTCCTCCCCATGTTTGAAACTGTGAAACTCAAACCTTGAACTTTCTTTCAAAATACAATGGTGGGACAGACATAGGATAACAGTTTTAGACATTTCTATTCAAAACAGGAGAAAAGGAGTCAGTAGCCCCAACCAATTTCAAAACCAAGCCAGGCAAACTCTTTTTTGTTCCAAGGTCTGGGACTAATCCTCTGTGGCTCAAGGCTTGGCCCTCTGAGTTAGTGGTTATGCCCTTGGAGTCATCCTTCCTTTTTTTTAAAGGTAGTACATGAGTAGTTTTATTAGCCCATTTCTTTCCTGTAGAATTTGAGAGATCCAATAACCTTCTTTTACTTTGTATTCATTTCATTTGATATTCTCTCTGTACTTTTCACTACAAGCTGGCAGTGTTTCTGCTGGTGTAACATCATCAATAACTTTGTGAGTTTCCCATGTATGTCACAGTGATACATGCCATTAGATAAGAGACTCCTTCATAGATCTTTCCTAGAGCTCAGTACCACCAGCAAGGGATAAAAATTGGAAGGCCACTATCAATAAGTAGCCAGGAGAAGGGCCCATCTTCTCTGCAAGCCTGAGACTCACCTCCCTACCCAGAAATGGCAGAGCAGAGGGGAGGACACTGGCAGAGGCAATCCCATCACAACAAGAACCTAACCTGAGAGGCACTCCCCATCTCCTACAAGCAGGAGAGATCCTGCCACAACAGGGGTCTGGCCAGGAAAGCCTCTTTGTTCCTGTGGGCCTGAGACTTTCCACCCTCACTGAGTGACAACAGGCTGACAAGCCTAGAAAAATCCCTCAGCCCTCCAGATAGCAACAGCAGGGACCAATGGGAGCCTGGCAGCACAAACTAAACAAAGCAGATGAAGACACCACAAAGTGTCTGAAAATTAAACTGTCCTTGGGACAAAAGTAAGCCAGGACCTGCGTACTAAATCTAAACGAGGTGATTGACCACTGAAATAGAAAATTTGAATATAAATCAGAATCTCCTAATAAAATAGACAAAAATGTCTGGGATATAATAAAAAAGAATCACCCATAACACCAAGAACCAGGAAAATAACAATTTGAATGAGAAAAGACAATTAAATGTCACGAACACTGAGATAAATCAGATATTGACATACTGTGACAAGAACTTTAAAGGAGCCATCATAAAAACATTTCAACAATCAATTATAAATGAAAAAGCCAGAAAATACCAGCAAAGAAATAGAAAGTTATGAAAAAGAACTAAATGAGAAACATAGAACTGAAAAATAAAATAACAGAAATTAAAAACTCGCTGAATGAGCTAAGTAGTAGAGTGGAGATAATGAAGTATAAAATCAGTGAACTCAAAGACAAACCTACAGAATTTAACCATCTGAATAGTAGAAAATAGACTGAAAAAAAAATGAAGAGAGTCTCAGAGATCTGTGGGACAATAAGAAAAGATCCAATCTGCATATCATCAGAATCTCAGAAAGAGAGATGAAAGAAGCTGATAGAGTATTTGAAGAAATAACGCCTGAAAATTCCCATTTGATGAAAGATATAAACCTACAAATTAAAGAAACTGTAATAACCACAAAGAAAGGAAACCCACAGAAATTCATACAAAGAAATATCATAATTAAACTTCTTAAAACTAAAGACAAAGAAAAAATATTGAAAACATCCAGAAAGAAATGACGCCTTACCCATAAGGGAGTATCAATTTGAATGACAGTGGATTCCTCATTTGAAACCATGGAGGCCAGAAGGAATTGGCAAAACATTTTTCAGGTGTAGGAAAAAAACTGTCAACCACAAGGTCTAGGCCTGGGGAAAGTATCCTCCAAAGACGAAGGAGGAAGAAAGGCATTCTCAGACAAAAGAAAACAAATAATTTCTCACCTCCAGATAAAAGTTGGCTAAAGGATGATCTTCAAACAAGAAAGAAACTATAAAAGAAGGAATCATGGAACATCAGGAAGGAAGAAAGAACAATAGAAAAATCAGAAATATACAAACAATAGACTATCATTTTTCTCATGAGTTGTATAAATCATATTTGAAGATTGAAACAAAAATTATAGTATTATCTGTTGCTCAAGACAATGACATTTAAAATTAGGGAAGGCATATGGACTTAGAAGAAAGGTTTCCACATTTTACTTAAGTGGTAAAACACGGATGCCAGTGCTCTGTGAGAAGCCACCTATGTACATTGTAACATCCAGAGCAATCAAAAAGAAAACTAAACAAAGTAACACACTCAAAAACACTATAAATATATCAAGATGAAATACTAAAAATTATTCAAGTAACCTAGAGGAAGACAATAAGAAAGAAACAGGAATGAGAAACAGAAGAAACAAACAGAAAACAAATAATAAAATGGCAAGCTTAAGCTCTAACATATCAATGATTATCTTAAATGTAAATGGTCTAAATATACAAACCCAAAGACAGAGATAGGAAGAGCAGATTTAAAACAAACAAACAAACAAACCACCATTCAACTATACTGTTTACAAGAAACTCACTTAAAATTCAATGACCTACGTTGGTTGAGAGTAAAAGGATAGGAAAAAAAATTTACCATGCGAACATTACTTTTAAAAAAGCAGGAATCACTATATTACTCGATAAAGTAGACTTCAGAGGAAAGATAATTACTAATGGCAAAAAAGAACATTACATAATGATAAAAGAATCAATCCACCAGGAAGTCATACAAATTCTAAACATATACGCAGCAAAAACAGTGCCTCAAAATGAAGCAAAAACTGATAAAGCTGAAAACAAAAATAGATAAATCAATTATAGTTGGAGGTTTCAATATCTCCCTTTCAGCAACTGTTAGAATTACTAGACAGAAAATCAGCAAGGATAAGATTTGAATAACACAGTCAACCAACTGGATACAATTAATATCTATAGACCACTCCACTCAAAAAGAGCAGAACATACCTTGTTTTCAAGTGTCCATTGAATAGTCCCCAAAACATACCACACCAAGGTGTGCACAAATCATGATAAATCTAAAATAATAGCTATCATACAGATTGTTTTCTCTGACCATAATGTAATCAAACTAGAAATTAATGACATAAAAGCAACGAGGAAATCTCTAAATACATGCAAATTAAGCAACTCAATTCTAAATAACTCACGAGTCAAAGAAGAAGTCTCAAAGTAAAACAAAAAATACATAGAACTTGTGGAAATTAATGAAAGAAACCTTCACTAAATTGGAGTTGGGAAGGCCTGTAGGGGGAGCTCTCATGCCTTATCATACTTCATCACTTACACAAACGAGGAAGAGAGGGATGCTTGCATCTTTGACAGGAAGTAAAACTACTTACTACAGAAAGAAGATTTCTCTCCCCACTTTGCAACAGTCCAGCCAATGAGAAACGCCACAGCTCAGCCAATGAGAAGCCGTTGCTGCCCCGAACTGCTACTTTCCCCCAATGGACTTTGGATTCCCGCCCTACTCCCTTTTTTTCTCTAGAAGAGCAGCTCCTCTCCTTTGTTTTCCAGATTTTCCTATGATCTGTCATAGCATGAACATCTCAAATTGTAATTTTTTTGGCTATTCCCAAATAAATTCATTTTGAGACAAAATATCAGGTAAATTTGCTTTTTAAGTTGACAAACTGAATGAAAGTAAAAATACAACATATCAAAATATGTGAGATGTAGCTAAAGCAATGCTGAAAGGGAAACTAATAGAGGAATGGTCTCAAAATCAATAATGTAAGAAACTGGAAAAGGAAAGGCAAAGTAAACCCAAAGAAGAGGAAAGACATAATAAAGATAAGAGCAGAAATCAACAAAATTAAAACAGAAAAGCAATCAAGAAATTAATAAAATAAATATCTAGTTCTTCAAAAAAGCATCAATAAAATCAATAAACTTCTAGCAAGACTGACACAGACAAAAAAAGAGAAGACACAAATCACCAATATCAAGAATGAAACAGGGAACTCACAGAAGATCCTGAAGCCATTAAAAGGATACTAAAAGAATACTATGACTAACCTTATGATCACAAATTCAATAATTTAGAAGAAATAGGTCAAAAAAGAAGTCTCAAAATAAAATTTAAAAAATACGTAGAACTGTATGAAGTGGAAATACCACCTGTCAAAACATGTGGGATGCACATAAAGCAGCTTGAAAGGGAAACTTATAGCACTAAATACTCACGTTTAAAAAAGGCTCATTTCTCAAGTGAATGAAAATCAAAAACGACTAAAACTCAACAAAGATGACATAGATAATTTGTGTAATCCTACAACCATTAGCAAAACTGAACTTTAAATCTATAACTTAAAAGCTCTTGAACAAGAAATCTCCAGGCCCTTAGTTTCTCTGGAGAATTCTCTCAAATATTTAAAGGAGAAATAACACAATTTTACACAATCTCTTCCCAAAAATAGACAAAGAAACCCACTTCTCAACTCATTGTATGAGGCCAGTATTACTTATTCTAAATTTTGTATAAATTCTAAAATTTATACAGAAAGTCACAGGCCCTCTCATCTGTTTTGTTTCGTTTGTTTTTCATGAGTAGCTGAGCTATGTTGACCACGTTCATATCTGTGTTAGTGAGTGTTCTCCAGAGAAACAGAATTAATAGGAGAGATATATATACACAAAAGGAGATTTATTATGAGGAGTTGGCTCACGCAATTATGGAGGCCGAGAAGTCCCACGGTCTGCTGTCATGGTGTAAGCCCCTGTCCAAGGGCAGGAGAAGACCGATGTCCCAGCTCAAGCAGGCAGGCAGGAAGGGAACAAATTCTCCTTCCCTCCACTTTTTGTTCTTTCAGGCCTTCAACTGATTGTATGAGGCCCACCCACACTGGGAAGGGCAATCTGCTTTACTTAGTCTACTAATTCAAATGCTAATCTCTTCTGGAAACACCCTCACAGACACATGCAGAAATAATCTTATTCTGGGTACCCCATGGCCCAGTCAAGCTGACACATAAAATTAGCTACCAGCATATCTTAGTTATCCGCACCTCAGGCCTCATGCCTGGTCAAGTGTCCTGGTGGACTGGCTGGCCTGCTGAGACAGGCTGCTGGAACTTCAGGCATGTTAGCAACCAAAAGGACCCTCATCCATCAATTTACACGCCAGTCACAGCACCACACGTTCCAGGCTCACATGACCCTAAGAGGACAGTGATGAAAGAGTAAGCCACACAACTCGCTAGTGGGGAGTGCAGTGTGAACCCTGGTCTAGCCGGCTTCAAAGCCAAGGCCGCCAACCACTGGTCCACTGACTCCCAAGGGGCACAGAGCCTGGGACAGTCTGCCGCTTCCCCCATCACCTGACGACGCCACGCCAGGCACTGCAGAGCCCTGCACGTGACAGAGGGGACACACACCCAGGGGACTCTAACGAGACTTCTAGAATCCTGTAGCTAGAGGCTTGTATATATTTATACATTTATTTATCTGAATGAATTTGTGGCAACTTACAATATAACACAAACATAAGAAAACTGAAAACCATCACAGCTAGACAATGGTTATGGGTGTTTATGCAACCGTATCACATACATACCTGTTTGTTGGCACGTGTAGGGACACGAGTGTGTGTCATCCACACCCGCACACAGGTCTGCCCAGTCTTCTGCCAGAAGGTCTGCAGGCACAGACTTCTGAATAGCTGGGAAGATGACCATCAGCGCCCGACCCACTTGGCATTTGGAAAATGTATTTGATGGGAAGGTCTAGGAAAAGAAAATGGCAGCGTAAGGCTTCAATGATTTCTTAAGGACATGTTGTTAAATGATTTAATTCCTTCCTGAGACACTGCCCATTGAATTGATGACCTCTGCTTTTCCTTTCTCCAGTTCAATGAGCAATGGCTTTCCTGACAGGCCAGTAAATTTCTCCCATTGCTTCTGCTAAGAAAATTTCTTTAAAAGATGATGAGAGGAAAGTGCTTTATTGCAAAGCTCTCTGTACCCCTCCTCCTTTCCTCACAGGGCATAAAGCTGCCGTGGAAGGAAGGACAAGCCGGTGGTAGTGCTCCCAGGATGAGCCGAGCCCCGTTAAATTAAAACAAATGAAGGCGACTTCCAGATGGTGACTCACACACAAAGGAGGCCGGAGACTAGGGGACGGCTGGCTGCCTTCCCGAGCGCTGCCCAGGCAACAAGATGAGGCAGGAAGGGAGCACCCCCCAGTCTCCCACCCCAGCCAGAGCACCGGAAACTGCACACTCACATCTGAAGGGGGAGGATCCCAGAGGGACCAGAGTGAACCCCACTGGCCTGCCAGAGCCTAGGGTGCAACCATCCAACAACACAGTCTGACGACCACCTACTGGGGGCCTTTCTGCAGGCCGGGGCAGAGCCAGCCGGCACCACTCGGAAGCGCTGTGCAGAGGCCTGGAGAGCAAGGGAAGGCTCCTGGAGGAGGGGACAGCGCATGACCAGCAGGACAAACAGGAGACTAAGCATCCTAAGGGGAAGGCACGGGGCGGGGCAGGAGGCTGAGGAAACGCTGGATGTGGGGGTCTGCAGCACGAGAAGAGCAAGGAGGGGTCTTGCTCAGCACCTGTGACACTGCCCCTCCCCGTCCCCGCCTCTGCAGCACAAAACTGTCAGCTGGGGACGCGCTGCAGGACTCCCACCCCACCCCCAGGGCAGCTCTCCGCCTCTGAGGCCACGCCCTCCTGGCGTGAGCGCTCGGGAAGGACCTCCCCTCTCAGGTGTGGGCGGGTCTTGGAGAGGCCCAGGGCCCAGGTAAGGAGTCGATCTGGCTCTGGCGATGGGTCTGGCAGTAGCCGCCTTCCAGGGCTGAGCTGGGAGCTCACCCACCCCGGGCCTTCGGATGGACGGTTGACGCCGTGCCCCAGCACCTGTCTGTGTGTGCCCTTGCCCCAGCTCCCCGGCCTCTGGGGCCTGAGTGGGAATAAAGCACAGTGTCCAGGTTCAGGCTCAAACGCACAAGACGTGCCCCCCAAAGACCACTCCAGCCAGGCCGGGCAGCAGCGGGGGTTGGGGTGGGAGGCACGCTGCGGTCAGGAGAGGCAGCCAGGGACTGCAAGGGACAGTCCCCCTTTCGCCGCAAAGTCAGGGCTGTGACTTACCAGAAAACGATCTGAACTTCTGAGAAAGAAACTAAAATGAAAAGGGAAACAGGTAGAAAGATATTTGTATCAAATATGACAGACCTATAGCTAGCACTACAATATATAAAAAATCCCTTCAAAATTTAATGAATTCATCGAGTCCTCGATCGGGGGAGGTGGGGGCGTGGGGGGCAGGACAACCACATAAAGAAGAGCAAACACGGCAGTCAAAGAAGTTGAGACTGAGTGATAAGGTGCAGCTTTATACCAAATTAATGACTTACCGCCAAACCCAACAGCGACAAGTTTGCGGTGCAGAAGCAGGTAATGTGGGGCCGGTGGCCTGGGAACCGGCCCCATCCTTCAGGCTGGCCCCACAGGCTGCTGCATCCAACGCTCCTACTCTGGGGCAGTGATTCCACATGTGGGCGATCACGCCGAGGAAACAACATAAGAGAGGGGCGACACTGCCTGCGCTGACAGGCTCGCGGTAGCACTGTCTGCATCAGCGAGAAACTGAGGACAATCTAAATGAGCCCCAGCAAGAGGTGGGAAGGCCACCACAACACAGGAGGTCATGCAGAGCCTGAGTCCCCTTTTTGTGGCACAAGGTTAGTGAGCAAAGCACAACACAGACATGGCCAACATCGCCTCAGGTACAGGCCAAGACAGCCAAGAAATAGGAAAACCGTGACAGCTGAATGGGGCACAGGGCTTGACCCGTTTACCCTCCTGTGCACGTGAGGTTGGTTCATGTTGATTTGCAACACTTCTGTTTATTTCAAGTGTCTGTGTCACACAACACACCGTGATGTCACCATAGGTGTGTGCTCCTTGACACCTGCTCCCTGGTTGCCACCCCTGAGGCCCTCAGTCGCCTCTCCTCTTTCCCAGCCTACACGCCTAACCCATCCTCAGCAGAGAGCCCTTCAAGGACACAGTTACCTCCCATCTTTGCTTACTTACTATTTATGCCTGACCTCCTTCCAGAAAGGATATCCCACATTCAGTAATAATGGGCAAAGTATAAAAATTAAACACAAGCTCATGTGATGAAAAGAGAGACCAGGGGCTGTACCAAAAGACCAGCCCAAGGCAAGTAGGTCTGGAACCGAGCGTAAAACTTGTCACTGAGCTTCCTGGAAGCCAAAGTAAAAAGGGAAACAGTATTTATTATAACCCTTATTATCCAGTACAAGAAGCCATAATTATTTGTTGGGAAAGACCAGTGTGTTCCTAACCCTACTCTGGGAGACCTGTTAACGTGCGTTTGCTCATATAAAGGTGATGAAGACACCTCAGGGCCTCCAGTGGTTTCCTGGGTAATACAACATTCTCCATGTGACCTGAACTCACCTCAGCCTCATCAAAATGCCACGTTAAGTTCTGGCTCTCTGACACAGTCTGTAACGTAATCAGGACAGGTCACTTTCTGAACTAATCCAAAACGGAATACCGTCAGAAATGGGAGGCCGTCTTGGCCGCCACCTCTGGTTCCCCGACACAGTCTTGTTTTTCATTCCATGATAGACATCAACACAAGGGAGGAATGAAATGACAGAGCAGCAAGTGGTGCTGGGCTCCTGAGCCTTGAGGATCCTGGTCCCTTCTAGGGCATAGAAGACTTTGCTGCCATGGGGCTCAAAGGTACCTGGAGGACTCAGGCAGGCAGCAGAATGGAGGGTGCCTGCAGCCCTCAAAGCCCTCCCCGTGGGCCCTCCCCATTTACGAGCCCTCCCCGTGAGCCCTCCCCGTGACCTCTCCCCTTGCCCTCCTCGTGCAGCGGATGGCAGGATGTAAGGACACGGTTCTCCCAAGGGAGCTGATCCTGCCCTCCACTGACACCCGCTTCCTCTCCCAGCACTGCCCTGTGGAGGGAGGGGCAGGGGCCCGGAGAGACCTGGCTCCTACCCAGCCCCATTTCTGTGTCAAGTGTGTCATCTGGGACGGGTCACCCACGGTGGGTCACTGAGCCTCCTGAAGCCCCATTTTCTCCTGTGTCATCTGGGGGTGAGGGAGTGTAACCTGCAAGAGTGGTTTAGGGATTGATGATCTGTAAAGCTCCTGGCACACAGTTGGCTCTCAACACCTGGGAACACAAATTTCCTGGGTGGCGTCTTCAGCCACAGAAAGTGCAGCCCTCACACCTCCAGCTGCAGGCCTGGCTCTCAGCGCATTTACAGGAAAGGGAGAGGAGGAAGTCACCGGTGGGACATGAAGCAGCAGGCAGGTCAGCAGAGGAAACTGAGGACACCGCAGCCGTGTTATCATCGCCATCCTTGCGTTATCTCCCCCTGTCCAAGGCCCTGACAGTTCTCTGTCCAACTGGCAGCTACTCTGACTAGTCGGACAGTGGGGGTGTGGGGTGGGTTTGTGGGGAATCCTGCTGAAGCCAGTGAGATCTGTCTGAAGACCCTCAGCCTCTGGGGCAGATCCAGGCCTGGAGCCCAGGCTTCAAGAAGCCCCTTGGAGACAGCTGACACCACTCGTCATCTCCTTCCTGACGGCTCCACTCATGGAAGCCACAGAGTGCTGGCCAGAGGGCACAGGGAGGGAGGAGGCCAGCCCTCCCCGCCCCCCAGCTGAAGCCAGCTCAGAGGGAACTCCACTCAGCCCCACGTGGAGGGCCACATGGGACAGGGGAGCACACCAGGGCAGACCCTCGGAGACATGCCCGGCCACTCGGATGCACTTGGAGAAGAGGTTCTCTGGGAGCCACCCAGGAAACCTGCCCTCCCCACAGGGACCGGCTCTCCTGCAGCGTCCTCACCTGCACCTAGTCCTGCCTCGCTTAGAAAACCCAGACCCTCGACTTGGCCCCAGACCCTGACTGCAGCCCACCCTGCACGGCCCCCAAGGCCCCCACTCACCCGGCCATCACTCCTGCCCGTCCCTCTGCCTGGAAGGCCCTGTCCCCACGTTTCGACCTGCACGACACTGAGTTGCCCCTGAAGTCAGTCCTGGGTGCAGCCGCGGTGGGAAGGTGGGGGCTCAGGAAAACCAAGGAGTAATGTGCACCCTTCATCTGTCCCGTCTCCCCCCCAATCCCAGCGTCTGCTGAGGGCACACTCTGGGCCGTCCTGGGGAGAGAGCCCACGGGAATGAACACAACGCTTTGTTCTGATTACAGCTTTTTCCCACAACAGAGAGAATTTCTGGACTCTCCCCAAATTTCCTCTCCTCTTAAAATTTTCGATTAAGAGCCTAACCTTGATGGAAAATGGCTGTTTTCCGGAAGGTTCTCCAAGGTGCTGACTCCTCATTGCTGAGTGCTTTTCCTAAACAGATGAAGACTCTTGATAATTCTGAATTAAAAATCAGAGCCCAGGACTTCACTCAAAGAAGGGAGGAGGGGACAAGACACCCTGGTGAGGCCGGCCCCGAGCTGGCCCCTCCCTGGGGGCTGTGGGCTGTGCAGGGGCTCGGAGGACCTTCCAGCCTGGAGAGAGGCTGTCGGCCGAGGAGCAGCAGGGACGTCCCGGGAGCCAGGCTGGGCTGCCAGCACAGCAGCTGAAGTCTTGAGGAAACTTCCTGATTGCATTAACGAGGTGGCACCACCAGGACATAATCAGATCTCCCTGGAGGACGTGGCTTCCAGAAGGGCTGCTGCTCACACGTGGCAGAATTAGGGCAGCCGGGGCCAGACCCAGTGGAAGGAGGGAAGCCCGTGCTGGGACCTAGGGCAGGAGGTCCGGGGCCGCCCCGCAGGGGCTTGTGGGTGCAGGGCCAGCGAGCAGTGCCATGGCCCAGCCCTAGGAAGCAGCATTTCCCAGCGATCACGTGTGCAGGCACCTGGCGTGGGAGGCCCAGTTGCAGGCCGAGCAGCCCCCCATCACAGGCCTTCCTGGTTTGACAGGTCAAGAGGGGTGCCTAGAAAAGCTGCGTGCTGCAGGCAGGAGCAGACCTGAGCCGAGCCTCTCACACCAGGGCTGGGCACCCCGCTCAGGGCCATAAGCCTGGACTCAGAGGACGGAGAGAGCGAGCTCTCGTTCCAGTTCCCCCGTCTACGCCTAGCTCTGGCCCGTCTACGCCTCAGTGGGGCAGGACTAATCACAACAGCTTGTCAAAATTGCTGTGAGGACCACCGAAAACCTCAGCACAGGGGCTATATGATGCGGGGTGTAGGTGTAAGCGTCAGAGCTCCACAGGCCTGGCCAACCTACGCGCTGCCTCCTGCTGGCTGAGACCTTGGGCATCTGCTTATCCTCACTGGGGCTCAGTTTCCTCATCCATGAAATGGGGTAATCCTAGGGTGGTTCTGAGGTTTGAAATATCAGAATGTACGTAAACCACAAAACAGAGCCTGGCCCAGAGAAAGCACCCAGTAGACATCAGTGGCTGATGTGAAATTTACTGTCACTAGAAAGAGACGACAGGACCACTCCTGCCAGAGGTAGCAGCTGAGGCAGGTTGTGGTGGCAGTAATCTCAAAGTCTGCTCCTTCACTTTGCAGTTCCAAGACCCTTGGGGACACAACTCCTATTAACCCAACCTCAGAAGACTAAGGGTTATACCCCAGGCCAACGTCCTGCAATTATGCCTCCTGGTTTCCTCTCTAAGAATACTTTTTATAGAAGTTCCCAGGGCAGCCAGCTCTATATTCCTAACTCCTGACCATGAAGAGAAAGTGTATTTGAGAGTTTCTCAACATAGGTTTGATGAAGAAATGTACAAATGCAGGGATGAAGGACACAGCCAGAGACCACGACACAGAGCAGCTCAGGCGACCTGCTGACATGCACAGGGCAGCCTGCTCTGGGCCTCCATCCCCAGCAGGACCCCTAAACCCCTGCCTGTCCAGCACAGCCTCCGTCACCTGGGCCAGCCTCATCCTGCCCTCCTCTGCCTCCGACCCCCTTCACCTCTCTTCTCTTCCCTCGGCCCTGGGACTTTGCTGATGCTGACTGCTCTCACAGCCCCCAAACCTCACACCTGCCCGAATGCATGTCCATGTCACCCATTTGAGTTCTGGGAGAGGGCGTTTGTCCTGCTCGCCTGTATAGAGTGGGAAGGGCTCGGCTCTGGAACCTGGGTGTGGACCCGGCTCTGCCACATGGCCTCTCTGTGCCTTTGTCTCCTCGTCTGCCCAGTGAGGCTCACCGAGTCCTGGACTCACAGCGGAGCCCAGGCTCAGCACACTGAACGTGCTCAGTAGCTGCACCTGACACAGGAAGGCCTGGCGTAGACTAAATGCCCAATGAATGCTTGGTGACTGAGGAGAGCATCGCTTCTTCCAAGAGGAAGAGAAAGAAAGAGGACTAGAGACAGCCGAGATGGTTTTGAGTGTGGCCTTGAAGGATGGGCAAGGATGGACAAGCAGGCAGGGGAGGGTGAAATTCAAGGTGCAGAAACAAGAGGGCGTGGGAGTGCGTGTGTGCATGTGTGTACATGCACATGTGTGCACGTGTGCCGGGAGGAGGCCCTGAGTGCACTGTGAGGCTCATAGAACAAGATCCCTCTAGAACCTCACCCTGCGCCTGAAGTCAGGGGGACAAGGTGACTGTTCAACAAGCATTTGTGGCTCCTTCATGTGGGCCAGGCCCTGTGGAGACCCTGGCGGCAGTCCGCCTTCCCAGAGCTGGGAGAGCCAGTCATCTCCATCCCTCAGGGAAGCCCTGGGGCTGAGGGGCCGATGGAGCTCCCTGAGCCCCCTGGATGGACCCAAGGAAGCTTCTGGCAGCGTCTCTGTTAAGATCAGAAGGGAAGCTGGCACAGGGAGAATGGATGGGCTGGGGGCAAGCCAGAGGGGAGGAGGATGGAAACAGTGACACCCTTGGTCTCGTCACTCCACCTCTGCAAACTCCAGTGCCTCTTCAGTAAATGGGGTGACAATCGTGCCTCTGCTTCTAGTACGAGGGCGGAGACGAAGTTCCTGGTAAAGCACCTGAAATTGGGCTTGTGCATGGAAAGTTTCTCCATCCACACCAGAGTGATGGAGAGGATGGTGGAGAAGGTGGACGTGGAGATGGCAAAGCAGCACAGAGCCAGGTCCACCAGGGAAAGCCCACGCCCACCGGCCGCAGGGAGGCCCGGGGCAGATCCCTTAGGACAGGAGAGCAGAACGCTGACGACAGCCAGCAAGTCCAGCCGTGGGGAGATTTCAGCAGCGGTAATATCAGGACTAAGTGGCATCACAAAAGGAAACAATCCAAGTATTAAAATCAAGTGGGTAAGACAAGATTACTTAGAAGCGTACCTTTCCATGACTGCAGCGATGGGGAAATAAGCAGGCCTGGAAAGAGCTGTGGAAGGGGCTAAGCAAGTTCAAGCAGGTCCTTAGGCCACGGTCTTGGGGCTCTGGACTTTTCTCTCTTCCCCAAACCTGTAGCAGCAGGTGATGCTTGCGCCCAGGATGGTCTTGGGGTTTCAAACACTGTGTCTCCCTGAGTGTTCCTCTCTCCTGACCCAGGGAGCCTGGACGTGCAAGGCGTCCACGCCGCTGAGGAATCCCTGGGGGCAGCAGCAGGAGAGCCCCACCCCACCCGTGTTCTGTGTGGTCCTCAGAGGCCCCCCCTCTCCACTCCCTCACCCCTGCTTCCTGGGATCACCATCAAGTTAACCACCAGCTTTTCTTTTTTTATATTTCTTCTCTTTTTCACATTTAAAATTTTAATCCATTTATTCTAAAGCATAGTGTAAGAAGTGACTTTATGTTTTTTCAATGGATTAAGCACAGTCATGCACCAAGGAACAACATTTCAGTCCATGACAGACTGCATGTATGACGGTGTTCCCATAGGATTGGTGCCATATAGCCTAGGTGTGTAGTAAGCTAGACCATCCAGGTTTGTGTAAGTGCTGCAGGGGAGGAAGAAATTTTCCTCTACCCTCTAGGTTCTTCTGGCTGGCCTAAGAGTTAAATTGACATGAGACAGATTAACAGGAGAAAAACAAACAAAAGTTTAATAACATGTATACAGGGGAGAAATCCAAGAAAACTGAGTAACAAAATGGTCGAAGGCCTCACCTTAAATACCATCCTCAGCCAAAGACAAAAGAAAATGTTGGGGGTGGAGAGAGTCAGGGACGTTTTCAAAGGGAGGGAAGGCAACTCACAAGCAGGTGAAAAGGAACAAATATTTGGAAAACAAGTGTTTGGCTGCACAGAAACAGAACCCAGAGGGGAGCCCATAGAACAGGCTTCTCCAGGTTCCTCCTTGTCTGCCAGCTGGTTCGTGTTGTGCTAAGGTGAGAGCTCGCTTCCTGAGACAGGTTTTTTAATCCGAATTCTTTTAGGCAGTTAAGGGGGAGGTAGCAAGAAAAACTGAGTCTTGTTTCTTAAAAATAATCAGCCTAAAATAATCCTCATTTTGGCGTGGCAAATTTTGTTCCCCTTTGGCACACTCTGTTATGTTTGCACCATGAGGAAATCATCTAACAACGCGTTTCTCAGAACACGTCCCCGTCATTAAGCAACGCAGGACTGTAGTTGTCTGAACCACACTTGTTAAATAACTCATCTCTCCCTCGTTTCCCTGGCGCCTTGAAGTGGCACCCCCATTGTTGTGTGTCCACTGTGTGGGCCCCCTTCTAGGGTTTCTGTTCTGATTATCCCATGAGCATAATCATGCGGAGCAGCCACCTTCCCAAGGGTCAGCCTTGGCCCAGGTGCCAAGATGCCCTCTCGGCAGCCTGTGCATTTCTTGATGTCTCGGACTTCCCCTGCCTTCTCCAACCACTCTCTCCATCTTCTCAGTCATGCTCCCTCCACCTCCCCTGAGGTGTAGCACTGTCCTGGTCCAGCCTCCAGCACTCCTATCTCCCTACCTTAAACAGGCTCCCCAGCTTCTTGCCCCAAAACATGACCCCCAGGAGGCATCCTCATCTCAGCTTCTCTCCTGGGCACCAAATGCCCAGCATTAGCTGCCTTCCCAGCATCTCCCCTTAACTCCTCAACTCCACCCTGGGGGCCTTAATGCACACGTGCAAGCACACACACAGGCACATATATGCCAGCACACACACACATGTGTACACACACAGTTATGCTAAAAAATCTATTTTATGTAGAAGAATCTCAGGTTCGAAGATGTGTCGAAAGTCATGCAACTACTGAGTGGCAGAACTCAGGTCTCTAGTACTTTTAGTTCTACTCTGGGTATTTTTTAATAGCAGGTTTACAAAAACACAGGGTTCCAAATATTGGGGAAATAAAGTGAAAGAATCCACGTTATGTGGTCAGCCCAGTGCCAGGGAACATAAGAGCTAAATATGCACTAACTGTGGTGATTCATAATTATTTCTGTTCTTATTGTCAGCCTCTGGCATGGATGAGAGACGCAGACTGCCCGCTCCCTCAGGATGAGGCTGAAGAGGAGCCGAGTTCACCTGCGGCCCCTCGGCATTTGCTTGTCTTTGGCGCCCCCTCCTGGCCTCCGTGTGTAACTCCCTGTGACGGGGCCGGGAGGAGCCCAGCGCGCGGGCGCTCTCGCCCCAGGACATTCGACCCCATGGCCGCTCTGAGACAGGCGCACAGTCCTCCTCCTCTAACCCCCAGGATCGTGAGAAGAAGAAAGTCCCCCGCACTGCTGGGAGCTGGGGCTGTCTCCTGTCTGAACACACAAATGCGCACACTCTCACACTCCTATGCGCACACTCAGGTGCGTTCACGCATGTGCCCACACACTCCCTCGCACACTCTCTCTCACCTGGGTGGGCCCATTAGGCTTACACCCGACTTGACACCACTTACCATCATAAAGACACACAGTATTAGAACGATGATGACCTGTTATGTTTATTGTATAGTTGGGGAAACTGAGGCCCCAAAGGAAGATACACTATGTCCAACTCACAGCATTGGCTGAGCGGGCACCCGGGCCAGGTGTTAGGGCAGCAAGGAACGTGACATTCGTCATCAGTTCCCAGCCCAGAAGCAGCACCACGGAACCAGGCTGGCTACAGTAGCGAGGGCCCAGTGAAGGTGCCCGTGCGACCTCGGTGAGTCACAGCTGAGGACCTCGTCCAGGACCTTAGCATCCAGTGAGGGAAGCAGGTGTCTCAACTACAGACACCTGTAATAAAGTGTTAGGCGAGATGGGACTGACGGCTGTGCGGGGCCCGCGCGGAACCGGGAGGCCCGCGGTCAGGGACCAAGGGAGGCGACTCCAGAGCTGAGCGTGAAAAACAAGACGTTCTTGGAGGTCATGGAACAAGAAGGGCACGATGGGCAGGGAGGGGTTGCGTAGGCTCCGGTGGGAGGAGAAGCATGGGAAGAAGGCTAGCGATTAACGAGGTGGTAAACCCAGGCCCCTTCTATGCAATCCCCACGGAAGCCCCAGGGAAGGCGACCGCAGCCTCACAACTCCGCACGGGGGCCTCCTAACAGCTCTGCCAGCATCAGCCCCCGGAGCCATGCCTTCAGATACTAGGATTCCCGTTGCACAGAGGAGGCCTGAGGCTCAAGTAGGGTTAGTAATCTGCTTAAGGCCGTAGCACTTAGTGGATCGAGGCAGGATTTGAAACCCGCACACTGGCTCCAAAATCCATGCCCTTTGTAAAAAAAAATTGTGGTAAAATATACATAACATAAAACTTACCATTTTAAGCATTTTTAAGTGTACGGTTCAGTGGTATAAGTACATTCACATTGTTGTGCAACCATCACCACCGTCCATCTCCAGAACTTTTTCATCTTCCCATCCTGAAATGTGCAACCCATTGGACCACTCCCCTTCTCCCTTCCCAAGCCGCTGGCAACCACTGTTGGACTTTGTCTCTATGAATTTGCCTATTCTAAGTACCTCATAGAAGTGGAATCGTATAGTATTTGTCCTTTTGTCTCTGGCTTATTTTACTAAGCATAATATCTTCAAGGCTCGTCCATGTTGGAGTATGTGCCAGATTTTCCTTCCTTTTTTAAGGCTGAGTAATATTCCATTGTATGGGTACACCACATTTTGTTCATACGTTGATCCACTGGTGGCTACTTAGGTTGCTTCCACCTTTTGGCTGCGTGAATAATGCTGCTATGAACACAAGTATGCAAATATCTGTTCAAGCGTCTGCTTTCAAAAAATCCTCTCTCGGCACCATGCAGAAGTGGCTCTCATAAACCTCAGGGAAGGTCGAGCAGCGTGGGAGAGCAGAGTGAGAGCTGAAGGAGCTGGGCAAATGTAGTGCAAGAGAGACAGGTTGCAGGCTGAGGGGCCGCCCTGAGAGCTGCCACAGGAGGAAAGCCTGCTGGGGAACAGGTGTGCGGTCTCCCAGACACCCTCCATGTCAGGGCAGCAGCACCCCCAGGGGCTTGGCGCTCTCTCAGGAGCCTTGGTTCCTCTTCACTCCTGCTGGCCCATCTCCACATAGTGGGGCAGCCAGGAGCCCAGGCCAGGTGAGAGGCAGCTAACCTACAAGAAGCAGAGAAGTGGGCAGTCCCTCAGCTGCAAGGACAAACAGAATTGGGACACCACCCCACCCTCACCCCCCTTAACCCAGGGGAAATGCACCCACCCTGCAACTAACCACCAACTGTGCTCACTACGCTCTGAGACAGCGGATCACTTACCTGGCAAGGAACAGCTAGAGCAGATGAAAATGTCCCCGTCCTGGGCAGACAGAGCTGGCCTCTCTCCACTGCCCCGCCTCCCGACCCCCTTCAGCCTAAGCATGTGTTCAAAGATTGACTAGCTCCAAAGATCTGAGCAAACTAAACAAAACAGGAGAACAGATTGCAGTATCTCGCTCATTTTTACAGAAAGATTTGAACCCACATCCGGCAGAGGGTCAATGCTCCTGTCCGGCTCGTGTAGAGCATTTGGGAATACTAACACTGCCAGATGAGCAAGGAACCTCCACACCTTTCACAAACCACATTCTCTCACCAGGTTACGATAAAAGTAGAAAGAATAAGAAGACAATGTTAAAAATGCATTTTCGAAACAAAATTAAGTTTCATAATGAAATGATGAAATGTTTGGAACTCAATGACAATAAGATGTCCACATAAAAATTATAGAATTTAAAATTGGTATTTAGAGGGAAATTTATGTCCTTAAAATGAATTTATAATAAATAGGATTAAAAAGGCAGAAGGAGAAATCTGATGGGAACTTGGGTTAAAGAGAAAATAAAAACTAAAATGAAAAATTATTGGAAACAGATAACAATAAGAGCATGACCTATCAAAACCCATGGGATGTGTCCAGAGAGGTATTCAGGGGCAACTGGATAGCCTTAAGTATACATGCGTGTACTTAAATATAAGAAAGCTGTAACTAAGCAAATAACACAAGAAGCTTTTTTTAAAGAAAGAAGAAATAAACTGATTTAATTTAAAAACAACCATAATAAAAGTAGATGATAAATAAAACCTCAAACCTGTTCTTTGAAAGGACGATTAAAATAAGCAAACTTCTGGGAAGTCAAGAAAAACAAAAAAGGGAAAAGGTACAAATGTGAAAATAGAAGGTTCCCAAAAGAGGCATGACTAGGGATCTGAAGGAAATGTTAAACCACAAGAAGATGTAGGCACAGCTTCATCCTGGCCGATTTTGTTTTATCATGATAAAATGGAAGATTTTCTGATACATAAATCACCAAAATTGGCTTAACAGGAGGCAGAAAACAAGCAAGGAAAAAACTAAAGAGGTAGTGAAGGTATGGGAGGGGCCCCAGCAGCCCCAGGGCTGGAGCCAGCAGTATGGACGTGACCAAAGCGTAGAAGAAAATGGGAGGCTCCCCAGCTCTTTCTACGAGACTAACAAACCAAACAAGGGTCTCACACACACATTCACATGCATGTCTGCACAGATGAGCACACACAGACACCCCTCCCACACACACACACACTCACATGCACACACTGCTGTGATATGGAAAGATCCCCCAAGACACTTATTATAGTTAAAAATAGAAAGTTTCCAAAAAAAACAGTCCTGTTTATTCTTGGGGTTTTTTTTGTTTGGTTGGTTGGTTTTGGTTTTTTTGTTTTTTGCTGAGGAAGATTGGCCCTGAGCTAACATCTGTGCCAGTCTTCCTCTGTTTTGTATGTAGGATGCCACTACAGCATGGCTTGATGAGTGGTGTGTAGGTCCTCACCTGGGATCCGAACTCGGGAACCCCAGGCCACCAAAGCAGAAGGTGTGAACTTAAGCACTATGCCACCAGGCTGGCCCCTGTCTTTGTTTTCTAAAGACTCCACCATGCGATTTGTGTTTGTTTTTCAAAGACTCTGAAGTATATGGATGTAAGTGTCCAGAAAGAGATCTGGAAGACACACTCAGACAGAGGAGCAGGGTTAGCTGTGGAGAGGAGAGTCAGACAAGAGGGTGGGGAGGGGGTTAGAGAGGAAATTCGTTCTTTTTAAACTATTCCTATACTTGGAATGTTTACAAACTGAATATATTCATATATTCCTTCAAAATAGCTAAAGTAACTGTAAATCAATCAATTTATAAAAGTAAATAAAACCAATAATTAACTTAATTCAATTAATATGAAAAGTAATTAAAACTTCAATAATTATGAATTAAATACTTTTAAGCTCAAGAATAGAAATTAAAAATTTAGAAAACCATGTGGAAAGATCTTTTATACCAGGAGGATATTTCAAATAGAAGGTCATCTCTGTAACCAAAGAGGCAGGAACGACTCATCCAAACACGACACACAACCTGAAAGCCATGAAGGAAAATGCCAGATTTGACCGTACGGACATTTAAAACTGCTACACAAAGAAGGGCATCATGGACTAGTCAAAAGATAAGCGTCGTATTAGGGAAAAAATATTTATAAGATTCATAAACAGCCACAGGATTTATACCCAGAATATGTAAAGACCTTTTACAAAATCAATATGGCAAACAACCCAACAGGAAAATGAGCAAAAGATGCGCATAAATCACAGAAGATACGAGAATGGCCAATAAACGCTTGAAAAGATGCTAAAGCTCTCTAGTTAACTAATAAAAATGCAAATTTAAACAATAATGAAATATTTCTTGTGCCTACCACGCTGACAAAAACTAAAAGCACTGAGCGCATTCACCACTGGCAGGAATGGGGAAAATTTTCAGTTATTTTTTAGATATTTCCTCTTATCTATTGATCTTTTCCTCTCCTCCTGGCTCTCAAGTTAGATACCTGTGAACGCTTCTTCCTCCCACTCCGTCCCTCCTTAACTCTCTATCTCATCGGCCCCTCCCTCACTCTTCTGGAAGACCCCCAACCTGATCCGGCTCATTCTTTTGTTCTGTTCTTTAATTTTCCCGTCAAGTTCATAATTTTGGCACTTGCATTGTTCATACCCAATATCCCCAGCTGGTTCTTCCTCATAAGGGCTCGTCTAGCCTCCCATTTCCAATATCCTCCTGAGGATATTTATCACGCACACGGAAATGCTTTTCCTTTCTGGTCTGTTCATCTGCTCCCCCTGGTGTTCAGTTTTCCCTCTCGCAGTTTACTCTTCTCACATGTCTCATTTTTGGGCCACTCACTGTCCATGGGGAAGGTCAGCCACCTTAGCTGGTCAAGGACACTGGGAGGAGGGGCAGGGAGCCTTAGCCCCAGTCAACACCTCCCAGGTAAGGTTAGGGAAGGTGGGCGAGGGTGAAAGAACCTGGCTCAGCCTCGCCTCTTTGCTTGTCCCCACTGGGCTAATCTGGCCCTCAGGGAACTCCCCTGTCCTTCTAGTCTGGGTGCTGTCTTTGTCCAGGGGCTGCAAACCTGCTTTGTAATTGACTGTCCCTTGGGATGGGGAGGTGCCATGGGGCAGCCAGTCAACCTGCCCAGGTGTGGCACTCACTCCAGGTAGGTTCCGGGCTGCTCTGGCACTGCCTGGACACCTGTGGCTGGTACAGGATCCCTGGGCAGGCAGTAACCCCAGATCAGTGCAGGTAGGAGAGGAGCCACTCCAGCCTGGTCCTGGATGGACTCAGTAGCTGCTTCCACTTCATAATATGCCTCACCTCCCATCGCAGACCCCACTGGGCTCTGCCTCCCCAGGGATTTCTCATGGGTTTTCATCTTAGGTTCTGGGCTCCATCAATTAATTATACCTTTTGTGGCACCTCCAAGGTCTGGGTTCATAGGATACAGCCAGCAGCCCATATTAATTAATCATCTTATTAGGAACCAAAAGCAAAATTTAAAACAAAAATCATAACATCAGATGTTTTCATGGGTGAAGAAAATGGAGGCATGCTGACATTGCTGGTGGGAGTATGAATTGTTACAACCTTCTGGGGGTTGGGTGTTGTGGCAACATGTTCCAAATGCTTGAAAAATTGATGACAAGATGGTGTAGACTCACCTGTCACTGCTCCCTCCCTCTAAATATGACTAAATGCACTGGAAATAAGCTAACAGATAACCATGAGGACTCTATAAGGTGGAAAGAGGACGAGACTGGCTGGGAAGCAGAGGACTTGAAGGACTTGAGCTGAGTTTCTGGGTTTTCTTTTTATCTCCCATTGTCTTAGTCTGTTTGGGCTGCTGTAGCAAAAATGCCAAAAACCCCGTGACTTAAAAAACAGACATTCCTTTCTTATAGTTCTGGATGCTGGGAAGTCCACGATCAAGGCACTGGCAGGAGGGGAGGAGGTGGAGAGGAGAAGGGAGAAGGGACTAGGCAAAGAGTTCTTAAAATTGACACCAAAGGTACAATCCATAAAAGAAAAAATTGATAAATTGGATGGAATCAAAATTAAAATTTTTAAGACAAATTACAGACTGGGATAAAATATTTGCAAATCACGTATCTAACAAAGAACTTGTATCTAGAATGTATAAAGCACTCTCAAAACTCAACAATAAATAAACAGAATTGAAAATGTACAAAAGACATGAACAGATATTTGACCAAAGAGGATATACAGATGGCAAGCAGATGAAAGGATGGTCAACATCATTAGCCATTGGGGAAGTGCAAATTAAAACCACAACAAATTATGACTACATATCTATTAGAACGGCTTTAAAAAAAAAAAAAAGAAAGAAAAGCGATTAACACCAAATACTGGTGAGGATGCAGAGAACCAGAGTGTTCATACATTGCTGGTGAGAATGTAAACTGGCACAGCAAGTCTGGAAAATAGTTTGGCAGTTCCTTTTAAAGCTGAAAATGAACTTTCCACTTGACCTAGAAAATGCAATCTTGGGCATCTATACTGGATAAGTGAAAACTTATTTTCACACAGAATATCGTACATGAATGTTCATAGCAGCTTTATTTCAAAAACTGGAAACTATTCAAATGCCCTTCAATGGTGAATGGTTAAACAAACCATGGTACATCCATATTATAGAATACTATCCAGCATTAAAAAGAAACAAACTATTGATATGTGCAACAACTTGGATGAACTCAAGGAAATTATGCTGAGTGAAACAAGCCAATTTTGAAAGGAGAAATACTACATAACTCCATAAAGTTGTGAAGTAACATAATTACAGAGATGGAAAATAGACTAACAGTTGCTAGGGGTTAAGGATGGGATAAGGGGGTGTGGCTATAAAGTGGTAGCATGAGGAGGCCTTGTAGTGACAGTAGTCATGGATCATGATTGTGGTGGTAGGCAGACAAAGCCACACACATGATAATGTTGCACAGAGCGACACACACACAATTACTACATGAATAACTCTGAAATCTGAATAAACTCTGTGGATCGTAGCAAGGCGAATTTCCTGATCGGGATACTGTGTTACAGCTACGCTGTATGTTAGCACTGGGAGAAACTGGGGAAAGGGCAGAAGGAACTTCCCTGTACATTTTTTTGGCAACTTCTGGTGAATCTATAATTATTTCAAAATAAAAAGTATTTTAAAAAATGGCCTCAGGATCTCACTTGTAGGAATTTATTTTGAGGAAAAAAAGGAAGGGGATTTCAGTTCAGGGAAAAATGGTGTAAGTACATTTCACTCCATGTCTCAGACTGAAATACAACTATAAAAACTGGGTAGAATGCATGGGGAAGCTATTTGAGGACTTTTAAAATCAAATAACAGCAGGAGACTTGGGAAAGGAGACCATAGTTCAAGGTAACACTGAGCCAGTGATGAGTTTTATGATTTCCCTTCCCCAGCACCTCACAGCCTCTCCTCAAGGCAGCCTGAACTCTGAGGTGGACATTGGTGCAAACAGAGAGCTCAGGAAACCCTCGGGCTCAGGCTGAGGAGCAGGTGAGGGTCTCCTAATACCCAGAAAGATGGCGAGAGAGTCCCCCTTTTCGCTACTCTATTTTCTCGTGTCCTAGTCCTCTGCAGCCCACAAGTACCTCCTTTCTTGACAGGTAGAGCTGTGATCCAAGTAGGGTGGCGTTTCTGTTGTGTGTGTGTGTGTGTGGTTTTTTAAACCATTGTTTCATTACTCTCTGTCCTTTTACTGCTTGACCCTGGATGTGGGCATCGTCACTGCAAGGAAGCTGCAGAATGGAATAAACAATGCCCCAGTTTCTTGGATGGAGGACTAACGAAGAGAGCCCCAGGGAACTAGAAAGTACCAGGGAGATCATGGAGTGGGAGGAGTTCAGGACAGTGGCCCCCAAAAGTTCTTTATGAGCTCCTGGGCTCCCTCCTCAGTTGTGCATGCATAGATCCAACCCTAAACAGCATGCCATTGACTTTGAGAATGGACCTAAGAGATAGATCGATGTCTAGGTCCCACATAGGCTACTGGGTAGTGCACATGTGGAACTGACCCAGATAACACTGCAAGGGCTTTGTAAATGGAGCTGACATTGTGACCACAACCCACAGAAGGCTGGTTGGGACTCGCAGCTAAACAGTGCTTACAGGGACATGTACAGTATTCACTGCTTATACTAGAAAAGAAGACAGACCTCAAGTCATTTATATAAGCTTCAACCTTAAGACATTAGAAAAAGAAGAGCAGAATAAAATCAAGGCAAGCACAAGGAAAGAAATAATAAAGGACAGAAACCAATGAAATTGAAAACAGCAAAGGAATAGAGAAAAATCAATGAAACCCCAAAGCTCATTCTTTGAAGAAAATCAATAAAACTAATATACCTCTAGGAAGACTGACAAAGAACGAAAGTAGAGAAGACACAAATCACTAATATTAGGAATGAAACAGGTGATATCACTGTAGACCCCCAAGATAATAAAAGGATATAAGGGAATCCTACAAATAACTCTGGGCTCATAAATGTGACAACTTACACGAAATAAATCAATTCTATTTCATAATCTACCAAAATTCACTCAAGATGAAAGAGATAATCCAAATAGCCCTATAACTATTAAAGATATTGAATTCATTGTTAAAAAAACATTTTTAAGACATCTCAAGACCTAGATGATTTCACTGCCAAATTCTAACAAACATTTAAAGAAGAAATAACACCAATTCTACCCAATCAGTTCCAAAAACTAGAAGGGGAGGGAACATTTCCCAACTCACTTTATAAGGCCAGCATTACTCTGATACCATAATCAGATAAAAACACAAGAACTCTCCAGACCCATATCCCTTATAAACATAGATGCAAAAATCCTCAACAAAACATTAGTGCATCAAATCTAGCAAAATATTAAAAGAATAATATACCACAACCAAGTGAAGTTTATCCCAGGAATGCAATGTTGGTTCAATATTTGAAAAATACACCAATGTAATCCACCACATTAACAGTCTAAAGATGAAAAAAACCACACGATTATATAAATTGATGCAGAAAAAGCATTTGGCAAAATTCAACACCCATTCATGATAAAAATTCCTAGCTAACTAGGCACAGAAAGAAATTTTCTCAAACTGAGAAAGAGCATCTACAAAAAAATTGGGAACAAGGCAAGGATGCCCACATTCACCACTCCAACCATTCCACTTCCATATTATACTGAAGTCCTTGCCAGTGCAATACATCAAGAAAAAAGGGCATATAGTTGGAAAGGAAGGAATAAAAATTGAACCTATTTGCAGACAATACACCAAACATCAGGTCTACGTATAAAACCCCAAGGAGTCTTCCCCTGCCCCAAAAGACCCAGAACTAATAAATAGATCTAGTAAAGTTGTAGGATATAAGTTCAACACACAAAAATCAATCAGTTTTCTAAAAACTAGCAGCAAACAATTTGGCACCTAAATTTAAATAATTAGTATCATTTGCAATGGCTCCAAAATTATTAAAAACTTAGGCATAAACGTAAAGAAACATGCACAGGATCTGTATGATGAAAAGTATAAAATAGTGATGAAACAAATCAGGGAAGAACTAAGTAAATGGAGAGATATGCTATGTTCATAGATTGGAAGACTCGACAGAGTAAAGATGTCACATCTCTACAAATTCACCTACAGATTTAATGCAATCAAAATCACAGCAGGACTTTTTGCAAATGTAGGCAAGCTTATTAAAATTTATACCAAAAGGGAAAGGCCCTAGAATGGTTGCAACAATTTTGAAAAAGAAGAATAAATTTAGAAGACTCACACTACTCAACTTTGAGATACTATAAAGCTACAATAATCAAGGTTGTGTGGCAAAGGGATAGACAGAATAGAGAGCCCAGAAATAAACCCTCACAAATATGCCCAACTGATTTTTGACAAAAATGCAAATGTATTTTAACAGAGAAACGATAGTCTTTCAACAAATGGAATTAGAACAATTGGTTGTCTATAAGTTAAAAAAAAACAAACACCAACCGAAATCTCACACCTTGTAGAAAAGCTAACTCAAAATGAAAATCATAGAGCTATAAAACTTCTAGAAAAAGACATAGAAGAAAATCTTCATGACCTGGGGCTAGAAAAAGAGTTCTTAGTCATCAAATTCACAATCCATAAAAGAAAAAATTAATAAACTAGGTACATATTTAAAATTTTGCAAGACACTGTTAAGAGAATGAAAAGACAGCTATAGACTAGGAGAAAATATTTGCAAATCACATCTGACAAAGGACTTATTCCAAAATATAGAAAAAAACTCTCAAGGTCAACAATAAGAAAACAACTCAAATGAAAAGTAAGCAAAATGCTTAAACATAAACTTCACCAAAGAGGACATTGTATATGAAAGGCAAGTAAGCATATGAAAAGATGCTCAATATTATTGGTCATTAGGGAAATGCAAATTAAAGCCACAATGAGATACTACTACATACCCACCACAATGGCTAAAATAAAAAAGTACTGGCAATACCAAGGGTTGGTGAAGAGACAGAGTACTGGAACTCTCCTTCATTGCTGGTGGGAATGCAAAATGGTGCAGCCACTCTGGAAAACAGTTTGACTGTTCTGTTAAACCATGTGACCCAGCAGTCCTACTCCTAGGTGTTTACCCTGGAGCAATGAAAACTTATGCTCACACAAAAACCTCTACACAAATGTTTGCAGCAGCTATATTCATAACTGCCCCAAACTGGAAACAACCACAACGTTCTTCCATTGGTGAATGGATAGCCAACTGTCGTCTATCTGTGCAGTTGGATACTATTTGGTCATCAAAAGGAATGCACCATTGATACGCAGAACAATTGGGATTAATCTCAAAGCCATGCTTTTTAGTGAAAGTAGCCAATTACTAAAGATTACCTAACTGTATGTTTCCTCTTACACGATATTCTCAGAACAACAAAGCTGTAGTGATGAAAAACACATTCGTAGTTAGCAGGGAGTCAGGGCGGGAGAGGGTTGGGCTACACAGCGTGAGGGAGTGTTATACGAATCTATATATGTGTCAAAATTCATAGACCTATACACTTCTTTAAAGTGGGACCAGAGGTGAAACAAAAAATTTAAAAATCTATTCTGTACCAGTCACTTTGTATGTAGTATCATTAAATCTTCACAAACTGCAAGATCAGTTTATTATCCCCATCTTACAGCCAAGAAACTTGAAAGTTAGACATACTCAGGAACTTGCCCAGAGTCACATCACAGTGAGTGGCAGAGCCTGGAGTCCCCTACCCAGACCCTCTCTGCACCTCAGCACCGGCACAGTCAAGTCTGTGTGTAGTGGTCTAAGACATTGGGAAAGACAGGTTGCCCTCTTTGCTGATGTCGCTTACACGTCTGGCTTCTGTGCACAGCCTTGCTTAGCTGGACCTCCTCAGCTTTTAGCCAAGTGAACCCCAGCAAGATCACCTGGGCTTCTCGGGCACTGGTCTGCATAGCTGGGTTGGACTTGTGATCTTCTTTGCAGGACATGAAGATACTGAACTAACAGAAAGAATGTTGGACTAAGACCTACCTGTGTTCAACCTTGACCCCTCCCTAGATAATTCCATCCACCCCCAGGTAGGTGTTGATGCCTCTCAGGAGTGCATTTTAAGCTCAGATAAAACATCAACCTGAGCTTCAGACAGCGTTTCTAACTACCTCCTCAGATGTCTCCACATGGCTGTCCCATAGATACCATGCCCTAAATCTGAGCTCATCACTCTACCTGAATCCCAGCCAGCTCAGCCCCCAGTGCAAGCCAGACACCTGGGAGTCCTGGGGCCTTCTCTGACAACCCATTTCTCCTCACAACTCCCAGATCCAATGTACCTCCAACTTTACCTCCTAAAGCTCTAGCATCCACTTCCTCTCTGCACCACCTTCCAGCACTCCTGTGTCAGCCTCCTCCCAGGACTTATCCCTGGACTCCCTCCAAACTCTTCTCTACCCGGCAGTAAAGGGAATTTTTAAATCACGCAAATCTGACCATGTTGTCCCAGTTAAGTTCTCCAAGGTCTTCCCAGTATCTTGGGATAAAGATAGGATCTTAATGCAGCCTCATCCCTTGCCTCTCCATTTCCTTCTTTATCTTCCACTCCAGCTCCCTGCAACTCTCTGCCTGTCCTGGCTCCAACCACTGCCTTGCAGTTATCATGCTGCCTTGTGCCACAGGGCCTTTGCACATAATTTCCTGGTGCCTGACACTCTTCCCCTTCCCCATCTCCTATCCTTTGCCAAATTAACCTGCTTCTTCAGATTATGGATCAAGGTCACTTCCTTCCTTTAAGCAAGGCTTCCCTGATCTCCATTCTGTCTGGAGCCACAACGTCCTCAACATGGCCACTGACACAAAAGCCATCAAGTGATTGAAATGTGTGACTGCTGCTGAGGAACTGGAAATTTAATTGTAACTACTCTAAATTTAAATTTTAAAACTGGTACTAGATTCAGTTATATTTGAAACAAACCAGGGTATATGAATCTTACTTTTTCAACTAATTTTTGTGAAATCTAAACATAGATCAAGTATTTTCCAAAAAACTTAGCATTTGAATTGAGAGGTGCTGAAAGTAAAACAGACACCAAATTTCAAAGACTTGACAAAAAATAAGAATGTCAAGTATCTCATTAATGATTTTTGTATTGATTATATGTTGCAATGATAGTATTTTAGATATATTGGCTTAAAAATATGAAAATTCATTTCGCCTATTTCTTTTTCCCTTCTGTTAATGTGGTAGCACCGTATTTCTATCAATCAGATGGCAGTGTCCAGAGAGAAAAACCTGGTCACGGTGGCCCTTCAGGCTGGCGCTCCGGCTGCCTTCCCTCGGTGGAGGGCAGCAGCTTGCACGGGCCAGGCTCTTTCTCCTTGAGTTGAGCCAGTCCTGTGTGCTGGGGCCATCTTCAGTCAGTTCACAGGAGGGAAAAGAAATTTAAGAGGATGGTGAAGCAGCTCCACTTAGATACCAACTTCCCTATTAGGTTCTCATCATGTTCTTTGTTAACTTTGCCAGAACTTATGGGTTTTTGTTTTTGTTTTTTGCTGAGGAAGATTCACCCTGAGCTAAAATCTTGACAATCATCCTCTATTTTGTATGTGGGTCACCTCCACAGCACAGTCAACTGACCAGAGGTGTAGGTTGATGCCTGGGAACCAAACCCGGGCCACTGAGTGGAACACACCAAACTTAACTTCTAGGACACAGGGCCAGCCCCCAGAACTTAGGGTTTTTAAAGCACATTATCACTTTCAAGTCCCCCCTAACCCTGAGATTGGCAAGCCACCTCCTACACATGAGGTCTTGGGCAGGTGGAGCATGCTCAGAATGGCTCAGGCAGGCAGAAAGCTCAGCAGCAGCTCCCCTTCTGTCTTCTGTGCACTTGCTGCCAGGCCACAGGGTCTTGGCAGGTATGGAAAAATCCCAAAGCACATTCACTGATAGAGCAGGAATTTAATTAGCTCCTCCATTTACTGCAGCCCCCTGAGGTGCCCGGCACCGGCAGCACTAGGTCTGAGGACACAGTGGCGAGCAGCACAGGGTGGCCCTCTCAGGAGGGAGTAGTTCAGGGCAGGAGCTCCCAGATATTTGGATCTTAAGATCTTTACACTCTTAAAAATGAATGAGGACCTCAAAAAGTTGTTTTTCATGTGGGTTGTATCTATCAATTTTTACTACATAAGAAATTAAAGCTGAGACAAATTTAAAGTATTTTTTATTAATTTGTTTTAAAATAACAAAAACAAGCCCATTATGTGGTAAGATAAATAGCATATTCTCGTGAAAAATATTTCCCAAAGCAAAAATACTTTGTGGGAAAGTGGCATTGTTTTACAGTTTTGCAAATCTCTGTAAGTCTGGCTTACTAGAAGCAGCTGGATTCTCGTAGCCGCAGTCAGGCTGCTGCACTATTGCATGTCATGTGGCCTCTGGGAAACAGGGCTGTGCACTATACCATACACTCTGCTTTAAAACTTTACTCTAAAGCTGAGGTTTCAAGTTAATATTTTTCCCCTTCTGGAAGACTCGTCATGAAGGTGGCAAAATAAGTAGTTATCCACAATCATCAAGCATTCATCCCTAATGACAACTACTAAGCCAAAATTAACAGGAAAATATTTTAATGATATTTTTGTAGCACAAATAATTAAACTGAGATAGGTAAGAGGAATGTGAGGGAATCTACAAAATCATAAATTATATTGCTTTAATCTCAACATAACTTAGATGCTGCCAGCAGTTTCCACTTCTCCTCTCAAAGGCACAGTCTGGGCGATATATCCAACAAAGACGGCTTTCTTGGGCTCGTCCCCTGACTTGTCGTTTATGAGTACTATAATATTTGAAACCAGCCATCTCTATCTGCCTGGAGCTCACTTCGACTGCTCCTCAGGCCCCTTCAGGCTGGACTTCTGATTTCTTCTTTCTTTCTGACCCTGAATTCGGAAGAGCTTCTTCCTGAGGTCCTTCTGTCGCTTCAGTTTCTCTTCCTCCTCCTTCTGCTTCGCTTTGAAGTGTTCTTTATTGTGCAGATGCTGTTGCACCTTGGCCTTCTTCATCTTCTGACTGTGCACTGTGCTCAGGGCATCCAGCAGTGCAAGGATCTGACAAGGACAAAACCTAGTGAGCATCACGACATCCTTAACAGTTCAGCACACTTTCCCTCCAAGAGTCAGGGGCCCAAACACTTCAGCTGACTATCAAAACTAGAATTGATCCATGATCCAAATGAATATTAACCCAGCGAAAATTGATACTGAACTAAGGAAACATAATTTGCATGGCGATGTAAGTAGGAGCATCTTTATTTAGCAAAATACTTAAATAACAACCTTCACCACAAAACCACCTTCGTTAATCACTCTGTGGATACTACGTACCACTAAAACAGAGTGATTCGCCAGCTGTGTGCCTATTACTCCCCATTAAAATGCGTAAGGCAGAGCAGGACTAAACAAAACAAGGGAAATGGACTTTGGCCTTTCCTCCAACTTCTAGTTTCTAGTGCCTTGAGTAAGTCTGGCCCTTATCCTTTCCAGATGAAAAATGAGAATGCAGTAGAAACGCCAAGTGTGCTGCTGAAAGCATTATTTTCAAGTCTAAATGCAACGTGCAGAAAGCCATCCGTCGACAGTACCTTCCTTTCATGAGGCTCCCGTACGACAGCTGGTCTCAGCCTGTCCTTCGGCACCTTGCCTGCCTTTGCCTGGGTCTTGGGTTTATTCTTAAATGGCAGGGCCTTCTGCAAGGCTTTTGGAATGTGCAGCGAATTAAAATGTTTCTTTTGCCTCATGATCGGCTGAAAAGAAAAATAAAATACAGACTATGACATACTGATTTTTCACAAGATTAATAACACCAGAGTCTGCTGACTATCAGAAATGAGGATTTCATCATCCATCAAAATATGGACTGCCTCAATGGACATGCACGGCTCTAGGCAAAACAGAAAGACAGCTAGAATGTATTTATAATTCTTCAAGAAATCAACTGTGCCCACTTCTACAGGATGGATTATGGGGTCTCAACAGAGCAGAGGAACAGATGCAACGTTTCTTTTAATGGAAAATTCAAACCTGATCTTTGGGGCACTGAGGTGTTTTTTCTCCTGAGGAAGATTTGCCCTGAGCTAATATCCACTGCCAATCTTCTCTTTTTGTATGTAGGCTGCTGCCGCCAAAGCATGGCTACTAACAGACGAGTGGTGTAGGTCTGCACCCAGGAACCAAACCTGGGCCACCAAAGCGGAGGGCACTGAACTTAACCACTAGGCTAGCAGAGTTGGCCCTGAGGTTTTTTTTTCCTAGCTTAACAAGAATAATCTAGCTGTTCATCTTGACTATCAACCTCTCTGGATTTAAGGATGTAGTTCTTCCTCCAATCAGCAGCCCAAGTGTCCCCATTCCTGATTCTCATTAAGTTTAACTTTACTGTGTTTCTAATGGAAGACCAGCTGAGAAAAATGAGATTTAAACAACAGAGGAAGGCAAAATACTCTCTACATTCAATTTTTAAGGTAATCTAAGTTCTATGCTTAAATTGAGATAACCAAAATTCTTAATTGCTTCAGAAATAGTTAATAAGTTGAAAGTTCTGCCCTAGACCTTTAAAAAGGTCGATGCCAACTATATAGACAATATTTCTTCTGTGTCTTTAAATTTATTACTAAAGACACCATCCACGATAATATTCAATACTCTCTGTTTAGGAACCTAAAATGCTTTAAAATAAAACAAATCAGAGAAATCACCTTCTCCAAAAAAGAGTAAGCACCACAGGCTGGACAACAAGTACCATGTCTTGAAGTGTATTTTCCCAGAAATTCATGTAGCATGATTCAAATTTTATTATTAACTATTATAGAAAAAGTAATGCTTGGGAAACCTCTGTTTCCAGCAGAATGGCAGACTGATATCCTGAACAATCCTCTTATTTCAAAACAATTAAATATCTTACATTAACACAAACAAATCTTTTCAAATGTAGTGTTAAACTGTGAAGAGAATAATGGAAGTTCTCAGAGACCAAAATCTAAATGAAAATGGAAATCCAGACAGGCACTGAGAACTTAAAATAAAATACTGATGAGGCCAACTACTGGCAAGGACGCGGAACAACTAGAACTCTGACAAACTGCTGGTGGGAGTCTAACCTGCTATGACTTCAGAATACTACAGGCGTCATCCTCTGTAACCCGGCAATCCCAGCCCTGGGGATCTATGCAACAGCCGTGTGTGCACACACACACCAAACAAGTTGCATGAAAGTGTTCAGGGTAGCATTTGTAAGGGCCAAAAATTGGAAGCAATATCCATCAATGGAGAAATTGACATTGTCATATAATAGAACCCTACTCAATGATAACAATGAATGAATGTCTGCTATATACAAGAACATGGATGAATCTCATGATACCGAATGAAAGAAGCCAGGCAAAATAGTATACGCTATATTTTATAAAAGTCAAAAAGAGGCAGGACTGATTTACAAGTTGGGAGTCAGAACAGTGGCTATCTTTGAGATGGAGCTGGGGTAGTGACTGGGAGAGGTCACAAGGGGGGCTTCTGTTGTGCTGGTAATTCTATTGTGTGATCCAGATGGTGGTGATTTGGGCGTGTTAAAATTCAGTGAGCTGTACACTTATAATTTGTGTACTTTTCTGCAGGTACATTAACACTTCAGCAAAACATTTATTAAAACTTTCAAAAATCCAACATTACTTCAGTAAGAATTAGCACATTGTTTGCAAAAGTAATACATGTATATGGTGGAAAAAAATAGTTCAAAAGAGTATACAATGAAAAGTTTAAGTCTCCTTTTTAAACCTTAGAAAACCAACATTACCACTTTACTGCATTCTTTCTAAAATACTCTATGAAGACACAACATGTTCGTTCAAATTTAATGTTAGACTTTCTACTTGAAAATTCAAAGCTTAGACAACATTATGTAGAAGCATCTGGATGACCTCCATCTACAGGGCACATGCATGGCCGTACCTTATACAGAGAATCCTTGTTGGGCTTCAGTTTGACACCATGGGCAAGGCGGAGTTGACCAGTTGTTCGCATTCCTGACCAGGTATCTTTCTCACCAACTGGCTTCAACAAAGATGTTACTGGGTTATAGAAGGCTGGAATGGAGACAGGATACCAAGTTCTCATGAAGACAATATCTGGAAAGAGAGGAAATTACTTTAACATTTTCAAAAGAAGATTCATATCCATCTAGTCAAACAAAAGAACAAAACATTCACCCCAAACTTCCGTAGCTGGTAGCACAGCATTTGAAGAGAGACTTCACCTAGTGAACTGCTCTTGAATATCACACAACTTTTACTGGGTGTGAACCACATGGCTCCAGACACAGTGTGACTTGGCACACTGCACAAGATGCTCCAGCTGGGGAGGGCTGGAGCCAACCCTGCTTTTCTAAAGACCTAAACTACAGCCTCTACTCCACGCTGGCTAGAAGTCAACAGTGAATGGTGACATGCTGTCGTGAACACATCACAGAGGATATTTACCACTCATCAGCAACTTATCCTCAAAGCTGGCCCGGAAAGCTCCTTCTGGAGCTCGGAGTGCTTTCTTGATCTGCCCCCTTATTCCACTGACAGTTCGAATCACAGCACCTTCAAACTTTGCCACTTCCAAGGCAGAATTAAACATTCCCTACAGGTACATGAAAAAAAATTAAAACACACAAAATCAGATACTTTACCTCTTAGTTCAAAAATATATCCTTGGTTAAAAAACTCATTGAAGGGGCTGGCCCCGTGGCCGAGTGGTTAAGTTCGCGCGCTCCGCAGCAGGCGGCCCAGTGTTTCGTTAGTTCGAATCCTGGGCGCGGACATGGCACTGCTCATCAGACCACGCTGAGGCAGCGTCCCACATGCCACAACTAGAAGAACCCACAACGAAGAATACACAACTATGTACCGGGGGGCTTTGGGGAGAAAAAGGGAAAAATAAAATCTTTAAAAAAAAAAAAAAAAAAAAACTCATTGAAGGGTGATAAAATAATTAAAATGTATTTTTCCCCCTAAAAGTGGAATCACTAGGTCAAAAAGAATACAACTGTATTTTCCCCAAAGTAACACTAATCAAGACCCTATTGTGGACTCATTAGCATGTCCATCACTGGTATCTCTGTAGAAGAGAAGGTCAAAAAAGATACTTATTGGACTGAACTGGCCTAGACAGCCTTTGCTATCATCTCACAGGCCTGGACTACAGCTCATACGCTATGACTCAGGCGCACAGACTCAGAAAATAAAGAGAGCTAGATAAACACTAATGGTACTATTACCTTATATTACAAGAACATTTTATGATAATCTTAACTGTGTTTTTAATGGAAACACCCCCACTAATGAAATTTTCAATAAATGTTGCTCAAATTATCCTCCCACGTTATATTGCAAGACAGAGTGCCCATTTTTCTGCACCCTTGCCAACAAGTATTTTTTTTTTAATTCAATTCTACTTGCAACTTTTTTTTTACTCATTTTTTTTTTAAATCTTGAATTTATCTATTTTTTTTTTTAAGATTTTACTTTTTCCTTTTTCTCCCCAAAGCCCCCCGGTAGATAGTTGTATATTCTTTGTTGTGGGTTCTTCTAGTTGTGGCATGTGGGACGCTGCCTCAGCGTGGTTTGATGAGCAGTGCCATGTCCGCGCCCAGGATTCGAACCAATGAAACACTGGGCTGCCTGCAGCGGAGTGCGCGAACTTAACCACTCGGCCACGGGGCCAGCCCCTTGCCAACAAGTATTTTGCAAACTATTTTGTCTACTTTTCTACTGATCTGCTTGACAAGCCTATAATTTCTCCCCTTTCTTAACACAAACCAAAAAGATAGGAAACAAAGACTAGTGAATGATTGCATATTTTCAGTATTAGCTCTGTGACAGTCTCACACGGAAGTAACAAGTAATAGCCTAAATTATTAAATCTATTTTACTTCACCTGAAGATTTCTGAGCATATTTAAGTAACACAGAGACCAGTATAAATAAGTAAATTAAAAATATCAAAGACCAAGTTTATTAAAGATTTCAAATACTTTTCTGAAAACATTAGACTTATATTTTAGAAGTATTTCATTCCTCCTTTAACAATATACACTTTTATAAATATGTGAATATACCGACATACAGACCTTAATGAATGAAGTATTCTTGAAAATTTTAAATGGAAAACCAGTTAGCTTTAATTTCTTCACAATTTTTATGGATTTATCCAGATCAAGGACAACTCCTGTGGCAGCTATCCGGAAATCAGGCTAAAAAGGAACCCCCAAAATTTGAATACAGGACTAATATCGGCAAGAGAAAAACTACGATTCTTTGTAATGCAATAAATTACCGAAGTGCCTTTCACTTACAATCAGCTAAGAAAGAAGAACATCTGAAAGGCAAAACAGCATTTTAACAAAAGCAACCTGAAACTGTAATGCAACTAATGATGATGTCCTGAGTATTTTCCTGAGGGTGATTTCATATAACATAATTTCACAACAATGATCTATTTGGAATGAAAAGGAATATGAAAATTTGCTCACAACGTTTAATAAGTTAAACTGTGGACCCGCAGGGAGGACTCCATCTGCTCATTACCCTGTTTTCTGTTAAATAGGGCCAATAACACCTGCTCTGATTGATCAAACAAAGACTGTGTGAACAGACTTTGCTACACCAGCATTACTCAGGGTAGTCCTATGTCTGAATCGTATCTGATATACCTACATATGGTGTAAATATAACTTCTACATGCCCTGGGAAACCAAAAAGCTCCTGTGACTCGCTTTACTGCGGCATTTGCTTTTTTGCAGTGGTTTGGAAGCGAACCCGCAGTATCTCCGAGCTACGCCTGTATATCACTCAGCACATGGTGAACGCTGCTTAAATACTGTTCGAAAAGAAGTCCAAAAATACATAAAAAGATGAAATGCCATCAGTACCATGACAATTATCCTTCTATCTCCCTCTTCTCTACTCCCACACCCTATTTAAAAAGATGTAAGAAAATTAAAAGCAAAGTTTATTATAAATACTAAAAATGAGTCATTTTCCACTTAAAGTTTCATGTACATATTCCATATTCATATATACTTCTCAAACACAATCTGTAAAATAAAACATCCAAGATATTTACCATTACACCACTAACAGACTGGACTGCCAAGAAGCCAGTTCCCTGTGGAGTGATAGGACCTTAAAGAAAACAGAAACAAACAAACAAAAAATATATATATAGTGAACCACACATTTTGGATTCTGTTTTACATACATACTCCAATCCAAAAAAAGAGAAAAATCTTACGAATTGGGATTTCATGAAAGGAAAAAAGCAAAACTATTAATGATGAAGCCCGAAAGGTTTAAATTAACCTAAAAGCAAGTTATTCTAACCATATTTTACCCCAAAAAGTAGCTCCACAATGCATGTGCTGTGGGGTGTATTTCAGAAGCCTCTGTCTTCCATTGTGGTCTTCAATATAATAGAGCGGGATGGTCTGAAATCTCCTCCACCCTACAGAAAAAATGATTGGATCTCGGGACTTTAGGATTTTCTTATACCAACGATGTTTCTTCAGACGCATCTGAGGGAGAAGAGATTTCAGTAAGATTAGTGGTGGAAGCATGTTTGAAGACCCTCAAGTGTCAAGAGTGCAGCAAAGGGTACCTACCTGTACATAGCCGACATTGCCCTCACTATTGCCCAAACCACCCAAAATAATTGGGTAATGGGGGTCAAAGTTAAGCACGAATTCACAAGGGACATTTTCTATCTCAATTCGGACATACATCCCAGGTCGAAACCCCTCATATTGAACTCTGGCTTCATCGTCTTGATCTTCAAATTCTGCCCGGTTAAGCTATATATGAGAGGAGAAAAGAACAATGAAAACCCCACAATGCCGTTATCTTTAATAAATTAAGATTAACATTTAAAAAATGAGCAATTTCTAAATAAAAGAACCATGGACAGAATTATTTAGGCTTTATCGCTATTAAAAACAATATACATTTCACCTTTACAGTTTGTTCAGGATATGTCCCAATTGTTTTCTTCTCTGCTGCTCTAAGGTATAGAGAATGTAAACAACCCTGAAAGGAGCCCTTAACGCTGGTCAGCAACCACCCTTCACTTCCCGAGTCCACACTTTCTTTTCTTACTCTCCAAACAATTATTTCACACTTTTTCTCCTTTCTTTGAACACCCATTATCTCCTCCCTCATCCTTACTCTCAGCTGTTGACTAATTCACTCAAAAACTAAGCAATCTAAAAGAACTTCCACAGTCACCCCATCTACCAGGGGTGACACTCATATCCAGCCTTTTATTATAGCTCTGCATTGTTCAATATGGTAGTTACATGTGGCAACTGAAATGAAATTAAAATTAAATAAAAATGTAAAAATTCAGTCCTTTAGTCACATTAGCCACGTTTCAAGTGGTATCAATATGTGGCTAGAGATTACAAAACAGGAGAACACAGATAGACATTTCGACGATCACAGACAGTGCTGCTGGGCAGCTGTTACAGATTACTTATCCATGCCTCTATTTAATGCCAAACTCCGCTTGCACACTGGATATTCATCCATTCTTGTTGGACTTTATTCTAACAGATCTTGCCTGTTATTTCTCTCACCTTAAAACCTTCTTTTGACTTCACTTCCTCCAACTATTGCCCCATTTCTCTGCTTCTCCCTGAAGCAAAATGCCACAGAAGTTTTCTACAGTTACGGTCTCCAGTTACTCTGCTCCCATTCTCTTAAATCCCCTAAATTGGACTTTAACCCACACTCCATAAAAATGCTTGCCAAAATCACTAAAGGCCTCCACACTCCTAATCTAGTGGTCAATTTTGTTTTCATGATAGTTAACATATCAGAAGGGTTTAAAACAATTTATCACTTCCTTCTACGGTGGCTTCCTGCAAACCTCACGTTCTCTTAGATTTCTTCTATCTCCTGAGCATTGCTCAATCCCCACTGCTGCTTCTTCCTCTCTGCCCAGCCTCTTACTATGGAGCACCCAGTGTCCATCCTGGTCCTCTGTTCTCCTGTCTCTATGCTCATTCCCTGGGGTATCTCATCCATTCCATGGCTTTAAGTAGCATCTAAATGCTGAGGACTGAATACGTAAATCCCTGGCCCCAACCTCTCTCCCAAACTCCTCACTGACTACTCCACTGTCTGAAAGATTAGCTCAAACTTAACAGATCCAAATTTCATCTTCTGGGACAAACCTGCACCAACTACAGGCTTTCCTATCTTAGTTATGATGACCCAATCCTTCCAGTAAGCCACCCTTATTTCTCTCACACACCCGACATTCAATCCACCAGGAAATCCTATTGTTCTACTTTTCCAATAAAGTATATCCAGAATTTGACTCTTTCTCTTTCACCTCCACTGCCACACTGCTCCTCAGCTCCCAGCGTGAGGCACTTTAATCTTCCTGAACTCTCGCTGGAGCAATCCTTTCAAAGGTAAGCAGATCATGCATGTCTCTCCTTTGCTCAAAACACCCCACTGGCCCCCGTACACTTAGAGTCAAAAATTACAAGTCTTTTACAACAGCCCACAAGGTTTTAGGTAACTTTAAATTGTAAATGGCCTGAAGCAAACACTTCACAACTAGCTTTACATTTCTTAGTGATGTCTATCAAAGGTCCGCAAAGACGTGAAACCACTATGTTAATGACTAACCAGGAGATACTTCTTTGACTAGATGAAGGCCTACATTGAGCAAAGCCTGTTGATCACATTTTCACAAAGTATATACTTAACTTACATAAGGCACATGAAGGTATGTTCCAGCTTAAAGGGTTTCTTGGGAGCCCCACTTGTCAAAGCACAACTTAAACACTCACCATGACTGCATACGTATCTTGGTGACTCCTTCAGAGTGAGTTTGTCAACTCAGCCTGTTCAGCCTCCCCAGGCAGGAGGGCCAGACTATCTCCCTTTCAGCGTTCCCCATGCTCCCTTTATCTCCATATCTGACCTTACACTTGAAATATCCTCTGAACTCTGACCAAGGTGAATTTTCAGAAACCCTTCCCTGGAGAGCACGGGTGTGTTCATAAGCCATACAGGCCAAGAATCACATACCCATTCAGAATATATCATTATGGTTCCAGGGAGCAGTAATCAGAATGCTAAGGCAACGCTTGCATTTAAATAAACACACTGTCTCAAATCACTACACTGTGAGACCCTCAAAAGTGGCGGCTGTATCTCAGCCATTTTTGCTTCCTTGCTGCTTGGTACAAAATAGGCACTAATATCTTTCTGGTGAATTTCTGACTGAAGAAACAATTACAAGACTGCATGAATGAACACCCATCTGCATCTCGACCTAGGAGTCCAAACAACAGGCAGAGAAGCAGGTCAGGGAGCAGACACTTAAATAAAGTTACATATTCACAACACTATACTATAGCCTTGAAATGAGGCTGACAGGAACTGAGTTTTCGTACCTGTGCTTGTTTCTGCATTTCTCCTTTAAGATCGTCAAAATATGTGCTTTCTCCTTCATCATATTCTGCATCAAACATTTCCTTCAATTTTCTCTTCTTATCCAAATGCTTTTTCTTGGCGCTTTCCTCTGTGCTGCGGTCAATTTCTTCCTTAACTTCTTCCTCTACATCTTCAATCTTCAATTTCCAGAAGAAAAAATTGTATAAAAGTTTGCAGAGATCTTTTCTTTAAACATTAAAGCAGATTTTAAAAGTTCTATTTGAGCTGCAAAAATCTTAACAATCATAATGAAACAAATCATAATGACACAAATCATAATGAAAACAATCATAATGAAAACAAAACAAAACAAGCCTTTGGCTCTAAATAACCTGTATTGCTATAAGAGACATTTAGACATCTGCATTACAATTAACTGCCATTCCTTAATCTGGCTGGGAATGCCAAAGCACCCAACAGATGCTCCCCAGACACGGTTCTAAAGAAATATTAAGGAGAACAAGGAATTAGTATTTTAAAAAGGGCACTTAAATTTAAGAAGAGGAGAATGATGGCAAAAGGAATGGTGGAAAGGAAGACAGTGACTCAGAAGCTAAATCTTTCAATGACTGAAGAATCCTAATGACAAGAAGAGGTAGTAAGTGCCACCCAAAATATCAAGAATAATAAATAAACCAAAAACCTTTGATCTGTCCCCACCCTCCATATTTTTAGGAAGGAATCCATCCATCTATAATCTACACAGATAACAAGTAGGATTTGCCTTCTCAATATGGGCCTCTCTCAGAACATAATGACCACAGATCAAGGACCAGTGATTGAAACCTGGCCACAGCAAAGTCATACCTGAGTATCTGGGCCTGATTTTCCCTTGTGCACATCTCCTGTTTCCAGGTCTTCAAAGTCACCATAGAGCTCCTCTGGGAAAAGAACCACCAAATGAATCTCCTGTGAATACGGCCTGCATGTGACACTCGAGCACCACCAGGTGGACTGCGCACTTCAATTTCACTGTTCCTATTGCTGCACACTCCAGAAGAATCCTGTACTTACACAGGCTTTTTTTTCTTGTTAAATTATCAGTATTTCATCACCTGCTTAGATTAAGTAAATGGACCCAATCCACGTTTCCATACTTTACTTCGAGATCCCACTTAGCCAAGAGCTACTTTTTGAGTATAGGTGATGGATACTCTGTAGCAGAGAAGCACACAGGTGGGATGCATGGCCCTACAGGTGAGTGTCCAAGACCAACAGTCCAAGGAGTGACTTGAAAAAAATCAAGGCTTGATAACAGCACATGTGAAAAAGAGTCTTAATAGTAAGATCAATACAACACAATGTGTGCCCTACCTAGGGAAAATCTCAGATTACGTAAAAGACAGCATTTAGAGTAAGAGCAGTATGCAGAACAGCGCCGAGCCACATGAAGAGCTCACTCATTCACACATTTTTGGAGCTTTGACTTTAGTTATGGGTCCTACCTTTAAAAGAAAAGATGTTACAACATCTTAGGAGGCAACATCTAGAATGGTACTAAAATATTTTCATGTAAGAGCCAAAAAAACAAAGAGCCAAAGAAAATATAATAGATGGGAAGATTCCATTTGCAAAAAAAAATTTAAAAAGGATAAAATACTCAGGAATAAATCTAACAAGAAATGTGCTAGAAGTTTATTTTAAAATTTTAAAAGCTTTAATATGCTACCAAAGGACACATGGAATAACATTAGCTAACACTTTTAAGTGCTTTACACAGGCACTGCTCTAAGGACTTTACACGCCTTAACTACATTCTTCAACACGACCCAACAGAGGTGTTATTAATGTTACCTACTGAACAAATAAAGATGACCATGTATCTGGAAAGGAAGACTCAATATCAGGAAGATTCCACTTCTCCCTTTAACATAATTACAGTAAGAAACACCACTAAGGATTTCTGGTCTGGAAAAGATAGTGTAGACATGTTTCCTCTGTTCCTCTCGACTAAGGATAACCAACTCCAGAAAGAACACAAGAGCACTGGAGACAACCAAAGAACTGTGAAAGGTGGGAAGAGAAAGAGGAGCTAGTGAGGGTCCCCAGGACCAGAGGAATGACATAGTGGCCAGTGTCTCACTACTTCACAACCCACAGAAAGGAGACTCAGGGACATTGTTTCCCAACCCCCAAGCTATCAACAGAAGGCAGCTCAGATGGGCTCATTCTTCCTCCAGCTCAAACTGGATCTCACCAGGAACATCAGGCAAACCAGGCAGCACTGGCAAAGGCGATGGATTGGAAGCCCCACTGACAGTGAGGGCAAGTGTTGCCTTCCCTGAAGATCTGAATCTCCTTTCCTCCACCAAGATACACCAGGTGGGCCATTGAGCCAGGCATGAGACTCTCCTCCCCTACCTAAAAACAATGTGTGCCCAGGCAGGAGCAGCAAAGAAATCCCCACAACAACAAACTGGCCCCACTGGCCAAGACAACCTTCCCCCACCTAGCTACACCAGGCAGCCCAGCCTGGGGAGGCTTCTCTGTTCCCTCAGGTGACACCAGCAGGGATCAGTGGCACCAGATAAACCAGGCAGACCAAAATAGCACTGCAAGGGCTCTGAAATTAAATTGTCCTTAGAACCACAGTTCACAAAGTAGACCAGGACCTGCACACTAAACCTAAATAGGATGACTGCCTGCTAAACTAAAACATTACATAGGACCCAGTCTCCTAACATAATAACCAAAATGTGTAGGATACAAGAGAAAATCACCTGTCATACCCAGAACCAGGAACATTCTAATTGGAACGTGAAAAGACAAATGACTGACACCAATATTGAAATGAATCAGATATTGGAAGTATCAGACTAGTATCTTAAAGCAGCCATTACAAAAAGGCTTTAACAAGCAACTATAAACCCTATGGCAACAAGCAAAAAATTGAAAACCTGAGCAAAGAACCAAACGGAAATTACATAACTGAAAAACACGATACAAGAAATCTTTAAAAGCTCACTAGATGGGCTCAATATTAAGAGTAGAGATGACAGAGGATAGAATCAGAGAACTTGAGGCCAGATCAATAGAATTCACTGCGTCTGAACAACACAGGAAAAACAGACTAAAAACAGATAAACAGAGCCTCATGAACCTGTGGGACAGAAACAAAAGATCTAACATTTATATATCCCACAAGGAGTGGAGGTGAAAGAAATGATGACTGAAGCTTTCCAAATCTGGTGAAAGACATAAACTTATAAATTCAAGCAGCTCAGCAAACCTCAAACAGAGTAAACCCAATGAAATCCACACCAATCAAACTTCTGAAAACTAAAAACAAAGATAAAAATCTTGAAAGCAGCCAGAAAGAAATGACAGATTACCTGTAGGGGCATACCAATACAAACCACAGCGTATTTCTCCTCTAAAACCATGGAGGCCAGAAGGAAGTGGCACAACATTTTTCAAGTGCAGAAAGAAAACAACTGTCAGCTGCGAATTCTATATCTTCTGAAACTATCCTTCAGAAACGAAAGGGAAAAAAAGGACATTCTTAGATGGAGGAAAACTACAGGAATTTGTTGCCAGCATACCTACCCTTAAAAAATTGCTAAAGAAAGTTCTTAAACAGAAGGGTAATTACAAAAGGAGAAATCTGGGACCACAAGGAAAAAAAGAAAAAACAAAAAAGGCCAGAAATATGGATACGTGCACTAGATTGTCCTTCTTATGAATTTTTAAAATCATATTGAAGATTAAAAAAAATTACACCACCATCTAATATTCAAGCCAATGATATTTAAAAATAGGGAAAGTAAAGGGGTCTAAATGGACGAAAGGTTTCCACATGTTACTGAGAGTGATAAAATGTTAGTATCAGTAGGCTATGATATTACAGTATGGATGTCACAATCCCCAGAACAACCACTACCAAAACTATACAGAGATACACTCAGAATACTGTAAACATATCAAGATAGAAAGAAGAAAAGGGAAACAGAGGAGAAACAGAAGAACTAGAACCAGAGTTCTAATAAAATATCAGACAAACAATTACATATCAGTAAATACCTTAAATGTAACTGACATAAATACACCAATCAAAAGACAGATTGACAGAGAAGATAAAAACAAATAACCCTACTGCATGGTGTTTACAAGAAATTCACTTCAAATTTAACAGTCTAAGTAGGTTGAAAGTAAAAGGACAGAAAAAGATATACCATGCAAACTCATCTTTTCAAAAAGCAAGAGTGGCTATATTAATAGCTCATAAAGTAAACTTCAGAGCCAAGGAAATTACCAGAGCAAGAGAGGGACTTAATTGAACTGTAGGACCTAGAATTTCATGTGCTGCCTTGACATCTTTGAGCCTCACAGGGCCCCAAAGGCCTAGCTGTGAGTAGGCCACCAGATATGCTGCACCCTTTGGGAAAGGATCCCCATTCCGCTAGTTCTTTTATCAGCTGGAGCAGCTACACCCCACCCAGTCCTCAACCTAACAGATCTCACTTCACCTCTCTGCCAGCCCATGAATTTATTCAAACAAGCTAATCACATTCTCCCAAGGGAACCACTGGTCATCCTAAGCTCTTTTAAGTATGAAGCCTGCCTCCCAAAGCCCTGGTCGTTCGCTCTGCTCCCAAGTGCAATCCCTGCATGGCATGCAGTGTCCTCGTCCTTCACGCTCTGAGTGTCTGTGACTAATAAACTGCTCTCACTCTCATCTGTCCAGTGTCAGGTGTTGCCTGTTCTGCCATCCCCATGACTCTGGGGCTGGAATCCCTCCCTCACCAATGGAGTGAACAGGAGGTCACCATAATACATAATGACAAAGGGATCAATTCACCAGGAAGATGTAATAATCCTAAAAGTCTATGGACCAAATAGAGCCTAAAATATTGGAAGGAAAAATTGATAGGGCAGAAAAATAGACAAATCCACAATTGTGTCTGGTGACTTCAACATCCTCCTCCTAGCAACTGATAAAACTGGACAGAAAATCAGCAAAGATACATAAGATTTGAACAACACAGTCAACTCACTAAAATCTAACCGACATATATAGAAACTATACCCAACAACAGCAGAATATACAATTTTTAAAGCACCCACAGATCATCTACCAAGACAGGGCACATTCCGGATAATAAAGCAAATCCCAATAAATCTAATAGGTTTGAAACCATAAGAGTATGTTTTTAGAATATAATGTAATTAAACTAGAAATCAATATAGTCATGCATCACTTAACGATAGGGATGCGTTCTGAGAAATCCATCATTAGGTGACTTCGTCGTTCTATGAACATCAAAGAACGTACTTACACAAACCTAGATGATATAGCCTATTACATGCCTCGACTATACGGTACTAAGCTTACAGGACCATCATTGTATACGTGGTCCATGATTGACTGAACCTTATTCTATGGTGCATGACTAACAGAAAGGCAAAATGAACATTTCTAAACATATGGTAAACAACACACTTCTAAATAACGCATGGGTCAAAGAGAAGTCTCAAAGGAAACATAAAAATGCATAGAACTGAATGAAAATGAAAACACAACATATGAAAGTTGGTGGGGTGGAGATAAGCAGTGCTGAGAGTGCAATTTATAGCACTAAATGCTCACATTAGAAATGAGATAAGGTCTCAAACCAATAACCTAAGAAAACTGAAAAGTGCAAAAGAACCTAACAGAAATAATAAAGATAAGAGGAGAAATGGATGAAAGTGAAAATTAGAAAACAGAGAAAAATCAATAAAACCAAAAGCTGGTTATTTGAAAAAACCCAACAAATTTAATACATCTTACTGACAAAGACAGAAGACACAAATCACCAATATTGTAAATAAAACAGGATTCTTGAAACAGATCATGCAGCCATTAAAAGGGTATTAAGCAAATACTATGAACATTACACTCAGAATACCCAAGCTGGCCTCTTGGAGAAGGCACTTAATGGAACTTCCACTTCCCCAACAGGCTTTAAAATTCCTTGAAAACCATGGGCTACCAAGATTCAGAGAAGATGGAATAGATAACCAACCTAAAAGTCCTATAACCATTAAAGAAATAAAACTTGTGAATATAAGCTAAAAATTTCCAAGCCCTAATGGTTTCACTGGAGAATTAAACCAAATATTTAAAGAACTCATCCCCATTCTACATGATCCATTCCAGAAAAGAGAAAAATTGGGAACACTTCCCAACTCATTTTATGAGGCCAGTATTACCCTGTTATCAAAACCAGATGAATACAAAAGAAAAAAAAAGAAAACCCAACACTACAGATCAGCTTTTCTCATGAATGTAGACATAAAATTCCTCAAGAAAATACTATCAAATGAAGTTCAACAACATAAAAAGAATTATATACCATGACTAAGTGGGGTTTATTCCAAATATGCACAGCTAGTTCAACATTCAAAAATTAATCAATGTAATCCACTATATCAAAAGGGTAAAGAAAAATTCATACGATCACATCAATGGACACTAAAAGGCATTTGACAAAATTCAACACTCATTCATAATTAAAAATAAAGCAAAACAGAACAAAACTAAAACACCTGTCAGTGCACTAGGAATAGAGAAGACAGAGCACATAAAGAGCATCTACAGAAAATCCAAACTAACGTCATACCTAACAGTGAAAAACACTGGGAACAAGGCAGGATTTCCACTCTAGCACTAGTCCTAGCCATTACAATCAGGAAAAATATAGAATATAAATAAAAATAAAAGGCTCACAGCTTGAAAAGGAAGAAATAATACTCTCCCTATTGCAGATAACACAATTGTTTACGTAGAAAATTGCAAGCCATCTAAAAAAAAACCCCTCCTAGAATAAGTGAGTTCAGCAGAATAAAGATAAACACAAAAATCAATCAAAACGAAATACTTAAGTATAAACTTAACAAAATATACTCACCATCAGCATGCTGAAAATTATAAACCACGGATGAAAGAAATCAAAGAGTTTAATAAATGAAGAGACATATACCATGTTCCTGGATTAGAATACTCAAGATAGTAAAGATTCTGCCTAAATTGATCTATAGGTTTAACGTGACTCCTATCAAAATTTCAGCAAAGATTTTGTAGCCATAGACGAGCTTATTTTAAAATTTATATGTAAAGTCACAGGCCCTAGGATAACTAAAACAATCTTGAAAAAGAAGACTAGAGTGTGAGGAATCACTCCACCCAACACTAATATTCATTACATAAGGACAGTAACCAAGATAGTGTGGTCTTCGTGGAGGGACCGATATACGAATCAATGGAACAGAAGAGAGAACCCAGAAATAGACCCACAAGAAGATGCTCAACTAATTTTTGACAAATGTGCAAAAGCAATTCACCGGAACAAACAGTGCTGGAGGAATGACGTACATTCACAGGAAAAACAAACCCTGACCTAAACCTCACATCTTATAAAAAATCAAATAGATCACAGACATCAACAGAAAACAAACAAAAAAAACCTGTAAAACTTTCAGAAAACAACATAGTAGAAAATCTTCAGAATCTAGGAATAGGAAATGATTCCTAGACTTGACACCAACTACACGATCCCTAAAATGAAAAAAACTGATAAATTTGACCTCATCAAAATTAAAAACTTTTGCTCTGTGAAAGGTCCTATTAGAAAACAAAAAGACAAACTACAGACTAGAGAAATTATCTGCAAACTACATATCCAACAATGGAATAAAATATATAAAGAACTCCCAATATTCAATAGTAAAAATACCCCACCCCAATTAGAAAAAGGGCAAAAGAAATCCACAGATATTTTACCAAAGAATATATACAGATGGCAAATAAGCATACAAAAAAGTGCTCAAAATTCTTAGCCATCAGGGAAATATAAAGTGAAACCACAATGAAATACCACTACTCACTTACTAGAATGGCTAAAATAAGTAACAGAACACCAAATATTGGCAAGGATGTCAACAAACTGAATCATCCATATATTGCTGGTAGAAATATAAAAATGGTCCAGCCACTGTGGTAGTTTCCTATAAACTAAATATGCAATTATCATAAGACCCAGCAATTGTATTATTGGGCATTTATGCCATAAAAATAGGAAGTTTATATTTACATAAAAACCTGTACACAAATGTTCATAGAAGCTCAATTCTTAACAGCCAAAAACTGGAAACCCAGAAGTACTTCACTGGGTGAATGGTTAAACAAACTGGTACAGCCATACCATGGAATACAATAAAAAGGAATGAAAGGGATACAGTCACATGCAACAACTTGGATGGACCTCTAGGGAATTATGCTGAGTGAAAAAAAAGTCGACCACAAAAGCTTAGCTACTCTATGATTCTATTTATTTAACATTCTTGAAAATGATAAAATTGTAGAAATGAAAAACAGCTAAGTGGTTGACAGGTAGGAACTTGGGAACAGGTGACAGCAGGGAGGTGGATATGTTTATAAAAGAGCAACACAAGGGATCCTGTGGTGATGGAAATTTCTGTATCCTAACTGCTGATAGATAAATAAACCTATGCAAGTGGTAAAATAGCAGAGAACTAAACACACACACATAGACATGCATATGAGCATAAGTACAACTGGGGAAATCCACATAAGATCAGTGGATGCTATCAATGTTAATATACATGTTGTGGTCTTGTACTATATACATAGTACAAAATAAAAGATCTCTCTGTGTTAGTTCTCACAAGAGCATGTGAATTTACAATTCAATCTACAATTATCTCAAAATAAAAAGTTTAATTAGAAAAAAAACCCACCAACTTTTCTTTTGGATTGGAAAAGATAATTCTCAAGTTCATATGGAAAAATAAGCAAAATCAGGAGAAAACAATGAGAAATCTTTTTTCTATTTTCACAAAAACTTCTTAAGGATAAGATAAATTCCAAAAGCTCTTTAAGGCAAAACCGATATATCTAATTTCATTAAAAAAAAAAAATTCCAGGGGCCGGCCCCATAGCCTAGTGGTTAAGTCCAGCGCACTGTGCTTTGGCGACCCGGGTTTGGTTCCAGGCGTGGACCTACACCACTCATCTGCGACCACGCTGCAGCAGCAACCCACATACAAAACAGAGGAAGATTGGCACAGATGTTAGCTCAGGACAAATATTCCTCAGGAAAAAAAATTCTACATAAAAGAATCATAAATAAAGTTAAAATATAAATGTACAGTTAAAATATAAATGTTAAAATGAGGGGGGGTAAATGTAGCACCTCATTATCACAAAAAGCTAATTTCTCTAACATATAAAGAATTCTTATAAATAAGCAAGAAAAAGATCAATAATAACCCAATAGAAAAATGGGCAAAGCATGTGCAAAGACAATTCATGGAAAAGGAAATACAATTGACCCCTTAAAGGCTGCTCAGATTGGAAGAGATCCAATATTTTGTTAGCACTCGTTTATTAACTGTAACAAATGCACCATCCAAATGTAAGATGATAACAATAGGGCAAATTGGATATGAGGTATATAGAAACTCTGTATCATATTCACAACTTTTCTCTAAATCTAAACTATTTTAAAATAAAGTTTATTTCTTTAAAAAAATAGGCAAATGACTTGAACATCTCACAAAGGAAGATATTCAAATGGCCAATAAGCACAGAAAAAGATACTCACTGTCATTAGTCATCAGGGAAATACAAATTAAAACCTCAGTGAGACACTATTTCACTCCCACTGGGATGTGAACTGAAAATTCTCATCCTCTGCTGGCCTTCTCTTTGAAGACCTGTGGGGCAGTTTACTTTGTGGTCACCCCATAGAGACAGGATGGACCTCCCACCCAAAATTTGGTTTGGATACTAAGTCAGATGACAGCCCACCTGCATCAAGAGGATATGGAAAGATTTTTGACTTACATAATTAGTCTTTCTGGGGAGAGCAGAGCAGACTTCCCAAGGTAGTTCAAATATAGTTTGAGAGGGAAAGGAGAATAGCTTGTGGGTGTTAATTGCGTTAGATGGTGATGCTTGCGTGAGGGCAGGGGTGTACGTGGTTTGAACTCATTCATGGTGCCAAAAGAGGAGCACCTGGGCTTTTTAATCAGCTTGCCCAAATGGAGGACAGGAGGGTACTTAAGAGCTGTCATCAGTCAAACATAGAAATGGAGTCAGACACTATTACAGCTTCTTATCAAGTCGGGCATCCGCCTCCTCTATAGTCCAGCCATTCCACTCCTAGGTGTTTACCAAGGGGAAAAGAAAACCAATTTCCACAAAAAAACCTTTGTTTTTTTTCAGAGCGGCTTAACTGTAACAGCCAAAAACTGGAAAAAATGTTCAAAGTAGCCTTAATTCTAACAGCCCAAAACTGCAAACAACCTAAATGGCCACCAAGAGAAAAACAGATAAATAATTGTGACATACCCATGCAACAGAATACTACTCAGCAATAAGAAGAAACAAACTATAACATGAATGAATCTCAAAAAAAGTATGCTAAGTAAAAGAATCTCTAAACAAAAGAAAGTATATTTTATTATGTAATTCTGGAAAAGGCAAAACTAATCTATAGTACAGAAAGCAGACCATTATTGGTTGCCACGGGGCTGGTGTGGTTGTGAGGGCAGGGACCGACTGCAAAGGAGCATGAGGGTACTTTCTGTGGGGATGGTACTATTTTATTTCTTGCTTGTAATGGTGATGTATGAGCACATACAATTGTCCAAACTATATTCTTAAAACAGGTGTATTTAATTGTATGCCAAATGCATCTCAACAGGGTTGATTTATTAAAAAGTAAAACATCATGCTGAGGGAAAGAACCCACTAAACACACTGTGATTACATTTGTAGGAAGTCCCAGATCACGTGATACAAATCTATGGTGATAGAAATCCAAAAGCGGCTGCCTGGGGTAGGGATTGAGCACGGATGATAAAGTGCACAGGCAAACATTTTGGGGGTGATGGGAAATGTTCTTACCCTTGGCTGACGGGTATAGGTGTATATAATTGCCAAAAGTCATTAAGCTATAGCCTAATTTTTAAAAAGCGCCTTCCTTAAAAACAAAAATAAAAAATTTCTAATCCCACAACTAATGAATACAATTAAAAGGAAAAGTCAAACTTCATTAATTTTCTAATCATGAGGTAAACAGAATTGAAAAATAAATCTAAAAGTTATGGAATTAACAAAATAGATAACTTGCAAATCTAACTTTAAAAAAAGGGACAATATTAGAAATGAGCAAGTGCAAGTAACAGATGGCTTATGTGAGTTTTTCAGTAATGGAAACCTGTAAAACAACCCAGTTAGTGCAGCGATATGAAAGGGATGTCTATGAGAAAAATAAAAGTAATAAACTCGCCCCCAAAAGACTGATAGATCTAACCACACGATATTTTAAAATGTATGTTTAATGTAACACTAAACAAAATTTAAAAATTAAATGATAAAAAGCAGAAAAAAAATTTGCAACAAATGAAGAAGGATAAATATTCTTTAGAGAGTAATTTTACAAATCAGTAAAAAATATATTAACATCTCCTTAGAAAATGGACAAAGGATACAAACAAGGAATTCAAAGAAACGCCAAAGCCAACACACCTTAAATAAATATTCTCACTTACTCGTAATCAAAGAAATGCCAGTTACAAATAGAAGAAAGCATTTTCATCTATTAAATTGGCAAAAAATCATTTTTTATGGTCAGTACTCAATACTGAATGAAAGCAGTAAAATAAGTCCTAAGATACACTGCTCAAGGGCACATAACACAACTTTCTGCAAAACTTTTTGGCAACTGCGGTCCACAAAAACGACTCAACAATTCTCACTTTATGAATCTATCTTATGAAAACAAAAAACGTGATCCAAGAGTTACTTCAAGGTGGTCCAACACAGGGTTATTTATAATATGGACAAAGTAAATTGCTTAAATGTCAAACAGAACTGTAAAGTGAATTATAATACTTAAATCATAAAGATGAAACCTTTGAAAAAATTTAAGGACACGATTTATATAAAGTATAATTATAACTAGGAAAGTTTATATTTATATATACATATAAAATTTTAAATGATTGGAAGGAAATATCTCAAAAGGTTAACAAAGGTTTCTTACAGGTAGTGGAGGCTACGGTATGATATATACTTTTTATTCTAAATGTTCTACAATGCATATTACCTTTATCATCAAAATCAGAGCACATTTTCCACACACAAAAATCTATGTTTAACAAATGCATGATAAAATTTATGGAAAGCCTTCCTTTTTTCCTCAAGGTCCATATCTCATAAGTCAATTAACCAGGTGGGGAAAAGAAGATCACCACGAAAGGAGGAACCAGAATACTACCCACAAGTCCTGTCAGAGTTCCCCAAAGCATTTCACAATTGACCAGTATTTTCAACTTTACTGTTAAAGATAACGGAAGAAAATAAAGAGAAGGCAGTCTTCTCTGAAGAATACAGCCCTTTACTTACCGTCTTCTGCTAAGATCTTGGCTGCATCTTTATCCTCTTCCCACTTCCCAGTCACGAAGCAATCTCTGATACTGTTCATAACCTTATACAGAAAAGTCAGCCTGAGTTGACATGCTCCAATCACTCAACAAAACAACTCCTATTAAGTAGTAGTAGTAGGTGACAACTTGCCCTTAAATACTTTCCAAGCCATTTTATGGATATTCTAATTCCAAGTGGGCCTGAGATAGTATACCCTAGATGTAGAGAGTATAACCATAGAGATAAAAATATAAATGTCATAACATTAAGCAGTGGAAAAGCAAAGTACTACTAGCTCCCTTACCTCATAAGTAAACAAATACTAATTCAACAGATTTTCAAAGTTTCTTAGTGTTCCTAAGGTTTTTACATTCTTAATTAATGGATCTAGGCATTGACCATTTACAGTTGCTAACATCACAAGATGATGTTATGTGCTTCCTAATTAAAAAAACACCACCACCTAGGAAGCCAAAAATAAAAATCAAACCTACATCCAATCAAACTTCTAGATGTGCTGTCTATAAAGGAGCTACAACCATGTGGTTATTTAAATTCTAATTAATCAAGATTAAATAAAACAAATAAAATTAAACATTTAGTTGTTCTGTCTCATTAGCCAGATTTCAAGTGCTCAACAGCCACAAGTAGCCACACCAGACAGTGTATACATAGACCACTTCCATCAACACATTCAGCTTTATTGATATTGCTCTGTATCAATTTATAGGAAATACAGAGGAGAGAGGAGTCTGATAAACTGAACACAGGGATGCAATGCAATCTACAAAATTCAGAATATGAGAAACTCTACAAATCAAATACTTGGTTTCTTAAACAAGTAAAATCTAAGGGAAAAAAAGAGATAGGCAAAGGCAAGGATTATAGATTAAGAGACTTAAAAGGCATAGTGAAAAACAACAACAAAAAAACCTGGTAAAACTACACTATGGTGTTTAATGAGGCAAACTTGGAGGATGAAACTATGAAGAAACGGATTACCATAAGAGTTGTGGTTCCCTCTGCAGGGAGAGAGAGGACTATGACCAGGATGGACACATGATGTACTCACCTAGTAAGCCCTTAAGTTAATCAGTTGTTTTTATGTGGTCTTCTGTAACCTGATTTACATTTTAATGTAAAAAATGGTTACATAAAATCTCACAAAGTACATAAGTGCTACCCAGTGAATTACAATTGGGAATGTGTGAGTGACTGGGTTTCTCTGAGGAGTGACATTTAAGCCAAACGGAATGATCCAAAGAAGCCAGCCTTGGGGGATCAGAAGTACACTTCAGAAGAGGAAAATAAGAGCGGGCAAGAGGTCTAAGATGGGAATAAGCCTGGCAAGTTTGAGACCTGAATGAATTCCAGTGTGACTAGAGAGTTGTGAGCAGAAGAAGAAAATTTACCATTGTCACGGATTTCTGTTTGCTTATGAATAGTAGAAACTCTAAATTTAACTCAGGGACACTAGGTATATCCTAGTTATAAAACACAAAATATTTCAAATGTGTGAAAGCTTATGTGCAATGCTTGGAAATAAAGATTAATGCTACTATCCACACTAAAAGTTGAACATTTTCCTTTTCTCAGTAACACATGCACGTGGTCTGACTAAACTCTGAACATGTTATTGCCTAGGATGCAAGAAATATTTACTCCAGTATCTGGTGAAATGCCCTTTTATCTTAGAAAAAGAAAAAGCTAATAACAGGTAGGCAATACTGAAATCACATAATCTTCTTTCAGAAGAATTCCTTTATTCTCAAATCAAACATGCTATTCACACCCAGCCTTACCTCCTCTAAGTCCCAATCATGAGGCGCCTCCACATGAAATCTGGAGCAGTCCAGAGAGTCGGCCTTGTGCTTACACTCTCTGGCAGGCTGGCTGACACGAAACAACCCTCCAATCTCTTCCCTGGTATCATCATCGTCTTCTTCATTATCCTCTGTCACTAAAAAGACCACCATGATGGAAAAGTGAGAACAAATCCACACTGTAGAGGACTTGGGACTGAGTGTCCCTGTTCAAGGTATGTACGGTAGGGCCCAGGAGCGCATCTGCCACAGACAGAGAAAGGCCAAAGAACTACTGTCAACATGTCTGGACCATGTCTGCCCTCCCGCAAGACAGCAGCAAAGAGTCCACTGAGGAGGGAGAATACTAAGGGTTGTGGGAAGAAAGGGACATTTAAAGGCAGGGCTTTCAATTACCATAAAGAGTTTCTCTTGCAGAGTGTTGAGTCTCTAACCATTAAGAGTACTCAGGCAAAACCTGAGTGGAAACAGGTACACACCAATCCTCTGATTTGATGCTCCTGGCTCATATATACTCCTTTGGCCTTGGTCTAATCATGTATTAACAGAGGACCACAATATAAAGTTCACCACTTTATGTTTATTTTTTGCATCATTGATTTACATTTTTTCCAAAAACAACATATAAACAGTTTAATAAAATACAACATCAGAGGACAAGGGCAAAAGGGAAAAACAGAATGAGTTACACAGAGTTCTCATTCTCAGAAAGGAAAAATACACATTTACAGGTAGAAATATTTTTCTGGCACTAAATTCTATGCAAAAATTCCCATGTAGGACTTTGTATAGGAGGCATAAAATGATGTAATGGAAAGTATTCTCATCAAAAGTTTTACAGTAAACCCATAAATCTAGTTCATATGATTGATTTATGGTCCTCATGAGCTAATGGCTAAAAACACCTGCCGAATATAAACTATGACAGCCAGGAATATCTTATGGATATCAAAAGTAGCACCCAAATCCTCCAACCAATTCCTCACCCCCTTTTCAGAAAAGAGCCGAAGACACTAAAATGTTTCTAGATCTGAACCAGAGCTCTTTACCTGTTCCATAAATAAGCTTTCGAAGGTTTGGAGTTGCTTGTTGCTGCCTCAGAAAGGCCTCAGCTGCCTTCCTGGAAAGGTCTTCCTTCCACTTGAGGGCACCTGAAAGGACCAACGCCAACATCAGTTAAGTCTATTTATCTTTCCTCTGTGTTTCAAGTTTACTGCTCATTCATCCTGAAATCCTTTTATGAGGTGCAATATCTGAACTGCTAATAAAATCTCCAAAACAGCAGACCCCCAAATGTAGACTCTATTTGTAGAACATTTTCAGTGTCAAGTTTAAAATGGCAGTTAAATTAAATTTGAGCATACCTGAAGTTTCTGTGGGAAACTTATTTTCTTCCTTGTAACTTTCTTCCTCCCTGAGTAAGTCTTCTACATCACTGGTCTCGTTAATCAAGTTCTCTAATCCCAGCTTCTGACCACTAACCACCTGAGAAGACTCTGGAATCTTTTTTCTAGTAACCTCTTCGTTTTCTGAATCCTCTCCCTCTGTACTGAGAGAGGAGCTTTCTTCAGATTCATCTTCAGATGCAAATGCCTCTTCAGCTGTGCAATGACCTGAATCTGAAGTGGTGAGGATAGCTTTTTTCATTGTCAAAGACTTCTCTGGATTCAAACTGTCACTCAAACCTGCTTTACTACCTTCTCCAACAGCCTTAGATTCTAAAATATCCCTCTCTCCTTCTGAAGCGGAATCCTCTTCTTCACTGCTTTCATCGGCTTCCTCTGCTTCTTCTTCCTCTGAGCTCCTCTCAAGGTCATCGTCACTATCAGCAAATGCTGGCAAATCCACCTCAACATCTTCTTCCATCTCCTCAAGTCTCTGCCGTTTGACACCTTTCCCAGTCATATACTCTTTATCAGCCATTTCAGCATCCTCCTCTTTTTCTGTTTCATCATCACTAGAGCTATTTTCCAAGCTGTCACCTTCGGACATTTCTTCATCATCTTCATCATCGCTATCTCCAGACTCATCTTCTTCATCTCCAAAAATGGCTTTCCGACGGACTCGACCAGTTTTCAAATCCATCTGCTTTTCCTCTTTTGGCATCCACAGCCTATATCACCAAGTAAATGAAAAATAATTCAATTCGTACAATAATTGGCCAATCTAGAAATGGTAAGTCAATACATATGCAAAGAATTAGAAAATAATGTCAAGGAATGGCTTTAAATGACATAGCATAACAAGTGATTCGATAATACTGGAAGAATTAATAAGCAAACTCATGCACAATTCCCTAATGCCACTCTTCAAAACAACTTATAAAGAGAAGCAGGAGACAACTTTTTTTCCTAAAAAAAAGGTCTAATTTTAGGAAAAAACTGCTCAAAAGGGAAGTGAGTGTTTAACAGATCTTTCAGAAGATGGATCACTTCCAGATGGTCCTTACAGAAATGGCTGAATCCAGGTCCACGGCAGGGAAAGTACAAAGTAAGCCTGGAACATCTTGTGTCAGAAAGCAAGGAAGTACTCAAAGACTAATGGGGACATGCCAAAAGGACACAAGAGGCAGACAGAAGGGACAATATAGAATAACTGTGAAATAACGATAGTCATGGGATAATAACAAATGGAATTTTTAAAAAAAGTTTACTAGTCAACAGTGATACTAAAATAAAGGGGTGGAAGTGAAAGCCCGTTGTTAAAGAATGCCAGCTAACAAATGTAGAAGGAGAAAGATTAAGAACATTGCCACTTTGAAATCACCTATGCAATACCTGATAAAGGGTCATCCTCAAGATGCTAAAACCAGAGGATAAAATAAACTAAGAAGCTACTAATGTAGCAGTGTATATAAAACTGCTGTATATAGAAAACTGAAAAAACCCATTAGGAAAATACTAAAAATTGTACTAAAAGAGGACAGATAAGTTAGAATGCACCAATAATAACAAAATGATAACTATGTAAAAAGACTATAGAAAGAAAATGCTCACAACACAGATACGAACATTTTACATGTATTGTGACTGTAACTGTGAGAAAGAGTATACATGGGGACAAGCATGGCTAAAGGAATACTCAAAAGAAGAAAATAGCTACTAACATTGATTGTAATAATGGGGATCTTTTAGTGAATACTTCTTACCTGCCAGACATCATGCTAAGGAGCTTATGTCCACTATTGTATTTAATCATCACAACAACTATGAGATATTAGGAAATTGAGGTTTAGAGCAACCAATTTCCCCAAACTAGTAGGTCTATTGCACTTAATTACCATGCTATATCATCTGCTAGTTAGAGCGCAGCAGACAGATGTTTCCAAAAAAATTTCCCTTCATTTGGATATATTTATAATAAACTACAAACTCAATAATCTCAATCATTTTCAGATTGATTTTTATTGAGAGTCATAAATCACCACAATAAAGCCAAACATCCACTATAAGGTATACAAATTCCCAATCCAGACTGAAAATAATTCACATTAGCCAGATATTAGTGGAAATCAACCCACAGGAGATACTACAATGCAATCTAATTACAACTTTTAGAGACAAGCTATGTGGCTTCTGGACAGCCACCTGAACAGGCTCCCTGACTCTGCTTGTTCTGTATGTTGGTTACTAAAAGAAAGCCAAATGACCTCAGGTTTCCTAAGAAACAAAAAGCAACCTACGGAAAAGGTTTTGTGATATCTGAGGAATATTCTGGGTCTGTTAAAAACTGACTCTTGTACACTATTTCAAGAAAATACTTCCATGTAATGTCACATAAGTGAAGAGCCCTCAGAAACGTAGGCACACACAAGCAAAGCAAAACAAAACCACCTGGAATGAATTCCAACAAAATGTGTTATGACGGCAGAGTTATGGGTGATATGGTCTTCTGTGATATATTTTATTAAAAATAGGAAAAAAAGGACACTTACCCTTGATTATCTATATCCTCTGACCCCAGTGGTTTTGAATCAGAAAAAAGTGTCACTCTACTTGAAGCCATCTTGGCATCGATAGTGGAATGGGTGGAAATGAGACTCTGGACCAGTTCATGGGTGGGCCTCGCCTCGTCCTGTCAAGGCCATCAAGAAAGGGAGAGTGAGGAACGCACAAGGATTCTGAAGAGACACACTGGTTTCAATCAGTTTCTCAAAATTATCCTAAACATAGTTCATGAGAAGCTTTCTTACTGCCTAAAAAAAAAACAATTCTTACAACAAAGCCTAAAATTGATCTGTCTTCATTAAACTTTTCCAAAGGTCATGGAGTATACAACCTGATAACCTTAATACTAAGCTAGGAAAATCTTAGGTGCCAATGCTACAGAAAGCATTTTTTTAGCCCAATAAAATCCCATTTCAGAACAAAGAAATAAAAATCTGGAGACCATTTAAAAAAAATTGTGCTACCGTTTGATTAAAAAATTTCACTTCAAGGGTTCGCTGCATAGAAAGATCTCTCCCAATGAGCAAAGCTGCAGGCGTGAGGGTGCTCACTGCAGCACGGCCCAAGCCAGGGGGCAGGGGTGGGACCCGTGGCTCTCCGAGGGGTGCTTCAGTAAACGAGGCTTAGCCGTACAATGAAGTACTGCACAGCTTAAAGAGACCGAAGCAGCTTACAAATACTAACAGGGAACAATGGCATCACATATTCTTAGGTGCCCCAAAACGTTGCAAAAGCATTTATAGTCAGATTCCATGTAACAAATATTACTTCCCTCTCTCACACCCACAAATACCATATATATGTATATTTGTATACATATACAATAATCTAAATACATAGAATATAATCTAAATAGATACGTTTATGTTTAGAGAAAAACAGAAAAAAAGAGAAAGACCAAAGAGAGCTAGAAAACACACTCATTTTGTATACAGAGACAGGAAGTACGGTGCCAGACTGCCTGCACTGCTCACGCTGGGAGACGCGAGATCCACGTGTCTTGGCAGCAGGGAGGTATGGAGGACACGACTCTTACTTTCTGCCTGGTACAATTAAGTATTCTGTATATTTACAATGTGCATTGTGGCCTTTATCATAAATATGAATAAAGATAAAAAGCTTCAGTAAATAAAAGCTGACTACATTACTTCCTGCAACCTCTCTCTCACCGATTCCTGGAAACCATGGCTGCCACCAAGGTCGACATAGACAGCATCTTTGTCATACAGCACACCACCAACTCCAGAGAGAGGTGCGTAAACCAACTTCTCCTTCTCATTTAAACAGCGCTTCTTTTGTTGTTCAGGAAGTGCACAAGGGTCTGGGAGGAAACTGACATCACTCACAGCAAAATCTCCTACACCTGGAAGACAGAGACGGGAAGACAGCTTTAGCTGACAGGTGTACTGACTGTCGGTAGAAATGGCCCAGTCGAAAGGCTTCAACCACGACAAGCACATTGTTTGGCACTGTGCCTCTCGGGCCAAACAACACCATCAGAGCAGAGGGGATCCGGTCAACTCAACAACTTTGCTGGCCGATGCAGAGCTGGGTTACTCTTAAAACTTCCAGCAACATGGCTCTATCTTATTCAGTCCTTTTTCAGTTTTCCTGAGAAAAGAAGTCATCCCAGGAGTTTTACAAATACAGTGTATTTTACAAGAAAAGCATACCTGGCATATGAATTTGGCTTCTATTTTTCAAGTGTGCTCCTCTTAAGTAACCGTAAAGAGACACCTTTCGGTCACACTTGATATTTGTTCGGATATCTTCTGGGTTTGTCAAATCTTCCATCCTAGAGAAATAAAAAGCAATTATACAGCAGAAATGAATGTCAGAGTTCTTGTACCTCCCTTAACGTGTCAATGATGCATCACATTCGCTAGTTCACTAAATATGCTGCTTAGAAAATTATTAAATTCAGAAATAAGGAAGCACAGTTAACCATCTACCAGAGGAAAAGGAGCCAACACATGACTGCATCTCTCTCCAGAAATGAGAAGTGACATGCACTAGGGGTTGAGGAAGAGTAGAGAAAATATCCCAAAAAACCCTTTATGAAAGAGGACTAAGCTGTGATCTGGGTTTTTTAGTGTGGCTTGGATTTTACAAGTGGAGAAAGGGTACTCCAGGCTGAGAAAACAATATGAAAAAAAGCCTAAAGGCAGGAAAGCACAGGGCACATCTGAGTGACTGGAGCACCACAGTCCAAAGACAGTATCACTGAAAGTTAAGGCTGAAAAGGCAGGATAGGCCCACATCCTGCAGCCTTAAATGCTTCAAAATCCTCATTTTCTGAACATTTCACACTTTACTCTCAAAACTACAGCATCTTTAAAAATACAAAAAAAGTAGATATTTTCCATCAACTACATTAAAAAATAAGCAGAAAATAAACCTTATTACTATTCTTTTTTAACCTTTTTAGCTTTGAAATATGTAGGCCAGGAAGAAAAATTTTGCATTCACTTTTTACCTGTCTACCAGGATATAAGGGTGAGAGGTTTGCCATGTAAGAGGCCTAAACTTCATAACTGTAATAAAACGACCCAGATTGTGTATTTCTTGGTTTTGATATTCTCCATGTACCATTCCAGAGAGGTAGAACAGCTTGGCACCCTAAACATTAAAAAAAAATTAATTAATTAAATTCTTGTCGATATTGCACCAAAATAAAGGTCTCTAAATGAGAAGCAATCCTAAGAAAGGGCGACTTCTAGCAAATCACTGTGCAATGCTTCCAGAACTTCTCTGGCTTCTTTTCAGGACTCCTCTTATTAGGGTTTCATAGGGGCAGAACGGCAAACACATTCAGTTTCAAGACTGCTCTCCAGTCAAGCAGTGGCATCGGTCTTCAGTACTGCACAGAGAGGGCAGTGAGGCCTGTGAGCACAGAAAAAGTTCTGTGACTGCTGGGCCTCAGTAGTATGGAGGGGAGGCAGGAGTAGCAATATGTGTGCACCACAGTTCCTGGTCCCATAACTAGGAGATACTTCAGACAAACTCTATTAAATCACAAATCAAAAACACTCAGAGTCAGACACAACCTGGTGCTGGGGGATATGGAGACAAATGACACACCCCAGGAGGTCTGCAATCAAGACTACATCGTGGAAATATTCCACGGACTATGAACATACACATAAAGGAAACTCAGGAGGTGAATCCTGTAAAGATGTTTGTTAATTTCTCTTACTCATCCTGTCTATTTTTAAAGGTTAACAGTATTAGTATTCAATAATTAATTCTCTTCCTACCGGGTAAACTTCTGTCCAGAACCTGTGTTTTAATCGTTTCTTTGTCTTCTTCAGTTGTTTATTATACTTGAAGGAATCTAAGTGAGTGAGAACACCCATAATTTTAGGAAAGCCATGTACTTGACAGATGTTTAGAAACTCAAATGTTTCCATTTCAAAGCCAAAGCTGGCATCTATAAGCATCAGGACCTAAAAACAGAAAACACAATTTCTCAAGGAAGCTACTCAAAACAGATCATCAGCAAACTATGACCTGTGGGCCAAATATGGCCCATCACGCATTTTATAACTCAAGTTTTACTGGAACACAGCCATGTTAACTCGTTTACGTATTGTCTACAGCTGCTTTTGCACTACAATGCAAAATTAATTAGTTGCAACAGACACTATGATCCACAAAGCCTAAAATATTTACTATCTGGCACTTTACAGAAAAAGTTTGCCAACTCCTGCTCTAGACTAAATCAAATGATTACTTAGGAATCACCATGACAGAGAAAACACCAGGCTTTGACTTGCTCTAAAAGGCAACCGTGAGACAATATCCACCATGATATAAACTTCCATTTTAAGAATTTGGATACATGAGAAATAACTCAGAAAAAGCTGGGTCTAATTGGGTCTTCATTTGAAAAGTACTCACTTCAAGAAATAAAGGGGTTTTTTTTGGTGAGGAAGACTGCCCCTGAGCTAATGTCTGTGCCAATCTTCCTCTATTTTCCATGTGGGACGCTGCCACGGCAAGGTTTGATAAGTCATGTGTAGGTCCATGCCAGGCATCCCAACTGGTGAACCCGGGGCTGCCGAAGCAGAGTGCATGAACTTAACCACCACACAACTGGGCAAGCCCCAGAAATAAAGTTCTTTGTAAAGTATTTTTAAGCCAAATAACAGATCCCTGACACCCAAAAAAGGAGAGGAAGTGGTGATCAATGAAAAATTTCAAAAATGTATAGAGGGGCCAGCCCCATGGCTCAGTGGTTAAGTTCGTGCACTCTGCTTTGGCGGCCCAGGGTTCGCCAGTTCGGATCCTGGACAGTGACCAAGCACCGCTCACCAGGCTGTGCCGAGCTAGCGTCCCACATAGAGGATCTAGAAGAACCTACAACTAGGATATACAACTACGCACTCGGGGGCTTTTGTGAGGGAAAAAGAGTAAGATTGGCAATAGATGTCAGCTCAGAGCGAATCTTCAAAAAAAAAAAAAAGTATAGAAAATCATTTTTGTTTCAATCTTCCCATGGGGGAAAAAAAGGTTTTTGCTGGGAAATCTGTAGTAGGAAAACTATATCTTATATGTTAATTTGTAATAAGCAAATTGCTCAGAAACTAAAAAGAAGGCTACCAGTTTAGAACTGAGTCAAAGAACAGTAAAGTTATAAATGGTAATCTATAAGAGAATATAAGTGGACAAGTTCAATTTTTAAAATTTATGACTCTTCAAACATGCAAAATAATTTCAGAGTTGATTCCTGCAGACTTCTAGTTTTAAGATATTAAAGACATCTCTATTTTCATATTTGTGTAGCTAACTAGAAAAAAAATTTTTTTTTTAAACTTATCTTTGATTAAACCAGAGAACATTCATCGCCCTAAACTGCAAACACAGGAAGGTGGCCACCGAGCACTGTGAGACAGCCTAGCTGCCACTGCAGACTACAGGCCAAGCTGGCACATGGAGTTCTCCAACACCACCAGAAGAGGTCGAAGGTGAGTGGGGTGGCTGTGGACCATCCCTATACCCCATTTGATACCACAGAGCGCCAAGCGGCAAACAATTAACAGTAGGGTTAGAAGAATAGCAAACAGTCTTTGGTCACCTAAAGTAAGCCTGTATTACTCCTCCAATGCACAGACATGTGCACGCACACACAAATCCATGCATTATGTGAGCCTTCACTGTGACTTAGGAGGCTTTATGACAACCTAGAGCAATCAATACAAGCCAGGTCAAACAAATCTTGGTACATACAACGGAATACTTTAAAAAAAATGGGGTTGAGCTACAGTACTTATTACATACCTCCAAGACACATTAAGTGAAAAAAAGCAAAGCACAGAACAGTGTATATAATAAAGAGTGTGTGCTTTAAAAAGGTTGCATGTGTATTTTATACATGTATCTAGAAGGATACTGCTGAGAGGAACTAAGAGACTAGGGGTCAGAATAAGGAAAGAGAAAACATGAATTGTGCGTAACCTGTAGTGCAGTTTGAACATTTTACCAAAAGTGTTGTGTTCCTTTTTAAATCTTAAAAAGATTTATACAAAGGCATCTTTCTTAATATGTGTATGTTTCTAAAATTAGAGACTTGGTATATTTTACGTAAAAGAGAAACTAATGACTCATGCTGAACTATTTCAATCATTTCAAATATACAAGGCTTAATAAGTTTATACTATTTTGTGCTGATAATAACACTTATTTTTATTAACAGTAGCATTACATGTTCAAAATTTGAGTGATATTTAGTTTTCTGACATTAAAATGGCACAGTTGTAAGATCTATATTAAATTACTTTTGATTTTATATTTTAGGAGACTTTCTGAGCCAAAGGAAGTCACCAAACAGCTCGTCAGAAAGTGTTGAATCAAAAAAACAAGGTATCTGTTACCCTACACCTCCTAATCAATATGGTTTAAATTTTTTTTCATTTGGCTTTATCTTTGCTAGTTTAAAAGGTAATTAATGAACATGACCATTTTTGTAAATGTAATGGAGGCTGCACAAGTTCCATATGCTGAGTACTGTCTAGATTTTCTATTACAAACTCTGACAACTTCTCAAGGTAATCCATGTACTTAATCATTAAGCATGGAGGTTCTGCCACCATTAAGAGCAGAGCTCCCATCCTCAGACAAATTACTTAACTTCTGGGAGCCTCAGTTTCATCATATATAAACTGGAGATAATACCTACTTACCTCTAAGGCACACTAGGGGATTAGATGAGCTAAATTTGTAGAAAGCTGTTAGCACAGTGCCTAATAAGGGTCCAAGAAATGGTACTACTATATATGTGAGCTTTTTATTAGTTACGTCCATTAAAGGTTTTCGCCATCCTGTGGTTAGCTTTAAGATTTTAGAATACAATTCACCGTGCATATTCCATTTTTATTATAACAATTATCATCATCATCAATTCAAACAAATCTATCGTATCCTTGATGATACTCACCATTCGTTTAATAATCATAAACTTTTCTTCCCTTCAACATGGGATAAATAACTTATCACGCCGCTGTAAAGAAACCCAGGTTGCCTCCACTGACTTACCAAATCTGCTACTTTAGCCAGATCAATCATCACGTTAATGTCACACCCACATTCAATAATGGTGAGTCTGCGCTTTTTACCTATAAGTGAAAAGATGAAAATTTTATTTTATTTATTTATATTTTTGAGGAAGATTAGCCCTGAGCTGCCATCTACCGCCAATCCTCCTCTTTCTGCCAAGGAAGACTGGCCCTGAGCTAACATCTGTGCCCATCTTCCTCCACTTTACCTTATGTGGGATGCCTGCCATAGCATGGCTTGACAAGTGGTGCGTAAGTCCGCACCCGGGATCAGAACCAGCAAACCCTGGGCCGCCGAAGTGGAACACGTGAACTTAACCACTGCACCACAAGGCTGGCCCCTGAAAATTTTACTTTTAAAAAATCTTGGAAAAAATCTATCCATTAACTCAAATTATCATTTTTAACTACATCCACTAAAGCATCACATATACTTATAGAAGTATGCCAGAAGTTCATTCTTATAGGAGAAAAGTGATGAAACAAAATAAATTCCATCTTGGTTTTCTTGCTATGTTCTCTAATTTTAAACTAGTATCAAAAGTCCACCCATACGAATAAAATACTCAAACTGGAACAGGCAGACAAGCAGGCTGGATGACAACCGTGATCCTGCTGTTTAGCAGCAGACCAATGTTTCTATTTCTATCAAAGTTTCCTGTGTTCCCACCAGAGCTAAAAACATTCTCAAACCTAATGTAACAGAATGTTCATGTAACAATCATTATTTCTAAATTAAGTTACAAGAAATCAGTAAAGACAATAGGAATGCTTTAAAGATAAAGAAAAGCTTCAGTCCAACTATATTATTGCTATAATAGATTTCAGATTCTACCATTGCCATTTTGGGAATTTGTTTCGTCTTCTCTCTTAGATCACACAGGACAAACTTCCTCACTTCCACAAGAATGTGGCTTCATGAGGGCAAGCAGGTGTGCCCAGTGCACAGCAGGTACTCACTATCTGTGAAATACCTTCAGGTGCTCCCCATGGCCAAGCCAGCCTGCCAGGCCTGTCAAGCCTTTCCGAAGAGCACACTTGGCAAATCCATATAGCAGTCAGAGTAAGGTATACATCTACATCATTATTATCCCTGGGAATCTATCCTTTTCTGAAGCTACAGGCAACTCAGCAAAAGTACGAGAGATGAACTGAAGTGACAATATTACTTTAACATTTACCAGTCAAGAAAATGTTCAACAAAGACATGCATGTCCCTCAGATGATAACACTTGCCACGACAGTCTGTGGCAGCACCCTCCTACCTGACACGATTGTTACGGGCCCTCTGATCTCTGTCAACTTCTGCCTGGTAAAATTCCGAATAAGGCACTGAATCAAAGTGCTCTTTCCAACTTTTGGAGGCCCCATCACCACCACCACTATTGGTGGGGGCTCTAGTGGAGTTCGATCAACCACTGGAATGTGATGCTTTTTTGTCTTCAAATCCTGAGTCCTATTTGTAAAAAAAAAAAAAAAAATTAAATTCACTTTTAAAATATAAAAAGCCTCATCCTTATAAGTAAAGATTTTAAAGAGAGCAAAACAGACAATATATGGAGACCACTGACTTGTTAACTCCTGGCCCCAGGTATTTGGATTAAAGTGGACTACACTTCAGTACATATATTAACAGATTGACTTCAACAGTACAGACTAGTGAAAACTATACACATTTTACACCTGATTGTTTTATTAGTTGACTGTACCAGTTTAAAAAGAAAACAAAACAAAAAAGGCCAACATGGAGGCACTGTATCATAATGAATAAGAACAGAGGCTTTGGAGTTAAATTTGGCCGTCCTACTGGGAGAATTCAATTCAATAATGTTTAAAGCACACTGCCTGGCATATAATACTCACTAAAAAAGCTATTTAACACTACATATTACAATTATATGAAACATATCCAGAAAAAAACACAAGCACACCTATTACAATAGAAATTATTTAAAGTTTATGAACAAACAAATTCTCTAAAGAAAAACTCTTGGGGTCAGCCCCGTGGTGCAGTGGTTAAGTTCACACACTCCGTTTTGGTGGCCTGGGTTTGGATCCCAGGCACAGACCTACAGCCTGCTCGCTAAGCCACAACATGGTGGTGTCCCACATACAAAGTAGAAGACGACTGGCACAGATGTTAGCTCAGGGACAATCTTCCTCACCAAAAAAAAAGCTCTCAACCTTTTCTCTTGGGCCAAAAATGCCAAACAGTGTGCAGATGCTGACAGCAAGGTGGCTTCCACAGAAAAGACTTCTCTCCTCTTATTAAAAGAAATATGGCACCATCCCCATGTCCTTCAGACCTGGAATAGACTCATGAATCCAATGTCATCTGGAAAGGCTCCTACTCTCTAAAAAGAATAAATGGAAGAACCACTAGACTCCAGCTAAACACACCTGTGAAAGGATCGAGCCATCCGCACAGCAGACTGCACTGCAAAAGCTTTGGGGTTTCTCTTCCGCGCATCTTCCTCGTCTCCAAGTTGGAGATCCTGCAGGTGCCGTTTCCTTTTCTTCTCAGCTTTGGGCCCACTGTTTTTCTTTCTGTGTTTCTTCTGGTCCTTAGTCTCCATAGTGGCTTTTTACCAATTCTCAAGTAACTCTAACCCACACAGAATTGGGTGAAGGTAGGGGAAACATTTTACAATCCAGATAATACCCAGGAAAAACAGTAAAATTCATTTACTTCTTTATGAAAAGATATGTATTTGTTCACCCAAGAGGGATAGAAACTGCTTAATATTATCCCCAATTTCACTTCTCTCTGTTATGAGATAAATTAAATTAGTTACCTCTGCTTAGGTTACTCTTTATTCATTGTAAGTGTCTACACCAGCACTGTCCCTTTCTGTAATGATGGAAATATTCTATATCTATACTTTTCAACCACTAGCCACATGTGGCTACTGAGAACTTAAAATGTACCTAGTGAAAATGAGAAATTGAATTTTTAATTTTATTTATTTCATTCAATTCTAAATTTAAATAGCCAAGTATGACCAGTGGTTACCATACCAGATAGCTGAGGCCTAAATATCAAGTGGACTAAAGAAGTGGTTTCCAAACCTAAACGTTTTTAAGATATTTTATTTTAAAAAATTAAAGCACTTTAATAACCCTCCAACATGACAGCAGTATTACTTTTAGTGTTTGTTGACTCTGTAAAACTTTTAAATTACAATAATCGTCTATTTACATTAAAAGTGAGTATCTATGTGTGCGAAATATGATTCTGGATGATGCCGGGAGACCACATGGATTTGCAGAAACCCTTACAATAATTTCTGAGAGTTCCAGGAATTCACGACCCACAAACTGGGAACCACTGGATTAGTGAGTTTTTTAGGAAATAAGGCTGCACACAATCCAAGCGCTTGGTTAAAAACAAGGGGGAGGAGGGGCCACTTCATTCAATTACAGTACTGAATTGATTTCAGCTCAATAAACATTTGTGTCTGCCTATGACGTGCCAGGAGATGGCTACAGCTATGATGTGGCCAATGAAGGACATCCAAATGTCTTCCGTGTGTATTAAGGCCCACATCAAAAGGCTACACTGTAGGAGGTCAGTCAGCGATTTCCCACGGCCACACACCAGCGGCATAGAAAGTCCATATACACCAGCATAATGTCAAGAAACACTGGCCGGGAGCTAGGAGAGCTGGGCTCTAGGAACGCTTACAAACTAAATAGCTGTGTGATTTCAGAGATATTATTTTTCTTCTCTACTATATTTGGTTCCGAACTTGTACGGATCCCTTTCTCCCAGCGAGGGGGCGGGGAGCGGGACAATTTGGAGTCAACAGATCGGACTCAGGTCTACGTCACTTGCTAGATTACGCCGCCATCAAACGACCCCTCATCCCTCCCCGCCACCTCCCCTCCCCGTCTGGGCTGTCTGCACCGATTCATTCAGCCACTCCCCCAACAACCTCGGAGCACTTCTCCGGCAGGTACGAAATATGCCTGTCCAGCGCATGAGGCGCTCCTCGGGACTGTCCGGGAGGATCGAGGGAAGACCTTACCACGCGCGAGACTCGAGATCCTCCCAGAGCCTCAGTCCCGGGGACCCCACTACCACCACCTCCCCCCAGCCAGCGGCCGTTACCGGGTTCACACTTGCTACTCCGGCTCAGGCCCGCATGGACAGCGCCGGAAACGGAAATGCACTGTGCGCGCGGCCTCTACACGCCGGCGGGGAACAAATAGACAGAAGAAAGAGACCGGCGGACTTTCAGGGGAAAGCCGGAAGGCAGGCTTGTGATTGGCTAAGGGCGGGCGCAGACGGAGTCTGCGCTGTGCGCTCCACCTGGAGCCACGCCCCGCCACGCTCCGCCCCGCCACGCTCCACCCCGCCCCAGGACGGCTGGCGCCCCTGGGCCAGTGGCCGTTTGGAGAACAGTGCGTGAGCTAGTCACGCCTGAGTCCTGCCGGAGGCTGCGGCGACAGCGCGGTTTGGAACCCGTTCTTTGGTGCGGGACAAAAGCCGGAAGTAACATATTTAGCTCTGGTCACCGGGGAGTCACCGCGCCTGTCCCCTCCGAAAGCCTCAGGCATCACGTTCCCCAACTGCCTAAAGGAATATCTCCTGGTTGGGAGTCGCTCTGGCTCGTCCACTTGCTCATCTTTAAAGATGACAGAGCTGGAGACTTCTCGGGCTTCCTTAGTGCTATAATTCCCTCTTTTCCCAGGACCAACAGACTCTGAGGACAGGGACAAACTCTGACCCTGCATGAAATTCCTGGGAGACGGGCTTTCCCTGGGGAAACGCAGCCTCTTGCAGTTTTCTTCGAGCGCAGGTTTGCCTTCCCAGGGCTCTGCCCATTCCCACCTGAGGGACACCTTGGAGTTCATCTAACCCCCATCTCAGGTGAGCTGGGATGCTCTTTGCCTACAAAGCTAGGTACATTTTCAGAGTTTGTATCTCCCTCTTGTCTTGGAGGTTTTCTTTTCAATATGATCCCACCAGTGGTCCCGAGGCAGTTCTTCTACCCCACAAAACTAGGCTTACTCTGTAACTGAGACTCCCTGTGGTTCATGCCTTTTCACACGGGGCTTGTTCTCTCCCTCGGCATCCACCGTGCACTGCGCTGTGCTAGGGAGGCTACCGCACAGGGCACACACTTCCCTCATCTGTGAAGACCTTACAATTTTGTAACTCTCTCCAACACGACCCCTCTTACTTCTTGGAGATCTTGGTGTACAGGTATGTAATCCTTCTAACATCCTCTTGGTTCCACGAATCCCACTCTTGCCTTCTGCCTTACATCAGCCTCTCATTCCTCCTGTGATCATACTGATCATACCCTAGACCTTGTCAGATCCAAGGCTTGCAACCCCTGAAGCATCCCACTCTGACCACCACCTCCTGTCTTTCCAGGTTACTCCCGCTAATGCTCTGAAACCAAAACTCCCCTAACCCTACCAGTGCCCCTAATCCAGATGTTACTGCCTTCCTCTCTGATGGCTTCTCTCTCCCTATTAAGCTAGCTTAAACTCCATAGTCAATGATATCATCAGTCTCTTGCATACTTCCTCAGCTCCCTCACCTCCCTGTCACTTCATCATATCTGCTTGGTAAAATGAGAGCCCTAGATAAACCCAATTTTCCATCTACTCCATGCTACTGCAATGCAACTAAACATGGCTGGAGGAAAACCCAAAACCATGCTGACCGCCCTCACTTTAATAATTCCAGCTTTGCCTGGTCTATGCCACTCTTCTGCATGAGTATTTCATACCTCCTCCTCTCTCTTCAGTCCTTCCCACCAACCCCCTTCCTTGCGTCCTCCTTCACTAGGAAAATGGAAGTGGAGACTCCCACCACCACAGACTTTCACCACCACATCCACCCATGTCCCCCTCTGCTGCCTGCCTATTACTGTAGATGAACCACCACTGTGTCCACCTAGAGGAAGCCTGCACTTCAGTGCAGGATCCCATCATCTCCATGGCACCACTCCAGCCAGTCTATTCTCTCCCCAACATTTCAGTTTTTACCCTACTACTCCTATCATCATGCAACATTCAGTTTCTGTCATCTTCAAAACAAACTCCTCTTGACTCCATTTTCTATACCAGATACTACACCTTTTCTCTGCGCCCCTTTGTAGCAAAATTTCACAAAACAATTGTCAGTATGTTCTCTGTTCCTCTCCTCCTATTCTCTCTTAATTCACTTGGCTCCCAGAACATCATCTGCAGCCCTGGCTGCTCCTCCTCTATGGCGTTTGCTGGTTTTTCCACTCCTGCCTGACCCGTTTAAGATGGAGAGAGCCCACAGTGCTCAGCCTTTGGGCTTATCTTCTGTGTTGATACTTATTCCCTGGGTGATCTCATTTTGTCTTGTGGTTTTATGTGCCATCTGTATCAGTTCTCAATTTATTGTATCTCTGCTACAAATTCATACTAATTTCTTACTGTGCAAGAATGGAGTTGGGCCCTTTAAATATTTTTCCTTTGACTGACTTGTTAAGTTTGGTCAGTACATGTCAATATAGAGATTTTGCAGGATTCAAGCAGTCTTTCTTACAGGTTCTGCTCCATTCCGTGGCCAGGCTTCTGCAGGTGGGTGACTTCTCCAGGGCCATCTCCTTCAGTACGTGGTGGCCAGGAGTTCCCCACTCCCTTTCCCCCACGACCTCCCGGAAGTTTTGTCATTGAGTTACTCTCCTGAGACACATCCGCTTCCCCCAGCACTTAGAAAGGGACTTCCAACAAGTTCCAGTGGGCAACCTTACAGGGACTCCCCTGACACGAGTGGGCCATGGCCATACTACTCCAGTGAGCTCTAGATCTCAGTTGGCGGGGGTGAGGGGGCCCTTCCTGGGCCTTCCATCTCTGCCATAGGGTAGTGGCTGCTCCTCAGATCTGCTATTCTTATATTCTTTAGGGGTCTCTTCTTACTAGCCCATGCCTCATTGCTGCAATACCCTGTTGTAGCTAATAATTCTTAATATAAACTTTTCCTGTTCAAATTACTGTGTGGTTTCTCCTTCCTGATTGGGCCCTGACCAATACACCATCATTTGCCAACAACTCCCAAATTTACATCATGACGCAGACCTCTCTCTTGAACTTTGGCTGCCTCCCTGACATATCCATTTGGATGTTTAATAGACATCTCAAACATAACGTGCCCAAATGAAACTCATGATCTTCCCTCTCAAACCAGCTGCCGAGTTTTTATTTCAGTTAATGACAGTTCCATCCATAAAGCTGATTAGGCCAACCACCTTGGACACATCCTTGTCTCCTCTTTTTCTGTCCTCCATATCCAACCTGTCAGAAAATTCCTGTTGACACTACCTTTAAAATATAACCAGAGTCCAACCACCTATTACCATCTCCAGTACTACCACTCTGGGCCGAGCCCCATCTTATCACACAGATTCCTGCAAAACCTCTTGATTCGTCTTCCTGCTTCCATCCTTGCCCTTGGACAGCCACTTCACAATGCAGCAGCCAGAGTGACCCTGTTAAAACATAAAGCACCACTGGGAATTTAAATTGGTATAAACAGTCTGGAAAATGGTTCGGCATACTTATTATTACTGAGCATAAACCTACCCTATAAGCCAGTGACAAGAAATATATACTGAAAGACATGTACAAGAATGTTCATAGCATTGTCCAAATTTGGAAAACCCCAAAAATCCATCAACAAAAGCATTAATAAACTGTAGTATATTCATACACTGGAGTAGTATGTAATAATGAAAATAAACTGCCATGAGCAACAACTTAGATTATGTTTAGCAAAAGAAGCCAGATACAAAGGAGAACATGTATGATTCCATTTATATAAAGTTTGAAACTAGGCAAAATTAACATATGGCAATAGAAGTCAAGAAAACTGTTACTTCACAGAGGAGGGGATGTATGACTGGGAGGGGCCGTGGGTGCAGCTTCTGGAGGGCTAGTGATGCTGTTTCCTCATCTGGTGCTAGTCAGTGGGTGTGCTTCCTTTGTAAATATTTACTGAGCTGTACATTTGTGCTCTGTGTACTTTCTGAATGTATATCCTATTTTAATTTTTAGGTTTATAAAACAACAAAAACACGTAAGATCAAGTCATTCCTCTACTCAAAACCCTTCGATGGCATCCATTTCATTTCAGGAAAAAGTCAAAGTCCTTACAATAACATCTCAGCTCTGCTTGTCTTGGTTCATCTTCTCAGACTTCATCTCCTATTACACTCTCCTTTGCTCACTAGCCTTCGGTGCCACTGGCCTCCTTGCTCTTCTGGGAAGACGCAGGCATGCTCCTGCCTTTGAGTCTTTGCATTGGTTCCTCTTCCTCCAGATATTCATGTAGCCAATTCCTTCACCTTCTTTAAACTTTTGCTCAACTGTCCCCTTTCTATAAGGCCTTTCCTGACTCCCCACCTTCACCTCAGATCTCCCAGTGCTCTTATCCTGCCCTATTTTTGATAGCATTTATCATGTTGAAACATGCACACATGTAATTAACTGTCTCTCCCTGCGGAGGGCAGGGAATTTGGTCTGTTTTATTCAGTGGTGTATCACAAGTGACTAGAACAGTCCCTGGCATATAGTAAGTGCTCAGTTCCCACTTGTTGAATAATGAATGGATTTGAAAATGAAAATGTGTTAGGCAGCTTCTGACCTGGCCCCAATGATCCCTACCCCCTGGTTTCACACCCTTGAATTCACCCTTGTGTGTGAGCTGGACTTACTGACTTGCTTCTAACAAATGGAATCCAGCAAAAGTGGTTGGATGTCACTCACGTGGTTAGGTTATAAACGACTGTGACTTCTGTCTTGTGGGTATACTCTCGATTGCCATCTCAGATCACACATTTTGATGAAGCAAGCTGCCCTGTTGGGAGCCCCAAGTGACAGGGAACTGAGGGCAGCCTCTGAGGGTTCCTCTCAGTGAGAGACTGAGGCCCTCAGGCTAACAGCCAGCACAGACCTGAATCCTGCCAACAGCCACATGAGCGGGCCTGGAAAATGATCTTTCCCAAGTCAATCTCTGAGATGACTAAAGCCGAGGTTGCTGTCTGTGAAAGACGCTGGGCCAGAGTCACCTTGCTAAGCTGTGCCCAGAACCTGACCCACAGAAACTGTGAGATCAAAGTGTTGTTGTAAGCCACTAAGTTTTTGGGCAATTTGTTGCTCACCAATAGATGACATAGAGGAAAAGAAAACATGAAACTGTTAAACAATATTCATAGAAGGAAGAAGCAGAGAAAAAACATGAATGCTTATCAAGTACCTACATTTTGACAGGCACTTCCAGATGCTTTTAATGTATTTTCTCAAAAATGGATATAAATGGTGTATTAGTCAGAGTTCTTGAGAGAAACAGAACAAATAGGGTGTGTGTGGAGAGAGAGATTTTAAGGAATTGGCTCACGTGTTGTGGGGGCTGGCAAGTCTGAAATCTGTAGGGCAGGATACCAGGCCGGAGACACAGAGAAGAGTCAAGGTTGCAACTTGAAGTCTCTGGGAGAATTCCTTCCTCTTCAGCAGATTTCAGTCTTTTCTCTTAAGGCCTTCAACTGATTGGATGGATTGGATGAGGCCCACCCACATTACGAGGGTAATCTGCTTTCCTCAAAGTCTACTGATTTAAATGTTAATCTCATCTAAGACAAAAAAGACCTTCACAGCAACAGTTATGTGGGTACTGTGACCTAGCCAAGTTGACACATAAAATTAACGGACACAAATAGCAAAGTTATCAGATTTCAGATAAGAGAGAAAACATCATCGTGGGCTAGAGTGCTCAGGCCGTTCTTCTGATGATTCATCAAAAATGGGTTAGAATAGTTGAGGAGGATTAGGAAGGGGTCTACATGTAAGAAGAGACACTTGAGTAAGACTTGGAAGCATTTAGGATAAGGAGAAGTAACATTTTTGTCCATCAGGTACTTATTTCTTTTCATTATCAAACAATGCAATGCTACTGGCCTCCAGTATAAAAAATAATGCACAGATCAGATATAAAGAATAAAACAAACACAGGTGTACACATTACCCAACCTAAGGAAAAGAATATAAGCAATGACTTTAAAGCTCACTGTGTGCCCCTCCTCAGTAAGATCCCGAAAAAAGTAACCACTATTTATAACTTTGTATTTATCATTACCCAGATGTTCATTATAGTTTTATTGCTATGTATACTTCCATAAATAATATGTTAAGTTTTAAATATTTTGGGCTAATACATAGTTTTTTATTATGTGATTATAACATAATAAATTTATTCATTCTTCTGTCTATGAACATTTGAGTTGCTTCCAGTTTTTGTTTTTCTTTTGCAAACAATGTCTCCTGTTACATATATGAAGTTGCCAGATCTTAGGATATATATATATCTTTAGCTTGTAGAATACTGCCAAACCATTTTCAAAAATGAGTCAGTCATGACAACAAGATACCACTAAATACATATTACAATGGCTAAACATTTTTTTAAAAATCAACAAGACCAAATGCTGATGAGGCTGTGGAGCAACAGGAGTGTTCATTCCTTGCTGGTGGGAATGCAAAATGGTACAGCCACTTTGGAAGATAGTTTGGCAATTTCTTACAAAGCTAAATATACTCTTACCATACAATGTGGCAATCATGCTCCTAGTTATTTAGCCAACTGATTTGAAGCTTACATCCACACAAAAAACTGCATGCAAATGTTTACAGCAGCTTATTCACAATTGCCCAAAAGTGAAGCAACCAAGATGTCCTTCAACAGGTGAACGGAGAATAAACTGTGGTACATTCAGATATTGCACTATTATTTGGTGTTAAAAATGAAGGAGACACTGATTCATACAACATGGACAAATTTCAAATGCGTTTTGCTAAGTGAAAGGAGCCAGCCCCAAAAGTTTCATTCATATGACATTCTAAAACATGCAAAACTATAGGAATGGAAAACAGATAGCAGTTGCCAGGGATTGGACAGAAGGAATGTTTAACTACAGAAGGGACACACAGGAATTTTTAAGGAGATAAAACTATAAATTTCCCTCCAAGCACTACCTTAGCTGCACTCCACAAGTTTTGATACATTGCATTTCTATTATCCTTCAGTTAGAAATATTTCTAAATTCCCTTGTGACTCTTCTTTGACCCTGGGTTACTTAGAAGTGTGCTTTAATGTTTTCAAACATTTGGGTTTTGTTTTGTTTTGTTTTGTTTCGTTTTACTGATTTCTATTAAAATTCCATTGTAATTAAACATAATCTATGAGTTCAGTCTTTCAAAATTCATGGATTGTTGTTTTATGGCGAAGCACATGGTCTATCTTGGTGAACATACTGTCTGCTGTTGTTGGGTGCACTGTCCATAAACGTAACTTAGGTCAAGGTAATTGATAGTTTTCCAGACCTTCTATGTTTTTACTTATTTTCTGTCTAGTTGTGCCATCAACTGTTGAGATAGAGAAGTATTAAAACTTCCAAATCCAATTATAGATTTTTCAGTTTCCCCCTTAATTTCTGTTGAATTTTTCTTCACGTTTTGAAGCTTTATTATTAGGCATGTATACATTTATTGTGGTGATGCCTTCCTGAAGAACTGACACTTTCATGTTTCTGTAGATTATTTAAATGTTTTTCAGTATTCTAGCTTGATTTCTTTATAATGTTTTTTAAGCATATCACTTTGTATAGTTTTCTTAGTGGTTGTTCTGTGCATTATAGTGAACATACATAACTTATCACAGTCCACTGTTATTGATGTTTTACAACACTTTAAGTGAACTGTAGAAAGATTACTTCCATTTAGGTTCCTTTGCCCTCCTTACTTATTAAATATAATTGCCTTAAGTATTTCCTCTACATACATCGAGCACTACATCAGATGATGTCATAATTTTTGCTTCAGCTGTCAAGTAGGATTTAAGAAATTCATGAGAATTAGGATAGTCTATTATGTTTACCCCTATTGCTAGCCATTCAGGCATTCTTTTCCTTTGTGCATGCCAAAGCTTGTTATAATTTCCTTTCTGTTTAAAGAACTTTCTTTAGCCATTCTTAAGGGCAGGCTTGCTAGCAACATATTTTCTTAGTTTTTCTTTGTCTGAGAATGTCTTTATATGTCCTCATTCTTAAAGGCAATTTTTGCCAGTTGAGATTCTTTTCTTTCAAAAATGGAAAAATTTTGTGCCACTTCCTTCTGACCTTCATGGTTTCTAATGAGAAATCCAGTGTCATTGTCACTTCTTTCTCACTGCTTTCAAGATTTTTTGTCTTTAGTTTTCAGAAGTTTGACTATGTGTCTTAGAGTGGCTTTCTTTGTATTTATCCTCTTTGGTGTTTGCTAAGCTTCTTTAATCTGTAGGTTTGACTTTTGTCAAATTTGCTAAGTTTTAAACTATTATTTCTTCAAATACTTTTTCAGGACTACCTCTTCCTACTCTCTTCTGGGACTCCAATGGCACAAATGTTAGATCTTCTGTTATAGTCCCATAGGCCCCTGAAGCTCTGTTCATTTTTTTTTTTTCAGCCTATTTTCTCTCTGTTCTTCACACTCGGTAATTTCTATTTTTCTATCTTCAAGTTCGCCAATTCATTCCTCTGTCACCTCCGTTTTATTTTTGGGCATATCAATGGAGTATTTTTAAATAATTAATAATTCATACACCCACTCCATCTCCCCCCAATTCCCCCTATTATTAATATCTTCCATTACAATATATTTGTTACATTTAATAAGCCAATATTGATATATTAACTATGGTCCGCAATTTACGTTAATATTCACTTCTTGTTTTGGATTTTGGACTTTGACAAATGCATAATGACATGACCTTTACAGTTTCATAAAAAATAATTTCACCATCCTAAAAATTCCCTGTGCTTCCTTTACTCTTCCCTCTCCCTAAACTGCTGGCAATCAGTGATCTTTTACTTTCGCTATAGTTTTGCCTTTTCTGGAATGTCATATAGTTGGAATCATATTGTATGTAGCCTTTTCAGATTGGCTTCTTTTACCTAGTAAAAATGCATTCAAGGTTCCTCTGTCTTTTCATGTCTTAATAGCTCATTTCTTTTTATCACTGAATAATACTCCATTGTATGGATCTACCAGAGTTTATTTATCAATCACCTATTGAAGGACATCTTGGTTGCTTCAGCTTTTGGTAATTATGGATAAAACTGATACAAACATTCACGTGCAGGTTTTTGTGTGGACATAAGCTTTCAACTCAGTTGGATAAAAGACTAGGAATGCAACTAGTAGATCATGTGGTAAGAGTATGTTTAGTTTTGTAAAAAACTGCCAAACTGTCTTTCAAAGTGGTTGTACCATTTTGCATTCCCATCAACAATGAATGAGTGTTCCTTTGCAGTGTATCCTCACAAGCATCTGGCATTATTGGATTTTATCTATTCTAATAGGTATGTAGTGGTATCTTATTGTTTTAATTTGCAATTCCCTAGTGATATCTAATATTTAGCATGTTTTCATATAACTACATGCCATCTGCATATCTTCTTTGGTGAGGTGGCTGTTCAGATCTTATGCCATCTTTTAAACCATGTTGTTTGTTTTCTTATTACTAAGTTTTAAGAGGTCTTTGAATATTTTGGATACAAGTCCTTTATTAGGTATGTTTTGCAAATATTTTTTCACATCTGTGGCTTCCATCTTCATTTTCTTAACAGTTTTTTTGGCAAAGCAGAAGTTTTCAATTTTAATAAAGTACATCTTTTTTTCCATCATGGATTATACTTTTGGTGTTGTATCTGAAAACTCATTGTCAAACCCAAGGTCACCTAGATTTTATCCTATATTATCTTCTAGATGTTTTATGGTATTTCACTTTACATTTAGGTCTGTGATTCACTTTGAGTTAATTTTTGTGAAGCATGTAATATCTATGTCTGGATTTTTTTTGCATTTGAATGTCCCCCTGTTTCAGCACCATTTGTTGAAAAGACTACCTTTGCTCCATTGAATTGCCTTTGCTCCTTGGTCAAAGATCAGCTGGCTATATTCACGTGGGTCTATTTCTGGGCTCTTTATTCTGAATCACTGGTCAACTTCTCTATTCTTTCACCAGTGCTATGCTTTCTTGATTACTGTAGCTGTATATAAGTATTAAAGTGGGGTAGGTCATTCCTCTGTGTTCTTTAGCATTCTGTTGGCTATTCTAGGTCTTTTGCCTTTTCATATAAACTTAGAATCAGTTTGTAAATATCCACAAAATAACTTGCTAGGATTTTGATTGGGATAGAATTGAATTTGTACATCAAGATGAGGAGTATTAATATCTCAACAATACTGAGTCTTGCTATCCTTCAACACAGAGTATCTATCAATTTATTTAGATCTTCTTTGACTTCTTTAATGAGAGTTTTGAAGTTTTCTTCACACAGATTTTGTACATATTTTGTTAGATTTATGCCTAAATATTTCATTTTTGATGTACTAATGTAAATGGTATCCTGTTTTTACTTTCAAATTCCAAGCGTTCATTGCTGGTATAGAGGAAAGCAATGGCCTTTTGTATATTAACTTTATATGTTGCAACCTTGCTATAGTCAGGGATTTCCCTGTTGTTGTTGATTCTTTAGGATTTTCTACATAAATAATCATATCATTTGTGAACAAAGACAGTTTTATTCGTTCCTTCCTAATCCATATACCTTTTATTTCTTTTCCTTGTCCTATTGCATTTGCTAAGATTTCCAGTCTGGTTTGAATAAGAGTGTTCAGGGTGAGATCTTTGCCTTGTTCCAGATCTTAGAGGAAAAGCATCTAGTTTCTCACCATTAATAATGATGTTTGCTATAGGTTTTTTGGTAGAGTTCTTTTTTAAGTTGAGGGAGATCCCCTCTATTCCTAGTTTGCTGAGAGTTCAACATTAATAGATGTTGCATTTATCAAAGGTTTTTTCTACATTTATTGATATGATTATATGATTTTTCTTCCCTGTTGATATGATGGGTTGCATTAATTGGTTTTCAAATGTTGAGCCAGCCTTGCATATCTGGAATAAATCCCACTTATCATGGTGTATAATTCTTTATATACAATGTTGGATTCAATTTGCTAATATTTTTTTGAGGATTTTGCATCTGTGTTTATGAGATCTGTGTTTATGGTCTGTAGTTTTCCTTTCTTGTAATGATTTTATCTGGTTTTGGTATTAGCGTAATGCTGATCTCAGAGAATTAAGTAGGGAATATTCCTTCTGCTTCTATTTTCCATAAAGGATTGTAGAGAATTTATATCATTTCTTCTTTAAATGTTTATTAGAATTCATCAGAGAAACCATCTGGGTCTGGTGCTTTGGCTTTTGGAAGATTATTAATTATTGATTCAACTTCTTTAACAGATATAGTGTTATTCGGATTGTCTACGTCTCCTTATGTCAGTCTTGGTAGTGCTTTAGATTCCTAGGGCTGCTATAAAAAATTAGCACAAACTAGGTGGCTTAAAACAACAGGAATTTCTTCTCTCACAGTCTTGGAGGCTAGGATGCTGAAGCAAAGGTATTCATAGGGCCATGCTCTCTCTCAAGACTCTAGAGAATAATCCTTCCCTGTCTCTTCTAGCTTCTGAGGGTTGCTGGCAATCCTTGGCATTCCTTGAACTGTTGAGTCTAATCTCTGCCTCTTTTCACATGGCCTTCCTCCCTATTTTTGTGTCTCTGTTTTCTGTTTTTATAAGGACACCAGTCATTGGATTAAGACCCAACCTAATACATTATTAACACACCTTTATTTAACTAATTACATCTATTTCCGGATAAGATCCTATTGCCAAATAAGGTCACATTCTGGGGTTCTGGTGCACATTAATTTTCAGGGGACACTATTCAACCCAGTACAGGTAGTTTGTGTCTTTCAAGGAATTGGTCTATCTGATCTAAGTTATCAAAATCATGAATACACAGTTGTTTAAAATATTCCTCTTATCTTTTTAGTATCCATGGAATCAGCAGTGATGGCTCTTCTTTTATTCCTGATACTAGTAATTTGTATTTTCTCTCTTTTTTTGTTAGCCCAGGTAGAGCTTTATCAATTTTATTGAATTTTTTAAGAACAAGCTTTTGATTTCATTGATTTTCTCTGTTTTCCTGTTTTTAACTTCACCAATTTCTGCTTTAACTTTTATTATTTATTTTCCTTGGCTTACATTGGGTTTAATATGCTCTTTTTTCTTGTTCCTAAGGTGGAGCTTAGATTATTGACTTTGATGTTCTTCTCTAATATATACATTCAATGCTATAAGTTTCCCTAAAAGTTCTGTTTTTGCTATATCCCATAAATTTAGATAAGTTGCATTTTCATTTTTACTTAGTTTGAAATGTTGGGGGGTGGGGGTAAGATGGGCCCTGAGCTAACATCCATTGCCAATCTTCCTCTTTTTGCTTGAAGAAGATTGTCCCTGAGCTAACATCTGTGCCAATCTTCCTCTATTTTGTATGTGGGATGCCTCCAGTGAGGCTTGACAAGCATTGTGTAGGTCCAAGCCTGGGATCTGAACCCACAAACCTTGGGCTGCCGAAGCAGAGCACAAGAACTTAACCTACACCACCGGCCCGTGAAATATTTTTTAATTTCTCTTGAGACTACTACTTCTTTGCCCCATGTGTTGTTTAGAAGTGTGTTACTAATCTTCAAATATTTTGAGATTTTCTAGCTGTCTTTCTGCTATTGATTTCTAATTTAATTCCATTGTGGTCTGAGAGCATACCTTGTAAAATGCCTATTCTTTTAAATTTGTTAAGGTGTATTTTATTGCCAGAATGTGGTCTATCTTGGTGAATGTTCCCTGTGAGCTTGAAAAGAATGTGTAATCTGCTGTTGTTAGATGAAGTATTTTATAAATGGCAATTACAGTTGAGTGATAGTGCTATTCAGTTCAACTATATCCTTACTGATTTTCTGCCTGCTAGATCTGTCAATTAATGAAAGATCAGTGTTGAAGTTTCCAACTATACTAATGGAATCACCTATTTCTCCTTGCAATTCTGTCAGTTATTGCCTCATGTAATTTTATACTCTGTTGCTAGGTGAACACACATTAAAGATTGTTATGACTTCTTGGAGAATTGATCCCACTGTCATTATGTAACGCTCTTCTTTATCCCTGATAATTCTCCCTGTTCTGAAATTTGCTTTGTCTGAAATTAATACAGATACTGTAGCATTCTTTTGCTTCATCTTAGCATGGTATACGTTTCTTCACCCCTTTCCCTTTTTTTGTTAAAATACGCAAAACATAGAATTTATCACTTTAAGTATACAGTTAAGTAGCATGAAGTACATCCACACTGTTGTGCAACGATCACCTCTATCCATTTCCAGAATTTTTCATCATCCCAAACTGCAACGCTGTGCCCATTAAACAATAACTCCCCTTCCCCTCTCCACCCAGCCCCTGGGAACAACTAGTCTACTTTCTTTCTCTTCAAAGTTGACTCTTCTAGGTACCTCATATAAGTGGAATTATACAATATTTCCCTTTTCCATCTGGCTTATTTTACTTAGTATAATGTTTTCAAGGTCCATCCATGTTATAGCATGTATCAGAATTTAATTCCTTTTTAAGTCTATATGTTACATTGTCATTAATATGTTTTATTTATCCATTCATTCATCAATAGTAACAAAAGAAAACATAGATAAATTGGACTTAATCAAAATAAAGAACTTTTCTGCATAAAAGCACACTATCAAGAAAGTGAAAAAACCTACAGAGTGGAAGAAATATTCACATATCATATACCTGATAGGGGGTTACTATCTAGAATATATAATGAACCCCTACAACTCAACAACAACAAAACCCAAACAACCAATTCAAATATCAGCAAAAACCTGAATAGACATTGTTCCAAAGTAGATATACAAATGGCCAATAAGCATGTAAAAAGATGCTCAACATCTTTAGTCATTAGGGAAATTAAAGTCAAACCCATAATGACATATCACTTCACATGTACTTAAGTGATATAATTTTTAAAAATGGAAAAGAACAAGTGTTGACAAGGATTTGAAGAAATTGGAAGCCTTGTGCACTGCTGGTGAGAATGTAAAATGGTGCAGATGCTGTGGAAAAGAGTATGGAGGTTCCTCAAAAAATTAAACATAGACCTACCATATGATACTGCAATTCTGTTTCTGGATATATACCCAGAAGAATTGAAAACAGGGACTCAAACAGATACTCGTACACCAATGTTAATAGCGGCATTATTCACAATAGCCAAAAGGTAGAAACAATCAATGTGTCCATCAGCAGATAAGTGGATAAACAAAGAGTGATTTATACATACAAGTAATATTATTCATCTTTAAAAATGAATGAAATTTTGAACTTTTGCTACAACATGGATACACCTTGAAAACTTTAAGCTAAGTGAAATAGGCCAGGTACAGAAAGACAAACATTGTGTGACTTCACTTACAGCAGGTACCTAAATAGGCAAATTTATAGAGACAGAGTTGAAAGAGGTCCGTCAGGGCTGGGTGGACAAGACTGGGCAGTTACTGTTTAAGGGGCACAGAGTTTATGCTGGGGATGATTTAAAAATTTGGGTATAGATAATGGTGGTTACAGAATATTGTGAATGTATTTAATGGCACTGAACTCTACACTTACAAATGGTTAAAATGATAAATATTATGTTATTTTTATTTTACCACCATAAAAAATTAGTATGCCCAAATCAGATGAAAAAGTGGTTGTACCTTACTATTTTCCCATCCACACTGTATGAAAGATTTATTTTCACCAGTAGTTGCAATGGCCAGTTTAATTTTTAAATTTTAGACCTTCTGATAGGTGTGTGATAGTATCTCATTGTGGTTTTAATTTACATTTCTCTAATTACTAATGATCTTAAAAGATTTTGACATGTGTTTATTTCCTATATATGTATATCTTCTTTGGTCAGGTTTCTGTCCCATTCTTTAGTTGATTTTTTTATTGAGTTTATTTATTTACTTATTTATTTATTTTTATTGAGTTGTTGGGGGTATCTTTATCATTGAGTTTTAAAAAAGTGTTATTTTCATTTTATTTTAAATTCTAATACAGTAAAATTAACTTTTTCATACGGTTTATGAATTTCAAAACATGTACAGATTCATATAACCACCACCACTGTCAGGAAACAAAATAATGCCCACCAAGATCTCTCATGATATCCCTCCATAGTCACATTTCACCACACAGGACACTTTGCAAACACTGATGTGCTCTTCTTCGTTCTAGTTTTGTCTTATTGAGAATGTCATATAAATGGAATCATACAATATGTCGCCTTCTGCGACTGGCCTTTTTTCAGCTTTATTGAGATATAATTGACAGATAGCACATGTAAGTTGAAGGTATACAATGTGATGATTTGATACACACATATATTGCAAAATGATTACAACAAGTTATTTAACACCTCCATCCTATCACATAATTACCTTTTCTTCATATGTGGCGATAGCATTTAAGACCTACTTTCTTAACAACTTTCAAGTATATAATATAGTACTGTTATAGTCACCATAGTGTATATTAGATCCCCAGAACTTATTCATCTTATAACTGGAGGTTTGTACCCTTTGACTGACATCTACCCATTTCTCCCACCCCTCAGATCCTTGCAACCACCATTCCACTCTCTATTTCTATGAATTCATCTTTTTTAGATTCCACATATAATGAAAACATACAGCACTGATCTTTCCCTGTCTGACTCATTTCACTTAGCATAATGCTCTCAAAGTTCAGCCATGTTGTCACAAAAAGCAGGCTTTCCTTCTTTTTTATGGCTTAATAATATTCCTGTGTGTGCATGTGCGTGTACGTGTGTGTATGTAACCACATCTTCTTTATCTATTCATCTGTCGATGGACACTTGGGTTGTTTCCATGTGTTTGTTGTTGTGAATAATGCTGCAATGAACATGGGGTGCAGATATCTCTCTGAGATAGTGATTTCATTTCCTTCAGAAATATATCCAGCAGTGGGATTGCTGGATCGCATGGTAGTTCTATTTTTAATATTTTGGGGAGCATCCATAATGTTTTCCATAGTGGCTGTACCAACTTACGTTCCCACCAAGAGCGCACAAGGGTTCCCTTTTCTCCACAGCCTCATCAACACATCTCTTTTTGATGATAGCCTTTCTAACAGCTGTGAGGTGATATCTCATTGTGGTTTTGATTTGCATTTCCCTGATGATTAGTGATGTTGAGCATCTTTTTATGTACCTGTTGGCCATTTGTATGTCTTCTTTGGAAAAATGTCTATTCAGGTCCTCTACTCATTTTTTAATTGGATTGGGGGTTTTTGCTATTGAGTTGCATGAATTCCTTATATATTTTGGATATTAACTCCTTATCAGATAGATGGTTTGTAAATATTTTCTCCCATTCTGTACATTGCCTTTTCATTTTGCTGATTGTTTCTTCTGCTCTGCAGAAGCTTTTAGTTTAATATACTCTCTTGTTATTTTTGCTGCTTGCGCTTTTGGTGTCATTTCCAAAAAATTATTGCCAAGACCAAGGTCAAGGAGATTTTTCCTTTTTGTGTGTGTGTGAGGAAGGTTGGCCCTGAGCTAAAATCTGTTGCCAATCTTCCTCTTTTTACTTAAGGAAGATTGTTGCTGAGCTAACATCTGTGCCAATCTTCCTCTATCTTACGTGGGATGCCACCACAGTGTGACTTGACAAGTGTTTCTAGGTCTGCACCCGGTATCCAGACCTGTAAACTGTGGGCCACTGAAGCAGAGCATGTGAACTTAACCACTACACCACTGGGCCAGCCCCTTTCCCTGTTTTTTCTAGGAGTAAGTCTTGAATCCATTTGGGGTTAATTTTTGTGAGTGGTGTAAGATAGGAGTCCAATTTCAATCTTTTGCGTGTAAATATTGTTTTCCCAACACCATTTAATGAAGAAATTATCCTTTCCCCATTGAGTATTCTTGGGTCCCTTGTCAAGTATTAGTTGATTGTATATACATGGGTTTATTCAGTGCTCTTGATTCTGTTCCACTGGGCTATGTGTCTGTTTTTATGTCAGTACTATACCATTTTGAATACTACAGCTTTGTAATAAAGTTTGAAATCAGGAAGTGTGATGCCTTCAGCTTTGTTCTTCTTTCTCAGGAATGCTTTGGCTATTTAGGGACTTTTCTGGTTCCGCACAAATTTTAGGATTTTTTTTTCTATTTCTGTTAAAAATGCCATTGCAATTTTGGTAGAGATTGCACTGAATCTATAAATGGCTTTGGGTAGTATGGACATCTTAACAATATTTATTCTTCCAATCAAAGAACATGGGATATCTTTCCACTTGTTTGTGTCTCCTTCACTTTCTTTCTTCAAAGACTTATACTTTTCATTGTACAGATTTTTCAGTTCTTTGGTTAAATTTATCCCTAAGTATTTTATTGTTTTTGACGCTATTGTGAATGGGATAGTTTTATTTCTTTTTCACCTATTTCTTTGTTGGTGTATAGAAATGCAATGATTTCTGTATGTTGATTTTATATCCTACAACTTTACTGCATTTGTTGATTCCAATAGTTCCAATAGTTTTTTGGTTGAGTCTTTATGATTTTCTCTATATAATATCATATCACCTGCAAATAAAGACAATATTACTTCTTCTTTTCCATTTTGGATGCCTTTTACTTCTTTATCTTGCCTGATTCCTCTAGCTAGGACTTCCAGTGTTATGCTGAATAAGAGTAGTAATGGTGACTACTATTATCTTGTTCCTGATCCTAGAGGAAAATCTTTCAAACTTTCACTGTTGAGTATGATGTTAGCTGTGGGCTTGTCAAATATGGCCTTTATTATGTTGAAGTATGTTCTTTCCATACCCAATTTGTTGAGAGTTTTTATTATGAAAGGATGTTGTATTTTGTCAAATGCTTTTTCTGCATCTATTGAGACAATCATGTTTTAACCTTTCATTCTATTAATGCGGTGTATCATGCTTATTGATTCATTTATGTTGAACCATCCTTGCATCCCAGAAATAAATCCCACTTGATCATGGTGTATGATCCTTTTAATGTGCTTTTAAACCTGGTTTTCTAATAATTTGTTGAGAATTGTTGCATCTATATTCATCAGGGATATTGGTTTACAGTTTGCTTTTCTTTTGTCTTATAAGACAATTTTTAAATTATTTTTATTTTTAAGATAAGCATCCACATTGACAATCTAGAAACAGTCCTTGCTGACACTTTGGATATATATGAATAAAATGGTTAAAAGTGATTCCCCAATTTTCAGTGAAAAACTAGGAAAAAAGAACATGTTCACGCTGCAGCTGAATTTCTCTGTCCTTTTTCAAAAAATCTTATTTTGCTACCAAGCCACTCACCAAACCATGAAAAAAAGACAATTTTTCAAAAAGCCAACAAAACCTAGAAACAAGAATCTAGATATCAAGCCAAAAGTACCCCTCCTAGCAGGACTGTTGCAAAAAAAGGGTAGGAAGCCAAATTTCCATAGCTCATTAGAAAAGACCTTTAAAAAGAAAGAATTCAGAAAGTTAGGACTGGAACTACAGTGGGGTGGAGTTCAAAAAAGGGATAATTAAAGAAAGTTCAGCTTGTGCAGTTTGGAAATATATTAGGCTTTCTCCTGTTCCAGCAAAGGCAATATAAATATGAGCTGGTGGAGTTAATATTAAAACTGTTCTTACCAGCGGAGGGTAGCGTGAGAGTAAAGGGAGAGAATGCAGAACCAAAGGAAGCAAAGTCAAGTCATTCTGAAGCTAGGCTCTACTGCCCAGGAAAGTTAAATAGGGCTGAATTCCCCTGAGCCAGCACTGTTAAATCCCAGAGTTGGCTCAAAACCAGTGGACTATATACCACTAATAAATATCAGGTGACCCACAGTGTTTGTGGTATTAAAAAATATTTTTAAATTTATCTATAAATTTCTGTTCTGAAAAGCAGTAGATCAACATGACACTGGGCCATCCAATCAGTTATAGAGTAAAGGGCTTCCTCCAAAGAAAACTTAGCAGAAACTTAGGTTGGAAGGAATGTAACATGGAGGAAATGAGATCAAGCTCTTGGTACAATTTTAATAAGGCTTCTACCCGCCTCAGTTGTAAGGAGTAGCACTGAGGGGGCTCCCATAGAATCTCTAAGAGGGATGCTCCTCAGAGATAAAAAGGTCCATAAGTTTAACCCTTGACTCCTCTCCTCATCTAAAGCTTGGGGAAGAAAATAAATACTTAATTTTTAATTAGTCAGAGCTTCGGGCACACTAGAGAATTTAATATTCTCTAGTTTTAATTTTCTGAAGCTTTGGCTTATACTTTTCTCAATTATGTTACATTGAAAAATGTATGAATGTGCCTTAATCAGTACTACCACACGAAAACATAAACCTTGTTCTTCCAAATCTCCTTACATAGGAAGAGTGAATGAACAGTACCCTAAATATCCTGCAAAGTTACTTTGTGTACTTGACAAAAGATTAGGGCAAACCATTCCACTTCCATATCTTGAGTAGTAAGAGTTAACTAGTCTTCAATCTCATCTTCCCAAACATCTCCATTACCATCCACAGCATGGAACAACAGGTTAAAATACAGCAAAGCAGGATCATTGAAACATTTATAAGGGCTTTCTCTGGAGAGAGAACTCATGCAAATCCAGCAGAAATACTGCATACAGTCAGTACATGTCATCTTGTTACATCCATCTAATTTCTCTATGGTAGTCCCACAACACGCAAAGTTGAGGGAGGTGTGGATTTGGCACTTTGAGAATTGGGGGTGCCTGTGCACCAATCGAGGGATCCTCAGGTAAGATTTTCCCAGTGATTTGTGAGCAGGCCTCCTACTGGGGTCTAGAATGCTGTCAGCAGGAACTGCATCTCTTTAATGCCCTCTGATACTCTTACTTGCCTCTTTCCTGATCTCCTCCCTCTCCCTAGCCATGGAGCTCTTGATTTAACACTCTGGGTGATGCAGGAGAGAGACCAGGTTCTTTAGCAGCATCCCACACAGCTATGGAAGCTGGGGACTCACTCACTACTGTCCCTTTTATTCTGCAGGAGGGATCCTCAGCCTCCTTTCTCTAAGCTGTGCTGCCTCGGAGAAAGGGACGATGCAGACAAAGTTCCTCTTACCCACTCCAAGGTGTCCAAACTTGTTTTTTGCTCCAATGGGGTGCTTGAAATTCTCCTCTAGAAACCTGGGCTTCTACAAAGGCTCTTTCATCCATGGGTGTCTATCCAAGTCAGCATTTTCCAGGTGCTCCTGGACCAGGGCCAAGAGGTGCTGGAGTTGGATCACAGGCTCCAGTCAGTTCCATAACCCATATGGGGTCTGTCTGCTTATTAACAGATGCACAGATGGGCAAGACTCCTTCCAGGTTGCTTGCTGTACAATGCTGGATCCCACAGCTCCATAGAGGCACTTTTGTTCACTGACAGATGTCAAATTTTAGATATTCAAAGAGTGAAGAAAACAAGGGATGTCTTAGGCCACCATGATGCTGACATCACACTCCTGTATCTTGTTCTTTACTTCTAATTTTGAGACAATTTTGAACCTTCAGGAAAGTTGTAAGTATGGTACAAAAAACTCATATATATATTTCACTCAGATACCAAATTCGAGTTTCACCAATTGTTCTAATAATGCCTTTTTGGAAAAGGATCCATCTAGGGTCATGTGCTTTATTCAGGTGTCAGATCTCTCTAGTCTCCCTCAACTTGAGACAGTTCCTCAATTTCCTGGACTTTGATTCCCTTGGCATTTTGAGGATTATAATACAGCCACTTTGTAGATCATACCTCAATTTTGCTTTGCCTGATGTTTCCTCATGAGTGGACCGTCATTATCCATTGGCTGAACTGTCACTGAAATGACATTGAGTTTTCATACTGCATCCTCTCAGGTGTACATGATGTTAATTACAGGTGGCACATGATGCTGCTTAAACCGTTAGTGATAGTGTTACCTTTGATCACTTAATTAAGGTGGTGTCTGCCATGTTATCATATTACAGCCCCCTTTTGGGAAACCGTTTGGCAGTTTCTTATAAAGTTGAACATAAATTTATCATACGATCGAATACCACCACTCCTAGGTATTTACACAAGGTAATGAAAACCTATGTTCACAAAAATATTTCTATATAAACGTTCACAGGAGCTTTATTTGTAATAGACAAAAGTTGAAAACAAACCAAATGACCTTCAACAGGCGAATGGATAAATTGTGGCACATCCATAGAATGGAATACTACTCAGAAATAAAAAGCAACGAACTACTGATGCATGCAATAACATAGATGAATCTCAAAACTACTATGTAGTCATCAAAGATTACATAATCTATCCATTTATATGATATTGTAGAAAAAGCAAAATTATAGGGAGAGAAAACAGAGCAGTGGTTGCCAGAGCTTGAGCATGGTGATAGTTACATGATTGCATACATTTGTCAAAACCTATTAAACAGTCCACTTGTAAAAGAGTGAATTTTATTTTATGTAAAATTATACCTCAGTAACCCTTATTTCAATAAAAATACTATTGGGGTCAAGTCAAAAGAACACAGGAGTCAATTTGAAAGGACTCCAGGGACCAAAGACCGGACCATTTAGGCACAGAAGAATAGACTGCAACTGATTGAAAACCTGCAAATATGTAAAAATCCATGAGTCCAAATGATGCAAAGAGAGAGAGGGAGCAGAAGATGAAAAGAACTTCATTGGTCAACATTAGAAATATCCAGAAAATCAACTCATTAATCAGAATTAAAAATGGAGATTTTTTTCTTGAAGAATTCCAACCAATACATATGGAAATGATAAAATTAGAAAAACATGTTTTGACCATCACGAAACAGTGTTTCACACAATTATCCATGATGATAAAATCATTAGAAGAAAGTTCACGGGGAATATTATAACAAAACCATCAAGCTGTCACCACCTAAACCCACTGATCAATCTAGTGTCACTATAAGTGAGAGTGCCACCGATTAGGTCTCTCATATTATGACAACCAAGTACACAGCACCATCTATCAAATTTTTGTTGTTAGTGCTGTGGTGTTGATTCCAACTCCTAGTGACCTTATATACAGCAGGGCAGAATCCTGCCTGGTCTTTTTGCATCATCCTTTCCTCTTCTAGAGCTATATCAATCAATGCTCTGCTATTCAGAGAGTTTTCATGGCCAATTTTTTTGGAAGTGGGTGACCAGGTCCTCCTTAGTATGCCTTAGTCCGGAAGGTCTGCAGAAACCTATCCAACATGGGTGACCCTGCTGGCATTTGAAGTAGCAGTGGCATAGCTTTCAGCATCACAGCAACACATAGCCACCACAGTATGACAACCAACAGAGGGGTGGTGTGGTTCCCTGACTGGGAAACAAACCCAGACCATGGCAGTGAGAACACTGAATCTTAACCACTAGACCACCATGCTGGCTCATCTAGCAAGTATTCCTGGCTAAAAAAGTTGAATCTGAATCTAGTTCTAACTTCCCATTTACAGGAAATACAAGGGATTTGAGAATAATTTCAAATGCCACCACCAGGAAGCAATCAGCCAAATCAACAATGAAGGAATATATTACAGGACAGCTAACTTGTTTTTTTCAAGTCACAGGCATAAAAAATAGGGGTGGGAGACAGAACTCAATATGGAATGATTTTACAGACCTCACAACCAAATGCAGTGAGTGGACTGTGTTTGAACCGTGATCTGAACACACCAACTGTAGAAAGATATTTTTGGCAACAATCAGGAAAACCTTTTTTTTTTTTTTTTAATCTATCTCCCCTCAAGGATCCCCCATGTTTTTTTTCCCCAAAGATTGGCACCTGAGCTAACATCTGTTCCCAATCTTTTTTTTCTCCTTCTTCTTCTCCCCAAAGGCCCCCAGTGCATAGCTGTATATTCTAGTTGCAGGTCCTTCTGGTTGTGCTATGTGTGACGCCACCTCAGCATGGCTTGATGAGTGCTGCTATGTCCGCTCCCAGGATCCAAACCCGAGAAACTCTGGGCCGCCAAGGTGGAGCACATGAACTTAACCACTTGGCCACAGGGGCGGCTCCAAATCGATTAGACAGTAAATAACATGGAAGAATTATTAATATTGTTGGGTTTGATAACAGTACTGTGGAGAACATCTATTTTTTATGGACTTAACACTGAAGTATGTAAGGGTGACATGACGTGCTGTCAGAGATTTACTTTAAAAGTTGACAACTAAAGAAACATGAAAGAAGAAAGATAAAGGAACTATATCAAAATGTTGACATTTGTTGATCTAAGTGAGGGGCATCATTATATAATACTCTCTTCCTTTGTGTATTTTTCTTTAACTTCTACAATAAACAGATTTTTAAACATCTTCTCTCCTTTGGCTGCACATCATCCAGCAGCAACATACTTTTTCTTTCTTCCCTCATAAAGAAATCCTTTTCAAAAGTGTTGTCAACTTTGTCTCCATTTTTTCACTTCAACTCACTTTCACTCCACTACAATCTTAATTTCACACCCACTGCTCTAAATTACCTTCAATAAATTCTCCAGTGATTGCCGTCATTACATTTGAAGGTTCTTTTCAATTTGTACTTATTTGATGTCCAAGTGCCATTGAACAATTACAAATTTTTGTTCAAAAGCCACTTCCTCAGGCTTTTTTTACATATTTACATATCCCACTGGTTGCGTTTCTCTGGAGAACCCTGACATACATTGTTTATCTTTCTATTATCCTGAATATTCTGTTAATGTGCTTATTGCCTGCTTCTACCACAAGCGTGCAGGCTCCATTCAGGTCAGGACTTCATCTCATTTGTTCACTGTGCCTACCCAACAGAACAGAATCTGGCACATAGTTGATGCCCGACAAATAATTGTGAAAGCAATAAAGTTTTATTACTAAACACTTTGACAGATCAGTTTTTTAATTCTAAATCCTGAATCCATGTGAAACTTTTTGTTATCATACACGTTAAGGATCTAGCCTTATCTAGACAGTTAGTGGTGCTTCTGAAGGCTCTATTATTTGCTATCCCAAGAGCTAGGAAACCCATGCCAAGAAACTCGTCCAAATTTCATCAGATTTATAGTACCTATAAATTTGGATGACTTGTTCTCAAAATCCCCCAAATTCGCTAATGTTCCCAGCATTCCAGAAAGTCATCTTTCTGAGTACTAGGCAAGACTGGAATTCTGTAAGCTGAGTATCAGGCCAGTTTTCCTCAGAGGGCTTTGTAGGCATTGGCTTCATTAGTCAAGCAGACCTTGTTCCTTAAGAATGATTTACTATAGGGGCCGGCGCTGTGGCCAAGTTGGTTAAGTTCGCGCGCTCCGCTTTGGTGACCTGGGGTTTCACCGGTTTGGATCCTGGGTGCAGACGTGGCACCACCGCTCATCAGGCCATGCTGAGGTCCCACGTAGCACAGCCAGAGGCACTCACAGCTAGAATGTGCAACTATGTATGGGGGGTGCTGGGGAGAAGAAGGGGAAAAAAAAAAAAGTCTGGGCAACAGATGTTAGCTCAGGTGCCAATCTGTAAAAAAAAAAAAAAAATGACTATACCTGATCAAATGGACATCATTAACAAATATGACACTAGATAATTCCTTGGTTGCACAATCAACTTGCCCAAATATATCCTGGTTAAAAAGGACAGATTCTTACCGAACCTATGGAAATAACTATATTGCCATGAAAGTAAGGAGACTTAGTAAGAGTTTCTGAATTCAGAGATGTTGGTTAAGAATCATATACTATTTCTAAATGTTTCATTTTAGTTTACAAAAGCAGAGTCTACTAAATTGTTTTGGGTTACAAATAGCTTTTTAAAAGTTTCCTCATATATCCAGTGTATTAGTCAGCTCAGGCTGCCATAACAAAACGCCACAAACTGAGTGGCTTAAACAACAGAAGTTTATTTTCTCACAGTTGTGGAGGCCACAAGGCCAAGATCAAGGTCTCCATAAGTTTGGTTTCTCATGAGGCCTCTCTCCTTGGCTTGTAGATGGCCGCCTTCTTGCTCTGTCCTTAATGGTCTTTCCTGTATGTGTGTGGACTCTCGTGTCTCTCTGCATGTCCAAATTGCCTCTTCTTATAAAGACACCAGTCAGATTGCATGAAGGCCACCCTAAAAGACCTCATTTTAACTTAATCACTTCTTTAAAGACCTAGTCTCCACATACAGTCACATTCTGAGGTACTGGGGGTTGGAACTTGAACATATAAATTTCGCAGAACACAATTCAGCCCATAACATACAGAAAATAGAAAGTTAAAACTACATCAAAAAATTCCTAATGAGTAAGAAAATTTCTCTCCTCAATTCATTTGAGCCAATGTAATACATTCTTATTCCTCTGGGTCTCGGGTTAGTAGTCTGCTCTCCTGAAGCCATCTGCTTTTAGACTGAAGGGTCCTGGAAATCCTAAGTCCACTGGTACAGTCTGAAAGTCGTCCAAGTGACGTTATCTTAGAAGCTGTACCCAGGAGTCTATTCTTTGAAGCATCCATAGTTGAAGTACCTTGGACAGTCCTATTCCATGAGGTTCCATGACTATCCTTTGTTGAAGACACAAATTCGGACCTGTTGAACTTACAGCAGAGTGCTCAGGCAAGCATCAGAATAAAAACTATCTGCAGGTGACAGACACTTAATGGCTGTGGTTAGTTTATAACTGTAACCAATAATATCAGAATGAGAATACAATTCTCCATTGGAGAATTGCACATAACTATTTCCTAAGAATTTTATTCCTAAGGCTATAAACATATTATCAATAGAGAGGGCACTGACAAATCTCCAGAGCCATCCATAAAGCTTATAATTACTGGAATATTTATATTAATAACAATTTATCTTTACAAACTCCACCTAGGGAAGACTGACTTATCTCTTCTGATTTGACTACTCTTCCCATGCAACTCTTACAATAGTAACTCATTAAACCAGTCTAATTGTTTCTAGCATCTCTCCTAAGTTGAAAGAACAAATCTTTGTGATTTTTCTTTGAAAAAAATATCATATAGTTCTGAGTGTAAAAGCTATCCTGGCCACACAAAGATGCATTGTCTTTACTTATCCTCAAGCAGAAAGATACCTGGTATCTTTTCCTTTATCCCTCAGTTCTGAGATAAAGGGCTCTGCATGAGCCAAGGAGAGAATGCTCTGTTGTTCTGTGCTAACGGAGATCACCAGGCAAGGAAGGGTCAGATGGACTCCCTTGGACCTCTCTTGGAGTCATCTACACAATTTCTCATGGCCACTGAGGTTGTCATAAGAGCAACTGCTGAGTCCACACACTTGATCACACCATTCCAAATGAAGCTCTGACACTCAACTCCAACTCTTTAACCTGGCTCTCCAGACAGAATGAATGAGTGAAATGGTGACTGAGGGTAGTCTAGGACATTTGAGAGTTTCCTGAGGATCTCATTTGAGCTCTGGTTCTTGGGTTACTAACTTTTTGCAGAATATGATGGAAGCTACTGACACACTCCCAAGAAACATGCAGTTCATGTATGAATGACATCATAAAACTTTTTGGGTGCTAGGATAGGCAGTGTGCTGAATTAAGAATGTCAGTTTCCTCATCATCTGCTTATGAAACCCTGAATATATTCCAAAGGGGAGAACATGGGGGCGCCAGAATCCCATAAAAGGATGAGCAGAGAAATTCTAATCAAGCCACTCATCCTGGCAAAACCCCTTCATCTGTGTTAGTTACACAGCAGACTGTCTGCCATTCTGGTCAGATAAATGGTTGGTGAAAGGTTAGCCATTTAATCAGCTAGTTAACAAGATAATCAGAGGTTAGACAGTAAGGTGAGAGGCAGGCAGCACGCTAGAATGTTGCTCAGTAAGGCTAAAAAGGAAACGGAGTTACAGCCTAAAGAGAAGGCTCATTACTAGGTATTTCCACACCCAGATGGGAACAACTGCTGTAAATACAAGCACCCATACCTCCTAACTATGCCAACCTGAAGAGTCTGCAAGCAGGTGGAAAGAAAACCTGGAGCTCCTTGGGCCTCCAGATGAGGCTTCCATTTGCCGGAAACAAAGAGAGAGAGACCTGCTATGGAAGAACCACCAAGCAACGGGGAGGCAGGACAAGCGCTCAGGGAGCTCTCTGTAAGCCAGTTGGTGGTCTTGGGGCTGCTCTGAGGGGCTGTCCAGAAGTGGGAGAAAGCAGCTGCAGGCTGAGCCTCTAATCCCTGGATTCCAGCCTGATCCAGGAAAAGGCCCAGGTCAGCTGGGGAAAGTGTTCAACCCTGGGAAATACCTTGGAGTAAATTTAATGCAAACCCATTCAGAATCCAAAACTCTCTTGTGTGAGAAGTGATAGAAAGTAACAAACAGAATATAAATAACATCGTTAACAGCAAAAAATATATGGGGAAAAAAACTTCAAAAAATATAAAGGACTTGCTCTATATCAAAAAGGCATTATGAAGCCATACTAATTAAAAGATTACCTTTGGCATGAGCACAAAGAATTCAGTGAAACAGAAGTCAGAGGAACTGATCACAGTATATGGAGGATGTTAGCATTCATTGGCTTAATGATGAAACCACAAGGACAAGATGGTATGGGTCTTTGGGATATCTAGAACAAGGGAGTCAAACTGACTGGTCTTGTGCAACATCAAGATTCCATCTGCCTCTTAAATGTTTCTCTCCACATGCTGACTATTTTTCTTCAGGCAGACACACTCATGGCCACCGGCAGTTCCAAGGTCACCAACCCACAGAACACAACGTTCTCCTATAACAAAAGTTTCAGGTAGGGCTCTTCTTGGCCCATTTGGATCAACTGTCTTTGCCTGGAATAAATGTGGAGCCAAAGGATGTGAAATCTTTAGGATATCTGCCATCCCTTATGTCAAGAGGGCAAGGTTGGCTACTAAAAGAATAAAGGGATGAAGTGCTGATCAGAAATATTCCTTGCAAATGGTAATTTAGCACCTGATAAAGATAGTACTTCAGATTAGTGGAAAAGGAACAAATTAATCAAATGGTGTTGAAATCTGGCTATTCATTTGGGTCTATATTAGATCCTTATCTCACATCTAATCAAGAAATAACATAGAGACTGTTCAACAGACAATTAAATTTAACTTAATGTTTATTTCACATATTTCAAATATAAGACATACATGAGGTAATGATAACTTCCAAGAAATTTTCTCAGGCTGATGATATGAAAGCTCAATGAAGCAGAGACACTTGTTTCAACCAGTGGAATAATGAAGAGCTTTACTTCTGTCAGGCTCACTATATGGAGCTTTACAGGGCTGAAAACAGTCACCCCTGAATCAGTTTCCCCTAAGAACATATCCACCCCTGAGATTGCTGAATGTTAATGTTGCTGAATAATTCTTCAAAAAGCTGTACCTTTAAGTTGGTTAAACCACTGTCAGCTCTAAGAAACAGAAAATCTCAACTTAATGGGTATAATGAGGGAAAAATTATATTTCATATAAAGAAGCTCCAGGGTTGGTTAATTCACCTGCTCAAAACACATCACTGACCCAACTTCTCCCCAGCTTTGTGTTCTGCCATCCTCAGCTACTACCTCAGGATCAAAAGATACATCAGATGTCATGTCCAGACAGAAAGATAGCCAGCAAAATCAAAATCAAAGAGCTGTCTTATCAAATGCCTATTAACCACTGAGGAATCCTGTTGCTCCAGATCTCACTGAATATGCCTCAAAGTTTTTCACTGGCCAGAGTTGGGTCACATGCTTACTTCAAATGAATCACCAACCAGGAAACACTTTTCAAAATTAGATTAGACCACAGAAGCTCTAATGTATAACATAGTGACTACAGTTGAAAACACTGTATTATTATATGATTGAAAATTTGCGGAGAGAACTTAAATGTTCTTACCAAAAAAAAGGTAATTATGCGAGGTGATGGGTGTGTTAACTCAATTAATTAAATAGCGGGAATCCTTTCACCAAGTCTACTTAAATCATCACACTGTACATTTTAAATACCTTACAATTTATTTGTCAATTATACCACAATAAGCTGGAAAAAATTAGGTTAGCTCAATCATTGTTTATTTCCTGAATTATATGGAGGAAAGCTGTACAATGAAACAAAAACAACATTGTGCTGGCATGGAATAGGTAAGGGACAGCTGCTGAGTAGCAAATCAAAAGCCTGTAAAAGCTCCTACAAATCCACTGCAAGGAAACAATGCAACTCACAGAATAGCTAACACTTGTGACATTCTATACAACAGTCCAAGTACTTTACATTTACTAATTTACCTAATCCTTACTAGAACCCCATGGGGTAGGTAATATCATTACTACTGTTTTTCAGATAAGGAAACTAAGAACAGATGTGAAGGATTTGCCCCAGGTCACACAGCCAGTCTGTAGGAGAACTGGGATTTGGGCCCAGGAAGTCTGGTTCCAGAGTCCCTGCTCTTAACCACTGCGTCAGGGGTCAGTCAACTATGGCCCACAGGCCAAATCTGGCGAACAGCCTGTTTTTCAGTGGTCCATGAACTAAGAATGGTTTTTGGATTTTTAATGAGCTATAAGAAAAAACATGACAGAAAGCATATGCGGCCTGCAAGGTTAAAATATCTACTATATGGCCATTAAAGAAAACGCCTGCCAACTCCTCCACCATGGTTGCCAATGTTAGAAAGTCAAGGCAGAAAACAACAGACAGGATGTTACTACGCTTTAGTTACTGGGTTACATGCAAGTTCGGCTTGGCACTCAAACCTACTTAGGCTCCCCATTTAAATATTTCAGGATATTTAAAGACAGGGTTGTTTGCTTACTGAGTGCATTTTATGGTGATAAGTTCAATGAGCATTACTATTAACAGATGCTTTCTTAAATCCAGGCTTGTGCTAAATGTAAAAATTGTTTTCTTGACTTCTGTATTGCGTACATAAATAATTGTTTTTAGAGAAATCTGTGGCTGACAAAAACACTGTTTGGCTTCTTTATTGAACAGACAATTCAGTAATGGCCATACCCATTAATATATGCCAAGAAATACTAGAGGAAAATGTGTGTAATATGATACTTTAAATGTGTCAAATAGTATTTCACATGAAATATTTGTGAAGACTCTAGTGATATTTACAATAAGAAATGATAATATACATTATAGTGGTTATTAAGGATTTTGATTTTTTAGTTTGATTCTGTTGGCTTCCAGTGAAAAATTTAAACACAAAAAATATCAATTATGAAAGATACATATAAAAGTCCCCCACAGCTCAAGGACTCTTCACACATCCATTTAATCCATACATCTGATTCCTTCAAAATATTTGTGACCGGGGCTGGCTCCGTGGCCGAGTGGTTAAGTTTGCACGCTCCGCCGCGGTGGCCCAGGGTTCGGATCCTGGGTGCGGACATGGCACCGCTCGTCAGGCCACGTTGAGGCAGCATCCCACATGCCACAACTAGAAGGACCTGCAACTAAGATATACAACTATGTATGGGGGGTTTGGGAAGATAAAGCAGAAAAAAAAAAAAGAAGAAGATTGGCAACAGTTGTTAGGTCAGGTGTCAATCTTTAAAAAAAAGAATATTTGTGACCTTTTATAAAAACATATGTTCTATAGTGACTACATCCATAGGAAATATTTTATCATATTTAATGAAAATTTTGTTACCACAACTTAAATATTTTTTCTTAAGAAAAAAATTCTCTGGCTTTTCTAAATTTAGTTTCTCTAAGAATTCTCTAAAATATAATAAAGTATGTTTTGCTGAAAACTTTCAGAAAACCAAACATTTACAAGGTTTTATTCTATTTCATTTACCTGAGGTTCAAGGAGTTTCACCTTTTGGTAAAGGCTTTTCTACATTTGTTGTAATCTCTAGATTTCTTGACTCCAATTTCTCCAATTACAATGAGTTTGATTTATGGATGAGGCTTCTAAACAATCAGGACGTTGAGAGGTGTTTCTACTCTTGTATGAGTTCACCAACACACGGTGTGTGCTGACCTCTCAACAGAAGCCATCTACATTCCTACCCCAGAGGGAACACCAAAGATTGCCGTGGAGCCCATTATGTCTCAGACCTGGAAGTGAATGACATCATTATGCTCACATCCTATTGGCCAGATATCATTCACATTGTCCTATCTGGATGCAAGAGAGTCTGAGAAATAGAGACTAGCTCCATGCCCAGGAAGAAAAGGAAGTGCACACTGGTAAAAGCACTGCCAGGGTTTCTCCCATGTGAGTTCTCTGACGTAAACTAAAGGTTGATTTCTAGTAGGACTTCTCACATACACTATATCCACTGAGTTTCTTCCCTGAATACACTGTCTGTCATACCAAAGGCTCTGAATTAGGGTAGGAGGGTTCTGCACATCCATCTTTACATCATTGCCCTTCTGTGTGTATTCTCTGATGTGTGAGAAGAGCTGGTTTGTGGTTGAAGGTTTTCCCACATACATTACATTTATAGGGTTTATCCCGAGTGAATTCTCTTATGTTTAATGAGGGTTGAACTATCATAGATTTTCCACATTTGTTACATTCATAGGGCTTCTCTCCTGTGTGTGTTCTCTGATGTACACTGAGGGATGCCTTCTGGCAAAACGTTCTCCCACATTCTTTGCACTTATAGGGTTTCTCCCCTGTATGAATTCTCTGATGTTGAATGAGTTGTGACTTTTGGCAGAATGCTTTCCCACATTTGTTACATTCAAAGGGTTTCTCCCCCGTATGAATCCTCTGATGTTTACTGAGTGTTGATTTCTCAGAAAAGGTTTTCTTACATTCAACACATTCATAAGGTTTCTCCCCTGTATGAGTTCTCTGATGTTTAAGGAGAACTGACTTCCCACAGAAGGTTTTCCCACATTCATTGCATTCATATATCTTCTCCCCTGTGTGAAGTCTTTGATGTTTGTTGAGGGTTGACTTCATATAATACATTTTCCCACATTCGCTACATACATAGGGCCTCTCCCCTGAAAGTATTCTCTGGTGTACAGTGTTTTGACTTTATACTGAACGATTTCTCACACTCATTACATTTATAAGGTTTTTCTCCTGTGTGAGATCTCTGATGCACAGTCAGGTCTGACTTTTGGGAGAAAGATTTTTCACATTCACTACATTTGTAAGGCTTCTCCCCTGTGTGTGTTCTTTGATGCTGACGGAGAGCAGAGTTCTGGTAGAAAGTTTTCCCACACTTAGTACATTCATAGGGTCTCTCTCCTGTATGAATTCTTTGATGTACAGTGAGGGCTGGCTTATGGTAAAAAGATCTCCCACATTCATTACATTTATAGGGCTTTTCCCCTGTGTGTGTTCTCTGATGTACTGTGAGGTTTGACTTCCGGAAGAAAGTTTTCCCACATACATTACACTTATGGTATTTCTCACCCATGTCAATTCTAAGATGTTTCTTCCAGAGAACTGACTTACCACGGGTTTCCCCACATTCATTAAATTTACAGTGAGTCTTCCTTGAGTAACTTGTCTGATGTAACATGAGGTTTGACTCATCCCTGAAGATTTTCTCACATTTACTATAATCACAGAGTTTCTCTCTTGTGTGAGTTCCCTTACGTGTAGTGAAGACAGCACTAACTGTGGAAGGCTTTCACGCATTCATCATATTCACATAGGTGCTCCACAGGCTGAATCTCTTGTTGCTGAATAAAATCCTCACTATGATAGAAAATGCTCTTATTTTGATTAAATTCATTAAGTTTTTCTGTAGTATAAGTTTTCTCATGATTAATATCAGGAAGCAATTTCTCACACTCATTGGCATCATCAGATTTCTTTCCTGAATAGTTTCTATTGTTAGTGGTTAACTCTGACATATTTTCTAAACTGATTCCATCTGGGTTAGATTTACTGGGCATTTTTCTAGAAGGAATAGAGTCTATGCCCAGAAAAAATGTTTTGCTTAATATATTCTCTCTCTGTGTAATCACTTTTTTGTTATTGATAAAAGCAGTTCGCCATATAAGTCTGTCTTGGTTTTCTTTGTTCTCAGTCGTGCTATCAACTTTCAAGTCTTCTAGAAATAAGAAAAATTAAATGCACCTTATGAATCTGAAACTACCTACAAAATTGGGATAATACACAAACACCTTTTATTTATCTGACTCTTTGATTTCAGACCCAGTCTTCTGAGATAGAGTAGTACCAAAGAACTATTTTCCATTCCCTCCACTTTTCTAAGGAGCTGGAGGCAAGAGGTGACAATGAACCAACCAACTAAACAAAGATACTACCATGGAAAGGGGGAGAATAAAATTGGCAAAGAATGTACATATATTTCTTTCAGTCTTCATGAACATGCCCTCCAAAACGAGTAGAAGGGGTGAAATAAACATAACGAATAGAGACCAAAGGATTCAGTAAGAGTGGACGAATTACCAAGAGAGGACTTCACAGTAAGATATGCTCAATCAGAAAATTATGTAGTAAACGTGACATGCAAAACAAGTAGACAACGGTGTTGTTCCAAGAAATTATCAGAGGAATGAAAGTGTTTAGAGGGGGTGGATTTGAGTCTAGGGGCTAATTTTGGTGCTCCTACCTTCTAATATACACCCAGAATCCAATCACATTGCATCCTCTGTCAGCTTGAACCTAGTCCATGGCACTATCGTTTTCCTAACTGGTCTCCTCGCTTCTACTCTGGCCACCCCTCTAAAGGATTTGCTCACGTGGCAGTCAGCTTCCTGTGTCTCTCTCCTGCTAATACGTAAGTTACATGAGATCAAGGGACTTATTTCCCCCACTGCTATATCCCTTTCATTTAGAACATGACTGGCATGGAGCAAGTTCTCCATTAATATTGGTTAATTAATTAATTAATTCCTGAAAACAAAAGAAGTCCTTGACAATGAAGGAACTGTAGGCATCTGAGAAGGCTAGAAGAAAGGAGACTAATGAAGATAAAATATTTATTATGAGATAGGAATGAAATTCAAGAAGCAGGTAATAGGGATTAAACTCTTAAGCCAAGCAAAAAAGAGAATGCTTATGTCTGAGAGTGTATCTGGTGGTGAATTTAGGTATCTGAGGCACGCAGGTTGAATATCCTCAGTCACTTCCAAACGGAAGGAGTCTCTAGAAAGACATTCTTAAAAACTGCTTCAAAAATGCCTACACCTAAAACAACCTCCCAGGATCTAATTTCCCCTGGATTACTCACCTGGGTAACCCTGGCTTGCAAATTCTTCCTCTAATATCCATGCTGCTTCCTGCTCTAACTTGAAGACCTCTTCTGGTTTGGCAATGCACTGCCCTGATAATGGAAAGTGATACATGACACAGGAAAAGCTGCTGGGCTTCGGGAACTCAGGGGAAAAACTGCAGTCCAGCTTTAGGAGCTGCACAATGAAGGGGCCCAATGGGATCTCTCAATGGGGAGGTGAAAACACAAACCATATTCCTAGTATCCAAACCTAAATACCATTAAACTCTAAAAGAGATCCATATTCTTTGGTAACGAAGAAGGGATACCCCTGATGCTGTTACTCAGAGAAGTTCGCTTACCCAGTGAGATGAGGATGCTGTAGTTCTCCAGCATCACGTCCCTGTACAAGGTCCTCTGATCAGGGTCCAGCTGACCCCACTCCTCCTGGGTGAAGTTAACAGTCACATCCACAAATGAAATTTATCCCTGTAACAGCACACATCTGATCATTCTGACATGTTCAAAACTGTACAACAGAGAAAAGATATTTAGAAACTAATTCTTCACCACGTTCACTATTGATTTTATTAGAAAAAGTTTATATAAGATATTTTGTGTTCTCTTTTTTGTGTTATATGTGGGGGAGTAAGGGAAAATAGTAAAAATACCCAATTAATTAATTCATGCATAATGTATGTACACACACACACGCATAAAATACATTATATGCATGAAAGTGCCCTAGTTTCTGTGGATATTAAAATTCAAAAAACACTATTTCTACCCTCAGGAAGCTTCCAATCTGGTATGGATGCAAAATGGATTAACAGCACAAAATCAGGAGAGAATTGAGTTTGGGGCTTTAATGATATAAAATGCCCCGATCTGTTCAGAGACTAGATTGTATCATAATTTCGGGGTTATTCCTTTATACAAGAGTTCTCCAAAGTATCTGATGACTCACCCTGCCAGGAAAGACTTCTAAGCATCTACACACTTGTTGTAATAGATAGATATGTATAAATGTTTATATCTATACACGTAATCCACACTTTACACAGTTCTGATATGTACAAATTTCAGTTACCACAATTTAGTTAAACAACTCCACTCCCCCAACAACATGGGTCAGATTTCAGTTATCATGGCAACTGTGAGTAATCACATAAAGTACAAACAGCTTGCTCTTCAGTCCACAAATCACTACATAAGTAACAGATGCCCATCATGAACAATGACTACATCATTTTTTTCAAAGTCTGCTAGTGATTGGTCACTGCGCATTCATTACTCAGTTCACACACAGACAGCAAAGCATGCGGTTGTGTTGCCTTCCTGTCTCCCAGAAGTACATTTGCAAAAATGGTTATATGCAAAAGAGGACTGGCCAACAAACATGAAGGAGGAATAAAGAAATGAAAAGTGATTAAATTAGAAGTGAAATTAAAATTGAATATAAATGAAGTTTTAGAAGAAATAGCTGACAGTGGGAACGTTGACACTGCTGCCACTTGAGACACTCTACATCTGCAGCCAAAGGAACTTAGTGAGGGGGAACTGGTGCTAAATATCAGTTGTACTATTTTCTAATTTCCATATAGATTTATCATCAAACAGTAAGAGAGATTTTTTAACGTCCTGACAAATACTTTTAAAGGTCACGGAACAAGTACAATTCTCTCTACTGACTAAAATTTCTTTGCATGGCTTCAGTGTACACGGACATTTTCACAGCCCTACCCTACAAGACAAAGTGAGAACTGCCTGCCTGTGTTGCATTTAGGTGTCTGCATATATTTAGTATATAGTATATGTAGCCACCATGGATGTCTAAGCTCAAAGTGGCCAGTGTGCTGACTGACTGGCTGAGGAATTAACTGAAGGACTGCCAGACCTCTCTGGGCATTTGCTACTCTGTACAACACACAGGTGATGGCTGAAGGATAAAGCAGATTAAACAAAATATTTTACATAAATGCTTTGGGGGGTCTGGCAACAGCCAATTCAGTCAGAAAGAAAATGGACAGGGATTTTGTTTTAAGGCAGGTCTTTGATGAGACAGCTCATGATGGCCTGGCTCCACAGAGCGGAAATCTGCACTTCAGGAACCAACAGTCCCTTCAATTCCTTATATGCTCACTGCCAATAACCCAAAAGGACATCCATCAGTTTCTATCTGTCCAATAATTTCATTTACAGATCCTTGAAGTCAGTTCTTTCATTGAGGAGAGAAACAGATAAAGCAACAGAATTCCACATTTCTGAATAAACTCACATAGCTACCTACATGAATCGAACCACATCTCCACTTATAAATATAAATGGACAACAAAGGTTCACTGGAAATTTGAGAACCTCTAACAAAAAAACTGAACTGAAAAAGAGAATATGAAGAAAACAAAATTACAGTACAAATCAGAACAAACTGTTTTTGGAGACACTGGGTCAATAGTATTCAAGACAATATTATTTCACCTCACATCCATTAGGACGGCCACTATTAAAAATAAACAGAAGGGGCTGCCCAGTGGCATAGTGGTTAAGTTCACCTACTTCACTTTGGTGGCCCGGGGTTCACAGGTTTGGATCCCGGGTGCAGACATACACACTGCTCAACAAGCCAAGCTGTGGCAGTGTCCCATATACAAACTAGAGAAAGACTACCAATGGATGTCAGCTCAGGGCCAATCTTCCACACCAGAAAATAAGTAAATAAATTAATCAATTAAATAAAATAAATAAAAACCAGAAAATAAAGTGTTGGTAAGGCTATGGAGAAACTGGAACTGTTGTGTACACTGTTGATGGGAACGTAGAATGGTACAGCCACTGTGGAAAACAGTAAGGTGGTTCCTCAAAACATTAAAAGTAGAATTACCATATGTACTGGTCGGCTAGGGCTGCCATAACAAAGAACCATATACTGGGTGGCAGTAAACAACAGAAATTTATTTTCTCACAGTTCTGGAGGCTAGAAGTCCAAGATCAAGGTGTCTGCAGGTTTGGCTTCTCTGTAATTTTCACTCCTTGGCTTGCAGATGGCAGCTCTCTTCCTAACTCTTTACGTGGTCGTTCCTCTGCGCTCACCCATACATCCCTGGTGTCATTTTGTGTGTCCTAATCTCCTGTTCTCATAAGGACTCCAGTCACACTGGATTAGGTCCCACCCTAACAACCTCATTTTAACTTAATTACCCCTTTATAGTCCCTGTCTCCAAATATTGTGACATTCTGAGGTCATGGGAATTAGGGCTTCAACATACGAACGTTGAGAGGACACACAACACCAGATGATCCAGCAATTCTACTTCTGGGAACATACTCCAGAGAACTGAAGGCAAGGTCTTCAAGAGATATTTTTACACTCGTGTTCAAAGCAGCATTATTTAGAAGAGCCAAAAGGTGTAAGCAACCTGTGACCATCCATGGATGAAAGGATAAACAAAATGTGGCATATATACCACAATGTAACATCATTCAGACTTAAAAAGGAATGAAATTCTAATATGCGCTACAACATGGATGAACGTTCAAAACATTATGCTAAGGGAAATAAGCAGATGCAAAAGGGCAAAAACTGGATGATGCCACTTACAGGAGGTTCCTAGAGTAGCCAAACTCACAGAGACAGAAAGTAGAATGGTGGCTGCCAGGGGCTGGATGCAGGGGAAATGAGGCGCTATTGTTTAACAGGAACAGTGTTTCAGTTTTATAATATGGAAAGTTCTGGAGATTAGTTATGCAACAATGTGAATATAATTAACACTATTGAACTATAAACTTAAAAATCATTAAGATGGTGAATTTTACCACAATGGAAAAAAAAAAGAAAAACACTGCTTCCATTAAATAAAAACCAGCTGTTATAACAGGAAAGCATTCTAATAAGAAGGCAAGGAGTATTCAGAAATCAAAAACTTCACTGCTGCACTGTGAAACAAAACCCCTTACAGAAGTGCTAGAGACATTCAGGGTATTTAAAAACATTTCCCAGATTACAGAATTAAAAAAAAAACAGAGGCGTAATCATACAACAATTAAGAAATGTAGAAGGTAAAGCTAGGAGATGCAATGTCTTTTTTTTTTTTGAGGAAGATTAGTCCTGAGCTGACAACTACTGCCAATCCTCCTCTTTTTGCTGAGGAAGACTGGCCCTGAGCTAACATCCGTGCCCATCTTCCTCTACTTTATATGTGGGACACCTACCACAGCATGGTTTGCCAAGCAGTGCCATGTCCGTACCGGGATCCGCTGCCGCAGTGGAACGTGCGAACTTAACTGCTGCGCCACTGGGCCAGCCCTGCAATGTCACTTTAAAAGAAATTACAGGAGAAAAAAATAGAGAATAGAGTGGAAGAAAACAATTAAGGAAACAGAATATTCCCAGAGCTTAGGACACAAGTTGTCAGAACAAAAATGTACACTCAACTACCACACAGGGGTTCTGAGAAAAGAGCAAATCTAAACACAACCCTAAGAAATTTCTAAACTCTAATAATAAAGAAATCTACAAACTTGCAAAACTACAACAAAAATTACACAATTATAAAGAATTTAGATTTCAACTGACAGCTACTTGTCATTTACAACCCCAAATACTAGGAAAAGAATTCTGAACCGGGAATTCCATTCCTAGCCCAACTATGACTAATGTATAAAACAAAGAAATACCAATACAATGAAAGTAGATCACCCATGCACCCTCCTGCAAAATATTACAGGATATATGCCACCAAAACAATAATAAAAATGAATGGAAGGAAGAATTCATAGCATTTGAGGAATGGCAGTGACCAAATATGAGACCAATAAAAACTGGTTTATGTGGGAATTGGTTGTAAAAGGGAGATGATTTTGTGGCTTACTAAGTATGTCTACTCATCCCATTAAGTTCCAAGCAAAGGTTAACATAATCTTCATATCCATGGTAGACGTAACAATGCTGAGACTCCCTGAGACATCTGAGGTGGGGCTGCTCCACTGAGCAACAGAGAAGCTGAAGCCAGTCACGGAAGTTTACTAACGTGCAAGCGGAAATGAGGTCATGAAGTCAGTTACAGAAGACAAGGACATCGGTGTTCGTGTCACTAGCAGTCTGCTCCTCATGCCCCGTTTAGGAAATCTGCAATTCTCATTCCACCAAAGAGCTCTCATATTCCAAGTGAGAAGCTGCCTCACATCTAAGAGAGCCAGGCAGTTTGACGTGGATTGTGATCCAGTTATCAACTGTATTTATCCCCTTGAATAAACTAGTCTCTCTTACAGTCCCTTTCTCTGGGTTCATCAGTTTCAACATCTGTAAAATGGGTATAATTACAGCACTTGAAGTTGGTGTTGGGATCATATGAGCTAATTCAGAAAAAGCTATTAAGTTACTACCTGGAACACAGTGTGCTCACACATTCACTTATCATTTTGGCTGGCTGAGGAGGAAGGTGTTAAAGCAGCTGGCCTGCGATATGCTCAATTCTATCAGAGTAGAATTTTCATGAAGGAAAGAAGACAGGAAACCCGGTCTAACCTCCTTGTAAATAAGTTAATGATATTTGCCGAGAGGAAGAGACCTGATCCACATAATACCCCTAGCAGAATGTCTGCGGCTCAAGAATCACTTACAGCAAATTAAATCAGAATCTATGGATTGATGAGGCATGGACTCCTGAAGAATGTCACATAAGCTACGTAACTTTCTGGAGATATAAAATGGAGATACTTCATAACTTAAATGCTCCCCACTGTGTGAAGCAACCCTGCATACACTCTCTCAGAGATCCCATCTCCTATTCTGGGTGAGAGAAAGTGTGTCCTGAGCAGAAAGGAAGAACTGGGAATCCATGTCTTTCTGTTTCATCTGTGCCTCTAGATTGTCTGTATCCCTGAAATGATTATTAAACCTTGATAATGGGTAAGATCTCTAATTTGTGTAAGTTTGATTTGACAATCTGATCCTGTGTGTTAGCTCACTGACCTCCTCTTATATCTAAACATTTTAATCTAATTATCTTTGAAATTAAGAGAGCAGAAACCAGATAAATTAGTTATGTCTAACTACATAACTACACTTGTTAAGAATGGATTAAAAAAATTTAGCATATTAAAAAAGGATTCAGATCATTTCTATAAAACATAGGATGTATGAGGAAGGGACAGTAAGACATGCACAAGGTCAGGTCTAGAAAATAAAAATTCTTGATGCTGGTTGAAAAAATACACATATAAGCCTATGTTAAACATTTCAAGGATAACCAATAATGGAATAAAAACAGAATACTGAATTTTCAAATCACTAGAGGGGATAAATATAATCAATAGAGAAAAAGTAAGGAAAGGAAAGAAAATGTGATAAATAAAAATACAAATAAAGACAGAGAGACTAATCACCATCAGCAACCATAATAAATGTGAACGGGTTAAAGTCCCAATATAAAAGGAAATCTCATGTATGGCATAAAAACAATCCAGCCAAGTACTGTTTACCAGTCATGCAATTAAAAAATAAATATATATTCATTTATATCTGTATTTATATATACAAATACAACATACATATTAATATGTATACATGTATTTATTCATACACTACACACACACAATATAGAAAACAGGTCATCACTTTTACTCACAGCTTTTTTATAGGGCTTGTGATGGTTAGTTTTATGTACCATCTTGGTAGGCTATAGTGCATAGTTATTTAATGGAACTCTAAGTGTTGCTGCAAAGGTAATTTGTAGATGTGGTTAATATTTAGGCTATAGTTCACAGTTATTTAATGGAATACTAATCTAAGCGCTGCTGTGAAAGTAATTTGTAGGTGGTTAATGTTGACAATCAATTGACTTTAAGGAAAGGAGATTACTCCCAATAATGTGGGTGGGCCTCATCCAAACAGCTGACGGGCTTAAGGGCAAAACCAAGGTTTCCCAAAGAAGAAGGAATTCTGCTTTGAGACTGCAGCACTAACTCCTGCCTGAGTTTCCAGCCTATCAGTTTGCCCTATAAATTGTAGACTTGCCAGCCCCCACAATCACGTGAGCCAATTCCTTAAAATGAATGAATATACACATGAATACATGTGTATATATGTATCCCCAAACACATCCTATTGGTTCTGTTTCTCTGGAGAACCCTAATGCAGGGCTTAAGGAATATTTATGTCCCTCTGTTTTTCTCCTCCCTCTCTCTCAAAGGTCACCAAAAGCTGAGATGGGGAACAGAGTCTCCTCTAGAACCTTAGGTGGGTGTATAGCCCTGACAACACTTTGATTTCAGACTTCTGGCCTCCAGAACTGTGAGAGAATAAATTTCTGTTGTTTTAAGCCATCAAGTTTGTAGTAACTTGTCACAGCAGCCACAGGTAACTAACATCCCAACTCTTTGCAAAAACCCTCCAACAGTTTGCTTTGCTCACTAAGAATATATCAGACCAGTGAAAGCTCTCATTTACTTAAAAAGGCACAAAATTCAGCTTTTGAATTTCAAATTTTGAGTAGTTGTCTCATCCTTTGATATAGTTAAAAATCAAGAGAGTATGAAATCAGTCTAGAAAACTAGTAAGGTAAGAATTATAATGGACCAAGGATGAACACACGGGGATAAGCTTTGCTAAAAAGTAGAGGAAGAAGACAAATACCACAGAGCAGACAGAAGAAATCATCAACTTGAATGAATTGAGTTATGCTTTGGCTCTCTGCCCTCTGTGCCAATAAAGAACAATCAGAAGTGAAAATCATAGGCAGCAATTCATTTTAGGCTTGTTAAGTGAGGTTGCCAACTACCTCACTTTTATTAAGACAAACATTTTTTCAGGCTTCAGGCTTTTGTTTTTTCTTATGGTCAAAGTAAGCATCTTCCTTTTGTACAGAGTATCAGAGATAAATATACACAGAATTATTGTAATAAAAATCACAGTTACACAATATAATGTATAATATACACTAACATAAAACAATTATAATTATGATTATCTGCACATAATTAACATGTTGACTTTTCCTTGTTTTAGATCTGTTAACTCTATATATTCCCTGATCATTTTTTATCACTTTAATCTTTTATCATTTTATGCAATGGAAAACAATGTGGGAAATGAATAAACAAACAACTCACCTGGAATTGGCTCTCTTCTTGTTCTTTGTGAGAAAGTACAGAGAAGGCTGAATGCATGGCTATGGGAGAAGAAAACAGGAAAGGGTCATGCAAGATGTGGCTGATATGGACCTTTGAGGTTCAGCTTCCTAAAAATCTCTTCCTACCAGCTGGTTAAATGGCCCCCGAGGGAAAACATTTCTTTGGCCCCTGAGAAGAGTCAGCAAGAACCATGTGAAGGGAGAATTCACATGTGCGACTCTGACAGCCAAGCCATAGAGCTAAAGAGCATGGCTGAGCAATTTAACACTGAGCTTACTTCCTAATGACTTATTGATTTCCTTCTTCATTTAGAACCAATTCAAGACTAACTTAAACAATACTACACAGGAAGACAAACTTATTTTTTCATTACCAATGTTTCAGGAAAAATACTCAAGACATTTATTTACTTACATTCCTACTGAGTTGCTTATCCTTGGAGTGAGAGAAATCACTCTGCAGAAAGGGATGGGGTTGCTTTTGAGAAAGGTCTATTTTAAAACTTGTTTGTTTCTAACTAGGTTATAATAGGACCTGGTGGGTGACTGACCTGTTATAACGTGGACAGTGTTTTTACACTAGGTGACTCTGGGCAAGTTACTTGTACGCTCAGAGTCCAAGTTTCTCAGCTTTGACAAGAAACAGACACATGTGATCCTATTTTGAGACTCAATAAAGTCAGGGTAGATGGAGCAGCAACATACCTTCAGTGGGCACCCATCACGATGGATATCATATGAAAGCTCAATCCGGACTGAGTGAGTGGAAGTTGAAGGCACGGCATGTTTATTAAAAGCTGGAGATAAAATTCCTTCAGCTGTGTCTAATGATCTCCCTCTGCAGACCATGCGCACAGGAACCCTCCAATGAATTAATATTTCCAGGCAGCCTGCCACTCGCTCACCACTCAATGCCCCACTCATCCATCTTTTCTGAAACTTGATCCAGACTTTTCACCATCATGGTGAGGCCTTCTGGATGTGGTGATATTAGTGAGGCACTGCTCATTCTGAGCAGGATAAAGGATCCCTACTTCAGGTTATGCAATCCTAGCCACAGCCTTTCTGGCAGTTTCCTGCCTCCACTGTCAAGTTGTGATGAGAGGGTAAGAGCCGTGATTTTCAAGGTGGAATTCCTGTCCTTGGGGCCCCCTCCTTCTTTACTTCACAAGAGCTGCTTTCTTCCAAGGGAGCTAGAACATAGGCTTAAAAGGGAAAATCACTTTATTTAGAAGTTTCATTCAGGGCCCCAAAACTCACAGAACTGACTTATCTAAATTCTAAGGCCACTGAGGATGCTGAAGGTTGCTAGATGGTGCAGGAGTCTAGGCAACATATTATGTAGCTGGACCCAAGGGTTCTGAGATGCCATAAGGCGAGATTCAGTCCACACACTTAAGGACTGTTTCCCTGAACCCTGAGGGACCGGCTGTGAGGAATACAACGCTGATTTTAGGCAGAGTCGTCTACCGTGGCTGTGAGGCCTTGAGTACCTCACTTGCACCCCCTCACCCTGTTTGTTTATGAAAACACAAAACAGTTACATAAAGGCCACTACGAGGATTCAATAAAATTTAGCCAATGAAAACAAAGTATCTTCCAAACTAATAAGCTAACATTAACTACCAAGTTCTGTGCCATATGTAAAAACTCCATGTACATACTTTAAAGACGTATGTTACAAATGTAATTCTCAGAACAACTCGGCGCTGTTGGGCACATCTTAATATTCTCGTTTTTTACATGAAGAAAGCCAGTCTCACGTAGACCAACACCTCGCCGGTAGTACCTGATTTACACCCGCCTCCAAAGCTCACGCCCCCGCCCGCAATCGCGCGGACTCTGCAGCCTCCCCTGGCCCCGCGACCCGCGCCGGGCCGCCCCCACCCACCCTTCGAGCTCACGTGCTGGGGGCTCCTCCCCACCGCCGCCCCGCCTGCCCCCGCGCCACGCAGGCCCCCGTGGGCCCTCGCCCAAGCATCCGGGGCTCACCCGCCCCTCCCACTCGGGGAGCACTACCACCCTGAACGCACGCACACTTGGAGGCTCCAGGGCCTTCTCCGCGGGGAGCAGAAACGGGAGTAATACACCTGAGAGCCCCGAGGACACACGCGCACAACGAGCCCAGAAAGACTGGCTGCCTGAACACTGCGCAGAGCGAGCCGAGGAAACGTAGAACTACATTTCCCATAAGCCGCGGCGCCACGCCCTTCCCTGAAAGTTTCCCGAAGGGCGATGGCTTTTCTCCGGGCTTCTCCCTGGGGCTCCTGGGGCCTGGTTGTTTCAGGACCGCCGGAGACTGCAAAACACTGCAGGGCAATGTGCAGTTGTTGAGTGAATCTGTTTAAAAGAACAAACTTTGTAAAGGACGTTTTACGCACCATTAGGGAACGTGAACTGCACCATTATAAGAAGGGTAATTTTGTCCGTTTCACTGAGAACAGTGCCCCTTCACCTCCAAATTCATGTCCATCTGGAACACCAGAATGTGAGTTTATTTCCGAATAGGGTCTTTGTAGGTTTAATTAATTAGGTTAAAAATAAGTCATACTGGATTAGGGTGAGCCCTAATTCAAAGACTGGTGTCCTTACAAGAAAACAGAGAAGACGGAGACATAGGAAAATGCCGTGTGAACATGGAGGCAGAGATTGGAGTGATGAGTCTACAAGCCAAGGGATATCAGAGCTTGCCAGAATCCACCAGAAGCTAGGAGAGAAGCACGGAACAAATTCTTCTTTAGAACCTGCAATAAGAAACAACCCTGCTGACACCTTGATTTTGGACTTCTAGTCTCTAGAACTGTGAAAGAACACATTCCTGTGGTTTTAAACCACCCAGTTTGTGGTACTTCATTCGGGCAGCGCTAGGAAACTGATACATTGTTCAGCTGTGTAGCTGGCAATCCAGGCACATTTGTCAGGCTTCCCTGGCCCCATGAGCTGAATCTAAGCCTTGATTTTGGTCTCAATCCTGGAATATAGATGGACACCCTGTGTGATGGTATAACCAGATGTTTACCTGAGTGGCTCAAATCCGATCATCCTGAACCAACATCTGTTGGTTCCACCAATGTTCACTGTCAAAGGGTCCTTTTCTGTGGGAGTCCACATGGGTGATAACAGGGGTAAATGATCCAATCTGCTGTCATAATGTCAGACTGCACCGGGGCTAGGACTTGATCTTGCTGCCAGGCACTGAACCACCCTGCCATCCTGTTGGCTCCTGCTCATGAGTCAGTGAATATATAGCAAGGGGCATTTTGAGGGTGTGTTTTCCAGGGCAAGCACCAGAGCCCACAACTCTGCCTTGAGTGGAGTTTTCTTTTTAATGTAAAGTTTCTAACAATTTTCTCTGTGGTTGCACAGCCATAGCGGCTCAGTGCACCTGTCAGCCTTTAACTTAGAATCTGTTCGTCAACCAGGTCCAGGCCTCCTCAGGGACTTCAGTGTTCCAACACAGCCAAGGAGCATGAGGTGCTGGCACAGACTGCAGCCTCTGGGAGAGCCACATCTGGAGAGGTAAATGGCCATATTTTCATGTAAGTGGGAGATCTGATTGATGCCTGGGTGGTTCTAGTTTGCATAGGGGTCAGTCTCTGACACTTGCAGCTCAAAAGGCTTACTAGGACTAATTGACCCAAATGGGAGAGCAATCTGTACAGCCTGTTGCATAGTCAAGTGCTCCTATCTCTACCAGCTCTTTAATCAAGATGTTTATCTCTCTCCCTAATCTGTACTGCTTTACTGCTATTAGATGACCAGGCAGTGGAGAGCTGGGCTGTGCACTTGTCCCGGTACCTCTGTCCAAATTGTGGCATTTCCCCACTGGGAACATTCCTTACAATAAACAGAAGCATCACACATACTTAAAGCATCAATTTTTGTAATACATTTAACAGTATCAGTTATAGCCACTTGAGTGTATGGAATGTCCATTTCATAAAACATGATACGGTTTAATTTCAAAGGCTGAAACAGCCAAACTAACCTGATCAAAGTGTTAACAGCAATGAGGCATCACTAACGGCCCTTCAAAGGTTCAGTGCAGTCAGTCTATCAGGATCATGTGGGGCCAAATGTGGCCTCACCTCTAGCCACATGTTCCACATCATTGTATTTTGTGAATAATTTGTTTTCTAGTTTCACAGGTCTGTGGACAAAGAAGAATTCTGCCCCAGGATGGACCATACCCAGAGTCCCACTGCTTCCTGATTTAGAAGTTGGGATTTGCGACTTTTTGAGTTGATTATATTTAGATGAGATTTTTGGATTTAAAGAGAAGGCTGGAATGGGTTAAGATCTGGGGGGAATTGAGACTAGGTGAATGTACTTGGCATGTAGGAAGGACATGAGTTTTGGGATGCCAGAGGGCAGACTGTTTTTGGTTGAATTGTGTCCCCCCCAAAAGATATGCTGAAGACCTGACCTGTGCTACCTGGGAGTGTGACCTTATTTGGAAATAGTGTCATTCCAGATGTAATCAAGTTAGATGAGATCATACTGGATCAGAGTGGGCCCCAATCCAATGCCTGGTGTCCTTGTAAGAGGAAATTTAGACACAGAGATATACAGGGAGTACACCAGGTGATCACAGAGGCAGATATTGGACTGATGCATCTACAAGTCAAGGAATGCTAAGGACTGCCAGCAACTATCAGAAACTAGGAAGAGGCAAGGAAGGAGTCTTCCCTGTAGGCGTCAGAGAACACATGCCTGTGCCAACACCTTGATTTTGGACTTCTAGCTTCCAAAACTTTGAGAGAATAAATTGTTGTTGTTTAAGCCACCTAGTTTGTGGTACTTTGTCATGGAAGCCTGAGGAAACTAATACAAATGGCAAAGGGAACTCCAGGGCACATAGTTTGAAGCATCAAACCTGGCAGGTCCTGGCAGTTAGACTATACAGACTCTCTACCTTCCTATTGAGGATACCACCAGGCATTAACTGTGCTAGAAACCTTTGTCAGGTATGGCACAGCAATTCTTGTTTAGATAGTGGATGCAGGCAATACGATTCAAGAACCCCTAAGTGGACTACGTTACACTCAAATTCCCAAACACATCCAGTCAAAGAACCGCGCTACCTTTATAGCCAAGAATCCCCAGCAGTAGGCAACTCTCTGGGGCATTCACTGGGCATATCATGCCCTGTATCACCCCCAGGAAGTAATTACCACTGAAAGATAAACTGTACTATTAAAGGAGAACCTAAAAACCTAAGTGGACAGCTCAGACTCCTAGTGGAGTATACACTTAAGCAGAATGTATGGGCTCTAAACATGGCAATTTCCCAAATGGGTACCTTCCCTATGGATGAAATTATGAGGTTTATTTATGATGTTGGGAGATGGGGGGATAAGAGGCCCAGACTAGCTGTATGAGACCAAAACCACATAAAAAAAAAAAAAAAACCCTTCTTACTCTTCATTTTCTCTCACGTACCTGAGGAACTGGGCTGCTGGAATTTATGGTGGCAAAGAGGAGGTGGGGGTGTGAGACTCTAACCTGGTGTTTCTCTTACCATCTGCTTAAGGCTGCTGGATCTGGGAAGTTATGGATATTGATGATAACATTTATAAGTATGAGATGATGGTACATAAGGTGGGTCCAGGTGTGGCCCACATACCAGAGGAAAGATAATGATGGAAGGATGGCACAAAATGTATGAGGCAGAAACCACTGAATGGTTGGATGGTATATCTGGTTGAATAATGTTAGTTAACTATGATAAGGATGGGGGAAAATGGAAAGTAGTTGCTTCAGGGATTGGTTATACTGATCACATGATCATGGAAGGAGAGCAACCCTGGCTGGTAGGGAAGAAACACCTTAGAACCTGGAGGTCTAAGGCAGGTCAGGGTTGGTGGAAGGGATGATTAAATTCTCTTGGCTCTTATCTGCTGAACACCTGGTCTGGTCTGTCATCTTAGAATCCTTTGGTAACCGTGTTTTAGACTATCGCTACTGCCCTCAACCTAACTGCTGGATCCTACTCTACTGGGGCACCTTAAACTGGGGACTGCCAATTTTAGAAGTGGATGGCCTCCACCCAAGATGACAGAATAAGCATAATTTTCTGGACAATAATGATTTCCCTTAGCAGTATCATATTATTGTTGGTACCTAGTAGTCTGCCTGTATTGATTGCCTCAGGAAAAAAAGAACTCCCTTGTCCACTTTTCCCAGATCATAGATATAGCTCTGAAACTGACTGCTGGATTGGTCATCCTCAACCTGACTATGCCGATAAAAACTTAACAGCTGCTCCTTTGTACACTTCAGAAGGTAGCATCCCTTCTACAGGTCCTTTCTGGCATTTAAAATCCCTCACATTATAATCCCACATTTTAGACTTGTAAGAACTGAACCCTGACCCCAAGACAGCAAAAGCTACTGCAGAGGTGACTACAACCAAGAATAAATTTTCTAGTGTGAGTAGTGAGGGACAACCACATCACCCAGGATCTCCTGTCAGCCAGACACAGCAAAGTGTGTGTGACTGTCAAAACCTCTTGCTTCAGTTGGATTACTGAACCATGGAAGGTGAATAAATTGATCTCCGACCTTAGAGAGAAGCAGTACGACTCTTTACAGTTAATTTCAATGGTATCTGCAACATATTTACCTGGCTTGACTCTGGAAGGGGAGCCTGGCTGCAGTCTTCTCTCAAGTGGCATTGACCATATTGCTGGCGCTCATAGCTATGATCATGCTCATCTAATGTTGTCTAAGACAAATAGAAAAGAGGAGTACAATTAATTAGGGTATGTGATGGGATAGCCTACGCTTCAAAAAATTCTTAGGTGTTTACATGAAAGGTTGAGGGTAGGACTGTAAGCAAATATCTCTGCCATGACACACTGGTGGACTAGTGCATCTGAGTCTTGGTGCAATGTCCTGCAATTTCTTTTAAAGCAGGGAGAGACAAGCCTGGCAAGGAGCTGCCATGAGACAGCTTCTCATGCCTGTCTTGTAGAAGACTTCTATAAGGAAATTTCTCATCCATCTCCCTAGTCTCAGTTGAGTGCAGGACTTTCCACTTTCTCCTCTTCTCCTTTCAGATACAGCTGCAGGCTTCTCTGTAAATCTGAGTACTGCTTGTGTAGTTACTGGTGGCCCTTCCACAGCACAGCAACTCATCATCTGTGCCATCTGTCATCTGACCCCTCAAGTTGTATGTTGTGCTGTGGGACTACAGACAAGTGGAGGTGAAATGATGCTGAGCTTGCTTTTGTTGTCTTTATAAGTAATAAACTGTGAATCTACTTGGGATCATTGTTTCCTTATCAGCCAAATTTATCGATGTGTAGCAATCCAACCTAGCAGCCACTCTGTGAGCTATCATGCTGCTGCCTACAGACTGATGGACCACCTAACAATTAGGAATAAAATGAGTAATCTGGATTAAAAATAAAGTTTGGTGAAAGTGGTATCAGCAAAATGACAAACTAAGAAGCTCCAAGCTCTGGTTACCCTACAAAAAAATATATTTTTTAAAAAGCAAACCAGAAACTGGTTGGTGCGAACCAACTTTGTAGGCATTCTGGAATTCAGTAAAATGTTTACTGTAACCAAGCAAACACCAATCAAGAAAAAGCCATCTTCAAATGATAGGAAACTTTTGTGTTGTTTTTACCCATGCTTGTACCACCCACTCCCCAGCACTTTACAATCTTGGTCATGAGCAGGAGGTACTTGGTTCCAAATTCTCCTCTTTAAATGGGAGTGAACAAAGCAGACCTTATTTGAAAATTATTGTGTACATCTGTTCTAACCTCTCTGGGGGTATCTGAAGGGCTGATGTAAAGTGCTTGTTTCACATAACTCCAAATGCAGGCAGGAAAAGCAGTGGGCATTTTTTATATAAGCTACAAGGTAGACTATAAACATACAGATGCCTGGGGCAATAGATTACAGGAGAGACATACAATACACTATCTGAGACCTGGCGGAGAAGCTGAAGTGAGACTCTGAGAAATCAGGAGATTCAAAGCAGCCATGTATACAGAGAACTTAAAAAGCCATGCACATACCCAGGCAGGATGCATGCTCAGCAAAGTCCTTAGAAGACTTTAACCTTTCACCACTGGCTGCTCTCTAGGTTCAGAGCAAGACTTGCTAAGTTGTGAAGGAGTGCCCCAGCCAGAACCAATCTAGACAGATGAGAGAAGATAATGTTCTCTCTTTTTTGGTTTTGTGCATGTGTGTGTGTGTGGTTTGTTTGTTTCAGCTCCGTGCATTCAAGGAAATCTTGATCAAAATTTAGCTGAACATGAGATAAAGGAACTGAGATATCAGTAATTACACACAACATGCAATAGTCTTTGCAAAAATATTTTGGAGAAGTCTCAAAACAAACAGACTACTGCAGCTTCAACCAGAAATCTGTGGAAGGAGGAGAATATGATTCCTAAAGTTACAACATTATAATAGTCAAATGCTCAATAGTCAATAAAAAAAAAATCACAAGGCATACAAAGAACCAGGAAAACATGGCTCATTGAAAAGAACAAAATAAATGGATGGAAACCATCTCTGAGGAAGCCCAGACATCAGACTTATTAAACAAAGACTTAAAAATGAAGGTCTTAGATTTGCTTAAAAAGCTAAGGGAAACCATAGGAAAAAAGCTAAGGGAAATTAGGAAAACAACATTTGAAAAAATCAGAATATCAACAAAAAGACAGAAATTATAAAAAAAAAAGAAACAAATTCTGGAGCTGAAAAGTGCATAACTGAACTGAAAAATTCACTAAAGGAGTTCAATATCAGATTTTAGCAGGTAGAAGAATCAGCAAATTTGAAGATAGGACAATTGAAATTATTTATCTGAGGAAAATAAAAAAGAATTAAAGAGAGTAAACAGAGCCTAAGGGACTGTGGGACACCATTGAGCAGAGCAGATACACATCATGGGAGTCCCAGAAGGAAAAGAGAAAGAGGTAGAAAGATTATTTGAGAAAATAATGGCTTAAAACTTCCCAAATATGATACAAGATGTTCATGTACAAATTCAAGAAGCTCAACAAACTTCAAGTAGGATAAACCCAAAGAGACTCACACTGAGACACTTTATAATCAAACTATCAAAAGACAGAGAGAAAGAATCATGAAATAAGCAAGAAAGAAGCAACTCATCACATACAAGGGATTCTCAATAAGATTAACAACCAATTTCTCATCAGAAACCATGGAGGCCAAAAGGCAATTGGATGACACTTTCAAAGTGATGAAAGAAAAAAAGCCCCTGTCAATCAGCAATTCTCTCTCTCTATAGATATAGATAGATAGATCTATAGATATCTACATATATATATATGGCAAAACTGTTCTCCAAAATTGAGGGAGAAATTAATACTTCCCAGAACAACAAAAGATGAGGGATTTCGTGACCACTAGACTTGCACTACAAGAAACACTAAAGGGAATCCTTCAGGTTGCAATGAAAGGATGCTCGAAAGTAACTTGAAACCATATAAAGATCCTCACTAAAGGTATATACACAGGCAAATATAAAAGTCAATATTAACGTAATTTGGGTTTGTAACTCCATTTTTTATTTTCAAAAGAATTTAAAAGACAAATTAATAAAATAATTATAAATCTATGGTATTGGGCACACAATGTATAAGGATATAATTTGTAAAAATAAAAATAAAAAATAACTAAAAATTTTAAAAGATTTTAAAAAAGCAAAAAGGGGGCTGGCCCTGTGGCCGAGTGGTTAAGTTCGCACGCTCTGCTTTGGTGGCCCAGGGTTTCACCAGTTCAAATCCTGGGTGTGGACCTAGCACTACTCATCAAGCCATGCTAAGGTGGCGTCCCACATGCCACAACTAGAACGACCCACAACTAAAAATATACAAATATGTACTGGGGGGCATTGGGGAGAAGAAGGGGAAAAAAAGATATAATTTGTGACATCAATAACATAAAGAGGGCACTGACACTCTATAGGAGCAGATTTTTTTCTATGTAATGGAAGTTAAAGTCTGTATACATTTGATTAGTTTGTTATAACTTTAGGTTGTTATATGTAATTCCAACAGCAACCACAAAGAAAACACATACGTAATATACACAACAGGAAATGCTAAGGCAATCGAAACATATCAATACAAAATATTAACTAAACAAGAAAGAAGACAGTAATGGAGGAAATGGGGGACCAAAAAGCTATAAGATATACAGATAATAAATAGAAAAATGGCAGAAATAGGTCCTTCTCTTTTATTTATTTATTTTATCTTTTATTTTTTTGAGGAAGATTAGCCCTAAGCTAACATCCACCACCAATCCTTGTCCTTTTGCTGAGGAAGACTGGCTCTGAGCTAACATCCGTGCCTATCTTCCTCTACTTTATATGTGAGACACCTGCCACAGCATGGCTTGATAAGTGGTGTGTAGGTCCGTGCCCAGGATCTGAACTGGTGAACCCCAGGCCATTGAAGTGGAGCATGCGAATTTGACTGCTGCATCACTGGGTCAGCCCCAAATAGGTCCTTCTTGATCAGTAATTACAATAAATGTAAATAGATTAAATTCTCTAATCAAAAGGCAGAGATTGGCAGAATGGATTTCAAAAAAATCATCCAACTATATGCCATCTACAAGAGACTCACTGTTGATCAAAAATACAAATGGGTTGAAATCTAAATGATGGAAATAAAAGATACTCCATGCAAATAGCAACCAAAAGAGAGCTGGAGTGGCAGTACTTGTATCAGACAAAATAAACTTTAAGTAAAAAACTGTTACAAGAGACAAAGAAGGACATTATATATTGACAAAAGAGTAAATTCACCAAGAAGAATAACAATTATAAATATATATTGCACAAAATAGAGCCCCACAATATATGAAAAAAATATTTAAGAATTGAAGAGAGAAATAGATAATTCTACAATTATAGTTGGATACTTCAATACTCCACTTTCAATAATGTATAGAACTACCAGACAAAAGATGAATGAAGAAATAGAGGACTTGAACAACACTACAAAAGCAATTAGATCTAACAGACATATACAGAATAATCCACCCAACAACAGCAGGATACACATTTTACCCAAATGCACATGGAAGAGTCTCCAAATAGATATGTTAGGTCACAAAATAAGTTTTAATAAATTTTAAGATTGAAATCATATAAAGTGTCTTTCCGATTCACAATGGAATAAAACTAGAAATCAATCATATAAGGAAAACTGGAAAATTCACAAGTATGTGGAATTAAAAGATACGTCCTTAAGCAACCACTGGGTCAAATAAGAAACCACAAGGGAAAATAGAAAATTCCTCAAGACAAATGAAAATGAAAACACAACATACCAAAACTTATGGGATGCAGCAAAAGCAGTGCTGAGGGAGAAATTTATAGCTATAAATGCACACCTTAAAAAGAATGGTCTCAAAATAATAAGCTAACTTTACATCTTAAGGAACTAGAAAAAGAAGAGCAAACTAAACTCAAAGCTAGCATAAGGAGAAATATTAAAGAGTAGAGTGAAGAAAAACAAAATAGTGAATAGAAAAACAATAGAGAAGATCAAAATAAACAAAAGTTGTTTCTTCAAAAAGACCAACAAAATTCGTAAGTTTTTGGCTAGATTGACTAAGAAAAAATACTAAAATTAGAAATGAGAGTGGGGACATCACTACCAATTTTACAGAAATAAAAAGGATTCCAAAACAACACTATGAGCACCTGTACGTCAAAAAAATTGGATAACCTAGATGAAACGGACAAATTCCTAGAAACAGACAATTTTCCAAAACTGCATAATGGAGGAAAGGCAATATTGTTTTGATGGCAGTACTACTCAAAATGTTCTACAGATACAATGCAACCTCTACAGTGTTTTTTGCACATATAGAAAAACCTCTCCTAAAGTTCATATGCTATCTCAAGGGACTCAGAATAGCCAAAACAATCTTGAAAAAGAAGAAAAAAGTTAGAAGACTCACTTTCTGATTTTAAAAGCCTACTAAATAGCTATAGCAAAAACAACAACAACAACAAAACTGTGATACTGGCATAAGGACAAATAGACCAACAGAAAAGAATAGAGAACAGAAATAAACCCTCACATATAGGGCCAATTAATTTTAGACAAGAGAGCCAAAAACATTCAATGATGGATAGACAGTCTTTTCAACAAACGGTGTTGGGAAAACTGGACATCCACAGGCAAAAGAATAATATTGGATGCTTACCTTATGCCATATACAATAATTAACTCAAAAGGACCAAAGGCCCAATAGTAAGATGTAGAACTGTAAAAACTCCTTGATGAAAACACAGGGGAAAGTCTTCATGGCAAGAATTTCTTGGATATGATACCAAAACACAAACAAAGGAAAAAAGATAAATTAGACTTCATCAAAATTTAAAATTTCTTTGCATCAAAGGAAAGACAACCCACAGAATAGGACAAAATATTTGTAAACCATATATCTGATAAAGGAGTCATATCCAGAATATATAAAGAACTCCTGAAACTCAACAACAACAAAAACTAAACCAATTAAAAAGTGGGCAGAGGATCTCAATAAAATGGGTATAGAAGGAAAGTACCTCAACATAATAAAGGCCATATCTGACAAACCCACAGCCAACATCACACTCAATGGGCAAAAACTGAAAGCCATCCCTCTGAGAACAGGAACAAGACAAGGGTGTCCACTCTCACCACTCTTATTCAACATACTACTGGAGGTTTGGGCCAGAGCAATTCAGCAGGAAAAAGAAATAAAAGGAATCCAAATAGGCAATGAAGAAGGGAAACTCTTGCTGTTTGCAGACGACATGATCTTATATATAGAAAACCCCAAAGAATCCATTGGAAAACTACTAGAAATAATCAACAACTACAGCAAAGTTGCAGGGTATAGAATCAACTGACATAAATCAGTAGCATTTCTATACTCTAACAATGAACTAACAGAAAAAGAACTCAAGAACACAATACCATTCACAAGCACAACAAAAAGAATAAAATACCTTGGGATAAATTTAACCAAGGAAGTGAAAGACCTATACAATGAAAACTACGAGACTTTTCTGAAAGAAATTGATGACGACATAAAGAAATGGAAAAACATTCCATGCACATGGATTGGAAGAATAAACATAGTTAAAATGTCCATTCTACCTAAAGCAATCTACAGATTCAGTGCTATCCCAATCAGAATCCCAATGACATTCTTTACAGAATTAGAAGAATCCTAAAATTCATATGGGGCAACAAAAGACACCGAATTGCTAAAGCGATCCTGAGAAAGAAGAACAAAGCTGGAGGCATCACAATCCCTGACTTCAAAACATACTACAAAGCCACAGTGATCAAAACAGCATGGTACTGGTACAAAAACAGATGCACAGATCAATGGAACAGAATTGAAAGCCCAAAAATAAAACCACACATCTATGGACAGCTAATCTTTGACAAAGGAGCTGAGGGCCTACAATGGAGGAAAGAAAGTCTCTTCAACAAATGGTGCTGGGAAAACCGGACAGCCACATGTAAAAGAATAAAAATCAACCATTCTTTTTCACCATTTACTAAAATAAACTCAAAATGGATCAAAGACCTAAAGATTAGGCCTGAAACAATAAGTCTTCTAGAAGAGAATATCGGCAGCACACTCTTTGACATCAGCTTCAAAAGAATCTTTTTGGACACCATAACCCCTCACATGAGGGAAACAATAGAAAGAATAAACAAATGGGACTTCATCAGACTAAAGAGCTTCTTCAAGGCAAGGGAAAACAGGATTGAAACAAAAAAACAGCCCACTAATTGGGAAAAAATATTCACAAGTTATTTATCTGACAAAGGGTTAATCTCCATAATATACAAAGAACTCACACAACTCAACAATAAAAAATCAAACAACCCAATTACAAAATGGGCAGGGGACATGAACAGACATTTCTCCAAAGAAGATATACGGATGGCCAACAGACACATGAAAAGATGCTCATCATCACTAATCATCAGGGAAATGCAAATCAAAACTACACTAAGATATCACCTTACACCTCTTAGAATGGCAAAAATGTCCAAAACCAAGAGTGACAAATGTTGGAGAGGCTGTGGAGAAAAGGGAACCCTCATACACTGTTGGTGGGAATGCAAACTGGTGCAGCCACTATGGAAAACAGTATGGAGATTCCTCAAAAAGTTAAGAGTAGAAATACCTTATGACCCAGCCATCCCACTACTGGGTATCTATCCTAAGAACCTGAAATCAGCAATTCCAAAAGTTCCATGCACCCCTATGTTCGTCGCAGCATTATTCACAATAGCCAAGTCATGGAACCAACCTAAGTGCCCAGCAACTAATGATTGGATAAAGAAGATGTGGTATATATATAAATGGAATACTACTCAGCCATAAAAAAGGACAAAGTCGTCCGTTTCACAGCAACATGGATAGACCTTGAGGGTATTATGTTGAGGGAAATAAGCCAGACAGAGAAAGACGCAACTCTGTATGACTCCACTCATAGGTGGTAGTTAACATATGGACAAAGAGAACTGATTGGTGGTTGCCAGGGGAAAGGGGGGTGGGGGGAGGGCGCTAGGGGTGAAGTGGTGTACCTACAACATGACTAATAATGATGTACAGCTGTAATTTCACAAGGATGTTAACTTTCATAACCTTAATAAAAAATATTTTAAAAAAACTAGGCAAACTAGGAGTAGATGGGAAGTTTCTCAACAGAATAAAGAACATTTATGAAAAACCCACGGCTAACATCATACTCAATAGTGAAAGACTGAAAGATCCCACCCTAAGATCAGGAATAACATAAAGATGCCCCCCTTTCACCACTGCTATTCAACAGCATACTGAGAGTTCTAGCCAGAGTAATTAGAAAAGAAATAAAAGGCATCCAAATTGAAAAGAAGAAGAAAAACTATCTCTATTCACAGATGATATTATTCCTTACATAGGTAATCCAAAGAATCCACAAAAAACTACTATAGCTAATAAATTCCGCAAAGGTGCAGGGCACAAGAACAACATATAAAATTCAGTTGTTTCTACACACCAGCAATGAACATTCCAAAAAGGAAATCAGGAAAACACTTGCATCTACAATGGATTCACCTTACATTTTTCATTCTTGCATCTTTTAAGAATAAAATACCTAAGAATAAATTAAACCAAGGAGGTGAAAGATGTGTACATAGAAAACACTGCTGAAAGAAATTTAAGAAGACTTGAATAAATATAATGACAACCTGTAACCATGGATTGGAAGATTTAATATTGTTAAGATGTCAATACTCCCCAAAGCAATCTATAGATTTAAAGCAATTTCTGTCAAAATTCCAATTTTTTTCCAGAAATGGAGAAGCTAATCCTCAAATTCATATGGAATTGCAAGGCACCCCAAAACAATCTTGAAATAGAAGAACAAAGTTGGAGACTCACACTTCCTTGATTTCAAAACTTACTACAAAACTACAGTAACCAAAACAGTGTGGTACTAGCATAAGGACAGACATTTGGAGCAATGGAATAGAATTGAGAGTCATAAATAAACCCATGCTTTATAGACCACTGATTTTCTACAAACGGGCCAAGACTGTTCAATAAGGGAAGAATAGTGTTTTCAACACATGGTGTTGGAACAACTCAATTTCCACATGTAAAAGAAGGAAGCAGGTACCCTCCCTTAGAACATTTACAAGAATTAACTCAAAATGGATAACAGAACTAAATATGACATAAAACCATAACACTTTTAGCAGAAAACATACGGGCGAATCTTCATGGCTTTGGATATGGTATTCATTCTTAGATATGACACCAAAAGCACAATCAGCCAAAGGTGCAAAGATAATACAGCAAAGACATTATCAAGGGGCTGGCCTGGTGGTGGAGTGGTTAAGTTTGCGTGCTCTGCCTCGGCAGCCCAGGCTTTTCAGGTTCGGATTCCAGGCACGGACCTACACATCAAGCCATGCTGTAGAGGAATCCCACATACAAAATAGAGAAAGACTGGCATGGATGTTAGCTCAGGGCCAATCTTCCTCACCAAAAACCCCCACAACGAGAAGACCCACAAATGAGATTATCAAGAAATTGAAAAGACAACCCATAGGTGACTTCCACAAGCACTTAGCTTATGTAATCAAAAACAGATCAAGAATGAATGAACTGAAGTCAGCTGGTGTAATGAAAAAATAATCACAATCTCTCATCCAGTTTTCATCCCTGAACCAGTTCTGAAATACAGTTTTTGATGGAAGGGAAGGTATAATCTTCTTGAGGGCCACCCAAAACCACAGCAATATATACAATAGCTAGTCCTTTAATCTTTCCCCCAAAGAGATCTCCACCCATTTACCAGAGCAACAGTATACTGACAAAAGAGGAATATCTAGATCTTTGGAGTGTAACTGATAGCCGGGGACCCAAAATGCCATCATTGTGCTTGTTAGGTTGTGAGCATACAGAGGCCATATGCTAAATAGAGTCCTCATCCAAGTCCCTCTTAATGTCCAAAGAATATACAGACCTACCCTGCAATCACTTCCCCAGCCCTTGAGTGAATAACTGGAATGAATATCCGTAGTCACTGGTAGAACCCTCACACTACTTGCCTGACTTGTGGGGTTGGAGCCATTATTGAAAGAAAGGTCAGGTGGTACCCTTGCCTGGCTAAATCAGTAAGTCAAAATCAATATTGATCCCAGAATGTCAATAATCATAGCAGATGTGCTATTTTTACTAGAAAAGACTAACATAGTCTTTGGAGCTTAATATGCAGCTATTAAACTGCAAAAGCATTCTTTTCAATCCCTCTAAAGAAGGAGACTCAAAGCCAGTTCATCTTGTTCTGGGATGGATAACTGAACAGACTCAGTTGCGCCCTAATCTTCTTCACTCTCCTGTTCCCTGTTACAGCATAGTCTTCACAGTCACCTCCGCAAAACATCATCTTGGCCCACCATACTGATAACATGTTTATGGAACCTGGTGAGTAGGAAGTGGCAAGTACTCTGCTTAACCTCGTAAGATATGTTGAGGAGAGGACAGGAGATAAAAATCCTATATCAGTTTTAGGTGTCTGGGATAAGGCTGGATATTTCTCTTGATGTTAAGATCAAGTTATTACACAACCTGCACCTCCCAGCACCAAGAAAGAGGGAAAGTACTTGGAAGGTCTGTTTACACACTGAAGAAGCACCTACTACACTTGGAAATACTGCTCTGTCCCATTTATTGGGCGAATTGGAAAGATGCCACTTTTTGTGTTTTAGAAGATTGGCACCTAACAACTGTTGCCAATCTTTTTTTTTCCCCCTCTGCTTTTTCTCCCCAAATCCCCCCAGTACATACATTTTAGTTGTGGGTCCTTCTAGTTGTGGCATGTGGGATGCCGCCTCAATGTGGCCTGACGAGCCATGCCATGTCCGCGCCCAGGATCCGTCCGAAGCAGCGAAACCCTGGGCTGCTGAAGCAGAGCATGCAAACTTAACTACTCGGCCATGGGGCCGGCCCAAGATGCCACTTTGGAGTGAGGCATAGAGCAAGAAAGGGTTTCACAGCAGGGTCAGTCTGTTGTCCTTCATCCAATGTGTGAGCATTCTCAGTGGTAGAACATGACACTATGTGGAGCTTCTGGCAAGCTGAGAAAAGCCACAGTGAAGACCTCTAGGATTACTGGGCCAAAGCCATGACATCCGCAGCAAAGAACTTCACATTGTTTGAAAAGTAGCTGTTATGTGACTATGGGTAATCTGTGACTATGTGATTAGAGCTTCCCATCACGTGGGTTACTGTCAGATCCACCAAGTCATGAAACAGGTAAGGAGATAACATCGCTTGTTGTACAACAGAAATGCTACTTTGGGAATTGGATGTAAGCAGACCCAGACAACTCAGAAATTTGTAATACAAACAGGTGACCCAGGGCACTTACCTCTGTTGTACACAAACCTCCACTTCAATTCACATCTAACACTCCATGGGAGTGTTCCCTGTGACCAACTGTCAGAGGAAAGATCCCAGGCCTGTTCCCTTCATGTTGGTGTCTTTCGTGGCCACTACAATTCCCCTCAGGATATCCCTGAAAGACAGTGGTGAGGGGGAAATCCTCCCAGTGAGTAGGGCTTTAAATCATACACTTGTTTATCATCTTTCTGGCAGGAAAAGTGACCTGAGGTAAAGATATACTCATACTATTGAAGATTGGGAAGTGGTTTGGCTGGCTGGGGCAAGATTCGAAGCCTGAAGCCAAGGAGGCTGGGAAAAAAGCACACAGTTGGAAATACAGTAGCAGGCACAAACAGTACAGATCTTTGAGTATTTTGTCAATGTCCATCAAAAAGCCGCTACCACAGAAGAGGCAATGGACATTCAGGTAGACAGAATCATTCATCCAGTGTATGTCAGCCTCAGCCCCATGAGCCCACGAATGGAGTAGCCCTTATATCTGGGATGGAGACTATTCATGAGCTTGACAGCATGGGTTTTCTCTCACCAATGCTGATCAAGATACTGCTAAATATCTGACTTTTCAGAAGTAGAGATCAATGCAGAGCACTCAATATAGTACAATTTCTTGCAGAGATCAACCAGATTCTTTTTTTTGGCAGGTTGATTTCACTGGAGTCCTTCCATCCTGGAAATGCAGTGGTTTTCCTATTTGGGATTCAAACGTAATCTGGTTATGGGTTTTCTTTTCATGCCCTGGGTGCCTCTATGTCTAATGTCATTCCCACATCATGCGGGGGAAGGGTGGATATCCAGGCTGACAGCAGGGAAATAATGTGGAATGACTTGTAGAGTAGGCAACCAACGTCAGCTCCAATGTCCTAGTATTAGTTCCAAGGCAACCCAGTAAAAATTAGGAAAACAAAAGAAAATGTACTATATGCATTACATAACTACAATGTAAAATAAAGATACACAAAATTTGGCAGTTGTATAGTTTTGATGTTTTGCACATTTATACATAACAAGCCATCCCATTGAAAAATAAGAGGAGTATGAAAGATCAGTTTAGTTGTTTTAAACAGTACTACTTTTCATTCTATAAACTTCGAGGTATAACACAGTTTACAGCTTTCTTTCACAAAACTCGTTTTGTCGTGTTAACAATTGTATCCTACCTTTGCATATTTTATGTAAATTTTGATTTACATGAACTGAATAAATGAAGAGACATTCCATGTCCACAGATTAAAAGAGTGAATATTGTTATGATGGTAATTCTCCCCAAATTGAACTGCAGATTAAACACAATCCATATCAAAATCTCCCCTGGTTTTTTGTGAAAACTGACAGCTGATTTTAAATTTATATGCAAAGGCAAAGGATCTAGAATAGCCAAAACAATCTTGAAAAAGAAAAACTTCGGAAGACTTATACTACCTGATTTCAAAATGTACTATAATACTACCGTAATCAATACAGTGTGGTACTGGCCTAAGTACAAGCATATGGATCAACGGAACTTAATTGAGAGTCCACAAATAAACTCTTATCACACAGAATGCTATGTGTCAATGATCAACTGGCTTTTGACAAAAGTGCCAAGACAACTCAAGGGGAAATTACGTTTTGTGCTAAAACAAATTGGATGTGCACAATTAGTGCTGGGACAACTGTAAACTTGCACAAAAATGAACTTAGACTCTTACCTACCACAATAAACAAAAATTAAAGAAAACAGATCAAAGACCTACATATGAGAACTTGAAGTGTAAAAAGTATAGAGGAAAATATAGGAACAAAATCTTTGTGACCTTTGCAAAGAGTTCTTAGACAAGATACCAAAGGCACAATCCACACAAGAAGAAAAATGATAATCTGGATTTCATTAAAATTAAAAGCTACTGCACTTCAAAGGGTAGCATTAAGACAATAAAAAGACAAGCCACAGATTGGGGAAAAATATTTGAAATCATATTTATGATAAGAGACTTGTAACCAGAATATATAAAGACTTACAACTCAATAATAGCACAAACAACTCAATTCAAAAAATGCACAAAAGATGTGATTGAGACATTTCACCAAAGATGATACACAAATGGCTAACCAGCACATGCAAAGGTACCAAACATCATTAGTCATTGGGGAAATGCAAATTAAAACTATGAGATACCACTTCACACTCACTAGAATGGCTATTATAAAAACAGACAATATCAAATGATAGTGAGGATATGGAGAAACTGAAACTCCACAACATGAATGAACCTAAAAAAATGATTTTGTTAAATATAAGTTAGACATAAATGACTATATATTTATATGAAACATCCAGAAAAGACATAGTATTTATAGAGACAGAAAGCAGATCAATGGTTGGCTGAAGGTGGAGTGGAGACTGACAGCATATTGACTCAAGGGATTGCTTTTGGGTGACGGAAATGTCCTAAAATTGGACTTCAGTGATGTTTGCATAACTCTGAAAATTTACTAAAAATCATTGAATTGTACACAGAGTGAGTGAATGTTGTAGTATGTAAACTAAACCTCAATAAAGCTGTTAAAAAAAAGCCAATGGAAGTTGCTTCTAGCAACAATGCCCTCTCTACAGATTAATTTTTCAGACTCTATATGCATACTGTTAGGTGGAGGGAGCAAACATTTCAGAGAGGACTCAAAGGTAGGTGTCTGCTAAATATTGATGTCAGTTATAATGGGGTTTTATGGTCATCCAAAAAGACAAGCCACTTTGAGAAGAGTGTTCTTTTTTGATGTCACCTTCTCGGTACTTGCAAGGGACAGGGCAATAAAGATCTCTTTCTCTCTCAGATAAGATGTAAATATAATTGCAGAACACCAGGTAATTTATTAGATTATGCATTCCTCGCACTAGAGCATCAAGAGTGGAAAATCCAAAAACCCATCCAAGTACACAAAGCCTCTCCCTGATTCCTTTAAAGTTTCTTCTAACAAAACCTGAAAATACTTTTTGGGTAAATGTCAAATGTATACATCCCTTTCAGAATTTTATTAGGCGATAAGCATGGGGCAGCTCAAACAAACCAGGATTCTCAAACATCAGCTGTGTCAAGTTAGAAGCCTACAGGAACAGGCTTTCAGCCTGTATTCATCTCTTTACAGGTGGATGTTGACAAATTTTATGCAGATGGTGAAAGGAGTTATACACTTCTGAATAAACAAATGTTTGCTCTAGACCAGAACAAAGAAAAATTCCTCAGCTTAATTTACTAAGAATACCTGAAGTTTTAGGATAGACACCTCAGCATTTAGTAGCAGGTAGTGAGTGAATGGACCACAAGCTTTATGTTTTCTTTCTATTGTGCTTAAAATCTACCTTGAATAACAGAAGAAGTTTGGAAGGCAGATGTGTGAAGTGTATTCGGGTATCATTAACTGTCTCTCCTTCAGAGACCTCTTGAAAACGTACAGTATAAGTTAGAGTCCAATTCCCATCTTGGGCCTGAAAAGTGGCGTAAGCATTTGTTTGTCTTGTACTTTGTTGTTTCTTTCCATACAATGTCGGTGTTACGTTAAAAGTGAATGCACTGATACAAGAATTTGAGTAAATGTCTAGCACAGATTTAGCACAATATCAGTTTCAGGAATATGCATGCCTGTCTCTTCTGCATGGGACTGCTTGTTTTTCATACACTAATTGAAGAGGTGGAGATCAGCCTCTGTCAGAGTTCTCTGCTGAACTTGAAACAGCTACCCCACCAATGGAGGTAAGACAGATGGATTTCAATGGGATGTTGTCATTATGAAAAGCATATAGCCTTCCCCAAGTAACTAAAAGAGTAACAAAAGACAAGCAACAAACAACCATATGAATGAAAATAAATTTTACAAATGCAACAAACATTTTCAGTCCTTTAAATGAAACAAATAACAAGGACAACAAAAGGATGATGGGTGCATGTCAAAAGGGCACAGGAACCAACCTGAAAGACTCTGTTGGTCTCCACGAGACTTGCCCCCGTGCCACAGATTTGCCTGGTAAGGCCACAGCAAGCACAGATGGACTGAGACTGCTTATTGCTCACCCAGATAGCACACTGCAAGATCAGCGTGGTGTCAGCTGCCTGCATCTCCTCTCCCAAAGGATGATACCAAAACAAATGGGGCCACATGATGGGCAGCTTGAGTGGGTGGGGTACTGGCTTGTGAGGAGCCAATTCTAGACTGTAGCTAAGTGGTTTTATAGCCTGCAGCTCTACCTAAGGGAGAAGGGGACAAGGTGCAAAGTCCCATAACCACCTGGAACCAGAGGCAGATGAGAAACTGTCTCATGGCAGCCTCCCAAAAGACAGAAGGTAGATGAGAAGCAGCCTTGTGACAGCTCCCCACAAAATGCATTAGCCAAGATATAGGTGAGCCTGCAGCTGAGCCAGGCCTACGTGGCCTACATGGAGATGTGCAAGATTTCTGGAGTGCTATGGTGGAGATGTTTCCCTATAAGCTCCCAATGGCCAAAGCTGGAACTATTTTAAAACAAAAGGAATAACCCCCAAAATAAAGTAAATATCCATGAGGCCACACTGATATAAATGATTGAATAAATAAATAAATGAGAAGGACTAAATCTTCTTTTGGAAGATTCCAAATAATATATGTAGGTACTCCTCTCTCCAGGAGGTGGAGCTTAATTCCCCACCCCTAGAGTGTGGGCTGGACTTACTGACTCACTTCCAAAGAACAGAACAGAGTATGGAAAGGGAAACACAGTAGCTTTATAGAGAAATCAAGCAGACACCACCATAGCTATGGGATCAAGGTTAACATCACCAGTGATTAGTCATGTTGCTATCATGTACACTCTCATATGATGCAACGAGGGAGCCTCATCTCTGTGGTATTCTTCCCCTAAAATTCATCATCCCAGCATAATTATGAGAAAACATGACACATTCTAGAAAATATTTGACAAGTATTCTCCCTAAGTGTCGAAGTCATGAAAAAGAAGGAAAGACTGAAAAACTGTCACAGACCAAAGACCAAGGAAATATAACAATGAAATGCAATGTGGTATCCTAGACTGGATCCTAGAACATTAACAGACCATTAATGGAAACTCATGAAATCCAAATAAAGCCTTTAGTTAATGGTATTGCATGAATGTCAGTATCTTAGTTTTGACATACTCCCCAAGGTTGTGTAAGATGATAGCATTAAAGTGGGTGATAGTCTTTGGACTCTCTTTGCAACATTTCTCTAAGTTTGAAATTATTCCAAAATAAAAATTTCATTTAAAAAAGCAGATGGAAGCATAAACCTCTTCATTAAAGATATGATTCAACAGCAATGGCCAGTACTATCTAACTAAGCCAGCAAATGTTGGAGAAAGGGTATTAAGTATAATATTTTAAATTTGCCAAATATAATTAATATATAGTGTGTTGAAAGGTATTAAGGCAAACAGATGTGGAAAACTCAGTGGGAATAATTCTTATTACACTAAGAGTACATTATATACCCACTTATTCTGGAATCACATATGCAAATACAATATATATTTCATTACTGTGATGAAGCATATGCATACATCATTTCAGAGGCTGCTTATATACGTTTAATTCTATTGTCTTGTTCATTTAACTCATTCAAATTTTAAAGTGTTTCCTGTTTTTCAGTGAATATATGTGGGTACCCATACACATATCAGAATATTGGCTTATATTCTATACAATATTTCACATTATATCTGATATTAAACCCGTGATGATATATTATTTCTTTGTAATATATTTTTCCATGTTAAGATTCTGCTAAATGGATTCTCTGATGTATAATTTTTTGAAATCTTGTCAAACACTAAAACATACTCAAACTGTCCACAAAGTTTCAATCATAGACCAATAATTTGATGTACAATTAGCTTTGGCTGCTTACAGAAGGGCTTTTTTTCCCACATTTGTTGCGTTATTATAATTCTTTGATGCTCAGTGTTGTATCTTATCAGTTTTTTGACATACAATGAGTTTCATTTATGGATTTGATTTTTGGGTTTTTAATATTTAAAATATTTAAAGACTTTTTCTCTCATGTGCTATCTGATGTGCCATGGAGTTTGCCTTCCAGCAAAAAAGACTTCTTACATTCATGATACTCATAGTCCTTCCTTCCTTTTTGAATTCTCTGGCATTTAGTAAGGACCAAATTGGGGCAGAACGAGGTATCACATTTATCATATTGACAGGGCTTCTGCCCTGTGTGTGTTCTGCAATGTTCATTAAGATTTGTGACTGTAAGTTTTCCCACAGTCAGTACATTCACAGGATTTCTCTCCTGTGGGTGTTCTCTGATGTGCTTTGAGATTTGAATTGCTGCTGAAGGATTTCCCACATTCAGTACATTCATAGGGTTTCTCCCCAGTATGTGTTCTCTGATGCTCAATGAGGGAAGACTTGTGGCCAAATGTTTTCCCACATTCTGTACATTCATAAGGTTTCTCCCGTGTGTTTTATCTGATGTGCCGTGAGGTGTGAATTACCACTGAAGGTTTTCCCACATTGGATACATTCATAAGGTTTCTCCCCAGTGTGTATTCTCTGATGCAAAGTCAGTTTTGACTTTACACGGAAGGATTTCCCACATTCGGCTCACGCATAGGCTTTCTCCCCTGTGTGTGTTCTCTGATGTTCAGTGAGTGTTGACTTGCAGCTAAAGGTTATCCCACATTTGGTACACTGATAAGGTTTCTCTCCTGTATGTGTTCTCTGATGCACAGTAAGTTTTGATTTTACATAGAAGGTTTTCCCACATTTAATACCCTCATGGGGTTTCTCCCTTGGGTGTATTCTCTCAAGCACAGTAAATGTTGACTTCACACAGAAAGTTTTCCCACATTCAGAACACTCATAGGGTTGTTCCCCTCTGTGTATTCTCTGATGCCTAGTGAGGCGTGTCTTGTTGCAAAAGGCTTTGCCACACTGATTACATTCATAGGCTTTCTTTCCCGTGTGATTTCTCTGAACATGAATGAAGTGAGACTTCTTGTGTAAGGCCTTCCTACACTCAGTAAACTCATAAAGTTTCTCCACTGTGTCAATTCTCTCATATTTAAAATTTGAAATCTGAAGTGCTTGTTTACATTCATTATATTCATTGGGTCTCTTTCCTATATGAGCTCTCTGAGGTTCAGTGGGCTGTGATGTCTGGATTACAGCATTCACACTTTGAGGATACTCATGGAGTGTCTCCTTTGATTGATTTCTTTGATGTACAATAATGGTTGATGAGTAACCAAAGGCCTTCCCAAATGAATCATACTCAAAGGGCTTCTCTCCTGTATGTGCAGTCTGATTTAACATTTTTGAGACTGTGCAGGATTGCCCACATTCATTGCTTTCATAGGGCTTATTTTTTATATGAATTCTCTCACATATACTGACAAGTGACTTTTGGATCAAAGTGCTTTCATATTCATTACATTCAAAGGGATTTTTCCTAGCATGGGATCTCTTTTGGCTACCAGAGTCTGCCATGTACAAGTCTTTACCAGACTCATGAAATCCACAGCATAGCTCCAAAGTGTGAAGTTGAATAAGTGATCCATTATGACAGATACCCTTCCCATTTTGATTATATTCATTAATTTCAGCAGACATTTCTTCATGCTTAGTATTGAAAAGTGACTTCCTACATATATTACATACATCAGTCATCTTTCTTACACAGTTTCTATTAGTAATCATTAATTCTGAAATATATTTCAAACTTTTCTCACATGACTCACATTTATACTGTACTTTTCTTGAACCTACAGAATTCATAACCACATGAAATGCTTTTCCACATGAAGTATTTTTCTCATTAACTAGTATTTTGTTTTTGATTAATGTAAGCTGCTTGGACTGTTGGTCTTGGATATTCTGGCCTCTCTAGACTTTTTCTAGAAGAGAGGAAAATTAATCACATCTGATGAATCATATATTGGTTATGAATTGGTTCTATAATTGTACTTAAATGTGGTTAAGTTTTGGCTTTAGTCCTAGTCTTCCAGAAAGAAAATGCAAATTCCTCTTAATTGGTTGTCTTCTATCTATCAATCAATCTATTTATCTATGAGAAAGAAGTTTTTGTAGTGCTAAAAAGGGGGAGAAAACAGGTAATAAATACAAGTACCCTTGGTATTCTCCAAATGAGACCTTTAATACTGGGTAAGAAATAAGTAGATAAAGTCGTGATCCTTGCATCAGGATCAAACTAATAGTTTTATTTTGAATGCCAAGATAGTCATTTTAGTCTGAGTTAATACTAAACCTATGCTAATCATGAATTCTCATTTTTTTCCCTTTCAATATTTTAACTTACCTTCTTGTGCAAAGAAATCTTGCTGCTGCAATAATCTTATTTCTCAACTCAGTTTTACATCTTAGTTCACACATCTCTGGGCTCTATTAATTTTAGGAGGGCAGAAAAAGTTTTCTTTCTCAACTGGCTCCTCCATCAATCAATTAGATAATCACTGAATAGTTCTGTTACACATTAACATTAGGTAGAGAAAAAAGACACTCATCTAGCAGAATTACAAGCAAGGTGAGAAAAAGAAACCTCATGAATCAACATATGTAATTTTTGGTAGAACCTGTAAATGCAAATGAAAAAACAAGAAGGGAGAGAACAATAACAACATCTAACACTAATTAACACCTAACTGATTTAAGCCTCACAACCCTTTGAGAGGGGTTGTATTATTATCTCCATTTTACAATGAGGAAACTATGGCACATAAAGATTAAGTAACTTGTCTAAAGTCATATAGCTAGAGTCATAAAGATAGTTTTTTGAAAGTAATTAAAACTTGAGCTTAAAATTAAAGGTTTAAAGTTTCTGGGGAGGCAAAACACACTTTAATAAAAGATCGGGATATGTTTCAGGATATTTAAGAATGTGGATCAAATAGAATTTAACATGAATTTTGGGTGAATAGAGAAAAATAAATTTTAGATAGGCAACATGGGCCGTAATGATAGCAGAAAGAGAATTGTAAATTTTGGATACATATAAGTACAAATTTATCTTCGTAGGCTAATATCAAGATAAATAAGACAATTTGGGTCATCAAATTTGGCAAATACAAATAAGAATTCAGATATGTAATAATATGATTCTGGCTATGGTCAAAAGTTCATGATAACTGAGCACACTGAAGGAACTTAAGGCATAATAATAACAGACAACAGATACTGAGGTAAAATTTATGAGAGGATGGCAGAGACGGAAGCTTCAAGATGACTCCATCCTTGCAAACAGGAAGATAACAGAGCCCAATGTATAAAAGGGGAATATGGAAAGTGAGTAGACATTATAAAATGGAAAGTTAGTGACTTTAGTTTCTGATATTCTGAGAAGGAAGAAAGTGGTCTAGAAGGCAGAAGTGAAATGTACCAGAGATAAGAGGCAGCACAGAATAATTATAAAGAGCATAGTCTCTGGAGCCAGACTTCTTGGGTATGGAACCCAGATGCACCACTTATTAACTGGAGGACCATGGGCATATTACTTAATCTCACTGGACTTGTTTGTTTATCTGGAGAAATAGTAATAGCATCTGTATCATGGGGCTGTTGTGAGGAGCAGATGAATTAATATGTGTAAACTGCTTTGAAAGGTGCCTAGCACATTGTAGACTACAATGCAAGTGCTGATTATGCTGATTATGATATTGCCACTAATTCTGGAATCATGAACATAAAGAAAGCTTAAGCCTTGAATATGGATTAATCACTTAGAAACATCTGAGAAAAGAAGGTATAAAACAGTGCCTTTGTAGATATCTTAGATTGAGCAGAATGATTGTGTAAATCAAAATTTATTGATTTAATTAATATTTACTGTATGCCAACTACACAATAAGCACTGGTGTTGGGTGGTAAACTAGACAGACAACAGAAGGATAGGTAGTTAGGAAAGGTTAGATGGATCAAATTAGTTAGCGGGACCAAAAGTTTAGGTGTATTTTAGAAAGGATACTGGGCACTATCAAATAAAGCACAAAGGTACAGATGGCAGTTTATCAATTTGGGGGGAAAAAGGCTATGAAATCTTAACAGCAGGGGCAAAAGAGAAAATGGGTAATCTAGATACATAAAAATATGAGGCATTCGACCACAAAAGGAAAGGAATGAGTAGGTTAACTTGAATAAGCATGAAAATCACAACTGTATAGTTATTTCTAAAGGAGATATCTAAAAGTGATAAAAATCAAAAGAAGTATGTGAAAATGGGAGTAAACTGGGCAAGTGAAAGTGCTACAGAAAGAGAGGAATAGCGAGGAAATAATTATTCAAGATGCAGTCACCAGGAGTTAGATGTGGCTAATGTCAGACTACAAAGTTTCTCTATAAACATCAAGCATAGAATGAGCACATGCTGTGAGGAAGGTGTTAATTTAAGTATTTTAGGAATGGTGGTCAGACGTCTTCAAATATTTACAAAGATATGAAGTCTCTAAAAAGAGATTCCCAAAAATGCCTCAAAGATCTTATACTGGATTGAATAATGTCCCCCTAAAATTCATGCCCACCCAGCATCTCAGAAAGTGACCTTATTTGGAACTAGGGTCTTTGCAGATATAATTAGTTAGAATGAGAGCATACTGGATTAGGGCAGGCCCTAAATCCAATATGACAGGTGTCCTTTGACACACAAAGAAGAGGACACATAAAAGGAAGAAGGCCATGTGATGATGGACGCAGGAACTGGAGTAATACAGCTATGAGTCAAGGAATGCCAAGGATTGCTGGCAACTACCAAAGTTTAGGGAGAGGCAGGAAGGATTCTCTTGTAGAGCCTTTGGAAGGAGTGTGGCCCTGCTGACACCTTCATTTTGTATTTCCAGCCTCCAGAACTATGAAAGAATAAATTTCTGTTGCTTTAAGCCACTCAGTTTGTGGTGCTTTGTTCCAGCAACCCCAGGAAACTAATACAGATGCCAAGCAACCCACTGTCTGCTTGAGATCTAATTTCCACTAGCTTCCATCTCTTTGGTACACAATAACTCACCTGGAAGGCTCTGGCTTGAGAACTCCACCCCTACTATCCATGGTTCTTCTCCTTGTTCCAACTGAGAGATCACATCTGGTTTGGTTATAAAACACCCTGTCAATAGGAAATGACACAGGACTCGTACCCAGACACTTGTGCTTCATGGTGTCTAAAGACTGTCATGCATGATGATAGTCCTTATTTCAAGCTTGGCAGAGTAGAACCTCTCACCAGAGATGAAGACACTGACATCCCTTCTGGAGCCCCAAAGCAATTAAGAATTTTTTAACTCAAACCCTTAACACTAAAAACAATTCAAGTTTTCCAAAGTTTGATGCATTCCATCAACTGAGAATGGAAATTCACGCTCCGGGAAGTTACATGGGAAACTCTGTTTACCCACTGAGACCAGGTTATGTAGTTCTCCAGCATCACATCCCTACAGAGGATCCTCTGAGCCAAGTCCAGCCACTGCCACTCTGCCTGAGTGAAGTTGACTAACACATCCTTCAATAATACTAGTGCCTGAAACAGTACAATTTTGTTTAATCTGAACTGTTAACAATTGGAGAATGTGGAAAAGACGGATAAGAAACAGATCTTACTACATGCATTAATAGAATTTACAAAACTTATATTTGACATATACAATATACCTTGTTTTCATTTTTATGGGAAAAAACAGATATTATATTAGAAATATCTTGTCACCATGCTGATTAATTACTTAATAAAAAAGGTTGTATTGAGCTCTCTACTCTGTACATGGAAATATCCCAGTTGCTGGGAAGAAAAATCAAGGTGCTTTAACATTGTTCTGGCTCTTGGTAAGTTTACATTCCGGTAGTAAAGCAGATACACAAACACCTATTTACAATAAGCTACCTTATTACAGGAGCTATCTTAGAAACATTCACAAGGTATTAAGTATAGTGTAGAACATAAAGGAGGGAAAAATTTGTTCCGTTCTGTGTTATTGGATGGGTGTTATGAGGCTGAAAATCTTTTGAGTAGCTGTATTATGCAAGAATGTGAACTAGTCTCCACATGATCAAATGCACAGAGGCATTTTAAAAGTGAAGTCCAGGAGAAAGCAACTAGCATAGTGTGTTAGACGAACAGGGTGAGGGGACATGGTAAGATAAAGTACTAAATAAGTATTCAGGGGCCAAGACAAGGAATAATTTTAGACCACTTCCTACAAATCAGTCGTCTCCAAACATCCTTTGATCACCACTCCATCATTTGAACTGATACTATTTGTACATATGTACTTATATATACTGAAAATCCAAGCATTATTAATGAAGTTAACTGCTTTCTTAGTTTTAGATAAAAATATAATACAAATTCTAACATTTTCTTCAGAGACCTCGATGGATACTCTTGCACACCTCCTGGGATGTCCATCTTCCATTCCGGAGACCCCGCTCCAGAAAATGTGAAACCAGTGATGAGATGTGAGTAAGCCCTGGCCTTACATAATTTCAGATTTAACATTCTAGAACAGTGGTTCTCGCCTCTGGCCGCACATCTGCATCACCTTAGAAGATATTAAACCAGACCTTATCATCTATTTTGTAAAAAATTGGAAAGTTGTCAAACTTACAGAAAGACTACAAAAATAAAACGTGTACAAAAAACACCCATATGCCCAGATTCACTTATTGTTAACATTTGACTCCATTTATTCTATCATTCACATGTCTTCTCTCTCCCTTTCTCTATATAAACACATATAAGCAAACACACACATTTTTTTTCTGTACCATTTGAAGAGAAGTTACATATATCCTAGCCCTTTACCCCTACATATTTCAGTGTGTATTTGCTAAGAATAGGGACATTCTTCTATATAACCGTGGTACAGTTATCAAATTCAGTACATTTAATACTGGCATGATACTTTTATCTAAATTACCCTTCCTATGCAGGTTTTGTTAGTTGACCCAATAGCCTCTTTTATAGCATCTTCCCTCCTTCCAGGTCAGACCCAGTCCAGGGTCAAGTATTGCATTTAGTTCTCATGTCTCTTTAGCCTCCCTTAATCTGGAACATTTCCACAGCTTTTGACTTTTATGACACTGGCATCTTTGAAAAATACAACTTCCCACACTTTCTAAAAAGTACAATGCTCATTTTCAGCTTGTCTGATGTTTTCTCATGGTTAGATTTAAGTTGTGATGTAGGCTGGAAAGCGCATTAGTGATGTTGTTTTCCTTCACAAGCATCCCATCTGCGGGCATATGCTGTTATCTGTCCCTCAATGGAACACTAACTCTAATCACTGGGAAAAGGCTTGACCGATTTCTCCAGTGTCTACTTACTGCCTTTTTACCTCCCTTGGAACTAATAAGCAATCTGTGAGGAGACTTTAAGACTGTACAAATCCCCAATTTTCATCAGACTGTCCCCTAAATTTAGCATCAAATGTTAAATCTTGCTTGATGTGATCTTTACTAGAATAGGTGCAAAATGCTGCTTTTCTAGCTCCTGCACTCCCTCCACATTTACCAGTTGGTCCTTAGCAATCTAGCATAAGCAAGAAGCCTCCCTTCTACCTCATTTACTTATTATAAGGGTACACTGAAGAATTCCTGTTTTCTACAATGGTTTATAATTCATTACTGTACTTAGTTTGGTGTTCAAATTGTCCCATATTTGGCCAGTAGAAGCCCCTTCAAGCTGACGTGCCCCCATGATTACTTTACTTTCCTACTTTCTGGCACAACACGATGTTCCAAGCTTATCTTGTACCCATCTTGCCCCAGCCCCAGAATCAGCCACTTCTCCAAGGAGCCCTGGTTCCTTTCAGTGGGGAATGGTATTAGACACCAAGCTCCGGATGCTAAGTGTGTGCCACAATGCTGTTTTTTCATCCCTAACTTCTTAATTTGGATGTTCAAACCTAAAGAAAAGTTGAAAAAAACATAAAATGAACACATGAATAATCATCACCTAAATCCTTTTTGCAATCTTTGCTTTATCTCTTTTTATATTTAATTATACCTTTTGCTGAATCACCTGAAAGTTGCAGCAATCCTGAGACTTCATCCTTCTATATTTCAGCATGTATTTCCTAAGAATAAAGTCATATTCCCATACACCACATTCATACCTAAGGAAATTAATTCAATAATATTATATAATACACAATCCTTATTTAAATTCCTCAATTGTTTCAAAATAGTTCTCCAATTCAGAATTCAATCAAGTCTCACATATTGCATTTGGTTGTTACGCCTCTTTCATCTTCTCTAATCCAGAACAACAGTCTCCCTAACTTTTTTATTTGCTCTGATGTTTTTTAGAATTCAGGCCAGTTGTCTTGTAGAACATCTCATATTCTGGATTTGTCTACTTCCTTGTAATTAAATGCAGATCAATTTATCTTTTGGGCAAAAACACAACACAGGTGCTTTCACATACGTCTTATTACAACAGACGGGGGCACTAAACAAAGACTGTCCCTCTACTGGTGAAACTCAGGATGATCACTTGGTTAAGTGGTGGTCACCACTCTCTGCATTGCAAAGGCACATTTCCCCCTGTAATTGATAAGTAATCTGCAGGGAGTGGGAGGAAGCAATACTTTGAAACCATATAATTAATTATCTTGTTCAGCTTCACCTTTCAGTTAGTGGTTTTAGTATCAATGAATGATACTTGCCAAATCAATTATTACCCTAGGGCTTGGAAAATGGTGATTTTCTTATTCTTATTTCTTCTGTATTTGCTAGCTGGTATTTTTCTATAAAGAAGAGCTTTTCCTTTCTTATGTGTCTTTCTCTCTTCTGTATCACTATGGACTTATGGAGTTTTTGTGGGCATTGTGCAATAACCCACGATCAGTTATTCTTTTCGATGTTGAGCTGCCCCAGTTTGGTCAATGGTGGCCTTCTGTGTCCTCCTATCAAGTCTTTCAGTACATTCTTGTTTCTAGCATAAAATTATTTTCCGTAATTACTTTAGACTTTCCATGTTCCAGTTAGGTTTCTTTTAGTGGGGAGGGGTATCTGGCAACCAAGTTCTGGCCACCAGGTGTGCAACACATGGGTTACTGCTCCTAGGACCTTTCAGAAGCCAGAGCAGGAAAAATTTTTTTTTTATAAATCATGAGTTCATACTGATTCCTCCAATTCAAACCCAATAACAATTTTCCCATTCCATACTTGTAATTTCCTTCTAACAGAACTCAGGTTCCCACAACTACATCAATATATTTACTCATTCAATTGATACAAAATAGTTTCAGAATTATAATACCAAGACCAGATCTACTAAGTAAAATTAAAAATTTCTTTGTGGTTTTTAACTTATTTTTAAATAATTTTAGAGTTAGAGAAAAGTTGCAAAAATAGTACAGAGAGTTTTTATATACCCTTCACCCAGCTTCTCCTAATGTTAAGATCTTAATTAACAAAGTGTAACTATCAAAATTAAGAAATTAACAATGGTATGCTATTAACCAAACTATAGCCTTTATTCAGATGTTACCAATTTTTTCATTAATATCCTTTTTCTGTCCCAAGATTGAATCCAGGATTCCACACTCCAAACTGTGACAGTTCCTGTCTTTTCTTGTTTTCCATGACCTTGACACTTCCAAACAGCACTGGTCAGTTATTTTGTAGAAAGTCTCTTAGATTTATCTGATGCTTTCTCACGATTAGGTTGAGATGAGGCATTTCTGGCAAGAATACCAATTTTGTATCAGTATGTATCACAATGTCTTACGACCACAGACGTTAATGTTGATCACTTGGTTAAGGTGGTGTCTGCAGGATTTCTCTTCTGTGAACTTACTATCTTTCCATCTGTAATTAAATATTTTGGGGAGAAGATACTTTGAGACTATGCATATATCCTGTTCTCCTCAAACCTAATTTGAGCCTCCATTAAAGGATCTTTCCTGCAACAATGATTCCGATGGTGTTCTAGTGGTGATATTTCTATTTTCTTCATTCCTTCCATATTTATTCATTGGAATTCTTCTGTAGGGAAGAGCTGTCCCTTCTTGTCTATTTTAAAATAAGAATTGAATAAATAAATATCAGTACGGGTTTATGGATATTTATTTTATTCTATGGGCTATAAGTGAATACAATTGTTATTTATTTTCTTGCTCAAATTGTTCAAGCTTTGGCCACTTTTAAAACTTTTTTCAGGTTTCTCCTGTTTCCTTTCAACATGCACTCATCTTTTCTAGGGGCACTTCCTTACTTTCTGGCACCACAAGATGCACCAGGCTTATCTAGTAGTTTCCCTGTCCCAGCCATGCAACCAATCACTTTTCCAAGAAACCCTGGTTCCTTTTGCTGGAGAATGGCATTTAGAAACCATGATATGGGTGTTAAGTGTGCTTAGTGTTACAGGGGACTTATTGCTTCTAAGCCCTCTCTGTAGACACAGCTTGGAAATATTGTATGAATACTAACCCATGGATACCTAAACATCTGTATTTATTTCAGTATTCCTTTATCTATACATGTGTGTAGTATGTATATGCACATATATGTACTACATTCAAAATACACGTGTAACCGATCGCTTATGCCAAAATTACTGTAAGACTCTTGATTCCACTTTGCTTCCTCACATCTTTTCTCAACACTGAAACCAGTGATTCTCGTAAGATATAGTTAGATCATGCCACCTTTTTGCTCTAAAGCTTTCAATGGCTCCCACCTCACTCAAAGCAAAAGCCCAAATCCTTATAATGCACTCCACTGTGCCACACAAATTGAGTCCATTAACTCTAACCTCATTTCCTGCTACATTCCTCTTCACTCAGTCTGTTCCAGCTAAACCAGCCTCCTTGCTACTCCTTGAACATACCAGCATCTCTGCCCTAGATGTTCCCTCTGTGTAGTCTGAGTGCTTGACATTAAGCCTTTTGATTGTTGAGGCATCCATTTCAAAAGACCCATCTTGAAGAAACATACTGCCAGCAATATGACACAGCTACTAGCAAACCAACCACATAAGGAGTTAGGCCACCCCCACCCATGAAAGTCCCTCTTTCAGAAAGCCCTGGGTAACCTAGATAACTGACAGTTTTAGTGACCCTGCTGCTGCCTAATACCTGCTCTTATGCTTTAAATTAGCCAGTAAAGAGCGAACCTCTGAAACCTTAGACACTTCACCCCCAGGCCCTAACAAAGGCGAGCCCCAGGTCCATTCTCTCTCTCTATTCACCACCTCATTGTGCCCGTGTGTATGCGGTGTACCTTCTAGGACTTGTGACTAATAAGTCTTGTTTCTCAAAGTTCCCTGATGGTTTGTGCTGAAGTGTGTCCTATAATCATAGCCAGAACCACAAGGGCCATTCTAGCCAAAACATTTGCTCTCACTGGAGAAATGTCTGTGAGGGCTCTCCACAAGTAATATGGGCCAGTCAATGCCTCAGGCATTCCCAGCCCATTCACCACTATCAGTAGGCTGGGACCAACACAACACTCTGGAATGCATTACTCTAGTGGTTCTCAAAGGATGGTCCCTGAACCAGAAGCATCAGCATTACATGGGAACTTGAAAGGTAAGGAAATTCTTGGGACCCATCCCAGGTCTACTGACTCAGGGAATCTGAGGGTGGGACCCACAATCTGTGTTTTAACAAGCCCTCCAGGTAATTCTGATGCTGTTAAAGTTTGACGACTATTGCCCCACGCCATCACTTCCTTACGGTTTTGTACTATGTCACCTCCTTGTGATTTCTACCCAGACTATACTATTTAATACTGTAACTCCACCTTTCCTGCAACTTCCCATGTGCCTTATCCTGCTTTATATTTCCATATTATCTTCTAACAATACATTATAATTTACTTGTTTATGATGTTTATTGCCTTTTGCCCTCTATTCTAAAAGAACAGGGGTATTTTTAGTCAACGTTATTCACAGCTGGGGCTAGTGGTTGCTAGAGCTAGCCCATACCAGCCTGCTGATGTATACCTCTCCCACCAACTCCATGTTCAGTACTGTCAGGTTGGCAGCCTGAAACTGGCTGTGATGGGAGCACTGACACTACAGAAATGAGAAATCACTACAAATCAAGTTTGTTTTTCCCTAAAAGAACCAGCTGCTCAACATTTACCAGCACACCACTGACAGTGTCCCTCGTACATAAAACACTCCCTGGCAAAAAGCAATGCTCCATTAACAGTCACAGAACTAAGGGATGTGAGTTAATGAGCTGCTTTCCAGTGGGACTGCAGAATGGTACAACCACTGTTCAGGGCAATTTTACAATATCTATGAAATTACAAAATGGCCTAGCTTTGACCTTTTACTCAGCTATTCTAATTCTAGAAAATTTTTTCTAAAGATTCACACATATGAAATTATGTTTATATATGGTTACTCAATGAAACTCTGTCAGTAATAGCAAAAGACTGTAAACAAGTGCCCTTCGACAGAGAACTCATTAAATAATCTGTACAAAGGCACACAATGGAAAACTGTGCAGCTGTAAGAAATGAGGAGCAAAAGTAATGAGGAGCAGAGTAAGGACTTTCAAACATTCTCTCCTCCATAAAAGAGATAAGAAAACTAGCACAAATTATAAGAATTAACCTTTTAAGAATTTTGGAAACTAATAAAAGGTTTGCAGAAATCCAGGAAGCATTTATTTAATAAACACTGCCAGTCAGCACTGTGCTGACATGAAGTTTGTGGCATTTTAACTAGCTCTAGTCCCATCCTTTACTTGCCAGCTCCACAGGAGCCTTGAAAATGAACAGCTTGTAATCATGGTGAAAAGCAGCAGCTAGGCAGCCACCAGAGAGTACAGAAGAGGGTTGCAGCTCTTCCAAAGCCTCATTCTCAGAGAACTGTCAATATTTGCCTGTCTGGTGGTTCCTTGGAAGACTCTACTGTCTTTATTTAACCTGACTTGGAGCTTCCACAGTACAAGCAGCCTTTTCCTCTGGGGACATGCATGGAAAAGAATTAGAGGAAACTGATTAACTTCACAGCTGCCTGATGTGGTAGATAACAGCTGGAGCAAGCAATAGGCTAACTTAAAAGCTAAAAAGGAAAAGCAGGGAATGAGATATCCATAAGAGCTTTGAAAACTTCAACATATTCCTGGGAATCTAGAAGGCCACGTGCATGCCCAGAACTGTACGCATGCTCAGGCAGGACCTCAGAAGACCCTAAGCTGTCACCTTGGGCTGACCTTGAGGCTCTATGCAAGCAGGAAGTGAAGGCTGAGGCAGAGTTGTTAAGTTGTCTGAGTACTGAAGGTGTGCCCCAACATGCACACAGAGCACCTGAGCATAGTGTGGGAGACATTAATTCCAGGCATTTAAGGAAATCTGGTCAATCATTAGCTGACTAACCTAAATGGGCAGAGATTTCAGTGGTCACAGATGAATAAAGAATACAAACTTGACAGAATCAGTTTAGAAAAGTCTTAAACAAACAATATAACAACAACAAACAGCAATAACAACAAACACTGGGGAGGGTGGAAACTCTGATTTCCAAAGATGCCACATTATATTATTTAAAATGTCTAGTTTTCCATAAGAATTATGAGATAAACAAAGAAATAAGAAATCATGGCTGATACAATAGTAAAAAAAGCAATTGACAAAAACTGTCTGTGAAGAAATGCAGATACTGGACTTACTAGGCAAAGACTTTAGATCAGCTATTTTAAATATGTTTAAAGAACCAAAGGTAATCACACCTAAAGAATTAAAGGAAAGTATGAGAAAAATCTCTCACCATATAGACAATATCAATAAAGAGAAAAAATTCTAAAACAAGAAAGAAAAAGATATTCTGGAGTTGAAAAGTACAATAACTAAAAAGAAAAATTCACTAGAAGGGCACAAGAACAGATCTGAGCTGACAGAAGAATTAAGCAACAAACTTGAGTGAAGACAGGTCAATTGAATTTATCCAGTCTGAAGAACGAAAAAAAATAATTAAAAAGTTGAACAGACCCTCAGAGACCTGTGGGACATCATCAACATATGCATAATGGGAGACCCAGAAAGAGAAAAGAGAAACGGGCAGAAACAATAGCTGAAGAAAATGGGTGAAATCGTCCCAAATTTGATGAAAGACATGAATCTGCATATCAAGGAAGCTAAACAAACTACAAATAGGATAAACTAAAAAAAAATCAAGACCAACACTCATCATAAAGTGTTGAAGGACAGAGACAGAATCTTGAAAGCAGCAAGACAAAAGTGACATCACGTACAATGAATCTTCAATAAGATTAAAGCTAACTTTTCATCAGTGATGACAAAGGCAAGAAGGCAGTAGGAGGACATATTTAAAGTGCTGAAAGAGACTGTCAACCAAACTATCCTTTGAAAATGACAGAGAAATTAAGACATTCCCAGATAAACAACAACTGAGAGAATTCACAGCTACCAAATCTGCCTCACAAAAAGTACTAAAGGGAGTTCTTCAGGCTAAAATGAAAGGACACAAATCAACATGAAGAAATAAAAAGTGGACAAAGGTAACTATATATGCAAATAAAATATATGTGTATTTTTTATCTGGAAGTCTTTTTTTTCTCCTGCCAGATATAAAAGACACTTTGTAAAGCAAAAATTCTAAATCTGTATTGATGGTACACAATACATAAACATATAATCTGTATGACAACAGAAGCACAAAGTAGGGGTGAGGGAATAGAGCTATATAGGAGTAAGGTTTTATATACTATTGAAATTAAATTGGTATTAATGCAAACTTGATTGTTAAAAATTAAGATAATTGTATATCCCAAGGCAACCATCAAGAAAATAAAATCTAGCAAAACAAATAACAAAGGAATTAAAATGGTACATTAAAAAATACAGACAGGAATGTTATAAACCACTCTGTCGCAATTTAAAAGCCTGGTGTGAGTGGTCAAAAAGGCCCCTGGGGCATGGAGGCTGACAGTGGACTACTGCAGTCTGAATGCAGTCCTGCCCTTGGCACCATGGTGCCAGATGTCATCACCATCATTGAGACAGCAGCAACCCATATCAAAGAATGGTACACTGTTATTGACTTGGCTAACGCCCTACTCTCAACCCTCATGTAGGATGGGGACAAGGACCAGTTTGCACTCACATGGAACGGCCTGCAGTATACTTTCACTGTGCTTCAGCAAGGATACCTCAATCGCCATTCTATATGCTCCAGTGGGTGGGGCTTGATGTTCAACAAGCCCAAGTTCCCACAGAAGTTTTATTTATTTTTGTTAGCTTTTTCAGTTTTAAAATTTTGCTTAGCTTTATTGAGGTATAATTGACAAAAACTGTATCTATTTAAAGTACACTATATGATGTTTTGATATATGTATATATTGTGAATGATTTCCATAATCAAGCTAATTAGCATATCCATCAACTCAAATAATTACCTTTTTGGGTGTGTTAAGATCTACTCTCTTGGCAAATTTCAAGTACACAATACGTATTATTAATTATAGTAACCATGCTGTACATTAGATCTCCAAAACTTACACACCCTTCACGAATGAAACTTTATATCCTCTGACCAACATCTCCTCATTTCCTCCAAAACCCAGACCCTGGGAACCTGTTCTTCTCTCTGCTTCTGTGAGTTCAACTTTTTTTAGATTCCACATACAAGTGCAATAATACAGCATTTGTCTTTCTCTGTCTGACTTATTTTATTTAGCATAACATCTGACAGGTTCATCCACGTTGTCACAAATGGCAGGATTTCCTTCTTTTATATTTAAGGCTGAATAATACTCCATTGCACATATATATAAATGTATATATATATATATATATATATATATATATATATATATAACATTTTCTTTATCCTTTCATCTATTGATGGACATTTAGATTGTTTCAATATCTTGGATATTATGAATAATGCTCCAATAAACATAGGAGCAATGATTTCTCTTTGAGGTACTGACTTTTAGGGGTATATACCCAGAAGACGGATTGCTAGATGATGTATGGTTTGCAAACATTTTGTCCCACTCTACGGGCTGCCTTTTCATTTTGTTGATTATTTCCTATGCCGTGCAGAAGCTTTGTAGTTTGACTCAATCCCACTTGTCTATTTTTGCTTTTGTTACCTGTGTTTTGGGGGTTATATTTAAAAATTATGGTCTAGACCAACATTAAGAAGCTTTTCCCTGTATTTTCTTCTGGTAGTTGTATGGTTTCAGGTATTACATTTAAGTCTTTAATCTGTTTTGAGTTGATTTTTGCATATGGTGTGAGATAAGGGTTAAATTTCACTCCTCCGCATGTGGATAGCCAGTTTTTCCAACATATTTATACTGAAGAGACTATCTTTTCCCTATTATGTGTTCTCAGCACCCATGTCAAGTATCAGTTGCCCATAATGTGTGGATTTATTTCTGGGCTCTCTGTTCTGTTCCATTGGCCTATATATCTGTTATGCTTGCACCATATTCTTTTGATTACTATAGCTTTGAAATCAGGAAGTGTGATGCCTCCAGTTTGGTTCTTCTTGAGCAAGATTGCTTTGGCTATTCAAAGTCCATATGGTTCCATATGAATTTTAGGATTATTTTTCCATTTCCATGAAAAATCCCATTGTAATTTTGATAGGGATTGCATAGAGTCTGCAGACCACTTTGGGTAGTATGGACATATTAATATTATTACTCTTCCAGTCCATGAACATGGGATATCTTTCCATTTATTTGTGTGTTCTTCAGTTTCCTTCAATGTTTTAGAGTTTTCAAGGTACAGAATTTTCACCTCCTTGGTTACATTTATTCCTAAGTATTTTATTATTTTTCATGCTATTGTAAATTGGATTGTTTTCTTAATTTACTTTTTCAGGTAATTCATTGTCAGTGTATAGAAACACAAATAATTTCTTATGTGTATTTTGGATCCTGCAACTTTCCTGAACTCATTTATTAGTTCTAACATTGTTCTGGAGGAGACTTGAGGGTTTTCTATATGTAAAATAATGTCATCTGCAAACAGAGACAATTTCACTTTTTCCTTTCTGATGTGAATGTCTTTTCTTCTTCTTGCCTTACTGCTATGGTTAGGACTTCCAGTACTGGATTGAATAGAAGTGGCAAAAGTGGCCATCCTAGTCTTGTTCCTGATCTTAAAGGAAAAGCTTTCAGCTGAACATGATGTTAGCTGTGAGCCTGTCATACATGGTCTTTATGTTGAAGTACATTCCTTCCCTAACTAATTTGTTGAGAGTTTCATCAAACGAGGGTGTCGAACTTTGTCCAATGCTTTTTCTGCATCTATTGAGATGATCATATGATCATCTCATTTTTTCATGTTGTTAATGTGATGTATCACATTGATTTATCTGCATGTTGAACCATCCTTGCAACCCACTTGATCATGGTGTGCGATGCTTTTAATGTCCTGTTGAATTCCATCTGCTAGTATTTTGTTGAGGATTTTTACATCTGTGTTCATCAGGACACCGAACTATAGTTTTTTTTCCCTGTAGCTTTCAGCCTATATGTGTCCTTAAAGCTAAAATAAGTCTCACGTAGGTAGCATATTCTTAGATCTTGTTTGTTATCAATCCATTCAGCCACTCGGTGCCTTTTAATTAGAGAATTTAATCTATTTACATTTAAAGTAGGTAATGATAGGTAAGGACTTGCTATTGCCATTTTGCTAACTGCTTTCTGTTTTGTACTTTCTTTATTCCTTTCTTAATCTTTCTGTCTTTCTTTGTGATTTGATGATTTTTTTTTTGTAGTGATATGCTTTGAGTCCTTTCTCTTTATCTTTTGTGTATCTACTAGAGGTTTTTTCCTTATAGTTACCATAAGGCTTACATAAAACATCTTATAGTTAAAACAGTCTATTTTAAGCTGATAACAACTTAACATAATCAGGTACAAAAACTAAACTTTTACTTCTCCCTACACACACATTTTATGTTATGGATGTCACAATTTATATCTGTTTCACCATATGTATCCAGTAGCAAATTATTGTATCTATAGTTATTTTTAATGCTTTTGTCTTTTAACTTCTATACTAGAATTAAAAGTGATTTACACACCACCATTACAGTATTAGAGTATTCCAATTTGACTATATGCTTCACCAGTGAGTTTTTTACATTCATATCCATGTTACTGGTTAGCATTCTTTTGTTTCAACCTGAAAAACTTGCAGCATTTCTTGCAAGGCATGACTAGTGGTGACGAATTCCTTCAGCTTTTGTTTGGGAAATTCTTTCTCTCTCCTTTATTCCTGAAGGATAGCTTTGCCAGGTATAGTATTCTTGGCTGGCAGGTTTTTTTCTTTCAGTACTTTAAAATATCATCCACTCTTTCTTGAATTGCAAAGTATCTGCTGAGAAATGCACTGACAGCCTTATTGGGGTTCCCTTGTATGTCATGAATCACTTTTCTCTTGCTACTTTCAAAATTCTTTGTCTTTGCATTCCTTGCACATGGATTGGAAGAATAAACATAGTTAAAATGTCCATACTACCTAAAGCAATATACAGATTCAATGCTATCCCAATCAGAATCCCAAGAACATTCTTCACAGAAATTGAACAAACAATCCTAAAATTCATATGGGGCAACAAAAGACCGCAAATTGCTAAAGCAATCCTGAGCAAGAAAAACAAAGCCGGCAGAATCACAATCCCCGATTTCAAAACATACTACAAAGCTACAGTGATCAAAACAGCATGGTACTGGTACAAAAACAGGTCCACAGATCAATGGAACAGAATTGAAAGCCCAGAGATAAAACCACACATCTATGGACAGCTAATCTTCGACAAAGGAGCAGAGGGCCTACAATGGAGAAAAGAAAGTCTCTTCAACAAATGGTGCTGGGAAAACTGGACAGCTACATGCAAAAGATTGAAAATTGACCATTCTTTTTCACCACACACCAAAATAAACTCAAAATGGATCAAAGACCTAAAGATTAGGCCTGAGACAACAAGTCTTTTGGAAGAGAATATAGGCAGTACACTCTTTGACATCAGTTTCAAAAGAATCTTTTCGGACACTGTAACTCCTCAGTTGAGGGAAACAATAGAAAGAATAAACAAATGGGACTTCATCAGACTAAAGAGCTTCTTCAAGGCAAGGGAAAACAGGATTGAAACAAAAAAACAGCTCACTAATTGGGAAAAAATATTTACAAGCCACTTATCTGACAAAGGGTTAATCTCCATAATATACAAAGAACTCACACTGCTTAACAACAAAAAAACAAACAACCGGATCAAAAAATGGGCAGAGGACATGAACAGACATTTCTCAAAAGAAGATATGAATATGGCCAATAGACACATGAAAAGATGTTCATCATCGCTAATCATCAGGGAAATGCAAATCAAAACTACACTAAGATATCACCTTACACCCGTTAGATTGGCAAAAACATCCAAAACCAAGAGCAACAAATGTTGGAGAGGTTGTGGAGAAAAAGGAACCCTCATACACTGTTGGTGGGAATGCAAACTGATACAGCCTCTATGGAAAACAGTATGGAGATTTCTCAAAAAGTTAAAAATAGAAATACCCTATGACCCAGCCATCCCATTACTGGGTATCTATCCTAAGAACCTGATATCAGAAATCTCAAGAGTCCGTTGCACCCCTATGTTCATCGCAGCATTATTTACAATAGCCAAGACGTGGAACCAGCCTACATGCCCAGAAACTGATGATTGGATAAAGAAGATGTGGTATATATACACAATGGAATACTACTCAGCCATAAAAAAAGACAAAATCGGCCTATTCACAACAACGTGGATGGACCTCGAGGGTATTATGTTAAGCGAAATAAGCCAGTCAGAGAAAGACGAACTCTATATGACTCCACTCATAGGTGGAAATTAGCATATTGATAAGGAGATCTGATCGGTGGTTACCAGGGAAAAGGGGGGATGGGGGGAGGGCACAGAGGGGGAAGTGGTGTACCCACAACATGACTAACAAAAATGTACAACTGAAATCTCACAAGTTTGTAATCTATCATAACATTAATAAAAAAAAAAATTCTTTGTCTTTGACTTTTAATAATTAGATTATAATGTGTCTCAATGTAATCTTCTCCGGTTTGATCCTGATTTAGAATCTCTGAACTTCATAAACCTGTATTTCTATATCCCTCCCACATTTTGGGAAGTTTTCAGCCATTATTCCTTAAAACAAGATTTCTGCCCTTTCTTTCTTCTCTCTCTGGGACTCCAATAACGTATCTAGGGGTTCGTTTGATGATGCCCTATAAATCCCATAGGCTTTCTTCAATCATTTTCATTCCTTTTTCTCCTCCAACTTGATAATTTCAAATGATCTGTCTTTGAGTTCACAGATTCTTTCTTTTGCTCAGTTGAGTCTGATGTTGAAGCTCACCATCACATTTTTCATTGCAGTCACTGTGTTCTTCAGTTCCAGAATTGCTTTGGTTCTTTTTTATGATTTCTATGTCTTTGTTGAACTTTTCTTTTGTTCATGTATTGTTTTCTTATTTTGTTCAGTTATCTATGTGTACCTATGTTCTCCTATGTGTATCTATGTTCTCCTGTAGCTCGCTGAGCTTCCTTAAATCAATTATTTTGAAGTCTTTTCAGGCAATTCTCCATTTCTTTGGGGTCAGTTACTGGAAAATTATTGTGTTGCTTTGGTGGTGTCATGTTTCCTTGATTTTTTGTGTTCCTTGAAGTCTTATCTTGCTGTCTTCGCCTTTCAAGAAGTAGTCACCTCCTCCAGTCTTTATTGGCCGACTACAGGAGAGAAAAATCTTCCCCAGTTAGCCCACTAGGAACTGTGCGTGTCTCTCAGGCCTTTTCTGTGGATGCTCTCACTCCACTCCTCTTGTTACCTCTTAGGGGAGACCTCATAGGATTGTTGCTTTCTCTTGATCCCACAAAGCCAGGTCAGGTGTCGAGAGCCTTCTGTATATTTTCCATAGGGCAGTATCCTGAAGTGTTCAAGGTTATGCACCTTTTACCAATCCAGTAGTTGAGTTGGCTGTCTGCATATGCTCATCCACAATCTGCAGAGGCTTGAGGTTGCCATCTACAGAGGTGCTTGTGGAGCACCAGCTACAGGGGGAAGGGAGAAGCAAGTGGAGAGCTGGGGGTGAACATAGGCTCGTTGCGCAGGGAGGCCCATAGGCAATCTATCTTACAAGGTTCATGGATGGGCCTCTTGGTGGGGTCCATTAGGCAGTTAGTAGAAACCACAGCCCTTTATTTAGTTCCATGTTCCAGGTGCTGGGAGCCCCTGGCCCTATTTCCTGCTCCTATCTGCCCCCAGACTCTTCAGCTGTGCCAATACCCTCAGTGTTCTGGGTAGGGCAGGAAAGAAGAGGGCCTTTTGGGCAGCATCCCCTATTGCTGGGCAACCCAGGTGCTCACTACCCTCTTTCCCCATGGGAGAAATCTTGGCCAAGCGGGCCTCTCTTGGCACTGAGCTGATTGCCTTAGGGGAGGGATGACATGAGGAAAATGAAACTGTTCTTCTTACTCTCTCCAGTACATCCATTCTTGGATTCTTTTTTCTCCAACATAGTGCTGGGACATCACTGCTGGATTCCTGGGCTCCCACAAAGGTACTCTTCTCTTGTTGTCTGTTGGGGGATGAGGGCAGAAAACTCCTATTCTGCCATCTTGCTGATGTCACTCCAACCTGCACTGAAGTTTTAGCCATCCATTATGTCGATGACATCCTGACAGTGAGGCTAACAGGAAAACAGGTAGAAATGGCACTCTACTTAAACACTGACACAATGACTACTGCAGGCTAGGCCTTAAATCCAGACAAAGTCCAGGTCCCAGCACAGTAGGTGCAATTCTTTGGGGCCACTTGGGTGGGAAACTAAAGAAGTATCCCTGATATAGTCAAACAAAAATTATGGGTCCTAGCAGTACCCACTAATAAAAAGGAAGCCCAGAAACTAATAGGCCTCTTTGGGCACTGGAGACAGCATGTACCTGACCTGTGTGTTCTTTTGACTCCCTTACTCAAGGTGACCCACAAAGTCACCAATTTAAAATGGAGCCCTTTACAGCAGCAGGCCTTGGAAGCCGTGAGCTGTGGCCCAGGCAGTGTCTTTGGCTCCTTTGGAGCCTATCAGCCCAATACGACTGCAGGTGTCTATAACCTCCACACATGCTGATTGGAGTCTGTGGTAACAGGAAACCACCGCTGGGGTCTACCAGCTTTTCAGATTTTTGAACACATAAGTTTCCTCAGACAGCTGCCAGATACAACCCCTTTTGAATGGCAACTCCTTGTTGCCAATGGGCACTAGTAGAGAGTAAGCATCTTAAGGCCAGAGAATTGCATGTGATTCTGCCACCTGAACTGCTCATTCTCACCTGGGTGCTTGCACACCCTACCAGTAAAACTGAATAGGCTCAACAGAGCTTGATCATCAAACAGAAGCGGTACATCCAAGATTGGGCCCAGGCAGGACCCCAAAGGAGCATGAACAATTAACCAGCTTGCCAGAAGGGACTGAGTGACTCATAGGGGATGCTTTGGCCCCTCCTATGGCTACAGGGGGCCCAAGATTCAAATACGTGTCTGCTGCCAGTATGGCATGGTTTACTAAAGGCTCTGCAAAACTAAAGGCAGATAAGGTCCACAGGACTGTGGCCGCCACCTGTCCAGCACAGGGCCATCTTTTGACTGAGACTGGACATGGATTTTCTGTCATATGGGCTGAACTATGAGCAGTTGTGATGGTCATGCAGACCACCCCTACAACCATACCTTGCTACATTTTCACCAATTCATGGGCCATAGCCAGTGACCTAGTCATCTGGTGAGAAGAATGGCAACTGAATGATTGGACTACTAAGGGACCCCCTGTGTAGGAAGAAGGACTATGGTAGAAGTTTAATGCTTTGAAAAGAAAAATGTATGTCATTCATATGGATGCTCATAGGAAAGGAGCTTTTAAAATGAAATGTGAATGAAACTTTTGTGCTGATCACGTTTGTGTTTAATAGGCAGCAAAAATCACCCAATGGATACTTCAGTGGACTAGATATGGAAGTCCATCTCAGATGCAAGGATGGGCCAAGGCCCAAGGGATGATCCTGGATGATGCCAAGACTAAGGACACAGTACAGTTTTGTGATTCTTGCCAATAAGTCCAAATTGCCCAAACATAAGTGGGACATATTAACAGAGGACTAGGACCTGCTTGAGTCTGGCAGATCATGGTGCGTTACTGTCGTTGATACCTACTCAGGCTATGGTAATACTTTTTCAGTCTGACAAGTGGACTCTGGAGCTACCACAGCCACTCTTGAATAGAATTATGTCATGTTTTTTGATATTCCATGAGACTTCACCCTGACCAAGGAACATCTTTCACTGCCCAAGCAACACAACAATCACCGGACTCTCAAGGAATACAACAGACTTTCCATGCACCTTATCACCCACAGGCCAAGAAAGCCATCAAACGATGGAATGTCTGACTCAAATCAACTGAGCAAAGTACACAAAGATGGCCAGCCAGTGACGTGGTACCCGCAGGTGACTAGGGAAGTATGGACACTAAATATTGCACACCAGCACAAGGGAAGCAGCACTACAATGCAAGTTGGGAAATACTGAGCTTCAGTGAAGGGAGGAAGCCACCTGATTAGGCTGCACAAGTGAAATCCCCATTTCAGTATATTCAACCATTCTTTTTTCTTTTTTCCCTGTAGAGTACACATCTTGAGGGTGGTTTGTAGTTTGGGCCACCATAGGACCCCAGACAGGGCTTCCTGACTCTAATCTGGAGGCAATGTTTCCCCAGGTGCCTCTTCTCTATGGAATTCCACAAAGGTGATGCATGAGACCAAGGAGTACCAAGGTGCTAGGGTCCCTCTAGTGGCACTGAGGATATTCGATCCATCCATTCAGGTGGATGACGTTATCAGATACGTCAAGTTTGTGCAGGACTGGACAACCTCCCTTCCTGAAATGGACAACCAAGATCAAAAGATTTGGGTCAAACCAGATGGACAATGGATCCCCAATGAAGTAGCAAACATGAGCAACTCCAGCCTTAGGAAATTCATAGAGTGGAAGGGGGATTTCTTTTCAGTCCTACAGAAGCCTCTGTTGTGTGTGGATGATAACACCCTGATAAGAATTAGCATAGCTGTGGCGAAGGGAGGCAAACTTAAACAATGTTGGATTTATCATCCCAGAATAAAATCTCTTTCATCTCACAATCCCATTTAATGGCCTGGCCAATACATATTGATTTGGACCATCCTCAAGCCACCATTGGATCAAATCACCAGGTAACTCCCTTGATACAGGTCCAGATGCAGACATCCTGTGGAGTCCCCTGCTTTATTATTACCTATGTTATGACAGGAAAAGACTCCCATACCAGAATGGGTATTACTGATCTATATTGGCACCACAGACTTGGATGTGCCATGTGTAACTTTTCCCTTGCTGCATTCACATGGCAAAAGCAGGCTGAAACTATATATAACTGGCTAGCCAGCATTATGACAACAAATCCTGAGAGGTGTCACCTGTGCCCCTCCGGGCTATGAATTCTTCTGTGGACCCCAACAGGCAACAAAATGTCTGCCCCCGGGGGAAAAAGATCATGTTGCTTCAGAATCCTAGGGCCCACTGTCCATGTCAGCAATCACACAGAGGGCTGGAGGGGACCCATTCTGATAACCCACCTCAAAATGGCTCATGGCACCCTCCCAGGAACACAAACACCTGGTTTCATTCTGCTGTCCCTGTCCTCATACCCGGCAAAGGCAAACATGCCCTGGTAAAAATGGTAAACAACTTGTCATTGACTATCACAGAGATAGCTTACACTACAGTTTGAACTATTCAGGACCAACAAAACTCACTAAACTCACTCGCCAAGGTGGTGGTGGAAAACAGAATAGCCCTTGATTATCTGCCGACAGAACAGGTTGGCATTTGTTACTGCCAACACCTCTTCCTGCACAGACGTAATAACTTGGGAAAGGCAGAAACCAAGCTACAGGAAATCCACACTAACAAAAGATGATTATCAGCTGAACACCTGCAGTCCCCCCCAGACTCATCCTTTGACATCTTCAGTTGGTTTAAGCCAGGCACCTGGGGTTTCTGGATGAGGGAAAATCCTGCAGGGAAGCTTAATCATCCTCCTGGGTCTAATTCTCCTAATAATCCCAGTAAAGTGTTGTCTCAAAATGACAGGGAGGCTCTGCAAGAAAACCACATTCATACGGGTTGGTAGGGGTCCCATTAGACACAACTCTGTCTATAAATTTGAAGTGGGCAATGGTCCTACCAGATTTGATATGCTTCGTTCAGTAAGCTGAAACAGGTATCTGTGCAGTTTTTTGACCTCCACTCAGCCAGCTAAGAATGTGCCTTGGGCCTGGAACGCTTCCTTAGCAGGAGATAAAGAGCCCACACAGCTGTGCAAGGCTTATTGTCTTGTGTGGGAATACGTTTCCCTGTTTTAGGCTAAGGAGTGTTCCTTTGTTCCTGATTAAGTGTGTATATAAATGGCTCTCAGGCACGTCCCTTGCTTTCAGTTTTTCACACTTCATGGAGGTTGGGGTAAAAGTCCTTCTGTTGTGGCACAAGAAGTGTGCACAGGCCAATTGCCCTGCATCTGCTGCAAGGGGCACCTGCTAACCAGGGGGATCGATAGCACACTATTGGAGCTGATCTTGCTCCATCTCTTCTCTAAGTGAGTAAAAACATTGTTCCACCCGGTGCTTGACTGTGTTGTTTTCCCTGGTGACTCTGATACCATGAGGCAGTGGGCAGAAGTGTTCGGACTTCTATTAGCAGTGGCTGGCATAGTGATGATGTTTTCTGTCCCCTATATGGTCAGAGTCTTCCCCAGGCACTGATAACCAGTGAATGGTGTTCTGCTCAGCACAGCCACCAAAAGACAGCTAGAGAGGCTATATTAATATCAGATAGAATAGACTTTAAGATAAAAATTGTTACTAGAAATGAAGGACATTTTATAATGATAAAAGTGTCAATCAATAAAGAAGATATAATAGTTATAAATATACATGTACCTCACGGAGTCCCCCAAATACATGAAGCAATAACTGATAAAATTGAAGGTAGAAGACAATTCACCAAAAACAGTTGAAAACCTCAATACCCCACTTTCTCTCCAGTAATGCAGAGAACACTGGAAGATCAACAGAAGATTAACAAGTAATAGCAGATTTGAACAACACTATAAGCCAACTAGACCTAACAGACATCTATAGAACACTAAACCCAATCATAACAGAACACACAGTCTTCTCGTGTGCACATGGAACATTTTCCAGCATAGACAATACGCTAGGTCACAAAACAAGCCTAATGAATTTAAAAGGACTTTAATAAAAAGTATGTTCTCCAATCACAATGGAATTAAATAAAAACCAGTAAGAGAAAGAATTTTGGGAAATTCCAAGTACGTTTAAACATTAACATACTCCTAAATAACTAATGAGTCAGAGAAGATCTTACAATGAATTTTGGAAATATTTTGAAATGAATGAAAACAAACATACAACACAGAAAAACTAATGGGAATCAGCTTAAGTGGTGCTCAGAAGAAATTTAAACAGATATTTTAAAAAAGAAGAAAGATCTCAAATCAATAACCTAAACGTTCACTTTAAAAAGTTCAGAAAAAGAAGAGCACACTAAACCCAAAACAAGCAGAAGGAAGAGAATAATAAAGATTACAGTGGAAATAAGTGAAATGGAGAATAGAAAAGTAATAGAAAAGAATAAATGAAATCAAAAGTTGTTTTTTTAAAGATCAACAAAATTCATAAACCTTTACTTTGATTGACCAAAACAAAAAGAGACAGAGAGAGAGAGATCAGAGAGGGAGAGAAAAAAAGAGAGAAGACTCAATTTAGAAAATCAGATTTGAAAGAAGGGACATTACTACCAACATTAAAAAATAAACAGGATGATAGGGGAATATTATTAACAATTTCACATCAAAAAATTAAATAACCTAGATAAAATGGACAAATTCCTAGTGCAATAAAAACTACAAAAATTGACTCAAGAAAAAGTAGAAAATCAGAATAGATCTCTACCAAGTAGAGAGATGAATTAGTAACCAAAACTTGCCACACCAAAAAGTCCAGAGCTAGATGGTTTCACTGGTGAATTCTACATAACGTTTAAATAAAAATGAACACCAATCTTTCACAAACCCTTCCAAAAATAGAAGAGAGAACACTTCCCTACTCACTTTATGAAGCCAGTACCCTGATGCCAAAACCAAGAAAACTACAGACAAATATCCCTTAGCAATATAGACATAGAAATCTTCAAGAAAATACTTGGAAAAGTAATCCAGCAACAAATAAAGAGGATTATACACCATGACTAAATGAGATTTATTCCAGGAATGCAAGGTTGGTTTAATATCTGAAAATCGATTTAATATATGATATTGATAGAAAAAAGGACAAAAACCACAATCATTTCAATAAATGCAGAAAAACCATTTGACAAAATTCAACACCATTTTGTGATGAAAACACTCAACATACTAAGAATAGACAAGAACTTCCTCAACCTGATAAAGGGCATCTAAGAAAAACCCAAGCTAATATCATACCTAGTGACAAAAGACTGAAAGCTTTTCCCCTAAGATCAGAAACAAGACAAAGGTGTCAGCTCTTGCCATTTCTATACAATCTAGAGTTTCCAGCCACGGTAATTAAGCAAAAAGAGGAGATAAAAGGCATCCAAATTGGAAAGCAAGAAGTAAAATTCTATTTGCAGATAGCACAATCTGGCATATAAAAAATCCTAAAACATCCCCAAAAAACTATTAGAACTAATAAGTTCAGCAAGGTTGCAAGATACAAGATCAATATAGAAAAATCAATTGCATTTCTATATACTTGGAGTGAACAATCCAAACATGAAATTAAGAAAACAATTCTAATAGCATTAAAAAAAGTAAAGTACGTAGGAGTAAAGATAACAAAACTTGTACACTGGAAACTATAAAACAATGTTGAAAGCAATTAAAGAAGATCTAAATAAATGGAAATATATCCTCTGTTCAATGGATCACAAGACTTAATATTATTAAGATGGCAATATTTTCCAAATACATCTACAGATTCAATGTAATCCCAGCTGGCTTTTTTGCAAAAGTGAACAAGCTGATCCTAAAATTCATATGGAAATGCAAGGGACCCAGAATAGTCAAAACAATCTAGAAAAGAAAAAACAAATTGGAGGACTCATACTTCCTGACTTCAAACTTATTACAAAGCTATAGTTACCAAAACTGTATGATACTTGCATAAAGACAGATATAGGGACCAATGGAAAAAATTCAGAGACAAGAAATGAAACCATATATTTATGGTCAATTGATTTTTTTTTTTTAAAGATTTTATTTTTTCCTTTTTCTCCCCAAAGCCCCCCGGTACATAGTTGTGTATTCTTCGCTGTGGGTTCTTCTAGTTGTGGCATGTGGGACGCTGCCTCAGCGTGGTCTGATGAGCAGTGCCATGTCCGCGCCCAGGATTCGAACTAACGAAACACTGGGCCGCCTGCAGTGGAGTGTGCGAACTTAACCACTCGGCCACGTGGCCAGCCCCTGGTCAATTGATTTGACAAGAGTGGCAAGACAATACAACAGAGGAAAATAGTCTTTTCAACATTTGGTGCTGGAACAACTAGATATCCACATGCAAAAGAATAAAGTTGGGTCCCCAGTTCATACCATACATAAAAATTAACTCAAAATAATCAAAGATCGCCTTCGAAGAACACATAGGATTAAATCTTCAAGATTTTGGATTAGGCAATGATTTCAGAGATATGACACCCAAAGAATGGGCAACTAAAAAAAGATAAATTTGACATCAACAAAATTACAATTTTTGTGTCTCAAAGGACATTACCAAGAAAGTGAAAATACAACCCACAGAATGGGATAAAGTATTTATGAATTATGTATCTGAAATGGGTCTATATCCAGAATATTTAAAGAACTCTTACAACTCAACAGTAAAAAGACAACCCAAACGAAAAATGGGCAAAAGATCTGAATAGACATTTCTCAAAACAAAGATATACTAATGGCCAACAGGCACACGTAAAGATATTCAACAGCATTAGCCATTCAGGAAAATCAGAACAAAACCACAATGAGATCCCATTTCACATCCACTAGAATGGCTATAAGCAAAAAGACAGACAATTGTGCTGTCAAAGATGTAGAGAAATTTGAAGCCTCACACATTTTTGGTTAGAATGCAAAACTGCACAGCCTCTCTAGTGAACAGTTTGGTAGCTCCTCAAAAAGCTAACGACCCAGCAATTCCACTCCCACTCCTAAGTACACACCCACACAACTGAAACCGTATGTTCATGCAAAAACTTGTATATGAATGTACAGCAGCTTTATTCAAAATAATCAAAGGGGGGAAACATCCAACCCAAATGTCCACTGACTAATAAGAGGGAAACTAAATTTGATATATCTGCACAATGAAACACAATAGAGCCATAAAAGGAATGAAGTACTGATACACACTACAGTAATATGAACCTAGAAAACATTACGCTAAGTGTGAAAGACGCCAGACACAAAAGACCAGACTCAATGATTCCACTTAAATGAAATATTCAGAATAGGTAACTCTATACAGACAAAAAGCCAATTAATGGATGCTTAGGGCTGGGGGGTTAAGGGGAAATAGGGGAGTAACTGCTAATGGGTATGGTACTTCTTTTTGGGGTGATGAAAACTTTTTGAAATTAGATAGCAGTGACAGTTGCACAACTATGTGAATATACTAAAAACCACTTAATGTGCTTTAACAAGATAAATTTTATAGTATGTGAATTCTATCTCAATAAAAATTTTTTTTTAAATAAAACCATGTAAATTTTCCTATGTACTAGTTTGGAAAGATCTCTAATATACAGTCCTTTTTTTTTTTTTTTTTTTTTTGGTGAGGAAGACTGGCCCTGAGCTAACATCTGTGCCAATTATCCTCTATTTTATATGTGGGACACCACCACAGCATTGCTTGATGAGCTGGGTCTAAGTCTACACCTGGCATTCAAACTCACGAACCCCAAGCCTTTGAAGCAGAATGCATGAAATTAACCACTACGCCACCAGGTTGACCCTCCAATATATATTCTTACATGTAAAAATCAAGGTAAAGAACAGGGTATTATATACTTGTATCCTTTTGGGTAAGAAGGGAGTAGAGGAGCTGGCCCGGTGGTGTAGCAGTTAAGTGCACACATTCCGCTTTGGTGGCCCGGGGTTCACCAGTTCGAATCCAGGGTGCAGACATGGCACCACTTGGCAAGCCTTGCTGTGGTAGGTGCCCCACATATAAAATAGAGGAAGATGGGCATGGATGTTAGCTCAGGGCCAGTTTTCCTCAGCAAAAAGAGGAGGATTAGCAGATGCTAGCTCAGGGCTAGTCTTCCTCAAAAAAAAAAAAAAAAGAAGGGAGTAGAAATAAATATATACACATCAAGTTGGTAGAGGCCCTTGTGCTGAACACCAAATCACCCTAATTAATACTGATTACAAGAAACTAGGGGAATGGGTAGGCTTCTGTAAGACTGACAGAGAGGGAAAACTCTAGAAAGTGGTTGGTTGCAGATATGTGGCAGTTAAGGATAATGGCCAAGAGTCTCAGGGCAAGGATGTCATCAAAGAGTAACTCAAATGCAAGAAATAAACAAATAAAAAACTTGGCTCTTGTTTCTCAAAATAAAAACATACATAGATACACATACATGTATATACCTGTATGTATATTCACAGTTATATACATACAAATATACTAAGAAAAGGGTACAAACATATATTTATGTGTATATATATTTATCTAGATAGACAGATATAAAATCATATTTACTTGTCCTGTATTTAAAAAAATGGAAAAATACACACAAAAATTTGTTCCCTATAATTAGAAAGGGAGGTTGCAATGACAGGGACAGGCATGGGAGTAAGAATTCACATGGTCTATCTATTTATATTGTTCATATTGTATTGATTTTTCCAATATGAATACATTGCCCAATCCATACACACACTCAGGAAAAAAAAGATAAAGAGAAAAATAAAACCCTGATAGCTTGGTATGCAGTAATGGCAGGCATCACTATGGCAAATGTATGCGTCCTCTCCTCATAGAGTATTTCAAGAATGCTATCTCCATCTAAATCTTATACCCACATGCTGAAATTTTAGGCTTTCAGATACCTGACTAGCCAGACATGGTTTTTCCATTTCTAACCAGCAGCTTCAATAATAAAGTGTAATTTAATAACTGATAAAAATTGGAATAAAAAATTAATGTTAACTAACATTAAGAGTCATCCCTGGTGGTCTAGTGCTTAAGGTCCGGTGCTCTCACCATGGTGGCCCAGGGTTCTTTTTCCCGTCACTGAACCACGTCATCTGTCTCTCAGTTGTTACATGTGGCAGCTGCATGTTGCTGTGATGCTAAAAGCTATGCCACCGGTATTTCAAATACCAGCAGGGTCACCCATGGTGGACAGTTTCCAGTGGAGCTTCCAGACTAAGACAGACTAGGAAGAAGGACTGGCCACACAATTCTGAAAAAATTGGCCATGAAAACCCTATGAATAGCAGCAGACGATCGTCTGCTAAGGTATCAGAAGGGGAGAGGATGGTGCAAAAAGACTGGGGGGGGTTCAGCTCTGCTGTTCACAGGGGCTCTAGGAGTCAGAATCAACTCGATGGCACTAATGACAAAAAAAGGTTTTAAAAATCATAATTCTTTCAAACAGACTGCTGCAAATAAATTTGAAAACTTAAAAGAAATGTACAACTTTAAAAACAAATATAGCTAAAATTGAACCAAGAAGTTTAGAAAACTATAAACCATCTAAGAAAATTAGTAATCAAAACCTATCCTTAAGGCATATAGAAAAAACATTGGGTATTACGGACACTCAAAACTTAAGGTGTAGAAGGAACTGAGCTAATGGGATAATGGGTGTACACCAAGAGCCTGCAGAGCGTCTCAGTGTTTGCTAATGCTTCCCGAGTTCTCTGAAAATCAGGTGCCAGGAGGATTTGCTCTCACGATTAGCAAGCATGCCAGCCATCACACAGTAAGACCAGAAAAAGGGTAAGAAAGAACAAGATGAACCGAAGAATGAACTAAGGACTAACGGAATTAGAATGATGAGAAAGAGGTGTGCACAGACACGGTAACACACTGGATGACAGCGATGGCATTATAATTCACTGGGGAAAAACATTAAGAATTAGTCAGTGCAACTGGGTTTATGTGTTAAAAGGTAAACCTACATTCCCTCCTCATACTACCTATAAAAAAGAGTTCCAGACTGATTCAAGGCTTAAATATTTTATTAAATAGTATTAATATTAATTAAACAAAAATAAGGAAAAATATCATTATATTGGGTTATGGAAAAAATTTTAAATAAAAATCAAAAGAAAAAAATCAAATGGAAAAGATCAAAAGATCAGTCTACAGAAAAACATAAAACTTTCATGAGGCCAAAGGCATGATGCAGGCATAGGTCAACAGACAGACTTGGGGAAAACCTTCACAACAAATATAACAGATGAAGAATTACTGTTCAAAACATATAAACTATTCCTAAAAATTAATACATATAGAAAAATATGATTAAAAAATGAAGTCATTCACAAAAGCCATGAAAAAACAATAAACATATGATGTACAAGCTCATGAGTAATCTCAGAAATGCAAATTAAAATGATGAGTTCTTCTCAGAAGTTAGATTGGCAGCAAGTCTAAAGTCTGACAACACCAAGCGTGGGCAAGGAACAGTCTATGTACAGCGCCACAGTCGAGAGGAGGAAATATTTATACGGAGCCACTTTAAGGGCATGCAGACCATTCAGGCTTCTTCCAGATATTCCAGGTCTTGCTCCTGGACCAAGTAAGACCATTGGAAAACTGTCTACTCAAACTCTGTTATAGACTGAATGTTTGTGTTTGTGTCCCCCCAAAATTCAGATGCTGAAGCCCTAATCTCCAATGTGATGGTATTTGGAGATGGGGCCTTTGGGAGGCAATTGGGTCATGAGTGTGGAGCCCTCGTGATGAGATTAGTGCCCTTAGAAGAAAAGACATGAGAGAGCTTGCCCGACTCTCTCTCCACCACATGAGGCTACAAGGTCGCCATCTGCAAACCGGAAGTGGGCCCTCATCAGAACCAAATCTGCTGGCAGCTTAACCTTGGACTTCCCAGACTCCAAAACTATGAGAAATGTGTTTGTTGCTTAAGCCACTTGTCTACGATAATTTGTTATAGCAGTGCTATAACACTTCTCTCTGGTTTCTTCTTTGCTGTCAGGAAGACCAGAGGCAAACTTGTAGCTTGACTTTGGTAACTCCAGGACGTTATAGGACCTGCATGTATCCATATGATGACTTTGCTTAGCTACTGACCTGCCACTCTATGGTTTCTGTGACACTGATTTTCATTTCTACTTTTCCATTTAAATTTCTGTTCCCTTACAAATTACACAAAGTCCACTGTAAAACAAAGTGGGAATACATAACTCACCGGTGACTTGTTCATTTCCTGTTGCTCTTGGAAAACTGAAGAGAACTGTAAAGGTACAGCTGGAGAAGAAGGAAGACCATGAGGTCCTGTGATTCTGGGCCTGCTGCACAGCTCTCAGACTCATCTGCCAATCAAGCTTCACACAGCAGCTGCCTATAAGGCCTGTGAGGGACAATGTCCCTTTAACCCAAGGAAGGGCAGGACAGACCCTGTGGAGGAGCACCCAGGTGTCCATGCTGACTCTGACAGGTCAGAGAGCTTAGAAGGCAATTTTTCTTTGGATGAATGTAAACATTTCCTACTAATTTATAAAGAATTTATCTTCCCCACCCACTGACTAAAAGAAAAATTAAAAACAGAGGATTCATTAAACAACGTACAATACAGAGAAGACTATGCCTTCATTAGAACTAAACTGCAAAAATAGAAGTAAATAAAATCAAGCAAGCACACAAGCAAGCAAGCCCAGGCTGTATTGTTTCTCTGCATTCCTAGTGACAGTGTTTGCCCCTTGACTTAGAAAATCCTTATCAACATCCCCTGGAAAAGGATGGGGAATTTCACTTATTCTAACTTCGTTAGCTTCTCAAAAGGATCTTTTTCTTTTCTATTTTTTTTTTAATATTGGCACCTGCGCTAACATCTGTTGCCAATCTTCTCTTTTTTTTCCCCTTCTTCTTTTTCTTCCCAAAGCCCCCCAGTACATAGTTGTATATTCTAGTTGTACCAAAAGGATCTTTTAATAAAAAACTTGATGTGACTTAATTGTTAAGAGTGACAGGAATGAGTTCTCTGTCCATGCCACTAATAAATCATATGACTCTAAACAAGTCACTTATCTTTAGGCCCATTTTTTCTTCACCTCTCAAAGGCAAAAAGAAAAATCTTGAAACTCTACACATTATTTCTTTGATTCTTTACCATCAGAACAGCAGGCGTAATGGAGCATCTCTCTAGGTTGTGCGGAGAATAAGTGCAGAGCGAAGGGACTGGGGCTGATGAGGGCAGGCAAAGGGGCAATGTCCCCTTCTGCGGGTGGTGACTCCTTTTCTTGGACTGTGTCCTCACAAAGCCTCCTGTGAGGGGCCCTCGGCGGTGCTGCCAGCCTCACCTCAGTTCTGAAGCTGATCGCTAGACAGTCCGGAATTCTGGATGTGGTGACATCACCCAGTGTTGCCCATTCTGGGTAGGAGGACCAAGGATTACTTCTGTCCAGGCAGTTCTGGCATAGTCTTTCCTGGGCCTCTTCTGCCTCTGTTCTGAGGCCCTGGTGAGAGGTCTGAGATGGAGGGGTGATCTTCCAGATGGGTTTCCTGAGGATTATCCCTTCTTACCTCAAGAGCTGCTCTGTTCTAAGGAAGCGGTGACCTGGGCAGAGAGGGAAAATTAAATTGAGTTGTAACTTTCAAACAGGGCTCCCAATCCGACCCTCATGGAACATACCTTCTCCAAGAACCAAGGGCTGGGCCATCTATAAACTCAAATGAAGGCCTCCAAAGACAAAGGCTGGAAAGGGCAGGTCCCGTCCAGAAACCTCAAGTGTGCTGCCTGACTCAAGGGCTCAGACGAATCAAGGATCTCCAAAATACAAAGGGCCAAGTAAGGATTCAGTCCACACATATTTCACAATTACTTCTTTGAGTCCTATAAAAACACAACGGTGCTCACTGCTATGAATAAAGACGCTGGGTTTCAGGCAAAGTGATTTCTAAGAAAGACCATGAGATCTGCAGAAAAATCGAAAAGCTGCTCTCTGTGTGATCTTGGGTAAATTACTTCACCTCTCTGAGCCTCAGTTTTCCTCTCTCTTAACAAAGAGACTGTCAAACCTACCTCAAAGACAGTTGTGAGAATTAAAGGTGTCTGATGAGAAAAAAATCGAAGTATATATGTAGCATACAAATTAAATTTACAGCGCAGAAGCGCACGGGTCAGGTATTATAAATATTCTCCTTTTACAGAAGACGATACTGAATCTCTCGCAGTTAACTGACAGCGCTGGGACTTGGATCCCGCTGCGCTGCGAAGCAGCCCGCGCCCCTCTCCCGCCGCCGCAAGTACACGCGCGTTCTCTGCATCCTCCCCAGGGCCCGCGGCCCCCAGTCGGGCCGCCTCCACCCGCCCTCTGGAGCTCACGTGCTGGGGGGTCCTGACGAGAGCTCCGCGGGGATCCTCCCCACCGCCGCCCCCGCGTGCTCCCGAGCCGAGCGGGCCCCCGTGGCCCTCGTCCAAGACTCCGGGGCTCACCCACCGCTCCCTTGTTGGGCTGCACTGGCCCCGGATGATCGCAGAGACTCCACCGCCCCAGAGCCTCCTCCCAAGCGAGGCTGTAGCCTGGGGAAAAACAACTTGCACCTACGGAGCTGAAGTACGCAAGCGCAAAAGGAGCCCCGAAGTTCAATACCAAAATAAAAACTACATTTCCCGTAAGTCCTTGCTCCCTCCCCTTTGGAGAATGTCAGTTTCTTATTTACAGGTTCCTGTTACCTGGCGCTCAGGTTTTCTAAGCGCCTCCGGGCTTTGGATTAGAATTCGAGTCTGCTGACGCAACAGCCAGGTGCAGTGCGTGGTTCTTGATTGGATTTGGTATAAACAAATCAGCTGCAAAGACATTTGGAGAACAAATAGGGTAATTTCTCCTTATTAAAATTGAACTGTTTATTAGTGATATTAAGGAATTACTGTTTTTTTATTAAGTGCGATAATAGTATGCATTGTGGTTCTGTAGAAAATGTCCTTAATTTTTAGAGATGCAATACCGAAGTATCTAAAATATTTTCTGTAAAAAGTTATAAAGAGCAAATATAGCAAATCTTCAGTGCTTAATCTAGGTAATGACTGTAGATATTCATTTCAGTTTCTACTTGTGAAATTTTTATTTGAGTTCATAATAGTTTACATCATTGTGAAATTTCCGTTGTACATTATTTCTCGTCTGTCACCACACAGGTGCTCTCCGTCACCCTCTGTGCCCATCCCCCACCCCCCTTCCCCTGGTAACCACTGAACTGCTTTCTTTGTCCATGTGCTTGTTTATATTCCACATATGAGTGAAATCATCTGGTGTTTGTCTTTCTCGGTCTGGCTTATTTCACTTAGTATAATTCGCTCCAGGTCCTTTCATGTTGTTGGAAATGGAATGAATTTGTCTTTTTTCCAGCTGAGTAGTATTCCATTGTATATATATATACCACATCTTCTTCATCCAATCATCAGTCGATGGACACTTGGATTGTTTCCATGTCTTGGCTAATGTGAATAGTGCAGCAATGAACATAGAGATGCATATGTTACTTCGGATTGTTTATTTCAAGTTGTTTGGGTAGGTACCCAGTAGTGTGATAGTGGGAGTTCTATTTTTTAGTTTTTTGAGGAATCTCCATACTGTTTTCCACAGTGGCTGCACCAGTTTGCATTTCAACCAGCAATCCATGAGGGTTCCCTTCTCTCCACACCCTCTCAAACATTTGTTATTTTCAGTCTTAGTGATTATAGCCATTTTAACACGCATAAGGTGATATCTTAGTGTAGTTTTGATTTGCATTTCCCTGATGATTAGTTATGTTAAACATCTTTTCATGTGTTTATTGGCCATCTGTATATCTTCTTTGGAAAAATGTCTGTTCATAACCTCTGCCCATTTTTTGATCGGGCTGTTTGTTTTTTTTGTTGTTCAGTTGTGTGTGTTCTTTATATATTATGGAGATTAACCCTTTATTGGATAGATGATTTGCAAAGATGGTCTCCAAATTGGTGGGTTGTCTTTTTGTTTTGACCCTAGTTTCTTTGGCCTTGCAGAAGCTCTTTAGTCTGATGAACTCCCACTTGTTTATTTTTTCTTTTGTTTCCCTTGTCTGAGAAGGCATGCTATTCGAAAAGATCCTTTTAAGTTCGATGTCAAAGAGTGTACTACCTATATTATCTTCCAGGAGTTTTATGGTTTCAGGTCTTATCTTCAAGTCTTTGATCTCATTTTGAGTTTACTTTTGTGTATGGTGTGAGATAATAGTCTACTTTCATTCTTTTGCATGTGGCTGTCCAGTTTTCCTAACACTATTTATTCAAGAGACTGTCTTTTCTCCATTGTACGTTCTTGGCACCTTTGTCGAAGATTAGCTGTCTGTATATGTGCGGTTTTATTTCTGGGGTTTCAGTTCTGTTCCATTGATCTGTGGGCCTGTTTTTTTTGTTTGTTTGTTTGTTTTTAAAGATTTTATTTTTTTCCTTTTTCTCCCCAAAGCCCCCCAGTACATAGTTGTATATTCTTCGTTGTGGGTCCTTCTCGTTGTGGCATGTGGGACGCTGCCTCAGCGTGGCCTGATGAGCAATGCCATGTCCGCGCCCAGGATTCGAACCAATGAAACACTGGGTCGCCTGCAGCGGAGCGCGCGAACTTAACCACTCGGCCATGGGGTCAGCCCACTGTGGGCCTGTTTTTGTACCAGTACCATGCTGTTTTGATCACTATGGCTTTGTAGTACATTTTGAAGTCAGGGATTGTGATGCCTCCAGCTTTGTTCTTTTTTCTCAGTATTGCTTTAGCAATTTGGGGTCTTTAGTTGCCCATATGAATTTTAGGATTCTTTGCTCTATTTCCATGAAGAATGTCATTGGGATTCTGATTGGGATTGCATTGAGTCTGTAGATTGCTTTGGGTAGTACGAATATTTTAACTATGTTTATTCTTCCAATCCATGTGTGTAGAATCTCTTTCCATCTCTTTATGTCGTTGTCTATTTTTTTCAATAATGTCTTATAGTTTTCATTGTATAAGTCCTTTGCCTCCTTATTAAATTTATTCCTAGGTACTTTATTCTTTTAGTTGCGATTGCAAATGGAATTGTATTCTTGAGTTCTCTTTCTGTAAATTCCTTATTGGAGTATAGAAAAGAAACTGATTTTTTTAAGTTGATTCGGTACCCTGCAACTTTACTGTAGTTGTCAATTACTTCCATTAGTTTTCCGATGGAGTTTTTGGGGTTTTCTATATATAAGATCATGTCGTCTGCAAACAGCGAGAGTTTCACTTCTTCACTCCCTATTTGGATTCCTTTTATTCCTTTCTCTTCCCTAATTGCTCTGGCCAAAACCTCCAACACTATGTTGAATCAGAGTAGTGATAGTGGGCATCCTTGTCTTGTTCCTGTTCTCAGGGGGATGGTATTCAGTTTTTCCCCATTGAGTGTGATGTTGGCTTTGGGTTTGTCATATATGGCCTTTATTATGTTGAGGTAATTTCCTTCTATCCCCATTTTGTTAAGAGTTTTTATCATAAATAGCTGTTGGATCTTGTCAAATGCTTTCTCTGCATCTATTGAGATGATCATGTGGTTTTTATTCCTCAATTTGTTGATTTGGTGTATCACGTTGATTGATTTGCGGATGTTGAACCATCCCTGTGTCCCTGGTATGAATCTCACTTGATCATGTTGTATGATCCTTTTGATGTATTGCTGAATTCTGGTTGCCAAAATTTTGTTGAGGATTTCTGCGTCTATGTTCATCAACAATATTGGCCTGAAGTTTTCCTTTTTTGTGCTGTCCTTGTCAGGCTTTGGTATCAGAGTGATGTTGGCCTCATAGAATGTGTTAGGAAGTGTTCCATCTTCCCTAATTTTTTGGAATAGCTTGAGAAGGATAGGTATTAAATCCCCTCTGAAGGTTGGTAAAATTCCCCAGGAAAGCCATCTGGTCCCGGGGTTTTATTCTTTGGGATCTTTTTGATTACTGTTTCAATCTCTTTTCTTGTGATTGATCTATTCAGATTGTCTGTTTCTTCTTGACTCAGCTTTGGGAGGCTGAAGAGTCTAAGAATTTATCCATTTCCTTTAGGTTATCCATTTTGTTGGCATATAGGTTTTTGTGGTATTCTCTTATAATCCATTATATTTCTGTGGTATCCAATGTTATTTCTCCTCTCTCATTTCTAATTTTATTTATCTGAGCTTTCTCTCTTATTTTCTTTGTAAGTCTAAGATAGGGGTTTGTCAATTTTATTTATCTTCTCAAAGAACCAGCTCTTTGTTTCATTGATCATTTCTACTGCCTTTTTTGTTTCAATAGCATTTATTTCTGTTTGAGTTTTATTATTTCTCTCCTTCTGCTGACTTTGGGCTTTGTTTGTTCTTCTTTTTCTAATTCAGTTAGATGTAGTTTGAGATTTCTTATTTGGGTTTTTTCTTGTTTGTTAAGGTGTGCCTGTATTGCAATGAATTTACCTCTTACTACTGCTTTTGCTGTATCTCATATGAGTTGGTATGGTATGTTTTCATTTTAATTTGTCTCCAGATATTTTTTGATTCTCCTTTAATTTCTTCAATGATCCATTGCTTGTTGAATAGCATGTTGTTTAGTCTCCACATCTTTGTCTGTTTCTCTGCTTTTTTCTTATAATTAATTTCTAGCTTTATAGCATTGTGATCAGAAAAGATGCTTGTTATTATTTCAGTCTTCTTTAATTTATTAAGGCTTGCCTTGTTTCCGAACATATGGTGTATTCTTGAGAATACTTCGTGTGTACTTGAGAAGAATGTGTATTCTGCTGTTTTTGGATGGCATATTCTATAAATGTCTATTAAGTCCATCTAGTCTAGCTTTTCATTTAATTCCACTGTTTCCTTGTTGATTTTCTGTCTAGATGATCTATCCATTGATGTGAATGGAGTGTTGAGGTCCCCTACTATTATTGTGTTATTATTAATATCTTCTCTTAGGTTTGTTAATAGTTGCTTTATGTACTTTGGTGCTCCTGTGTTGGGTGCGTAGATATTTATGTGTTGTTTCTTCTTGATGGAGTGTCCCTTTGATCATTATATACTCCCCCTCTTTGTCTCTCTTTACCTGTCTTATCTTGAAGTCTACTTTGTCTGATATGAGTATTGCGACACCTGCTTTCTTTTGTTTGCCATTAACTTGGAGTATCGTCTTCCATCCCTTCACTCTGAGCCTATGTTTGTCATTGGAGCTGAGATGTGTTTCCTGGAGGGAGCATATTATTGGGTCTTGTTCTTTAATCCATCTTGCCACTCTGTGTTTTTTTTAATTGGAGAATTCAATCCATTTACAGTTAGGGTGATTATTTAAGTATGAGGGCTTAATGCTGTCATTATATCACTCGTTTTCTGGTTTTCCTGCATTTCCTTTGTTCCTCGTCCTGTGTGTTTTGATCTACCGATTGAATTATGTAGTTTTTCATGATGTGTTTCTTTGTTTTTTCCTTATTTATTTTTTGCATCTCTGTTCTGCTTTTTGGCTTAGTGGTTACCCTGAGGTTTGTATTCATAATCTCATGTATAAGATAGTCCATTTTCTGATGGCCTCTTATTTCCTTAGTCTAAACCAATTCAGTCCCTTTCCTCCTCCCCTCCTAACTTGTGTTTCTCATATCTTATTCCAACTTTTGTTGTGAGTTTGTGGTTAAAGTGACAAGATTCTCTTTGTTTTTGGTGTTTTTTCTTCCCTTTAGCCTCATGCTATAGTTGAATATTTGCTATCCTATTCTGATTCTGTCTATCTATTTATCTCCTTACTCTGTGTTTTGTGACCGCTTTCTCCCTTTTTTCCCTTTTTCAGGTATGAGAGCCTTCTTGAGGATTTCTTGTGGGGGGGAGTCTCATGGTTAGAAGTCCATTAGCTTTTGTTTGTCTGGGAGAGATTTAATTTCTCCCTCATATCTGAAGGATATTTTTGCTGGATAAAGTATTCTTGACTGAAGATTCTTGTCTATTAAAGTTTTGAATATGTCATTCCATTCTCTCCTAGCTTGTAAGGTTTCTGCAGAGAAATCCACTGAAAGCCTGATAGGGGTTCCTTTGTAGTTATTTTCTTCTGCCTTGCTGCCTTTAGTATTCTTTCTTTATCATTCATTTTTTACAGTTTTACTACTACGTGCCTTGCAGTAGGTCTTTTTTACATTGAGAAATATAGGAGATCTGGGAGCCTCTTCCACACATATTTCCCTCTCTATCTCTAGATTAGGGAAGTTCTCTGCTATTATTTCTTTGAATACTCTTTCTGCTCCATTCTCCTTCTCTTCACCTTCTTTAATACCTATAATTCTTATGTTGCATTTCCTCATTGAGTCAGATATTTCTTGCAGACTTTCTTCATTTCTTTTTAGCCTTAGTTCTCTCTCCTCCGTCTGGAGCATTTCAACATGTCTATCCTCGATTATGCTCTTATGCTCCTCTATGATGTCCACTCAAGTATTCAGGGAATCCGTATTTTGTTTTATCTCTTCCATTGTGTCTTTCATCTCTAATATTTCTGATTGATTCTTCTTTATAGTTTCAATCTCTTTTGTGAAGTAGCTCCTGAACTTGTTGAATTGTTTCTCTACATTCTCCTTTACCTCATTGAGTTTTTTGAAGATAGCTATTTTGAATTCATTATCGTTTACCTTACATATTTCTGTGTCCTCAGGACTGAGTCCTGGGTGCTTGTCATTTTCTTTCTGGTCTGGAGATTTGATGTAGTCTCTGATGTTGGAAGGTCAGGTCTTTCTCATTCTGATATTATTCAGTTGCAGTTACCACCTTTCACCACTGTGTGGGGTCAAGACCGTGTATTCTGAGCCCTTGGTGTTCAGCCAATATCCCAGGCACTGGAGCATCATGGAGCAGGTAGGGGGAGGGGCACTTTCTCTGGCATGCACTCTGGGATTTCTCGGATCAGCTCTCGCTATCTGGTCTCCTGGGGTCTTGGCTTGATGAGGTCACCCCCCAGGAAACCTTTCCCCCAGTTATAGGGCTTCCCTCTAGGCTGCAAGTGCCCTAGGGAGTCCTTGGTGATCCTGTGGACATGCAACCCCTCCCCCACTCCTTCCCTCAAGGATCCTCCCACAGTGGAGATCGCAGTCTTTAGGGTAGGGAGCAAAGTTCTCTCTTACCCCATTACAGCTCCTCTGAGGGGTGCTCCAGCCTCTCTGTCCTCTGTTGTGTGGCTGCATCTCTCTGAGGTTTTTGTGTTGTTAGAATGTCTTCTGTTGGAGTATGGATGTCTCTTTTTGTTGTATATTGGAGGGGCGAGAGTGCCGGGCGAGTTCACTCCACCATGATGTTGACCCCTTGGAAAGTTTTATCCATTTACATTTAAGTAATCATCTATAAGAAAGGGCTTACTTCTGTCATTTTCTATTTATTCTCTGTATGCCTAGTGGCTTTTTGTCCCTCATTTTCTACATTACTGTCTTCTGTTGCATTTATTTTTTTTGTAGGGAAATATTTTAATTCCCTTCTCATTTCCTTTAGTGTATTTTCTATAGCTATTTTTATTTTTGTTTACCATGGGGATTACATTTAATATCCTACAGTTATAGCACTATAATTTCAATTCATACCAGCTTGACTTCAGTAACACACAAAAACTCTGCTCCTGTACAGTTCCATTTGCATCCCTTTTCGGTTACTGCTGTCACAAAATTAGACCTTTATGCATTATGTGCCCCCAAACATACACCAACAATTGATATTTTTATGCATAGTCTCTTAAATCATGTATAAAACAAAAAGTGGAGTTACAAATTAAAGATATAGCACTAGTTTTTATAATTTTCTATGTATTTACCTTTACCAGAGGTTTTTTCATTTTTTTGTCTTTTGTTTTACAGCTTTGAGTTTCTGTCTAACGTCCTTTCATTTCAACCTGAAGGACACCCCCCCCTTAACCTTTGTTGAGGGCAGGTCTAGTGGTAACAAACTCCCTCAACTTTTGTTTATCTGAGAATGTCTTAATTTCTCCCTCACTTTTGAAAGACAATTTTGCTGAATATAGGATTCTTGGTTGACAGATCTTTTTCCCTTCAGGACTTTGAATATACCATCCACTGCCTTATGACATCCAAGCTTTCTGATGAGAAATCTACTGGTAATCTTATTGAGGATTCTTTGTGACAAGTTGCTTCTCTTGCTGCTTTCAAGGTTCTCTCTTTGTCTCTGACTTTTGAGAATTTGTTTATAATGTGCCTCAGCATGGGTCTCTTTGAGTTTATCCTATTTAGAGTTTCTTGAACTTCTTGGATGTTTATATTCATATCTTTTATCAAATTTTGGCTATTTCTTAAAATAATTTCTCTATACATTTCTCTCTCCTTTTTAAACTTCCACAATGTGTATGTTGGTCCACTTGATGATTTCCCACAGGTTTCTTAGGCCCTGTTCACTTTTCTTCATTCTTTTTCTTTTTTGTTCTCAGACTTGATTATTTCAAGTTCACTCATTTTTTTTTCCTGTCTGATCAAATATGCTTTTGAATTCTTCAGTAAATTTATTTCAGTTATTTTACTCTTCAGCACCAGAATTTTTTGTTCCTTTTTGCTTTTTATCTCTTTGCTGATATTTCTATTTTGGTCATATGTTGTTTTCTTTACTTTGTCCGTATCATCTTTTACCTCTTTGAGCATGTTTAAGACTTTTAAAGTCTTTGTTTACTAAGTCCACTATCTGTATTTCTCAGGGACATTTTCTTTAAATTGTTTTTTTCTGTTGAATGGGTCACTATTTTGCTCTTTCTTTGTATGCCTTCTGATTTTTTTCTTGAAAACTGGACATTTGAATCTTGTGTGGTATCTTTTTAGATTAGACTCTCTCCCTTCCTCAGCTTTTGCTGGGGTTTTTTGTTTTCTTTTCTTTTCTTTTATTTTTTTAAAGATTTTACTTTTTCCTTTTTCTCCCCAAAGCCCCCCGGTACATAGTCGTGTATTCTTCGTTGTGGGTTCTTCTAGTTATGGCATGTGGGACGCTGCCTCAGCGTGGTCTGATGAGCAGTGCCATGTCCACGCCCAGGATTCGAACCAACGAAACACTGGGCCGCCTGCAGCAGAGCGCGCGAACCCAACCACTTGGCCACGGGGCCAGCCCCTTGTTTTATTTTTTTCATTATTGTTATAGGATGTCTGTGGGCTAGGATCAGACTGAGGTATAAACTTACAGTCTTCTCAAGGTTTTTCTGAGTCTGCACTTTTCCTTAGACGTGTGTGGTACTTTCTAAATTTTCCTGTATATGTGGTTGCTTTTGAATATGCTAGTCTTTAAATGTCTGACTCCCAAAAGGGGGAAAAAAGAAAAATGAAGGAGAGGGGGAAAGTGCCAGCATTTTAAATCCCTAGGAACTCACTTTATTTAGAGGGAGAAGGGCTTACAGCAATGGTATGGGGGTGCAACAATGGCTGCCTTCACCTCCTCAATCAGAAGTAGCAATGAGCAAACAGAGCACAGATCCCTGCTAGTTGGAAGACAGAGTCACTAATGCCCACTTTGGCTCACACAAGCTGCTGCAGGAATGTGTGATTAGCTGACTGCCACAGGACTAGGAGGTGGGGGATGGGTAGCCACTACCATGCTAATAACTGAAATTTACTTAAGTTAACTGCAATTTACTATCCATGCCTTCCTGTGAAGATAGTTTTTGAGGTCAATATTTGAGGCTCTTTCTGACCTCACTTAGGCTCTTATTTGCTCTTTCTTTGCTTCCTCTAGAGGAAGCCTGGATTTATCATGAAGCTATCATCCTCCTCTTAATTGCTATCCACCAAAATCTTCAGTGTTTTTGATTTCCCTCAGGCTTAAACTTGCTGTACACTCTTTCAAATAAAGTCAGTTCCTTTGGGGAGAGTTTTGGACCTCTTGATTCTATCACCTGCCTCTCGCCCTTGGCAAAAATCTTTGAGTCATGCCCCAGACCTGGGAGTAGAGACAGTGGCATTCTTCTCTCTTAGTGACACCCATATTTTAGGAGCAGGTTGCTGGATGCGGGTGGCAGCCTCTGGTTTTCTTGGTTTCCCTTCTGGCTTGAAACCTCCACCTTACTGAGTCAAAATGAGGGTGATTAGGGTCTCAGTATTCTCAGCATGCCATACCTAAAACAGTACCTCTGTTATGTGAGTGGGGCCTGGGCAATTAGGAGCCCTTGACTTCTCCTCAGTTACACTTGCCTGCAATGCAGCCTCTGAAAGAGTTTGCTGGAGAGGTACAACAAGTGCTGGAAGCCTGACCCTCCCAGCTAGATGCTATAGCCTGTGACTGGGAGCTGGTTGTGGCTCAAATACCACAAACTCTTGCTGTTCTTAATGAGTTTTAGTAGATTTTCTTGAATAAATGTTTCTTTTTTGCTGTATGCCCTTAGGACCATTTCCAGAGAATTTACTTTTTTGAAAATAATTTTCATCAGTTATGCTTGCTTCACATGGAAGTAGGTCTGTGAAGCTCCTCTTTCTGCCAGTTTAGGAATAACTTTTTATGTTTATTGTCCCTGCTAGAAAATAAGCTGTGTAAGAGCACAGAGGTTTTTTTCCAGCTTTATTGAGATATAATTGACATATAGCATTCTGTAAGTTTAAGGTGTACAATGTGATTTGATAAACTTGTATATTGAAAAATGTTTACCACAATAAGGTTAGTTAACACATTCTTCATCTCACGTAATTACCATTTTGTTGTAGTTGTAGTTGTTATGGTGAGAACAATGAAGCTCTACTCTCACAGCAACTTTTAAGTAGACAATATGGTATTTTTAACTGTAGTCATCATGCTCTACCTTAGATCCATGGAATTTATTCATCTTATGAAAGAAAGTCTGTACCCTTTGACTAACATCTCCCCATTTCCCCTACCACTCAGCCTGTGGCAGTCACCATTCTATACTTTGTAAGTTCAGTGTTTTTAGATTCCATATATAAGTGAGAACATACTGTATTTGCTCTTCACTGAGTTATTTCATTTAGCATAATGCCCTAAAGGTCCATCCATGTTCTCTCAAATGGCACAATCTGCTTCTTTTGTATGGCTGAATAAAATTCCATTGTGTGTGTGATTAAGACCTTAATACATTTTGAGCTAATTTTTGTGAGTGGTATAAGATAGGGGTTCAATTTCATTCTTTTGCATATGGATATAGTTTTTAGTAGACACTTCAATTCTTTTCTCTTTATCTTGAGTGTATCTACTCTAGGTATTTGTTTTGTGGTTACCCTGAGGCTTACTTAAAACATCTTACTGGGGTCAGCCCCAAGGCCGGGTGGTTAAGTTGGCATGCTCTGCTTCGGCAGCCCAGGGTTTCACCAGTTCAGATACTAGGTGCAGACATGGCACCGTTCATCACGCCATGCTGAGGCGGCAACCCACATGGCACCACCAGAGGCACTCACAACTAGAATATACAGCTATGTACTGGGGGGCTTTGGGGAGAAGAAGAAGAGGAAGAAAAAGAAGAAGATTGGCAACAGATGTTAGCTCAGGGCCAATCTTTGGGGAAAAACTCCATCTTATTGACGTAGTTTATTTTAAAGACTTTTTATTTTTTCCTTTGTCTCCCCAAAGCCCCCCAGTACATAGCTGTATATTTCTCGTTGTGGGTTCTTCTAGTTGTGGTATGTGGGACGCTGCCTCAGCGTGGTCTGACGAGCAGTGCCATGTCCGCGCCCAGGATTCGAACCAACGAAACACTGGGCCGCCTGCAGCGGAGCGCGTGAACTTAACCACTCGGCCACGGGGCCAGCCCCTTGACGTAGTTTATTTTAAGCTCAAAACTTAACTTCAATCACACACATAAACTCTGCCCTTTTATCCCCTCCACATTTTATGTTGTTGACATCATAATTTACATCTTTTTATATTGTGTATCCACTAAATCATTGTAGCTATAGCTATTTTTAATGCTTTGTCTTTTAAGCTTTATACTAGAGTTAAGTGATTAATACACCACCATATTGCAAATGTTAGAGTATTCTAAATCTGACTATATACTTACTTTTACCAGTGTGTTGTATATTTTCATGTTGCTAATTTAGCATCCTTTAGTTTCTGCTTGAATAACTGCTTTCAGCATCTTTTGTAAGGCAGGTCTAGTGGTGATGAACTCCCTCAGCTTTTGTTTGGGAAAATATCTTGCTTTCATTTCTGAAGGACAAATTGCTGAGTCAAGTATTCTTGATTGACAATTTTTTCTTTCAGCACTTTGGATAGATCATCCTACTCACTCCTGGCCTGCAAAGTTTCTGTTGAGAAATCCAATTGCTTTATGGAGGTGTCCTTGTATGAGATAAATTTTTTCTCTTGCTGCTTTCTAAATTCTTTGTCTTTGATTTTTTAAAGTTTTATTATAATGTGTCTTGGAAAAGATTGTTTTGGATTGAAATTATGGCATGACCTACTAGTTTCGTGTACTTGGATGTCCAAATCTCTCCCCAGGTTTAGGAAGTTCTCAGCCATTCTTTCTTTTTTTAAAAAAGATTTTATTTTTCCTTTTTCTCCCCAAAGCCCCCCAGTACATAGTTGTATATTTTTAGTTGTGCGTCCCTCTAGCTGTGGGATGTGGGATGTCACCTCAGCATGGCTTGATGAGCAGTGCCACGTCCGAGCCCAGGATCTGAACCAGTGAAATCCTGGGCCGCCGAGGCAGAGCGCACAAACTTAACCACTTGGCCATGGGGCTGGCCCCTATTATTCTTTAAATAAGCTTTCTGTCCCTTGCTGCCTCTATTCTCCTTCTGAACTCCAATGAGGTGTACAGTTTCTCTTAATGGTATCCCCTTAGTTCCACAGTCTTTCTTCATTCCTTGCGTTCATTTTTCTTTTTGCTCCTCTGACTAGATAATTTCAAATGACCATTTTTTGAGCTCACTAATTCTTTCTTCTTTATGGTCCAGACTGCTGTTGAAGCTATTGAATTCTTCAGTTCAATCATTCTGTTGTTAGCTCAAAACTTTGTTTGGTTTTTTATGTTTTCTCTTTGTTGAACTTCTCATTTTATTTGTACTATTTTCTTGATTTCATTAAATTCTTTATGTTCTCTTGTAGCTCTCTGAGCATCTTTAGAACAATTATTTTGATTTCTTTGTCAGGTAATTAATGTATCTATTTCTTTGGGGTCAGTTACTGTAAGTTTACTGTGTTCCTTTGGTGGTGTCATATTTCTCTGACTCTTCATGATCCCTGTATCCTTGCATAGGTGTCTGTGCATTTGAACAAGCAGTCACCTCTTCCAGACTTTACGGACTGATTTCAGTAAAGAAAGACCATCACTTGAGAGTGGGGGTATGCCAGAACATGTGGGATGCAGGTCTAGTGGTGTAGGGTACCAAGCACAGGGGTGTGTACCAGCTGTGGTTTGGGGTGGGGGGGTGATGTTTTGTCAGCTCAGGCCACTGGGTTCCAGAGCACTGACAACTGTGTGGTCCTTGATGAGTGCTGTGGGGGGGTCCACAGTGGTTAGAAGGATTGATAGGGTCCTCAGTGGCACCTCCAGGTCTAGCAGCTAGGGAACAGGGCAGGCAGTGGTGGTGGTCAGAGCTAGTGGTGTGCACATATTTGGCTGTAGGAGCCAGTCACAGGTGCCTGTGAAGTGACAGGTGTTCATTGTGGACACACATGTAGTGGTGAGGGCCTGGGCTAATTGTGGGCACACAGGCAGCTGTGCGGGCCCTGGCTGTTGGTGTACACCCCTGTGACTGAAGGATCTATCCACAGGTACATGCATGGCAGTGAAGACCAGTGAGGCGAGTCAGGCTGGGAGCATGCAAGTGCACAGCTGGAGGGGTTGCTGCAGGTGAGTCCAGTGGTGCAGACCAGTGACAAGAGACAGGGTTGAATCTGGGCCCAGAAGCAGCTAATGGAACCTTGTTGGTGTGTGCTCATGGCTGAAGTGTCTTGCCACAGGCACAGAGCAGTGGATGCTGGTGACGGGGTCAGGCCAGGGGAGTGCAGGTGCACAGCTGGGGTGGAGGTAGCTGCAAGTGAGCCCAGTGGTGTGGGCCAGTGACTTGAGATAAGGCTGAATCTGGGCACACCAGTGTCTGTGGTGACCTTGGCTGTCAATGTGCACTTCCATGGCTGCAGGATAGCGCAATGGGCATGCACATGGCAATAGTTGGTGATGAGTCAGGCTGGCAGCATGCAACTGCACAGCTGGCGAGGCTAACCCCAAGTGCGTGCATGGTGGTAGGTGTTAGCCACTGGGGTCTAGGCTGGTGTCCTGCACCCCTGCAGCCATGGAGGCCTGCACCAGATGCTGGTGTGGATCCTGGGCTCTGGTGGAGCTGGGGGTGGAGGTGGGGAGTGGCAAGAGTGGAGAGGGACTCAGGCAGCTGGCATCTGCAAATGCAACTACCTGTGGGGAAAAACTGGTGAAACCTGCAGGGGGGTCCATGGCTGAGCTAGCTGTTTTCTTCAGTGGCAAAAGCTGCTGGGGTCCTCTGCAGAACAGATTACTGGGAACTGTGGTCACTACCGCAGTGTAGCTGACACTGGTAGCCCCTGCTCTTCTTCCTCATTCCTAGCCATCTCTATACTGTTCTCAGCTTTGCCAGTCTCTGGGTGAAGTAAAGCCTAAGCGCCTCCTTCATGTGGTCCTGAAAGGCTAGGGAAGCTGGCTGCTCACCTCACTCCTCCTTTGCCAGCGAGAGCTCTTTCTAGCTGAGAAGTTCCCTCTTGGCACTGAGCAGCGCCAGCCAAGGGGATGGGTTGATGCAGGCAAAATGAAGCTCTCCTTCCTTCCCTTTTTAGCAGCTATTCTCAGGTTTTTTGTTCCACTGCATTGCTGAAGTTTGAGTGGCTTCCTGAGCTCTCTCAGAGCTGTTTTTGTTCATGGCTAGCTAACTGTTGCTCTCTGTGAGGGGTGGCTGGGGTCTCCTACTTTCTCTTGGTGACGTCACTGTCCCAGTTTTGTCTGTTTCATTTTCAAATAACTCCTAATCAACTATAAAACTGCCTGACTCATATCTATCGACTGAATGAATTTTAGAATTTACTTGCTTAAGTCTTAGAACAACCCCATAAAGTAGGTATTGCTGTCATCACATTTTATAGAGTGAGAAACTAAGGTTTGCAGTGGTTAAATCACTTGTCTGGACTCACAAATGTGCTAAGTGGTAGAATCTGCATGCGTATGCAGACCTGACTAACTCCCAAGTCCATGGTCTTGGACAGTATGCTTTACTACAGACCACTGACACCCACAGCCCCAGCTCTTACCAGCCTTTAACTACTCTCTTCAGTCACATTCATGGGCCTCGCTCCCTGGCATACACAGCTGCAGAAGACATCTTCTGGAATGAAAGCCTGTAAATTTTACTGCACACACCTGGCCATTTACATCAGGAGCTTTCCTCAAAGAAAGTAACAAATGCAACCACAGCTCATGCCCTGCTCGACCCCAGTCCTCTTCCTCTCTTTCCTGCACCCTGCCCGCCACCCTGAAACAGCAGACCCTATTATCAAATGCCTTTATGTGAAGGTAAGTCCAGAGCAGGCTAAAAAATACATACATTAAGAGACCCAATTGAGAGGCATTTGGAGAAATTTTGGACCCTACCCACTGCAAGCTGATCTCAGCTCCTTTTCTATGGCTGCCAAATTCCACAGAACCCAAAAGTGCACAAACTTCCTTCCCAATTCTGTCCAGAACCAGGTCTCCAAAGGATAAAGGCTGGATCCTCAGGCACCAGCTCCCTCAGGAGGCTGGATACAACACAGAATTGCACGTGTGTGGAGCAAAGTGCAGCACCTTACTTTCCCAGGGTCATCAGAGGCCCAATTCATATTTCTGCATTCAGTGCCCATTAACCTCTATGGCCCCTCCTTTTGTGCTCCCCAAAATAATCTCTTCTCCCTGGAGGTGTTGCTTTTACAATCCCTAAGACATGGTTTAGAAGTAGGCTTTCATCATACCCTGAGACTATATTGACATAAAACTACCACAGATAGGTATCACAAATATATCAATTTCACTTATGAATCTAGATAAAACATTTAAATAAAATTGAAAACAGAGGCCAACAAAGTGTCACATCCATGATTGTCAGGGTTTCTTTTGGGTTGCAAAATATGTTAGCTTGAAGAAATTACACAAATATTAAAAAAATGGAAAAAATTCAGAAAAGAAATACAATCCAAAAGACTTCTCCTCTCAGAGTTAAGTGCAAATTCTCTGACATTTTTACAAAGCGCATAATGCTTTGTGACTATCTCTTCATTAAATAGTATATAGTGAAAATCTTTACTGTCAAATATGTTTTAATAATATGTCTCCGTTATGTCCATGATGCTAACATAATCAAGAAGTTTACAAGTTCAAAGAAAAAAACATAGACATAAATAAGAAATGTGAAGAGACCACATGAAGGAAACTACAGAACTTTACTGAACAGTAGTCTAAGATGTGAGTAATAATTTTCCTGAATAAAAAGATGAAGTATATTATGGTACAACATTCCAAACAAAATCTCTACAAAGTTGTTTTCAGATTTTCTGTTCTGCCGCCAGACAAATGTAAATTTTATGTAGCATGATACGAAGCGCCATTTTGTGAAAATGCAGACTAAAGCTCAACTGAAGATGTGTCTTTAATAGTTATAACAGTTAAATATTTTAGTTCTAAGTCAGGAAAAAAAACATGTAAAGTCCTAAGATTGTGTAAGAATTTAATATGTGATAATGGTGGTGTTTCAAAGAAGTGGAGAAAAATGTGCCTATTTAATAAATGGTGCTGGGGCAACTGGTTCTCTCTCTAAACAGCATAACAAGAGTAGATGTTTCTCTCACATATTACAAGGAATACTCTTTTGATGGATTCTTAATATCAAAGTATTCAAAACATAAGAATTTCATAATTTTAATGTTGAGAATGCATGACACCAATTGCAGGCAAAAAATCATTTAAAAGTTCAAATTTATGAAATCTGAACTGCAAAAAAAAAAAAAAAGCCCTCCCAAGGGCAAATTTTAGAGTACACTCCAAAAGAACAAGAAATGTTATCATGTTGATATGAACCATTTATTAAGTGAAAAAAGCAATTATGTATAGCTCTCGTTGTAAAATGAGGTAAGAAATATATTTAGATTCTTATAAAGAGCACATAAACCAAGAAAATGTTGTAATAATCGTTTATGACCAGCTATTATAAAATGACGAGCACCTCAATTAAAATTAGGCTAAGGACATGAGCCAACATTAAGAAAGAAACTGAAGACGAGCAATCAATAAATAGTGTTAAAATGTTCAATGTCTCCAGAAAATCAATTTAAGAAATATTTTATTATGTTGTATAAATGAAGTTGGAAAAAACTGTAAAAGAGCAGAACCCACTGTGGGAATGGGTTTAAGGAACCCACATTTCCAAACTTTGGATGGGAGTGAAATTCATTTAGCCTTTCTGGAGTCAATTTCATCAGAACTGAAAATGAATTTACCTTTTAATCCAGAAATTACACTTTTAGAAATTCTAAGAAAACTTGGACCAGTGTAGAAAGATGTATGTTCAGAGGTGTTCCTCCATAATGTTATTTATGATAGTAAAAATTACTGGAAGCCACCTTAGTGAGCATTGAGAGGGTAGAGGTAAAATGGTATTGATCCATAAGATAGAATTCTAGGTAGTCATTAAAAATGATCATGTAAGGGCAGAAAAACTAACATGGAAAATGTTAGTTACATACTGTGAAATAAATAATGGAGTTTACAATATATATATATATATTATCTTAACGTGTGTGTGCATCCAAAAAGAACACTGAAATATAAGAAGCCAAACCAAACTGACCCAAACACCAATCCACCTTCAGATAACAGCAGAGAGCAGTATTTTTTTTCACGAATTTTCCCATATAAGTAAAATTAAAGAGCACATTTCAGAGAAAGTCTATGACTCTTGAGGTATATTAAAGTCACTTTATTTATATTTTCTGAGCATTATTATTTTCTCATCATTACCTACTAAACTGCATGGTGTTTCAGGGTTAAAGTTCTTCACAGCCTTCCATGGAATCTGACTATCCTTCTAAAGTTACTGATGTTCAGGTATGTTTTTCATCACTGCCACCAATATTCCCAGTTTTAAAACTCTTGAATACACTTTTACAGAAATTTTTTAATGTTTTAAACTATAACAACATAGACTATCTTCACGAATCATGTGAAAAACTTCAAAAACCGTAAATAGTAATACTTGTGCATGCACAGGCTATTAAGAATGATATGGTTTATTTCTCTTTAGTGGCAATTTACAAATACAGCTTGAAAATCACTGAGCATGCCTGCTCTATAATGATCTAATTCCAGGCAACAAAATATGATTTGGAGACGGCATTTATATTTTGCATGTAATAAAAGACTTTTATTAATATTTTGACAGTATTTCTCATTTGCAAAACTCAAATGCCCATAAAATAAGACTCCAGTATATTATAAATTCTCTATAGGTACATATATGTGGATTGAAATGCACGGCAAAAGGCCCAGGATACATGCTGAACTAAAAACCAAGAGTTATTTCACGGGAGGTAACTATTGGGGGTAGAGGTTGAAGAATTCTCATCTGTTATACTCTATAGAGTATTTATACCCTCTTCTCCCAATATAGGTCCCGGTGGGACCATCAGCACAGGAGCACAGAATCCCAGGAAGGCTTAGGAAGTCCCACTACCTCCATGGGCACCAGTCACGGCTGCCATGTGTCTCCAAGTTCCTTTTCTGTTTTAAGGAATGTGATCAGAGACCCAGAAGAGCAGAGCATGCCTTCATTAGGGGCTGGAATTCAAAGAATTCTGAACTCCCCTCTTATTCTATGAGGACTTGGGCTTCTTTTAGGGGGGTTAGACAAGTGAGAATTTTGGGCCTGTGTGTTACTGGAAGTAAGCTCAAGGTAAGGCCTACTCTTTCAGATGAGGATATTACCATTTTGCAGACAAGGAAACTGAGCCAAGAGAGGATCAATCATCCCAACTACAGACTCCAGACATGGTGGGAGGCATGCAAGATATTAAGCATCACTTTTCCACCTCCCCAAGTATCTGAGGGGACCTTGTTCTTAAAAAGTGGCATCTAAAAATAGACAACAGCTCCTCATTATCTGAAAGAGAAGCCTGGGGATGTAAGGTCTGAGAGGAGGGGCAGGCTGGGAAAATGGAGGCTTAGTTCCTCAGATAAAAGGAAGGAGGCTGAGATTGTGCAGTGTCCAGTCACTGGGTGGCAGATGGAGATTCAGTGGAAATAGCAATTCAATAAGCCTTCCCCAGAAAAAGAGAGAAAGAGCAGTAGGTCCGCGACAGCTACAGCTGCAACCTCTGACTGGGAGGCAACAAGCAGGGGTAGTGAGTGGGGGCATCTAGGATACTCATGGTTTGAACCCTCCCAAAGGCTATGGCTCCACCTTTCCCTGCCAACTACAGGCTGGATATAAAGTGGTAGGGCACACCAGGCAAGGGAGGCCAAGTTGGGGACAGAAAATGGGCCCAATTCCAAAGAAATGGATTATTGGGAGTTTATCAGAAAACAATTTCGAGGCACTGGGAGTGTCAACTGCTTAATCATTTCAGAAAGCCATACCGATGACCCCGCAATTCCTCTCATGCTTTTACACACTTGAGCGATGGTTTTCAAGCTCTGACCCATTTGTTACTTGTGAAATCAGCTTAGTATATGGGAACAAGTATTTCTTGAATGTAGGACAATAAAAAAATAAAACATCATAGTACATTACGATTAATTAGGATACTGTTTCATGAAATGAAATCACAGATATATAAAATTGTTGGTTATACATGTGTAAGTATTACAGACACACACACACTCTTCCTCCAGAAATCCAAATGGCTCGTTCTCTTCATTGTAGCCTTCCCAGTGAGGTCTTTCCTTCTCCACACTATCTAAAATCAAACCATCCTTCTGACAACTTTCCCTATTTTTATTTTCCTTATGACACTTATCACCATTATATTCTCCCTTGAAGATAAATTTTCTTGATATAGCTACTGGCAGCAACAAGGGATACAACTCTCTGGTCATGGTGACTTCTCAATAAAAATATTCTAGGATGGTTCTCATGGGCCTATTTTGTGACAAAGCATTATTCCTGGATGAATTCAAATGTGGGGCCAGGCAGATGCCAACTCTGTGCTCATAAGGATGGGATATATTACTAGAAGAACATAGAAAAGGTACACTGAGCAGACAAAAGCAATAGCCACTACATAATATTTAAGTACATGATAAAAATGCCATATCGAGCCAACAAGAAAAAGGGTGAATAAATCAAACAGTGCAGAGACAACTGGCTCTTTATTTGGAAGAACAGAGAGCTGCTTACCTCACACCACATATAACAAGAAACATCACAGAAGGACATATGAAAAATGCAACTTGACATAATGTCTGCTTTATGTATATCAAAGGACAAACATACCTGCCACAGTGCTCAGTTCCAAAAGGAATTTACTTATGACAATACAAAAGCACAATGAAGCAGAAGCATGACTTTCAACTAGTAGAATAACTTTATTTCTAATACTGAGCATTTAACACAGGAATTTACAGGAATAAAAAACACTGCGCTGCTTATTCTCCATTGGCTCCACCCAGACCTTCTCTGCCCACCTGGGCTCACCTGTAGATGGGATCTGGTTGGATTCTCCAAAGGCAGGCACCAGCAATTTGGTGCCACAGTATCTCCTATGAGGTGGCCCCTCCTCCATGAGGGCAGCTCTTATTGGGCTCTGGTAACACTTGTTTCCATCCTTTCCCCCTTTAGGACTTAGGATGGTAATGGCTTCCTGCTGATGCTAGTCTCTTCAATATTGATGCTAGTTGCTTCAATATTCCTTGTTTCTGGCCCAAACCACTGTAATAAATCTGCCATTAAAATCTTCTTAGTTGGAGTAGAATTCTGTTTTTCACCAGAACCATGGCTGATACAAATAGCCATCCCTATATTAATTTGTCAAAAGAATTTTTCTCCAAAATTGCTGTATAGAACATTAACACTTAGAAAAGAATTTGTCTGTTCAGGGGGAATGCTTTCAGCTCTAAATAACAGACAGCCCTAAGGATAAATAAGAAAGCACTGTTAACGCAGTAATACAAAGACTTAGTAGAGAGCAGGTCCAGATAGAGCTATGCAGTGGTGGCAGTAATGCCACCTCTGAGCCAGGAGTGTACTGTTATCGTCAGGCTATTTTAGCCCTTCAGGGCCACATGCTGTAATCTGCTGTAACATACAGACACGAAAAAGTCCAGCAGAAGAAAGACAATCTCTTCTTATGTCATGACAATATTTTATCACTCAGATCTCTCCCAGAAGCACTGCAGAATATTTTCCAAACATTTCACTGCTCACATGTCCACCCCAACAAAATCTTTAGAATAGAATCTTCATAATTAACTTAGACTAATCTGAATTTAGCCCTAAATCATCTGGGGGAAGGATGGACAAAGAGACAAAACAGAGCCCAGTACCTAAGAAGTAGGGAATGTCTTGTAGGTGGGCAGTGTCTCTTGGAGCTGCTTATCCATGTGTTCCAAGGAAGCACAGGTAAGAGCAGGACAAAGGAGACAGAGATGGTATATGACACTCTATTAAATTAAATAGAAATACATAGTTCCTGGGTTACATACAACTCAGGTTACACATATTATGCCTAAATAGATACAGCAATGAGATACCAAGAGTATGAGAAAGGCATTTCATTACATACTACTACTTTTTATTTGTAGAGTGCAGTAAGTATTACTGTTCATAACTGATGTTAACATTTCTGAAATTTATATAAATATCATTATTAACGCATTTACATTAGTGACTGACCCAGAGGCAGCTGAAAAACCTCACAAGAATATTTTTTGGCTTTTTTATATAAGTGGTAGTTCAGTAATAATGGCCATACTCATTCATAGATGCCAGCAAAGTGAGAGAAAAGGTAGGTGATGTGGTTGTAAAATAACATACTGGCCACACTATAAAGAGACTTGTGATATTTAGAAGAGGACTGATGCAGAGGTAGTTAAAAACCTCAAAAAAACATATTTTGGCTTCTTTACTGAAGAGGCAGTTCAGTAATTATGGCCATAGCCATTTATTTATGTCAGGAAATAGGAGAAGGGCTATGTGGTTTGTACTTAGAATTTTCCAAATGTATTTTCATATATACACAGTGGTGTGCTACTGTAAATATTTAACAACAGGTTCTCTGAGAAAATAAAAACCCTGATTTGTAGAGTTTGCCAATTTCCATGGTGTAAATACTCCCAGTAAAGCCAAGCTATCAACATGACGGCACTGAATGTGGGGTTGGCACATTCAGTTGGAGATGTGCAGTGGCACACCATTATACAGCATGTTCATCATGCAGGTTCCATAATACAAGTAACCTAAAGAACAGAGATAACAGCAAAACGTTACAAAATAATTATGAAGTGATGATTGTTGAGTATTTATTACCTTTGTTTTTAATATAATTTAATTGTAAGTTTATATAATTTTTAAATAATGACTCTATTTAACAACTGGCTCACAAAATTCCTGAAAATTTAAAAATCAGCAGTACTTGCAAGCCAGTATGAGCTTACACTAGCACACCACTGTATGTGTGGATATATGTGTATAAACATATTTACATATACATATATACACATGTATAATTATGTCAACCTATAAAGACACTGGTGGCATTTATTTTGGGAAATATTAATATAGACCATAAAGTTACTTAACTAAGGGTTTATATTTTCTCTTCACAAGTATATTGGGCCCCCATATACAAATCAAGCATACCTCAAATTTCTGTTATATTAGCATACTCACATAAGGCCCGCAAACATCAGGGACTCTTCACATAAATGTTTAATGCTGTTGCCATTCAACCTTTTTTAAGCTTCAGATTCCACTGTGAATATGGGTATAAATGAATATTATCCATTATATTTACAATAAAATTTTGGCATCACATCCACTATACAACATAAATCCTAAAGATTTTTACCACATGACTTAAATGAATAAATTTCCCCTCAGCACAAATTTTCTGATGAAAAGTTTTAATTTTTCTTGAAAGCTTTCACATATTCAAAACATTAATAAGGTTTTACTCTAGTATTAATTATCTGAAGTACAATGAGATGTCACTTTCTAGTCACTTGTGGCATTCTTTGGGTTTCATTAATCTCATTTTCTAAAACTATGTACAACAAATTAGAAAGGGTGGATGAAGGCTTCTGAACATTCAGGATGTTGAAAGAGCTTTCACCCTTGTGTGAATTCTCTGATGTTTAGTGAGTACTGACCTCTGACTAAAGGTTTTCCCACATCCATTACACTCATAGGGTTTCTCCCCTGTGTGAGTTCTTTGATGTTTAGTGAGAGCTGATTTCTCACAGAAGGTTTTCCCACACTCATTACATTTATAGGGTTTCTCCCCTGTGTGAGTTCTTTGATGTACAATGAGGTTGGACTTCACACAGAAGGATTTCCCACATTCATGACATATAAAGGGTTTCTCGCCTGTGTGTGTTCTCTGATGTACAGTTAGGGCTGACCTGTGGCAGAAGGATTTTCCACATGCATTACATTCATAAGGTTTCTCCCCTGTATGTGTTCTCTGATGTTCAGTGAGGTTTGACTTCACACAGAACGTTTTTCCACATTGCTTACATTCATAGGGTTTTTCTCCTGTATGTGTTCGCTGATGGTTGGTAAGATGTGGTTTCTGACAAAAGGCTTTCCCACATTCAGTACATTCATAGGGTTTCTCTCCTGTGTGTGTTCTCTGATGCTGAGTAAGGTTTGACTTCTCCCAGAATGTTTTCCCACATTCACCACATTCGAAGGTTTTTTCTCCTGAGTGACCTCTTCGAAGCTGGGTGAGAGGTGACTTCTTGTTGAAATTATTTCCATTTTCATTATGCTCATAAGGTTTTTCCCTCATGTGAACTACCTGATGTTTAAAGAGGGCTGACTTCTCCCACATTTTCTGACTTACTTTATATTCATGGGGAATCTTTCTTGTGTAAGTTCCCTGATGGATAATGAAAGTTGAATTGTCACAGAAGATTTGCCCATATTCATTATATTCATAAGGATTCTCCCCTGTAAGAGCTCTCTGATGTCCCAATCTTAAATCCGTATGGAAAGACTTCCCACAAATACTGCATTCACATGGCTCCATTTCCAAATGAGTTCTCTGAGACAAATTGAGCTTTAAACTTTGGATGAAGGTTCTTCCACACTCATTATATTTACACAGTGTCTCTCCTACCTGAGTTCTCTTGTTTGTGAAAAAGGCTGCCTCCTCATGGAAGCCTTGTCCATTTTCATTATACTCAAAAGGCTGGTGAAAAATTGACTGAGAGAGAGCCTGGCTATGACTGAGGACATTCCTTTTTTGATTATATTTGTAAGATTTCCCTCCATTAGGAGTTTTCTCATGCCTAATATCAAGATGCAACTTCTCACATACATTAAACTCTTCAGGCTTCTTTCCAGAATAGTTCTTTCTACTAATAATTAAGCCTGAAATATTTTTCAAACTCATTTCACATGAGTCACATATCTTATGTGGAAAATTTCTTGAAGGAACAGAGTCTGTACTCAGATTGAAAGTTTTCCTTACTCTATCACCACTATCTGTACTTAATGTTTTGTTGGTGGTGAAAGCAAGTTGCCAAAAATGTTCATCTTGATTTTCCTGGCTGCTCTCTATCAGGTCATCAACTTTCCAGTCTTCTAGAAATGAGAAAAATAACCACATCTTATGAACCTAGTACATTTTTAATGGAATTGGACTTTTACACAAATGTCCTATTATATAGTCAATTCTTTTGTTTTAGGCTCAGATTCCTTGTATGAACTAAATCCAACTATACATTTCCTTTACCCTTCTGGTTTGAGTGCAAAATAAATACATGCTGCAGTGAAAGCAGAGAAAGGAAACTGGCAATGACATTTAACACTTTACAAATATAACCTTCAAAACTGGACAGAGAAAAGGTAAAATAAAATTCAGAGCACAGGGAACTGGTGAGTGGCTGATTCAGAAATAGGGAAACTCAAGAGGATGGGGTGAGCCAGAGACATTAAACACTGGATAAAGTGACAGCGAAGAGTACTAGGCAAGGGCTTTGAGAGGATGAACTACGTTTGGGGGAGACAGAACAACATTCAGTCCTAATTCCCTCACATACTGATTACTGCGGGAGGGTTCCTCCTACAGTACAGGCTTCCACTCTACGCATCAACACCAAACTGAAGTTCTGAAAACACTAACTTCCTCAGGTTCAACAGAATAGTCCTATACCCTAGGATCTAGTTTTTCCTTTAATTTATTTCCCAAGGAATAATTATCTTTTAAAATGTTGTAATAGAGGCAGGCTAAAGAAGGTAAAATAAACTCAAGACATAGTGAGCAAGAGATGGGGATTTTCTGAGAGTTGCTCTTGGAGGGAATGGGAAACTCAGAGAACTGAATGAGTTCAACAAGGGAGTTCTTTTAAAAAGGAAAACTGTTTGAGAAGCATATTAGAGGAAGAATTCGGTTTGGCAGAGGCAGATCACGGTTTATGTCCTTATCTTCTCACAGCTTGATTACTGTGGTAGGATCCTCACTAATATGCAAGTTGGCATTTCTTCTTTTTCCAATTTGATATATCAACATCAAAATAAATTTCTGAAAGCACCTATTTCCTCATGTTTTAAGGGACATTGCTTTATCTCACACGCCAACTCTCCATCCAGCTGTGATTCACAATAACACAAATGTCCAACAGGAAACACAAAATAGATGAGGGGCAGGCTATCTCTGCAAAAGGACCAGGTTCATTTGTCTTCTCACAGCTGTTAATGAATTTGTCCTGACCATCAAACCATATGTTTCTTCCCTTCCATCTGCTAGCTTACTTTTCCCCAAAAGGATTTTGATTCTGAGGCAATGCTGGTCTCTAAGTCTGCTTTTATATCTAGGCTTATCTTTTATATCAAGGTTTTCTGCTTTTATATCTAGCCTCATCTATGGCTTTTACTTACTTGCGTGGATCACATTTCTCTATATGGTTCTGAGACCTTCAGTAAACGTCATCATAAAAATTCTTGGCTATACTTCACTGTTGCTACCCAATGTAACATTAATCACATGTTTAAAAAACAATCTATGATAGTCCTAAGCCCACTCTAAGGACCAACAGATAATAGTTATTATCCTGGCAAAAACAAATCAAAACAAAAACTTTATACCAACCGGAGTCACACTAAGTGTTCAAACCACCATTCCACAAGTCTATTAAAAATATCTCTGTGCAGCCGTAGCAGGGTCTCTCACAAATTGCTCATTCCAAACAACAGGGCTTTCACTCAACTAGCTGCACTCCAGTCTTGGCTCTCCTTGGGACCTGGACCTCCTTCAGGAAACGCTACCTTCTTTAATTTAAAACAATAAACCACAAAAATAATAATAAAAGGACAAAAGCCAACAAACCCTACAACATCCCTACCATTTTCAGCTTCCACTTGCTGCCTTTAGAAGAAGTTGGTGTCAGTATAATTCACTGTAATGTAAAATAAATCCATTGCTAATGCTACACCCTTTGTCATGACCACAGTCCGGCTTTTGGCAGGTGATACCAAAATCCTGTTTCCTCTGACCTCACTGAGACAGTACATTCATGATTCTTAAAAGACAATATGCATATGAATAATTCCCAACCTGTACCTGATAAGCTGTAATACATGAGAAATATATGGGAACATGCATTTAGGAAAAGTACTACAGAATGTTTTCTGAATGGATGAAAAAGAATGATCTAAAGTTGTCTCCATAGTTACTCAACAAAATAATTATTAAAATATCAGAATTAGGAAAATTAAGAAAGGGCCTTCTCTTTGGGAAAACAAAATCTCAGTAAGGAAGGAAATCCTAAGCAACAGTCATATGATCAGGTCTGAGTTTTCTGGGATACAGCTACTAGTGGGTTAGGGTCATAAAAGATGGACTATTTAAGTTACAGCAAAAAATCAAGCTTTAATTTAAAGTAAGTGAAACAGTAACATTCAAGCCATTACTATGTGTACCATATGAGGTCTAAACACTTTACATGCACAATACTAATTAAAGTACCTGAAAAAGCAAAGTAAATAATAAAGAGTGTTGTAGATAAAAGACAAAGCATTTATAAGTGAACTTTAAGATCTAAGATAGTACGGGGTTTAGTGTAAAATCTAAAGAGCAGAAAGAAAAGTTGAGACAGGTAGAACAGGACCACAGCCAACAAAAGGAGACTTTAGTTTCATTTATTAAGGAGCAATTCTGTCAGGACAGTGCAAGATAAATTAGATGCTGTAGGTAAAAAAATAAGAGCCAATTATGAATTAGATCAAGCCAGGAATGAGAGAACACAGACACGGTTCTGGTTTTGAGTGATATCAGTGAAAAGTGAGAAAATGAAGAGATGCAGAAGAAGGTTTCGAAAGGAAAACAACAGGAGTATGAAGAGACTAGTTAAAGGGGATAACAGGTTTAGTACAGTGACCCTATGGTTGCCATTTAAGGTAGCTACAGGATGGCAGAATGTTCCTTATTTGACTCTTGGGAAACCAGGCTCTCTGGCCTGCATGTCACTCAGATTCTTCCTTCTCCATCTCCTCTAATGATAAGATATAATGGATTTACACACCTTGTAAAAGTGGTATTGTCCCAGGACTACATCTTTCACAAACAACCACTCTCTAGAAAAGGGGTCAGCAAACTATGACTGCAAGGTAATGGTCCTTGAACTAAAAATGTTTTTTATGTCTTTAGAGGGAAAAAGATGGAAGAGGGAGCAGGGAAGAGTGAGGAGGAAGAAGAAAGAGGAGGAGGAGAAAGAGGTAAGAGGAGCAGCAGCAGCAACAACCACCATCACCAAGACCACACGTGGTCGACTAAGCCCAAAATATTTACTATCTAGTCTTTTACAAAAAAGTCTGCCAACCTCTGATCAGAAGCCCCATGCCTTTAGCACCACCTAGAGCTGATGGCTTTCAAACAGATACCTCTAGTTCTGACCTCAACCCTGTACCTCATACTTGTATATATCCAACCTCCTATTCAATACACAGACTAACAGTTATCTCCAACTTCGCATGTCCAAATTTAAATTTGTAATAACTCCCCTATAATGTTTCCTCCCTAATTTTCTCTCTCTCAGTAAATGGCACCCTAATTTATCCAGCTGCTTGAGACAAACCATTGGGCTCATGCTTGACTCCTCCCTTTCTCTCACACTCTATATCTAATTCACAGCAAATCCTCTTGGTCTCATCTTCAAGATATATTTACAAACATACCACTTCTCAGCCCTTCTCACATAGCCTTAGCCACTATCCTCTCTCCTTTGGAGTACATAATAGTCTCCTAACTGGTATTCCTTCCTTGCTCATGCCTAAACACCACCTATCCACTACAGTGTATTCACTGCAAAGAACTCAGAGAGACCCTTTTTAAACTGTAAATCAGATTTGATAACTTAATTTGATCTACATTTACTCAAAAAAACTCAAGGATTTCTCACATCACTCAAAATTAATGTATCCACTCATGGTCCGTGTTACTTCTTATGACATTATCTTGTACCAATCTCCCCCATACCCACTCGCCTCCAGCCACACTGACATCCTTGCTATTCTTCAAATGCTCTAAGAACACACTGTCTGAGAAGTTCAGCACCTGATCTTCCCTCTGCCTGGAATACTCACAGTCCACAAAGCTCACACTCTCTCTTTATTAGTCTCATCTCTACTGTGGACCTCATTAAAAAGGTCTCCTCTGACTTCCTCACCAAATAGCACATGCCATCATTCTCTATCCCCCTTTCCACTGCTTTAACAGTACTTACTACCTAAACAGTACTTACTACCACCCAACATTGTGTGTGTTATACATGCACATATATCTACATACACACACACATATGCAAACACACATTTGCTCTTTGTCCCTCATTGTAATACACACTGTATGATAACAGCAATATTATTCTTTTACTTACCTAAAAACATAACTGGGTCATAGTGAGTGTTCATCATATATTTGTTAAATGAATATCTGGAATTATTGCATGAATACATACCAGCTAACAAAAGGTATCCAAAGACAACAGAGGGAAGGTGTACAATTTTAAAAGAGAAATTAACCAAGAAAAACTATCTAAGATGAAGCCAACGGAGTTTGAATTATGGGTATAGGTAAATCACTCTAAAATGTCAAAGAACAAAGGAAAGCATTTATGAGTAAAAGTGACATGGAGGAATGTGATTAAGGTAATGGAGGGATGTGAGTCAACTGTCCTTAGTCACTTCTAAAGGTCTGGGGCTAAAAAAAAAATTTCTGAGAAATATTTCAAAGGTGATAAACCCTAAACCAATGGCCTAAGATCTCATTTCCTCTGGTTTCCATCTGCCTGTGAACTCAGTAACTCACCTGGGCGAGAATGGCCTGGGAATCCTCCCTCTAATATCCAGGGCTCTTCTCCTTGCTCTATCTTGAAGATCACTTCTGGCTTAGTAATGCAATACCCTGTTAAGAGAAAATAATACAGCCTGGCTTTGGGGATTCTGAAAAAATGACGGGGAAGAAAGGTATAGCTTCAGGACCCGTCCAAAGGAGGTGCCCAAATGAACCAATCCCTGAAAAAGAACATATTTCTTTATGGTGGCCAAAAGGGATGGGTCATATCAGAGCCTTTAATCTCAAGCTTCAAATCAGAAAATTCCACAGGGAGTTCATGTTTCATCGACTAACAAATGCATGCTACTGGTGATCATATGGAAAAAAATTCTTACCTACTGAGAGAAGGTGGCTGTAATTTTCCAAGATCACATCTCTGTATAAAATCTTCTGAGCTGGATCCAGCAAATACCACTCTTCCTGGGTGAAGTCCACACATACATCTTTGAAAGACACTTGTTCCTGTAACGGTATATTCCTTTTCTATATAAAGCTGTCAGAACTGTATGATGTGGAAAAGATTTAAAAGAACTAATCTATTTAGAGTTTACTAAAAATTGACATATAAGATTGCCTTCTTTTGTGCTATACTATCTAGGATAAAAGAAATATCTTGTACAAATTAAGTTTACACTAAGGGCCTGGAACTGTCCTAGTAGCTGCTAATACTTACTGACGAAAACAAACAAACAAGTAACAGTTCCTGTTCTCAAAGGGTTTACGACCTGGTAAGGAGACATATACATTAACATTTATTATATTAGACATTGCAGGAGCTAGCAGTATGCACAAAGCAGACTGGGGTTACCAATGAAAAGTTAGTTCTTTCATATTATCTTCCACTGAGGAAGTAAAACTTTCAATTGTTAAACTGAATAGCGAGATTAAAATGAATATGGTGCAGGCCCTGACCAAGCTCAGCTCACGACTAATTAAACTACCTGCCCACCAGAGAAAAAGATGACTCCTCTCTGCTAAAAGAGATCATTTTCTGCAGGCTCTACCAATTTTTTTTTTGTTAAATACAATGTTTGGCATCCAATAAAAAACTTCATGTTATGTGAAGAGACAGGAACTAAGAATAAAATAGAAAATAAAAGTGGACCCATAGGGGACCCAGATATTGGAATTAAACAAGCACTTCAAATGAATTATAATATGTTCAATAAAACAGAGGAAAACATAAACAAAATAAATGAAAAGATGGGAGAAGTTCAACAGATATATGGTATGTGTGTTGTCCAGAAAAGAATTAACAGAGTAGCTATGAGACTGCGATCCTTTGAAAGGTCTGCTACAAGGGTGTCCCTTGGCTGGCATCTGGGACCTTGGATGTCAGGAGGGTTCTCACCATTCCCCGATAAGAATGCTTCACTGAGCCTAAACTATTTGTGTAAACAATATGGTTTATGCTGCACACATGCATTCCTTTGGGAGTCTGAAATTTTATGTGCTAAATAGAAAGTACCTATGTGACTAGCCCCTGATAATAACTGAGTTCTGAGTGTCTTCTGAGCTTCCCTGGCAGACATTTTACACTTGTTGTCACATCTCATTGCAAGAGGACTTCAGTGTGTCCTGGGAGAAGACACTTAGAAGCTTGCACTTGGTTTCCTCTGGGCTATGCCCCACGTGCCTTTTCCCTTTGCTGATTGTGCTTTGTATCCTTTCACTTTAATGAGTCATAGCTATAAGTACAACTACATGCTGAGTTATCCTAGTGAATCATTGAACCTGGAGATGGTCTTGGGGACTTCTGATGCATGTGTGTATACATATATGTACACTCATGGGCAGAAATTGGGCATTCTAGAGTTGAAAAATACAATATCTGAAATTAAGAACTCATTAGGTGGATTCAAAATCCTTTAGAGAAAGAAGATACAATCTGAAATATGTATACATCTAACAAAAGAGTATCAAAACACATATGGCAAAAACTGATGGAACTGAAAGGAGAAAATGACAAATCTATAATCATGGGTGGAGACTTCAACACCCCTCTGTCAGTCTTGAGAGACCAAGCAGACAGAAAATCAGAAAGTATATAGATGACCTGAACAGTACTATCAATCAACATGATCTAACATTTGTAGAATACTCCATCCAAAATAAATACAATACACATTCTGTCATTCTATTCTAGCTCACATGGAACATTCACCAAAACAGACCATCATCTAGGCCACAAAACACACCTTCCTAAATTTAAAACAAAAGCTATCATACAAAATATGTTCTCAGACCACAGTGGAATTAAATGGAAATCAGTAAGCAAGAGACAGCTGGAAAATCCACCAAATACTTGAAAATTAAACAGCACTCTTGGAAATAAGTTACAGGTCAAAGGAGATGTCCCAGAAATTTTAAAAAATATTTTAAATGAAATAAAAATGAAAATACCACTTACCAAAATTTGTAGGATGTAGTGAAAGCAGTGCATAGAAGGAAATGTATAGCATCAAATGTATACATTAGAAAAGAAAGATTTAAAATCAGTAACCTAAGCTTCCATCTTGGTAAACTAGAGAAAAATGCAAATTAAGCCTAAAGCAAGCAAAATAAAGGAAATAAAAAAAAATCAGAATAAATCGATGAAATTGAAAACATGAAAAAAAGAGAGAAAATCAATGAAACCAAAAACTGCTTCTCTGAAAAGTTCAATAAAATTAATAAACCTCCAGACCAGCTAACCAAGAAAAGCAACAAACAAACTGCAAATCTCAGAAATGAAAGATAGGTCAACATGACTGATCCTGAAGACATTAAAAGAATAATAAGAGAATGCTACAAACAATTTTATTTCTGAAAAATTGATAACTTAGATGAAACGGACAAATTCCTTAAAAGACACAGCTACCAGAATCACACAAGGAGAAACAGATAATGTGAATAGACCTAGATTTGTTAAAAAAAAATTGAATTAATAATTCAAACACTTCCAAAACAGAACATCAAGCCCAGGTGGTATCACTGGTGAATTCTATTCAACATTTATGTAAAAGATAACAATTCTCCACAATCTCCTCCAGTAAATAACACTTTTAAACTCATCGTATGAGGGCAACATTACCCTAATAACAAAACCAGATAAAGACATTATGAGAAAACTAAAGACCAATATCCCTCATTAACACAGATACAAAGCCCCTCAAATACTGGCAAATCAAATATGACAATGTATAAAAAGAATTATAAATCACAACCAAGTAGACTTTATTCCAGGTATGGAAGGCTGAGTCACCATTGAAGAAAAATCTTTTTTTTTTTCAGGTATGCTTTTTTTTTGGCGAGGGAGATTAGCCCTGAGCTGAAATCTGTTGCCAATCTTTCACTTTTTTTCCCTCTCCCGTAAAGCCCCAGTACATAGAAGTATATCCTAGTTGTCAGTCATTCTAGTTCTTCTATGTGGGATGCTGCCAGAGCATGGCCTGACAAGCAGTGCATGGGTCTACGCCCAGGATCCAAACCAGCGAACCCCAGGCCACCAAAGGAGAATGCATGAACTGAACCTCTTGGCCACGGGGCTGGCTCCCAAAAATCAATCAATTTAATACAGCACATTAACAGGCCAAAGAAGAAAAATTACATGATCAAATCAATTGATGAAGAAAAAGCATTTGACAAAATCCAACAGCCATTTATGATAAAAAAAACTCTCAGCAAACTAGGAATAGAAGGGAATTTTCTCAGCTTGATAAAAGACTATCTGCAAAAACCCTACAGCTAACATCATATTTAATGTTAAGAGACTGGACATCTTTCCCCTAAGCACAGGAGCAAAGCAAGGATGTCCAGTCTCAATACTCTTATTCAGTTTTGTACTGGAAGTCCTAGCTACTGCAGTAAGACTAAAAACAAAATAAAATAAACAAAAAAAAACCCAAAAGAAATAAAATGTATATGATCGGAAAGGAAAAATAAAACTGTCTTTACTCAAAGTCAACATGATTGTCTAGGTAGAAAAATCCCAAAGAATTTACCAAAAAAAACCCCTCCTGGAAGTAATATGCAAATATAGCAACATCATAGCTTACAAGGTCAATATAAAAAAGTCAACTGCTTTCCTACACAGTAGTACTCCCCTTATCTGTGGGAGATATGTTCCAAAGTTTAATTTATAAATTAGGCACAGTAAGAGATTAAGAACATTAACTTCTCTTTGGCATCTCCAAATTGCCAGCATTACTACTCTTGCACTTTGAGACCATTATTAAGTAAAATAAGGGTTACTTGAACACAAGCACTGCAATACTGGGACAGTCGATCTGATAACCTAGACAACTACTAAGTGACTAATAGGTGGGTAGCATATACAGCGTGGATATGCTGGACAAAGGGATGATTCACATCCTTGATGGGACAGAACAGCACAAGATTTCATCACACTACTCAGAACAGCATGGAATTTGAAACTTACAAATTATTTATTCCTGGAATTTTCCATTTAGTATTTTCACAACACTATTGTTCATGGGTAACTGAAACCATGGATGGGGGGACTACTATATCAGAATAAACTACTGGAATTTCAAATTTTTGAATGAAAAAAAATACCATTTACAACAGCACCAAAAAGAAAAAAATCTCAAGTATAAATCTAACTAATATACTACAGGGATATAGAGAAAAACACAAAACTGATGGAAGAAATCAAAGATCTAAATAAATGAAGAGACATTCCATATTTATCAATCAGAAGAATCCATATTGTTCAGATGTCAATTCTTTCCAACTTAATCTATAAATTCAATGCAATTCCAATAAAAATCCCAGCTATTTTGTAGATACTGACAAAATGATTCTCAAACTTACACAGAAAGGTAAAGGACCTAGAACAGCCAACATAATGTGGAAGAAAAAAGAGGATTCACATTACCTGATTTCAAGTCTTACTATAAAGCTACAAGTAATCAAGACAGTGTGTTAATGGTGAAAGACACACATAGATCAATGGAACAGAATAGAGGGTCCAGGAATAGATCCACCGAAATACAGTCAACTGACTTTTGACAAAAGCACAAAGGCATTAAATGGAGAAAAGATAATCTTTCAACAAATGGTGCTTGAACAACTGGATATCCATGCAAAAAAAAGAACCTAGACAAAAAGCTTACACCTTACACAACTATTAACTAAAAATGAATCATAGACCAAAATGCAAAATGATAAAATTTCTATAATAAAATATAGACCACAGAAGATAGGAAATCTATGTGATCTTGGATTTGGTGATGTGTTTTTTAGATGCAACAGAAAAAGCACATTCCACGAAAAAAAAATACACAGGAGGGTTTATCAAAAATAAAATATTCTGTTCTGCAAAAGATACTTCTAAGAAAATGAAAGGATGAGCCATAGACTGGGAGAAAATATCTGCAACACATATATCTAATAAGAGACTGCATCCAAAATATACAAAAGAACTCTTAAAACTCAAGAAAATAACTCAATTGAAAAATGAGCAAAAGATCTTAACAAACATGTCACAAAAGATATATGGATAACAAATAAACTTACGAACAAATGCTCAACATCATCTGTCATTAGGGAAATGCAAATTAAAACAAAAACGTGACACCATGATGCATTAGAATAAATCCAAAGAATGACAATATCAATTTCAGGTCCAGATGCAAAACAACAGGAATTCTGGTTCGTGGTTGGTAGGAATGCAAAATGATACAGCACCTTTGTAAAGCAGTTTGGCAGTTTATTGCAAAGCTAAACACAGTCTTAACACATGATCCACCAATTTCACACCCTATGTGTTTGAAAACTTATGTCCAAGCAAAAACCTACATACAAATACTTCTAGCAGCTTAATTCATAGTGGCAAAAAACTGGAAGGAGCCAGGAGTCCATGGGTTAACAACTCTGAAATCACTTATACATGCTGAAATTGAGTAATTAAGTAAATGAAATGCAGATAGTGGTAGTAGCCAGATTCTCATTGTTAGAGTGGGAGATTACAGACAAGCAAGAGAGAAAGCTAGGATGTCCCATGTGGTAATGATTACAGCAGGAGACAGCAGTGTGGATTATGCTTAGCTTAATACAGATACTGATGGTTATGTACCAAAGTATTTATAGATATGTATATATACATGAGTTGGTATACACATATATTTCCTTGTTCAGCCTGCTGAGATGGTCTACAAGCAACGACACACCAGTAGCAACAGGCACACGTAGCCCTCCAATCTTGGTTTCTAAAACCATGCTCCAATAAAAGGAACCTGAGCCCTTCAGGAAAAAATGGCTAATTCTAAAGCAAGGCATATATATAAGATGGACCTGGAATATCTTCTAGTACCAGAAAGTAAAGAGGTACTCAAACAAAAATACAATAATGGGGTATGTCAAAAGGACACAGGAACCAATTAAAAGTGCTCTTAATAAGCAACCTGGAACAATTTAAGCAACAAATGAACAAGGTAGTATTAGACTATAACCAAAGTAGAAAATAACTAACCATCAGCTCATACTGATATAAATAAATAGCTGAATAAATTAATAAATGGGAGAGAACAGACAAATCTTCTCTACAGTATACCTAATAATTTGTGTAGATACTCCATCATGAAGGAGGTGCAGCATAACTCCCCACTTCCTGCCAGAGTATAGTATGAAAGCAGAGGAAAAAAGAGTAACTTTACAGTGGAGAAACGACCACACGACCTCAGCGATACATCAAATGTGATAAATCATGCTGAGAGCATTTTCCTTTGATACGATGAGACAAAATGACACTTTACTTCTGTGGTCTTCCTCCAAGAAACTCATAACCCCAGTCCAATCATGAGAAAAACAGCAGACAAATCGCAATTAAGGGACATTTTACAAAACACTTGTTTTGTACTCCTCAAAACTGTTAACGTCATCAAAAACAAGGAAAGTCTAAGAAATTGTCACAGCCAAGGGAAGCCTAAGGAAATATAACAACTAAATGAAATGTGGCATCCTGAAACAGGATACCTGGATGGGAGAAAAACACCACGAACAGTCATCAAAAGACAAACGATATACCAGAAAACAATAGTTTGTAACTCATAAAATAGACAAGCATTTGTATCCCTGCTATATAAAGAGCTAACTATACACGGGGGAAAAAAATAATAAAGCCAGAAACCTAAGAGCAAAATGAGCAAAAAATAGGAACAGAAAGTTTACAGAAATACAAATAAAGACACCTTGTAGATACATGAAAAAAATATTCAACCTCACTCAGGGTTAAGAAAATTGCAGATGCAAACTACACAAAATTCCACTTTTTACCTATAAGCTGCCAAAAATCCAAAAGTTGAACCACATACATCCATGGGAGAAGCTGTGAAAAAACACACACTCTCATGCAGTGGGAATGGGAATACAAAATGATACTATAACCCCACCAAACTGATCAAGTTTATCAATTGTATTCACCCTTGAACCTGGCAATCTCACTTCCGGGAATTTATCTGATAGAATAAACCTATATGTTCAAGGTTATTCATTAAAACATGGTTTGTAGTAGCAAAAGGCTGGAAATAGGTAATAATTAGTTTAATAAACTATGGAACATCCACAATTGATGTGGTGTCATAGACAACAGAAAAGACTCAAAACAAAGAGAATATGGAAAATAGTATCAAATGCTGCAGAAGGGTCAAGTAAGACAAAGACTTTTCTGGAAGGGATTCAGGTGAGCGGTGGTAAAGGAGCAAGACTACATTCATTAGGCTGAAATGTAAATGAGAAATGCAGAAACAAAAGCCAGAACTGTCTGCTCCTCAAGCTAGAAATACAAACAAGCATTTATGGAGAGTTATTTTTAGGACATGCAGTCGTTCCATTCTGCCAGATCTTCAAGGTTTTTTTCCTGGATCAAGTAGGACCATGAGAGAGCTATCTACTCAAACGTCACTGTTTGGTCCCCTGAAAAGTATGTGCACTGAGTTCTGCTTTGGCACTGTGCTGTTTCCACCACGAAATGACTATAGGCACTATATTGTATTTATTTCAGTGTTATTATTAGGAAGATCAAAGAAAATTTTATAATAACTTGTATAAATCTGTAAAATTAAAAATCCTGCATCTAATTTTGCCAACTGCCCTACTTTGGACTTGTAACTCTCACTACATTTCCCTTAATGTAAATTTTTGCCAATTTCTACTTTTTCACTTCAAAAATACAAATCCCTATAAACTTAAGAAAACTCACTTTAAAATAAATTGGAAACAAATAAACAAAAAACTCACCTGGGATTCGTTCATTTTCTGCTCTTAGCAGAGGCGGGAGAGCTGAGGGAGAAGGAAGGAAGAAGGAAGTCAGGAGAACTTGGCCGGCCTTGCAGTTCCTGGATTCACCTGCCTACACAGCTCCACACACAAGATACTTACATGTCCATGTGTGGCTCCGATATATGTTGAGTTTAGACATGATACTTTTCACTGAGTGAATGTAAACATTTGTTTCTTATTGATTTATTACCAATTTAGGTTCTGTGACACAGAAAAATTAAAAACATGAGAAGATGAGTTTAACATATAACAGTAATCTAGAGGAGGAAACACTATGGATTTGTCAACCTTACGTTGCAGGGTTGGGAAAAAAAGCCCTCAAGCCAACTTGTTTATCTATTTACCTGGTAACACCATTAATCCCATGAGGTCAGATAATCCAAGAAACCTCTGAAAAAAGGGATGGGGGTGTTTAAGAAGATACATTTTTTGAAATGTTTGTTCTAACCTGCTTACAATTTTCAAAAGGCTCTTTTAATAAGAAACTAACTTTGACCTAACAGTGACAAAATGGGCAGTAGCCTAGCAATCTGCAGACTTGACTTTTAATCTTGGTTCTGCCATTAACAAATTGTGTCAGCCTTCACCTTCTCAGACTCAATTTTTTTAATCTTTCAAATAAGGTCAAAACGTCTAACTCAAAAAGGACCTGCCTGCACTACCATCCTGTGTGGCTATAAGGCCGGGAGAGCGGGAACCTCAGCATCCCTCTAAATGCCATCAACAATGGGACACTGTCTGAGGGCAGCTCACCTCGGGAAAGAGGGGAGGAAGAACGAGGGGAGTAGCAGTTGTTTAGGGAGGGGTAAGGACAGAATTCCTTAAGCTATGGCTGGTGAGCCTTTCATCCCCGACCACGCCCTCACAAACTCTCCAGAGAGGTGACATTTCCTGTGTAGCCTGCGAGCCCACCCGTCTCAGCTCCAGCTCACCTCGCTCTTCTTAAATTTGTCCCAGACCTTCCACCGTCACACAGCCTTCGATGGCTTCAGGATACTGTGTCGTGATTATACATAACAAATAACAAATGAATACATAATAAAGAATAACCTGGTATCTGGGTAACGTTAGGGCCAGGAAAGCTTAGGCTAGCTAGTCCAGCCCCTACCCTCCTCCGTTATTCACGAATGAGTTAACTGAGGAACGCGGGCCCTAGAGACTTGGCCAAGCCCCGGCCGCAGTTATTACACACCTAACAAATAATACAACAGCAGCTAACACAACGCGGCAAATATTCTTCAGACCCGCATTTTACAGATAAGGAAACCGAGTCTCACGTCGGCTAATTGGGAACAATTCATTTATATCCGCCCCCCCGCCTGGCGCACTCGTTCTCCCCGACACCGGTCCCCAGCCACCTCGCTTCCTAAGCACAGCGCACAAGAAACGCAGGCGCACACGTCACTACGCCAAACGCGCGCAAGTCGCGCACGCGCACTCGCTCTTCCCCACCCCCACCGCACGCCCGTGGGACCAGCGCACACGTCACGCACGCGCACTCCCCACTCGGGACCACCCGACAGCGCCGCCGGCTCAGGGCAGGGGCGGGACACCTGCGGGCGCAGCAAGCCCGAGAGCCCAGGTTCCCACGCCGGCCCTCGGCCCCTTTAGACACAGGCGCCCTCGCTCGCCGTCCCTTCAACTCTGCAGGCGCTGCAGACGCCAGGGATCCGGCCAGTGTCCGCGGGGCTCCTACCCACCACCGGGCACCACCGCCCCCACCAGACCCCCGAGCTGCGCAAGGCCCCCTCTGCCTTCGCCCCCACCCTCCGGGGCTCACCCGCAGCTCCCTTGCCGAGTGGACCTGGAGGCCAGGGATTGTTTCCCACGAGGGGCTGGAGGCCGGGCAAGGACTAGGGGAGGAGAAGGCGGGGATGCACATGCGCAGAAGGAGGGGGCGGGGGCGGCGGCGAGCTGGAACTTGGCTTCTGGCATCCTGGGCTGGAAAAGTGGTTTTATGCTTAGAAGCGATGCCTCACTCCTAAAATTGTAAAAGTAAGCTAATAGTAATACCTAGCTAATAGTTTTATAAAGATTAAAGGTGTTTACATTGTAAAAGCACTTAGGACGGTGTCTGGCACATAAATTGTTTAGTACCTGTACATTTTTCAAGATTCTCTTTCCCACTGTACACCGTGTCTACTCCTTTAGAAATCAGCTGGGGAGTTTCTGCCTGGTTTACTGCGTTACGAGATTACTGAGATACTCCTGCTGCCTGGAGCCAGGTTTCTATCTGTGCCCTGGAGGTGTGCATCAAAGCAGTGTGCCGTTTGGACACAGACCGAGAGAAGGAAAGGTGTGCGTGAATTGCATTTATGAACGTGGACAGATAGATGTTGGATTAGTTTAGATAAATTTATTTTCTAGCAGTTTAGAAGGTAAACTTGTCTAAAGTAATAACTGACCAGCATAGCTATTCTCTGGAATGAGGAAAAAACCAAGTTAGCAATTCGGCATCGAACAATAATAAAAACTTGGCATGTCCGAAACTGTTCACACACCACGCTTAAAGAAGAAAGCACGCTCCTGGAACCAACCATATTTTACCTGGAACCACGTATGCATTCTTTTATGTGCACATCCGCTGGACATTTTTAGCACAGTGTGATCATATGGGCATATTATTTTATGGCGAACTTTTCATGAAACAGTATATTGCGAACTCTTTTTGGTCAGTGTCACCTCTTAACTTTCATGTTTTAATAACTTGATATTTACGGAAGAGTTGCAAAGATAGTCCCCGTATACTTTCACCCAGCTTTCCCTAATGTCGACGTTTTACATAACCATGGTACATTTATCAAAACTAAGAAAGTAACACCGGTAAAGTTCTATTAACTAAACTGCGGAGTTTATTTCGATTTCATCAGTTTCTCCACTAACGTCCTTTTACTGATCCAGGATCCAATCCAGCATACCACAGTACATTTAGTCATCCTGTCTCTTTAGTCTCCTCCAATCTGTTAAGTTTCTTGGTCTGTCCTTGTGTTTCATGACCTTCAGATATTTGAAGAATAGGGGTCAGATAGTTTGAAGAATGTCCGTGGGGGCCGGCCTTGTGGCCCAGTAGTTACGTTCGTGGCTGGGCTTGGCAGCCCAGGGTTCCTGTATCCTGGGCGGGGACCTAGCACCGCCTATCCAGGCTTGGTGAGGCAGCGTCTCACACAGCAGAACTAGAAGGACCTACAACTAGAATTTACAGCTATGTGCTGGGGGTCTTTGGAGAGAAGAAGGAAAAAGAAAGATTGGCAACAGATGTTAGCTCAGGGCCCATCTTTAAAAAAAAAAAAAAAAGAAGAAGAAGAATGTCCCTGAATTCGAGTTTGATGTTTTCTCCTGATTGGGTGGTGGTTATAAGTTTCTGGAAAGAATACCACAGATGGGACACGATATCAACAGGACTTGTCATATTAACCTTGATTACTTGGTTAAGGTGGTGTCTGATAGGTTTCTCCACTCTGTAGTTAGGATTTTCCCCTTTCTAGTCTACACTTAGAAGTGGGTTACTAAGTCCAGTGCACACTCACGGGGGCTGGAAATAAGCTCCATCTTGGATTTGTGGTCATATTTTAAAACCACCACATTTGTTAGTAAATTTGAGGAGAGACCTTTTGAGGCTATGTAAATATACTGTTTCTATTTAGAGTTTTGGCCACTAATTTTAGCTTTCATTGGTGGATCTTGCCTGCAGCAATTATTACTGTGGTGTTTTAAATGGTAATTTCTATTTCACCTCTTCTTTATATAGGCATTAATTGGGATTCTTCTGTAAGTGAAAAGTTTTATTTCCCCCATTAACTACTCTGTCATTTATGTATGTCAATATGGACTCATGGATATTTATTTCATTCCCAACCATTGTTGTTCAACCCTACCTTTCTCACCCAACCTTTGGCACCCTCTGATCTGTTCTCTGTTCGATAATTTTACCATTTTCAGAATGTCAAATGGAATCATTATATGTATCTCCTGGATTTGGCTTTTTTCACTTAACAAAATTCATTTAAGATTCATTCATGTTGTTGCTCCTATTTAGCTCCTTTCCCCCCTGCCCCCTCTCCCTTTTCATTTCTTCCAATACTATGGTGTCATTATGTTGCTCCAATTCTTCCGGGTGCATTGAGAGCTATCATAGGTTAGCTTTTGGATCCTTTTAATATATACTTAAAAAAATTTTTTAAAGCATATCCTCGCTTTTTGACACCACAAGATGCTCCAGGCTCATCCTGCATTTTTCCTGCCCCAGCCCTAGAATCAGCCATTTTTCCAAGGGGCCCTGGTTTATTTTATTGGAGAAATGAACATCTGAGCCCTAGGTGTGCTTACTGATGCTGAATGTAACTGTTTCTAGACTCAGAAGACAGAGCTAAGAAATATGTATGTTTGCTAATCCATGTTAGTACTGTGTATTACAATATCTATATTTCTGTGTCTATACATGTATGTACTATGTATACATATACATATTAAAAATAATATGAGTTTACGCTGATATCTCCTTCTCTAACTCAGGGTTCATTCTAGACTCCCCACCTGCCGCTTGCTTATTTTTATCTTCATACTCAGACGCTGAGGTACCTGGTTACTGTTATCTACAATATATTTACTTACTCTTTTAGCCCTAGTGTGCATTACCGTTTCAGAATTGCTAATGCCTGTGAGAATTCACCAGCCAGGCTACAGTGTTTCTGTACAGTTCTTTTTGTTTCCAGTCTTCTAGTATCCAGTAAAAATGTTGTTTTACAAAGTTATTTAGGTCAGCTCCTTTCCCCCCACCCTTTTCATTCAGGTTACAGGATACGTTTGTAAAAACAGTCACTTATCACAGTCCACGTTCCATCCAACGCTGTCTGATTGTTTTGGTTACCTAGTTAGAGTTAAGTTCTCTCTTGGCAGTGTACAGCCCTCAGGTTTTGATGAATGTGTCACCCCAGCACTGTGCACAACAGCTCTGTTACCATAGAACTTCCCTCCTCAGCCCTTCCTTCCTCCCCCAGCCCCTGCCATCCACTGATCTGTTCTCTGTCTTATAATTTAACTTTTTTCAGAATGTCACATAGATGGAATGACATAATGTGCAGCGTTTAGGTTTGGCTTCTTTCACTTAGCAAAAATCATTTAAAATTTACTCATATTGTAGTGTGAGGCATTAGCATTCCTTTTTATTACTGAGGAGTATTTTATTTATAGATGTTTCACAGTTTATTTCTCCATTACCTGTTGAAGGATATCTGGGTTGTTACCTGTTTTGGTGATTATGAATAAAGATACTATAAATATTTGTGTTGAGGCTTTTGTGTTGACATACGTTTACTGTTCACTTGGGTAAATACACAGGAGGAGGATTGCTGGATTGTGTGGTATTTGAATTTATAAGAAATTGTAAAACTCTTTTCCAAAGTGCTTGTATTATTTTGTGATCTCACCAGCAATGAGTGAGAGTTCCCATTTCTCAGTTTCCACATCCACAGCACTATTTTGTATTTTCATCTTTGTTTTGTTTCCCATTCTAATAGGAGTATAAAGGCCTTATGCTGGTTTTAATTTGCATTTCTCTGTAAACTAATGTTGTGCATGTTTTCACATGCTTATGTACTAGCCATGTATCTGCTTTAGTGACATACATGTTCAGATCTTTTGTCAATTTTTAAATTGGATTGTTTATTCTCTTGTGGTTGCTTTTAAGAACTACACATATTCTGATACAAATGCTGTGTCAGAAATGTGATTTGCAAATATTTTCTACCTGTATGTGGCTTGTCTTTTCATTCTCTTAGTATCTTTCACAGAGGAAAAGGTTTCAATTTTAATGAAGTCCAATCTATCAATTTTTCACTTTCTGGATTGTGATTTTGGTGTGAAACTTAAAAAAACTCTTTGCCTAACCCAAGGTCACAAAGATTTTCTCCTATACACCTGGAAGTGTTAGAATTTTAAGCTTATTTAAGTCTACAATGCATTTTGAGTTGATTTTTCCATAAGAGTGAAGCATAGATTGACGTTCATTTTGTTGTTGTTTGTTTTGGTGTTTTGCATGTGAATGTTTAAATGTTCCAGCACCATTTGTTAAAAAGACTGTCCTTTCTCCACTAAATTGGCTTTGTACCTGTATCAAAAATCAAGTGGCCATATTTGTGTGCATTTATTTCTGTGCTGTCTATTCTGTTCCATTGATCTCATCATCCTTTCATCAGTACCACACTGTCTTTAATATTATAGCTTATGGAAAGTTAAGTCAGAGAAAGACAAATACCATGTGATTTCACTTATATGTGGAATCTGAAAAACAAAACAAACAAAACAGAAGCAAACTCATAGATAGAAAGAACAAACTGGTGTTTGCCAGAGGGGAGAGGGTCGGGGGACAGGCAAGATAGGTGAAGGGGATTAAGAAATACAAACTTCCAGTTATAAATAAGTCACAGGGAAATAGTATGCAGCATAGGGAATATAGTCGATAATATTGTAATAATTTTGTATGGTGACAGTTACAAGGCTTGCCATGATCATTTCATAATGTATATAAATGTTAAATCACTATCTTGTATATCTGAAACTAATATAGTATGTCAACTACAACAAAAAATAAAGTTAAACTTTAAAAATATTTTGGTTTGGGCACTTTAAAAAGTTACACACACACATATTTACAAAAATTACACACATAATTTAAAAAATATATATTTCCTACAATTATGTAAATTGTATATAAAATTTAAATTCCAATGGCTCGTTTTTAGTACACGAAGTACAATTGATTTTTTTTTAAAGGTTTTATTTTTTTCCTTTTTCTCCCCAAAACCCCCCGGTACATAGTTGTATATTCTTTGTTGTTGGTCCTTCCAGTTGTGGCATGTGGGACGTTGCCTCAGCATGGCTTGATGAGCAGCGCCATGTCTGCGCCCAGGATTCGAACCAACGAAACACTGGACTGCCTGCAGCGGAGGGTGTGAACTTAACCACTGGGCCACAGGGCCGGCCCCTAAGTACAATTGATTTTTGTGTGATGACAGCGCATCCTGCAATCTTCTGTTATGTAATTAACAGGGACACCTCGACAGTGATAAGTCACATTGGTAGCATCCACCCTTGATAGGGTGTAATTGAATGTCACTTAACTCTGGGGTCTTCCTCCACAAAATGCATAACCCTGATCTAATCATAAGAAAAACAGCAGACAATTCCTAGTAGATGAACGTACTACCAAATATGATCAGTACTCGTCAAATCTGCCAAAGACATCAAAAGTGAGGAAAATCTGAGACACTGTCACAGCTAAGAGGAGCCAAAAGAGACATGACAAGTAAGTGTCCCTGTTAATTACCTGTCACATGAATAAGGTAGCATTTTTCATGTTTGTCCACTGTAGTGTTACTCTGTTCTCCTGTGTTCATACTGTCCTCTTTGGAAGGAGGTCACTATGTGCAGACCACACTTCAGGAGTAGGGAGCTATATCCACTTCCTCATGAGCAGAGTATCTGCATAAATTATTTAGAATTCTTCTCACAGAAAATTTGTTTTCTCCCCCATTTAGTAATTTATTCAATCATTTATTTATTTTATTTTTTCGGTGGGGAAGATTCACCCTGAGCTAACATCCATGCCAATCTTCCTCTATTTTGTATGTGGGATGCCTCCACAGCATGGCTGACAAGTGCAGCAGGTCCACGCCAGGATCTGAACCCCGAATCCAGGCCAGCAAAGCAGAGTACATGGAACTTTAACCACTCGGCCACAGAGCCAGACCCCTTCAATCATTTATTTATATCAGTATGGATTCGTGGATATTTATTTTATACTTTGGGTCACAATCCAATACTACTTTATTTATTTTGTTGCTCAAATTGTTCCAATTTTGGCCACTGGGAACTCTTTCAGTTGGCTCCTATGCCACCCTTCCTCCAATAAAAAAAAAAAAGTTTTACTGAGCTATAATTTACACACATCAGCTCACTCATTTAAAGTGTGCTATTCTATGATTTTTAGTGTATTCACATATAGGAGTGATCGTCACCACTCAAGTTTAGAACACTTTCATCAACTCAGAAGAAACCCATACCCTTTAGGTATCATCCCCCAATACCTTTGTTCTGCCCAGTCTGAAGCAAAAACTAATCTATTGTTTCTCTATAGATTTGCCTCTTCAAATAAATGGTAACAATATGTAGTCTCTTGAGACTGACTTCTTTCACTTAGCATACTGTTTTTCAAAGTTCATTGTGTTTTGACATGTAATAGTGCTTCATTCTTTCTTATGACTGAATACTATTACATTGTATGGTTGTATCACATTTTGTTTATCCATTCATCAGTTGATGGCGGTTCTTTCCAACTTTTGGCTCTTATGAATAATGTTACTATAAACATTCATGTATCAGTTTTTTATGGACATATGTTTTCATTTCTCTTGGGTATTTACCTAGGGATTAAATTGCTGATTCAGATGGTAACTCCATGTTTAACCTTTTGAGAACTGCCAGCCTGTTTTCCAGAGTGGCATCACCATTTTGCATTCTCACCAGAAGTGTATGAGGGTTCCTGTTTCTCCACATTCTGACACACACTTGTTTTTACCTGATTTTTTAATTCTAGTCATCCTAGTGGGTGTGAAGGTGTATCACATTGTAGTTTTGATTTACACTTCCCTGATGAATAATGACGTTAAACATCTTTTCATAAATTTATAGATCATTTGTATGTCTTCTTGGGAGAAATTTCTATTCAGATCATTTGCCCTCTTTTAAATTAGGTTATTATCTTTTAAATATTGATCTGTAAAAGTTCTTTAGATAGTCCAAATGCAAGTCTCTTATCAGATACATGATTTGCAAATAAGTAATCCCATTCTGTGGATTGTCTTTTCACTCTCTTGATAGTGTCCTCTCAACCAGAAAAGTTTTGTATCTCAGTGAAGTGCAGTTTATCTATATTTTGTTGCTTGTGCTTTTGGTGTCATATCTAAGAATTCATGGCCACATCCAAGGTCATACAAATATTCTCCTGTTTTCTTCAAAGGGTTTTATACTTTTAGCTCTTACATTTAGGTCTTTGATCCATTTTGAGTTAGTCTTTTCATATGGTGTGAAGCAAGGCCCACTTTGTTTGTAAGTGGCTATCTGGTTGTAGCAGCATCATTTTTAAAAAGATTAATCTTTCCCCATTGAATGTTCTTGGCACACTTGTCAAAAATCAGTTAACCATAGATGTATGGACTTATTTCTCAACTCTCAATTCTATTCCGTTGATCTGTGTGTCTATACTCAGGTCCATACTACATTGTCTTGATTCTGTTGCTTTATAGTAAGTTATGAAATCGGCAAATGTGAATACTGCAGGTTTGTTTTATTTTTCACGATTGTTTTGGCTATTCTAGGTCCCTTGCTAATCCATTTAAATTTTAGAATCAGCTTGTGAATTTCTATGAAGAAGTCATCTAAGATTATGATAGGGATTGCATCAAATCTGTACCTTAATTTGGGGAGTATTACCATCTTAACAATACTAAATCCTCTGCTCTAAAACTATGGGATGTTTTTTGATTCAGTTAGATTTTTAATTTCTTTCATCAATATCTTGTAGTTTTTAGGTGAAAGTTTTGCAAGTTTTAAAAATTATTCCTAAGTATTCTATTCTTTTGATGCTATTGTAAATGGTATTGTTTCCTTAATTTTGTTTTCAGATTGCCCGTTACAAGTGTATGGAAATAGAATTATTTTTTCATATTGATCTAGTATCCTGCCACCTTGTTGAACTCAAGGATTCTTTAGAATTATATATATATAATTAATATATATACAAGATAATGTCATCTGAGAAGAGAGATTTACGTCTTCCCTTCCAATCTGAATGTCTTGTGTTTCTTTTTCTTGCCTAATTGCTTTAGCTAGAACATCTAGTACACAGTTGAATAAAACTGTCAATAACTGGCATCCTTGAATTATTGTTGATCTTAGGGGGAAAGCATTCAGTCTTTCATCATAAAATAAGATATTAGCTATAGGTTTTCATAGATGCTTTTTAACAGGTTGTGAAAGTTTCCTTTTATTCTGAATTTGTTGAGTGCTTTTATTATAAAAGGGCATTGAATTTTGTCATTTGCTTTTTCTGTGTCTTTTGAGATGATCATGTGGATTTTGTTTTTTATATTATCCATATGGTATATTATATTGATTGACTTTTGAATGTTAAATCAACCTTTCCTTCCTGGGGGAAATTCCCCTTCATCATGATGCATAATTTTTTGTATGTTGTAAGGTTCAGTTTGCTATTATTTTCTTTGGGATTATTGTGCCTATTTTAATGAGATACTTGTTTTATTTATTTTTTTTTGTCATAGCTTTTGTTTTGATGTCAGCATAATACTAGCCTCATAGAATAAGTTGGGAAATGTACCATCCTCTTCTACTTTTTGGAAGTGTTTGTGAAGAATTAATATTGATTCTTCTTGAAATATTTGGTAGAATATACTAGTGAAACTATCTGGGCCTAAGCTTTTCTTGCTGGTAGTTATCTATTAGTGACTCAATGTCTTTACATGTTGTAGGTCTATTCAGATTGTCCATTTATTCTTCAGTCAGTTTGGGTCCTTTGTGTACCGCTAGGAATTTTTCCATTTACAGTAAGATACCTAATTTATTGGTATACAACTGTTCATAGTATTTCTTATAATCTTTTTCTGTTTCTGTAAGGTGGACAGTAAAGTCCACTCTTTCATTTATGATTCTAGTAATTTGAGTCTCCTCTCTTCTTTTTGATCTTTATAGCTAAAGGTTTGTCAGTTTCATTGATCTTTTCAAAGAATGAGCTTTTGGTTTCATTGATTTTCTCTATTGTTTTTCTATTCTCTATTTTATTAATTTCTGCTCTAATCTTTTATTATTAACTCTTTTTGCTTACTTCAAGTTTATTTTGCTATTTCTTTTTTAATGTCTTAATGTGGAAGTTTGAGTTATTGATTTTAGATCTTTGTTATTTTATGTGTGGGCATACACAGCTATACATTTCCCATTAAGCCCCTGCATTCACTGCGTCCTATATATTTTGGTAATGTTGTGTCTTCATTTTCTTTCATTTCAGGATGTGATATAAATTGCCTCTTCATTTCTTCTTTGACTCATTTGTTATTAGCAGTATGTTGTTTAATTTCCATTTATTTGTAAGTTTCCCAAATTTCATTTTGTTATTGATTCTATTTGATTTCTATTGATCTCATTTTGATTAGAGAATATACTTTGTATTATTTCTATCCTTTCGAATTTCCTTGTTTTCTTTATGGCCTAGAATATGGTCTATCTTGAAGTATGTACCATGTGTACTTGAGAAGAATGTGTATGCTGCTGTTGTTGGGTTGCATGTTCTATAGATATCTCTTAGGTCTAGTTGGTTTATAGTGGTGTTTGAGTCTTCCATTTCTTTGTTAATCTTCTGCTTAGTTATACTCTTTATTGAAAGTGGTATTGAAGCCTCCAACTAGTATTTTAATTGTCTATTTCTCCATTCAGTTCTCTCAGTTTTTGCTTCATGTGTTTTGGAAATTTGTTTTTAGGTGTATATATGTTTATAATTGCTATATCTTCCTGATGGATTGGCCATTTTCATCTTAAAATGTCTCTGTTTATGTCCAGTAACATTTTTGGTTTTAAAGTCTATTTTGTCTGATGTTAGTGTAGCCACTCCAGATTTGTTGTGGCTGCTGTTTACATGATATATCCTTTCCATCATTTTACTTTCAGTCTATTTCTATTTTCGGATAAAAAAATGTGTCTACTGTAGACAGCATATAGTAGGATACTGCTTTTTTTCCATCTAACAAACTCTTACTTTTGACTGTACTGTTTAATCTGTTTACATTTAATGTTATTACTAATATAGATAGATTTGTATCTGCCATTTGAATTTTTTGTTTTCTAGATGTCTTTTTTTGTTCCTCTATTCCTTCTTTGCTACTTTCTTTTGCATTAAGCAAGTATTCTCTAACATTGCATTTTAATTTCTTTAATGAGTATTTTTGATAATAACTTTTGAGTTATTTCCATAGTGTTTGCTTTAGAGCTTACCATAAACATCTTTTGGTTTCCTGGTATACAAAAATTTATTTTTTTATAATTTTTAAAATCATGGTAAAAATTATATGTAACGGAAATTTACAATCTTAACCACTTTTAAGGTACAGTTCAGTAGTGTTAAGCATTTTCACATTGTTGTGAAACGGTTCTCCAGAATTTTTTCATCTTGCAAAACTTAAAATCTGTACCTGTTAAACAATTCCCCATTTCTCCCCAGCCCCTGGCAACCACGATTCTACTTTCTGTTTCTGTGAACTTGATCATTTTAGAGACTTCATATAATTGGAATCATACAATATTTGTATTTTTATGGCTGGCTTATTTCACTTAGCATAATGTCCTCAAGGTTTATCCGTGTTGTAGCACGAGACAGGATTTCCTTTTTTTTTCCTTCTTCCCTTGCAATGCCATATAAAAAATGGTAGTCTTCAACTTTTTCATTAGAAAAATAGCAGAGGGTTTTAGTGTAGGAAATATAATGAATCATAAGCATGATTTCATGGGGACAACTAAAACACTAAATGAATGGTGGAAAGAACTTATGTTTCTATTAATGTCTTTAAGTTACAAAAGTAAGGAATTTGAAAAAAGGGCTCAGATGAAGGCAAAAATCAAGATAGAAGCAGAGAAAAAAAGAGCTTTCAATTGAGGAATGTTTCTAAGAGATGGCACTGGGAGACTGCTCATTTTACTGTGTAACAAAAAGGAAAAATGGAGGTTTTTTTCAAAGGATCAGGCCAAAGGAGTTTGCAGCATGTGCTATGAACTCGTTCACAGAGAAATCAATATAATTTAGAGCAAAATTGTCTAAAAATAAGTTTCTTCATCAGTTCTGGGACATTTTTTCAGTCTTCTGCTGGGAATCCAATTAATGTTCGTTGTTTTTTTCTTTCAGAAAATTTTATATGGCTTTTATATCTCATATTCTTTATAAAGAAAATTCACTCAGCCAAGTGTATGTCAATAATATTGTATATGAGTAGAATTTCTTTTTTTAAGGCTAAGTAATATTCCATTCCAATATATATATATTTATATACATATATATGTATATATATCCCGTATATATATATCCTGTGTGTATATATGTATATATATATATACATATACACACACACACACACACACACACCACATTTTCTTTACCCAATCATCTTTTGATGGACATTTGCATTACTTCCACCTCTTGGCTATTTGTGAATACTGCTGCTGTGAAGAAAGGTGAGCAGATATCTCTTCGAGACCCTACCTTCAACTGTTTTGGATATATACCCAGAAGTGGGATTGCTGGATCATATGGTAATTCTATTTTTAATTTTACTGTTTTCTATAGTGGATGCACTATTTTACATTCAACAGTGCACAAGTCTTCCAATTTCTTATTATTCCAATTTCACTTGTTATTTTCTGGGTTTTTTTTGTTTTTTAACAATAACTGTCCTAATGATGTGAGGTGATATCTTACTGTGGTTTTGATTTGCTTTACCCTGATGATTAGTGATTTTGAGCATCTTTTTATATGCCTGTTGGCTGTTTGTATATATTCTTTGGAGAAATGTCTATTCAAGTCCTTTGCCTATTTTTTAAGGAAGTTATTTTTGTGTGTGTTTTTGACTTGTAGGAGTTCTTAATATATTCTGAATATTTGCCCTTATCAGATATATGATTTGCAAATATTTTCTTCCATTCCATGAGTTTCCTTTCCTCTATTTATTGTGTCTTTTGATGCACTGTGTTGTAAATGAATGGGGAGTGAGTTCCTCTTATGTGGTCTTGAAAGATCACTATAACACAGCTGTGGAAATTACACTTGGAGAGACATATGAAATTAAAGGATTTATTATACTTAGATGTCCTAGGAGAGCAAAGCACAGCACACCAAGCAGGGAGCCATATGGGAGGAGAAATAAGGCAGCATGCTCAACTAAGTAGGTGGGGAGTTGAGAGACAGAGAGAATGAAGACCCATGGGAAGTGCCTTTATTGGGGATCAGAGAGGAGTACACAAGTAAAGGTGTGAGAGGACTTTACTGATGCATTTGAATGTCACTAGGTCACAATCAGGGAAGGGCATGAAGGGGAACTTGTGGCAGGGACCAGCCTTATCACACTGGTTCACCTCGTTGCCTTGGCAGAGTGATCACAGCCTGTTTGTGGGGGTGTTGATACATCAGGAAAATATGAAATTTTAAAAATTTATAACACATACACTGTGCTTTTGGTGTCACATCCAAGAAATCATTGCCAAATTCAATGTTAAAAAGTTTTACCCCTATGTTTTCTTCTAGGGGTTTTATCATTTGTTCCTTCTTCTGTTTAGGTCTTTAATCCATTTTGAGTTAGTTTTTGTATATGGTGTAAAACAAGGGTCCAACTTCATTCTTTTGGCATGTAGATTTTCAGTTTTCCCAATACCGTTGGTTGAAAAGATTGTCCTTTTCTCAAGTGGTCTTGGCACCCTTGTTAAAGATCATTTGACCATATGCATGAGGGCTTATTTCTGGACTCGGAATTCCATTGGTCTATTTGTCTGTCTTTATAGCAGTACCACACTGTTTTGATTACTGTAAACTTGTAATTTTTTTGAAATCAGGAAGTTTGAGTCCTGCAACTTTGTTCTACTCTTTCAAGATTGTTTTGGTAATTTGGGGTCCCTGGAGATTCCATATAAATTTTATGATCGATTTTCCTATTTCTATTAAAATACCTTTGGGATTTTGATAGGGCTTGCATTGAATCTGTAGATTGCTTTAGGTAGTGTTGATAATCTTAACAGTATGAAGTCTTCCAATCCATGAACACAGGAAGTCTCTCCCTTTATTTGTATCTTCTTTAATTTCTTTCAGGAATGGTTTGTAGTTTTCAGTGTACAAGTTTTTGCCTTCTTGGTTAAGGTTATTCATAAGTATTTTCTTTTTTTTCATGTTATTATAAATGAAATTGTTTCCTTAATTTCCTTTTCAGATTGTTCATTGTTAGTGTATAGAAACACAATTGATTTTGTGTATTGACTTTGTATCCTACAATCTTTCTGAGTTTGTTTATTTCTAAGAATTTTTTTGTGGAATCTTTAGATTTTCTCCATAAAAGATCATGTCATCTGTGAACAGAGATAGTTTTACTTCTTTCTTTTCAATTTGGATACCTTTTATTTTATTTTCTTGCCTAATTGCTATGTCTAGTACTACTAATTACTCTTCCAGTACTATGTTGAATAGAAGTGGTGAGAGTAGGCATCATTTTTTTGTTCATTATCTTAGAGGAAAAGCTTTTAGTCTTTCACCATTGCAGGTGATGTTTGCCATGACTTTTATTATTTTGAGAGAGTTTCCTTCTAGTCCTAGTTTTTTGAGTATTTTTAATCATGAAAGGATGTTGAATTTTGTCAAGTGTCTTTTCTATGTCAATCGTGACGATAATGTGGTTTTTGTACTTCAGTCTATTAAAGGGGTGTCTTGCATTGATTGGTTTTCATATGTTGAAACATCCTTTCATTACAAGAATAAATCCTGCTTGGTTATGGTGTGTAATCCTTTTATTATGCTACTAGATTTAGTTTGTTCATATTTTGTTGAGGACTTTTGTGTCAATATTCATTAGAGGTATTGATTTGTAGTTTTCTTTTCTTATAGTGTCTTTGTCTGGCTTTGGTATCAGGGTAATGCTGTTTTCATAGAATGCGTTGGAAATCTTCCTTCCTTTTCAATTTTTTGGTAGAATTTGAGGAGGATTGGTATTAATTCTCCTCTAAATACTTGGTGGAATTTTCCAGGAATCCATCTATTCCAGGGCCTTTCTTTCCTGGTAGGTTTTTGATTACCGATTCAATCTCTTTACTAGTTATAGGTATGTTTAGATTTTATATTTCTTCATGATTCAGTCTTGGTAGGTTGTGTGTTCTAGGAATTTATCCATTACTTCTAGGCTATCCAATTTATTGGCATACAATTGATCATAGTATTCTCTTACAGTCCTTATTTCTGTGGCATCATTTGTAATGTTCCTTCTTCATTTATTTTATTTATATGCATCTTCTTTCTTTTTGTCTCAGTTAATCTAGCTAAAGGTGTGTCAATTTTGTTGATATTTTCAAAAAACTTGTAGTTTCATTGATCTTTTCTATTGTTTTTAATTTCTATTTGTCACTTATCTCTGCTATAATCTTTGTTATTTCTTTCCTTCTGATAGCTTTGGGTTTCATTTGTTTTTCTTTTTCTAGTTTCTTGAAGTTAAACTTAGGTAGTTGACTTGACATCTTTTTTAAAGTAGGTGTTTACAGCTATAAACTTCCCTCTTAACACTGCTTTTATTGTATCTCATAAGTTTTGGTATGTTATGTGTTTTCATTTTCACTTGCCTCAAGATATTTTCTAAATTCCTTTGTGATTTCTTCTTTGACCCATTGGTTAAGAGTGTGTTGTTTAGGGGTCAGCCCCATGGCCAAGTGGTTAGAGTTCTGAGTGCTCTGCTTCAGTGGCCTGGATTCGCAGGTTCAGATCCTGGGTGTGGACCTACTCCACTCATCAGCCGTGCTGTGGTGGCAACCCACATGCAAAATAGAGGAAGATTGGCACAGATGTTAGCTCAAGGCTGATCTTGCTCAAGCAAAAAAATAATAATAATAAATAGAAGAGGTAGATTGGCAACAGATGTTAGCTCAGGGAGAATCTTCCTCACCAAAAATAAATAAATAAACAAATAAACCGTGTTGTTTAATTTCCACATATTTATGGATTTCTCAGTTTTACTTCTGCTATTGTTTGCTAGTTTAATTCCATTATGATTGGAGAGGATATTTTTATGATTTTAACCTTTTAAAATTTGTTAAGTTTTGTTTTGTGGCCTAACACGTGGTCTGTCCTGGAGAATGTTCCATAGGTACCTGAGAGGAACATGTATTTTGCTGTTGTTAGGTGGTGTGTTCTCTTCGGTCTGTTGGTCCAAATGGTTTGTACTGTTATTGAAGTCCCCTATTTCCTTATTGATCTCCTGTCTCCTTGTTCTATTCATTGCTGAAAGTAGGGTATTGAAGTCTCCTACTATTGTTGTATGGTATCCATTTCTCCCTTCAATTCCATCCTTGTTTGCTCCATATATTTAGGAGCTCTGATGTTTGGGGAATTTCTTTTTTATAATTGTATATTTTCCTGGTAAGTTGACACTTTTTTTAACATAAATAACCATTTTATTTATTTATTTATTTTTCCTGAGGAATATTCACCCTGAGCTAACATCTATGCCAATCTTCTCTATTTTGTATGTGGGTTGCCACCACAGCATGGCCAATGAGTGGTGTAGGTCTGTGCCTGGGATCCAAACCCGAGAACCCTGGCCACTGGAGTGGAGCACGCAAACTTAACCACTATGTCACCAGGCTGGCACTTACTGATTTTTTTTGTAGTGAGATGATTTGATTGCCTTCTCATTTCCTTTTGTGTATGTTCTATAGATATTTTCCTTGTAGTTTCCATGGGGATTATATAAAATATCTTAAAGTTATAGCATTCTATTTTAAATTGATAACAAGTTAATTTCGATCACATACAAAACTCTCCTGCTTTACAGCTCTGTCCCCTCCATACACCAAATCTGCTTACTGTCTCTATAGTTTTGCTCTTTCCAGAATGCCGTATAAATGGAATCTTTTGTCTTAATCTAGCTAAAGGTCTGTCAATTTTGTTGACATTTTCAAAAAACTTGTAGTTTCATTTATCTTTTCTATTGTTTTCAATTTCTAGTTTTCATTTTCTATTTTTCTGTTTTGTTTATGCTGGCTTCTTTCACTTAGCAATACATTTAAGATTCATCCATGTTTTTGCATGATTTGATACTTATTCTTTTTTATCAGTGAATAGTTTTCCATTGGAGGATGTACCACAAATGTACCTATTCTCCTATAAAGAACTCTTGGTTGCTTCCAGTTTTTGATGATTATGAACAAAGTGCCGTAAATATTGACATGCTGGTTTTTGTGTATACATACATTTTCAAATCAGTTGAGTAAATACCCAGAAGTCCAATTGCTGGATTGTAAGTAAGACTATATTCAGCTTTGTAATAAACTGCCACATTGTTTTTCCAAAGTAGCTGGACCCTCTTTTTTTTGCATTCGCATCAGCAAGGAATAAGAGTTCCTATTGTTCTGCATCCTCATCAGCAATTTGTATTGTCATTTTCTAAAGAGAAATACAAAGGATCATAAGAGAATACTATGAAAAACTATATGGCAACAAATTGAACAACCTAGAAGAAATAAATAAATTCCTAGACTCATACAACCTCCCCAAACTGAATCAGGAAGAAATAGAGAATCTGAATAGACTAATCACAAGCAAAGAAATAGAAACAGAAATCAAAAACCTCCCCAAAAATAAGAGTCCAGGACCAGATGGCTTCTCTGGAGAATTCTACCAAACATTCAAAGAAGATTTAATACCTATCCTTCTCAAACTATTCCGGAAAATAGAGGAAGATGGAGCACTCCCTAATACATTCTATGAAGCCAGCATCACCCTGATCCCCAAACCTGACAAGGACAACACAAAGAAGCAAAACTACAGGCCAATATCACTGATGAACATAGATGCAAAAATCCTCAACAAAATTTTGGCAAACCAAATACAGCAATACATCAAAAAGATTATACACCATGATCAAGTGGGTTTTATACCAGGGACACAGGGATGGTTCAACATCCACAAGTCAGTCAACATGATTCACTACATTAACAAAATGAGAAACAAAAACCACATGATCATCTCAATAGATGCAGAGAAAGCATTCGACAAGATCCAACATCCATTTATGATAAAAACCCTCAATAAAATAGGTATAGAAGGAAAGTACCTCAACATAATAAAGGCCATATATGACAAACCCTCAGCCAACATCATACTCAATGGACAAAAACTGAAACCCATCCCTCTCAGAACAGGAACAAGACAAGGGTGCCCACTTTCATCACTCTTATTCAACATAGTACTGGAGGTGTTGGCCAGAGAAATTTGGCAGGAAAAAGAAATAAAAGGAATCCAAATAGGCAACGAAGAAGTAAAACTCTCACTGTTTGCAGACGACATGCTCTTATATATAGAAAACCCCAAAGAATCCATAGGAAAACTATTAGAAACAATCAAAGCTACAGCACAGTTGCAGGGTATAAAATCAACATACATAAATCAGTAGCATTTCTATATGCTAACAATGAACTAACAGAAAAAGATCTCAAGAACTCAATCCCATTTACAATCGCAACAAAAAGAATAAAATACCTTGGGATAAATTTAACTAAGGAAGTGAAAGATGTATACAAAGAAAACTACAAGACTTTCTTGAAAGAAATCGATGATGACATAAAGAGATGGAAAGACATTCCATGCACGTGGATTGGAAGAATAAACATAGTTAAAATGTTCATACTACCTAAAGCAATCTACAGATTCAATGCTATCCCAATCAGAATCCCAATGACATTCTTTACAGAAATTGAACAAAGAATCCTAAAATTCATATGGGGCAACAAAAGACCCTGAATTGCTAAAGCAATCCTAAGAAAGAAGAACAAAGCTGGAGGCATCACAATCCCTGACTTCAAAACATACTACAAAGCTACAGTAATCAAAACAGCATGGTACTGGTACAAAAACAGATGCACAGACCAATGGAACAGAATTGAAAGTCCAGAAATAAAACCACACATCTATGGACAGCTAATCTTCGACAAAGGAGCTGAGGACCTACAATGTGGAAAAGAAAGTCTTTTCAACAAATGGCACTGGGAAAACTGGACAACCACATGTAAAAGAATGAAAATTGACCATTCTTTTTCACCATTCACTAAAATAAACTCAAAATGGATCAAAGACCTAAAGATTGGGCCTGAAACAGTAAGTCTTCTAGAAGAGAATATAGGCAGTACACTCTTTGACATCAGCTTCAAAAGAATCTTTTTGGACACCATAACCCCTCACATGAGGGAAACAATAGAAAGAACAAACAAATGGGACTTCATCAGACTAAAGAGCTTCTTCAAGGCAAGGGAAAACAGGATTGAAACAAAAAAACAGCCCACTAATTGGGAAAAAATATTCACAAGTTATTTATCTGACAAAGGGTTAATCTCCATAATATATAAAGAACTCACACAGCTCAACAACAAAAAATCAAACAACCCAATCACAAACTGGGCAGGGGACACGAACAGACATTTCTCCAAAGAAGATATACGGATGGCCAATAGACACATGAAAAGATGCTCATCATCACTAATCATCAGGGAAATGCAAATCAAAACTACACTAAGATATCACCTTACACCTCTTAGAATGGCAAAGATATCCAAAACCAAGAGTGACAAATGTTGGAGAGGTTGTGGAGAAAAAGGAACCCTAATACACCATAGGTGGGAATGCAAACTGGTGCAGCCACTATGGAAAACAGTATGGAGATTCCTCAAAAAGTTAAAAATAGAAATACCTTATGACCCAGCCGTCCCACTACTGGGTATCTATCCTAAGAACCTGAAATCAGCAATTCCAAAAGTCCCATGCACCCCTATGTTCGTCGCAGCATTATTCACAATAGCCAAGTCATGGAACCAACCTAAGTGCCCATCAACTGATGATTGGATAAAGAAGAAATGGTATATATATGTATATACAATGGAATACTACTCAGCCATAAAAAAGGACAAAGTCATTCAATTCACAACAACATGGTTAGACCTTGAGGGTATTATGTTGAGTGAAATAAGCCAGACAGAGAAAGACGAACTCTGTATGACTCCACTCATAGGTGGTAGTTAACATATAGACAAAGAGAACTGATCGGTGGTTACCAGGGGAAAGGGGGGTGGGGGGAGGGCACTAGGGGTGAAGTGTTATACCTACAACATGACTAATAATGATGTACAACTGTAATTTCACAAGGATGTTAACTTTCATAATCTTAATAAAAAAAATTGTAACCATTGTAATATTTGTGTCCTCAATTGCTATTTCAAATGTTGAACCAGCCTTGCATTCTTGGTATAAACTCTATTTGGTCATGGTATATTACACTTCTTATATAATTTTGAATTTGGTTTGCTGATGTTTGGTTGAGGATTTTTGCATCTGTATTCATGGATGATATGGCTCTATGGTTCTCTTGTAGTACCTTTGTATGGTTTTGGTATTTAATATCAGGGTAATGCTGGCCTTATAAAATTGAATCCATTTTTTTTATTTGCTGGAAAAGATTGTATAAAGTTGGTATTATTTCTTCCTTAAATATATGGTAGAACTCACCAGGCCTGGAGTTTTCTTTTTTGGAAGATTTTTAACCACCAATCCAATTTCTCTTGCCTATGGCTTATTTAGAAGTGTGCCATTTAGTTTACAAATATTTGGAGTTTTTTTTCCAAATGACTTTCTGTCGTTCATTTCTAGTTTAACTTCACTATAGTCTGTGAATATACTTTTTATGATTTCTATTCTTGTAAATTTATTGAAATTTTTTTATGGCCCAGAATATTGTCCATCCTTGTGAATGTTCCATGTGTACTTTAAAAGAAAATGTATTCAGCAATTTTTATGTAAAATGTTTTATCAATGTCAATTAAGTTTAGTTGGATGATACTGTTATTTATGTTGACATTTTTACTGATTTTCTTTCCCCTGAAAGAGAAGTGTTGATGTCTTAAATTAGGACTTTTTTTATTTCTCCTTTCAGTTCCATCAGTTTTTGCCTCTTGTATTTTGATGCTCTCTTGATAGATGCATACACATTTAGAATTGTTATGTCTTCTGAGATAATTGACCTATTTTATCCTTCTGTAACGTTGCTCCTCGTCCTGAATAATATTCCTTGCAGTGACATCTGTTTATCTGATATTAATATAGCTATTTCAGCTTTGTTTTGGTTAATGATTGCATAGTATCTCTCTCCTTTCTTTAGAGCTATGTATATCTTCAAATGTAATATGGATGTCTTCTCAACAGCATATAGTTAGATACTTCTTTAAGCACTTTGGAGATTCCGTTCTATTGTTTTCTTCTTAGTTCCTGGTGAGAAATCTTCTGTAACTCATGTTTGTTTCCTGTATGCAATGTTTCTTTTTTCTCAGGCTGACTTCAACTTTCTCTTTGTTTTACAGTTTGAACTCTATTATTAGAAGTTAAGATAGTAGAAACTTTGAGGAGGAGAGAAGGAGAAGTCACTGATTGGAGTGGCATTGGGGCACTTCTGGAAATACTGGCATGTTTATTGACATGGATGATAGTTACACAAATCTTACTTTGTGCTAATTCACTAAACTATACATCAATGTTTCATGAATATTTTTGTGTATGTTTTATACTTGAATTAAAAAGTTTTTTTTAAAAACTATGTTAATTATTTGTTAAAGTATTTTAAAATGTAATGCTTCTTAACCTGTCAATTCACCATCCAGGAATCTGTCTTAAGAAAATAACCAATAAATCAAAGTAGGTGCCTATACGAAGATGTTTAATGCAGAACATTGTCTTAAATTATAATGATGATGATGCATCATGCAGAAAATTAAATTGGGCGAGGTGAAACAGAATGACTGTATGTCTACTATAGGTGGTCAAGGAAGGCCATTCTATGATACCATTTAAAAGTTGAGGTTTGAATGACAAGAAGGCGCCAACGATGTAGGTGTCAGAAGACTGATTCAGGTCAAGGGAACAAGTGATGCAGTGGCTCCCTGGCAAATACAAGCATGGTATTCAAGAAACAGAAGTAAGGTTAATCAAGATAGGCTAATGGGAGGTGGAGAAAGTAGTATAAGACAAGATGGCAGATGTAGTCAGTTCACAGAGAAACTTTATAAACCCAGGCTAGGAGTTTGGATTTTATTCAAAGCACAAGGGACGGCCATTGTAGGATTTTTAAATAAAATGACGGATAATCTAATAGGTGATTTTAAAAGATTACTTTGGCTATTATATGGAGAATTTAATACTAGAGGGCAATAGTGGAATCAGAGAAATCAGTGTAGAGGTTATTTTAATAAACCAATTAAAAATAATAAAGGCCTGCTGCAGTATTGTATGAAGAGAACTGAATGAATGGACTGCGTGTGTTTTGTTGGTCTCAGAGATTGGGTATTGTCATATGTGTTGGAAAGAGAGCAATCAATGATATCGATGCCATCTGTATTTTGGGCTTAACAAGAAGCTGTTAAATTACAAAATAAAGTGGGCTGTGCCTTGCCTAAACTCAGTCTAGTCCCAACATCCAGTGCATGTCCACTTATTACACACTCTTTATCTCTTTTCCTGGGCTCAAAGAGAATCCTAACAGTCAAAAACAACCACAAACATTTAGTCAAAGCTTATTACCTGTGGTCAACCTGTGTATGCATTAACTCATTGAAATGTCACAAACCCAATATAGAATAAGAATTATTAACATTCACATTTTACACATGAAGAAACTGAGGCAGACCCAGAGAACTTAAGTACTATGACCAAGACCAAACTGCTAGGAAGTAGAAGAGCTGAGATCTGAACTAGAGCCTGCACTACTAACCTACAGTGCTCTGCATGACATACCACTAGAGTGAAAAACAGGTCAGTTTATCAATGGCTCATTTGTTCAACAGCAGAAACTGGAAACAGTCAACCCAATCTACACCTGAGGCAGAGCTGCCAGGCAAAGTTGCCGTGCTAAGAGGAGCAGCTCTCTCAGCTGAACTCAGTCTAGATGGAGCTCCCTCTACCTCACCGTGCACCTGGGTCTCTTGGGTGTTGGTAATTTTCTCAGCCTTCTTGGGTACCTGCAATTGGAGCAGGGAAAGAGGGAACCCTGTCTTAGACCTTAGTCACCTGATTGGGATCATCTGCCTGTTTTGTGCCTGCCAACTCTATGCCCTGCACCCTAGCCCCATCTCCATTCTCACCATCCTATTCTGAAGAAAATTTCCTGGAATAAATTTGTTTGCTTGATATTCCTACTGAGTCTCTTCTGAAATTCTAAAGACATTCATTTTCATCTTTTATCCAGAAATTATACTAATTGAGTTTTCAACATCTGGCCGGCAATTAGACTGGTCTTATGTGTGTGCCTTTATTCTAGCATAGATAGCTGATTTTAACTGTCTTAATTTCCCCAAGAGTCTCACCTCAGCTTTTTCTTGGAGCCCTAGCTGTTGTATTATATTCCTCTGCCCTTAGTAATCTCTTGCCCTCAGGTGCCCACAGGCCTGCAGTCCCCCTGCAGATCTCTCTCGTGCCACAACACCTGCCACTGCTATCAGCAGCTCCAACCTGATATCCAAACTATGCCACCATTCCCAGCAGCATTCTGAGTTAAGAAGGCAGAAACCAGTCCCTTAGGCAGCCCCCCAATAAACCAGAAGTCACAAGCAAGTTCTGTTCTTTTCCTTTCATCCTGAGGGAGGAGCCAGGAGTTGGGCAACATTCTCCCTCCCATGCCATGCTGCACTGGAGGGGTGGGTGGTGGGGGTAAGAGTGAGCAAAGACACCACAAAATTTCCTACCATTTTGAAAGTAGCTTTTTCTTGGTTAGCGATGGTTGCTAACCAACCTTGGTTAGCTGCAGCTTCTTAACTGGTTTGTAGAGTTCTCACAAATCTATTTTGGTGCATATGTTGTTGTTTATTCAGTGTTTCCATCCAGGAGCAAGAGCCTGGAGCTTCCAAGTCTGCCATCTTGCTGGCCTCACTCCTCAGGTAGATTCTTTTGCAGCTTGGTTTTAAGCTTGGTTAGGGAAAGTCCAGATCAGTCTGTACTCTACATCTAATTTTGCTCCACTATTTAATTATAGCAGTCTGATGATTGTACCTGATGCAATATGTATTTCATTCATAGGTTTTTTTCATGAAACTGGTGGAAACAGGAACTATCACCATCTCTGTATGAACTCTAGGAATTGTTTTCCTTACTCCTTTCTGGAGTCTTTCCCAACTTTGGGATAGTTTTCTCTTACATGTGCATAGATCAATATTCAGACAAAGACATGAAGTTACCCCTCTGCAGATGTCCAGAGCTCTCTCTGTGTAGCCCTCACCCCTTTAATACTCTGGCCCACAATATATAGCTACATGGGCCTCCCTGAATTCTGATCTCTGTCTCCTCAACACAATGAGACCACTAGGCTCTTGTTGCATCCTCCATCCCTGCATTGTAGCCTGGAACCTGCTTTCCTCTCAGACAGTAAGCTATTGTAATCATAGGGCTCACCTTGCTTGTTTCCTTTTCTAAGGGATCACATTTTTTTGTGGTCTTTGGTCCATATCTGTAACCATGTTTCACATATTTTGTCTGGTCTTCTAGCTGTTTAAGGTGGTCCCTACTACTAAATCTTGGCCAGAAGTGTCTTATTTAATATTAATAACTTCCATGTAAATTATTTTGATAGTCTACAATCCCATATTAATGCATACGATGACATTTTTCTTTCTTTCTGTTGAGCAGAGTACAAAGCACCAGTTACCAATCCCAGGGGAGGATTTCAAACACGTCTGCCCACTGCCTCTTGATATCAGAGTCAGCAAGGAGAACAAAATGCAATGAACCACTGGATGGAGCAATGCTTTACTTACACAGAGAAGAGACAGAGCAAGATCAGCTTCAGTAGTGGGCATTGGTCCACCATGGCAAGTGGGTCTTTTATTACATTTTTAATAATAAAATATATAAAAACTGTCACAATGGCAGATGTGATGGGCAGCCCTCTAAGATGGCTCCAAATAATCCCGGCTTCCTGGTGTTCACGCCCTTGTGAAATTCATTCCCCCTTGCGTATGCTCTGATGAATACAATATGACGAAAATGCTGGTGTGCTCCTGCTGTGATGAGGCTAAAAAAGACCATGACTTCTGGATGGCTGGCGCTTTCTTACTCACTTTCATTTGCTCACCTTGATAAAGCCAGTTCCCATATTGTGAACTGCACTTTGGAGAGGCGCACGTGGCAAGGAACTGAGGGCAGCCTCCAATCATCAGCCAGCAAGGAAATGAGGCCTCCAGGCTAAAAGTCTGCAAGAAACAGACTCTCATCAACAACACGTGAGAGAGCTTGGAAGTAAATCCTTCACATGAGATGGCAGCCTCATATGACACCTTCATTGTTGAAACAGAGGACCCAGGGAAAGCATGCCTGCATTTTTGACCCACAGAAACTTTAAGATAATAGATGTTGTTGCTTTAAACTGCTAAATTTTGGGGTAATTCATTACACACCAATAAATAATTGATGCAGCAGGAAAGGGGATACATTGAATTATGCTGTTGTAAAATTCTTTCATGAAATGTAAAATGGAATAATACTAACCCAAGGTGGATTGCGATAGTTTCAGGATGAATGTTGTAATCCCTAGAGCCATCACTTAAAAAACAGTATCTAAAAGGAAAACTTAAAAGCCAACAGGGAAGATAAAATAGAATTCTAAAAAATACTCATTACTCCACAAGAAGTTAAGACAGGAATAAAGAATAGAGCAAACACATAAAAATCAAGTCAGAATATGGTAGATAAAAATTCAATTCATCCATATCTACACTAACTTAAAGAGACTAAATGCTTTAAATAAAAGGTAGATATTTTTAGACTATATAAAAAATAAGAACCAATTATATGCTATTTAAAGGAGACACAACTATAATATGCGAACACAAAAGGTTTAAACAAAAAGGAATAAAAAGATATACCATGCAAGCAATCATAAAAAAAGAATCAGATGCGGCTTTATTAATATGAGACAAACTATATCTTAAGAAAAGGAATATTCTCACAGATAAATAATGATATTCTCAAATGATAAAAGATCAATTTTCAGGAAGACGAAACCATTCTAAAAGTGTAAGCATCAAATAACATAGCTATAAAATATACAGATAAAAAATTTAATATCTAAAAGGAGAAATAGACTAATCCAAAATCATAGTTGGAGATATTAGCACTCCTTTTTCAATAATTGATAGAACAAGGAGTAAAAAATAAAATTCATGTACGGAAGATTTGAATTATACTACTATTTAGCGTAGCTTAATTGACATTTGAAGAGTCCTATACCAAAAGATGCAGAAAACACATTCTTCTCGAGTGCACATGGAACATTTACCAAAACAGACCATATTCTGGGCCATAAAACAAGTTTTAATATACTTAAGAGAATTGCAATTATATAGAATTTGTTATCTGACCACAATGGAATTAAGTTAGAAATTAATGAGAAAAAGAGAAATAGAACATCCCCAAATACTTGGAATTAAGCAACACACTTCTAAACAATCCATGGATAAAGAAGTCACAATGGAATTTTTAGAAAATGTTTTGAACTGAAAAATGATGAAAACACAACACAAAATTTGTGGTATGTCACTAAAGCAGTATTTAGAGGGAAATTTATAGCTTTAATTACACATTCTAGAAAGGGAGAAATGATAAAAATAATTGATCTAGGCTTCTAAATCATAAAATTAGAAAAAGAACAATTTAAAACCAAACAAAGTAGAAGGCAGGAAATGAAAAATGATCAGAAAAAGGAAAATAGACAATAATAAAGAAAATGAACAATGCCAAAGTTGGTGTTTTGGCAACATTAATAAAATTTAAAAACAATGTGCAATACTAATAAGAAAGGGAGAGAGGGAGGAAAAAGGAAAGAGAGAGAAATATAGAATGATAGGGTCTGAGGGAGGGGGGAGGGAGGAGGGAGGGAGGGAGAAAGATAAAATCAGGAACAAGCATGTAAGCATCATTAGAGTAGAACAGACATTAAAGGGTAAGACAACTTTATGAACAACTTTATGCCAACAAATTGGACAACTTAAATGAAGTAGACAAATTCCTTGAAAAAATACAGCTATTCAAAATGGACCTGAGAGAAATACAAAAATCTGAAGAGGGGTAAAGCTATTAAAGACCTTCCCACAAAGAAAACTCCAGAATAGGTGGCCCCAGTAGTTGATTATATCAAACATTTAAGGCAGAAACAATGCTAATCTTACTAAGACTTTTTTTAGATAATGGAGGAAGAGGAAACACTTCCCAAATTATTTTGTGAGGCCAGCATTGACTAAATACCGAAACCTTACGGGGCATTACAAGAAGAGAAAACTATAAAGAAATATCTTTCACAATCACAGACATAAAATTCCTTAACAAAATATTACCAAATTCAATCCAGCAATATATCAAAAGCATGATACATCATGACCAAGTGGAGTTTATCCCATAGTGTAAAGTTGGTTTCATATTTGAAAATTAATCAATATAAATGCTATATTTACAGAATAAAGGAGAAAAATCACTTAGATTTGATAAAATTCAACACCCACTCATGATAAAAACCCTCAGTAAACTTGGGATAAAAGGGAACTTGGTCAATTTGATAAAAAGTATCTACCCAAAGAAAGCAAAACCCCTACATTTAACATCATACTCAAGCTTTTCTCGTAAGTTTGAGATTAAGGCAAGATTGCCCTCTCTCACCTCTTGTATTCAACACTGTGTTGGAATTTTAGCCAGTGCATTAAGGTGATAAAGAGAAATAAGAGGTGCAAAAATTGGAAGGAAAATTGTAAAACTGTCTTCATTTACAGATTAAGTTCTGTAAATGAAAATTTACCGTTTCAAATAACATATATAAGTTCAAAGATCTAAAATAGCCCAGACACTTGAATTGGGAGGCTTATACTACCTTTACACTTACAGTTACACTGCTACATTTACTATAATACCACCTTGTTTAAGACGGTATGATATTGACCTAAAAATAGATTAATAGACCAGTAGAACAAAATAGGTCAATAGAACACACATACCTGCAGAGCCAATTGATTGTCAATTTTGGTACCAATAAAATTAAATGGATAAAGAAAAACCCCTTAAACAGTTAATGCTTGATGAACTGGATATCTGTTTGGAAAAAAAAAACTTTCACCCCTACATTACACTATTTGAAAAAGTTGAAGATGGATCATGAGACTTAAACATGAAAGCTAAATCTATGAGGCTTCTAGAAGAAATATGGGAGAATAGCTTTATGACATTGGAGTGGGAAAATATTTTTTAGACAGGATGAGAACAAAAAAAATAGCTTAAATTTCAACAAAATAAATCATGTCAAAAGACATGAATAAGATAGTCTGGGAGAAAATATTTGCGAAACATTTATCTGACAAAGGACCAGCATCCAGAATACATGCAAAACTCCTACAAACAAGTAATAAAAGACAAACAACCCAATTTTTAAAAATGGACAAAATTTGAAGAATTTCACAAAATACTACATACAAATGGCCAATAAACACATTAACAGGTGCTCGACACCATTATTCATCAAGGAAGTACAAACTAAAAACACATTAAGATACCGCTACATACTTAGTAGGGTGGCTAAAATGAAACAACTAGCAGTGCTAAGTATTGAGGACATGAAACAGCCAGAACTCTCATACATTGCTGGTTGGATTGTATCATGGTACAACTTTGGAAAACTGCTCAGCAATTTCTAATGTAGTTAAACATATACCTCCCATCTTATCCAGCAATTCCATTTCTAGGTATATATCTAAGAGAAATTAATGCAAATGACACAAAAAGATTTTCACAATAATTTTTATAGCCACTATAATTGATAATAGCCAAAACCTGGAAACAAACCAAATGTCCGTTAATAGGACGATGGATAAACAATTTGTGATACTGTCAGGCAATAGAATATTATTCAGCAACAAAATGCGACAGTGTGAATGAATCTCAAAAACATTCTGCTGAGCAAAAGAAGCCAGACTCAAAAGAATAGATACTGTATTATTCCATTTCCATAAAGTTTAGAAAAGGCAGGACTAAGTTATGATGATATAATTCATAACAGTGATTGTTTGAAGGGGGAGGATTGACTGGAAATGGACACAAAGGAATTTTCTGGGCATAATGGTAATATTTCATTTCTTAGTTTGCTTCATGGTGACATAGGTTTTAACATCTGTTAATACTCTTCGAGATGTATATTTAAGATTTGTCTGTTTTAAAGTGTATAAATTATAGATAAATAAAAATAGGAAAAATTAAAACTATAGAAAGATCATAATGGGATATTTTGAATGCCTTTATCCAAATAAATTTGAAAATCTAGATGCAATGTAATAATGCCTAGAAAAATGCAAAACATCAAAACTGACCCAGGAATATATGGATAACCTGAATAATCCTATGATCATTGACAATATTGAATCACTTATTTAAAACATTTTCACAAAGAAAACTGTAGGGCAAGATGGTTCCCAAGGCAAGTCTACAAAACATTTAAGAAAGAAATTAATACAATCATACGTAAAAGCTTCCAGGGAATGGGAAAATAGGAAATATTCCCCCAATTAATTTTAGAACAGTAAAATTATAGGCTGATATCACTGTGAACATAGGTATAAATATTCTATACAAATATCCAAAAATACATTAAAAAGTAATACACAACAAAGTTGGATTAATATAAGTACAGTCATGCGCTGCATAACCACGTTCAGGTCAATAACAGACCACATATATGATGATGATCCCATAAGATTAATACCATAAAGCCTAGGTGTGTAGTAGGCTGTACCATCTAGGTTTGTGTAAAGACACTCTATGATGTTCTCACAAAGACAAAATCACCTAACGGTGCATTTCTCAGAACGTTTCCCTGTCGTTCAGCAACACATAACTATAATACATGATTATTTTAGTATTAGAAAATATGGTTTACCAGAATAACAGATCATATTATCATCTCAATGGATTCAGAAAAATATTTTGTTAAAATTTAATATATATGCATGAAATAACTTTTGGCAGCTAGAAATAGAACAGAAAGATCTTTAAAAGTATCTACCAAAAAACTGACAGCAAATATATGTAACAGTGAAACACTAAAAGTTGGAGAATGGAAACAAGTCAGGTTTGTTGCAATTTCTCCACTTATTAAAAGAATTTTACTGGGCATTCAAGTCAGTGCAATAAAGTAATAAATAAATAAATAGAGAGATAGGTAAATAAATAAGGATTTAAAAGTGTTGGGAGGGGCCGGCCAGTGGTGCAACGGTTAAGTTTGCACGTTCCGCTTCTCAGGTGTCCGGAGTTCACCTGTTCAGATCCCGGGTGCGGACACGGCACCGCTTAGCAGGCCATGCTGTGGTAGGCGTCCCACCTATAAAGTAGAGGAAGATAGGCACGGATGTTAGCTCAGGGCCAGGCTTCCTCAGCAAAAAAGAGGAGGATTGGCAGTAGTTAGCTCAGGGCTAATCTTCTTCTTCAAAAAAAAATCTGTTGGGAAAGGCAATTTCTTGCATGCAGCCTTTCAGGCTCCACTTGGCTGCCTAAGAATGGGCCTTGGGCCTGGAACACTTCCTTGTCAAGAGAAACAGAGCCCACACAGCCTGTGCGAGGCTTCTCGCCTTGTGAGGGAATAGCTCTCCCTGTTGGAAGCCCAGTGTGTGCTCTTTTGTTCTGCCTAGCCTGTTTGGCAGTGGCCCTCAGGCCTGCCGCCAGCTGACAGTAGATGTGCTGGGCAGAAGCGTTCGGACTTCTATTCCTGGCGGTTGGCACAGCGATGAGCTTTGCTGTCCCCCACATGGCTGGAGTCCACTTCCGACGTTGGTAATGAGTGCACGGTGTTCTGCTCAACAGGAGTCACCTAGAGCTAACTGAAGAAAATTATGTTTAACTATGTATTTACTGTGTTAATTATTGTTCTTTACTCCTGCAGATCCAGGTTTCTAACTGGGATCATTGTCTTTCATCCTCAAGAGCATCCTTTAGTATTTTTAAAATTGCAAATCTGTTGGTAATCAGTTCTTTCAGCTTTGATTAGTCTGAAGATATCTTCATTTTATCTTCCTTTTTGAAGGTTTTTTTTTTTTTTTGGCAGTAGTAGAAGCTTTTGAAATGATCTTTTAAATATCTAAAGGATTATATGGTATTCCTCTTTTTATTGCTGGTACAGTCACTTCTACTATAACATGACGAATATGTTTCTAAAAATCGTTGTGCTATACAAAATAGAATAAAAACCATATATACAATATTGAAAATGAACATGTCAACAGAAAACTCAAAGAATGTCAGAAGACAAATGGCAGACAAATGTAACCACATGCAATACTTTCTGCAAAATGAAAGTATTAGTAATATATATAAAGCTCCACTGCTAACACACACACACACGTACAATCAAACAGAAAAGTGCACAAAGTACATCAGCATGCAGTTCATGGACTATGACATGCAGGCATCTAAGAAACGTGTGGGAAGACCTGAAGCCTCAGTAATGGTCGGGATAAGTACAATCCAAACTACAACAGGGTGTAGTTCTTTTCTCATTAGATTGATAATGATTAAAAATGTTAAAAACATTCAGGTCGGCTGAGGCTGTAGCTGACAGGAGCTCTTACATTACCTACAGTAGTGTAAATCGCTACATATTTAAGAAAGGAATCTGACAGGATTGATAAAAAGTAAAACACCATAATAAATCTGGCCCAAGTATCTCTCTTCCTGGTATCTAAACAAAACAAAGCTGAACAGTAAACTAAACAAAAGCAAGAATTGGAGGACATATGTAAATGTGTATATATGTGTACTGCAGCATTATTTGTAACTGCTAAAAAACTGGGAAGAAATCGGGACTCGGATTCTGGTTCATGAATATGGAAATCAATCAGAGTCCTGATTTCATTCCAGTTTCTTTGCAATTACAAATAATGATGCAGTACACATATATACACATGCATACTATGAATTATTATGCAGTTATCAAAAAAGAGTGAGTTAAAATTGTATATGTCAACCTGGAAACATATCTGAGGTATAGGTTTAGATGAAAGAGAGCAAGTGGCAGAATAACATACTTAGTCCAAATTATTTTTTAAAAGAAAAACAAAATAACCTTATAAAAGTGTACATGTATTTGATATATTTGTTGAGCCGTGGTAAAAGCTGTGAAACTCAACTGTAATATTGCTTATTTATTTCAAGTGTATTGGGTTGGGAATTTGGGGAGGAGATAATTTCTTCATACATATTTGCATGATGGAATTTTTACAGTGAGCTTATATTAGAATTTTAATTTTAAAATAATAAAAGTAAAAATTAAAATGTAATTGTAAGTGCTTGGCTGTGGGGACTTCAGGGAGAAGGAACATTCAATCATGTTCCTGGATATCTGGCCTGGTGCTGTCACTTATTGATAGAAGGAGGTTCACACCTTCATGTATATAAATATTTGTTCGTAGTAAAGTCAGCACTTTGATGTTAACTATAACCTGTGTTACTTCAGAATGAATTTGTTATGGTCACTTACTAATATCAGTTTTGCTCCCAAATTCCAACATGTGTGTGTGTTGACAGGGGGCGGTCCCCACACCAACAAACAATTCTCAGACACCAACTCTAATAGAAATACTCAATTTTCCAGCTGTGTGGGGAAAAATTCCGTTCTTCTCTCATTTGTCTTTCTCTTGTGAGTTACCTTTACTACCCACACAAAACACTTCACTTCTGGTCACCAAATGTATGGAAGTTTTTTCCCCACATCAAGCAATTCTTTGCAACATCAGCTGGTTTCCTACATATTAACTCAGTTCTAACACTATCTACCTGGAGATAGTGTCAGATCTCACAGGTTAAGGGCTCAGTCTCACAAGCGTGCTCCCAACCTATTTCAGATGCCAATTGCGAGTAGTAGGTCCCCAGGATACCCACAACTTCTGTCAGATTTGGGTACAAATCGGAGGTACCAACGACCCCCTCCTCAGGTTTGATTAATTTGCTACAGCAGCTCACAGAGGTCAGAGAAACATTTTACTTTCTAAATTACTGGTTTATCATAAAAGGATATAACTCAGCAACAACCAGATGGAAGAGATGCATAGGGCAAAGTATGTGAAAGGGTCACAGAGCTTCCATGCTCTCCGAGTAGGCCACTCTCCCCAATCTGCACGTGTTCACCAACCTGGAAGCTCTCCAAACCCCATACTTTTGGGATTTTATGGAGGCTTTATCATGTAAGCTTGATTGAGCATTAATTCCATCTTCAGCCCTTCTCTCTCCTCAGGAGACTTGGGGGACAGGGCGGAAAATTCTAAGGTTCTAATCATGACTTTGTCTTTCTGGTGACCAGCGCCCATCCAGGAGCCCACCCAGAGTCACCTCATTAGAACAAAAGACACTCCTTTCACCCAGGAAATTACAATGGTCTCAGGAGCGCTGCATTCAGAACAAGAGATGCTCCTAGTGCTCTTATCACTGAGAAAATTCCAAGGGTTTTAGGAGCTCTGTGCCACAAACAGGGATGAAGAACAAATATATATTTCTTATTTTAAATCCCAATATCATACTTACACTGTATACTGTAAATGCAATAGGAGAATTTGCAGTATGTATGCAGAGAGAATTTCTTTCACAAGAAGTCCTACATTTACACAGACTGAGTGACACAATGCAAACTCACAATGTTTTAAAAAGCATGAGCATCAGGAAGCTGTAGTCACCATCCTTTCAAGAATGGAGTGGCATCCTAAAGATGCTTCCTACAAAGTGAACTGCATTGCTGGGATTCTCTATAGTGATCCATTCTTGTGTAGAATGAATTTGCCCTCATTGGTATAGAAATAAAATCCTAGAGAGGTGAGGGGCGTGAACACAGCCAGGTGGTATCCTTGCCAGAACTGGCTGCTTTGCTTTCGAAACTCTACCTAGCCTGTTCTTTGAGGGAAGACTTCTGCCCTGAACTGATTTAAGCTCATCTCAGAGAGGTTGAGTGGACCAAGCAGGTAGATATATGTAAGCAATGTTTGTAGATGGGTAATATTTCTGTGATATGACTCTTGATATTGGTCCTTACTTCAAAACCAGAAGGGCAAGATCTCTGATTTTGGCCGAGGACTTAATGAGGCAATTCCTCATTAAGGCAGGAGGAGGACTAAGGTGACACCTAGACATGACCTTCTCCTTATGGCTCGAATGAACAGGTCTCATGATGCAGCCCAGGAGCTCTTGAGAAATTAAGCTACTTGGCTCTCTTCTTCCTGCTTTCAACTAGAACTTTAATTCAGTTACCCCCAGATTTATGAGCATTTCTATTGTGTAGAGGGGTTGTTATGTAAGAATTTTGTTTGTATGTATTTTTGAATTTTTTCAACTAGATTGAACCTAGAATAGGGGTAAAGAGGAAGGATAAGGCCCTGGATTGTTCTTGAAATGCAAATTGCTGTCGTGTGCTCAAGTCAGTCAACTTGGTGACGTCCAGGATGAACTCTCAGGGCCATAGTAACCTGCTATCCTAACAGAGAGGCTCAAGGACATCTGCCTGTCTCCTTGCCTAGTAGCCAAGATTAATGCAAGATAACAAAGCATTCTCCTCTCAGCAAGGACAGAAGCTCTTTTCTCGGAATTGAGGAAAAGGATTCTATTAGTTATTTATTACTATGTAACGAATTACCACAAAACTTGGTGTCTTAAAACAACAATAATCAGTTAATATCTCTCATATTTTCTATAGGTCAGAAATTCAGACAGGATGAAAAAGAATGGTCCATCTCTGCTCCATGATTTCTAGAACCATGGCTGAAAGACTTGAAGCCTGGGGGTTAGAATCATCTGAATGTTCATTCATTAGCATTTCATGATTGATATTGGTGTTGGGCGAAACACTCACATGTACCCTTTCCATGTAAAGAACCAGATAGAAGTTTTGAAACCTAGCATTGGCAGTCACATAACATCACTTCGACCATACTCTATTGGTTGAGGATTCACAAACATCCACCAAGATTCAAGGGGAAGGAACACAGACCCAACCACTCCTCAGTGGGAGGAGTGTCAAATACATTGTAAGAAGAGTTTGTGGGATGGCATAGATATGTAGCCATGACCATCTTTGGGAAATATATTCTGCCACATGTACATAGATGTTGGGTACCCTGTGTTTGGGGTAGGTGTGGACGTGTCATTGTATTTAAAGTTTAATTAGAATCACAGAGTTTCATATTATTGTATGTATTAATTCATGTGTGTTCATATACATGAGTGTACAAAGTGTTTGAATGTTATACTATTTGCTTTTGTGTGAGCATCTCTTTGTGTGAGCCTGACATTCATGACAATCTTTTTGACAACTATTGTACATGGTGTGAATGTACATTCATAACATTGCATGAGTGACCATCACAATGACTTTCAACATGAGCCAAGATGTAAAGAAAAACACAATGGTGGAGAATATTGGCAAATATATGCATGTGAATCAAGAATGGCACAGCCTTGGCCCTAATACTCCTACTACATCTGCCTTAAGGGGGAAAATTTGTGTGGGCCCTGAAGCCTACAGACTCTCCTCGGGGTTGAGGAGTCTCTGAGTTTCCAAGACCCCTAGGTCCTAAAATCTTGTAGATTGGGAGTGTAAGTGTATATCAAAAATCCTTCCATTGATTTGGTAGTACTTTTAATGCTCCATGAATGCTGGGGGTCTAGTGGCCATGGGGGAAGGGACAATGGCTTATACCCACTTGAAAGTATATGCTACATTCCTGAAGACAGTAATCTATCCTCTCAAGATATTGTCTTCCAATTGTCAACATAATTGAGTCTTCAGTGAGCCATTCCACTGCTCAATTAGGCAAGCTGCTTCTGGGAGCAGCTGATACAGTAGGCGTAAGACCAGTTAATTCCATGGGCATGAGCCAAATGATGCACTTCCTTTGCTGTGAATTGAGTTTCTTGACCCAGATGCAATGCTATGGGGAGTACTATGATAGTGGATAAGGCATTTTGTGATACCATAACTGGTGCTGGTGCATTACAGTTAGGGAAGGCAAATCCATATCCAGAATATATATCTATTCCAGTAAGAATGAATTTCTGCTCCCTCCATGTCAGAAAAGGTAAAATATAATCGACCTACCAGGAGTTGGCTCACAGATCCTCCCAAATAATGGTGCCATATCAGAACTTAATGCTGATGTCTGTTGTTGATGACTCATCAGGGACTTAGCAGTAGCATTAGCCAAGTCAGACTTGGTAAGGGGAAGTCCGTATTGTTGAGCCCATGTATAGGGCTTATCTCTGCCATCAAGGCCACTTTATTCATGAGCTTATTGAGGCTATCATCTACTGTAGTAGATGAGGAAAGAGGCTTGCTGTCATACACAGAGCATACTATTTTGTCCACCTAATTAAGAGTGCCTTCTATAGTAGATGTCCTTAGGTGGACATTAACTATTAAGTCAGAAACTGTGAAGGATCTGAGATTTTTATCTTACTTGCAAGCTAACAAGTTAGCCTACCAAATATACATATATGTATGGTAGGCTAATTTATTAGCTGCAAGAAGGGTAAAATTACAGATATACGCTTAAACACACCCACAGAAAACCCGAGGTCTCAGGTGTAGAGATAAAGATAGTTTACTGGTCACCGCAAAGCAGCAGCCAGAGTAACTTCATAGCACTGATTCACTGAACCTCAGCTCCCAGGGGGGAACACAATGAAGGCCAGATGATGCCTATACATGCAATGGAGTGCATTAAAGGAAAGGCATCCTGAAATTAGGAAACAGATTTTATGTAGGCCTGTTGGTGACTTTCAGAGGGTGGAGAGGGAATCTCTTTCCTCTGGAATATAAGCATCTTTTCTTTGAGGAGGGGAAGGAGAGTCTTTTTCTTTATTACCCTGGACTATCTCCAGGGAGAGAGATGTCTCTAAGCTTTACAATCCTGGAATTTTTTTCTTATACAAACACTTTAAATTGACTGTAAATGCCTTTGCTCAAAGGATCCAGACCATACATAAATGTGATATTCAGGGAGAATTGTCTCCCCTAACATTTATCCATTTCTACATAGTTTTGGATCCTGGCAAATTTTCCCATGTGTATGCCACTCCATCAGTCACTTTTATTAATCTGGTCGGCACCAGCTGGGACCAAATCTGTTCAGTGTTTCTCACACACAACATAATTAAGATTATTTTCAATAGAACTCCAAGAAGCAGGATGAGGCCAACCTGAAGTATGGACCTCAGCCATGCTCCCAAAGGTCCTGGATCTAGCCAGCCTCACAAATACCATGAATTCTCAGGGTCCACCTTCAAACCAAGTTTGAAGGAAAGGTTCTATATTAAACTTTACACTTGGCCCGAGGCATTGGTCCATGCACAGCAGGATATGTTATCAATCACGCAGACACCACCTTGGTCTGCAAAGAGGAGGTCTAGGACAATTCTTTCATCCATAACAACGCTGTCCAGTGATGAGGCTGACCTGAATGCCTTCAATGTCCAAAGTAGTATCATTGATTGTTACGTCTGAACTCAGGGACAAATTTGGCACTATATTTTCTAATGGAATGATTCCCGTTGTAGGTAATACTGCCCATGTTGTACACAGGAGTAAAGACTCAGCTAACCCTCTGATAATCTCACCCAAGTAACCAAAGGTAGCTTGATTCTCTGCAGCCATCTGGGGGCTACATGATCTACTGGAGGTGTTTTCTCAAATACTTGAGGCAAACACTCTCTTATAACCATTCCTAAGGCACAAGTCACCATGTTTTGGGGAGGGAGGCAAACTAATGCTTATCTCCACACCAGAATTAAAACCCAGAGGGCTTATATGGTGCCCTGGAAACAACTATTGTTTACCTTAGGGTCAGAGTATTTGAATCCAGTCCTTGTTTTTAGAAGGATCACATGAGAGTATTTCAAATGTTGTTGTATTCTTGACTTCTCTTTCTGCTAGTTTGTTAATAGTGTGTAGAAATGCAACTGATTTTTGTACGTTGATTTTGTACCCTGCAACTTTGCTGTAGTTGTTGATTATTTCTAATAGTTTTATGGTGGATTCTTTAGAATTTTCTATATATAGAATTATGTTGTCCACAAAGAGCAAGAGTTTCACTTCTTCCTGTCCAATTTGAATGCTTTTTATTTCTTTTTCTTGCCTAATTGCTCTGGCCAAAACCTCTAGTACTATGCTGAATAGGAGTGGTAAGAGTGAGCACCCTTGTCTTCTTCCTGTTCTCAGGGTGATGGCTTTCAGTTTTTCACCACTAAGTATGATGTTGGCTGTGGGTTTGTCATATATGGCCTTTATTTATACTGAGATACTTTCTTTCTATACCAATTTTATTGAGAGTTTTTATCTAAATGGATGTTGGATCTTGTCAAGTGCTTTCTCAGTGTCTATTGAAATGATCATGTGATTTTTATTCCTCATTTAATCTGGTGTATCACGTTGCTTGATTTGCAGATGTTGAACCATCCCTGCATCCCAGGTATAAATCTCACTTGATCATGGTATATAACCCTCTTAATGTATTGCTGTATTTGGTTTGCCAATGTTTTGTTGAGGATTTTTGCATCTATGTTCATCAGCAATATTGGCCTGTAATTCTTCTTCTTTGTGTTTTCTTGTCTGGTTTTGGTATCAGAGTAATGTTGGCCTCATAGAATGAGTTAGGATGTGTTACATCTTCTTCAGTTTCTTGGAATAGTTTGAGAAGAATAGGTCTTAAATCTTTGAATGTTTGGTACAATTCTCCAGAGAAGCCATCTGTTCCTGGACTTTTGTGTTTGGGGAGGTGTTTGATTACAGTTTCAATTTCTTTACTTGTGATTGTTCTATTCAGATTCTGTTTCTTCTTCATTCAGTTTTGGAAGGTTGTATGAATCTAAGAATTTATCCATTTCTTCTAGGTTATCCAATTTGTTGGCATATAGTTTTTCATAATATTCTCTTATAATCCTTTGTATATCTGTGGTATCTGTTGTAATTTCTCCTCTTTCATTTCAAATTTTATTTATTTGAGCCTTCTCTCTTTTTTTCTTAGTGAGTCTGGCTCAGCACTTGTCAATTCTGTTTATCTTCTCAAAGAACCAGCTTTTATCATTTACCCTTTCTACTCTTTTTTTGGTCTCTATTTCATTTATTTTGCCTCAAGTTTTTATTATTATTTTCCCTCTGCTGACTTCGGGATTTATTTTTCCTTTTCTAGTTGTGTTAGGTACAGTTTAAGATTACTTATTTGAGATTTTTCTTGTTTGTTGAGGTGGGCCTATATTGCTATGAATTTCTCTCTTAGAGCCACTTTTGCTGCATCCCATAAGAGTTAGTATGGTGTATGGTCATTTTCATTGGTCTCCAGAGATCTTTTTATTTTTCCTTTGATTTTTTCATTGATCCAATGGTTGTTCAGTAGCATGTTGTTTAGTCTCCACATCTTTCTCACTTTCTCAGCTTTTTTCTTGTAGTTGATTTCTTGTTTCACAGCATTATGGTCAGAAAAGATGCTTGATATGATTTCAATCTTCTTAAATTTATCAGGACTTGCCTTATTTCCCAACATATGGTCTATCTTTGAGAATGTTCCATGTGCACTTGAGAAGAATGTGTAGTCTACTGTTTTTGGATGGAATGTTTTATGTATATCTATTAAGGCCATCTTGTCTAGTCTTTCATTTAAGTCCACTATTTCCTTGTTGACTTTCTATCTGGATGATCTCTCGGTTGATGTAAATGGAATTTTGAGGTCCCCTACTATTATTGTATTGCTGTTAATTTCTCCTTTTAGGTCTGTTAATAGTCACTTTATATACTTTGGTGCTGCTGTATTAGGTGCATGTATATTCATAAGTGTTGTGTCCTCTTGGTGGAATGTCCCTTTCATCATTGTATACTGCCCTTCTTTGTCTCTCATTGTCTTTTTTATCTTGAAGTCTGCTTTGTCTGATATAAGTATAGCAACACCTGCTTTCTTTTGTTTTTCATTAGCTCAGAGTATCATCATTCACTCTGACCATATGTTTGCCTTTAGAGCTGAGATCTGTTTCCTGGAGGCTGAATATTGCTGGTTCTTGTTTTTCCATCCATTCAGCCACTCTGCGTCTTTTGATTGGAGAATTCAATCCATTTACATTTAGAGTGATTACTGATATATGATGGCTTAATGCTGCCATTTTATATCTTGTTTTCCAGTTGTTCTTCACTTCCATTATTTCTTTTCCCTTGTATTTCTGACTACCATTTCAGTTTGGTGCTTTTCTGTGATGGATTTCTCAGTTTTCTTTTTATTTATGAATTGTGGCTCTGCTCTGATTGTTTGTTTAGTGGTTATTGTGAGGTTTATATAAAAGATCTTGTAGATGAGATAGTCCATTTTCTGATAGCCTCTTATCTCCATTAGCCTAAGCAGGTTCTGTCCCTTTCCTCTTCCCCTTCTGAGGTATTGTTGTCACAAATTATTCTGTTTTGTGTTGTGAGTTTGTGATTAGGATGATGTGTTTATAGTTATTTTTGATGTTTTCCTTCCCTTTATCTTTTATGTTATAATTAAGTGTTTATATCTATATTTTATAATCGTGTTATAATTAAGTGCTAACTTGTTCTGATAAAGAGCTGCAGTTTTCTGATTTTGTCTGTCTATTTGTCTCCTTGTTCAAAGCTTTGTAGACATTTGCCTTTTTGTTTCAGGTATGAGGCCTTCTTTTATCATTTCTTATAAGGGAGGTCTAGTGGCAATTAACTCCCTCAGTTTTTGTTTATCTGCCAAAGTTTTTATTTCTACATTGTTTCTGAAAGATAGTTTCACTGCACAGAGTATTCTTGGCTGGAAGTTTTTGTCTTTCAGTATTTTGAATACATCATTCCATTCTCTCCTAACCTGTAAAGTTTCTGCTGGGAAATCTGCTGGAAGCCTGATAGGGGTTCCTTTGTAGATTATTTTCTTCTGCCTTGCTGCCCTTAATATTTTTTCTTTATCATTGACTTTTGCCAGTTTTACTATTATATGCCTTGGAGAATATCACTTTACATTCATGTAATTAGAGTTCTGTTGGCTTAATGTACGTGTAAGTCCACTTCTTTCTCCAGGTTTTGGGAGTTGTCAGCTATTATTTCTTTGAACAATTCTCTGCTCCTTTCTCCCCCTTTTCTCCCTCTAGAATATCTATAATCCTTATGTTGCTTTTCCTGATTGAGTAGGATATTTCTCAAAGCATTTCTTCATTTTTAAAAAACCTTAGCTCTCCCTCCTTCTCCACCTGAAACATGTCTATATTTCTGTCCTCTAAACCAGTAATTCTGTCCTCCATAATGTCAGATCTATTTTTTAAGGATTCGTGATTATTTTTAATCTCATTAATTGCATTCTTCATATCCTGAATTTCTGTTTGGTTTTTTTTTCAGTTTCAATCTCGTTTGTTAATTATTCCTTCTGCTCATTAATTTTATTCCTGAACTCATTGAACTGTTTTTATGAGTTTTCTTGTAGCTCATTCAGTTTCTTTGTGACAACTATTTTGGAGTCTCTGTCATTTAGGTTGTAAATATTTGTGACTTCAGGATTGGTTTTGGGAGATTTATCATTTTCCTTCTGCTCTGAAGTGTTACTGTAGTTTTTCATGGTGTTTGATGAACTGATCCTTTGCCAGCACATTTATGGTAGTATCAGGTCACAGATTCTACCTGCCATCACTCAAAGGAAGCAGGAGCTATGTTTCTGATCCCCCCTCATCTGTTGGTTGTTGTGCAAATACTGCATTTGCATGGGCTGGCCACATCTGCTTGGCAGATCACTCTCATGGGGGAACAGCGTCTGTGCCTCCATGCTTAGAGAGTAGGTTGTGTAGGTGCAGGCTGGCATGTGCTCCCTGGTAGTTTGGTGGGCAAGTCACTGTGCTTGGTGGGCAGAGCACCTCCACAGGGGCTGAGCCACAGCTAATCAGTGGGGAGCATTCCCACTGGCAGGTCCACTAGGGCATTGTGGGCACTCCCACAGGTCAGGCTACCCTTCTGAAGGTGTTTGTGCATGCATCCTGGGCTGCCCCCACCTCCTCTTACAGTTGTACTGACTGCTGTGCTTGGTGGGTGGGGCTCCTTCACAAGAGCTGAGCCATGGACTCTCGGAGGGGAACGTTCCCACTGGTGGGGATGCCACAGCACAGTGGGCACTCTTGAAGACCAGGATAGAGTTTGCATGGAGACTGGACTGCACCTGCCTCCTCTTAGAGTTGCTGTGTCAGGCTCTGCAACCTGGCTTGCTGCTGCCTTGGAGGGGGAGGGGTGTGCTCCTGGATCTCCACTGCTTCCTGCAGATCCAGTCCATCCACCTTTAGATGTATAGCTGTTAGAGTCTCTCAAGGATCCTGTTATGCTGTGTGGCTATCCTCTATCAGTCAGTCAATGTCTGCTTAATTGTAATTCAGAAGGAAAGAGACAAAGGGAACAGCTCACTTCATCATGTTGCTGATATTTCTATAGTTCTTGTTATATATTGTTGGATTCAGTTTGCTAGTATTTTATTGATGATTTTTGCATCTAAGTTCATGAGAAATATTGGTTCTGTCTGTAGTTTTATTTTTGTACTATCTTGGTTTGATATTGGTGTCAGGGTAAGAACAAGTCTCATAAAATGAGGTGGGAAGTGTTCCCTCTTCTATTTTCTCGACAAGATTGTGTAAAATTGAAATGAATTCTTCTTTAAATGTTTGGTAGAATTCTCCAGTGAAATCATCTGGGTCTGAAGTTCTCTGTTTTAGGATATTTTTACGTACAAATTAATTTTTTTAAATAGTTGTGGGACTATAGAGATTGTCTATTTCATGTTGGTTGAGTTTTGGAATTTTGTGGGTTTTGAGAGATTATTTCATTTTCTCTAAGCCCTTGAATTTATGAATATAGAGTTGTTTCCAACATTCCCTTATTACCATTTTAATGGCTAAAGGATCTGTAGTGATATTCCCTGTTTCTTTAATCACATTGGTGATTTGTATCTTCTCTCTTTTTTGCTGCATCAGTCTTTTTAGAGGTTTACCAGTTCTGTTGATTTTTTTGGGGGGGGGAAGTAGTTTTTTCTTTCATTGATTTTTCTTTATTGTTTTCTTGGTTTTGATTTCATTGATTGCTACTCAGTCTTTACTATTTCTTCTGTCTGCTTGCTTTGAGTCTATTTTGCTCTTCTTTTTCTTAAGTTTTTTGGATTAGAAACTTAGATAATTGATTTGAGATCTTTCCTTGTTTCTAATGTAAGCATTTAGAGCTATAAATTTCTCTCAATACTGCTTTAGCTGTTTCTCACATATTTCAATATGCTGCATTCTCATTTTCATTCAGTTCTATGTATTTTTAAAATTTCCTTTAAGACTACTTCTTTTACTAACAGATTATTTAGATCTGTATGGTTAAATTTTCAAGAGCTTGGAGATTTTCCTGTTGTCTTTCTATTATTGATTTCAAGATTTATCCCATTGTGATCAGAGAAGATACTCTCTACAATTTCAATCATTTTAAATTTGATGAGACTTGTTTTATAACCGAGTATGATCTCTCATAGTGAATGTTTTCTTGGCACTTAAAATATATATATATTCTGTTGGTTTGGGGTGGAGTGTTCTATATGTCAATTGGATCCTGTTAGGTGATTGTGTTGCTTACTTCTTCTCTACTCTTGCTGATTTACTAGTTAGTAGTTTTATCAATTGCTAAGAGGCGCGTGTTGAAGTCTCCAACTTAATCATGGATTTTTCTATTTCTCCTTTCATCTCTATCAGTATGTACTTCATGTGTTTTGAGGCTCTGCCACTTGGTGTGTACACATTTAGGACTGTTATGTCTTCCTGGTGGAATGATCTTTTTATCATTTTGTCATTATATCATTATGTCTCTATTTGTCCCTAATAATTGTCTTAGCTCTGAAGTCTACTTTAGATGATATTACTATAGTCACTCCTGCTTTATTTGATTAATATTTGCATGATATATATTTTCCATTTTTTTACTTTTAACCCACCTGAGTTGTTGATTTGAGGTAAGTTTCTTATAGATAGCATATTGTTGGGCCATTTTTTTTAATTGAGTGAATGATAGGTTACAATCTTGTGAAATTTCAGTTGTACATTATTGTCTGTCAGTCGTGTTGTAGGTGCACCCCTTCATCCTTTGTGCCCACCCCCACCCCACCTTTCCCCAGGTAGCCACTAATCTGTTCTCTTTGTCTACATTTTTATATTCCTCATATGAGTGGAGTCATACAGAGATTGTCCTTCTCTATCTGGCTTATTTCACTTAACATAATTCCCTCAAGGTCCATCCATCTTGTTGCAAGTGGGACGATTTTGTTCTTTTTTATGGCTGAATAGTATTCCATTATATATATATATATATATATATATATATACCACGTCTTCTTTATCCAATCATCTGTTGATGGTCACTTAGGTTGCTTCCACGTCTTGGCTATTGTAAATAATGCTGCAATAAACATTGGGGTGCATGTGGCTTTTGGAATTGCTGACTTCAAGCTCTTTGGATAGATACCCAGTAGTGGGATGGCTGGATCATATGATAGTTCTATTTTTAATTTTTTGAGGAATCTCCATACTGTTTTCCATAGTGGCTGCACCAGTTTGCAATCCCACCAGCAGTGTAGGGTTCCTTTTTCTCCACAATCTCTCCAACATTTGTTACTATTTGTTTTATTTTTGTCATTCTAATGGATGTAAGGTGATATCTCAGTGTAGTTTTGATTTGCATTTCCCTGATGATCAGCGATGATGAACATCTTTTCATGTGCCTATTTGCCATCCATATATCTTTGGAGAAATTCTGTTCATGTCTCCAGCCCATTTTTTGATCGAGTTGTTTGATTTTTTTGTTGTTAAGTGTGTGAGTTCTTTACATATTATGGATATTAAGCCTTTGTCAGATGTATGACTTGCAAATATTTTTTCCCAGTTAGTGGGTTGTTTTTTTGTTTCAGTCCTGTTTTCCTTTGCCTTAAAGAAGCGCTTTAGTCTGATGAAGACCCATTTGTTTATTCTTTCTATTGTTTCCCTTGTCTGAGAAGACAAGGTGTCTGAAAAGATCCTTTTAATACTGATGTCAAAGAGTGTACTGCCTACGTTTTCTTCTAGAAGCCTTATGGTTTCAGGTCTCAGCTTTAGGCCTTTGATCCATTTTGAGTTTATTTTGGTGAATGGTGAAAAAGAATGGTCAATTTTCATTCTTTTACATGTGGCTTTCCAGTTTTCCCAGCACCATTTGTTGAAAAGACTTTCTTTTCTCCATTGTATGCCCTCAGCTCCTTTGTTGAAGATCAGCTGTCCATAGATGTGTGGTTGTATTTTTGGGCTTTCAATTCTGTTCCATTGATCTGTGCACCTGTTTTTGTACCAGTACCATGCTGTTCTGATGACTGTAGCTTTGTAGTGTGTTTTGTAGTCAGGGATTGTGATGCTTCCAGCTTTGTTCTTCTTTCTCAGGATTGCTTTAGCAATTCACAGTCTTTTGTTGCTCTATACGAATTTTGGGATTCTTTGTTCTATTTCTGTAAAGAATGTCATTGGGATTCTGATTGGGATGACATTGAATCTGTAGATTGCTTTAGGTAGAATGGACATTTGACTATGTTTATTCTTCCAATCCATGTACATGGAATGTCCTTCCATCTCTTTATGTTGTCATCTATTTCTTTCAGGAAAGCCTTGTAGTTTTCTTTGTATAGATCTTTCACTTCCTTAGTTAAATTCACCCTGAGGTATTTTATTCTCTTTGTTGTGATTGTGAATGGTATTGTGTTCTTGAGTTCTTTTTCTGTTAGTTCATTATTAGAGTATAGAAATACTACCGATTTATGTAAATTGATTTTATACCCTGCATAGTTGGGCCATTTTTAAATCCACTCTGCCAATCTCTGTCTTTTAATTGTTGTGTTTAGACCATTTATATTTAAGATAATCATTCATATGTTAGAGCTTAAGTATACCGTTTTTATAATTTTTACCTTGCTTTTATATTTGAGATTCATTAGTATAAGCATAGTGAATTATATTTACCACTCTTTTGACCCAGTTCTGTTGTTCTGTCCTTTCTGAAGTTTCAGGTCTTTCTGTTTAGATACTTTCCTTTAGTCAGTCTTTCAGGCAGGGTAGATTTGCTAGTGACAAATTTTATTTGTTATCCTTCATCTGACAGTGTTTCAATTATTTTCTCTTAACTTATGAAATGTGTGCACTTCCTTCTGGCCTTCATGTTTTCAGATGGGAAATTCACTGTCATTTGAATTGATATTTCCCTCAAATAATGTATCTTTTGTCTGGCTGCTTTCAAGATTTTTTCTTTATCTTTATTTTCCAGAAGTTTAATTATGATGTGTCTTGGTGTGAATTTCTTTGGGTTTATTTTATTTGGGATTTGCTCAGCTTTTTGTAGGTTTATGGTTTAAAATTTTTTTTGCCAAATATGGAGAATTTTCAGCCATTATTTCTTCAAATACTTTTTCAGTTCTACTCTCTCCTCCCATTCAGGGACTCCAATGATAGCTCTTTTGCTGTTGTCTCACAGGTCCCTGGGACTCTCTTCCCTCCTCTCACCCCCCCCCATCATTTTTCTCTCTGTTGTTTGTATTGGGTAAATTCTACTGATCCGCCCTCAAGTTCACTGATTCTATCCTCTTTTATTTCCACTATGCTACTGATCCCATCTAGCCATTTTTAAATTTCAGGGATTTTTTTCAGTTCTCTAATTTCCATTTTGTTTTCTCTCTGATAACTTCTATTTCTTTGCTGAGATTTTCTATTTTTCATTTGTTTCAAGCATATTTTTAATTTTGATGATAGCTTATTTCAAATCCCAGTCAGATAATTCCAATATCTAATTCATCTCAATGTTGGTGTCTGTCTTTTTTCATTCAAGTCATAATTTCCCTAGTTCTTGGTATGATGAGTGATTTTCAATTGTTTCCTGGAAAATTTGGATGTTATATTTTGGGACTCTAGAAACCACTTAAATTTATTTTTTAACAGTCAGTCCCCTTGTTGAGTTACAGCATAAAATGTGGGTTGGGGGAATATGTTGTGCTTCTTGCTGGGTTTTGCTGATACTACCTTGGCAAAAGTGGGTTTCCTACTCATGCTGCCTTGTTGTCCCCTCCTTAGTCAGGTTACCATCCTCCATGCAAAAATGGAGTGCTCATTCACATCATCTCGTCTCCAGCTGAGGATACAAGCTCAGCTCCCTGCTGGACTTTGCTGATACCAAGGGCCCTACTGGCCCTGCCTTCCACCACATAGCTCTGCTTCTCTGATTCCAAGAGGTGGGAGCTCAACTTCCACTGTTCCACTTGACACTAAATATGGGGGAAATGGACTAGCTCTCTCTTGCAAAAGCTTGTTTTGCCTCATTGTTGCCAGTGGGAGCAGAAGCTTAGCTGCTTACTGGGCTCCCCTGATAGGTGGTTGGAGGCACCAAATTGCTGACTAGCCTTGTTGCCTTGTTTAATCTCATTACTGCCAAGTGGGTAAGTAGGTTCAGCCACCCACTGGACATTACTGACACCAGAGGTGGGAAGTCAAAACACCACCTGCTTCCACCAGGTGAGAGATGCAAGATCAAGTCCTGGATCAGCCCCATTGACACTACCCTAGTAGGTTAATCAGAGAACCTTCTGCTTCTTGTTGAGTCGGGATGGAAGATCAGCTCCCTGCTTGGGTTGTCAATATCACCCAGCAGGGGAATTTGGAACACAACCTACTTCCACTAGGAAGAGAATGGAGAATTAATGGGGCAATCAGAGCATTACTATCTGCTACCACACAGTGCGGGGGCAGGTGGGGGGGGGAGGAGGAATGTTGGGGGGTTCTCTTAGGCCACTCTTTTCTTGGTCTTGGTTAGAGGAAAAAAACTTTTAAAAAAATTTATTGGAGGCTTCTGCAGTACCTTGTCTGAGATATAAACAAGGTAATAAGAAAACCAATGGAAATCACCACCACTGCTGAAGTATCAAAGTCCATAGGCAGTCAGCCTTCTTCTCACCTTTCACAGTCTTTCTATGCTTGTTTGTTGTGTTATTTCCAGGGTATTTTCATTGTAAGAGTGAATAATTGTAAGGAATAGGACTACTACATCTTAGCCAGAACAAGTAGTCCTGGACTATTATATTTTGTGTTTGAATTTAACAATGTCAGCCTTATGGCAACAAAGAATAAGAGCTTCTTTTAGGACTGCCATGGAAGTTGTCTGGTTCTCAAATCATGATTTTTTTTTTAAAGATTTTATTTTTTTCCTTTTTCTCCCCAAAGCCCCCGGGTACATAGCTGTACATTCTTAGTTGTGGGCCCTTCTAGTTGTGGCATGTGGGATGCCGCCTCAGTGTGGTTTGATGAGCAGTGCCATGTCCATGCCCAGGATTTGAACTGATGAAACACTGGGCCGCCTGCAGCAGAGCGCGCAAACTTAACCACTTGGCCATGGGGCCAGCCCCCTCAAACCATGATTTTTGAAGAGAGATGAGAGACCTGAGTTTGTCATTTTCTCTTCATAAGTGCTCAGGAGCACTCAAATAATTTCTCCCACACCACAATCCTTATAGTCATCATTACTGCCATAACAGTCAAGTGCAGCAGTCTCTTGGGCCTCCAAGGCACATGCTTCAGTTAGTATTTCATACATGATAGCTAATTAACTGTGAAGCCTCTGCATGCCGTAGCTTACAAGCATCCTATTTACCATTGGCAAGGAGATCAGCATTGTACTCATGCTGAAAGGCACAACCAAACCAATCCCCAAATTCCATCTTTGCATGTCTGTCTCCTGAGATCACCTCTGGTACCAAATCTGTATCAAGACTCCTGAAATCTCTCCTGTAGCAATTCTATATTGATCAGAGCCAAATCACAGCACTTGGTAATTAGTATTTTGAGCTAGGAAATTTGAATATAAGGAATTATTAATTACAACAACAGACTGTAGTATTTAAGGATTGAAAGTAAGAATTAAAGAGAATTGTAAAGAATAAGACTTGCATGCATTAATTGTAAAAACATTGGAACTATGCTTTACATATTCTTGCATGAATTGCAATTTTAATTGAAAAACATGTCATGTAAAATCACTCCCACTTGTGAGTTAGTATATCTATATTATTACTTTTAATCGCTAACTACTGTTCCATCTTATACATTACCATAGTTTATTTTTAAGTTGCTTTTCATGGTTTGTTGTCATGAACTAATTTGCAAAGTGATGGTTAATTTTATGCGTCAACTTGGCTGTGTCATGGTGCCAAAATATTTGATCAAACATTATTCTGGATGTTTCTGTGAAGTGTTTTTTTTGGTAAGATTAACATTTAAATTGGTAGACTTTGAGTAAAGCAGATACCCTCCATAATGTAGACGGGCCTCATCCAATCAGTTGAAGGCCTTAGTAGGACAAAGACTGACCTCCACTAAACAAGAAAGTATACTGCTAGCAGGCTGTCTTTGGACTCAAACTGAAATTCTTCCCTGGGTCTCCAGCCTGCTGTCCTGCCCTGCAGGTTTTGGATTTACCAACCCTCACATTCATGTGTGAGCCAGTTCCTTAAAAGAAATCTCTGTTTCTGTCTCTCTCATCCTGTTGGTTCATCTCTCTGGAAAACCCTGACTAATACAGTACATCATTTGATAGTTATCTACTAGCATTGTCCTAAACGTAGGAGTGCTAATTAAGAGCATTCTCATTTTGAAGTATGATATAAAGAAACTTCTAGAAAATTTGTATTCCTTACAATAAAATTTGGTGGGAGCAAATATTTTCCCAAATCCATATCAACCCCAGATATTTCCTAGTATTTAAACTTTTCATATAACTTTTTAAATGTTTTCTAATATTACATGTCATAATGGTATATTATGTGATATTTTAAATATTGATAGTTCTTTTATTTCTCACAACATACTTTTAATTAGGTTGTTTATTTTCTTATTGTTGAGTTTTAGGAGTACACTGTATGTTTTGGGTATAAGTTCTTAATCAGATATGTGTTTGGTAAATATTTCCCTAGTCTGTGGTTTGTCTTTTCATTCTCTTAGCAGTATCTTACACATAGTACATTTATAGTGTTAATAAAGCCCAACTTACCAAATTTTTTGTATCATGGATGATGGTTGATGTTGAATCTAAAACTTCACCACCAAACCTCAGGTCTCCTAAATTTCCTCCTATGTTATCTTCTAGAAGTTTTTTAGTTTGGGGTTTTACATTTAGATCTATGATTCACTTTGAGTTAATTTTTGTGAAAAGTGAAAGTTCTGTGTCTAGACTAATTTCTTTTCCATATGTTTGTCCTATTGTTCCAGCATTATTTGTTGAAAAAACTATGCTTTTTCCATTAAGTTGCCTTTGTTCTTTTGTCAAAAATCAAAATATTGACTATATTTATGTGGGTCTCTAGTCTGTTTTATTGATCTATGTGTCTTCATTTGCCAGTACATGTTGTCAAAAATTAATTGACCATTGGATGTATGCAGCTATTTCAGGACTCTCAATTCTATTCTGTTGTTCTATATATCATTCCCTATAGCAGCACCACACTGTTCTCATTAAAGTAGCTGTGTAGTAACATTGGAAATCACAAAGTATGTCATCCAACTTTGTTCTTCTTTTTCAACATCACTTTGGCTATTCTGGACACCTTGGATTTCCTTATGATTTTGAGGATTGGCTTTTTCACTTTTGCAAATTGGCTGTTGGAATTTTGATAGGAATTGCATTGAATATGTAGATGGCTTTGGGTAGTATTGCCATCTTAACAATATTATGGCTTCCACAGCATAAACATCAGATCTCTTTCCACTTATTTCATTCTACTTTAATTTTTCAGCAATGTTTTACAGATTTCAGTGTACAAGTTCCTTATCTCTTTCTTAAAATTATTCCTAGGTGTTTATTTTTTTGAATGCTATTGGAAATGGAATTCTTAATATCCTTTTCAGATTATTCATTGCTACTGTATAGAAACACAACTGATTTTTCAGTATTGATTTATCTTGTATCTTGAAACTCACCCTAATATGTATATTAGCTCTAGCAGTGGTGTGTGTGTGTGTGTGTGTGTGTGTATTATTTGGGATTTTCTTTATATAGGATCGTGTCATCTGTGAATAGAAATAGTTTTACTTCTTCCTTTCCAATATTTTAGTCTTTTATTTATTTTTGCCTACTGCTTTTGCTAAAACTTCCAGTACGTTGTTGAAAAGAACTCATGAAAGCTCTTCTTTTTGTCTTGTTCCTTATGTCAGTGGGAAAGTTTTCAGTCTGCTGTCATTGACTCTGATGTTAGCTGTGGATTGTTTCCTAAATGCTCTTAATAATGTTGAAGAAGTTTCCTTAAATTCCTAGTTTGCTGCATGTTTTTTGTTGTGAAAGGGTGTGGAGTTTTTCAGTTGTTTTTTCTGTGTCAACAGAGATGATCATGTTTTTTTGTTTTTTCTTTTGCCTTTGTCCTATTACGGTGCTATATTACATTGATAGCAACCCCATTTGTATATTAAACCACCCTTGCATTCCTGGAGTAAATATCACTTGGTCATGGTGTATAATCTTTTTTTATATGCTGCTGGATTCAGTTTGCTAGTATTTTGTGGAAAATTTTTATATCTATACTGAGAAATAATTTTCATCTGTAGTTTTTCTTTGTAATGTCCGTTTTTGTTTAAATAGAGATAAAACTGGATCACAGAATGAGTTTAGTGTTCTCTCCTCTTCTATTTTATGGAAGAGTTTTGGAAAGACTGGTGTTAATTCTTCTTTAAATATTTGGTAGAATTCACCAGAGCAGCCATCCGATCCTAGACTTTCTTTGCTGTAGTGGGGAGGGATTGATTACTGATTCAATCTCTTTACATGTTATGGATCTATTCAGATTTTCCACTTCACCTTGAGTCAGTTTTGGTAATTTCTGTGTTTCTTGAATTAACATTGTTTTATAACTATTGTTGGTGCATTTGTCTTTTAAATTATATGTCAAACCAAAGAGTTACTACAAAAAATACAACAATCCTGGTTCTTATATTACCCACATAGTTATCCTTACTGGTACTTTTTGTGTAACATGGCCTCAAGTTACTGTCTAGAGTCTACTGTCCATCCTTTGTAGTGTCTAAAGTGAGTCTAAAGGAGACTTTAGAATTTCTCGTAGGTCGGGTCTATACAGACGTAGCTTGACCAAATTTTAGTCAGGCTTCTCTTCCCCTCACAAGCCCCTGAACTTTGGCTGTCCCCAAGTCTGAGCAAGCACAGAAATACAGAACATCACCTCTCATTGTAGGAACGCTGACCAGAGCGAGACATATTTCATGTCAGACTACTCCATCATGCTGTTCACTCACCTTCCCCACTCGCCCAATTTCCTCTCAAAAGTTCTTGCTAATCCTTCTTCTTCCTCCCTACAAAAGAAAAGTCTTTTTCTATTTGATTTTGAGATGCTTTGAGATGCTGAAATTGGAGCGTTCTTCCTCTTGCAATAGTCTTTTTGAAATGTTTCTGCTTACCTAAGTCTGGATTTATTTTTATTTGATATTTGAAGGAACTTGTTTACTTTCTTCACTGCTGAGAAAAATGCTGTTGTTTACTTTTAAACAGTACTGTTCTTATTTTCTTGCTAGTATTTCCTAGTATTTAATTCATTTGATTTCCCAGTATTTAAAGTAACCTTGCTATTTATATTTATAAACAACACGGATTTACATCTTTCTTTCCTTGAGTAGCGTGGCGTTCGAAGGCACACTGGTTGAGAAGCTATTTCTCTGAGGTAGTGCAAAAATTCAGGGCTGCATTCAGCAAAAGTGATAACCCTGGGCCACAGTCTCCGAATGCTAAAGCAACAGTAACGTTTCCGAAATTCTCTAAGGCCCTGGGCAAGCAGGTCTACGAGAAACGGAGCGGGGCAGTCCGCGAGCTCGCCGCGCGTGGCCAAGGGCAGCGGGAGAGGGCGGGGAGTTTCCTGCGGCCCCTTTTGCGCATGTGCAATACCGCGTAGGCGCTGCCCCTGGGAAGATTCCTGGGCCTAGTGTGAGAGCCGTCTCGGAGCCTGCAGGACTGCGCGATGCTCAGGGAGCTGGTGCGGCCCGAGTGCTAGCGGCAGGCGAGGCCGGAGGGTTGGGCGAGAGCCGAGGGGGACCCTGCGTGGCGGGGGGCAGCGATGCCCGGCGGTGAGGAGGAGCCTCGCGGACCAGTGCGGGACCCGCGGTGCAAGAACCCGAAAGGGCGGGTGGAGGCGGTCTCGGCCCGGAAAAGGGACAGTGGGACGGGGGAGAGCCTGTCAGAGGAAGGGGCCGGCATTGGACGTGGCGACGCGGTACCCCGGGAAGGCTGCAGCGGTCGCGTGGGTCTGAACCGTCCACGACGCGGGCTGCGTGTTCTGTGCGGCCGCGAGGGTGGGGCACTTGCGCATGCGCGATGGGTGCGCTCAGCCCGGGGGGGGGGGGGGCGGGGGGGGGGAGAGGGGAGGGGGGAGCGGGAGCGGGAGCGGGCGGGGTTGAGGAGGGGTTTGGCGATGGGCAGAAGTGGGTGTAAGAGAATTGCTGGGAAAGATGGTTAACCTACGTGAGACTTGATTTCCTTGTCTGTGTAACCGAATATATTTACAAGGCGTGCTCCTGGAGTTTTTCAGAGAATTAAATAGTGTAGCACAGTGCCTGGCAGGAAATATTAGCTACTGTTGTTAATAGAAATACTTCATTCTTCTTACTCATTAGTTTATGCTCATCACTCAGGTCAGTATAACTCTCCCCTCTGTAAAAAAATGAGAAAACAGACTGAGAGGACAGTTTTATACCCAAAGTCACAAAACTAGCAGATAAACAAGCTAGAAGACAAACTCAGAAGTTTCTTGAAATGTCATGGTCTTTCTGATGTGCTGTCTTGGGTATCAAAGCCAGCATTGCATCCTCCACAGCACCTGGCAGAAATAATTTGACCTGTGAAGAAATAATTTGAGCTGTTGAATCTTACCTTGGAGCAGTTCTGTTTCTGGGATTTCAGGCTGTCTTCACAGTCCTTGGGACAAGACAGTATAATTGTTTCTGAGTTAGTTCTGTGACAGCCTAGCGTTGTGTTCTGAGCAGCCTTGATTTGATTTTATTGAAGGTCCGACTTGGGATTTTATGGGATAAGGAATACTCAGAATTGAACTGTGCGCCTGGATGAAGGATCCGATTAAAGTGAATTTGTCCCTTAGGTGCATTTCACATCTACCTTGAAATAAAGCACCTCTTGTGAAGTAAGGATGAGGTGTTTCTAGAAACAGAATCTCACTTGGGAGAGAACCACTCCACCATTTGAGCAAGATTCTGAGCAGAGGCCCTAGTTCCCAGAAAGGAGCAGATCTTGGGTTTGCACAGCCTGCTCAGAATGAGTGAGATTTGAATAATGTGGCCATATTCAGAAGCCATCACAGGTTGCCTAATGGAGGAAAGTCTGGACCAGGTTTGAGAAGAGAGGGGAACTGGGCTGAGATGAATGAAGAAAGGTTAGGCTACACAGGAAATATAACTTCCTGTGTATTGCAGGAGTTTTGAGGACATGGTATGGAGAAAGGACCTTTAAAACTAGATCTGAATAAATTCTCTCTCACCGATCCCAATTCAACCCCCACTCTTTATTTTTCACTCTTCCCAGATTCTGAGCTCTTCTCACACAATGAATTTGGCATCTAAAGATATGCTGGTGATTTCCTTATACACAGCAGTACAAGAATAGTTTTCTATTTGTCTTGCAGAAAGTTGGGAAAAATAGGTCCTGAGAGTATAAGTGAGTTTCCCTGGCTTTGTGTTAATTCCCTGGCAGAGCCCAGAATAGATGTTCAGCCTCCTGAAACCCAGGCCAGTGCTGACCACATCATCACTGTTAAAACACATTTCCTAAAAGGCAGCCTTTAGAGAAACTGCCAACGCTTTAGAACAACAATTTAAAAACTTTACCTTAAAGTGCCTCCATCCCTTTTTTCATAGCTTTGGGTAAGTTCTCTACCTCAAGGAGGAAACAAGGAAATATACATGTACAGTGTGACTTTTGATGAAGACTTAGGTGTTCCTTCACTTAGTGTGTTACAGTTTGTTTAAGCAGTTTTCTCATAATGCTTTTTTTCTTTGAAATAAAATGAAGGGGTATATACATTGTTTAACAAATCAAGAGAAAATAATTACATTCACCCAATGAAAAGTTACACGCCCAAGCTCTGCTTGACCATATCACAGTCACACATGCACATGCGAGTACTTCTTCGTATGTCCCTTCCTGCCCTTCCCAAGGTTGAAAAGGATATTCTCCCACAGAGAGATATTTTACCCAGGTGATGTTTGCAGGGTTTTGTTTTTGTTTTTTTTAAAATTTTATTTTCACTTTTTCTCCCCAAAGGCCCCCAGTGCATAGTTGTATATTTTTAGTTGTAGGTCCTTCTAGTTGTGGCATGTGAGACACTGCCTCAGCATGGCTTGATGAGCGGCATCATGTCCGTGCCCAGGATCCAAACCAGCAAAACCCTGGGACGCTGAAGTGGAGTGTGCGAACTTAACCGCTCGGCCACGGGGTCGACCCCTGCAATTTTTTAAATAGGCAAATCCAGGGGTTGCAAGGCAATCTGTATCTCTAATGATTTCATTCCTTTTTTTCTATCCCAGCTGTACCTTCAGAAATTTCTACCTTTTTCCAAGACCAGCAAAATATGAAGAAATCCAATGTGAGTTGTCAAAGTCATTCTACCCTTTTTTTACAATGGATTTTTGAGGTTAATGACTCCTATACTTGAAATGTTAAAGTAGAAATAGATAAAGTGAACCTGAGGGAAACAGGATAGCACGGTGGTTCTCAAACCTTAGTGTGTATTAAACTCACCTGGAAAGTTGTTAAAACTTTCAGAATGGGGCCTGAGAATTTCCATTTTGGACAAGATTGCAGGTAATGCTGATGTTGAGGTCTACAGGCCAGTATCATTGGAAGAGCGGATCACTAGGACAGAGTTGGCAAGGCACATAAATACAGATCGTGTGAAGTTAGACAGTTAGCAAATTTGAGTTGCGTATATTTCTGACTGTTCTGGTAGCCATGGCCAAAGAAAAGACTGTATGGTACATGGCTTTCATTGATGATATTATTAATAAAGCTACCTGATTTCCTTTTGGAACCTAAAGACTTTCTGGCACTGAAAGCTAAAACAAAACCTTTTGTGTTTTTTCATGTAAATGATGAATAACCTTCTGGTGGCAACCATGAAATAAATGACTATAGTTATTCTTCAGTGGAAGCAAAAGACAGGGTACCAAGCAGAACTCGGTTAATGAGGTTTTTCAGTGACCATATTACTGAAGCCCATGTAGACAACTTTCTGATGGTCTTGTTTTGTTTGTTTTCCTGGATAAAACCTAGAATATCTAGAGAATAAATTGAATGCATGTCCTTAAAATAGCTTTCCAAAATTCTTAGTTTTGCTCAGTAGGTAGAATGTTCAGTTAAGACATGATTTTCTGGCACATGTTTCTGTACTTAATCAAATTTCAGTCTGCTTCACGCAAAATGATTCTTCTTCACCATTTGCTGGAATTTGGTTTGTAAAAGTCACCGATGATATATGTTTATTGTGGTTAAATACACATAAAAAGTGAATCATTTTAAAGTGTACAATTCAGTGGCATTTAGCACCTTCAAAGTGTTGTGCAACCATCATCACTATCTAGTTCCAGAACATTTTCATCATCCCAAAAGAAAACCTAATACCCTTTTAAGTCATTCTCCATTCCCCCTTGACCTCTCTGGTAACCACTAATCTACTCTCCATCTCTGTGGACTGGACTGGCCTCTTTTGGATATTTTATATAAATGTAATCATACAGTGTGTTTTTCTCCATCTTCTTGCACTTAGTATGTTTCAAGGTTCATCCATACTGTAGCGTCTTATCAGACTTCGTTCCTTTTTTCGTAGTCTTATTAAGTTATAATTGACTAAATTGTAAGATATTTAAAGTGTCCATCATGATGATTTGATATATGTTTACATTATAAAAGGATTTCTCCCTTTTAGCCATCTAATTAATTAACAGATCCATCACCTTACATATTTATCTTTTTTTGGTAAGAATATTTAAATTGTGTTTTAGCATATTTCAGTTATACAATACAAGTGTTACCAACTATAGTCAGCATGTTATACATTAGATCCTCAGACCTTATTCATTTTATAGTTGAAAGTTTGTACCCTTTCACCAAGATTTCATTTTCTTTTTATAGCAGAATAATATTCCATTATATGGATGTACCATATTTTGTTTATCTCTTTGTTAGTTGATGGACATTTGGGTTGTTTCCTCCATACGGCTGTTGTCAATAGTCCTGTTGTCAACATTCATGTATAAGTTTTTGTTTGAACATCTGCTTTGAATCCTTCTGGGTATTTACCTTGAAGTAGAAATGCTGGGTCATATGTTAATTATATTCTTTACTTATTGAGGAACCACCAAACTCTTTTTCACAATGGCTGCATAATTTTACACATCCACCAGCAATGTATGAGAGTTCCAGTATCTCCTCATCTTCAACAACACTTGTTATTGTCTTTTTTTTTACTTATAGCTATCGTAGTGCATATAAAGTAGTATCTCATTGTGGTTTTGATTTGCTCTTCCCTAATGACTAATGAGCACCTTTTCATGTGCTTACTGGGCAGTTCTTTATTTCCTTTGCAGACATGTCTATTCACGTCCTTTGTCCATTTTTAATTGGGTTGTGTATTGTAAGAGTATTTCAGTTACTAGACTTTTGTCAGATATATGATTTTCAAATATTTCCTCCCATTCTGTAAGTTGAGTTTTTATTCTCTCGATAGTATATTCTTTGATTTGAAAAAGGTTTTAGTTTTGATGAAGTCTGGTTTATCTATTTTTGTTTTGTTGCATGTGCTTTTGATGTCATAGCTAAGAATTCATCGTGAAATCTAAGATCATGAAGATTTACTCCTATATTTTCTTGTAAGAGTGTTATAGTTTTAGCTCTTATATTTAGGTCTTTGATCTATTTGAGTTAATTTTTGTGTATAATGTGAGGAATGGGTCCAGTTTCATTCGTTTGCGTGTGGATATCCAGTTGTCCCAACACCATTTGTTGAAGAGACTATTTTTTCTCCCAATGAATGGTTTTGGCACCCTTGTTGAAAATCAGTTGACCATAGATGCATGGAAATTTCTGAACTTTCTTTTCTGGTCGGTTGATCTATCTATCTTTATGCCAGTCCCATACTTTTTTGATGCTTTTGCTTTGTAGCAACTTTCAAAGTCAGGACATATGAGTCCTTCAATTGGTTGTTCTTTGTCAAGATTGTTTTGGTGGTTTGAAGTTTCTTGCAATTCCATGTGAATTTGAAGATCATGTCCATTTCTGGAAAAAAGGCTATTGACTTTTCCATCGCATCTGTAAACATAGGGGGTGTTGCAGTCTTAACTATATTAAGTATTACATTCTATGAACAAGGAATGTCTTTCCATTTATTTAGATCTTTAATTTCTTTCAGCAAAGTTTTGTAGTTTTCAATGTACAAGTCTTTGACCTCCTTGGTTAACTCTATTCCTAAGTATTTTATTCTTTTTGACGCTACTGGAAATAGAATTGTTTTCTTTATTTACTTTAAATTGTTCGTTATTAGTGTATAGAAAAGTAACTGATTTTTGTGTGTTAATCTTGTGTTCTACAATTTTATTGAATTTGTTTATTAGCTCTAATAGGTTTTTGTGGATTCTTTAGGATTTTCTGTTTATGAGATCATGTCATCTACAAATAGAGATAGTTTACTTCACCCTTTCTAATATGGATGCCTTTATTTCTTTTTCTTATCTATTTGCTCTGGCAAGGTCTTCTTTTAGAGTTTTGAATAGAAGTGGCCCGAGTGGGTATTCTTGTCTTGTTCCTGATCTTAGTGGGAAAGCTTTCAGTCTTTTACCATTAAATATGTTAGCTGTGGGTTTTTCTTAAATGCTTTTTATCATGTGGTGGTGTTCCCTTCTATTCCTAGTTTACTGAGTGATTTTATCCTGAAAAGATTATCTCTTTGCTTACTAGTCACATTTTGTATTTCTTCCAGAGTCAGTGGGTAACTTGTGTGTTTCTAGGAGTTTATTCATTTCATCTAAATTTTCACCATATAATTGTGTGTAGTATTCTCCTATAACCCATTTTATTTCTATTAGGTCGGTAGTAACATCTCCACTTCATTTTTGATTTTAATATTTTGAGTCTTGTCTCCTTTTTTTGGTCAATCTAGCTAAAGGTTCATTAATTTTGTTGGGTTTTTTTTTTTCATAGAAACAACTTTTCATTTTGTTAATTCTATTTTTCTATTCTATTCATTTATCTCTGTTCTAATCTTTATTATTTCCTTTCTCCTGCCAGAGACAAAGACCAAAATATATCTTTCTTACCATATTACAATGTCAAAAAGATAGAGACAAACAGGGAAAACACCATGTGATGACAGAAGCAGAGATTGGAGTAATGCACCTGCAAGCCAAGGAGTGCCAGGTATTGCTGGCCACCATCCGAAGCTAGGAGGAGGCAAGGAAAGCTTCTATCCAGAGTCCCAGAGGGGGCATGGTCTTGGTGACACCTTGCTTTCAGACTTCTAGCCTCCAGAACTGTGAGAGAATAAATTTCTCTTTATAAACCACCAGCTTGTGGGAATTTGTTAGAGAAGACCTAGGAATATGTGTGCCCATTTAACATAGATTTGTCATCATTGTTTTATGCTTATGTCTTTCAAGTCAGGTAGGAAGAAAAGAGGACTTATTAATCAAAAATATAATAATACTGGCTTTTATATTTACCTTTATGGTTTGCTTTAACAGTGCTCTTTATTTCTACTAATGGCTTTGGGTTGTTTTCCATTCATTTTAGCCTGAAGACTCCTTTTAGCATTTCTATTAGGACAGATCTGTTGGCAAGGAACTCCCTCAGCTTTTGTTTATCTGAGAATGGTTTAATTTCTTTATTTTGAAGAAGAGTTTTTCTAAATATAGAATTCTTCACTGCAAGTTTTTTCTTTTAGCACTTTAATATGTCATCCCACTGCCTCTTTTCCTCCATGGTTTCCAATGAGAAATTGGCTATTAATCTTTTTGAGGATCTCCTCCACATGATGAATCACTTCTCTCTTCTTTCAAGATTCTCTTTTTGTTTTTATCTTTGTTGATTATACTGTGTCTCAGTGTGGATCTCTTTGTGTTTATCCTGTGAAGTTTCTTGAGCTTCTTTGATGTGTAGATTCATGTCTTTCATCGAATTTGGGAGGTTTTCAGCCATTATTTTTCAAATGTTCTTTCAGCCCCTTCCCCTACTTCTGGGACTCCAAGTATGCAAATGTTGATACGCTTGGTGGTGTCCCACAGGTCTCTTAGGCTCTGTTTGTCTTTCTTCATTCTTTTTTCTTTCTGCTTCTCAAACTATATAATTTCAATTTACCTATCTTCTAGTTTGCTGATTTTTTTTTTCTGTCCACATCTGCTGTTGAACTCTTTAGTGAATTTTTTATTTCAGTTATTGTACTTTTCAACGTCAGGATTTCTATTTGGTTCCTTTTTATACTTCGTGTGTCTTTGTTGATATTCTCTTTGGTGGAACTTCACTCTTCTGGTTTTTTGTCCATGTTGTCTTTTACCTCTTTAAGCTTGTCTAAGACAGTTGATTTCTAATCTTTGTCTCGTAAGTCCAAAGTCTAGGCCTCCCCAGAGAAAGTATTAATTTTTTTCTTTCTTATGAATGTGCTGTACTTTCTCATTTAAGTTCCTTGTAATTTTTTGGTGAAAACTGGACATTTTTAATATTATAATGCGGTAACTCAGAAATTGGATCTTCCCCCACTCTCCCTTAGAGTTGTTACTATTGTGTGAGGTGAAGTTTTTGTTGTTGTTTAGTGAATTTCTAAAATATTTTTGTGAAGACTGTATTCTTTGTCGCATGTCATTACCTAAGTCTCTATTCCATTTGCCTGGTGTCAATTAGTGATTTACCAGAGATTTCCTTAAACCCAGAGCCAACAAAGCCAAAAGTCTCCCACTACTTGCTGTTGGGTCTGGGTGAATTAGAGCATACCTTCAACACCACACTGTTTACAAGTCTTTCCTCACCCTCATGTCCTGCTGGTGCAGAACTTGGTCCTCCAGAAGTGAGAGCTTAGGATCTTTTTGCATTTTTTTGAACATGTACCTTGTCCTGGATATGTGTGTGTTGTCTAGATTTCCAGGAATATATGGAAACTTTTCAAAGCCCCAAAGCATTTCACTCCCCAGCTTTTCTTCCACAGACGTTTTTGTGGCATATCTGTTGTTTGCTCCAACTTATATCCTTTGCACCAGTGGCAGCAACTGGTTCATTTGTCTTTGCATGTTTTCAATAGATGCTCTCCATGTAGTCATTTTTCCTGTATGAGAGAGTTCTGAGCATTCTGTGTTAGTCTTTCAGGTCTTCACCAGACAGGTCAAAACAGGCAATCCCAACTCTTTGACAACCAGCTCCAGTCTGCTCTCTCTGGCACCAGGAATCCACACCAAGAATATAGGATTCCATCCTCAAGACTGCTGCTGAGCCAGTGAAATGAGTTTAATTGTGTCTCCTGAAGTCATTAGAGTGGGCCCTAATCCCGTATGATTAGTGTCCTTATAAAAGGAAAATTTGAACACAGTTACTTACAGAGGGAAGATGATGTGAAGACACAGGGAGAAGATAGCCGTCTGCAAGCCAAAGAGAAAGGCCTCGAACAGATTCTTCTCTCACAGCCCTCAGAAGGAACAAACCCTGCTGACACCTCAATCTTGGACTTCTAGCCTCCAGATTTGCAAGATAACAAATTTATGTTGTTTAAACCACTCAATCTATGTACTTCGTTATGGCAGCCATAGCTAACTAATACAGCTTGAGGGTGACAGGAAGCAAGGGTGAGTTAAAACAGCACACATCTCTCCTACCAGGTTTCAGTTGCATTTGTTTTAATTAATCATTTGCTTGGTTGTTGTAAACCTTTGTTTTCCGGAGTTCTGATGAAATTGATTCTGATAGTTTTTGCCAGTTCTTTTGTGTTTCTGTGGAGGAGTGGGGCCCTCGTACTTCCCTACTCTGCCGTTTTCCCTGACCGAGGTCTGTTACCAATGATATTTTGCAGTTTTTGAGTTACTGGACCTTTCTGCAGCATTTGAGCATTTGAAGCCTGTGCTCTTCTGCAAAGCCTGGACGGGTGGCCCCTGTCACTTCACGCAGCCCCCTTCCTACCCTTCTAGTGATGTCTTCTTCATGGAGTCTTTTTGACTCTTGGTAAATAATGTATTCCCTGTATATTAGTTTCCTGTTATAGCTAATAAATTAACACAAATTTAGTGGCTTAAACCAACACAAATTTATCCTCTTATGGATCTGGAAGTCAGAAGTCTGAAATTAGTCTTCTGGGGCTAAAATCCAGGTGGTGGCGGGACTGGTACCTTCTGGAGATTCTGAGGGACGATTCTATTTCCTTACATTTTTCAGCTGTTGTACCACCTTCCTCCATTTTCAAAGTGCGTCACTTCAGTCTCTGCCTCTGTTTTTACAGTGCCATCTCCTCTTCCTTCTGTAGTAGGATCTCTCTCTGCCTCTTCCTTATAGGATGTTTATGATTATGTTTAGGGTCCACCTGGATAATCCAGGATAATCTCCTCTTTTCAGGGTTCTTAATCACATCTGCAGAGTCCCTTTGCCATATGCAGTAATATTCACAGGTTCCGGGGATTAGGTCATGGACATCTTCAGGGCCATTGTTCAGCCCACCACACCTGGGCTTTCATCCTCGACTCACTGTTCTGTTCTATTTGTGTCTATACATTGACTTCTCCTTCTGTTTGTGTAAGTGGACAGAAATGTATATATGTATCATGGAAGAGTATGTATTTTTGTTTTATTTGCTTTTTAGAATTATGTAGACCATCTCATTTGATACATATGTTATTACAGCTCTTTTTTTAAATTTAATGTTGCTCTAAATTTAGATCTATCCAAATTGACTAATATTTTATTCTTTTTAATGCTGTCTAATACGTATATGGCGTATATGGTATAATATAATATAATGAGACCATATCACATTTTATTTGTCCATTTCTTCACTGGAAGACATTTATGTCATTTCCATTTTTCATTCTTATGTATAAACTTCAGTGAACATGTCTTAACATTTTCTCTCTCTGTATAAGAGTAAGCAGTTCTCCAGAGCATATACACATGATTAAATTGTTGGATCATAAAGAGTAAGAACTTCTGATGTTATTTAGTACTGCCGAAGTGGTCTCTTAAGTGACCGTACCACTCTCACCAGCTGTTATATGATAATACATCTTTCTTTACCTCCTTGCTAGCAATCGGTACTGTCATTTAAAAATTATGGCCAATCTGGTGGATGATGAAAACCTCATTGTTTTGATTTGTCTTTGATTTGCATTTTGATTATGAGTAAAATTGGGCCTTTTGGTTTTCTTCTGTGAAATGTTTGTTTATATATTTGTACATATTTTCCTGTTGATTTTGTTCTGTATTTCTTACTAATTTACAGATATCCTTCATGAGTTTTATGTAGTAATCCTTTGTTATATTTGTGGCAGATATCTTCTCCAGGTCTGTCTTATCTTTTAACTTTATGGTATCCTTGGTTGTATGAAAGTTTTACATATTTATGTGGTCAGATTTATGGATCTTTTTTTCATAGTCTTTGCTTTTTATTTCAGGATTATTTTTGTGTGTGGGGGGGTTTTTTTTTGCAGTTCTTTTGTCCTTAGGGTATATTTCCATTATGATGTACAGTCGCATTCCTGTTTTAAATTTAGCACAGATAATCCTAAGTGGTATGACATTAAATTGTGACACAATTAGATTTCATTTATTTCATTTGCTATTTATTTTTTGGGTTTTGTTTTCATTCTGAAAATTATTTTTTATAATCATAAAAAACATTTGTATTTCCAAAGATGAACTATAAATTATAGCAAGATATATTCAGAGATAGGTCTAACTTCTATCCCTGTCCCCTCCATCCTGTTTCTTGTTTCTTCCCTCACCCTATGCTGGTGACCATTCATTTTGTATTGTTATTTATTTATTTTTGTTGTTGTTGAGGAAGATTGGCCCTGAGCTAACATCTGTCCTACTCTTCCTCTATTTTGTCTGTGGGATGCTGCCACAGCATGGCTTGATGAGCAATTCTGTAGGTCCATGTTCGGGATCCAAACCTGCGAACCCTGGGCTACTGAAGCAGAGTAGGTGAACTTAACCACTACACCACTGGGCCAGTCCCTGTATTGTTATTTTTAATATAAGCAGATCCATCTGTAGATCTTTCTTTGTCCCTTTTTTATATAAAAACTAGCATGTTATACTTGATTTTCTCAAACTTCATTTTGTTACATAATGATACATTATGGAGTTCATTCTGTGGCACTATGTAGAGATATTCCTTAGTTCTTTTTTCAGTTGTTTAGCAGTCCATTGTGTGAGTACAACATAATAGATTCAACCAGTTCTTTATTAATCAACATTTGGGTCATTTCTAGACTTTTGCAAATATAAGTGGTGAGGTAGCCTTGTGCCTACATCTTTGCTTTTTTGGCCAGTATGTCCTTGTGGTTGATTCCCAGAAGTGGGATTTCTGGATCAAGTGGTAAATGCATAGGTAATTTAGCTAAATATTGCCATTGTAGTTGATCATTTTGTCTTCTCAACCACAAGATATGAGGGTGTTTTTATGCCTATAGCAAATTAAACTTAAGTATTTGTATTGTTATTCTTTTGGATTTCTGCCGGTCCCCTAGGAGTGAAATGGTTTGCTGTAATTTTTATTTACATTTTTCTTTTTATTTTAAAGAATGAGCTTGATTTCCTAAGTTTTGGTGGTGTTTGCTTTTCTGTTCTGTGAATTTTCTGTTTATGATTCTTAGTCATACTTCTATCAGGTTGTTGGGTTTTCCCCTTCTATATTTTTAGGAACTGTTTATATAGGGATATTAACCCTTCTTTGTCATGTAAGTTGCAAATACTTATTCCTAGGTTGTCTTTTTTGGTTTAGTTTTGTTTATTTATTTAATTATGCAGAGGGTTTTACTTTTTTAATTTCTAATTTTATGTAGTCAAATTTATTGATATTTTCTTTTATTGAATCTAGAGTTTTAGTCATGGTTAGGGAAATTTTATTCATTTTTAATTATAGGGGAATTCACCCAACTTTTTTTCTAATTTTGTAGGATCTCTTTTTTACATTTAACATTGATTAATCCATTTGGAGTTTTCCTGATGTGTAGATGAGAATGTATCTTATTTTATCCTTTTTAACCTATCTGTTCAGTTACCCTACCATTTCTTAATGAAAATTCTTTTTCCTACTTTATGACACTGTCTGTATCATTACTAAATTCCAGGTGCATTTGAGCTTCTTTCCTTTGATATCTCTTTCTATTTATCTGCCTGTACCACATTATTTTAATTATGGGAGCTTTGTAATATGTTTATATCTGATAGGTTATCTCTCATTGCTCCTTTTTCACGTTTTTCTTGGCTTTCCTTGCTTATTCTTCCAGTTAAAATATCTACTCAGCTTGTGTTTCTCTGGGTTAAAAGCTTGATGGTATTTTTTTGAGACTGTATTAAATTGCTCTAGTAACATTATGAACTGAAATCTTTTTGATGCTAAGATTTCCTGTCTGAGAACATGGGCTAGCTTTGAGTTTCTTCAAATATAATTTTTTTAAGGAGTGATTTGATAGTTTTCTTTATGTAGATTTTGTTTATTTCTTGTTACAACTTCATGCCTAAGTATTTATAGTTAAAAAAATTAAAAAATGCTCATTCACCTAGATTTAACTGTTATAAGCCTTTTAACCACATATTCTCTCTCTCTTTATCTGTGATATCCCCATTCGTTCCCAAAGTGTTCTTTATGACTTTATTGGGTTCAAGATTCAATCAAAGATCATGCCTTTGTATTCTTTCATAATATGGATGTTTTTAAAAAGTCCTGGTCACATGTCCTGTTGAGTAGTTATTCTTGAACTTAACTATGCTTTAGAATCATCTGGAGCTCTTTAAATATTCCTATACCCAGGCTATACTCCATATCAGTTAAGTCAGAAACCCAGGGGTGACACCCAGGCAGTGCAACCATGTTGAGAAGCACTGTTGTAGAATGCTCCTCACATCTGTATTTGACTTATATGTTTTTCCTCATGATTAGATTCAGATTATATATTTTTATTATTTCCATTTATTACATGCTTCTTATAAGGTCAGATTGTACCATTATTGGTAATGCCATCAAACATCTCCATCTGAAAAGTAGATGTTCTTTCCACCCTTTAGTAAACTAATAGTTTGTCAGGTGAAACTTTGAGACTATATGAATGTCCTCTTTCCCAGTAACCTTTCATCCAGTGGTTGGCTATTTAGGTTGAGCACGTTTTGGCATGTTTATTGGTCATGTGGATGTCTTCTTTTGTGAAGTGACTGTTCAAGTCCTTTTCTCGTTTTTCTATTAGGTTGTCTTGTTGTTATTTATTTTAGGAGTATTTTATATATTCTGGAATAATCCCTTTATCAGTTCAGTGTGTTGCCAAATTTCCTACTGTCTGATTTACTTTTTTTTTTTAATTTATGGTTTCCCTTTGATTAATAGAAGTTCTTAATGTTAATGTGGTCCACTGTATTTCAATCTTCTCCTTAATGGTTAGTATTTTTGGTGTATTGCTTAAAAGATCTTTGCTTGTCTAAAGGTCATGAAGATAGTTTTCTGTGTTATTACCTAAAAGTTCTCTTGTTTTACTGATCACATTTCAATCTAAAATCCATATGGAATTAATTTTCACATATTATGTGAGATTGAAGTCGTTTGTTTTTTTCCATATGGATAACCATTTAATCCTTCATGGTTTATTGAAAAGACAGTCCTTTTCTCATTGTTCTACTGTGACACTTTTTTTTATAAACTAGGTGTCCATATTTGTGAGTCTGTTTCTAGACTATAAATTTGGTTCCATTGGTCTTTTGGTTTATTCTTTCACCAATACCAACTTCTCTTATTACTCTTAACTTTATATAAATCTTTATATCCACTAGTATGTCAGTTTTCTACTACTTCATAATAAGTTACCACAAACTTTGCAGTCTAAAACAACAGAAATTTATTATCTCATAGTTTCTGTGGGTTAGGATTCTGGGACTAGGTTAGCAAGGTCCTCTCCTTAGGCATAAGTCTGCTATCAGGGTGTCACCAGGGACTCCTTATCTGAGGCTTGTGGTCCCTTCCATACATGTCACAGAATTCATTTCTATGTAGCTGTAGAACCCACAGTAGTTTGCTTCTTCTTTGAGGCCAGTAGAAGCATCTCTGATATTTTACGTTCTTTAAAAAAACTCACCTAATTAGGTTGGGCCCACCCAAGGCAATCTCCCTTTTAATTGACTCAAAGCCAGCTGATTAAGAGATCTTAATTATACTTGCAAAATTTGTTTTGCCTTAGAATGTAACATAATCACAGGAACACAAGTCTCTCCCATACTAGAAAGGAGGAGATTATATAAGGGTGTGGGTCATTGGAGGTCATTTTAGAATTCTGCCTACCATAATTAGTGTGAATTTACCCAGTTAATTTTTCTTCTCCAAGATTGCTTTGTCTATTCTTGATCTTTTGAATTTCTATATAAGTTTGAGAATCAACTTGTCAGTTTCTACAAAAACGTCTGCTAAGTTTTTGATAAGGATTGTCTTGACTTTATAAACGCATTTGGGGAGAATTGAGATTTTTATAATATTGAGTTGTCCAATCCATGAATATAGTATATCCCTTCATTTGTTTGTTTTTGTCAATAATCCTTTATAATTTCTGTGTAATAGTCTTGGACAATGTTTTGTTAGACTTAAGTATTTCATGTTTTTGATATTACTGTAAGTGGTACTTTAAAACTATCAATTAGTTGATGGTATCCAGAAATCCTGTTGATTTTTATATATTGACCTTGCATCCAAAAACTTGCTAGGCTCACTTCTTAGTTCTAGTAATTAGTCTGTAGATGTCTCTGCAGTTTCTTCATAAAGAGTTATGACATCTTCAAATAACAGCTTTATTTATTCTTTTCTAATCTTTATAATTTTTATATCATTTTCTTGCTTTATTGCACTAGTTCATTTTTACTCTATTTGACCTATTATTTCCAATTGACCAGTTTTTTTTACCTAATATTTGACTTCTTCTTTTGCAATTCTCAGTATATGCCATGAGTATTTACAAGCTATTTGTTTTGATAACCTGGGAATGACACTTCTTCTCTGTCTCTGCTTATGTCTGTTGGCTCATGATTATCCACAGTAGTCATCTCCTAAGTGAGGGATATGTAATGTAGGAGCTGTAAGATAGTCCATTCGCATTTGAGAAGAAAATGTTCAGATGCCTACTTACATTTATTTTAATCTAAAAACATAAGAATGAAATTTAATATATAAATTGACAATATAAGTTTACAATTTATAAATAAAAACTTTTCCCAGATGGAAGAGTAACTGAATATTTTGGACACCCATATTCTATAGGAGTTGTGTCCAAAATTATTCAGTAACTTATTGCCTGAATACCTCTTTAGCTCTTTATCTTGTCATAGTCCCATAAAGTACCCTCCTATGTGCTGATTGCTTTTCCTTTAACTACATATTTGAGATGTGTCTGTGGTTATACTGTTGCCCCAGGTTCATGAATGTTACTCTGTTATTGTTTAACAACTCAAAGCTTTACCTCTTCAGTGAACAAAACCACCCAAATAGCAGGAATAGAACTTTTTGCCCCTTTGTAACCTCAGTCACCTTTGCACATCTTTTCGCAATAGTAATATCTTATTGTGTTGTATGCTTATATGTGTCTGTCTGTTTATCAAACTAATGCTCCTTAAGAACGGTAACATTGTTTTATTTGTCTTCAAATTCTCCCAAAGTAGGAGAGTTCTTTATGGCACATAGGCACATAGTGGGATACTGATAACTTATTACAGTGGTGGGGAATATCTTTTATGATTTCTCCTTCTCTAAGCAAGTATAGTATAAAAGTCAACATCCCAAAAACACAGTTTCTGGTACCTCTAAATAGTGAGCATCATAACAGTTCTCATACAGCTTTTTCATGTCTTCCAGTTCTGATTACTTAAATTGGAACATAAATATGCTGTTTCAGGGATCCTTATCAATTGAGGATGTGACTGTGGGCTTCACCCAGGAGGAGTGGCAGCACCTGGACCCTGCTCAGAGGACCCTGTACAGGGACGTGATGCTGGAGAACTACAGCCACCTCGTCTCAGTGGGTAGGGACTGTTTTCCATGTAGACTCCTAGTGTGCACATCCTTTCTTGGTTGCTGAAAACTGTGGGAACTTTGTTGAATTTAATGATATTTAAGTTTGAGATTCAGGGTGTTAAGCAGAAGGACTGTTGAGACTCCATGAAGAATGTTTTCTTTTTCAAGATTGAAATTGGCCCCTGAAGCTTCATTTTCTGTCTTCTTCAGAGGCCCTGAGGTCCATGAGCCTAGCCCAATTCATGTCATTTCCCATTTACAGGATATTGCATCCCTAAACCGGAAGTGATCTTCAAGTTGGAACGGGGAGAACAGCTCTGGATATTAGAGGAAGAGTCCTCAAGCCAGAGCCACCCAGGTGAGTTAGTGAATATTAAACAGATGGACACTGGGTGACATGGTGCGCAGTCTTTTTATTCTCAAGTGTTTGCTCGTATGTTCATTTTCCATTCAGCAAATATTGAGTACCTACTGTGTGTCACTAAAGTTTTAGGTGCTGGAAATACATCAGTGAACTACATTTTGTCTTTGACTTCATGGAACTTATGTTCTGATAAGGAGAGAAAGATAAAAAAGAAACAAGAACACATATACACACATATAATATGCCAATAAAATAGCAAGGAAATTAAAGAAGGTTAAATATGATGCAGTGTTATACATTTGAAAGGAGCTTCAGAAAGGCCTTTTTGATGATATCAACTTGATTGAAATGAGGGTGAGAATCATGGGGAGTCTTGATGGCAGAAGTAACATGAAATGTCAGTCCACCGAGGCAGGAATGTATTTAATGTTTTTGAGCACTCACAAGTGTCAGTGTGGATTGGGGGAAATGAGTGTGTGAAGAGTGGTAAGAGTTGGCATTATAGAGGTAATGGGAGCTCAAATTATGTAGGGCCATTGGGCCATGATAAGGACTTTGATTTTATTCTGAGTGAAATGAGAAGCAGTTAGTATAATTTTACCTGATAAGCATCATGTGCTGTTTTATCTTTTAAATTGATTTCTCTGGCTGGTGGGCAAAGAAAATAATATAGGGGGCAGAGGGATGAAGGCAGGAACATCAGTCAGGACAGTATTTCAATCTATGAGAAGGTGATGGTAGCTTACCCTTGGGTGGAAGTGGTGACAAAGATTAAAAGCAATTGGCTTCTGGACCTGTTTTGAAAGTGGGGCCTATAAGATTTGCTGTTGAATTAGTTAAAGGATGTGAGAGAAAGAGAGGAGTAAAGACTGACTGCAAAGACCTTGTCCAGCAATTGGATGAATAGGTTCCAGTTGCCAAGATGGAATTTTGGGGAGTAACAGTTTTGCAGGGATATTAGGAGTTTCAGTTGCACATACCAAGTTCCAGATGACTATAAAATATCTAAGTTTACATGTGAATAAGCATTTGGATGTATAAGCAGAGGTGGTTAGGGAAAGAGTCTAGGTTGGAGGTAATTTATTGGGTAAATAAAAATTATAAATTAGATATATAAATTATATTTGGTATATGTAGATGTAAATTACCAGCTTATGGTATATTTAAAGTTTTTAAATTTAGTATTTAAAGCTAAGGGATTAGATATCCTCTCCTTAGGGGAAGGAAGGGACAGATTTGAGAGGTCTTAAGGTTGCTCCCTGAGGACACTATCTTTCAGAAGTCGTGAAAGTGAGGAAACTCAGCAAAGAGCAGAGAAGAAGCAATTTAGGGGTGAGGGGGAGACAGGGAATGCGGTATCCTGGAGTCAAGTGAGGGTAGTGTTTCAAGGAGAGTGAACTTCTTTGAAGGAGGAGGTGTAAGTCAGCATTTTCTCTCTCTGTGCCTGCAAATCATTCAGAAACATTAAGGAAAATGAGCAACAGAGACTCCATTTTATGACACTAGAGGATATCTGAAATCCCAAATCAATACAAGTGTAAAAGCTGCAAAATCACTGAAAAAATCAAGCAGGAGTGTATGTATCAGCAGATGGATAGAAAATAAGAGCATTTCTGATACTCAAAGGAACTGGCAAAGTACTTTTCAGGGACAAAGTACGTAGTCTGAGCTGTGGGAAGCTAAATCTTTAGAGTAACAGCGATGCTGTGCACAGGATAGCTGGACCTTCCTTGGATACACTTGAGTTTTGCAAAGCAGATATATTAGGGTTAAGTGTGGAAACAGATACGCAAGCCATATTTTTCAGTAGCACTCTGTTTCTATGACAGTACAAGAAAAGAGACTTTCCATTTGGGGAAAAAAACCTCACGGACGCCTATATACAGAGAAATAAACTTACATGCTATCCTAGTGGGTATTCCTAGAATGCAGACTCTGAAGCAAAATCTTACTTGATAACAATTGGTCAGGATGTGCAGACCTACAAAAATGAGGGCATGGGGGAGTAAGGCTGGTTAGGAGGAAGGGAAAGTACAAGGGGGCAATTACTTAGTTAGCTATAAAGAGCTTAGTTAGCACTCTAATAAGCATATCTGATTGCTCAGTCTAGCGAGATATCTTCAGAGTCTTCATGTGAGCCACTGCGTTCCGGAACAGCCTGTCAGAAAGGTGGAAGGGAAAATGATGTATCTGCTGTCTTCTTGTTCGTCTCTCCCATTAGATAAGGCTGTTCTGTACAGTTTTAACTCCCTCTCATTTCTCAATTACATCAGACTCTCTTGGCACCTGCTGGAGATGCCAGAGCCTCCTTGGGTCCAGTTCAGCCACTGGGGCAATGTGTAGTCTCTGTGAACTCAGCACAATACTTGGTGTTCCTCAGTCGGTAGCTGCAGCAGTGCCAACCCCAGTGACCTGGCTTCATGTTTACCAACAGAACAAGCCATTGCTGAAGCTACTCTGGTGAGATAGGAAGGCAGATCTGGGTTGATCTATAAACTGAGTCTGGTACATGGGCAAAACACTTGTTCAAGAGGAATTATCCTGTTAGCGTAAAGACATGGCTCTATTCTCTCTCCCAGGTAAACCTCATGCAGTGAGCTGTCCCTTAGCTCATGCCAGCACAAAATGCATACAAACTCTCAAGAAAAAAAGGAATGAAAAAATTCAGAAAAAAAGTAGTAGGTGATTGAGTTGTCATCTGATCAAAGTGGTCATAAAGTATATAAATAATGTGACCAAATGTTAAACCATGAATTTCAAAAAGGAGAACTAATTGAATTGGTTACCTCTGTGATACAAGAAAGATGTTAATAAGGCAATGGTAGAAAATGAATTGTGGGATGTCAAACTCAGAAAAGAATTGTAACAGGAAATAAAATCATAGTAAAGAAGGCAAAGTGGAAGAATCCCAAGGAAGAATAGGGACTGCTGAAATTCAAAAATAAATGAGGAAAGTGAGCAAGGAGAAACTGAGATAAATAAAACTTGAAGATTACATAAAAAAGAATAAAAGAGATTCCATATACATATCATACTTACAATTCATTCCCCAAAATAGGAAATCAAAGAAATAGGACAAGTATTTTAAATATTCCAAGAACTCTTTTTTGGAGGGAGAAAAACCAGTACAATTGAATCTACTTAAGAGGGCAAACCTTCAGTCAGGGTAATGGAGCTAAAATAGTGAACATCATAATGTAGCCTAGTAAAATAAAGATTTCAAAGTTACTAGATTTCAAAGACAAAGGATCATTTTGACAGCCAGTAAAGAAGAAAAAGTCCAACTAGCTTCAGTCTTTTCCATAGCAAAATTTGCTGCTAAAAATCAACAGAGCAATTCCTACAAAATCCTCAGGGAGTCAGATTAAGAATTTTATACCCAGTTGAAAAGATGTTTTTTTTTTTTTAAAAAAGAGCAAATCTATTTCGAATAGGTAGGAACTCTGAACCTTTGTTCCCAGAAGCCTCAGTTAGAGGATGAATATCAGATAGTCAAGAAGTGACAAAAAAAGCACAGTAAAAAGATTGGTGGTGAACTCTGAATTTAACTGAAGAACTAATTTTAAAGCAAAGGTGGAAATTAGATAACAGAAGAGAACGTAACAGTTACAAATCTAGGCAACACAGAAAGGTTCTATCTGTTTTGATGACAGGCTAAAAACAAGTGGAAAGAAGTGAAGGTATACTAATACAGTGAATTCTGTTAGAAAAATATGTGCATTCCTAAAAAATCACTGCTCTATACAAAATAGTGTATTGAAAATCTCAGGGCTAATGGGAAAATCAGGTGGGGGTATAATATTTAAAAGCTTTGTCATTGACACAGTAAGAAAGCAGTGTTGAAGTCTCCAGCTATACTGTCACGTTTGTTTTTTACTCCTTTCAGTTCTATTGGTTTTTGCTTTATGAATTTTGAAGAATTGTTAAGTGCACATATATTGGGATCTTTATGTCCTCTTGATGAACTGACCCGTTTATGATTATGTAATGTCTCTCTCTATACCTGGTAGTACTCTTTGTTGCGAAGTCTACTTTGATAATATAGCTACTCCAGCTTTCTTTTAATTAATGTTTTCATGGTATATCTTTTTCCATCTTTTTAGTTTTAACCTATTTATATTTAAAGTGGAATTATTACAGATAACACTTGGTTGGGTCTTTTTTGTCTAATGTGAAAACCTCTACTTGTTAATTGGAATATTTCAATCACTTAAATTTAACATAATTTTTATATGTTTGGACTCAAATTTGTTATTTTGCTGCTTGTTTCCTATTTGTCCTATCTGTTCTTTTTTTCCCTTTTTTCTTCTTTTTATCTCTTTTTGATTAGTGGAGAATTTTTATTTTGCTTTATCTCTACTATTTACTTGTTAGTATCACCTCCATTTTAGTTTATGTTTTAAGTGGTTGCCCTATTGCATCAGACTGCTACTGGGGAAGCCAGAGCCTCCATGGGTCCAGTTCAGCCACTTGGGCAATGCAATCTCTGTCAAGTACACATTATACGTCTTCAGCTTATCACAGTCTAATTCAAATGACATTATACTATTTTACATGTAGCCTTACAATCTTATAAGAGTATACTTCTATTCCTCTCTCCCACTCTGTGATATTGTAGTCAAACATTTTTACTTAGAAACCTCGTAATGCATTATTAATATTTTTGCTTTAGACAATCGTCTTGTAAAGTTATTAAAAAGTCTTCATTTTACCGTCTTTTTTTTTTGTAACCGTTTTCGGTACTCCTTACGGTCGTGTGTCACATAACATTTCAGTCAATTGCCTGTACGATAGTGGTCCCGTAAGATTAGTACCATATAGCATAGGCTGTACTCTTAGGTTTATGTAAATATATTCTATGATGTTTGTATAACGACAAAATCACCTACCATGCATTTCTCAGAATGTATCACCATCATTAAGCAACACGACTGTATTTCTTTGTGTATCTTACTCCTTCTAATGCTTCCTTTAGTATTTCTTGTAACACAGCTCTGTTGGCAGTGAATTCTCTCAGCTTTTATTTGTCCTCAGAAGAATTTATTTCATCTTCACTAGTGAAAGATGTTTTCTCTGGGTGTAGAATTCTGGATTGACACTTTTTTCTGTCCGTCCTTTAAAGATGTCACTCCGTTGTCTCCTGGCTTAAGTACTTACTTCCTCCTTTAATTTTTAAATCGTTGTCCCACTGTATTTAATGTTCTGTTTTCTCTAGCTGCCTTAAAGAATTTTTTTTATCTGTGGTTTTCAGCTGTTTGGCTTTGATGTTTCTAGGTTAAGCTCTTTTTTTTTCCCTTTGATTTTTCTTTCTTGTTGTTCTCTTCACTTCTCAACTCTGTGCTTTGATGTCTTTCATCTCCTCCCCCTCTCCCCCGTTTGGACTCCAGTTAATTATCTGTGGCTCTGTCTGATGTTATTCCATAATTCTTGGATCTTTTGTATCAGGAGAATATTCTCGATGTTTGTGCTCCATTTTCAGCTGTTAGTTATCTTTCCAAGCCTGTGTCACAAAAAGTTTATCTCCTGCCCTTGCTCCTTCTCCTGCAGCAGGCTTCTGCTACTTGTTACTCCGTGCTTCACTTGTGGTGGTGGCAGGGATGTTCTTTGTTGTTCTGATCCATCCTCATTCTGAGGTATGTGCCTGGGCCTCAGCAGTAGGGCTTTCTCAGTGTGCCTGCCTCTTCTTGAGTGGTAAGAGACGTCTACTTTATATCAGTAAAGGCTTCTAGGCCCAAGATGGTTCTGTGCTCCTCCCCTAGGGATAGAGTGTTCATCTTTTACTCTTTCTTCTCTATACCCCACATAACGGTATCCAGATTGTTGGCTAAATCCATCTCAGATTAGTAGCTTGCTATAAGCAAAAGAAAACGAGTCCTCTTTTAAGGAAAAAAGTACCCCCAATTCAGGGCATTAGGATTCTCACTTACAAAGTTCAATAAAATATGTGTGTAAAAAAACCCAAAAAGTGACATCAGCAACATGGTGGGGTGAGCTGTTCGCTTTGTCTCTCTCTCTTCAAACTACAACTAAATGGGCATTCATTGATCAGTGGAGGATACCCACACAGCACATCAGGATGCCTGATAGACCCATGTAGCTATATGTCAGAAGGTGGATGCACTACCCCTGGGGAGGTGGTGAGATAGATGAGCACTCTCCAGCCCCCCGGCAGCCCTGTGCACATGTGCGACTGCTCTCCCAGCTAGAACAACCATAGCACCTCTGTGGTCCCGAGGGTGGGAATGTGCATCAGCACAACTGTGGAAACAGATGATGGCAGCCATGAATCCCCAGGTGATTGCTTTGCTGTCTGGTGGGAGAGGCCACAGTGCCGCTGTGGTCCTCAGGGAGCAGCCCAGGCTCAGGCCCAGTGGGGAGGCCCCGCCCACCAAGCACAATGGGTGGTGTGACCTAGGAGGAGATGGTGGCAGGTCTGTGCACCTGGGCAAAAGAGTTCCAGGGTGCTGTGAATGCCCATAGTACCACTGTGGCCCAGAAGAGGGGAGCGTGTCTTGGCAGGACCGTGGGAACAAGTGGAAGCAGTCTTGAGCCCCTGAATGATCACTTTCTTGTCCAGTGGAAGAGCCCACAGCCCCACCATGGTCCCAGCAAGTGGCTCAGGTTTGGATCCAGTGGAGAAGCCCATCCTACTATGTGCATCAGCTGGTGTGACCTAAGAGCAGATGGCAGCAGATCTGCATGCCCAGCCGAACAAGTTCTTGGCTGTCTCAGATACCCATAGTACTACTGTGGACTCGAAGAGGGGAGTGTATCTTGGTGGCACTGTGGGAGCAGGCGGCAGCAGCCCTGAGCCCCTCCGTGATCACTTTCCTAGTTGGTGGGAGAGCCCACAGGGCTGCTGCAGTCTCAAAGAGTGGCCCAGGTTTGGATGGGCACAGCTGACAGAGATCATGGTGGGCTCAGAATACATAGCTCCTGTCCCCACACCCCCCACAATGATGGCAGGTGAAATCTGCGACAAGATACTATCACTATGCAAAGGCACACATCCACCCTATCAAATAGTATGAAGAAGTTGTTAATGTTCTAGACCAGAAGGAAAAAGACAAACACCCAGAAATCAATCCTGAAGGCACAGAAATCTACAATATAAATGACAGAGAATTCAAAACAGCTATCAGTAAAAAACTCAACAACTTACAAGAGAACTCAGACACTTAAGTGAAATCAGGAACAAAATTAATACAGAGGGAATTCTTCACAAAAGAGATTGGAACTATAACAAAAAATCAGTCGGAAATGTTGGAGGTGAAAACACAATGAATGAGATAAAGAAAAATCTGGAGTCCTTAAATAACAGAGCTGATATCATGGAGGATAAAATTAGCAATTTAGAGGATAGGAATATAGAAATGCTTCAGATGGCAGAGGAGAGAGAACTAAAACTAAAAAGAAATGAAGAAATTATTTGAGATATCCAAATCAATTAGGAAGTGGAACCTAAGGCTCATAGGTATTCCAGAGGGAGAAGAGAAGGAGAATGGAGCAGAAAGCTTGTTCAAAGAAATAATAGCTGAGAACTTCCAAAACCTGGGGAAGGAGCTGGAAATATGAGTGAAAAAAGCCATTAGCTCTCCTAACTACATCAATGTAAAAAGACCTTCTCCAAGGTTAGTAATGTGACTTATATTTTTAAAATATGTAATAGGTGAAATTTAAGTTTTTCTCCCTTAATGACCCTTAAGTGTGGCTACCTCTCATCTCTGTGGCACAAAAACTGGTACTAAATTCCCATTTAATCCCCCTTCCTAAGTATCACTCATACATGTGCTTTCCTTCCCTACAACTTCACATTGGATTCCTAGGTACTTGATTCTTGTAAATTCATATGTGAAAAGTACATGGAACAGTGCCTAGCTCATGATGATGATTTGCTATTCTTCCTATTGTTATCATCATCATTATTATTTTTGAGCACATTTCTAAGTTTAAATTCAAAGTTCCAGATGTTATTTGAATTATGCTTTCTCCAAAGAGAGCATATCTTACTTTGCTGTGTAACATATAATGGATGTTGGATCATTACATAATTAACTGTGACTCTTGATGAATGAGAGAGCCTTTATGTTTATTCATTCAGAAAATTCTACAAGGAATTGAATTTTTTTATGTTAATTTTTATTGAGTTTATGATAGTTTACAATCTTGTGAAATTTCAGCTTTACATTATTGTTTGTCGTTCGTGTTGTAGGTGCACCCTTCACCCTTTGTGCCCGCCCCCACCCCCCCTTTCCCCTGGTAGCCACTAATCTGTTCTCTTTGTCTACATGTTTAAATTCCGCGTATGAGTGGAGTCATACAGAGATTGTCCTTCTCTATCTGGCTTATTTCACTTAACATTAATTCCCTCAAGGTCCGTCCATGTTGTTGTGAATGGGATGATCTTATTCTTTTTTTATGGCTGAGTAGTATTTCCTTGTATATATATACCATATCTTCTTTATCCAATCATCAGTTGATGGGCACTTAGATTGTTTCCACATCTTGGCTATTGTGAATAATGTTGCAATGAACATAGGGGTGCATGAGACTTTTGGAATTGCTGACTTCAAGCTCTTTGGCTAGATACCCAGTAGTGGGATGGCTGGGTCATATGGTATTTCTATTTTTAATTTTTTGAGAAATCTCCGTACTGTTTTCCATAGTGGCTGCACCAGTTTGCATTCCCACCAGCAGTGTATGAGGGTTCCTTTTTCTCCACAACCTCTCCAACACTTGTTACTTTTTGTTTTGGTTATTTTTGACATTCTAATGGGTGCAAGGTGATATCTTAGTGTAGTTTTGATTTGCATTTCCCTGATGATCAGTGATGATGAACATCTTTTCATGTGCCTATTGGCCATCCGTATATCTTCTTTGGAGAAATGTCTATTCATGTCTCCTGCCCATATTTTGATCAGGTTGTTTGATTTTTTGTTGTTGAGCTGTGTGAGTTCTTTATATATTATGGAGATTAACTCTTTGTCGGATATATGACTTGCAAATATTTTTTCCCAAATGCTACTGATTTCTGTAAGTTGATTTTTATATCCTGCAACTTTGCTTCAGTTGTTGACTATTTCTAAAAGTTTTCCAGTGGATTCTTTGGGGTTCTATATATAAGATCATGCCATCTGCAAACAGTGAGAGTTTGACTTCTTCCCTCCCTATTTGCATTCCTTTCATTCCTTCCTCTTGCCTAATTGCTCTGGCCAAAACCTCCAACACTCTGTTGAATAAGAGTGGTGATAGAGGGCATCCTTGTCTTGTTCATGTTTTCAGGGGGATGATGCTCAGTTTTTGCCCATTGAGTATGATGTTGGCTTTGGGTTTGTCATATATGGCCTTTATTATGTTGAGGTAATTTCCTTCTATCCCCATTTTGTTCAGAGTTTTTATCATAAATGGCTGTTGGATCTTGTCAAATGCTTTCCCTGGACCTATCGAGATGATGATGTGGTTTTTATTCCTCAATTTGTTGATGTGGTGTATCACATTGATTGACTTGTGGATGTTGAACCATCCCTGTGTCACTGGTATGAATCCCACTTGATCATGATTTATGATCCTTTTGATGTAATGCTGAATTCAAGTTGCCAAAATCTTGTTGAGGATTTTGGCATCTATGTTCATCAGCAATATTGGCCTGTAGTTCTCCTTTTTCATGCTGTCCTTGTCATGCTTTGGTATCAGCGTGATGTTGGCCTTGTAGAATGTGTTAGGAAGTGTTCCATCCTCCCTAGTTTTTTGGAATAGCTTGAAAAGTACAGGTATGAAATCCTCTTTGAAACTTTGGTAGAATTCCCCAGGAAAGCCGTCTGGTCCTGGGGTTTTATTCTTTGGGATGTTTTTGATTACTGTTTCAATCTCTTTCCTTGTGATTGGTCTGTTCAGACTGTCTGCTTCTTCTTGACTTAGCTTTGGGAGATTGTAAGAGTCCTCTGTGTTTTGGCCTACCCATTGACTTCTGCAGTTTCTTATTTCCTTATTTATTTTTGTGTCTCTGTTCTGTTTTTAAGTTTAGTGGCTACCCTGAAGTTTGTATTCAGAATCTCATGTATAACATAGTTCACTTTCTGGTGGCCTCTTATTTCCTTAGCCTAAACTGATTCAGTCCCTTTCCTCCTCCCCTCCTAAGTTATTACTGTCATCTCTCATTCCAACTTGTGTTGTGTGTTTGTGGTTAGTGTGCTAAAATTGTCTTTGTTTTTGGTGTTTTCCTTCCCTTTACCCTAATGCTATAGTTGTATATTTGCTGTTCTATTCTGATTGTTTGTCTCCTTACTCTGTGTTTTGTGACCCCTTTCTCCCTTTTTTTCTTTCTTTAGGTGTGAGGGCCTCCTTTAGGATTTCTTGTAGGGGGAGTCTTGTGGCTACAAAGTCCCTTAGCTTTTGTTTGTCTGGAAAAGATTTAATTTCTCCCTCATATATGAAGGATATTTTTGCTGGATAGAGTATTCTTGGCCGAAGATTGTTATCTTTTAAAGTTTTGAACATGCCATTCCAATCTTTCCTAGCTTGTAAGGTTTCTGCAGAGAAATCTGCTGAAAATCTGATAGGGGTTCCTTTGTAGGTTATTTTCTTCTGCCTTGCTGCCCTGAGTATTCTTTCTTTGTCATTCACTTTTGCCAGTGTTACTACTGTATGCCTTGCAGTAGGTCTTTTTACATTGACATATCTAGGAGACCTGAAAGCTTCCTCCACACACGTTTCTCTCTCATTCCCTAGATTTGGGAAGTTCTCTGCTATTATTTCTTTGAGCATGCTTTCTGCTCCATTCTCCTTTTCTTTGCCCTCCGGGATACCAATTATTCTTATATTGCACTTCCTCATTGAGTCGGCTATTTCTTGGAGATTTTCTTCATTCATTTTCAGTCTTAGTTCTCTCTCTTCCTCTGTCTGGAACCATTCAACCTGTCTATCTTCGATTATGCTGATTTTCTCCTCTATGGCGTCCACACGGGCATTCAGGGAATCCATATTATGTTATATTTCTTCCATTGTATTTTTCATCTCTAGTATTTCTGATTGATTCTTCTTTATACTTTCAATCTCTTTTGTGAAGTAACTCCAGAACTCGTTGACTTGTTCCTCTATATTTTCCTTTACCTCATTGAGTTTTTTGACGATAGCTATTCTGAATTCATTGTTGTTTAGTTTACTTATTTCTGAATTCTCAGGACATAATTCTGGGTGCTTGCTTTCCCTCTGGTCTGGAGATTTGATGAATTGACAGATGCTGGAAGATGGACAGATGCTGGAACTACTGGTCTTGTCCATTGATATTATTCGGTTGCAGTTACAGCGTGTTGCCACTAGATGGAGGTGGAGAGCCATGTATTCTGAGACCTCCACCTTCAGCCAAGATGGCCGGCACAGTGCATGTTGGGGGAGGGGGTACACTTTCTCTTGTCTGCAGACCCTGGTTTCTTGATCAGCTCTCACTATCTGCTCTCGTGGGGTCTTGGCTTGAGGAGGTCACCACATGTGAAAGCTTTTGCCCCATTAGGGGGCTTCTGTCTGGGCTGCAAGGACCCTAGGGGGTCCTGGGTGATCCTGGGGATTTACAGCCCCTTCCCCACTCCTCCCCTCACAGAGCTTCCTGCAGGAGCATCCCAGTCTTTGGGGAGAGGGGGAAGCGAAGTTCTCTCTTACCCCATTCCAGATCCTCTGAGGGGGGCTCCAGCCTCTCCGCCCTCTGTCATTTGGCTGCTGTGGGTCTCTGAGGATTCCTGTGCTATTAGGATATTTTTTGTTGAAATTTGAATGCTTCGTTTTGTTGTATGTTGGAGGGGAAAGAGTGCTGGGCAAGCTCATTCACCATGACGCTGACGTCGCTTCCAAGGAATTAACTTTTAAATGCACATGTTGGGTTGTAAACCTCTAGCTTCTTATTCAGAAATTACAAGTATATATAAAACTTGAGGTTTGTATTTTGAAAAAACATACTGCTTGTTAAGGAGCATTAATTTCATAGCCACTGTGAGGTATTCAAAGGAAATCAGAGATAAACACTTGTAAGGCCATAGGTTGTAGTTGGAAATAGGAAAAAGAAACTGAAGTGTTTTAAATTTCTGTAGTTGACAGGGAATGTTTATGATACAAAGGACTATTATCTAATGTTGAGATAGAATGAGATGTGTAGAATGTAATTTTAAATTTCAAAGTAAATAGAACTGGAAATTCTAGAGATGTTGGTGAAGACTTATTTGGAAGAAGAAATGAGACAATGTCATTTCCCTGAAGAATGCATGAGTTCTGAGAAAGCTAAAATGGTAATGTCAGCCAGCTGAGTGAAATTCTAGCTTGAACTTGAACAATTTTATGGCAAGTTTATGGTCTGGCATGTCTAGAAAGAAAGACACTTATTGTGGACTTGTGGAGTGATAACAGCTTTGACACTGAGTATGAATGTAGTTGGCATAAAGTCTTCTTTTCCCCAGAATCGTAACTTTGGTCTGTTTTGTCTAATGGTGCTTGGAAACAGTGGTTTCTGGACAGATTTTCTAACACAGTTGGTGTTGTTGTAGTCTATATGCTGAGCAGGAAGACAACAACATGAATTATTCCTGAGAATTCTTAGGGTAAACAAATATAAGTATCAATGACTGTTTTAGGTCAGGTCTTCCATGGTTTTAAATATCAAGAAAACCCAGAAAAGTGGAAATATGAGTGTAAAAGAAAAAAAGTATTAATATTGTGTCAAAGCAAGTTTAAAATGAGGAAAAGTTAGCATCTGGTGGTAGAATAGGTTCACTTTTGAACAATCTCTGAGAGAATAAGCTGAATGTACCACAACTAAAAACAACTAACAGATCTGGTCCTATTGCAGTCTTCTTTCTTTTCTCTTTGATTTTACATTTCCTGGTAGACATTTGTATTCTTTGTAAGTCACATGAGTAGAGGGAGAGTTAGAAACTAGGCTACAGGACTCCTTAGGCATGAAAAATGGGTGGTTTCAGAAATTTAATTTGATATTAACACTATACAAAATAAACAATACATAATAAAAAATAAAAGTGATTTTTAGAAGAGGAGAATGAAACTGGAAATGTAAATCATAGAATTTAGCTGCAATAATGTAAGTATAAGGAGAAAATTATGTAAAGTCTGAGCTGCTTCCTTCAAAAAATTGAATCATTCCTCTGATATTTTTCCAGGGCTCTCATAACTACAAATCTTGTTGTCTCTTTAGTTCTGTCTTTCATCTCACTGGATCAGCTGGGTTTTTTTCCTCCTTCAAAATCTGTTTTACTGTATTCATTGTGCTTTGTATTTATTTGTAACCTCTATATTAAGTCTTGAGGTAAATATTTGTAAGTTACCAAATGTAGATGTGTGTGTTCTGAGTTTCTGTCACCTTTTTTCACTCTTATCAGGTTTTGTTTGTTTTTTTCTAAGTCAAAAGAATGGGGGAAGTGAACATGGTGGATTATTCTTATTTTAAGAAACTAAATCAACTATATAAAAGGGCATTTGTATATATGTGTAATTTCATCATAATTATAATATGATTCTTAACTTATGGTTATTTTTCTCCTTTCTAGAAGTCTGCAAAGTTGATAACCAACTGGAACAGAGTCACAAAATCCAGGACAGACATTTCTGGCAAGCTCCATTTCTCAACAACAAAACACTGACTATAGTGAGAGGTAATGTATTAGGAAATATGTTTAATTTTAGCACAGACCTAGTTCCTTCCATAAAAATACCCAGTAAATGTGATTTATGTGGTATGAGTTTGAGACACATTTCAGAATTAATTATTAATAAGAAAAATTATTTAAGAAAGAAGCCTGATGACCTCAGTGCATTTGGGAAATTGTTCCTTCATATTAACCGTGAAAAAACTCATATGGGAGAGACACCTTTTGAATTCATTCAAAATCAGAAATACCTCAGTCAAAATGAAGACTTCTTTCCATATCAGAAAAGTAAAAACGTAGAGCAATCTTTTGAATACAAGGAAAGTGGGAAAGATTTCCATGAGAAAGCAGTTGTCATCACCTATAAACAAGCTCACATAGGAGAGAGTCCTTGCGAACATAAGGAATGTGATAAAACATTCTGTAATTGTTCAACCTACATGGTCCATAAGATAACAGAAAAAAGAGAAAATCTTTATGAGTTTAATGAATATGGGAAAACCTTTGAGAAGTCATGTCTCTTGAAACATAGAGCTCATTTGAAGGTGAAAGGTTATGATTGTATTGAAAGAGTGGGTAATTTCAGCAGGAGATCAAACTTTCCTGACAGAGGAGAGAGAACATTTGAATGTAACAACTTGAGAGAACCTCTCTGGGAGAAGTCAGTTCTTAATGTAACTCAGAGAACACATGCACAAGACAAAGTCTATGAATGTAATGAATGTGGAAAAGCATTCTGCGAAAAGTCAAAACTCACCAAACATCAGAGAATACATACAGGAGAGAAACCCTTTGAATGTAATGCATGTGGGAAATGCTTCTCTAGGAAATCCCTCCTCACTTTACATCAGAGAGTCCACACAGGAGAGAAACCCTATAGATGTAATGAATGTGGGAAATCCTTCTCTAGGAATTCACACCTCATAATACATCAGAGAACTCACACAGGAGAGAAACCCTATGAATGTAAGGAATGTAGAAAAAGCTTCTACCATAAGTCTTATCTCACAGTACACCAGAGAATTCACACAGGGGAGAAACCCTATGAATGTAATCAATGTGGGAAAACCTTCATAAGCAACTCAGTCCTCACAATACATCAGAAAATACACACAGGTGAGAAACCTTTTGAGTGTAATCAATGTGGGAAATTTTTTTCTAGGAATTCATACCTTACAATACATCAGAGAACTCACACAGGCGAGAAACCCTATGAGTGTAAGGTATGTGGCAAAACCTTCTGTCACAAGTCAGATGTCAATAAACATCAGAAAACTCACATAGGAGGAAAACCCTATGCATGTATTCAATGTGGGAAAACCTTTAGTCGCAACTCAGGCCTAAAAGTACATCAGAGAATTCACACAAAGGAGAAACCCTATGAATGTAATGAGTGTGGGAAATCTTTCTCTGAGAAATCAGTCCTCACAGTGCATCAGAGAATCCACACAGGAGAAAAACCTTATAAGTGTAATGAATGTGGAAAAACCTTCTACAATAAATCAGACCTCACTAAACACCACAGAACTCACACAGGTGAGAAACCATATGAATGTAAGGAGTGTGGGAAATTCTTCTCTAGAAATTCATACCTTACTGTACACCAGAAAATTCACACAAGGGTGAAACCCTATGTATGTAAGAAATGTGGGAAAATTTTCTATTATAAGTCAGACTATGCAGTACATAAGAGAACACACAGAGGGGAGAAAGCTTATCACTGTAGTCAGTGTGAGAAAACCTTCACTTGCAATTCAGTCCTCAGATCACATCAGAGAACTCACACAGGGGAGAAGCCCTATGGATGTAATGAATGTGGGAAAGCATTCTCTGAGAAGTCAGTCCTCACTGTACATCAGAGAATACACACAGGGGAAAAGCCTTATAAGTGTACTGAATGTGGAAGGTCCTTCTATCATAAGTCAGATCTCACTAAACATAGGAGAACACACACAGGGGAGAAACCCTATGAATGTAATCATTGTGGGAAAACCTTCAGTTGCAACTCAGGCCTGAAAGTACATCAGAGAAGACACACAGGGGGAAACCCTAGGAATGTATTGAGTGTGGGAAAAACCTCTAAGAAATCAGTTCTCACTGCACATCCAAAATTACAGGGGAAAGACTCTTACAGCAATGAGAGAAATCTTTCTCTAGTGATTCATTCACCTCAAAATACTATGGAGAAGTCACACAGAACATGACCCCTATGAATGTAAAGAATGTGACAAATCTTTTACCATAAGTCATATTCCAAACTAAATAAGAGAATACACATAGGGGAAAATACTATGAATGTGGTGAATGTTTGAAAATCTATTATAAATAGGACCACTAAAAATTACTGAAAACATGTAGAAGAAACCCTCCTAATGCATGTATGGAATGTGGGGAAATAGTTTTATTATAGTTAGAGCTTATTAAATGAAAAATTTACATAGGAGATAATCTCTGTGACCCAAATGGATGTAGGAAATTCTTCCTCCAGAATTTGGCCATTAATAACAATCAGATAAACCAGAACCTGGGAAAAATTGTTAACGTCTTGTGTTTTTTGAGACCCTCATACACAAGTTGTATTCACTGTATGTCAGAGAAATAATAGAGAAGATACCCAAAGGATGCAGCAAATGTAGTTGAGCCTATATCAAGAAATGCCATTTTACTGAACAAGACAATTGATATTGAGATGAATTCGTAAAGATGTTTTGAATGTAACAAAATTCAGACTTTATTATGTCTGAAGAGTGTATTGAAGGAGGTCTGTCAGTTTAAGAAATATGGACAGAAATTTTCCTTTAGATATGATGTTATTCTAAAGTTTTGTTTTGCTCTGATCTCAAATGTTTCAGTAGAAATAAAAAAAATAGACATAAAAATGTTAACTGTGGAATTTGAACCTTCTTTTTAAAAACAAATAAATTGAATAATTTTCTCAGCCTCTGATTCCACTTTTGGAGAAACACATATCAGCATGACCCTCCCTATCATGAACCATCACATGTTTTGGCCTAGTCTGTCCCCCAACTACGCTATTACCTCTGCAAATAATGCCTAATGGTCTGATTCATCCTGGGATGTACTTCTAGGGGATCTCAGGATGGGCCAGCCCCACACCAGAGTAAACACCAGACCAGCCACAGACAGCCTTGAGGCTGCATCTGCCTCCTCTTCTTAGGTTCAGGAACCGCAAACACCATTGAATGTGTGAATAAAGCTAGAGTAATGCCTAGAATATTCTAGGATATATGATCTCAATACTGAGGTCATATATTCAAATTTACGGGAAGCTCATCATAGCTTACTTTCTTGACTCCAAGCCTGTTGACCCAATTATAGCCCACCCTTTCAGGGGACAGAAACTTGGTATTGTTTTGGTGAAATACTTCATATGTGTGTCAAATTATGAGCAATAACATAACCATCAGTATACCTATTGCATGTTGGAAGTAAGGTATTAGAAGAATAGTTGAAGCATCTGCATAACATCCCCAAACGCATTCCACGTCCTATAACCTTTACCACATTCAATACTTTACTAAGTTTGGTTTATATTGATCCCGCATCTCATTACTTTTACAGTAATAACATACATACATTATTGCATGTGTGTGTGTGCATAATTACACTGTTTTGTAAGTATTTATATCAGTGGGGACCTGTGTTCCGCAACTTGCTATTTTCTTCAAATGAATAGTTTTGATATATGTATGTGTTTATATATTTAGTTCTAGTCAATTCATTTTAATAAAGCATATATGACTAAGTATAACGATATTGTCTATTTTCCTGTTATCAAAGTTTTCAGATTTTTCAGTTTTACTCTTAAAATGGTAATGCTTGAAAGTTTTTTAAAAATCAGTTCTGAGGTATTATTTAAACATGATAAAATATGCACTATTTAAGCAGCCAATTTGATGAGTTTTAAGAAGAGTATACCCACATGTAATCACTCCTACAATTAAGATAGACAACATACCCATTATCCAGAAAGTTTTCTAGCTCCTTTCCAAGTCACTCCTGACACCTCCCTCTCCCTCCTGGCCCCTAGCAACTGATAATCTTCTTTCTATCCCTGGGTTAGATTAATTTTTAAAAATCTCCTTTCATATAAATGGGGTTGTACAAGATGTTCCCTTTTGTCTTTCTTCTTTCGTTTAGCATGATTTTGAGATTCACCCCTGTTTTAGCATGTGTCAGTAACATTTTTATTGCTGAGTAGTATTCCATTGTATGCATATATTACAGTTCATTGATTCACCTGTTCACAGTTATTGATTATTATGAATATAGCTGCAGTGAATATTCATGTGCATTTTTGTGTTGACATGTTTCTATTCCTTTTGAATAAATACTTAGTAAAATTTCAGGGTTTGTAGGGTTAGTATGTGTAATGTCAAACTTTTCTGAAGTGGTTGTTCCATTTTACATTTATGTCAGCAATGTGTAACAGTTCTGATTGTTCCACGTTTTTCCAAATCGATTGTTCCACATTTTTCCGAATACTTGGTATGGTCCCTTTTGAATGTAGCCATTCTAATGATTGTATTTTGCTATTTCACTGTGGTTTTCATTAGTATTTCCCTGATGGATAATGATGTTATGCATCTTTCACTTACTTCTTGGCCATTCGTGTATCTTATTTTGTGAAGCATCTGTTCAAATCCTTTGCCACACTTCTTAGTTGGGTTTTTTGTCTTCTTATTACTGAGTTCTAAGAATTCTTTATTAATTATGAATGTTTTCCCCCAGTCTGTGGCTTTTCCAAAGAAGCTTTTCATTTTGATAAAGGCCAGCTTATTTTTTTTCTTATCAAAGAAATATTTGCAGATCCAATGATATCAAAGATTTTTTTCACATTTTCTAAATGCTTTAACTCTGTGTTTAAGTATATGACCTATTTTGAGTACATCTTTGTGTGTAGTATGTGGTAAGGGTTGAGATTTATGTTATTCCACTTGCATATTCAATCATTTCAATACCATTTGTTCAGAAGATTATACTTTCCCCATTGAATTACTTTGCCACCATTTTTGAAATCCAGTTGATTCTTTGTATTTGTACGTGTGTGGGGGGGTTACCTATAGACCCTTTATTCTGTTCCGCTGACCTATATATCTTCTTTACACTACCTGTATTCCCTTACATTTAGTAAGTCTATGACATAGTATAAATTCTTCAACTTTGTTCTCCTGTTTCAAAATTGTTTTGCCTATTCCCAGGCCTGTTCATTTCCACTTACATTTTAGAATGAACTTGTCAATTTCTAAAAAAAAAAAAGATATAGGCTGCCTTTAATATTGTTTTAGAATTTCATTGACTTTGTAAGTCAGTTTGGAGAAAACTGACTTCTTAGTTTTGACACTTCTGATCCATGAATATATCTCTCTTTTCAATTGGATCTTTAATTTCTTTCAATAGTGTTTCATAGCTGCTGGAGTATGGAAATTGCACGTTTTATTAAATTTCCCTCTAAGTATATCTTGGTTTTGAATGCTATTATAAATAGTATTGTTTATTTAATTGTGATTTCTTATTGTGTTTTGTTAGTAAATAAAAATACAATTGATCCCTGTGTATTGACGTTAATTCCTTTAACCTTGATTAGCAAACTTAGCTTGGGTAGCTTTTTTGATTCCTTAAGGTTTTCTCTGTCTATGATCATGTCTCTTGCACTTGCTTCTTCCTTTCTAATTTTCGTGCTTTTTACATCTTTTTTCTTGCCTTATTGCATTTTTACTACAATGCTGAAGAGAAATGGTGACAAAAGATATCCTTGTCTCACTCTCAATCTTAGAGGGGAGCATTGAATCTTTCACCATATTTCATGTCACTTGTAGGTTTTTCAGATTTAGGGTTTTTTTTTTTTTTTTCTATTCGGGTTCTCTGAGAGTTTTATCATGAGTAGATGTTGATTTTTGTCAATTGGTCTTTTAAACATAAAATCTAATAATCACGTGATTTTTTCTTTTACTTTTCTAGTGTGATTAATTGCATTTATATATTTTTGAATGTTCAGACAGCCTTGTATTTCTGTGATAAAATCCACTTGATTGTGATGTATCATTTGTATATTGCTGAGTTTGATTTGCAAATATTGTGTTAAAGACTTGTGTCAATGTTCATGAAGAGTAAGCCTATGAGCTAAATCTGTACTGATGTCACCCATCTCGTTCTTAATATTGGTAGTTTGTTTTCTCTTTTTCTTAATCAGTCTTGCTGTAACTTTATCAGTTTTACTGATTGTGTTTTTCAAAAGAATGAGGTTTTGGTTTCATTGATTTTCTCTATTGTTTGTCATTTTTCTTTTCATGGACTTCTGTTCATTTCTTTGTATTTTTATCCTTTCACTTATTGTGAGATTAGTTTGTTCTTTTCCTAACTTTTAAAAATAGAAATGTAGGTCATTAATTTTGAAATTATTTTTATTCTACTGTAAGCTTTTAAAATCTGAATTTCGCTCCAGCATCTAGAAATTTTGTAAGTTACGTGTTCATTTTCATTTAGTTCAAAATATTTTCCAATTTATCTTGAGATCTCTTTTTCTTTTTCTTTTTTTTTTTTTGGTGTAAAGGATTGGCCTTGAGCTAACATCTGTGCCAATCTCTCCCTATTTTGTATGTGGGTCACCACCACAGCATGGCTTCATGAGCGGTGTGTAGGTTCTCGCCTAGGATCCGAAACTGCCAACCCTGGGCCTCTGAAACGGAGCACATGAACCTAACCACTGTGTCACCGGGCCAGCCCCCTTGAGATTTTTTTTTCATATGGATTCTTTAGAAAAGCCTTGTATAATTTCCAAATATTAGATTTTTCAGATATTTTTCTGTTTTTCATTTCTAATTTAGCTTCTTTGTGTTCAGAGAATATAAATCTTTATGACTACATTTGTTTTAAGTTCAAGGCTTCTCTTATGGCTCAGTACATTCTCTTTCTTGGTGAATGTTCCATGGGCACTTGCAAAGATTAGGTATTCTGCTGTTACTGGGTAAGATGTTCTAAAATGTCAGGTCGAGTTGGTTGATAATGTTTTGCAAATTTTGTATATTTGTGCTGATTTTCTCTCAATTTTTTATCAATTTTTAAGAAAGGAGTGTTAAAGTCTACGACTGTAATTGTGATTTTGTGTTTTTCTATTCTGTCAGATTTTCATGTAACTTGAAGCTCTAATTTCAGAGCATTCACATTAAAATTATGTCTTTTTTTCATTGTGTGATTTTCCTGTTTATTCCTGCCAAAATTCCTTTTTCTCAAATCTGCTTTTTCTGGTTGGATATAACCACTTCAGCTTCTCATGATCAGTGTCTGCATGGTGTAGCTAATTCCATCTTTTTCTTTTACCTATGTTTGTCTTTATATTTAAAGTGAGTTTTCTTTTTGGCTCACTTTTTTTCTGTGCTCTCAAGAGCATAGAATTAGCTCTTGCTTCTTATCCTGTCTGATAATCTCTGCCCTCTACTGGAGTACTTTTAATTGGAGTAAATTTTTATTTTAACATCTACCATCTTGCCAAGTTTTTCAGTTGAAATTTTTATGTGATGGTTACAGATTCACATGCAGTTTTAAGAAACAATACAGAGAATTCCTGTGTACTCTTTAGCCAGTTTTCCCTATTGGTAACATTTTACAAAACTGTAGTATAAATATCACAACCAGGATATTGAGGTTGATACAATCCTCGGACCTTATACAGACTTCTCTGGTTTTTCTTGTACACATTTGTTTGTGTGTATGTATTTAATACAATTTTGTCACTTGTGTAGGTTTGTATATCTACTATCATAGTCAAAATACTGAATAGTTCCATCATCACAAGGACCTCTTGTATTACCCTTTTATAACCACACCCTCCTTACCCCTATGTGCTCCTCCACTGTGCATTCAAAAATGTTGTAGAGATGTATATGTGCGTAACTTTTTGGGATTGGCTATTTGCACCAAACCTAGTTCCCTGAATATTTATCCAAGTTGTTATGTATATTAGTAGTTTGTCGTTGTTGCTGAATAGTACTGCATATTAAATACAGGCCACAGTTTGTTTAACCATTCACCCATTCATTGATGGACATGTTGAGTTTCTTCCAGTTTTTGACTGTTAACAAATAACCTGCTATGAATGTACCATTTTACATTCCCACCAGTTATGTATGAGTGATAATTTCTCCACATCTTCACTTTCATTTATGTTATCGCTATGCTTTGTTTTAACAATTCTAATAGGTGTGTAGTGATATCTCATTGTCACTTAAATTTGCATTTCCCTGATGATGTTGAAAATATTTTCATGTGTGTTTTTGCTGTTTATTCTCTTTGTTGAAACAGTTCTTTGTGTCTTTTTCCCATACTCTAATTGTATTGTGTTGCTACTGTTAAGTTTTGAGAGTACTTTGTATATTCTGGATTGTAGCTCTTTGTCAGGTGTATGATTTACAGATATTTTCTCCCAATATGTAAGTTGTCTTTTCATCTTCTTCACAGGGTCTTTCACAGAACAAAAGTTTCTAATTTTGATGAGGTCCAATTTATCAATTTTTCTTCATATTTTTTGTGTCAAGTTAAGAACTCTTTGCCTAGCCCTGGATCCTAAAGATATTTTCCTGAAAGTTTTGTAATTTATTTTACATTTTATTTTATTATCTATTTTGAGTTAATTTTTTGTAAGGTTTAGGTTGAGGTTCATTTTTTTTGCCTATGATGTCCAATTATTTCAGCATCGTTTGTTGAAAATGCTATCCTTCCTCCGTTGAATGGATTTTCCACCTTTGTCAAAAATCATTTGGTGTTATTTGCGTGGGTCTGTTTCTGGAAACTCTGTTGTGTTTCATTGATCTATGTGTCTGTTCCATTGACAATACCTCACTGTCTTGATTACTGTAGCTATATCATAAATTTTTGAATAAAGTTCAGTGATTCCTCCCACTTGATATACTTTTTTAAATAATTGTTTTTAGCTATTCTGTTTCCTTTGCAATTCTTTTTTTTTCAATTTTTATTTTTTTCAGATGTGCATCACATTTCGAATTCTGTATGCATTACATCATGTTCACCACCCAAACATTAATTATAGTCCATCCCCTCACATGTGAGCCTAATTACCCCTTTTGCCCTCCCCCCTCCCCCAAAGGTAACCAACAGTCCAATCTCCAATGCTGTGTGGGGTTTTTTTTTTTTTGTCATTTTTATCTTCTACTTATGAGTGAGATCATATGGTATTTGACTTTCTCCCTCTGACTTGTTTCACTCAGCATAATACACTCAAGCTCCATCCATGTTGTCACAAATGGCCGGATTTCGTCATTTCTTGTGGCTGAGTAGTAGTCCATCGTGTATAAATACCACATCTTCTTTATCCATTCGTCCCTTGATGGGCACCTAGGTTGCTTCCATGTCTTGGCTATTGTGTATAATGCCGCAGTGAACATAGGGGTGCAAGTATCTTTATGCCTTTGTGTTTTCAAGTTCTTTGGATAAATACCCACCGGTGGAATCGCTGGATCATATGATAGATCTATCCTTAATTTTCTGAGGATACTCCATACTGCTTTCCATAGTGGCTGCACCAGTTTGCACTGCCACCAGCAGTGAACAAGGGTTCCCTTCTCTCCACACCTTCTCCAACATTTGTTGTTTCCTGTCTTGTTAATTATAGCCATTCTGACCAGAGTGAGGTGATACCTCATTGTAGTTTGGATTTGCATTTCCCCGATAGCTAATGATGTTGAGCATCTTTTCATATACCTGTTGGCCATCTGCATATCTTCTTTGGAGAAATCTCTGTTCAGATCTTTTGCCTATTTTCTAATTGGATTGTTGGTTTTTTTGTTGTTGAGCTGTATGAGTTCTTTGTATGTTTTAGATATTAACCCCTTATCTGATATATGGTTTGCAAATATCTGTTCCCAATTGTTAGGTTGTCTTTTCGTTTTGTTGATGGTTTCCTTTGCTGTACAGAAGCTTTTTAGTTTGCTGTAGTCCCATTTGTTCATTTTTTCTTTTGTTTCCCTTGCCCGGTCAGAAATGGTACTTGAAAATATGCTGCTCAGACCAGATGTCAAAGAACGTACTGCCTATGTTTTCTTCTAGAAGTCTCATGGTTTCGGGTCTTACATTCAAGTCTTTAATCCATTTTGAGTTGATTTTTGTGCATGGTGTAAGGGAATAGTCTACTTTCATTCTTTTGCATGTGGCTGTCCAGTTTTCCCAAAACCATTTATTGAAGAGACTCTTCTTTCTCCATCGTATGCTCTTGGCTCCCTTGTCAAATATTAGCTGTCCATAAACGTGTGGGTTTACTTCTGGGCTCTCAATTTTGTTCTATTGATCTGTTGTCTGTTTTTGTGCCAGTATCATGCTGTTTTGGTTACTATGGCTTTGTAGTATAATTTGAAATCAGGGAGGGTGATGCCTCCAGCTTTGTTCTTTTTTCTCAGGAATCCTTTGGCTATTTGGGGTCTTTTGTTGTTCCATATAAATTTTAGGATTCTTTGTTCTACTTCTGTGAAAAATGTTGTTGGAACTTTGATAGGGATTTCGTTGAATCTATAGATTGCTTTAGGAAGTATGGACATTTTATCGATGTTAATTCTTCCAATCCAAGAGCACGGAATATCTTTCCATTTCTTTGTGTTTTCTTCGATTTCTTTCAACAGTGTTTTATAGTTTTCAGTGTACAGATCTTTCACGTCTTTCGTTAATTCCTAGGTATTTTATTCTTTTTGTTGCAATTGTAAATGGGATTGTATTCTTAATTTCTCTTTCTGCTACTTCGTTGTTAGTGTATAGAAATGCAACCGATTTTTGTACATTGATTTTGTATCCCACAACTTGACTGTATTCCTTTATTATTTCTAAAAGTTTTTTAGTGGACTCTTTAGGGTTTTCTAGATATAAAATCATGTCATCTGCAAAGAGTGACAGTTTCACTTCGTCTTTTCCAATGTGGATCCCTTTTATTTCTTTTTCTTACCTGATTGCTCTGGCTAGGACTTCCAATATTATGTTAAATAAGAATGGTGACAGTGGGCATCCTTGTCTGGTTCCTGTTCTTAGAGGGATAGCTTTCAGTTTTTCTCCATTGAGAATGATATTTGCTGTGGGTTTGTCATACATGGCCTTTATTATGTTGAAGTATTTTCCTTCTATACCCATTTTATTTAGAGTTTTTATCATAAATGGATGCTGTATCTTGTCAAATGCTTTCTCTGCATCTATTGAGATGATCATGTGATTTTTATTCTTCATTTTGTTAATGTGGTGTATCACGTTGATAGATTTGCAGATGTTGAACCATCCCTGCATCCCCGGAATGAAACCCACTTGATCATGATGTATGATCTTTTTAATGTATTGTTGTATTCAATTTGCTAGTATTTTGTTGAAGATTTTTGCATCGATGTTCATCAGTGATATTGGCCTGTAATTTTCTTTTTTTGTGTTGTCCTTGTCTGGTTTTGGTATCAGGATAATATTTGCTTTGTAGAAGGAGTTAGGAAGCCTCCCCTCCTCTTCAATTTTTTGGAAGAGTTTGAGAAGGATAGGTATTAAGTCTTCTTTGAATGTTTGGTAGAATTCACCAGGGAATCCATCTGGTCCTGGACTTTTATTTTTTGGGAGGTTTTTGATTGCTGTTTCGATCTCCTTACTGGTGATCAGTCTATTCAAATTTTCTACATCTTCTTGGTCCAGTTTTGGAAGGTTGTATGTTTCTAAGAATTTATCCATTTCTTCTAGATTATCCAATTTGTTGGCGTATAGCTTTTCATAGTATTCTCTTATTATCTTTTGTATTTCTGAGGTATCCGTTGTAATCTCTCCTCTTTCATTTCTGATTTTATTTATTTGAGCCTTCTCTCTTTTTTTCTTGGTGAGTCTAGCTAAGGGTTTGTCAATTTTGTTTATCTTTTCAAAGAACCAGCTCTTGGTTTCATTGATTTTTTCTATTGTTTTTTTAGTCTCTATTTCGTTTATTTCTGCTCTGATTTTTATTATTTCCTTCCTTCTGCTGATTTTGGGCTTTGTTTGTTGTTCTTTTTCCAGTACCTTTAGGTGCGCTTTTAGATTGTCTATTTGGGATTTTTCTTCTTTGTTGAGATAGGCCTGAATTGCTATAAACTTCCCTCGTAGAACTGCTTTTGCTGTATCCCACAGATTTTGGCATGTCGTGTTTTCATTTTCATTTGTCTCCAGGAATTTTTTGATTTCTTCTTTGATTTATTCATTGACCCAGTCATTATTCAGTAGCATTTTGTTCAATCTCCACATTTTGTGGCTTTTCTGGTTTTCTTTCTGTAGTTGATTTCCAGTTTTATACCTTTGTGATCAGAAAAGATGCATGGTATTATTTCGATCTTCTTAAATTTATTGAGACTTGTTTTGTGGCCTAATATGTAATTTGTGGAGAATGTTCCATGGGCATGTGAAAAGAATGTGTATTCTGTGGTTTTTGGATGGAATGTTCTGTATATATCTACTAAGTCCATCTGGTCTAATGTGTCCTTTAAGGCAAGTGTTTCCTTATTGATCTTCTGTTTGGATGATCTATCCATTGGTGTAAGTGGAGTGTTAAAGTCCCCTACTATTGTGTTACTGTCTATTTCTCCTCTTATGTCTGTTAATAATTGCTTTATATCTTTAGGTACTCCTGTGTTGGGTGCATAGATATTTACAAGTGTTATATTTTCTTGTTGGATTGTTCCCTTATCATTATGTATTGCCCATCTTTGTCTCTTATTACAGTTTTTGATTTAAAGTCTATTTTGTCTGATATTAGTATTGCTACCCCCACTTTCTTTTCTTTGCCATTTGCATGGAATATCTTTTTCTGTCCTTTCACTTTCAGTTTGTGTCGGTAGGTCTGAAGTGTGTCTCTTGTATGCAGCATATACATGGATCTTGTTTTTTTATCCAGTTGGCCACCCTATGGCATTTGATTCAAGCATTTAGTCCATTGGCATTTAAATTAGCTATTGATAAATATGTATTTATTGCCATTTTGTCACTTTTTCTTTTTTTGAGGTGTTTTAGTAGTTCTTCTCAGTTCCTTTCATTTTCTCTTCCTCTCTTCCCTCATGGTTTGATGGCTATCTTTAGTAATATGTTTGATTTCTTTTGTCTTACTTTTTTTCCTGCTTGTTGTAGGTTTCTGGTTTGTGGTTACCATGAGGATCCTATTTAATATACTATGCATATAACAGTCTATATTGAGTAGATAGACTCTTTAGCTTGACCTTTTTCTAAAAGCTCTACTTTTTCACTCCCCTCCTCCCACATTACATGTTTTTCACATCATATATTGTGTTTTGTTTAGTGTGTGTCTATCCATTACCCTCTTATCGTTGAAATAGATGATTTTAGTACATTTGTCTTTTAACCTTTATATTATCTTCACAGGTAGTTGGTCTGCTGCCTTTACTATACTTTTACCTTACAAGTAATTTTATTGCCTGTTTTTTGTTGTTGTTGTTTTGGGTTTTTTTGATAATTTTTTTCTTTCATCTCTATTTGTGGTCATTGCTTTCCCACTTAAATAAGTCCCTTCAGCATTTCTTGCAGAACTGGTTTATTGGTGATAAACTCCTTTAATTTTTGCTTGTCTGGGAAGCTCTTTATCTCTCCTTCCATTCTGAATGACAACCTTGATGGATAGAGTATTCTTGGTTGTGGGTTTTTTCCTTTTAGCACTTTAAATATGTCGTGCCATTCTCTTCTCGCCTGTAGGTTCTCGGCTGAGAAGTCCGCTGATAGCTTGATGGGTTTCCCTTTATATGTCACTTGTGGCCTTTCTCTTGCTGCTTTTGGGATTCTCTCTGTCTTTAATTTTAGACATTTTGATTATAATATGTCTTGGTGTGGGCCTCTTTGGGCTTCTCTTGTTTGGAGCTCTCTGTGCTTCCTGAACTTGGATGTCTGTTTCCTTCCTCAGGTGAGGAAAATTTTCCTCTATTATTTCAACAAATAAGTTTTCTGCCCCTTTGTCTCTCTCTTCTCCTTCTGGGACCCCTATAATCCGAATGTTATCACGCTTGATATTGTCCCAGAGTTCCCTTACACTGTTCTCATTCTAATTCTTTTTTCTCTTTTCTGTTCTGCTTCGGTGATTTCCTCTAGGCTTTCGTCTAGCTTGCTGATCCGTTCTTCTGCTTCCTCTACTCTGCTATTGAGTCCCTCTAGTGAATTTCTCATTTCGAGTATTGTATTCTTCATTTCTGATTGTTTTTTTTTTAAAATATTTTCCAATTCTTTGCTGATGTGCTCACTGTGTTCATCCATTCTTCTCCGCATATCTATGAGCATCCTCATTATATTTTGTTTGAATTCTTTGTCCAGTAGGTCACTAGTTTCTGTTTCACTTAGTTCTTTTTCTGGAGTTTTGTACTGTTCCCTTGCTTGGAAAGTATTCCTTTGTCTCCTCATTATGCCTCTTTCTCTGTGCTTATTTCTATGTATTAGGTGAGTTGGCTATGTCTCCTGATCTTGGAGAAGTGGCCTTATGTATCAGATGCCTTATGAGGCCCAGCAGTGCGCTCCCTCTCGTCACCAGACCATAAGAACCAGGAGTGACCCCTTACTTGTGTTCTTCTGCTGTGGCAGGGTTGCGCCCACTGCAGGTCCACAGGGAGTCTGATCTTTCCTTCCCTGGCCAGCTGTTTGTAAATCTGGTTGGGGGGGGGCTCAGCACTGTTGGCTACAAAGTCTATCAGCACACTCTTATTGCAATTGTCCTCTTTATTGGGTTGGTACCCAGTGTAGCTGATTGCTACGCTCAGGGGCTACAGTTGTGATAGGCCTGAGGCCAACAAGGCTGTTGTCAGTTCTCTTAGGAGTGCAGCTGAGTGGGGCTAGCCCTTGGCATGGGGGCACTCAATTGTTTCAGGCTTTGGAAGATGGGGCTGATCCTTTTTATGGTTATTTGTGAAGCACAAGTCTTCTGCCGCTGATAAGCCTCACCCCCCACTGGACCACATACACTGTCCACACAGTCCTGGTCCGTGCACACTTCTCAACCCCCTGGAGTGTACCCCAATGCCACACTGCAGAGGCCCCCCTTCTCCCCCAATGCCCCCCACAGTTCACCTGGTCCTCACACAGGCCCTGCCCCACAGAGGCAGACACCCTTGCCTGCCTGTAGAGGATCAAGGCACTCAGTCAATGCAGGCTGAAAAGTAGCCTGAGGGCTTGCTGTTAGGTGGGGCCAGTCCCTAGGGTGGGTTGCCTGCCCTGGCTGAACTGGATTAAATCTGTGCTCTAGTGGGTGTGGCAGACCCCGGGCTAACAGGCCAAGGGATGAACCTCAATGGCCCCCACTGGTGTCCGTATCAGCACGCCTGGACCAGCTCAGAACAATGGCCCCCACCAATGTCTCAGTCTCCAGAGAGGACCCTCCTCTCACCAAGATTCCCCCAGAGCCCACCAGGTGAGTCTCATTTCACCAAAGGACAGTCAGCCTTCTCTCTGGTGATTTTAGGTTGCTGCAATGAGTAAGTTTGTGCTTGGGCCCTTTAAGACCTGGATCTTTTTGGCTTTTGGCCGATAGCTTTTCTGGGGTGTCCTCTCTGCAGTTAATAGCCAGCAAAGCCAGGCAGTAAGACCCCCATCTCAATTGGGCAGAGTCCAAAGGATGTTTATAGCAGTATTGCCCCTGCTCCAGACCTCACTCCTCCAGGGAGGGCTCGTACCTTAGGGTGGCTCCCGCCTGGCCAGCTGAGAAGCTCCGCTCCTCCCAAAGGTGGCTTTTTTCCTCTCTGGCCAGAGTTACTGCCTCTTCTGCCTTCGTCAGGACTGTCCCTTGTCGTGGGGATTCTTTTTATCCAGTTTTCAGTTTTCAATCCAGGGTGATTCTTCCCAAAATTGTTGTAACCTGGTTGTGTTTGTGGGAGGAGGCGAGTTCAATGTCTGCTCACGGCGCCATCTTGACCAGTGTTTCCTCCTTTGCAATTGTATATAAATTTTAGAACAATACTGTCTACAGCTGGCATTTTAGTAAGAATTGAATTAAACTTTTATGTCACTTTGTAAAAAATTGACATATTTACTATGTTGTTTTTTACAGTATGTATGCATACATTTATTTAGGCTTTCTTAAATTTCCCTCAGTAGTTTCTATTTTTCTGCATACAGATCTTATACGTGTTTTATTAAATGTATAACTTTGTTTTTTTTGAGTAATTGTAAATGGTGTATTTTCAAATTTTGTTTTTGCACATATATATAGAAATGTGATTAATATTTTTGTGTTGGTCTAGTGTTCTACAGTCTGTCTGATTCACTTATTAATTCTAGGAATTTTTAATGTGTTTCTTGAGATTTTCTACATAGACAATCATGTTATCTGCAATAAGGGCAGTTTTCTTTCTTCCTTTCAAATGGTATGCCTTTTCTTGCTTTATTGTGCTGGCTAGAACCTCTACTATGTTGAATAAGAGTGTTCAGAGCAGACATCCTTATATTTTCCCCCATTTTAAGGAAAATACCTTTCATTGTTAAGTATGATCTTACCTGTTAACTTTTGTGGGTGTGTGTATACTCTTTATCTATAGGAATTCTTTCCTATCCCTAGTTTTCTGAGTGTTTTATCATGAATGACTATTGGATTTTGTTGCCTGCTTTTTCTACATCAGTTGTTCCAGTTCCTGTGATTTTTCTTCTTAAACTTGGTGGTTTGCATTGATTTATTTTAAATGTTGAACTAGCCTTATGTACATGCAATAAATCTCATTTGGTCATGATATATAATTCATTTTGTAGATTATTGGATTTGGTTGTATTTTGTTGAGGATTTTTGTAACTAAGTTTATGAGATATAGTCTGTAGTTTTAATTTTTTGAAATGTTACTGTCTGGTTTTGGTATCAGTATAATGCTGGTAATATAAAATGAAAGTGTTCCTTCCTCTTCTGTTTTCTGAAGTGTTAGTTCTTTAAGCATCTGTTTTCTGTCTTCTGAGAATATTTTTATTTCCCTTCATTCCTGAAGGATAGATTCACTGCATATCGTAGTTGCAGTTCAACACCGGTTTTGCTCTTTTTTTCCTGACCTCCAAGGTTTCAAATAAGAAATTCACTGTAATTCAAATTAGTGTTTCTCTGTAGGAAATTTGCCATTTCTGTCTGCCTGCTTTTAAGGTTTTCTTCTTTGTTTTTGAGTTTCAGAAGTTTAATTATGATGTGTCTTGGCTGGGATTTCTTTGTCTTGATTCTACTTGGGGTTCACTCAAATTATTGAATCTGTAGGTTTGTGCCTTTTGCCACATTTGGAGACTTTTCAGCTGTTTTTTCTTCAAATGCTCTTTCATCCCCTCTCTCTATTTACTCTTCTAGGACTCTAAATATATGAATCTTCTATTCTTGCCTAACGGGTCCCTGAGGCTATGTTCTTTTTTTTTTTTTTACCAGTCTATTTCCTTTTTCTTAGTCAAATTGGGTGGATTCTGTTGATCTTTCCTTAAGAGGACTGATTGATCCTATTTTCTGTCATGTCTGCTATTGAGCCCATCTACCAAGGTTTTTTTTTCAGTTGTAATTTTTAATTCTATAATTTCTATTTGATTTTTTTAACTTCATATTTTTGCTGTGATTTTCTATTTTTCCATTTCTTTTAAGAGAATTTATAATTGATTGTTGAAGCATTATTTTTGATGTCTGCTTTAAATATTTGTCAGATGATTCCAACATCTGATTCATTAGTGTTGGTGTCATTTGATTATCTTTTCTCTTTCAAGTTGTGTTCTTGGTTCTTAGTATAATGGATGATTCTCAAATGTATCCTGTGTGTTTTTTCTTTTTATGTTAGGAGATTGTGAGTCCTATTTAAATCTTTTATTTTTGCAGCAAACATCTTTAGGCTTAGTGTACGGGTCCTGCATTACTTGTATGGGCTGTGGTTCTAAAGATAGTTTAATTTTCACAGTCTTTCTGGTCTGCCTATTTTATCTACTGCTGCTGGTGCTCTTACTGGTTTCTTCACTACTGCTTGAGAGGGCAAAAGGTGTTTCGCCAGGCAAGGGCATCAGGGTCTCTTGGTGAGGAGAGAAGTCTTGGTCTGTGGAAGCTAAGAGGCTTCCTGGACCAGGTACTGTGCTGGCTGGGTCTTTCCTGCCATTTCTGCTCACCTGCCTCTGTCTCTTGGTTGGGGAGGGGAGCACTTCCCTGGGCTGCCTATTGGGTGAGATCCTCCAGGTTAGTCCCCTTTGCTGGTGATTTCGGGCTTGCCTGCAGTTGTCAAAGGGACTTTTTTAAAATTTGGATTGAGAAATGAGCCTGTCAGGGCTTCTTTCTGTTGCTACATCAGGGTTTGGGAAATGCTGAGTCTGGGTCACCTCCTTCTGTTGAGTGGAGGAACATAAGATGACGTGTTACAGTGGTGTTCCTCCAGTCCTGGGGTCACAGCCAGTGACCCTTTTTCTAAACACTTTTCAGAGTTCACTCTTATTTGTCTTGTGTTATTTCAGAGGAAGAGTTTTGCAGGGAGGAGCAGGGAGACGTGAATGTCCACCATATTGTCTAGACCACTAGTTTGCTTTTTGTTTTCATTTATCTTATCTATTCTTCAGTCCTCTTTTCCTGCCTTCTTTTTGAATGTATATTTTTCTTAGTCCATTTTATCAGCGCTATTGTCTTCTTAACTTTACCTCTTTTTAAAATTATCGTGTAGCTGTCTGTTTAAATGTTGTAATGTACTTTAATTTATCAAGTCTACTTTTGAGTAATAACAGAACATTTAACATTTACAGTATACAAGAAAGTATGTAAATTATTCCTCTCCTATTCACTATTTTTATCATAATTTCCATTTCTTTGTTCCTTGTTCATCTCAAAATATACTATTATACTTGCTTTAAACTTCCTTTTTAAAGAAATTTATAAATGAAAAGTATTATATGTTTGTCTTCTTATTTACCATTTCTGATACTCTGCATTACTTTGTATATATTCAAATTTTCATCTGGTATCATTTTCATATTGCCTAAGAGAAATCCATTTAATATTTCTTGTAATACAGTCTTTCTGGTGATGAATTCTCACAGGTTTTGTTTGTTTGTGAGGGGGAATTATTTTGTGAAGGCTATTTTAGCCGGGTAGAGAATTGTATGTTGGTAGGTAGTTTTCTTCTAATACCATAAAGCTGTCCTCCCATTGTCTTGGCTGGGATAGTTTGTAATGAGAAGTCTGAGGTATTTTTTTATATTTGCTCCTCTATATGTGTTGTGATTTTTTCTTATGCTCCTTTAAACATTTTTTTTGTTCATAACGTTTTCAGGAATTTGATTGTCATGTGCCTTAGTGTGGTTTTTCTTTGCATTTATCAGATTTAGTGTTCTTTGAAGTTCTTGGGTCATAGTTTTTATCAGTTTGCCTATTATTTTAAAAATATTTTTCTGTTTCTCTTTTCTCTCCTTCTAGGACTTAAGTTAGTATATTTTCGACTACTAGGTATTGTGCCATGGACCTTTTGCCTTCATTTTGTGTTTTATTTTTTTTTAAAGTTTTTTTGTATTTTAAAATTTGGATCACTTACCAGTTCACCAGGCTTTTCTTTGACGTTAATTGCATTCAGTGATTCTTTCTAATCTCCAAAAGTTCCATTTGGTTCCCTTTTTGTATATTTGTATCTTACATGTCATTTTTTTTCTCTTTAGTCCTTGAATATATGTAGCATATTTATAATAGTGATTTAAGTATTTTTTCAACTGACCCCAGCATTTGTCAGTTTTTGTAATTTTTCTTTTCACTGAATTTTGTACTAGTTATGAGTCAATCACCTTTTTATTCTTTATACCATCTGTTTATTAATGCTAAATTTTTAAAAATTTTCTTTAACTTTTTATTTTAGATTTATAAATAATTGTGAAGATCAGAGAGTTCCCATATGCTCCATATCCACTTCCCATATTATTAATATCTTATATTAATACAGTATGTTTGTTACAATTACTGAACCACTATTGACACATTACTGTTACCTAATGTCCATACTTTAATATTTAGACTTCCTTAAGTTTTTACCTAATGTCCTTTTTCTGCTCCAGGATCTCATGCCTATTTAGCAGTTAGTCCCAATTGTCCCTTCACCCTCATCCCTGACAACCACTAAGTCTACTTTGTAGCTCTATGGATTTGCCTATTCTGGACTTTTTATATAAATGGGTGGTATCATCTAGTAAGTGGCCTTTTGTGTCTGGTTTCTTTCACTTAGCGTGATGTTTTCAGGGATCATCCTTCTTTTAGCATTTAAGAATACTTCATCCTTTTTTATGGCTGAACAATATTCCGTTGTACGGGGACCACATTTTGTTTATCTGTTTTCCAGTTTATGGACATATGGGTTGTTTATAGTTTTTTACTATTGTGAATAATGCTGCTATGAATATACATCTCAAAAGTTTTTGATTGAACATTTGTTTGTAACTAGGAGTTGAATTGGTAGGTCTTAAGGTAATTCTATGTTTCAAGTTTTTGAGAAACTGCTAAACCCTTTTACATAGCAGCGGTACCATTTTACATTCCCACCAGCAATGTGTAAGCATTCCAATTGCTCCAGTCCTTGCTAACAGTTGATATTCTGCATTTTTAAAATTTTAGCTGTTCTGATGAGTGTGAGTAGTATCTTATTGTGTTTTTGATTTGCGTTTCCCAGTGACTAATGATGCTGAACATCTTTCATGAGCTTTTTGGCTACTAGTATACCTTCTTTGGAGAAATGTCTATTCAGATTATTTTCCTATTTTTTAATTTGTTTTTTTTTTTGTTAAGTTCTAAGAGTTCTGTAGATATTGTGGATTATATATCTTTATCAGATACATGATTTACAGATATTTTTCTCATTCTGTGGGTTGTCTTTTTACTCCTGATAATGCTTTTGTGCACAAATGTTTTTAATTTCAGTGAGCTTTAATTTATCCTTTGATTGACTGTGTGTTTGGTTTCATATGTAAGAAATCATTCCCTGATGCAAGATCATGGTTTTCACCTTGGTTTCCTCTTAATAGTTTTATATTTTTAGCTTTCCTCACACCTAGGCCTTTTGTCTATTTTGAGTTAGTTTTTGTATATAATCTGAAGTAAAGGTCCAACTTCATTCCTTTGTGTGTGAATAACCAGTTGTCCCAGCACCGTTTGCTAAAGAAACTGTACTTTTTAAACTTTTTGAACGATTTGGCCCCTCTGTTGAGAATTAATTGATCATAGATTTCTGGACTCTCAGTTCTATTCTATTGGTTTATAGATCTGTCCTTCTGCCAGTGCCACACCATTTTGATTCCTGTAACTGTGTAATGAGTTTTGGAATCAGCATGTGTGAATCCTGCAATTTGTTCTTCTTTGTCATTATAGTTTTGGCTTTCGGGCCCCTTGAAGTTCCATATAAATTTGAGGATCACCTTTTCCATTTCTGAAAAAAGCTATTGGGATTTTGCTAGGGATTACATTCAACCTGTAGATTGCCTTGGGGAATATTGTCATCGGAATAATACTAAATCTTCCAATCCAGGAACATGAGATATCATTTCATTTATTTAGGTCTTCTTTAATTCTTCCTGTAATATTTTGTAGTTTTCAGTTGTATAAGTCTTGCACCTCCTTGGGCAAATTAATTCCTAGGTATTTCTTCTTTTTGATGCTATTGTAAATGGGGTTATTTTCTTAATTTCCTTTTTAGATTTTCATTGCTGGTGTTTCTATTTTTTGTGTTTGTGTTAATCTTGTATACATACACTTGCTGAATTATTTTTTAGATTTAATCTTTTTTGTGTATTCTTTGGGATTCTCTACATGTAACTTCACCCCAACTGCCATCCATCACCTTAGGCAGCATCAGTCTGTAAATAGTTTTCACAGATGCCCCCAAGGAAGCAGCTTTGGCACTGGGTTGGTTTCAGATTAGCTAAAATACAAAGATAAGCCTTTTGAGCTGTGCCATCAGACAAGTCAGACAAATAAATTATAACTCTCTGTGAATGAGATCTGTTGTGATTCTTCTAGTATTAGAAATGTGGGATTTTATTTTGACATTTTTTTCCTGAGCTGGAAAGCAGGGACTGTGATGAGGGCAAGTTAAAATGCTCCCAAAGTTTCATTATTCTTACCAAAAATCAGCTGTTTTCCTTGAATTAGCACTCCCTGACTTGCCGCAAGGCTTTGGTTAAATTCCAGATTTCATAAAGTTGATTCTGATGGGTTTTGCCTATATTTTTGTTGCTTTTATGGAATTGCATAATACTGAGTTCCATACTCCACCATTTTTGCTGATACCACTATAATCTATTTTGACTTAATTTTTGTGAAATATGTAGGTCTGTGTCTGGGTTCATTTTTCTTGGATATGGATGTCCAGTTGTTCACACATCATTTGTTGAAAAGACTATCCTTTCTCTGCTGAATTCTGATAAGAATTGCCTCTCAAAAGGCACAGAGAAAGAATGTAACTCCCACTAAGAAGGACTTTTGCTCCCTAAGTCAAGACCTTTTACTATCTCTTTGAAATTAAAGAAGAGGTTTGAGGATTGGTAAAAAAAAGATAGATGGGCTTTGAAATGCTTCTAGAGCTGTATTTCTGTTCTTGTAAAGATTCAATTTGTAAGATAAGGACAGTTATTTTTAATTCCTCAAGGAATTGAGTTGCAACCTGAGTGACATCAAGGGGCTGACTCAGCTATCCAACTACATTATCTTCAGTTTGCTTCTTTATATCAGGGAGAAGATCCTCAACCAAGATGGAAATCAAAATATTTGTATGTTCTAGATTTAGAGCTGTTTGTCTTTGGAATGCTTTCCTTTCCCTCTAGGTACATAGTTTCATTTAACTTAGGAGTCAAGGCCTAAAAAAAAGTTCCTATAGGGCTCTGAATATCATCTTGCAATTTGGCCAACTTCTGACCATAGAGCTACTTAAAAAAAAAAATAATCATTTCAAATATCTTATCAGGTTTCAGCTGGGACAAGCAGTAAGTATTCTTAACAGTATTGAACAACCCCTTAGACATAAGAGGCCTCCCCAAAGAGGGTACAAAAGATACTCTCTTCCTAAGATCCGGAGACACTCCCAAAGATAGCCAAAAGAAACAAAGAATTAGACAATTCCTCTGAGAGCTGACAACTGTCGGTAGGACCCTAGCCATAAATGGAGTGCAACCCACTTTTCTTTTTGGCTATATCTAGCTGCAAATGGAATGCAACCCACATTTCCGTCCAGCCATATTTTTGGGCCCCCAGCCTGATGACTGAACTGCCTGCATATGCAAGAACCAACAACCTGTGTGCCTCGTTCAAAAAGCCAAACCACATTCTCAGGACACAAGACAAGACAAACAAGAAGGCAGTAGCTATCCCTGGGAGAGGAAGGATCGACAGCCAGTGGGTACCCCAAACCCAAATTCACAAGGTTCCGAATTTGGAAAGGAAAGGACAACGTGAAATCTTACTTTCCTCTCTTGACTGAACACTACAGAGATCCAGGATAGCTGACTCTGGTAAGAATTCTCACCCTTTGCTGGCTGCTTCTAATTTTACCAGGATCCTATCTGCAGGCTCTGGGGCAAATGAGGTTTAAGGTAGAGAATGTAGCCCTGATATCTACCAGAATATGTCAAAGTTTCCATTAATTTTAATTTTAGTTTCTCTTTGGCTGTTTAAGGGAATAACTGGTAGCAGTTTACTGGACAATCCCTCAGAGTCCTGTCGACTCTGGGAGGGGCCCATATGGAGGCCCTCCTTCCAGGGTAGATGTAGGGGCACTCAATTTTGTGGGAAAGGATTTGACAAAACCTTTGTGGACAGTCTTTTTTTCAGTATCACAGTTGATTGCAAATGAGACACTTATTTCTAGGCCAATGTTCTTGTGACGGACCCTTAGGAGGGTGCAATGGGAGAGGCCCAGGTGTTGTTTTAGGTTTCTGGCCTTGGAGCTTTTGCAGCTGGAAGATCACTAACTTAGTGGACTTTTGTTTATAGTCTTGCAGTCTTTTTAGAGTGGAAAGGCAATTCAGATAGAGGATTAGAAGACTGAGTACTCAGGTAAAGGAGGATAGAGAGTAGTATTAGGAGTCAGGTCAGTCTTGCAGTCTTTTGTCTTTAACTTTTCATTAGCCTTTTGCAATGAATCTTTCAAGGAAGCTATTTTAGAATATTGAAGCCTTTTGAAGGCTTCTGCATACCAATTAAAATAGGTATCACATCCTGTTTGATTTGGGAGCCCTTGCTTTCAGGTGCACTTCTTACATAAACGATGTTGTCTAACTAGAATGTTCCTTGTAATGCCCATTGTAATTCTAGGTTGTCTTAGTAAGACTTTGCCATTTTTCTGGATACGTACAGCTTCTGGGACCACAGTTCTTAGACATAAAGTAAGGAGGTATGCTGGAGGATGGAGTGCTCAGTTCTTTGAAATTTGAGGATCCCATTTCTTTAGCCAAGCCTTTGGTCTCTCAGAGCCACATGAATACCTAAAAGGGATGTGTCACTGGGTTGGGGATTTTGTGGTGTTTCCCAGTATACCTTGCACAGAATTGAATTTGACAGGTAATCTAGTGTTGATCTAACCTGTCCCATGACCAACTTATCATGGCATGAGTCTTAGAGTTAGGTGGCAAGTTCTCTAACAGCTTTTAAGTGCTCCACCCATGCCCGCAAATTTTGTGGCTTGGCTTCCAAGATTGCCGTTAACAACAGATTTATTATTCCTTTACCCCATGTGCACATTAGCGGAAACCAACAGCAACCGAGGAAACAGAACTGTGGACACCAGCAGTAACCAAAGAAAAGTTTCCACAGACTGGCCAGTAGAAGGCATTAAATGGGCGCCAACAAAAACCAGCAGTTCCCAATGTGCAACTACAGAATGAACCAGCAGAACCCAACAAATCCACACCAGACTGACCAATGCTGGGACTTGGTTTCCACGTGGAACCATCTGCCAGCTCAAGGTGACCCACCAAGCTCTGGACTGGGACTGCACACTAACCAAGGGCTAAAGACTGGTGTTCTGTCAGAGCCTCCTGTCAGTCTAGACTGCCTGTTAACCCTGGCCTGGAAAGCCGATTAGATCAGTAGGTTAACACAAAGAGAACAGAGCTCAAATCTGAAAGGAACTTAACCCAAGGCCCTTGGAAATGGTGAGAAATGTTGAGAGAACTCAAGGGGTTCAGGTTGGTGCTAAAGCCTATGTTTCTCGTTGTCCCTGAAGCCATCAGAAGTCTTCTTCAGATCCCATCATTGCCATCAAAACAGTTAAAAAACAAAATTCAACTAAGTAAATTTTAAAGATCTTATGGCTTTATTCAATGAGTCATGAATTGGGCAGCATGCAATCTAGCAGATAGAAAGGAGCTATACAAAATGAAAGACTTTTATAGGCAGAAGGGAGCAGGAAAAGGGAAGTTACACTAGGCAAAAAGGGGATAGGTTACTACAAAGTCATTTTCTTTCAGGGGGTGTCAGTGGTTTATCAGGCAGATGACCTAACTTGTGCTGATCAGGTAATTTCGTGATTGACTGGTTGAAAATTTTATTTCTGGGAGAACCTTAACTGTAGTTAAGTCTCAGTTTGGTGACATGGGCTTAGCATGAGCAACTTCATTTTTGGCCTGTTGTCTTGTTTCTAACACTACATAGACAATCCGTCATCTGCAAACAAAGACAGTTTTATTTCTTCCCATTCTTTTTGCACTTGCTAGCACTTCCAGTATGATGTTGAATGAGTGATGAGAGAGGACATTCTTTCCTTGTTCTCAGTTTCAGGGGGAGCCCCTCCAGTTTCTCACCATTAGGATGTTAGCTGCAAGATTTTATACATATTCTTTATCAAATTGAGGAAGTTCCCTTCCTCGTGAATAGGTGCTGGATTTTGTCAAATGCTTTTTCTGCATCAATTGATATGAATATGTATTTCCTTTTTTTAGCCTATTGATGTGGGGAATTACTTTGATTGATTTCCCTTGTATGTGCAGAACAAATTCCACTTGATCACAGGATATAATTATTTTTATACATGGTCGGATTGGATTTATAAAGGGATTGGATATTTGAGGATTTTTGCATCCATGTTCATGAGAGATTGATTTGTGTGTTGTTTTTCTTTCTTGTGATATCTTTATCAGGTTTTGTTATTAGGGTATTTCTGGCCTCATAGAATGTGTTAGGAAATGTTTCTTCTGCTTCTGTTTTCTGAAAGAGATTCTGTAGAATTGATATTTCTTCATACATGTTTGATAGAATTCACCAGAGAAACCGTGCCCCATGTGCTTTCTTTTTTAAAGGTTATTAATTGTTAATTTAATTTCCTTTATAGGAGCTATTCAGATTGTCTCTTTCTCCTAATAGAAGGTAAGGATTGTTTAGCCCTACTACTAAGCAGTGTAGTAGTGAGTCTTTTTTGAACACCCTGGGTGTGCAACAAGGGCTGTGGTTGGGCAGAGCTTAAATGTCTCTATGCCCTGTGTGACCAGTGAGAATTGTTCTGCTTCAGTCCCCATGTTCTTCTTTGCCTGGCCTTGTGAAGTTACAGTCTACTTGTGTGTGGTTTACACTAGCAGAAGCTCAGGGGAAACCATATGCAGATTTGGGGGCCTGTATTCTTTATAGCTCCCACTTCTCTGGAGCTCTGCCCCACAACCCTGTTGGCTCACTCTTTGTGTACGTGATCCTTGGTCCTTTCTGCTGAACAAGATCTCTGTTCTCGTGTTCTGCTTGAGGTCCTCTTACCAAATTGTGCTCTAGAATATGGCTCTAGGCAGAAAGCCAGAGTGCTTGGTGCTTATCTTGCTTCTTTTTCCTTTTCTCTGTCCAATGTCTGAAATCAGTTTCATGTATTTTATCTAGTTGTATAGTTGCTTGCCACAGTATGGTAAGTTTAGAATCTGTAACTTCATCATAACCAGAAGTGGAAATCCCTTTTTTAAACATTTTTATATGTGTCTTATGTAGATGTGAGTAATTCTGTAGAGCAAGCCCAGTTTTTCAGACTTGTTTATCCCTAATACACTGTAGGGAATACTTTTTACTTCGTGATGTATAAATACACACTTGAAGCTTTTATTCATTCAGTACATTTTATTGAATACCTACTTTCTGCCTGGTAATATTCTCGGGCCAAAGAATGTAGCTGAGAACAAAACAAACATAAGATTCTTCCTTCGTTTACTTTGATTCCTGTGAGAGTGGAGGCAGTAGACAGTAAGTAGATAATTAAACTATATGGTGGGTTAGATGGTGATAATGTTGCCAAGAACAAAAAGCACATATAGGGAATTGCTTGGGTGGAGATTTAGTTTTAAATAGGGGGCTCAGGGAAGACCTCACTGAGAAAACAACACTTGAAAAATGCTTTGAAAGGAGAGAATGAACCATCTGGTAACTATGGGAAAGGCTTCCAGGCAGAATTCACATATAATTCAAAGATAAACTGTTATGAAATGTATCCATCATGCACTCCAGGATTTTACTCTGCAGAATGCTATTCTATTCTATTTCATACTAATGAGAATACTTATATTAGCTTGGGAGGATTGTAAGAATATCTCTAGAACATTGTTTTCTAAACCTGTTTTAACATCAGCCCAAGACAAAAAGTACATTTAACTTCAGTTCCAGTACAAATATACACAAACATTCATGCTAAATATTTATTTCAGGTACTTGATTTATATCAGCATACAAGATACGCAATTCCTTGTTCTCTTGGAGCTTTTATTCCACTGGGGAAATATATACTTTTATATTCATTCTCTCTCTCTCTCTCTCTCTCTCTCTCTCTCTCTCTCTCTCTTACACACAGACATGTAGTGTACAAGAAGGTGATGTGTGCTAGGGAGAAAAATAAATTAGCCAAGAAGGATAGGAATTTGCCAGAGGAAGGATACAGTTTTTATATGAAAGCCTCACTAAGATGGCTTTTGTGTAAGAAGAGAGAGTGAGTGACTCATGTTAATATCTATTGTAGAACATTACAGGCAGTAAAGAAAAAGAAAAAAATTCAAATATTACATCTATAGGTGAATATATTTATGTATGGGTGATTTTTATATATATTGAATGTGTATATGTGTTTCCTAAATTAAAGAATTGTGAAATATTACCTTGACAACCTGTTATAAACTCTGGGTTTTTTCCATTTTGTTCTAGCCTATTTCAATAAATAAAATTTTAGACTATATTAGGGTTCTTTAGAGAGATGGAACCAATAGGAGATATAGAGAGAGCAAGTGAGAGGGAGGGAGAGAGACCGATCATAAGGAATTGGCTCACACGGTTATGGAGACCGACAAGTCCCAAGATCTCCAGGGTGGGTCAGCAAGCTTGAGACCCAGGAAGAGCCAATGTTTCAGTTCGAAGGCAGTCAGGCAGGAGGAATTTTCTCTTACTGAGGATGGTTAGCCTCTTGCTCCTATTCTGGGCTTCAGCTGATTGGATGGGAGCCACCCACATTAGGGAGGGCAATCTGCTTTACCCAGGCTTTCAATGTATATGTTAATCTCATTCAAAGACACCCTTACAGAAACACTCAGAATATTGTTTGATTAAGTGTCTGGGAACCCTGTGGCCCAGTCAAGTTGACACACAAAACTAACCATCACAGAGCCAGCCCTGATAGCCTACTGGTTAACGTTTGGCGTGCTCTGCTTCGGTGGCCTGGGTTCGGTTCCTGGGCGCAGAACCACACCACTTGTCTGTCAGTAGCCATGCTGTGTTGGCACCTCACATAGAAGAACTAGACAGACTTACAACTAGAATATACAACCGTCTACTGGGGCTTTAGGGAGGAAAAAAGAGAGGAAGATTGGCAACTGATATTAGTTTAGGGTGAATCTTTCCCAGCAAAAAACAAAAGTAAATCCTTTGTATTTGCTTAAAAAAAAAATCACAAAGCCCTAACTCACTAGGTTGATTTCACAACTCACTAATAGATCATATCATGTACTTTTCAAATCCGTTTTATAGTTTATAAACCTATTAATGAGATGATAACATTGCGGCATTGAAATATAGTTTGCCATTTATACTCTCAGTTCATGGTAAGGATTGGTTTAAGAGACGCTCTCAAGAGTCCTTTTGCCCATGCTCCAGCTAAGTACCTTTTCTGTCCTAAACTTAGCCTTCCCTTCCCGAGTGTTTCTCTCTGTCTTTATTTACATCCTGATTACTTTCTCTTGGGCTTGTTAGGGAAAAGAAGTGCTGTCACCTTTGAAGGACACTATCTCTTGGGTATCATAGTGATCACTACCCCCTGCTAAAAGCCTTCTTCCCTGCCACAGAAAGATGGCACATTACTACTGACTTCAAAGAAATTTTTTAATATTGTAAAGGAATACTTTCAACAATTGTATGCCAAAAAAATTACATAAATTAGATGACATGGAGAAATTACTAGAGAAACACACCAACTACTCAAACAGATTCAAGAAGAAATAGACAACCTGAATAGAATTATAATTAGGAAAGATATTGAATTTCAGGTCGTCAAAAACACTATCCACAAAGAAATGCCCAGGACGGGATGGCTTTACCACTGAATTCTACCAGAAATTTAAAGAGGAATAAATACCACTGCATCACAAACACTTCTGAAAATTTCTTTTAAAAATGAGAAAGAGAGAGGAGGGAACACTTCTCAACTTATTTTGTGAGGCCAGTGTTACCCTGATGTCAAAACAAAAGATACCTCAAAAAAACTACAGACCAATATCTCTTATTAACATAGATGCAAAAATCCTCAGAAATGCTAGCAAACCAAATCAAGCCACATACTAAAAAAAAAAAAAAAATTACACACCCTGATGAACTGGGATTTATCCCTGGAGTATAAGTTTGTTTTAACATCTGAAAATCAACTACTGTAATATATCATACCAGTAGAGTAAAACACAAATCACACAATCATCTCAATAGATGAGGGAAGAAAATTTGATGAAATAAAACACCCTTTCATGTTAAAAACAGTCAATAAACTAGAAATAGAAAGGAACTTCCCCAATCTGATAAAGGCATCTGTGAAAAACCCAGTTAAATCATACTTAATGGTGAAAGACACAGTGCTTTTCTCTAAGATCAGGAACAAGATAAGAATGTCCAGTGTCTCCATTTGTATTCTACATTGTTCTGGAGGTTCTGGCCAGGGCAAATAGGCAAGAGAAAGAGATAAAAAGCATCTAGGTATAAAAGGAAGAGGGAAAACAATCTCTACTCACAGATGACATGACCTTATATATAGAAAATCCTAAATAATCTACTAAGAAACAATTAGAACTAATAAACCCGTTCAGCAAGTTTGCAGGATACATCAGTATATGAAAACTCAATTGTATTTTTTATGCATTTGCAATGAACAACCCCAAAATGAAATTTAAAAAGCTATTCCATTTACAATAGCATCAAAAGGGTAAAATGCTTAGGAGTAAACTTGAGAGAACTGCAAACTTTATACTCTGAAAAGTACAAAACATTGTTGAAAGAAAGTTAAAAATGACCTTTAAGTACCTGGAAAAACATCTCATGTTCATGGGTCAGAAGGACATTAATGAAGGTTATAGCTGAGAGAAAGAAAATAGAAAAAGAAGACAAAATTAATGCAACAAAAGTTGGTTCTTTGAAAAGATCAACAAAATTGGCAGACCATTTGCTAGATTGACTAAGAAAAGAGAGAACTCAAATTACTAATATCAGCAATGAAAAGGGGGATAGTACTACTGGTTTTACAGAAATAAAAGTATTATAAGAGAATGTTATGAGCACTTATATGCCAACAATCTAGATAACCTATGTAAAATGGACATCTTGATAGGAAGATTGACACAATGTACTATAACTGGCTCAGTAAGAAATAGAAAATCTGAATAGATCTGTAACTATTAAGGAGGTTGAATCAGTAATCAAAAACCTCCCAACAAAGAAAGACTCCAAGATCAGATGGCTTCACTGGCAAATTCTACCAAACATTTAAAGAATTAACGACAATTATTCTTGAAAAATAGAAGAGGAAGGAGTATTTCCTAAGTCATTATATGAGGCCAGCATTGCTCTATTCCAAAACCAGACCATGACACGATGAGAAAAGAAAACGACAGAGCAATATTGCTTGTCAATATTGATGCAAAAATACCAGCAAAACAAATTGAGCAGCATAGTAAGAAGATCATATACAATGAGCAAGTGGATATGCAAGGATAGTTCAACATACAAAAATCAACCAGCACACTAATAAATAAAGGAAAAACCACATGATTATCTCAATTGATGCAGAACAAGCATTTGATGTAATTCAAAACCCTTTCTTGATAAAAACAGTAAACTAGGAAACTTCCTCAACATGATGAGGGCCATATATGAAATGCCCACTCATAACATGATACTCAGTGGGGAAATTGAATGTTTTTCCTCTAACATCAGGAAAAAGACAAGCATGCCCACTATCTTCTCTCCTAGTCAACATAGTATTTGAAGTTCCAGCCAGAACAGTTAGGCAAGGAAAAGAAATAAAAGGCATACAAATTGGGAAGGAAGAAATAAAATCATCTGAGTTCACAGATTATATGATCTTATATTTAGAAAACCTGAAAGATTCTATAACAAAATTATTAGAACTAATGATTTCAGGAAAGTAGCAGAATACAAAATCAACATGCAAAAATCATTTGCATTTCTATACACTAATGAATCACAACCCAGAAAGGAAATTAGGAAAACAATTCCATTTATGAAAGCATCAAAAAGAATAAAATATTTAGGAATTAACTTAACCAAGGAAGCAAAAGACTTGTACATTGAAAACTACAAAAGGTTGCTGAAAGAAATTAAGACACAAACAAATGGAAACACATCCTATGTTCATGGATTGGAAGACTTAACATTTTTAAGATGTCAATACTACTAACATGTTATAGAGATTCAATGTAATCCCTATCAAAATCCCAACAGCATTTTTTGCAGAAACAGAAAAATACATCTAGAGTTCATATGGAATCTCAAGGTACCCTGAATAGCCAAAATAATCTTTAAAGAAAAATAATTTGGAGAACTCACACTTCCTGATTTTAGAATGTGCTACAAAGATACAGAATCAAAACTGTATGTATTGTCAATAATGCTGTGCATATCTTTTTGAAATAGTGTTTTCCTGTTCTTTGGATAAATACCTGGAAGTGGAATAGTGCCCATCAGTGGATGAGTGGATAAAGAAAGTGTGGTGTGTGTGTACATATACATATACATACATACAATGGAATACTGCTCAGCCATAGAAAAGATGAAATCTTGCCATTTGTAACAATGTGGATGAACCTTGTGGGTATTATACTAAGCAAAATAAGTCAGACAGAGAAAGCCAAATACCATATGATTTCACTCATAGGTGGAAGATAAAACAACAAACACATAGATACAGAGAATAGATTGGTGGTTACCAGAGAGGAAGGGAGTAGAGAAAGAATGAAAGTGGCAAAGAGGCACGTTTGTAAGGTGACAGGTGGCAATTAGACTTTTGGTGGTGAACATGATGTGGTCCCTACAGAAATCGAAATATAATGATGTACACCTGAAATTTATTTAATGTTATAAGCCAATGTTACCTCAATAAAAATTAAATAAAAACAGTGTAGAACTGGCATAAGGGCAGACATATAGACCAATAGAATAGAATAGAAACCCCAGAAATAAACCCTTGCATATATGGGCAGTTGATTTTCGATGAGTGCCGAGACAATTCAGTGAGGAATGGACAACCTTTTCAATGAATATGCTGAGAAAACTGAGTATTTACATGCAAAAGAATGAAGTTGGATCCTTACATTACACTGTCTAAAAAAAGTCACTTAAAGGTGAGTAAAGACCTAAAAGTAAGAGAGAAACTATAAAACTTAGAAGAAAATAAAGAAAAAATCTTAACAACATTGGATTGGTGATGATTTCTTGTTTATGATGCCAAAAGCACAGGCAACAAATGAAAAAATACATAAATTGGACTTTTATCAAAATTAGAAACTTTTGTACTTCAAAGGATAGTATCAGAAGAGGGGAAAGAGAACCCATAGAATGGGAGAAAATTTTGCAAATCATATATCTAATAAGGTTTTAATATCTGGAATATATAAAGAATACCTACAACTGAGTAACAAAATCCAAAAATGGGCAAAGGACTTGAATCATTATTTCTCCAAAGAAGATATACACAATGAGCACATGAAAGGATGCCCAACACCACTCATTATTAGAGAAGTACAAATCAAAACCAAATTAAGATCCCTCTTCACACCCATTAAAATGGCTGTTTTAGGAGTGGAGGCAGAGCTTCTCTGGGTGGGCGTGGGTTGGAATTGTAACCTCTTCCCCAGCCTAACTGTAACCAGCATCATGTGGTTACTAACCACTCTTCATTCACCTATTGATGCCTCCCATACATGAAGGAGACGACCACACCTTTATACTTAATCGGAAGAAGAGGGAGCTAAGAAAAAGCCAGTTCCTGAAAAACTGACTGGATTTCTCAGATGTCAGTAGTCTCAAGAAATTGATTGCTGGTTTTCATAGAGTTGCTAGAGTCACTTTTCTGGCTCACAAGAGAGCACATCAATAGAACAAAATGGAAATAGTACCGGTAACATCAATAGAAAAAAGACATTTCACCCAGAATCTTGGAGTCATAAGGGAATTCAGGTCCCAAATTTGCTTTTTAAAATATCTTGTCATAAACTACTTTTAGTGTCATAAGCAGTTCACTTCATATTTTTCGTGTATTAACTGTTTAAAATTTTTAAATTTCTTTTAGTAACTGCTTAAAATGTATGTAAATAAATGGTTGCAGAAAATTTGGAGGGGAATCCCGCTTTTGACTCCAGAATGCAGCCGTATGCCCCAGCCACAAAATGTCTTTCTTAATTGTTTCCTTTAACTACTAATTAACTTTAATCACCTCATTCAAACTAATTCATTCTGCATTTCTGAGTACCGACTGTTTGTCAGGCTCAGTGTCGGCTTCCTCTGTGACCTGATGGGTGGAAAACTCAAAGCAAAGTCTGACTTTTATAGTGGAGCTAACAGCTCTGCAACCCTGGCTCACCTGCTGAGAGGGCAAGATGAAGAAAGAGCAGCATGCCTTGTTTTAGTGAATAGAGTAGGATGGGGGAGAGAAGGGGACTCAGATAAGTTACTTAGGTGTCCTGTGTTTTGATTTTTTGTTTCCAATCAAAGAAATCTGTAAATATTAAATAGGTGGCAGAATGATTTCTTGTAGTTACTGTTTAAAATATGTGCAAATAAATATTGAAAGTTTTCAGAGAAAAAAATGGCTATTTGAAAAAAACCTGAAAATAAAAAGTGCTGGGGGCGATATGGAGAAATTGGAATGCTGGTGCATTACTGGTAGAAATAATATGATATTTTATTAAAAATTTAAATGATTAGCGTTGTGTTATCCATCTAGTTCACTTCTAGGCACATACCCAAAAGAGTTGAAATCGGGGACTCAGACACTTGTACATCACTATTCATAGCAGCATTAATCCCAAGAGCCAAAAGGTGGATACACCATAAATGTCCATTAACGGATGAACAGGTAAACAAAATGGGGTATATACATTCAGTGAAACAGTATTCAGACTTAAAAAGGAATGAAATTCTGACATCTGCTACAACATGGATAAATCTTGAAAACATTACGTGAAATAAGCCAGACAAAAAAAGGACAAATATTGTATGATTCTATTTATGAGAAGTACCTAGTATAGGCAAATTCATCAAATAAATGTTCCCAGGAGATGGGATAATGGGTTAATTGGGAGTTATTGTTTAATGGGTACAGATGATGAAAAAGTTCTGGAAATCAATATTTGTGATGGGTGCACAACATTGTGATTATACTAAAGCCACTGAATTGCACAATTAAAATAGTTAAAATGGTAAATTTTATGTTACGTATATTTTACCACAATAAAGAAAATAACTCAGTCTGAACTATAGAAAGAAACTAGACTGAATAAAATGATGCAGGGGTCTGTGGGACAAAAACAAAAAGATCTACCATTTGTCTAAGTGGAATCTCTTATGAGGAGGAATATAGGCCTGAAAAAATATTTGAAGAAATTATATTTGAAAATTTCTCAACTTTGGCACAAGACCTAAATCTACAGATTCAAAAGGGAAGTAAACCACAGGAGGATAAATAGAAATAAAATAGAAATCCATGCAAAGACACATCTTAATCAACCTTCTGAAAACTAATAATAAAGAAAAAACTCTTGGGGCCAGCCCAGTGGCATAGTGGTTAAGTTTGTGCACGCCACTTCTGCGACACAGGGTTCGTGGGTTTGGGTCCTGGGTGCGGACCTACCTACCACTAATCAAGCCGTACTATGGCAGCATCCCACATGCAAAACAGAGGAAAATTGGCACGGATGTTAGATCGGGAACAATCTTCCTCAAGCAAAAAGAGGAAGATTGGCAACAGATGTTAGCTCAGGACCAATCTTCCTCACCAAAAAGAAAAAGAAAAATTCTTGAAAGAGGTTAGAGAAGAACTGTGTATTATCTACAATGAAACACCAATACAAATGGCAAGAGATTTCTCACTCGAAAACTTGGAGGTTAGAAGTATATGGCAGAAAATTGTTCCAGTGATTAAAGTAAATAATTATCAACTGCAAATTCTTTATCTACTGAAAATATCCTTTGGGAATGAAGGAGAAATATTTTCTCAGATGAAAGGAAATAGAATTTGTTGCTAGGTGACCTACCTTCAAACAATGGCTAAGGGAAGTTCTTCAAGGAAATGATAACAGAAGGAGACTTGGAAATTCAGAAAAGAAAAAAGGGAACGGGTAAAAGAATGAGTTTGTATAAAAGACTATTCCCATGAGGTTGTTAAATCATATTCCATATTGGAAGCAAAAAACACACACTATCTGATATGGTGCTCAACATATAGAGAGAAAATACTAAGGACAATCATATTTCAAAAATGGCACGTGGGGGCTGGCCTGGTGGCATAGTGATTAAGTTTGCATGCTCTGCTTCAGCAGCTGAGGCTTCAAGGGTTTGGATCCTGGGCATGGACCTACACACTACTCATCAGGCCATGCTGTGGAGGTGTCCCACATACAAAATGGAGGAAGATTGGCACCGATGTTAGCTCAGGGACAAGCTTCCTCACCAAAAAAGAAAAAAAAATGGGGCCTGTAAAGAAGTAATATTCTATACCTCACTGGAACTGATAAAACATCACTACCAGTCAACTGTGAGCAAACACTAAAAATGGTACAAAAAATATACTCAATGTTAATGTTGCCAAGGTCAACCCTCAACTAACAGGATCTATTCTGAGGTGCATCCTTTAGAGTTATTCAGACTCCTTAGTGGTTTTAGTCTCTTTGTCCCCAGCGTCACTTTATTAGCTTTCCCTCCTTTTCTCTCAAATTCTCTCCATTCCCTGTATTTTCCCCATAACCTCTAAAATAAACTATCTGCACCCCAATTCTTTGTCTCAGCCTCTGCTTTTGTGGGGACCAAAGTAGTACTGTTGGTGCCAAAAGTGGTCCTAGAAATGAGGACTTCAGTTTTGGAATCTAGAACTAGATCACTTATGAGTCAGATGGCAGTGAAGGCCACGGTGCTAATGGTAAGTGGCGTGAGGATAATCCTTGTTGTGTTGTACTACCACACTTAGAACGATCCTCGTGTGGTGGGTGAGGACGGGGAAGGGAACATTTGTCTTCTGCAATAGCTTTGGCACTTGAACAGGATGGGACAACAGTAAGTTGATGAGTTGTGGAGTTTCTGACTTTTCTGCCTTAGAAGCCTTAAAGATCGGTTCAAATTAGCTAACTATCATCACAGGGCACACAGTGAAGGGTAGCGGACTTCCATTAAAGCGTTCAAAAGATCCTTACCTCCTGAGAGATGAGGCCATGTCCTATAAGTCATATCCAAGATTTAACTGCAGGACAGCAGTATTGCAAAGAAAATTATATGTGCAGGTTTTATAGATTATTTCTTGTGCTAAATTCGGGCCTCTCATAAAGGAGGAGTGGAACATTGAGACCTAGGATGGGAAATTTGCAGCTATGCACCTGAGACCCTTAAACTAGGAGTTTCCCCTAAACTCTTCAGGCTGGCAGAAGCAGCCCAGTGTCTTAGATAGAGAGGAATAACCCTACCATTTCCTAGAGACGCTGCAAATGCCCACGTGGGGTGGACATCTTTCAAGATGATGCTTGGCCTTCTCAAAATCTACCCTACCTCTCCTCATTGGCTCCATTCATGTTTAATGTAATTAATGATATGATGGATTTAATTCTACCATTTATTATTTGTTTCTGTTTTGCCCCTCTGTTTTTTTGTTTTCTGATTTCTTGCCCTTTATTTTTTTCCTGTGGTTGAATATTTTTTTAGAATTCCACTTTATCTGTGGGCTTTTTAGCTGTATCTCTTTGCATTATGTGTATAGTAGTTGCTGTAGCAATTACAATATACATCTTCAACTTTTCACCATCTATTTAGAGATAATAATGTACCACTTCACATAAAATGTAGAAACCTTGTGACCATAAGGTGCTGGCACTGTTCTTTTTGCTATGGATGTCATATGTACATTATAAACCCAAGACAACAGATAACTTTTGGTTTCTGGTCGTTATGGACTGAATGTTTGTATTCTCCCAAAATTCATTTGTTGAAACCCTTCCCCTGCCATGTGATAGTATTAGGAGGTGGGGCCTTTGGGAATTAGTTAGGATTAGATGAGGTCATGAGGGTGAAGCCCCCATAAATGGGATCATGCCTTTGTAAGAATCACCGGAGAGCTTGCTTTCTCTGCTGTGCTGCATGAGGCTACAACAAGAAGTCACACTTTGCAACCCAGAAGAGGGCTCTTACCACACCTTCACTGTGACCTCTGATCTCAAACTTCCAGCCCCCAATGCTGTGAGAAATAAATCTCTGTTGCTTATAAGCTACCCAGTATGTGATATATTTTTTTTTGTACCAGCCTGAAATGACTGAGACAATGGTCCAAAATATAAACAGCTTGAAAGATGAGCTTGAAGTCTCACCCTCACAACAAGAAAAAAGCGGAACAAGCTGAAAAATCAACACCTCTTCTTAGAGCAATCAGAGAATTGAGGTCCCGGGGCAGAAATTCAGGAGGAGAGGCCCACAGCTGGAGCCGGTACTGAGAAGGACACTCCTGTAACTGACGAATTGCTGGAGGCTCACTGTAGGCCAACTGGAGAGTGAAAAATTCCAAGGAGGGCCCAACCTTTGACAAGTTTTTCCTCCAGGAGCCTGACCAGATTCTCACTGTGAAGACCGTAGACAAATCTTGTGTTTCTGGCAGATAGAAGGGAAAAGTAACGATTTTAAAATATGCCCAGAGCTCTCTATTCTCCTTAACAAGGCTTGCCGTTAAGGGACACTATTTTACCAGAGCCTGACTAACCTGGGGGAAGGAAAATGCTCACTCCAGCCCCTGTAGCCTTCCTCTCTCACCTAAGGGGGGAAAAAAGACACAATTGAGAAACTCTTGCTAAGGTGACAGCCCAGAGACACAAGCTGACTAAAAGACTGACACCCATCATAGAACTGTAGGTTGTTCCGCCTCCCCTCGTACCTTATCACAGTATCAGTTGCCCTTCTGTGTAGTAACAGGAGGTTACAGCTAAAAGAACTGCAAGGCTCAGACTTTGTTTACGAAGGAGTCTATAAGGAAACACAAGGACAACAGGGGAGACAAAAGCCAGGACACCAGAGGACACTTTAGCCTCTGATGCCACAGCTACAGCAAACAGTAGATAGAGCCTAACTCCTAGTGACATAAAATTAAATGTCACACTAAAAGCTTACATACATCAGTTCCTTTTACCAAATACATCAGGTATGGCTTTCAACAAAAAAAAAATTACAAAGCATGCTAAAAAGGAAAAAAAAAAAGACTCAAAAGACAAAGCATACATCAGAACCCAACTCAGAGATGGAAGAGATTTTGGAATTGTCAGACTAGGAACTTAAAATAGCTATGATTAATCCACTAAGAACTCTGCTGGAAAAAAATGGACAACATACAGGAACACGTCATTAATGTAAGTAGAGAGATGGAAAGTCTAATAAAGAATAACAAGGAAATGCTAGACATCAGAAACACTCTAACAAAAATGAAAGTAGCTGAACACAGCTGAGGAAACAAGCAAGTGAGCTTGAGGATGTCAACAGGAATTGTCCAAACTGAAAATTAGGAAAAAAGGAATAAAATATCCAAGAACTGTAGAATGATTACAAAATGTCTAACATGTTTTTATTTATTTATTTATTTTTAGTGAGGAAGATGGTCCCTGAGCTAATGCCTGTGCCGATCTCCTCTACTTTGTATAATGGGATGCCACCACAGTATGACTTGATGAGCTGTGTGTAGGTCTGCGCCCGGGTCTGAAGCCACAAACCGCAGGCTGCCAGAGCAGAACATGCAAACTTAACCACTGTGCCTTCAGGCCAGCCCCTAACATGCTTTTAATGGGACTGTTAGAAGGAAAAGAATGAGAGAAAGGAGCAGAAGAAATATTCGAAGTAATAATGGCTGAGCATTTTCCAAAATTAATGACAAACACAAAACCAAAGATTTTGTTCTAAAATTTCCAATTACTACTTTCTCATAATTTCTATTTATATGCTGAGACTTCCTATTTTTCCACTCATTATGAGTATTTTTCTTTATCTCATTGAGTGTATTTATAATGGATGTTTTAAAGTTTGTGTCAGACAGTTCCAGCACTGAGTAATCTTGGTGTTAGCCTTTGTTGGTCACCTTTTCCCTTGAGAATGAGTTACATTTTCTTGGTTTTTCATATGTTGGGTAGTTTTTACATTGTATCCTGCACATTTAAAAATGTTATTTTCTGAAGACTCTGGATTCTGTTATATTCCTCTGAATGATATTGTTTCAGCAGGCAATTCACTTGGTTAGATTCAAACTGAAACCTAGTCTCACATCAGTAGGTAGTAGTTCAAACCTAGGTTCAGGCGTTTGTAGTCTGTCTCGTGCATATGTGCACGGGGTCATTCAGAGTCTTGGGAAGAGTTTATACACAGCATTTGTCGTTCCTCTTCCCTGGGTTTCCTGTTTTTAGGATTCTCCTCTCACTCTCCAGCAGTCCTTCTTGCTCTGGGCTCCTCCACTTGGTTTGTACAGCCAGAAAGATGGTGAATTTTCTTTTGAGATTTCATCTGCCCGTGCCATGCTGTGAATGTGGCTGCCCTGTGGACCAAGCCGCAGAAATGGGAAACTAGCCCCGTGCTAGTTTTTTGGGGGGAGGAGTGGGGGTTATTATTTTTCCCTGAGTTTATAGTTATCTGTGGGAGGGTCAAATTGTTAGAAGCTTACTCCATCAAATAAGAAGCAGACTTCTCCTGTTCCCTTCAGAGCAATAACTCAGGTTACTTCTCAGCATAGCCTCAAGTGGGGAAATACAATCTGCTACACAGATAACACTCACTAGGAGATATTTTGGACATGGCTAATAAGTACTAATTAGCACCAGGAAAATCTGACTAGGAGGGGATCTTGAGTGTATTGGACAAGACTGTAAGTGTGTAAGATATAATACTAAATATGAGGGATTATATTTATATAGGGTCACTCTCCTTTGACTTAGAATTTATTATTTTTTCACTTGGACATCTGAAACTGGTCATTGACACCACTGGGTTGGCTTCTTGGAACTTGGATTTAATAGGAGACTACAGTGAGGTAGAAATTGTGGAGCTGCCTTACATGAAAGAGGTCATGAGGCTTAAGAATTGGGGCATGGTAGAATAGGTTTATTATGAAAGACTGGAGAGCAACTATTTGACCATGTTACCCATGAGGACTGTATTCACTACGGCAACCAAGAATATATTAGTGATGGGAACACAAGCATTGCCGAAAAGCTCAGTGGTGCCTGTTTTCTGTAGTCAGACGTTAGCAACAGAATACATAGCCAAAGATCTGGCTTCGTAGGATCAATGGGAGGATAAAATTCTGGGATGTGAGAGGTCAGATTGTGTCGTCTAGGCAAGATGGATGCAATTACTGTAATGGGCAGGAAGGCAGGAGTGATGGCCAGGTGCTTCAGCCTTCAAGTATGTATAGCAATGGCTATCAGGGCATGGTGTTCGTGTTCCTGGGGTGAGATAGACTGGCAGCCAACTAGAATATTACTGGGCTTGTATAGCCGGAAAAAAGTCGAGAGCTGAAAAGGCTGATGTCAGACCCTGATGGAGAATTATTATCCTCATCCAGTTTCTATATATGAGCTAGTTCTCAGTCCCCAATCCCATTGATTGACCTTGATCATCTTTACATTGTACAGAACAGCAAGCTAGCCTATCACCTTTATGTCATCATGCTAATCAGGCCTGGTGAGCAGGAAGTAGGAATTACTTTGGATGCCTTAGTTAGACACATGCATGTCAAAGGATGAGAGTTAAAAACATCTTAAAAAATTTGAGAGCCCTGCCATGTTGTTACATTTTTTTGGAAGTCAAATGGTCTGGGCAAGGCCAGACATAACTTTAAATGAGAATTTTGCGCTTTGTACCCTCTACTGATACAAGGGACAGCACTTAGTGGACTTCCTTGGAATTCAGAAGCAAAATGTATTGCACTTTGGAAAATAGTTCTGACCCATTTATTGCTGATACTTATGAGTAGGGCCCACAAGACAGATGGACTCTATGGCAGGTATAGCGTGCAGTGCAAGCTTTCCTGACACTCAGGCCATATCACCTTCCAGATTCAATATTAATGGAGTTTTCTGTGGTGGATAAGCACACTTTGGCGATTTCTTTGTTAATTGGGGAATTGAAACTTATATCCCTAGGACTTGGGAGAAAGGGCGTACTTTCTGTATCAGAAAACTTCTTGATGTTTGAAAAGTAGTTCTTGGAGTGCTACTGATAGACGCTGAGCATCTTACTATGAGACAACAAGTAATTATTTGACTGGAGCTGCCCATTTAGAGGCTGGGTATTGTCACATTCACTGTCGTCCACTATATGAAATAATTGTACATTCAAAGTCAGGCCTGAGCGTGGTACTTTTCGTAAACAGGTGGCTCATACCTTCATGTCACCTACCACTGTATTTTTCTTCAGTTTGTAACTATAGTCTCATGGAGGATCCTCTACCCTAGGCCTCATAATAAATGAGTTGAGTCAACTTCCTGATATATAGCCCCACTTAAGGGTGGCCTTAAGGAGCAGTACTAGTGAAAAATTATTCCAGTGGCAGAGTGTCTATATTTCTACTTGGTTGTCAACTTTGTATGGAAGAAGTAATCTGAAGTATTCATGGACTCCTATTCCTGTATATTCCTTTCCTGTATCCTATATTCATGGACTCCTAGGTAGTAGCAAATGGCTTGCCTTGTTTGTCAGACGCCTGAAAGAGCAAGACTGGAAGATCAGAGAGAAGGGTGTTTGGCATATTAAAGGACTTCTGGGTATGGCCATAGTATATGGACATTTATGCCTCTCATTTATGCATACAAGAGTAGAGCTCTTACAAGAAGAGACACAAGAGAACTTGGAGATGGAGAAAGGTTATTTGAACTGGCCAAAATGAGAAGGTGGGAGGATAGGTTCTCTCAAATCCACCTTAACAAAAGAAGAAAGCAGGGGGTTTTGTAGAACTAACTGGCTTAGGAAGAGGAGTCTTCGAGAAACAGAAAAGGGGAAAATCTGTGTTCCCCTCACTCCAGATATGCCCCTGGGCAATCCGACCTCTGGGCATCAACAGCAGCTAGGGGCGGCTATCTGGTGATCATAACTTCCCTGGAGGCATTCTGTCTTCTGCCAAACAAGCTCACAAATCCCTGGGACCCCTGGGCCACCCCTCAGGTTAAACAAGAAAACAGCAAATCAAGATTAACTTCCTCTCATCTGTGTGTGCGCTGGGAACAAGGTTGAAGGGTAATCAAGTTCTTATTGAATATTTACAGTAACCCTCATGTACGCAGCTTCAACTTCACTTTTGGAAATGCAGTTTTCACCTGTCGGGCATGTGGCTGTGTACATGACCTTAGATATTTAATCATCTCAACTTGGAATTTGTGAGGGCAAAATTCAAGCCAAGTCTTGGATCATTCGGTAACAATTTCATGAGAATTTATAGTGATTTTAAGGTATAGATCACATTGTCATTATCATTAGGAATAGTTGTAGAACTTGAGGCTAAGGAACATTAAGCTTTTTTCAGAGCGTAGTGTATTGATCATGTTTTTTATTTTCTGTATTTTATGATGTTTTGACATCTTAAAAAATTTGCTGACCAGGGAGACTGCCCCTCCTAGGGCTAGCCAGTTCTTAGAGATAGCAAAGGGCTGGAAACCTGCCTGGTGCATGTTGTTCATATGCAAACCAACCAACCTTAACCCCAGACACCTCCTTATCTCTCTCACACCAACCCAATATTTCCCCTGCCCTAAATCAACCTGGGGCAGACAACTAGAGATACCCCTATAGCCCAGAGCTCTATGAGGGATGGGCCCAAGCCACATTGGAACTTTACAAATAAGATTGAATCTCTTGGATAAAATCTTTATTGTAAAAGAAAGTCTAGACAATTTTTCTTTGTCATTTGGGCTTATTCTTTGCTATGTAAGTCAAGGTCTGGATATAGTTGGGGTGACACCAGGTAGAATGAGACTGTCTAATTCAGCCAAGATTGCCTCTTTCAGGGCAGACTGTTGTATTTGGATAAGTCCTTTTTAGAAATCAGATTAAACAATTGTCATTATAGTATTAATCGGGGCAGAAATTCTAGGGGCTACTTACGCTGCATAACTACTACTGTGAAAGAAAAGACTATTCAGTATCTGAAGCAAAAAGCTGGATTTATTGCTCACTTTCTGTTTCAGTTATCTATTATCGTACAACAAAATCACCCAAAACTTAATGGCTTAAAACAATTTATTACTTCTCTGTAGGTAGAGTGGGTGATTTTTTTTGCTCAACTTGGCATTAGCTGAAGTCTTATTTGGCTGGCTACCTTAGCCAATGATGGGGCTAGGCTGGAAGGTCTAAAAAAATTTCTCTCACACGTCTGGCATCATGGGGTTACACACTGGTAGCCTGAGTGTCTCCACAGCTTGGGAGTCTCAGGCTCGAACTTTCTGCAAGATGATTCACTTCAAGAAGGAAAGTGGAAGCTGCCACACTTCTTACAGTGTAGGCCTGGAACTTCTGCCACATTGTAATAAGCCAAAGCAAGTCACAAGGCCAAGCCAGATTCAAGAGGATGGGAAAAGAGTCTCTCTCTCATGAATAGAATGGCATGAGGGAAGGAATTGATATTGTCCATCTTTGACCATCACGCTAACCAAAGGAGGACTACCCTTGTACATCAGTCAAAGTACAAAATGATGCAAGGTTTTGAGAAATGGGGGATTTAGGGATTGACAGGCTTTCAAAGGCAGAAGTGTTTAGGGACTGACTGGCTTACCTTCAGTCATAAAAGTGTAGTTACTGGAGTGAGGCTGTAGCTGACTTGCTGACTTCCCAGAGTATGGTCAGCGTGAAAGCTGCTGTTAACTGGCTTTCAGAAAAGTGGAGCTGTCACAAATCGGCCAACCTCCATAAGCATGTGCACTGAGACATTGTCTCTGATTAATTGCTATCAGTGTCTGATAATCTGTCTCTGACCCATCAATTCTGGTGGTTACTAATTCATAGCTTGAGGCTGTGGCCAAGAAACCGTCAGTCTCAGGCTTTCCTGAATTTGTAGCGTACAAAATTTTATTCATACCAGAGTATTATTTTTTAAAAGTTATTTTCATGAGTACAGGCTTTATTCTTAATAAGAGATTTACCACAGCTATTGGCCTGTCCCCAGGAAGTACTAATTTTGATTTTGATTGAGAAGCCTGAGGAAGTTAGAAAATGTATTTGCTTTCACAGCAGACTGACATAAAGAACTCTAAAGGCATTTACGTTCCTTTTAAACATCTATCAAGATGGCATCTAGCAAGATATTCTACGGTAACAGTATTTTACCATGCAGTATTCAAAAGTTTACTTTATTCTTTAAGATACTACATTCTTAAGATAGAAGAAATCACTAAGAATCATACTATGTGCTCATTAGTGTTAAACATCAGACACATCAGAATGAGGCATGCTTAAGAAGTTGAACATTATGAAAGTCACCTTCAATAGGAAGGGGAAGTAAGCTGGCACGATTTAGACTGGAGCGGCATTTGACATTTGTAGGAAGTGCAGGTAATAAAATAATTTTACTGGTAATATACTAATACTACTGGTGGAGTTGGGTATTTTAATTTTTTTTATTGGGATACAGTTAGTTAAGTATGACATAAAGATGGTGTTTTATCATGGGATAGTGAGAAAATTATAAAATGATATACAGAAATCTGGCCATTGACTTGGAAAAAATAAAGTAATACTGTGGGTACAGATCAATTAACAATTCAATTCAGTTCAAACAATGTTTATTTCATACATTTACTGCTACATTCCATCAGGAAATTTCTTGTTTTGATGTTATGACAGTTCAGCAAGTAAAGCACATTTCTTTGGGGAAAAAAAATCTAATGCCTATTAGGCTTTTAACATATAAATATAATGCACAAAATAAATATACTTCACAAAAACCACCCACAAATTGCTGTCTGCATCATTTCTGAACCAAATACCATATGTAAAAGTATACCTCTACACTGGTTGTGAAATTTTCGCCTCTAAGAACAGGAAAACTTACTTTTGTAAAGCACCAGATAGCCACATGGTCTATCAGAACTACTCAACTCTTGTAGTGTGAAGGCAGCCAAAGCAAAACAAATGAATGGTTTTTGTTTGTATTAGTGTTCTAATAAAACTTTATTTGTGGACACTGAAATTTGAATATAATTTTCACATCACAAAATATTCTTTAATTTTTTCAATCATTTAGAAATGTAAAGCCATTCTTAGCTTGCAGGCTACAAAAAAAGGCAGTGGACCAGATCTGAGTCACTTGTGGGAAAACGCACAACCAAACCAAACCAAGGCACTACAGCAAGAAAGTGGGGGCTGACTGTTGGTAGCCAACCTTTTTTTTTTTTTTTGTAGCATAAGTCAAGAAATACAAATTATAATGATGATAATACCTAACATATAGCTCTTCTTGTGTCTCAGACACTATTCTAAGTGCTTTAAAAATAACTCATTTATACCTCAAAGCAATCCTAACATATTGTTTTTATCACTTCTCTTTTATAGAAAAGGACACTGAGGCACAGAAAAGTTAAGTGGCATGCCCCATGCTGGAGTCTGAGCCTAGGCAGTGGAAGTCGAGAGTCCATACTCTCTAACCACTATGCCATGTTGCTTCTACCAGGAAGAAAAAGGTAGTGAAGAACATTTAGCACTCACATACAAAATAAAAATGCAGATAGCTCTACACTCTGCTAAAACATCAACAGTAAGATAGATAGTATTTCTTTACATAGCATTATTTGTTTTTTATTGTGTAGTGTTTTCAAAAATAAACTCAGGCTTTTGCTATAAATGTGGTCCTAATGTAAAATTTGGCTGACCATGAGACACTTGAAAATTTTACAAAAACATTTTTAGCTTCTGAAGGATTAGTTCAGTAACAATGTCTATATCCATTTAAAAATGCCAGGAATAGGAGAAAATATGCATTATAATTTTAAAAGAATATTACACTTAAATACACATTATATTAACAAAGGAGTCACTACTGAGACTTAATGTGAAATATCTTCATATACATAAAAGTTATTGAACTAAGGTTACATATTTCCCTACGTACAATTATGGATGGGTTCCATATGAACATCAAACATCCACAATCTGTGTTTTGTAACACATGCACTTAGACACATACTAAAGGACTCTTCACATTTTTTTTAATGTCACCTGGTTATTCAATTGATTTGTGCTTTTAAAAAAGCGTCATATATCTAGACATTTGCAGGTTTCTTTAAAAAAGAAAAAACCTTGGAATCATCTCTGCAACATGACTTGGAGTACAGCCGTACCTTGTTTTATGGCACTTTGCTTTATTGCACTTTGCGATACTGCATTTTTTACAAGACCCTCCACCAGCAAAAAGATTATGACTCCCTAAAGGCTCAGATGATGGTTAGCATTTTTTTAGCAAAAAGTATTTTTAAATTAAAGTATGTACATTTTTTAAAGACATACTATTGCACACTTAATAGATTAGAGTACACCATAAACTAACTTTTATATGCACTGCAAACTAAAAAATTTGTGTGACTCACTTTATTGAGATATTTGCTTTACTGTGGTGGTCTGGAACCAAACCCACAATATCTCCAAGGTATGCCTGTATAACTTTCCCTCAGTAAAGATTCTCTTTGAATTTTTGTTTAAAAACTTTCAGATATTTAAAATATCTATAAAGGTTCTATCCCAGTATCAATGATCCAGCATTCACTGAAATATCACTCCACGATAAAGGCTTCTGTATCTGTCGCAATCTTTGATTAATCCCCTTTGAGCACTCTAATATGAGTCAAGCTGGTGTAGAAAGATTTCTGAATGCTCAGGATACTGATAGGAGTTTCTCACTGGTGTGAGCTTTTGGATGTCTAGTGATGGCTGCCCTGACAGAAAACTTCCTGACATTCATTTTACTTACAGGATTATTTCTCTCCTGTGTGATTTCTATATTATACAGTAAAGTATGACTTCTGAAAGGTTTCCCTCATGTTTTACAATTTGTGGTGTTTCTCCCATCTCTGTTGTCTGATATTTAGTAAAGTCTGACATATGGTAAAAATTTCTCCCTTATAGATTTACAGAATTTTTCTCTGTGTGTTTCCTCTCTGTGAAGAAAGATTGTAACTAAAATTTCCCCATATTGATGATAGTCATAAGGTTTTTGTCTTGTGTGAATTATCTGGTTATTCTGAAGGATAAATTCAGAGAGAAGAATTTCCCAATTCACACTATTTATAAGGTTTTCCCCTTTGTGTGTGTCTTCTGATGTGCAGTGAGCTTTGATCTCTGGATAAAAGTTTCCCCACACTCCTGACATTCATAGGGTTTCTCCCCTGTGTGTTTTCGCTGATGTATGATAAAATGTGACTTCTGAGAGAAAGATTTCCCACATTCCTTACATTCATAGGGTTTCTCTCCTGTATGAGTCCTTTGATGTAATCTGAGGACTGAATTCACAGAGAAGGATTTCCCACATTCATTACATTCATAGGGCTTCTCCCCTGTGTGTTTTCTCTCATGTTTAGTGAGGTCTGATTTATAGTAAAAGTTTTTTCCACATTTCTTACATTCAAAGGGTTTCTCCCCTGTGTGAGTTCGCTGATGTACTGTGAGGGCTGACTTCTGGTAGAAGCATTTCCCACATTCCTTACACTCATAGGGTTTCTCTCCTGTGTGAGTTCTCTGATGAGTTTTGAGGTGGGAATTTCTAGAGAAGAATTTCCCACATTCCTTACATTTATAGGGTTTCTCCCCTGTATGTGTTCTCTGATGTACTGTGAGGTGTGATTTCTGGGAAAAGGATTTCCCACATTCCTTACATTCAAAGGGTTTCTCCCCTGTGTGTGTTTTCTGATGTACCATGAGGTATGCCTTAACATAGAAGAACTTCCCACATTCAGTACATTCATAGGGTTTCTCTCCTGTGTGTGTTTTCTGATGTTCCATGAGGTGTGGCTTCTGGTAGAAGGATTTCTCACACTGATTACATTCATAGGGTTTCTCCCCTGCATGAGTTCTCAGATGTCTACTAAGAGATGACAGGTGGTAGAAAGTTTTCTTACATTCTTTACATTCGTAGGCTTTCTCTCTGGTATGAGTTTTCTGATGTTTTGTGAGGTCTCCATTCCTAGAGACGGATTTCCCACATTCACTGGGTTTCTCCTTTGAATGAGTATGCTGATGTACCATGAGGGCAGACTCCTGGCAGAAGGACTTTCCACATTCATTACATTTGTAGGTTTTCTCTCTGTTAGGAGTTTTCTGATGTTCTGTGAGTTCTCCATTCCTAGAGAGAAATTTCCAAATTCATTAATGTATAGGGCTTTTTTCGGTCTGCTCTGGGTATTTTCCAAATAACTCTGAGAACCAGTTTCTAGAGATTTTCCCATATTCATTAGATTCATAGGGTTCCTCCACTTTGAATGTTCTCTGACATACATTGTGGTTTAACATTTGGTAGAAAGAACTTTCACTTGCATTATATTCACAGGGTCTCTCAACTGCCTGAACTCTACTTTGTGTAATAGGACCTCCCTTACTGTGTAATTCAGAAGAATCAAAAGACTACTTTGAAGTTTGAAGCTCCTGATCCTGAATTAGGCCTCTATCATGAAAATGCGCTTTCCCATCTGGATTATATTCTTTGGAATTTGCTCCAGTGTTAGTTTTCTCACATTTATTACTAACTAGTGCTCTCCCAGTTCCAGTACCCTATCAAGACCCTTTTCTACAATGCTTCCAGTCTTAAAATTGAATTCTTGAACTTGCCTTGAATTTACAGCTTGACTTTCCTGGTGTCTTGCTCCTAGGTCATGAGTATTCCATAGGTCTTCTAGAAAGGAATCCAAAATTTAATACCATATAAATCTTAACAGATTATTACATCATAGGGTTGATTCTTAGGCTTCAGGCCAATCTCCCCAAACGAAGGAACTTTCAAATGCAAATTTCCTTTATCCCATTGGTTTAGGAAAAAACATAACAAACACTAAAAACTGCAATAGCAGACAGAAGGAGGAACCTGATTATAAACCCAAGTACCTCTGACACTTTACAAATATGACCTTAAAAACTTGGAGAAGAAAGTTAAAACAAAAACAAACAAAGAAGAGACAGCAGAGAACAAAAGATCTTCAAAGTGTTGCTGAACAGGAATATGGGACTCACAGACAATGCTGTGAGCCCAGTAAGGACAATAAACAGTAAGTAGGGTGACGATAAAAATTAGTGGACAACTATATTCACTGGAGACATCAGAGGAAATATTAAATTGGATGAAGGAGCTAAAGTGTAGGTCTTTATCTGCTCAAACCGAGTTTACTGTGTTAGGATTCCTAGTAGTTAGCAGACTATAAACTGCCATTTTATTCCCTCTTTACCCATACACAACAATCTAGATGTCAACACTAAAGTGACTCTGTCAGAACATCAATTTTTTCATGTTTAGATGAACAGTCCTATAGCTTGGGCTTTCACTCTCCATCTAGTTGGCTTAATTTTCACTGGGACAGAAGACCCAAGAACACGTACATCCAAAAGGAAAGTTAATAAAAAAGCAGAGTGCCAGCCAGCCATACAACATGATGAATTCCCAGTTGTAGCACCAGAGATTGTCAATCCTGACCACCAAATACTGCATCTGCAAAGCAGTGTTACCCATGACTCAACACTAGTCTTATTCTGCTTTCGTATCTTAGGTCCCACATCTCTGCTTCAATTTACTACATGATCTTTAAAGATTAATTATTCAACATCATTCTAGAACCTTTACTGACTTTCATATTTAATTCATCTTTAAATGTTTGAAAAAAAGTGAAAAATTATGAGCAGAGGATTAGGGTTGGAATTTCATGGCATTTTGGGGGAAATATAAGTTATCTGATAGGGACTTGTGCAAGGTTAACTTGGATACACATGAAGTAAGATCCTATGTATGGAAGACACTTAAGAGAGCAGATGAAATGAATATTAGCATGTGTTTGGGGGTCACAAGGAGAAATAAGATGCAGTAGGCAAGAAAGGACCAGACCAGTTCTTGACAGAAAATTAATTCTTAAGTATATTTTGTAATAGTGAGTGGGTATAAGTTTACTATGACAGGCTAGTAGCAATATAAGTTTGCAGCACTACACAACTACTATAAGGATTTAAATTAACAATTAGTTTTTGACCCTAAGAAGGAAGGGAGTTAGATCAGTGGAACTATCCTATAAGATGGTAAAATATGGGACCAGAATACAAAAAAGACAAAGATACTAGAGATGTCAATTTTAGGATATCTCAGCCTAAAAACCAATGCTTTGGTCTTAAGAAAGGATGTGCCCTTGAAGAAGTTACTATAAAGGGCACAGAGCAGAAGATAGTGAGTGTCTGTTTCTTGTTATCTGAAACTCAATCTTTCAACAAATACCTAGTAAACAACTAATATATACCAGGTATTGTTCCTGGTCCTAGCAACACGTAAGTGTACAAGTTAGAAAATACATGAAAAGCATTTAAGGAAGCAGAGTGAAATCATCTTATCTTACTGTTTGTTTGTTTTTTTATCTTAGTATTATAACACTCCAAATAAGGTGCAATAGATTTTAGGAAAGATAATCAGTATTTTGTGTGAAAGACAAACACCATGTAGAAGGAAGTATCAACTCTAAAATAATATAATTGATGAAAGGCATAATGATTTGTAATCTGATTTTAGAGTTTAAAGAGAGAATAGTTAAAACTGGTGCTGAAAATAACTAAGGCATTTCATTGTTAATAAAAGGAGGAAAATGGCATTTAAAAAAATTTATAAGTCAGATTTATAAATACTTGAAGATTATACTTGCATACTTCAATGGCAGGGTGTAAGAGGGCATTCTAGAAAAAAGACAAAAGTTTAAGTCAAGGTTAGTATATAGGAAAGAGAAGTAAATCTATAAAAAAATGTTGAGCAAAGGAGGAATTTAGGTGGAGAGAATGAAGATTGGAGGTGTGATTTATGTTGCTTACATATGCAAATCAAGTGTGCTTAGTCATTTCCAAAAGAATGGGGTATTTAAAAAAGTGATTCCTGAAAAATATTTCAAAAGGCAAAAGGCACCAACCACCTCCCTAATAACATGCCCCATAATTTTCACTCACCAGGGGAGTTCCGACGTGGAAATTCTATTTCTAATATCCATGGCTCTTTTCCTTGCTTCAACTTGAAGATTGTTTTTGACTTATTCACACAATAACCTATTAACAGAAAAGATAAAGAAAACAATATAAATACTTGTCATTTAGGGGTTCTAAAGGAAAAAGAAGTACAGTTTTAGAAGCAGAGCAATGAAGGTCCCATTTAGGCTTGACAAATTTAGATTCTTTCAATGGAGAGGGTGGGGACACAAATATTTTTTCTGGTACCCAAAATGAATTCATGAACTTTGACCCCTGAAACAAAGCTAATTCAGCCCTGCAGAGGCCTTACATGTTCCAGCAACTGGGAAAGGAAACGCAGACTACTAAGAGTTACATAAAGGGGAAGTTTTTCTCACCCACTGAGAGTAGGTGACCATAGTTCTCCTGCATCACTTCCCTGTACAGGGTCCTCTGAGCAGCGTCCAGTAATTGCCACTCCTCCTTGGTGAATTCCACAGTAACATCCTTGAATGTTACTGGTCCCTGTAACAACATATTTCAGTTCAGACTGAAGTGATCAGAACAGAGTACCACTGAAAAGACGTGTAAGTTAGATCTTAATGTGCTAACTACAGAATTTACTCTGGAAAGTTAAGATATACTCTACCCTGTACCCTGCTTTATACATAGATAAAATATTTGTTCAATATATATTTACTGAGATATCACTCCATGCCTGGAACTCTGCTGGAGATACAAAGATGAATGAAAGCAACTATTCCTGTTATTAAGGAGCTTACTTCCTGACAGGGAGGCAAAGATGTCAATGCTCAGATGCAACATGCACAGCAGGTGCTATCACAGAAGTATGTACAAGATATAAGATGGTCACAAATGGGGATGGTTATTTGCATTTTGTATTATCAACTTAGATTTTATTAGGTGGTCAAATTGACTAATGTAAACTTCAGGAATAAAGAAAACAGATTTGGCAAAGGCATGGATGCGTGAAAAAATGGCACATTTAGGAAACTACAAATAAGACAGTATGTTATGAGGAGAGGGTGTAGGACCAAGATTAGTTAGAAGATGATAGTCATGTCAGGCTACAGAACATGGAGTAAGTCTAAAGCTGTCTTTTGGACCATGAAAATATATTTCGCATACCACCTTAACTGATGTCTGTTTATTAATATATGCTTACATCTATTACTGTGTTTATTAAAAATTGACAAGTTTTATTTCTTTTTTTGTATTTATATAAAAAAATATGAATAGATATTCTGTTACTTCACACTATGTGCACTGTCTTACACATCTTTGGGATGTCCACCCCTTGACTTTCTAGATGCAAATTCAGATAATGGAAAGCCACGAAAGAGACAGATGTAACCGCTAGAGTTACATGAGTAGGGTAGTAATTTAGAAGAAAACTCTAAAGTAGAAGAGGCAAATGGCAGATCAGAAAGATGGAGTGTTACAAAATTAAGAGACATCTGTGGGCAATAGACATTTACATTAAAGAAGAAGCAATGGGGGAAAGAAGCATAACATAACTTTGTAATCAATTGGAAATTAATAACTACTGGGAGAAAGGGGGAGAATAACTCCCACAATGTCTTTATGGTTTGGTAATGGCTAGAGTCATAATGCTAATTATTTTCATTCTTTCATTTTTATTGATAGAACTATTTAAGGCTATGAAATTTCCTTCAATCACTGCTGTATTTATGTTCCAACTGAACTGTAGTATTTTCACCTGAAGAACATCTTGGCTGGATATAAATTCTTGCTTCACACTTTTTTCTTGAAAACACTGTTCTACAATTCCTGTTTTATATATTTACGTATTGTTAACAAGAATTACATCAATTTTATTTTCTTTCCTTGCCAAGTAACTTAGAATTTTTTTCCTTGAGACTCAGAGGACTTCTTTTTCTTTACTTTTAAATGAGTCCAGTAGGTTTATTAGACTCTCTCTTGGTGTTTACCATTCTGGATCAATTCTCTCTGGCACCCAGACGGCCTTTTCAATATGTAGACTCAGTTGTTCTTTTCTTTATGGAAAGTTTCCTTGGATTATAGTTTTAAATATTAGTTCTCTTCCCCTCCAGTTTTTGTTATTTAGGGATTCTCCTTTGTCTTTCTGCTATTTCTATTACTCTCTTCCTCATCCTTGACAATTCTTGTTTTTCCCCCCATTATGGTCTCTTTCCATTCCTCTCCTGTATGTCATATATTATACTTTCATGCATATCTCATCTCCCTTAGGTGCACTGTAATTTAATCTTTTTATGTGAGATGATTTTATGTTCTGTTATTTCTTTCCTCAGTTAACTTGCCTATATTTTATATTTACTTGCTTTTCCATTTCTATTGTGAGTCTTCAATCTCTCATTTTTAAAGTTCTTTCCTATCTGAAATTACTTGATATTGGAGAGTTGTGTTTTCCTCTACTTTTTGTTTGTTTGGGGGAGGAGTATTTATATCAATTGAAAAAGTGTTAATTCACACTCTCTGCTTTCTTAAATTAGTATTGTATGGATGTTGAGGAAATTTTTTGTTCATGCTCAGATGAAGATAAAAGTTGATTTTATGGTGGGGACAAGTGAAAGGGCACTCTAGTTCTCAGTTCGAAATCCCTCTCTGGGGCCGGCCCTGTGGCCGAGAGGTTAACTTCATGCGCTCCGCTTTGGTGGCCCAGGGTTTCACTGGTTCGGATCCTGGGTGCGGACGTGGTGCCATTGGTTGGGCCACGTTGAGGCAGCGTCCCACATGCCACAACAGGAGCGACCCACAACTAAAATATACAACTATGTACTGGGGGGGATTTGGGGAAGAAAAAGCAGGAAAAAAAAAGCCCTCTCTTCTGTTGGCATAGTATGTTCACATTCTTGAAGAAAACAGCACCACTGGGGATGGTGTCTTTAAATCCTGTGATACTGTATTCTTTTTTTAGGACACCTGATTTCAGCTGCTTGTTTTCTTATTTGCTTCACTACTAAGCACACAAGGGATTCCTTCTTTTCCTGAGTCATTGCCTGCCCCAAGCTGCCACCTGTATTCCTGCACACATCCTAAGTCCCTTCTTTTCTATTTTCAGTGCCAGCGCTTGGATCCCACAGGTCTCAGACCTCTTCTCCATCCTTCTCCAATCAGGGTGACAGCCTCTGCTTCTGGCAGTGTGCCTACTTAATCTTACGTTCCTTTACAGCTATGACATCACCATCTCTTCTCTCCTGACCTCCTTCTCTGGACTGAGCTCCAAGCTACTTCTGCTCTTTTGATAATGATCTCCCAACTTATATGTTAACTGACATTTCCTGTCTCCTGGCTATACAGTAGGAGTAGGTTATGGTGTATGAAAATATCTATAATTTACCAACTAACATTATTCTATGGCAACTAGGAAATCCATAAAAGAAAATGGGAAAACAAGAAAAAGAGTAAGTTGAGCAGAAGGAGACAATGAGTTGAATTTTGTTCATGTTGTGCTTGAAGTGACTGTAGACTGTATAGCTGGAACTGTCCATTCGGCAGATATACATGTAAGTAAATTTCCACAAATAATACTTTCATATATATGAAAAAATAGCGTTCTCAAAGAATACAAAAATAAAAGAATCTGTGGGAGCAGAAATATATGAGATGATGGTAGGAAAAACTAGGCAAAGACCATGAAGCCTGACAAAACTTCTTTAAATGTAAGTGTAGGCCAGGAAGAGAGTGTTTAGGAAACCAAAGAAAGAAAGATTCACAATAATGGACAGTTATAGTTCAAGATTCAAATGTAAAAAGTCCACATAAGAATAACTCAATAAAAGCACAGTAGAAGAGTGCAAGCTGTAATCAGTAAGCAAGATAATTTGAGAAATTTTTAGATGATCTAGACCATAAGATCAGATAAGAGAAACCAGCTTTTGGAAACACATCCTAACAGAGAGCTCAGGACAACTTCTATGCTGATAGTCAAAGGGCTGGAATTTGACATGGACAGTAGATTAACTGATTTGGCACAGAAATTAATCAAAGCTTATAGGATTCCTTGCTTTTTTCTTTTTAACAAAGAGCATCCAGCAGCAAAAGAATCCTCAGCAAAAGCTAATATAAAACTAATATAGGGGTGGGGCCAGCTCAGTGCCACAGCAGTTAAGTTTGCATGTTCCGCTTTGGCGGCCCAGGGTTTGCTGGTTCGGATCCTGGGTGCGGACATGGCACCGCTTGGCAAGCCATGCTGTGGCAGGCTTCCCACATATAAAGTAGAGGAAGATGGGCATGCAGGTTAGCTCAGGGCCAGTGTTCCTCAGCAAAAAGAGGAGGATTGGCAGCAGCTGTTAGCTGAGGGCTAATCTTCCTCAAAAAAAAAAAATATATATAGGGGCTCTGAATATGGGCACAGTACAGCCAAAAAGAGAAACACAAAATTGTTACACACTCACATTTTATTCTTTTGTAATACATATGGATTTTCTATGTGTGTGTGAGGAAGATTGGCCCTGAACTAATATCTGTTGCCAATATTCCTCTTTCTGCTTGAGGAAGACTGTTGCTAAACTAACATCTGTGCCAGTCTCCCTCTATTTTTTATGTGGGATGCTGCTACAGCATGGCTTAATGAGCGATGTGTAGGTCCACGCCCAGGATCTGAACCTGCAAATCCCAGGCTGCTGAAGTGGAGTGTGCAAACTTAACCACTACACCACCAGGCTGGCTCCCCTATGGATTCTTTTAAAAACAACACTTCTGATGAAATACAGCCAGGTGCCACATAATGACATTCTGACCAATGATGGACCACATATAGGACAGCGGTCCCATAAGATCAGCACCATATACCCTAGGTGTGTGGTAGGCTACACCACTGAGGTTTGTGTAAGTACACTCTATGATGTTCACACAATGATAAAATCACCTAATGACACATTTCTCAGAACATATCCCTGTCATTAAGGGACACACGGCTATAGTTACAAGTACTGCTTCCTCATGGTATATCGTCTCACTTCAGCAATTAAAAGAATACCTAAGAGAATAAGAATAAAAGTGACATGTGACTTTTCATATGCAGAACCAAATGCTAAAAGACAAAGAAAGAATGCCCACAAAGTTCTAATGGAAGAAGTTTTGAACCTAAAATTCCATGCCCTGCCAAATTTTCATTCAAGGATAAGAAAAGAAAAATAAACATGTTTTCATAAACATAAAGATTTTAAAAACATACAAACTATGCACCTATTCTTCAAAGCAGTAGAATATACTTCACAGAAATCAAGAAAGAAAAGCACAAGGTAAACCAGAAATAACAGCTAACAGACTTAAGAGACTAATTAGAACTTATTTCTGGTATGGCCACAACAGGAAGCTGTGGAAGTTAAAATGGATTGCTTACAGAGACAGTGAAAAGGGAGACTATCCTGTATAGTAAATCATCACATTGCCCTTCCAAAATACTTATAAGTATGTTAACAAAGTGCTCACATCTTTTCATGGAATACTCACTGAGAGACCATTTTCTGGCCAGAAAATAAATCTTAAACTTAAAATAACTGAAGTCATACAAACCAAATTATCTGACCATAGGCAATTTGAACTATACATCAATCATGGAAAGTTATCCGGAAAATTGCCAAATATTTGGATATAATAGTTAAGCACTTTGTTTAGTGATTAACAATCAAAGTTGGTTCTCTGAAAGATCAAGAAAATTGATAAAGCTATATGCAGAATGACCAGGAAAACAGGAAACAAAAGTTAACAATATTAGGAATGAAAATGGGGACAATTACCACAAATCTTACAAACATTAAAAAGATAATAAGGGAATACTATGAACAATTTTATGCCTATCAATTTGACAACTCAGATAAAATGGACCAATTCCTTGAAAGAAACAAACTATCAAAACTCACTTGGGAAGAAATATCTAAGCTGAATAGTCCTACATCTATTAAATAAACTGAATTTGCAGTTAAAAACCTTTCAAGATAGTGATGTCATGAGAAATGGTGTAGTAGAGAGCTTCAAGAATTGGTCCCTCCACTGAGGCAACCATTAAGCTGGCAAAAACTGACAGAATCAACTTTTTCAGAACTCTAGAATCTAATCAAAAACTTGGTGCAACCAGTGAGGTACTTAAGAAAGAAGCTGCTAAATTTGAAGAAAGCATTGTGGGGATTTTGCTTACCCACCCAGCCTCCCCTTCTCAGTTCAGTGGTAATAAAGACAAAACCCACATTCCTAGTGCAGCTTGCTGTGCCAGGGCAGGACAACACAGGCCTTGTTCTCAAAAAACTGCTGTGTGTTTTGATCCGTCTGGTGGTTTCCTGAAGGACAAGTGCAGAGCGTTGCCTTTGTTTTGCCCCTCTAGGGCTGGAATGGCTTCCTGAGCAGGGCTCCATTAAAAGCATTTAAAGATGTATACTATCCATGGCATGTGAGGCAAGAGATCTCAGGCAAGCAACAGACAACTCCAAATGCCCAGGAAGGAGGAAGCTGAGTAGCAAGATACTAGGGAGAACAAGGACTTTGAAGCACTACAGAACATAAACCAGGGAATCCAGAGAGCAATGTGCATGCCCAGGGCTGTACACATGTACAGAAAACACATAAGAGGACACCTCTGGCTGAATTTAGGACTCTTTACAAGCAAGAGGTGAAGGCTAAGGCAGAAAGTGTAGGCAACCTGGCTAAGTATAGAAGAGGTGCCCCAGCTGAGAGTTAATCCACAAATACTGAATGAGTATTTTCCTTTTTGGTTAGAAGTCAAAGGAAATCTCTGTCAGATCACTGGCTGACCACTGAGATAAGAGAACAGAAATGGCAGTGACCACACATGACAAGGAACATAGTCCTTGAAAAATAGTTTGGAAAGTAAACAAACGAACAACAGCCTTCAGCAAGCAACAGCAGCAAACCCTGGGGAGGTGGATAATCTGATTTCCAGTGTAACCACATTATAATATTCAAAATATCCAGATTTTATCAAAAAATTAAAGGGCATCCAAATAAACAAATAAGTATGGCCCATTCACAGGAAAAAAGAAATTGACAGGAATCGTCCCTGAGATAGTCCAGACATTGGATTTACTAGACAAACAATTTAAATCAACTCTCAAGTATGCTCAAAGAGCTACAGGAAACCAGGACAAAGAACTAAAGGAAACCAGGAGAACAATGTTTGAACAAATGAAGACTATCAACAGAGACAAAGTCATAAAAAGGAACTAAAAAGAAATTATGGAGCTCAAAGGTACAGTAACTGGAATTCACCGCAAAGGATCAACAGCAGATTTGAGTAGGCAGAAGAATCTACAAAACTGAAGACAAGACAATTGAAATGATCTAGTCTGAGAAGCAGAAAGAAAAAAGAATGAAGAAAAGATGAAGAGAGCCTAATGGACCTGTAGGACACCATTAAGCATACTACCAGAAGCAAATTTGGAGTCTCAGAAGCAGAAGAGACAGGGAAAGAGAAAGCAATAATGTTTGAAGAAATAATGGCCAAAACTTTCCAAATTGGATGCTAGAATAAATCCATACATACAAAAAGCACAATGAACTCCAGGAAGGATAAACTCAGAGAGTTCTAAACCCAACATATTATAATCAAACTGTCAAAAGCCAGAGACAAAGAATCTTAAAACCAGCAAGATCCTCAATAAGATTAAAGCAGATCTCTCAATAAAAACCATGGAGGCCAGAAGGCAATATGATGACATATTGAAGTGCTGAAAGAAAAAAACTGTCAACCAAGAATTCTATATCCAGTAAGACTATCCTTCAACAACACAGGAGAAATTAAAAGACACTCCAAGATACACAAAAGGTGAGGGAGTTTGTCAGTAGTAGAACTACCCTACAAGAAATGCTTTTAAAGGGAGTCCTTCAGCCTGAAATGAAAGGACAACAGACAGTAATTAGAGGCCATATGAAGAATACAGGTAAAGATAACTACATAGGTAAATATAAAAGTCTATATTATTGTATTTGGGGGCTATAACCACTTTTATTTCCTATATGACTTAAAAGACAAATGCATAAAACAGTAACTATAAATCTATTTAATGGGCACACGACATAAGAAGATACAATTTGTACAAAACAACAACATAAGGAGGGGAGAAATGGATCTATATATCAGCAGTGTATGTATGCTACTGAAGCTAAGTTGGTAGCAATTCAAACTTAATTGTTATAAATTAGGGATAACTGTAATCTCCAGGGTAACCACTAAAAAATAATTTTAAAAAATACAGAAAAGGAAATGAGTAAATCAAAATGGTACGCTAGAAAAAAAACACAAAAAGAAGTCAATCTTGCAGGAATTAAGGGAAATAAAATAAGGCATATAGAAAATAAATGCTAAGCTGCAGAAGTAAGTCCTTCATTATCAGAAATCACTTTAAATATAAATGGATAAAGGCAGAGATTGGCAGGATGGATAATAAAAATATGACCTGAATATAAGACTTACTTTAGATCCAAAGACGCACAAAGCTTGAAAGTGAAGGATGGAAAACAATATTTCATTGAAATAGTAATGAAAAGAGAGCTAGGCTGACTATATTAATATCAAACAAAAGAGGCCTTAAGTAAAAAAATTGAAACAAGAGAAAAAGAAGGACATTATATATTGATAAAAGGAACAATTCATCAAGGAGATATAATATTTATAGACAAACTCAGCAAACAGAGCCCCAAAATATACAAAATAAAAAATGACAGAATTGAAAGGAGACATAGTTCTACAGTAATAGTTGAAGACTACAACAGCTCACTTTCAATAATGGATAGAACATCTAGATAGAAGATCAATAGGGAAATACAGGTCTTAACACCATAAACCAACTAGATCTAACCGACACACAGAACACGCCACCCAGCAATAGCAGAATACACTTTCTTCTCAAGTACACCTGGAACATTTCTCCAAGAACATATGTTATGCCACAAATCAAATCTTAATAAATTTAAAGACTGAAAACATCCAGTGTATCTTCTCCAACCAGAAAGGAATGAAGGTAGAACAGAATGAAAACTGGAAAATTCACAAAAAATGTGGAAATGATACACCCTCTTAACCAAGGGGTCAAAGAAAAACCACAAGAGAACTTATAAAACACTTAAACAATGAAAATGAAAAATAAAGTATACCAAAACTAATGGGATGCAATGAAGGCAGTGCTTAGAGGGAAATTTATACTAGTAAATAGCTACATTAAAAAGGAAGATAGATCTCAAATCTATAACCTAACCTTATACCTTAAGAAACTAGAAAAAGAAGAATAAACCAAACTTACAGCTAGCAAAGAGGAAATAATAAAAGTTTAGAGTGGAGATAAAACAGATAATAGAAAGACAATAGAGATCAACAAAAGCAAAAGCTAGTTCTTTGAAAAGATCCAAAAAATTGACAAACTTTTAGCTAGAATGACTAAGGAAAAAAGAGAGAAGACATAAATAATTAAAATCAGCAATGGAAGAGGGGAAATTGCTACTGACCTTCCAGAAATAAAAAGTTTATAGGAGAATTCTATGAATAATTGTACACTAGCAAATTAGATAATCTAGACAAAATGGAAAAATTCTTAGACACACACAAACTACCAAAAGTGACTAAAGAAGAAATAGAAAATCTGAACAGATCTATAATAAGAGATTGAATCACTAATAAAACACCTTCCAACAAAAAAAAAAGCAGAGGTGGGAACACTTTCTAACTCATTTTATGAGGCCAACATTACCATGATACAAAAGCCTGACCAAAATATCAAAGGATAAGAAAACTGCAGCCCACTATCTCTTATGAATATAAAAGTAAAAATCCTTAACAAATTACTAGCAAATCAAATCCAAAAAAATAAAAAATAGATTATACAACATGACCTGGTGTGATTTATCCCAGGAATGCAAGGGTGGTTTGACATACAAAAGTCAGTCAATTACATTATTAGAGCAAAGGAAAAAAAGTAGATGGCCATTTTAATTGATGCAGGAAAAGCATTGACAAAATTCAACACTCCTTCATGATAAAAACACTCAGTCAACTAGGAATAGAAGGAAACTTTCTCAACATGAGAAATGGCATTTTTAATCCCCTGCCTCCCCCAGCTAATAACATACTCAATAGTGAAAGACTGAAAACTTTCTCCCTATGACTAAGAACAAGACAAGTATGTCTGCTTTTGCCACTTCTATTTCACACTGTACTGGAAGTTCTAGCCAGAGAAATTACACAAGAAGAACATATAAAGGCATACGAATTGGAAGGGTAAAAATAAAACTATCTCTATGTGCAAGTGACGTGAATCTACATATAGAATATCCAAAAAAAATCCACAACAACATAAAACTAATAGAGCTAATAAAAAAAAGTCAGCAAGTTGCAGAATATAAGATCAACCCACAAAAATCAGTTGTGTTACTACATACCAACAATGAAAATTCGAAAAAGAAATTAAGACAATTCCATTTAGGGTAGCATCAAATAGAATAAAATACTTGGGAATAAAATTACTCAAGGAAGTGTGATATTTGTACACTGAAAACTGAAAAACACTGCTCAAAGAAATAAAGACCTAAATAAAAGAAATGACATTCTGTGTTCATAGACTGTAAGACTTACTATATAGCACAGGTGACAATACTACCAACGGAATCCACAGATTCATTGCAATCCCTATCAAAATCCCAATGGCTTTTGCACAGAAATAGAAAAGCCAATTCTCAAATTCATATGGAATTGCAAGGAGTCCCTAATAGCCAAAACGAAACTGGAAAAGAACAAAGCAGGAGAACTCACACTTCCTGATTTCAAATTTTACTACAAAGCTACAGTAATCAAAACAGTGGTATTGGCATAAAGAGAGACATATTGTCCAATGGGATAGAATTGAGAATCTATAAATAAACCCATATATCTACGACCACCTGATTTTCAAAAAGGAAGCCAAGACCATTCAATGGGGAAAGAATAACTTCTTCATCAAATGACACTGAGACAACTGGATATCCAGATGCATAAGAATTACACTGGACCTCTACCTCACCCCATATACAAAAATTAATTCCAAAAACTCAGTGACCTAAAATAAGAGCTTAAACTATAAAACTAGGAAGAAAACATATGGGTAAGTCTCTCTACCTTAAATTTGACAATGAATTCTAGATATGACAGCAAAAGCACAAGCAACACAAGAAAAATAAATTGGACTTTATCAAAATGTAAAGCTTTTATGTGTCACAGGACACTACCAAAATAGGGACAAGACAACACACAGAATGGAATATAATATTTGCAAGTCATCTATCTGATAAAGGTGTACAATCCAGAATACATAAAATACACTTAAAATTCAATAACAAGAAAACAAACAAGCCAGTTAGCAAATGGGCAAAGAACTTGGATAGACATTTTTCCAAATAATATATACAAATGTAGAAAACCACATGAAAAGATGTTCAACATCATTAGTCTTTAGGGAAATGCAAATCAAAACCAGTGACACCACTTCATATTCACTATGAAGGTGTTTAAAAAAATGGAAAATAACAGGTGATAGGGAGGACGTGGAGAAATTGGAACCCTTGTACATTGCTGGTGGGAATGTAAAATGGTACGGCTGCTGTGGAAAATTTGGCATTTCCTCAAAAAGTTAAACATAGAATTACCATACAACCTAGCAATTCCACTTCTAGATATATACCCAAAAGAATAGAAAATAGGTACTCAAATATTTGTACGTGCAAGTTCACAGCAGCACTATTCACAATAGCTAAAAAGTGAAAACCACTCTGATATCCATCAATGGATGAATGGATAAACAAATTGTGGTATGTACATACAATGGAATATTATTTAGCCATAAAAATGAAGGAAGTTGATACATGCTACAAGGTAGATAAACTTGGAAAATATTATGCTAAGTGAAAGAAGCTAGACAGAAAAAGTCACATACTATATGATTCCATTTATCTGAAATATCCAGAATAGGTAAATGAACAGATGACAGAGAGCAGATTGGTAATAGCCAGGGGCTGGAGGAGAGGGAATTGGAGTGACTGCTTAATGAGTGTGGGGTGTTTTTCTGGGATGGTGAAAATGTTTTGGAACTAGATGTTGTGGTGGTTCCACAACACTGTGAAGGTACTAAAGGCCACCCAATTGTGCCCTTTGAAATGGTCAATATTATATGATGCGAATTTCACTTCAATTAAAACAACCGACCAAACAAAACCTTCTAACAAAGGGAACCAGACCCAGATGTTTTCACTGGTAAATTCTACCAAATATTGAAGGCAGAAACAATACCAATTATATGCAATCTCTTCCATAAAACAAAGAGGAGAGAACTATTCTCACTTCATTTCATGAGGTAAACATCATCCTAATACCAAACCTAACCAAAAACATTACCAGAAAAGAAAACTACAGTAGTGGCTGGCACCAGTATGTACCAGATCAGAAGTGCTAATTGCTAAAATTTTAGGAATTGGTTGACATCATGTTGTAGCTTGAAATTAGCCATGGTGGATGGACCTTGAAGGCATTCTGCTAAGTGAAATAAAACAGACAGAGAAAGACAAATACCATATGATCTCACTTACATGTGGAATCTAAAAAAAAAAGAAAAACCAAGCTCACAGATACAGAGAATAGATTGGTGGCTGCCAGAGGCAGAGGGTAGGAGGTGGGCAAAATGGATGAAGGGAGTCAAAAGGCACAAACTTCCAGTTATAAAATAAATAAGCTATGGGGATGTAATGTACAGCATGGTGATTATAGTTAATAATACTGTATTGCACATTTGAAAGTTGCTAAGAGAGAAGATCCTTTTTTTTTCCTTTGAGGAAGATTAGCCCTGAGCTAACATCTACCTTCAATCCTCCTCTTTTTTTGCTGAGGAAGACTGGCCCTGAGATAACCTGTGTGTCCATCTTCCTCTACTTTATATGTGGGACACCTACCACAGCATGGCTTGACAAGCAGTGCGTAGGTCCTAACCTGGGATGCGAACCAGCGAACCCTGGGCATCCAAAGCGGAACACGCGAACTCAATCACTGTACCACCAGGCCAGCCCCAAGACAAGATCTTAAAAGTTTTCATCACACAAAAAAATAATTTTGTAACTATGTATGGTAACATAGAATTACCATATGATCCAGCAATTCCACTCCTAGTTATTTAGCCAAAATAATTCAAAGCAAGGACTCAAACAGGTATTTGTACGCCAATGTTCATAGCAGCATTATTCACAATAACCACAAGGTGCAAGCAACCCAAGTGTCTATTTGTGGATGAATGTATTAAAAAAAATGTGGTATATAGAAATAATGGAATATTATTCAGCCTTTAAAGGGAAAGAAGTCCTCTCACATGCTACAACATTGGATAAACCTTGAAGACATTATGCCGAGTGAAATAAGCCAGTTAAAAAGGACAAAAGGACAAGTACTGTATGATTCCACTTATATAAGGTACCTAGAGTAGTCAAATTCATAGAGACAGAAAGTAGAATGGTGGTTCTCAGTGAATGGGGGAAGGCAGAGTAGGGAGTTATTGTTTAATGGGTCGAGTTTCAGTTTTGTAAGATAAAAAAGTTCTGGAGATGGATAGCGGTGATGGTTGCACCACAATGTAAATGTACTTAATACCACTAAACTATACAATTAAAAATGGCTAAAATGGTAAATTTTTGTTACATATATTTTGCCACAATTAAAAAATAAATAAGAGCCAGCCCTGATGGCCTAGTGGTTGAAGTTCAGTGTACTCCGCTTCGGCGACCTGGGTTTAGTTCCTGGGTGTGAAACCACACCACTCGTGTGTCAGTAGCCATGCTGTGGCAGTGGCTCACATAGAAGAATTAGAAGGACTTACAACTAGAATATATAACTATATACAGGGGATTTGAAGAGGAGGAAAAAAAAAAGAGAGAGGAAGATTGGCAACAGACGTTAGCTTGAGGTGAATCTTTCCCAGCCAGCAATCAATCAATCAATCAATCAGTCAGTCAATAAAAGCAAAAAACTCCCACAACACACTAAAAATAGCTGTACAAAAGTATCAAATATTAACATAGACACCAGAATTTGAAAGATCAAGATCCTAGAAAAAAAGTAAAATTCATTGGGATGAGACCTAACCTCTTCTTAGAATTTTCAGGGCATTTTAAAATTTAATAGCCATGGCAAACATGCAGAGCAGAAAGCAGCTTAGAGCTAGCAGCTCTAGAATAAGGATTAAAAACTAGTTCTGAATAGAATGCAGCCATGCAAAAGAAGCTGACCTCACCCTAACAATGAGAACAAGTCCCTAACCTAGAAAACTATAAATTTTCTAAAATCTTTCAGAAATCTGAGAATCCGAAGATGAACAAAGGAAAAACTTCAGAAGAGAAAAGAAAACCACAACTACTTTCATTCTGGGGGCAAGTGGGAAGAGAGGGAACCTCTCCAACTTTTAACACACTTTTAATGTTTGCTTGTGGGCTTGTGTGGTGATTAGAATCCCTAGGAACCCCAGTCACAAAGCAAGTCAACCCCAAATTGCCTTTTGATACCACCTGGTGACTGAGTGGGGGTTTCATATTCAAGAGGTCCCCAAACAGAAATCGGGTATCTGCCGGATTTTTTTTTCCTTCCAATCAAATGACTCAAAGTGGTCAATTTATTATAAGTTGGGGGAGCAGCTGCCGGAACTAAATAGGAAGCTCCATAACACCTATGGGTGCTCTGAAACACTAATACCCACCATTTTCTCCCCATAGGCCTTTACTGAGTGCGTGGCAACAACCCTCCAAAGGCTGGGAGCAGAGACGAGGACAGGAACAGAGAGACGTGTCAGGTGGTGAAAGCTCTGCAGGCAGGAACTCCTCAGTCACCAAAAAGAAAAGGTCGTGGCTAGGCTGTAAAGCCCATCAATGGAGCGCTGGTGGTACTCAGCTCCCAAGTCCTGCTGAAGGGAAAGCTTTGCTCTTGCCCTCAAATCATTTGAAGCCAGTGGTGAACTGAATGTAACTACAGCCCACGGTCAGCTCAACTACATATCAGACTGACGTAGCAACCAGACAGAGGAAGGGATGTGGCTTTTTCTGGAGGTATAATTTACTTCAACCTTGACTGTACTTTTACACATAGTGTCCAGCACATAGTAAAGTATTATGAGTCATCCAAAGAAGTAGAAAATTTTTATTTATGTTGAAGAAAGAAGCCTATTGAAGCAGACCCACAGATTACCTAGACGAGACTAGCAGATAAGGACTTTACAGTCATAATAAAAATATTAAATGACCTAGTGAAAAAATAAACAATATAAATGAAATGGTGGGGAATCTTAGCAGAGAAAGAAAAACAAGAAGAAAAAAACCCAGGAATTTTTAGAATTAAAAGATACAATATCAGAAGTGAATTTTGTGGGCTTATGAATGAATAGAATTGACAGAGGAAGGAAACCATGAACTTGCAAAACGTCAGTTCAACAGAAATATCCAAACAAAAGGACAAAAATAAAACCCCAAATCTAAATAAAGCATATGAGACATTTGGGACAATATGTACATAAGTCCAACATTTGTGTAATTGGAATTTTAGAAAGAAAAAAGAAAATGGGGCATAGAAAATATTTGAAGAGTTCGTGTACAAGAATTTTCCAAAATAATAAAAGGCAACAACCCACAAATCTTTATCATCTTGCAATTAGGCAAGAAAAAAAATTAGAAGGAATCCAATTTGAAAAGGAAGAAGTGAAACTTTCGATATTTGCAAATGACATGATTCTATATATAGAAGACCCTAAAGAATCCACCATAAAACTATTAGAAATAATCAACAACTATAGCAAAGTTTCAGTGTACAAAATCAATTTAAAAAAATCAGTTGCATTCCTATACACTAACAATGAACTAGCAGAAAGAGAAATCAAGAATACAATCCCATTTACAATCACAACAAAAAGAATAAAATACCTAGGAATAAACTTAACCAAAGAGGTGAAAGACCTGTACATTGAAAACTATAAGACATTATTGAAAGAAATTAACATAAAGAAATGGAAAGATATTCCAAGTTCATGGGTCGGAAGAATAAACATAGTTAAAATGTCCATACTAACCAAAGCAATCTACCGATTCAATGCAATCCCAATCAGAATACCAGTAACATTCTTCACAGAAATAGAACAAAGAATCCAAAAATTTATACAGAACAATAAAAGACCCCAAACAGCCAAAGGAGTCCTAAGGAAAAAGAACAAAGCTGGAGGCATCACAATCCCTGACTTCAAAACATACTACAAAGCTATAGTAATCCAAACAGCATGGTACGGGCACCAAAACAGACAAACAGATCAAAGGATCAGAATTGAAAGCCCAGAAATAAAACCACACATCTACGGATAGTTAACCTTTGACAAAGGAGCCAAGAACATACAATGGAGAAAGGAGAGTCTTTTCCATAAATAGCGTTGGGAAAACAGGACAGCCACATGTAAAGAATGAAAGTAGACCATTATCTTGCACCATACACAAAAATTAACTCAAAATGGATTAAAGATTTGAATGTAAGACCTGAACCCATAAAACTCCTGGAAGAAAATAAAGGCAGTACACTCTTTGACATTGTTCTTAGCAGCATCTTTTCAAAAACCATGTCTACTCAGGCAAGGGAAACAAAAGAAAAAGTTAACAAATGGGACTACATCAGACTAAAAAGCTTCTGCAAAGCAAAGGAAACCATGAACAAAATGGAAAGACAACCCAACAACTGGGAGAAAATATTTGCAAATCATTTATCAGACAAGGAGCTTGATCTCCAAAATATATCAAGAACTCATAGAACTCAACAAAAACAAACAAACAACCCGATCAGAAAATGGGCAGAGGAAATGAACAGACATTTTTCCAAGGAAGATATACAGATGGCCAACAGACACATGAAAAGATGCTCAACATGACTAATTATTAGGGAAATGCAAATCAAAACTACGATGAGATATATCACCTTACACGGGTCAGAGTGGCTATAATTACCAAGACAGAAAACAACAAATGTTGGAGAGGATGTGAAGGAAAGGGAACACTCATACACTTCTGGTGGGAATGCAAACTGGTGCAGCCACTATGGAGAACAGTATGGAGATTTCTCGAAAAATTAAAAATAGAAATACCATACAATCCACCTATCCCACTACTGGGTATTTATCCAAAGAACTTGAAATCAATGATGCAAAGAGATTTATGCACCCTATGTTCATTGCAGGACAATTCACAATAGCCAGGATATGGACACAACCCAAGAGACCTTCTACAGATGAATGGATAAAGATGATATGGTATATATACAATGGAATACTACTCAGGCATAAAAAAAAAATTGTCCCATTTACAACAACATGGACGGACCTGGAGGGTGTGATGTTAAGCAAAATAAGCCAGACAGAGAAAGACAAATACTGCATGATTTCACTCATATGTGGAAGATAACAAATACATGGATACAGAGAACAGATTAGTGGTTACCAGAGGGGAAGGGGTTAGGGGGTGGGCAAAAGGGACTAAGGGGCACATAAGTATGGTGATGGGTAAAAATTAGACTACTGGGGGTGAGCAAAAGGAAGTGTATTCAGGAACTGATAATAATGTACACCCTAAATTACACAATGTTATAAACCATTATAATCCCAATAAAATTACTTTTAAAAAAAGATAAATATGAGAAAATGTCTCATAAAAGAAAACAAAAAGACATAGAAAGTCAGAGAAAGAAGAGAAGAAAGTTAGACGATTAGCTTGGAACATTCAATATCTGACTAACAAGAATTTCAAAATAAAAATAGGTAAAAGGAGGTGAAGAAATTATAAAAAGGGTTATAATAGAACATTTCCCAGAAATTAAGGAAATGAGTTTCCAGAGTGCAAGAACTCACCAAATGCCAAGTACAATATAGAAAACAAGAACTGAACATCAATAAGGCACACCATTTTAAATGCTAGAATAACAGGGATTAACAGAAAAACACTAACAACGCCCAGAGGCAAAAAAAAAAAAAAGTTTGCTCACAAAGAATCAGGAATCAATTTACAATCAGACTTCCCAGCAGCAACAGTGAAAGCTGGAGCAATGCCCACAACATTTTGATTACAGATTATTTCTATTTAGGAATTCTGCATTCAGCCAAACTAATATTCAAGAATAGAGAAGAAGAAGATTTTCAGGCATGAAAGAATTCTAAGATGTATTTCCAGAAAGCTACTCCAGGATGTGCTTCACTAACACAAGCAAATAAACCTACAAAATGGAAGACTTAGGATCCAGGAAAGAGGGAATTCAACACAGAGGAGAGAAAGGAGAATTCCTTTATGAACAGAAGAAACTGTGACAGGACAGCCATGCAGCTGGTCTAAAGAACAATGAGTACAGACTCAATCAGGGTAACAGGAGACGCTAGGACAGATGTCTCATGAGGGAGGGAGGGGAGATGGAACTGATAGATTACCACCTGTGTTTGACATATTGAGAAGCATCTCTAGCTCCGCGGGAGCGTTGGGGAAGAATGAGCAATTGGTTCACAGAAAACTAAGCAAACATAAAGAAAAGACAATTATTAACCAGAGAAAAAGAAGTACAATAAAGTAAATGGAATTATTGTGTACTATATGCCTCAACTGTGAACAATTTTAGTAGTCATAATAATGTTTAACACAGGATATTCATTTAACCAAAAGTTATGATACAACTATATTGGAAAGATGAGGAGAGGAACAGCACGGGTGTATTTAAGAGTCTTAAATCCTGATCTTCCATTGTAGGAAGTCAATAGAGAATGTATAAAATAGATAAATAAGAAATCACACTATAAACATTTTGTATCTAATTATGTAGGTAAATAGAAAAATAGCTAAAAGAGTTGAAAGTAGTTTTCTCTGAGGAGTGGTCCTTGGGGGAAGGGAGGAGTGGAACGGTAGCTATATTTTTTTACAAGCTTTTTAGTACTAATTGTGCTTTTTAAAATTAAGTATGTCTATTCATTTGGTAAAAATAAAGGCAAGTCAACAAAAACAAAAAAATTACTCAAATGTTGAAATTATTTTATTATATAATATTTAAAAATGTAAATAAATATAATATTAAAAAATGTATCACCTTTGTTAGTATCCTCACCAATCTCATCAGAAAACTCTTTAAGTATTAGAAGTTGTCAACTTCACAGTGGAGAATACAAGTTTTCCAAAATTCTAATTTTTACTTGAAAGCTCAACTTTTAACATTGGTAACAAACACTGACAGTTTTTTTCCCTGAAGTGACAGGCTCATGTCACTCATTTTTGAAAAACTGTTTGTTAAATTCCCATCTGAATAATCATAATTCATCTGCCAGTTGCTCCTTCAAGTGAAAATGAAAAAAGTGGCTGGGTGAGCTCACGAATCAAACAATCGCACAAGTGCTTTTCCTCAAGACAGCCAACCATCAAACTTCAGTATGCAGCAAAGGTACTGTGAACTTCCCATTTCGCCATACTGAATATTAAAAAGATGTGTATTCAAAGGTCAAGATTTAATAACATTAATAATTTTTACTGCTTCATCAAGGATATCCTTAAGTAAAGGCAGCAGTTTTTCACTGAGTACATTGCAGAGGAATAACGTCATTGGTGTCACTGTCTTGATTCATGCCAAACAGGCAGCAATCTATTCACCATTGCTTTTACACCATCAGTGCAAATGTCAACAGTGTCAAAAGCAACAGGCATCTTAGTATTACGTTCCGACCTCAAAGACCCCTTGTAAAGGTCCTGGGGCTCCCAGCGGTCTGCAGTCCACACTTTGCAACTGCTGTGCTATTCAAACAGTGTTTTCCCTGAAGGTGATTTTTAACTATTTCCACTTTTCTAATTTCATATATAGGCTCACTTTCCTAAACCTCCCTGAAAATACGCACACACAGTGAAACAAAGTAAGGCTAAATAAATGACTTACCCGGAATTTGTTCATTTTCTGCTGCTCTTGAGAAATGACAGACACTATGAAGCCAGAAGAGGGAAAGATGGAAGACAGAAGGCCTAAGAGAACTTAGCTTGCAGCTCAGGAATCACCTGTGAGAAATTTCCATACCACATGTTAGGAAAAGATAAACCTCTGGGGAAATGTCCCTTTGAGCCATGAGAAGGAATAAGAAGGACCATGATATAGGAGTACCCACCTGTCCATTGGTGACTCGGATATAATCTTGATGAACCTGGGACATTTTTGAGTGAATATAAACATTTCCTTCCTATTGGCTGTTTTGAAAATTATGTGTCCGCTTACTAAATAACACAAAAGAATTGAAAACTTAAACATCCAATAATAGCAGATTAGTTAAGCAAGGTATGTAATACATATCCAAAATATGGAATCCTATGCTGACATTACAAATGATGTTGATGAGAAATATTTATTGATATGGAAAGTGTTTGTTACATGTCACAACAATTTTTCCTGTTAATATTATAAACCCCACAAGGGTAGGAAGTCTTCAAAGCTTTCAAAAATAAGATATTTCTTCTCACTAAATTGCAGTTTCTCAAAAATCACTTCTGCAAGAACCTTGTTTTGACTTACATATGGTCTCGTGGACCTGGAGACTTTGGTTCTATGCTAGCCTCTGCTATTAACAAACCCAGAGACTGCCTTCCTTTCAAAGCTATTATCTTCAACATGAGGAGGAATTAGATAATTTTGAAGAACCCTTCATGTACCGTTCTGATTCTATAAGTCTTCACCCAGCACCACAAATCCAGACAGTACCCTGGAATTCACTGTCCCCTTCACCCTTGGGCTGGGCTAGGGTAAAATTTAATCAGGCTTTAATGAATTCTGACACGGCCAACTAATCTGTTGGCAGTGACACAAATCTGACTTCTGAAATAACAATTTGGCACCACAGTCCCAAGAAGGGATTTCGTGTAGGTAGCAAAAGGTAACCAGGTGCCATATGCTGAGGTCCTTTCCATATGCAGCAGAAACCGCTTCCGGCTGGCCTGGTGCTTACAAAATGCCTAATTAATGAGCCCAGATATAGCAGCCAACCAGAGGCGTTATGATAGCACTTTCATAACATGGAGCATGGATAAAATTGCAGTTTTCATCTTTTAAAAAAGTCTGTCCCATTTCCTCTCTCTAAAAACCAGCCTCTGGTGGGAATACGATTCCTAGCTTCTCCAGTAAAACTTAAAATTCAGGGCTCAACTTAAGGTTTCAATTTACATGTATAACAGTCCTCTGAGAATAGAGGTCCGAGACAGGAGGAAGGGCCTCAATTAACTTTTTGACATAAGAGTTCCGAGGAAGCCTCAAGAATTTTTGGAAACAGACCACTACCTGGTAAGATTAGGTCGACCACACTCCACAGTTACGTCCCAGTGGTGCTCGGGGACAGTTATTGTACTAAATACCACCCAAGACTGTGGATTTTAGTGTGGGAAACAGCATGAACTACGGAGCAAAACAAGTGAGAATTTAAATTCCCCCTGCTAATGCTGAGTTTCTCTCCCTGCACCCTTCGCACTCGCATTTATTAAAATGAAGGTGATTAAAACCGGTTCAAAGGATGGTTATGATGCTTCAGATGATTAAATGAGCCAATAATGAAAAGAACAGCATGCCTCCGCATAATAAAAGCAGCTCACCTTTATTGAGTCCTTGTCACACTGCCCTATTTAATACAGAAAACGACCCCAAAGGTTACTACTTCACAGACGAGCATCTTGAACCGCACCGAGAACCCTGCCCATTTACCAGCTGGCGCTGGACTTGCGCGCCGGCCCCTCGCTGTGACCGCGCCAGCGCGGCGGGTTCCACGTCCACGTCACAAAAGCCGTTGCCTCCGCGCCCGTCCCCGCTACCCCCGGAGTCCTGGGCAGGTCGAGGCCACGGCTTCTGGGGAGGCCCGGGAATGGGGACCACCGGCCTCCCGCCAGGCCCCCTGCCTGGCCCCCTCCTCAGTCCTCCTTGGAGGCCACTCTGGCGCTCAGAGGGGGGCGGCGGCCTCCAAGGTTCTGGGACTCGGCGCAGCCTCCGAGCCCAGGCTTCCCCCCGCCCCCGGCCTCGCGCCCGCAGAGCGGCTTTGACACACCTGCAGGGGCTCCGCCGCCGCCCCGGCCAGCGCAGATTCCAGGCCCCGCCCTCTGCAGCCCCGCGCCGACCTGGAGGCTCCAGAGTTCTCTCCCCCCTGGGGCGAGACAGACAATGGCGCCCGCTGAAAAGAAAGGGAATGGCTCATGCGCAGAAGGCGCCCCGCGCCCCGCTCTGGAACTACGCTTCCCAGGAGCCTCGGCTGCGACTCCATTTTGGATGACGTCATGAAGTTCGGCCTCCTCTCGCGGTCTGAGCGTTTGCTTCTGGGATTCGCTGGAGGCCTGGACCGTTTTTTTCTTCCCAGGGGTCGCTGATTGGAACTGGCAACCCGCAATCTGGGGGCTTGAAAACAGGAAACTACGTGGAGGTGGCGGGATGAATATTGATAGTAATTTAAAGAAAGTACTTGCAGTAAGTACAGTAGTACATTTCAAAGAATAATACCCTGTTAACAGCTGACTTTGTCTTAGGAATGCTAGCTTTCAAAATTTTGCAAATAATACATGAAACATGTAATAAAGAGAAAATATGTGTAAGCTAAAACAGAAGACGAGTGACACACATACCACTTCCCAAAAGAAAAAAAGACGCTTAATTTAGCTGCACACTCTTCTGAGGTGTTTACTCAAATTTTATGCTAATGATATAAAATATTTTGACTGTCATTTAGCTTAGGAATATATACTGAGTATATGCTGATTTCCTGGCCAGTAACTTTATAACATCAATTTACTCTTGTGCCAACAATAGAAATAAGTTTCCATTCAAATTAATTACAAAAATATTAAATTTTCATGATAAAATTAATTTTAAAACATGTAGAATGCATACAGAGAAAATATATACATATTTGAATGTGTGTGTATATGTATATACATATATGTATGTGCACACACATATATAGCCAAATACCAGTTTTCTGGATGGGAGGTGTTGGGGAAATAATTAAAAGTAAAGTCTCCTGACAACCCAGAAAATCCTCTGCACAAATGGAGAAAAGAAGAAATGATTTTGTTCTTGAATAAGCATTAAACCAGACTACAATGCACATCCCAGGCAATCTGATAATTGTCGATGTCCCAATCCAATGTACACATCAAGATAGATGTGGAGAGGGCTGATGGCCACTCTGAGTTTATTATAACCAGCGTTTCAATACGTACATAGCTTACATCTGTTAAACATACACAGGTGTTCTGGATGAAGTAATTAGCGAATGCCAGGAATTCTTAGTGATTTCTCAAGGAGCCCTCCCTCGGCCTCTGTTTTGATATTATCCTGTTATTGCTGTGCTCGTATATTTTTATCTCGGAGGAGGCTAGGTCTCCTAGGCAACAGCCCCTCCTGCTCCTGATATCGATATCGTGTCTCCATCTGTGCCCCCCGGGCGACCGCGCCTGTCTTAGGTTGCCTCCCCCTGGAGGTCTTACCCATCATTGGCTGACCGGCCTTCTCACCTTTGGGTCAAAGTTTGTTGGCAAGCCTTTTCCAGTGATTATTAACTCTTCCTGCGTCAGGGGCGGCTACGATAATAAATTTGCAAAGACAGAAATATCACATACTTTTATTTAGCCAGGCAGGTACAACCCATTCTATGTTTTCAAGATAAAAAGATAACTTGTCCTCAAGTAAGGGGACTTGACAAACCATTTGCTACACATAGTTCATCCTAAAATCACCTAGTAATTGGGGTGGCCATCTGTGTTAATTGCTCTTATCCAGATGAAAAGAAGCTTTTTCTTGTATCTCTTTGACAAGCAAGTAAGTTACAGCTTCTAGCTAATAGCCATGGAGTTTACCACACACAGAGAGATGGGGCCCTATCTTCCTTGACGTTAACATTTCAAAAACATGGCTCCAAAGTCTTTAAGAAAGATGCTCCTGGGGTGTAAAACTAACAAGAGGCTTTTTTACTTTTCTGAAAGATTTACATACATCTCAAAGGGACAGAGAAAAGATAAGTTTTCTTAAGAAAATACTCTAAGAAAAGAGGGGAGGAAAAGTCTTCTCCTATTTGTACCAGGGAAAATTCCATTTTTTTATGTTTGTATTTACTCTTACAGAAGACTCTATGAAACTTAACACAGTTTCAGCCAAAACCACAATAAAAGTTTTTGATGGTGAGTTTGGTTTTGTTTTACTTGACAAATAATTTTTAGCTTCATCAAGAAATATACATATAGGGGCCAGCCCCATGGCCAAGTGGTTAAGTTTGCCTGCTCTGCTTCCGCAGCCCAGGGTTTCACTGGTTCGGATCCTGGGCACTGACATGGCACCACTCGTCAGGCCACGCTGAGGTGGCATCCCACATGCCACAACTAGGAGGGCCCACAACTAAAATATACAACTATGTACTGGGAGGACTTGGAGAGAAAAAGCAGGGAAAAAAAAAAAAAAAGGAAGACTGGCAACAGCTGTTAGCTCAGATGCCAATCTTAAAAAAAAAGAAAAAGAAGTATATATATAACCATAACCTTGGAGAATAGCAAGGAATGTTTTTGGAAATGCATATTATTATCAACATAATTTAAAAGTTTGATGCTGACTCTTGATAAATAAATGACAAGCAATAGGATATTGGAGTATATGAGGAAGCCATTTGACATAAAACTAATTTGGCCTGAAATTCTTTCTCCAAAAGGGCCTAGTGGTCATTGAGCATGCATTATATATCTGCTTTAAGTATTTAACTATGCCCCAAAGCCAAGAACAATGCCCTTAAAGATAAGGATGTAACATTCCCCCCCCTTCCCTCCTCTCCCTGTCCCCATGGGCATTTCGTTAAGGATAAGCATCTCTCCCTAGGCTAGGGATTTATTGCTGACCTGTTACACTCACCTTGTGACCACCCACCTTGAGACTACCGACATGCAGTGTTCAGTGAATTGCTGTGCCAGCAAAGCAATCTTGCGACTATTGTAAAAGGGGCCTTCCAATTATATGTGGTACATGCTCTTTGACGGTATATAACTGCTCTGTACACCCCCACTTTTTTGGAGTGCTCCATTCCTTTGTGGAAGTACTTTCCTGGGCTATATGGTCCTCAGAGTCAGCTCAGAATAAACTCACCCCAATTTTGATTTATAGATTGATTATGAATTATTTGCACTGACACTTCAAAAAAGAACAGAAACAGATCCAAATATACATAAGAATTTAGTATATGTTAAAATTGTAATTTCAAACAATGGAGATAGTTTGGAGTATTTAGGAAATTATGTTAAGCAAATTAAGTTAGATTAGATAATTATCTCACACATTATAATGATTAAATGGTACATGAATTCAGTATGTAAATTTAAGAAGTAAACCATCAATTACAACATAAATAAAAGATTTTAAAGAACTTGAATTGACAGCATGAAACAAACAGCAAAAAACATCAAGGATATAAACCAAAAAAATTTTAATATGAAATATGTAAAAGTTCAATTTCAAAAGAATACAAAGTTAAAAGACAAACGGAGAAAACGTGTTTAACAATTATGAGACAGATTTCACACTCTTGATAAACTGTTCAACAAATCAATTGAAAGATGAACATCCAACATGCAGCAAAAATAGAACATGAATATCCTATTGCAGCTTTTCATCCAATCTAGCATGCTGTGGATTGCCAGATGTCTCAATATTTTATTCACTTCTGCACAGAAAATATATGGTCGGTTAAACTATGACATGCCATTTACTTTAAGATGCATTACAAGATGCGATTTCAGAGGTGTTAAAATACGAAAAAAATGCATGTCTTAGAAATATTGAAATTCAGTTATAAAAATGAAAGTGCACTTAATCACTAAGTATATGAAAAATAGGTAACAGCCTAGCAATCAAAGAAATGCGAAAACAAACATGAAATGCTATTTTGTCTCTTTCAAATGTACTGCCTAAGCTAAAACAGATAGAATTTTGCCCAATTTTATTTTCTTCACACCACTTTTCCCATGATTTCAATTTGAGTGGTCCTAGGAAATGATGGTAGGATAAGATTGTAGAATGATGCTATTCATGTGACCATTTTATTGTCAGGAATTTTTGGTGTCTCTTCAGAGCGTTTGAGTCAGACTGCATTTCTCCAGCTTCTAGATCCTCTTTGACTATATTTTCTGCCTGTCTGGTGAGCTTGGCTCAAGTTTACTGAAAGTCCAGCATCAGTTTCTAGAAATCAGTAAGTTCCTAGAGAAATGGCAGTTTGGGGCATTGGTGAAGGCTTCAGATAAAGTGAATATTTACTTTGGGCTCAGGTACCAGTTGCACACCACAGGAATAAAACTGCTCTTTTGAAATAGGAGGACCGCCTAGGAGAACATTACCCCAATCTGAGAACTTTCACCAGAGATTCAAGAAAGAAGACACAGAAAGAAAGAGATCCCAGAGTTGTTATGTCTGAAAGGGTTCTTTTTTTTCACTTAAAAAATTTTTATTGAAGAATAAAAAATTATAGAAAAATGTTCATAGCATAACTGTACAGATAAATGAACTTTTAAAAAAGTGAACACAATCATATAAACACCAGAAGTTGAAATAAAACATTAACAATACTTGAAGTCTCCTTTAATGACCCATTCTCTGTTATCACTCCCCTCTTCAAAAGTATCCCCATGCTCACTCTAACACCAAAGATAAGTTTGCCATTTATTACTGTATCCATTTATTTAGAAATAATTTATCCATTTATTTAGAAATAATATTTAACTTATACAAAGAAAGGTGCAAAAATAGGACAAAGAACTCTCATGTATCCTACACTCAGATCCCTTGATCATTAATGTTTTGCCACATTTGCCTCATCATTTTCTCTTTATTTATGTATGCTGTGCATTTATATTTCTTAATCATTTGAGAGTAAGTTATAGGCATCACTCCCTTTTACTCCTAAATTCTTAACTGTATATTTCCTGTGAGCAAAGACACATTTCTTACATAATCACTGTCCAATACTCAAAATCAGAAAATTTAATGTAGATATAATAATATATAAACTATATTCCATGCTTAAATTTCACCAATTGTCTCAATTAAGACTTTTATATCTAATTTGTTTTTCTGATTCAAAATCCAAGCCAGGACCTTCTGTTTCTGGCCAAGGTGAAGTAATAGGGACTGGATTTACCTTCCTGCCTGAAAGAACCAAAGAGATCAGACAAAATATTTGGAACAATGGTTTCAAGACGCTGGATATCAGGCAATAAAGCACAATGATCCTTGAGAGACATGAAATAAATAAGGTAAGCTCTATATTTGCCACAGTTTACAGCCTTAAAAAGGTTTCTAGGCTGTGGCATAGGGAGGGGCAACCTAGGATGAGCCCAGTGGACTCCTTGAATTGAGATGCAGCTGAGAGTCCAGAGAGACTAACGCAGATAGAATTTGCAGGACAAACTATCAAAGAGAAGAGAGCTGCATGTTAAGAGAACTCTGAAGATCCTCAAAGGGTCCCTTTGAGAATTCAGCAGAGTAACGTTTGGAACATGTGTGTGAGGAAACTATCTTAAGCTGGGGAAAGAACCATCCTAAAGGATTAAAGGCAATAGAGCTCAGTGATCATACTAAGCCGGAAACAGTACCTGTTCTCATTGAGCAGAGTGGAGAAACTCATGACTCACAGGCGTTGGCTAGAGTATTCAGAAGGATCTTGCCACAGTAATGGGTAATGATTAACCCTACAAAAAACAATACAAATCTTAAAAACAAGACTCAACATTATCAAACTCTTACCAAGTAATTTAACTGTATTCTAGAACAAACTTTAAGAATATTTATAGGAATACAAAAACATTCCACACCCAACAGGGTAAAATACACAATATCTGGCATTCATTAAAAAATTATCAGACTTGCAAAGAAGCGGAAAGATATAACACTTTATGAGGAGAAAAATCAATCAAACAAAACTGCCCCAAAAGTGTCATGCATGTCAGACTTAGCCAATAAGGACAATAAAACAGTTACCATACCTGTATTTCAGATGTTCAAAGAGATGAGCAGAGATATGGAAGATATTAAAAGATCCAAATCAAACATGTAGAGATGAAACCTACAATGTCTGAGATGAGAAATTCACTGAATGGGCTTAACAGTAGATTAGAAATCGCAGAAGGAAAGATTGGTAAGCTTGAAGACATAGCAGTAGAAATTATCCAAAATGAAACACTGGGAAAAAAATAAAAAAACAATTAAAAAGCATCAGTAAGCTGTGGGACAACTTCAAGCTATCCAACATATATGTAATCGAAGTCCACAAGGAGAAGAGAGAGATGGGAAGACAGAAAAATTATTTGAAGAATTAGTAGCAGAAATTTTCTAAATTATGGTTATGAAAACCACAAGTTCAGAGAACCAAGAAGCTCAATAAACCACAAACACAACAAATATGAAAAAAACCTTACACCAAAGCATCACAATCAAATTGCTCAAAACCAGTGATAAAGAGAAAAGCTTAAGAGAAGCCAGAGAAAAAGATACATTAGATAAAGAGGAAGAAATAAAAAGATGACAGCTTATTTCTCTTCAGAGACAATGCAAGCAAGAAAGCAGTGCAGCAGCACATTTAAATACTGAAAGAATAAACTATCAACCTAGAATATGATACATAGCAAAAATCTCTTTCAAAAACAAAGGTGAAATAAAGACCTTTTTTCAATTTTCAGAAGTGGAAATAATTCATCACCAGGAAATTCACACTCTATAAATATTAAAGGAAATCTTTTAGACAGAAGGAAAAAAGCACCAGATGAAAACATGGATTTACACAAAGAAGTGAAGAACACTAGAAATGCTCAGTGCATGAGTAAATATAAAAGTCTTTTTCATATAAATTGTCTTCTTAAAAGATAATTGACCGCTTAAACAAAAATAATAACAATGTGGGGTTTATAACATATGTATAAAGTAAAATATGAGACATTAGCTTAAAGGCCAGCAGGGGAGAAATGAAAGTAGATCACTTGCAGGCTCTTATACTATATGGAAATCATATAATATAACCTGAAGGTAGCCTGCTATAAGTTAAAGAGGCCTATTACAAATGCTCAAGCAACCAAAGTTAGAGATGTATATTATAAATGCTTAAGAAACCAAAATAATAAAACAGTTATGACCAATAAGCCAACAAAAAAGATAAACAAAAATCATAAAAAATACTCAATACAAGTGATGGCAGAAAAAGATGATAAAAGGAGGGGGAGTGACCGAGAACAAATGAGACAAAGAGAACCGAAATAACAAGACAAAAGACAATCTTAATCATATCAATTATCACAGTAGATGTAAATGGACTAAACACCCTGATTTAAAGATGTAGATTATAGGATTGAATAATAAAAAAAGAGAACCAGCTATATTGTTACTAAGAAGAAATGAGTTTTAAATATAAAGACAAAAATAGATTAAAAGTAAAAGGATGAAAAAATATACCATGCTTAAACAAATCTAAAGAAAGCTGGAATAGATATGTTAATATCAAAGTAGATTTCAGAAGACAGAACATTACAAGCTAAAATAGATGACTTCGTAATAGATAAAGGGGTCATTTCATTTCATCAAAGGGACATACAATCCTACATATTAATGCACCTAATAAGAGAGCTGCAAAATACATCAGAGAAATATAGAAATCTACAATTATAGTTTGAGATCTCATACCCCCTCTCAATAGTTGATAGAACAAAATCAGCAAGGAAATAAGACTTAAATAACACTTATCAACCACCTTGACCTAAAACACTGTACCATCCAACAGCAAAAACACTTTCTTTTCAAGTGCACATGGAACATTTACCAAAATAAACCATACTTTGGGCCATAAAAGAAGTCTTTGAATTAAAAAGATTCAAGTCATTCAAAATATGCTCTCTGACCTTACTGGAGTTAAATTATAAATTAATAAAAATATATTTGGAATATATCAAAATGTGTGGAAACTAATACACTTCTAAATAATCCATGGGTCAAGTAGAAATCAAAAGAGGAAATTAGAAGGTAATTTGAACTGAATGAAAATGAAAGCACAGCACATCAAAATTTATGGGATGCCACTACAACTGCAGTTAGACAGAAATTTATAGTACTATAACACATTTTTAGAAAAGAAGTTCCCTAATGATGATCTCAGCTTACACCTTAAGAAACTGGAAACATAAGAGCAAACATAACCAAAAGTAAGCAGAAGAAAGGAAATAATAAGGATCAGAGTGGAAATCAATGAACTAGCAAACAGAAAAAAAGTATAGAGAAAATCAGTGGACTCAAAACTGGTTCTTTGAGAAGATATATAAAATTTATATCCTGTAGCCAGAGTGAATAGGGAAAATGAGAGAACACATTACCAATATTAGAAATGAGAGAAGTTACATCACTATGGGGTCTATAGACATTAAAAGGAGAGTAAAAGTATATTATGAACAAAAATTTGCCAACAGATTCAACTTAGATAAAATGGACAGAGTGCTTAAAGACACACTTTACCAAAACTCATTCAAAAAGAAATAAATAATCTAAATAACCCTATACATTTTTAAAATTAAGATTATGATAGATTACAACCTTGTGAGATTTCAGTTGTACATTATTGTTAGTCATGTTGTGGGTACACCACTTCACCCTTTGTGCCCTCCTCCCACCCCCCTTTTCCCTGGTAACCACCGATCAGTTCTCCTTGTCTATATGTTAACTTCCACCTATGAGTGGAGTCATGTAGCATTTGTCTTTCTCTGTCTGGCTTATTTCACTTAACATAATACCCTCAAAGTCCATCCATGTTGATGCGAATGGAACAATTTTGTCCTTTTTTATGGCTGAGTAGTATTCCATTGTATATATATACCATATCTTCTTTATCCAATCATCAGTTTCTGGGCATTTAGGTTGGTTCCACATCTTGCCTATTGTAAATAATGCTGCGATGAACATAGGGGTGCATGGGACTCTTGGGATTGCTGATTTCAGGTTCTTAGGATAGATACTCAGTAGTCGGATGGCTGGGTCATAAGGTATTTCTATTTTTAACTTTTTGAGAAATCTCCATACTGTTTTCCATAGTGGCTGCACTAGCTTGCATTCCCACCAACAGTGTATGAGGGTTCCTTTTTCTCCACAACCTCTCCAACATTTGTCACTCTTGGTTTTGGATATTTTTGCCATTCTAAGAGGCGTAAGGTGATATCTTAGTGTAGTTTTGATTTGCATTTCCCTGATGATTAGTGATGATGAGCATCTTTTCATGTGTCTGTTGGCCATCCGTATATCTTCTTTGGAGAAATGTCTGTTCATGTCCTCTGCCCATTTTTTGATCGGATTGTTTGTTTTTTTGTTGTTAAGCTGTGTGAGTTCTTTGTATATTATGGAGATTAGCCCTTTGTTGGATAAGTAGCTTGTAAATATTTTTTCCCAATTAGTGGGCTGTTTTTTTGTTTCAATCCTGTTTTCCCTTGCCTTGAAGAAGCTCTTTAGTCTGATGAAGTCCCATTTGTTTATTCTTTCTATTGTTTCCCTCATCTGAGGAGTTATAGTGTCCGAAAAGATTCTTTTGAAACTAATGTCAAGGAGAAGAGGACCAAGATGGTGGAGTGAGAGGTCTTCTTTGTCTCTCCCCTGCCGAATCTGCAACTAATTGGACATTCACTGATTAACAAAGGATATCCAGATAGCATCTCAAGACGCCTAAAAGTCTCGTGCTACAACACATCGGAACGCAGACAGACTTTCCCCCGGGAGGAGGTGGAAATATGTGAAAACTCTCCGACCCCCGACCCCCAGACAGCCTAGTTCCTGCAGGAGGCTCTCTTCCAGCGGACTCCACCATAGCATCGCCAAGCACCAAGGGCAGGAGTGTGCATTCACCAGCGGAGCGACAGTGGAAACAGGTGACAACACCGCTACCCAAGCCCCCCGCAATCACACCTAAGCCCAGGGGGAAATCCCCAGGGCCCCGCACCCACCGGCAGGGAAGGCCTCCTCTCGCCATTAGCAGGGAGGTCCTGCCCAGAAGCCAGAGCAAAGAGAAGCTCCTGGCGGGCCTGGCACGGCACCAGACCGCAAGCTGCCTCTGAGCTCACAGTCTCCGGCGCATGGCTCGGTACAGGGGGCATGCTGACTTCCCGTAGACGTGCTTGGGGACATGATTGGAGCTCCAGTGCCTGGCTCTGTGGCGCGGGGGAAGGCTTCAGGGTCCCGCACCTCCCCCACAGGGAAAGCCTCTGCTCGCCTTTAACAGGGAGGCCATGCCCAGAATCCAGGAAAAAGGAAAGCTCCCGGTGGGCAGATTCCCCCAGGGTGGCTCCAGACTGCAAGCTGCCACTGGGTTTATGGTCTCCAGCACTTGGCTCGGTGCAAGGGGCATCTGGACTTCCCGTAGACGGACTTGGGGACATGGTTGGAGCTCCAGCACCTGGCTCTGTGGCACGGGGGAAGGCTCTGGGGTCCCGCATCTCCCCGGCAGGGAAAGCCTCTGCTCACCATTAGCAGGGAGGCCACGCCCAGAATCCAGGAAAAAGAAAAGCTCCCGGTGGGCAGATCCCCTGGGGCGGCTCCAGGCCATAAGGTGCTGCTGGGCTCACGGTCTCCTGCACACGGGTCGGTACAGGGGGTGCCTGGACTTCCCGTGGACGCACCTGGGGACTGGGTGGAGCTCCAACACCCGGCTCTGCGGCCTGGGGGGTTGTTCCAGGGTCCCACACTCCCCCAGCAGGGAGGGCCTCTGCTCACCATTGGCAGGGAGGCCCCACACAGCATTCAGAACAACAGGAAGCTCCCTAGAGCAGAATTCCCCACAAGGCAGCAGCTTACAAGCCACTGCCAGGCCTACGGACTCCGGCTGTGTCCCAGACGAGGCAAGGGGCTCCCAGAGATCCCGTGAGAGTAAAGTGGGGCAGAGTAGAGCTCCGGTGAAACGACTACGTAGCCCAGGGGGGAACTCCAGGTTCTTACAGCAGCCTCAGTGAAAGCCTCTGCACAGTGCTAGTGGAGAGGTCCCGACTGGCAATCACAAGGCGGGAAGGTCCTGGGGCAAAAGCAGCACAGCTAAGTGAGCTAATGACAGACTGCAGAAGATACCCATAGCTCTGCTGGGACCTATAGTGAACAAGTGTGATCTGGTGGACTCTGTTAGGGACAAATTGGAGATTATAGGTGATCCTGCTCCTGGCTGATGGGAAAGCCCACAACACCACTGCAGACCACAAGGAGGGAGCATGTCTAGGTGGGCTGCAGCAGTAGGCACCAGCAGCCTGAGGCCCCCTTGCGATAGCCCCCACAACCAATGAGGGACCCCACAGGACCACTGTGACTACAAGGAGGGGTCCAGACCCAGTCAGTAACAGCTGACAGGGTTCCTGGTTGGGGCAGTCTAAACAGCTGCCCCCCCACACACACCAGTCACAACAAGTGGAAGCAGCGACTAAACTCTACCTCTATGCGGAGGCGCAAACCCACGCCATCAAGCAGTATGAAAAAATATATTAAATCTCCAGAACAGAAGGAAAATGATAAGCACCCAGAAAACAATCCCAAAGACAATGAAATCTACAACCTAAGTGACGATGATTTCAAAACTGCCATTATGAAAAAACTCAACGATCTAAAAGAGAATTCAGATAGACAACTCAACGAGTTCAGGAGCTATGTCACAAAAGAGCTTGACACCATAAAGAAGAACCAATTAGAAATACTGGAGATGAAGAGCACAATGGAGGAGATTAAGAAAAATCTGGACTCTCTGAACAGTAGGGTCGATAATATGGAGGACAGAATTAGCAATTTGGAGGATAGGAATATAGAAATGCTGCAGGTAGAGGAGGAGAGAGAACTAAGACTAAAAAGAAATGAGGAAACTCTCCGAGAATTATCCAACTCAATTAGGAGATGCAACATAAGGATTATAGGTATATCAGAGGGAGAAGAGAAGGAGAAGGGGGCAGAAGGCCTGTTCAAAGAAATAATAGCTGAGAACTTTACAAACTTGGGAAGAGAGATGGAACTTCATGTCACAGAAGCCAATAGATCTCCAAACTTTATCAATGCAAGAAGACCAACCCCAAGGCATATAGTAGTGAAGCTAACAAATGTCAATGACAAGGAGAAAATACTAAGGGCAGCCAGGCAGAAGAAAATAACTTACAAAGGAAACCCCATAAGGCTATCAGCAGGTTTCTCAGGAGAGACCTTACAGGCTAGAAGAGATTGGAATGAAATATTCAAAACTCTGCAGGATAAAAACTTGCAGCCGAGAATACTCTACCCAGCAAAAATATCCTTCAAATACGATGAAACTGATGTCAAAGACTGTACTGCCTATATTCTCTTCTAGAAGACTTGTTTGAGGCCTAATCTTTAGGTCTTTGATCCATTTTGAGTTTATTTTGGTGAGTGGTGAAAAAGACTGGTCAATTTTCAATGTTTTGCATGTGGCTGTCCAGTTTTCCCAGCACCATTTGTTAAAGAGACTTTCTTTTCTCCAATATAGGCCCTCCGCTCCCTTGTCGAAGATTACCTGTCCATAGATGTGTGGTTTTATCTCTGGGCTTTCAATTCTGTTCCATTGATCTGTGGACCTGTTTTTGTACCAGTACCATGCTGTTTTGATCACTGTAGCTTTGTAGTATGTTTTGAAATCGGGGATTGTGATGCCTCCGGCTTTGTTTTTCTTACTCACGATTGCTTTAGCAATTCTGGGTCTTTTGTTGCCCCATATGAATTTTAGGATTCTTTGTTCAATTTCTGTAAAGAATGTCCTTGGGATTCTGATTGGGATAGCATTGAATCTGTAGATTGCTTTAGGTAGTATGGACATTTTAACTATGTTTATTCTTCCAATCCATGTGCATGGAATGTCTTTCCATCTCTTTATGTGGTCGTCAATTTCTTTCAAGAAAGTCTTGTAGTTTTCATTGTATAAATCTTTCAATTCCTTGGTTAAATTTATCCCAAGGTATTTTATTCTTTTCATTGTGATTGTGAATGGGATTGAGTTCTTGGGTTCTTTTTCTGTTAGTTCATTTTTAGTGTATAGAAATGCTACCAATTTATGTATGTTGATTTTATACCCTGCAACTTTGCTGTAGCTGTTGATCGTTTCTAATAGTTTTCCTATGGATTCTTTGGGGTTTTCCATATATAAGATCATGTCGTCTGCAAACAGTGAGAGTTTTACTTCTTCATTGGCTATTTGGATTCCTTTTATTTCTTTTTCCTGCCAATTTTCTCTGGCCAACACCTCCAGTACTATGTTGAATAGGAGTGGTGAAAGTGGGCACCCTTGTCTTGTTCCTGTCCTCAGAGGGATGGCTTTCAGTTTTTGTCTGTTGAGTATGATGTTGGCTGAGGGTTTGTCATATATGGCCTTTATTATGTTGAGGTACTTTCCTTCTATACCCATTTTATTGAGGGTTTTTTTTATCATAAATGGATGTTGGATCTCGTCAAATGCTTTCCCTGCATCTATTGAGATGATCCTGTGGTTTTTGTTTCTCATTTTTTTAATGTAGTGTATCACGTTGATTGATTTGTGGATCTTGAACCATCCCTGTGTCCCTGGTATAAATCCCACGTGATCATGGTGTATAATCTTTTTGATGTATTGCTATATTCGGTTTGCCAGAATTTTGTTGAGGATTTCTGCATCTATGTTCATCAGTGATATCGACCTGTAGTTCTCCTTCTTTGTGTTGTCCTTGTCAGGTTTGGGGATCAGAGTGATTTTGGCTTCATAGAATGTGTTAGGGAGTACTCCATCTTCCTCAGTTTTCTGGAATAGTTTGAGAAGGATAGGTATTAAATCTTCTTTGAATGTTTGGTAGAATTCTCCAGAGAAGCTGTTGGTCCTGGACTCTTATTTTTGGGGAGGTTTTTGATTACTGTTTCTATTTCTTTACTTGTGATTGGCCTATTCAGATTCTCCATTTATTCCTGATTCAGTTTGGGGAGGTTGTAAGAGTCTAGGAATTTGTCCATTGCTTCTAGGTTGTTCAATTTGTTGGCATATAGTTTTTCATAGTATTCTCTTATGATCCCTTGTATTTCTTTGGTATCTGTTGTGATTTCTCCTCTCTCATTCCTAATTTTATTTATTTGAGATTTCTCTCTTCTTTTCTTGGTGAGTATGGCTAAGGGTTTGTCAATTTTCTTAATTTTTTTGAAGAACCAAGTCTTTGTTTCATTGATCCTTTCTACTGTCTTTTTTGTTTCAATGTCGTTTATTTCTGCTCTTATTTTTATTATTTCCCTCCTTCTACTGACTCTGGGCTTTGTTTGTTCTTCTTTTTCTAATTCTGTTAGGTGTCGTTTGAGGTTGCTTATGTGAGCTTTTTCTTGTTTAGTGAGGTGAGCCTGTATTGCAATGAATTTCCCTCTTAGGACTGCTTTTGCTGCTTCCCAAATGATTTGGTATGTCGTGTTCTCATTTTCATTTGTCTCCAGATAATATTTGATTTCTTCTTTAATTTGTTCAATAATCCATTGTTTGTTCAGTAGCGTGTTGTTTAGTCTCCACATTTTTGCATCTTTCTCTGCTTTATTCTTGTAGTTGATTTCTAGTATCATAGCATTATGATCAGAAAAGATGCTTGATATTATTTCAACTCTCTTGTGATTATTGATGCTTGCTTTGTTTCCCAAAATATGGTCTATCCTTCAGAATGTTCCATGTGCACTTGAGAAGAATGTGTAACCTGCTGTTTTTGGATGAAGTGTTCTATATATATCTATTAAGTCCATCTGGTCTAATTTTTCATTTAATTCTATAATTTCCTTGTTGATTTTCTGTCTGTATGTTCTGTCCATTGGTGTTAATGGTGTGTTGAGGTCCCCTACTATTATTGTATTGTTGTTGATGTCTTCTTTTAGTTCTGTTAAGAGTTGCTTTACAAATTTTGGTGCTCTTGTGTTGGGTGCGTATATATTTATAAGTGTTATGTCTTCTTGGTGGAGAGTCCCTTTTATCATTATATACTGTCCATCTTTGTCTTTCTTTATCTGTTTTGCTTTGAAGTCTACTTTGTCTGATATTAGTATAGCGACACCTGCTTTCTTTTGTTCATTATTAGCTTGGAGTATTGTCTTCCATCCCTTCACTCTGAGTCTGTGTTTGTCTTTGGGGCTGAGGTGTGTTTCCTGGAGGCAGCATATTGTTGGGTCTTGTTCTTTGATCCATCCTGCCACTCTGTGTCTTTTGATTGGAGAGTTCAATCCATTTACATTTAGAGTGATTAGTGAAATGTGGGGGCCTACTGTTGCCATTTTATGTCTTGTTTTCTGGTTCTTTTCAATTTCCTTTGTTTCTCATCCCATGGTTTAATCTGTTCTGATGAAGAGCTGCTACTCTCTGTTGTTGTCCTTCTACTTATCTCCTTTGCTCTTGGTTTTGTAGCCCCTTCCCTTTTTTTTGATTTTTCAGGAATGAGGGTTTTCCTGAGCATTTCTTGAAGAGGAGGTTTTGTGGCAATGGACTCCCTTAATTTTTGTTTATCTGGGAAAGTTTTTATTTCTCCATCGTATTTGAAGGATATTTTCGCTGGGTAGAGAATTCTCGGCTGCAGGTTTTTGTCTTTCAGATATTTGAATATATAATTCCACTCTCTTCTAGCCTGTAAAATTTCTGCTGAGAAATCTGCTGATAGCCTGATGAGGGTTCCTTTGTAGGTTAATTTCTTCTGCCTGGCTGCCCTTAGTATTTTCTCCTTGTCGTTGACATTTGCTAGCTTCACTACTATATGCTTTGGGGTTGGTCTTCTGGCATTGATAAAGTTTGGAGATCTATTGGCTTCTGTGACATGAAGTTCCATCTCTCTCCCCAGGTTTGGGAAGTTCTCAGCCATTATTTCTTTGAATAGGCTTTCTGCCCCCTTCTCTCTCTTCTCCCTCTGGTATACCTATAATCCTTACGTTGCATCTCCTAATTGCGTCAGATAATTCTCAGAGAGTTTCTTCATTTCTTTTTAGTCTTAGTTCTCTCTCCTCCTCTGCCTGCAGCATTTCTATATTCCTATCCTCCAAATTGCTAATTCTGTCCTCCATATTATCGGCCCTACTGTTCAGTGCGTCTAGATTTTTCTTAATCTCCTCTATTGTCTTCTTCATTTCCAGTATTTCTGTTTGGTTCTTCTTTATGGTGTCAAGCTCTTTTGTGACATAGCTCCTGAACTCGTTGAGTTGTCTATCTGAATTCTCTTTTAACTCATTGAGTTTTTTTAATGATGGCTGTTTTGAAGTCATCATCATTTAGGTTATATATTTCATTGTCTTTGGGATTGTTTTCTGGGTGCTTATCATTTTCCTTCTGTTCTGGAGATTTAATATATTTTTTCATATTGCTTGATGGTGTAAATTTGTGCCTCCGCATAGAGATAGAGTTTAGTCGCTGCTTCCACTTGTTTCTACTGGTGTGGTGGGGGAACAGCTATTTATACTGCACCAACCAGGAACCCTATCAGCTGTTGCTAACTGGGCCTAGGCCCCTCCTTGTAGTCACAGTGGTCCTGTGGGTTCCCTCTTCAGCTGTGGGGGCTGTCACAATGGGGCCTCAGGCTGCTGGTGCCTACTGTTGCAGATCACCTAGACGTGCTCCCTCCTTAGGGTCTGCAGCAGTGTTATGGGCTTTCCCAGTGGCCAGGGGCAGGATCACTTATATTTGCAGCTCTGTCACTGTCAGCGCCCACAAAATCTCACTTGTCCACTATGGGTCACAGCAAAGCTATGGGCATCTTCTGCAGTCTGTGGTTAGCTCACCTAACTATGCTACTTTTGTCGCAGGGTCTTCCAGCCTTGTGGTTGCCGGGCAGGTGCTCTCTACTAGTGCTGTGCAGAGGCTTTCGCTGAGGCTGCTGTGAGACTGTAGAGTTTCCCCCTGGGCCATGGAGCCGGGTCGCTGGAACTCCACCCAGCCCCAGTCCTCTCCCCCAGGATCTTGGGGAGCCCCTTGCCCTGTCTGGGGGATAGCCAGAGACCTTGAGTTCGGTGGCAGCTGACTGGCTGCTGCCATGCCTGGGATTCTCCTCTTTGGGACCCTCCCGGTGTTGTGGATGCTGGGCGGGGCCTCTCTGCTAATGGCAGGCAGAGATTTTGCCTGCTGCCCGGATGGAACTCTGGAGTTTCCTCCCCGGGCTTCAGAGCTGGCCACTGGAGCTCCACCCTGCCCCAGTCCTCTAGCAGGAGATCTCCGGTAGCTCCGAGCCCCAACTGGGCAATAGCCACAGTCAGTGGGGCTGGCGGCGGCAGCCAGTGGGCCACTGCCCCATTAGGGATTCTCTCTGGGAGCCTCCTGGTGTTGTGGATGCTAGGCAGGGCCTCTCCACTAATGGCGGGTAGAAGTTTTCCCCGCTGCCTCTGGTGTGTAACTCTGGAGCTTCCCTCTGGGCTTAGGTGTAATTGCAGGGGGCTTAGGTAGGGCTCTGGTCACCTGTTTCCACCGTCGCTCCTCTGGTGTGTGCTCCCTCCTGCCCTTGGTGTGTGGCAATGTTCTGGGGGTGTCTGCTGGAAGAAAGCCGCTTGCAGGTACTAGGCTGTTTGCAGGTCAGGGTCGGAGAGTTTTCACCTATCTCCACCTCCTCCTGGTCTGCCTTCCAATGTATAGCAGCGTGGGTCTCTCAGGCATCCTGAGATGCTATATGGATATCCTTTGTTAAGCGATGAATGTCCAATTAGTTGTAGATTTGAAGGGGGAGAGACAAAGAAGTCTACCCACGCCACCATCTTGGATCCAACTCCAACCCTATATGTTTTAATGAAATTGAATTTATTTTAAAAACCTTCCTACAAAGAAAACTTCAGTTCCAGATGGCTTCACCGGTAAAATAACAGTAATGACTCTACACAGACTCTTTCAGAAAATTGAAATGCATTTTATGAGGCCAGCATTAGTCTTATATGAAAGACAAACAAAGACACTACATGAAAATAAAACTATAAGCCAACTTCCTCATGACAGACAATGCAAAATATATAAACTAGATTTTAGCAAATTGAATCCAACAATATTTTTAAAAGGATTATATATTATGGCCAAGTGGAGTTTATTCAATGAATGAAAGATTGGCTTAACATTTGGAAATGAATCTGTTGTAATTCATCATATTAACAAACCAAAAAAGAAAAACCACATAATCATTTCCATAGGTACAAGAAAAAAATTTGACAAAATCTAAAAACTATGATAAAAATTCTGAGAAAACAAGGAATAGAAGTGTTGACACAAATAATCCATAATCAATCTATAAATCAAAATTGAGGAGAGTTTATGAGCCAGATCTGAGGACTAGCCTGGTGCCTTCCTTCTGCAAGGAAGGAAGGGCACCAAAGAAGTGAGGTACACAGAGTGATTATATACAATCTTGGAGCAAAAAGAATACATCACATATGAGAAGAATGTCCCTTTTACAATTGTCACTAGATGGTTAGCTGGCACAGCAGATTGGTGGTGAGCAAGTCAGTGGTCACAAGGTGAGCACAGCAGATCAGTAATTAATTCTTAGTTTAGGGAGAGGTGCTTATCCTTAAAGAAATGCCAATACAGGGGAAGTTATATCCCTATCTTTAACGGCATCCTTCTTGTCTTTGGGGCATAGTAAATATTTAAAGCAGATGTACAATTCATGCTCAACAGGACACATCAGGCCCTTTTGGAAAAAAACAAGATCAGGCCAAATTAGTTTTACACCAAATGGCTTCCTCATATACTCCAATACATCCGATTTCTTTTCATTTATTTCTCAGAAGGTAACTTTTTCAACTTCATAAAGAACATCTTTGAAAATCTGACAGCTGACATCATTCTTAATGGTGAAACAATGAATGCTTTCCCCTAAAATTGGGAACAAGGCAAAGATGTCCACTCATATCACTTCTGTTCTACATTGGTCCAGAGGGTCTACTAGTGCATTTAGGAGAGAAATAGAAATAAAGTAGTTGACTTCTGCAAAGGAAACATGAGGGTTTTCCTGGAACCTCTTCCCAGTGAAACAACCTTAATTGGTGAAAATTATTTTTTGAAAAATCCAGTTAGAGTTTCTGGAAGTTGTCCTAAGATCATATAGAAAATGAAGAAACAGCTATTTAAGAAAATCTACTAAATCTCAGTAAGAATAGCAAGAGTCTGTGGCATTTGAATCTTGAACTTCTCCCTCCCCTCCACCAAGTTCAACATGGTGGGCACTCCAATTTCAGGCATGTGCAGCCAAGAACACAGGACTTCCTCTCCCCTCATCTTCCTCTGTCTCCCTGGAAAGGACAGGTACCAGAATGTCTCATTGCATTACAGAAGATTTATTCTTGTATATAGATATCTTGCTAGTAGGGTGGGGATTTCATGCCAGGTGTAGCAAGCCAAGAAGACCAAAGAGTACTATCCCTGGTTAGTGGCCTGAGAGAATTGGGCCACCGCCCCAAGCTCCAGAGAGATGGCACAGAGATTTTGCCTAGAAGGAGCGAGAGACCACAAGAATGAAGAACTTTGAAGCTCTCTCCATGGGAATTGACTTTACTTGCAACAGAGTGTGGGGGAGTGTAAGCCTAAGGAAATTGTTGAAAACAGTGGAGATTTTGGATATCGGCAATTAAGAGGAGGATTGCAGCTCCGTGAGAGAAACAAGGTAAACCACAGCCCAATTAGAAGTTTACCAGAGAAAATCAGGTGAAGAGATAGCTAAGAAAGATGCTTCTGGATTCAGAATGAATCTGAAAGGTTGGCCTTGATGATTACAACTGCAAAGGGGCCTGAATTTAAGTGGATCACTGTGGAGCAAGTTACGCTCTAGGTCATTATGGAAAACAATAGCTCTATCAGCTAGAAATTACTAATAACTATCCAACAGAAGAAGACAGCTTAATAAAGAGATCAGGAAAAGACAGTCAAGGAGAACCTTGCAGGAAACATTTTATTCTAAGGTGACTATGAATTTGCCCAAAGCTGCACCCTTAAGGAACAACATAAAAGGCTGCACACTGGAGGGAAAATGGACTTCACTCTAATAGCCCAGACAAGTCACAAACAAACAAGCAAGCACAATAATATGCCTGGCTAGGTGGATCAATATCCACAGTTGTTACAATATATTATCTAAAATATCCAGCTTTCAACCAAAAAAATTATGAGATGCAACAAAACAGGAAATTGTGACTGTACACAAGAAAAGATTTGGGCAACAGAAACTGTCATTAGGGCCCATTTGTCAGATCAGCAAAGACTTAAGAGTAGCTATAATAAATATGTTCAAAGAACTAAAGGAAACCATGGCTAAGGAAGTAAAGGAAGGTACAATGACAGTATCTCATCGAATAGAGAACATCAGTAAAGAGAGAAAAGTTTATGAAAAAAAACAAATAGAAATTCTGTAGTCCAAAAGTACACTAGCTAGGGTGAAAAATTCAGCAGAGGGATGAACAGTAGATTCGATTTGGGAAAAGGATCAGTGAACTTGAAGATAGCTTGATATAGATTAGGCAATCTAAGCAACAGAGGGGAAAAAAAAGAATGGAGAAAAATAAATAGAACCTCAGTGAAATATGGGACACTGTGTAGCACAGCAACATACCCTTAACAGAAGTACCAGAAGGAGAGAGGGAAGGGAGCAGAAAAAATTTTTCAAAGAAATATGGCTGAAAACGTCCCAAATTTGATTAAAAATATTAACCTACACGCCTGAAATACTCAATGAACTCCAAGTAGGATAAACATAAAAGATCCACACCCAGACATATCACAGTAAATGTTAAACATCAAAGATAAAGAGAAAATCGTAAGAATACCAAGAGAAAAATGACTTTCACATACAAGGAAACCCCAGTAAGTTTAACAGGGATTTCTTATCAGAAAAAATAGAGGCCAGATAGGGGCTGGCCCAATGGCATAGTGGTTGGGTTCACACTCTCCACGTCGGCGGCTCAGGGTTCATGGGTATGGATCATCAGGGGCCATGCTGTGGCAGCATCCCACATGCAAGGTAGAGATAGATTGGCACAGATGCTGGCTCAGTGACAGTCTTCCTCGGGTGAAAGGGAGAGGACTGGCAGCAGATGTTGGCTCAGGGCCAATCTTCCTCATCCCAAAAAAAGAAAAAATAGAGGCCAGAGGTAGGGTTATGACATATCCAAATTGTTGAATGGAAAAAAATCCCAGAAAAATTGTGCTTCAAAATTGATGGTAAAATAATGACATTCCAAGATAAACAAAAACTGAGGGAATTTGTTGCTAGCTAACATGTCCTATAAGAAATACTAAAGAAAGTTCTTCAGGCTGGAAGCAAGAAACACCAGACAGTAATTTGGCATTGGTAAGGTAATTATATAATTATAAAAGAGGGTATAAATGCTTACTTCTTATCCTGTATTCTCCTAACTGAATTAAAAAGCAATTGTATAAAATAGTATGTATATAATTGTATCTTTTAGCTTATAAAATATAAAAATGTTATATATTTAAATACCCACTTTCAATAAGAGGAGAAGGTAATTGAAATCCACAGGAGTAAAGGAGAATGAGAAATGGTAAATAAGAAGGTTAAGTGGTGGGTGTGACTATAAAGTGGCAACCTTCCAGTGGTGGACTATTCCTCTATCTTGATTGCAGTGATGGTTACACAAATCTACACATGCAATAAAATAACATAGAATTGTACATCCACATCATTCCAGTGTCAATGTCCTGGTTTTGAGAGTATTATAATTATGTAAAAGGTAATGATTGGGTAAACCAGATGTAGAGTATATGGAGCCTTTCCGTACTATTTTTGCAACTTCTTGTGAGTCTTTTATTATTTATAATAAAAAGTTTTAACAAAGAAGGTTAATATAACAAACACTAAATGTATACTTGCTCTCAACTTCTTTAAAAAACATAAAATTATATATATAGTAATAATTACAGCAATGTATTGTTGGGTTTATACCATATATAGATGTAATATGCATAAGAATAGTAGCACAAAAAAAGGAAGAAGAACTAGACATATATAGGAGTAATTCTTCTACATTTCACTGGAATTTAATGCAAGTCTGAAGGAGGTTCTGATAAGACGTATATTGAAAATCTTAGAGAAACCACTAAGAAAGTAACCCAAAAAATACTGAAAAAATTCATTAAAAAAGTAAATTGCTGCACTAGGAAATATTCACTTAATGCAAAAGAAAGCAGTAAAGCATGAATAAAGGGGCAAAAATGACATGAGGCATATAGAAAACAAAACATAGAATTGCAGATGCAAATCCAACTGTATCAATAATAATGAATGTGAATGTATTAACCCAATCCAATCAAAAGTCAGAGATGGTCAGATTGGACTTAAAAAACAATATGCTGCTTACAAGGACACATATTACATCCAAGATACAAATAGGTTAAAAGCAAAAAAGAAAAAGATATATCATGAGAATAGCAACCACAAACAAGCTGGAGTTGCTATACTAATATTAGACAAAAAATGTTAGTAGAGCTAAAGAGGGACACTTTATTGGCTCACTTGACTGTGGGAGCTGGCAGGTCTGAAATCCACAGGGCAGGCCAACAGCCTGGAAATTCCTATAGGAGTTCATGTTGCAATTTTGAGTCTGAAAACAGTCTGGAGACAGAATTCCTTCCTCTTGGGGGACCTTAGTCTTTTCTCTTAAAGCCTTCAACTAATTGGATGAGGCTTACCCACATTATGGAGAATAATCTGTTTTACTCAAAGTCTACTGATTTAAATGCTAATCACATTTATTAATCAGGCTTCTCCAAAGAAACAGACGAATAGGATGTGTATATATACATACATATAGGTATATATGTATACATGCCTATAGACAACATATATGCAATTTGATAAATATATACATACAAATATTGGAGAGAGATTCGGATCTCTCTCTAACAGGAGAGAGAGGTGTATATATATTAGAGAGAGAGAGAGATACATAAAGAGATTTGTTGTAAGGAATTGGCTCATGTGATTAAGGAGGCTGTGAGGTCCCAAGGTCTGCAGTTGGCAAGCTGGAGACCCAGGAGATCTGATGTGTAGTTCCAGTCTTAGTCCGAAGGCCTGAGAACCAGGAGAACCAATGGTGTAAGTTCCAGTCTGAGGGCAGGAGAAGACTGATGCCCCAGTTCAACCAGCCAATCAGAAGTTCCCTCTTATTCAGCCTTTTTGTTCTATTCAAGACTTCAATTGTTTAGATGAGGCCCACCTACTCTAGAGAGGGAATCTGCTTTACTCAATCTACTGATTCAAATGTTAATCTCATCCAAAAACATCTCACAGGCCCACCTCTAGACTGGTGTTTGACCAAGCATTGCAAACCACAGCCTAGCTAAGTTGACACATAATACTAAGCATCATAGTCCACTCCTTGTCAACGTGGCATTATGTGTCTCCTTAAACCCTACTTAATGTCTAAATGAAGTCAATGACAAGGCAACAATTTCTCCTAACGTGATAAAACTATCCTATGTACCATGAAAGCGCTAAATCTTTCCTCAGAAGAGGATACAAAATCCTTGGATAATGTTGACTCTTCTTGATATCTTGTAACTTAAATACTATGATGTTGTTAATATATTTTATGTTATATGATAATGGGATAAGAGAGGGAGGAAAACAAAGACTTTTATGTATATATACAATTTAATAAATATATAAATAGACACACAAACATATTCATAACAAAATAAGGAAGAAATACCCATAACTCGTAACAATTACAGTCCACGGCCATCCATCCAAACCACTGGCCACAGCCCATGAATCAGTATGCAAATGCACAACTGGCTGTTTCTCCTTTCAAGCAAAATGAATAACAAGGGGGGCTGGCCAGGTTGCATAGTGATTAAGTTTGCTGCTCCACTTCTGTGGCCTGGGGTTTGCTGGTTCAGATCCAGGTGTGGACCTATGCACAGTTCATCAAGCCATGCTGTGGCAGCATCCCATATACAAAATGGAGGAAGACTGGCACAGATGTTACCTCAGCGATAATCTTCCTCATCAAAAAAAGAAAAAAGTAGAACTAAGTACACTGCTTGAAGTTCTGCCCACTGCGAGGATTTCCCTTCACCATTGTTCTTCAATGATGTCCCAAAAAGCGCTATAGTGCTGTAGCTGATCACTTTTGGGTAGTGCCTGCATATCACATGGAGCTATCTGTAAACCAGGCCTGAGTTTTCTCCTCCTCTGTCAACTGATCATAGAGAAGGCCATAGACTGGGAGAGAAAGATAATATAGCAAGGAAGGGGACTAAGGGCATTTGGTCCACATCATCACATAACTTACTTACACCTTCAGGGCTTAGCAGAGCCTGATCTCTTATGTATCACTTCCATTTGATGATGGAGTGCTGCTGTGCATTGCCCAACTTTATGCCTTGGTGGGCCAGATAAAACCCCTCATTGTTACCGAACCTGAAGTGAGTTTGCTCACCTGTTGCACAGCAAGCCAATTTCTGACACTGGCTGTGGTGGAAAAAAGTAGGAATTTCGCACAGCACTGAGCAAGGAGAGAGGGCAGCTAACGCTCAAATCCCAAACTCCCCGAAAAGCTAAAAGGAAGGTTTTTTATTTGGAGTTTTAGGTAGGGGAGGGGGAGCATATTGTCTTGCTGGTTGGAGCTTTCCCACCAGCCTGTCTTTGGCCTTGAGACAACTTGCAGAGAGGAGGGAGCCCGTGACCTTGCTGGTCAGCAGCTTTCTCACCAGCCTGTATCTCTTTGTAGGGAGGAGATAATCCAGGTGCTTGTCCTTGACGGTGACTGTCTCCATGGAGGATAGTGGATTCTGGAGCCAGGAAGCCAGAGAGTTAGCAGGGAATGAGTGTTTTGCTTTTAACCCCATATATGCTGGGTTTAATGTGGGGAAACTGATATCAGGGTCAATATCATCATGACGTGCAGTCAGGTCACACAGTAACTTGGTGGCCCATGGGTAAGCATTCAGTTCTGGAGCAAGCCAGAAGCTGTTTCTCAAAAGCAGAATGGTTACCTGCAGAGGATAACAGGGCTGCAAAATCCTAAAGGTCTGTGCTGTGATTCACCTATAAAGGCTGGCCAAAAGCTCCAAACAGCATGCCTATTTGCCACTGACACTTCCACACCATTGGATTGATTGGATCATATGACCCAAGTGGCAGAGCAGCTTGCACGGCAGCCTGGATCTGTTGCAGAGTCTTCTCTTACTCTAGGCCTCACTCAAAACTAGCAGTTCTTTGGATCACCTGGTAAATGGGCCAGAGTAGCACACCCAAATGAAGAATATGTTGCCCTCCCAAATCCAAAGAGGCCCATGAGGCACTATACCTCTTTTTTGGTTGTAGGAATGGCTAGATGCAACAACTTGTCCTTCACTTTAGAAGGGATATTTCAACATGCCCATACCACTGGACCTCTAGAAATTTCACTGAGGTCTAAGACCCCTGAGTTTTTGTTGGATATATTTCCTACCCTCTGACACACAAATAACACCAGTAAGCCTAGAATAGTTGCTACTATTCTGCTCTCATTAGAGACTGAATTGACTGCACCTTCATCTTGGACTAGCCAGACTCCAAAACTGTGAGAAATAAACTTCTGTTGTTTGAGCCATCCAGTCTATGATATTTTTCTATGGCAGGCAAGCTGACTAAGACAAGTCAATTTACTCAAACTCATGCTGCAACAAAGTCCAGATCCAATTCAAACGTAGATGAGATTTACTCAGCCTCCCACTTCAGCGGTCTGACACAAGGGGCATGAACTTTTCTGGGGGTAAACACTGTTTGTTCCATCTCCACTCTTCTTTTTGATCAAATATGCATGATGTAATTTAAAAATGACAACAGGTAAACAAGCAACAAAATGTAACCCATTGATCACAGGAAGAAGTAAATATAAGCTCATGTGGAGATGGCCCAGATGTTGGAATTATGAGGAAGCTTAAAATACTTATGAAAAAACCGTAGACTTAGACATGTTTTTCAAGATGATTGTATCCTCCTAACAGCCGTGCATGAGTGCTATTCGCTCCACATCTTCATCAATATTTAATGCTGTCAGTCCTTTTAATATTAATCATTCCTTTGAATGTGGTATCTCTTGGTGGTTTTAATTTGAACTCTTTCTTATGTACTTATTATGTATTCATTCTAAATTTGCACATCTTCTTCAGTGAAATCTCCAAGTATTTCACCCATTGTTACTAGGTTGACTTTTTATTATTGATTTGAAGGCATTTATTGCATATTTTGATTATGTTCTTTTCCAGCTATATGTAGTGTGAATATTTTCTCTCAGTCTGTGGCAAAATTAAAACATTTTGCAGAAAGATTGCAAGCACGCCACAAAACTTCCTTTGACTCAGATTCCTGAAGTGGCAACATTCCAAGGAAGCTCTTTTATCACATCCTTACACATACAAACACGCCAACATTAGTCTTTTTCTGAACTATTTGGAAGCAAGCTGTAGACTTGATATCCTAAACATTTCAGTGTGTATCTCCCCAAAACAAAAGCATACTCCTACGTAAGCACCATAGAACCTTCCAACTCAGGAAATCAAAGTTGATTCACTACTATTCAATCCACAGACACTATTCAAATCTCACCCACCAGCACAAAAATGTTGCCTTTTTCTTGCTGGTTTAAGTTCCTGTCCAGGGACACTTTTTCAGTCATTTTTCATGTCTCTTAGTATCCTTCAATCTAGAATGATAGCTACGTCCTTCCCTGTCCCTCATGTCCTAGATAAGCACGTCCAATGGAAATGTAATGCAAGCTGCATATGTAATTTAAAATATTCTAGTAGTCACATTAAAGAAAGAAGAAACAGAGAAAAAAGATCATTTAAATGATATATTAATGTAGTATATCAAAATATTATCACTTCAATATGTAATCAATATAAAAAACTATTGAGATATTTTACTTTTTTTTACAAAGACTTTGAAATCTGATGTGTATTTATACTGAAGGCACATCTGAGTTCAGACTCTCCACATTTCAATCGCTCAATAATCACATACGAATACTGCCTATATTGGGCAGTGCAGTCCTAGACAATTTTGTGGGTTTTCTGGGTTTTTTTAGAGTACGGGCCTTTCATTCTATTGCTTGATTCTCTATCTGTATCTGGCTCATATTTCCTCATGATCAGTATCAGGTTATGGATTCCTGGCAGGCACACCACAAAAATAATGCATTACCCTGCTGAGTCCGTTGATCAGGATGTTGACCAGTCCCACCATTAATAATATTAACTCTGATGACCTGAACATGTTGGTGTCGGACAGGCTTTGCTTCCAGTTTTGCGAAAGAGATTGTAGAGAACTGGTATCATTTCTTCCTTAAATGTTTGGTAGAATTCGCCAGTGAACCCACAGGGCCTGGTGCTTTCTGTTTTGGAAAGTTATTAATTATTGATTCAATTTCTTTGATATATGTAGTCACATTCAGATTATCTCTTTTGCCTTGTGTAAGTTTTGGTAGATTGCGTCTCTCAAGGAATTGGTCAATTTCACTTTGGTTATCAAGTTTGTGGGCATAGAGTCATTCATGTTATTCCTTTATATCCTTTTAATGTCCGTAGGATCATTAGTGCTGGCCCCTCTTTCATTTCTGATATTGGTAATTTGTGTCTTCTCTCTTTTTCATATTTAGCCTGGCTAGAGGCTTATCAATTTTATCAGTCTTTCCAAGAACCAGCATTTGGTTACATTGATTTTCTTTACTGATTTCCTCTTTGTCATTAATTTCTGCTCTAATTCTTATTATTTCTTTTCCCCTGCTGACTTTGGATTTAACTTGTTTTTCTTTTCCTAGTTTCCTAAGGTGGAGGCTTAGATAATTGATTTTAGATCTTTCTTCTTTTCTAATATGTGCATTCAATACTATAAATTTCCCTCTAAGCACTGTTTTCTCTGCATCCCACAAACTTTCATAAGTTGTATTTTCATTTTCATTTAGTTCAAAACGTTTTTAAATTTCCCTTGAGATTTCTTCTTTGACATACATGATTTTTAGAAGTGTGTTGTTTTAGCTCCAAGTATTTGGCAATTTTCCAGCTATCTTTCTATTATTGCTTTCTAGTTTCAACTCCATTGTGGTCTGAGAGCATACACTGTATGATTTCTATTCTTTTAAATGTGTTAAGGTGTGCTTTAGGAACCAGGATGTTGTCTATCTTGGTGAATAGTCCATGTGAGCTTGAGAAGAATGTGTATTCTTTTCATTCAGGATAAAACAGTTAAGTTCCACCGTGTTCTTACTGATTTCTGCTTGCTGTATATGTGCATTTCTGATAGAGGGGTGTTGAAGTCTCCAACTATAATAATCAATTCATCCATTTCTCCCTGCAGTTCTATCAGTGTTTGTGTCATGTAGTTTGATGTTTTATTGTTAGGTGCATACACATTAAGGATTATTATCTTCTTAGAGAACTGACCTCTTTATCATTATGAAATGCTCTTCTTTATCCCTGATAATTTTCCTTGCTCTTAAGTCTGCTCTGTCTGAAATTAATATAGATACTCCTGATTTGTTTTTTATTACTTTTAGCATAACATATCTTTCTCCATCCCTTTACTTTTAATCTATATGTAACTTTATTTTTAATGTGGGTTTCTTGTAGACAACATATAGTCAGGACTTGTTTTTGATCCATTCTGACAATCTCTGTCTTTTAATTGGTGTAATTGGATCATTGACATTTAAAGTGATTATTGACATAGATAGGTTAATATCTAACATTTGTTACTGTTTTATGTTTGTTGCCCTTAGTCTTTGTTCCTATTTTTCTCTTCCACTCTTTGGTGGTTTTGATTGAGCATTTTATATAATTCCCTTTTCTCATCTTTCTTAGCATATCAACTATACTTCCTTTTTTTTTTTTTTTTTACTTTTTTTAGTGGTTGCCATAGAGTTTGCACATACAGTTTGCCCATACATTTACAGCTAATCTAAGTACGCTTTCAAATAATACTGTGCTGCTTCAGGGGTAGTGTAAGTACTTTGTAACAGGAAAATCTTCCTTATTCCTCCCTCCCTTCACTTGTACCATTGTTGTCACACATTTCACTACACATACAGTGTAATCATCTAATACATTGTTCCTATTCTCATTTTGAACAGTTATCTGTTAGATCAATTAAGAACAAGAAGAATAAAAGTTTTAATTTACTTTCAATTATTTCTTCTCTAATGATCTTTCTTTATGTAGATCTGAATTTCTGACTTAAATCATTTTCCTTCTCTCTGAAGAATTTTAATACTTCTTTCAAGGGAGGTCTACTGGCAACAAATTCAATTTTTTTTTAATTTTTATTGAGTTAATGATAGGTTACAATCTTGTGAAATTTCAGTTGTACATTATTGTTTGTCAGTCGTGTTGTAGGTGCACCCCTTTACCCTTTGTGCCCACTCCCCACAACATCTTTCCCCTGGTAGCCACTAATCTGTTCTCTTTGTCTACATTTTTAAATTCCTCATATGAGTGGAGTCATACAGAGATTGTCCTTCTATATCTGGCGTATTTCACTTAACATAATTCCCTCAAGGTCCATCCATGTTGTTGCAAATGGGACGATTTTGTTCTGTTTTATGGCTGAGTAGTATTCCATTGTATATATGTACCACATCTTCTTTATCCATTCGTCTGTTGATGGGCACTTAGGTTGCGTCCACATCTTGGCTATTATAAATAATGCTGCAATGAACATTGGGATGCATAAGACTTTTGGAATTGCTTACTTAAAGCTCTTTGGTTAGATATCCAGTAGTGGGATAGCTGGATCATATGGTAGTTCTATTTTTAATTTTTTGAGGAATCTCCATACCGTTTTCCATAGTGGCTGCACCAGTTTGCATTCCCACCAGCAGTGTATGAGGGTTCCTTTTTCTCCACAATCTCTCCAACATTTGTTACTATTTGTTTTAGTTATTTTTGTCATTCTAATGGTTGTAAGGTGATATCTTAGTGTAGTTTTGATTTGCATTTCCCTGATGATCAGTAGTGATGAACATCTCTTCATGTGCCTATTGGCCATCCGTATATCTTCTTTGGAGAAATGTCTGTTCATGTCTCCAACCGACTTTTTGAACAGGGTGTTTGATTTTTTGTTGTTGAGTTGTGTGAGTTCTTTATATATTATGGATATTAAGTCTTTGTCAGATATATGACTTGCAAATATTTTTTCTCAGTTAGTGGATTGTTTTTTTGTTTCAATCCTGTTTTCCTTTGCCTTGAAGAAGCTCTTTAGTCTGATGAAAACCCAGTTGTTTATTCTTTCTCTTGTTTCCCTTCTCTGAGAAGACATGGTGTCCAAAAAGATCCTTTTAATACTGATGTAAAAGTGTATACTGCCTACATTTTCTTCTAGAAGCCTTATGGTTTCAGGTCTCAGCTTTAGGTCTTTGATCCCTTTTGAGCTTATTTTGATGAATGGTGAGAAAGAATGGTCAATTTTCATTCTTTTACATGTGGCTTTCCAGTTTCCCCAGCACCATTTGTTGAAAAGACTTTCTTTTCTCCATTGTATGCCCTCAGCTCCTTTGTTGAAGATAAGCTGTCCATAGATGTGTGGTTTTATTTCTGGACTTTCAATTCTGTTCCATTGATCTGTGCACCTGTTTTTGTACCAGTACCATGCTGTTTTGATTACTGTAGCTTTGTAGTATGTTTTGAAGTCAGGGATTGTGATGCCTCCCGTTTTGTTCTTTTTTTCTCAGGGCTGCTTTAGCAATTTGGGGTCTTTTGTTGCCCCATATGAATTTTAGGACTCTTTGGTCTATTTCTGTGAAGAATGTCATTGGGATTCTGATTGGTATAGTGTTGAATCTGTAGATTGCTTTAGGTAGAATGGACATTTTAACTATGTTTATTCTTCCAATCCATGTGCATGGAATGTCTTTCCATCTCTTTATGTCGTCGTCCATGTCTTTCAGAAAGGCTTTGTAATTTTCATTGTATAGGTCTTTCACTTCCTTAGTTAAATTCATCCCAAAGTATTTTATTCTTTTTGTAGCAATTGTGAATGGTATTGTGTTCTTGAGTTCTTTTTGTGTTAGTTCGTTATTGGAGTATAGAAATGCTACTGATTTATGCAAATTGATTTTGTACCCTGCAACTTTGCTGTAGTTGTTGATTACTTCTAAGAGTTTTCCAATGGATTCTTTGGGGTTTTCTATATATAAGATCATGTCGTCTGCAAACAGCGAGAGTTTCACTTCTTCCCTCCCTATTTGCATTCCTTTCATTCCTTTTTCTTGCCTGATTGCTCTGGCCAGAACCTCCAGTACTATGTTAAATAAGAGTGGTGATAGAGGGCATCCTTGTCTCATTCCTGTTTTCAGGGGGATGGTGCTCAGTTTTTGCCTATTGAGTATGATGTTGGCTGTGGGTTTGTCATATATGGCCTTTATTATGTTGAGGTAGTTTCCTTCTATGCCCATTTTGTTCAGAGTTTTTACCATAAATGTCTGTTGGATCTTGTCAAATGCTTTCTCTGCATCTATTGAGATGATCATGTGGTTTTTGTTTCTCATTTTGTTGATATGGTGTATCACATTGACTGCTTTGCGGATGTTGAACCATCCCTGTGTCCCTGGTATGAATCCCACTTGATCATGATGTATGATCCTTTTGATGAATTGCTGAATTCTGGTTGCCAAAATTTTGTTTAGAATTTTTGCATCTATGTTCATCAGTGACATTGGCCTGTAGTTCTCTTTTTTTTTTTGGTGTCCTTTTCAGGCTTTGGTATCAGCGTGATGTTGGCCTTGTAGAATGTGTTAGGAAGTGTTCCATATTCCCTAATTTTTTGGAATAGCTTGAAAAGAATAGGTATTAAATCCTCTCTGAAAGTTTGGTAGAATTCCCCAGGAAAGGCATCTTGTCCTGGGGTTTTATTCTTTGAGATGCTTTTGATTGCTGTTTCAATCTCTTTCCTTGTGATTGGTCTGTTCAAATTGTCTGCTGCTTCTTGAGTGAGCTTTGGGAGATTGTAGGAGTCCAAGACTATCCATTTCCTCTAGGTTATCCATTTTGTTGGCAAATAGTTTTTCGTAGTATTCTCTTATAATCCATTGTACTTCTGTGGAGTCTGTTGTTATCTCTCCTTTTTCATTTCTGATTTTGTTTATTTGAGCTTTCTCCCTTTTTTTCTTTGTAAGTCTGGCTAGGGGTTTGTCAATTTTATTTATCTTCTCAAAGAACCAGCTCTTTGTTTCATTGATTCTTTCTACTGCCTTTTTCATTTCAATAACATTTATTTGTGCTCTGGTTTTTATTATTTCTCTTCTTCTGCTGACTTTGGGCTTTGTTTGTTCTTCTTTCTCTAATTCAGTTAGGTGTAGTTTAAGATTGCTTATTTGGGATTTTTCTTGTTTGTTAAGATGTGTCTGTATTGCGATGAATTTTCCTCTTAATACAGCTTTTGCTGTATCCCATATGAGTTGGTATGGCATGTTATCATTTTCATTTGTTTCCAGGTATATTTGATTTCTTCTTTAATTTCTTCACTGATCCATTGCTTGTTCAGTAGTGTGTTGTTTAGTCTCCACATCTTTGTGCCTTTCTCAGCTTTTTTCTTGTAATTAATTTCTAGCCCTATAGCATTATGATCGGAGAAGATGCTTGCTATTATTTCGATTTTTTTAAATTTGTAGAGGCTTGCCTTGTTTCCCAACATATGGTCTATCCTTGAGAATGTTCTGTGCGCACTTGAGAAGAATGTGTATTCTGCTGTTTTTGGATGAAGTGTTCTATATATGTCTATTAAGTCCAATTCTTTTAGCTTTTTGTTTAGCTCCACTATTTCCTTGTTGATTTTCTGTCTGGATGAACTGTCCATTGATGTGAGTGGGGTGTTGAGGTCCCCTACTGTTATTGTGTTGTTTTTAACATCTTCCCTTAGGTCTGTTAATAGTTGCTTTATGAACTTTGGTGCTCCTGTGTTGGGTGCATAGATATTTATAAGCATTATTTCTTCTTGATGAAGTGTCCCTTTGATCATTATATATTGTCCCTCTGTGTCTCTCTTTACCTGCCTTATTTTGAAATCCGTTTTGTCTGATATAAGTATTGCGACACCTGCTTTCTTTTGCTTGCTATTAGCTTGAAGTATTGTCTTCCACCCCTTCACTCTGAACCTGTGTTTGTCCTTGGTGCGGAGTTGTGCTTCTTGGAGGCAACAAATTGTTGGATCTTGTTCTTTAATCCATTTTGCAACTCTGTGTCTTTTTACCGGAGCGTTCAATCCGTTTACATTGAGGGTGATTATTGATGCATGAGGGCTTAATGCTGTCATTCTGTCACTCGTTATCTGGTTTTCCTGCATTACCTTTGTTTCTCATCCTGTGTGTTTTAGCCTACCCATTGACTTGTGCAATTTCTTATGCTGGGTTTCCTAGAACTTTCCTTATTTATGTTTTGTGTCTCTGTTCTGTTTTTTAGTTTAGTGGCTACCCTGAAGTTCGTATTTAGAATCTTGTGTACAATATAGTCCATTCTCTGGTCGTCTCTTACTTACTTGGCCTAGACTGATTTAGTCCCTTTCCTCTTCCCCTCCTAAATCATTATTTTCATCCATTCTTCCAACTCGTGTTATGAGTTTGTGGTTAGAGTGATAAGATTGTCTTTGCTTTGGTGGTTTCCTTCCCTTTATCCTAATGCTATAGTTGAATATTTGCTATCCTATTCTGGTTCTATCTATTTGTCTCCCTACTCTGTGGTTTGTGACCCCTTTCTCCCTTTTTTTCTTTTTTCAGGTATGAGAGCCTTCTTGAGGATTTCTTGTAGTGGAGGACTTTTGGTTACAAATTCCCTTAACTTTTGTTTGTCTGGAAAAGATTTAATTTCTCTCTCATATATGAAGGATATTTTTGCTGGATAGAGTATTCTTGGCTGAAGTTTTTATCTTTCAAAGTTTTGAATATGTCATTCCATTCTCCTCTAGCTTGTAAGGTTTCTGTAGAGAAATATGCTGAAAGTCTGATAGGAGTTCCTTTGTAGGTTATTTTTTTCTGTCTTGCTGCTCTGAGTATTCTTTCTTTGTCATTTATTTTTGCCATTTTTACTACTATATGCCTTGCAGTAGGTCTTTTTACATTGACAAATCTAGGAGATCTGAAAGCTTCCTCCACACACATTTCTCCCTCAATCCCTAGATTTGGGAAGTTCTCTTCTATAATTTGTTAAGCACACTTTCTGCTCCATTTTCCTTTTCCACTCCCTCTGGTATTCTGATAATTCTTAAATTGGTTTTCCTCACTGAATCCGCTATTTCTCTGAGATTTTCCTCCTTCTTTTTAATTCTTAGTCCTCTTTCTTCCTCTGTCTGGAGCCATTCAGCCTGTCTATCTTCGATTATGCTAATTTTCTCCTCTATGGTGTCTACACGGGCATTCAGGAAATCCGTATTCTGTTTTATCTGATCCATTGTATTTTTCACCTCTAATATTTCTGATTGATTCTTCTTTATAGTTTCTATCTCTTTTGTGAAGTAACTCCAGAACTCGTTGACTTGTTTCACTATATTTCCCTTTACCTCATTGAGTTTTTTGATGATAGCTACTCTGAATTCATTTTCACTTAGTTTATCTATTTCCAAGGCCTCAGGACTTAATTCTGTGTTTTTATTGTTTTCTGTCTGGTCTGGAGCTTTTATAAATTGCTGAATGGTAGAGGAGCGGTTTTTGCGCAAGATGGTAGTATTTGGTTGCAGTTACAGCCTGTCGCCACTAGATGGGGGTCAAGAGCCGCATGTTCTGAGCCTTCTGCCTCCAGCCATGATGGCAGGTGCACAGTGCGGGTTGGGGGAGGAGTGGCACTTTCTCTCACGTGCTGACCTGGATTCCGATCAGCTCTCACTCTCTGGTCTCCCAGGGCCCTGGCTTGATGGAGTCCCCCCACATGGAAGCTTTCCCCCGTTAGCGAGTTTCCACTGCACTGGCAGTGGGAGTCCTGGATGATCCCCTGGTCAAGTGGCCCCTCCCCCATGCCTTCCCTCACCCATGGCAGCGATCCCAGTCTCTAGGGGAGGGAGCAAAGTTCTCTCTTACCCCGTTCCAGTTCCTCCGAGGCCAGCTGCAGCCTCTCTGTCCTCCATCGTTTTGCTGCTGTGGGTCTCTGACGATCTCTGTATTAGACTTATTGGTAGAAATTCAGTTGTTCCGGTTTTTGGTTGTAGTTTGGAAGGGAGAGAGTCTCGGGTCAGCTCACCCCGCCATTTTGCTGACATCACCTCCAACAAATTCAAATTTTTTTGGTCTGAGAATGTCTTTATTTCTCCTTCACTTTGAAGGATAATGTCACAGAATATAGAATCCTATGTTGGTGGTTTTTTTCTCTTAACACTTTAAATATTTTACTCTCTTCTCTCTTGCATGGTTTTTGAAAAGTTGCATATAATTCTTCTTTGCTTCTCTACAGATAAGCTGGGTTTCTTTTCCTATGGCTTCTTTCAAAATTTTTTCTTTATCTCCGATTTTTGCAATTTGAATATTATATGCCTGGGTTTAGTTTTTTGGTTTTGTTTTTGACATTTATCCTACTTAGTGTTCTCTGAGACTCCTGGGTCCATGGTTTGGTGTTTGACATTAATTTGGGGAAATTCTCAGTCATTATTGCTTCAAATATTTCCTCTGTTTCTTTCTCTTTCTTCTCTTTCTGATATTTCCATTACATGTATGTTACATTTTTTGTAGTTGTCTTACAGTTCTCTGATTCTTGTTCCATTTTCAGTTTTTTTGGTTTTTTTTTAAATCTATTTTCTTTTTGCTTTTCAGCTTTGGAAGTTTCTATTGACATATCCTCAAGCTCAGAGATTCTTTCTTCAACTCTGTCCCACTCTCCCAGTGTACTGGTGAGCCCATCAAAGAAATTTTTCATTTCTCTTACAGTGTTTTTGGTTGCTAGAATTCTTTTGGTTCTTCCTCAGGATTTCACCTCTCTGCTTACATTGCTATCTGTTCCTGTATGTTCTCTTCTTTTTTCCGTTAGAGTCCTTAGCCTATATTAATCATAGTTGTTTTGTATCCGTAGTCTGATAATTCCAACAACTCTGTCATATCTGAGTCTGGTTCTGATGCTTATTGTCTCTTCACATTATGTTTTTTGACTTTTAGTATGCCTTATAATGATTTGTTGAAAGCCAGACATGATGTCCTGAGGAAAAAGAACTCCAGGAAGTAGGGCTTTAGTGATGTGATGATAAGGTACCTGGGGACAGGAAGTGTCCTAGGTCCTGGGATTATTAGGTCTCAGTCTTTAGATGAAACTGTACCTCTGAACTGTGAATTTCATCAGTGCATCTCAGTTATTTTCCAGTCTCATAGGTGGGACAGGATGGCTAGCATGGGCTGGAGCCAGGCATTTCCCTTCCCTCAGATCTGTTAGGCTCTGGTACAATGGTTTCTCTTGAGGTAAGAACTTGTTAAGAAGATTGGAATGCTCTGGCATATTTCAAAATGGTTATGTTTCTCCTCCCTCTGCTGGAAGCACAAGGGGATTTTTCTCCAATATTCACTGTGAGAACCTGGTAGAGCTTCTGGAGACCTCCCATGACTGCCCCCCCCCCAAGAGTTTCTAACTCCCAGACTTGTCCGCACTGAGCCTCCAGCAATTCCTCAATTATGGTTTAGGTTTTCCTGCTCTGGTAGTGGTTTCTGTGGAGGGTTGTGCTCCAGTAAGTTGTGATTCTCCATATCTGCCTGTCTGTCCTCCAGTTTTTGGACAGCACTTTGCCCTGTGACCTCACTTCTCTATTGAATCTAAGTAGAGTTGTTGATTTTTCAGTTTGTGCAGCATTTTGCTTGTTGTTAGGACAGAGTGATAACTTCCAAGCTCCTTTCAAAGTGATTTTTTACATCCTCAAATGCTTTATTAAGTATATTTATTCTGTTTGGCATAGACTTAGACTTTTCTTGTGACTTGTGTTTTGTTTTATTTGTGAGAGGGATTTCTGTATTTGTGTGAAAATTCATATGTTTATTTTCTGCAATATTTGTTCATTTTTGTGAAATTAAGGAATTTTACACAATTTCTAGTTTAATGGTAACTTTTTCTGTTAGTCTAGCCATGTTTTGCCACTTCGGTGGGTTTTTTATTTGCTTGTTTTGTTGGTAAGGGAGGGTTATTCTCTGATTTTGTTGCTTTCCTTTGTTTGACAAGACCCTAAAATTTCCACTTTTTCTTCTTTTCCTCTTCTCCACCCAGTTATCAAATAACCTTCTTTCTCACTTTCTGCCTTTTTTTCACTCCCAGAAGCTATGCATTTGGAAGACTGTCCTTTTAAGTCATTCTGCTTTTTTTAAAGTCTTCCTCTTTAGAAGAAAATGCCACGACCTTAGTCTACCTCTTCCTTTAATTGACAAATGCTTTGAAATGCCTTAACTCCAGTCATGCTCGATAAGCCTGGGTTTCTTAAATTAATATATTTGATACACAACATTGTGTAAGTTTAGGGTGTACAATATGTTGATTTGATACATTTATATATTGCAATATAATTGATATTGTTATGTTAGTTAACACCTGTATTATGTCACAAAATTATTCTATTTTTATGGTGAGAATAATTAAGATCTAGTCTCTTAGCAAGTTTGATGTTTATAATACCATATTGTTGTCTATGATTGTGATACTGTGCATTAGATCTCCAGGACTTATTTATCTACTAGTTGTGAGTTTGTACCCTTAAATAATATCTCTCCTTCTCCCTCAACCCCTAGCCCCTGGTAACCACTATTCTATTCTCTGTCTTTACAAGGTTCAATTTTTTAGATTTCACATACAAGGCATACCATACAGTATTTGTCTTTCTAGGTCTGACTTATCTTACTTAGCATAATGTCCTCATAGTCCATCCATGTTGTCATAAATGGCAGGATTTCCTTCTTTCTCATGGCTGAATAATATTCCATTATATGTATTTATATCACATCTTCTTTATCCATTCATCTATTGATGGACAGTTATGTTGTTTCCATTTTTGGCCGTTGTGAATAATGCTGCAATAAACAAGAGAGTACATATACCTTTTTGATACCCTGCTTTCATTTCCTTTGGCTATATACCCAGAAGTGGAATTACTGGATCATCTGGGAGTTGTATTTTTAATTTTTTCAGGAACCTCCATTCTGTTTTCCATAATGGTTAAATCAATTTAGCTCCCCACCAACAGTGTTCAAGAGTTCCCTTTCTCCTTATCTTTGCCAAACTTATCTCTTGTCTTCTTGATGCTAGCCATTCTAACAGGTGTGAGGTGATATCTCATTGTTGGTTTTCATTTCCATTTCCTTGATGATGAATACTGTTGAGAATTTTTTCACATACCTGTCGGCCATTTGTATGTCTTCTTTGGAAGAATATCTATTTATTCCTCTGCCCATTTTTAAATCAGATTGTTTAGTTTTTGTTGTTGAGTTCTGTAAATTCCTTATATACATATTTTTGGATATTAATCTCTTATCTCATTTATGGTTTGCAAATATTTTATCCCATTCTGTAGGTTGCCTTTTCATGTTTTTGATGATTTCTTTTGCTATGCAGAAGCTTTTCAATTTGATGTAGTCTCACTTGTGGATGTTTGCTTTTGTTGCTTGTACTTGTGGTGTCATATCCGAAATATCATTGCCAACATCAGTGTCAAGAAGTTTCTTCCCTATGTTTTCTTCTAGGAGTTTTTACTGCATCATGTCTTATGTTTAAGTCTGTGATCCATTTCAAGTGAGTTTTTGTGGCTGGTATAAGATAGGGGTCCAACTCCATTTTTCCACGTGCTGCTTCTAGTTTTCCCAACACCATTTCTTGATGAAACTATCATTTCCTAAATGAGTGTTCTTGGCTCCCTTGTCAAATATTGGTTGATCATTTATGTGGGCGTTAATTCTGGGCTCTCTGTTCCATTCCACTGGTCTATGTGTCTCTTTTTGTGCCAGTACCATACTATTTTAATTACTATAGTTCTGTAGTTACTATAGTTTAATTACTATAGTACTATAGTTTGAAATCAGGAAGTGTGAATTAATAATATTAATTCCAATCCATGAATAAGGGATATCTTTCCATTCATTTGTGTCTTCTTTGATTTCTGTAAACAAAGTCTTGTAGTTTTCATTGTATGTTTCTTTTACTTCCTTGGTTAAAGTTATTTGTAATATTTTATTGTTTTTGATGTTATTGTGAATGGGGTAGTTTTCTTTATTACTTTTTCAGATGTTTCATTGTTACTGTATAGAAATGCAACTGATTTCTGTGTATTGATTTTAAGTCTTGCAACTTTACTGAATTCATCGATTAGACCCAACAGTTTCTTAGTTGAATATTTGGGATTTTCAATATATAAGATTATATCATCTGCCAATAATGACAATTTTACTTCTTCCTTTCAAATTTAGATGCCTTTTATTTCCTAGTCTTGCCTGATTGCTCTAGCTATGACTTCCAGTAGTATGTTGAATAAGAGTGGTGAGAGTGGGTACACTTGTCTTGTTCCTGATCTTAGAGGAAAAATTTCCAATTTTTCACTGATGAATATAATGTTAACCAAAGGTTTGTCATGTATGGCCTTTATTATGTTGAGGTATGTTTCTTCCATACCCAATCTGTTGAGGGTTTTTATCATGAAAAGATGCTGTATTTTGTCAAAGCTTTTCTGCATCTATTGAGATGACAATGTGATTTTTATCTTGTATTCTATTAATGTGGCATATCACATTTATTGATTTGCATATGTTGAACCACACTTCCATCTCAGGGATAAGTCCAACTTGGTGATGATGTGTAATCTTTTTAATGCATTGTTGAATTCAGTTTGCTAATATTTTATTGAGAATTTTTCATCAGTATTCATCAGGGCTATTGATCTATAGTTTTCTTGTAGTGTCCTTTCTGGCTTTGGTATTATGGTAATTATAGCCACATAGAATGAGTTTGGAAGTGTTCCCTTCTTTTAAACTTTTTGGAAGTTTGAGAAGGATTGGCATGAATTCTTCCTTAAATTTTTGGTAGAATTTACTAATGAAGCTGTCTGGTCCTGAGGTTTTCTATGTTGGGAGGTTTTTATTACTGATTCCATATCTTTACTCATTATTTGTCTGTTCAGATTTCCTATTTCTTCCTAACTTAGTCTTGATAGGTTGTATGCTTCTAGGAATTTTTCCATTTCTTCTAGGTTATCTAATTTATTGGTTCATAGTAGTCTCTCATGATCATATGTATTTCTGTAGTATGAATCGTAATGTATTCTCTTTCATTTTTGATTTTATTTATTTGTCTTCTCTCTCTTTTTTTCTTAGTTACTCTTACTAAAATTTTGTCAATTTTGTTACCTTTTTGTAAAACCAACTCTTATTTTTGTTGATATTTTCTGTTGTTTTTATGGGCTTGAATTCATTTATTTCTCTCCTATTCATTTATTTCTTATTTCTGCTCTGATCTTTTTTTAAATTAAAAAAAATTTTTTTTATGGAAGTAACATTGGATTATGACATTATATAGCTTTCAGATGTACATCACAATATATTTTGAGTTCTGTGTAGATTACATCATGTTCACCATCCAAAAACTAATTATAGTCCATCACCACATATGTGAGCCTAATCACTCCTTTTGCCCTCCCCTCTCCCCCATCCCCTATAGTAACCACCAATCCAATCTCTGTTGCTATGTGTTTGTTTGTCGTTGTTTTTTTCTTCTATTTATGAGTGAGATCATATGGTATTTGACTTTCTCCCTCTGACTTATTTCATTCAGCATAATACCCTCAAGGTCCATCCATGTTTTCACAAATGGCTGGATTTCATCATTTCTTATGGCTAAGTAGTATTCCATTATGTATACATACCACATCTTCTTTATCCATTCGTCCCTTCATGGTCACCTAGGTTGCTTCCAAGTCTTGGCTATTGTGTATAATGCTGAAATGAACATAGGGGTGCATGTATCTTTATGCATTTGTGTTTTCAAGTTCTTTGGATAAATACCCAGCAGTGGAATAGCTGGATCATATGATAGATGTATTTTTAATTTTCTGAGGATACTCCATACTGCTTTCCATAGGGGCTGCACCAGTTTGCACTCTCACCAGAAGTGTACGAGGGTTCCCTTCTCTCCACATCCTCTCCAACACTTGTTGTTTCCTGTCTTGTTAATTATAGCCATTCTGACCGGAGTGAGGTGATATCTCATTTTAGTTTTGATTTGCATTTCCCTGATAGCTAATAATGTTGAGCATCTTTTCATATGCCTGTTGGCCATCCATATATCTTCTTTGGAGAAATCTCTGTTCAGATCTTCTGCCCATTTTTTAATTGGCAGTTGGTTTTTTTGTTGTTGAGTTGTATGAGTTCTTTGTATATTTTGGATATTAACCCCTTATCTGATATATGGTTTGCAAATATCTTCTCCCAGTTGTTAGGTTGTCTTTTTGTTTTGTTGATGGTTTCCTTTGCTGTGCAGAAGCTTTTTAGTTTGATGTAGTCCCATTTGTTGATTTTTTCTTTTGTTTCCCTTGCCCGATCAGAAATGGTACTTGAAAATATGCTGCTAAGACAGATGTCAAAGAACGTACTGCCTATGTTTTCTTCCAGGAGTTTTATGGGTTCAGGTCTTACATTCAAGTCTTTAATCCATTTTGAGTTGATTTTTGTGCATGGTGTAAGATAATGGTCTACTTTCGTTTTATTTTTGCATGTGGCTGCCCTGTTTTCCCAACATCATTTATTGAAGAGACTCTCATTTCTCCATTGTATGCTCTTGGCTCCCTTATTGAATATTAGCTGTCCATAAATGTGTGGGTTTATTTCTGGACTCTTGATTCTGCTCCATTGATCTGTTGTCTGTTTTTGTGCCAGTACCATGCTGTTTTGGTTATTATGACTTTGTAGTATATTTTGAAATCAAGGAGTGTGATACCTCCAGCTTTGTTCTTTTTTCTCAGGAATTCTTTGGCTATTTGGGGTCTTTTGTTGTTCCACATAAATTTTAGGATTCTTTGTTCTATTTCTGTGAAAAATGTTGTTGGAACTTTGATAGGGATTGCATTGAATCTATAGATTGCTTTAGGAAGTATGGACATTTTCACTATGTTAATTCTTCTAATCCAAGTCTGCTCTAATCTTTATTATTTCCTTCCTTCTGCTAACTTTGAGCTTAATTTGTTCTTTTTTTCTAGTTCCTTGAAGTCTAAAGTTAGGTGGTTTATTTGAAGACTAATTTATTAATATATGAATTTTCCCCTCAGAACTGGTTTTGCAGCATCCCATCTGTTTTAATATGTTGTGTTTCCATTTCCATTTCTTTTGAGATTTTTTTTTTATTTCCCTTTGATTTCTTCTTTGACCCATTGGTTGTTCAGAAGTGTGTTATTTAGTTTCCACATATTTGTGGATTCCCAGCTTTCCTCTTGTTATTGATTTATAGATCATATAATTTTGCTCAGAAAAGATACTTGGTACAATTTCAATCTTAAATTTGATAAGATTTGTTTGTGTCTTTCATATGATCTATCCTGGAGAATGATACGTGTGCACTTGAGAAGATTTTGTATTCTATGGCTGTTGGATAGAGTGTTCTGTAGATGTCTGTTAAGTCCATTTTGTCTAAAGTATGGTTCAATTCAATTGTTTCCTTGTTGATATTTCTTCTGGATCATCTATTCATTACTGAAAGTGGGACATTGAAGTCCCCTACTATTATTGTATTGCCATCTATTTCTCTTTTCAGATCTGTTATTATTAACTTAATATATGTATGTGCTCGGCTGTTAGGTGTGTATATATTTACAATTGTTATATCATCTGGATGAATTGACCCCTTTATCATTATATAATGACCTTCTTTGTCTCTTATTACCATTGTTGGCTTGAAGTCTATTTTGTCTGATATAAATATAGCTACCTCCACTTTCTTTTGGCTACCATTGGCATGGGATACCTTTTGCCATTCCTTCACTTTGAGTCTACGTGTGTCCTTAAAGCCAAAGTGAATCTCTTGTAGGCAGCATATGGCTACCTACAAGAGATTCTTGGGTCTTGTTTTTACTCCATCCATCCAGTCTGTGCCTTTTTATTTGTGAATTCAATTCATTTATTTTTAGAGTAACTATTGATATGTAAGGATTACTAATGCCATCTTATTGATTACTTTCTGCCTGTTTTGTATTTCCATTCTTTTCTTTTCCCTCTGTTTCTGCCTACTTTTGTAAATTGGTGATTTTCCATGGTGGTATGCTCTGTTTCTCCTTTTTTCATCATTTGTGAATCAACTCTGGATTTTTGTATTATGGCTACCATGAGGCTTACATAAAACATGTCATAGGTCCCAGCCCTGTGGCTGAGTGGTTAGTTTTGCATGCTCCGCTTTGGTGGCCTGAGTTCATGGGTTCAGGTCCCGGGTGTGGACCTACTCCACTAACCAGCCAGGCTGTGGTGGTGTCCCACATATTAAAAAAAAAAAGTAGAGGAAGATTGGCACAGATGTTACCTCAGGGAGAATCTTCCTCAGGAGAAAAAAAACATGTTACAGATAAAACAGTCCATTTTATGCTGATGGCCACTTATCTTCAATCAGCTACAAAGGCTCTGCCCTTTTACTTCTTGCTTTTATATTTTTGATGCCACAATTTACCACTTTTATGTTGTGCATTTATTAACAAATTATAGTAGCTATAGTTATTTTTAGTACTCTTTTTCTTTAACCTTCATATTATGGTTAAGTGGTTAACATACCGTCCTATTACAGAATTTGAGTTTTCTAAATCTGGCTACATATTTTTTGCCTTTACCAGTGTGTTGTATACTTTACATGTTTTCATGATGCTGATTAATGTCTTTTCATTTCAGCTTGAAGAATTCCTTCCAGAATTTCTTGCAAGGCACGTCTAGTGGTGATGAACTGCCTCACTTTTGTTTGTTTGGGAAAGCCTTTATTTTGCCTTCATATTTGAAGGATAACTTTGTCAGATAAAGTATTCTTGGCTGGCAAATTATTTCTTTCAACACTTTGAATATGTCATTCCAATCTCTCATGATCTGTAGAGTTTCTGCTGAAAAGTCCACTGATAGCCTAATGAGTGTTCCTTTGAAGGTTACACGCTTTTTTCCCTGGCTGCTTTATCTTTGATTTATGACAGTTTCATTATAATGTATCTTGGTGAAGGTCTTTTTGAATTGAGATAAAGGAGTGATCTATTAGCTCCATTAACTTGTATGTCCAAATCTCTCCCCAGATTTGGAAATTTCTCAGGTATTATTTCTTTAAGTAATGTTTCTACCCCCTTCTCTCTCTCTTTTCCTTCTTAATTCCTGATTATTCTAATATTTGTTGTATTGATGAAATTCCATAGATCAAGCAGGCTTTCTTCACTCTTTTTTACTTTTGTTTCTTTCTTCTCTTCTGTATTATTTCAAAATTCCTATCCTCTAACTCACTTATTCTGTCTTCCAACTGCTCTACTCCAGTACAGATGCTCTCTATTGCATTCTTCATCTCATTCATTGAATTCTTCAGCTCCAGAATTTCTGTCTGGTCCTTTTTCATGATTTCTATCTGTTTGGGAAAGAACTCATTTTGTTCCTGTGATTCTTTTCCTGATATCATTGAATTATCTTTTGAATAGTTTTGTAGCTCATTGAGTTTCTTTAAAATGGTTATTTTGAATTCTTTATCAGCTAGATTGCAGTATTTTGTGGCTTTGTGTTGTTGTTGAGAATTATTGATATCTTTTGGCTTTGCCATATTTCCTTGATTTTTCGTGTTCCTTGTCATTTTGCAGTCTGCTTTCACATTTTAAGTAGCAAATATCTGCTTAACTCCTTGCTGATTGCCTTCAGTTGGGGTACTGTTGGTTGGTGTTGCTATATCTCGGGTTTCCTAGGTTTTGTATGGGTAGACCCGCTCCACTCTTCTTGCTTCTTCCTGAGGCCGAATTCTTAATGTCTTCTGTTGTTCTTACAAGTCACCAGGCTGGCTGCTGGAAAACTCTCTTGTTTTCCAGAAGGTGGTGCTATCACTTAAGTTTGTGGTTTTTCCCTTGCCCACAGACCCTGATACATTTTTTGAGAGCACTCTGATCACAAGACATGTTCTTGCCACTGCACTGAAGAATGCACACAAGAATGTGGTTGCAGAGTGAGAGGATCTTTGAATTTAGAACTTGGGGCATTGGGTGCACATAGACCAGGTGGGGAGATCCTTGGCGGGGGGTCGGGGGTACTCCCTGAGGCTTGTGGACAACTTTTTGCTGAAGTCTTGAAATTATGAGCAGGGACTGCATCACTTTGATGGGCTTTGAAATTCTTTTTTTTTTTTTCCTGAGGAAGATTAGCCCTGAGCTAACATCTACCAATCCTCCTTTTTGCTGAGGAAGACTGGCCCTGAGCTAACATCTATGCCCATCTTCCTCTCCTTTATATGTGGGATGCCTACCACAGCATGGCTTGCCATGCGGTGCCATGTCCGTACCCAGGATCCAAACCAGTGAACCCCGTGCCGCCGAAGCAGAACGTGCACACTTAACCGCTGCACCACTGGGCTGGCCCCTGAAATTCTTATCTGCTTGTTTCCCTTTCTACTCCTTTCCTCCACTCAGGGAGGTCCCACTTCAGAACTTTGGGTACACGTACCTGGGGTAGCTGGGCACTCGCTCACTGCTTTCCACCTCCTCTACAATAGAGGTCCTGCCAATGGCAGCTTAGCCCCTTGCAGTGTCACCTTGGCTTGAGGGGCAGCTCTGGTGGAGTTTCTCCCTCTTCACTGCATCTAAACTCATAGCTTTCCTACTCCAGTGTCATGCTGGAATCTCTTCTGAGGCAAGCTGGACTTTTACAAATTCTCTCTCACCCATGTGTGTCTACCCCGGTCAGCACTCTCCAGGATTTTTCCCCTGTCTGTGGTGAGAGGGGTTGGGGCATGTTCACTGACTCTGCTGGATCCACAGCACTTACCAAGGTCTGTCTGTCTATTTTCAGGTGCACAGGTGGGTGAAAGTCCTCCTGGGTCCTTTGGCATATAGTGCTAGGTCCCAAAGCTCCCACTGAATTTGTTCATGGATGGATGTCTAATTAGTTGTTTAAAAAGGAGGAGAGAGGCTGGTCTGGTGGCATAGTGGTTAAGTTCACATGCTCTGCTTCAGTGGCCTGGGGTTGGCCGGTTCAGATCCTGGGCATGGACCTATGCATCGCTTATCAAGCCACACTGTGACAGATGTCCCACATATAAAATAAACGAAAATGGCACAGATGTTAGCTCAGGGCCAATCTTCCTCAAAAAAGGGGAGGGAGGGGAGAGAAAGGAGGTATATCTTACACCACCATGATGCTGAGAACACTCTCCCCTGGTAATTTTTTTTTCCTGAGGAAGATTAGCCCTGAGCTAACATCTGTGCCAATCTTCCTATATCCTTTTGTATGTGGGATACCCCCACAGCGTGGCTGGTGAGTGGAATAGGTCCACACCTGGGATCTAAACCCTCGAACCCAGGCTGCCAAAGCAGAGCATGTGGAACTTTAACCACTCAGCCACGGGGCTGGACCCAGTCCCTGGTAATTTTTTTATAGTAGTTTTAGAGTTAGTATAGATTTTATATCTCTGCAGGTTTTTCCAACTCTTTCTTAAGATGTTTCACTAGTTTCTTGATTCTGTCTTCCTATCAGTTTTTCCTAGTCAACCTTTACTCACTACAGAGCCTTGGGTGTGGAGACTGGAGTGGGAGCCGTGGTACTAGGATCTGTTACTTTTCTTCTTATTACTCACTCTTATTCTGCCCTATTGGCATTCTCTGTCTACAGGTAATGCTCAGTGTGAGGGGTTTTTTTTAACAGTAATTTCACAGTTGTGAAGTTATTTTGAATTATTTGATGAGGAAATTTTGGGAAATTGCTTCTGACACACTTGCTATTATCTTCAGTGAGTAACACTCTTCTAAATCATTCAAGGGTCAAAGAAGAAGTCAAAATGTAAATTGGAATGTACTTAAAGCTGAATGGAAATATCAAAATTTGGGGAGGTGCAAGTAAGGTAATATAGAGGAAAATTTATCTCAGTAAATGCTTATATTAGTAAAAAGAAATTCTCAAATGAATGATGCCAGACACCACCTTAAGAAACTAGAAAAAGAAGAGAAATTTAAACAAAACGAAGAAAAACATCAAAGTGGAAGTCAGTGAAATAGAAAATTAAAAAATAGGGAAAATCAATTAAATCAGAGCAAATTCTTTGAAAAAATTGTGAAATCGGGGGTGCACTTCTAGTTAGGTTGATCATGTCAAAAAACAATAGGCAAGGGACCGGCCTGGTGGCATAGTGGTTAAGTTCGTGTCCTCTGCATCAGTGGCCCAGAGTTTGAGGGTTCAGATCCTGGGCGTGGACCTACACACTGCTCATTAAGCCATGCTGTAGCAGCATCCCACATACAAAAAAATAGAGGAAGTTTGGCACAAGTGTTAGCTCAGGGCGAATGTTCCTCACCAAGAAAAACAAATAGGCAAAATTACCAATATCAGGAATACAATAAAGGATATTACTTAGAGATTCTAGAGGTATCGAAAGGATAAAATTTTATACCAATAAATTCAACAGCCTAGATAAGAAGGACAAATTCCTTGAGAGATAGAAACTGCCAGAACTCAACTAACAAAAAATGGATAACTTGAATAATCCCATATATATTAAATTGAATTTATACTTTCTCATAAAAATATCCAGGACAGCATCATTGATAAATTATACAAAACATCTAAGATAGAAATGACACAAATTCTACACAAACTCTTCCACAGAATTCATGGGGAGAGTAATTCTCAATTCACTTTAGAAGACCAGCACTGCTCTGACATTAACACCAAAGACATTAAAAAAAGAAAAGAAAACTATAGAAACATATCCCTCATAAATAGTTTCAAAAATTCTATCCAAAATTATAGTAAAAAAGTATGATACCTTGTGATTAAATGGGATTTATCCCAGGAATGCAAGGTTTGTTTAACATTCGAAAATCAACTAATGTAATTTACTATACTAAGAGGGTAAAAACAAACAAACATTATCATCTCAATAGAAGCAGAAAAATCCAATGTCTATTTCTGACAAAATTCTCAGCAAACTAGGAAGGGACATTTAGAAAACTTACAACTAACACTGTATTTGATAGTGAGAGACTGATGCTTTACTGCTAAGATTAGGTATAAGGCACATGTGTGTATTCTCACCTTATCTGCTGAATATTGTCCTGAAGGTTCTAGCCAGTGCTATAGGGCAAGAAAAAGAAAAAAAAATTGTTCATACTGGAGTGGAAGAAATAAAAGTGTCTTTATTGTCACATGACATGATTGTATATGTAGAAAATACTACAGTATCTACAAAACAGTTGCTACAGGGCCTGCCCCATGGCCAAGTGGTTAAGTTCGCACACTCCGCTGCGGTGGTCCAGGATTTCACTGGTTTGGATCCTGGGCACGGACATGGCACCACTCATTAGGCCATGCTGAGGCAGCATCCCACATGCCACAACTAGAAGGACCCACAACTAAAATATACAACTATGTACTGGGGGGACTTGGGGAGAAAAAGCAGAAAAAAAAAGGAAGATTGGCAACAGTTGTTAGCTCAGGTGCTAATCTTTAAAAACAAAAACAAAAACAAACGAACAAGAAAACCCCAGGGATTAAACAAACAAACAAAAAAAACAGTTGCCACACAAGCATATTTTGAAAGGTTGCATAATACAAGATCAACGCACAAAAGCTGATTGATTCACTAATGCTGACAACGAACAACGGAAAATTGAAATTTAAAAATTGTCATTTATAATAGCACGTAGGGATAAATCTGACAAACGTGTGGAACCTGTATACTGAAAGTATAAAGTATTCCTGACAAAAATTAAAGGAGATCTAATTAAATAGATCGATACACTACATTCATGCATCAGAATATTCAATTTTGTTAGGATGATAATTTTCCCAAATTGATACATAGATTTAATGCAATCTGAGTCAAAATACCAGCCAGCTATTTGTAGAAATTGACAAGTTGATTTCAAAATTTATATGGAAATAAGATGACAGATCAGTACATGAAGGGCTCAATATCACTTGTCATTATGGAAATGCAAATCGAAACCATACTGAAGTACCGTGATGCACTAACTTGAAGATGTAAAGTTAAAAAGATTGATGATACCAAATTTTGACAAGGCTGCAGAGCAAACAGAACTCTCATTTTTACTGCTTGGAATGTAAATTGGTACAAACACTTTGGAAAACTGTTTGGCAGTTTCTTAAAAAGTTAAACATACACCTACCATGTGACACATCTATTCCCTTCGTAGGTATTTACCCAAGAGAAATAAAAGCATGTGCTCACGGAAAGACATATACACCAATGTTTGTAGCAGCTTTATTTTTAATAACCCCAAACTGGAAACAACTCAAATGTCCTTCAAGAAGTGAATGAATAAAGAAATTATGGTACCCATAAAATGAAATATTACTACTAAAAAGGAACGAACTATTTTTAAAAAAGGAACAAGCTATTGATACACATATCAACATGGATGAATCTCAAACTAATTATGGTAAGTGAAAGAAGCCAGTCAAAGAAAAAGTACATACTGTATGACTCCACTTAAATAAAATTCCAGAAATGCAAACTAATCTATACTTACACAAAGGAGATAAATGATTGCCAGTAGACATATGGGGTTGCGGGGGAAAGGATTCAGGGAGTGGCAAGAGGGAGGTCTTCCAGATGGTCACAAGGAAAGTTTTGAAGGTGATGGCTATGTTCTTGACTGTGGTGAAAGTTTCATAGGCTGATACATAGATCAAAATTATTAAATTGTACATTTTTAATACGTGCAGTTTATTGTGAGTCAATTAGGCTTCAATAAAGCTGTTTTCAGTTGTGGTGACTATATTGGTCTGCTCAGGCTGCCATAACAAAATACTATTAACTGGGTGGATTAAACAACAGAAATTTATTTTCTCAGAGTTCTGGAGACTGGAAATCCAAAATCAAGGTGACTATTGGGTTGACGTCTGGTGAGAGCCCTTTTCTTGGGTTGTTGATGGCCTCTGTCCTCACATGGCCTTTCCTCTGAGTGTGTGCAGAGACAGAGAGAGATCTCTTCCTCTTCTTATAAGGCTGCCAGTACTATCAGATTAGGGACCCACTCTTATGACCTCATTTAACCTTTGTTGCCTCCTAAAGACGCTGCCTCCAAATACAGTCACATTGTGGGTTAGGGCTTCAACATATGAATTTGGAGGGGACACAGTGCAGTCCATGACAGTGACCTAGAGGGAAAGAGGCTTAAATCATGATGTCTTTTCTACACGGCATAACTCGTTGTCACAAAATTAGTGCCTTAAAACAACACACAATTATTATCTCATGATTTCCATGGGCCAAGAGTTCATGTATGGCCTAGCTAGATCCTCTGCTCAGAGTATCACAAAGCTGCAATCAAGGTGTCATCCAGGGTTAGGATCTCACCTTAGTCTTGGAGCCCTCTTCTAAACTAACCTGGCGTTAGCAAGTTCATTTCTTCACAGCTGTAGAACTTGGGATGGCTTGCAGCTTCAGTGCCAGCGTGAGGCGCTCTTTATTCTTCTCTCTCTGACCTTTAGATTCCCTTTTAAAGGGCTTACCTGGTTGGGTCAGGACCACAAAAGATAATCTCTCTTTTAATTAACTTAAATTCAAATGCATAGAGACCTTAGCTACCTGCAAAATCCCTTCACCTCTGCCCTAATCATGAGTGATTTCCTATCACCTTCACCATATAGTTAAATGCAAACGACAGGTCTTTAAGAGTCTGGGTCTTTGAGGGTCATCTTACAATTCTGCCTTAACAAGTGATTTCAGATTTTGATCTGGGGAACCATGGATGTAGTTACCATTCACTGATGAAGGGTAATTCACATATACAGGTATGCAAGTATAAATAAATAGGTCACTTTTATTTTTTTATTTTTATTTTCTTTTAAAGATTTAATTTTTTCCTTTTTCTCCCCAACCCCCCCCGGTACATAGTTGTATATTCCTCGTTGTGGGTCCTTCTAGTTGTGGCATGTGGGATGCTGCCTCAGCGTGGTTTGATGAGTAGCACCATGTCCGCGCCCAGGATTCGAACCAATGAAACACTGGGCCGCCTGCAGCGGAGCACGCGAACTTAACCACTCAGCCACGGGGACAGGCCCGTGTCACTTTTATTTTATGTTTGTTTAGTACCTGACTTATTCTCAAGACAGCTTGGGTGTTCACTCCCACAAGTGATGGATGGACATACAAAATATACAAAACACATAAAGAAATAATCTCTTCCACGAAAATATGCATACACACAAGCTCCCTGTCACAATAAACACTTGCAACGTTCACATATCCTGACTGGAAACGATAGGTACAGTTTATTTGAGCACTTACCTTGTGACAGACACTGTTCTATCTCTATGAATGGAGATACTTTCCATAGACCGCTGGAGTGTGTCTTTTTTTTTTTAAATTTCAGGATATATTTTGAATATCCCTTGTACGACTTAGTATACTTCTACCTTATCTCATTTAAAGGCTGCTGCTTGTTATTGTACTTTGTGGATGATTGTAATTTATTTTACCCATAAAATCTGTTGAATATTTGTGTTGACTCAAGTAAACTGTGAAGGACCTTTTTTATGTATGTCTTTAAACAATTATTATATTGGCATATAACCCCAGAACTGGAATTACTTGAGTAAAGAACTTGCTCATTTAAAACCTGGCTACAGAGTAGCCTCTAGAATCTCTGATGAATTACACTGACAGTATAAATGAATGAGAATGGACAACTTTTCAAACTCATGTAAATCCTGAATAATACATTTTTAAACATTTTCCCTTTTTTTATGCCAAATATTATTCTTTAAACACAGAAGTTAACTTTTTTCTCATGATGACTTTTCCCACTGTTCTTATTGTTCATTTGCATTTCTTTTCTTAAAACCTGTTTGTGTTTAGCGTATCTTTACTATAGTGTTGATCGTTTTGTTTATTTGTAAAACCTGCTTATTAATTAAAACAAATTACTTGTCTCTCATATATGTAAAAAACGTTTTCTTAGTCTATTAGGTTTTAAACCCTGTTCATTTCCCCCGAGATTGACGTGTTTCATACTTTCCAATAAACCTTTTTGGTCATTAACTTTGTGGTTTGTCTTAATATCATGTTTTCCTAACCCAAGAATTTAACATGAAAAAAAAGAGTACATATTCTCTTTAAAGATTCTTGAATCTATGAGAAATGTATTTGTTGTAACATGTGAAGTATTCCAGGCATTCCATTTTTATTCCAGATGACTAACTAGTAGTCCTAACATGATTTATTGAATTTTCCATTCTTTTCTCACTGCTTTAAATATTACTTTATTATATAGTAATTCTCAGAAACCTATTCTTAAATACACTTATTCCTGGAATTAATGCTTTATGGTGTCTAACTTTTGAAAATACTAAGACAAATGCAATGGAAGGGGTACTTTATTCAAGCAGTTGCAATAGAGAGGACAATCAAAGAGAGTATCTCCCCAAACATGGGGATGGAGAAACGTTATAAAGGGGAGAGAAAAGCTTTAGAATACTCTGTATAAGTTTGGTAGACTTTGGTCAAGTAGGTGTTGTGATCTTGCAGAAAGGAGTTGTTTTTTTTTGTAATTTAGCCTGTCTTGGTCTATTATATCCTGTTCTCAGAAGTGTGGACTCCAAGAAGGAATTGAGAGAAAGTGGGTGAGTTTTGATACCCAGAGAAAAAGAGTTAGTGTAAGTACACAGCAGAAAATTTCACAGTTCTCCAACATGGAATCAAGACCAAATGACTTTAAATATTATAGTAATATCATATAGGTTACAATTTGATATTATGACATTTTTTTCAACCATTTTCTGGCTATTATTCAATTTTTTTCTTCCAGATGAAATTATGTTGTTCTGGAATTGTTCTGTTAGGTAAATCAAGTATACAAAAGACAAAAAGGAAGAAACACATATTCAAAAATTTGTTTAGATTCTCAGAGTTCTGTCAAGGGTTATTTAAATTTTCCATGTACAAAACGTATGTTTATTTATTCAAGTCTTTTTCAATGTCAAAAGGCAAGTTTGAGAAGCTTCTTCATATAAGTTGTATCTTAAAATCTTAATTCTTTATTTGCTATTGTGAATGGAAGCTGTTTTCTATCTTACCATCATAAGAAGTAATTGATGTTATAAAATAATACTTTCCAAGAAAAACATTCAGGATATATTATGTACTGAAAGAATCATCATTAATTTTTACATCCACATGTTCTGATTCTGTGCACCTAGTAATTAAGCACAGTCATCTCTGGCAGCTTTTGTGAATATTCACTTTTTTCTCTTTTTTTTGGTATGCACATCTTTTCTGGCTTATTTACAAATTTTTGTATTGCGTCCTTAATCCAAAATTAGTTTCCTTTTCTTCAATTTCGAGGCAAACTCTGCTTGGTAGAGATGTTATTTTCTTACTGTATTACTGGATCCCATTTTTAAACATTTTAATTAAATTCCCTATTCACAAGAACTGATAACTGACATATACCTTCCCTTAGTTTTGGGTCTAAAAGACAGTGTTTTAAATATATCTGTTTTTTTGTTACTTTTTCCTTCTTTTATCGAACCCTCTATTTTCAATCATACGGAATAATAGAGAAAAGGCGAAGACCCATATACCATTGTCTATATCGACCAAATTTCACATTTTGCCATATTTTTCTCATATTTTTCCTGAAACATTTAAAAATAAACTGGTATTTTTCACTCAATACTTCAGTATGTATCTCCAAATCTAAGTACATTCCTTCACAGCGGATCCATATTCAAACTTCCGTAACTGCCCTCAAATGTCTCTTAAAGAGATTTCTTTTTCCAACCCAGGATGCAGTAAAGGACCACAAATTACACTTATTTGTTATTATAAGTAGAACCTAAGCGGGGTGGCACTGAAAAAGCCAGAACCGCAGGCCTTCCAGAGCAACAATCCCCCAACCAACTAAACAAGATAGATTTATTCGCATAGTACTTTAAGAAGTGGACGCGAAGGATTATGGGAAGCGCAGTCTTGCGTTTTATTTGCTTGCCCTGCAGAATTTTAGCCATGGCAGCTAAGTGTCCTGCGCATGCGCCGCGTCGCCATGTTGTTGGTCTCCCTTCTTGGGCCTACAAATTTCGTGAAGCCCGAAATCCCTAAGTTTCCAGATTGCCCAACGACTCTCAGGATCTTGGTTTCCCAGCTTCCTGGAAGCAGAGGTTAGAGCGTGGGCCGGGCGGGAGACGGCGGTGCCCCGCGGTGGCGAGGAGGCCAGCGGACCCGCAGAGGGAGCCAGGACGGCAGACGAGGCCGTCTGGGTTAGCAGAAGGGGCAAGCGGCGCGACTCGGGCCAGCTCAGATCCGGCGGCGCTGTGCGCGCACCCGCGGGAGGGGGCGCGTGCGCAGAGCGTCCGTGCGCTCGGCCCGTGTGGGGTGGGGTGGGGTGGGGTGGGGTGGGGTGGGGTGGGGCGGGGCGGGGCGGGGCGGGGCGGGGCGGGGCGTGCGACGTGGAGCCGGCGGAGTGGGCTTTGGCTTCCGGCTCTGTCCTGTAGCGCGCTGGGCGCAGCGTGCTTGCTTTGTCATTGTCCTCAGTGGCTCTAGTTTGTAGGGACCGGTATTCTCGGGGACAATAAATTCCAAGAAATGCAGATTTGGGGTCCTGGGTGAGGGTTCCAAACATGAATTTGTTCTCCACTCTTAGATCCTAATTTCCAAGGAACACACCCTCTCGTATGAGGTTAAAGAGCTGGGACTGCGGAAGCAGAAATCTGTCCTGGAAGAGACCCAGTGGGACATTTGATCTCTCTCTAGAGTTTCACAATGGAGAGACAGTCCCAGAAAGGGATAGATCCTAGAACTTCAGGGCACAGTAATTCCTTCTCTTCCTGTTGATTGAGGTCCCACGACAACCACCACATAAAAGACAGAGACAGTGGACGCTAGGGTAAATTTCAGAAACCAGAGATGAGCGAGGTCGAGGAGGACAAAGGGCAGATTGCAAAGGAAATGTCATTTCCCTGGGGAGGTAAAGCAGCGTGGGCTGGGCAAAGAGGTCACTAGTCACAGCTGAGGAAGTCTCCCCAAGCCTTCCCTAAAAAGTCTCACCTTCCTGGGTCTACCCTCATTAGTTCTAGATTCTGAACTGAGTTAACAACATGTCCATCAGCACATATGGTAGCTAACAATCTGCTTCAAAGATTCTTTTGAGAAACTATACACAACTTTGGAAAGCAGTTTAAAAATAGACTTCCCCTCAAAGCACTTCATCCTTTTTATGAGAGCTTTCTGCGGATTATCTCCCTCGTGTATAAACAATGTTAGTGAGAACCTGGTAAAACAATATGGCTTAAGTACTTTTGTATGTTAGTGTTGCTGAAGGCCTAGTGTTTTTCATCTTTTTGGTGTAGTGAAATGTTTTTGAGTTTTATTTTCTTATTTTTAATGGCTTTATGAAATATAATTGACATAGCATAAAATTCACTTGTTTTACAGTTAAATTTACAAAATTGTGCAGGTACTGCCATAGTCTAATTTTAGAATATTTTCATCACCCCAAAAAGAAACCTCTTGCCATTGCCATTAGCAGCCACTCCCTATCCTTCCCCACTACCAAACACACATATACCTGCAGCCCTAATCTAATCATTATCTGCTTTTTGTTTCTGTAGATTTGCCTATTCTGGACATTTCCTATAAATGACATCATATGTGGTCTTTTGTAATTGGCTTCTTTCACTTAGCACAATATTTCTGAGGCTCATCCATGTCATAGTCCTTTAGTCCTGTTTATTGCTAAATAGTATTCCGTTGTATGTGTTTGTGGTTGTCCTGCGGAGGGTGGAATCAACCCCTCAGTGCAAATTTTGGTTCTGACGTAAAGACACGCCAAAGAAGTAGAAAATGATTTATTATTCACATCATGGGACTTTCTGGGCAGAGCAAGGGAGTACCCAAAGTAGTTTGAAAATGGCTTGAGCAGCTTGAGAGAGAGGAGTAGCAAGAGACCCTGGTTCCAATTGGTAGGGTAGGGCCCTGGAACAGTTCCTGAGTCAGCATCCTGGGCCTTGTGTGTGGTTTGACCCTCCAACCAGTGACAAGGGAGGGAACCCACGGGCTTTGTTATTAGCTTGTCTAAATATGGAACCAATGGGAAGGGAGAAGGTGGGGTTAGAAAGCTGTCAGTGTCAAACATCAAAAATGGAGTCAGACTATTACACTTCACCCCTGATGTTTGACTGAAATGTGCTATGTTTTATTTAGTTGATTTTGGAGTTAAGTAAGCTGTTACCACATTCTATGAGGCCTGCAGCTTGAAGCTGGTGAGAGAGATGCAGATTCTGTTGAAGGAATGCCTTATTCAGGAACTCAGTGTTGTGCATTTCAAGAAGAGAAATGAATGCTTTGGTTACTATCAGTAATGTCTAAAACTTCAAAGAAGATAAGAAGTATTGTGGAGAGGCCTTGTATTGTTGCTTTAGTATGTGGAGAGGCATGTGTGACAAAGAATGTTCTCTGACCACAAAAGAATTAGAAATCAGTAACAGAAGAAATTTGGGAAATTCACAAATATGTGCTTAGAGGGAAATTTATGGCTCTTTACTTGTTGTAAGTCTGCTCAGATTTTCTATTTCTTCTTGAGTCATTATCAGTAATATGTGCCTTTCGAGGATTTTGTGTATTTCATCTGACTTATGTAATTTGTTGGCATACTGTTGTTCATATATTCCCTCAAAATTTTAATTTCTGTAATGTCGGTAGTGATGTCTCATATTTGATTCCTGCTTTTGAAAATTTTTTTCTCTTTTTCTGTGCTCACTCTAGCTAAAAGTTTATTAGTTCTGTTGATGGTACCAAAGAACCAACTTTTGGTTTTGTTTTTGTCTCTTTCTATTTCAGTTGTTTCTGCTCTTTGTTTTTTTACTTCCTTCTTCTTGTTTTGGGTTTAATTTGTTCTTTTTCCAGTTTCCTAAGTGATTGGGTTGTTGATTTGAGATCATTCCTTTTAACATAGATGTTTAGAGACATAAATTTCCCTCTAAGCATGTATTTGTGAATTTCCCAAATTTCTTCTGTTACTGATTTCAAATTCTTTTGTGATCAGAGAACATTCTTTGTGTGATTTAAATCCTTTAAAATTTATTGAGACTTGTTTTATGGCCTAGCATATGCTCTATCCTGGAGAATGTTCCCTGTGCACTTGAGAAGTACGTGTATTCTGCTGTTGTTGGGAGCATTGTTGTAAACGTGTCTTAGGTCTAGCTAGTTTATAGTGATTAAGTTTTCTATACAACTATTAATTTTCTGCCTAGTTAATCTATCAAATATTGAGACTTGGGTATTGGAGTTTCCAACTCTTATTGTTGAGTTGTCTCTTTCTCCCTTCAATTGTATCAATTAGCTTCATGTATTTTGGGGCATTTTTGTCAAGTGTATATATTTAAAACATTCTATTTCTGTCTGATGGATTGGTCATTAAAATATTCTTTGTAAAAAAAAGTAACACTTTTTGTCTTAGAGTCTATTTTGTCTGATATTAGTATAACCATTCTAGCTCTCTTATGATTGCACTTGCCTGGTATATATTTTTCCATCCTTTTATTTTCAACCTGTTTGTACCTTTGAATCTAAATTGTGTCTCTTCTAGACAGCGTAAAGTTGAAGGTTGTTTTTTAATCTCATGTGACAATCTGCCCCTTGGTGGAAATGTTTAATCCATTCATATTTTAACGTTATTGTTTACTTGATTAGGTATATGTCTGCCATTTAGCTGTTTTTCCTTATATGTCTCATGCCTTTTTTGTTCTTTTGTTTCTCCTTTACTACCTTCTTTTTGTATTAGGTGAATGTTTTTTATTGTACCATTTTCCTTAAATGAATTTTTAAATAAATTATTTTTGAACAGTTTCTAGATTTACAGATTAATTGTGAATATAATGCAGAGATTCGTGTATACCCCACATTAATTTCCTCTGTTTTTAACATGTAACATTAGTATGGTACATTTGTCAAAATTTACAAACCAGTATCGATACGTTATTATTAACTAAAGTCCATATTTTTTCCTATTTCCTCAGTTTTTCCATAATGGTCTTTTTCTGTTCTAGGACCCTTTCTGGAATACTGCATTACGTTAGTAGTCGTGTCTCCTTAGGCTCCTCTTGGCCTGGTGATATTCAAACTCATCACTTCCTAATTTATTTCCTTCATTTTACTCCTATCTGTGCTCTTGAAGCTGTTTACCTGTTTTCTCAGTATGGTGGGATTATAATATAGTATATAGTGGTGTGCTGTTGCACACCTCTTCCCAAGTCTGTTCAGCAACATCTTATTGGTAGTTTGAAATTGGCCATGATAGGAATATTTATGCCTCAGAAATTGGCAACTACAAGTCAGGGCTTCTTTTTTTTTTTTTTGAGAACCTGTTATTAAATATTTCACTCTATTGGTGCTACCTCTATGTGGCCATTCCTTCTCCTTTCAGGAACCCGCAGGACATTGTCCCACAGGAAGGCATTTTACCCTCTGGTGTGCAGAGATTTTGTAGGCAGGTACATCCAGGAGCTGTAGGGGAGGCCAGTTCTCTTATGACTCATTTCTCTTTCCTTGTTTCTCAGTTGTATCTTTGCAGGTCTCTATAGTTTTTTAAGAACAGCAGAAAATGAACAAATCCCAGGTGAGTTTTTTTTTAAATTTCTTTGTTTTATGTTGGATTTTATGAGATGTACAAGGTATAACCATTAAAATGTAAGTGTAGGAATTAGTAAATGTCAACTTTGGGGGAAATATGGAGTAGCAGATTAGTAGCAGGGCAAAGGTAGTATGTCAGTGACTTTCAAGTCCTTATGTGAAAGTTAGTGTTGAGCTGTATGTTTGTCTCTGAGAGAAATAGCAGACGTTATCACAGGAACTGCATTGAAAATAAGAATAAGCCAGACTGATTCTTCTTGGAACATAAAAGGCTTTCCTGACATTGAAGTCTGAGAACAGCGTTTTTGTATCAAAATGGTCATGTAATACAAAATATTGTATTAGAACAACATTCTCATAACAACCTTGAAACAAATGAGGGCTGTTGCCTCTGATGGAAGAGAGCATGGTAGAAACAGAGGGTATATTGCCAAAGCTTAACTGGTATGGATTATCAAGGGACCGTAATACCAGGGTCTAGATAGAGCTGTTCTATGGTCCAGCTTAAAGCTGGGATAAAACCTGCTATCTGGAGGAGTGGTGCATGGGCAGTACAAAATAATTTACTGTAACCCTTCATAAGAAAGTTTTTGGTTTTTATTTAGGTTTTCGTATGCTGGTTTTTCAGCAGAAAGTTCAAATTATATTCTCTGGAAAATATTTCTGCACATCATCTTTCCATTTTAACTCATTGCATACAGTTTTGGTTCTTTCCCATTATCTGCCTGAATTTGTTCTGGTGAAGGTCACTAGTTATTGATTGGCAACATTTCTTCTTTTCCAATAAAGCATTTAATATTTTAAATTTCCATCTAAGCACTGCTTTAGCTGCATCCCACAAATTTTGGTAAGTTGTATTTTCATTGTATGTAAAGTATTTCCCGTTTTCCTGAAACTTATGTTCAACCCATGGGTTATGTAGAAGTGTGTTGTCTAATTTCCAAGTAATTGGAGATTTCCAGAGATCTTTCTGTTACTGATTTCATATTTGGTCGGAGAACATGATGTGTATGATTTCTTTTCTTGTAAATTTGTTGAGATTTATTTTGTGGCCCATAATACAATCTATTTTAGTGACTATCCCATGTGCATTTAAAAAGAAAGTATACTGTGTAGTTGTGGGGTGGCATGTTCTGTAAACGTCTCTTAGGTTTAGTTCAGTGATGGTGTTGTTTGAGTCTTCTATATTCTTTCCAATTTTCCAATATTGAAGTCTCCACCTATTATTTTTTGTCTATTTTTCCGTTCAATCCTATCAGTTCTTACCTCATATGTTTTGAAACTCTTTTGTTAGGTGCATACACATTTGGTTTTGTCTTGGAGAATTGACCCTTTCTCATTGTGTAATGGGCCTCTTTGTCTTTGATAATATCCCATGTTATGCAGTCTATTTTGTCTGATGTTAATATAGCTGCTCCAGCTTTCTTTGGGTTATTGTTTATATGGTATTTCTTTCTTTATCCTTTTACCTTAAATTTATCATATGTTTTTATAGTTAAAGTGAGTTTCTTATAGATAGTATATGGTTGGCCCTGCTTTTTTACTGGATCTGACTCTGTCTGTTTCTGGTTTGATTAGAACATTCAATTTAGTTTGATTATCACTATGGTGGATTAAAATGTTCCATTTTGCCAGCTATTTTCTATTTTATTCTTTGTTTCTTTTTGTATTTTTCTTCTCTTGGATTAGTTGAGTATTTTTTATTATTCTATTTTATCTTTGCTATTGACTTACTATTTTTACTTCTTCTTTTAACTTTTAAAATAGTTGCCCTGGGGTTTATAGTACACATTTTTAATTAATCACAGTCTCCCTTTGAATATTAAACCACTTGATATCTAGTATAATGACCCTACAACAGTATATTCCCACTTCTTCTCTCCTGTCCTTTGTGCTATTTTTGCCCCATGCGTTTTGCTTTAGCGTACGGTATTACTACTACTTTGGCTTTAGACAGTCAGTTTCCTTTAGAGCAAGGATCAGCAACCTGCAGCCCATGGGTGAAATTCAGCTCACTACCTGTTTTTGTAAGTAAAGTTTCTTGGGAACACAGCCACACGTATTCTATGTATTGTCTGTGGCTACTTTCATGCTACAACGGTAGTTGAGTAATTGCGGTATTTACTGTATGACCCACAAAGCCTAAAATATTTACTATCTAACTCTTTACAGAAAAACTTTTCCAACCTTTACTGTAGGGCAATTAAAAATTGGGGCAACAGGCCAGCCCTGATGGCCTAATGATTAAGTTTGGTGTGCTCCACTTTGGCGGCTTGGGTTTGGTTTCTGGATGTAGACCTACACCATTCTTATCCGTGGCTCTGCTGTGGTGGCAGCTCACATAGACAATAGAGGAAGATTGGTAACAGATGTCAGCTGAGGGCAAATCTTCCTCAGCAAAAAGAGGAAGATTGGCAACAGATGTTAGCTCAGGATAACTCTTCCTCAGCCAAAAAAAAAAAAAGTGGGGCAGGAGGAATTAATTTAATTTTTCCCTTATTTAGCCATTCCTATCACTCTTCATTTTTTTGTGTAGACCCAAGTTTTACTCTGATGTCATATTCCTTTAACATTTCTTGTACAGCAGTTCTGCTGGTGAAGAATTCCTTAAATTTTTGTTTTTCTGGGAAAGTATTACTTCTTCCTTCAAGATTTTCTCTCTGTTTTTTTAGCAGTTTTAATATGTGCCTAGTTGTGCTTTGAGGGGAAATTGTATGCTACTTGGTGTTCTTGAGCTTCTTGGATCTTTGGTTTGTTTTCTGTCATTAACTGGGAGAAATTTTTTTTTTTTTAAAGATTTCATTTTTCCTTGTTCTCCCAAAACCCCCTGGTACATAGCTGTGTATTTTTGGTTGTGAGTCCGTCTAGTTGTGGCATGTGGGATGCTGCCTCAGCATGGCTTGGATGAGTGGTGACATGTCCGTGCCCAGGATTTGAACTGGCGAAACCCTGGGCTGCCAAAGCAGAGTGTGCAAACTTAGTCACTCGGCCACTGGGCTGGCCCAAACTGGGAGAAATTTTAAGCCACTATTTCTTAAAATATTTCTTCTGTCCTATTCTTTCTTTCTTTTCTTGGTCCCAATTATGCATATGTCAGAACATTTGATTGTATTTCACAGCTTTGCGATGTTCTGTTCTCTCTCCCTTTTTTTTATTTTTTCTTCTCTTTGTGTTTCAATTTGGGTTATTTCTGTTGACCCATCTTCAAGTTCATTGATTCTTTCTTTGACTGTGCTGACTGCTGTTAAGTTGGTTGAAGATATTCTTCATCTCTGTTACTATGTTTTCATTTCTGGTGTTTCTATTTGGTTCATTCTCCTGAAATCACTCATCTAATTTTGCATGTTGTCCACCTTTTCTGTTAGAGATTTAAACATATTAATTGTAATTATTTAAAATTCTGTTAGTTTCAACATCTATGTCATATCTGAATCTGGTTCTTATGATTACTTTTTGTCTTAGTAGTATCTTGTTAGTTTCCTTCCTTTTCATATGCTTCATGATTTTTGGTTGAAATCCCCATGTTTTGTGTTGACTCTAGACTCAGGTAAATAGATTTTATTCCTGGAAATGGGTGTGACTTTCCTGCTAGGCTTTTAGTCCAGGGGTTGGAGTTAATCTAGTTAGGAGTTGGGCAGGACTTGAGACTCATTGTTTCTGTTATTACCCTCAGTGCACTACAGTCTTCAGATTTCTCTAGAGATACCTTGCATTTTAGGATAGGGGTTAGTTTGCCAGAGTTGTGTCTGTTAATTTCTGAGTTTTTAGGTTTTCTCTTTGATCTATGCCTCAGTGAGGGTCTCTCTGCATGTTCTTATTTATCTCCTGTCCCTCTGTCAGCCATATTCTATTGGTACTTGTTATTCTAAGCTTATTAGAATGTGGGGTTGTGGGAAGTGGTGGACAGAGTGTATGTTCTATTGTTCTGAGGTAGCCTCAGTCTTGGGTATGCTCTGTGTCCCTGGGTATTGGGGATGTGGCCTTGTTGCTTCTCCCACCCCTTCCCCAGCTCTGATTGTAGGCTCATTGCATAAACCTGCCCTTCCCACAGGAATACAGTAAGTGCCCAGTGGGATTCATGGAGAAAAAGCCTGTGAGAAGGTGCAAGCCCTGTCATTGTCTGTGACCATGAGGGTTTCACACTGTGCCAGCCCACACTCAGTCTTCATCAATTAATATGCCACCTATTCTCGTTGAGTTCTCCTTGCCTAAGGTCCAACTTGGGTAGACAAGAAGGTACATTTCCTCTCTTCTTGCAGATACATTCTCTCCCTAAATTTGGGCCACTTGGGTGCTTTGCAACCTTGGCTCTCCAAAAAGTTAGAAAAAAAGTTGTGGATTTGAAGTTAGTCTGGGCTTGTTTTCATTGTAGGAAGGAGAATGATTCTCCTTCTTGCTTTCTACATCCTGGGGCATAAACTGAAGTCAACCCATATGTTTTTAATGCCTCTAATATTTTGTTTGTACTATGTTGCCTCATAATCATAAAGAACATACATCTGTCATATTTAAGGCCTTAAGGCTTTTCCTTTCCAATTAAGCACAATCTATTGACACAAAATAGAGTTAATTTTTCTTTTCTTTCCTGACCCTAGTATACTTTTTATATATTCTAATATATTATAGTAACTCCTTATGTTAGTGTTCTTGAGTGTATTGTGTTTGTATAGTATTTAACCTTCTGAAGATTAGCTCTGAGCGAACATCTGCTGGCAATCCTCCTCTTTTTGGTGAGGAAGACTGGCCCTGAGCTAACTCCATGCCCATCTTCCTCTGCTTTATATGTGGGATGCCTATCACAGCATGGCTTGCCAAGCGGTGCCATGTCTGCACCCGGGATCCGAACTGGCGAACCCTGGGCCGTTGAAATGGAATGTGTGCACTTAAACGCTGCGCCAACAGGCCGGTCCCCAGTGTTTTATTCTTCATATCCACAACAGCCAGGACATTTCAAGGCATAGAACATTAATAAATTAGAACAAAAGCAGGATATTCTATTATTTTTCTTTCCTCTACAAAGTCTAATACAAAATAGTGTACATAGTCAGCATATTATAACATAAACTCTCAACAGTGAACCTGGTAAGAATTCCTTTCCATACATCTTTTTTGTGCTACCCTGATTCCAACCACTTTAGACTGAGCAGAAATGTGCTGTTCTAGGGGTCGGTGTCATTTGGAGATGTGGCTGTGGGCTTCTCCCAGGAGGAGTGGTGGCACCTAAATCCTGCTCAGAGGACCCTGTACAGAGACGTGATGCTGGAGAACTACCACAACCTTGTCTCACTGGGTAAGCAAAGTTTCTATATCAAACTGTGTATAGCATGCGTTTTATTTCTTAGGTACCAAAATTTGTGGTCTCTTGTGGTTATTATTGTTGAGGCTTTTGATTCAAGGGTCTGAGATTGTTAATCTCTTTTGAGCACCAGGAAGAATAGTTGTATTCTCACATCCTATAACAGGTGTAAATGAGCCTCATCAAGGTCCAGCTCCAGAAAAACTGCCTTCTTCCTCCTTTTGAGTTGCTGTAGCCTGTGCAACCTGGCCCAAATTCTGTGTCATTTTTTCTTCTACAGGGTGTTTCATTAGCAAGCCAGAGGTGATCTTCAAGTTGGAACAAGGAGAGGAGCCGTGGGTATTAGAGGAAGCATTTCTATACTGGAACTACCCAGGTGAGTTAGTGAGTACCAGGCAAGAGGAAGCCAGAGGCAATTATGTTCTAGGTGGTCAGTTTAGGATTTGGACATTTAAACTGTTTTCTAAGGATCTCTTCTTAGTGGACCTGCTCTGGAAGTATAAAAGGATATGTATATGTTAAAATTGGAAGAGGAAAGGAAAATACCTGAGAAGAAATGTAAGCTGGTTTTCTAGTTGTTAAAAACTAGGATAGTCCAAGGATATCATATATGCAGGCAAGTCAAGTAATATAGGCATTTGCATGTTTAATGGTACAAAGATGGAAACTAAGGAAGGTAATAAAATCTACTAAAATTTAGTTCATGAGGAGAAGAATAGAAGAAACACTAATTTCACTGTTACATGTAGTATATTATTACTTGATGCTATCTAAACAAATAGGTAATTAATTAATGGAATTACAGCTTCATACTTAATAAGATTAATTACCATAACAAAATTATAGCTTCCTGGTTTTACAAGATTATATTTTGGTTTTTACCTAAAAACAATGAAAAAATACTTTAATATGCGTAACGAACATTTGCAAACAAGGGAAAGTATGTCATGCTGAAAGGAAACCGTCAATAAATCCTACAAAGTCAAAATATGGCATTCCCTAGTTACAGTCTGATAAAACCAGAAATTGGTAACAAAGTTGTCAAGTATACAATTCTTTTTTTCTTCTGTATTCTTGAGTGTTTTTTCTTTGTAAACTTCTAATATTTCTCACATTCTCACTTTCCACTGACATCAGTAAGAACCATATTCTTTGATACTTTTATTTTTTTCGCAATTCCTAATTGTAGTTAGCGAGGTTTTTTTGTTGTTAGTGGTGGTGGTGTTATTTTTGTATTTTTGTTTTGCCCGTTTTCCTCTACTTTATATGTGGGACGCCTACCACAGCATGGCTTTTGCCAAGTAATGCCATGTCCGCACCCAGGATCCAAACTGGCGAACCCTGGGCCGCCAAGAAGCAGAACGTGTGAACTTAACTGTTGTGCCACTGGGCCAGCCCTGTGTTACTCTTTCTTACTGTGGTGTATAACCTGAAATAGACATTTGATAAACACATGTTGATTAGAATCAGATAGAGGGAAAAGCTCATATTCTGAAAGCCCTATGAGGTAACTCTCTCTGAAAACATGCTCAGATATATTCTGATTCATCAGGTGTAAAATGACAGTGTCTAAATATTGTATTTGAAAAAGCTCTTTAGGTAATGCTGATACACACAGCTTGTTGAGGTCTGTTTATTTAAAATCACTCAAGTTCAAAGGAAATCAGAGAGTTAACAACATTTGCTATGAGCATTGGTTATAGTTGGATCAGAGATTGGTGACCTGTGGCCTACAGACCTACCACATGTTTTTGTGAATAAAATTTCTTTGCAATACAACCATACTCATTTGTTTACATATGAGTTTTGGCTGATTTCACGCTCTAATAGCAGAGTTCAATCTTGTGACAGAAGATATGGCCTGCTAAACCTAAAATATGTACTATTTTGCTCTTTAAGGAAAAGTTTTCCATCTGCTGAATTGAAGAATGAAAATAGAATTGCATGAAGCATTTTAGATTCAGCATTTAATTGAGAAAAATTTGTCATATTCTCTCAAGTCTAAGAAGCTATAGTTTGTAACTGGACCATTATTTGATGAACTACTGAGGAAAAAATATTCTGCCCGTTGTACTGTGATCTGCTGGTCACAGGTCTGTAATCAATTATAAGATACATTTGATTTTAGAATGTTAAATATATGTGTCTTACAGTAGCTGCAATACTGTATGTTACAAAGTAGTGATAGCTAAGATTGTGTTAAAACAAGTGGTCTAGACAGGAACTACTTTTAGATTTAGAGTAAATCTAAAATTTAGTGTAAATCTAAAAGATTTAAAGTAAATCTTTTAAAAGTAGGAGGATTTGAAAAGGCATTTTTGAAGATTTAGAATAATTATATCATTATGTCATTTTTCTAGATACTAAATAGAGCCAAGGCTGGAATGTAAGCTGAGAGAACACACTTTGAGCTTGTTGTTGTGAGTGAGCAATTTAATGTTACGAAGAGCTGACTAGGGCAGAGGACAGTGACTGTGGAGTCATAGAGTGGTAGCTTGAAGATCTGATGCGCATTAAGTTGGTGTAAATTTTGTTTGCTGGAATGATGACTTGTTACAGTTTTCCATGTGGTACTTGGCTCAGGTCAGTGGTTTTTTTAACTTGGGATAGACTTTGTTGCATTGAGTAACAAATGTGGACAAGACTTTTTAAATGGCAAATAAATATACATGTTATTTTCCGATATTGGGTTGAAAAATATGATCCTTAAATTCGAATATTAAATAGATAACTGAAATGTGTAATATGAGATGTAAAATGTAAAGCAAGATTAAGTATTAGTATTGTGGCAGGGGCATCTGATCTAGCTTGCCACGAGATCACTTATGCTGTCATTGTTTTGTACTTTCTTTTGGACATTGATATTCCTGTGAATCATAGTTAGAAGGGGAATTAGAGTGCAAGCCAACGACTCTTCCCTTAAACATAAGGCAATTGGTGCATTCAGATATTTACTTTGCCATTAATGTGCAGAATGGAAATAAGGGAAAATTCAACTGGAAACATGAAAACTTGTCAGGATGTTACTAAAACAGTATGGGTTTGAAGGTGTTAGACCTACTCTGTAATTGTCTCCTCAATTTCTCATACTTTCCCCATCAACAACTTTGTCCACTGGTTTTCCTTGTCATTCCAATTACTCTTCATTAGCTCAGTAGGACCCATCCCATTCTCTGTGATTTTCCTCCTGCCTGGATCTACCACTCCAGTAAAATCTTCCATTCTCTATTGACTGTTTCTTGAATTTATATCTTCATCTCTATCCATTTTGAAATTTTTATTTGTAAAATGCTGAATAATTACATGTCTGCTTATTAATAGTGTTTCCTCCCTTTTTTCCCCATTTGTTTTCCCAAACAAACTAGACAGGGAAAAGGCACTTTGATCCTGAGAGACTACTGAAACCAAAAGTCAAATATATAAAAGGACACCTGTATCTTAGTCCAATTCTATTAGGAATTTGTTAAAATTCTCATGGTATGTTCAATATTTTCATTTCTAGAAGACTGCAAAGCTCATGACCTAACAGAGAGAATCCAGGAAAACCAAGACAAATATTTGCCACACGTTGCATTCAATAACAAAACACTGACTTTAGGGAAAGGTAATGCTTTAAGAAAATCATCTAATATGATCACAAACTTTGTTCCTTCAAGAAAAATGCCCTATAAAAATGACTTACGTGGAATGAATTTGAAAAATATTTCAATATCAATTGGTAGTAGTAAAAACTCCCCAAGAGAGAAGCCTGACATGTTAAATGTGTATGAGAAGTTACTTGATATTAAGCAGGAAAAAGCTCATACTCAAGAGATTTCTTATGAAAATAATCAAAATGAGAAAGCCCTTGGTCATAATACTGGTATTGTTCAGCACCTAAATATTCAAACTTCAGAGAAGACTTTTAAAGATAATAATGGTGGAAAAGCCTTAGAAAAAAGACTGTAATAATTTCACACAGGCAAGTTCACACAGGAGAGAAACTCTGTGAATATAATGGACGTGGAGAAACCTTCTGTGAGAAGTCATCTCTCTTGAAATGTCATGGAATCTACATAGAAATGAAACAGTATGAAAGCAATAAAGTTGAAAATAGTTCCAGCAGGATGTCACACTTCACTCAACTTCAGGAAAATCAGAGAGGAAAGAGCATATTCAGATGTTACGAATGTGGGAAAACATTTATCCACAAGTCAAACCTCACAGTGCATCAGAGAACACACACAGGTGAGAAACCCTATGAATGTACTGAATGTGGAAAATCCTTCCAGCAGAAGTCAGCCCACATAGTCCATCAGAGAGTTCACACAGGAGAGAAACCCTATGAATGTAATTTATGTGGAAAGTCCTTCAGTCATAAATCAGCGCTCACAGACCATCAGAGAGCACATACAGGAGAGAAACCCTACAAATGTAGTGAATGTGGGAAGTCTTTTTACCGGAAGTCATCCCTCACTCAACATGAGAGAACTCACACAGGGGAAAAACCCTGTGAATGTAATGAATGTGGGAAAGCCTTCTGCCAGAAGTCAGCCCTCATTCAACATCAGAGAACTCACACAGGAGAGAAACCCTATGAATGTAATGAATGTGGGAAAGCCTTCTGCCAGAAGTCAGCCCTCAATCAACATCAGAGAACTCACACAGGAGAGAAACCCTTTCAGTGTGATGAATGTGGGAAAGTTTTTCATATGAAGTCAGCTCTTACTAAACATCAGAGAACTCACACAGGGGAAAAACCCTATGAGTGTAAGGAATGTAAGAAGAATTTCTGTCAGAAAGCTACCCTCACTAATCATCTGAGAACTCACACAGGAGAGAAACCTTATAAATGTAGTGAATGTGGGAAAGCTTTTTGCCAGAGATCAACCCTTACTAATCATCAAGGAATTCACATAAGGCAGAAACCCTATGTGGCAGAAACTGGCTGTGTTTTTCCCAATACCCATTTCCTTTTTTTGGTGGGTACACAACTAGTCAAGATTTTCTAGTCTTCCTTTCACCCACATGGGGTCATGTGACCAAGCTCTGGCTCAGAATATGGGCCCAAGTGATATACATTATTTCCAAGCCTGTAAAAGACTGCGTTTGGAATCTTTCCTACTTCCCACTTTTTTCCCCCCAGTCAGAGGGCAATGAAGATCATTCTCTGGTCAACTTGGGAACTTGGGAGCTAGTCACTAGAGTTTATAGATTCACAAGTTGGGAGAAACTGGGGTCTCTGAAAGGCTTCCTGAGCAGAGTCCTTCCTTCTCTGTCATCACCCTTAAATCTTTTCATGAACAAGAAATAAACTTGTGTTGAGACGTTCTGTGTTTAGGTCTATTTGTTGCCTTTGTGTATTGTAGCCATCCCTTATCTCATATTCTCTGTGCATCTAATGAAAGTGTGAGAAACATTGCATGTCAGAGAATTCAGTAGGGGAGAAACCCCTGTCAATCTCCTACATGTTAATAAACGATCAACAAGTCAAACATTTTGTAAATCAGAAATTTACAATGGAAAAACCCAAAAATGAAATTTTCACAAAGAAACAAATCTTATTGAACATTGGATAATTGAGAGTAGACTAAAGACTTACAATCTTGAAAAAAATTTTAAACTTTATATATCAGAGAACATGTAATAAAAGAAAATTGTCAGTTTAGGAAATGTGGAAAAAAACGTCATCTAGAAATAATCTTATTCTGGAAGCAATGTGTTGGATGCAATACTAAATATTTTATTAATAATATAACACTGTATGTTTACGTCTAGTCATACTCACCATGGAATATGTAGCTTTAAAAAAGGCACAAGTGAATTGGATTGTTAGAGCAGCCAGTGTTAAATGTATGTGAATAGCCTCTGAGCTCTGTCAGGCTTATACATGTGAATATGCTTTCTAACAACTTTTTTTTTTTTTTTTGGTGAGGAAGATTGGCCCTGAGCTGATATCTGTTGCCAATCCTCCTCTTTCTGCTTGAGGTTGATTGTTGCTGAGCTACCATCTATGCCAGTCTTCCTCTATTTTGTATGTGGGATGCCCCCACAGCATGGCTTGATGAGCGGTGTGCAGGTCTGCGCCTGGGATCCAAACCCACAAACCCCAGGCCACCTAAGCAGAGCATGCAAACTTAACCACTGCACTACCAGGCCAGCCCCTTGAACAACTATTTTGTGTCTGCTTGATTTTTGTTTTAGACCCCAAAATAGGTATAGTGGAAATGATGTGCCTTTTCTCAAATAACTTTTGTAACACATATTAGGATTTCCTACACTAAAAACTATTGTTATCTCATCATATATTTACACCACAATATATATTTTAAAAGAAACATTGAATGTATAAAATAGCATATGTCATAAGTGTTCTCTGCTGTTTGGTGGCACATATAAATGGGTATAGATGTAGTTACCAAACTTTGCTTTCAGTAAATGATCCAAACAATGTTTCATAAAATCAAGATTTACTTAAAGTATGCAGTGATCTGGCATACAACTGTTTGTTTATAACACACATCTGAGTTAATTTTCAAAAGTAGCCTTAAACAATAGTACTTAGTACACTGTACGGATTAAAAGCAGTGCTTGTTGAAGAAATTATCTCCATTTTACATTTGTGATATATCTAAATGATGCACTTCTATAAACTTAAGTGTGAAGCCCAGATGTTGTGTGAGCCACGAACTATCTGCATTTGTATTTAGTGTTCTGCCACTTATTTATGGGACCTATGTAGTGATTTAAATCTCTCTCTGCCTCTATTTTCTCATCTGCAGAATGGAGATAATATCACCTACCTCACATACTGAACAGTTTAACTTGGAGTTTTCTGTTATTAGAGGTAAAGGCGTTTATTTCAGAACTTGAACAATAATTCCATCATATGAAAGGAATTTCTGCTTCTTGAGTTGATACCAGAAGATTCCTTTTAGAACTTTGCATTTCGTCAGTTTTATCTTCTCTTTAAAACATATGAAACAAATGTGTTTAAATTAAATTGAAGTATTGACCCCTCTCTGTTGTTGCTTGATTAAATATGGTGTGAAGTAAAGATCCAACTTTTTTTCCCAAATGAATAGCCAACTGATCTTTCACCGTTTAATTCATTCACCCCTATTTCACTGATTTGAAGTCAGTTTTTTATTGTATACAGAATTTTCCTTTGGAGTGGCTATTGCATTTGTAGGCTCTGCATTCTTGTCCACATCGTTCTACTGTTGGTGCATAACCAAAATGGGCCAGTCGTAGGTCACCACCCTCCTAGCCCTACATTGTATTTCGTCGATGAGTACTTGACCTAAGTTGAGCCAATGACAGCCTTTTCTAAGACTTTTATAATTGGAGGCATTTATATTCCAGTTATGTGATGACCCTGGAACAGCTATATAAAGAAAATGCATTTGCAGTAAGAGTAAATAAATATGTAGGGAAATGCAGAATAGTAAAGAGAATCTTGATGGTGAACAGGCTCAAGTAGTGTGCCAGCCGACAGTACTTTATCCAGCAAAGTTACCCGTCAGATATAAAGGCTAAATAAAGGCTTTCCCAGACAAAAACTGAGGGAGTTCACCACCCCTAGACCTGCCTTGCAAGAAATGCTTTAGGGAGTTCTTCAAGCTGAAATGAAAAGATGCTAATCAGCAGCATGAAAATATAGAAAGTATACAACACACTGGGAAAAGTGAAAAATAGACTTAGAAAACTGTAACTGTATCACGATGGTGTGTTAACTGCCCAACTATGCTGTTAAGCTAAAGGAAAAAAGTAGTAAAAATATAGCTATTATATATTTAAAAAGTCATAGCTACTGTAAAAGCAGTATTGTGTAAATTGTTTGTGAGTGTATGCATCCTATATTTGAAAAGAAGAACATATAGTGTGTTAATGTACAGCATTTTATGTGCACACATAGACATATATTATTTGACATCACATCTGAAGTCCTTAATCAGGTAAGACATTATAAATAAGGAGACAGTGACTTAATGAGAGAGTATTTATAAATATGACGATATAATTTTCCCTATCTCAATGAATACTTCTGGGTGCCCAAACCAGAACCCTGGAATTCATCCTCAACTGCTTTTCTCTGTAACCTTCAAAAATTAATCACCAATTATTTTCCATTTCAACTCCTAAAGTATCTAACACGTGTGTTCTCTTCTTCCCCATGATCAGTAACATTTTGCCCTTGGGCTGACTGCAGCAGTGTCAGTGGTATCCTTCCATCCAATCTTATTTCTTCCAGTCCATCCACCACAGTAGTCAGAATGAGTTTTTTTATGATGCCCTGTTTAGTAAAATCTGTGGTGTCCTCCTGCCCTGAGACCAAGGCTGAATCTCTTAACTTGCTTAATTACAAGTTCACCTTGACTCACTTCTGTTTACTCTCTGCTTTGCACCACCATGTATAAACTCCAGTCATGAATTTCAGTGGTTCTGGTAACATTTTGTCACCTCATACTTTGTGCCTTATCCTGAGCACTATTCCTTTATTAAAACCAGCATAATGGTTTTGAGTTATATTCATGTTGATATATTTAGCTCTAATTGATTACTACTAGCTAATATTACTATTGATTACTATTACTCCATTTTATTAAAATAACTTATTCTGTTGAAAGACACCATGTTTCTAATTTTTCATTATTATGAACAGTACTTTTGTGGACATTTTGTATTTATTTCCTGCAGACTCTAGAGCTGGATCCTCAGTCCACAGTAAGAAAAACATTTTTGTGAACCTCTATAAATATAGCACCATATATTTGTTGATTCAACCCATATTTATCAGTCACTATATAGAAGGCATTGTGCAACAGTGAATAAAACATACGTAAGTCGTACCCTTGCAGAGATTAAATTCTATTGAAGCACATCAGTCGAGGTCTGTTCAGAAGAGAGAAACCACAGCAGTGATCTGAACAGAAACAATGTGATATAAAGAACTGTTAACTTGGTATACAGTCATTAAGGAGGGAACTGAAAGGGTCAAAAGAGAACACTAAGATAGCTTGAAGGTGGTGAGGATCTGAAAGGGTAAAAATCTGTAATTCCAAATATTGAGCACTGTTGCTTCTAATCCTTTTAGTTAGTTCTTTCCCAGGCTTTGGGCAGTTCCCTCACACACGTGCTTTTATCGTCTCTGAAGCTTCCTCTCTGTGTAGCTCTACTCTCTAGTGCTTGGCCCTGCAAACTAACTGCTTTGGTGAATGCTATTTAGTGGTGTCCTTTTACCCGTAAGAAAGTAACTTCATCTGTGTCAAGAGCCTACAAATGAAACACAGGCTGGTTTATGTGCTGCGGGATCTTTTTTAGATGATCTTGTGAAGCATTAGGCCAGCTCTGGTGGTCTAATGGTTAAGATTCAGTGCTTTCACAACCGTGGCCCAAGTTCATTTCCTAGTCCAGAACCACGCTACCCATCTGTTATGCTGTGGTGGCTGGCTGTTGCTTTATGCTGAAAGCTATGACACGGTATTTCAAATACCAGCAGGGTCACCCATGGTGGACAGGTTTCAGCAGAGCTTCCAGACTAAGACTAAGAAGAGGACCTGGCCACCCACTTCTGAAAAAATTGGCCAAGAAAACCCTATGAATAGCAGTAGAGCACTATCTCATATAGCGCCAGAAGGGGAGAGGATGGCACAAACAGGCCTGGCAGGGCTCTGCTCTGCTGTACACGGGGTTGCTAGAAGTCAGAATCAACTGATGACACTAACAACAAAATGAAACATTGTAGTTTTAACATTTTTATGTAATTTTAATTTAAAAAAGACTTTGGAGTAGAATTTTGATGTTAACGTGATGTATAGAAGGTGAACCCCCCCACCATTCAGCAAATAATAATTAGAGGAAGATACTTTGTGCAAAATATATGAAATAAACAGTGTATTAAGGCAGAAATACCTTTTGATGCTCATAAATAAATGTTCTTGGAGAATGCATCCATTCTTCTTTACATATATTCCTGTTGTGGTAGGCAGAATAGTGGCCCCCTCAAAGATGTGCACATCCTAATTCCCAGAACCTGGGGATATGTTACCTTACCTGGGAAAACAGGCTTTGCAGATGTGGTTAAGTTAAGAATCTTGATATGGGGAGACTATCCTGGATTATCTATTCTGGGTGGGCCCAATATAATCATAAGGACCCTTAGAAAGAGGGAGGTAAGAGAGTCTGAGTCAGAGGAGATGTGACAACTTAGACAAGTCAGAGTGATGCAGGACCACAAGCCAAGGACGGCCTCTAGAAACTAGAAAAGGCAAGAAACAGATTCTTCCATAGAGCTTCCAGAAGGAACAAGGCCCTGCTGACACCTTGATCAGCAAAATGCATCTTGATTAGTCAAATGAGACTTATTTTGCACTTCTGACCTCCAGAGACGTAACATAATAAATTTGTGTTGTTTTAGCTACTATGTGGTAATTTGTTACGGCAGCAGTAGAAAATTAAAACACCTATAAAAAGTTAATTTTGAATTATGTGGAGTGTGAATTTGTTTTTCTTGATTTTTTATTATTTTTCCTTAGGATAAGTAGGTACTTTTATGTTGAGATATAATTGACGTATAACACTGTGTAAGTTCAAGGTGTGCACTGTGTTGATTTGATACATTTATATATTGCAGTATGATCACCACTGTAGCATTAGCTAACACCTCTCTCATATCATATAATTATCATTTCTTTTTTGTGGTGGGAACAAATAAGATTTAGTGTCTTAGCGACTTTGAAGTTCATGATACCATATTGTTGTCTATAATCACTGTGATGTGCATTAAATCTCCAGGACTTATGTATCTACTAGTTGCCAGTCTGTGCCCTTAAAGAACTCTACTATTCCCCCCATCCCTCAGCCCCTGGTAACCACCATTCCACAATCTGTTTTTACAAGGTTGGCTTTTTTAGATTCTACATATAAGTGAAATCACAGAGCATTTTTCTTTCTCTGACATTTAATTTAGCATAATGCCCTCAAGGTCCATCCGTGTTGTTGCAAATGGCAGGATTTCATTCTTTCTCGTGGCTGAGTAATATTCCATTGTGTATACATATATACCACTTTTTCTTTATCCATTCGTCTGTCAATGGACACTTACGTTTCCATGTCTTGGCTATTCTAAATAATGCCACAATGAACATGGGGGTGCAGGTATCATTTTCAGATATTGTTCTATTTTTCTTTGGATAATTGATGGATCATATGGTAGTTCTATTTCTAATTTTTGAAGAACTTCCATACTGTTCTCCATAGAGGTTGCACCAATTTATATTCCAAACAACATTGCACAAGGGTTCCTTTTCTACACATCCTCATAAACACTCATGTCTTATCTTTTTGGTAATAGCCATTTTAACAGGTCTGAGGTGGCATCTCACTGTGGTCTTGATTTGCATTTCCCTTATGACCTTTTTATGTACCTGCTGGCCATCTGTCTGGAGAAATGTCTATTGAGATCCTTGCCCATTAGTAATTGGATTGTTTGTAATTTTGTTGTTGAATTGTATGAGGTCTTCATATATTTGGGATATTAACTGCTTGTCTGATGTATGGTTTGCAAATATTTAGTCCCATTCTCTTAGGTTGCCTTTTCATTTTGTTGATAGTTTCCTTTGCTCTGCAGAAGCTTTTTAGTTTTATGTAGTCCTGCTTGTTTGTTTTTGCTTTTGTTGCCCTTGCTTTTGGCGTCAAATTCAAAAAGTCAGTGCCATGACTGAGGTCAAGGAGCAAATGATAATTATGTGACTTGAGAGAGGTGTTTTCTTCTAGGAGTTTTATGGTTTCAGGTCTTACATTCAAGTCTTTAATCCATTTTGAATTGACTTTTGTGTATAGTGTAAGATAGTGCTCCACTTTCATTCTTTTGCATGTGGCTGTTCAGTTTTACTAACACCATTTATTGAAAGATTTACAATCCTTTCCCCATTGTATATTCATGGCTCCTTTGTCGTAAACTAATTGACCATGTATGTGTCGGTTTATTTCTGGGCTCTGTATTCTGTTCCATTGATCTATGTATCTCTTTTTATGCCAATGCCATCCTATTTTGAATACTATAGCTTTGTAATATAGGAAATCAGGAAACATGATGCTTTCAGCTTTGTTCTTTCTCAAGGTTTTTCTGGCTGTTCAGAGTCTTTTGTGGTTCCATACAAATTTTAGGATTGTTTGTTCTTTATCTGTGAAAAATGCCACTGGAATTTTGATAAGGATTGCACTGAATCTGTAGATGAGCTTTGGGTAGCATGGACGTTTTGACAATATTAATTCTTCCAACTTTTGAACATGGAATATCTTCTCATTTACTTGTCTTCTTCAATTTCTTTCATCAATGTCTTATAGTTTTCATGGTACAAGTGTTTCACCTTCCTGGTTAAATTTATTCCTAGGTATTTTAATCTTTTTGATGCAGTTGTAAACAGGCTTATTTTCTTAATTTCTCTTTTTGATAGTTTGTTATTAGAGTATAGAAATGCAACTGATTTTTTCATGTTGATTTTTCACCCTGCAACTTTACTGAATCAGTTTATTTTTCTAACAGGTTTTTGGTGGAGTCTTTAGGATTTTCTTTATAATATAATGTCAACTAAAAATAGAGATAGTTTTACTTCTTCCTTTCCAATTTGGATGACTTTTGTTACTTTTTCTTGCCTAATTGCTCTGACTAGGACTTGATTTGTGTGTGTTGAGCTATCCTTCTATCCCAGGGATGAGTCCACTTGGTCATGTTATATAATCTTTTTAATATATTGTTGAATTTAGTATGCTTACATTTTGTTGGGAGTTTTTGCATCTATATTCATCAGGGATATTCTATTATTTTCTTTTTTTGTTGTGTCCTATCTGGCTTTGGTATCAGGGTAATGCTAGGCTCACAGAATGAGTTCGGAAGTTTTCCCTCCTCTTCAATTTTTTGGAAGAATTTGAGGATTGGCATTAATTATTTTATAAATGTTTGGTAGAATTTACCTGTGATGACATCTGGTCCTGGGGTTATCTGTGTTGGGAGAGTTTTGATTACTGATTCAGTACTCCTTATTGGTATTTCTTTATGATTCAGTCTTGGTAGGTTTTAATTGTCTAGGAATTTTTCCATTTCTTTTAGGTTATCCAATATATTGGCATAGTTGTTCATAGTAGTCTCTTATGATCATATGTATTTCTGTAGTATCAATCGTAATGTCTCTTCTTTCATTCTGATTTTATTTATTTGAGACTTGATTCTTCTCTCTTTTTTTCTTAGCTAGTCTAGCTAAAGGTTTGTCAATTTTGTTTATCTTTTTGAAAAACCACCTCTTGGATTGTTGCTTTTTTCTATTATTTTTGTAGCCTCTATTTCATTTATTTCTGATCTGATTTTATTTCCTTCTTTCTGCTAACTTTGGGCTTAGTTTCTTCTTTGTCTAGATGTAAAGTTGTGATATTTACTTGAGGTCTTTCTAAATTCTTAATATATGCATTTATTGCTATAAAATTCCCTCTCAGAACTAGTTTTGCAACATCCTGTAGGCTTTGGTATGTTGTCCTTCCATATCACTTGTTTCAAGATATTTTTTGATTTCCCTTTGATTTCTTCTTTGACCCATTGGTTGTTCAGATGTGTGTTGTTTAATTTCAACGTACTTTTAGATTTTGCAGCTTTCCTCTAGTTGATTTCTGCTTTCATACCATTGTGGTTAGAAAAGATACTTGGTGTGATTTCAGTCTTCTTAAATTTGCTTGTTTTTTGTCTTCTCTTATGATCTCTCCTGGAGAATGTTTATCGGATATATGGTTTGCAAATATCTTTTCCCAATTGTTGGGTTATCTTTTTGTTTTGTTGATGGTTTCCTTTGCTATGCAGAAGTTTTTTAGTTTGATGTAGTCCCATTTGTTTACTTTTTCTATTGTTTCTCTTGCCTGGTCAGACATGTTGCTGGAAAATATGCTGCTAAGACTGATGTTGAAGAGCATACTGACTATATTTTCTTCTAGAGGCTTTGTGGTTTGGGGTCTTACGTTCAAGTCTTTAATCCATTTTCAGTTAACTTTTGTGTGTGGTGCAAAATAATGGTCTACTTTCATTCTTTTGCATGAGGCTGTCCAGTTTTCCCAACACCATTTATTGAAGATTCTTTCTCCATTGTATGTTTTTGGCTCCCTTGTCAAAAATTAGCTGTCCATAGATGTGTAGGTTTGTTTCTGGGCTCTCAATTCTGTTCCATTGATCTGAGTGTCTGTTTTCGTGCCAGTACCATGCTGTTTTGATGACTCTAGCTTTGCAGTATATTTTCAAATCAGGGAGAGTGATACCTCAAGCTTTGTTCTTTTTTCTCAGGACTCCTTTGGCTATTCAGGGTCTTTTGTTGTTCTGTATAAATTTTAGGATTGTTTGTTCTATTTCTTTGAAAAATATCATTGGAACTTTGATAGGGACTGTGTTGAATCTGTAGATTGCTTTAGGAAGTATGGACATTTTAACTGTGTTAATTCTTCCAATCTGAGAGTGTGGAATAGCTTTCCATTTATTTGTGTCTTCTTCTGTTTCTTTCAACAATGTTTTATAGTTTTCAGTGTATAGGTCTTTCACCTCTTTGGTTAAGTTTATTCCCAGGTATTTCTTTCTTTTTGTTGCAATTGTAAAGGGGATTGTATTCTTAACTTCTCTTTCTGCTACTTCATCATTAGTGTATAGAAATGCAACTCATTTTTGTATGTTGATTTTGGATCCTGCAACTTGACCATACTCATTTATTATTTCTAAAAGGTTTTTGGTGGATTCCTTAGGGTTTTCTATGTATAAAATCATGTCATCTGCAAATAGTGACAGTTTCACTTCTTCCTTTCTGATTTGGATCCCTTTTATTTCTTTTTCTTGCCCAGTAGCTCTGGCTAGGAGTTCCAATACAGTGTTACATAAGAGTGGTGAACGTGGGCATCCTTGTCTGGTTCCTGTTCTTAGAGGGATAGCTTTTAGTTTTTCTGCATTGAGAATAATATTACCAGTGGGTTTGTCGTGTATGGCCTTTATTATGTTGAGGTGCTTTCCTTCTTTACCCATTTTATTCAGAGTTTTTGTCATAAATGGATGGTGTATCTTGTCAAATGCTTCCTCTGTGTCTATTGAGATGATCGTGTGATTTTTATTCTTCATTTTGTTAATGTGGCGTATCACACAGATTGATTTGCAGATGTTGAACCATTCCTGCATCCCTGGAATAAACCGCACTTGCTCATGGTGTATTATCTTTGTAATGTATTGTTGTGTTTGATTTGCTAGTATTTTATTGAGGATTTTTGCATCAATGTTTATCAGTGATGTTGGCCTGTAATTTTCTTTTTTGTGTTGTCCTTGTCTGATTTTGGTATCAGGGTAGTGTTGGCTTCATAGAATGAGTTAGGAAGCTTCCCCTCCGCTACAGTTTTTTGGAAGAGTTTGAGAAGGATAGGTATTAAGTCTTTGATTGTTTGGAAGAATTCACCAGGGAAGCCATCTGGTCTTGGACTTTTATTTTTTGGGAGGTTTTTGATTAGCATTTTGATCTCCTTACTAGTGATTGGTCTATTCAGGTTCACTATTTCTTATTGATTCAGTTTTGGAAGGTTGTATGATTCTAAGAATTTATCCATTTCTTCTAGATTATCCAATTTGTTGGCATATACCTTTTCATAGTATTCTCTTATTATCTTTTGTATTTCTGAGGTGTCTGTTGTAATTTCTTCTCTTTCGTTTCTCATTTTATTTATTTGAGCCTTTTCTTTTTTTCTTGATGAGTCTATCTAACGTATGTCAATTTTGTTTATATTTTCAAAGAAACAGCTCTTTGTTCCATTGATTTTTTTTGGTCTGTATTTCACTTATTTTTGCTCTGATTTTTCTTATTTCCTTCCTTCTCCTGATTTTGGCCTTTGTTTGTTCTTCTTTTCCCAGTTTCTCTAGGTACACTGTTAGATTTTTTTATTTGAGATTTTTCTTGTTTGTTGAAGTAGGCCTCTATTGCTATAAACTTCCCTCTTAGAACCACTTTTGCTGTATCCCATAAATTTTGGTATGTCATATTTTCATTTTCATTTGTTTCTAGGTATTTTTGATTTGTCCTTTAATTTCTTCCTTGACCCAATTGTTGTTCAGTAGTGTATTGTTTAATCTTCACATATTTGTGGTTTTTCCCATTTTCTTCCTGTAGTTGATTTCTAGTTTCATACGATTGTGGTCAGAAAAGATGCTTGGCATCACTTCAGTTTTCTTAAATTTATTGAGACTTGTTTTGTGGCCTACTGTGTGATCTATCCTGGATAATTTTCCATGTGCATTTGAAAAACATGTGTATTCTGCAGCTTTTGGATGGAATGTTGTGTATACATCTAATAAGTCCATCTAGTCTAATGTGTCATTTAAGGCCAATGTTTGCTTATTAATCTTCTGTTTGGATGATCTATCCATTGGTGTAAGTGGAGTGTTAAAGCCCCCTACTATTATGGTGTTACTGTCTATTTCTCCTTTTATGTCTGTTAATAATTGCTTTATGTATTCAGGTGCTCCTATGTTGGGTGCATAGATATTTACAAGTGTTATATCCTCTTGTTGGACTGTTCCCTTTATCATTATGTAGTGCGCTTCTTTGTCTCTTGTTACAGCTTTTGTTTTAAAGTCTATTTTGCCTGATGTAAGTGTTGATACCTCAGCTTTCTTTTCATCGCCATTTGCATGGAGTATATTTTTCCACCCCTTCACTTTCACTTTGTGAAGATCTTTAGGTCTGAAGTGTGTCTTTTGTATGTAGCATATATATGGGTCTTACTTTTTTATCCAATCAGCCACCCTATGCCTTCTGATTGGAGCATTTAGTCCATTGACATTTAAAGTAGCTATTGATAGGAATGTACTTATTGCTATTTTGTTACCTTTTTAAATGAGTCTTTTAGTAGTTCTTGTCTGTTCCTTTCTTTTCTTGATCTCTTCCCTTGTGGTTTGATGGCTTTCTTTAGTATTATGTTTGGGTTCCTTTCTCTTAAATTTTTGTTTATTTATTATAGGTTTCTGGTTTGTGATTACCATGAGGTTCATATATAATAACCTATGTAAGTTGCTGGTCTCTTTAATTTGACCACTTGCTAAAAGCTCTACTCTTTACTTCCCTCCTCCCATGTTTTATATTTTTGATATCATATCTAACATCTTTTTTTTTTGTGCATGTGTATCCGTTACCCTCTTATCGTGGAAATAGATAATTTTAGTACTTTTGTTTTTTGATCTTCATAGGTGGTTCATCTGCTACCTTTACTGTATATTTGCCTTTACCAGTGATTTTATTGCTTTTTTTTGTTGTTGTTGTTGCATGTTTTGGTGAGGAAGATTGGCCCTGAGCTAACATCTGTTGCTAATCTTCCTCTTTTTGCTTGAGAATTTTGTTGCTGAGCTAACATCTGTGGCAGTCCTTCTCTATTTTTTATGTGGGATGCCACCACAGCATGGTGTGATGAGTGGTGCATAGGTCCACGCCTGGGATCCAAACCTGCAAACCCTGGGCTGCTGAAGCAGAGTGCATGAACTTTATGATGCCACTGAGCCAGCCCCATTTTTTGTTTTTGGTACTTTTCTTATTCCTATTTGTGGCCTTCTCTTTTACACTTAAATAAATCCCTTTAGCATTTCTCATAAGGCTCATTTCTTGGTGATAAACTCCTTTAATTTTTGCTTGTCTGGGAAACTCTTTATCTCTCCTTTCATTCTGAATGATAACCTTCCCAGGTAGAGTATTCTTGGCTGTAGGTTTTTTCCTTGTAGCACTTTAAATATATTGTGCCACTCCCTTCCAGCCTGTAAGGTGTCTGGTGAGAAGTCAGCTGATAGCCTTATGGGGTTTCCTTTGTAGGTAACTTGTTGCCTTTCTCTTGCAGCTGTTAGGATTCTCTATCTTTAATTTTTGATATTTTCATTACAATGTGTCTTGGTGTGGGTCTCTTTGGGTTTATCTTGTTTGGTTCTGTCTGTGCTTCCTGTACCTGGATGTCTGTTTCCTTCCTTAGGTTAAGAAAATTTTCAGCTATTATTTCTTCAAATAGATTCTCTGCCCATTTGTTTCTCTCTTCCCCTTCTGGGATACCTATAGCACTGATGTTAGTGCACTTGATCTTGTTCCAGAGATCCCTTTGACTGTCCTCATTCTTTAAAATTTTTTTTTCCTTTATATTTTTAGCTTTGGTGATTTCCTCTAGGTTTTCATCCAGCTTGCTGATCCATTCTTCTGTATCATCTGCTCTACTATTGAGTCCCTCTAGTGAATTTTTCATTTTCAGTATTGTATTCTTCATTTCTGATGGGATCTTCTTTATATTTTCCAGTTCTTTGTAGAAGTTTTCACTGAGTTCATCAGTTCTTCTTCCAAGATCGGTGAGCATCCTCATGACCATTAGTTTTTACTCTTTGTTAGGTATGTTGCTGATCTCTGTTTCTTTTAGTTCTTTTTCTGGGGTTTTGTCCTGTTCCCTTTCTTGGTATGTATTCCTTTGTGTCCTCATTTTGCCTCTTCCTCTGTGCTTGTATCTATGTATTGGGTCAGTCAACTATGTCTCCTAATCTTGGAGAGGTGGCCTTATGTAAAAGATGCCTTGTGAGGCCCAGCAGTGTGCTTCCCTCTCTTCATCAGTTTCAAATGTTCCAGGAGCATCTCCTGTGTGGGCTACTTGTGTCCTTCTGTTGTGGCAGGGTTGCTCCTCCTGCAGGTGCCCAGGAAGGCTAGGCTGTTCCCCAGCCAGCTCATTGTAAAGCTAAGCTACATGTGACTGCTATGGACCCTTCAGTCACTTTATCAGGTGTGGGGAGCCCCAGCACAGTTGGCCACAAGGTCTAATAACACATTCTTGTTGCAGTTTTTCTGTTAAGTGAGTAGGCCTCCAATGTGGCTAGTTACTAGGATCAGGGACTTACAATTGCTGTAGGCCTCCAGACTGCAAGGCTGTTGTTAGTTCTTTCAGGATTGCAGCTGAATGGGGCTGGCCACAAGCATGAGAGTGCCCAATTGTTTCAGGCTTTGGAAGACAGGGCCGATCCCCTATGTGGCTGTTTGAGAAGCACAAGTCTGCTGCACCTGACAAGCCCCACTGCCCACAGGGCCACACACTCCATCAACATAGTCCTGTCCCCTGTGTGTACCCCAACCCACTGAAGTGGACCCAGTCACCCCACTGCAGAGGCCCCACACAGTCCACCAATACAGGCCTGCCCCTTCTGCACACCCTGCCCTTCAGAGGCAGACCCACTCACCTGGCTGCAAAGGTTCCAGGCACCCCACCTATGTGGGCCCACAAGTTGCCTGAGGGCTTGCTATTGGGTGGGGCTAGTTCCTAGGGTGGGCTGGCTGCCCTGGCTGAGTTGGATTAAATTGGTGCTCTAGTGGGTGGGGCAGACCCCTGTGCTAACAGACCAGCTAAAGAACTCCAATGGCATCTGCTAGAGTCTGTGTCAGCACACCTGCACTAGGTCACAGTAATGGCTGCCACTAATGTCTCAGTTCTTGGGACAGTCTCTCCTCTCACTGATATGCACCCAGAGCACGTCAAATGTGTCACTTTTCACTAAAGTACTGTGCACATTTCTTTCTGGTGATTTAAGGTTGCTTTCCAAAATGGGTGAATTTGTGCATGGGCCCTTTAAGAGCAGGCTATTTTTCCCTTTATATCTGATAGCTTTTCTGGGGGTATTCCTCTTTGTTGTTAATAGCCAGCAAAACCAGCTATTATGACACTTATCTTGATTGTGCTGAGTCTAAAAGCTGCTTATAGTGGTAAAAACCCCCGTTCAGATCCCCCACTCCTCCAGGGAAGGCTTCATAACTTAGGCTTGCTCCCAGCCAGCCATAAAGTGCTGCAGCTTGAAGCTGGCTTTTTTCTCCCCAAAAGGTATTTCTTCCTCTTCCACCTCAGTCAGCACTGTTCCTTGTTGTGGGGGGTTCTTTTTTCCAGTTTTCAGTTCTCTCTCAGGGGTAATTGTTCCAAGGGCAGCTATAAAGTTTTTGTGTCCGGGGAGGAGGTGAGTTCAGAGTCCTCCTATGCTGCCATTTTGACACTGTCCCCCCTTTTATACTTTTGGCATCACTTTTTACCTTTTTTTTAATATTATATGTCTATTAACAAATTATACTAGCTATAATTATTTTTAATACTCTTTTCCTTTAACCTTTATACTATAGATAACACACCATTCTATTATAGAATTAGAGTTTTCTAAGTCTGATTGTATATTTATATTTACCAACATTTTGTATTCTTTCATATGTTTTCACGTTGCTGGTTAGTGTCTTTTCATTTCAGTTTAAAGTGCTCCTTTTAGCATTTATTGCAAGGCAGGTCTTGTCGTGATGAAATTCCTCAGCTTTGTTTGTTTTGGAAAGTATTTCTTCTTCATATCTGAAGAATAACTTTGCTGGATAGTGTATTCTTGTCTGGCAAAACTTTTTTTTTCAACCCTTTGTATGTATCATTCCACTCTCTCCTGGCCCGTAAGTTTCTGCTGAGAAATCACTGATAGCCTAATTGGGGTTCCTTTGTGGGTTACAATCTTTTTTCTCCTGGCTACTTTTTGCATTCTCTCTTTATCTTTGTTTTTTGGGCAGTTTCATTGTAATGTGTCTTGGAGAAGGTCTTTTTGCATTGAGAGAATAGTATGATGTATTAGCTTTGTGATCTGGTATGTCTAAATCTCTCTCCAGGGTTGGGAACTTCTGAGCTATTATTTCTTTAAACTTTCTTCCCCCCTTTCCCTCTCTTCTCTTTCTGGAACACAAATTATTCCAATATTTGTAAATTTGATAGTGCCCCATACATCACGTAGGCTTTTTTCATTCTTATTTCTTTGTTTTCGTATGATTGGATTATTTCAAAATTCCTATCCTGTAGCTCACTTATTCTATCTAACATTTGATCCACTTTCATGTGGATGCTCTCTATTGTATTTTTTTCATTTCATTCATTGAAGTATTCAGCTCCAGGATTTCTGTTTGTTCTTTTACATGATTTCTATCTCTTTGGTAAATATTTCATTTTGTTCATATATTTTTTTCCTGATTTTATTGACTTGTCTTTCTGAGTTTTCTTATGGCTCCTAGAGTTGCTTCAGAACAGCTATTTTGAATTTTTTTGTCAGCTCTATCACAAAGTTCTGTGCCTTTGAGCTTTGTGTTTGGAGAATTAGTGCTGTATTTTGGTGATGACATGTTTTCTTTATTTTTCATGTTCCTTGTAGTTTTGTGTTGCTGTTTTCACATTTGAAGTAGCCGACACCTTCTAAAGTTTTTACTATTTGTCTTCAGATGCTGTTCATTTGTGTTGTCATATCTGGGGTTTTCTCTGCTTTTGTATGGTTACACCTTCTCCACTCTTTTTGCTCCCTCTTGTGGCAGAATTCTTAAGTTTTTATGTCTTCCCAGGTTTTTACCCCTCACCAGGCTGGCTACTGGAAACCTCCTTTTTGTTTTCCAGAAGATGGCACTATAGGTCAATTTGTGGTTTCTTACTAGCTCACAGGTCCTGGTGTGTTTTTCTGATAGCACTTTGTTTACTGGCCTTGCTCTTGCCACTGCACTTGAGAGCATGCACAAGGAGCTGGTTGCAGAGTGATGGGAGGTGTGTGTTTAGCACTTGGGGTACTGGTGGTGCCTGCAGACCCGGTGGGGAGATCCTTGTTGACATAAGTCCACAAGCTCATGGATGGACTTCCCATTGAAGTCCTGAGCACAGTCACCAGGAACCGTGTTCCTTTAATGCCTTTTGATATTCTTATTGCCTCTTTCCTGATCTCCTCCCTCCCGCCAGTCATGGAGTTCTTGCCTTAGTACTCTGAGTGGAGAGAAACAGTCTAGCTGCACAACTAGGGTAACCCCACATTCACTCACTGCTTCCCTTTTCGTTGTGGAAGAGGTCACCACTGCCTGACAGTCAGTCCCATGCAGAGTTGCCTTGAGGGAGGTTTGGTGTTGGCCAATTCCTCTTACCATGTCCACTGTGTCCAAACTTGTCCTTTTATTTTTTATTTTTTTGCTCCAATGACTTGCTGGAATCTCCCCTTGGGAAAGCTGGACTCCGGCAAATTCTTTCTCTTCCATGGGTATCTGCCCAGGTGAGCATTCTCCAGGTGTTTTCCCAACTACGGCAAGAGGGGGATTGGGGCAGGTTTGCTGGCTCTGCTGGTTCTGCAGCCCATACTAACGTCTCTCTGCCTATTATCAGATGCAGCGACGTGCAAGACTCATTCTGGGTCTCTTGGCATATGGTCCTGGATTCCAAAACTCCTGCTAAGGCATATTTGTTAGTGGATGGATGTCCATTTAGTTGTTCAAAAAGAGAAAAAGGAGGAGTGTCTTACTCCACCATGATGCTGACGTCACCCTCTGGTACATTTTTTTAAAATGTGATCTTATCTTAAATATTCTTGTGGAAACCAAATTTTTAATTTGAAAATATTTTGTGACCACAGCCTATGTAAGTTAGCATACTTCTATATTATCACTTTTAATGATTGCATAGCATTCCATTATATGGACTGCCCTAATTTATTTTACTTAGGCAAACTTCAAGGACATTTTGTTTCCAATAGTTGCTTTTATAAATTAAATTGGAAAGAACTCTGCTGGTCATTTAGCTATTGCCTGTTTGCACTAAATCTAGCATTCTCTGCTCTGCTTTGAGATATTGGTATTGGGATTACATAAACCACATTTCACACTTGTCCCCTGGCTGCCTGTTAGGTTCTGCTCTGAGAGGTCCTACAGGAAGTTTGGAGGGCAGGATTACAGGATAAGGAACTTCTTCCTGTTTGCTGGATGCTCTTGTCAACATCACTCCAGCAATAGGAGCCCGTCACTTCGGCCATTAGTTCCAAACTCCAGCTTCTTCTTTTTAAAAAGTATTTTTAAAATTGAGATATAATTTACATATCATTAAATTCACTTCTTTAAAAGTGGAAAAATCATTTGTTTTAAGTATATTCACCAAGTTGTGCAACCATCACTACTATCTAATTCCAGCACGTTTTCTCACTCTCCAGCTTCTTTTAGCTCTCCCAGATTTAGTCACATTGATCCTTCTCTAACTATCAGCACCTGCTGAGCAGAATGCCCCTCAGAGTCAGGAGCCTCAGAGGTTTTTACCCCACCATGCCCTTCTGAAAGGCTTGCAGTAACTGGAAGACACCCTTCTGAGGGTCTGACTCTCAGTTCTAAATGGCTCTTCTCTGCGTACCTGAGATGCCACCATGACTCAGGCACTTCCTCTTCTTCAGATGTCTAATCCTAGCTCTGTGGGGCCACTCTTCTGAGTGGCTAAGTTCTTAGAGCTTCGACCTCTTCCATTTGCCTGGGCTGGTAGCTGCTACCTGCAGCTGTCACCCCTGTGTAATCTCAGTGTTCACTTTTGCCTTTAAAACACCTCTGTCTGTTAAATTCTCTCTGTTGTAGCATTTGAGTGGTCTTTCTTCCCATCTGGACCCTGATTGATGTAAACAATCTTGTACATACATCAATGAAATTAATTTTATTATTATAAAGGCATGTATAGTCATGTAAGTGGAATTGCCAGATTAAAAATCCTTTAAAGTTTGATAAAAATGAGGTTCCAGAGAGTTTACATGATTTAAACTCACAATAAAAGTGAGTGGGAATAAACATTTGCTGAAGCTCATAGCATAACTACACATTACTTTTCTATTTAATCTTTTTGAATCTTATATTGCAAAATGGTATTTTATTTATTCATAATTTCACCAAACTGGAAATAACTCAAATGTTGCTCAACTGGGGAATAATAGATAAGCAAACTGTGGTAAATCCATACCATGGAATAGGACTCAGAAATAAAAACCAACAAATTTATCGATACATCAAACAGCATGTTTGAATCTCAAATGTATTATGCTAAGTAGAGATACCAGATTCATATTGTGCTACATACTGTATGATTCCATATATATGACTTTCTAGAAAAGGCAAACCTATAGGCATGAAGAATAGATAGTCGCTGCCAGAGGTTAAGAGTGGTGAGCGACTTTGACTTCAAAAGGGTAACATGAAGGAATTTTTTGGGCAGTGATGAAACAGTTCTGTATTTTGACTGTGGTGGTGGTTACACAGGTCTATGCGTTTGTCAAAACTCATAAAATTGCATCAAATAGGGTGAACTTTTGTGTATATAAATTCAAAAAATTTACATCTCAATAAATGATATCATACATGTTTTTACTTAAACATTTACATTTCTTCAATTTTCAAAATGGACTTTTTCACACATGTATTTATTTGCATTTTCTTTTTTATTATATTACTGCTCAGTTCTGTAGTCCATTTAAATTTTTTCTTCTTATTGATTTAAAGATCTCCTTATTAATACATCTTTTCTTTCAAATAGTAAAAACAATTTCCCGGCTTATTTGTTTGTAACTTTTTTTAAACTACAACTGAGTTGTTTGTTATTTTCTATAATAAAATGTATCAGATATTAAATTTATGGTTTCTCTGTTTGGTGCCACAACTTTCCATCTAAGTTTATTTTTTTTACTAATGTAGTGGTTTACTTTAAACATTTCAAGTCTTGAATCCATGTGAAGTCTATCATTTGTGATCTATGGTCTAAGCTTTATTCCAAATTGTTGCGAATGACTTGCTCTTTGGAATACTCCATTCATGCCTTCATTCTTTTGAAATGCTACATTTATTATACTACATTTAAAAAATATTCTTAATTATGGCCGTTGTGTTTCCATAAAGCAGATGCCAAACTATTATAAATAATAGAGCAATATTATACATATTGATATTTTTTAGGCATTTTTTTCTCTTTTTTGAAATGCTTTCTAGCAGTTAATTTAGATTTTTATTTATTCCAGGATACTTGAGAATGCTTTCGTAAAGTGCACAATATGTATGTTGAAGAGAAAAAATATATATACAAAAATTAGTTGGGATTCTTATTGGAATCTTGTCAAAGAGTAGTGAATCTTTCTCTTTACGAAAGGGTATATCTCCATTTATTCACGTAATTTTAATGTCACAAAGGAAAGAATATGTAAACGAATAACGATATTTTCTTTTGGCTTGTGTCTCTTTTCTGATTTATCTATAATTTTCGTTTATTGCTTTCATGACTTTCATAAACTAGCTTTCTTATCTCCCCCCACCCCCGGGCTTCTTTTTCCTGAGAGAATTGCTGATGGTGTCAGATATTATTTTTTTATTGTATTGATGGGCTCTATTTCCTAGTATTTAAAAAAGTGAAAGTGATACGCAGGTTCCTTCACAGCTCTGCGTCTAAACGGCACACTGACTGCACAGACAACTCAGTTGGAATCCGTAACTTTCGGGGAACCCCAAACGGGCTCTGGGCTCCTTGGAGAACTATCTCAGACGCCCCAACTTCCCACGTGCTAGATAAGGCTGCGGTGTTATCCAATCCCGAGCCGCTGGTCGCGGAGACTCGAGGAAAAAGTAGCTCTAACGTTTAGCGCTGACTGTCCGGCGCTGCGCTCGGGTTTCTGCGCATGTCTAGTTCCGCCTTCGGCGTCCGTGCACTTCCGCCTTTTCCTTCTGTTTTCCTCAAGCCTCGCGTGGGAGGCGGTCCCGCGCCGCCGACTCCGGCCGCTCTTCTGGGGCGAGTGCTACGCGACGAGGTAGCCGCGCGTGAGCCTGGGAGGGTTGGACGAGGGCAGAGAGAGGCCCACGCGGCTTGGGGGCGGTCGGTGCCGGCCGGCGGGGAGGAGCCCCGCGGAACCCCGGGGCGGCGGGGAGGGGGCGTCTCCCTCAGGACAAGGGGTCGAAACCCCCTCGTGACCAACCCCTGCGCTGTGAGGCCCGGTTCTGGAGGCCGCAGGAGGGCATGTGCGCATGCGTGCCCGGTGCACCGAGCCCGTGGGAAGGGGAGGCGCTGCGGGGACGACGTGTGCGCACGCGTGACGGGTGGTTATGCGGCGTGGTCTTGGCAGAAGGGCTCGCTCGCTAGGCTGATTGAGCCATTACCAGTCTGTAGACGGACCGCATTCCCTTGGTTTTCCGTTTATCCTTTCTGGATTGTGGGGTGCTCTTCAATCATGTCCATTACTGCATCTTGATAGGTGCTCTTACTCTGTCCTGACTTGCACTAGCGCCTAAGGATCTTCAAGAATTATCTATTTTTGTTTCACTTGACAGAAGAAAATTATTTTTGCTCCTGAAGCTTAGTGACTTGTTCATGTTTACGGTTTGTTAGTGGCCAAGACCGAAAGTCGTGTCTCCCGGTTCCTAAGACTGTACTGTCTACTTTTTCATACAAGTAAAAGTTTCTTAGAGAAGATCTTTTTGAGAAACAGCAACAAAGGTAAAGAAATTAAAACATAGACCTTTTCTTGAAGCACTGCTTTTTTATACCTTTCTGTGGAGTCACTAACCAAAGGTTTGGTAACATTAGTAGGAAAATTGGTAAACAGCCTAGTCCTGAGTTTTTTTTTTAAATAGTTTGGTGAAGAGTTAATTTTTATTAGGTGTAGTGTTATTTTTTTTTAACCAATTTTGTCATGTAAAATATTTTGTGAACACCAAGAGAGGTTTAAAATGTTAAATCCTTAGGAAGTAAAAATTTACATTTGCCCAGTGAAAAATTTTACGCCCAAGAGCTGCATGATTGTATTGGAGTCATGCTAGATAGGTGGTCTTTGAGCATCCCTCTGTTCCTTCTGAAGGTCACGGGGCCGTTGCTGTTCTCCCTATCTAGTGCGTGTGTCTAGCTTTAGAGGGCAGGAGAATTCAGAATTGCCAGGCAGGCCAGATTTTTCATGACTCCATTCCTTTTCTTCTAACCCAGCACCTTCAGAGTTGTCTACATTTTTGCAAGAGCAGCCGAAAATGAACAAATCCCAGGTAAGTTGTTTGTTCATTCCCCACTTTGTTTTATAATGGACTTTGTGAGATTTGTAACAGTACGTATGTTAAGGTGGGAAATTAGTGATAGATGAAAATCAGACTTCGCAGAAAATAGAAATTAACAAGCAGATCAATAGGGCTAAGTTGGCTTGTAGATGTAGGTTGGTCATTACATATCTTAGTGTTTCTAAGTGACCTGCAAATAATCTCTGATGTTTCCGATAACCATGGCAGAAAGGGAGACACTGTATTTTGGATCCAGACAGACTGATTGCTTTCAAGACGTAGAGACTTCCTGGAAGATGTCTTTTTTGGTCTTAACATACGGTCACATAGTGAATAATTCCAGTGACAGCCCCGAAATGAGTGCCTAAAACTGCTCCTCACTGAGAGTAAAGGAGTCCAAGATATGGTTCAAGGACAGTTGTCCCTTGGTGTCCGCGGGGATTGGTTCCAGACCGCCCCCGGGGCAGATACCAAAATCCGAGGATGCTCAAGTCCCTTAGTCGGCCCTCCATGTCCGTGGTTCTACGTCCGCAGATATGGAGGGCTGACTAGTCAATTTTGTGATAGTCTTGTTTGATCCTGGTATAAAACCTGGTAGGTTTAGAGGAATGAATGGCCTGCGTGCCTGTTCCAGAAACTCTCCATAGCTATTTTATCTCAGCCAGGCTGTGCATACAAGTTGTGCAGCAGGTGGTTCAAAGTTAAATTCTCTGGTAAATGTTTCTGAGCTTCTCAGTCAGATTTTACCCCATAGCATTCTGTCTTGGTTTTTCCCCTCTGCTTTTCAGAATCTATCCAGGTAAAGGTCACCAGTGACTTGACTGTAGTTGCCTTCCTTGAACAACTGCTCCGTCACCCTACTGACTGCTCTTTCTGAGACAGCTTCCTTTGTTGGCTTCTGATACCACTCTTCTGACGGCTCCCTCTTGGGATCTTCCTTATTGTTCCCCCTAGTTTAGTTCCAAGTTTTCATCCTTTGTCTACTAGTCTTCTCACTTTATCTCTATATGTATATTGAAAAAAATGTAGATAATTGAACAATACTGTTTATTGTTTTAGGTGCTTTTAAAAAATATGTAAATTATCTTAATGTATATATATGATAACATTCTCCCCCAATCCCCCGATAATTTGAGATCTATCCATATGTAGTTTATTCCTTTTAATGTTATATTTTCCATTGTATGGCTAGACTGTATTCTAAATACTGTATTTTACTGGCAGACATTTAGGTAATTTCCATTTTTCAGTAATAATGGTGTGAATATCCTTGTCATTCTCTCTGCACAAATGCAAGTGTATCTGCCGACTCCAGCGCAGTGCTTCTTAAAGTGAGGTTCGTTGACCGGAAGTGGCAGCATCACCTGGAAACTAGTTTGAAATGCAGATTCTCATGCTCCATCCCAAACCTACTGGAAGAGAAATTCTGGGGGCGAGGCCCCGGCAATCTGTGTACTAAGAAGGTGTCCATGTGATGCTGATACCCACTGAGTTTAAGAATCCCTGCTCTGGGGTCCTATGATTAAGATTTTTGAGTTATGGGATATGAGGATTTCTAATTTTTGTGGGTATATTGTTATTCATTAGAAAACTGCTTTTCTTCCCTCCTCTCCAGATATGTAAATTATTTCTATGCTAATGGGTGAAAAACTTTTCTGTTCAATTTTCATGCATCTGGTTATTGAGATTGTTCAGGTTTCATAAATTTATGGCTTTTCAGATTTTCTTCTGCTGAGTTTTGTAAGAATTCCATCTGTATTTTAAATGGTAATCTTTTGTTATAGTTGTTACTAATTATCTTCTCTCAGTAGGTAGGCTTTTTGTCTTTTAACTTAATGGTGTCCTTTCTGAAACTTTTATATTGTGATAGAACTCTTTTGTGTCTTGTATTTTTTATTCTTATTTTCCTTACCCCAGGGGCCTAATGAAATTTTGTTACATTTTGTCTAAGAATATCAAATTTGAAATTTTTTTTTTAATATTTAGGACATTAATCAGTCCAGAGGTTTTTTTTTAGTATAATCTGATGAAAGGATCTAATTTTATATTTGTCCTTCTGTAAAAAATAAGCAGCACAATAAAAGGATATACTTCTTGACAAAGGACTAGCAGAGTAGGTCTGAGTGGGATGCCTGCCATGTTTTTTCATTATGCATGCTGCCGGCATTGGTGTAAGGTAGATTTTGTCATGTTCACAAAGTATCCTTTGAGTCTTACTTTATTAAAAATGAGAATTTAATTTTTCCAAATGTCTACTTAATATTTTATGGGTATGATGATAGCATTTTTCTTTTTGGATCTATTGAATTATATTTCCACATTTCTTAATAACTAATGTTTGTGTTCTGAAACAAGCCCCACTTGGTCAAAAAGTATTACTCTTTCTTTTTTTTGCTGAGGAAGATTAGCCCTGAGCTAACGTCTGTTGCCAGTCTTCCTCTTTTTGCTTGAGAAAGATTGTTGCTGAGCTAACATCGGTGCCAATCTTCCTCTGTTTTGTATGTGGGATGCCACCATAGCATGGCTTGATGAGCAGTGTGTAGGTCTGTGTCTAGGATCCGAACCTGCAAACCCCAGGCTGCTGGAGCATGAGAACCTAACCACTACACCAACGCACCAACGAGCTGGCCCCCAAAGCTTTTTGATAGATGCATTTAAGGATATAATTTCCCTGTGTGCCACTTTAGCTGAAAAATCCAAGTATCAATATGTAGTGTGTGTGTTTTTTTCCTACACAGGTTTCAGTTTGCTTTCTTTTCCTTCTTTGGTCAGTAAATGAAAATGTACATTAATTTTTAATAAATCTTTTTTCTATATATATAGCAGATATAAAAAAGTTCACAAATCTTAAGTATAGAGCTCAATGAATTATTCTAAATCCAGTGCCCATATAACTAATACAGAGGTCAAAACAAACACTACTAGCACTCCGGAAGCTTCCCTGGTACTCCTCTCATAATCCCTAATACCTTCTAGTGGATTCATTTGCATATAATCTGTGGCTTCTGTGGTAGAATTGAGTAGTAAAGTCACAGACCATCTGGCCCTCAAAGCCTAAAGTACAGTCTGGCTCTTCACAAGGAAAAGTTTGCAAATCTCTAGATTAGTTTATTAAATTTGTTAGTGTTGGTGTTATTTGTGTCCTGTTTAAAATTAATTTTCCTTACTGCAAGCTCATAAAGGTAATCTCCTGTGTTGTTTTTTAAATATTTATTGTTTTTGGCTTTCACATTTATTTTAATGGAACTGATGTTCACTTTTGTATGAATAGGCATCAGGTTACTGTTTTCCTATAAAATTTATCTAGAATCAGTTTTGAAGAATGACTTTCCTAACTGTTTTGCAGTGTCACATATGTTATAATAATGTGTACATCTATGTCTGGGTCTTTTTTGGACTCTATTCTGTTCCATTAGTTTGTTTTGTCTCTTATGCTAGTATCACATTTGATAAAAAGTGTTTATGTTTAATGGTGTATGTCCTTTCAGATTTTTTCCTCTTTAGCAGAATCCTGGCTTTTCTTGGCCCTTTGCATTCTCATATAAATGTTGTTAGTATTCACAAAATAACCTGCTGGGACTGGGACTTTCTTTGGGGTTGGATTGAATCTGTAAATAAGTTTGGGGAAAATTGCTAATTTTTTGATGTTGAATCTTCTAATCTGTGAACATGGTATATTTCCTACATTTGTGTAAGTCTTTTTTTTTTTTTTTTTTTTGAGGAACATCAGCCCAGAGCTAACATCTGCTGCCAGTCCTCCTCTTTTTGCTGAGGAAGACTGGCCCTGAGCTAACATCCATGCCCATCTTCCTCTACTTTATATGTGGGATGCCTACCACAGCATGGCTTGCCGAACGGTGCCATATCAGCACCCGGGATCTGAACCAGCGGGCCCCGAGCTGCCGAAGCAAAACGTGCGCACTTAACCACTGCGCCACCAGGCCGGCCCCAGTGTGTAAGTCTTAAGTAGTTTTAAAAGTGTTTTGTGGGGGCCGGGCCCCATGCCCAAGTGGTTAAGTTCTCAGGCTCCACTTTGGCAGCCCAGGGTTTTGCTGATTTGGATCCTGGGCGCGGACATAGCACTGCTCATCAGGCCATGCTGAGGCAGCATCCCACATGCCACAACTAGAAGGACTGACAACTATAATATACAACTATGTACTGAGGGGATTGGGGAGAAAAAGAAAAATAAGTGTTTTATGTAGAGTTTTTGCATACCTATTGTTAGTTATTTCTATGTATTTAGTATTTTTATTAATATACATATATTTTTAGTTGCACTTTCTAATTATTTTTTCCAATTTTTAAATCTTTTTTTCTTTATTGTACTGCTAGGTCCTCTAATATACTGAGTAGAAACAAGAGTAGGCTTCCTTGTCTTAATTCTGTTCTCAAAGGGAAAGCTTTCCTTTCAATTCATGATTTTTGTTGTATTTTTTGTATTTCTTATCACATCAAAGATGTCCCATTCTATTTCTAGTTATCTAAAGCATTGGTTTTTTTTTTTATGAGTCCCTTTTAGATTTTATCAGATGGTTTTTGATTTCTATAGAAATCATCATATGATTTGTCTCTTTTATTTTCTTAATTGGTGAGTTACGTTAATTTTCAAATGTAAAACTAATTAGATATTCCTGAAATAAACCTAAATGGGTAATGTTATACGTTCTGTATGTTATTGGCTTTAGTTTGTTAATATTTTGTTTGGGATTTTTGCATCTGTGTCCATGAAAGAGATTGACCTGTAAGTTTTTGTTAGATTTGTTGTCAAGATTATGTTGAATTCATAAAATAAATTCTTGTGTATTTCCCTTTGCTGTCTCCATAAGAGTTTGTTTTATTTTTGTTGCTATTTCTTCCTTAGGTATTCCTTACACTGTGAGGCCAGCTGTGCCTGGAGTTTCCTCCATGGGAATATTTTAAATTATAGAGTCAATTTCCTTAATAAATATGGGACATTATATTTAAAAAAAATAAATTTGGATAAGTGGTTTTTTCTACGAATTTGACCTTTTTTCCTAAATTTTCAAATTTATTGATTCAAATTACTTCATTATATTTTCATGCACTATGCGACCTGTGTAGGGATGTTCTTTCTTCATATCAGATATTGGTGAGTAGGCTTTCTTTATATCGTCATCAGTCTTGCCATGGCATTGTGAGGTCTTTTTCAAAGAACAGATTTGTCTTTGTTTTTTCTCTCTTTATTGTATGTATATGTTTTTTAATTCATATATTTCTGACTGTAATATGTCCTTCCATGTCCTTACGTTGGGTGTATTTGCTCTTTTTCTAAAGAAGATGGATACTTAACTGATTTTCTTTTTACTTTTCTAGTATGTGCTATTAATACATTTTTTTCTAAACATGACTTTTGAGCCATCTTTCTCAGGTTTTGATACGTTGTATTTTTGATAAGTCATTTAAAAGTATTCTCAAATCTCCATTTAGAAATGTATCTCTTAATTTGTAAACACTGGGAAATTTTCTAGTTGATGTTTTCATTAATGATTGCTATCTTAAACACTGTGCAAAAAGAACTTTCTCTGTGTGATATCAAATCTTTGAAGTTTGTTGAAATCTGCTCTATGGTCCAGAATGTGGTCAACTTTGGTACAGAAGGTCCGTGTGAATCTGAGAAGTATATATATTCTGTAACTTGGCGGTGCATTTTCTCCTTTGAAGGTAATGTTTCCTTTATCTCTGGCTGTTTTCAAGGTTTTCCTTTTATCTTCAGTCTTTCTCATAGTATTCAGTTTTCTTGTTGAAATTCTCCATCTTGCCATCTTTTTTCCTTCATTATTTCAATGACAGTTGTTAAATCTGGGTGAGATAATTCCAGTATCTCGAGCTCCCATGTGTCTAAGCTTGAATTTCGGGAAAAAATGTACTAGGTCATTCATTCTGCAAATATTTTTTGAACACCCGTTATGTGTTTTAAGTGTTTGGAGTACATACTGTGAACAAAATAATCTGCTTTTCTGGAACCTGTTTGGAACCTGAAATATTCTAGTTGGACATGCTGAATTACTCTTTGAATAGACCATTGTGAGTTGTTTGCCAGTGTTTTATTTAGAATATTTGTATCAAAATTAAATATGAACTCTTCTTAAAAAATATTTTGTTTTGATATTAAGTTTATGATAGTTAACAGGTATTTTCCTATGGTCTGGGGTGTTTAATTACATGGATTATCATTTTATTATGGTGGCTAGACTTTTAATTCTAAAAACATCTGGTACTGGTGATTTTTCCGTGGTAGATCTTCAAGATCTTCAATTGATTATTAAATCATATTTCTGATTGTTAGTCTTTAGACCAGTTTTCTGTTTCTTTCTGAGTCAATTTTGGTAGTTTAAGTTTCTAAAGAAAACATCTATTTCCTCTGAAATTTAGTATAATATTCTCTTTTGTTTTCCTATCTCCTCTATTTTCATGGATATGTGAGTGTGTCTTCATTAAAGTGTCCTCGTACTTACAGTAGTTTTTTTTGTATGTGATGGGCTTTTATGGTATTTGGTACCAAAAAAGATAAGTGAATTATTTCTCTTCCTGGAGAATCGTCTTTGCTCATTTAATTATTTTGGCTCTCAGTGTTACCTTATCTGATGTAAATATAGCCAAACCTACTTTTATTTTGCTTATATTTTATGTGGCTTATTTGGTATTTGCTTGTCATTTTATTTTAAAATTTCTTGATCTTTTCTTGCAAATAACCTCTGACAGATTTTCTTTTCAAATCAGGTATGTCTGTCATTGGTAAAAAATTTAGCACGTTCACATGACATCTTATAGCTTAGTTGTTTTTTTTTTTCCAATTTAGTTTACTGTGTTATCTTAGCATAATAACATCATTGATATTTTGTATGTTCTACTTTATATTATAGTTTTTCTCATACCTTCTGTTTCTTTACTTTTTGCACTTCTGGTCAAATTTTTTTTTCTTCTAATTTGGTAGATTGCTGCTTTTCTGATTACCAGCACATTAACAACTTATAACTGAGTCTGTATTTCTTTATTAACGTATCTATGTTAGAATGTTTTCTTGTCAACATCTTTTGATTGTCCATTTCTTCTCTTTCGTCCAAGGTAGAAAAGAACTTCAGAAAGATTTTTGTATTTCCATGTCACTCCCTAACAAGCTCCTTGGTTTTGTTGTGGTGTTTCGGAATCTTTTTTTCAATCTGTAGTTTCACGAATAGTATGTCAATTCTATTTCAGGAACTTAGTCATTTTATACTATAAATTTCAAAAAATATTTGTATTTTTTCCTCAGTTTATTCAAGAAAAATACACATAAGTTAAATGTCAAGCTTGATGAATTTTTATGTATGTATATACCTAAGTAATTACCACCCAGTGTCCATAAGGTCCGCTGGTACTCCAAGATCATTATTCTAATTTCTGTTATTATTGATTAGTTTTGCTTGTATGTCCGGCTTTCACTCACTGTAGTAACTGAGAGATTCATCTGTTTTGCTGGGTGTATCAGTTTTTTTTAATGGCTGTATAGTGTTCCTCTATATGACTATACAACAGTTTATTTCTCTATCATATTGATGGACATTTGGACTGTCTCCAGATTTTGGCCATTGTAAACAAAACTGCTGTGAACATATATACAGGCTTTTTGGTTGACAAGAATAGTCATCGATGTTGAGTATATAACTAGGAGAGGTTACTCCATACAGTCAGGCATCACTTAACAGCGGGGATAGATTCTGAGAAGTATGTCGTTAGGCGATTTTGTCGTGCGAACATTGTAGAGTGTGCTTACGCAAACCTAGATGGTATAGCCTACTACACACCTAGGTTATATGGTACTAGTCTTATGGGACATGTGCAAAACGTTATGTGGCTTTAGTAGCAAGTCCCAAATATTTTTCCAGAGTGTATGTATTTACTTATAGTTCCACTGGCAAGGTGTGAAGGTTTCTGTTGCTTCATATACTTTCCAGTATCTCCAATTGGTATTTTCTGACTTTTTCACTTTAGATATTTCAGTGAGTATAGTGGTGTGTCATTGTGGTTATCCTGTGAGAATAGAATAGGAGCTAGGTACTAGATAGGGGCACAAGGGAGCTTTTGGTCTCAGGTAATGTTTTGTTTCTTGATCTGGATGCTGGTTATATGGGTGTGTTTACTGTGTGAAAATTGAGCCATTTGTGAACTTCAGTACAGTGTGCATTGTTTTTATATATATTCAATAAAAATTACAAAAATCACAAAGGAAGAGGTGGTGATAAATTGTTTATCTAAAGAAGTCTCAAGACTATCATTAAGCTAAAACCATGAGTCACAATCTGATTACTTATTTCACACATGGAGATGAGAATTCTTCTGCATGTTTCCTTCCTTAATTTTCTTATATCTGATGCTCTTTTGAAACTTAAAGAAATTGATTGATCTTAATTATTTTTTAATTTTATTGAAAATAATTAAGAAATATAATTGTATATATTTAAAGTGTACAATGTGATAATACAATACTACATTGTGGAATGATTACCAAGATCAAGATAATTGACAAATCCAACAGCTTACATAGTTAACTTTTTTTTTTCTGTAATGGTGAGAATGGTTAAGATATACTATCAGCATCTTTCGAGTATACAATATTGTATTATTAGCTGTAGTCACTATACTGTGCATTAGGTCCTCCAAAGTACTTACAACTAAAAATTTCTACCCTTTGACTTACATCACCGTATTGCCCCCTGCCAGCCCCTGGCAACCACCATTTTATTCTGTTTCTATGAAATTGGCTTTTTTTTTTTTTAGATTCCACATAGAAGTTATACTTTACAGTATTTGTCTTTCTTTATCTAACTTATTTCATTTAGCATAATGCCCTCAAGGTCCATCCATATTGTCTCAAATGGCAGGATTTCCTTCATTTTTGTGGCTGAATAACATTCGTGTGTGTGTGTGTGTGTCTGTATCCCCCGGATTTTCTTTATCCATTTATCTGTTGATGGCCACTTAGGCTGTTTCCAGGTTGTGGCTATCGTGAATATGCTACAGTGAACATGAGGGTGCAGATATCTTTTTGGGATAGTGATTTTGTTTCTTTTGCATTTATATGCACAAGTGGAATTGCTGGATCATATACTAGTTCTGTTTTTAATTTTTTGAGGAACCTCTATAGTGTTTTCCATAGTGGCTGCACCAGTTTACATTCCCACTAAGCAGTGCACAAGGGTCCTTTTCTCCATATCTTTGCCAACACTTGTTAACTATTGTCTTTTTGATAATATCCATTCTAACAGCTGTGAGGTGATACCTCATTGTGGTTTTGATTTGCATTTCCCTGATGATTAGTGATGTTGAGCATCTTTTCATATACCTATTGGCTGTCTGTCTTTGGAAAAATGTCTATTCAGATCATTTGCCCACTTTTTAATTGGATTATTTACTTTTTGCTTTTGAGTTTTATGAGTTCTTTATATGTTTTGACTATTAACTCCTATCAGATATATGGTTTGTGAATATTTTCTCCCTTTCTGTAGGTTGCCTTTTCAATTTATTGATTGTTTCCTTTGCTGTGCAGAAGTTCTTAAGTGTGATGCAGTCCTACATGTTTATTTTAGCTTTTGTTGCCTGTGCTTTTGGTGTTTTAACCAAGAAATCATTGCTGAGAATGATGTCAAGGAGCTACTTGCCTACGTTTTCTTCTAGGAGTTTTATGGTATCAGGTCTTATGTTTAAGTCTTTGAGCCATTTTGAGTTAATTTTTGTGAGCAGTGTAAGATAGGAATACAGTTTCATTCTTTTGTGTGTGGGTATACAGTTTTCCCAGCACCATTTATTGAAAAGACTGTCCTTTCCCCATTGTGTGTTCCTGGTGTCTTGTCAAACATCAATTGAGCATATATGCATGCGTTTATGTCTGGCATCTCTGTTCTGTTTCACTTGACTGCAGCTCTTTCTATCACTGAAATCTCCCTTTCACTGCAGTTGGTATTCCCTCTAATGTAACTTAATTAGTCCTTCATTAATTCATTCAGCAACCATTTCTGAATATTTGTTATGTGTTGTCTTGTGTGCCAGATACTGAGGATTCTGAGAAGAATGAGACACAGCTCCTGATAAGGAGAAACTCTTAGAAGTGTGTAGGCATTCAAACAAACTCACATATTTTTGACATTATTATAAGTGAACAACACAGATAGAAACAAAATCCTGTTTTGTTTTCCTTATGATTTTTTCTGGTTTAAGAAAGGGCAGGATTTTCAAGCTTAAAATAATTGTTTTTTATGTTGAGTGATTTAACCTATTTTCATTTATTATTGTTTGGTTTTAGTCCCTGCATCCCACAGTGTATTTATTCACTATACTTTTTCTTGTTGGTTCTTCATTCATAGTTTATTGATTTATTTTGTTTTGTTTTTTTTGACACTGAATCAGTCAACTTAGAATGCAGTATTCTGTTGTAACATAAGATCCCTAAATTTCATTTTTGCTTGTGTCCATGATCTTACTGGGTAAGCTGTGGCTTTCTGTTCCATGTACTCTTCATTCTGGGGTCAAGGATGAAGGTTGATGGCTCTGAAAACTTCTACCTGAAGTGACACACTTTACCACTTTTCATCGGCCAAAGCAAGTTATGTGGCCCAGCTTGCTGTCAGTGGGTAGGAATTATAATTCTGTAGGGACTGGCTGGTGGGATGGGGCTTAATTGAGAGGTGAAGCAAATATTTTGTCACTGATACCATTACCAAGTGACTTTTCATGATTTACTTTTTATATTTACTCCCTCTAGTGGTTCAGTTTCCTATTTTTATTCTAATATCATTTAAGTTTTTTTTTTCTTTTGAGGAAGATTGGCCCTGAGCTAACATCCGTGCCCATCTTCCTCTATTTTATATGTGGGACCCTGGCCACAGCATGGCTTGATAAGTGGTGCGTAGGTCCGTACCTGGGATCTGAACTGGTGAACCCCAGGCCACTGAAGCAGAGTGTGCAAACTTAATCGCCACGCCACCTGGCTGGGCCCTATTATCATTTAAGTTTAAACTCAGGTTTAAGCTTATAATTTCCTATCAAAATATAAAAGGGTTTTTATTGTTAGTTTATATCTTCTTCACATTTACTTCGATTGTCTTCCACTATCCTGTTTTGTGGGAGTCATCTGAACTATTTTGTTTTCTTTAATGAGGACTATTTTTAATATTCTTTTTAAGACAGTTGATTAGAAATCAGAGCTACTATGGTTGAATATATCTTTTTGAGTGGTGAGTTCTAACTTTGAGCCTGGGTACTGTGTTCAATACATTTTCTGGATTAGCTAATGCAACCCTACAATAGCTTAATGTTGGAGGTACTGTTACTATACAACGTAGTGAGGGTTTATATTCAGGATCTATATGGAATAGTTCACTTGAAGAATATGCAGTTTGATGGTTGACAGATTTGAGATATCTTGAGTCTGAGCCTACTGGAAGTTGCTTATTCTTCTGAATGAGGTAGAATCTGCCAAGTTGGTACTTGAAATGTCAGAACTGCCTGCTAGAAATGATACTGCAAGTTTTCTCAGTTGGTCATTAGGCACCTGCTGATTTTGAAAATTGCTCAAAAAGAACTTTGTGTTCTATTGCCAATTTTATCATATTGCTTTACCTAATGTCTTCATAAACTCGTGTTACTTTACTTCTCAATCAGTGTACTCTCTCATTTGAGATATTTAAGGAACCTCAGCATCAACAGATAGATTTTATTTACATGTTCTTTATTATTAGCAACTTAAGAAAATGTCACAATTGCAACCTCTTTCCTTTCAGAAGTGATGAATTATTCTGTTGTGAACCATATAGCTGCTGGCTGTGGATTTACCAGCAGCTAGTTATTGCTGGTTTCATATGTTCATTCACTATTTCATGTATGCCATTTTCCTCCTTATCTGGATTCTGGTTGTTGGTCTTTTAAAAAATCTGCTATTGACCTTACATAGAGTAAAGTGTGTAAGTCGCATTCATCATAACTGTATCTTTTTTTTATTGAGTTAATGATAGGTTACTATCTTGTGAAATTTCAGTTGTACATTAATGTTTGTCATTCGTGTTGTAGGTGCACCACTTCACCCTTTGTGCCCACCCCCCACCCCACCTTTCCCCTGGTATCCACTAAACTGTTCTTAGTCCACATTTTTAAATTCCTCATATGAGTGGAGTCATACACAGATTATCCTTCTCTAGCTGGCTTATTTCACTTAACATAATTCCCTCAAGGTCCATCCATGTTATTGGAAATGGAATGATTTTGTTCTCTTCTGCAGCTGAGTAGTATTCCATTGTATATATGTACCACATCTTCTTTATCCATTCGTCTGTTGATGGGCACTTAGGTTGCTTCCATGTCTTGGCTATTGTAAATAATGCTGCAATGAACATTGGGGTGCATAGGACTTTTGGGATTGCTGACTTCAAGCTCTTTGGATAAATACCCAGTAGTGGGATGGCTGGATGGTATGGTAATTCTATTTTTAATTTTTTGAGGAATCTCCATACTGTTTTCCATAGTGGCTGCACCAGTTTGCATTCCCACCAGCAGTGTATGACGGTTGCTTTTTCTCCACAACCTCTCCAACATTTGCTACTGTTAGTTTTAGATATTTTTGTCATTCTAATGGGTGTAAGGTGGTATCTTAGTGTAGTTTTGATTTGCATTTCCCTGATGATCAGTAGTGATGAACATCTTTTTATGTGCCTATTGGCCATCCGTATATCTTCTTTGGAGAAATGTCTGTTCGTGTCTGCAGCCCATTTTTTGATTGGGTTGTTTGATTTTTTTGTTGTTGAGTTGTGAGAGTTCTTTATATATTATGGATATTAAGCCTTTGTCAGATATATGACTTGCAAATATTTTTTCCCAGTTAGTGGATTGTTTTTTTGTTTCAATCCTGTTTTCCTTTGCCTTGAAGAAGCTCTTTAGTCTGATGAAGTCCCATTTGTTTATTCTTTCTATTGTTTCCCTTCTCTGAGAAGACATGGTGTCCAAAAAGATCTTTTTAATACTGGTGTCAAAGAGTGTACTGCCTACGTTTTCTTCCAGAAGCCTTATGGTTTCAAGTCTCAGCTTTAGGTCTTTGATCCATTTTGAGTTTATTTTGGTGAATGGTGAAAAAGAATGGTCAATTTTCATTCTTTTACATGTGGCTTTCCAGTTTCCCCAGCACCATTTGTTGAAAAGACTTTCTTTTCTCCATTGTATGCCCTCAGCTCCTTTGTTGAAGATAAGCTGTCCATAGATGTGTGGTTTTATTTCTGGGCTTTCAATTCTGTTCCATTGATCTGTGCACCTGTTTTTGTACCAGTACCATGCTGTTTTGATTACTGTAGCTTTGTAGTATGTTTTGAAGTCAGGGATTGTGATGCCTCCCGTTTTGTTCTTTTTTCTCAGGATTGCTTTAGCAATTCTGGGTCTTTTGTTGCCCCATATGAATTTTAGGATTCTTTGTTCTAATTTTGTAAAGAATGTCATTGGGATTCTGATTGGGATGGCATTGAATCTGTAGATTGCTTTAGGTAGAATGGACATTTTAACTATGTTTATTCTTCCAATCCATGTGCATGGAATGTCTTTCCATCTCCTTATGTCGTCATCCAATTCTCTCAGAAAGGCCTTGTAATTTTCATTATATAGGTCCTTCACTTCCTTAGTTAAATTTACCCCAAGGTATTTTATTCTTTTTGTTGCGATTGTGAATGGTATTGAGTTCTTGAGTTCTTTTTTCTGTTAGTTCGTTATTGGAGTATAGAAATGCTACTGATTTATGCAATTTGATTTTGTACCCTGCAACTTTGCTGTAGTTGTTGATTACTTCTAAGAGTTTTCCAATGGATTCTTTGGGGTTTTCTATATATAAAATCATGTCGTTTACAAACAGCGAGAGTTTCACTTCTTCCCTCCCTATTTGGAGTTCCTTTTATTCCTTTTTCTTGCCTGATTGCTCTGGCCAGGACCTCCAGTACTATGTTAAATAAGAGTGGTGATAGGGGCATCCTTGTCTCGTTCCTGTTTTCCGGGGGATGGCATTCAGTTTTTGCCCATTGAGTATGATGTTGGCTATGGGTTTGTCATATATGGCCTTTATTATGTTGAGGTAGTTTCCTTCTATGCCCATTTTGTTCAGAGTTTTTATCATAAATGTCTGTTGGATCTTGTCAAATGCCTTCTCTGCATCTATGGAGATGATCATGTGGTTTTTATTCCTCAGTTTGTTGATGTGGTGTATCACGTTGATTGATTTGCGGATGTTGAACCATCCCTGTGTCCATGGTATGAATCCCACCTGATCATGATGTATGATCCTTTTGATGAATTGCTGAAATCTGGTTGCCAAAATTTTGTTTAGAATTTTTGCATCTATGTTCATCAGTGATATTGGCCTATAGTTCTCTTTTTTCGTGGTGTCCTTGTCAGGTTTTGGTATCAGCGTGATGTTGGCCTCATAGAATGTGTTAGGAAGTGTTCCATATTCCCTAATTTTTTGGAATAGCTTGAAAAGGATAGGTATTAAATCCTCTCTGAAAGTTTGGTAGAATTCCCCAGGAAAGCCATCTTGTCCTGGGTTTTTATTCTTTGGGATGTTTTTGATTGCTGTTTCAATCTCTTTCCTTGTGATTGGTGTATTCAAATTGTCTGCCTCTTCTTGAGTGAGCTTTGGGAGGTAGTAGGAGTCCAAGAATTTATACATTTCCTCTAGGTTATCCATTATGTTGGCATATAGTTTTTTGTAGTATTCTCTTATAATCCGTTGTATTTCCACAGAGTCTCTCATTATTTCTCCTCTCATTTCTGATTTTGTTTATTTGAGCTTTCTCCCTTTTTTCCTTTGTAAGTCTGGCTAGGGGATTGTCAATTTTATTTAAATTCTCAAAAAACCAGCTCTTTGTTTCATTGATCCTTTCTACTGCCTTTTTCGTTTCAATAGTATTTATTTCTGCTCTGATTTTTATTATTTCTCTCCTGCTGACTTTGGGCTTTATTTTTTCTTTTTTCTCTAGTTCAGTTAGGTGTAGTTTAAGATTGCTTATTTGGGATTTTTCTTGTTTGTTAAGATGTGTCTGTATTGCGATGAATTTTCCTCTTAATACAGCTTTTGCTGTATCCCATATGAGTTGGTATGGCATGTTATCATTTTCATTTGTTTCCAGGTATTTTTTGATTTCTTCTTTAATTTCTTCAGTGATCCATTGCTTGTTCAGTAGTGTGTTGTTTAGTCTCCACATCTTTGTGCCTTTCTCAGCTTTTTTCTTGTAATTAATTTCTAGCCTTATAGCATTATGATCGGAGAGGATGCTTGCTATTGTTTCAATTTTTTTTAATTTGTAGAGGCTTGCCTTGTTTCCCAACATATGGTCTATCCTTGTGAATGTTCCATGTGCACTTGAGAAGAATGTGTATTCAGGTCTTTTAGGGTGAAGTGATCTATATATGTCTGTTAAGTTCAATTGTTTTAGTTTTTCATTCAGCTCCACTATTTCCTTGTTGATTTTCTGTCTGGATGATCTGTCCATTGATGTGAGTGGGGTGTTGAGGTCCCCTACTGTTATTGTGTTGTTTTTAACATCTTCCCTTAGGTCTGTTAATAGTTGCTTTATGAATCTTGGTGCTCCTGTGTTGGGTGCATAGATATTTATAAGCATTATTTCTTCTTGATGAAGTGTCCCTTTGATCATTATATATTGTCCCTCTGTGTCTTTCTTTACCTGTCTTATTTTGAAATCCACTTTGTCTGATATAAGAATTGCAACGCCTGCCTTTTTTTTCTTGCTATTTGCTTGAATTAGTGTCCTCCACCCCTTCACCCTGAGTCTGTGTTTGTCCTTGGGGCTGAGGTGTGTTTCTTGGAGGCAACGAATTGTTGGATCTTGTTGTTTAATCCATTTCGCCACTCTTCGTTGTTTTTTGGAGAGTTCAGTCCGTTTATATTGAAAGTGATTATTGATGCATGTGGACTTAATGCTGTCAATCTGTCGCTCATTATCTTGTTTTCCTGTGTTTCTTTTCCTGTGTGCTTTAGCCTGCCCATTTAATACTGCAACTTCTTATGCTACGTTTCTTAGATTTTTCCTTATTTATGATTTGTGACTCTGTTCTGTATTTTATTTTAGTGTCTCCCCTAAGTTTGTATTTAGAATCTGGTGTATAATATAGTCTATTCTCTGGTGGTCTCTTACTTACTTGGCCAATACTGATTTAGACCCTTTGCTCTTCCCCTCCTAAATAATTATTTTCATTTCTTATTCCAACTCGTGTTATGAATTTGTAGTTAGAGTGATAAGATCGTCCTTGCTTTGGTAGTTTCCTTACCTTTACCCTAATGCTATAGTTGAATATTTGCTACCCTGTTCTGGTTCTATCCATCGGTCTCCCTAGTCTGTGGATTGTGACCCCTTTCTCCCTTTTTTCTTTTTTCAGGTATGAGAGCCTTCTGGAAGATTTCTTGTAGGGGAGGGCTTTTAGTTACAAATTCCCTTAACTTTTGTTTGTCTGGAAAAGATTTAATTTCTCTCTCATATCTGAAGGAAATTCTTGCTGGATAGAGTATTCTTGGCTGAAGATTTTTATCTTTTAAAGCTTTGAATATGTCACTCCATTCTCTCCTAGCTTGTAAGGTTTCTGTAGAGAAATCCACTGGAAGTCTGATATGGGCTCCTTTATAGGTTATTCTCTGCTTTTTTCTTACTTCCCTGAGTATTTTTTCTTTATCTTTCCATCTTGCCAATTGTACTATGTGCCTTGCAGTAGTTCTTTTTACATTGACAAATCTAGGAGATCTGAAAGCTTCCTCTACACACATTTCTCCGTCAATCCCTAGATTTGGGAAGTTCTCTTCAATAATTTCGTTAAGCACACTTTCTGCTCCATTTTCCTTTTCCACGTTCTCGGGAATTCCTATGATCCTTAAGTTCTTACTCCTCATTGAATCCACTATCTCTCAGAGATTTTCCTCGTTTTTTTTAAATTCTTAGTTCTCTTTCTTCCTCTGTCTGGAGCCATTCAGCCTGTCTATCTTCAATTATGTTAATTTGCTCTCCTATGGTGCCTACACGGGCATTCAGGGAATCTGTATTCTGTTTTATCTGGTCCATTGTGTTTTTCATCTCTAGTAATTCTGTCTGATTCTTCTTTATGATTTCAATCTCTTTTGTGAAGTAACTCCAGAACTCATTGGCTTGTTTCTTTTTCTCTCTACCTCATTTAGTTTTTTGATTATAGCTGCTCTGAACTCATTATCACTTAGTTTACCTAATTCGAAGTTCTCAGCACTTAATTCTATGTTTTTATTGTTTTCCTTCTGGTCTGGGGCTTTTATAAATTGCTGGATGGTAGAGGAGCGGTTTTTTTGCATGGTGGTGGAATTCGGTTGCAGTTACAGCCTGTCGCCACTAGATGGGGGTCGAGAGCTGCGTGTTCTGAGCTCTCCACCTTTGGGCAAGATGGCGGCGCCCAGTGCACTTTGCCGGGAGGGAGGGGCTGCTATTCTTGTACACTGATCTGGATTCGGATCAGTTCTGTTCTCTGATCTCCTGAGGCCCTGGGTTTATGGGGTCCCTGCGCACGGAAGCTTTCCCCCGTCAGTGGGTTTCCACTGAAGCAGCGGCAGGAGTCCTGGATTATCCCCCGGTCTCCCAGCCCCTACCCCACTCCTTCCTGGACCCACACAGCAGGGATCGGAGACTCTAGGGGGGGAGCAACGTTCTCTCCTATCCGTTCCAGTGCCTCCGAGGCCTTCAGCAAGGTTTATGATCTCCGCCTTCTTGGTATTGTAGGTTTCTAACATGTTGGCATTAGATATATTCTCTGAAATTCAGTTTTTCCAATTCTTTGTTGTATTTTGGAGGGGAGAGAATCCTGGGTTAGCTCACCCCGCCATTTTGGTCCGCCCCTTCTGGCCATCATAACTGTGTCTTGCTCTTTCTTTTCTTTTTTTGCAAGAGAAAATTAAAGCTTTATGAGGAACCATGGCCCAGGACCTTTCTTCCCGAAGGAAGAAAGGGCACTGAAGAAGTGGGGTACACATAGTGGTTATATACCCCCCAAACGGTGTTTCACATGTGATTGAAATGTCCCTCCCACAGTAGTCACAAGATTTCCCTGTCAGCACAGTGCTTGATGGACACAGCAGGTAGTGGTCTGCTATCTCGGTGGGCGTAGTAGGAGGCAAGTTGATTGGAGCTGGGCGGTCACAGGTGAGTGCAGCAATCAGTTCCTAGCCTAAGGAAAGATGCTTAATCCTTAAGAAATGCCAATGTTGGGAGGGGGAGGGAAGTCAGTTACAGGAGGTTACCAGACTAGCACAATAAAATGCAGATTTAAGTTCTTGCCTTTGGTATTGATTAAGAGTTTCTAGAGGGAAGGTCATCTCCTTTCTTCTTCCTGGTACAGAGAGGGAGGCACCTTTTACAGATAAAGATTTACCTTACAAATGTCAATGTGTCCTAACAAAGGGCAAGTTCCATTCCTCAGATCCTCCTTCCCTGTCCCAGTTTATCAAAAGCAATCAGCCTCAAATAATTCTGATGCCAAAGAGACATATCTTGGGGTGGCCAATTTCAGGTCCTTATAGTCCCACGTTTCAAACTAAAAGTTTCACAGTCCAGAAGCTGAGTGGTAGATTGTTTCATCTCACTGAACACATTTCTTAGTCCTGGTAATAGGTCAGTCCAGTTAAAGTCATTTTAGAAGGTGGCGATGCAGGTGGGCTCCCAAAGTTAGGCCCATATTTTGGAAGCAAGCAATCAGGTATTTAATAAGTACTTCTATGGAAATAAAAGAAAAGACAAGGTTAATGGTTGGAGCAAATTATAAGCTAGTTCCTGAGTCCAGGAGGCAGCCAGTCAAGAAGACTTCTAGATGTCAGAGTCAAAGCACCTTTAGCAGCTTGAAACGTCTCTGATGATGTCATCAGGCATTCAGATATCTTTCTGAGTGGCTTACAGCTTACAAAGCAACAGACAGGAATCTCTCAAGTTTCCATCAAGTCGTTCAGCTTTAGTTTGTAAGGCTTCAGGAAAAAGAGCATGTTCAATTCTCAATGATTCCAAATGCAAATGAGGTAAAACATTGAAAACATTAGTTTGGAGATGTGTAACCAGGTATTTCAGCAGAAGAATTCAGGATCCAGTCCAGTTCACAGGTAGAAAAAAAACCTCAAAGACAATTAACAGAACTAAGATCTAATATCCACAAATGTGTATTATAATTTTTCACTGAAACACAATCCTTCTCTCTAAAATCACGCTAATTTTTACCAAAGATAGCCAGATTAAGACTAATTGGTTTGCAAAATAAGTTTAGTTTCAAGAAACTTGGCCCAATTATTTACATAAGTGCAGCAAGAATAGCAGTTGATCAGATAGGCTCTTAAATCTGCTTTGCTGGAAGTTTTTTATGAGGAATCTCAGATTGAACCTTAAAGACTTCTCGAGGCCAGGAAAGCCAAGCCAAGGATTTGTCGTCAGATTTTGCCTGCAGTACCTACAGATTTGGGTGGATTCCTCTCTTCTCGAGGTCCCCCAAAATATTATGAGGTTCCTTGCACCTGCCAGATGAGCAAGCTTCCTTACTTACCAGGTAAGATTGCTGGAATCTCTCTCTGTAAAGCAAGGTACCAGGCCCATATTTCCACGTGGCTTATTTCAGGAAAGTCCAATCTTTGTTCCTGAAAAACTGTCTTGTCATATCCGAGCCTGTGTGTTTCAAATATGACATTCCAGTCAAAGCTTTGGCAAGATAACCAATGTGTCCTGTTATAAGGAGAACAGATTCTTATTGAACTTATGCAGATAGCTATATTGCCATGAAATAACCATACTCACTCACAAAGAGTTTCCAAACTCTGGAGGGATCAGGTAGGGAGAATAAGATAAATGCTTCAGTTTTGCTCATAAAGGTATAATTTCACTAATTGCTGTAAGTCATAGTTAGCATAAGAGAAAAGATTTCCTTAAATCTGAGAAAACAAAACAACACATCAAAAACAATATTTCAAACAAAAGTCGTAAAAAAAAATTATAATCATCCTCAGTTCATTCAGTCCTGTATAACCGGTTCTTGATCTTAATCTTCTGTTAGCAGTTTTATGAGGTCATCAGTTTCTCCATTAGATTTCTGTAATTTCTTACCCAGAGTTCAGTTCTATGATCTGAAAGTTTATCAGAAACCTGTATTCCAGAGTAAGTGTCAGAGTCCTTTTGATTAATCCCTCTGAAGATGAGACATATTTTGCAAAAGCAAAAATCAGAGTAAAACAACTGACTGTAAACAACAAAAGACTTAAAAATGACAATTGACAGAGAAACTTGGTTATTTCTGTGATATACAAGACCTTATAATATTTAGAATTATGGCTGATAGCCAGGACAGATCAGAATTTTAGGAATGTTATATAATTTCAGAACATTTATATTTGTAACATTTACCCACATAATACCAACTAAGAAAGATTATCATCACTTATCTGACAATGCTTCCAATGTAATTTAACAGACCAAATAAGACTAATTAGTTTAGAATCTTCCACCTTATAGGAAGAGAGCAAATTTCTCTGTGAAGTCCCTGTGGCCCTCTGAAAATCCCCAGAGAAATCCTCTTCCTTCATCCAGGTCAAAAGAAAGCCTTTATTCAGGACTTGAATTTTTTTTTTTTTTTAAAGATTTTTATTTTTTCCTTTTTCTCCCCAAAGCCCCCCCGGTACATAGTTGTGTATTCTTCGTTGTGGGTTCCTCTAGTTGTGGCATGTGGGACGCCGCCTCAGCGTGGTCTGACGAGCAGTGCCATGTCCGCGCCCAGGATTCGAACCGACGAAACACTGGGCCGCCTGCAGCGGAGCACGCGAACTTAACCACTCGGCCACGGGGCCAGCCCCAAGACTTGAATATTTTTGAGGAAGAAGCTTGTCAAAAATATCAAAAGGTTTTAAAACACTCATTTAAAGTAAACAAGATCAAGAGATTGCTGATCTTGTCATTGTAAAACAAGGGTCACTGAAACAGTGCTTCATAGTATTTAACCAAAGTGACAATAGCAAAAAAAAAAAAAACCTTAATAGACGTCTGTCTTTTGCACCTAGGAAATTATCTTGGAACTAAAAGTAGATCTTCTGGAAACTTACTCAGAAGGAAAAACCTTTTATAATTTCTTTATCAAGAGCAGACTAAGAGTTTAAGAAAATTATCCTTTTAAGAGAGAAAGTCAAATTCTAATTTTTGTACCAGTTTACTTTTTCATATTGAAACCCATTTACTTAGATTCGTTTCAATCTTAACCAACTTGACCAGGTACAAAACTCTTTTCAGAATTTCTATAACTTTCTTTTGCATTCAGAATTTGTTCCATGCTTTCTTTTTTCCTTTCTAGTACATTAGGACAAATTTATCTTTCTTAACCAATCAAACAAATATTTCCGTTCTTTATACCCTCTTTGCTAAAAACACACATTTTACATTCCTTGAATTCAGAACTGTTTTTTTCTTATTAATTTCCAGTAGCTTTAATTACATGTTAATTAGAACTTTTAACCCTTACAGACCCTAATAAAAAACTAAAAACTAAGCAATTATGAACTATCTTTTATATGAACATTCTAAACACTTTTCATAATTTCTAGAAACATGCCACTTTACAATAAAACACGAGGCATACTTTCCAATAGACCCAAACGCTTTTAGCCTCTTTGCAATAAGAAGCCAAAAGTAGACAAACTTACATTTAATAATTAATGTCTAGTATCTTATTTGGAAATGGTCTAGTTACTCAATGAATTTTATCATTCATTTAAATTAATCTAGCAAAACTTCAAAATGTCAAGTTACCAAAAAGATTTTGGAAATTATTTTAAATACACATACCATAAACTATAATTATTGCTAAAAAAAGTTATCTATAAACTCATTTCATTTATATCTAAACCATTTGTTCCCAATAATGATGTTTAGATTACCCACAAAAACTTTGAGACATTAGACAAACAGCTATCATTTAAAGCTATTGTGCTGACAAATTTGTAACAGGGGTAGCATGAGCTTTTATTTTTCTTCTTTTTAAACTAGTAAACCCAGGCTGCATATTTGCATCATATGCAGTGCTAACTCTGGAGGATATATTCAAACATTTTAATCAAACCAACAAACTTAAACTTTCATTAACCAAAGATTAATCCATATCGTCTTAACTTAAAAGACATTGGGTTAATTTCTATTGCATTTATAATTTATGTAAGCGCTTACTTCAAGCCAATTAAACAGAGCTCTTAGTTTTGGCCTTAGCATCTGGAAGTAAAGTCACACATATATAGACACACAGATGCAGAGTTTCCACAGCTATTGTTAAAAAAAATCACTCCATGAATCTGGTACAATAATATAAAGCTCCCTAGTTATGAATCCGAATTTTGTTCTGAGCCTTTTACTAATATTTGTGGAGAAGACACTCAAGATGCTAGATTTTTTTTCTCGGCAAGGGCACGCTTATGACATTTCCCCTCTTTTTTTTTCCCCCTTCAGTCTTAGGAATTAGTGATGGGCTAGATAGTAGTTCCTGGAGAGGGGAGATGATAATCCTTCTTGAGATAAAGGAACTGGGTGGAATCTGAACTGCCTCTGGAGCTGTATTTCCAGTCTTGCAAGGATTTTCCAAGGACACTTGGAAGTTACTGGGTTTAACTTAATGACTTTCTAGATTGAACTACCTGTCCAACTACATCACAAAGGCACAGAGAAACTCCTCAAGTTTTCTCCAAGCTGGAGTTTCTGGGGCATAACCCGTCCAACTGAAAGCATTTCCAACTAGTTAAAATGCACCCAGGGGATGAGTCTCTGAGGATGCTTGAGACATTCCCCATGGCCGTAAAGCTGGTGTCCAACTGACAAGGCCAGAGAAAGGATGCAAAGGCGCCTGAGTGCAGGCATCAACGTAGTTATAAGATCTAGTCAAGTTCCACTTAGCCCAGGGCACTTAGTCCCTGAGCCAGCACAAGGCGAGCCAGACAGGGAAGCAGGAGGCAAAGGCCTGGAGCCAGCTGGAGGCTGGGGCTCCCAGTGCCAGGGTTGAGAGTTAACTCCCTGGCAAAAAGTTTTCAAGTTTTCGATTTTACAGAAGGTCCAGGTTCTGGTTAGGTCCACCCTGAACTTAACCTCGACTTGGTGACAAGAGAGAAGGTGACAGACAAAGGAAAAGAGATCAGGCCTCACCCTCATGGCCTTTTCCCCAAGGATTATCGAGATAGAGGTCACACAACAGTTCCCATGCCAGGGCACAAAACACCATCAGGACAGTTCACAGAATAAATCACAGGTCTCCTATCCTCATAACTGACTCAGTAGGCCACCTAAAATGCTTAACGAGTCAATCGCCAAGAGAGGGCTCCCCACTTGGTTGCCGGGGTGATCAGGCCCGGAAACCAGAGAGGTGGGGCTCCCAGAGGTGGAGGCTTTGACACTTTAGATTTCTTTCTTTCTCAATTGCAAAGCTTAAAAGGAGCCAAAAAAAATGACCACTGTCACTTTAAGAGAGAGGAAAGAAAAGGTTCCATTACCTTGAAAATCTCCTGAACCTAGGGCAGCATTCTACCCGTTCTGCCTGTGGGGTTCCTATAGCAAGGGGTGATGGGGGCATACCCCTGCGTTGCATCTCTTGTACACCTTCCCTATTATGCCTGGCAGTCATAAGTGCCAGGTGAATTGTCCCAAAGATAAAAGAACAGAGAAAAACAGTGAAGAATTTTCCACTGGTCTGGGGGACAGTCTACCCAATTGCATCCTGGAGCCGTTCTCCCAAGAAGGGGTTCCCATACTCAACCAAAGGTTAGAGTTTGGTACTTTCCTTGAACTGGAGTCCCGATTGGGAGTTTCCCGCAGTTCAAGTGAGCCATAAGGGAGGGATCCCAATCCAGCCTTAGGAAAAGAAACCTGTCATGGGAGTCTTGGAGATTGGCGGCTGTCCTGATGACTTAAGTGGCCGACCTGTGCCGATGTAAAATTTGTATATTAGAGATAGAGTCAGGAAGGAATGGATTAATTCATTCTCCATCACCCTCAGGCTTAAGGTACTGATTCTCTTCAGGCTGAATGGCACACTTTGCCCCATAGAGTAGCCATGGGCAGCAAACATGGGTTCATACAGCTGTCCGAGAAGGTTCCTGATGGAGCAGTGAATTTAGATCCATCCTTGAAAAAGAGAAAGGCACAAGGAAAACTAGAACTTCAGCTCACAAGCTGGTGAAGCAAGCGGGCTCACCAAGCCAAGGAGTCAAAAGAAAGACTTCCTGGACTCAAGGCCTGGAAATAGTGCTCCTCTATTCAGAGAATAGTGTGGGGAGAGGGCCCATGGGCAGTGAAGAGCTGCAGCATGGGGACAGGGCCCATGGCCAGGACTTGACACTTTAAAACATACTCAGGCAAAGTTGATATAACCTCTTTATAAAGAAAATCAGCTCAAGCATTCCAACCTTTATAATCTTATCAACACTTAGACCTTTATATTTCACCAATCCAATTATAACCTGAGTCAGGGTTTAAACCTAGTTATCATTTTCTGTGTTTCCTTTTTAATTTGGCTTTTTTCATAGATACCAATAAAAATTATGATGAGAGCGCTCACAACTTTTTCCCCCCAATTTAGAAGTTTTCCGAATTTAAATGATCCATCATCTTGCTGAATTGACGAGTAGGATCTTAACAGCGACTCAACCAAAGCTTAACCAAGGACACAAAGAGGCGTCCCCAAAAGAGATCCAGAAAGTTCACTCCCAAAAATAGCCTAAGAAAGTAAAGGCAAGCAACAAAAGTTGAGACGACAAAGGCCCCTTATGAAAGCAACTGGGACCTCTTATGACAAACTCCCCCAAGAGCTGAAACAGCCGGACAAAGAGTGTGTCCCGGAACCCCAGTCTACTTGACTGGCCGCCAAGATGTGTGCCGGTACATGCATCCTCCAATGGCAGAGACCAGAAAGTTCACAAAACCAAGCTCTCAAGACATAGAATAAGACAAAAAGCCCAGACAACAGGCTTATAGAGATGCCTGTGTCTTATGACAAACAAAAAGACAGAGACAAGGAAAAGTACTATCTCTGGGAGGAAAAGGATCTACAACCACTGAGTACTCAAATCCTAGAGTTGCTGAATCCAAGAAGCTAGCCTCACCAACATTTTCTCCTGCTAATCTAAATTTAGAAGAGCAAAAAAACTCACCACTCTTGCTTCCATTGGACTCTGCCAGCAGAGATCCGGGATTCTGACGTGGTAAAAACTCTTACCTTTTGTCAGCTCTCGTTGGGAGTCTGGGATCTCTGGGCTGCAGCAGTCCAGGAGCAAGCAGTGTCCAGCCAGTGAAATTTTATCCTGCCAGCTACACCAAAACTGTAGGGGAGGAAGACATTTTCTCTTCCCAAATGTGGGTTTGTCTGGCTGGAGAATGAATTAAATTCGCATGAGACAGAATAGCAAGAGAAAATTAAACAAAGCTTTATGAGGAACCATGGCCCAGGGCCTTTCTGCCCAAAGGAAGAAAGGGCACCCTATCTTGCTCTTTTTTTTAAACATGTGTACATCCTAGTAACTTTCACCAGATGAAATGTGAGACTTCTTCTTGGTGAGTTAAACAGGCTACATCAGAAGTAGTTGTCACACAAAGCAGAAATTTTATTTACAGCATGCAGCAAATAAAATGGAGACCATAGGAGATATTTCACAAAGCTATGGCTCCCTGAGCATGGGTAGTGGGTGCCTTTTATTTGGGGAAGGGAATGAATATGAATAGAGAAAGCTTTATCTTGGGGTATGTGCAGAACTTCCTTCTTGTGTGTAGCACCTTCTGTACATGTGTCTGTCTGTGCGTGGCACCCCATCGCCCTCTTGGATCTTTCTGGTTTGGGCTGGTTCTCTGGTTTGGCCGTCTGACAACATTCTGTCTCAGTGTGCCGTCTTAGTTCCTGTAAGTAAGCATAACTTCAAGACAAAGTGCTAGGTATGTAAAGTTTTAAGGACTTCCCAGTTACTTTGAGGAGCTACTAACTGCTGATGAGACTTTTCTTTTTTAAGCAACTAAGCAACAAGCAACTCTTTAAGCCTAAGTCAGTCTTTAAGCAGCTCGGTGTAGGTAACTGGTGACATAACCACCAACTAGATCAAGATATTTAATGTTTTCACTGCCACTGAATGTTCCTTTATGACCTTCCCAATGTTTAACAACAACCTCCCTTTCCCTGAGGTGGGCACTATTCTATTATTATTGGTTAATATTGGCTGTTGGTGAAACTCAGATGTATAGAATTGGTGCGTACACTTTTATATCAGGCTTCTTTTGTTCAATATGTGTTAGATGCGTCCATGTTGCTGCGTGTTCCAGTAGTTCATTCCTTTTGTTACTACAAGGTAGTCCACTGCATGAAAATACTATAATTTATCCATTCTCCTCTTGACAGGCATTTTATTATTTCTTTTATATCTGGTAGCTTTTTAGTTGTACCATTTTGTATTTTTTTTTTAGTTTTTACTCTGGATGTTACAATATGCATTTGTGATATTGTGATATATAGTCAGGAATATGTATTTTGGTCTTTGTCCAGGGTTCCTGACACATAGCTCCTAAGACTCTTGTAATATCCTAAGTGATACGCACTGTAGGGACATCTTTTTTTATAGTATTTAGTTTTTGTTCCCAGTTCCTGAAATGATTCCATAGCAATTAAGGTGAAATTGGTGCCTTTTGTTACTCATAACAAACCCCTTTCAACCACACCTGAGTTTATGTTAATGAGGTGACTTTGGAATGCTCCTAAGGATGAGACACTGGTTGCCAGAATGACCATGGGATTAGAGGGTTGGAACTTTCAGTCCCACCTCCCAACCTCTGAGGATGGTAATGGGGTTGGAGGCTGAATTAATCACTAATGGCCAGTAATTTAATCAATCGTGCCATGTAAATGAAGCCTCCATAAAAATCCCTGAGCTGTGGGATTCAGAGAGCTTCCAGGGAGGTGCTTGGAGGGTGGTGCACCTTGAGAGGGCATGGAAGTTCTGTTCTCCTTTCCCTGTACACTGCCCTATGTGTCTCTTCCATCTGGCTGTTCCTGAGTTGTATCCCTTTATAATAAACCGTTAATTTAGTAACTAAATTGTTTTCCTGTGTTCTGTGAGTGAATCTAGCAAATTACTGAACCCAAGGAGGAGGCTGTGGGAACTCTGACTTATGTACAGTTGGTCAGATGCATAGGTGACAATTTGGACTTGCAGTTGGCATCTGAAGTGGGAGTAGTCTCGTGGGACTGAGTCCTTAATCTGTGGGATCTGCTGCTGTAGTGTCAGAATTGAGTTATTGCTTGGTGTGGGAAAAACTTCCACACGTTTGGTGACCAGAGTAGCATGTGAGTAGAGTAAAACAGAGGAATTAAGTTTTTCCTCTGCCGTATTCTGAATTTGTTTTTGTCTACCTTAAATTAGTGCTTTACTGCTTCATAGACAATGCAAGAATTTTAAAACTGTTTAACTTCATTTATCTTGTTGCTGGAGTTGTGATATATTTTACTTCTGTGCGTGTCATAGATTCCAAGACATTACTTGTTGCTCTAAATTCCATTTTCAGTTTTCTTCATTCCTTCTTGCAGTTTTGTGCTTATATGAGGTATTATTTTCCATAACTATAGTATTTCTTGTTGTGTATGTGTCCTGTTGACAATTTTTTGACCTCTATGTGAAAAATATATTCATTTTATAAATATTTTTGCTAGGTTTAGAATTTCCTAGTGGTGGTTTTCTTAGCTCTTTAAAATGTCCTTCTATTTTGATTTTCTCATTTGCAAATTGCCTATTCAAATCTTTGCCCAGTGTCTTCTGACTTCCATAGTTTTTATGAAAATAGTTGCTGTCAGTTTTGTTCTTGAGATGGCCTCTCTTTTTTCTCATTAATTTATAAAATTTCTTTCTATATTAGAAATAGGATTTCTTTGTTAGATCTGTGTATTCTGAATGTCTTTTCCCATTCTGTATATTCCATTTTTATTCTCTTTTGATAAGGTTAGATTCTTAATATAGTATGATTAATATAATTTGTGTTGTGTTGAAATCTTCACCTATCCCTAGGTCATGAAAGTATTTCATGGTATTTTCTAAACTTTTTACTGGTTTACTTTTCAAATTTAGATCTATGAACTGTCTAAAATGGATTTCTGCTTACACTTCAGATCACAGTAAATACTCATTATAATTAAACTATTTATTGAAATAATTGTCCTTATGTTACCCTAGTCATAAGTCAAGAGACCATATATATGTGGGTCAATTTTTGGGCTCTCTTCCATTTTGTTGATACATTTAAAAATCCTTATGCCTGTGTCACAGTGTTTTAATTATGGCACATGGATAATTATACTTGATATATAGTATTTCTTCTGGCTTTATTTTCCTTCAAGATTGTCTTATCTATTCTTAGCCCTTTGCATTTTTGCATATTTTGGAATTAGCTTATCTAATATACAAGGAAGTATATGCTGGGATTTTGTTTGAGATTGCTGTGAATTTGTACATCAGCATGGAGAGAATTGATATTTTCATAATATTGAGGCTTCCTATCCAGAAATTTATTATATGCCTTCATTTATGTGGGTCTTTTTTATTTTCCTTCATAATATTTTGTAATTTTCTTTGTAGAAATTTTCATATTATTCATGCTATTGTTGATTGTACCTTAAAAATTTTATTTTCTGAAATTTGTTAAATTGAACTTGTATCCAATTTCTAAGACTTTAATTTTGGATACTTTTATTTGTTTTTTTCTGTGTATAGGATTGTTTTGCCATGTTACCCTTAAGAACTTTCAAAAAATGTTGACTAAAATTGGAGCTAGCAGGGTCCTTATTTTGGTCCTAGTTTTAAGTGGAACACTTTCCATATTTCACCATTAAGTGTGATATTTGCTGTGGATTTTATAAAAATCCTTTATCACACTGAGGAAATTCCTTTCTATTTCTAGTTTGCCAAGAAGTTTTTTTTTAAATCATGCTTTTTTGTATCTACTGGGATGATCATATCATTGTCTTTAAAACTGTTTGTTCTTATTTTTATTTCCACCTTTCAGAAAATTCCTGCATGGTCTTCATGGCCTGTTCTTTCTCTGTAAGCCAGTTAAAAAGTGATTTTCCCTCAACTTCCATTCTTGGTTATTTTTAGTCTCTTAGTTCTCTCAGAGTTTTCTTATTCATTCTTGATGACTTCAAACACCACCAAATTATTAATGTCTACAAAATTCTTATTTTCATTCTAGACTTCCAGTATTATGCTTTACTTTTATTATATATTAACCATATCTTTCTGAAATAGAGTGCCCAATCTATTTTCTCTTTTCTGGCTAATTTTGTGACACTGTTATCTGTTCAGCTGTTCATGCATATACCCTGAGGGAACATTTCCTTTCTGCCAATGAATTGGTGACTACATACTGTTGCTGTCTGTCTCCTTTATCAGTGCTCTATTTGCATCCCAGTTTCTATTATAACAGTTTATGTAAGTCGTGTTGTTTTGTCTTTTGGCTTCCCCTCCCATTTTTAAGAGAATTGGTTTTATAAATAAAAACTTAGTCACATAACTTTAATATATGCTCAAGTCACTTGTTTGGCTCCCCTTTCTCCAGAACCGTGATCCCTAAAGTAGAGGCATGCGTTCTAGATGATATCGAAGAGAATCCAGTTGGATATCTTCTTGTAAAAATGTTCTACAGACATTTTGAGTACAACAGTTCCAAAATTGTTCCCTTTTCATTTGCTACACAACCTAATTATCTCTGAATTGAAAAGTTGGAACCTAGAATGTGTATTGTAGTGAAATAAAATATTAGGCTGTCTTTCTGTATTTTTAAGTCTAAATAAGAATGAAATTAAAATTGTAATATATCTATTTCTATAATTTATAAATAAAAACTTCTGTAGTGCTAAAAAATATTCTTTAAAGTGGAAAGTGATCACATACTATGGAGAGTATTGGTCTAAAATTGCTCTGTAATCCATTCCCTGAATACCTCCATGGCCGTTTGTCTTATCACAGCTGCAGGCTGTATTCTCAGCTCCTATGCTGGGTGCCCTTTTGCTCATTTCCTGAATGTGTTAGAGGCTGCCTGCGTTTGCATGTGCCATGGCTGTGTATTCATGAAGAACACAGTATTACTCTTCATCTAGCAGCTGTTCTTCCTCATTGAAGCTCAAAATAGAGCTAATTTTGCTCCTCAGTTACGTTAGTCTCTCTTCTGTGTACTTTGACCATAGCGTTTGTGGCATATTACTGCATATGTTTTCTTACCAGATGAAAAGTTCCTTGAATGCAAGAAGATTTTTATTAATCGTAGTATTTCCGAGAACTAGAATAGTTCCAGATACATTGCGAGGACTTGATAATTTTTTTACATGAATAATACCTTAATGCAATGGCAGAATATTTCTATTATGATTTCTCTTCTTCCCCCAAAGTATAAAGCAAAACAGACATTCTGCAAACCATTTTGGTAATCTGTAAACAGTAACCATGGTAAGGATTAGTTCTCATACAACTTTTTCCATGTCACCTAATTCTGAACATTTCAGATTGAACAGAAATTCCAGGGATCAGTGTCATTTAAGGATGTGACTGTGGGCTTCACCCAGGAAGAGTGGCAGCACCTGGACTCAACTCAGAGGTCCCTGTATAGAGATGTGATGCTGGAGAACTACAGCAACCTTGTCTCAGTGGGTAAGATTTGTTATGTAATTCTAAATAGCATCTTAAAATTCTTTTAATTATGAAGCAGATGGACACTCTCTAAGAGTTTAGACATGTTTAAGGTTGGAATTCAGGAATCAGTGTTGATTGATCATTTTTGGGCTCTGTGAAGATATTTGTTTACCTCTCCAGTGAAATGTTCAATGATACCTTCACTGAGCAGCTCCAGAAGCTTCTTCCTCTTTCAGAGGCCCTCAAGTCTAGGCCACTTGGTCCAAGTCCTAAATTATTTCACTTTGACAGGGTATTGTGTTACCAAACCAGAAGTGATCTTCAGGCTCGAGCAAGGGGAGGAGCCATGGATATCAGAGGAAGAATTCCCAAGCCAGGTATTCCCAGGTGAGTTAATGTGTACTGCACAGATGAACTTCAGAGGATTTATTGTTTCCCTGTGGTTAATCTAGAGGTTGACAACTTTGAAATGTGTTTTTCAGGAATATCTCTTTAGAAGTCCTGATCCTTGGAACTGACTAAGAATACTCATTTTTGAGCCCAACCTCCAGATGCCACTCTCATAAAAAATGTTCTTTTTCATTCGTTTTTGAAAATTTACCAGTTTTACATATATCAACAGTCTAGTCTTTAGCAACCTCGTTTTACTATTTTCTTTCTTGGTTACTCTATGTTTCTCAAAGCAATTTCACTTGCCCACCTTAACTCCATTGCACTGCGTTTTTGCTGTGAGGCATTCTTTCATATATTCACTTTCTGATTCACATAATTTTTTAGTACCTGTATAATCTAAAAGTTGAGAATATAGTAGTGAAAAAAATATATGTCTTAATGAGTTTATATAAGTAGTGCTAATGGCCAACAGGTACATGAAAAGATACTCAGCATCACTAATCACCAGGGAAATGCAAATCAAAACCATAATGAGATATCATGTCACACCATTTACAACAGCTAGCATCAAGAAGATCAGAGATCAGGTATTGGTGAGGATGGGGAGAAAAGGGAACACTTGTGCACTGTTGGTGGTGATGTAAATTGTTTCAGCTACTATGGAAAACAATCTGGAGGTCCCTCAAAAATTTAAAAATAGAAGCACCATATGATCTGTCAATTCCACTTGTGGGTATATACCCAAAATGAAAACAGGATATTGAAGAGATAGATGCACTCCCATGTATATCACAGCATTATTCACACTAGCCAAATATGGAAACAGCCTAAGAGCCCATCATTGGATGACTGGATAAAGAAGATGTGGTGTGTATATATTGATATATATGAGTATGTATACACAGACACACATACACACACACAAGGAGTATTATTTAGCCATGAGAATGGAGGACACCCTGCCATTTTTGCAACAACAGGGATGGACCTTAAGCACATGTGGAATGCTAAGTGAGATAGGTCAAAGACAAGTACTGTATAGTATCACATATATGTGAATCTAAAAAAAAGCCAAACTCAGAACCAGAGAGTAACATGATAGGTACCAGGGGCTGGGGGGTGGGGGAATAGGACAGGTATTGTCTAAGGGTATAAACTTGTAACAAGTAGTAAATATGTCCTAGAGATCTAATGCACAGTATAGTGAATATAGACAACGATATTGTATTATAATTATCAAACTTACTAAGAGACTAGAACTTAATTATTCCCATAGGAAATGATAATAAGTAACATGAAAGAGGTGTTAATTACCGCTGTAGCGATGGGAATCTTAGTACAGTATGTAAATACATCAAATTAACATGTCATACCCCTTAAATTTGAGTTATATGTCAAATATATTTTAATTTTAAAAAGTAGCTAAACACATAAACACATACATATGTGTATTAAATGCTCTGTGGTGGTAAAAACTATTAAAGAAATTAGAGCAGGGTTAAATTGATTGAGTGTGCTGTTACCATTAGAGCAGAATTTGAATGAAATGATTGTGTGAGCTGTGAGGATTCTGCCTCTTCTCAGCAAGGGTAATAGCAACTGCTAAGCCCATGGGTAGGAATGTGCTTGGCATTTTTGAGAAATAGTGAAAAAAGTCACAGTGGCCATGGGGGAGTGGTTAATGGGAAGAGGGGCAGGAGATGATGTCAGACAGCTGTAGTCCAAAAGATGAGAATATCATGAGTCTTATTAAAGATTTTAATTTTATTCCTAATTTATTAGTATATTTTGGCAAATGAGCAACAAATTAAGTTTGTATAAGATCTTTCTTATCTCTATGGAGAAAGTATTGGGAAGAGCATAAGCACTTAGAGAACTCATTAGGGGACTGTAGTTTTCCTTATGAGTTTCTTTATGAGTTTACGTACTTTTCTTTATGAGTGGTTGCTGTCTTTGTTATGGTCACTTAGACAAAGTTGGAAGGCATGGATTTGTAATGTGAAGAGGTTGGATTCTCTCTGTATTTGGAAAGTGAGGCAATAGCAAAAGAACTAACATTTCTATCATCAGAGTAACAAAAGGAGAGGTGAGTGGTACTTCAAGTATTTCAAGAAATAATGGTTGAAAACTTCTCCAATTTGGCAAAAGACCTGCTGTTTCTCCCGTATATCTGAACTTTTCCTGTTTCTTTTATATGTCTTGTAATTTTCTTGAAAAATGGATATTTTAGATAATATTTTGTACGTACTCTGATAACTGATTCCTTTTCTCTCTCCAGGGCTGCTTGTTATTTTGCTTGCTAATTTATTTGTTTAGTGACTTGGCTGGACTATTTGAGTGAAGTGTTTTCCTCCCAAGTATTCTGTCTCTGATCTTGCTTGTCAGGGAGCTCTGCCTTGGGCATGCACACTCTCCTTAGAATGACAATGGTGTTAACAGAGTGCTCTTTGAGTGTCTCTGTGATGGTTAATTTTGTCTGTCAGTTAACTGGCAGAAGGGATGGCCAGATAACTGGTAAAACTTTATTTCTGGGTGTCTCTGGGGGGTGTTTGGAAGTGATTAGCATTTGATTCAGTAGAATGAGTAAAGAGATCCACCCTCACCTATATGGGTGGGCATCATCCAATTCCTTGGGAGCCCAGATGGAACAGAAAAGTGAAGGAAGAGCAAATTCTCTCTCTATTCTTGAGCTGGGACCTTCTCCTGCCCTCAGACATCAAAGCTCCTGATTCTTGGGCCTTCAGACTTCAAGACTTACACTAGCAGCCCCCTAGTTTTCAGGCCTTTGACCTTGACTGGGAGTTATATCATTGGCTCCTAGTTCTCAGGCCTTTGGAGTTGGACTGAATTATACTACTTGCTTTCCTGGTTCTCCAGCTTACAGATGGCAGATTGTGGGACTTCTTGGCCTCCGTAACTACATCAGCCAGTTTCCTTAATCAATCTCTGTCTCTCTCTCTGTCTCTTTCTTGGATATATATGTTTATCATATATATCCTATTGGTTCTGTTTCTCTGGAGTACCTTGATTAATAGTCTGTTTCTCTGATCTGTATGTTAACTTGTCTGCTCTCTGTGGGTGTCTTACCCTGCTTTTTGTCTCTACTAATTGATTGTTTGTTGTTTCCAACAATGTCCTGGTCATATATTGCTCTACAGATTGGTCCAATATTTTTTTGCAGAGAAAGATTGCCCTGAGCTAACATCTGTTGCCAATCTTCCTCTTTTTTTTTCTTCTCCCTAAAACCCCAGTGTGTAGATATAAGTCCTTCTAGTTCATTTATATGAGCTGCCACTAAAGCATGACAACTGACAGACAGGTGGTGTGGTTCCATGACCAGGAAATGAACTCTGGCTGCCAAGGTGGAGAGTGCAGAACTTTAACCACTAGACCATCAGGGCTGGCCCTTAGAAGGGACATTTCTTAACCTGAAAAAGGGCATCTGTAGGAAACCTCCAACTAGTATTGTGCTTAATGATAAAAAAAAAAACCCAAAGATGAATAGTTTCTTTCCAATATCAGGAACAAGACAAGGATATCCACTTGTACTCAGTAATGTAATGTAATCTATCTAGTGTAATCACGGAAGAAGAAGAAACGGAGATCAGAGTGGAAAAGAAGAAGTAGAACTGTCTTTAGTCATAAAAAAATATGTTTATGTACAAAATTCAATGGAATCTACAGATAAATGACTAGAACTATTAAGTAAATATAGTTTGGAGGATACAAGTCGATATACAAAAATCAATTTTATTTCCATATGCTTCCAATGATAAATTGGAAATTGAAATTTTAAAAAGCAGTGTTTGCGGGGGCTCTCCTGGTGGCATAGTGGTTAAGTTCGCACACTCAGCTTTGGCCACCCGGGGTTCTTAGGTTTGGATCCCAGGCGCGCACCTAGCACAACTTGTCAAGCCACGCTGTGGCAGTGTCCCACATAGAAAATGGAGGAAGATTGGCACAGATGTTAACTTCATGACAATCATCCTCAAGCAAAAAGAGGAGGATTGGGAACTGATGTTAGCTCAGGGCCCGTCCTCCTCACAAAAAATAAATAAAAAGCAGTATTTGCAATAGTGTGAAAAATATCTTTTGTAGGTATGTCTGGCAAAAGATGTGAAAGACCTCAGTGAAAACTATAAACCATTGCAGAGAGAAACTGAAGACCTAAATAAATGGAGAGAGAGAACTGTGTTTATGTATCAGAATGCTCAATATTGTTAATATGTTTTTCCCCTTAAAAGTCTTTTCTCTACATTCAGAATAATCCTAATCTAATTCCCAGCAGCCTTTCTTATAGCAATTAACTAGATCATTGTAAGTTTTATATAGAAGTGCAAAAGGGCTAGAGTAATTACAACAACTTTGAAAACTGAAAGGTAAGTTGTAGGGCTAATGCTGTCTGATTTCAAGACTTATTATCAAGTTACTATAAATAAGACAGTGCAGTGTTGACATCAAGACAGACCTCATAGATGAAGTGGATCAGAATACAGAGCCCAGAAGTAAATCCATTCATATATATCATAATGTCAAAATTTATCAAATTATATGGTTTAAACATATTCAGTTGATTCATCAACAGCACCTCACTGAAGCTAGTTTGAAATTGCCAAGGAAGTTTCTAAATGGCTGCTCTCAATTTCTGTATTTATCTCATCACATTGTACTTGTTACATACATTATATTGACTTGCAGTGATACACAAACCCCACTTTTGAGTACCACTGCTTTAGGGACACTTTTCCAAATATTCACCAGGGATATATAGAGTTCACCTGTCTGTATTGTTCATAATGACAGAAAAACAAAATCAACCAGACTGTCAAATGGAGGAATCAGTATGTACATTACAGTATATTCTCAGTCGTATTTTATCTATATTTATGTGCAACAATGTGGATGAATTTTGGAAACTTAGAGTGAGAAAAGCAAGTACAGAAGTATACTTACAGTATAATATATTAATAATTATAGAACATGGAAAATTTTCAAAGAAATAAATTTTGATTAAATCCAGTTTCATGATTTTGGAAGATTTTTCAGTGAAGGGAAAGGATTTGTATGGCTAAAAGGCACGTAGATATTTTCAAAGATACTGCTTTTCTTGAATGGACTGTATGGTGGATGATATAGTATCAGTGTACAGTTTTGAGTGAGATCCTGCCTTTATTCTTAGGTTTCTGGTGAGACCTCTCTCCTCAGCTTGCAGACACCACCTGCTTGCTGTGTCCTCACATGGCCTTTTCTCTGCCCACAAGGAAAGCAAGAAAGCTCTGGTGTCTCTTCCTCTTCTAATAATGATACGATTCCTATCAGATTAGCCCTCTATCCTTATGACCTCATTTAAACTTAATTACCTCCTTAAAGGCCCTGTCTCTAAATATGGTCATACTGGGGATTAGAGCTTCAACATATGAATTTGAGAGGGGGACACAATTCACAATTCTGTCCATAACAGGCTGTTTGTAATTTAAGTCCTTTTCTAAGATCACTTTGTTGTTTTTACAATTTTATTCTTCACTTTGTTCAGCTCTTGCTTTGTTATTTCCTGTATGCTTCACAAATCCCTTCTTTTGGATTTCCCAGTAGTTTGAGCTCTCATCTATCAGAACTGAGGCATCATCTCAGTATTTTCCCACTCAGAGTGGGACTTCTCCTTTCTGGGAGTAATTTTATTCGTGTTTAATTATCTCTAAGTTCTTTGCCTCTTCTTTTACATGAGTTTGCCGCAGTCTCCAGCTCACTCTTTCCATAGATGTGGGTTCTATATCACTTTCTTCTATATTTGAATATTTATTTCCTTACTTAGTGGTGATTTGAAGTTAGTAGTATTCTGTGTTTCCTAATTATGCTGAAGTCATGAGTTGTTGTAGCTAATTTTATTTGCTTTCCTTATATTAATCCTTATAGTTTTTTGGAGGATGGATACATGGAGAGATTCAGATTTAAACAGTTGCTATGATTCTTCAGACATTGGAAACCAAATGTACGTGTCCTAATAGCCAGTTTCCTCTCCCTTTTCCACTGTGCCAGGGTTTTTGTTTCTTGTTTTTGTTTTTTCACTTCAAACCCAAGAAATAGAAAAAAGACATTTGCAGTTATTTTCATCCATGGAGACCAGACAAGAAATCAAAGTCAGCTACAACAAAGGACATTTGTGTATATGTCACATTCCATAAGAAATGTGTTTCTTTATATGATAAGATTAATTTTTCTTATTTCTAGAAGTCTGGAAATCTGATCAACTGAAAGAAAGGAGCCAAGAAAACCAGTCTAAACGTGTGTGGGAAGTTGTATTCATCAATAACAAAAAGCTGACTAAAGAACAAGGTAATGTGATAGGAAAACCATTTAAGTTGGACACAAATTCTTTTCCTTCCAGAAAAATACTCTGTCAGTGTGACTCATGTGGAGTGAGTTTCAACTGTATTTCAGAATTGGTTATCAATAAGAAAAACTGTTTAGGAAAAAAGACTGATGAATTTACTGCCTGTGGAAAATTGCTACTCAATATTAAACATGAGAAAACTCATCCTAGAGAGAAAAGTGAATTTTTTAAAAATGGAAAGACTTTCAGTCACAATGAGGACCCTGTTCAGCATGAGAAGATACAAACTTTAGAGCAAAATTTTGAATATAACATATATCGAGAAACCTTCCTTGGAAAGGCAGTATACAATACACAGAAGAGGGAGATCACAGAAGGGAATGACTGTGAATATAATGAATACAAGCAAATTTTCTGTGATAACTCATCCTTCTTCTTACATCAGATAACCCCCTCAAAGGAGAATCACTATAGATTTAGTGATTGTGGGAAATCCTTGTGTGTGAAGTCTACCCTTTTGAAACATCATGGGGCCCATATAAAATACTATGAATGTAAGGAAAGTGGGAATAATTTCAAGAGGAAGTTATACCTCTCACAACTTCAGAAAACTCATAAAGGAGAGAAACACTTTGAATGTAATGAATGTGGGAAAGCTTTTTGGGAAAAGTCCCACCTCACTCGACATCGGAGGATACACACAGGAGAGAAGCGCTTTCAATGTAATGAATGTGGAAAAACTTTCTGGGAGAAGTCAAACCTCACTAAACATCAGAGATCACACACAGGGGAGAAACCATTTGAATGCAATGAATGTGGGAAAGCCTTCAGCCACAAGTCAGCCCTCACATTACACCAGAGAACACATACAGGGGAGAAACCCTACCAATGTAATGCATGTGGGAAAACTTTTTACCAGAAGTCAGACCTCACTAAACATCAGAGAACACACACAGGGCTGAAACCCTATGAATGTTATGAATGTGGAAAATCCTTCTGTATGAATTCACACCTTACAGTACATCAGAGAACTCATACAGGTGAGAAACCCTTTGAATGTCCTGAATGTGGGAAATCTTTCTGTCAGAAGTCACATCTTACACAACATCAGAGAACTCATGTAGGGGATAAACCCTATGAATGTAATGCATGTGGGAAAACTTTCTACCATAAGTCAGTACTCACCAGGCATCAAATAATCCATACAGGGTTAAAACCTTATGAGTGTTATGAATGTGGGAAAACTTTCTGCTTGAAGTCTGATCTCACAGTACATCAGAGAACTCACACAGGGGAGAAACCCTTTGCATGTCCTGAGTGTGGGAAATTCTTCAGCCATAAGTCAACCCTCTCTCAACATTATAGAACACATACAGGGGAGAAACCCTATGAATGTCATGAATGTGGAAAAATCTTCTATAACAAATCATACCTAACTAAACATAATAGAACACATACAGGGGAGAAACCCTATGAATGCAATGAATGTGGGAAAACCTTCTGCCAGAAGTCACAGCTCACTCAGCACCAGAGAATTCACATAGGGGAGAAACCCTATGAATGTAATGAATGTGGAAAGGCTTTCTGCCATAAGTCAGCTCTAATTGTACACCAGAGAACTCATACAGAAGAAAAGCCCTATAAATGTAACGAATGTGGAAAATCTTTCTGTGTGAAGTCAGGACTTATTTTACATCAGAGAAAACACACAGGGGAGAAGCCCTATGAATGTAATGAATGTGGGAAATCCTTCAGTCACAAATCATCCCTCACAGTGCATCACAGGGCTCACACAGGAGAGAAGTCTTGTCAATGTAATGAATGTGGGAAAATTTTTTACCGTAAATCAGACCTTGCTAAACATCAGAGATCTCACACAGGGGAGAAGCCCTATGAATGTAAAATGTGTGGAAAAACCTTCTCTCAGAAGTCAAACCTCATTGTACATCAGAGAACGCACACAGGAGAAAAATCTTGTGATTGAAGTGAATGTTAGAAATGTTGAGCCACAATTCAGCATCCACTATACTTCAGAGAATTCACGCTGTGGAGAAAGCTCTGTTGACATCCTGAATGTTCAGTAACATTCATCCACAGACTGGCCTTATTTTACTCCAAAGTAATGATAGGGAAAAATCTGTGCAACAAATATAGAAAGTCTTGTTAAGAATTAAAATTTCATTTGATGTCACGTAGCTAATACTGGTATAAAATCTTACAGATTTTTTGATTTTGTAAAAGTTTCTAGCAAAAAATACCAACTAGTTTATGTCAGAATTTATGTTGAGGAGAAATCTGTGAATTTGAGACATATAGCTTGAAAATTTTGTTTAGAAGTAATGTAACATTAGAAGTTGTGCTTTGGTTTTGATGCCTTGGTTATCTTTAGGAAATATAACAAATTATAATTTATAGATGTATATTGTGTAATGTAAAGCTTTAAAAACTAAAAAAATAGTAAAATGAAAAAATAGACTCACAAGAAATTGCAACAGTAGTACATAGAATTCTCATGTGCCCTTCACCAAGCTTCCTCTAATAATAATATTGTACATAACCATTTCTCAAGTATAGGAAATTGATAGTACCCTACTACTAAGTCAGATACAGACCTTATTTAGATTTCGTCTGTTTTTACATACATTCTGTGTGTTTATGTGTGTATTTCTATGAAACTTTATTGTTTGTAGGTTTTAGTAATCATGAACACAGGTTACAAAGTCAAAAAGGAATCTGGAATCTGTACGCGTGAAAGTTACAAAGGAATCAGGGTTTCACCACAAGACGTTCTCTTGTGTTAGTAATCATACGCTTTCTGCCACCGTAATCCTGGCAACCATTTGAATATGAAGCTTTTTGAAAGAAGAGATAAATTTAATGATTAGGGCAACAACATTAAATGCATAAGTGAAATATCCCTTACGTTTGCTGGACTTATGTATGTACAAATGGTGTGGTATGTAAACTGTATGTGTTTCATATGCATAATGGAACTTGTTATAATTGTGAGTAGGAAATAGATGCTCCTAGTTGAGCAGTTGTTACAATGTCAGGCACATCTCCCATGTTTGTAGGGCCTGGAGCAACAGTTTAACAAGATGCCCATGAAGCTCGTGTCTAACCATTTAAAACTTATAAATCAAAATAACAAAATGTTAAATAAAATGTATTCTGTGCATGGGAATATCTAGGCCCTAGTCCCATTGCCCCCTTTCTCTTTTCACCCATGTTTCATCCCAAACCATGAGCTGCCTTGAGTGAACATATGTGAATACTGTAGCGCTCAGCCTAAATTTTGTCCAAACCCTCTGAAAGCAATTGCTCTCCAAGGCAGGGTCTGCAAAAGAAGTCTCAGTCACACTAGATGACACTCAGGGCTGTAAATTGGGCTGTAAACTCAGGGGTCCAATGTACCCAGAGAGGTCCTCAATGACTGCATCCTCAATGACTTTGACTACATGAGAAGGTGGGTTGAGGCTGGAACAGGGCCAGAGTAGAGCTAGAGTGGGGCTTTTATTGGCAGTGTAAAGGTAGTATACTAAATCACATGATCAGATTATATAAATAATTAGGTTGCACAAATAATCTAAGATTACACAATCTAATGATCTTAGATTAGACAAATAGTCTAAGCTTGCATCTTAGGAAACTAGAAAAAGAGCAAAGTAAATCCAAAGTAAGCAAAACAAAAATAATAGTAAGAATTGGAGTGACAAAAATAAGAAGAAGAATTGGAGTGGAAATCAATGAAGTTGAAAACAGGAAACCAATAGAGAAAGTCAGTAAAACCAAATGCTGGTTCTTTGAAAAGGTCAGTAAAATTAATGAACTTATGGACAGGTTAACTAAGAAAAAGAGAAGACTGCTAATTGCTAATATGAGAAATGGAAGAGAGCCATAACTACTGATCTCATGGACATCAGAAAAATTATAAAGGAATATTGTGGACAACTTTATACCCACAAATTTGATAACGTGGATAAAATGAACCAGTTCCCTGAAACACACAATCTGCCAAAGCCCACGGAAGGATAAATCTGAATAGGCATATATCTATTAAAGAAATTGAATCAATACTTAATTTTCCAAATCAGAATATACCAGGCCAGATGTGTTCACTGGTGAATTCTACCAAACACTTAGGGGAAGAAATGATACCATTCTCTACAATCTCCAAGAAAGTACAAGCAGAGGGAATACTTCCTAACTCATTCTGTGAGGCCAACATTACCCTAGTAGCAAAAGGAGGCAAAGACATTACAACGAAGGAAAACTACAGACCCCTGTCTCTCATGAACATAGATGTAGAAATCCTCAACAAAATCTTAGCAAATTGAAGTCTACAGTATATCAAAAGAATTAGACACTGTGACCAGGTGGGATTTATTCTAGATATACAAGGCTGATTCAACATCTAATAACCAGTTAATGTAACCTATCACATCAACAGGCTAAAGAGGAAATATCATGATCATATCAATAAATGCAGAAAAACATTTCACAATAACTTAACGCCCATTTGTGATAAAAAAAAAGTTTCAGCAAACTAGGAATACAGGGAACTTCATTAACTTGGTAAGGAATATCTACAAAAAAACATACAGCTAAGCATCATACTTAATGATGAGAAACTAAATGCTTTCCCAGTAAGATAAGAAGGTCCTCTTTCACCACTTCTTTTCAACATCCTTCTGGAAGTCCTAGCTAATGCAGTAAGCCAAGTAAAGGAAATAAAACGTACACAGATTTGGAAGGAAGAGAGAAAACTATGTTCACAGATAACATGATTGTCTATGTAGGAAATTCCAAAGAATCAACAAAAAAAACCCTCCTGGCACTAATAAGCAATTATAGCAAGGTCACAGGATACGATGCTTCGCAGGTGATAAAAACAATTGAGCTGGGCCAGCCCGGTGGTGCAGCGGTTGGGTGTGCATGTTCCACTTCAGTGGCCTGGGGTTCACTGGTTCGGATCCTGGGGGCAGACATGGCACCGGGTGGCAAGCCATGCTGTGGTAGGCATCCCATGTATAAAGTGGAGGAAGATGGGCATGGATGTTGGCTCGGGGCCAGTCTTCCTCAGAGAAGAAAGGGGAGGATTGGCAGATGTTAGCTCAGGGCTAATCTTCGGGGGGGGGGGGAAGAATTGAGCTATCAAGTAACAAAAACCATGGAGGAACCTTAGATGCATGTTGCTAAATGAAAGAAGCCAGTCTGAAAAGGCTTTATACTGTATGATTCCAAGTATAATGCATTCTGATAAGGGCAAAACTTGGGAGACAGTAAAAAGATCAGTGGTTGCCAGGGGTTCAGGGTGAGGGAGGGAGAGAGGGATGAATAGGTGGATTACAGGATTTTTAGGGCAGTGAAACTATTCTGTAGGATACTGTAATGGTGAATATATGTCATTATTCATTTGTCAAAAACCACAAAATGTAAAACACAAAGGGTAAACCCTAATGTATCAGTATTGGCTCCTCAGCTGTAACAAGTGAACCACATTAATGGAAGATGTTAATCATAGCGGGAGCTATGGCGGAAGGTAGAGGTGAAGGGGTGCGTAGGAACTCTGTACTTTCTGCTCAGTTTTTTTGTAATGCTAAGACTACTCTGAAAAATAAAGTGTATTAAATCAATAAACAAAACTGCTTGCATATAGCAATATAGACGAGTATATGAGGATACTTTTTTATATATTTATAAAATTAAAAACTCACATCATTCAGTACCAATTTTCCCACGTTGGGGGTAAATGCAGTCTCAGAAATCATACTGACAATCGCTAAAGCATATTTTCAATTACAGCTTTCTACTTTTCTAAGCCTTATTTCTTTTGGAATTATCTTAAATTCTTTACCTCTCTTTATATCTTATTTCTGTACTGAAGTGTTAGTCATGTTTTTGCACTGCAACTACAGTCACCACTAATGAATATTTAAGTTGTTTTTCTAGTCTTAAAAATAAAGTATAGTAACTGTGGCCTGAAATTAAGCCCTGTGTAATAGACTCTCTTGACATCTGAAACCAGTGGGGCCTCTAATGGCCTAACTGCAAGTTTCCCTCCCCATTCTCCTCCCACAGATAAGATCCTGTAGTCAGACAATCTTCCTTCCTTATCAAGGGGATCAGGCATAGTTGTTGCTTATCTCTGAGTAGCAGGTTTCACCACCCTACCAGCCTGAAGAATTATTCAGACAAGCTATTCACATCCTTTCACAGGAAACCAGGGGATATTGCACCCTCTTGATACTACAGAGCCACTTCCCATAACCCCTAGTTGTTCCCTCTGTTCCCAAGTGCAGTACCTCTGTGGCCTTGCATGGCAAGTGGTGGCCTCCTCCCCTGGCCTCTCACTGCCTCTGACTAATAAACTTATGTAGATCGCATCAGTCCAGTGCCAGGTGTCATGTGTTCAACCATTCCATCACCTGAGGGCGGGAGTGAATGGTGGCAGTTAATACAATTGGCATGATGAACAAGATGGTCCATCCAAGACTGAGGGCACCTCATCAATGTTAATTAATTACTCTTAGCTAACTAACTGCTTCCATGATTTGGCAAAGGCTACATGGGACAGAACCACCAGTTGCTGGCAGGCTTGCACTTTGGCCTGTACTGCACTGCATTCTTTTTTGGGTGTCACTGTCTCTTCCCACCGTAAAAGGCTCTTGTCCCTAAAAGAATTGTTAATTGGCTTACTGTGTGATTTGCCATTGGGTTCAGTCTATTTGGCAGGTGGTCTCTGAGGCTCCTGCCTATAGACCAGTGACAACACAGCACCCCACTGGTCAGCATTGAGCCCCACCTGCCACGGGTCCAGCTAGAGCTCTCTGGTTACAGCATATAGCCTGGTGACCATCCCTGGCTGCTCAGGGTACCCATACATACCATTGTTATTGTGCATCACTGGGATGGGCATATGGATGGCCCTTTGTGCAAAGGTAGGAGACTTCCACTCGAGGGAGAATTGAGCACGGTATCCCAGTTGCCTAGTGAGCTGTTATTGTTCAGGCAAGGGTAGCAGCCTTTCCTCTCTCTGCTGCTCTTTCCCTTGCTGCCATCACACACGCTTGCCTGATGCCTAAGGATATCGAGATGCACATTCATGGTAGCCTGTGGCCCAGACACTGATGAGAAAAGAAAAGGAGACCAGTCCTTTTCAAATTACCAGAAGAGGAAACTCAGCTAGTCTTCAAATACAAAAGCCCTGGTCAATGTACCTGGGTTTTGCTTAGCCCTGCTGTTAAAAACACACCAAAGAACTAATCTTGCAGTCATGGGGCTGGATGGCTTTGACCCAGGCTGTAGACAAAATGACCTTATTGTTTGTGGACCCTGACTCCAGGGAGATCGACTGGCATTCTCTGGAAGAGGAGGCAGCTACCTATGAGCCTGGCTGGTGGGCTCTGCTCCTTTCCTTTGTAACCATCCAGAAGGTCCATATCGTGAGTAACAGGATAGAGATAATAACTGAAAGCCAAGGCTTTACATGGCTAGAAATCCAAAATAACCTGAGAGAATTTATACAGAGAGAAATGAGAGAGAGAAGGAAACCTGCATGGCAGGGAAAAAAGAGGCAGTCATAGCAGAGGATAACCTCTGGGTTATGGGCCCAGCATGCTTCTGCTGCACCACTCTGCTGCCTATTACTGTGTTGCAAAAAAAATCCTTATGCTCATAGTTAGAGGGGAAAACACCACCCTTTGGCACAGCAAAGGGGTTAATTCAAATGCAACTTAAGCCATATGAAGGAACCATTACCATGGCACAGGCCTCTAACCCTGACGATCCAACTGGAGGCCTTCTGGAGAAAGGAATTTGTAAATTTGATCTGAGTAAAAGGAAACGCCTTGAAGTAGATCCAGTGACCACAAAAAGAAAAGAAATAGAAAGAATGAAGGGAGGGAGGGAGAGACTTAGATATAGGGAGAGGAGACAATGGAATAACTGAAACAAAGGTCCACAGTTTGACCTAACTAGAAATCCAAAATTTACTAAAATAATGTATACAACCAAAGATAAAAGGGCACTGATTGGCTTTTGTATCTCTACTATGTAGTTTCTGAATTAACTTTAATATCTGCTGAAATGTACCATTGACGAACTTGCATGGCCTTAATACAGGGCTCAAATTATACTTATACCTGGGCATCCCACTAAATTTAAACATGTTACCATCTAAAATCTTAGAGGAGTTATTGAATATAAAATAGGTGCTATAGACTGAGTGTGTGTATTCTCCTAAAATGCATTATGTTGAATTCTAATCCCCAATGTGATAGTATTTGGAGTTGGGGCCTTTGGGAGGTGATTAGATTATGAGGACGGAGTCCTCATAAATGGTTGGTGCCATTAAAAAAGAGATTCCAGAGAACTCCCTTGACTCTTCTGCCATGTGGGGACGTAGGAAAAAGACAGCCATCTATGAACCAGGAAGCGGGTCCTCACTAGACGCTGAATCTGCTGGTGCCTTGATCTTGGACTTCCCAGCCTGCAGAACTGTGGGAAGTAAAATTATGTTGTTTATAAGCCACACAGTCTATGGTATTTTGTTCCAGCAGCCCAAACAGACTGAGACATTTAGGACAAATGGGTAAGTTTCACATTAACCAATAGAATTATTGCCTGAGTTCCCCATGGTCGTAGCATCCATTGACTTAATTTTAGCACAGTCCCATAGAAGGCATAGGTGCTCTGAGCCAATGAATAATACAATTAAATTTTTGGCACTTACAAATTGGGTTGACAAAATGGGACCCCACGTACTGTACACCCCAATTGAAAGCATCGTAAAGACCTATTTCGGGAAGAAGTGATTATCACCACTGCGTCTCTGTTTAATAGTCCAGTTTAGCCTATTCTTAAACCTGGAAGTAAAATTATGGTGCTTCACAGTGGATTACAACCTTAATGCTATGGTCCATCCTTTTAGGACCTAGTACCCAACGATGTTGAAATTAGTGCCTCCATCCAAATAGCACTAGTAAATATTTTTTATTACAGTTTCAGCTAATATGTTCTGTTCAGTACTCGTTTCAACAGCCTCTTGGCCACAGTTTGCCTTCACCTCCAATAGAGACCCAGTATACTTTTACCAGGCTACCCATGGGATACCTCACCAGCTCTGCCATTGCACACAGTCTTTGCAGGCAATGCCTTTAACTGCATCCAGATTTCTCCAGGAGCACAGGTGTGACGTTACATTGATGACATTCTCCTCTGAGGAAATTAATTTCTCAGATTCGTTAGGGACATAGAAAAACACAAAAGAACTCATAAAAAGGGAATAAGTCATTTCCCCACAAATAACACAAAAATCTGCCACCTCAGTTAAGTTCCTGAAAAATTACTTGTAAACAGAGGGCTGCTCCATTCATGACACTGTGAAGAAACAGCTATTGACTTTAAATTGTGCTTGTGGCACACACAGTGTTAATACAAATACATCTTTTAGTCCTTTTGGGGTTCTGCAGGCAGCATATTCCGCACTTAAAAATTTTACTTAATCTCACTGATGCTGTTACTTTCATATTGGCCCAACTTGTACAGGGCCCCCTCCAAAAACAGGCTCAAGAATAAATGCAAATTGGAATCAACTAGCACTCCCATTAGTGCCCCCAGAGACTCTCTCTGTAGAGGCTTTAGCAACTTCCTCTCACACCTTCTGGAGTCCAAGGCTATAAGTAGTACCATGGTAGTGGATGGGGCATTCTGCAAATTGGTTGTTAGTTTTGATAGATGCATTGCAGGCAGGAAAGGCAAATCCATGTACAGAAAAGATCTTTTCCAGTAGGTACAAAGTACTGTCCCATTCATGATGGAAATGGTCTAATGTAATCAACCTGATACCAGGTAGCCAGCTGATCCATCCAGGAAATGGTGCCAAGTTAGTTGTTAATTGTTGGTCTCTGCTGTTGGAAGATTAGGAACTTAACAATGACTTTTGCCAGATTGGCCTTGGTGAGTTGAAGTCCCTGTTGCTGAGCCCATGTCTGATTTTCACTGCTGCTGCAGCCACTTAGTTCACGAACCCACTTACGCAATGATAGAAGTGTCTGGGGAAAGGGGCTGGCTAGCGGAATGAGATTGACATCCACAGAACATGTCCTTTTATCCACCTGATTATGAAATAATCCTCTGGTGAGTCACCCTTTGGTGAGCGTTAACATGGGACACAAATACCTTCATACTCTGTGCCCATTTGGAAAGGTCTGTGCACGTGCCTCTTTCCCAGAACTCCTTTTCAGAAATTTTCCAGTGTACTCCTTCCAAGTCTTTGATATTCAGCCAAACCATTAGCCACTGTGCATGAATCAGGGTAGACCCATAACTGGCTATCTCTCCTTCCAGGCAAAATAAATAACGGTGTACTGTTCAGATTTCTGCCCGCTTGGATGATTTCCTTTCACCACTGGCTTTCAGGACCATCTCAGGGTGGGGCCGTGGTGCTGAAAACCATGGAGAATTATCTAACTCAGGCCTGAGTTTTTTTGTTTCTCAGTTAACTGGTCACAAGGAACTCCTCATGAGGCCATAGCTGTGAATTGAGAGGGGAATGGAATATAGCATTAGTGGAGGTTGTAGGCATACTTGTCCCTTCAGGACCTGCTGGAGCCTAATGTTGTATATATCATTTCCATTTAATGATGAAGTGCTGCTGTGAACACCCAGTTGTATGGCTTGATGGATCAGACAGCACTCAGTTTTTGATGGGCAGCTCAGGTCGCATGGTAACGTGGCAGCCCATGATTCAGTGTTCCGTCTCCACTAAGGCCCATGAGCAAGCAAGCCAAAAGCTGTTCCTCAAAAGGAGAACAGTTGTTGAGAGAGGATGGTGTGGCTTTGCTTGAAGAATCCTAAGGATATGTACTGAGATTCACATATTGGGGCCTGCCAAAGGCTCTAAACAGGATCCTCATCCACTATTGATACTTCAAGCAATGTTGGATCTGCCGGATAATATACCTCAAATGGTACAGCAGTTTGCTTGACAGGTTGGATTTGTTATAGAACATTCTCTTGTTCTGGACCCCACTCAAAATTGGTAGCTTTTCTGGTCAGTCAGTAAATGACTTGGAGTAGCAGTCCCAAATGTGGCAATATGCTGTCTCCAAAATCCAAGGAGGCCCAATAGTTGTGCCTATTTCCTAGTGGTAGGAGGGGCCAGATATAGCACTTTCTTCACCTTGGAAGGAATGTCTTGACAGACCCCACATCATTCGACCCTTAGAAATCTTACCAAGGTGGCAGACCCCTGAATTTGTGGGATTTACATCCCACTCTCAGACACACAAGTGTCTTACCAGTGTGTTTTGAGTAGTTGCTAATTCCTGCACAGTAGGTTCAATCAGCCTTGTATCATCAATGTAGTGGACCAGCAAGGTGTATGGTGAAAGGAAAAGACAATCTAGGTCTCTGTAGACTAGACTATGATGTGGAGTTGAAGAGTTGATATACCCTTGAGGCAGAACAGTGAAGGTGTATTGCTGGCCTTGCCAACAGAAAGCAAACTGTTTATGATGGTATTTACTAACAGGTATAGAGAAAAAAAAGCATTTGCCACTGAATAGTTGAACACCAGGTGCCAAAGGAGGCGTTCGTTTTTTCCAGCAGCAAAACAACATCTGGAAATGCAGCTACAAATGGAGTCATTGCCTGATTAAATGTATGATAAATCTACTGTCATTATCTAGGACCCATTTATCTTTTGCACAGGCCAAATAGGTAAGTTGAATGGAGATGTGGTAGGAATCACCACCTGGATCTTTTCAGACCTTGATGGTGGCACCAATATCTGTAACTGCTCCAGGAATGCAGTATAACCTTTGGTTTATTATCTTCATAGGTGGAGGGAGTTCTAGTGACCTCCACGTGGCCTTTTCTACCATAAGAGCTGTCACTTGACAGATCAAGGAACCAATGTGTGGACTTTGAACATTTCTGGTGTCTTTATTCCAATTATGACTTCCACAATTGGAGAAGAGAACTACACTATGGATTTGAGACCCCTGGGTCTACTGTGAGATAGACCTGAGCTGAAACTCCATTGACCACTTGACCTCCATGAGCCCTCACTCTGAATGGTGTACTATAGTGACTTTTGGGGTCAGTAGGAATTAGCATCAGTTCAGAGCCAGACTTCCCCCAAAAGTCTGATTATTTACCCCTAGCCCGATGCATAATCACACTGGTAAGTGGATGTGGGTTCCTTTGGGGAAGGCTGGGAGGAAGATTATCAGTACATATTTTTGACCATGTAATGGGTTCTTCCTCAAAAAGACCTGGATGCTACTCTGTTCAAGGGATGCTCTGGGTATGTAAACTGGCTCAAGGCTGGGAATTGATTGAGGGGGCATGACTCTCTGTTGGTGATTCAAGTCATACTTCTGTTCATTATACCTAGGCATTTTCCACTTAAATGAAGACTAACGGGCTTCCCATCTATTTTAGTTCTAGTTATAGCATGACCAACTAGTGAACACCAAATATCTCTGCAAGCCAAACTATTCTGATTTGCTGTGGCTCTACTGTCCATTACAGTAACCATATCCATGTTTTTAACAATTAAGTGCCACAATTTGCCCCTGCCACCTTGGGATCTCACCTTCCCCATTGGGTTTACATCCTCAATGGAAGGTAGCAGTTCTCCCTGTAATTTCTAATTTACACAGAAGAGCAACCAGAGAACTCTTCGAGGATTCTGGGGCTTGCCTGACAAAAGGCATGTCCTCTGGACCTTCTGAGGTTGGTGAGCAAGTTGTACATAAATACACTCTAACATTCCGATCTTCCTAAGCCTTTAGATACTTTCCTCTATAGTATACCAAGGAAGTTTGGGCATTTCAGCTTCTCTAGTGTAGGTCTGTATTTTGGTCAACCAAATCAAGCAAACAATTAGAGCCATTACTAGCCCCTCGAGCTAAAATATGCAATCCAAAATATCAGCTTAGTGGGCCCATGTCAATAAATTTAGCCTTAATCCAACTTTATATTCTTTCCACTCTGATCCCAAACTTATTTCCCAGGTTTATGTTAATATAAAGTTGTGAAATTAAACACTTCTTTTAGTGTGTATCACAACTCTTTGTGGGTCACAATTTGTACATTTTGCATCTATTGAGACTTATGTTTGGTTATAGGTATAGAAGCAAGGAGAGGTAATGGAGGGTAGGTCTTGAAGAGGATCAGAAGTTCTTTGCAAGACAACTATGACAGGGGAGGCCATAATAGGTTCTTAAGGGCAAGGGAGACTAAGGTATTTATAGGCATTGAAGATCCTCAGCTGTATTGAAATCTGCTCATATTTCCCCATCCCACTTTTCAGGATCCTATTCCTTCCCAATCAATGCCCTAACTTTAGTAAGAGACCCTGTAAGGTTGGGAATTCAATTTGCATTGTAATTAAACCTCCCAAAGGATTCATCGTTGGGTTTGGTTTTCATAAATCTCAGCCCTGCAGCTTTAGTGGTAAGATCTTCTTTCAGGGCAGACATGGAAGCTTTAAGGTCCCTTATGTGGATCTTGAGCTGAGAATTTCAATCCCTAAGCTTCTCACATTCTTTCCCCAAGTTTTCCAGCACATTTAGAAGTTAACAGCTAATCCCATTGTACTCCTTAAATTCACTAAAATATCTAGAGGAGCAACTACTTGATCCTGCCAGAGCCTTGCTTTCTATAGGCACTTGATTACAGATATCTAACGGTAATAATTTGAGTAACTGTATTGCCACTGCCTACTATGGACTATCAGTGCCCTTTACCGCGGTAACAGGGTCATTGATGGTTTTAAATCTAAGTCTAATCAGATTACAGAATCTAATCCGGAAAATCCAGACCCAATTCAGAAAAACCAGACCCAATTTGGTACAAGTTGATGATTCAGGTAGGATTCAATTAGAGACACAGAACCATTAGGAGAGTGTGTATGTTTACAGGGATTTGTTACAGGGCTTTGGCCTTAGGCAATTGTGGGAACTGGTTAAACAGTCTCTTTAAGGTCATTCTCTTCATGTCTGATGAAAGCACTTCAAGTCCACAAGACATACAATAAGGAAAGGAAGATGGATGTGACATGGAAGAGTGCAAAAACAAGCTAGAGCTCACAATCATGACTTGAGTCAGTTATTGCTTCTTATCTTCATGGTGTGGTGTCCTGCAGAACCTGGGGCCCTTAGTCACAGAGGTAATCACATATACACACAGTGGTTCAGGATTGGAAAAGGTGAAGGATCCAGCTGCAACAGGCACAGGCCTAGTGCTGTCTCATGCCAACAAGGTGGTCAGTAGATCAGCAACAGCATGTGTGAGATACAAAATGACTGCTACATCCCTTATGCCCACCAGATCTTGCATAAGAATCTCTTTTATGGTCCACCCCAATGGGATACATACAGGAAAAGGAACTCTGGGAAATGTATTCAGCCTAGCCAAAGTAACACATTACAAAGCAACCATATTGGCCTATTAAGGAACTGTGAAATCAATTCAATGAATCAGGGCTAATATTTTTAAAGAAATAGAATAAAATATATATCAGAATTTATTGCAGATCTAGGTAAATATTGTTTCATGAAAATTATTTATGATCAGTTGTATGTTGTCATGGACTGAATTGTTTTCCTCCCTAAATCCATATGTTGAAGCCCTAACCCCAATGGGATTGTATTTGGAGAAAGGATTTTTAAAGAGATAAAGTTAAATGAGGTCATAAGGATAGGGCTCTAATCCAGTATAACTGATGTCCTTATAAGAAAAGGAAAGGACACCAGAGATGTGCATGCACAGAGAAAAGGACATGTGAGGACACAGCAAGAAGGCAGCCATCTGCAAACAAAGGAGAGAGGTCTCAGGAGAAAACAAACCTACCAACACCTTGATCTTGGACTTCCAGCCTCCCGAAGTGTGAGCAAATGAATTTCTGTTGTTGAAGTCATCCAATCTGTGGTATTTTGTTATGGCAGTTGCTATGCTCTGAATGTTTGTGTCCCCCCCCCCCCCCAAAATTCGTATGTTGAAATCTAATCCCCAGTGTGATGGTATTAGGTGAGACCTTTGGGAGGTGATGAGGTCATGAGAGTGGAGCCCTCATGAATGGGATCCCACAGAACTCCCCAGCCCTTCTGCCAGGTGAGGACACAGTGAGAAGGTGCTGGCTATTAACCAGGACGTGGGCTCTCACCAGAACTCAACCATGCTCGTGCATTGATCTTAGACTTCCTGACCTCCAGAACTGTGAAAGATAAATTTTTTTGTTTATAAGCTATCCAGTCTGTGGTATGTTGCTGTAGCAGCCTGAACAGAGTAAGACAGCAGCCTTAGCAGACTAATGCATATGTGTATTAAAGATTGAATCAGTATTCTGACTTTTTTAAAATTAAGATAATTTTTTTAGAGTAGTTTTAGGTTCATGGCAAAATTGAGAGGAAGGTACAGAGATTTCCCATATATCCCCTTCCCCAACACATACATAGCCACCCCCATTATTAACATTCCCCACCAGAGTGTTACATATGTTACAATTGATGAACCTACATTGACACATCATAGTCGCTTAAAGTCCATAGTTTACATTACAGTTCACTCTTGGGTTTGGACAAATGTATGATGACGTGTATCCACCAGTATGGTATCATCCAGAGTATTTTCACTGCCCTAAAATCCACTGTGCTCCACCTATTCATCCTTCCTTCTCCATCCCAACCCCTGATCTTTTTATTGTCTCCATAGTTTTGCCTTCTCTGGAAACTCTTTATCCCACTTTCCTACTTTAGTTTTTTGCCAAGGTATCATTTAGCATACAAAATATTTTACTTATTTTCTTTATTGTTTTATATTCCTTCACTAGAATATAAACTCCATCAGAACTGGGAGTTTTATCTTTTTTACTCACTACTATAAATTTAGTGCCTAGAAGTGGCATGTTGTAAACACCCAATGTAAATACTCAATGAGTGAATGTTTGTGTTTATATTGGATCATGAATTAAAATGTATTTCTTACTATAATTTGGGGTTAAAAATATTTGCAAACTTTGGCAGTTTCTTACAAAGCTAAGCAGTTTTATCATACAATTCAGCCATTGGACTCGTAGGTAATTACTCAACTTATTTGAAAATTTACATTTACATCAAAACCTTCATATGAATGTTTATAGCAGGTTTATTCCTAACCTCCAAATCTGAAAGCTGCCACCATATCCTTCCATAGGTGAAACGATAGACAAACTGTGGTGCATCCATACAAGGACTATCATTCAGTGATAAGAAGAAACTAAGTGTTAAGTCACTAAAAGTCATGAGAGAATCTTAAATGCATATTGCTTAGTAAAAGAAGCCAATCTGAAAGGGCTACACAATGTATGATTCATATTATATGACATTGGAAGAGGAAAACTGTACAGACAGTAAAAGGATCAGTATTTGCAAAGACTTCAAGGGGAGATTGGGAGGGTTGAATAGGTGAAGCACAGATGATTTTTTTTCTGAGTGGTGAAGCTATTATTCTGTATGATACCATAATGATGGATCCATGACATTATGCATTTGTCCAAACTCATAGAATTTTAAAGCACAAATAAGGAACATTAATGTAGGTAAATTAAAACAATCATTGAGGAGTTCCAGGGACACCAGGAAGGAATGCAGACTATGACAAAAGAATCTATGAAACAACCTCACTGAAGGAGGTGGGAGGAAATGGTGCTGACTTAAGTAACTTTGGAAATGAGTGGAAACTATAAGGGTCATGACAGAAGGAACTGCACGTGTGCACTCTACTCCAGTTGATGAAGTTGTTTCACGTGGGGAACAGGTTAACAATTTTGGTACAGCTATACATTTATACTGGAATAGGACAATTAAGTAAGTGGATGGCAGATGGATGAGCCAGGTTTATCACTATTGCATCGGATGCTAGAATGATCCATTTGGCATTGGATTAGAGTTGGAAACATCAGTTTGAACTCATTTATTTAACTTAATAGAGATACATATGGTTACATCTGGAAATTTTATAAATATGTTTATATACACATGTTAGTATACATGAAATATTTCCTTGCTCTGTCAGTGGAGAGAATATAAAAGCACCAAAACCCTAGTAGCAATATGTACACACAGTGCCCAGATCTTGATTTCTAATACCATTTTCCAGTAGAAGGAACCAGGGCTTCTTGGAGAAATTGCTGATTCTAATACTGGGGCAGGTAATATATAGGAGGAGCCTGGAGCATCTTATAGTACAGAAAGTAAGGAAGTGTTAAAAAAAAAAAACCGTTTATGAGGATATGACAAATGGCCACAGGAGCCAACTGAAAAAGCTCCCAGTTGCTTAACATAGAGCACTTTGAGCAACAAAATATAAATAGTATTGTATTATTACCCTATTATAAAATAAACATGAGTCCATACTGATATTAACAGATTATCAAATAAGTAAACAAATGGAGGAGAAGAGACAGATCTCCTATGTAGAATTCCAAATAATTTATGTAGCTTGCTACCCTCAAGGAGGGAGAGCATAACTCCCCATTCCTTAAGTGTAGCTGTGTGCATGGTTACTTCCTTCCAAAGAGTATAGTATGGAAATAAGGAAGTAAAAATCTAACTTGACCATGGAGACCTGACAAACACTACCTTAGCCTGGTGATCAAGGTCAATATCAAGAGGGATAAGTCATGTTGGTAGTATGTACCTTTGGTATGATATGATGAAAATGGCACTTTACCTCATGCTCTTCCTCCCCAAATCCCCAAACACAGATTAATCTTGAGAAAAAGATCAAATTCCAGTTAAGAGGAATCCTGAAAAGTATCTGGCCAGTATTCTCAAAGCTGTCAAGGTCATACAAAACAAGGAAAGTCTGAAGAACTGTCATAGACAAGAAATGCTTAAGTCAACATGTCAACCAAATGTAATGTGATGTTCTGGATGGAGTCCTGGAACAGAAACAACATTAGGTAAAAACTAAGGACATCTGAATGAAGTGTAGATTTTAGTTAATAATAATGTTCAATACTGGTTCATTAATTGTAATAAGTGAACCCTACTGATATGAAATGTTAATAATATGGGGAACTGGATGATGTGGGTTAAATTGGAACTCCCTGTACTATCTAGTCAATTTTCTTATAAATCTAAAATTATTCTAAACTTAAAATCTGTTTCTAAAAATGTAATAGAATTAGAACATCACTATTTTGCAGACTCCAATGAATTAATAGTATCATCAGTTGCTACATCACAAAAAGAGAGAGGCTACCAGATAATTATGTGCCTCCTAATGAAAGAACACACACTACTATCTTGCTAACGTGATCACTCCCAGTGTGATTTGTCCTCTCAATCTAGCAGTGAGTATCCTCCTGAAATACAGAGGACAGAGGAACATGGTGAACTGCACCATGAATATGTAATCAGCAAAATCCAGACTCCATCAAGTCAAATGCTCCAGGGTTTTCAAAGCCAAATTTAAAAGAACAGAAAGATATAGAATGAAATTTTTAGGAAAAGAACTTGAAACCCATCATGAATTTTCACTTTTTTAAATGGGAAAGACTTAAATGTAGTTCTAGAGATGCACACTTAGACATAACGCTAGTTATAAAGAAACGCAAAAAAAATGACTCTGAAATTCAAGACGGTATTACTATGGGGAGAGGCAAGAGGCTGATTTTGGGATTGGGCATGGGGAAAGGCTTTTAGAGTGGCTGGTAAAGTTATATTTCTTGACCTAGTGGTGATTACTAGCATCTTTTCCTCATAACATTTATTTATGCTATATATTTGTATGGTTTTCTGTATATGTGTTTTTTTTAATAATAAAAAAGATTTTAAAAAATTGAATGTGCAAGATGAATTGAATGGCTTTTGAGGAAAGAAAACCAGACAGGAATCCATTATAATAATTTAGGTGAGAAATGGTGAATGTCCAGTACGAGGAAATGGTTGTGATGAGGCTCTAAATAAGAGACAAAGGCAAGAGAGAGAATCAAGAGTAAATATACAACTGGGTGTTGGATGTGAGACAAGAGAGATCAGAGAGTGAATAAGCATCTTATAGCAAGAAAGCTTGAACTTATATCCTTTTGAAAGAGCAGGATATAGTAATAGTTTCCACAGGGCAGAGAGTGTATGTTGAGCTGTGTTTTATGCATCTTCCTTGAAGTTTCCTTCCAAATTTTCTTCTTATCAGTTAGACGCTTGGGAGCAAAAATCTTTTCTCATTTTCTTCCGTTTTGCCTCCCTCTACTGTCTAACTTCAATCCTTCAAGCTAAATTCAGAGTTTCTGCTGTCTATAGAATAGAAGCCAAGGAGACTGAGGTATCTTCGGTCCAGGAGGATTTTATAAGAAGACATATATGTAATTACATGTGTTCGTACATACATTTATTGAAAAGTTTCTTGCCTATAAATAAAACCACAAAACTAGGGACAGCTAATCTTCAGCAAAGGAACCAAGAACATACAATGGAAAAGGAAAGTCTCTTCAATAAATGGTGTTGGGAAAACTGGATAGCCATTTGCAAAAGAATGAAAGTAAACTATTACTTACACCATACACAAAAATTAACTCAAAATGGATTAAAGACTTAAATGTAAGACCTGAAACCATAAAACTAGTTTAAAACTAAAACATAGAAGAAAATACAGGCAGTAGACTCTTTGACGTCAGTCTTAGCAGTATCTTTTTGAATACCATCTTTACTCAGGCAAGGGAAACAAAAGAAAAAATAAATGGGACTAATCAGACAAAAAAGCTTCTGCAAGGCAAAGGAAACTATGAATAAAACAAAGACAACACACCAACTAGGAAAACACATTTTCAGATCATATATCTGACAAGGAGTTAATTTCCAAAATACATAAAGAACTCATACAACAACAACAAGAAAACAAACAACCTGATAAAGAAAAATGGGCAGAGGATATGAACAGACATTTTTCCAAAGAAAATATACATGGCCAACAGGCATATGAAAAGATATTCAACATCACTAATCATTAGGGAAATGAAAATCAAAACTACAATGAGATATCACCTTAACACCTGTCAGAATGGCTATCATTAACAAGACAAAAAATAACAAATGTTGGAGAGGATGTGGAGAAAAGGGAACCCTTATACACTGCAGGTGTGAATGCAAACTGGTGCAGCCACTACAGAAAACAGTATGGAGATTTCTCAAAAATTAAAAATAGAAATACCGTATGACCCAGCTATGCCACTATTGGGTGTTTATCCAAAGAACTTGAAATCAACAATTCAAAGAGATTTATGCACCCCTATGTTCATTGCAGCGTTATTCACCATAGCCAAGATGTGGAAGCAACCCACATGCCTATCAATTGATGAATGGGTAAAGAAAATGTGATATATATATATACATATATATATATATATATATATATATGTATATACACACACACACACACACAATGGCATACTACTCAGCCATAAAAAAAGACAAAATCATTCCACTTGCAACAACATGGATGGACCTTTAGGGTATTATGCTAAGTGAAAGAGGCCAGATAGATAAAGACAAACGCCTTATGATTTCACTCATATGTGAAAATAAATACATAGACAAGGAGAACAGATTACTGGTTACCAGAGGGGAAGGGAGAAAGGGGGGCACGTATACATGGTGACGGATAAAAACTGGACTATTGGTGGTGAAGACAATGTAGTCTACACAGAAACTGATATATAATAATGTACACCTGAAATTACACAATGTTATAAGCCAATATGACCTTAATAAAACAATTTTTTAAAAAAGTTTCTTGGCTGTTATTGTTACTTTCTGCTAAAATCACCCTAACTGATATTGATACAGAATTTAAATAAATGACAGTATACATGCCTATACATGTAGACGAAAGTTGTTATCCCATTTTGAAAATATGCTTAAGTTAGTTATGCATAATTAAACCCCAGAGAAAGAAAGAGAGACATACTTTAAGGAACTGGCTCACAAGAAGTGAAGGCTTGGGGCCACCTGGTGGCTTGGTGGTCAAATTTCTGCCGTCTGCTTCAGTGGCCCGGGGTTGGTGGATTCAGGTCCCAGGTGCAGACCTGCACACCACTCGTCAAGCCACACTGTAGCTGCATCCCACATGCAAAATAGAGGAAGATTGGCAAGGATATTAGCTCAGTGACAATCTTCCTCAAGCAAAAAGAGGAAGATTGGCAACAGATGTTAACTCAGAACTAATCTTCCTCACCCTCCCCCCCCAAAAAAAAGAGAAAAGAAGAAGAAGTGGCGGCATGGCGATTCCAAAATCTGCAGAGTAGGCAGGCAGGCTGAAGACCCAAAGAAGAGTTACAGTTCTTATCAGTTAAAAATGGCAGAATTTCTTCTTCTCGGGGAAGTCACCTTTTCTATTAAGGCCTTCAACTGGTTGGATGAAGCACACTCACATTATGAAAGATAATCTGCTTTCAAAGTCTACTGTTTTAAATGCAAATATCATTTAAAAAATACCTTTAAGAAACATCCATAATAATGTGTGAGCAAATATCTGGGTTCTGTGGCCTAACCAAGTCGACACATAAAATCAATGATCACAAGGGGCTGGCCCCGTGGCCGAGTGGTTAAGTTCGCGCGCTCCGCTGCAGGCGGCCCAGTGTTTCGTTAGTTCGAATCCTGGGCGCGGACATGGCACTGCTCATCAGACCACGCTGAGGCAGCGTCCCACATGCCACAACTAGAAGAACCCACAACGAAGAATACACAACTATGTACCGGAAGGCTTTGGGGAGAAAAAGGAAAAAATAAAATCTTTAAAAAAAAAAATCAATGATCACAAATCCGCTACTTGTCGACTTGGCACCCATACACATCTCCTTAAACCATACTTAATCCCCAAATAAAGATTCTAGCAAAACCATATGTTCACCTATCTTGATACAACTATCCTGAGAACAACTGAAAACACAGTAACCCTATCCCTAAAATGGATGCAAAGTCCTTGGGTGATGTTTACTCTTCTCCTTGATAACCCATAACTTAAATAGTATGACGCAAAGTTAACAATTCTTAAATACTATGATATAAAATCAGTACATCATTTGTTACAGACAAGGGAAGACAGAAGGAGGAAAACAAAGATATTTGCTTAATATATGTTAAATATATATATACATATATAAGTATATATGTAAGTACATATATATAAGTATTTTTATATATAAGCATATATATAAGTACATATATAAGTATGTATATGAATTTATTAAACATATATACTTAGTTAAGGATATTAACATATTATTAACAAAATAAGGAAGAAATACTCCTGACAATTACAGTCCTTATTTCTATAGCTGGGTAACTGTTCACAGTTGACAGCTGGTATTTAAGATGACCTTCCTCCACTACCCATTCTGTATTCCCTTTCCCCTCAGCGAGCACCTCAGCTGATCGTGGTTCTTTACCTGGTGGGATGACCCAAACTTTCATTCCTGAAGAATCGGGGCCACTAGTAGTCCTGCCTGAATTGGGTTGCTGTAGCGTTCCTTTGACTTTAATCACAGGACATTGGGATGCCCTATGTGATCTCCTGTATTCCAGTCATACTCCTCCTTATCTTCATTGTGTAGTAGCAGCCCAAGCAGCCCAATTTCTCCTTGGTCGTCAGAATCAATCACCCCGCCAGCGCAATATCTCCCTTCTTTGCCTGTTGATTTGGAGGCAAGGGGAGCCCAAAGTGGCCAGGTGACGATCTTAACTTCCAGTTCAATGGAATCATGTCTCCTGATGGAAGTATCCCTCCTTTTGGAACTAATACCTCTAGGCCAGCAGAGCAAAAGTTTGTAGGGACAGGAAGCAAAAATTATGCTACTGGGTTACTAAAGGTAATAGTGTGTGGTGCCAATCCACTTTCACTCCTTGATTCCTGGACCTCTGAATCCTGGCTATAAGGGAAATAGCACCATATATTGGATGCTGATTCAGAGCATATACAGCTCCCTGGAGACCCTTCCCCTAGTTGCGCAAGGTATTGCCTTCTAGTTGGCACTGTAACTGAACCTTCAAAAATCCAATCCACCAGTTGATCAAGACAGTTGCTTCAGGATGGTAGAGAAAATGGAAAGACTAGTGAATTCCATGAAAATGGGCCCATTACCTCACTTCATTTGTTGCAAAGTGAATTCTTTGATCAGAAGCAATGCTGTGTGGAATATGATGACAGTGGATAAGGCATTCTGTAAGTCTGTGGATGGTAGTTTGGCAGAAGCATTGCATGCAGAAAGGCAAGTCTGTATCCAGAGTAAATATCTATTCCAGGAAGGACAAAATGCTGCCCCTTCCATGATGGAAGTTGTCTAATGTAATCAACCTGCTGCCAGGTAGCTGGCTGATCACCCCAGGAAATGGTGCCATATTGGGTACTTAGTGTTGGTCTCTGATACTGGCAGATTGGGCACTCAGCAGCTGCTATAGCCAGGTTGGCCTTGGTAAGTGGGAGTCTATGTTGCTGAGCCCGTGCATAACTTCCATCCCTGCCACCATGACCACTTAGTTCATGAACCCCTTGGGCAATGACAGGGGTGGCTGGGGAAAGAGTTGGACTTGTATCCAGAGAACAGGTCATCTTATCCACTTGATTATTAAAATCTTTCTTTACTGAGGTTGCCCTTTGTTGAACGTGCACATGGGACACAAAAATCTTCACTTTTTCCCCCATTCATAGAAGTCTATCCGAACACGTTTTCCCTAGTCTTCTTTGTCACCTATTTTCCAGTCATATTCCTGCCGCGTCCCCCACCATCCAGCCAAACCATTGGCCACAGTCCGTGAATTGGTATAATTGCATGTCTTGTCATTTCTCCTTCCAGTCTCTGAGATAATAAAAATATATGTTGACCTTTGCCCCTGGTTCCTAGCACAGAGCTCCTGAAACCTTTGTAATTTCCTAAGTGATAAGGACACTAGTAGCGTCTCTTGTTCTACTATTTGTCTTTGACCTCATCCTTGACACAGGACTCCTAAAACTGTTGTAAATTCCTAAGTGACAAGAGCACTAGGAGCATCTTTTTTTCTATTGAGGCAACTCCTGGATGGCTCTTGGATGGGAACTGGTTACCAGAAAGACCAAGCCATAATTAGGAGCTTGGAATTTTCAACCCCACCCCCCCTCCTCCAGAGAGGGGAGAGGGGATGGCGATGGAGTTAATGATTGATCATGCCTCTATAAAGAAGTCTCCATAAAATCCCCAAAATGTGGGGTTTGGGGAGCTTTCAGTTGGGTGAACACATCTACACCAGAAGGGTGATGCACCCCAACACCCTGGGGACAGAAACTCCTGTGCTCTGGATGCTCCCAGACCTCGCCCTATGTATCACTTCATCTAGCTGTTTATCTGTATCCTTTAATAAACTTGTAAACATGAGAAAGTGTTTCCTTGAGTTCTGTAAGCCACTCTAGCAAGTTACTTGAACCTGAGGAGGAGGTCGTGGGAACCTCCGGTTTGTGGCCAAATTGGACAGAAGTTGTGGGCAACCTGGGGAGGGGAGAGCAGTCTCGTGGGACTGAGCCCTTAACCTGTGGGATCTGATATTATCTCCTGGTAGAAAGTGTTAGAATTGAGTTAAATTGTAGAACACCCAACTGGTGTCACAGAGAATTGCTTGGTGTTGGAAAAAACCGCTACACATTTGGTGACCAGAAGTGTCCTGTATGAGTGTTGTATGTAAAAGTAAAGGAGACTCACAGGTGGAAAACTGAGTTTTTCCTTTACACAAGCAAAATGAACAACCAGGTGCGCTGCTTGAAATCCATGACTGTTGTTCATAAATGCTCCAGAAAAGGACTGTAGTGCCGCAGCTGTTCACTTTTGGGTGATGACTTCATATTGTGCAGAACCATCTGTACACCAGGCTCCAGTTCTCTCTTCCTTTGTCAAGTGATCATATGGAACTTCCATGAGGACATAGGTGCAAGCTGGGAAGGAGAAGGTAGTGTAGCAGGAATGGGGACCATGGGCCTTTGGTCCACTTCTTCATGAAACTTACCTGTGCCTTCAGGCCTGCTTGAACCCAACCTCGCATATACCACTTCCATTTGATAATTGAGTGCTGCTGTGCATGCCCAAATTTATGGCTTGGTGGGTTTGGAAACACCCAGTTCATGCTGGGCAGCTCAGGTCACATATTAGGGTTCTCCAGAATAATAGAAACAACAGGATATGTGTACCAACAGGAGATATAGGGAATTGGCTATTGTGATTATGGAGGCTGAGAAGTCCCAAGAACTGTATTCAGAAAGCTGAAGACCAGAAGAGCCAATGGTGTAGTTCCAGTTGGATTCTGAAGGCCTGAGAACCAGAGAGTTGATGGAGTAAGTTCCAGTCCAAAAGTCAGCAGGCTCAAGATCTAAAAAGAGCCAATGTTTCAGTTTGAGTCCAAAGCCAGGAAAAAACTGATGTCCCAGCTCATTCAGTTAGGCAGGAAGAGTTCCCTCTTTCTGTCAAGAGGGTCAGTCTTTTTGCTTTATTCAGGCCTTAAACTGATTGGATGTGGGCCACCCACACTAGAGATAGCAATCTGCTTTACTCAGTTAACCAATTCAAGTGTTACTCTCATACCGAAACAGTCTCACAGACACACAGAATAATTTGACCAAATATCTGGCTACCCCATGGCTCAGTCAAGTTGATACATAAAATGAACCATCACAGGTTGTATGGTAACTTGGTGGCTCATGGTTAAATTTCAGTCTGCAGTCCAAAAGCTGTTTCTCAAAAGGAGAGTAGTTATCTGCTGATGATGGCAGGGCCTTGCTCCAAAATCCTAAAGGCCTGTGTTGTAATTCACCTATAGGGCCCTGCCAAAGGCTCCAAACAGCATCCCTATCTGCCATTGACACATTAAGCACATGTATAAGGGATATTTTGACTGGACCCCCAGAAATTTCACTAAGGTGGAATGCCCCTGAATTTCTGTTGGATTATTTCCCACCCTTTGTCATGCAATTGTATTTCAGCCCCCTTTCTCTTTCTCTTGGTCTTCTGGGACTCCCATAATGCATATATTGATTTATTTATGGTGTTCCATAAGTCCCATAGGCTTTCTTCATTCTTTTTTTTCTTTATGTTCCACTGGATAATTTCAAATGAACTGTCTTCGAATTCACTTATTTTTTCTTCTACTTGGTTGAGTCTGTTGTTGAAGCTTTCTATTGTAAATTTTCAGTTCAATCTTCATATTCGTTAGTGCCAGAATTTCTGTTTGGTTCTTTTTTATGGGTTCCATCTATCTATCTGTTGAAATTCTCATTTTGTTCATGTAGTTTTCAAAATTTTGCTTATTCTGTCTATCTATGTTCTCTTTTAGCTAACTGAGCTTCTTTAGGATGATTATTTTGAATTCTTTGTCAGGCAGTTCATAGATCTCCATTTCTTTGAGGTTGGTTACTGGAGCTTTACTTTGTTCCTGTGATGATGTTATGTTTCCCTAGTTCTTTGTGATCCTTATAGCCTGTGTTGGTGTCTGTGTGTTTGAAGATGTAATCACCTCTTCCAGTCTTTACAGACTAGCATAATCAGGGAAAGTCCTTCACCAATCAGTTTCACCAGAGATTCTGAGTGTACTAGTTGGCAGGGTCTGTGGCTGGGCCAGTGCTGAGGTCCAGAATGAAGATGGATGCTCACTGTCTCTCTTTCCTCCACAGGAGAACTCATGTGCTGTGGGGATCTCTTGGTGCTACACTCTGTGGGCTTGTGGGAGGGGTGATGTGGGTATAATGAAACTGTTCTTCTTGCTCTTTTCAATACATCTTTTTTTGTTTGTGCTCCATCAGTGTGCTGTAACCTCTCACCCCAATTCTGGAGCTCTCTGCAAGGTATTTTCATTCATAGATGCTTGTTAAATTGGTGTTTCTGTGGAGAGACAAGGGCCGGAACCTCATTTTCACCATCCTGATGTTATCACTCCTGACTGTCCATTTATTTAGATCTTTTAAAATCTTTCAATGAAGTTTTCATTACACAAGTCTTGCATTTTTCATTGTAGAAGTCTTACATTCCCTTTGTTAAATTCATTCCCAAGAATTTTTTTCTTTTTAAAGCTATTGCAAATATTGTCTTTGGAGTGATATTTATATATCAGTTGATATTTATATATTGATCTTGTATCCTGTAACTTTACTGAACTCATTTATTAGTTACAATATTTTTCAGTAGTTTCCTAAAAATTCCCTATATAGAAAGACATGCCATCTTCACGTAGAGATAGTTTTACCTCTTTATTTCCAACCTGGATGCCTATTATTCCATTTTCTTACCTAATTGCCCTGCCCAGGGCCTTCAGTACAATATTAACTAGAAGTGGTGAGAGTGGTGTAAGGGAAAATATAAATCAAAAATAAGAGGACTAATATTCTCTCTTAAAAATAAGGGAAGAGAAAAATATAAATATTTTAAAAAGCCTCTTGGCAGTTTATAGCCATAGGCTGTCTTTTTCAAGGACCTCAGAGCCATCTCTTTGAAATATAAACTTCAAGAAAGATAGCACTCCTATCTCTTAGTTTCTGTGGGAAGGTAGGAGCCTAATTGCAGTGGGTGCCTTGCTCCGAGTTGCAAAACTTCCTCTTGTCATAAAGGTATGAGAAACTTGTTTTTCCTTTTTATAAGGACAATTAACTAACACAGATGGTCATCCCAATTACCAGGTGAATTTAGGGCAAACTATGTGCAATAAATTGTTCTGTCAGGTCCTCTTACTTGAGGACTAATTATTGTTTATCTTGAGAACATGTATCTAATGAGTTGTATCACCATGGATATATAAAATGGTAAAATTTCTTTCTGTATTTGCAATCTCTTAGTGGATTGTCTGTGATGCACATCACATTCTGGTTTATTGCTTATTCAATAATAAAATTGTTTTCTTCTACCTCTGTGGATAGGTTTTTTGGGTTGGGAGAAGATTTTATTTTTAATTATATTTCCCCAATGATTTTGGTGGTGAGGATGGGATGAATCTGGCAGTTCCTGACTTAAGCAGATCAGCTGAAGGTCTGTGGCCACACAATATTCAGGTAAAAGCCCCTAAATTTCAAAAAAGTCTTCCTTCTAGCTCTCTGGTCTTTTGGGATACTAGCCAAACAAACCACCCTGTCCAAATTCAAGATTTTACTATTGAATAAGCATGGATAATAGTGGGCTCTAAAATCCTGTCAGAATCACCATATGGTTGGAAAATATAAGATGCCAGAAATGCTGCCTGAAGGTCTCTCTTTTAAACAGTTAGTGTCTCTCTGTCACATTTAGAATGGGCATCACATGAGATTCCAGTCCTGCAGTGGCCAGAGGACAGTACTTTTGATTTGGATAAATTAACACATTTGCAGTGCTTCTTAGAAGGGCCTTATCCCAGTAAATGAGTTACTGGCAGCTATGGGACAAATCATTCTAAGAGGAAATTTTAAAACTATTTGTATAGCCAGAAGGAAATACTGAAAAAATAAACAGGAAAATGTGAGAATTAAAGGCATTTTCTCTTTCACAGAATCTTACTCCTTCTTACTATGCTGTTCCTACTCCTTCAACTTCCCCTGAGTGTCTTTACTCCTCCCTGCCTCAAACTGACTCACATGAATGGGGAGGGGATGATCTTTTTTATGGGTGGTTCCCATCAGGGCAAACCTCTTTAGCTGGTGGTAAATTACCTGCTCTGTTTGAGGACATGGGGTATGTACCTCATGGCCTAGGCTGAGTCCACTTCATGTCTTAGATTACACCTCCAGGAATACCTTATCATCTGCACACCACATAGCTAGAAAAGCAGAGCTGACAAAGAGACAAAATCATGGAATGATTAAGAGCTTGGATAAAAGAGTATGTCTTCATAACAAGGCAACAGGATGCAGAGTAGTCATACTAGCCACTTGGAAAAAGGCAAATAAGGTGTTAAACTAATTAATGTGAACACAAGAAGAGAACCGAAGTGCCACATGATTTACATTTTTCTTGTCTCGGTGTGAAGAAAACCAGCCCACCCTATTTGGATCACCAGCAAAGCTGATGCTATTGAGAAGCTACCTAGGACTCCTGGGTAACTCACACGCCTTTCTCACCAGTTTGTGTCACTCATTTAAGGCCTTCTTTTCCCCACTCTCCAGAAATTTGCGTAAGTACTCCTTAGTGTGTTTTCAGTTTACAGCCCCATATGTGGAGATGTACACTGATTATTGCATAGAATTCAGTAACCAGCAGTTGCATGGAATTGTGCAACTAGCAGATTTTCTCCTTTGATAGAGCAACCACGTTTGGGTCTGGAAGTTCACCACATCAAGGGGTATGGTGGCCAAGGAAAGCTGACTTTCTGATACTCCCCAATTATGGAAAAACTAAGAACATTAGGGATTCATTGAGAAGGGTTGCTAACAGCTGTGCTTGAAGTCTTCTCGCTAAAGATGAACTGGGAAACATTGTAACAGTGTAACCAGAAGGCAGATGAGTCCCCCACTGATTTCCATCAGCCTTTCTTTGTTGAGGCTTTCTCAAAAATCATTGGTGTGGACCTGGGGGCAGATCAAAAGATCCAAGTTGTGCTCTAGTTTTAGCAACCTTTGTCTTGGCTCTCTTGCTGACTATTCAAACACAAATTAAGCAAAAAATGGTAGGATGGCAAGGACAGAGTATTAGTCAAATCTGAGCAGCAGCTACTCGGTTTTGGTATAATCTGGAAGAGGACAAAGAAGAAAAGAAGAAATTAAAGGTTGCTGTGTTGGCTGCTCAGTTAGAACTCTTTACTAAAGTAAATAATCACTACTCTGGTCAATGTATGAAGGGATCAAAGGAAGAGGGACTGTAGAAAGAGACTCTGAAAGATGCAGGAATTGCAGGGACAAGAGAATCAAAACAACCCAGAAGGACAAAACCCTTAGCCAGGAAGTACTTCGCAAATGGCTCAAAATTGACAGATTTTGACAGACAGACAGAGAAAATCTTGGAGGTGGGAACTGCTGAACTATATGTGTCAGTAACTTTTCCTCAGGCTAACCTATCTTTGCCTTTTGTGATAAACACTGGTGCTACTCATTCTGCAATTTCATCAGAAATTTCTCGCTTTTCATCTGGTGACAGATCATTATAGGTTGTTGGTATTTTGCACCAGTCTCCTACTTGTTACTTTTCTTCCACTATTCCCATACAGATAGGTCCTCTTACTGAGGAATGTATGTTTTTACTTTCTCCTGATTCTTCTATAAACCTATCAGGAAGAGACCTGTTATGCGACGAAAAGTCTACTGTGTTCTGTACTCTGAATGGAGTATCTCTAGAGTTCCTTGTGGAAAAGGCACCTGATTTGGTCATTATTTGCCTTCTGAAAGAAAAGGGGTATGACAGAGTGTGGCAGTCTCACATCATGCTGGACAAGCATAGCAAGCTGAAATAAATCAATTCATCACTTTAGGCCTAATGGATGATGCTTTCTTTCCCTTCTGGCTTTGTGTAGAGGTTTTCTAAATTGGAAGATTTTGCTTTTAATTATATTTCCCCAAAGTAGACATCCTTGTCTTGTTCATGATCTTAGGGGGAAAGCATTCAATCTTCCACCATTAAGTAGGATGTTAGCTGTGAGTTTTTCATAAATGGCCTTTACTAGGTTGAGGTAGTTTCATTTTATTCCTAGTTTGCTATATGTTGTATCATGAAAGGGTGCTAGATTTTGTCAAATGCCTGTCTGTATCTACTGAGATAATCATATTATCTCAATATGTGATTATATGAGATAACAATATGAGTTTATTCTATTAGTATGATATATTCCTGTAATACTCATTCTGGATATTCTGTAATTGATGACTTACCATCTTGAAATCATGGGCTGAGCTAACGGCTAAAGTTGTTTACCTGTGTTTCCACAGGTGCATGGAAATCATATTACAAACCCTCCAACCACAAACCCCAACATCTATGCCCAATAGGGCACTTCCCCACCTAACAACTTCCTACCATTATGGTAATAAAGGATCTCATCCATGATTTTCCTTCATGTCTTCTGTCTCTTGACTGACCTGCATGGTATGGTAAGTCCCCTCCTCTTGAAAACTGTAAGTAATAAAGTTTTCTTTAAAAGGCACTTGTCTCCACATCTGTCACCTTATCACACCTGATTAAAACAAATCCTGGGTACATCTTAAAAAAATTGGCTTAGTGAGCAGAGTGGTTTAGTGACAGACAGGGATGACATGTCTCTAGACTGCTTTTGGCTTACTAACTGGACCCAAGAGACGGCAAATACTGCCTGGGAAGGCACTGCTGGCTGTTGACACCCTTGTGCTTTAGCAGCCACTGCATTGTGTTGTGTCTGTTGGGTTTCTCTGGTTATCCAACTCAATTGTGTCAGAGCTCAAAAAGCTGAGTCCTCCCAAAGCAACTGCCTAGCTTAAGGTACTGTCGTCTGGTCAAAGAGGTCCCTAGTTGGTCCCCATGTGTTTGTGATGCACCTAGTCTGGATGAGAGCTCCAGGGGTGCTTTAGAGTAATTGGCTATCATGCTGAGCAAAGGTTCCCTAAAGAGATGGGAACAATTTCCCTCCCACTCTCACCTGATGGGTGAATCTGATCTGTCGACCTTCCAAGTCAGTGTAGATAGGGGCAGCTCCAATATTCCCCCTTGTTTTCCTTGTAGGCAAAACATGCACTAGCCATCTCATCAGGTAGCAGGAGATGGCCTGACTAGGCATCCTTACACTGAAAGGATCTACTGACTATTGGTTTGGGGGCATCTGTCCTACAGAGACCATGGCTCTCCACAAATATTATGTTGTTTCAAACTCTTCTGCTTTTGTCTGCCTTGGTGCTGTCACAGTTCAATTCCAGACCCAGCAGGATATAAGAGGGCTCATCCCCAGAGACCAATAGCTCAATGTTTAATGAGAAAAAGGAAAGGAAAGGAATATCTGGTTCTGACTTCCCCTCAAATCCCAAAGGATGTAGTCGATTATTATGAAATTGTAAAATACCTAATCCTTGTGCATGGGCTCTCTTAAGTGCTGCTGCTTAACAGTACACAAAAGGTCTTATACTCCAACAAAAAATCTGAAAGCTAAAGCTGATGCCACTATTGCTTTCTTGGATGTAAACTCTGGACCCTCTGAGGTCAAATGGGACACTCTAGAGACGGGGGATGCTGCTCACAGCAGATGTCGCTAGGGACCACCAGGAGTTTATCTGGTAACACTAAATGCAAAAACAAAACAAAACAAGAAACAAATGATCAGGGACAGAGAGAAGACAAAAGAAAAAGAAAAAGATTACCCACTTGGAGATACAAGCCATTCTAAAAGATGTTTGAGTGAAAAAAAAAACGGAGAAAGGGGCTTATTATACTGTGGATAGGGGCTGTCCCAGATAGCAGGTGCTGCCTAGAGGCACCTGGCTGCTCTCTCCTCCTCCTTTCTTTCTTAGTAGAGATAGAAACTGAAAAACCACGGCTTCAGGTGGCTAAAACCTAAAACAGAAAGGGAAAAAACCCTAGATACAGGGGGAAAAAAATAAAAGATAACTAAATAAATGATATGTATGATACTTTAGTATAAATATATAGTAAATAAATTATATATGTGTATATATTATAGTATACAATTATATTAAAAGTCCATAATTTGACCCAATTGGAAGTCTAAAATTTCTATACTAAAATAATTTATATGATAAAAAGGTAAAAAGAGTGCCAATTGCCTGTTGTGTCACTACAACATAGATTCTTGATTAACTTAATATTTGCTAAAATGCACTAATTGACAAAGCTTTGTGGACTTTACCAACACTGGGCCTCAAATTATAGTTATAACTGGGGATACCACTCACCTTAAACATTATACCTCTTATAATCTTAGGAGAGTAACTAAATATAAAATAGAGGGAAAACAGGTATGCCTCACTTTAACTGTAACCTTGCCTAAATTTTCCATAGTCATAGTACTCATTGTCCTAAAATATCCCGTATTGGGCATAGATGTTCTAACGATAAATAATACATTAAAATTAAAGTGAATCTTTGGCACTTATGAGTTGGCTTGATAAAATGGGAACCCATGGACCTCTAATTAAAATAGTTAATATGGCCCAATGTAAGTTAAAACAGGGCATTCAAGGATTAAAATTTATTATATAAAACCTAATTAATAAAGGAATGATTATCTCCTTTACTTTTCTGTTTGACATCCTAATTTTGCCTGTTTTAAACATGGGAAAAATAATGGATGCCTCATGATGAATTACTACAACCTTAATCCTGTGGTCCCACCATTAGGGCCCCTGTATTAGTTCAGTTTGGGCTGCCATAACAAAATACCACAGTTCCGGTGGCTAAACAACAGAAATTTATTTTCTCACAGTCTGGAGGCTGGAAAGTTCAAGATCAAGTTCTGGTAGGGTGCAGTTTCTGATGAGGACTCTCCTTTTGTCTTGCAGATGTCTCTACCTTCTCACTGTGTCCTCACATGGCCTTTCTGTGGTGTGTGCACATGGAGAGAGAGAGAGCTCTCTGCTCTCTCTTCTTATAAGGCCACTAATCCCATTAGATCAGGACTCCAAGCTTATGATCTCATTTAACCTTAATTCCTTCTCCAAATACAGCCACACTGGAGGTTAGGTCTTCAATATATGAATTTTGTGGGACATGAACATTCAGTCCATAACAGTCTTTATACTTAATATCCACTATTATTAAAATTACTGACTCTATCCAGTCAACAATGGTAAATACTTTGCTCTTATAGACTTGGCTAACAAGTTCTATTCAGTGCTTATTTCAATAGCCTCTTAGCTACAGTTTGCCTCCACCTCTGAATGGACACAATGCACCTTTTCCAGACTACTCACAGTGTGCTTCAAAGGCTTTGCCATTGCATACAATCTTTGCAGACAAGATATTAACTGCAACCATTTTTATCCAGGTGGATGACATTATAGCTCTGATATGACATTACATTGATGACATCTTCCTATAAGGAGATTCTTTTGACACACTCATTACAGACACACAAATCTAACATCTTTTAGTCTTTTTTAGGTTCTGGTGGCAACATATTCCTCATTTATAAATTTCGTGAAATCTCACTGCTACTGCTTCTTACAAATCAACTTACCTCAAATGGGGCTCCTTCCAATAAAAAACTCAAAAATCTGTCCAAATTAAAATCAACAGGCACTCCTACTAATGCCCTCAGAGACTCTTTCACTAAAGAGACCTCAGTAATCTCTTCTCATGTCTCCTGGAGTCTCTGGACCACTTACGGTGGCCATAAATTACCCAAGAACTTCTGATGCAAGAGACTGCCCCTCTTGGCCTCATGCTATGTACCATTAAAACAACAAATGACTGGCTACATCCTGGGGTCTCCTGGAAATAGAGGCTCTCACAGGCCCTCAGCCTGTGGCGCTCCACACCCAGCTGCCCATTATACTTTGGGTCATGGGAACATACCACACAGCTTGGCACAGCTCCCAAGGCCTTTTTAATACAGGATGGAGCCAAACCTGGGCCCTCTGGCATAATCCACCTGCAGGAAGGGGTGGCATCCCCTATCCTCAGTCCATTGCCAGATGCCATGGTGCTGGAGGAGGCTGCCTCTTTCCCAGAACCCTAAGCTACATGGGTAGCCCCTTGGGATTAACTGAGTAAACAGCAATAGGAATTTGTTGGCTATGTGAATGGCACTGCAAAACATCATAAAAATGATAATGCTCAGTGGAATGATGCTGCTTTCCATTCCCTAGCCAGGATATCTTTGATAAAGGACAGGATCCAAAGGTCAACAAAATTAACCAAACTTCAGGTAGTCATCTTAGCACTGGATGCCCTCGCCAAAAATGGTCCCATCTTCACATTTATTAGAACTATTGGGACACTGCCTAAGAGTTTACCCCTTCAGGACAAAGAACTCTGGGAATCTCTTGCCTCATAGATACCCAAATTACAAATTTAAATTAAATATATATATCAAAATCACACGTCTCTACATACACTAAGGCCACAATGCAAGGTCTTGCCAGGACATTCCTTTTCCCCTTTCAAGTTATAGACATTACTAATAGTAACCAAGGCACACATTTTACTTCTCAATATACATAATTACAGGCTCTTGGAAAAGGCATTCAATAGAATGTTTATGTCCCTGATAGGTTCCAGATATTTGGCATAACTGAGAGACAGATACTTGTCCCTTGGTATCCATGGGAGATTGGCTCCAGGACACCTGCGGATACCAAAATCCGAGGATGCTCAAGTCCCTTATATAAAATGGTGTACTGTGTGCACATAACCTCTGCACATCCTCCTGTATACTTTAAATCTCTAGATTACTTATAATATCTAATACAATGTCAATGTTCTGTCAATATTTGTTATGCTGTATTATTTAGGGAATAATGACAAGAAAAAAAGTCTGTACATGTTCAGTACAGTTGTATCATAGGTCTTTTGATCTGTGGTTAGTTGAATCTGTGGATGCAGAACCCACAAATATGGAGGGTTGACTGTAATTGTCTTCTCAAACAACTCCTTTTCAAATTCTGGTCCAGCAAATGGACACCTAACTGGATCTCTAACTTACTCTTTGAGGAGCAATTGAGGTGGAAAACCAGTGGGGCATATAATTGAAGGGAAGCCGGGGGCAATGACGTTGTTAGCTGAGATTGAATATATCAGCAGAGTAAACATTTAAGGTGGGGTACAGGTGATTGGAGACCAAATGACAAGTCCAGCAATTTCCAATTCCCAATGTGTGGAGAGCCTTCTCAGCTAGGTCAGTTTAACCAGAACCCTCCATTCTTGATATCTGATCAATCTGGATATCTGATCAGTTCCTCATCCTCCACCATCCTCCAGGTGATGTCTGATCACCCTGGCCTGTCTTTAGCAAGAATCCTATTAAGTTGGTTTAGCCAGAGTTCCCCTTAACTTGTTGTTTCCTCTTAGTAATTTCTATCCACTGACACCGCCCTCCTCCCCACCCCCCCACGCCGACCCCCTGCTCATTGACTATAAATTTCTACTTACCCTGCTGTATTTGGAATTGAACTAAGTTCTCTACTGAGATCTCTTTTCCACTTTTGCAATTGTTCTGAATAAAATCTGTTTTTACAGCTTTAACTACTGTCCAGCTTTGGTTTTTCTTTGACAAACCAATGATTTAGCCATATTTCAGTGAGTCGGGCTTGTTCTGATGTCAGTTGTGTCAGGGGTCCCCAAGATCATCCTTGGGTTCAGTGATTTGCTGGGAGGTTTCACAGGATTCGGCATACAGTCATCCTCATGGCTAACATTTATTCCAGCAAAATCAGCAAGGGGAAAGACTCGTGAGGCATTGTCCAGAAGAAACCAGGCATAAGCTTCCAAGGGTCCTCCCCCAGTGGAGTCACACAGGATGTGCTTAATTCCTCCAGCAAGAAAGTGTGATAGCACACGTGGAGTGTTGTCTACCTTGGAAGCTTGAGACTCAGTGCCCAGGGTTTTTATGGGCACCCTCTGCCTGGCACATACTAAAATTCCAGATTCTCAGAAAGAAAACAGGTATTCAGCAGAAACATGTTGTTTGCATAAAGAAGTTTAGGCACAGTGAGCCACTGATTATCAGTTAGAACGGTAGGAATCCTTCAGAAATCCAAGTTCCCAAATCTTTTCAAAATCCAAGTTCCTGGATACCAACCTTACAAGCAGGCCTTCTAAGAAGAGCAGTCTCAGTCCACTTAAATCACAATAGTATTCAATTTATTTTTAGTTTCTTGTTTCAGTTTGCAAGTTGGCAATGCTTTCAATGGTTCAATCCCTGTTTGTGGCTAGTTATGATTCAGACTTGTGAGTGACAGACACACTAATGCAGTCATGAGATTATCAAATTCAATCATTTCAATTTTTGCATTGGTTGCCATTATCTATTTTTACTTGTGTATATTTTAACCCCACAATGCCAAAATGCAAGTGTAAACTTTGTGATGAATTTTCTGAAAAGTGGACATTTATTAAACAAAGAAAAATTTCCTTTGAAGCTTCTTGTGCAGTATGCAAAAATGGTAGTAAGTCAGATATAAACCAGCATATACTAACAGCTAAGCATATGAGATGTATTATTTCCTCAACTAGTACTATAGAAAGGGATAAAATAAATTTTTGATTAAGAGGAATTCAGATTGGGATATAGTAATTGCAGCAGAAGTTGTATATACCCTCCACAATGTATATCGCCATCACTTTTGCAGCTCAAATGACTGTTTGAATGTACTGCTACCAGAAGTATTTTCTGATTCCAAAGTTGCAATCAAAAGTTCAAGTGCCAGGATGAAATCTACTGCAACGATAACAAAAATAATAGCTCCACTTATGATCACAGAGATTTTCAATGATCTAAATGCTCCACCTTTTTTCAGCATAGCCATGGATGCCAGCAATCACAATGCAGAAATAAATATTTTCCCTGTGCTTCTACGCTGCTTTTGGTGGAGGTAATACAAATACAAATTTTGATGGATGTTTGCATAAAGTGCAGACATTTTTATTCCAAGTTGAAACAAAGCACGAATGATTCTGTGGAAGATGTTGGCTGTCCTGCCCTTATTCTTCTTAGTGCTTGCTGTTCAAATAGCTTCCGATGTTCTTTCTATTGACAATGAAGTAATTGTCATGAAATTGTTCTCTTACTTCAGCATTTATACTGTTTGAATTGAGTGTTTAAAGGATTTTTGTTGACATTCAGTATTGTTCGTTTCTCTTGCATTCAGAAAGCCTTGGCTCTCTTTAATAAACAGTTGAGAGAGTAGGTCTGGGAAATCTAATGAAAGAAGTATGTAATCTAGTTACTTATATTTACTTAAGATAAACAACGAATAAAACTGTTGTATAAATATGTCTCATGCTTGTACTTTATTTGCTAAATCTATCAATTCGACCCAATATGCCAAAAATCTCAGACCCTTTTCTAAGCCAGGTCTCGCAAGGGCTTAAGGGAAAAGTCCTGTGCGTTTTCTGGCGCAGGACGCGGGAGCCGCTCCGGACCTTCTGCGCATGTGCACTGCCGCCCCTCCCGGTTTGTTCTCGTTCGTCGGCCGCGGCCTCGCGAGGAGACGGCTCCGGAGCCTCCCGCGCACGAGGACCAAGGCTTAGGAGAGGAGGCTGCGGGCCCCACAGGGTGGGCCGTGCGTGGACCTGGGGACTCCGCGCTGTAGTGGCGGGTGGAGGAGGAAGCGGCTTTGTCGCCTGACCTGGCGTGAATCCGGCTCTGATTTTATGCGCGTGATGAGAACCGGCACGTCCCAGCGCTTGTTACCCAGTGGAACTTAATTTTCTCATGTCGGTGGTGAAGGGTCCTCCGAGGCCTGGGTAAGACCGCGCGGAAACTGGCCTCCGGGCGCTCGGTAGGCGTGCGCTTCTCTCCTCGGGGGCTCACTTAATCCTCCCAACCACCTGTGGGCAGTGTCGCGTCCCTCTGTTAACAGTGAAACAGGCTAGGAGAGGGGATAGAAGTCCCAGTGGCGAACGGAGCAGGGGCAGGAGCAGGGGTAGATCCCATCCCTCGTTCTCCGCCCGGCGTAAGACCTGGGCATGAGTCAGGCACAGCCTCTAGCAGCTTCACGTGCAGTGTGCAAAAATGGTAGTAAGTCGGATATAAACCAGCATGTACTAACAGCTAAACGTAAGAGATGTATTATTTCCTCACTAGTACTATAGAAAGTGATAAAATAAATTTTTGATTAAGAGGCCCTAACCCCTCAAGGAATAATTTAGAAGTGAATGTGGCGTTGGATTTGGGGAATTTCTTCCTGTTTCCAAAGAACCTGTGAGTCTGGCACATAAATGGAGGCGTCCAGGTCCCTCTGACACCCTCCAGCCTTGCCGCTACCCTCAGTAGCAACAGTTTGCATTTGCAGAAAGTCCAGATCCAAGAGCTTTAGATCTTGGATGAATATTCTAACTGACTTAGGTCCAGCTTTCTTGGAACGAAGCAGACTCTTGTGAGGTAAGAAGGGGGATTCCAGGAGCAGGAATCCCTCGTAGGACAGTTAGTCAGTTGGCCTGAGAGCTCAGTAGAGATCCAGATCGAGGTGGAAGGAGCAAAGACTCCCGCTCAGTCAGAAGCAATTCAGGTCCTCCTGCCAGAACCGCTGTCATATCCAGATTCTCTTACAGAATGGGTGATGGTGGAAGCTTTGGGCTAACTTTCAGGAGAGTTGTAAGCGGAGGCTGGGATAGGAGGGCAGGGCAAAAGGAACAGAAAATCCTGCTGCTTGGGGAATAATGAAGGCGTCATGTGGAGGGAAGAGCTTACCAGCCACAGGGGAGGAAAGTACCTCCTTCGTTCTTTACTCCACTCTTTCTCGATTTTGAGCTGCTCGCTGGCTACAGCTCAGCTAGAGATATGCTGATGCTCCCTCTGTCCTGAACTTAGAGAATCAGAGATGGTACTGCAAGAAAAGTCTTTAACTCTTACCTGTTTCTGCTTTACTTAAAAGATGGGGGTGGGATGAGGTGGGCAGGAAGTGGGTCTAAAATGTTAATAGCTGGTTACAGTCACACATTTTGTTGTGGCAGAATCAAGAGCAGACATTGAGTCTTTTGATGGCCTAGGCAGGTCTTGTCTTTGACAACAGTCAAGTCAAAACCAGTTTTTTTAAAAATCAAAAGATGCTTTTGAGAACTTGAAACCAAGTTAGAGCAAACTTTTTTTTTTCTCCAAGAAAGAACAGCCCATAAAACACCCATCGTTTTTTTCAGAACCTTGTTGGGATTCTCTGGTTTATAATGAACATTACAACCGGGGTATTTTTGCTCAGCATCAGTTTTAATGAAAGCAATATGTTTCATTCCTTGGCTTTTCCTAATATGCTTAGTTAGTTTAATGTGTTTACCTTTTTCTGTGTTAGAGCATACATTGTTAATAAATCAGTAGAAAACAAATGTTTTTATATTTGAAAACTGGCAAGCACTGTAATCCTACTAGAGCCATGCGTGGCCGTGGGGTGGTCCTCCCTCCTTCCCTGTTATCCTTTCTGCCCCCTCTCAAGGCGTCTCCCCTTCAGAGGTGCTTTGCCGGTGGCTCTGTGGAGCTTTTTGGGCAGGACGTCTCTCATGAGCTTTCCTTCTTTCTCAGCTGTACTCTCACAATTCTCTACACTGTTCCAGGACCAGTAGAAGATGATCACATCCCAGGTGAGTTGTTCATTTATTCACAGTTTTGTTTTTTAACAGTGATTTTGTGAGGTTTGTAAAATGTCTATACACTCATGGAACAGTAGAAATAAATATGTTAACATCATGGAAAATATAGAGCAGAAGTCAGCAAATTACAGTGCATGGTTCAAATGCAGCTTACTGCCTACTTTTTTATTGCCCACAATCTCAAGAATTTTTAGGTGGTTGAGAAACAAATCAAGAGTAATATTGTGTGATGTGAAAATTGTATGAAATTAAAATTTCAGTGTCTATAAAATTTTATTGGGACACAGCTGTGCTTATTCATTTATGGCTATGGCTGCTTCACATTACAAGGGCAGAGTTGAGTGGTTATGACAGAGATTATGGCTCACAAGGCTAAAATATTTACTATGTGACCATTTGCCAAAAATGTTTGCTGACCTCCAATACAGAGTAGCAGATCAATAGTAGGGCAAAGATGCCATGTAGGTAGATGCAGATCTTGTGATCTTACTGAGTTGTGAAACTGAAACATAAAAATGTTTTTTGAGGGGCGGGCCTGGTGGCGCAGCAGTTAAGTTCGCAATTCTGCTTCAGTGTCCCAGGGTTTGCAGGTTTGGATTGCGCATCACTTGGCAAGCCATGCCGTGGTTGGCATCCCACATATAAAGTAGAGGAAAATGGGCACGGATGTTAACTCAGGGCCAGTCTTCCTCAGCAAAAAGAGGAGGCCTGGCGGCAGATGTTACCTCAGGGCTAATCTTCCTCCAAAAGAAAAGTTTTTTGATAGTTCATTAGGTGACATTGTGAATCTCCCAATGACAATCCTACAATTACAATTACATAAAGAACTGGTAGGAATAAAGTGAATAATTCTTATCTAATCCAGGAGAAAAGTTAAGATGTCAAAAGAAAGTATGTGATTAATTCAAATGAATTGAGCCAGCGTTAGGACTCAAGGTTGTTCAAAGGGACAAGTCTGGGTAAACCACGGGGATGTAGAGTGGTTGGCAGGATGAGGCAGGCTTTCCCAGCCCTGGAGACTGGGCAGAATCTAAATCTTTGCAGAGTCTCTCGAGGGATTCCACTCTTCTTTAATTGTGGTAAAATACACATAACATGAAATTCACATTCTAACCATTTTAAAGTGTAGAATTCAGTGGCATTTAGTACAGTCACAGTGTTCTAAGTTCACAATACCACCATCTATTTCCACAATATTTTCATCACACTAAGAGGAAACCCCATACCCTTAATAAGCAGTAGCATAATTTTATAAGCAGTTACTCCCCATTGCCCTCAGCCCCTACCAATGACTAATCTGTTTTCCATTTATGGATTTTCCTTGTATAAGTGGAATCATACAATATGTAGCCTTTTGTGTGTGGCTTTTTTCTCTTAGCACGATGTTTTCGAGATCATCCATGTTGTCGCATGTATCACTACTTCATCCCTTTTTATGACTGAATAATATTGCGTTGTAGGTATATACCACCTTTTATTTATCCATCAATTGATGGGAATTAGGAGTGATTCTGTGTTTGGCTATTGAGAATAGTGCTGCTAAAGCATGAATGGGCCATGCTTTCCCTTTTGTATGCCTTGTGGTTTTTTGGTTGAACACTGGGCATTTGAATCTAATAATGTAGTAACTCTAGAAATCAGATTCTCCCCCTTCTGTAGGGTTTGCTCTATTTTCTTACTGTTTTTGTTGATTGTTTTTGTTTTTTGGTTGTTGTAGGCTGTCTCTGCCAAGGATTAACCTGATGCATAAACTAAATGTCTTCTTAGGTCTTTTCTGAGCCCTTCCTTGGATGTGCACTGTCACTTTCTAATATTCCCAGCATATGCAATTGTTTTTGCATGTCCTAATGTTCAACGTTTGGTTCCGGAAAGGGGAACAGCAAAAACTGAAGGGGGAAGAGCAAAAAATGAAGGGGCTTGCAACAAAGGGGAGCAGTGCAAAAACAATGGCTAGCTGCCTCTTTGCCCCTCTGTGGTCAGAAGCATCAATCAGCAGTCAGAGCACAGATTCCCAATATTTGGAAGACATAGTCCTTTCTCCCACCAGAGCTCCCACAAGTTGTGTGCAGTAGCTGCTAATATGGTATGAGCTGAAATTGACAAAAGTATACTATCTAAGCCTTCCCCTGGAAGTTGCAAGCCTTCAACAGACTCCAGAGTTCCAAAGTCTTACATCAGACAGATTCTGCCAGTGCAGTTGTTGTCTTTGTGGGGAGACATGTCTGTGGAGAGATGTTTGGGTTGTTTCCACCTTTTGGCTATTTTGAATAGTGCTGCTATGAACGTGTGTGCATGTACTTCTTGTTTTCAGTTCCTTTGGATATATATATAGGAGTGGAATTGCTGGCTCATATGGCAGTTCTACATTTAACTTTTTGAGGAGCAGCCAAACTGTTTTCCACAGCAGCTTGAACCATTTTTCATTTCCACCAGAAATGTATGATTGTTCTGGATTCTCTAATTCTGACCAAAACTTGTTTAGTATTTCTTGATTATTGCCGTGCTAGTGTTTGTGAAGTGGTACCTCGTTATGATTTTGATATGCATTTCCCTAATGACTAATAATGTTGAGCATCTTTTTGCATTGGCCATTTTTTTAATCTTTGGAGAAATGTCTATTCAAGTTCTTTGCCCATATTTTAATTGGGCTATTTGTCTTTTTTGTTGAGTTGTAAAAGTTCTATATATATTCTGGATATCACACCTTTGTCAGATTTGTGATTTGCAAATATTTTCACCCATTATGGAGATAGTCTTTTTCTTGATAAGGTCCTTTGATGTACAGAAGTTTTAAATTTTGATGAAGTCCAATTTATCTATTTTTACTTTTATTGCTTATGCTTTTGGTATCATATCTAAGAATACATTACCAAATCCAAGATTACGAAGATTTACTTCTATGTTTTCTTCTAAGAGTTTTATGGTTTTAGCTCTTATATTTAGATCAATTTTGAGTTAATTTTTGAATATGGTGTTGAGCTAGTTAGTTGTCCAATATCATTCTTTCTCTGGGATATCCAGTTGTCCCAGGACTGGACTATTCTTTCCCCATTGAATGGTTTTGGCCCTCTTGTTGAAAACCAGTTGACCATAGATGTGTAGGTTTATTTCTGGACTCTGTACTATTCCATTGGTCTTCGTGTTTGTTCTTAAGGCAGTACCACACTGTTTTGATTACTGTAGCTTTGTGGTAAGTTTTGAAATCAGGGAAGTGTGACTCCTCCTAATTTGTACTTTTCGTTTGTTTAAGATTGTTTGGACTATTCAAGACTGCTTGTAATTGTGTAGTTTTGGGCATCAGCTTTCCCATTTCTGCAAAAAAGGCTGTTGGAATTTTAATAGGGATTGTAATCTACAGATCACTTTGGATAGTGCTGCTGTTTGAATAGTATCAGATCTTTCCATCCGTGGGCACAGAATGTCTTTCTATTTATTTAGGTCTTTAATTTCTTTTAGCAATGTTTTGTAGTTTTGTATATCCTTGATTAAATTTATTACTATCTATTTTATTCTACTGGATGGTGTTATAAATAGAATTGTTTTCTTAATTTCCTTTTCAGTTTGTTCATTGCTGGCATAGAAGAAACCTGATTATTGTGTTGATTTTGTATTCTGCAATTTTGGTGAATTCATTTATTAGCTCTTCTAGCTTTTTTGTGTATTCTTTGGGATTTTCTATATATAGGATAATGTTATATGCAAATAGAGATAGCTTTGCTCCTGTTTTCCAAATTTGGGTTTATTTTATTTCTTTTTCTTGCCTAACTGCTCTGGCTAGAACTTTTAGTACAGTGTTGAATAGCAGTGGTGAAAGTGGCCATCCTTGTCCTCTTCCTGATCTTAGTGAGGGAGCTTTCAGTCTTTCACTGTTGGGTATATTAGCTGTTGGTTTTTCATATATGCCTTTTATCATGTTGAGAAAGTTTGCCTCTGTTCTTTATTTTCATAGTGTTTTTATCATCAAGTGGTGTTGGATTTTGTTATTTTTTTCCTGCATCAATTGAGAAGATCATTTAGTGTTTTTTGTTTGTTTTACTAGAGTGGTGCATTACACAGATTGATTTTCTTACGTTGAACCACTGTTGTATTCCTGGGATACATCCTGCTTGGTCATAGTATATAATCCTTTTTTTTTTTCTTTCTGCTTTTTCTCGCCAAATCCCCCCCTGTATATAGTTGTATATTTTAGTTGTGGGTCCTTCTAGCTGTGGCATGTGGGATGCCACCTCAACATGGCTTGATGAGTGGTGCCATGTCCATGCCCAGGATCTGAACCAGAGAAGCCCTGGGCTGCCGTAGTGGAGCGCACGAACTTAACCACTCAGCCACATGGCCGGCCCCCTATAATCTTTTCAATATACAACTTAATTTGGTTTGCTACTATTTTATTGAGGATTTTTGCATCTATATTCCTAAGGGATATTGATTTATAATTTTCTTGTGAAGTCTTTAAATTTGGTGTCAAGATAATGCTGTCCTCATAGAATGAGTTAGGAAGCATTTCCTCCTCTTCTATTTTTTGGGAGAGTTTGAGAAGAGTTGGTGTTAATTCTTCCTTAATTGTTTGGTAGAATTCACCAGTGAAGGCATCTTTTCCTGGGCTTTTCTTCATTGGGCAGTTCTTCATTACTGATCTCTCTTTACTTGTTATATGTCTGTTGAGATTTTGTATTTTTTCATAAGTCAGTTTTGGTAATTTGCCTTTTTCTAGGAACTTGTCCATTTCATCTAGTTATCTAAGTTATTGGTTTACAGTTGTTTATAGTATTTTATAATTTTCTCCCTCTAATGTTCCCACCTTCATTTCTGGTTTTAGTTCCTTGTGTCCTCTCTCTTTTTCTTAGTCTGTATGGCCAAAATCTTATTAATTTTGTGTTTCTATTCAACGAATCAACTTTGGGATTTACTTTGTCTATGGTTTTCTATTCTCTGTTCATTTATCTTTGCTCTGATATTTATTTCCTTCTTTTTGCTAGTTTTGGGTTTCATTGCTCCTTTTTTCCTAGTTCCTGAGGCTGTAAAGTAATGCTGTTGTTTTGAGATCATCCTGCTTTGTTAATGTAGGCATTTACTGCTATAAATTTTCCTATGAGTATGCCTTTGGCTGTATCTGATAAGTTCTGATATGTTGTATTTTCTTTTGTGTCTAAGTATTTCCTAATTTTCCTTGTTATTTCTTCTTTGACCTATTGGTTGTTTAAGATTGTATTGTTTAACATTCACTTATTTTTTAATTTTCCAGTTTTCACTTTGTTACTGATTTCTAGCTTTATTTTTATTATGGTCAGACAAGGTACTTACGATGATTTCAGTCTTTTTAAGTGTATTGAGACTTGTTTTGTGGTTGAACCTATGGTCTATCCTGTACAGTGTTTCATGTGCACTTGGGAAGAATGTATATTCTGCTTTAGTAGGTGGAATGTCATACATACTTTTCTTATGTCTAGATGCTTTATGGTGTTGTTCAAGTACTCTATTTTATTGTTCATCTTTTATCTAGGTGTTTGATTCATTAATTGAAGTGGGGTAGTGAAATCTCCACCTATTATTGGTAGAACTCTGTATTTCTCCTTTCTAATCTGTCAACATTTGCCCCATATATTTTGATTCTCTCTTGTTTGGGACATATATGATTTTGATTGATCTATTTTCTTCATGAATTAACCATTTTCTAAATATGTAATGTCCTTTGTCTCTTTTAACAGTTTTTGACTTATAGTATATTTTTTCTGATATTAGTTTAGCTATCCAGCACTCTTTTGGTTGCTACTTGCATGGATATCTTTTTCCACCCTTTTACTTTCAACTCACTATGCCTTTGGATCGAAAATGATTTCTTTTGTAGACAGCATATTGCTGGATCATGGGTTTTTTTTTAATTTTTAATTTTTAAATTTTTTTTTTTTAAAGATTGGCACCTGAGCTAACAACTGTTGCAAATCTTCATTTTTTTCCCCTGCTTTTTCTCCCCAAATCACCCTAGTACGTAGTTGTATATGTATATATTTTTAGTTGTGTCTCCTTCAAGTTGTAGCATGTGGGACGCTGCCTCAGCGTGGCCTGATAAGCGGTGCGATGTCCATGCCCAGGATCTGAACCAGTGAAACCCTGGGCCGCCGAAGCAGAGCATGTGAACTTAACCACTCAGCCACGGGGCCGGCCCATGTTTTTTTTAATCCTGTCTGCCAGTCTCTGCCTTTTCATTGGTGAGTTTAATCCATCTACCTTTAATGTAATTATTCATGAGGGAAGACTTCTGCAGCTGTGTTCTTTCTTTTCTGTGTGTCTTATACCATTTTTGTCCCTAATTTTCTCCGTTACTGCTTTCTTTTCTTTTTAGTTGATTTGATTGTAGTATACTGATTTGATTCCCTTCTCATTTCCTTTTGGGTATATAATTTAGATATTTTCTTAGTGGCTGCCATGGGGATTAATATTAACATTGAAATTTATAACAGTCTAGTTTGAATTGATACCAATGTAGCATCAATAGCCTGTAAAAACTGTTCTCCTATACTGCCGTGTTTCTCTACTCCATGGTGTTACTTTCTCAAATTGCACCTTTATAAATTTTGTGTCCAATAACATAGACTTATAATTATTTCTTATGCATTTGTCTTTTAAATTGTGTAGGAAAAACAAAAGTCAAGTTACATACCAAAAATACAATAATACTGGCTTTTTTTTTTTTAAGATTTTATTTTTCCCTTTTCTTCCCCAAAGCCCCCCCAGTACATAGTTGCATATTTTTAGTTGTGAGTCCTTCTAGTTATGGCATGTGGGATGCTGCCTCAGCGTGGCTTGATGAGTGGTGCCATGTCCACACCCAGGATCCGAACTGGCGAAACCCTGGGCTGCCGAAGCAGAGCATGTGAACTTAACCACTTGGCCACGGGGCTGGCCCTAAATACTGGCTTTTATATTTGACTATATAGTTACCTTTATTACCTTTACTGGAGATCTTTATTTCTTTTTTGGCTTTGACTGACTGCCTCATATCAACTCAAGGACATCTCTTTAGCATTTCTTATAGGACAGGTCTGCTGGTAACAAACTTCCTAGGATTTGTTTATCTGGGGATGTCTTAATTTCTCCATTTTTGAAGGATAGTTTGCTGGAAATAGAGTTTTTGGTTGATGGTTTTCTCTTTAACAGTTTAAAGATATCATACCACTGCTTTCTGGCCTCCATGGTTTCTAATGAAAAACAGGCTTTTAATCTTATGGAGAATTCCTTGTATGTGATGAGTCACATTTCGACCTGAAGGACTCCCTTTAGCATTTCTTACAGGGTAATCTAGTGGTGACGAACTCCCTTGATTTATGTTTATCTGAAAATGCCTTCATTTTAGAAAGCCGTTTTTCATGAGTATAGAATTCTCAGTTGACAGGTTTTTTTCCCCAGCACTTTGAATATATCAACCCAGTGCCTTTGGTCTTCAAGGTTTCTGCGGAGAAGCTGCTGCTAATCTTACTGAGGATCTTTGTGTTTGATGAGTTGCTTTTCTCTTGCTACTTTCAAGATTCTCTTTGTCTTTTTCTTTCTACAATTTGATTATAATATGTCTCAGTGGATGTATTTGAGATTATCCTACTTGGTGTTCATTGAGTTTCTTAGATGTGTAGATTCATGTCTTTCATCAAATTTGGGAAGTTTTGGGCCATTATTTCTGTAAAGATTCTTTCTATCCACCTCTCTCTCTCATTCTCTACAACTCCCATAATATTTATGTTGGTCTGTTTGATGGTGTCCTGTAGGTCCCTTTGGTTCTGTTTACTTTTCTTCATTTTTTTGTTTGCTTCTCAGACTTTATGATTTCAATTGCCCTTTTTTTAAAGTTAGCTGATTCTTTTCTGTGTGCTCAAATCTGCTGCTAAACACTTCTAGTGAATTTTTCGTTTCAGTTATGATACTTTTCAGTTCCAGAATTTCTATTTGTTTCTTTTTTATAGTTTTCTCTGTTTATTTATGTTCTTTGGTTCATAAATTATTTTCCTGTTTTCATTTACTTTTTTGCCTTATGGTTTAGCTTTTTAAGCATATTTGATACAGTTGATTTAAAGTCTTTGTTTAGAAAGTTCAATGTTTGGTCTTCCCCAGGGACATTTCTGTCAATTTATAGTTTTCCTTAGATTGGGCCGTACTTTCCTGTTTCTTTGTATGTTTTGTGATTTTTGTTGTTCTTGTTGTTGAAACTAAACCTTTGTATATTATAATGTTGTAACTTTACAGATCACTTTCTTGCCCTTCTCCAGGCATTGCTGTTCTTGATTTTTTTTTTAAAGCTTCAGTGCATGGTTGTGTATCCTAGTTGTTAGTTTTTAGTGAGCCACCCCCACAGTATGACAACTGACAGACAGGTGGTGTGGTTCCATGACTGGGAAATGAACTTGGGCTGTGGTGGTGAGAGCACCGAATCTTAACCACCAGGGCTGGCTTGAGTTCTTGATTGTTGAAGGCTGTAGTTATCCATTTTTTTTTTTTATGACTTTTCCAAACTGTTTGTTTGGAAAGCTGTGTTTCTTGTCATGTGTGCTCACTGGATTCTCTGTGACCTTATAGCTTGTGTTCAGTTAGGGTTTTGACAGTCTTTTTATTGAAGGTTAGAATAAAACAAACAAGCAAAAAACTCCAAACTCCCACTTTCCCAGTCTTTGTAAATTGGCTTTGTGCTGGAGTGCTTCTTTAGGACTTAGTGTGTGCATGTGCAGCTCGGTCTAAGCTTTCACATCCTGCTTGCACGGAGTGTTAAGGTCAGCCAAAGGTGAAAGCTTAGGATCTTGTGAGGTCTTTTCCAGGCATGCTCTTGTCCTGGGTATGTGTCTTGTATGGCTTTCTAAATTCCCCAAGGTACACAGGTACTTTTGATTACTCTAATTTCCCAAAGAAACTCACAAATTTTTTCCCCAGGCTTTAGGCAGTCTATTGTATGTCTCTACTGTAATCTTTTGCCCCAGGTAGCTATGGGTTTTTCTTGTCTTACAGTGTTTTTTAGCAATGTCCACTCCTTTTCTGCCTTGAGTGAGTTCTGATTTATATGAAGCAGAGATATGTGCTTTGCATTAGTCCTCAACTCCAGACAGATTAGAACAAACACAATAATTTGTGAATAAGATCTGCTCTGCAGCCTTGGAACTAGGGGCTAGGGTCCCACATGGGAATATGGGCTGCCATCTTCAAGACTGCCACCAGGCCAGGGAGGGAGTGGCATAAGGGCAAATAGACCTACCACAAAACTGTCCTACTGTTTTTAAGTTGCGTTTTTGTTGATTTGGTGTTTGCTTGGTTGCTATAAACCTTTGACTGTTTTCCAGAGTGTGACAGAGTTGGTTCTGACTGTTTCTGCTCTTTTTTTGATATTTCTATGGAAGGATGAGCATTTGGTGCTTCCTACTGTACCATTTTGCTGGTGTCACTTCAGTACTTATTTGGTTTCATTGTTGTTGCTTAATTTTTTCTTTTATGACTTTTCCTGGATTGATGACTTTTCTTTTGTTTTTCTGGTAGTTTGAGAGTTTGTTATTCTCTAGTTGATTATCTTGACACAATTTTAAATGTATATATTTCTGTATTAACATCAAATTTTTATTGTCTCTAGTAGCATTTAAACAAGATGTGATTGTTTTTTTATTGAGCTATAATTGACATAAAACATTACATTAGTTTCAGGTGTACAACATAATGATTTCATATTTGTATATATTGCAAAATGATAAACAAGATCTGATTTTTTTGGTAAGTTTTTATTTCTCTCTCCCATATCCTATGTTTTATAGAGATCATCTTAGTAGTTTTTTTACATGTTGAATGTTAATGTTTTTTTATTCTTAATAATTGAAGTGCTAATGAGTTAGACTTGATTTTGTTGTCCCAGTATGAAAGGTAGTTTGTGGAAACAGTTGTTCTTGAGCTCTAGAAGAGCTGTAATTTAAGAATGGCTGTGTGTGAGGCCCTTTAAGTGTCATCCCTTTATCAGCTCATGTAATTCCAACAGTTTTCAGAGTTAGCTTACACTTTTATGTAATTTCAGAGCTGATGAATGCCAGTGAATAAGGGTTTATATGTGGAAGGTAGATAGGATAATTTATCCATGAGAAAATTGTAAATAGTTAAGACATTTTATCTGATTGTGAGGCCAGTGCACGCTGCCTGTGCCTCCTTTAAGTCATCTGCTCTTGTTTCAAGAAGATTATGAAATACCAGAGCTATTTGCAGAAAGTGAGTTTGAAGTTCCCTTTGCTGTGTGTTGCAGACTGCTGAAAAAGATGATCTGGATATTCTTTGTCTTTTATTGCAGATTTTATCATCTCGTTTTCGGTTGCATACTTGAGAAGTTGACTTTACAGCTACAGATGCTTAATTGATTAGTGGAGCCATGGCACTTCCCTTATTTCAGGACATCTCAGTTTCTGAGTCCTCAGCATGTGGCAGTATCCATGGTCACAGTGGAGGGAGGCTTAAGATACATGTACTCTCTCAGGAAGTTAACAGTCTTATGCCACCTGTTCACTAAATCACCGAACTACTTCCCTTCCATTTATAACCCTAGTAGCTGTCTTCTCTGGCTTTACCAGAAACTGGTTAATGTTGGTCTCTTACATTCCCAGTTATTTCTTATATGTCACGTACAGTAGTCTTCCCTTATCTGTGGTTTTGCTTTCCACAGTTTCAGTTATCTGTGGTCAACTGTGGTCCAAAAATATTAAATGGAAAATTCCAGAAATAAACAATTCATAGGTTTTAAATTGTGTACCATTCTAAGTAGCATGATGAAATCTCACACCATCCTGCTTTGTCCCACCAGGGATGTGAATCATCTCATTGTCCAGCATATCCATGCTGTATATGCTACCTGCCTGTTAGTCATTTAGTAGCTGTCGCAGTTATCAGATCAACTGTCACAGTATTGCAGTGCTTGTATTCAACCAACCTTTATTTTATCTCATAATGGCCCCAAAACACAAGAGTAGGGATGCTGGCAGTTTGGATATGCCAAGGAGAAGCTATAAAATGCTTCTTTTAAGTGAGAGGGTGAAAGTTCTCAACATAATAAGGAAAGAAAAAAAAATCATATGCTGAGGTTGTTAAGATCTGTGGTAACTTTTTTTGTAGTATATTGTTGTAATTGTTCTATTTTATTATTAGTTATTGTTAATCTCTTACTGTGCCTAGTTTATAAGTTAAACTTTATCATGGGTATGTATATATAGGAAAAAACATAGTATATGTAGGGTTTAGTATTATCTCTGGTTTCAGGCGTCCACTGGGGGTCTTGAAACATATTCCCTGTGTCTAAGGGGGGAGCTGCTGTACTCCTTGTCCTTGGCTTCTGCTCTTTTGACAGAGTGCATTCTGGAATATTTTGCAAAATGTGTTCAGGGATTTATAGTTTTTTAATTTTTATAGATTTATTTTTCTTTGTTGTATAAATGTATTTACCTGGTTATGTAATTCTGGGGGAAAAAGAGCTACTGCCCTCAGAAAATTGTGGGCATCTCTCTCTCTCTCCATTTTCTTCTGTTATTTATTTTTGCTGTGGATAAATCAAGCGTCAGTTTGATTCTTATTTCTTTGTCGCTGTGATATTGTGATTTATAAGGGAAATATATATTTGGTCATTTAGATAACCAAAATATATTTCTCATATGTATTTGGTCTTTGTCTATGGTTCTTGGCTCACAGTTCCCAAAATCCCTGGAATTTCCTAAGTGTTGAGGGTGATAAATGTGTCTCTTGTTGTAAAGGTGTCTCTGTTTTAAAGTATATAAATTAAATATAAGTTAATAAGGTGACTTTTAGAAAGCACCTAAGGATGGAAAGGGGAGAGGGGCTAGAGATTGAATCAATCACCAGTGGCCAGTGATTTAATCAGTCATGCCTATGTAATGAAGCTCCATAAAACCCCCAAAGGACAGGGTTCCTAGAGCTTCCAGGTTAGTGAACATGTGGAGCTTCTGGGAGAGCTCTGCGTCTGTAAGAGGCATGGAAGCTCCACACCCTTTCCCCATATATTGTCCTACACATTTCTTTCCTCTGGATGTTCATCTGTCTCCTTTATCATATCCTTTTATAATAAATTGGTAATCCAGTAAGTAAACTGTTTCTTTCAGTTCTGTGAGCCAGTCTAGCAAATTGATTGAACCCAAAGAAGGAGGGGGTCATGGGAACCTCTGCTTTATAGCCACTTGGTCAGAAGCACAGGTAACAGCCTGGACTTGTGACTGGTGTCTAAAGTGGTGGTGAGGGACAGGCTTGTAGGACTGAACACTTAAACTGTGGATTCTGATGCTGTCTCCAGGGACTCAGAATTGAGTTGAATTCTTGGACACCCTGCTGGTGAATTATTTGTTCGTGTCGGAGAAAACCTCCTCCATACTGGAAACTGAGTCTCAGAATACCCAATTTAGTAGCCAATCATTGCTTGTTTGCTTTCACAGAAGTTTGAGGATTCTAATTGGATTTCAGAAATTTCATTAGGTTGAGCTACACGTTTTTACTTTTTTTCGAGAAATCCTCCTTGGCATTAATTGTGTCCTTAAGATTTGAAGATTTCATGTATCTCTTCAGGGACATCTTCTGTTATTTCTTTTTTTTCTTCTCTTCTATCCTATGTGATGTATCCTGGAATTTCTTCTAGAGTGGCTTTTATCTCCTGATTTATCCATATTTTATAAACTCTTCTTCATTATTTCTCTGATTTTTATTTTGTTATGAGAGATTTGTACAATTTTGTATTCTATATCCAATTTGTTTTCTAGTAGCATTTTAAGGGCATTTCTTTTGTGTTCTCACAATTAAGCAAATGTGAAAATTTATTTTGAGTACTCTCTCTTTTCTCTCTGATGGATTCTTTTAGCCAACTATTCTCACTTTATGTGGAAGCAGTATTCTCTTGAACATCTTTGAGGATTCTATTTAGAATATTTTGAAACTTTCCCCTATTTCTTGTACTCTTTTCCCCTTACTGTTCAATCATTCTGTTTATTCTGATTGCTTACTTTTCATATTTTGGTTTTCCCCACCTGTTTGGTAAAGTCTTCATTTTCCTTTCATGTTTCCCCATGAAGGTCTAGTTTGAGAAGCACAGGTAACTGTGGCAAATTGACTTCGTAGATATGGATATAGATATGAATGTATCTGACATCTCACCAGAGCGTTCTGTAGGTGAATGGGTGGGGCATGGACATGGGAGGACCCCGCTTCAGGCCAGGCAGAAAGGAAACAGGCAAGCAAGCAGAAGGTCCCCCTTCAGCTGCTGAAATGGAGAATGCTGTATCCTGAGGTTAGAGTACTAAGGTCCGTTTCATTAAGTGGTTTTTCTTTTAAAGAAAATACGTGCTGTTATGGACAATTGAAGTTTTGGGAATTGCATTTCTTAGTTGGCTTTACTTTGGATAGAACTCTCCATTTATATATAGAACTGGTTTTTAAAAAAGCCCCTGGCTTTATATAGAATGGCTACTCATCAGCTTCAGTCTTCATTGACTGCTGGATGTCTGCAGATAGGGGGCAAGGGTGCCCTGAAAGTCAGTTAGTTTGCCAGTAAGCTACTTTGTCACCTATGCTGACCCCTTGCCCTGGTTGGAAGGCTCGGAGCTTGGAGGTCTCTGGCTGTAGCTGGAAGCCTCCTCTTCTGCCCACTTCTGTACTTGTATAAGTTGCAGGTACCATGATTCTAGTTTCTCTTCTCTGATATCGTCTACTGATACCTTCTGGAAGTTACATAAAATTGTCTTTTTTGGTGTATTCTACTGTTATTTGCACACTTCTTTTTTGTTTTTTGTTTCTTCTACTCATATTGTTGGAGGCATCAGAGGTAGATGTTTAAGTCCACGATCTTTAGTTGGAAGGGACAGTTATTTGTGAAACTATCTTCTTTACTGTTTCCACTATTCTCTTGTCATCTGGTTCTTTTCTCACATTTCAAAAAAGTCTCTTCTCAGGGCTGGCCCCATGGCCTAGTGGTTAAGTTCAGTGCACTCTGCTTTGGTGGCCCAGGTTCAGTTCCTGGGTGTGGACCTATGCCACTTGTCAGTGGCCGTGTTGTGGCAGCGACCCACATACCAAAAAAAAAAAAAAAAATAGAGGACGATTGGCAACAGACGTTAGCTCAGGGTGAATCTTCCTCAGGGGGGATAAATCCCTTCTCAGCCTTCATAGCCTAGTCTGTTTTCTTTTTCTGCCAGCCACTTGAATATTGGTGTTCCCTCAAATTCTGTGCTGGTGTTTTTCTTTCCTCAATCTTTGTCTCCTCTGAGCATCTGATTCACTCTGGTGACCCCAGTGACACAGAGTTGTCATTTTCACCCAAATCCTTATTTTCATACTAGACCTCTCTCCTGAACTCCAGAATCATTTATCCAACTTTCAAGTGGGTATTTCCATTTCCGTGTTCTGAAGACATTTAGAGTGCTATGTGTCTAGCATCCATTTCATTGCTACTCTGCATCTACCCTGCTCTTCCTTCTTTTCCCTGAACTTGACAGGTTCCCAGAACCTCCAAGTCTGCTCATGCAGACCCTCTGGGAATAACTCTTCCTCTCTTCCTTTGCTTAATGAGTTCCCTGTTTTGTATATCCACCATTGCCCCTTTAATATACATGATGTAGCTCCAACACTGCTCTCCAGCACAGTCTCCACCCTGCTTTGGGAGCATTGCTTCCTTAGTGACAGATTGTGTAACTGGGACTGGAGGGTCTATTTCCATTTTACCATTGGCTTCCTGTTACAGCCACGCATTACTTGATGACAGGATACATTCTGAGAAATGTGTCCTTAGGAGGTGTCATCGTTGTGCGAACATTGTAGAATGTACTTTCACCAACCTAGGTAGTATAGCCTGCTACACAGCTAGGCCATATGGTACTAATCTTATGGGCCCGCTGTCGTGTATGCAGTCTGTTGTTCACCGAAAGATTGTTGTGTGGTGGATGACCGTATTCACAGCAAGGACTTGGGGCAGGTGGAGGCTGGTGGGAGGGAGGCTATGTCCCAAGGGAGTGTGCAAGATAGTTTTGTATATATCAAATTTTGTCAATGTTTTAGGGCATGAGAAGAAAATACTAGCTTGTCTATTTACATTTTTATCTGAAGAATAACAAAATTAAGCTCTCCTCATATGTGAATTGATGGTATTTTATTTAATTTATAGATAAATATAAATAAAACTGGTGGTGACTCAAGAATTTTACTCATTAGTTGAGTGATTAAATATTTGAAGATCACTAATAGGATTAAAGCCAAGTATATTTCCTAGTTTCCTCCCCTAACCCCTCCCTCCACCTCTGCAGCCTTTATCGCATCACAGGTTCAGATCTGCTCTCTTGCCCTATCGTGCAGTTCCATTGACTTGCCGCATGTTTTTTCAGATCTTTCTTAACTTTTCTTGCAGTTTTGCCATATATTTGCAAAGAAACTGCTATTCATATTTAAGCACTGAAAGTATTATCTGCTCAGTGAAATCCAAGGTGCTAACACTCTCACATGAACTTGCACAGAATCTGTTTATGATCCCTGTCTGTGTTGCACATGTTTATAGTATGGGTCCTTTAAGTCCTATGGTAGGCATGTCTTTGTGTGTTTCCTTATGAGGGTCAGTTCTTTGAGACCAAGAAGAGTATTTTGTTCAAGCTGAGATTCTCATAAACTTGGACAGTGTCAGGCACATGTAGGCACTCAGATATTTTTGCATTAAGTAATAGATTAATTCACCAATGTTATTTCTACTACGATTTCTTTTTTCTTACAAAATGTAACACAACAAGCTATATAGTAGAGGTCCTTTGTAACATTTTCCGGTCAATTATCAACAATAAAAATGATGAGGATTCGTCTTTAAACACCTTTTTTTTCACATCACCTGATTCTGACCACTTCAGATTGAGCAGAAATGTGCTTTTCCAGGGATCGTTGTCATTCAGGGATGTGACTGTGGGCTTCACCCAGGAGGAGTGGCAGCACCTGGACCCTGCTCAGAGGACCTTGTACAGGGACGTGATGCTGGAGAACTACAGCCACCTCATCTCGGTGGGTAGGTAGCAGTTGTTTCCTATGTAGAGCCCCAGTATGCGTGTCCTTTTTTATTTACAGAAACTTGTGGAAATTTTGTAGAATATAGTAATATTTAAATTTGGGATTTAGAAGTCAAGGACAGTTTATCCATTTTGGGTACCAGAAAGGATGTGTTTTCCTCTGCCCCATAACAGGATTAAATGAGCTTTTTTTATTGTACACTCTTTGAGCTATACTGTCCTCCTCCTTCAGAGGCCCTGAAACTCACCGTTTGTCCCAAGTCATACAGTTCTCATCCACAGGATATTGCACTCCTAAACCAGAAGTCATCCTCAAATTGGAGCAAGGAGAGGAGCCATGGATATTAGAGGAGGAGTTCCCAAGCCAGAGTGACCCAGGTGAGTTAGTGAGTATGAGCCGGATGGAGGAAATCAGATCACAAAGGGTTAGTTCAGCGATTGAGACCATAGAAGTGGCCTTCAGGAATCACTTTTTAGAGGCTCCAAACCTTTGGAAGTAGTGTGTTGACATGACTCAAATATCCAGTGTCACTGAATCACCCAGTATCTCCCAGTGTCACTCTCATACACAAGTGGTATCCCTGTTTTTTTAGGTATACATTATATAGAGTTAAGCATGCAGATCTTAAGTGTATAACTAAATGAAATTTTCTATGTGTATACACCCATGTACCGATCATCAGGATGAACATATAGAGCATTTTTCAGCAGCCCAGAAGGCTTCCTGGTGTCCTCTTCCCAGTAAATGATATCCCACACTTCTATTACCATAGATCAGGTATGCCTGTTTTTAACTTCAGATAAATGTGGTGATATGGTATGTACTATATATATATATATATACACACACACACACACACTATATGTATGTAAGGGTATACTATATAGATGATATACAGAGATTGTATCTGGCTTCTTTGGTTCAGCATTATGCATGTGAGATACATCTATGTTGTGTATATCAGTAGTTTATTGCTTTATATTGCTGTGTAGCGTTCCGTTGTGACTATCCCAGAGTTTTCTGTTCATTCTATTATTGAAACATATTTGGGCTACATATTTGAAACATATGTGTTTTGAAATATCTTTGAGTTTGGAGTATTTGAAAAACGTTATAAATATTCTTGTGTGTGTCTTTTGGAGGACGTAAACTCCATATTTTGTTAGATGTATAACCAGGAACGGACTTTCTGGGTGTAGAGTAGTCACATATTTAGCTTTAGCAGTATTTGGTTTAAACAGTTTTCCTGAGTGATTGTACTAAATTGTATTGCCACCGGCAATGTATGAGTTCCAATTGCAGTACATCCTTGTGAGCACTTGGTATTGTCAGTCTAGTTAATTTTAGCTATTCTAGTCATTGTGTTGTGGTATCTCAGTAGGTTTTAATTTCCATTTCTCTTATGACTGATGATGTTGAGCATCTTTCATATGTTTGTTGGCTATTTGGATATCTCCTTTAGTGTAGTGACTACTCAGGTCTTTTACCTATATTATTATATCGAATTATTGGTCTTTTCTTATTGAGCTATAGAAATTTTAAAATATATTCTGGATATGAATCTTTGTCAGATATATGTCTCTTTCCAGTTATATCTTATCACTCTCTTAATGATATCTTCTGATGAACAAAGCTTATTAAAAAGACCATCCTTTCTCCTGCTGAATTGTGGTTTTATCTTTGCCATTTATCAGGTGAGCCTATATGTGTGGTTATGTTTCTGAGCTTTCTGTTCTGTTCCACTGGCTAATCTATCCATCTTTATGACAATATCACTGTCTTTTATTATTATAACTTAATTATAAGTCTTGACGTCTGGCAGTGTTAGCTTTCTAGCTTTGCCGTTTTCTTCAAGACTGCTTGGTTGTTCTATGGCATGGATACAGAATGTTGCCAAGAGCATCTTTAATCTACAAAATATATTAAAATAATATCTGTGTTTCCATACATTATGGATAATGCTATAGTGCTGTAAGTCTTTTGCATTTTCATATAAATTTTGAAATCAGCTAATCAGTTTCCACAAAGACACAGACATACCTACTAGGACTTTTATTGGGATTGCACTGATCATTTTGGGGAAAATTGACATCTTAATGATACTGAGTTTTCCAGTCTATGGCCATAGTATAATTCTACTTAGCTCTTCTTTAATTTCTCCCTGGTTCTCTAGTTTTCTGTTTAGCCCATTTTTTCATTAAATATATTCCTAAGTATTTTATGTTTCTTTTATACTATTTTCATTTTTACTTTATACTATTTATAGTATTTTATTCTCCAATTGTTTAATGCTATTATATAGAAAAACAGTTGATTTTTGCACATTGGCCTTGTATCCTGCAACATTGTAAATTCACTTATTCTGGTAGTTGTTTTATAGATTTCCTAAAATTTTTCTATGTAAACAATTGTGTCATCTATGAATAAAGTCAAGTTTACTTCTCCTTCCTGATCTTTATACCTTTTTCTTTTTCTTGCCTATTGTACTTGGCTAAGAATGCCAGTGAAATGTTGTATAGAAGTGGTGAGAGTGGATGTCCTTGTCTTGTTCCTGACCTCAGGGAGAAACTGTTCAGTATGTTGCCATTAATTTTGATCTTAATCAAAGAATTTCTGTAAATGCTGTTTATCGTTTTGAGCAAGTTCTTTTCTATTCCTAGTTTGCTAGGAGGTTATTTTTTGTGTGTGTCATGAATGAGTATTGAGGTTTTTCAAATGCCTTTTTTGCATGTCTTGAGATAATCATATGATTTTTCTTAGTCTGTTAATATGGTGAGTAATCTTGTTTGATTTTGAAATGTTAACCCAACTTGACATTTCTGAAATACATCCTCCTTGATCATAATGTATTTTGCTGTTTTTATAATCACTGAATTTGGTTTTTTACTCTTTGTAGAATTTTTGTGTGTGTGTTCTTGAAAGAAATTCTCCTTTCATTGTCTTTTCTTGTAATCTTTTCAGACTTGGGGTTGAAGGCTGTACTACTTTCGTAAGATGAGTTGGGCAGTGTTTCATGTTTTCTATTCTATGGATGATTTTATGTAAGACTGTTATTTCTTCTTTAATGTTTGGAAGATTTCACCAGTGAAGTGATTTGGGTCTGAAGTTAGCGCTTTGTGGAGATTTTAAATTTCAAACTGTTAAATTTTTAATATTTATCTTTGTTAATATTACCATAAATACCACCCATGAGGTTTCTGGAACAGAACAGATGGATTATTATTTATTTTAACTCAAGTAACGACTGTGTGATCCCGAGGTACTCAGTTTCCTACTCTGGGGCATTGAGACAGAAGCCAGGTGTCCCATACAAGCATTTGGAGTTGGTATTGTGGCGGAAGAACACTGATAACTTTAATGTGGGTGTGTTTCTGTAGAAGAGAGAGGTAGCTGTCCCCTCTCCTTTTAAAGGAGAGAGAAAACCTTTGCTCCCTTGGGAAGGGTCCTGAGTTCTCACTCTAACCCTTTGGACTGTAAATAAATTTCTTCAAGAGAAAAAGAAGCCCATTGTCTCCAGCTTTACACCCAAGGATTTATACCACCAGGGGTCCCAGGTTTCAGTGCCCCCACTCAAGTGTAAACCTCCCTGGCCTCCCTGGCGTTCCGTTGCTATCTAATCGGTCAGAAATTACTTTCCAAGTCTCATTCTTTTCCCTTAGCTGCCAAGTTTCATTAAGATTCACTCAAAAAGTCCTAACTGTGCAGAAATATAAAATTTTTTTCTCTACAGTCCTACAATGTCACTCATCTTTTTTCTGCATCGGTGCTTCTGGCCAGTTTTTCTATATATGTGCCGTTCTTCATTCATTTCGTTTTAGTCTTTAACCATAAAGGTCTATCTTAGGGAGGCAGATCGTTTCCTCTTCAAGTTTTTTCATTAACCTTTTACCTGGTCCAAGACATTAATCCAGATCTGACAGGACATAGTAATATTTTACCCAGACTTTGCCTTGGCCTGCAAGGAAGAAGTCTGTGGCACGTTGTCTCATCCACACAACTCTGGCCAGTCAGTTGAAGCTGACTTGAATGCCTTCCAGCTGAGGCAGGGTCATGGATCACTTCAGCTAAAGGCAAGAACAAGTTCCACACCTCCTTCCAACAGAGTAACTGCACTGTAGGTAGAACTGCTCACAGAGCACATGTCTGAGGTCTGTCACACTGCCAGATGTTTCCTCAGATGCTTGAATATTTCTGATAACTACCATAGGTGCAAATCTTACTTAAATTGTAAGTTAATGCCTGACTTTCACACACACAAGAAGCACAATCCCAGAGGGTACACCTGGAAATAGAGATTTTGCAGTTCTTAGGAGCTCCCCGAGAAGGCCTCTCACTGGCTGATAGACTTTAGACCCCCCATTTCAGGCCAGATACTCAGTTTTGTCCTCGTTTCAGAGGGCCTCCTGAAGGCAGTCAGTTCCAAACAGTCCTGCTTGTCCATGACACCATTTCCTCTGCCTCTCCCTTTCCCTCCCCCCAGTCTGGAAGTGTTCCACAGGAAAATGTGGGTTCTGTGGTTTGCTGGTCAGAGCATCAGGCAGGGCTGGTGGAAGCAGCTGCCAGTTTGAATGGCAGGGATTCACTGCAGTTTGCACTTGGGATGAGCAGCATGGATGGCAGTTAGGGAGAGAAGCAAAGGCATTTCTCTTCTGGAAGGAGTTCTCTGGGAGCAGTTCTGCAGGACAAAGATGAGCAACGACCTACCCTGTCCCCGGTGCCCTTATAAAGGTTCATGTTCCCAGGTGCCAGAGGTTTTGCTTTCCCTCCATTGTTATAAAATCCCTGTGTCTCATTGGTAACTGAAACTTCACATTTTCTCCAGTGGTCCTCTACTCTCACCTGGATCTTTCATCTGGAAGGTCTGGGTGCAAGAGAGACCAAGCCTTTAACAGAAAAACATGTTCATACAATTTAAACAGAATTAATTCTGAATCCTCTTTTGGCCAGTCTCTGACCTGGAGTTGCTACTGTTAAGAGAAAGAGACATGTCATGCTCAGGGGAATGATCAGGGTGAGATCTTGAATTTTTAAAATTTTCAAAGTTGGTCTATATACTATGCCTCCACACGCCTCTTTTGTCCTTATCATACCTGGTAAGCAGCCTAGGGACTGTCCCTTTCTGAGGACAGCTGCATTTAATAATCAGAGTCTCTTGCTGAGGTGTGTGTACCAAGAAAGAGGTCAGAGAAATAGAATCAGACTCATTCCTGCTCATTGTTGAAAAGGTAGCAGTGGTGAAGTATCCTCTAGAGGGGGTTAAAATTCAGATTTGATTCATTCTCTAGGAATGGGTGGCCCTCCCCACCATCTTGTGCCTTCCATAGGAATCACAAGCTAAGGATGCAGTTAGCTTCTGTGATCTGGGTTGTGCAGTCTCTTCCATCAGAACAAGCCCTTCCTATGTTAATAAGTGACCCAGACAGTTCTGCCAGGATCCGTGATGTTTCCACAGCTCCCTGTGCCACAGGGGTGTCAGAGTTCTGCCACTGAGCAGGATGGCCATACCTGCTTATAGCTTGGCAGAGCTGAAGGCCACAGCAGAGCAGGCCATTAGGGAAAACCTCTGTGACTCCAGGTGTTGGATGGATAGCTAGCAAGGCCTTTCCTGTAGGGTTTTCTTTTTAAAAGTGTTTTTCACCTTGTCGATTGTAGATTCCAAGTTGTTCCACCCAAAAGTGGGTGCAACAGGCTGTTGACTTATTATCAGCCTCTGATGAGTCAGGCATCGGATTTTAACAAGAGCGCATTAGCAAGCTCAACATTGCTTTTCCAAAAGGCAGCTCCCAAAGTGTATCTCCATCTGGAGGCTGCCTCCCTGGTCATGCTGTCTCCTTTGCCTGCTCTTAGGCAAAAATACTTTGTAAGCCTCTTTTAGGCCACTATAGGCAAAAAGCATCAATCATGGAGGCTTGTTCTGTCTCCAGTACTATAAAATTCTTGGCATGGGTACTGAATCCTCATCCATCAATACTTATTTTCCAGATTGGGATGGCCATCTCTAGGACTTATGTCAAATTAATTTATGCCACATATTCAGATGTAGTAACCACAAAACAATACAAAGATGTTTTAAAAAATTCCCCCTTTTTTTTCTTAGTGCAAATTTTGCACAAACTCCAGCAGCTAAAATCAGCATTGACAGGGTTACAATCTCAGCTGTCCAGATCCTGGGTGGGGCAGAGCTGGGGCTGCAAGGCTGCCATGGAGGGTATTTTGAAAAAAGTCCCCCCTTTTACAATTCCTTCTTTGACCCATGGGTTGTTTAGAAGTGAGTTGCTCCTTAAATTGTTCTTTTCTACTTATCCTTTAGTTCTCAAGTTTTAGTTTAATACAGAGAAGATTCTTTGTATGATTTCAGTTGTTTGAACTTTGTTGACATTGTCTATTTTCTGAAATGTTCCATGTGCGCTTGAGGAGAATGTATATTCTGTCATTGTTTTGTATAGTGTTCTATAATAATATTGTTCAGGTCTTCTGTATCCTGAATTTTCGTCTTTTGTCTGCTGTTCTATCCATTACTGAGAAAGGTGTTGTGGAGTCTCCAACTATGATAATTCTTGAGGCTATATTAATTAGGCAAAGAGAAATTTCGGATTGTCACATCTCACTTTTGAATGGCCTCTAGTCATTATGAAATGCCTGTCTTGATATGTGTAGTGGCACTTTTGCCTTTAGATCTACTTCTGATATTAACATAGCGACACCAGTTTTCTTTTATCTAGAGTTTACCTGATATATCCTTTTACATCCTTTACTTTACCATGTCCATATATTTAAAGTGTCTCTTATAAGCTGATTATAGTTGTTTTTTAAATCTCTTCTGTGACTTTTTAAATCTTTTATTTAGATTCATTAGTCCATTTATGTTTGCTGGTATAATTAGGTTTAAGCCTACATCTTGCTGTTTCTTGTCTTTTTGTACCACTTCTTCTTTATTCTCCTATTCCTTCGTTCACGTCTCTTTTTAGATTTTTATTATTATATTTTTTTGCCTCTATTAGCTTTTAATGAGTTATGTATTTGTAAAAATTACTTTATTTAGAGGTTACACTACTTATGACAATATGCATTCCATTAGGGCAGAACTAAAGAGATAAGTGTGGATGCCAGCAGTGTGAAGATGTTCAAAGTTGTGAGAACTACATGAGATCTTCTTGTACATGAGTATAAATAAATGAGAGATGTGATCTTGTGGCTGAATCCTGTGGCACTACAAGGTTTAAAAGTGATGAGGAGGAGAAGGATTGAACAGTGGGGACTGTAGGAAGAGTCTGAGGATGCAGTAAAACTGAGAGTATGTGATGTTCTGGAGGCCAAAAGAAGAGTGTATTTCAAGGAGAAGTCAATGGACCTCAGATTTGAAGATGGAAACGTAAAGTTGGTATTTTAACCTTGACTTTTTTGAAACAAGAATACAACAAGTGGTAAGAGATACAAACAAATCAAACCCCACTTTTGAAAGAACTATCAGAGAGTTTAGCTCCGAATCTCAAAATAAGTGAAAGGGTTGCCAGTAGCAGTGGAAAGTGAAGTAGAGGTGTTTGCAGCACTGCAGAGTGCGGAGGTGTCATGTTCAGATAGAACTCGAATTGTTCAACCCAGTCTTTTAGAACATCAGGAAGGACTTTTAGGATAGTGGTAGCTCTCTGTACTGGGTTTCTTCCTGAGAAGCAGAGGGCTGGGGTTACATGAGGACTCAGACACACAAAGTATATTAGAAAGATGCAGTCTATCTCTGAGGTAGTAGAAAATGAAAAAGACTTGATACTTGAAAAAAACAAAGACTTTTCTTATTTTGTTGGAGAGTAGTAAAGACTGTGCCCTTGTCATAAGAAATATTCCTGCCAGGTTGGAATATAGCCCTCAGTTCAACTCATGGGAAAGTCTTGCAAATAGCTGGATCAGGAAAAACTCACCTCGTTCAATACTGAGTAGTTAAAAAGAAACTAACACAAGATGCATTCAAAGTTATTACAAGAAACAGGAGGAGACAGGAAAAGCAAGTGGCAGGTGAAAAATAATTCACCTGAGAAGTGTTGCCATGGAATACCTGAATATTGTTACTAATTTTTAATATAAATTAACTCAATGAAATAATGGCTTCTAGTGTACAAGAACATAAAATAGGAACATAAGAGATTCTGAAAGAGATAATAAGACCACAAGAAGATGCATTATGAGCTGTGTTATATCACAGGAAATAATTGGAAAAAAAGAATAAAATCACTGCAGTAATCAAAGTACAATCTGAAGACACAGAAGTAGAAAAGACTTTACTGGAAACTCACTAGGGAATGTGGAGGTTAGAAATGAGAAACCTAAGCAGAAAGCAAAGAATTTGGAAATGGTGCCTTACAGAGTAATGGCTTCTTGTTTTTATTACGTACGGTTTATAATTTTTAGCCCAAATTTTCTTTGTCAAGAAAAACTCATTAAATGCTTCAGCTCATTTCTCCTTCCATATTTGTTCATCAAGAAATTCATTCCTGGTCATATAATTAGAGTACATGATAGTTTACTGAGACTTCTCAAAGAGAAAGATCTTGGTTTCACTCTCTCATCTCATAGTATTACATATTATTTATGATTTTGCTTAACCATGGAGCCAGATGTAGAGAGTTCTTTCATAATAATTCAGAAAGCATTACCACAAATTATTTCTTAGTATACATGCTGGATTATCAAGCAGTAGATTCTGATTTGTCAAGTATGCATTGACATAGACACTGAAAAATCTTGTCTGTGTCTTAACAGAAGTCACACATGCCCGTTTTAAAAGTTAATCATGGGATGTGAAAGCCAATCTCATGTCATCCCCATCAGACACACACATCAAGCCCTAAGATAAACGGGACATTTATGATGGGGTGTACATAGATTTGTTAGTAACATTTATCTCATAATAAACTAATACTATTAATATCACTGTAAGTTTTAAATATGTTATTCTATATATGCTTTTTTTGAATTGTTCATTCATTAGCATTTTACCACATTTGCTGTTTTATACAGAAGTATTTAAAAAAACAATACATTTAGTGGTTCACTAAATCTTTTAAGTATGAAACCTAAAAATTTGTGTTGCGTAAAGCTCTCCAGGTAATTCAGATAAACACTGTTTGTTAAATACCATTGATTTAATATCCATTCTGAGTGCTGAAAGAAAATCATAGAGTTATAGCTGCCAGGAACATAGTTGATGAGTGAAAATCACAGCTGCTTGAAATATTTTAATATCTGGTGTTTCTCAAAGACTATTAATGTTACAGCAATGCAGCTCACCTCATATTTGTGTTAAAATAAATTATATGAAACAGTCCTTTCAATTTTTTTAGTAAATGAAGCTGAAAGTGGTGAGGAGATTTGGGAAGGCAGCTTTTAAAAAACGTTGTTGGACTCTAAGCCAACAGAATGAAAAACCGTGAGTTTAAGATTGTAGGTGAGAATGAGCAGTTTATGAGGGACAAACAACTGGGCTTACCCAGAGCAAAACACATTAATTTTAGATTTTTTAAATGATGGCTTGATTCTAATCTGAATCCAGATGTAATGATATGTTTGCTTCAATGATAGCTTTCTAAAAAATATTGTCAGTTCTTAGGACATTAGACTCAGGGAAATACAGTATTGTAGATAGCAGAGGAATAAAAAACAGGCATGTGTAACCAAAAAACCTTAAAGGTAAATGAAAGTTCTAGGACCAGGTTTAGAATTGTATTCCTTAAGGTTTTCATGGTGTACAGAGATGTAGAAACATATATATAAAAGCAGGATTGAAGACTAATATTAGGATGAGATTTGTCTGTGGGAAAGCCAGAAAGCATTGGAACAGGGTTTGATGGTCAGGAGAGGTCCACAATTGAACAACTCTGATGGCATAAAGGGAAAATACCATAACCAGAATAAAGCTGTAAATCTGATCCTGTGGCAAGGATGGTTTGACTCTTCATTGATTTTGCTCTTTTGTTGCATATTTTTGTTCCTAGTGAATCAAAGCTAGATAGGGAATTAGAGTTTGGGTTATAGTACTGTTCTTTATGAATTAGAGCTCTCAGAAGTTTGATCTGTTGTTGCTCTGTAGAATGGAAAAGAGAGATGAGATTGGAAGTGTGTACATTGTTGTCATAATCTAGGCATGAAGAGATAATGCTCTGAATTGATCCACTCCCATAAATCTAATGCTAACTCTTGTTTCTCCTAAATATTCTTGTCAACTAATCTTTGTTGTCACTATTTATATTTCAGAATTAACTAATAGCAGTAGAAACTATTCAAGAAAGAAGTTCAGTGTGTTTAACAAAGGTAGAAAATGGCCCCATGATGATAAGCATGAAAAAATTCATTCTGAAGAGAAACCTTATGAATATAATAAAAATGGGAATGGCCTCTGTCTCAATGAAGACTTTGTGCAGCATCAGAATATTCAAGTTTTGGAGCAACCTTTTGAATACAGTGAATGTGAGGAAGTTTTCCATGAGAATTCACTCTTTGTTGTACATAAGAAAGCTTACACAGGACAGAACACTTGTGAATACACTGAATATGGGAAAACTTTCTGTGATTTGTCATCTCTCATTGCCCATCAGAGAACATATCCAAGAGAGAATCACTGTGAATTTAATGAATGTGAAGAAAATTTCTTTGAGGAATCCATTCTCTTTGAACATCGGAGTGTTCACCCTTTCAGCGAGAAGTCAAACCTCATTCCAGTTCAGAGAACCCACTCAATTGACAATATAATTGACTATAATGAATGTGGAACCTTTTTTGGTGAAAAGTTAGTCTTTGGTGTACAGCAGAGAACACCCACAGGAGAAAAGCCCTATGAATGTCATGAATGTGGAAAAACCTTCAACCAGAAGTCAGCCCACACAAGACATCAGAAAACACACACAGGGGAAAAGTACTGTGAATGTCGTGAATGTGGAAAAACTTTCTACAAGAATTCGGACCTCATTAAACATCAGAGAATTCATACAGGGGAGAAACCTTATGAATGTCAGGAATGTGGGAAATCCTTCAGTGAAAAGTCAACCCTCACTCAACATCGGAGAACACACACAGGGGAGAAACCATATGAATGTCATGAATGTGGAAAAGCTTTCTCATTTAAGTCAGTCCTTACTGTACATCAGAAAACACACACAGGGGAGAAGCCCTATGAATGCTATGAATGTGGGAAAGCCTTTCTCAGAAAATCAGACCTTATTAAACATCAAAGAACTCACACAGGGGAAAAACCTTATGAATGTACTGAATGTGGAAAATCCTTCTCTGAGAAGTCAACCCTCACTAAACATCTGAGAACTCATACAGGTGAGAAACCCTATGAATGTATTGAATGTGGAAAATTTTTCTGCTATTACTCGGGTTTCATAGAACATCAGAGAAGGCACACAGGGGAGAAACCTTTTGGATGTAAAGAATGTGGGAAAAACTTCCGTCAGAAGTCAGCCCTAATTGTTCATCAGAGAACTCACATAAGACATAAACCCTATGAATGTAATGAATGTGGAAAATCATTCTGTGTGAAGTCAAAACTCATTGCACATCATAGAACACACACGGGGGAGAAACCTTATGAATGTAATGTTTGTGGAAAATCATTCTATGTGAAGTCAAAACTCACTGTTCATCAGAGAACACATTTGGAGAGAAACTCTGTAAATGTAATAAATGAAGGAAATCATTCTGGGTGAAGTCAAGAGTTTATAGAACGAAAAACACAAAAGGGGAGAAACATCTGTTCATATAATAATTTTGAGAGTACTTTTGGTCTAAAGTCAGTTCTCACAGTATAGCAGATATCTTTCAGAGGGGAGAAAATAATATGGAGATATTGAATATAGGAAAATTTTCTACTGGAATTTAAACCATATAGTATATCAGAAAACTCAGAGTGGAGAAAACTTGTTAGCAATTGAATATAGGGAACTTTTTGCTCAAAGCGATGCATCACTAAACATCAGCGAAATCACACAGGGTAGAAACCTCTGTCAGGAACGTGACAGGGTAGGGTAGAGAAGACTTCATCCAAAGGCCAGAGAAAATGCACAGACTATAGGAAACTATAGGAAAGCATTTACTATTGAGGTGATATTTTACTGGACTTATGTGAAATGCTTGAAGTAGCATCTCAGTAGACATCAGATAGTAGTTATTGGAGAAAATACTTTTAACTTTTTAAAAAGTGTGGAAGCTTTAAGTTAAAATGTCAGATTTTGAATTGAAGGGTATCTAGCAATTTAGGAAATGTGGAGAATGTTTTTCATTTATAAATAGCATTTTACTTTGTTAAAACACAATATGGCTCCCTGCTGGGTCTGCTGTTCCTGTCTGTTTAAGATATTAGGTGTGAAAACACACCACACTGGAACCAGTGGTTGCAAGCAGTTCAAAGATTTATTATCAGGCATATGCAAAAGAAGAGAAGACATTTAGCAAGAGAACCTGCCAACAGGAAAACTTTATGATATCCAGATGGAAAGAGAGATATCCTGGTCTGGTGACATACATAGGACAGGAGCCTGCCAGCAGGACTTTTGAATAATTCTGGAGCAGACTAATTTTGAGGGGCCTGTCATGGAATGGTATATCAAAGGGGCAAGGTGGGTTGCCTTGCGTGCAACTTATTGGGTGTAGTAGAAGTGAGTGAGTATGTAACATAGGTGGTTTCCACCCTGGCAGATGTTTAACAGTTTGGCCTGGTGTTATCCTGTTCTCAGTGACTTATTGCACCCAACTCTGTTTCTCTGCATACTTAACACAGGTTTCATATGTGGTATAATTTTAGAAAAACAAGACATTCATATACAGACAAATACAGTGTTAAATATGGAGCTCTGAAAGAGCATGAATAGATTCTCCTACTGGGTACGATACAGTAGCTTGCAGCAGATCAGTGCACTCACTGAGAATAGCTAGAAAAGCAAATCACAAAAAGCATCTATTTAAATGCAACCTATTGCCGCAGAAGCAAAGACGAGAGTGGTAAAATTCAGGAGAGGAGTGAAACACAGAGAGTACGTGGGCAATATGCAGCTGTTTTACCTGGGAGCACTTGCCAGTTCTGGCTACAGGGAGGAACCTGAGTATTGAGCTTGGCTCAGGCAGAGAGCTATAGCTTGTTGGGGGGCATGGTAGGGGGAAGAACAAAAGCCAGAAAAAAACAGAACTATGGCAGTCAAGCTGGAGTGAAAACTTTTGGAACATTAGAGGCTTCAAACACATAGCCAGTTTCCCAAGAAATTTTCAGGAGACTAACTCAGCATGGGACAGGAGCCCAGAAAACTAAACTGAAGAACATAAGTAGATTTTTTTCAGTACTGAGAAATAAATAATTAGTATTCAAGAACTGCCAGTAGGATGGGTACTTGGTGAACACACCATGTTATCAATAAAAGCACAAGGTCATACCAGAGGTAGATTGTACCTTATCAAAACTGCAAACAGTACCTGAGTGGTATTTTAAAAACCTGTCCAGAAAGAAAATTCTAAGAACAGATGGCTTTGCTGCAGTTATTCCAAATATTTTTGAAAGAAATAATACTAACCTTTTATAAACTTTTCCAGAGGAAGGAAGATGGAACTTTTCCAATTTATTTTTTGAGTAAAGTGTAACCTTGATACAAAAACCTGTAAAAGACATTTCAGGAAAGTAAAGTTACAGACCAATATCCTATGAATTTAGATGCAAAATTCTAAAATTAAAAAACCCAGCTATATCCATGGGCAATATATCATTACCAAGTAATGTTTATTAGAAGAATCAAAGGATGATTTGTTATTTAAAATTCAATCAATTTGGCGTCCTATTCCTCTTCCTTTCACATTCCCCTTTCCCTGTTGCTCTGTCTGTGTTTCACTCCTGCCTTCTCTTCCCAGAGTGGATAAGTCAGAACAGGCCTGCCATGGAGGATGAGAGACATGTGATGATGTGCCCACTTGCATCCAGAGTGCTGAGGGCAGATGGGAGAGCTGGTCAGTATGGCTGAGATATTGGTAACATTGAGCAAATAAGAAAATGTGTTGAGGATGGTGAGAGCCAGGTTTCTCACTTTTGGAGAAGGAATTTATAAATATGGAAAGGGAGAAAGTTAGAAAACCCTGGAGTGTTGCATTGGAATGTAACTCGTGTCTTTTAAATACACAGAAATGGTTAGTTATAATAATGACACTGTGTGTGTGTGTGTGTGTATTTTATGGATCTGTCTACTGAGAGGGCTTAATACAATGACACCCCAGTAGTGGTCTATACACCAAGTGCCATGTTATTAATTTCTAAATACTATCCTCCACCAAAAAAAGGGACCAGGTCTCTGGAGTGATGGCTGATTCCAGGTCAGAGATGGGGAGAAATAGAAGATGAACCTGAATCATCTTATCTACCAGACAGTAAGAAAATGTTCAAAGAAACATGGAGACATTCAAAAGGACAAAAGAACCATCTTGGTTCCACTAGCCAAATTTGAGACAGTTTGAGCATCAAACTAAATAATGATAACATCAGAATACAAAAGACTTAATAAAATGGGAATCTAATAATTTATACTGAAATAAATAAATGCACAAATCCATGGAGGAGAAGGAAAAGCTTTTCTTTACAGTAGAATGCCAACTAATAAATGTAGGAAGAATAAGGGGAAAAGGAAAATGTTCTTTGGCCCCATCAGAGTGGTAGTTGATTTGAGAGGTAGTTGCCAGCATAGGCTAAAGTTTGTGGGTAGAGGTTTGATGAAGAACAGGTTATTGACATAATCTCCAACTATCTCCCCACAAAATACTAATCAAATACAAAGGCAAAAGTGGTGATTTTATGATAAACCTGGCAAACATCAACATGATCAGGTGATCAAAGTTCACCTCACCAATGGTAGGGAACATACACCTGATGAGATGCACCGAGAAGAGCCAGCATCATTTATGTGGTGGTCTTGCCAAGAAAGTGTGACCAGAGCTTGCTTATGAGGAAACATCAGATGAACCCATTGGAAAGCTTATTTTACAGAATGTAAAGCCTCTATTCTTTAGAACTGTCAAGAACATAAAAGGAAGAGACTCAGAGACTGCTCCTGTTTGGAGGAGACTGAAGATATTTAAAAAGGAAAAACAGACATTTTTAGAACAGTTTGCAAAATTCAGAGTGTATCGATTTTATGGTAGTGTTTATCAATGTTTATTTCCTGACTTGGATGATGGTTGGTTCTGTAGGTTAGTGCCCTTGTTTGGGGAAAATATACACTGGAGTATGTGGGCATAAGGGAGTCTCATGTCTGCAGCTTATTTTCAAATGCTTTAGAAAAAGGCTAATAATAAGTGTGTGTGTGTATAGAGATTGCAAGCAAGTGTGCAAGGGACAGATGGAGGAAATGCAGTGCCCCGTTGGGAAAATCTGAGTGGGAGAGCTATGTGAGTTCTTTGGCACTATAGTTGTAACATTTTTAGAAGTTTGAAATCATTTCAGAACAAATATTTAAAAGTTTAAGTAAATTGACATAATGTACCGTGTTAGAAAAAATAAGTGAAGCTATATGATTATCACAATAGATGCAGAAAGCATATTTGATAAAACTCTGGGTCCATTCATGACTGAAAAACAGAACAAAGCTAAATGAGAGTAGAATGAAACATCAAAAATAAAACCAACATACAACAAACATAATACTAAGTAGGTAAATGTCAAAATATCTTTTCCTGATATTAATAATGAAATGAATGCTTGTTACTACCACTTGTACTTAACATTGAACTGAAGGCTCTGGCTAGGTCAGTAAGGCAAAAAAAAAAAAAAAAAAAAAAGGCATAAAAACTGGGAATATTGAAGTGCAACTTCTTATTTGCAGGTGATATCATTGTATACATAGAAAAGTCAAAGAAAACCTATGGAGCAGTTATTAGAAATAAGTGAGTTTAACAAACTGACTGTAGAAAAATTGTATTTTTATGTATAAACAGCAAATATGAAAATTAAGTGATACGAGGACAGTTGTATCCACCTAGGATAGGGTAGCAGAGACCAGATTTACCCTCCTGCCTGAAAAAACCAGGAAAAAAGAAAACTGACAAAATAGAGGAAATAATTGTTTTCAAGTCAGTAGACATCAGGCAATAAAGGGCAGTGATCCCTGCAAGTGATGGCTAGGTTCACCATCTTTATTGCAGTGATGGTTATGCACATTTATCAATTTTACCAAGATGTTCACTTTAAATACTGTGTTAAATTCCTGTTAAATTTACAGTAGCACTAAAACAGTAAGTTCTAGAAGTCCAAAAACTACATCACAAAATTCAGAGACATTAAAAACCAAAATAAAGGAAAAGTATCCTTACTGTTTTGATGACTTTGAAGCCTCATTTCTCCCCAAATTGAATGGTAGATTCAGTGCAACCCTAATTGCTATCCACCAGCAAGTTTTGTTCTTGGAAATTAACAAGTCTGACTTTAAAATGTATATGCAGATGCAATGACCATAGCTAAGGTAATCTGAAAATAGAAAAATAAAGCTGCAAGATTTAGATAGCCGGATATGAGGACTGTGGTATAAGTACAAGGATGCACAATGTCTAGAAACAGGCCCAAACATATTGATATGTGGCAAAGGTGACACTATAATATTGTGGTGAGAAGATGGTGTTCTTGGTAAATGATGTTGGGTTAATTGGCCCTCAATATTCACAAGAGCAATGTATTTTGACTATAACCATCACCATACACAAAAATCAATTTCATGTGGATTATGCATCTAAATGTGAAAGGTAATACAATAATGATTTTGGAAGAAAATATAGGTGAACATCATGACCTTAGCTAAGTCACCTTAAACAAGAAACAAAAACAGAGAATTTGACCACATTAGAATTAAGAACTGCTATTTGTTCAAAAAACAAAAAAACACAAGAGTTAAAAGTCAGCCATAGACTGGGGGAAGGCAATTGCAATGTATGTATTTAACCAAGGACTCTTATACTGCATTTATAAAGAACTACAATAAAAAGTCAGAGGGGCCAGCCCCGTGGCCGAGTGGTTAAGTTTGCACGCTCCACTTCGGTGGTCCAGGGTTTCGCCAGTTTGGATCCTGGGCACGGATGTCTCACTGCTCATCGAGCCGTGCTGAGGTGGTGTCCCACATGGCACATCCAGTGGCACTCACAACTAGAATATATAACTATGTACTGGGGTGCTTTGGGGAGAAGAGGAAGAAGGAAAAAAAAAGCAGAAAATTTGAACATAATTCACAAAGGTATATTTAAATGGTGAGTAAATGTATGACAAGTTGTTCAGCTTCATTTGTCATCAAGAAAAGGCAAATTAGAACAAAAATTTAATACCACTACACACCAGAATGGTTAAAATGATTAAAATACCAACTGATGGTGAAGATATGAACCAACTGGGACTCAATACAAGTTTGGTGGGAGTGTAAATTGTGTGCTTTGGAAAATAAACTCTGCTAAAGCTGAACATACTGTAAATTTTGACTGCGTAATTCTAGGTATCTGTCCAACAAATATAAATATATGTTGACTGAAAGAATATTCATAATAGTACTAATCTCAATAGCTCAGAAGTAGAAACAGCGCAAATATCCACCGACACTAGAATGAATACATAAATTATACTCTGTTCATTCAGTGGTATACTTTACAGCATCGGGAATGAATGAACTACAATTGCATGCATGCAAAAGAAACACAAAAGAGTACATGCTCTATGCTTTTATTTAAAAAGCAGATAAATATAAGGGATTAGAAGTTGGGATGGCGGTTGCCTGGATGGTGGCAGATTGCAGGGATTGACTTGAGGTGGCTCCTCTGGTGCTAATAGTGTTCTGTTTCTTGATCTGGATATTGATTGTAGGTGTCTTCGCTTTGCAAAAGTTATTACTTGTGAATTTTTATTTATACATATTCATGTTTTAGTATAAAAGTTCCTTAATAAAAATCAGAAAGTCGGAATGTGCTGGCTCTCTGCTTAGATCCCTCCAATAACTTCTCATCTTAAAAACTTAACACAAATAAGATGAGTAATTAGGACAACAGCAGTAAACGTGTGTGAAGAACCCCTTGTGATAAGTGCTTATATATGTGAGTATTCTACATAATGTATTTTGTTCTCTTAGCTATGTGGCAAATAACAAAGATTTTCCATGTTAAATGCTAACCAGTTTTGCTAAATTGTTCAATATGCATTTTAAGTGAAATAATGTTTCACAATTTTACCATACCTCATACATATTCTCTCACAGTTTCCTAGCATATATAAGTGGATATAACCAGCGTTTTGTATGAAATTTTCAATAAAGAATTCAAACGTTGTGTTTATAAAGTTCTCACCTGCCTCAGGATCTACCAGTGAGTATAATGAAACTACTAGTTACACAAAATAAGCAATATCACATTAATTAAAGAAAGCAGATGTGAACAGTAGTACTTGAATTCAACACAGTATTGCTTTCCATCATGTGAAAAAATATCCTGCTGAAATGTTCAGATGAGAAACCTACTCAGGTATGCGTTGCATAACCCAAGCATAACAAATGATCTACATTTGTATTGTGGTGATGTTTATATTTTGTCCTATCCCTTTCTTCTTAGTAATAGGGGAGGCTGTTGAATCAGATATCATATTGCCTGGGTTCATATGCTGTCTGGCTCTGTCACTTAATAGGTTTGTGACAGATTACTGTTTGTACTCAGACCCTCATCTGTAAAATAGGGACATGAATAGTGCCTACTGCATAGGGGAATTCATAATAATTTGTGAACTACATAATATGGGCTATGTGTCTGTTAGCTATTATTTCTTGAACTACCTTTCAAACGATAGGTTCTTACAGACTATACCTAATGCTCATTTTTCCTCCATGGCAGAGCTTTAATTATTTAATTATATTTGTATTTTTTACCTTAGCGTTGGAAAGTTCAAAGGTAAAGCTTGATTAGGTTAAGCCAGTCATGGAAGACATTCACCTCAGGGATTTGTTTGAGATTGGCACATGTCCTAGTTCTGGCCAGAGTTATTTGCAGAAGTGTTCTGACAACTTCTGGGAAAAGTTTCTTTCTTATGCAGCTGCAATGTTTCATGCCTGGACTTGACACTTAGTTGTATCTTACAACTCTGAGGGATAGGTGGTGCTGAAGATGGTAGAACAGAGAGTGAAACAGATTTGGGTTTATGAGGAGGTCATTGAGCTGCGCACTCTTTAACTGGTCTGAAGTGAGGATGGTTGGAGGTTGTATTCTGCAGTGGCAGAGCTATGGAGTAGCTTACGTGCTCAGGCAGGGCCATAGAACAGGACCCAAGGCTGGCAAAACTCTTGTTTGGGGAGCTAATCAGGCAGAACTGTGCCCCAAGTTCCCTTGCCACAAGGAGCCAGTGTCCTGGCTCTGCAGATCTGCTCCACTCAAGTGCTATTGGGTTAAGTAGCTTCTCAGATGCTCAGGTCAGGCTTCCTGGTTGGGTGGGGCCAGCAGCTACACTCACCAGTGGATTGGGCTATGTGTTAGCTCGCTTACCTGGATGGAGCAGGTGAACTAGCTCCAAGCCCTGCAAGGGTCTTTTTTGCGATTTTAACTCAAGGCTGTTCTGTGGTCCCACCTGGGCAGAGAAGCTACTCTGTAGCTCTGCCCACTGCTGAATACAACTGCCAATCCTGCCAACCAGGGAACCTAACTAGAACTCCTGGGAATCTTGGTAACCACCCCTGCAGCCCTGATTACAGCAGCACTTGAGTGGAGAGCCCAGCCAGCAGCTCTGCATCTGCAGAACCAACACCATGTGTCCAGGGAGTTTAGTGCACAGTTCTGTCTGACTCAGTCCCCAAACAAAGAGCCTTGCCAGCCCCAGGGCCTGTTCTGCAGCCCCAACTGGGCAGGAAAGCTAATTTATAGTCCAGCCAAGACTGAATACAGCCTTCAGTCTGGCCTGACCAGAAAACTGAGTCAAAGCTCCTAGGAATCTGTGTAGCCCATCCTGCAACTCTGATTACAGCAGCACTTTAGCAGAGAGCCTCGCTGGTGGCCCTGCCCATCTGCAGAGCCAGAATAGTTGCCCATCAGACCAGAGAACTTGGTTCATAGTTCTACCTAATTTGATCCCCAAGCAAGAGCTTCCTCAGCCTTGGGACATGCACAGTGACCCTTCTTGGGCAGGGAAGCTAATTTGTAGTCCCTCCCATTGCTGAATTCAGCATTCAGCCTACCTGACTAGGGAATCTAACCAGAGCACAAGAGGAGCTGCATAGCCCGTCCAGCAGCCATGCTTACAGTGGCACTTGAACAGAGAGCACAGTGCATGGCTTTCCACATCTTCAGAGCAAAACTGATGGCCCTGTCTAGCCAGGGAATTCAGTGTACAGTCTTGCCTTATTTGGGTCCCCAGACTATGAGCCGTGCAGGCCTTGGGACCTGTTCTGCCCCACCAGAGAAGAGAAGCTAACTCATCCCCACCTATGCTGAGTATAGTATTCAGTCCTGACCATCTAGCAAGCCTGACCAGACAACCTAGGCAACAGCAGAGCCCATCCTACAGCCTCGCTTTGGCAGGGAACTGAGTCAGCAATTCCTATCCAAATATTCTCAGCTAGAGGCACCCCGTCCCTGACCTCAGAGCTTGGGCGGTGGCCTTGCCTCAAAATAGACCCTGGTAGCAAGCCCAAGCTGCCAGAGGATGCTACCAGCTGAAATATCCAGAAACCCAAACTGAGCTGACTGGTGAGAACTGTCTCTGTCAAAGCAAATCTGTAAAGTCTGGAAGAGGAGACTGCTTACTCAGATGTGCAGATATCAACGTAAGGAATTAAGGATCATGAAAAATCAAGTAAGCATGACACCACCAAAGGAAATTGATAAAGCTCCAATACCTCACCCTAAAGAAATGGAGATCTGTGAACTGTCAGGCAAGGAATTCAGAAATCCTCTTAAGTTTAATGAATTACAAGAACACATCTAAATGAAATTAGGGAAAAATGCATGAACAAAATGAGAATTTCAACAAAGAAATAGAAATCATCAAAGAAACCCCCAGAAATCTGAGAGCTGAAAAATATGACTGCACTGAAGAATTCAGTGGAGAGCTTCAAAAGCAGACTCAACCATGTAGAAGAAAGAATCAGAGACCTAGAAGACAGGACTATTGAAATTATCCAGGCAGAGGAACAAAAAGAATAAAGAATGAAAAAGAATAAGAAAGCCTATGAGACTTGGACAACATCAACAGAAACAATATCCACGTTATGGGAATTCCAAAAGGAGAAGAGACAGGGACAGAAAGTATATTTAAAACAATAATGGCTGAAAACTTCCTAAACCTTGGGAGAGAAATGGACATCCAGCTCTGTGAGGCCTAAAGGACCCCGAGTAGGTTAAACATTATAATTAAATTGTCAACAAAGTCAAAGAGAGGATGTTCAAAGCAGCAAGTGGATGGAGAAAAGTTATATAGAGGGGAACCCCCATAATACTATGGGTGGATTTCTCAACAGAAACTTTTCAGGCCAGGAGAGAAAGGGATGATACATTCAAAATATTGAAAGAAAAAATACTGTCAACCAAGAGTTCTACACCCAGCAAAGCTGTCTTTTAGAAATGAGGGAGAGATGAAGGCTTTTCCAAACAAACAAAAGGTGAGGGAATTCATCACCACTAGACCTGCCTTGCAAGACATGCTAAAGGGAGTTCCTTGAGTGGACTAAAAGTGGAAGTAAAAGGATGCTAATTAACATCATGAAAACATCAGGAGGTAGGATAAAACTCACTGATAATGGTAAATATATAGTCAAAATTAGATTCTGTAATATGGTAATGGTGGCGCATAATTCCCTAACAACTCTAGTTTGTTAAAAAACAAACTTAGTAAAAATAACCATAACTACAATAATCTGTTGTTGGATACACAATATAAAAAAATATGTAAACTGTAACATCAAAACCAAAAATGTGGAGAGAAGTAAAAGTGTAAGCTTAGGAATGCTCTTGAATTTAAATTATCAGTTTAAAATAAAGTGTTATAATTTTAAGATATTTTATGTAAGCCTCATGGTAACCACAGAGAAGAACCTGTAGTATTTATGCAAAAGAACATGATAAAGAAGTCATAGAAAACTCATTACAAAAGACATCAAAACACACACAGGGGCCATCCCTATGGCCTAGTGGTTAAGTTTTGTGTGCTCTGCTTCAGTGGCCTGGGTTCACAGGTTTGGATCCCAGATGCGGACCTACACAACTCATCAGCCATGCTGTAGTGGTGACCCACATACAAAATAGAGGAAGACTGGCACAGATATTAGCTCAGGTCAAATCTTCCTCAAGCAAAAAGAGGAAGATTGGCAACAGATGTCAGCTCAGGGTGAATCTTCCTCAATGACAACAACAACAACAGCAACAAAACAAACCCACAAACACAGAAGGCTAAGAAGCAAGGAATAATGGATCTACAAAACAGCCAGAAAACAGTTAACAAATTGACTTAATAAGTCCTTATCTATCAATAATTACTTTAAGCATAAATGGATTAAATTCTATAATCAACAGGAATTGCTGAATGGATAAAACAAGATCCAATGAAATGCTGCCTACAGGAGACTCACGTTAGCCTTAACACACATAGACTGAGAGTGAGAGAGTGAAAAAAGATATTTCATGTGAATGGTAACCAAAAATAGCAGAAGTAGTTATATCAGACAAAATAGACTTTAAAACTGGTAAAAGAGAAAAGTTCGTTATATAATGGTAAAGGGGTCAATCCATCAAGAAGATGCAACACTTTTAAATATTTATATACTCAAGTTTGAAGTAACTATAAATATAAAGTAAAATTTAACAGAACTCAAAGGAGAAATAAACAGCAATACAATAGTAGTTGGAGACTTTAATACCCCCTCTCAAAAAGGAAAGATCATCCAGAGAGAGAATTAATAAGGAAACAGCAGGTTTGAACAACACTATAGGCCAAATGGACCTAATGGATATATACAGAACATTCTATTCAAGTACAGCAGAATACATGTTCTTTTCAAGTACACATGGAACATTTTCTAGGATGTGCTCTATGTTAGGGCACAGAACAAGTCTTAACAAACTTAAGAAGATTGAAATCATACCAAATATCCTCTCTGACTACAATAATATGAAACTAAAAATAACAGGAGGATAACCAGAAAACTCATGAATACATAGAAATTAAATAACACTCTCTGTACAACCAATGTAACAAAGAAGAAATTAAAGAGAGAGTAAAATACTATCTGGAGACTCACAAAAATGGACATCAAAGTACCAAAACTTAGGGGATACAGCAAAAACAGTTCTAAGAGGAAAGTTCATGGTAATAAATGCCTATATTAAGAGACAAGAAAGATCTCAAATAAACAACCTGACTATGCCTCAAGGAAGTAGAAAAAGAACAAACTGAGTCCAAAGTTAGCAGAAAGAAGGAAATAAAGATTACAGCAGAATTAAATTGAATAGAGAACAGGAAAACAATAGAAAAGACTAACAAAACTAAGAGTTGGTTCTTTGAAAAGATAAACAAAATTGATAAAACTTAAGGAAGAGTAACCAAAGAAAAAAGAGAGAGGACCCAAATTGACAACATTATAAATGAAATGGGAGACATTACAGTTGATACCACAGAAATAAAAAGGATTGTAAGAAGCTATATGAAAATGTATATGCCAACAAACTGGACAACTAGAAGAAATGGAAAAAGTCTTACAAATGTGCAGTTTACCAAGACTGAATCAGGAAGAAATAGAAATTCTGAACAGACCAATTACTAGTAAGGAGATTGAGTCAGTAATCAAAAGTCTCCCAATGAAGGAAAGTCCAGGGCCAGATGGTTTCACTGGTGAATTTTATCAAACACTTGAAGAAGAATTAATGCCAATCCTTCTCAAACTATTCTGAAGATTGAAGAGGAGGGAACACTCCAAAACTCATGTTATGAGGCCAACATTATCCTGATGCCAAAGCCAGAAAAGAACACTAAGAAAAGAAAACTATAGACCAATATCCTTGATGACTATAGATGCAAAATTCTCAATAAAACACTAGCAAACTGAATTCAGCAGCACATGAAAAGGATCATTCACTGTGATCAAGTGGGATTTATCCCTGGAATGCAAGGATGGTTCAAGATATGCAAATCAATAAATGTGATACATTAATGAAATAAAAGGAAACAATCATTTATCATCTCAATAGATGCAGAAAAAGCATTTGACAGAATTCAACATCCAGTCATGATAAAAACTCATAAATTAGGTACAGAAGGAATGTACCTCAACATAATAAAGGCTGTATATGACAAGCCTGCAGCTGACATCATGCTCAATGAAAGGTTGGAAGCTTTCCCACTAAGATCAGAAACAAGATAATGGTGCCCACTCCCATCACTACTATTCAACATAGTACTGGAAGTCCTAGCCAGGGCATTCAGGCGAGAAAAAAGAAAAGTATCAGAATTGGAAAGGAAGAAGTAAAATTGTCTTTATTTAAAGATGACATGATTTTATATATAGAAAATCCTAAAGATTTCACCAAAAAACTGTTAGGTCTAAGCAATGATTTCAGGAAGGTTGCAAAATATAAAATTAACATGGAAAAATCAGTAGCATTTCTATAACAATGAATTTTTGAAAAAGAAAACTGTCCCATTCACAGTAGCATCAAAAACAGTAAAATACCTAGGTTAGATTTAGCCAAGGAGGTGAAAGATCTCTATATTGAAAACTAGAACATATTATGAAAGAAATCTAAGAAAACAGAAATAAATGGGAAGGTATTTCATGTTCATAGATTGGAAAAATTAATATTGTTAAAATGTGTCCATAAAAACCAAAGCCATCAATAGATTCAGTGCAATCTCTATCAAGATTCCAATGGCATTTTTTACAGAAGTAGAAGAAAATCATCCTAAAATTTATGTGGAACAACCAAAGACCCTGAATAGCCAAAGCAATCCTGAGGGAGAACAACAAAGTCATACTTCCTGATTTCAAGCTATGTTATAAAGCTAAAGTAATCAAAACAGTATGATGTTGGCATAAAACAGATGCACAGACTAATATAAAAGAATTGAGAGCCTAGAATTAAGCCTGTGTATATGTGGTCAACTATTATTTGATAAGGGAACCAAGAATACTCAATGGAGAAAAGACAGTCTCTTCAATAACTAGTGCTAGGAAAGTTGGCTATTCACATGTGAAGGAATGAAACTAGACCCCTGTATTTCACCACTCACAAATATTAACTTGAAATGGATTAAAGACTTAAATGTAAGACTGGAAACCAGAAAACTCCTAGAAGAAAAAATAGGGAAAAAGCTCCTTGACATGGGTCTTGTAGTGATTTTTTGAATGTAACACATAAAGCACAAGCAACAAAACAAAAAATAAACAAGTGGGACCATCTCAAACTAAAAACTCTGCAGAAAAGAAGAGACAGTCAACAAAATGAACAGACAACCTACAGAATGGGAAAAATATTTGTAAACCATGTATTTGATAAAGAGTTAATATCCAAAAGATATAAAGGACTGATAAAACTCAGTGGCAAAAAAAAAAAAAAAAGATCCAATTAAAAAATGGGCAAAGGATAGGATAAACATTTGTCCAAATATGATATTAAAGTGGCCATCAGTATGTGAAAAGGTGTTCAACATCACCAATCATTAGAAAAGTGCAAATCAAAATCACAAGATGTTTCTCACCTGTTAGAATGGCTGTCATGAGAAACATAAACGATAAATGCTGGTAAGGGTGTGAAGAAGAGAGACCGTTGTGCACTGTTGGTGGGATTGTAACTTGGTACTATGGAAAATAGTATGGAGTTTCCTCAAAAATGAAAATAGAACTGCCACCTGATCTGGTAATTCCACTTCTGGGACTATATCTGAAGGAAATGAAAATACTATGTTGAAGAGATATATGCACCCCCATGTTCATAGTAGCGTTATCTACAACAGGTAAGACATGGAAATGACTGAAGTGTCCATCCAGATGAATGGAAAAAGAAGTTGTGGTGTTTATACGTACAATGGAATATTCAGCCATAATTAGAAGGAAATCTTGCCATTTGCAACAGCATGGATGGAACTTGAGGGCTTTTTGCTAAGTGAAATAATTCAGACAGAGAAAGACAAATACTGCATGATCTTACTTATATGTGGAATCTAAAACAAAACAAACTCAAACAAACAAAAACAAAAATCAAAAAACCCCCAAACTCATAGAAAAAAGAGTTTGGATTTGTGGTTACCAGAGGTGATAGGTGGGGGGTGGTGGGGGAACTGGATGAAGGTGGTCAAAATATAAAACTTGCAGTTATAAAAGAAATAAGTACTGAGTATGTAATGTACATCATGGTGACTGTAATTAGCTCTGCTGTGTGATCTATTCAAAAGTTGTTAAGAGAGTAGATCCTAGGAGTTCTCGTCACAAGGAAAATGTTTTTCTTTTTTCGTATGTATGAGATGATGTACTGCAATCATTTGTTTTGATCATGTTACTTTGAGAAGACATTTCATGGAATGGATGTGATAGCCTTTCAGTAATGCATTTAGACAAATAATTAAAAACACATGGAATACCGATGGTTATAAGAGTGAAATCCACTTGCTACAAAAAGAACAGTGTTATGTAAGGGAGTGGTTGTGATATCCGTTCTGTAATAGATTTAGAGCAGAGTTTAAAAACACGTGATAAAGATGGTTATTAGACTGCTACATACCAGCTTTTTTTTTTTTTTACAAGAGTGTTATTTCAGAGAATGCATATGCTAGACATCCTATAATGCATGTAAAGAAATGTTTAAAAACACATGTAGTAATGATGCTTATAACAGGGCTATATCAATGCTACCTAGAGAAGAGTGTAATTTTGGGGAATGGATGTAATAGACATTTTGTAATGCATTTAGAGACTTGTTATGTGCAAGCTACTTTGACAACTTTATTATTTCAGGGAATGGATGTGATAGCTCTTCTGTGATGCATTTAGAGAAGTATTTAAAAACACATATAATAAAAATGTTTAAAAGAGTTGCACATAACTTTAACAAGAGTGTTATTTAAGGGAATGGATGTGATATTCATTCTGCAGTGCATTAGAGAAGTTTTTAAAAGCACATGTAATAATGATGGTTATAACAGTAATGCTTGCTTGCTATGTAGCAAAGAGAGTTGTTCAAGGGAATGAATATGATAGACATTCTATAATGAATTTAGAGGAGTATCTCAAAATACAAGTAATAAGATGGTTATGAGTGCTACTTCAAGGTACTTTAACAAGAGTGTTAATTAAGGGAATGGATGTGATAGACATTCTACAGGGCATTTAGAGAAGTGTTTGGAAACATGGAATAAAGATGGTTACAATCATGCAACTTGTTTTGTACATAGGATAGAATGTTATTTAAGGGAATGGTTGTGATAGCCATTCTGTAATACATTTAGAGAAGTGCTTAAACCACATGTAATAAAATGATTATAGAAGTCCTATGGGCAAGTTACTTTGCCAACAGTGTTATTTCAGGGAATGAACGTGGTAGCTATTCTGTAAGACATTTATAGAAGTATTTAAAAACATGTAATAAAAATGGTTATGAGTATGCTACTTAATGTGACTTTGATTACAATGTTATATTAGGAAATTGACATTTTAGCCATTCTGTAAATTATATAGAGACGTGTTTAAAAAGACATGTAGTAAAGATGATTATTAGGGTGGTATGGGAATCCTGCCTTGAGAAGATTGTTATTTCAGTGGTTGGATGTAATATCCATTCTGTAAGGCATTTAGAGGAGTTTAAAACCAAATGTAATAAAGGTGGCTCTAAGAGTGCTACTTGCTTTCTACCTGGAGAAGAGTTATTTTAGAAAATGGATGTGATGTCCATTCTGTAATGAATTTAGAGAAGTGTTTAAAATCATATGTAATAAAGATGGGCATAAGAGTTCTTGTAGTGTAAGGCCTGACAGTTGGGTTTTCTCTTTTTTGTAATGCAAGTGCCTGACTTAAGCTTTGATTGCCAAGTCATCCACTTCAAAGAGGGCTATCTCAGATAAACACATTGCCAGTCACACAACTATACAGAGAGCCACTCCACACCCTGCAAGTTTCCTCTGTTTTAGAAATCTTGGTTCATTTCCATAACTGACCATTTGGGTCACTTGTTTTTTCTCTTCCTACACTTTAAATTTCCACCCTTATGTCTTAAATTCACTAATAAAAAACAAGCCCATGAAACCTTAGGCTCCCATCCTCAACCCCAATAAAAGTGGAACCCCAGGCCCAAGCTCTCTTTCTACCTATGACCTTGCTTTGTGGCCTTAGGTGTGCCCTATAATTTCCAGGGCCTGTAAGTAATAAACCCTTTTCCCCCCACAGTTTCCTGATAATTATTGCTGTGGGTGTCTTGCAGTGTTATTAAGAACCACAAGAGCTGGTCCAGCCACAACATTGGTTATTGATAGGCTGAGACCGGCACACAAAACAGTGCTGCTTGCAAGCTACCTTGACGAGAGTGTTATTACAGGGAATGTCTATCATAAACATTCTGTAAGACATTTAGAAAAGAGTTTTAAAACATGCAATAAAGATGGTTATATGAATATTATGTGGAATCTACTTTGATAAGAGGGTTATTTCAGGGAATTGATGTGATTGCTCTTCTGTAATGCATTTAAAGAGGTGTTTAAAAACATTAGATGATGATTATATGAGTGCTATGAACAAGCTACCTTGACAATAATATTATTTAAGAGAATGGCTTGGTAGACATTCTGTAATGCATTTAGACAAGTATTTAAGAACACATGGAAGAAAGATGTTTATAAGAGTGCAACCCACTTTTAACATAGAGGCAAACGTTATTTGCTGAATGATAAGATCAACACCGTGTAATGCATTTAGAGAAGTGTTTAAAAACATGTGTAAGGATGGTGTTTATAAGCAGGCTACCTGCTTGCTATGGAGAGAACAGTGTTGTCTAAGTTAATGGATGTGATACTATTATGTAATGTGTTTAGAGAAGCATTTAAAAACATTTATGTTGACATTTGTCATATGAGTGTTCTGTACAGGCTACTTTGACAAGGGTGTTATTTCAGGGAGTGGATGTGATAGCGTCTGTAATGCTTCAGAGAAGTGTATAAAATGTGTAATAGAGATGATTATAAGTGTGCTACATGCATGCTATCTTGTCGAGTTATTTCAGGAATGGATGTGATAGCAATTCTGTAATGCATTTAGAAAGGTTTTTTAAAACTTTGTAATAATGATGATTTATAGTAGTGCTACCTGGCTGCTATGAAGAGAACTTTATTATTAAGTGAATGGACCTTATTGTCCTTCTGAACTGCATTTAGAGAAGTATTTAAAAACATGTAAGAAAATGGTTATATGAGTGCAATGTAGAAGCTTCTTTAACAGTAGTGTCATTTTAGGGAATATATGTGATAGTTCTTTTTTCCCCAGTTTTATTGAGATATAATTGACCTATAACGTTGTATAAGTTTTAGGTGCACAATGTAATGATTTTATATACGTATATATTGAAAAATGACTGCCACATAAGATTAGTTAACCTCCATCAATGCACATTGTTAAAATTATTTTCCTTGTGATGAAATAGAAATCTACTCTCAGCAACTTTCAAATATACCAGTATTGTTAATTACAGTTATAATTTTTTACATGACATCTCTAGAACTCGTTTATCTTATAACTGGATGTTTGTAGCTTTTGACCACCTTCAGCTAATTTCCTCACCTTCCTCTTGCCTCTGGTAACCACAAATATGATCTCTTTTTCTATGAGTTAGGTTATTTTAGATTCCACATATACGTGAGATCATACAGTATTTGTCTTCCTCTGCCTGACTTACTTCACTTAGCATAGTGCCCTCCATGTTGTCACAAATGGCAGGATTTCCTTTTTTTAAATGACTTAATGGTATTCCATTGTATCTATGTACCCCAATTTCTTTAATCATTCATCTCTTGATTGACATTATGAAGTTTCCGTATCTTGGCTGTTGTAAATAATGCTATAGTGAACTTGGGGGTGCAGATATTTTTTCAGAACAATGATTTCATTTCTTTCAGACATATATCGAGATTTTAAATTGCAGGATCATATGGTAGTTCTATTTTTGATTTTTGGAGGAATCTCCATTCTTTTTTCCTTAGCGGCTGTATCCCCACCAACAGTGCACATGGGTTCCCTTTTCTCCACATCCTTGCCAGCATGTGTTATCCCTTGTCTTTTTGATGATAGCCATTCTGACAGGTTTGAAGTAATAACTTATTGTGGTTTTGATTTGCATTTCCCTAATAATTAGTGAGATTGAGCAGCTTTTTTATACCTATTGGCCATTTGAACGTCTTTTTTTTGTTTTTGTAAAAATGTCTGCTCAGGTTCTTTGTCAATTTTTAAATTGGATTATTTAGTTTTTTTGCTATCGAGTTGTATGTGTTCCTTACATATTTTAGATATTAATCCCTCATCAGATATGTGGTTTGCAAATATTTTCTCCCATTCTGTAGGTTTCCGTTGCATTTTGTTGATCATTTCTTTGGCTGTGTAGAAGCTTTTTAGTTTGTTGTGGTTCTGCTTGTTTATTTTTGATTTTGTTGCTTGTGATATAGGTATTGTATAAAAAATATCATTGCCAAGATGCATGGCAAGAAGTTTTTCCCTATATTTCTCCTAGGAGTTCATGGTTTCAAGCTTACATTTAATTTTTCTTTAATTCATTTCAAGTTAGTCTTTGTGAGTAGTTTAAGATAGGGATCTAGTTTTAATCTTTTGCATGTGAATGTCCAATTTTCCCAGCACCATTAAATGAAGAGACTGTCTTTTCTCCATTGAGTATTCTTGGTTCCCTTGTCAAATATTAGTTGACCACCTATATGAGGGTTTATTTCTAGGCGCTCTATTCTGTTCCATTGGTCTATATGTCTGTTTTTATGCCAGTGCCATAGTTTTTTGATTATTATAGCTTTGTAATATAGATTGATATGTTACACAGGAAGCATAATGCTTCCAGCTTTGTTTTTCTTTCTTAAGATTGTTTTGGCTACTGGGGTCTTTTGTGGTTCCATATGAATTCTGGGATTGCTTTTTCTGTATCTGTAAAAAATGCCATTGGACTCTTGATAGGGATTACATTGAATCTGTAGATGGCTTTAGGTAGTATGGACATTTTAAACAGTATTAATTATTCCAATTCATAAACATGGAATATCTTTCCATTTATTTATGTCTTCTTAAATTTCTTTTATCAATGTCTTGAATTTTCTATGTAGAGATCTTTCATCTCCTTGGTTAAATTTATTCCTAAGTATTTTATTGTTTTTGATGCTGTTGTAAATAGTTATCTTTATTTCTCTCTCAGACAATTCATTGTTAGTGGATAGAAATGCTACTGATTTTTGTATGTTGGTTTCGTATCCTGCAACTTTCCTGAGTTTTGTTAGATTTAACCGTTTCTTGGTGGGATCTTTGGGATTTTACATTCAAAATCATGTCATTTGAGAAGAGTGAGTCTCTTGTAGACAACATATCATTGGATCTTGTTTTTTTTTTATTTTTTTAAATTATTTTACTTTATTTTAAAAAGATTAGCCCTGTGCTAACATCTGCTGCCAGTCCTCTTTTTTGCTGAGGAAGACTGGCCTTGAGCTAACATCCATGGCCATCTTCCTCTACTTTATATGTGGGAGGCTTACCACAGTATGGCTTGCCAAGCAGGTAGTGCCATGTCCGCACCTGGGGTCTGAACTGGCAAACCCTGGACTGCCTAAGTGAAACATGTGTACTTAACCACTGCACCACTGGCTGGCCCCTGGATGTTGTTTTTTTATCCATTCATTCTCTGTATTTTTATTGGGGAACTTAATCCATTTATGTTTAGATTACTTACTGATAGGTAAGGACTTACTTTTGTCATTTTGTTAATTGTTTCTTGACTGTACTGTAGATCCATTGTTTCTTGCTTCTTATTTTGCAGGCTTCTCTTTGATTTGATGATTTTTTTTGTAGTGGTATGCTTTGACTTTTCATCATAACCTTTTGTCTAGCTACTGCAGGTTTTTCTTTGTTGTTCCTATGAGGCATACATAAAATAGCTCATGTATAAAGTGCTCTATTTTTTACTGATAACAATTTAATGTTGATGGTATTCCTAAACTTTCCACTTTTACTCCCCCTGCCTCCATTTTAGGTTTATTGATGTTACAGGTGACATACATTTTATATTGTGTATCAATAACAAATTATTGCAGGTATGTTTATTTTTAATACATTTATTTTCAACTTTTAAACTAGAGTCATAAGTGAATTATGCATCATGATTACAACATTGGAGAATATGAATTTAATTACATATTTACTCTTTAACAGTGAATTTTTTCATTTTTGTGAGGAGTTTGGCCCTGCGTTAACATCTGTTGCCAATATTCCTCTTTTTGCTTGAGGGGAGTTGTTGCTGAGCTAAAATCTGTGCCAATTTTCCTCTATTTTATATGGGACACTGCCTCAGCATGGCTTGAGGAGCAGTGCTAGGTCTGCGCCCAGGATTGAAACCTGTGAACCCCAGACTGCCAAAGCAGAGCATGTGAACTTAACAACTACACCACCAGGCTGGCCCCTTAACAGTTAATTTTACACCTACATTCATTTGTTTTTACAATGTTAATTTGCATCCTTTTATTTCCACTTGAAGAACTCCTTTCATCTTTGACTGTAAGGCAGGTGTAATGGCAAATGAACTCCTTCAGCTTTTGTTTGTTTGGGAAAGCCTTTATCTCTTTTATTTTTGATGGACAGCTTTGCCAGGTATAGAATTCTTGTTTGACAGTTTTTTTTCTTAAATATTTTGAATGTATCATCCCATTCTCTCCTGTCCTGAAAAAAAATCTTTAGAGATATCCACCAATTATCTTATGAGAGTATCCCTTGTAGGTGATGTGTTGCTTTTTCCTTGCTGCTTTCAAAATTCTCTTTGTCTATAACGTTTTGTTTTTGAGGAAGATTAGCCCTGAGCTAACATCTGCTGCCAATCCTCCTCTTTTTGCTGAAGAAGACTGGCCATGAGCTAAGATCTGTGCCCATATTCCTCTACTTTATACTTGGGACTCCTGCCATAGCATGGCTTGCCAAGTGGTGCCATGTCTGTATCTGGGATCCAAACTGGCGCCGAAGCAGAATGTATGAACTTAACCGCTGCGCCACTGGGTTGCCCTGTCTTTAAATTTTGACAATTTAATTATATGTGTTGGTGTAGCCTTTTTCAGATTCAATCTGTTTGAGATTCTTTGGGCTCATGAATCTGGATGTTCATTTGTCTCCAAAGGCTTGGGAAGTTTTTGCTCATTATTGCTTCAAATATACTTTATTACTTTCTTTTTCTCTTCTTCTGGGATCTTATAGTGTGCGTATTATTTTCTTTTATAGAATCCCTTATGTTCTGTTGGTTTTCTTCATTACTTTTCCTTCCCTTTTTTTTGCTCCTCTGATTGGATAACTTCAAAAGACCTATCTTCTAGTTCACTGTTTCTTTCTGTTGCTTGATCAAGACTACTGTTGAAGCTCTCTATTGAATTCTTTAGTCCACTCATTGTATTCTTCAGCTCTAGGACTTTTTGATGGTTTCTATTTTTTTGTTGAACTTATCATTTTGTTTATGCATTGTTTTCTTAATTTCATTTAGTTGTCTGTCTGAGTGTTCTTGTACTTCACTAGACTTCCTTTAAAAGATTATTCTGAATTCTTTGTCAGATAGTTCATGAATCTTCATTTCTTTAGGGTCAGTTACTGGAGCTTTATTAGGTTCCCTTGGTGGTATCATGTTTCCCTGATTTTTTTGTGTTCCTTGATTCCTTATGTTGCTGTCTACATGTTTGGGTAAGTAGTCTCCTCCTCCAGACTTCACATTTTCTTTGACAGAGATAGTTATTCACCAATCGACTTAGCTGGCGGTTTGCTGCAGGCTAGGAACAGTGGGATAGGAAAGCTGGCTTGGTTCCTTGCCCAAGCACATGTGTATAATGGGCTCAGTAGTTGCCTGGATTCTCTGGTCAGGCTTCTTTTTCAGGTGGGACTGAGTACTATACTCAACAGTAGGCAGGGCTATGAATTAACTTCACTGCCTGGGCAGGGCAGCAGAACGGGTCCCAAGGCAGGCACAGCTTGTTGTTTGGGGATCTGAATCTGGAAAACTGCCCACTGAGTTCCCTCACCAGTCATGGTCACTGGCTTTGCTCTGCAGACAGGCAGAGATGGTTCCTGCCCTCTGCTCACATACCACTGTAAGCAGGGCTATGCATGGGCTACACAACTTCCTGAGTGCTCTTGTTAGGTTTTCTGATCTGGCATGGCTGAAGGCTGTATTCAGCAGTGGGTAGAGCTATGAGTTAGCTTCCTCTCCTGGAAGAGGTGGCAGAACCAGCTCCAAGGCAACAAGGCTTGTTATTTGGGCTCCTGAGTCAGGCAGAATTGTGCACCATGCCCCCTGGCTAGATAGTGCCACCAGCTTGGCTTGGAAGAATGGCAATGTGGTCAGCCAGGTTCTCTGCTCAAGTCTTGCAGGTTTGTGCAGCTTCCTGGGTGTTCTGGCTAGAGTTCCTGAGTTCCAGTTGGGAAGATCTAGGGGCAATGCTCACCAGTAGGCAGGGCTATGAATTAGCTTCCCTATCTGGCTGAGCTGGCATTACAGTCTCTATGGCTGGCAAAGCTTATTTTTGGAGGGTCCCAAATTAGACAGAACTGTGCAACAAGCTCCCTGTCCAGATGGGGCCACTGGCTTGGATCTGCAGAGGAGCAGAGCCAGGGGCCAGGCTCTCTGCTCCAGTACTGCTGGGCCACACAGATTCCCAAATCCTCTGGTCATATTTGCTTCTTGGGCAGGGCTGAGGGCTGCACTAAAGAGTTGGTGGTGCTATGAGTTAACTTTCTGCCTGGGTGAGGCAGCAGAACTCAGTCTCCAAGCTTAGCAAAGCTTGTTTTTTGGGGTCTTGAATCAGGTAGTACTACACACTGAGTTACCTGCCCATGTGGGGCCACATCCCTTGTTCTTCCTCCGTGCAGAGCTGCTGGCCAGGTTCCTTGCTTAAGTGTAGCTGGACTATGCAGGTCTCCAGGTGTTTCAGCCAGGCTTACTGGTTGGGTGGTGCTGTGGGATACATTCAGTGGTAGGTGGGCTATGATAGCTTCCTTGCCCTGGAGAGGCAGCAGAACACTCTTCAAGGCCACCAGAGTATGTAGTTTGGGATCTCGAATCAGGCACCATTGCACACCACATTCCCTGGTCAGATGGGGCCACCATCATGGCTCTTCCTATGGGCAGAACCACTGGCTGAGCTATTTGCTCAAGTGCTGTTGGGCTATGTGGTTTTCTACATACTCTGGCCAGGATTCCTGCTTGGTTCAACAAGATATCAAACAGCTTACTGCCTATGTTTTTGTCTAGGAGGTTTATGGTTTCAGGTTTTACATTCAAGTCTTTAATCCCTTTTGAGTTAATTTTTGTGTATGGTGTAAGATAGTGGTCCAGATTCATTCTTTTGCACGTGGTTGTCCAGTTTTCTCAACACTATTTATCGAGGGGACTGTCCCTTCCCCATTGTTTATTATGAGTCTGGCTGCTTTATAGCAGTATTTGAGAAATAGTGTTGAGAAAGTATTTTCCACATCAAACTTCTATAAGACATTTAAATTGCTTGATCCTGCATTGAAAATGTAGCATAATAAACTATTTATTATTTATCCATGTTTATTTTTAATTTAATGAAATGGGATCAATTTTTAAAAAAATAAATGACAGGATTTCTTGTCCACATGATAATTTCATGACTATAGATTCTGTCTTTGTAAGATTTTTTTTGTAATAACTGTTTGTACCCACTCAACTTCCCTGACTAAAATAATACGTATCAAAATTTTTCAAAATTACCTTGTCCTTCCATCAGTTTTCAGTCAATAACATTTTACCACAGGCAGTTTTATTTGGTGTGGATTATTTTTATTAGGAATATTCACAGTGATGGTCGCAGTGTCCTTAAGGTCAAAATGCTGCTGTCCACCCAGCCCACTTCTTTGATTGACAAGAGTCAGTTTTTATCCCTCTCTGCGAACACGCTGCTTGCCCACAAGGCTCCACCACCCTCCACTGCTTCCCACCTCATTAGGGAACAGAAGAGGATTTCTTAGAGCTACTTGCAAGGTTCAGGCAGATGAAGCTACACAGTGGTTCCAGTCACCTCTTCAGGAATTGAAAGAACATTTCCTGCTCAAACATTCTGGTTAGGAACCCAGGTTCTAACTTCTCTGGGAATGAAGAAACACCAAGGAAAGAGAGTGTGTGGTCGGTAGAGGAACGTCCAGTTCACCTGAAAATTACTCCATCTCCTCCTCTTCATTCTGGTGTCTAGTGCAGGGAAAGAGCACTGGTCCCCACCATGGTTTTCATTCTTTATTCCTTAAGAAGAGAAACTCAGTTTTATTGAGGACAGCAATGCACCACATAAATGCTCTAATTCCTAACCTCTCCTGTAGCCGAGAGTGGTCGGATAAACTTTGGGCTAATGATTGTGAGCAGAAGGATTGTGTGGAGCTTTGGAGAGGCTGCTTGGAGGAGCAGACACAGTTGTGTGGGCCCTTTGGCCCTTCAGCTTTCCTCCTTCCTGCCTCAGAATGAAGACATGGTGGCTGGTCCAGGCTTGTGCTCCAGCAGCCATCTTGGGTCAAGAGACAACCTTAAGGATGAACACCAGCTACTAAGATGCTGGGGCAGAATGAGAGATGATGGCTGACTACTGTGGGGTGCAGTAGAGGCTCAGCATGGACTGTCCATGTCCATAGTTCTTTTACATGAAAAAGGAAAAAAGCTCTCTCTTGTCTGTGCCTATATTGTTCCAGGTTTTCTGCTTTATTAGGGAAATCTAATCTTAAAGGAAATACTAGCTTTGCATTGAATCACTATGTGAACTGTGACAAGACACTTCCAATGTCAGGGAGACATCCTGTATGTACCATGGCAGACGCAGGGGTGAAGTTCATCCATATATTCTGAAGAGCCCAATCAATGGCTGCTCTGCATCTGTGTCATCTTCTAGGAGATACAGTGCTTCAGTTTTTCTTTGGGGAACTACCACTTCTCCCTCAGTCCACAGGTTAAGTGAGGCTGAAAAGGCCTCCTGGCTGCAGGTCAGAGGGGTCCGCAGAGCCATTGGGGTGCCTCCAACCTGTGAGGGAGTCTACACCCAACCCAGGGAGGTGGGAGGTGGGACCCTGCAACTCTGCCAGGCTGGGTGTAGGCTTATGCACTTCCTTGTTCAACCCATCATTGTCCAGTTGGGAAACTGAGGCTCACAAGGGGCAGGGACAGGCCCAGGGCACTGGGGGGAACCATCCAGAGGTGAAGGGAGAGTTTGGGCCTCTCATGGGGTTTTATCCCTCCCATGGGGTTTGCTTTGGGAATAAGAGCTCCCAGGACCCTGGCCCACCCCACCCATGTAGAATTGCTTTCCCTGGGTATCCACACAGGTACATACAGACAGAAACCCTGGCATCAGAGGAGGGGACCACAGGGCATGGACTCAGAGGAGGAGTGGACCTTGGGGAGGTGACAAAGGGAAAAGAAGAAGGAGATAGGACACTGGATCACTCAACCTTGGACCTGGGCAGAGACCTCCTTGTCAGAGCCTCAGGGTCTTCATTTGGAATTGGGGCCAGAATCCTTGCACTGGCTGTTGTCAGGAGTTCTTGTGAGGGAACTAGACACCCCAGGGCCAATGCAGACAGGAGGTGCACAGGGGAAGCTTCTTTCAAGGACCCAGGATCCTACAGATCCTGTTCCATTGCCCCGCCCGCGGCCGCCCCCCCAGCCCTGGAGCCCAGGAGAGTTAATGCCTTGAAGTCTCTCTAACAAAGGTGTAAGGGTTTTCCTGATTGGGGTGCTGTACTAGAGATTACCACCAGGGGGCGTCATGTGTCCAATGTGTTCTCCTGGAACAATTGGAGCCTGGAGGGTGTCACCTGGACTCATTCTGCACATTCCCTGCCCGCGAACCGACCTGCACCTCCCGTTGTGAGCATCCATCTCTAATATCCGAGCTTGTCAGTGGCGGGAGGAATCCTCCTATCCATTCATTCAGCATCTGTGCCCTAAGCACACAAATTGTTGCAGCTCCTAAAATAGCCCACAGGGGTCCTGCCCTCTAGCAGCTCACAGTCTGGACGGAAAATGGACAAAATCGTGAACACAAAAACAAATGAAAGAAAAGAGCAAGTGCTGTATCAGAAAACAGCAAGATGCCACAAGGGAGTGCTGGGCTCCACTAGGTGAGGGGTCAGAGAAGGCTGTGCCGAGGTGGCATTTATATTTCCAGCAGGATGATGAGAAGGAGCCAGCCCTGCACAGGTCTTGGGATGTTTAGCCAAGAAGAAGACACAACTGTGCAGAGAGAGAGAACAAGGGTGAGGGCAAGCAGGAGATCAGGCACTGACTGTTTAAAACCAAATTGGAGGTGACATTGCATCACTTTGCCACCTTCTATGGGATAGAGGGAGTCACCAAGTCCAGTCCACAGTCAAGGGGAGAGGATGACACAAGGACATGTCCCCCAGGAGGTGGGGTTCATGGGGAGCCACTGAGGGGAGATGGGAAGGCCGGAGAAGTTGAGTGCCTGGCTCAGAAGCACAGACACATAATAGGCAGAGGCAGGTATGAACTCAGCTCTGTGTCCTCAGAGTTGGGGTTCTGGCTGCACAAGCCTTTCTCAGGGGCTCTGGAACAGTCTGTGCTGGTGTAACTGGTACAGACTTGGGGGTGGCATGTGGGTGACAGTGAGGACTAGGCAGCCTTGATGGGCGAATGGCAAGATCTTGTCTGAGGCGGAACCCAGGTCAGGGGAACCCCTTGGGTTCACCCCTGTCCACACCCCACCCAGGGTGGAGGGACCCAGTGCCACATCCATGCTGAACTCACCCTTATGCAGCTCTGGCTCCATCTCTCATTGGACAATTGGGAAACTGAGGCCCATAAACAGGTGGGGACTACCACATAGCACACAGCAGGCAGAGTCCAGAGTGAGGATCTGTTTTGACCTTCCATGCCAAGGCTTGAAGCCCTCTCTTAGGGTTTCTTTGGAAATTAGAAACCCTAAGATCTTAGGAAGTTCTTGCCCCTCCCTGCCTGTGGGGGGGCTGTTTTATTCTGGGCATCCAGAACATGAGCACTGACACATGCGTGAGCCCACTCACATACACGTGTGCGTATGTGCGCGCACACAAACACACACTGAAATTAGATAAGGAGTATGGGGTGATGTCAGAAGAGGATCAGACACAGGATAGGGACCAGAGGGAGAAAAGAGTTGGAGGCACTACCCACATGTGACACCACCTGTCCAATTTTATAGGTATTATCCCACATATGCCTGAGGACATACGTAGAAGTCCATGCTAGAATAATCCCCATTGTCAACGTGGGGAGACAGCCCCTGAGAGACACAATGACTTATCCAGGATCAAGAACAGGTAAGAATGAGGAGTTGAGTCTGAACTCAGGTCTGTCTCCTTAAAGCTGGGACCCTGGCTGCACCCAGACCTTCCCAGGGCCCCGTGGAGAGGGTGTATTGGTGTAACTGTGCACGGATAGGGTGTTGCATGGAGATGGGGGGTGAGCAGTAGCAGCTCAGAGGGCTGTTTGGATAGGTGTTGTCTGAGAAGGGGACTCAGGAAGAGAACCCCAAAGTGAAGTCACTTCCTTGGCAATAGACCCCCACAGAACTTGGAAGCCCTGTAACCAGGCGCCCACATTCCAGTGACAGCCCCATACTCAGCCCGCTTGGCCAGAGACACTTCAGTTAGAAATGTGTTCTCCTGCTGTGTCCCCTCTTAACGGGGCTCTTGTTTCCGGAAAGCCTGGAGTGAGAGCCTTTTCGGAAGCTGCAGACATTTGTTCAACCCTCACTCGACCCAGACACCTCTGGCCATTTGCCAGGAGGTCCCGGAAGGTAACACAAGGCAGCCTAGGGCAGGCCAATCCAGGCCAGGCCACCTCTGTGAGACCTCCCTGGGAGGCCCCACATCCCCTCCTCTTCAGTGTCGGGGGAAGAGGGACATGAGGGGAGGGTAAGCCCTGAGCAGTGATACCTGGTGGCCCTGAGTGGACACACTGCTGAACTGGACTGGCAGGGTGGCAAGGGGATTGCTGAGGTGTCTCTTATTTGTGCCTGTGTGAATCCAAGGCCCTCAGGCTGTCATCTTTTCTGTCTCCTTGGGGGAGGTCTGTGCAGACAGTGGTGTGCATGTGTCTGGAGTGGAGAAGTCTTTTGGGTCTGAGAACCAGCATAGAGCCAGCCGGTCTGAGGCTTCTGCCTGGCTGCCGGGCACTGTCTTTCCAGAGCTCCACCCAGGAGACGGGACAGGAGCTGATCAGTGGGGTCCTCTACTGCATCTGCCTGCAGGGGGGCAGGTGCCCCACGCCAGCCACAGAGTCCGGCGCTGGCTCATGGTGAGTGTAGGCAATGAGGAGACTCCACACCCAGGACCCTGATACAGCCAAAGGCAGCCCGGGGCCCCAGAAGCCACCCTGATACTCCCTTGGGCTCCCTTCTAGAGTCCTGCTCCCAAAGGAATCTGGGTCCCCAAGTCCTCCCCCAACACACCCTCACTGCCTAGCTCTGCTGTGGCCACATGCAAAGTCACTGTCCACCTATTTGTAGGAATATCACAAAGATAATGTTATACAACTTCACTTCACATGAAGTCAAGAGTGTTGCTATTTTTCTACAGATTTTCCTGTTTTAACTCCTGTCCGCAGGTGCACTTGTTGTCTTGCCAAGCCTTCCGCACCTTCTCCAGGTCTTACACATCATCGTGATCAGTAGGGATGTCTTTACCCAAAACCACAGGGGGCTCATGGTACTATGTCTGTTTCTCTACAACTTACTGTCTCAGGGAACTCATCCCCGTGGCCCCTCCAGGTCGGGGGCTGGGCTCACTGGGCTGCACAACATTCCAGAAGGGAGACCAGGTACCACAGCGATTCAGCCCTTCACTGATGTGGGAGCTTGACCTGATTCCCATCTCACCCTTTCAACGTGACGCATGACCATCCCACATGTCTTAACATCCTGATCCCTCCCACCCCAGGATAAGCCTCTGTGTTCTCATCTCTAGAATGGGATGCTGTGTCAGGAATCACAGGGGGGATGCAGGTGGTACAGGGCGGTGCTGTCAATACTCTGCTAACAAACTGACCTCAGATGCTAATATATTTAATCCTTCCCCACCTCACATTCTACTTTAATACCAAGAACCATTTTTCTGAAGAAGGTGCTCATGTCCCACCTCCTGCCACAGGTCACCTAGTGCTTGGGGATTTGTTTTAAGCTTCTGCCCCACCCCTCCTGGTGTCCATGGTGCTGCTCTGATTGCATGTCCTTCCTCTGTCCCACCCCAGGGTGAAACTGTGTCCACAGTGAACAGGAAAGAGACCCACGTCAGGGAGACAGGCCAGAAAAGCAGGTGGAGCGCCTGGTTACCGCCTTGCTGGGCACTGACCCCTCCTATGTGCCCACCTTCCTGGGCACCTGCAGAGCTTTGCCACCACCCAACATTGCTGGACCTGCTGTTCAAAGGTGAGCGCTATGTCCCTCAACGAGACAGTGGTGTTTTGGTGACTTACTAACTGTGAGACTTCAGAATGTCACTGCTCCTCTCTGAGCCTCAGTTTGCTCCTCTGAACAGTAGGGTGAATAGAGGAACAATATCATTAGGTTATTGTAGGGAGTAAGTGGGTCCTCCCTGGAAAGTGCTGTCTGGGTGCCTGGCCTCATGGACAGGTCTGCTGCAGGGCCTGTAGTTGTGCTAATTTATCATTTTCGTTGTGCCCATGAGGAAGCCTCTGCCTCATCCCTCGCTGTCCCCATGGTCTTCGGCTGAGCTGTTTTCTCCTTTGAAAAAGTTATTGAGATTCCCTTAGGGGGTCCCTGTCGAATTCTCTAAGAGTCTACATTTTGAGGATGCCTCCTCATGGAAATCATTGTCTTGTCATTTCACTCTGTGAAGACACAGGCCTCTTGCCAAGGGCGGTGTTTCAGGGAGTGTTCATGGAGCACCTGGTCAGGCCCTGGTTCCACAGCAGGAAACAGAGAGGATGTCGCTGCCTCCCAGGACCCGCAGAGGGTTGGTGGGAATAACTGGTCTACCTCACTGCTCTGTGTATCTGGTCTTAAGAAAATAATACATCACAGCAGAGCATATTTATGTATCCTCCTGATTCTCTAAACAACGAAACATTTTAGAAAATTGGAAAACTATTGCTCAACGTATTTGTATACTTTAAGCTAATTTAGATAGTTTTTCCCAAAATGGGATTACCCTATATTCCCAGTCACTCATTCATTTAATATGAGTAAGTATCTCTGCCCTTTAATATTTTTGAAAATATGGTGTTAATGGTTGCATAGCATTTCTTATGATATCTTGTATGTAATTGTATAAATGAGTGGCTTAAAAATTTTTTTTTTATTGTGGTCACATTGGTTTATAACACTATATAAATTTCAGGTGTACATCATTATATTTCAACCTCTGTATAGACTGCATTGTATTCACCACCAAAAGTCTGTTTACCATCCATCGCTGTACACATGTCCCCTTTTACCCCTTTCGCCCTCCCCCCACCCCCTTCCCCTCTGGTAACCACCAATCTGTTCTCTGTATCCATGTATTTATCTTCCACGTATGAGTGAAATCATACAGTATTTGTCTTTCTCTGTCTATGTTGCTTAGCATAATACCCTCAAGGTCCATCCATGTTGTCAGAAATGACAAGCGTTTCATCTCTTTTTTGGTTGAGTAGTATTCCATTGTTTATATATACCCCATCTTCTTTATCCATTAACCCATTGTTAGGCACATAGGTTGCTTCCCAGTCTTAGCTATTGTGAATAATTTTGCAATGAACATAGGGGTGCATATAGTTTCGATTTAGTATTTTTGTGTTTTTTGCATAAATACCCAGAAGTGGTATATATGGTAGTTCTGGATCATATGGTAGTTCTATTTTTAAATTTTTGAAGAATCTGCATACTATTTTCTCTAGTGACTGCACCCATTTATGTTCCCACAAGTAGTGTACAGGGGTTCCTATTAATCCACATTTTCTCCAAGACTTTATATATCTTTTCTTTTTAATAATAGCCATTTTGTTGGGTGTGAGGTTATCATTGTATCTCACTGTAATTGTGATTTGCATTTCCCTAATAGTTAATGATGTTGAATATTTTTTCATATGCCAGTTGGCCTTTTGTATACTTTGGAAGAAAATGTGTTCAGATCGTCTGTCCATTTTTTGATGTGGTTGGTTGTTTTTGGTGTTGTTGTTGAGTTGTATGTGTTTTTCATATATTTTGGATATTAACCACTTATCAGATATATGATTTATAAATATCTTCTCCCAACTGGTATGTTGTTTTTTCGTTTCGTTTTCCTTTGCTGTGCAGAAGCTTTTTAGTTTGGTGTAGTCTCATTTGTTTATTGTTTCTTTTGTTTTCCTTGCCTAAAGTGACATGATATTCAAAAAGATATTGCTAAGATCAATGAAAAAGAGTGTACTGTGGATGTTTTCTTCTAGAAATTATATGCTTTCAGGTCTTATATTCAAGTCTTCAAGCCATTTTGAGTTGATTTTTGTGCATGGTGTAAGGTAATGGTCTACTTTCATTCTTTTGCATGTGGCTGTCCAGTCTTCCCAACACCATTATTGAAGAGATTTTCCTTTGTACATTGTGTGTTCTTGGCCCCTTTCTTGAATATTAGCTGTCTATACATGTCTGGGTTTATTTCTTTGGTCTCAATTCTGTTCCACTGATCTGTATGTCTGTTTTTGTGCTAGTACCATGCTGTTTTGATGACTATAATTTTGCAGTATATTTTGACATCAGGGATTGTGATACCTCCAGCTTTGTTCTTTTTTCTCAGGATTACTGTGGCTATTTGGGGTCTTTTTTGGTTCCATATAAATTTTAGGATTCTTTGTTCTATTTCTGTGAAAAATGTTATTGGGATTCTGATTGGGATTGCATTGAATCTGTTGATTGCTTTAGGTAATATGGACATTTTAAGTATGTTAATTCTTCCAATCCATGAGCACAGAATATCTTTCCATTTCTTTATATTATCTTCTATTTCTTTCAACAATGTCTTATTTTCTTCAGTGTACAGGTTTTTCACCTCCTTGGTTCAATTTATTCCTTGGTATTTTATTCTCTTTGTTGCAATTGAAAATGGAATTGTATTCTTGATTTCTCTGCTAGTTCATTGTTAGTGTGTAGAAACAACTGAATTTTGTACTTTGATATTTTGCCCTGCCTCTTTACTATATTCATGAATTATTTCTAATAGTTTTTTTGGTGAATTCTTTATGATTTTTGATATATAAAATCATGTCATCTGCGAATAGTGATAGTTTTACCTCTAGCTTTCCAATTTGGATCCCTTTTATTTCTTTTCCTGCCTAATTGCTCTGGCTAGGACTTTCAATACTGTGTTGAATAAGTGTGGTGAGAGTGGGCATCCTTGTCTTGTTCCTGTTCTTAGAGGGATGACTTTCAGTTTTTCACTGTTGAGTATGATGTTGGCTTTGGGTTTGTCATATATGGCCTTTGTTATGTTGAGGTACTTTCCTTCTGAACCAATTTTATTGAGAGTTTTTATCATAAATGGATGATGAATCTTGTTGAATACTTTCTCTGCATCTATTGACATGATTGTGTTGTTTTTATTCTTCATTTTCTTAGTGTGGTGTATCACATTAATTGATTTGCAGATGTTGAACCATCCTTGCATCTCTGGAATAAGTCTCACTTGATCATGGTGTATCTTCCTTTTAATGTATTGTTGTATTTGATTTGCTAATATAATTTGTTGAAGATTTTTGCATCTATGTTCAAAAATGATATTGGCCTGTAATTTTCCTTTTTTGTGTTGTTCTTGTCTGGTTTTGGTATCAGGGTAATGTTGGCCTTGTAAAATGAGTTAGGAAACATCTTGTCCTCTTCAATTTTTTTGAAGCATTTGAGAAGAATAAGTATTAAATCTTCATTGAATATTTGGCAGACTTCACCAGAGAAGCTGTGTGGTCCTGAACTTTTGTTTTTTTGGGAGGTTTTTGATTACTGTTTCAATATCTTTACTTCTGATTGATCTATTCAGAGTCTCTATTTCTTGATTCAGTTTTAGGAGGTTGTATGATTCTAAGAATTTTTCAATTTCTTCTAGGTTATCTGATTTGTTAACGTATAGTTTTTCACAGTATTCTCTTATCATCCTTTGTATTTCTGTGTAATTTCTGTGTAATTCTGTGTAATTTCTCCTCTTTAATTTCTGATATTATTTGAAATTCCTCTCTTTTTTTCTTAGTGAGTCTAGCTAAGGGTTTGTCAATTTGTTTATCTTTTTACAGAACCAGCTCCTAGTTTCATTGATCTTTTCTATTGTCCTTTTGTCTCTAGTTCATTTATTTCCACTCTGATTTTTATTATTTCCTTCCTTCTACTGATTGGGCTTCATTTGTTCTTCTTTTGTCTAGTTCTTTTAGGTGTAGTGTTAGATTGTTTACTTGAGGTTTTTCTTGTTTCATGAGGTGAGCCTGTATTGCTATAAACTTCCCTCTTAGTACCACTTTTGCTGCATCCCATGGATTTGATATGTTGTGTTTTCATTTTCATTTGTCTCCAGGTATATATTTTTATTTCTCCTTTGATTTCTTCATTGATCCAGTAGTTGTTCAGCAGCATGTTGGTTAGTCTCCACATATTTGTGACTTTTCCAGATTTCTTCTTGTAGTTGGTTTCCATTTTTATACCATTGTGGTTGGAAAAGATGCTTAACATGATTTCAATCTTCTTAAATTTATTGAGGCTTGTTTTGTTTCTCAACATATGGTCTATCTTTGTTCCATGTGCACTTGAGAAGAATGTGTATTCTGCTGCTTTTAAATGGAGTGTTCTATAAATATCTATTAAGTTCATATGGTCTAGTGTTTCATTTACAGTCAATGTTTCCTTGTCAATTTTCTGTTTGGATGATCTATCCATTGATGTAAGTGGAGTGCTGAGGTCTCCTACTATTATTGTGTTGCTGTCAATTTCTCCCTTTAGATCTGCTAATAGTTTACACACTTTGGTGCTTCTATGTTAGGTGCATGTATGTTGATCAGTATTATGTCTTCTTGGTAGAATGTCCCTTCTATCATTATATAATGTCCATCTTTGTCTCTTGTTATCTTTTTTGGCTTGAAGTCTTTGTCTGATGTAAGTATGGCTACAGCACTTTCTTTTTCCCTTTTGTTTGGAGTATCTCTTCACTCTGAGTCTGTGTTTGTCTTTAGAGCTGAGTGGGTGTCCTGGAGGCAGCATATTTTGGGGTCTTGTTTTTTAATCCATATAGTCACTCTGTGTCTTTGGATTGGTGAATTAAATTCATTTACATTTAGGGTGATTATTGATATATGAGGGCTTAATACTGCCATTTTATTTTTTATTTTCTCATTGTTCTATATTTCCTTTGATTCCTTTTCTATGTGTTTCTGTCTGCCATTTCTGTTTGCTGATTTTCTGTGACGTATTTCTAAGATTCCTCTTTTTTTATGTTTTGTGACTCTGCTCTGAATTTTTGTTTCGTGGTTACCATGAGGTTTGTATAAAAGATCTCATAGATGAGACAGTCCTTTTTCTGCTGATAGTATCTTATCTCCATTTGCCTATGATGATTCTGTCCTTTTCCTCTTACCCTTCTATGTTTTTGTTGTCCCAAATGATCTCTTTTTGTATTGTGAGTTTGATACCAAGTTGAAGTGGTTATAGTTATTTTTAATGCTTTCTTTCCTTTTAGACTTTATGTTATAATTAAGTATTTACTGACCTATTCTGATATAGAGTTGCAATTTTCTGATTCTATTTATCACCTTCCTCAAAGCTTTGTATACCTTTGCCTTTTTGTTTCAGGTAGGAAGGCTCCTTTCAATATTTCTTGTAAGGCAAGTCTAGTGGTGATGAACTCCCTCAGCTTTTGTATGTCTGGGAAAACCTTTATTTTTCCTTCATACTTGAAGAATAACTTTTCTGGATAGAGTGTTCTTGGCTGATAGCTTTTATCTTTCAATATTTTGAATATATCATTCCACTCTCTCCTAGCCTGTAGAGTTTATGTTGAGAAATCCACTGATGCCCTAGTGTGGGTTTCTTTGTAAGGTATTTTCTTCTGTGTGGCCACCCTTAATATTCTTTCTTTGTCATTGATTTTACAGTTTTAATATAATGTGCCTTGGAGAAAAGTCATTTTGCCTTGAGGTAATTAGATGTTCTATTAACTTAATGTACTTGTATATCCAGTTCCTTCCTCTGGTTTGGGAAGTTCTCAGCTATTATTTCTTTAAATAAGCTCTCTACTCCTTTCTCCCTCTCTTCTCCTTCTGGGATATCCATTTGCCTTATGTTGCTTTTCCTAATTGAGTTGGTTATTTCTCATAGAATTTCTCCGTTTAAAAAAAGTCTTAGTTCTCTCTCCTCTTCTACCTGCATCACTTCTAGATTTCTATCTTTGAACTTGCTAATTCTCTCTTCCGTATGGTCTTCACTATTTCCAATGCTTTCCCACTTATTCTTTATCTCATTTACTGTGTTCTTCAGCTCCAGAATTTCTGTTTCCTTTTTTTAGAGTTTCAATCTCTTTGGTGAAGTACTCCTTCTCTTCATTAATTTTACTCCTGAGTTCACTGAACTGTCTTTCTGAGTTTTTTTTGTAACCTGTTGATTCTTCTTGACAGCTGTTTTGAATTTTCTGTAAGTTAGATTGCCATCTTTCAAGCATTCAAGTCTGGTTTCTGGAGAGTTGTCATTTTCTTTATGTGCTACCGTGTTACTATAGGTCTTCATGGTGCTTGATGAGTTGTTCCTCTGCCAGCACATTTGTGGTAGCAAACACCTTTCTTATTTAGGTAAAGCTTTGCTTACTTTGATTCTGAGCTGCTTCCTTTTGTATTTGAGAGCCTGCACTTTCCATCCTCTGGTGCCTCTGCCAGAGGCATCATCAGTGTCCTCCTTGTGCTACTTGTACCTCCAAGGTTGCTTTTGCCTTGCTACTTATGATGTCACTGCAGTTATGGGTGTTGCCACCAGGATCACTGGGCTGCTAGCACCTCTGCTGCTTCCGGGGTCACCTGGGTCATATGTTCCCCCACTGTGGCAGTGGGGAGGGGAATAATGGGATGAGAGCTGGCATCCTGGGCACATCTACCACATTTGGGTTTGTTGGGTCTGCAGGTGCCACTGCTACAAGTGGGGGCGGGGTTGGAGTTTCTGGGCACCTCTGCACCTTGGAGGCACTGGGATTGTGGGCTCTGCTGTTGCTCTTACCTGTCTATGCACAGGCTCTTCATTGACTTGGTTGCTGCTGCTGTGTGCACTGCTGTTGTGTGCACTGCTGCTGTGTGCACTGCCTGCACTGTTGCTCCTAGGTTATTTGGGTGTGCTGGCAACATCACTGCTGGGGCACTGGGTTCACAGGTGTTGCTGCCACTACCAGGTGGGCCAGGGTTGTGGGCCTCACCACCACTACCACAGGGGGAGGAGTACCTGTGTCTCGAACACCGCCAGGGCTCCTGAAGCCTCTGGTCTCTGACACCTGTGTGGTTCTTGGAATCTCAAGTCAAGGGCACTGCCACTGCTGCTGTGGGACCTGGAGTCTTGTATGCAGACCCTGCTGCTGGCAGGGCACATTGTTGGGGAGTGCCACTGCCAGGGGCTGGCTTCCAGGCACCGTTGCTGCTCCTGAAGCCTCAGGTCATGGGTACCACCCACCACTGATGGGAGAGAGATAGGAGCTGAGCCATAAGTGCCACTGTGGCCCCTGTAGCCTCTGGTCTTTGGTGCTGGCACACTTTTTGGAACCTCAGGTCACAAGCACTGCTGCTGCTGTCAGGGGTATCTGGGTCTTGGATGTAGCCCTTGCTGGAAGGGCCAGTGTTGGTGGTGCTGCTACCGGGGAAGGGAGAGGGTGCTGGGTCATAGTTACCACTGGGGTTCTTGGAGTCTCTGGCTGTGGGCCTGCAGTGATTCCTGGCACCTCCCAGAGTGTGGGCTAACTGGATTCCTGGGGCCTCCATTTGTGGGTGTTGCCTCAGGTCCTGGGGCCTCTGGTCCCAGGCATGGCTGCAGATCCTGGAACCTCCAGTCTTGGGAGCTGTTGCCGCTCCTGGTCCTCTGGCTCCACTGCCTCCAGGAGGTCCAATCCTCCCACCTTTGGATGTATAGATGTTTGGATCTCAGAGGCATTCTGGTGTTCTATGCAGAGAGTCCTTTGTTGGTCAGTGGATGTCTGATTGGTTGTGACTTAGAGGAGAGGGGCAAAGGGAGCAACGCATTCTGCCATGATGCTGATGTCACTCACACTGCGCTATATTTTTTTTAAAAAGAATAAGGAATTAAAATGTCTTATTGAAGTTAGCTCTGGAAAATACATTCTCAAGAAGATTTAAAATATTGGTGTAACTCTGATTTCAATGTTAATCAAGCACAGAATAAAAATATTTTGAGGGATGAAGTTCTCTGAGGCTAAATGGCTGAGACAGACTATCAAGTTCAAACTGGAGGGGTAAAGCTGGCAGGCCAAATTGACTTTTGTCATTTTAAATGTACCAGACAGATACCCATTTAATTTAATCCTATGTTTAAGTTTCTAAACAGATGCATTACTTAGGTTATGCTGAAATACCAGTTAACCCCTATAATTCAGTGACATATCACTATATATTTGCCCACATATCAGTCCTGGATGGGTGTTCAGGTTGGGGAGGCAACAGTTCTGCCTGTGGTTGTTTAGGATCCCAGAATTCTTTCATCATGTGCCTTCACCATCCATAGGTCCGTATCCCCATCTACATCCGTCAGCAAAAGGGGAAAGAGCAGGAAGAAATGCCTGTGGGAAGATTTCATGGCCATGTCTGGAAAGGCACACAGCACTTTCACTTCTTCTATTGGCAAGAACTGGTCACATGGCCATACCTAATGCAAAGGAAGCTGGGAAATGTAGTTCACTGTTGTCCAAAGAAGAGGAGAATGGATTTTGATGAACTGAAGCTCTCTGCAACAGAGAGTAATTCATTTGGATTTATTGTGTTTCTCAAATCCTTATTGAGTATCTGCCGTAGGCCAAGCACAGTACTAAGGGCTTGAAGAGGGACACAGAATTGATTCAGCAGAGTCCTGGCCTGGGGGAAGTTACAAGTCTAAAGAAGGAGAAAAGACATGGTATTAAGTGCCTGCCATTCTAAGAGAGAAAAGGATAAAGTAGAAAGTGCTCTGAAAGTTCAGTGAATTATCTTAGAATGGGAAGATGCTTGGAGATGACACCAACTGATCTTCATTTTCAGAGATAAGATATTGTTGGTGGAAGAAAATGGCAACAAGAACTATATAAGCAGGTAATTTATGTATGAGATATTTTTAGAAATACTGTGCAGCCATTAAAATGATATTTTCAAAAATATTTAATGACATGAGCAAGTAATTATATTAAGAAGAAATAACTGGGAATATATAAAAATTCTATTTTTGGAAAACATAAATTTAAATGACAGTATATAGATATGTTGAGTGATAATTTTCAAATTTTCTAAAATGTTTTATTGTTTAATCAGAAGGATTCCAAAACTGTGCTTTGATTTGATGTGCTATTTTCTTTAAACCTGACATACAGAGCAGTGTTGTAGACTGGTTTTTTCCATCACTTTTCTATGCCACCACCTATGGGTTCTGTGAGGCAGTGATCTTGACTGTTTTCTGCCATTCAACCCAGGGCCTGACTCGGGTACTCAATAAATGCTCCCTAAAATATTGCACTGGGGGAGGGGCCTATTTTTTCACAATGTGAAATGACAAGTCAAGGACTTCCACTGGAGGGCACCTCCAAAACATTGAATCTTACAGAATTTGGTTTTTTACTAACAGCAAAGGAGTGTGAAGGAGTCTAAGTTTGAATGTCGGCTTTTATTGCAGCGAAAACCGAGGAGCCCTGGAGCACTCATGCAATTTCCTGTAAGTCCACCAGTGAACAGTGTGTGATTGCTTACGACACCGACGCTGATCCACTGCAAAAATTTACTTTACAGGCTAGCCTTCTTCAGAACATGTCTTTTAACTTAAGAAAAATTCTTTAAGGAGTGTTTATTTGCTTTTATTCTTCCACTTCTTCGGAATATAATGAAAATTCTCTACAAGTGACAAGTATAAGGTAATCCACTAACTGGAAGATGTCCCTCTTTATGTATTCAGATATGTAATATTATGAGTTCCTGACTGAATTTGGATCTTTGCCTAATACCGTATAAAAAATTAACCCAAAATGGATTAAAGACCTCAACTTAAGAGCTAAAACTACAAAAATGTTGAGGAAAACTTAGGGGCAGATCTCCACGACCTTGGATTTGGCATTGGTTTCTTAAAAATGACACCAAGAAGAATAAAAGAAAGACAGATGCATTGGACATCCTCAAGATAAAAACATTTTGTTGTTTGCTATCACAGGGTACTCTCAAGAAAGTGAAAAAACAACCCACAGGATGGTGGAAATTATTTACAGATGATAAATCTGACAGAGGTCTTGTACTCAGAATATCTAACACAAATAAACCAACTAAAATGGGCAAAGAACTTGAAGAGACACTTCTCCAAAGAAGATATACAAATAACCAACAAATACATGAAAATATGATCAATATCCTTGGATATCAGGGAGATGCCGATCAAAACCACAATGAGATACCACTCCACACCCACTGCAATGGCTATAATTAACACACACACACAGAAATTAGAAACTGTTGGCAAAGATGTGTATCTCAAGAACAATCATTACTACCAACTCCAGAGATAAAAGTATCTCTATGAGTAAGTAACTCCAGTGCCAGCTCCATACTTGGCTCGGATCTTAGTGTCTGTAGACAGTGACATGCTACATTTTGAGATCTGCATTCTGGGATTCCGTGCATGCATTTTCTGCTCCAATGACAGGGCACCCTCTTTGCCGAGGCAGGAAATGTTTCTGCCCTGGGTCATGCATTTTTCATCCCTCCTCTCTGCTCACAAGGTAGGCAGCATGTTGGGCTTCCATGGCTGCCAGGTAGCCCACAGTCATTTTGGTGGTCAGAATTGAAGATGTTTTCTGGAGGAGAATGTGGTTTTGGATGAAACTTTGGCAGGATGATTCCTGGCCCCTTCCTGCAATCCGACACAGAGCCCGTGCCCCTATTCATAAGGGCAGCGACACAGCCCATGGCAACCCTTCCCCTTAGTCCTCGCTGATCTCTGCTCTCCCCTGCCCCCATTCAATCAGGGATGTCACTTTCTCTACCTCTAGGGAGAGCTCCAGTTTCTTCCCAATGAAGACCAATGTTCTCTGCATGGGGGATCCATCTCTGGATTCCCAGAGAAGAGAGAGATCGCTGACCATGGCCTCACTCAACAGCCTCTGACCAGAGGACTCAACTTGATCTTATTTTGAGGGAGAATAGGGCTCCCTTTTTCATCCTCACTTGGAGTCTTGGGCAGGAGGCAGAGCTCACTCCAACACAGAAGCCTAATGTGAGGGATAGCAGGGCCGGGGGCTGGCACAGGGCTGGGCACAGGGGGTCACTGCTGGAGGAGCCTGAGGGGTGATTTGGGGCTGTGCCCAGCTCCAATACCCTGGCCTGAGCCTCTGACCTTCACGCAGCTTCCAAGAGCCCTTGATGTGCTTTATAAAGGCCTCTTCTGCTCACACAAGCTCAAGTGGGTCCTGCTGTTGCAACTGAGAACTTCACCTGGATTGAACACATTCAAGGTCATGCCTACAACACGCTGACGTGCCCTTAGAGGAGCTTTCCTGTGGAGAGAAAGGGACTCTGGCATGGGGGAAGATGGCAGACAGGAGTGGCCTGGCCTGTACCTTCCTCTGTCCTAGATGGCAGGGTCTGGCTTTGCCCAGAGGCTGAGTTGTGGAGCAGGAGGGGCTGGGGTGGCCGCTGGGTGGGGCCTGGGGTGTGTCATAGAAGGGGCTGGGAGACACATGGTCCAGGGCATGGAGCAGTGGGTGTTGTGGAAGAGGTATCTGGTGGGGTCTTCAGGGGCCCTCCCTGCTCCATGGATCACTCCCAGGTATCCTGATGGCCTCCACTGCTGGCTTTTTCAACTTCCTCAAAATGCTTATGTTCAACCAAGTGTCTCTGGAGTCCCTGCTTTCCCAAACAAAGCTTAAACTTCATAAAGAGACCGCAGGTAATGGAAGCCACAGCAATACCTTAAAACGTGGACATATTGTGTTCCAGAAATTCCATTTATAGGGATCAGTCCTAAAAGAATAGAGATTTATGGACACAGTTGTACCTTTCAGCACAATTTTGGGAGTGAAAAATTGGAAATGGCCCCATTGTTCAACAGCCGGGGATGCTGAGTAAGTCGTGATGTGTGGCCACTGAGAATGCACAAGGGGACAGGACTGACTGTGCATGTCCACCTGTGGGGACATCAGGTTACAGAAGAGCACAGCCCTGGAATCCCCACACCACACCCTCAAACACACACACCCGCCACCTGCACTTAAAGGGAAAGGATGGAAGGATGGACGCCACGTGCTGTGGGCAACTATTTCTTGGTAGGAGGAGTATATCTTCCTTTATTAGTCCATATTTAAATCCTTATTTTAATAAATAAACATTATCTTTATCTTAAACTTTAAAAAACCATATAAAGTACATTATTAATTAAGAGATTTGTGATAAATGGATAACATTTAATATGTGATATCAATTTTAAAAAAATACATGTTAGAAAAAATTCACACATTGCCAATCCAAAAAAGAAAAGATTTTAAGTGTCTCACTGTTCAGATATTTCCCTTATGTTGCTGGCTCTTGTGTCATACATGTGAAAGTGTTCCCTATCCCAAGGTAATGAAAACATTTAATATTTAGGCATCATTTCCTACACATAATCTTTCATGGATCAAGGATTGTCCTTGTTAATAAAAAAAATTACTTCTGTTGAAATAAAAATGATCATTAATCAGTCTCCTCATGCATTATTTAGCCAGACACAGAAGGCCACATATTATATGATTCCTCTGATATGGACAGCCCCGTTTTGATAAATCCATAGAGACATAAAGAAGATAGTCGGTGCCAGGGGCTGGGTGACAGGAAGGAGGAGTGACTGACTAGTAGATACGGGGCTTCTCTTTGATGAAAATGTTCTGGAATAGACAGCAGTGGGGATTATGCAAGATTGTGAATGTACTTAATGTCCCATTTAAAGTGATCAAAGAGTTAAATTTTATTTTGTGAATTTTATATGATAGAATATAGTAAAATATTGAGTAAATATAAGGAAAAACAAAAATTTAAAAAGTGGAATTATAGGGGAGGGGAAGGAAGTCTCTGGGGCTGCAGCTGGTGTGAGTTGCAGCTTGTGATCGGGCCCTGGAGGCGTTGCAGGAGCTGGCGCTGGTTGCTGAGCTGGTACCAGCTCTAGTATACTGGGGGAGGAACTGGCTCTGGCACCAGTGTTGCTTTGAGAATGGGGTCTGTTATTGTCTTTAGTTCTAGAACTGGAGCTGGTGCCAAAGCACTATGGGGCTCAAGAGCTGGCGGTAGTGCTCTTGCTGTGGTTGGCTTGTGCTCTGGAGCTGGAGCTGTTGATGGAACTTGCTGGAGTTCTGGAGCTCATACTAGAATAGGTTTTCGTGATGCTTCTAGCTCTGGACATTAGGTGGGAGGTGTTGCTTGAACCTTTCCTGGCTCTGGAATTGGAGCTTATGTAGGTGCTTGTTCTAGCTCTTGAGCTTGAATGACAGCTGTGGCTTGAGCACTCCCTGGCTCAGGAATTATAGCTGACATATATGCTTGTTTGAGCTCTTGAATTGAATGAGAGCTGTGGCTTGAGCTGGCTCTGGCTCTGGAACTGTAGTGGGCAGTAGAATGGGAGCTGGCACTAACTCTTGAAGTGGTTCTAGAGCTTGCTCTGGAGCTGGTACTGTAGCTCCAAGAGGAGAAAATATCATGAACATGACTGCCTTTCCATGTGCCCTCCAAATACACAGGAAACCTCTCTCTGTCAATCGATGAAGTCTTCTTCCAGGAACCCACCCCCAGGAAGTGGTCCAGACTGCAGTGGGTGGGAATAGTGATCTGAGGCTACTCATTGCTCCTGACCCAACTCTAGCCTCCGGAGGCTCAGCTCTGTGTGACCCAGCCCCACCGCTCCCCACAGCCCACATCGCCCACCCTGAGTCTTCACCCTCAGTCCTCCTCACCCTCAATGGGCTTAAGGTGCTCTAGTTGTGCCAGAAGCGGGTGGGCATGGCGCTCCAGGTCCGAGCCGGCATGTTGAGCCCAGTGTAGGCCAGTAGCATCTTCAGGCAGGGAAATTCTGGTGGCTGGTGGAAATCCTGGTCCAGTCAGGTGCCCAGGATTGAGGAGATGATCCTGGGGGTAGTTGAGTCAGAGGCCTGGTTTCCTTCCACACTCCCTTCCCAGGGCATCCCTTTGGGGACTTGGGCCTCTGTGCCTTCTGCTCCTGCCCACCCAGAGGCCAGCCTTATTCCATGTCCACCTCCATTCTGGCAGTTGTGGCAGAGGCAGGCCTGGTCACCAAGGAGGGGCTGGTAAAAAGCCTTCTTAAGTGAGAGCCCTTGATCCATCGATGTGACCACTTCTCCACTTCTTTGGGAAAGCCTGGCACACACCTCTGTCTATCTCCCTGACTCTTCCCCACTGGGATGTCAACTCCATGAGGACAAGGAGGAGTGTCTGCTCTGTTCATTGCACTCACTGGCACACAGTAGGTGCTCCATGAAAATCTGACCGATGAAGAACATATGAACTCTGTCTCCTGCTCAGGATTCCCAGGGCTCTCCCAGTTCCTCAAACTTACCTCCTTCACCTATATCTGCCTAATTCTCTAAATGCTCCATGTGGGTCTCCTCCTGCCACTGCCACTCATCTCCCACAGTGTGGGTTCAGCCAGCCCCAGAGCCCTCAGTGAGTCCCCTGAGCACCAGCCGAGCCCCCGCTGTTGAGGTTCCACCAGATTCATGAGCAGGATGCTCTCCACACCTCCTGTTCTGGGTCCCAGGATGGGGATGGAGGCAGGGCTGGAATGGGGAAGGGCTATTTCCAGGGCTGACTCTGTCCTCTGACCTCCCCTCTATTCCTCACAGCATCCACAGCCCCATCTGTAGCTCTCTCTGACTCCTTTCCTTTTTGCCAGGAGAAGCGCTCAGACTTCTGCCCTCAAGCAAGAATCATAAGATGTTGGATCCAGGGCTCTGCCATCCCCTCCTCATCCACAGAACCCCACATCTCTACACAGTTCTTTGGAAAAGGGAGTTGCTCCTTCTTAAATCAAAGCCCATTCACATTTTTAATTGATACTAGTGACTGCCATCCTCATCAGAATGAGGGAGGATGCATCCATCTAGAGGAGGCCAGGAGGACATTAGATCGGCTGTAGTGTGGACACTACCTTCTTGTGATGTCTAGTGTGACATTCTGACTCCCGACTAGAATGGAAGCCCTGAGAGGCAGGACTTGTCTGCTCTGTGCGCTGGATTATGGTCATACCGAGATAAGTGCCTGCACCTAGTGGGGCTTCCTATATGTTTGATAAATGAATGAGCCCCAACCAGCCCCATCATGGATATATGAGTGGGCCTGTGGCCTCCCTGCTCACCCCCAAGGATCCCTCCTCAGACTTTACCCATGAAAAGGAACCACTAATGGAATCTCAAATCTCATTTTCCAATGGGAAAACACTTTAGCCCAAGGCTACAAGAACAGTGATGAATGAGGCAGAGGCTTCGTCATGGCATGAGGGAAATGATAAATTAGCACAAACATGGCCCTGCAGCAGTTCTTGCCCCAGGGCCAGGCACCCGGACAGCACTTTCCATGGTGGACCCACTTAGTCTTGAAAATAACCCTATGAGGTTGGTGCTCTATTCACTCCAAGGTTCACAGGAGCAAACTGAGGCTCAGAGAGGGGCAGTGACATTCTGAAGTCTCACAGCTAGTAAGTCACCAAAACACCACTGTCTCGTGGACGGACATAGTGCTCACCTTTGAACAGCAGGTCGAGTGCTGTTGGGTGTTGGCAGAAGCTCTGCAGGTGCCCAGGAGGGTGGGCACGTATGAGGGGTCACTGCCCAGGAAGGCGAACACCAGGTGCTCCACTTGCTTTTCTGGCCTGCCTCCCTGGACGGTCCACACCATGCGGGTCTCTTCCATTTCACTGTGGACACATTTTCACCCTGGGGTGGGACAGAAGAGGAAATGCTGTCAGAGCAGCACCGTGGACACCAGGAGGGTGGAGCAGAAGCTCAGGACAAATCCCCAAGCACTAAGTGACCTGTGGCAGGAGGTGGGACATGAACGCCCTCAGCAGAAAAATGGTTCTTGGTATTAAAGTAGAATGTGAGGTGGGGAAGGATTACATATATTAGCATCTGAGGTTGTTTTGTTAGCAGAGTATTGACAGCACCGCCCTGTACCACCTGCATCCCCCCTGTGATTCCTGACACAGCATCCCATTCTAGAGATGAGAACACAGAGGCTTATCCTGGGGTGGGAGGGATCAGGATGTTAAGACATGTGGGATGGTCATGCGGCACGTTGAAAGGGTGAGATGGGAATCAGGTCAAGCTCCCACATCAGTGAAGGGCTGACTCGCTGTGGTACCTGGTCTCCCTTCTGGAATGTTGTGCAGCCCAGTGAGCCCAGCCCCCGACCTGGAGGGGCCACGGGGATGAGTTCCCTGAGACAGTAAGTTGTAGAGAAACAGACATAGTACCATGAGCCCCCTGTGGTTTTGGGTAAAGACATCCCTACTGATCACGATGATGTGTAAGACCTGGAGAAGGTGCGGAAGGCTTGGCAAGACAACAAGTGCACCTGCGGACAGGAGTTAAAACAGGAAAATCTGTAGAAAAATAGCAACACTCTTGACTTCATGTGAAGTGAAGTTGTATAACATTATCTTTGTGATATTCCTACAAGTATGTGGACAATGACTTTGCATGTGGCCACAGCAGGGCTAGGCAGTGAGGGTGTGTTGGGGGAGAACTTGGGGACCCAGATTTCTTTGGGAGCAGGATTCTATAAAAGAGCCCAGGGGAGTATCAGGGTGGCTTCTGGGGCCCAGGGCTGCCTTTGGCTGTATCAGGGTCCTGGGTGTGGAGTCTCCTCATTGCCTACACTCACCATGAGCCAGCGCCGGACTCTGTGGCTGGTGTGGGGCACCTGCTCCCCTGCAGGCAGATGCAGTAGAGGACCCCACTGATCAGCTCCTGTCCCGTCTCCTGGGTGGAGCTCTGGAAAGACAGTGCCCGGCAGCCAGGCAGAAGCCTCAGACCGGCTGGCTCTATGCTGGTTCTCAGACCCAAAAGACTTCTCCACTCCAGACACATGCACACCACTGTCTGCACAGACCTCCCCCAAGGAGACAGAAAAGATGACAGCCTGAGGGCCTTGGATTCACACAGGCACAAATAAGAGGCACCTCAGCAATCCCCTTACCACCCTGCCAGTCCAGTCCAGCGGTGTGACGACTTAGGACTACCAGGGTATCACTGCCCTGGGCGTGCCCTCCCCTCATGTCCCTCTTCCCCCGACACTGAAGAGGAGGGGATGTGGGGCCTCCCAGGGAGGTCTCACAGAGGTGGCCTGGCCTGGATTGGCCTGCCCTAGGCTGCCTTGTGTTACCTTAGGGGACCTCCTGTCAAATGGCCAGAGGTGTCTGGGTCGAGTGAGGGTTGAACAAATGTCTGCAGCTTCCGAAAAGGCTCTCACTCCAGGCTGTCCCAAAACAAGAGCCCCGTTAAGTGAGGACACAGCGGGAGAACATATTTGTAAGTGAAGTGTCTGGCCAAGTGGGCTGGGTATGGGGCTGTCACTGGAATGTGGGCGCCTGGTTACAGGGGTTCCAAGTTCTGTGGGGGTCTATTGTCAAGGAAGTGACTTCACTTTGGGCTCTCTTCCTGAGTCCCCTTCTCAGACAACATCTATCCAAACAGCCCTCTGGGCTGCTACTGCTCACCCCCCATCTCCATGCAACACCCTATCTGTGCAGTTACACCAATACACCCTCTCCACGGGGCCCTGGGAAGGTCTGGGTGCAGCCAGGGTCCCAGGTTTAAGGAGACAGACCTAAGTTCAGACTCAACTCCTCATTCTTACCTGTTCTTGATCCTGGATAAGTCATTCTGTCTCTCAGGGGCTGTCAGTCTCCCCACATGCACAATGGGGATTATTCTAGCATGGACTTCTAGGTATGTCCTCAGGCATATGTGAGATAATACCTATGAAATTGGACAGGTGGTGGCACATGTTTGTAGTGCCTCCAACTTCTTTTTTCTCCCTCTTGTCACCTCCCCTGTGTCTGCTCCTCTTTTGGCTCCACTCATAGTTTTTACCTAATGTCAGTGTATGTGTTTGTGTGTGTGCATACACGTGTGTGTGTGTGTGCATGCGTGTGTCAGTTCTCATGTTCTGGATGTCCAGAAGAGAATAACCCTCACATAGGGAGGGAAGGGCAAGAGCTTCCTAACATCTTAGGGTTTCTAATTTCCAAAGAAGCCCTAGGAGAGGGCTTTGAACCTTGGCATGGAATGTCAGAAGCTGATGAGTAGCCATTCTATATAAAGCCAGGGGCTTTTTAAAAAACCAGTTCTATATATAAATGGAGAGTTCTGTCCAAAGTAAAGCCGACTAAGAAATACAATTCCCAAAACTTCAATCGTCCATAACAGCATGTATTTTCTTTAAAAGAAAAACCACTTAATGAAACGGACCTTAGTATTCTAACCTCAGGATACAGCATTCTCCATTTCAGCAGCTGAAGGGGGACCTTCTGCTTGCTTGCCTGTTTCCTTTCTGCCTGGCCTGAAGCAGGGTCCTCCCATGTCCACATCTGAATTGACTTCAATTTAAATGTACTGGATTGATGCATATTTAAGTTGCTCCTTGGATTAAAATTTTTGTGCATGTATTAGTTTATGCTGAATTACAAATAACTCCCCCAATTTTAGTAGCATATATATTTTCCCACATCACAGTGCTGGGTGAGTCTTCATGTTGGGGAGATTGCGCTCCCTCATGTGGTCATTCAGGAGCCCAGAGTTCTTCCATCACATGCCTTCTCCATCCTGATGACCTCATGCCCATCTGCATCCATCAGCAAAGGAGAAAGAACAAGGAGGAAGGCATGTGGGAGGTTATAACAAGCCAGGTCTGGTATGGCACACATCCCTTTCATTCCTCTTCCGTTGGCAAAGACATGGTCATATGGCCTCAAGGGAGGCTGGGAAATATTCCAGCTGTGTGCCCCAAGAAGGGGAGAAGGGATTTTCATAGACAATTAAAGTTTTCCGCAGCAGTGAGTAACTTGTTCAGATTTATGGTGTTTTTCAAATCTTTATTGAGTATTTGCCATATGCCTGGCTCTGTGCTGAGAGGAGACTGAAACTGACTGAGCACCATCTTGGCCTGGGAGGAGTTCCCAATCTAAAGGAGGGTAGGAGACGTGGTGTGAACTGCCTGCTGTCCTAAGAGAGAAGGGTTAAAATGAAAGTCTCTGGAAGTTCAGGAAATGATGCCAGATTAGGACGCAGTCTGGAGCTGTTATCAAGTGACTCACTTTCGGGAGTAACAGATATGATTGGTGGAAGAGGATGGCAGCAGGAACTGTAGAAGCAGGTCATTCATACGAGATATGTACCATTTATCGTAAGGGATGCTGTGTAACCATAAAACCATTAAAATTATATTTTCAAAAATATTAAAAGGCAGGGATATTTACTCATATTAAGTGAAAAAGTCACTAACAATATAGGGTCATCCCATGTTTGGAAAAACTCTAATTGAAGTATACAGATATGTTGAGCAATAGTTTTCCAATTTTCTAAAATATTTCCTTGTTTAGATAATCAGGAGGATACATAAATATGCCTTGTTGTGATGTATTATTTTCTTTTTTTTTTCTGCTTTTTTTCCTCCCCAAATCCCCCCAGTGCATAGTTGTGTATTTCTTTAGTTGTAGGTCATTCTAATTGTGGCACATGGGACGCCGCCTCAACATGGCCTGACAAGTGGCGCCATGTCCGTGCCCAGGATCTGAACCACTGAAACCCCGGACTGCGGGAAGCAGAGCGCACGAATTTGACCACTCGGCCACGGGGCCAGCCCCCTGATGTATTATTTTCTTAAGACCAGATACACAGAGCAGTGAGGTAGGCCAGTTATTCCCACCAACCCCCTGTGGGTCCTGTGAGGCGGTGACCTCTCTGTTTCCTGCTGTGGAACCAGGGCCTGACCAGGTGCTCCATGAACACTCCCTGAAACACCGCCCTTGGCAAGAGGCCTGTGTCTTCACAGTGTGAAATGACAAGACATTGACTTCCATGAGGAGGTATCCCCAAACATTGACTCTTACAGAATTTGCTTTGGTCTAACAGCAAGACTGTGAAGAAGTCTAAATTTGATGGTGGCTTCTATGGCTGAGAGAATGACAGAGCCCTGCAGCATTCGTACCCTTTCCTTTGTGGTCGCCAGAGGGGAATGTATGACTGCTCGTGACAATGACATGGCCCTACTTCAAAAGATTGACTTTACAAGTTAGCCTTCTTCAGCACAGTTTTTTATACCTTTACAGACTTTCTTTAGGAAATATTTAAATGCATTTGTTCTTCAATTTATTTTAGAATATGCTGAAAATTCCCTACAGTAATAAATATAAGATTATCCACTAATTGGAAAATGTCCCTCATTACATGTACTGTGTAAAATTACTAATGACTGAGTGAAGTTGGACCCTTAACCTAATATCATGTAAAAAATTAACCCAAAATGGATCAAAGACGTACATTTAAGAGCTATAACTATAAAACTCATAGAAGGAAACAGGGGCAAATCTTCATGATCTTGTATTTGGCATTGATTTCTTAAAGATGACACTAAAAGCAGTAAAAGATAAAAGAGACTCATTAGATATCTTCAAAATGAAAACTTTGTGCATCAAAGGACACTGTCAAGAGAGTGAAAAGACAACACACAGAATGATAGAAGATATTTACTACCGATAAATCTGACAAGTCTTGTACCCAAAATATCTAAAGAATTCTTACAACCCAACAACAGACACAAAGAACTGAAGTATAAAAGGGCAAAGGACTTGAATAAACATTATTCCACAGTAGATACACAAATGGCCAGCAAGCATATGAAAAGATGATCAACATCCCTAGATGTCAGGGAGATGCAAATCAAAACCACTTCATGCCCACTAGGATGGCCATAAATAAAACACACACATACAGAAAATAGCAACTATTGGTTGAGAAGTGGAGAAATTTAAGCCTTATTGCTGGGGAAATGTCCACTTGTACATAAACTGTGGAAAACAGTCTGGTAATTACTCATAATGTAAAGCATGGAGATTCCAGTAAACCCAGCATTTCCAATCCTAAGTAAATACCCAAAAGAAGAGAACACAAGCATTCAAATACCTGTACACAAATATTCACAGCACCACTATTCACAACAGCCATATGTGAGAACAATGAAAATGTCCACCAACAGATGAAGGGTTAAACGAAATGTATGTTTATACAGTGAAATATTATGCAGCCATAAAAAGGTATGAGGTATTCATACATCTACAACGTGGATGAACCATGAGGACATTATGCTAAGTGATAGAAGACAGACATAAAAGGCCACATATTGTATGACTCCAGGTGTGTGAAAAATCCAGATAGGTGAATGAATAGAAAGAACGGATTGGTGGTTGCCAGGAGCAAGGAGGAGTGGGGATAGGGAGTAACTCTTCAGTAGGTATGAGGTTTCTATCTGGGGTGATGAAAATATTCTGGAACTAGATAGTGGAGATGGTGCCAGCCTAGTGAATGTAGTTAGTGCCCTAAATTGTACTAATTAAAATATTTTAGAAGTAAAGGATAGAAGAAATCTGCTGCTGGTGCTGGCTCTTCCTCTGAACCTAGTACTGTCTTTAATCTAGAATTGGTTTGGAAATGGTTCTAGTTCTAGAACTGGCAATAGAGCTATCGCTGAATGTGGGATAGGAATTGGTGATAGAGCTGCCTCTGTCCGGAGATGGCACTAGGGATGGTGAAGGAGGGGATGGCACTGGCTCAGACCCAGATGTGGCACTGGAGCTATTGCTGGGCTTGTATAGGAGTTACCAGCTGACTCTATCTCAGGTGTTGATGCAAGAGCTGGTGCTGTAGTTGGTTCTAGTTCTACACATAGTACTACCTTTAGTCTGGATTACATGCCAGAGCTGAATGCATCTCAGGAGATAGTGTCAGATCTGGTTCTAGAAACAGCTATAGCTTAGACCTGGCTCTCAATCAGTTGTTGCCAGAGCTGGTGTTGGAGGTTGCATTAGCTAAGGAGGTGATGCTAGACCTAACTCTGGTGCTGGCACTACCTCTGGAGATGGCTCCAATTCTGGAGCTGCTTGTCGCTCTGGTGGTGTTGCCAGGGTGGTGCTGGAGCTGTCTGTAGCTTTGGGCATGACATTACCTGTAATCCCAAACTGGTGTGGGACTAATTCTAGTACTAGAGCTGGTGCTGGAGCTGGCACATGAGTTGATGATAGAACTGCCTTTTTCTCTGGAGTTGCTATAGAGCTTCTGCCAGAGCTAGAGGTAGCAGGAAGCTTTTGCTTGATTTGGTGTTGGTACTGGTTGTAGCTCTGGAATTGATGTGAAAACTAGCTCTAGCTCTGAATGTGGCACTGGCTCTAACTCTGCAAGTGGGACTGGAGCCAGATCTGGATCAGCTCTGGACTCTGGCAAGGGCTGATGCTGGAGTGGCTCTAGCTATGTAGCTCACATTAGATCTGCCTGTGATGCTGATGTAAAAATGGCTCTTAACTCTGGAGCTGGTGCAAGAGCTGAATCTAGGCCTGGAGCTGGAGTTCCTACCCTCTTTGGGGCTGGTGTTGGAGCTGGACTAGGACTGGCAGAGTTGTGGAGCTGGTTTTAGAGCTGGCACTGAAGGTGACGAGGATGCAACAAGAAGATAAATGGTCACCACCATAAGTGCCATTGCATTTGCCTGTCAAAACTGCTTTTAAGAGATTCCCTATTCCATGAACCCACTGTAAGGAACTCTTCCCAGACTGCAATTCTCCTGATGAGTGTGTGCTCAGACACAGCAAGGACCAAAAGGATGGAACAAAAGGATATTTGCTGAAGGAATGAATGAGTGAAGGAATGCAGAGTGAATGAAAACCCAGGAGTCACTCCAGATGAGCCTTTATATGAGATGGGGTCAGAGGGCATCACAGAACAGGCCCTGGGGTTTAGGCACTGAGGGCTTCCATCTGTACTTGCAGCACTGAGCCTCCTTCTCCTGAACCGTGCTGTCATTGTGGAATGTCTTCATCTCCTCCTCAAAAGTACTCAGTGTTTCTGGGAGCAGGGCAAAGGAAAGGACCACCTGGTCAGTCTGGATAGGGTATCCCTAGGCTGAGCTCCCACATCACTGGGGTCTATGCCGTCAGGCCCAGGCTATCCCTTTCACTGGACATGACCTGTGGCTCCAGTCCTTGTGCCTGTGGACATTGACTGTCCTAAGTGTTGAGACCTGCACCCTTGGGCTTCTTAATGTGTGTCATCTGCTCCAGGGGACAAATATGGGCACCCAATGATAGTGCTCCCCCCTTGCCAAGGCAGACAAACCGAGCTGCCCTGAGCTCCGTGGGACACCCTATGCCCACCCCTTCTCCCTGCTCACCAGGTAGACAGCATCTCCTGCTTCCCTGGCTCTCAGGTGACGGTGGCCATTTTGGTGGTCTGTATTGAAAGTGCTCTCTGGAGGCGAGTTTGGTTTTTCATAGAGACTTTGATGTGATGATTCCTGGCCATTTCCTACAAACAAACACAGAGGCTGTGCTCCTAATCATCATGGCACTGCCGCAGCCCATGGCAGCCCTTCCCCGCAGTCCTCCCTGATCTCTGCTCTCACCTGCTCCCCATTCATTCAGGGGCTTCTCTTCCTTGCTGTGGGGAGAGGTCTGAGTTTCCTCCATATGAGGACCTATGTTCTCTGCATGGGGGGCTCCATCTTTGGCAGAAAAGGGAGAGGTCGCTGACCGTGGCCTCACTCAGGCCTCAGACCATGGGACTCCCCGTGACCTTACTTTTAGGGAGATGATGGCACCTCCCTCCTCCACAGTTGGGGTCTTGGGCAGGAGGCCAAGCTTCTCCCCACACAGAAGCTGAATGCGAGGGATACTAGCACTGTGGGCTGGCATAGATGCGGGCACTGGGTCACTGCTGGAGGACCCTGAGTGCTGCTAAGGGGCTGTGCTCAGCTCCAAAGCCCCTTGCCTGAGGTGCTGACCGTCCCTCAGCTTCTTTGAGCACCTGATACGTCTTGTAAAGATCCCTTCTGCTCAAACTAGCTCAAGTGGGTCCTGCTGTTGCAACTCAGAACTTCCTCTCAATTGAACACATCCAACGCCATGCCTTTAACTTAATGACTTGCCTTTATTTTTATTTTTTAAAAAGCTTTTGTTAAAACAAAAAACAAACATTAGTTAGTCTCCTCATGCATGACTTGGCCAGACATAACAAGCCACATATTATATGATTCCACTGACGTGATAAACCCATAGAGAAGAACTGATAAATCCATAGAGACATAAAGAAGATTAGAGGGTGCCAGGGGTTGGGGTGACGGGAATGAGTGACTGACTAGTAGATACAGGGTTTCTCTTTGATGAAAATGTTCTGGAATTGATAGCAGAGGGGGTTGTGAAACACTGTGAATGGACTTAATGTCACTTAACTGTCCGATTTAAAATGATCAAAGAGTTAAATAAGTGAATTTTGTATGATAGAATAGAGTAAATCATGGAGTATATGTATAAAAAAACCAAAAATTTAAAAAATGGAATTATAGGGAAAAGAAGGAAGTCTCTGGGGCTGCAGCTGGCATTAGTTTCAGCTCATAATCAGGCCCTGGAGGCATCGCAGGAGCTGGCACTGGTTGCTGAGCTGGTACCAGCTCTAGTATACTGGGGGAGGAACTGGCTCTGGCACTGGACTAACTATATGAACTGGGTCTGTTGTTGTCTCTAGATTGATCTAGAACTGGAACCAGATCACTCTTGGGAGCTAGAGCTGGTGCCAAAGCACTATGGAGCTGAAGAGCTGGTGGTAGGGCTCCTGCTGGGGTTGGCTTAAGCTCTGGTATTGAGGCTGTTGATGGAACTGGCTGGAGTTGTGGAGAAAGTGCTAGAACAGGTTTTTGTGATGATTCCAGCTTTGTAGACTTGATGAGAGCCGTTGCTTGAACCTTTTCTGGATCTGGAATTGGAGCCTGTGTAGGTGCTTTTCCTAGCTCTTGAATTTGAACAAGAGCTGTGGCTTGAGATGCTCTGGCTGTTTGGGTGGAGTTGGCGTCTCTGCTTGTTCTAGCTCTTGAGCTTGAATGAGAGCTGTGGCTTGGGCGTGCTGTGGCTTGGGGGGCAGCTCTCTCATCCTGATCTTCCACCTGGCATAGAACCTACTTGTCTCTCCTATTATTACAATCCACGTCCAGGATCTGAGCTCACCAGAGGCATGCAGGGAGGCTCCCCAAACCTTCTATTTGTTAATTCAACAACTGTTTATTATTTCAGCAACTATAATCTGAGCACTCACTCTATGGCTCGTGATGGGATAGGTCCCACTCTACAAGTTGACAAACAGATTCAATGCAATCCCCATCATAACTCCACTTGACTTTTTGCACATTTTGACAAGCCAGTACTAAAATTTACATGGAAACGCAAGAGACCCAGAATAGCCAAGGTAACCTGGAAAGAGAAATACAAAATTGAAGGACTCATACTTCCTGATTTCAAATGTTAGTACAAAGCAGCATTCATGAAGACAGTGTAGTAGTGGCATAAAAAAATCGATGTATAGATCAATGGAACAGAATTGAGAATCCAGAAATAAACCCTCGTATCTACAGATAATTGAAATTTGACAAAGATGAGGAGACAATTCGTGAGGGAAAGAACAGTCTTTCCAAGAGTTTGTGGTGGGACAACTGGATCCTTGCATTCACAGATCGAAGTCCGATGCCTTCCTCACACCACTAACAAAAATTAACTCTAAGTGGATCAAAGACCTAAAAATAAAAGAGAAAACTATAAAATTTTTAGAAAAAAATATGGGAATAAAGTTTTGTAGCTGTGGGTTAGGCAGTGTGGTTTCTTAGGAATGTCACCGAAGACAAGGATAAAAGAAAATATAGATAAATTAAGCTCAATAAAAATTAAACACTTTTGGGGGCGGCCCAGTGGTGCAGTGGCTAAGTGCACGTGTTCTGCTTTGGGGGCCCGGGTCCACCAGTTGGGATCCTGGGTGTGGACGTGGCACTGCTTGGCAAGCCATGCTGTGGTAGGCGTCCCACATATAAAGTAGAGGAAGATGGGCACAGATGTTAGCTCAGGGCCAGTCTTCCTCAGCAAAAAGAGGAGGATTGGCGGCAGATGTTAGCTCAGGGCTAATCTTCCTCAAAAAAAACAAAAACGAACAAAATTAAAAACTTTATGCATCAAGGGATACTGTCAAGGAAGTGAAAAGACAGCCCCAGTATGAGATAAAATATTGGCAAATCATGTATCTTAGAAGTGACTTGTATATATAGCATATAATGAACACTCACAACTTAAACATGAGACAGATTACCAATTAATAGATGGGGGAAAGGATCTGAATTGATATTTCTACAGAGAAGATACACAAGTGGCAAATAAGCACATGAAAAATTCTCAATACCATTATTCCTTAAGAAGCACAAATCAAAAGAGGAATGAGGAACCACTTCATATTGACTAGCATGGCAATAATTAAAAAGATGGATATTAATAAGTGGTGTTCAGGGTGTGGAGAAATTGGAACCCTCATACATTCCTGGTGGGGATATGAAATGGCACAGCCCTTTGGAAAACAGTCTGGCAGTTCTTCAAAAAGTTGAACACAGGGTTACCACGTGATAGAGCACTTCCAGACCTGGGTAGCATGGAAGAGAAGTGAAGACATGTGAAAAGCTTGTACGCAAATGTTCATCGCAGCATTGTTCATAATAGCCAAAAGGTAGAAACAATCTAAATTCTATCAACTGGTAAATGGATAAATAAAATATAGTACATATGTACAGTGCACAAATATTTGACTGTAAAAGAATGAAAAACTCATACTTGCTACAGTCATGGATAAGCGTTAAAAACTTAGTGCTGCATCAAAGAAGCCACACGTAAAAGACCACATAGTGGATGATTCCGTTTATATGAATAGTCCTGAATAGGCAAATCCATCGAGACTTAAAGTCCATTAGTGTTTGTGTAGAGCTGATGGGGAGGGAAAAAGGGGAGTGACTTCCCTTGGGGTGCAGGGTCTCTTTTGGGGTAATGAAAAGCTCTATCATTGTGGTGTTGGATTGTACATTTTAAATGTCTCAATTGTATGGTATGTGAATTCTATCTCAATAAAGCTGTTTATAAAAATGAAAACAAAGCTCATTTTCTTTCCTTTCAAGTTTCATGTGTCTTTGTCTAAAGATAGCCAGGAATAAGCAATTGCTATGGCTTCAAATCACAAAGAACCCAAAGGATATGGGTCAAAACCCAATAAATCCCAATCCAGGGGAAATATAGGCAGACATCCTTGGAAAGAAAAGCTGAAGATGCTGGCCACAGGAGAGCGGGTGCAGCTTGGCTCCAGGCAGCAGCACAGACACAAGCGCAAACCTTTTCCTTAATGCCTTTATCTCCCCTGACGAAGAGGAAGCACGTGCAGCTGAGAGCCTCTTTTGGCAAGATGGTAGCTGTTTTACAGCCAGAAGAGGACTGTGACAGAGGGAGTATTTTACGTTTTGCTTTGCAAAGTGGCTGTACCTGTAAGAAATACATCACAGAGGGGAAAAAAACATGAATGGAAATGGTGATATATTCATTGCAATTCACTCAGACCAAGAAAGTGAAATTTGCTTTAGAAACTTGCCAAGAACATGGATGGAAATGGGATTTAAAAATAAGACTTAGAATTATTGTGTATTACTGAGATTGAATTAGAGTTTACTTAATGGGTGCTATATCCGGAAACTCATCATGGAAACATATATGTACACTAAAAATCAAGAAAGTGCTTCAAGGTCAATGATAAATCCTGGTGACATGAAGGAGCCCTGCATACACCAGTGTTCACATCAAGGGTCACTTTCCATGACACAATAAATGTGACAGGGTTTCACTCTAATAACTCATCTTAGAGTTGGGGGCTCTGGTTATGAAATTCTGCTAGCCTGTGTGTATTGAGGAAAAATCTCTTTGCATCACATGTTTCATTTGACAATCATAGCCATTGACTGCTGGAGCTGCAAGAGCTCTGGGAAGTCATTCAGACCCCCTATCTTATTGCCATTGCCCAGATGTGGAAACTAAGGCCCAGAGAGTGATCCTGAATTGTCCAAGGACACACAAGGAGTTTCTCTTGTCATCTGATGCAGAATTCTTTCTCACCTAGGATTAATGAAGATCTCTCTTACCTCCACATGTAGTAGTCTTATCATCAGAATATGTCATTTTCAAAGCAAGTTTCCGTTTTAAAATGAATTGCATTTGGCGAAATTTGAATAATGCAAATAAGCTTTCATATCATCTTAAAGTAAGTAAACCCAGGGTTTGATGTTTTATGTTTTCCAAAGTAGAAAATACAGGATTATTTTAGTTCTTCCCAGCGGCATTGAAACCAATTAACTCTATGAAAAGAGAAAATTTTCAGGGTATGTTGCAATTTTATTTTGGTCCTAAATAGGTTTTAATGAAATAGCCTGAGTCTCACCCCCTTTGTCATTCTAGTCAACCTAAGGAGGTATAAATGAGCTATAACACGTGTTTTTATCCAGACCAGTGACCTCAGCATGAGAGCATCAACACTAGTAGCAATAATGACTCCAGATGTGTACCTACCACCAGGTATAGGTCCCTCTCTCAGGTTCCTGCACAGGGGGTGGGAAGAGTGTTGGTTGGGAGATATTAACCTGGGTGACTTTTATCAGTTCTCTCAGGATGATGGTGGTCAGGGACCCTGTCTCATTCATGAAGTTATGTAGCTCTCCAGCTTGCCTTAAAACGTGTCCATCTTGTCCCTCACATTCGCAAACATGCAGAACTAATGACAGTGGCTCAGGAATGCAGAAAAGAGACTTCACTGTCTAACCTGAGTGCAGCCCAGATTTGAACAAACGATGGGCTCTGTTTCAGAGGCTAGTCTCTCCCAGGCATTCAGACCTCTTCTGAAATTGACCTTGGGCACCAGCTATACCGAAATGACTGGAACTGTGAGTTTCTGGAAACAGGAGTCAGCCCACATGCTGTTCTCCACCTCACAGCATAGAAACTGAGGCCCCACAAAGGCTAGAGAAACTCCTTAAACACCAGTGTATAAAACCCCGAACAACAGCATGTGGAGCACTCTTGGGTTGATGAACACATTGAACAGCTGTGAGGTGGTGCACCTGGAGAGGGCTTGGAAGCTCTGTGCCCTTTTCCTCATCCCATAACCCATGCATCCCTTGCCTTTGGCTGTTCCTGCGTTGCAACCTTTCTAAGAAATCTGTGCAGGTAAAAAAAATCCAACCAGAGTGAAATGAATGACTAAGTTCGGGTACGGGGTGACTTTGCAGATGATTCCAGCCCTGTGTCACATGGCCAAATTGAAGAAGATACTGCTTTTTGTCCACATCTCATGCTGCCCACCTTCCTATCAATCTGTCATCATGTCATTCCTTTCATAGTTCCTGATGTCATCTTCTTCCACCAAACAAGTCTTATCTCTGAAATTGGAGCTCAATTGCTCTCATCTGTGGGCAGCTTCCAAACCTGGAATTATTCATGGAACTTCAAGGGCACTTTCACTTTAATATTCACTGTTAGGATGGCAGCTCCTCTATGCCATGTCTTATCTCCTTCTTTTAGATGTTGAACTTCTCCCAGGACAGAACTCTGATGAATCAGTTCTCTGTCGCCTTCCAGCACTTCTTAGCACATTTCTTGGCATATGGTAGATATTAAATAAAGATTTTTGAAACACTGTAGTCCAGATGAGTTACTCACTATTGCAGTTATCACTCTAGTTGTCCATCAGAATCCAGTCTCCCTTCCTTTGGATGCACAGCTGCACTGCGTTGCCTAACCTCCCTTCATTATTTGTGGTCATTTGACCAGTCCTTGCCAACGGATGGCGAGTGGAACTGGTGTGTGCCACCTCCAGAGCTGGCCTATGGAATCCTCCCATGTGTATTTTTCCCTTTCTGCTGACGGGATGCAGACTGAGATGAGGTCCTCAGGATGGTGAAAGCACATGATGAAACTCTGGGCTCCTGAATGAACACATGGAGGCCCACTGTGTGCCCAGTCTGAACAACTAGACAGCTGCTCTGTGATAAAATTTGCAGGGTTAAGCCACTGAAATTTGAGAATGATTGGTATTCAACATAACCTAACTAGTGCATCTCCTTAACACCTTATTCGAAGGAGGAACTTAAATATGCACCTTTTAAGTGCAGTTAAAAGGACAAAACTCAATTTGGCCTTGCCATTGTTATCCCTCCATTTTGAACCTGCTAGTCTGACCCAGTTGTTTTACCTCCTTACCTCTTGGATCTCTCAAAATGTTATTGTTCTGTGCTTAGTAGAATCTTGAAAACTATATTTAATAATTTTTAAAAATTTTTGTTGAGAAAATATTTTCCAGAGCAAACTTCACTAAGACATTTTAATTCCTTGAGCCACGTTTTAAAATATATCATTTTAAACCAATTCTGGTTTATCCATGTTTATTTCTAACTCACTGAAACTGTTTTTATCAGGATCAATTTTTTCTTTTTCTTTGTTTTTCTTTTTGGAGGAAGATTGGCCCTGAGCTCACATCCACTGCCAATCCTCCTCTTTTTGCTGAGGAAGACTGGCCCTGAGCTAACATCTGTGCCCATCTTCCTCTATTTGATATGTGGGACACCTGCCACAGCATGGCTTATAAGCAGTGCTAGGTCCACGCCTGGGATCTGAACCTGCAAACCCCGGGCCACTGAAGCAGAGCCTGTGAACTTAACTGCTATGCTGCCGGGCCGGCCTCAGGATCAATTTTTTTAATGTAAATGACTTGATTTTGTGCCTGCAACATAATTTACTGACTGTAGATCTCAGTTTTGTACGTTTTCTTTAGGGATCATGATTTCTACCTAGTCAACTTTCCTGAGTGAAATAACTCATATCAAAATGTTTTCAAAGATATTTTTTCCATCAATTTTTAGTCCATAATAAATTTTACCATGTGCAGTTTTAACCATTATCAGTTTTATTTTGTGTGGATCATTTTTACCAGTAATGTTCACCACGTGGGTGAAAGGGTCATTAGGTCTGAGTGACAAGGTCGGAGCCTTCTGCGATGATTTGCAGAGACACAATTTCAATCCTGCTTTACACACGTGCTGCAGCCTGAGAGCTCCCGCCAACCTCCACTCCAACCCACCTGTTTTATGAATAGAAGAGGAGCTTCTCTGGGCTTCTTACGCGGCACAGGCAGAGGAAAGGCAACATGCTGGTTCCAAAAATTCTGCTCAGGAACTGAAAGCAGGTTTCCCACTCAAATATCCTGTTTTGGAACCAAGACTTTTTCTCTCTCTCTGAGAACAACTAAAACCAAGAAATGAGATGCTGTGGTAGTGAAACTGGCAAACAGCCATTGATGATTAAGTATCGAGGTACTAAAGTGTTTTCCTTTTTGCAATTACTGATTATAGCTTTTAGCTGTTTAACCCACCCATCGATAACTGTGCTGTTTAGGCAATATGCTCTCTGACTCCCACTGGCTCCTATAGATAACATCTCCCTGGAGCCTGGGTCACCATGGTACTGGGTGTGGGAGCTGTTTTTCAGGAATTAGAACCCCTTGTCCACTTCAGGCCAGTTGAGACCACCAACTCATCAAGTGGGCACATGCAGATGTCTGATAGGTGACTTTTTGATGTCAAGAGGCTAAAAACTCCACCCTCAGATCATGCTCACGATGCCATTTTGTGAACGTGGGTCCTGTGAAGAGGCATGGAGTCTGACTACGCTTGCGCAGATCATCAATTCCCTCACCTCTCCTCACCTCCAATCACCTCTCCACATTTCAGACCACCTTGCCCCCATCCCATAAATATCCCTGAGTCCCTATTTTCGGGGAAGCGAATTTGAGGCTCATGCTCTCTCTTCCTCACATGGCTGCCTTGTGAGTAAACTCTCTCTCTGCTGCAATCTTGCCATCTTGGTGTTTGGTTTTCTGGACGGTGGGTAAAAACGAACCTGGTTCGGTAAGAGTAGGTATATGAGTGCCCGAGGCATCTGAAAAGAGCTCCATTCCCTCCCTCCATTCTGGTATTTGGTGTAGGGAAAGGGCCCCGGCCTTATCCACAGGGTTTACATTCTTCTTTTCTTAAGTTCAGAGATAGTTTTATTCAGGGCAGCCATTCACCAGGCCAAAAACGCTCTAGTTTCTCACCTCTTGCAGCTAAGAGTGACCACGTGAAGTTCAGGCCAACTAGAGTGAGCAGAAGGATTGTGTGGGACTTTGGGGAGCCTGCTTAGATGGAGCTGACACACTATGCACCCCACTGGTCCTTCCTTTTCCCTCCTTCCTGTGCTCTGAAATGCACTACCTTAAGAACACCAAAACAAAGTTTTGTGTACTGTCCTCTGGTTTTCCAGTCTGAGTTGACAATGCCAGTGCTGGCCACCAGAGGCATCTTGTGCCCAGTGCACTCTGCTGGAACAACTGGAGCCAGAAAGACTCACCCAGAGGTCATTCTGGCCATTTCTCTGCCCCAACCCAACAGGCACCTTCAATTATGGGCGTTCATCTACACAATCTGAGCTGGGCAGAGGTGGGATGAGGGCTCCAACATCCTCTCATTTGTTCATTTCAGCAACTGTGCCCAGAGCATTCATCTTGGTTCCGGGGCTGATTTAGACCTGATTCAAATGCTGAAAAGGACAGACAAGGTCCTGCCCCCCAGGGACTCACAGTCTGGATGGGAAGATGGACAACTCCACAAAAACAAATATATGTGAAAGAAAAACAAGTGCTATATTTAATAAAGCAAAGTACTGCGAGGGAAGGCTGGGGGCCACTAGGTGAGGAGGTCTGAGCAGGCGGCCTCACTGAGGTGACATTTATGCTGTGACCAGAATGACAAGATGAAGCCAGCCTGGCACAGGTCTCAGAACAGTGAGCCAGGGGAAGGCTCATTTGTGCAGTGGTTTGGAGGCAGAAGTGAGTTTCACTAGAAAAGAGGTTTGAAATGCACCCATGTGGCTGGAGCCACATTGGGACACGAGGAGGGAGGCAGGCAGAGGGCAGGGCCCGGTCCTGGGACGTTAAACACTGCATCAGTGATCTATTTCTGTGTGACAAAATTACCACAAACATAGTGGCTTATAACAACAAACATTTATTATCTCACAGTTTCTGTGGACCAGGAATCCACCTTATCTCAGCTGGGAGCATCTCACCTAGGAAATCTCAAGAAGTTGGGGCTCTGGTCTCAACTGAGGCTCAAATGGGGCTGGAGTAACAGCCACGTACACTTGTGGGTACTGGCAAGATGTGGTTTGGACGGAGGGCCTGAGTTCCTCTCTGTCTGTTGGTCTCTCTCAGTTCTAGGCTGAATGAATCTTTCCTTAGCACAGCTAACAAAATTGCTGTTCTGCCCCAGAATGAGGGATACGACAAGAAAAGAGAGACAGAAAGAAGAAAAGAGGAAAGAACAAAAGAAAGAGTGAACAAAACCATACTCAAAGTCATTTCTAATGCTTGGAAGCGACATTGCATCACCTTGTCACCTTCTATGGGAAAGAGTGAGCCACGAAGTCCAGTCCAAGTCAAGGGGGGGACATGACACAAGGATGTGTCCCCAAGGAGGTGGGAATCGTGAGAAGCTACTGAGGGGAGATGGGAAGGCCCGAGAGGTTCAGTGCCTGCCTCAAGAACACAGACAGGTAATAGGCAGAGGCAGGTGTGAACCCAGCTCTGTGTCCTCAGAGTTGGGGCCCTGGCTGCACAAGGCTTTCTCAGGGGCTCTGGAACAGTCTGTGCTGGTGTAACTGGTACAGACATAGGGTTGGCATGTGGGTGACAGTGAGGACTAGGCAGCCTTGATGGGCGAATGGCAAGATGTTTTCTGAGGAGGAGCCCAAGTCAGGGGAACCCCCTGAGTTCACCCCTGTCCACACCCTACCCAGGGTGGAGGGACCCAGTGCCACATCCATGCTGAACTCACCCTTATGCAGCTCTGGCTCCATCTCCCATTGGACAATTGGGAAATTGAGGCCCATAAACAGGCAGGGACGCCACAGAGGACACGGCAGGCGGAGTCCAGAGTGAGGGTATATTCTGACCTTCTAGGCAGATAGGCACACAGGATTTGTTTGGAAATTAGAAACCCTGAGATTTTAGGAAGCTCTTGTCCAACCCTATGAGTACTGTTTTCTTCTGAGCATCAAGACTGTGAGCACAGACACACACACACACACACACACACACACACACACACACACACGACATTAGATAAAAACTATGAGTGGAGTCAGAAGAGGAGCAGACACAAGAGAGGTGACCAGAGGGAGAAAAAAGAGATTGGAGACACTACCCACATGGGATACCACCCCTCCAATTTTATAGGTATTATCCTACATACACCTGAGGACATACCTAGAAGTCCATGCTAGAATAATCCCCATTGTGCATGTTGGGAGACAGACAGCCCCTGAAAGGCACAATGACTTATCCAGGATCAAGAACAGGTATGAATGAGGAGTTGAGTCTGAACTCAGGTCTGTCTCCTCAAAGCTGGGACCCTGGCAGCACCCAGGGCCTCGTGGAGAGGAGTGTGTTGGTGTAACATGGAGAAGGGGGGTGAGCAGTCAGCAGCCCAGAGGGCTGTTTGGATAGGTGTCTGAGAAGGGGACTCAGGTAAGGGGATCCCAAAGTGAAGTCATTTCCTTGGCAATAGACTCCCACAGAACTTGGAAGCTCTGTAACCAGGCACCCACATTCCAGTGACAGTCCCATTCCTAGCCCACTTGGCCAGAGACACTTCAGTTAGAAATGTGTTCTCTGCTGGGCCCCTACTTAACGGGGCTCTTGCTTCGGGAAAGCCTGGAGTGAGAGTCTTTTCAGAAGCTGCAGACATTGGTTCAACCCTCGACCCAGACACCTCTGGCCATTTGCCAGGAGGTCCCCTAGGGTAACACAAGGCAGCCTAGGGCAGGCCAGTCCAGGCCAGGCCACCTCTGAGCACTCCCTGGGCGGCCCCACATCCCCTCCTCTTCAGCGTCGGGGGAAGAGGGACATGAAGGGAGGGCACACCCTGGGAAGTGATACCTGGTGGCCCTGAGTGGTCACACTGCTGGACTGGCACGGTGGCAAGGGGATTGCGGAGGTGTCTCTTATCTGTGCCTGTGTGAATCCAAGGCCCTCAGGCTGTCATCTTTTCTGTCTCCTTGGGGGAGGTCTGTGCAGAGTGTGGTGTGTGTGTGTGTCTGAAGTGGAGACATCTCGTGGTCTGAGAAGCAGCAAAGAGCCAGCCGGTCTGAGGCTTCTGCCTGGCTGCCGGGCACTGCCTTTCCAGAGCTCCACCCAGGAGGTGGGGCAGGCTCCTGATCAGTGGGGTCCTCTACTCCATCTCCCTGCAGGGGTGCAGGTGCCCCACACCTGCCACAAAGTCTGGCGCTGGCTCATGGTGAGTGCAGGCGAGGAGGAGACTCCACACCCAGGACCCTGATACAGCCAAAGGGGGCCCTGGGCCCCAGAAGCTGCCCTGCTACTCCCCTGGGCTCCCTTCTAGAGTCCTGCTCCCAAAGGAATCTGGGTCCCCAAGTCCTCCCCCAACACACCCTCACTGCCTAGCCCTGCTTGTGGCCACATGCAAAATCACCGTCCACATATTTGTAGGAATATCAGCAAACAGACTTTTATAGGATTTCGCTTCACATGATATCAAATTTGTTTGCATTTTTCTACAGATTTTCCTGTTTTAACTCCTGTCCGCAGGTGTCCATGTTGGCCTGTCAAGCCTTCCACACCTTCTCCAGGTCTTACACATCATCAAAACCACATGGGCTCATGGTACTATGTCTGTTTCTCTGCAACTTATCGTCTCAAGGAGCTCATCCCCGTGGCCCCTCCAGGTCGGGGGCTGGGCTCACTTGGCTGCACAACATTCCAGAAGGGAGACCAGGTACCACAGCGATTCAGCCCTTCACTGATGGGGGAGCTTGACCTGGTTCCCATCTCTCGCCATTTCAACATGCCGCATGACCATCCTACATGTCTTAACATCCTGATCCCTCCCACCCCAGGATAAGCCTCTGTGTTCTCATCTCTAGAATGGGATGTTATATCAGGGATCACAGGGGTGGTGCAGGTGGTACAGAGAGGTGCTGTCAATACTCTGCTAACAAAACAACCTTAGATACTAATGTATTTAACCCTTCCCCACCTCAAATTCTACTTTAATACCAAGAACCCTTTTTCTGCTGAGGGCACTCATTTCCCACCTCCTGCCACAGGTCACCTGGTTTGGAGATTTGTTCTGAGCTCCTACCTGACTCCTGGTGTCCACAGTGCTGCTCTGGCTGCATATCCTTCCTCTGTCCCACCCCATGGTGAAAATGTGTCCACAGTGAACAGGAATGAGACCTGCATGGTGTGGACCGTCCAGGGAGGCAGGCCGGAAAAGCAGGTGGAGACCTGGTGCCTGTCTTCCTGGGCAGTGATCCCTCATACGTGCCCACCTTCCTGGGTACCTGCAGAGCTTTTGCCACCAACCAATAGCACTTGACCTGCTGTTCAAAAGTGAGCACTTTGCCCCTTCATGGGACACTGGTGATTCAACCATCTACGAGCTGTGAGCCTTCAGAATGCCACTGCACCTCTCTGAGCCTCAGTTTGCTGCTCTGAACAGTAGGGCGAATAGAGGATCAATATCATTGGGTTATTGTAGGGACTAAGTGGGTCCTCCCTGGAAAGTGCTGTCTGAGTGCCTGGCCCTGTGGACCAGGACCTGTTGCAGGGCCTGTGGTTGTGCTAATTTATCATTTTCCTCATTCCCATGAGGAAGCCTCTGCCTCATTCATCACTCTCCCCGTGGCCTTGGGCTGAGCTGTTTTCCCACTTGAAAAGGTGATTGAGATTCCCTCAGTGGGTCCTTGTTTGGACGAAGCCAGACAAAGGGTTCTTGCAGGTGAGCAGTGGGTCCCCAGGCCCACTCAGTTATCTCTGATGAGGCCCGTTGGAGTTCATTCATTTATCAAAAATATAACAAGCCCCACTAGGTGCAGGACATTTCTAGAACTGACTATAAGCCAGTGCAGAGAGCAGACCATAATTCTGCCCTCCAGAGTTTCCATTCTAGTTGGGAGTCAGAATGTTACACTAGACGTCAAAAGCAGGTAGTGTCCACAGCACAGTCAATGTGATGCCCTCCTGGCCTCCTCTAGATGTGGATGCATCCTCCCTTACTCTGATGAGGATGGCAGACCCCTAGACCAACTGAAAAAGTAAGTGGGCTTTGGTTCAAGAAGCAGCAACTCCCTTCTCCAACAAACTGCGTGGAGTTGTAGGGTTCTGTGGATGGGGAAGGGCTGGCAGAGTACTGAATTCCACACATCTTATGATTCCTGCTTGAGGGCCAAGGTCTGAGGACTCCTCCTGGCAAAGAAGATAGAAGTCAAAGAGAGCTGTGGGTGGGGCTGTGGGTACTGTGGGGAGCACCAGAAAGATCAGAGGACAGAGTCAGCCCCTGAAAGAATCCATACCTGTCCCCTCCCCATCCCAGCCCTGCATTAACCCCCACCCGAGGACTCAGAACAGGAGGTGTGGAGAGCATCCTGCTCGTGAATCTGGTGGAACCTCAACAGTGGGTGCTCAGCTGTTGCTCAGGGTACTCAGTGAGAGCTCAGGGGCTGGCTGAACCCACACTGTGGAAGATGAGTGGCAGTGGCAGGAGGAGACCCACATGGAGCATCTAGAGAATTAGGCAGCAGGTAGATACAGGAGGTAAAGTTTGAGATATTAGGAAAGCCCTGGGAATCCTGGGCAGGAGACAGAGTCTGTTTGTTCCCTTATTGGTCAGATACTCATGGAGAACTGACTGTGTCAGCAAGTGCAGTGAATGAGCAGACATCTCTCCCTGTCCTCATGGAGTTGACGTACCAGTGGGGAGTGTCGGGGAGACAGATAGACCAGTGTGTCAGGCTTCCCTGAAGAAGAAGAGAGGTAATCACACCATTGATCAAGGGCTCTCAATATGAAGACTTTTTGCCAGCCCCTCCTTGGTGACCAGGCCTGCCTCTGCCAGGGCTGCCAGAAGTGAGTTGGACATGGACTAGGCCTCTGGGTGGACAGGAACAGAAGGACAGAGGCCCAGATCCCCACAGGGATGCCCTGGGAGGGCTGTGTGGAAGGAAAGGCCAGGCTTCTGACTCTGCTGCCCACCCAACTAGCCCCCGGGCCATAATCTCCATCCTGGGCACCTGATTGGACCAGGACTCTAAGGATTTTCACCAGCCCCCAGAATTTCCCTACCTGAAGATGCTATTGTCCTATGTAGAGCTCAACATGCCCTGCTTGGACCTAGAGTGCCATGCCTACCTCCTCCTGGCAAAAACCTAGAGCTTCATGAGTCCATTGATGCCAAGGGTAAGGAGGACTGAGGGTGAGGAGACTTGAGTGATGTGGGCTGTGGGGAGGGGAGAGTGTTGGGTCACACAAAGCTGAGCCTCCAGAGGCTGAGGTTGGGCGAGGAGCAATGAGTAGCCTCAGATCACTATTCACCTGGACTGCAGTCTGGGAAGACCTCCTGGGGGTGCGTTCTTGGACAGAGACTTCAGTAACTGGCAGTGAGAGATTTCCTGTCTTTGGAGGGCACATGGAAAGGTAATCATGTGGATGGTATTTTCTTTTCTTGGAGCTACAGCACCAGCTCCACAACAAGCCCTAGAACCACTTCAAGAGCTAGCACCAGCTCCAACTCAACTGCCCACTACAGCTCCAGAGCCAGATCAGACTCAGGCCCAGTTTTCGTTTAAGCTCTAGAGCTAGAAGAAGCATGTACGCAGGCTCCAATTCCAGAGCCAGAGGAATTCAAGCAACAGCTCTCACCCAAGCTCCATAGCTAGAACCATCACAAAAACCTGTTCTAGTATTTGCTCCAGAACTCTAGCCACTTCCGTCCATAGCCTCGATTCCAGAGCTTAAGCCTACACCAGCAAGAGCCCTACCATTAGTTCTTGAGCTCCATAGTGCTTTGGCACAGCTCCAGCTCCAGAGCGTAATCTGGTTCCAGCTCTAGATCTAGAGACAACAATAGACCCAGTTCTTATAGTTACTCCAGTGCCAGATCCAGTTCCTCCCCCAGTATACTAGAGCTGGTACCAGCTCAACAACTAGCACCAGCCCCTGCAGCATCTCCAGGTCCCGGTCCTTAGCTGCAACTAGTGCCAGCTGCAGCCCCAGAGACTTCCTTCCCCTCCCCTATAATTCCACTTTTTAAAATTTTGTTTTTTTCTTATATATACTCAATATTTTACTCTATTCTAGTGTATAAAATTCCCTTAAAATAAAATTTACCTCTTTGATCGTTTTAAGTTGTACACTTACGTGGCATTAAGTACATTCACAGTGTTGCACAAGCCCCTTTGCTATCTGTTCCAGGACATTTTCATCAAAGAGAAGCCCTGTCTATACTAGTCGGTCACTCCTCACTCTCCTCATCCCAGCCCCTGGCACCAACTGATCTTCTTTATCGCTGGATAGATTTATCAAATCTGGATTGTCCATATCAGTAGAATCGGATAAGGTGTGGCCTTTTGTGTCTAGCAAAGTAATGCATGAGGAGACTGATTAATGATTGCTTTCTGGTTTTAATAAAATTAACATTTTGGGGGGCCGGCCCCATGGCATAGTAGTTAAGTTCAGTGCGCTCCACTTCAGCAGCCTGGTTCACAGGTTCGGATCCCGGGCACAGAGCAAACCACTTGTCAGTCATGATGTGGTGGCAACCCACATACAAAATAGAGGAAGATTGGCACAGATGTTAGCTCAGGGCTAATCTTCCTCAAGCAAAAAGAGAGGAATAGTGGCAACAGATGTTAGCTCAGGGTGAATCTTCCTCAGAAAAGGAAAAAAGAAATAAAAATAAAGTTAACATTTTTTATAAAGAAGGAAAATCCCTGATAGGTCAACAATTATGTGTGAAAAATGCAGCCCCAATATTAAATATTTTAATGATCTAGGATAGGGACCACTTTTCGAAGTATGACACAAGAGCTAGAAAATATCTGGGACAGTGAGAAGCTTTTAAAGTCTTTTATTTTCTCAAATAGGCAATGTTTGGATTTTTTTATAATGTGTATATCATAAAAAGGTTAAAATCAGATATTAAATGTTATCCATTTATTACTGGTATATTAAGTAATAATATACACTATGTAGTTTCTTAAAAAAGTTTTAGACGAAGACAATGTTTATTGTTAAAATAAGAAAATTCACTCCTCCCACCAAGAAATAGTTGCCCCTAGCACGTGGCGTCCATCCTTCCATCCTTTCCCTTTAAGTGCAGGTGGTGGGTGTGTGTGAGCGAGGGTGTGGGGTGGGGATTCCAAGGCTGTGCTCTTCTGTAACCTAATGTCCCCACAGGAGGACATGCACAGTCAGTCCTGTCCCCTTTTGCATTATCAGTGACCACACATCACAACTTAGTAGCCACGGCTGTTGAACAATGGGGCAAATTTTTCAGTCCCTAAAATGTGTTGAAGGGTACATCTGTGTCCATAAATCTCTATTTTTTTTAGGACTGATCCCTATAAATGGAATTTCTAGTACACAATATGTCTTCATTTTTAAGGTGTTGGCTGCAGTTTCCAATACCTGTGTGGCCTCTTGGTCAAGTTTAAGTTTTGTTTGGGAAAGCAGGGACTCCAGAGACACTGGAGTGACACGTGAAGGCTTTCAGGAGGGTGAAAATGTCAGCAGTGGAGGCCACGGTGTAGTGACTCATGCAGCAAGGAAGGCCCCTGCAGACCCCACTAGATACCCCTTCCACAACACCCGCTGCTCCATGCTCTGGACCATATTTCACCCAGCCCCTTCTATGACACACCTGAGGCCCCACTCAGGGGCCACCCCAGCCCCTCCTGCTCCATAACTCAGCTTCTGGGCAAAGCTAGACCCTGCCATCCAGGACAGAGGAAGGTACAGGCCAGGCCACTCCTGTCTGCCATCTTCCCCCATGCCAGAGTCCCTTTCTCTCCACAGGAAAGCTCCTCTAAGGGCACGTCAGCATGTTGTAGGCATGACCTTGAATGTGTTCAATCCAGGTGAAGTTCTCAGTTGCAACAGCAGGACCCACTTGAGCTTGTGTGAGCAGAAGAGGCCTTTATAAAGCACATCAAGGGCTCTTGGAAGCTGCGTGAAGGTCAGAGGCTCAGGCCAGGGTTTTGGAGCTGGGCACAGCCCCAAATCACCCCTCAGGCTCCTCCAGCAGTGACCCCCTGTGCCCAGCCCTGTGCCAGCCCCCGGCCCTGCTGTCCCTCACATTAGGCTTCTGTGTTGGAGTGAGCTGTGCCTCCTGCCCAAGACTCCAAGTGGCGAGGAAAGGGGAGACCTAATCTCCTTCCAAAGAAGGTTAAGGGTGGGGTGTAATGTACAGCATGCTGACTATAGTTAACAATACTGTATTGCGTATTTGAAAGTTACTAGGAGAGTAGATCTTAAAAGTTCTCATCACAAGAAAAAATGATTTTTACAGTTAGACTTTTTGTGATCATTTCACAATATATACAAATATCGAATTGTTATGTTGTACTCCTGAAACTAACATAATGTTATATGTCAATTACACCTCAAACAAAAAGAAAAGGTCAGGGGCAGTCCACTTGATCTGAGGCTGTTGAGTGAGGCCATGGTCAGTGGCCTCTCTCTCCTCTGTCCGGAGATGGATGCCCCCAAGCAGAGAACGTACATCCTCATAGGGAGGAAATTTGGGGCTCTCCTTAGAGAAAGAGAGAGAAGTCCCTGATTGAAGGGGGTGCAGGTGAGAGGAGAAATCAGTGAGGACTAGGGGAAAGGTGTGGGGGCAGTTCCATAGTGGTTAAGGCCATGGGCTCTGTGTTGATTTGTAGGAAGTGGGTTGGAACCCTCCCACCAAAGTTTTCATCCAAAACCAAATTTTCCTCCAGAGAATGCCTTCAATAATAACCACCACCAAGACCATGGCCACCTGGTAGCTGTGGAGGCCCATGAGGCTGTATACTTGGTGAGAGGAGAGAGGAGTGCCTATGTCTTATGTCAGGGAGCTCAGGGCACCTGAGCTTGGCGGTCTGGGGAGGAGGAAGTCCCATCACCTGGGGCCCTGACACTTGTCCTGTGGGGCAGCAGATGCAATTCAGGAAGCCCCAGAGTGCAGGTCTCAACCCTCAGGAGAGATGATGTCCAGAGACACAAATATGCGGGCTGAGGGTCACGTCCAGTCCCAGTGCTAACCTGGGTCTGATGGTGTGAGCATCAGTGCTGTGGGGGCCCAGCTGAGGGGCACCCCACCCAGTGTGACAGGTGAAGATAGGCTTTCTGGAGAACCAGTTGAGTCAGAACGAGTGACCTGCCAGGCAGAGGGAACAGAGTGGGAAGAAGCAGGCAGCCAAGAGCAGCAGTGGGCCCACAGGGGGTGGGTAACAGCACCAGCTACAGCTAAGGGTTGTGGAGTACTTACCAGGGCCTGTTTTCTGGACATGAATCATCTCACTGAATCCTCATAACAGCTAAGAGGGCAGTAGATTTATTGTCCCCATTTGAGTGATGAGGAAACTGAGGCTTGAAGACACTACCTCCTTCTATGCCCCACAGTGAGGCAGAGGCAGGATTTGAACCCAGTGCCTGTTAGATCCCAGCGGGGCCCGCCTGACAAGGAGATTGCACTCATATGCCATAAGATGGCCCCCTCACCTCAGAAATTTCATAAACCTTTGTTCCTGGTCCCCAGAGAAAAACCTTGACCTGCCCAAAGATAGGCTGGTCCTGGTACTGGGAGAGAAAACAGTGCCCAGGGCTGGTCCTTCCTTGGCTGCCAGGCCAAGCCGCAGTCCCAGAGGGTGACTCTGCCCCCTGAGTTCAGTGAGATCTTAAGGCCTGGAAGGCCTGACCTATGGAGGAATCCTGGACTCCTGAGCTCCGGGGAGGAACAGTACTGAGGGACAACAGAGAAGAAAGTCAGAGAAATGGAAGTTTTAGTCTCTGCTGAACCTCCTTCTAGCTGGGTGAGCCCAGACAAGTCTCTGAGCCTCAGTGACCCCATGTCTAAAATGGAGAACTCTGTTTATTAGGTTGTTAGGAGAATTACCTGAGAAATGACGTGTGGAATGCTTGCCTGGTGCCTGGAGCACATTACAAGTCACCTGCCTGCTGGTCACATATTACTATAGGATACAGTGTCCAAAATCCTTTCTCAGATGGCCCCTCTTCCTGCTTCACTCCCAGAAATACTTAGCATTACTTGAGGACGAGTTGAAGAAGATTCAGGTGAGAACACGTTGCTGGTGAAGCAGACTCAGTGCTGCAAGGAGAGCTGAAAACACTCCGCGTCCATCATCCAGGGCCTGTTCTGTGACACCCTCCGACCGCACCTCAAATAAAGACTCGTCTTGTGTGGGCTCTAGCTCCAAGGCTTTCATTCACTCTGCATTCATTAGCTGATTCATTCATTCAGCAAACATTCATTGGTCCTCCTGTGTCCCCCACACTATCTGGTGGACTATCTGGGAAGACTTCCTTGGGGTGGGTTCTTAGACTAGGGATTCTCTTAAAGACAGTGAGATGTTCTCTGTCTTTGAAAGAAACATTGAAAAGCAGTCACGTTGATCATTTATCTTCTTGAAGCTCCTTCATCAGCTTTAGTGTCAGATCTTAAACTAGCTACTTAGCTGCTGCTAGTCCCTAGTACCAGCTGTAATGCCAGCTCCAAAGGCAGCATAGCCCCACCCCAAGCTCTAGCATCAGCTCTTGCACTTGCTGCAGAGGTAGAGCCATTTCTGGCATCAGCACCAGAGGTAGATCTATCCCAGCTCCAGAGCTAGAGCCAACATCAGCACCAGCTCTTGCAACAACAGTTCAGAGCTGGATTCAGTTCTGGCTCCAGCGCCACTTCCAGGTTTAGGGCCAGTGCCATTTCCAGAGCTACAACTAGCAATTGCAAAGGCTCTACCATGAACTCCAGAGGTAGAGGCAGCTCTTTCATCAACTAATCTGCCAAACCTAGCACGAACTCCAGCACCAGGTCTAGCACCAGCTCTGAAGTTAGAATTAGCTCCCACACGAATTCCAGAGTTGGGGGTAATGATAGGTCCAGAGCTAGAGCTGGTTCCAGCACCAATTCTGGCAATACATCTGAGCTACAGGCAGCTCCAGGGTTAAGGCCATCTCCAGAGCTAGTGCCAGCACCAGAATTAGCTCTAGCACCACCACTTGAGCTAGAGAAAACTACTTTGCCAGTTCCATCGACAACATTAGCAACAGCTCCTGTACCAGATTTCAAGCCAACTCTAGAGCTATAGCCAACTTCAGAAGCAGCTATGGCACTATCTGCTGAGATAGATCCAGCTCTGGCACATCTCCAGAACTAGAGCTAGAACCAGCTAGAGACCTAGAGTCAACTCCAGTGCCAGTTCTTGCATCAGCTCTTGAGATAGAGCCAGCTGGTAACTCCTGTACCAGCCCAGCAATAGCTCCTATATGCCACTTGCAGAGTCTGAGCTAAAACCATTCCTTGAGCTATAGCCAGCTTCATCCTCATCTCTAGAGCCAACTCCAGAGATAGAGGCAGCTGTGTCACCAACTCCTACCCCAACTCTTATCCCTGTATCCTTACTCCTATACCTAGCTCCAAAACCAATTCCAGACTTAAGGATAGCACCAGGTTTAGAGGCAATGCCAGCTCCAGCAGCAGCTATAGCACCAGCTCCAGAGTTAGATCCCATCTCAGTGTTTTCTCCAGAGCTACAGCGAGAGGCAAATTTAAAGCTAGAGTCAGCCCCAGTACCAACTTTGTCGTTGGCTTCAGAGTTTTATCCTCTTCTGGTGCTAGCTACAGTGGTAAAAATAGCAGAAGCTCCAGAACCAGAATCAGCTGCAGCACCATTTATTGTACTATAGCACCAAAACCAGAGCTAGAACCAACTCCAAACTCAGCTCTACCACTAACTCCTGTGCCAGATTCACACCAGCTCTAGAGCAAGAATCTGCTCTGACACCAACTGTAGATGCAGTGCCACATTCAGAATTAGAACTAGCTTCACAATCAGATATTGCACCAGCTACAGAGCTAGTGCTAATGCAAGCTATACAGATAGCATAGGCTCCAGAATCAAATTTAGCACCAATGCCAGGGTAAGAGCCAGGTACAGACCTAGAGCTATCTACTGCACCAGCTCTAACACCATCTCCAGAGCTGGAGCCACGTTGGGGGCCAGTTTCTACACCAGTTACACAGATGGAGACAGAATTAGCTGTAGCATCAACTCTAACACAAGCTCCAGGGTGACAGCCAGTTTCAATGCCAAATCAATAGTTGTTGTGAGCATTAGCACTTGCTTCAGAGCTGGAGCCAGCTCCAGTGCCAGCTAAAGGACTAGAGCCAACCTCAGCTCCAGAGCCAGAGCCATCTACACCAGCACCATTAGTACCAGCTCTAGCTCCCGAGATAGAGCCAACTCTAAAGCTAAATCCGGTGCCATAATCAGCTATAGCTCTTTCTAGATCTACCTTTGAATCTACAGCCGGCTCTAGCACCTTCCGATTTAGAGCTACTGCCAGATATAGAGCTAGAGTCAACTTCAACACCAGGTCTAGCATTGGCCCCCGAGATAGAGCCACTACCTAGTCTTGCTCCTGTGCCAGTTCTAGTAAGAGAGCCAGCATCAACTCTTGCATAAGAGCCAGCTCTCATGTGAGCTGTAGAAATAGAGCCCACACAATTGCCAGCTTCTGCAGCAGCTCCAGAGACAGAGCCAGCGTTACGTGCAGGGCTAGAACCAGCTTCAGCACCAGCTCTAAAAACACCACCAGAGACAGTCTTCTCTCTATCACTAAATCCTGTACCAGCTCCAGTAGTAGGTTTTGTCCCACCTCTAGAGCTAGAATTAGCTCCAAAATCCATTCCAGAGATACAGCCATTGTCAAGTCCAGAGTCAGTGCTGGGTTCAGAGGATATGCCAGCTCCAGCACCAGCTCTAGCACCATCTTTAGAGCTAGAGCTGATGCCAGTGCCCACTTCAGCACCAGCTCCAGAGCCACAATTAGCTTTGGCAGCAGTTCCATGCTAGAGAGCCCATGCCAGCTTCAGAAGTAGAACCAGCTTCAGAAACAGCACTGCTCCAACACTAGAGCTAGAAATACCTCAAGAACCATTATTACCACCAAATCCAGAAAGAGAGAGACAGTTCTATCACCAGCTCCAGTGCCAGCTCTAGCACCAGTTTTAGATCTAGAACCTCCTTCAACACCAATTCCTGAGTTAGAGCCAGTGTAAGAGACAGAGCTACAACCAACTCCACCACCAGATCTAGTACCATATACAGAGCTAGAACAACCTCCATTGTCACCTTGAGCACTAGCTCCAGCCCCAGACTTAGGGCCAACCCTAACTGGCTAGAGCTGGTTTCAGAGACAGAGGCGCCGCTAGACCCAGCCCTTTTACGACTTACAGAGCTAAAGCAAGCTCCAGAACCACCTGCAGGGCCAGCTGCTGATGTGGCCAGTACCATCTCCAGCACCAGAGCCTTTGGGTCCCTTGCCTATGAAGGCATCCTTTTCTTTTTTCGTAGCTAATTTTTGTTTTCATCTGCTTTACCATTATCTATATTTTATGTTATAAGATATATACAAACTAAAATTTACGTTTTAAAATATTTCAAATTGTACAATTCAGTGAAATTAACTACATTCACTATGGTATGCACAATCGTCACTGTCTAGTTTCAGAGCATTTTCATCACCCCAGTAAGAAATTCCATATCCATTAAGCAATCACTCCCCAATCCCCACTCCCCCTAGCTCCTGGCAACCACTAATTTGTTTTCTGTCTCTACTCATTTACTTACTACGGATTTTTCACACAAGTGGAAATATATAATATGTGTCCTTTTGTGTCTGCCTTCTTTTAGCCTAATGTTTTTGAGAGTCATCTACATCGTATATATCAATACCTCGCTCTGTCTTGTGGCTGAAAAATATCCCATTCTATGAGCATATCACAGTTCGTTTAGCCATTCGTCTGTTGATGGAGATTTGGGTTGTTTTCACCTTTTTGGCTATAGTGAACAGTGTTGCTATGGATATTTCTGTCCAAGTATATGTTTGAATACTTCTATTCAATTCTTTGGGTATATACCTAGGAGTGGAATTGCTGAGTTAAGTGGGAGCTCTATGCTTAACTATTTGAGAAGCTGCCAAACTGCTTTCCACCGTGGTTGCACCATTATACATAACCCCCAGCAATGAGGCTCACAATTTCTCCACTTCTTCATGAACAGTTGCTATTTCCTCTGCGTGTGTGTGTTTATATTTTAATAAGGGCCATCCTAGTGAAAGTGGAGTGATATCTCATTATGGTTTTGATTTGCATCTGCCTAACATCTAAGGATGTTGATTATGTTTTCATGTGCTTGTTGGCCATTTGTGTATCTTCTCTGGAGAAGTGTCTTTCAAGTCCTTTGCCCATTTTTAGTCAGGTTATTTGTGTTTTTGCTGTTGAGTTGTAAGAGTTCTTTATACATTCTGGGTACAAGACCCTTATCATATGTATCATTTGTAAATATTTTCTTCCATTCTGTGGATTGTCTTTTCACTCTTTTGAGAATGTTCTTTGATGCACAGACGTTCCAATTTTGATGATGTCCAATGTATCTGTTTTTCCTTTCGTTGATTTTGATGTCATCTTTAAGAAACTGATGCCAAATCCAAGAGCATGAAGATTTGCCCTTATGTTTTTTTCTATGAGTTTTATTGTTTTCGCCCTTAAACTTAGGTCTTTGATCCATTTTGGGTTAATTTTTTTATCTAGTATTAAGTAAGGGTCCACCTTCACTCACTCATTCATAATTTTACGTCTGCATGTATAACAAGAGACTTCATCCACTGAATGGATTACCTTATCTGTTACATGTAGAGAAGTGGATTCTAAAGAAATTGAAGAATTAAAGCAAATAAAGAGTTCTTAAATAAATTCTTTAAGGTTATAAAACGTTCTGATGAAGGCTAACTTGAAAAGCAATGCTTTTGAAGTGTGGCAGTCTCATTGCCACAAGTGGCCATGGTGCCCTCTGGTGGTCGAGTGAGAAATGGCATGAAATCAGTCGTGCTCCATGGTTTTGTCGACAGTCATTCAAACTTATCTTCACAGAATTGCAGGTAGATCAAAACCAAATTCTATGTCTCAGTGTTTTGCGGGTGTCTTCTAACGGAAGCCATTTCACACTGTGAAGACACAGGCCTCTTCCCACGGGCAATGTTTCAGGGAATGTTTGTGGAGCACCTGGTCAGGCCCTGGCTCCACAGCAGGAAACAGAAGGGAGGTCGCTGCCTCCCAGGACCCAGTGAGACTGGGGCAGGGAAGTGCTGGGAATAACGGGTCTGCATCACAGCTCTATATGTCTGGTTTAAAGAAAATAGTACACAAAACCAAAGCGTTTTAATGGAATCCGTCTGATTGTTTAACAATAAAATATTTTAGAAAATTGGAAAATCATCATTCAACAAAATGTATACTTTCATCTAGATTAGATGATATCATCCTATATTCCCGACTACTTTTTTGATCAATGTAAGCACTTATCCATGTCATTAAATGGTTTTATAAACATGATTTTAATAGCTGCATAGTATTCCTTAACATATTCTATACGTCAATTGCACGAATTTCAGTTTTACCATGGAAATATACTGCCAAGAAAAGTTTTTAATTTTAACCTAAACTTGTTTTTAAAATTTATTTCAATGAGAATGTCTCTGAAGAGCTAAAATTTTTATGAAAAGTGAGTTCTTTAGAGTCTTTTTTCCTTTCACCTATCATGCCCTATTGTCATTTACTTCTAAGGACTTTCTGACTTTATTGGTATTTTTCCATTTCATTTTAATTTTTCATTGAGATTACATTTTAATTTGAAGTTTAAGAATGTCAGGAAGAAAACTGGAGAATAAACATGACTTCAATATTTTAAGTTCTAGCTTCCTGTATTTCAAGAACCTTGGTTAATGTATTCTGTTACGTGCAATAGTTCTGGCCTATTAGAATTCCTCCTTATGACTTGGTGGTATTTTTTGAAATGAGTTGTCTATTTAGTAAGCATTTCATATTGATAAATACAAAGTGCTCAGATTCCTAGTTCTGTTAGACTTTAAATTTTTATAGCTTTTTGAAGTATAATTTATGTAACAAAAAACTCCATAGATTTAAAGTGTACAATTTCATGAGATATGATATTTATACACATACCCCTAAAACTGTTACCATAATTAAGGTAATGTACATATGTCCATCACCTTCTTGCTTTTTGTAATCTATTGTTAGCTTGCTGGATGACTTCTGCTCATCCCTCCAGATTCACTGTTCACTCAAGGAGAAGGTTGTCTATGCAATGAAAGAATTGCTTGACTTTGCTAATCTGAATTGGTAGGAGCCCATAATAGAGGTACATGTAAAGACAGATTTTAAAATAGCCAGGATAGAAAGTTCCTAGGACTTCCCTGGAGGAGATAGGCTCTATGCTTAAAGTTTACAGGACCCTGTAACCTGTGTTGGCAAAGGCCTGAGCAGTCTGGGTGGGGATCATTTCTGGGGTGGCAGACCAAAGGGGCCAAATAAAGGTCTTGATTGGATTGGATTCATTAACGTGAATGTACACATTAAGGATTTGGGATTTAAAGTATTGGCCTGACCACCTGATGTAGATGTTTTGGAACCTATATTGGGTCAATGAGGTCAATATGCTGGAATTTACTTGGTATACTGTTGAGGAAGGCAACAGTCAGGAGGCATAAGGAAACAGGAAAGTTGACATGGATCTATGATATCCAACCTGCTCATCTATTTCTAATCGTGCTTGCTGGGAGAGACAGGAGTTCACTCCCTTCACTAAAGCTTTCAGAAATGCATTGGCAAGGGAGGCACCAGCATCCTTGAAGAGCAATTTGGGGACTGTCCTTCATTGCAGGAGATGATGGTAGGGCAAGGTAGAGTGGCAGGAGCAGACGGCTTAACCAGCAGAGACAAGGTATGTGCAGTTCACAGAGTAAGTCACAGGGACACGTGATCAGGTGTGCCTAGAAGTGAAGTTGGTGGGCAGCCTACCAAGCAAAAACATGTAGCTATAGTAATTGTTCTAGTGAGGAGTCATGGTCTCTTACCTACTTATGAGACCTCAGCCAGTGCTCGGTTCTGAGCCCCTAGACTGAGGGAGAGAGTGGAGCCCTTTAGGGAATGACCCTGCAGTAGTCTCAGATGTGCACCAAGCTCCTTCTTCCCCAGCTTTGCCAAAATGTCCCCAAAGCTGCAGACATTCACCAGTGTGACCATACTCTGGAAATAGGAAAATAAACACATTTTGGGGGGAATTTTGTAGTGGTTCTGAACATATGCTGATTCCCAAAGGTCACCAATGCTATGTAGCCCATCAGTCAGAGGAGGGGCTTTTGGAGGTCTGGGGATAGAAGAAAGCTTGGCCCATGTTTTAACAGTTTGTTCAGTGGGACCACTGGGATTTCCCCAGTTCCAGAATGTACAATGGGAATAGATATATTTAGCATCTAGTGGGATTTCCTCTTTGGTTTCCTGAACATTGAGTAAAGTTTTATATGGAAGAAAAGGCCATGTAGACGTTCTTGGAACTACCCCCCCTTCAGAGTAAACAGCAGGCAATACCACATCCACGGGGAGATTGGAGAGAGGAGCAATTTCATGAAGCTCTGGAGAGATGCAGGGTGGCAGTTCCTACCGTTGCTCATTTTACTTGCCTTTTAGGCTACTGTAAAAGCTGGATGGGTCATGGAGTCTGACAGGAGGTTTTCACAAACTTCATCAGATGAAGAAGCAACTGCAGCTATGATTCTGTTTGTGGTTTCTCTACTGGACAAATCTGTCAGTTACCTGACCCCACAGAAAGTCAAGCCCGGGCAGTCCATTGCTGGGGGAGAGGCAGAAGCATGATGGGAGACCATCTCCCCCCATGATACTGTCCGCTGAAAATGGAGATATGATACAGGAAAACCCCCGTCACCCCAAGCTCCACACTAAGCCCGAGGTAACAGCAGCCAGCCCACCCTGGAGGAATTTGAAACCAACACTACTACTGGCCTGGTGGGAGAGGTGTGCCCACTTCTGGACATAAATCCTCATTACTTCAGTCACCATTATTCTCTGCATACATCAGTACATTTTGAAATCTAAATGAAAAGGACAAATACCTTGAAAGGAAGAAAAACGAATCGACTACATAGATGGTTACTCAATTTTTCATACTTATAGAAGTGTTCAAAAAAATCTTCTTCTCTTCTCCCTCTTCTGTCTAAGCAAGATAAGTTACTTTATGCAAGTGCCTCATTTTTAAGGTAACATTAACATTCTCCTTCAACCATCCAAGTATTCACCACTCTCCCTTGTTCCTGCATATTTCCAATTTTCACACAGAAGTGAGGATACTGCTTTCTGAGTTAAGACTCAAGCGACATTGCCAGGAAGGAAATGACTCATGTATGCTAATGTTTTCTCCAGGAGAGACACATGTTGTGGCAGACACAGCAATGTTTCAGAAAAATTAATTTTCTCCTCTTTCTGAGCACTTGCACTGGGTGGCCAAATGACTGAGATTTACCCTGTGGAATATGAGTAGAAGTGATGTGCGTCACATCTGGGCTATGACTTTAAGATGTAGCTATGCCTGCTCCACGCTCTCTTCTTCCTTCTGCTGGATGAATTCTGACCAACTGGAAGAAGCCTTCATCTCTGAATTGCGTTGTGGAGGAAAACTATTTGTCAACCAGAAATATCTGTTGTGTGCCAAGCATCAATTTCTACTATGTTAGGCCACTGCAATGTGGGGGCCTATGGGTTTTAGCATCTAGCATTAATGTAACTAATACAGATGCTGGGGTAGATGATATCAAATATCACTAATGTCAAATGTTATATAAGATAAGTGATTTCTTTAGATAACTCTTCTTAACTAAATATGGCTAAGGTCACTAGTTTCCCCTACTATCCATTGTCTTCTTCTCTGGTAACAATACAATGTCTGATTTTAGCTGGGAACATAATGGCTGAAAATAAAGATGACAGGACATTTTCCAGCCTTCACTGTGTGTCACGGGTGTGGCCATGTGACTCAATCTGACTATGTGGCTAATTCTAGATAATAGGATGTAAGCTGAAACATCATGTGGTAGCTGGTGGAATCTTGCCTTAAAAAAAAGATGCTTTTTGCAATGTGCCCTTTTCTTCTTGATTGTTTTCTTCATTCTGCTCTCTGGAATGCAGATATGATGGCTGGAGCACTGGCTGCCATCCCGAGTGATAATGATGAGTACCCTAAGGGTGGTAGAGTGGTGGGGTAGAAGGAACCTGAGCTGCAAGGATCCCATGGATTAGCTACATTCAGACTTACATATGAGAGAAAAAACTTATTTTTGTAGAAATCACTCTTATTTGAGGATCTCTTATGTATAGCTACAATAAATTTTAATTCAAATACTTGATCTTGAAGGATAAGTAGAAGTTTAACAGGTTCAAAAACTTTGAAAAGACACTATATGGGAAGAACAAACTATGTTTGCTTAACTGTTGTTGCTGAAGAAAAAAAGAATTGTTATCACTTTACTGATCTTCCTAGTAAGTGTAGCCTAGGGAACAAGTGAATCATTCTTAGAGATTTGAGAATTGTAGTACAGAAGATCTACAGCTGTAAATGTGAAGGTGCAAGAGTCGGTGTTGATTGAGTGCCATATTAGTATCCTGGGGCTGCTGTAGCAGAATTCCACAAACTGGGGCCTCAAACAACAGAGATGTATTGTCTCACAGCTCTGGAGGCTGGAAAGCCCAAGTCAAGGTGTCAGTAGGGTTGGTTCCTTCTGAAGGCTCAGAAGGAGTGTAATCGAAAGTTCAGCCTCTGAACTTTATTTGCCAATCCAAATAATGAGAACAGAGTCTTGAGTAGAAGAGGAAAGGTTTTTACTATGCCAGGCACAGGGAGCAAAGCAAGGGCTCATGCCTCAAAAATTGCTAGCTCCCCGATGAGGAATGGGTAGGGATTTTTATTTGGGGTTTTGGGTAGAGGAGGGGGAAACATGTAGCTTGTACAGCTTGGTGCTTTCCCACCAGCCTGCATTTGGCCTTGAGAGGCTGTTTGTAGGAAGGAGGGTGGTAAGATAAGGGAATCTGTAGGTGGGTATCCTTGATTGTCTGCCTCTGTGATGGGTGGTGGATTCTGGCACCAGAAAGCAGAGGAGTCGGAGTCTGGGAAATTTCAGCTTCTTGATATTCTCTGGACATCAGTTTCTCTGCAATAAACTTCAACAACCCATAATTAGCCACAACTTGACTGTGAGCCCAGTGTGAGGCCACCTGGGCTTTTAACAATTTATAACTTCTACTTGCCTTGTGAAGCTCAGGGAAATAAAGGTTAAAGAACTGATATTTATGTTTGAATGTAACTAGAGAAACAGAGAGGGGATGGATGCTTTTGATTTTAGCACCATATATGCTGGATTTAATGTAGGGGAACAGATATCAGAGCCCATATCATAGTCGTTTGTTAGTCTCTCTTAGCTTCTGACAGTTTGCTGGCAATCTTTGGCTGATGGATACCTCACCCTGATCTCTGCCTTCATCTTTACTTGATGTTTCACCTGTGCGCATCTGTGTCCAAATTTCCTCTCTTATAAGGACATCAGCCATTTTGGATTAGGGGCTGTGATACCGTGATTTATAAGAAAAATATATATTTGGTTGTTCATATGACCAAAATATATTTCTCATATGTATTTGGTCTTCATTCAAGGTTCCTGGCTCACAGCTCCAAAGCCCTCAGAATTTCTTAGGTGGGGGGAGGGTCTTTTGTTATGTTAATGAAGTGACTTTTGGAAAGCACCTAAGGGTGGAAGCTGGTTGCCAGGAGAACCAACCATGTGATTACAAGGTTGAAACTTTCAGTCCCACCCCTTGACCTCCAGGGAGGGGAGAGGGACTGGAGGTTGAATCAATGGTCAATGGCCAATGATTTAATCAACCATGCTTATATAATGAAGCCTCCTTAAAAACCCAAAAGAACAGGGTTGGAGAGCTTCCAGGTTGGTGAATACATGGAGATTTGGGGAGAATAGCCTACTTGGAGCATGGAATCTCTATCCCCTTTCCCCATACCATGCCCTATGCATCTCTTCTATCTTGCTCTTCCTGAGTTATGTCCTTTAAAAAAATTATTATTATTTTATTTGAATTATTTTCCAAGTAATTTTATTGGGATTATAATGTTTATCACATTGTGTAATTTTAGGTGTGCATTATTCTTTATCACTTCCTGAATACACTTCCTTTTGCTCACCCCCAGTAGTCTAATTTTTATCCATCGCCATACATATGTGCCCCTTTATCCTTTTCACCCACCCCCCAACCCCCTTCCCCTCTGGTAACCACTAATCTGTTCTCTTTATCCATGTATTTGTTATCTTCCACATATGAGTGAAATCATGCAGTATTTGTCTTTCTTTGTCTGGCTTATTTTGCTTAATATCATGCCCTCAAGATCCATCCATGTTGTTCCGAATGGGACAATTTTGTCTTTTTTATGGCTGAGTAGTTTTCCACTGTATATATATATGCCACATCTTCCTTATCCATTCATCTACAGAAGGGCACTTGGGTTGCTTCCACATGTTGGCTATTGTGAATAATGCTGCAATGAGTATAGGAGTTATGTCCTTTTATAATAAACCAGTAATCTAGTAAGTAAAGTGTTTCTATGAGTTCTGTGAGCCTCTTTAGTAAATTAATTGAACCCAAGGAGGAGGTCTTGGGAACCTCTGATCTATAGCTGGTCTGTCAGAAGCATGGTAACAATCTGGACTAGCAATTGGCATCTGAAGAGTGGAGAAGGCGTGTCGGGGAGGACTGTGGGACTCAGCCCTCAACCTGTGGAATCTGATGCTCTCTCTGGGTAGATAGTGTCAGAGTTGAGTTGAATCGAGTGAACTGTAGGACACCCAGCTAGTGTCAGAGCATTGCATGTTGGAGGTGTGGGGAACCACCCCCTACATTGAAAGTGTGTGCTCCACCCTATTCCAGTATGACCTCATCTTAGCCTAACTAATTACATCTGCATCAATCCTATTTCCAAACAAGGTCATATTCTGAGGTCCTGGGAGTTAGGATTTCAACACGTAAATTTTGGAGGGGACATAATCCAACCCATAACATGTACTGACATTAAAATGTTGATAGACTAAAATCATTCCTACTTTACTGTTCTCACGTTGCTAAATGTAAAGTGAAACAATGAAGGCATTATTTATTTGAGAGGTCGAGCTTAACTGTGGATTTATTTTAGACTCATCTTCTCTGGGGTGAGTAGGGAGGATACAAAGGTGAGGGAACATCAATCCCTGTCCTCGGGATAGCTTCAGAGCCAGAGGGCCACTCAGGATGACGAGACAGAACCCAAGAATTATTGCCACCAGAACTCCAGTTAAAACACTGCAAGTGCATTGAGGAGGGAACAGCTAACTCCAAGGGAAGACGCTGAGTGTGGCCAACAGTTTTAAATGAAAAGTCAGTGCTCATGGGCTCTACTCAAAACCTGACAATGGGAACAAACACCCCTTGAAAGTTCAGGGTCTATATGATCACAATTGTTTACAGAGGAAGCACCAATTAAATCAGGTATTATAGGAAATAAGTTGATGGACAGTGATGGAGTGGGGAGGTGGAATAACAGAAGCAAATTCAAAGTGGATTGAAGGACAGAAGGCCAGGTTGTGCTGATGGCCGCTGCAGCCTCAGCAGATGGAAACTGACGGAGGAGCCTCACTGGGAGCCAGAACAGCATAGGGGTGTGAAAGCAGCCCTTTGTCTGTCTGATATTCACCCCAGCTTCAAAAAGGTCACTTTGGTATTGACAAATAAAAATGGCAAGCAATAGGATATATTGGAGTATATGATGAAGCCATTTGGTGTAAACCTAATTCGGCCTGACTTTGTTTTTTCCAAAAGGGCCTGACTGTGGCTATTGAGCATGCATTGTATATCTGCTTTAAAACATTTACTATGGCAAGAACAAATGGCCTTAAGATAAAGGTGCAATTCCCCCTCCCAACGTTGGCATCTCCTTAAAGATTAAGCATATTTCCTTAGGGGGGGAACTGATTGCAGTGCTCACCTGTGACCACTCAGCTCGAGGCAACCTGCCACCCTGCTGTGTTCACTGAGACGGCAGACCTATCTGCTGTTTCCATCGATCGCTGTGCTAGAGCAGCCTCGTGACTATTGTAAAAGGGACATTTCAATCATATGTGAAACATCCTCTTTGAGGGTATATAACCACCCCGTATACCCCTAGTTCTTTGGAGTGCTCTGTTCCTTTGTGGAAAGACTCTCCCAGGTTATAATCCTCAGATTTCAGCTCAGAATAAACTCACCCAAATTTTCATTTATAGATTGGTTATGGATTATTTTCGTCGACAATATGAAGCAGATTTGGTATATTGTACAACTGTTTTCAAAGCTGATTTAAGGCTAGGTGGAACACCACCATCAAATTAACAGTTTGTTAAAAACCTATTTTTCCATTATGGTACTTGTTGGTCTGCTCTGCTGGACTCCACCAGTTTCTCCTCAACGTTACGTGACTGAGTCACTAACATCAGGCAATTCCAGGCTCAGGTTCCTCAAACTCTGGCTGCACACAGATTCCTTTGGGTGCTTGAAAATACTGATATACAGGTTGGAAGTGAGTCTGAAGTCTGAAGCCCAAACATAGCCGTGAAACAACCTCTAGGTGGGTTTTATGATTTGGCAGTTTTGGGAACCCTGGTTCCCTTGTGGCTATGGTGTCAGCTAATAACATTTTCGAGAAGGCAATGGGATGTGACCACCCATTTTAAACTTGGCCACAAAGATGGTAAAACAAGAAGTTGATGTTCTGAATCACAGAATCCTGCAATAATAAAGGTCTTCTAAAGAACTAGTGGAAAACAGTAAAAATTTATAGTAGAATTTCACTCTTCTGCTTATTTTAGTTCTCTTATCTCTTTTCTTCAGTTTAAATATAACTCAATGAAACCCACAAAGGGAAAGGCTGTTTTTCTCCTATACAAGTCTGTTAGGTTTCTGGAGAGGGAAGGAAAGAGGAGGAGAAAGGGGACGGCAATCAACATTTAACTGGTACTTCTTACTGTGCTAGGTAACTTAAAATTCACCATATTATTTATTTATTACAAAATAGTGATTATCATTTCAGTTTTAAGTAAAAGGTACCCAAATCTTAGAGTAGTTAAAAATGCTTTGCTGAAACACCTAGAAAAGCCAAAATACTCTTGAAAAGAACAAATTTGGAGGATCACATTACTTGGTTCCATGACTTACTAGAAATCTATAGTAATCAAGACAGTGTGGTAATAGCGTCTTAAGAAGAGACACACAGATCAAAGGAACAGAGCAGAGTCTAGGAATAGATCCATCTTGTACACTAAATCTTTCTTGACATAAACAAAGATAATTCAATGGTGAGAGGGGAAGTTATACTTTGGTACTCTTTCACGTCTAACTCTTTCTGCATAACATAATGTTTTAAAGATTCATCAATTTTATCCCATTTATCAGTAGTTGGTTCCTTTATTGCAGAGCAGTGTTTTACTATACAAGTATACTACGTTTATATAATTACCCATTCTCCTGTTGATGGATATTTGAGTTGTTTCCAATTTGGAGATGTTATGAATAAAATAGCTTAGAACATTCTGGTAAAAGTCTTTTTGTGGATGTATGTTTTATTTATCTCGATAAATACTAAGGAGTGGAGTCATTGGAATATAGAATGGGTATTACTTTTATATTACGTATTATTACATATTATATCATTACGTATTACTTTTATAAAAAACTATGGTAGCATTTGTACCATTTTTCACTCTAACAAGGAATGTGTGAGAGCTCTGGTTGCTTTATATCCTCTCTGACTTTTTGGTATTTTCACTCTTTTTAGTTTTTACCCTTCAAGTGTGGTGAACTGGCCCTTCATTGTGGTTTCAATTTGTGTTTCCCTGATAACTGATTATGCTGAGCACTGCATCCCTGTTTATTATCCACTTGTATATTTTCCTTTGTGAAGTCTGTTCACATGCCAGCTTGTTTTATTATTGAGGTGTAGGAGTATATATCTCTAGCTATCTGCTACCTTCTGGGTTCAAGGCCATTATCAGGAAGGGTTTTGAACAGAAAAGGAAAGGTTATTTTTCTCACACACAGGTTTAGTAGTTTTTTGGAGACAGAAGGAAATATATATACTTATATTTTCCTCTTAAAACCTTTATAACTTTAGCTTTCATGATTGGGTCTATGGTCCATACCAAATTAACTTTGGGGAATGGTGAGTGGTAGGGACATTAATTTCTTCTCATACAGATGATAAAACCAATTCTGAAAAGTTTTTATAATCTCTACTTTTATCATTGTAACCACTGCTGAAATGAAGATATAGAACATTTTATCACTCTAGAAATTATGTATACATTTGTTTATTTATGTTTACATTTACATTTATACATATAGTCTTAGCTTGGGCCTCTATAACAAAAATACCATAGAGTAGGTGACTTGCAAAACAAACACTTACTTCTCACGGTTCTGAAGGCTGGGGAGGATCCTGTGTCTGGTGACAGCAGCTTCCTAACTCACTGGATCGTTGCTCCCTGCTGTGCACTCACCGGGCTGCAGTGGGAGAGAGCAAGCTCTCTGGTGATCTTCCACGGGCTCTAATCCCATTGGTGAGGGTGCAGACCTCGTGACCTCATCTAATCTTAAACCTTACCTGCCAAAGGCCCATGTCTTGACACATCACATTGGGGGTAGAGTTTCAGCGTATGAATTTTGAGGGGACACAAACATTCAGTTCATAACAGACTGATAGATATAGATATAGACAAATATCTATTTATCTATATCTAATTCTAGATATAGATACAAATAGATATATCTATATCTATCTATCTATTTATCTATGTACAGATATCTGTCTGTCTGTCTGAATCAAGACAGATATCTGTCTCTCTATATATAGAAAGGAATTGTGGGAACAGAGTGAGCAAGTCCAAAATCCACAGAGCACCCTGTCAGGAAGGGCAGGCTGGAACTCTCCTGTAGGAGCTGATGCTCCATCCAGTCCACAGATGAAACTTTTTCTTCATCAGAAAAACCTCAATTCTATCTTAAGTCCTTTCAACTGACTATACCAGGCCCACCCAGATTATGGAGAATAATCTCCTTTATAAGTCAACTGATTATAGGTGTTAATCAGATCTACAAAATACCTGCACAGCAATACCCAGATTAGTGTTTGACTAAGTAAATGAGGACTGTCGTCTAGCCAAGTTGACATATAAACCAACCATCAGCACCCCTCCCACCTTCTGATGAGTTTTGCCTGTTCTTGGACTTCAAATATGTGGAATCTCTTTTGTGCCTGGTTTTGTCCTGGAACGTGCTATTATTTGACAAAGTTCAAACTGCTACAGAGACAGGATTTAACTGAGGCAATGTGCGTTGAAATCCTGAAATTTTAACCAATTTGCTTGTGAGGAAAAAGAGACTAGAGTGCAATAAAAGAGCCCAGTGTGTCAATTTGTAAAATTTGGAAACATAGATAAAGAACAGGCTTATGAGATATGTTAAAAAATACGTTGAATACATTTGATAAAAGTATGTAGCTCAAATTATAAAAATTATAATATGCAAAATATGACATATTTTACATTCAGTTGTATAACTTTTATGCATGTGAATCACACTGTAACCTATACTAATCTCATGTAAACAAAAAAAATAACATTTATAGTTCTGTGATAGTTTACACCAGGCAGCTCAAATACCAGACTATTCAGAATCAGACATGTGCTATCCTGATTAAAAAAAAAAATTGTATTGGTCAGGATGGACTCAGGACACAGAAAGCACACCAATAACTTGAACAGGGATAATTTAATATGACAAATTACTAACTAGTAAAAGATGTTTAACTACTAACCGGGATTAAAAAAACTCTCTAAAGAATTCAAGAATTGTAGCAGGGGTGCAAGCTCCGCCAATCAGATCCGTGTTCCGGGACTGTCAATTCAGGAGTAAGCTACTTAAGGAAGCAAGCTCTGCATTTTGATTGCCAAAGTGGATGCACAAGTATCTGGCTTTTGGAAGCATCAAGGGTGGAAAAAACAGGTTTTTGACACAAGTCGCGCTGGTCATGATGCCAGTAGCGGCTGAAGGAAAGTCTGGAGGTGGGGCGCCATCTTGTGGCCATGAGGGAAAGGCTAAGAGAATCGCTAAAAAGCTGGACAAGGCTTTACCACGCACAGCTGTCTGTTGATGCTGACGCTGGACAGTTTCCTGTTCCAGCACTTCCTTCGTCTCTATAATAATCCCTGCCAATGCTTACCTTTTCTGTGTACAAGTCTTTTTTAAAAAAATCATTTTTACTAGTTTTTCAGAATACCATCTTTTAGGTTTGTTGATTTTCCCCAGTGTACATTTTTTTCTCTTAATTAATTTCTGCTCTTATATTTATAATTTTAGAAGCTTAGTTAACTGATCTTCAACATTTATTCTTTTCTAATATAAGCATTTGAAGCTATAATTTCCTTCTAAGCAACGTCCCACAAGTATTAGGATAGTGGATTTTTATTACCATTCAGTCCAAAATATTTTCTAGATTTTACTGTGATGTCTTCCTTGACGTGTGGGTCATATGAAAATGTCTTGTTTGTATGGGATCTTTTTAGTTCTCTTTCTGTTGTTGACTTCCAGTTTAGTTCCACCGTTTTCAGAGAACACACTGAGTAGAATTTCAGTCTTTCGCTATTTGTTGGGATTTGGTTTATCCTCCAGCATAGAGTCTATTTTGGTAAATATGTCATTTGTAACTAAAAAGAATGTACGTTCTTCACTTGTTACATGTAGCGTTTTATATATCAGGTCAAGTTGGTTAATCATCTTGTTTTTTTAATTTTTTTATCCTTTTATTTTTAACTTTTCTGTGCCGGTCCGCATGTGCTGCCTGTAAAGAGCATGTAGTTGAGTCTTCTTTTTGATTTCAGCCTGACAATATTTACTTTGAATTTGCTTTAGATTGGTCCACTTATGTTAATGTAATTGTTGATGGAGTCGTATTTATGTTTGCCATCTTGCTATTTTATTTCACCATTGTGCTCTTTCTTCCATTATTTCTCCTTTCTTGCTTTCTTTTGGATTAATTATTTTAATTTTTCCATTTTCTCCTCTATTAGCTTTTTAATTATATCTATATCACATCTCACTATTCATAATTGTAATAATTATTTTTTTGGTGGCTACCCTTGAGATTTGGTTCCTTTCTTATTTTCTTTTGGATTATTATTTTTAATTATTAATTATTTATTAATTAATTCCGCTTTTCTCCTCTACTAGCTTTTTAGTTATGTATGTATCTATATATTTATATCTCTTTATGTATATCTATGTGTACATAGATATACATAATTATTTTAATTTTATTGGTGGTAACCACCCTACAGATTCAATATTTACTCTATATTTATTGTTGTGTGGCTTATATTACTTTCAGTGCTTCTAAACAATCAAAAATTTTAAGATTCATTAAATTAATTTGTCACCTTCCTGCCTTTTTTACTATTACTGTCATATTTTTTACTTTCACATATTTTCAACCGCACTAGATATTATGATGATTGCTATTTTTAGTAATTCTTCTTTTCATATTTCCATGCGTGTATATTTGCTCCTCTTTATATATATTGCATGGAGACATATATATACACACACACAAAATTTGCTCTTGTTTATTCCTTCCTGCTTCAAGTAGAAAAATTTTCTTCAGCCTAAAGAATTCCTTTTAGTATTTCTTGTGGTGCAGATCTAGTGATGAATTCTTTAGGTTTTGTGGGACATAATATTCCATGAACCACTACTTCAAAACCTTTGCCTTAAAAACAAAAGCTGAGTATAAAGGTGACATTTTAGACAAACTAGGAAAATATTGGATAAGTGTTTTGAATTAGGTAGGAATTTGATCGCTTATCAGATCACCCTGTTGCAGGCAACAAGCCACTTTATATGTACAGATGTCAAGTATATTGGTCATAGCTTGTCGTATAAAAACTAAGTTAGCAGTTATGTTTAAGGTTTGATACCTTTAACCCTAATATAAATATTGATTTATTTAGCTGCCTTTCTTAGCTGATCTTAACATAAGAGTGCATAGATTACAGTGATACTCAATAAATATTTGCTGAATGGATGAACATGAAAAGAGATTTTTAAAATAACACTCATTAGACCCACAACTAAAACATACAACTATGTACTGGGGGGATTTGGGGAGAAAAAGCAGAAAAAATTAAAAAAATAACACATTAAATTGTAGACATAAAGATAAATATGAGCATATTTCATCACTTGTCAGTTTCTCAAACTCTGTTTGATCACTGAGTATCCCTAGTAAGCAGAGCAACATCAGTTACATAAGCTAAGTGTCGAATAACAATGAAACATATGGCATTAAACCACAGGTTTTTCTGGTTACCACTGCAAAGGAGATATTTGACAAAAACTTCGAACATGTAGAATTCTTTTCTTTCTATATCATGACAAAAGTCATACTCTTTCAATTTGATTTTGATGTATAATTATATCAATATTATCTAATTAGAAACCTAATTAGAAATCACAAATCAACTCCTATCCATCCAGAAAGAGTGTATTTATAGAAAATGGTCACATAAATGACATCATCAATTGAAATCTAGAAGGAACAAATTTTATATTTAGAAAATTGGTAATTATCAAAGATACTCTTCATTTACACCTGAATTACATTAAAAAGCAAATAAATCATATCAAGATATAGCTCCTTGCATTAATCTAGATAAATTCTCAACATTCAATTCAGGGTACTATCAAATTTGCCTTCTTTATGGTAAACATAAATATGAGACTTCTTAGTATGGAGATGCATAAGACATAAAAACTCATTCATTACTGTACCAGAGAACAGTTGATTCACTTCAAATATCTTTTCTTTTAGTAAGATACTTTGGTTTTTATTTTGGTAAAAGTAAGTAGAGTCAGAATTTTTTTCCCCCTGAAGACATTAACATAAAATGAAATTTAAAAGGTCACTATCCTTGTTTTAGGAATTTATTGTCTGTCAACTTTAGTAGCAACGTAACACAAAATCAAACACATAATTCCATATTTCATTGTATCTAAGTCATCAATTGTGAGAACATTTTATGTGCCACTGAAAAAGAAAAGTTCCTCCTTAATAAAAGAAACTTTAACTAAGTTGGAGTCGGGAAGTCCTGTAGGGGCAGCTCTCACACCATATCACAAATGGTCAATTACACCAAACAGAAAGAGACATAGCCTTGGAGCTTTGACAGGAAGTAAAACTACTTTACTACTGAAGGAAGTTCCTCTCCCCACCCAGCAACAGCCCAGCCAATGAGAAACACTGTAGCTCAGCCAACGAGAAGCCACTGCCACCCTGAACTGTTACTTTCCTCTAATGGACTTTCATTTTGAACAGCCCCTCCCCACTCCTCCTTTTCCTCTGTAAAAGCCCCTCCCCTCCTTTGTTTTCTGGATTGGCCGCAGCACGCACATCCTGAATTGCAATTCTTTTGGCTATTCCCAAATAAATTCTTTTTGAGGATAAAAGAACAGGTGAATTTGTTTTTTAAGTTGACACTGCTATTATCCAGTGCTTCTTTTTTTAAAAAAGAAACTTTTTGTTTTAGAAGTTTTAGGTTCACAGAACCCGGTGCTTTTCAGTCATTAATATTGTTATAGTACGTTTAATGACAGAGCTCTTGGAGACTTTAGATGTGGATTTAAAAATATGTATCTTTTTCATGTGTATGTAAAAGAGGGGATACAAGCAAAATAGTTTAAGGCATTTCCAAAGCTTCTTGGTGTTCAGTGTTCAGCTTTCTGAATCACAGCCCCTAATGTCCGTTATGTTTTCTCTACACTCTTTGTTATCAAGAACCTTGGTGATGCCATAGCTCTTCAAAGCATGTCACAATCTGGTTGTTGGGAGTTTCTCCCTGGTTTGTACTCATTCTGCAAATTTGACTGCTGGCCCTTTCTCAATTTGTCAAGTGTCAAAATAATTTCAGACAACTAGAACACTTACTCCTTTCTCTAATGGTCCTTTGATGGTTTTGTTGACTCAGACATCAAGTGGTGGCCATTGTCCAGACAGGTCCTCAGTAATAACAACCAATATTGGTTGTGTCACATATTCACAGGCAACGATAACCATGTCACAATCCCAGCTGGATACAGTCAATTGCAGGTAAGTATGAAACTAAAAAGCATGTGAGCCATACAATGAATTTGCTCCATTAGTCCTTCTCTTATCGCAAACAGTCTTCCCTCACCCCTTGCCCCAACCGAGCTGAGCAATAAAGCAAAACAATGCAATGTGTTTATAATTTTATTATGCCTATTTTAATGTCAGAGAAGGAAGTGGTTTAAATAAAAGTTTTTCATACATTTTGAAACCATGGAATTTTTATATAATAAAGAAAAAACACATTGTTCTGGACTTTGCATTTTACCATTCTTTCTGTTTAATATGTCTTGGTAGCTCAAAGCCAGCACCAGGGGCAGCCAGGACCTGCAAAGCAAGTAACTGAAACCAAAAGATTCAGGCAAGCCCCAAGTGAGTGATGCTGAAGGCAGCAGTCAGCGGGGAAGCCTGCATATTAGCCTTCAGTTGAGGCCAGGATCAGCAGTGGGGATTACACGGGGATACTGCAGAGGGTTGGGGCCCAGGCGGAAGTCAGCCAGCCCAGCATCAGAGGCTAGAAGCAACGCCAGCGACAGGCCAGGGCACTCACTAGGGACTCACTGGCAGGCACTGATTCAAGCTCTTGGAAGCCTGGGCTCCTAGAATTTATGCCCAGGGTCAAGCCAGCTTCAATTCCCTGACTTCAGCCACACCCATGTCTCACGCGCGTTTGCACTCAGCATTTGTGCTCTCCAGACTTCACATCTATCTCAAAAATAGATCCTACTGCTTATGAACATGACCTAAAGAGCACAACATGTGGTTAGTAGAGGAAGTGAGAGGAATAATGACAGAAGTGCATTTAGGAAAGGTAAAAAGACCCCTAACAAAGAATACAAGGCGTCTTTATGGAAGAGGTTCTAAAATCCGTTAGAGTCAGACAGACCAATATCTGAATTCCAGATCAGTCAGTTTATAAATATGTGGTTTTAGGCAAATAACTTCTCTGAGGCTCAATTTCCCTTTTGTAGACTTAACTATCTCATCGGATCGTAGAAGGAATAAATAGGATGCAAATTTGTTAGCACAGCACTTTGCCCACAATAAGCATTCAACAAACTGGAGGCTATCTTGTATCATTAATTCAAGTAATCTATGAAATTTGAGAATTCTTTTGTGAAAACTGGCCCTTAGTGCTAAAAACTAACATAGTGATTTGAGAGGCTCACATGGCCTTCCAGAGTACACTGGCTCTTCAAACTGAATGCATGTTATTTGAATTAACAGGGAAATCTATATACATCTCAGGATGTAAATCAATTAGAGAACAGTGCTGGAACCTAGAATTTGTAATCCCATATCTGTATATAGTATCATTTAGATAGACATTTATATATCACTTTTAAACATGCTGGGACGATCTCATCCTCTCCTAAATTCCTCTCTCACACTCCAAGGATGGCATGCCTTTAGTCCATCTTTAGAAATCAATTTTATAGGCTTTTCTTTTGAAGTGCAAATATTTGTCCCTCCTGGGGAAGGTGGGAGAATGAAGAACACGTTACCACTTCTGTTAGGCAGAATAATAGCCCCAAAAGATGTCCATATACTAATTCCCAAATCAGTGAATATGTTATTTTACATGGCAAAAGGGACTTTACAGACGTGATTAAATTAAGGCTCTTAAAATGGGGAGATTACTATGGATTATCTGGGTGGCCCAATTTAATCATAAGAGTCCTTATAAGTGAAAGAGGAAGGTGGAAGCAGAAAATCAGACTCAGAGAAGCAGAAGTAGTAGGGGAAGCTGAGGTCAAGCAATAATATTGTTGGCTTTGAAGAGGGAAGGGGCCACAAACCAAGGAATGCAGGTGGCCTCTAGAAGCTGGAAGAGGCAAAGAAACGAACTCTCTCTTAGACCTTCCAGAAGGAATGCAGCTGTGCCAACACTTTGATTTTAGTCCAGTGAGACTCATTTTGGACTTATGACCTGTAGAACCATAGAAATAAATTTGTGTTGTTGTAAGCCATTAAGTTTGTGGTAATTTGGTACAACAGGAATAGGAACTAATACACCACTCGTATTTTGTGAGTTAATTTAGTAGATGTTTTCTTCCAGGTCAGTACACACCTGGAAGAGAAGGATCTTGGGGGAAAAAAGACCAAAAGGGGGAAGAAAAACAAAGAAAGAAACCAATAAGGGCAGTAAAAAAATGCCTGAATATGAATTTGCCTATTTTACATTTATTTTTCCTTATCTGGAAATGACCACATAGAACTACCAGATTAAATGAAACAAAAGAAACCAAAGCAAGCCTGAAAAGAAAGAAACGAACAATCAAGGGAAAAAACCAGGACTTGTTTCAGACGAGAAGGCTGGAGCTGCCTCCCATCTGGCCTGAGAGCATTCAGTGTGGAGCCACATGTGAATGGATTCATCTTGACATAGGCACCCTTTTCATTCCATTATTGTTTTCAAGGTATCCAAAGCCTCATCTTTCTCTTGTAATGGCAAAACACATTTTAAATGACTGGACTTTACTTTTTCAGAAAGCAGAGAAAAATATGCAATTCCCACATATTTTTCAACAGTACAAAGAAGTTTTGGAATGATGAGTCAATGACCATCCATGAAATACTTGCAAGAAAAAGTTTCTCAGTCAGGGTGAGTAGTGTGGTAGACATCACAGGTGATCAAATCCTGGGAATTTTATTTGCATGTTTCTGGATTCTGCTGTCTGAGGTTTGGGGACTGCTAGTGGAAGGGAGGGAGTTATTTTTTTGGAGTGATACTTTATAAAGCTTAAAAAGAAACTGTGGGACATGAAGTATGATACAGAGATCATTATTGGTTATGATGTTGAACTAGCTTCAAGCTAGAATAACTCTAAGGCAGGAGAAAGAAATAACCATTTGGTGGCTTATTGAATAGTATGAGGTCTGAAGGATTAAAGAAAAAAGACAGTAGTGTCAAAATTGAAGATTTCAAAATAACTAAAAACAGCAGTTAACAATTTCATAGTTTTATGGCTGAAAGAAACAATGATCAACAATAAAATATACATATATTTATACACACATTCACATCTGTCTATGAATAGTCATTAATATATGACAACAAAGTATTTTATATATGTGAACATTTTGCACAGACGTGGAGAAATTTCCAAAATATGAGTACATTTCAATGTAAACTCTGGATCAAATGTAAAACATTTTACTGAAGACCTGACAATGTAATATAGACCATTCAAAAACTCACATCATTATTGAATATGTGATATTAAATATCTGCTAAGCTTTCATTGCAATAAGCTCATGGTTATTCCCAGAGCTCTAGAAATAAAAAGAAAAATATTAGAAATCATAGCACATGCTATATAGAAAGACCTTGATTTGGATAATGGAGAGAATTCTTCATTTCATTGTCTTGCACTCAAGGCTGGAGATCATATTACATTTCTGCTTGAAGAATTATTGATCACACTCTAGGTAGGAAGCTACATGTATCAAAAGAATAATTCAGATCAATTGAAATGAGAAAGTATGACGACAGACTGTGGAATTTTATTCATTCACTTAACAAATACATCTTCAGTCCCTGACAAGTATCAAAGTGCTTTTGTAGGTACTAGGAGTACATAGGATGAGGAGGCAGGAAAAACAAACAAAAACTCATTGTCCCCGGAGCTGACATTCCAGTAAGGGGAGATAAGCCATAAGTACATTTAAAAATGTGTAAATGTGAAGAAAAATAAAGTAGGGTAAATAGGTGAGAATGCAGTGGGTAGGTGCTACTTCAGGGAGGAGGGCAAGGAAGCCTGCTCTGAGAAGTTCACACCTGAGCAGGGGACAAATGGCTTACATCATATCTCAGCTGCATGGATGGCTGGGAGAGGCGTGATCTAGGTAGAAATCACAGTAAGCCAGAGGAATGGGGTTGAAGCCAGCTTCACCTGTACCTAAGGAAATGCCTCTGTGCCTTCCTCTTCTATTGGTTGTAACTAGAGAATTCTGGGTGACTCTGTCCCTAACTTCAGTTGCTGCCCCAAATCATTCTAAAGTCAGTTTTCTCTTTCTCCTGTTGCTCAACATGGAACTATGGACTCCAGAACATTCCCATTTTGCTTTCTATCCCTTAAACTCCCTCTTGATAAATATGAAGACAGGGCATATATAACCAGCCCCTGGTGTATGGCTTCAACTGTGAACAGGAGCATTGGGAGAGCGAGAATTCTGGAGACCTTCCTTTTATTTTGAGGGGACTTAACTCTATATCTTGCTTCACTGTTTAAAATAGTATATAGAATAAGAAATATAATTAGTGTGGTTTCATGAAATTCTGCATTTCCCAGGGGAATATCTGAACAGTCTGTTATCATAGTGAACCCAGAGAAGTACCGGGAGTTGATGGTACCTGAGCCCAGAAAGATGACTATTTTGGGTGTTTCCTCTCTGTAGTTACCTCTCTACTCTGTAAAGCAGCTAGAAGCCTCCATCAGACTGGAAACAGAAAGTTTAGTGGTTGAGCTGAAAAGGAACCAGAGTTTTGAATCAGGAACGAGCAAACAATAACAGCAACAACAGCAACGATTGGCTGTGAGCTGAAGAAGATGGTGCTGGATACAGATTTCAGGAAAATGTGGCTCTCATGGGTACTGTGAAGACTCAGCCCTGATTATGGTTGAGAACTTCCTACTCAGCTGAGGCCTAGAGGGTCAGTGATGGCCTGGAAAATACACTTCAGGGAAACTTAATGGGCAGAGAGAAATGAGGGCACTATTTCCGGGGGCTCAGAGACAGACGTCCTTTGGTAGAAGCCGTAGGAAGGTTTTAGAATTTCCAAAAGCATTTCTCTCTTTCAGGTGCCTGTCTATGACGTTTGAAAGTTATGGCTTTAAAGACTTCTTTTTCTAATAGGTTGATTAAAAAATCTACTTAGAAGCTCAGAAGTTAAAATTTTTGACTCTTTTTCTCTTTGCATCAGCCCTTTCCTTAAGGCGGTACTTATAGAAACCTGTAATTTTATATGTGCAAGATTTGGCCAGGAGTGGGGTGAGGAGTGACAGTGGTGGTGATAGAGAAAGTAATGGACAACCTCTTGCCCTCTCAGAATCATGGCCTACTACATGTGCGTGATGTCACTGTGTATTTAAAACACTATTGGCTCTAACCATGTAATCAGTGGCCTTGCTTATGGATGTGTTCCCATCCTCAATAAGGTTGGATACACACTTATTTTCCTTCAGCCTCCCTTATTCTTCATGGGCTCCTACGTTTTGGCTGTCTTATACTTTTGGATTGTGTCTTGAGACAGACACAACACCTCTTATCACATGATTAGCTGGAGGTAAGGTAAGAAATTATGGTCAAGTCACTTGCTGACTCTTTGAGGATAAAGTGGTTGTTGCTATAGTCTTTTGTTGGCTGCTTGTATGTAGTCAGTGAGGTTGGACAAGCCAACTGCAGAGCCTGTGTATATCATGAGTGCTGGGTGGGGGTGTGAGCTGTTAGGAAAGACAGGGCTGAGATTTCTGGGATTACTCACTCTTTCCCACCTCAGTGATGCCCTTGAATATCAATTATGAAGAATAGCTCAGGTTATCAGGGAGGTTTAAAGTGGAGAATAAGTGGTGTACTGGAGAAATGAGAGCTGTGTTCATATATTCAGAGATCTGCCATATGGATGAGGGAATTTATTATTCTGTCTTCTTCTATTGCACTGTTTTTTTTTTTGCTCTTGTACACAAAAGAATTTTTAAAAGCATATGCCTCTTGCATATTTTTAATTTGTCTGTAAACAATTTTATCATACGTCTGATAGTTCAAAGGATGCAATTTCCTGCATATGCCATATTATCTTTGTTCATCAAATATATTTTTTGTCAAAACCTTGTAATGTAGATTTTATCATTCACTTTATGGAAAATGTACACCTTATAATCCAATTGGCAAAGCCAGTCCTGATTGTCAAATTAGTCAACCAAATTACATTTACTTTATGTTAGAAAAAACCTGATCTAATTTTCCAACTCAAATAAATGTGGTAACACATGTTGTTTTGTCAGCTACCTCACCTTTGAATTCTAATTCATAAATAGATTAATGGAGGGGCTGGCCCCGTGGCTGAGTGGTTAAGTTTGCGTGCTTGGCTTTGGCGGTCCAGGGTTTCACTGGTTTGGATCCTGGGTGCAGACATGGCACTGCTGACCAAGCCATGCTGAGGCGGTGTCCCACATAGGACAACCAGAAGGACCTACAACCAGCATATACAACTACGTACTGGGGGACTTTGGAGAGAAGAAGAAGAAGAAGAAGAAGAAAAAAAGAAGATTGGCAGCAGATGTTAGTTCAGGTGCCAATCTTTAAAAAATAAAAAAATTAAAAGAAAAAAAGAAATAGATTAATGGTTGGATTGATATATGGATAGGTAGATAGAGGCAGAGAGCTTTAGTGGAAGTTTCCTCTCTGGATGAAATAAGGCACTGCTCTCCTCAATATTTCTTTGAAGCTCTATTTGCTTTTCTGCCACAGGGCAGTCTCTCAGGAACTAGGCATTTTGAAACTGTCTTTTTGTTTATTGTCCAGATTTTTTGTGCACAAGAGTGAGATTTGGGCTGGGTGAGATGTATGTCACGTAAAATAGAAGAAAGGCAGATGTACAGGAGGAGGTGATCTTTCCAAGCAGGGCAACTTTGAGAAAGAGTATCTATGGCAACTGAGGATCTAGAAAATCACTTCCTTATGCTGACCTTACTCTAGTACTCCCTGGAAAGTCGTCATGTATCGCCACTGATAGGCATACTCCATTTGGAAGACGATGCCCTAGAGGGGAACCAATGGGTAAAGTGTAACAAAACAAGTAAAACTCTATAAACACAAAGTGGTCTGCTTTGTTAAATGAGTTTCTTGTCATTGGAATTATTTACACAGAATCTGGGTAGTTAGTAGTCAAGGATGCTATAAAAAGAAGGGTCTTTGCATTGAGTATAAATCTGACCAGAGAACATTTAAAGAGTCCCTTCCAAGAAAAGGATCTGTAATATTTTAGCCAGGGTTGCTCAAACTTTGGAGTGCATTAAAACCTTAATCTTATTTTAGAATCCTGAAAGAAAAAAAAGGAATTAATTATCTCTTAATAAACAGTAAGTATTTATTTTCTTTTTATGTGTCTCTGTATCTCTGTTTTTACACGTTGGTTCTATTTTCTGAAGTCACGTCTGTTTGCCAACTGTTAGCTAACAAGATGAGATTTAATTTTCTTAATAGTACAAGAATTTATTTTTTTAACTTCAGAAGTGGGAAGGTCTTCAGTTAGAAAGCGTCTATGAAGTTTATATATTTTGTCTCAACGAGGTGAGACTTACTTCCAGGTAAAGGGATGCATAAGTCATGAAGAAGGGGATTAGGGCATGGAGGGCAGAGAGAACAGAGCAGAGAGAAAGGTTGGTGTATTAACTCAGTTTCCCCACATTGATAAGGACAGTTTATATTAGGTGTGTACTGTTTGTTTCTCATACAATCAAAAAAGAGAATAGAGACTAGAATTTTGGTCAGTATTCTATCTGGGTTTTGGGGGAGTCCCTAGTAAGTCTGATCTTGAAGCTGGCAGGAGTGTGGGTTGGTGGTGAGAGGTGGGAGGTGTGTGGAGAGCCATCTGATACCTTATCATTGCCCCACATGTACTCCCACTGCTGCTTTGACCAACTAAAGATATGTCACTGATTCCATGGCAAGGGCAAGATGACTTTACACAATGGTATCTTGGAAATTATGTATTTCCAGCTTGACAAAGGATTGGTCTTTTTATATTGTTTTGAACTTCAGAGGAGGCCTGTCCCTGTGGAGTCACAGTTAAGGAACTCACTGCTGATGGTAGGGAGTACTGGTTCTCCTTAGGCATCTCTGTCAGTTAGGAACTTCCTCTATATTTACTCTGAGCCTCTGCTAATTCTCTCCATTTCAAGCTAACTTAGACAGCACAAGAGTATAGTCAATGATTTCTAGAGATATCTGTCCTCTGCTGGTGGAATCAGTCAAAGCAGTTAGATTTCTAAACGCACTTTGTGTTCTAGAAGCCAGGGTGGGAGGGTTGTGTCACTTAGAGATCTGTTTGGATCCATGGATCAAAAATTTAATGAAATAGAATATTATCAAAATTTCAAACTAAATGTCCTCTGGTGAACCTATATAGTCCCATTTGTTTATTTTTTCTTTTGTTTTCTTTGCCTGAGGAGTTATGATGTTCAAAAAGATATTGCTAAGACTGATGTCAAAGAGTGTACTGCTTATGTTTTCTTCTAGGAGTTTTATGGTTTCAGGTCTCACATTCAAGTCTTTAATCCTTTTTGAGTTAATTTTTGTTTATGGTGTAAGATAAGGATCTACTTTCATTCTTTTGCACATGGCTGTCCAGTTTTCCCAACACCATTTATTGAAGAGACTTCCTTTCTCCATTGTGCGTTCTTGGCTCTTTTGTTGAAAATTAGCTGTCCATAGATGTGTCAGGTTTTTTTTTTGGTGAGCTTATGAATATATCACAACTACCACTTTCTATCTGTTTTCATAGCTTCTAAGTGGATGTCTGTAGCAGAAAGACAAATCCCATATTTGTCGTCTTTATGAATTGATTGTTTGGAGGAGAATGGTTTGTCTCAGAAAGGTAAGTTAGTTAAGAGAAGGGGAATTTAGGAGTAGTCACGAGAAAAACACTACCTAGAATTAAGTCAAATCCGTACATAGCCTACATTGTTATTGTAAATAACTTCCTCCAAATCCAATAAGTAAAATCATTTTAAAATCAAAATCTGTATTTTTTGTGCAAAAGAACAATAGGTAATATGAATTAAGGAATAAGTACAACAGATACATGATTTACAAACAAGATATTAATACGAGGGTCTTGTCATTTTGTGAATCTAGCGCATTAATACTGAATGTTTAAGAAACCCACTGCATCTCACTGTCTAGAATGAAGAGAAATTCAATGAAGAGACACCTGATGCAATCATTTTTAAAAATTACAGAGTAAGACTAGGATACTATCAAAAAGATGACAGAGATTGATTTAAGCATCATTTTTTGTCAATCTTAGTTTAAGTGCTGGCCAGCTATCATATTCTCGGGAGTGCCTGCATGCTCAGAGCACATCTGTGATGATCAGGTGCTTCCACTCATCTTTAGTCTTCTCATGTTCACACATTCAGCATAGAGGAACCTCAAGGCAAACTTTGGATCCTATAAAATATCTGTCTTGTGGAAGTATGTATTTTTCTCTCCTTCAGAGACTTCTGATATTTCAAATATTCCAATAGCTAACCGGCTAACAATTGGTGTCAGAATAGGAAAATAACGGTGTGAAGGATGGGGGTGAATTGAAATCTCAGTAGCATCTCTCACTAGCTGCATGATCTTAAAACATCTTTCTTTCCACTTTGTTGCAAGATTAAGTTAGTAAGTCTCCTCTGATGAACCGTGGATAAAATACTCTGTATAAAACACAACACTGAAGAGAGTGAGAGAGAATTTCCACAATCTGAAGCTCTCATTCCAACATGATTCTCATCTATGTCCTCCACATAATTTAAATAACTGACCTTTGACAATTACTATGAAGGATCCTTTTACCTTTTCATACTGGGAATGCTATTGGTTAGTTCTTTGGAGAATAAGTTCCACTGAAATATTTACATGGAACTCCAAGAAACTGGAGCAAGAATTAGGGTGAAGGGTGGTAGGCAAAAATGCCTAAGAAGGACCAAAATTAGACCAAGAACTTCCAATTCAAAAGAGTAGCTGGTTGCAGTCTCTCCACAACTCTGTAAATGCTCTGGACAGCGGGATGTCTTTTAAAAAAAAGTGCTATGTGCATACTTTTCCAAACACTTATCTTTGTGAAACATAATTTTAATAAAAAATCGTGCATGCTCATTGCATAAGTAATGTTAAATTCTTACTGCTTTTTAAAAATATGCTGGATAGTTAAAAAATACTATAGTCATTATTTTCATTAGAAATACATGGCTGCCATTAAAGAACAGAAAGCACTGATTTCAAAGGTGGAATGTCGCAGTTCAGTCAAATAAAAATTAATTAATTGTGGGAATATTTAAATCAATTGATTGGTCAATCAACCCAAATGATGAATCCTATTTTCATATTGAAACATAATTTAAGACTCCACAATTATATTAAATACTTCACTCAGCTTGTATTAGGTACTCCTGTTGAATTACAAGTAACAGATACTCAACCCAATGCATTTAAGCAAAAAAATTAAATTTATTTAATGAATACTGGGGATAGGCAAAAAATACCTGAACAGCGACACTTGGGAGAAGTCTGAGAGGTAGCTGAGCGCTGGGAAAATCAGGGGTAGATGGCATCTCTCTCTTATGTCTGTCTCTCTCCAGAATCTGATTCATCTCACTTTTTACTCCAAATCAGCTTCTGATCTGCTCATATAATACATATGACCTGTACACATGGTGACACACGGCTGCTGATAGTTTCCATGTTTCACAATCTCGGCCTCCTGGGATGAGACTGGCCCCAGAAGTTTCTCTCTCTCAAATTAAAAATTCTATGGGAAATTTTTTGACTGGTCCAACTAGGTACTAATCCTTGGATTAATTAACTGATGTCAAGACAGCAGAGTCATATTTTACAAAATTTCTTCTCATGTAACATTTGGATCGAGAAGTGGCAATTCCTCCCAAAAGCTATGTATCAATTCCTGCCAAAGCACCTTTCAGTTAAAAATCAACTCATACCTAATTGATCTTTGCAACATTAACATATTCTTTGCCTTATTAATTTTCCATACTCTTAGCCATTGTTTTTTCTATAGTTATAGGTTATATCAAATAAATTTATGTAGCAAATTATGGGAGACTTTAGTACAAAGGAAAATTTTCTTGTTCAGTCTATTAATTTCATGTAAAAATGGCTGTTATCATAGAGTATAAGAAAAACAGTCCATTTTCTGGCAACCTGCATTGATCTGATACTCATAATAAGATAGAATGTCAACTCAGACTAGGGTTACCCTAGGTTCCAGAGGGTGCATGTCCAAACTGTAAACTGAGAAGGAGGATTTAATGACAGACAGTTGGACAAGGAAAAAATTGTGAGGGAGAGAAAAACAAGAGAGATAGAGTGAGAAATGGAGACAGAAACAGAGAGAGGGAAAGAGATTGAGAAAGTTCTTTCTTGCTCTTACTTGCAAGATGGAAGTCTGGAAGTTCCACACTAGAGAAGCAATGTTTGGTTTCTGTGGAGCAGGCTGTGAAATAGTACAATAGCCATAAGGAAACCAAGGAAGCCATTAAGAAAAAATTCTTGTCTCTTGCTGAGAGTAACTTTAGTTTGTAGCTACACTTGTAGTACTTTTAAAGTCAATGCAATAAAATATGATGCTTGGTTTTTATTTTCAGTAAGAAAAAAATTTTCTGATGGGTCCAGAACAAACAAATAACTCTAAAAGAGTGGGGGAAAAGATAAGCATTTCTTTTAAAAAGAGGAAAATAAAACTCCCTTTCATTATGTATCTAGAGATAAACATTTTTCTTCACATACACTCTTGGAATAAGAACTATGTGTGTAGGTAGATATACTTTATACATGCCTATTATGTACTCCTAAACACACGATTATAAGTGTTTCAAGTCATGACAGTAGCAATGTCAGTTGTTGAGGAAAGTTCCAGTGTGTGTAGAAAAGAAAGAGAAGTCAATGCCAAGAGTAGTCTGTTTTGGAATTAAGCCTTCAATGTACTCTATCCTTTTGCACAATCAAAAGCAGCTACTATGTTATAGACCTTGGATTAAAAAGAGAGCAAACCACATTCTTTGTTTATTAATAGTTTTATTTCCTTTTTTCACTGTTAAACTTGGGGGATAATATCACCACAGAGTTGCAGGCATTATTTTACAGTACAGACAATTGACTTATTTTCAGGAGAAAGAATAAAAATGGCATGTGAAATACCTAAAATGACTACTGAGGATGTGCTGGCCACAAGATAACAAAAACAGAGAAAATTCAGTGCCTTTGATAAAGATGGGGACACTATTTTAGATGCAACTGTGATACATGCCTTTTGCTTACAAAGCAAATATATAGCCTTCTCTTTTTGGACAGTGGTTTCTCTCTACATCTTCATGAATTAGAAGGATGTGAGGGTCACTGAATGTTTTCCTGCCAAGAGAAATCAATGTGCTGATTCACCGACTTGGAAGCCCATTTTAACTTACTTCTCTCCCAAACCTGCACCAAACTTAGAGACGGTTCCCATGTGCAAAAAAAAGAAGGGTGTTGCTCAAAATGTTGCCTTCACATAGCTCTGAGCACAAGCCCTAAAGAAGTTTCTCTGGAATCTTGTATGTAGGAAGCTGAAAATGCCTGTGTACTGGATGAGGAATGACTGTAAGAAAGGGCTTTTGTTTAACTGCATGCAGGACAGAATGGATTCTCTCCTAACTTCCATGCCAAGCAAAACTACAAGCAAGGACGTTTTAAGCCAGACTACAGATCTTCACTTGTACAAAGGGAAAGCTTACAGGTATAGACTCTCCAGGTTCTCCCCACGCTTTCGTACTAGAACAATCAGGGAGGACCATATAGAGTTGACCAATCTGGTAAAGAGTTTCTGAGTTCTAGGGATAAAAGGGAGAGTTGATTTTTTTCCCCCTTTCTGTCCTCTTAATTATATTGGAGACTTCAATCTATTTAAAATATTTCTCCTTGTTGCTTAGTCATACTTTATTAGATTATTATCATATTAATGAACCATTTTTCCTTTAAGTCACTTTCCCAGCTCAATGACCCCTGCCTACAGTAGCAGCATAGGGCATTTATGTGCACCAATTCTAATAAATATTTGTTATATTAATTAATAAGGAGTTTATTAAACATTCAACATTTATTGAATGCCTACTCTTTGACAGACAATATGCCAGCCACAGGATACAGAGAGACGAATAAGACCCACTTTCTATCATCAAGTAACTCACAGAATACAGGACAAAAATAGTTTGGGGTTGGTTTTTAAATTGCAGAATTGTTAAGTATTTTGGATTTCAAGAAAGAACTGTAATAAACTTTTTTATTCTGGGGATAATCTTTTTAGTTTAAGACAGGGTTACTGGATTCTAACTTGGGCGAGGAAAATGTTACTAATACTTCTCTGTAATGGAGGGTGTGGCCCCCTTTCCCTTTCATCCAGAATGTCTTGTGCAACTCAGATGAGGACCAGCTTGGACCTCGGTGATTATTTGGGGTGGTCCCAGCCCAGGCCAGAGGGCTCGGATCAGAACTCCGCTGAGTCCCTGTGGTTCTACTAGAGTAACCACAAGCCCAATGTCATACTAAAGCTTTTGGGTGTCCATTTCCATGTGTCCAAGTGCACTGTCTATCTGTGTGTGTGAAGCTGTGAATGCAATGTTTGTTCAATTAACACCAATACTAACACATGGCCATTTTGGAGCCTGGCAGTCAAATGTTGTGCAGTTCCAAACTTATGTGTTGAGTATAGTCACTTTATGAACTTGACCTTTGTTATTCATTTTTATTATCTCAACATAAGCCTACTTTCTCAGGCAGTAACACTAAACCTAGAAAAAGAAAATGAAATTCTCCAATTCTAAAGAGCCCCCGCTTACTGTCTCCATAATCTATCTCTGAGGTCTGGAATATTTACTTACACAGCATTGATCCCGGTAGAGGCTGAATTCCTACAAGAAAAAGTCATGAAAACACAAGGAGAGGGAGCATGACTTAAGTCTATAAAGGAAAGTAGTGAAATTGTCCTTGAACCTATTATGGGCTGGATTTTACACTGCTGAACCAGGTTTGTTGCGCATTACATCTGAGAAAAATACTCTTCTAGAGGAGTGGTAGAAGTAGGGTTGTTGGGTTGAAGAAAGGGGAACTGTTTTGGGTGTTGTAATCTATACAGTTTCAGTCCCATTATGAGAAATACTGTTGCAAAGCCAAACAAAACCCCAAACCCAGCAACTCTATTTGTAAGGTTGTCAAGGCTCAGGTGACGGTCCTGGACTAGAGTGGTATTTGCAACACTACAATTCCAGGTTTACCAGCAAACCCCAAGAGCTCCTTAGATTTTGTTGTATTGAAATATAAGTAAATAACTCTGATGGATATATAAAATCAGAAATTTTTAAGTGTTCATCAGATACACCATTTTACATTCATCATTGTGGTTATTTACCTAACACTGTGACTTAATTTTGACTTGTTTTCTGTCAGAAGACAAATTAACATGCTTTTGTGTTGACGAGTTTGAGTATAAGGAGAGAACCCAGAGAGTTAAGGGTAAGTGACGTGCATGGCAGAGTAATGCATGTAACCACATGGTAACACAACTGGGTCAAGAACTCAGAGCTCAGGGCTAAGTTCAGGCTTCTTTGTGAAACCTTTGCTTGTCCTCTGGAGCTGCTAGGGATAAACTGTCCAATTTCTCAGTAATATGTCCTCATCTGGGAATCATCTCTACTCAGGTTAGTTCAGGAGAGCCAGATGGTCCCTGGGCTCCTCCTCTGTCTCATGTAATCTACACCAGGTTCCCCCGCTCTGCGTGAACCCTGACATCCTTCTTCCCTCCTAGGACAGACCTGAGGCAGCCAGCTTTGCATCAGACTGCACCCTTCTGTTTCTCACCATTGATGCACAAAGGGTTCTCATCTCTCCCCAGAGCAATGAACTTGCCCAAGTGCAACTCAGGGGAGCTGACAGAGCTGTGATGCCTTTCAGATCTTTAGCCACTGCAGCTTCTAATGCTTATGCTTTCTTGTTTGTTTTCTTTCTGTTAGGGTCTAGAACTATTATATGTGAGTGAAGAGGATGGAACATATTTAGAGATCCAAGGCTGGATTTAAGGCAAGGATGGTTCAGGACAAGATGGAGAACTAGTAGAGAGACCACAGGCAGGTGAAGAGCAGGAGAGAGCAGAGTCAAGGGAAACAGGGGACCAGATAGTTCACTTCTACGCATCTGGTGAAGCCTGGAGAACAGAGAATACGAGAGTGGATTTGCTTGTGTGTTTACGTGTGTACTGGGGGGAGTTCTTGATTTGCGGTCTATTTTAGGTTTGACTATTTTGTTCTTTTAATTAAAGTGGATAATCGTGAAAGTTCTGCAAACCTGATTTATGTGGAATGAAATAGTTTGATTCCCAGTTTGGGGATGAAGACATTTTGATCTTATATAAATATTGAATACCTTCTCTAATGACAAGCCCTTTGAGAAATGCATGTGTAGCTATGTCCAGCTATAAACACTCACTACATCTTTGATTAAACTTCTCAATTCTCCATATTCAAAAGAATCGATTTTTCTTATTTTTCTTCTCTGAAAACGACCTAACAGTTGGACATACCTTTCTATAAACACAGCCAGTAAACAGTATTTAAAAGCAGCTTTCAGCCATAAGAGATTTAAAAACAATTCTATAATTAAACCAGTAACAGAAAAGGAAAGCTAGAGTCTAGGATTTGTTTCTTTTCTGCTATTATCAGCATCATAAAAGGACAAAGATCAGGAGATAATCACATTTAAGATGAATTGTTATTAACCTTTGCAGTTCTGCCAAAGCTCAGGGTTTCTCCATTTCTTAAATTTAGTTTTGTTTTTTTAATACAGGAAACAGCCCTTTGAGAGTGAGGCAAGATATGAGTTTCAGAAAGAATGGGAATTACTGAAGTACTGGGAGACTTGAATCAGCATTCACACATTTATTAGTGCCAGGCCAACTTGAGTAATAAAATATAGATGCAATTGCTCACTAGACGTTTCACAGGTGGATAACACAACATTCTGTAGTTTGCTATACATATTAGAAAATAGTCTCTGGTTTTTCTTATTCTTTGGTTGAATGTGGGACAAAAAATAATCATTCTTTCAATTATGCTGATTTGCTTTTTTCCCCTTCTCATGTGATTTCAAACACAATGGTGGAGGGTTGCTTTGTTCAGTTTCCATCAGATTGAACTAAAGAATGGTTTTAAACATTATGTTGAAGTTACAGTTGACTTTTTATTACCCAGAAAGAATTAGGTACTTGCTGAAGCCAACAGGGTGACCTTTTTCCTCTTCTTAGCCACAGGAAAGCTCAATATACTCTACTCATTTCTCAAGTGGACCTTAAAGAATCACTTTCAAAGGACACCATGGCTGAAGACTGAAGAGTAATATTTATCGACATTAAATAGACACTTGGTGAAGTATGCATAAATATTTCTTCATATAAACATAACACAAAATTAAATAGTTCAGAAACACAGATGCCACTGAGTACGCTTCCACTGTTGTCACAGTCACCTGTAAACACCACCTCACACTGAATACAAAAGCAGCTTCTACCCCGGCCTTGGGTTCACAACACAGAGGTCCTGTACAAAGGTGAGATTTCTCCTCCGCCCCCCGCCTCCCTCCCCCCTCCCCACACAGCCCCAGCAAAAGGAAAAGAAGGAACCCCAACGATTACAGCAGAAACAGAGATGACAGCAACAGCAGTACCCCCTCCCCCGCAATAGAACTGTTAGCATTTTGGTCAATTCAGAGGAGAATACAAAATCATTTTTTTGAAATGTAAGGAAATTGATTTGAAGTAATACTTTTCAAAGTGCCGTTCTCTCTTCAGAGGACTTGTGACTTCCTAAACCCCACCTAGTACTGGGTGAAGGTTGCACAGTGAACACCAGCAAGCACTGGCCACAGCTAGGGAACAAAGGTGTTGGCCTTTTTCATTCAGAAGGTGCCAAGTAGCAAGAAATCGAATACCATGTTCTCCTTCATCCCGCCTCACAATGTCTCTTTTGCTTTGCTATATATATTGCTGTGTATGACATTCAAATGTGACACTATTGTTTTGTTTCAAGCAGCTTAGCAGAAATTTTGTTTGGAAACATTCAGATTGGGACGATTAAATTCAAACAGGTGGAGGTGATTCATTCTTTGAGCTCAGAGGGGCCCCGATTTGACTTAGCTCTGTTGAGGATATCAACAAAGGAGCTAGCTCGCTCACAGTTTGGTCAAGCCATGGTGCTCAACCCGACTCCAGAGGATGTCAGCTCTGCAGAGACCTGCTGGGAGGGCCTGGCTGCTCTCTGCTGCATATTCCCCAGGGCGGTTTGTGGAAAACAGCCCTGGTTTCCAAAACACTGCACTGGGTTTATTTCACTTTTATGTTGTGTTAGGATCCTAGAGAACTTCAGTCACCAAAGTACTGAAAGCATATATTGCAGGAATAATTTGCCAGTTCAGTGATTCCCGTTATATTATATACACTACGTGTATGTGTGCAAAACTCACACATATATATATATTTATATATTTTTATTTGTACGAAACTTGAACTGCACAAAACAGTACTTTGCAAGAATCAAGAATCAAGTCCACAAATAGAGTTTAACAACACACCGAAGAAAAGACGGGAAGCTCTATTGGGACAAGAAGGTTCAGCTTTGCAACGTGTGAAATAATTTCAAAACCACAGATGCACTAGCCTGATGTGTTCCACGTGGGGTCTGGATCTACATTTTTGGGATCCTTGGAAAGAACGTGGCAACGGGGCCAGCTAGTTATGCTCATCTGCGATTCCAGAGGCAACGGGAATTAAAAGAACCAAGCAGATCAGTTTGGGTATATAATTGCTATGAAACAATTTTTTTCCTCTTTAAGAAAAAACACTTAAGGTCTATTTCAGAATAAATTCCTTTATATTCAGTAATATGCTTTTTTTTTTTTTTTTGCTGAATTGGTATTTGACTTTTTTAATTAAAATGAGTTTATTCAATGGATCAGTAAACAGGCAGCTTCTTTCATATCTGGGTGATAAAAACATTTTCATCATCACCAGAAATCACCCCCACCCTCACCTTACTCCCTTCTAAGGTTTGTGGGTTGATGTGTGCGTTTGGTCACTTTTGATAAAACCTCCTTCTACAAGGCCTGCTCAGGCACACGCTTGTGAAAGATGACTGACTGTCTTTGCTGGTACTGCTGCTTGCGCCTCTTCCTTTTGTCACACTGGCACAGCAGCAGCATCTTGAATGTGGTTCTGAATGTTTTGTTGCACAGGGCATAGCACACAGGGTTCACGGTGCTGTTGATGTAGCACAGCCAGTAGCCCAGATTCCAATAGGTTTTGGGTATGCAGCTGTCACAAAAGGTGTTCACCAGAACCATAATATTGTAGGGTGTCCAGGTAATGATGAAGGCAAGCAAGATGGCGCTGAGAGTCTGCGCTGCTTTCTTCTCCTTGACGAGGGACATCCGTTTCCGCTTAGTGATCTGACTTCTGGTCTTCAGAGCAAATCTCTTGGCCAGAGTGGCCTCCTTGAAGGACAGAGGTAGAGTGGCCGTGGTCTTACCCACTGAGGAGTTGACCTCAGAGGTCTTGGCTGTGTCTACGGCTGACTCTAACTGGATGGGAAGCTTGGAGAAGCTTTTTTGAAAACTGCCTCCATCGTCCATGCTCTTCTGAGCCTGCAGCTTGCTGGCTTTCCTCTCCAAGTCCACTGTCCCCAGCTCCTCGTCAGTCACCTGCAGGTTGTCTGATGAGGGTAATTTGGTGGAATTGAGGATGGTACTGTGACCTGGAAGCTTGAGCACAATAGAGTAGATGGCTCTTGTCTCTGAGCCAATGTCCTCCTCATCAGAGGAGGCGGAGTTTTCCAGGGAGGCAGCAGCGTCATTGTTATTCCAGCTGTCACTGCTGCTGTGGTCTTGGTCCATCTGCTCAGCACTGGGCTTCCAACTCTTGGTTGTGAACCAGAAGTGGCAGCGGCCATACTTCCTCCTGGATGAGCGCTTCATGCTTTGCTGTTGAAGCTCATAGCTGCTGCAGCTTCGAGAACTGCCTGTGGGGTGGACAAAGTTTTCTGCCTCTGCTTCTGTCCCAGAGGCTTGTAGCCCAGCAAGCTCTTTGGTACGTTTTTCAGTTTCCTTATAGATCCTCCAGTATAAAATAGTCATAATGGTGACAGGCATATAAAAGGCAGCGATGGCCGTGCCAAAGGTGATGGTGGGCTCACTGAGGAACTGAATGAAACACTCCCCTGGGGGCACAGTTCTCTTCCCAACAAAGTACTGCCAGAACAAGATGGCAGGAGCCCAAAGGATGAAGGAGATGACCCAAGCCAGACCTATCATCACACCAGCTCTTTTTGTTGTTCGTTTGGCTCGGTATGTGAGCGGCCTCGTGATGGAAAAGTACCTGTCGAAGCTAATGACTAGAAGATTCATGACTGAAGCATTGCTAGCCACATAGTCAATGGAAAGCCAGAGGTCACAGGCCAAGTTTCCCAGAGCCCATCGATTCATGATGATGTAGGTAGTAAACAGATTCATCGAAATGACCCCAATAATCAGATCTGCACAGGCAAGGCTTAAGAGGAAGTAGTTGTTGACTGTCTTCAGCTGCTTGTTGACCTTAAATGCCACTATCACTAAGATGTTACCGATGATAGTCACCAGGGCCAGCACGCCCGTTAAGAATGCAATAAAGACCACTTGCCAGATGGTATGACCTCCCAGGGGGTCACTGGTGGTGCCATTTGGAGAGGAGAAATTCCCAGCTGCTCGAGAAATGTTGTAGCTGCCAAAATGAGTGACCGTTCCTGGGGGCAGCCCTGCATCTGAGGGGCCGTGTATCCAGGAAGCGCTGATGTTTGGAAACAGAGGCGAGGTTGTATTGTTATTGTGCAAGGTCATTGTGACTCTTTGACATAGTCTGGGGAGAAAAGAGAGAAAGAGAGAAAAGAGGGAGTTAGGAAAATTTCTGCCTTCACTTGATTTGTTCTTTGCATTGCACACTTTAAAAGACCCAGAGGACCTATTATAGGATGCTGAATCTCAGAGAGGCCACAAACATCAAGTTCGTTCTCTAATTTTAAAGGCGAGGAGTCTAGCGCAGGCAGAAATTGATTTGTTTGAGGCAGCGCAATTAGCTAGTGGCCTCCATTGAACATTGTGCTTTTCCTCCCACATTTCTGAATATATACCACACATACTTCCACATGATGCTGTTATCAAACAAAATCTCCCTTACTTCTTTTATTCCAAAGAGAAGGGGAAAACTATTAGGTGCTTGTATAATACTTACCCAGCAGAGTTTTATCATCACGCTACTTAATGCGCTAATCTTATTGGTATCATTTGCATTTTATCCACCTGGGCATTTACTTATCCCTGGCTTTGGACATAAGAAACTTTAAGGGGCTATCAGCCATTTAAGCCTCACTGGACTGAGCAACATCAACCTGGAGCAAGGGGGAAATGAACGAAAATCACTCCACATTATGTTGCCTCTTTAAAACACAGATAGAAAACGTAATGTATTGGTTCCTTGTAATGGTTGGCAGCAGTACACAAAGCAGCTATGTTATGCTTGAGAATATAGACAGTCTTTGCCAGAATGTTCTGAACTGAACAAACCAGTTTTGAATACTTCTAGTATTTAGATATCTTAAGTTCAACGGTCAAAAAGTACCTGAGCACCACACACACACATTTGCATATAAATAGTTGCAAAACTGCAAATAGTTCTTTTTTTGCAAGTAGTTATTTCAAACACTTGCTACCGAAATATATAAATAACTAAGAATCATTACAATGAACGTATCACCAAGAAGACCCCCATGCTGTCATGGGAAGCCTTGGTTGAGAACTGCTCCGTCCTCTTGGAATCTCCAGGATTGTACTTCTAGGACACAACCGGCCTAGGAATTCTCACATCACCAACTGCTGTGGACTTTATTCAGTAATTCATTCCTCAAAGTGTGTCATTCTATGAATTCAACATTTATCTACCGAGAAAACTTCTGTTGTGCTTAGGCTCTTGGTTAAAAAAGTGTTCAACTGTAAACACTTACATACAAATGTGTATACACACGCACACGGCAAGAGTCTTAAATCAAGGCTTTAGACACTGCATGTCAGAGCATCTCAAAGGAGTGCAGTCAGATCACACAGAGCCTTTTGGAAAGGCCTTACAGTGGAGTGGGAAGACTTTGCTCTTCCAGTGGCGTAGGTTCAAATCACTCCCTGGGACTGCGATCTTGGGCATATTTAACTTCTTCGAGTCCCAGTCTCCTCATTGAAAAATGGGAATGAAACGTTGTGTATAACAGAATAAATTGTTGACAAATTCAACCTAGAATTCAACAGTAAGTGGCCAAAGTAACTTTATTTCTCATCAAAATGTTTTAATATATGTAAAGTACTTAGACCAGAGCCTCACACATAGTATGTGCTACATAAGTATAGTGTCTGCTGTTATTATTTTTATTGAACAATGAACTCACTTTGCTTTGGCTCCCATGAGGCTCAGAGCTCAATCTAGCGCAATAATAAATGACAGAAGAGAATATTTGTTGGACACTTCTTATGTGGTACACATTGTGCAAATCAACATATGCATTATCTCATTTAATCCTTACAATAACCACATTTTACAGGAAATAGCCACAGAGAGCTAAGTAATTTGTCCAAGGACTCAAGCTAATGCTTGCGGGTGGAGGGAGGCAGAGATTCACCCCCAGATCATCTGAGCCTACCACCTCCATTTTTAACTGTGATGTTACATTGCCTTTCCACTAGCTCATCCAGGTGTTGTATACAACTAGCCCCTCCTAACTGGTTAAAACTCATTGTACGCTGCTTTAAAGTGGAATTGATGTGCATTTAAAAATTAATGAGATACCATTTGTCACCCAAAAGATGGGCAAAACATAAATGATGATACATGTAGCACTGACAACAGTGTGAGGGAAATAATCAGTTTCATGGTTTTAGTTGCAGTGTAAATTGACCAACAATTTGAAAGGTAATTTGGCAGTATCTGTCAAAATAAAAATGCACAAAACCCAAGATCTCAGAACTGTCTGACAGTGTGCATGTGTAGTATGTATATTTTTTGTGTATGAGAAAAAACACAAAACATACATAAAAACACACATGGTTGGACATACACAAGCACACACGTGAACTTTTACATACACTTACATACATATATACACTTACATATATTCACTTAAGCACTATTTGAAATAGTAAAAAAATTGGACATAGTCTAAATATTCTAACATATATTCTATTACGGAGAAAAAAATAGTTTTAAGAACTCCTGTACAATCCATCACTGTCTGCCCATAGATGAAATCTCCTACATTGCACTAATTTCCAATTACAGGTAAATGATGTTTTTTTCCTTCTTTACTTATTTTTACTTCTCTGGGTTTTATTAGTTGATGTCAACTCATCCTTATCTCCCGCTCCCTCTCACTGAGGGGATGTCCATATTTGGGAAGTGTTACATGCTGTTTGTTTGGGGTATGCAATAGCATTTATGGTTTCTTCCAAGATACATATAAAGAAGATCTGTCTGCCCTCTGCTCCTCCACCTCGTTCCCAGTTTCCAATAGTTCTAAGGGTGTTTGCCCATCTTCCCCATTGCACCTGCAACTATGTAGAAGGATGAGGACAGACTTGCCTTTGGTCAGACACCTCAGCTCAATGTCCTGTCTCTGAGGTTAACAACCACTGTTCTCCTGGGGAGTCTAGGACGCCTCTCCAATGTCCTCCACTGCATAGGCTCAGATGAGGATTACCTTTCTCTTCTTTACATTGTCACCCTAATTCATGAATTTCTCTTTTCCCTGCACCAGATCCTGGCTAATTTTTTATATACTTTCTGAATAGCCTTTATCTTCCCAACATCCTCCACTCCAAAGCTTCCCAGACACAGGAGCTGAGTTTCCTTGTCCACTGTTTGGTTTGTATTGCATCCCATTTTACCTTCCTCCTACTCCCCCGCCCCACCCCAGCCCCTGGGGGCGTTCTGAATCTCACATAATATTCTACAGCACCTTTAAAAAGTTTTGAAACACTTTCTAAGTCTCTGCTCTCATATCCGATGGAATTGTTCCTGTTCGGTAGACTTATTTTCATCACTGATGTTGTGCTGATTTTATTATAAATAAATATAATGGCCAATAATCCCAGTGCTTTATATTTGTGCTGATGAAACATCTGTCTTCTTTCATCTTTTTTTCTTCTTGTCAACACTATGCAGTGATGTCTGTTATTTGTCTTTCCTTCATCCATTCTTTTGGAAATGGCCTGTCATCCACAGTATGTACTTCTGGATGGGTATCAATGACATGGTCCTGATTCCTCTATCTTAGCAATGGGTCTGAAGAACACACAGACAGGAGCAGTAAGAGTAAATTTTGGGAATTGATATGGATGCTGGAAAGAGAGGGGGGTAATTCTTTGTTCTTTGGGATTCCTAGGTACTGGTGACCCTATTTATATCTACATGGAAAATCTGAGAAGCAAGCAAACATAGAGGAAAAACATGGGAAGGAGAGAGATGGGAGTGAATGTGGGGAATAGAGATGGCATGATCATGATGTCTTCTCAAGCCTGGATCTAGCCCCTCCTGAAGTCAACTCTGCCTCCTTGACCTTGCCAGTTATGTGAGCCAACCATTTCCTTTGTTGCCTGGGCTACCTACTGTCACCTGCAACCAAAGGGTCCGGGTTAACATAACTGTCATCATTAACATCAACACTTCTCATTGAACCACTACTAGCTTTAAGTCATTATGACTGGTGCCACTGAATTCAGTAAGACAGGATTCTGCCCTCCATGAATTTACTCCTTAAAATATATAGGTAATTTTTTAAATTTACAAAAGTGTGTAAATATCCAATATGGAAACACATGTGAAAGTGCTTAGAGAAACCTAAACGGCCAATAGAAATGTGAGGCATTGTTTTTATGACCAAGTCCAGGGAGACAAACTCATTTTATTCCCTTTAAGCTGTCCTGGCAGTACCTATTCTGAAAAAACCATTGGGGCTCTCAATTTTTAAACCTCCTGAACTGAAAATGTGATAATTATTTTTTTATAGAAGTATAAATTAATTCTACCTTATTATTATTAACATTTTAATTATGAAAGACCGGGGAAAAATGTAAAAATATTCTTTCAATTCGCAACTACGCTTTCTTCTAAGACTAATTATCTAGTGCCTCCTCAATATTCGGAATCCAGTATGCACCATTTTTCAAGGCTTGTTTGGGGTCTCTCTTTGACTGCCTTCTCTGCCAAGAGTGTCTCTCTTTTCTGTTGTAATTCATTACAGTGTTCAACAGCTAAAATGACTTCCCAAAGCGATCTTGGTCAGGTGAAAGGAATGCCACAGCCGGCCACTAGGTGGCAAAGCAGACTCGAGAACAAACTGCCGGCGCGCGCCAAAGCGCAGCCTGCTTCCCCAGGCTGGTGACGGGGAGCTTGTGCTGAGCTCAGTCATGCAGTCCGTGGAGGATATCAAAGAGGGTCAACAAACGCTCTGCAGTCAAATGTGTCTTTAAAGGGAATCCAACCTTTTCTGACGTGCAGAGTCAGAATCAAACTTTATGAACTTAGCTCTAGTTATTCATTTCGAGCGGCCAGGAGGAAAGATGTGCCCTAATATGGTGCAATTGCTCATGCTGTGAACAAAACAGCCCAGAAGGCCAAAACTGGAATAAAATTCCATTTTAAAAGGAGAAAGCTTGTTTTTAAAAAGTTGATGTATCATGCTGCCCCCCTTGGTTGCTGCCTTTCATAGGTTTTATTCAATTTGACAACAAAAAGGAAGGCTGCTTGGGAGCGTACTTGTAACAGCGCCGATTATGAAGAGCAGTTGCTCCTGAAATAACACAGTTATACCTCAAAAACAAAAGTCTAAATTGGAATGATGATTTGCCTTAGCACTTTCAAGCCTAAAACCTTTTGTTCTTAGAATTTCCAAAGAAAGGGCAAGAAGTGAAGAACAGACGTGAAGCAGTTCTTTTTAAACATGTGTGAGACCGCTCTGCCTAGACAGGCCAGCTCTCCATCCCTGGGGTCATTCTGTGGGACAAGGAGGGACACAGAGCCACTGGAGTCTTTCCTACTGCACACAAACCTTTATGATTTAAGGTTGATTTATTATTTTTCCAATATTCTGAAAATTTATTGTTATTTTTGAAGACTTTGCTTGTGTAGTGGAGGGTAAGGAACGATGCATTTGAAATGCTATTTGAGCTAACATAATTGTAGAAATAATTCTGATGAAAAATCTTCAGTGAAAGTCATTTGGACTAAATATTTCTAACGTCAGTTTATGGACTGAAAGGACATGGTGAAGAAAGTTCTTTGGGCTTGATATTTATGTTTTATGATTAAGTTAGACTAGTTATGATTTTTTTCAAGGTCCATATTTATCAGAGTATTTATTTTTGTATCTGGATATATGCCATACTTCTGATTTCCTTTTAAACTTCAGCCTCTTTGCACCTTCCAATTCAAACACATACAGAAGACATTATGTCCACGAAGAAAGTAGAAGTAATGTAGGAGGCGTGCAGAAAGCAGCGTGACAAGCCCTGCCATGGCACATTAGGGTCAGGAAACATACCCATTCTGCCACGTGGGCCGACTGCCTGAGCGCTCTGATCTGAATTCCCCATCTATAAAATGGAGGTGATCAAACTTGAGGACTAGATAGTGAGTGTAGAAAGTACTCAGTGTAGCCTGACTGGTCCACAGCAGTTTCTCAAAAATGCTAAGACCAATTTAACAATTTTCTATGAGTGACTTTATAGACTAGCCTTTCTCAAGGCTAACAAGAGCTAACATTTGTTGAGTGTAAAGCATTGGTTCCCAACCCAGGGTGACTCTGCCCCTGGGGGACATGTGGCAATGTCTAGGGACATTTTTCTTGTCACAACTTGGGGAGGATGTGCTATAGGCATCTAGTGGGTAGAGGCCAGGGACACTGAAAATGTCCTGCGATGCACAGGACAGCCCCCTAAAACAAAGAATTATCTGGCCCAAGAGGTCAACAGTGCTCCGGTTGAGAAGCTCTAGAGGAAAGAGAAGATAATGGAGATCGAGAAAAATGAAGCATCCAATTTTCCAGGAAAATCTGGAAGATGTCCTGGCATTTATTAACCTGGCAAACTCTAAGTCTCTTCAAGAATCAGCTCTCACTTGATATCTCTGAAAATCACAGTCTCCACCCTCCCTGCAAGGATGAATCTTGTGTTCAGTTATTCTGCTCTTCCATGGTTATTTCAGAGAGTCCATACACGTGAGCACTTGGCTTACTGCAGCCCTAGACCAGGGACAGAGTTTTTGCTCTCCAGAAACCTCGAGTTGGAGACACCATCAACTAAATAAAATCACTGTCATAGAAGGAGTAGTGAGAATATTCAGCTTTGCTTGAGTCAGCGAGGAAGTAGCAAAGCAGGGGATATTTTGTGAGTGTTGAGGAATAAATCTCCAGGCTGCCAAGCAGTAAAGAGAGAGCACAGCATTCCAAATAGAGGGAACGGCCTATGCAAAGTCCACTCCTCAAGGCTGCCGGCACACCCTAACATACTCCTCTTAGAGCACACAGCACTTCAATTTGTCTCTCAGGACACCAATGGCCACTTGAGGAAGGTTCCATCTTCTCCTGCTCAACTTTTTACTCTGTGATCTAGCACAATTTCTCTCCCATGGGAGATCCAGAACTACTGCCTTCACTCTGGTGTTGTCTAGATTAACATAGTTACACTTTGGACAGGAGCACAGAAAACAGAAGGGCTCCAGGAGATAAAACTGGAGAAAAGGTGAAGGAGGCAGGAAGGCAGAAAAGGAGGCTGCGTTTGATGAGCAGGGACTTGAAGGGAATAAGTGCTCAGGCTGGGGGCTCCAGAGGCAGCCGTAGGGAAGGCTGAGAAACTACTCTGGGGTTCTCAAAACGTCCTCAGATATAGTGGCATTCAGCTGGGACTGACCTGAGAAAAGAAAGAATCCAGAATCCATGTGGCTGGGAAAGAGGAGCATTCCCTTGATAACCAGCTGTTGCCCAGAGACTGCTTCAGCCTCTTCCACGTCAGAGAAGAGAGATGAGTTCTCAGATAACCACATTGTCTCTTCAAATGTCCGTCTGGTAAAGGGCATGATACAAATACAGAGTTTTCTGGGGAAACAAGCATCACATACTACAAGGATTATGTTGTAATCACTCTTTGCCACCTTGAATATACTCTTGACCTACCATTAACACTTGTTACATACTCTGAAGGCACTAGGCCTCCTGGGGTGACAGACAGCCTGGGTTTGAGTCCCAGCTCGCCGTTTTAAGAGCTGTGGGACCTCAGGTTCTTTATTAAAGCTCTGAGATCCTCAGCATCCACACCAGAAAATTAAGAGTAGTGACATACCACATGGCTGTTAAGCAAATTCATCTGACACAACTGCCCTCGCTCAGTAGGGCTCTGCAAAAGGGAGTCCCCTCTCTCCTGCTTCACGATCACACCCAAGCTGAGGTCCCTGAGGCAGGCCAGCACGGCGGCCGGCCGTGGCGAGGTATCTGCACTGGCAGCCACCTGTGCCCTTCCCTGGTTAAATATGTGAAATCTCACTTCTTGTGTATATGTGTATTTTCATTTTCCTATTAGGTTGTAAATCTCTTGGAGACATTATCAAAGGCTTTTTTCTTCTTTTTTTTTTTGAGTTTCCAAGTCTGTCTTAGAGTCCCTAACTGTGGTTAAAATAAAGTGGCTTGTCAGTAGATACCATATTTAGTGGATTAATATTTGATGCAATATGGTTTTATTAATAATATTCTAATTTTCTTGTATAAGCAAATCAGGTAAGGAAAAGGCATAGTAATTGTGATTCCTTTCAACAACTCGAAAGCAGAAAACCATTCCAATCAAAATGAACTCTACTGAAGAAGTGGAAGAAACAGGCTGGGGAGAAGGAGAGAGGACACCAAGTGGAAAAACCCCAGACTAGCAAGACGGCTTCAGCCAAGAATCTTATACATGGCTAAGGGATTAAAAAGTGCTGCGGGAAGGATAGGAAACTATGGAAATGAAAACAGGACACCACAATTTTATTTTTATTTCCATTGTCCTTTCAGGGACATGCTTTCTAAGTTCTTTTTTTATGACTTTAAAGACAAACATCGTGATGACCTCAGGGCGCTGCAGGCTTTGACCTCACTCTTTCCTCTCTGCTCCTGCTACCGATAAAGTGATACGCATGTACTAACTCATTTCAGCCTCACAATAATCATATGAGGTGGGACTATGAGGTTTTCACTTCAAATGTGAAGAAACGGGTGCACTGAGTGGTGAAAACACTTGCCCCAAGTCACACAGCTAATTGTAAGATGCAGGTGTGGCTGGCTGCCCCCAGTCTGTTCCTAACCTCTACCCTAGCGGCAGATCTGCCGCGACCAAGCAAAATTTGCAAACCTGACACTTTCATACGTAAGGTATAAAGCAGAAGTGCAGTCCTCCTGTCCTGCCTCTCTCATTCCCATGCCCTAGAGCTAACAGTTTACTTAGAAAGTAAATATTTGTGAGATGAATGGATATGTCCTTCCAAAATGTGTGCTTTTGCAAAATTATGTGTGTTTTTAAGCACTTACTATGTGCCAGGCAGTGTTCTCTGTGTTTACACACAGATGACTTATATTAATATTAAATGGCTTGTAATAATATTATTAATTTATAATATTAATGTAATATTAATAATTAATATTAAATGACTTATATTAAGTCATTTAATCCTCACAACTATCCTGTGAGTTAAGAGTCTTTTATTTAATGGCCAGATGAGAAAACGGAGGCACAGAGAGGATAAGTGACTGGGCCAGGGTCACATAGCTTCTAGGTTGCAGAGTTAAGATTTGAAGCAAGGCAGACTCACCCAAGATTTTGCTCCCAACTACCCAATGTGTATTATGTTCTCTAGCTTACTTTTTTTTCATTTAACAATATATCATGGACCTCTTTCTCAATCAGTGCAAATAAATCCACGTCACACATGCTCTGAAAGGAACCCAAAAACATAAAGAAGGACTGTCCAGGATTCATTAGTTGTCACATTGTGTCCTTGACTCAGATAGAATTTTCAGGGCAGGAAAGTGCAGGAGACACTGTGTTTGCTGCAGATTGTTTCTTTTAAGTAAAATGTTGCAGAGCTCAGCATTGGTGCAGCCGATACAAATCTCCCAGATAGTCCGAAACGTAAAATGGCCGGTTTCCAGACTTGCTTCCCTCTGCGGGCTCTACTGTCATGTTAGCAATGAGTTAAAGGTGCACGCCTCCGTCTGCCAGTGTTTAAAGGAGCTAGCCATCGACTGTCTAGCCCACATCACAAAATTGTGTAGAAAATCAAATAAATGAATAAATACGAAAGGACTTTGATGAAGTATAAGATGGATCGGGAGCTTAAACAACTCTTAAAACACTAAACTCCAAGGGTATTTGCAGATTTTGATTCCAAGATAAAATGGAAATCAAATTCTTTAAATATGACAGACAACTATAAAAAAGACTACTCTATTGAAAGTGCTACCTATCTGTGAAAATGAAACAATGAGAACAGAAACTGTGAGATTCAAAATAAAATAATAGTAAAATGTATGTTTTGGCACAGTCTGTATAATTAAATATTAGAAAACAATGATCTCTTGTTTTGAATTTCCTGAAACTAAATGGAAACAAAAGCTCATATCACTATTAATTCTGGCTCTTTGGGATTAAAAACAAAGAGGCAAAGGAGGAAAGTTGAACTAGTCCAGCAAAACAGTGCAAATCCTTATTTTAAAAGGCAAGAGGAATAGGAATGAAAAAATTAAATACTGAAAGTGTGAAATCAATACAATGAAAAGATTTATTCAGGCAGAAAAGAAGTCGTCGTACTGAGGTTTATGAATAAAAACAAGGAAAAATAACTGCAGGTCGAATGTTGAGGTGTGGTGTCTGGGATCATTTGGTGAAGTCCCCAGCAGATTGCTCTTCCTCTGAAGGATACAGCACTTGCTGCCTGGGCTTTGCGCAGCGCTTTTTCTCTGATGAGTTCAGAGGTCTCAGGTCTCCCACCTGCCTCTAGGCTCCCCAAGGGCAAGGAATGGGGCTCATACACTTATATAACCCAGCAAGTGGATAACCTGGAGCCACACGCACCTGATGGCAAACTGTCCGTGCGCTCCTAAGTTACCTGGGCAGATGACCACACACTCTGAGGTTTCTGTTCTCTTTCCTGGGATAATATGTGTAAAGCATATAAACTCAGTGGCTGAAATATGAAGTCTGTATCTGTGGTAAATATCATTATTAACTGTATCTTACTGTTGATAACATGCATTAAACGCTTTATAGAATTAATATACCACAATGAAGTGGTCCTGCATCTCTGAAGGAATTCTTTTAGCAACTGCCAACTCCCAGATTCAAATGATTTTTAAGCCTTCATGATGCCAGTGATTCAATATGGCACATCACATTAATAATCATGGATTGCACTGCATGTTGCACGGTGCTATGCATACTGCTGAACTGATACATTTTAGCATGTACAACATGACCCATGATATAACCAAGTCTATAATAATTGGTAATACTCCTCATCTATTGAGTGCCTACCATGTGCCACTCCACAGATGGCATATATATTATCTTCATTATATATATATTCATTATATATGGCATATCCATATTAATATTTCATTATATATTCAAAAAATACATATATTCATTAAAGTAAATCCTTATAATAACTCTGTAAGGTAGATACTCTCAGTATTTTATGTTTGAGAAAACAGGCTTGGGGGGGTTAAGAGCCTACCCAAGGGACTCTGGACTAGTTAAGCAGTAGTGCTGGAATTATGGACTGTGTGTGTCTGACACTAAAACACACTATTCGTTTAACCTACGCTACAGTGTGGTCCTCTTGTAATTGGCATTAACCACGTGATTACTGTTGTCTTCATACATTGCTAGTTCCAGAATCAACACATCTGATTCCTCTTTACTCGTCATTAGATGAACCAGGAAATGGATCATAAGAGAATTAAGGACTAAATAGGGTTAGGCCCTTCCTGAATTTAAATTTATACTCCTTGATGCGAGCACTGTCTCTTTTACTCTTACCTCCCTCCTTATGTTTGATGTCCTCTGGTGGGACTGTCATTTAGAATTGGATAAAGTTCTGACCCAGCCCAGGACTGATGGCTGAAACCCAGCTCCACGAGCCACTGATAAAGTGAATAGACTGGCTCCTAGTTAGCAGCTGCTGTGGAGATACGTACTTCGTTGTTCTCCATCACTGGTGTAGCCTGGTGGACCCAGTCTGCACAAGCCAGAATTGGTAGGGCTGTACGCTGAGGCGAACCGAATCCTCTGGGCAGGTGCGACATGCTCGAGGAAGCAGCACTAAGGGCAGTGCCTTTCCTCCCTGACCCTAGCAAATGAGGAAAGCTGGCTGTGGGAAGCTGGGGAGGAAAATTAATGGTTCAGGGGAGCTGATTTACATGCTGTGGGCTTCTCCGTGAAGGCACTGACACCTGCATCAGAAGAGAGAGCTTTTCCAGACTATTTTTTGTTGCCATTCTAATTGTCATATGAGTGTCGGTGTCAGAATGCATTTGTCTTCAGAGAAAACCACCACAATGATCATCAACACCACCACCTCAACAACAAGAAACGCTTTCAACTATAAAAACAGGCTATAAAAGAAAGGCTTTTTATAAAAGTTATATTTCAATATATTCCAGTCAGGGGCAGATACAGACTTTGTGGAGACAGAAGCATCTATAACTTTATTGTCCTCCTTTAGAAAATGAATACAAAATTATGACTATAAAATGCCATCACTCCCCACTCCCCCAAGGGGCCCTTGGAAGTGAGAGAACTTGAAGTTTTAGCTTTAATAGCTTCACAGTAAATCTTTTTCTGATTCCAATGAAAATAGAGATGATCTAGTTATTACTGAAATACTGCAAGTTTTAAAAACTCTTATGTAAGTAAATAACTTAATACGTGTATTCATATATTTAGAATTAATGACACTCTCTTCAAAAGCATCTCAACAAACATATGCAAATAGAAAATAGAAATTCTGATGCTGTGAGGGAGGAAATTCACCTTGCCCAGGTATAATGCATCTCAACGAATTAGGTTTCTGCAGGTTTAAATAGCTTTTAAAATAGTTGGAGAACACATGAGTTCCCACCTTATGCTATCAAAAGATCGCATTCAAAAAAGGGGAAAATAGGAAAAAAACGGAAGAGTGACTTCCCTCTGCTGGCAAGCTAGTGTCAGTGCAGAGACAGAAGTAAAGGGAACCATCTGGAAACAGAATTGTGAGTCACATAAGCAGTCCTTCAACAAGGACAAGGGGACATGTCGGGATATGCAAACATCACGTTTGGGAGATTTAGTTTTTCTGAGAATGATAAAGAATGACAAATAAGAGGTCTCTGATAAAATCATATGTCAAAGGAACATTTATGGGAAAATTTTCTCCAGGTGTTTGGAACAATGCCGCTACATAGAGGCCCAGTAATGCTCACTGGAAGCCGGCTGGAATACACTTAGCATACATGTGACAAATGATACTATATCCAGCTGCAGGCAGGTGTCTACTTCAGTTCCTGAAGGAATGTGAGGTTCAACCAACTTAAAATTCTTAATTAGAGATCAGGAAATGACTGCTAATGAAATTTTCACATGATATTATATTTGCAACTATTGTAAGTACAAGCAGACACATGGAAATCGAAGGAGCTGCCACAATTATACAATTTATTTAAAGAAAACCTCTGACCAGATGTTATGCTATCCATGGCCACTGAAGATAGAAGACATACAAAAGGATTAAGTTTAAACTGATTTCAGGAAATATTTAAATAAGATATGATAATGAGACAGAAGACCTGGCCCTGAGAAACTGTTTCCATGGGAACGTCTATTTTTTTCTTCCCCGTGGTATTTTAAATTAGAATACATATCCATCAGGGTTGGAAACCCTCAGCACACATCCCCGAAAGTAATATCATTGGTCTTTAGTACCTCTCCCTTCCCATGGGGTCTCCTCCTCTGCAGGCCATCCATAGCTCAAGATCTGCTTTGCGCTGCCTACAGTTGCAACCCAAGACATCCTCTCTCCATTCACCAAGGTGTGGGTACCAGAGAAGACTAAATTCAAGGCTTAGACTCTGCCTCAACGAGCATCATTCTCAACAAGCATTCTTATCTTCCTTGCTTTCTCAAAAATGTCACCATCACCTGACTTACCCTGGCTTGAAATACCAAAGCACACTTAACAAGAAATTAGGGGAGCAGCGTATGTGGTACTAAATACCTTAACAGAACTCCTTGATCACTTAGAAAGAGCTACAACATCATTTAGAAATAGCTCTGAGAGCATTTTAACTAGCATTCCCCTCAATAAACTAGAGAGGAATCAGAGAGAGGTTTGTTTCTGTTTGACCGATCAGAGAAGGAGAGAGATGTAGGAACAGTTTTAACCCAGTGCATTTGGATCAATTAGCATCTACCTTAGAGTGGCCTTCTATGCTATTAGAATGGGCCTATTAGGGAGCTGAAGATTCCCTATGGGACGTTTAAGGGAACAATGACTGCAGGTGTCGTGTTTACAGAGGACTAATGGCTTAGTAAGTGTATGTACTCAGGAAGCGCTGAGAAGGTGTGCCCTTTACTTGATTAAAGCACAGTGTGCTTGCCGGAGTACCCATCGCAGAAAGGCATTGTTTTGTACCAAGGTTGTCCCCAAATAAACTTACCTGTTGCTAAAAATATACTGAGGGCGTTAGCACAAAAACATTCAGTGATATTTCTCTCAGGGTGTAAGAAATGATCCCAAAAAACTGTCAACAAGCCAATCAATTTAATTAGATGAGTATATACTTCACTCATATGAGTTTCCTCAACCAGCGGTTCTCAAACTGTGGTCCCTGAACCAGCATCAACTGGTTACTTGTTAGACACGCAACGTTTCAGGCCCCACTCCAGACCTCCTGTATCAGAAATTCAGCAGGCAGGGCCCAGCAATTGTGTTTTAACAAGCCTTCCAGGTATTTCTAAAGCACGTTAAAGTGTGAGAACCATTGTCCTAGATGACTGGCATGTATCTTCTACCTCACCTGTTTGCAGAATCAAGACACCCACAAATACTGGGTAGCGTGGGGTTATTTCAGGGATATCAATTATTTTCCATTTCCTCTAAGACACCTGCTCTTACAAATTTCTGCAACCATCTCTAAAAATTCTCTTCAGGCATTCCTCCTGGTTACCTTCCCAGCCCCAGTCCTCGTCCATCAGATTCTAAACAGGCAGTTAGACTGTAAGCTCTTGGACAGTAAGAGGAAATCAAGACCAGTGCATGATTCATGCCTTATGTAAGACATCTGCTGGTGGGGGCTGAGCATAGTCCACTTGTTTTCTACCAGCCACTCAACAAGAATTCACTGTGCGCCCTTCCTACGAATTGAGCATGCTAAGGCTCTTGAGGGATATTTAACGAACTTCAAATCATGTTTTTTTAACTCAAGGAATTGTAGTCCAGCTGAAGAGAATGAAACAATCAGAAGCTTCAAGTTATAAACAGGCTTCTGTTTTGCTTTCCCTCCATAAGACCTAATAAAGTGATGGGCCCGGGCAAACCTTCAGTAAGGATCTATGAATGACCGCCTCGGAAGAGTAACATTTAAAACTTACTAGTAAGCACCATGGAACTGCTGGGTTTAATCTACACGCAGAGGCATACACAGTAAAGCCAGAGTAACTAAAAGAAAAAAGAAATTTCAGGATACCTGTGGTGGGCTATTTTTCTTACCCTCTACCATCCATTTACACAAGAGAGATGAACCGAATCAATCTCAAAGAGCTTCATTAATGAAATGAAGAAGCACTTACTGCAAACTTCACGTCAGCGTATTAGTTTCCTGTGGCTGCCATAACAAATCACCACAATTTGGGTGGCCTAAAGAAACCAAAATTTATTCTCTCACAGTTCTAGTGGTCAGAAGTCTGAAATCAAAGTGTCGCGGGGCTGCACTCCCTCCAGACGCTCTGGGAGGAGATCCCTTCCATGCTTCCTCCAGCCTCTCGGCTTGTGGCCGCATTCCTCTGATCTCTGCCTCCTTGGTCACATCGCCTCCTCCTCTTCTGTCTTCTCCTCTGTGTGTCTCTTATAAGGACGCTTGTCATTGGATTTGAGGCACACATAGATAATCCAGGATGATCTCATCTCAAACCCTTAACTTAATTACACCTGCAAAGACCCTTTTCCAAATAGGGTGACATTCACAGGTTCCAGAGGTTAGGATGGGGATACACCCTTTCGGAGCTATAGTTAGCATAACAAAACAGGCAAGTTTAGCTCTCCTCCAAAGGACAGAACTTTTAACAAACTAGGGCTGATGTTTGTTGATGGGGTTCTCTTTTCATATGGTAAATATATTCCCTTTGGAACTCTGGCTTTGTCAGTGTGTTTTTTTATTTGCATTAGAAAAATTTTAAGAGGAGAGAAGCACTTTCAATAATACTTCAAAAAAAGACCAACAGATTAGAGGTGGGGATAAATCTACAGGTGTAGGAAGTGAAGTGTGGGAGGGCAGATGTGGTAGGTAGGAAACATTTCATTCTTGGCTCCTTTACTTAATTTCCATTTCTTTAACTTATTCATCTGTTCAACCAGTAAGAATTGAGTGTGTACACATTTGGTAAAAGTAATGGTCGAACACAGACCCAGAGCTAGACTGTGTGGGTTCAAATCCACTTACGAGTTTTGTGCCTTTGGGCAAATTACTTAATCTCTCTATGCCTCAGTTTCATCATCTGTAAAACGTGGAGTAATGAGTACCTGCATGTGGGATTGGAAGGAGAATTTAGTTAATCAATAAAACACCGAGAATTCTGGGCACCTAGAGAACAGGTCATGTTTGCTGAATGAATAAAATAAATTTGCCAGGCTCTGTGCTAGCTTTTGGGATGAACAAGACAAATGAAAGGTTACATTCCAGGAGAAAAGAGTACCTTTTAAAAAGTAAATGGACACAACTGTGGTGCTATGAAGGAAATAAGCTGTGAGTTGGAGTTAAAGGGTGTGTAAACTGGGGGGCTCTAATTTAGGCAATGTGGGGAGGGGTCGGCTCTACAGTGAAGTGACACATAACCTGAGGACTAAATTATAAAAAGTGGGGCCATGCAAAAAGTGGGTGGAGGAACATTAGGGACATTGAGATATTGCTTCTTGATAAAACAAATTGTTTTATACTTTAGAATGATGAGTCAAAAAGGAGAGGGCACTTATTCTACAGAGTAAATGGTTAAATGTTGTCATTTGTATGTTTCAACAGAAGCTAGACTGCAGGGGGTGGAAATGGAGAGGAAATTCTCCTGAGCCACAAAGAAAACATTGCATGCGGAGGGAAATACTTGTATATGTATTTTCTAACCCACAATGGCAAGATGATCCTCAAGTAATCTTGAAGAGAATACTTTCTATGCAGAAAGCAGCCTCTGGAGCTGCAGTCTCCTGAAATGGAAGTCACACTCGTCCGTCAATTTCAATTCACCAGAGGTTTATGGACCACTTCCTGTGCAGGTGCAGCCAGTGTGCCCTACACGAGGGGCTGCGGGGGTCCTAGCTGATCATGACTTGTGACAAAACACTAGGCTACATGAGTAGTAACAGACACATGCGATATTATAGAGATTTGTAAATTTCAGGTTAAAATTTAGTATAGATTAGATTTTCCTTTAAATTTGCCTTTTTATTGCTCCCATGCCAGTTAGCAATTGAGCTACTCTCTATTTTTCCTAAATATGCATGAATAATGATGTGCAAGACCTTAGGCAAGTTAATGCATTACTCTGTGCCTCAGTTTCCTAAACAGGAACATGGAGATGATAATGGCAAGTGTTAAACGACTATAGTCATTATAGTTACTAGCATCTCCAGGAAACCTCTTAATTCAAAATAAAGTAAAATCAAACAAAACAACTAACAATCACTTGCACACTGGCGCAGTTCCGCACTAATTAGCATACGATTTGGGGCAAGTAGTTTTTCCCTGTAGGCTTCAGTTTTCTCAAGGGTAAAACGAGGACAATGAAGGGATGAGCTGTCGTAACTCTGTGGAACTCGGCGTTTCTAAATTCCTCAGGGCTTCACTAACGGTCCAGCTCTTCTTCTGCCTCTCAGGGAAAGAACCATAAAAAGGTTTTCTTCCACTGGTGAATCGGGAGCTCGAACAACTTACTTTAAATAGTTATTCAAAGGGCATCGGAAGCAGATGGTTGAGTGTGAATTCCAAGTCAGTGGCTTGGGAAAGAACCCTGGGAAAATTAAGGTAAAATCTGGAGATGTAGATCTTTCTGTTTGATTTAGGATTTAGGAAGCTTTGGGGAAAACGCCATTGAGGGCAGGGTGACACAAAGGACCGTTACTGGAATGATAACCCAGGTGTGGTTGTGGGTGGGGTCCCAAGCAATTTGCACTTTTGTTTTATTTCTCCATTTGTTTCATTTTTTCCCCTTCGCTTTCTTCTCCCCTCGCCCACTCCCCTCGTTAGGCCGGTTGGCAGCAGCTTTAGTAACCGGCACTACTTTCTGGTGCAGGGTTCTTTCATTTAGCACCCGCCTGCTGCCTTCGTTCCTAAGTCTCTTACCCCCTGCTTCCTCAGCCGAGAACTAGGACCGCTGCTGTTTCCTCTTCTGAACTCACGCGAATATCAGACAAAGGCAACGAGCAGATGTTTGAAACTACCCACTGTATTTTCATGGCCCTCAGAAACAGATAGAAGTCTAAGTGTGTCTAGTGCTGCTGTCATGACTGGGGAGGGGGACATTTTTCTTGAAGCAGCGTGACAGACTCGAAGCTGTGTGAGAGCCTGGAGGGATGTGTGGTTGACTGGCTTTGTTTTGGACCAGCAGGTACTTCTCTAAGGGGGCTGGAGGGCGGAGAAGGAGGCGCAGTGCTCTCTTCTCTCCTGCTGTCAGCGCTCGCAGCTTCTGCATGCCGGGCACTGCCAGCCTGTGGCCCTGTGCCTGGACCAGCCAGTTCATCTGGGAGCCCAATTTTCAATTCAATAATTCATGGCTTCCTTGCCAGAGGAATTTTCACATTGAAGAAAGGAAACCTGACAGATTTATGGATGTGTAAGTATATATAACCCTTGCAAAGCTGGTTTCCGAGGTAATGTGGATATAAAACCAAACTGATAAAACCTAGAAAGCAGAGCCCAGTTGAATGACTTACAGAGGCTATCTGGTGGTAATGTTTAGAGCAGTGCTGCTCAAAGGTGGTCCAGTAACATCAGCATGACCTGGGAGATTGTTACAAATGCACGTTCGTGGGCCCCACCCCACGTCTGCTGAATCAGAAACTCTGGGGGTAACACCCAGCAATCAGTGGTGTTGTAATCAGCCCTTCAGGTGATTCTGATGCACACTCAAAGGTGGTGGACTCCTGTTTTAGAGGCGTCTGGATTCATTCTCTCTACTGTATCTGCACTTGCCACTCTCTTCACCTGGAAGGTCTGCCTCACCTTCCATGGTCACCTGGTCAAGCCCAGGAAGATGCTGCTGGAGTCCCTCCTCAGGCTGGGTTAGGTGTCCCTGTGGGGCAGTCACAGAGCTCCCTGCACATGTCACATGGCAAGGATGAAACCGACTGCATTTTTAACTGTCGGATTCCTGCCTCCCTGAGCACCTGTGGTCATCTGAGGGCAGAAGCCTGGGCTTAGTCATCCCCTTTCCCTAATGTCTGACAAGCTGTCCAGCACAGAGGCAGCGGAGGGATGGACATGGGGTGTGGAGGAGACAGAAATAGAGATTTTATTTTTAAAATCTAAAAATTTAAAAATACTGAGAAGATAGTCACCACATAAAATTTTCTGTTAAAAAAATTCTGGACTTTCCCCTCATGGGAAGAAACATGCAGCAGTCAACTGACCCCTGGGTTTGAGTCTCTCACAGCGCTGTGTGGCTTTAGGCAATTCAGTTCATCTCTAGTAGCCTCAGTCTCTTGGTCTGGAAAATGGAGAGATTCCTTTCCACAGCAGTTTTGAAAGTTAGAAATAATGTATAAAAGTATCCAGCGTGTAATAGGCACTAAGTAAATGGCAACTGGTGTTATCAGTCACCGGTTGGAATTTATTTACTGTGTAGTAGAAAGGAATTTGATTCTTTTTTAAAAGTAGGACTATGGTTCTCACGAAGTCCTCAATAGGATTTTAAAGAAAAATGCCTTTGTGCTTCAAAATAAAAGTCTTTCCATTAGGTTCGGAAGGAATGATTAGGGTAGACTCTGTAACTGGAATCTAAATTACCCGAGTGCCTTTTACAGACTAAAACTGCAAGCAAACATGATGACTCTGCGTGTGTGTGTTTCTGAGAGAGAGGAAGGGAGAGAGATGGCAATTCTAACACAAATTTGCTCCATTTTCTGTAAGCCGCTTCGAATGCAGCAATTTTCCAGACATTTTGCAGTTGCTCTCTCCGTTTAAGGCATCAACTGTGACGCGTGGAAGGTGAAAACAAAATGATATTTGTCTTTTCCTGAGAGTTGTTCAATAAGCAAATGACTTTTTGCACATGTGCCTCGTCTGTGACATCCTTTGGTGACCCTGCAAGCTAAGCTATAAAAAGTAAAGTTCATGAAAGGATTGAAAATAAACACTCTGGGGAACTGATTGCTGGCATAACCAAAATTAAAAAATATATATATATAGTGAACCCCAAATGTAGAGTTACCTCAGTAAAACCCCTCTGGCTTCCTAGTTTTGGCTGTTTAACCCCATGGTGCTGGCACACAGGATTGGCCAGGGTGAACTGACCCAAGCAGGTTGGATGGCATTCTCCCTCCCAGGAATGTGTATTTGGGACTGAAGGGCAGTGAACAGGTCAGTGGAGGTGAGTCTCAGGCATGGTGGAGATGAACACTCAGGACACTTATACAGAGACGTGGAGAGAGTTGGTCTGCAGAGGACTGGGGCACAGCTGCAGGCATAGTCCTGCCTGGGGCCCAAATGGCTTTCCAGCTCCCAATTAGGGTTCCACATAAGCCTGGCCCTTTTCCCAGCCTTGGGTTTCCTGCTTTACCTCGCTATCATATCACCAACTCTCCTTTCTGCTTACACTACCTCCAGCTGCTTTCTGAAGCTGATAACCACAGGAGCTGTAAGTAGTGTTGTGTCAACAATAAATGCACACCAATATTTTAACATTTAGAAATCAGATCACTAATAAGGATGTGGGGGCTCTTTATCTCTGTATATAACTAATAGTTAAGTTATGCAAGAAGACCTCTTATACCGAAGCCGGTTATTCAATTAATTCCTATCTAATGGGCTAATACCACTAACATCTAGAGGAGAGCTGAGACTGAACCAGTGCTGGTTCCACCACTCTTCAGTCTTGACTGTTAAACAAAAGTGGAGTCACTCAGCAAGTTACCAGTGGGAAAGGTATGGAATCAACCTTTTGATGCCCCCATCTCCACAATTTAAAGATAAAGATGTAGTCAAGTATTGAGGATTCTCTTTACTTCTCCTCCAATATTGTGTAAGACCACCTCCAAGGGGGAGCATTGGGGGAGGAGGTGGGAGTGGCAATAAGTGCTCTGATTTGGGGATGGAGGGAGCAATTAAATAGAAGTTTCTGTCCTTTAATTCATTTGATATTGTCTTGGAAGAAACAACAAGGGAAATCATAAGAAATGTTATATAGAAAAGTATTAACTTTCAGTTAATTTTGACCAGTTGCAATTCATTTTCCCCAACATGCTAAATCCAACACCAAGAGAAGAAGACCAACAATTTGAGGTCGAATGAACATAAAACAACAATGGCTACACAACATTGTCTTAAGATATAGCCCCTGATGTCATTATTGTCAATAAAACACACAATTCAGTTAGGTCCCAGCTGTTACACGGTTCCATATAGATCAGGGGTTGACTGTGGGCCCAATCTGGCAAGCCCCTTATTTTGTAAGGCTTGCGAGCTAAGAATGGGTTTTATATTTTTAAGTGGTTCAGAATAAAATCACAAGTATAACATTTTGTGACGCATGGGAAGTGTACGGAGTTCAGCGTTTGGCGTCCATAAGTAAAGTTGCTGGAAGGCAGCAAGGCCCATTTGCTCATGTGTTGTCTCCGGTTGCTTTCACGCTACAACAGAGTTGAATGGTTGCAACCAAGAGCAGATGACAGCAAAACCTAACATATTTACTCTCTGGCCCTTTACGGAAAAAGTTTGTGGACCTCTGCCATAGAAACATGTTTAGCGTTCTTTGTAACACTCACCTACTCTCAAGTCTTATGGGTCCTGAAGGGCAGAAATGGTGTCTGTCTAATTACTGCCGTAATATTACGCAGGACGTGACGCAGGCTTTGCACATAGTTGCATTCAACTGTATTTGTGAAATGATTGAATTGTGAACAACTACTTTTTGAGCATTTTGCTAGTCAGACAGATACAAAGATATATAATATACTGACCCTGCCTTTAGGGTTAAATTTGACTTGGACATTGAACACATACATGAAGATACATATACGTTCTAAAACTAAACTAAAGTTGCAAGGACACTGTGTGAAGGAAACCTACAGTGAAGTTCAAACTGAGTTCAAACTGACTAAGTTCAAAAGCGGTTCCATAGATTCGTGCTGGTACCTTTGGCAAGTCACTTGTTCTCCTGAGCCTCAGCTTCCTCATCTATAAAATGGACATAACGCCTAACTCTTTGTGTTCTTGTGAGGATAAAATAAGAGGATACATGTAAATTTCCTAGTTGGTGCTGGGCACATGGTTGGCGTTAGCTAAGTGACAGTCCTCATGTATTCAGAATTCAGTGAGCACCGTGCTGAGAGCCTGATCGTTATGAGCAGAACCCGGAGGAGAGGGGGACGTTAGCTGGCTTGTAAAGAGCCAGTTCCTGGATTCGGAAGGAAAGTCCAGGATCAGGAATTGCTTGGCATAGGCAGAGGAAAACGAAACGAGGGTGCCAGTCCCAGACAGTTCACATACAGAGAAATGTGAGAAAGACAGAGAGGCAGAGAAACAGCAAACTGTGCGGGGCCTGGTTTTGGAGTTTAGACTCATCTAAAACTAATAGAGATCTGCCCCCAATTTTTCAACAGGAAGCGATAGGGACAAAGCAGTGTTTAGAAAAGTTTCCTCCCATTATCATGTTCCCAGGGTGGGCTTTTAGCTTCTTTACAGTTCTAGCCGTGAAGACCCCGGCTGTGTCCGGATGCATCCATCCTGACTGTCCTCGCGGGCCCAGCCATGATTTTAAAGCTGTTTGGAGATCCCATGGAGAGCTGTGCTTCCCTCGCAATTCCTATATTGGGTCATTTCAAAAGTACTTTCTAGAGACAACAATCTTCTGGTCCTAGATTCTTCATGCAGTTTAGGAAGGAAAAATAGGCACCAGAGGGTGGTTCTATAAAACTTTCAAGCTGAACGAGAGAAACCTGGACTAAAACACCATTTCGTGCAGGTGGCTTTATGCTCTGAGGGACTCAGAGCCTGCTGATTTTTGAGGTCTATTCATGACATCTATCACAGTGTGTATATGACTTGAAAAAACATACCCACGATGCTAAAAATATGCCACAGTCCAGCCTGACTGCAGGCTGTCAGAACGTTATATTCTGATTTTTATACTTCTGCTGATATTGGACATTTTCACAAGTACAATGTTTACCATTTTTTCGTTTTTCTGTATAAAAGTAGATTGCCGAGGACCCAGGCTTAAAGGGGGCTGCCTCAGGAAACGATGTATGTCGCCACCTGCCTCTTCTCAGTTTTCTGGATAAATCATTTAGCCCCATACTGCTCAGTTGTGGAGGTGATTTTGGGTTTGGGCCCCTCTCACGCGTAGCGGGTGAGTAAGTTCTGTTCATGAGGATTCTCGTCACAGCTGCTCCTCTTTCTGGCTCAGCCATGTCAAACATCTGTTGGGCGTAATTGGTGCTGTGATCTGTCACAGGGTGTCAGAGCTGGAAGGTAGTCACCAGCCTGCCAACTTCAACCAACACATGAGGTCAGCACCTCGTTTTACAACATGAAAACTGAGGCCTTTAGAGTTTCAGTCTAAAACTGAAAAGTGGCAACGTGACAAAGGTTCAGATCTTCTGACTCATGGAAAATCTGTATTTGACCACACTATGCTGCCACCCTTCTAAACACATAAGTCCCCCTTGACCTAGTGTTCTAGCCTCTAGCTCCAGGTTAGAGCGAGCCCGGAACACAGGCCTCGCCGACAGAAGAAACACCAGCAGTTCCCAAAGTGACCAGAGGCTACGGCGGAGGTGAGCAGTGCTGGCCACTTTACCAAGTTTATCCAAACAGCCACGGATTAATTGTTTTTTGCTTCTATTTTTAGAATTGCATCAACACAACTGTTGAAATTAATCAGAAGTAGGGAGGCTGTATATAAACATGGACATATTTATGGCCCCAGAACTCTTTTCATTCTTGGTCCCAGTTAAAATTTTCAATGCCAAAAATTTTCATATTTGGCAATATTTGGGAATGCTGCCTTTTACTGATGAGAAAAGGAGAAACTATTCTAGGTGAAGGCCACAGTAAGCACTGGAGCTCCAGAATCCCTATTAGGTTGGGTGGCTCATGGAACCGTAAGTATCTGCACAAAATATGACAACAGAGACATATTACAAATGAATAAAACAAGACAAAGCAGAGCGAAGTAGAAACGAACCACTAATCCTGCATTCTGAGTCAGGCTTCCTGCAGCACTGATTTCCATCCATACTGAATCTGAAACAGAAAATAACATAATAACCCCCTAGGCTAGTCTGTGGTGCACCCCAGCCATCCTTCACTCTTTCAACCCAAGACATCCTCTTTATATGTAGTATGGTGTATTTAAAGAAATACTATTATAATACTAACTTTCGGCTTTTCTTGATCATCTTCTCTCACTCTTAAGTGTGGAGTGATTCCCCAGTCCAAACTTTGCAGAACCATTGGGAACACATCTCAAAGCGGAGACACTGCTGGGGGCAGGCGGGGGCGGGTGGTCAGTCACGGTACCTTAGATCAGAATCGCAGCGCATACACTGTGAGTCTGGATAATACAAGGAGGAGGAAAACACAATCACCTCTGTAGTTTGTTATCATTATTCCGCCTGCTCACTGGAAGGGAAGCTGGCTTTCAGGGATGCCTCAGGCAAAGATTAATGAATGTCCTGTCTGAGTCAAAAAGAGGATAAACACACCAGCACCTGTGATCACTCACCTATTCAATGCACCAGTGACAACGTATGGAAAGCAGGGTCTCTTTAGAGCAGTTCTGCGTTAGACAGATTTTAATATTAAGGAAGGTGGCTGACGAGGCTGACCGCTAGTCCAGCAGCACAGCCTCAGAGTGAGCGCCCAGCACAGAACACATAGGAGGTGCTTTCTTCCTTCCCAGAACACCAGGTGAAATTTGGGGGAAAAAGTATCCAAAGGACAAATGAACAGTAAAAGCAGCCCGCAAAACTCTGAAACTGCTCACCTCTGAGACTGAGCCACCTTGTCAGCTGATCCATTTTGTGCTCCCAGGAAGGGATGGTGTCATATGTCTGGCACATTGCTGACACTCAACAAACAATATTAATCCTCATCATATGACTCAACTGAAGGCCAGCACAGGAAACTAACAGACCAGGTTTCATCTGTGCCCCTGCCCGGAAGGGGTAATTCTGCTTATTTGGACAACTGCAACGTCCCTGGGAAATGGACGGCCGCTCAGCTCTTCACTCCTTGCCTCTCTTCATGTCCCTAGCTATAAACAGGTGACTGTATAGAGATGTGACTTCTAGATCTATTTCCTTCTGTCAGCACCGCATACAAATGCCTATTCTTTCCCTCCTTAGATAATCACCTCCTTGTGTGCAGGGACTGTGCTGTTGACACATTTAGAATCTTCCCGGGAACACCTTGTAGAACGTGCCTTAATCCCACTCGGCTTCCAGCACCAAGGAATCGCTCACCAACAAGAACACCGGAACGGCCCCCAAACTGAACAGACAACAACATATCCGAAACCAAAAATCAATAAGCTGCAAGTGACTCCAAGCGCTCCTTCCCGTCACAGGCTCCCCGCTTCTTTCCAACTGCCTGAAACCTCTGTCGCTTGCTCTAATCATCAAATAATGAATGTCCCAGCGACGAACAGTCACCAAACACCCACGCAGAACAAGGCACAAAAAGAAATTTAGACACAGCTCTTCCCTGCAGAAATTCACAATTTGGGCAAATGAAGATACATGCGCATGAAGAGATAACACCTAATAAGAGGCAGTAAATACAGTACTAGGTTCCAATTGACAGCTCTGGGGGTCAGAGGGAGGAAAGGACATTTGGGGGTGGACGCAGGTCTGGGATGTGCTCGCTCCGGAGAGTGTGGTCAGTTGACTCAGGCTGTGCCAGGCGACCGGGCCTTTGCCTGTGGTGGATCTTGCAGCCCAGGGAGAGGCCACTTAAGGCGCCTCTCCTCGACGAAAGCTGCAGGCCTCTGGGTCAAGTGAATTCAGTGTCTCATCTAATTGCTTAATTATCATGCTCCAGGCTTACAAGACTGTTTTGACTGCATATTCTTTTCAGATGGAGAGGTTAGAGCCCGAAGTGGGGAAGAATGAATAAACACCACTCTGACCTGCCTCCCATCAGTTTTAGGACTGCGTCTCAACTCCGTGGTCTTTCTTGGAGCCTGAGCTCTCAGTTTGTATCACACTGCCTCACACCTGGTGGACAGACTGTATCTATGATGTTCTATGGCTCTTTTTGGTGCTCCTGGTGTCCTGGTGTCCCACTTGCACACACTCCCTCCATTTACCAGGAGCACAGACCTCCCCTTCCCATTGCCCTGCTATGTTGGGGCTGATAACTCACAGCAGCTCACCTTGGGACCCTGCCTCAGGGTGGGACCAACTCTGAGGTACAGGTGGGCCCCAGAGCTCTCCTGGGATCAGGCTGAAGCAGGCTCCAGCCAGGACCTATCCTTGCTCGGCTCTTGAGAACACTCCCCCATCAGCACTGGCCCAGGAATTCCTCCCCTACCTCCCCACGCCCATGCACCCAGCTCTGCTTCTAGGGAACTCGACCTAAGATTTAGAACGTGATTTTGCGGGTATACTCATTTCCCGTGAGGCAGGCTGTTATCCACATTTTCTCACTCTTGAAACTGAAGCTCAAAGACATGAAGTCACAGCATTAGTAATAACAACTGTGCTTACTAGGAGCCAAGGCTCCATTCTCAGCATTATACTTTCATGAATTCATTTACTCCTGCAAGGCTAAGATGGGACTCTAGGCTCAGAGGTCTTTTCCCCGATTCATGGCTGATCTGTAGTGGAAAAGAAGTGGCTCTTCTTTTATTCAGCTGGCCAGGGAGGCGGGGGGAGGGAGGTAAAGGAGGATGCTGTGCATCTGATGGTGCTTGAGAATGAACTTGAGGACTTCCTGGGATGGGGACATGGACTTGGCTTGAAGCTGAGGGTGAGGGAAACAGCAGCTTAACATTCACAGTGAAATGGGCTTTGTTTGGGGTGTTTCTTTTGAAATACCTCTATCTATTTCAATTAGCATTTAAGGTCAGGAGCAGCCATTTACAGAGACAGACAGACAGACAGACAGACAGAGAGACTATAAGGAGAACAGCACCTCCACGTGGTCCCTGGGTGGCAGTCCAGCTACACCATGTGAATAAGTACATGCGGTATTTAGTGAGAGCTGTAAGATAAACATGCCCAGTGGAAATTTGTACTAGGGTACCCTCATGTAGCATTATCCTTCAAGGTTACGGGAGGCCACAACATGCTACAGTACTTCCCGTATGTTCTCTGAAAGCGCCCAAGGCTGTTGCTGAGCAGTTTAATTTCTCATCCACACAGTAGTACTTTCTTGCTAACTCCTTCAGGGGTCTGTGTTTCATATTTCTTTACAGTGTGTGGAAGGCAGGAGAAGGAAGGATAAGGAAGCGTCTGGAACAGGAGTGCTGTGGGTATGCCATCAGTGGGCTTCTGCTCTGCCTCAGTTTCCGCCTTGCTCACCCATGTCTGGCTCAATACAAGACAGGTGACAGCAGGCTCCTCCAAAGTCCATGTGAAAGGACACTGATTACCAAAAGAAATCTGGCACCCTGTCACTTCTGGGGACTGGAGACTTCGCCAGTTCTGCAGTCAGTCTACGGCTGCCTTTGGGGGAGAGATGGAAGGTAACATAGGAGGCAGTGTGTTGTGCCTGGGCCCCAGCAGCCATGGCTATAGACATAGCTTAAGAATACACTATATTTCTGTGGGTATGCTCCTAGGTTCTCTCATCATGAAAGCTGCATACTGTATGTGACTTTCAGCATCACTTAGAAAATGCCCTTGTCCTAGTGGATATATTCCTATTATGATCTGATTCAGTTTTCAAATATGCAGAACACTATCATATACCCATTGATTTTGGATGTACAAGCTTTGCTGTCCTCAGCACAATCTTCATTTAAAAACAACCCTCTCCAGGGTTGGTGTCAGGGAGGAGGCACTGCATTATATTTATTTGTTTTATAACTTTATTTCAATTTGAGCAATGTCTCTCCATACTGTGAGTACCTGATTGAGGCTTTGGGTTTGAGCTCTAGGCTAGAAAAAACCTCTGTGCAAGCTTTCCTGCTCTGAGGTTAGCAGGGAGGGGGGAGCTGAGAGATGCAGCTCGGAGCCTCGGCAAGGGCTCCAGAGTGAGACGGTGCAGATCTAGGTCTGAGTGGGGATCTACCACAGACCAGCTGGCGACCTTTGGCAAAGCAGTTTCCATGGATAATTATCCATTTTTCCCATGTAACATGGGGGTAGTGATATCTATTTTATTGCATGATTGTTGGAATCCAATAGCATGATGTATGCAAAATCCCAAGGAAAGATTTATTAATCCCAGGTGCTTAATAGTAAAGGATATTTACTATTTTTAATAGGCAAATTTTAAGTGGGGATATATATCCAGTCAAGTGAATTTCTTTGCACACAATAATTAATAATATTTGTTGAACGAATGATGGGATATGCTGCATTATCATTTCTTTCTCCTTAAACTACTTTCACATTCTAATTTAATGGTAAATGTGAAGATGTCACCTTAATATTTCCCAGATTATGTGCTGTTGTCTTTGTTTTTTTCCTGAGTCCTTGCCTTCCTGTTCATGTCCACTGCCATAATCATAGTTTACAGAGGCATTTAAAACAGAATTTAATGATCTTTAGGAGCACAGACTCTAAAGTGCTTGGTGAATCCAGGCTCCACTCCTTCCTGGCTGTGACCTTGGGTAAGCTTTCTAAGTTTACTACTCCCAGCTCCAATTCCTCTCATCTGTAAAATGGGGACAAGAGTAGAATGGTTGTTGCCAGGATTAAATCAGCCCTTCATGGAACATGCTAGAACAGTGTCTGGCACGTGGTAAGTGCTCATGGCCATGACTGCATGGCTGCCTGCTCTGCAGCAGGCACTGCTCCAGGCACAGGGGCTGCAGGGCTGAACAGGCATGAGTTTCTGAGCTCAAGTGGCTGCCGTGCCGTGCCGTGCCTTTTCCTTTAAATTCATTCTCCCTTTTGGTAACAGGGGAAGCTTTTAATAGAACAGTTTTGGTCATGGAACTTCCCTAAAGAAAAGCGTCTGATGGTTTCCCATCGTCCGCAAAGTGAAATGGACCCCCTTCAAGCCTGGTGCCCAATGTAGGCAATGCTGCCCCACTGTTCTACCTTTGATTCTCGCTCTGCTCTTTCTGGTCAAACTTGAGTTCCCGTTTGTTGCCCTTTGAAGATCCTCCCTCCCGCGCTTTCCCAGCCCTGCCCCTCTGCTCCAGCGTTCCTCTGACATGGAGTGCCCACACGGCTCCTCCTGCCCTTCACCCTACTCCAGTGATGTGTCCTTCTAGCCACTTGGACCAGAGCAACCACTCAACTCTAAGTTCCTGCCATACTCCACTGCTCTTTCTCTGCCTTTTCTTTCCTTTCTTAATTTGCATTTTATTCATTTATTTTTTTGAGGAGGTAATATATGCAGATGGTTCAAAATTCAAAAGCTCCAATTGAACATGTTTCCTTGACATCCTTATCCCCCAGACACCCAGTGTTCTGCCCCATAGGCAACCAATGTTTTCCGTATCGTGTGATTCCTTTTAGAGGTAGTTTACTCATATACAAGTTTATATATTCAATTTTTCTCTTTTTATACAAATAGGAGCATGCCGTACACAAATAGTTTACTATAGATATTGCTCTCCATTTGCCTTTTCTCATTTAATATGCCCTCAAGGAGAATGATTCCACATGCTTTCACAAGGAGATTCTTCATTCTCTTTATGGCTGCATTAGACACCACTGTATGGAAGGATCACAAGTGAGTTGACTGGTGGCCGTTTAGGTTTTTCCGTGTTTTTACTGTCACACATGATGCTGCAATGAACCTTCTTCATTTTGTGCCTATGTAACACATAACTAATAGGTGTAAGTGTTCACAGAAGTGGACTTGATGGTTGAAGGACACACGCAATTGTAATTGTGATAGATGTTGTCACATTCTCCATCTTAGAAGATGTGCCAATTTACACTCCCATCAGCAACACATCAGAGTGTTAGATTCTTCTCACTCTTGACAACATAATACGTCACCATGCTTGTCAGTCTTCTCCAATCTGATAGGTAAAAAATGAGGTCTTGGATAGTTTAATTTGCATACGATTCCATACTTACAGAATCCAAGAGAATCATCTAAAAAAACTTTCATACTTCTAGTTTCTTGTTTGATTGCAGCAACTTCAAAACAATTTTAGTAATAACAGGGGTAGTGACCATCCATGTCTTATTCCTGATTTGATGGAAATGCTCCTAGTCTTTCCCCTTTAGACTTGATGCTACTTTGAGAGTGAAGATGTTACATTTCTATATATATCTTTTATTTTTGGTCAAGAATGGATTGAATTCTATCAAATATCTTTTCAGCATCTATGTGGAAGAGCATATTATTTTTCTCCTTAGATCTCTTAGTGCACTGAATTGTATTAATAGGTTTCAAAATGGTGAAGGATTCTTACTTTCTGGGAATATCCAAGACTTGGTCATGGGGTGTTTGTTTCTAGTGTGCTGCTGTATCCTGTCTGCTACCATTATATTTACGGTCAGTCCATCAGTTTTCAAAAATAAAATTGTTTGGTAGTTTTTTCCCTTTGCGAGTTTTATAGCATTGTATGCTTGTTTTGTTAAAGAAATTGTTAGGTCCTCTCCCCTACTCCAGTCTGTTCTGGAACACTTTTAACAGCACTGGGTAATCTGTTCTTAAAAGGTTTGGTAGAATTCCCCTTGGAAACTGTCTAGACTCAGTGCTTGTCACGTTCCCATTTTAAGGAAGCAGCCACTGGTGGTTCTCTCAGCTACCCTCCCTGGCTGCTACTGATTAGATAAGATTGCTTCCACTGGGTGGACTAAGGAGCTTTGGAACAAGGTTCTGGCCAGTGAGGTCACTCATACTGTAAAGCGACTCAGGCCTTGATGTGTCCTGCTCCGGGGGATTCTGAGTCTGAGGTGCCCACACAGAAGGCGGCCCTGCCTACGCAGGGCCTGGTAAGATGCTGGCTGGGTCACTGAAGGTGCTGCTATTACAACCAGAATAAAGACCAGTCGTTGTCCCATCCTCTCAGAGGACTGCTGAACATATCATTCTGCCTTCAGAGCAACAAGGTCTGAGCTTATATCCAAAGCGTGTCCTCCTTGCGTCTTAAGAACCCAAATAATATGAGATGATGAGGTTTAGCCATTAGGAGGACAGGGTTTGGAGTTAAACAGGCCCCGGTTTGAGTTCTGGTTCCATCATCTATCAGCCTCCCACCTCCCACTCCAAGTCTCCAAACTAGACTGGAGGCTCCCTCAAGGCAAAAATGCCTCCTGATATCTTGAGGCTCAAAATCATTTATTTAAATAAATGGATTCTGTAACCTAACATCTACCTTAATGATCCAAAGGTGGGGGACATTTTTCTTTAAATCTTTTTTTGACGAGCATTTCATTTAGAATTACAAGGTTGAAAATAAATTGGAAAACAGTTGTGATTGTTACCCTAAAGCATCCCTTAATTTGTAGGAATATATGCTTTGACCCACATAGCCAAATAGAAAGGTTCATGAACGTGGGCTGCACGTTGGTGATTCAGAGCCTAGAAGCTCCTTACTTTGCTTTCTGCTTTATGAGGCAGTGCAACTGTCTTAGTCATATTTATTTTCACATGTTACTAAGTAATAGGCCACTTATAGAAATCAAATTAATAACTATCAAAACATTAAGTTTAATTATTTGCCTACGTGTTCAAACACACTCTACCTGCAAATCTCTACCTCTAAGAGCTATTTTAAAATTTCAATCCTTATTTTTTTGTATGTGTTCTGCTATCCTCTTGGGACTCTGCAAAGACAAAAAGTAAAAATAACAATTGAAATTGTCATTTAATGACTCCCAAAGTCTAGTCATCACTGCACCGATTATTTTGATAAACCTGTACTTATGAATGTTTTTCCCCAATTTCGTCTATAAATGAAGTCAACGGGCTGACGACTGTCCAAGAAGTTACGCTGCAGGGATGTTTCAATTTTCTGACACAGTTTCCCTTTTCACAGCCCAGATTTCTCACATAAGAGGGAAATAAACTAGCCTGAAAGTTGTGTTTTCTATAAGTCTCCATAATTATGGAGAAATTTGGCAAACTTCCCCCTGTGTTTACATAGTAGATAACACTCAGAAAATCATGATGAAATTCTGTAGGTTTCAGAAGGCTTGGCAGTCTCTTCCTTGATTTTGCAGCCTTCGTTAAAACAAGCAACCCTATCTAAACTGAGAAGCTGGGGTCTGGAGAGTGTCATGCTCGTCCCACACTGCAAACCAGAGGGGAAGGCTGATTTACTGCCAGCTGTTCTGCTGGGTTTTTTTCTGATGGCTCTAGTCTGGGCTCCACAGATAGTCTCAAGAGAGGCCTGTTTCAGAGAATTTAATTTCCCATCTGTAAAAGTGTTTATGTCTCCAAAAACTATTCTTTTCTTTCTACTAAAACATTCTTTCACTTTTCTAATGATTTAATCAGCTTAATCACTTACTAAAATTCCTAGAACTAGGAAGGCCTAGAACAAGAGAACAAAATGAAACATTGGATTGGAAGATCTCCATCTGAATTTCTCAGGGACATTTACAAACGCCTTAGAGCTGTCTTTCACCTCTCAGGAGCTTAGCTAGGTGCTCTGTGAAAAGGGGACTAATGAGTCCATGTGGCCTTAAACATGTTACTCCACATCCTGTACCCCTGCCTTGCCCCACTTGGTCACATGCACAATTACAAGGCCCTATGTGGCCCTCCATGAGCTGACCCTTGCCTACCTCTCCAGCCTCATCTTGGACCTTTCTCTGCACCATCCTTGCACACCAACGCCTTGGTGGTCTTTAACGTTGGCCCTGTTTCTCTTCACTACAATCTGCTCAGGCTGTTTCCTCCGTCTGGAATGTTCTTTATGTTCATTCTTGCTACGTCAATACACAGTTATCCTTCAGATCTCAACTCCATCATTGCTTCCTCAGGAAATCTTTCCTGATCCTCCATTTACATCAATCTTCCATTGTAGGCTCCTATAGTACAAAAACGCTTGCCTTCAAAAATGCTTCTCTGAGATTTTATGTTTATTTATGTGGTTATTGGACTAACAGTTCTCTTCTCTTTGATAAGCTCCATAGCTTCTTTTTCTCACATCGAATCCCTAGGGTCTGGCAGAGGGCCTGACTCATAGAATGCACTCAATAGAATATAAACTGAATGTTATTAATAATAGTCATTAATGATAAGAAGAAAAACAACCTCCTAAATTTTAGTCATAATCCCCCCCCACTAAGTGACTTATGAGGTATTGGGGGCCATATTTCTGTGGTCTTTAATTTACTTACCCTCCGAATATGAATAATAATAACAGTGCTCACAGGATATTATAAGAACAAAATAATAGATATGACCGTAACTGCTAGGGATTAGTTTAAAAGATATTTGAAATGCTTCAAATTTTTTCAATAAGCTATACCACTGGTGCATTTGATGTTAAGAATTTGAGCTGCCTAGACTAATTTCTCAATTCCACCCTATCAGTTGCTACATGTATATTTAGGAATAATTAATGGTCAAGCATATTTTTAATAATTTACAGGCTTATATACTTTTGATACTATGCTTGTTAAATGTGAAAATGTAGGTATTCATCCACTTTAATAATAATAATGTTTTTGTATAGTACTTTGTAGTTTACAGTGAACTTTCATAGACATTACTATGGTCCCATTTTATAAAAGAGATAACAGCCTCTCTTTTATGTGAAGTGATTAAGTAAATTGCCCAAGGTCACAGACCTAGTAAACGGCGAGCTGATATTTGAACAGAAACCCTCTGATTTGAGTTTCATTCTCAGCTCCAACTGTCTGAGCAACTTCCCCCATCTGCCAATTCCTTAGGCAGCTTTCTTCTCATTGTAACTGCATACAATTTAGAGAAGACAGACTTCCTTTCCCACCGCTGAGTGTCAGGTTCTTTGGGCTGCACATTTCAGCCTTTGCGTTATTTGAGGCTTGGAGCATCTCTGAAGCTCCTTCAATGCCCACCTGTGGTCAGGGTGCTTTTGGCCAGATGCTATCAACAACAGTAACCACAAGCACAACGGTTGCTACCGTTGTAATGTATTGAGTGACTACTCTGTTTCAGATGCTGTCCTGGATCCTTTTTATCCACTATATGTAGTTTTTACAAAAATCCTGTAAAATAAGTATTATATTCATTTTAAAGATAAAGAAATGGACTTGCCCAAGACCACACTGCTTTATGCTAGAAGTAAGAATCAAACCCAAGTCTGTCTTTGTCTAATTTCTCCCAAATATATCCCTGCCTCTTTAATTCATGCAAGAGGATCTAAGTACGGAAGGGAAAGAATGATCTTAGACAAGGGGTGTATCTGGTTGACACATACTGTCATGGCCACACCACTGTTTAAGGCCAGAATCTTTCCTGACTGTGTAGTAACTGAGCCATGTCTGTTGGTAAATAGTTTTATGCTAACCTCTGATGTTAGCTACACACTTGGCACCTTATTTCTTGCTTGTAGCTGAGTTGGGCATTTCTGAAAAATTAGGTTTGTTAGTTGGTTGAAATGTCCCTGCTAATGGCTAAGCTTATATTTCTAGCTACTATAAATAGGCCGTGATAAATGGAAAACCAAATCTTTGAGTCATGTGCAAATAGTAAAGAAAGAATAAAATAGTCATGTTGTCACTCTTTCTTAAAATTATGATTGGGTATGAAAAAAAAAGTGCAGATTTTCCCCTAGCAGTTTAAAGGAGTGGCTGAATTTGAGGTTCCTCTCTGGATTCTGATTGGCTAAAAAGAAAATCAAAGCCACTCGAATACCGCTGTACTTCCAGTGGCTGCTCTTCCTGCCATCCCCTCTTCCTTTGCTCTCACTCCTAGACTGGGGGACTCTAAAGGGAGAGGAGGGGAAGGAGGAGGATTGGCTAAAGGGAAAGACGGGGAAGGAGGAGGAATTTGGCTGAGGAGCTGTGGGACAAGACTTGATACCACTTTCTCAATCTGGTTTCACAGATCCTCTCTTTAAAATCCTATCTCCATACTCTGACCCTTAGTTGCATTTCTCGGTGCTCATGTCCCTTCCTCCCTTTCTTCTCCTCCATAGTACTCACCACCACATGATGTACTATGTATTTATTTCACTATTTGTTTACTCTCTGTGTTCTGCCCTGGGAATGTAAGCTCCAAAAGGAAGGTCCCTCGTTATTTTTGCAAATTGCTATCACAGAGCTCCTAGAACAGAAGCTGGATATAATAGGCACAAAACATGTTTGCTGAATGAGTGAATGAACAAACAAACATATAACTAGACTAGGACTTCTTTCGAGTTGATGCACAAACAAAGCCTTACAAGCACTTCTGGGCTACCTTAAGAACAAATCCTCAATGCTGATGAACCAAAAGCAAGGAAGTGGTTGTCCATCTGGCGTGCTGTGGTATGCCAGAGAAGGCAGGAGAAACAACTCTGATATCTTTTCAATATTCAGTCATAAATGTTAACCAATGGTATAGTAAGTAAAGGAAGCTATGATGTTCTTTTCTATGCTCATTTTCTCTGTTGTTCCCTTTTAATTCACATTTATTTTTGCAAAGCGCTTTTCTAAATACTTTACATATAATTATACTATGCCTATCTCGAGATTAAATGATTACGTATATATGTATATACAGGTAAAGTACTTAGCACACTGACACATGGCATATTCTACATAAGTATTATCTAATGTTTACTCAATCAATCCTTCTTAAAAAATGGTATCACGCCAACAAGCACATGAAAAGATGCTCAACCTCATTCATTATTAGGTAAATGCAAATCAAAACCACTATGAGATACCATTTAACATCCATTAGGTTGGCCACAATGAAAAAAATAAAAAGAAAAAAGAAAATAGCAAGTACTGGGAAGAATGCGAAGAAATTGGACCCTTCATATACTGCTAGTGGGAATGTAAAATGGTGCAACCACTTTGGAAAATAGTCAGGCAGTTCTTCAGATGGTTAAACACAGAGTTACCATCGGCCCCAGTAATTCTACTCCTAGGTATATACCCAAGAGAAATGAAGACACTTGTCCACACAAAAACCTATACACAAATGTTCTTTACAGCATTATTTATAATAGCCAAAAGGTGGAAGCAACCCAAATGTCCATAAACTGATGAATGGGTAAAAAAAAGTGTGGTATTTCCATACAATAGATTATTATTCAGCCATAAAAAGTAATGAAGCACTGATACATGGAACAATGTGGATAAACTTTGAAAATATTATGTTAAGTGAAAGAAGTAAGACGCAAAAGGTCACTTATTATATAATTCCATTTATATGAAATATCCAAATAAACAAATCCATAGAGACAGTAGATTGGTGGTTGCCAAGGGGATAGAAGGGATGGGGAGTGACTGCTTACAGTCTATGGGACTTCCTTTGGGGTGATGAAAATATCTTAAACTAGAGATAGGTGATCGTTACCAACACTGTGAAAGTACCAAATGTCGCCGAGTTGTACACTTTAAAATGGCTAGTGGTTAATTTTATGTTATATAAATTTTACCTCAATTGAAAAAAAACCCTACACTGTATGAAGCAAGTATGATTATCATCTCTCTTTTTCAAATGAGAATACTCTGCCACGGAAAGTTTAAGTAACTTGGGGCCCATTTCATAGGTAGGTAGGGGAAGAACCAAAATAGGAATCTAGGCAATCTGATTTCAGAACACATACTCAAACCACCAAGTACTAATGTTCCTCTTCTTATTCCTTTCTGCTCTTCTTTGATTTGATTCAAGTGACAATAAAAGGTAAGAGCCAGCTCTAAAGGGGGAAGTGTGGAGGAGGAAAGGGATGAGCCAATATACACTCAGACCGAATGCATTCATGTGTGTGATTAAAGAACACCACCACCTGGTTGTGCAATATTGTGAAATCTCAACAAGGATGCCAGTTTAAAGGGATCCTCAAAACTGATCGATGAATTTAACTGTTGATGCTTTCTTGCTGTCCAGTAAAATGACCAAGTGCATCATTAAGTGAATAGCTTGAGGTCACCTTGCTCTTTGGTAATCCATAAGAGTTATGATGGACACAGTGTGACCTATGTAATCTTTGCCTTCTATACATATTTATCGCCATATTTCTAAAAGATAAACAATCTTAATTAACATCTATATCACTGAACTGCCTATTTTTCTGAGGGACCACACTAGGTAATGCCCAAAGCAAGTTCAGATTGTGTTATAACATCTAAGATTTCAGACAGATAGCAAGAGTGGTAAAACAGAATTAAAGACTTATGGGTAATTGAACAAACCCTTTGTCAGTTGATAAATTATTTTAACCTTTGTGTCCAAGTGAACTAGAAAGTCTGACTGTGCTTTCATTCATTATGCTTATCCAGCTGCCTTCCAGGTCCTCTTCATGGACCCAGACAAGGTAAAATAAAGGCACTTTGAGTGACAGTCCAAATTACTCAAAGAGAGCCTCTGACATCACTAAATGATACGAAGAATTTTAAAATGATATAGATAAAAACAAATGGCACATCCTAGTTCAGTTTCCAGAGACCTAGTTTGTAAGTTCAAAACCTTTTGAAATGATAAGATATATATATATGTATATATATATATATATATATAATATGTATATATATATATATATACACACATGCACACACAATTTTTTGATTATTTTATATTTTTCATCCTTGAAAGCAATAAACCTCATCTCCTCATCTTTAGGGAACAGACTAATATTTTGCCTATTTGTTGCAGAATCATTATAAATCAACTTGGGAAAGGTGCCTTAGTTTTCATCTACCAAATATGAGACCTTCTGGTTTCAAATGGAAATGTCAAAATTTTTTTTTGGTTCTTTCCTGATGGGATGTGTGTTGAGACATTACCATTTTTCTTATAAATACTGGGATCAGTTACTGAAAGTTATTCATCTGATTTTTGCTTTAGCAACTTTCTGTGTGCCCCGAACTTGCCACTCACTCATTTGTACCCTTGTGGCTTCTATATGAATTTCAAGTCCTTTAAACAGCCTCCTACAAAATCATGTAAGTTTTAAAGACACTCTTGATGCTACCTGTCTTCAGAAAGTTTTCTTCAGCCAAGTTACTGCCACGAAAAATACAAGTACTCATTGGTTATCTCTACTTTTAATTTAGCAAGTGATTCATTCCTATTAATGTGCTATAAAGATTATGTTCAGCTGATGGTTTGATTAAAATTTTGTACCAAGATGAGTGTCTTAACTACTCTCAATAAACTCTCATCCAAATAAATGTCAGCTCTTCTAAGAAGTCTTCACTTATCATCCTAGCTAGTGGTGTTCTTCCCTCCCTCTTTCTCCCTTTCCCTCTGTCCCTTCCTCTCTCTTTCTATCCTTCCTTCCATAAAAGCTTATCAAGTACCGTCTATGTGTCAGGCACTGTGTTAGGCACTTTGTCAACTATCCCTGCCTTTCATGGTTTGTCATATTCTATGGCTGTCAATTGTCTTGCTGGTAGTGATCTCATATCACCTACACAACTATGAACTCCTTTGTTTAAGAAGTCTAACTGCTTCATCATTACACAAACAAGTCAGTGTGGTGTAGAGGAAGGGATAGAGATAAGGACGTAGAGTTAGGACCATTAGCACCAGGCTCAAGGGAGCAGTGAATGAAGCCAAAAAGAGAAGGGGAATATTGGATTTTGCAGCTAGACTAAAATTTTGAGTAGCTTATAATATTTAAGATCATCTGAAATGATCCCTTCTTCGAAACTATTTAAAAAAACACAAAAACATAAAAATTAGTTACACTGATCTGCCTGCTGAAATATTTAGGGGAATATGTACTGATGTCTGCAACTAACTTTGAAATCCATCAAATAAATAGGATGGATTGTTGGATGGATAGATGGGCGGATATAGCAAGTATAGCACAACACTAATTATTGACTCTAAGAGGTCGGTTTAGGGATGTTCACTGTAAAATTCGTTCAATTTTTCAGTATGCTTGAAAATGTTTGTAATCAATGTTGGGAGAAAAAGCTATTTATGATGTAAAAAGGCAATAAGAGATATTCTCTTATTTTATCCACTGGTCAATCAGACAGATTTATCTGTTAATAAAGCCCAAGCATGTGTGTGTGTGTGTGTGTGTGTGTGTGTGCCTGCATGTGTTTGCAAGTTGTGAATCTAAGAAAAGGTCCATTTGTTAGTAAAACCCACAAATGTTGACTAGGTTCACAGGACATACTGATATAATAGACTAATATGCATTCATCTCACCTTGTAGTCTGCCTTGTCTACATCCGGTGAAGGAGATGCTTGTCTAATGTGGGGGGATGGGTTGAAAATAGTAATTCATCTGAAGCTTAAATAAAAATATTGGATGTAAAATTAAGTTATATATTTTCTGAATGGATTGCATAATGAAGCTGTTAATCAAAATGGTCAACTTCACACCTTAAAACCCCTCTGTAACTTTTTTACTCAAGTACTAAGAAATGTTTTGGGAATGTATGATGACGCATGATCATTTTGACCATTACAAAGCCATTATTGGAAAGCAAAGATTTATTCAAGGGACACTCATCATTTATGTCCAGGTAGGCAATACTAAAGTAATTGCTCACAAGGTGGAATATGCTGAAGAGTGCCTGAAACACTTAATGCATCTGGATCAATAAAACATTTCAATTTGCAAAGTCAAGAGTGAAGGGCATTACCAGGAGCAACTGCATAATACGGCTGTTAAATCTTTGCAGACTTTATGAATGAAGTGACATCTGATACACAGTGAAAGAAGTACCTGACAAAAACTAGGAAATGGCTTTTACTCTTGAATCTGAGCAATGCAATTTGTAAAATGGAGCAATTAGCTTTAAAATGCCTTCCACTTATCTGAATTCTTTTGAGTCATTCAGTATTAAGCTTTAAAAGGGTGAAGGAAACATGCTAGAGTTTAAAGTAAATTTTCCATATTCTCTGCATAGAAAAATATTTCTGAAATCCCTAATAGCCATAGAGATTTAGAATGAACAGATTGGTAAAAACTTTGGAATTATATTTCTTCCTGGAAATAACAATGGCAGAGAGCCCATGTTTCATGCACGGTAGGCATGAAAGACAAGGCAACAGGCAGTGTGGAAAGGTGCGTGACTTAGCCTTTTCCATTATGAAACCATGTGGCATGTGAGCCAGTTTTCTGTAAATCACCTACAGGCTAAATAGAGCCCATAACAGTTGAGCACGCTGGCATTTGCCCTTTTTAAAAATATGTGTCCAGGAGAAGCTTTTGCACACTGGGCAAAGAACAAATGTAAGCTTAAATGCCTATAGACTCAATATATCTTGCTATATTCCCTCATTATAGGCACATGGCCACCATGGCAGATGGTGGTGTTTAATGCTCTCAAACCACAGAGATGTCAGAGATTGTTTAATAAGACATCAGATGATTTTAACAGACAAAAGTCTTCAAATGAAATTACTATTCCTTTAGCTTCTTTACGTTTGGACCCATTGGTTATAACCAAGAATTTTCCAGGTGTTATGAACAAAGAGATTCATACATAGAATAAAATGTACTGTTGAGAGTAACCAGGAAACAATTCCCTTAAGTCTTCACAAATCATTGACTGCTTAGTTCACACACTGCATGCATTTCAAATGATCAACCAAATGTATTAGAGGCCAACTCTGCCCAGCACTACGGCGAAATGAAAGGGAAGTCAAAAAGCACACAGCACGGTCTTTCAAGAGCTTGAAATCTGGTTGGAAACAATTAGTGAAGACAAATGATCCAGTATAAAGGAGTATGAATGAGGGTAGCACAGATTATAGAAGTTTATTATTGGTAAGACACAGAAAGTACATAGAATTGATATATTTGCTTTAAACTCTCCTCACAGTTAGCAAGGCATTGCTGAACTTTGTAAAGTTAGCTCTCTACAACACTGGAAGAATTTGAAAGCTCATGGAAGAAAGTGATTCAACTGGGCCAATTAAGTTCAATATATTTATTAAATATCCTACACAGGAATTGAATTCTTATGTTTATCTTTTGAGGATACCTCTAGTCTTACATAAATGAGAGATAAAGCAGGAATCAGGGAATTTAATTTTGAAATCATCTTTGTAGGTCTATCATTATTTTGTTTCTAACTTTGATGTTAATTGGAAAGGAATGGCACATGAATGATGTTATAATTGCTAATTTACTCATATTTAACTTCATTTCAGAATATTCGCAATACACAGTTGGCTCTCAATGCATATCTGTCCTATATTCCTCCTAATGATCACTTGCAAATCTGATAACCTTGTAAAATGACTTTTAAAGTTGCATGTCATGACTTGAAGTAAGTTCCATTATAATATCTTTGAACTATAATTTAAAATAGAAAGTTTCATTGATCTTTATTAAAAAATAAAATAGCAAAAAAGCAAACAATTTGATTAAAAAATGGGCAGAGGATCTGAAGAGACATTTTTCCAAAGAAGACATACAGATAGCCAACAGGTACGTGAAAAGGTGGTCAAAGTCACTCATCATCAGGGAAATGCAAATCAAAACCACAATGAGATAGCACCTCACACCTGTCAGAATGGCTAGTATCAAAAAGACAAGAAATAACAAGTGTTGGCGAGGATGTGGAGAAAAGAGAACACTTGTGCACTACCAGTGGGAATGTAAATTTGTGCAGCCATTTTGGAAAATGGCATGGAGGTTCCTCAAGAAATTAAAGACAGAACTACCATATGATCCAACAGTTCCACTTCTGGGTATTTATCCAAAGGAAACGAAAACACTAACTCGCCGAGATACATTCACCCCCTCCAAGTTCACTGCAGCATTATTTACAATAACCAAGACATGGAAGCAACCTAAGTGTCCACTGATGGATGAATGGATACAGAAAATGTAGTATATATATATATATATATGATAGAAGATTATTCAGCCATAAGAAAGAAGGAAATCTTGTCATTTGTGACAACATAAATAGACCTTTAAGGCATTACGCTAAGTGAAATGTCAGACAGAGAAAGACAAATACTGAATGATTTCCCTTATATGTGGACTCTAAAAAAACTGCAACAACAAAAAAACAAGCTGATAGATAGAGAGAACAGATTGGTGGTTGCCAGAGGCAGGGGTAAGATGTGAGCAAAATGAGTGAAGGTGATCAAAAGGTATCAACTTCCAGTTTTAAAATAAATAAGTCCTGGGGATGGAGTTTATAGCATAGTGACTATAGTTAATAATACTCTATTGTATGCTTGAAAGTTACTAAGAGAATGGATCTTAAAAATTCTCTTCACAAGAGGAAAATATTTGTAACTATGTATGGTGATAGATGTCAATTAGACTTACTGTGGTGATCATTTCATAGTATATGCTAATATTGAATCATTATATTATATGTCTGAAACTAATATAATGTTACATCAATTATATCTTGCATTGTAAAAAAATTTTTTTTTAAATAACTAAATAATTCAACTCCTTTCCCGCATTCTTTCCTTATCCATCCGATATGTATATTAGTTCACACAACATGGTGTGAATTTACAGCCTAAAAACACAAAGGTATATATTAACTGCATTTATTTATATCTTGACTCAATGTTTATTCATTAAAAAATCATCTTGAAAGTGTTCTACTTCAATAAATCTATTTGTGACTCAAATGTTTTAAACTGCCCTTTATTATAGACAGTGTTGATATTTTAAGTGATTTGCTGTCTCCAGATATGTATGTCTACATATGTATCCATAGATCTTTATATATCTCTGTATTGGTCACTTTATTATAAGCCTTTCTACTGAAACATCATTCTCTTCAAAATTATATGAATAGCATTCCTAGTTCATCTTCTGTACCATATTTTACTAACTCACATTTTGTTCTCCAACATTCAGTTAGCTGCTTTCCACTTTATCCATTTTAGGATTTAGGGAACAAAAACAATTTAGATTGGTCTTAAGAACTTCCAAAACCAACGCTCTGAATGAAAGCCTATGAAAATAAGAAGCAATTTGTTTTCATTTTCTTCTATTTCCAATTGTTTCCTCCATTGCTCTACTTTGATCCTATTGATTTTCTCTGTTCTCTTTTCTGGGTAGCACTTATTACTCATTTATCATACTGTTGCTAGTGATTAGTATCCCTTCTTCTTTTTATACCCTTTTTCCTCACTTGCACTTTCATGGGTAAAACACACGGTGCTGTGTTTTCTTGCTCCTGGCCATTTTTTCTGTCCACAAGGCCACCTGGAAGCCTAGGAGGGAAGGGATGCTTCTTCTTCTCAGGGCTGCATCCCCAGCGCTGAGCACAGTGCCTGGCACTTAGGAGCGCAACAAGTATTTGATGAATGAATGACCAAAGGAATGAATGGATATCATAAGTTAATTTTGAATTATTCCATTTCAGAGGGACTGAAGAGTAAAATCATATTCCAAAAGCATGGACGTTGTTTCTGATGGAATCCTTAGTAGTCTCTTCATTTATGTTGCCTATTGTAGCGGATGTTTTTCTGTAAATTTCAAAATTCTAAAGAGGAATGAATTTACCTTAATCAGGTATTTATATTAGATGTTACATCATGACTCATACTTTAAATAAAATATCATATATACCCTCTCCCCCAAAAAGCTACATAGGTAGAATCTTTAAAATTCTTGAAAACAGAAGGCAGCGTATTATTTCCTAACTTCTCCAACCAAGGTGGGCCTTTACCAAAACTTTAAGAAAGTTAGATCAGATCCTCTCCTTTTTTTCCAAACCTTTCTTTCAAGATTTAGCTCTAGTCCTTTATAATATGAAAAGGATAGAAACAAAGATCACTAAGATCACTTCTAAAACTGAAGTTTTTTATAGGCTTGGAGGAGATGTAATTTCTTCCATTATCCCTTCTCCTTTCAACTTAATCTAATTTGATAAATACCGATTTTCTATTGAGGTTTGCATAAAGGAAAGGAAGAAGAACATACAGGTGAATCAGACATGTTGCCCAAAGATAAAGTAATTTGCTATCTAGACAGGGACACATGCACACTAACTTTTTACATAAATAAACAGAGGAGGTTTACAAAGAGTATTCACTTTTTTCTTCCTTTAAAATTAAAAAAACATTACATTCTACAGAAAAGGCAATGTTTTATAATGTTTATTTAAGTTTAAATAAAAAAAAAGAGACCTTGATTCTAGTCTTGGCCGCTAACTATGCCTTTATGGTCTTTGTTACAAATGAAAAACTCCCTCTCTGGAAGGACATCATATTGCCTATATCTGAAATTCTGTTCAAAGAATTGAAGACTTGAAAAATATGCTTGTTATACTTGCATAAGTGCGTAATCATGACCATTATATTGGAAGGGACTTGAGAAGCTTCCAGAGGTGGAAACAGGTTCAGAGTTATAACGACTAGACCAAGCTCCCGTTACCACTAAGGGCAGTGCCTAATTTATCGCTTTTCAAATTTGTCAGATTGCTCCCTTTTCCTCCACTTCTCTTCCATGAAACAAACATATTTTAAAAAATAAGCCTTTTCCGAAATACCCTAGCGTGATCCTTGAATTGATGAGGGAGAAATTTCCTTTACACCCCTTCACCAAACTCAGTGTGAAGAAGAGTAGGAGCGAGTCAACTGGAGTTGAATGGAGCCGTTGTCTAAGGTTTCTGCTGCTAAGTTAAGGGTGGTGGTGAAGGAGAAGACCTAAGTCAGCACTCGGCAGACTTCAGGGTGCCTGCAAGCCACCCAGGGACTCTGTTAGAATACAGATCCTGCTTCCGTGGGCCTGGACTGGGACTGGAGATGCCTCACACCTAACACGTCCCCAAGTGACGCTGATGTTGCTGGTTACTTTGAGAAGCGAATGTCTGCTAGATGGTAGGAAAGCCATTTGGGAGAAAGCCTGTCAATTAGTAACTAATTTTATATAGACTCAGCCCTAGAGCTCAGGAAATTGCACTTTTTCTCTGCTAGCTTTATGGAAAAGAGCAAACAGCCAATAGGCTAGCAGATGGCAGCAACACTTTCTTAAATTAAGTTCTAGGCCACTGCTGAGAGCAGTACATGCTTCTTCCATATCTATATTATGATGATCCTGGGTTCCTAAGAAGGTGTCAAATTTTGCTATTTATTTCCTATTTGAAATTGGCTGTGGGTATTTGATATGTTTCAGGAATTTTTTTCTCAAACATGGTTTAAAATGAAATTTGGAGTCTTTTTTTTTTTTTTGAGGAAGATTAGCCCTGAGCTAACTGCAGCCAATCCTCCTCTTTTTTGCTGAGGAAGACTGGCCCTGATCTAGCATCTGTGCCCATCTTCCTCTACTTTATATGTGGGACGCCTACCACAGCATGGCTTGCTAAGCGGTGCCATGTCCGCACCCGGGATCTGAACTGGCGAACCCCAGGCTGCTGAAGTGGAACGTGCGAACCTAACCGCTGTGGCACCGGGCTGGCCCCAAAATTTGGAGTCTTCAAGACCAAATTTCATTTGTTGGACAATTGCACTATATGGAATATTTTCTTCTCTGTGAGTGAGGGGTAAGTAAGAGGCTTAAGCTTGTCTTTCTACGATTTTGCCTGCTCCTGTCACATATTATCGAAAGATAAGGTTAGAACACTTGGCTTATATTTGTAATAATTTAGCAAAGATATATGGCTATTCTTGAATACAAAAGATGGAAATTATTTTTTCTTCAAATTTCCATGATGTTTCAGAGTGATACAAATTCTAGCTAAAATAGGTAGTCATTTCTTAGCGAAGGATTAAAAAACACTAGATTCCTTTCTTCAAATTTTTGTTAATTTCTGAGATCAGTGATTAAATTTGCTAGGTAACAATTACTCTTCAAAATGAATTATAAATTTTCATCCATTCAGCTCATTTTATGTATTGCACTAGAAAGTAATAACAGGGGATTTTCCTCATCAATATTATTTTTCCTAAGCCAAGCCAGCCCTGGTTTTATTCACTTTTTCCAGAACTTCACCGTCCTTTGGGATATAGGATCTGAATCTTAGTGTTCATAACAGATATAAGAATGTCACATGTGTCATGGATGCCTGTAGTCTGGGAAACAGAGAAATTATTGTTTTTCCCGCTCGATGTCAATATGTGAGATCGTAGAGACTTTTTATTCTTCCATATTGGGTAGATACCATTCTATCTCTTACCAACAAGAACATGCAGCAAATACTGTTAGAAGCTGGCATATCCCATAATTGGAAACCTGCTCTCCATAGATGGCTGGTTATAACAGATTTCCCAGTAAATGATGTGAAAGTTTTGAAAAGATTATATATTTCTTAGGTATTTTTTCAGGAATTTAAACATACCTTAGAAAGGTATTCCAAGTTAAAAAATAAGTCAAATACATTTCAATAAGAAAACTAGGGTTCATGAACTGAAGAGATCAATTACGCTTATTACTACTATTAACAAGAATAGCTAACATGAACTGGGCACTTACTAAGAGCTTTCCCTATATCAATTCTCTTATTTCTTGGAAAAACCCTGTGAGGCAAGTACCATTATTTTATAGTTAAGGAAACTGAGGAAACAAGAGGCTAATCAATGAAGTCACACAGCTAGCAAAAGAGGAGCTTCTCTGATCACATCAAGATTAACCTACTTCAAGAGTCTGTGCTTTAACTGCTATCTTAGAATACGGGGAAAATGTCAAAATATTTTCATAGGGTCTCTTTGTATTTTGCTGCACAATAAACATCTATCTTTTATTCTTATAAATTTATCATTTCACATGACAATTTTTCTAGTATTCAAAGAGAGGAAGTCAACAACTGCCCATATGCAGTCAGGATTTTAGGTCTGTTTTAAGATTCAATCCCCAGGCATGTACCTATAAAAGGAAATGTCTATAGATGGAAGAATGTAGCTCTTGGTTGTATCTTTGTGCTACAATGATATTTGAATCATCACCAGTAATAAAGACTCCTGGGACAGTGAAGTAAATATGCCAAATCAGAATGGTATTCAGCGTCTTCCTCCATTGATGTGTTGGCTTTGCTAAAAACAGCCCAGATTTTGCCTGAATTGTAAACTAAGCAAATATGACTAGAGGATACATAAGGAACAGATGTTGATTTTTAAAAGACCGTTTATCCATCATCACTTTTTCATATAATCAGCTGAAACTAGCATTCAATCCCTTTTCTTAAAATTGTTTTTAAAGTTTATCCATAAGGACTAAGCCTCAAAGATTCCATGGTAAAATGGGATTCACATATTTTGAAAACTCCATACTGTAATGATGGTTAGGTGAAATTATTTGTAGATGATCAAATAGTTTTCAATCTTACAGGACCAAGAATGTTCAGAATTGTATTCTTGTCTGTGCCGTGTAAATACTATGATACATTTAGTGTACCAAATAGTTAGTTTAACTAGTATACCAAATAGTTAAACGAGTCAAGGTGCACCCTATCTATTCGTGATAAGAAACAATAGGCATGTGCAGTTCTGTTATACATAAACATGGAATGTTGAGATTCCCTTGCAGGAATGCATTCAAATAAGTATAAATATTTCTGAATGGATACATAGCTTCTTTCCAAGCAGGAGAAACAGAACATCAGGGATCAGAAAGTAAGACCAAAACCTGCACCTGCTGCTTCCCGATGTGGACGTTAGTCAGCTTGTTTAACCTCTCTGTGCCTCAGTTTCCATTTGAAAGAGGGAGATACAATATTCTGAGGATAAAGTGATGTAGTGTATATAGACCACTTCACATAATACCTTATAGTCAGTGAATTGTAGAGATTTTCAATAATTTTTTTGAGAATCATTAAAGTCATATAAACTGCGGGAACAGGATGTTTGAAAGATTGATAAGTAAAGCATATCGTAATTTGCTATGGGTTTAAACCTAGCAGAACAAATGACTGAGCCAACTAGGATAATTTTGAGGTTAACATATTTCGAGAATAATTTTGAATGGCAGAAAAGATTGACTACAATTCCTCCTTCTTTTCAAAGCATTTGAGTGGTGCCTTATTCCCTAGCTGGGTCAGAGCTAATTCTACTATTGGACGGTATGAAAATTTTCTGTATTTGGACAATGTCTCCCTAGTCACAGATGGATGGATATCTCTCTTACAATTAGGCAAATTTATGCTAAAAGTCTTAACAAAGAGATATTTTTAATATAAAGGTGAAGACTGTGTTAAATGGTGGTTGTCTCCTATTATTTCAAACAATGAGACCAGCTTCTTGCTACCATGAATCCATGTAGTTATTTTTCATTTTCTTATTTTTCCCATGTAGTTCAACCCTACATCTTTTCTTTTCTTTCTTTTTCACTTTTTGTTTTTGGTTATGGGTTCAAGAAATTCTTACTAGTGAAAAAAATTAAAGCCATTGTAAGTAATACTTACAAGTATCTAAATCAAATATAAATATTAACATTATATATTATCTGTTTTTGTGATTTCTCAGCATGGCATAGATTCTAATAGCCTACAAAAATACCCATTCTCCCTTTCTCTCAAATAAACAGATCCTCTACTTTTAGCTGTGCATATGACCACCCAGCTAAAAGACTACATTTCCTATTTCCCTGGCAGTCAGGAGTAAGTATTGGCCAATGAGAAGTAAAAGGAAGTGTTGGCTGTACTTTCAAAAATTCTACTTAAAAGAGAGGCGGCATACCACCCCTACTTTCAACTTATTTTTGAAATACAGATGTGATGGGTGGAGTTATAGCAGCCATCTTGGATTCTAATAATGTGGATCAAATTCTATGGTGGACAGAGCAGAACACCAGAAGGAGCTTGAGTGCCCTGTAAACACGAAGCCATATCACCCCTGGCCTGCTTCTAAATGTCTTTCACATGTAAGAGTATTACAATGTATTCTGTTTCCTGCAGCTGAACTTAATCCTAATCAACATACAAGGTATTTTATACAGAATACTCATCCAAAGAGATGTTCTATTCAAACTAGATTTCTTTTGAGAATTACTGTATGCCGTATATCTTTCCTGGGAACTTGCCATTCATATTAACATAATAACATAATAAAAACTCAGAGAATCTTATAATAAAAGGAATTGTTTGACTTCATTAACTCATTGTTAACCAAACTTATATGACCACAGTTTTGTTTTTTATTTTTGGAATAACACCTATTAATATCCTGGGTTATCAGTATTCCTTCCACACAAGGCACACTGGGAAATGCTTGTCTACATTGCTGCTCCTCTGAATTAGCATTTGTCACACATTGTCCATACTGCTCAGCCTTTCGCTCACTTGCTGCTTGGGGAGACCTGTCCCTCAGTTTTTTCTCAGATCTTGGCAAAGTGGGCACTTGTGGAGTATCTGTCATCATCTTGTCCATTGGTGTATTAGACTGAGAAGCCTTTCCTTCTGTGATATGGAGGCGATTAGTTTGAATTTAGATAAAGTCTGTTGGATTTTTTTTGAGTTTATAACAAACATTACTAGATATCTACTAGGAGTAATAATTTCTCCTTTCTGTTTAGATATATGTTCAAGTCTCAAATAGCCAATAACTATAGTATTCCCAAGAATATAATTTTTGTTATAGGCCTTTCGAGAGAAAGCATTTTCTGGAATTTATTTTAAAAATGACATTGACACTGCTATCTATATCAGAAAGAAAATTTACCAGGAAACAAAGCACAGATTTGCCATATCAACAGGAGCCCTGGTCCAGAAAATGTCTATTAAATCATAGCTTTTAAAAAAAGGTATAAGATTAACTTTAAAATCGCTGAAAGTGAGTTAAGTGTATCAAGATACATCTTCTTCTTCAACAGTTAAGATTTTATTAGTGTGCTTTTAAAAAATGTTTGCACCTATCCCTCTATTGACAAACTACTTTCTACCAAACTTCTGTTCTGTAAAATCAATACAGATTTAAGATCCCATTCCATAAAGGCCATACGTAAGAGTGATTCTTCTCTGGAAAAGCAAAAGTAAAGTCACGTAAAAAGAGTAAGCAAGGGCCCATCCAGCAGCATGTGGCTTATAATGATGTAGAAAAGTGATACATATTGAAGTGTGTTTTAGCATGAATCTGTGAAACAGGTCAGAAGCTATAATTTGGTATGCAAGACCTAAGCTTTTAAATATTTTGTTCTCGTTCTTGAGATTTACTGAAAGCTTTTTTCTTTAATGCCTCTTTACGTAAAACTGTTTCAGAAATAAAATTATGCCTTGTTCATTTAGTGAACTCCAGCAACTTAAAAAGTATTCTTAAAGCTGGCGTAAATGGTGGGCCCATGCTCAAATGACTCCTAGATTTGGGCAGATGATACGGAGTGAAGTAGATAAGGTATAAGACAACCAGGCCTGGTAAGAACTTTCTGGAAACATGGGACTGTTGACCTGTGGATACAGGTCCAGCAGTGCCAGAATTGACTTTTCAAGAAAAGCATGTAAACATCCTGACTTAAAAATATTGGCAACTAATTATTTAAAAAACAAAGCAAACAACCCAAAAAATTGCAGGGTGAAACAAAAAAAACCCTGTGGGTCTAATTTCTAATTTATCCTAGAGGCTGTAAGTTTGCTCCATCTTGTTTATACCATCCCATTTCCTCACCCAACACTTCACTGAAGAAGCATTTCTTACGGTTTTCTAGTATCTCCTTGTTACTCTTTCCGAGGCATTGTGTAGCTTCTTTATACTACTGTTACTAAGTGGAGCGTAAGGGAAAACTCACCCTGAACTGATTACAATCTCTTATATGCTGATTATCATGCCTTTCAGCCCATTTGTGACCTCTGCTGTCTTTAAAATAAGCATATCCTTCAAAGGCAGACAAATCTCCCCTGAATCTGGAGGTTGGAAGCAAATTTTAAGACATCTTCTCTAGACCCCTTCCCCTTATTTGCGTTGCATTCCATCTACCACTTTCTCAGGCCATCTTCTCCCCAAGCCAGCCCCTCCTCGCCCTCAATTACCAAAGTGAGTACCAGTGTCTTGGTTAAGAACCTGCGCTTTAAAGTCAACTTCATGCAGGTGGTCACCTGCTCTGCCGCTTACTCACCAAGTAACTCAGAATAAATTAGTCTCTTTACATCTCAGTATCGTTATTGGTACAATGGGCTTGATAATAATAGAATCCACTTCTGAGTAGGATTGAACAGAACAACAAATAACAGTTTGCTCTATCCTTAAAGGTAAATATCAGCAAGGGCCACCCATTTCATCATTATATGGCTCTAACTCTCAGGGAATTCTCCCTAAATTTGAGTTAAAATGTCATCCATTGACCCCAGTGCTACTTCTTAAGGCCTAAGCAATCAAACTTCATCTTAAATGTAATCTCGGAGTGAACAGTGTGGTCTGATCCAGGTGGGGGAGAGGGAATTTACTATCACTTTTATTCTAGATACTGCGTTTCTTGTCCTGTAGACTGGGATGACATCTGCCGTTACAAATAACAGGTATGTCAGCCTAATGACCCAAATTGAGCTCATGGATACGTCAAATCTCTAAGCCTTGACTTCTGTATCCAAGCAGAGAACCTCACATTTTATCCCTTCCAAGCCTCTTTGAAAAAATACATAATTTCAGAAAACGTTTGGCAAATAATCTCTCCTAGACGTAAATTACCTACCCATGATCTGTTGAAAGGGAAACTAAAACTAGCATCTTTAGGTCTTGATTCTTAAAAATTTACCTGTTTCTTCCCTTTTTCGTAGGAGGAGGAAGGGCATGTTACGTCTATGTGGACATTAAAGTTTTTTAACTGGCAACGTGGAAAGGGTCCTGGGTTAATCTAAATTTTAGTGTTGGATACACTTTCTCTTTTGTTGATAACTAAATCTTCTGCTGGATTTCTTCCTCTGCCTATATAAGACCATTGCTGAGTCATTCATGCCTTTAGCTTATCTGCTATATCAAGGCAAATGATAAGGCCTCAAAGGCATGTCAAGGAAAATGAGAACCCAACAGAATTTATAATCTAATGGAGTAGGAAAGAAATATCTATAAATAACCATAATGTAAGTTGGCATGGGTCCCTGGGTGCTTCAAAGGCACTGTTAGAGAATGATTAAAGGAGGGGAATATCACATCTTCATTTGCGCTAAGTTTTGAAGGATGGGCAGAAGTTTGGCAAATGGAAGTAAGGAGTATGATGATGAGTTTACAGGCAGGAAGATTAATAACAGCAAAGCCACAAGTCTTAAAAGCATGCTCCTTGTTTTGGGGCAGCAAATTTATACTACCTGGAAAGTAAGGAGTAAAAAAGCCTAAAAAAATAAAAAGCAATTTGGGACAAGAAAGCCACATGAAGGGTTTTGTCCTTATTCAGTAGGTAGTGGGATCAGATCCCCTGAAGTTTACAGAGGAGAGGAATAAGATCATCGTCACAAAACTTCAGGCTGTGATTAGAAGGATGGTCAAAACAATGGAGAGTCTGCAGGCAGGAAGACCATTTGGCAGTCTGCTGGTACAGTCTCGGTGAGGGTGATGAAGATCTGAATCCTGCGAGGCAGGCATGAAAACGGAAACCTAAGAGTTCTTGAGATACGGTGATATCATTCTAACATTAAAAAAAAATCTGCTTCTAAGCTTTGTGTTTAAAATGCGTACGTGCGTGTGTGTTTGTGTTGGCATGGCCTCGGTGATGCATCTAACCTTGGGATTTTAGGAAGACACCTGAATTCTTAATATCTCAAAGTGATCAAAACCTGGAGCAAAAAAGATGTCCCAACAGTTCTCTGCTCTTCTAATGTGTATCAATCCTTCCGTTTCTTTTCTTTTCTCCTTCAGCTCTCCCTACCCATTATCAATAAGGAAGAGGAAGAAAATGGGATTTAAAAGTAAAATATTATAATTCTATGATATGCAATAACCATAAGACTTGGAGATGGATGGTATGGAGTCCAATTCTAGCTTTGGTTTAAATTGCATAACTTTAAATACATCTTTCAATATCTCTGAACCTCAGTAAAACAAGGGGCAGCCCATTTCAGCATCATTTGGAGGAGATTTTCAAATTATACAGGCTCAAGAGTTTGATATAAGTGTCTCCCACCTCCCCGCCCCCACCCCTGACCAGCTAAGAATCCCCTGGAATAAACGAACTCCAATTTTTCTTCCAGATGTAAACTTTTATTATTCTATAATTCTATTTTGCACAACTTCTGCCCAGATCACTTCCTCATTCTACCCTGTTTGCTTCTACTTTTTAGCTACTAGAGATGGAGACAATTTTCTGGGGCTTTTGATGCTATCCTTTGGGGCTGTCTTCCCATTAGAGGTGAAAATCAGAAGCCAGTTATGTTAATGCCTTGAAAGGTGTTATTGAAGACTCACTCACTACTCATGACTCCAAGTGGAAAATGAGATAAGTCCAGCCAGCTTCCAGGGCCTTGGCCATCTGACTCTTAGAATTCAACTTCTACTTAATTGTCAATGGATTTAGGATACCAAGTCCCACTGCCTTTCAGGTTTCTAACCACATAGAACCTCTCTTTATGGTGGAAAGAATTTGGTCCCTGTGGGCCTAATGAAAAATAGCAAGTCAACAAATAATAGAGTTTTACTCTTTGTTTCCCCCACTTAGAGAGAGCTAGCAGTTTGTGAATCTGCACACGATAACATTCTACAGTGAATCCCAAAAAATCATTAGAAATGCATATAATTCTCTTTTACCAAATGCAACATCAGGTTCAGACATGCCTCACCAAATCCTACATTTCTTCTAAATTCATCTCCAGAGCATACCAGCTCAAGGCTCATACTGAGAGTTCTGGCAAATTATCCCCCAAGTGCCAATATCTAACACACACTACATTGGTATTATTCAATGAGAGGCTGATTCCACGAGAAAATGCAGAGTTAAGTGTACAGAGTTTATCTTATCTGAAGTCATTTCTCAGCCTTTAAAGATCAGTGAAAGGCAGTATTACACGTTCTCACTTAATCTTTGCTCATTACGGAAGGAGATGCCTCAGGTCAGTTTTACAGCAGACAGAGAGGTGGGGTGTCTAGAAGTACAATGTAGGTGGACGGCCTCTGAGCAATCTGTTCTGGTGGCTGGGCCATTGTAAATGGCCTAAAATTACCATGCTTTCTCAGTATCTGCTGCTGCCCACACGTGCACCATGAATCAAGGGACAATTGCTTCATGTGCTGGGGTGATAGCAATGAATATTAATCACCAAGAAATGGAACAAACAGTGACTGCGCTTAATTTCTGAATAACATACTACAAATTGAAATAACTCTGGAAGTTTTGAAGAGAAAATGCCACGGTAAGTCTTTTCCTTATTCTAATTGATGATATTCGAGTTACTGGAGGAATGTACAAATGCAAAAATGAGATTTCTTTTGTCCTAAAGATTTTGTCTGGTTTGGCTTTTAAAATCAGATCTTTAAAAACTTTTTCTCTTTATCCCAGGATAATAGTCCATACCTTGGTCAGTAACAATTCTAAGTCTAACATCCTGCCATAGATTAATGGTGTCCACTTCCACTGCCCAAGTCTTTTCCTCCAGGCCAGTAGACCGCATTTTGACACTAACTGCCATTGGTTATTTACCGAATATTCTTTTGTATATTATCTCTCACTTCCTCCAAATAACAGCTTATTAGGAGTTAAATTGGAATTGCTAAACTAGGTTGCTTTCCTGGGCATGATTAAGAATAGGAAATCAATGCTGTGTGAAGTGTCCAAGTGCTTCAGGCCAGTGATGGAATCTTGAATGAGTTATGAGGCATAGGGATCAAGTTAATATTAGGGGTGAATTCTTTAATTTACACAGTGTACTAAGGTAATTGACTTCTTAATATCTTTGATGGGATGCCAAAAAAAGACCACAACCAAAACAAACCTATATATTTCTAAATGCACATATAATATAAAAGTAAATTTACAGATAATTGTCTCAATGGATATACCCAAAATTGCACAATGTGGTTACATCCGGGGAGGAGAGTGAGACTGAGTGCTGGTCAAAGGGAGTGTTAGTTCCATCTCTCCTGTTTGAAGGTTTTAGAGTAAGAATGTATCCATGCATTACTGTCAAAATTAAAAATAAATAAAATTTGTAACAATTTTGTTAATGAATTAATAACTGAGTCCTAGGTTGGACTGTGCTCTGCACCAGGGAATGACATGCTTCCTTGTGTGCTGGGAGAAGAGCCTGTGTCTATCTCCTTTCCTCTCTCCTTACTTCTACTCTAGCTCTGAGAGTGCTATGCAAAAGGATGGCTCACACCCGTACTGAATTTAATGTCAAACTTCCCACAGCATTTGTGGCACTAGCCGGTTCCTTTGTAAGCCACTTCACCCTTGCCTCTCTGTTTAAAGATGGATATGAATAAGTGGACTCTCAGGAGGTTCTCATCACTGACCTGAATGTGTTAAAGCATTTAAACAGTTAGGAATAAAAATGGTACTGGTTCTCCTAAGCATATTATTCTGACTTGGGTAGTGCTTCCCAAAGTCCAAATAAAAAACTGTCTCAGTAAAACCTAGATGTGGTTGATCAACATGCAAAACTGCTGGAATGAATTATATATCCCAAACCGAATAGACAGTCTGTGACTTCCTATTATTTAATCATCTCAAAACACCTTTAGTTGTGAAGTAGATGCAAGGACAGTGAAAGTTGGCTTTGAATTAAGAGCTACAAGATCCACCTGAGCACCGGTCCCAGCACCATTATTTATTAGCATGATTTGGGGCAAGTTAATTAGCCTCGATATTCTTATTTACCTAAGGGGGCATGATAATACCTACCATGCCTATCTTATAGCATTATTTGGAGGATCAAATGTTTGAAAATGCCCTGAAGGGTGAATCGAAAGGAAGGGGGGAATTTATTTGCATTCTGTATTTTCAAGGATGAATATAATGCTCCTTTCTTTTTACTCATCTTCTTAGAAAATCCATCCCCATTCAAGCCTTAATTTTCTAGATGACATGATGCTTTCCTGGACATCTTCCTTAATCTAATTTGAATTTTATTGATTCTTCTTTGAATACATAAAGAAAATCTTGCTGAATTTTTCAGAAGTGTCAGTTACCCCAGAAAATAATTTTAAATTTCTGCAATAAGAGCTCTCTTTACCTATTATAATGTTTTATACATGAAAGAATCCACAGTATTTTATAGGGCTGTGGTTAACAGTACAATAAGAACCATGTTCTGGGGACCCTGTCATATAATAGGAAATTCCCTGGATCTGGAGCGAGATTCTAGTGTCTACTTTGTTATTAACTAGCTATGTGACCAGATGACAAATCACCTAATATCCTTGAGCATGGTTCTCTTCACCTATACAATGGGATAAAACTTCATAGGCTTGTGATAAGGAACAAATGAGATCAATTGCATACAAAATGGGCAAGGCAATTTTAAAGAGTTTATATATGTTAAGAGGAGCAATGAAAGAGGAAATGTGTTTACCCTGTGTTCTGTTTGCCAGTTTCAAGCCAACATGTTACCTATATACTGTAGTGTTATCCAAAACTGCATGAAAACAGATGGCGTGTATGGTGTAGCTTGGAATCTTTAACCACAAACATCTGTCTCTGATCAAATCACTCCTTTCTGCCCAAACACCTTCCACCAGTCCACACAATCTAGAATCAAGTTGAAGCTCTGTTGCCTACTATTGCCTGACTCTAAGCTACCCTTCCAACCTTACGTCGCATACTTCCATTTGTAGACTCCATTCTTTAATCAAATAAACTGCTTCTCATTCACCAAATACTACTTGAAACTTCCTACCTCACTGTTTATTGACTGCTTTGAAAGCTCTCTTCCATTTTTACATGTCCTAGTCTTTAAGGACTCCGTCCAAATGTCTTCCATCACGATTTTTCTTTGAGTCCTATGTTCTGAAGTACTCCACAGAGCTTTGCCATTTTACTATTTTGACCTTTTAGTATTGTTATCTATGCACACAATTTATCTTCCTAATTACACTATAAACTCTTGAGTGTAGAACCCAGCTGGTTTCAGCCTCAAAGGACTTACACAGCTTGGTCCAAAGTGTCACACTTAACAGAAACTCTGCAAATGACGAATGAATGAATGAATGAATGAATGAACAAGAGAGACTGCATTTAATGGATACAAATAAGAGAAGGTCAAAAGGAGACCCCAACTCTAACCTTCATGAGGAGATTATGGATTTGACATAAATAAGTAAAATCAGCAATCTGTGAAATTCTGAAGGAGAAATGTCTAGTAATCATTATGTAATTGTGTAGTTAAGTGATGATGTGCAAAGATATTTTGCTGGAACTCAATTCTCTAGTATCATACAGTTCTTACTGCTGTGTTTTATCTTAAGTTCTGTGAAGTCTAACCTAAAACTTATACAACATAATGTAGCCATTAAGTCTCTGGAATTAATAGGTTGCAAAAAAATGTCTGCAGGGTTGCAGCTTTCTAAAGAGAGCAGGGCTAAAAGAGGGAAACAGTGAGGACTTGTGCCTGATCCCCTCTCCAGGGTCCTGCCCAGCTCAAAACTAATTGGTAATGTCAGGGACAGGAAGACAGGGAGACAAGAGGCTGGACTGGATGACCTCTACAGCTTCATCCTAATTTTGCACTTCTAGACTCCTGGATATTTTTCTGGTTTTCTTGAGCTACCATTAAGGATGTGTCAAATGTATCATTTTATTGGCTCTAAACAGACTTCAGAGGGCAGGCATGGAAATGAAAGAGAAGTAAGATGTGTTCTCTCTGCTTCGTACATCGAGGCTTGACAAATTCTCAATTCATGGTTTAGCTAGCATTTCAGTGGGTGATCTATGAAGCACAGGAAAAGTCCTCAATTTCATCTTCTTGCGACCCTATTTACTACCCATGTCTGACAGCAGGTAATGATGTTGTCTATGTGCTCAAAAGATTCCCTGCCCCGCCATCCATCTTACACTTTAACAAACTTGCCTTTTGTTACTGATTCCTGCACATGTCAATAGTGTTCCAGAATTCCTCAAAGCAGCTTTGAGGTTTGTGTTTGGGGATGGTGGGAATGAATTTGGATCCTACACTTCTAGCAGAGCAGGATGTTAAGGACAGACTCGGCTCTTACTGCAGCTCCCCAGCCAAGAAAATACTGGAATAGGAATAACATAATCACAGGGTTTCTTATATTTTTATCAATTGAAATATATTTATATTCTGCCTGTTTAAAAAAAAGAGAAAGATTTGATATGGCTTCATTTAGCAAACACTGTGCCAGGCTCAGATGCTCGGTTAGGCAACAGAATGGAGAAAAGCACACTTCCTCTAAAGCTACACCCTTTCTCGGTCTGAAGATAAGACTTTTCTGAAATAGCTGAGAGAGATAGGACTAAAGCAACTTGCATTTCCTGATGTTTTGTTAAGTGTTCCTATTTTTCACTTGTGGATTTGCTAAATGAGGAAGTGGTCACCTGAGTTTCATGAATATGAAGCCAATATACCCCTTGGTTGAAACAAGAGGTCACGCCAGGTGATTGGCTGGAATCTGCAGCCAGCTCCATCCATGAAATACCATCCATGCTTGTGCACTCCTGGCACTGACCTCCTCCTTCTCTACTCATGTATCTCCATCAACTCCAAAGAAGCCTTCCTCTGAATAACTCTGCCTAATTACATTCTTTCTGCACACTATTGTGTCTGTGTGCATGTGTCCTTTTGCATTGACTTTACAGGCTATATATGGTATTATTTACTGGGCATTTAGACAGGCTTTTCACAGGCAAAATGAACGAGTTTCTGGCGACACGGCAGGGTTCTATGAATCCAAATGTGAGATAAAGGAATCTAATTTAGTCCCTCTTCCTAGGGTGGTCTTCTTGCTTAGTTTTAAACTCTGTCCCTAGGATTGGAAATTCTTCCTGAACTGGCAGGTTCCCCCCTGCCTGGCAACTCCAATCACCCTTCTTTACCTAGGCCACCTCCTCTGGAAAGTTCCCTGTGACACTCTGCAGGTAAGTTGGATCATTTTCTCCTCTGCGTCTCCTATTTACTTTTTTTAATTGTACTTATTGCATTATTTTGCTTTGTTTTTTCTGTTGATGCAACTTTTTCTCTCCCCCTACTAGATCATAAACCCTTTAAGGGCAAGACACATGTTTTATAAACCTCTGTGTTCCTAGTGATTAGCACATAGATGGTTATTCATATTTGTTACATTTAATTTGAAAATTAAACTCTAAAGATTATTATCTCGAAAGTCTTTAAGGTTTTCTTTCAGCTGCTGCAAAAGATATGTCACTGATGTGATTGGTTATTTCTTTAAGAAGACTGAATACATGAGCTTTACTCAGACACATTTAGATATCCAAGAAAGTGATCTGTATATAAAGGTATAGCATATGATATGTACAGAAAATGACCTCAAGGAAAATACCAAAAGTGATTATCACTGGGAAATGAGGCTATAGGTCATTTTCCTACATATAGCAATGTAATATGGTGAATATGCATTATTAAAATAAAGACAATAAATATTAACCATATGTCAGAAGACATATGTGAGATCTCGTCATCAATGTCTTCCTACTTGTTAAAAATTTAACAACTGAAACACGACATTCAAAGAATTAGTTCGTCTAAGTCGAATGCTGCATGATGGGACGCTTAGTGATAACACTTGGACGGGGAATTCACTGCCCTGGGAAGGGAGTTGGAAAGGGGCAGAAACATGACGTTATTTTGGCAATTTGGATCCTTGATGCTTATGAGTGACATTGAGTTCTCTCACTCCCACTTCCCTTCTCAACTTCAATTTCTTAAAACCTGAATTTCAGTGACTTATGTACATGTTCATTGATCCTTCTCAACCAGTGGGCTTCTAACTTTTCTGACTGTGTCTTACAGAAAGAAATACATTCTACATTGTGATCCAGTGCACACACAGAGCCACTCCACCAAGAATAGCTGTCATGTGACGATACCCTGACTTCATGGGAGGTACTCAGATGTTTTCTATTCCATACTATTCTAAATAAATAAAAATGCTCTTCCTAATCTACTAAGTTGATTTCATGACTTGAAACTTGAAAACCATCGTTTGAGACTCTAAGGACTCTGAGGTTGAGAACCTTGCTTTATTCATCTCTGTCTCTTATAATGCCTTCACACACAAAAGAAAGTCAAGAAATGTTGTTACATAAATATTTTTTTCCAAGTAAAAGGAATAATCTCTTGGACGGCACTGCCCGAACGATATTTTGATTTCTCCCACTGTGTTTTGTGTGGTGCAGAGAACACAGTGGGCACTGGCCAGTTTCTTTGCTGAAGAACTACAGAAATCTACAAAAGATTCAAGCTTTAATGTCTTCATTGAAGGAAGGAATAAGTAAACGGGGAAAAAAAAGGAAGAAAGGCAGCGTCAGGTTTGTTCATCCTCAACCAAAAGGTATAGGAACGCACCGGCCTGGAGAATGCTGAGACTGGCGATCTGCCGAGTCTCATGTTGGCCAGCAGGAGCTCATGCGATTTATATTTTATCACTGCTAGACAAAACATTGCTGAAGGGGAAACACTTTTAAATCAAAATGGCAACTTAACGTAAAACAGTACTCCTCCCTTGATCCCCAGCCCATCACCTGAATCTTCAGCAGATTTGTCCTCTAACATCTCCAAGTAATGAAAATGAACTCATTAGCCAGGAGCTAAAGGTTGTCCATATCTTCTTTTGCTTCTCCTATTGCATTGACATTAAATGTACAACCATGTGTATATATCAAACTTTAGCCTAAATAGATTTATGTAAAGAGGCTTTCCCTAGCGGAATTTATTCAAGCTGTACTCAGCAAGAGTCATTGGGAACTTGCTCTATACCAGGCCTGGTGTTAGATCATGGGGGCAGAAAAGTGAGTGAAACCTGAACAGCTTTAAGTCTGTTTGGCGGAGTCAGCCATGTACACAGTAAGCTTTGCCACCATATTTCCAGTGTCACACTATAGGTCTGATCAAAGAGCCATGGATACATAGAAAGAGAGCCACTCTTTTTGTCAAGAGTGAGCGATGAAGTCCAGGAGGAAGACACACAGCAGAGGTGACATGAAGACTGAGCGAGAGTCACCAAAAGGAGAAGGGTAAAGGGCATTCAGGTTAGTGGGGACTATATGAACTTGGCTGCCAGGAACAGGTTAAGTGCAGGATGCTTTGGGAATTGACGAGTGGCTGGGTGTTTTTGTTGCTTAAAGGTTTATGGTGCAAGTGGAGCAGGAATAAATTGATATTATGTTGAGAAGAAACTTGAGTTTCATGGCAGGGAGTTGGGTATTTACTGGGCATTTAAACGTGTACCACTTTCTTTATTCTCTAATTGTCGAATGTGTGCAAAGCTGGTCCTCCCCAGTGTTTGTGATGTGGAATTAGACAGCTGGAAGGGAACTCAGGTTGTTTATCCCTGATAAATAATTTTATACATGAAGAAACAGAAGTAGAAGTCATTTGGTTAAAAGGGTCTTTTCCCGGGGTTTGGAGAGAATTCAGTCTATTTGCATATAGATCGAAAGCAACCTTCCTGCTGCTGTTGTATGGACTGGCTCTTAGTCAAAAGAAAAACAGCTCACTGTTTATTGAAAACGAGCAGGAAGGAAGTGCAGGAGCAGGTGGGTGTACCCGATAGTCTCACTGTTCAGGACACAGAGGAATTTGGTGTAAAGGTAGCTTTGATCTGGACACCTTCCAAGGTAACTGAGTTACAGAAGTACCAGAAGGACTTGGTAATGAGGCAGTTTTATGCTGAAGGTAATCACCAGCAACAGCATCTGGACTCCACCACAGCATCTTTTGCATTCAGTCATGAACAGCATATGCAGAAGGTCATCTCTTCCTCAGGGATTTAAAACAAAATTCTCCTTAGTTAGTGTACAGGAATTCCTCTCTTGGTAACAATGAGTTTTGGGGTAGAGGCTGAAGCCCATGAATACTCTGAGGCTGGGAGTATCCGCCTCCTTCAATGAGTCCTGTTTTGACCTCCACTGGGATGTAGTATTTTAGTATGAAGATCATAGGATGATGTGACCCAGGAAGAGGCCCTGACAAGTCACCACCTGGAGGAATTTGAGAAATTTCTCCTCTCATCTGGCTCTTTCCTTCAGGTGGGCTATCACTTGATTTCCATGGGCATCAAGCTCTGGGTTATAGGGTGCCATCGTGAGCCCAGGCCATATTCACCCTAGTAACAGGGCGAGGCCTGGTGTCTTTGCATGAGCCGTCAAGAAGCCTGCAGAGAAAGAGCTCATCCTGAGGGAGGACAGAGCAGAGGTAATAAGCTGGATCCGAGGAAGAAGGCTTGCTTCCAAGGGGAGTGACCAAGTCATTTAACTCTGGTCCAGCCCCACCCAGTCCTACAACAAGGGAGGTGGACCCCAAATCAAGTCAATACCAAAGCAGAGTTTCACTAACTCTCTGGGAGGATTGAGCTACAAGGCTTTGTGGCTTATGCAGTTGTGCCCTGCACAATGGGCCCAGCGGCAGTGTCCTTATTGCTAAGGAAGGCTAGGGTGTTTTTTGCATGTTCAAATAAGGAATGAACACAGTGGAGGGCGCCTACATCTCTAAGAATGAAGACAAACTCTATGGATTTTGCAAATGAAAAAAGTAATTCAAAGTTGAACAAGTAGCCATGGAAATTTAGATGTCCTCACAGGCAGCATAGACTCCAGTAATCATTTGCCTTTCACACAATGTGGCAGTTTTTGTCTCAGTTTGACAAAATTATAAGTGAAGAGCAAGAGTATGACAAAAGGTAATTGGCTGGCAACTAACCCGTGGAGAACCATTGCTTTCTCCAGAAATCAGGAGGTTGGAGGCACAATGGGAGGACCACGCAGGCTCACACACCACGGTACTCTCTCAAGTGATTGTACCATCAAACGTTATGTGACAGATTCTGTCCTAGACCACATGCAGGTCGGGTTAATTCTTCTCCTCATTTCCATAAAGATCATGAGCAAAAAATAAGCATGACAGCTGAGGCAAAAATGTAATGGTCTTTCTGTAAATGTGTAGAGAAAGCACATCATGTAAAGAATGCTAATGCCTATTCGCCTTTTGGGCAGGATGCTTCTAAGAGGAAAAAGAATATTTCTAACTGCTTTAAAAGTCTTGCTACTTAATTCCTGATAAAATATAAAAACATTGCCTTCAATCTATCTAACACTTGATTTTATCACGTGGCGCTTAGTCAATTGTGTCCCCAGAAGGCTGCTGGCAAAGACACGTCCCCAACAGGCCAGCTCTCTCTCCAGGTCAGAGCACCTCCACACCTCATGCTGGCTGCTGGACGTCTGATCTACTTCTCAGAGATGGGATATTTGCCAAGTTAACTTTGAAATTATAAATCATCCCTTTCCTTAGAACTCAACCGTTCCAATGGTCTCTTTGATATTCCTGTAACTGTAGACAAAATTGTGGAGGATGCATTCTCATTTTTCTGCTCACGTCTGTTAAAATTGCCAGAACACTTAGCATCATGGGATCAGGAATAGAAATACATTTTTAAAGTTCATACACGAAGAAAAATGCTTCCTTCCAGTAGTCCAATAGTGTGTTTGTACCCTCAAGTCGGTCAAGAGTATTTATAAAGCATTTGATGCCAAAAGACTTTACTGAAGGAACGAATCTCAGAGACCACCTGCCTGCAGCTCCCTTTTCTAGTCCATCTGGGCCCTGGGCTGTGTCCACCTCAGAATTTTACCTCTCAAATAAGCTCATCACAGGGATAAAGGATTATAGATGGAAAGACCTAGAAAGCATCTCATTGGATGTCTTCCATTTAGGCTTGAGAAAATGCAGAGATTAAATGACTTGTCCAAGAACCTTCTGGGTCGTAAGTGGTGCTCCGGGGTCAGGCCCCGCATCCCGAAGCAGCCTGGCATCCCGACCCCTGGCCCCTGTTCTTTCCCTTGAGCAATGCTGCTTTTACCTCTCTGGGTGACTTGTGATGGAGGAGTAAATAATGCAACATTGTATAGCATTACCATTTATTAAATGTGCTTTTGAAATACAAAGCCCACACTAAAAAAAAAAAAAAATCGCAAACACAAAGAAAGACAATTTTGAAAATCTCCTCATGAAATGAATAGGGAAATTTTCCGCCTCCTCAGCCAACTGGTACTAAATGTTCTGTAATTGGAACTGAGGAAACACCGAACAAAAATACAGTAGTTTCAGGGTGGTGAGAGGCTGCAGAGTGGTCCTGTGGAGATCCTGTGCCTGCAGTGCCCACCACACAGGGGTGTCATCTGTCCCCCACTGCCCACATGAGCAGTGTCACCGTCTATGGCCTCATTTTATTGTGAGCAACATTCATCCAAGCATGTTCCACAGGAACATCTCATTTCTGAATCTTGGGGACATCAAGTTAAATTTCACATACGCTGCTTTACGTTATACACATTTTGACCGAGGGTGAGGGGTAAAGAATGTGATGTATTTTCCAGCACTTTACATAACATTATCTCTTCTAATCCTTACAACAACCTTGAGAAGTGCATATTTTAATCTTTATCTGATAGATGTAGGAATAGAAACTCAGAAAGAATCTCCCCCATAGAGCCAATAAATAAGTGGATGGGATTATCTGAGTTCTTTGTGATCTAGAAATCCATGGTGTTTCAAAAAGCACATCTCACAGTCTGTCTTAAATTACAGTTCCAGGGTATGGGTGTCATTTTACCATTAAACGAATTCCTTAAAAGAGACAGGACGATTTTAAATATAAAGAGTTTTTCAAATTCTTTAAAAGTCAAGATCGGCACAGTATTTGAATAGGGAGAAGCAGTAATAATGACAAAGAACTCCTACTTAGCCTACTTAGCCATGAGTCAGGCAATGCTCCAAGCGCTTATCATTCCTTTGATCCTCATGGCAATCTTGTGAGGGAGGTACTGTTACTGTATTCATTTTAGAGATGAGCAAAGTGAGCACGGAGAGGTTGAATAATTTGCCCAAGATCACACAGCTAGTAAATGGCAGAGCTGGATTTGAAATCCAGGGGGTCAGGCTCCAGAGACCCTTTCACCACTCTGTTGTGCTGCCTTTCTAGCCCTCCCCAACTGCAGATGGACAAGGCGGGTCAGAGGTTTGGAGTAAAGCTGGTAAGAGAAGAAACTGCAAAGACTTCTACACTAAAATTTATCTGGAAATAAATACTTTTTAAATATGGAAAGTAAAACATGGGAATGGAAGCAGCTGTTTCAGAACCCCAAAGTTGCTGGAATAATTCTTGACTTCAGTGGAAGCTAAGCTAATCAACTTTAAAAGTTCTGAAGTTCCCTGGTGACAAAAAAGAAAAACAAAAAGTAAAAAAATCACTGAGTCCCCAAATCCAACTAAATTAGGCCTGCTTTACCAAGTGGGATGGTCTTTGAGCAAGCTGTAGCTATCGCCTCTGGTAGGAGATCCACGGACTGTCAGAGGCAGCAATTTTTCTTCCTTTATAATTGAGGCAATTGAGGCTCAGAGAGGTTAAGATTCTCATTCCTGGAATGGGCTTATACCTGTTGGTTCTACACATGTCTACAGTTAAACAGTCCAGTTCACCACACAGATTCATTTAGTACACAAAGAGATGGAAATAAGTGAAAACCAAACCAAACCAGACAACAACAAAACAAAAGCAAGCTGACGTTAAAGAACATTTCATTGTATATATATACACCACATTTTCTTTATCCATTCATCGATTGGTGGGCACTCGGGCTACTTCCATGTCTTGGCTATTGTGAGTAATGCTGTAGTGAACACAGGAGTGTATCCAGCTCTTTTAATTGTTGTATATATACACAATGGAACACTACTCAGCCATACAAAAGATAAAATTGTGCCATTTCCAACAACATGGATAGACCTTGAGGGTATTATGTTAACTGAAATGAGCCAGACAGAGAAAGACAAACACTCTATGATTCCACTCACATGTGGAAGATAAACACATGGATGAGGAGAACAGATTGGCGGTTACCAGAGGGGAAGGGAGTGAAGGGAAGGACAAGGGGTTGAGGGGAACATATGTATGGCGACGGATGAAAACTGGACTATTGGTGGGGCTGGTCCAGTGGTGTAGTGGTTAAATTCGCAAGCTCTGCTTCAGTGGCCCAGGGTTCGCAGGTTTGGATCCCAGGCACAGACCCAGCGCTGCTCATCAAGTCATGCTGTGGCAGTGTCCCATATATAAAAAATAGAGGAAGATGGGCACGGATGTTAGCTCAGGGCCAATCTTCCTCAGCAAAAAGAGGAGGATTGGCAATGGATGTTAGCTCAGCATGCTCAGGGTTAATCTCCCTCACCAAAAAAACAACAACAACAAAACCCCAAAGAAAAACTAGACTATTAGTGAACACAATATAGTCTACACAGAAACAGAAATATAATAACGTACACCTGAAATTTACACAATGTTATAAGCCAATATGACCTCAATAAAAAAATTTTAAAAAGCTTAGCCATTTGAATTGGTAATATTAACTTGCAACTATAATCTAAATAAATTTTTTAAACTTCAAAAAAAAGAGAACATTTCCAGAAAGCAAGTTTCTGCACACGTGTTGCAGCAAATCCCACTGGCTATGTCCACAGGACATACACTGGCATCTACTAGCCTTAGGACATCCAACCCGTCAGCAGGTCCCTTTGGCTCTACTTCAAACAGATCCAAAATCCTAGTCCAGCCCGTGAGCATCCCATCCCACAGTCTCCCAAGTTGGCTCTTTCTTCCATCTTGTGCCTCCTACCACCCACTATATATACAGCAGCCAGAGTGGCACTTCTAAAACATAAATCATGGCACTCCTCAGCATGAAATCCCTCCAATCTCTTCCCATTTGCTTAGAGCAAAATCCAAATCCAGCTAACTTCACGAATTTCTCTCATATTGTTCTTCCCCCTACTCATTGCTCTCTGCCCTGGGAACACTCCAAACATGCTCCCACCGCAGGGCATTTGCACCTCCTGTCCTCTCTTCCCAGAGAGCACCACCATGTCACTCAGTTCTTTGCTTAAATGTCATTGTATTAAGGTCTATCTCTGACTCCCCTAGATAAGCCATCTTCGTCATGCTATGCCCTCTGTAATCATTTTCCTTCATGGCAATTGTTGCACCATAACACTATGTGTGTGTGGGTGGTCATCGTGCATATGTGTGTATGTACATATGTATGTGTGTGTATATATTTATTTATGTGTGCGTGCATCATTGTATATATGTGTGTGTATATATATATTTACGTGTGTGTGTGTGTGTTATATGTGTGTGTATGTGTGTGTTTGTTTTTCTTAACAGGAAGATAAGCTCCGTCGGAGCAGGGCTTTGTTTAATTCACTATTGCATCCCTTGTCTCTGGAACAGTGCCTGGGACATAACAGGTGCTTAATAAAACTGTGTTTAATGAGGAGTGAATAATTTATGATCATAATAGTGAATGTGAAACACAAAGAGAAAATTAAATTATCTCCTATATATTCTGAAAAAAATGTAGAATTATAAAGTGCACTTTATAATGATTTTTTGTGTGTGTGTGAGGAAGATTGGCCCTGAGCTAACACCTGTACCAGTCTTCCTCTACTTTGCATGTGGGACGCCAGCACAACATGGCTTGATGAGCAGTGTGTACGTCTACACCCGCGTCTGAACCCACAAACCTTGGGCCACTGAAGTGGAGCGTGCGACCTTAACCACTACACCACTGGGCTGGCCCCTATAATGATATTTTATTTAAAGCACATTAAAATTATCCTAGCATTTAATTCTGAGTTACTATAAAAATCTTTGCAGTTCAATGTGATATACTGCTTAAAAATTATAAACAGTTGAGGTTTCACTGCTGGGTGGAAACTATGTTGAATTTTTTTAGTAAGTTAAATTTGCACTTAAAAAAATTTCTTATTCTCTATGTATAGTGAAATGTATGACGCTATTATGTTTATCTGATGATTTAGCACAAATAATATAAGGAATAGATAATATTTATTGAGATATGCTATTTCCAGGCAGTGGTCTAAACCTTTTACCAGTTCTAATTCATTTAATCCTTAAAACACGTCTGAGGTAGGAACTATTCTGACCCCCCAGTTTACCTGAGAAAACTGAAATACAGTTAAAATATCTCAATCAAGGTCACACAGCCAATGAGCAGTGGAATCAGGATACAAATGGCAATTTGTCCACTCTTCCCTTTAGTTATCCATTGTTAATTAAAAAACACCTTTTATGTAGCTACACTGTGCCAGGCACTGAGTTAAGTCACAGGATGCAACATAGTGACATAACCCCTACCCTCACGTGGGACAGAGAAGGGGACGTGGGCCAGGCTGCCCCAGATGGCAACTCCCGCCTTGGGAGGGAAAAGCAAGAAGTCAGTCCCTTCTCTCACTTTTATTCCCATTTTAATGGTGGTGTCATTAAGCATCACAGAAGGATCCAGCTTCTCTCTTTTAGTTCCCTAGAATCTTCTACTGAGCTCAGAAAAGAAAGGGACCATTTCGGTAATAAGTTGCCTAAGCCTTAATGTTTGGTTCTATGGGTGGCCTTGAATTTGTGATTTACAGCATGCCACTCTCGCTGCACTGCAGCCAGGTTTTTCTTGACATCTGAAGAGGCAGTGTCTCTAGGGAGTATATTTTTGTATTTCTCCATATGCTGCTTTTTGTCTCCTCACATATATTGCCAATAAAACTTGTGACTTCCACCGCAGGCCAGCTCTGCAACTTGTGTTTAGTGTCGGCCTGGAAAGAAATATATTATTATTATTTCCATTGATTCATGTCTTTCCCTCTAGTGTAGAAATGATATTTTCTGCATTTCCCCTCAACATATTGATGCACTTTCTCTCATTTTATTCCATCCATATTTCTTATATATTTTTTTACTGATTTCTTTTATTCATGATTGTGCTTGCTTCCATCCTTTATCAAAAATCTACTTAATACAGTGCTCTCCTTCTGTATTTATCTCAAAGCTTTCCTATCGACCACTTTACCTGATTCTTTTCATTTTTCCCATCCTGTGGATTAAGGGAAGTTGTTGCTTATCCGGTTCTTTGCCACAGTCGTCTCCTTAAAATATCAGCTATGCTGACCTTGGTTTAATTAGACTACAACTGTCACGTGACACTGAAACCAGAGGAAGGTCAGAGACGCTTTGACGTTGAAAAACTACTCTCCCTCATTTCTCTCTCAGGTAGCGTCATTGTGCAGACATATTCAAGTATGTCTATTGAGCATCTTTGTTTATCTTATGTTTTCAGTGTTTAGAGAACATAAGAAATGACAACCAGCATTATAAGATGACAAAAGCATGGTCCTCAAATTCCTCACAACTGAATGGGGTCGGGGGAGGAGCATGAGTAATTTTAAAAACATATTTAAATTGTGGTAAAATACACATAATATAAAATTTACCATCCTAACCATTTTTAAGTGTACAGTTCAGTGGCATTAAGTACATTCACTCTGTTGTGCAACGATCACCACCATCCATCTCAAGAACTCTTTTCCTCTTGCAAAACTAAACTCTGTACCCATTAAACACTAACTCCCCTTTCCTCCTCCCGCCAGCCCCTGACAACCACCATTCCGCTTTCCGTCTCTGTGACTTTGACTCCTCTAGGGAGCTCGTATAACTGGAATCATACAGTATTTGGCCTTTTGTATCTGGCTTATTTCACACAGCATAACGTTTAATATTCCACTGTATGTATACACTACATTTTGTTTCTCCACTCATTCGTTCATGGATACTTGGTTGCTTCTACTTTTCGGCTATTGCGAATAATGTTGCTATGAACATGGATGTACAAGCACCTCTTCAGAGCATGTGTCATTTTTAAAAGGCTCAGTCACAGAGTGACATAGATACATGATGAAAACTTATAGCTGTACACAAGTGCCAAGCGTATCATGGGAAGTATCGAAGTCAGATGGAAACTCTGTAAAAGACGGGATTGTTGAGTGGCACTTTCAAGGTGGCAGGAAATAAGATTTGAAAGTAAAGAGAGAAGGCATTTGGTATATTAGTACTGTGCGTGGAATAATCATAAAAGTTGCGAAATGAGTGATGCCGAGCTTGGAGTGAGAGAAGGGAGTTCTCTAGGCTAAAACATATAGTATTGGCTGGAATAAATGAGGAGAAAGCTAAGCAATTGACATAAAACATTAAAGACCATGATTTTAATATTTTTAAAAAGAAATCATGACAATGAAAAAATTATGAGTTGCTCTGAACTAAAGGGGCATCCTTTGGACTGAACGTCCTGTGAAGGCAAGCCTAACCCATTGCTGTAACCCAGGGCTGCCCAGCACAGTACTTGTACCAGGAGATGCTCAGTAAGTGTCATCAAACACATGAATGAATGAACAAATTGTAGAGATGATTGTCCCTGATCAAGACGGGCTAAAAGAGAAAGCTGGAGTTGTGGGTTTTGTTGTGTAAAGGAATCAAGGCTGGCCGGTACAGTGGTAAGAAATAACAAAGGTATTGGATCTGAAATGCTTTAAGAAGGAAGAATCTGTGTGACAAAATGCTAGAACTCTTTGGTTAGGATTTTGTTTATATTTCTTGTATTGACAGGTGTTAGGTTTTTCTAAGTTACTTTAACTTTTTATGACTGATGGGTATTTTAACAGGTGTTAATTTCTTTCCCTCTGCCCTAGATATGTTCTTAATCACCACTTTTCTTTTGTAAGGCTCACTTGTAGTCAATATGTGCACACTCAGACCCTCATAATCATAAGGGATACAGAAACACAAACATGACCCTGATGAATGGTTATGCTAATTTTGTTTTCTTAGACTAGAGTATCTCTTCCAGGGAAAAATAAATGATACATTCATTAATTATCTTCTGTTTATCCACAAACAACAGAGGTTTTTATTTTTCACCTAACTTTGTGATTACATGCCAACAATAAATGGGATGTTACTATCATTATACAAGACTTGAACATTGGATTTGATAGTTTTGTGTATTAAGCCAGGGAAGGAAGTTTAGTCTATGCTCCTTGTTGGAAATGCCTCAGTGGAGGGCATGGAGTCCACCTTATGTATTCTTGGATCTTAAATAGAAGATGACAAATGTGTTTGCTGACTATTGCTCTCTGTGGTGTCTAATCTCCAGCATGGTGTCTTTGGTGATAAAACTATAAAGTTTTTCAATCCTAGATGCAAGATACAAAACAAATGGATATTCGATAAATATGGCATGAGAAATGGGAGTGAGGTGAGGCACTGCTGGCGTGGTCTGGGGGCATCACCCGCAGCCTGGCCTCCTGTGTCTGGGTAGCAGGCAGCCATGGCAAGAGCTCGAGACACAGCCCAGGTACACGGTGGCTCTTGCAGGCTACTCTCACCAGTTACCATTCTGGAGCTGTTTTCTTTAGGTGCTCGTGAAAGGTCAGCGTCTTATCTAATTCCACCCACAGTTGCACAGCCACGCTCTCCTTTGCTGCTTTTCCTCTCTGTTATATCATTTGACATTCTATCTGGTTGCTAGTTTTCTCTCCAATTCCTTTTGGAAAACTATTTTTTTCTCCTGGTTTGTCATTTTACTTAAAAAACAATCACGAAATGGTCTTCTGTATTCTGCCTTTCTTATTTGAAACATCTCACGTAAACCATTTATGTATGAGAAAAATAATTTCATCAGTATCATAAATTTATAACTACTTTTTTGAATTGTTTCTTAAAGATGACTCAGACTCATTAGTAAGTTATTTAACTGGGAACATTTTGAGTAATCAATTCTAATATTCTTTCCCGATACTGACTAGAGGCTGAGAGGGGAGGGAGCAGGAGCAAAGATGTAATGGGCCCTGTGCTGGATGCACACGCTGCACAGGAAGTGAGCCGAAGCTGGGCCCTGCCTCGGGCACCACGTAAGTGGCCTTCCTGGAGCAAGGCAAGGGGAATTTGTCATCATCAGTTTGTCAACTTTCTTGGGAACATTAGAAACCATCCTGCTTAAAGGCACAGGGCATGACCATATGGTGCCTAGAGGCCTTTTCTAACTCTCTTATTCCATAAGGCTGTTGGTTTTACATTCCTCGTTGACAGTGATTATGTTACTGATTCCAAGTTTCAGTTTCTTGAGGGAAATCACCTTATCTGCCTCCCTCATCAAGTTTTCTTGACAATCAGATAAGACGATGTAGGACACAGAGCTTTGAAATTTATAAATGCGGAACAAATGTGAGAGATTTTTAGGTTATGTATGATGACAGTGATCTCACTTTGACATAAATCTGTGATAAACATTGGTTTGTAATATTTCAGCCTCAAACTCCTGAGTACCTGACTGAACAATTCTTTCTGATATTAACTTATTAGTATTAGTATTTTTTGGATACCACAGTTCTAGTCTATTTCTTTGCCACTTTATAACTGTGGAGGAAACTGCAACTGTTGGGTTTGTTTCTCCATGCACAGGCTTTTTTTCACTTTTTTCCCCTGTTTCATTGTTACGCTGAGTACCTATATTACTTAAGTAATGATGAAAACATTGCAAATTTCCTAAGCTCCTCAAAGGCACAACTTAATGAAAAACCCTTTTCCACGTCTCATTTATCAGCAATGGTGTTAGTGGTCATAACACGAGTTTAACTCCTATGATTCACTACATTCTTTTGCCCTGTGTGGTAGGGTAAGTGTGGGGTTAGATAACAGGAATCTCTGCTTACTAGGATTATGGTAATTGATTCAAATATAATCAGAAAAGTACCTTTCTGGATTGATACTGAAACGCAGGATCCGGGCCTCTGTCTAAACTTTTTAATCTATGTGAGTAATTTCTGTAGTTGCTAAAGTCATTTGAAGAAGTGCTGATTGGGTTTTGGGAGAACAGTAATTCTTCAACAGGCTCACATTTCATGCTGGAAAAATCATTATCATCACTGCACACCCACCCGCGCACGTGCTGAAGCAGATTCTCGTCAAACAAATAAAGACAAATAAAAGCAAAGCTTCTCTCCTGAAACTCATTGTCCTCAGTTTAGTTGTCTCTGCACTAGTCCTCTGTCCTGGTTTTAGAAACACAAATACAAGTTACAAGACACTCTTTAGGAATCCCAGCATCAGAACTAAATGATTTGTACCGTTTGTTGGTTATAAAAGAGCAATATTATTCAATTGTGTTGGCTGTGGTGCCATAATTATTGAACAATATTATAATTTAGTGGTTTAGATTTTTATCCAGAAATATTTCCATTAATGCTTCTCCTCTATCTGTTACCTTCTGAAGTACAGTTTTAGAAAGCTATATTCTGATTTTGGAATTTAAAACGTCTGTTCCAACTAAATTTAACCTACAATAAAGTAGTTTCAAACTTGACCCTTTTGTACTCCATGAGGAATTGAGCATTAGTGTGCCTGTCAAGGGGAGTTTCTTATTCCAGTGTCTGGGAATGAGCCTGTGTCCCCATCCCCCACCCCTTTGTCCCTTCATCACTGACATTCTCTTGGCATCTGTCACTTGGTTCCTATTTCGCACCCAAAACCGAGTAGTGCACACCCTCTGTTAAGATTGGAAAGTGGGTGCAATCAGGGTGTGCATCAGAGAATTTCTGGATGACTGACGTGACTGGAGAGTCACTTGGAGACCAGCGATGACTCAAAGTAAAGGAAGCAGAGTGGCCCTATTTGTGGTGTTTTCTTGGCGACATCTCGGACCTGATCCACATGCTAAATAATGTTTATCAGCTGATTACAGACCCTGATCATAGTATCATTGAAAGAGTCGGCCAACTTCATCCTGCATGATGAAAACACCACAAGTGAATCAGGAGCCTCAAATTTTAAAAACAACTGTTCCACAGGTGTTTTCTTCTAGATGTGGGATGACCACTTAATCCATTAGGTCAGGACATGTAGCTCTTTCTGCTGTTCTCCTCCTTGGATGGTTGGGAGAACAACATAAGACGGTAATAAGCCCACATAAATCATGACACGTTATGACGTTTCTGGTTTGCCCTCTGTTTGGCAATGTAAGAGAATGTAAGAAAGGAGAGAAAAGAAGAAATCTCAATCAATACCCCATTGACTGAGTCGTTAATGAACAACATATACATCCAGATATGATCATTTTTAATGGCTATTTTCTGAGTAGCATTAATGAAATTGTTTAAAGAAGTAAATAGTTTCTCCTGGAATGCAGAATAGCAAGATCACAATCTTTGTCCACTTGTTTTGCTATCTGTCTTGAAGACCAATTTACTGCGCTTTCGAACTAGTGGTTCTTTTGGGCTTGGGGATTCAAAAATGGATTATCTGAATACTCTGGAAGTCTTACCCACATGCTAAACACAGAGTGCGGCCTCGCCCATGTCCTCACTGCCAGGTGGGCACCGGGGCAACCAGCTGTCTCCGGGGCTGCCCCCTAGGCTGTGTCTAGACATCGGGGACAGTGAATGAAGCCGTGAGCGAGGATGCGACCAGGGTGGGAATCCCAGATCAGGCAGAGAGCCTCTTCATTTATGAGAACCAGAAGATAGCTGGCGGGGAAAAACAGCTCTTAGATGCCTCTAACCTGCTCCATTCTTCAAGCCTCACTGTAAACAACACATTCACAAGATGATGGCATTTTGATGCAGCAGCCTAGACATGTCTAAGCTCACAGTAACAGGGCTTCCCTGAGATTTCTACCACATGAGTTTCTTCAATGAACATATCAGCACAGCAGATACTTCCCACAGCCATCCTATGTCAATATCTAACCTTTACATTTACCTTTCCTACGGGCTTTTATACATTTATTTAACTTTCCCTGATTGTATAAATGTGTATGCAGCTCCACACCTTTAACTACTTTTTTCAGCACTGCCAGGAAATAACAGAATATTAAGGTCAAATGCAAGCTGAGCTGGGAAGGGACTGTGGACTCACACGTCTGCTGCTCTTCTCCCTCCAAAGATCCACAAAGGGATGACAGGCCCCAAGATGATACTTGATCTCTAGAAATATTAGAAACTTCAGACTGTGGAAGGTGTTGATTCAACCCCTGTGTGATGAAGTACCTGACCAGGGCCTCTTAGAGGGGAGCAGAGGTACCCATGTGCCACTGTGGGGTGTGTGCTCCCCAGCCTCGTTGATTTGGGGTGCTTCTGGTTGGAGGGAGGGCAGGGCTGCAGTGCAAGGAATGTGAGGCAGAACTCCCACAGGGGTGTAGTTGCTCAGCTTGGCCACGGGCTCCAGTCAGGCAGGTGCGCTGAGTGGCAGGGAGCTGAGGGGATGACGACGCAGGGAGCAGGCATCACCAGGACATGACATGGTCTCAGGAGCACAGAAGACTGTAGCCGTAGGGAGGCTGGCCAGGTGTGTGGGGCAGGGCTGCGGCCCTCAGACTCCGGGCTGCATTTGAGGCAGGTCTCCAGGTCAAGGGGGACACGGGCATTTGATTTAAAGACTGAAAACCAAGGCACTGCCAGGGGCCGAGAAAGGCACAGGAAGAGTGAGAGTGGATGCTACTTCTTGTGCACCTATGATGTGTGCCGTTGGCTGAAATGTGCCCTCCAAAAGTCCTGGGTGACTATTTGGAAATGAGGCCTTTAAAAAGGTAATTAAGGTTAACTGAGGTCATAAGCGTGGGACCATAACGGGGGTGTGGAATTGATGTTCTTAGAAGAGGAGAAAGAGACGTCAGAGATCTCTCTCCAGCCATGCACAGGGGAAAGGCCGTGTGAGGACACGGCGAGAAGCCACCATCTGCAAACTAGGAAGAGAGCCCTCACCAGAAATGAACCCTGCTGGCACCTTGATCTTGAACTTCTGTCCTCCAGAACTGTAAGAAAAGAAATGTCTGTTGTTTAAGGCACTCGGTCTGTGGTACTTTATGGCTACCAGAGCAGGCTGAGACAGTGTGCTAACATCATGCCGACTATTGGCTCATCGAACTCGCAAAACCTCCGTGTGAGGCCAGCTTTATTATCTCCATTTTATACATGTACAAACAGGCTCAGAAAAAGAGAGTCATTTTTCTAAAGTTTCATGGCTAGTAAGTGGCCCCTGACATTTGAACAGGGCTGGGGGCACAGTAACACAGGAGCTTACGAATTGACTGGGTTACAGTTTCCTGAGTCTGGGGAGGGGAATCTCTGTTTGATTTAAAGATCTGAGCTTAGAGATCTGTGTGAAAGTGTGTGACGGTGGGTGGGGTAGTGGGTTTGATGGGGATTTTGCACAAATGTACTTGTGTGTTGGGGAGGCATCAACTGAGAAGACCTAGGAGAAAGTTAAGGCAGAGGAAGCCAAAGGCTGGGCCCCCGGTAGCCCGTGGGAGGCATCCATATGCCTCTAGGAGATTGGAATAGGTCCCAGAGACCCAGGGGGAGCTCCGGGCCAAGACCATCTCGGTGGGGTTTGTCCTGCCTTGCAGATTTTGGCAGTTCTGGGGGTGGGACAACTAGAGAATGTGGCTCACAACAAACTGACTGAGAAACCCTTGTTAGAAAGGGAACAGAAAGGAGAGAAAGTTCTGCAAACGTCTCAGCGAAGGAGCCCTCGGAGGAAGAGCTGGCCTGGATTTAAGCAGGTCTTCAGTGTAGGCCAGGAAGCTTCATAACCTCTGTGGGTGTCCAGAGTTCCAGGACAGCCTCAGGACCTTCCGAGTCTGGTCTCAACGCCCTCAAAGGGCGGGGATATTCAGTGACAGGCATTCCTGCATCTGCAAACCCTTGGATGGCACCATCTATGTCCAAGTATTACGCAAAGCTTTTGGCATCCAGCAGCTCATCTATCCTCACATGTGCTTTGTGAGGCTGGTACTAATATCCCTAGATAAATAACTGAGGCACAGAGGGGCTGGATGTAGTTTCTTAGGTCACACAGCCAATAATGGGAGCAACCTTTGAGTCTAGGTGGTCTCACATCTCTGCTCTTGACCACTGGATTCTGACTGCCCAGGGACTTCCTGAAGAAACCCACCTTACTCTGTACGTCCTGAAGCAGGAGCAGGGCAGGCAGGCATGGGGCAAAGTTCTGAGCCTGGTGTTCAAAGGGCTGAGGTCGAGTCCTTTCTTACTCCACCTGGGTCTCAGTTTGCCTGGCTTAAAACAGTGTCATTCAATAGAGATCTTACTTATAGACTCTCTGTGGGGATTAGGGAGAGAATGCTTAGAAGTTATTAATAAAGCTCCCCAGGAAAACAGGATTACGTGGATTTAAAAATAAAAAAAAAAAACAGAGCAGCCTGGCTGGCGTAGTAAAGCAAGACTGTATTAGGAAAGACCATCTCTTTGAAGCAAGACAAACACATTCTCTCAGCCTGAGTCACCCTCATGGAAATGGGCAGCCACAGACATCAGTCATGAGGAGGCGCCGCCTTTGCTGCATTCTAGATGCTTCTCTGCAGGCCTGAGGCTCTACCAGCTACAAGAGCATCTAGATGGTAGCAACTGGTGGGTGAATCCTCTGGATATGCGACCCTGGGAGGAGAGTCTGAGGGGAGTAAGCTGACATGGAGGCCTTTTTTTTTTTTTTTCCTGAATGACAGTCTTAGCCAAAAAAAAAAAAAAAAAAGAGCAACCACAATGAAATGTATTGATGTCCGGTGAACTGCTGTGACCTACCATCCAATTTGTCATTGAGATGAAAGTGCTGCATCGATTTTGCCGAAGTGCTGTCACCACACATCATTCCTCTGGAGGAGTCAATTAAGAGTGCAACTTAAAGATACATAAAACCGGGACTACAGGTGTCCCCTTAGACCCAGGCAGTGCGTGCGCCAAGATCAAATATAGGCCCCAAGAAGACAACGTCTTCCTCCTTCTCCCAAAGTCAATTTACCTCTGTCCAACGTTCAAAAACCGCTTTGTTTTACATTTGATTTGATCACTGTAGGTTGAGCTAGACCTACCCTGTGGTAAATATTCCGGCATTTTCTTTAGACTTGGGTCTATGAGCTCACCCCCTTTCACTGTTCAAACCAGTTTTTGCAAGATATAAGCTTTCGAAAGGCTTGTACCATATTCTTGGTTTTAATTACGATAACTTCCGAAATGAGCACTATCCAAATGGAGACACAGATTTATGCACAGTTTATGGAATCAGAGGAAAAGGTAGAAAGGCTGTTAGAATGTTTTAGACAAACGTCTTCATTTTACAAATAAAGAAAATGGATTAAAAATGGAAGAAAAAAATCCACAAAACCAAGTGAAGAGAGTTTAAATGCCTAGTTCAAAGTCACATATTAGCTTTACTGGGGGAGTCAAGAGGATGGGCACACTCTGACCTGCCACAGAGGACAGCGCAGACAAGCAGAACAGCTGCTTGAAACTGCATTCATGAATCTTTTTCAACCGTCTCTGATTGGCAAAACCTACTTTATCTCTCTCTTTTGATAACATGATAAAGTGCTAACACGTATAAAAGGGATCAATGGATAGTTTGCCAGAGGAAAGAAAAGAAAAGCAAACGGCACAGTCACTTGAAAAATGAGGAGGAGCTGAAATCCAGACTGTGAGTCACCCTCAGAAAACACTTGCGGGGCTGAAACACAATGTATCATTTATAGGATTTTTGTGTGGTGCCTTCTGTGGACCATTTTTCTCACTAGCTCAGTAGCTAATCAAGGTACCTCATCCCCAGGATGACTGAATCAGCGTTAAAGGCACTTTCATTGGCATCTATAATGCTGAGGATGCCAGCAGGTACACGTGGCAGTTACTGCAGGTAATAGGAAAGCAGGTGCAGTCCCTCCTGGGGTGGGGGCGGGGGAGGGAAAGGAAGCTTTGGGTGCCTCTGAAATGCACATTGTATTCATCTCCAGGCCCCGGCAGCTTTGACGTGACTCAGGACTCTTTCTCTCGTGTGTGACTAAGAGGAAAAGCAGCCAACGCTGTAAAGCAGAGAAGGCTGGGTTTGCCCAGAAATATATCAAACTCTACAGTGCCCTTCTTAAAAATCAGACTTCATCTCCCATGAGAAAGGTCTCAATAACTCATGAGAATTTTACCATATTGAGCAAGAGAAAAGGAGACAGAGAAGGAATGAGAGAGACACACAGAGAGAGAAAGAGAATGAGAGAGAATGAAGGGGAGAGAGAATATCTACACACTAAACTTCATTCTCTCTTTGAAATTAACCATTTGACTTCTAGGCCAGGGAGACCTAAAATGATTATAATCCTTCATTTAAATTTGGATTTAAATAGCCCCACAAAAATCTCAAAGATTTTTGGTCCAATAATTCTTTGAAATGCACGATAGTCCAAATAGATTTTTTTCCTTCCTTCCTTTTTTTTTTTTTTTTAAGTTTAGGGTTTACTTCTTAAAACAATTAATATACAGATATGCATTGTGAATCTCTGGACTGGAGAATATAGTGGGCATCCTTTCCTAAATTCATTTTCTTAAAGGAAATTTCATGAGACTAGCTTTCTGGAGAAGACTCTTCCGGAAGGGTTGCAGTAATGAACAGAGTGCAGGTTTGGAAAGGGGACACAGTGGAGAGCAGACTCTGACTTTGCCATTTCCCACCTATGTGACCTTGGGCACTTAACTCCTATAAGCCTTTTGCCTCCTTTGTAAAAACACCTTGTAAGTCCAGGTTGTTGGAGCGGAAATTGTGTAGTGTGCTTGGCACAGTGCCAGCACAGGTAGATTACCCAACTGATGGTGGCTATATTGTTTTCATTTACATGCTGGGTTTACAGTTTGCTCATTATGATTATATTGGTTGAAAATAGACATTTTTTGTAACTGTAGAAAAATGTAATTTGTTGCCAGCTAAGTGAGCTTCTCATAAACATTCATACAAATTCATGGTAAGTGGAATCTTTAAAAGTAAGCCACCCTAGATAGCACTCCTACTTTGTACTTAATTATGCAGAAACCATAGAATCTTCTTGTCCTTATCTCTCATTTTAAGCAGCCCTCTGGATTATGCTATGCAGTAGGTAGGGGTGTCTTTCTCATCATTACCTAATGCCACCACTGCTCAAATGGTGTTGGGTACATCACCCAGCATACACTGAACTTTCTATAAAAATTATCAAATTAATATCTTTTATTCCCCTTTGTGAATTGAATGTTTAACAGTACACTCTATAGTTTCTGAGAAGCCTTTCCACATACAGCTTACAAGTAAACACATACATGCTTACAGGAATATTCTTCATTTGTAGGCGAGATTCGAACAAAAAAGTGGTTAAGGAAATTCCCCAAAGTTTCACCATCAGTTCTGGGAGTGCCTCAGTGAAACCCAGGCCCCATTGCTCAGCAATCACCAACACCACTGAACAGGACTGCCCATCGCATTGCTGGAGGTTCGTTATAATAGCAGGACCAGATCATTTTTCTTCCACAAGAAATAATGGTTTCCACTAGATACTAGATTATAGCAAGAGACTCCAGGGGATAGAAATCCTTCCCCAGGACAGTGGCAATCAACCAGTTCATGCATGGTTGAAATGAAATCAAGCTTTGCTCCTGGTGATGAGCCAAGGATCTGTGCTCCTGAGTTGGTAGCCATGGTTTCAGGATCAAACATGAAGCCTAGGTGTACTCTATCCACAGCAGATACCCAAAGCTCTAAGAAGTGGACTGAAAAATAGTGCATATATACAACTGCAAAGAGACTAGTATTATTAGAAAATCTGTCCACAAGTTTTCTTAGTATAAACCGTGAATCTTAAATAGTATTTAGAAGAAGTAGACACCCTAATCTAAAAAGGCTTAAATGGGGACCCTACTATGATTTGCGTCCCCAGTGTATCTTACATGTCCTCCTTTCCTGGAACCAGTAACTTGTTTTGTTAGTTTTGGAGGGTAGAGACCATGCCTTTTTATTTTTTGAATTCCACATGACGCATATCAGGCTCTTGATATATTTGGTCAAAGAGATGATTGAATGCACAAACGGATGTGGCTTAAAAACTGACCTGTGCCTTGTACTTGGTGCCACGTTGCTTACTTGCAAAATCTATCCACTGGTCACTTAAGTTTTTCCTTCTATTCATTTTGCTTGTCACCTCATTGGTGACACTTTTTGCTGCTATAAATTCTGTTGTCTTTAAATGGCTCTAAAACATCCTTAAACTGCTCAAAATAATACGGAATACTTCTTTCTCCCCTTAGAACCTTTCCCTGGAGAAACGTTGACATTAGGTGGCCCAAAAGTCAAATAACATAAGTAAAGTCTAAAGCAACATGTAGGTCTCATTCCGGTGTGTCCTTTCCCAACTTCTAAAGGTTAGGAAGCCGATGGAACTAGCATGCTGGACAGAGACATTGGTTTATGTGTCCTCATTCTATTTTGATGAACTATACTAATGAAACCAAGGTATCAAAAATGTCACACGGTGTCAAAGGAGCCTGAGAATACTTTGTTTGGCTTGAGCAAAGGAGGTGAGAGGAGATCAGGGGAAGGCAGGAGAAAGTCTGTGTTTAGGGAAGGACCAAGCTGTCGTCGCCAGAGCGAGGAGGCTGAGGCTAATGTGAAGGGCTTTAGGAAACAGCGAGAAGCTTCCAGTGCAGGAGTGACAAGATCAAAGTGGCTGGCAAGGAAGATAATTTTCACAGTGGTCTTGGATGGCCTGAATGGGAGACAACAGGTCTTGCCATCAGGATGCTATCTGGTGCCAATTGAGCTGCCACATCATAAGCACTAAAATAAATCTAATCACAGACTACCTGGAAAACACAAAAGGCAAAGCCTCACCGTGGTGTTGGTCTGCTCACAGTTCACAGACAGTGTTCTCGGTGATGCCCTGAAATGTTATCCAGACTTTGAACCAGGATGCCTTTTACCAACAAAGTATAATCATGGACAAGTGTAAATGCATAAACTGTGTCTTGCTTTAAAAGGAAGGAGACTTTTAGTTCACACATAGATATTGAGTATGCGTACACCCTGCATATGCTCTTAGAAGCAAAACTGATGGTGAGTCTAAGGATTTCTTCGGAAACTGTGGCTCAGTTAGAACCACACACAGGTACAGGTTCTTGGCAGTGAACCTGACACTTACAGATGGCTATTTTCAGGAATGCTACCAGGGCATATTACAAGGTGTGAATGGTCAAATGAGGACAACTACTTTCCTTCGCCTCAGAGCGTTGATAAACAGGTGGCAGTGTTTAACCACGACTCAATAGTCCGGCCCCACTTGTTAGCTCTCACTAACAAATCATCAAGGTGCCTTTGAACTTGGCCAAGGACGCACTAATGATTATGGTAATTACTCCGAAATTTAACATTTATCACTTGGCCCCCCATGACAGCTATTGGGAAACAAAATTTTCAGTGACTTCCAGAGAAATAACATTTGAAATAAATGGTGCAGGTTTAAATTTTGGGATTCTAAACACATGATCTGGAAATGCTCCCCCTTCTCGTCCTTGTTCCCTTTGGAGATCTTGGGATGTGTCCCCTGGCAGAGCCTTCTCTTTGATCTCACAGCAGAAAGTCAACATTCCCCTGGCTGGCCTTGCTTTCCTCAGGAAGAGAAGCAGCACGGTCCCCTGGGCCACGGGGAAGCTGAGGCTGTGACTTGGCCCCCATGTATCTGCAGGCTCTTTCTTCAACAGAGCTTCAGCAGGAGAGCAAAGCACACCCTCAAGTTCTCGGGCATCCCTTTAATAGCCTGGGAATCTGAAGCAGCACAGATCCCTTTTTGGTGAGGATTACCTCACAGCTGGCATTTCATCCCCGCCTCAGGGACTGCAAAAGGATATTTGGAAGAATAGTCATTACATTCTGGCAGCTGCAGCACACAGATCAGCTCGGGTCCCCCAAGCTTGTGGCTTGGCTTGGGCTAATGAACACAATAATAACGGTAGCCACATTCCACACGTGGGCCTCCTGTGAGTGAACTGAATCCTAAGGCAGAGGAGGAAGCTTTGTTAGTCTCAAGATTAAAAACTGCAATGGCCACAAACCCCTGCTCCTCCCCCCTTTGCTGAGCCTCTCTACCACCCAGGTGCAGCAGTGTGTGGCTTCCTTATCTTCTCATGTGCCAAACCAACTCAGTTGAAAAGGCAAAAGGAACCTTTGGTGAAGCGAAAAGGAAAAACAACAACAATAATAAGTGGGCAGAAGATTTACTCCTGGAAGGGAAAGTGTGGGGGGATGGGAGGAGAGAAAGGGGAGGGGAGAAGACACACTGGCTTCCGAGCTGAAATCCATGGATTCAAAGCTGATCTTTCTAAGACATTCAGAGAAAAAAAGGACTTTTTAGTCACAGACCCCTAGTACAGACCTTGATGGGGTGAGCTGATGTTTCAGCTCAGGAACTTCCTTATTTCCCCTTTTGGTAAGGATTAACATGCAATGCTTAACTGGGGAACTGTCAAGATGTTACTAACAGGAAAAGAGAGTATTAGAAACAAGCCTTTTCAGTAACTGCTGGTCCACTGCACCAACAGGAGCAGTCACCTGTGATGGTTTTATAGAAGAGTGCTGATTAATTCTTTCAGTGTATTTCTAGGAAATGAAAATACTTTGGGCAGTTGTCTGGAAGGCTTCTATGGAGCCTATGCAAAGTCTGATGTTATGAGTAAAATCAGTGGCTCACCCTGATTTTTTCTTAGTGATCCATTTTGAGTTGTAGGAAACAGGAGGGATGGCAGTCTTGTCACACCTGCTTAAACATCCCTTTAGACATGGCAAAGAGTATCACCAGGCACTTTCAAGGTGACAAATAAGAGACTTTCTCCTTTATTCCTTTTGACTTGATCTATCACCACACCTAGAAAAGATCCCCTGTGTAGGGGTGGAAGTAGTTCACACAGTACCTAATTAAGGCAGCGGGAGGTTGTCTCCTTACCGAAGCCACGATTCTAGGGCAAATTCTATTGGTCTCCTTTTGTTCAAATGCCCGACATGAACTCCCACCTTCTTGGGTGCAGATTAATCCTGCCCATAAAATAACCTAGCATTCTATTGCGTGATCTCAGGGCTGTGCTGATTTACCATGCCTGAAGGTCACACAGAGGGAGAAACAAAAAAGAGAAGTGCAGTTCCTTTCTGCTCATCTGACTTCAGCTATGACGTGTTGTGGCCGTGTGCATGCATGAGAGCGTTCTGTAAGGCTGTCTTTATCCACCTGCCATGGTGTAGACACTTCAGAGGAGCCTGGCTGCAACTGGACTTTGAGGCTATTCAGATTGGGGTCAGAACAACCAACATCCCAAAATGGCAAAAGGTGGATAACTATTGACGAAGAATTCAAATGAATTTTGGAATAAGTTTCTTTAAAAACATCTTTATTTTTTAATAAATGTAATGCCTAGTCACTGCAGAACAGCTTGGAAATAGAGGGAAAAAAGAATAAATGAGATCATCATATTCACTCACGATGCAGCCATCAAGTAGCAATGACTTTTAATATTCTGGTGTATTTCAGCATTTGGGGATATGTACGTGTATGAAGCAAAAAACTTGATTACATGCATTTTCAATGCCTTACAGCAAATCTGCCTCTCTTACATGTACCAAAAGGTATAAATTAGATTTTTTATTTGGTGAAGCTGATGAGTTAAAATACAACAGAGCACGTAAAGATCAAAGATGAAGTGAGGAAAGCCAGAAAACATTTCACTTAAAAATTTGAATGCAACACATGATTACTGAGCCAAAGAAAAACTATTTATCTGGCCTGAAGAATGTTATTTAGATCCCAGGCTCATTCATGCTAAACAGAGGCAACATTTTCCATTCAGTTCTCCAAGGCTCCTCTTCTCCTGGAAGTAAGAACCCCTCCTGTCCCCCCCCACCCCAGCATTCCTATTTATGGGCTTAATGCCCACAATTGAGAAGGATAAGTTTAGAAAGCATTCATTGCCAAAATGATGATATTTAAATGGTAGGTCAACTTTAAACAAGGTGATTTTTTTAGGTTGTGCCAACCTATGAACATTATTCTTGCCATAAAACTATAAACTAAAACCCACTAATAAAAAGGCCAGAAGAATAGTTATTTACAATGATGTATTAAGGAGTTTGAGCTACTTTTCTTTCTCTCAAGAAGTAAAAAGTAACTGAATTTTTAAAGATTAAAGATTTTCTACCCAAACAAGACTTTTGTTTCTTTTCTTATATTTTCATTATGTTAACAACTGAAACCTGCAGAAGAATTTATTTGTCAAATCCTCATATTTGACTAGATGCAATCACTCAATGCTAACCTCAAATAAAGAAATTGTATTTGTGGGAATTTTCATTATCATCACCATCAAACTCATGTAGAGACACAACCATTTGGAACATTCTCTGGCCAGGGAGCAGCCTATGAAGTGACGACATGTGCTACTTTCAGAATACATGCTTCTTTTAGGTTCTTCTGTGAACTATTTATCGCTTTTTGTCTTGAGAGATTATGGACGTACGTGTACATCTAATACTGCTAGTTGCTTTGTATTTCTAGTTCTTCTTTCAGTGTTTCTCTTTTCTTGCCAAAACTGCCTATTCTGAACAATGGAAGGACAAAGAAGTTAAAATTTATCTATTTTTTAGAAGGGGAAATTGTATGTAGGTATGTATTTGTTTTTTGCAACACACGCATTTCTCAAAGTGAAGACAGTAATGGTCCATTTCCCAGAGGAAGTCCTGCCCTTACGGCTTGTCCACACACTCGAGGTCATACGCCCTGCAACGCTGCACACTGTTACTCTGCAGGCCTAAGGCATCTGGCCTAGTAATTCACTTACTTCTCTCAGCTTAATTCCTGCAGTCAATGCTATTCTCTTGCTAAGCAGGCCCATTTGCTCTTGATGGACAATTACAATCTCTGGATGTTCACAGATGTGTGTGCAGTGTGTAAGTGTGTAACTCCATCCTATTCTGCAGGGTCTGGCTTTACACTTGTGTACAAGTGGTTTTTTAAGCGAATGAGGCCAAATCAATTTTAGGCAAGAAGTCAGGACACCGGAAGAGCAGAAATTCTGAGATTTTCAGTTCTCTTATTCATTAGATGGTTGCTCAAAGCTGGACAAAAGCTGCCACTGCACTGGAGGCTGGCAGCTGAGGGCTCATTACATCTTGGAACCTCTCTCAGGGATTTGCAGACAGGAGTAGGGTAGGGGCTTTATGTGGAACTCTGCCAAAGTGTCTGAGCAGGCTGGGTTCCCTGACAGCCTAGGGAATCAAAAGCTTTCAAAATACAGAATCAAGCTCATGAGAGATCTTTTTTTTTAAATGTGGTACTGAAATACCAATTATTAAGATGCTAGGAAGCAACGGAGTGGATGCAAACCTCTTTAGATTTAAACCAATAAGGGAAATCAAGTGCTTTGAAGTTAGTACAATTAATAACAATAATAAATGATGATGCAAATTATAATCTTCCTTGGAGAGTGTTTTACACTTCATGAAGCATTTTAAAGCACTCTAGTTCATTTATTTCTTACAATAATAAGATGGGATATACGGCACTAGAATTCTCATTATTCAAAAAAATGTAACTAAGAGACAAACGTATGTATGAAGTGATAGAAGTGATGGAGCTGGGACTCAAACCCAGGTGTTTTTTCCATTAATGTTTATTCTGCTTGTTAACCTTTTCCTTCTTTCTCTTTTTTACCTATTTAATGGTTTCATGGTGGATTTGGTTTTTCACTGGGTGATATTACAGCTGAGGGGAACTGAGCCACAGGAAGGTATCCACTCTACACTGGTTGAGTCAGTGCAGTATGATTTTGGACTACACATTCATGTGGTATATTTTGATTGAAAACCAACCTTTTGAATTTTTATACTTAGGTAAGCCAGTTTAAACAGTTAAAAAATATATTTGTAGTTTTTCTGCACAGCAGGAAGAACTATCCTTCAGGGGCCTGCCCTGAGGCCGTGTGGTTAGGTTCACAAGCTCTGCTTCAGCGGCCCAGGGTTTCACTGGTTCGGATCCTGGGTGCGGACATGGCACCACTCACCAGGCCACGGTGAGGCGGCGTCCCACATGCCACAACTAGAAGGACCCACAGCTAAAATATACAACTATATACTGGGGGGATCTGCGGAGTAAAAAAGCAGAAAAAAAAAAGATTGGCAACAGTTGTTAGCTCAGTTGCCAATCTTTAAAAAAAAGAAAAAGAAAAAAGAAATATCCTTCAGTCCCCGGAAAGGGGGTGAGCAAGACCAAGATGAACCTGCCCATTTCTTGTCTGACCACTTTAAGGCTCTGACTCCTCATCTCACCTCCCATCTGGGCCCCAAATTCCTGGGGAGCTCAGCTGAAACAGAGGCTTTAAAAATGCAGAGAAGCCAGTTCTTATTTTTTTTCTCTCCCAGCTGCTTCTGTTGTTCCTCTCTTCTTCCTCCTCCTAATCCTCCACTATGTCTACCTATAATACCCAAATTTATGAGCTTCTTAAGATAAATATTCAATATGCAATTACTGATAGACGTGTAGTAACTGAAATTTATCTGCATCAATGGATATGAGTCAATGAATGGCCCTGAGTGAAATGGTGTAAATATTTGTCAAACTTCACCCGAGCCTATAAATTATAGCTCATAATTAAGCAGGCCATGTCCTTCTTCGCACAGCAAGAATCAGATTAACTGCGCTGGACCAGCAGCTCTGCAAGCCAATCACTATATGAACCTCATCACATCTCATCAATTAAAAGGGCATGACACCATTCTCTCATTTGCAGGGATTAAATGAGTTGCCAAATGTGAAGCGTAGCCTAGTGTGTCCTGTAACATAGCAGCTTCAACATAGAATCGTTATTACTTTCATTATAATGATTTATTTTAGGTCTGGAAGGTAAATAATGTAAGAGTTAAAGAAATGAGCAGATGATGATTTCAGACTAGTGGAGGAATAGGAGGTGGAAATGACCTTTTGGAAGAATGACAAGAAATTAAACAGTAGAAATAGTAATACAAGGATGTGATAAACGAGGACATTTTAGAGAGAAGAAAAGAGCTTTCACAAGTCACAGCCAGGCAGAGAGAAATTAAGGGGAAAATATATGAGCACCAAGTGACGGAGAGAAAAGGATCAATGCGAGAGGCATGCGAAGAAGATTTTGAAGAATGATAGCTCTATCTTCTGCTGCCTTCTCAACCCCAGTTACGAGGAAGGGAGTGCATTTAGCTCAAGCTGAGTCATAGGATTTGGGGACGAACTTACACATGCCCTGTGGATCATATGGCTGTACAGGAAAGATGCTGTGGATTCAGTCACCAACAGCTTGTCTCCCTTAGAAACATGACTATAAAGTAAACTCCCTTAAAAACAAAATGCAGTTCTGATCCAAAGGAAGACAAGGCTTGCAGCAGTAAGAAGTGGTAGGTGGACCCTCCACCTACGCAAAATGGGAACAATGCAGCTCAAAGGCCTCTAACTTTGAGAATTTCCCAAGAGAGAATGTCAAATAGCCAATGCACAGGTCTTTACCACAGGAAGAACGACTTCCACATTGTGGTCCACTATGAATAAAGAAATACAATGGATGATATGTGAGAATGTAACGGGATGGGTAGAGGGAAAAACGTCAATTTCCCCTCGTGGTAGTGACATCTTCTTTTTCATTCCTGAGTTTTATTCAGCTTCTACTTCATAATATGGTTCCTCTTTCCTCTGCCATTGCCCTTGGAAATATCTCAAAAGACTGCTGATTTTGTAAGAGCACCTTCCATGGATTTTCTCAGTAAAATCATAAAGCTGTCATCACTGAGGAGAGATAAATGTTCCCTGAGAGGGGAGACGCAGCCTTTCTCCCATGACCACAATGCCTACTGCTTCTGGAGGCTATAAATCCTCTGACCACCTTAATTTAAAAGGTAAACTGGTTTGGTTGGCAAGTCTGGCAAGTCTTAGAATGGAAAGACACCAGTCTGTCTGCTGCAGTCCGTGGAGGTGCCTCTGCAGAGTTACATTCAGACAAATGTCCTGTGACTTAGGGCAGTTACTGGGCTCTCCTATAGGCCATTCTGAAAGGGACGGTTGGTGACCTGCTTTTGGGCTTCAGATGATAAGCCCACTCTTCTTGGCAATGTGTTACATACTTTTAACCTGCCAGCATCCTTTAACTTGTTAGCCCTGATCACCCACTTTATGCCTTTCAGACTTGATTTTAGTGGCTAGGACTATAAAATTCATACTAAGAAAAAAGTTGATCTTCAAGAATTTAATCTATGATTAAATTTGACACTGAAATGATCACAAGTTTGATGATCAGTGAGAAAGGGTAGAGAAAAGGCACCTCTTGAAATTCAAAGCTCTTTGTATCAGCGCCTGCTGATTCAATGCTCCAGCTGATACACAATGCAAACATTTCCCAGGATTCTTGCCTCATTTAGTGATATAATACACTATCTGGGAAATGTATGTCTTTTAAAAAGGATTTGGTAAATCAATTCGTGGTTTTGAAAGGATGGAGATGCTTGCCTTGTGTTTTTTAAGTACTTGTTCTTTCCACTTTCCCCACTGTAGCCAAACGAGGAAGTGATAAGCAAATATGTACCTTTTCCCCTGCATTTCACCTGCAGGATGTGCTCTGGAAAAGCGTTCTCTGAATTTGTTGCCGTGTGCTAGGCTTTGTGTTGTAATAACTGACTATCAGAATGGACTAGCACAATGGAGACTTGTCCTACCCAAAACTGGCAAGAAGGTAAGACATGTGGATGTCTCCTTATCACCTTGTTCATTAGAAAAATACAGCTTTCCACCCTGTTACCCTATGAAGGAAGTATCAGTGTCTTCATACTGTGAAGAGAGAAACTTAATATGTCACCCTTTTGGGGGATGTGTGTAAAACAGTGGGAAGAATACGGCAAGATTTAGCATGAATCATAGATTGCAGTTGGTGCATCTTGGCTTCACTAAGGGAGAGATCTTCCTGTGGGGCAGCTTCCCTGAGCCTCTCAAATTGAGATTTAGAGACGATTACACATGCCATTTCCATACAGAGTAAGTCCTATGGCCCTCAGCTTCTTTTCCTCACAATTGCTAGGTACCGCTTTGCTGCTGGTGCTGGACAACGGAGGCTACTGCTAGACTGTTGGATGGGATCTTGAGCATGTAACTCACAGGGGTAGTAGGGATTTGAACTGCCTCACCCTGTGGTGTTTTCAGCTCCTGTTGCATTTCGTGCCTAATGAAGTGTGTTAAATTTTTACATGTTCTCAGCCATCAGTATGAAATAATTTGCAAAATGATGATATTGTGAGGTTTGGAATAATAGTTTTTTCTTCAGCATATGCTTAATGGTTATTAGCTTAAGGACAGAGACGCAAAACTTCAGGGTTTCTGCTTGACCTGGGATTTACTGATGGTCTCAGCAATGTCAGATTGTATAATTTCAAAGCTGCTTGGCTTTACCCAAACCCAAACCTCTATAAGTCTTACTTAATAGAAACGATCCAGAGTTTCTCACTTTTGGAAATGTCAGGGGCTCATTATAGGGAAGAGGAGAAAACTAAATCTGCTTTTATAGAACAGAGAGCCATAATGCCTAAGAGAAATTGTCTTGCCACTGGAGCTGAAGCTCCCGCTGTACACACCCTCGGTCACTAGGTAGATTTGTGGGTAGCAGGCACATTTGTCCTTGTCCCAGGATAAACGCAGTGCCTATCTGGTATCACAAACATGAAGAAGAAGTATTACAAGCCCGGAAAAATACTATGAAAGACTTGCCAGGGTAGCTTCTAGAATGTTGAGTTGAAATGCACTGAAGTAGATAATGCATTCTTTATAACACTCCAGGTCTACCCTTTTAATTCCATTTGTGTAAGGAATGAAACCCATTAACCATCACCTAGTAATGCAATTTATAAAAGCTCATTATAGACACCCTGTTCCTTTAACTCTGATGGCTGCTTGGCAGGAAAAGTACACATTAGTGAGAAAGTATTGATTTTCTATGAGCCTAGAACCATGGCTCAGTTATTGAACAGAAAACCTAGTTAATCTGCTTATTGTTATCATGAAAGAAACACAAGGAAGGAGTACATATCCAGATTCGTATGAGGCACATTGCTATGATTTTCAAAGGCACTCTCTGGAAACACGAAGCGCTGCCAAATGCATCAACCTGCTTTATCTCAGCTCCTCCCGTCCATGGAGTCCTGGACAGAAGTCAGATGACCTGGCTCTCGCCCTGGCTGTACCTACTTCTGGAGGCCCTGAAACACCATAGTTGACAGCAGGCACCTTGATGTAAGATAGATGTGTGTTCCGGGGCAAAGTATTCACCTTCTTTAAGCCCCAGTTTCCTCAGATCCAGGTGGAAACAACAGTAATATGTACTTCATAAAACTGCCTTGATATTAAATGTGATAATTTATGTATTGTGCACCATGCCTGGCTTGTACACAGTAAGAGCCCAATAAAATTTTAGCTGTTGTCATCAATTTTATATTAGGTTAACTCACAATTTGAACCTCCCAGGTTCCCCATTTGCTCATCGGGTCTACATTAGTGCTTCTGAAACTTTTCCTCTCAAGTACCCCTGACAGCAACTGATCTGCATGCATCTCTCGGAGGCCAAACTTGAGTGTAACCTGAAGGGGGAGATCTCAACTGCAAAAAATCCTTTACATTTTTCTTACAAATTTTCTTAATCAAAGTTTGCATTTTGCTTCATAATAATAATAATAATAAATAATAAATCTTTGTTTAAATGTTTTTAAAAGTATCAGAGTTCAAACTACCTTCACATTTGACGCTGCAGGAAGAGGAACTGTGATCATCCTGTGGCCCCGGGGCCCCTCAGCCCACCTGCAGTGCATTCCAACACATGCCTGCTACTCCAAGTGTGCTCTGCGGACCAGCGGGTTGCACCCCTTTAGAGCTTGTGAGAAAGGCAGAATTGGGCCTCAGGGAAGACCCTCAGGATCAGAGCTGCATTTTATAAAGATCCCTGGATTAAAGGTGAGAAGCATTGAACTTGATGATCTCCAAGGAACTACCAGTGCTAACCAACTATGATCAAGTAAGATGAGGAAATCAGCAGTCATTGAGCATCTAATGGGAGTCTGACATTGCACTAATTAATGTGAGGAACACAGAGATGACAAGGATGTGTCCCTTCTCTTGCGAGTTTTCTAGCGAGAACAAGGGAGCAGCAACGACCCGGCCCCATGGGAACCTGCCATCTGCTCCATTAGAAATTTACTCAGCTATTTAGAGGTCATCCGCCTTTAAAGAGAAGCGAAAACAAAGGAGATTGGTGATCTTAACCTACAAATCTTAGAATAAATGACCATAATTCTATTTCCCTCTATTCTCTTCTCCACCTCCTCACCTATCTCCAGCCCTATTAAAAAATTCCTCAGTATTCTAATATACTATTCTTTCATTCCTACACCTATCATTAGTGTTGAAAAAAATTAACTACCTGGTGTGAAGAAGACGTAAAAATCTATTTTAACAAGACTGGCAATAAGCAGTTTTCTTAAGGCAACTCTTAGGGTGCATAATGAGTCGTCTGTGTATTGCAGACACCTGTTTACAGTGTAAGCTTCCAACATGCTCTCATTTGACTCTGTCGCTAATAATTCATGGGATCATTGAAAGTTGCAAGGTGGTGAATGGTTTTCCATATTTTACAGAGCCCTTACCTTCTCCCTGAGACAGGGCTGTATCAAGTGGTTAAAGTTTGATGTTGTGCAGAGTGACATTTTCGCCTGAAAACAACAGATTCCACATTGCAATGACAGCATGTCAAGGCAGAAAACGCAAAGTCAATGGAAGCCCAATTTGACTGCTTCTCCTAATGTCTACATGTGGAACTGTGTCACAAAAAGTGACAATGGTGGCAAAGTGTCATCTGTGGGCCCAGGCACTTTGGAGAAGAGGAAGATAACAATAGAACCAGAGGGTTATCTGAAAGGGTGGGTTGAGGGAGTCTGTGAAGAGCCCACCTGGTTCCTCTGAGTCTGGACACAGGGAGGGAAAGGAGGACACTCTACTCTGCTTGTGAGAAGTGCTGATCTCTCAACTGTGGGCCCATCGCTTGATGGCATTTATGATGTTTTGGTCCTTTTCCTGACTAACTTCATGAACATATTATCAGTACCAGCTGCCCCTTTCCCACTTGCTCACTTTTAAGCTCATTCCATTCAGCTTCCACCCTTCCCCATCACTTAAATGGCATGAAGTCTACCAATGACCTCTCAAGTTTCAAGTCCAATGGCCTCCTGAAAGATCTTCTACTAGACTTTACTCCAGTCTTTGAAACAGTTTTGTCTTTTAACATCCCGTCTTCCTTTGGCATCTCATTATCCCGCTTCTTTTCAACACATCTGGTCTTCTCTTCTGTGTTTCCTTTAATGGTTTGACCCCTCCCCCTGTCTGTTAAACACAGCCACTTCCTTGAAGGCTAGTCTCTGCTTTCCTCCAGCTATGGTCTCATTTTTAGATACTCATCCACTCCAACAACTTCAAAAAACATTTCACTGAAAATATCTCCAGAATACACATATCAAAATCTGAGGTTTTTATTGCCAAGGATCAAATAATAAATCTCCCACTATCTGCCCGGCATTTGCATATGATTGACAATCTCTCCATTCTTGCATCTAACTCTGAACACTAGCCATCATCCCAGGCTGAGTGCCGGGCTTATTTGTACCATGAAGACTTCAACGACTTCTAAGCCTAGAACCGCCTCTCTCCCTCCACTGAAGTTGAGATTCACACAATAATACTTGCTTTTTGGTATTTCACAGAGCTATTTCTCTCCCCAAGACAGTGTACCATTGAGCAATTTGATGCTGTGCAGAGTGAGATTTCTGCCTTGCATCACTCACTCATTTAACAAATATTTATGGAGTGTCCCCTGTGTGCCAGGTACTGTTCTATGTGCTAGGAATAGAGGAGTCAACAGAAAAGGGTTTGCCATCAAGAAGCTTATATTCTGGAATGGAAGGGGGATCCAGTCAATAAAAAAAAAAAATATATATATATATATATATATGGTGCCTATTACCACCTGAGATAGATAGATCAATCTGTCAAAGTAATAAACATCATGATAGATGATAGATATCTATCTATCTCAGGTGGTAATAAGCAACATGAAGAAAAATAAATAAAAATAAAGGGGAAGGAAATGATGTGTTTGTAGAGGAGGGCTATTTACTTAGGGTTGTCAAAGGAGCCTTCCTGATAGACTGATAATGAGCAGAAATCTAAAGGAAGAGAGAACAAGTCATGAGGACAACTGCAGGAATCCCAGGTGCCCAGAAAAGAGCATACTTGTTGTGTATGGGATACAGTGATGAAGCCAGTATGGGCCAGGCAGAGAGAGAAGGGGATGGTGGTAGGAGATGATATTGGAGAAGCAGCAGGAACAGATTACAGAGGGTCTCAGGTCCCAGCAAAGACTTTAGACTTTACTCTGGATGAGAGGAGAAGATATTATAAAGTTTTGAGTAAGAGAGTTTGAGTATCATGACCGGGCTTACATTCTGTAAGAGTCTTTCTGGCTGCCATGTTGTAAATAGGCTGCAAGGACTTGTGTGTTCAAAGATGGAAGCAGGGATTGCAGTGAGGAGATGATTAAAATAATTCAGATGAGAGCTGATGGTGAATTGGACTGGGAAGTAGGTGTGGGGCTCGTGGAAGTGGTCAGATATTATATGATTTTTAAAAAGATAGAGCTAACAGCAGCAGGAGAGAAAGAAAGAAACAAAGATGATCCCAAAGTTTTAGAGCAACTGGAAAAAGAGGTGTCAAAATACAGAAGGAGTAGGCCTGGGGCTATGGGAATGCGGAATTCGGTTTTGGACTTTTTAAGTTTGAGGTGTGCATTAGGCATAGAGGTAAAGAATCAAGGAGGGAATTTGTTACATCTGCCCCAGTTGCCTCACTGTGAGATGACCCCTGCACTGAAAATAAAGCTTTTAAAATGCTGTATCGCAAATGGAAAGAGACCCCACAGGGGAAGGAATGAGGCATACCACACAAACTGCTACTGCTTTTTTGCACGCTACACACTGAAAACAGTCATCCATTACATAAAGTGGTTTCCATTATATAATTGAATTAATACTTCAAATAGGCCTAGCCATTTTCATATTGTTAAACCAATATTTTGGAAGAACTCAGACCTTTCGTCTTACTCATTGAAAAAACTATGAATGTAGTGTAAGGTGAAATATTCATACAGTTGACGAATTCACTTATTTTGTTTATAAACAATAGTGGATGAAATATACTGTTGCATGACTTGTGGATACCAAGACGGGACAATGGGAGCACGCCTTTCAACAATCGGGAGAAAGTCCCTGAAAGGTGGATCAGCTACATGGTCTAACCATGGACATCTGCCAGTCCCACCCACGAATCAGTTGTGTGGGCGCTAATTTCACCAAAATGTACATGGAGCCTACACAACTGATTTCCAATTTCCCTTCATTATTTATGAAATAATTGGAAAGTTACACTGAAAGTCTGCCTATCTGAAAGGGCCTCTTGTGATGTACGTTCGTTTTGAGACCTCTCTCCCTTAAAAAGTGTGTGACTTTTCTCTCCCCTGTGACATACAGGCAAGTCACTGATTTCCACTTTTCTTTTTTCTCTGTGACTGCCTTCCTTCTCACTTTATCTAATTCTGTCCATTTTCTTTTTTCAACTCTACAGGAAAAGACAGAGTACAGAGGAAGGAGGAAAACATCAAAACTCCAGTACTTATATGTAAGCTCAATCTTGGATGCTCTTTACGGAAGATGAGGTTCTATCCAAGTGCAAATTTAATACATATTTGTTCAAAGTGGTAATGTTAACAAATGTCTTAAACTATGAGAGCAATAGAACTTTCAAAATTTTGCATTTCTTCGATGAACTTAAAAATATGCTCAGCCAGAAGACTCCAAGAAATGTCTCTTTTGTGTTCCCCCTGCCAGAATGTAAATGTCACTGAGCACAATCAACGTAAAAATATCAGCATATACTCCCCTTACACCTTATCATGTGGAGATGATAGTTTATTTATACTCAGCTCAGACTAATATGAACTGGTCAGATCTAATGTGCTGCCAGATAAGTAAATAAAAATTTTCAGTTCTTTCAAAATGTGATCCTTCTAAATCTAAAAAAAAAACCCCGTTCATGAAAATGCAAGGATGGTCAACTTTCTATAAAAACCATGAATCTTTTCAGCATTTTCCCAGTTTCTGAAGGTACAGGAAATCCACTCAGGCAATACATTATCACAGGTTAATAAAGCACTTTATAGGAAGGGGGAAACAAATGAAGACATTAAGAGGAAGGCCTTCATCTTATTCTCCTGCCTGACTCCAACCAGCATGTATTTGGACAATCAACAAGGACTGAAAGACAGCCAACTCAGACAGCATGGAGGCGATCTGTTTCACACAAGATTGATCAGAAAAAGCCCCTGACACACGGATGTGCTAACTCACAGCATAAGGGTTGACAGGACCAGTAGTTGTCCAAGTCACTCCTGATGCAATTAAACTCCAATGGTGAAAAACATTTAAAGTCACTTTAGTCAAAGGTATATATCCTTTTGGAGGATCTTGAGAAAAATTACTTTTAAGGATCATCAATAAAAAATTTCCATTAAATCCATCTACTTCAGTAAAATTACTCTTAAAGATCATCAATAAAAATATCCATTATCTGCCACCTACATTTTATGCCAGCTCATTTTCAAAATGCTACTCAGCAAATCAGTCAAAGGACTTTGGATAAGTTAATACCAGAGAAGCTAATATTTTCAAAATTTTGGTTTTAAAAAATGTGGTTGCCGCAGCAAATACACTTTGTTTTTCACATAAACAGTGCAAAGTAATTATTAAAGACAATTTTACCCTCTTAAAAATAATCAGTACAATATTGCAAAGACTTTGAACATCAACAGTTAGTCCACACTGTGAGTTAATTAATGGATTAATAATCTGGTCTTGTGTGTGGACAATAAAAGCAACTTTGGAAATTATCCAATATCAGGTAGTTACAGAGATGTGATAAATTAAATGCTGTTATCTGGCCAACATAATGGCTATTCTTCTGTTTAAAAGACCTACTAAGTTTATTGATATGATCAGAAGCATCTTGAAATTATAGAATGAAAGAGGAAAATGATGGAATAAAGAGACAGCAATGTAATATTAACTACTTGCTTAATATTAGAAATGGCTTAATAGCTTATAAAACTTGCAAATTAATCAACAGAAACACTACTGCTTGTTCAGAGGGTGATAATTAAAACCACAGAAGTAGAGCTGAAACAAACCTCTGAAATCGAATTCATATAGCCCAACTCCCACATTTACTGTGGAAAATAAAAACAGAGAGATTATGTACCAAGTGCCCCATTGACACTAATTAAAACAGAACACAGACTGTATATGGCAGATGCTTGATAACCATTCCTCTTGCTCTGATATCTGAAATCTTGTATGTTCTTGAGGCATCCTTTTGAGTTATATGATCGCTGCACAATAAATCAAATGCAAATTACAGGTCAGCCCAAGGGAAAAGATAAAAAAGGAACAAGCTAATAAGTGGGAAGAGACCAAACTCAAGTTTGTTCTAAGGTGTCTGCTATACTTCTGAGGTTTTCCTCTACTTGAGTACACGCCATCATTACAGCCAATAGTTACCATGTCATTTATTTCACTGTGTGCTCTGTATTGTCTCCAGTCAGAAATGTTAGAGCTAATAGCTGGTATGTCATTTATTTTACTGTAATCTCTATATTTTCCATTCAGATATATTTGCTGTACAGAAAATAAAAATTTTCTGGCCTAAACAGCTGAGCAGCAGGTAATCTGAAGAAAAAGTACATGTTTCATTTCCTCCAAGTTGCACATTTGCTCACTTCTAACACAGAAGGGTGTGATAAAGTGAGAATCCCCTGAAAAAAAAAAAAAGCTGAGGAGATATGCTAATTTCCCTCCAGTTAGGGTACTCTGCCTAATCCTGGCAGATGAAATGTCTTCATGCTTAACAGCTCAAAGATAAGAGCATCTACAGCAGCTTTCACGCCATGACTCCTAATCGAGTATGTTTAATTCTTCTGCCTGAGCAGTTAAGTAAAATTTTCGGTGTTTTTAGGAGTCACATGGCTTCAGATTTATGGTCTTATTGTTTACCATCAGTTTTCAAGAAGTCCCTAACGTGGGCACGCTTCCCCTCATTCTTCTCTGGAATTATGATAATTTGGTGGAGAACCTGTGAGGTGATTCTCATCAAAGGGAAGCCCACTGGTCTTGCTAGTGCCCCCTTGATGACTCTGTCTCAGTGAAAAACGATGGGGTCATAGTGATTTCATCACACTTCCAGGGGAAGACCAAATCTTAATCTCTTGAGACAAAAGATAAAACCATATTAAAACAAACAACTCTGAAGCAATCCCTAGAGAATTAAGATACCAGTGTTATAATATCTTTTAGGACGGCTACTCATTTTAAAAGGCCAAACAAAAAGATAGCAGTGTTTTACGAAAGCTCAATAATTCATATTCTAATATTGGGAAGATATCCAAGTGTGTGACAAACAATGAAAAGCGAGTAAAGCACATTTGTAGAGTTTCTTGAAAAATAACTGTGAGGCAAGTCAGCGTCTTTCTCTAGCCAGCTAGAGCGGCCAGCAAGTTCAGGATTTGGCTTCCTATTGACACCTATACCAGAAAAGATAATCATTTTCTATTTTATGGTATCTGCAACTAAGCCATTCACAAGCTACAGGCTGAGTCTTGCTGTAAAATGCACATCATAGCTGTGTCATTCAAGCATGTCATAATTTACTGAAGACACTAGCAACACTGTACTTTGGTGAACAAACCTCAAGTCCAGGGTCCAAGGCTTAGGTTTGAAACTTGATTCTGTGGTCCACTATTTGAATGCCCTTGGAAAGAACCAGTTATCTTCTCTGAACCCTGACCTTTACCATCTTTAAAATCCATTCAAGTTCTAACATCCTGTAGCTGTATACAAACACATTATTTTAACAAATCGCTATTATGTGAGAAGGCAATAAGGAATTTAGAAGCCATTGTATATACAGTTTGTTGAACATAAGGAGAATTTTATAAAATGATCTCATTCATTTGTGAACATTAAAATACATGTTAATATTGCAAGTTTCTCAGTGTTTGTTTTCACTAGGTCCTCCATGAGAGCAACAAAGTGGCTTTTGTCTCTGTTTATTCCAAGGCCTTACCTGGAGTCCTGTGTATAGGTATTTCTTTAGCCGATGTCTGAACATTAATTCTGCATCTCAGAAGCTTTTTGATGAACAGACTGAAAGCTCTCAGTGGGCAGGGACTTCCGTCTTGTTCATCGTTGTTTCCCTGGAGTCTGCTACAATGCCAGGCATAGGTACTCAGTAATATATAAACAACCACACACATAGCTAGCAGAGCTTTTTCTCCTCCACGATCGTGACAGTGAAAATCAGGGTGGAAAAAAGGGTACAGGAAAAAATAGGATTTTTTTTCTTATTAGCCTTGCTTTGCCAGTGGCCAGGTTGCTCAGAGGAAGAGAGATGCTGGAAGACAGCCAGAGCTGTGGACAGTGGTGACAGTGAGATGCAGGGAAGGGAAGTGAGAAAGCCTCGGCTGTGTCTTGACCTGCCCAAGTGCCTCTCCTTCTCACTGGACACTTCCTCTTCTTCTTCTTGTTTTAACCAGTATTCTGAGTAGGATTTATAAGAGTAAATACATATATTTATCGACATATACACACATTATTGCAGGCCTTCTTGTACCTGCCCACGCTCCCAGTGTGTATCTGGTATTCCCATGTCACCATCACTCTCTGATCTTTGCAGGGGAATCCACAGGCTTTTAATCCTGTCTCTTTACCCAACTCTGTGAGAACCTGTTTCCTCTTTCCCGCACCATCTTAGTGTCTGTGCCTAATGAAATACCTTTTCTTCCCTCAAGCTCTCAGAACTGTCAGAGATTATACTGGGCCTTCTGTTTGGTTTGCAATCTCTCAGGGCAAAGCACGTCTTAGGATGGCCAGCAAAACGTATCATGACCTCAACACCAAAAACAAAAATTGATTAGAAAAACTGAAATGCCAAAAGTTGCATTTCTCTGGCTGCTTGAGAACAGAGACACGCAGATGGGTTCACTTTTCTCAATTCTCCTTGATCAGCAGTTCTTGAAAGATATTGCTGAAATTGTTCAATGCACCCCTTTTAAAGAAATTTTATTGATCTTGACAAGTGGTAAGATGTGCTATTTTTTCCTTTGGAAGAGGTACCTACAGATATTTTCTTATTTTTTTTTGTGGAATTTTACTAGTAAAAAACAAAACAAAATAGCTTATGGGTGAATAATTTCATTGTACACTTTCTTGTTAACAGTTCTTTTCACAAAGTACACCTTTAGCATAGTACACAGTAAATGAGGCTTTACCTTCCAACTGACTGTGATGTCAATAAAGCTGTATTTCAAGGCATGAGCCCAGTCTTGGCTCTGTTGTGTTTGTGCTCTAGGAGGCTAATGTAACTTAGGAACTAATATTCTGTGCAAGAGGTCAGAGAACTTATTTTATACTTTTAGCTCTGCTCCTAACAGTTTTGTGTTTGCCTCTGTTTAGGTTTGCACAATTGCCAGGCTAGAGAAAAGAGATTTATCTTAAGTAATCCTCGAAAGGATAAAATGGAACCAACTAGATATTCATTCAGTGTGGTTGGGAAGGTGGTATTCTGGTTAATGACTGTAAAAATATACACCCTATTTCTTGTCAATTACATACTGTGCATAGACTGGCTAATTTTCACCAAATCAGTTTTATCTTCCTCCTGAGCATACAGGTAGAAGACCTCGTCCAGACTCCTTTGTATTTTGTCTGAGTGCTACCAGTGGACATGAGCAGAAGTAATGCGCACCACTTCCGGCCTGGCCCATAGCACCCTCCAATGACCAACTGTATGTGCCCTTTTCCTCTCCCAAATGACTGCAATGGAGAGACCCTTAGGGTGATCATGGGAGCTGTATTTGAATGTGACAGAGCTGGAGGATGGAATGATCCTCAAATTATTGCTCAGAGAAGAGATGCCTGACCAGGAAAACCCAAAGTAAGCTCTTGCATAAGTGAAATGAAATATAAGCCAACAGTGTTTTAATCCACTGAGTTTTTGGAGTTTACCAACTACATCAGCTAGAATTTCCATAATTAATACATATTCAATATACTTTCAAAGAATTAAAATAGGATAAAATATACTTTATAATCGAACGAAATTTCATCTTTCTTTGGTGATTTAACACGTACTGCAGTCTTTCACGTGGGGTCATCCAAATAAAAAATGTAAGAAAAGTCTAGTTGCTGGAGCTTAGTGGTTGTCTGATTTCCCAATATTAAAATATTTGCCCTATTTGGGATTCGGGGTAGGAAAAACCACTTAGCAATTTAATCTCAGGCTTATAGTCAAAATAACAACTATTCATATTAATGATGTACTTTAAATATATATACATATGTAACACATATTTATTTATGTTATACTTACATGTTTGAATATTTAAAATATTTTATGTGTAAAAATCTTTTTACATATATTGGCATGTTTAATCCTCCAATTACTCTTTGAGATACACAACACTAACTTTACATGTTAGAAAATTATGGGTAAGGTATGTTGCCATTTACTTAAGATCAGACAACTTGCAAATAAGAGAGCTGTAGGGGAACTCCGCTGTGCTGATTATCACGTTCATTTCTCATTAAAAGAGCAGCTGAAGCGAGTTGTTGCCACACCCTCTCAGCCCAGGCAGCTGGCTCACACTGCAGTCTGGGTCTGTCTATTTCATTCCACCAAATTCTCCTAAGGTCACAGAGACCTCTGAATTGCCAAGTCTAATGACTCTTTTTCTCTTTTTATTTCATTTCTGTCAGGAATCTGGGTTATTGATCATTCTTTCCCCTGGAGACTCTTGTTTCGGCTTCTCAGACTTGATTCTCTCTTGGCTTGCTTTCTTCCTTTCTTTCAGGCTTCTGCACAGCTTCTGCTGCACCCATGCCCCGTGGACCTCTCACTCCGCATGTGGGTGGCTTTCCTCAATGGCCAGAATTCTCTGCTTTTACCAGCCATCTTGAGGCGGGACTCTGTTTCCTCAAATTACAGGTCCTCTGAGTTCCAGACATGGCTCTTCAGCTGCTTGGTGGATACTATGACTTGATGACCCTGGCACTTTGGACTCTAGACATCCAAAACCGAACTCACCATCTCCCACTCTCGCCCCGCCCCGGTCTTCCTGCATTCTCTATGTGAGTTGGTATCATTCATAGTTACAAACATATTCCTATTTACAAATGCTAATCCCTTAGATTTGAATCTTCTCCTCATGTTCCCTCCTGGTTTGTTGCAATCACCCCCTAATTAGTCTTTCCTCCTTCTGTCTGGCCCCACTGTCAACCACCTCTACATTCAAGCCAGAGTGGTCTTTCTGAAAAATAAATCTGACTGAATCTGCTTGCATAATGTCCTTTAATGGTTCCCTATAACTTCTAACTCCCTGGTTTAGCTACAAGATTTTCCACAGCCTGGCGCATTGCTCTCCAAACTCCTCTCCTGCACTCTCTTCCCTCAGTTCTTACCCTGCCTTCCATTGTGCTAAATGATTCTCAAAAGCTGCTCGACACTGGTGTTGTCTCTTTTGCCTAAGAATAGGATTTATCTCATAGGAATGTTATGAGGACGAAATGAGCTTATATATGTAAAGTTCTCAGAATGGTACTTGACACACAGTACTTTAGAAGACTTGGTAATAATTATGATTTGCTTTTGCCTTACATAGCCTAGCACAGTGGACAGAAAATATTAATATAATGAATTATGCACGACAACGGGGGGCAGGGAATGCTCTTAGGGTGTGTTTTAGAAATGAAATTAAATCAGACTCCATCATGACTAAAGCAATATCCAGTCCTCCTGAAATTAAATGGACATCAGAGGAACCACAGGCTAATGCTATTGTTGAGGAAACAGAAGAAGATGGATTAAAAGTGCCCTGATGAACCCTTCAACGTACAGCACACTCGAGCAAGCAACCCGAGATAATATGTTTAAAATATTAGATTGGTTGATATCACGAAAGCCCTCGGACCTACTTCCTAAGATCACTTATGCCCACGTGTACACACACACACACACACACACAGAGACAACAGGATTTTTTTAAACATAATTTTACCCAAAGAAAATATTTCCACTCCCTTGTATAGAAAAGGCTCCTAAATGCCAAAGCAGGAAGGATCCACAAGCTGAACCTTCTCACAAAGATTAAATAAAAGCCACAGCCCATTGGTGACAGCTCCTTCCACAGTCAGTTTTGAATTTATTTTTTCATGGAGAAACTAACCCTTGTCAATCCCAGATGATACATGTGGGATCAGGAGAAATCATGATTCGAGGCAAAAATGAGCGGAGAAATCCACAAAATATCAATAGAGATAAATTAGGTAGACATAAAAATAAAAGAGAAAGAGAAAGAAATGTCACACTGAAAGAAGAGAAAAGAGTAGGACAAACATGGAGAGGAAGCTGAAAGAGCACAGGGAAGTCAACGAGGTGGGAAGAGAAGAAAACAAGCTATCTCTGTGGTCTCCATGCAGGCGGACAGAAATCCAGGGGCTTACGTGATTTATTTTTCTATTTTTAAACCCTCAAATGCTCATCTCAACTAAATTCCCAAATGCACTTAAAATAATACAGCCTTCATAACTCAGAATTTAACTTCCAGAAGTCCATAACTAGGTTTTATAATGTTTCCCATCTCATAATTTCACCTGATCTATATAAATGAAATACTCCTAGATTAAGTCCCAAGGGGGTTCATTTATAATCGTGGGCCAAGAGGAGGCTCGCCTAGCACTGCGCGGCTTTATAGGGGAGTAATCACACTGCAGAGATTGGCAGGCTTCCCTCTGCCTCCCTCGTTCTATTTATACTGAGACCCTCGAATCCTGCGGAAGGAGCTGCAAGCCTCGCCGGGAGGTTGCAAAGCTGGCACATGGGGAGGAGAGATATTGCCAAGTCAGCAAACTGACAGATGGCAAATTGGAAAGAGAGCAAGAGAACCGAGGAGACAATGGAAATGCTACACAACTGTAAGATACAATGCTGTTTGGTTTTAATTAACAATTTGGTATGAAACTCTAGCAAGCAGTAAAAGAGGAAAAAGATTAAACTAAAATCACTGGAAAATAGAGCTGGAAGAGACATTAGAAATAACTTAGTTCCCCCCCAACCCCAAATATTTATCAAGGGAGGAGAAAGATTTAGAGAGGCACAAATGACTTGTGCAAGGCGAGGCTGCTAATAAATTAATTCAGTCCCTAAAAATATAAACAAAAAAGAACAAACAAATCCATAAATCAAGACTGATTAGTAAGTGATCACTGTAAATATAAAGAAAGGCAAAACTGTCCACTTATCCTTCTGATAAGTGACAGGAAGTGACGGTTAAATTACCCTTTTTGAAGGAATAAGGACAGAAATGGAGCCACAATCAGAGACATCACCTTTCTGAAACTATAAGTGAGTCTCCTTTAAGGACGGGACTTTATATGGTCATTGCAAGTGTTTATAATCAGAGAAGGAAAAGTTGGACAAAAAAGGCCAAAATGAATAGGACCTGGCATCCCCTGTAATTGTGGCTCTAAGGAGAGGAATTACAGGATTGCGTGTGGGTAATGTCCAAGTCATTTCTGAATCAAATCCAAATCCCCTAGCTGCTATCAGGAAAACACTGTATGCAAACCAGTGGGTCCACAACCGTCCACCACACAGCATGGGAAGCACGCTCCTGGGTGCTGTCCTGCGAGAATCCTCTAATGTGGCTGGAGAAGGGCCAGCAAAAGGCAGTGGAAAGGCTCCAGGTCTGGAAGGGGCTGTTAAATTTGTATAAATTCTTGTTTGCCAAGATGAATGTGGAAGAGGGAGCTGATGGAAGTCTACACAATCAAAAGGGCAAGAGTAGAGTAAACGTGGAACTTTTACAGCCAGATGCTGTGACAACCCGGAGTAGGGGAGAGGGTGGTGGAGGCGAGGCCTTGGAGATTTCAGAAATAAATTTAGGATAAAGAAAAGCATCATTTAGTCAGTATTTAGTAAACTTTTGTCACTCATTACTTCGAGAATTGTTAAAGGCTGAGAATATATAGAACTCCAAAAGATGGTTTGCATGATATCAAGTCTAATAGTTCAATTTTATGTTTTGAGACCATAATCCTATACTTTTGAGTTTAAGGATATGGCCTTGCTTAATGTGCCCTTGATTTCTGCTGCCAAAGGTCAAACTCAACTCTGTGTTTCTTAAATGCCCATTAAGAAAAGACTCTGGCCAAAGGCACATTATATAGGTGTCCAGAAATGCGACACTCCAATTATTTGAAGGATTCCGGTGTGTTACTAACGTCTTACCTAAAAGGTAGAAGACGGTCAGCTCTCTATGACTGTTTCTTTAGCTTTTTCTGCACTTCATTTATGTCTGAATAGCATAAATCGTCAGCCTTATAACCTGTCTGCTGGAAGAACAGAAGAAAGCTGTATTTTTTCACCTTTGTGTACCACCCATCCATCCTTCTAAGTCCCTTAAACAAAAACTTTTTGTGCCTTACTCAAATTTGGGGCTTAATGCTAACTGACTTAAATGTGATGTATTTAAAGTTTTATCTACGTAAAGTCTTCATTGCATTTCGGTTGATTATAACTATTCCACCCTAAACAGCACACTTTTCAGAACAAAGTTTTATGGAATGACTTTAGTTTTCTTTGTTATTTGTAATGTTAGTTGTTGATCTAAATAAACATCCATCTCATTGCACTATTAAGCAACCTACAGTTTTTTTCAATCACAGTATCTTGAGAAACTTTGTCAAATGTCTTTCTGAAATCAAGATGCCCTCATCTGAAAACAAGATGCACAATGTTTTACTCTACTAATTTCCTCTATCAAACATGATCATGTTGGTTTGGCTTGGCTTCTTTTGGTGAGCTCTTGTTTATCCCTAGGGATGTCTTGTATTTTTCCATTGTTCACAACCATCTGTTGAATAACCTTTTCTAGAATACAAAGATAGTACAGTGCATTACATAGGCAGTCAGAAAACTTTGGCTGAGAGAACTATTGCTCAAGCTCATGGACGAAGGATGCACTACTTAATATTCCACTCTGCAGTCAGTCCCCTGGCATGGTCCTCGTCTAGCAGATCCTTTCCCAGGGGCAGAGTCTTTCTTTCCTCTCCTCCCCTTTCTTCTTCTTCCTCCCTTCCTTTCATAAAATTTTGTGAAGGGCTTACTATCTGCCAGGGGATAAGGGATATACAGAGTGTGGCATCTAGTTCTGAGTAGCAATGTTGAGAGAGATGAGAATATATTCAACAGTCTTTTATATTATTATCTTATTTAATAACTGGCACTATGTTTTAAAAGTTTACTTAAGATACACTTATCTAACGCTTACTATGTTTTAGACATTGTTTAAGGACATTAGAGTCATTGACTCATGTAATCTTTCTAACAATTTTATAAGGTTGGAACTATTATTATTCTTACTTCACAGATTAAAAAACTGAGGCACAAAGTTGGTAACAGGTGGAGCCTGGATTCAAAGCCAGGGAATCCGGCTCCATGGTCTGTGCTTTTAGCCACTGTACTATGCTGCTATGGAAGGAAGAGGAGAAATTTCCACAGAGGCCAAACCGCCATTTGATGCACCTTTCAACAGAGAAGACCATACAAAGAAAATGAAGGGAGAAACAAACAATAAAGACAAATGACAGTAGGGATGTGCAAAACCTAATCAGAAGTCTCTTATCACAACATGTAGAGAACATGATAGGACTTCAGGTCTACAAATACCTGTCATGTTAAAAGCTTCTTAGGGCTGGGGCAGCCTGATGGTGTAGTGGGTAAGTTTACGCACTCTGCTTTGGTGGCCCAGGGTTCGAGAGTTTGGATCCCAGGTGCAGACCTATGCACAGCTCATCAAGCCATGCTGTGGCGGTATCCCACATACAAAACAGAGGCAGACTGGCACAGATGTTAGCTCAGGGACAATCTTCCTTAAGCAAAAAGGGGAAGATTGGCAACAGATGTTAGCTCAAGACCGATCATCTTCACCAAAAAAAAAAAAAAAAAAAAAAAAGCCTCTTAGGGTTGAGAAGCTTCAACAGGGCACTACAGCCAGATCAATCTTTCCTAGAAATCTCCTTTCTTATAAACTCACCTGTACTGAACTAACAACAACTTTTCTGCTCTTTCTGTTATCAAGAGCAGCAGCCTAACCCTCAAGCTTCTTCTCCTCAAACTCTGCCCTATGATGGGCTATTTCTCCTCTCCATTTCCCACTGATTATATAACCACCAGAACGATATGCCACACTTCGTTTGTCCCATAACATGATACTATTCTACAATTTACTTTTTACAATTCCTTGTCCTTTCTTTTACCAGGCAGCCTAAAATGGAATCCTGATCAAACAGACTCCAGGCATTGCCACAGTTATACAGCTGGCCAGGGAACACACCAAATGCTACTTTGTGCTGAGATTTTGTAAGTTCTAAAAGTACAAGTTGAAGCTGAATTGAATTTTCTGTTTAAGGAGACCCAGGATACTTCTCTATTCATATTGCAAAAGATAATATGTGTTTTTAAACCTTTTTCACAGCAGAATTCTTTTAGGTAAGGTTTTGAAAACTGAAAAATCCCTCCCATCTGGGTAGAATCTTGAACATTTTCGCAGACAGCCCTGCCCTTCTTAAAAAGCTGACTGTATTGCATGTAAAAGGAGTACCTGGAGTTTCCCAAATAAGCACTTTTCAGAGAGTAATACATAACTGTGCAAGGCTGCAGGTCAAATATCCTTGAAGACGTAAGTAGGAAAACTTTTAAGCTTCAAACTACTTCTTTAATAATAAACAAAAAAGTGTCACTGGACTATTAATGTGGACGTCAAAATTATTGTTTGATCTTTTAGTAATTCTCAAAACAAATCTGAATTCTTATTTTTTAAATTTATCTAGAGAAATAAACTCTTTTTGGGCCATGATCCCGAATTAGATCAGATAAGGAAGGCTGGCAGATAAGGGCAGGATATCAAATAGCACCTATGGCAGAGTGTGAATTCAGTAGGGCTCCCAAAAGAATTCATATAGAGAATACATGGAAAGTTGTTGGCTTTTTGTTTTTTTCCCATCCTTTTTCTCCATAGACCTTGCTTCTCCTTCCTATGACAGGAAGAGTTCCAGACCTAGTGTACAGGAAGGTTTAAGGATGCTGTTCCCTTTCCCCAAATCCTTCCTTCTCTGCATCCCAGAGTAGCTGTTAGGAAATGCCTTTGTGGTACATGATGTCATCTTCTTCTGTGAAGAGAAAACCTTCTGGATTCTTTTTATTAGTAGGAATATCTGGCAAGGCGGGGATCAGATAATTCTATTTTTCTAAATTGAGGGACTCCACGCACATCCTTCTCAGACCCAATGCAATCCCAGATTTTGCAGAAAGCTGCTGGAACGAAAAGATGGGTGAAGAGCCCTCGATGGTCAACACAATTCTTAAATCTGATGCAATCCCTCGGACTCATTATTTTACTTAATGGAACGTCTGTCATTGTTGATGAACAAAACATTTTATTTTATCAAATCGATGTCATCCAGGGACTTCAGACTCGAAAGAAATTTCATTTTGCATTGGTTCCTAAATTAAATTTTCTTTTTCTACATCCTGATTGCACAAATCTTTCTTTTCTCCTCAATGAAACAATATTTGGCTTTCACAGGAACTGCTGTGTGTTGTGAGCACCTCACCCCTCTCTTTAAATCAACACGTTGCCTAGGTTTTCCTACTTTGATTATTTAACTACATACTTAGCATTTTAAAAGCAGCAAATTTAGGGGCTGGCCCAGCGGTGTAGTGGTTAAGTTCATGCACTCTGCTTCAGCAGCCCAGGGTTTCTGGGCCTGGATCCCGGGCATGGACCTATGCACCGCTCATCAAGCCATGCCGTGTCAGTGTCCCACATACAAAATAGAGGAAGATTGGCACAGATGTTAGCTCAGAGACAATCTTCCTCACACACACAAAAAGCAACTAATTTATATCTAACCTGACACAGCCATGACTGTACACAGAATGGTGACACCAATGGACTTGAATAGAGACTGAAACTCAAGGACACAGAAAAATCTATCCATTCAATCCCTGCCCATGGACCAATAAAGAAGAACTCTGGTATCGTGGACCCTGTCGCACATAGCGTTGTCTTTGTGGTCAGCTATCTTGATTTAGTCCTCACAATAGTCCTGTCAGATATATGGTATTTTCTCTTATTTTAGTGACAGGACAAAAAGTCCAGAGAAGTTAAGTAATTAATTATCTCAGTTTCCCATAGCTGCTAGACAGAAATGACAATATCCTTGAAGGAAGAAGCTCAGACTAACAGTGGATATGGAAAATCGAAACAAGTGTACAAGAATCCTCCTGTCTAACCTCAGATTTCATGATTGTTTTTCCTATTATATCTAGGTCCAGTCACCTACCAATCTCACAATGGTTAAGCAATACTGGCACAGATAGTCTTTGCCACCAAGGGCTTATTCTCCCCCTTGTTCCAGTCTAACAGAATCCTTATGTGTTGAAGTAACACATAGAGATTCCTTCACTTAAGGAGGCTATGCTCATCCTCCCATGTCTAAGGATTGAATCATGCTTGACCTAAACTAGTCATCTGCATCTCATTTCCCTTGACTAGTGATTCATATAAGAGTGGCCAAGGGTAAGGGGTCAAAGAAATGTAAGGCAAAGACTTCTTATTCAGAATTAGAAGACGAAGAGAAGATCCTTTGCTCCTATACTTTAATTCCTGCTTCGAATGTGGACATGATTCTTGGTGGTGCAGTAGCCATCCTGCAACCATGAGGCAACATGGATGGGGATAAAAGCGAATGCGCTAACAGTTGTAAAAGTAAACATGGAAAGGGCATTTGCCCTTGATGCCAGCATTGAACAGTGAATTCAAGATCAACACCTACCTTCCTCTAGACTTCTTCGTATTTGAGACAAGTAAGCACTTAATAACCTAGTCCATTAATACAGGATTCTATTACCTGTAGCTGAATATATTTACCATGAATATAGCTGTAAAGTCAACATCTTAGAATAGAATGTGCTGTTTGACTTACAATGCAAAAAGCTTTTGTTTGTGTTGGCTTCTTCGGTGATGCTGAAAACACCTGAGTCCATGAAACAGTAAAACAGACCCAAATGTGTACTCTTCTCTTACAGATCATTAATGAATAACCCTTTTCTAGATGAGGATGTTTAAAAAATGTTGCCATTTGTCTACATTGTAGACTTTACTGAATGTTTCAAATTTCAGTGTAAAAATCTCCCTATTATATCACTAAGATACTCAAAATATTTCCTAACCAGAAGTCCTCATCTGCATAGATTTAAGAAGTGTTTACTGTATGCTAAACTCTGTGCTGAGTGTGGGGATTCAGAAATGACAATATCCGTGAAGGAAGAAGCTCAGTCTAACAGTGGATATGGAAAATCGAAACAAGTGTACATTAAAATAAAGCGTAGGGAGCAACTTCTGCCTGTAGGAGATGGGAAGGATGTGAAAGAGGAGAGAAAAGGAAACATCTAGTGGGGCTTGTGAGATATGAGTAAGAGTGTGGACGAGAAGCAGGGCAAAAGCCACTTAGGGAAAAGGAAGCAGTATTTGTAAATACAGGGAGTCAGAGAATGGCACGGGTGTTGTGGGAGTAGGGGGAATATGCAGCGGATGGGAGATGAGACCAGAGTAGATGGCTGGGCAGATCCTGAACTGCCTAAGATGCTCTGATCAACTGCTTAGAGTTTATCCTATAGACAGTGTAGAACAATAGAAGGTCTTTAAACAGTAGAGAGATAGAATCAGATCTGGGGAGATTATTCATTATTTCAATGTTTTTCTACAATATAAATATAATACATAATCGTGTAAAAGTTTAAACAATACAGAAGTACATAAAAATGTAAAGTATATAAAAATGGAAAATTTCTTTACTGTCACACCTCTCCTCTCTCGAGAAGCTCCTAGTAACATTTTATGTGTATTCTTCTGGATATTTTTTATGCATACTCTGTCATCTATTTTATGTTTATTTCTCTATTCGTATCTGTCTCTATGTCCCTCTGTCTGTGTATGTATCTATCTTTTTAATAAAGATAGAACCACAAAGAAAGATAGGATAACAAATATAAGATACATTTGTAGTATACTGTTTCACCTACAAGTATATTGTGGATATCCTTCCCGGCCAGCCTATGCAGATTTATCTCATCTTTCTTAATGTCTACATAGTAATCTACAACAGGGCAGCCTATGGGCCAAATCAGCACATCCTTGATTTTGTAAATAAAGTTTTATTGGAAGACAGCCACACTCATTTGTTTATGTATTGTCTATGGCTACCTGCTTGATAGAAGAGCAGAGTCGAGTAATTATGATAGAGACCCTGGCCTGCAAAGCCTAAAATATTCCTATCTCGCCCTTTACAGAAAAAGTTTGCTGGCTCCTGGTCTATGTATGTATGCACTAGAATAAATTTGATCATTTCTGTACTGACAGACATTTAGGTCACCCAACTGTTTTCTTACAAAAATGTAATGAACATTTTGATATATATATTTTTTATCCTTTTAAGTGAGCATTTCTGTAGGAGAGTTTTCTAGAAGTGGATCTGTTGTATTGACAGATTTTCTTTCTTTTTCGGCGAGAATCCTTGTGGCAGTGTGGAGAAGCGTCTGGAGTAAGGAGTCTTAGGCAAATGGGTCAATTAAGAGGCTATTCCTATCATCTAGGCTGGAGATTAGGAAAGTTCAAAGGTGGGAAATGGTAGAGGTGTCAGAATTAAAGAGAGATTCAGAATACTGTACTGGGTAACGTCAAAGTGGAAGGAGGGTGTTAAGATGCTTCTGGGGTTAAAACACTTCTGAAATCAAAAGGCTGGGTAACTCATCCACCGAGAGGAAAGGGTAAGCGCCACCAGAAATGTGAACTTAAGGAAGTACATTTTACTTGAATATACTTTTATGACAAATTAATGTAAAACTCATCTGTTTACTGTCATTTTGTGATAAGCGTGATTGTGAACAAAGGTTTGTATTTTTTTTATATATATATATATTTTTTAAAGATTTTATTTTTTCCTTTTTCTCCCCAAAGCCCCCCGGTACATAGTTGTATATTCTTCGTTGTGGGTCCTTCTAGTTGTGGCATGTGGGACGCCGCCTCAGTGTGGTTTGATGAGCAGTGCCATGTCCGTGCCCAGGATTCGAACCAACGAAACACTGGGCCGCCTGCAGCGGAGTGCGCGAACTTAACCACTCGGCCACGGGGCCAGCCCCCAAAGGTTTGTATTTTTTGTACTGTCAGTGTTAGTTATTTTAAATCCAATAGCTCCCTGTGTGGCCCTCATCGCTCTGCTGTCTTTCCCCTTTCCTGTCCATCCTGAGCCTTCCCTTGGTCCCATCTTCACTGCAGCTCTTTCCCTCACCCGCCATAACAGTGGATGACACTCCTAAGGCAAGCATCTTTGAATCCTTAAAATCATGATTACTGAAACGTTTATCCAGGTGCTAGCTTTCTTCTGAATAGCGTTTTCATGGGAAGTCACATATTTCCTGTGTATATCCTCACGCCACAAGTTAAACATATTTTCACATTTCACTAAAATTATCTCTTTCACTTGATGACCATTTTTCACAAAGAAACAAATTTTCCATGTCTCAAGAACTACTGATTAAGCTAAGATTACCAGAGGCCCACAAAGTCACATGAGTATATAAACACGGATGCTGTCTAGGCTCATCCACTAGTCTCAGAGCCCATTCAGATCTAGGCCTCCACAAACTTAACATCCATCGAATTTGAGAGCAACAATTCATGGGCGAAATAAAAACTAATAAATCTGAAAGTGCCACAGGTCACTGTACTTTCCAAGCATGGTGGGATTTTCCACAGTGGCGTGTTCAACATGTTTTAATAGAGAGCTTTTGGGAGTATTAAACCAGAGCGCTCTAAAATCTAAAAAGTACTTTACAAATATTATTACATTTGTGCTTTGTTTGTTTGTTTTTAGTTGTTGCAATTTTGACAAGGAAAAAAGCCTCCCATAATAGACAGAATTTGACCAATAGAAAACGTTGCTCTGAAAGGAATAGGTGGATCCTGAACAAATAATTCTGAACCCTGAACATCAAAAGTGATGGAATTACTGAGTGATCTAGAAAGAGAGGAGCTACAGCAACAAAGCTGATGGCAGAATGGCACGGTCCCTTTCGGAACATGGTGCTTATACAACGGTTCTCCACGCTGAATAGGTCAGTTCAAATCACCACAATTCACATTTTAAAGCAAAGATCTTGTGGCTGTCTCAGTCTATGAGAACCAGCAACTCCGACACTAAAGTTCTCAGCTCTGAGTGACATAACAGCAGTGTAGATGCCTTTGCCTGAGACCTTTGAGATCAGATCCAGGGAACCTCAGACAGGCCTGATCAGCCCTGTTAGGCCAGCCCAGGGTGCCACAGGCACAGCTGATGACACACAGCTGTCCTTTGCTGTGGACAGCCCAGCCTCTCCTCCTGCTGGGAGTGAAAAACAAATGCATCACAGTCCCTACCACTTCCCCCATAAAGTTACTGCATTAAATAAGAAATTCAAAACATAGATGTGCAAAATCATGCAGGACATATTCTGAAGAAAATAATCACTGAAGTTCTAGCCTGGCCTCCGTGGAAAAGTAAGGCAAAGAAGAGACTCGCAATACGGGAAACAGTTAAATCTGAAAATGTTCTCAGCCCTCTGCGTCTCTCCACAAGCACTCCCCACAGCAGCTAAGGATTTCAGTGAAGGAAGCCTCAGATAAAGAAAAAGAGGAGAATTCCAAACTGCTAACAAAGTGTAGAATTAACAATTCTTCCCTCCGTCTTTTTTTTTTTTTTAACCTGCGTTTAGAATTTACTTAATCCTGCTCTGAAGTTAATTTTTTGCATGTTAATTTTCACGAAGTTGAGCTCTCCTTAAAGACACAAGTCCTGCTTTACTCATTTTTGTGTCCCCTATTCACTCTATCCTTTCTCAGCTCCGGGAACTATCTGGCATATATTAGGCACAATAGCAGTTAGATAATTTTACTCCATCTTGATACTGTCAAGTTGTTATTTCAGTGTTTTCCAGAGAAAGTATTAGATTTAAACAGTCAGCTTGATGGAGTACAATGCTTCCAAAGTGAACACTAATCCACGAGGACGCTTTATAAGAAAAAATGTCTACTGCAGAATAGATGTGAAAAATGGGGTATTCTCTATTCTCGCGGAAAGTCACGATGCACATTAGCAAATTAAAGGCTCTGAGAAGACCAGCAATGAAGAGATCAGTTCAGCCCTGTTTAGCTCTGTCTCTTCTATTTTGTTGAACAGGAATACTTTTTTGTTTTAATCATTTCTATTGACATGCTCTGGAATTATTGTACTTTAGAATCTTGCTACTCAAAGTGTGGCCCACGGCCCAGAGGCATCGCCATCTCTGGAGAGCTTGTTAGAAATGCAGACTCTCAGGCCCCGCTCAGCCCTGCTGAGCCAGAGCCTGCACTTTAACAAGATCCCCAAGGTGACTCACACACGCATCAACACTCACAGAACACTCTGGAGGAAACTCAGGCAGACTGAAAGGGCTCTAGCTTTGGGACCAGAGAGATCCATCTGATTCCATCAATTACAAATTGTGTGACCTCCTGCAAGAAAACAGGTAACTCGCTTGGTCATCGTGAAAATAAGGAGATACATATATATACATATATCACCTGGCTCATGATAAATACCAAATAACTTATAGAAATTAGTATTATGATTATTATTCATGCTCTACGTATACTATATAAATAAAGGAGTTATCTTTATTTAGAGGGACCTATACTTTTAGAGGAACAGGAAGTTGTTCTACAGAAGTCTGAGATGTTTCTCTTCTGATTGCTTCCCCACCTTTCTCCTGCAGGAAAGATGGAGGACACAGAATTGAAGGTTAAGCTTCATGCCTGAAATGTTTAGATTCCTGAGGACCACATATTTTATGCCATTAAATTCATACCCTAATATTTTATTAGTAATTCAAGTTCAATTTATCTTAGGCGTGTATAAACAATATCTATTTTTTAAAAAAAATCACACCAGTCAGATTTTCATGTCTCATGTAGCAGACATTTACTGAGCTATAATCAGAAAGAAAAACACACAAAAGTCAGTTGAGAAAGAGCTAAAACTAAATGAAAAAATCCTGATTTACAAGGAAAAATCTTTTTTGTCCACATTCTCTATTTTTGCGACATTATGTAATATATATCCTGTGAACTCCATTTGTATTTTGTACCCACACATGCTTTAAATGGCCAGAACTTTTAATTTTTTCTTAAGATTATAAAGTTCTAAAAATTATGTGTTTCAATTTCCCTCTTCTCTCTGTGTTATCTATTTATGTATTATGTATCATATATAACACACACAATGCATATTTTTAAATGCTCAGAAGGTCCTTTTGCAATTACCTCTCTTTAAATCTCACAATATTTTCCTAGAGGTGGAAGAGACACATAGCATTGTTTTTTAATAGGACATTTCAGAGGCCTGGGGGGTTTAAGGGACTTGCTAAGGGATATGCAATGTTTTACAGGCAAAGCCAGGCTAAGAAGAACTCAGGGTTCTGGTGTGTGTGTTTTCGGCTGTTGCTGTATTCCATCCCTTTGCTAAACCTACTATTGCATCAACATTAAGTCTTCTGGAAGTTGGATCCTGAAGCGTGGGAGTCTGCATGTTCTTAAAGTAGTTTAGCTAGTTGGAAGCTTGACTGCTTTTCTTATGTAGAAACCATTTCCCCATCCACCTGGCCAGGAGCATGAGTATGACTTGTGATTGCAGGAGCATGGATGTTCTTCCATCTGGATTTTCTATACCTGATGCCACGAAGAGAAAGCACTGCGTGAGAGGAAGTGCTGGATATTTTATGAACTCTCTACAGCTCCCTATATATGCTTAACAAATGTCAAGTAAAAACAAAAATGACATTAAGAGTTTACCATATCCTAAAGCTGAAGAAGGTAATATTTTAAACTTCTTTATTCATGGTATTGGTAGTCCTCACTTCTTTATTATGCTTAAAGGACCCTGGTTATTCATCTTGTATTTCAACCAGCCTTAGCAAGACAGTACACTGTGATACGTGTACTGTTTTTTTAATTTTGTTTCCCCTCCATTTTATTTTTCCTATACAGCATCACATCCACTTATGGTAACCCCACATTTGATGATAAGCTCTCAGAATTTCAGTTATTTATACATATCATTTCTTCTTACTTATCTCTCCCATTTCTAGCATTTATTTTTGTTAATACCCATTCATTTTGTTAAATTTATTTTATGGCCAGTTTGAATTTTTTCCCAGTTTCCCATATAAATGCATGCTGAATTTACTGGCTGCTCAAGGGCCTTTCTGACACATTTCATACATTCTTACATCAAATAAAATAGATGAAATTCAGAAGTTGGGCTCTTCCCCTACAAAGCACTTTTTGTGTAAGGAAAGAAGTAGACTTTAATTTTTATGACTAATCTGACATCAGCAACATCAGGAGATTCAACTACTGGTCTTTCATCCTAAAAATGTGTTTTCAGCATATTTCTGTCAAATGACACAGACCGTCAAAATAAAGTCTGCATAGGTTCCTACTGTCTGTTGCTATAAACAATTAGCATTACGAACGTCATAACTAGAAAATAATAAAGCATTAACCGGACCTGACCTCGAACAGGACTTATTACCACAGTGATGAAGACTTAAACAGCCAGCTGAGCCCAGGGGCCAAAGGCAAAGAGACCTGCATCCTTCCTAGGAGGCAATGGAGAGCAACTGGGGGACAGAGATGGAGTCTCAGGCTCCATGGATAGAGAGAGATCTGTAGAGAGGTTTGCTGGCTTCTGCAGTGAAAGATCAACATTGACCTGGAGAAGCCTGGGCAGCAGAGCTACAGCACCACTCGTATCATCTGGAACACTCTGATGAAGGCACCGCATGACTGGCATAGTCTCCTCCTCTCTAAAATGAGGGAACGAAGTGATGATCTCTAGGTCCCTTTTATTTCCAGACTGTTGTAAAGCCATGATTCCAGACGGGTCTAGGAATTATTTTTTTTTCTGGAAGGTTCTCAGTTGTAGAGTATGGAAAAAGGCAGAGAAGACTTTCTAGAGTCATGCAATTTCACCTCAGTGGTAGCCAGTCAGCTGTATGACTAAATTTCTTCACGTGGCCCCACTTGTTATCCAACAAAAGGCAATTTCAGGCTCATGGAACAAGACTCTTGAACGGTAACTATGTGGAATATGTCTTTACCTGTTCAGAATTTGTCAAGCCAAGAGATAAATCTGACGAGAAGTGGCTAGAGAATAGCCTCTTTTTGCCAAAATTATTCTACTGAGTTACTGTAGTCTAATTTATCAACCCATTATGCTATTGTTGGACATTCAGAAGCTAACAAAATTGTTTTTTGTTATGAAATGCTGCATGCACACACAGAAAGGACATGAGGGATTCAGAGAGGTTTTCCACAGCAGCTGTTAAACTCCTTTGGTTCAAACCCCTATTCCATTTCATCACCTTTCCCATACCCAAGTCTCATGACCAATACACACGTCTGAGCAGCTGACCTCCCCCACAGAATTCACTGAGAAAGTAGATCACTTCAGATGGAAACTCAGTCAACGTCCACCCATCACACAGCTTCTGTGCTAATTCATTCCTCCTTGTCCTTTGTTCTTACGGAAGAGGAGTGTACATATCCTTTGTACATGCAAAAGATAATTCTTCCAACTCAGCATCAATTTAACCATTTTTTTCCCAAATTTTCAACATCCACTTCAAGGGGCCCTATTATTAACTTATCGTTTTTAAGGAGGAATACAAAACAACATAAAAACAGATAAATGAATGGAGATGGCATGGTGACATGAATCACTACCTCCTGCACCATGGGGAAGAAGTTGGCAGCAGCATTGTTTTATAATATGACTGGACACCTTACCCTGCAAAGAGTTAGTAAAATAAAAGCTCAGTGAGGACAAAGGCTTTTCATCCCTGGGGCCAGAACATGGAAAATAATTAATAAGTATTTTTTTTTCTGAACGTTGAAGGAATTTACAGCAGCACTTTTTCAGAAGGGCCCAATCTCCAGACCACAGAGAAGATTATTTACTGCCTTTCATTTTATAGTACTTTGGTGCTTTCAAAGCATTCCTACATATATGTATGCATTTGAGATGACTATTTGTTCAACATAGTATTATGGGAGACCTCTATATTTGTCTAGACTATGCTGCTAATTAGCTACCTGGCTTGGTATGGGATTCATTTCTCTGGAACTACTTGATTTTGTCATCTGTAAAATGGAAATCTATTTCACAGAACAGCTATGAGGTTTAAATGATATTATATATTCACGATACACTGAGAAGTCGAAGGAGCTATTTGAATGCTGGGCATTCTTTTATATGCCTTCAAAGCAATTAGCACAGGGCCCGCTGAAAACCCAGCACACGTTAATAACAGTTTGCCACATTTTTCATTTATGGTTCCCAGTACTAAGGCTGTTGCTTTGTTTCAGTTAAAGGCCGTGGTTTTTCTTTCTTGTTTGCATGTTTTCTTTGTTACAACATGCTAATTTTCTGTATATGCACCTTGTTCTTATGGAAAAGTAAAAAAGCAAAAGGGAAAAGGGGAATAAAGTTTGTTCATGGGCTCCATTTGCAGCATTTTAACAGCTCTCTCCTTAAAACCTTATATTTGCTAAAGCTCTTAAAATAAAAATAGATCTCAAAAATGCCACAGAATTCTATAAGGGTTTTATAATTATGACTATAAAAGGATAATTATCGTTTCCATTCTCACATAGCATCAGATAACAACAGGAAATTTCATGTTTGACACATTTTCAACTTGTGATTCACTGTGGCTCTTACAATAATACTTGGTTCCAACCATTTCTATCATGACATGTGGTTTCTTTCTAAAATTTAATACCTTGTAGTTTCATTTACTTTTACTAGCTTTATTTGTGATCACTCATCTTACTTGCCAAGGATATAATTAGCTCTAATCTTATATTTTGAGATTATGATTCCCTTTGGATTTTGGTATCATCTACAGATTTAATGAATATGCTTATTATTCCCTCATTCCTGTCACTGGTAAAACTGTGCAGAAAGATTAAGGGGGAAAGCAGAGAAAATGCCAATATCGGAAGATGTATTTCATTTATCTGCCATGTTAAACACAGGCACAAATTTTCACATATTAATTAGTATGAATGTATTGTAAATGCCCTTCGGACACTTTATTCATTCATTCAATAGATTTTTCTTAAGCACCATCTATGTACTACATTGGTGGTCTAGTGGTTAAGATTCCGTGCTCTCACTGCTGCAGCCCCCGGTTAGTTTCCCGGTCAGGGAACCACACGACCAATCTCTTGGTGGTCATACTGTGGCAGCTGTGGCAGCTGCATGTAGCTGCGATGTTGAAAGCTATGCCACTGCTATTTCAAATACCAACAGGGTCACTCATGGTGGACAGGTTTCATCAGAGTTTTCTAATTAGACAGATGAAGAAGAAGGACCTGGCCACCCACTTCTGAAAAACTGGCCATGAAAACAATACGAATAGCAGTGGAGCATTGTCTGATACAGCATCAGAAGGTGAGAGAATGGTACAAACAGACCGAGCTGAATATGAAAGTTGAACTAGGCTTTAAGGAGATGAAAGAGTAAGTTAGATTCCCGTTTCTGGTCATGATGGAGTAACAGGAACTGGATTTACTCTCCTGCCTTAAGTACAAAACTGGACAAAATCTATGAAACAATGGTGACATTGGACAATAGGCAGTGCAGGGCAGGGAGTCCCAAGAGAAGAGAAATAAATGAAATGAGTCCTATTACTGGCCCCATTTTCTGCCTGGAGAAAGATTCTAGGCTGCAGTGTAGGGAAGGGGAATCCAAACAGAGTCCAGGGTCCTCCCTGAGCTGAGGAGACTGAATTGAGAATTGCTGGAGATGAAAGCGAACAGAGTTGGTTGTACAGTGAGGAGAGAACTGCAAAGAGAAAGAGTTCCAGAAATCTGCCAGGTGTGACTAGTCAGTGCACGTATTGAGGAAAATACCTGAGGCCCAGGAAAGGCCCATGGGATTGCAGCAAGAGCAATTTCCAGAGCACACAGGCCCGAAAGAGTTCATATTTCACCCAGCCTGGATGGAAAGGCCTCCTGACATATGGGACTTCTGGTATAGTATTCTAAAGGGCACTGCCTCAGTAGCAGGGCCAAAGTAGCCTTAGACTAACAGCTTTTTGGGTCCCTCCTAAGAAAGTTTAAAAGCAAGCCTCAAAAAGACTGATGTGTTTCCAGCTTAAATGCATCCCAGAGCAAAGATAAAATGTTTTAGAGGAATACAAAAATACCAGTACCCAATGGTGTAAAACTCGCAATGTCTGGCATCACATTAAAAAATACTCAGACATGCAAACAAGCAGGAACATACAATCCATAAAGAGGAGAGAATCAATAGAATGGACCCATCACGGCATAGATATCATTAGTAGACAAGGACAGTAAAAGAGCTTATACAGGGGCTGGTCCCATGGATGAGTGGTCGAAGTTCCATGTGCTCCCCTTTGATGGCCAGGATTCATAGGTAGGTTTGGATCCTGGGCATGGACCTACTCCACTCATTGGCCATGCTGTGGAGGCATCCCACATACAAATCAGAAGGAAATTGGCAGAGATGTTAGCTCAAGGCAAATCTTCCCCATCAAAAAAAACAAAAGTTTATACACACACTTTATGTTCAAGAAGGTTAATGAAAGCATGAACACAATAAAAGAATCATCCAAGATATAAAAAGACTCAAATCAAACTTCTAGAGATAAAACATACAATGTCTGGGACAAAAAAATAAAAGAACGGAGCATCAGTGAGCAGTGGGACAGCATCAGACAGCCAAATAAATGGGTAATTGGAGTTTCAGGAAAGGGGGGAGAGAGGGAAACAGATAAAATATTCAAAGCAATATTAACTGAAAAATTTCCAAATCTGATGAAAACTCTAAACCCATAGATTCAAGAAGTTCAACGAATGACAAACAAAATGTTATGAAGAAAACTACACCAAGGAACGGCATAACCAAACCGCTTAAAACCAGCAATAAAGAGCAAATCTTTAAAGCACCTGGAGAAAAAACCAAATTATATACAGTCATCTGCTACATAAGAACATTTTGATCAACAACAGACTGTATATATGACAGTGGTCCCACAAGATCAATACCATATGGCCTAGCTGTGTCGTAAGCTATACCATCTAGGTTCGTGTAAGTACACTCTAGGATGTATGCATGATGATGAAATCACCTGACGACACATTTCTCAGAACATATGCCTGTCATTAAGCGGCACATGACCGTAGAGGAATAAGGGTAAGAATGACATGAGACTTCTGGTGAGAGACAATGCAAACCACAAGTAAATAGGGCAACCCCTTTAGACAACTCAAAGAAAAACATAACCTATTAAGAAAAAGTGTGTAGGTAGGAAGAGGGAGTGTGAATTCAGGGAACAGAGATGAAAGGAGTGGCACGTAGGGGAGTAAATGGAGGGGCAGGGTTGGATATAAGGCAAAAATATAGGTTAGCAGCAGATTAAGGAGTCCCTTGACTTTCAAGCTACAACAAGGAAAGTGGGGACTTTAGTGAAAATTTTAAAATGGGACAATGTGATGCACAGTATTTTAGAAAACTTGTTCTGAATAAAGACTGGATAACCAACTGGTAAGGTAAATTTTGGAGAAATGATATATTTATGTAAATGTATAAAATCATATATTATGTAACAATATTATACATTACAGAAAACATATATAATTACCTTAAATATAAGTTTGAAATATGTTAGACATTAAAGGAGACATCCTAAAAGTTGATTATAAGTTATTCAATTGCACCTTGACCCTGTGTACGGCAGAGCTGAACTCTGCCTAGTCTTTTTGCGCCATCCTTTCATCTTCTGTGCTATATTAGATAATGCTCTGCTACTATTCATGGGGTTTTCATGACCAATTTTTTCAGAAAGTGGGTGACCAGGTCTTCCTGGTCTATCTTAGTCTGGAAGCACCACTGAAACCTGTCCATCATGGGTGACCCTGCCGGTATCTGAAATACCAGTGACATAGCTTTCAGCAGCACAGCAATGCACAGCCACCACAGTGTGACAACTGGCAGATGGGTGATGTAGTTCCCTGACCCGGAAATGAACCTGGGACAAGGGGGCAACAGCACGGAATCTTAACCATTAGACCACCAGGGCTGGCCTTCTGGTTATAGATGCAAGATTTACTTGGCATACCAAAAAAGTCTGTTATTTCTTTCCTTGCAGCTCCTTTTTTAAAGTATGGATGTTATCCATATTCATCTTCACTTCCTCTTTGATAAATTAATACAAAATGAAATCCTAGTTAAATTTAAACAGATAATATATTAAAGGGCTTGTTCCAAAATAACATATTTTTTTACTGAGTTACAATTCAGCCCAAAGTGTGTATGTATATATTTTAAAATACGAGTTTCCTCTCTGCTAAAGCCCACAGACATTCTGGATAAGCCTCAAACTAAATACCAAATTATGGGGAAAATGCCCAAGTTGGGATTCGGGCTCCACCCCTGCTTGATGATTTAGGTATGGGGCCATTTAATAAATCTGAATGCTCAACTGTAAATGCTGTGGAAAAACCTACAAAGTTAAGCGTCAAGTACCTGCTTCTGAGATGGTCTGCACTGCTGATTCCCTGACTTCCTAGAAAAGAGGCCTGAGGCTTCAAGTTTCCCGGCAGGAGGTCTTAAAAAGCCAGATGTACAGAATCAGGAATGACCTTCCTCAAGTCCAAGCTCTACTACATGAATATTTACAAAAAAAGTTGTCCACTTCTGAAATTCATCAATAACCACAATAATTTACCAAAAACCACAATCAGGTTCTGTAAGATGAGTTTTCCTAAGAAAAACATCATAAAACTATAAAAAAAACCTTTCCCTTTGAACCAGTTATATCCAGAACTAGACAAGCAAATTAAAAAAAAAAAAAGAAAGTTCAGGCATTTAATAATTTCAGCTACCTCAAAATTATGAAGCATGACAAATCCTAAAATGCTGGATAAATTTGAATCATTTACGTATATGTTTTTACATATACCTATTCCAATATGCAATTGCCAGCCATTTTCACATAAACATGCTGCTTCTCCTACAGTATCATTACACACCACCTTGTTTGTTGGGGGGGAGGGGAGGCCCCATGTAAGGTACCATTCACTGACTCCTTCAGCATTCATTTACAAAGAGCTCCCACGTGCAGGCACAAGTTAGCCGCTGTGGAGAAATACTAAGAAGAACGAAATATATCTCCTGTCTACATCTTAGCACACAGTTATTAAAAAATAATGGTTATAAAAGGTTTTTTACTAATTGCTATTTTGAGACATTTATTTAAAGTTTCAAGAGCTAGAATCCTTGCAAAATATTGTATTAGGGTAAGGTAAGCTTTGCCGTACTCCTTACCCTCAACTGGGGTCTTAAATCTGGATATTTCTCTCTCCATAAAAAAACTAGGTAATTTGCTAAATTTTTATATTCATATTTGAATATTTTGAGGATGTAATCAGAGTCTAATGTTACAGTGGTGACAAGAAAGAGAAAGGATCCCTCTGAAACGTGTTACTCTTGAGTATAATGGCCAATGAGACTGGGCAGTTACAGGCGTCCATGCTAATGCCGGGAGAGTCGTGTAAGATCAGTGTTATAAACCAATGCCGATAGTTGTTATTTCTGCCACAAACTGTTAAGATCTAGCACTATTTTGTTGGGCAGTGCTGGGAATTGTTTAATTCTACAAATTAACTTGAATTTCTTAAGCACACATAAGATGTTTGCAGTTGACTGACTGCTTCTGACCTAGAGTTCCTCAGGAAGAGTGAGGTGCATTTAAGCATCTTCGTATCACCAGGATTAAGTGCTTAAGTCACTGTGGCCTTTATTAAGGTAGCTGCTTCCTTTTGTCTATTTCATGAGATAGGCAAACAGAATGCATTAACATTCAACATTCATTTACCAAATGTTTATTGAGCTTTAAAGTGAGAAAAGCAAAGGATTCAAATGGATTACTTATATTGAACTTCTACTTTCTATAGCCGGTGGCAAGTATGTAAAACATACTTTCACATCTACCATACAGACATTCTTAGTAAGGATCTCTTCCCTATAGTTGTTTTAAAATAGATTGTATGCACTGTGTGGAGACATAATATACCTCCATTAATTAGAGAGGATAAGACAAGAAATGTGACCAGTTCATCTTTCAGTGTCTCACTCCTTGAATTAACAACTAGGATAAACATAAATAGGAAACTATTTCATGGATGAGGGAGATAAATTCAAAACTGCAACAATATTCATGTTTGTACTTTTTAGTACCTTTGCCGTGAAATTCTCAAAGTCCTTTACAAATAATATTCACAATATCATCATGCGAGAGATAACCAGTATTTTATTCTCAAACAAGAAATACGAGGCTACAGCAAGGCATGTGATCTGTTTTAGATTCCATCAAATAGATGCTATGTGTGGTTACAAAACTCTGCAAAGATTACAAGTCACTTTAATGCTTAAAAATGCAGATGATAACCTACATCTCAGAATTTCCTCATAAACCAAATATAAAGAGTCTAAAAAATTACCCCTGTGTAGTAAGAGACAGATATATTATGTAAAAAACTTGGGAAAAGAATAAGATGAGAAGAGGCAACATTGGGTAAAGACAGCCGTTTATCTCTGCTGCCCACTCTGGGCATCAAAATTAAGCTGCAACTGGATGGTTCTGTAACTCAAAACTTCTTATAGAAAACAAATCAGTCCTTCCACACCAATTTTTTGTACTCCTAGTATCCAGTCCACTCTCTCAGAGCACCCCCATTTTTTATCCCCATTTCACTAATGATTATATTTTTCTTCCTTATTTAGACATGGATCAGTAGAACAAGAGTGATCCAGTATATACAAGCATTTTAGGGCTACGCATTTTACGGTATCAGCATATTATGCTAGTCCTTCCCTGAAATAAATTGATAGACAGAAGCCTACTCCATAAGTACAAACACACTTATGTAAGCTAAGGGTTATTAACAAAGATAAAAATAATCTACTATATAAGCTTTAATTATTATGTAACAGATATTTTCCATTTTGATAGCATTTGATTTCAGTCCAATTCCTCAGTCCTCTTTATCCACACTCGAGCAAAATGAATAGGAGAAGCTCTCTCCCTCACTTTAAGGAGTGTTGGGAAATTAATTTGTGCATGAACCAGCCCGAAGATGTACGTTAACATGAGATGGAGTCATTGTGGATCCAAATGCGCCTGTGAGGGAATTAAGAAGTCTGTAGGTCAGAAAGACGCGTATCCTTTGAGGGGCATAAGAAAACACAGAATCTGCTGTGTTCACCTTTGAATAATTCTGACTTTCAAAGGTGGATTTCTGAACTGAATTTTGCATACAGCTGCTTCATTGATCCAGTTTTATCAGGAAATAAGATGTTCTAAATAAGCGTTTTTTCCCAGACAACTATAGCTTAGTCTTACAATTAAAACAACTTTAAAAAATTACAAATTTGAGGGGAACCTTGTACAATGTGCTGCAAACTTCTCTCCCCTTTTTACAATATGGCTCCTACGATCATCAATGACGATACCTAGCCGGGAGCCAGCAGTGCTCCAGGAACTGCCTCGCTGGATGGCTCCTCTGAACAGAACAGCCTGGTCCCAGACTCTCAGGCTTTTGGAATTCTTCCATTGTTTTCAAATGTTTGGGACTCCTTTTCCGTACTTTTTCCTTGCTAGGCTATAGGCGTCTCCCACTCCAGTCCTCAACCTGAACGGAACAAGTCTCTGGCTGTTCATTTTTCAATCCGTTTGTTGTAAGCTAGAGAACCAGATAACCAAGCTTCTTGGAACTGTATGTAAATTGAGAATAAACTGACTCCCAGGAGAGCCTGAAAGTTTTCCAGGTTTGGCCAAAAAATCAGGAACTATGTTCTTGGGTTTACTGTCACCTAGGCATTAGAGGTTCATAGATAAGGCGCTTCCTGATAAGTGAGGTTTTATTGTGTCACTGAAATAAAACACAATGGTTTACAAAATTCAGCCTGGGGGCTGCCTGACAAACTTAAGGTAAATGAAACCTTTCAGAATGTTGATCATAACCTCCCCAGTGGTTTTGAACACATTTCCTTTAAAAAATAGGAGGGTAGAATCCTCTGGAATATTTAACCTGGGTAATAGAAGCATTGATAAGGACATGCTTTGGATTCACTTTTAAGAGAACAAAGAAAGGATAAATCTCATTAAAATTAAAGAGAATTCTACCTCAATAAAGTAGGAGATTTCTTGTAAGCTTTGATGGAACAGAAAAGTCCCTTAATCCAATCCATAATCCTTTTAAGACAGGGCAGCACAGCTTTGGGTCTGCACATTGAAAATTCATTAGTGATCTTAACCTGAGAATTAGATTGGACATTTTTTCCCCAAATCAGACAGTTATGAAAGAAAATCTTCCTTCCTCCTTCTGCCTCTTTCAGCCTCTGGAGGACTGGCCCGTAACTCACGGATTTGAAGTTCTTCTTCCTCACTGCCCTTTGGGTGGAGTTAACCCCAGGATTGCAGTTCCCCTTAGGAACACAGTCATCACAGATTCTGGGATGGGTCTTTGTCTCCTGTGCAGGGACTGCCTTTTTATATGCTTAGCCCAGGATAGAAGTCTAAAAAGCAGGATCTTCAGAACCCAGAAATCCAGAAAGGGGAAAGAATGACTTGACCTCTCCTACTCCTCTCAATGGGGAACCAGTGACACTTTGGGTGGAACAATCCTCCGCAGTACTGAGCTGTCCCGTGTGCTGTAAGGCATCTAGAAATCTCAGCCTCTGCCCAGTGTCCCCAGTCATTGTGAGAACTGAAACTGCTCAATACATTTCCAAATGCCTCCTGGAGGGGTGGTACTGGTCCCAGTTGAGAACCACTTTAGATACTGTGCTGTGCTGAAATGTCAACAGAAACAATCACTTCTACCACCATCTCAACAAAAGGATGTATGTAGGTTAAAATTAGGCCAGCACTGGCAGTCCCATTAAATAGTTGCTGAGTAAATATGCAGAAGATATTTAGGTTCTAATTTATTTGCACACGTGGGTCACAAACATTTATAATCTATAACTGTGGCTATCAGACACATTTACTTTGTACCAACCACTGCAATAGAAAGACATTTGCTTGGAGCGTCTCTATTACACAGTCTGCACCTACCTCATAGCCTGGTGACTTGTCTGTATTTGCTTCTAAACTGTAGGCTCATTTAGGGCAGAGTGTCTTGTCCTTCTTATTCATTATTGTAATCACAGTGCTAAGCACAGTGTCCAGCATAAATAAAAATGTTTAAAAAACCAAATAAATGAGTAAAGGAATGAACACACCAAGGCCTTTAGCAACCACTCAAGACACCTATAATCAAACAAGAAAGGGCTCTGTCACACATGATTTACGATGTTCAAAAGTCAACAGAGAAAATTATCTACTTCTTTTGAGTTACTTTCCTTACTTTGTTGAAAAATATCTTTAAAAAAAATCTCTTGGGGGCTGGTCCCATGGCCTAGTGGTTAAGTTCAGCCTGCTCCACTTTGGTGGGCCGGGTTCGGTTCCTGGGTGATGACTTATACCATTAGTCAGTGGCCATGCTGCGGTGGCAACCCATATACAAAACAGAGGAAGATTGGCACAGATGTTAGCTCTGGGTGAATCTTCCTCAAGCGAAAAGTTGGCGGCAGATGTTAGCTCAGGGTGAATCGTCCTCAGGCCAAAAAAAAAAAAATCTTTTGGGAAATACCCACTGTTGTCTTTGTAGCAACTATGGTCATTTGCCAAATGACATCTTCCCAATCTGCAGGTTGCTTATATAACCCAGCAGTCAGCTGAGGCCTTCCCTATGCTCAGATTTCTACAATCATTCATTCATTCAACAAAATATAAGGACTTACTATCTACATCATCTATATCTCCCTACATCTATTGGGCATCTGTCTAGACCCTGGGGCTGCACCCTGGCGAGCAAGACAGATACACCGCCTGCATTAAGGAAACTATAATGAAATTTCTATATTTTGACTCAAAGTCATTCTAAGTGCTAATCTCCTTGGGAGAGGTTCTTATGCTCACTCTAGTAGATTTCAGAAAGAATATAAATTATTCTAATCCTGCAGGTAGGGGTTTATTTCTTTGCAGTCTTGACCTCTACCGTAGGCAGCTCACCAAAGTAGTTCTTCCATGGAACACTACAGTGCCTGGAAGAGGAATTTTAAAAATATCACCTATCTCTTTATATGTAAATATCAATAAAAAGTGATGTTTATCTTGAAGTTTCACGTTCTCTTTACCAAGATATGAAGAGGCTAACCCCAACTCTGACTCTAATCCTTTTTTTCCTTTGATTTCTGATGTGAATTCCATAACAAGTGAAGCCTAGTGAAAAAAAGTTTAAAACATATAATTATCACACCTAATAGACAATTGTAGGAATTTCAGGATTTTCCAATTAGGAAAACAGCTTAGGAAAATTGGCATAATCAAATTATTCTATTTGTTTTTAAAAATGTTTGAAAGGATAAGTTTGGCAGCTGTTTGTCATAACTTAATATTATTCACATTTGAAAATGGACAAAAAATCCATATAGTACTTATCCTACATTTTTGTTGGCGATTTTTCAATTAGGAAGGATATTTAACCCAGGTGGTATTTTGCTTAAATCAGCATTCTCTACTTCTATAACACCGAGAACGGGAAGTGATTTTATAAGTGATTTATTCCTACTCTCTCACTTAATAAAAGGAAAACCACAAAACCATAAACTGTAGAGTTTGACTGACAAACTCTAAAGTAGCCAATTTGTTTAAGATCTGGGTGTGCTCTGCCTACCTCCCATAGAAGACTAACAGCTCAAGAAAAATTCATTCTCCTTTTCTTCCATAGGAACAGAAATGTGACTGGGCATATGGCTGCCCAGTTCCATTTCTTTTCCCATCTTCCCTTGCACTTGTGAATAGCTTTGTAACTATTTTTTCCCCCAAGTGCTATCTGAGTGGACTTGACAGATGCTGCTTCCACCCTGGACCCCAAATCTCCCACAGTTTTTTCCTCCATGTTCTTTTGTCTTTTCCATGTGCTGAAATGATGCTAACCAGAGAGACTTTGAAAATGACCATATAAAGTAGAACTCAGTCCTGTCGAGGAGCTTTAAGTAATAATACATCAACTTCTGCCTTCCTTGAGCCACTGAACTACAAGGGATCTTTGGTTAAAGCAACGAAGCATTCCTATCTAATACATAGCCCTGATGGACTCTTCAGCAAATTAATTTTCTTTTGTGTCTTTAAAATAATAATGTGTTAATATTATCATAGCTCCTGGTTTTGAAATGCTTAGTCTGTGCTTCACCCAATGTTAAACAGTTTACCGGGATCATATTATTTATTCACCACAAACTCTCTCAGGTAGTTTCTACTGTTGTCCCTGTTTTGTAGATGAGAATGTTGAGGATCCTCGAATAACTTGGTGGAGCTGAGAGATGAGAATCCCAGTCTGTCTGACTGAGTGCCTATGCTCTTTCTTTTGACCCGATAATTCTTTGTTTCTCTGGAGTTACACTGCTTATGTAAATAAGTGGTAGCCCACAAGTCCAGCATCTAAAAGAAATGATGTTATGAGCAAAAACATTTCAATAATAACGTTCATAAGAATCTCAACAACATGAACTTGATTTAGACAATGTCCACTTGTTCTTATCTCAGCAGCACATCACTTTAAGATGACTGATGTAAATTTCATATTTACACGGAAGACATTAAATTGTAGGAATTGACTGGGTTGTTGGCACCTTTAGCCCAGAAACCTCGCTCTTGTTTTCCCTTAGAACAATACAAAAGATGCAAATAGGAAATGGCAATGACTATTCAACGACTATCCCTTCAAGTGATAATTATTTTATACACCTTGATGTTAGCAAGAAATTCCAAAGGGGTACCTTCATCCTTTGTTAAGGATAAGATGAAAGAATCTATTAGGAGGTATTTGTAAGAAGAACATTTCTGGGTGATGGCAATATAAATTCCTTGAATAGGAAGTCCTCATGTGGAAGTGGAATTTGAAGAGCTGATTGAATGGTGGCAGCAACACAAGTTATCAAAGAAAGAAACTTTTAAATAAATTGCAAAAATGTATTTGACTACAATAAACACATGTCATGGTAGACTTCCTAGAGCGTTCATTCATCATAGGTTCTGCATACAATTTTTTTCCATTTCATTTTTATAGCCTTTCATGTATATTTCTTCTATGCGCATTTATATGTATTTGTCTATCATTTTTTCATTCATATCCTACACACATTATTAAACCCGGTACCAGCCAGCCCATCAAGCAGGTTGCAAACTCTACTGCTGAGTTACAGGTGCAAAGATAGGGGTAAATACAAGTCAGAATGGTTAGGAAGGGAATGCTCCAGAAGAGAGTGGTAAGAGGAGATGCTGCAGAATGGGTGATATTTAAGATAAAACTTGATGTAATAGGACAAGTATCCCCATTAATAAAAATTCCATCTATGAACATCTATTTCTTCAACAGCGGTCATGGTATATTTTAACTGTTAACTGAGACTCAAAGCCATAGTGTTATGTTACTCTGCACTGTTCATGCAGCTCCTTGTAACTCAGCCATCCTCTTACTATTTAGGCAGGTAAATTCTTCAGTACCCCAACTGAACTATTTTATAATCTGAGGTCAGGATGTCCTGTTTAAGTTTTAATTTGTTTACAAAAAAACCCCTCTTATTTAACCAAATACAATCATTCTGGTTAGTGATTAAACTGCCCTTGTTAAAACAGGTTCCAGCACCCTAAAGCTCAGATGATGCTCACACACTATACAAAGCTATCCTCAAAACTTCATGTAGAGTTTAGGATGGTAATGAGGACACTTCCACTTTCCTACTTTAGGGTTTATCTGACATACTACAGCCATGCACTGTGCTCTGATCAAAACCAGTCTCCCAAAAGGAAGAAAAGGATTCTGCTTCAGTTCACAATTGCAAAGTTGTCAAGGGTCAAAAGGTACCACTGGTAATGATTCCTCTTTCTTCCTTTACCAAATAGTGTCTCATCCAAATTTCACTAAAAGAGAAAGTAAACATCGAGAGGAGAAAAATAAATAAGTACCTGGCTCTCTGAACTAGTGAGAAGCAGTCGGTGGTCTTGGGAACCACATTGCTCACTGCCCAGGTCTTCCTTACCTGCACCTTAATGAGGAGCCATCTTTACTGTGCATGTCAGTATCGATGCTTATTTCAGCATCTGTTTTCACAGAGTGAAACATCTTTCACAGAGCCATCAGTCCCACCTTGGTATTCCACAGAAATGATTTTCCCTCAATAAAGCCACCTGCTCAATAGGAAGCTCAAGTTATCTCAGCCCTGCGTAAAACTAGAGAAAAGCTAACTTGTAAAATAGAAGGCACACCGGAATTTGCATAAGCCTCCTTTGTCTTCTGCAAATTGTTCCTTGTTGAATGAAGGTGGTGTTTAAAGGCTAACTGTATTTATCAAAAAAATTCAATCCACCCATTTTGGACGAATCACATACTCTCTGGTTGTTCCTTCTTTGGTTTCTAACACTGAAGTAACAATGAAGCAAGATCTATGCAAATCAATTCTAGTTAATAACGCCATAGTTTAAAATTTTCTGACCTAGAAATCGACTTTTGCACAGAATTTACTACTTAGCTGTTCAGCCATTTCATTAACTGAAAAACACTGTATATTTAAAAATTCTATGGAATTAAAAAGAGTCAAGGACAGATGGATGTTATGATTTATGCTTTATCAGAATAATGGCTGAGCAAAAGCCTACCATATGATGGGAGATTGATCAGGTGGAGAATTAGGAGGAAGTGCCCTAGAACTCTGTCCTCGTGACAAGAGAGAATTGATGTTTGCAAAATCAAAATTAGAGAAATGAGGAATGCAACTCTCGAAATGAGAATTAATGGTAAAAAGTAGTTAATCACCAATACATCTTAAATTAGTGCAGATAACAAGTGAGTGTGTATACATTTTCTTCTTGAGTGGTGGTTTAAGATACTCCAACAGTTTATAATCCAGTGCAATTTTACCAAACAGTGAAATCTATAGGTGTCTATTCACATTAAAATAAGATCTTTTCCTTATTCCTATTCTTATAGTGTTCCTTTATACATCAATATTTCTAATAGATTAAAAGCATTATTCTACTTGTAAAATTGATTTAAAACATTTTATCAATATATTTAAAATACTGAACAAACTGCACATTCTCAAAGCAAGAATTCTGTGTTCTGTGTTTTCTCAAATTGCTCTCTGTGTTTGACCAAAGGGTGGGGAGTTGATAAGAAAACAGGACCAAGAATGGTTTTAATGGAATAATGTTAGCATCACCTCTGTGGAGCTTTTAAAACCTGTAAATAGCCTAGAATTCTGATGGGAAGTTCCCACCATCAACCAGCGTCTTGGTTGAACATATTGCAAACTTAAACTGAATATCTGCTCCCAAAAGGCAGAGATTTTTGTTTATTTTGTTTACTGTTTCCTATTTAGCCTCCGGAACAATGCCTAGGAGATAGTTAATGCTCAATACATATTTACTGAGTTCCTTGATAAGGAAATAAGCGTAGAAATCAGTCCATTTAAATGTGGAAAAAAATCAAATAATATTTTTTTGCATGATACGAGAGTAAATGTTGATTTTTCTCTTAGTTTCTTCAATTATTCACCAAAATTAGCATATCTTGTTAAAAGATTGACATATTTAGAGTAATAAATGTAATCTTTAGCAAGACTTGTAGGTCTGAGAAAGCAAACAGACAAAAGAAATCTCTTTATTTAAATTTACTTTTTCGACCCTTCATACTTATACCTGCATCCTGACCAGGGATAGAAAGAAATGAAAGAAAGAGAGTTGATATTTATTTAACAAGATGGATAGATCTTCACAACAGCATTCAAACCCTTTCATGAGAAACAATTTTCATAGGACCTTTCTACCTGTCCATGTACATTTTGCTTTACAAATCAAGTACATTTTCTCATAACAAGTTAAACAGAAGTAAAGTGGAAGTAATGATCAGTTTGGATAAGAGGTGTCTGTCCTTAGGCAAGTTATTTAAATCTCTGAGTCTCAATTTTGCCACTTGTAAAATTACACCTATATTGCACCGTTTTAAAAATTAAATGAAAATTCATGTGAAAATGCCTGGCAGACTAGACATCCAAGAATTGTGGCTTTGTACTCCGTCTCTATCAGCACCAAGAAGCAGCTCCTGTTTGATTATGTCAAATTCTCTTCAGCAAGCTTTAAGGTATGCATTTCCTAGCTCCTACAGCTTGTGTTTGGGCAAAACGCTACATTGTTTTTCCAAAATGAAATACCGCAATTTGATCAGTATTACACAGGTAATGGTACTCTGAAATAGAAAACATGAGGACATTTCTAAATTGCTGTCTTTCTCTTTTGATATATTAAATCAAAGTGGGATTTAATCACAAGTAAGTTGGATCGGTTTCTTTAGGAACCAAGTGAAAGGATTAGCTAGCTGTGACACCTGAGGGTCCAGCCTTGTGGACAGAGACGTGAATGTTTACAAAGCACTCACATTTCAAAACAGATTATAATTTTAGAAGGAAAGGTGTCTACATAAGAAAGGCCTTCAAGAAAAAGAAATCAGTCATATTATATTATGCTCTAACAAAAATTATAATAAAAAGTAACATTAAACACAGGCCATTATTTGTCCTCTTAGGAACGTTTTTTTCAAGATGAAGAGGTACATATAATCTTCCCAGAGCACTTGACCAGTACGTTGTGTGACCATCACTTTCAACCTTGTTGACAGTTATTACATACAGGACTTAAGTCATTCTCCTCTCCAATTTAACCTTCGCTGGATTGCCAGTTATTTTTCTGAATAATGCATCTGATCATGTCACATTCCTGCTTAAAAGCCTTCAATGGCTCCCATCTAGCTGCAGAACAAATACTAAATTCCTTAGCATGTCATAGAAAGATGTTAGCAATCTGGCGCTCCAATCTGTTTCTCTAACCTCATCACCAGCCCCTCTCCCACACCCTTGCTTCCCCGGCAATGTTGTGTCCTGCAATACTGCCACAACTGACACTGCTCTCAACACTCCAAATCTCCCCTCGTTCACTGTCCTTGCACAAAGCCAATCCCTTTGCCGGCAATGTTCTCTTTCCCAATTTCTGCTCCATGATCTCATGAAAGTTCTTCAGGATCCAGCTCAGATACCATCTCTTCATGGACAATTCACTAAAAGTTCATTATTTTCTTCCATCTCGGAGTTGCCACAGATTTAAACACTTTATACACTGATAACTTCCACATGTATGTCCCAGCCCAGAAGTCCTCCTGGCACTCCTGATTCTTATATCTATGTGCCTGCTCAACATCTCCAAATGGACGTGGAATAAGCACCTCAAAATTAAAATAGCTAAAACCAACTCTTTCCTCCCAACCTGTCTTTCTTCCCAGTCTCAGTAAATCTCCCCCTGCTGGCTGCCCTCAACCATGCTGGCCTCCTTGCTCTTTCCTGGACAAGTCATTCATGCTCCTGCCTCAGGACATTTGCACCCTTCATTCCCTCTGCCCAGAACATCCTCCTCCATCCATAGCAACTCAGCTCCTCCCTCAGCTCCTCTGGGCTGTTGGTCAACTCTCATCTTCTCAGGGAGCTTTCCTCGACCTCCTCTGTCACCACCCCCACCCCATACATCTCTTTTCCTATTTTTCCCTGTAGTATTTATCACCTACTTATATGCTATATATTATATTACTTATTTGCTTTTTTTTTCTGTACCCCTGATCAAAATGTGAGCTTAATGGCAGAGACTAGGGATTCACTGCTGAATCCCCAGGACCTAAGGCTCTAAAATAGTGCCTTGGATACGAAGTGGCTCAATGAATACATGTTGAATGAAGTAGGTATTAATTTTACCACTGAAATGGAAAGCTTCGAGCCAGGGAGACATTGAAGGATCAGATTTGAGCAGCCTGAAAATGGAACAAAACCTGGTGGTTAAAAGCTGAGCTCTAATCCTGGCTCTACCACATACTAGATCTGTAGCCCCAAACATGTGACCAAGCCTCTCTGCCTTGCTGTGCTCATCTGTGAAGTGGGAGAATAAGATACCTCATTTGAAAGTCATGTGGGATATGCGGGTAAAGTGCTCAATCAAGGTCAGCTGTTACTGTGAGCAGAACCCGCTCCCAGGACTCTTGGGATCAGGTCACCCCCAGTAAGATCGCCCCATCTGTTTCTACAGTTCCATTAAGGAATGTAAGTTGGGTGCTCTGTTAGATACTGGAAATTCAAATTCAAATTCAAATGAGAAATGGCACCTGCCCTCAGAGAGTCAACATCAGACATCAGATGGCAGAGGAGACCCACAAGTAAAGTAACAAACGGCCTGAGGGGAGCTCTGCCCTGAATTTCAACTCAGTGAGGCCTACAGAGAAAGTGTGTTGGAAGGTGTACTGCCCGCCCTTATTTCTAAAACGTAAGTCAGAGTTAGATGTACCAGCTTCCAATCTATGCTCTGTGGAACCCTGAAAAGATTCCATAATCTTTACGATCCTCAAGATGTATCTTCTATAAGCTTGGGATAAAGGAGATAACCGATTTAAAGTGCAACAGCCACTCAGTGAGTGTGAGCGCACTAACAGCGGTGGTTCCTGTCTTCATCATTAGCTAACCCTATAACAGCATGTGGTTAGGTGCTCACTCCTTACATAACTCACACCCACAATCCGCTAAGAGAGAAACAAGGAGAGTTCCTGAAAGAAATCATTGCAGTCTGAAAGGACCGCCTTCTAACCCCTAAGAAAAGGAGAGCAGAGAAAAAATTCAGGGGATAAACCCAGGACCACTGGTTCAGCTGTCCCCACCCTAACTTAGTTTTTTTCTTAAGGGTCTGTCATTTCTGGAGGCTTGTATTGGGTGTTAATTAACGATGCCTCTTCCTTCCCAAACATTCAAGGAATAAAGGACTTGGTTGGAAGCACACTTGAACTGTTTTTATACCATCTGCAAATAAAGCAAATGCATTTAAGAAGAGAGGGAACAGGTGTAGAAAGCCTTGAAGGGTAGAAGATGAAAACTGTGAATTACAATAAGGCACAGAGATGTGATAGGAAAAAGATATATTTGAGTTAAAATTCTGGCTGATCACTTACTAGCTCTGGAGCCAGAGCTCAGTTCTCTTACCCAAAGAAGGATAGTGACATGTCTTCCCGGGCTGATGGCATAAGCTAAATTAAGTCGGGTGGTTCAGGGGAAGCCCGGCATCAGTGTTGGCTCACACACGCTCTCTGCAGATGTGGCTGAGGCAATCAACGAGTGCTTGGTGAGAGAGCCCTCGACTGTACTCGGTTACTACACAGATATAATAAAATGCCCTTTCTCTAACAATATTCTTCCGAATTATCCAGATTTAAGATAAAATATTAAGATTTTTCACTGATTCAAACTGACCTTTTAACTTAGCTGGTCAGAAGTACTAAATTTATAATTAAGACATCTTTAATTTGGTGGTAGGAGTGGGGAAAACTTCTCTCAGCAACTAAATGCATGCTGTGTTCCTTTTTTTTAACGGAGAAAATTGTAAAACCTTATGACACTCTCCTATACAAATGGAGAAAGAGGCCATGTTCGTGAATGAGAAGATCTTCTTTTGTAAACATTTCCATTATCCCCCAATGGATCTTTTTTCCCCCCAGCTTCATTGAAGTATAACTGACAAGTAACTGTCTGCTGTGTTTCTATTGGTTATAGCTGCAGTTTAAAATAACGGGGCTCATTTGCATGCATCTCTGACATGCGGTAATCTCATTGCCATGTTTCATGAAAGCACAAGGTGGATAGGTTTGCATGAATTTCATTAGGAATTAGTTTTCCCCAGCAAGAAAACACAAATGCAATAATGATTAAAGGATATTTATACTTAATTGGAGTTTACTGAAAAGTATATACTGAAAAAATATCTAAAATACAATAAAACATGATGATGAATGGCTCCAATGATCACTTGCTGTTAATGTAGAAAAAGAATTCTCTTTCCTTTGAAAATCCATTTCAATTTGAGTTTCAATTATAAACAAAATGAGTAGTAAAATGAAGCCATCTTCATTACCTAAGCAATTATTGGAGTTTCCATTTAAACAGAAGTCATCTTCTTTTTTCTGATTTTTCACTTTAGGCTTCAAGCCATGGATTCATTAAATATTGCTAGACAATGAACATATCCTGAAACTGTTTCCTCTTTCAATGAATTACGTAAACTGGTAACTTTCCACAAAGATCTATATTTACTAGGTGAGGTTTGGGTGGAGCTAGATGATGGTAAGTATGAGTAAAAGGAAAACAGCAATATAGCTTTTTGGTTTTCTTTCAACTATCACAAGGCCACAGTTTTTGAACAAATCTTGTTGGAGGTTTAACAAGGACACCAGACCCTTGTTTCCTTAATATTCAGTCCTGCAACATGAATATGTTATTTCTCTTATTTGCATATCTGCTATGAATTAAATGAAATTAACAAAAATTAAGACGGTGATAGAATAAACAGGGTCACAAATCATTTCCTGCTCTTCCCATCATGGGTGTGTATTTCTCAACCCTGGAATCTGGGCTGGACTTGTGACTTGCCTTATGACTTGCCTTGGCCAAGATGTGAAGGTCTTGACATATGTGACTTCCAAGACTGGCCCCAAAGGGGCTTGTTGCTTCTGCTCCTCCCCGCTTGGACTGGCAAGACTGTCAATGAGGAACCTGATTATTCTCCTGGATCGGCCATGTGGAGACAGGAAACTGAAACACTGCAGACAGCTCGCTAGAGGAGTGAGACAATGTTGGGCCATCTGGCCCCAGTTGAACATGCAGATGACTGCAGCCGCATAAGTGTCCCCAGGTGGGACAGAACACATGCCCAGCTGTGATCAGCCCAAATTGCAGAAATGTGAGAAATAGATGGTTATTACCTTAAGTCACTGAATTTTGGGGTGGTTATGCAGCAATTGATAACTGAGACAGCAGTTCTTAAAATAATTTAAATGACAAAAATATTCTCTAACGTATGTCATTTTAATATAAAATTTCCCTTGTATCAAGTTCAGCCAAAGCTATATAAACAGAGAAGAGGAAAAAATATATGCATACTGCAGTGATAAGGCAAGAATTGTAACATTCTGTTCAGGCAAACACATATGGCAATTGTTTTGCCATCTTTTTTTTTCCGGAAAAATTTGGATTCATCATTACACTGAAGAAATTTAAAAGTTTAGAGAAATTTCTCCAAAAATGTATTATAAAACCAACTCTTACATTAGGTCTTGACTAATTGAAATTATTAAGTTTCTTTTAGGTGCCTCGAGTGTCCTTTGATCTCTGACGCACGAGACAGAATTCATGCATACTTTCACACACAACATAATTAGAAAGCAGAAATATCAAATGATTCAAGGAATAAATAATGCTAACTGCTGGGGTGTACAGGTCAGAATCAAATGCAAGAGACCTTTAGAAGAGTGAGAGAAGCCTGGGTTTTGGAGCAGCATGAGAAATCTTTGGGCACTGGAGAAGATGGTGATAGGGTCAGGCGAGCAAGAGACGTGTGGAAGCTAGAACTACCACAAGGTATGGGGCTGACTTTGCCTCATAAAGAGGATGTTTGATGGATAGGCAGAGATGGGGTTGATGGGCAAAAGGAAATTAGATTTAGTTTTTAGAAAGAAGCCTTACTTTCTTCTAATCTACCAAGACTCTATCTTTGTGACGCTAAATATAGCTTTTGACTGTGTTTACATATAAATATAAGGGGTGTGTGTGTGTGTGTGTGCGTGTGCATGTGTGAACATAAGTACATGTCAGTAGGATGTGGATGCTTAATTGCAAAAAATATAAAAAGGCTTTACCTGATTGAATTCAGCCAATATTCAATTGGCTTCAGTGATGGAATTCCTTTCATTTATTTTTTCAAACCCAGATGTCTTACTAAAAGGATATGAGATGGCTTATAGAACACATAGAAAGAGCTAAGAAGAAAATATGTGAATACATCAGGAAAAAAGAAAAACGGGGAATGATAAGATTAAGCCGGGGGAATCATTTTTAAAAACAATGATGGTTTATTTAACTAAATTTAGCCTCCACCCTCACCTCAGTGCTTGTTTGTAAAAACATCCTCAGTGTCAACTTCCTTGGTAGCCAGCGGTACCTTAGAGCAAATAGCATTCATGTTTCCTGCTTAAGCAGCTCAAATTGAGCCTAGAACATCTTGTCAAAATTCCAAGCTTCCGGCTTTGAAAATCAGTAAACAATGGTAAGGCAAAAAGACATAATTTTTCCTCACATCCTAGGCAAAGCACTATACAGTATTATTTTGAAAAAATTCCCAGTTGTTGTATTGAAAGACAATAGTTTTCTTAGCTTCAGTTTTAACCTCTAAAATTCCTGGACTAGAGAACATCCTATTCCCTGACAGGAAGAAGTATGACAGAAAGTGACACCTAAATGCCTCTTAGCAGGCTAACTTTTCTCCACGACAACTCTATTATTGTGCTTCACCCCTTTTTGAATATTTCCTTTCCCCACCCCTCTTCTGAGTCAGCAGCTAACACACTGACTCCATTAATGCCCATAGTGAAGTGAAGCCCCACGCACAGGCACATCCCCCAGGACAGCTCTCCCACCTAACGCAGCTCACATTCTTCCGTTAAGCACCAGGACAGGGAGCAAAGTCAACTGGCCTCCAGATGCAAAACACCCACCTGCTAGCGGAGTACAAGAGAAATCTTTAAAAAATATTATATTGCTAAAGAAAACAGACACGAAGTATTTTGATATCATATTCACTATTTTCCCTGAGATGATTGGGACATGCCCCATTTTTTTCCAGCATAGTATTTAAAACAAGCCAATATATACATATACATCCTCCAGCACGTGACTGAGGCTATCCGGGTGTATAACGTGATGCCCAGCTCTTCAGAATAAACAGTGCCCTAGTGCTGGAGCTGAATTGGCTGTTTCCCAGGCTGGGTTGGGAACCTTGGCATTCACCGTCTTTATTCAATATAAATTCTATAATATCTTGCATACAAAGGAAGTACCTTGCCTAAAAGTGAATGTGATTTAGCTCGCCTGACTAAAGTTTTAACAGCTATGTGATGTTATGTTGAAAGATTGCTACAGCTGGCTTGATTGGTACTGCTCTGGAAGAGAAAAGCTTTTGGATTTTTTTCTCAGATAAAAAGGGCAATACAAGTACAAGTCTTGAACTCCTATTAATAGGCCCTGCAAACGCAGCAGCAAAGCCCAGTGCCCGCCCATTTTCAAGTGCTTCTGAAATGACAGGGAGCTTTCAAACAGAACTGGGCAATGCATTTTTCCAATGCCGATGCGTGCTGGTGCTACTGTGCCCTGTCAAATACAGAATATTGAAAAGCCCCACCGGACACCTATTTGCTACAATGTTCTTGGCTGTTCTCCACCCATCATGTCCCAAGATAGAATCTGCTCGGAGCAGCAAGTCTATTCTTAGGTGCTTCCTGTAGTGAACATTAACAAAATGACTGAAATCTGTGGAAACAGGTAGGGATGGTGAGAAAGGAAAGGGGAAAAGTTCGAAAGTCCCCCAGGAGCAGCCTCAGAAAAGACATGACATGTCCCCTGCTTAGCAGTGGCCGAAACTTCTCCCTCAGAGACAAGTCTTACATGAAGCCTCTCCTTTCCAGGGCCATACACGGACGCACTTTTTCAGTCCTTTTCTAATAGGTACACAACTCCTAGAATAATACCTATTGTTTACATAGTACTTTTCCAAGTGCATTGAGGACACACTTCAAACCCTGCGAGAGAGCAGAGAGAGTGCCAAGTGGTCGATTTTCAGTTTCTGTTCCCATCGCACAGGAACTAGGAAAAGAAAGTCACAGATCTGCCTCGACTGGCCTTTTGCTCCCTCTCTCATTTCGTTCCTCATGTCCAAACACCTAACTAATAGGTTTCTAATAACAAACTGATCACATCCACCCACCCAAGATCAGTCACACCTTCCCAGGAGAGGAACATTTTCTTTTTTCAGACGCCTTGGGATTAGTGTATCCCCAATCTTCCATTTACACACAATCCCTGGCTCCCAAAAGCCCTCTGAGCCTGACCCTGGGATAATCCCCATCTGGCTGGCTGGGATCACCCGCTGCACCTACTGTTAAGCCCAGAACTGACTACAAGCCAAGGCTCTCCATATGGGGCGTGGATGCTTGCACGCTGAGGAATCCAGCTTTTCCCTAATTCCGTACAAACAGAGGTGGATCCTACAGCTACAGATGGCATCAGAGTGAGAAAGGCAGAGGGAGAGAGCAGCATCGCGTGGTGAACAGAGCCAGCTGTGCTCTGGAAAACACTGCTCTGCCCCAGGTCAACCCACAGGGCCAGGTCTAAGACGCAAAAAGCACTGAGAGAAATATGCAAGAAAAAAGCAGTTGTATCTCAAGGGTGAGGAGCAGAGGATACCTGGAAAAAACAAGCAAGGTCAAAGCTACTTGGCAGAGCTCTAGCTTTAACCGTGTGTTTGGGACTTTGATAAGTGGCATTTGAAACACTGAACACCTGTACCTATGGGTAGTTGTGTTTTGTTTTGTTTTTAAATGATTTCTAGCAATCCTCCCAACAGTAACATTATCACTCTTTCCATGACTCATCTTGGATTCAGTGGTTAGATTTAAGTTCCGTTAATTGCTCAGATTTTCTGCGGAAAATTCATTTTACCCAAAGAGATCATTACAAAGTGGCTATACCCACTAGTCATGGTGATAGAAGACAAACATTAAATTATAAAAGTTATTTTATTAAAATGTGGCAAAAAATTCTGGTAAATAATATACTTAAGAAAATATACCCTGAATGACTAATGGTTGTAAGTAGACTCAGGCACATCATTCTCAATATGTATAGTTTAGAGCGACATATTGGAGAAGTGATATGCATGTGGAAATTGTGGAATATATGCTTAATTGCCCAAAATTTAGTTTTTTGGGGAAAAAAATCCCTGAAATGAACCCCAAACAATGAACTATTTAAAAATACTTCTGCAGTAGCAATAATTCTGTACAAATATAAATGTGTTATATAAGTGTATTCGCACATTTTCAGCAAGACTGAACTTTCATGCAAAACTAAATTAAAAGCAGAGAATCGATTTCTGTGATTACCCACTGGAATGTTTTGAGTACATTCCAAGTTGCAGCCATTTTTACAACAATTTCTTTACGAGTTACTTTATTATGTTTAAGGAAACAAAACATTAACAACCCAGTGCCGCCAATTCAATGCTGGAAATGGGAATTTTATTGGCATCATTTGTTACGGAACTAACATCAGCAAGATCAGCAATTAATCTTGGAAAAATTTCAAAAAGAAAATACTGAGATGGAGTTTCAAATCTATGATATAAAAGAAAATCTGTAGCATTTTGTATTAATCTGACAGTCACTAGGTTCAACATCTGATAGTATATTGTAAAATAAATCCTTTATTTCCACAGCAATCTCTCTGGACACACCAATGTGCCTATGTGTAATGCAATTCAGAGTGGTGTCATTTGTGTTTGGGACAGTATTAAAGTGGAGATGGAGTTAAATAATGATACATCAACAAGTTTTAAATTATTATTCTTGTTATTTTTTATTATTTGGTGATTGGCTATGTTTTTAACTATACCTTGTTTTTTAGTGGATAGTAATAACCTATTCATCCTCAAAGAGGCTGTACTGAGTAGAGATTAAAAGTGCAGGGTTCAGCTCAGACTGCAGAGTTCAAATCCTGGTTCTAACACATTCTAGCTTGTAGGCTTTGGGGTAACTTATTTCCTATACCAGCAGTTCCTCATATGACATATATATTTACAAAAATAAATAATACCCTCCTCATGGGACTTCTGTGAAGATTAAAGGTGTGGATACATAAAAAGCACTAGAGCTATACATGGCGCACAGGAAGAGAATGGTCTCTACTAGCTTCTATCATTTAGTCCAGAATATCATCACACTGGTGTTGGTTTAGTTCCCCTTGCCTTCAAGGCTCAAATATCCCTGAAGGGAGGGAGTAAAGATGGGGATCAGGTTGTCACCACCTTACTTGTCCATAGTGTTTACAGAAGTAAGTACTCCTCATTGGTGAAGGATGTGACCAGCAAACATGATGACACATCTATGCATCTCGAAGGAAATCCTCCTGTGTGGTCTCAGCTGCTGAATTATTTTAGCAGCACTGCTTTTCTGCTGTATTCTGTTTGTGTAAATTATATAATAATGTTAATTTGTCCGCGTTCATCTTAGGGGAGGCAGTTGTCTCTGGGTGGCACGTTCTCAAGGACAAAAGAAGAAAAGAAGTCATTGAAGCAAATTCAGTCCTCAAGAGGTAATGATCAAATGATGTACTATGTAGGTTGTCAGAAAAAGAAATGTGACAGCAACTTATACCTCTAGCCAAAATACTGCTTCACTTATTTTTTATTGTTTTTATTCACCACTTTTATTTGATTCAAAAAGTAATGAATCTCTGTCTGGGAAAGAAAAGTTTGACAGTGACTTGTTTTGACAAAAGCATTCAAAACTATTCCATGATTTTTAAATTGGCTTATCATTTTTAAAAGCATAATGAAAGCAGGGAAAAACTGTCCTTCATATAAAACTTGTCAGCTACATGAAACGTATAGTCATAGCAGATAGACAGTGCTGACCACAATTATTTGGCAGTACAGGAAACAGGCACGGGCAATGTGCTCTGAACACCCTATTTACGCATGAAGCAACCCAGCATCATCTATAATGTGGTGATAGAAACTATTTGATGTTTGCTTTGAAAGAAGACCCAAGCAGGGCCACTGTAGTTTGCCATCAGCCACAGGGATCTCATCCAGGGGGACATTAGAGATGATAAACTCATGTTACATTGATTTTATAATAAAGGTTTATATTTTTGTGTCTGAGCACATATATTCAGTCTGTCTTTTCTCCTACAAAAATAAGTTAGTTAAAAGTATGATAATTCTTTTTTCTGTTCTACTATAAGCACCCTTTTGGAGCAAATATGAATGCCCTGTATTTCAAATGAGTAAACTCTATGGAATAGAAGACATTTATTTTTATTTTAAATAATGGAAAATTTCCAACATATGCAAACATAGAGATATTGTAAAGAACTCCACTACCCAGCTTCAACAACATAGAGCAATCTTATTTCATCTAAATTCCCACCTGCTTCTCTCCATCTTGGGTTGTTCTGAAGCAAATCCCAGATATGGAACCACTATACCAATATCTCACTGAAAAACTGAACAAAGCTTCCCTAATGCTCACTGATAGCATTTCTCTGATTACATCAAAATGTTATTTTATAGTTGGTTTGTTCAAATCAGGGTCAAAATAAGGTCCACACATTGTATTTATTTGGCTTTAGTTCTTTTTCAATCTATGACCCCCCCTTTCCCCTCTTTGCTGAAGATCCTGGTTTATTTATCATGTGTAAGTTTCCATCAGCTTTTCTGCTAATGGTTTGGCACTGATTGATGATCACTGTCCAGATTCATTATTTCACTTATAGGTTAAAAAGTGGTGATATTCTAACTTTATATTGTCTTCCAAGTTATTAACTGGAATTCTTCTAAAAAATAAAATTTCCCTCATCAATGACTTGGTACAACCTGTGGTACAGTTTGCAAGGGAAAGGCAGAAAAAATCCTTGATATTTTCCTTTATTTACCAGTATTAAGAATATTGAGTTGAGTCCCTAGCATTCTCTAAAAGTACCAATTTTATTATATTATTATCACAAATGCATGAAATTGTAATACATATAACGTGTTTCAATTATTTGGGAATAGAGTTTTTGATTTCAAATGGTACCATTTCCCACGAGTGGAAGTCCGTTCAAGTTGGCTCCAAGTCTTGACACGACCCCAGCAGTCTTTGGCTTCCTCATAGTTGGTGCAACAAGATACTTGGCTCATCCTGAACATTTCCTGTCCTAGAATGGAGCCAGCTATTTTTCCAAGAGGAATTATTTCCTTTAGATGGCAAATGGTTTTTCTAGACCAAAATCTGAATGCTTGGGCTGCTCATTGCTATTAGGTTGGCTGCCTTTCATGAATAAAAGTTTGCTTTGCAGAGCCAGAGATGGAGGTAACAGTAATGTCATGGATGAAAATAACTAACAACTGACTAGAACCTATTGCCTGTGTAAGGGCATGAAAAGTCTGCAGGGTACAATAATTTCTGTCATTTGAAAAACTGCTTAAATAAAAATAAAATTAGGATTCACAACATCTAGAATCAAGTTCAGTACAGTTTAATATCTTACACGAAGAAGCATAAGAGAGGAAATGCTTTGTATTAAATTGAATTAAATGAAATAAGATTTGTAAAGGCCCTGGCAATGTCTGACAGATCATAGATGCTTAATAAGAGTTTACCTCCTTTAACCTTTCCCTACATAAGGAAAATGTAGTGAAGCCATACTTAAACTAATATTTAAGTTTACTTCTTGACCCAACCCAATTTCCTACTTAGTTCTCATCCTTCAATTTTGTTTCAAGATTTTTCCTCTAAAATGAAAATAAATGTGCTTTGTGATAAAAACACTGTACCTTTATGTGCATCTACTAAGGCTGGTAGCAAAACAAGAATTTATTGCTAGTCTCTAACTTAAGACTCCCTACGTTGAAAATGACTAAATAATAATAATAATAGAAGTAAAATATTTCTTGGATGTATACTATATGTTGGGTACATATCTACAAATAGCCACTTGCCCACTGTTAATAGTACTTTTTGCCTCAATTCTCTCCAATTGTTCACAATTCTTTGCGACAGTGGAGAAACCCTTGGAGTCTTCATTTCAGTTCTCTGCGTCCTTCTTGCCCTTGGAGTCTCTTCCTACTAAGCATACTTTGGGGAGCTGTCCAGATGCTGGAGCTGGATCCAGTCTCCACTTTGGCTACAAGCTGACTGAGGTAGTTGGTGGTACGGTGTGGGATTAGAGGCCATAGAGAGGTAATTTAAACAGGTGGAGAGCTTGGGGAACAGAAGAATTTGGTCAACTTGATTAAATGACCAGGAAAACAGAAGAGGAAAGGATAAGCTGCCATAAAATCTTTATTGAATAAAATGGTATTTAGCCAATGGAGACATCTGGAGGGAAAATACCACTTCCAAGAATGTAAGCAATGTTAAAATAACATTTGTTCCTCTTTTTGAATAAAGTTAACCTAGTTAATCAAACAAAATGAGCTATTAATTATGATTATCTAAATGTGATGTGTCGTAAATGGTTTCATGTGAATCACTGAATTTCATCTGTTTGTGGGTTGGGGGCCGACCAAGGACATCAACAGAAGAAAGCCCTCTGCTCAAGCAAGCTATGTCCCATGGCTATGTCACTGAGCATTTTCTAGACTCAGAGATTCTTCTGAGCTAGAAGTAAAATTTAAAGGTTGCTAAATAATTGAGTTTGGACCTAATTGTTTACATTTACTTTTCATGTTCTAGAACCAAAATCTTCATAAAGCAGTCTAATATATATTTAAAAATGTAAAACACAAGCACATATGGCTAATTACTGGTTAATTTTTCAGTTTTGGACCATCATTTCTGCCAAACCATTGAGGCTAACAGTAAAGTTTGTTTTTGAGGGAACAATCTTAATGGCTATTTATAGATCATAAATGGTTGGCAAAAGATGCATTTGAGTCTAAACCAAAATGAAAATGTTTTAAATTATCTAAATGCTGCCAGGTATTTAAAAAGGGAAGATTTGTACTAGAAAATGTTCAGTTTTCTTATGCATTCACTTTCGCTACAGGCTATGCTCCCCCTATTCTGCCTCCCCTCCCCCTTATTCTCACTCACGTGCAAAAGCGTACATAGATATCAATATACTAAAAGCAAATAAAAACTACGTGTGACAGAGAATCAATCACTGAATTCTTCAGTTATGAACAGATCACCAACTGGGATCTTCCTTAATCTCAACCTTAGGTTAACTGAAAGTTGAAAACAAAACTATTTTAAATACAACTACATGTACTACAATAGCCAATATCATTTATAATATAAATCCTTTTGCCCTGTTCATCTCTTCGACATTGATATCCACAGTCCTGCTATGTTCTCATCCTATATACACTGTCTGAGTGATCTCAGGCAGACCCGTGGACTCAGCTGACATCTATATACTGATGGCCCCTCCAAATTCTTTTTTTAAACTCTGTGTTTCTCTTAACAGATGTGTACATTCAACTGCTCACTGACTCTCTCCACTTGATGATCCACAGTCGTATATAGCTCAAAATGTTAAAGTATATTTATCAACACTATCCTTCCCCCAATTTTTCCCTCCTTTTTTCTCATTCAAAGAATGGCACCATTGTTATCCAACCACCTAAGCCAAAAACTTAAAGTTATATTTTTTCTCCTTTTTCGTCATTCTCTGCATTCATTTGGGCTACCAAATCCTATAAATTAGTTAACATTGCTCAAACCCACTCCTTCATTCTCTCCCATCTCCACCCTGCTGCTGCCTTAGGACGGGCTTTCATCAGTCCTCTCTCAGGTCATGGCAATTGAGTCCTACGCTATTTCTCCTTCTGCCAGTCTTTCCCAATGCCTGCATGAGCCTCCGCACTACCTCTACAGTTATCTTTCTACAATGGGAATCTTTCAGTTGCTCCCCCATGGTCAGAACCATGTGCAAGTTCTACTGCTCCAGCTTCGGCACCCATGGCTCACTCATGCAACCTCAATTTGCAGTTCCCAGAACATAGCATATTCTCTTATAATCAGTTTCTCTGAACGGACTGTTCTGTCTACAAGAATGCCCACTCTCTCCTTATCGGCCTAACATGTACTTGAACTTCATGATCCAGATAAACTTCAAGATTCAGATAAACTTTAAGACTCAGATAGAGTGATATCTCCTTTAAGAAGCCTTCCCTGTCCTACCTGTGTGCGTTGGAAGTCCTGCCTTTCTCTGCCCATTGCCTCCTTCCTTCTATTTCAGTATCACATGAAATGAAATGGCTGCACACCTTGTTCTACTTCCAGTATTAAACTGTGAGGTGGAAGCTGTGTCTCTGATTCTGCATTCCCCGTACCTAAAACACTCATTCTCAAATTGTTTTTTTAAATCTCTTAAATCTTTTGCTTTTTGTTTTTTTGCAGGGAAAGATTCGCCTTGAGCTAACGTGTGTTGCCAAACTTCGTCTTTTTTTCCCTCCCCAAAGCCACAGTGCATGGTTACATGTCCTAGTTATAAGTCCTTCCAGCTCTTCTATGTGAGCTGCCACCACAGCATGGCAACTGACAGACTGGTGGTGTGCTTCCATGACTGGGAAGTGAACCTGGGCCGTCAAAGCGATGAGTGCCAAACTTTAACCACTAGGCAACCAGGGCTGGCTTGTTCTCAAAATTTTTCGTTTCAAGTCCTCCTTGCACTATTAAAATTATTGAGTATACCAAAGAGCTTTTACTTATGAAATTATAATTATACATATATATATAAATATATCAATATTTACCATATTAAAAATTAAAACTAGGGGCCAGTCTTATGGCATAGTGGTTAAGCCTGGCATGTTCTGCTTTGGCAGCCCAGGTTTGAAGCTTCAGCTCCTGGGCATGGACCTACACCACCTGTCAAGTTATGCTGTGGTGGGGACCCATGTACAAAATAGAGGAAGATTGGCACAGATGTTAGCTCAGGGCTAATCTTCCTCAGGTAAAAAAAGAAAAAAAAGGAAGATTGGCAACAGATGTTAGCTCAGAGTGAATCTTCCTCACCAAAATCAGAAATAAAATAATTAAAACTAAAAATTTTAAAAATAATTACAAGCCAATTACATGTTAATAGAATTAACATATTTTTATTGAAAAGTGGCTGTATTTTCTAAAACGAAAATTTATTGGTAAGAGGGGCCAGCCCAGTGGCGCAGCGGTTAACTGTGCACGCTCCGCTTCAGTGGCTGGCATTTGCTGGTTCAGATCCAAGGTGTGAACATGGCACTGCTTGGCACGCCATGCTGTGGTAGGCGTCCCACACATAAAGTAGAGGAAGATGGGCATGGATGTTAGCTCAGGGCCAGTCTTCCCCAGTGAAAAGAGGAGGATTGGCAGCAGTTAGCTCAAGGCTAATCTTCCTCAGAAAAAAAAATTATTGGTGAGAGTAGTATTGTTTTATATTTTCGCAAATCACATTACTATCTGGCTTAATGGAAGACAGATTCTTGTTTCTGCATCTAAATTCAATCCATTATGAAATAATGATTTTTGGTTGATATACATGAAGAAAATCCAGCTTCACACACACATATAGTTAGAAGGAGAGTAGTATTTTAATAAATTTTTCAGATAATTGTGTGTATTTTACTCTGAAAATACACTCAAACTCAACAGTAGGAGTTTTTTAAGTATGGAATGCAATGTGGAATAAAAAAACATATGTATAAAACTTTCACACTATGTTATATTAAAATCCATTGTATTTTGAATGAATCTTTTACTATGCATAGTTTTGTGGCATCTTGCATTTTTTTTAAAAGATCAGTTCACTGAGTTATGCAGATCTTCCAAATTTCAATGTTTCCTTATATAATACTGAAAAGTCACAGTAATTAGTACCACCACCAGCCTCATCAGAAAACTCTTTAAATATTATGAAGCTGTCAAACTCATAGCGGTAGATATAGTTTTTCTAAAATTTTAATTTTTACTTGAAAGCTCAAATTTTCCCATTGGCAGCAAGTACTGTCAACTATTTTCTTTGAAGTGACAGCTCATTTCATTCATTTTTGAGAAAATATCTGCAAAATACCCAAGTCTGAATAACCAGAGTTTGTCTGTTAGTGGTTCTTTCAAGTACAAATGGTGTTCCATGAAAAAAGGGGTTAGGTTAGCTTGTATCTGAAACAAGCACACAGGGTTTTCTTTTCAAGACAAACATTATGCTTGAGTAGGAAAGAGAAATTTAGGCAAACCTCACACTGTGCACACAGAATATTACAAGGATGTGAACTCAAGGATGAAGATTTAACAAAATTGCTTTTTTTCCCGACTGCTTCATCACAAACATTCTTAAGTGAAATATGTGTGGGGGAGGGATAGGAAGAATACGATGACCAGCACAGTTTTGTGTCCCTGCCTTGATTTTTGCTAAGGAAGCAGCACAGTTTTACCTACATTGCTTTTGTACCATTAGTGCAAATGTCAACACAGTGTACATCATCTTACTACAACATCAAGAGTTCTGACCTGATGTGCTCCATAGAAGGGTCTGAAAACACACAGAGCTCAACAGGCCACACTTTGAGAGCTGCTGATCAGATAACGCCTAAAACACAATGAGCACTCAAATCATTCTGAATGAAGGACTGAATGAATGAATGAATCCATGTTGGTTCACCTATAACAAAAATGATGGTCTTTTTTATGGCTTAAAGGATATATATGAGTGTGTATGCATGTGTGTGTGTGTGTAGATACAGTGGAGACCCTGCCTGCTTGATAAGGGTTAGTAGACCCTTGAGTCAAAGTTGGAAGGGAAGACAGAGACTTTGTGCCCAAAATTTCCATTCTGATTTGGAAATATACCAAAGGGAAAGGACAAAGTTATTCTGTTAATTGCACCACCTTCAACCACAAAGAAATATAATATTTTTGCTTCATTTTATATAGAGACTTGTCAATTAATGCTATTTTAATTATTTTGGAAAGCAATTTATCTACATAATACTTAGTGAACTACTGTTGTGAACTTATAAAAAATGGGACAAAGATTAAAAGATTTAAAAGACTTAGTCAACTAAAATGAGTCACGAAAATTGACAGATGGACATGATGTGTTCTAGTTTTTCTCTCCCCTAATCACTGATTCTACCATACCTCCTTTACCAGAGAGTTGACCACAAAATAGGTCTATCTTAATGTTACATAAATCAGAAATCCAGGATTTTTGCCAGAAGCCCTACAGTCTCATTCTCATACATCCTGATCCCATTTAAACAGCCTGTAACCCTGACCACTAATGTTAAATGTAGCTTCTGTCAACGCGGGTGACATGAAGCGTGTGTGTATTCAGAGAGAAGCACGGCCTTTGCTCCACTGTGGGAAACCCTTACCAACAACAGGTAAAGAGGTGGTTAGCTCTAGAAACCTGCTGATATTGTGTGACAAAGAAGTAGGTTATGTAAATTAACTTGGTGGGGGTATTCCCTCTTTAAAAAGGGTACTTTTTTCCTGTACTCTGACAGAGTGACAAGTGTAATCTTGGAAAAGTTCAACAAGGAAACTTCAAAGGTGGCAAGGATTCCTGACAAAGTAGTGAGTAAGCATATTGGTAGTGTATTTCAGGTGCCCTTGTCCCAGGATTGTCAAATTGTGCAGGTACAGACGAAACAGATGTGGGGAGATGAGCTGTCCGCTCTAGGAGGACACATGGAGAACTTGTCTGTCAGCGGAGCAGGTTTGCAAATACGCAGCCTAGGAAACTCGCCACTGACCCACCGAAGCACGCATAACTCAGTGCTGAAAGCAAACGGTGAGGTTGTTTTTGTTCTCCCCCTTCGGTAATACTTCTCTCATGTACTCTTAAGTCATTTTGACCCTTGCTGATCTGTGGAGGCAGAGTGCCCAATTAAATTACTTTCATTATAAAAGCCCATACAGCCAAATACTTTTTATAGCACACAATTCCAAACCTATAATAAGCATCAAGGAAAAGTAGCCCAAAAGCTTTTTAAAATTAAATAGAGACTTTTAAACAATTGGTGATACCAAAAAAGGTCAGAGAGAGTGCCCCACTGTCGAGGGTTCAATTGGCAAAGAAATTATGAAAGTGACATTTTGAAATGAGAGAACATTTTAATATTCATTCTTCTGGGGTCAGGGGCAGGCTACTCAGAGTTACAATTATATCCAAACAGAGGATGAAGACCTTCCAGGAAGAATTCCTTTCAAAACAGTCTCCACCTCTTCACTTAAAATCCATATTAATACATGTTAATAACTTACATTTACTGAGAGCCTCCTATGTGCCAAGTACGTCGTTAGTGTTGTATTTGTATTTTACCATTCGATCTTCACAATAACTCTATGAAATAGGCACTGTTATTATCCCTATCAAACAGATGACAAAACTGTGGCTTAGAGTTTAACTCCTGTGTGTGAAGTGATTGAAGTAGTAAGTGTTGGAGTCAGGATCCAAACCCAGGGTTGCTCCCTCTGGAGGCTATACTCTTAACTTGTGTTCTGGTGGGCTTCCAGAACGTCTAAAATTCTCTACTGAATCATTCTTAACTTAGACAATAAACACCCAATAAGCACTGCAACCTGTCAGGCACTGTGAGATGCTGACCTTATAATAATAAATAAGAAAGCATTCTTATTTCCCCACAAACACACAGTTTCCTCAGCACATCATCTCTTGGGAGCTGGTTTGGTACGTCATTTGCCGTCACGTCTGTTTTCACAGAAGGAAAACGAAAACAGAGATTGTCCAGGATTTTAAACACCATCAAAAACAGAATTACTGCCCACTGATTTCAGCCAAGTGTTTTGTCCACGAGATATTACCGTTCATCTTGTGGAGAATCAGGAAAGTAAGTGCTGAGGCCATAAAGGTGAGTTGCATCCCTTAAAACCTGCCACAACCACTTGACAGACTTCTCCAGATATAGAAGCTACTTTGAACTTTAAAGTACGTAGTAGTCATATTTTTAAAAAGGTAAGTCAGAATCAATCAAAATATAAGAAAGTAGAAAAAAACTAAATGGACCACAAGTGGGGCCTAGTTTAGTAATATATGGCACATTAACTCCATGGATATTATGAATTTGCCATCATTTTTAATTCAAAAGTTCAGTGCCAATATGAACGTTATTTGTAATATGTAGGTAAACATATACCACTCACAGAGCACCCAAATTACATATTAATATAACTACATCTAGACAAAAAAAAATAGAAGAGCTAATATGCTAGATCACGGTTTAGCAAACTTTTCATTAAAGAGCCTGCGAGTTTCTATTTTACAGCTTCTGTTGCAAATATTCAAGTCTGACATTTTAGTGCAAAGGTAGTCATAAACAACATGCAAATGAATGAGCATGGCTTTGTTCTAATAAAACTTTATTTATAAATACAGGCAGTGGGGCAGGTTTTACCTGAGGGATGCGGTTTGCTGACATCTGTGCTAGACTATAGGAGTATGGAAGGGTTTAAAGACATTTGTGTTGGTGTTTTCAGTAATATTTTATAATATTGCTTAATAAATTTTAAAAAGGGGAACTAATCAAGCTACATATTTACTTACTGGAGTTCAAATCACCAGCCATTTTTTTTACCCAATCCACCTTTATCCTCTTAAAATAGTTTGAAAATTCTAGCCTGGATTTTAGGGCAAGGAGTCTTTCTAAAGTATTCAGCCAGACAGGAAAAATTCTCATTCCTATTGGTTGAATAATTCAAGATTCATGATCCGACCTTTAATCAATCAATTAACAAACATTTATAGATTGGTTACAAAGTGTTTAGCTTTTTCTAAGTACTGTGGGACTTCACACTTCTAAGAGTTTCCCTTTTGTCAAGAAGCTTAAAGTCTAATAGATGAGGCAACTATATTAACTTTATTTATGTAGTTGAGATATTCGGCATAAAAAGGATGAAGATCCATAGAAACAACCCGCATGTCCAGTAACAAGAAACAAAAAAGTACATCAGGCTGCATAGGGTGGAATTACTGTAGTATATAAAAAATATATACTCTAGTATATTTTAGAAATTACTCTAATATTTACTCTGGTATATCAGCATCTATCTTAAGTAAAAATATATTTAATTTTAGTTTATGCATGCATATTTCTTCCTAACACCTTCATTCATTGAACTTATAATATTTTGGAAACAAATGATCAGTAATTTATTGACTTTACGTTATTACTTAATATTAATTTTCCAAGCTTCAATTTAACTATGACGGTAGAAAAACGGCATAATCATTTGGTAAAGTAGACTAGTATTATATCACAAAAGCAAAGAAAATATGTTGTTCCATTATTTTGCAGATAATGATAAAGCTAGAATTTTTCTAATAGCAAAATAATTTTTAAAAAATCATTTTCTAAGTTACTTCCAAAGTGCAAAGCGAGTTGTGGAAGGAAATTACATTAGAGAGGGAGGCAGCAGCTAGAGCAAAGACGACGCCATCGTAAAATGCTTCGCTGCACAGGCACAGGCAATAGGAAGAGTGCACAGTGAACTGTGTTGTTGGAGAATGGTGCTGGGGATGGAGAGATGAGGGAAGGTAAGGCCAGAGTAATTGTGAGAATATAAGTAATTGGCTGCTTTAGTAATCAGGTCCAGAGATAATAAGGACCTGAAATAAGGCACTGGTATAAGAATGCAGAAAATGGAATAGAGCAATGACCATGCAGATGGTGAAATCATCAGGCCGTGGTAACGAGTATATGTGGGGGATAGGGAAGGAAGAGCAAGCTACTAGAATTTCTGGCTTAGATGATTTGGTGAAAAGTTGAAATATGACACACAGAAACACAAATGGATCAGGGGGAGGAAGATTAAGGAGCTATATTTGAGAAATGTTTGGCGCATCCACGTGGAGAAAATGCCAGATTGGTGAATCATTATTATAAACTACTCTAACACTAGCACTTATTAAATCTGTTCTTGGTACCAGGAACTGTGCTAAGCACTTTACATGGAAAATCTCACAAATCCTCCCAACAGCCCCACTGGTACACACATTTTACAGGTAAGGGAACTAAAATCTAGTGAGGTTAAGTAACTTTCCAAAGCATATGCAATTAAATAAATGGCAAAGCCCGGACTTTAGCCCATTAATTCATAATTCTAAAATTGACTCTTAACCACTAACATATCTTGTGCTGATAAAACAGCTCAATCTGAAGAATACTACAGAAAATGATTGCTTTTGCCAATGCCAGCCCCACAGGCATCCTGTTTGGGCTTTGCCATGTGTCTTATCAACAAATGACTTGAAAAAGAGAATTGCACTTACTGTACTCCACTAAGAGCACAACACATACTTCTGTAAATTAGGGAGGTTTTTATGGACTGGAATGTATTCATGCTCTCCTAAGTCAACATCCTTGCCATGAAGTCATTGTTCTAGCATCTACAACATGGCCAACAAAGGCAAGACTTCTGACTTTGGCCAATATTGATTTGGATAGATTCTATCCAAGAAGATATATGGGTTTTCAGCCATATTTGAGAGTAACAGATTGTACAGCTTGGCTTCAGTGAATATCAACTAAGGGCCAAAATATACCCATTCATAAATTGACATTTGTTTCATGACTTTTTGTGGTGAAAGCCCCTGGATTTTTGGCAAGCTCCACAGCTTGGCACTCAGCTGAGCTGGTCCTGCAAGTATGCAAAATGCTACTGGTCTATACCCTGGGGCCTCATATTTAAATTCTAGAATCAGCAGAGTCTAAGTGGTAAGAAGAGGAGGGCCTCAAGAAAGGCCGTGTAAGCCCTGGGTCAGTCACATTGACCATAGCAATTCCCGGTCGAGTTCTAGAAACATCTCATACAATTTACCCCAAAGGACAGGGATCATCACCTTACATCCTATGCATGATTGGCGTAGTGAGATACAGCATGGGAAGTACCAAACACTGTGGCTGGCACACACAAGTTGTTCTGTATATGGTAGTTATTATTAGTATACGTTGTAGTAGGATAGTTTAGTAATAGTAGTAAGGAAGCTTAATAAACATTTACCTAAGTGTTGAATTTGCCAGTCCTTACGGACCCCTTATGCATTTGTTTTGTTTGAGGGAGATTAGTCCTGACCTAACATCTGCCGCCAATCCTCCTCTTCTTGCTGAGGCAGACCGGCCCTGAGCTGACACCCGTGTCCATCCTCCTCTACTTTATATGTGGGACACCTGCCGCAGCATGGCTTGCCAAGTGGTGCGGAGGTCCACACCTGGGATCTGAGCCGGGGAACCCAGGGTCACTGAAGAAGAATATGCGAACTTAACCTCTGCACCACTGGGCCAGCCCCCAATCCCTCATGCATTTTGAAGATAAAGTTGAAAACAGCAAGTCCAAAAAAGTAAAAAAATCTAATTCTGTTCATATCATCTCTATTAAAAATAAGATATACTATCGACCTTTCAAGAAAATATTGACCCTAAAATTTTTAAAAATAGGAGCTATAATTCAATTATATTTTAGAAAACACTTTATTTTATCCTCATAATGAAGTATCTGTAGAAATTACCTTCAGACTGTTTTATGTTTACTGAAGGGAACTGTTTCATGTATTTAGTATTTCCAGCAAATAACTGAGTGATGATGCCCTGTATATAAAGCTAAATTAATTGAAGTAATGACCTCTTCCTCATGAAAGAAGCAGATTTAGATATCATTGACATTGCAACTCAGCAATATTTCTCACATTACACGGAAGAAACAACAGAAAAAGCAGAAGATATTGAGTAAATTCATAAGTCTCTATTGACTCCAAATGCTAATCTAGGCACAAAATATGCATCAATAAGGAATTGTTAAGCTTTAATCAAAACAAATTAATATAGCGATGACACAATTAACCAAGCCTAGTTTGATTTTGATTTCTCTTTTGATTTTGTTTTTTTGAGGAAGATTAGCCCTGAGCTAACTACTGCCAACCCTCCTCTTTTTGCTGAGAAAGACTGGCCCTGAGCTAACATCTGTGCCCATCTTCTTCTCTCTCTTTTGATTTTTGATAGTCTCTTAAGTGATATTTGCTGTCCATCTACCCCGGAACGTACTCATACTTAAGAAACCAAGGTAAAAGAAATATGAGATTCAACAAAGCACTATCATGTTTATGAACGTTCTTACAATAAATGCATAGCTTTCTAGGCTAGAAAATTCATTTGAATGATCATCACAAATGTCATTGTTTCATTTGTTAATTTAGCTCTAAATGAAATGTATTATTTTTACAAAGTTATATTTAAATATTGAAGATTCTTAACTCCAACACACTTGCACTGCAGACAATGCATTTGTATTGCTTAGTGTGCTTGATGAATAACAGCTCAATGAAGGAAAACCAAGTTGAAGATATGTTAAATGGCTTGACCAAGCCACAAATCCAGTAGGTGATAGCGTCAAGACTAGAATCTGTCTCCAGATTTTGTTATTTTCTGTCTTTTGTACTATTAAACTGCAAGAAGAAAGTTTTTGTAAGTTAGTAAAAATAATACTTAAATCGGGGGGTGGGTAGCAATAATATCTGTTCATGCAGCTAGCCAGGTATTTGTGAGTGGTTAGAAGCATATGGCCAATGGGCGTTAAGAAATGTGTCCGTCTGGTTCTTTTTGTTTTGTTAGCTATCAAGTCAACCTGACTGAAACAAAGGCACATTTCACAAGAGTGGAAGAAAATCGGCTTCACTCAATCCTTTTAGCATTTTCCAGGTGATTACATCTTTATAAATCGCCTGGCAAAATCAAGTGGTTACAGAGCTTCACAGACTTTGGCTGGAACATTAAAGAAATTGAATGATTTATGCAAGAGAAGATCAAATAAGTTGCATTGTATCTAAATGCTTGTCCCTTGACCCAAAAGCTGAATGTGAAAATTAATTATTTTTCATTTTCTTCTAGGATTTCATGGTCTGGAATGCCTTTCCCTATCATTTGTTGAGGTGACAAATCTTACCCATTTGCAAGGTTCATCTTAAAAATACCTTGTCCTGGAAATCTCCCAGTTTCCCTACCTCAGCTTCTGCAACATTTATTTTTTCATAAGTTTTTGTCTTGTTTATATTTTTCTCCAATTGTTTCATGAGTGCATTTAATACATGAGTGCACATAATCCCCAACCAGATTATAGGTTTAATACTTCTGATTTTCCCATACCATAGGAAGATAATACATTTTGATTATCCCATGATGAATTTTCAACATAGAAATCATTTCAATGAAATGTTCTTCATTTGGACTGACAATATGTAAGAGATTTTTTTCATTTTTTAAAATCAGTTAGGAAGGTAGTTTTTCTGTATCTCATTAAAATATAAACTTCTATTTTGACTTACTTTCAGTTTGAAACTTTGGACTACTGTTAATGAAATGCGTTTATATCATCCATGGGTTACACATTCTTGATTACGTTTTAGAAGCCCTGAAAACATTAGTGATTACTCCATAAAAATGGCATTCATAAGGTTTAAAGCCATGCTTATCATTTAGATGTGTTTCTTGCACTTGATCCTGAAATACCTGGGATTCTGATGTGAGTAGAGCTATCTGCACTGGGGGAAGGGGACTCACGCTGTCAGGTGAACTGGGGAAGGACGCTTCTTTCTCATCTGTCACTAAGCTCATCTTCTCTATTCAGCATTCCCCCTAAAGAGAATTTCACTCACAGAATTAGACAGGTGCTCTTTTACTGTGTCTGTTCTAAGAACTAACACATGCTGGGTTCTCCGAGAACTAGGCATCATTACACTGCACAGAGTTTGGGCTTTTAACACATTTCCAGTCCTCCAACTTAGGACTCCTTTAATCAGATCACTTAAATAAAATTATGATTATTTAAAATCTCACAGTAGATAATCCCCATATTATAATAATTTACGGAGATTAAATAAACATATATTCTTCTCAAATCTATTTCAGTTGAGTGTAAATAAAACAACAAATAAAATTTAAAAGTGCATATTGCCTCTCAACAAAATCTCTCCCTGCCATTGATGTTTAAAGAATGAACTTTTATTCATATAGAAAAAAAGTGCAATCACATAGACCGAAGAGGCTCTCGCCTGTCTGTATTTTCATTATATTCAAGAAGATGACCTCCTTGGTCATATGTAAGGGGACCTAACAATACTCATGCTTTCCAAATTGAATACCATAAGACTTTTTTTCCCTTCAAATCATGTCTGCTTATGCACTTTATAGTAAAAACTTTGGAGAATCACGTAATAGAAAATCTAAAAAAGAAAAAAAGAACACACTCAAACTTCCCATCTCTCTATAGACAAAACCCTCCAAGGCTTGGGATTAAGCTTTTGGAAATATTAGGAGTATTTAAAATACGCTCACACTTAGCTCTTTGCTCACTTGGTAACTATTTGCAACACGGAAAGGTCGTGATTTGTGCACTGAGAAGGCTGGAGCCAAACGGAGTAAGAGTATTACTGTTTCATTTTAATAACCCAAACTTATTTCTTAATACAACTTTTAATTCTACTGTAAACTTTTTTTATTGGGTGCTACTTTGTCTCTGAATAAATGACAAAATCATTAATTGCCAGTTGCTTTATGAACATGATTGGACATCAGAAGCAAAGAAAATAGGGCAAAGTTTTCAGTTTTACCAAAACACACACTCATATTCTGTATATTCTGGATCATTCTCATTGAAACAACAAGCAGTAATTCATAATGTTACTACAACATGACTCATTAGTCTGCAAGTTACATATACGGTATGTCAAATCCCTTCCCTCGGACAATAATAATTAGAGTAATGACACAACTAGAACACAGTTTGCAAGTCTTCACCCCGCTCTTCAAAACTTAATGCTATCACAGGTCTCCTGTGAATGTATTTTTAGTGCCCAGTTCCTAGTTCAGTGTTTAAAAATCCTGCTGATCCTGGAGTTGGAACAAAGCTTTCGGAAGCAATCAACGGCGCTTGCCATCACAGGTGCCAAACACACACAATGTCCTTTTATTTATGGAAATACACACAGATCTATTCTGCATGTGCTCAGAGCACAGCACAAATACCACCTCTTTCCCACAGGCAGCAGGAAGGATGTGGTTTGAAGGACACGATTGCTTCATCTGAACCTTCAGTTGTTCCTCAAAGACCTCTTGTTTCTACACTGAATCGCTGCACTACAACTTACATTTAAGAAGATGCAACTGGGGGCCTATGCCTGAAATCCTACTTTTATTTAACTAAAATTGGTGTTAGAGCAGATCATGCAATACTTTTTTCCCCCTTACCTTCAACTGACACATGTGAAAGTGTGATCATAATCAAAACGCGTTTCCGTGAGCTGGTGACCCAGTAATTCCTTACGCATACAGGTCAGCTGCAACAATACAGTACTAAAATCGCCAGATGAAATGGTCAGAATTACCCAGTAGCTTGATAAAATCTGCTTACATTGAGTCTAATCCAGGGATAAATATACAGAAAGCTCCGGGCAGTGGAAACTGTAAACATTGCAGAACTGCCCCTGAAACGGTAATACTGGCAGGTCTGTCACTGCCAGGAAAACAAATATTTGCTGAATTATAGGGCATTATCTTGGTTTTACCTGAACACAAACGAGGGCCAAATAATCACAAGCTACTGTTTAAAGTGGAAAAGTGTAACATGCAGTACAAGGGACTAATTCCACTCCTCCAAACAACTATAAACTCCGAACAAGCAATCCACTAAACCTGATTACTAATTCAACACAGCCTGCATTCCCGGAGCTCACCCACGTCATGTCAATCCTGAAAAGCTCAAGCTCTAACTATGAACGCCTAATCCACAGCCCTGTACCCTTTATATTTTCTCCACTATGCTTGATTCATACCCCTTCTCCAGTGTGTTAATCTACAGGTGATTTCTTTTTGGAGTCTAGCATTTTGCACCTCGCTGCAGCCACAAATACCACAGTATTTCTAAGCTAAGAAATACATAAGTTTTTCAACTATGCAGATTAAGTCTTCTTGGGACTTAAACTTACCTTGAAAAAACGGATGTATTGTTAGTTACCAATTGCTTCTTCAGCTTTGCATGCAAAGTCTAGTCTTCTTCATGATTCCCTTGCAAAGTTACTAGCTTATGAGAACCTATAAATTGAGAAAATAGCTTTGGTAACAAGGTAGGTAAACTGCTCCTAGTGATGACTTTTGAACTTCGGGAGGTGGACTCCTGTGTTTTCTCCAACTACTTTTCCTTTTTCCTAATCAGTTTTGCTGTTTAACTGTGTGTGATATATGAAGTTACTTAGAACGATTGAAGCAGACATCAGGAAAAAGAAACATGGAAATTTGATGAAAATATTTTATTACTAACACCAAACCCAAAATATCACCTTTTGAGAAAGGGTACACAACTCCATGTACCAGGAGAAATATTACTCCTGGCCCAGGGTATTAAATAAGTGCCTAGGTTTCCTTCCCCAAGTAGAAAACAAATAGCTCTTGGCCAAATGTCTGTGCCCTGGTCCTTCAGAAATCCATATCTGGCTCTAAGATGCCAGGAAAATTTCACCTTGTGTCATGTTTCATGCTGAGAGGTTTGTATAGCTCTTGTGTAAACCTTGGTCTCTAAGACACATTCCAAGCTGAATTTATTTCAAATTCCAAACTGAGTTTATTCCATTTCACTCACTTAAAATTCCAATTGTGATCGGAAAATATACACTTCATTTACCTTCTGTGCAGTGTTCAATGAACCGCTTGTCATGTTCACCCTTGTAAGCTGCATTTCAATCCTGAGTAGGTCTGTGTATCAGTTGATTAAAGCTTTGCTATTATTTGAAAGGAACATTATAATACACACTGTTATCTTTCTCAGCATTTTTTGATACTGTAACATGAGGATTCTGGCAAAATAATATTGTGGTTGCCACTCTTTCCCTTACCCCTATATCATTTACTTGTCTGTACAGAAAACCATGTTTCAAATGAAGTAGAAATAAGTGTAGAAAAACCAACTTCCCTATCCTGTTGTATCTATGTCACTCTATATACTGACATGGCATACAATGAGATTGCTTGATAAACTGCTGGAGTCCAAACAGATTACTACCACTTAGCTAGAACCAAACAAGTCATTTCAGGACATGGCCCCAAGGGATGTCAATTTTAGGAGGAAGCATAAAACTCAAATAAGGGAGCTGGTTCTTTGTTTACCGCGGGTGAATTTCCTGGACAATGTTTAAGCCAGAAATGACAGGGAGCACAGAAGAGTAAACCGCGTCTGGAGAAAGTAAATGATAGGAGCACCCCCAACCCAAATTTTTGCCACAAAAGGACTTTACCACATAGGTCACTGCTTGGATCTGAAGAAACGTAACTCAAATCCCTAACCAATTAACTAAACCCCTAACTATTATTAATTACTGCTCACTAACACAACAATGATAAATGTGTATGTCCCTTCTTAAATTCTGTATTGGGATTTCCCAATGGTGATGGAATTGTCTGTTAAGAAAAATATTTCAATTTCTGCCAAACAAATGGTCCCAACTCCTCTCTGTGATACTGAAATGTCCAGTAAGTCTCTTGTTATTCAACAGGATCTGTTCTATGCTCTCCTGGTGCCAGCATAACAAAGTCAATACAATTGGTTGTATTCAAGGCCAGTGGCTATTCCTCAAGCATACAGGTCCAGCACATGTGTAAGCCTTATTCAGGGTCCTATTCATTTGCAGTTGAGGAATGAATTAAAGACTGCTTTTTGAGAACCTCACAATTCATCCAGATCTTACACTTGACTTTTTCTTTTTTTGGAAGAGGTACACATGGCAACTTTTTCATGCAAAAAAACAAATGTGATTAAGAACACTAATGTCTTTCTGGAGCCGAAGATATTTCAACTATTGTTCCTTAAAGTATCACTCCATAACTATCTTCTGGAACATATTCTTCAAATATGCTTGTGTGGATGGTTAAAATCAAAGCAAACTAACAAACCTAAACCAACCCAAACAAACACTCCAACAAACCAAAAGCTTGCGCCTTCTCATCTTCAGAGACAGCTGGCTTCCCTCACTTTTTTTTCTTTCTTTTTGAGGAAGATTAGCCCTGAGCTAACTACGGCCAATCCTCCTCTTTTCGCGGAGGAAGACTGGCCCTGAGCTAACATCCATGCCCATCTTCCTCTACTTTATATGTGGGATGTTACCACAGCATTGCTTTTGCCAAGTGGTGCCATGTCCACACCCTGGATCCGAACAGGTGAACCCCGGGCCGGGGAGAAGTGGAACGTGCGAACTTAACCGCTATGCCACCAGGCCGGCCCCTCTCACTTTCCAAACTGAGCTGCATTAGGGCTCTTCCCTGTGTCTCTTAATGTTTTCTAAAGTGCAGGCGCTTCATTTCAAAAAAAAAAAAAACAATCCCTACTATCTCAGGACCCACTGGCTAACTTTCTTCATTATCACCTTAAAAAACATTATTTCTCCACTCTCCTCAAAACACGCTCCCTTTTGAGGCTCACAGTGTTCAGCTATATCCCATTTCTCCCTGCAAATGGCTTAAATCCAGGGAGCCCCACCCCCACATCTAACAAAGACTTCGGCAGATGGTTCAAAGTCTTATTATCCAATCCAAGATCCTGGGTGATTTCATTGTCCTTTTGAATGACCATCCAACGCCCTGCCTTACTCATTGTAATGACCTTCACCTCCACGCTGTTTCAGCCAGTCACCTTCATAGCCACCCAAAACTCTGTTACCTCTGTACTTGTTCACTCTGTGATATTCTTGACCCAGCACCCTCCCCCATCTTTCAGCTCTCTCAACTTCATATTTATACAATATCTGTTCTACAACGTTATTAAGACTTTCACTCTCTTAAAAGTAACATTTTCTTTTGTCTTTAGCGCTACTTTCTTCTCTCTGGGATGTCTCTATGACATCCTAGATGTCATAGCCTATCACTTTAAACATTCTCATGTCAGTACCCACCACTCCCTGAATTCTTGCCCTCCCTCCACAGTCTCCTGCAAGATTTCAATCCAAGAACAATGCAATCATTTTATTTCTGTGCTCCTAAACCTGTGCTACCAAGTTCTGGAAAAATCCTGTGACCCACAGAATGGTGCTGGTACAAAGCCCTGGTCTGCAACATCACTGGAACCTCAACACTGTCCAATTATCCTACCACATCTACTTTTCTTTCATGCTTTGCCTATTCCTTTCAATGCAATATCATATACCAATCACTACTTCCTCATTCTCGGCAACATCCCCATTTCCTAATTTACTAAACAGCCCTTGAAGTGAGAACTTAGTCAACTTTCTCTCCTCTCTAAGAATTTGTCCAACCCAACTCTTTGCCTCCCAATTAATTAGAAGAGATTAATTTTCTCTTGTCCAATGCTGGTCTTCCACCTTTATTCTTGATTCTACCTCCCCCTCTTTATCTGTTCTATTAGATATTTCATTTCTCACACAAACCTTCAAGCTCTCTCATTCCATTGGTTTCTATGCAGTGGTGCGCTGGAGCTGGTAGCTGATTCTAGGTATCTCTTCTCATATTTGCATGCAGAAATATTACACTGGTAGCTTGGCTTCAGCCATGGTGGGAGTATTTACACCATGGCAATGGGCAAAAGTTACAAATCAGGGCTTTTTGTCCGTCCCTCATCCCCCAGAGCTGGTTTATCAGGACACCATTTTACATGGTTGTTGTTAGTGCTGCTGAGTTGATTCTGACTCCTAGACACCCTGTGTACAGCAGAAGAGAACCCTGCCTGGTCTTTTTGTGCCATCCTATCACCTTTTGGCACTATATCAGGCAATAATCCACTGTTATTCATAGGGTATTCATGGCCAATTTTGTTGGAAGTGGGTGGCCAGGTACTTCTTCCTAGTCTGTCTTGTCCGGAAGCTCCACTGAAACCTGTCCCCTATGGCTGACCCTGCTGCTATTTAAAAAACTGATGGCATAGCTTTTCAGCATCACAGCAACACACACCTTGCACAGTATGACAACCAACAGACAGGTGGTGTGGCTCCCTGACACGGAAACAAACCTGGGCTGTGGCGGTGAGAGCACCAAATCTTAAGCACTAGACCACCAGGTCTGGCCACCACTGCACATAGCTTGCTCAAAACAAAACAAACAAGAACACTGACAAAATTCTTTGCATCTAGCCTCTCTCTTCTTCTAGTTATATTGCTCTCTTTCTTTCCTTTTATGGTCTAACTACTTAAAAATGTAGTGTGTATTCAGTCAGTCATTCACTCTTAACAAATCTAAATATGCCCTCAATTCTTAACAGTTTTTCACTGAAATTGGTATTTCCAAGGTAATCAGTAACCTCCTAGTTGATAAATCTAATGAATACCTTTCAGTTTTTACTAATGTTATCTGCGGTATTTGATACCATTGGCCACTTCCTCCTTATAATTCTCCCTTGCCTTAGCTTCTATGATATCACCATTTCCTGAATTTTCCCTTACCTCTCTGGCTGCTTCTTCTCAGGATCCTTTTCAGGGACCATTTGTTTGCTTATTTTTAACAAGTTCCTCTTCAGTGTTCTTCTCTCAACCTTTCCCCCACATTTATTCAATACCTTACTGATTTGAGTCTTACTCGGTAGTCAATGGCTTTAACTTTTGGCAAAATCCTGGTCATTCACAAAGCCATCTCTCTCCCAGCTCTCCTTCATTTGTTGTATTTACCATTGTAGAGTTGTTCTTTTAGAAGGTCCAAGACACCAGGCACTTCAAACCTAAAACTTAACAAATTTAACCCATCAAATTTTTACCTCAACCTAACATTTTGTGACAGGCATCAGCCGAAGTGCTCTGTAGCATTATCTCATTTGATCATTACAACAATTTAGCGAAGTAGGTGTTCTCCTCCTCTCTTTACAGATGAGGCGATTGAGATGTACAGAAATTAAGCAATTTTCTCGGGTCACTTTGCTAGTATACAGAAAACAAAGTCTAGAAACTAGAGTGTTGTCTCCACAGCCTTGACTCCTCACCATTATGATGTACTATCTTCATTAAGCCTTAATGATTTCGGCTTTTGCTGTGCCTGTTTGCTTCTGCTGTCACTACCTTGGTTCAAGTCCTCATCTTCCCTGTTAGGATTGCTGAAGAAGTCTTTTCTTATCTCCATATCCCTAGGCTTGTCTCTCTAGTCCATCTTCCACACTGCAGCCAAAGAAAGCTTATGAAATCTGCTCATGACACACACAACTCCAATGCTTAACCACAGGGTGTAGATGAAGTCTGAATATCGCAGAATCTTCTGATATTGTGCTCTCATCTCATTGATGTATTGAAATCATAAGACAAGATGACACCCCTTTTTCTGGGAGATCAGATTCTTCCAGATAGAGGGTCATTCGCATAGTCAATTATGGGAAGAAAGTAATCCTGGGAAAGGAAAAGAGGGCTGAGAACTTCATAATGGAGGAAGAAAGACATGGTCTTCTTGCAGAATTTTGGATAATACAGCCTTAACTCCAAGAAGCATCTACATGTGAGGCACTCACATGTAGTTAGTCACTCTATTGGTGAATGTAAATTGACCCTCACAATCTGGTGGTACTGTCTAGGGAAGCAGGGATGCACCTTGTTATGGACCACATGAAGATAAGTCTGGGCTGTGGGCTCCAAAAGTAGTTACATCTGGGTAGTTTCAAGTTACTCTCTGTGTTATAGTTCTCTTCTCTTTTCCCTGAACTTCAGTACAGTCTTCTAAAGGAAAGAAAAACGTCTCAATTGTCCTCCTGGGGAATTAAGATAAGGGTCTTTGCCCACTCTTGGGGACAGCATCTCATGCCCTGCAGCACATGGACACAGAGCTTGTGTCAGATAGACAGCCAAGGTAGAAGGTGAAACAGCCAGGATACATTTGTGAACCATGAAACTACCCAAGCTAGAAACTGGAAGTCATCCTTGCTCCCTTCTTCATCTTCACCTCCTATGTATTACTCATCACTCAACCTATAGTTTTTACCTCCTGCAAATCAAACCAGCATCCTGCCCTCCTTTTGGAATCTGTCCTTCCTCTCCAGCCAGCACCTCCATGAAAGCCTCCTGCCTTGCTTCTTGCCTTGCTCTGGCTCTCCTGCCTCTCAATCTAGTCTTCACAACTTAGTTGAGCTGATATATTCAAGCCCAAATCTGAGCACATACCCCTGGCTTAAAGCACTTCAGTTCTTCCTACCTCTTGTGATACCTCCACAGCTTCATTTCCCACATGGCTTTCCCTACTTGCTGTGCTGTGTTTGTGGAAATTCTGACCTCCCAGTCTTGTGCCCATATTTCCTCCTACCACAGGGTCTTGGCACAAGCTATCTTCTGCAACTACTCTTCCCTCCTCACTCAGGTAACTGACTTATCTCTCTGTTATCCACTCAACTGGAGCTTCCACAAAGAAATTTTCCCTGAACCTTCTTGACCAGCTCAAATGCCCCTATTCTCAGCTTTCAGAACATCTCCTGCCTCCACCTCTCTTCTGAAGTATTACCAGAGGTGGTTTCACTTTTGTGTGATTAGTAATATCTGTTTCTCTCTTTAGATGGTGAACTCCATGAAGGCCAAGACTGTCCATTCTTGCTCACAATTGCACAGCCAGCAATTTTTGTCATGCTAGCTGTGCTAGTCCCGTGAAGATTTACTGAATGAATGAAAGCCGATCCTGAGAATTTTCACAAGTTCTTTAGGTGGTGAGACTGGCAGAAGACTAGATTTCCTGCAGGCAAGCAGAAAGCAGTTCTAAGCCAGGAAATTAGGCCTTGACAGACATAACCTGATTTAGTAAGAATTGCTGGTGAGGCGTAGACGGATGAGTTACACAAATGATATAAGAGGAATCTGTTGTCTTAAAAGTATGTCTAATCTAAAGATCAAATTTTAAAATCATAAAGAGCTAAATATATTTCTCCAGTTTTATGCTCAGTCTCTCCTCAAAATAGAATATAATAGAACACCATTATTTACGCTTAGATAGGGTGATCATATAATTTATCATCCACACTGGGGCATGTTTGCCAGTGAAAGGGGTGACATTAATACTTATGCCAGGACAACACAGGTTGTCCAGAACGAAGTAAGTAAGTGAAAAATTCTCTGTCTATGGGGAACTGTGATTGGAGTAACTGGATGACCAAATCAATTATAGAAGAAGGCTTCTTATAATGTGATGTTGGTGTTTGCACAAATTGTGGAATAAGCAATGTATCTTCAATAATGCACCATGGATAATATAATTATAATTTATTAAATATTTTGTTTGGAGCTTGTTCTGCTTATAATTTTATTTGATCCTGACAACAAACCCAATTCAATTCCTTAAAAAGCACTTATTGAGCACTGGGCCAGGCACAATGGCAGTTGTCAAGGAAAAACAAGATAGTGACCATCCCTAGAGAATTTATAGTTTAATTATCAGGCAAGTAGTATTGCCCACATTTACAGATGAAGAAACTGGCATCCAGAACTCAGAAATGACTTGGTTAGAGTTATGCAGACAATAAACTGCATAGCTGGAACTGTAATTCAGATCTCCAACTTCTAGTTCAAAGTTGAGTTCACTTTACTAAGCTGCCTCCCAAAATGGAGATGGCACACTTAAATGTGTTTTATGTTCTTGTCTGCTACCAGGCAGAAATGCCCATGGAGAACATTTACACCATCTCTGCAGAAGCGGACTGTGCCCAGCCTCAGCGGGCAGTGTTTGTGTTGCCTCTATGGACTTCCTTTTTAGGCACTGAGAACTGGCCCTGTGACAAGGATTTAAAGGGGCTTTGGAATACCAAACACATCTCTGTTTGGCTAGTCATTGTATCATACCTATGTCTAAATCCCGGGTAAATTAAAAAGCCCAAAATATGTCCTTTTGCTTTATGGTCAAATTCCACTTCAGGGGAGTAGTGCAATAGTCCAGATAAGGTCACTCTACCCTTGTGGATAACAGACCATCTCTGCCACACAAAATGTGGATATTTATCCATGATGAAACATTTTGCCTTATCCTTAACAGATGGATTTCAATTTATTGGTGCTTTGGCATTCTTTTTCAGTTTTTACAAAATAGATCTATCACTATTTTCAGGTTCTTAAGGGAAATCATTCTTGAGATTGCACTCAGGGCGTCAGAGGCAATGTGCCAGCCATCGTGCTCATATTCTCCTAAATGCTGGCTAGAAGAGTACATTAAAAAGTTGAGCATTTTCAGTAGTCAAACTAACCCCCTCCCCACCAGTGACAAAGACCTTTGGGTTTTCATTCATTCTAACTACACAGTTCTATTAGTATGAGTCTATTGATAAGCTCAAAGGTGAATTTTGATATTTTCTGTGTTTTAAAAATAATAGATTTCACTTATTATAAGGAAAGATTTCTGAAGCAAGAGAGAACTTTCACAAAATATTTTTTTCTCTTCTGATATGAAGAGAATTCTGTAAAGGACAAAAGGAAAATTAAAATAGCTCACAAATCAATTCAGTTGTTCAAATCACGACCAAGGATAACTAAAATAGAAGACTTCTAAAGTTACCAGCAACTGATCAGGGACCAAATTAAATGAGATAATAACAGTCAATGAAAGTTTTGGCTTTTTTTAAACATCTACAAAAATCTCGATCCTAGGTTCATGACAAAAATGAATAAGATGAATTGAGATAAAAGGAAGTATTCTCTTTTTGGATAGACTGAGAGTTTCTCGTAAAGGGAGAGCTTTCTTTGTTGGGAACATTTCTGAACAACCTTGCTAGGGATAAAAGCTGAGATCATGAGAGCCTAACCCTGGGAGAAGCTGCCCTGAGTGAGGCTGGGTGGGCTCTTTTAAAGGGGGAGAAGGAGAAGGAGAGAGACAGGGACAGTGGCAGGGGACTGCGGATTTGGTGGAAGGAAGTTTGTTGCGTTTTGTGATCCTCTCTTCAAAACCCCTCAAGTCTTTTATAAATCATTAATTAAGCTCATCAAATTCCAGAGAAAGTCATTATTTTTCTGCACAATTGTAAAGGGGCTGAGTGGTGGGTCAGGGTACCAGATCACATGGAGGTGGGAGTGAAGACACTGCAGACCGAACAGAAATAAACGCTTGACTAATTTCCAGGATTTGTAGGGAGAACTCTGGACTCTAAGAGGATGCAAAATTGGATGAGGGTGAATAAAGATTATCAAATCTCAGAGGAGCAGAAAAACTCTCACTTTTCATCAGAATTTCAGACCCAGTCCATGCACGGTCCCAATCCTCATGCTGTGGAGGGAGAGACAAATGGGCAAGTAATGAACTAAACCTGAATAATCTCACTTGCGTCACAGTGGTTGCATCTGCACAATGCCATGGGCCTGGAAGAGGGGCTCACTTATCCTACCTGGGCATTCAGGGGGGTATCACAGAAGAGGTAACATTTTTGGTAGGTCTTGCAGGGTGAGCATGAATGGTCAAATAACATTGAAAACTCAGGATGGTATCTCTTCAATTCCCTAAAATGAAGCTGAATAAAATTGGAAAAGAAGAGGATGGGTTTTCCAAACAGAGACTAGCATGAATGAAGCTGGACAGGAACACACACTGGTTGTTTGGCAAGCAGTCAAAGGTGTGGGGTCCGTGGTTGAGGAATGCTCAGAGCCAGCACTTAAAAGTTGTATATATTTTCCTTGTGCTTTGAAAGAAGTGATTTCTCAAGAATGAGACATAAGAAAAATTTATCATATTACTGAATCCAAATTTGATCTTCAACTATAGTTATCAAATTCTCTGCACTATACCTGGTTAAATTACTAAATAATACTCAGTAAATTATTTGAATTTACGTGCTTAGTTGAAGCTTGTGCCTAAAGTGAACCTCAGGCCCCCTCTTCATCTCTCTCTCCCATATGCCACACACAGAGACCCTTAGCTCATCTCTCTCTACAATGTTAACAACCTTAATAATTTACAGCGCTATGTCATTACTTAGACTGTCATGATGCAGTTTCTTGCATTATCTGCCTACCTACTCATATAAAATTAAGACTTTGTGAAATGTCTGCCCAACTTAGATGAGGGAATTTTGCAATGCTAGAACTTCAATGACATAAATATAGTTATAGATATAGATGATGTATAGATATAGATAGAAAGCTTGTTTATTTATCTTTTAGTTTTAATTGGGCTATTAAATTCACAGTGTTTTGTTCCTGGGATCCCAGGACAAGTTTAACTACATTAACTACCCTTCAAGCTGCATATTGACAAAAAGAAGTTGCCACTATAAGCGCCATGATCAGTTCCTTTCTTATCTGGTCAGAAAACAGGAGGACTGCAGAGTTTCTCTAGTAGTATCTCATGATGCAGTGACATTTCATGCCAAATGACAATTAATACCATTTTTGACTTTTACAATATGGACATTGTTTTGATTTATGATATTGACTTTTTTTAACCAATAGGCTTTAAAGTTAAAATACAACCAGGTAGCTTTCCTATCAAGCAATATTTGTCAGAAACGAATTTAGATATACCAGTGGTTATCTCTTTAAACTGATTTGGAATTTAGCTGCTTAACTAGAACTTCACAACAAATAAGAAATTGCCTCATAGGTTATAGAACTTGACAGCCTGTCCTTGACAACAGTATTTCTAAAAGCAGCCATTGACAACAGGCTAAAAGGATCTGTAACCCCTCTCAGCAGCTCTATGTCTATAAGGATTTCATTCATTCACTCATTCATTATTTCAACAAATACAAAGTCTCCACCACATAGTGAGGGCTATTCTAGCTTGGGACAGACAGATAAAATAGACAAAGCTACTGACTAAAAAGAACTTTAATTTTCCAGGGAATGCAAAATTACACTAAATTTATAAGATAACATTAGCTGCTTTACTGAAAAAATAAGTATGATATGTAAGTATAAGGAGCAACTGTCAGGAGTATGACTATTTTAGTGAAAGCCATCCGAAAGTGGAGACATCTGAGCAGAGCCCTGCTCACCAGGGGGCAGTCTGAGAAAACATTCCAGACCCACCGTGGGGACAGAGGACAAAGGGCTGGGGGTGGGGGGGGGGCAGGCAACAAGCTTCACATGGTCAAGAAGCTGCAAGAAGTTCAATGTGACTGCACTAGATGTTAGTGTTAAAATCATTGATAAATTCTGAATTAGTTGCAGAAAAATGGGAAGCAAGAGGACACATTACATTTTTAAAGATATGCAAAGAACTAGGCAGAACTAGAGAGAAAAGAGTATGTTTGGGGTAATCTTTTTTTTAATGACAATTTCTTTTTTGCCAACATGGATTTGAAGGCTGGTTAATGTTGCTGAGCTTGTTGTGGGAGCCTAGGAGCAGACTGCTGTGAATGAAACAATTTAATAGCCAATTAAAAGATAAAGACAAATAACCTCAAGTCCACCTTTACAGCTCAAGCTCAGAAACCACTTCTCCATCGAAGGTGGAGGACAAGCTGGGAGACTCAAAAGTTCCTTCATTAACGAACCTCTCAAGCCCTTTTGCCTCCGAGGAATAGCTATCTTCTTAAGTTACTCTGCACATTTCATAAAAGGAATTCAAATATATATTTTACACTCTCATAAACACCCATTTCCAGGAAGGAAGAAAAGCTTTCTTTGCCTATTTTTGGTTAAGCTCACAAAGTAATATCTATTTGGATATCCTAATTTCTCAGAAAATTAATTTTGGCATTTCTTCATGGAATTTTTAATGCTTACATTGTGCGGTTTTTTCCCTTCAAAAATCCACACACATACACAGTAACTCTGCCAAGACATTTGTATAATTTGGAATATATTTTCTTTTTTGGTTCTGAGAAGCGGAAACCTGAATAATCCAACCTCAGGAATTGTATTCGAAGGCAATACATAGAACATGAATTCTTAGCTATGTAAAGAGGGAACTCACTACATCATTATTTATCATTTTGAAAATATTGAAACACTGAGATTATTATAAAAGCCCAACAATAGAGAAATATTTAATTAGATGAGACATTACTTTCTGAAAGATATATCTAATAAAAGGGTAATTATGAATGTAATGAAGCAATGTAAAAATTCACATCATGATGAGAAATTTAATTAAGGTATGCAAAATATGATGTAGGTAAACTTTTATACACATTCTGATTATAAACAGGAGAAAGGATAAAAAGTTAATAGCTGAGTGAAATGATGAATTTTTTTTCCTATTTTCTAAAATATTGAGTGTGTTACATTGTTAGCATCAGTTTTTGTTTCATTTTGTTTTCTGGTTATTTTTAAAATCCATAACATAATGTGTTACCACATAGACCCAAACGGCCTGTAGACCACATCCTCTCCATGTTCCAGAATTACTACATTCAGATACTCCCACAATTCACCTTTATGGAGATGAGCGGGTATTTCACTTAATGAAATACTCTAGAACATTTATTTACCACGTTAGAGACAGCTCAAAGGGAATAGCTGAAATAGTATACATATAAGCATTCAATATCTATAACCGTATAAAAGATTGCTTCAAGGCCAAGGAGACCCAATGCTTTCCCCTATTAAGTTATCCTCAGGTATGTTTATTTTCAATCTACACTTAAGTTTAGCTACAGAGTCAGGGATAAAGTAGGATAAGTGAAGGTATTTAATTATTGTTTTCTCTTCCACATTATCAACAGAATAATTGCTGACAAACTCTGTTGCCCAGAAAATGCCTACTGGAATTATTGAGAACAAAAAAATACAAAAGCAATGAGAAAAGGAGGATGTTTTATTCATATCCTATTTCTTTTCTTTTTTTTTTTGTGAGGAAGATTGGCCCTGAGGTAACATTTGTGTCAATCTTCCTCTATTTTATGTGGGAGGCCACAAGAGCATGGCTGAATGAATGGTGCTAGGTCCATGCCCAGGATCCGAACCTGCAAACCCTCGGCCGCCGAGGAGGCGTGCATGAACTTAACCACTACACCACAGGGCTGGCCCCATATATCCTATTTCAAAACCAATTCTTCGATGCTAGTATATGTCTTTGCAGGCCCACTAACATGTGTCTGCACGAAAACGCTAGAATTGTTCCTTAAGTTTTCTTTCAACAAGCATTGAGAATGTAGACTTTATTTACTTCCAAAACAAGTATCTCATTATTCAGAACATCTAGGTTTGGAAAACTAAACAAACAGAAGCAAACCTTACACAAAGAATAGTTACCAGTTTGGCTGAGAATCATCACAGTTCCACAACAGCCCTAGGTTTTCCATCCAGAGATTCAGATTTACTTTTCATTTTCCAGCTAATTTCTTTTCAACTTATGAATAAGACAGCAAGTCATTCTGTGCATAAGCACGTTTAAATCTAAGGGGAGGAACGTCTAGAATCCTTTGGATCATGAAAATTAGAATTCATAATAACAAAAGAGATAAGTAATACTTATTGTATCCTTACATAGCTTATTGCATCTAATCCTCCAAATAACTATATGACATATTTATCCCCACCTTACACAGCACATTATAACTAAAGTTTGTAAGGCTAGGTCATTTGTCCACAGTCACCCAGAAAATAGTGTGCAGCTCGTGCACAAGGCTGCCTGCCAGACTCCAAAGTCTTTGCTCCTTCCACTATCATACACTGACTTCACTTTTCTCACATAAGTTGAAAAATATCATCCTGTTTTGCACATTTTCGAGGAATTACTTATGAAAATAAATCTAGTTTTTGTACATACCTCCTTAGCATTTCCCTACATCAGGTATATATGTGTGCATACATGTGTGTGCACGCACATGTGTGGGGAGATGTGAGGGGCAGAGAGGGAGTAAAACATTCTTTTAGATGTTAATTTTCTAGAAATTAGTTGAAACCTCTCCAAATTCTGCTTCACAGCTAGCAAATGCTACCCTTTCTAAACTCTCAAGGAGGCTGTCAATCCAACCCAGGAGGCAGTGCTTGACAACAGGGTTTCTGACACCTGCATAACGTGGAGTGGGAAAACGGTCTGCACACTGGGTCATGGGATGTCCTTCCTGTGTTAGCATCTTTTCTATCTCTTGAAGTTGAACCTTAATAAATTTCCCTTCCATATCTTAATAAGTTAACCAGCCTCCTTGACATCCAAACTCCTCATCTCAGACTTAAAATATTTAATTCTAATTTCTCTTTTATCTTCAATATTATCTACTTCTATCATTTATTTCACAACTTTGCACCCTAACTGTGTATGAAAGCTTACTTAGTATCCCAAGGCAAGTCAATCACCTTGCGCATATTGGCCATAGAGCTCCACTGACTAGAATAATGTCTATGTTCCTTACTTTGAATATCAAGGCCACTTGACATACATAGTGAATCTCTTTCCTAGCACAATTGTCGTTTTCCCTCCTTTACATACTGTTGTCCCTCTCAAAAGATGTCGAAGTCCTAACCCCTAGCACCTAAAAATCTAACTTTGTTTGGAGACACGGTCTTAACAGAGGTCATCAAGTAAAACTGAGGTCATTAGTGAGGGCTCTAATCCAATATGACCAGTATCCTTATAAAAAGGGGAAATTTGGACACAGAGACACATAGGAAGAATGCCACGTATGGATGAACGCAGAGATTTTAGCGATGCTTTTACAAACCAAGGAACACCAAAGATTGTTGGCAGCCTTTAGAAGCTAGGAGAAAGGCATGGAGCAGATTCTTTCTGCCAGCCTTCAGAGGAATCGACCCTGCTAACACTCTGATTTTGGACTTCTGGCCTCCAGAACTCAGAAACCATACATTTCTGCTGTTTAAGCCCCTCAGTCTGTGGTACTTTGTTGCAGGAGTCTTAGAATACCTTGAACTGTACTCAAAGGGGGCTATTTGCTTTTCCCCAACCATGTTCTAGACTTTCTTCTTTTCCAAATTTACTTGGAGTGCCTTTTGTTTTCTTATATATCAAGAGAATTTCTCATTATCATTTACGATTAGCACGAAGATGACTTCCACGTAAATTCCTCTGCAAAATCCCTAGTTGGAATAAATTTATTTCCTCTAGGCTCTCTCCAACTCCTTATTTGTCTCTTTACTATAAATATTAATAAATTCTCCCTTGCATTGTTGCCACTTGTATGCATATCTTATCTTCCTCTAATAAATGAACCAAGTCCTTGGGGGCAAGGACCGTCTCTTCCTCCTTCTGGTACTGCTCAAGATGTCAATCAGTCCTCTTCACAGAGAAGGCACCTCGTATTTATTTTCTTACTTGAATTGCACAAGACAGACCCAGCTACTTGGGAAAAGGCTGTAGTGAATTGTGTTCCTGCTTCTGTGATAAGAAGCTAAAATACACTTTTAATTGTTTATTCTCTTTTCAACGTTCTTTCAAGTTATATCGTCTTTCTGGATCTGGTTCACCCAATTTTCCCTTTTTGTAATTAATACAAAAACTCAACTCACAATTCTGCCAAAAGTTCTTCTTTGACTAATTCATCAGTTACATGGAAAAAAGAGTCCCCCATTCATCTATAATTTCCATGGCCAGCTCTTCATTATTTGTCTCAGCCCACACCTCTCAGCTGGCACATGATGCAGAACCACTTTAACATTTGTGCATGCTTTTGATTCATATGTGCAGCTATTTCTGCTCTTCTTGCATGAATTATCTTCAAAGTTATTTGTGCAGAAATCACAGCTGATATAGAATATTTCCAAAAAAGCTGTGAAAGGGCATTTGAAAAACTTTCCCCAACAATTTTTCTTCTTTAAAAGGAACAAAGCTGGATTAAACCTCTGTGATCTTCATAAAAAGCCTTAAGGATAAATGCTTATTACTGCCCTGAAGAACTACTCCTCCAAAGATATTCTAGCTGAAATGTCAATTTGGGTACAAAAATGCGTTGTTCCTGAATTAGTTAATAAACAAATTCTGAATAGGACTGAAACAGACACAAATTTCAAGTGGATTCACCAACTAATTCTTACAAGACGACATTATCACTTATTAAAGTCATATCTGTTTCTATCAATTTGTCTTATAATTTCCAGTCTAATGCTTTGGGATGGTGTATCAAAATTGGATAGTTTGAATTTAATGCTTATTACTTTATCATCTTACAAAAGCAAGAAGGTTTTGCTTGCTTTAACTGGAATAAGAGGACATATATTTTGGGGTAAAAAAAAAGAAAAAGAAATATTACCAGGTAACAGTCATGATCTGGTTCCTTTTATGAACTTCTTGATTTTTACCATAGTCATTTCTCACACTTCTACCCAAAATAACAAAAATAAAATCATATTAATAAATATTAATCTTTTTTATGTTTTCCAAACATAATCCCTCCCAAATGTGACCAGAAACTGGAATTGACTCACATTTTGCTTTTTGTCTACAGGCATGGCAGTAGTGATAGCTAAATCATCGGGCTGAGAGGACTTCAGTGTGTGAGGATATGCAATCTCCAGACAATTTAGAAATGTTCTCTATCACCCTAGGAACCAGTCACTGATGTAAACTTGCAAGAGAATCAAGCAAAAAAGGGCTTCCCAGGAGAGCAAAAATATGGCTTATCCATGTTGCTGTCTCTATATAACATTGAGCCCAATGCCATGCCTAATTAGAAGCCTAATCACTATATTTTGGGGGTGGTGACACAACTTTGAATTAATTATAACAATATGTGACATATGAGGATGGGATAACAGTCTGTGAAAATTGGGAAGCACTTTAAAATCTTATTAATTCACGTATGATACCTCTTGAAGACTATAAGTGTTGCTGAAATAAAAACACCATAAATCAGGACAAAAGAAGTTACCCACTGCATGCCACTTTCTTTGAATGGAGATTCAAAGTCTCCATAGAAATATATAACTCAATGGATTGAAGTCAAGTCTTAAGAAGTTATTATGTAGCAAATGAAGTGAATTTTATTTTTATAAATGTTAGACATTGATTTAATATACAAGAGACGACATTCCTACAAAGTCTTATAATACTGAAGAGGTTTTTTTTGCATTCTTCTTATGGAATTAAAGTGAAAAAAAAGGAACAGAGAGAAAAAGACAAGGCTTACTTTTCTAGACTTAAAGTGAAAACACGCAGTATGTTGCGAACGATCTTTTGTGAAAGTTAGCTCAAAGTAGCTCCCACTATTCAGCAAAGGGAAGAATTTATGCAGAGTTTTTAAAACAAGAACTACCTACAGAGGCCTCCTCTGCTGGGAACGCCAGGATTGAACCCAAGCCAGACATTTTTGTGGGGCCAGTAGGCGGCTCTACAGAAATGTTGTTAGAAGCGTTGGATATAAATTGATTGTCCTCAAATACTACCCTTAGCCTGAAATTCCACAATCAGAGATTAATTTAAGCATCACATTCCTTAAAAGGTAAATATATCAACCCAAGGGCAATATTTTCTAAGCATCAACCATATGTTTAATGCTATTTCAGGAAAAGCGGTATAGACCAAGGCATTAGTTGACTTGGAGACTTCTCAAGGCACTTACCCTCCAGCCCAGAAGGAGGAATGTAACAACTGGAACTGTTCAGGAAGTGATAATAGATTCATCATTATCTAGACACTGAGAGGTGATTTAAAGTTGACTTGTGTGGATCTGAATAAATACATTACATAGAGGAAAGGGGATAAAATCTGGCTTTTAAGAACAGATAAGATTTGGATAGTTGATAAGGAAAATGAAGAATATTCCAGGTGAAAAAAGTAGTATGAGAAAGGAATGGAGTGAGAATCAGCAACATATTTAAGGCTATAGGGATATAGCCTACCTAGAACACTGGGTAGGTAAGAAAGAAACAGGATCACTGAGGCCATGCACCCCACAGAGCAGAATCTGCATTTTTAACTGGAGTCTATTAAGAGATCAGGAGCAGAACAGACATGATGAAGTGGTATTTTGGCAAAATGGCCAGGCGATGTTATGCAAGATGGATTAAAAGTCAGAGTGAGAGACAGCTAGCCAAACTAGGCAATTTGGCAAAACTCTGGGCCTAATTTGATGAGGGACAGCTCTCAAACAGGAGAATGAAGAGGAGAACCCGAGAGCTATTTTTGAGTCAGACTTCCCACACCTTGGTAACAAGTCTTGGTGACGGAGGAAAGACTTGAAGAAGAGAAAGGAGCGTGTTGAACCCAGGGGAGAAGACAAAGGCTTGTAGCACCTGCTTTTGGGCACCTCCTCACTCTGGTCCCACTCACCAGTTAATCAGGATGTGATACAGATAGGAAGCTTGCTGCAGACAACACAGTCCTGTGAAGGACTGACAGAACTGGTATACAAAAAGTTCTCAAAATTTTGCCTTGGTGGGCTGGCTTTAGGAAGAGATAGCGGTAATAAGTATAGAGTCCTATGCTTAGATTCAAAAAACTAAGTGCACCAAGTAAGATAGCAGAGAAATGACTCAACAGGATGTCAAACAGTGAAAACAATGTTTTAGGAACTTTAATTATTATTAAGAAGACAAATGAACAGTCAACCAAACCCAAGCGTTTAGGTGTCTGATAAAAGTATTAAATTGATTTTAACTCCTTAGTGGAATATAATTAAAATGAGGGAGATGACAGATCTCTTTTCCTCCAAGCTGTTCAGATTACACTACAGTGCTGTGTTTAGTTGAGAAACCTGCCCTTTAAAACAGAAGTCACAAACAGAATGCTTCCAAAAGCTGGTAGTTAACTCAGATGAGTAATAATTTCTAGGAGTTGGAAAATAGGGAGTAACATGACAAACTGAAGACATAAAGCCCCTCAGGTCTTTCTTTTTTTCTTCCCAAATACTCCAGGACCAAAAACTAGGCTGTAGGCTATGGGTTTACGACATTTGCTTTGATAGGAACAGGCCTACAATGGAGAGCATTCTGAGGGTGACAGGATGCTAATGGGACTCAAAGCCAAATCACACAAGGGACAGGGGATGAAATGATAAGATTCACCCAGAGCTTATTTGAAGCTCTTTTCAAATTTCTGAAGGTTTTCAAGTCAAAGTGGAATTAGATTTGTTCTCTGTGATTCCTCCAGAAACTAGTGCCAGTGTTGACAGGAAGAGGTTTCAGAGTTTTGGGCTTGCTATTTGGGGCAATTTTCCAACAGTCAGAGATGGATATCAGTAAATTAGACGGACCTGTGAGATAGGCAGTTTCCCATCACTGAAGGTGCTCACAGTGAGATTAAATGAACACTTGCTGAAGATGTTATAGAGAGAATAACATATATTGGATGGGATGTTGGGTTGACAGCCTCTAAGATCCTTTGCAAATCTAAGACTCTTATATTACATAACATCAAGGACTCACATAGGGCAGAATGGGAGAGAACACTGGTACTCTGACAGAAAGGTACACAAATTGATGAGGAAAGAGGCCTGTAAGCTATTATCTAGCATTTCTTCCATAAGCATCTATTTATCAGATATCAACTTTCTTACATGAATAAATGAATTAAAAATATGAAGGCATAGGGATTCAAGACTCTTTTTCATTCAGAGTGAAGGGAAATACAATCCTGTTGAATGGGAAGAAAACTAAGAGTAAGAAAAAGAAAAGACAAAAGAAAATAAACCTAAATTTCTTTCCTATTTTCCTAAGGCGAGTTCCAAACACAGTTCTGATATCTAACTAATATTTAGAGAGTTGGTCATGTATTTCTGTTCAGTGCTGTTAGGTTGAAGACATACTTTCTCTATATTCACTTTGGCGATGTAATTTGGTACAGCCAATTCATAAACACTTAGCAAGTATTCTTCTCTTTGATGAAATAATTCCACTTCTGAGAAATTGAACAAAGGGAATAATGTGAAATCTAGAAAAATACTTTATGCACAAAGATGTACATCACAATAATATTCATTGATATGAACAATTCGAAATTAGAAATGATCAAACGATATATGATGTAGCCACTTGTTTTAGTCTGATCAGGCTGCTACAACAAATGCCATAGACTGGATGGCTTAAACAACTGATATTTATTTCTCATGGTTCTGAAGGCGGGGAAGTACAAGATCAAGGTGCTAGCCAATTCAGTCTAGTGAAGGCTCTCCTCTCTTGGCTTGTAGACAACCACCTTCTCACTGTCTTCACATGATCTCTTCTTTGTGCTTGCGTGGAGACAGAATGAGCTCTCTGGTGTCTCTTCTTAGAAGAGCATTAATCTTATCAGACTAGAGCCCTGCTCTCATGACCTCATCTAACCCTAATACCTCCCAAAGAACCCATCTCCAAATACCATCACATTGGGGGTTTGGGCTTCAACATATGAATTCCGGGGGGAACCAAACATTCATCCATAACACACTCAACAATGAGCTTTACAAAACTATGTAATAAATCAGAACAGACTTAATACATTAAATAAAAAGGAGGATTCAGATATTACACATATAACATTATTAAAATCATAGTGACTAAAAGGAAAGTCTTCAGAGAAAAAACCAATGTTAGCTGTGGTTGTGTTAGTGTGGTAAGACTATGGTTTTAATTTTTTTTCTTTTTCTTTTCTTTTTTAAACTTTTTATTTTCCAGGTTTTAATAAATAAGTGTATATAGCTTTAAAATTGTGCTAAAAGAATTAAGTTTGTGGGAACATGCCTGCCAATCAACTCATCAACAACCGACTGAGTCTACTACCTGTGTTATACAAGTGGCTCTGAGGGGCGTGAGAGACACAGACAACCAGGACCTGGCCATCTGGAGAGACAGGGCCTGTGGACTGCCGTCACAACCCATACACCATATGGTCAACCCTCAGTAAACTGTTTATTAAAATTGTTTCTGCAATAAGATAGTGGCTGAATAGTACAGGGACAGTGGGGAAGCCAGTGTGACTCTTCCCTAAGTGAGCATACGTGTTCTAGTTAATTAACCTTTTGATTTGAAAGAATCAACTTTTGCCAAATGTGTGTATACTTGACTGGAAGTATGTTATATTTACTGTTTTAAATCTCATGTATTGCTGAACAATTTAATAGCCTCATAGCAATATGTATTTTATTTCCAAAAAATAGAAATGGAATTGAATCACTTTCTCTTTGTCAATGAAGAATTGAGTAGAATGGCAGAATGTCGGGCGGACCAGGTAGCATGATTCTGCCCTTTGAGGGGTCCACAACCGTATATTAAATTACTGAAGCTTGTAAAGAATAAATCTGCTTTAAACTTTTAAGCTATTTTCATATATGCTATTAAAATACTGTAATATTCCATTTTAGATTAATGACATAGGAATAATGACCTTTGAGGAGGAAATGGAAGAATGATTTCTCAAGATCTGAAATAATCTATTCTTAATTATGCAGTAATGTCAAGTACAGACCTCGTAGCGTTCATAATATCTGTCGTGGTGCACGGTTTTACAAAATAGTAATTACCTCTCAATGCCTGTTTTTAGAAAATGAATTTGACAAACTTGGTTTGTTGTTTCTTTTTTAGAATATTTTTTTAACTGCCCCTGTGTATAGATAATTCTCCAGTTTTGTCTACATGAAGCCAGGGATGTCAAATTTAGTCATCTTCTCTTCCTAGTTTTCTGTGCTGCCGGTTCTCGCCCATCATCCACCAGGATGACTATTTTGATGTCCTAAGTGCGAAGGGAATCGTTCAGGGAATTAGTTATCTTTTCTTTTCTTGAGAGTTTACATTTTTAAAAATTTTAATAATATATTTTGTTTAACCCTATATACCCCAAATATTATAATTTTAACATGTAATCAAATAAAAATTACTGAGATAGTTTGCAGTATTTCGTAGTAAGTCTTCATAGCATGGTTTACTTTACACTTGCAGCACATTTCAAGTGCTGATCAGTCACACGTGGCTAGCGGCCACCTCATTGGATATTACAGTTCTAGGGGCAGATAATTTTCAATTCATTTTTTTATATTTCTTGTAATGTCTTTTTTTATTTGTTCTTTATTTTTCTATCTTTTCCAGCTTTATTAAGATATTATTGGCTATAACACATGCAAGTTTAAAGTGTACAATGTAATGATTTGATACACATATATATTGCAAAATGATTACCACAATAAGGTTAGTTAACACCTCCATCCCCACACACAATTATCTTTTTTTTGTGGTGATAACATTTAAGACCTACTCTCCTGACAAGTTTCAACTTCCACGTAGAAGTGAGAACGTACAAGAGCTTACATTTTCACAGCACTTTACAGTTTACAAAAGATAGCACTGATATTTTTGATATAACATTTTCATACAAGCCACAGGGCAGACACCATTATCTCTGTTTTACTGATATATAACCTGTAGCTGAGGGAGGGTCATTGTCTTACCCAGGGCCAGACATTTAGCAAATAGCAAAGTCAGAACCAGAAATCATGGCTTCTGGCTTCAAATCCAAATATGTGCTTTTTACTATTTTACTTGATAAAGATGCTTTACACATGCTCTGAGTTGTAAATAACATTCTTAAGAGAGACTATGCTAGTGCATACATGGAACGGGTGGAGAAGACGTTGAATTTAGAGGGAACGCTTATCGAATATTATGATGCATATAGAAGTAATCCATTCATTAAAAAAGAAAAAAGAAATCAAAAGAAATGATTTTGAGGCAATTAGGGCACTTGAATTGTGCATATTTTCTAGCATATTCCCCAAACAGGTGAAGTTAAATAACTGTGGATGTCTAGTTCAAAATCCAATTTTAGAAGAGTGTTTCTGAAATATTTCATGGGTAATGAAATTTTTTTGTCTGGTTCTTAAAAATATTTTTTAAATGAATAACCTTTCCTTTTCATTTCCTCTAAGTATGACTACTCTAAGGGAAGATGTTACTTCACATAACTACAATAATAGTTTAAAAAACTCAGCGTAAGTTTGAATTTTTATCACTAAAGCTTATAACGTGAACGTCAGCCTTTATTATTTTACATGTAATGGCTGCAGCTGACCACATAGAGCTTAGGGTGATAGTTTTAGTCACTGGGCCCTCAAGATCTCCTAGATTTCTTGCGGAAGGAAGAAAAAATAAATACGAGTAATATCAATGCGCCAACATATCAAAGCAGTCAACTAAATTTTCCTAAATAACAACAATCTACAAAATAGTTTATTTTGTTAGTGCTATGTGTAGTAAGATACTAAAAAAAAATTTATACAGAAAACATTTCCAAAAGTAAAATAGAAATATTCTTTAATAATCAACTCTAATTTTAACTACATTATCGCTTCTATGGTTCTTTTTTTTGTTTTTTGTCTGGTCTGCAGCATGGATGTCGACGAAAAATAAATACATAACTCTACAAGGTAAAAAAATGATTGATGAAAGTGAAAATAGTCTTTATTAAAATTAACTGTGCATATGATTAATAAAATTAAGGATACTGTTGGGTTTTTTTTCTTACATTGAAGATACAGATCAAGATTAGTGTGATAATTTGGGGATGTTAAGTTTATGTTAAAAGACAAATGATGACTCAGAATTTTTTCTTCCATTCCCTTTTTATATGCTCACCAATATGCAAAAGAATGAAACTGTTTAATTCCCTTGATTTTTGAGCCCAGAGTCTCAGGGTAAAAATGAAATAAAATAAAATATTTTTAAAACAGAGGGAGGAAAATCTCTACTGTTCTAACACCAACCAGAAAAGAAATATTTTAACTTACTATCAGGCAAGAGCAAATTTACATTCCACAAACACTTCACCCAATAATGCCAAAGACCTTTATTTATTTCTTGGAACATCTTACCTAATTTTAGGGATTCAGAATTTGGATGGCTTATTTACACGAGGCCACCATGTGGAAGCACAGACATAATCATATGCCTGATTTGGCTGAGCTCCCTAAAACCTGTGACAAATGATTTGTGCCTTGTTCTTTCCAACCCAGGGGAGCTCCCACGTGCCTCGGTGGAAAATGAAGCAGAAGATTTTGCATTCATTAGGTGACTTCACATCTTAAGATAATGTGAAGTTATCTTCATTGCAACCATAAGCTTTTGGTTCCATACTGATGTAATTCTTTATGAATAAAACAAGTTTGAGAGGTAGAGAACCTGATGGGTGAGGCAGTATGGACCACACATAGACTAGAACTGGTGAGAGGCAGTATAGACTAGAAGAGGTATGGACTCAGATTGCTGAGGTTCAACTCCTACCCGTGAGATCCGCACAAACAACATCTTCAGCCTTAACTTCCTCATCTGGAAAATGGGCATGATGACCATAGTGCCTACTTCAAAGGACTGATATAAGGAAAAGAGAAATTAATAATTGCAAAACTCTTAGAAATTTCTATGGATCAATACATTCTAGGTCTGAAGATTCTCTAAAGTTGCCAGGTCATATCGAATCCTACCACTATCATTAAGAGTTTTCTACATTCAAGTACAAGCTTTTGCAGCAAATCCCTGGTCTTTGAGTTAGTTCTTAGATTGATATCTATCACTCATTTCGTCTTTCATTCTGGGCATTCATTCCTTCAAGCAAGATATTGCTGAGCAACTGTTATCATCTGTATGAATGCACAAACGTAAGAACAAAACGTTTTAAACAGTGATGCCATCCTAAGAGAAAACATGGCTAACTTAAGTTCCATAACTTCAAGTAATCTTCAAAATAGCTCTATTCCTCACTGATGCCCTCCTTAGCTGAATTCCCACTGTCCTGGGGGTGGGTAGCAGGTCACTTAGTCTTCAACTGCCAACCACGAGTCTTCAATTGTTTTTGATATGTAAATCTTTAATTGTATTTTAAATTTCTGAGTGTTGACTTCTGTTATTGTCTTAAACTTCACAGATACATATAGGACCAAAACTTGCATATCATACAAAAAACCTAAAGCTCACTGCATCCCAATACACAGAATCTAATATATAAATTATTGCCATGTGGAAAGGAATTGAAAATCATCTTTCTGAAATGTGGCTTTCTGTCATTGATATATTGGCTAGAGGCTAAACCATCTTACATTCACATTGGAAAAATAAGCCCAACCAGGTATGAAACCAAAGGAAATTCTAGAAGTCTATCTCCTAACCTAAGATAACCAAATCATTAAAAGGGTCCAATTTAAAGATGCGTTCTGGTACTTCCCATGTCTGGCATAACCCAAATCTCTGTTTTCACTCCAATGAGAAATGGTGGAAAGTGGACCTGCCTCAAGTTTTTCTCATAACCCCAACCCTGCCTCCACTACCATGAGTCCTCCCACTCCTCACCTCTACGGAGATAATTATGAGAAAAGATTTCTCTAATTTCTAAGGTTTCTACTAATTAAAACCAATTTGCGACAAATGAGATAATGACAGTCAAGCAGAAAATTTTCTTCTGTATATTAGTCTGCTCAGGCTGCCAGAACCAAATGCTATAATCTGGGTTGCTCAAAAACACAGACATTTGGGGCTGGCCCTGTGGCACAGTGGTTAAGTCTGCATGCTCCAGCAGCTGCGTGGGGCTCACGGGTTCAGATACCTGGAGCAGACCTATGCACTGCTCATTAAGCCATGCTGTGGCAGCATCCCACATACAAAATAGAGGAAGATTGACACAGATGTCAGCTCAGTGATAATCTTCCTCAAGCAAAACGAGGAAGATTGACAATGGAAGTTAGCTCAGGGCCAGTCTTCCTCACCAACCCCCACCCCCCACAAAACCCCACAGACATTTATTTCTCACAGCTCTGGAGGCTAGGAAGTCCAAGATGAAGTTTCCATCTTATGATCTCATTTACCCTTAATTACCTCCTAAAAGCCCTATCTCCAAATAAAATCACATTGTGGGGTTGGGGCTTCAACATACAAATTTAAGGGCATACAACGCAATCCAATGCACTCTGAGAAGTCAAAGAGCTACTGTAACTTTGTGAACAAAAAGGAGGTGGAGGAAGAGTCTATTTTGAACTATGCGCTCAGGATTTTGTAGAGCGTGGAGGGCAGCAATCACAATACTTTTCTTATAAAGCTGTGTGAGGAAAATACAGAGGAAGCAGAGGTGTGCATGACTGTAGAGTGAAAGTATAAACACTGCACAATCTGAGGGTCTAATTTCCTACTCCCAAATGCACTTCAGATCTATGTCTCTGGACTATATGAATAAATTCACGGAAATGGTTGGAAAAGACTAAAGAGTCAATCTGAGGTCAGAATTTACTGAAGCCAGAACAAATAGATGAAAATATATCTTCTCCTCACTCTAATTCTTTGAAGAAATTCAAATTTACAATCTCTTTTAGTTCCCACTCCTCCTATTTCCCAAGTTTCAAACCATTTTCTTCCTCCAGAGTGAAGCCCTCAAGCCTGTGGTTGCTGTCTGTTTTGTCCCATGGGAATAGAGCAAACAGAACTTCCATCTTCTCTCAAGTTGCTATTCATGAGTTTAAAGATTGTTAAAGTTCTTCTTGAGGAGAGCTCTTCTGTTTTCCTAACTCTTCCAGCCTTTTGTTCTGTTACTCATCTTGGTGATTATCCTTCAAATCCTCTTAAATTCTCCACGTTCCTCTTGAGTTGTGGAACCAATATACTCATTAGGGTCTCATCAGTATTGAGCATAACAACAGGATTACCTTGCTATTTTTGAAAAATAGCTGGCAAAATTTCAAAACAGAGAGGCACAACAGTTCCTCACTTCACTTCAGCTGTTATTTCTTATTTCAGGAGAGTTTGTCTTTCAAACTTGTAACCACAAGCCTTGAATTATTTTTAACATGAAAACCATCTCTAACTAGAGTTTAAATTCCAGAGTTGATTCTTGAACCTTAATTATCTTCAACTCCATATACGCTGCACTCCCCCACCCCCAGAATTGTTTGGCCTACGCATATGCAAAATTCTCTGAAAGATGAATGGCACCATCATTAACAAGGACAATTTCTTCAAAAGACAGATGCTCCAATTATTTTGCCTGCTTGACTGATTCCAGACTCTGAATGTTTATCTGGAAGATATTACTGTTTTGCTCAAGGTGCCTAAAAGGTGGTCACCTTTCAGATTCAAGAGGAAGAACCTGGAACAGATTCCAGGAAACGAGCCTAGAGGGAACTGACATAAGATACTGTGACATTTGAAATGCTAACTCATTTTGAGATAGGTGCGTCCCCTGGGCTCTTTTGCCTCAGGAGCCTTGTCAAAACATTGGAATAAGTACTCTTTGATTTCATTACTTCACATTTGTTCTTTCCAGACACTTGGTCTTGGGGGAAAATCCTCAAATGGTGTGCCTTACGGGGTTGTAAGCCCCGAGTCTAACAGTGGACGTTCTATTTCTCATCAAAATATGGGGAGAGCCAATTCATCCACTATTTATATACACATTCAGATTAGGAGACATCAGCATGACTGAACAGAAAAGGTTAATACAACATAAAACATTTAGAGTTCATTTAAAATCATGATTGACTATTTTTTCCACAGCAACAATATTTAAAACTTAAAACGGATGAATTACTATATGATGAGATCCCCAGGTGGACATGAGAGACACAGCTTAATGTCACTCTAATCTATCTTCAGATAATTGCTTAGTAGTCACTCCCTCAAGTTGACATTTTATTTAAATTAAACTGAATACATGAACTATATTGTCTATGTCTCTCGACTAAATGATGAAAAGCTTGTAGCCTCTGACCTTTAAAATATTTTATTCTGTTTTTTTTGGTAAGAATCAGGAAAATGTTCTAACAACAAGTTGAGTTCTCTGAGCAAACACAAGGCATATCTATAATATTTTTAAAAATTATTTTCAGAAACAAAACCTTTGAAAATTTTAAAGCACACTTACCATTGCCTCTCCTTACGTGTCTGATGGGTTCCTACAAATTTTAAATGAAATCCAACTGCTTCCTGGAGATCTTGAGTCAGCCCTTCAAGTCCCTCACTGCCAGCTCCTGAACAGGACTATCTCTTGGCTTCTCCAATCCCAGAGTGGCCTCCTCTAACTGAGCATCAAGGGCTCAGCCCTTGACAACTCCAATTCCAGCCTGGCAAGTTTTCCTGAGTGATGCTGGTTCTTTAGCTCTTTGGTCCCACCTGCCTAGGGACCATTCACTAATCACAGGTTTCTGCTTTATGCCGCTTTCAGCTGGGGTCCAAACATTGTAATTACTTCAACTTCAGATACTTTGCAGTCTCTTCTCCACTCTTTGGATTCCTTTCCTTTGGATTACTAAAGATGTATGCTTACATATTTTGTTAGGAGCAAATGAATTAGAAATAAATGCATATTAAAAATTTTCAGCCACTACATGTCACATGAACATTTTGAACTTTTAGGAGCACTAATGAAAACAACTACATGCAGCAACTCTTTCAAGCGATGGTCCTTTTCCATTGCAGACAGAAAATCATTTGTGTGAATTTCCACATAAGGGCTAATTTTTGAGAAAGAGAGTCCTATTTTTAAGTCATTTTTTTCCCCTTAAGATGAAAAGTACTTTTGCATGAAAGATGCTCAGTGTATGTTAATATAGTCCTTTCTTTTGGTGATTATTTTGCCTAGCTGGGATCAATTTAGGAATTTCAAGTATTATATCTTCAAAAACTTGCTTTCACATTAAGTTGGAGAAACAAATTGGAATGTGAATCCATGGGATTCTGAGTATTATGGCAAAAAGGAAATGTACTGACTTTGAAGAAAAAGAGAACTCTACCCAAAAACATCTTCTCTCCCTTTGAGGGTTAGGTGGCACGCTGAGTACGTTCTAGGACCATAAGAGCTTAGAAGCATCGGCAGTCCCCAGGGCTCTTGTATCCTCTCAGTTTACATGCTCTCATTTCCAGGCCTTGAAGAGACATACAATAATATGAAATGTCCCCAAATCTTCTCCAACCAGACAATTTCTCAAATCCAGACCTCCTCAGGAACCCTCCCAAACATTTCACCCGGAGTTCATCTAAGCACCTCATGTTCTTCATGTTCAAATCCTAACTCGTGACTTCCCTTCCACAAACTCTGCCCTCCTATCCTGCGTTCTACCTCTGTGAATGACAGTGAAGCTGCTCTTTGCACTTATATCCATTCTCCATTTTCTTGGAATAACAAATCCCTCAGACACTTTGCTGGTCACCCGGCTACCTCCCTTTCAGCTAGGTTTGGCTATGCAAGAAAGAGAAATGTTCGCTTCTACGCCTCATTAGATTAGGGTAGTCCTTTGTTCTCCAAGTCTTCCAGTGACATCAAAGGTCACTTAGAAGAGAATTCAAGGTCCTTACAATGGTCTACTTGGCCTTTCATGATGTGCTCCTTCTGTGCTCATCTCTGACTTGATTCCATTTTCTCAGCAGTCTCCTGCTCTCTGTTCCAGACTCATTTGGCTCCTCTCTGCCTCTCCTCCAATACCCCAAGCCTGCTCCTGCCTCAGGGCTTTGGCTGATGCTGGTTTCGTTGCCTGGGCTTCTTCTGGTCTCTCTTCCAATGCGATCTTACGAAAAAGGAATTTCGTGAAGAGTCTCTGTAAATGAACACTGCACTTCCCCCTCCCCACTTATAGAATGGTTCTCTGTCGCCCTAATATACTTGATAAGACTGATCTCCCTGGACACTGGATGTTTACATGTGCATCTCTGTGCTTTCTATCAGCCCCTATTAATATATAACTTTTATAAAGGCACAGCCTTTTTGGTTTTATTTATTGTCATAGCCTCAGTGTCTAAAAGGGTGTCTAGCACAGAGTATGTAGTCAATAAATATCCCAGTTTTAGGGTCTTTCAGAAAGAGGAAGCATACTCTCTTTGAAGACATAGTGCAAGGTTGATGACCTACAGGAAATTCCAAATACAAAATAATTTTACTCTATCTGGGAATGGATTTTATGTTTTTTAATGTGCAGCATTATCAAAAATCTAATTAATGAGTCCTACTATTTTACAATTCTTTTCATTCTTATTTAAAAAACACTCTAATCAGAGAAATTTACATTTTTATTCATGCTCTTATCACTTTTTTACGAGAATGTTTACTTAGCCTAAGCCCAAACGTAAATCTTTCTATGCACAAAGGAAGTGCTCAAAGCTAAGGCAACAAGTGGCTCCATTAATATTTTGTTACTCATCACTCTTCTTGCGTCTTAAACTTGTGACACTTCAACATAGAAGCTTCCCCCGAAAAAAAAAAACTGAGAAAAATCTCATTCTGTATTTTTCAACAAAACAAATTGGTAACATTCAAACAAATCACATTTTCATTCTAATTGTTATTGAAAACTCCCAAGGAGAGAAGTGGAGAGGTTTATATTATTTTAAAACAAGTATAGCAGTAACAATATCTTTTAAAAAATACTATCTTTTAATTACTGTCTTCAACCTTTAGTCTTTAAACTAAATCTTTAATTATGACTTAATCAATTTATAATTTGGGGGCCAAAGAGATATATTCTTTTATTCTAATATTGAAAACAAGAGAATAAACAAGATTAGAATGCAAAATGATTTAAAAGACTTCATAAATAAATGAAAAGCAATAGGATATACTGGAGTATACGAGGAAGTCATTTGGTGTAAAACTAATTTGACCTGACTTTTTTTTTTTCCAAAAGGGCCTGACGTGGCCTGTTGAGCATGCATTGTACATCTGCTTTAAACATTTACAATGTCTCAAAGACAAGAATGATGCCCTTAAAGATAGGGATGTAACTTCCCCCCATATCAGCATTTCTTTAAGGATAAGCATCTCCTCCTGGAAACTAAGGATTAATTACCAACCTGCTGTGCTCTCCTTGTTACCACTGACCTGCTGACCACTGACCTGCTGTGCCAGCTAAGCATCTCACGACAGTAGTAAAAGAGACATTCCTGTCATATGTGATGTATGCTCTTTGCTCCAAGACAGTATATAACCACTCTGTACACCATACTTCTTTGGTGCTCTTCCTTCCTTGGGGAGGGGATGCCCCAAGCTATAACTCTCAAACTTGGCTCATAATAAATTCACCCCAATTTTGATTTATAGATTGATTATGGATTATTTGCATTTACAGACCTTAGAAGTATCTTTATTATTGAAAGTTGTTATGCTCTTTGAGTATCAGTCTTTTTTCACCTTGTAACATCAATTGCTCAAAGCACCACTATCAATACTTTCCCTGAATTTGTTATATATTGTGTATAAAACAAAACAAACAAAAAACTACAAATCTTGACTTTCTATTAATTTAGTACATACAACAAAGTTTTATATTATTTCAATAAGAGAGTCTTAATAAAAGGATTAATATTTTAAAAATATTGAGAAAACAAAGTCTAGTTGTTTGTAAACAAGAAAAATAAAAGAAAAAACTGAGGGAAGAATTAAGGTAACTGTAGAATTTTAGACTAAATGTAGAAAAGAAGAATACATTTAGACTTTAGGATAAAAACCTGTTCAGAGGCATATATTCTTTCTAAAATGTTAGTGGAAAAATTATAATCATAAAATATTTTTAAAAACTTAAAAATGTTTTTATTAAAACTTGAATCTCAGTTATTCAAGTTCATCCATTTACTTATTCAGTTATTAAACAAACATGTATTGAATGTCTACACCAGGCATTCTCTTAAGTCATGGGAAGGTGAAAAGAAGTAATACAGGATTCTTGCCCTTGGGATGTGAGAGCAACACAGGCTCAGCAAAAAGACGATCTTCTGCTATACTAGTGCGACTCAAGGATCTCAATGTGCACATGTACAACTTTAATTCTCCACAGGAATTCTTAAGATGGCTAAATTGTCAAAATTTTCTTTAAATGCATTAATGCCCAGTGTTTCTGGAGAGCTTACTGTGTTTCAGAAGATAGAGGACGCAAAGATCAATCAGGCCCCTCAGGAGTTCAGGGGCTGGAGGCAGTGTTGCCCTGAGGAGAGGGAAGCCCTCATTCTGGCTCTCCAAACTGTGTGACTTGGAGGTAGACACTTCACAATCTCCATGCACATCACTTTTTCCCTCTCTCCCTTCATTTAATATAAAATTGAACTATTAAGAGCCTCTGTGAGGTCTAAATTAAAATCACCATTCTCTGAACTCTTACCATGCTCAGGCAGGCAGTCTGTCCTTAAAGTGGGCCTGATTACCCATATTGGCAGAATAGGAAAGCAGAAGCTAAAGTAAACCAAGAAACAGGGGGACACAATTTGTAGGTGTTAATTCAGGACTTCTTGAACCCAGACATGCTGGGTACAAAGCTTATGCCCATAACCACGACACCAGACTACTTCCTATGTGGAAGTACTTTTTTAAACTATAGATACATCAACATACAATACTGTTAGTCTTAAAGGAAGATGAGCATGCGTACAAATAAATATGCACAAGGTGCTTAGTGGACTTGAATAATCTTAGCACGAAAATACACAGCATCTATAGAAACATTAAATATTGTACTGATGATGCAGTTTGGATAAAGTTAAAAAATAGCCATGAAATCTTTGTTGAAAATCAGTACGGTAAAATATTTTGGGGAAAAACCAGAATAATGCTTCTAAATTAATGGGAAATATACATATATGTGTATACACAAAATTATACACTAATTATATGCACTATTAGCTACACACGAATATATTTATATTAATCCCTTCTGAAAATAGATCGATAAAAGTCACTGTAATATTTATATTAAAAGAAAAAGTAAAAGAAGGTATCAAAACTGCTTAATTTTTTTCAGACTGGCAACTACCTTAAGAGCAGACAGTTTTGTGTGTTAATGTGAAACACCTAGTATGGCATGGTGCATTCATAACAGTAATATTTGAGGTGGTAAGAATATAGTTATAAACTCTAATGCATATATTTCTTGAGTGTACCTCATTAAAATGTCACATTTATATTAGTAAAGGCAGATTTCAATAATTTTGTGATAGGAAAATCAGAAATTTGTTAAATTTGCTCAATATTAAAGAGTCTGAAACTTAAAAAGAATGGGTTTTACTATGCAGTGAACTGATCTTTTAAAAGTATATCTAAATATGAATATGATCTAATTTACTCAGAAAGACCATGTTGTAACAGTACTACATGATGTTGTTGTTCAGGAATATTCCCACTCATAAAATGCAGTGATAAATAATCTCTAAAGCCAGCACCAGGTTACACAGGTGATATCAGCTTCCATTAAAAGGAGTTCATTAACAAATAAACTCAAAGCCATAGATCAAATATAAAACTTATAGATATTTTCTTAGCAAAAACGAATCAATTAATTATTCTTGGACATTAGAGGACACATCTCACATCTCATTAATTTTCAAAAAAATTATTATTAAAATACAGTATTAGTAAAATAATAAGTTCCAGTACATAAACTGGCATGTATTAGGCAATCAGTACGAATCTGTTGAATGAATAGATGACATCTGACCTTAAGTGGTAGTTATTTTTCTTGAGCGATCACTATAATATCTTAAATTTTTTCCAAAGTACTCATGTTAATAATTATAAAAGAAATAGAATGACACTACAGCTTATGAAAGGTGTTAAAGTTTTAGGGGGTGGGTATGTTACATTCTTCTCTATTTGAACTTTTTTCCAACTAGAAAAGGGTGGAAGGGTGAAAGCTCAAGTTAATGACACTCACTGCTAATCTTTTTGGATGCTCCAGAATGTCAGACAAATTAATTTATTGCATCATTTCCCTAGCTGCGAGGGAATGATAAATCAAGAGGGATTCATGGATGGCTTAGCATTTATTTAATGATCAAGTATTTGTTTAGTGACAGCTTTGAACTGCCATTAGGAATACTACAATGAACGTGATGGGGTTCCCAGTTCTCAAGGAACTCACAATCTGAAGGCCAAATGATCAAGGAAATCAGTGAGTTACAGAACAGAGTGGTAAGTACTGGGTAACTATGAAGGTAGGTCTCTGGGGAAAGAACATGGAGAGGTTAACTCTGCCTGGGGAGAAGATGTACAGGGCACCGGGAAATGCCTCAATGAACAGGTGAGATTTAATCTGAGTCTTAAATATGAACACAGATTCGGTAGGCAAGGGGGTTCAGCCTACTCTGGGCAGGAGCAGCACGTGCAAGCACAGTGTTTGGATAATTCCCAGGAAATAGTAAGACACTGGAGTGGTGGAACTCATGAGGATTCGTGGAAGGGAGTGGCTCCTATGAGCTTGCCTAAAAACTCTGCAATTTAGGGTGAGTTTGTAGGACAGGTGCCTACAGGCACTACAGAGCCAACAGCTTTTAAGGTAGAGGAATAACATTATGTGGTCCAGTTTTTAAGATATAGATTATTCTGGAATTAGTGCTGCGGAAGGGGTGGAGTGAGGTAAAACTGGTGGCAGAGAGATAATTGAGGAGTCTGTTAAACAGGGTGGTAGAGTCATTCCATTGAGATGACGAGGCAACAGCAGTAGAAGGATAATAGCGAGGGTGAGTCAGAGACAGAACAGAATTGTGAGAGACCCAGACTATTGGAGAAGAAGAGTAGGAGGATCCTATTATCGTTTTTATTTGTATTGTTTGGAGATGAGCATGCCAGAATACAGAGAAATACTGGTTACCGCCCTTTCTTTCTTTTGAGAAAGCTAATAAAATGCCACTTAAAGGGAAGTGAGGAGATAACATGATATTTAGGAACTTGCTTTGCAGTAGATACTCATTTATTTCTCACAACAATCCTGGGAAGAAAATATTACTATTTTCATTTCTACAGATGAAATAATTGAAGCTCAGAGAAGTTGAATACCTTTCTTCGAATTATAAGCCATCCGAGTTCTGGCTGGGGTTGCATGATTGGTACAACTGAAACATGGTTGTGGAGTAAGACAGAGGCCACCCCTGCCCCAAATAAGTAGTGGATCATGAGATTTCTTAGAGCTTAAATGCTTTGTGAAATTAGAGAAGGTAGGCAGAGGGAAAAGAACAAGAAATTCCAGTGAGATGGCGAGTGAGGCTGGGGCAGGAGAAGGGTATGTCCATAGGTGTGAATGAAAGCAGGAACAGCCCAGTTTTAGGCAGTTGAGTATAACTCAGATTAGGAGTAGAAACTGAAGTGGAGACGGACTACCCCTACATTTGTCTCCCACAAAAAGAGTGTGCCAGGTTTGAGGGCAGACACCATATTTTGTATTTAAAAGGAAAAACTGTCCCTTTCATACATGTTTCCACACCTGTGTCTACTTGGCTCCATCTGCAAAGCCATCCTCTCTCTTGACTCTTCCCCCTCCGGCTGGGGGAGCTGTCCTGAGCACTGCAGGAAGGACGCATCACCCCTGGCCTCTGCCCATTAGATGCCAATAGCACTTCCCCCTCAGTGTGACAACCAAACATGGCTCCAGACATCGCTCAATGTCCCCTGGGGGGGCAAAATCACCCTGGTTGAGAAGCACTGATTTAGAGGATAAGGGTTTTGCACTGAGAAAAGAAAAGTTCTGGTTATCATGATTTATCCCTCTTAGTAAGCAGATGGGAATTAATCAGGACATAATTTTTCTGTAATATTTTTTTGTCTCCTGTGTAAAGCCAGGATGATATTACCTATCTCACAGGGCTGCTTTGGCGATTAAATTAGATAATCTGAGTAATAATATGTGTTAGAGGACTCACACAGGGACTGGACCATAGCAGCGCCTTGTAAGTGTGAAATGGTCTAGCAGACTAAAGGCGAGACTCAACCGTGTTAATTGCTTTGCAGTGTACAAATAGTTTAGCTTAAAATGGTCTTTATTAGCGAAAAAATGTCCCAGAAGGACAGCTTCAGTACCACCATGATGACGTTTTGTTTATAACTCTGAAACAGGCTCTCGAATTTTTTCATCTTTTTTTCTGAACAGGAAAATAAATATATTTCAACCAGAAGTTAAGAATATGCTCAAAGTCATAGGTAACTAGTGGAAGAAGAACGTAAATGTGAGATTTTGGGCACTCATCACTTGGTTCTATTTGCCACAAGTATTTTAATACTTTGTGTAGGTTATAATGCAGCATTTGGAAATAAGCTATATTTTAATATAGGTATATAGGTCATCTACCACGAGGAGAGGGTTGTTTTATTAATGATTCATCTTTTCTTATAGATCTAACTCTATTAGTTTTTCCACATTGAAAACCAGTCTTTACAGTCTTTTAAGGCCAGAATTCATACATAGGGATTCCTAATTCCTTTTATCTTATAGAATGCTGCTTGTGAAATATGTGATTTCTCTTTTTTTCCCTTTTTAAAATGATCAAACTATGTGCCATTTGTTTCTGTGCTTTTATGAGGAATAATCACAGAAATTTTCATATTGCAATGAATTTGATGGAGGGTTTAAAATGGAGTAGATTTCAAGATTAGGACAAGGATATAAAGTTTGTGCCATGATTCCGAGATGTTGCTATTTAGAAAAATAAGTAGCAGTTTACTTCTTTTTGTTCAATAGTCTCAATCAAAGAAAATCAGAGACTTGTTCATTTTTCCAAAAGCTTAAAGAGTAACAAAATTAAAAACTTTGCAGGACATTTGGCCCTGTCCAAAACATCCATCAGACGTTTGGTCCACGCCAAAAGGTCTTTGATATCTGGTCATATTTGGTTCTGTCCAAAATATCCATAGAGACATTGGGTCCACACCAAAAGGTCTTTGATATTGGGTCCTGTCTAAAACCATTTGTTATGGGCCAAATATGCTCACGGACGTTTTAGACAGGGCCAAATGTCAAGGACCTTTTGGCGTGGATCAAACATCTTATGAACCAAATGTCTTATGGATGTTTTGGACAGGACTAAATGTCCACCATTCAACTGAAAACACATATATCCAGCAGTAGCAAATATAATAAATAAAAACAGGGTTAGGCAAATATATAATTTTATGCCAAATGAAATAAACTACAGAATTTGAAATAACAAAACTATCTCCACTTTTATGAGAACCTAGACAACAATTTTGAAACTATAGCTTCAACTTAACTTCATAAAACATCATTTAAAATTTAATCTTGACAGAAGTAGAGAACAGAAGACAAAATGAAGACCTCTAGTCCCATTGAGGTTAAAAGGATAATGGAATTCAATACATCAATTCTTGACTTCAGTGGATTTCTTTCAACCATTAGCTGAAACATGAATATAAATATAAACAAAAAGGGGCTGATGACACACATGGTTCAGGATAGCTGTATCTCATTCCTATGTCTGTGATCCTTGAATATGAGCCCAATGGTCCTATAGCACCATCAGTACCCTTTATCCTTCCATTCCTATCCAGTGTGTAATTTCTCTTTTTACAGATGGAATATTTTAATCTTAGACGAAACATTGCTTTTCTTGAGGATTCTTTTTTTTCAGATAACAAAATTGCCTAACTAAATTTTGCTTTAGCTGCCAGGAATCTTAGAGTCAAGTTCAAGGATTAATAGCAGCAACTATTAGTCCCTAGAGTCTCCCTATTTGTGACTGATATTTATTTATCTCTTGATTCTCCAGTTTTATTTACATTTGTCTGTCCTACATTTCTATTTAATTTATAATTATTGTGCTTTATTCTTGTTATAACTCACCTAAAACTTTTTGTTTATAAAAAAAGCAGAGTACAGGTACATAAACAAAAACAAGTCAATAGTAAAGGATGAAAATGTTTAAATAAAAAAATTAATAATGCCAAGAAAAATATGTCCAAACATTGACGTGGCCAAGTTAAACATGGGGAAGTTCCTGATTTCAGAATACTTGTAATCAAAGTTATCAGTGATCATATTATTAATATTTGGATAAACAAAAATGGTTTGTTTTAAAAATTTCTCCAATATGGAAATATAACTTAGGGATCCTAAACATATGAAATTACTTATTCCCTGAGGCACAGTATGCTCTTACTATGAATGCAATTTAATTTCAAAGTGAAATTTCACAACCGCTGAGAAAAAGAATTTTATGTATAAGGGACTTATATTACTACTGATAAGACCATTACATCCATTTGGACCATATACCCTTTTTCTAAAATGAAAAAGTAAAGCAATGTAAAGCATATCATCTTTAATTGTCTTTAATTGGGTTTGAGCTATGCCAAGAAAAGTCAGAGATTTAACAGATAAGCAGATGGAGGCATGGGAACGATTCATGCACTTCCTAGAGAGTTTACTTGGGAAACATATTACCGGATTGGACAACATTAGATGCTATTCAATTATTCTCAAGTGCAGCTGTTTCTTTATCAGACTAATACTTACAGCAACACTGCAGTATTTTACCTGTTAATGTTTCTCTACATGACTCGAGCAAAGTTTTTAAAGATAAGGCACTTCAATCAGGATCTTTAGACTAGAACATCTCCTTAAAATGAAGAAAAAAAAATTTTAAGGATGAAAATGTTGGTGAAGGAGAAGAGAGAAGTAAACAGCCATGCTTTAATAAAATCAGGATGAGCTGCTAACCAAAATATTAGCTTTGCTGGCTCTTTGACTTTGTCCAAATCCTTTAAAAATGATGCTCATCCCTCTGCTTCAGCAGAGCATACCAGATATAGTCTCTGATCTGATGAATTATCATTTTTATTGCTCATTATCTTATGTATCTAGCTCATTGGCTTAGTCAGTTCCTAGCTTTGGTATAATTTCATCAGGTTGTGTCTAAAATTAAAATGCAGTTGAATTATTCATTCACTCATTCCACAAATATTTACTAAAGCCTAATATAGTCCAAGCAAGGAGGATCCTGGAAGAATATATCTTTTGTTCCAAAATATCCACTCTGAAAAGTCAACACAAGGTGCCAGAAGAATGACAGAAATAAAAAGTTTGAAAAAATAGTAAATATCTATAACAAGCATGTATATTTTTGGAGCCATTTGACATATTAATATAAATAATACATGTCTTCACAACAACTCAGTATTACCAAGAATCCATATGTGTCTGCCCTATAATAAATGTGGGATACATTTATCTTTTACATTAGATTTTTAAAATGAATCTTAACCAATGATATGTCAGTTTTAGGGAACCTCTCTGATTAAAAGGAGTTAATAGCAAATGAAAAAAGTAGTAGAAAATGCAAAGAGAAGTACACTTAACCCACGATTCACTTCAGATACTATTAATCTCATGTGGCGGCAATATGGTGGATTTTATTGAGATTTTAATCTTCCTCTGTCCAGATCCCAGACAGTCAGGGATATAAAGAGTTTAGAAAGCAGGCTTTACATTATTTGAAAAGCTTTGCCTGTACTAATGTAGAACTCTAAAACATAAGCGCCTCACTGCCTGAATCCTTCAAAGAAATTCCTAAAATGGCATGAAAAGAATCTGTGGCCTTATTACAGCTCTATTCGCCACAGAGAAGAATTGTACATAAGGCCAGTCCATCTTGATCCCCAAAGGAAATACGCAGGCATCTTATTAATAGGCATATCTTGTACTGTGTCTCCAGGGATGCTCAGTGTGTGTGTGTCTGTACTTCTCTCTGTGTATTTTGTTCTCCTTTTTTCCCCAAAATAAATATTTAGGAGAAGGCTTAAAATATCAACTGCTTTTCTTAATGTAGGATAGCTCTGTGCAGGCATATTATTTGGGCAAATTAGGTCCCACAACACACTTTAGCTTCATTGATGAAAGTAATTTAGGGTAAAGAAGACAGCTATGCCTCAGACGTTAATGTAATGCTTATCTGAGTTTATAACATCTTTATTGGTCTCCATTACCTGAATGTCATATGCACATTGCTGTGATGTTCTTAAGATAGCTCCTTGAAATTTTTATAACGTAAACGGTGAAGGTGGTTTTATACTGAAGACAAAAACTGTCACCAGTATGAAATAAAAGCTGATTACGCCGTACACAAGTGGTGCTGACGTGAACCCAAGTTTCCACTCAGCTTCAATGCAGTTTGCATTTATTTCTTTTAAACTCCGATTGAAATAATATCACTATATCTCAAGGATATCTCTATTGATGAAAACTTTTTGATGACATCTTATCCTCTTTCCTTCCAATGGGAAGTGCCACATCTGGTTATGGGGTGGTTAGGGTGTAAAGGAAAGATTTTAGCAGCTAAAACAACAGTTTATATAGTCAATATACAGTCATTATGAGAAAAAAATATCCCCACTGCAGCTCAAATAAATAACTGGATTTACATTATTCACTGGTGGAAAGGAAGGTCTATATGTCTGAGCAGCAGGAGAAGAGATCCCAGCTATACCCTCACCCCAAAAACACACATCTCTGATTCTGTTATTCTGCTTGAATACTTACCAATATCAACTTATTTTGTGGATGAACCATGCAACTATGAATAAATGACACTTAATAAACTTTGCTAGCTGTGCCATAAAATTAATCTCATAATAATGTCACTGCCAAATTATAAAATCCCTTTGCTCCTGACAGTAATGTGAGATCAGGACACTGACTGGGTGACAATTTGGAGGAGAGGTCAGTAGTACTTTTGGCCTATGGTTCATGGCCTGGAGGAGCAGACAAGCAGAAGGTATTGACAGGTTAGGCAATAGGCCCGATGTGGAAATAGGATAAAATTGCCTTGATATCTTCAGTTACACCTTTTATGCTCTTTCTCCCATTTTCTCCTGAAACTTCTTGCCTCAATGTCTTGGTCCTTCAACAAAGCCTGAACTCAGATTCTTTATTCAAACAACGTACAAATGATCATTATCAGTTATTATCATTATTGTTATTATTATTGAGGAGGTTTAAGCAGACATTGACCAGATGTTTTTCTATTTATAAACAATTACTCTGGCTGTTGGGTGGAGATTGGTTTGCATGGGAACAAGAATCGCAATAAGATGATAGAGGGACTACAGTGGAAGACTGCTGAGCCAAGGAAGTGATGAATGTGATTTGGACAAGGGGGATGACATGTGACACAGAGACTGATGAAGTTATTACTGCACTGGTTCTAAACCCTGGTTGCCATTAGAACCATCGGAAGAGCTTTCAGGTCCACGCTCAGAGGTTTTGATTTAATTTTCTGGGTGCAGCCTGAGCACCAGTATCTTTTCACAGTGAGAGTTCAGAACCACTGGGTCTGAGCTAGGCTTTGGAGAACTTGATGGGTTAGTTGTGGAGTGGTTAAGAAGAGGGACATATCTTGTATGACAACTAGATTTCTGGCATGAGCAACTAGTTTTATTGTAGTGCCATTTATAGAGAAAGAGAAGACTGGGAACCTAGATTTTTATGTGAACTCACCTGATTTTTTGATTTGGAAATTTTTCTAACACATGCATTTCAATTTTGTCTTGACAAAAAACCCATACAAAATAGACAAAGTAAGATAGATCTAACACGTAGGTGACTAGTGCAACTTCTGCCTAGTGTATCTGGCTCATTGCAATCGTGAAATGATCATTTTTCTCCCTCCTTTCCTCCCACTCTCCCTCCTTCCCTCCATCCCCCCTTTCCTTCTAAATTAAGTAATAACACTTTCCCTAAGGAAGCATAAAAATTTTTCCCAAGGTCACAGGTTAAGTAGTAATGCTAGGTCTCATGTCTGATTAAGTCCCAAGTCTGTGCTACTTCTCAAATGTGCTTTTCAGCAGACTTTTTTTTTTTTTGTGGGAGGTGGGGTAGAGGAGTTGTTATAGAGTCTTACTTTTGAAAATAGTTTATATAGATGGGACATTTTTCTAAATATGTAAGTAGCATTTCAACAAGCCTATTATATTCCTAATAATATTTTAAAAGCTGAATACAAGAAAGTAACGAATCTTGTAATAAAGTATTCCTTAGTGATAACATACCACACACACACACAGACACAGACACACACACACACACACACACACATACACACTACTCATCCAAGTAGTCTGAACTGGATCTAATCAAGAGCTACAAAGCTTATATCTTATAAAAATCTAATTTCAGCATATCCCCTTCTAGAGAATTCATTAATCAGCAAAACTGTTAAATACTGTTATTTTCTGTTTATGTCACATTTATGTCATGATACACTGATGGAGTAAACGTCACAAAACCTTAGAGAGCAAGGGATCATTAATTAATTCACATGTAGGGTCTGTTAGCTCATAATTTAGCACTCAATTTTGTCTAAGCCTAGACTAATTTTAGGGGAAAAAAAGGGAGTTTATATCTTTGTGTTAGAATTTTGAACTACAGATATTATACTTAGAAACATACAAGGGGATTAATCATATTTCGTACACTTGATTTCCACAAAGTTGTAGACAGTTCTTATTTTAAGAACCATAGAATTTCCCCTCTCTCCTGGAATGAATGTATTTTTAATTTATATTTATCACGTAACAAAGAAAATGAAGAGGTCTTTGAGTCTCATATGTCATACTATAAATACATACTTCTAGGTAGAAAAGACAAAGGTCATTTCTGACATGTGAATTTTACTCCTCAGAATAAATTCCATCCTCAGTAAAGAACAAGAACAACAGGAACGGATACACATCCATACATATGATTCAAAAGAATGGGTAAGCAGACAAGGGAAATTTTACCTACCTATTCCAGGTAGGATTATCAAACCAACCCAACGTATCAAGGACTGTGCTGTGTGCTGAACTTCTCTTGTAGGGAGAAACCAGGTGCCATGTTACCATGAAAGCTAAAAATCAAACAAATAAAGAAGAGATAAATATATCTAAAACAAGATAAAAGATGAAGTAGGATACTGGGATCACTAAATTGTGAGAGGGCATTTTAATTAACTGATAGATTTCATAAATGGAGATTTATCACAGCATTCTCCAAATGTTGTTTATCAAGAAATCTTTTTATTCTATAACACCTATTAGCATCCTGCTGAATGAGGGATCCACAGCATTTACTGGGGAAACAAGTAGTCTGTGTAACCTACCTCTCCACACACGTCGCATCTTCAGTCCATATATATTTATATTACATATAGAAAGCTAAGTGTTGAGTTTCCCTCGCAAGTTTTATAGCAAGTAAGCAAAGAATCACTCATCTTACTAACACATTTCTTGTTTCATGGCAACAAGTATTTGACATTCACTCATAATTTTGATCACTAATTAATGAGAAAATAACGTGAACCAAGTATTGGGTTGAAAAAAATGAATAGGACTTGGTAGTCCCCTCAAAAATCCCAAGGCCAGTCAACTGGGAAAGGCCACACTGGATGCAGAACATCCCAGTGCAGGAAGCTGAGAAGTAAGTAACTGCCCATCCACAATGCAGAGAGGGTACAGAGGTGGTGTCACCAAGCAGAAGGTCGTTAAGATGAGTCTTGAATGCTGAGTAGGAGAGTGAAAGGCAGAAAAAGGAGATGAGGGTGGGGAGAGAGGGGAGGGATAGTCAAGCAGCATGTTCAAATGCAGGAAGCTGTGAGGGAGATTGATATGTTCTGAAAGCCATCTTAACGGGCCTACAATAGTTTGAGGAAATAGAACATACACAACCAAAATGGCAAAACATCCTTTTACAGATTTAAATGACTGTAAATCAGCCTAACAGTACAAGCAAAAGCTCTTACCCCAATAACTGTAAAGAATTTGAAACTGTTTCCAAAATCATGTACACACATTATCTCATTCTGGCTTTACCATCTCTCTGCAAGGTGGGACAGGGTAGCCTTAGCGCTACCGTGTGTCTGGGGAAACTGCGGTTGAGGGGCTTGCCCAAAACCATAAAGTGATTCATGTAGACTAGAGGTTAAAGTGGGGGGCCAGTCTTCCCTCTGCTGCAGACGAAGGTGCGATGGTGGGATTCAGGAAGAAATGCATGTGGCACATTGATGAATGTGTTGTGGCCATTACAGTCACCATCCTACTTCACGAGAAGTGCTTTCTTGATGTGTGCTGCATAGTGGGCTCTGGGCACAGCTGGACTGTTGCCGCTATCACCTTCCTGTTTCCAACTTCAGGAATGCAAGCACGGGGTAGAAACACACGGTTGCTTAAGTCCACATTGTTTCACCTTGTGAGTTTTGGTACTTCCCATAATAGACCTTTCTGTACAGCCACATTGCAGACGTGGCTGGCTACTGTGCACTGTCCAGCAACAAGGGAAAAAGTGTTCATTCTGTTTAAATCCAGTTGTGAGCCTCAAATTCCCTCTGTAGACTTAACTGTTACATAAGAGCCTCTCTCAGGCCTGGTGGTTTTCACCTATGAAATCATCAGTACTTTAATAACTTTGCTGGGGTACTGTGTGGATGAAGGGCTTTGCTGTAGGTAAGAAGTTAGAATTGCTGTGTTTATTCAGATAGAAAAGGAGGCCAGCACCCAACTGTAACATGTAAAAATGGGGAGAGTGGGCACGGAGATGGGGGAAAAGCAGGTTTAGCAAAATGAAGAAACCTTGTCTATGACACATAAAGAGAAGGCTTATGTAAGAAATAAAAAATCTAAAGGAGGCTGTGGCATTCTCCAGAAGATGAGAAGCATAGTTGCTGAGGCTGGAAAGACTGCAGAGGATTCTTTCCTTTTCTCTTCTCCCTCCGCCCTCTTTTTCTCTTTTAAACTCCTGAAGTGAAACTGCTTAGACTATGTTAATTTCTCATCAGGAAGGCGAGAGACTGGAAAATCTTTCCATAGCCCCCAAACCGCCTTGCCCTCATGAAGGAGGATATAAATTTATGTTTTCAATGCTTTTTCAGTTGAGAAAGTTTATGCTTGTTACAGGCTTTCCGATAGCTTATAACACACTAGGAATTATTTTGGCTTTAAAGAAAAGTGATTGCTTAAAAAGGCAGCTCTTGCTACAAAGGCTCTCAAGATAGAAACCAATTCCAGGGAACAGAGGAGCAATAATGCCTAGAAAACAGACACCAGATGAAAGACAGACAAAATTCAAATGACAGTATCACCCAGATGTGCAGCTTCTAGCAGTTGTCTTACAATTGCTTGACAAACTACACTTGTCACCACAGAAGTAAGCTTGTTCTTGGGTAGGATGCGACAGAAGATTAAGCTAAACTGTTACCTGAAACCAAAACAGAGAAGCAAATAAACAAATCAAAATATCTCTGACAAACCTAATGGAAGAAAACTTGGATAAGACATTTAAAGGGGAAATTGGACTACACACAGAATTCTAAAATGAGCAATTTATGGAGATATTTATTTTGAGTATATTTCCCATTTGTTTGTGCAAACACTTAGGTAATTAATGAGGTCCAACAGATCGGACCTCAGCCATCTGCAATGTAATTCAGCACTTACGGCAAGATAGAGATTGGTTCTCTAGAGAACTCTGACAACTAGCTCCTATGGATGTAAACTCTGGAATGAGAAAGCAGGTTGTACGAAACTTTGTACCAAAAGAACTTGAATGAACAATCTGTGCAAGAAGAAGTCAGGGGTGGGAGGAGGGTTGGTAAATGAGATGAGAGGCGCAGAGGCAGAGAGGAAAAGAAGTGACAATTTCTGTGTGCCACTGACACCCAAGGCGTTGATTAACTTGCCTAATCATTTCAACAACATTGTGGAGCAGATATCATTGTCACTAGTTTACAAATGAGGAAATTGTTTTTTTTTCCCCCCAGAGGCTAATTCATTTAATACACAACAAGAAGTGACCTGAGTTGGGATTTGAACCCACGCTTGTCTGACACTTAAGTGATGTCCCTAATTAAGCCACACTAATTCTCAAACAGTAAGCAATATGTAAATTTTAAAAATCTCAATGGCGATCAAATAAATCCAAATTAAACCCCCCAAAATGGCATAGATTGCATTAACTACAATTATAAATAATAAAAATATAAATTCAGATGAGACTACTGGAAAAACAATTGATACAATATTTTTGGTGGTACTGTAGATATGTACAGCCCATTGAATCACCAATCTGACCAATACCTAGATTAAAAGTCCTTTAATACAGTTATCTCTTTGGACGTAGTAATCCCATTCACAACTTATCCCAAGGAAATAGTTCCAAATTAGAAAATGGTATTTTTAGGAAAATGTTCATTGTAGCTTTAATCACAAATAGTGAATAATAGAAATTATTTGTGTATGTAACAGGGGATAGCTAAGAAAATGCTGGTATACTATCAGCATAGTATTTGCTAGTTAGGTAGTAAATAAGTTGCAATACAAAGAATGATAAAGAAAGCCGTGTATAAAATTGTACATGCTGATTATAAGTAGGTACAAAACTTATATGTGAATAAATACTAGCCAGATGATCATAAAGAAGAAAATAGTTGTGCCAGGGTAGAGTAATTATGAATACATTTTAAAAAAATGTTAATCCCTTTCTCACAATATAATTTAAAATTGTATTCATTTAAAATATCCATTGCATAAAAATATAGACTCACAAACATGATATATTTGGAGTGTGTGTTTATATGGTTAGATGGTTTCCAGTATATACAATGCTATTTTGTTACATCGTTAACTATTTGATAGTGGAAGAAGGAGAAAGGAGATATACTTAGTATGATGCCCGGATAAAATACATATATTTTAACAGGATGAGGAAGAACAATTTCTTATAATAATATTCCAAGAAAAAGTAAGATAAGATTACAATGACAGGAAGATTTGTTGACATAATTGCTATTGCATATGATTATAAATGAATCTGCGATCAACAGTCTTTTCTATTCTGTACCATAGCTTTCACCTTCTCACAGTCCTTCGATCCTATTTTCTAGGGGAAAAAAAACTAAAGAAAATGGCTGAGCTGCAGAATTCTCCCACTCTTTCATTTTCTGCTTTAAGATAACACCCATATCCCCAGCGGGGTCTCCTCCATCTCTGGGAAGACATTTGTCTTTGGCTGAGCAAGAAGAAGGTGCATTTGAAGACACAAAAGCTAATTTTCGGCGGCTTGCTTCTATCTCACGTAAGAATAAGAGTGAGGGAGTAAGTGTTCCCCATCTGTCTCATGTAGCATCCTATTCATCTCTCTCTAGTCTGGTCTCATTCCTGGTCTTAGGAAATTCCTAGCATTGACTGCTCCAAAGTATCTCCTGTCTTCTGGAAGTGAGATGAAGGTGGAGAAACTACATTGCCATCTCGTGGGTCAACAGTTACTGGAAAGCAAAGGAATTTATGAAGTTCACAAATCTCATAAATTATTAGAAATTCACAAACCATATTCCCTGCCCCTCCCTCTGCATTGTGCTTATGCATTTGTGGTTAAAAAGAAACCCCCAAATTAAAGGCAATTCAGGTACTGTTCAATCTCTTTTGGATAAGTTAACCTCTCCGTTTGGCCTTCCTTTCCTACTGTTTCTTTCCAAAAATATATATATATGTGTGTGTGCATAGTAGAAAGAAGTGTGGTTTCAATAAACTCAGGAATAGAAGAAAGAGTCTGTGTCTCCAGACATGACTCGTCTATGTCCTCTGACCTGTGGGACAGGGCTCCTTAACCATCTGGGTGCTCCTAGCCCTGCTGACACTTAGAGTTAAGTTGGCCACCGGCAAGCATGCTGTCTGCTTTTTCTTGACCTATTAAAGTTGGGTAGACATCTCTGTTTAACTCAACCTCATCTGGCCTCCTGCTCACAATGTAGCTTTTCTGAGGTCTGGCTGTGATGCACATTCAGCCCTGGAGTGCTGTAGGCCTCAGGTCAGATGCACCTTCACCCGTAAGATGGCACCCCAGCCCCAGTGACAAGTTCTCCAGCTATCTCAGGTCCTATCTATGTTATACCAGATCCCAAGTCCCAGGCTTCCCTCTGATTGACAAGGCTGAACTGCTGAGTTCACTACAATGTTGGTAGAGGCCTGCATGTGAGATAGCTCCCTGTTTTGGTACACACATAATTTTCACTAACACATCTCTCATTCTCGGAGCTAAAACTCCAAGAGAGAACGTCGGGAGGCACACATCAGACTGCTTCACTTTCCTCCCTTCCACTGTCATTCTTGTTTTGCAGAATTCCTCAGACTCAGCAAGGGGGCATGTTTTTCTTTTTCTTCTTGGTGTCATATTCTCTTACTATCAGAGAGTGAACCTAGATGTAATAAATCAAAAGGCTTTTTTTCCATACAATATGATCTTGAGTTTTCTGGGCTCTATCCTTGATAAATTTAAAAAATCTAGAAAATTCTTTCTCAAAAACTAACCTGGATTTCCACTTATAGCCATGACAGAGTGACAAGGATGGAATGTAACCTACATCCTGACATAGCCCCTCCAAAAAGAAAACAACCTAGAAAACTATACAAAATAAATGAAATAACTGTTTTCAGGAATTGGACAACAGGTAGTGCACTACTGCAAAATCAATAAGAGAAGAGTAACCTACATCTGGGGTCTTTGGAAGAGATTTCTGGAAAGAGGCAAAGGTAGGGGAGCCCAAGCAGAGCTTGTTTGCCTCACTAAATTGAAGAAGCAGTGATCAGAGTTTGAGGAGTCCAGTAACACTATGAAAAAGATGCTCAACAACATTAATTATTAGGAAAATGCAAATTAAAACCATCATGTACCCGTAAGAATATCTAACATTAAAATGATTGACTATATTAATTTTGTCAAGGATGTGAAGAAACTCTAACTTTCATATACTACTGGTGGGAATGTAAAATGGTACAACCACTTTGGAAAACAGTTTTGCAGTTTATTATATAGTTAAACAAATGCTTAATAGATAACTGAGTGATTATAGTCCTAGTTATTTACCAAGAGAGATAAAAATATATGTCTATACAGAAACTTGCACATAAATATTCATAGCAATTTCATTCATAATTGCCCCAAACTGGAAAAAAAGTCCATCAGATGGAATAGAGAAGCAAATCTTGATACTGTTACACAATGGAATAAAAAAAAAGGCAATAAAAAGGGATGAAATACTGATATTCACAATACCATGTATAAATCTCAAAAATATTATGTTGAGGGGCCAGCCCGGTGATGCAGCAGTTAAGCTGGCACCTTCCCCTTCGATGGCCTGGGGTTCGCCGGTTCAGATCCCGGGTGCGGACATGGACCACTTATCAAGTCATGCTGTGGCAGGGGTCCCATACACAAAGTAGAGGAAGATGGGCACAGATGTTAGCTCAGGGCCAGTCTTCTTTAGCAAAAAGAGGAGGATTGGCGGCAGATGTTAGCTCAGGGCTAATCTTCCTCAAAAAAAAAAAATTATGTTGAGCAAAAGAAGACAGACAAAAAATACACATTGTAGGATTCCATTATTATAAAACTCTAGAAAACAGAAATCGAATCTATGGGCCAGAAAGTAGAACAGTGATTGCCTGGGGCTTGAGGTGGGGGTAGAGTTTGTGTCAAGTGACAAAAATTGGGTATAAAGGAACTATGTGTGGTGACAGAAGTGTACCATGACTTGATTCAGTGGTAATAACATGGTAGACGCATTTGTTTAAGCTCATCCAAATACACACTTAAAATGGATGCTTATTATTGTACATACATTACACCTCAATACAGTTGATTAAAATAAAACCTTACCTGGCTTCTTATTCTTTTACAGTATCAGAGCTGATCTCATTAAAAATCTAATATTTTATTTTAAAAAGACTTTTTTAATTTTACAATATTAGTTTTGGCACATTAGGAAATGTTCACGCCTTGCATTTGTTTAAAAATAATCCAGTGTTAGTGGGAAAAGGGTGCCATAGAGAAGAAACAAGTTGGTCATGTGTTGCTAATTATTGAGGCTAGGTGGTGAGTGCAGGGGACAGATTATGCTATTCTGCCTACTTCTGAATATGCCTACACATTTCTATTTAAAGCGTTTTAAACATCTAGTGGACTGCATTTCTTTAAGATATTATCATTAGTATATTAGTTAGCATTAGACATCTGTTTTAACCCCCTCTTCTCCACATTCTTGTCCCCTGATTTGTGTAAAGTCTTGCAGGGTCTTTCTTACATTTTGCATGCCATCCTTTACTTTCCTTCTTGTATCTCTCAGTCAACGGCAGTTTTCATATCAGAAGCAACTTGAGCGGCACGTGTAAGTCAAGACCTGAACAATTTGACGGAAAGTTAGTTAAATCTCTGAGTCTGCTTCCTTATGTTAAACAATGACGAATTTTAGTAAGCCTGGCCTGCACTAGAGAGGTCCTTTTAGAAAAAATAAAACAAGGTGTAGAGAAAGCCCACTCTGTTAGTGAAGTTGAAGAACAAGTCTGCTTAACAAGTTGATTGAAACAAACAGAACAAAGAAACCAATTCAACACAATGAACACAAAGAAAGAGACAGTATGAAAAATTTAAAAGGGAAAGGAAATTGGGCTTAATTATTTTCATCCTACCTTTCCCTTTTAAGGCATTTGAATTCTAGCTAACTTCAGGGAAAGTTGGCTCCAGGCCTGCAGTCACATGAGGGGGTTTGGGTCCGGAAGTGCTGAGCCCGTTCATTCCTGGCCAACACCGAGTGTGCACAGGCTCCATCCTGACAGGGCCTCCTAGATTTTCCCGTGAGATTGAAGCTCAGGATGAAGGCAGTCAGAATAGAAATTGATTAAGGGTGTAGAAGGAAGTGGTCAACTATGTAGGCAGGGACGCCCTTTAGAGAAATTAATGTCCCTTTCAGTTTCTTAGCTTTGTATAAAATGGGATACGGCATTTCCCCCTGATCCTATTTATCTCTAGAACTATCCGTTCTTTCTATGAATAACCCCAAACTGTTTTTCTAATGAGCAAGAGTGGACAAAAAACATGTATTAGTAACCAACGAAGAACATAAGCTTCTGCAATCCAATTCTGATGTGATGAATTAGAGTTCTGTTCTCCAGAAACCAACACGTTATGGATGAACTGTTAAGTGTTCTTAGTGTTAAACCAGAACAACAAAGCTGCAGAGTGTTTACGAGTTCAAGCTGTACCGAGGCAACATGTGTGCCTATTATTGGAGAGCTCTAATTTTCCTTTAGACACAATTCCTTTAAATTTTAACCGTATCTTCTTATAAAACGTTTCACCTTAGGAATAAGAGCTGAAAGAATTATAAGGAAAAAGAGTCTCACTATAGAATGAGGGTCAAAAAATTGCTAGAAAGAGACATATAAAGTCTGTTTCTATTCCAAGATGTTGTATATTTAATCATTCCAGAGAAACTCAGGTAGAAAGCATGATACACTAGTGTCTTTGTGGGATATAGAGAAACGTAAGTCATCATCTTTGCTTTCGGGCAGTTTAGGTTATCTTTTGGGAAAAAAGATAATCACATCATAAGTAAAATGACATAAAGTTATATATATGTTATGTATATAATATATATATATATGATGTGGATATTTACATCTATCTATCTATCTAACTATCTATCATCTATCTGATCTATCAAATGTGGTGCTCAGTGTTAGTGGCAGTTAGTATTATAGGACTGTGGGAAAGGCATAGATTCATAAAGGATTCATAAAGGATAAATGGATACTTCTGTGGGAGATAAGCTAGATCATAAAATAAAAGAGGAGGGAAGTGCCTTAGGGATAGGGACAATAAAACTAAAGGTTAAGACTCAAGAATAAAGATGATAAACTATTGCACCAAGGGAGAAGAACACTGGGCTGAGTTATAGGAAATTAGGTTGCAGACAGACTAGGGAAAGTCTGGAATGCTGGACTTTAGGAATTTGTACATATCCTGAGAGCAATGCAGAGTTACTGAATGTTTTGAGTAGAAGATTGAGGTGACAAGGACCGTCTTTACATAAATGATATTGTTGAGAAGGAATGCTGACTAGACACAAAGGGCAAGGGACTAAAGCAGCAGGGACCAAATCAAATTCTAAAAATGTATTGACCTTAAGTGATGAATACAGCAGTTTCAAGTATCAGTAAACTCCTAATAAAATGAGATGCTTAGAGTCTGCACACATTGCTGGATTTCAAAGCAATTCAACACAAAATACTTATTGTTTATTGCTTTAAGTTGTATGAGAAAGAAAACAGGTCTGTAATAGAGTTATAAAGTTATAAGAGAATAGAGAAGGATGAGTTCAATTCTTATCAGGCATGGGAGGACAGTGAAAGACCACACAGAGATAGTTGGTTTGTGTTGGATCCTATAAAGTGGGGAAGGGTTTTGATAGAAAGACACTGGAGACAAGAAGACTCATGCACAGAGAAAGACAGGAAAACGTCCGGAGGCAGGTGGCAGCAGAGGGTATCAGGCAGCTTGACTGGTGCATAGATACTTAAGGGGGTGGTGTGTGCAGAAGGAGAAAATGAAGCAACACTTCTTTGAGAAAACTACTTCCCCTTCTGTCTTTCAGTTTCTTCATGGAGCTCTAAGTTTTGCACTTTAAATTCACACTGAAGACCTGTCAAAGAGCTGAATGATAATCAACCTGTAACTGACAGTGCTGAAATAGAGTGATCATGGGGAGCAGCTATGGTGGGAATCATGAGAACTCGGGAGGTGACTGCAGGAATCTAGGCACCGAGCAACAGACTGGATGTTGAGGGAGGGGTGGAATATAAGCGACAGGTGCCAAAGAACATCATGAAGAAAACATTTAACTAGACTTCTGAGTGTAAGTGCCTGACATTAAGCTTTTGGATTGTAATGTAAGGGCCTGACATCAAGCTTTTGATTGCCAAGGCATCTATTTCAAAAACATCCATCTTGAATAAACATCCCCAGCTGTGTGACACAGCTGCTAATAAAACAACTATATAAGAAACCAGGCTGCCTCACCCACGAAGTTCCCCTTAGGAAGCCCTGGGTAAACCAGATAACTGCCCACTTGAGCGACCCTGCTTTTCCCTTTCCGCATCTAATTCCTGCTCTCATGTCTTAAATTTGCCAATAAAAAGTGAACCCGCAAAACCCCAGGCACTCCATCCTTACACTCCATTGAAGGCAGAGCCTCCGGCCTCCGCTCTCTCCCTCTCTCTACCCTCGGCCATGTTGTGTGGCCCTCAGGAGTGCCAAGCACCCTCTAGCACCCATGAGTAATAAATCTTGTTCTTCAAAGTTCCCTGATGGTTGTGCATACCACAAGGGTGGGTCCAGCCACAACACTGGCCTCAGTTGTCTATGGGGGCTCGCCACAAGTAATATGGGCCAGGCGAATGCCTCAAGCCTTCCTAGTCTACAGCATCGCTACCAACAGGCTGGGACCAACAAAACTTCTCGACTGACTGGATATAAAAGAAAAAGGAGATTATTCACATATTTTTAAAAGGTCAAGGAACCAGGAGAATGGTTATTCCTTTGAGATAAAAAGGGAAAGAAAATGTATGCGTGTCTGTGTGTGAATTTTGGAAGGATGGTAAATAGATCCGTGTTTTAGAGATTCTGAGTTTAGTGTAAGGGTGCGAATTCAGCAATATAAACAATTAGTAACGTAGAAAGTAAACCTTGGAGAGAGTTTAAAGATTAAAATATAAAGATGACCGACCTGCACAACAGCTACAAGAGTGATTCGAGAAGAGAGACGTCGAATAGGAAGGAGAGAGAGTGTGAAACAGAAGAAGCAGACTTAGTCTTAGTGAATAACTATTTTAGGAGGCGGGAGGTAGAAAAGAAGAATCTAGCGCAGACCCATAAATCAATAAGAGAACGTGGGAGAACACAAGGATTCTCAGATATTATTGATGGCAATGTCAAGAAATGCATACCAATTGCCTCAACTTCTAAGAAGTTTTCAGGTAGAAAAACTAGAAAAAATAGCTTAGGTTAAGAAAGAGCAGGGTTCACTGATAACCTTTAAGACCAATGTTTCACGGTAATTAAGGAGAAGCCAAATGACAGTAAATTAAAAAGGAGATAGGACAGCGAAGAAGGGCAAATAATGCTGAAGAATCTGGCAGCAAAGGGGAAGCAGGAAAACAGGCTAACTGGAGGAGACAGCGCCAGGCACATGGTGACATTCAAGTCCTCTGAACGAGTAAAAGGAGACAAGGAGGTGAGGTCAAGAAGCATTTTTAACTTTTTAAGAAAAAGATTTTAATTAAAAAATGTTTTTTATCAGGGTATAGTTGACATATAACATTATATAAGTTTCAGGTGTACAACACAAGGATTCAATATTTGTAAATACTGCAAAATAATCACCACAGTTAACATCTGTTATCACACATAGTTACAATTTTTTTTCTTATGATGAGAAAAAAATTAAAGTTTTTACTGTTTAAAATACCAGAATAGGAAGTCAACAAATAGGCTAACAGGGCAGATGTAGGAGACCGGAGAGATTGGACGAGCATCCTGGTAGAAAAGTGAATGTCTTAGTTGAAGGGACTTTTCTTCTCTAGAGACAGAGGGAGTGATGCAAGGATACAGACAGACATGTTGAAGGGGACCGGCTTGCAGATGTGCCAGTTCTAGGTGTCTCAGAAGAGCAGGTGATGGAGTATCCTAAGAGACCTTTGGTTGCAAGGGCAATGTGTAGAATTAGGGGCAAAAAGTGAAGGGGAACTTTCGGGAAGCCACTGTGAAGAGTAGACTAAGCCTTTATGAAAGGCAGACAGGAAGTGCGCTGAGAAGCCAGGAAGACCCACATTTAGACATTGTCTCATCCACAAGGCACGTGGGAAGACCCACATGTAGACATTGTCTTGTCTACAAGGCTTGTGGGTTTCTCCAGTAATGTCTCGTGACACTGAAGCATGAGAAGCTAAAAGCTTCAACGAGAGTCAAAGGGAAGCCCAGAGGAAGATGGAAGGGATGAGAGAGGCTGGAGTTTCAGAGAAGGTGGTAGTGAGGGGGGCTGGGCAAGGTGTCTGCTGTGTCCTGAGGGGACTCACGGAGCAGTTTCCATGGGAGGCTGAGGAAGAAAAGGAGCGGGGAATCATGAGGAGAGATTCTAAAGATAAGGGTGTGGGAGAACAAAAGGAACTTTCTAAACCATACAGGTCCCTCTGCCAAAGGGACTGGGTAATTGTCTTCTCCATCTCACAGAATAAAAAATGAAAAAGTTTAGAAAGTATTTCAGATATATATAGAAGGCCCCATTAGTTCTAAGGAAGCAAGACCAGTGGGCCTGTAACTTTCATTGTCGAGCACAAAGAACAGGGCCACGCACAAGCAGGAATTTAAAAACTGCTTTTGATACTGTTGAATCAGTGATAAATCAAACATGGAATAAAATCTACTTTCCTTCCCAGTCTTATTCACATGAGCTAACAGAGCTGGATGGAACAGGATGACTTACGTGAGGACAGTGCTTTATGCTCAGATAGAAAGGACTCTAAATATTTATAGACACAGAAGTTTCTTAGATAAGTGAGATTATTTATCTATTGCTTTCCTCTCCAATGACATAAAAATATTTTTAAAATGAAGACTACATTAGTATTTTAGTAGCTTTCAATTCTTCTTAGGGGCCAGAAGGGAGACCTAGAGGATAAATTTGAGTCAAACATTTGTGAAACTTAGTTTCATGACTAAGAAAAAAATAAGTTAATTTTTAAATGTTTTACATATTTTAGAAAATAATTTCGATATTTAAATGGCTTTCACTTATTGCTCAAGATGGTATCCCATTGGTTCCCTAACTGGGTGAAATCATCAAAATTCCCTGGAAACTTCTTTAAAGGGGAATATTTCTGGGTACCATCTCCAGAGAGTCTAATTCAAGAAGGCCCAAGAATCTGTATTTTTACAGAAAGCCTCTAAAGGAATATTGTAAGAGTCTTCTACTGGGAAGGGTTGACTATAGTTAACAAGCTGAAAAATAAACATATGCTACTTGGCATTGCACAAAATTTAAGAGTAAATTAGCATTGCTCAACTCCTGTCTCAGATATAAGACTAGCTTCTTGTTTCATTTGGAAATACAACACGTATGATTTTAGTTTTATTTATTCTTCCTTAAAAATGCAAACAGGCCTAAAGACAATTAGGCAGCAAATGAGAAATCAATTTACTACTGTATATTCTTCCTTTCTTTTATGATTCCATTCCATTGACTACTGCGGCATTGCTATGTGATGAGATCACCTTCAGTATATTTGTCATAGGGAAGCATTCATGTTTCCCTCTCCTGGAGATGCACGGCGAGGGAGAGAAAAGTAAGTGTGTTGAATGTGGATTATATGGGATCCAGGAGTTTAGCAAACTGTTGATACAATTTAGTGTGTTAACTCTTGATAGCCTCATAAGTTTTCTGAGATAAAAGTCAGAGCTCTCATGGTGATCTATATTGAAACAGGGAAGAAGAAAAAGGAAGAGAAAAGAGATAAGACTGAAAGCCTTGAGGAAGCAGAGCAGACAGAAGAGCAGCACCTCATCAGTTCCAATTCAAGAGCTGCCCCAGCACCAGGACAGCACTGGCTAAGATCTTCTGCTTCCCAAACACACAAATCCACATGTCATATTAAAAAACAAAGCAAAAAAAAAAAAAGAAAGAAACACCAAACATTACAGAAACAAAATCACTGAACAAACACTCTTATCCTTTATTAATGACAATTGCAGAAAATTACTAACTTGAATCAGTCAAAAACTAGACTTGCATGTATTGAGCATCTATCCTGAGCAAGGTTGGGGACGATAATGCGAACCAAATAAACACAGTCTCTATGTTTACAGGTTACCTCAAATATTACCTAAAAACTAGGTCTGATATTGTTTTGAAGCCATAATTTAGTTCTGCTGTACTAAAAGAAAAATCAAGATACTCCCATTATTTTACCAAAACTTGAATAGATATCTACCACATTCAATGAGGAACACTGAAAAACATCCTGACAAAAACCATTTTGTCATTTGCACCTTTTGAGTTAATTTTGTTATATCTCATGATTAAAGGCTTTCATAAAGTATCCTATAACTATCATGCACAACCATTTTAGAAAACAGACACATTGCACCAGTCACATTTCATACCTCCTAAAGTCTGTAGATAGAATATTCCTCTTTACATGAGGCAGGCTATTACTAGAATTCTAAGATGGGTTTTCAATCAGCTGGCAAATAGGTATTGCATATTCGCCATAATCTGTAAAACAGTGGCTTTCAAACTTTTTTGACTTCTTATCCACAATAAGATACATATTTTTCATATTGCAACCCATGCACCCACACACATATCTAAAACTGCAACAAAATGTTTCCTGAAACAGTATTCTCACAATGCATGGTGTGCTTAGATATTTTCTGTTCTATTTTTTTAATTTAAATTTTAATTAGTTAATCTTTTTGAGAAAGATTGGCCCTGAGCTAACATCTGTGCCCATCTTCCTCTACTTTATATGTGGGATGCCTTCCACAGCATGGCTTGACAAGCGGTGCACAGGTCCATGCCCAGGATCTGAGCCAGTGAACCCAAAGCGGAGTGTGCGAACTTAACTGCTACACCACCGAACCAGCCCCTGTTCTGTTTTTTTAAATTAATAGGCCTCATTCTTTAGTTTTAGGTTTGCAGGAAAATTGAACAGAAACTACGGAGAATTCCCATATATTCCTCTCCTCATACCCTCTCCCAACCCCAGTTTCCCTTATTATTAACATCTTGCATCAGTGTGATACACTTCTTACAACCAATGAACAAATATCGATACATCTGTATTAACTGAAGTCCATAGTGTAGATTAGGGCTCACTCTTTGGGTTGCACATTCTATGGATTTTGACAAATGTATAATGACACATATCCACCATGACAGTATCATACAGAAGGGTTTCACTGCCCTAAAAACCCCTGCGATTTACCTGTTCATCATTCACTCTTTCCCTCCCCCGAACCCTGGCAACCATTGACCACTGCGCTGTCTCCATAGTTTTACTGTTTCCAGAATTTCATATAGTTAGAATCCCTCAGCATGCAGCTTTTTCATATGCTCCTTTCACATAGCATGATGCATTTAAGATTCCTCCATGTCTTCAAGAGTTCATTCTTTTTATTGTTGAATAATATTCCATTGTATGGATGCACCACAGCTTGATATTATTGCATTCTACTTCATTAAAATAATGAGTTTTGAATTAGGTAAACAGTCAATTGATTTCAGAACCTATGAAAGGTTCATATCCATAGTCTGAAAATGCCCCAAATATGATGTTAGTGCTTACTGAACACAAAGGGACAGACAGCTTGGTCCCTAAATTAGAAGTTTACAATGTTATTGGGAAGGAAAGGTCTACTGTGTGACATGTTTAGCAACAAAAGCCTAATAACAAAACAAAGGCTAACAACCAAACAAAACACAGGTAAAAGAGATATAACAAGCTGCGAATTCCTAAGTGCTGTTGAGGAATACGAAGAACCAGCAAGTGCATGATATAAACTCTGTAAGAGCAGGACATTGGGTCACTTACTGAACATGGGACGTGGGCATGTTACTTCTATATGCCTCAGTGTCCTCATCTGTAAAGTGTGTATAATAGTAATATCTATCTCATTGGGTACTTAGGAGAAGTACATGAATCATGTACATATAGAGCTAAGAAGAGAAAATGGCACATAATAAGATTTCAATAAATATTAATCTATTATTATTATTATGAACCACTCTATCTTTAGTGCTTGCTTGGAATATACTAAGACTTCAATATAAATATTTTTTAAAGACTGAAGGATTTCAATTTTCATAGGCTTATCTGGTCTGTGGAAGCTTTTATAAAAAGCCAGGACATGAGCCATGAATAATGTATATAGTTTGGTAAGTGCAGAGAGAGAGAAGGAGGTAAGAGGCTGAGGATACAGCAAAATACTAGGCTGAAAGGTAGAAAACTAAAAGTCGCATTTGGAGGATAGTGATCAATTTGACTAAAGCAGAGAGTAAGGAGCCAGGAAAGAAAAGCTTTCACTGGACTCCCTTTTAAGAGATGCTGATGACCTTTGCAAATGACAGATATTTGAACTTCCTCTTTCAACAGGCAGGAGAGAAAGACTTCAATTACCTGAACAGAGAGAATAAAGTCCCAATACCCTAGGCATCCACTGTATATAACAAGTTAACTTCTCTTCTATGCATCTTAGAACAGTACTAGTTATGTACCATTCTTGGGAGAATTGAGAAGATATACTCAATAATTTTCTGTGTTCTGTGGCTCACATGAGGAACTCTGGTTCAGAAAGTCTACCTATTGTCCACTATTGGTGCCATTTGCCACTTGTGACTGTTTTTTATTGTTTTGAGGAAGATCAGCCCTGAGCTAACTACTGCTAGTCCTCCTCTTTTTGCTGAGGAAGCCTGGTCCCGAGCTAACATCCATGCCCATCTTCCTCTCCTTTATACGTGGGACGCCTACCACAGCATGGCTTGCCATGTGGTGCCATGTCCGCACCTGGGATCCGAACTGGTGAACCCCGGGCCGCTGAGATGCAGAACGTGTGAACTTAACTGCTGCGCCACCAGGCCGGCCCGTGACTGTTTTAAATTTAAATTAAATGCAAAGAATTAAGAATTCATTTCTTCAAGTCACACTAGTTTCATTTCAAGTGTGTTCAATAGCCACAAGTGCCTAGTGGCTACTGCACTGGACAGCACAAATGTAGACAGAACATTTCCATCATTGTAGAAAATCTCTTGGGAGAAAGAGGGTCTAGAGGCTAGAGAGGCACCTGTAAATGGGGAGAAAAATGGAGATGAGAGACAGAGAGAGGGAGGTGAATTTATGGGAAGGACCGGTAAATCTATATGAAGAGAGGAAGAGTCCAGAAAGGAGAATGATAGTGGAGTTATTAGAAATCTTGGAAATAACTGAGGTAGTAAGATCCCAGGAGAGGAGAAGAAGATGCCCACAGAGCAGGGACTTGCTTAGAGGTGAAGGAGAAAGTCCCTTCTCCCAGAGATCTAAGGAGAAGAAGACACGTACAAAAACTGAGAATTTGGAAATAGAAGAAAGAATCCTAAAATTTATATGGAACAACAAAAGACCCTGAATAGCTAAAGCAATCCTGAGGAAAAAGAGCAAAGCTGGAGGCATCACAATCTCTTACTTCAAAATATACTACAAAGCTATAGTAACCAAAACAGCATGGTGCAGGTACAAAAACAGACACACAGATCAATGAAACGGAACTGAAAGCCCAGAAATGAAACCACACATCTATGGACAGCTAATCTTCAACAAAGAAGCCAAGAACATACTGTGGAGAAAGGAAAATATCTTCAATAAATGGTGGGAAAACTGGACAGCCACATGCAAAAGAATGAAAGTAGACCATTATCTTACACCATACACAAAATTTAACTCACAATGGATTAAAGACTTTAATGTAAGACCTGAAACCATAAAATTCCTAGAAGAAAATATAGGCTGTACACTCTTTGACGTTGGTCTCAGCACCATCTTTTCGAATACCATGTCTACTCAGGTAAGAGAAATAAAAGAAAAAATAAACAAATGGGACTACATCAGACTAAAGAGCTTCCTGCAAGGCAAAGGAAACTATGAACAAAACCAAAAGACAACCCATCAACTGGGAGAAAATATTTGCAAATCACATATCCAACAAGGGGTTAATTTCCAAAATATATAAAGAACTCCTATAACTCAACAACAACAACAAAACAACCTGATCAAAAAATAGGCAGAGGATACGAGCAGACACTTTTCCAAAGAAGATATACAGATGGCCAAGAGGCACATGAAAAGATGTTCAACATCACTATCATTAGGGAAATGCAAATCAAAACTATAATTAGATATCAACTTATACCTGTCAGAAAGGCTATTATTAACAAGACAAAAAATAACAAATGTTAGAGAGGATGTGGAGAAAAGGGAACCCTCATACACTGCTGGTGGGAATGGAAACTGGTGCAGCCACTATGGAAAACAGTATGGAGATATCTCAAAAAATTAAAAATAGAAATAACATACAATCCAGCTATCCCACTACTGGGTATTTATCCAAAGAACTTGAAATCAACATTTCAAAGAGACTTATGCACCCTGTGTTCAATAACCAAGATATGGAAACAACCCAAGTGCCCATCAACTGATGATTGGATAAAGAAGATGTGGTATATATATACAATGGAATAATATTCAGCCATAAAAAAAGACAAAATTGTCCCATTTGCAACAATATGGATGGACCTTGAAGGTATTATGTTAAGTGAATTAAGCCAGACGGAGAAAGACAAACACTGCATGATTTCACTCATATGTGGAAGATAAACATATGGATAAAGAGAAGAGATTAGTGATTACCAGAGGGGAAGGGGGTTGCGAGGTGGGTGAAGGGGGTAAAGGGGCACATATATATGGTGAAATAAAAATTAGACTATTGGTGGTGAGCACAATGCAGTCTACATAGAAACTGATAAATAATAATGTACACCTGATATTACACAACCTTATAAACCATTATGATCTCAATAAAACAACTGAAAAATAAATAAATAAAAGAGAATTTGAAATAGAAGATATGGGAACTCACACCTTGAAAAGGAGGGAAAACAACCATGGGAATGAAGGAGTCAGACTGGACAAGTGTTTTCACAAAGTGAATATGGAATAAACGTATTTACTGAAAATCATAATTGGTAAAATTATTTTGAAGAAGCTATGAGGAGGTACAGATACTTTTTACAACTTGGCAACTTTTAGGTGCCAAAATATTTGTTAATTTACAAATCCATTAATCAACCAGTCAATTATAATTAGCCAGCCCTGGTGGTTTAGTGCTTAAGATCCAGCACTCTCACCACCATAGCCCATGTTCCTTTCCCAGTCAGGGAACCCACCACTGTCTGTAGGTTGTCATACTGTGGCTGCTGTGTGTTGCTGTGATGCTGAAAGCTATGCCACCGGTATTTCAAATACCAGCAGGGTCACTCATGGTGCACAGGTTTCAGTGCAGCTTCCAGACTAAGACAGACTAGAGAAGAAGGATCTGGCCACTCACTTCTGAAAAATTGGACATGAAAACTCTATGAATAGCAGTGAAACATTGTTTGATATAGGGCCAAACAGTGCAAAAAGACCAGGCAGTGTTCCGCTCTGCCGTACACAGAGCTGCTAGGAGCCGGAATCAATTCCATGGCACTAACAACAACAATTATTATTATTTATTGGGTCCTAATATACTAGGCATTCTGAGCAAACCTGTAATAAAATTAGAAAGTCTGGACTTACAGAAAGAACTTAGAGAACAGCATAAACAAAAGCTAAATTATAGAGTACAGCTTAAAAATGTTATCTCAAATTAGGTATGGCAGCCCCTGGCACTCAGGCTGCAGCTCTTGGCTTTTGTCCTTTTGCAGCCATCACGAATCAATTGTGACATTCCTTCTGGTTGAGCCCAAAGAAGCCTTGGGATGCCTTTCAACACAAGACCCCTTATTCATACTAGTTAGTATGAGAAATCAAAACTATTCGTAAATCTAGTACAAATAATATTAGAATTGTACAGGGAGTCACACAGAGGAAGCCCAAGGTAAAGCTATAGATTTATTTTTTAATAATAAGTTCATCTCATCGTTTGAAATCCAAAGAGTTAATCACTCACTCAGAATAAAAGAACAGACCTCAATGATGGCTCTCAACTCTATCAGATATTCAACCCCTAATTTAGGAACTTCTCCTTATTCGAGAGAACACTAAATAGAGATACTAAGAAATGCAAATTAAAATTAACAAAGGGGAACAGACTAGACCACAATAATAACCCCAGTAAAGTATAGTCCATTGTTCCCAGTTTTTCAGGAATTATGCACTAACATAGTTTTCAGAGTAGAAAAGATAAATTTTGTAATTTCTTTCCAAGAAATGTAGAAGGAAGTATATAAATATATTAGTTATATAAAGGACAAATGAAACCCACAAAGGAACCGAGGACAGTGGAGACAGATGATATTTTTAACATGATTTTGCTATATTTTAAAAGGCACCTTACCGATGTGAATTTCTCCCATCCAATGGCTTACCTGTTCATACTTCAAATCACAGAATCAAACTGGAGTTAAAATGGTTTTATTGTGAGATTTGGTAACCAAAATATATTTCTGACTGATGGAAAAAAATATCAGAGTACAAAAAGACAATTAAGAAAGAAAAGAGATTCTCAAATTCCAGTTCTTGTATCAATCTTGATGAATAGTTCACATAAGTCGCTGACCTTTCTGTGTTGAAAATCCGGGTACATAACTGCTGAGCCCACTTTGTTAGACAGTCACCTGACTCCTTAATTCCAGGCTCTGCAGGTGAGAAAATTTAGCAGGATGGTACCTCTCAATTTACCTGGAATAGTCAAAATTGAGTGCAATAGTACAGTCACATGCCACATAATGATGTTTCGGTCAGTGACCGATCACATATACCACGGTGGTCCCATAAGAACGGTACCATATAGCCTAAGTGTGTAATGGATTATATCCTCTAGGTTTAGATAGAGTGTGCAAGTACACTCTATGATGGTTGCACAAGAATGAAATTGCCTAACAACACATTTCTCAGAACATATTCCTGCTGTTAAGGGATGCGTGACTGTATTAAAGAATATTGCTACTGTTTTCCTCAATATCCTTGCGTAAAGCTGGATAATGTTACAATGGCAAGAAGAGAGAGAGAACCTTGGGACATTTTAGGTATTCCAGCTCCTCTTCATGTTTCACTGTACGATGGTTGTCTACAAACTTTATTCAATGTAATATCATTAAATAGAATTTTAATGGATTTGAAATGGTACATACATACATGAATATACTATGCATAAATGTTCCTACAAATACACCTGTTGGGCTTTCTTGTGAGAAGCCCTTTTTTATACTTAGACTAAGTCCTTTGTACTAGTATAGTGGTAGAATATCCTTTCGTTTTCCTAAAAATGTTGACAGTGTTGCTGGCCCAGTGGTGTAGTGATAAAGTTCACGCACTCTACTTCAGCGGCCTGGGGTTCAGGGGTTCGGATCCCGGCTGCGGATCTACACAGCACTCATTGGACCATGCTGTGGCAGTGTCCCACATACAAAATAGAGGAAGACTGGCAGAGATGTTAGTTCAGCGACAATCTTCCTCAAGCAAAAAAGGGGAAAGATTGGGAACAGATGTTAGCTCAGGGCCAATCTTCCTCACCAAAAAAATGTTGACAGCAAAGATTAGTTGCTTTTTTAAAATGACTCCCATTTTCAAAACCAAAACTTCATACTTCTCTATCAGCCTCCTAAACTATTTTGAAATCCTAAAATTTGAGAACCACTGCTATAGAAGGAAATAACTCTTTGATATGCACAGCCATCAAAACATTTCAAGGGATATGTCTTTTAGAAACAAAACATAGAAGTCATGAAAACGAAATATGATTACTGTGGTTAGAAAAAAATTTATTCAATAATAGTTTATTTTTAACTCATGTAAGTGATATTTGTTCTTTACGGAGAGTTTGAAAAGAAGAAAAAATAAAAGCATTTTTAAAATCACTTATAACCCAACACCAATATTTTTACATGTCAGTTCTTTTTCATTGTCCTAATATTTATTTTTACAAAAATGAATGGCATTAAGTCATTTGTTTAATTTCATAAGACTTAGGAAGCCCTTAGAAAGACTGCCCATAACAAGAAGACGTTTCAAGATTACACTAATATCATGCCTGATTGTGCAGGTTAATAAACTAGTTTTAGAGATAAGAAGTCAGGTGGGCACCAAGCTCTGAGAGTGAGATGAAGGTGGCTAAGCCTCAGTTTAAAGAATTACACCAAGAGAGAAAGCTGGCCGAGAGCCATGTGTATGAGGACATCTGAAGTATGTTTAATTTTGGACTCTATGAAAATATCTTGAAACCAAGGAGCTCAAAAAGCCTTTGTTAGAAAGGCAGGAACAAATGAAAGTTTGATTATCCCCCATTCAACAGATGGAAAAAACCAGGCTCAGCCAACAGTTCAGGAGGTCAAAAAAGGGACTAAAGTTTCTGATGCAGGCCTGAGCTCTATTGTTAAAGCTTGCAAGTTTTTGTAAGAAACAAGAAACAGTTTGACTTGACTTCGCTTGGCCTTTTGGCCTGCAAAAATACTAAGGCAGGCTGACATTTCGGCGACAAATTTTACAGCTGTGTAATCACTGGGGTCTGGGAGACCTTCCTATACTTGGTTCAGCTCTTGAATGCCTTTTGAGACCAAGACAATGGAACTTATAATTAGCAAACTACCATAAGTCTCAGAGTATGACACATGAATAGAATTCTTCCTTTTTTTCTTTCCCTGCACAGGGACCTAAAAATAGAACAAGTAACTGTATATTTGCACTTCTATTCACACTTACTTTAAAAAATATATTGAAAGATGGAACTTAGTAAGAGCAAAGCCCAGTATGAGGTGAAGGATTTTTATTTTCCTCTAATATTGAGTCTTCTTGTTGACGTGAAAGCGTCAACCCGAACTTGTTAGAAAGGCATTTGTTCCAAATTGTCCTTTCCTTTCTATCCCCAGTGTTACAAATCCAGTCCCGGGCCTTATCACTTTTCCTGGGCCACTAAAATATCTCCTCTGATACAGTGTCCCTACTTATTCACGATTTAAACCAACTCACATATGGATGCCAGATAAGTGTTGTGAAACACATCCCTGATCGCGTCAGTTCTCAACTCAAAAACAACATACGACTAGCCATCACAGAGAAATCAGGAATTGAACAGTTAAGGTCCTTCAAAATCTGATCCACACCTACCTTTACAACCCATTCCTCCTCTCCAGCCCTGTGCAATCTAGAGCTTCCAAAGCAGACTTTTTACCCTTCCTTCATGTGCTTCAAGCTTTTCTGGCTCTGTTATTTCCTGTGCTGTTCCCTCCAAGAATACTGGAACTCACTCTCAAGATTCTATCCACCCTCCCAAGGCCAACCGTAACAATCTTCTCTCTTAGAAGCCCTGCTGACACCCAGCCAGATCACTCCTTCCTCTGATCCTCCTCAGAAAATTTCCTCTATGCCTACTCATTTAATTTTGTCTTGCATTTTAAGCATATGTGTCTCATTTTCCACTGCTGCATAAGGTAAAGAGCAAAATGCTTAAGGATCCCTTATAAGTCTAGATCATTTCTCAAAATCAGACTTTCTGGGATCTACCTACAGAGGTCTCTGTCTCTGAAGAGGGAACAGACTTCCCCTCATCCCCACCTGCACCTAGAGTCTACCTTCTCTCTTTCTATCAAAGGCAGAATGGCCATATCATATCACGCATTTACATCATGCATTACTGTAAATGATGTAATCCAGCATCTTAGGTTATTTAGCCTCTCATCTTAAGATGATTCTTTCTAATTATGAAGTCTGTTATGCTAACTTTTGCAAAATAGCTCTTTACAATGAACAAAATGCTGTCTTATGGACCACTTCCCTGGACTTTCACAACTCTGTGAGATAGGCTGATGTGACCAGCCCACACTACTAAAGAGGAAAAGGAGATTCCAAGAGGTTAAGTGATGTAAGTAGTAATGTAAGAAGAAAAAACTTTTAGTGGCAGAAGGAAACTCAGAAAGATTATCAGATCTGTTTGCAAGTTCATGCTGAGGAGAGGATTGGGAAAGTAGAAAGGCCACAGTGAGAACTCTTATTCCTCACTATTTCCTTTTTCCTCTGCTCAGCAGAAGGGAAATAATAAAAATAGCTAAGATTGACTGAACGCTTACAAAATGGCAGGCACTACCTTTAGCACTTTACATGTAACTCTCTCGCTTACCTCACATAATAGTAGTTATGAGGTGCCTGTCACTACAGAGTACACATGATGAAACAAGATCAGAAAATTGGCTTGCCCAAGGCGGAATGGGGATTTGAATTCAGATCAATTTGTGTTAAAGCCCACATTTCTAATCTCTAGGCCAACTCTTCTCACATTTTATGATTTAGTGTGAATCACCTGGAGAACTTGTTACCTGTAGATTCTGATTCAATAGGGTTGATATGGGGTCTGAGATTCTGCATTTGCAGCAAGTTCCCAGGGGATGCGGATGCTGATGGTCCATGGACCACACTTTAAGTACCACTTTCTTTATACTCCACTCAGAAAGTGCTAGAGTTAGTCACTTGGGCCACTGATTTTCCAATTCTGAGGACTAGCCTGGGTCCTGGAAAGAAGGAAGGAGAGAGGATGTCATTCTGTCTTAGCCAAGCCTATTTGGGCTTCTCTGACTACCCTTCCACTGTTCCCTGTGCCACACTCCATCACCTCCAGCTTAAATCTTACCTTCCTGGTTCTCTCATAAAAATATTTTCATTTTGAACACATGTAACATTATTTCAGGTAATACTTAATAGTATCATTTTGTACCATAACCTCCTTTTTCTGTCTAGAACACAATCCTATCTACACTTACATTATATGCATTTCACATGCCCTGCTTTGGTTCTTTGACTTGACACATTGACTCATGTAAAACTCCCTAATTTATTTAGCTTTCCACATTTTGTATATTTGTTTGTAAATAAACTTGTAGAAAGTGTTGGCTATTTTTTTCTAAGATGCAGATCTCCAATTTGTTATACACATTGTAAACATGGGCTTTAGTCATTCATTTCTCGGTCCATCATTTCCAGTAGCTACGATGTACCAGGCACTGTGCTAGGTTTGCCCTGATGATCATTATATTCCTTTTAGAAATCAAAACACTTAAAATATGTATTTCTAACTCACTATTTTTATATTATATGTACGATTCTACAAAACAGTATTTTAATTATATAAATTTAGCTTACTTAGTTTTAACTGTTTTGTGTACTAGTTCAGGTGTGGTAATTAATGTCACTTTCCAATATAAAATCTCATTACCTGAAGTTAGCCTCTGCAGATATTTGTTCTAAAATGTGCCCAGGCACACATAAAATCTCCTTTCACCTTTAGTGAAGTGAAAATGAATCAATTTTTATTAAACTTATCAGCTTCAAAGGAAAGGCTGGTCCTTGGCCACATCATCAGGCTTAGATGGCTTCCATTCTGTTAAAAATTAAGTTTTGAAAACTTTGCTTTCAAATCACAAATCACTGTCTCTCTCCCAATCTTCTTTAGAAAGATGCCAACCTCTGGATGCCCGGTTAAGCCATCCCTGACACTCACTCATATGTCTTTTTCCCTTTTACACTCACTTGCTGAATGCTGGGAACTTTACATGCAATTTCTTTTTTATTCTCACAACAATCATATATGGCAGATAGATTATCGTCCCCATTTTACAGATGGAAACAAAGTCTTAGAGAGGTGAATAACAACCACTAATACTCACTGGGCATGAAATATACATAGTAGGCTCAACTCTACAAACTTTACAGTCTTCTCATTTATTGCTTATCCCACCCACGAGTAGGGTCATCCTTAACCTCCATGTTACACAAGAAGAGCCGAAGTGGGAAGGGCTGAGTGCTTGAACCAAGTTGACATAATCAGTTGGTGGTGGGGCCGGGGTCACAGCATAGGAGTCCAGTCCGGAGCCTGGGCTCTCACCCACCATCAGCTAACCTGACGGGGGTCACACAACTGAAGGAAGATGGCAGAACCAGGACCCAGAAGTCTGTCTGAAAACAAAGCCCCTGAGGTCAGTCACTGTGCACATGGCTTGCTTTCTTCAGAGCCATCCTTCTAAATCCAAAGGACAAGTTTAAATTTGTATGTTATTTGAACTCAAGGGAGCATAGGGCCCTGCTACCAAGTCCCTCAGAGTTGGGGAAAAAAAGAAGAAAAGTAATAATAATTTGAGAACTTCCTTTTCTGACCATCATCAAATATCATATATCCACCCACTGGCATCTGTGCCCACGAACTCTACCTTCCCTTCCTGCACCTACCCAAGGCCAACCCAGCCCATTGTTCCTTCTCACCCATTCAAGGGTTGCACTCCTGAAATGTCCCTCCCTCTCGTCCAGTTTATCCTTCCTTCCTTGATTATTTCCCATTATTTCACAAACAGGCTTTAATATTTCCTGGCTTAAAAAGCCCTCCCTTGATCCAAGGTCCTGCTTCTTCTAACTGGACCACAACCACTACCATAAATGTTTCTGCTTCCTTTTAAGATCAAACTTGCCTATGAGGTTGTCTATAGCACTTACCTCCACTTCCTCACCCCCAATTCTGTTTTTAACCCCATTTCATATCTCTTACATTTTTCTGACTACCAATATTTCTATAATAAACATTATACTACTCTTGCAATTAAAATATATAAAAATGTGTATATAATACACTATTATACACAGCACCACACACACACACATGCCCCATCACAAAAAATACTGTGACTCATGAAAACTGTGTGTGTACATCAATGTTATATTTCAAATTCTTAAATATCATTTATGTATCAATTTATGTATCAATCTTTTCCTTTCCTTAGTCTTGAGACTGAAAACCTCTTTTCTTGTCAATCTTCTTCCAGAAGATTTTATACAGATACAAATTTATCACCAGGTCATCGTGGGCTCTCCTCTCTCGCAGCCATCCCTGTGTTAGTCCCTTACACTGTGCCCCATGGAATGTCTAATCCATTGTGAACAGTCTACCAACTGGCTTCCATTTTTTCCCTCACATCTTTGTTTTGGCTTTTCCTTGATATTGTCATGTTCCCTTTTGCTTTCTACTCTTCAAATTTCCCCTTTTTTAAGCTATCTCAGACTTAAATGGAGGAGGAAAGAGGGCTGGCTCACCTCTAATCAGGGCCATTTCTAGACGTACAGTTGTGCACCCTATTGCTTAGTCTCCTTTGCTGTCCACACCCTATGGTTATACTTCATCTCAAAATCACTTCCAGCTAAAGATAAATAGTGCATCCTCTACCATCAAGCAGCTGATAGTAAAGAGACATAGATAAAGATGCATAGACAGGGGCATTGTAGAATGAACAGCCTCTAAGATAAGGGCTCTCAAGGAGCACATGGAGGAAAACAGGTTTAGAAAACTTGGCAGAAAAGGGCAAGAAGAGATTCCCGCATACACTTCGATGATCAGTGGAAGTTATCACGGCTAAGTCATGCTCTTGTAACAGGAAGAGGCACCGCTGAGCTTGGGGGAGGGTGGGGAGAAGCATGGTGTCTTAGAGGATCTTTTTTTAAGGGTAGAGAGACAGATGGAAATTAGGAAATGATAAAGACTGAAGTTTGAGAATTAAGCAAAAATCAAACCACATGCTCAGAAGACTAGTTCTGTTTTTTTCTTTTTAAGTCAATGGAGAGTCTATTTCAAAGAATGAAATAGTTAATATTTATTGAGGGCTTACAATGTGCCGCTTATCATCTTTACAACACTCCCGTGAGGCAAGCCTATTATTTTTTCCATTTTATAGATAAGAAAACTGAGAAATACAATTTAAGTAATGCTAAGGTCACACAACTAGGAAGTGGCCCAATTTGAATTACGATTAGATTTGCAATTCGGAAAGATAAAGGGATGCGTCTGGTTTCTGGGTTGCACCTGTATGATACACATGAGGCTGGGACAGAGATATAGAGAAGTGAGAGGGGCAAGAGGAGCAGGGGAGTTCAGTTTTGCCATTCTGATTTGCGGGTGTTTGGTGAACATTCATCTAGAGTCGTCCAGTTGGATATATAAACGTGGACTAGGAAAGATGTCTAGGCTGGAGGCAGAGATTTGTGTCATTGGGCTAAACATCATAGTTAAGCCTGGAAATTAAGTGGATTAAGAAGAAAAAAATTCTGAAGAGAACTTTGGGGGGCAGAGAAGGGGATTTGCCCTTTAACAGTAGACAGAAGAAGAAAAGAGAAAGGAAGGAAGGGAGGGAGGGAGGGACAAGGAGGGAAGGAAAAAAGGAGGGGGAAAGAAAAACTGACAATGAGGGGGAAGCGGTATGAAGAGATTCAAGGAGAGGGAGCTTCCTTGGAGTTAAGGAGAGAGTTTCAAAAAGATCAGTGGTAACAAAATTTGCAGAGAAGTCAAGAAAGTTAAGGATCAAAAATTCTTGGGGTTTATCAACTAGGAGGTCTTTGCTCATTGTGGCAACTGCAGTTCTGGTGAAGTGGTGGAATCAGACGCCGAACTGTAGTGGGCTGAGGGGTGCTGGGAAGATGAGGAAATTGAAGTAAGGAATAGGGTCATGGAGGGGCAGGAAGAGATGGAGGGAGAGACAGAAATCAAAAGAGAACCTAGGCAGGGGTGTTTGTTTTTTCTTTATGATTTGAAGCCGTTTTACACTTATACATGAAAGGCAAATCCTTAAAAGAACTAGAAAGTGTGAAGACACAGGAGAGAGCAAATATACAAGACTGATGGAGAAAGGAATAAGACCCAGATTCCTCCATGCTGTCTTTGAATTTATTCTTTCTCTCACTCCTGCTGGCAGTGTCCTCTTTAGGCTTGAATCTCCTCTTTCCCACTAAAAGTTAGCTGTATATTTTCCCATCTTTAATCTATTTTCACATAGTGTTGCCCAGTTGATTTTCCTCATGTTTTCCCCCTGTTTATACTCTTTCAGTGGTATTCTGTTATTTTAAAGATAAAATCCAAGCTCCTTTAGAAGTCAAAGTCCTTCTCATTCTGTTCTTACCCACCTTTCCCATCCTTAGGGCCCATGCCCAACATCCACAACCCAGAATCCTGATGCTGTCACTTGCATTCTCCCGGACAACTATGATCCCTTGAAATGCTCTCTGTTTTCTTTCTGCCGACATAAATTCTGCCCTTTCTCAAGTCTCACAATATGTCACCCCCTTCTTACAGAGGAGTATCTCTATGTCCCTGAAGCCATATAAAAATGTTACCTTTTATTCTACCTTGGCATGTTGTTAACACATCATAAACATTTTTCCAAAGGTTACATCTGTTTATCACTGTGGAAAGCATCAAGGATATAAACATGTTAAAGATACAGCCCATGATAACAACGGGGTCGCGATCTGTGTGGTATTTAAACCACTTGGTTCCATTACTTATATCTGGTTTTATATTTAACTTATAACTTTAAAAAAATACGTGTTTAGTTTATCATCAAAACTGAACTGCAAGCTCTTCAAGGATAGAACCTGTGTATTAAAGCATTAGTACAGATCATCTAAACTTTCTATCTCAGGAACATACAGCAGGAATTGAATAACTATTTTGCTGAAAGGGAAATTGGATAGAGTTTGCGGTCCCGGAATAATAAGAAACTGTGTAAACTGAATTTTCTTTTTGTCCTATGATATGCTGAAATGTAAATATACCACTTCCACAGCTTTTGCCTTTTATCGTATTATGTGAGTATTTTTACAAGGCATTCTTATATGTGCTTTGAATTTATTTTTTCTTATACTTGCACTCATGCTGCTGTTATTTGGTGTGAAGACTGTGTCCCTCATTTTCACATTCATTTCTACGACATTTTCATTGTAAACCTAACAGCTCTTCCATTTCTCTTGGAATGTAATTTTATTTCTACATTCTGGAACTGTGTCTAACACCTTCTTTTAGTTAAAAAGTATCATCTACTAACTCTAAACTTAAAATTTTATGAAATTAATCACCTCAGTTATTTCACCTGATTAATTTTCTATAGCTGCTCTTTTGTTATAATTTTTCATAGTCATTTCATAAGATTTCTTTCATTTTTAATTTCCATATTCTGATACTATTTGTGGTTTGTTTTATCTGCAATATGATAATTTATTCAACTTATTTTGATTTTGTTTTTTGCATTTTATTTCCTTTGTGTAGATATAGTGTAACACAGATATCTGTCTCCCAAATGTGCCTTTTACTTAAAAATACTGTCTATGATTTTCTATTTTACTTTGTTCCTGATTTGGATTTTCTTTTCCTTTTACTTCAAATGTTCCTCTGAGAATTTAAGCATTATTTTTATTTTTTATTTTTTTTAAGGATTGGCACCTGGGCTAACAACTGTTGCCAATCTTTTTCTTCTGCTTTATCTCCCCAACCCCCCCCCCCCCCCTAGACGGTTGTATATCTTAGTTGCAGGTCCTTCTAGTTGTGGGATGTGGGACACCGCCTCAACGTGGCCTGACGAGCAGTGCCATGTCCGCGCCCAGGATCCGAACCCTGGGCCGCCACAGTGGAGCGTGCGAACTTAACCACTTGGCCACGGAGCTGGCCCCCCTAAGCATTATTTTTAATGCATTGTTTTAATTTTGGATCATTCCTGAAAACTTTAATTTTGCTTTTTAATCTATTCTCATATAACGTATTACAATCTTGCTGGAGAACTATTTGATTTACTGCTTCTACCTAACGTGCCCTTTTGAACCTAACCTTAGGCATTCCCACATGCTGGGCTGCAGCGCCCTGGTGCATAAGATACATGCCATGCCTTCAGACACCTGTGTAGCTAGCAGGGCTGGGCAGGGGCGCCAGTCCTCAGAGGCTGGTGTGGCTGAGCCCAGTCTGGTGCTAAGCCCCAGGTCTCACAGGCTGCAAGCATGATGGGGACGCCTGGCACCTGCTGCTCCTCCACAATGCTCTGCGCACAGCCAAGGTGGGGTCTGCCACCTGGACATCAAGTTCAGTGCCCAGCCAGAGTGAGCTGCTGCCCCTCGTGGACAAGGGGCTGTGAACTGTTGGAGGAACTGGAGGTATAGGTTGCCAAGGGGTGCAGTGTACAACTGGAGGAGTAAGGGGTGCAAAGGATTCAGGCTGTTGGTTCCTGGGAGTGAGGACAGCTCTCCTTGGCAGGCCCACATCTCTGCCTTCACCTAAGGCAGATACTTTTGTCTAGTACCGCCCTGAGACCCAGGCAGTGAGCTCCCTGCCTTGGCCCTGTGCATCACAGTCTTGATCCTCAGAGTGCAGTCAGAGTTAGCATCAGCCTCACCAGGGAGTGTGCGAGATGTAAAAGCTCAGGCCTGCCTTAGCCCTTCTGAATTCTGAATCTGTATTTTAACAGGTGATTGTATACACATTTGTGTTTGAGAAGTGCTACATCAGAGGGCCCACTCCGGCTTTCCTCTGGCCGTGATACTCTCCAAGATAATGCCCATGGGCAGTAGGGTTCCTTCTAGACCAGGCTTCATATACACAGGCTCCCAGAATCCCTTGCCCAAAGGCCCATATCCACTCATTTCTAGAGTATACAGTGGTCTCTTCACCAGACACATCATCCAGTGCACCTGGAACCCAAAGGGTCGCCATGGGACAGCCGTGACACAGAGAGAAGGGCGTGTGTGACTTTCAGGCTGAGTGGCCACAAGTGTGCTCCAAGCGTGAGGCCCCTGGAGGATCAGGAAAGAGCCAAGGGTGGGAAGGCAGGGTGGGCCCAGGGACTCCAACTGTACTTTTGCTCCTGGTTCCACAGACAGGGTCAAGCCCAGTTTTGTGCATTTATACCTGATCTGCCCTTTTAGTGAGGTCCAAGCTATGTGCAGGGTGATGGCTAAAAGAGAATATATGCTTTCCACGATTTTTAGAAATACTTGGTACTAAAAAGTTAGGTTGGAATCCAAAATCATTTGCCTTCTCCTAAGAAATTTCAACATTATATCTGTCAGTGAAAGAAAATAATAGCTGTAAGATTCTTTAAATATGATTTCAATTGCAGAAACTTCTGAATGGCTATAAAATAGGATTTAAATTTTCTATCATCTACTTGTTCTCACAAAGCATCACACAGTTAGCAACTGTCAAGACTTTGGAGAGACCATTGACCAAGAATTACAGGTCCCTATTTCTAACATAAAACCTGATAAAAAGAAGTTATGTGTGAATTTACACTACTTATTAAAATACTTGAAAATATTTTATTTAGAAATTCTATATAAATTCAATGCTTAGTATTCTTCCCAATACTTTTTATTTTCTCTTCTTTTAATACTAAGGATATATATTGAATTTTTTCACAAAATTCTATATAGATGCCCCCCAAATCCTATCTAATTTGCCCATGTACCATATAAAGTGGGAAAAGATGAGAAGCACGTATCCAGCTCAACAGAGCTGATTAAGAAAAGCTAAGGTACCCTGACGGGCAGCTGGGGAAGGATATTCCCACATTCCATGCAGTATGTCTTTGTATCACAAACGTCTATTATGTTTGACTTTTATTAGAAGTACATCCTTTAATAAAGTGGATTTCCTTCCTTAGTACAATTTTAAAAACAGATTTTTCCCCTCAACAGATCAGCTTCAAATTTTTTTTTAACATTTTCCTAACATGTAATTATCATCTTCCAAAGACCCAGAAGTGCTGTCAATGTGACTGAAATCAGAATGTAAATATTTTATACACAGCTGTCAAATCTCAATTGGCAGAAAACAAAAAGCCCCCAAATTGCTGTAATCTAACCACAAGGCTACATCATTTAATTGACAGATAAGACATTTTTCTAGTTTCCATTTTCCCATCAGCATTATAATACACTAGCACGGTGTGCCATTCTGGAGAGTCACTGTGACAATTTACTTGAAGATGGAATAAACTCTGAAACGCTCTAAGGGAGATGCCGAGCACAGTAACTGAATTCTGTTTCATGGAACGTTTTTTACACTCACTGTATTTGGAATATCTGTTACAAACACGGACTAAATATTGGCATCATGGGAATATTATCATGCCCTTTCTTTTTTTTTTAAAAAAAGGCCAAATTTTGTTCTTAGCAGTTCAATAATTTATTATTTCATCCTTTTGGGCCTTGATTCAACAAACATTTCTGATTGTCTCTGTGCCAGACTTAGCTAATAAATCTAGGTAAGATTCCAAGAACTGTGCTCTGTCACCCATCATCATAGATCAGAAATGCTGCTAGTAAAAACACCTGACATGGTCCCTCCCAAGGCCTTCCTGCTATTTTCACTGTTGTTTGTCTCTCTTCTCAGATTTGTTTTTCATCTTTCCCTCCAAGAAATAGACACATCTAAGCAATAGACATGTCAGGGACATCTATAAACATTGCTTAATTTCTGTTGGATATTTGACCTATGGCATGTTCTGCCTCTACATTCATTCAGCAAATATTTACTAAGCTTCTTGCATGGAACAGCATCATGGTTTTGGCAGTGAAGAAGACAGACAAGGCCTTGCCCTCATGGAGTTTAGATCATTCCACAGCGAGAGATAAAGAAGAAACTGTAAACAAATATGGGAACTCTTCATGTCTTGCTAAATTCCTTAAGCTATATAAGTATTTTCTCCAGATGGGGACATTTTAATATACCTTAAAAAAATAAAACTTGTAGTTTTTCAAAGGAATTAAATTTGGGTGCCTGATATAGGGCTCACTTTGAGAGAATGGTTAGGGAAGGCCAACGCAGCCGAAACTTGATTTGGAAGGGCCAGGCACAGAGCACCGCAAGCCAGGGCTCTGGGGGGAAAAGAAGACAAAGAAACATTCAAGGAACAGAAAAAAAGACAGGGACACTGGAGTGGAGGAAGCGAGGGAGAAGGGGTATAAGTAGAAACCAGATTGTGTTGGATGTGTAAATCATGGTAGTGCATTTGGGTTTTACTCTAAATGTGGAGGAGGGAGTTGAAAGGTTTTGAGGTCTCAAACAGGAGAGTAACAAGCTCTGGTCCAGGTTCCCCTGTCACTGGTGTACACAGAATGAATTCTGGAATGGCAAGAATGGAAGCCAGGAGACCAGCAGGAAGCTTATGCAGTTGTCCAGGCAGGACAGAATGATGATTTGGAGTAGGGTTGTAAAGGAAGAGACAGAAAGAGATTAAGAGATTCAGGATGTGTCTGAAAAAAAGGAAAGGAAGAGAAAAATAACTGATAAATCTTAGGTTCAGCGGCCAAAAAGAAAGTTTGGCTTTAGTAGATACAGCATTTCTCTGCTTAGCAAAAGAGATCCAAGAAGGTAAGCTATTATTTTCTACTAAGAAACTACCAGAATTTCTTACACCCTCAATTTACAAATAAAGATCAAAGGTCTAGGGAGGTGAAATGGCTTTCTTAAACCTCAAAAGAGCTGGCTGTCACCTGCATTTCCGTCTTATATTTTCCAGCCCAGAGACTTTCCCATTATCCCACACCTCTTCCCCTGTCACAGCTTAGTACCACATTCAATACCTTGCACGACTTTCTTTGCAAAGGAATTTCTATATATAATTCATCTTTTACCTGAATTTTTTTTTCTGAACCTAGAAAGTATGAGTGAAGGAATGAAGATTGTTAGCAGGAGAATATTTAATATCAGGACTGTAGATTAGAAGCTGAGTTTTGGTGGCCATACTTAGACCATTATCTCTAAACTTTTATTTCAAAAGAACAAAAAACAATAAAAGAAATGTGGAATTAATATTTCCTTCACTTGCTTTCATAAGCAATTCCAATTTATCCTGATTCCCCAAACCAGAGTTTTCCCTTTCCTTTTTTTATTTTTAAATATGGAATAGCTTCAGTTTACTTAGTTTTATAAACAGATAATCTAATGGAAATTCTGTGTTACTGCAGAACATTCAAGGGGTTGGTGAACTGTTGATGTCACTGACTAGTTATCAATATAATCAGCAACCACACAGGCTCCCAGCATGATATTCTCAGGACAGCACTGAGCCAGCAGAGTACAGAGAAGGGCAACTGACGGGTCCAAGATCAAACCTCAACTCTGGCGCTTATTATCATAGGACAAAGTTCTTAACATCGCAAAGCATCAGTTTCCTTATCTGTAAAATGGGGATAATAATACTTACTTGAAGGCACTTCATGAAGAGTAAATTAGGTATAGGTGCGTATCTAGTACAATGCCCAGCTATGAATGCTAGTGAACTGGCTGTATCTGCAAGTTTGTTTTACCTTTCTGCTCCAATATCCCTGGCTGTAGCTTTTGTCCTTGTGGTTACAAGATGAGGGCTGTGCTTTACATTAACCATGTTTTTTATTTTCTGTTTTTTGTGATGCTTTGATATCTTAAAAGCTTACTGGCCAGGGAGAGACTGCCCCTCCCAGGGCTAGCCAATTCTTAGAGACAACAAAGGGTCTGGCCTAGAGCACATCTTTCATGTGTAACCCAAACAATCCTGAGTCTGTAGTCCCAACCACCCTCTTTCCCAACTCTCACACACCAAGCCAATTTTTGCCCTGCCCCAAATCAACCCAGTGCCAGGCACCAGGCAACCAGAGACCACTCCTATAGCCCAGAGCCCACTGACATTATTCTAACTGGCCAGTCCTAAGCTGTTTACCCTGCCTTGCCTTGCTTCTCCTGTGGAAACTCCCAATAAAGACTCTGACCTAGGCTTTTTCCTCATTCCTGTCTTCTGCCTCCTGACCAAACCTGGTGCTTCCCCACGTGGTCCTGGGTGGCTTGGAGTGCCCCCTTCTCTCAGGAAACATAAGTAATAAATTCTTCTTTCAATGGCATGGACCTCTCTGTGTGGTCATTCAGTTACTTCCATAAACTAAAATCCTGCAGCTTTCCAGGTAGGAAGATGGGGTAATAACAAAGGAAAACATTCCACAAATATTCTCTTGAAGTCTACTCTTTTGGTTCAGGAAGGAAAGCCCTCCCAGGCCCAACACCTAGAGCTCATTAGCCGGAATCAAGTCACGTGGCCTCAGTAAAGGAGTCTGGGAAGGCAGAGATTTTTAAACTGGATACTTTACTGTCCTTCAAAACATGAGAAATTTTCTTTTTTAGGAAGAAAGGAGGGGAGAATAGGTATTGGGTTTTTGCACTGTTTGATGAATAGAAAAAGTATTACTAATGATAACATTTAAAAAGGATTGAGCTTTTCCACGTGTTGCTCTTTCTTTGTATTCACAATCAGATTTTGTACAGCATTCTGAATAAGGCAATATAAATCAAAGGATGATATTTAAGCTTCTATGAATTAGACAAAGTATAAGGTCTTATATACACTAAAAATTCAAACATTTTGCACTTTTTAAAAAAACCATATTGCTACAATTAAGATACAAATTACAAATGAATATTTGAAACAAAAATCAACTTATTTCATATTTCAACAAATATTCCTTCATTGTAATTCTGAATCTGATGAGCAAATAAGCAAAAAAGTATCTTTATTAAGACAAAAAAATAGAGCATGACTATATTTATATTAAGATGCACACAGTAGCAATTATAAACTGTATTGAAAAACACAAACTTAGAAATTCCTATTCCTCATTAATCTGTTCTTACAGATCAAGGTATAAACTCTTTTTTTTAAAGCAAAGACTTTAACTCAAAAAAAGATCTTACCTTAGCGTACCTTAGCAGAAGTTCCAAATGTCATTTATTTGGCCTCTAATCAGAACACAGGTGCTAGAAGAGAATAAAAAAATGGTGTTAACATATAGCCAAGAAAGTCAATAAGTTACACAAAATGACTTGAGGAAATGTAAGAACATCACAGAATTTTCTGCATAGATCATGGTGCCTAACCACCTCACGTAACCGATGAGGACACAGATGGTCCGAGAGTTAAGGTACCTGTCATTGGCAAAAGAAACACATCTATCGACTTCTGATGAAAGGAATTTTGGAAAGTTCCACTCCACATACCTGCCAAAGCTCCAGTCACAATGAAGCGATATAAAGTAAGAAGAAAGGAAACCAAAACAAAAGGATTTGCTCATTCCTTAATGTTACATGTTAGTGATGGTGCCTTCCTTTTTTAGCGAGTGAGTTAGTATTGTGTACTTTCAAAGAGAAGTCAAGGGAATGATCCCTTAGAAGTTCCAGTGTGCTATCTTCTCCCAGACACTATTGGACGAATACACATAGCATTATCTTATGATTAGTCCAGTTCCCATACAAGGATAGAACCCAATCTTAAAGAAAATGTCCTAACTCCATTTTAGAAACTGACATTCACATTTTTAAAGCATACAGAGCCTGACAGTTAGGCCAGAGCCTTAGGAAAGCACCTCCTTTAGAAGGCTGATCTGGAGAAAGAAAAAGAGGCACCAGGTTCCATGAAAGGAGAACGAGGGAAGTGTGTTCTTGTGAAGGATGTCGTTGAGGACAGAGGGTCAGGAAGAAACAGTAAGTGCTACGGAAGAACTTGAGGATGAGACCTGATAAGATATTATTCGATTTTTAAAAGGAGGACCTTGCAGTTTCTAGAATGATGAAGGTGAAGTCAGATGACAAGAGGACAAAAAGAGGCTGTGAGGCGAGAAGTGGAGGGACTCCAGGGGCACGTGTGGAGGGATTTCCTCAGCAAGGATGAGAGGACCTTAGTGCAGCCTCCAAGAGTATGATCTGCAACAAGATAAGTGCAGAGATGGAGAGAAACATTTAATTACAATTAAAAAATAGATTTGTATTTTGCTTTTTTTTTAAAAGCATTAATCTGCAAAGGATTGAGAAAAAAGGAAAGAAAGAAAAGTCACTGGTCCTTCATCAGTTTGAGAAGCACTATCCTAGAGAACATCAGCCACTCTTCATCTCAATATCCCTTACTCCTTTCTTTAGGGGCTCTCCCGCTATTCCTTACAGTGCTAGAACTATCAATCAAGGGACCTTCTCCTACTTATAGCAAAAGGAGGACATCTGACCCATGCGAGGCCTCTTAGACTGCTCCTCTTCCAGGAGCCCAGGTCAGAAGAGTGTGTCCTAAAGAAGGAAATGGCTGGAGCTGATCATTTCATGAGATCCATTCACGTTATGCATGGGGAAACTGACGCTGGGGGTGTAAGTGAGCAGATGTCACTTGAATCCAGACTGTCTGACTCTTTCCACTAGTTGTCTTGCCTCTTTTAGACACCGGCATCTCCTCAGGAAATAATACCTACACAATTGGAACTTGAAGAGAAAATTCAACAGTGTTAACACTCACATTCCTTCTAGAGGAAGTGATGGGTAAGTCATCAAACAGTATATCAGTGGGAGGATACGGGCATTTCTGTCCCTCGTCTCTAACAAATAGATGTTTTCTGCCATATGAGGCTTGCCAGCCAGTGAGCCTAGAATTCATCTTTCACCATAGATCCCTATAGAACCCAAGAGCCACAGGGGGAGTACTTAGTGAATTCCACCGAGGCAGCTGTCACTTCTCTTATCATAACCTACTAAGTGTCTTGCACATAGTGGTTGCTCAGTAAGTATTTGTTACATGAATTTTATCATTAAAATGAACAAGTATCCAGATCATATTTGCCTAACTTACAATTAGGAGGTCCAACACACCTACATATTGAGATTCAGGTCATTTTAAGTAAGTAAATACATATCACTCAATAATATAAAATTGTTGTACCATTAATGAATAAAGTAGAAATACACACTGTTCAGACATTAAAGTGTCTGCTAAGAAAAATACCTTGTTCACTAAATGAATTGGAGAATAATAACTGAGATATAACACTCTGAAGTTTCTCGAAGTTTCTCTAATTTTCTCTAGTATTAGATGCAGCAAAGCATTCATTTTGAAAACCAGCAAGGGAACTGGCTTTCATCCTAGCTTCAAATTCATTCCATTGCAAATTAATTGCACACGACATTCATTTAGGGCTGAGCTTCAAATCTCTAAGTATAGATGACAGGTTCCTCCAGATCCCAGTAAACATGGTTTGAAAGGTTACATACTCAAAATACGATTGGCAATTCCAGAGACTGTTGTCATGATTATGCAGTTAGCCAGATAAAGAGGAAAACAATGCCAGAGACAGAATAATAATTATGGAAGGCCAGATGACAGGTTTCTTTCAATAGGCTAGCAAAATATTACTTTGATTTAGGATGTATATAGCTAAGTGTAGACTCTTTCGTTAATGTCTTTAAAGCAGTAATTTCTCTCTGTCAGATAGTTGGGTGTTTATGGAATACTGATTCTGAGAAGAGTATTCCATGAGGGAGCAGTTTTGGACTCTTAGTATGATAATCTGAACAGTCCTATTTCCTTAAAACTTTACCTAAAAATTATATTTTCCTTCTTTCTAATTATTTGAACATGCATATTGCTCTTTTCTTAGGAAAAAGCAAAGCATTGGAGCAGATGTTTTGCAATCTAAGTGGGTGATAAACGAGTCTGTAGCCATCTGATTTGGACAGCGTTATACCTGCTCTCAGTCTTGAAATAAATAAGCTTAATTAACTAATTTAACTTTCTGTCTTCAGCTGAAGTTAGATCCCAGACTCTTAGTGAGGACCTAGAATATTCCCCTTTTTAAATTTCACAATATATCTTTAGTTTTTTAACCTGCCTTATTGAAGGCTAAAATAACAAGTGCTTTGACAAACTTGAGCCTGACAGTCTGTTTTAGGGGAATAGGATAAATATAGTTCCAAAAATGTATATATTATGCCGTCTGGTTTGCATTAATTTCTTATTCAAAAACAGCATTCACTAAATATCTGTGCTCATTCAGATTCGTGTTGTACTCTGATCTGTTCCCATCAGAGCCCGTCTTCTCACTTTTAGCCATTCCATCTAGACAGGGAGAGACAGAACCAATTAAAACACAAAACAGCTCTTAGGAATGAAATCATTCATTCCTTTGTTATTATTCCCAATTTGGAGATAAGGCTCAGAGATGAAATAACTGTCTCAAAGTTCCCTGGTAAGTAATTGATAAAGTTGATATACAAACTTGGATCCTTTTCATTTCAAATCCCACATAATAGTAGTAGTAACCACAACAGCAACAACAAATATTAACCTAATGCTCACCTCATCCTAGGCACTATTCCAAGCCCTTTACATACACCTGATCATTTAATCATCACAGCCTATCTATTGCTACCCACATTTTATAGATGAGGAAACAAATGTCTGCTGTCTCTGTAGGGGAACCATAGCTCTACAGGGATTATTGAGACAAAACTTGGTGCTGCTTCATCTTTTTCCATTTATGATTCTCCTTCTCTGTCCATTCCTTCTTAGTTTACTTCATCCAAGTGACAGAACTGACACAACTCCCAGTTTGACCCACTTTGGGGGTTTGCTGTCAAGGAGTGTTGCCACCACCCCTGAGTGCAGTGTCTGAGGAGACATTGCAAACCCAGAATAATGTCCAGTGAGACAGGATGGTTGATGGAGAACACAACCTCTGAAGTCTTCCAGGGTTCTGTACTTGTCATCAGGATGGTAACAGACTCAGTGGTTCATCTAAGCTGACAAGACCTCAGCCAGTGGCTGGGAACATGGGCAAGGTTCAGTATTCTGATGTGAGTGGACTAGAAACGATGAAGCAGAACACTAGGTCCTTCACCTTCAGAGGAGGTGTGCTGGGGTGGAGGCTGGGTCTACTTTAATCAAGAATTAGGAGAGCAAACCAGGATTCGGGGAAGATGAACTACAAACACTGACTCGCCAAGGCCCATCCCAGATCTCTTGGAAGTTACACAATTCCCAGAAGCCACCAAGTGGAGGAGATGAACCTCCGTATTTGCTGCACAGAGACGGGCAGGGCTGAGGCTTGCGGGCTGACAGTTTTCCATTCTTACAGCTCCTCAAACCTGAGGCCTGCAAAAGTGGATGCTGAGATTTTTATGAAATCTCATTACACCAAGAGTTCTAGAAATTCGAGACGATTATGCGAAAAGAAAGGCATTTCTTTCTATTTCAATTTTGGCAGAGAGCAGTAATGGGAGAAGACCCCTGTCCATGGGAAAGGACAACTTGTCTATTCAGTTTCAGCAGACGTAATCTCATACTGTTGAGATAAAAGTTGGAGGCTAAATTCAACTAAATGTACAAAACAGCATGAAGAGTATTATCCAAACTTTGTAATTTCACATTTCGCTCTATGTACACAGAAAAGTGACTGAAAGGAACTTCACCAATACTGTCAATACTCCTCGGTTGGCTCTTTCTGTAATTAGATGTGATTTTAGTGTTCTTACATATTTTAATTTTTTTATGTTAGGAAAAAAAATATTTAACAGCAACTAACTAGTATTTCTACAGTGCCAGTTAAATAACAGAAACTGATGATTGCTAGCATCCAACTGAGGTTTAACCAGTTCTTTCAACATTAAGCTATTTTAAAAACAAAAGAAAAGTTTTAAAGACAGTTTTAAATATCACTTTTTAAAAATATATATGTATATATTTCACACAATATGTTAACCATAAAGACATTTTAACAGTTTAATGAAATAATGCATGACCTTATAAAATCAGACTCTATAGATTATGCCTGCTGGCTGGAGTAGGCAGCTAAATGTCATTTCAATTTATTGCTCTTACTAAAAGACATAATGAAAACTTAGAAAGGAGAATCTTAGCATAAAAGAAGATATACACAACCTTAGTATCCTGTAGTAGCCTGTGTTTATTTTTCTCCCTGTCATGGACTGAATTGTGTCCCCTTTAGATTCAGATGTTGAAGCCATAACCCGCAATGTGACAATGTTTGGAGATGGGGCCTTTAAGGAAGTAATTAGGGTTAAGTGAGGTCATAAGGTTGGGGTCCTGATCCAATAGCACTGGTGTCCTTAACAGAAGAAGAGGAGACACTCAAGCTCTCTCTCTTTCTCTCTGTCTCTCTTTGCTCACACACAGGAAAACGGCCATGTGAAGACACAGTGAGAAGGCCCTGTCTGCAGGCTGAGGAGAGAGGCCTCCCCAGAAACCAGCCCTGCTGGCCCCTGGATCTTGGACCACCGGCCTCCAGAACTGTGAGAGAAGAAATTTCTGTTGGTTAAGCCTCCCAGTCTTTGGGATTTTGCTGTAGAAGCTGAAGCAGACCAATACATTCCTATTTTGATATTCAGTTCTGCAGTGAACAAAAACCTGTGCAGATGATCTCTAGCTTTACCTGAAGTTTTGCCTTTTATTTTTCTTTAAAATCATAAAGTCATAGAATGTTGAAGCTGAAGGGAATTAAAGAATCACTCAGCCCAAGTCCTATCACTTCTAAATTTTCTCCTTTGATTATAAGTGGTGGATTTAAAATGAAACTTGAATTTTAAGTAGAATACGTATGATGATAAAATATTCCAATTTGCTAACATCTTTCAGTACAAGGATAAGAAAAACAAATCTCAAAACTTTACCTCACTTCATAACATAGTTAATTTGAAGGAAATTCATAGGAATGGCTATTATGTGGGGCCTATATCTGAATTAAAGTTGAAAAAGTTGTTTATTGCATGTGATTCATCATGATATTTCTACACCTGGTGAGGTAGGGTGGTCTAAAAGTACTTAATCTGTATTACTGGTAGAAATGAGGTGGGAAGGAAGAGGAGCTATGGGTTTACACACTTTCACTTTTCCTTTTATACAGAAAAACAATTATTTTCTACCTTTTTATTCCCACTGGATATAGAGCTATTTATGAGTTGATATATGCATTTGTGGGTAAACCTAGGAGACTAACTTATTTATGATTCTAAGGAGCCCATGGAAACAGAGTGGAAAGAATACTCAGGTGGGCAGGAGGCTGTTTTGTTCACCCTGGTTCTGCCATTGACTTTTTGCTCTTGGGCTTTAATCTCTGTCAGCCTGAATTCTAGACAACCTAACAATCTGAAGCAGAATTTGAAAAATGACCGCTTATATTTAATAATACATAGTAAAATGCCTGTCTTTTTATCTATTTTAGTTACAAAGTAATAAAGCTCATTTAATATTCAAACAATACCTAGTTACATAAAGGAAAAAAAATTAATGATTTTTCCTTCCTCCATTCTTACTCCTAAATTCAATCTTCTTGAATGTTGTTTGATGTTTATTGTTCCACATATTTTCTCTTATCGTTCAACATGCCCATTTCCTTTGCTATCACACTACCTTTCAGATTACTATGTATATGCTCTTCTCACTAAACAATATGGTACATTTTTCTCATCAATCCATAGGGATCTAACTCATGCTTTGCAAGAGTTTGTAAAACCACCTCAGTATGGATGTGCCCTAACATATTCAACCCTTTTACTGTCTACGGGATCAGGATTGTTTCCTTTTTTCTACTGTAAACAATTTAGCAAAAATAATACTTGTGCAAATGTATATTCATTTTTGTAGTTATATATTCCTAAAACTATCACTTAGAGGACATAGGGTCTTCACATTTTATATTTTAGTAGATAATGCCAGTCACTTATCAAAAAGGTTGTAGCAATTTTGTTTCTTACTTTCCTCACCATAATTGGGTATTATCTCTGTCTGTCTATCTATCTCTTGATGGATTGAGAAATCTATCTGATTTTTGGCCAGAAAATCTGTATTCTCAGCAGTATCTTTTCATTATCTGTTGGGCCTCAGAGATAGTCTTGAACCAAGGACAGACTGGAAACAACCTTTGGCCAATGTTCCAAGGTGGCATAAGAGGGAGATAATCCTTGGAAAAAGATATTTTAGAAAAAACAACAGTAACTACTATTCAGAGAAAGGATTTTTAAAGGCTTGTGCTGTATTGAGAGAAAATGAGCCAGTGTTCCATTCAGTAAATTGCTCTACATGGAAAAACACATTCTGATTTAAAAGTCACTGTTAATATGTTCCCCATAAAACCATAATTTAAAAAATGTCTAACTCTCCAAATGGTTTCCTGTATTCTTTAAAAGTTCAAAAACAACCTGTAACAGAGGAAAAGGTCCAGCCTCAAAGTTCCTTAATTTCATAAACAATGTTATATCTTTAAAATGCTACTCTTCAGCCAGAGATAGCCCAGTTCAGATGCTTGGAAGTGTTAATCACCGTTTTCTTCAGGTAACCTTTCAGCAGCCTCAACTCAGGTGGCTTATAATTACAGTCCTTAAATCTCAGTCTCTCTCTCTCTCTCTGAAATTGTCGTAATATGAATGTGAAAACCAGGAAGCAGTATTTCTTACGTGCAGTCAACTCAGTGTTATAGGGTCTAATCAAATAATACTGCTTTTACAGGGGTTCAAGGATCCAATTATAACAGAAAAAATACATACCTGGAGTTTAGACTCTTATAAAGGATATTCTTTTGGGTGCTTCCATCAGGAATCAGAGAAATGCCTTAAAGGACCACTAGTGAATTTGCAGTGCAAGATCTCTCGGGATTGGAAGAGCCAATCTCATCAACTACACTTTGGAATTGATTAGAAGGTGAAGAATTAGTAATGATCTTGTCTCAGTTTAAAACGCCTTAGGCAGATATATTCTTAAAAATAGATAATAATAGTGAAGGTAGAGTTTGTTCTATTCCTAGGATTTGCTTGTTTGGAGAATAATTGTTTTCTTTCTTTTTACCTTTTTCACTCTTCATATCAGTACTCACAGGAAATTTCCATGTTGGGTCTTCAGCAACAGCTGAGTCTGGACTTTGGGCAGTAATCTGATTCGGTGCCTTGGTTTTTCATCCACAGCCTGAAGTTAAAACCACCAACTTACCTCAGAGGAATGATACAATAACTACACATCATGAGACAGGGAAAGGAAATACAACATCTAAATGATAACGTGACTGTTTTTGAATGATTAGAATGTGTGTGACTTTTTTTTTCTATCTAACATTCTTGTTTTCCAAGGCATTTTTCCTGTTCTTTTTAATGGGCATATATTACATTCTGATGAAAAAGTAACTTGAAAACAAATTCCCTGTAATATGAAGCCTGAGCTCCTCTCCAAGGCAGAAGGGATCCTCCACGCCTGACAGACACCCTGCTGGCTCTCCATGCTTCTCTCCTCACACTCCCCCTACAGGCTACTAGCTTCTTCTGTGGCTACCATGCTCTCTGTAATTAAGTCACCTTGGCTTATCTATTCATGTGTCTATCTCTTTCACAGGCTTGTTGGTAAGGATCATGTGCCCCAAACATGCCCATAAGTCCATGTTGTTGCCCAGGTAGACACACAGCTAAGACCTGAGCAAATAATGAAGTCATGCCTGGTAAATTCCAAACGGCAGGCACTTCTGAGAGTGTGCTGCAGTAAGCCAGACTCCTTAGGAATATAGTTGATGAAACAAACAAATAAACAACAAAAAAACAAAGAAAATTAACAACTGCAGGCAGAGACTGAGAAGATTAATAAATGCTTCTATAAGATACAAGATAAGCAGGATACTTAGGGACATTGTCATGAAACAATAATAGTGTGGGGACATAAAAGGGACTGTCACAAGCTATTCAATCCAGACACAAAAGGAACCTGCAGTGGACCATTATAGTGGTCATCTTATCTACACATTGTCATCCATTTTGTGTGTGTGTGAGGAAAGCAATGGAAATTAATATTGGAATTCTACACCACTTACAGTGTGCTGGATATAATTATGATTATAAAAATAAAGATATTTTAACACCACATTGTAGGTTCAAATTTTTTGGCATAACTCTTTATCATTCTTATAAAAATTAACTCTTCTTGGCATTGTTGTAGAAAACCACCTTAACTGTGTAGATTATGATAGTGGCCAAGAAGATAGTGTTCAGAGTAGGGAAAATGAAGCAATCAAAAGAGCTTCATATGTGTTTACAACATTTTCTAGACTGTACTTGATATCCCAGGAGCTTCATAATATTAAAAATAACATTTGGCACCCAAATAAATTTGAGAAATTCTGGGTTAAAACCTATGTTACCATTATTTTTACAACAGGATCACTCAGAAGTTAAAACAGATACGCATTGTGAGTTTCCTAAATGTGGATATATTTTGCTTTTCCCAATCTTGTTTGGCTAGGTAAGGTTTTCTTAGGGGAACCAGGGTAAATGCTGCATTGCACAAACAACTCAGGATCCTTTTCTACTTCAGTATAGAAAAAAAGATCTATTCTTCAAAGTCTAGCCTAGCTTGAAAATGAATTTGCTCTTGAGTCTCAATAAGTTTTTCCCCTAAATTTATAAACTCCATAACATTATGAAAAATAAATTTATCTTTCTGAAAAGAGAATACTGTATGCTATGTTGCACAGCAAAAACTAATTGATTTGGGACAGAAAAGAAAACGTTCAATAACATTTATAAATACCACATTTTGAAATGCAACCATGACATTCTTAGATATACTCTTGAAACCGTAATGAGCTCCTGAAACTGTATTTAGCTAAAATTTCAACCTCTTAAATATTTGGAAAGGTCACTTTTGATGTGATGAATTATAATTTTGGCAGTTCCTATTGTACAGCTGTTCTCAGGAAACATAATACTGTTGGTGGTATAAACAGCATATTTAATCGGTTTCCCTGGAGATCTTTTTGTTAAATATCTTTTGGAAAATGCTCAAATGTCCTGAGTTTGTATAGTTTTTTCCTGATGGCTTAAGCAATACCTTTGGTTGGCAAATGGTTAACAAATACTACTGAATAACACTGGAGCCCAGAACCCCAAATCATCTATGGAGCAAAAACACACAGAAAGAAGCTCCTTAAAAGAAACTCTCAATTAAAAATTATATTTTTAAAGAATAATTACACAGCAAAACGTCCTCTATATTGTGTTAAGTGAAAAAAAGAAAATCTGAGATATGAAGTTGTGTGGATAACATGTTCACCATCTTACATATACACAAATCTATACACAAAATACTCTTTAAAAAGACAGAAAATTTAGGTTTAATGAAGTGAATTTGCTGATTGAACAGGTCAAAAACAGTCAATTATCAGCAGTTTCATACAGTTCAATTTGCAGATCAAAATGATAATAGTGGTTATAACTTGGGAGTTGAATAATGATTTGTTTTTATTTCTTTTTTGTGCTTATTTTCAACACTATTCATAAGGAGCATTCATTGATTTTAAATAATATGCTTTTAACTATTTAAAAGAAGATGCACAGAGGCAAAAGCATGTTAATTAAGAGATTGGGTTGTTCTTTGGAGGGAAAGGTGAGGAGACAGAAGGAAGAGTCTGGGTTGTGATTTAGGAATCATTTTCAAAAGCTGCATATGGAGTCCAACATCTCACCATAAAACTAACTGTAAGAAAGGATCTCGGCTCACCAGAGTTTAAATGAGAAACACTTGCTGCATCCGGTGTTCAAAGACTGCCCCTGCTTTGGGCCCAAGTCATGGAACAAAAGGACACCAGTATTTGTATCAGGGATGGGGCAATATGTAATGGAAATATTTGTATTGTTCACGTAGTATCATTCTTCTTCCCCACTTAAGATATTTGACTCTCTTTAGTTCATTTTTTTTTTTTTTTGAGGAAGATTAACCCTGAGCTAACTGATGCTAATCCTCTTCTTTTTGCTGAGGAAGACTGACCCTGAGCTAACATCCGTGCCCATCTTCCTCTATTTTATATGTGGAACGCCTACCACAGCATGGCTTGCTGAACGGTGCCACGTCGGCACCCGGGATCTGAACCGGTGAACCCGGGGCTGCCAAAGCAAAACATGCACATTTAACCGCTGCGCCACCAGGCCAGCCCTTTAGTTCATTTTTGTGTACCCAGATTAAAATCCTGAATCTATCTACCGAAGTTATACATTGTCTTGGCCTTTGTTTATGGTCCAACAATCAATGCCTTCTAACAAGCAAGGCGAGATCCGGGTCTTTCTAAATCAGAAGCAGTCAGGAGGACCCCCTACAGTCCCAGTGCTAGAGAAGCAAAGAGACTTCTTCCACTAGAAGGAAGTGCAACTTCTCCCATCTGGAGGGAGCCCCGGGCAGGGCCAGGGGAGGAGCTTTTTCCTGATTGATGGTTGACAGTATGGAGGTGCCCTTGCCTTCCCTTAGAAAGGTCCACCTGGATTTTACAGAAATGGTTTCATTCTAGTAATCCCCATTTTTCTGAGATCACGCCACAAAATAGTGGGCAAAGTGGGAGAAGAAGAAAGTGATCAGGCTCTAATAAAACTCTACTTGTTATAAAAACAAAACAAAACAAAAGAAATGAGAATTATTCATGAAAAATAGTCAACCAAATAATTAATAACATTGGAAAAACATACAGCAACTCTTTGTCATCTTACGGAGACTAGAACGAAGTGAACACTTTTCAAGCTAATAGAAGGGTATTTTTATTTGAATATAATACCTTTGTACTCCATTTTGCTTTTTAAAACTCCATTAATCCTACTGTGTCTGAAATATTCATTACTTTGAAACAGATTACCTGAATTTTTGGCAATTAGATACTCACTTAGGGATTCAAAAATACTCTAAATGTAAATATTTCTGTAATCCATGAAATCATTTCCACCTTTGTATGAATGAAAGCACTGTTTTCCTTTAACCACATGAGATATCAGCTACACTGAGAGAATACAAGTTTAGCAGCTGGGCATTCTGATCACCTGGTAGGCAGCGAGAATCCCTGGGAATCTGAGGTACCGGAAAAGAAAAGATGTAGGAACTTAAATTCAAGATTTATTTTTCCTGTGCCCAGTATAAGCCTATGCTGTGAATAAGCATTAAAATTATAATAATCATTTTCATGTCTTTCTAGTATGACCTGACTACCACTATCCCACAAGAATAACGTGATGAATCCTTAAACTCAAGATTTTTATTTAAAATTTCATATTGTAAGCAACGTTGTTCTTTTGTGTCTTTTGGTTGTTCATCCAAATATTATGCAATTGATGTTTTGATTTGTTTAGCTGTAAAGGATCAATATGGTTAAAATAGTTTTCAAATAAGTAGCCAGTTTCCTAGCTTCTGCATTTCTTCATAAGTCAGACTCAAGATAGATTAATTTTGATAAGTATAACTAATTAGTTTGAGACATAAAACTTGGGCTTTAAGAAAGCACAGGCCAGATATAGGGTTATCTGAACTACCCTATGCTTTTCTTTTTCTCTTACATCCTTCTTGATTATTACTGTCATGTCTTTACATTTCTGATTAGTGACCAGAGTCATTAATGTGGGGTGAGTGTGTCCATGTGCCCATGTGCATGTGTGTCTCTATCACAGAGAGACAGCGTGAGACAGAATAGAAATAGAGAGTAAGAAACACAGACATGTAGAAAGAAAGATTGACAGAGGGAGAGACAATGACAGACACACGGATACATACATACACAATGGCAGACATTTGCTTTTCTTCACCTTATGGCTCCTTTGTTTTCACTTCTCTTGTACTTATCGACCTTTCATCAACTAACTTGATTTGTTTTGAGGTTGGCAACTCTTTAGGCTTCTACTTTGTGTGCATGTGTTTTGGGCCTGACCATAAATTATGCTATTTTATGTGGTACTTGAGACTGGGGTATTTTTAAAATATATAATCTGTGTGATCCTCATTTTTCTGTAACAGCCATCTTCATTTTTAAATATGCATTAAGATATACAGTGTCTTAATTTTATTCAAAAGCAAATCATGGCAATTTGTTGCTCTGAAATTGCTTCTTCTGCTCCAAGTCATTAGTTGTTCCTTAGAGATAATCTGACACATGGCAGAGATAGATCTAAGAATGATGGACTGTTTGGCCTTTGCTGGTGCACAGTAAATGCAGTTTGAACTTAGCTTAGCAAAAACCTGGGTTTCGTGAAGTTTCACACCACCTCTTCACTCCATGCTGAGGTCCTCCTAGCAGTGTTGGGGAGCCATATGGGAGATGACGAGAAGACATCCCAAATCACATCTGCCTCTTCCGTCCTATAGTTTTAGGTAGCATTCTCCTAATCTTGTGTTTACGTCCAAAAAAGAAAAATAGCATACATATTCACACTTAACATATTCCGAACGGTTTTATGAATTGCTTCATGTAATTCTCAGTATAACTCTATGGCAAGGGTACTATTATTTTCATCCCTGTAATTAAGACGGGAAAACCAAGGTTGGAAGGGTCAGGTAGCTTCCTCAAGATGACACAGGTAGTAAGTGGCAGTGGTAGAGTTTTAACCTGGGCTGTTTGGCTTCATAACTGGGGCTCTTCACCACCATTCTATTCCACACTGCTGCATGAGTTAATCCCATCCTATTTCACAGGAAAACATACAGTGAAGAGCAAGTTCTGTAGTGGGTCCAGAGGTGCATGTGTGAGACAATGGTCAGTGTCCTTTCAGGTGCACCCGGTTGAAAATGCTAAAAGAAATGACGGAGAAGGAAAAAAAAAAACCTGGAAATGAAATTGCTTCTGGGAATGCTGTCCAGGCTGACATTTCTCAGTGCATAATGAAGAGTGAGGTTGGCAGGCAGTGAGGAATAGGCTGGTTTCTGTTTATCTGTGGATTTGATTGCTTTTTGCTTATCTATCTGAAGAAGAGGGCATGCAATTTACAGAATGAGGAAAAAGATATTTTCTGATTTAAGGAAAAGTTTTAAATCATAAGAGGATTTTGCAAAACTCAGAAAGTGTTGGTATCCTTGATTTATAGCAGTGGCAATTCAATACACAAAAATGCACACTACTGCTGTATTATATCAATTAATAAAATAAAGCCTAACAAAAATTAAGCAAAAGCTGCTAAACGATATGTGGCACTATGTCTTGTGACATACTAATTAAAAATCTGGCATATGTCTTCCAAGAGTCTCCCTTCTAAGAAGGTCAGAGCAGCAGAAATTGTGATTGTCACTTTGATATCATTAAATACTGCGATTGATGATCAAAAAAAGGCATGGTGTTTCCACCTCTGAATATCTTTAAGCAGAGAGAGAAATTTACTGCCAGGTTCATGAGGAGATGACAAAGGCAGACAGCCAAGTTAGAAAGCCACAAGAGCAGTCCTAGCTCTATGATCCAGTGTTTAAGCCATTTTATGAATGAGTCTATGCATAGAAATTCATTTACATAAATTAGAATTTTATAAATTGTACTTAGAATTCTTAAAATCCATGAAAATTTTCTCTTCATTATTCATCAATATCACAAACCTCTTAGTTATAATCCATTGACAATAAGTTTTAGGTAGATTTGTCTGAATTTGTCATCTTTACAGACTTTTGTCTACAGAGAGAAATGACCAATCTTGAATTTTCTCTTAGATGCAAAAAATGTTACTTATAAACTTTGGATTTCGCCAACGTTTAATGAATCGCCCATTCATACTACATTATACTCTTTAAAGTCATGTTATAAAAATTAGCATAAGAGTGTATCACATTCCGTGAATATAATGGATGAGAACTCAGTTTACAATTTATAGATTTTTCTGGTACGCTTAACTTTGTTTTCTTTCCTCCCATTACATATATTTTGGCAATTTCATTGCTTAGTAAGAGAAATAAAGTTAGCACTCAAATTTGTTTATTTTATTTATACAAAGGTTAACTGGAGGGGGAAGAATAAGCATGGTTTATAATTTGGAGGCAAAAAGATCATTAATGTCTAGAGCATTTTTTTTAAGAAAATGTTCAAGCCTTTAACTGAGGCACAGAGTGTACACACTGGAGCCAGCAGCCTTGATGTGAATCCTAGCTCTACCATTTACTCACTCCTGACTTTGGGCAATCGTCTTTCCTTTCTGCGATTCTGTTTTCTTTTTCTAAATGGGATCACGATAGTACACTCACGCTGTTACAAACTGTTTAATGTAAGGAAAAAGCTTAGAATGGCTTAGAACAGCGCCTAGAAAGTAAAAGTGCTGTTCACTTTTAGCTATTATTGTATCCATATAAAGCTACAAGGTTTTATAAAGATATGACAGATTAGGAACAGCATTAGAGAGAACCTGAGACCCATGACACGAGAAAGGGGACAGCAACGTACCAGTTAGGAAAAAATTATAATCTAATATATACAAGACATATACACTAAAAAATAAGGGGCATAAATAATTATATCATAGTTCTTAAAGCATGAACAGTATTATAAGAAATGATTCACAGTTTGGACCATTCTTTTAAGGTCAATTTTAAAGGATATGTACATTTAGTTTTTATGACTTTATGGATAAAAGATGATTTAAACAGCATTAAATTAATTTTAAGCTTTAGTTTACAGAATCATACATGAAATAGATGAGGAACTGATACACTTGTTAATAGGACAAATGGCCCAATGGAAAATACAAACAAAAGATTTCAATAGACACTTCACTAAAGAATATATACAGATGGTAAATAAGCAACGTGAAAAGATGCTCAAAATCATTAGCCACTAGGGAAATGCAAATAAAAACAATAAGTACCACTACACATCTGCTAGAATGACTAAAATTACAAATACTGACCATAGCAAGCGTTTGCAAGAATGTAGAACAATGGGAACTCTCATCTGTTGCTGGGAGTGTAAAATCTATAACCACCGCGATCCACACTGGCAGTTTCCTAAGACGTTAGACAAACACCTAACAGATGACCCAGATGTTCTACTTCTGGGTATTTATCTAACAAAAAAGAAAGCATTTTTCAAGCAATGACATGTATATAAAGGCACAGCAGATTTACTTTAACAGCCCAACGCTGACAACAATCCAAATGTCTAGTAAGACGTGAATGGATGAACAAATTGTAGTATGTGAGCATAACAACACTAACAAGCAGCAAAAATGGATAAACTATTGATATACACAAAAGTATGAATAAATCTCAAATAATTATACTGAGTGAAAGAAGCCAGATCAAAAAGGAGTACCTATTATATGATTTCATTTACATGAAATTCTAGAAAACGCAAAGTAATCTCTACTGACAGAAAGCACATCAATGGTTGCCTGGTGATGGGGAATGATGAGTAGGAAGGAGGTGGAAGGGAGGAATTATAAAGAGTTACAACATTACCACAGGCTACAAAAATGATGAACAAACTCATTTTCTTACTTTTGTTGATGGTTTCACACATGTATAACATTATGTCAAAACTTCAAACTGTATGCTTTAAATTTCTGCAATTTATAGATATCAAATAAGCCTCAATAAAGCTGGAAAAAATAATAAATCAACTATACTTTTTAATTTATAGTATTTTTCAGAGTCCTGCAATTGATGTGAATGGAAAATAAAGAAAAAATGGGGCTCTGCAAGAAAAATGACGTCAGATTGAATAGCTATTTTGTGTATAGTGTCTCAAATCTACTTGCGAAGTTAAAAATCTTCTTTGAGCAAACATTATGTCTAACAGTTTCATATTTGAAACCTTTATCCCATGGAAAATCACCACATTTCCCCCAGCATTGAGTAATGGAACTCATAAATGTGGACTTTCACTAACATTCCTGCATGTGTGCTGCTGGCTTATCGGTGCCATTGTTCCTCGCTGCATGTGCAAGGTGGTACTAACTCAAAAGTACTGAAGGAATTTGTCCATGTTCTAAACCACGAACTTCAAGCCTTATCGTTTTATGATCTGGCAAGAGAGCTACCACATGCCCTCGCAGGTAGAAGTATTCATGTTGTTTATTCTATGGCATACAGAGCAATTAAAACAGATGGAAGTATCTAGGAGGAAATAGCCTTGCCAACAAGAATTTTGTTAGAGTAGCTCTTTTCAGAAACCATAATTTAGTAAAACTCACAAAAGTTCCTTTAAACAATAAGGATGTGGGGAACATTTTCAAAAACAACCTCTAACCAACAAGGGAGGTCTGTGTGATAAACACATAAGGACTTAGATGGCAGAATATTTGGGTTATATCCTGCATCTACTATGATTATCAAGAAATCTCAACCAATGACAAATAAGATTGATTCATTTGTAACTAAATGATTTCAAAATAAAATTAAAATTTTACTACAACAAAAATTATATGTAACCTAAGATGTGGGTGCAATCTATTGTATTTATTATGATACTGAGTGGGGCCTATGAAGTAAAGGTACCTGGGACCTCAGAAAGCATGAAAACTGCCCTGCTCATTAATAACATATACTTGGGCATTTCTTTCAGTGAAAAGACACCTTCCTTTCAAAATATCCAAACTCCTAGGAAGCAATGAGAAGTTGCCTAATGAAAGTTTCCCTACTTTACAACACAAACAAAATAACGCATAATTACGTCACAATCTTAAAACAGAACCTGGATATAATGGGAAGCATTCTTCTTTTTTTTTTTTTTTATCAAGTTAGTAGAATACATAGTTTTCTTTTCCTGTCTAGAAGCTTTTTAGTTTGATGTAATCCTACTTGTTTGTTTTTGCTTTTGTTGCCTTTGCTTTTGGTGTCAAATCCAAAAACCATCACCAAGACCCCTGTCAAAGAACTCACCCCCTGTTTTCTTCTAGGAGTCTTATGGCTTCAGGTCTTATATTCAAGCCTTTAATCCATTTTGAGTTGATTTTTATGTATGCTTTAAGATATGGATCCAGTTTCATTCTTTTGCATGTGACTGTCTGGTTTTCCCAAAACAATTTATTGAAGAGACTATCCTCTCCCCATATTCTTGGCTCTTGCATATTCTTGGCTCCTTTGTCATAAATTAATTGATCATAGATGCATGGGTTTATTTCTGGGCTCTCCATTCTTTCTATTGGTCTATGTGTCTGTTTTTATGCCAGTACTATACTATTTCGATTACTGTAGCTTTATAGTATAGTTTGATGCCTCCAACTTCATTCTTTTTTCTCAAGATTGCTCTGGCTATTCAGGGTCTTTTGTGGTTCCATACAAATTTTAGGATTGTTTTTTCTATTTCTGTGAAAAATTCTGTTGGAATTTTGATAGGGATTCCACTGAATTTGTAGATTGCTTTGGGTAGTATGGACATTTTAACAGTATAATTCTTCTAATCCATGAGCATGGAATACATTTTATTTGTACATTCTTCAATTTCTTTCATCAATGTCTTACAGTTTTCAGTGTATAGATCTTTTATCTCCTTAAATTTATTCCTGGATATTTTATTCTTTTTGATGCAGTTGTAAATGGGATTGTTTTCTTCATTTCTCTTTCTGATAATTTGCTGTTAGTGTATAGTAAAGTAAATAATTTTTGCATATTGATTTTGTATCCTGCAACTTTACTGAATTCGTTGGTTAGTTCTAACAGTTTATTCGTGGAATCTTTAGGGTTTCTCTATATAATATCATGTCATTTACAAATAGAAACAATTTTACATCTTCCTTTCTGATTTGGATTCCTTTTATTTGCTTAATTGTTCTGGCTAAGACTTCCAGTACTATGTTGAATAAAAGTGGTGAGAGTGGGCATTCTTGTTTTATTTCTGATCTTAGAGAGAAGTTTTGGCTTTTCACTGTTGAGTGTGATATTAGCTGTGGGCTTGTCATAATCAGCTTCATGATGTGGAGGTACATTCCTTCCATACTCAGTTTGTTGAGAGCTTTTATCATGAATGGATGCTGAAATTTGTCAAATGTTTTTTTATGCATCTATCGAGATGATCAGACTATTTCTATATTTCATTTTGTTAATGTGATGTATCTTATTGATTGATTTGTGGCTGTTGAACCATCCTTGAATCCCTACAATAAATCCCACTTGATCTTATAGTTTTAAACTTTCCAACCAGGACTTGCATTGCAAAAACATTTCAAATAAATCTAAGGAAAGCATGTTAGGTTTTATGTATTTTTCAGACAAGTAAAAAATTTCAAAATTAATTTGTGATACACACACACATATAATGAAATGGTTGATTTAAATTGTCTTTAAGTTTTTCATATTAGTAATATTGCAGTGAGATAAATAATTTAAGTAGAAAAATAAAATCGATTTCTTATGACAAAGAAAAAGTTGAGTCAGGAATTTTTTTTATTTGCCAGCGCTCCAAATGACTGAAGAAACTGACCTCACCATTAATATCAGTCCTATATGTACCTTTATTTTCCCTAGGGACATAAAAGCAAGAAATACAGGCAGCTTCCAAACCAAGAAGCAGTTGTTCCAATAAGACGTCTATGCATTTATTAACGTGAATTTGACAACTCTTCTTTTTAACACACACACACACACACCAAATATCCAGCACTTTTTGTATAGTTGCCGTGCACCAGGCATTATTCTAAGCACCTTAAATGCACTGATTCACCTCTTACAACAATCCTTGCAGTATTATTGCAGTATTATTCTACAGGTGAGAGGACTGAGGCCCAGCGTGATTAAGTAATTTGCCCTAGCGGAAGACATGGGGTTAGTCTGTTGGGCTTCCCATAACACATGCACTTTTATTAACACTCTTCTTATGTGGAAACCTTTTTTGCTATTTCAGTTTAGAAAATAATACATTTCCACCTCAATGTAATCTCAGCAGCAAGAGGGGAGAGAGGCCATGTGGATGAGAATGAGAATGCAGTACCCCTCTTCAGAGGGAGTGTGTGACAGGATTGTAGTGTGGGGAGAGGGGGGCTAAAATCTTGGTGCTGTCTGGTTGATGTAGCGATACATTTTTTTTGATGAACTTTAAAGCATTTTTGGTGCACAGAGGAGACTATTTAGAGGTTTACTTTGGATTTAAAATTTAATTTTCAATTCACTAAAGTTACAAATCAAAATCATGACTTCCTTAGGCATTTTACTTAGCCTTTGTTGTGAGTGCCGTTGAATCCATTCTAACTCCTAGTTACTCTGTGGCAGCAGAGCAGAACTCAGCCTGGTTTTTTTGCACTACCCTCTCACCTTCCGGTGCTGTATCAGATAATTCTCTCATGCTATTCATAGGGTTTTCACAGCCAATGTTTTTGGAAGTGAATGGCCAGGTCCTTCTTAATCTGTCTAGTCTGGAAGCTCTGCTGAGACCTTCCACCACGGGTGACCCTGCCGGTATTTGAAACACTGGTGGCATAGCTTTCAGCATCACAGCAACATGCAGTCACCACAGTATGACAACTGACAGACAGGTGGTCTCATTCAGTGATGAGAAATGAACCAGCCCAGTGGTAAGAGTGCTGAATTTCAACCACTAGACCACAAGTCTGGCTTTACTTTGCTTACCCCATGTTATAAATCTGGTAATTTTAGCAATCAATTTAGAGTAGCGGGTCTCAAGGTTTTAGATCTCAGGATCCATTTTCACTGCTAAATATCATTGAAAATCCTGAAGAGCTGTTCTTTAAGTAAATTACACCTATCAATATTTACTGCATTAGAAACTAGAAATTAAAAAATTATGTTTATTTAATTTGCATAAAGATAAAAAACTCATACCAAAATAACATAAATAAACATAAATAATATCTTTCCGTGAAAAATAACTATGCCTTCCAAAACAAAGTATGTAGTAAAAAAGTAGCATTGTTTTTCACATTCTTACAAATCTCTTTAATGTCTGACTTAACAGAAGACAGCTGGGTTCTCCTATCTGTTCCTGCATTCTGTCTGTTGCAATACCATACTTCATGAAGCCTCTGGGCAGGTCAGCTGGTCGTGCTGAGACAGCGAGAGGGTGGAGGGAAATAGTCTCTTAGCAGTATTATGAAAATAGTTTTGACCACGTGAAACCCCTTAATGGACCTGGGGGACCCCAAGGGACACTTTGGAAACTGATCCCAGGTGACCTTGAATGATGTTTGTTACCAATTGATATGGCTGATATTCTTTCAGTGTTATAAATGCCTAACTGGAAAACTTTCCGAAGCATTTAAGTAGTTTTCGAGCACCTAATAAACTAACCTTATAAATGTCGGAAACTTTAAGTTATCCTAAATATTCTAATGGAGAACCCAAACTTAGTGAGATTTCTGCTCAACATCCCAAGTTTAAATAATTCTACATTGTAAATTGGAATGATCAGACTGTAATTCTACGAGGACAATCTTAAAATTCTATGTCTGTAAATTACCAAATATGCACAGATTCTTCTTAAAACAAAAATATTAATGTTCTTGTCTTGATTCTTTGAAACATCAATTCCACATCTTCTCATAGTTGAAAGATGCTTGCTTTCTAGGGAAGACAATTACCGCCTCAGCCTAACTGGGATTCCTCTTCGACCTGCTCCTTTGGCCATTGATTTTCATGGGATTTTGTTAGGTGGTCTTATGAAAGGTACTAAACTCCGCATAGTCCTTATATCAATGGCTCCATACCATCAAGGTGAGAGAAAGCACATAGCCCATAACCTTAAATTCAGTTATGAGCATGACTTATTTTTTCCTTCTACTAAAAAGTCTAAAACTCTCACATAGGCTGACGGCTCGATTGGATTTTGAATATAACCAGATCTGAAGATAATGTAAATGTCTTCTTGCCGAAAGACTTTTGAACTTGACAATAATTCTTCATTCATTCATATTATCTGGACCATACAAATATATAAAATGTTAGCTGATTAAATTTTGGATAGCTCACGTGACTCTTCCTGGCATAAAAACCAGGGTAATTCAACCCATAAATGATCTCATGAGATATATAATTCATCCTAACTATATAAAAATATTATTAAATCAAATTCTCCTGTTAAAAATCTTAGTCATTAATAAGGCATTTTGATCAAAAATAAAGAGACCCTAATGAAATTAACCTATGTAATCATAAATTAAGAAAGTAAAATGGAAGAAACTTACTCTGTCATTAAACAGCCAAGAAATAGTCTAACAAGCTTTAAAAGGTACAGAAATTTTAAAATATCAGTTGGCATTCCGCTTTCCCCAACTGCACCATATCAGAGGAAAAATATCTGCCAATCCTTAGCTTAAAGGAACAATGAAACTTTCTAAAAATTATCAGGTTGGACTGTTTTAGATGACATCTATATTGGGACCTATTTCTCTTGGATTATTTGTAAGCCACAGAAAATGATCTCAGTCTCTGGAGTTCCACAGTCTGTCACTTCATTAGAGGGCAGCTGCCATCTGATGTGCTCTGAGTGTACAGGGCAGAGAGCCAGCCAAGATTCCTTGGCTCTAGACATAAATCTCAGAAAAGCAAGTATATTGCTGGACATACTGTCAGAGATTGGAGAGAATCTTTCCATTTCTTAATAATTTCAGTCCTATTTGAAGAGAGGTGAAAACATGTTCAAGAATTCGTCTAGCCCAGGAAATATAGGAGTAGGGTGGATGAAATGAATAGAATAAGCAAATATCATGGCAATATTCCACAGTTGTATTTAACAAACAATTCTTTTCAGATCGCTTTTGTCAATTAAAAAAAAAAAAATCCAGCCTCAGTTTTCCCAGATGGTCTGAGCTTTCTAATCCATTTAAAGTTTTATTAAATTTCCAACTTGTTAAATGCTACCTCTTAAAATGTAAATAATTACCATCTTTCACCCAGGGAACACAAAAATACAGGCATGAAATGTTTAATCCATCATCTAAATCTCCAACTCAACAACAAAGAAGAAAATGTTTAATTCAAAGGAAAAAGATTTACCTAAGGAGAGAAATTTTTAAAAATATATTTCAAGTTTTAAATTTATATTTTACGAATGCTTTTCAGTTTTGCTAACAATAACCAGGTGTCTAATGGCTCATATCAAAGTTCATCTTATATTGCATGGTGGAAACTTCATAATACCACCAAGAATATCAAGTAGAATTTGAGATAAACTACTATCTCCAGTGGCAAATGACTAAGCTACAGAAAATTATTTATAGTTATAATCTTCACTCCAAATAGAACATAAAGTAAAGCTATTCTTTTTTTATTGTGAAATTTATCTTATCTACAAGCAGTCCGTACTGTGTCTGTATCTGTATATGTGTGTGTGCATATAAAATTAAAAGAAACACCCATGCACCCACAACTCAGCTTATCTTTGACGTTCCCTTATTCATAAAAAGTTATTTTTCGTGGGGCATTAATACATTTCTTTTGGTAAAGCAGAGGGTCAGTTTCTAGGTACAGATTCACAAAGACCAAAAGAAAAACCCTTGGTTATAACAAGGTCAAACTCATATATGGTGTGACTATGATACACATCTAAAACTAACAGGATATTGTATGCCAATTATCCATCAATTAAGCAAAAAAAAGGTCAAACCCAGAATTCGTCAGCTTGCCTATACATGCTTACTTTAGAGCCACTTCCTTCCAAAGGCTAAGAAAGACTGAACACCCAACCTCAGATCAGAACATAGCAATGACCAATCTGTAATTATCAAGCACCTACTTTGTCCAAGGCTACAGGACGCCCAGCAAGATCCAGGATACGTGGCCTCACCTATCACTGAAGGGCAGTAGTGATAGCATCTGTTTAGAGAAACTCAGATATTCCTGAAATATGTTTTATTATTTATTCTTGCTTTACCTGTCCATTCCAAAAAGTGAATTTGTCTAAGCTCTTGCCTTTAATTGTAGGAATTCCTTACAATAAACTTGAGATAAAAAAATAAGAAGCATTCTATTTTTAAAAAATGTTATCCTATTATGATAAGGGACTATTAAATATTGTTATGCTACTTCTTTACTATAACAACAAAAAACAATAACAAACTAAAAGTAGTTTAATATGACTATATTTATTCACTATATATGAAAACGAAAATAGAAAAATAATCCTCAAAAGTAGACAAATTGGACTATACCAAAATTTAAAACTCTGTGCATCAAAGAGCACAATCAACAGTGTGAAAAGGCAATCCACAGAATGGGAGAAAACAATTTGTAAATCATATATTTGATAAGGGATTAATATCCAGAACATATAAGGAACTACTACAACTGAAGAACAACAAGAAAACAAATAATTTGATTAAAAAATGAGCAAAAGGACTTGAGCAGGCATTTCTCCAAAGAAGTTTTATAAATTTCCAATAAGCATATGAAGAGATGCTCAATGCCAGCTATCATTAAGGAAATGCAAATCAAAACCACAGTGAGATACTACTTCACACTCATCAGGATGGCCACTATCAAAAAGCAGAAACTAACAAATGTTGAGGATGTGGAGAAATATGAGGGCACTGTTGGTGGGAATATAAAATGAGGCAGGCAACATGGAAAAAGATTATGAAGTCTCCTAAAAAAAATTAAAAATGGAATTACCATATGATCCAGCAATTCCACTCCTAAGTATATATCCAAAAGAATTGAAAGTAGGATCTCAAAAAGATATTTGTCCACTCATGTTCTCAGTAGCACTATGTGGAATAGCAACAAGTTCTGGAAGCAACCCAAGTGTCCATCAACAGATGAATGGATAAACGAATGTGGTACATACTTATAATGGAGTATTATTCAGCCTTCTGACATATGCTACAACATAAATGAACCTCAGGACATTATGGTAAGTGAAATAGACCAGTGACAAGAAGACAAATACTGTGTGATTCTGCTTATATGAGGTATCTAGAGTAGTCAACATCATAGAAACAGGAAGGAGAATGGTGGTTGCCAGGATCGGGGAGGAATGGGGAGTTGTTCAATGAGGATAGGGTCTCAGTTTTGCAAGATGAAAAATTCTTGAGATTGGTTGCACAACAATATGAATGTACTTCACACCTGAACTGCATACTTAGAAATGGTGAAAGTTCCTTACATTATTATTGCAAATAGCTCTAAAAAATGAGTTTTTCTACAGATGTTTAGAAAAGTACTTGTAGTCCTATAAGGACACACTTCCAGCAGACTTCATAATAATTGTTTGCACACTGAGCATTAATCTAAGACACATACATTAAGCACCTACTGTTTGCCTGTGGTTTAAAATGCTATTTTTTTATTACATAAAGATCTATCAATGGACAGTTTTATTTATTTTTTTAGAGTTTAGGAGGAGGTTTTCAGGGCAGAAAGATAATCTATTTTCTCTTATCTAAATGCATCACTAATGAAAATCCCTTGTTAGTTCAGCGTTTCACACTCCCAGACAGTTATTTACTTTCTTTTCACACAAAAATTCATGAGCTTGAATGGACACTTCATCTCTAACAACACCTGGAATTACTCAAAATATGATTGAAAAAAACAAGACCAGGGCCACCCTGGTGGTGTAGCAGTGAAGTACGCATGTTCCGCTTCGGCGGCCTGGGGTTCGCTGATTCAGATCCCGGGTGTGGAAATGGCACCTCTTGGCAAGCCATGCTGTGGCAGGCGTCCCACATATAAAGTGGAGGAAGATGTGCACAGATGTGAGCTCAGGGCTAGTCTTCCTTAGCAAAAAAAGGGGAGGATTGGCAGCAGATGTTGGCTCAGGGCTAATCTTCCTCAAAAAAAAAAATAAAGGACCAATTTATTGGCACTATGGGCATTTATATATTAAAAGTTTTGTGAGAAGAAAGAAGGAGGCAACCACGGAAGCTTTAAACTGAAGACTAACATAATGCAAAACAATTATCACATAACAAGGAACAAAAGGATAGTGACGAGACTTATATAAAAAGCAGAAAACACTGAAAAGCACAAAAATGTCTAAATAGCAACCATGAGAGCAGTGAGAGGAACAGAGCAGGAGACACCATTTATCCATTTATTAAGCACTGATGCTTTGCATTCTATTAGATATTTTATAGGTTATCTGTTTTATTTAATCATCACAATAAGTATATGGTAAGCTATTTCCCCTCATTTTAGAAATAAGACTGAGGTTCAGAGAATTTAAGTAATTTGTTCAATGTCACACAGTTCGTATCCATGAGCCTACCATTTTTTTTTCTAATTGGTTTTAGGACTATAAAACTGTGATGGGCTCAGACGTTCCTCTAAAATGCATGCCCTTTATCTGACTCTGACCTCATTCCCATTCCTTTCCACTTTATTATTCAATAAGCTCTGCTAGATTTTCATGCATATTGACATTTCCTTTAGGAAAACATGGTTTAAAAACCACTTCCATCCCAAGGGATCAATCAGGTCACAAAAATTAGTTGTTAGTTTTATGGATCAGGAAACAACCCCACACTGCCATTAGTCAGATCACCATCACTCATAGTCCACGCCTTTCTAAAATCTCCCATCAATCACCAAACAGCCCCGACATCAGCAAATTAATGGGAAAACACAAGATTTGAGAGTGGAGGATGAGGGCAAGTGACTGAAAGGAATATTCCAGCATGAGATTCACTCCCTTAGGACAATTAACAATTACCTTCTCTGAAATGTGAAGAGCCACTTAAGAAATTACATAATCCTCTCCACTAGATTCTTAAAGGTAACATTTCAGATGAGAAAGATGATTCCAACCTCCTATCATTGGGTTTTAAAATTATTCTCCTTCCCTTAACCTACCCCACATAATTTAAATCAATGGGTTTAAAAACCTCAAATATACTTCACGTAATGTGGTAAAACACATTATGTCCAGAGACTGATGCTAAATGAAACACAGAGAATAAAAAGAGTAAGAGGGAAAGAATGAAAGAAGGGTAGACAGAAAGACGAGAGGGAGAGAGGGAGGCGAGAAATTCTCCTTTGATATATTCAGAGGCTGTTGCAACTGTGAGAAAATATCTCTTTCTTGAGCTTCCACGAGTAACCCATCATTTCATCCTTCTCGTTTTTTCGAAAAATAAAACATGCCTTATTTCCAATTTAACATCTTCTCAGGAAAAAATCCATTCTTTGGCAAAAATACCTAATCTTTTTCATTTCCTAAGTGACACAATCTGAAAGAATACCTACCAGTTCACATGGTGGTAGCACTGGGAGAGGCATACCAGCACGTCAGAGGGTGGCCACAGCCTTAGTCTCCCCAGAGCCAGAGCACAGAGTTGGGTTTATAAGCACTTACGCAGTTCCACTCTGCAAAGGGGAAAGTAGTGTGGGAGAAGCTTGGAGAAGCAGCAGATCATGGAGGACATCATTTGCCATAGAAACCATCATTCTCATCCTTGGAGTGAAAGAGGTCATCATGGGGTAGGTGAGTGACATCAGATTTACATTTAAAGTTCATTCTGCATAAGATCATGGAAGAGGGATTGGAGGAGGGCAGGGTAAAGAATGGAGGCCAGTTAAAAGGTGTATGGGTCTGAGTCCTGGCGGGAAACAGACCAGCACACTCAAAGGTTTAACCAATGACACTTGACAGAAGGGGCTATTTGTAGAGGTGCGTGCAGAGGTAAGGAGCCTCAAGGTAAAGGGGATGTATCCAGGGAGCAGCAACAAGGAAAACCTGTCACCAGCCCAGAGCAGAAAGGGAAAGGAGGGCACGATGTTATTTGAGCCTGGAGAGACTGGAGATGGAAGAAGGGGCTCCCTGGAGGAGCTGTGTCCCTAAAGGAAGGCAACCAAACCCAGAACCACGGGGGACCCAACCTCTCTCCTCGCACCCTCCATCACCCTCCAGTGCCTCCCATTGATCTAGCTCAAGCAGAAGAGCCCACATGGAGGTCAGGCTCCCAGGCATGGTCTAGGATGACGGGCAGAGAATATACTGGGATGGGATTGGCCAACAGACACTCACCATCAAAATGGTTCTTGATATAGTCATGGTGAGAAGATGTGGACCTGAACAAAGGGAGTGGCAGTGAGGATCAAGAGGAAATGGAAGATACCAGAGATTATTTGAGAGTAACACCTGATATGACCTAGTTCTGAATTGGTTGTAAAGAGGGAGAAAAGGGAGAATTCACAGATGACTTGGAGCTTTCTGGTTTTGTTGGTGGCATTGCTTTTAATCAGAAGAAGGAATACACATTAAAATGAAGGTTTAGGGAGAAAATCAGTGCTTACATGTTCATGCTCTGACTGAGGAGCAGTCAAGTGGGCGTAAATGGTGAATGCCTGGGCCTGGTCTTGTACCCCTGAGTGGTAGGAATGAGTAGGAGATAACCTTTGGGCACAATCAGCAAATAGGGAGGAGTTAAAGCTAAGGGAAAGGATGTAAATCCCTTGGATATGGGATCAGAAAAGAAAAGCACAGGGTCGGGGAGTAACCCTGTGGAACATTATTAATGTTTCAGGATCCAAAAAATGAAGAAAAGCCACCAGGAGCCTTCAGAAGAAACTGCCAAAGGATGAGAAGTAGTAGAAATTATCAAAGAAGAGAGTCATGCAGAGTGTCATGTGAAAGACAACTGAAATGAGAGAAGGGTGGAGGAGTGACCAGTGAGTTTGGTGCTGAGAGGTCACTGTCTACCCTGGAGAGAGTAGCTTTATTGGGTGATGAAAGGAGAACCTTCACTGTCGTCGGTAGAGGTGAAAATGGGAGATAAAGAAGTGGAGAAAGCAAAGGCCCTACAACCTTTTAAGAAGTTTGTCAGTGATGGGAAAGTGTGGAATGGAGCAATGTCTGCAAGGGAAGACAGGATTAAGGAAAGATCTCTTTTTGAAATAAAAGAAAGTTGAGGACAGGCCATGGAAAGGAGCTAAAAGAGAGGGGTGGAAAACACAGGGAAGAAATAAGATCCTCAAAGAGATGTCGTAAGAGGAGGGAGCCGTTGAGAACAGATGAGGGAAGAGCCAAAACATGAGTGAGGGGCACACAAACGCTTAGGTGGCAGCGTGGGAAGTTGAGGCTGTTCATACTTGGCGGCCTCGGTGAACACCTTGACGGCAGCATGGAGACGGGTTAGGGGGAGGCGAACAGGATTAGTCCAGTCTCACCTATCCTGAACTCATAGTGCACATTCTCAAATTTGGAAAAAGCACTCTCAATTTTGGGAAAAAGAGAAAAAGGAGAGGAGGAAAGGCAAGGAGCACTTTGGTGTATAAAGGAGAAAAGTTAGCTACGAGCAGTTTGTGTACATTCAGAATCTGGGAGCCAAATCAAAAAAGGTCAAAATGGAAAATTTTGTTGCTGCTTCCACAAACAAGGTAGAGGGTACCAACCCTGATCTGAGTCACCCATGATGCTGTTCCTGATCCACATTTGTGTCTTATCCCTAATCGGAACCGGTCATCAGCAGCCTCACCTTTAAATTTGCGGGTGCAGATAAAGCAAACTCAGTTTAACATCATTTCAATCAAAATACAGTCACGAAGGCACTTGTGTCCCAAGTTCCACTGAGACCAAGCAGCAGTGCCAGGCTCAGACTCTGTCCTCCGAGCCGCAGCGCCTGAGGCCAGCAGCCCTTCTGTGACACCAGTCTCGAAAGAATATAAACACAATGGGCATGAAGGTATCTCAGGGCACATTCAAGACTCATGGGAGCCAAGGAACAGCAAGCTTCTTATTCTCTCCAAATCAACAAAGGTCCAAATTGAATCCTCTGGTCTGCTGGGCTGGCAGGGAAATCCAAACAATAACAATAGCATAATAACAACAATCTCAATAACCACTGAGGCCTGTCCAAGGACCTGGTGTCATACCCAGCACCGAAGCACGAGGGAGCCCCTCACTCACCTCAGCAGTCATCTGTCAGCTGTCCACACTAGAATTTGCCTTCAGAGCCCCAGGCTCTGTGCTATGTTGAGGCACAGGAATTAATTTTACAATTAAGAACTGAATGTCTAAGCCCAGCCTGTTGCTAGAACTTCTTCCGAAGTCTTGCTGTGCCCCCAGGGACTGTTACTGAATGACACAAGGAATGCTACTCTCAGAGACCCCAACTGTCAGAGCTGTATTTTTAGGGGAAGGGACGGCTCTGGGAAATCATTTTTTTCTCTTCTTGTTGCCTTCACAGACTCACAGCAGCAAAAATCCCATAAACAAGTTCAGGCTTTCACAGAAAACAGGAAATGCTACTGATTGAAAGAAAAAAAAAAACAAGCAGAGGTAAGAAAACACTAAAGCATGAGTATAAGCTTAAGTGGGGTCAAGAGAAAGCTGGGAGAGTAAGCACAAGCCAATACAGCAAGCATTTGGCCTGATTTTAAAATGAGATGGAAAAAAACAAATCAAAAGGTATCACTAGAAATTCACGATGAGAAAATTAACTGCAGTCATTTCATTAAAAAACAACAAAAAACACTAGATCAGAGACTTCAGAGACCACCGTATCTACTGTGGTTTCACTTTGTACCTTGGACAAGATTTCTCAGCGTCTGCTACAGGTTAGCTACCCACAGCTGTGCTAGTGCATATTAGCTTTCAAAATTAAATTTCCCTCTTGATAAAGGCATTGAAACAAAAGTAAAGGTGCAACTATTTTTCTATGACACAAAAAACCAAAACAGACTGGAATCACTAAAGAGTAGAGAACACACCCTGTCACTCTTCTCTTCTGTCCTGTGCCTCGCTCATAGGAAATGTCCAAAAATGCATTTTGATGATGATAATAAAATGGGAGGATAATGTAAAAAGAAGAATATTCCCTCTGAAAAAAGTTCAAGTGAATTATAATTGAATTTTCATCCATAAAGTCTTTGGGTTTAATTTAATTTAATTTATTTAGTTGTGTTTATTTAATTTTACTTTTTGTTTTGACTCTTCTGTTTAAACTGTGAGCTACTTGGAAAATAAAAAATAGAGGGTTTTTTTTTGTGAAAAGGTTCTTGTTCTTGGATTCTCCCTGTTTTCTTCTCATAGACACACACAGGAAAATGAAGCTTATTTCACTTTCTGTTCCTTGAATCTTATTAAAAAGATTTTGGTCACCGGCGCAGCACTTTCAAGTGTATCAAGTGTCTGTATGTATGTGCAGGTGCTCAAAGTAAAAAATGCTTTTTGTGCTCCCTTATCCATTAAATATCAACCTGCTTTAAAATCAGCAACAGAGATTACACCTGAGATAATGTACCTCAACAGCGATTTCACATTCAGGAACACCGCAATACACTTTGCTGCAAGAAAGCATTCTTCTCAAAGTGTGAAGATGAGAGCTGAAGTCCATGCTCTGATTTAAAATTAATCAATTAATTTAGTATTTAAAATTGAAATTTATTAGGTGATATACTTATCTTTGATAATAAAATTTTTATCCATCGAAAAGAAACAGCATAGTTATGTAGCTATTTTTAAAATCTGTTATATTCTCCAAATAGTAAAATAATGGTTTGTTATTTTTGCTAAGAATTTTTTAAACAATAGAGGCTCTACTTTGGTTCTCCCCTCAGCGACTTTCCTCACGTACGAGCTGCTTACTGTCTCTCCCTTGGTACTTACAGCAATTCCTTCGCTTAAAAAAATAAAATAGAACTTTTAGGGACATATGGCTTTTCTTCCACCTCCATGTTTCAAATTTACTTCGAAACACCTACACGGAGTTGGAGGCTTCTAAAGTGTCAACAGCTGAAATGTCCCAGGAGCTGCAAATACTTTTCATGTACAGAGTCAGAGATGGAAAATTACTAGATGTAAAGAATGAAAAACAAGGCTGTCTTAGAGGAGTTATTTCAACACTGATTTACTTCTATGAGACTTCAAACGATCTAGTGAAAACAGAGAGATGGAAGAAATCCTTGATATCAAATTATTTAAAGTGAATTTTATAAATCCATCCAGGTGAAATATACTTTAAAGTGGATTTTCTTTTTGCTCTAATTAAAACGAAGAAGTATTTACTAACACTGATTCCTAGGATAAAGACGTATATTTTAGGTAAAGTTCTGCCTCTTAAATACAAGACATAGTAAGAAACACTGGGATAACATAGTATTTCAAACCATGGGACTATCTGTACCTCTTGCAGTATTCTAAAAATAACTCCAAAATTAAGCAAGTATAAAGTAGAAAAATAGGACTAAATTTTGGCATTGATGTTTATATCAGAACATATTTCCCCTGGTACATAATCCAATTCTCAACAACAGTGGAGCTAATTTTACCATTTTACAGTGAAATGGTTAAAGCAGGTTTAGATTGGTTTGTCCAAAGAAAATTCTAATCTCTTCCACTCAAATGATTAAATATCCAACATTGTTTCAAAGATTACTTACGGTGCTCACAGCCTTGGAGAATTGGGTATTTGAAGAAATGTTTAGAAAAACCTCTGACATAACAAACATCTTGGAAATACATGGTTTTCAAACACTTAAATCTAATGATTTTGTGCTTTATAAAAATAAATCATAGATAAGCGATTAAGATAGTAGAAGTTCAGTTGCATGTCAGTATTTTAAGTTATGAGAAATACTTCTGAAAACATACCCTTCTTTCAGTTATCAAAATAACACTATTTCCTTTCCTAAAAGACTTACTTTTAACCATATATTCCAGCAATTTTCTGCATGCCACTGGAATTCTAGCTATCAGAAATGAGATAATAAGACTGTAAGCAAACTGAGAAATGGCCGCAAGTGTATCTGAAATTACACTTTCTCAAAACACCTTAAAAGTCTGAAACACTGAAGACAGTCTTAAGCCAACTAGGAAGTAAATGAACCTTTCACTCAGGACAAGTAGATTCCATAACAAAACATTCATGGGTTTTAGACTGGAATCTATATACAGGTACTACACTACCACTGCTATATTCACAATAAAGATATTGTTGTATAGATACAAACAGCGCTTCTCATAAACACAAACATCTTGCAAAATGTGTTCTTTCCCAATGCATTTCATGACATACACCACATATAGAAAACCAACCATTTGGAGAAAAGCTTTGTTGCTCCCACTTTCAGTCTCCTAAAACAAAAGTCAACAAACCGCCATGTAGTACAACTGCGCTTATCAGATTGGTCTGGTTTTAAAAACGCAGTTTTATTCCCTTGCTTGTAAATCAAATGAGTCATCTGAAAAGTACTTCACTTCTGATTTCCAAATGTTAAAACTAATAACATTAAATTGTGTCATCATTTATGCCTAGCAAGATAATTTAGACACTAAAAGGGAGAAAAAGGTTATCTACTGACATGTTTTACAATACTGTCTGGTATATCCTATGCCCAATGATAATCATTAATATAGCTTAAAAGGGGAAAAATGATGGCAATAACATGGAAAATATCTAAGAGCACAATTAAAATGGATATACAGAACAGCAAATGATGAACCTGCTTATCAGTGGATTTGAACTTCCAGCTTTAATTACAATGCTGAAGCTTTGTTTACAACTTAACGGCAATGCTTTTGGGTAAGGCGAAGAATTGCTTTGGAACAAACTTGCAATCAACTGCGGTAATACGTAAGATACATTAATGACGTCTGCTCTCCTTCAGCCTGAATGAAGGATCTATTAGTGGATGTTTTGCTGAAGCTGGTGGTTCACTGAGGGCTTGACACTGTATCCTCTAGTTGAGAAATGCTACCTTACTGGACTAGTCATAGTTCAGAACTACTCAGGGTATATAACTCAAATTAGTCCAAGTTGTGCTTCTGATGAAATTCTGAGCCTGATAAAGTAATGTCTATATTCTCTAGGATGAGGTTACAAATAGGCAACAAGTTTCAAATTGCTATCTTTGGTATATGAGTTGGTCCATAAATACAGTCATGCACCACAAAACATTTTGGTCAATGATGGACTACATATACAATGGTGGTTCCAGAAGATTGGTACCATATAGCCTAGGTGTACAGTAGGCTGTACCATGTAGGTTTGTGTAAGTACTGTAGGGGAGCAAGAAATTCTCCTGTATCCCTCTAGATTCTTCTGGCTGGTTTAAGAATTAAATTGACTTGAAACAGATTAACAGGAGAAAAACAAACAAAAGTTTAATGATGCATTGCCTGGGAGAAACCCAGGAAAACCAAGTAACTAACCAAAATGGCCAAAGCCCTCACCTTAAATACCATCTTCAGTTAAAGACAAAAGAAGATGTTGGGGTGGGGGGAGTCAGGGACTTCAAAGGGAAGGAAGGCAATTCACAGATAAGTGAAAAGGAGCAAACGTTTGGAAAACAAGTGTTTGTTTGGCCACACAGAAACAGAAGAACACAGAAGGGAGCTGAAAGAACAGGCTTTCCTTGATATTTTCCTGACTACTACAAAGTTCATGGTATGCTAAGACAGTTTTTTTAGCAGTTCTTGAGACAGTTTCTTTTTAATCTGAATTCTTTTAGGCAGTTAAGGAGGAGGTAACAAGAAAAACTTTCTGAGTCTTTTGTTTCTTAAAAATAATCAGCCTAAAATAATCCCCATGTTAAAGAGATACATTTTGGAGTGGCAAATTTTGTTCCCTTTCAGTACATTCTATGATGTTCACACGATGAAATCGCCTAACGATGCATTTCTCAAAATGTATCCTTGTTGTTAAGCAACACACGACTGTACATACTTTTAGAGAAATCAGTAAAAATAAGAAAAAAATAAAACAAAAACCAGGCCAATTGTTTTTGGAAATGGAAAGGGGAAAAGTATGGGGCAGTTGCTTAAGTTAATATAGTTATTATTGTTTTTAATATAAGCTAATGTAGTTTTTCCAGATGGTATGAACTCAATATTGAGTAATAATGACGTAGTAAACAGATCATGGAATTGATCTCAGCCAAATTAAATAAAATATTTGAGCTTTATTATTTTTTTAAAAGAATGGTCTAAAGTAAGAAACAAATCAAGTGAATCCAATTATTACTTTGGGCTGACACCCAAACAGGTTTGGAAACTAAAGGAGAAATTAGGGCCTTTAGACATTAGAAAGAAGATAAAAAAAAAAAAAAAAAAAGCCTGACAATTTCTGATGAGAAGAAAAATGGCAGGGCTACAATGAATGAAGAATAAAATTTCAGTTTTAAGGTCAATCATGGTAGATCACTTCATGCTCAAATAATTATAAGGGCACATGTTTCTAGACTAGCTATATTTTTTGGGGAAAAATGCCAAAATCTCATCACTGCAATGAAGCTTTCTAAGAGCAAAATTCACTTTTAAACACAGCTATGCCACCATAATGTCTACGACACTAAAGAATGTATTGATGTCATGTATCAGGGACTCCATCCAATTTTAATGAAGACATGGAGAGAAGGTCTAATTCAAATGAATAAGCTCCACTTACAGAGAGCAAGCTACCTTGCAAGAGAGAAAATAAAAGACTGGGACTCTGCAAGCATGGGACCATTTGTTCTGCCAGCTCAGAGCTCTCCGGCAGGGGTCTGGGACTTCAGAGTGACCGACCATGAAAGGCTTTGCCAATCAAGGCCTTTGAACTTTGACTTCCTGCGTCTAAGCCAAGGCAGCTGTCTGCCGTCTCACTTAGTGCCTTCTCTCTTGAGGAAGTGGAAATGGCACCCTTCTTCCTTACAAAAATAAACAAAATACTGTCATTTTTTTAGGATATAAACTTTGTAGCGGTACTACTTAGATAAATTTTAAACTGTGTTACTTTACTACCTTCTCAGACATAGGGCCCAATAACATGCTTTGTAGGCACTCAGTTATTCTGAACTTTCAGCAGATAGCCCATACATTCACTTTAGTTAATGAAAACTTCCGTTCAGAATATTAGTTCACAGTAATCTTCTTTCTTCTTTTTTTTTAAAAATAAAGACTGCATGCATGGTGAATTTTGCTACAGTCTTTACTTTAAAATGAAAAGAAAGAACACTTTCTAAGCAGTAAATTTAAGACCTGGTTTTAGAATGTTAAGATGGAGTGACCATATTCTTTCATCTTTGCTGTGAACTGAATACTAGAGATAAAAGAACAAGATGATTAAACCTATAGGCAAGAGAATGAAGTATGTAAGCCCTGTCTCTGGTACCAGGGAATGTCAGAAAAGCAGAGAAGCTGACTGTAGAGTTTTCCTTCTGAGTGAATGTTAGAGCAGTGGTGCCAGGAATGCAAGGATGCATTACATGGAGAGGAGCTTGTCGCAGGGAAGGAAGAACAATTCCATTTTAGAGAATTGATTGAGAATTGTTTGAATTGAAGAACAGATTGAACAATTGAGAATTGTTAACAAACTAGAACGAGGGAGATGCTCAGCACTTGGTTGAAACTGAAGATCAAGATGGAGGCCGGAGCTAGTCTAGAGAAACATATGTGAATGACTTCTTCATAAGAAGCTTTCAGGTTTCCCATGATTTTAAATGTGACACACAGAACCAAATGGATCACTTTCCAGATGTGTTCTGACCAGCGCCCAGCATAATGAGCATAATACTTCCCGCGATGTGAAGGCTGCTTCCATTAATGCCAACTGTAAGGACGAGGTTGAGTTAGGTTCTTAGCACTACATCCTACAATGGTTTTATATTTAAGTTTGCAGGCAACTAAAATCATCAGACTTTTTTTTTCATGTAAGTCAGTGCGTCAGTTCTTCTCTTGTGTTTTATCTGTATGATAACATTTTTAACTTAAATATAGGATTTTATGTTTATTCCTGTTATATTTAATCTTTTTGGTTTTGATCCAGCAATCCAGCCTGCCAAAAATTCACATTGCTAAATAAGGGTTACGAATCAGTTGTTTTCTATCCTCCCTGGAGAAACTAAGGAACTTAAAGTTAAAAAGGCATCCTGAAGAATTTGGGTAAGATATAAAGAATTTCCTAAAGAAAGGGTCAGAGAAGCTAAAATAGATAAAAGGAAGATTTTAGTCTCTGTTTTAATTTTCCAGACCTTTTTTTTAAACAATTATAAAGTTTCCTCTTACTAAAAATTGTTAAAACATAGCCCTTTAAGTAAATTTTATCTCTGCCTCATGGAGGATTGGCCACCTTTTCTTTGTGTCCCAAAGATATCTTGTTTTATATGTAGGTCATAATACTGGTAAGATTATTGCCCTTCTTTGCTTATTTTATTTGTCCTCTTTTTATGCTAGACAGTAAAGTTCTTGGGGATAGGAATCATATCTTGTTGGTCTTTATATCCCCAGGGCATTTAACAGAATTTTAATGGTTGACTTAATATACCACTGAATGAATTGAAGTTAAAGTACAAGGGAAAGACATTCAGTCACTTCATTAACAAACATTCAGCATTTAGTATATTCCAGGCAGAGCTAGAGATTCACAGGGGCAAGACCACTCGTGGCCTCGTGGGGAATGATGAGAGGAAGGGAGTCAGACAGACCAGATAATCGATGAAGGTGACCTTGAATCATGTGGATCCATTAAATCCACAATTTTCTGTCTAAAACCACATACATACAAGCATTATAATATGTCTCAGGGAGAAATCTAAAATAATAGAAGATTTTTAAAATTACTGATTCTTAAAATATGGGTTTATATATAAAAATAAAAGATTCTATTATTTTATATTTATCATTAAGGCACTTTAAGGCATTTCTAAACAAATAGTCTTATTTCTAAAGTCATGCATTTAATGGGGACATACATAGTACTTCAGATGCAAAGTCAGAAATATGTAGTTGGATGTAATTTTCATGCACTAATGTATGATTTTTTTTCATGAACAGTGCTTGCATTTAGCACCTTGAATCATCTTTTGCAAAGAGACATCTACACATGTAGGAGGTTATTTTCCCTCAACTGAGTGATTTAGTAGATATTAAATTCGGTTCTTCGTTGCAATCATTACATTGACTATTCATAAGTTAATACGTTTTTCAGGTCTCATTTATGATGATGCTTTAATAACTCACTAAGGTAATAGTTTTGCTTCCTTGTAATACCCGCAGGTCTAAGATGGCTTGATAAACTGACCTTGTTTTCTACAAAGTGGTCTGGGCATTTGTGAACTGTCATATACATGAGCATATATTCATTCCGCTTCTCTACATATCTAAAGTCTGTGCTGTTTCTGCAAAATGCTGTTATGAGCAGCATTTTCCCCAGCTTGTGCACCCAGGCCTGCTGGCACTCTGGTTCCTTTGTCACAAAGCAGGACACTAGGGCACAAGACGGCTAAAAATATACATTTTTTTCAAAGTGTCTCAATGCCTTTTTTTAAATTTTCCTTCTCATTTTAAAAATCGTCTTTTTTTTCACAGGAGTAAGATGACTGTGTCGTCACAAACACTGCAATCGAACATCTCAAAATGTAAAATGAAAAGGACAACTGAGCATTACTAGTAGGGAATTGAATATGGCCACACATTGAACAAACGAGCATTTATTCAGTCAACAATTATTTGTTGAGCTTCTCCCACATGCTCTGTGCTACGTACAGGAGGTCCATGAATTTTAGAGACAGGTACTTTGTTAACAATAATAAAAAATACCTCCATATAGTAGAGAAGCACTTCTGGATACCTGACTTCATCTCCAACAGACCAGTGTCAATCGGCCAGTGTGAAGGTTGATCAATATTCTAAACGATAGTTTCATAAACATTGCCCCCAGGCTCATCTACTCCCTGGGAGCTGCAGGGATGGGAATCTAACCAGCAAATGAACCAATCTGCGTACATGCTTAAATCAAGTTTGTTTAAAATTAGAAAATGGCATAATGTATTCAAAAGTTTTTATGCAGTATTCACATAGAATTAAAAATACGCTACATGATTTGAATTAAGAGAGCAGAGCTGTGCAGCTCATCTATGGGTCTAATAGATGTTCAAAAACCAAATTTCAGAAACCTTTGTACTTAAATAAAAAAAGAAAAGAAAATCAGAATGCAGAAGCTCTTTACTGCTCTAATAAAAGTCTAATTAGCATGTGTGAGAAAATTATGTTGGTCAAATCAGATTTGTAAAATTTAAGTAAATACGAAGCTTCTTTTGTTGCTTAGCACATGAGAAAATTCCTTTATATACGATTCTGAGAAAATGTTTCTCTTTGCCAGAACACGCTTTTGTAACTGCGGCTATAGTTCCTGAATTAAGTCCTGGAAAAATGATTTTGTTGCTGTTTAGAGCTTAGGAAAATGGAGAAAGGAGGGAAGGCAGGACAGGGAGACAGGCAGATAAACAGAAAAAGAAAATAAAGTCTAGTAAGTGACTGTAGGAAATTGAAACAGTTTTGCCAACCTCACTGTCCTTAGTTGCATAGCTGCACTGCACATTGGCCCCGCAGCGCCGGAGCAACCCACTGCTTTCTCATCTCCCTACTTGGCCTGTAAATGAAGGAATTTCTTGATGAGAAGAAAAGTTCTTTCTGGTGTATGTGTTTGGAGATGGGGGTGGGCGTGGGAGTAGGCTGGGGAGACCTTCCTTCTACCTTATCTCCCTCTTTCCACCATATTTTCCATCGAAGGAAAAGGAGCTGCAGTGGACTGACCAGTAAGGGACGGGCGTTGTTATTTGCACGACGGAGGATTGAAAGGTACAGCCCTGAGGAGTTAGTAGGAGCCCAGATTTCTCCATCAGCCATGATTTCAAACACAGCTTTACCAAAAAGATCTGTATATTGGAAGATGCCAATATCCATCCTAACTAAAGCTAAAACTTCAACCTTCCCTTTTCTCTTTATCTCTCCCAGAGGTAGGAATCTAGAAAGAAGAAGAGGCAACAAACTGGCCCCCCAAACTCCTGGTACCAATCCTAGAACAGGCTGGAGCTAATGGAGTGTCACATAAAGTGCAAGAAAATAATCCTAACTTACTCAAAAAACTTAAGGAGCCTCACAGCACATTTTTTTTCCTGAGTGTTAAAGTTACAATTTTCACACAGGAATAGGAAGGAAGCACACAACATTACTGCTTTATAACATCTCAAAATATATAATGAAAAGAACTGAAATGTTTCTCAAGGAATACCTGAAGACTTTACAAATAAATTAATGGTGTATTTAAGAAGAATCTCCTTGAGACATTAAAGAATAGGAAGGCAATTATTTTCTGGCCTTTAGTTTTGGTTCTAAGAGGTATCCAAAATTTTATTTCAGTCTGTGTTTTGATTCATGAGTATGCAAAACCCTGACATTTGCTTTGAGAAACTCTCATGCTTCAAAAACCAGGCTGCAGTCCAAGCTCACCTGTGCAGTTTTCACATAAATTCCTTTACAGCTGCATGGACCCCACTTATATGTTAATTGGCTTTGGTGTAATTCCAGAGCCAAAATCCACTAAAAGACAGTAACAAAAAACATCTATACACCTTTCTGTCAATTCTGACTAAGCTTGGCCTCAGATATTGTTTTATAAATAATCTAAACATCTTTAACATATTAATTCACAGACATCAGAGGTCCCTGGGGCTGTCTGCTTCCTGAGCCAGGCAGGGTAGATAGAAATTATTTTCTCAGACAAGCAGCACGGGGTAGAAAGTAGATGGTCTGCTGACTTATCAGGACCAGGATTTGCATCAGAATTGATACTCGATTTCCTCTAACAAGATTACTTGACTGGGCAGAAGTATTCTCATCTCTAAAATGGGAATGATAAATAAAACCGACATTGCAGAGGAACAACATTTTTTTTTAAATGGAAGCAAAGTGCCTGAGAAAATAACAAAGTGCACATTAACATCTAGTTCATTCCCTTTCCCCTAGCATACTATTATGCAAAATTTGATATAAGATGGTTACCATAGTTTGCAAACCAAGCCAATCCTGACACGGCCACTTAGAATTCAAATTTTATCTCTTCTTTTAAAGTATGAGGAATTATTGAAATACAACTCTCCATTGGCTTTCATAACATTCAACCCGAAAAGGAAAGTAGTACTATGTCTGCCAAGCATTTACAGCCACCTTAAGCTGTGACTGTTAGAACCACTCTGGATCCATTCAGCTCAGTGCTTACTCTTGAATTCTGCTATTTAGGGAAAGGCTGATGGGTGCTTTTTATGACAAAAGGATAAAGCTGAGGTGTTTCTCCTACACATCTCTGAACTACCAAGGCTTACAAAGGGTTCTGTTCCATGAATGCATCACATCTTCTTTTCCTTTAAGAATCTTTGTCACTTCCTTAATAACGTTAGACATAGCTGCTCAAAATCTTTGCCTATTGACCTCAGCTTCAAATATGTCTCCAGTCTCACTAGTCTGAAACACTCCTCCCTCCTGACCAGCTAGTTGACTCTCATCATGGTCCTGAACATCGTTTTTTTTTTTGGTGAGAAAGATTGGCTCTGAGCTAACATCTGTTGCCAATCTTCTACTATTTTATGTGAGATGCCTCCACAGCATGGCTTGACAAGTGGTGTTAGGTCCACACCTGGGATCTAGGCCTGTGAACCCTGGGCCTCTAAAGTGGAGTGTGTGAACTTAACCACTACGCCACCGGGTTGGCCCCTGAACATCTATTTTTTTCTCCAGATAACTCATTTGAATAATCACAACAGAGGAAGGACAACCCCCCCTTATTCAAATGGAATTTCCTGATTATTATCCTTTTAGCATCAAAGCCCTTACACTATATTTGCATGTGAATATGTATCTGAAAGTAGGCATAGATCTATATATATTAATTCTATCTCCAAATGATTATTTGTGCAATTTTTCAAGTTTTCTTTTGTTGCTTTCATGAAGAACTATTGCCTCTTACAGCTATAAGTCATGGGCTTATTTGAATCACTCCAACCAGCATCAGTGTAAAAGCTCAGAAAATTAATTTGATTTTAGAACTATAATATTGTATCTCAGTAAAGAAGAATTTGAAGTCTGAATGAGCTTCAAGAATGTCAGGGACTACAATTTAATGTATTCCTGGTCAATATGATGACCACACATATTGGTCCACACAACTGAGAGATGCTTTTCAAACTGGCAATTTGAAGGAGATTATGAGGAGCACATCCCGAGCTGAGGAGAGAAGACGTCACTCTTCTTGGCAATTTGTGGAAAGCTAAATCTGGACACTATGAGAATTCCTCTAACCCCAAGCCTCCCTGACTCTATTCTCAGCGCAAGATTTCAGCCACTCTCATCAGCTCCCAAAGAATTCATCGTTTATGTCATGACATTTTTTTAGTCTATTTCATGCTTACTCTTAACCTCTCTCTCTTCTTGTCTTATATATGCTCTTAAACATACTACTAAAATATTTGAGTTCAGTTTAACGAAACTATAAAATAATTCTTATTTAAAAAAAAAAAACCTTAAGAGCCCAAAAGTTTGAAATAGACACTAACATTTGTATCTTTGTTTTCTGACTCAGTCTCCCAGAATGGTTATTCCAGTCAAACTGGAGAAAAATACAGCCTTGCTCTGACATTTTGGTGCTGAGCCTGGTCTGGGAGGAGGTAAGGGGGCTCTGGGGCCAAGTGGCCCCAACTGGCAAGGCAGAAGCTGAGCTTGTCTATTACTCAAGGCTTAATCTAATGGAGTCATAAAGTTTGAATCTGTGGTGTGTTCACTGGTCAGCAGGCCAGGAGAGAACCCATAATTTAAAGCATTTTTTTCCTAAATAGTCACAAGATTTTTGCAAAACTTCCCCAGTTAGAGTAAATAAAAATGAATGATGAGTAACGATTTTGACAATAAAAATGTGCTGGGTGATAAAAAATAAAACAAAGTCCTCTTATGGTGATTACACTGATGACTTTATGCTGTCATGATGCCAAATGAAGGAAATTAAATAAATCTTACATTTCTGCTCAGAAACGTGGGTGTGGGAGGGGAGAAAAGGGAGAGAAAACCAAGTCAAAATTAGTAAAATTACTTTCAAAGTAATTTTTAGTTAAGTAATTAATGAGTAAAAATAGATTGTGAGGCCTAGTATCCCCAGACTAAATTGACCTACATTACCATAATTCTTTGTGTCTGCATTCTATCTTCCCAACTAAATTGTCCAAAACTTTGAAGACACAGACTGTGCCTTATATCTCTTATATGTAGCACAGTTCCAGGCATAGCAGAGGCATATTACTAAATATTTGTTGAATGAATGCACTTTCTTGTGCCTACCATTTAGTAAGTACTTATTAAATATAAATATTTTGAGACTGATGATATATTTGCCTATTTCCATGTTTTACACACTCAGTGAATTATTTATAATTAAGCTATAAACAAACACATATGCATATTTAATACAAAATACACAAATAATATTAACATATTCGATTCCCATATGTTCATTCACACATGTGACCTGCCCTCATAGAATTTCACTCTCCCAAAGAAACAGATATTTAACCACCAACTATACTAAAATGTGATGAGTAGTGGTGTGGGAATTGCACATGGTCTAGAGCGAGCAGGACCACACTGAATGAATGACAGGGAAGAATTTAGCCAGAGCAGTCAGCCATCTCATGTGAAGGCATGAGTGTGAGTGAGCTCTCACATCAGAGACACCGAGGGACATGCAGATGGGCTGGAGGGCAGCAAGGAACAGGGAGAGTGACTTACATGACCCTGGAGAGCTCACTAGGGACCATATCAGAAATTGTTTTGCAAATCAAATTAAAGACATTGGACTTGATCATAATGGAAAACATTGAAGAGTTCTGAGTGAACTCAGAGCTTAATGCCATCATGGGATTTTGGAAAGTTCACATTGGTCGTTGTGCAAAGAATGGATTCTAGAGAGGAGTGACCTAGTTAAGGGATAAGGTACGGTGCTATTTCAGTAACTCAGGGGAAAGAGAATGGTGCCATGGCTTAGGATGGGGTGGGAGAGAGGGATTGGAAAGGATGGGAGAAAACAACATGTTTGGTGTGAGAGGTATTGTGTTTGAGATGTCTGTAGCACACAGGAGATGATGCACAATAAAATCTAGGATGTAACATTCTGGAGCTCAGGAGATCTTCACTACCAGGGAAAGCGTTTGAGAGCCATAAGCACATAGCTAGTAACTGAAGCCATGCTGTGCCTGGACTCAAGGGCAGACTGTGTCCTGGGACATTTACCACTGGAGTGAATGATTTTTCTACAGGTAGTAAACTGAGTTAGTGATAAAATAATACTCAAGAGGTAAGTACCATAAGCACACTTATTTACACAAAAATGGTTCCTTTTTTCCAATGAGATGATAACATAGATTAGAAATAAATATTTTTAGCAGACAAAGTAAGCCTGCTAATTCTCTAAGCCTACAGGGTCATCTAAGTTCTCTTTAGTTTGACGGTCTCAAGTTAACACAAGCACAAGGGGACAATTTACAAAGGTTACAGCACGCTGGCATAGTTTGTATTACCCAACAGTATCCTAAGTTCATAGTACATAAACTACAGTTTTCCTCAGCACACAATTTAGCTTCACTGTGCCCTCTTACGAGAAATTCAAAGTTTTAGTTATTTAAATGATATGTATTTGCAAAGTGGTTAGGGTAAAAAATCCTACACATATTGGATATTTATATGCATTTTTTATATTATTGTCACATTACAGTAGAGATGAAAACAGATGAAGAGAAAGGTATCACAAATCACTTGTACAAATTATTTTCCTCTTCTCTGTATATAGCTGAAGGCATAAAAATTTTTCTCTGAATTTCTTTGCAGGATAGCAAAGTTGGCTAGACACACAGGCTTTGGAGCCAGGCAACCTAGGTTCAGGCTCTGGCTTTTCTACTAACTTCCTAAATGACATCATGACTTAATCTTCTAAGCCTCAGTTTCATCATCTATAAAATGGGTACATTACCTATCTTTTAGGATTACTATGAGCCTTAAATGAGGCAATGTAATTAAGACATCAGCATAGTGCTGGTCACCTAAAAATCACTCAACACACAGTTAACCTGGTAAAATGTGTTCTGTTAAGGATTGGGTCTTAATCATGACAGTACCTCAGAGACGACTGGCATCGGGAGTTTGGCTTTGCATGTCCTCAATAAATGTTTGCCCAATGGAAATTTTGTGAGCATTTTACACACACGCACACGCACATATGCACAGAGACAAGTCTCAGTGGTGACCTCTCTAAGAAGAAAGAGTGCTGACATCACACAGGCCTGGATTTCAATTCTAGCTTTGCCACTTAACAGCTGTGTGACCTTGAACAAGTTCTTACCCCCTAAGCTTTGATTTCTCCATCTGAAAGAGAAGGATAACAATATCTCTTCATACGGACGTTTAAAATTTAAGTAAGATAACTTTTTTATAATAAGTCCTCAACATAGTCTCCTTCCTCCTTCACAGTACTAATGTTCTCATTTGAGGAACAAAGCAATATAGACCCGAGTCTGTAGTGGTACTATATGGCTCATCTAGTAACTTCCTACCAATAAATCCTAAATTAAAATGAACCTCAAGCGACATCTTGAGAAGGTTATAGAAAAGTTGACAAAATGCACCTTTGGAGTATCTTGAGGTCTGTGTGAAGGGTCATGTCCCTGGGTCACTGCTATGTGCTGAGTGTGACCCAAAGAGCTTATGTTTGGGTGGCCAAATGCCCTAGAGGTAAAGAATCCTGTTCCAACAGTGGAGAGACATGCCCATCTGGAAAACCAATCTGAAGAAGCACTTTCACTGAAAACGTCTGCATGTTAAAATCTCATAAGATTTCTTACAGACTCATGTATAACGAATATGAAAATACATATATCACTAAATTTGGCAAAGTGCTATATCTAAAATCACAAACAAATAACAAGTGGGAGTGAGCAGTAGTGGATATTCTGACACTAGGTCTGGAGGTCAGAGCAGAAATAGTCAACCATCAGTTCTGATAAATTCTCAACAACCACAAATCAATCATTTAACAGCTTTTTCTTTTGTTGAGTGAGAATAACAGTGACTTTCCAACAAGACATAAACAGTTGCTAAACTCTTTGCCAAAATAGAAGATTTTATAAATAGCTGAAAAGTGTGAACAGCATGGAGGAATTTTACTTTCCTTCCTTGTTAGATAATAGCATACTAACAATTTGATTAAAAAAGAAGAAAATATGGAAACTGATAATAATACTCAGTCAAATATGGTTAGTCAATTTCTTTTCAGTTTATGATGTGTAAGTTCGTGTGTGTGTGTTTTGCATAGTACAGTCTGGTTCTAAGAGACTTGAGAAAATATGGGGGGAAGTAATGTCATCTGTGTATTCCTAAATTCTCTAAGTGACAGAGGAAGGGGTAGGTAACCAACAGAGTTAGTGTGGAAGCATAAGGTACCCTTCACTGAATTCATTCAGTACTAAGTTATGGACAAAAGATAGGGACAAATGGTGCACAACTGAGGACAGCTAAGTATTAAAGAGACAGTCTGGCACAGTGGATAAGAATATTGGAGCCAGATCACTTGAGTCCAAATCTCAGCTCAGACATCTTTGAGCTGTAGGACCTTGGCAAATTACATAACTTCTCTGTGCCTTGGCTTCCTCCTCTGTAAAATGGTGATAGGGATAGTGCCTAACTCACAATGTTTTTGTGAAGATTAATTAATAAGTTAATACATGTGTATAAAAATACTTATGGCAATGCCTGCCACACCGTGAGTACTAAGCAAGAGTTAACTATCATTAAGGAATGATAACATTTTTAAAAATCTAAAATTCAAAATAAGTTGAAGTGCACAACAATTATTAAAGGTAAGAAAAATTATTTTAAGAGCAAGAAAGTTCACATTTACTGCTTTTGGGCAATGGAGTTATATTATTGGATGAAAAAGTAAAAGTGAAAACTCTCCAACTTTTAGTATGTTTTTGTCTCCTTGGTCAAAAAGCTCATTAGAAGAATGAGCTTCTCAGTGAATGAGAAAGTTGCTAAGGTGAAATCTACACTCCAGTTACCTGAATGCAGGGATACAAGGGCTGTTCCCCATGAATTCCAGTATCCTGGCCTCAGGTGAAACACCTGTATAGGTACTCAAAGAATCCACAGGGAATAATATGTAGCTATGACTGGTGACCTTCAAAACAATATACAGAATAACAAGGGTTCCTGTATTTCCAGAAAATGATACATGCTGTTCCAATTTCCTAAGAGCAATGTCATTGCCAGTTATTCAGACTCATATGTTTGATATTCCAGAACTGATTCTATAATGGATTAGCATAGCAGTGGACAACATGAAGAGAGACAGAAGAATCTCTAAGAACCAGTACAGGTTTAATAAAACCAGCATATGTCAAATTAACTTCTTTATTTTCTGTGGTAGCATTGGTACATTGGTAACCTGGGGAAATGTGGAATACAATAAAACCTGGAGTTAGAAAGGCATTTGACAAGGTCTGTCATAATATCTTTCATTCATTCGCGTCATCTTTCATTCAACAGATATTTAATAAATGTTAAAATTATGCTAGAATAGAATCTAATCCCTTTATTTAAGTGGTGAGACAATCATAATAATAAATATAATAATGGAACAGTGAGACATTTAAAATGCAAAGTCAGCAAGATCTAGTTATTTAATAGAAGGAGGATGAGAAACTCTGGGGTTGCTCCAAGTTTTCTGAACCGGGGCAACTGTATCAATAGTTCTCAATGGTCCACCAATAGGTGTTGACCTGGCTGTACAGGAATGGCTCGGGGAGCCAATTACAGCCATGCATTCTGGGTGGGAGACCTGGAGAGTTTGGCTCAGGAGCCCGGGTGGAGTCCTGGTGATCTCTTAGTGTAAAACGCTCTCTAGGGGGGTTTGATATTAATCTAGACTTGGAATCGGCTGAAAAGGTAGTAAGTAATGAAGAGCTTAACCTGTGATAATGAGATTCATTTTATACAATTCAACACACTCCGATCTATACATTCTAGTAAGTCAGGACATCTCCAAAATAGTCACATAAGAGGTTATATACTGATGACAAACACAAAATCATTTGATTAAAACATGATAGAATGTCTCTTTTGGAATGTCCTTCAGATTCTGCAGTGTGATCTTCTGAATGTTGACCATGGCAGTAAATTTTGACCTTTATTGATGGACTTTATTTGTGGAAAAAGTCCAGTTATTCAGAACCAAACAATATCAATCAGGTGCATAATCAACTCATTAATAATTTTTCTGAACAAAGTAGTATCCCTGAAATATGTGGTATATATCTTTGTAAAACTCAGTAAATATTTCTGCTAAATATAAAAATATGAAAAAACATAAAATATAAAAATGTACACAAATATTTCTTGTATAAGAAACTGCAAAGTCACAAGACATAGCTTCATGAATGTATTTATATAATTGCACTCATGCATGGGGCTGTAAACTGCTGAAACGTGCCAAACGGTCTAGCTGTCCTTCCATAAAGACAATCATCTGTGATAGGACTTCAGGGGGACCCAGAAGCCTACATCTTACAAAAAAATTCTAATTTCCTTGGCTCACCGTAGACATTTAAAATCTAACTATTAGTGTTCCAATCCTCAGGGTTAAAGCATTTACTGTTACAAAAATGCGCACACCCTTGGGAAGAATGACATAATGAGCCCTCTTAGATATTAATGTCTTCACATTAATAAGTCTGTCATTTCCTTCACGAACAGGGTTTTCCTAGAAGAGCAATGATTATCACAAGGGATCAGAATGCCTGTGATGGGCGCTTTAGGAGAACGCCAATGACAGGGGAAGTGAGGATGCTGCAAAGAGGACTCACCTCTTTCAAGATAACCCATGGCTCGGGCATATTTGAAAAGGCAACCAATACATAAATCTGACAGAGAGCAAGATTTAGAAAGCCATTTAGGATGTTACATTCAAATAAGACTAATTGTATGCAGGATTTACAAAGGAATAGGTACCACCACGAAGTTAATAAGCAGTTGGTACCCAGAAGCTATCATCTTTCCAAAATCCAAGTGCATGTTGTTAACAGTCGTATAACAAATCCTTCTGCAAGTGCGAGGCAGAGGAGGGCATGAGCACGGTAGTGGTGAGAACACATGCCATTTGGCCCCCGTTTATGAGAGGATCATGAGTCAGTTCCAGGCCTTACAGACTTACCCCAAACTCATCTCAGATGTGAGAACTGCATTTATTATGAATTTTCTCTGAACAGCTTGCTTTCCCATTATGTTTTTCAAAGTGTATTTTAAACAAAGAGTATTTCTCATTTTAAAATAAAATTAAAAAGACATGGGTCATAGCATAACCTTATCAGTGAACAAATATCAAGAAAGAAAGAGAAAGGGAGGGAAGGAAGGAAGGAAACAGGGAGGGAAAAAGCAAGACAAGACCAGACCAGAATAATACCTAGCTGGGGAGCCTTTAGAAGCCTCTGGATTCTAGTCCTTTACAAATTTTAGAAGTGAATTCACCAATCACTGAAGTTTTTAATATTTCACTTTCCACTTAAAGACCTCAAATAGTCTTGAAAATGCTAAACTGTTGGTGATAACTTATTTTTCCTTTGGAAATATTTTTATATGGAGAAGTAAGTAGCTCAGCTTTAAAGCTAAAATCTCCATGTGTTTATTCTTTACCAAGAAGGATTGTGCTTGTGTGTGTTTGCAAGCATGGTGTGTTTTTTCAGAGTGTCACAAAGAGAAGCTGTTGGTCTCTTTGGTGCAATGAAACACTTGTAGTCCACAATAACTGTGCAGAAATGGCGACCTTTCATATTTCCCCATCATGAACCAAACTGCTCATCGGTTACTTCTCTCATCCTCACTTTAAAATAGCAGTCATTCAAATGTTCTCCCTGATGTCACTTTCTGAATAATCTCAAGTACATCCTGTAACCACTATAATTTCAGTTACAAATGCCATTAACTACCATCCCTGGTCAGGGGGGAATAGAGTGAGGGGGGATATCTAGCCTCATAGGATGATTGGATAAACAAAAAGTGGTATATACATACAATGGAACATTATCCAGCCTTAAGAAAGGAAGGAAATTTTGATACATACTACAACATGGATGAACCTTAAGGACATTAAGCTAAGAAAAATAAACCAGTTACAAAAAGGGCAAATATCATATGATCCCCCTTATGTGCAGTACCTAGAGGAGCCAAATTCATAGGGACAGAAAGTGGAACAGTGGTTGCCAGGGGCTGGGGTGAGGAGGGGACGGGGAGTTAGTGTTTAATGGGTACAGGGTTTTGGTTTTGCAAGATGAAAAAGTTCCGGAGATTGGTTGCACAAAAATGTGAATGTACTTAACACAGCTGAACTGTACACTTTGAAGTGGTTAAGCTGGTAAATTTAATGCTATGTGTTTTTTTGCCACAACAAAAAATAATAAAAAAAATACATATGCAGGTTTCCCCTCAGTATCTGAAACATTTCGTAAGCCAAAACAGTGTAAAGCAAAGAAGTCATCATTAATTTATAGGGGAAAAATTTTTGAGCGTTCCCACTCCCCACAAATAACCTACTCAAATCAATGGAGAGAAAGCCCAGAGGCTCACAGACACAGTTCAAAGCTATGGCAGCTCCATGCTGAGCGCTGTTCCGGGAAAGGAGCTTGGCCGCGCCACTCTCACTACTTGGCGCCGCGCTGCCTCTACGACAGCTCGCCACAAAACGAATGCTGAAAGTTATTTTCACTTTTTTTTCACAAAAGCAAAAATCCTCCTCGGATTTCTTTCAGTTACAGAAAAGAGGTCCTAATGTAGGTCCTTTGGAAAAACAAGTGGCATAAAGTGAACATTTGGATAGCGAGGGAAACGAGTGTGCTCTCAAAAAATTAAAAATGTACACAGCCCATGGGAGTGCACACACGTGTTTCAGATCCAGGATGTCACCGCACAGCTCTCCGGTTCAAGGCCTGACTAATTGCTGCATGTGGCTGTCACTGACCAGAGCCTGAGCAGGACTAGACACCCTCCTGAGTCTCACATTCCGGAGCTTCCCCAACCTCTAGAAGGAAATCTTATTTTAGCATAGAGCTCAAACAACTGGCTCACCCTAGGAGAAAACACGAATCTCTTTACAAGACACCATAAAGCATCCAGGACTTTCAACCTACACCTACATCTGGTGACAATGACCTAAATCAGGAGTCAGAATTAACCCTGTGTCCTAGGTGTGATGCAAAGCTGAACATTACTCTCAAAGGTGTTCTACTTTCTCTAGAAAGTGAGATGTGGTGAGATGCAATGAGTTCAGAAATGTGATAAGCCAAAAAATTCTCTGGTTTCTCCTCTGAGATTCTTAGATATCAGGAATAATATCTATATGAATTATGTTAGTTATCCCTTACTAGGACTTGTAATTTCCCTCTCTTCATTTACAGTAGACTGATGACTTTGGTTAACTAGAGATGTGAGACATACCCCCAAACCACTCTTTGGACTACCCGACAGAGAGAGGAACCATCCCTGCTTTCTGTTCTACTTTACTCAAAGAAGTCCACCTTTCAAAGGGGTGAGTGCTAATAAATACAGGGATTCTTTGTTTAAAATCTATTTTCATAAAGGAGAAACTTAACCACAAAGGTAATATTCCAGTTGGAAAAACAAAAACAAAAACAAAAACTCAGGTCTCCTTTATTTAAATCCTTTAATCCTTAATTTAGGACGCATGATGTTTAGAGTTTCACTATACTGACATATTTTACATCAGAATCAAGGTATAGTTTCCGCCACCATAAAATCAGCATTAATAAATTCTGGGATAGTGTCTTCTCTCCTAAGGATAACATTAGGGCCTAATTGTCAATTGGGTAAGATTAACACTTCCATTCAACAACTATTTTTTGAATATCTAATATATGCCAGGCATTGTTCTTCTAGGTGATGATGATGATAATAATAATAATAATAATAAAAAGATGAAAATCATTGTCCTTATTGAACATAAACTATGTATATAAATTATGAAATAAGAATGAGATGAACAATAAATGCAACAAAAAAGCAGATTATATAGAATGCTAGAAAGTGATAACAATATGGCAGAAAAAGAAGAGTAAGCTGAGAGTGATGGGAAGTGCCTAGGGAATGGTGGGGAGGGCGGAGGGGCAGCTTGCTCTAATATATAGGACAGTCTAGGTAGGCCTGGTAAAGGAAGTGAGATTTAATCAGACTTGAAGGAAGTGAAGGAGGTGTCCCAGTGCATATCTAGGAGGAGAGTGCCCCAGGTCCAGAGCTGGAGCAAGGGCCCAGGTGGAAACATGTCTGGCCTTTGTGGCATGACCAGCAAGGACAATGAGCTGGAGAGAAATGAAAGGCAGAAGTAGGAGAAACGGACACCCCAACCATGCTGGCTTTGACTCTGAGTGAAATGGGGGGCCATGGCAGGGATGCGGGCAGCAAAGTAGTGTGCCCTGGCTTATGTTTTACAAAGATCACTTTGGCTGATCTGCTGAGAGTGAACTAAAATGCAGCAAGGAATAGGAAGATCAAATATCTCTTCCCCTTACCAAAAAATAGTCTTGTACAAATAAAATACTACCTCTTGATGGACTGTCAGGGTGAGTTAGTGTGGACTGTTTCTAAATGTGATGATTTCAGGGTCATCCTTGCACGCTGCGAAGAGCGCTAGATAAGGAGACGAGAGACCAGCTCCAACCTCCACCACTAACTGAATAACTAGGAGCCTTTCTAGGGTGTGATGGGGACCTGGAGTGGAAGACAAAGTCCAGAAAGATAAAGCTATGGGGAAAGAGTTACATGAAAACTTTGCATTCAGAAATGAGAAATTTAAAAAGAAGGACAAGATTAATTTATCTACAAAATGGGGTTTTCAGCGCAGAGAGATGCTCTGAGCAAAATTCAGTGAAATTCTTTAGAAGAGAACAGGACAACAATAGAGCGAAGAAATTTGACTGGGGCCCTGGGGGCCAGCTAAGGAGATTTTGGCCAGAATAGCTACCAGCAGGAGAACAAAAGGAGATACAAAGCATGGTTTGTGGAGATCTATATTGCATCGTTGTATGAGATTATGTACACTTAGTATCATTTGTTTTTAATATAGGTTATATGCATTTAATGTAATTTTGCTGTTTCCCCAAAACCTTTTTCCTATCCAGTAAGATCATTAAAGGACTTTAGCAACCACCTTGGGAAGGATATGGCTTAGGGAAGAAAATTTCCCAGGACATGCCAGAGAACCAAGACCAACTTTTGGCCATGGGATGTATCAGTGTTAAATAAATCAAAGTAACTTTCTACAGAGAATATCTTTTCTTGACTATATTTCAATATAACATTACTCAGCATCCTCATCTCTTTGATTTTCCTCACGTGGAAGGCAGTCAGTAACTAACTGCCTGGTTAGCTAATCAACACAGCACTGGAAGGGTAGGAGCAGGGATTAGGGGTGAAAAAGGGAAGATGGCAGGCAAGGTTGGGGAAAAAATTGGTACTGAATGGCAGATGGAGACAAGATGGCAGAGCAGAAGACAGGCCTTATAATGGGAAGGAGTACAGACGGGAAGAAAAGATATGAGGCCTTTGTGCTTTGTAGGCCCACAGAAGCACTAGGGGGAAGTTAAAGTCATCAGAATGCCAAAGAACCCCTGGCAGCTTGGGGGAAAACAGGAGAGGATACAACACCTATTAAGTGAAGCGGGAGGTAAGAATATTTGAGCGCAGAAAGAGTATCGGCCATGAAAGCTAAATCCAAAACAGGGATATAAATAATCACAGACAAGAGCTATATGTAAAGCATACAAGCTCATTTTTCTCTCTTTTTGCTTTGAAATGTTTTGTGGAATTATTCATAATATGATTTTATTTATTCTCTGAAATAAAAATAATCACTTTAAAGGAAATTTGAAACAACGTATGTATATGTGTATGTAATTCACATCCCAGATCACATCCATTCAGAACTGGCATTCGCTGTCACTATTTACTTAACTATTTGACCAGGGAAACATCATGTCAAAATGATGGATAAAAATCGAGAAATCCTTGAGAACAAAGATTTGTTCTCACATTAAGTAGCTAATGGAAATAGAAGGCATCATTTAAATAAACTGGTTGAAAGGAGCAATGGAGACAAATATAAATTTATGAATTTGGTCATTGCTGATGATTATTAATTATGATTCATACTGGCTGGAAAACACGTACATGATCCTGATGCAGGTTTATATGGAATTAGGAAATATCATTCAACATGACCTTCATTAATATCACATTTCTAACAATAATTTACTGACATACAGTCTAGAAATGATAACTTAAGATTCTCAGTTTCAGACAGAAAACCAGCAGTATCCGTTACCCCACCTAAGTGCCTGAAAAAGAGGAATGAATTTGTGAAAATCTTATACATTGGAATCTCTTCTCCATCTCATCGAGGTGGTCCAGGGATTCCTCAGCAGTCACCGAAAATCCCCCAGGGCTCAAAATCATTCTGGGTGAAGGAGTATTTCCCCCATATCTGCATCTGTACTCCCCTGCACGTGTGTAAGCCTTAGGTAGAAATTTGAGGAGATTTTGGTGGCAAAATGGCTAAAAATACAGCCATCGGTCAAATCCAAGTTTAAGTGGGGAGCAATGTAGCTTTGCTATAGGAAACAAATTTTACTTGTAAAGGTAATTTAGACATTACATGCAAATTTACTTAGCATGCCATCTGGCACACGGTAATTTTATAATTAAATGGTAGCTGATAGGACATACTGACTGAGTCAGGGCTTGAGAAAAGAAGTCAAAGAAGTCAGCCCTACTCCAATGCACTGAAAGTATCCAGAGACTGAATTCTAATGGAAGAAAGATGGAAGTGCCCAATGACCACATATCTATCTGCATACATGAATTAGTACAATGGTTATTTTTAAAAGAAAGGGAACTGGAGCTTTGACCACTTCCATTCCAAGTTGGGCTTGAGACCTCACTGATGGGCTGGGATTGCCCTGACAGGGCAGAGAGAGTTATGAAGCACGGGAGGCGGAATCACTGAGAGTCAAGTCCAAACAGTGTTCGACACTGCAAGAAGCTGCAGGGGCCTCAGGGAATGCTACTGTGGCAACAAGGGACAGCTAGCGGTGACTTTCTCCTGACCTTGCCATCCCAAAACAGGCTCCTGTCTAAGGTGGTTCCTAGAGGCGGAAGGGAGGGCATGTCTCCAAGACTGCTCCACACCAAATGACCAGGGCTCCGAGGTGCTCCGAAATTTGACAGTCACTCGCTTCAGTGTGGATTTTAATTCATTAAAGGCTGGGACAGTTGGCTTGCTTCTTCAATCTGGAGACTCCTGTCTGTTAGTTCTGAGAAGTGCTTTTGTATTGTTTCCTTGTTAAAATTTTCCCTGCACTAAATTTCTGGAGTGCTTATGTTAGAGACTTCCCCCACATACCTGGTCCTCCTTGGCTGTCTGTTCTTATTCACGTGCAACGTCCTGACAAGCTGATTGGAGGCTCTGCTGCACAGTAGGGGCTTGCCCACTTCATGGGAGGGAGACTGCAGGCCTCATCAGTGATTTTTAACTGATGGCTCTTCACTGTCATTATCTTTAGGTCATTTCTCTGGGAAGATTCAGTTGATCCAGGGAAAGCTCCCCAGCCTCACTACTCAGGCAGCTGTTGTCGTCTAGTACCAGTAACGGGCAGGGAAGGAGGTTTGGCACCAGGGTCTCAAACTTCACTCTGCAGATTTTCATGTAAACCCCTGTATTTCATCCAACACTTGCTCCTCTTCCCATTTTCCCAGAATCGTTGGTAGCTCCTACTATCAGAGAAGATGGAGTTTGAGTTGACTTCTTGTTCTCCTTTTTGTTTGCAAGCGATTGTTCAGATGAGAAGGGAGTGGAAACATCATTACTACATCTCAAAACTAGCAGTTCAGATAATCTAAACAAATGTGCCCCATTCACTAAGGGGACCACTATCTAAGTCACTTACTTCTCTCCAGAGTTTAGTTATATTGAACTACCTTATATTTTTTAGCAAACTATATGATTTAAGGGAACACCCTGTACCACTTCACAGTTTTTATTTGAAAAGCACCCTCAACTATCAATTATTTGAAACAATGGACATATCAATGCTCAGCCTGAAACAAATAAAACTGATGTGTAAGCATTAGGATAGATTTGAGCACATCAGCAAATTGGCCGTTCACAAATCACTATGCTGTTCGATGTTAGTAACAAATATGAAGGAAATAGAAGGAAGAGATTGTCCAAATCTACCGCAGCTCTACTCCCCTCCCCAAGGGGAGCGAGTGCTGCTGACCTTTTCATTTGAAAAGCACCACCCCGACTTTTCTTTGTTTTGTTCTGTTGGGTTTTTTTGAAATGTAAAACATAACTGGCCCTTTTGATTTCCTAGGAAGGGGATAGGTAAACTTTAGAAGAATCTTCAGAATTCAGTTAAACTAGCAAAATAACACACGTCAGAGGAAGTCATAAACCCACAGAAGCCATTTAAAATACAGATCTCTCAGGCCTCAAGCGAGGCGCATGGCTGCTCTTCCGCTCTGGACCTCCTTCTTGACGTCTACATGGACGGACTCCACCCCTGCGGGAGACACCTGACTCAGTCCGGCTTTGCCATCCATTTCTGAGTTCAGTTTTGGGAGACACTCTTCTGTGGGTCAGACAGAAACCAACATTGTCCTGCTTCAACTTTACTGTTGAATGTAATGTTGAATTATAATGTCTTATTCTGCCCTCTCTCAATTATTTTTTCCTATTTTTTATTAGATTTAGAACTCAAACTGGGAAAAAGAGTGGACATCTTAAATCCCAACAGATATAATCACTTTCCAAAGGCACAGGTTTGACAAACTGATTGAAACTACTAACCCACTACCAACACAGAAATGTATTTCCTAATAATTTGCATGTCATGGTATTTAAATTTTTCTTGGTTTAAAATAATTGCAAAGGTCTTTTTGACAGTTTTCCTTAGCAGTCATCTGAGCTATTGTATGACTGGTTGACTGGGTTGATTTGTGAAATGAGTCAGTCAGGGACAAAAAGACCCTTGAAGTCTTTATCTGTCATTTCACCTACTAAACCTTGCTTACCACTTTAAAAATCAATCCTATGAAGTGTGGACTTTTATATTCAAAACTTAGAGCAAACTGAAGCTTACAGAACGAAGCAACTTTCTTATTGTCATGTGGCTAAGAGGTGTCAAGACTATTAAATTCACATGTGTATGTATATACATATATCACATAAATATTTAAATATCAGAGGTAATGTGATTGTAAATATTGAAACAACGTATTCTACTTTTTCTCCTTTAATTATGTTCCAATGCAGCCTTTCCCTTTCTGGGCACAAAATGGAAAGAACTTGATTAACTTTAGCAGGAGACACTGGGAGCCAGGCATGATACATAGAGAAAAGACTTGCTGAGTTCTGGTTGCTCTCATTTACTCTCTCAAGAGCTAAGCAGGGGGACTCTGATCCCAGGTATCCCCTAGTGAGTACAGACCATGCCCCGACTCTTTCTCAGGGATTAGGCTGTATCCAGAATTGTTAGGCTTGTATACAGAAGAAGAAGCATATGATCTAGAAAACACTGCCCTTTTGTGGGTCTTGGGGAATAGTGGAAGAAGAGAGGAGGCCAGGGAAAGAAGACAGAAAGGAGCAGGCTAAGGGAGAGAATAGCGTGTTCCTATGCTGTCTCTCTGGGCTGTCCATGGGATGGGAGGGTAGGTCAAAGAAGAGAGAATATCACCAATGCAAAGTGGGGCTTTTGTCTCACTTCCCCACCTTGGACTCTGGAAAGAGGCTACCCATACCAGTTTGGGTAGGATAACATAAAAGTGAACTTGGCTGCTCAGCACTACTGGGCAGGGGAGACCCAGCAAGTTCTATTTCCTGGCCTGCCTCAGTTCCTGTGAGGTGGAGAGAGGCTTGGAAGTGGCTGAGGGGCTGCCTGCAGACTAGCCGACTGAGGCCATCATAGCGGGGGGAAGGGGCTGCAGAGTGCAAGCCCAGTTGGAGCTGAATGGGATAAAGTGAAGATCTCATGGGTGCCTAGAAAGAACCCACCAGCAGCTGCCAAGGAGGGGTAGTCAGTCAGGCAAAGCCAGTAGGCTCTGACTGTGCCAAAACAGACCAGGCTGTGCCTTGTCAAGTACCAAGGTTTCATCCTTAAATGCCAACAGGACAAGAGAGGTGGAGGAGATGAGCCCAAGGGGACAGACAGAGGGCCCTTGTGCCCAGCGATGCGCACTACACCCTCCACGATATAATGGAAGCCACACACTCACCTCCACTCACAGAAGCTATCTTCATCCATGAGGTTGGTGTGTGGCCTGAAGCAGACCATCTTCCCTAGAGAACGGGCAGTACCTAAAGCACTGTTTAAATGATTGCTTCAAAATAAATTCTCACAGTGTTTCAAACCAGCAGTTTAGAGTTAAAAGAAATGTACTTTATCTTTGTATCTACGTTGTACTGAGAATGAAAATTTTAACTACATTGCAACGAGGATTTTATCAAGTTTTTTTTAAATTAGAGAGCAAGTACCTAAGAGAGCTCATCAGTTCTAATTAAGTTATAAATAGGTTAAATAGTCTTAAAAGTAATTCTTAAATATTTCTTTGATAAGGTAATTATGACTTTGCTTACTGTTGAGAAAAGGCAATCATAAAATTTTGGCAAAGAATTAATTTTAAGTTCCTGAGATACTTATGAAACACGACTACTCCATTCAGTCATTCTAATACAATGATGTTTTTCATAGATAAACTCTACTAGTCATTCCGGAATAAAGATCTTGGTCTAGTTAATTTAGCTCTAGACATATTTGGTAAATTTCCGCAAAGAGTTTTTAATCTATTATTGCAAACGCACCTGCACTCAGACACATTATTTAGTGAACAGAACCGCATTTGTTACCAGGGGAAAACTGCACTCTGTGGGCAAGGTTTCCTCTTGGGGCCACTTCTCTGCCGCTGGATCTACCGTTCCAGCAGGCCGTGGGAGCCCGGCAGTGCTGAAGAGCCTAAAACTCAATACTTAATTATGAACATTTCTCTATGACTGTCGGGTCAGAGGGAACAAGGAAGCTTCTTCAAAGTTCTCTTCAAACCCACATTCCTAGGAGAAATCTTCAAGTCCTAAAGGGAATTATGTCTCATCGTATTTGACAGCAGTTTAGGACGAAAAGTAAATACTTAACCTGGGTCCAAAGATTTCTTCAAAGCTAATAAACATACACAGAAGAACTTGAATCAAAAGAAACTGAAATTAGGCATCTAAGTACAGATGAACAACTCTGATACAAAAGATATAATATGTTTAATAACTACAGCTTCCCTTTCCATTAGCAGGTATAATTGCTGCCACTTAAGGAACTAATATGTCTTTTCTACCTCTTATTACTATGATAAATCGCTAGTGGAATGCATTCCAAGTGAGTAATGTCTTGCTGGACATTGGTAATTCACTTAAACTGATTACCATAATAACAGATACAATGACATAATCTCCGGATTCACATTAGTGTCTCTAGCTTGGCCTGCTCTCGCAGATGAGCTGCTGGATCAAAATTAAAGAGGCTTAGAATGAAAGCAGTGTTTTGCCCACGTGGTTTTCTTTAACATACATCATCTTCTTGGCTGGACAGGCTATAAAACAAGACCAGTTCAGAACCGTTATTTTATGCTAATTTCTTTACCGTGATAACAAATTGCCTGAATGTGATGAACATTATCACCAGAAAACAAAACAAAAACAAAAGACAGTTATTCACCTAACTGTGGAATTTTAAAAATGCCTAATGGCAATTATTCGAATCTACTTCCAATCTACATCTCAAGGACCCTTTAGGCAAAATGTGTCAAGAAACCCTGTAAATAAACTTCTAATAAATTAAATCAATTTTTACTGAAACATTTAAAACTTGATTTCTACAGCATTTAATTAGTACAAAACAGTAAGAGTTTCATAGTATGGCTTCAGTAATTGAGAACAGATGAAGTATTTGGAGTAAAAATTAATTTGGGTACAAAGCTATTTTTTTTTTCACCTCAAATACCTCCTATCCTGCGCGATTACTGCTACAGTAGATTTGATTAGTTTTATTCAACTATAAGCTCTAGCTAACACTTACATTCCAATATGTTCCACAGACTGCATTAGATTTAAAGCTACTTGAGAACAGGAAACTACATGTTGTAGCACATAGTAGGATGAATAATGCCCCCCAGAGATATCAGGCCCTAAGTCCTGGAACCTGTAAATATTACCTTATTGGGAAAAACAGTCTTTGCAGATGTGATTAAATTAAGGATCTTGAGATGGGGAGATTATCCTGGATCATCTAGGCGGGCCCTAAAGGTATTACATGTGGAAGAGGAAGGCAAAGGGAGGTTTGACCAATACAGAAGAGGAGGTGATGTGAAGATCAAGACAGAGACAGGAGAGACGGCCAAAGCCAGGCAATGAAGGACACCCCCAGAAGCTGGAAGAGTCAAGGAACACATCCTCCCCAGAGCCCCCAGGGGGTGTGTGGCCCTTCATCACCTTGGTTTTGGATTTCTGTCCTCCAGAACTCTGGGAGAATAAATGTCTGTTGTATAAACCGCAAAGTTTGCGGTAATCTTTTACAGCAACCCTAGAAAACTGATACACAGCATTAGATTTTTGTTCCCCCTCAACCCAAATAAAATTTAGAATCAAAGAGAATCTGACATGAACAAAGGTATATCCTTTAAAAAGTGTTTTCAAATATTTATTTTTTGCCTAGCTGAGTCTCCTTAATGACTCTGGAACAAGATAAAGTCAAAAATTCCAATGAAAAATCCATTTTGTTACTTAAAAATATAATTAGTAGGGGCCTGCTCCGTGGCCGAGTGGTTAAGTTCACGCACGCGGCTGCGGGGGCCCAGGGTTCGGATCCTGGGCGCGGACATGGCACCGCTCATCAGGCCACGTTGAGGTGGCGTCCCACATGCCACAACTGGAAGGACCTGCAACTAAGATATACAACTGTGTACGGGGGGAGTTTGGGGAGAAAAAGCAGAAAAAAAAATATAGTTAGTTGCAGCGGTTAACCACTGAGAATAGAATATGGCAACCATGAGAATAAAAAATGGTTTTAAATACTTAGGTAATAGCTTGAAAGGAATAAAGAATCAACTTCTCTGTTTGTATCACTAAGCAAAATGGAAATCTTTTTCTTTTTTTTGGTGCAATGAGACATTAAGACTACTGTCTTAGCAACTTTCAAGTATATAATACAGTCTCATTAACTACAGCCACCACGCTGTACACCAGATCCCCAGAACACATTCATCTTGTAACTGAAAGTTTGCATCTTCTGACCAACATCTCCCTATTCTTCCCACCCCCTAGCCCTTGGTAAGGAAATCTTTTCCCTTTTGTGGGAATTTTTAAAGAGATTACATTTAAATCTCTTGGGATGATTAAAAATAAAAACAAGATAATCCTTCCTATAGGCAATTAGTTACATTAAAATATTTTTCTGAGTTTCCTCTAGATATATTTTTACATTGTGTGATTTACATATGTTTCCTCTGTCTATTCCAGTTCTTGAATCTTTTGGGATTCCAACTACTATTTGTACGAGTCCTACTATTTCCTTATTTGGAACAATTAAGTGCAGTTTTAGAAAATGTTATAAATATTCTACTTTACAATGCATCTCTGGATTGTTTTCTCAATGTTTGGCTAAAATATTCATTATTCTGTAGAACGAATTCTAAGCGTTGAGTTCAATATACTATACATTTTATTAGTGACATTAATGACATAAAAATTTGTTCCTTCTCTTTATTCTATTTGAAATTCTTCATTCTAGGATAATTTCTAAGTAATTGAAGTTTGAAATACTTTACACTGTCTCATTAAAGAGTCCCCAAAATGGCTAAGAATTGAGATTCTAAAATTGTTTTTTGCTATTAAATTTTTACAGAAATCTGTTGCAGGAAAGTCAGCGTGCTTGTTGAGCCATTTCCTGTCCTTGTTCCAATGCTCATGAAAAAGAGGAACGCTTTAGATAAACCAGCTGCTGGATTTCCGAGAATAGCAAATTACTCTAAAACTCTTATTTGATGTGCTCCTGCCACACTTTTTTTTCCAGCAGGATTTCCTCATTTTTCACAACTATTTGTTTCCATTCTAAATTAGCTTCCTACAAATAGCCCCTTGTCAAATGCGTACTTAGCGATCTGCACAGAGTTACCATAAATAATAATAAGAGACGCCCCAGTTCATAAATAATAATAAGAGATGCCCCTGTTCATTATACCCACTTCTCTTTAATTAAAAAAGTCACAAAACGCAACTTTTTCATTGAAATTTTGTCTCTATGCCTTGAAATAGTTCACTGCAAAATGCTATGAGCCGATCTGGAATTCTTCATGATTACTGAATTATACTGTTAAACGTTTTAGATTAAAAAATAGCAATAATGAAAAGGTCATTTATATATCTGGAGAACTAGTATAAAAGTAATTCAATTCAAATCTCTTTTTATTTTTTTTTTGTAGCTTCAGTCATTCTTGTCTCTTCTACCTGTTCCTGTTTTTCCCCGTATTGGTTATTTTACTGACATTCTGATGACTCTTATTAAGTTAGCTACCTGAGAAACTTCCACACTTGCCGCATGCTCTAATCTGACCTCATCTTCCTGATTTGAGGTAAGCTATGTCTGTGATGATCTACTTATTCTTAGAAACAAATAAATATTCATGATTCTGATTACATAAACTATGGGAGAGAATTTGCACCTGGATGGATCTCTCCGTGGTCTCTGTCCTTGTCGCTCCTCACCAACCTTGGAATAAAGAAAACATCACCCTCCTCGCGAAGGTAGGCAAGTCCCTGTGTCTAGAGGATAATATAAATTCCATCTGTGTGGATTATAATGATGTGATTATATTAATGGCATAAATAAAAGGTTTGTTGAAACTTCCAACAGCAATTTATTTTTTCTTTGCCTATATAAATGATGAATTCCAGTCTCTTCCATTTCACTACCTGTGAAACTTTCCTTTACATAGTAAAACAAATATTTGAATCTGGGGAAGTCTTCTAAAGGAATGACACTTGTTTCTTTTAAAAATGCTCTGAACAGAACACTAATGTCCAGAATCTACAGTAAAAGGTACTCATTAAGTCTCAGGAAGTTTAGACAATAGACACAAACCTTTTATTTAGTGATGGCACATTAACAGTTTGGTTTTAGCACCAGCCAGCTGTGGGTACAGATTTCAGTTCTATATCTTATTAGTTTCATGAACCATAATCTTTCAGAGGCTGTTTCATCATTTGAAAAAAGGGGATAATATCTATTTTGTTATGAGGATCAAATGAATTGAATGTAATGAATTAAATATAAAGAAAAACAAATAACGACTTTGGTCCCTAATGGAATCTCAATAAATGTGTCCCCACTTCCTTTAGCCTTCACTTCCAGAGGTCATCAGATACCTGGGGTCTGCGTGCACTGGGTCGGAAGTGACTATGGCTTCTAGTGAGAAAGATTTTCAAGCTTCAAAATGTTTTGGCCCCATTAGCTGACACGAATATGAAAATTGAAACAATTGGTTAAATATTGCACACTGAACTGGAAAAGAAATTGATGTACGCAATATTGGGCAGGGGGTGCAGTAAATTTAGCCCCACCATATAATGGCTGATAAGAAGAAAAATTAGTATTTTGGGATATGGGGACTACAGATTAAAAGGTGAAAAAAAAAAAATTCGACTGAGAAATTCTACTTCTACAATTTATAGTAGTAAATCTTCACGGATTTATTTGTTCCTTTAGTAAATATTTAGTGACCACCACACAGTAAGCACTATTCTTGGTTCTGGGGATAGAGCCGTGAGTAAACAAGACTGAGTTTGTTCTCTGCTTCCATAGAGTTTACACTCTAATGAGTGGATATATAATAAACAAACACAAGAGTATTCAAGAAATAATACACATATGAAGGAAACAAAATGCGGAGGCCTGTCGAGAGTGACTGGAGTCTCCTTTTACACTCAGAAGGCAGGAAGCCGCTGAGAGAGATGGCATTTCCACTGAATCCTGACCAAAAAGGAGGAGGCAGCTGGAGTGTGAGGGGAGAGCATTTCAGCCCAGGAGGGCAGAAAGAAGCCAGCGTGGGAGATGAAGCGTGAAGAGAGGAGAGGGGTGGGAGGACATGAAGGGGAACAGGGGCAGGTCATATGGGCCCTGACAGCCAGAGGAAAGAGTGTGGATTTTATTGCGGTATTCTGAAAGCCCCCTGAAGGATTATAAGCAAAGGAGAGATACGACAGACAGGAGAGTGACTGTGGGGACAGCAGGTGAGAGGTGACATCCTAGAGCAGTCCAGGCAAGACCAGATGGACTAGATGGTCCTGGAAGAGTCAGAAGGAAAAGGGCAGATTTGGGATGTGTTTTGAAGATTAAGTCAATAAACCTTAGTGATGAACTGAATGTGGGGAGTGAGGAAAGGAGAAAAATAACACCTAGGCTTTTGCCTGGATCTCCTGGGAAAGGAGTGAAGCCTGGAAAAGGGAGCTAAGACAGATGGGGGAAAAGCAAGTTTGAGGTAGGGTGGGAAAAATCTACAGTTCTCTTTTGTTAATTTAGAGCTATCTATTAGGCATTCAAGTAAAAAAGCCATCTTTGTTGTATGGAATCTGATCTTCAGAGAAGGAATCAGGACTGGAGCTGTTGTACAGACCCAGACATAGTCAAAGACTTATATGCAAGGACGTTAAAAAAAAAGTTGTAATACAGAATGAATGAAAACAGACTAAATGATTGCTGATATGCAATAAATATAAATTGAGGTACATCCATACAGTATAATGTTATGTATCCCTTAAATGATCTTTCAGAATAATATCTAGAAGAATGGAAAAATGGGAATGGGAATGTATTTTTATACTATTAAGAGGAAAAAGGCGTGAGTAACGTGATCTCATATTTGTATTAAAATATGTAAGTTTTAGAAGTCAGGAATATAAGAATATTTGAAGAGTTACTTTGGAGTTTTTCAGTGTTACTATTAGAAGTGTTCTGTATTTTCTATCCTTTTTTGTATTTTCAAGTTTTTAAAAATATGGAAAAATTAATGACCATAAAAACCAATGTCATTTAAAACATGAGTTAGCATACGAGTAACAACAGCTGAAGGTACCAAAGTAAGATTAACCAAAAATAGTTCAGCAATATTCTTTTCTTAACATTACCATAAAAGTACAAACTGAGAAGTGGAAGCGTTGATATACTTTCTAGTTAATTTGCTTATATAATGGTATTGTTTAATAACTTTTACAAAACAAAAAATTTCTCAGTATTTCTTTCCTGTTCTTTGCATACATAAACTTTTAATCCCAGAGAATTTTGCATACAAAGTGCTATATTTCACCATTCCTACGTTTTATTAAGAATAGTAGATATAGTTAGTCCATCCATCACTCTTAAATTTACTTGGAAAAATGCAATGTGACATCCACTGCTGTTAATTCCAAAACAAATGGATTACAGCCAAGAAATGTTTTGTTTCCCCTTAATAGTTGATTTGGGTGACACGCTGAAAATAATCAATTGTGTGAGAACTGGACTCTGTATGACAAAAAGGGGGAAAGTATGGAAAGGGACATTATACTTAACGGAATGCTGTCATATACAACTACAGTTACGGAGTTAATGCAATATCTTCCATTATCAAATACACATTCTCATGACCATCCAATGAAATGTAACAGTGTAATCATTCAGGCACAAGAAACGTTGATTAGCTTCCTGCAGCTAAGAGTAATGTCTGATTTACCAAGTTAAACCAATCACCATGCTCTCTCTTGAAATTCTTCCTAACATTCTCTGAAATCCTATAAAGGAAATCTTATATTTAAAAAAATCAGCCTGTGGGAATTTAGTGCAAAATTCGACGCTGTGGTTAAACTGTCAGTTGCTGTCATTCAATTAGAAATTCCTGACTAGAAGGAAGCAATTAGGAAAAATGTGTTGAATAATGGTATTCAAGGTCACGGTTAGGCTGAAACCCAAGATGTGATTTTAGATGCATATGTTTAAATAAGTATTTAAGCCCATGTTAGAACATTTCCTTAAGAAATACACTGTAGAAACACTCTTACCAGACATACGAACTGGTGAATTCATGTAAAACAATCATAACCCAGGTCCAGAACGTCAGCTGGCTACCGATGGCTTTCTACAGACTGAATAATGCAGACAAACTGCCCTGTTTACATAACCTTTCCACAGGTTATAAAACTCACGGACTTAGGGAAAGAAAGTCACAGGAAAAGTGATGGAAAATGGCTTTTGTGCACATCATTTGTGTCATACTTATGGGTCTAGAAAAATGCTATACCTGTGGTGTAGTGGGGACAAGGAGGGCCATTTCAGTGGGGGAGGACTGGTACATCTTAGACTTCTCTGGGACAAGAATTCACTCAGCCCATATTTACCGAGCATCCTCCAAATGCCCAGCACTGTGACAGGTTCTAGCTAAGGTCACTAAAGAGAATTGGCAACAACTATGCAAGAGAAGCTGAGAGTCCACTTAGAGACAGGAGGATGAATATACGGAGAGTGAAGGATTTCAGTCCCATAAATACTTAGTAAGTAACGGCAGAGGAGCTGACTCAGGTGACTCAGAATTCTTACAAAAACTCAAAAAGCCCCTCAGAATTCTAAGCAAAAACTTAGACCAATAAGTTAAATGATGTTAGGCATTTTCCAGGCATGACAGAAGGTAAAGACATTCTAGGCAAAGAGGCGAATAGGGGCTAGTCCATTGGCCCAGTAACACAAAAGATTGCAACATGTTTAATAGTTGAAAATTTGGACCTCAGTTCAAACACTAGGTGTGTGAGAGGGCTTGGCTAGATATGTTTGGAGAATATCTAAAAATCCATCTTGTTGGGCCTTTTCTTCTCATTCAAATGGGTCTCGACTGTAATCTCAAGTCAAAGAGTGTGTGCTGCCGGAGATACTTACACAAAGAGTAAAATATTCAGATTTTTCTGTTAGAAAGAACTCGATTGGCCAGGGCAGTGATGTACCAGAAGGTAGGAATGCTGGAGTTAGACTGTCAGAGTGTTTATTGCAATAGTCTAGGTATAAAATTGCAGGGCCAAATAGTAGTCACAGCAAGGTAAGAAGAGGAGTATTTCAAAGGGTATCAAGCAATAGAATCCCCTGGATGGATCACTTGTCTTGATAAAGAGGCCGGGGAACACAATAAATGACTCAGAAATTCTATTGGCAACTTCATAGTGGCAATTGCCAGTAGTCACAATAAGGTTTTAGGGAAGAGAAAGAGGGTGGGATTAATAAATAAGGCAACATTTGGATTTACAGCACTGTAATTGCTTTTAGAATATTATTAATTCAATACTTCCAACATTTAATGAGCACTTCCTCCAGTGGTCACTACACTAAGTGTTGGCTATCAAGATGCAGATACAGAGAAACTAAGGAGCTGTCTGAACTAACGGAAAAGAGTAAACGAAGATTTTGAAAATGTACAAGTTACAAATTAACTCAAGAAGACAAGCCCTCAGAAGAATGAGAGGAGATTAGGTTAATAATAATTTGTCTCTGACCCTCCAATAAAAACATATTTTACCATGTGACCCAAAAAGCACACGTATACATACAAATATAAATGAAACAAAGGCTTTATGAACAATAATTATGAGATATACTCTGACATTTTTTTATTTTATTGTCTAGCATTTTAAAATGCTGCGCCAACCTACTAAACTGATTTTGTGACTGATTTATAGGTCACCCTTGAAGTCTGAACAACAGTGACAGAGAACTTACATGGAAGGACTAGTTTTGCTCAGCAGTCAGCTAAATAAAGAAGTTGGGTGTCAGGAACAATGTGATCAAGTTGTTTTTCTCGCCTTTCTCATTAGTAGGCAAAGAGAATCTGAACAAAGGATTCTCTCTCCTGATTAAGTGGCCTTTTGTTACGCTGAATAGCCCCTAAGGGTCTCCTAGCCTAAAGCATGAATGAAAGAATGAGATTAAAGTCCTACATCCAAGTTACTTTTTAAAATTAAAAAAAAGAAACTTTATCAGTATATTCTAAGCTTGTAATTGATCTCTCAAAGAAATTAGTAAGCAGGAGTATCATTCAATTCAACTAACATTTATTTGCTTCCTCCTATGTGCCCTGCTTTGTTTTAATTTCCCAGGGAGAGCTATAACAGGATGAAATAAACAAACAACCCAGAACTCTTTTTTTTTTTTTGAGGAAGATTTGCCCTGAGCTAACATCTGCCAATCTTCCTCTTTTTGATGAGGAAAACTAGGCCTGAGCTAACATCCGTGCCCATCTTCCTATACTTTATATGTGGGACACCTGCCACAGCATGGCTTGATGAGCAGTGCTATGTCCACACCCGGGATCCGAACCGGTGGACCCTGGGCCGCCAAAACGGAACGCATGCACTTAACCGCTGCGCCACCAGGCTGGCCCCCCAGAACTCTTTATATGCAGTGGCTTTTCACTGCTTTAGACTTACTATTCTATCCTGCAACTTATCTTATGTACCTCTCCTTTGAGGAAGCTGCAGATGGATCTCCAGCTTCAGGATGCCTCTGACATTACTATAATCTATTTAATGTGTTTTAATAGGCTTAATATAAGACTAATAGACACTGAAATGCAGCTTTAATTACTCCCTTATTAGACTGCTGCCCATTTCAGGTTAGTACTTAGGATGGGGACCCAACGGTAATTACTTCATCAACAATTTTCACTTTGGCAGAAATCTCTTTATTTTTGCTCCCTACATGGAGAGGAGGGAAAAAAGGCAAAATTAGCATTAAGGTACCATTAGTGCTCCTCCACCTCAGCACTCTTTTGCCCATTGTCAAAAAGCCATTAGACACTATCATTTGACTACATTATTTTTTTAAAATCTAGAGTTTTTTAAAAGCTAAACTAAAAAATGAATTATCAAGAACAACGACAAAGTCTTTTGCGCCACATTTGTGTATGACGCACTGATTTTTGCATCAGCAGCATGAAAGCTGAATGGTCTTGATTCGGGAAAGCCAACAAAGCCAAGTATTCAGAGAACCTAAAAAATAGGTCAGCTTTCAAACGTGAACCTGTGCTTCATGAAAAGAATTTTTTTTTTAATTGAATGCACTGTTATGATGTTTTTTGTCCCTCTTGAGAAGAATGGACTACTTTATCTATCATTGCAATCGAAGTAAACAGAGTTTAATATCTACTTGCTGAGTTTAATAAAGAGGTCATCACTAAATTGTATCGAAAAATCACTAAAAATGATTGACTCACTTTCCAATTGGAAAACCGGCTAAGCACAGTACCTGGCTGACACTTTGTTTTTCCAATTTCTGGATTGTCCCTTTTGTCGCAAGCTCTAAGTGCACATTCAATACCAGGTTCTCAGAAAGTAATGCACATGACTCAATGGCTCCAGTTCTATTACCAACTTTCATGTCATTAGGTAACACAAGTGCAAAGCATCCACTTTGCTCCACGCTTCAGCACAGAGAGGTCTTGAACCTTGATTAAAGAACAAGAAACTAGGAATTGCTTCTCTTCCTCTGGTGTAATTTTTCCTCTTTGGGTCTCATAGTGCTCATGGTTTCTGTCCCCATCACCCCTTTAACCACTCTCAGCGCAGTCTGATGGTGTCTAAGAGTCTTGGGGATTTCTCTGTTAGATTCTGGAACATCTACAAATATTCTTAAAATAAATAAAGAAAATAAGGTAGAAAATACATAAAAAGGAGCTGCTTTTATTTAAAACTGAACTTATTACCATTTGTATACAAATATATTTAGCGTTATATATCATTCTCTATCCAGTCACGTGACAGGGATATGTTCTGAGAAATGTGTCATTAGGTGAGGTGATTTTGTCGTTGTGGGAAAATCATAGTGTGTACTTCCACAAACCTAGATGGTGTAGCCTACTACACACCTAGGCTACGTGGAAGTAATCCTAGGGGGCCACTGTCGTCTATGCAGTCCGTGGTTGACTGCAACTTCACTATGTGGTGCATGACTATATAAATATAGATATACACACACACACTTAGACATAGACAGAAACACACACATTCTACTCCCTTCCTTCTCACACATCCCTGCCCCTCATGCCCCAGTGGCTACCTAGAAGTATGAAATCCACAGAGGGACTTTATTTTCACATATTCTGGGCCTACTGCATAGAAGGAGGTCCATAAGTATTTGTTGAATGAATAAATGGAATACCTGAGTTCTCCAGCTTCAAATATTTAATTAATATAATTTAAAACATGATTTTATTTTCAAATAATTTAATTCTCTTGAATTTCAAATTGCTTCAAAATATTATAATTATCTTCTTTACTAAAAATCAGGTGTTAAAACCACTGCTTTTTCGAAACTCTCTCTGCTTCCTAGGCATGTTTGTTATTAAATTTATGTTTTCCTTGTTTGGGTAAATAGATTAGTTGAGTGCACATCTAAGGGACAGTAAAACACTGGCCTATCATAGAGACACGCAAAATATGAGATGACTCAACAAAATTCTTTTCAACTACTTGAGCTGAAAAGAGAGAGTTAATGTGAAAGCATAAATTGGGGTGCCTGGTGTGGAGACCCAAGAATCCCAGTCTTCATCTTGTGGAATCAAGTATACTACCACTCGTGCTCATTCCACAGTACGTACACTAACCATTAATGAGAATAAATAAGACAGAAGAAAACATGCTAAATGAAGATAATATTTGACTTTAAGGATAAACTGTCCAATCTTAAAAGGGGCTAATGCATTCCCCTGAAAGACACCTGCTCGTATTTGCCACTGAGGATGCATCTCAAACAGATACAGATTCTCATGTTTATTCATATTGCTTACTGCAGAAGGATAGAAGGGGGAATCTTTAATTATAATTTTATAAGCTATTTATTCTCCAGGATGTTAAATAACATGGCCTAAAACCTGAAACACACTATATTTTCAAAATTAATTTTATTTCAAAAATAAAATTAGTTTTCTAATTCCACATATAAAATATTACATGCCTCTATATTTATGCGGTCCTACAGAGGTGAGGCTGTCACCAATTTAGATTATGTAAATATGCAATTAAAGTTGTGTACACTGCACATTATACATCTCTTCCATTGTAAAAAGAAGATAATAACGCTGTCCTTGCAGAGCTGTTGTGAAGATTAAATGATGATGTGACAGTGAAACCCCACTGCACAGTTACTAGTTCAGTAGATGGTAGCCGTTATTATTATTAAATTTCAACAAACAGCTGTAAGCCCTTTAGCTAAAAGGAATGTCAGAAAATAGTCACCAAGATAGTATAATCTTCAAATACATAAAATGGAGACTTATACAGTTATCAGTAAACAACCCTGAATTTTCTCAAGTGTTACCTTTGGGAATAATAAAAAAAAAAATACCCACTTCTTTCAAGAATATATATTCTTAATGTGTTGCTCTACCTATTTGAGCGTATCAAAGCTTTATAATGTGATAATACCTATGTTACTACATTACATTTCTGCTTACACAACTGAGTGAATATTCTTGATATATGATTCATTCAAACATTGTCCCTTTTTGCTTGAAATGTGTCAATCTTAAACAGCCCAGGCATTGAAAACCGGAGTACCCTCTCAGCCCATTTTCCTCCCTTAAAGATGTCTTTATTAGCTTAATACTTTCCACTTAGCTCTCTATAGCCATCTGTGAAAGCTGAAAAGCTTGAGAGAGCCTGCGCTGCTCACAACTCTACCTAGGTAGCCACGTAGACTCTTCCGTAAACGACTGATGTACACTGAGCCTATCACTTAGAGGGCTGTGTTACAGAAGGTTGAGAGTTAAAATACTGGTTTAGTGGACTTACTGGCTTTTCCTGTTAAAATGGTACTTTTCAAGAATAAACATTTAAACTAAACTATTTTAAGTCTGCCTCTAAGCTATATACAGCTACTAAAACAAATTTCAGATAAAATTTCATGTGACCATCTAACTAGGGTTTTGTTTATTGACTTAGAGAGGTTTTTTTTTTTTGGTTCAGTTGTTTTTCTCTCTATTCTTCTAAGAACAGTTAAAAACTACAGGAATATTTAATTACTCTTAATATACACATTGCACCTTCCCCACATCAGATTAATATGTCCTTCATATGGACATATGAAATACATATATGTATATATGTGTGTGTGCATATATATATGTACTTTTTTAATAGTTTATGATAACTCAGGTCTCAAATGAGCAAAGTTACTTCAAAATACATATATAATGATTACTATAAAAAAGAACTTAAGAACTATTTTATTACTAATTTACACGGAGGAAATCATTCAAACCTCAGTCAAGATGAGGTCAAGTAATTCTCATCATTATTGAAATATCATTCTAAAAATAATATGCTTAATGATAAACTAATAAGGACATTAGTAGTGTCAGTTACATGTTTTCAAAACTCTTGTTACCTTTTGCTAAAACTGTTAAAATCATATAAATATCATGGCATGCTAAATGTGGCCACTTTTCATTTTTCTGGTTATACTTTTTACTGGTTTATATGAATAACAATTTAAAGTTAATATCCATATTGAAAGACATTCCATAGAAATCCGTTTGACATGGTCAATGCAATTATTTTCTGTTCTGTCTGAGGACAGAGGATGATACTGTTTCAATCATTAATTTAATCAGCAACTACTTATTAAGTGCTGGACACTGGAAATACAAGACTGAATAAGACAAGGACTGCCGTCAACAAGTCAAGAGACTAATGCGATAAATGGATACTGCTACAGACTGAATGTTTGTGTCCCCCAAATTCATATGTTAAATCCTAATGCCCAGTGTGATGGAATTTGGAGGTGGGGCCTCTGGGAGGTGATTAGGTCAGGAGGGTGCAGTGCTCATGAATGGGATTAGTGCCCTTATAAAAGAGGGCCAACAAAGTTCCTTTGCCTCTTCCACCACATAAGACAGCACAAAGACAGCCTTCCAGGAGGCGGGCCCTTACCACACACCAAATCTGCCAATGCCCTGATCTTGGACTTCCCAGCCTCCAGAACTGTGAGCAATAAATTTCTGTTGTTTATAAGCTACTCAGTTGATGGTGTTCTGTTATAGCAGCCCGAATGGACTAAGACAGAAATGTAAACAAATTGTGCAGAAGCGTGTGTGATCTATCACAGAAGCACGCACACAGTCCAGACGTGAAAGAAAAGGCGGGAACAGTCCATTTGAAGAGGAGGATTAAGAAAGTTTTCATAGATGGCAGAGCATGTAAAATGAGTTTGGAAGGGAGAGTCAGAGGCCGATGGACACAAGCACTGGGAGGCTCGTGGTGTCATGCCACGCAGGTAAGGACAGGGCGCTTCTAGGTGGGGCTTGGTCAGCAAAGAGGTGGAAGAGATCTACGCAGACAAATGAGAGAGGGCCACATGCACTGTTCTGAGGCATTCGCAGCTCATCTGATTCTACTTTTAGTCACTCTTCAGCAGACACTCACCTTTAATGAACTCATCTCCTGCTTGTCCTGCGATACATCCTGCTCATTCACAACTCTGAACAACTGTTCTGAGGCTTAACTGTTCCCCTCACCATGATTACGTTAAGCTTACAGTTATGGTCTGACTAAGCCTATCTGTTCTGAAAGTCCCACTGATAGAGATTTCACCTGTCTCCAAATTACAGTTGGCTTCAGTTCTGAATACCCCATGTCTCCTCCCAATGCTGGCACTGTGATAGTGAAAGAAACACTGTTCTTCTCTTTAGTTTTTAGAGTTACTGTTTTAGGAAGTATTAGATTGATACCTGACTAAATCAGGCTCCTTTAGAAGGGGACTTCTAAAGCCTCAAATAATTTTTAAGATAAACATCACAAATGTATAATGGCCATGAAAAGAAGCAGGGAGACATGAGAACCCATTTGTTTAGTAGGGCTGGCAGTCCAACACCATGACTCTGCTCTTTCTTTTTCTTTTTATGACATTGCGAGTCCCAACATGAGACTTCAAAATGCGAATGTTGACCACGCTGAAGGACGGAACATATGGAATGATGCAAAGCCCTGTGGAAGGAGGCGTGGGGGCCTGGAATTGGCCACCCCAAGATATGTCTCTTTGGCATGATGATTATTTGTGGCTCGTTACTTTGCAGACAGGAAAGCAACTGAAAAGTAGAATTTACTTACCCTTTGTAAGAGACATTTACATTGTAAAAGAACTCTCCATCTGTAAAGATATCTCCCTCTCTACCAGGAAGAAGGGGAGAAGACCTTATCTCTAGGAACTCTTAATCAACAGGGAAGGCAAGGACTTAAATCTGCATTTGTTTATTGTGCTTGTCTGGTAACCTTCTGTAACTGACTCCCCCCCCACCTCCAACATCCTCCTTTGTCTTTTGCTGGATATGATATTTCAGCTGTGGTGGTTTCGGCCATTTTGGCGGGTTGCTCAGCTTGCCCGGGCCTCTCCCATTTGTGCATTGACAGGTAAAGATGGCAAGCAGCGGGATGTGTTGGAGTACATGAGGAAGCCATTTGGTGTAAACCTAATTCGGCCTGACCTTGTCTTTCCAAAAGGGCCTGACTGAGGCCGTTGAGCATGCATTGTACGTATACCTGCTTTAGATATTCCCTATGGCAAGAACAAAGGCCCTTGAGATAAAGGCACAGCTTCCCTCCCCCTCCCAAGGTTGGTATTTCCTTAAGGATTAAGCATCTTTCCTTAGGCTAGGAACTGATTGCTGTGCTCACCTGTGACCGCCCAGCTTGAGACAATAGACTTGCCTCCTGCTACATGCTCTCGAGATAGCAGACCCATTACCTGCTGTGTCCATCAAGCGCTGTGCCGACAGAGCAATCTTGTGACTATTGTGGGAGGGACATTTCAATCATATGTAAAACATCCTGTTGGGAGTACATAACCACTCTGTGCACCCTACTTCTTTGGTGCCCTTTCTTCCTTCAGGAAGAAAGGCCCCAGGCCATGGGCCTCATAAAGCTTTGTTTAATTTTCTCCTGCTATTCTGTCTCATGTGAATTTAATTCGTTCTCCAGCCAGACGAACCCACAGAAGGTAGAGGAAATGTCTTCCTCCCCTACAGAGGTCAGAATAAGCCTCATCAGAGGTCCTCTCTCACCCAGGTCTCCCAGCAGGGACAGCCAAGCAGCAGTCAGGTTTATCCCTACATCCATGATACGTGGGCTCTTAACTACAAAACCACCTCCAAAACCTTTACACTCAGAAGCCACCTCCACAAGCACAGCTGTCCCTGCTGTGGGCAAACTTTATAAAGGCTAAAGCTATTGGAAAAAGAAACAGCAAGAAGAACACAAGGGAGTGTGCAAGGCAATGTTCAATCATAATGCAATCTAAATTATAAACAAGGCAGATTAAATTAACATGTGACAGACTCTGGCTGCTGATATGGACAGATACAGAGATGGGCTGACCAAACACCAGCATTGTTTCAGAGGGTTTCTAATTACCCGGTGAGGGAAGGAGACTTCACTTTCTGTTCTGAGTGATACACAGCAGCCAGGCAATCCATTCTTGGCTTAGAATATTGCCCTGAGTTATCAGTATTTCCCACCTTGGGAACAAATTATGACTCATTTGAAAAATGCCACCCATTACAACCACTGAATTTTGTCCAATACAAGCCCGAAGGACAATACCTTAAGTTTCTTCATAACAAGAACAAGTATACAGCCTGACTTAGGTCACATGGTTATGAAAGTTCAAGCACTTCCTCTCCATCCCTTTGTGACACCCAGTCTGCATTTTCACCTCCTTTCTTCTTTTCCTTTTCTCTCCAGAGAAAAAAGTCATTTTAAATGTGGTAACAGCCCAATCTTCCTAACAAATTAAACAACGAGCTGATACTCCCTATTAGGCCTAAAAAAGTCAATGGATTTTTGTCATTTTTATTTTTTAAATCAGGATGCCAGATTTAACTTATGTTTGCCTTTGTCATTTGATTTAAATTATTTTCTTGTTTGAAATTCTGGATCTAACAAAGCAAATCTCATTATTGGGTACATCTAAAAGTCCCCTAAATATAAGCTATGGCAAGGAGGTTTTTCAGAATCAGAGAATCTCTGATTTATATTACTTTATAATTGCATTATGTAATCATTTGTGATCATATCTTCACAACTCCAGTGAAGGTGAGAGCTACCATTCCTTGCCAGATGCCGTTAAACCATCCTAACAAAAGCAGCATGGAGTATATTTTATTTATTTCCATTTTAGTTTTCAGAAACTGAGACTTCTAAAAGTTCAGTAACTACTCTAGGTTTCACCATTAATTAACAAATGGTTTTGAACACAGGCCTTTCTGATTCCAAAATCTGTGGTCGTCACCATAATCCCATACTCCTCCAGTGAATAACAATCGCTAATATTGATTGGTTACTTCCTAAGAGTCCCACAGTGCTCCTAAGCACTGGACCATATTAGCTCACGTTATCTATACAACAACTCTGTGTGATAAATACTTTTATCATCAGACCCATTTTACAGATGAGAAAACTAAGACACAGAGAGATTAAACGACTCACCCAGCATTGCAAAGCTGGAAAATGATGGAATTGGGTTGCAACGCTAGGCAATCTGACTCTAGATATGCCCTATACTTAAGGACTATGCTACTATATCAGCAAGTTGATGGATTTTGCTTGTTATTCGATTTTTGTTTCACTTATATGCAAGCATTTTATTTGTGTAATAAGCCATTGCCTTCTCAATGATAAAATTATCTAATTTCTGGAAAAGAATTTGCAAACAGTTACATTGCATTGGCCTGGTTATATAATAACTTCATTAATTTTAGTAGAAAAGTCTTTCTCAGTATTACTAGATGCATTTGTTAAGATCTTCATTTTTAACCTTTTATTTTAAATAGCTAGCTGTACTCTGTAAGCTAAAGAGTATGGTCATATAAGGTGTTAAAGAGATTTCAGTAAACAGAAGCATTAAATACAGTAAGCTAAATGAGGAATATCTGATCGAATTTCTACACTGTTCCCTTAGTATCCTGAAATTCAACTATACATAAAAAGCATACAATGTATCTTTCTTTCTCCAAGTGTAAACACTGAAAAATAAAAGCTAATAAGAGAGTACATATGCCAGAGATCAGAAGCAGAAATCTAATACTTATGGTTAGTGGAGACTCGTGTATGCAGTGTGTGTGGTGAAACATATATGTTTTTCCACATTTCATTTAAACACAATTTTCTCCAATACAACAAATAAATTTGGGTCCTAAATTAAAACTGTCTGATTTTATCATTTATCTCTTTGCTGAATAACATACAAAATATTAGGCTGTATTAACCAATTTAAAAAGAAAATCATAGTTATAACTTTTTTTTCCAGCTCCCTACTTGTAATACTAGTCAGCCACTGACAAAACTATCTATTTTTATGGGGTTCACAGCTAACTAATAATTTCATAATATCACCTCATCTGACTTGTAATCTACGAATTAGGTAAAGCAGAAATTCTTCCTCTCGTTTTGCATATGAGGAAGCTAAGGGCTAGAGATTCAAGGGAGTAGTCAGTGATGAATGTTGGAGCTGGAACTAAAATTAAGGTCTTCTGACACTGAGTATAATTCCCCTTCCATAACATCATAAACATCGTATGTCAATTACCATATGATACTTGTGTAAGTGGACACATATCAGACACCCTGTTGGGTAAAACTACAATAAAATTGAACTGTTTCAAAATATTAAACTAGGTAAAATCTTTAGGCTTACATTGCAGATTTATATGATATTAAAGAACTGAAAGATGTTGAAACTTTCCAGTGACTTTTTTTATTCAGTTAAAAGAGAGGTAAAATTCTATAATTCTAAATTCTGCCTTTATAGATACACATTTACTACCATACTAATGTATATACATATACATAATAGATACATCTTAACCTGGACTTTCATTTTGCAATTGGTTGGTACATAAAAAGACTAAATCTAGCCACATTTCATAACAGCACCACGAACACATGTATTTTGCACATTTTTTCATTAAAAGTGTACACTATTGAAAATCTCAGTACATAACCATGTGAATAATATTGAATAGAAAATACCTACTAGTAAAGAGCCTTAGTGGTGTACATCATGATGGAAATGGATACAGTTCAGTCAATCCATGGTCCACTGAGCAACTCTTAACCACAATATGTGCCATCACTGTTCAGATCTACAGAGACACACAAAGAGATGACAAAGTCAGTCAATAAATATTTCACATCATTCACACAAGGGTATCTTCCCAAACTATAGCATTAGAAAACAAAGACACTTGACAGGTAATCCAACAGAAGGCCCTTAATTTACACCCCTCTATTTTCCACATAATGCATAGTACAGTGGTGAAAACACACTATGTAGTGTATTACTGATTAAGAAGTAATAAATTTAGTGGAGAATTGGTATAACATTATTGGAAGGCTATAAATTCATCAACAAGAAACAAAACAAACAAAAAAGCTCTGATGTTGAATTCCTCTTAGGGCTTATGTGCTGAGCATTCCATCATGCGTATGTAAGAAACTTCATTATCTTCACAACAAAGCTGCAAAGGAGGTAGTCTCCTCACTTGACAGATTTTAAGGCTCAGGGTAGTGGAACAATGGCCCAGGATCTGAGCTCTATGGTCCATGCTCTTTTACCATCACATATGGAGTGGGCAGAGCACACCATTCTTCCTATGCTTACCTGTGCTCTGTATGCCCTACAATATAAGTAACAGATATCAGAGAATTACATAAGATGTATCTCATCAGTCTCTGTTTCCCTTTTATTTCTTTGGAAGACAAGCATGGTACCCTACTCATCTTTGTATGTCAAATAAAGAGTGACATCTTATTTTGGGACACAACGTCTGGCACATATAAGTATTTTCTGAGTAAATGAATGAATAAACAGCAACAACAAAAGTAGGAATTGGCATATATTTTTTGTCTCAATTCACACTTTTACTCCGTCAATCCTTTCACTTACTTGCCAAGCTATCTTCCTGTGTGCAACACAATCTCAAGAGAAAAAAGTCAAAAGAATACTCTGAAAAATCATGTGAATGAAGTTCAAATATATTCATTCAAAGAATTACGAACTAGTTAGTAGTCAGTTTAATTTAGTTTCATTGGAGAGGTTCCTGAAGAACAGCAGAAGGTTAAATAATAAAGAAAATTTCCAGAGCGAGAAAAAAACATCCACCTTTCACTTCTAGATCAGACATCAGCTTGCTAACAGAAACTAACCACCTTCCCTACGGCAGATCCCAAGGGGGAAACACTGTGCAAATAAAGGAGAAAATGGAAATGGTTAAAGACTCGAGGAAGAAACTTCACGATCACAGGAACTAGGAAAAGCTGCTCTGGATTGGAGATGCTGTAGAGAAGAGCCAGACTGGAGACCTTGAGAGTCAGACCCCAATTTACCCTGCAGAAGAAGTGGTGCCGCGGCACACTGCCTGTCCAGAGCAGGGTTTGGCACACTACAGCCCGCTGCCTGTTTTTGGGTAGCCTGTGAGCTAAGAATGGTTTTTACATTTTTAAATCGTTGGAAGAAATCAAAAGAATCACATAAATTATTTGAAATTCAAATTTCAGAGTCTATAAATAAAGTTTTATTGGAATACATCCACAGCCACTCATTTACATATTTCTCTGGCTGCTTTCATGCTACAATGGCAGAGTTGGGAGGTTGTGACAGAAATAGTATGACTCACAAATTCTAAAATATATACTATCTGACCTTTTATAGAAACTGTTGGCTGATTTCTGGTCTAGAGAATTGTTAGTTCTCAATTTGGAAGGGATGATATTAGAAAAAGGGGGCAGATTGGAAGCAGAGGATGGGAATTCACTTCTCTACAGAGGATCAAGAGATCAGGGACATTGTAAGAGCTGCACTGAGTATGGCAGGGCTTTTTCTGGAGGCAGTGGGGCTTTTCCCTGGAGGAGGCACTAGAAAGAAGGTTAGAGTCAGCCCCACGCAATCTGTCACACAGGCTGGGCCAATGAGGATGGATAGAGAAAGCTGCCCATCAGCATAAGTGCCATTTTCCAAAATGGCAGGATGAAGTTCTCATGAAGGAAATCTCCAGGGCTCTGACTCCCTCCCTCTATGTGCCAGGCTCCAGAGTGGCAGATAGATAACCAGCCCTCCTGCCAAAGGTCTGAGAAATAAGATTACAAGAGCAAACAGAACAACCCTGAGTAGGTTAAAAGACACTCCATCCACCCCACTTAAGGGCAAATCATGGGCCATATCTAAGGATAGATAAATGGGTGATGAAGCAAAACAAAGCACAAAGGTTATGAAAAAGAATCTGCTACATAACACAAGGAAACTATAGCCATCTTTATAGAGAGGAATCATTTACATTCGACAGACATCAAAGAAAGATAAAGTAAGTTTTGTAGAACATCTGCTTTGTGCTGTCAATGAAGTTTGAAATTACACAGAACAAAATTCCAAGGATTTATCTTTAGAGAAGTTAATGAAACCCAAATAAATGAGAAAACACTGAAGTGGTTTCCCATTCAACTATTAATTGCATCTCAGTGAAGAGAAGTGGGAATCTGACCTCAAAGACTTGGGTATGAACACCAATTCCACCATATTCTTGCTGTATGACCTTGGACAACTTACTTCATATTCAAAGCCTCATTTACGTCACCTCCAAAATAGGGTTATTCTGAGAGCTGTGTGACAAAATATGCATGAAGTCTCCAACATACTGCCTGTCATATGGGAAGTACACAGTATTTGCCAACTTTTCCTCTTCTTTCTGGTCTGGTTATGCTCACTTTCTCACCCTCCTGTTCTAATAGTAATTCATCTACCATTATTATTACGGCTGTGGAAAAACATCAGTTGCCAGACATGAAGGTCTCTCCTATGTTGTCACACTTGACTTTGTATCTTCTGTTTTTTTTTTCTGAGGAAGATTAGCCCTCAGCTAACTACTGCCAGTCCTCCTCTTTTTGCTGAGGAAGCCTGGCCCTGAGCTAACATCCGTGCCCATCTTCCTCTACTTTATATGTGGGACGCCTACCACAGCATGGTGTGCCAAGCAGTGCCATGTCCACACCCGGGATCCGAACCGGCGAACCCTGGGCCGCCGAGAAGCGGAACATGCGAACTTAACCTCTGCACCACTGGGCCAGCCCCTGTATCTTCTGTTTTTTCTGGGTAGCCTACATCTTTTAACTTTGGGCCCTTCTCTAGATAACTGATAAGCTGGTATTCACTTGAAAAAAAAATTTAATTCAGTAGTGAATTCTGTAACCATCTTTAACCCCTTAGGCAGAAATATACAGCCACAACATTTTGTGCATAAATCTGTTATTAGAATTCATATTGTATTATCTGTTTACCTGTGTCCTTCCTAGGAGGCTATAGCTTGATCATCTTGACTGATATGATATCAAGAGGACCAACTATGACCTCATGGGGAAGACAGACATGTAAACACACACCCACGCGCACACACATGCACCACATTTCTATTTATGTACTGACCTGGCAATGGAGATTGCTCCTGAGTCTTTTGACTCTTTTTAAGTAGATAGCACTTTCTTCATGCCAGTTGCAACCTGGAGTCTAACACTGACTTCAGAAATACTAGGTACACAACAAGCCATATTATTTGTTGAAAGAATGAAGAATGAAAAAAAGACAAAGAAGAAGAATGATGGAAAGGTAAACTTAGTAAGGATTTGGTATATAAAAAAATGAATGCAGCATATTGCTGGTAGCACTGGCCATTTAATTATCCTGGAAATCCATCTGGAAACATGCACAAAAATAGTATAAATTTTTTCATTTATAGAATTGGATAAATTTTAGAAGTAGTTTCCAATAACAATCTTCCCCCATATTTTGAACATCTACTATGTGCCAGACTCTGGTAGGTACAACATCTAAGTCAGCTCTTATTCTTATTTTTTCACAGAAGGAAATTGAAGGTGAGGAAAAAATAGGGAATTTTTTTTTTTCTTGACTAACATCACACAGACAGTAAAAATCTGAATATATCAAATTCTGAAGTCTAGGCCTTTACACATAACAAACTAAGCTTGGTCTCTACTTTGTTAAAAGGTATTCTTAACAGAAGATTTACTGTGTAAACAGTCAATAAATGGACTATCGTTGTTGTTGCTGCTGTTGTTAATACCATAACCCAACAAAAGGGAAAGAGTTTAACACTATGGAATCTTACATTGTTAAGTTTATATTAGTCTTTATTACTACAATAAGTATAAAAGTTATGCTAACATAAAGAAATATGTATATAAATGCAGAACACAAAATGTTATGCATAGGCTCATTAAAATTACAGGCAATTTCATGTATGGTAGATTAATAAAAATTAGAGGACAATGTAATGAAAATAATAACATTGGGTGATTATAGGCAACTTATTTGAAGTTCATCAATTTATTTGAGAAAGTGCAAATTAGCTCGAGTTCAAATTTACATTTAAAAACAATGGATAACATGGGCTGGCCCAGTGGTGTAGGAGTTAAGTTCGCGTGCTCTGCTTCAGCAGCCCAGGTTCGCAAGTTTGGATCCCGGGCGCAGAGTTATGCCCTGCTTATGAAGCCACGCTGTGGCGGTGTACCACATATTAAAAAGTAGAGGAAGATGGGCACAGATGTTAGCTCAGGCCCACTCTTCCTCAGCAAAAAGAGGAGGATTGGCATCAGATGTTAGCTCAGGGCTAATCTTCCTCAGACAACGACAATAACAATGTGTATAAATTTCTAAAAGTGGTAGTAACACCCTAGACCTTCTTCATGTTGAAATCTCACTTTTTCTCTGAGCAAGATAACAAATTACTGTTGTTTCAACAAGAGCTGTTTGTTTGTCTATTTATTTACTCTGCTGTTGGAAAGGGAAACATTTAGAGGCAGGTTTACAAAACAAAATTTATTGAAGCAAAGTTTCTGAAATGGAGTCATTTAAACAATCTACTCTATTTAAAATAGACATAGTGTAGCTTAATACTTCCTAATTTGCATAAGCAATCAGTACTTGATGATGCTAACTCCTGTACTCAAAGGTTTTGTATATATATCACATATATATATATGATATAAAGTATGTGCTATTTTAGCAAAACTGCAAAAAGAATAGTGACAAAAGTTATTACCCAAAAAAGAGTAAGAATATTTGACTAGAGCAACAGTTGAGACTCAAAAACATGCTGATGTGAGCTCAGACAGCCACCTGGAAGCTAACCCTGCAGAGGACATCCAGCTCACAGGTCATCTTAGTTTCAGACTTTCCTCTGAAGGCAGTTCTAACCCAGCGTCACTGACTCATGAAGCGACTGACATTCTCTTATTCTCATTGCATTATAACAGAACAAAGGCACAAAAAATTGAAAAGAATTCTGTTTAATCAAAAGCATCTTCTATCAAAGGAAGTACAGAAACATGACCTTGATGGAATAGCTGTGAAGCCTAATCTCCGGGGAGACAGCAGTAGCTCCTTCTGCTGAGTGGGTGGCTTTTCTTCCCTACAATGGTTACGCCCAGAGTTTCACACCTGATATATCCATGGTTTGAGCAATCTAATGGTTAGGCTCAGAGCAAATGGTGATACTTTGGATAAAAATACATATTTTAGCTAGGTTTTCCATAACTTGAAGGGCTAGCTGAAGAGTATTTTTTCTTTCTTTGTTAAGACTCTAAAGTTATTTTTCATTAGAACTCACTATTTTAGTAACTGTATTTGATGGCCACAGTGGTAAGGTAGGAAAAAAATAAATCCAAAAGAATGAGAGCCTTGGTAAAAAAGGCTCAGGCAGAACCTAAGTAGGAGATGTACTCCTTAGTTTGTTTAAATAGCTACTGGGTAGGTTTATGTGCGTGTTTACGTATGTAATGAGGCAACTGTCACTTCATGTTTATATTTATTGGCTATTAAACTTTAAAGACTAGCTGTACTGAAAATTAACTTCAATGTTTATTCTACATTTGCTCTCTTGCTGTTCCAATTCCTCTTTTCCATTAATTGTAAGTAAGAATAGTTAAATTAACTAGACAAAAATCAGTGGATTTTTTTCATATGTAATTTACAAAACAGAGACAGCAGCTTCTAACTCTATTTAAATTTTAAATCTAACTCCAACATTATCTAATTGGGTTGAAACATCCATTTGGCAGGCTGTGGACAAAGGACTCTCTCATGAATCAGAGCTGTCACGATGGTACAAGCTGTTTGATGGAGGGGCACCATGGCGGTTAGAAAATGCAGAAAGGCGGTCACAGGTTAGGGCAAAGGACCAACACAGAGAAAGTGGGAAGCAGTTTCTATTGGCATCTTTCTGGGAAAAAACCCAAAACCTTTCAGAGACTCTCACTGCTCTTTGTAATTGCATTGAAGATGAGAAGTATGCAAATTAAAGAGATACTTGGAAAACCCTCCCCAAAGGCTATGGTGCAATCTCATTATTTCAACCATGACATGCCCCTGCTCTTCTCTTCCTTCTGCGTCTCCTCCTCCTCCTCTTCTTTTTTCTCTCCTTTCTCCTTGTCCTTTTTAGTAGGAGCATCCTCATAACCATCATTATTCATGTGCTTACCCATGTTCTAAGCACTTTGATGAATGCTTTCCAAGCATATTTATTTTCTTTTCACGATCTCCAAAGATTGTTATTATTGTCCATATTTTTACAGAAGCTGCGGTTCTTATAGACTGAATTTCAAAGCCAAATAGCCACTTGAGTGGGCAAAAGTTAGAGAATCAAACCCTAATGTGTCTGATTCTTTTACTAATAAAAGAAATATTCCTGGGAGTGTAATGCTGTGTAAATGCAGAACTCGCTGTAACACTGCAGACCCTGAGCATATAAGGAATTATTTGTGGGTTTCAGAAGAGGAGATCGGGAGCTGAATGAAGTTACCCTTCAGAACATAATTTCATCTCAGAGAGCTACTCAACTAAACATTCTTAAATATTAAAAGCAATAGAATAAGTACTTAGAGAACAAATAGAACTAATTTCTGAATCTTAACGTTAGGAGGGACCATTATTAATGCCAATGTACCAGTTAACTTATGGACGATAAAAAAAGAAAAACAATTGTTATGAGACCAACAGGTGTCTAGACTGGGGGAGTGGCTAAAGGTGTATTTCTTTACCAAACTGCAACAAAATTAGCAATGTATGAATACCTGAGCCATCTGAAACATGCTAGGATACCAGATATAGAGCCCAAGGGAGCAAACTTAAAAGTCATTTTTAAAGATTAAGAAAGGAAAAAAAGAAACCAAAGAAAGAAAAACAAGCTTAATTATCATCTAATTATTATCTTAAGACCTAACAGAACCCACTACTGGAATGCTGAACCTTTGCACCAGAACACATCAACAGAGGCAAAATATGCATTTAAATTGAAATGGAAATGGCTCTCTTACATGTTTTTCTAAACTGTCTGTTGGGATGCATAATCATTTTCAAGTATTTGAGAAGTCAGGGCACTAGTGATTCTGAAACCTGAAAAGGTCTTGGTTTCCTGGAAGCACAGTAAGAAGGAAGGCAGCCAAAAGATCATAGAAATTATTAAGGCTGGGGTTTTCTCTTTTCACTTTACCGGCCTGGATATTTAGATGGCTATCTTCGCGAATGTCTTTGGATACTTTCCTAGTTTTGTCTTGAAAGGAAGTGATTTATGACTCTGAAATCATATAGTTACCTCAAGTGGATATTACAATTGTCAGAAAGATGAGGGTTTACCAGTATCGTGGGTATAGAGATATCTCAGGCATGTTTTGGAGTTAGGATATTTACAAATTTAACAAAAAGCTCCTTAGTCTTTGGAAGTGATAACCCTTTAATGTCAAGGCAGAGTTAAAGACAAAGCAGTAAGCTTTCCGTAGCGCTGGTATGTCAGCACTCTCTAGACTAAGTAAGGAGGATTGCAGTAAACACTTAGGGCAACAGGACACTCTGCTCTTAGGGTAGAAGGAGGTCAACCTCATAGCTTAAAATGGCAGCAAGTTTTGCTTATGGCAAAACACATTTAGGATTTCAGCACATCTCTTCAAGCAGCTGTCTTGGCCCAAGACCCCCTCTAACCTACACATTTAAGCAAGGGAAGTATCATTCTAAATGTGCCAAAAGGAGGGCCTTTCCACTTACACATTAAAGGAAGTAGGTTTCTAAGTAATTACAGATTGATATGAACAGAATTAAGAAACAAAGGACAACCAATATTCCTAAGGTATGGGGCACAAAGGCTTGGGACAGGAGCTCCCCTTCCCTATGTGCATACATACAGGTCGTTCTTAAGCTATGCATTTACACAGTGAAGACAACCAGTAAGCTGATCAACCTTCTTCAGAATCCCATGTCTGATGGACACAGGAAGACCCTGGTTGGCAGCCCCACCACTAACTGCCAGGGCCAGTGGGTCAAACACACTCTTCCTCAGTCACAGCTCATGAGTATTAATCTTGAAGTTATGCTCTCCGTCTCAATACAGATTGTTTGCTTCAGGCAGAGGATGGCTTTAGCCAAGAGAATACTAGTAACCATGTCTTCCAGCTAGCACTTCTAAATAAATGATTGAGATAGAATGGAGGGGAATCAAGCCACAAGCTCCCCAAACGTTGCACATTTTGGGAATTGGAAAACCAAAGCTAAGGTTAGAATTTAGGTAATTAATCCAACCAAAGCAAACTTGAAACCATGAGAATAAACCATATAAATCTAGTGCTATTGCTGCCTCCTGGACTCTAAATGCAGGATGGAATTGGGAGTGAAAGACTTAAGATGCCTACCCAGACCTGTGACTAGCAACGCAATGATGGAACCTAAATAGGGCTTCTTCACACAGGCAGCAGGCTTGCAGCTTGAAAGCAGGGCACAGTGTTCACCTACTCATGCTTAAGATACCTGACTTGCCTCAGCCTCATCGGCAATTCCAGATCAGGCTGTCTCTCTGGTTCAAGGTCAAGCTGCAACAGCCTGTACCCAAAGGCCCAGCTGATCACCTCCTTTGCAGTCCTTGCCTTTACTTAGGCCTAATCTATGGCCCTGCCTCTCAACAGCCACTGACCTCCATGAGGTTGACTTCTTGATCCTAGGGAACAAGCTTCAGAAGTGTCAACAGCAGCTCCAGGCCAGGATTCTGTTGAGAGAGATTCGCAACCAGAAAGACAATTGTAGGGACAGGGAAAAAAAAATCTTTCCAATAGGACAGGTTTCTTAGGCCTACGCAACAGCCCAGGGCAACCCAGGAGGCTGAAGAACTGCTGAGGAGTGTGTGTCGATGTAAAATGACCAATAACCATTCTACAGATAAGAGAAACCCCAATTTTGATTTATAGGTTGGTTACAGATTATTTACCTTCACAGCAGATCCACAGTTATTTGGGTCTGGAATGCTAGAAGTACAGGGCCCAAACGGATAAAAATCGAACGGACTTAAAACATACTAGATAAGAAATAAAGTTCTCTTAATAAGACCTGGTAACAACTGGGGCTCCACTCAAAGTTCTAACTTGGCAACATGGCAGCAATACGATGAACTCTTTGGAGAGAGGAGACAGAATGCATTGAGAGCTTTCTGCCCCAGATATGATGGGTGCATAATACCAATATTAACTATTAGTAGATTTCTCCCAATTAAGTTTCAGTCAACAGCACATGGACTCTGGGCCATTGACATTGATTGACTGGCATTCTAGTAAATGTCAAGTTTCAATCTGTCCACCCTCCTTCCCTCAACAAATATTTGGTGCTGAATTAAATCCATTACTGAGATTCTATTAAAGTACCATTATTTGATGGAAGAAAGTTATAGAAGAAGCCCAGGCTGCAAATGCTGAAAGATACACCTGAAACATAAGCTTCATGAGAGCAGATTCTTTCTCACTGCTGCATCTCCAGCACCTGGCACATAATGGATTATTTTTGAATGTATGAGTATTCCTATAGAAAGATAGTATCTTCAAAACAAGTCTTTACTTAAGCTTAGCAGCTACCAGCAGTTGTACTACATGCTTCAATTAATGATAGTCTTACGAGAATCACACATTATTTTTATCATTCACTACCATTAATTGAGATTCTCTCCTGAACTAAACAAAATGCTAATTGTTCCAAATATGGATTGTGTCATTTAATCCCTATTACAACCTTGAAAATACATAAAGCCTCATTTTACGGATTAGGAAACTGATGATTCAAACTTAGATTGGATTTTGCCAGATTTCATTCACTTTCCACCATACAATAACTTAACTTTTTGTTTATTTCCTGTTTCAGAGAAGGTCCCTGAAATCAGAAATAATAGGTAGACTTTTAGAGGTGAGAGGTGACTGCTAATTCTGGCATCATCATTCTTACATCATGATAGTAATCTAGCCAGCGATCCATTCCCAATCTACAAAGTGGGATAAAATAAGGTAATATATATGTGAAAATGCTTTGAAAATTAAAGACATATGGATGCAAATCAGTGTGTGTTATCCCAAAATGAACTCATGAAATGGTAAGGAAAGGGAGCAGGGGACATCTAGCTAACTGGCCAGAACTGCTGAGGCAGCTGAGCCTCAGTGGGGCAATGGACCGGCAGCCAGATTAGCCTCATGGCTGACGTAGTACCATCATGGAAAGTTTCGCTCAGCCATGGGGAGCCCTATTTAGTATGTTTTATTACCATGCTCACATTAACATTGAGGAATAGAAGGAATAGGATGGTTTTCTTTCCTAAAAACTAGGAGTAACTTGGCCTTCTTTTTCCCCCAGAGGAGAGTGAAAACGTTTCAAAATACATTATTTCTATCAGAGAGCTAGGAATCGTTAAAGGATGCTTCAGAATTATTTAAGTTAAGGTTTTAATTAAGGGAGCATTTTGAAAAAACAAAAATAATCTTTTTTTCATGCACTAATAAATCGGAGTGAAAATCAATCAAACAACATAAGTAATATTTTAGCTGACTCCGCTTCAATCTTTTTCTTCTTATTTGCTTGGGATTATGCATAGACTTATAGCAAAGATTATGTTAAACTTCACCTGACAGTCTTTTCTCTTAATTACCTTTTTTTTTCTTTTAGCATATTCTTGATTACTTTCATACTTAACCTCCCAGTTTTCATTACACTTTGCTTTTTTTTTTTTTTCAGGATTTTAATGTTAAACTTTATCAATCAGGGTAGAACTCTTACACATCTGTAAGAAAAATTCATCTTAGAAACCCATTCTAGAGACACTCTTTTCTACAAAGCAAAGCAAAGAGTATACACAATTTTCCTTTAGAATAACCAAGTTCATGATATCCTGAAACTCTTAATTCATTATAATTCTATTTTAAGTAGAATTACAGAGAATACTACTTCGTAACATTTTATAAGTCCTGACATGACCAACCTCTATGATTTCTGTTTAATCCCTCAATAGAATCATTGACTCTCATTAAACTGTTTTTAAGTTTCTGATCAGATATTCTCATGATTCTCACATTTTTAAAAGTAATTTTCCTCATTTAAGTTCATCATCTCTATCAAATATGTAATTTCTTTCCTCATTTTTGTCCCCAAAGCTTTTAAAAAATAGTGGCCAACTACAACGATGTGAAACAAATTCTGAAATGAGTCCTACTTATTCTTTTATTATCACTATCAAACACACTAACACAGGGAGCTTGGCACAAAACATGATCCTGGGCGCCATGAGGCTCTCATACTTTGGTTACAGGAAATCTCATTCCATCAAGAGTATAAGCAATGGAATGCAATAAATCTTGATGTAACCTTATGAAGTGAACAAATGAGACAAATAATTCAATTTGTAAAAGAAATCACATGCATACAACTTTCTATACACTTTAATGGGAGGGGTTATTGAAGATAATGAGCTGATATATATGTCAAACTGGGTTGATTGGGAAAAACTTCCCACAATACATCCGTTTGAGCTTGGACTAGATAATAGTAAAAAAATACAAGAAAGCGATGGCCTGTTCTGAACTTGGGAGATAGGTTTTTGCTAGTGACGGCAATTCGTTAGTCTAGCGTGGGGCCCTAGACCGCCTGCTTCGGGAATGAGGCCTGTCTGACAGGATGGGCAAAGGAAGGAGAAATACACTTCTTTAACGTTTTAATCTTTGAAATGGAAAAAATAGAAAAGACAAATTGAAAATCAATCCCTCAGCTTTCAGATGATACTTTCAATATTTTAAGATATGAAGAAAATTAATACAAAATTATGTGGCAGTCACAAACCTGCTCTAAATATATCATTCCCAATAGCTGAGAAAAATAATAATATCTATTACACGGTAGATATTGCGATTGCATTTTATTGAAGAGAAAATGAAGTTTTTCAGTTAGCAAGTGGCAAAGCCTAAGTTCACATGCATCACTGTGTTTTGAGTCAAGGGCTCATTCTCTTTTAATCACATTGGTAATTTTGCTAAGACGTTATTATAAATAAAGCTAATTTTAAAGTTGGGTTTATTTAGAAATAATTTACATATAGCAAAATTCACCCTATTTTAGTGTATGGCTCGTTGAGTTGTCATAAATGTTCACAGTAGTGTAACCATGCCCACAATCGAGACATGCATTTCCATCACCCTAGAAAGTTACCTGTATCCCTCTGTAGTCAATACCACTCTACAACCCAGCCCTGGCCACCTGCGCTCTGATTTCTATTCTTGCAGTTTTCCCAGAATGTGGTACAAATGAAATCATACAGCTTAAAGCCCTTTGTGTCTGGCCTCTTTTACTTAGCATGCTAAGTGAAATCGTTGGCCATAATTGTAAGAGTTTGTGTCATGATTCTGAATTCTGCCCCATTGATCTATATATCTGTTTTTATGCTAGTATCACGCTGTTTGATTACTGTAGCTTTATATTAAGTTCTAAACAGGAAGCGTTAAGTCGTCAAACTTTGTTGTTGTTTTTCAAAATTGGTATTTTGGGTTCTATGAATTCCCACAAAAGTTTTTTGAACAGCTTATTAATTTCTGCAAAAATCCTAGTGGAATATTGGTGGGATTTTATTGAACCTAAGATAAAGTTGGAGAGAACTGCCATCTTAATAACATTGAGTCTTTCAATCCATGATCATGGGATGTCTCCTCATTTATTTAAATCTTTATTAATTTCCCTCAGTTAACATATTCTTTCTCTCAGAAAGTTCCCTTTTCTCTCAGCGGTGTTTTGTAATTTTTGATATACAAGTATTGTACTTCTTTTGTTAAATATATTCCTATGTATTTGATTTTTATGAATAAAATTATTTTAATTTCATTTTCAGAAAGTTTATTCGTAGTATGTAGATATGCAATTGACTGTGCATATCTCTGTTTTTGCTGAATACTTTTTATTAGTTCTAATAGTATTTTTGTGGATTACTTAGGATTTTCTACATAGAGAATCACGTCATCCGTCAATAAAGGCAGTTTACTTCTCTTTTAATCTGGACTCCTTTAGTTTATTTCTTTATTTATATTTAATTTTGGCCTAACTGCAGTGATGAAAATGTCCTATACGATGCTCAGTAGAGTATTAAGATTGGACGTCTTGTCTTGTTCCCTATCATAAGGAGAAAAGATTCAGTCTCTCATTCTCTAAAATAATGTTAGCTATAGATTTTTTGGTAGATGTCCTTTAACAGACTGAGAAAGTTCCCTTCTATTCCTAGTTTGCTGAGAAGTCTTTGTTTTTGTTTTTAAATCAGGAATGAATACCGGATTTTGCCAAATGTTTTTTTGCATCTATTAAGATGATCATGGGTTTTTTCCCTTGATTCTATTAATTTGGTATATTACATTAATGGACTTTTGGATATTAAACTAAGTTTGCGTTCAAACAGCAAATCACACAGTTAATTTATACACATTAGTCAATTTATACATTGATTTTGTTTGCTATTTCGTTGATGGTGTTTGCATCTACATTTATGAGAGATATTGGTCTGTACTTTTCCTTTCTTCTCATGTCTTACCTGGCTTTGGCATCAGAGTGATATTGGCCTCATAGAAGTAGACGGAAACTGTTCTCTCCTCTTCTAAATCTTGAAGAGTTTGTGAAGGATTGGTATTATTTCTTCTTTAAATATCTGACAGAATTCACCAACGAAGCCATGTGGGCCTGGGCTTTTCTTTGTGGGAAGATTTTAAATTGCTATATCAATTTCTTTGCTTATTGGCCATCCAGATTTTCTATTTCTTTTCGCATCAGTTATCGATTTGTATCTTTCTAGGTATTTGTCCATTTCATCTAAATTGCCCATTGTTGGCAGAAAGCATTTCCTTACAATCCCTTTAATTTCTGTAGGATTGGAAGTGATATTCCCTCTTTTGTTCCTGATTTTGCCAACTTGCCTTTTCTTTGTTCTTGGTCAGTCTCACTAAAGGTTTGTCCATTGTGCCAATCGTTTCAAAGAACCAACTTTTGGTTTTATTTATTTTCTCTATTGTTTTTATTGGTTTTCTCTACTGTTTTTCTGTTTCCAATTTCATTTATTTCCACTGCGATCTTTCTTATTTTCTCCCTTATTTTCATTTTAGTTTGCTTCTCTTTCCGTAGTATCTTAGGAGGAAGCTTAGATTATTGATCTGTGGTCTCCTTTTATTATATTGTGGTCATTGGAAGTTATAAAATTTCCTGTAGCACTGTGTTAGTTGCATCCCACAAGTTTGCATGTGTTGTGTTTTCTTTTACATTCAGTTCACAATATTTTTTAAATTTCCTTTGTGATTTTTTTCTTTGACCCATGGGTTACTTAGGAGTATTTTGTTCAGTTTTTAATATTTGAGGATTTCTCAAATTTTGTTCTATTGTTGATGTCTAATTTAATTTTGTTATGGTAAGAGAACATAATTTGTGTGACTTAAACCCTTTTAAGTTTATTGAGTATTGTTTTACAGGCCTAGCATATGATCCCTCCTGAAGAATGTCTCATCTACTCTTAAAAATAATATGTATTTCGGGGCTGGCCCCGTGGCTGAGTGGTTAAGTTCGCACGCTCCGCTGCAGGCGGCCCAGTGTTTCGTTAGTTCGAATCCTGGGCGCGGACATGGCACTGCTCATCAGACCACGCTGAGGCAGCGTCCCACATGCCACAACTAGAAGAACCCACAACGAAGAATACACAACTATGCACCGGGGGGCTTTGGGGAGAAAAAGGAAAAAATAAAATCTTTAAAAAAAAATAATAATATGTATTTCACTGTTTAGGGGCAGAACATTCTACAGATTCCTTTTATTTCAAGTTGCTTGATAGTATTGTTCAAACCTATATCCTTGCCAATTTTCTGTTTCATTGTTCTATCAATTATTAAGAGTAGAGTATTGAAATCTCCAACTATTCTTGATGAATTATCTATTTCTCATTTCAATTTTGCCCGGTTTTGCTTCCTACAGTTTAGGGTTTTGTTGTTGGCTGACTATATGGTTTTAATTGTTTTATCTTCCTGATGAGTTAACACTTTCAGCGTTATAAATGTCCTTCTTTGTCTCTAATGTTTGGTCTGTCTTTCTGTTGGTCTGTTTTCAGGATTTTCTCTTTGTTTTTGTCTTGCAACAATTTGACCATGACGTGTCTAGGCATGGATTTCTTTGTGTTTATCTGACTTGATGTTCATTGAACTTCTTGGATATGTAGACTGATATTTTGTATAAAATTTGGAAAATTTTGGCCTCATTCTGCAAACATTTTTTCTGCCTTTCCTGCTTTCTTCTTTTAGAACTGCCATGTGTTGATGTGCCTGATGCTGTACCACAGTCCCTGAGGCTCTTTTCATTGTTCCTCATGCTTTTTGTTTTCATGGATTATTCCTATTCATAAATCTTTAAGTTCATTGATTCTTCCTTCTGCCATCTCAAGTCTGCTTTTGAGTCCTTCTAGTAAATTTTTATTTGATTCTTTTATATAATTTTTATCTCTTTGTCGATATTCTTTATTTAGTGAGAGACCATTCACATATTTTCCTTTAATTCTTTAAGCAGAGTCCTTTAGTTCTTTGAACATATTTATCACAGCTCCCTTGAAGTCTTCACATGCTAAGTTCCACACCTGGGCCCTCACATTGACAGTTTCTATTAAATGCTTCTTTTTCTTTAGTATGGGTCACACTCTGAAAGTCTCATATTTCTTAATTAAAATGTTTAGTTATTAATTTAATTTTTATAGGCACACTGCTAAGAACTGCTCGCTGTTTTAATGTGAACAAAAATTTTAGTGGATCAAGTACTATAGATAAAAATATATTGTATTAATTTAAGTTCATTTGTTGGGATAGAAAGTTGAGTTTTAGGAGTTGATAAATTAGCAGTTAATTCAATAGTGCAATTTATTAATTTGATTTATGCTTGGAGAAGTTTATTATCAAAAGTAACGAGACATATATATGACAGTTTGTGAGGGTATTGGGCAGTAGGATGAAGGAAAGAGTTTGTTGTCAACTAAAAGTCTTTAATAGAAGAAAAGGGCTGAGACCAGTACCTGAAGCTAGCACTGAACCTGCACAGGATAATCTCTGAAGACTGATGACTGTCGGCTTGATGTGAAAATGAATGATGAATGGACAGAGATAATAAATAATCAAGCAAAATAACAAAATTAACAAGACATCTCACAATATATCAGCTATCTAAGTTTCAAACTAAAAGACATTTGACATCGGAACTTCGTATATATTCACTCTCAGATTAGCACATCAAAGCAGGTGGTGCTCACTAAGCTGAAGATACGCTATATTTTATGATGTACTACCTCTGCAAATAAAGCAAGACTTGCAAGTATTTCTTCAACAACAGTTATTTTACCTTATTTTCTTTCCTGAATGGCAACCATTGTTCAAACACTTCTTCAAATACTAGAAGAAGACATGAGTGGGTTGAGAAGTGAATGAGAGGTGAAGAGGAGGATCCGATAAGTGTAGACTGCTCTTTTAAGCCTGAATAAGGAGAGGAATATCTATATTGGGTTTTTGGTTATTCCAGAAAAAAAGATTTTATTATGCTTGTCTCCATTCCAAACTAAATGAATACCCTTTTATGTCCATCTCTGACCTCTACTGCTCCAGGACTCACAGGTGCTATTTGTAACAAAGACTGCCAGGTACACCGTTCAAGTCAAAAGTTTTGGCATTTACTATAGCTGGATTGCTAGAATTTTCAAGAGGGCATCATATTTACTCTGTCACCATTATGCCCTGCTCCTTCAAACAGATGGTGAGCCAAAAGTCCAGTGAGAACAGAAAGGATCCATAGAAAGCATTTACCCTATTGTCAGAAGAGACATTCAACAAGACTTGGCAGGTCTGTCACTGATCAACATGTTACTTACTCCCTATGTGACAGCAGGAATCAGTCCTGCTGAGTATTAATAAGACAAAAATCTCAAGACTTTTCATATTCCATCACAAAACCAGGTCTATCTAAGAGATAGCTGACACAGACAGCTGTGACTTGCCATCATCTCAGTACAAGAAAAAGAAACTGGTAACATGAAAGAGTTTTACTCCCTCTTGAATTCATCCATCCATTTACTCAAAAGTATTAAATAAAGATAGTTGCTGACATTTATTAAAGTCTTTCTACACTAACCCGTTATACAGTTTTCTCTTATCCTCACATTACCCCATGAAGGTCTTCATTTTGGAGATGGAGGAGTTAAGTAAGAGCTCACAAGCTTCCATTCAGTGCTGTGCACTTTGCAAAATATGGAAATACAAAATATATGTCATCACGCTCATCTTTGTAGAAAGTAACTGTGTAGTACAAGAAAACAGATTTTTGAAATTGTACTATGAGATGGTAATAACAAAAAATAGTTAATATTTAAAAAAATGCTTACTATAGAACATGCAGTTTAGCATCTTACATTCATGATCTCCTTTAATCCTCATAAGCCTTTGAAGTAGGGTCTTTGATTATCTTATTTTTGTAGATAAGGAAACTGAGGCTTACAGAAGATAATTAAATCCTCAAAAGTTGTTAGCTAGTAAGTGATGAATGTTGTGATTGAGATATTTAATATGCTGTAAGAACACAGAGAAAAGAGCAGTTAACCAACTTGGGAGTTCCCTTAAGGCTTCACAGAGAGCTGTTCGATGTTTGAACCAAGGCTTGAAAACTGAGTAGGAGTTCACCTTGAAGGAGAGAGCAAAAATTGCAGACCTAAGGAACAGCATGTGGAAAGACATGTAGTTGTCACAGTTCCAGCAACAACGAATAGGTCAGTAGTGGTTGAGGAAAGAGCCAATGAAGATGGTAATGAGTGAGAATACAGAAGGATACAAATGGAATTGGGGAGGAGATTTTTTTGAGCACCTTGCATATTTTTTAAGAACTCCAGTTTTCACAACACAATGGTTAACAGCTCAGGCTCTGGGAATTCAACAATTCTAGGTTGCGATACTTGTAGGCTTATCTTTTATTCAACATGTTACCTTGGCCAAGAAACTTTAACCCATTGTTTTTCATCTGAAAAATAGGAATAAGTATAGCAACTATTTCGTAAGTTGTTATAACAGTAAATGAGATACAGCACTTGTAGAAGACTTATGGTATATAGACGTAAAAAAACATCCAATGAGAGTTAGTTATTCTCATCATTGTTAATATGGTTGTTATCATTATGGATGAGACAGACTTAGTTTGGAGCTGGTGGAAAATAAAAGTAAAACAGGAAAAGTTTTGAAAATAGGCTCGTCTTCCCTGGTCCTATCAAATAGAGCATCAATGTGGGGTACATTCACTTGCACTTTATTGCAACAAAGGAATCAAAGCAGGAGTGCATTTGCTGAGGCCAGAAGATGTCTTACTCACCAAAGCTATGGGGAGACCAACCTAGCCAGGGGCCTCTAGTAAGTACTGGTATCCAAGCCAGCATTGGTATTCATCACAGAGGTCAAATCAAGTGGGCAAGGTGTGACCTAATAGCTGATAAAAACACTAGGATGAAATAGAATTGTTGGGACTCTTCATTAACATACAAATGTTAGTTATCCATTGAGAGTACAATGTCAGCCAGGGTCCAGAAGTTCAGAAAGCAAGATTTAGCATTTTAGAGAAAAGCAGGCAAGTAGAAGACAAGGTACTAATCAAAATCACTCTAAGGTAAGGAGGGACTATTGGTAAGGAGACCTGTCTTATGAGCTATTCCAATATGGAGAGACTAGACAGGCTAGGATATAAGCAATAAGAAGAGACTCAGGGTCAAGGCAAAGTTTGCTTCAGCACAATCAATACGAGGAAGGCAGCCAACACAGCTTAATTCCAATTGCCCCATGTGATGGAGCTAAGACTACTTCTCTCCTTCTAATCCCTCATCAAACCCAGCTGACATCCTGCAATCAGTTTAGCCCAGTACTTCCCAAACCCAGCTGTCCAATGGAATCATTTGAGAAGCTTTAAATGTACTGATGCCTGAGGTCCACTCCCAGGGACTCTGATTTAATTGGAATTGAGGTGTCCTGGGCATCGGGGTTTCTAAAAGCTCCTCAAGTTGATGGCAACATGCAGCCATGGCAGACAACCACCGGGGCAAGCAATACATTAGGGGCAGTATCTCATCTCCCACCTGTTTGCCGTTATTCAAAATAATGATAAAACAGACAGAAAGTTGTCCTGTGGAAAAATGCACCAGCCTGACAGTGACTAAAGAGTTACAAATTTAATCTATTTTCAGGCACTAAAATAAAAAATTAAGCTATCATGAGGTAGTGGGTGGGGGAAGGTGAAGTGGTACATACACATACATTGCTGGTTAATTCATTCTGGTTAATATGGGAATGTGTTGTAGCATTATTCAAATTCGGCTGAACTTTTGGATTAAACCCCAAATAAACCTGTACAGCCTATCATTTATAAGTGTTCAAGGTACAGCCTGCATACAGCATATGTAAATATGTACATCCTAATTTGTACATGTGTTCATATTGTATATGATTAAAAGTTAAAAAAGAGAGACAGAAAACCAAAATGCTTAACAATACAGTAACTGAGAATCAAATTAGGATACAGCAACATGACATCAGGTGGCTAGCAAAGTAAAAATTAGGAGGACTATCTAAATACACAGAAATTTGCATAAGAAAAATGAAGCAAAACTCACAGTAATGTATTCTGGTTAGTACTTTGTAAAGGATGCATGAGACAGCAGATTGGAATGCCTGAACTTGCTTGGCTTTTCACTTTATAAAACCCAATATATATTTAAAAATATTAATTTATCTAAGTATTAAAATAGAGGATAATTAAATATTTTTCCAAAAAATGATAGACTTGAGAAAAATCAAAGAGTAGTGACTGGAAGCAATCTTTCTTGATCAGGTCTTCAGACCTAAGCCAGGCCACTGGGAGGAACGGTTAACGAGCCGCAGCTCCAAGGACCCACTGAGATTTTATCATTTTCTTTTCTCAAACTTTTCAAGTTTGTTTAACCATTTAATTTTTATTACTGAGGTAAGACGTGGTTCACCCTGGTTAAAATTCAAACATGGAAAGGAAATCTGATTTTCATGCTAAGGTTATAAATTCACTTTGTGGAATTCTTTGATTCTATTTAACAGAAAGACCCCTACAATAACAATTTTCTTAGTTACACTGATAAAATTTTAGCTGGGTATGTACTTCTCCAACCCTGAGGACAGACTTGGCAGCGAGTAACTGAATACTCTGTCCATGTTTTCAAAAAACACCGCCATTCTACAGAGATACAGAACAATGTTGCTGGGATGACAGCTCAAGAATTACCAACCGGAGAAATCAAATGCCAGATTGCCGGAAAGAACAATGACAAGGAACTGTCTTCTTGAGAAGATAAAAATATATGCTGTCAGTAAAATTTGCACTTATTTTGAAAATCACAGAAGGCCTGTTTTGGAAAAAAAAAAAAAAAGGCAAATAATATGAGAAATTGGTGTATATATAGTCCTAAGTCAGTAGGAATCTAGAATTATAACCCAGGTGGGGTTACTGGGTTTTCAAAACTGTTAAAAAGGTGGGATGCAGGTTTAATGTTTTGGATGTGTTTAATACTTAAAAGCTGAGAAATGTGGCTTCAAATTTTACTAGAGGACCAGAACTCAGGCATTCCTGGTTGTCAGTTCCACCCTATAGATCCTATTTTCTAATGAACTTAATTAATTTGACATACTCTGTGTTGTTTCACTTTATAAGTATTTCATATATTAGTTTATTCTTTTATTTATTCAATTGCCAGATCTGACCACCCTTTCTCTGTTCGTAAACTCTGTACTTAATCACAAAAATCTAAACAAAAGTGTGTTATTTGACACCATCACATTGTTTTCTCCCATTAATTTCATTTTATCTTCCGTCACTTCAGCTCTGCTTTCGTCCCTTCTGAAACATACTGTTCTACCAAACATACAAGAGTGTCTTGCTAATTGTCGCTGGATGCCTCTGTAGTACCTCTTATGTTCCTGGTTCTGTTTTTTTGGTAGTTTTTTTTTAAGATTTTATTTTTCCTTTTCCTCCCCAAAGCCCCCCAGTACATAGTTGTATATTTTTAGTTGCAGGTTCCTGGTTCTGTTTTGATCAAGAAGATAGACTGAAATCAGAATTTCAGAATTATAATATGACGAGAACAAAGAGACATCAAATGGGAATTTAAAAAAATAACATAAAACATTTTCATATGGGGGACAATGGATTCAGATTTTATTTTTATCTTAAACCACATCTGTCACTGATTATTTGCATTCATCTGCTTATCTGTAATTTCTAACTGATATTTTCATTTGCAAAACATCACTCCTGAGAAATTAATTTCCTACTGCAGTGCTAGCATGTTGAGTAGTGGCCTGTGCATCAGATGCCTGTATGGACACATGTTACTAATGCTGTGTTACCCTGGTCATTTCCCTTATCTTTAAAACCTCTAATTCAACTATTAAGTGATAGAACAGGACTAAAGAGATCATAAGGCTACTTCACACTTCAAGATTCTAAGATACAAGTATTCTTACTATGCTGCACCTTCCTTAGTGAGAAGGAGCAGGCCAATATACAGTAAAAGTGCTTGGTTTATTACAGAATACTGTAAGATAACCAGTCGATGAAATAATAGGCTCAAATAAAAGCCCAACATTTATTAATTCACCACATATTGAATAAGCACCTACTGTGTGCCAAGCCCCCTGTGAGGAGCTAGGGATATATCAGTGAATAAAATGCACATGTTCCTGCTACTGTGGAGGAGACATACTAGTGGGGAAGAGAGACAATAGCCAAGTAAATAAACGCATCAACGTAATTAGACTGCTACAACTGTTCGGATGAAAATAAACAGGAAGATGCAAGAAAGCAACGTGGCATGGGGTGACTTCCAGGTGATAATTCAGAAAGGCCTTCCTAGAAGAGTGACATCTGGGCAGGATCCTGAAGGATGACAGTGAGCTCGCAGTGTGCGGACGTGGAGGAAAAGCTTTCTAGGAAATAGGAACATGGACAAGTACACACGCTTGTGTGTGTATCTGTCTCTATGGTTTTACATTCATGCTACTGTCATTTAACTGCTAGATCTCATGAGAGGCCGCCAAACGCAAGGTTCATAATTGTAGGCAATAAAGAAAAATAACCGGATCAGAGGAGCTGTTCACAATTTCTTAGTAGGATTAGCTGCTCTCACTTTGATGAGCTGAATGTTCAAAGTGAGACACTCCAAATATAAGTGTAAATGCAGCTCAACTTCTCTAAAAGTTATCTGCTAACACGTCTGTGGAGGGCAAGTTATGAGAGCAGCTAAAGCAGTTCTGAAACTGCTGGAAGGCGGCAACAAGGATTTGCAAATGGAAATAGACGACATTTTCGTTCAGCAATATCCCATTTCTTCCACCACAGAATGCGTGAAAGATTGCTGTGGCCAATTTCTGGGCACTGTTTGAATTGCACTGTATAGATACTATTCATATTTTTGATATTTAACAACTTTTGACAATACTTATTCTTTTTTGGAATCACTAGAGAATGAAATGTTTTTGATCAAATAATTCATTAACAGGAAGCCCACATATATCGTTCGAGATCCTATTTTCCAATAATTTATAAACCTTGAGTATATGAAACAGTAAAACTAAATAGTATAAATCCTTTGATGATTCTGAAAGAACTTCAGGTCACCAGTAAGAATGTCATTCTCAATGTCTGCTCAGTTAACAGGCATGGCTGTGGAATAAGATGCTGTCTGTGATTTACTCTTTAAAAGTTAAGACTAGGTTTTGGAATGATTTTGCTACAAAACTTTCCATTATGTGTGCTTTGAAATTTAGTCAATGCCTCCACAGGTGTTCTTTGGATGTCTGTTACGTGCTAGGCACAATTATACTATAGAGTTCCTTATTTTATTAGAAGAGAATAACGGACACAATTATTTCTCAGTGTTGCATGAAATACATTTCTGAGGCATACTGGGAAGTTTTTTTTTTTTAAAGATTGGCACCTGAGGTAACAACTGTTGCCAATCTTCTTTTCTTTCTTTTTTTTTTTCTGCTTTTTCTCCCCAAGTGCCCCCAGTACACAGTTGTATATTTTTTTAGCTCTGGGTCATTCTAGGTGTGGCAGGTGGGACTCCACCTCAACATGGCCTTGTGAGCGGTGCCATGTCCACACCCAGGATCGAACCATCGAAACCCTGGGCTGCCAAAGCGGAGCGCGGGAACTTAACCACTTGGCCACGGGGCCAGCCCTGTAGTGGCAAGATTTTAAAATCAGATTTGTTTCAAACTAATAGCTCTGAAATTAGTTGTAGGATGGGCCTAGTGTACATAACTTCTTTAGTTTGTTTCTTCATCTATAAAATATATGAACAATAGTTGTCAAGACTTTTGAGAGAATTTAATGAGGTAGCATGGCAATCTCTAACTTGACACACTGGAAATGGTTATTTATAACATATCTTAAGTGGTCAAGAAATGGTTTAGATATATATGTATGTGTATGTGCATATATATGTACATCTATATAGTCATAAATATGTTTCTATATGCATGTACATATAACGTAAATATTATCTACTGTGATAGTTAATTTTGTGTCAACTTGACTGGGTCATAGGGTGCCCCGATATTTGGTTGAACGTTAGTCTGGCTGTGTCTGTGAGGATGTTTCTGGATGAGATTAACATTGGCATTGGCAGACTGAGTAAAGCAAAGCGCCCTCCCCAGTGTGGGGGAGCCTCATCCAATCTGCTGGAGACCTGACTAGAACAAAAAGGAAGAGTGAGGATTTACTCTCTTTGCCTGAAAGTCTTGAGCTGGCACATGTGCCTTTGCAGGGACTGGAACTAACGCCATGGGCCTTCCTGGGTCTCAGCCTGCCAACTGCAGATCTTGGGACTCCTCAGCCTCCACAACCACCTGAGCCAATTTCTTGTAATAAATCATATATATCTTATTGCCTCTGTTTTTTGGGAGAACGCTGACTAATACACCCACGTATGTAATCAACTTGATTTTTGTCATTTTCTTCTTTTTCACTGCTGCTCTACACATGAGTTAGATAGGTAGGAAGAGTCCACACAGCACGGCCCACTGTGGGCTAGATTAATTTGCTGCTCCACTTAATTACAATGTCTGATCTTATGAGGTAAGGCTAGAGCTGACTCAGTCTCTTACAGCAGAGCTCTCCTGAACCTGGGAGTCCATATGGACACCCACAGGGGTGGTAACACTGTACACTCAAGAAAAGATTTTGCCAGGTCCGAAAAGCTCAAACTTTTGCTAGACCACCACTTCTTCTATTATAGGGTTACATAACCTTTCCAGAAAGACTTAAATTAACAACGTATAAACTTTTTTAGGAGAATGTTTAAAAACATTGAGAGTTTCTTGTTCTTAAATCAAGCTCAGCATCTGCAAGGCCACATATTTCTTGGAAGGAGAAAGTGGATTCAAAGCCTAAAGTCTTTCATCTGGACAACGTCTCTACTTCTTGACTTTCAGCAGCCAGAAAGCACATTTCCCTACATGCACAAAAGCAGAACATACTATGAACATATACTCCCAACCAAAATCAGGGCCTGCTATCTGTTGCTGCATATAGTAATCACCCTAAAACATGGTGGCTTAAAACAATAATAATGGTTTGTTATTCTTCACGGTTTCTGTTGGATGGAAACTTGGGAAGGGTTTGGCTGGGGAGGGGTAACTTAGGGTCTTTCATTCAGTTATAGTCACGTGTTGGCTGAGCCTGGAGGATCGATTAAGGGTTTGATTGGGGCTGGGGCATCAGCTTCCCAGGAGGCTCATTCACATGGCTGGCAAATTGGTGCTGGCTATGGCCAAGGGCATCAGCCCCTCTCCACATGGCCCTCTTGCTCCACAGTGTTGTTTCAAGGTCCTCATGACATGGCGCCTGCCTCTCTAATTGCAACAATCCAAGTGAGCAAGATGGATGCTATAGGAAGGGCTTTAATGACATGGCTTGGAAGTCAAACTCCTTTATTCTAAAAGTTGAGGCAGTAAGAACAGTCTGCCCACGTACAAGGAAGGGGAATACATTCCCATCTTCTGGTAGAGGTTTTTCAGTATCACACAGTACGAAAAGTATTATGGCCAAAACAATATATATCCCTCCCACATATAAAACATAGTAAACATAAATGTCCAGCTGTGCAATGAAATCTCACTAACTTTCTATAAAATTAATGCATTGAAGAAATCCTTTGATAATTTAGCAGAAATTCATATGGCACTTTAATATCAGAAATTACTTCAAACATTTAGTGAATAACCAAAAAATGCATAGTGTATACTCATTCTATTTATGGGAAATCATGCTTATTCTGTCAACACTGGAGAATTTCAGAGAATTCTGTGGAGCACAAATTTTCACTGAATAATTCTGGAAGGACGTTACCTTCCAGGAGGATGAAGAAGACCTGTTGTCTTCTTGCATCACTCAGATATCCACTGTCTTCACAAGCCCCCTGTGGCCCTCTGGCTTCACTCGAGCCATAACTCTAGAAGTCTAACAGCCAGGGAAATAGTTTGTTTGCATCTCATAAGAGAAGTGGGAACAGGGCAACACTGAGCTAGCGATGACCGCCTGTCGACCACTGGAGAGCTTCAAACTCATCTATCTATTGACAACAACAAAGGAGGATCTTCAGTCTTTGGCCGATAGACAAAGTCTAGGTCTGTTGCTGAGATTGGAAGTAAAGATAATAGACCTCTGGTACAGCAATGTGGAAGGACCATCTAATCCAATTATTTTTAATACAAAACTGAATAATAAAATACCTTCTAAAGGATTTCCTGCATATGTCTATTTTTGCACTCTCACTGCCAATCCTGATTTCTTCAAGTTCATATCAGGTCAAATCTGTCTTTCTTGTGCTTTAGAATTATGTAACTCCAAAGAGATAGAATTTTTATCAGGATACATTTAAAACCTTTCATAAGTTTGTACTAACAGTATGTCATGTATGTACAAAATGCTTTGGATTGAAGTTGTCCTTTGAAAGTCAACAAATGCCTCAGCAAATACATCAAAGCTTCTCCGAAACAGGGTCAATATTAGATCTGCTCAAGAGCTCTCACTGCTGCAAGGCCTAGAAGAACCTGGTTGGGAAGTTATTTTAGTTATTGATTTGACTTAAATTACGACACACTTGCTTTACTGTTAAGCACTGGGGTATTTGATGGCCGTAAAGTATTTCCATCTCTAAATATTCCTGATGTCAACTTTTTGCACGCATTTCTTAGAGGCAAGAATATTAATACATTATGGGAATAAAACAAAACAGTTCTTTTTCTCAGCAATAATTGAGCACATTTAGAGTTAAACACTTTGCATCTGACGTGTGGGACAATACATTTTGAACCGTAGGAGACAGAGAAAGTAAAAGAATAAGAACCAAGGAGCTAGTTTTAACCATGTGAAAATGACCAAGTAAGTTCAAATGATAAGGAACCTGGGAGAAAATTCTCTTATGGAGAAATATTTGAGAAGTCAAAATAGATTTGATGAACATTGGATAGTCTCTCTGTTAAAAATCTCTCTGCTAACAGCTGTTTAGAGTTATTTCAAAATAGGTCTTGTTTTGATAAAGAAAGAATAGTTATGCCTACTTAACCTAATTAATGAAGTGTTTAACTTATGAATCACTAACAATTCAAGCATCAAGCAGAGAAAGTCATATTTCTAATGTCAGTGAGAGAATTACAAAAAACTTTATAAGTTAATTTTGATGTGTCTTAAAACATATAGAAGATACTATATTTGTTAAGACTGCCTCATAATGCATGTTTTACTTGAACTATAATACGTAATCTCAGAATCAGAATTTAAATTACTACAGAGAAAAATCTGTATAATTTTTATTTATTTAGATAAGTCTGTACCACATGGTAAATTTTTATATTACTTATATTGAAGAAATTAGTTTCAAATTATCCCTAAATTATAATCAAACAAAAATACATGTTTACGACTTTTCAAAGACAAATCATTATGTCGCAAATACCATTAGCTCACTATTCTGTGGTCATAGAAACATCCGTATCAAATATGGACTGGGCTAAATTCAGAGAGAGAAGGAATGGGATAAGGCAGATCGCCCTAGACAGGAAGGCACGCTGTGCCTTAGCAGCACAACCACTATCCCCCTGTCTTTCAGACAAGGAGATTCATCTGGAACAGCTGCACATAAACTTTCTCCTCATAAGTACCGGTGTATAGATTTTCCCATGATAACCCTAAATCATGCTATTGTCTTCAATGTACTTAAAGGTTAATTCCTAACTTGGAATCAGTTAACTTCCTGGAAATAGCCTCTGCTTTTTTTCCCCAAAACTTCTGATTTTGAAAAATTTCCAACCTACAGAAAATGGAAAGGGCCTTACCCCAAGATTGACAATTGTCTACATTTGGCCGCATTTGCTTTCTCCATCCCCTACCTAGAGCACCTCAAGGGATGTGTCTTTTGTGGACCTCAGTCTGGGAGACTGCACAGGATAATGGCACGGAAACCCATCAACCACCCTTTCACTTATATTATGCATCCAGTCCAGTTGGAAAGTTGAGAATGATTTGGGGTGACAGAGGGGGCAATGGGGTTAAATGATGATTGAGATAGATTCAAACCCACAATCACTTCTCTTTTATAAATGTGTGAAAGGCTTCATCTGTATTTACTATTCCCACGCATATATTTAAAGAGCTGATTATTTCTGCTTATTACAGACAGCCTGGAAAATTTGACTATTTAGTGTTCCCTTCTAATCTTTAAAAAGCAATTAAATTAAAATATGTAGAAATCATCTTTATCTCATCAGATATACTGATTATTTATCCTCAGTTTGCCATAGTTAATCTTAAAGTAAAATATATAAGATGAAGACAATCAAAGTAGTGCTTCCTAAAATGTGTCCTTCAAAAATGCTCATTCCTGACGATAAAGGCTGTTCCTGAAGAAAAATCAAAAGTAATTCAGATGATAACATTTTCTTAACTCCGTGACCCTCCTAGAAGGTCTCTGCCTTGTTTTCATTAATATGAGCTGATAATCGAACAGCTCATGTATTACACTCACTGAATTCTGGGGCAACTTTATAAGGTATGTTATGTTGATGGTAAACTCACGTTATTAATTTGTTTATAGTCTAAATAAAAAGCACAGCAATGACAACAGATATAAATAAATGGGAAAGTGAAGATTTTGGAACTAGGGAGTATTTAACTCTTTGCTTAGCCACTTATCAGCTGAGTGAACTTGGGCAAGTTATTTAGCATCTTTTTGCTTCAGCTCCCTCATCTATGAATTGAGAGAAATAACCAATCCTAACCTAAGCATCAAGGTTTTATTGAGATACTGCAGTCAGTGACAACAACAGCTAGCATTTTTCAGGCACTTACTACGTGCCAAGCTTTATATACATTTTCTTCTTTAATTCTCTCAGAAGTCCTGCGAGGTTGATGCACTGGTTTTTCCCATTTCGGAGGTAAGGAACTGAAGCTTTAAGAGGTTACGAAAGTTTTATTATCTCACACACTACTAGAGAACAATCTAGGTTTAATCACAGTCTATGATATAGGAATATCAAAGTCTCTGACATGAGAATAAGAGCTCAAAAAAATACTCAACTTTAGATGTCATTAATATTTATAAGACTATCTAATGTTGAAGGCATCTTTACAAGCGATATCTGCCCTAATTCTCACAGTAGCCTTGCAAGGTAAGTATCATGATGCCCATTTTACAGACAAGGAATTTGAAGGTCACAGCTTTTAAGTGATATTTTCAAGGTTGCAGAAACTACATGCAAATAAATCTCTTAGCATATTTATCTGTATTTAATATGTTTGCACAACTGCTTATGATGCTGCCCCCTGCTAGGAATGCCCCTCTTTCACGGGGGTAATTCCCTAAAAAAAGAAAAGGAAATATTACACTAGAAGGACTAGTCTATAAATGGTTGTTGCAAATAAGCAAAAAATTAGCCTTGAGCTTTCTGGAAATCTAGACAAAAAAAGAGAGGGGAAAGCAGTGAGTTATCTAGCTCTCATATAGTTGTTAAAAGGAATATTACAAGGAGTAAGATGTCTTATGGTCCCATTCAACAACCAGCCCAAAGGGCAGCAGTTTTCATTTCATAATTCATGTTTTTAAATTCAGAGGCTTTTAGGGAGCTTTTGTCTCAATAAACAGACAGGTCATAAAAATATAAAATACAATGTATTTTAGATATCTAACTGGTTATTAATGGAATTATACTTTTATTTATTGTGAAGTGAATAAGTCACAATCATTTTGTACTATCTTGGCAAAATGATGACAGAATTCAGATATTCTATCACATTTTATTCATTCGAGATGCAGATTTCTGCCTGCCTAAAAATACGATGCAAGGAGTTAAATGCATTGTCACTTCTCATTTCTCTTAACATTTGTTTGTCTGCAATGCTTTTGAAGCCAAGCAGCATGCTTTAGAAAAATAAATAAGTTAAAGTCCACAGAAATAATTCTCCCTTTGTTTATGGCAGAAAAATAGATTTGCAACAGACATTGCTCTTCTTGAAGTGTAAATATTGTGAAATTCTTTAAGCTAAAATAAAGTATTCCCCCCACCTCATCCTTATTCCAGAATTTTAACAATTACAAATTATTCTAGAAGTCTCATTAAAAGTTACAATGATATGACATGTTTTCTGCCTTTGATTCATGTTTTTTTTTTTAACTTACTCAATCCTATTTGTAAAGTCAACATAAGATTTAAAAGCCACATGGAGTCTTTGTGGATTTTTAGACAAAATATTTATTATCTTAATAAGCATTAAAAAAAACTTTGGGTTTGAATATTTGGCTTATTTATAGGGAAATATATATAATTATCAAACACCACCACCATTTTAAGCATTAAAAATATGACCAGTGAATAAAGATATTGATAGAAAAAATCAGTGTATTTCCATATTCAGTTCAGCATTATATTTACTCACATTTCTGTTATTTCTACAAATATAGATAATGTTGACAAAGGAAAATATTTGTAAGTTCTCAAATATTCAATGGGATAATTTTAATCTTCACTTTTTGGATGATATTTCGATTTAGAGAAGACTTTATGATGGATTGAGTCCTGCAAATTTCAAACTTTTATTTCTGCCATGGTCCAACACCAAAAAACGTAATACTTTCACCTGAAAATTTTCTTCTTGATCAAGTTCAGCAGACAGTAGTCAGGATGGGAGGATTGAAATAAGTGATGCATGTAAAGCGCTTAAATTCTGCACATAGAAATGCTCAAAACCAGTAAGCTTAAAAATGGCACCTCATGAGAAACTAGGAACTTTCCCAGTGAGATCAGGGCAAGCCAAGGATGTCCCCTCCGACCACTCCTTTTCAAATTTCTACTGGGAGTCATAGCTAATGCAATAACAAAAGAAAAGGAAATAAAAGGTATACAGATGGGGAAAGAAGAAATAAAACTGTGTTTGTTTGCAGATGACATAACTGTCTATGTAGAAAATTTGAAAAAATAATTTAACTCCTGAAATAATAAGTGATTATGGCAAGGTTGCAGGATTCAAAGTGAATATACAAAAGTTAGTCACTTTCCTATATACCAGCAATGAACAAAGTGGAATGTGAAAGCAAAAACACAATTCCATTAGCACCCAAAAATAAAACATTTAGGTACAAATTTACCAAAAAAAAGCACAAGATCTACATGAGAAAAGCTACAAAACTCTGGGTGAATAACTAGATATTTCATGCCCATGGATAGGAAGAGCCAATACTGTCACAATGTCAGTTCTTTCCAACATGATTTATAGATTCGACTCAATCCCAATCAAAATCCCGGTAAGTTAATTTATAGGTATTGACAAGTTGATTCTAAAGTTTACACACGGAGAGGCAAAAGACCCAGACTAGCGAGCTGAATATTGAAAGAGAAGAACAAATTTGGAGAACTGATTCTACTTGACTTCAAGATTTACCATACAGCCAGAGTAATCAAGATAGTGTGGTACTGGAGAAAGAAAGGACAAACAGATCAATGGAACAGAATAAAGAGCCAAGAAATCGACCCACATGTAGTCAACTGATCTTTGACAAAGGAGTAAAGGCAACAAAAAGAAGCAAATACAGTCTTTTAAATAAATAGTGCTGGAACTATTGGACATCCACACACAAAAAAGAAAAAGAACAATCTAGACATAGACCTTACAGTCTTCACAAACTCAAAATGGATCACAGACCTAAATGTAAAATGCAAAACTATAAAACTCCTAGAAGATAGAGGAGAAAGCCTGGGTGAATTTGGGTATGGTGATGACTTTTTAGATATACCTCCAATGGTGTGATCCATAAAAAAAATAATTGATATGATGGACTTTATTAAAATAAAGACTTATGCTCATCAAAAGTATGAGAAGATGAGCTACAGACTGGGAGAAAATATTTGCAAAACACATATCTGATCAAAGATTCCTATCCAAAATATACAAAGAACTCTTAAAAGTCAACAACAAGAAAATGAACAACAGAATTAAAAAGCAGGCAAAAGACTTGATCAGACTCCTCACCAAAGGTGATATACAGATGGCAAATAAGCATATAAAAAGATGCACCACATCTTATAAGATTAGGGAATTGCAAATTAAAACAAGATACCTATGTGTTAGAATAGCCAAAATCCAAAAGCAATGACAACACTAAATGCTGGCAGGGATGTGGAGCAATGAGAACTCTCATTCATTGTTGATGAGAATGCACAATGGTACAGCCACTTTGGAAGCCCGTTTAGTAGTTTCTTACAAAACTAAACACGCTCTTACCATATGATTCATCAGTCATGCTCCTTGGTATTTAACCAAATCAGTTGAAAACTTATGTCCACACAAAAATCTACACATGGATGTTTATAGTGGCTTTATTCATAATTGCCAAAACTTGAAAGCAACCAAGATGTCCTTCAGTAGGTGAATGGCTCAATAAACTGTAGTACATCTAGACATTGGAATATTATTCAAGGTTAAAAAAAAATGAGCTGGGGCTGGCCCCATGGCCAAGTGGTTAAAGTTCTGCGTGCTCCGCTTTGGAAGCCCAGGTTCATGGGTTTGGATACTGGGCGTGGACCTACTCCGCTCATCAGCCATGCTGTGGAGGCATCACACATACACAGTAGAGGTGGACTGGCATGGATGTTAGCTCACGGGGAATCTTCCACACACACACACAAAAGAGCTATTAAGCTATGAAAAGACATGGAGGAACTTAAAATGTATATTACTAACTGAAGGAAGCAATATGAAAAGGCTACACATTGTATGATTCCAACTATATGACATTCTTGAAACAGTAAATCTATGGATACAGAATAAAGATTAGTGGATGCCAGAGGTTAGGGGGAAGTGAAGGATGAATAGGCAGAACACAGAGAATTTTCATGGCAGTGAAACTACTCCCTGACACTATAATAGTGGGTAAATTATACATTTGTCAAAATCCATGAAATGTATAATCCCAAGAGTAAACCTTAATGTAAACTAAAGACTTTGGGTGATAATGAAGCGTCAGTGTAGTTTCATCAATTGTAACAATATCCGACTCTGGTGGGGGACGTTGATAGTGTGTGTGGAGGGGGTGGGGCATATAGGGACTCTGCACTTTCCCCTCAATTTTGCTGTGAATCTAAAACTTCTCTAAAAAATAAAGTCCAATTAAAAAAACCCCAGAAGTTAGCTGTACTTTATGGCACAATTTCCAACAGTAACATCATTTTCATTCACAAAACAATCTCCAGTTGAAACAAGTAAATAATGTGTTTCCTCCAGAAGAATGTAAGCACTCTCATTACAGGAAGTTTATTAACAATGGAGTCTCCAGCGCCTGCAAGAGTGTCTGTCCACTGCTGCTAACTGTCTGACTAAATTAGTTAATTAATATCTTAAATAACAGGTGAAAAACTTAGGAAAATAAAACAAATTAGAATTATGCATATCTAATTTATAGAAAATGTTCTATTTCCAATTTTTAGAATGTTTATAAAGCTTCTAGAAAAAAGGAAAAAAATAGCATCAATGTATATAAAACAAATCAAAGATGTTATGTTGAAAAACGAAGACAAAATTAAAATAGATTTAGGCTAATTTAATCAAGATCCAAAGAAAAGATCAGGTTAGGATGCTAAAAGACTAATAGTATGCCCTTTCTGCTATCTTCTATTATGTTTTTATAATGCCCACAAAAATATTTAAAAAATTATCATTGGAAAAATCAGTTGATATTGGACTAACTCTAAAATCTAGATTTCTGATATCACAAATATGACCCAAAATGTAAAATCTCTATCAATATAAAATCCATCAATGCTGGAGGTGAGAGGGCATAAGAACATGCCTGGCTCAAATGCACGGCTTACTTCAAAACAACGTGAGAGAAATCACCAGAGCTCAGAGTGAAGGAGAAGCCGACAGCTGGGTGGTTGGGCTGGCCCAGAACTCACAGATACTCTGGGCTATCTGTCTCTCTCCTTAACCAAGGGTCTTGACCCCAAAAGTTTTTCTCAGGGAAAGAGATTAAGCCTTGGACCCAGACAAGGAATGGAATTTCAACCTCTACATACATGAGGGACTTCCCTTTGAAGGTTGGTTACGCCTTCAAGAAACCAGAGCACCAGAAAAAGAATGTCCGTCGGCAAAAGATTACGACAAAAAATAAATACAAAGAAAGAAAGAAAAAGAAAAGAAAGCAAGCAAGCGTAAACTTCCAAAGAGAATAAACAGGCCAAGTGCTCCTAAAAACAATGCTCTGAGTGAACTGGGGTTTCCACCAAAACCACACCCCTCTGGACTTGCCCTTTTTCTGGATTCATATTTCTTTCTCAACTCGTCCTCTTGCTCCTGTGAAGTCAAGCCTTCACCTCTCGCACTGGTTCCTTTCATCCAGTTGCCATGCCAGCGTCCTAGTCTAAACCCTCATCTAGAACAAATACCTCTTTCCATCTTCTTTCTTTCAGTCTTAACCCTCCAATCCACACTCATACATAGCCAATTAATATTCCTATAATATTCCTCTCTTTAAATAAGTGAATTTAAAAAGCACTTGCAATAAAAATTCAAAATGCTTATGCATTGAAATTTCAGTTGCCTTACAACAAGCTTGTTTTGCTTCCTTGATCTATTGGTTTGGCAATGGCAGGATTTTAACTTTTCTCCTCTTCCTCTTAATTTCCCATGAAGCATGTTTCATTCCAATCAAAAAGTAAATCTGAAAGCAAATATCAATCTGTACTGCATGGAATTAAACTTAATCAAAATAAAGATTTAATTTGTTATATGCCAGGCGAAAATTCTCAAACTCTTCTCCCAATGTAATCTGGTCCAACTCCCAAACAAATTGAGCCTAATTTATTTTTTAAGTCACCCACAGTTGAAATCATTTAACAAAGTAAAGACAAAAGTGGAATAGACATATCTAATCTTTTTGAAAATTTATTTTTTAAGGAGAAAAATAACCATAGAAATCAGACTTGACACTTTCATTTTTGAATCCTTTAAAACACTTAATCTCAACAGAAGAAAATGAACATTTACTTTCAGTTACAGAGTAACAAAATTACAACAGCAAATCATAAATCTCACCTTTATAACGCCTTGTTCTTAAATACAAGATAACTATGAGAAAACTGGAAACAGTAGCCAATAACTGCAGAGCTACAGATGATGTATTTACTCTAGGTGTACTCAATTTTTAAAAGATATCTTGTATTGGAAAGTAATCCATGGTTCTAGCTGGTCTTCAGAGTTGTTAATAAAATAAAACTGCATGCCATCAATTTGATTAATATCTCTCTCCAATTTCTTGCTTTAGAGTGTATAACCTATAACCGCATATATGTGACCTCCTCACTGACAAATGATGTTCCACTCTTTGCATCTGGTACTTTTCTTTGATTAGCCTTCGGGCATTACACACTACTTACATAAAGGTGTTTCTCTCTTTCTTTAATATTCTATCTTTGTTGCTGCAGTTTCATTTTGTTCTTCTGGACTATTCTAGCTCATCCTGAGGTTTTCATTATCTAGCCTGTATCTGTTAGGAGGTTTTCAACGGCAGGTAAGAAAAAAACACACTCAGACTAGCTGAAACTTATTATCTCACATTACAAGGGGGTTAGCCCAGGCTCCAGGCACATTCCGATCCAATGATGCCACTAAGGATCCTGGTTCTCCCCATCTCTTAAGCTGTGCCATTAGCTCCTCAGTAATGGTCACAAGATGGCTGCAGCATTTTCATGCCTCAACACCCAGAGGAAGAAGAGGGAACAGTTTCTTCTTATTTCTCTTTCTGATGAATAAGTCCTCACCTGCAGAAGTCCTCCACTGATTCCACTCATGTCTCATAGGCCTTGATTACTGCACATGAGCTTTTCTAAGCCAATATTTGGTAGGAAAAATAGAATGACTTTGTTTGGCTTAAATCAATAACCCAGGAGTAGGATGTATTTTGAAGAGTCAACCTCAGTGAAAACTACAGCTTATTCTATCCTATCTCAGAATTCTTACCCAGGGTAAACTGCTTTTACTTCCTAAAACCTTTCAACTGTTGACTAAGCAAATAAAACTCATCAACACACACAATTAATGTTCATAAAGGCATACATATTCTTAAGCACTGAATTTAGTCCAAAACCTGTTAAAAATACTGAATGTTATTCTTATAGACACCACAATAGCATAAATAAATACAGCTCAAAACAGCATGCCATTCTTAAACAACTGTTTCTATCTGCTACCTATAGTGTCAACATTTCTATGTTAACAGGCATAGTTCCACATGATCCCAGAAGCTTGTGAGTTTCTGGCTGGAGTGATCACATGGAAACCTACTCCAGCTGCACCTTGAGAGAAACATTTGCAAACAGTATTTTATATACAGATTCTCCCATAATCAAAAGTACAGATACTGTTGAATGGAAATTCTGAGTTAATTTACTCTTTATATAAATGAAAATAGTATATAACTGGGTATTCCCAATGATGGAATTTATTAAAATAATTTCAAGACCACAATAGGACGTATAATTACTCTAGTAAAAAAAAATATTCTTGCTATAATGCATTCAGGAAGAGAAGGTACCAGGAAAAAATATTAATCAAATATAATTACTCTTCCCCTGCACATTTTCACTGGATGGTTTAGTTAAATCAACAAAGTAAAATAGTAGCTCGGTTCTGAAGAACCTGTGTTGGAACTAAAGTGACAAATTCTTATCACTATAACACCTGGTTCAGATAGTGTAACAAGTGTTGGTTGCGCTGGAGACATTTTACACACTGTGAGCTGGTAGAGACCTAGTCCTTTAACTGTTTATCCAGTATATTTATTTGAAATCTTTTCTTTTGAAATAAAGTCCTGCTTCGTCTAGTCTTCTCCACTGTTTATAATTCACGCAAAGTTGACTTTTTTCCCCATATTTCCAAAGCCATCATCTCACAATATACAACTGAGGGGGCCCTTAAGAGTTCAGAATTCAGTAGATGAAAAAGCCCAAGTTGAAGGAGATTGAGCGACTTATCCCATGTCACAACATGACTCGTCACAGATAGGGCTGGAATTGGAACAGAGCTTATTTCACACTTGATTCATGGTTCAATTAATCAATAACCACATGTTGAACACCCACTATGTCAAAAGCACTTTGCTAATACGCTTTAGGGCTGATTATAGAAGCATCATACATCTACCTGTGTATTTAAGGAGTATACAGTGCAGATACAGAAAGAATACAAACAGAAGAAAAAATGTTATAAGATAGATAAAAGAGCCTGCTCAGCTCAATACAGGATTTATTTGCCAGATGGGTTTGGAAGCCTTTAGGTAATAACAATGTAGAACAGGAAAAGGGTGAGCTATGGAGTGGAGAATTAACTTCACAGGAAGAAAAACTTCAGTGAGGCATATTAGGAAGGGTAATACACACATAGATGATGGGAGCTCTGAGCTGGTTATGCTAGGAAAAGGGAAAGGCACACTCAAGGCTCAGGGTGCACTAAGTTTCCTCCTATGTCCAAGTTGCCTGTTATGCTTATTGGCCTCAACACGAGGTTGTGATTCAGAGATCTGTGGTGAGGTCTAGAAATGTGAATTTTAAACAAGCAGCTCAGATGACTTCAATAAACATCAAATTTAAGGGCACCAAAATCTTAACTCCAAGACAATAAGGACCTTGTCAGCCTCATCAAGTGTTCATCCTGCTGTATGACAACTGTGCTGGCACATACTCAAGTGTTCAATAAATATCTTTTGGACAATGGTGGACACAGGAGACAGATGACCGTGGAAGATGATTAATACAACTCTTGTTACCTTATTCCTAAGAGGGCACACAACACTTTAACTTCCATACTCCAGAAATGAGGACCAATATGGGAAACACTCTGATCCTTTTTGCAGGCTTCTAGTCCTTTTCATAAGAATGTGCCCACTGGAATTATAGAAGGAGGTTATTGGTGATTATACTTGAAGCAGTAAGGGCAGAAGCCACACTTTGATGAGTTGAGGGAGAGAATAGACCAAAGATGTACAGTTACTTTTACCATAAACCTTAAAAGATGAAAGAACATTACATGTGTTAAATTGCAAACAACAAAAGTAAAAATAATTAAAGCAAGGCCAAGATAGAGTTAATGCTACAGTAAGAAAAAAAAATGCAGGGAATTCATTTATGCTCATGTTTGATGCTTAAACATCTTATGTACGTCTTAACGAGGACTTCTGACATTCATGATAATTCAATCAGATTCCAGAAAATACTGAGCTATGTGGTTTGAGATCCCATTTCATTGTACAGAGCTGCCCACCTTCATAACTTCCCTTCCGTATCCAACTACCAACTACTCTTAAACTGAAAACGTGCAGCTTCACCTCTGATTTTTCTCTGAATGCTAACTTCGGGAGAAGCTGATTTAATTCTTTCTTTGGAAGATAAACTTGAATCTAATTAAAAGTCATTTCCAATGACTATTCACAATTTAAAGGAGAAGCCTGTCTAGTTATCGCCTTCTCTGTGAACTCTTCCTCTGTCTTCCCAGTCAGAATTAATATTTTCAGCCTCAGGCTCTGTAGCATTGTGCTTGAAATAATTGCTGCATTCTGCCTTGTATTCTCATCACTCATATATCGTGGAGATTTTCTCCAATGGTGTCTTCAATTCTTCAATTCTCACTCAAATCTCTGCTTTTCTCATAAGCACAAAGCTCATATTTTTAGGAATTCTATATAAATTATAGGGATATCCCCCTCACATCCTAAACCCCAGAAGTTCAAAATAGAATTTATCATCTTCACTCTAATGCTTGCTCTTTAACAGTCCAACAAGCACAGCTGTGCTTGACATACAAAAATAAATGAAACCAGTTCCCTGTATTCAGTGAGTTTTAGTCTACTCAGATAAACAGGCCCCAAAATACATGATTGAAAACATAATACAGTGAGCACTTAGTCCATGTAAAGGTGATCTCTTCATGTTTTTATTCCTCTCGTTAGCATTATCAAGATCATCATCATCACCACCACTATCATCATCATCACAACAGTTACCGAGAACTTACTATGTCTCAGGCACTTTTCTATACGTTAATTCCACTTATTTCTCACAACACTAAGAGGTAAGTATGCTCTCCAATTTTAAAGCCAAAGAATCCAAGGCCAAGGATTTTCAAGAGATCAAGAATTTTCCCAAAATATAGAGCTGGTAAACAGTGAGGTCTTCAGTCATTATTAAACTATAACTTATTAATATTATCAATTATAAAACAGTATAAGTATTAACTATGTATTAATAATCTGTTAAACAATATATAACAATTACATAAATTATATATAGAATTAGACTATAAATGGTTAATATATATTGAAAATTTACTATAATTAATTAATAAAGCTAAAAATAATTTAGTTATTATTACACTCCATTTTAATGTAGCACTATTAAACACTAATAATCTACAGTTTGCCCACAGATCTGCAGCTGGGCCGGGGCTCAGTGGGATGGCTCCTCTCTGCCCCAGGTGACATCAGCCAGAACAGGTCCACCGAGGACCGGAGGAGCTGCTTTCAAAGTGGCTTACTCATGTGGCTGGGAAGTTGGCTGCTCCCTGCCAGCTGTGAGCTGAGCTGGGGCTGAGGGCGGGGGTTCTTGCTTCTGCTCCCCATGGGCTTCTCTTTGGCTGCTGTGGGCTTTCTTCACAACATGGTGTCTGGGTTCCCAGCATGAGCATTTTAAGAAAACCAGGTGGCAGTGCCTTTACGTTTTATAACTTGGCCTTGGAAGAAACTTCTACTTTATCCACTGGTGCAAGCAGTAACAAAGGCCGCCCCAGGTTCAAGGGAGGGGGGCATACACTCTGCTTCTTGATGGTGCTGGTGAGGGTGGTGATGGCAGAGTTCACGAAGAGCATGTGGAACAGATGGATTGTTTCATCTCTCTTTTGAAAGCAGTCATTCACCGAGCCCTGTACATGAGGTCCCAGTCTTCCCTTCCAAGTGTAACTCCTAACCTCCAAGCCATTCAAAGTTCCTTGTTTTAGCCTTACATGTCTCAACATTATTTCCTTTGCCTAACATATAGTAGTATGCAATATGTGTTAATTGAGTGAATATGTTATAGAGCGCATGAGTTCATGAGTAACTCTTCCCTCTGCCTAAAATGTCTATCTTTTAATACTACCCACTCTGATAGGACTTTTAGTACTATCTACTGTCTACTCTGAAAGGCCAATCCTGATCTTCCTGGTGGAAACAGTCTCAGTCTGCACAACAAAACTCCTTTATCCGTACCTCCCTAAAAGCATGAGATACCAGCACGTGATCTCCTAAATCCACAAGCCAAATCCTTTCTAAATCATGAGATTCTCAGAGGTAACATACCAAGTTGGAGAGGTCCCCACTCTGTTTCTAGCCATTCCCCAATGTGGCTTTCCACCTTACAAAGCTAGAAGACCCCAGCCATGAATGAAATTCAATTGAAACAGTTCCTACAAGTTTTCCACATTGCTGGGCGCTGAAGAGGTCATAAGGACAAAGGTTCCTGAATGCAAGCATCTTTACATCTACTAGGGAAGGAGGATCTACATAAAAGAGAGTGTGCTAAATAAATTAAAATAGGTATAGCATATTATGGAGGAGGCAGAGGTCAAAGCATGCCAAAGATGTAACTGTGTAGCTTGTAAATACCTAGAAGCTGGAACTGATCTGTTAAAGTTTTATTAGCTATCTGTTCTCTATCAGGACACAAGGGGAAAGATGTATTTGACACGCAACTCTTAGAAATTAGTTTACACACAGAGATACATCAGGCTTTGCCAGATACCTGTATTTCAGCTCATGATAATAAGGTGATGTCCATTCAGCATCAATTAGTAATTTATTAATCGAAGAGATCCAGTTTTCTTATAAACTCTCAGAAAGTTATACTTATCATTTATGTTCACCTGCTTTAACTAATAAAGCAAAGCTTTAGTCTTCTGTGGGTCCAATTGCCCTTTAGAAAATTTAGATTACACAAAAAAAGAGAGGTAGTGTTCATTAGTTGGAAATTTAATTTTATTTAAATCAAATTTATTTTTCAGAGAATAAACTATTTCTTGCAATCTATTTTTGTAATTACTAGGTTGTCTTAAGTAATACATACAGTGACTACAAAAGCCAAGAATGTATGTGACTAATAATCATATTTAATATGCTGGGTATTTCAAAATCTCTAAATCACTGACATCTTCACAAATCGAATTTATACTGTTTATGGTAAAAACTCGACACTTGCAAGATTTCTAGTTCTACCTGGCAAATGTCTTGATACGGACTTACATATGATGAAGAAAAGGTTGAACAAAGCGGATATTTAACTCTCCAAATCAACAACGCTCAGGGTCCATATCTGACTAGCAGGTCCCACCACTGGGACCTCAATCTTACTCCATTTGCAGCCCTAAAGCCAATATTCATGGCAGTCAGTAAACTGCTAAGACATGTTTGTATCAATTAGTAAGCAGCTGCTGCCTGATTGAAGTACCCTAGTTGTTCACTTGCTGCCCAGATAGGCTTGGTTCATGTCCTAAGATACCCTAGGACTTTCCACTGGAGATCTAATGAATGGCATGGTGGGCTTCCTGCTCCAGCACCATGGCCACATCCATTCTGACCGCTTGCTGCTTCTACTACTCCAGTTGTTTTAAATAATTTACATATCACCCACACCTACTTTCTCCTCCTGATCTTCTCAAAGCATTGGCAAATGGCCTCATTCCTTGCTAGGTCCATCACCATTACTCTCTCCTGGCCTCATACTGCCATTTTACCTCTCGTCACCATAGGAAAAAGAAAGAAAGCACAGAGAGTGAGTATCTATAAATCCCTCAACCTTGCATTATTCTTTAAAGACAGTAACTTCCAGATAGGGAAAGGAAGACCTTGGAACAACACTATGGTCTATTTCTACCTCATTCAAGTAAAGTGTCAGAGAAATAGTTTGTGAACAAGCAAAGGAGTAAGACAATAAAAGAAGCACAGACAGACTTTCAAACATCGTCCTCAGGGTGTTGGGGGGCTCAAGGACAATCTCTGGCACTGCGTTGCCCAGTCACTACCTGCCATTATTATTAACTACCTCATGGGAAATTGCTTAATAATGTATTTATTGATTTATTTATTCCAAAGTCAGTTAAACTTGAATGTATAGTAATGAATCTTTTCACAATCCCTGGAGAACACTGGATAAAATGAAAAGTAGTTGCAAAAGTGAGGCATTGAGCCCCTCTCCCAAAGTACAAAAAAAAGGACCTTACTGATTGTTATCCTCATAACCAACAATCTTCCAAAAATGTTAGCACCGCTCACATTCCTTGGGATAACATTTCTCTCTAAATTTTCTCTCCAAAAACGTGATTCTGGTTACCGTTTTGAATAGACCATATTCGAGATGCAACTGCATTTCTGGGTCTGTCTAGTTATTTTAGCATCCACCCAACCCCAAATATTCCTCATTGAAAGCACTAGAGGTCTAGTTCAGTGTCTGGTATACACACACAGACTAGAGGACTGACCAGGGAAAACGAGATTTTCAAAAGCAACAGTGAGGTAGACAGAATGGGTTCAGTAGCAGCTTTTCTTCAGCAGAGAACATCACTGATTCATCAAAACGGGGCCCTGTCAGCAGAAGGTTAGAAAAACAAAATAAAATCTAACAAAATCTTCAGACTGTGTAATTACGGTACATACAAAAAAGTTGCATGAAGTTATGTTCAAAACACATCACCCATGTTGGAGAATTCTAAATATCACTACAAGATGCGGCTCAAAATGAATTTGGGGTATAATCTGGAGATAAAAGGGACAAGAGTTGTCATTGCAGAGAAATATTTATTATACCATATTTATTTTATATATAATCCATTATGATCTCCTTCAATCTCTAAAACAATCTGCAAGATAGGTATTATACATATTTTACAAATTAAGAAATTGAGGTTAAAAAATTTAAACTCATAACTAGCAGGTATAGGTTTGGAATTTGAATGTAGGTAACTGGTTCAGTCTCTCCAAGCCCTGGAAGGCTAACATGGAAAATGAGGAATCTGAAGCTGAGTGTGACGAGGCTGAGGGCTTACAACTGGTGAAAAGCAGAGCCCTGTTCAAACGGAAGTAGCCTGACTCTTAAGTGTGACCTTCCTGCTGCTTAAGCATCATACTATTCCTCATTCCACTGCGACCACAGACAGCATCAATGCCACCTCAGAACAGGTGAGGAGCGGTAAACAGAAGAATTTTAGAGGTTGGATTGAGAAAGTGGCTCACAGAAAAGAGACTGAATTTGCACAGAAAAGAGAGTGGAAGGGTGGGCTGCAGGTGAAAAGGAGGGTTAATTAGAGGGAGGAGAGACAGAACCAGGAGTCCACTGCCCGCCTGTTTCTTGGGCCGTTTTCTTGGTGTTGGCTTTTGCCTGACACTTGATGGTTGAAACACAAATATCTGCTTGGATTCCTATGAGTTTAATTCTAAGAACATTGATGTAACCCTCCTTCTTGTGAGTATCACGCTTGGTAGATAAACTCAATAACAACATACAAAGCAACAGAAATACTACAAGAGTCCTGCCCATAATATGCGCATTTAGGAAAATTGCTAGCAGAGACACTGAAAATTTTGTTTTCCGTTAGAATAGAAACTCTAATATGAAGACATGACTGTCCAAGTCCAGACAGACATGGAAAATGGAACATTGAAAAATGTCAAAGAATGCTTTAATACAAAGATGATTAAAAAAGAAGACCCGGGGGAACCAGGACAAAGATATGTTTATACACTTGGAAGAAAAATTTTCCCTAGGCAGAAGGAGACACAGCAAAAATCTGAACTATACAAATCATTTTGGTAACTCTTTAGGGGTCATATGTGTAAATATCCACACACACATTCCATATCAAGTGAACTGTCTATTGAAGTGAACATAGTGTGGATTCAGCCAGGTTGAACTACTGCTTTTACCACCAATATACGGTTTGTATTTAGGAACCCTACTGGACAGCAGTAAACAGCAGTACCTGGACTAATGGACTTCAACTGAGCATAAACAATGTCCAGAGTTTAAAGTCTTATTCCTCCTCATTCATAGCTACAGAGTTAAACCACATTGCAAGTGGGGGATTTTAATTTTTTTGCTCAGGAGGAACATCTTGACTAAATACAAAACTCTTCTTCTTGTTAGCCTTACTGTTTTTGAAATCCCTACTGTGTGTTTGGCAGTCTATCCAAGTAATTTTAAAGATTTTTTGGAACAAAGTTTTCATGAAACTTTAACTATAAATAAACTTCCATCTTATAAATGTGATAAGAGCAACTTCCCACAGAGATTAATTTAGCTGAGATATTTTTAGTACAGGACGGATAGGATTTTTTTTAAGACTCATCTGATAGGGTACAACCTGCCAAGTAAACCCTGGCCTATTGTGCCTAGTTTAGCAACAAAAACACAGTTCTCCGGGTAGTAACTGAGGGTCTCCCAGGTGGATCCTATGGATCTTACTGAGAAACTTTATTAGTCAACTTGCACGAATCTACTTGGAAAGTACCAATACATCAGCAATGTATAACTTCATCAATTGTATATTTATAATATTTCATTACATTAAAATAAACACAATTCTGAAGAGTCTTGGTTTTTTTTGTTTTTGTTTTTGTTTTTTTTGCTGAGGAAGATTTGCCCTGAGCTAACATCTGCTGCCAATTTTACTCTTTTTGTATGTGGGCCACTGCCACAGCATGGTCACTGACAGACCAGTGGTGTAGGTCTGCACCTGGGAACTGCACCCAGGCTGCCAAAGTGGAATGTGCAAAACTTAACCACTAGCTCAAGGGCTGGCCCCTGAAGAGTCTTGTTTTTCATATGTTTTTCCTTGCAAAATCTTTTAATTACTGGGAAAATACCAATTCGGTGTTCTAGTTTCAGTTCAGCTACTGTCTCAAACTGTACAAGTTTCTTCACCTATAAACTGATAGGCTTGCAATGGTGAGTTCTGACTACTGCAATTCCTGAATAGTATAATACTGGAGTTCTGAGGAGACTCACTAAATACCATCTGTCTTCTCAGATGAGTTTTAGACAAATGAGCGGTAAGACCAGAGTCAGCATATGGAGGCCTTTTCCCCCTGAGTCTGATGAAATTTGGCCTGGAGAATGGGCGGATTGAGGTCAACTTCACTCACTTCATTGCTCGCAGCCCTTGTCAGGCAAGCCCTCTCTGCCCAGCCAGGGGCTTTACCCCCAAATTCACAGCCTGGCTCAGAGCATCAAAGGCTCTGCTCTCCACAGGCAGGCAGAGAAAAGAGAGAGCTGGTAAGCAGAGTGTGCTGGGTTACTCTGCTCACAATCCTGTTAAATCACTTTTCCCATGAGGGTTGGGTGGTGGCGGCGGGGTGGGGGGGGGGGGGAGGTTGGGGAGGAAAGAGTGAGGGACTCTAGTGAGGCCAGGTGTGTGTGGGCAAAAATCCCTTCCAGGAAATCAGGAAGAGAGAAGAAACATTTCCCTCCAAGAAATTAAAATGATTCCTGCCACATCCAGCTATGAGGCAGGAGGTCCTGAAAATGCATAAATGTTTAGATACATTCATTAGAGTGACATGAGTTGACACGCAATATGAGAAGCTGGGTTGTTACTAACCTACCAGAGTATTTTTCTTACTCAAAAAGGACTCAAAAATTCTATCCTGCTTTTCTCTAACTGCAAAATATCTAAGCGAAGCTTGAAAATCTTTACTTGCACCCAGATTTTTAATACAAAAATGCAATATGAATAAGTTGAAAACAGGTATAAATTTAGATATTTCTAACATTAATTCCCATATGATCTCTTAGCTTATTATCTACAAGAAGACACAAATTTCTCATCAATTCTTCTGAAAGTTTTACACATATCAAGTGCAAAACAATTTATAAGGGAGAAATTGTAACATATAGAGTCTATATCTTGCTTTCTTCCATCTATGTTTTGAGGATTGTCCTATATTAATATCTACAAAACTGTCTAATTCTAAGAACTACTTAGTAGTCCAAAATAGACATTTACCATAATTCAATTGGTCTCGCATCAATGAACGTTTAGATGTGACCACTGTAATTGCAGTAATACCTTTTATACCTTTACAAGTACAGAAGTAGTAAATGTTCCTAAGAAGGGAATCTGGCTCTTAAGAGGTATCAGAGGGTATGTGCATTTCACATTTTGAAAGTTAGCCAAATTTCCCACCAACAGGTCTACACCAATTTACACTTTCACCAAGAAGACATGAAGACTTCTCATTTACCAAAACTCTTACTGTACTGAGAATTATCGAATGTCTTAATCTTTCCCAATCTGGTAGGTTAAAAAGTACCTCATTTGGGGGCTTCCCTGGTGACCCAGTGGTTAAGTTTGGTACACTCTGCTTCAGCAGCTCAGATTCGGTTCCCGGGCATAGACCTACCCCACTCATTGGTGGCCATGCTGTGGCAGCGTCCCACATGCAAAATAGAGGAAGATTGGCCCAGATGTTAGCTCAGGGTGAATCTTCCTCAGCAAAGAAAGGAAAAAAGTACCTTGTTTTAATACACATTTCTTTACTTAGTAATGAGAATGTGTTTCTTTCTTTACCAATGGTTGCTGTCTGTTTATTCATATTTCTTGAACTGCAAATTGCTCTTTGCTTAATTTTCTATTGTGTGGTTTATATTTATTGCTTTGTATTTTAAAGATATTTCTCCTTTATGTGCTTTTTTCTTTGCAAATATTATAGAGGCATGTTTCTGTCATTTGATTCTTATATACAGTAGTACAAATTTCTTTAAAAGGGATAATATTTTTCCTTTCTAGATTAAGACATAAATTTGATATAGTTGATACATTTGATTTTAACTTAGCTTTATTTTTCCAGTACCTTTGTAAGCATTCTTAAATTAGCCTTTTGTTATTTTGATTGGGAATTCAATGTAGTTTCAGATTAATTTATGGAAAATTGATGCTTTCACAATACCAAATCTTCCTACCTCAAAACATGCCATGTGTTTCCATGTATTCAGTCATTCTTTGATGCAAATACGGAGTTTGAAGTTTTTCACGTTGGTCTTACACATTTTTGACTGGATTTCTTCCTGGATACGTTACCTTCTTTGGTGATATTATATGTGAGCTCCCTTCTTCCAAAATCTAAGTGCTTATTTGTTGTGTGTATTAAAATTTATATTAAGGTTTGCACAATATTTTTTAAAGTGGGGCTTTCACTAGATTCTCTTCTTTTTTCCATTTGTTTGCACTGAGATTTTCAGGCTCACCATACATAATATTACCTAAAAATAATGATAATATTATAGTTAATTTGAAACACTAACAACTTTTTGATTGGAATTTTGAATATTCTTCACCCGAACTATCAATCACAAAAATCATAGAAAGTAGCTTTGTCTTTCTTTCATACTTTCACGTCTTGAAAAGGGTCTTCTTCTTACATTTGCTTTGAGTTTATTGACTCTACAAAATTCGGTGCATGGATGGCTTCAGTTTTCCTTATTAACTTTCATATTTGAAAGGAAGAAAGAGCAGAATACATATGACAAGAATTTGGTCTTGCCTGCATTGACTTTTACTGGTTTTATCAATAAGTTCTATCTGGAAGTTGGGCATTGTCATATATATCGCAATGCAGAAATTTCAGTGGCATACAGCAAACGGTTCTTTATATTTTCATTCAGTCAGTATTGAATATAGGAGTTACAAAGAGAAATGACCTTTGACCTTGTCACCCAGGAATGTGCCATCTTGTTAAGACAATAATCGCTTTATTATAGTAGACAGCAGTCGGGGTGAGTGCCACAGACCAGAAACAAGAGTTCTTTTCTGGGGGTGATGATGAGAAAGCATCAGAGAGCAGAAAGTTCAGGAACACAGAGGCAGGGGAGGATATTCGTGGTCAGGAGTCAGGAAACCACAGCCTGTCAGCTGTGTTTTGTTTTGTGTATCTGTTTTGTAAATAAAGTTTTATTGGAGCACACTCTTCCTTTACATATTATCTGGCTGGTTTCATTCTGTAACTACAGAGGTTAGTAGTTTCAAAGAGACCATATGGCCTGCAAAGCCTAAAATATTTACTCTTTCCTCTTTTATGGAAAAAGTTTGCCAACACTTGTTCTAAATCATATCAAGATCAAGTTCCCATAGGTAGAAAAGAACAAGATATTTTCCATTATTTGTGTGTATATGGGAGTGTGAAGCACGGCTGGAGGTAAAGGGGATTGAGAGCGGATGCAGCTTGTGGAGAAGCAAGTTAGGAGCTAAGATCCATGACTGTCATGTCTGCAGTAGGCACCATGATAAGTGAAGGCTGAAGTGCAGGACAGGCCACAGCGAAGCTGAGTAAAGCCTTGAACACCAGGCTAAGCAGTTTAGAATGCATTTAGTAGCAGGAGAGATTTATAGATGTTGCTAGAAGCTGGGACGTGATCAATATAGAAACTAAGAAAGATAAACCTGATGACTGCACAGGAATATTTGCAAAAAGAGACAGCTGAATGAGAACTAGTGTCGTGGGCCGTGAATATGGCTTTTTCAGCTTCGTGTCTCAAGCACTTTACACAGTATCCAACACACAGAGAGTAAACTAAATTTCTCTCCTTGAAGGAAGAAAATAGCCAAGCTATCACATTAGTTCAGGAATAAGTTAATGAGGGTAACCCTAGGCAGATGCTTAGTGGAGATGCAAAGGGAAAGATAATTTTGAGAGGATTATAAAGAAAGCATATAGATTGTACCCAACAATACTGAGGAACTTGCAAATAACATTACAAGGAGTACTGGGGGATCTTCAACTGAAATAAAATATTAGGCGGAGGAGCAAATTTCATGGCTTTGACCCGAGATAGTCAGTTTAGCATTAGCGAAATCAAATTCTAGGTGAGAGCAAAGTATGTTCAGTGAAAATGTCCCCCACAAGCTGCAAATGCAGGGCTAGAGAGAATCTGAGGCTGAGAAGCTGAGTAGGGAAACCTCGCAGGTGACACACATGCTTTTGGGGGAAATCTTTTAAAATCAGGAAGTTTTAAATGGAATCCTGATACCCACTTTCTCTTGGAATAACTGGGAAATTGGCCCTCAGTGTGCCCTGGTCATGCATGGCAGTGACAAGTAGGAGTTATGGAGGGGGTCCCTGTCAGGATAGGCATGGGCCCCCAGAATGCCACAGCCCCACCATTCCCTGATGCTTCCCAACACTGAGGCCAAGTGTCATTTGCAATTTTTCACTGAGGTGGAATTTATATTTTTCCTTATTGGAGACATATTTTTCTATTCCCACATCTCCTATCAATAGAGAGAAGGAAAAAGACAGACCAAGATTACTGCATGTTTCAGGAAAAGGAATGGGAGGCAGCATATTGTCTGAGACTGAAAAGACTAGCCTTACCCATTTAATAGCCACTCCTGGCCCACTCTGTAACTTCTGAAGACAGCTGAGCTTCTACCTCAAATCCTATTAATGGCAGACTCGGCAAAGAAATGGGTAATAGTCGGGTTCCCAGATAGTCTACAAATTAGTGCATAAAGTCTCCATAGCATGATAAAATAAATAAATGCAACAGATAAGATTAATAACACTTCATCTCAGAATATTGAGAAAATACTAAGGATCTGCTGATGAACCTGAAGGTCATAATGAATGAGGAAACATTTAGCAAAAATCAACTTGATTTCAAGATTGCTCTGATAGAGATTTGCTCTGCCCAGCAAAACCGGACAGGTGGATGTGCAGGTTTATAAAAATGCATGAGTTGGAGTTTACTTACAATATTGTCCGTTATATGGGAAGAGATATGGGAAGTCTCTTATATGTCTCATAATGTTAACAATATTATGTTATTCAACACAAAGTCCCCTGTCATTAAATTATCAGTTTCCTTCCTGTACAAAATAAGCATCCAAAAGAAAGTTAGCTACATTAATAACTGTGGGAGAAGCAGACAATATCCTGGTTGTGTAAAATCCACATTTGCTGTGATATCAAATTATTATTTTAGCCACTTTAATGGTAGACAAAAGGTAAGGAGAGTGGTTTACCCACAGCCTCATTAAATAGCCTTCACCTTATTCATACCACCTTCTGTTTAGGTAGACTCCGTCTCTGAGTCCTCAAATAATTTTACAGACAGTATCCAATTAATCTCTAGCTATGTAGGTGGCAGCACTTCAGATTAAATTATCTTCCATTCACTCCATTAAAAAAAGAAAAAGGATGTCAAGCATGTGACAAAGCATCTTGTCAAAAATGATTTCACAGCTGGAGACACTTTGCAAAAGGGAAAACCACTCCCATGTGCTCCTGCGAAACCAAGTTTGACCCGCTCCATTCACTCTTTTGAGGGGTGACCATATTCTCTTACTTGGGCTCAATCTTACTGGCAAGTCCAACAGTGAACGGCCTCTTTCAGGGGGGTGTGCAGGAAACGGAGGACTGAAACTGGAACCCAAGCCGGGTATGATTTTACAAAAGCCACAGAAGAGCTGTTTAGGATTACAATGAGAGCTTATGACAATGACAACTTCTTAACAGCTTCTGCAGAGGAGCATTTTTCTAGTGGGGCAACATTCCTAAGCCTCACCTTAGTCAGTAAATCCTTAACACCTTTCCTGTGTAATGAAGGTTGGAATAATTAGAATGCAGCAAATGTAGAAGAGACACGCAATAGTTGTAAGGTGCATAATATCAACTTACTGTGAAGTAGTCTTTCAAACACAAGTGTGTCAATTATTGCTTTGTTAACACCAGTGCCTCAAAGTATTCCCCTTACTCCCTTCCAATTTACTTTCAGGGGGCAACACACCAAAACAAAAGAGTAACGCTAAAAGATCCATCTGGTTCAAACAGTGCCTTTCACAAGCATGATTATGACATCAGCACAGACATAATGTAGTGTGTTTGGGGGGGGGGGGCGACGCTTTAGAATCATGTGAATACAAAAAAATATTAAAGACATGAAAAAAGTTCTGAAGAACTTAGTTTCATGAGAACAATAAAGAAACAGCACTCTACATTTTTGTATCATGTTATTCATTCACTCACTTGACAAACATTTACTGAGAGTCTACTAAATTCCAGCTACTAAGCTGGGCATTGGCCATAAAAGATGAATATGACAGATATGATACAAAACTGAACAAAATTTATAGCTTAGTGGAGAAAACAGACAAACAGGGGATGGCACCTCAGTGTAATAACAGAATTGTACAGTTCAGGGTTATGCACGGGCACCCTGGGCGTGGGATGTCAGAAAAGGCTCCCTGGAGGAAGTGAAACCTAATCACAGATATGAAAGGTGAGCATGGGTTAGTCAGGTGAATTGAAGGTGGGGGACAGAGTGGGGAGGAGATAGGTGTTCTAGGAAAAAGGTTATCTTGGTTTTGCCAGTAAAAGAAACTGTAGTTAAAGTAGGGTATGTGCTTTTCCAAGCTCAGACCCATTACTTTGTGGAGTAGAAACATGACAACTGTCTTTTTTAGCTTCAAGTCCTTTGGGTGTTTTTCTCACTGAAAAGGTTATAGTGTTCCCCATCACAGTTGCATGTTCATGTGGACAGAGGTTAAAAAAAAAAGACGCAAAAAAGAGAAATGATATATTTAACAGGAGTGTGAGAGGATTCTTGTTCTAGAAGTAAGCAGAGCAGCTCAGAAAAGCATGAGGGTGTCACTGGGCTGTTACTGCCATGCCCAGGCAGGGGCAGAAGCAGGAAAAAGAGGAGATGAAAAGGAAGTGGAGTAATAATATGGCAGGGATGAGTGGGAGAGGAGGAAAGAAGAGAAAATGAAAAACCGAGAGTCCTTATAACAGCCAGGAGAACTGCCTTCAAAATTTGCTTCAAAGAAAGAACTTGCCAGATTAACCTTTCTAAAGACTGTTATGTCTGAAGTACACCCTGTTTTAAACCTATCAATGGCACCCCCTTCACTCCCCAATATGGCACCAACTTACCTTCCCCAGCTCATTATTTCCCAAAGAAGAGTCCGTTTCACCAACACGTCCACACTTTTCTGCCTCCTCATCTATGTATCATTCCTGCCTATAGTGATATATCTATCTCAGCCCCCAAAATACTACCTATCCAGTAAGTATTTGTTCAAATATTACCCTCTACATTGTGCATTATTCTGAGCAGTCATATTAATTTCTGTTTGCCTCCTATACCAATATTTTGATGAAATTTTACTCTAACATTACCAACACCCTTCTAATTGAAAGTTCAGCAAATATTAATGCCTGTATACCAGGATATTATGCTGAATATAAAGGAAAGAAATAAAAAATGACCTCTGTACCTAATAAGCGTATATTGTTATTCTTCCATCAATCTAGTCCAGTGAAATGAGCAAAGGTCTTATTTATTTAACAACTAGGCTTTTTAAAGTTGGGGGGAAAAATCCTAGTATGTAGCAAAAATTTCAACACCAAAAGTGAAGGCTGTAAAAAAATACGTCTCTCTTTCAATCCTGACCCTCAAGTTCTAAAGTACTTCTCCTTAGATTCAAAAGCTCTTAGCAGTTCTCATGTATTATTAAGAGCTAGTCTCTCTCTCCATATATATATGTATGAGTGTGTGTGCATAAAAGCATGAAAATATGCACTGATATATACATATGGAAATGCACTATTTTCACCATACTCAGCTTGCCTTTTCCCACTTAAAATTATGTCACGGATATTGTTTCAGGTCAGCACACTTACATCTACTGCACTCTATTGAACAGAAACGCCATAGTTTATTAAACAGTTTCCTATAGATAGAATCGAGTTATTCTCTGTGTTCTGTTCACACAAATAATGTTAAAACCTTGTTCACACATTTCAGAGTGTATGGGAGCAAGGGCTGAAATTCTGCCTTTGCAACTTGGTGGCTGTAGGTTTTAAGGAAGTTAAGTCACTCATCTGAGTATCAGTTTCTTAGTCTACAAAATAAGGGCTACAAATCTAAGTTTAAGTCTGTAAGTAAAGTACCTGGCACATAGGAGGGACTCAAATTATATCTCCTATTTTCATACGATTGTATTAAGTATTGTGAAACGCTGTTCATGTGCTATAAATTTCACAGTGCATTGTTAAATATAAGCTTTGAATTAAGTTTTAAAGACAAATATATATGAACATAAGTATATATAAACCAAAAACTCTTTGTTTTTATTAAATCTACATACTTAAGCTTTTTGTTGTTCTTCATTCTTTTCTATAGATCTGAACTTTCATCTGGTACCATCGCCTGTAAGCCTAAATCACTTCCTTTAGTATTTCATTCGGCACAAGCTGGTTGTCAAATTATCTTAGCTTTCGTCTGCCTGAGATGTTTTATTTAATCCTCATGCCTGAAGAATGTTTTTTTCATGATATAGAATTCTAGGTTGGCAGATATTTTTCAGCACTTTGAAAATGTTCTATCTTCCTTTAGCCTCCACTGTGTCTGATGAGAGATTAGCTGTTCTTCGATCTGTTCACCTGCAGGTCATGTGTCTTCTATTCTGGCTGCTTTTAAAATTTCCTTCTTGTCTTTTGTTTCAGTATTTGACTATAATGCATATACTATGGTTTTCCTTGTGTTCAGCCTGCTTGGGTTTACTGAGCTTATTGGATTTGTAGATTACTCTTTGTTTAATTTTGAAAAAAAAGTCTATTTTTTATTCAAATATTTCTTCTGCCTCATTCTGTTCCTCCTTCCCTAAAAGGATTCCAATTACACTGACATAAGATTGTTCAATATAGCTTCACAGTTCCCAGGTATTCTGTTACCTTATTTTCACTCTTTATTTCCTTTTTATAAAGGTTTCAGTTTAGATAATTGCTATTTATCTATCTTAAAATTTACAGATTCTTTCTTATTCTGTACCCACTTTGCTGTTCAATCCATGGAATGAATTCTTCATATCTTATACTTTTCAAGTTCACCATTTCCATTGGGTTGTTTTTTATAGACTTTATTGCTCTGCTGAAATTCTGTTGGTCATTTCACATTGTCTGCCTTTTCTACTAAATCTTTTGGAATATTTATTATAGGTATTTTTAATTCTTTAATAATACTAACATCTACACCATTTCTAGGTTTGCATCTATTGACTGTTCTTTCGACTGTCAGTTACCTTTTCTTGCTTTCTCAACATTTTGTTATTGTTCATTTTGTGTTGAATATTGTGTGCAAAGCACAATCAGGATTGAAGGGAACAACAAATTCTTCCAGAAATGGGTACACCCCTTCTTCTGTCAGGCTGCAATTGTGGGAATGAGTCATTCTTATCTGAATTTGAGCTTTGTTTGGGTTTTCCACATCTCTGATTTAGTTAACCACTCAGGGAAGAATCAGAACATCCCTTTCAACAGAACTCCAAAACTTAACACCAGCAAGAGTCTAGATATTAAGTTTTGCTTATGGACTGGCCTCCTACTTTCCATACTGTGGAAGATCTTTCTCTCCCTTATTAATCTTTCCGCCAGCTCTTTGTTTCACTAGGGAACTCACTTTCTCTCCTACTCTTTGTTGACTGCACATTGGGAGCTCTCCTTCCGTCCTGCCCCCAGCTTCATAGCACCTGCAGTGCATGCAATAAAGGCTGCAGAGCCTCAAGGGAATGTCTCTCAGCATTCTTGCTCCTTTCAAAGCCTTAAGCAGTCACTACTTGTACTTGGTAAAGTCTGGAGTGCTTCCAAGAGGATTCTCTCAGCTCTCCTGCTCCTCCACTGCCCTACACTCAATGAAGACCTACAGTTCTACAAAGGGTTTTTTTCTCAGACTTCCCTAAGCTTTCTAGCCATGCTCTCAGCTCTGTAACTGCAAAGGCACTTATAATCAGTGAAGGCCCACAGGAGAGTTGACGGATGGATATAGACTCACTCTGTAGAGGAGTTCCTCAGGCTCAGGATTTTAAACCATCACATGAGCCCTTGTGCAGATGTTAAAAGTTTATTAAAACTTTTGCTGCTTTCTACTTGCCCCTTCAGTGGCATATTCCTATTTCTCTTGCTGCTGATTGAGGGCAGCTGGGGGGTGGGGAGGGGGTCACTTTTCATTATTCCCCGGATTTTCAGTTCATTTAAGTTTCTTTGCTTCCTCAGGTTTAAAAAACATTAACCCTCTAAAAAAACTATGATTTTGTGGTCTATCTAGATTGTTTTTATTGTTAGGATGGTAACAACAGTCTCTTACGATTTTCCAAATCTAAACTTTAAGCGGCAATTCCTCAGGCTCATATCCAACTGCTCTCTATGTATTAACTCTTCCAATTCTCATGACTTTATGGGATCACAACTAGCCTTGCCTCAATTTTAGAGTTGGAAACTGAGTCACAGAGAGGTTAAATAACTTGCTCAATTTATATCGGTAGTAAGTGGTTGAGTCAAGATTTTAACCCAATGAGCACAAGCCTAATCTATCATTCTCCTTGTTTTAACTGGAGCTTAAGTCATACAGAATTAGGTGGGCTTCCATGAGTTTGCCATGGTACTGTACCCCCAGCACCTCTGCATATTGTGTTTCTGAAGCCCAGGCTGCCTTCCCCTGGATGGTCTGTGGGTCTAATTCCTTCTCGTCTTCCATTCTTCTTCCAATACCTAAATCACTCATCCTGTTCTCTGAGTAGTCTTTTATATCCTCCACTCCCTTGAAAATGATCCTATTTTCTGTGTTCCCAGACTTTTTGATTGCTTGGTAGTGTATTTATTACATTCTTTTCAGCTTAACAATGGGACCAATTACCTTAAATTCATAGGTACTTCTCTTGAAAAGATATCTGGAGGTTGAAGAAATACATATTAAGCATATTATTTGAAAAAACAATCAAACATACTTTTTAAAAGTAAGTTTATCCTGCACAACTTTGTATACTTTGATCAACATCTCCCATTTCTCCCTCCCCCCAGCTCCTGGTAACCACCACTCTCTGATTCTATGGAGTTCGACTATTTTAGATTCCACATCTAAACTTGAAATTTGCTAAGAGAATTAAGAGCTATGACCACAAAATAAAAGAAAAAAGAGAGAGAGAAAAAGGAAGAAAGGAAGAAAGAAAGAAAATGATAACTACGTGAAGTGATGGATATGTTCATTAGCTTGGCTGTGGTGATCATTTCACAATGAATACATGGTTTATCACTGCTGATATTAATATAACTATTAATGTTTAAAATCCAGTGTTTTTACTAATATAACTCTTATTTTCTTAATGTCACATTCGTACTTGTATATATCCTTCACAGACACAACATTGATGGCTTGTTCTAACTTAATTACTTCTTATCCAGACTGCACACAATTTTGTCAACTTAATTTTACTTAGCACTTAAATCATCCCATTTTCCTAACTGTTTTGTTGTTCTTCACAGAACTTCCTCTTAATTGTATATATCTGTCTGGTACTTTGGTGGTCCAAAACAAATGCAAAAGCAAAAATATAGTTTAACTTTATTCTTGTGAACAGGCAGCATCGCCGGTTTTGCTTGTAGCCCCAAAAAGCATATAGCGTAAGTGCCGCCAACTTATTTAGATGCCTAGTTTATTGTGTTTGATTGTAAATGTGGCCTAATATTATATCAGTTTACGATCTTCAAAAATGTTAATACTTACTACCTTTCTAGGGTATTCACTTAAAAGTGATTTTAGACCATTCTGAGAAGGGGAACTCTTTTATTTGTAATAATTAGGTTCTCTGTGTGCAGGAGCGCACCCTCTGCAACCAAACTGCTATTCATTACATTAATTCTCAAAGATATCTTTATTTTTAATGATGATTTTGTCTCTATATTTCCATAACGTATCATTCTACAAATATTTATTGAGCACAACTAGACATCAGTTTTTATTGCAGGTGCTGGTGACATGGTGACACAAGAGTGGACAAGACAAATTAGTAAAAAGGTACACATGTACAAATATATAAACCAACAAAATTATATATGTATGTATATCTCATTTTTATTTGTTTTTTGTGTTATGAAATGTCATTATGTATAATAACATTATTACATAATATTTAAAAATCTTTACCCAGTACACCTTGTCTTCAAATCTTAATATTTGTCTCTTTCAGTTCTTTTTTTTTTTTTTTAAGATTTTATTTTTTTCCTTTTTCTCCCCAAAGCCCCCCGGTACATAGTTGTATATTCTTCGTTGTGGGTCCTTCTAGTTGTGGCATGTGGGACGCTGCCTCAGCGTGGTCTGATGAGCAGTGCTGTGTCCTCGCCCAGGATTCGAACCAACGAAACACGGGGCCGCCTGCAGCGGAGCACGCGAACTTAACCACTCGGCCACGGGGCCAGCCCCTGTTTCAGTTCTTTTTTAATAAAACAATAAAGACTCCACTGAAGTTCTCCCTGATAGCATTTCTTTTCTTTTTAAATTTAGATGTAATTGACACATAATATGAAATTAGTTTCAGGTGTACAATATAACGATTTCATATCTGTGCATATTGTGAAATGACCGCCACAGTAAGTCTAGTTAACGTCCCTCACCACACATAGTTACAAAATTTTTATTTTCTTGTGGTGAAAACTTTTAAGATCAACTCTCTTAGCAACATTCAAATATATGACAGAGTATTATTAACTATAATCACCATGTTGTGCATTATATCCCCAGGACTTGTTTGTTTTTATAGCTGGAAGTTTTTACCTTTGAACCCCCTTCTCTCATTGTGTCCATCTCCCACCCCGTCACATCTGTCAACCACCAATCTGTTCTCTGTATTCATGAGCTCATTCTGTTTGTTTTTGTTTTTTCAGATTCCACATGTAAGTGAGATCACACAGTATTTGTCTTTCTCTGTCAATACCCTCAAGGTCCATCCATGTTGTCACAATTGGCAAGTTTCCTTTTTTATGGCTTAATAATAATACCACCTTTTTTTTATCCATTCACCATCGGTGGACACTTAGGTTGCTTCCATATCTTGGCTAATGTAAATAATGCTGCAGTGAACACTGGGTGCATATATCTTTTTGAATTAATGTTTTCATTTTCTTCAGATAAATACCCAGAAGTGGAATATCTGGATCATATGTTAGTTCTAATTTTAATTTTTTGGGGAGACTCCATATTGTTTTCCATAGTGTCTGCACCACTTTACATTCCCACCAACAGTGCTAATGGGTTCCCTTTTCTCCACATCCTCACCAGCACTTATTTCTTGTCTTTTTGATAATAGCCATTCTAACAGGTGTAAAGCGATATCTCATTGTGGTTTTGATTTGTATTCTCCTGGTAATTAGTGATGCTGAGCATCTTTTCATGCACCTGTTGGCCATCCGTATGTTTTCTTTGGAAAAATGTCTGTTCGAATCCTCTGACCATCTTTTAATTGGATTGTTTGTTCTTTTGCTATTGAGCTGTATGAGGTCTTTATATATTTTGGATATTAACTCCTTATCAGATATGTGATTGGAAAATATTTTCTCTCATTTAACAGGTTGTCTTTTCATTTTGTTGATGCTTTCCTTTGCTTTGCAGAAGCTTTTTATCTTGATGTAGTCTCACTTGTTCATTTCTGCATTTGTTGCCTTTGCTTTTGGAGTCAGATCAAAAGAATCATTGCTCAGACTGAGCCTGCCAAGGAGCTGCCTTTGTTTTTTCCTAGGAGTTTTCTTTCTTTCTTTTTTTGTTTTAAGGAAGATTAGCCCTGAACTAACATCTGCTGCCAATCTTCCTCTTTGTTGCTGAGGAAGACTGACCCTGAGCTAACATCCATGCCCATTTTCCTCTACTTTGTATGTGAGATTCCAGCCACAGCATGGTTTGAAAAGTGGTGCGTAGGTCCACACCCGGGATCCGAAAGCCAGGATCTCCAGGCCACTGAAGAGGAACGTGCAAACTTAACCTCTGTGCCACCAGGCCACCCTCTTTTTCGAGGAGTTTTATGGTTTTAGGTCTTGGATTCAAGTCTTTAATCCATTTGAGATAACTTTCATGTATGGTGTAACATAGTGGTCCGGTTTCATTTTTTTGCATGTGGTTGTCCAGTTTTCCAACGCCATTTACTGAAGAGACTGTCTTTTCTCCATTGTCTAGTCTTGGCTCCTTTGTTGTAAATTAATTGACCATAAACGCATAGGTTTATTTCTGGTCTCTCTATTCTGTTCCACTGATCTATGTTTTTATGCCAATACCACACTGTTTTGATTACTATAGCTTTGTGATATAATTTGAAATCAGGGAGTATGATGCCTCCAGCTTTGTTCTTCTTGAGAAAGATTTCTTTGGCTATTCAGGATCTTTTATGGTTCCATAAACATTTTAGGATTGTTTGCTCTATTTCTGTGAAAAATACCATTGCAGTTTTGATAGGAATTACATTGAATCTGTATATTCCAATACCATTTCTTTTTCTGTCACTCTCCTCAGAGTAACTACTACCCTGAATTTGGTGTTTAACATTCCCAGGCATTTTTTAAAAGTTTCTACAAACATATGTATACATAAATAATACATATTACTTACGTGTGTTTTAACAATACAGAAATGGTATAATACTGTATGTATGCCTCTGAAAATGCCTCTTTATTTCCTTAATTGCTTTATTTATTAATTGCCTATTCTTTTCTCAATTTTCCTGTTGGGTTATCTTTTTCTTGCTGCATAAGAATTTTCTATACATTCTGAATAGCAACCCATGGTTGGTTATGTGTGCTGCACATAAATTTTCCCAATCTGACACCTGTTTTTCACTATTTTGTGTATCTTTCTTTTTTTCGCTAGAATATGCTTAAATTTAATTTAGTCAAAATTTTCAATCCTTTTCTTTATGTTACAGTTTTTGCATTTGATTTAAGAATTTATTCATTTTCCTTCATTCATGAAAATATTCTCTCATATTATCTTCGTATTTTAAAACAAGTATATAATGGACCTGGGATTTACTTTTAAGTTGGTGTGAGGTGATAAACTAACTTTATTTTTTGTCTTTATATCTAGCCAGTTGTTCCAGCACTGTTTTTTGAGCAATCTGTTCTTTTTAAATGCCAATTTGTCATACATCAAGCTTTCTTTTGTATGTGAGACTATTTCTGATCTTTGTTATTTCATTGGTTTATTGTTTGTAACTCTGTACGAACACCATAATACTTTAATCACTTTAGTTTTCTAAGTTGATCGTGTAAAAGCAAACTGTTACCTGTCATTATTTTTTAAATAAATGTGTCTAGTCCTGGCACTTCAGTCTTCCACATTTGAAGAGAATTGCCCTTTTTTTGATACTACATCTTGCCATCAATGAATATGGCACATCAGTCTATTAACTGTTTCCAGGAGTTTCTAGCAATGAGGGTTTCTATAGAGATAGGCTACAGGAAGAGGAAGGAAATCACAGAATGTACAATATTAGGTCCACACAAATGCCAAATCCCAAAGAAAAATAATACTGTATGATTTCACTTATATGTGGTTTCCAAAAAATAAAACAAATGAACAAACAAAACAAAACAGAGACAGATTCATAGATACACAAAACAAACTGGTAGTTACCAATGGGGAAAGAGTGAGGGCATGGGTAAAACAGGTGAAGGAGTTTACGAGGTATAAACTTCCACTAATAAAATAAATAAGTCACAGGGATGTATTGTACATAGCCAACAATATTGTAATAACTTTGCATGGTGACAGAGTTACTAGACTTATCGTGGTGCGCATTTTGTAATGGATATAAATACAGAGTCACTATCTTGTACACCTGAAGCTAATACAATATTGTACGTCAATTGTACTTCGATACTTCAGTTAAAAAAATAAGGTATTACATAAAAAGTGTTTCTTTCACTCAGTATCTGGCACTAATAAGAGCTCGAAAAACATATTATCAGTTTCAAAAAAATCATTATAGAACTCAATTAAGTGAATGATGAGAAAATTTCTCAGTACTCATACTGGAGGACAAGAAAGGGACAATCAGGGCTGTCTGCAAGAGAGGATGGGCCAGGAGTGGAGTAATTAGAAGGATACAGTAGCAATATGTAATAAGCTAGCTTCCTCCATGTTTGAGGCTTGTAAGCTTACAATCACTTTTGTTCCATCTGTCTATGAAGTGGTGTTCACACAGCATAGTAAATGCATGGAATTCCAAGAAGTCATTTGCTGAATATTTGGTTACTCTCCCCTTATTGGGGTGTCCATCCTACTTGGAAAAAATAAAATAAAACAAAAAATCACTTGTGGAGTTGGGCTCTTGGTTGAAAACCTATGTGTGATTTTTCATAACTGACCACGGGCAATTATAAAGGCTTTACCTCGTGGGCATCATGGGGAAAGCCGCCCTCCCCACACCAGACTTGGTGCCCAGAGAGTGCACGGCAGTGTGGGAGAAGAGGGTGGTGCCATCAAGACTCAGCCCCTCCATCTGCCCCGTTGGTCATGCTCTTACACATGTTTTCATAACTAGCCATGGTGCCCTCGTTCCTAGGTCTCCTTATCTGCGGCCTTGGGCAGGGGTTTCCCTCAGGTTCTTCTGCCAAGACCTCCTTACGGGAGAAGAAGGGGAAAACCTTGAAGACACCTTTCCCGACCCTGACTCAGTACTCAGTACTTTTCCACTCCTAGGTTTTACATGCCTTGTCCTCTCCCCCAACCTGACCCCCACCTCACTCCAGGGTCCATTTTGTCCAGAGCTCCTTCCACAGTGAGACACCGGTGCTGTCCACTTGACGCTCCGCTGCATACCCTTCTGCGGGGGAAATGGAGTAGGGGGAGGTAGCACTTTCTCCAGTTTTAGACTATTGTTTACGCCATCTCAGTAAGCGATCAAAGGTTTAACTCTTTCATTTTTGGCTTGTTGCTTTAATGGATTATTCCAGCTACTCAGACACTTGGCTGCTCAGCTCTCTCCCCCAGTTCAACTGAGTTACTGACATCATTCTTTGATAGAAAAAAAAAGGTCCAGCAATGATGAAATATTTAACTAAAATTTAGTGTCATAAATGCATGTTATTTTTAATTCTTCAAAGCGCAATTAATGATTCCTTGGATTATCTCATATAATCAGTGAATTTATGCCCATTCCTTAGGACTATTTAAAACGTTAGAAAAACATATAGCCTTTATATCTAATTATAGGAAATCTTATTGTTTATATATATAAATGATATATTTGATCCTAGGCTGGAAATTCAGCCCCTTAAGATTATTTCTGGAAAAAAAACTGTCTTATTTCACCAGGAATTTTTCAGGAAGTGAATTCAATAAAAAGTAAAGCCTTCTTGGAATTCTACAACTTGATACATGTGCTCTCTTACCTAAGTCTTTTACAAAGCAAAGCCTGAAGCAACTATTAAAATACTGATGCTTCTTTTGTGAGGTGCAGTTCCATGGCAGTGATGGCGAGGAAAGAAGGAAGTGACGTAAAGTGAAAACACTAAACAACGCCTGGTGATGTTATTACAGTGTTGGCCTCCACAATCAACTGAGAAGAAAAAATTAGGTAGCTTGGCAAGCCTGATAGGTAGGCATGGAGGTTTCCCCCGAAAGAGTGCAAGAAGAAACCACATTGTGGCATATTCCAAGGAGGGAAGAAAGGAGGGGAGCATTTTCTGGCTGGCTGCTCCTGATTTCAGTTGGTCAAGATTCATGCTATAGGGTGGTAATGCATTCACGCTCCTGAGTTGCTTCCCTGGTCCCTTTAATGGCCACTCTGGAGCCCAGATCCAAGCACTACAGTGTAGCCGTTCCTCTAACAGAACGGAGAGGTGCTTATTTGCTAGGGCCTCCATAACGAATTACCACCAACTGTGTGGCCTCTCACAGCTCTGGAGGCCAAAAGTTGGAAATCAAGGTGTTGACAAGGTTGGTTCCTTCTGGAGGCTCTGAGGGAGAATCTGTTCCAAGCATCTCTCCTAGCTTTTGGTGGTTGCCAGCAACCCTTGACATTCCCGGACTTGCAGCTGTATGCCTCCATTCTCTGCCTCCACCTTCACATCACCTTCTCTGTGTTTCTTCTCTGTGTCCATGTATCGCAAGTCTCCCTCTTCTTTCCTTCAGAAGGACAACAGTCATTGGATTTAGGGAGATGATCTCATCTCAAGATCCTTAACTTAATTACATCTGCAAAGATCCTATCTCCAAATAAAGTCACGATCACAGGTATCTGGGTTAGGACACGAACATACATTTTTGGGAACCATTATTCAACCCACTGCATGGTGAATGGCATAGATAGTGCTCAGTGGGTGAGGTGTAAGGGCCACATAGCCTTGGGGTTTCACCTCAGACTCCAGCCTGTTCAGGAAGCTTGGCAAGGGCAGGGGTGGGCACAGTCTCCAAAATGGGCGGTGCTTTTGGAAAGAAGGTGGCCACTGAAGGAATTGAGAAAGTTCTCAAGGTTTATGTCCAGAACATATACCAAATTTAGTTAATGTCCAGGTTGAAGATTTTCACATGGCAGTAATGATTATGAAAACAGTACTCATTCCTTCAATCGTACATTAAGGAGTGGGGATACCAAGATGTTTCAGACATAGACCTTAAAGAACTTACAGTCTAACAGACAGAGAGAGACATGTGAAATAAATGGGTATCATAAACTGCATGTATAAGGTATGGGAGGAAAAGGGACAGAGACACAGGTATGATCTATTCTAGGTGAAAACAGTCAAAGTGAAAAGCACTTTAACATACAGTGTATTGTCTGATCACCCACAACATCCTGCAAAATTGGTTAGTTTTAGGGGACTCAGGTTGAATAAATTACCCAGATTTCCCTGCTAGATAGAAGTGAATTACAGACTAGAACTCAAGACTTTTGACTCCTAATCTAATTTGTATTTCTCTTTACCCTTGCCTTTTATATGAATTAACAACATCTGGTCTTGTCTTATTAATTTTGGCTTTTATAAGCCCTGTACAATTTTTCCTTTGGTAGAAAACATTAGTAAGTTGATATTATTTACTAATAATGAACTACTAATGAATTCATTGGGCTTGAGAACAGTTGTCTCTTGCTTTATTTGGTCTTCTGATCATATTTTTCCTAATCTGGCTGAGAGAGTGGATTTAAGGAGCTTCTCCGAGGTTTTTAGTTTGCAGTCTGTGTTTGAAGACCCTAGGAATAGAGTTCTCAAAGTGACAGGGTCATGCTGAATCCTTTCAATGTCTTTTGTACTTGAGAATATATAGTCATTTTACCTTAACCATTTAAAGCATAACACTAAATTTGAAGATAAAGTCATAGGAATGACGTCTAATTTCCACTGTTTTTAACTTTAACATGTCAAATGCTAAATAGTAAAACAGTATTGTTCCAAATACTTGAGTATACCACATAAAGCAAAGAACTTAAAGATCTTACTGCTATTTCTAGGACCTAAAAAAATTCCTCCTAAAACAGCAAATTTCTTTCATACAGGATTGGCAACTATTGTTCTCATTTTGCCAAAAACATAATGCAAGACATTAACTTCAGCAAAAGTCAGAAGCTTCAGAGAAAACTTAGTAACAATCTTATAACTTGACATACTTTATTTCCCTTATCAATAAAGTTAGGAATCATAGTCACTTTGCTCAGAAGTGGCAATGGGAGTCTATTCAATCAGCATTTCTCAATTACTGATCCAAAATGGATGTTTCACACTCTGGGACAACAGTAGCGAGTCAGAAGAGGGAGAAGCAAAACTTCTTTATTCCTTACACAAGAGTAGCAAAGCACATTCCATTGCTAAGCCTAAGTTTTGAAGCTTTTTAAAGAAAAATTATAAGCGACCATGTGCTTTTAGCAAAATTCCATCTGTTTTACCACTCAGAGCTCTTTAACACCCTCAGACTCTGAGGAGACAAATGATCACATTTTGTCATCTTTTCTTTTTGGAATCAAGTTGGGAGGGGCTAAGGAAAACTGGTGGAGAAACTGATGAGCTCTATTTTGAGAAAGACACTCTGAGGAATACAGAAAATAAAAGTGATCCAACCCTCTAAGCAAGAGAAGAGCATGACATTAATCAAAACTTGCTTTAACCCCAAATTCAATCTACCTCCTCAAAAGTGTTTTGTGCTATTCAGGGCTAGCACTATAGCTGCATAATTTAAAATAAAGCCAATAAGTAAAGCTTATAGAATACATCCATTGCCACAGCAATAATCTACTCCAAATATTTTTTTTTTCTTAATGTCTGTGTTCTCTTACTCAAGATCTAAGGGCGTTTAAACTTAACAACTTGTACTCATTCACTCATCATTGGAACCTGTTCATCAGAGAATTATTATTATTTTTTTTGGTGAGGAAGATTGGCCCTGAGCTAACATCTGTGCCAACCTTCCTGTATTTTGCATATGGTTTTATGAGCCATGTGTAGGTGATAAGGCATGCGAAGGTCCACACCTGGGATCCAAACCTGCGAACCCCGGGCTGCCGAAGCAGAGCATGTGAACTTAACCACTATGCCATCAGGTTGGCCCCTGTTCATCAGAGAATTTTAAAAAGATAAATGAAAGCAAAGCAGTCATTTTCAAGGCACGCAATCTATGTTTGAAGTCCCTAGAATGGAGTTTTTAAAGCGACAGGGGCACTTTCTTAATTGTTAAGTGTACCACGCTGAAAAAAAATGCTACACAACCTAGGAAAAACTTCAGTATATTTAATAACCTATTTAAAGGTAGCAACACTAAAACACATATTTATTATTTTTAAAACTGTATTACTCTTTCTCCAGGGTTATACCTTTTAGAATGACTAGAAAAGGCAGAGTTAGAAGTTCAAATGTCTGAACTTTATTCCTAGTTCTGTATTTACTCACATAAGTGACCAGGAGAAGTTGACTGAAGCCTCTTGAGCCCATTTTCTTCATGTGTTTAGCACAGAAAATATCCTCCTGTCCATATTATGGGATTTTTATGAACCCAAATAATTGGAATAGAAGTTTAATTTATAATTTAAAATAATAAATGCTGGGGCGGGCACCATGACCTGGTGGATAAGTTTGGCACACTCCACTTCGGCAGTCCAGGTTCAGTTCCCAGGCGTGGACCTACACAACTCATCAGCAGCCCTGCTCTGGCGGCAACTCATACACAAAATAGAGGAAGATTGGCACAAATGTTAGCTCAGGGCAAATTCTCCTCAGCAAAGAAAAAAATAAATAAAAACTAAATGCTACCTAATAATGAACTGAAAGTTAAGAATTCTTCGTCTCAGAAATATATTTCAGTGCTCAGATTTGAACGTTTGGAATTACCCAATATGACTGAGCATGACCTGAATCTAAGTTACCTACCTGTCGACGTGGCCCTGGAGATACAGAATTGTAAGAAGTGATGCTTACCTTACACATCTCTGAACTGGCTGTGGAAGGGAAGACAAGCTCAGTGGGGGAAATTGAAGGGCAAACATTGTCAGTACCACATCCGCATCCTGCTCAACTGTCTGCAAAGCCGTTTCAGAAACCACTTTGTTTATAGAGGGATATTTAAACTCCTCACCCTGCCATTCAAGACTCTTTACTGCTAGCTCATCTTTCCCACTTTAGTCAGAGTTTTTCTCGACACGTTCCTACTCTGTAGCCAGAATGAACAACTCACAGGCCTATAAACATCTTAGGTCACTTCCAGACTTTTGCTTTTCCTTATTCCATGCCATAAGTCTGGAAAGTTCTCTTTGTGACCTCACTGACTTCCAGAGAGCTCAGAGCATAGCTTTCACTAACAGACTGCGAACTGAGTGATAGGACCACACCTTCTACATCTTTGTGATGCCCCACCCAGCACAGTGTCGCCCTGGCCTATCATGGGTCACCCAGTTCAATAGTGATGTGTTCACTGTATGAAAACAAAAAATCCAGAAAACATCAAATCTCCATTTTACATCTTAATAGTATTATGAAACAGTTGTCCATTCTCCACATTTCAAGGACTTGCAATGCTGCATCTGAAGGTAATTATTACCCTTCTTTTAGGAAGCGCAGGTATGCATGTATACAACATAGGTCCAGGACAATTTTTATTTTTATAGACTCCTGAATTTGCGCATTTTTAACAATGCAACCTTTTCATTAAAAATATTTATGCATATACCTTAAATAGATGTATATTTATACATAAATCACAATTATGTATTACAAATCACATAATACTAAAATATAAATGATGCATTAAATGGAAATTTAAAAATATGCAACAAAAATACATGGCAATGTAAATTACAATATTTATTTCCTACACCCAAATAGATTGTCTTTTACACTGTACTTTGGAAACAACTGTTTCAGGGAAAGTCTCAAAAAAAAAAAATAAGTTGGAGTCAGGAAAGCATTACAGACCTTTCTTTAATTAAAGAAAAAGATCACCTCAGGGCGATCGGACTTTTTACATAGAGCCCTGGGCCTTCAAGAGTGAGTGCTTCAGAAGAACGAAGCAGAAGCTGCCCATTGCTGAAGGCCCAGGACCAGAAACTGTCAGAGTGCCTCCTGCCATCCTGTGTTGGTCAGAGCATTGCAAAGCCTGCTCACATTCCGGGGAAGGCGACACAGACATCACGTCTCAGTGGGAAGAATGTCAAATAGTTTATGGCCATCTTTAACTCATCACAACCAGAAAGAAACACAAATCTGCCAATATGCTTATATTACGGCAACTTATATGGCTTTGGGGATGAAAATAGAGGGCTTCTCAGACAAGGGGAGAAGCGCCCCCATGGAAATGAAGGCTAGAATGAGTTCACAGGAATGGGGAGTAGAGTACACCACAGGAAGAAGATAAGCCAGACAGAAATAGAGACGGCATGCATTGAGAAGTAGGAAAATAAAATACATTGGTTTTTAGATTCTAATTGTGAGAAGAGATGGAGGATAACCGGACTTTTATTTGCTGAGAAGAGGCATTTTGTGAAAATAATATTAAGAAAGATGAACTTGACAGGGATGGATCAGAACTGGGAAAGCCTGGATTCCAAAAGGTCAGTGAGGTGCCAACACTGAACAGGACAGCAGAGAAGCACAGTTCCAGGAAAAGAGAGAAGGAAGGGGCAAGGAGGGATCAGGAGTATCAGAATGCAATACTGTCATGAAAGCCCTTCAGGGCACACACTTGCAGACCTCAGGAAGAAACTTATGAAGATTAGATGATATGTGGAAAAAAATTCTGACTTGGGTTTGAAAATAATGTCTCATACAATTGTAATACTAATATAATCAGCTGTTTATTATTTATTTATTCCTTTACTTACTAGCTACTACCATTATCTCTTATCCACAATACTCTGTGCCAGGTGCCTAGTACTACTTTATCTCCTCGTCACAGCCACTGCAAAGAAGGTGCTAATATTCTCCATTTTGTAATCTATGCTGTTCAATTAATGAATTAATTAGACATAGTGAGAATAATATAAAAATGTAGTCATGTATTTTAGCTGCATAAAGTAAACTGCTTTTTCTAGGAATCACGGCACATAAATTTTCTCTGTTCCTCTTGTCATATTTTGCTGCTTGGTGATCAGAAAATTAATTTTGTCGAACTGAAGTAGAAGAAATATAACACTAAATATCCAAAACTGATTCCGTAAAATGTTTGAATAAACAGGGTAAGTTTATTTCACACTATGGAATTTTAAAACCCTATGCTAATATAATGCAAGTATCAAGAAAGAAGCTGCAGAAATAGTTGTCAACTAAACCCGAGATATAAATTCAAAACTTCACAAAAATATTTTTAGCTTCAAATACACTGTACGTACATAAAGAAAATCTAAGACTTTATTTTCCGTATTTTCTAGTTGTCTCTGTTAGAGCTTTTCCGAGTAGTTTAATGTCAGTCCTCTATTTCGTTGTCCTCCTCCGCCAGAAAAGTGAACTTGTATCAAGTTATTTTTACCCACACCCTGCAAGCAGCTGTGAAAGTGTGAATATGTAAAATGAAATACTGACTCCTTTTTATATCCCTGGGATGCATTATATTATAAAAACAAAACAAAAAAATGTATTCATGATCTAGCACAAGAACACAAATACAAAAAAGTTTTCTTTTTTCTTTTGATGACTATGGGCTTTCAGAACCACAAATTTTGAACAAACCAACTTTGGGTAACAAAAACTGGTTCTTGTCAATATGACTCATCCAGTATAATCCAGTGTATAGTTTTTATTTACCCAGTGACATAACAAAACAGGAACCCCTTTGCTCAGATAAAGCTGCTCGTGGGAAAATAAACTGAATGTCTCCTCAGTTCTCAAATTTAGTAAATGCCCCTAAATCCCCACGTTTTCCACTTTAAGCAAATTCAGCACTTACGCGTTTTATGTTTCAGAGAAAAAGACAAAAACATTTCATAATTATTTACTAGTTAAATGCAAGCAGGAAACAGAAATTCAACTCATAATCAAATTAAACATAATTTAAAAAATTAGTGTCAGATGCGCCAAGGGACAGGTTCAACGGAAGCCTGGTTTTTCCTGTCACTTCACTTATTTCCTTTTGAAAATGGGAGAGAATTGTGAGTGTGGAGGAGAAAGAACTGGTAGGATGTGAGATGGTAAAGCAAATGAAGGCAGGGTCTAACCAAGGAAGATGTCCCCAGAGGAGATAAGAGGAGGTGGGACACACCAGGGTCTTGGCAGTGGTGGGGAGCAGGGGAGAGGAGGGGGCAGAAAATGGTATTAGAAAAAGGCGAGGTTCATGTGATCTGAAGAGAACCCAGAGCATTACAATGCCGTACACCTGAGATCCAAATAATGCTATAAACCAAGGTTACCTCAATAAAAATTAAAAATTAAAAAATGGTATTAGTGACCTTCTAGAGGAAAGGATATATGGTTGCATGTGTTGGATGAAACCACACTGTAAATCAACAAGACATACCACCTGGAGAGCTTATCCTATAAAAGGAATTATATCTATTTTTTGTATATAGAAGAGATAAACACATTCTCTAAGGTTTGCTTATGTAGAATCTGCATTAAACATACGCAGAACAGAAGGAAAACAGATGCAAAGGAATCAGGACTGTTTAAAGAAAGCCAATCCTTCCACAACGTAATTTGTTAAAAAATAAGTCAAATAAATCAATAAATAATATCAGCTTTTGCAAATTCTGTCATCTTTCAATTATTTCTCCCTGAGATTACTTCAGATTCAAATATCGTATCATTTATGTATACTTAACAAAAAATGCAGCATTTATATCTCCTCTCAGGGGAAATCATATGCAATTTCTAAAGTATAATGCTTCCATTACACAATAAAGGAAAAATAACCATTTAACTTTAAAAATAAACTTGATCAGAACCTATAACCCACATAAATCTGTCCTTCGTCACTGGCACATCATATCTAGATGGAAAGCATTTGTCAGAGAATATAATCCTCAACTTTCTTCTCTAAATATGCTAAATTTTATCCTGAATCAAGCTAAAATAATCAGGAGCTACACGCACAGACCACAAAATTGCTTTACCTGAATTTTTCTTGGATATTATGCTATAGACCTTAACAAAGGATGTTTTAAGAAACAGCCCATTGAATTTCATTTTTATGTTTACTATCAGTATCACAGATGACGCTCATTACTTCACACAACATCTCTGTATGAGGAATTATGGAAGTTTCTCTCTGTGGCAATAAATAAGTACACTTCTCCTAAGAGTCTTTCTTAATCCAAAGAACACTGCCTTTATATTTTCCTTTTTGTGATGATTGCTGGGAGACTATAATCTTATTTGTTTCCCATCAATTTGAAGTACACATGAATTGATGTTAACTGACTGCCAGTTCTGCTTTTTGATTTTTAATTGCTTCCTTTATCTTCTTCATTTAATTTTATTGTGCTGTATTTCATGTCCTTTTGAAAATCAGCTTAAATCTTTTTGGGGAGAATGTATGTAGAAGGCTTTTTGTTTTTTGGTTTTTTTTGATGTAAAGGAAATTAGGTTGAGAAAGGATGTTTCCCTTAGATGAAAGATCAATAATATATAAAGACAGGCTTGCCCAAAGCAATAATGAAAAGAAAAAAAACAACGTAAGATATAACCTTGGGTTGAAATCAACCACCAGCTTCACTGGTTACAAATGGTTCAAATGGACTGTGGTATGCAAATCCATCCCCTAATGGGAAGAGGTTTCTTTGGCTTTGACTACGGATGGCAAGTTCGGGCTGATAAAGGGCAGAGCTCTTCTTCACACCCTGGACTTCTCCTGAGTAAGCATCAAGCCTTCAATTATGACTGAAAACACAGGAGTGGGAAGCCCATGCACAAGACAGAACAGAGGAGAAAAAGCATATTTGGATCCACTTCTTCCCTAACTGACCCTTCTCTGTTGTTTTACTTTTTCATTCTTCCCAAATACTTGCTCCTTACACTGCCTTACAAGTTGATAGAGAAACATCCAACCCTTCTCCTTTTCCAGACACATCTTCCTGTTCAGAATCCACTCTGGAACCAGACTGTGTGCATTCCAATCCCCGCTCCAGCACTGACTAACCACGTACTTCAGACAAGTTATGTAACCATTCTGGGTCTCAATTTCTCCATTTGTATAATGGAGATAATAGTACCTTCCTCATAGGGCTATTTGGCAAATTAATTTAAATTAATTAATAGGTGTGAAAGCCCCTGAATAGTGCCTGACACAAGGTAAAAGCTAAATAATTATTAAATAAAAACGAGCACTCTGAACACTGACATCTTTCAGGTGACAGCTGGCTGATTTTGAAATTCTGTCTATGTTAACACATTTACACTACTTCTTTAGGATATTTAGAAGTTATTTTTAACAAGAATCTTCTGGAGAAAATGTCAAAGATTCATTCACCACCATGATTTGCTTCAAGCAATTTTTAGACAAAACTATCAACTGTCTTGAAATATTACTGAATTAGGGAAGAAGGGTCTCAGAGCAATCCCTCCAAAAAAAATGCTCTCTAACCATTAAAATAAAATATATTTATTAATATACTTTGTTACCATTTGGGTATAATTGACAATCTTAATCGAAGATGTGTAGTATTCAGTGGAATTGACTGTTATCCCTCTAATATTCCTCTAAAAACCCAGTGCTTAAACAGATCATAAAGATGAGATGAACCTGGAAAGCAAATGACATGTAAAAAAGCAAATAATCTACAAGCCTGGGAAGATTCCCTTATACAGGGCATAAAGAAGTTTAAGAAGATTGAATAGATTCTTACAGACACCTTTAAAGACAATATATTTTCAGCCATATTTTATTGAAATCTGAGTAAGTAGGAAATGAAGTCAAAATAATATAAGATTTTCTTGATATGTTTGTGATTCCTTTCTTGATTTTAATTATGACTATTTCTTTGGAATTATTGGGAAGTAGAAAAGATTCAATTCCTGTAATAAAATATTTTTTAAACAGTACTTGAGAGGCAGCCTGGTGGTGTAGTGGTTAAGTTCACATGCTCCACTTCAGCGGTCCGGGGTTCGCAGGGTCAGGTCCCAGGTGCAGACCCAGCACCGCTTGTCAAGCCACACTGTGGCGGCATCCCACATAAAATAGAGGAAGACTGGCACGGATGTCAGCTCAGTGACAATCTTCCTCAAGCAAAAAGAGGAAGATTGGCAACAGATGTTAGCTCAAGGCCAATCTTCCTCACAAAAAAAAAGTACTTGATTTTTCCTTTTAGATTTGGGGTGAGGGAAGACTCCAGACTCCAGATGATAAACTTCATCCTGCTTCTTTGGAAATACCCTCACCACACCTCCAGCCACTGGCTCGAATTACAAAATTCCCTGTCCAAAGCTCCCCTGTGTCACAAGAAACACTGAAACCCTGACCCCCAGGAGGAAAAAGCAACTCACGGTGGGGGAGACACCTAACTACAGCGAAAGCAGTTCTTGAAAGAAACTCCTGACAGCTTTGTTCAACACCCTGTGCCATTTCTGCACACTGGGTGTAAATAAGGACTGAGTAGCGGGAAGCATTGCGCCTTGATAGCATTTGACATTTCTTCCTCCTCTATGCAGTTTAAACTGCAGTCCTATTCTAAACTTTTCATCTGTGATCATTATTTCCAGAATAGTACAAGTGATTTCTTACTCTGTATGATGTGGATTTTGCCAAAAAAAGAGAGAAAAATTAATGCAGGCTAAAAACAGTCATTATTTAAATCAAGCATTTATAAAGTTTGGAAATTCCTTCAAAATACATTCAAGAATGAAACCTTTTGGGTTATAAGCCTTGTATATTTATAATATCTTATGGAATTTAGACATGATGTGCCTTATTTTTTGAATTATTCTGCTTCACTTTGCCTGCCTTCATTTCTGCATTAATCTTAAATACTATGCATTTAGAGTTATTGTTTTAGTACTAAGATAGCAGGGACTTCCCCTTTTGGAAGGGCAGCATGTTTCTTTTTAACTGCAGCTTGCTCTATTAGTGAGAACCACCCAATATAACCTGGATCATGCATTTAGTTCTGCTTCCCACCCACACATCACATCCATACACTCAGCCAGTCATCTTAAACATATGGGCTTTCCTCTGGTCACAGTTTATGGTAGGTAACCTTTGTCAAATTAAAACCAAACACTTTTTCTCAGTTTTATTTTTCTCTGTAGATTTATCACCACCCAACATGCTATATGTTCTATTCTTTTCTCTATCATTTCTTATACCATATATCCTAGTCCCTTCTTTCCGCTCCCAAATGTAATGTAAGCTTCTTGAGAACAAGGTTTATTTTTGAGCCGCTAATATTAACTATCCCTGTAGTATGTAATTTCCTGGACAAAACACAAGGGCAGCATAACTGAAATTTAATTGATATCCACAAAGTTATACTTTCAGATGAACAACAGTTTCTATTGCTGGGAGGGGCAAGTGACAAAATGGTTTCACAAATCACTTGGTTTGGGTCCATATGATAAGCTGTATTCAATACCACTCTTTAGCTTATAATTTCTTTCTCAAAATACTCTACTTTTATCCTATAAGTCAAGAGCATTCTCAAATAGTTAATAATTTTATGGTGAGCATTTTTCACCAAGCAACAAAAGTAACAAAAGTTGTATCATTTCTTGGTTAGTAAACCAAGCACCTCTGAGCTGCAGGTGTCCTGGCCTCTGTCTAGACAGGTAAGGTGCTTGCTTTTCATCCATAAGCCTCACAGCCCTTGACATTTATTTTTGTTCCTCAGAAACATGAAAGCTTAGCACACATCATGGAGCTTTGATTTTGCTTGCAAATAGGCAAAACATCACATTAAAATCTACAGTACTAGACAAGGTCCTGATTAGGTACGTTATAGATCTCTAGCATCATTTATTCTATGCTTTACATTAAGTTGAAAGACACAATTGGATCTTTCAAAACAAAGCGCATCAGCTCAAATGGAAGCAATATACATAGTATCCCAGATGTTTCTGGATAAGAGTATAAAATGTTATAAATAGACAAGGATACTCAAAAATTGTAGTCACAATAGAAATTGATAATGTTTTAAGGTGCTTAACATATACCAAGCATCATAGAGAGGTTTACATGTGCTCTGTCCTTAAATCCTCACTTTCAACTCTTTATCTTATTCTTCCCAGTTTACAGTTGAGAAAAGTGAGGTTTAAAAAGTTATGTAACTTTCCTATGATCATACAAAGAAAGCCAAGTGGAGAGCTGAATTTGGAATGCAGTGACTTCTCTGGTTTGAACTGGGAAAGGATGATACAAACATCAATGACGCATCAAGCTGAGGATTTCTGTGGAATAATAGTAGCAAGCCATTTCATCTTATGCTAACCCTCAGAAATGGGAGGGCTGAAACTCAGAAATCAAACCACAAAGTGAAGATGCACATTTATAAATAGATTTAAGCAAGTGAGAGGTAGAAAACCTTTCAAGTGCTGTTCACACATAAAGGATGAATTTCTAATTTTTACATACTGGTCAGTAAGGAGGCCACGGTGTGCTCTACTCAGATCTTTTTTCAATAAAACTTGCTTTGGGAAGGTCATTGCCTGACAACCTCTACTTGCTGTACTTTTTCATCCACTGTGATGTTTACAGCCGGCCACATGCCCTTCCACCAGGCCCAGCCCCCTACTGTCCCATGCTAGGTACTCCTAGCCAGTGATCCAGCAGTGGTAGGGTACTCGAATCCATCTATTCCTGCCCAATATTTGGCTCTGAGACTGCCCAGCAGCCCGGCTGAGACTTTCTCTGAATTGCAGTGCAGAATGAGGCTCTCCCATCCTGATCACTCCTTCCCAGCTCCCTTTAGAGGAGCAGGGCTGCACTGTGAAGGCTCTCCCTGCCTAGTTCCACTCCCTTCCCCTCTCCCCCTCACAGGCATCTTCCCCAATAAACCTCTGGTACATCTAAATCTATTTTGGTGCCTGCTTCCGAACTGATGTCGTCAGATTTGCTCATGAGAATAATAACACTTTTAACTGTTTCAGAATCTTTGCAGTATCTAAGATTATCTGATAGAATGCATAATTAATATCTTGTCTAGAAGAAGGCATAATTTATATCTATGCACATGCTTCCGTGTTTAATGGTTAAAGTTCATTAATTTTGGAATATATTTGTGTTCACTGTGCAAAAATATAAGTAGGAAATGTCTTGTTTGAAACACGACATAAAATGTGTTTGCACATCAATTTTGTGCAAAAGTGTACAAAGATATAGCTTTGCCTTTTAAAACGAGAACATGGATGTTATCGTAGACATTGGCATACATTTAGATGAAACCATATTAAAGAAATTAAGCTATTTCTAAAAGTAGGCATTTTAACTTAGCTTCTGCTACAACAACACATGGGATAGCAACAAATCCATTTCCACTTACTATTCTGAGTAAGCATAATTTCATATTGATAAACCTGTGAGGTAGGAATAAAAGATTACTAGATAAAGGATTTTCTCGTGCTCATTTCTCATACGTAAAGCTGACATAAAATGAAGAAGTTAAATGAGCTTCATGGCAGACTCCTGAGCTTGAAGTTTTAAGGGTTTTTGAGCTGATTGCCTGTCCTCCTAGTCTCTATCACCAGGCTCCCCCCATCATTTAATTAAAAGCAAGCCTATAAAAAGAAAGAGTCTGCTTCATCTTTTTAACTTTCACTGCTTTCTGGAATAGGAACAATTTTCTTTTTAAATATAACTGTCAGATATTAATCTAGAGTTTTGCTACAATTTATACTCCCTTTGGGTAATGAATTTGACACATGCATTAATTCTTTGTTTGCTGACATCAGGCAATAGACTCTGATTGATCCTACATTATTACTATGAACTTACATCTCGGTGAAATATCTTGGCGACAGTGAAAATTGATATTGGAAATATTGGAACATATTTAGTAGCTCAGTGCTTCTTCAGGCAGAGATTTTTAAAATAGGAAACTGCCTTTAAATCTGGGATTAATGAAGCAATTAATTTCTAGAATTCCTGAGGCCTTTTTCTCACTACAGTTGCAACCCCCTGGAACTGCAGATAATCATGGTTGGGTAATGAGAGTACTGTTAATTGCTTAGTAATAAACTCTGCCCATTTTCTGATCGAGTTGTTTGGTTTTTTTTTGTTGAGTTGTATGAGTTCTCTATATAGTTTGGAGATTAACCCCTTGTTGGATACATAATTTGCAAAAATTTTCTCTCAGTTGGTGGGCCGTCTTTTCATTTCATTCGTGCTTTCCTCTGTCTTGCAGAAGCTTTTTAGTCTGATGTAGTCTCATTTTTAATTTTTTTCTCTTCTTTCCCTTGCCTGAGTAGACATGGCATTTGAAAAGATGCTGCTAAGACCCATGCCAAAGAGTGTAGTACCCAAATTTTCTTCTAGGAGTTTTATGGTTTCAGGTCTTACATTCAAGTCTTTAATCCACTTTGAATTAATTTTTGTGTATGATGTAAGATAATGGTCTACTTTCATTCTCTTGCATGTGCCTGTCCAGTTTTCCCAACACCATTTATTGAAGAGACTTTCCTTTCTCTTCTTGTTCTTGGCTCCTTTGTTGAAGATTAGCTGTCCACAGATGTGTGGTTTTATTTCTGGGCTTTCTGTTCCATTGATCTGTGTGTCTGTTTTTGTGCCAGGGCCATGCTGTTTTGATTACTATAGCTTTGTGGTATATTTTGAGTCAGGGATTGTGATACCTCCAGCTTTGTTCTTTTCTCAGGATGGCTTTGGCTATTCAGGGTCTTTTGTTGTTCCGTATAAATTTTAGGATTATATGTTCTATTTCCATGAAGAATGTCATTGGGATTCTGACTGGGATTGTACTGAATCTGTAGATTGCTTTAGGCAATAAGGATATTTTAACTATGTTTATTCTTCCATTTCTTTATGTCTTCTTCAATTTCTCTCAATAATGTCTTATGGTTTTCAGTGTATAGGTCTTTTACCTCCTTGGTTAAATTTATGCCTAGATATTTTATTCTTTTTATTGTGATTATAAGTGGGATTGTATTCTTGACCCTCTTTCTGCTAGTTCATTATTAGTGTATAGAAATGCAATAGATTTATGTGAGTTGCTTTTGTAGCCTGCAATTTTGCTGTGGTTGTTGATTATTTCTAATAGTTTTTGGTGGATTCTTTAGGACTTTCTTTATATAGAATCATGTCGTCCACAAGCAGCAAGAGTTTTACCTCTTCCTTTCCAATTTGGAACTTTTATTTCTTTTTCTTGCCTGATTGCTCTGGCCAAAACCTCTCACCATAGGAGTGGTGAGAGTGGGAACCCTTGTCTTCTTCTTGCTGTCAGAGGGATGGCTTTCAGATTTTCACTGTTAAGTATGCTGTTGGCTTTGGGCTTGTCATATGTGTCCTTCATTATGTTGAGATACTTTCCTTCTATACCCATTTTATTGAGAGCTTTTATCATAAATGGATGTTGGACCTTGTCAAATGCTGTCTCTGCATCCATCGAGATGATCATGTGGATTTCTATACATCATTTTGTTAATGTGGTGTATCACATCAATTGATGTGCTGATGTTAAATCATCCTTGCATCCCTGGTATAAATCCCACTTGATCATGCTGTATGATCCTTTTAATACGTTGCTATATTCCATCTGCCAATATTTTGTTGAGGATTTTTGCATCTATGCTCATCAGTGATAGTGGCCTGTAATTTTTCTTCTTTGTGTTGTCCTTATTTGACTTTGGTATCAGGATAATGTTGGCTTCATAGAATGAGTTAGGAAGCATTGTGTCTTCTTCAATTTTTTCGAATAGTTTGAGAAGGGTAGGTATTAAATCTTTGAATCTTTGGTAGAACTCTCCAGAGAAGCCATCTGGTCTTGGGCTTTGTTTTTTGGGAGGTTTTTGTTTACTGTTTCAATTTCCTTTCTTGTGATTGGTCTATTCAGATTCTCTATTTCTTCTTGATTCAGTTTTGGGAGATTGTATGAGTCTAATAATTTATTCATTTCTTCTAGGTTATCCAATTTGTTGCCATATAGTTTTTCATAGTATTCTCTAGTAATCCTTTGTATTTCTGTGGTATCCACTATAATGTCTCCTCTTTCATTTCTAATTTAATTTATTTGAGCCGTCTCTCTTTTTTTCTTAGTGAGTCTGGCTAAAGTTTGGTCAATTTTGTTTATCTTCTCAAAGAACCAGCTCATAGTTTCATTGATCCTTTCTACTGTATTTTTAGTCTCTATTTCATTTATTTCTGCTCTAATTTTTTTTTTAAAGATTTAAATTTTTTTTTTCCTTTTTCTCCCCAAAGCCCCCCTGGTACATAGTTGTATATTCTTTGTTGTGGGTCCTTCTAGTTATGGCATGTGGGACGCTGCCTCAGTGTGGTTTGATGAGCAGTGCCATGTCCATGCCCAGGATTCGAACCAATGAAACACTGGGCCACCTGCAGCAGTATGCGTGAACTTAACCACTCGGCCATGGGGCCAGCCCCATTTCTGCTCTAATTTTTATTATTTTCCTCCTTCTGCTGACTTTGGGCTTTGTTTGCTCTTCTTTTTCTAGTTCTGTTATGTGTAGTGTAAGATTACTTATTTGAGATTTTTCTTGTTTGTTAACGTGGGCCTGTATTGTTATAAATTTCTCTCTTAGAACCACTTTTGCTGCATCCCATAAGAGTTGGTATGATATATCTTCATTTTCTTTTCTTTTCTTTCTTTTTTGAGGAAGATTACAGAGAGCTAACATCTTCCAATCCTCCTCGTTTTTGCCAAGGAAGATTGGCCCTGAGCTAACATCTGTGCCCATCTTGCTCTATTTTATATGTGGGATGCCTACCAAAGCATGGCTTGATAAACGGTGCATAGGTCTGCACCCAGCATCCAAACTGGCAAACCCTGGGCTGCCGAAGTGGAACATGCAAGCTTAACTGCTGTGCCATTGGGCTGGCCCCTAGATTTCCATTTTCATTTGTCTCTAGGTATTTTTTTGATTTCTCTTTTGATTTCTTCATTGACCTAATGGTTGTTCAGTAGCATCTTGTTTAGTCTCCACATATTTGTGACTTTTCCAGCTTTTTTCTCTTTTAATTGATTTCTAGTTTCATAGCATTGTGATCAGAAAAGATGCTTGATATGATTTCAATCTTCTTAAATTTATTGAGGCTTTCCTTGTTTTCCAACATTTGGTCTATCTATGCACTTAAGAAGAATGTGTATTTTGCTGCTTTTAATTGGAGTGTTCTATACATATCTATTAAGCACACCTGGTCTAGTGTTTCACTTAAGGCCACTGTTTCCTTGTTGACTTTCTGTCTGGATGATCTATCCAATGATGTAAGTGGGGTGTTGAGGTCCTCTACTATTATTGTGTTGCTGTCGATTTCTCCTTTTAGGTCTGTTAGTAGTTGTTTTACATACTTTGGTGCTCCTGTGTTAGGTGCATATATATTTATAAGTGTCGTGTCCTCTTGGTGGAATGTCCCTTTTATGATTATATACTGCCCTTATTGTCTCTCATCTTGAAGTCTGCTTTGTCTGATATAAGTATGGCAACACTTGCTTTTTTTTGTTTGCCACCTGCTTGGAGTATTGTCTTCCTTCCCTTCACTTGGAACCTATGTTAGTCTTTAGACCTGAGATGTGTTTCCTGTAGTTAGCATATTGTTGGGCCTTGTTTTTTAATCCATCCAGCCACTCTGTGACTTTTGAACGGAGAATTCAATCCATTTACATTTAGAGTGAACATGGATGTATGAGCACTTAATACTCACATTTTATGTCTTGTTTTCTGGTTAGTCTATATTTCCATTGTTTAATTGTTTGGCAATAAACTTTTTAAATTGCAATCAGCTTCTATAAATAGCCAGTGATCTAGGATACATTTATGGAATCCAAACCCAAGTTAAAAATAATTCAAACACATGCATTCACAATTATTTTAACATGTGAATTTTCATTTCATTCCTGTCTCCAAAAGCAGAGTAGAATGTAGGGTTTTTGAATTATAGCAGGCAGGCATCAGATGGTATTACATAGTTATGAAAAATGGATAAACACTACGTTTTAAAGGACAAACAGAATATTTTATGGAACACATATTTACACAAGAATATTGTGTAAAGTAATAATAAAAAAAGATAGCTTATTTCAATTTCACATTTTTTATTTTAAAATATAGTGCATTTTAATCAATAATTTTATTTCTAAAATCTAATACAATAGATACTGTAAAAGACAATAATCAATTCAAGAAGGCAATAGAATTTAGGAAAAGAGGATCAAATAGTTTATGAATTATGCTCATTTTGAACTACTTGGTTGTATATTTTGCATTCAATAATACTGAATTGTAAAATACATTTTCTGCTATTTTTTTTCCCATCCCTTGGCTGGACATTTTCCTATTGGTTATGAGATTAAGTTATTAAAAAGATCCTACTGAAGTATGTAATCCTGCTTCAGTAGAAAATCTGATTTTACAAAATGTATATATATATATATATATGTCCCAGGCACTCTTTAAAGTGCTCTATGTGAAAATCTGTTTAATCTATATGACATGAATGAAGCAGAACTATTCTCATCCCTGGTACACCAGTGAGAAAATGAAGTTGCAAGAGCTGGAGTGAGCTGCCTGTGGCTATGCCAAGCCAGGATCTAAATCCAAGCAATGGGTTCCCAAGTCTGTGCTCTCAACACCATGAGAGGTCAGCTCTCCACATTCCTGACTTAACAGATCTATTCTTGCCTAAATTCTCATTCTTGGTAATAAGAATCTTGATATTATCTGATATAACTTACAAATTTAATTCTGAAGAAGTATTAAATAAAGGCTGCTTTATTTTACTTCAAGTTCAGACTACTATAGTGTGCTGCTTTGACTCACTGAGCACTTACTAGGCCTATAATGTACAATGTCCAAATTTAAAATTGATACTACTTGAACACTAATTTTATCTATCAGTTCATCACTATAACGTGATTTTTGGGATCAGATCCACAAACATTCTATTTTATAAGTAATACCTGGATACTAGCTTGAGAAGAATGATTAAAAGATTTAAGGAGCGACATCTAACCAAAGATAAATTATCACGTCTTATAATTCCACATGATACAAACTGAATATACAACCAATGTGGGCACTTATAAGCCAGAGTTACCTGTGACAATTACAGTAGCTGGCACAGAACTCCCATGCATTGTAAAGAAAGTCTAGAATACAACAAAACATTAAAAATATGATCAAGTGTGATTTATTCTAGGGATGCAAGGATGGTTCAACATCTGTGAATCAATCAACATGATATACCACATTAACAAAATGAAGAATAAAAATCACATGATCATTTCAATCAATGCAGAGAGAGCATTTGACAAGATACAGCATCCATTTATTACAAAAACTCTGAATAAAGTGGGCATAGTAATGAGCCAGCCCTGATGGCCTAGTGGTTAAAGTTTGATGCTTTTCCACCTCAGTGGCCTGAATTCATTTCCTGGTATGGAGCCATGCCACTCATCTGTTTGTTGCCACACTATAGCTGTTCACATAGAAGAACTAGAAGGACTTACAAGTAGGACATACAACCATGCACTTGGGCTTTGGGGAGGAAAATAAAAGAGAGAGAAAGATTGACAACGGACGTTAGCTCAAGGGGAATCTTTCCCTTAAAAATAAAAAAAGGTATAGAAGGAAAGTACCTCAATATAAAGGCCATATATGACAAACCTACAGCTAGCATCATACTCAATGGTGAAAAATTGAAAGGTATCCCTTTAAGAACAGGAACAAGACAAGGATACCCAATTTCACTACTCTTATTTAAGATGGTATTGGAAGACCTAGCTAGAGGAATCAGGCAAAAAAAAAAGCAATAAAAGAAATCCAAATTGGAAAGGAAGAAGTAAAAATATCACTATTAACAGATGACATGGTTTTATATATAGAAAACCCTAAAGAATCCACCAAAAATCTATTAGAAGTAATAAACAACTACAGTAAAATTTCAGGGTACAAAATCAACATCACAAATCAGTTGCGTTTCCATACACTAAGAATGAAATAGCAGAAAGAGAAATTAAAAAGGCAAACCCACTTACAATCACAACAAAAATAATAAAATATCTAGGAATAAATTTAACCAAAGAGGTGAAAGGCCTGTGTACTGAAAACCATAAAACACTGAAAGAAATCAGAGAAGACACAAAGCAATGGAAAGATATTCTGTGCTCATGGATTGGAAGAATTAGCATAGCTAAAATGTGCATATTACCTAAAGCAATCTACAGATTCAATACAATCTCTATCAAAGTCCCAATGGCATTTTACATAGAAATAGAACAAAGTATCCTAAAATTTATATGGAACAATAAAAGACCCTGAATAGCAAAAGCAATCCTGAGAAAAAAGAACAAAGCCAGAGGTATCACAATCCCTGACTTCAAAATACACTACAGAGCTATAGTAACCAAAACAGCATGGCCCTGGCACAAAAACGGACACACAGATCAATGGAACAGAAAGCCCAGAAATAAAACCACACATCTATGGACAGCTAATTTTCAACAAGCGAGCTAAGAACGCACAATGGAGAAGGGAAAGTCTCTTCATAAACGGCGTTGCGAAAACTGGACAGGCATATGCAAACGGATGAAAGTAGACCATTATCTTACACCATACAAAAAATTAACTCAAAAGTGATTAAAGACTTGACCATAAAACCTGAAACTATAAAACTTATGGAAGAAAATATAGGCAGTACACTCTGTGACATTGATCTTAGCAGCCTCTTTTTGAATACCATGTCTCACCAGGCAAGGGAAATAAAATAAATAATAAACAAATGGGACTACATCAGATTAAAAAGCTTCTGCACAGCAAAGGAAACCATCGACAAAATGAAAAGACAACTTAAAAACTGGAAGAAGATATTTGCAAATCATATATCTGATAAGGGATTAGTATCCAAAAAATATAAAGAACTCAACAACAGAAAAACAATGCAATTAAAAAAATGGGCAAAGGATATGAACAGATATTTTTCCAAAGAAGATATACAGATGGCCAACAGGAACATGGAAAGATGTTCAACGTCATTAATTATTAGGGAAATGCAAATGAAAACTACAATGAAGTATCACCTCGCTCCTGTCAGAATGGCTATAATTAACAGGACAAGAAATAACAAGTGTTGGAGAGGATGTGGAGAAAAAGGAACACTCATACACTGCTGGTGGGAATGTAAAAGGTTGCAACCACCATGGAAGACACTATGGAGATTCCTCAAAAAATTAAGAATAGAAATACCATACAATCCACCTATTCCACTTCTGAGTGTTTATCCAAAAGCATGAGAACACGAATGTTTAAAGATATTTGCACCCTATGTTCCTTGCAGCATTATTTACAATAGCCAAGTCTTGGAAAGAACCTAAGTACCCATCAAAGGATGAATGGATAAAGAAGATGTTTATATATATACACAACAGAATACTACTCAGCCATAAAAAAGATGAAATCTTGCCATTTGCAACAACATGGATGAACCTTGAGCATATTATGCTAAGTGAAATAAGTTAGATGGAGAATGACAAACACTATATGATTTCACTCATATATGGCAGATAAAAGAACAACAAGCAAACACACAGATACAGAGATTAGACTGGTGGTTAGCAGAGGGGTGGGAGGGAGTGCGGATGTGGGTAAAAGGAGTGACAAGGAACATGTGGACAGTGATGGAGAGTAATTAGCTTTTGGGTGGTGAACAAGATGTAGTCTAAAAGAAACTGAAATAAAATGATGTACACTTGAAATTTATATAATGTTATAAACCAATGTTACCTCAATTAAAAAATTATAAATGTAAAAATAAATTAAAAATGCAAGATTTCAAGAAATCAAAATTAATGCAAAAACTATGATAAACAAAATTTCAAAATTTTAAATAAAGATGAACTGTTGTCTGCTTTGCAAAACAAGTCTATACCTTTTTTTAAAAGATATTTTTACAGCTAGCTTCATGGAGTGTATTTTCTAAATACTCATAATCAAAAGTGGAATAAATGCAAACTCACTTTTCATGACCATATTTATTCTCTACACAGCTAACACTGTAGCAGAGGAAATCTGCTGTCACGTGCCAGAACAAAGCCAGTCCTAAACTAAGATATTGAAATCCCAGTCTTGTTCACTGAAGTAGCAGAAATGGAAATATTTCATATTTTTTAATATCACTGAAAATTAAGAAACAATTTACAGAAAAATATAACAAATACATTAGGAAAAAAATGGAAAAGTATAATTCATTCTACAAAATTTAACTCAGCACTCACTTTTCATGGTGAGCTCTGCGCTAGATCTTAGGATTCATTTAAGTAAGATAGAGCTCCTGCCACCTAGAAGTTTGTAGTCTAGTGGGCGAGAGAAACAAGTAAAGAAATCATTACCACACAGTGTAATGAGCACTGCCCTTGCAGGAAGAGCACAGTGAAAATAGCCAGTGCTGCTGCATATGGCTGGCAGAAGTGCACAATGATGCAATCTCCCCAGGGGCCGAGTTGGCAGTATATTTCGAAAGTATTAAAATGTACATACCCAGGAATTCTTTTTCTAGGAATCTGTCCTCCAGAAATAGTATTGGATGTGCACAAGAAAGCTTTGCTTATAGAGGCAAAATATTCTAAACAGCTTTGATGGCCAAGAAGAGAGGAACTATTAGATTAATTATGTTCTATGTGTGTGATGGACTGTTATGAAAATATTAAAATTATGTTTCCTAAGAATAAAGATACAAAAAAATGCACATGATCTAATGTTAAGTGGAAAAGAGAATATAAAAGTATATACACATCAGTTCCCAAATTAGTTTTGTCATTGTTATTACTTGTTTTTTTTGGGGGGGGGGGAAATGGGTTTGCATAAAGTTAAATTGCAAGAAAATATACAAAAACATTAATGATATTTACCTTTACCTATGGAATTATGGTTGATATTTATTTTCACCTTTTTATTTCTATATTTTTATGCAATGTACTTAGATTAATTTTAGAAGCAGTAAGTATTTTTAAAACAAAAGAAGAGATAACTAAAAGTATCTTGGAGAAAAAGCTTTAGTGTAGAGGGGGCATTTGAAATGGGCACAGAAGGATGATAAGACTCACGTGAAAAAGGAGGGGGAAAAGCGTTCTTGAAAAAGGGAACAGCATGTGCAAATGCAGAGACACTTAAGACAACTAGGATCTATTTAGCTGGAGGGAAATGCAGATAACAGCGTCTTGAAAAGGCACAAAATGTATCACTTGCAAGTGTTTCTATATTATTCACCAGCCTAGGACACCCACATTTCCCATATAATTCTGAGTTAGAATTTGAGAGCCTTAACTAGGCCCCAATAATTTACTTTGCTTTAATCATCATCTACTGAATACAAGGCCGAGCAGGGACTTGAATTTAGGTCTTCTTGTTCCAAATCCATGTCTCTTTCCCCTGCACCTTGCTGCTCTGATTGTTTGTGTTACAGTTATACACACACACACACACCCCAGAAAGTGACAATTCAGCCTAAGTAACAGAAAGCCGAGAAAATTAAGTCTGGTTATGTAAATACTGTAATTAACTAAATTTCTTGTCTTGGTGGCATCTAGTCCATTTAATACAAAAGAGAATTTGGAACTATCTGCAAATTCCCCCCACCCCCTCCAACTCCTCCACTTTTACCTTGTGTCCAAAACAAAGTTAAAACCTACATCAGCTTGTGAGAAGGAGTATGAAAATCTATTTTTATATACATTACACACCCTTCCATTTTTAAAGTCTCCTCAATCTCATACAATGATCTTTATATTCATCACCCTTCAGAGTCTGATGTATGCTGGATTGTATTGTTCAGATTTTTGTCCAACAATTCTCTTTTGCTCTTTTTTCTAAATGATTGACTAAAACATCCTTTCCTTTAAGAAAAGACTTCGTTGATATTGCATTACTAAATACTTAAATAGAGTTAAATTTGCTAAATTATACTAATAATGTCTTTGGGGTCTGACCAAATAAAGTAAATTGAGCTGTCATAAGCCCTCTTAATTTATTTGCTCAGCAGAATTGTAAATGCAGCAGAAAACAGCTTACTGTAATGTAAACAGAGCTTTCCATGTACTGCGCACAGGACAAGTTTATTTAACGTAATATATTACACTCACCCATCATTGCTACCTTTCAGTTTATACTTTTATGGTAACAAACGGTTATAATAAACAGAGCCGTTGTGTTAAAAATCAAATAGAAGGCTCCGTGTTCTTCTTCTAGTTGAAAAGAATCTGATATTCCTCAGCTTTATACTTGCTGATACTGAAGACTCACAGACCGAGTATTTTAAAACTGGAATGGCCCTCAATTCCCAATATTGATCCACGGAGAATTTTGGTCTGTTTTTCACATCTGCTCCTCCCTCTACTATCCTTTTTCATGGGTTAGCTGATTTGTAACCAGACTGAAAAAAAATTAAGTAGCTGCCTGTAATAAAATTATTTGGATGTTTTATGGTAATGATTATTACCAATACTTCTATCTTCTTTTAAAATTATCTTGTAACAACAGCAATATTTTAGTCATGATAAAGGTATCTGTTAATATACCATTTTGAATGTTTATAAAGGAACATTTATTTCAATTTTTAGACAATTTAGGTAATTTTTCTCATAAGAGGTAAAATAGGGTTCAATACTCGTTACAAACTTGATAAAGTGTTCATGTTCTAAAAAATTATCTTTATCCAAAGCTCATAACAAATATCATGTCATTTCTCAGTAATTTGGCAAAGTAATTCACTAAATTTGAGAAATCCTCTAATGAAATATATGCTAGGCTAGAACCTAATATGTTAATAATTTACCAAGCACTTTCTGTATAATATTTTTAAATTAAAGTTAACAATTTGACTAAAACTCCGAGACTGATCTGGAAAGGGAATCACATAGGAACATTGCGTCCATCTTTCAGAACAAAGGGCAGAGTAAGTGACACCCCAACAGGCTCGTTAGGAAAGACACATTTCTGAAGCAATTATGCAGTGGATACTTTGTTAAACCTTTCCTATGTTGTTTCATTGAATCCCGGAATATCACTTTATAAGGCGCTGAATTCAGTTTAAAAAGGACACTGAGGCTGAAAGATGTTGAATAATTCACCCACGACCTTGTAATGGTGAAATGGCAGAATTCAGACTGGAATCCAAGTCTGTCTGACTTAAAGTGCATATTTTTTCAAGAACAAAGCGCTGGGTTGGGTTTACACCCAGTAGTGTGGCCGGGATGGATCCAGCATTGAACGATACACACCAAACCCAGCCAAAAAACAAGAAGATACTAAAAAGAGCATAGACGTCAAGAGAAATACTCTTAATTCATAATGTCAACTCCAACGATGCCTTCTCAATAAACTGATTCCAATTTTAAGCCCCTCCTTTCCTACCTGGACCAAAAGCTCCTGCTATAGTATCAAGTATTTGTAAAATTTTTTTTGTTTTTCTGGCACTCAGTTGCTTTTAAAGAAAAAAGTACAGGCAACATTTTTTCCTCCAGAACTTTCCCTTCTGTCCTTCCCTTTCTCTCTCACTGAATTCTTGGAATATTCTAAGAAACTGTATATAGCAACTAACTTAGAAAAGCTACTTTTACTTAATCCTCTCCTTCACATCATTTTGTATAAAGATTCTTAAGACTTTTTCTAAAATAATATTTTTAATATTGGGCAGTCATAAATCATTCTTTATCACTAAAAAGAAAAATATACTACTAGCCCTACCTAACTTACAAGGTATTTTGAAAAATCAAAGTGAAATCATTTAGTAAGTATTTTGAGAAGCTAATTAATTTTAAGTTGATGATGAAATTATGTACATACATACTTATGAATTAGATTCTAATTAAATAAAATCCGTAAAATGTGGAAAAACTGAAAAAAAATTGCTTATAAACCTGCTACCACTTTGAGTACCCAATACAACAAAAAATATATCCTCTCTTTTCTTAATACCTATATTTTTACATACATAATTTTTGTATTCTGTTTTATTTATTTAATATTATTATATGGGCAATTTCCGTGGTGTTAAGTAACATTACCAACATCCTTATCAAAGGTCCCAACTTAGAACCATTGTTTACCTTAGTCACTCCCCGTTTCTAGATGAACACTGAGATTACTCCAATTTTCTCCTACTTTAAATAGTGTTGAAATGAAAATGCACGTTGCTTACATCATACTTCACAGTATTTCAGTAGAACAGGCCATATAGACTTACACATTGCTAAGTTGTTTTTCCAAGGGATTGTACCATTTATACTGTTATTGGTAATGCATGAGCTAGCCCATTTCAACACACACGGACATCATTGAAAATGGCTTAAAAATTTGTATTTAATCTACAAAGGAAAAGTTAGCTAATGAGTTTCTCTGGGGACTGGCCCCACGGCCTAGTGGTTAAGTTTGGTGTGCTCTGCTTCAGCAGCCCATGTTTGGTTTCTGGGCATGGACCTACACCACTCATTGGCAGCCATGCTGTGGCAGAGACCTAGATACAAAATAGAGGAAGACTGGCAACAGATGTTAGTTCAGCATACATCTTCTTCAGCAAAAAACAACAGAAAAAAGTTTCTCTAATTACTGTTTAAGGTGTAGTGTTTTTGTTCTTGTTTAGATATGTTGATTACTTTTTAGTAAATGGTTGATCACATACCTTGATCATTGATCTATGAAGTGCTTACTAATGTCTTAACAGATTAATTAATACCATTATATACTAACGACAGTTTGCCTTTTTCATTTTGCCACAAATTATATTCACAGCTTAATCATCTCATAATTTGAGTTTTTACTTGGTATAAAACTTATAAATACTAATTAATTCAATTCTATTTGCCTTTGTTATTTCCTCTGTCTTCAAGGCTTAGAAAGTGCACACCACTTAAGATGTTTGGTAATTAATGTTTTTTTTTTTTTTTTAATGGATCAGTACCCTCTGCAGTTGGCTGTTATGCCTTCCTCCCACCCTGGACTATTCCTTAAAGGCAGGCTTTCTGTCTTTCATCTCCAAATCCCCCAGTGCCTAGTAAACAGTACCCCATATTTACTGGCTCTGTGGACAGATGAATGGATGAATGGCTGATGATGGCAATAATGATGGCTCATGTTATTTGACTTCTGATTAAACACTGTTCTAATCACTCTTATAAATATTGACTCCTTAATGCATTAAAGTTTCTATTCTTAGCTGCACTTATTTAACAATCTTGGAAAGAGTCAGAAATCCACCTCAGATAGCCTGCTTTTCTAATGATGGGGCATTAGAGAATAATTGTCAAACTTCCACCTCCACCCCATGTCTTAGAGGAAGGCTGCACTGTCCACCAGCAATTGTGAAATAAACATGCATGTGAAGTGCTACAAAACATTGATCACATCCTCTATCCATTCCAGCTGCTGTTGTGAATCCATTTTCTCACCTCAGGTGCCCAGACGCCTTAGTCTTGAAACATGTCTGTCACATGAGTGATAACGCTCCATTAAGTTGCCTGTGTCATTTTTCCTTTATCAGTAGAAAGATAATAATAATACAATTTCCTTCACAAGAGTGCTATGAGGAGTGAATGGGAAATTACTTAGGGCAATGCCTGGCACCTGGAAGAGCTCCATAACTCTTAGCTATTATCAACAACATCATTATTATTAGACCAGCGAGCATCACCCATGAATTCATTCTTTCTCCTCTGCCAAACTAGACAAGTTTCTGGGAAAGAATTTTATTTCATATCTATATGGTTCAATTCCCCGACTTTCACTTATTCTTCAACATTATAATTGAAGTACCATTCATTAAGATACTACCTCCAATGTCAATCGTCTCCCCATTGCCAAATCCACTGGTCCACAGAACAAGACAAAACAATCATCTCTTACCCTAAACCTCTGAAACCTTCTAACCTTTCTGTCATTAATGATGCCAGAGACCTCAGTACTGTTCTTGCTCTTTCTTTCTCCATCTGCCCCCACAAGTAAATAATCATCAAGCAAATAATCAACCAATCCAATCCTTCCACCTTCAAAAGGCTCTCCTTCCTCTCCAATTCCACTCTAGCAATTCATGCCACCCCTCTAGGCCACTGCGAAATATGTATGCAACATTCTCTCTTCCATTTGATTTGTATTTTTCTTCATCTAAGACGTGAAATTCTTTTGTCAGAGTCATAATTCTAATTATATTATCCAGTTGATTTTTTCCCCCAAATTCTGTGGGATCAACTGAATTGAACACATACTTTTTAGCATGACATTCCAGCTCTTCCATGATCTAATTCCAGCCTGCCTTCCCAGTCTTCCATCTCTCCATCCTTCTCTATCCCTCACACTTGACTTCTCTCCTTGACAATGTTCCACCCGCTTTCAGATCTCAGCTTATCTGGCAGGGCCTCTAGTGAAGTCTTTCTTGTTCCCTCAGCACAAATTAATTGCTTCCTCTTGTATAAATCCCTAGCATTTTATATACTTCTCAATTTATTCAAAACATTCTTTTTATTACAGTTGTGTATGAAATGTCTGTCTCTCCTATTATATTGTAAAATCCCTTGTTTATCTTTGCGAGATTCGTCGTACCCAGTAGAAGAATGTGTGTCTGTGTGTGTGTGTTATTTAACTCTTTTAGACCTTATTTTCTCCTTTTTTTAAAAAGAGAAAGCAATTTAAAATATAAAGAGAGAAGCCAGGTGGAATAAAATATAATGGGCTTTCATATTTTCTCTGGTACATACAAATTCTGTGACTCTTGAGGGAAGACCTACAACCAGCCTAAGGCTTCTTACTCATCAGCAAAGCAGGACACTAATAACTAAGCTGAAGGGTTCTCATAAGAACTGGAAAAAACATACGACATGCTGGCGTGATGCTTGGCGCTTAGCACTCAAAGGTCACGATCGTAATTATTAAAACCAAATGCCTCATAAGCTATTTTTTTGGTAGGCATTACATAACACAATAAACGTGGAAGGATTTTGAAAGCCATAAAATATGAAACACATATTTTTCACAAAAGAGCTCAAGCAATACAATCAGGAGAAAAGGAAGGTCTCAACAAATATTTAATTGAATCTTCTTTTACTCTCAAATTCTCTGTGATGACTGAAGTCTCAGTCAACCAATTTTAGGTATATCTAGTCTTTGATGAGTCAAAATATTATACTGACTAATGCTCAAAGGAAAAAAAATATTTTTCTTCACATTTTCACTTCCTAAGCATTTCTTCATACTCTTCATTAAAGCAAGTACTTTCGACAAAATACTCTGGATTTATTATATACAGCTTTCAATGTCACAATCACCTTAAACAGCCGGAAAAATCTTATCCTAGCAGCAGTTTTTCTTCACAGACACTTTGATGTGATCTTTGCAATTCCAGCTTCATTTGTGCTTACATAAGTGTGGTTTATTGGCAATTTTTTCCAGATTTCATGTTCTTGTAATTATTTGTTTAGAAAAAACTGATGTCAATTTTATATTCATAACACTACAAGAAGAAGCTTTCCTCGGTAAACTGCAGAAGACTTCAGTAAGAATTATTCACTTTAATACCATATTAGGAGACTATATGAGTCATGACAAGTTATACAATCATCAGATTATTCCTCAAATACACGACTTTTCCATAAATGACTTTCATCCTCTATGAACACCAAAAACTGCAAGTCACATATGGGAGGAGAAACATACTGTAAATTCACTTCAAATATTTTTATAAGTGAGAACAATTACCTCAGACTTTTGCAATTCACTATTAAATAGAATAAAATAAGCTTTGTTATCTCACAATAAATTAAACACATAAAACCATCAAGCACTAATACTTTGCACAATCAAATGAAACTGTTAAAGATAGGTGGATCTATTAAAATTGATACTTTTTTCTTATTTGCAAATACAGTTTTAAAACCTCGGACTTGATTAAAATGTAGCCCAAGAACTTGTGCATATTAACAACTAACACGTCCACCAGCGGGGAGAGAAAGGCAACCAGCACAGAGAATGCACCAGAAAAGAAACTACACAGATTCTAAGTACAGAATGAGTATTCTGACCTTCTCTTGCCATGTCTGTTGACCATGTGAGAAAGTTTAAGTCTCTGTCATTTTTAAGCCCCTTCTAAATTCAAAAGTAAAAAAAGTAAAACCTATGTCACAAGTTCAATCAACTTTTTAAAATTCCCTGCTTATATTTTTCTTTTTCTTCTTTTCTAATCAGAATGAAAAAAAAAGTGAGAACATGCTCTCTCAGAGCCACCTCAAAGGGTCTGATCCTCATTCTCCATTCATGCTCAAATGACCACTGGCAAGGTAAACACATGCAGCCAGTTCTTGCCCAAACACATCTATTTCCAGAGACAGTCCGTATCTCTCAACCTGAAAAATTTATTAACCTCAGGAACACAAAAAGAAAACACAGTTGTCTCTATGTATGTACGCATCAAGAACTAACGTACTTAATCTGCCGTTAATATGAAATGACAAACAATCTGAGACAACTTGATATCGACCCCACTATTTGAAAGGAAACATTTGAGAAAGCATGCAATTATGTACACTTTGAAAATTAAGATAGAGGCTGTCTCTTTTCTAGGTAGACAATGAAATTCAAATAGCATCAGATGCTAAAAACATAAATGACATATTTGAAGTTTTATCTTAATTTCTCTTAAATGTTTATTTGTTATCAAAGATTTTAAGATTCTTCATCTGTGCATGGTAACATGAGGCAACAGTTCAGCTAGTAAGAAGTGTATGGATTCTGACACACACAAACAGCTTTATAAACAAATTGGTCATGGTAAGATTTGAAGAAGAATTTAGTTTTATTTAAAATTATTAGTTACAACTAGAAAAAATAAGCAAAAGCTTTAATAACCCGGGAAAGCCTTTCCTAGTCTCTCCCAGGGATTGCTTTGACAGGATCTGCATTGCTTTATTTTATCACAGGTCACAAACAACTTCACATTTACATTGTCTATGGACCTTTCCAAAATGTGCTGACAGTTGGCTTGAATGGTCCACTTCATGTCCACCCCTCTCTCCAACATTGGAACAAGGCCAGTCTATGGTTTGCAGACTGATGTGTCCAACTATAATGCTGCTAATTCTTGCACCCTCCACTTGTAGGCTGAATTCTGCTCAACTGTAGAGAAATACTGGAAGCTCAGAATAAAAAATGAAGCAATAGACATGTCAACTCACCCTTCTCACTTTTTATAGGGACAAGAGATTTCAAAATATCTTAGTAGATATTGATGAAAGGTTCAAGTATTTAAGAATTTACTTAGAATGCTTACACAGAAAAGCATGGAAACTAGCTCCGATTTAGGTAATGACTGTGCTTTTGTTTGCTTTTTTGTTTCATCTTACTTTTGCTTAACTCAGCCAGGAAGCAACGGCTCTAATAATTTTTCCAATTATAAATGTTCTTTCACATTTTGTTTCCATTTCAGATCTATTCATCAGCAAACGATGATACATGCTTAAAATAATAACCAATAATTTGGGGAAACTTTATAAACTCTTCCACTAGTTAATAATCACGATCAGGAGAATTTATTTTTGCTTATTTTTCCATTTTTGTCCTCAGTCTGCTGGTTCATGCATTTAGCTGTCAACACTAAGAGTACTAAGCCATCAAAAGACAAACACCACCCAGAGTAATGTCTGCCTTACAAACAAAGAGTAAATGCAAATTCAGTCACCCAGGGGATGCTGAGCTGTTTATGGAGTTTAACCATCAAGATGTCTGAGCTAATATTACAGGGCTCCAGGCAAGGATTAAGAAATTATTTAATTAGGTACAATTTCGGGCTTGTGTCATTTTAGTGCTATTATAAAGGACACATTTGTTAACTGGCTGAAGAACAACAGAGCACTGAGACCTGTTCTCTGGCAAAAAATAATACATTCAACAAATATTGATATGGACAATGAGATAGGAATATTTTCACTAAGAAAGGTAGAACTAAACATCCCTTTAATGATATGTCTTATAGTCCTTTAACCCGCAAGTTGGAAAAACTTAACACCCACATGTAGAGTGAGCCTTTCCCTTAAAGCTAGTATTTCTTCTAAACAGGATACACTCATTGTCCAAGACCAGCAGCTCAGTCTCCTAGTTGGACTTTCTGGTCTCCTGTCCTCTTTTCTCTTTTCTTTGTGACTCACTTTCAAGAACTACCTTCTACCCTTTCACTCATGTCCAAACCTACCAGCTTCCTAGCCCTGTAGCGAGGCCTTTTAAACTTTCGGATATCAACTCCTTGCACATTATTTCCCAAAATCTAGTAGGCTGATGCCATGCCCTAGTTAAAGGCACAATGGCTGCCTTTTGCTCCCTACTGAACCTTCTCTGTACTGACAGCCTCACTCTGTGTCCTAGACATGCCCAGTCTACACCATTCAGGTGCAAAGACCCCAGCATAATGATATTGAAATGACCATATTAGATCATAATAAGCCACTGAGGCCTAAGTCTAAAGGAGTTTTAATAATTTGTACTTTTTATTTACTTATTTGTTTCTTTTGCTAAGGAAGATTTGCCCTGAACTAACATCTGTTGCCAATCTTCCTCTTTTTGTGTAGATGATCCATCACTACCACATGACCACTGACAGTGGTGTAGGTCTGTGCGTGGGAACTGAACCTGGGCTGCCAAAGTGGAGCATGCCGAGCTTAACCACTAGGCCACCAGGGCTGGCCCTATTTTTAATTAGAAATTTTCCAACATGATCTCTCCTATCCTTTTTGTACCCTATTTCAGTTTTTCCCTTTCATTGTCCTTACAAACTTCCAGGAGTCCAGTGTCCTGCCACCACTTACTAGCGTCAAAGCACTGACCCCAGCCCCCCATCAGCTATTGCCCTCAGAAGTACCACAGATGCTAATATTACTTTTCCTTCCTCAGCAATCTTTACCTTTTCCCATTAGTAACTAAGTATAAAAGCTTTGAAGTGTTCTTGTTATTATTATTAATGTCAGCAGAGCCATTTAGATCTCAGAAGACAGCCACTATCTTGACCTGACGACCCAGGATAACCCAGGTGTTCCAATCCAACACAAACCCAAGGAGCCCCTTTCCAAATTGTACTTTCACTAACCATTATAGAGCGGCCTTCAGTGGAACTGCTGGTCTATCCAGGGCAATTTGCCTTTTCAGTAACTGCCATTAACTTCTCTGAGCCTGTAAATTTTCACACTAAGCATGCCAAGAGAAGATGCTGCTGCAAGTATTTAAGAAACTGGCTGTGAAGCTAGGCTCGACTTATACAACTACTTAGGAGGGGAACCATTATGTTCATTACAACTGGGGTTGTACTTTGATTCTATATGAAACATTTTTTTGTTTCCAGAGTCCCTAAGTTACTTTGGTTTTCTGTTCTTTGATGACTGGTGCACACTTGGGCAACCTTTTGCATATGTAATATCAGACTTCTGGAATAGGTTTTAGAAGCACATGACTACTAACAAATAGTATACTGTAAAATAGCTATTTTTTCTTAGATTGCACACTTAATCAGAAAGCCGCAATGTTCTACAAGATATTCCTAAATTCATGAAAGTAAAAATTATCTCTTCCAACACATAGGTCTTTTAAAGCTTTTGTAGCTCAGGAAACCTTCTTGAATCTCAAATACTGAGTCACTGTTGTGACTGACACAACAGTTCTATCAAGTTCATAGTGACCACAGGTTCACCATGACTCCATGTCATGCAAATGATCAACAAAAAGGAGATTATACAACAAGCTTTGGTGTATCAAAGTAAAATATAGAAATAGATTCCATAAGGGTCAACAGGCCAAGATAAAGCAGCATAATGCCCTGCCTAGCTTGAGCAAATCAAAATAGAATCTTGTTCTTTATTGGTACATTTATAAAGAGCAACTCCATTTTCAGTTGGATATGAGTTTGAAATCACACTCAGAGTTAGCTTTACCTGAATATGTCTGTGTGTGTTTGTGCGTCAAAAATCAGCACTATTTATAAATAACTTATGTAAGTTTTACATCTCAAGACTTTAGCTATGGTTTGAGAGAGTAAATCTTTCTTAACTACTAATAAAACAACCTGGGGTGGAAATAAATGTAAGTGTACCTAAAATATAATATCGTGAAAGATGGTTTATGTGAGAGTTTTAGCATGTTTTATTTTAAAATGTAATGTGCTTATGGCTGAAGGAGAAATGCAGTGAGCAAGAAGTCCTTAACGAGCTTTAAGATCTTCGATTGTATCTGCCGTTTCTACTCTATGTGACCTTCACCATGAGATTCCTCCATTCCCTTCTTCCAATACCCCAGTGAAGATCATAGTTACTCAGCAGGCAAAGCATTAAGAATATCATAAGGCCTTAGAAATTTGCAAGGATAATTCAAAAATCCTTCTAGTTTTTATCTTGAATAGATAAAATGCTTTGGCTCTTTTTGTGCCAGCTACAAAATCCTATCAATGGTCTCTGGTTTCAGATTTCAGTCTCAGATTCCCTCAGTTATTCCAGTGAACCTTTTGGACTCTCATTTCTATTTTGTCATTTTTCATTTTCCACCACTTCAAAGGTGTGCACGGGTCCCATAAGAAAAGCTTTTCATGCCACCATAATCCCCGAGCTCCCCAAGACCACTAGAGGGAGCAGACACTGTCCCAGAGCAGACGGTGTAATTTCAAAGTTCTGAAAGAAGCACGACCAAGCCATCAAGAATTATTTAACTGAAACAGAAATAAAAATTGTAATTACCCACTAGATTGTAAAGTGTGTGAGCCATTCATTTTTTAAAAAAGAGTTCCTGTGTGTGATATGTTGTGCCTGGTGAGCCATTCATGTTCTGGTCTGGACTTGGAAATCCCATGATAGGTCACTTCATTAGGGCATCCTTAATGAAAAGATCAAACAAAAAGTGGGAGGTGAAAGCATAACTCCCAATAAAGGTGGAATAACAGCAACACTCAAGTCAGAGTTTTATCAGGAAAAGACGCTGGGGAAAAGAACAAGGCATAAAGATAAAGCCTCACATGGCTACTAAAATTAATATCCTTGTTCTAGAAGAAAATGCAACTATTACTTTGAGGTTTCCCAATGGGAAGCACTTGAAGGTAGAAGGTTATAAGAAACACCAGACAGAAAAAGCATCTGACATGATTAGTGAATGTGAGAGAAATTTATAAAGCTTTCCAACTTACAATCAAAACAAGGCAAGTAACTATCCGCTGGCTGGTCTGACAGGTTGGTGAGATAGATGAACAAGTACAACAGTAGATTCAAAGGAACAAATAAAGACGTGTTATCTCCGGATTGCACACACCGCTGGGCTGCCCACATTAAAATGCTAAGGGCAGGAACAACCTGCCCACTCATTTCATAATGGTCTAGTGAGAGCAGCCCAGGACATGCAGCTCTGTTTACCATGAGGAAAGCAGGTACACATCCTGCAGCCCCTGCTCCAGGACGCTGAGGACCAACTGCACACAAAGACCTCCAAATTCCTAGCGGCTTGTGTCCCTCAGACTCGCCAGTTCAGAAACGCCTTGACTGGCCAAAAGTGGTACTTTTAAATTAATGTGCTTACAATCTGCTGGAAAACTTCAGGAAGACTCTCCCAAACCAGTCTTACTGCCTTTTAAAATACTAAGCTCAACAGCCAAGATTTCTCTCCCTCTCTTTCTCACGTGCCCATGAGCTCATGCACGCGCTTGCACACACACACACACACACATACACATGCATACACAGATTCATTTATAAAATTTGTCTCATATGATCATTATTTACAACACCTTTCAAAATTATTTTCAAAAACTACCACGACTTTAATTCTCAAAAGAGAAATGTGATCCTCCTAACAATACCTTATATAAAGCTCTAGCAGTGCAAAATATCACACTATGGAAATGTATGGAAAAAATGGTATAAAGTGCTTTCCAGGAAAATAAAAGGTCCATTTGAGTTCAAAATTAAATCTAGGCACAATATAAACATAGTGGAATTCACTACCTCTCGACATTATCTGTAAAGCTTGAGAACACTGAGTACATGTTTTAAAGTATGGACACTTAGCAAAAATAAATATGAAACTTCCAAATGCCTAGCCTACCTCAGAAATTGATTTGCAGGAAAGCTGCAGGTACAAACATTCATCCACTTATTCACTCAGTGTTTCCTTGGGATAATTCCAAGAGGCAACCCCACCAGCAAGAGTGGCAAAAATTTTTATTGCATCCTTAAAAGCACTGAGCATTCTTCACTAGTTTTTTTTTATTTCTAAAAAAAATAATTAGGCAACTATTCATATATTTTCCTTTACTCCAAATTGTATGAAACATTTATTCCTAGGAAAGAAATGGGAAGAATGCTGCCATCGACAGGCAGCTGAGTCCTATCATAAGGTCCTAAAGCAACAGACAGTATGAGAAGGAAAAACTCTCAAGAGGTCTGCTTCCCTTCCTACAGACTGATGTTTGGAAATTTCAAATTCCTAATCAAAATACCCATTATCATTTCCTTTCAAAGCAATTAGAATCCCAAAAGTCAATCTCAATGTATGCTTCCTCCCCTCCTTCTCTCTTTCCTTCCTTCTTTCTCTGTCTTCTCTCTCTCCACCTTCCCTCTTTCTCTCTCAATACCAAGCAAATATTATATGCTAGAATACAAATTCACATATGCAGGGATTTTTGTCTGTTCTGTTCATTGATGTGTTGCAAGTATTTAGAGCCTAGCACACAGTAGGTGCTCAACAAATATCTGTTGAATTGAACTGAATATGCCCATTACTGAGAAGAGAGTAGTAAATAAGACACAGTTCCCAATCTCAAGGCAGTCATTATATCTGAGGAAAAAACAAGATTATCATACAAACATGTGTTAAGTGGTAAATTATAGGAGGCATGCACAAAATGTTCTTGGAAAACAGAGGACAGCATAGTAACTCTACTTCTATATAGATGATGTGTCTTCGGAAATATCCAAGAAAGGATGATGTTTATCTTAAGTTAGGAAAGAGGAATTAGTTAGACAAACAAGGCAAGAAAGGGCCTTCCAGGTACAAGAAACAGGACTTGTAAAGACATGGCGTATGAGATCACAGTGCATCACCTGCTGAACTATAGGGAGCTTGTTTAGAAATGAGGGTACCACAGTTATCATGCATTACACTCCAGTGTAACTGATTGGAACCCACTGAAGAATTTTAAACAGAGAAGTAACTTGATCAGACTGTGATCTTCAGACAGGAAGTTTTGAGGTCGGGGGAGGAGGGGAGACGGGAAAGACTGAAGCCTAATTAAGGATTAATTGCATTTGTTTAGGCAAGAAATGAGAAGAGCCTGAATTAAGGCTACAGAGGTGCTTTTAAAGGAAAGGGGGGGTATAAAAGAGATATTTAGGAGATAAGATTGGAATGATTGAAGTACAGGCTGGAGGGAGGCAGCCAGAGCAGCAGCAGGGGAATTTGTGTTGCATCTGAGTTTTCTGAATTGGGCAACTGACGGTCTCTGAGTTCTATTCACTGAAATCATGGATAAAGGTGGAATAAAGGTTCTGGTATTTGAAGAGCGGTCAGTTTGGGTCCTAGGTTTGAGCTGGAGGTTTGGGGAATCTGATAGAGCTGTGGATTGGACAATTGAGAACAGCCGTAGAGACGAAGACAGAGCACTGGGCTGGCTGAAAAGCCTGAATTGATAAAGTCAACATTGGCGATAAAGTATTCCAGAGTTCGGTGAGGGAGGATAAAGAAGAGGATGGAGCTCAATAAATACATTTTGAATTAATAAAAGGACAAGAATACTATCCTGTGGAGCCCCAGTATTGGAAAATAAAAGAGTCTATGAAAGCAGCTAAGAAAGTGATATTTGTATATTACTTAACAGACGTCTTATCTTTGGATAGAAAATGCATTTGAATGAATTTGACAGTTTCTCTTTTAGTTCAAAAGTACCAAAGAAAACTCAATCTTCTCTTTAAATTAGATTATTAAATGATACCGTAATTGGTTTTCATAATTCCATGTTCACACATATCTTGCTGCTTATCACATCACATTTTCAGACAATGACCATCAGAACCAATTTAACAAACTAAACAAAGTAGATATCCTAGCAGAGCACTCATAACTGACACATCATGGGGTCAGTGTAAGCCCAAAGCGGTTCACTTCTGCAAAAGTAATTCTGCTCACAATCTACACATGGAGCATTTCTCCTTACACTCTTCATATAGCAAATAGGAGCAGCACAGTGGCAACTAATTAGGCAAGATTAAATGCAAATGAAACCCAGATGACCAAAGAGGAGGACTAATATATTTCAATATGAATATAGAATATGAATTAATTTTCAAATCTATCATGTCAAATCACAGAAGCACAGACAAGCTCATTTAATGCCCCTGAGAAGTTATCAACCAATAACAAGAGGTTCCCAGGAGATCACAAGACTGCTTATGGAATGACTGGGTAGGTAACCACCAAACAGACCACTTCCAAAAGGGATTTTGAATTTAGACCTCTCGCTTGTCTTTCTCCTCTTCCCCATCTAGACTCCCTTGACAGTCATCATCCATAAACCATCTTAAGGTAACATATTCCCCTTTCACGACTGCTCTCACATCTACATTCTTCAAGGATAAGGGAAATGGTTACAGAGAAAGTGTGAGTTGTGTGATGAACACCAAGGGGGAACCGTCTTCCCCACTCTCTCCTCATGGCGGGGGCTTGCTGACTTTTTCTAACTGGTCAAAGCTACAGTTTCTAGCATTCTAGAAGATTTACCCTAAGCCAGATTATCCCTGACTCTTGGGAGAAAGTATCTGGATACGGTAAAATAGAAGTGAAAGTAGTTTAGGATTATGTTCCAAAATTTAGTTAATCAGCATTTCAAAATCCGTAAGGTAGGGAAAAAAGCATCCTTGTTAGCTTAATTTCTTCAAAGGGTGCCAAACACTGTTTTCTACCTCTTTGCATCTTTCATATACTTAATAGGCACTAAATGAATGCAATGAACCACTGTAAACTCAAGTGGTAACTGACACTATCCTTGACTGTAAATTTCAGAACACGGGAAAGGCAGGGAACCTTGGGAAACTTAGACCAACAGACAGTAAGTCTTTCTCTTTGAACAGCAGTGCCTGACCTTGAACTCTAGGTTTATTTTTGCACCAACCTGAGTTCACGCATAGTAACCTTTAGGAATAATATTTATTTCCTTGTTAGTAAAGAGGCTATTGTGTTATGTAAATCCACTGAACCTTGTTAATTTCATTATTTGGCATGCTTAGTTATATCCTCACGCATTTTAATTACTATTTTATAGCCTTTAAAAATCATTTTCCTGAAAATGAAAATCAGTGAAGCAGATTTGATAATCTGTGGAAGATTGATAGAAAAAAAAGCTGTTATGTGATCCTTATAAACCTCATAAATTTATGTTAGGGAGAAAATAAACTAGGTTGCATAGATTTATTAGGTAAATTGATTTTACTCCTTTGTACCCCCAAAGCATTCTATAAGCTTAGTAGGTACCTATAAATTTTTCATGAACAAGTGAATAAATGAGTTAATTTCATTAGGCTTTTCAATATGTAAGGATTATGAAGGTCCCATTCTATCACTCACAGTGCAAAGTCTGGCTTAGTAGTGTAACGTTGTATGGATCAGAGGCAGACACTGTTTTAAAAGAAACTCCAATATCAACTAAAAGTAATGGACATTATGATTTTCAATATATTGAAAATGCTTTTCTATTATTCACTGAATATTACAAGTAGCTAAGATCTCCTTAGTCATTATTCTCCTCTCATGCTCTAAAGGCTCGTATCTTACAATAAATGTACTTACTTTAGAAAAATCAACATACCAGGAAACATCTGAATGCAAAAAGAAAACAAACAAAAAACCTAACAGGAAAACAGCAAGGAGCTAAACTCCTATCAGCCTTTTGAGGTGTATATATATATATATATATTTGGGGAAATATATATATGTCTAGGGGGGTAAAAATTCCTTGGATTTTAGGTATGTAAATTGTTTTTTACAACTGAGTTTATCCTCCACATCATTTGTCATCAGGGTAATGCAAATTAAAACAACAGTGAGATACCACCAAATGCCCATTAGAATGGCCAAAATCCAGTACACTGACACCATCCAATGCTGAGAAGGATGTGGAGCAATGCGACCTCTCATTCATTGCTGGTGGGTATGCAAAATGGTACAGCCACTTTGGAAGACAGTTTGGCAGTTCCTTACAAAACTAAGCATACACTTAACCCTACGATCCAGCAATCACGCTCTTTGGTATTTACCCAAAGGAGCAGAAAGCTTACGCCCACAGAAACCTGCATGTGAACGTTTATAGCATCTTTATTCATAACTGCCAAAACATGGAAGCAACCAATATGTCCTTCAGTACATGAATGGATCAATAAACTGTGGCATATCCAGACAATGGAATAGTATTCAGTGCTAAAGAGAAATCAGCTATCAAGCCATGAAAAGACATGGGAGAAACTTAAATGCATATTAGTGAGTGAAAGAAGCCAATATGAAGGGGCTACATACTGTACTATTCCACCTGTATGACATTCTAGAAAAGGCAAAACTATGGAGACAGTTAAATGATGAGTGGTTGCCAAGAGTTGGGGATGGGGAGGGAATAATAGGCAGAGCACAGAGGATTTGTAGGGCAGAGGACAGAGAATTTATAGTACCTGTAGGATACTATAATGATGGAAATATGTCATTATACATTTGTCCAAATTCATAGAATGTCCAATAAACACCAAGGGTGACCTGTAATGTAAACTGTAGACTTTGGGGGACTATGACATGTCAATGTAAATTCATCAGTTGTAACAAATGTACCATTCTGCTGGGGGATACCGATAATGGGGGAGGCTGTGTACGTTCGGGGGCAGGGGGGATATGTGGGAAATCTTCTCAATTTTGCTGTTAAACTAAAACTGCTCTAAAAAATAAAGTTTTAATTTAAAAAATTGAGTCTACCAAGTTGAGGACTTAGCCAGCTAACTATATCAATGTTTTCCAAAAATTCACTTGAACATGGTTTTCTTCTGATCACTTTTGCCAATGAATGAAAAAGTACCCAGTGGTCACATGAAAACTATACCTATTGACTTGTAACTGTTGAACCTATCTTGGACGGATGCACAGTGGTAGTCTGTGAGAGTTTATGAAACTATATGCATTTTGGTCATTTATTAACTTAATTTGCAGTCAAAAGTGAAAATTCCAAAAATGTGTAAAGTTACAGAATTCACCTATTTTTACACGATATAAAAATACTTAAAGGACTGAGTGTTTGTTTACTTAATCAAATGGCTTTATATAACTTGAGCATGTATTTTATTTAACTGTAATCAAATGTTTAGTAAGTTTAAGAATTATAAAGATGGCAGAACCTGTGTGTAGGTATTTTGAGAAAATTTAAAAGAATTACCGTTGAGACATTACAGGAGAAAAACTCATAATAATGAAGATGGGCAGAAAATACTGACAGAAGGGGAAAAGTAATTAAATGCAAAGAGAAGAAAAATGCAATCAGACTAACCAAATAAAAACACCAGATAAGAAAATCAACGTATTGTCAGAAGTGTAAAAGACTAAAGCACAGAAAATATCTGCCATACACTTGAGTTCTGCAGTGTAAAATGCTGAGGCAAGAGTTAAACACATTAAACAAGCATTGGTTAGTAACAAGTACATCCAAGATTTACAGCATACGTTACACTGGGTGTGACTACTAGATCACAGCTAGCCCTGTTGATCTAGTTTGAAGTATTGCAGCAAATCAAAATTAGATTAAAAAAATCACGTACAATAACTTAATCATGTATTAAAACCTTGCCCACCAGATTGAATTCAGTTTAATAAGTATTTGTCATCTTAAATTTTGTACTCAGGGATAATGGATTTTAAGTCACTTTGTTGATTTCCCTCTCACCCAGCACTACCACCATTTGCATTCTCTAGGCCTAGAGATAAAACCCACTAAGCTTACTTAGTTGAGGGAGTTGTCAGAAATGCAAAATGTTGAAGAAATTAAAATTGCATTCATTCAAAGGCAAGCTTAAGAAATAAACAGTAATATCAATGAGCCTTAAATTGCATCAAGAGCCATATCAATGTTTTTCCTCTGGGACCTAGTAATTTGATTTCAGGAAATCTGAAAGATTTCCTAAAGAAACAACCCAAAACTCAGGGGGAAAAATTCTGGGTACAATCACCTCATCATTTGTATATTTATAAGAGTGAAAAACATGATAAAACATAAATACCAGGAGCAGGGCAACAGCTAGGATGACCATCTTGCATCCTAAAATTACTAAAACATGATGATTATCAAGTAATAGGGAAAATGCCCATAATTCAAAACTAACAAGGTAACACTATATATACACAGTTGTCTATATAATATGTAGGAAACAGGGACAGAATAAAAGTCTTGAAAGAAATTTATGGTTATGTGGGCTAATATGGTTATGTTGGCATGTGAAAATTTTTGTTGTTGTTGTTTTGCTAATGAAGCTATATTTCGTAATGGAGAAAAACTAGAAACAAATAAGGAAAATGTTACTTTTGCTAATCCTTTGGTGAGATGTCAAATAGAATAAGATAAAAACATTTCCTCTATCAAGGATCCTTTTTCTTTTTTTGGTGAGGAAGATTTGCCCTGAGCTAATATCTGTGCCAATCTTCCTCTATTTCGTATGTGGGTCACTGCTACAGCATGGCTGATGAGTGCAGTAGGTCACTGCCTGGGATCTGAATCCATGAACCCAGGTCACCAAAGCAGAGTGCACTGAACCTAACCACTAGGCCACGGGGCCAGCCCCTATTGACTAATTTATGACTAAATTTTACTGCATCTCCCTAAGTTTATCTTGTTTTATTCAGCAAGCACTTATGGAATGTTTGCTATGTACTGTTCCCTTCCCTATACGCATTTCACTCATACTTCAAAATGCTAGTCTCCTGACATTTCCTACTAAATACAAAGACTTTACCTTTTTCCTTAAAGTATTCCAAGCAATGATTCCTGACTCTTTGTCAATTCACGACAAGGTCACATTAGGCAATTCTGAAATATCTACTTAAACTGTGCCAGACCAAGACCAGTACTGTCAATCATTTATGTAAAATAATCCACTATAATTTCTGAAATGGAAAATACTGAACTCTTGCTCTTGTGTCTGCCAGTCTCAGACTCTAAGTGGCCTCAGAAAGGAGCACCCTACTCTTTTCTTGTTGCTGGCAGTTGCCACTGCCTTCCTGTCCTGGACAATGTCATGGTGTATTAAAGTTGATGATTACTCATCTCCCCTCACAAGCCTTTCAGAGTGTGTGCTGTAGAGTCAGGGGCATAGATGGAATAAGAGATACAGGGAGGGAGGAGGAGTCCACTATTTAGTGCGGCAAACTTTCTACCCCTCTCTCCATGTTCAACACAAGAACAACGACATTGAATTTTACAAATCTGTTCCTGTGGCTACCACCAATTTCATATGTCTGTTTGTAAAAATCACAATTTGAAGTAGAAATAGTCACCAGGACCCCAAATGGCTAATTTGCTGGGTACTCTGTGTACTTTTGTTATTAGGCTTTTCTCTTGCATTTGACAATGTTGACTGTTTCTCAGAAGATTCTCCTTCCTTCAAAGCAAAACTGCTCCTCATTTTCATCTAGTCTTTCTGGATGCTATCCCTCAGGCTTCTCCTTCTACCTGTGTCTTCAGTGTTGGTGCTTCTCAAGCTGCTGCCCCGTTTCAGTCTCTTCAGATCATCTCAGTGGTTGTTTTCTACTCACTCCAAGTCCACCAGCCCACTATCCACCTTTCTCTACCCTGCTCTGTGCCCAAGGAAGATGACCTCTACAGAGCCTCAAGGCATTTCCTTGACCATTGTCTTCACTAAGGATTTGGCCAATGGGAGGCCAAAGGTCAGAGGGTGGGAAGAGAGGGAGGTCATAATATGTATTCCCCAGGCTCTTTTCCTGCTAGGCTATGGTCTGGCAGTGGCCAAGTTCCTCTACTGAAGGCAACAGGTCCTATTGGGCAACTCTCACCTACCACATCTACAGATTCAGCATCTCCTTGTTCACATTCTGGTAAATGCTCCTTCCCTACCAGGCCTAAGAGCGGTAATGGCTCTCTGCTGTTGCTAGTCCCAGTGTGTTTCATCGATTCAGTTGGTTTCCTTAAACCAGCCCAAAACCTTTATGAATAGTTTTGTCATCAAATTCTCCTTAATTAGCCCATTTGAGTATGACATCTTTTTCCTGCTGGGATCCTGACTAATACTCCATCTTATTCTCACTCAGCTTTAATTACCACCACATGGTAATGACTTTGCATCACTATCACCCAGTCTCTTTCCAATTTTCAAATACATATTTCAAAGCACCTTCTAAGTATTCTAAAATAACTTCAAATTAACATGCCCCAAATTAAACCCATCTCCTTCAGCCACCTCCGCCTGCCCTACCCACACCTCCCTTCAACCCATTTCTCTGCCTATACTCTCATTTGAGAGATAGACAACCATCCGCCCACCTGCACAATCCAGAAAACTGGCAATTATCCTCCATTCCTCACTCTCTCCCTCCTGTTATCAAGTACTCTTGGTTTTATCTCCCATATAGTTCTTAAATCCATTTCTCCTCTCCACCTGCATGTCTTCTATTTTAGTTCACAATCCCTCCTCATCATATTGTACAGGAATGCCTGTTGTCACTCACCAACTAGGCTGTGATCAATTTGAAGAGACAACTGCCTGCCATATGCACCAGCAAGTGCACTGGTTGAATGAGTGACTGAATGAGTAAAATGCAAAATGAAGATGAGAATAACAGAATTGTACTTTTATTGATAGATCTTACAAATAGCTCCAAATCACTTCAACCTGCGCATGTGCATGCACATACACACAATGTTTAAGAACTAATTTAATCCACAAATCTTAATTTTGTTGTAGATTGTTCTTATTAGGTTTTTTTGTTTTGGATTCAAAGTGGTAGTGTGTTAGAAAATAATTAAGAACCAGTTTCTTGAGGAAAAAAGTCAAAGCTCTGATTTATAGCACTTGCCAATTTCTGTGGTGAAAATATTGCCATTATTGCCAATTTCAAGTTACCAAAGCAACATGGCTGAATAAGGAGCTAGAAAAAGACAGGCACACCTGAGTCTCCTGAGCTGGAACGAGCGGACTCCAGCACACCATTGAAAGGCACAGCCGTCAGGGGAGGTTAGATTACCTACACCAGAGATTTCTGAAGGAACACAATTACAAGGAATGGAGTGTTTTAAAATCCTATGTGAAAAATAATAGGCATTAACAGTCATTTATCAAAAAAATAGTAATAATACATAAAGCTAGGGGCAACATCGGAATCTAATCATCATTTGGAGACCATTTAATTTAGTGGAAAATTTCTCACCTTTGTTTAATTTTTTATAACTCAGTTGAACAACCATTTACTGTGTACCTATGTTTTGTGTGTCTCTGTTCCAGTGGGAGGAACCAAATGTGAAAAGAGGCTCTTTGTCCAATAACTGCTGATAAAGTGGAAGGAAGGACAATGCTCGAGAGCTGTGCTGTCTCCAGGGGGAAGGATGGGCTTCTACGGGTGGAGGCTGCGAGTTCTAACTGGGAAGACCCAAAGTGCTCTGGGAAGAAGAGACTTTGAACTGCACTTTGGTAAGAAAAATTATGATAAGTTGAGAGACAGAGGAAAGGGAAATTGAGGTTAGGAAGGGTACTTGGTATTGTGTTTGACAGAAAATAGGCACTCAATAAATATTTATGGAGCAAATGAATAAAGAAGTAAATGAGTCAATGAATAAATGCATAAATGATTGAGTGAATGAATAAAGGGAAAACACGAGTAAAGGCAGAGACAGGGAAGAGCATTTGTATTGAGTTTGACCTTTTGGGCTGAAGGCTGCATTTTTCAGCACCTGGTCCCAATATTATACGTTCAACTTTAATTGTGAGTACTTCTAAATCCCTTGGACTGACGTCATTAATTCTTCTTTGTCCCAGCATCTATTTACTCTGTCTCCATCACTAGCATTGGTGTTCAGGCCTCCAAAGACTCCAACAGCCTCCCAGACCCCCATCCAGAATCCAGTCTGGCCCTGCTCCACTGCACCACCCCTGCCTCAGCCAGAGTGAACTTTACAAAACGCCAAAATGAAAATCTGATGATTTCTACCATCCATTCACTGCCTATTCTACACTTAGAGTTTGTCAATGGTTTGGAGTCTTCTGATAATAAAGTCAAACTCCTTCATGTGGCCTACAAGGCTGTGTCCTTCTCCCCCTCTGTCCCCTTGTGCTGGACCCCACAGTCTTCTTTTAGGCCATCAAGTGGTGTCTGCAAGACTGCTCCTTTTTGTAGGAATCCTCTCCCCTTCTCTCATCACCTAATTTCACATACATTGTGTTCTCGGTGACTAGGTCAAACGCTGTCTTAGAGCTGCATGCACCTCTCCTCTGTGGAATTCATCACGGTTATAAATGTGTACTTACTCTTATGACTGTTTGACTAATGCTGATCTCTCCCTCTAGTCTGTAAGTTCCAGAGGGAGAGGCTATATCTGTTTTTACTCAAGTGTTTGGCACAAAATAGTTGCTTAATAGGTGTTTGTTGAATGAATGACAAAATGCCATGTTCATCTCAATCTCCACATCTTTAAAGATTGTTCCCATTCCTGAAGTGACTTCACCCCCTCACATCCCACCATGAACAAAAATCTAATATTTCTTTCCATGCCCAGCTCAAAATCCATTATTCAATTCAACAAATATTCATTACTGAATTATTATGTTCCAGGTCCTGTGTTAGGCACATGAACTATATGGCCACATAAGATCTTAGCATCTCCCCTGAGAGATGTCTGGGATACCCAGCAGGATACATCTCTAAGTCCCGTGTGCTCTGTGAGGAGCACTAATATTGGTCTGACTGAAATCAGTGGAAGCGAGTGGAGAAATAGATTAGATTAATAGTCTCTGGATATGCAATAAAGGTTCACAAAGGAAGAGGCATTTGGCCTGCAGTTTTAAAGCTTTCTTCTGGAATGTTCTTATATTTCTTAGGAATAAAACATGATTTTATACATATATATTTTTTTAAACGTACTACTTATTGGTTTTCGACTCTGTTTCAGTCACTCTGATTGAGGGTTTTTATAAATTTACTAATTTAATACAACCTGATAATCTTTTCTGATTCTAAATTTTAGTAACATAGTTTTATAATAAAATTCTGCTCAAGTATAATGCATTATTGTTTTTTAAATTGTTTCCCTTAATGTCTTGATATCCCAAAATACTGCTCAAAAGCTACAATCTGGTAACTGTAGATTTCTGCATTTCCACTCTCCATCCTCCTGCACAGAGCTGTGCTAGTCTAGCAGGCTAAGTGGTTAAGGGACAGCTTTGGATAAATGGAATCCAGGTGGTCTTTGAGCATGTGTGGTACAGAGTCTCTATTCCAGTCGAGGTGTTCCATAAACAAGTTATCATTATGAGAATTTTAACTTCTTAATTGCATATGATTTTCTTTTAAATGCGAAAATCTGAGGATCAACATTGCACACCTGCTGCACATATTTTTTTTTTAATGCATGTCTTAAAAAGACCAGGAAAAAGTAAAGTTTCTCTGGAATTTCAATCGATTTCCCAAGAATTTCCTTAGGTGCCGGCGCTGTGCAGGTGACTCCAACCTGCTTTCCTTCATTCTGTCCCAGCTACAGCCCTCTGACATGGGTACTGATAGCTCCATTTTACAGGTGGGAAAATTAAGGATCAGACAAAACTTCAGAAATTTGGCTAAGATCAAACAGAACCAGCACCCGGAACTTCTGCTCCTGAGGCACACCCACTCCTGTCACCCTTATGTTTCCTACACTGCAAACCCTTCTCCCTAATGACCTCTTCTATGTGATCCCTCCTTTCATGTGTTAAACGGTTTAGTTCTTGTCAAAGTGTTTCATAAATAAGTTACCATGAAAAAAACTTTACCTTCTTAATTGCGTTGGATTGTCCTTTAAAAGTGAAAATGTGAAGCTTGATACAGTATAGCTGTAATATACATTTTTCCAAAGCTTGTTCTGAAGAAACAAAGTAAAATAGAAAAAAAAAAACAAACAAAAACTAAAGCAAAAGATAATTTAATGACTTCCTGGAAACTCCCTAAATACATGCACTGGGCAAGTCGCTTTCTCAGGATTTACAGGGTCTAGGACATTAAGTTACCACGCAAAGTAGGTAACTCTCAAACCTCAGCTGAAGTCTGCAACAGAAAAATGCAGCCTATGCCCGAATACTGCAATCTCAAAGCTTCCTTATGGTAGCATTGTTAAGATCACTGCTTATTGTTGCATTAAATAAAAACATTTTGCAAAATCTAAAAAAAAAGATAAACTCTCCCTTTGTTTTTGCCATAACAGGCAAGTTGTTTCTTGCCTCATTAATTATCTCTCGGCTATGGTGTCACACGGCCTTCATTTTCCTGTAGTGTTATCTGAGTTACAACTCAACAATGGTGACATGTCATCTGCAGAGCATAATTTCACCTACATGCCTTACAATTACTGTATTTTGCACATTGCACAGCATAATATAAATTATAACCTGCATTCTTCACAAGTTAAAAAAAAATTTAAGCATATTTGTTAGCCCAATAAAAAATCTGGCATCAGTATGCGTGGTTTGGCAATGAAGACTACAGACCGTAAAACTAGCCTAATATAGAGAAATGGTGAGATACAGAATACATTAGAGGTGAAGCATTCCACGGGGTAAGTTTCACACTGATGGTTGGAATTTCTCAATAAAAGGTTAAGAACACTTAATATTTCCTAAGCTATGTTTTGAAGGTCAAAGTAAGAACAATAGAGCAAGGAAACTATTTTTATAAACAGTAAGTCACACGTATAAAACTTATAAAAGTCGTGCATGAATGCAATTTTTAAACAACATTATTTACAGAGTATCTTAAAGAGGAGTTTAATATGTAAATGTAATTAAATAATAAATATTTACTAGTAGAAAGATAGTTATGCTTCTAAAACTAAATGCAAATTTATACCCCCCAAGTCTTTTTTCTCTAATGAAAAGGTCAATGGCCCCCAAATAAAGAACTTAAAACACTGTGGAATTTCATACAAGCGGGGCAGAAAATGAAATGGACATATAAGGTTACTACTTATCACTAACGAGGCCATGTTTCCAAGATAACTGCTTATTAAACCGGAAAATTAAGAAGTACTAAAATTGGGAAGGATTCTTTTACACAAACATTCTAAACATAGAGCATAATCTTGTCATTTTCTGACAACTAAATGTACAGTGTGTCTTAAAGATACACAATAAATATTTGCTGAATTATTAAAGGAAGGTTAGCACAGTCTTAAAAAATCAATAAATTGGGATACATTATTATTAATTTCCTTTAAAAAAAAAACACACCATACCTAGCACACCATCTATTTTAGAGGTTATATGCACTCCCTATAGACTCTTTTACCTTTGTCCTCATTAAAAACATGAATCCTATTTTGAAAAAAGTAGAATAACTTGTAAAAAAATCAGATAAGGTTATCAAATGGCCAGCAGACCTATAGGTCAAATATGAGAAGGGGGAACAATTTGCAGCATGGCGCCCTGGTGTTTCACTGTTTTAATATCATAGTACTTTTATAAAAGTTTCAATTTCTTTCTTTCTTAAAAAATAAAGAAGTACTGAGGTAAGAGTGTTACATTTAAACTTTTGGCTATTAGCATAAAACTTACTAAAGCAGAATAACTGGGAAAGCTAGCAGAGCTGCCCCAGAGGATTTGCATTGAAATCAATACTATTTATCAGTCTTAAAAAACAGAGGGTAGGAAAAACTGGAAAAACCTCATAAGATTCTTATTATGAAACTCATTGTTAGGTTAACATTTAAATGTTCCTTAATTAAAGTGTGTTGACACTATTAATTCACAAAAACTTAAAAAAATCCAGCTCAGTTACTTTCAACTCTGCTGTAAATCAGGATCCCCTGTGAAATTAAAAAATCTATTGAATCAACATCTCCCAGCTAGAGTCAGAACATCTGAATATCTTAAAAGCTTCACAAGAGCTTTGCGATCTCCAGCAAGGAGTCCATTCATTCAGTGTATATTCTCTGGTGCCTCCTGCATTCCTGATGGTGCCTACTATATAAGGCATGGAGAAAGCAAAGATGCAGAAAACATTAAATCCAATCTTTAAGGAGGGGAAACAGTTGGTTCCAATAAAGTGTGATAAGATGGAGGTAAGGAAACGGAGTGCTTCAGAGCAATAAAGAGGAACTCCTGAACCAGATGTGGTTATGTGAGGGAGCTCAAGTCTCCGAAAAAGAGAAGCCTTCTCATTCTTCCTTTGACAACAAGCACCACTCCTCAAGGAGCCTGAGCTATGAAGGAAAGATCATCCTTTTAACTACGTTAGAAATCTGACCATTAGGCGGAGTATACAGTCTGATTACTAAATTGAGTCCGTGTCTATGGAAGGAGGACCAGAAAGTCATTGGACTGTTAAATTTTCACACAGGGGCAGGGAAATAATCAGTCCCACTGGGATGACATGAAGAGGCAATGGGAGAAAGACATGTATACGATTGCTTTACACTACTTGTGCTTGTTCAAAGTAATGGCTCCCAAGATCAAGTGCTGTAAAATAAGATCGTGAAGAATGATGCAATCTCGAACAAAAAGGCTGAAGGTACTTTAATTTTGATCTTTTTGCGCAATAAATTGCTCCTCATTTGCATCCTGATGGTTCCACATGAACTTTGTTCACATCTAATTTTTTGAATGCTGGAATATATGAGCAATATGGACCATAGACTCCTCAAATCTGAAAGCTTTCATCATACACAATCTGATCTTTCTTTTAACTATCATTCTTCAAAATAACAGGTAGATGAACTAATAGCCTTATATATTCTTCCCTTGTGATTTCCTAACATCAAATCTTAAGTCCAATTGGACACGTTGTCATAAATGTAAAGAAAAATCTAAATGTCAAGAAAGTTATATCTCCAAATGTCTATAGATAAGAAAAGCATAACACCTTCCATCTTAACTCTTCCAAAATTAATCCATGTGAAAAGATTGGGTGGGAGTTCACGGTACTAAAGTTTATTTGATTCTAACAAATCGACTGTACTTACAAGAACCCTCTTGAGAGTTGGACATCTAAAGTCAGATCAAATCAAATCGACAAGTTCATTGAGACAATACTATGGATTAGAGAAAGAAGGAATCAATGTCTCTGCCTTCAAACACACAAGTCAGAGAGACGCATGACATATAGAGATAAGCAACGCAAAGCCCCTTAGACTATGACATGGCTGTTAGCCTTGTCTTTCACTTCCTTCCCTCCTACTTTTATCCAGTATTAGACAAACTGGGCTATGTACCCACTCTCCACTCTCAAAAGACTGCTACCGCATCTCAGCACGCCCCTCTCTATAAATATCATTTCTGCTTCTGAAATCCTACAGATCCCTCAAGGTCTATTTCAAAGACACGATCATGCTTAGCACACACTGGATTTTCTCTTTCCTTCCAAGGAACCCCTATATCGTTAAAGGACAAAGTCACCAGGAGTGTCCCATGAAGCAGCCTGAGTCCTTACCCTCTCCCAGGGGATACCTTTGCACATCCACTTGGCCCACTGCCTCCCTGCTGTACATATCTGAGTTTATCATTCCTATATCAACACCTAAAGGTATATATATTTTATTTTATTTTATTTTTTGAGGAAGATTAGCCCTGAGCTAGCATCTGCAGCCAATCCTCCTCTTTTTGCTGAGGAAGCCTGGCCCTGAGCTAACATCCATGCCCATCTTCCTCTGCTTTATATGTGGGACGCCTACCACACCATGGCTTCATAAATGGTGACATGTCTGCACCCGGGATCCGAACCAGCCAACCCCAGGCCGCTGAAGCAGAAAGTGTGCACTTAATCGCTACGCCACTGGGCTGGTATACACATTTTAGCAAACATTTAATTAACAGAGCAGGCACTACAGTCTAGGAAATCTGATACTTAGTCTGCTTTATTTATGAAGATGAATTGGCATCTTATCTAGTATAGATTTTAACTCAGAAGCAAATGTTTGGTGACGGTAAATAAAAAAATCCATCGAAAAGGAAAAATAAATCTGTTACAATTGGTTATCTGCTGTCAAATTGTTATAACAAAATTCATGACCTGGATTACGTTTTTTCTTCATTGCATTCATTTGTCTAAGATTAAATATTTGCACTATTTTTCAAATCATCTTTGGTTAAGAGGGAAACCTGTGGAACTCAAACTAATGTCTTGTCAATTTCTAAATCTAAAATTAGGAATATTTAAAACAGATGTCTTTAGGCAATCAAAAGTAATTTCTCACACCAAATTACATTCTAAAGAGATATACATATATATGTGTAAAATTATGAAAAAAAAGCAAAAATGAAATATTAATTTTACTTAATTTTTAAATGTAATATACTGGCTTAAGCATATAATTATGATGAGCGTCTAGGATAGTAAACATACCACCATGCACATATAATTTATTGTTCGTTATGAGGTTAACCTTTTGTCAGCTCCTATGCCAATAGTTTGAAACAAAGATGTGATGCCTGGCCTGCAGCATATGGCGATTCCAAAGAGCACGCGGGAACAATTCTTTTTCTTTTCTTTAAAGAATTAAGTGGAACAAGCCCAAAGTTTACCCAGAAGCACAGACCACTTGTTCTAAAGTACTAGACTATATTCTTTATTCTACCATGTAGTCTATGAATTTCATTTCATAAATTTTTTCTCTATTCGCACATTTTTTCTTTTGAAAGCAGCATGTGTGAGCAACACATATTCACAGCTGAAATTGTTTTATTCACATCTTAGAAGGATGATGAAAAGTTCATAAGCATCTTCTTTTCCTAAATTCCGAAGCAGATGGCGAGGGTGACTGCAAAATTACCTAGTCAGTTTGTTCGCAGGTCGCCTCTGATAGCATGGGATTCTGTCCTTGCCAGACTCTTTTTGTTCATCTTACAAACGAACCCCAAAATTCTCAAGATGTCATGTTTAGCCCCCCGTTCAATACACTTGATCCATTAATTGTAGAAGCAGTTTTGGTAACCACTTTCCTTCCTACTGGTTCTACCGCCTCCATCTTCATCAACCATGGAGAGACCCAGAGTTCCTCATTTTCCCTAACTATCCATCCTCATATCTAAAGAGTTGAGAAGCTCACTAGCTGGCAGTAGTCTGGGCTGCCAAACTACATCCAAGGCAGAGGAGGAGGGTTACATATAAGCCCTTCCAGAAAGTCTCCTGGCCTACCATCCCTGGACTATTGGAATCTAAAGGAAGAGCATACTCCTTGTTAAATCTTACACTTCTTTAATTTAAATGTTTCCCCCTTGTCTTGACTAACAATTAGAAATTCATGAAATCATTTTCTAAAAAGAAGGAAAATATTAACTGGCAGCAAAAAGAAGAAAGCAGTTCACAACCACTACTGATATCTCATAGTCATTGGTATAGATTGATAGATTTTCATTGGAAAGAAAATACGACTATTTCACTCCATTTCACATTGCTGAACACCGATCCTTCGAAACAGTAAGATTCCATAGAGAGTGAAAGAAACACCTGTCAGAGGTTCTACTCCTCACCCCAGAGGAGCAATATTTTTGAGATTTTCAGAGAAAATCTCCTCTCTTTTATCTAGGGGGAAAACCCCTCAACTTTACTGCATACGTCAATAGTTAGTTCCTGTATTGATAACATTGTCACTTGTTTGAATCTAAACTTCAGGGGAAAATCTGTGACAGGACCAGATAAAAACTATTACACAAACCTAAACTATCATTTAATAAAAATCAACCTATGTCATTGAAGACCTATGATTATATGAAGTGTCTGTAAGATTTTATTTCTTCAAAAAAGATTTCGAAATTCAGATCAAGTATGATTTCCCCACAATACTTAATTCTGCTCCTGAAGAGTCTTTCTTTTATTTCTCTAACAGCAGATAATCAAAGTAGCTTGGCACAAGGGCAGTGTCCCATTAGCACACGCTCATGTTTGAACAGTCTGCTTTTCTTCCCTTAATTTTTGTCGACTCGGAAAATCTATACCAAATATAGAAATGGAGGGTTTCTGCTTGTCATCTTTTATATCAATAATGCATTATTTACATAAGACCACTGAGTCAGTTTCCAAGTTGCAAAGAGAACATTATATTCAGTACACTACATGATCCTGCTTAGATGAGTAAAATGACATATCATTGGAATCCTGTTATAAGCCTAACTTCAAAATGTTTTTCACCTCTAGCTGCTGCTTAACAGTTACTAGTCTGTCTTGTTACAGCTTCATTTGCCAATGAAAATTCATAATCTTGGGTGTTTCAGAGCAATGCAGTTAAAGAATTACACTTTTAGATACATTAAAATTTTCCCTATCCAAATTTGGGTGTCTTATTTGTTTACAACTTTTTTTGTTCCTCCAGTTCCTTTCATTTCACTATTTTTCATATTTTTATTCTGGGCTTAATTTTGTAAATTTAATGAGTTGTTATTATGACATGTAGGAAAGACTATAAACGAAGTATCTTCTATAAAATGATAAAAAGATTTAGATTATTTGTTCTTTGTATCAGTCTAGGATATTTGTTTTCTAGTCCAGAGATTAAAAACACTGCAAATCAGAACCAGAGTCAGACACTCATTTGTCTGAAATCTGGTTTGGACAAGTTATTTAACCTGTCTGTGGTTTATTATACTCATCTAGTAAACACAGAGAGTACCTACCCTGTAGTATTGTTTTAAAGATTGAATGAGATATTACAAAGAAAGCACCTAGAGCTGTTCTACCACAGAGTAAGCACACAATTTTTGTAAATATTAATGTTTATATTATTGCCGGTGAATCATTCTGTATGAAAGGGTCAAGCTTTGGTTTCCTAGAACTTAGTATTTCCTTAGTATTTCCACTACCAGCTGTATGTTCCATAAGGGCAGGAGCTCTGAAGAAACTAATCAAAATGCTCTACATAAAACATATATTCAATTTCTACTCTATATAATGAATTAATCTCCCTTAATATTAGCTGGATTGAATGTAAGGAAGCATATGAAATTAGGCATATTGTCTATGCTAGTCCATTTTTTCAAAATGTGTGTTATCTGATCTAAAATATTTTATTCTGTTCCAGATTTTTTACTACCTGCTTTAGAGCAGACATAAGGTAGAGGTTGATGGTTGTTTAATGTCACAAAGCACAGGCGAATTGGAAAGGATAGAGGACGGTTTTTTCCAAATAACATCAAACTGTTGTAAATACTTGCCTTAGGGAGATGCAACCTAAATGAACATTCAAAATTACGTAGGTTTATTGAAATCAAAGTGAGGAAGAGATTAACACCTTTTGAAAAAGCGAGGCCAATTGTGTGATTCAGTATAGAATTATTTTTTTATTTATGTGAAAGACAAGTATTTAACCATCATCAAAGCATGTGCGTTCAATACAAAATTAACTGTGAATGGAAGGAGAGCAAAGGAGAAGATGGAACAAAAAGCATGGAGTGCGGAGGTGTGCCAGCGCCCCAACATGCAGACACAAACACATTTAGATTTTCCGCTGTAGAGACACCACCTGTTCCTAATGCCAATGTGGGGACTGCTTATAAAACTAGCAGGGAAGCTCCACAGACGAAGAGGGCCTAGGAAGGGCTAAAATTCAAATTCTTTTTGACAGAAACTCTGGTTTCTTCTCAACAAACACCACTCTGTTGAGTTTACATCATTCTGATATCATCAATATGACTCAAAACCACCAAAGGAAACATTTATCATGGAAATAAAAACAACAGAAAACAAACTGACATTTAGTTCTTTATTTTAAAAATATACAAATGCATATGTGCGTGTGTGTGTGTAGCCTCTACACCCCAAAAGCACAAAGTATCATATAAATCCAACTTGATTCTGAGTCTTTCCATTTAATTAACTAACTAAATAACCTGGACAAGAGAATTCTCTATTTCAACATAGCCACTCATTTTTTTCATGTCCCATAGTTTTGTTCAAGATAATACTGAGGTAGTTGAGTGAAGTTCACAAAACATAGAACACACCTAAAAGACATCACCATGTAATTGAAGCCAGATTCTGGTTGAGTTCCCCCTTGCACAGAAGAGGGGAGGGCCTTGTCAGAGCCGGCGTGTGGGAAGGTATGGACAGCACTGGGCACGCAGCGACGCTCAGACCAGAAAGACCTTCTTTGTCTCCTCCAGGTATACCCGCTCTGATTGATCTTTGAAAGAAGTGTGCATTATGGGGGACCACTAATAGTAATTCTAATAATTATGACTACAGAAGCACTCTGCAAGGCCCTTCACTTATTCTACAGTAATCTCCTACTCTATCCATATTATCACATAGAGACTCTCCTGTGAGGCACGAAAGATAATAAGAGGAAAACAAATAACAATAAAAGCAATATATATAATAGTAATAATAAGTTATTATTATTACCTTTTTGAGGTGCTTACTACGTGCAACTTCTCCTAAGTGCTTATATATATACTCATAACCAGAAGAGGTAAATATAGCAATTATCCTTCAAACTATACAGATAATAAAATTGAGGAACACTGAGGAAAACGGATAATGCAGAGAGGAGCAGAGGGTAGGAAAATGCTAAGAGTACAGCTATATGGCAGGCCTACAGAGCAACCAGTCCTGATTGGAGCAGAAGGGGGATAAGGAAGGAGGGAGGGAGGGCGGGGATGAAGGGAGGAAGAACAGGAGACAGGTATTAATTCCAAGAAAACCAAAAAATAATATAAAAAAAGAAAATATAGTTCACTAAATGGTTTGGTAGTGAGTAAAATTTATATAGTCAAAACATGCTAACATTGAATATTGATATAACCAAATTTTTAATATGTTTCTCTTGGGAGTACAAGGAAAGAGATTTATAACAGGGCTAAAACCTCATTTTCTACAGTAGGAAGTAAATTCTAAAAGCCAAAACAAGACATAGCAGGTGAAGAATGTTATTTAGAAATATAGAAGTAAATAACAGAAAAAAAACAGCCTTGAGAGGTGACAATGATTGCCTCTCAAGAGTGGGAATCTGGGAGGTGGGGCACTGAGGATGCTATTATTTTATCCCAGCCTTGGGAAGTATGTGACTTTCTAAATGACTGAAGTATTGCAAAAGCTTAAAAAACTTTTTGTGACCAGGGATGCAACAACTATATAAGTCATATTTAACAACAGAATAGACTAGATAAATCAAGGCGGGCCTTTATCTCAGCTGTAGTTCTGTGGTGAAAACAGGCACATTTACCAGTCAGAACCAAGCAAGTTTAAGGACGCCCACAGCAATATGGCTGAAAAAGGCAGCAAGAAGCTTGAAGATAAATGAAATCGTGCTTGGAATTTCTTATTTTGCCTCACTGATCTTTTTGACTGCTCAGGAACCCAGTATTAAGGGCAATACTGTAGAGGCTTTAATGGAAATCCTTCTTTAGGGACAGCAGGTGAGTCAACTCAGGAACCATTCCCAGAGGATCAGAGAGCTTCAACAGAGAGACGGTGATGGAGGAAGCGGGTGAAGCAGGCACACTACACACTTCAAGGAGGGCAGTGTGGCAGTGGCACAGAGCTCCCGGGACAGGAACGACCAAGGGGACTGATAGTACTGTGAAGTGTGAGGGGGCCATGGGATCTGCCTTAGTATTGCCAGGTAAATGACTACAGTATGCATTCTATAAGGGTCATATCACCCCAAGTGGGGGAAAATGGGTTCTTAGAGGACAAAAGAAAGTCTTAGATACTTCAATGGTTTCTGACTCTCTCAGTGGTGACCTTTTATAAAAAGATATACAGTAAATGTGTGGTATTAAAATTTCATGGGATAAAGAGGTGATTAGGGGAAAAAAGTCTAAAAGGCTCCTTAGGGGGGCAATAATGAGGAAAATCCAGTTGAGAAACACTGGATTAAAGGAAAATGAAAGAGGAAAAACCATGGTTGGAGAACTTTGGAAAGTAAATTGGTAAAAATTAAGAAGGACCTTACAATTCTGGGAGCATGAGAGAACTTGTGGTTAAAAATCATTTTTAAGGTTAATACACATCTAATACCATACATCAAAATGTTCTTTAAAATGTTAGAAAAGAACAGTAGATGCCCTCAAATCAAAATAGCTCTAGTGTCTAGATCACGGATTTTGTTTAACAAGAGATAGTCTCTATTCAGTGAATACCTTGATATCAACTCCAAGCATCTCATTACCTTTTAGAGATCAATAGTCCAGCTCATGACAATCACAAATCCTATGTGACCACTAACTTCCATGTGACCCCAGTAAAATACCTTCCTAGCTTTCTAAATACTTGCTTTGAAGCCACACCTGTACAAGCATTGTTTTCTCCTTTGATTCAGAGCCTAGACAGTCAAAGGTTTTCACATACTCGTACGGTTTCAAGATCTGAGATGGGAAAAATTCAGGCCCAACTGAGGTCAGCGCCTTGTCAAACAGTTCAAACTTGAGTGTGTGTGTGATTTGGTGATGCCCACGTTCTAAAGAAACAGTGTTTCCAGTGAGTGCCTTCCACCAAACCATCATCAGAATAAAATTTACAGCATTGAGGATGTTGATCTTATGATTATGCCCAAGTCAGCATTCTTCAAATCAGATTACTTATTACATTGTAATATTTTTTAAAGCTACTTCTCAACAGCAAGAAAAATTAGTCGACCCACTTAAACGTCAAGCTCCATGAGGCCAACACCCTGTCTTCTTTCCTCATCACTCTATCTCCAGTATGGAGCAGCATCCTGGCATTTGCAGCTATTCAATAAATAGTTGATGAATGAAAAAAGAGAATACATTATCTTCAAGTATGTTTAGCAACATTTCAAGTCCTAGATTTTATTGTGAAAAACCTAACAGAGTATAACATTTAGTTATTTTAAAGAGCCTCAGAATAACTGGAGCACTAGAAATCATATTAGCCACGTAATATAGAAACTTCAGTCTCTTGTGGCACATGAAGAACTACCCAGGCCAACACACCCTTGATTGTCTACCACATTTTGCACCGTGACACATAGCAGATACTCAGCTGTTGATTCCCTAACCTGCGCCACAGAATCTCAGATTCGGAAAAGCCCTCCTCCATCTTCCCCTTCCATTTGATTGCCTGCGGGATTTCTCGACTTCCTTTCTAACACATATGTTCACAGTTAAGTAAAGCAGCATTTACGAAAACAGGATTTTTAAAACCTAGAAAGTAACAACTTGGTTCTCTCTTATCTACTTCTAATAGAACAATAGGGTAAAATAGCATTATTGGAAACAATTAAAGCTAGGCATACTCAAGTAAATTTGATTGAATGTGCTAGTTTAGTTCCTTGTTCTTCAGGCCTATAATCCTATAATCCATTGTAAATAATGCTATTAGCGATGATTTCAATACGGATGTACAAAATCAAAGACCCTGGTTGAAAGGACAACATGGAATGGGTCTGTAAGTTTTCCTTCCCACAATAAGGAAAATAAAAGTGACGTTGAGTATTCATTTATTTAGTTAACATTTGTCGAGAGCCTACTCTGGGCCAGGCAGTGTTCTGGGAACTGGAGATTAGCAATTAAAAAAAGATTAAATCCTTGGTCTCAGAGAGCTCATATTGTAGTGGGTGGAAACAAACCATAAATGAAAAAAATAAGTACACATTATGTCAGGTGGTGATAAATGCTATAAAGCAAAAGACAGCAGATTAAGGAGATGACGAGTGATTGGAAGGGTGTGCATGCTATTTCAGATGAGGTGATCACAAAATGCCGGCCTGATCAGATGACATTTGAGGACAGATCTAAAGTGGGTGAAGAAGGAAGCTGTAGAGATTTCTGGATAAAGAGTGCTCCAAACAGAGAGAACAGTAGGCACAAAGGCTCCGAGATAGAGTCTTTGCTGCATAGACAAAAAAACCGCAAGGAGTTTTCACTTGTATGATAAATTCTGCCTAGTCTACCTTGCATCTCCATCTATGTAAATCTCACTGGTCCTTTAAAGTATCTCTCAAGCAAAATCCCTTAAACTAAGAAGTTCCTGGTATCCCTCCAAAAAGATTTGGCTTCTCCACCCTTTGAATCCCAAGAATAACTTGGCTCAGATAACTCTATTTTACAAGTTAACATAGTTGTAGACTATAAACACGTATCTAGGGTCAAGACTTTGCCACTAATTTTTATAACCCCTTCTGAACTTAGCTGCCTTAAAACAATCTTTTCCAAGCTGCTTAGGAAGTCAAAGGCAGCATCTGTAGTTGGTCCAGGCTTTCAAAAAATTTAGAGTCTGTGGACGCTACTTCTTTATAGCTTAGTCTGTTTCAGACTTGGAGAACACACAATTTGGCACTCTCAGTCTTCTAAAAGACATGCTGAACATCATGCTTTGGTTCGTTATTTTTTTGCTGAAAAGAGGATAGGTGGGCTCTTCATTAGCAGGATTTGGGCCAACTTTTAGTTCGGTAAAGGTGATGTTAATCTTGGTTTATACATGTGATTTTCCCTGATATAACTTCTGTTAATATTTCATTTTCTTCAAACTCCTGTAACCAATGGTAAGATCAAGTGAAGTAGTCAGGCCGAGAGTTTCTAGTATCTTTGTTTCTTATATCACCACAAGAAAATGAAACATTTGTTTCTCAAATATCTGGAAAAGTAGCACACTCCCTGGATCCACCAAGTGTGTTCTTCTGCGTCTCGACTTGCAAAATCTCTTCTAACCATTTCACATAAAACAGAACTCTTGCCAAAGTACGCGAGAGAACTTCTGTTACATCATACCTTCAGCAATATATGTGTCTTTCAAAAAGCATTTCAAAATTGGGTTCCCTGTGTTTGAAAAGAAACAGAGCAGGGAGCCACATTGAAAATTAAATGCCAGGGAGCATGGAATCCATGGAACAGAGGAGCGACCCCTACCTCTCACTCACGTGGAACTAACGTTTCTTCATATCAAGTGGTTCATTTTGTACTTCATTTTAATTTTTCAAAACTTGACTCACTCATTGGATGCACAAGTGCAGATGTCTGCCATCTCGTGGCAAAAATCAGTATCAGCAGTCTAATTTTTCCAGAAAACAGTCAATATTTTTTTGGAGAAAAATTCAGTCGAAGCCCCAAGTTTAAGAGATGGAGGGAAAGTAAAGCTCAGGATGGTCACACATCTAATTGTTCAAGCTATTCTAATACCCCCATATCCTCTGGGCTTGAAATCAAATAGGGGCCTTTTTAGAACCCACTCCTTGGGAATATGATTCCAGGTCCTGCGGATTCTCACAAAGACATCAGTCCCATGAAGGCAGCACCTTGCCTGCTTACTCATCCCTTTATCTCTAGCTCCTAGAACAGTGCCTGAAACAATCCAGGAACTCAATAAATTTAACAAACAAGTGAATGGCCAGTAGAAGAGCTGGAAATAGATCAGACTGTGGGTCACCTACCACAGAAATTCTAAAATTCTAAGGCACAGAGTGATTGATAATTTAATTTAATACTCTTAAAAGATTAGTATGCATTAGTATACATTAAGTTTATTAAAGAACAGTATTAATTGTATTGTATACGGTTTTTAAAATTTACTCACCTCTAAAAGATCTATATAGAATACCCTTTAATCGATGAACAAAAATAAATTATGTCCATTTTGATGAACATTCATAATAATTGAACTATTATACACACATGCAGCAGTCCTAGACTATTTTACCTTTGTTTTCTTGACATCCTGTTGTTCATATCAATAATATATGTAATGTACTTGCTCAGACAGGTAGCCTCTAAATAAGGCATTGCACACACACACACAAATACAGTCTGCTTATGCTAGTTCCAGGATATAAGTCAAGAAAAACATGTTGAGTGCTGCCTATATTTGAGATAATTTCTGTTTTTATACCATCTTGTGAACACTACTATCCATATTGTAAAAACAAATCACACACACACAAGTATATATTTAGATATGGGGGGTACATTTGATGCAAACAGCTTCATCTTAATTCTACACCTGAGGTCTCAGTCCTTGCTCTATTGTGTTCAAATTCCAGTGGAACAGAGCACTCCACCCTTCCTCAAAGCCTGAGAAACACCCTAAACCGAATATGACTCATCTTACCAGAGAGAACAGCCTAAGATAATGTACCCTTTGCCAATCCAGGCTCCCGACCTCCTCAGAAAAAATAGAAAATGTTTCTCTCTCAGTTTCTCTCTCAATCTCTCTCTCTTTTTCTCAAGCTCTCTCTGTTAATTTTCAACTAGTGGGTCTTAAAATTTCACAAGCAGAAGTGTCACTTGAGGCAATTATTTACAATACAGATTGACAGACCCTTACCCCATTCTGATTCAGTTGGTCTGTTTCAGTCCCTAAGACCACATTTCTAACAACCACTCCGGATGATTCTGGTGCATATGTTCCTGGGCCATGGTTTTAGAAACATCACCAGAAGTTGCTGTGATGGAAGCTTTTCCAGTGGTTATAAGAAGCCCTCGGGAAAACTGGCTGATGATCAACTACTTCAAAAGCACTGGCCATTAGAACTAGTTGACAAGAGAAGCCATAATTTGGAGGATGTTATCTGAAAGGACCAAGCCTCTCAAAATGTTAGAGTCACCAGTGTAACCACTGTATTTACACAGACACCCCTCCAGGCAAGTGAAACTCTGAGTCTGACCTGGGAAAATTTCATTATGTTCTGTATAACACTCATCAAGAAGTGCCTACTGTTTACTATTATATAAACTATTTTGCCATTATTAAAATACACTGAAAACTGCTGAACCTCACATTTATTTTTCCATCCAAAAGGAAGAATAAGAGGAACTCACTCAGCAACAAATATGTATTGAGAGTCCACTACGTGCAAGCACTGTTTCTTGGGATATATGAGTAAATAAAACATAACATAAAAGCCTCCACTCTTACAGGGACCTAAAGCATCATTCAATGTAGTGAGCTTCTCATTCAGATTTTACAATGTGTAAAGTCTTAGGTATAGAGAAGTAAATAATGCACAGCTCCTGGTGAGAAGCTCAAAATCTAAAGGCAAAGACTGTAATTTACATAAGTTATTCTAGTGCAAAAGAGTACGGCAAATGTTATGACAGACATTGAGAATAATACACTAAAGGAGCATTGGGATTGAAAAGACAAACTTTCTTGGAGAAGTCAATCTTCTGAATATTTGTAGGACTGCTAACAGTCAAAGAGAGGCTGGCACATTTCAGGAAGCACAGAGAGTCTTGACAGAAACCTAGAGTCAGGAGAAGGAGGCACATCCAAGGACCCCCAAGCAGGCTGATATGGCTCCAGGGCCACAGCAGAAGGAGGAAAGGAAGAGGGAACTGAAAGTTACGCAGAGTGAAATTGTCAATAATTTTGATCTCACTACAGAATAGGTAAAAGCAAAACAGATGGAAGACAGGAGACAAGAGGCTACCGGCACTGTGCTCAGGGGAAATGGGAAAGGCCTGCATCAAGGAAGTGGTAGTGGAAATAGAAGGCAAGGATGTCATGAGATATTTCAGGAAAATCCATTAAGATTTAGTGACTGCAGGTGGAGAGTGAAGGAATAAAGGAAACACTGATTCAGAAGGGATTAACTCTGAGATCCTAGGATGACTGTGATGCAACCAACTGATAAACGAAAAATAGGATATTCTGGAGAAAGGTGATGCGTTCCAATGTCCAAATGGTACATCAGAGTTGCCTGATTTATATTTTTTGTGGAAAGGGCTAACAGAGTGCCAGAAATGGATATCTAGCACACAAGGGAAGAGGTGTGAAACTAGAGAACTGTGTCTACTGACACTTGAAGTCCTAAATGCAGCTAAAATCACCAAGAGAGAGCATCTGGGGTGAGAAACAAGGCTTGTTGACTCCTGGGAAGAGATTTAGGCTGAAATAATGGAGAAACCTAGACATGGAGTCAAAAGACCCAGGCTTATTAATTTTGTGGCCTTGGGTGAATCATTCAACATCTTGAAAACTTGGGTTCTTGACTACAAGACAGAAAATGTAGAAATATTCTTTATACAATTTCAGTAACTCAGACTGCAGAAGTCTCAGACAGCTTCAAAGTTTTAGCTTCATATGGTCTGGCATTCTATTTTTAATTTTTTCCTTCATAAGACATAATGAACTTTACTGACAACTCCAGATTCTCCAAACATACTCTTGTCCTCCATTACCTAGGAAAACCATCTTCCAGAATTCTACCACAACACTGATTTTTTTTTTTTTTAAGAAATGACAAGTATGGTAGCAGTAACAAGCATTCCTCATTATTAAGAGTTTATCTCCAAAATTCTTAGAGGAATATTGATTTGACTTCTTTGGAATTTGCTTTTCAACAAACATCTTACTTTGTGCCTTTACTTACTGGCATTTTAAGACATAGCTCATATGACTTTTTTTCACACTTCTCTCTAAATCGTAGTTTTGTTAAATATACAAAAAGATTTTGCTAAATCTTTGCTAAGGATTTCTTCTGTTTTTTATCTCAAGCTTATATTCATTCACGAAACACAAGCTAATATACATTATAAGTGTGTTAGATAAATAAATATGTCCGTGTTCAGAATTCAAAATGAGTCATCTGTTCTTCACAGATCAGATCGAAAGAGTATGAAAGTTTAAATTTCAATATAAAATTCAGCTATCTGAGAGTGCATGTCATTAAACATGATGATTATAATCTGGCATCAAAGATGAGTGATCACCACATCTCCATCAGTCCACCGGCCAACATTAGCCTGAAGGTACGAGAATAGCTTGTGCCTTCTGGGGCAGTATTTGTGTCTTACTCTTACAAATCCAAAGTGTCTACCACAATCCTAGGGGCAGAGAAAGTGCTGAATAAAGGGATGTTTAACTGATTAGAAATTCAAAGCAAACATATTTTTATACTGCTGGACCACTTTAAGTGGATTGATTTTTACACAGTGAAATCAGTCAATCTTTTGAAACACACTGCAGATTGAAAAGATAGGGAGACAGATTTACATTTAAAGTCAGGTTGCAAAAGTCTATTACTATCCCATTTTTGTATAGAAGTGAAGATGTATATAGAAAAATATCAGAGAATTATGCATCAAATTGTTAACTACGGTTATTTTGGGGGGCACTGGACTTTTACTTTTGACATAAGATATTTCTGTAATGTTTGAATTTTGTGTATTCCATATTACTTTTATAATGAGAAAACAGCAAAAACAGTATATTTACACATTTTCTACGTCAATGTGTATATTGAGCACTTATGGGGAAGATGCATACAAGGTACTTTCAGGTGACAGGACAAATGAAACACGTCATCTTACTTCAAGGATTTCACACTCTAGTATTTGAAATAATTTCTATACACACACACACAAACAAGAGTAAATGTGATCAGTAATAAAACTGAGAATCTGATAAAGTACTAAAAGATGAATTCATAGTGAAAAGTGTCATTTCAAGCAGTCCTTGACAAATTGCTAAAATTTGGACCCATGAGGATGTGGAAGAAAGGGCACTCGAAAGGGCATATGAGAACATAGGAAAGTCGTGAAAATGGCAAAGCATACATTGAGCAGCAAGTACTGAGGGCAAAGTGGAAGGTGATCTCAAGACTTGAGACTGAATTTAAAATATAAAGCCAAGCCATGGAACAAGTTGAATGCTAGCTGAGTGCGGATGTAAGAGATTTTGTGGTTATTCAATAGGTGACAGAAGGGGATGTTGAAGAAGTTGTTTGAGGATAAATAGGACTTGGTCATCGATAAAAGTAACCTGTGTAAAATGGATTAGAAGGAGATCATCCGGGAAGCTCAGAAGCTCTAAGAGGAAGGTGTAAAGGTGGGACATGCATCAGCATCTAATCCCCTGGGCTTGTTAGAAATACAGATTCTCAGGCCCTACCCCAAACGTCCTGAATCAGAATCTGCCTTTTAACAAGATCTCTATTGGTTTTGAATGTACGCTAAAGTTGGAAAAGCAATGAATTAGGCTGCTAGTTGTAGTAAAGAAAAGAAGCCGAGAGGTTTGAGCTATTTCTTGAATGAGTTATTACAGTTTGGTATCTGACTAAAGGTGAGAGGCAATGGAAGAGAATAAATCAAGATTACTCAGAAATTTTGAGCGGTAGGATGTTCATGCTATTCCTAGGAGTGAGAGAGTCCAGAGGAGCAGGACGAGGAGGAACCAGATGAAGCTGTGCTATCCAGGAAATTTTCCTTCCAGAAGCCAAGCTGGGCTTGGAGATGAGGAAATGAGTGTGATCCACACTGAAGGGTATTGGAAACGTGAAAATGAGTGAAGTTACAAAAATGGAGGAGGGGATGGGAAAAGCACAGGAGTCAACCAAAGATAAATTCTTAGAAAGGCTTGCACTGCATGGGAGATGGGGCGGGTGGGGAAGCTGGGAGGAGGAAGAGAAACCAGAGGGGAGGAGAGCCAGGCAAATAGGATGCTTTGAAAATTAAGAGAGGTTAAAGGTGTTCCTAAGAGATTGAAGAGGCTAGCCAAGGAAGGATCACTTATTTTATGACTAAGAGGTTACAGGTGACTTTTGGCAGAGTGATTTCTGTGAACCTGGTGAGGATGGAAGCCAGAGAAAAAGGGTTACAGTCAGAGGGTAGTGAAACCAGGAGGGTGTGGATGCTATTCACTGAGTGTAAATGAAAAGGTTAAGAACGAACAGGAAAATTCAGAAGGGACACAAAAGTCCAGGTTGAATTAACTTTAAACTGTTGAACTTTAAAGATTTTCTCATGGAAGAAAGATCAGAAGTATTCTGATCATAACTCTCAGAATTATTAGGAAGACAAACAAGCACAGTAAGAATTAGATTTTTGGCTCAATATAGGGACGATCTGCCTCTCACTGCTCTCTGAAAATAGAATGAGCCGCCTTGGGAGCACTAATTTCTCAGAGCATACAGACTACACAGTTTGATGACACCAGTGTTGGAATCACGAAGTAGAATGTTGTTCACTGATGACATCTGTAGTGGGCTTAATGGTGGCCCCCGGAAAGATATGTCCATGTCCTAATTCCAAAAACCCGTGAATGTGACCTTATAAGGTAAAAGATGTGATAAAGTTAAGGCTCTTAAAAGGAGGAGCTTATCCTAGATTTTCTGAGTGGGCCTTAAATGCAATCTCATGTATCCTTATCAGACAGATACACAGAGGAGGCGACACACAGAAAAGAAGGAGACATTCTGACTACAGAGGCAGAGACTGGAGGCAGTCGCAAGGCAAGCTATGGGGAAAGGAAGGCTTCTGCCCTCAAGTCTTTAGAGAGAGTGTAAGCCTGCCAACAATTTCAGACTTCTGGTCTCCAGAATTGTGAGAGAATACATTTCTGTTGTTTTAAGCCTTAGGAACCTAATACAACATCTAACATTACCTTATAACTCTGAGGTTTCTTGAGCTGGCTGCTCTCATCTGATGCTGAGCATATATTCCTCGAAGGCAGAGCCTTGGACTCATCCTCCTGTGTATCCGAAAAAGAATGTCCTCGGTGCCTGGCACATTAGACAACTCTGACAGAAAGAGTTACCCCAGAGATAGACAGCCACGTGTATAAGTGAAAAGCAGAGATAGACAGATTAACAGATAGGCAGATAGACTTATTCTACTCAAGTAAGTATTTATTAAAATTTGCCTACCATATACTTTCATGAAGTTAACTTCTTTGGAGAGAATCCTAAATACTACCTGGGCTATCCTTGACTGTCAAATTTAGTATTAAAGATAGTGAGTACACCCATCAGAGGAGGGACATGCAGCTTGTAGGTGCTGAGATAAGTTGTCAGTTTCATATAGTTAAATGATGTAAGGGGCTTAAAATAATTCATCACAGGGAAAGCAGAGTGATAGCTGCACTCAAGGAAAGCTGAAAAAGGTTGGCTGGTTCTTGTGTGATGAGAAGGATTTGGGGATAAGGAGGGAAGAAAGGAGAATGTTCCATATCAAGGAACACTGCAACAATTCCAGATTCCCTTCATGCCTCCCTTCCCACAAGATAATGCACATGACATGTGTTACTATGCATGTGAAAAATCACATGCAAAGAAGATGGGAGGATCTTTGTACCCATTTCACGTATGAGAATTTCTTTTCAATGCAAATAATTTGAGGGATCTCCACATGAAAGAAATTGTGCTTTTAGACCATTTTGAACAAAAAATTGAAAATCCCCAAAAGTCACTGCGTTCAATAACACTTTTAAATTAATATGCATATATAATAATATACAGAGAGAGAGAGAAAGAGAAAGATGCACAGAACCCAATAATACTTGAAATTTATATGGATTCTTGGGGTCTGCAAAATACTACTGGATTTTGGTCCACTGGAGGTGAAAGCTAGCCGGATGGAACTTCAAATGGCTATGGGCAAGAGTGGCGCTCAGGTAAGTAGTAACTAGGTTTCTTTCCAGACTGGGTCCCACGGGCAATTCTAGTGGGGTAATCTACTCCAAAGTGATAAGTTCAAAAGAATATGGACAGCGGATCCCTTTTCCTACAGCTTACTGACAGGATATTTCTATATGAATCTAATTCCAAGGCTACAGCTACCTGTGATAAATTAGAAGATTTCAGTAGAAGAACATCAAAGCATCTCATAACCATAAATGCCAGGTCCTTTGCAGTAGACATCTGGCAGCCCCATCCTTTCTGAAACAGGCTGGTAATATTTTACTTAGTTTAACCTCTCCTGAATTTTATCTCAACAGCAGTAGTTGAAGGATATCCTGCCTGACCCAGGATGTCTATACTAGCACCACTTCCTGCAGTAGGGTTAACCAGGGAGTTAGAACATGTCATGGCTCAGCTGGCATGCCCAATCTCAAGGGAACACTGGGGACAGGAAATAAGCTAAGGCTCAGCTAGAACAAATGACCTAATGAAGGATTAATTCTGTGGTGGAGAGTCAGCAGCTCAAATTACAGTCGCCAGGAGGAGTGTGAAGAAGTGAGATTTGATCCTGCTAACAATGGCACACAAGGAGATTTTATTTGTCAAGTGGAACTTGGCAGCACAAGTCTCCAGGCAGAAATGATACATTGTCAGGAGGGTGGCTGTGCCTTGGGTCCAGGGGTTTGTCCACTTCAGGGTTGCATCAGAGCCCGAGAAGAGAAAGAATAGAGTCTTGCTCCTGGAGAGAAGTTCCTGGCAAGGGTGAGGCTAACTGTCAAGGTCACAGCTAAGTCTTTCCAGGCAGGACTTTAATCTAGTATTAAAAATGCAAATTGAAAACATGAGAGAAGCCTAGTCTTATAAAATGGCAAATATGACAAGAGGTAGAGAAACTGAGGCTAGCTGGGCATGGAAATTGCTAGAGTTCACTAGGGTTAGGGCAGGTAAACCCATCTCAGACTCCGTTCTTCTGTGGAGTGCACTGGTTGACAAATCAGTAAGTCCAGCCCTCGGGTCTCTGCATGGGCTGGTGAAGGCAAGAGCTCAAAGCCCACAATGCATTGCCAACTACTGTTTGTCTAATCATATTTAGTCATTTTTTTTCCAGTGTTTCTCCTCAAAGTGTTCATATTCTAGCTGGTTTCAGGATGAGCTGGCAGAATTGGTGAGAAGAAGATGGCAGCAGCTCAAATATTCCCTCTGTTGGCTTGCTGTCATCACCATTGGATCCCGGGTCAGTGTCAATGTGGCAAGCTGCAGCCTTAGCAGAGGAAGTCTGAGAAGGTGCACGCCAGCCAGAGGACTTGGCCTCCAGGAGCATATGGGCAGGAAGTTCCAACAGGTGGGAGAACAGAATCGCCAGCCTCAAGGGGAGAGCCTGCCAGGGGCTGGGGCATCTACAAGCTGCCAAATCTTCTGGACAAAAAGGAACACACAGCAGCCAATTACTGAGCCACAGGGACACCTACATGCTGCTCCCCGTGCTCTGTGTCAAGGAATATTAAGGTGGGTGTGGGTTCAAATCGTGCACTGCATTTTAGAGTGCTTTACAGATTGTTCACAAAGCACTTTCACAGGCATCATGCCTCTCGACATTCAAAACCACTCTACACTGCGGACAGGGCAACTGCCATCATCTCCATTTGTACGCTGGGAAAGAAATGCTCAAGGAAGGAATACAGATGGTGATTCAACATTTTCAATAACTTCCTTAGAACAAAAGGGTGTTGATTTCTTTGTGTGACGACAATGCTAATGCAGATCTATACTGCCCAGGATACACAATCTTCAGGGAATGGAGAAGTCCAGATGCTGGGTTTACAACTGACTAGGCACTTTTTGCCCCTGCCCAGCCTTTCTGAGGAGTGCTGCTGGAGGGAGAAGTGACTGTGATTTAGGATGCAAGGTGTGTACTTTGAATTAGATTTGAACAAAAACCATTTCCTTAATGGAGAACATAGAGTTTGTCAGATATAAGAAATTAACTTTCAATTTGACTGGCTTTGCCTCCTGTCAAATTCATTAGATGATCTCTTCACATTTTTCCCCTAAAATCAACACTTTCCACTGAGGTTGAAATTCTATCCCAAAGTTCTGTGAAGACTAATCACCAGGATGAGGAGTCCACTGGACTAAATGAGACCGACGGGTGAAAAATTTTGCGAACTTTCTCGGCCATCACATCCAGGGATGCGCTGCAATCAAGGATTAAGCATAAGGCACATTTCATTATGCTGAGTAACTTTTAAAAAATAACCTTGGTGGAGGCATTTGATTAATTTTTAATTGGAGCTGTATATGCCTGTTTGATATTCTTCTGTAAGAAAAATGTATTTTAAATTCACAAACATATTGTATACAATAAAACATTTCCAGTTACTCACTGATACTTCAAAACCACAATGCGAGGATAATACTATTAGTCATAATCTATTATGATATAAAATTAGGTTCCATAAGTGAAGGACAGATGCATCTGTCTGCATACCGATCAGAGCCTCCATCTTGCTATGATTCACAGTTCATTCATCTATCTGAAGTGCCACTACACCACAGCTGTTCCCAATATAAACTTCCCTGCGTTGCAAACAAGACCCAGTTTCTTAATAGTTACACTGACAACGTCCAGGCCATTTAGGAGTAAGCAACTAATTCTGCCAATGTTAACAAGTTTATTAGGCAAGAACAATATGTTGGCTCGGGAAATGATAGAGGAAATTTTAGGTAAAGATCTGAAAACATTTATTACTTTATAATTTGCAAATACACAAGGCAACTTTGCTTTTAATCATAGCGTATAATTTTCTGTCTATTCAATTTACTGGTGTGGATCCAAGATAGTTTAGTTCTGTGAATTTCACATTTTTTTCCAGGCTCATTTTTCAACAGGTTGCCTGCAATTAACAGCTAAAGTGTCACTAAAAGAAATTTATATTTTCACACACTGTAGTTTAAAATCATGTACAGATTTTCTTCTTGTAAGAAAATAAATCATTTGCCTTTTAAGGAAAAGAAAATGAGAAGGTATACCCTAAAAAACTTTTACGTATGCCTAAATAATCTTCAGAAATAAATACTTTTGAAGTGATATTTTACTTTTTTCCCAGGAAGAAAAATAAGATAATGTATATCCATACATTTCTCTAAACTTTAAAGGAAAGTTTCCTTAATAAGTTTAAACTAAGTTGGGTGCAGAACTGCTCTTATTGTTATAACACTCAATCTTTCTCTAAATCCTGACCAATTCCACACATGCTTTCCCTTTTCCCAAATTACACTTTTCTTTTGCAATATTTTTCATGCAAAAGATATACACTGTCAAAGATTTTTTCAAAATCTACTTAGCTCATTTTTTTAAACTAAGTCCATTTGAATAAATACTTGCTGTTATTTAAAAAAAGGTATTTCGACACTGCTATTTCCATGTTAAATTCAATCTCATAGCACCCCTCCAGCCTACAGAAACAGACTAAATCCGACCTGCAATGTAATTAATTTTAAATTAGTAATTTAAGCTAAAGTTATATTTCCATATGGAAACCCATTTCAAAAAGAACATGCTTTCTAACTCAACAATAGCTCATTATATATTAAGCTAACTGAAACAAAGTATGTAATCAAAGTCTAAAGATAAGTTATTCAATGAAAGGAGCGGACGATCTCCCACATTTCCGCACATATTGAATACATACTGGAGAGGCAGGCATGTTCCATGTATGCTTTGCACTACCAGCTCCTATAAGAAGAGGATGCACCCAATGCCACATCTACCCCACCACATGTGGAGCAGAAAGACCTCAGTGTTTCTTATTGATATGCTACCGCCACAATCCTGTCTACCTGCATGTATTTGTTCTAGGTTTGCTCTCCCCTTTCTGAAGTGTATATTCCTAGGCAGGGTCTCCCTCTTTAAGTAAATACAGAGGCATTGTTTTAAACCTAGGAAATAGTGATGAATGTTTCATGCAATATAATCATCTTACAATATAAAATTTGGGACTACATAATCAACAAATACACTCTTTAAACAAGATTATTTTTCAAATAGTAAGCTGAAAGACCCAAAATGGGGGCTTAGGCTATCTGTTTTGTTGGAACTCAGAGGCCAAGAGAGACATAAAAGGTCTGTGCAAAACATACAGTGAAATAACCAGTGTCCTTAACAACATAAACGCTCTGATAAATACATTTACCTCCTAAGGAGAGCCATACTTTGACATTGCAAGTACGGACAGCGGGAGGAAAATATGTTCTTAGAGCCATTGGACAGGTTCAAATAACACTTGCAGACAAAAGAATGTTTGCATTCTTGAAATCTGTCCATATGGATGCAATTCTCAAACCTTTGCTTCCTCTACCACTTCCAACCTGCGTGCTGGGAGAGTCACACATACGCACACGCACGCATAACAGGATCGCAATTCCAACATGCACAGCGCTAATCAGACAAGTGAATTTTGCTGCTCGAGTCAACTGTCCCTCTGCCCCCGGCGTTTAAAAACACGCAGACATTAGCCCAGCTGGAAGGAGGCTGTGCTGGGGGAGGGCTCCAAATAGGAGATCCAGATCCGGCTCAGTCCAGCGTTGCGCTCCAAGAGTGTTGACTCTCCCTGGGTCAGTTAAGACGCGCACCCACCCGGGCTACGTACCTTCGCTACCCTTGCCCAGATGTTACACGAAGTGCAAATTTTGTCTTTTCGCCCCTGAAATGCAATCAGAACAGGCGACCCCAGGGCGAGCTTGGCGGGTGTCTGCTTTAGCCTCCTTAAAAGCGTTAGGAAATCAAATGGGGGAACCTGCACGCGCAGAAACACACCAAGCCGAGCAGGTCCTCTAGTCCGGACACTTCGTGCCTCGGATCCTGCCTTGGGGGAGAGCCGGGTGGGGCGTCCCAGGCTGTCTCCTGGCCACCATTCCTATTATTCCCATCTCTTTCCCGGCTCTTGGTGTCACCTCGGCATTCCCCACCCTCAGTCCCAGAGCTCTAACTCGGCGCCAGATCGCGCTCTCGCCAGGTTCAAGTCCCCCAGCAAATAGACAGACCAGCTCTTTCCTCCTTCCCCAGTACCATCTTTAAACTCCCCAAAGCAAAGACATTTCTTATCCGCGCTGAAAACTTTTTCCTCCTTTTGCAACGCGATAAGGCGAGAAACCAGGTCAGCCGCTCTGCCACGCGCTTTGCCCAGCGCCCCGGTGGCGGGCGCAGTCCTTACCTGGCCGCTGCGCTCCAGGTGGCAGTCCCACGCTGGTCGTCTGAGCCTCCCCGATGCGCGGGGCGCGCCCGGTCCACCGTCCCTTCGTCGCCTCCTGCTCGGCGATCAGGGAGCGAGAGTGCTAAGACTGCGCGCCGGTGCCCGGAGCCGCGCTTCGGTTCATCGCTCGTCTTCCCAAAAGCGCTGCTGCCGCCCAGGCGAACTGACGAGGAGCGTGGGGATCCGGGATGGCACCGGTTTGCCCCACGGTGTGCGCTCCCGGGTCCGAGAGCGCTCCGCCCGCGGGCAGCTGCGACCGCGCGTCACATGCCGCCTCCGGGCAGTGGCCGCGGCACCTGCCCAAACGGCAGCGCTCGGGCCCCGCACTGCCGCCCCCGCGCCTGCGGCTCCCTGCACGCTCTGGCCCTTTCTGTTCACGTCCTTTTTTCTCTGTCTCCCCTGTCACTTTTTTTCCTCCTTCGTCTTTCCGTCTCCTCCTTTTATCTTGTATTCTTTTTTTCCAAAAGCAGACACAAGGCGCTCCGAGTGGGAGGAGGGTCTTTTCCTCCTCCACGAACTCTTCCTCTGCCTGGTGGTGGCGGTCGTGGCCACTGCTCCCCGCTCCTCCTCCCCTTCCTCCTCCGCTCCTCCTCCTCCTCCGCGGGCTGCGAGCACTGGTGTAATGCACAAGCTGCCTAGTTGAGCCCCAAACCTGCCTGGCTGCTGAGCATGCCCAGTTGCCCTGCTGGCGCTTCGCTCAATTCCCTCGTGCTGACTCTGCTTGGCGTTCTGTGCCTGGCAGGGGGTGAGGGAACCGAGCTGTGGGAGACCCCTGCGTGCCCCCTGGGTGGGCTCGCTGAAGGCAGGAGACTCACCCTCTTATCCCGGCCACACGTGTCCCTAAATTGTGGCCCCGTGCTTCAAGGACAAACTTTGTTGATTAGTTGTGTTCTCTTCTAAATCAGTTTGCTTGGGCTGCTTAGGAGAATTGGAAGGAAATAGATTCCTGGGCACAACTTATTGGTGAAAGAACCCCAGCTGAGTTAAAATACATGACTCCTCTGAAAACCTTTCCCTAGAGAGCAGCCTGATGCCTTTATCTTTTGACATTTAGGGAGAGTCTCTTCATGCAGAACTGTAGTAGAGAGAGGACATCTTGGCTTTTCCTCCTTGAAGTTCACCCCTTAGGAGTAAATGGGAAGAACATACGTGAAAAAGGCTCAGGCGCGCGCGCGCACACACACACACGCACACACATTTTTTTGAATCAGAAAATAAAAGATATGAGCTTGCTTGCTAGATTTTTAAATTTCATATCTAATTCAGAGAAGTGAGAAGCTAAAAAAGAGACAGAACGAAGGAAGGAAAGAAAGAAGGGAGGAAGGAAAGAAACAATGAAAGAAAGAAAGAGAGAGAGCAGGAGGGAGAGAGGGAGAGAGAGAGAGAAAGAAAGAAGGAAAGAAAAAGAAAAAGCAAGCAAGCAGCAAGGAATGGAGGGAAGGATACATTTCTTACCATACTCCTTCAGCTAACTAAAGAAGGAAAAAGTAGGAAGATGCCAAAGTTGCAAAGATCCCACTGAGGCCGCTCCTCAGCACTCTAAAGGTTTTTAAAAACTCAAGTAAGGATTATAGGAGAATCCCACAAGGAAGGACAAAGACAATAGTGGTAACACTGAAAAAAAGAAAGCACAAAAAAGCAGAGGATGAAATGAAATTTTCAACAATATTAAAACAGGTAAAATGATTTTGTTAATTCTATTTGGAGCAAGAAAATAAACAGGAAAATGTAGCTCTTCTTTGAGAAAATAAGTAATGTTAAAAGAAGAGAGAAATGTAAGTATATAAATTCCTTTCTGAGTCTACATATTTTCTTCTAGATAGAACACTCTTTAGGAGAGAACAGACTAAACATTGCTTAGAGAGAGTTAAGGTCATAATTGGAAAAAAGCTAGTGAGAAAGCATGTGGCTATTTAAATTCAAATATCCAAGCTTAGGTGAATTACACGCAGAATACTGGAATGGTAATAATAATATTAATACAGTAGCCATCTTGTTTGGATGCTCTCAGATAGAAATATAATAGTTGCCTTCAGATATTTCCCTAATCTTCAAAAGAAATATTCAGACAGGTATTTTATCCCCATTTAATAAAGAAGGACAAAAATTTAAAGGACTAATTGCCCATTACATAGCTAGTAAGCAGATTTTGAATTCAAATTTAACATATCTTTCCTATTGTATAAAATTGCTATTTGCCTGTGGGAACAGGGGTATCTTTCATCATATTTGGTAAATCCATAAACAACAGACAAGGGGCCCGAAGAATGGGCATACAGAAATTTTCTAGCTTTTTTTTAAAAAAAGGTAGGTTCTGTTATCTATACAGTGATTAAGTTTGAGATGGATCCCTGGAAATATTCTAGAGAAGATCATGAAATGAGTAATTTGTCAGTAGTCAGGAAAAAAAGAAACAACTATAATTTAGTATAAGTATCTCACCAGGCTAACTTCATTTCTCTTTGTAAGTAGCCATTAAACACATATATATGGCGTTTCCTGATTCCAGCCAATCTTCCCATTATCTTTATGGACAAGGTAAATATATTTTGTATGTTAATATTGAACAAATTAAAAACTAACGATTTGTGCAGAATTTTCCCAAGTGTCTTGTAAGTTGATTCATGCTGAATTAGAGTAAGGTGTTTGATTCTGAGCTTGGTGCCCTATTGTTCAGCAGATTTATCAAATTATATTGAACAGGAAAATATAATAGGAATACTTATTAGGTTTGAGAATGAGCCAAAGTAGGGGCAGGGCTAATTTATAAGATGCCAAAGTCAGAATCCAAAGAGACCTTACTTGGATATTGATCTAAAACAAAGGAGATAAACTAGAGATAAAATACATTTTGAAATCCTGCATGTTAGTTTTTTTTTTTAAGTAAGCACAGAATTTATTCACTTATTCCATTATTAAATGAGACTTTGGTAATGGACAGGACAGCTAATAGCATACTTACTCTTTTATGATAAAATAAATACAAAACCTGGAGAAAATATATAGAACTACATTTTCAGTTACCAAGAGTAATCAACACGGGGCTGCAATATTTGAGTAAGAGGAGGCAGATGAGGAGCCCATTCCTACAGATTTTTTTCCTAGGGGCTATTTTTCCAGCAGGAGGCCTGGGGGTTCCAGGTCAAGATGGCCAGATGTGGAAACACTGACCTCTGCTACCATATGTGGAAAAATTTCCTCTGAAAAAAACCCTAAAAACTGATGGAGGAACCCCTTCACATTGGGCAAAGAAGAAAGGAAAGGCTGAGACACAACCTTCATCATAAACCCCACCACCAGCACTGCGTCGCACCATCCGGAGGGAACTTCCACTGCAGAGCTTCTCACTTCGGGATTTGTACCCCACATTGGGCACCCCAACTTTAAGAGTAGCACCTGAGAGAAGAGACCCCACATCATCTGGCTTTGAAGACCAATGGGGGCCTTGCACCCACAATAACCACTAGGCTGTGGCAATCTGAGAAATGGCTCTTAAAAGACCTGTGCAGGCTTCCCCATTCCCCACGTCCAGTGAGGAAGCAGCCCTTTGAAAAGTGCCCAGACTTTATGTCAAAGAGACTCATTTCTTAATTTTACAGCATTGGTCTATGCGGCAGGGGCCTGCCAGGATACTCTTTGGGGAGGAGGATCCTGGGCACCATCTTCCTGCTCTCCCTCTGCTTTGCTAAAGCTGGCAGGTGACATTTAATTTTTTCCTTTTCTTCAGGTGCCATGTTTATGTTCCAGCTGCAGGCACCCTCTTCCGGGTCATCCCTCTTCCTTGCCCAGTGGGCGCCATCTTTTTTTTCTTTTTCTTTCCCCTTTGTTTTCTTTTTTCTTTCCTTTTTTTCCTTTTGTTTCTTTTTCCTTTTTTTGGCAGGTACCATCTTCGCATTCTTCCTCTGCCCCACTTCAGCAAGTGGGTGACTTATTTGCTCTCTCCCTCGGCCTCTCCCTCTGGTGCTCCAGAGTGCCAGTATCTCCCAGAGGGGAGCTTCGACACGCCTCTGGTGCCTTGGTTTTTCATTAGGTGACCTGCTTTTTGCATCTGCCACTGAGGGTATGCCCCTTGATGGCCTGGCTCTGGAGACCAAGAGAGCTTGCATTACTGGGTTCTGTGGGACCATAACAATCAGAGAGACAGTTCTTGGCAAACCACCACTCCCAGGGCTCTGCACAGACAGCAGATGGAAACACACTCTAGTCTTTCTGCGAAAGAAGCCTATTTGCTTATCCAGGGGCTTTGGCCTGAAGAGCAGGCTTCTGGTCTGACGTGCTTACAGGGGCCTCTGAAGCTGCTCTCAGGGAAAGGAGGCTGTTGGCTATAGTCTGCGTTCTCCCTCTGCCTCGCTCCAGCTTGCTGGTATCTGACAGAAAGGAGTCTATGCCCTTCTCTGGTGCCCTGATTTTTGCAGCTGCTGCCAGAGGACACCCACATCGCCTAGCTCTGGTGGCCAGCAGGGCTTACACTCATGGGTCCCCTAGGGCTGTAACCGATGGAGAAAGAGGTCTTAAACAGCAACTACACCCAGGATGCAGCAAGAAGCAACAGACCCAGGAGCTCAATCTTTCCTTGAAAGAAGCCTATTAGCTTATCACCACAGCCACAGCCTGAGGGGCAGGCTTCTAATTAATCACACATGGAAGGGAAGACTCTAAACTTTCCTGAGACCTCAGAGGGCAGGTGCTATCTTCATGCTCTTTCTCTGCTGCACTCCGAAGTATAAGCATCTCTCAGAGGGGACATCTTATAGTGTCTGATTACTCCAGTTTTTACATCTGGGTTTTGCTGCTGCCACTCAGGGAGTACCCCAATCACCTGGCTCTGATGGCCAGTGGGGCTTGTGTTCCCGCATTCCATGGGACTGTAACAATTGTGGAGACAGTTCTTGGCAGGCTGCCACCCCCAGGGCAATGCACAGGTAGCAGGCTGAAACACACCCGTAGCCTTTCCCTGAAAAGGCCTATTTGCTAGTCCCAGAGCTTCAGCTTGAGGGGCAGGCTATGGAGGTATGCTCAGGGGATGTAGGCCAGGGGATGCCATCTTTGCACTCTTCCTCTGCCTTGCTATAGCTCACCTGTATCTCCCAGAAAGGAGCTTGGACACTCATCTAGAGCCCCAATTTTTGCGACTGCTGTCCAGGGAACACCTCTTGATCACCTGGCTCTGGGGACCAGTGGAGCTTACACTTGTAGTCCCATAGGACTGTATAAATTTGCACTCTTTAAAAGCTGCTATCTGGGGGCCGGCCTGGTGGCGCAGCAAAGTTCACACGTTCTGCTTCAGTGGCCTGGGGTTCACCAGGTCAGATCCCGGGTGTGGACATGGCACTTCTTGGCAAGCCATACTGTGGTAGGCGTCCCACATATAAAGTAGATGAAGATGGGCACGGATGTTAGTTCAGGGCCAGTCTTCCTCAGCAAAAAGAGGAGGATTGGCAGCAGTTAGCTCAGGGCTAATTTTCCTGAAAATAAAAAAAGTAAAAGCTGCTATCTGAGGGTCTCATTTCCACTCAGCTTGAATCTAGGTGCTGACTGAGATCCTTCTGTTTGGGACCCCGATTGGTCTTGGTGCACCTTCAACTGCTGGGAGCTATTAAAAATAAAATAGGGAGCCAGCTTGGTGCTGTAGAGGTGAAGTTCACGCACTCCACTTCAGCAGCCTGGGGTTCATGGGTTGAGATCCCAGGCATGGACCTACACACCACTCATCAAGCCATGCTTTGGCAGCATCCCACATGCAAAATAGAGGAAGATTGGCACAAATGTTAGCTCAGGGACAATCTTCCTCACCAAAAACTGAAAATTAAAAAAGTGGAAAAAAAATAGGCTGCTTAGACAGCTTTGCTGGCCAGAAGGGAGTGACATGATATATTCAAAGTGCTAAAAGAAAAAAATTTCCGATAAAGAATCCTTTATCCTGCAAAGTTATCATTCAGAATTGAAGGAAAAATAAAGAGTTTTTCAGATAAGCAAAAGCTAAAGGAGTTCATCACCACTAAACCAGCCTTACAAGAAATGTTACAGGGTCTTCTTTAAACTGGAAAGAAAGGGTGATAATTAGTAACAAGAAAATGTATGGAAATATAAATCTTACTGGTAAAGGTAAACTGCCTAACTTTACATCTCAAGGAACTAGAAAAAAAGAAAGAACAAACAGTACCCAAAGCTGGTAGAAGGAAGAAGAGAACAAAGATCAGAGGGGAAATCAAGGGAACAGAGACTAAAAAGACAACAAAAAAGATAAATTAAACTAAGAGTTTGTTTTCTGAAGTGATAAACAAAATAGGCAAATCTTAAGCTGTACTCACCAAGAAGAAAAGGGTGAGGGGTCAAATAAATAAAATCTGAAATGAAAGAGGAGATGTTACAACCGATACCACAGAAAAATAAAGGGTTATAAGAGACTACTACAAACAATTATATGCTAAGAAATTGGACAACCTAGAAGAAATAGATAAATTCCTAGAAACATATAACCTACCAAGAGTGGATCATGAAGAAATAGAAAATCTACACAGACCAATTACTTGTGAGGAGATTGAATCAGTAATTTAAAAACTCCATACAAACAAAAGTACAGGGTCAGATGGCTTCACTGGTAAATTCTACCAAAAATTCAAAGGAGAATTAATACCAATTCTTAAATTTTTCCAAAAAAAATAAAGGATGGGTAACACATCCAAACTCATTTTATGAGGCCATCATTACTGTGATACAAAAACCAGACAAAGATACCACAAGAAAAGAAAACTATAGGCCAATACCCCTGATGAACATGTAAAAATCATCAACCAAATATTAGTAAACTGAATTCAACAATGCATTGAAAGGATCGCACAAGAAGGATCAAGTGGAATTTATCTCAGGGTATGCAAGGATGATTCAACATTCACAAATGAATCAGTCATACATCACATTAACAAAATGAAGGATAAAAATCATATTATAATCTCAACTGATGCAGGAAAAGCATTGACAAAATACAACATCTATTTATGATAAAAAATTTCAACAAAGTGGGTATAGAGGGAATGTACCTCAACATAATACAGGCTATATATGGCAAGCCCACAGCAAACATGACATTCAAAAGTGAAAAGCTGAAAGCTTTTACTCTAAATCCTGGAAGAAGACAAGGATGCCCACACTTACCACTTTTATTCAACATAATATTGGAAGTCCTAGCCAGAGCAATCAGGCAAGAAAATGAGACAAAACTTATCCAAATTGGAAAGGAAGAAGTAAAACTGTTAGTATTTGAAAATGACATGGTATTATGTTTGGAAAACCCTAAAGAATCCACCCCAAAACTGTTAGTGCTAATAAAAGAATTCAGTAAAGTTGTGGTATACAAAGTCAATATACAGAAATATTTTGCATTTCTATACTCTAACAATGTACTATCAGAAAGAGAATTTAAGAAAGCAAGCCCATTTAAGATTGCATCAAAAGAATAAAATACATGGGAATAAATTTAATCAAGTCCTTTCATCAAAGACCTGTAAACTGAAAACTATAAGACACTGATGAAAGAAATTAAAGAACACACAAGTAAATGGAAAGATAGTTCTTAATCATGGATTGGAACAATTAATATTGCCAAATCATTCATACTACCCAAAGCAATCTACAGATTCAATGCAACCCCAATAAAAATTTCAGTGGCATTTTTCACAGAAATAGAACAATTCTAAAATTTGTATGGAACAGCAAAGACCCTGAACAGCCAAAGCAGTCTTGAGAAAGAAGAGCAAAGCTGGAAGCATCACATTGCCTGATTTCAAACTGTATTACAAGACTATAGTATGAAAACAGTGTGGTATTGGCTTAAAAACAGACATATAGATAAACGGAACAAAATAGAGAGTCCAGAAATATGCCCATGCATATATGGTGAATTAATTTACAACAAAAGAGCCAAGAATAGGAGCCAGTCTGGTGGCATAGTGCTTAAATTCGTGTGCTCTGCTTTGGTGGCTCAGGGTTCTCAGGTTCATATCGTGGGTATGGACATAGCACCAGTTGTTAAGCTGTGGCATCATCCCAGATAAAATAGAGGAATATTGGCACAGATGTTAGCTCAGTGACAATCTTCCTCAAGCAAAAAGAGGAAGATTGGCAACAGATGTTAGCTCAGGGCCAATCTTCCTCACACACACACACACACACACAACGAGCCAAGAATATGCAATGTGGAAAGGACAGTCCAACTGCATAGACATGTGCAAAAGAATGAAACCAGACTGCTAGCTCACACCATATACAAAAATTAACTCAAAGTGGATCAAACATTTGAAAGAAAGACTTAAAACCATAAAACTCCCAGAAGAAAACATAGGCAGTAAACTTGACATTGGTCTTGGCAGTGATTTTTTTAATTTGACATTAAGAACAAAGGCATCAAAAGCAAAAATAAACAACTGGGACTACATCAAACTAAAGAGCTTCTGCACAGCAAAGGAAGCCATCAACAAAATGAAAAGGCAACCTACTAAATGGGAGAAAGTATTTGCTAATCATATATCTAATAAGGGGTTAATATCCAAAATATATAAAGAACTCATACAACTCAGTAGCAAAAAAAAAAAAAAAAAAAAAAAAAAAATCCAATTAAAAACTAGGCAGAGAATCTGAATAGACATTTTTCCAAAGAAGGCATACAGATGGCCGACAGACACATGAAAAATTGCTCAATATCATTTATCATCAGAGAAATTCAAATCAAAGCCAAAATGAGATATCATTTCACACATGTTAGAATGTCTGTTATCAAAAAGACAAGGGACCAGCCCCATGACCAAGTGGTTAAGTTCACACGCTCAGCTTAGGCGGCCCAGGGTTTCGCTGGTTTGGATCCTGGGCACGAACATGGCACCACTCGTCAGGCCATGTTGAAGCGGCGTCCCACATGCCACAGCTAGAAGGACCCTCAACTAAAAGTATATAACTCTCTACTAGGGGAGCTAAAGCCCAAAAAAAGACAAGAAATAACAAATGTTGATGAGAATGTGGAGAAAAGGAAACACTTATGCACTATTGGTTGGAATGTAAATTGTTGAAGCCACTATGGAAAACTGTATGGAGGTTACTCAAAAAATTTAAAATAGAACTACCATATGATCCAACAATTTCACTTCTGGATATTTATCCAAAGGAAATAAAAACACTAACTCACCAAGATATATGTGCCCCAATGTTCACTGCAGCATTGTTTACAATGGCCAAGACACGGAAGCAACCTAAGTGCCTACTGATGCGTGAATGGATAAAGAAAGTGTGGTATACATATATATATATATGTATTGTGTATATGTATGTATACACATATATACACACACATATATGCATATATATATACACACACACACAATGGAATTATTCAGTTATAAAAAAGAAGGAAATCTTGTCATCTGCAACAACATGGATGGACCTTGACGGCGTTATACTAAGTGAAACAAATCAGACAGAGAAAGACAAGTACTGTATGATCTCACTTATATGTGGAATCTAAAAAAATTAAAACAAACAAACAAACAAAAATCAAGCCATAGATACAGAGAACAGACAGGTGGTTGTCAGAGGCAGCGTTTGGGGGTGGGTGAAATGGGTGAAAAGAGTCAAAAGGTACCAACTTCCAGTTATAAAATAAATAAATCTAGGGCATGTAATGTACAGCATGGCGACTACAGTTAATAACACTCTATTGCATATTTGAAAGTTGCTCAGATCAGAGAGTAAATCTTAAGAGTTCTATCAAAAGAAAAAAAAATTGTAACTATGTATGGTGATGGATGTTAACTAGACTTATTATTATTGTGGTGATGGTTTTGCAATATGTACAAATATCGAAGCATTTTCTTGTACACCTGAGACTAATATAATGTATGTCAGTTATAACAATAAAAAATTTAAAAAATAATAAGAGAAGTAATGAGAAGTTGAGACCAAGCAGGAAGCAATAGTCTTAATAGGCAGAAGATGCATAGTTTGAGAAGTTGCAGCTACAAAGGTAGTGGATTTTGGAGGGAGTGAGGCAACACAATGGCAGAGAGGAGGGCACAGAGAGGAAATCCCAGAAATCTGTGTGGAACTTCTCCTGAGTTTCTTGGCTGGACTCCTAGGCTACCTGTGCCTGGGGCAAGATTCTGGAGGCCTGATAGAGCATAGTGGCTGAGAGGTACAAATTTGAGTACAGATTCTGGAAATCACACAATGCTGGGAAGATATTGAAGTTTGAGCCAGCCAGAGTGGAAAGACCTTAGTGAACACCTTGGACATTTGGTCAAGACTCCTGGAAGGATACTTTCTCGATGTAAGAATGATGCCCTAGGAAAAAGAATAAAACTGAAACAGATTTGCTCTAATGTAACTGAAACTAGGCCTTTGGGTTTAAGGAGATCCACTAATGATTTAACTTTCTGCTAGAGCACAACTCAAAATTCCTTAGAGGAAGAAACCATAAGCTAGAATCTCTATAAATGCAGTCTGCAATAAGAACTTATGTACACGGAAGAAGGAAAAAAGTGATTGATGACAAGAAAGAAGAAAGAGAATAGAGTCAATAGATAGAAACCAAGAAATGAGGCAGATATTGGAATTAGTAGACAAGGACTTTTAAATAACATAAATAATAAACTAAATAAACCACCTGAAAATGGGCAAAATGAATGAAATGATAGAGCATTTCAGCAGATTTTTATATTCTATAAAAAAGAATTAAATGAGCTTTTTGAACTGGTAAATCAAGAAATAATTAGATGGGCTTAAAAACCACCTGCGCTCAATAGAAGGTAGGGCTGATGGCCTCAAGTACAAGTCAACAGAGAATATCCAGAAAGAAGACAGAGGACCAGAAGAAATATTTGAAGAAGTAGTGAGTAAGAACTTTCCATATCTGACGAAAGATGTCAACCCAGAAATTCAAGAATCCCAGTGAAACATAAGCTAAGAAAACCTCAGCTAGATCTATAAGATTCAAATTACTGAAAACCAAAGATAAAGAGAAAATGTTAAAACTTTCCAAAAGAAAAAGAAATATCACCTTTGACAAACAATATAAATGAACACTTACTTCAACAAAAAATATTGGTAGCAAGAAGATAATAGAAAGACATACTTAAAGGACTGAAAGAAAGAAAAACAAACAAAATACCTATCAAACTGGAACTGTATACTCAGTGAAAAAAATCTAAGACTGAAGGTGGGAAAAGACACACTCAGACAAACAAAAGCTGAGAGAATTCAATGTCAGCTGACCATAAACTGCAAGATCTATTGAAGGATAATTTTCAAGGTGAAGGAAAATGATCCTGGATTGAATCACAGAAGTGTAAGCAAAAATAAACACCTCCAGAAAAGGTAAATGTGTGAGAAGATATGAAAGACTACTAACTGTTTAAAGTATAAATAATGAGAAAATCTTGTGAAGTTTAAAATACATATTGAAGTCAAACATCTAATAACAATAACAATAAGCTGGAAAGGGTAAAGATATGATTTTTGAATCTGGCAATGGTTCAAGATACAGCGTATTAGGGAAGTTAATGTTTTTAGCTTAATCAGTGAAAGAATGATACCAATAGATATAATAAAGAAGATAGCAGAGAAGATAAAACTGAATTATAAACCATATTGGTTGATGTGAAAGAAGGCAGGAAAGGAGGAGTAAATGAGCAAAGTACAGATGGAGTAAATATAAAACAATAGTAAGATAAGTAACTTAAAAATCAACTGTATTATTAATTACATTAAATATAAATGACCTCTTGAAAGACAAATATTTTCACAATGGATAAAAAAAATACTCAACTCTTTGTTGTTTATGAGAAACATACTTTAAATATAAGAATATAGGAAGGTTTTCTGTCTTTTAGAAAAAGTTCTACCATGCAAATGCTAAACATTTTAAGATACTGAATGTCTTCAAATTGGTGTATAGTTTCAATGCAATCCCAATAGAAATCCCTACAATGTGTGTGTATATCAATTCATAAGCGGATTCTAAAATTTTTATGTAAATGTGTGGGAACTAGAGTAGCTAAAACAATATTGAAGAACAATAAGATTAGACTTATAGGTTTACTACCAGATTTCCAAATTATTATAAAGCTGCAATAATCAAGACATTGTGGTATTGGCAGAAGGAAAGGAAAGCAGACCAATGTGGGCTCTAAAGTTTACATGGAGAGACAAAGGACACAGAATAGCCAAAACAATACTGACGGAGAAGAATAAGTTGTAGGGCTGACATTACCCAACATCAATACATTCTATAAAGCTACAGTAATCAAGATAGTGTGGTATTGGTGAAAAATAGACAAAGAGATCAATGGAATGAAATAGAGAGCCTAGAAATAGACCCCCACAAATGTAGTCAGTCAATCTTTGGCAAAGGAACAAAGGCAATACAATGGAGAAAAGATAGTCTTTTCAACAAATGGCGCTGGAACAACTTGGCATCCTTATGTGAAGAAACAAATCTAGACACAGATCTTATACTTTTCACAAAAATTAACTCAAAATGGATCACAGATCTAAATGTAAAATGCAAAACTATAAAACTCCAAGAAGATAACATAGGAGAAAACCTACATGCCCTTGAATATGGCAATGCATTTTTAGATACAACATCAAAAGCATGATCCACAAAAGAAATAACTAAGGGGAACTTCATTAAAATTTAAATCTTCTCTGTGAAAGACAATGTCAAGAGAATGAGATGACAAGCCACAGACTGGGAGAAAATATTTGCAAAAGATATATCTGATAGAGGACTGTTATCCAAAATATACAAAGAACTCTTAAAACTCAACAATAAGAATAACTCTATTAAAAAGTGAGCCCAGGACCTGAACAGACACCTCACAAAAGAAGATGTACAGATCGCAGATAAGCATATGAAAAGATGCTCCATTTCATGTGTCATCAGGGAAATGCAAATTGAAGCAACGATGAGATAACTTTGCATGTTTATTAGAATGACCAAAATCCAGAACACTGACAACACCAAATGCTGACGAGGATATGGAGCAACAGGAACTCTCATAAGTTGGTGGTGAGAATGCAGAATGGTACAGCCACTTTGGAAGATAGTTTGGCATTTTCTTACAAAACTTAACAGACTCTTACCATACGATCCAGCAATCACATTCTTCCATATTTGCTCAAAGGAGTGGGAAACATATATCTGCAGAAAAACCTGCATATGGACGTTTACAGAAGCTTATTCATAATTGCCAAAACTTGGACACAACCAAGATGTCCTTCAGTAGGTGAATGAATCAGCAAACTGTCATACATCCAGACAGTAAAATATCATTCAGCACTAAAAGGAAAAGAGCTATCAAAACAGGGAAAGACATGAAGGAAATTTAAATGAATATTACTAAGCAAAAGAAGCTAATCTGAAAAGTCTATATACTGTATGATTCCAACTATATGACATAATAAAGGGCAAAATTATGGAGACAGTGAAAAGACCAGTTGTTGCGAGAGGTTGGAGGGGATGGAAGGATAAGTAGGTGGAGAAGAGAGGATTTGCAGAGCCGTGAAAATACTCTGTATGATACTATAATGATGGATACATGTCTTTATACATTTTTCCAAACCCATAGAATGTACACCACCAAGAGTGAACTGTAATGTAAACTATGGACTTTGGGTGATTATGATGTTTTGGTGTAGGCTTATCAATCATAAAAAAATGTACCACTCTGGTAGGGGATATTGATAATGGGGGAGGCTGTGCATGTAGTGGGGGGGCAAGAGGTAGTTGGAAATCTTTGTACCTTCCCCTCAATTTTGATGGTAACGTAAAAATGCTCTAAAAAAATCATGTCCTAAAAAAATAAACTAGAAAAAAAGAGAGAAATAATAGAAATCCCGTAAATAAACCCACACATTTATTTTAAGTTAGCAATCAAATCAATGAAGAACACAGTAAGCTAATTTATGGTGTAGTAGTTACTTGATTGGAGGGAAGTATTTACTAGGAAAGGAGAAGAAGAAATTTGCTTGGTGATGATAACATTCTGTTTTGATCTGAATGGTGGTCACCAAAGTAACTATATATGTAAAAATTCATCAAACTGCACAATTATGATGTGTGCAAGTTTCTGTGTGCATATTAAATCTCGAACTTGAAAAATTATATGTTGTTATAGATGCAAAGCAGTAAGCCTAGGACACGGTGGAGAATGCAAACTTGAGTGACATCTAATTCCTGCTCTCAAGAATGGTGATACCTGGCTTGTCTAAAGTTCATGTAACAAAAACTTGGGGTTAACTTGTTAAAAAAACTTGTACAACTTTCTTTGCATTCAGGGAATAAAAGTAGTAAACTGATTACATGACGTAATAATTCCTTAGCACTCTGTTTTGGACAGAATCATTTTGATTCTTCCAAGCAAGTTAATCTACTAGATTTTCAGAGATGAGAACCAAGGATAGAATGATTGAGATTCATTTTAGTTTTTCATGCATTCCCACTACTCATTCACTTACTTTAAACCACTCATTGAACTTTGCTAAATGTAGCACTGTCTATACTCTAGGGATTCCAAGGCATGTCAGCTAATAGTTAAAGGATGTCACTCTTAGAATACTTGGAGGATGTGAATGGCTCTTTCACACTTTTGAAGAAAGAGTAAAAAAATTATGTAGTTCTAGAGGAACTTATTGGGATATGGGCTCCAGCTCATGATAAGGAGGACCTAGCATAACCTTTATAAAGTGTCCATATGGCCTAAAGAATTGGTGAGATTTTAATCTCTGGAAACATTCCAATATACAATAATAATAGTAATAATCACTTTTACATCCCACCTTTGTGCTAGGTAGGGTGCTATGCACTTTGTATTTAACAACTACCCTGTGAGGAAGTTCGTATTATTGCCCTTTAGAGATGGAGAAACTGGACAAGAGACAGAGCAAAATTCAACACAGCTGGTAATTTCCTTCTTTTAGATGATGATTTTTAAAGATTGTTGGCAGAGGGATTCCTGCAGTGTTGGAGGATACATATGAACTCTAAAGTCTTTCCAAGTCAAAGATGTGGCAAATTTATCCTGTATGCGTGGGTGTACCTTGGTTTTGTGCAACCTATAGCTCATACAACTTGCTGAGTTTTATCCAGGAGAAAATAACATACATTTATAAATACTAAAATTGGCACCAGGCTTTAGAAGGGTGCTCATACAAGTGAGAGATTCTGAAGTTTGAGCTTATTTGCTTCCTGGCTAATCACCCTCTGCCTGTTTGTCATAAATGTGTTTGGTAGGGAGCTCCTAAGGACTGGTTTCTCTGATAGAATTTGGAAATAGAGATGACAGCTCGCCTGCTTCTCTGGGATAGCCCAAAAACTGACAGGCAGAGTTGGGTAGTGACCTAAGAAAGTAGCAGTGGGAGAAAAAGGAGTCCATAACCAGTTGGTAAGAAAAATGGGGGTAGTCATACACCTCCTTTTCTCTTGGTTTTATTTTGGCCTCTCTGTTTCTTCTGACAATACTAAATTGTTGGTTGTAATGTGGAGCAACTGGAACTCTAGGTCCTTTTCTCTCTCAGTCTCTTGGTGCTCCGTTAGATTCACTCAGATCTTGGCCTTCTTCCTATTGCTGTGTGTTCTATACTTGAGCAATCCCACCAATAGCTAAGACTTCCACAGCCACAAATCTGATGATGACAAATTCAACTTTGCCTGCTGGAATTCATCTTCCCTCCTTCTCTCTACTTCCGAATGTTTTATGTCACCAAGTGACAGATGTCTTCTGTCTATTACACAACAGTCCTGATTCCTTTGACCCATCACCCTATAAAATAAATCAGTAATTACCTTTGAGTTCACTCTCTAAAATTTTCACAAACTTATAAATCTGTTGAAGGCTAAAATTCAGAAAGTTAATGTGAAATACCAAGATTAAGAGAAAATTTAAAGCAAGAAAATGACCTTTAACTTGGCAGTTGAAGCAATGTCATTTCTAGGAATAATAGGACAATATAGTGTAGTAATTCTTACATTTCCATAAAAATGTTAGAACCATTGTCACTTTTCACTAAAATCCCATTTGATTGTTGATTGGGATCACATTCAATCTACAGATCAGTTTGGGGGAGAACCAACACCTTTACAATATGGAGTGTTGCAATCCATGAATATGATATATCCCTCCATTAATTTAAATATTCTTTAATTTCTCAAAATGGCAAGCAGTTAGTCTAGACTTAGATGACCTTAATTGAGTGTAGCTTGAGTTTATTTGAAACTCAGTTTTTTAAATTAATTAATTAATTAATTGCAGTAACACTGGATTATAACCTGATATAACTTTCAGGTGTGCATCGTAATATATTTTGAATTCTGTGTAGATTACATCATGTTCACCACCCAAAGACTAATTATAATCCATCACCGCACATTTGTGCCTAATCACACATTTCACCCTCCTCCCTACCCCCTCCCCCTCTGGTAACCACTAATCCAATCGCTGTTGCTATATGTTTGTTTGTTGTTGCTTTTATCTTCTACTTATGAGTGAGGTCATATGGTATTTGACTTTCTCCCTCTGACTTATTTCACTTAGCGTAATACCCTCAACGTCTATCCCTGATGTCACAGATGGCCAGATGTAATCATTTCTTATAGCTGAGTAGTATTCTTTTTTGTATATATACCACACCTTCTTTATCCATTTGTCCCTTGATATGCACCTAGGTTGCTTCCAAGTCTTGGCTATTGTGAACAAGGTTGTGATGTATCACACTCCCTAATTTCAAAATATGCTATAAAGCTATAGTAACTGAAACAGCATGGTACTGGTACAAAAACAGACACAGAGATCAATGGAACAGAATCGAGAGCCCAGAAATAAACCCACACATGTAAGAACAGCTAATTTTTGACGAGGGAGCCAAGAACACACAATGGAGAAAAGAGAGTCACTTCAATAAACGATGTTGGGAAAACTGGACAGTCACATGCAAAAGAATGAAAGTAGACGATTATCTTACAGCATGCACAAAAATCCACTCAAAATGGATTAAAGACTTGAATGTAAGATCTGAAACCATGAAACTTCTAGAAGAAATCATAGATAGTATGCTCTTTGACATCAGTCTTAGCAGCATATTTTCCAGTACCATGTCTGACCGGGCAAGGGAAACAAAAGAAAAGATAAACAAATGGGACTACATCAAACTTAAAAGCTTCTGCACAGCAAAAGAAACCATCAACAAAAAGAAAAGACAACCTAATAATTGGGAGAAGATATTTGCAAACCATATATCAGGTAATGGGTTAATATCCAAAATATACAATGAATTCATACTTCTCAACAACAAAAAAACCCAAAAACCCAATTAAGAAAAAACTGAAACTCAGTTTCAATCTTGGAGAGCATTGCATAATTTTCAGTTTGCCATTACTTCTAGGGTTTAGTCCTACAGATTCTCCAACTGAATGCCTGGAATGATTACCAGGGACCCTCATACTTGGCCAACCCTGAACCTCAATTTTGATTTTCCAATCAAACAGAGATTGTTGAAGGTCTACTCTGCTGCTTAACCTTTTAGTTGCTGCTTTCTGCTTGCTATTCGGCTGTTGGAGGTCATTAAAGAGGATGTGACCACTTGTGAGCTGGGTCAGAGTCTTACCCTCTCTCCTTTCCTTGGAAGGTACATTGCATCCATTGGTCCCAGAGCCAGAGCCATGTCAAGGACACAACCTTGAGTGATTAAGGTGTTGTTGAGACCATCTGGACGATATACATATGTGACTGAACCTTTATATAAACTTTTAAGATTCTGGCAGGAGGGTGCAAAGATTTACTCTTCCTGCGGCCACCCAAGACAAGCCTGGTATGTAAATTCCCTTGCCTATTAAACCTGCTGCCTATCAACCTGGAGTAATCTGCCTCTTTCTTTGGTTCCTCCTTGCCCTCTGTGTGTGGGGGCCAGTTTCAATTTTCATCCAGGGAACTCCCGAGATGTTGTGAACCAACATCAGCCACTTGGCTCAGGGAGACAAATGTCTCTAAGGGAAAAGTAGTGAATCATATCAGGCTCATCCAAATGTGCTTTTCTCTTCTCTGAGATCTTGGTTCCTCACTCCAGGTTGCATAGAGAGCAGTTTAGTGTCTTTGATTTTAAAAAAATTATCTACAATTTTTAGTTGTTCCCCTTGGAAAAGTTTACTTGATTGCTGTATTTGCCAATAATGGAGAGTTACCTTTGAAGGTTATGTATTCAGCAAGTCCAAAGTCATTTTAAATGAAGAGTTATAATTGTATACAGAAGGCTGAAAATGTAATTGTGCTGATACTTGTCAGTGATGGTAGTGGTGTCTTACTCCTCTACTTTGATCAGGTCAATTTCTTGACTCTTACCTGAACTTGCTTTCTTGTTCTGTATGGGTGCTTTTAGGATTAAATTTGACACATGTAAAACAAAACTTCAAATTAACTTCAACATTGGACAAGACAGAGGCTTATTTATCTTGACCATATAAAAATCTAGAAGTATGGTAGCACCACAGTCATCAGGGAGGCATGTTCCTTCTAGCTTTCTGCTTCAACAGAAATTTACAGCTTTCATCAAGATCTCTCCATGGTCTACAATGGCTACTGGAGTTCCCATAATAGTGTCTGTGACGGAAGCAGGAAAAATGAGGAAGTGGCAAGGAGGGAAGATAAAAGGAATAATCTCTAGCCTGTGATTATCCACTTTGACGTCAGAAAGGTCCATCCAGCAACTGCCCCTTCATATCTCTTTGGCAGCTCCATTTGCAAAGGAGACTACAAAACATGGTCCTTTGCACAGATTATAATTGGAATTTTGCAAATAAGAAAGACAGGGAAAATGAGCATCCGATAAAAACACTAACAATCTGTGTACATTTTTCCTGTGCTCTCAGGGTTAACATATAACATATTTTGAAGCATTGCCTCCTTCTAGGCTTGAGATAGTCTTTGACACAGATAATTTTACTCATCCTTTTCTAATTCTACTGCAATTTACATCACTGCCCTGACCACTTTGTTTATAACAGATTAATCTGTAAAATTGATTGTATTGCTATCTATACATATCTATCCTATCCCAAACAATACTGACCTAAGACTCAATTAAATTTAGCTGAAGGGCATATGAGAATAGCAAGTATGAAAGTCTTTTTTTCCTCTTCTAAACTGTGGGCTCCTTGTGGGTAGACAATGTTTTATTCATTTATGTACTCCAAAAGCTTAGTCAAAACCTTATAATGAAATATGAAAACAATAAAATTAGTGAAAATGGATAAATGACAAATTAATTGAGAGAAAAAAATCTTTCAGGACTCTCAGAAACTGTGGAGCTTGCACAGATACTGGCCATCTGACTTTTAAAACCTTATTAGCTGATTATTTTTTAGCCCCGTATTTGTGCCTTCTGCAAAGGACCAGGCATGCTGTTTAACAAGTGTGTTTTTAGTGATCCTGTATGGCTACATATAGCTTGTCTGCTTTCAATGCATGCCAAAATGAAACTGCCTTCAAACCAAAGATAACACAAAATACACAAACCCGTGAAATCAATTCCTTATCTCAGAACTCTCTGAGCTTGGTTAAGGTGTACTGCATCAGGATTCACAAGCACTACTGGTATTAGAACTCATCCCACACCATTCCTTCAGATTGACTCAAGTTTCTTCTTTAAGTTTGGTATATCTTTGAGTTGTTTCTAAGGACATTTAGGCATCAAGTCTTTACCAACATTTCAACCAATTTTTTCATTAGTCTTTTTTGTTCTGTATTCACTCCAAAATTCTATAACTAGTGCTCTCTCTCTCCCTCCCTCAAATGAGTTCTACCGTGTAATCATCATATTATCAGCCTCTTCCCAGTTCTCAGAATGTATTTTATTTGGGATTTCTACTAATCCTATATTATTCACATCCATATTTCCTCCAGTTTTAAGCCTGAGGAATGAATAGGGTCATTTGAAAATAAAATTTATTAGATATCTAATTTCTTGATATGAAACTTTGACCAAATCAGAGCAGATGAATTTTTAGAATTGTTCCTACTAAAAGTTATTATTTCTTTCCAGTTTTACTTTAATGGCCAATCAATGATGCAGTGGAAATACATTGAATTAGATGTCAGAATTCACTGATTCACTGGACAAATGTTTGTGGAATGTCAGCTGTCCTAGGCCCTCTGAGGTGTACTAAGATGAACTCACAATTTCTACCAAGAGAGACAGAGAGGGTGAGTGAGTGAGAGAAGGAGAAGGAGAAAAATAAGAAGAAGAGGGAGAAGAAGGAGGGAGGGAAGAAAGGAGGGAGAGAGAGAACAAGATTCGCTATAGTGGGGATTAAGACTTTAGGCTCTGAACTTACATAGATGAGTTCAAATCCCATCTCCCCCAGTTAATAACTAAGTTATTTAATTAATGTCTTTGTCTCAATTTCTTAAATTATACCTTAAAACTGGAGAAACTTGATTCAAAGTAATATTTAGAGGAATAAATGATTGTAAAGTTACTATCACAGTACCTGAGAAACATTAGATATTAGGAATAGAAAGAAATTAAATTCTCCTGTAAAACTTAGTTATAAACATAAATAAATAATTAGTGCAATGATTTAGATCAAACCATGATATTTTGGGAGTGCTGAAAATGGCTTCTGGCCCCAGTAGGAAGGAGGGTGGTGTGGTTGAGGGGGTGAGTGGTGAAGTAAGGCTTCCTAGAGTAGTTACAGCCTCTTCTAAATCTGAACAGTCAAGCAGAAGTTATCCAGAAAAACAGAATAAGGAAGATCATTTCAGGCAAGAAGGACAATGGCAATAATCACATGGTAGAAATATATAGCATGATGTGTGTGGAGAACTAAAAGCTGTTTGACCTAACCAGAGCAGAATGTTTGTGGCAGAAGGTAAATACATATGTTTGCTAGCAAGATAGATAAGGCCAGACCTTTGAAGATTTCGTGTCTTGATTACCGTGATAAGGTATTTGCATTGCATCTTGAGGTTAATAAAGCATCACAGAAGGGTTTTCAGCTGAAGAGTGAAATGGTAGCTATTATGTGAAACAAGTTCTTGAAGAGGAATTGACTAGAAGCAGAGGGGTTACTGAGGAGGCTGTTTCAGTTAATATAAGCAAGAAAGGATGAGGAAATGACTTAAGAGGATAACTCAAGGGAGATTCCTGGGTGGTAAATGGGCTATGATATTTAAAACCGAGGCTGTTAGTCCTGGAAGATCACTTTGCTTAAGAATGAAGATGGTAACTTCAGTGTTTCATTTGTTGTGTTCACTTTTCTTTGGGAAAAGAAAGTGGAGATGTCCATCAAGCATTTCACAATAATACTCTGAAGATTAGTGTGGGTCTCGTACTAGGGATGTAGATGTGGGTTACCTGCATATATGAGATAGTTGGGTCAATGAGAGTCAAGGAGAATGTTCAGGAAGAATGTTTAGATGGAGGTGAAGTGTTGGTGAAATTCTGGGAAACAACCGCAGCTCAGAAATCAGAAGAGAAAGGGGGTACATACAAGAGAAAGACCAGAAACTCTCAGAGAGACATGATGAGAATTAGAAGACTACAGTGTCACAGAAGCCAGTAGAGTAAAGGAATTCAAGAAGTGAGAATTATCACAGTTATCAAATGCACTGAAGAAATTTGGTAAAATCAAGGTTAAAACAATATCTCTATATCTCTATATATCTATAGAACCTTGGAACTTTCAGCCTCACTCCTCCATTCTTCAGAGAAGAGAGAGGGGGTAGAAATGGAGTTAATAGTCAATCAGGTTTACATAATGGAGCCTCCATAAAAATCCCAATAGTATGGGGTTTGGAGAGCTTCTGGGTTGGTGAACATGTGGAGGTGCTGGGAGAGTGGCATATCTTGTTTTTAGTGATGAATATCACAGTTTGTTTATCCACTCATCTGTTAATGGACATTTGGGTTTGGACTGTTACACATAAAGATTTTATAAACATTTCTGTACAAATCTTCTTTGAATATTTGCTTTCATTTCTCTAGGCTAAATACTCAGGTGTTGAATGACTTGATCATACAGAAAGTATATGTTTAATTATTTAAGAAACTACCAAACTATACCATTTTACATTGCCACTAGTGATGCATGAGAGTTCCAGTTCCTCCATGTCCTCACCAACACTTGACATGATCAGTTGTTTTACTTTTCACCAAATAGGTGTGTAGTGATATGGTGGTTTTACTTATTATTTAGTCATTTATTTTATCAATGACTATCGATGTTGAGCATCTTCTCATGTGCTCATCTATCATTGGTACACCTTTGGTGAAATGTCAGTTCAATTCTTTTGCTCATTTTAAACTATTTCTTTTCTTATTACTGAGTTCAGAGGATTTAAAAAACTATATTCTGGATATAGACATAAAGAGAGAATTCGTGATGGATAATTTCCTGAAGACAGAAAGGCATGTGGTCAAAGGAATAGACGGCAGGGTTGATAGGAGCTAGCATAACTGTCTTCTACACCTGGAGGAAAGAAGGCAAAGACAAGCACGGATAGAAGCATAAGCACTACTCACAGCATCTCACAATTCTCATTCCATTCTAAGAAGGAGTCTTTGCTCACTCTGTGACTTGCCACAGAGAACCTTTTTGGCAGCAGTTTGGAAGAGGTCTTTGCAAGTGAAACTGAATTACATAAGGAAAGACACGGTACTCCTTTGAGAGAGGAAATCGTAACACATCTGGGTAAGGAAGCTACAGGCAAAAATTTTTTAGAGAATCAGACAAGAGAGATGTTGGGACAGTAGCTATTATGATTAGTGGAAATTTGGGAAAGTCTTAGGACATTTTGCTATTTGTGTAATCCTGTTAGTACTTCCTCTAGAGAATTCAATATAGACTTCTGTCAATCTTCAATGCTTTTGAAGTAAAAGTCATGTTTCTTTTGGGTACCAAACTCTTCTAAAACTAACTTTGGGACAAGATTTACACACACATACACACAATACACACAATATGTAATTGGTGAGGATGGATAAGTTAAGAGATCATGCACAATGGCTAAGCAAAGCAGAACTTATGAATTAGGGACAAACGTTCCCTGGTCTTGTGAAGGATGGAGTTTGAATAGATAGTGTAGGGAAAGTAGTAAAGAATAGAGATCTTTGGAAAGTCAGTGAGGGAGTTGAGAGAAGAAGCTGAAAGCAATGAAGTGAAAATTTATTTTAATTAATTAATTAATTTATTTTTGGATGTACATCATATTTCAAATTCTGTGTACAATGCATCATGTTCACCACCCGAAAACTAATCATAGTCCATCCCCTCACATGTGAGCCTAATCACCCCTTTTGCCCTCCCCCTCCCCCCTTCCCCTATAGTAACCACCAATCCAATCTCCAATGCTATGTGCTTTTTTGTTGTTGTTTTTATCTTCTACTTATGATTGAGATCATATGGTATTTGATGAAGTGAAATTTTTACAAGTTGTTCTGAGGTCTCAGCTAACTATTAATGCCACAAGATTTTGTGGTTAGGCAGTTATTTGTAGCAATCCTCAGCTTCCAGGATATAGGAGCTAAGAAGTTAGATCATCATAATGAATGTGCTGAGTCTGGATGGTGAAGCATAAGAGTGCAAACAAGGGAGCCAGCCCTGTGCCTGAGCGGTTAAGTTCGTGTGCCCTGCTTTGGTGGTCCAGCGTTTCCTTGGTTCAGATCCTGGGCGCGGACATGGTGCCACTCATCAAGCCATGCTGAGGCGGTGTCGCACATAGCAGAACCAAAGGGACCTGCAACTAGAATATACAACTATGTACTAGGGTGCTTTGGGGAGAAGAAGAAGAAGGAGAAGAAGAAGAAGAAGATTGGCAACAGATGTTAGCTCAGGCGCCAATATTTAAAAAAAATAAAAGAGTGCAAAGGAATCAGGGGGCAGATAAAGAGGAGAGACCAGATGTCTCAGAAACAGGCTGGGTAGGAAAGGAAGACAGGCAAAGAAGATGAGAGTTCTGGGAATACATGCTGCTGATATCAGAGTGGAGAAATCTTCCATTAACCTTATCCTTCGACTTGGCTTTATCAAGAAGTTACCCAATAAACGCAATTTTTCTATTACCTTTATTACCATTATTACCAATTATTGGTATGCTAATATTGGCATATTACCAATTATTGAATAAGCACTACTTGGCACAAATTGCGATAGGCTGGGATACAAAGATGACCAATACTTGGCCCTGTACCAACAGTGGTCTCAGTACTTGCACTCCATTTTACAAATTCTCATGTCTCCTGTATTTTCCAAACAGTCTTATTACATAAACATAATAATAATCAGGTAACTTCTAACACTTCTGAGAATGCTTTTTTGACCACTATTCCCCTGTATGACATAATATTGTCTGCTTCTGTTGGAAGACTATTTCTCCACTTTATAGTTCCTTCCCCTTGGTAAAACAAGAAACAAGACTCCTCCTTTGACAAGAAAAGATTTAAAGTTATCAATTCTGGTTCCCTATAAATTGCCAACTGTTTGAAATTCTGTCACATATTTCTTTACCACTTTTATAGAAGTTAAGCTTGTAGTTCTTTCTCTGTATTTACAGTTGTCTTTTTTTTTTTTAAGTAGTTCACTTACCTTTTCCCATAATTATTACAGCCCTGGGGTATGGAAGTATATTTAATTGCTCCATTAACCCACATCTTTTGAGCTCGCAAGAAACGAGGCTTCTAGCCAGATATCTTTACCACTCTAGTCATTTATTAATGGGCCAATAAAACATACTCTAAGTGTCTTCATCTAATAGAAATCACAGCAGACATTTATTTGGAGGTTTACATTCTGTGATATCCAAAGCACTTGGCGGCTTTTTGCCATCGAACTCACTGAATTTATGTGCAGCAGAGTAATAATTGATTAGGCAAGGAAATGTGATGACTTCATTAATACAAAATTCAAAGAGAGTGGCTAATGGGAAAGAGGAAGAATATCTCTGCCTTTCTCTAGTGCTACAAAACAATGGTATCTACTATACAGGAACATGTGGGGTAGAAGCAAAATTACAAAATGTGCTCCAAAGTGGGCTGTGAGGGGTCTGTAAAGTGAAAAGAAGGAAAGGAAAGTGAAAGGATGAGTTTGTGAGGTAAAAGGAAGTAAAAGGAATATAGGGAGAGAAAGGAATGTTGTACATTGTGTGCTCACTGTGAATCTGCCATAGATATTGTGGCAGATCAGATAACAGCAGCAAAAAATAATTCTTGGGCTGGTTCAGTTGGTACAAGCTACAATGCTAACCATATGAGTTCTGAAGCCTGAAGACACAAAGGCCATAATATCCCCTTTCTCTAGTTCCACTTGATAGACAATGAACTTTGATCCTTATGTTTCTTTTGCAAGAATAATGGAGTTGACGTTTGAATTTCATCTTTAGACACGGTATAAGATTTCAGTTGCACAAAAAATTTGCTTCGTAATGAATGCGGAAATCCACCTTCCAGGTTGAATAGGTGATTCAGGAAGACTTTAGATGTGTCATGAGAAGAAAGAGAAACGTTTCTATTTTATCCTTGCAAATAGATGAAAAGTCTAAGAATAAAACGTAAATCCAAATTACATTATTCTCCCTGAAACCTTTTGATGGGGTAAAGTAATTAACAAATCATTCTGTACATTATGTTGAAATTAATATAAGTAGAGATTTGTTACTGAGTAGAAGGTAAATTCATATGATTTTTAAGGTGAAGGAGAAGATTTTGGAGAAATTTCATGCTTGTGGTTGGACGCTTTGAGCTACACAGTCACCCCTTTCATCAAGATAGAAATCCATTTTGTCTTAGGGGGAATTGCATGGATAAGTTTGAGCTCGATGGCTTTAAGAGAACAGATTGTAAAAGTGTTCTTAGAAGACTCTGGCAGCCAGTTTGGAGTTGTCAAATTGTTGATAAATCTAATTAATACTGTTTGAAAGTTAAAGAATGAGAAAATGGGAAAATGAAGCATTTCACTGCACCAAAGCAGCATTAGTGACTCCATGTAATGGCCTCTAATAAAGCTTGTTTAATCACCTGCTGTGAACAGGAATTTCCTTTCAGTGTCTCTGGAGTCAGAACAAAGGGACTATTTTACTTTCTCCTTTTAACGCCTTCAGTCAGAACCAGTCTTCAGTGTAGTTGAATTGGCAGCGAGTTCCGAGTTCCGTGGGATGATTTGCAAAGTGCAATAAAGCCTTTCCTGCCTCTAATCTCCTCCCCACCACTGGGTCCCTCCTCCCTTTTGTCTAGAGATTTCACCTTTGGAGTCATTATTGAGTAACAATACAAGGTTGGGTGACTTGTGTGGAGAAGGTCACTTATGTTCATGTGCGTTACCTAAGACAGCTGTAAAAAAGGGGGAAGAACCTGGGGTTAGCATGGGATTTGTGGGCTTGTCCTCCTCAGTGAATTTCCTATTAACACAGTTTACTTTGTTATATTCTCTAGACATAGACAGAAACTGAATTACTGTTTACATAAATTAAACATTATGTATATTTAAAGCCAGAGACTATTGAGGCATTAGAAACTGTCCAAGCAAGGACAGATTTGGATTGGACGCTGGTGAGAAGTTGCTCCTGGCACAGTGGGGTGGCAGGACACAAATGCAGGTGAGGCTCCAAACCATGACCAATAGACCTGGCAACATGCCCACTTGACAGCTTTGTCTAAAGTGGGCTTGCCTCTATAATTTCATGGAATCATAAAATCAATGCCTTAGAACAAGCTTCTACATCAACTCCTTCATTTCAACAAATCAGGAAACTGAGGTTTTAGAGAGATGAAATAACTTTCACATAGTCTCATCTCTAGGTAATACAAAATTTTGGAATAAAATATAGGTTTTCTGGTTCTCAGCTCAGTGTTCTTCCTTTTGTATCACTGATGAAACCTTCTTCTAAATATAAGTAATCAATGCCAACAGGTTAAAAAAAAAAAAAACCCATCATTTTAAATTGGTTTTTCAAGATAAAGAGGTGGAAAAAGTCTGGATGCCTGCAAATTGTATATGGTTAATAAGAATAGGTAAATAGTAGAACATGTAACTTGTTAAGTATATTATTTTGATTTCCCCGAAAGCACAACCTGAGAAAAAGAATTGGGTATAGTAAATTGTTCTAGAGGAAATTTCAAGGAGCAGAAGCAAAAGAGTGGGGAAAATGAGAGAAAAAGGAGAAAGTGTGCCCTATGTTTTGATGATTCAATTTCCACTGTGATCAAGTACAGCTCAATCCCACCACAGACTCTGGTGAGGAACTGTTTTGAACCTGCCTTAGCTTTATCTCCATACAAGACAGGACGGTTGGGACATTTATCAAGATTCTTTTCTCCCACTTGTGGAGGATTGCTCCCATGAGATTAATCCCCCTAACTTCGCAGGTTGAGCCAGCTTGCAGCTGAATGTTTTCCGGTGGCTTAGGAGAAGGCCTTGAAGCAGCAAAGCAGAGGGGCACAACTGGAAGTGTGCTTGAATCTGTCCACTACCCATGAGCTGAAATCAGCTGGACACAGGGGAGTTTGCACGATGCATCACAACCATTGAATATAGCCTAATTCTTAACTATGAAAAATAATCAAAAGACTGCTTTATGAGTTCTTTATTAAGTAATGATCCTTGAGAAATTAGAATTGAATCTTTTCTAGGGCTCTCTTGAAGTGGATTTGTGAGTTCCCTGTAAACTGGATCACTAGGCATGTATATGATTCCTGGAGAAGATGGGAAACTCCAGGAAGAAGAAGGAATCGATATAAATAAAAATAATGCTTCTTTGAATTTATGTAAACTTTTGACTTTTCCCAAAATCCTTTCTCATGCATTATCTCTTTTTGTCATGCTAAATATCTCATTATTCTGTGAACATATTGGTCTCTATTTTGCTTCCATTCCATTGTGGTATATAATACCCTCTTTAAATGCCTTTAAAAAGGTAGGCAAATCTTTCAAAACAGAGGTGAAATATCAGTTCCTTTATGAAGCCCTTTCAATTTCACTAGGAAAGCATAATTAGTTACTTCCCTGCTTGGTTCTGAAGATTTTTTTTCTTAAGAAGACAATAACACTTCTGAGTTTTAAGTATGCAAATTCAAACAAGATGCTATTCCTCCCATTCTATTTTGGTTAATATTTAGAATAGAAGTTAATATGTAGCATGGATATGGGGATATAGAACACTGTAAACATTTCTACTAATTTAGGGTTTCTGAAAGACGTTATTTTCAAGAATCTTGATTGTTAAACGGTCTTCCTTGCTTCAGTTGAATTTAAACAGTTTCTAGTATAAGATGGCAATGTAGCAATGCTGTTGCCTCTGCCAGAAAGTAGAAACACTGATTTCATCTCTTAATAAATTAGGAGGCATCTGTAATTCTGAATTACAATGAATGAAGATGGAAAGAAAAAGTAGGAATCAAATTATTTATCAAAGTAGAGAAAGATGAAACGTATACACCTACAAAGTGGGTTATCAATGAGAAGCAAGCTGATATATTATTTAGAATACTGCAAAGACTTATGAAGCTGAGGCACCATCACTGTAGAAGGAATGTGTTTGGAGATGCGATGTAAGCCTGGGATAATTTGGAAGTTTACATGAGAAGCAGTTAAATCCCCAGCTCCCACTTCCACCTCACATTGTCAGACAGCTACAGCTTCCAGGATTTGAAGGGATAAGAAACATGCTCTCTGGAGAAACTGAATCAGAGAAGCTTAGATTAAGGAAGCCAGGTATTGAAAAATGTAGGGTGAGGAGCAAGATTAAATGAGGAGTGTTACATGGAAGTCCACAGACTACCTGGTGAATTGTCACCCTCCTCCCAATCTTTTCCTCCTACCCGGCTGGAGAACATCAGCAGCCAGGTTTTTCCACAAGACGAAGAATTTGACGGATCCTTCTCTAGATAAACTGAGCCATTCCAGAGAAAAAACCTAGATCTTGCCATTTAGAAGTCTCCAAAGGCCACTTGATCATTTTACAATGAATCCTACCAGTCAGTATGTTCTGCCATTCACACAGAGCTTAAAAGCAATTTTTAAATATGAACAGATTGCCGAGTATCTCAAAACTTTTGAGAAAAATCTCTAACATGAAAGGGACAAACCAACAAACAAATAATAAATATGGAGCTCAGAAGGAGCAAAAGCAATATTGAAAGCAAAGCGAACTTCAAAGAAACTGTAGTTAATCTAGTCAGAGATATAAGATAAGATATCAAGGAAGAGCAAAATGCTGTGAAGAGGAATGGAGATCAAAGGAAGACCTTTAGGAAATTAAAAATACCATAGATTTTTTTTTTTTAAAGCAAAACGTTTTGAGAGTTCAAATCAAGGAAAACTACTAGAAACTGGAACATATAGACAACCAAATAGATGATAAGAAATGAAGATGTGATGGTTTCAAGAAAAATCCATGGAGCATCCAAATAATAGAGATTCCAGAATGAGAAAAATAAGCTTTGGAAAGGGGAAAATAATCAAAGAAAGAATAGAGAAAATCCCCTAAAGTGGAGGAAATAAATCTCAGATTGAAGTGAATCAGTGAGTATTCACAATAATGAAATAAGTAAAAGACTTAACCAAGGTACATTTTTGGGAGGCTTTTAAATATCATGTCATAAAAGTTCCCAGAGTGAAATGACAGGTCCTATACCAAGGACCACGGCTAAAACGGGCACCAGAGTTCCCTGCAATGACATTTGAAGCTCGAACACATGGATCAATGTCTTCAAAATTGTGTCTCCAAGTGTTACAAACTGATAAGTTTGGTACAATATGAGGTTTGTAAACTCTCTCACACACACTCACACACACACACACACACACGCACACACACACACACAAGGAGGAGGGGGGAGAGAGAGAGAAGGAAAGAACAAAGTCTCACCTACATCTGTACTCATCTATGCTGTCTTTTCCTCAGATATAGAAGGAGCCATCCGGATATTTACAAAGACCAAGCCTGCCTTTGAGATCTGGATCCTGTTCCAACTAGTTTACTCAAGAATCTTGTGCCTACAGTTATTCTCCCTCTATGGCATCATTTTTCTCCCCCTTTACTGAATAATTCTCTCTAGCACACAGATATCCCTAATAGGTCTTGACTTTAAAAAGAAGTACAAACATCATGTCTCTCTCCAGCTACTATTCCTTTTGCCTGCTTATCTTCACAACAAGTCTTCTTGAAAGAGCTGCTAACTTCTTTTTAATTTTCTAATTTTACCATCTCCCCTTTACTCTTTCATCCACTTCAGTTGGACACTAGTTGCCACTATAAGAAACTGCTCTCATTAATGTTGCCAGCTATCTCCCGTTGCCAGATGTAATGGCTAATTCTCTGTTCACATCTTCCTAGCCTGCAGAACAGAATGTGACATAGCGAACCACTCTCTGCTCTTGGAAACGAGTTGCTCCTTCTCTACTTGATTTCTCTTTTGAAGAGTCTGCTTACATGTCTAATAGTCATCTCAAAATATTACCCAAACAGAACTCTTATTTCTCCTGCTCTCAAGCCCATTGCTACCTGTCTTCCCCATCCCTTTAAATGGCACCACTGCCATCCATTTACTCAGCTCCTCAGTAACTGGAAATCATCTCTTTTGCCTATATTTCAACTTTCAAAATAAATTCTGAAACTACCCTCTTCTCTCCATCTTTATTTATGCCATCCTGGTCTAAACTACCATCACTTAATCTTATGCCTGGTTTCTCAGTTACCATTCTTGTTCTTTCTCTACACAGCAACAATGTAATCTCAATAAGGGGTAAATTGTATCACCTCCTTATAATCTTCCAAATACTTCTTATTGTGCTTAAAACAAACTGCAACTTCTGATTATGACACGCAAGGCTCTATATTGGTTCTGTCCATAAAAATATAAAGTAGGCCATATATGCAACTTAAAATTTTCTAGTAACCACTTTAGAAAAAGTAAAACAAGTAAATTAATAGTAAAAATATACTTTCTTTAATCCAATGTGTCCAAAAACATCATTTCAATGTGTAATAGATATAAAAATTATGGCTATATTATTTTTCTACACTAGATCTTCAAATTCAGTGTGTATCACACCTACAGCACATCTCAGTTCAGACTAATTTGATTTCAAGTGCTCAGTAGCTACATGTGACTAGTGGCTCCCATGTTGGAAAGTGCAGCTCTACATGACTGATTACTTCTGCTATCTCTGTTGTTATCAGCCTCCACATTTTTTATCATACTCCAGCCAAATTGACCTTCCTTCTGTTCCTCAAATACACCAAGTTTATTCTTTTGCATTGCTGGTTCATGTGTCTGAATTCTGACTCCCCAGAGCGTCTCAGGATGAGCTCTTTCTTATCCTTCAGATATCAGCTCAAATGCTACCTTCTCGAAAAGATCTTCTCTTACCGTCCGATCTAAAATAATGCTCGCTCTCCAGACTCTCTAACCCTTAATCAATTTATCTTTTTTCATAGAACTTATGTATTTCATTAGTATCTGCTCTCCTGCACCACTATACTGCTATCTTGACCATATGGGATTTATGTAGCTTGTTCATAGACATATCCATAGGGCTTAGAGCGGCTCCTGGAATATTTACAGAAAGGATGGGTGAATGTATAAATGAATGAATGAAGGTGTCATCATTAAAATGTTAACAGTATAATATAAACATTGGAGCTTATTCCATTGCATTTTATAAGTGTGCTGTAACAAACACATTTCTTTTGGCATAAAAAATGACAGTAAAAGCCTTTGTAATAAACTGATGAAAAGTGTTACAAAGCCACTGGATGCTGGACAATGTGGACAATCAGTGGTATAAAAAAGTGTATTGTCTCACTGGTGAAGTGAATGTAATTTCCTCTAAATAAAGAGATTTAACTGCTTTGTAATATATATTCAGCGAATGTTCTAACACTTGATCCTGAGCTAACCAAGAGTATGATTTATCTCACAGATGGCAATGGATGGATAATACTCGTTATTTAATTCTACTCTTCTTGGCATTTGGCATAATGCCAAATTATAGCACTCCTGCGATGTATACTTTGGATACAAAATCTCTTTAGGGGACATAGTAGACGATATCTGAGGGGTACAAAGAGCCTCTTGCTTTAACTCTAACTCTGGACTGAGCATGGTGAGGTCACAAGTGTTTGCTCCAGGTGAAAGTTTCTCATTTCCCAACCTCATCTCAGGAGATTAAAGCACATATGATTAATCTTGTACCTTGGGAACCTGCATTTCTAAAAATTCATTCCAAGAGATTCTGCTGCCCTTGGTTGTGGAACACTGCCCAAAGTCAAGGATCCATTCCCTCATACAATGCAAGTTCTCCAGAGGGGAGTAACAGTGAACTACAGTCAGCTGTTAAAAATTTAAAAGATGAGATTTTCAGGTCTTTTCTAAATGGCAGCTTGCTGAAAGCAGAGTTTAAAGAGAAAAGAGTAAAGATTTTTGTAGCTGCTAAGGGCTGCCCAGAGAAAGAGTCTGTAACAAGAGAATTCTCAGGGCTGCCAGGGCTCAGATAACATAAGAAGACTGGGTATGACCAGTCTGCAAGAAGATGCAAAGGCACCGAAGAAGAGCAGTGCCCACCACATGATTTTTCCAAGATGTGCAATCACATTGGGGAAGAAAACTTCTATACACAAACAGACACACACTCAATTATAAAGAAAAATGAAGAAAAATATTACTACTTTGGAACATAGGCTTACAAGAGGCATAATCCCTAGACCCATGTTAGAGACTTATTTTAGGGATTTACGTAACTGAGGTGTGGAAAGATAAATGGTTTGGCATGAAACTCCAGCATCCTATCAGTGATGAGAAATGAAGCCTGAATCAGGGCTCTTAAGGACTCTGAGTCACCTGGCTATTAGCCTAAAGTGGAAGCAAGAAACTATTCTAGCTCTTCTTTCCCCTTAAACTTTAGGTTTAGTGAACCAGTTTACACCTACTGCTGATGAATCATCTTTCTAAATGACCCTGCTAAATCATATGCACTTAATTATAAAGATTTTAGTGCTCTGTTTTGTGTGTGGGTTGCAGATTACCATTTCCTGACCACATCCTCAGTAAAACCTTAAACTGTCATCAGACCACAAATAAAAGAGTGAATCTTTATCCCTCATAGCTGCAGAGAAAAAACAAATAAGTGATAAACTCATATGGCAAGATAAGACTCTGCTTCAGCCCTTTGCCTCTCTGGGTCCTTGCTCTACATGGCTGACTCAGACCTACTTCCAGGACTCTTTTGTACTGTTACTTTATCATCGCATCTTTGTGGATGAGAGTGTCAATGGAAATGGTGGAAACATCTTGTTAAAAAGTAAATAAGTTCAACACTGGGAAAAGATAATTACATAGAGGGAAATAACAGGTTTGTGTGGCCAGATGATGTGAAAGGCAAATTTTTCTTGTAAGTGATAACTTCATTGGCAAAGAAAGATGAGCAAAGCAACTTTCAGCATGCATCTCAGAATAAAACTACTTTTCCATATCATAGGGAATAAAAGTCATTAGTGTGGGATGTTAAATATTGGATACCTGAAACATTTGGCTAGCTTGAAAAAAGTATTACCTGTGTTAAAAAAATAATTACACTCCTTGGTATTTACCCAAGGAGTTCACAACTAATTTATGAACAAAAACCTGCAAACAGATGAGTACAGCAGCTTTATTCATAACTGCCAAAACTTGAAAGCAACCAAGATGTCCTTTATTTTCAGATGTACATCGTAATATATTTTGAATTCTGTGTAGATTACATCATGTTCACCACCAGAAAACTAATTATAGTCCTTCCTCTTACATGTGAGCCTAATTACCCCTTTTGCCCTCCCCCGGCCTCCCTTTCCCTATGGTAATCACCAATCCAATCTCCAATGCTATGTGATTGTTTGTTTTTGTTTTTATCTTCCACTTATGAGTGAGATCATGTGGTATTTGACTTTCTCCCTCTGACTTATTGCACTCAGCAAAATACCTTCAAGGTCCATCCATGTTGTCACAAATGGCCAGATTTCATCATTTCTTATGGCTGAGTAGTAGTCCATCATGTATAAATACCACATCTTCTTAATCCATTCATCCCTTGATGGGCACCTAGGTTGCTTCCAAGTCTTGGCTATTGTATATAATGCTGCAATAAACATAGGGCAGCAAGTATCTTTATGCCTTTGTATTTTCAAGTTCTTTGGATAAATACCCACTAGTGGGATACCTGGATCATCCTTAATTTTCTGAGGATACTCCATATTGGCTGCACCAGTTTGCACTCCCACCAGCAGTGTACAAGGGTTCCCTTCTCTCCACATCCCCTCCAACATTTGTTGTTTCCTGTCTTGTTAATTATAGCCATTCTGACTGGAGTGAGGTAACACCTCATTGTAGTTTTGATTTGCATTTCCCTGATAGCTAATGATGTTGAGCATCTTTTCATATGCCTGATGACCATCCATATATCTTCTTTGGAGTAATCTCTGTTCAGACCTTTTGCCCACTTTTTAATTGGATTGTTGGATTTTTGTTGTTGAGCTGTATGAGTTCTTTGTATATTTTGGATATTAACCCCTTATCTGATATGTGGTTTGCAAATACCTTCTCCCAATTGTTAGGTTGTCTTTTCGTTTTGTTGATGGTTTCCTTTGCTGTGCAGAAGCTTTTTAGTTTGATGTAGTCCCATTTGTTCATTTTTTCTTTTGTTTCCCTTGCCCGGTCAGACATGGGACTTGAAAATATGCTGCTCAGACCAATGTCAAAGAGCATACTGCTTACGCTTTCTTCTAGAAGTTTCATGATTTCGGATCTTACATTCAAGTCTTTAATCCATTTTGAGTTGATTTTTGTGCATGTTGTAAGGGAATGGTCTGTTTTCATTCTTTTGCATGTGGCTGTCCAGTTTTCCCAACACCATTTATTGAAGAGATTCTCCTTTCTCCATCGTATGCTCTTGGCTCCCTTGTCAAATATTAGCTGTCCATAAATGTGTGGGTTTACTTCTGGGATCTCAATTCTGTTCCATTGATCTGTCTATTTGTTTTTGTGACAGTACCATGCTGTTTTGTTTACTATGGCTTTGTAGTATATTTTGAAATCAGGGAATGTGATACCTCCAGCTTTGTTCTTTTTTCTCAGGAATCCTTTGGTTGTTCCAGGTCTTTTGTTGTTCCTTATAAATTTTAGGATTCTTTGTTCTATTTCTGTGAAAAATGGTTGTTGGAACTTTGATAGGGATTGCATTGAATCTATACATTACTTTAGGAAGTACGAACATTTTAACGATGTTAATTCTTCCAATCCAAGAGCACAGAATATCTTTCCATTTCTTTGTGTCTTCTTCGATTTCTTTCAACAATGTTTTGTAATTTTCAGTGTACAGATCTTTCACCTCTTTGATTAAGTTTATTCCTAGGTATTTTATTCTTTTTGTTACAATTGTAAATGGGATTGTATTCTTAATTTCTCTTTCGGCTACTTCGTTGCTAGTGTATAGAAATGCAACCAATTTTTGTACGTTGATTTTGTATCCCGTGACTTGACTGTATTCCTTTATTGTTTCTAAAAGTTTTTAGTGGAATATTTAGGGTTTTCTAGATATAAAATCATGTCGTCTGCAAAGACTGACAGTTTTACTTCTTCTTTTCCGATGTGGATCCCTTTTATTTCTTTTTCTTGCCTGATTGCTCTGACTAGGACTTCCAATACTATGTTAAATAAGAGTGGTGACAGTGGGCATCCTTGTCTGGTTCATGTTCTTAGAGGGGTAGCTTTCAGTTTTTCTCCATTGAGAATGATATTTGCTGTGGGTTTGTCATATATGGCCTTTATTATGTTGAGGTATTTTCCTTCTATACCCATTTTATTTAGAGTTTTTATCGTAAAAGGATGCTGTATCTTGTCAAATGCTTTCTCTGCATCTATTAAGATGATCATGTGATTTTCATTCTTCATTTTGTTAATGTGGTGTATCACATTGATAGATTTGTGGATGTTGAACCATCCCTGCATCCCTGGAATGAAACCCACTTGATCATGCTGTATGATGTTTTTAATGTATTTTTGTATTCGATTTGCTAGTATTTTGTTAAGGATTTTTGCATCGATGTTCATCAGTGATATTGGCCTGTAATTTTCTTTTTTTGCCTTGTCCTTGTCTGGTTTTGGTATCAGGATAATGTTGGGTTCGTAGAATGAGTTAGGAAGCCTCCCCTCCTCTTCCATTTTTTGGAAGAGTTTGAGGAGGATAGGGATTAAGTCTTCTTTGAATGTTTGGTAGAATTCACCAGGGAAGCCATCTGGTCTGGGACTTTTATTTTTTGGGAGGTTTTTGTTTGAGGTTTCGATCTCCTTACTGGTGATCGGTCTGTTCAAATTTTCTACTTCTTCTTGGTCCAGTTTTGGAAGGTTATATGTTTCTAAGAATTTATCCATTTCTTCCAGATTATCCAATTTGTTGGTGTATAGATTTTCATAGTATTCTCTTATTATCTTTTGTATGTATGAGGTGTCCATTGTAATCTTTCCTCTTTCATTTCTGATTTTATTTATTTGAGCCTTCTCGCTTTTTTTCTTGGTGAGTCTAGCTAAGAGTTTGTCAATTTTGTGTATCTTTTCAAAGAACCAGCCAAGATGTCCTTTAGTAGATGATTGGATAAATAAATTGTGGTGCATCCAGACAATGGAATACTATTCAGCACTGAAAAGAAATGAACTATCAAACCATGAAAAGAAAGGGTGGAAACTTAAAAGAATGTTACTAGTGAAAGAAGTTAACCTGAAACGGCTACATTCCTTAGGATTCCAACTATACGACATTCTGCACAAGGAAAAACCATGGAGACAGTAAAAAGATCAGTGATTCCCAGCAGTCAGGGGCAAGGGAGGGATGAATAGGTGCAGCACGGAGTATTTTTAGAGCAGTGAAAACACCTCATATGATACTATAAGGATGGATGCATATCTTTATACATTTTTCCAAATTCACAGAATGTACAACCCCAAGAATGAACTGTAATGTAAGCTATGGACTTTGGATGACAATGATGAGTCAATGTAGGTTCAATTGTAACAAATGTACCACTCTGCTTGGGGATGTTGGTAATGAGGGAGGCTGCGCATGTATGGGGCAGGGGGCTAATGGGAAATCTCTGTACCTTCAGTTCAATTTTGCATTGAACCTAAGACTGTTCTAAAAAATAAAATCTTAATAAAAAAATTGGTGTCCATAAATTTTACTATTTACCCATAAACCACGAAATCACATGAAATATGTCAAATTTGTAATTATTTCATTGTACATGTTACAAAATTGTAATATTGAGTTAATTTAATGGGAAAAATTCCATTTTTATGCCATTTCTTGTTCAAGAAAGTTTTTCACCTGGCTTAGCACATATTTTTAAAAAGCCTTTTTATTGAAGAAAAATCTAAATTTTTTTCTTCCCACTTAGCTATAGCATAAATGTCCATGTAGACTTTTAATAGCAAGCACAAACATTTCTTAATTGTGGGAAGGGAGTGTATGAAGTTACAAGCCAATAGAGCCCACTTCACGTTATTTATGTGAAAAGAAGCAAAATAAAACATTAAAAATCTAATTTCATTTGTTACACAACAGAATATAAAAAGTAGAGCTTTCCTTCTAGAGAAGCTTAGTTTTTGAAGTGCTCTCAAATTTATTTTATCCTAATTTTTATTATTTAATTATTACATGTTTTTCAGAAAGCAGTGTGTGTTAATTGTGGAAAGATTTAAGAATACGGAGACAGAGAGAAAAATTCCTCTACCTCATCAACTCTAAGATTCCATTGTCTGATGTAGCACTTGTATGATCCAAACTCTAAGTGTTGGATATTTCTCCTCTAACTGTTAGCTTTTATAACGAATGTTGCAATAAACATTTTTGTTCAACTACTGCTCGATACTTGTCTGAGTGGTCCATATTCTACCACCATCTAGTGCCATTAGCAATGGTTATGAACGCTGCTTCCTGTTAGATATCACATTTCTCAATGGACTAGTCAATAAATACCTATCAACTTTTGTAATAATTTCTGACTATTTAATTGGTAGTAAAAGTGGACTCTTTTCCTCATATACTTAATGCCTATTTGAATTTCTTAGCTATTAATCTACTTGTTCATCTATTAGCCTGTTTTTAAAATACTGATGATATTTATTGAACTTCAGGTACATTGAATTGTGTTAATTGTACTCATTAGTGGTATGGCGCATTATTATCGTTGGTCTCTGCAAAATCCTGTTTTGTTCCCTTGTTTTTGTTTTATATTTATTCATATATTCCATTTCCCTTGTTCCATTTCTCATCTCCTCCTACATAGATATCCATTCTAAAGTACTTAATGCACTTTTTTTGTTTGTATGTGTTTCTGTATGTATGTTGTCCTTTTGTGCACATGTGAACTTTGTTTACATAAATTTTATATTACATGAGACATCTCATTCTATGTTATAATTTTCTCATTAATCATCTTTTTTTCTTTAAGAAAAAGAATCCACAGATTCCATAGAAGCTCATCCCAATCCACTAGACATATACCATTTGTCTATGTCATTTATTTTATTATAGTCATAACTATCATGAATTTGGAATTAATTTTGTTAAAAAGAGGAGGTATGAATTTCACTAAACTTAATCCTTTTAAAAAGTTTAATCAATACATCAGCCCTGTTATTGACCAGAGACTTATTTTTCCACAGACTTGAAATGATAAACTACTCAATTCTACTTGAATCTGTTTCTGGACTTGCTATTAACTTTCATTGATCATTTCATCCAATCGTGCATATCAAAGACTTTTCATTAAATGCAGAATTATAGTATGGGTTTTTTGTCTGGTTGATCAGGATAACTTTTTCTTTACTATTATTATTATTATTATTGTTATCTTTTGCTTGAGGAAGATTGTCGCTGAGCCAGTCTTCCTTTATTTTGTATGTGGGATACCGCCACAGCATGGCTTGATAAGCAGTGTGTAGGTCTGCACCTGGGATCTAAACCAGCGAACCCCAGGCTGCCAAAGGGGAGCATGCGAACTTAACCACTATACCACCAGGCCAGCCTTTCTTTATTATTTTTAAGTTTAGAAATAACTGCTTATTGTTTTAAAAAATAAAATTAGAATGTGTATAGGAAAAAATTAATACTCCTAATTTCTCACTTTCTAGAAGTTACCAGTTGTTAGCATTTGTATGTCTACCCTGTGATATTTTTCCTGTCTTATTTAACATATATACTTTTCTGTAATTTTTAGAAAAAGTGGGCTTTTAATATATGTGTTATTCTACAACTTGCTTTCTTCATTGTGCAATACATCATGGACACATTTTAAGTATAAAGAGACTTTTTATCTGTTATGGTAGGCTGGGTTATGCTTCAGTAATAGATAATAAACTATTCCCAAGTTTCAGTGTTTTAAAACAATAAAAGTTTATTTTTTGTTCAACTCCATATTTATTGAAATTGCCTGGGTCTCTGCTCTTATTCTTATTCTACCTTATTCTTGCTCAGTTTGTTGGAGCAAGTTATACCTACGCTGGAGGGAAAGAAAACACAAATTGTGCATGGGCTTCAGTCCAGCACGGCAGCTCTCATTTCAATGACCAAACCAAGTCACCTTGTCATGCCTAACTGAGAAGTGTGAAGTGTACTACATGCCAAGAAGGGGGAGAAATGGCATAGTTTTGAACCATTCTAATAACTACCACAAAACATACTATATTCCATACACAAATATAATGTCATTTTTTCAGATTCCTTATTGATAAACATTCAGAATGTTCTCTTTTTCCCTTTGACACACAATACTGTGAGAAATACAAATTATTAAAAATATTTTTGTGTAAAATATATTTTTGGATTAATATTTTTATGTGTCTAAGGTGAATTTTTAAAAGTTATATTGCTCGATCAAATAATTGTTACCAAATTTCTTTGCAGAAAGATTAAGGTAATTTACCATCCAGTATCAATATATGAGCATGGTCATTTCCATACATCTATGCCAACATTAAATATTATCAATCTTTTGATGTTTATTTTTTTTTTGCTTTAAATGAACACATTTTTAGTACTAGTAAGATATAGCAAGGTAGAGATACATTCACAAATTTATTAAACGTTTGTGTTTCTTATTCTGCTACTTGCTTAATTTAAAATTACTATTAAAACACAAATTTATTTTGAAGCCATAAAGCCATGTACCTAAATGTGTATCATATCTATCAAAAACTCTTGTGAACTTAGTCTTCAGGATACGCTTTGAACTTGGCATTGATCTCCATCTCCAGTGACACCTCTTTTGTCTACACCATGTGTCTGTGACAATCTCTTACTTGATCTCCCTGCTCCCAGTCCTTCATACCACAATCCAACTTCCACAAAGAAGAAAACTGAAGATAAATCACATAAAACCACTGTCCTGCCTAAAATATTTAAGTAGCTCCCCCAAAGCACTTGGAGTAGACTCCACACACTTTGCCCATGTCCTGGTGATAACTGCATGTGTGACCTGACCTCTGCCTCTGTCAAGTTGCCTCCAGATACTGGAGCCATTTTTTCTCTAATTCACTCCAGCCTTTTTTGATTTCTTTGAGTTCTTAAAATAATGGAAAATAAAATAAAGCTTGATTGCCTGAGACTTTGCACATGCTGTTTCAGCTATCTTGAACAATCTTCTTTCCATGTGTCAGATGACTGGCTCGTATTATTCTTCTGTTCTCAGCTCAATGGTCACTGCTTCTGTGAGGCCTTCTGAAATCATACTCTGTAATAGGTCCTCCTCTGTAATATTCTCCTCAGGCACTCTTGTTATTTCGTAATTCTTATACAGCCTGTAATAATTTTGTTTACTTGTTGATTTACTCCTTTTTAGACTGAAAACAGTTTATTTCACTAAAATCTAGGTTTTATAAGGGCAGACGTCTATGTTATTCACAGATGCATTTCTAGAGTCTTTATCAGTGCTGGACACAAAGTAAATTCTCAATAAATACTTGTGGAGTAAGTGAATTAAGGCCTAAGAAGGCACTTTATAAATATTAGGGTATCAGCTATCTAGATGTTCATCATTTGTTGCCATTTTTCTTCTTCCTCCATCATTTTATATGTTTTATTTTGCTAAATTACTTTAATGTATGTTGTCAAATTTGTGAATTTTCCCTTCATGCTTACCCACTCTGATTATAAATATAATCTCCTATATTTAAATCTTTAGACAGTAATTACTTAATGTCTTCTGTGAGATAGAGAATTTTTTTAACCAAATGGATGAGAAATTTCCCCTATACAACCTATTAAGTAGTCCATCATTACCATGCTCATAGGAAAGATCGCTCTTGACATAAACTAACACACACACATACACACACACCAATGAGGGGAGATTTTCACAACATTATATGAAGCCATATTTATTAAAATATAAGGCTATATTAATTAAAACTCTGATTATTATTTCTTCAGTTATGTTTAAAATATTGGATTATACTGTGTGTGTGTGTGTGTGTGTGTATTTACATGTGTGTGTGTTTAAATTCTTTTAGTTTTCTTTGGGAATTAATTTTTGGTTTTGTTAAGTTGCCTAAACTTTCAGAATATGGTTTTCTTCTGTGGTTTATTTTTGTTAATCTCTTTAAACATTTGAAACACTTTCTTTAAGGTCTCTTTCACATTGGTCTATTTTCTCTAATTTTTAGGTGCAAATTCTTCTTTTGATTGATCTGGTGAGCTCTCCTTCATGAGAGATTTTCTCCCAAGACTTGCAATTGCGAAGTGTGGCTTCAACTTCAGCAGGAGCTGTTTGCCATGGGAGCTACGGCAGGTCCTAGGTCATGGATGCCCAGGGCAAGCTTCTATCAGCTTTTGTGGAAGACCTATGGACTTTATCTGTATGAGATTAGTTTGCTTTTATGTTTCTAAAAGATCTTAGATTTAGAGAAAACCTGCAAGAATAATGTAGAGTGTTTCTGTATACCTTTTACATAGCTTCTCCTAATATTAAAGTCTTAGTAACCATAATAAAATTAGTAAAACCATAAATTAACTGTCATACAGTACTGTTAACTGAACTATAGATTTTATTTGGATTTCACCAGCTTTTCTACTAATGTGTTTTGCTGTTGTTGCTCCTGGCTCCTATTCAGAATTCCACATTACATTTAGTTGTTAGGTGTCCTTACTTTCTTCCAATCTCTGACAATTCTTCAGTCTTCCTTATCTTTTATGTCCCTGACACTTCTGAAAAGTACAGATCAGTTATTTTGCAGAAAGTCTTTCTATCAAGGTTTTCCTGATATTTCCTCATGTTTATATTGACGTTATGTATTTTTGAAAAGAAAATCACAGAAGTGATGCTGTTCCATTGTCAGTGCTACATATCAGGAGTTATGTGATGTCAATAGGTCTCATTATTGGTGATGTTATGTTTGATCATTTGGTTAAAGTGGTGTCTGGTTAAGGTGTGTTTGCTAGTCAGGTCTCCTCATTGTAATGTTACTGTATTTTCTTATGTATTTACAGATACAAATGTACAGGTATGTTTGTATCTGTAAGTAAATAAGAAATTCTTGGGGGAAAACGTCTGATATGAAAATATCTGTGTTCCCTTAAACTCTTGCCCACTAATGTTAGCATGCAACAGTAGATCTTGCCTGCATAAATTACTGCTGTGGCATTCTAATGATTTTTTTTATTTAATTCCTTTCACATTTAATATTTATAATTTTTATGTAAGGGAGAGCTGTCCCTTTTCCCTTATTTATCCTATCATTTATTTATGTTACTATAGACTCATGGCTGTTTATTTTATTCTAGAGATTATGTTATCGTTTATTTCAAGATTCAAATTGTTTCATTTTTGGCCTTGGAGTGTTTTAGATTGGCTCCTGTGCCTTTTAGATATACCTTAATCTTTCTTTTAAAACTTTTTGCCACCACAAGATGCTTCAGGTTCATCTGATACTTTCCCTGCCTTAGTTTTAGGCTTAACCAATTCTTCTCTGGTTCCTTTTATAAGAGAATGTGATTTAGAAATCAAGATCTGTGCTGTAAGAGTGCTGATTGCTATTGGGGTGTCATTGTTTCTAGGCCTTTTCAGCGGGAAGCGCTAGGAACTATGTATACATATATTAACCCATACACATATACACACACACATCATCTAGGAGATATATATATATATATATACACACATATGTATGTATAAATAATATATCTAGATGTTTGCTTGAAATTTATAAGCAAAGGTTAGAGATAAATTAGATAGTCCCAAGTTTCTCTCAAGAGCAATTAGTCCCAGGTTTATGATAAGTTACTATAAACCTTTTTTTTTTTCAGTTGGGGAAATCCCTCTTTTACTCATATGTTTCTTAATTAGATCCGAAACAGTTTAACCAACTTCACTGGAAGAGATATTAATAAGGGATTCATTTCTATTTTGTATTCTCCAACTGTGTTTTCCTATCACAAAGACAGTGGAGCAGCTAATTGGTCTGGGGAATTTATTCTCGATTGGCCCTTAAGGACGAGACTGTTGGACCCTTGCTCGGTTATTAAGTCCTCAAATAAAAAGAGTTCAGAACCTGTGCTGACAGTAAAGACCCACTGCCATTCTAGACCCTTCTCAATTGCAGTCTGCGGTGAAGGAGTTTCATCTGGGACATCCATCAGGTATTTTGAATTTCTGCACACGCTATTTAAAGAGATTAACATTTAGTGAATTAAGATTTTTTTGTGTGCTCCAAGATCCATATATAAAAAGAAGGAATAAAAGATAAACTTTCATTCTCACACATTTATAAGTGTTTATTTTCTTTTATATTATTATTTAGCAAACATCTCTTTTGAGGGTTATTAACTATTGATTCATTGAATGAATCTCTTGATGGTGCCATTCTTCTGTCTAGCACTGAAAGCACCTGTAGCTCTCTAGCACCACATCTTACATATCAGTGCATTAGGTCCCTGAAACTTTTCACTCTATCACTCTTTTGCGCTTTTCCATATCCAGCTCCCTATCCATAAAGTGCCCTTTCCCTTCACTGTCTGTGACCAACCTCCCATCCTTCAGGTCCCGGTTCCATAACTTTCCAGACAGTTATTTGTTCTCCATGCTCCTGTCCTGCTTTATAGTTACTGTATTGTAATACTCACTGTGTTCATCATTCTATTTCTCCATGATGTACTGAAATTTGAGCTCCCTGAAAGCAGAGAGTTCATCTTAATCATGTTTGTATCTTCAGTGCCAAAGCCAGTGTAACTCAGCACTGAGCAAAGCCTGAGTTCTTATGGGGCTGGATTGAAGGGAGGCCATAGACAGCAGTTTCTGAACACTTGATTATTGATCCTTTCTCTGTCCTTAATGATGAGTTAAGGTTGAGGCATTTCCATTTTTCTTTTGGCATTTTCCCCCAGAAGTTGTGCCACTCTACTTCTTAGAAATAGAGTCCTTAGCCACTTACAATGCTGACTACATGGACTATTCATATTCTTCCTTCTATTTGCCCTTAGTCGTGGCCCTGTAAGAAAGCTGCTGTGTGGAAGCCGGTTGGAAACCAACTGTGTCTTCTCTCTCCCTTCTTCCTTTAACATGTCCAGTGGTTAATAGTGGCATGGGACATCTCTCTCTCTCTCCTTCATCTCTTCTTCTCTCAAGTGACAGGTGGGCACAAGAGAAAAAATGCTAAAATACAAGAGCGGAAGGCAAAATCATTTCAAAGTAAGATCAATTGGCACCATCCAAATTGGTGTAGCATTATCCAAGAGTATATCAACTGGGACCCAGCAGACTTCGTTGTGGGGTGGGGAGAGGTGAGGCAGATGCTCCAGGTGCAGTCATTAAGGACCAGGAGATATACAGGCTGCAGGCTTGGAAAGACTAGAACAGGAGTTTATACATATGTTAAGACACTCTCTCACTTTTAGTCTATATTTATCAAAGTTTTGCTTGACAATTATGTTCATTATAATTACTAGAGGTATTAGTTTTTGGGTGGTGAACGTGATGTAATCTACACAGAATTCGAAATATATTACGACATACATCTTAAAGATAAAATAAATAATTACTAGAGGTGCTTTCAAAAATCTAGAGCCTTTGGGAAGGGGTCAACATTTTAAAAAACATAGCTGACAGATAATCCTTGTATCTACACAAGTCTTAAAAGCATTGCAGTCTAATCTCCCACTTGGCTTTTTTTTTTTTGTTTTTAATGCAAAGGGCAGTTCCCAGATTGCCTTAAATATTTGTAAGAAAATACTTTCCCTCTCCCAGATGGCATGGATTTTTATAGTTCTAACCTCCTATTTCTTGCTTTTTTAATTTTGATGGATTTTTCAATTTCTGCAATAGTGTACTAGGTCTTTCCTTTTGCTTCTTTAGTTTTGGAAACAAACAAAAGTGTTGGTGGAGAGATTTCCTGAAGTTGTAGTGACAAGGTGACTTTCTTGTCTTTATTCTTACCCACTCCTATTTCAAAACAAAATAAGTAATTATATTATTGTATTGCTTTTACAAAATCCTTTGGCTAGCAGTTAGATGTTTTTGTTCAAAGCTATTCATATCACCAACTGCAAGGGAAACATGAGAAATAGTTTGTGTAAATACTGTGTCAGGAGAGTAATCAACCAATGCCCTGTTTTTAGCATTCTAAATCATCAAAAGACAAAAACTAGATCTTATTTGTTTGTTCCCTGCCCACTGCACAGTGATTGTCATGTAGTTTATTAGCAATAACGTCAATAGTGTTTGATGGAATAAACGAATGTGATGCTAGGAAAGTCAAGGCATTTATTTATTTACGTTTTGGTACTTGAGTTTTTACATCAATCAACTACAACTCCATAGATACTACATAAAGGCTTTTTTTTTTTTTTTTTTTTTGAGACAGGGAGACCTTTGTTTAAGATCCCAAGGATTAAACTCCAGAGTTACGGGAAATGTTTGTTCTCTTTCCTCTCAATCAGGAAGACAGTAAATCGAAAATCGTTTAGGGAACCTGCTCTGAGGGCCAGGGGCCCAATAGCGTCATTGCTCTTGATAATCCAATTATGGCAGGTGGCAAATCAAGCAAATCTCCCAGAACTGCTGAGAGCTCCACAGTTACAAAGAGATGTTAGGCAAGGGAGATTTCCAAGGAAATTTATTTGAGTGCCAGTTATATTGCTATGCAAACAAACACCTTCCTACGTTATTACCATGTCTAATCATTAACATTATAGGTATCAACTTTCCAGTTCTTCACACCTCACTCAGTCCAGGGATCAAAGAAGTGGGAGTTGACCTTCTCTTTTTTATTGACCAATCTTTGCCTAGGGAATTTTGTCCCCAGGGTGGCTTTGTCTCTCAAAACTTATATTTTCCTTTCTACTGACTCTTCTCAGACAACGAAACTGCAGAAATTACTTCCATCTAAAATAAACAATAAAAGCCAAACAAACAGGCTGACAAATCTTCCCTAATGTTGCTGCCTCTTCTGGCATTGCCCTGTTTCCCCTCTTTCTTTCACCAATAAATTATTATCAGAGGAGAGCATATTCCTCTCCTATTCTCTCCTTATTTTTTTCTTTTGACATTTTCAATCTGGGTTTAACCCACTCTTACCCCTAAAACTTGTCTCTAAGTACTAGATCCAGTGAGCCCCTCCTCAGCCTTCATCCTTTTTAAGCATGTATTTCAGCCTATGACACTGTGGTCCATTTCTTCTGGGGTAGACTGTTACAATAATGGCACCCCATGACTCATGCTTCCTTCCACTCTCAAGTGTGTATGATCCTTTTCTGCATTCCATGGGCACTTGGCCAATGGAGCCAACAGATACTTGAAAGGGACTTGCTGAAGGGAAATTGCTCTCTGTTGATGCTCTTACAACATTAAAAAACACATCACAGGGCCAGCCTCGTTGGCCTAGTGGTTAAGTTTGGTGTGCTCTGCTTCTGCTGTCTACGTTCAGTTCCTAGGTGCGGACCTACGCCACTTGTCTGTATGTGAGCCATGCTGTGGCAGTGGCTCACACACGAAAAAAGAAAGATTAACAATAAAGATTAACATCTGTTAGCTCAGGACAGATGTTCCTCAGCAAAACAAATAAACAAATGAAAAAGCCACAACACAACAAACAAACAGACCAGGCTAGCTCCTGGAAGATGAGAGAGCAGAAAGAGAGAGAGACCCCTCATCTTAGATGTTCTGACCTAGGACTACATGCCTGAGTGAGCGGTGACAATCCTTCCCAACTGAGTGCAGCCCCAAGTTCTGACCCATAGAATCATGAACAAATAAATGGCTGTTAGTTGAAGCAACTAAGTTAGGGGAAATTTGTTTCCCAGAATAGATAACACCATTCCTCTTGACACTTAATTTCCTTAGCTTAATTTCCTATTAGTTCATGATCCTGGTTCTTCCTTTCACTCTTTCAATGAACTCTCTCCTCTTTTTTGCTTTTTTCCACATGTAGTAGGAAGTAGGATGCATTATCTTTAGTGAGGCTAGGTCTCAAAGTAGAAACACAAAGAACATCAGTGTCCAGGCAGTTCTTTATTTCTACCATCCCTGTGGAAAAGTGCAAGTGACTAATGGCTTTTAGGTCGTAAGAAAACCACTCTTCTTTGAGTCCAAAGCTTGTAGTCGGAATGGTGGTTGCCATTATCTGCATGCTGTTTATGAACATGAGGCTCTCCTAATATTCCTTTGGAGGAATCCCAAAGGTTTTAATGTATCATCTGTATGAATTATTTACACTCTATACTGTATTAACAGAAATTGAATTATTTGGTTTTTGATTTCCCACATCTATTTTACATCATTTGTTGCTACAAAAGTGGCAAATGTACAAATACTCTGTGCATAATCAAAGATTATTTATACAGCCACAGTGAGTCACTATATAGCACACTTAAATGCTTATGCAATCTTTATTGTTATTTCTGTGCAATAGTAAAAGCCAGGGCTTTGTATATTAAATAATGGCTTAGTGTGACCATATACTTGACCAACAAGATATTTAATTAAACAGGAAGAATATTTCATCCCACTGAGAGTGCACTCTCACATTTCTGACTTTATGGAATCAGAAGACAAAACTAAATAACATTCTTGCAAGTAGACCTGCCTATATATTTTTTCAGATATAAAGTGAAGTTCTACTCCTATGTAAGCATCGGATTTTCTTGCTGGTTATTCCAGTTAGCATTTCTTCCTGACATTATCGTATGGTGGGTATAAGCCATGGAAGGACTGCTTTTTGATTGGCTTACATGAAAATATTCCATGATCATTATAAAAGTACTAAATGCAGCATGGTATGCCCAGATCTTTAGTATTTCCCTTAGTTTATTAAGTACTGGCTAAGATTTTGAGTTATTCTTCCAATAAGTAAAACATAGTAAGTATTTATTAAATTATAGCATGTAAGAACATGTTCATATTAATAAGAAAATCATTGTTCTTTTAACTTATCTCTAATACATGCCTACATACAGGATAGCAGAACATGTTTTAGCTGGTATTGCATAGGTCATAGTAAATCCAATAATTTTTTTAAAATGTCATTGAATAGCAAGTTTATTTAATTTACTGTGAGTTATTGTGACACATTTGGGAAAAGATATTTTGCGGAGTTTTCTTCTATGTCCTGAATTTTTAATGCCCTGCACATGAAGTCATTCGGAGAGAAGTAGCTGGATCGTATTCATCATAACCCAAAAATAATGCAAATGTTTAATAGCATGAAATATATCTTATTTCACCAAATCAGAATTACGGGAATGAGACTGTGTTTGTTTATGAGTCTTCTGGACTTCAACCTTTGCATGTTTTTGTTTCCTTCCTTTTCTCCAACAAAAGCAAACTTAAGTCACATATCAAGGTCTTTCCCTGTCACCCATGGCTATTACTGGACGTGTGGTTCCTATTTTCACTGAATTTCTTACTTGCTAGGGCTGCTTGTTTTCTTCATTGTAGGCCTGACCTGAATAATTTAACTTTTCTAGAATAATTTTTTGTAGTTATTTTTATCTTATCTGCTTGTTTTCTTTGTCTAATTTCAATATAAACAGTTGGAAGTGATACTAGACATAAAGCTCACATTGGCCAACTGCATAATTGAATATACGAAGTGAAGCCTGTAAGTCTGGTTAGCTGTCAAGAATTTAGATTATTGTCTTCAATGGTGATCATGGGAACATGCCAGCCTTCATGTTTGAGCATGGTCTGAACCATTATAATAAGAAATGGCCTTTGGATTGATAATCTAGTAACAGAAATAGATTCGAATCTGTTCAAATGTATTCTGTTGTCCAATATTCCTCTTAACCGATGGTAGGGCTGTCAAAGTTCCTCCACTTATTCTAAGAGATCATGATTGCAAAGGGTGTTTACAAAGGTTCCGCTGACCCAACATTTAGTGATTAAGTGAGCCCCAAATGTATTAAACATGAAGAAAAGATACCAAAAATTTTCTCACTGATTTCTATTTTTTCCATTTCAATTGCTATTTTTGATTGCTAAATTTTTGCTAGGATTATTATACAACAAAAATTCTCTCTTTCTTTTCATTGACTATGTTTGCTATTAGTTTTCCTTAAAAACGTCTTTAAATCATGTTCAAAGAGCCCTGACATCTCTTCTTGAGGCAATTTTAGAAACAGCTACAGAGAAAATGATCTCTAACAGAAAATGATCTCTAAGCCCTCAACATGTCAGCTCTGTTCTCAGAGGGTAAAATTCGCGGAATTACTGTGATTTTTACCCCCATTTTATTTCAGCTTTTCTTTGAGTTTTAATTAGCTACAGAAATGTGTTTACACTTTGGGAAGAAGCCTTTAACTCCTATAATCTCTTTATTTGTAAATGGTTTTACTATAGACTGTGAATTTCAGTGCTTTGGTGAATAATTCATCAACTTTTTCCCTATGCTGTCAATCACAGTTCTTTTTTTGAGTGGCATTCACCACTGATAGGAGCAGATTTGCCCAGAAAAACCACTGAATCTACAAAAAGAAAAATGCTTCTCCTGAAATGAGTGCTATTTTGATTGTTCATTTGCCCCAGTCAAATATGAAATTTAACATGTCCTGTAGTTTACGTTTCTCATGTTCTAATTTCTTTTGCTCATAAGAAGGGAAAATAATTCCAGTGCTCTGAAACACGGTCATTTTTAGAAGTCTTTCTAACTTGTTTCAGAGTTCTACATTTATTGGGTTATAATGAATTCCTATGTGGGATGTAGGGACTCATTTATTCAAGATATATTTATTAAACACTCTCTAAGCAAAACATCATTGAAATGCACATCTAGAAGGATCTTTAGATACTTGGAGATCTTTTAGTCTTCTAGATGAATTCTTAGAGATCTTTGAGATCCCTAGGGATCTTTTAGTCAAAATCCTTCATTGTTTAGGTGAATATTCTTAAGGCCAGTGGGGTAAAGTGACTTTTCCAGAGCCATACAAAGTACCTCTCCAGTTTGAACAAATGCAGAACAATAAATGCAGGAAGGGATAGAAAGCTGAAGCATTTTACACATTTTTTTCTTTTTCTTCTTTGTGTCGACGCAACTCCAAGATCTGCAAAACACTTCTTTCATAATTTTCCCCTCCAGTCAGCTTGCCCTTTATCTTCTTACTACCATCAAACATATCCACTGCTTATAACTTGAATTTTGTCTGTCTAAAAGCTTACTACTGGGGCTTTTTGCTTGATTTTTGATTACTAATTCTAAGGTTCCCCAGCTGTGTGCTAAGGTACCTTGAGGAGCTTCAGTCACTTCTTGGGGGCCAAGGAAAGGCCTTCATAATTTTGCTCAAGCTTAGCATCACTTAGAATGTCTTCTATACCTATCTTCTATGTATTTGTAAGGGCTCAATTCAGGCTTAGTTAATCTACCCATCTTTTTTATTCTTTTAATGTCTGATAGCATTTACTGTAAATACATCTCATGCTGTATTGAGAAAAAAAGCAGGACTGCATCCAACAGACGTGGCCTCGAATTTTGGCTCTATTGCTTCTAACTGTATTAGGCAAACTACATACCCCATCTGAGCTTGTTTCTTCATCTGAGTTATTGAAATATAAAGGCTTATTCTAAAAAGCAGATGTGAGGATTAAACAATATAATGTTTTAAAAATATTTAAGAATACCTATTACTTAGTAGACACACTGAAAATTAAAGCTATCATTCATATTATGACAGTCTTGTATCATTAGTTATATCTTTCTTTATATAAATGCACTATCTACAAAATTGACCCTAAAATTCATAAGGGTTATACAACTTTTTATATTTTCATCATTTGAAACTGGGGATTGGATAGAAAAGACCTTCAATTAATGTTTGGGAGAGGAATAAAATATTAAATTTCTAATTTTACTAATTTGATTTAAATTTTTCACTTTTACTATCACTTTTACTATGAACTGCTGTAGCTCAAGTGTAACTTGGTTCTCAGCTAAGAAAATTATTTTATGAATGTATTTATTCAGGAAAAATTTTAATTACATCATTTTTATTTTAAGATGATTACAATTCCAGAGAATTCTTAGAGTCATAATGACTACATTGTAACTGCAGTTCCGATATCAATTATAGTCTTGGCAACCATCTCTATGGCTTTGGATAACGTTACACCAGTATCTTGCCAACCCTGTAAGATGTACGTAAGCGATGTTATGCCTCCTGCCCCCTCACAAGAGAATGTGAGAATTATTAATTCTATGCAAAAATGTTTGAATGCAAAGAGGTCTGAGCCAATATTGAAAGCATGTGGGTTTCAGATTGTTAAACGCCAGGAATGTGCATCATATGTTTTATTCCTAAAATTCAGAGTAGTATTGAGTAGGTGTGTGTTTTTCTTTAAACTTCTTAGTTTAGGAATTGGTCAATATTGGGATATCTATTGTTATTATATCTTAAATCTAATCTTCAGGATAAAACTTAGTTCCCAGTCCACTTTGTTCTTTGTCACGTCCATATCTCCACATTTTGCATAACGTTTGTAGATGAGATGCAAGCTTAAGTTCTTTTTTCAATTTGAAAGCTGAAAGTACTAACGTTTATAAAGTACTGGAGAAATGATTCAAGAATATTTTACTTGTTTCCTGTTATTCATAAGTAAAGACAGTTCACTCAACTAGATGCTAATCTCACATCTTCAATTTTAAACAAGCTATGTTTCATGTATTTGGCAAAAATACTTGGCTAGAGTGTAATACTTTTCTCCATGAGGAAAATCTGTGATCTCTATATCTTGCAAAACAATTAATCTGCTTTTAAAAACAGCATCCAGTTTTAGAATTTGGGAAGCAATAGTATTCTTAACTTTGACAAGATATGTTAAAAGAGATATATGTAAGATCTGTCTCTCTCCTCTTTCTCTCAGTTCTCATAATAACCCTGCAAGGTAGGTATTATACCATTTCATTGACAAGAATATTGTATCTCAGAAAGGTGGAATGATGCACTCAGGATCTTGGAGCTTATTACTGACAAACTTGGTATTTCAATTCAATATTCTGATAATAAATTCAATTCCTATACTGCATCGTAATTAACAAGAGCCTTGAAACTGTTTTGTCATTCCCTTGCTAATGATTCATACATCATGCTTTGTGAAAATTATGTTAAAATGTTTTGAAAGTCATAATGGGCTCTACAAATATAAGATATTATTATTCAATGTGCTTACTTTTCCTATTCTGTACTACATGTGCAATGTAAGCCCAGGAGGTTAAGGCATTTTGTACATCCCTATATCTCTAAAAGGGAGATAATAACTTCACTAGAAAATGTATTTTAGTCACCTGTTGGGCAAGAAGCACTGAACTTGGCACAGTGGTAATGATAACTATATCATAAACTATCCTGCAATCTATAAAATCTATACATTTGACTACAAACATGTTAGTAAGCTGTCTTTAGCATCTTTTCTCATAAACCAGTGCTCAGCTCAAGTCCCAACTGAGTTTAGAAGTAGGCTTCTCATCTTAAATTTTCTTATCTCCTTTTGCAAATTTCCTTTTCATGTCTTTTTTTCTGTCGTATATGTCATTGTGTTTTAATTTCTCAGTTAGGCTGTGAAATTCTTGATGGCAAGATCCAGTCTTACTAATTTGCCCATCAACAGCATTTAATGTAGCATTGTGAACATAATAGGTGTTCAATGAATGTTTATTGAAATGAGTAAACAAACTTTTGTGTTATAATTTGTTTCTCAGGAAAGTTGTTTCTAAGATCTTCGATCAGGAATTTACTTAAGTTCCGTTTGCTCCTACAGAGTCCCATTAGTTATTTAAATTGTAGTCTGTAATTTAAAAATAGTGATGTGATTGTTTCAAGAAAGTGAATCGACAAAGCCAACCAGTACTGACCATCTCCCAGGTGTTGTGTACTTTGTGGTGTTAGCCTCGTCTCATAGCTCTTCCAGGGGTCCATATGTACTGAATAATCCTGTATTCACTTTGAGTTTTCATATTTACCTCATTCTGACTACTGGTAAATACAAAAGAAAGCTCTATTTTTATTCTTACAGTGAATTTTCTTTTTCAAAACCAAATCTATCCATGGATGATATATCTGAAATGCAGGCTAATGGATCCTAACATAAAAATAAATCTGTGCTAGTTTCATGCCAAGTTCAGAATAAATAAGAAAGGAATGTGGAGAGAAGATAGAAAAGAATCCCTCAACAAAAAAAAAAACCTCTCAGTTTTTTCTTCACACTTGTGTTTATATCCACATGTGTGCATGTGGACATTTTTTAATCATGTATTTAAAATTCATTCCAAATGTTTTTAACTTCAGTTTTATCAAGTGAGATGATATTTTTTCCCAGGTTAAAGTATATCATATTTGTGCATTTAAGAATTCTAAGGCCAGGCTGGCCCTGTGGCCTAGTGGTTAAGTTTGGCGTGCTTTGTTTCAGTGGCCCAAGTTCAGTTCCTGGGTGCAGATCTACACCATTCATCAGCAGCCATGTTGTGGTAGTGACTCACATACAAAATAGAGGAAGATTGGCACAGATATTAGCTCAGAGAGAATCCTCCCCAGCAAAAAAGAATAAAGAAGTCTAAGGCCATGATTTTTATTTTTTCCACTTTGTAATTCTCAGTATAGAACAAATAGTTTAGTGTAAATGGATGAATTTACCCAGTGGGTATGACAAAACTAAAGCACCGCTATGTCGTTCAATAAGCCAAAAGTTGGCACAGAATTGATTTGTGAATTACTGAAAATGTTGAATCTTCTTACATTATTGGGGAAGTTCCTCCTATTTATTGTGTTTTGCCACTAGGCTGAAGCATGGTCTCTGAGAAAAATAGATTTCAAAGACCTCAATTGAATTATATGTATATCTTCTCTCCCCATAGAGTCATAGAGATGGTGACATGGCTAATCAGAGGGTATCTTCTGAGGCCCTTTACTATGTTCAATAATAAGCTAGAGCTTGGGCTTTAGAGTAAGGCCTTCTTGGGTTAAGTTTCTTCTCTCATGCTTAATCATTTTGTAAATTTGGGTTAATGACTGAATCCCTCAGAACCTCATTGTTTTCACTCAACAAGTGACTGACAAATAATAGAATCAAAAGGCATGTAATTTCTCCCAGGATGCCTTTAGGAAACTGGAAAATGCTCACCTAGCCATATGAAACTACTGGCAAACCATACAAAACAATGCATAAATAAATCCTAAGGTGTGAAATCCAACCTCCTGACAATAATATTACCTGTGCTATGCTGATCATTGGTTGAACAGGATTTCATAAATGAGTGAAGTGATTAAAGATAAAGCTCAGTCTGAGAAGATTCCATGGAGGAAGGATTTTTAAAATAGGGATTATTTAGATGTCTAGAGGAAACTGGAGAAAATTTCATAGTGGAAAACTCTATACGCAAAGCTACAAATAAAAGGGACAAACACAAGATTTTTCCACAAGTGCTTAGGAAATCAGCTTTAGAGGGGCAAAGAATAAAAAGGAGTAGCAGAAAATATTTTGAAAGTTATGCTAGGGCCAGATTACAAAAGGTATTGAAAATGAGAAAACAGGAGTTGCTTTTAATGTCTTAAATCAAATGAAGTTAATCAAATTTTTGGAAGAGCAAAGTACCATGATAAAAATTATATTTAATAAAAATTAAGACAAATAGGAGAGAGTATAGTCATGGAGGAGACCCAGGAATGGAAGAAGTAATGAGGGAGCTGACTGGAGAGAAAAAAATTAGGAGAGGGAAGAGGAAGTGCTTGATTTTAGTAATATTGATTTGAAAAAGCAGTGGATAATCTAAGTGAAAATGGCCAGTAGGAAGGATCAGAGATGTAGATTTCAGTGGCAACTCAATGTTTTAGAACTAACAGTTACTTTTAAAATAACTGTTTATCATTGGCAAATAAAAAACTGAGACCCAGATAAGTTGAGAAATTAGCCTGTGAATCGGGTTCAGGGATTTGACCCAGTTCCCAATCTAGCACCATTTCCATCAAAATGACATCTTAGCCATGAGAAGGAATGAAGTCCCCAAAGGAGAGATAGAATGACAGGAGAAGAATCAGAAAACTTAAATATGTGAAATGCAAATGTGTAGAGGGAGAGAAGAGGAAAATAAGTCAGTAAGGAACATCAAGGAGATGGTCAGAGATAGAAGGAGAATCAGTAGAATGTAGTTAATGGGAACTGAGAGAGGAAAACAGTCTGTGGAGAAGATGATGTTCAACTGATTTGGTGCTTAAGGAGAAGCACAACAAATAAAAACCACTGTATTTAGCAATAGGAAATAAATTGGAAACCTTAAGGTGAGCAGACATCTGAGTAAAAGAGTTTATGAATGAAGAAGGGGGAAATAAATTAGTGAGAAACTTTTGAAAGTCTTTGGAAAAGGACAGTAGAAAGACATTGGTTTATTTAGTCCATAATAAAATAAAAATTTGAAGACAGAGAAAAAGGATCTGAATGAGTGAGAGATTCACATTAGCCAGATATGGAGAGCTATGGGAATAGATGCACCCAAGGATGGGAGCAAATAACATTAAAAGACACAGGTTAGCTTTAGTCAAATAAAAGAGGAATTTATTTCCAGACTAAAGGCAGAGATAAAAGGATATGTACAGTTATAAAAATATGTGTTCAACTAGAAATAAAGACAAAAGTGAACACATATCAAATTTATATATTTAATGGTATATTTATTTGGGGTAGAATGAAAGTTAAACTCACTTTTACATACATAGTATGGCCACAAGGAGTGATTGCTATTTCAGAAAGAGTAGAATTCCTGCATAAATTAGTGTGTGGAGTGTAGAATTAAAGAGATTAATAAAGATATCATATTAGTTAGAAATGTGTTGGGATGAAAACAACAAAATAGCTGACTAACACTGGCTTAAGTCATTTAAATATCTTCCATTGCAAGAAGTATAGAGGTAAGTATTTCCCAAATTGGCTCAACAACTCAGTAATATAAGAGTATTAGATCAGGTTCTGTAGATTTCTCTTGGCTTCCTCCATGGTCCAATTGCCATATCTTTATATGACAACAAATAAAGTGAAAGGAAGGACAGCGAAAATAGAAAATCCCCTCATACATTTTTTTTCTTTTATTGGGAAACAAAATTTTGACCTTGCTCAAGTGAAATCTATTTTATCTACATCTTTTGAAAGAATCCAAGTAAAAAGAACTAGTTAACAAAGTTTTATTTTTGTTCTCTTATTTCCTTAAGTGGTCTAAATTAGATGTGATGATTACAGTTATATTTTAGAGACTATACTGATCGTAATTACAAAAACCTATTGATACTGTCTGAAGCATGGTGCATACAACCCTGCTTGATCAGGGTGGCCTCATTATTACTGTGAGTATGCTTTACTGCTAAATACAAAGAATGAACTCATTAATACGATGCCAAAAAGCATTTTATTTTAAGTGACTTTATATCGTTTCAAACTGTGGGACTACAGTATTCCCTCCACTCGTCAAAGTTTCACCTGTTGAGCTGTATCCATCCAAATGTCATAGCGTGACTTGATAAAAGAAAATATGAGGCAAGGCTGAAAATGTCATAATGCTAGTCCCTAGTTTAAGATGGAGAAGGGGTAAAACGTAGCTTCTCTGATGTTAAGTAAAATGAATTAATGACCAATTGTCAAAAAATATAGCTTTTCACATGTTAGGACACAAAACATGTCTTAATAAATTTAAGAAGACTGAAATCATATCAAGTATTTTAACAACCTCAGTGATATGAAACTAGGACTCAATTATGAGAAGAAAATGGAAAATTCACAAATATGTAGAGATTAAACAAAATGCTACTTAACAAACAATGGGTCAAAGAAGAAATCAAAAGACAAATCAAAAAATACTTTAAGACAAATGAAAATGTAAATACAACACATCAAAACTTATGCGATGCAGCAAAAGCAGTACTAAGAGGGACATTTACATGGCAAACGCCTACATTAAGAATAAAGAAAGAGTTCAAATAAACCACCTAACTTTACACCTGAAAGAACTAGAAACAACAAGAACAAATGAAGCCCAAAGTTAGTAGAAGGAAGGAAATAACAAAGATCAAAGTGGAAATAAATGAGAGACAAAAAAGCAATGGAAAAGATGAATTAAACTCACAGCTTGTTTTTCAAAAAGATAAAAAAAATTAGACAAACATTGCAACTGATATCACAGAAATACAAAGGATCAAAAGAGACTATTATGAACAATTGTGCACCAACAAGTTGGACAACCAGGAAGACATGAATAAATTCCTGGAAACATGCAATCTACCAAGACTGAATCATGGAGAAATAGAAAATCTGAACAGACCAATTACTAGTAAGGAAATTGAATCAGTATTCAAACACCTCCCAACAAACAAAAGTCCAGGACCAGATGATTTCACTGGTGAATTCTACCAAACAGTTGAAGAAGAATTAATACCAATCCTTTTCAAACTCTTCCAAACAATAGAAGAGGAGGAAACTCTTCCAAATTCATTTTATGAAGCCAGCATTATCCTGATACCAAAACGAGAGAAAGACATCACAGAAAAGTGAAGACCACTAACCCTGATGAACACAGATGCAAAAATACTCAATAAAATGTTAGCAAACTAAGTTCAACAATACATTAAAAAAGGATCATGCACCATGATCAAGTGGGGTTTATTCCAGGAACGCAAGGGTACCTCGACATCCACAAATCAATGTGATACACCACATTAACACAGTGATCAATAAAAATCACATGATCATCTCAATAGATGCAGAAAATGTATCTGACAAAATTTAACATCCTTTCATGATAAAACTCTCAGCAAAGTAGGAACACAGGGAATGTACTTCCACAAAATAAAGGTCATAGATGACAAGCCCACAGGTAACATCATTCTCAATGATGAAAATCTGAAAGCTTTTCCTCTAAAATCAGGAACAAGACAAGGATGACCACTTTCATCACTTTTATTCAGCATAGTACTAGAAGACCTAGCCAGAGGAATTAGGCAAGGAAAAGACATAAATGTCATCCAAACTGGAAAGGAAGAAGTACAACTGTCTCTATTTGCAGATGACATGATATTATATATGGAAAACCCTAAAGATTCCACTAAAAAACTGTTAAAACTAATAAACAAATTCAGTAAGTTGTAAGGTACAAAACTCAATTGCATTCTATACACTAATACACTATCAGGAGAAGAATTTAAGAAAACAATCTCTTTTACAATTGCATCAAAAAGAAAAAAACACGTAGGAATAAATTTAACCAAGGAGTAAAAGACAAGTCCACTGAAGACTGTAAGACACTGATAAAATAAATTGAAGAACACGCAAATAAATGAAAAGATATTCTGTTCTCATGGATTGTAAGAACTGACATGGTTATGATGTCTGTATTACCCAAAGAAATCTACAATTTAATGCAATCCCTACCATAATCACAATGGTATTTTTCATAGAAATAGAACAAATGATCCTAAAACTTACATGGAACCACAAAAGATCTCAAATAGCTAAAGCAATCTTGAGCAAGAAGAATAAAGCTGGAGGCATCATACTTCCTGATTGCAAACCATATTACAAAGCTATATTGGGGCCAGCCCCTGGCTGAGTGGTTAAGTTAGTGCCCTCCACTTCAGAAGCCCAGGGTTTGCCATTTTGGATACTGGGCATGGACCTACACACCACTCATCAAACCATGCTGTGGCAGCATCTCACATAGAAAAACGAGAATGACCTACAACTAGGATATAAAACTATGTACTGGGGCTTCGTGGAGAAAAAAAAGGAGGAAGATTGGCAACAGATGTTAGCTCAGAGCCAATCTTCCTTACCAAAAAAAAAAAAAAGATACTTAAAAAATCTTTTAAAAAGCTATAGTAATCAAAATAGTATAGTATTGGCATAAAAATACAGATGTAGATCAATGTAACAGAATAGAGAACCAACAAATAAACTTATGCTTATATGGTCAACTAATCTTTGACAAGGAAGCCAAGAATTCTCAATGGAGAAAAAACAGTTTTTTCAATAAATTGTGTTGGGAAAACTGGACAAACACATGTGAAAGAATGAAACTGGATGCCTATTTTTCACCACACACAAATATCAACTCAAAATGGATTAAAGACTTGAATGTAAGACCTGAAATCATAAAACTCCCAGGAGGAAACAGGGGGAAACTCCTTGACACTGGTCTTAGCAATATTTTTTTGGATGTGACACCACAAACAAAGGTGAAAAAAGCAAAAATAAACAAGTGGGGCTACATCAAACTAAAAAGCTTCTGCACAGCAAAGGAAACTATCAATGAAATGAAAAGGCAACATATAGAACAGGAGAAAATATTTGCAAATCACATATCTGCTAAGGGGTTAATATTCAAAATATATAAAGAACTCATACAACTCAAGAGCAAAAACCCCCAAACAATTTGATTTAAAAATGAACAGAGGAGCCAGCCCTGATAGCCTGGTGGTTAAATTTCAGCACACTCCACTTCGGCCCAGGTTTGGCTCCTGGGTGTGGAACCACACTGTTCCTCTGTCAGTAGCCATGCTGTGGTGGCAGCTCAGCTCACATAGAAGAACTAGAAGTACTTAAAACTAGAATATGCAACTAGTACTGGGGCTTTGGGGAGGGAAAAAATAAAAGAGAGGAAGATTGGCAACAGATGTTAGCTCAGAGCAAATTTTTCCCTGTCAAAAAAATGAGCAGAGAAATTGAGTAGACATCTTGCAAAGAAGACATCCAAATGGCCAACAGATATATGAAAATATGCTCAATATTGCTAATCACCAGGGAAATGCAAATCAAAACCACAGTGAGATATAACCTCAAGCCTGTTAGAAAGGATATCACCAAAAAGATTAGTGAGAGGGGCTTATAAGTGGTTACATCCGCCTGCTCCACTGTGGCGGCCCAGGGTTTTGCTGGTTTGGATCCTGGGTGCGGACGTGGCACTGCTCATCAGGCCACGTTGAGGCGGCATCCCACATGACACAACTAGAAGGACATGCAACTAAGATATACAACTATGTACTGGGGGGTTTGGGGAGATAAAGCAGAAAAAAAAATTAAAAAAAAAAAAGATAAGTGAGAAAGTATTGATGCTGATGTGGAGAAAAGGAAACACTTGTGTACTGTTGGTGGAAATGTAAATTGGTTCAACCACTATGGAAAGCAATATAGAAATTCCTCAAAAACTTAAAAATAGAACTACCATAGGATCTGGTAATTCCACTTCCAGGTAATTATTTGAAAGAAACAAAACTATTAACTTGAAGAGATTTCTGCACTCCCATGCTCATTTCAGCATTATTTACTTTAGGCAAGACATGGAAAAACCTAATTGGCCATCAACAGATAGATAAAGAAAACGTGGTGTATGTGTATATATACATGCACACACACACAATGGAATATTATTCAACCATAAAAAAGAAGGAAATCCTGACATTTGCAGCAACATGAATGGACCTTGAGGGCTTATGCCAAGTGATATAAACCAGAGAAAGACAAATGATGTATGATATCACTTGTACATGAACTCTAAAAACTCAGATTCATAGAAACAGAACAGATTTGTGGTTGTCAGATGTAGGGGGTGGGGAGGAGGGAATTGAATAAAGGTGGTTGAAGTCATACTTTCAGTTATAGGATAAGTTCTGGGCATGTAATACACAACATGGTGACTATAGTTAACCATATTGTATTGTATATTCAAAAGTTGCTGAGAAAGTAGACCTCAAACGTTCTTATCACAGGAAAAAATATTGTAACTATGTGAGGTGATGGATGTTAACTAAATTTATTGTGGTAAACATTTTGCAATATACACATATATCAAGTCATTATGTTGCACACCTAAAACGAATACAATATTATACGTCAATTATATCTCAATAAAACTGGGGGGGAAAAGAGAATTCCAGCGGGAATTCTACATCTGTTGGTATATGGCTCAACAATCTTTGGCCAGTCACTCAGCCTCTCCAAAAAAATGTATATATAATATTTTGATATAACATCCTAAGAGTATCAGCCAAACTTCTAACATGTAAAGTGAGGAAACATTTTGTGATTAGAATTCTGTCTGTAGAATGATGTTTTCATGAAGGCTTTGAAGAATAGACATGTTGCACTGGTTTAAAAGCGTTTTACAATGATAAATAATCTTTCTGGTTTTTTTATTATTATTTAGATCCTCTAGTAGAAAAAAAGCATTCTAGTATCATTTACGTGATATTGTTAATTTTGTCAGTTTATAAAATCACAAATTAACCTCAATATATTCGATACTTTATTTGAACTTTTAATGAAATCAATCAATCAATAGACAAACAAATAAATGTATTTGACCACATCTTTACTAAAGCTTTTTTATATTATTTTGAAATGATACATGGCAAGATCCAACATGTTATCATATTTCCACAATCTATGTGAGATGTTATCAATTTTCTGCAAAGATAAGTATTAGATATGTGGTTATTCTTGTTTATACAGACTCTGTCACGTAAACGAGATAGTACTAATTGATATTATACACTGAATAATGGATATATGTACTGAATATATGTTGAATGGGGGCTTCTGGGTTACCAGATAGGGGTTCCAGACCTAGCTCTGCCTCTGTGTAACCCTGTATAGTTGCTTAAACTCTCTGACCCTTAGTTTCTTAATCTATAAAGAGGTCATAATCACAGTAATTAAGTGAGACAATACATACAAAATACTTTGTATGGCACTTGGCATGTTCTAAGTAATTATTATTTATGAACTATTAATTATAATTTCTTAGTAGTTTCTTTTATACATACTAAAGCACTTACTCTCTTTTTAAAAATATTTACTTAAAAGATTCAGAATAGCTTCCCTAAGAGTCCAAATTTCACCTTATATAGCAATTAATGCAAGAAGTCAGTAAGAAAAGAAACAATATAAAAACTCTTCCGTGTCATTTAGCTGATATGATGGCTCTGGAAGAGAGCTGTTCTACCTAATCAACTATTACACAACAGTTGGTCGTTAAGGTAGGGCCAGACGGAAGCTTGATTCAGTATCTCCTGCTTCATTGCAAAATATAATCTGAAATGTCCTCATTTCGCATTTTTGGGTTTTTCTTAGTTTTCCAGTGCCCCTTTCCAGTCAATCCCTACTTCCCACAGAAAAGTACATTCTGCTTTCTATCACCATAGATTAGTTTTGTTTGTTCTGAGCTTTATGTAAGGATATGGGATGTACGCTCTAGTGTTTGGCTTCTTTCACTCAACATAATGATTATGAATTTGATTCGTTATTGTGTGTATCAGTGTTTTCTTTTAAAGAAAACCTTTCTTTCAAATGCACATAAAAGGTGCAAGAATAGTTCAAAAAATTTCTGTATACCACTCACCTAAGTCGCCAATTGTCAGTATTGCAATTGCTTTATCTTCTCTTCCCGAACCATCTGAGGTAAGTTGCAGACCTATGCCTCTTTACCCCTACATACTTCCATGTCTGTTTCCCCAAAACAGCATTCTCTTGCAGAATATCAGTGTAATGATCAAAGTCAGAAAATCAACATTGATATCATGCTAACATCCATACTAGACACCTTATTAAAATTTTGCCAAATGTCTCAATACTGTCCTTTATAGAAAAGAAAGGAGATTTTTGGTTCTGTTTCCAATCTAAGATCAAGTATTAAATTTACTTTTCAGGTCTCTTTGGGATCATTGAATTAGGAACAGTTCCTCAGTCTGACATTGTCTTTCACAACCTTGACATCTTTGAAGAGTAGAGGTATTGTATAACGTCCTTGAATTTGGGTTTGTCTGACATTTCCTCATTGTTAGATGCAAGCTATGCATTTTTTTGGCAGGAATATCACAGGACTGATGATGTATCCTTCTCAACCCATCATATCAGGAGGGTTGTGATCTCAGTTTGCCCCATTACTTGTGATATTTACATAGGATACCTGGTTAAGTTGGTGCCTGCCAGGTTTTATTTGTGCAAAGTTATTATTTTTCTCTTTGTTATCAAGAAATATTTTGAAGAAAGTTAATTTAGCTGCTTTTTTTTTTAAATGCTGAGCAGTCTCCCCATGGTAGCTATACCACAATTTTAAATCCATGTGTTGAGTTGCTTCCAGTTTTGTGCTGTTAGGAATAAAGCTGCAATGAACATTCATGTGCAATTGTTTTTGCGGACATATATTTTCATTTCTCTTAGGTAGATACTTGGAGTGAAATTGCAGAATTGTCTAGTAGATGTATGTTTAATTAAAAAAACTACACAGACACACACACACACACACACACACACACAAGGATAGAAAAGTTTCCAAAAATGTTGTAACAATTTACACTCCTCCCAGCAATGTATACCTGTTCCTGTTGCTCCAAATCTATTCAGAATTTGGTACTGACCTCTTGGTAAATTTGAGCCATTTGAGTGGTTGTCAAATGGTATCTCATTTTGGTTTTAATTTTTATTTCACCAATGATGAGTAATATCGGACATATTTTAATGTGCTTATTGGCCATTCACGTATCTTCTTGGGGGAAGTGTCTTTTAAAATATTTATCCCACTTTGTATGGGATTGTTTTACTGTTTATTATTGTTTTTAAGGAATTCTTTACATATTCTGAATACAAGTTTTCTTTTATTATTCCTTTTTATGAGATCTTTATATATTCTGGATAACAGTCCATTGTCATATATATTGATTGTAAATATTTTCTTCATGGCTTGCCATTTCATTTTTTAAATTATATCTTTTGATTAGTAGAAGTTTTCATTTTAATGAAATCCAATTTTCATCTTAAAAAATTATGGCTAATAGTTCTCTCATGCTAAGAATTTTTTTGACTAACTCAAATTCATAAAGATGTTTTTGCATGTCTCCTAAAGGCTATATAGTTTTAGCATCTACACTCATGACTATGATCCATCATGAAATAATATTTGTATGTGGTATGATACAGAACTCAATTTTCATTTTCCTGTATGTTAATCTAATTGTTCTACCCCTATTTTTTGAAAAGATTGTATTTTGTTGCTTACCTCAGGTGTTGAAAATTTATTAACTACATATGCGTGAGTCTATTCCTAGAATAAATCCATTTCACTAATATATTTGTTTATTCTTATACACTATCAGTTATCCTAATTACTGTGAATAAATAAAAAAATTTGAATGTAGATTGTGTGAAACCTCTGATTTTTTAGAGATTATTTTGTCTATATTTGACTATTATAAATAATATTTAGCTGTTAAAAGATACTTGTCTGTTTTCATTTTTATATAAGTTTTAGAATAAACTTTTCAATTTCTATAAGAAAACCTACTGGGATTTTGATGGGGTTGTATTGCATTTACAAATTAATCTGGAGGGAACTGATATTTTCATAATCCTGAGCTTTTCAATCAACAGGTGTAATATATCTATTAATTTACTTAGGGATTTTAAAATTTTTTCCACACTGTTTTGTAGTTTGCAGTGTAGTGTTCTTGGACATCTGCATTAACTGAATCCTGTATTTTTTCTGTATTTTATGTTATTTTATGAGGAATTGTTTTTAAATCTATTTTTCAATTTTTGTTTTTATACTGACATACAGCTGATTTTTCTGTATATTGAAGTTGTGTCCTATAGTAGTTCTCTCGAGTATGAACTTAGCTGTATGTTTTTCCTCCATGCCCTTTATCATGCTGATAAATTACCTTTCAATTTCCAGTTTGCTGAGGAGTTTTTATTATTAGTGAGCAATGAATTCAGTCACATGCTTTATCTTATAATCAGTTTTCAATCTAGTGTTTTTAAATCAAGTTGGTGAATTAAATGACTGATTTTTCTGATGTTAAACCAATCTTACATTTCTGAAATAAACCTTACTTGGTCATGTTTCCTTTTTATATGTTGCTTGCTTTTGGGAAAGAGTCTAATATTTTAAAGGAGTTTTGCATCTACGTTTCTGAGAGACATTTGTCCATAGTTTTTTAATGCTATTGTATTTTGGTCTTAATTTGGTACCAAGGAAATTCCAGCATCATAATTGAGTGGGGAGGTAGTTTTTCCTCTTTTATTTCCTGAAAGAGTTTGTGTAGCATCGACATTATTTCTTCATTATGTTTGACAGGATTCACTAGTAAAACTGTTTATGCCTGGAATTTTCTTTGGATTAAGGTTTTAGCTTTGAATTTAATTTCTTTAGTTAATTTAAGGCTATTTAGATTTTCTAATTCTTCCTTTTCTAGTTTTGCAATTTATATTTTTCAAGGGATGTGTACATTGAAGTTTGAAATTTATTGACATAAAGTTGTTTTAATATTGCCGTTATCTTTTTAATGCTTATAGTGTGTTATGGGTTGAATTGTCCCCACCCAAAAGATACGTTGAACTTCTAACCCACAGTACCTCTGAATATGAACTTATTTAGAAACAGGGTCATTGCAGACATAATTAGCTAGGTTAAGATGAGGTCCTACTGGAGTAGGTTGTGCTCTTAATCCAGTATGACTGTTGTAAGAAGACAAGAGAGACACAGAGAGGAGAATACCATGTGAAGACACAGAAACACAAAGGGAGAAGATGGCCATGAGGAGATGGAGGCAGAGACTGGAGATACACTGGCACACACCAAGGAATGCCTAGGGGCATCAGAAGCTAGAAAGACGCAAAGAAGGATCTTCTCCTGAGACTTTGGCAGTAGCAGGACCTCTTTGATTTCAGACATCTACCCTCCAGAGAGAATAAATTTCTGTTGTTTTAAACCACAAAATGTGTGGTCCTTTTTTATGGCAGTAGTTATAGGAAACTACTGTATAGTTTTATCTACTCTTTCATTCAAATATTGGTAATTTTTGTCTTCTTGCTTTTTGTTGGGAGGAAAGCAGACTCTTGTGAGCAATTTATTAATTTTATTAGTCTTTTCATAGAAACAACATTTGATCTTTTTACTTTTTCTATTTTTCTGTTTTCTATTTCTTTCTATTTCTTTCTTTCTTTTTTTTTTTTTTTTGAGGAAGATTAGCCCTGAGCTAACTACTGCCAGTCCTCCCCTTTTTGCTGAGGAAGCCTGTCCCTGAGCTAACATCCGTGCCCATCTTCCTCTACTTTATATGTGGGATGCCTACCACAGCATGGCATGCCAAGCGGTGCCATGTCCGCACCTGGGGTCTGAACCGGCAAACCCGGAGCCGCTGAGAAGTGGAATGTGCGAACTTAACCGCTGCGCCACCAGGCCAGCCCCTGCTTTCTATTTCTTTGAAATTTATTCTCATGCACATTATTTCCTTCCTTTTATTTATTTTGGGTTTAGTTTGCTCTTTATTGTCTAGATTGTTAAGGTGGGGAGTCAGATAACTGATTTAAATCTTGTTTTTATAATAGTGTAATCATTAAAAGCTATAAATTTTCCTCTAAGCTTACTTCAATCTTTATTGCAGAAAACTTAATATGTTGTGTGTTCTTTATCATTCAGTTATAAATATTTTTTAACTTCCCTTGTGACTTCCTTTTTGACCAGTGGGTTATTTAATGGTGTGTGACTTAATTTCCAAATATTTGGATGATTTTCTAGGTATGTTTTTATTTATTTGGTTACTAATTTAATGTTTATATTGGCAGAGACATACTTCATGAAATTTTATTATTCTGAATTTACAGAGACTTATTTCTCTACCCAGCATGTGGTCTATCTCAGTAAACATTCCATGTATACTTGAAAAGAATGTTTGTTCCATGGTTGTTGCATACAGTATTCTATAAATTTAATTATCTCAAATTGGTTAATAGTGTTTTTGAAATCTTGTATATTCTTACTGACGTTCTTTCTAGTTTTTCTATCAATTAGTAAGAGAGGGGTATCAAATTGTCCAGTTAAAGATTTGTCAACTTCTTTGTTTCTAAAAGTTTTTGCTTTATGCATTTTGCAGCTCTGTTAATAAGCACTTACACATTTAGAATTGTTCAGTCTTCTTGATGAATTGATCCTCCTATTATGGTGACATATATATGTATTTATATATTATACATATTTTATAGGTTACAGTTTTATAATGCACAATTTATAATGTAATTTTAATACACAATATAATTTTAACACATGTGTTATATATCATATATATTACAATAATATATATGCATAATAAGAGGCAATATATAGAGAGAAGTGATATATATATTATGATTTTATATATGCATAGTACACATTCACACATAATATATATAATATATAAAATATACAATACATAATATATAAATATAATATATAAAAATAAATAGAATCTGGTAATCTTACCTCTTTATCTCTGGTAGTATTCCTCATCTTGAAGCCTAATTTGTTTCATAATAATAATACCATACCTGTTTTCTCATGCATATTGTTTGTATGTTATATCCTTTCCCACTCTTTTATAGTCTATGCATCTTTGTCTATCTATTTAAAGTATTTCTCTTATCATCAGAGTTGGTTCTTACCTCTTAACTAGTTTGACAATTTCTGCTTTTTAACTTGAGCATGAATTTCTTTTATAGGTAATGTAGTTATTTCTATATTTGGGTTTAAATCAACGCTCTTCCTGTGTGTCTTCTAGTACTAGTGGATTATTATTCCTCTGATCTTCCTTTCCTGCTCTGTTTTGTATTAATTAGATAATTTTTAGCATATTTTAATGTCTCTTTTGGCTTTTAACTATATTCACTACTTTGTATCATTTTCTAGTGAGTGCATGTGGGATTACAATATGCATTATGAACGTATGAAAATTTACTTAGAGTTAATATTGTATAATTTCATACATAATGTAAGAATCTTAAAACAATAAAAATCTATTTAACTACCGTTCATCCTTTGCATGATTGTTGTCATTTATTTTACATCTATTCATGTAATAAGTCCAAATATTTAATGTTATTATTTTTGTTTAAACCGTCAGTTGTTTCTGAAAGAAAACAAAAGAGAACTAAAAAACAGCTTATGAAATTGACCCCATACTTAACATTTCAAGTAATATCTATTTCTCACTGTAGATGTGAGTTTTCACTTGATATCATTTCCCTTTAGAATGAAGAACTTCTTTTATTATTTAACATAATTCCTGTCTACTGATAACAAATTATCTCAGTGTTTCTTAACAGAAAAAGTTATTTTTGTAGTATGTTTTCCCTCTACGTAAAATTCTAAGTATTTCTTTCTTCAAATTTCTTTCAGTACTTTGAATATACTGTGTCATTGCCACTTTGTTCCCATTGTTCCTAATGACAAACCGGTCATTACACATATTTTTGTTCTTCTTTATGAAATGTGCCTTTTTCCTTCCTCTCCCTGGTTCCTTCTAAGATTTTCTCTTCATCTATTTTTAAGCATTTTAACTACGATGTACCTAAGTGTGGCTCTTTTTAATTTCTACCATTGGGGATTCTGAACTTTTTGGATATCTAAGTAGATTTTTAATATCATATTTGCAAATTTAGGTCATTATTTCTTCAAGTTTTTGCTGTCCTATTCTCTTTCTCTTTTCTCCCAGTGGGACTCTAATTCCGTATATGTTAGGCCACTTGATATTTTTCTCCAGGTCACTGAGGCTCTGGTCGTTTGTTTGTTTTAACCACTCAGTTATTCAGATTGCATAAATTCTATTGACCTGTGTTCAAGTTCACTGCCCTTTCTTCTGCCATCTCTAACCTACAGAACTCCATCCAGTGAATTTCTCATTTCAGATAATGAATTTCCTTTCTTCATCTGTAGCTTGCATCTCTGCATTGAGATTCTTTGTTTCTTCACTATGACCTTCTTTTCTTTTCAGTGCTCCAACACATTTATTCAAGCTGCTGGATTCTTGCTAGCTAATTCCAATATCTGGGATATATCAGTGTCATTTTATGTGGGAAAGTTTTTTATCACACTAGATTTGGGGATGTATTTTCTAGTTACTTTTTTTCCCCTAGTAATTTTGACTATCTGCTTTACGTTGCATATGATATGTTGTAGGAAATCTGAATTAGGTCACCTTTAAAAAGTGCTGAATTTTGTTGTATCAGGTAATTATATGTTTTTCTTTCTGTCAGGATTGGTTTTACTCTTTGTTTGGGTGAAACTACTTCAGTTTTAAATTTAGTCTTTAATTGTGACTCTCATTACAGGACATTTCCCTCATGCTTAAGTCATGACATTTTTGGAATCTTACCTGAGTGTCCCAGGAACTCAGCGAAGTTGTATCATTCTTTTTGGACTAGAACTCCAACGTGTTTCAGAACTTGCACTTCCCTTTTTCCAGGGATTAAGTCTGACGCTCCTTCTTGTTTAACTCCTGAAACAGTTGAAATAGTGGGGTCATATATTTTGGCCAGTTAGGTCATAGTTACCGTCAAGGCTGGAAGTGGAATTCTATAAATTTTCTTTTAAACAAACTTTAAAAGTTGAATTTTTCCTGTCATATACAACATTCCTTTACTTTCTTTAAGCAAGACATAGCAATGTTTTAATTTCCTATTGCTGCTAAACAAATTACCACAATCTTAATGGTTTAAGACAACACAAATTTACCTTACACTTCTAGAGGTCAGCAGTCAGAAGGGAGTGTCAAGGGGGCTATATTCGTCTGAAGGATCCGGGGCAGAATATATTTCCTTGTCTTTTCCAGTTTCTAGAGCCTATGTGCATTCCTTGGTTTCTGGCTCCTTCCTCTAACTTCTAAGGGCATGACTCTAACCTCCGACTCCATTTTTACATCTCCTTTTCTGATTCTGGCCCTTCTGCCTCCCTCTTTAAGGATCCTTGTGATTACATAAGGCTCACTTGATAATCCGGGATAATATTCCCATCTCAAGATCCTTAATTTAATCACAACTGGGAAGTTCCTTTTCCATGTGCAGCATTTTCATAGGTCCCAGGGATTGCAATGTGGACATTTTTGGGAGAACATTATTCGATCTACCACACAGCAGTTTAAAGGAACTAAAAAATAAAATAAATTATATCTATGTATATATATTCAAGTATATCTATCTATATAATATATAAATCATTAAATATAAATATTATATATACATATTTAAAGAGTGTATTCATCCTATAGCCCTCAAGGGTTTGGGCAGAGGCATGAAGAAGCTATAAGATGACCATGTCTGGAAAAAAGAGTGTACAAGGGAGTTGTCTCGGCCAGTGTTCGGGGAGAGCATATCTTAAAGCAGACTCTTAAAGAGTAAGCATCAGTTCCAACTGCAGAATTTTAAGGGGAAGGCTTGGGCTCTAGGCTAAACCATCTAGTGATCTGATTAGGGGGAAGGGTCAGTTGAGGTATTTAGTTCCAATGCAGACAGCCCCAGGACAGGAAATAGCAGTGTGTCATTTCACAGTGCTAGTCCCAGTGGGGATCTATGATGCAGATGGGGATCCAGAACAGAAGTACCAAGCTGGACACTGACATTGAATCCAGAGGGGAAGTATTCAGTTGAATAAACATTCGGGTGCCCGTGGATTCATATCAGATTTGGGGCAGGAAAACCATCTCTAGATCTCACTTGAAGGTGAGACTTAGGATTCTTAAATGAATTTTCAGGATTGGTTCTTAATTTCCTGAGGCCTAGAATGAGCTGTATTCACTGGCTTCAGGTTTTTAATAATCACAATTGTGCAGCATTAGGACAGTCAAAATTTAATAATAGATACAACAAATAGTCATCAACTTTCGTTTGTTGGGCAATCGACAACAATGCATAAAGCTCTGAGTAAGGCTTTTCTTCATATAAACTATTACTAATACTCAAGTCGTTGGGAAGATTAAACAGAGACTGTGCACACTGCGTATGTCTTCAGCCTAATCCTTAAACTCAGCAGGTACTCATAAATGAACTATTAAGATTCATCTTATTATTGGCTTTCTGTGTTGTGTGAGAACTCTTTCCTGCCTTATCTCCTACCATGGCCAAAATAAAACATACTCCAGTCACACCAAGTCCCCCTGTGACCCTCACACAGGTTGGGCTTCTAGTCATGTCCCTGCCTTGGCACAGGCTGTAACTCCCGTTGCCTTGCAAACTATTATTCACCTTTAAACTCACTCTCTGTGCAGATGTTTCTTTGACTTCCTAAGCAAGGTTTTCCCCTCCTTCTGCTCATATCACTTTGTATGTTCCATAGAACCTTTATCACATTGGTCATAATCGTGTCTTTGCCTGTAGACAAGAAGGCTATTCACTGACTAGGACCAGGTCCTGATCGTCTTTGTGTCCCCAGCAGCTAGAACCTAATGCTCGTGCTTGGTGCCTGGTTAGTGATTTTTAAATTTAAGTAGTTTATGTTTTCTACATGACAAGTCTTTGATATGGTATGAACTTTCTTAGTATTAGTAGTAATAATTGTATTTGTCTTAATGCAATTAATATATTGGTGAATTAATTATTTCAAACAAAATTTTTTAGGAGCCTCTACCAAGTTTCAGTCACTGTGTTAGGAACTGCTAACACAAAAATGAGAAATGACAAACTAAAACATATTGCTTATATTTTAAGACATTTACAATTTAAAGGGCAACTTGTGGCAAGCTGTTATAATACAATGTGCTTATTACGATAATAGAGATACGGACAGGGTAATCCTGGGAAATCCCAAGGGATGCCCCAGAACTAGACCCTGGGCTCTGGGAAGATTTCTTGGAGAAAGCCATGTAGGTACTGGGGAGTAGAAGTTAGAGGTTGGGCTGGGAAAGGCTAATAGAATGTCAGCTGTTAACTGTTCCATGGAAAACCTGTTAGTCGTGAATCCATTTGCTCCAAGAACACCCCTCCACGCCCACATACTCATAATCTCTGCATCTCCTTGTCTCTCTGCTGTTGCTCATGCTGATCATTCTACTAGCCTTTCTCCACCCACCCCCCCCCCCCCCCAGCTTCTACTCCCTCCTACTCTAGAATAGCTTCTCCAAGAAATATTCCAGAGCCCTCATCTGGTTGCGGTGCTCCCACTGTGAACTCCCAGGATTGCCCTATCCAAATCTCTGCTATCGTAATCAGCATATTGTATTATAATTTCCTGCCAAAGTCACCCATTAAATTGTAAAAATCTTAAAAATATAAGCAGTATGTTCAGGCTTTTTTTCTTATCATTTGTTGTTGTTTTTAAGAACTAAGCACGTGCCCTATCCCATCTGGTGACCAACTTAAAAATGCATGGGTTCCTGGGAGACAGCACACAGCTGAGAATAAAAGACACTGAATTCCGAAGGGCTAAATGTAAGGAGTACCCCTCTCAGGTCCCAGAAGCCTATGATTCAAACCAAATGTGAATGAGGCAAAATTAATTCCTTTTTGTATTATAAAAAGAGATATAAAGCCAGTTTAGCTAGGGAAAGGGAGAAGCAGGACAGAAGAAAGCTGAAGAATGGAATTTCCTTGGTCCCTCTGGTGTGTGTCAGGGGGTGTACTGAACATATCTCCCCTTGAAAATGGAGGCCACCAAGGTAATTGCTGGACATTAGGGAGACCATTCTAGGTATAGGGGACTAAAGGTTAGCAAAGTTAGCTTGGCAGCAAAACCTGCCTGCAGATAAGTGTAGCAGTCTGGGAGTGTGAATAGCACAGAGTTTGGGGAGAAATGTAACTTGGTGAGAGAGGGCAAGGACAATCCCCAGTTTCCTTCAGAGTTGAGCTTGGTCTGGTATAGATTCACAGGTTTTCAGTAAGCCTAAGGTAGCCTGTGAAAGAATCTGGAAGGACAGCCATTTCCCCAGCCACCACAGGGGGCTACCCACTGTGGTAGGAGATCTCTATCATCAGAGACTCCACATTTGAAGGGAGGCAGCCACGCTTCCCTCCACTGGGGTCCAGCAGGTGCTCCACAGATATAGAACGCTTCATGTGCTGAGGCCAGCTTTGCGTGCTGTCCAGGCTGAGCGAGCCAGCCCCAGAGACTGCCTGAGGTTCGACAATTACAGCGAAGACAGAAGGACTGCACAGACCAGCTATGCAGTGTCTCTGCCGGAGGGAGGACCATCCCACGGGCCCGCTCCCCTTTTCCGACCTGCAGCTGTGGTGGAATGGGACACAAGGAGCCTGTGACAAGAGAAGTGAGAACAGGAAGTGAAGAGCTTAAGACGGAGGAAGTAAGGCGCTGCGGATAGTGATGGAAATAATAATACTTGAATTTGACTGAATATTTACCCAAAGGAAGTGAAGTTTTAAACTAAAAGAGAAAAGAATACCTGGAAATGTCATGATTTTGTTAACCCTGCACCATCAAGAAAGAATGGGGGCTTGAGAAAGGAAACCCGTTTTCTATCAAAACAAAGTTTTTTTTTTCCCCCTGCAAACATTTAATTTTACGGTCTGATTCGTACCTGTTAACCATGACAGTTAAGTAGCACTTTGATATTCAAAGTACTTTCCCATGGAATTGGCATGCTGTCACTCTTGAGATTTGTCACGTAAATAGTGATCAACGAACATTATAACCATAGTTTATTATATTATTTTCACTTGACAATAACTGAAATGGGGAAGGATAGAATTCGTATTTCTTATGAATGAACACCCTCAGAAAAGTTGTGATTTCTGTCATGCAGGCCAGTGATTATTCTGCTGCCCCAAGTTGCCACTAAAGATCAGTGATAATTCCCCCATGTCGAGAATTCTCAAGGCTTGGTTCAGGGACCCCCTGCCTCAGAATCAATTGGAATATTTGTTAAAAATATGGATTCTTGGCCACACACTTGATCTATTGAATCAAAATATGTGAGAGTGAAGCCTAGGAAAACAGCATCTTAACCACATTACCCAGATTATTTAATGCTTGTTAAAATATGAGAACTACCATAGACCACATTGCTTCTCTGGCTGATGTATCACATTGAAGTGGCCTCTGCGTTTAGTCGCAAAAAAGGGCTGAAAAGGTATCGAATTCTGTTTTGACCTTTGTAATTAAGGATGTGTTTAGAACCCTTTCATTTTACCTCAAAACATGCACTTTAAAAAAAATTAGAATCCACGATTTCAAGAGCAAGAGGTTGTGATTAAATTGTTCACCTTCTAAACTGCTGTTGCTGACAACTTTGATCCTGTAGACGGAAGTTACTGTAAAACAGAATGTGCAAATGACGTTTCCCCTACAGTTAGGTAATCAACTTCCCTGTTGGTTTATTCTTTGCCTTCTTTTCTCTTTAGCTTCTTTAAGCCGTCTCATATCTGGCAATGAATATCTTTGTATTTTCTTCATTTACTGCTTCTAGGAGCCACTCTATCCAGATACATGAGTGAGTGAGTGACTTGAATCCTGTTTTTTTTTTCCTGCTTTTATGAATGTTTCTTATTTGCAAACTAAAAAAACTACAAATATCTTAATAAAATAAAAGAAAGGGGAGGATTATGGTATGTGAGCCTGTGCGTGAATTTATTTTTAAAACAACTAGGTTCTGTCCTAGACCTGTACAGAGTGGGCTGCGCAGCTGGGCTTTGGAAGGGCTGGAACTAGGACGTGAATGCTATGGCAGACTAAGACTTTCCCAGGCTCTTTCTTCTTGGAGGTACATGACCTCTTTGTCTTCTCTTCTCTCTGTACATCAACTTTATTTTTCCTGTATTGTGGTCTATGTCTGCTTCTAAAAGCACATGGATGGTCCTCAGCTCCAGATTCTATAAATCTTTACTTTTAGCCACATGCAGAGACATCTGAATCCAAATTCCGGGAGATTCTGATCAGCCCAGCTTGGGTCAGATGAAAATGCTTAACTACTCAGCTATGGCTCAGAAGCATGTACCCATTGCCAACAGGGCACTGGGTGTCCATTCCTTCAAGCAGCTCCCAGAGAAATGGAACCACTGTCGGCCTTCAGATCCAAAGGTGCTTGGGTTGTCTTTTTGCTTGTTTCTTCTCTCTCCCTCTCTCAGTCCAAAGGCGCTCCTACCCACCAGTATCCAACTACCTCATGAGCAGCCTCAGGTTGACTCATGAACAGCCTCAGGTGCACTCATCTCCTCCTTACCTGAGACATTTTCTTTTGAGGAAGATTAGCCCTGAGCTAACATCTGCTGCCAATCCTCCTCTTTTTTCTGAGGAAGATTGGCCCTGAGCTAACATCCATGCCCATCCCACTCTACTTTATATGTGGGACACCTGCCATAGCATGACTTGACAAGTGGTGCTGAGTTTGCACCCAGGATCTGAACCGGCAAACCCCGGGCCACAGAAGTGGAGCATGTGAACTTAACGTCTGCGCCAGCAGGCTGGCCCCAATCTGAGACTTTTTATACTACAGGGTCACTCTGGAAAAGTCCACAGTACCTAAATGATAGCCTTACTTTTCTCCTATGGCCTCCAAATGGTCTCGTTTTATCCCACATGTTATGGAGAATATGATAAATTTAATGACCTCTAACATACAATAGGCAAAATTCACCTCAATAAATATGGTATCAAAATAAGAGAATGATGAAATCCCTGTTAGAGCACTATGTGTGGCTGACCGGGCAGAACATATATTGTACCTCCTGCTTAAAGTCTTTGCTTAAATGTCATCTACCGAGCTCAGCCACCTTGACTTCTCTACATCAAGTTGCGATCCCTTCCCCGACCCCAGCCTACTTCACAATCCTTATCCTCCTCACTTGCTTTGTTTTCTCCACTAACATATTATATAATTTAGTTATTTATTATGCGTAATGACGGTCATCCCGCACTGGAAAAGAGATTCCACAAATGCGGGAATTTTGTCTTTTATATTGATTATTGTTTCTTCAGTGCCTTAAACAGTGCCTAGTATATAATAGGTGCTCAATAACTATTTACTGGATTAACAAATTAATTGATGAATAATAAGTGATAGAACAAGGCTTTTTAATTGAGACACGTTTATGGTATTAGAGTAAGTTCATTGGTCAATGTATCTTCCTACTGTAGACTCCGCAATTTTCCTATTGTAGATGGAATTTATCCTTCCTACTGTGCTTCACAACTAGTCCTGAGAGAAACATTCTTTAGTAGATCATATCAAATTGGTGCCAACATCCTTTGTAGCTAGACTTGGGTATTGCCTGAAGAGTGGAGACTCCAGGATGTACTATCTTGGATCGAGTATGGGTTACTCTTTAGCCAGGTTGGAATGTTTTTCTTTTCCATTACAGTATCATAAAATCTTAGAGAATTTTTTCTGGCAATTACATTCTTTGCATCTCTTTGCTATTAGTCAGCACCAGAGAACTTGTAGTACCTGGCTGCTCTTAGAACGGCCATGCCTGTTAGAGTCTATTTCAGGGCTGGTTGGGAGGTTGGGAAGAGTGGGCTGAATGAGGTGCCATGCAGACTTTCTTCTCTAATCTGCCTTGGTTTGTTACACTTCACTATGAGACCCATGATCCAATTCGTTATCACCCAGCGAGTAGTCCATGGGAGTCCAGTGGGTCAGTGCCACTAAACTGTTGACAAACTTCATAACTCTCTAATCCAAATACTATAGCATCAATCTTCAACCTGTGCAACAAATTCACCCAGACTGGAAGTAAAACAGAATTGGGCCAAGGTATATCAGCAAGGCAAAGTTGTAGCAGAACATGATTACATGAGGCCAGCAATTGTAGCAAGGCATCATGCTCTCCTCTATTTGTCTCTTGCTGGAAAACCAAGGACTGGAATATGTCTTAGTTATGCAATACTTAACTCCAATCTGGGATTAGCCAAATTTAGCTACCTGAATCAAGTTATTTTAGGTAGAAAATTGGGCAACTTATCACCAGGACAAAGCTTTGAAAACATTACTGTCATACCTCATACCCCTTTCTTCCAGCTCATCTCATCACCTACCTTTCTAAACTCCAAATTCCAATTCCCCTATTTGGACTCTAAATGCCCCCTGGATCTGTTTTCCCAGATGTCTAACACTTTTTGAAAATTAACACCCCCAAAATCGAACTCTTGCTGGCCCTAAATCCCCACAGAGTTTCCTGTCTTGGAGAACGCCTTCACCACTTGCCCACTTGCTTAGGAGTCCTCCTTTATTCCCATCTTTCCTGGCACCCCGGAATTTACTCATTGTCAGGTCTTCCAGCTCTATCTTCAGGATGCATTCTGAATTTGACTGCTTCTCCCCCTCCATGATCTTTTATTCCTGGAAAACTCAAGTGGCGCCCTGACATCAGCTGGCTTCCACTTTCGCTTCCTTGCAATTCTCACAGCATCCAGAGAAGTATGTCAATTCAAGATACCCCTCCGTGCCTTCCTCTCACACTCAGAAATAGAACACAAGCTTTTCACCAAATCCTCAAAGCCCTCTGCCTGTGTCCACAGCTCTTTCTGCTGTCACATTTTTTATTTCCTACTGCCCTCTACCCTGGTTGTCATTCCTGTTTTCTTAGAATGCCCCAAATTCGGCGCCTTTTTAGTTGCTATTCCCTTTGCCCAAAAGGCTCTTCCCCCAGATATTCAGGGGGCTGATTCCTAACTTAATTTATATTTATGCTCATATGTTATCTCCTTAGAATTTCCTTAATCGGCTGTACTCTCTGAAATGTCTCCTGTAACACTCCATTGTCTTACCCTGCATTATTTCTCTTCATTGCACTTATCACTACCACGTATATCATCCGTTTCTTTTTCATTTGTTCATTTTCTGTCTTCCTGGGACTCTCTTTGTCATGTTCACTGCTTGACTCCAGTACCTTGACTCTTGCCTAGTCTGTATAAAGTACTCAAATACCGAACGAATTCTTCAAGGAATGCCAAATTATCCTTTCTGTTACCATTTACCCTCCAAATACTAGGAGTTTTGTGACTTGAGTAACTCAGTATTACGTAACCTTGCATTGCCAGGATTTTAAAAAATTGTGTATGAAAAACCAATATTTATTTTTCCCCAAGCATATCCAAAGTAATTCACCCTTGATACCTCTATTTCCAATGCTATGTACATTTATTATTCTTTTGCAATTTGTCGTCCACCTCCAACAGCTTCCAACAGGTCTCTCAAATGCCACCAAGTGGCCTCCTTATCTCACTCTCCTCATTACATACTATGGATTGTTCCTTCTCCAGAGGTAGAGATATTTTTGCTTTTCCAACCTAGTATGTATTTACCTTTCTCTTAGCAAATTACCCAGTCTTCCTCTGGGGAAGCATATCTTCCCATTTTTAATCATGAACTTTTAGATGGAGATGACTTCACCCCTCAAGGGTGAAGTAGGAGGCTCAGGTCTGATAAATCAGAAAACAACTAGCTTTAGTTAGTGTTTCTGAGATGTACCCTGATCCATCTCCGGCCAGTGTGAATCAGGGCCTGATACTTTCATCAAGTGTTGGGGAAGAGATCTTCCTTTCTAGTAGTTTTGGGCATGGGAAGATGCGGGCCTGGAGCCACTTGTAGTTATTCTCGAGTCACATTGTGCTTGAGAATAAAACCAATATATGGACAAGAACAAAGCTGAAAGACAGAGAGAGACCAGGGCATGATGACAGTTACTGAATTCCTTAACTTTTGCTTATGCGATCTAATACATTTTTCTCTAAGTTAGCTTGGACTGGGTTCTATCTGTAAAGAAACCCTAGCATAACTTCTTAACTATTTTGAAATTCAATATCTTCTTTCCATTTCACGCTGCCATTTGTTTAATTTTATTCTGAATCCTGGCTTTCCTCCTGCACCTTGATCTCTTTCCCCAGAAAGAGAGGGATGTAACAATGTTCTTCTCTAGTGATAATAATAGCAATACTAATACATTTTTCGCATCACTATTTTTACGTTTTGATTTCTTCTATTCTCACTATCAGATTTATATTTTGCAGAGATTTGTTTACGTTATTTATTTATTTTTACTTAAATCCCAGCAATGAATCCCCATTACCTACTGGGTAACAAACTTCCCCTTTAGGTTGACTCTTAAGACCTACTACAATTGAATCTTGGTTCACCTTCGAGCCTTCTATTACATCATTTTTTCTATAGTTTCATCAAAACAGGTGGCTTCCTAGTGAGTTATTGCATCTGTGTTTTCCTCACATTGGTCATGCTCTTTGTCTTGGATTCCCAGTCTTTAATCTCACATGTGGAAGTCCTAAATATCCCCACCTCAAATATCATGCCCTCTGGGAGTCTTCTTCTTCTTCATGTCCTCTATTTAGAAGTTATCTTTTCCTCCTCTGTACTCAGATTATACATTATTCTTTTGGATCAGAAGGCAAAGTGTTTGTGTCCATAGTTTATTTGCCGTAATAGACGATGTATTCATCAAAGTTTGGTTATGTGTTATGTGGTTTGTGTACTTCAGTGTACCAGGCCAGTGCCTTGCACACAGCAGACACTCAGTAAATATTTGAAAATGAGAAACAAAGAAAAAGAAAGATCATACTGAAACAACAACAGCAATAACACAAATGTACCACCCATCATTGACCTACGGTATAAAATTCAGTTTCAAGTTTTCTTTTATTAGATTGCCATATGATATTTTTCAATGCAAAAATTAGGAAAAAGAAGTATAATTTTCAAATAGTTGCAAGAATTCATTAGGTTATCAATGCATTTTTGAGAATCACTTTTTATAAGATAGTGTGCAGCACTAGGACGCCTTTAGAGTAGAAAATGGCTCTAGTGGGTAGTCAGTACGTGTGTATAGCAGCTGTATTTCAAAGCAAAATAGTCTGTTTTAAAAAGGAATTATTCAAGTATATAAAAAAGCTTTTGCTTGTAGAAATCACTAACTAAAAAAAGATTATTCTCAAAAACATCCTTCCTTTTGCCGCTCTTGGGGAAAAAAAAGACAACTTAAAATAAATAAAATGTCATCCAACTTCCCCTCCAACATGCATAGCAGTTAAAAAAAAACAATCTAAGAACAAACGCGTATCTAACCAGAGCCAAATTGAACCAAATGCAAATGGGAATGCCTTCCTAATACACCCTTCAGAATGGCCTCACAAAGAAAACGTTGACACGTTGTTCAGTGAAACAAAAATTCCAGGGGCCGATATAAGTGCCAACTTCAGAGTGTGACTATGTAAGAAACAAGAGAGAGGAGATACACAGAGAGAGGCACGCGCGCGCACACACACACACACACACACACACAGACTTTATAAGAGAGCCAATAAAAACTGCGCTTCAGTGGCATATACTTGAATGTAATGGCTCTTGTGGTATTGGTAACTGAGCCACAAAGTAGTTCATACAGCCCAGTTGACTTCTTTCCTGGGATTAATCAGCCTGAGGGGTTTGCATTCCTTGAACAAAAAAGGAGGAAAATGATCAAGGCAGACATCTGAACAAACACATGCTGTTTATATAGAGCAGTGTGGTTTCTAGAGCTGATCCCTTACCTGATTTGGCATATCAATTACTTGTACCCTTCTGCCTCCTCTTACGTAAGCTCAAAGCTGTGCCATGCCTTGTTGACTTACTCTGATAAGGTCTCACTGCCTGCCTCTTACAGCAGTTTGTCTGACCTTGGGTAATTCGTTCACATAGTATCAATATCTGACCTAGTGTGCATTAACTGGGAACAGTAAATTACAAAATTGAGCCCTCAGATATGACAATATGTGTTCTAAAATAAAAATTAAGGAACATTGGTAATTTAGACCAATCAATTTAAGAGGAAGAAACAGGCCTACATTATATGGGGACAGGTAATTGTCATATTTCCATGTATACTATAATTATATCTAAAAATTAAAGCAGAAATGATTTTTACAAACCAAAACAAAAGACTCAAGTAATTCCAAACCACTGTCTTAACCACATAGTTCAGATTTTCTTTCACAAAAACAGATCTGTTGCCAGTATGGTCACAGAGATTCATTTGACTCATCAAATGTAAGAAAAAGACTTAGGCCACGTTATAAATAATAATTACCATCATCGATACCACACAAAGTGTATTAAAGATTTAGCGATGATAGATAGATTCAGAAGTTTTAGTAGGAGAGAAACCTTAACATTCTGTATCAACATAGTAATTGTATAGGAGAGAAAACACAGTTATTGGGCAGAGCCTGGACTAATATCTGAATACTAGTTCCCTTTATATTGCTGTCTTATTTTGATTTCTATTTTATTTTAATAGAGAAGCTACAGCTTTGAGAATGGAAAGTAAAGTAGCCGGGGGTGAGATACAGTGATGATATATGACTCTCCCTGTAGTGCAGATAAAAGCATGAGGTAATATATGTGAAATCACACTACCTCTCACATCGCAGGCGTGTAATAAAAGTTTGCTGAATGAATATGACAAATCAATAAATCTTAAACTATAATTTGATTATAATCTTCATAACACAAATGTCCAGTATCTCGCAGGACAACCTTTTAGCAGAAATTATTGTACTGGCAGTGGATTTAAAGCAATGTAGATATAGAGGCAGTATTTCATGAATGCCTTCAGTTCTGGAAATGTAGTCATTGTTGATTTAGCACAGCACAGATTGTTTATATTTTAAAAGTTGCCCCCGTTTTCCCCCGCTGTAGCTAGCATTAGAAAGGGGTTAATCAAAGAAATCATGCAAAAAAAATAAGCCTATAAAAATAAAATATTAGTGGAGAGCATTTCTTTGTGCTTTTAGCTTGTTGGATGTAATTTTACAAACAGCACATTTAAAATTATTCAATGTATATGCACTGAAGTGTTGCTATTTTGGACTTAAAGTTCCTAAAATTTCTTTGTTCTGCTATTTAATCAATAGCTAAATTCTATTGCATAGTAACCATTTGGAGTTTTGGAAAGCCATTTTATTTCCCAAGTATCTCCCATTTATGAGAATTTCTCCTCATAATACCTCATTCCCCACCTCCATCGCCTCCCCCATCAAGTAGCATTGCAGTGAAACACCGCCCACTTGAGTAATCCCTGATGCTCCACAAAGCTTGTGTTCCCTAACTAAGCCTTCTTGACTTTTGTCCTGGGCCTGTTTCATCTCCCATTGAGAGGTCAGACCTTAGCTATCCACTCATGTCACTTTTCCACTGAAGTTCTTTACGTTGTAGCCAGGTCTTGTTGACAAGGTAGAGCAGAGCAGCATGCAATTATCTGGGTAATTTAAGCCACCACCATGCTTTGTCTATATTCCCTGGACAGTTGACCTACTGGGAAGCCGATAGTGAATAGATTGTTAACTTGCAATTATTCAGGCAATTCAAGTCAAAGTAATGTTTTTACTTGAATTATCCAGATAATTGCTTCAAATTTATATTTTGCTTTGCTAATTGAATGCTAACCTTGGGGAGCATGGCTTAAGGCACCAAGTGGCCTGAGAGACTCCAGTTCACACTTTCATCTCCGGAACTTTTACTGGCAGCTGATTTCACTATATTTTTATAAAGTGAATACAACATCTAACTTCATCTCCAAGGAGCAGGTGGGCAAAGTGCCTTGGGTGACTACAGATAAACATGAAGCTGCATGAGCCTTATATAAAGACCATTACCAAAACTCTGCCACTTAACCTGTCATTGTCCTTGATTGAGAGCAGGAGACTGTGGATGATATTGCATCTTCTGCAGTCCGTAGTCTATAATTAGGCAGATTATGTCATGATTCCCTTGGGTTCACAGAAAATTGCTCCACCCAAATGCCTAAAGAAAGAGGAGATTTATTTTCAAAATACACACAGGCTGGAGCAGAATTGAGAAGATGTCCTCTTCTCTGCCTCCCTCTGAGAACTCTCCTGGAAGCTCACGCAGGGAATCTTGGCAACTCTAAGCACATTTGTTCATTGTCCTACTCTGCCTTTTGCTTGCAAAAGACCTAGAATGACTGTTCCTACTCCCTATCTCTGAAAATCATTCAGCTTAGCTAACTACTTCCATCTCACAGTCTCCTATTTCTAAACTCTCAGGAGATGAATATAATGGGTTCTGCTCACTTTTTCAAGCCAGGTGGTGTCTATGGGCTGACCATGAATCTACTGACCAGCTAAGCCAGTAAACTGAGGCAGGCCATTCGGTTCATGTGGAAGAGAACCTGGCTCTGGATGCTCATCTGGAGTGGTGTAGAGAGCGATTCTCTTAGAAGTGTGTGTAGGGGGCAGGTAATGACTCACTTCTATAACACAGAGCCCTACTGAAAGAGCCATGTGAATGTCCTAAGGGTATTCTTCAAAAGTTGCAGTCAGTTAGTCATTGACTGCATTTTCTTCTTCAAATGATGGTAATATATAAAAATCACAAATATCAAAGCAAATTATCTTGAATAAAAAGACTGGGTTTTTGGGGACTAATAAATGCCATATACAAACATCTATTGAGTATCCATCATATTGCAGGCACTGATGCTTGGAACACAGATCACAGGCCCCATGGTACTTAATTTATAGTGAAGGAGACATGCTACAGGCAAATACAGAAATGCTATATAGGGTGAGGTTTCTAGTGATAATTGCAATGAAGAAAAATAAAGCTTGGTAAACAGACAGAGAATGCTTAAGGGTAATATTCAGATAGATGTCAAAGAAGACTTTTCTGAAGGGTGACATTTGAGCAGAGATTGGAAGGAAGCAGTGTGGGAAGGGTGTGTCAGACAGATGGAAAACTAATGCAGAAACCTCCAGGTGGGAATGTGCTGCCTGGTGTCCTCCAGGGACCAGAAAGAGGCCACTGTGCCTGGAGAATAGGGAGCGGTGGGACAAAGAATCATAGAGGAGGTGAGGGAGGAGAGGAAGGCAAGGGGCAGATTCATGTTGTTGTTTAGACCACGGAAAGAAGTTTGGGCTTTATTCTAAGTGTGATTGCAGGGCTTTGAGTAAGAGAGTAGCATTAGATTTTTGATGTTTTAAAGAATAATGGGCTGCCATTTAGATTATGGACAACAGTATGGCAAGAGAGAAAGCATGAGACCATTTAAGAGGATGGTGCAATTTGTGAGTTTGACTCAAACTATAGTACAGGAATGGTTAGAAATGGTGAATTCATGGTTTTAGGATGTATTTTGTTGGGAAAGCTGATAAAATTTGCTGATGGTTTAGATTTGAGGTACAAGCAAACAAAGGAGTTAAAAGTGATTCCAAGTACGTTAGCCTAAATGAAGAGGTGAAAGGTGGCACCATTTGCTGAGATGGGGAAGACTCAGGGAGCCAAGGTTTTGGGTACCATGAAGCAAGAGTTCATACTCTGGCATGTTAACTTTGAGGCTTACATTAGTCATCAAGTGTGGATGCTAAACAATTAGATGTCTAATTCTGGAGTTGAAGAGAGAGATTAGACTGGAGAATAGATGAAAAGATATCTTTAAAGTGAAGCAAAGATTGCCTATTGAGACAGTTGTGTGGAAGAGAACTCTTACTCAATTCCTGAATTACCTTCTCTCTTTTTTCTTATGTCTACATACAGAAAAGTCTCCAACTTCATCATCATCACAAACAAATATCCACTCTGATTGTGATACTTGAATTGCTGCCTAATTCTTTGCTCACATTATAATTATAATTCCCTGTGCACTATTATAATATAATGATTCCTGCCATTTTTGGATTCACTAATGCATTTTCTTTGTGTTTTCTTTACTAAATTATGAATCTATGTCTCTCACCTTTTAAAAAATTACCTTTATACCCACTTTCTACATCAATCTCATGAGGCTCTCATGAGCACTCATCCTTTATTCTGTACCCACATTTCACAGTGGACCATTTGAACTATATTGATTTTATACTTGATTCAACAAACATTTGAAGAATTATTGTATGGTAAGGATTGTGACCCAATGCTTTATACATGTTCTGATTCTTTTTAATATCCATCGCAATGCTTAGAGCAGTGTCTTGTAAATAAAAATGCTAACACTAGTCGTCATAATAATAATCCATAATGTATAAGTAGTGCTTTACTCTGTACAAAGAATGCTCACATATATTATTTCACTTAAGCCTCTCAATGAGACTATGAGTGAGATCGTATTGTTATCTCCATTTTATAGGTATTTATATTGAATATCTATTATGACACCTGCTCTAGGAACTAAAGAAGATGTAGAGAATGGTGGAAAAATGACACCTCGTTCCATTGGCTTATAAGTTGAAAGAATATTTACATTTAATTAGATAGAAAATGAAAACAGAGCAAAGGTACGGTTGGGAAGCAATTAGAGGTGCAGTAGCCTGTTTTATATGAGCAAACACTGTTAACTGAGAGGACAAGAAACTAGATTTCCAGCAACTCCAAAATTGTAGTTGTTTTAAGAGTGTGCTAAATAAGTTGTCAGTCATTTTCTGTTGTTGTTATTTTGAATATAAAAGTGAGTGTGAAATGCTGCCAGAAGCTGGATTATACCATTTTGAATCATTTCATGTCAACATACACAGATGCTTTAGTAAAGAGGAAAAATATTTTTCCTATATTAGATGACTGGAATTGTTGAGGAGTCAAGAGGAATAAAAATAAGTTACTCTATTTTCTTCTGTATTCAACATTCTCAAATGAAACAACAAAGACAACATAAAGCTACAAAGCAGGGGCGTTTTCTCTTTTTTTCTCTCTGCTTTTCATGAGTAAAATCATTGTGTGGTTGTGTCCAGCAAGGGTTTGGTCTCTTTATCAACTCAAAACATTCCTTCCTCATTATGAAAAATTGCATGAAGGAAGGAGGGACCAGTAGATTCCTTTATCTTCTATAATAAGGAGTTATTTTTCAAGATACTTTAATGTCTTGTGACCAGAAACTGCTGCTCTGGTTCAGGGCAAGTTTCCTTAGGCTTATCTTTTCTGTCTTGATTTTGACGAGGAACCAGGAAACAAGTTGTATAACTTTAAATAAGTCACCTAATTCCTCAGTCTTTAATTGCCCAGGCCATGAAGGGAGGAAGTTGAACCAAATGATCTCTGTTCCAGCTTCTAATCTAAAAATTCTATGAGGCTATGGCATGCATAATAAAATCCATATAATACTCTTCCCGTCCTGGAACTTGTGGTGTTCTTTTACAAATCTGTTCTTGTCTGTCTTTTGTCCATGAGCAATCTCTTGTAGCCTCATTAATTACCACATAAATATTGATTACTTCCAAACATAGACCTACAGCCTAGTATTCTCCAAACTGTGTTTGCGGGCACTAAGTGTTCCTCAATATAGTAATGGTAATAAAATCAACAAAGAATTCTACTGCATGTAATTTTCAGGATTTGGCCTACTCTTTCCCCCATTTGGGGATAAAGAAAGCACCCAAAGCATATTAAGTGCTTTGAAAAATCTCGCAGTACAGAAATCTCCTCAAGCCAATGTTTCCAGACTTCTTTGGGTGCCAGCAGATGTCTTAGTTTACCTATTTTCTCTGGAAGCCTACAAATTCCCAGTAAGCACAGCCCATAGAGCTCCTGGTGCCTTGGTAGGTTGTCTGGGGTTAGGTTTTTTTGCATGTTGGCTCATGTGAGTCATTCGAAGACTAAGTTCTCATGTTTTTATTTCTCAAACTAGAAATACTTTTTTTCTCATCTATATTTTCTGCAATGAAAAATCATCACTATAGCTCAAAATATCTAATTGATCAAAATCTGGATGATTGCTCAAGTCAGAGCAAAAAAAAAAATGGAAAGGAAAGAAAAGGAAGCATCAGATTGAGCAATTCCATTTGCTCGTTGAACAAATACTGCAATGTTATGAATTTCCCTTTTACTTCAATGGTAGTAAGAACAGATGTCTAGGATGGTTTGAAATACTTAATTAAATATTACTATGGAATGCAAAAAACAATTGATGAGATCTAAAAATCTTTTGAAGACCAAATATTTCAGATGTGATATGAAGTTTAAAAGACAGTCTTCCTGAAATCATTTCACAAAGACCTATTTTAGTTCTTATAAGGAAGTAAGTTGGATGATATTATTTTATGCAATTCAAGTATGCAAAGTAAACTTCCTTATGACTGATCCTGTCAGAGAACAATAATATTTCTTGTAAATATTAGAATAAAGTTGAACACTGTAATTTTTGTGTGCCCATATATATTAGGGCTTATTCAGAACTTAGTCTAAGCCAAGAGCTACTTAAACTTCACTGCTCACCTGTGAGCTATATTATTAAACAAGGTCATTCTTATCACATGTCACAATTTCAGCTTACCTTAGTTAATTGTTAATAGCCCAGACCTGTGGCTTTCGGTAACCAAGTTATCAGGTCAATGCCATGTGAGACAGTTATTTGAAGTGAAACTAATTCTTCACCATCTTTATCTAGGCATTAAACAAATTATCTTTTTATGGGGGAAGGTCAAACGCATAAATTTAAGTGTTAAGAGAATATCTTATTCCTTGTGAAGAGAATAATAGTGGTCTTAGAATACAGGGTTGGAACTTCAAACATTATTTTTGCAAACTCTCCATTGCATTCTGTGGTTAAAAAATTGGTTTAACTCTAAGATACTGTTTTAAGGAGGGCAGTTTGTCATTCCATTACAGTTTCCTTGCTTACTTAATATTTTCAAGGAGTAAGTTTTCTAAAGGGAGAAAGTCTTACGAAAACAAATAAGATGTCTATGCTGGCTAATAAGCAAAAGTGAGATGTTTAAATAAGTCGAGTTTTGCCAGTCTTAGCCCAGCAAATCTTAATTTGGCCAGAGGAAAGAATTAACAACAGCAAAGAAGTCAAATATATTGTAGTTGTCAAACAAAAAGTCAATAATGGCTTTCTATTATAAGTTCTTTTCCCCTTCCCAAATATATGTCTAAATAAATGAATCTTATTTAGGAAATATGGTGGGTTCTTATAATGTTTAAAACTCTCAAAGAAAGATGGTTTGTTTTTCTACCTGAGTTCCACAGGAATTTTCCACATAAAATTGTGGGAGTTTTTTAACTAAAAAAATAATAATTGTCATCAAATGGCCAAACATTTCTTTGGAGGTTAGAAAACAAAACTCAGTAAAGGAAGAATATTACTCTACCAACAGATAATGTATATGAGGCTTCTGGCATTTCAATTACACTCTCCTGAGAATCCCAATATTCTTTTTTCCAGGCATAACCCACCAGGAATAAAATTTGCTCAATTGACATTCACTGATGCTAAGTATCCATTGATAATCACTCTTCTGGTGCTCTCTGTTCTCTAAGTGAGGGCAACTTTTCTTGCTCAGGAAGCTTCTTGGTCTCAGTCAACCAGAGATGGTTGGAGTGCGGCACACAAGGAAAGGTCTGTTCCAGCGTCAAAGCAAAGCACACCTTCAGCTCTTCTGCTAGAGTCTAAATAGCGCGCGTTCCACCAGTATGGACAGGACGCTGACGTTTAGAGATTCCATTAGATACTAGACATTAGACGTGAGATATAATAAATACAGAAATGTGGGCACATCACTGCTCAGGCTGCAAAACAGCTGGACCTCTTAGTTTAACTAAGCAAAACATTCAAAGTAATGAAGGACGAGGGACCTCAAGATGCATATTTGAGTCCATTCTCTTCATTTTACAATTGGAAAAACTGTGGCCCTGAAAGGTGATGTGACATGGTGGCAATCTCACAGCACTTAAGTGCCAGCTAGGAGTTTAATTAGATTCAAATCCAAGTATGCTACCTGGTATGCTTCCTCTCTTTTGAGATAGACAATCAATAAGAATTTGTTGCGTTTTTACGTGACTAGAACACTGACTCTGGAAATATATTTAAAAAATGAAACAATGTAGGTATTTTTCAAAAATCCACCTAGAAATTATAATTATATAACAAAAAGTAGAGAAGAATTGAGTGCTTATCTCATGAGCTTTAACATTATGGAAAGTTAATCTATGTAATTCGTGACAAGTTGACCCAAATAAGGAAGCAAGGAGGAATGAAGGAAATGATAAGTATTCTTGGCAATTATTTGAATTTCTCCTGTACTTGCCTGTTCTTTGGGTTATTTGTAAATAAGGATTTCTTAGAATATGCTTATAAACTAAGGCGGAAAAAAATCAGTGAGAGACATTACAAACCTCACTTCCACTTTGGCATGGACCCTATCACTGTAATGGATTTATGGTGACCGCCATTGATATTTAAGAGCTGCGCTAGAACGATATTCTGAAAATTATCTTTTAGTCACTGTATTTAGATAGGGCTGCATGGAATGTTGTTCATCTTAACATTACTGGCATTGGTCTCTAAGGAACAAATATATGATAGACCCACAAACCATTACCAGGACCCCCATCTGAAAGGCATCTTTAAATTTTATGTGGAATTCCCTTGGAGCCACCCTCCCTTGGCTTCAAAGAGTAGGGAGAGCACTTCTTTCCTTTCCCATTTGGAGGGTAAGAAAATGTGCATTGTTTGAGAAGTCCTGATAAATTTTCCCCTTCTCTCAGTGTCTCAGCTTTCTTTAAAATTTCCAGGTTGGGATGAGCTGAGTTTAACAAGATTCATTCCTTCACCTCTAAGTAAGCTCTTGATATATCAATTCCAATTTGAGGAGAACTCCTTAGAATATGGGAGTACTTAATGCTTCTTCAGACTCAGTTTTCAGCTCGTTAAGAATTCCTGAACATCAGGAAAGAGTTCACTTAACATCTTACTGCAAAGTCAATTGATATCGATCCTACTCATGGTAGTGACTCTCTAATTTCTAGAAAAGAAAGACTTAACAGTCACAACCTAATTTAAAGTCAGAAATGGTTGGGGCTTGTCTTGTTGTTGATTGTGATTCCTAGCACTCTGGTCTATTGGTTTATTTTGGAGGCCAATGGTAGCGGGAGTTGTGATAGACATTAAGCAAAGAGTTAAACCATTCTCCCGCTTTCCTCAGGCCCATGCTCTATATACTCCCTTCTCCAACCCAAGCCACATGTCAGCTGGTGGTATTGTGGTTGGCACCCATGAAGAAATAATTCTCTTGAATGATCACAAGTCTGCTGCTTCTTGCATGCCAAGCTCAGCTCCACTATGGGAGAGACACTAAGATACTGCTGTGCTGACAAAACCCAGATGTGGTCGGGGCTCCTTCCAGTGTTTAGGGGAACTTGGGCAATTTTTCTTTGTGGGGCTTTTGTCTTTATAAACAAAATTCATGGGTCCATGTGAGGTCTAGTGACTTAGGATTTAAATTTAGACTTAGAAAAATGGGTAGGGAAGAGATCTTTCTGTATTTGTCTATTGTCCAATCAATGTGTGAGAATTCTTTGTGGTGTTCAGGCACTATCATCCCCATTCAGATCTAGGAACCCTTCTTTTCATGGACTTTATTGTCAAATCCACACTTCCTAGCTGATTTCATATGTCCACCACAATAAAAAGGTAACAACACTGTTATTATTCAAAATGTCATGGCTCCTCAGAATCTGTTTGTACTGAAACAATATAGATATTCTTGCCTTTGAAGTTTCCTGCCATCCTGTATTTAATGCTGATTGCATTGATATTCATGACACCATATAATCTATTGAGCCATCATGAATATTGGATTCTAGTGACTATCAAAGTTTGTTACTGTGCTTTGTTGACAATGACTTCAGATACAATCTTTCTCAGAATAGTCAGAATAATGTAAAAGATAATTCATTTTCTTCTCATGTTAAACTTACCTTTGGGATTTTATGGTGTAAACACAGGACAACACATCTTCCCACTACGTCTTCTCTTAACTTTTTAGACCATGATTGTTGTATTCCTAGAATGTTGTCTCTTGAAATGTTGTCCCTGTCTTCCACACACTAACACAAGTGGGGAGAAGAGTTGGGGGAGTCCATGAGCAAAGCAAAAAGAGTGGTCCCATTTGCATAAGGAATATCAGTCCCTCATATGGTATGGCTTAATAATGACCATAGAGAACACAACATAACCATATCTGTTGGAGGCAAGAGAGATCATTGATTAGCATGGACTGTTTCTGTTTTGGAGCAATGATCTCAAACTCCGTTAAAAGGAATAGGCACAGCCTGAGAACTGCCACACATGTGGTGCTAAGGCTGTGAAGGAGGTGAGTTGGCTTCTCTTGGTATTAGTGACATGGGGAAAATGGGATAAGGGAATTCTGCTGCTACACCATCCTGCCCAGGTATATACCAAAGGGAGTGATGGGTGGGTAAGAGCCAATAAATTGTCCCCCACACATGGCTCAGGCCCAAGGGTCAGTGGTGGTCCTTTGGTAGCCCATAGCTGTAAATGTCTTCTGTTTCCTCGATGAGTCAAAATCACCCCAAATCAGTGTGTGAGCATGATTCTGGAAGCCCAATCTCACATGATACTGTGAAAGAAATATTGCACCAACCAGTATGAGTCATGTGTTTACAAGACTTCTTTTCTGGAAGCAGGGACTGGACACAGGTCCTGGGGTAACTCCAAAGTCATGAGTCCTACATCTCCTCCTTGGGACATTTTGGTTCGCCTCACATGTGAAGTGGGTGTGGGAGAGGCGGGTTCATAGGCTAGGGTTGGAGAGTGCCCCGAAAAGGGGAAATGAGGACCAGAGTCAAGAAGTCCAGGCTTTGGGCACCCTACCCTGATGACACTGCAGGCCCACACACTGGAGGAGTCTTAGGATATTTTAAGGAAGGCACTCCAAAGTGAAAATAAGGACCCTACTTGGCCAAATTCCAGAGTGGTACTGTTTATGGAAGGCATGAATAAAGGTTGACCAATGTGTGCCGTCTCATCATTGAAGATCATACAGTTGCTATCTGGAAAAATTGTTTTTTAGGACTCAGATCATGCATTTTAACTCTGATAAAAATGACTGTTAACAATCTCACCCTGTTTTTGCTCAGATGGAATGAGATGGTATCTCAGCTCTCTTTGTCTTCTCTGAAGCCCACTCATATCAGACCATGGGGGGATTTGACATCAGGGCTTTACCTTCCCTTCACCTAAGCATGTCTAGACTAAGCCTGAATTCTCCACATTTCTCTAATTCTCATAGGCCCTTTCTCTCTTTGCTCTATTCTCTCAAGTATAAATGACCTGAATCTTTGGTCTTTATCTTTCCCCTAAGTGGAGTCTCTAACGACAGGTCGCTACGATCCAGCAAGTCTAGCCCCTGTCAGCTGGCTCATTTTTCTCAAGTCTTTGAGTGAGTTGGGCACAGGAGAAACTCTAGGAGAAAATTAACCTTAAGTTGCTATCTGGGGCTTTGGCCTCCAATTTTCATGAAATTTACTTTGTAGGAATAGAACAGATGATGTGTGAACCTGAGGAACTTCCATTGTCTAGACTAGAGACAGATCTATGCTTCCTGCTCTACATTTTCTTTCCATGGTCCTCGCCCCTGTTCCCACTTGGAGCTCTAATGTGATGAATGTTGCATATCATGTCAAGCAGGAGGAAAAACAGAGCATTCTGAAAGAACCAATCCAAAGAAGGAAGGAAGGATTACAAAAGAGAGAGAGCTGAAAGAGACTGATCCCCAAAGTGGTGATCCTGAAAGGAATATCTCCAAAAGGATTGCTGACTGTGAGTAATTGCTTTTAGAGTCTTTATCATACCCCAACCCACCCCAAAACTCTGCGTCCTAGCACCAGAGGTGTCTTTGGCAATAGTTCAAACCAGCTGCAGTGTCCTGCTCAGAAATACGAAGACAAGAAGGAAGTTGGGGAATCTTGACCACCTCTAGAGTTGGGAGCCTGCTTCTGACCTGCCATAGCCTTTCCTTGCCAGGGGGCAGACACACTGATTCAAGAGCCTTCTTTCCTGGGATACAGTGAAAATTGTAGCTTATGTAACTTATTCTTTATTTTGTCTTTTCTCAAAAAGAAGTTACTTTTTTCTCAAGAGATAGCAAAGGGAAAAAATGTCACAAGTTCCCCTAAATTTTCTCCCACGTGGACTTCAAGCCTGCTGCTGTTCTTGGGAAAAACAAGACAAAACATAAAAATGAATCATGGAGGCTTTTTGGAAAATATTAGTTTATAGTAAAAAATTAGGACATCTGAAATATCAAAATAAAACTATGACTCATCACCCAGAAGTCTGATTATCAGTGTATTATATAATATGTCATTGGGACCTTGCAGATAACAGAGTACGTTACATGAAACAATATCTGTGGGAATAAATATAATCATCCAGTCCCTTTGTCTTAAAAATCTATACCACTACTTTAATTTTTCAGACAAAATTTTTTTTTTAAAGATTAGCACCTGAGCTAACAAGTGTGGCCAATCTTTTTTTTTTTTTTCCTGCTTTATCTCCCCAACCCCACCCCTATATATAGTCGTATATCTTAGTTGCAGGTCCTTCTAGTTGTGGGATGTGGGACGCCGCCTCAACGTGGCCTGACGAGCAGTGCCATGTCCGTGCCCAGGATCTGAACCCTGGGCTGCCGCAGCAGAGCGTACGAACTTACCTACTGGGCCACGGGGCCGACCCCCAAAATTTTTTTTTGACTGAAAGTTGTTCCTTGGTGCAAAAAATGACAAATTCAGATGTTGCCAAGGTATTTGAACTTTGTATACTATATTCAAGTGATGTAAACAGTTCCCCCATTCTCTGAATAATTCATAATAATTTGATTGAAAAATATACTTTTAGATATCTATTGAAAGTGACAAGGGAAATTAGAGCTCTCTACATTTCTACAATATAAAAAATGAAACCAGTTGCTCAGGCATTTGGGCAATAGCATTTCATTGCCTGAAGAAAGCCATGTTTCTTGAAACTAAATATTGTGTAAGGGAAGCATATTTTAATATACTTTCAGGTTTACTTTTTCTAAAACCATTCATTTAATGAAAATATGCAATTTCACAATAGTTTAATTAAACTATTTTAAGTGCAAAAAACATGACTTTCAGTTTCAAATATAGAAACAGGTCATCTCAGTGAGTCTATCACTCCTCAGGGATTTATCACAGATTTTTGGAAGCAAATTTACTTCTTACAGTTACCATTAGCACTCTCCCTTTCAGACAGTTTGTTGTAGAGCTCAGCTTCCCAAACTAAGATCAGCATCCTTCTTGTTAAAGGGCAATGAGTTTATTGCCTTGTGTCTATGGGCGGTTGTAAGTTCTTTGAACTTACACAGCTACTGTGGACAACATGAAGTTTCCTGCCCACAGAAACTTGGGATCTTGGTCAGAAAATACATCCTGACATAAATATCCATAATGAAAACCAAGGACTATAAAAGCCTAAGAGAGTTTGAAATGAAACAATCTTTTTTTTTTTTTTTTTGAGAGAAATTATAAAACATTTTAGCAAGAGAATGGAATGGACAAAAAAGTCAAATGAATGAATAAACTGTGTTTAGGAAAAGGCCAATGACTCATTTTGTCTGAAGCATGGAATAAGGTAGGGACCAAATGATGTAAGGAGCTTGTACTTGATGGTGAAGAAATCAGAGTTTGAGCTATTTATGAGACATCCAGGAAGACACAACTGCAAGCACCTGGGAATGTGGACCTGGAGAGAAGGGAAATGAGTAGGCTGGGTGTAGAAATCCTGAAGTTACCTGCATAGAGGAGAGATAGTTGGAGCTGCCAGGAGGGCATGACTTCAGAGAGAGAGAGAAATGAAGAGATGAAAGGGGCTAGAAAGAACCTGGGACACTGCTGCTCAGGGAATGTAAGAAGGAATGAGAATGATTGGCAGGAGAGAAAAGCAGTGTTCCAGAGCACCCATGGGGACATCTTGACGCAGGGACGGCGAGCTGAAGAGTCTAAAGAAAGATTTCTTGGACTCTCAAGGTCTGGCAGTAGTGCTCTTTTATTTAGAGAACAGTGTGGAATAGCATGGGGACAGGACCCATGGGCAGTCAGAGCTGCTGCTGCAATGTGTTGAGGTTAGGGCTAAATTTATAAGGCATGATTTATTTTTACATTTCACGTGACTTATTTTTACTGGAAAAAGAAAAGATGATGTAAAAAGTCATTAAATGATTTCAGTGCAGATGGGGTCTAGTTATTGTGTGGTCGTATAACTTTAGATATGAATCTGGTCATATAGGTCGGCATGTAGGCGAGGATGCCCTGGGCATCTCTCCCTGGGGCAGCCCTAATTCACACCATAAAAATCCATCGGGTCACATAGATCGGCATGTAGGCCAAGTCACCTTGGGCTTCTCTACCTGGGGCAGCCTTGATCCACATCAATGTCAGGGAACAGATAATCAACAGGGGTTAATGAGGTAAAAAGACTGATGAAGGTGTACATCAAAAAGGCCAGGGCATTTGTAGACTAGGAAGTTACTGGTGATATTTGAGCTAACAATTTCATTGACAGGTCAGGCAGAAACCCTCAATATGGATCCATTTCAAATACAATAGTTATTTCCAAAATGGTTCTCTTGTGGCATGAAAGAGTTAAGGCATTTTTTTTAAATGAATAATTTACCATTTTAGAATAGTTGGGGCACTGTGAAAAATCTTCCTCTTCATGTCTGGAATTTACCACTCCCCAGAATTCTACACAACCAGGCAAGACGGTGATAACGACAGTAAACTTAAACTCTTCAGGGTTGTAAAGAATTGAATTCTAAGTTACTAGGCCAAGATATCCATCACTATGTGGAGAGAGACGTTCTGCAAAGCTAGGTGTTAAATCAACTTCTTAAAACAATTGAACCTTTAAGGTCTAAGTTTCACTATAAAAATGTAAATATGTTCCTAGACAACAAATGCACTGTCCTCTAGGTTAAAAATAAAAACCTAACCAAGGATGAAGCCAAAGATTTAAATATTAGAAAAACTGAGTAGTTTTCTTTAAAAAAAAATTAAGAAATAAAGGTGCATATTCCTGGAGATGAAATCTTATCTGGGAGAAGCATTCTTTCAAAGCCAAACATACAAGTTGTAAGCAGCTGGCTTCTCTACTGCTGTTGGTTCTTTGTTCTTTATTATAAATCTACTAAGTGCTCATCTGTTTAACTCAGTCTGCAGAGCTGAGAGCACTTTAAAGGTATTTGACGCTATTGATTCATCATGAGCTACCGATTTGTACATAATTAAGAGGCTGCTTGGACTTGTACAGGAATGTACATACACATTATCTTTTTTCCTTAAGTGGTGGTTTTTCAAAATGAATTTTTCTAAAGTGAGGCATACTTTTGTGAGATTTATGACTTTCCAGGGAAGCAGTATGAATATACCTCCCTAAATAGCCATGGAATCTGGTAAAGAGAATGTTGTATTAAAGAGACATTGTTCTGATCTCAGTGTTGGAATATTTCTAACGTTAAAAGAAGTTTACAGGAATTCAGTGGTATGGGTCTTTTCAACCCTAAGATTATACATATAACAGCAATAAGCAAAAATGCCCAGCTTAAAGAAAGAATTATTTTTTATCTAATATAGTAATTTCTTACATTTTTTGAATACTATAAAGAAAATCACTTACATCAAAGATTATTACGTTTCATTGCCAACAAGATGATTAAATGATCTTTTACCATTCGGCCTTAAAATCTCTCCAGGGTTAAGCTCTGATTTCTATGAGCTTCATAAAAGCCTTCATATTTTCTTCTTTGCACATACATACATTTTCTTACATGAGGAGGAGACTAAGGTAAAGAAAATACCACATCATATAGGAAGGCTGAGGGAAGGAGGACAATTTCATCAGTGAAAAGTTAATGTTTCCAATTATAATGCAACTCAAGAACCAAGAACTAAGTTCCCTAAGATTTTGAAAGTTTTCTATTTAAAACAGGTGGCATTAACCATTGTTTAGAATCATTGAGGTGGGTTGCATTTAATCTGTTACTTAGCAACTATATAAATTTAGTAAATATCTTATTATCCTGGGTCCAAGTAAATGTATTCCAATTCAATGGAAATCATTATAATTTTGTTGCTAACAAATATTATTTCTAAAATGCTGTTTTTCCTATTTGACTCATAGCAAGGAAAACTGAAAATCAATGTGGTTTGCTTGAGGGATATATATATATTTTCTACTTTTGCATATTTGTTTTCAATTTAACCACTCTGAATGGTATTAATATATCACAGTTGTCGTCTAAAGAAGGAATTTAGATCCTGGGTGCGGACATGGCACCACTTGGCACGCCAGGCTGTGGTAGGCATCCCACATATAAAGTAGAGGAAGATGGGCACGGATGTTAGCTCAAGGCCAGGCTTCCTCAGCAAAAAAAGAGGAGGACTGGCAGTAGTTAGCTCAGGGCTAATCTTACTCGGAAAAAAAAAAATAAGGAAGGAATTTAATATCTGCCTACTGTAGTTTTGGATTTTAGCTGATTTTGTTCAAATCTAAACTCTACTATGTGATCTTGGCCAAGTTTCTTCCTTTTTCTGAGTCTTTCCTCTTCCATGAGATAGGCATAATTATACTGAATTCATAGTTCAGAGGTGATAAAGTACTGGTCTGTCTCAATAGCTTAGCATCTTTTTTGTAACTTACGAGCTATCAGTATACCTTCAGTCCCCCATTTTTTGATGTAGGAGCAAAGCTTTTTGTTTGAATAGATCCCCATCGGTGGATATTTCTTAGTCCTTCTTGCGTAAATGATATTCATAATGCATTGCCTAAACTTTCAGTTTTTAATTTTTAATGTCAAGTGGTAGCTTATAAATACTAATGAATCAAATGAAGGATTAGTCAATGCTTTCACAGTTTTAACTCACTTCTTAGAGGTATTTATCCCTTACCTAATTCTACAGATGGCTTGGGAGGTAGGGGAGAGCAGCAACCATTTGCCTTTACTGAGTTTCCAAGCTATTTACTTACTTTTCTTTTACACTTATGTTTTATCTCGTTTTCCGTTGTTTAATTAAAATGCATCATGAACATGATGAGTGAAAGGTGTGAACAGATGAGATCAGAAGGGCCCCTGCATCGGATGACAAGGCCCATGTTAGTATTTTCACAGGGAAAATGGAGAATTTCAGGTAATTCTAAGAGTCAATCAACAGTATGTAAGTTACAATGCTTCTATAAAATTAGTAATCTCAAGCCATCTTTAAATACATACATATTTATCAAAGTAAATCCATGGTCTAACATTTTCTATCTATCTATCCGTCTATCTATAATCTATCATCTGTCTATGTATCTATCACCTATCTATCATTTGTTTATCTCTCTAGTGTGGTGAGAATGGATAGAGTTGAGATTTTGGTTTCATGGATTCTACATGACTACTTTGTTTTTACAAAATCATACTCCTCTTCAACAACGTAGTTGCTCATTTACTCCTTAAATTCACATTCAAGTGATATCTATTCAATTATTAGCTTTCTAGTGTTTTAAGTTACAGCATTCTTTTATTTAAATTTAATGGAGCTTTCTTTTATTTAAATTGTGTTTATTTTTAATAGTGCAAATGTCACAAATTTTGTTATTTTAGAGTTATCCATTTTAATTAATGCATATATACAATTTATTAAGCATTAAAATTAAAGCTCTAAACAACACCCAATGCAAACAAATTTTCAAATTTGATCTGTTCCATTTTTTCTGATTTCTAATGACTATAGTCTTGAGGATTGTTCTGCTTCTAAGTCTACCATAAAAACAAGGATTTAAAATGGGAATATATTCATCCTATTTTAGTTCAGAAAAAGTCATATTTATCTGGCTCAAATACGATGGACATGTTGGCCTTATGAAATTAACTAGGATGGACTATACTTACTATAGCAGTTGAGATTGTGTTCAGCTATAAGTATAGAAAACTAATGAGAAATTACCTGTATAAGAGAGAGGTTTTGTTGGTCTGTTTGTTTGTTCAACATATCAAGTAGCCCAGACATGGGCTGCCCAGGACTGGTATGCTTGGGATTCAGCCTTTCATTCAGCCTTCCGTCTTATGTTATACTTTTTACCTCTGCTTTACCTCTAGTGTTGCACTGAGTTTCAGACAGAATGAAGAAAAACAAAAGGGAGAAAGGGCACATGTCAGCTGAATGTCCCCCCCTTAAAATAAATTTCCCCAAAGCCTCACTCAGTGTTGTTAGGTACTCGTCATTAGTCAGCATTCAGTGATCTCTCATTGCAAAGGGATTTATAAGTTCTAACTATTTGAGCATGTTGCAACCCTGAACAAATGGGAGCATTTTAGGTAGGAGAAAAAGAAGAGTAAATGCTGCACAGGCTGACATCAGTGTCTCACACAGTCCACTAAGACGTATCTACTTCCCTCATCACAGACTTCTCTGAATGACTGTAGAGTTCTCTGTATGTTTCCTCTTTGCCTATGTGTGTGGTTAAGATAGAAAATGAGGAAAGGCTACCAGGGAAGTGCTACATCCTCAAAGATGTTCTTCTCAAGCTTGGAAGGAAGCCTTGGAAATCCCAAGATCTGTGCTTATGGGCAAGAGTAGTTTGCTAAGTGACAGAAAGGATGTTATACTTTAACACAAGCTGTGACACCGAGGAGTAAAGCTGGAAACAGATGCTGGGTAGATAGATGATCCCAGAGGGATCTAAGAGAAACGATTTGCAGTTTGTTAATACTACCATCAAATTTTGAGAGGATAGCAAATTCTCTTTCACACAAAACTTTTAAATTAAAATGTCCATACTTTAGTGCTTCATTCTTTGAGTCATGCTTGCTGGGTGAATATTGTTCCTTTAGATGTTACAATGCAATCTAAACATTCGATACGTGCACTTAAAACGTTGTAAAACTTTGATGAGGCCAAGTATGTAATTTTTGAACCCCACAGTCAATGATAAACATTAAAAAATCATATTATAAGCCATAGGAATAAAACAAATTTAATATAATATGATATTGTCTTGAAATATAAGTGATATGATTTTTTATGAGAAGAGTTGCATTATTTAATGCCATCCTCTATTTTTTAATAGCATAATTTGAAATCAGCAATTTCCTATTTACAGATGTAGCATAACTTTGTATCTGTCTGGAGTAGAGAAGCTAAAGGGTACCATTTAGAAGTGTTGTATTCTTATGTCAATATATATGACATTTATTGAAAGTTTTGCTATGATTGTTTCGGCTTTGAAAGGGACAGTTAAAATTGAATTTTCTAGGGGGCTGGCCTGGTGGCATAGTGGTTACTTGAGCATGCTCTGCTTCGGCAGCCTGGGGTTCACAGGTTCAGATCCTGGATGAAGACCTATACACCACTCATCAAGCCATGCTGTGGTGGTGTCTCACATACAATGAACAGGAAGACTGGCACAGATGTTGGCTCAGGGACAATCTTCCTCAAGCAAAAAGAGGAAGATTGGAAACAGATGTTAGCTGAGAGCCAATCCTCCTCACAGAAAAACCCACAAAATGAACAAACGAAAAAACCCTGAATTTTCTAAAAAATTGTACCTTTGCTTAGATTTCTGCCATGGCACTGTAGACACCAGTCAAAAGAAACTTCTCATGATTTTAAGAAGTATTCCTTGCAGATTGAAGCTGGACTACATATAAAATGTTTATAACTAAACTTTTAATATGTGCCTTAGCTAAAATTTAAAATTTTTTCCTCATTTTTGTATTTCTAGTCGTACGTACAAGAAAAACAAATGCTAGTTCTGTATATATATATATAATAGCGCAAATTCAATTATCATTTGAAACTAGGTTTCTTTCTTTGTAAATTGTATTAGTTATTGTTTTATCATTTGTGAAAAGAAACAAAATTATGAGGAAAAGAGGTGTTTTGGTTTTTCACAAGTTTTCTCTTAGTATTCTTATGTTGTGATGAAATTGGTGGGGAGAAGTATACATTTTGAAGAGTTTCTTTCATTAACCTACAAAACTTTTTTTTAAAAAGTATTTTTAATTTTCTGTTCTTCTGTCATTGGCCCAGAACAACAGTCCTGTTCAAACCTTTCATTCCTTTGGTATGCCTGCTACCTCTCTTCAGGCGCCTGGAATTCTCCTGAAGTTTTGAGAATGTCTAAATTAGCCTAGCCCTGTGCTTTCTTGTGATACTAACTTGCTTCAGGCCTGTCTCTTTCTTTTTCCCAAAACTTGCTTATCAATATTCTAATACGACAGACACTGTGTAATTCCTGCCCACACTAAACAGTGTATTAGAGAGTCCTAATAAATTAATGTATGTTATTGCAAATTTATACAACATCCTTCTGAGACAGTGTTGTCATCTGACATTTTATAAACTGGCTTCTCCATGACAATGCTGCCAAAAGATGTTAATGCATGCCTTATTAAGAAAATATTAAAACATTTTAGAAATGGTGCATCACAAGTATGTTCTGTTTAATTTTCTCTAGTTAATTGCTATCCAAACTTATTTGGCTAGAGAAAACATTCTTTTGTAGCATTTCTACAACTATAGACATTTGTAAGCATCTACATATGTTTTCCTTGTAATACCCATGAGGGAAAACACTGACTTAACCCAGTGGTGTAACTCTAAAGATGACAATTTGGAGTGGCAGCATTTCGGCCAGGAAAGGAGAGGAATGGATCTTTGAGAATGGCAAAGGGAGAAACCAAGGACCTGCAATATTCAAAGGGCAAACAGAAAAGAAGAGAAGACAAGGAAGAAAAGTGAGAAGGACCAGCTCAAAAATCAAGCGATCACGGTGTCACATAAATTAAAGGGAGAATTAAGAGTCTAAGGTGATAAATACGGCACAGGCCAAATAAGATTTCCAAAGAAGTTAACTGGGAAGGGTTTGGAGATCATAGAAGATCAGTTTTGGTGGAAAGAGGGGGCATAAACCAGATTATAATGGAGCAAGAGGAGACAATTTAAAAAGTGTGATTTTAGGTAATCTTCCAAGAAGTTTGGGTATGAAAAGAAAGAGGGAGGGGAAGGGCACAAACAGAAGAAGGTAAATAATTTGTTTAAAGGTGAAGAGACTAGGACTTTTTTAAGCTGAAGGGAAGAATCAAAAAAGAAAAGTGGAGACTCCTAGGAAGAACGTGAGGGTGAGCATGCAGCGTTTCGGAGCAGGTGGGATCCAGAGCACAGGTGAGGGGATTAGCCTCTGGGCGTAGTGAAGCCACATTCTCTGAGGCTGCAGGAACAGAACGCACTGTGTATGGGAAACAGGACAGTGAAGAAATTCACCTATGGTGGATTCCATTTTCTTTGTGAAATATGAGAGTAGGAAATTATGCTAACCACAAGAGCGGTTCTTTTAGGGCAGAGGACCTAATAAGACTGATTAAAACTAAGAATGGCCATTAAGGAAGATGGGATAAGGCTGACCAGTGAGATGTCAAGACTTTTTTTGGTGTCTAGCTAAATGGAGCCTCAGGCTCACATTCCCTTTCATTTACTCTCCCAACTGATGACCTTATAGAATAACCAAGAAGACATTTAAGAAGAAAAAATTAGAGGAAATAAAAAAAAGCTACAGAAACCAAAGACTATATCTCATTGTTTTAAAATGTGCCAAGATTTGTTTTAATCAGGTGTGGTAAGGCAAACAGACACATAAATAACTGTCATGAAGGAGGAAGTTTTTATACTTACGGATCCCTAGAAACAGGAGGTGTGGATGCCATGAGGGCTACATGGGGAAGCACTAGAGTCAGTCAGGAGCAAGGCAGGGCAGAAGGAATAAGAGGAAAATATGGGCAAAAGTCTTTATCATGGTTTCCGTGGGAAGGAATGGGTGAGACAGGTTGAGCAGGCTTAGGACTGGCTAAGTAGTTGAGTAGTTGCGGCGGGCTCTGGAGTATACGCACTGCTCCGATACCTGGCCAGTAGGTGATCAGGGCAGGTGGATAGTAGCTAGAAGTGTGAGGGTCCTATAAACCAGCTGGTTAGGCCATGAGGACTTTTGGTTGGTTGGTTTTCAGGTAAAAGGCATGCTCACAGAGGAACTGTCCGCTACCTCTAAAAATTGGCTGGCTCTGGAAGGGGCAGTCTCTTACTAGTCAGTGAGGCCCCAGATGACAGAGCTCAAGATATACAAAGTAAAAAATATACAGTTAATACAAACATCAGGGCTATAATTTCTTGGATTGAGAAAACAATTGGTGGTCTATTTAATATTGTCCTCTTCTATAGCTTAGCAACACAAGCCAAGAAGGAGGTCGAATGATCCAACTTGACTGACAACCTGTGAATCAGTGTCCAACAGTTAAACAGAAATGACACTAGCTCCTTCCAAATAAAATAACAATACAAGAAACTGGTTACACAGGTGAGGGAAGGCCTGATAAGACAAGGGGAGACAGTAAGGCAACCTAGAGCTTAGCTACACTCTGAAACCACTCTCAGCCTAGGACTGGAGGAACCAGAAGAGGTAGTGTTAACAGAGCTCAGAAGCCAGAGGACACAGGCAAGCAAGGAAAACTGAAGCTGGCTCCCTGGTGGGAGTTGAGACATAAAGGGAGGTCACATCCAGTGTGAGCTGAAGCTACTGAGGAGCTGCCAGGAGGCTGAGGGGTGTGGTGCACAATACATGGGCTTCTCTCTTCCTTCAGCTCTGCTTCCCATGGACTCAAAATACCCTGAAGCCAGGGGACAAGGGATCCTGGAAAATAGTTTCCTGAGATACAGAGCAGGCAGGGTATTGTCAGGAAATGATCTGAGAGCAAACAGGGCATATCCTGCAATTCAGAGATGCAGGGTTCAGAATGACTAGAAAGATGGGAAGCCACAGGGGTATAGTGCCAGGTGGTTATTTCTGAGTTCATCTTATTTTCCGGGTCATCTAGCTGCTCTCCTCAAACCCCTTAGAAAAACAAGCCAGAAGGAAAATACAGGCAGACTTCCACATCCTGTTGAATCCTCTGACTCTTGAGTCTTCCAAGCTACAGAGATAGCTAGGATCTGTTAGGAGGCAGAATTCCTCAGGTCGATCCCTCTAGTGAATCTGCTTCCTCAGGCTCAATAGGACCCTCTCCGTAGCCTGGTTGTTTTTCACTACAGATCAGCTTCCCCTTCCCCTTTGGGAAAACTTAAACTCAGCCTGTTTTCAGTTTTATTTGGCTCTGCTAAAGCTTGTTGACAATTTGCATGTTAGGCTGCATTGCCTGTGAATGGCTTTATGCATAGGTGGAGTGAGGGATGGTTTATACACTCTTCCCAGGCTTTAGATGAGCATAAATTGTCCTTCAATCCCTGTGTTAGCAAGGAACACCCTCAGTTAGCTGTTTCCCTTTTGGTTGCTTTCTAACATGATCAGTTTTGCCTCTGAATCTGGGCAGAAAGAGGCTACAACCTGTTTCAACAGAGGTCAAAGGGTAACCTCTGTTTCATGCCCACCTGTGTGTGGGTTTCAGTAGCAGGCCTGTTTTTAGTAGCAATGCTCTATGAATCTGAATACTGTAACCCCATATGTGTATGTCTGATAATTCTACTGGATCATTAGCTCCTTGAAGGCATGAGCTCTACTCAATAACTGACTGCTGATTGACTAGTAAGTTTTGTTAGTGCTTTGACAGTGTCTCCAAACCGCAACCAAGTGGAGAACAGCTAATTATAGAAATTACAGTATGTGCCTAGTTACAGAAAAAGCAAAAGGTTTGCATACAACATGCCTCTCAAAACAGAGTGGCCATTGTACTGATAGTATGAGAATCTATCCAAACCACAATGAATAGGCACAAATGAATTCATCTTCAGTTTTATTCTATTAAAACTTGAAGAAACTGACTATTGTGAAGTGAAGGAAAATGTTTGGAAGTGTTCCTGACATAACCTGGCTAAAGTAGGATTATATACAAAAATAAAAAAAGAGTGTATATAGACAACTGTTATGTCTCCACTAATAGTGAAACAGTTTTTCACGTTTATTCCCTGAAATTCAAAACATAATCTCTTCTGAAAGGAACTGACATATTCCTTTTGACTTATTTAGCAGAGTTTTAAATCTAAATGTCTTCTCATCATGGTAGGGTAGGTCAAACAGCAAAATGAGATCGGGACACAGGTCAGGATAGCTGACAGAAGCCAACTGCTAGGTGGAGCATTGCTGTTTATAAACATAAAAAACGTGGGTGGCAGGGAACTTGAAGAATGAAAAGGAAAAGTCAATGCTTGCACTAAAATAAAGAACAACATAAGCTGTCCAAAATAATTCCTCTTTTCTTAAATCAGATATGAAGACCAGAGAAGAGAATAACATTATCTGTTACTTCTGTCCTTCTCCATTCGCCTTCACTGTCCTTTCTCTCATTTTAACTTTGCCCTATTTGCCTGAGCTTTACTTTTCATTTCCATAAATGTTTACTGTGTTTAGTTATCCATTAGAAATAAGGTTAGGTCATGGGAAATATTCATTCATTCACTCATTCACTTGTTTCACATGTTTATAATTTCTACAAATGCTTTTTGAGTGCCTTCTATGCATCGGACACTGTTCTAAGTGCTGGGAAAACAGTGGTAAGAAAAACAGACACAATCCCTGCCCTCTTGGTTTGATAGAAGTACTAGGGATGTAACACGATGACTATAGCTCACACTGCTGTATGATACACAGAAAGGTAATTAAGAGAGTAGATCCTGAGAGTTCTCATCACAAGGAGAATTTTTTTTCCTTTTCTTTACATTGTATCTATTTGAGAAGACGGATGTTAACTAAACCTATTGTGGTAATCATTTCACAATATCTGTAAATCAAACCACCATGCTGTATACCTGAAAGTTATACAGTGATGTATGTCAATGATTTCTCAATAAAACTGGAAAATAATTTAAAACAGCTAAAATACATAATAGACTATGTGGTGGTTTTAAGGAAAGAAAGAAAGCAGGAAGGGGGATAGAGGTGGTCAGGGAAATTTCTCCTTCTTAGAAAGAATCAGGGAGGGTTACCTCAGGAAGACAACATTTGAGTCAAGACCTAAGAGAAGTGAGAGAATGAGTCATGTGGATACTTGAGAAAGGCGTGTTCTAGGCAAAAGGAACAGTTAGTGCAAAGGATTTTACCTGAGATATTTGAACAACAGCAAAGAAGCCATCAAGGATCAGAGTGAGCAAGGAAGAGAGGAGCAGATATAATGGGCTGGAGGTGGGGTGACGAATCCTGAATGACTCTGTAGGCCATGGCAGCAAGCTTGCCTCTTACTCTGATGGGGTGTGAAGCCATTGGCAACAGGATCACTTTAGCTGCCATATTGAGAAGAGGCTGAAGAGAGGGAGAGTATCAGTTGGGAGACAAGTTTGGAAGCTACTACAGCAATCCGCATGGGAGATAATGGTGGTTTGGGCCAGGGCGGTAGAAGTGGAGGGGGTGTGAAGTGTGTGTGTTCTGCATACATACTTAAGATAGAGGTAAGATAATTTGCTATTGGCCCAGCTATAGGATAGGAGACAAATGAGCAGAATCAGAAGTGACTCCAGGAGTTTTAGTCTGAGCAACAGGAGGGATGGAGCTGTCCTTCCTGAAATGTCAAAGCCTGTGTTGGGAGAAGGTTTTGGAGCAGGGAAGACTCAGGGCTCACTGTAGGACTGGCTAAGACTGGAATGCTATTAGATACACAATTGGAAATGTCAAAGAGGCAGATAGATGTAAGAGGCTGGGGTTCCTGAGGAGGTCTGTGCTGGACATACAAATGTGGGGTTTGTCAGCATACAGATGGTTTTTAAAGCCACAGAACTGAGTGAGATAGAAGAAGAATTAAAGTAAAAGACATATATATGCTCAAAAAATTGGCTCTGGGGACAGGGCTGCCATACACAGCAGCTCAACCTTGTACTGCATGACTCTTTCATGGGCCATTCATTTTGACCAGAATGAGACTGAGAAGCAGGGGCCAGCACAGACTTAAGAAAGCTAAAAGAGTGTGATGACCTTACAGCCAAACGAAGTAAGGGTTTCAAGGAAGAAGGAGAGTCAACTGTGTCAAATGCAGCTGAGAATTCTAATAAGATGAGGACTGAGAAATCACCACTGGCTTTATCATAGGAAAGAAGTGAGACATGGCCATTCCCAGGGAGTAATTCATTGTCTAGCAGACTCTAACAGGCAAAGTTTTATAACACAGCTATAGGCAAAGTGCCAAGGAAATATAGGGGGGTAGGTGGCAATGCTGACAGAGGGTGACAGGAAAGAATGCAGGGAAAATGTGATATAACCACTTAAGAGTTTATATGAAAAAACATTAACAGCTAAGGCAAATATTTGAAAATATTATGCAGTCAGTGACCAAGAATAAATTAATTTCTATTGAGCAGAGGAGGCTTATTCTAGTGAAACTTGTTCTGGAAGATGTTCCTTTCCTGTTTCAGCTGGGGCCAACCACACAATACCTCCCACCCTTATTAATACTGGTCTAGGTGCTACTGAATGCAGAACAAATAGACAGACAAAAATCATCTGGAAGCAACTGACACTAGGAATATGGCAGAAGCAGCTCGGGTAAGTTTTGCACTGTACAGACCCATGCAGTATCAACTAGAGGCAGCGATACCTGAAACAGTGCGAATGCAGTTGGTGAAAGACCTGTTGTAGGATTTGCATTTTGAGCAGACAGAGATAAAATTCTGTGAAATTAATTTAGCAGCCCAAAGACTATCCATCCTATCACTTATCTATAAGAGAAAAAGACAGCTTAGGGTATATTATTATTTAGAGTATAAATGGGAAATTAACAGGATCTATAAAAACCAAGACAGAGACATTTTACTGAACTACGCCTAGCTAAACGTTCTACCAATGTCTAAGTGAAGTGGTTCTAGAAATTCCTGTCAGAACCACAGTAGGTACTAGTGGTAATCCGTTGTATAGAAGAACGGCAGGGTGCTGAGAATAAGGGAGATCTCTGAATTTAGACTATTTAGGTTCAAATTCCAGCTTTCCAGTTCACTACTTTTGAGACTCTTGGAAAACAAATTTAACTTTTTAAGTCTCAGTTTATCTATTTTTATAATGCAGATAATAAAAATACATAACTAATATAATTTTTATGCATTAAATGCGATAATACATTTGGAGGGTCCGGGGTATAATAATCACTCAGTAAAATTTAGTTCCCAAATGTATGCTTAATGTCATTCTTTAGGAAAATCTCCAGTACCATTCACTCCTAGTGTTTATAAATTCCTTTATAAATTCCAGAGTGAAAAACCCTTGAGATTTGTTTATTGATTGGTTGGACTTCGATTGGTTGTTGATGTTAAGATTTTTGTCACTCACTATGGGTAAAGTGAATAAGTTATACCCAACAAATATTGTTTCCCTGTTTTTGTTGTTTTGGTCATACTGTGGTGTCAAAGGCATTTGAATTGTACCTTGAAGGATATTTAGACATTTTCCAGTAAAGACGTAAAGTCTGCTCTAGAAAGAAGGACCAGATGGTAAGTCATGGTGGCATGAGAATGGGTCTCAGGGCAGAGTAGGTAGTGATGCAGTGTGACTGGAGGATAGGGTGCATGAACATGGGAAGTAGGAATTAAGGCTATGCACATAACACAGAACATTTCATAATATGCTGAAGAACTTGGACATTGAATTAAAATGTCTTATGTTTATTGAGGTATAATTAATATACAATAAGCTGCACATATTTCGAGTATACAATTCAATACATTTTGACATATGTAGACATTGATGAGACTATCACTGTAATAAAGATAATGAACATATCCATCATCACTGAAAATTTCTTCATGCATCTTTTGTAGTACTTCCTTCCTGCAATGCCCATGTCCTCCTTCAGGCAGCTACTGATTTGCTTCTGTCACTACAGATTTATATTCAATTTTTAGAATATTATATAATGGAATCATAAAGTCAAACTTTTTTGATCGGCTTCTTTCACTCAACATAATGAGGTTGATGTTCCTCCACGTTTCTAAGCATATCCATAGTTCATTCTTTTTGTGGCTGAGTAATATTGTATGCATATACCACAACTTATTTATTGATTCAACTATGGATGGATATATAGGTTGTTTCCAGTTTTGAGCTATTACAAAGCTGTTATGAACATTTATGTACAAGTGTATCGTCACGTGCTTTCATTTCTCTTGGGCAAAGACATAGGAGAGGGATGGCTAGGTCACATAGTGTTTACTTACAACGTTAGAAAAATTCCCAAAGAGATTGTATCACTTTACATTCCTATGAGCACTTCCAGTTTCTCCATATCCTAGTCAACACTTGGTATGATCTGTCATTTAATTTGAGGCATTCACATATGTATTTAGTGGTATCTTATCTTATCTTAGTGGTTTTAATTTGCATTTCTGTACTGACTAATGCTGTTGACCAGCTTTTCGTGTTCTTATTTGACTTCCATATATCTTCTATGGTAAAGTATTTGTTCAAATCTTTTGCCTATTATTTTAATTGGCTTGTTTATTTTATCATTGTTGAGTTTTGAGAGTCCATTACATATTTGGGATATAATTCCTTAATCACATGTGTTTTATTTCTAATTGAATTCTACTATGATCAGAGAAGATATTTTGTATGACTTAAAATCCTTTAGATTTGTTGGCTCTTCTTATATGAAACATTTTCTTAACAGTTCCATGTATCCTTGAAAAGGTACATATTCTACATTGTTGTGTGGTGTGATCAAGTTAGTTGATGTTGGTCAATGCTTCTATGTCCTCATTGATTTACTGGCTATTTGTTCTATCAGTTATTGAGAAAGGGCTATTGAAGTAAACAAATATAACTATGTATTTTTCTATTCCTTCTTTCAGATCTATCAGGTTTTGCTTTATGAATTTTGAAGCTCTATTATTAGGTGCACAGGCATTTAAGATTTTTGTTCTCTTGGTGCATTAACCTCTTTATCACTTTGAAACTACCATCTTTACTCCTAGGAATATTCTTTACTTTGAAAGATACTTTGTCTGATGTTGCTATAGCCACTCTAGCTTACTTTGAATTAGTGTTAATACGCTATATCTTTTTCCGTCTGTTACTTCTAACTCTTTGTATCTTATATTTAAAATGGGTTACTTGTTGGCAGCATATAGTTGGGTCCTGCTTTTTTATCCAATTTGAAAGTCTCTGTCTTTTAACTGGAGTGTGTAGGCTCCTCACATTTCACGTGAGTATTGATATGGTTGAGCTTAAATACACCATCCTACTTTCTGTTTCCTATTTTGTCCCATGTATTCTTTGTTAAATTTTTCTCTTTTTTCGTCATCTTTTGAATTCATTGAGTATTTTTTATGGTTCTATTTTTTATGCTTTCTTGACTTTGAACTACAACTCTTTGTTGTGTTATATTAGTGATTGCTTTAGGATTATAGCATACATCTTTAACTTAATACAATCTCCCATAAAGTGATATTGTACTCCACTTGGTAGGACAAGAACCTTACAATATTTCTATTTTCCCCTTCCTGTTGTTTGTCCTTTTTTTGGTCATAAATTTTATTTCTGACAAATGTTACAAATCTTACAGAATAGTTTTATTATTTTTACCTTAGTCAATTACCATTCAGAGAGATTTGATTAGTAGACCAAAAAAAGTCTTTTATATTTACTCACACAGTCCATTTCTAGTGCTATTCATTTCTTGGTGTAGATTCAGGTTTCCGGCTTCTGTCATTTTCCTTTCTCCTGAAGGACTTCTTTCAGTATATGTTCTACTGCAGATCTACTGATGATGAATTCTTTTGGCTTTTCATGGTCTAAAAATGTCCTTATTTTGTCTTTGTTTTTGAATTTTCATTTTTATTGAATTTAGGAATCTAGGTTGATGGAATTTTTTTATTATTATTATTTCAAGTGCTTTTAAGAGTTAGCTTTACTGTCTTTTGCCTTATCTTGTTTCCAGTGAGAAATCTGTAGTCATCCATATCTTTATCCCTTTCTGGGTAATTTGACTTTCCTCTCCACATAATTTTAAGATTTTCTCTTTACCACTGCTTTTAAGCAATTTTCTTAAGCAACTGTAGTTTCCTTCAGTTTCATGTGTGTTTTAGGAGGTTGTTAAGAGTCTTGGAAGTGTTCATAATTTTGAGCTTCTTGTGAGAGAGTTATAGACTTCATCCCATATTTCCTCTGCTCTCTCCCATCCTCTGGGGACTGTAATTAAACATATATTAGTTCACTGATGAACTTAGAATGAGAATAGTTTATAAAATATTTTAAAAATTTTGTGTTTTGGAATATTTACAACTTTGGTAGCATTTTGGACATGATCAATAAGGGTGGAAATTAATGATTGAGCAGACTAGTCAGGAAATATGACAGTCATAAAGGTGAAAAATACTGAGGCCCTAAATTTAAGCAGTCGGGAAAAGTAGAGACAACTAATGGAATGATATTTATGAGATAAAATTTGCTGTTTGGACATTTGGACAGGGCTCATGAGGGACAGAGAGAAATCTAGGAAGTTTCATTTGCCTCTAATTTGTATATTTGGGGGTTATTTAGTCCAGTATTTTGCATACAGAAAAGTATTAGCAATAGATTTGAGAGTGTAAGAGAGATGATGTTTCTAGTTGCTCTTTTGAGTTCATACAGAATATTGAGATTGAAATGCCTCTTAACCAGTTCATGCGCTTGGCTGAGGAATTCGATTCAGAAAACAGCAGCAGAGAGGAAATTATTCACCTTGGGGGAACTTATAATATTGCTCTGTTAGAATAGATAGAGTGCACATGGAACAAAGAAGGGGATGCTGGAACATACTTGTATATATAAGAGGGAGCTAGAAGTAGGGCAGTCAATGAAGGAGACTAGGGGGTTTCACCAAGTTAGGAAGAGAAACTACAGTCTTGTGTCATCGAAGCCCCCTCAAAAAGCAAAGACTTTTGAGGAGGTGTGAAAACTTGGAATGGGTCATAAAGAAAACAGTAAAATTGGCAACTAATCACTGTTAATCTTGTAAACAGTAGTTTCAATAACATGCTTGGAGTTTGAGTCAGCTCACAGTAGCTAGAAGGGAAATGAAGGAAATGGAGACAGGTGAAACTTTTTGAGCAATATGGCTCTGAGAGGAAGAAGAGAGGTAGTAAGGAAAGGATCTTTAAGTTTAGGATCTAAGAGTAAGGGTGTGATTTGGGTAAGGACAAGATAAAAATTAAAAAAGAGACTGAAGATGTTAGAGAAGAATGAAAGACAATGGAATCACCACTCATTGAGCAGCTACTAAGAGACAAAGACAATTGAGGTCTTGGTGAGTTTTGAGTTTGACAAAAAGAAGCAGAGGAAGCAAATCAATGTTTAAGGACCTGTATGTGTACACTGCCAGTTGCTTAACACGTATCATATAATTTATAATGTTTATATTTATCACTCTACAAAGAAGTCCTTATTATCTCCACTTTACCATAGAGAAAAAAAGAGACTCAGAAAATTTAATAATCCGTTGTCCCATGGTTACTAAGTAACAGAACTAGGATTCTGATTCAGGCATATCTAAATCAGGTGTATCTAATGCTCTTTTCACTCCACCAAGCCAAGCGGGGAAGGTGTTGAGCTTGAAAATAGGATACTTTTCTTTGATCTTCAACAGAAGGAAAGGAAGCAAATATAAGTGAATACAGAAACATTTATGACAGAGGCAGAGGGAAATCAAAAGGCTCATATCTGATGGCCCTCTTTTATTTGCAGATGAACGTCCCTGAGGCGTGTACCTGTGGACTTGGGGAGAGTGATAAAGATTTAAATCAGTTTTTTCAGGAAATAGAAAAGATGATGGACTGGAAATAAAGAAAAGAATTATGTTTGTTCAGTATCTAAATACATTCAGGAGAATTTCTTTGTAGTTTCATCTAAACTTCTATTATTAGAAAATGAAGCATGTGAAGTTCTTAGTAAGAAATTAACACTCCTGACTACAACTGGAAAAATAGATGTAAACTATAATTTATGTATAATATTTGTCTCAGCACTTTATTATTGGGTACAAACTGTTTTAAGATTATAGGAACTGTCCTGGGAGATATTGAATTTATTGTAATTTTAAAGTTACAAATCTTCTGGGGAAATAGCAGATACATATCAATTTGGGATTAGGTATGCAAATCTTTTTCACTAGATTCAATAACTTTTCTCTCAAAAATTTATTTGGAATTATAATAAATCAATTATAGTATATATTTTTATATGGTATATACTTTTTTGAAGAACATTGAAATGAAAAGATAGTTGACTTCAAAAAATTGATGTGATTATTTTCCCCTCTATTCATGAAGACCAATGATCTTTGCAAAAGGATTGTTTTAATCACTTGTTCTAAATACATATTTTAAATAAATTGAAACAGTGAGAATTAATTCCATTCATTTGGAGAAAAGTAAATTTATCCATAAGTAAAGTGACACTAAGAAAGTAGTAGAAAAATTCATGATGATTCTTTAGTGTGTGTTACAAAACCAAATAATAAATAAGCAAGCATTGGTGTTTACTAAGTGAATAGAATGTAAGAAATTATTATTGTTATCTGTATTGTGGTTAAGGAAAGAAAATGCAGATGAGGACATAAAGAAGGTCTTCATGGACTTCATTTGAGTGCTGCCTTGGAGCATGGTTAGGATTAATCACTTACTAACAGGAAAGGCGCTGATACGTAATGAATAAAATAGGAGCTAACACTTCTATAGGGGTTACTATGTGTCAGGTACTTCTCAAGTCCTCTGGATACGATATCTGAAGGAGGTTCTGTTGTTGTTGTTTATAGATGAGGGAACTGAGGCACAGGGAGGTTAACTTCCACAAGTTTTCACAGCTCATATATAACAAAGCTGGGATTCAAACTATAAGCATAAGTCATGACAGAATGAATGAATGAATTCTTCTAGAATACTCTTGAAGGAAAAATCTCACCTAATTAGACATAAAGTTTAAACACAAAGAAACAATCCGTGAGGTAGACAGGATGGATATTATTATTCTCAGATTATATAATCTCATATCAGAAACAGAACTTAAACAAGAATTCTAGTTTCAAGTTCAATGTTTGTTCTCTTTTGTTTGAATGTTGACCATGTGCCACTCAGTGATCATTTATTTGGCCAACAAATATTTATCCTGAATTATTGTGTTTCAGATATTCTCCTAGGAACTGGCGATGAATGAAGAATGAAACTTACCTTTTAGTAGAGATAGACAACAAATAAATACATAATTAAATATAAACTATATAAATTTAAAAATATGTGATGGTGATAAGTCTGGGAAGAAAAATAAAACAAAGAGTGACTGGAGCAAATGTACACTGGATGGCCAGAACAGCCTTCTCTGAGGATGTGATGTTTGCTCTGACAGATGAACAAGAAGACACAGGCGAGCAGGCAGAGCAGTCCAGGCAGGAGGAACACTAATAGTAAGACACTGAGGAAGAGATGAGCTAAGCCTGGTCAGGGAGCAGAAAGCAAGCCAATGTTGCTAGAACTAGGAAAGGAAGGCGAGAGTGGAAGGAGAGTGGGAAGCAGAGTTAGTCTGTCAGATTTTGTATAGCCTGGAGGCCATGGGAAAGAGTTTAGGGTTTTTTAAATTTGAGTAGGAACACTCTGGAAATTTACCATTTAGTGTACATTTGAAAGTCTCCATTTCCAAAGGCACACAGGCTAGGATTTTTGTGTAATCAGTGCATACTATTTTTTTCGTGGTTGCTTTCTTTATAGACTTTTCTTCCTATAAATATTTAGGAAATTACAAAGCAATTCACATATCATTACAATAAGCATACAGAACCTGAGGATCTGAAATGAAGCTTAGTGGGATCTCTCAGCAGTGGAAAAATCCCAGCAGAGAATCTAGCAGGAAAGCAATGCACAGTAGAACAGATGTGCGTACTTCTGGAAATATAGGAGAATTCTAGATTCTAGTGCGCTGTGTAGATATAGATTCATAGAATCATAATGTCAGAGCTGCAGTGGAGCTCAGTGATCATCTCATTTTACAAATGAAGAAATTGGAGGCCAGCCAAGTTGTTCACTTGCCCAGGGTCATAAAACTCATTAAGCAGAGCCAGAATGAAATTATTCCTGTAAGTAAGATGCCGGAGAAGGGAAACAGAAAAACCTCTCCTTTATATTCATTGACTTTGCCAAAGCATTTCATTCTGTACTATAGTAATTCATTGAGGATGAAGCCAGTATTTTGTGCAACTCAATGATCACCCCATCTTTAAAGCTTTTCCTGTCCTTCCTCTTTCCCTAGGGAGACTGACCGTCTCCTCATTTGTTTACCCACTGGAAAACAGAGATGCTGCTTTTATAGCCTACATAAGACATTTTTTGTGCACCATCTCACCTCCTTTCACCCACCTTTTTACTCCAGGCTCTGTGTGGCCACCACTGTGTAGGTGTAACCTGAAATACTATGCCTTAACTGCATCACAAGTCTCTCACTTTTTGCCCTGAGAATTCTCTACTGCAACCGTATGGGTGCCTGCAGGGACCAACTCACCATTCCGAGGTAGGATAAACTGGGAAGTATGAGGAAATGCTTGACCAATGAGGAGGGGGAGGTTGATGGATAAGCACATTCTGCTTCAATGACTACAGTAAGTGATTCTGAGCACTGCTTTACATGGTTCTTCAGAGATTCCCCAGTGGAGCTCGCCCCCCATTGTCCATGGCAGTAACCATTTAGCCTTGAATTGGCAATCTTTTTTTCTGTTTCATGCTTCCCAGTCCCTCACTTTTGTCCCTTGGAATTACTTCCCAAAACAAGCCACCTGAGTACAATCCCTTGTCTCAGGCTATGTTATTTGGGGGCACTCACAAGAAGATGCTATCCATTTTTTTTACAAGCCATTTTCTCCCTACTCCATACTCATCTTTGTATCCTGAAAGTTTATCTTGTAGTTATGCATATTTATTTGTTGAACGAATATACTATAGGAATGATGATGGTGGGCTACATTCTTTGCTCTCACTCATTTTATGTTATATTTGCAAATACATGACACACACCATTGGTCACTAGTTGGAGAAAGAATTAAATGGCGAAGTGAACAGTATAGGAAAAAAATGCTATGGGAAATCATGGAGGGGCGTGAAAAGACCTGGCGGTGATTACTAGGGAAGAATTTATGTATTCAAAAACTTTAGTAACTACTTAAATATGCTTTGGTAAAGAGAAAAGAAACAAGAAAGGTCAAAGACGTAAGACAGGGTTACTATCTAGGATGGGTACAGATTTCCAGATGATGAGGAAAAGCCCCCAGTAATAAATTATTTTTATGATTAAGTCTTCTCCATTAGAAGGGAGGAGTAGAAATAATTGTGTCAGAAATGGACTGCCCCAAAGATAAGGAGGATAGAAAAAGATGGTTTATCTTCTTTACTTGCTTTTATGTCAACAAATCATGTCTCATGGTGTAGAAGGAACTTTCAAATGAGCCTAACCTGGCCACAGAGGGGATCATAAGAGACATTTGTCATTTCCTCTCTCAGTGGCATTTCTAGTGTGGCACGTGAAGGTATATTACAGTCAGAAGTGGTGACCAGGTCCTACTTCTTAGTCTGTGTTAGTCTGGAAGCTCTGCTGGAACCTGTCCACCATGGTGACCCTGCTGGTATTTGAAATACTGGTGGCATAGCTTTCAACATCACAGCAACACACAGCCCTTACACACTGTCAACACACAGTATGACAACCAACAGATGGCTGGTGTGGTTCCCTGACCCGGAAATGAACCTGGGCCGCAGAGATGAGAGCACCAAATCTTAACCACTAGATCCTAGGGCAGGCTCAATGACAGTAATATCTTCTGTTTCTTGAACACGCACTATATACCAAGAACTTTGTGTACATAATCATCAAATTATTCTACAAGGTAGATATCATTTGCATTTCACTGATGATGCTCAAAGTAATTTGTCCAAGACTACAAAGCTACAAAGAGCATTTAATTTTCCTTCTCAGGGAGTATATGATCTGGGGAAGAAAAAATCTTACTGGTGTTACTATTGTAATTGTTGTCTAAGTCTTAGCTTTCCATTTACCTACATTTCTAGACTTGTTTAAAGGAAGAGATGATAAACACGTATATTCAGAAATGAAAGTGCATTCAAAATATTTTGTTTCAGAGGGTGTAACATTTAGGACAAATATATTTGCTTGTCAAAGAGAAGAATTGAAGGTTCACACGGCTGAAGTAGAAAGACGGGAAATGGATGGCTTCCAACAAAAGTCAGTAGACTGCCTTTTCACTTGAAAGAGTGGAGGTGGTAAGGCTCATGAAGAGATGAAAGTACCAAGAGAAACAAAGGCACTCCATCTTCCTTGGTCAAAATCAAAGGTGATGCAACTGACACTTAGGGATGAGGCAGGTAGAGTTAGCATTAAAAAGTCCAGCCAAGCCCAGCCCCACAGATGTGTTCAGACACACAAGCTAAACCACAGGGGAGAAAGGAGAAAAGGCAGAAGAGAACCATGAAGGGAAATTCCTTTGCAAAACTTGCACATCCAGGTTTGACATAATTCTAAGATGACATTTCTGCTTTTTTATAACGTTAGCTGATGCTTTTCTTTTTTCTAACCCCTTCCACCATGGCTTAAATATTCGAACAGCAGAACTAATATTTCAAAAGAATAAACTATTGACAGGTTGGTTCAATCTCCCCAGGGGCAACTGGGAAGGGATTATTCTGTTGAGAGTTTCAAACTGAATGTTTTGAAATTATAAAGAAAAACTAAGATTTTCAGCATATCTGAAAATGGAGTATTTGCCAAAATGCATGAGTTATTGTTACTGGAAGTCTATTGTTTCATGTGAAAGTTAGCAGTTCATAATTGAATAAAAATTGAGAAAAGTTTTGTTGTTAATGACAAGTTATCATTCCCACATGAGCTTGTCAATTGTCTACCTAAAATTATCATCTATTATCTGTGCACTTGCATCTGTGAAGATGTTTGCCAATAAACTAACCCCCAAGAATACGAACTGAGAGAATATTCGCAAAAGGAGGTAAAGCTCTGAATACACACTCATCCATAAAACCACCTTTCTACAGTAATGTCAGAAATTCAAAACACTGTAGATTCATAGTCCAGTAAAACAATCCAAAGAGCCTATTTGTTTTCTTGGGATTTGTGCCACTTTAAACCAAATTCATTATTGGTACTGAAAGTGCTGATCATTTTGTTCATAATTTTGACTTTTGTCTTTGACAGTCAAGGTTTGGAGGTTCTATCAGTCAGGGTTCTACCAGAGAAACAGAATTACAGCACAGACACACACACACAGGCACAAAACACACCTAACACTCATACACTCAGATTTTTTTCAAGGAATTGGCTTATGTGATTCTGGGGTCTGGCTGGGCAAGTCTGAACTCCCTTCTATGGACAGGACAACAGACTTGAAACTTGTACATGAGAGAGGATGCAACTGAGATGCAGAGTTTCTTCTTTCTCAGGGAAACTTCACTTATGATCTTTCGAATGATTGGATGAGGCTTACCCATCTCTCCTTAAAGTCAACTGACTGTAGATGTTAACCACATGGACAAAATACCTTCATGGCAACATCTGTGTTAGTGTTTGAATTACCGGGTATTACAGTATAGCCACGTTGACACATAAAACTAGCTGTCACAGTGGCTGACTCAAATCTACATTTAGAATTTGACCTCAGCTTCCTATAAAGTCATAATATTGAAAATGAACAAAGAGAAATTCAAAGGTGTCTAATACAATGGGTATCTTTAAATGTCTGGGGAAAATCACCATGTATAGAAAAAAGGGAAATGGGATACAGTTTGACATGACATTTCTTCCTATTTTATTTTTATTTTAAAAGTTTGGTGTTTCCCAAGTGCATAGTTTTGAATTTACATACTCCTCAATTCTAAGTACACCATCTCATTAGTGTGTATAAAGATGTTGGCTTGCCATTTTACTTTTCCCTTGTTTATTTTTTTCCTTTTTTCCCTGGTACCAACTCCCATCCTCCCTCTCACTAGACATACTACACTATATTATATTATACTATGTTATAATGTACTTAATTTACTACCATAATGTACTTAATATGCATATTGTCAGATATGCATGCATCCTTTAATAATGAAGTATCATTTTTATATGTATATATTTTAACATGTATTGCATTATGCTATACATTTCATTCTGGTTTCTATTTTTATTACCGAGTGTTATGTATTGAGTTCTATTCATCATGCCGTGTTTTCATCAAGTTTTATGCTTCATACCGCTGTATACTCTTCCCTTGTATGCATCCACCATATTTTGTTTGTCAGTTTTTCTAGGTATGGACCACTGTGTTGCTTCTAAATCATTACTATTCCACACAAAAAAATAGAATGATGAACTTTTACATACATGGGTCCTTTTGGATCTTTGTAAACATTTCTGATAAATATACATCCCAGAATTACAGCAATCTATTAATGTCATTTGCCACATGAATTGACAAAAGAAGGAAATAGCATGTGATTTCTTCAAAACATATAAAATACAATAAAATTTCATACATATTTTGGTTAGAAACTCTTGAGTGTGATGAGTAACTTTTCATTTAATATTTTAAAACTATGTTTGTGACTGAAATAGACTCACAGTTTGCTTCTTGTAGTCCACTCATTATGGGTTTGACATCAAGTTTATACAAACCTTATAAGGTGGATTGAGCAGATTTATCCTTCTGTGTTCCTTGAAATTTTGGTATAAGTCACCTGGGCCAGAGGCCTTCCAGGGGAGAGTGAAAGATGTTGCTCATTGCTCTCATTGTTCAACTTTGAGAGATATTTGTCCCTTCTAGATTTGTTTCCTCTTGCACCAACTTCTTTGGTGTTTTGCATATTTTCCAGAAATATATCAATTTGATCTAGGCTACTGAGTATCTATTTTTGATCAGTACTATTCTTCTATTGTTCTATTAACCTCCCCTGAACCTAAAAATCTTCTCCTCCTCTTATATATGTTTTGTTTGTCTGCAATTTGTTTTTTCTCTTGTTCCATATTGCTAGAGGTTGGGCCCTCTTATTGACTTTTCAATGAATAAGGTTTTCAATATATTATTATTGCATCCATTTTTTGGTTCCCTAATTTGTATGTTTTGATCTTATAGTTATTTTTCCCTTAACCTTATTACCAAAGGAGTTGCTGCATTTCTTTTTTTCTAGGTTCTTGATTTGAGTACTTTGGTCTATGTTTTCAATTTTTCTCATTTTCTGGTTAGATATTTAGAGTTATATATCAAGCTATAAATATTACTTTAGAAGTAGCTCACAAATATCAGTATATGTTGTTCTCACTGACAATTATTTTTCTGTACAATTGCATGTATGACACACTCTCTAACAAAATTGTGAATTAGCAATGTGATATAAAATCATAAAAATAGCAATTTTAATTTGAGGTATTCTTTGGTAATTTGTTTCTAAGTTTATTGTATTTTGATCAAGGAAAAAAAACTATGTTATGTTAATTCATTGGATTTTATTGAGACATGAGATAGTTTTGGAGAATTGGTATAATTTGTTGAATGTTCCATGTGTATTAGAAAAACATAGTCAATTGCGACATTCTCTCTCTGCATATTTTATCTGTTCTAGTAGTTTCTGAGAGTATGACTTCATAGTCTGTCAGTTTATTTATCTGAAGTTATTATATTTTACACACACATATTGTAAAATATGTTTTACTATTGTTTAGATATGGAAAGGCCAACAGATTAGGAAAGGACTACCATTGAAAAAATAGTTCCTTAAACTCACAGATCCTAAGAGAAGGGGCATAGCATGCCATGGAAGCCTCGTGGGGAAGTACCAGGATCACTTAGGAGGCAGAAATAAGGTGGCAAGAATGTGAACAAGAGTCTTTATTGTGGTTTCTGTAGGAAGGAGTGAGTGAAGCAGGGTAAGCAGGTTTAGGATTGGCCAATTTGGGTAACTTCAGGAGACTCTGTGACATGTGGCTGTCCCTGGTTGTCTGGTACCTGGCCCTGTGGTGATTAGGGCAGGGGCCTAGTGGCCAGGAATGTAAGAGCCTAATGAAGGAGGTGGTTGGGATTGTGGTCTCTGTATTGTTTGATTGGCGTATGAAAGGGGGGCTCACAGATGAGGCAGAGAGTTCAGCTGTGTGAGTAGATTCACTTGCTATCTCTAGGCATTGGCCCTCCGTGAAAGGGCCGGTCTCTGCAGTGTCAGCAAGCTCCCAAGATCTCGAAGTATTGAAAATACAGAATATAAAAAATATGATGGATAGGATATATATTATATAAAGTCATGATCCTATTACATTATTCTTTTTGCCAATAAATAATTTTCTTCCTTATGCTATATCATTTTTTATTTTGAATACTACCATTGCCTTGTATTAAAATTGTTGTCCAGGGGCCAGCTCCGTGGCCGAGTGGTTAAGTTTGCAGGCTCCACTGCGGCAGCCCAGGGTTCGGATCCTAGGCGTGGACATGGCACAGCTTGTCAGGCCACGTTGAGGAGGCATCCCACATCCCACAACTAGAAGGACCTGCGACTAGGATATACAACTATGCTCAGGGTGGATTGAGGCAATAAAGCAGAAGAAAAATAAAATAAAATAAAATTGTTTCCAGATAATGTAACACCCTGTGTGTCTAATAAGAATCTCAAACTTAATATGTCCAAAATAAAACATTTTATTTTTCATCTTACCTTCTTTCTTCTGTCCTGTGCTTCTGCATCTCAGTAAATCATAACTCCATTCTTCCAGCTGCTCAAACCTGCTCAGGAATGTGGAGTTCTCTTGAACTCTTCTCTTTCAGGCTTACTCATATCTTATCCAGTGATGTGGAGGTATAGTCTATAATCCACCTATGATAATGCAGTAGAGAATAAAAAATGCAATTGAAACTTTGTTCACCTTTGTCACCTAGCACGAGGCCCTCCTCTGCTCTAAGCCACCAATTTATTTTCACCCAGACCATAACCTGCTGTCATTATCCCAAGGTTTCTGATGGTTTGTTGGTTGATTTGTTTTGCTTTGGTTTGATGAACCATATATTTTCCTCTTATTTCTGTGGCTTCTCCTGGGTTTGTCCAGGAGAAGGAGCTAGCAGCCTGTGCTAGCTTACCATCTCTTCAAGAGCCCAAGGTTTCTTTTTTAATAAATTGTTTTGTGTTATCCAAATGTTTTAAAATGTAGGAAGAAACATGGAATGTGGAAGGAATACAGGCTTCTCAAACAGACAAGCTCCCTTTATTCCGACTCCAATTGTCTTGTGCTAGGAAAGTCACTTAAATCCTCTGAGCTTCAATTTCTTGTACTATAAAAAGAGAGTAATAATATTTCCCTTATAGGGATGTTTAAGTGTGTGAAATTCTTAGAGGTACTGTCTTATAGTAGGTACTCCCTAATGAATATTCTCTTATGAATACAATTGTTGGTTGAGTTTTTCCTGCTTCAACTTGTGAAGTTAATAAATCACTTTAGCTGCAAATTCTTGAAGCCACTGGAAATTCTCAAGGATAAAATAATTTTTCTAACACTGCTTATTCTCTGGTATTAATACTTCCTCCTGCCAGCACTGAATTTGTGCCACTCCTGGAGTGTTTAATGAAGGGTGATATTTGTAGGAGAAAGCTCTCTCTCTCCATAGCTAAGCCTGGCTGCCTTCAAGAAGCCTTCACTTTCAACTCTGACAAATTTGTCAGCCTGTGTCTTCCTGAGATCTGTGAAACTGGAACAGCTAAGTCCCAAACATTCTGGCTCATTCGTGATAATTTATCAAAAGAATCCTAATAAAGGTAGTAAATACTCCAAGAACATTACCTTAGCAACAAACGGGACATGAAATTAGTCTTAAATGTAGTATCTAGTGGTCAGGGCTGATATTGGCACAACAAAATATCCACTGAGTTTTCTAATTTCTTGTAACTCTGGGGTGATCTTGTCTCAGACTTGGTTTTCTGATTTTCACTCTACTTTTCTGAGAACATTAATCTCTGTCCAAACCCCAACTCATCTGACAACTTAGAGCATGCTGATTCTTGCTACCCGCTGTTATCTCTGTTGAGAACCTCTAATTGAATCCTGTCCAAACCTGAACAACGTCCCTGGTGCCACAGTGGAGGATGCCTGGAGACTCCAGCTTCACCAGATGTACCCCTTTCCCTCTTCACTCCATTTATACATACCAGTAATTCTTTTGGTTTATTGTGGTTAATAGTTGTAGGGTGAAGGAGTGGGGAAGGGTGCTTGGTTTTAAATGCATACTTACCCCTCTGTCTGAATTCTGCTATATGATATGTCTTGGTTTGGATCCAAGGATGAAAAGTTTAATAATCAAACTGAATTGTTCTGATAGGGATGGTCCAAAGAACCCACTTTAAGGAACACTGATGTATTCAGGCATGGATAACTAGTTTTCAAATGTCAGCTCTGCTGTGATGGTTTGTGTCTTATTTCCCACTAATCCTCAGTGCCAGAGCATCTCCTGTCATTCAGCTTCATCGATATTTGTTCAAAGACTGATTCTTGTTGAGGTCAAGTCTGAACTAGTCTTTTGGACACAAAGTGTTAATTAATTTGGACTGTTGGCCACACCTGTTGAGGGCTAGCCTGAATGTCAGATGGGCCTCCCATTCCTGGAGTCTCTCATTGCCCACTGGTCTGTTGTACTGAGAGTTAAACCAAAATGCATAAGACTGGACAGACTTTATAGCGTGTTGACATATTTTACTGCCAGGATGACAATTTTTGTCCAGCAAATGCTTGATTAATTCATATCAATGGCATATGTTTGCTGAAGCTCTCTTATCTTTTAATTGCAGCGGAAAATATAGAAACACGGAAGACAATCAGTGTGCAACTGGAAGTGTTGCAGAAATTGTAGCCCAGTAAGTCCAATTCCAGGATTTGGGCTTTTTGAGGGCCTTTTGCATACGGGGCTCACATGGCAAGTTGCAGTTTGTGTTATCTCAGGAGGGAAGAAGAGAAGGTTCAAACAGTGACGGGTCAGGCAGAAAAGGAGCACTGCCCCTAAAGAGCATTCCCACTGTCTGCGACATTTCTTAGCTGCATTCAGGTGACACTGGGAAGTGTAAGATGTTCTGTTGTGAAAACAAAGATTATCAAATAAACTGCTTGTAATCAGTTGCTTTATATTAGTGGGCCTTCATTTTATTGTATTTTGCTTATCTTTTAGGATTGGCCTGTGTATTAGTGTTCTTGGGCTGCGACAGCAAAATTCCACAGACTAGGTGGCTTAAACAGCAGACATCTATCTTCTCAGAGTCCTGGAGTCTGGGAAGTCAGAAATCAAGATACCGGTAGGGTTGATTTCTGGTGAGGCATCTCTTCCTAGCTTGCAGACGGCTGCTTCCTCGCTGTGTCTCCACATGGCCTTTCCTCTGTGTGTGAGAGAGGAGAAAGAGAGAGCTCTGAGGTCTCTTCCTCAGAGATAGGACAATTCTATCAGATCAGGGCCCCACCTTCATGATCTCATTTAACCTTAGTTACCTCCTTAAAGGCCCTATCTATAAATATGGTCACATTGGGGGTTATGGCTTCAACATACGAATTTTGGGGAACACAATTCAGTCCCTAACAGGGTATTTTGGGGAATCTTTGTGACACGTATCACTTTTTTCCCCTACTTTTACTCCATTATTGTTTGGGAGCCTGGCTGAACAGTTAAGATCATGTAGCAAAACTGCCTGAGTACCTTCCTATCTCCTGTGTTGATAGCTCTGATACTTTTAGCAAGTGATTTAACCACTCCATTCCCAGTGTTCTCATCTGTAAAACAGAGGTAATGATATTAGTGGATATATTTGTGGCAACCATGAGAATGTGTTTCATAGATCCCCCAACTGCAAGAAGCATAATTGGTCAAGGGCCTCAGATGCTGTGCTCTGAAATACTTCACTCAGGTGCCCTCCCCCCATTTTCTGTCACAAGTGTTTCCCTGAATAAAATCATTGTACACTTAATTCTGACTTGGGGTCTACTTTCAGAGGACCCAGACTAGCATAGATATACCAAGAGAGGTCTGAGAAAATATGCAGTAATATGAGGATGTAAGACTGACTTGCCCACCACCCAGCAAGTAAAGAGGATGCCATCTTAGTTGGTACGTGGGGCACATATAGTCCCTGAAACAAGGTAGCACCTCCATTGCTGAAGATTTCACTAACGGTAACCTGGGAAAATGTTCACTTAGAGGAGAGTGCTGTAGCTGTTGTGCTCATGTGGGCATTTGAAAAATATGTAGGAGAGCAAAGCCTACAAAAAAAGCATAGTGGCATTGATGCTAACTTGTATTGGTGTCATTTAGAGGGGTAAAGAAGTCTGAGGGCTGTTCTCTAAGTCTATGGTTAAGTGTGAGAGCCAAAGACTTCTGTGGTTCTTACAAAGAAGCCCTTATCTTTTGCAATAGGAACAGAAACAGTTGTGCGACAAGCTTCAGACTGAATTGGTAGAGTCTATAATCCAGAAGAGCTCCAGAAGACTTTTGGGTGCTCAGTAAAAGCAGGCAGGTCTGTTATGGCAAGGTCAGAGTCCTGGTGGGAAAACCTAGAATTCTGAAACATTAAACTGAGACATTTAGATGGACGTCCAGTAGAATATTGACTCTGCAGCCCACCCCTCCTCTCCCAGACTCTGAATTTTCAGAGACGGCCCACTCCTCCCTGGTAAGAGCTAGCACTTCTGCTCTGCTAGAGCATATAGCAGAAGCAAGAGATCTAAAGAATCCAAGAATTAGCTGAAATGTACCAGTGTGAGCCAGAACAATACTTTTGATTAGATTGGGCTGGAATGTAATGCTGGATAAGCAAAAACTCATTGGCTTTGGGACACTTTCTTGGGGAAACGGTGATCTCACTGCCAAATTGGTGTTAGAAGCCTGCGTAAATTTATAGCCAACTCTCAGTGAAGTGGAATGCCTGAGTTGCCCATACAGCAGGCCTACTGTCTGCTTCTACTGTCTATTGGCAGACAGTAGAGAAAGAAACCAAGAGGATGAGGGAAGTGGGCATGCAGAAATGGATGTATTATGTTAGGAGAGCAGACTCACCATGAGAGGGCTCAGATGATACACCATTCACCAAGGCTGTGAGCAATAACCTGGTGAAAAAGCCACCAACATCAAGAAGTTAAGTGATGGCCCCCCTTTAAAGACCAGGACAAAGTGTAGAAAAGGTGGTCACAGACGTAGGCTTATTAATGACCATGGGGATGGTGGTGCCTCAAAGTAATAGAGACAAGGTGGTGACATTTAAACAACAGAAGTTAAGAAGCCTCCATTACGATAAAAATTTGCAAGGGACAGCTAAGGGAGCTTGAATTAAGAAGCTGTGGAAATTATTAATAAAGCACAGTGTCCATATGGCAAAATAATGGGAAGCCAGCAAAGATTCTGCTTAACATCTACATGAAATAGAAGGACAAGAATGGAGGAGCAGGAGGCTAATGGTGGTCACTTCACTTAAAAGTCAAGATCCATTGCTCAGTGTGCAGATCTGAACCAATATTCAGATGCAGAACCCATAGACTGAAGAGGGAGTCGAATCCCTAGGCAGAAGGGCCCTGAAACAAATGTAAAGTATATATCATGATGATTCTTCCAATCTTTCCCTAAAGCACTTATTGAGGAAAGAGGGATAACCACCAAGACGTTTCAAGGACTATTGGAGAAAGGGTCTGAGTTGACATTGATACCTAAAGTCCCAAAGTGTAATCATAGTCCCTCCTTTAGAATGAAGGCTTATGGGGGCCATGTAATAAATGGAGGGCTGGCTAAAGTCCAGCTCACACTGGGGCCACTGGTTCTGTGGACACATCCTGTCATCTTTTCTATACATGTCACTTGGAATAACCCCCACATTGGGTGCTTGGTTTATTCAGTAAGATATACCATAATGGGGATGGGCTAATGGAAACCTCTGAAATTACCCCTCCTTAGCCATGAGAGAGAATCAAAAACAATACTGCATCCTAGGGAGAATGGCAGAGATGCCGCCATTAAAATCTGAAGGATGCAGGGCTGCTGGTTTTCATCAGATTTCCATTTAATTCACCAATCTGCCTCCTACGTAACTTGATTGATATTAGAGGAGGAATGTAGAGTATATCCAAGTAATTGACTGATTGAAGTTATTGTGGTAGTGTCATTGCTAGACCCAATTAATTAAGCCTCAGGTACAAGGCATGTGGCCATTGATTTGGTGAATGTATTCTTTTTCATTCCCATTAGAAAAGAGGATCAGAAATCATTCACAATAATGAGACCATGAGTCTGGAATTGTCAATTATGAGCTACGTTCTGTTGGACTCTCCAAGTTATAAAGTTAGATATGCTTAGCAGAAGGCTGTTGAACATGAAAATGTTACTTCTGGGCTCAAGCTTGGGCAGGAGCAGAGGGTATGAATATTTAGCACGGAATCCAATGTCACCCATCTAAGTTGCATCAGTGCTTCCCCTCTGGTTTACATCAATTGTCACATGGGAAGTCCTGAATGACCAGCCAAAAGAGGAGAGAAAAACTGAGTTGATTTTATGGATAAGTCAGTTAGGTACCTTGGTGCAAACTAAAAATGACAAGACCTACATTTCAGCTACATTCAGGGGTGGCCTTAAAAGGCCATGGAGAGGGCAGAGTTGTGAGCAATGCCTCCGGTCATCCACTTTGTATGGAAGGAGAAGTGTCCCAAGATGACAGTATCTGTAGATTCCTTAGCAGTGATCAATGGTATGATCATGTGCCCAGTGGCCTGGGAGAAAAAGGACAGTTACATCAGAAACAAGGAGATGTGAGTCAGAGGCATTTGGATGGACCTATGAGAGGGGGCACAAAGTGTAAATATTTTTCTATTACATGTTATCAAAAACCAGCATCCCTCACAGAAAAACATTGAACTACCAAAGAAAAAATAACAGCAAATGACATTAGCCAGCCTTCATCATTGGCTACCCCATAACTGTCAAGATAATCACATGAACAGAGTGAAAGTAGTGGCAGACAGCAAAAGACCTAACAGCATGAAATCCCGCTTATCAAAGCTAATATACATATTGCTGCTCCTCAGTGTCCAACTTACCAACAACAAAACCAACTCTGAGCCCCTGATAAGTCTCTGTTCTTCAAGAAGACCAATGAGCAACTTGGTGTCAAGTCGAATACAGCAGGCATTTTCTATCCTAAAAGTATGGTGTTTCATACTCACAGGGATAGGCACCTATTCCATGTATGATTTCACCTTTCCTGCCTGCAGAGCATCAGCCATGACCTCTAACCAGTGACTAATGGAATGACAAATTTATAGACTTGGAATCTCATACAGGATAGACTTTGACCAGAGAAGGTGATGTAGGACTGAGCCTGTGACCATGTGATCCACTGGTCATCACAGGTACTTCACAACCCAAAGATATTCAGTTTTGTATAATGCTGGAACGGCCTTCTAAAGGCACAGCTGAAGCGCCAGCGTGAAGGAACCATGCTGAAAGGATGGGATGCCAAAGTTCAGGACACAGTGGCTTTTCAAATAGAAGAGAATTATGTGGTGCTTTTTCTTCAGAACCAAGGAATTGAAGCAGGAATGGCTATGCTTACCATCATTCCCAGTAACCTCCTGGAGAACTTTGTCTTTCTCATGCCTCCAACTCTAAGCTCTGAGGAGTTAGAGGCCCTGCCCCCTAAAGGGACAGCATTCCTGCTGGGGACACAGCAAGAGTCTCATTGAGCTACAATTTAGGGATGCCTTCAGGGTATATTGAACATCTTGTGTTCAGGAACCAGCAAGTGAAAAGAGGAAATGCCATATCATCAGGGATAATTGACCCTTATCAAAAGGATGTCGGACTGCTTTTACACAGTGAGGGCAGAGAGGAACACCTGTGGACCCCAAGTGATCCCTTTGAGCACCTCCTGCTCTCAGTTGCCACATCGCAGTTATAAATAGAAACATGTAGCAACCTGGACTGAGAAGATTTTGATTATTCCAATCTCCCAGATATGAGGTTTGGATCACACACTAACCAGTGATCCACCAAGACCTGCCGAGGTTATAGGTGAGGGGATTTTAAATGGATAATGGAGGAAGGAGAAGCAAAGCGTCAGGTGCTGCTAAGGGATTAAGCCCACAGACAGGGACTGTGGTACACTTCGCTAACCTTCTGCATTTCCCTTCAGAAATAAAGGACCATAGGAACCAGAGAGAAACTGCTCCTTGAATGTGTGCGAGGTAGATCTACATGATGCAGGGGTGAACTGCAGTGACTACGAGAATTTGCCTCCATGGACTTCCAAATGCAGTGAACATAACTGACCAAGGGCCCCGGATGCTGGTCTTTCTTTGAGTGTGGCAGGGGTACCAGGCAGGCTCATTCCTGGAAGACACAGGACTCCTCTGATGGCTAACTTTGGCCTGACTGCTCTCCAAAGACCAGGCCAAAGTTTCCTTAGACTGCAAGGTAGTCTAGGATGCTTCCATTCCACTTTCCCTCCCTCTCTCTTTCCCTCAGCCTTAGATTCCTGTTGGATGGCCTCCAGCTTTCCTCTGCTCCCTCACCTTTTCTCCCACTGGCATTTTCCCTAACAAAATCTTTGCATATATAATCCTGTCTTCGCAAATGTTTCTCAGAAGACCCAGAGCAGCACAATATTTCATAGAATTTCTTAGAGGATTAACCACATTCTTGGCACGTCATAATATATACACATGTATGTGTGTTTGGTGTGTGAGAGAAAGAGAGAGTGAGAGAGAAGGAGAGAGGGAGAGTACATGTGGGTCTGAGTGTGTGTGTGTCTGGTTTGGCAATGTGTGGCATACTGAAGTGGGTTTTAAAAAAAATTTTTTTTAGCACTAAGAGGTAACATTTATTGAGCATTTACTGTGTGCTAGATATTTTATTTAACCTCAGCATGATGCTAGAATGGAGCTATGCACAACATCTCTATTTTCCAGGTAAGAAATGGAGGCTAAGAGAGGTTAGGTGAGTTGCCCAAGATTACACAGCTAACAGAATCATCTAGATTTGAAGCTGGATCTGGCTGACTCCAGGACTTTTTTTTTTCCAGCTTAGTTGAGAGATAACTGACGCATATCATTGTGTACATTTAAAGTGTACAACATGGTGATTTGATGCAGTTATAAATTGCAAAATGATTGCCACTACAGTATTAGCTACCTCCTCCAACCATCACATGCTTACGATTTGGTTTTGGTGATGACAAGATTTAAGATCTACTCTCACAGCAACATTCAAGCATATGATACAGTATTATTAGCTATAATCACCATGCTGTACATTAGATGCCCAAACTTGTTAATCTTATAACTGGAATTGTGTACTCTTTGACCACTGTCTCCCTATTTCTTCCACTCCACAATCCACAGCCCCTGGCAACTACTTTACTCTCAGTTTCTTTTTTCAGATTCCACATATAAATGATATTATACATATTTATCTTTCTCAATCTGACTTATTTCACTTAGCATAATTCCCTGAAGGTCCATCCAGGTCGTTGCAAATGACAGGATTTCCTCCCTTCTCACGGTTGAGTAATATTCCTTTATATATATATGTGTGTGTGTGTGTATGTATATGTATCTGTGTATATATATATACATATATATATATATATATCACATCTTTATCTATTCATCCGTTGACAGCCACTTAGGCTGTTTCCGTATCTGGGCTAGTGTGAGTAACGTTGCAATGAACATGGGCGTGCAGGTATCTCTATGAGATCCTGATTTTAGTTTCTTTGAATATACACCCAGAAGTGGAATTCCTGGATCATATGGTAGTTCTATTTTTAATTTTTTGAGAAGCCTCCATAGTATTTCCCGTAGTGGTTGCTCCAATTTACATTTTCACTAATAGTGCATTAGGGTTCCTTTTTTAAAACTCCACATCCTTGCTAACACTTGTTGTCTCCCGTTTATTTGAAGACTGCCATTCTTCCAAGTGTGATTAGAGTGGATATAAAAGGCACTGTTTTAGGTTGCTTGTTTGTTTGTTTTGTTTTTTCATAATCTAGAGTCTAAGAGTGAGTTGCTTTCCTGAGCAAGCCTGTTATCAATTTTCTTGTCTTGCAAGTAAACTTCTTTGAAGGAATTAAAAGGAACTCTTGATAGGTAAAGATGAGATCTGGCTTTAAATCTAAATGTTTAGATTTAATTTAGACTCAGATTTAAATATTAATGTTAAATGTTAATTTAATTTAGGTTTAAATGTTTAAGAACAAAGAGAAGTAGAAGCTCCCAAAAAGTTTCCTTAATTTTTCCAAAGTTACAAGGACAACTACTCATTAAATCTTCCACAAGTTGAGTTAATCAGTCTTAATGACTTCATCACCAACAGGATTTCTGCTCATAAGTTACAATCCTCAGTGACACTACTTTCAGTCCTAATATTGGATGCCTTTCTAGAATGCCCCTCCAGTGTGTAACTGTGCTTCCGTTTTACCAGGTGTTCACATTTCCATTGGGATTTGCACACGTGGAAACTACATTAAGGGTTTTCTTCATTTAGTTTCCATGCTATAGAAAAGGTTTAGGAGCAAACAGTAGTTGATATGTAGCCTTAGCCCATCCTCGAGTGTGAGGAACACATGAGAAGGATCTGGTCTACATTTGAGTATGCCAGTGTGGATGCATAGTCCATCAACATTCCCAACAATCTTGCCTCTCTAAAAGAACTTCATGATTCCCAATGCTTTCTGGACTACTTTGCAGATTCAAGTTACTGATAGCCACATCAACTTTTTATTCTTCGAGAAATCCAAGATTGTAGTATTAATCTTTCTAACAGGAACTAAGCCAAATTTCAAAAATTTTTCTCCAGACCTGAATTTGATAGAGCTAACATGTTAAAATCATTGGTGGGAGATGTACCATTTAGCAACCTGTGTGGTGTTATCTGCTTTAACCATAGCGGCAGTTACATTCAAGGCAACTTGCATAGTAGGTTCAGTTTACCATGAATCCTTCCATTTTTCAAAACTTTTGCTCCATCCTAAAGACTTTCACTTTCATCTACGTTTGCATTCCATGCCTCTTCAATAAAGAATCCCTAGGAACTGATAATGTCTAAACTCCAAAGAAATTAAGCCATAATGTTAATTGACCAGCAATGGAGACACATACTCATTGTGGGCAAGGAAACTTTTAAGCCAAAGGATATAATTGTGCCTATTGGAACAGATACCTCCATCATAGATAAGTTATCAGACTGGTGAATGATTTGCGATTTTTATTTTTTTTATGCTATACTTTTTGTTGAGGAAGATGGTCCCTGAACTAACATCTGTTGCCAATCTTCCTCTTTTCTTTTTTCTTCTCCCCAAAACCACAGTACATAGTTGTATATCCCAGATGTAAGTCCTTCCAGTTCTTCCATGTGGGACAGAACCACAGCATGGCTTGATAAATGGTGTGTAGGTGTGCACTGGTTTGGAGGGTCTGAACCAGTGAACCATGGGCCATCGAAGCAGAGTGGGTAAACTTAACCACTATGCCACAGGCTGGCCCCTGATTTGTGTTTTTTTTAACCATTCTGCAAGATTGCTTTAATTAGTTTGGCCTACATGCTGTGGAAACTGCCTGTTATTTGATTTCTGCTTATTTCTGATATTTTTCCATATCTCCTTACTTTCAGAAATTTAGATGAGAGAAAAAAATCTTTTAAAATTGTTTGTTTTGCAGCGTGGTTTCAAGATCTGACTAACCCTTGGGAAAACTGCAATTTTACACACTTGAGTTGTAGGCTCACACATTTCTATGAGCGTAGCCTTGGGAAAGAGATATTCTGCTCCTGGGAGGCAATTCTGCCCCGTGGGTTGGGCAGGAGAGAGAGTGGGCCCTCACTCTATCTAAGAGGGATGCTTGCTTTCCACGTGAGTGAATCCCGTTGGCCCTAATGGGCATGGTGACTAATTCTGAGCAGATGTCAAGTTGACTTAAATGACTCAGGCTCAGCACCAGGGGACTGAAGACACAAAGTAGCTAAATTTTAATGAAGGAAGACATATGTCAGGGATTTGAAATCTGAAACATTTTTCACTGTCTTGGCCAAATAAGCAGTTGCTACTTTACTTTTCTAGAACATTTGTTATCATGTTGACATGGTATTAGTTTAAAGCCAGGAGATTTAGTTTTTATATTTCTAGTATTTTTCCTACAAAGCAGGTAACTCCAAAGTCTTGCTGTTCTATCCAGTGATAGAGGAAATTTATATTGATTGTAAAAGAACTTTTACTCTTAACTCTCTGGTCAGATGTGAAATACATAAACGGTAAAATAAAATGACAGTGATGGCACTCACATTTGCTTTACTTTATTTCTCCAAATTTTCTGATCTTTATTCTCATCTTAGCACAGATACAGGTAACCTATTTAATATTAAGAGCCAATGATCCACAGGGAAAAAAATTAATGAGGCCACATATGAAAAATACCCACAGAATAGATACACGTGCACATGCATGTGCACATACAGACACACATACACACAGTTTCATAGATGGAGAGAGAGTCACTTGGACATAAAAACATTTCAGTTATAAAATAAAGAGAGCTGGGGAAAAAGGCAAGGAATTTACCCACGTGCATACTTCATAAAATTGTATCCATGTACATATGCGCATATGTGTGTAAAATATTTAAAAATGACAATGCCCTATGTAATATTTGGAGACCCTTACATTCTTTAAGAACATTTTTTAAGAACAACGAAACTTCTCACTTTTGGTAGAGTCACTGCTTTTGAGAATGGGAATGCCTCTTCCTACTTCACAATAAATACGGTCTTCTTTAACAGGACACAGCTCTTAGTGGTGCTGTAGAGTCACTCTGTGTTTTACCATCACTATGTTTTAAATTGCCTCATTTGCTTGTGTTGTCACATAGGCCAGCTCATGTCAGGGCTGGGGTCCTGTCATTATACGCCATCTGCTTGGGTCTCACCTTGGAAGCCAGATCTGCTGCATTCTTCACTCTGCCATGCAGCTCTTACATTATCTAAAATCACAATTTGGTAATTAGTTATATTTGCCTTCTCCAAAAATGACTTTTTATTTAAAAAAAAAATGTGTAACCAAACTTTTTATTTCAGGAAATACAGAAAGGTAGTAGAAAAATTATATAACACGATTCCTCATAATTTCAGACATTTTAAGAAAAAACTAGTTATTTCAGACTCATATAATACAAAATAAGTACATACATTTCTATGACATTTCCTACAAGCTAAGGAAAATCTTAATCTCTCTTTTCTGTATCTATATTACAATGCAAAATTAGTTGAAAAGTCAAAAGATTTTCAAAATAGAGATGTTTTGTGGGAAAAAAGGAGAAAATAAAAAGAGCCCATAATTCCACCACTCTAAGAAGCTATGATGATGTTTCTATATTTTCGTCCAATCCTTTTTTTTCTGCTATAATATCCCTTACATGGTAAAATAAAATTAGATCAAATTTACGTTGAATTTAGTATTGGAATATTACCCATTTTACATCAAATTCTCTTTTTGGTTATAATGGCACCAACATTTGGGCATAATAACATTTTATAACATTTAAAATAATTATCTATAATAAGTTTAATAGAAAGTAAAATATACAAATGTGCATTTTAATGTCTACTTATCAAATTAAAATTATTCTGAAAATATTAACAGAAAATATAAATGAATATCTTTATAACACAAAACCAGACCCAGATGCCCAAATAAAAAGAGTGATGAGTGAGAGTAAAATGACCGTATTTCAGAAAATTAGTTTAAACAGACTGAAAGGAGATATAACACAATGGGAATATATTGTCTAATTTCCTTTGTTTCAAATTACTCTGATAAATAGCAATAGAAAGTTGGGCAAGGACATGACCTAGAATTTTAAAGAAAGAAATGAATTAAATTTGATGAATAAATTCATGTTAATTAATCTTGCAAAACTTATAAAATATTAAATATTACCCAAAAGTTTAAGAAACCCAAATTAGTTAGAGTGCTCTTTTTAAAAACAAGGACTCTGGAGCCAGGCAATCAGACAGTCTGTGTACAGATCTCAACTCTAAAACCTGGCTGATCTTGTGACCTCAGAGCAGTCACTTAACCTTTCTGTGCCTCAGTTTGCTCATTTGTAAAGTGGGGGTAGTACTAATTCATAGGGCTGTTTTAAGGCCCTATGTTTAACTTATTTAAAGTTAGCCTTCATAAGCATTCATGAGATGTGTAGTCACAGTATGTACCACATATATGTTACCTAATAATATGATGTCACATTTTATCTACCATAATGATAAATATTGAAGAGATTGATAGTACTCTGTATTGGTAAAGATGAAGGAAAAATACACCTCATATTCTACTGAAATTGGAAAGTTGTAAATAGGAGCTTTTTTTTGAATAGCAAATTTAAATGAATATACATTTTGACCTCTAGATAGTCTACTTTAAAAAATTGTCATATACTTACAGCTGTAGAAAGACAAAACAGCAAACGTCCAAGGAGATGTTCGCTAAAGCATTTTTTGTAATAGCACGAAAGTAGGACAAACATTTGAATATGTTTCTATGGGGGCATTGATTAAAGAAGTTTTGATGCATCTGTATAATGAAACATGCAAGGACTGAAAAATATAGATTTATATGTACCGATACTGAAAGGCAGCCTACTATATTAAGTAGGAAAAGAAAGTTGCAGAACAGTTCACATAGGATGTTGACACTTGTGTAAAAAAAATTTACTCATGGGGGCTGGCCCCGTGGCTGAGTGGTGAAGTTCACGCACTCCGCTGCAGGTGGCCCAGTGTTTCATTGGTTCGAATCCTGGGCGTGGACATGGCACTGCTCATCAAACCACGCTGAGGCAGCGTCCCACATGCCACAACTAGAAGGACCCCCAATGAAGAATATACAACTATGTATTGGGGAGGTTTGAGGAGAAAAAGGAAAAAAATAAAATCTTTAAAAAAAAAATTTACTCATGGATTTATGCTTAAATATTGAGAAAAAAATGCCTAGAAGGAAAAATGATCCCGCATTCACACAGGTTATCTTTGGGAGTGTCGCTGGAGTGGTTGGGATGGGGATTTTTTTCTTTTCTCTTTGTATCTTTTAATGATGTTAAAATATTTTATAACGAACATGTTACTTATAATAGAACTAGAAATCTTATTGCCTTTAAAACCAAGAACAATAAATAAGTAAATTGAGTCTGTCTGTCTTAGACTCATTAGGGAAGAAAAACAAATTGAAGTTAACTTTAAGGTTTAACTCAGGGCCAGCTCCAAACTTTGCTATCATTTTTCCCCTCTTATCTGCTTTGGTACTTCTTTCCGTATATGGTAGGTTTATCAGCAGATTGCTGAGTACAGGGGCTCTCCAAATAGTTTGTATCAGAATCAAATGCGAGCTTCCACAGAATAAAAATAGATTGGTTCAGAATCCACAAGAGTGGGCCTCTTACTTTTTTTTTTTTTAACAAGCCCCTCCAAGAAATTATCTGAGGACCACCAAAATCTGAGAAGCACGTCTACAAGGCAAAGGACATGGTGTGAGAACTATTTTTTATCCTGTGTCTGACAACTATTAGATGTGTGACCTTGAACAGTCACATTAAACCTCTTGAGAACTCAGGTTCTTCATCTGTAGAATTAAGACATTTGCATAGATGAATTCTTAGATATCTTTCAATGATTCCATGGGGCTCAGAACATAGTCATTTTGTAATTTACAAAAAAAAAGGTTGTGGTGTAGAGCACTTTTTTCCAAATGGAATATTTTTTAAAAATAGCAACAATTCACCAGTTCTCTCAATGGTACACAGATAGTGCTACTCTAATTGGTACAGCACTTCGTGAAGCAATATGCCAAAGCATGTAAATAGCCATAAATTCTTTCTGAAAATGTATCTAAGCAAATATTTAAATGATAAGATAAGGCTACATTTCCTATATAGCATATATAAACACAACATATCAATTGTATTATTAAGAATAGTACATTGAGGAAAAATCTTTCTGTTTGTTTAACATTTAGGGAAAATGAATTTGATGACAAGTCAACCTAAAATGTTCCTCTGCGGCATTATTAGTATAGTGATGAATGCCATACAGTACCATGGAAATGTTTATAATAAGTCCAATGAGAAAAGCAATTCTCCAAAATACATAGATCATATTTGTAACTATGTAAAATGTGCAGAGGATTATTTTATTTTCAGTTTGAAGAAATAATTTACTAATTAGATATGTCAGCCTCAACTTTACTATAGTATATTTAAATATAGTAATATATTTTAAATATTTAACCCTAATATTCAGATGTTTTATCTGAAAATGTAGGAAGGCTATATCAAGGGAAGGCTTGGATTTTGTATCATAACTGTTTGGGATCATATCCTCTCTCCTTGCTAGACAAGATCTTTGAGAGTGGGTGTAGTGGACACAATATTAAGATGACTCCTAAGACTCCTGGCCCCCGGTGTATCAACTCTGAGTAATTCCCTCCCATTAATTGCAGGTGGGGCATTTGAAAATGATGGAGCACTCAATCTTTTCATGAGGTTCAATTATTTAAGACTGTCTTAGCAGACTGTAGGGACAGATTCCAAAAGAAAGGAATTCTCCTGCTAGCCTTGAAAAAAATGACCCGTCATGTTGCAAGAGGAGTGGGGTCATATGGTTAGAATCTGAGGGTGGCTTCTAGCAGCTAAGAGTGACCCGAGTCAACAACCAGCATGAATGGAAAACACAGTCCTACTATCCCGAGGAACTGAATTCTGACAGCTCACTGATTTTGGAAGAAGATCATGAGCCCCAGATGAGAACACAGCCCCCACTGACATCTTGATTGCAGCCTGGTGGGATCTGAAGCAAAGGAGAAGCTAATTCATACCGGCCCTCATGACCCATAGAAATTGTGAAATAGTAAATTTGTGCTATTTTAAGCCACTAGGTTTACAGTAATTTGTTATACAACATCTCATTCATTGAAGGTCCCACAGAGTCTAGTAGAGTGTGCTTCAAAGTTGTGAATAAATGTTTGTTCAGTGAAAAGACAAATAAGTGATCATGTCTAGGTTTTGGATATTTTATAATTAAATCTAAAGTCCTTCTAGCTAAGTCCTTCCTATGATTCATAAGCCAAAAAAGAAATCCATTAAAATCATTACTTATATCCACGGTGAAAAAAAGGATAGGAAATGGAAATAAAGAACTGCAATTCATTCCATAAATCACCCGAGAATTTCTTTTGCCTTCTTGTATTACAGTCATATCAAGTACTTTGGAAAGGAAATCGAGAAAGGATTATGAAATATATCCTTGGTTGATGAAGCAGGGGAGAATATCAGTAAATTAAATGACATGTTTACAGCAGACTGAAGATTATTTTGCTTGCAGTAATAACTAGCTAAAAAAATAAATCTCACTTTTTTCTTGATAACAAGAACTAACACCAAAACGTGAAATCTATCCCTTCTTAAGCTCATACATTGATTCGTAAGACTTCTAAAGCCTCCCTCTCTCACTTTCTAGCATGAGAATACATTTTAACTTCTAATCAACTTATTGAGGGATCTCAATATGATGAAGTATAAACAAGAGAGGTTTTATTTGTTCTAATTACTGCTCTCCACCTTTCCCATATTGAACCCTATTTCTTGTTGAGTACCAGTTTTCTCAATAACGTCTGGGCCAAACTCTAAAACTTTTCACTCATTTTAGTTTTGTGAGTATTTTTATTATGATATTAAAGTCACTTACTTCATGTGTCCTCACATGGTAGAAGGGGGAAGGAAAGCTCTCAGGGGCCTTTTTGATAAGGGCATGCATCCCATTCACGAGTTGCACATTCAGGACCTAATTACCTCCCAAAGGCTCCACCTCCAAATATCATCACATTGAGAGTTAGGATTTAACACATGAATTTTGAGGGGATGTTAACATTCAGTCTACAGCAGGACGAGTAGTGAAACCAACTTGAAATTCGACCACTGAATTAATAATTAAGGAATTATCTTTTTCCCTCTCTATAAATAGTACCGACTCTATCAATTTGGGCAGAATTTTACAAGTAGTTTCAGTATAATTATCTATTTCTATTTCTACAATACTATTAAATATTGTAATTAGAGGAGAGCACTCTCATCTTCATCATTCTTTGAGGAACTAACAATAATTCCTAAAACCAACTGATGTGGTTTTTTGCTGAATTTAAATACAAATCCATAGCCTTCATACCCAAGATAAGATAACCAAGGCTCAATTTTGAATTTATCAAGTGAATTTCTTTCTGTTATCAGTGGGAGACATCCCATTACCTCATTGTTATACACAATTATTCTCAATCATAAACCATACTTACAAGGAATGATAGAAAATCATTGCTATGTTGAAAATCTCAATGGTAAGAGTTGAACTCCTTTAGTGAATGTTTTCCTTTAATCTGGGATTACTATGCCAAATGCCCATGCAGACATCCTGAAACCTCAATACTAGTTATTTGTAATTCCCTGCTCTGGATAATATATAAAGAGCTTGCTGCATATATATATTTGAATTCATCTGAACTTTTCCCTCAGGCTACAAAGAGAAAAATATACGTCCTATCACTCCATTTCATGGAGGTGGAGCTCATATTATCTTTGAAGGATATTCCTTTCTAGGAAAAAGACAGTGCAGGGTCATGAGGATGAACCATAAGATTCTTTGAAATATCAGGCACTAAGAGAAGATAAAAAGACTTTCAAAAATAATACCTTTGATGTCTACTAGCAGCTCAGAACCATGAGAATGGCACCTTCTCTAACAACCTTATTAAACTGCTACTGGCCAAAGTAGCAATTTTTAAAAAGTGTCTTTTATATATATGTATATTTTTATTGGACTACATGTCAACTTTCATTCTCTCAGGAGTGTTTTATGTAGTTGATTACTGAGGGGAGTTAATTTAATAATGGATATCCTTTTCCAGTCAATCCTGTCATCTGTCATGTTGCCAGCAAAGCAGTGCATTATTTCAAGTCCAGAGAATAAAAAGGACAGGTAAAATATGATTAAATTGGCTGTTATGAAATTTGGCTAAAACCTTGGAACATATGCCTTTACCTTTTTTTTTTTTAAATTAAGTGCCAGAGGACTTGGGAAATAATAAGCTTATTGCCTAAAATGTAAATTGCATGAAAAGATGTAACTTTGAGAAGTTATTTAATCATTCATTCAGATTGAAGAGTAATATTTATCTCTCCAAATTTCTTTTTCACTCTTATCTAATTCATTCCTCACATAGCAACAATAATTAACTTAAAAGTTATGTTAGGAAAATGTATTCTGGATGCCAATTGGCAGACTCAGCTAAAACTCCTACTTAAAACAACTAAAATCACTGGGTAAATTACAACCAAAAAAAAAAGACAGGACATTCCCAGGTGACAGAAATGGAGAGATAAGTAGAAAACCAGAACAATGAGCTGATGTGGTTATAGAGGCCTAAGGAAGAGATGGAGGTCATCTGACTAGTAACCAGGAAAGAAGACATGGTCTTGTGTACTTGTTAGGCAAGAATTGTACCTGTGACCCTTGTGTTAATGTGAAACATTTTGGATGCTGCACCCTTAGTAGAATAAAGCCATGTATCAGTCCAGGGAGTTAACAAGCTGCCTGGGTAGTGAGCGTAAAAATAAGTACCCTGTGAACAATAAAATTATGTGTTTTACATAGATTTAGAGTAAATATAGGCTAACCTTATGTCAGGATTCTCTAAAATCAAAAGTGTAAAAATGGTTAAGACCAGTGAGAATTCTGGTGCACCTGGTAGAAGCAAACACAAAATCAGTCTGAAGGATCTTTCAAAAACTAGGCTTTGGGATATTCCCATAGAAGAAAACAAGCCCTGCTGTAGATAAAATAATACCAAAATTGCAGAGAATGTAAGAAAAGAAGAATATTACATGAATATGCGCAAGTGAACCCAATACACAGAAGAATTCAATCCTAAGAACTTCAACACAGATAAAGCACACACATAAGCAAAACTATACTTAAATTAAAGATATAAGAGAGAATGAAAATTCCAAGAAGGGAAAATAAATGCTATTAGCAAAAAACAAGATGTTTTGAGATAGAACTAGAACTTCCTTAACCAAAAGCAGATATAGCAACTGACATTAAAATGTTAGTGAATGTGTTAAATAAAATACATACACGAATGAAGAGAAAATTGTTAAGAGTTAAGATAGATTTTAGGAAATTATCTACAATTCAGTCCAAAGAGATGAAAAGAAACATGGAGATAAAGACCGGAAGAATATGATGAGAATGCTCAACATACATAGTCTAATAGTAGTTTGAGAAGGAGCAAGTAAAGGTAATGGGTAATAAGCAATATGCAAAGAATTTTTAAAGAACTGATCCAATTCATGACTGCTTAGATAAAATATTAGGGAAAATAGAGAGAAGTTCATCTCTAAACAGAGCATTGAGAAACTGCAGAAATCAGAGAACCAAGAGAAGGCAACTAGAGAGGAAAGACAAATTCTCTACAAGGAAATACTATCTGGATTGAAACTGGAGTTCACAACACAAAGATACAAGATAGAAGTTAGCAGAACATGATCTCCAAAGTGCTGAAGGAAAATAACTGTGAGTTTATGTATTTACCTAAGCTATACACTTGAGGGATCACTGTGTGTGGTGGAAATAAAAACACTACACACAATAATGAAAGATCTTACCAATTCTAGGTACTCACCAAAAAGTCCTAAAATATGTTGTACTTTAGAAAGAGAGATGGAAATTAACCCCATAATTTTGGAGTAGGAGGCATTAAGGAACTAGCTGTTAATCATAAAGGTAAGCTATCATTGACTCAAGAAAACAATGATAATATTAACTATTTGGGGGAATTATTAACTAGGAGGATTAACGTAGTATGAGACTAGAATAACATGAAAAATGGTAGTTGGATAATTAGGGATGTAGCATTCTGATGTCTTTCTGTTAGTTAGAGAAAGCTGGGGATTGTGATTGATGATATACTTTATAAAGTCAAAAGTAAATATTAAATATTTAAGATAACTATTTAAAAGAATAAAAAATGCAAAATTTTACTCCAGTGCACAAGAAATAAGAGAATTAAAAAAAACACTTAAATCAACAGAAGGCAGGAAAGGTGAATAAATTAAACAAAAATCAAAGTAAATGAAAATATAGTAGGCATTAATAAAAATATATAAAATATCCAAATAAACAGAAAAGTATAAAATTTAGCTATATACCGTGAATGCAAGATTAATTTATCAAGGAGAAGCACATGTGGACTGAAATCTGCTATTCAATAAAAGCAACAAAAATAGCCAAATTCAATTTTTTCAGAGCCCTGGAAATTAACCATAGACTTGAAACAATCAGAAGAGTGTTTATGCAAGAAAATTGGCTGAATCTCAGTAAGAAGAGAGAGTTTTGTGGCATTTTATTTTGGCCTCTTCCAAGTCTCTTCTCCCCAATGGCTTTGAAAACCAGCAGCCCAGTGGCCAAGGAAGGAACCAGACTAGGTATAGAGTTCCTCAAAAAGCCCCATCGTGAGAGAATTGGCCTCATTTGACCTATCTGACATCGTCCTAGATATATCTCATCTGCAGGCCTTGTTCTTACTTGACCTGAATCAACACTCAGTGACAGAAGCCTTACCCTCAGAGAGCTAAACAACAGTAACCACAACAACCACACACACACACACCCTCCCCCGTGCAAAATGGGAGCAAGTGTTTACGATTGCAGTTGCCTGAGGCTGTGACATCAGTTGGAGGTAAAAAGAAGTTAGCAAAAAAATTTAAAAGCAATATCTGAGGAATAAAATGTTCACAGGGGGTTTTGAAAAGTTCCACCATTTTGCTGAGGATTTAGAAGATCATGTACATATGCAGGACACTATGTATGCCCGGGAAAGCCCTGAGAAGACCTGATCTGTACAGCTGGCTGACTATGAGGTTGTGCACAAGAAGTAAGTGAAGCCTTACGCAGAGCCATAAACTTCTGGAGCAGGGAAGATATGACACACAACACACATAGACTCCCTTTCCAAAGAGTGGGAGATTAATTGGATCAAGGCATTTTAGGAAAGCTGTCTCCGATCATAAGCTCACCCTAAGCTAACCAAGCAAAGATTTCAGTAGCAGCACATAACAAAGAATATACGTTGTAGACACTGCTAGCAAAATCACTAAACAAGCAGCCAGCAACAGTAACAAAAAACTGCAGCAACAACAGTGGGGGCATGGGGAGAATCTGATTTCAAGAAGTATCACACTATATTATTTTAAAATCACAATTTTCACGAAAAAATCTATGTGAAATGCAAAGAAAAAGAAAACTATGGCTATATATAGGCAAAAAGCAGCTAATAGAAACTGTTGCTGAGAAGCACAGAGGTTAGATTTACTAAACAAAGATTTTAACTCAACTTTTAGAAATGTCATGAAAACAAAAGGAAACTATATTTTAAGAGTGAAAGGAAAATATTTGGGTGATGTCTCATTAAATACAGAATGTCAACAAGCAGATGTTGAAAAAGAACCAAATGAAAATTCTGGATTTTAAAAGAAAAACAACTGAAATAAAAAATTTGGTAGAGGAGATCAATAACATATTTGAGGCAATGGAAGAAAAAGTAAGTGAAAGTGAAGATAAGACCACTAAGATTATCCAGATTGAGAAGTAGAAAGTAAAATAGAAGAAAAATTAACAAACCCTTAGAGACCTGTGATCACCATCAAGTACACCAACATGTAGATAATATTAGTCCCAGAAGGAAAGGGGAAAGAGAAAAGAGATAAAGAACATTTGAAGAAGTAATGGCTGAAAGCTTGCCAAATTTGATGACAAACATTAACCAACACTCAAGAAACTCAACAAACTCAAAGTAGAATAAACTGAAAGAGATCTATACCTCAACAAATCATAGTAAAACTGTTGAAAGACAAAGACAAAAAGAGATTCTTGAGAGCAGCAACAGAAAAATAACTCATCTTGTACAATGCATCCTTGATATGATTAACAGATGACTTCTCCTCAGAAGCCATGGAGGTAAGATGGCAGTGGAATGATATAGTCAAAGTATTAAAAGAAAAAGACTGCCAATAAGAATTCTGTATCTAGCAAAACTATCCTTCAGAAATGAGGAAAAATTAAGTCACTCTCAGATAAACAAAAATTGAGAGAATTTGATGCTAGGAAATCAGCCCAACAAAAATTACTAAAGGTAGATTTTCAGTCTGAAATAAAAGAACACTCAACAGTAACTTAAATCTCCCTAAAGACATAAAGAACACTGGTAAAGACAACTACATGGATAAACATAAAATGTAATATCAACGTATTTTTTGTTGTAACACTTCTCTTCCACCTGATTTAAGGACAAAGGACTTATAATGTATAAACAGTTAATGTATATGGAAATAATAGCTTAAAGGCGGAGAGGAAACAGAGCTGTATCGGAGCAAATCTTTTTATGTTATTAAAATTAACTTGGTATTAATATGGAAGAGATTTTGTTAATTAAAATTGGTTTTAATTATAATCCCCAGTAAACAACTAAAAACATAACTCAAAAAAGTCAGTAAAAGAAACAACAGAGGTTAAAAATGATACACTAGAAAATATTTAGTTAACACAAAATAAGTCCATAATGGAAGAAGATGAACAAAAATATGATATATGTAAGATATGTAGTAAACAATAGCAAAATGGCAGATATAAATCCTACCTTATCAGTAATTATATTGAAAGTAAATGGATCAAGCATTCTAATTAAAAAGTTGAGATTGGAAGAACGAATAAAGGTATATGATTCACCTGTATGCTGTCTGTAAGAGACATACTTTAGATTCAAAGACAAATAGATTGAAAGTAATATGATAGGAAAAAAAATACCATGTAAATTGTGACCAAAGGAGAATTGGAATAACTATAATAATCTCACAAAATAGATTTTAAGGAAAAAAAAGTTCCTAGAGTAAAAGAAGGATGTATAAAATAGCAAAACATTAGAGAATCAACTAAAACAGAAATTGCTTCTTTGAAAAGGTGAACAAAATTTAGCCAGGTTGCCAAGGAAAAAGAGAGAAGACTCATTTTAATAAAATCAGTGATGAATGAGGGGACATTACTCTCCACCTTACAGAAATAAAAAAAAAATTATAAGAGAATGCTGTGATCAACTATATATTAACTAATTGCAAAACCTAGATTAAATGGACAAATTTCTAGGATGAAACAAATTACTGAAATCGAATAAAGAAGAAATAGAAGTTCCTAGTAGACTTGGAATAAAAAAAGAAATTGGAATACTAATTAAAAACTTCCCACACAGTAAAAACCAGGATCAGATGGCTTCACTAGTGATTTCACCCATATGTTTAAAAAAGAATTAACACCAATCCTTCACAACCATTTCCAAAGAATGAAAAGAGGAAGGAACAATCCCTCACTCATTCTATGAAGCCAGTATTACCTTGAGACTCAAACCAAAGACATCTCAAGAAAAGAAAACAATCAATCAATATCTTTTATTAAAATATAGGTGGGACCAGCCTGGTGGCACAGTGGTTAAGTTCGAACTTTCCACTTTGGCAGCCCGGGGTTTGCAGGTGGGATCCTGGGCACGGACCTACTCACTGCTCTTCAAACCATGCTGTGGCAGGCATCCCACATAGGGAGGATGATGGGCACAGATGTTAGCTCAGGGCCAATCTTCCTCAAAAAGAAAAAATATAGGCAAAAATCCTCAACAAAATATTATCAAACCAAATCCAGGAATATATAGAAAGGAGTGTATACTTCAACCAAGTGGGACTTAATCCATAAATGCAAGTATAGTGTCATATCTGAAAATTAATCAATGTTATATACCATATTAATATAAAGAGGGAAAAAAATGATCAGCTCAATAGATTAGAGCAAGCATTTGACAAAATCCAACAGGATGTCATGATTAAACAAACAAAAAGCAACCTTAACAACCTCAGAATAGAAGTTAACTTTCTCAAACTGATAAATGTTATCTACATAAAACACAAAGATAACATTGAATGTATGGTAAGCAACTGAATGTCATCCACCCAAGGTCAGGAATGAGGCAAACATGTCTTCTCTCACCACTTCTATTCACCACTGTACTAGAAAGTCTAGCTATGGCAATTAGGCAAGAAAATGAAATAAATGGCATGCAGATTGGAAAGGAAGAAGTATAACTCTATTTGCAGGTGCCATCATCTTGCATAGAAAATCCTAAGACATCAAAAAAGAATTAGAGCTTTTTAATATAATGAATAAGTTCAGCAAGTTTGCAAATACAAGATCAACATACAAAAAAACAATAGTATTTCTATACATTAGCAATGAAAATCTGAAAATGAAAGTTAAAAAAAACTCCATTAACAATAGCATCAAAAAGACTAAAATATTTAAGGATAAATTTAACAAAAGATATGAAGAGTTATACATTGAAATCTATAAAACATTAATAAAAGAAATTAAAGTTGATGAAAATAAATGGAAAGACAGTCTATATTTATGGCTAGGAATGATTTAATATTGTTATATTCTTATCATGATATTACTCCCCTAATTGGTCTATATATTCAACATACTGCTTATCAAAAGATGCAAGGAACTCAGAACAGCCACAATAATCTCGAAAAAGAAGAATATGTTGGATGATTCAAACTTGCTGATAGCAAAATTTACTAAAATGCTACAGTAATCAGTAATCAAGATAGTGAGTTACTGAAATGAAGATAAAACATAGATTAATCAAATAGCATTGAGATTAACACATATTTGTAGCCAATTGGTTTTTGATAAGGATTCCAAGACTATTCAATGGAGAAAGATAGTGTTTTCAACAAATGATACTGGGAAAACTGGATATCTGTATGCAAATAATGAAATCGACCCCTTTCTCACAGCATATACAAAACTTAACTCAAAATTGCTAAAATCCTAAATGTGAAGGCTAAAAGTATAAAACTTTTAGAGAAAACATGGGAGTACATCAAATGCTGAATTCTTAAATTATGTTCCCTCATCACAATAAAATTAAATTATAAATCAATACTATATGTGGAAAGTCTCAAATATTGGAAAATTAATCATTTGCTTAGAAATGTTAAGCATTTTAGAAACCCATGGGACAAAGAACAAAATCTCAAGTGATTATAAAATATTTTAATCTGAATGGCAATGAAAAGAAAATGTATTAAAATTTGTGGAATACAGAAAATCAGTATTTTGTAAGAAATTTACAGCTTTACACATGTATGTATTAAAATGAAAAGTTTTAATCAATGATCTAAATTTCCACCATAAGAAGTTTGAAAAAGAATAGTAAATTAAAGGAAATGTAAGTAGACAGCAGGAAATAACAAAAATAAGAAGAAAATGATGAAATTGAAACAGATAAATGATAGACACAATTAACAAAGCCAAAAGTTGATTTTTGAAAATATTAATAAACTTGATAACCTGTAGTAAGTCTGAACCTAAAAAGGCCAAAATGCAAATTATTAATAGTCATGACTAGAGAATCAACATGCATGAACCGCTGCTTCCCAGGCTGTCTTCTCTTCTGAGAGCTCATCTGTTCTGTTAGCCCTCCTCTCTCTTTGACAACTGTTGCATGCTGCTCACTGTGCTGCTTGTGCTCTGAAGGAAAATAAGTTGTTAGCAAGGACTTTGTACGTTTTAACTACTAAAGCTTGACGACTTCAAGAAATGAAAGGAATTATGATGGCTTTTTCAGCAAGCAAGCCTGTCAAGCTGTAAATGATTTGTTTGACTCATTGACAAGATGAGACGATGAAAGGAAAGAGAAAACTCATTTGCTGCTTAATCATACAATGAATAAGATGAGAAATGAAGGGTAGAATGGATGGAACAGGGTAAGGCGATGGAGGTCTCACAGCTCACCAAGACCTACCATGTTATTTTTTATTTTGTCTTTTAAATTTGTGTATGTGTATTTACTTTGACACTAATAACCTAAATGAGCCAGAGATCTGCTATGATATTTACAGAAGAAAAATAAAACAAAACACAAAACTCCTGGCACTTTATGTACTCATCTAGTGTCTTCTCTTTAAAACAAATGTTCTTTAAGAAGGACTTGGGTGTTAACAAAACTAAGAGTTGGTTCTTTGAAAAGTTAACCAGGGTCGGCCCTGTGGCCGAGTGGTTAAGTTGATGTGCCGCTCCGGCCCAGGGTTTCACTGGTTCTAATCCTGGACGTGGGCATGGCATGCTGGGGTGGCATTCCATATGGCACAGCCAGAGGCACTCACAACTAGAATATACCACTACGTACCGGGGGGCTTTGGGGAGAAGAAGAAGAAGAAAAAGATTGGCAACAGATGTTAGCACTGGTGCCAATGTTTAAAAAAAAAAGATAAAATTGACAAAATTTTAGCTAAACTAACCAAGGGAAAAAAGAGAGAAGACCCAAATCAACAAAATTATAAATGAAAGAGGCAACATTACAACTGACACCACAGGAATACAAAGGGTCATAAGGAGCTACTATGAGTAAGCACACACCAACAAACTGGACGATCTAGAAGAGATGGAAAAATTCTTAGAAACATAGAACCTACCATGACTGAATTAGGAAGAAATAGAAAATCTGAGCAGACTAATTACTAGTAAGGAGATCGAACTGGTAATCAAAAATCTCCCAATGAAGCAAAACTCAGGACCAGATGACTTCACTGGTGAATTTTACTTAATATTTAAACAAGGATTAATGCCAATCCTCAAACTCCCAAAAAACTGAAGAGGAGAGAACATTCAAAAGCTCATTTTACAAGCCTAGCATTACCCTGATAGTAAAGCCAGAAAAGGACACTACAAAAAACGAAAACTACAGGACAATATCCCTGATGAATATAGATGAAAAAAATATCAATAAGATGCTTGCTAACTGAATTCAGCACCACGTTAAGAGCATCACTTGCCGTGATCAAGTTAGATTTATCCTTGGGATGCAGGAATGGTTCAACACACACAAATCAGTAAGTGTGATACACCGCATTAATAGAATGAAAAAAAAACATATGATCATCTCAATAGATGCAGACAAAGCATTTGACCAAATTCAACATCTGTTCATGATAAAAACTCTTAAATTGGGTATAGAAGGAACGCACCTCAACATGGGCTTGTCTAGGTCTTGGGGAAAGGAGTGTCTCTGTTTATATCTATGGTACCTTTCAAGAAAACTTGTAATAAACTCTCAATTTTATCAGTTAATTAATTAATAATAAATGTTTTAAGTTTTTCATTTTTAAAAATGAAAGGTAGTTCCAAATTTTTCAGTACCTGCATGCAAACCTACGTTATAAAGCAGAATCTATACATAAACGAAGCAAGTCAAAGATCATTTGAACCTCTCCACGCCTGGTCACATAAAATTATATGCTGATGACTGCTCCTCAGAGCAGGGATAGACCTGTCTGAAGTATGAGTGATTTTGCTTTTATCACAGTCTTCCTGGGGTTGGGAAAGACAACAAAACTAGGCTGAAAGATTGATTTCCCTGCTCAGGAGCTATAACAGACACTGGATCTACAAGAGAAAGCCTTTCGATTGCAAATGTGTAGTTTGGGTGATTTCACAGTAAGGCAAATACAAGAATACATTTTTATTTCTACTTTTTAAAAAATACCAGCTTCCCTGGGCAGGCTCTGTGGCGTATTGGTTAAGTTTGGCTTGCTCTACTTTGGCAGCCCGGGTTTGTGGGTTAGGATCCTGGGTGCAGACCTACAGCACTCATCAAGCCATGCTATGGCGGCATCTCACACACAAAATAGAGGAAGATGGGCACAGATGTTAGCTCAGGGCCATTCTTCCTTAAGCAAAAAGAGGAAGATTGGCAACAGGTGTTAGCTCAGGGACAATTTTTCTCACCCCCAAAAAATTAAATTAAATTAAAAAAATACTGGTTTCCCATAATTTGCTAATCTAGTGGGGTTTTTTTTTTTTTTCCAAATTAGCTTTAAACAAGAGGAACATGGATGCACATAACAAAAAATAAGATTTGACTACTTCTGAACATTTTTTAAGAAGACTGTTGCTTCTTGGGATCTGCATGTCTATCATTTTTTCCTTTATCCAAGTAAACTTTTGTAATTTTTAAATAAAGATGTAATTTATTTATAGTATAATGCAGAGATTTTAAGGATAATTCTGATGAATATTGGTAAATTTACATACTCGTGTAACTAAAACTGTAATCAAGAAAGAGAATGTTTCTACCACCCCAGAAATCAACTTCATGCTCAAATCTCCTGGAGCAGTCACTACTTTAATTTCTAGCATCATGGTTAAATTTTGATTTTCATAGAATTCAATGTAAACAGAATCATGAAGAATCTACTTTTATTTCTGCTTTTTAGTCAACATAATGTTTTGAAGATCCATCCATGCTTTGCGTATATTATTGCTGCATAGAATATTCTACATAGTTGATTACCCATTCTTTTGTTGACAGATATTTCCAGCTATGAACACTTTTGTATTTGTCTTTTGTTGGGATCAGATGCTTTCATATCTCTTGTCTTTGTACCTCAAAGAAGAACTGCTAGGACATGGTATATATCAAACTTTAAATGAAATTGTCTTATCAATTTTCCAAAATAATTGCACTGTTTTACACTCCTCCCAGAAATATATGAGAGCTCCTATTGCTTCATATCCTTAATAACAGTTGGTATTGCCTGGCTTTTTATTGTTTCCATTCTAATGGATGTGAAGTAGCAAGTCATTGTGGATTTAATCTGAGTTTCCCCAATGGCTAATGATACTGTGCACCTTTTCTTGTACTTATTAGCCGTGCAGGTGTCTTCTTTTGGGAAGTGTCTGTATTCTGCCAGTTTTTATTGGATTATTTGCCCTATATTATTGAGTTGTAGGAGTTCTTTGCGTAATTTAAATACAAGTCTTTTGTGAGATATATGTAGTATGAGTATTTCCTCCCAGTCTGTGACTTTTCCTTTCCTTTTCTTAATTGGTGTCTTTTGATGAGCAGTATTTCAATTTATTACTTCTCTCTCTTGCAGTTGGTACTTTTTATGACATGTCTAAGAAACATTTGTCTACTCCAAGTTTGAGAAAATATTTTCCTGTGTACGCTTTTAGTAGCTTTATAGTTTAATTCTTATGTTCAGGTCTATGATGCTTTTGGAATATGTAGTGTGAAGTAGGGCCAAGGTTCATTGTTCGACTTGTTTCAAAACCATTTATTGCAAAGACTTTTGTTTCCCCCACTGAATTGCATTTGCTCCTATGACTCTATTCTATTCTACTGATCTCTGCCTATCTTTCTGTCAATACCATGCTGTCAAAATGAATGTAGGTTTATTGTAAGCTTTACAATTAGAAAGCAAATATATCTTATGAGACAGTATGTTACCTTGAAACTGAGTAGTAAAAACTCTTTGAAATTGTTTTTCTTTTTCTAAATTGTTTTGGCCATACCAGATCCTTTTCAATTCAGTGTACATTTTAGAAACACCTTGCACATTTCTACAAAAAAAAACCATGCTGGGATTTTGATCTAGATAGCATTGAATCACTAGTTTAATTTCAGAATTGACATTTTAACAATATTGATTTCACTTTATGAACATGGCACATCTCTTCAGTTCTTTAAGTCGTCTTTAATATCTCTCAAATTGTTTCCTTGTAGAGTTCTTGTGTATCCTTCAATAACGTTATTAAGTGTTTTATGTTTTTGATACTGTACTGTACTTTTAAAAATTGCATTTTCCAATTATTCGTTCCTATTATGTAGAAATGGAATTAAATTGTGTAAATTGGCTTTGTATCTCCTGATTTTCAGTATTTTTTTAAAAGATACTTTTGGAGTCCTTTGTTGATGTGAAGAGCTTCCTTTAGTATTTTTAGGGTGAGTTTTGAACCAATGAATTCTCCCAGCTTTTAATTATCTAAACATTTCTTTTTTTTGCCTCTATTTTTAAAGAATATTTTTGTTGACAATTGCATAAAGGGCTGTCTTTTCTTGTTTTCATGAGTTTGAAGTTCATTTTTTTGTCTACTGGCTTTAATTGTACCTGATGAGAAGTCAATTATCATTCTTATTTTTTTTCCCTTCAAGGCAATGTGTCCTTTTTTTTAAAATCTACTTTCAAGATTTTAAAATTATTTTAGGTTTTCAGTAGTTTGGCTTTGGTTTGTCTTGGGGTGGTTATTTTTGTATTTATTGAGCTTATCTTTGCTATGCTTCTTGGAAATGTATACTGGTGTTTTACAACAAATATGGATCTTTTCGGACATTATTTCATAAGATATGTTTTCTGTCATATCCTTTCTCTTTTCTTCTGACTCCAATTATAAATACAAAGTTTAGAAATTTGATGTTTTCCTACATGCCACTTTTTGTCTTTTCATTTTTCAAATTCACTTTTGCCTCTTTGCTTCAGTCTGGGTAATTTCTATCAATCTGTATAAGGATCACTAACCCTTTCTTCTGCTGTGTCTGAGCTATGTCCAAAATTATCACAAAGGTTAGGAGGGGGAAATTGATTTATTCTACTTTATATTTCTTATTTTAAATAAATTTTACATTTAAGATATCCTGTATTTAAGTATTAGTATTTTTGTTTCATTTATATGGTTTCCTTTTCTATTCTGTAATTCTCCATTTCTTCTCCCAATCTATCCTTTTGTGTTTTTTGCTTTGTTTTGTTTTGAATTCTATAACATATTTATCATAGTCCTTTTAAACTTCTTCCTGCTGATTCCACTATCTGGGTCATTTGTCACTCTGCCTCTATTATACATCTTTTATCTAAATTAAGGGGACATTCTCCGCTTCTTTGCATGTTTTTTCTCGAAAAGATTTAGTGCTGGTCCTTCACATTAAATGGAGCAGAGATTGTACTACAGTATTTGTTGTTGTTGTTGTTGTTTTGTGATATTATTTTTCCTAGAGAGTTCAAGTAGTGCTCCTCTCTCAGGGGGCAAGAAGTATAAAGGAATGATTTTTCAGATTTCACAAAGAGTTTAGTTGACTTTGTGTGGCCTGTTAACATAAATTGATTGCATTCACCTGTGGTTTCAAATTGGCTTAAGGCTCTCCCTTGGCTCTTCAGCTAACCTCTTTGATCTTGTCTGGCTTTGAGCCAGAAGTCGTTCAGATTGCACTTTTAGGTAGCTTTGATTCTCTTTTGGATTCTACTCAGGCTCATCCCTGGAATGCTAAGCATGATGTAGCTGCACGAGGCTGCATGAAGACTTTCTTCTTTTCACTCCCACCTCATTGCCTTTACTCAGCAATATTCTGCAAAGAGAAGTAAGAGGATTGACAGGCCAAGAGATTCAATTTTTTTCTCACTGATTTTCTATGTTCCATGTGTCGTTGGCTGATTTCACAGCATCTCTGCAAGGCTTCTGTCTAAGACAGGCTAACTCTTCCGCTTACCTATTCCCATCCTAGGCCCTAGATCCCAGGTGTGAAAGTGGCACTTTGGTAAGCTGTGAAGGACTCATCTCTCCCTGGAATTTAGTTCATTAAGACATCTTTGTGTCCACTGCTCTTCAACAGCTTTGGAAAAATTATGCATTTTAGCGTATCTATTTTTGTCCGCGGCTACCATGGGAGTGGAGTTCTTTCATGTACTCCTACATCCTAATTGGAAGTAGAAATCCAATTAACCTTTTCAAAAACATAAAACTCTTAACTTTTATTCACAGCTCCAGGGTGTACTCTGTAATATTTTCTGCAATATTAAGCTTATATTTACATAAATTTTCCCTCATTTATTTACCCATCTTGGAAGTGTGCATATTTGTTAATGGTATCGTTAACCACATTACTGACTGCATGAGAGTGGTATGAGGTTTCTTTTGAGAGTATGGCCTTTGGTGTTGAGGGACTTTGGTTTGAGTCCAACACTGTTATATACTAGTGATCTGACTTTGGCTTCATCTGAAAATGATGATGCTAATAGAAATTTCTTCCTTTAGTTGTTATGAGAATTAAAGTTGCTGTTGCATGTAAAATGTACATGTCTGGTGCATGGTAAGCCCTCAGCAGTAAGTTCTATTATTGTTCTACGTAATTGTAAATGTCTTTTATTTTCTCACACCTGTCACTCTACTGCCTTCTTTTTCTCACTCTTGAATTATCTAATGAGAGTTTAGATATGTTCTAGTAGGTGGTCTGCTGTTAAAACAAGGAACTTGTTTGCGGATCAGCGTACAACCAACTCAACTATTTCTAACTCAATTTGACAGATACACAGATGCAAGGCAACTGAGAAAATGGTTGCAATGTTTAAAATTTTTTGTACACCTAGTTAATTTCTTTCTTTAATTTTCTGTCAAAACTTTGGTTTAATGAACCATACGATAATTTCATAAATGAATTAATCAACTCTTCAGAGAACATAATCAACAATTAGTAATTTCAGGTGATTATTTTAGAAACAAATGCATTAAAATTTCTACATTTTGCTAAGGCAAATGCATTGAAATGGTAGTATCATTCATAAGTCGGAAGAACATGTAATATGACAATGACTTTACATTGTAACTGCCATGTGTTTGTGAAACAATGTAATGAGGAATAACATTCATAATACTTTGTTCTGAAGTGCTAAATGTGTTGCTTAAGGTAAGTTATGAAATTTACTTTTGATGTTCATTGAATATCTACATAGTAACTTCGTAAGAAATTAATTTAGACTTTATAAGGAACTTATATAAAAGAAAAAAAATTTAATTCTTCATTTTTTTTGAGTATATAAAAGTTAAAACACTGGGATGGCTATTTTTTGCCTTCCTCCTAAGGTCCAAATAAGATATTGGCCAGGGAAATTGCCTCTGGGCCAGTTCCCTTGAAAACTACAATGTCTGTGAAGTCTTTTTCTTTAGGCCTGGAACAAACCTTACCTAAACTAATTCCAAAACACTGGGCTTTTGAATTGTGATCATTGATTTCCCTTCGAAGTATAAGAACACCTTCAGGCAGAATTAATCTTCAGGCTACCTTATCAAACCGCAGCAGGAGAAGAAAGGTACAAAAACTAAAGAAGGAAGAACACTCAGACCTCCTTTGATATCACTCCTAAAACCCCACCCAATGGTGCACTGAAGGCATGTCTTTCAGAGCTTCAATTTTTCCTTGATCCGCCTATAATATTTCTCCCTGAGGATGGAATGAAATGAGCTCCCCCAGGAGATTAGCATGTGACCTACAATCTGACATCTTAATTTCTAGTTTGTCTTTATTATTTTGAGATTGATTTTTAAAGTATATTGTTAGAAATTATTTCTTTAGAATTTGTCTCCAGTATTGTTTAACCATTTATTGACCTGAGATTTGCATTTTGATGCTATACAAAATTTCTCCATATGAAAGTCCATTAGTTATTTAAACTTCTGTTCTTTAGGCTAAAGATACTTAATTCCCCCAGTCACTGCTCCAAACTCATCAACAAACTTGATTGCCCTATATGGACAAATGATAGTTTCTGAAATTAGATTTCTACTACACTTGTGAAAATATTGAATGCTACCATCTCTTATCAAACCATTTTGTTTTTTAAAAAAGGCATACGTTTATATTTAAAATATTAAATATATATTTACAATACCTTGTAAATATATAAGCCAACTTAGAATATGTGAAATATGTGTTCAAAAAGTATAAGTCAAATTGATAAATAAATAAATGGTTGAGGGCCAAGAACTGTAAATAGCATTATGTTATACTTAATGAGAATTCCATGGCTAATCTTCACTTAATTTTCTTTTTACTCCATAGGTTTTCTTTAAATTTTCCACTAAGAAATAGCTGCTGGCATTATTTGCTTAAAAATGAAAAATTCACTTGCGAAAGACTAGCTTTGTTTGCTGCTTTTGCACTTCTGGTTATGATTTAAAGAATTCACAAACTTTAGCTTGTCTGTGGGTAGCCTTTAGGAATCAACCAAGTGGGCAAGCAGCTGGTTGTGGTGGTCAGTGGAAGAACAGCAAAAACCGTATTTTCTTAACTGCTGTCTTGATAGGATCACGTGGAGGCACTACCAGATTCCATGCTCACCAGTAAAACATTCAATTTGCCTGCAAACTGTAGAGGAGAAAAACTTTTCCCTTCTTCCTTTCTAGATTCTTTGGCAGGTCTAAAAATTAAACTGTTGTAAGACAGATTAACAGGAAGACAAAAAACAAATTTAATTTTGTATGTACAGGAGCCCCAAAGATATGAGGCTCCCCGGTAGTCAAGCAATTGAGGCTTATATGCCATCTTTAGCTAAGGAGAAGGGGATGGGGTCTGGGACTTCAAAGGGGAGGAAGTCAATTTATGTGAAGATGGGAAGGGCAAATGTTTGGTAAATAAATGTTTGTCATGCCATGGGGAGAAATCCTTCTGATGTAAAAAAAAGTTAGTAATAGCTCTTTCCTTGGTAAAGGCTCCCTATCTAAATTCTTTTAGGCAGTTAAGGGGGAGGTAAAAAACTCTTCTTGAGTCTATTGAGCCTTGATTGTCCTCAGCTCGAAATAATATGCATGCCAAAGTGGCACATTCCGGGGCAGCCTGCTCTGAACCCCATCAATACTAAGAGTTTTGCGGTTTGCTCTCATGGCTAATGAGAGATCATAGTGGTGTCTTATTCTGGGGACACAACAGTATCAGTTAAAGTTAATAATGCATGCAGAAAGGTGGCCCTCCATTAAATGATGCTGAGAGAAACTGAACTTCAGATTTCTAAACACACAGAAGATAAAACTGGATGTCACTTCAAGGGCAGAACCTCTGCTAATGCACATTAGAGCCCCTTCAAAAGACTAAAAGCTTTTAAGGAAATTATAAATATTTCTTTTCACCACTGCTGAACCTGGGCACAAAATCTTTCTTATTCATATTCTCTTAGTAGAATCTCAAATAAGGTTTATTTAATTTCTGCTACAGTAGTAATTATTGTTAGAAATTCTAGGCCTTGAAGCAAAAATAACAACACAAGTCTCCTAATGTCCTGTTGATTAAAAAATCCTGTTTTGCTTTTCTTCAAATTTGGCTCTATCATTTATTAGCTGTGTAATCTTGGGCATGAGTTTTAAACTTGTCAGGGCTAAATTCCATCATCAGTAAAACTGTTTGAAGGGCACTTATGTGGAATAATTTAGAACATGCCTAACTGCCCAGCAAATAGTGTCAGGCAAATAATAAGTGACATTGTTACTTGTTATTGTTATTTGTTTGCTTGTATATTCATTTCCTAGGCAGTCCCGACCAACATACACAGAATATTATCCATCTCAGCTCAACATTCAAGGTTATTTGGGTGAACGCAGGACCCAGTTGGGCTCATAGGTAGTTTCTGTGCAATCTACTGAGCTATTCGATCTGAGCTTTCTGGTTTGCATTCCCTTTATCTTCCAATGAATGAGTCCTGGAATGAGCTTTAGACCAGTACTCCTTACACCTTAACATGCACACGGGTCACATGAAGATATAGTGGGGCCCAAACTTCTGCACTTCTAGAAACTTCCAGGTGATACCAAGGCTGCTGATTCATGGACCGCACTTGGAGTAGCAAGACTCTGGCTCACACATTGTCTGATTCCAGACAGTGGAAATGTTCTATATCTGTGCTGTCTAGTACGTCAGCCACTGAGTACTTAGATGTGGTGAATGCTATTGAAAAACTGCATCTTTATCTCTATTTATTTTTAAAACATTTATATTCATTTGTAGCTGGTGGCTACTGTATTGGACAGTGCAGATGTGGATAACTTAGCTCATCCTCTGATATTCTCCTAGAACATTCCCTTTGTATTACCAGGCTCTGGATGGGTTCTATTCTGAAACAAATGACAATTGTTACTCACAATTTTAAGGGTCATCACTGCCCAGAGATTTCTGGTCGTTTGTTTCATCTAAAGGATCAGACCTCCTAGAATATAACCAGGGCAGGTATTAGGCCACTTAACTAGCTGCCAACTGGAGAAATCATCTGAATGTTCTGGATGACCACACTGTCCTTCTGACTTCCTGCTAAGAGTTCCTTGGGGGTCAGTATCCCTGGAGGCCGTGTTGATCTGAGATTCAGCAGTAGAGACTATTTCCACTTTTCTTTGTTTCACAATTCATTGCTTTGCCCATTTTGCATCGAGATTATACTTGCACCTCTCTCCTTACTTCATTTACCTAATGATTCAGTTTTTCAGCGAGGTGCCTAATGTGGCTAATGGCAGATGTTTAAGGAGACAGACAGGAGGAAGATGGAAGTGATTGTGCTGGGATTACACAACCTGAAGGACTGTAATTATATATTAAATTCATATCTTTTCTTCACAATCACCAAAGCAAAGGAATGTAAAAATAATGTGTTTACATAGCCTTTTGTATTTTTTTCTTATTTTTACTTATTTCACTGGGGTTTGGCATCTGTTCAAAGACCTATTAGTTTACATTTCCCCCTTGTTTGTACTTCTCTGTTCTTGATTTCCAAAGTGTACAACACTGAAGACATAAAAATACTATGCTAAACTCTAAGAAAAGCTTGACATCTACACATATTAGTATTTAACATAGCTAAATCAGTATTATATGCGTAAATTAAAGGAACACTACTGGAAACAGTTGACTTGGTAAACATTTAACTTAAAGCAGTTATGAAAATGAATCTCTAGGACAAGCTCTGTCAAGACCCTCTGTCACATGACCCAGATCAGCTCTCCCAAGTCAAATGGTCAGATCTGGAGCAATACCGCAGTTGTAAAAGATATTTCTCCTGTTGCTATTGAATTTATTTGATGTTTTAATGATTTTCTGTCTCTTGAATTAAATAAATTATCAAGACACTTATTTTCCTTATTATGCTTTTGAAATGGGAAATACCTGATATAAATTTAACGTAATAGAAATATACCCTTAATCCATAAAAATTGTCTTTTTCATGTGCATTAGAGAATATACATCAATCTCAAATCTTTTTCATTCTATCAATTGGACTACATTCAAATTCACCAATTCTTGCTTTTGGCATTTCAAATCTGCTCTTGAGCCCCTATAGTAATTCTTTTTTTGATTCAGCTACCAAATCTTTAAATTCAGAACTTCTATATGGTATATATATATACATATATATACCATATATATATATATACATAAAAAATATATATACACATCGTCTATGTACAATTTCTGTTTCTTTATTGATATTCTTTATTTGGTGAGATAGTTCTCTAATTCTCTTCTTCAGTTATTAGTACTTGGTTCCTTTTAACTCTTTAAAGCATATTTAAAATAGCTGATTTAAGGTCTTTGTACAGTAAGTCCAATGTCTGGGCATCCTTAAGAGCAGTGTCTATTTATTGATTTATTTTTCCTTATGTATGGGCCACACTTTGTTGTTTCTTTGTATGCCTCGTATATATTTTTATTGTTGTTAATAAGTGGATGTTTTAATAATATAGCATGGCAACTATAGAAATCAGATTCTCCCTCTTTCCAAGATTTGTTCTTGTTCATGCTTGTTTTAATTGTTTTATCATTTAGTGACTTTTGAAATAATTCTGTAAAGTCAATATTCTTTCTTGTTTGGGACCACTGAAATCTCTACTCTGTTAGCTCAGTTTTAGCTTAACAAATGATTGGATAGATATTTCCTTAAATGCCAGAAACCAGCAAATCTCCCAGTCTTTGCTGAGGGTCTTGTGTTTACGTCAAGGCATATTTTAAGCACTTAGGAAGGCAGTTAACAATTCTGCCTTTGCCTTCACTTCATGCTTATGCAGAGCTTCAAAGTCAGCTAGACACGAGAGCTTAGGGCTCTTTTGTGTCTTTTCTGGGAAAGTGCACATATGTATGGCCTTCTAGATTCCCAGAATATGTCATAACTTTTCAAACACCTTATAGACATCTCATTCTTCAGCTTTTCCTTTTAATGTTTGTGGTTAGTGTGCTATTTGCACCAACTCTCATCTTCCATTATATCAAGCAGCGTGAGGTTAAAATACTTGCCTGCAATTGGTTTTGATAAATGCCCCCTAGGTGAATAATTTTTGCTCTGGATGAGCTCCAAATTTGGTCAAATAGAAACAACCTTGTAAGTGGAGTCTTCTAGGGAACTACCAGCCCAGGTCAAACAATGACAATTCTTTGGGAATGAGGCTATGAAAGTGACCCAGTCCTGTTCTGCTGTCTCCAATGGCTGTCAGGCTGCATCAGGATTGTGGGCTGTTAGTTTTTAAGGTTGCCACAGAGCTGAAGAGTAGGGGATGGGACCATGGCAAGTTTAAATGCCACAGAAGTTGCTGTTCTTACTGAGATGCAAGTGTTTTTCTTGAATAAATGTTGCCTGGATTACTTCAAACCTTTGGTTGATTTTCAAAGCTCTGAAAGCAACGATTTTGCCATTTTTTAAAATTTCTGTTATGAGGGAGCTCATTTTCAGAGGTCTTTACTTTGCCGTTTTTGTTGATGTCTCTGTCGTTGGTTTTTGGTGATAGAACTTGAGACATTTGGAGAATTAGTTATGCTAAAATGGCCTTGCCTATGAAGGCCTACCCCACTCAATAAGGCCCATGACTAGCCAAATTTGTCATTTGATGTGGCTTCATATAATAGGGTATATAGTTCAGATTGCATTTTTTGTTACTATACTTGCTCTAATCCATGGACACAATTGTATTTCCTACCTTGACTGGATTATGTAGAACAATTAATTTCATATCAAGACATGAGTTAGCATGTACCATTTTGAGAAACATATCCTTTATTCTCTCCAGGTCTAGAAAACTCCAACTTTCTCCCCAATTGGTCTAGGGTGCATAGAAATACAATTATGTGCCACATGACAACATTTTGGTCAATGCCAGATTGCATATACCACAGTGGTCCCATAAGATCAGTATCATATAGCCTAAGTGTGTAGTTGGCTATACTGTTCAGGTTTGTGTCAGTATACTCTGCAATGTTCACATAACAACAAAGTCACCTAACAATGCAATGCAGGAGTAAGAACATATCCCTGTCATTAAGCAAGGCATGACTGCAGTAATAAAAAATATTTCAATTAAAAAATCTCTGGAGGTCTTCTTCCTGTTCAAGAGTTAATTCTGTTAGAAGAAAATAACCCGCTGTTAGCTTTGTCTTTGAAACTAAAAACTTAGTACATTTCTTTCTCTGGTATATTAACCTTACAAAGACTAGTGCCCAACAAGCTGTGAGAGGAAAATGATTATTGTGGTACAATCATGATTACTTGGTCTACTTGGGCCACATATAATGGACTCCTCCAGGGTCAAGATTAACTGGAACAATAGCCTTAATTTTACTGCATTCTGGATTCTCTAGTCTCTGATTGCTGGCCATACTTGTTCAGCTCATGAGGGCTGGGTGATTATTTTGTCCTCACAAAGTGCAGGGCCATAGTTCTTCTTATGGAGCTTGTGGGTGAGAGACAGCTGTCTATGTCATTCCCCAAAGATTCCACAAGAAGGCAACTATCCAAATCAGATAACTTATGTTGATGGCTTTTTGCTTCTTTATTTGCTTTTGTGGCTGTGCTTCTGGTGTTACCTCTGGCCCTAATTAGCAGTAACCACTTTCCTTAGTCACACAAAAAGCTTATATCAATTTATGCCTTCCTTGCTCAGAGTTTTCATGAGCTTCCCGTGCTACAAATTGCTATTCTTTTCCCTGTCAGTGTAGAGGTCTATGACCAGCCAAGCATAAAATTTGCAGTTATGTATCCTAGCTTGACTAGTGCCACTACTAGTGGCTTGTAACTGGACCAACTCTCTGGCACCCTCTCCTGTCTGTTTTCTTCCTATGCTGTTTGATTAAGTTCCATATATTCTGGAAACAAACCAGGAAGCTTGAGGCACCAGCAGTCTAGAAGATCCATAAATCTTGCTTTCCAGATTCCTATCACCTTTCCTGAATCTTCCTTCCCTGAGAGATAAAGGATTCTTTGCTGGACTCAATCTGCTTGACATTGTTCGTTCCTTTGACACTGCGTTAGGTGGCCTATGAGGACCTCCCCCAGCAAGACCAGTAGTGTTCCTTGGTACATGCCCAGGGTATTCAATGAGTTCTTCCAATAGCAGGTTGCCGATAGCAGGAGTTGCTTCTCCGACTTTCAGAGTTGGAGGGAGTTTACAAATACATTTGCTGGGCCAAATTTAACATCTCAGTCCTGATCAACAGCCCCCTGGTAGGATGGGGACTTTGGTTTGAATCAGTGGGATGGAATTTCAAGTAAGCTTATTCCACATTATGTTGTGGATCAGGAATATCCTTATACCTATGAATTCATTACCAGGTAGTAATGATACCCTCCTTTTAACTGTTTTCCTGTTACCGGTAGTGAGGCAAAGGTAATAAACCCATTAACAAGGCTGAACCATAACCATGCAAAGCTCTAACAGATAACTTCTGCCTACAGGCAGAAACCTGGCTGTAATCCTAGATTTGAGGTGACATAACTCCCTGAGCCCAGCAACTGGCTTAGTCATTATGTAAGGCCCTGCTCCTTATTTCTTGGCTTTTATGGCATGGATGATTCAGACGCCAGTTCAGCACCTCAGGGGGATCTGGCTTGACTCAAGAAGGCTTCTGTGTCATCTGAGCAAAGGGCATCTGTGGCATCATATATACCAGAAACCGTAATCATTTGTAGTATCTGTATTCGTTTGCTGGTGCTGCCATAACAAAGTACCACAGATCAGGCAGCTTAAACAGCAGACATTTATTTTGTGACAATTCTGGAGGTTCAAAGTCCAAGATCAAGGTGTTGGCAGGATTGGTTTCTTCTGAAGCCTCCCTCATTGGCTTATAGATGGTGGTCTTCTCCTTGTGTCCTCACATCATCTTCCTTCTGTACATATCTATGCCCAAATTTCCTCTTCTTATAAGATCTCCAGATTGGATTAAGGCCCACCCTAATGACCTCATTTTACCTTAACTACCTTTGTAAAGACCCTACATCCAAATACAATCACATTCTGAGATGCCAGGGGGTTAGGACCTCAACATGTAAATTTGAGGGGGGATACAATACAGCCCATAACAGTAGAGCTCCTGAAAAATTATGTTAACCCAGATCTAGTATCTTCCCTAACAACACTTACTTAACCATTATCAGGAAATGTGAATATCCGTTCAAACTTTCAATAAGGCTACCTGTAGGAAGTCATTTTTGTGTAGGTTTGAAGCACTGATTTTGAACCTATTGTCTAAATCATTGCCACATGCACATGAAAAGATGTCTGAGATTGGCTTCTCCAAAGCAGTACACCATATTCTAAACTGCTTAAGCTGCCAAACAGCTAACTCATTGAAAATATGTTGTCGGCATGTCTGCCCAGGGTGTGGCTTCTGATCTCCCAGACAACTGTCCAGTACTGTGAACCAAGGGGAACTCATATAGCTGTCCTCATTTGGGAATCTATCCTGAAGACCTCAGGTGACCTTATTTATACTAAAAGTTTTATTTTAGAATGAGCTTCTATTACTTGTGTAATAATTAAAGTCATTCATTATTTTTTTACTATCTGGGCAATAATTAATTATATGAGAATATCCACAGGAATTCAAGAAGGCCAAACAAGGACAACAGCTACACAATGTGCTGAAGATCTGAATACATGAAGCAGCTCCATGACTGGTATTATTCTTTGTAAGACTGCTCCTCATAATGGGAACCAACACACATGTGGCTGGTCTGGTCCCCAAGTGTGGGAGAAGGTAACCAGGATCTCCTGGTGGAGCAAACAGTAAGCAATTTTCATCTGAAAAATCTTGACTAAGTGATCAAACTCTATACATGCAATGTATCAAAGAGAGCTTTGTCCTTCCACTTCATTTTTTCACACTGTTTGTTTTGCATCTTCTTAGCCTTCTTCATTGGGTGAGGAGAGATGGTCCCTGCTGTGTCCTCTCCCATTCTCCTCTCACTCCCTCCTTAGGAGGACAAACAACGACCTGTATCAGTAGGACTGAGCTCTCCCAGAAGGCTTTTTTTTTTAAAATTAATAACTGTGTTGATTTGTGGATGGTGCTCCTCTCTTCAAGAAGGCTTTTTAATCAGAGAAGAAAGTTATCAACTAGTCTGCTGTCCATGTCCTCTCCCAACTTCCCTCTAAGTATGTCAAGTGACATGGGGCAGATCCATCCCTTGGATCACAAGACATGATCTGTCCAGTTATGTCCAGCTGTGTCTAGTTATAGACATAATCTGGTTTCATATCTGAATGAGCCCAAATTCCTATTACAATATAATCATTTTGTTTTTAGATACACTTAAAAGAAAACCTAATAATTTGGTAGGTTGTTCCTCAATATTCTGATATAAAAGTGTATATATACATAAAACCACTAACTTTAAACTATCCATTGTTGTTTTAGTGGCTCACGTGAGTGAATAATAAATGGTAGAACTTTATGAACTGTTTCACTCTATGTGAATGCATTATGATCATTATGTATTACAGGATAATAAGTAATGGCAGTGATATCTTGTAAAAGTGTCAATAAAGTATTTCCATTTAGGGAAAAGAAACATAGTGCACCAAGGAGACAAAAAGAAAGGGACAAATATTTGAGTCCCTGAAAGCAGATCTTAACAGATCTAATAATACATAATGTGCTACTTGAATTTCAAGTTCCAAACTTTTAGTGCTGAACATCTGGAGCAGTTTCCTAAAAGCCCGGCTTGCTTTCAGCTCTCCACCATCTTGAGAATAGTGTGAGTGAACTAATAACTCCCACAGATCAAATGGTTATGCATATGGTCGGACAAGATGGTTATACAAATAAACCTTGACATGAATGAATCTGTTGTCAACTCAGTGTAAGTGAACATCTGCTGATCATGTAGCATGCTAATAAAACACATTTAGAATGACTGGTTCACTCACAACATTGGCAAAAAAAAAAATGTGATAGAATGTTTAAACCCCGGGCAACTGGCACTAATTTGTGTAAGAATGGAAATTAACCACTGTAGTAATTTCTACTTCTGTACTTCTGTTAATGTTTACTAAGGGCTTACCAAAAGCATTCTACTAAGTGCCATGAATTTAGGTCCTTTTTCAGGGCATATGTAAGATAGAGTACCTTTCTTCGGGAAATTTTAGAATCTTGTTTAGACAAGAACAGCACCTACAGAAGAATTGGGCATATTTACACAAGACATATTGACAAAAATAAGCTTGCATGCTTTTATCTGAAGGTAAGCCTCCCTGATAAACGAGATGGGATAGAAAACCTAAAATTGGGTTTTGAGGAATTGAAGGAATAGATTGCAAAAGATGAAAGGAAGTCACTCTCTGCAGCAGTGGTGGTGATAGTGGAGCACAAGCATAGTTAAATAGCAATTAGGAAAGAAATAAGTTTGTAAAATAATTAATGAAAGTCTGCAGAACAGGACAACCAGGAGGTCAGGTTTAGAAGTCTTACTGTGATATAAAGAGCAAGGAGAAGCTAATGATGAATTTTAAAGTATGGTTACTATATGGTGAGTTATTGATCAGACATTTGCTTGCCTAATTTAAGCAATCACCTCTACCACAAAGAACAAGGTGTTAGAAAATCTTTACGATGTTTTACAAAAATAAGAACTTTCTGGCAAGTATTCATTCATTCACTGTCGATTACCTACTGTGTATAAAATATCATTTAATGAACATATGAAAAAGGCATGGATCTTGATATAAACTTAAAATCACCAAGAGTTTTAAGACAAGCATGTAATATCTGTAATAAAATTAGACTGCTTTGAGGCTCATAAAAGTAATAAATGCTCTGGGAGTTAAATTAGGGAGAGATTAATTCCAAAAGGTAGCACGATAGCTCTCTACGTCACTAAGACAGAATAGAAGAGATTCTGCCACCCATTTAATGTTACTCAAAATATGATATAAAAGCGACTTAGAAACTTGGATCCAGCATCAACTTGTTGTGTGACTTCAAGTAAGTTATTTAATGTTTTTAAGCACCAGTTTCTCCACCTGTAAAATAAAGATATTAATACTAACTTTCCTCCTGTGAGAGTAAACTGAAATAATTCACAAAAATCACATGCTTAGTGAATGGCGCTTGTGAGCACCCATTAATGGTTGATTTTTTGGATGCTTTTACTTTAAGCATTAACCCAAGGGAATAAGATTGCTTTTTCTGCTTCCCTTGAAATTATTTTTACAGAAATTCTCAAGTGCAAATTTTAGGGGTTAGAATGAAAATTATATTTACAGAGCTATTTGAATTCTAAACCTAAATGATATTGAATGAGTTTCGTTAGAAAGGCTGCGGTCAGAATTTACAGTATCATAAGCTTAATGATAATGCGCATCATACTTTACCAGTACCTCAGGCATTTATTGCTTAGAGTGGGCACTGAGTTGGTGATTGTCGAGGGATTTAGTCTGTAAAAGTGAAATACAAGATAGAACAGAGGAAAATCCACTTAAAATACAGAGGACCAAGAACCAAACATTCGCAATTGTGGGTTTTCCAGCACTCAAATTATTTTAATTAGAGAAGGCAGTCAACCTCCATGCCTGCCAAATGGGGCTCTCCAATTAAAATTCATTGTGCTTTTGTATGTTTGGGGTTTTCTTGATAAAGGGAAAGTAAAAAAAAAAGATGTTAAAAGTTCTGTTTTATATTCATTTGGCTTTTCCTTAAGAGTTTGCATATAATTATCTTTTGTAGACTTATGAGAAATACATTTTGTAGGGTCCTCTTCAGAAGGTAAAACAAAAAGGTTATAACTGGCAGTTATAATAGGTGAGTTCTACAATCATGCAATATTATAATAAACATTCAAGGAGAAACCATAATAAAAGGACATAATTCTCAATCATTATTGTGGAGAATTTAGGAAAAAATGAAAATCTTGCTTTTTGCATTTTAGTAGATAAGCATTTGAAAGTGAGCTTTGTTTCACTCCGGAATTTCCAACTTTACACATTCAGTTTTAATTTTTGAGAATGCAAATTATGAATCATTGACAACAAATGTAAAAGGTGAGCCTTAACTATTTATCAACAAAGCAGAAGAACACCAATGTCTTCTTTCCTTGCCCTTTCCCAAAAAAGGACAGATTTGTCATTCTTCTTCCCAACATGTCTGATCTCCATAGCTGCATAAAATTCTACCTTTACTGGCTGAGTGGCCTTTCCTACAGACCAAAAGAATATCTCTCACAGTTGGCCAAGGTATCTTTTTCTAAATCTAAGGCTAGATGAATGTCACTACCCCAACAACTTCTGCCAAATCTAGCTCCATTGCCTCCTCAGTGGTCTTGATACCCTGTGGCCAAAAGCCTGCTATGGAACAATCCCCAAGGGAAAGATAGATGTCAAAGAAATGAATCATGGGAGAACACAAAAGATTCTGTTTCACTGCAGGTCATCTGCTTAGAAAAAAGGGTATTTTATGATCTAGCAGCGTTTCATCGTCAATTGATGGAAAATGCTTTTCTCTAATTTCTAGCAGCATTTCTTTTCTTATCTAATCAATGCTCACAGGACCAGTTCCATAAAAAATAGGATTGGTTTTGGTGACCGCATTCAAGTAATTCTGCCAATTTTTTCTTGTGTTGCTGGAGCTTGCAGACGTTATGCACATATGCCTCTCACCATGAATGAGACTGTCTTTGTCCCTTTGTAGGCTTTTTCACATTGACTTTGCTATTGTGACCACAGTCACATGAATTGGCCTAAGCCTTTATCTTCGGAGGCTTTGATAAAGTTAATCTCTTATACAAACTGGACATGAGCCAGTATTCATAGGTCTCTAGAGCATAACAGCCTGTTATGACGAAGCACACAGCAATATTTTCAGCCAATTGATCACAAAGCATATGGATATTTTCTCCTTCTTGGGAGAAGTTTTTGAGGATGGCAAAGTGTTCATTTGGAACATTTTACTTTTGGGCCATAATGCTCTTTTCAATATCTTAGAGGTTTAGTTGTGGCAATTGATATTCTCCATATATTACAAAACTTGGTAAAATTGAGGCAGCATGTTTAAGCACTATATTTCAGGCACTGGGTTAACTACTAGAGATAAAAAGAGGAGTACGATGTGGGGCAACTGTATGATTCTGGGATTTCCTAATGAGTTTGGCAATATGAACAATGATAATTTAGAACTTTTAAAGATTGACTTGTAATTATTTTTTGCAATTGTGTTTATCATATGTGGTCAAATTATGCTCACTTTATTGTTATTCCCAGACGGAGCCTAATGTCAGTTTTTCCATATAGGAAAATATATTGTCCTTTTTCCCCTGTATTTTCCAAGCACTATTATCTTTCATGCTAAGATGCTCAAATTTGCGGACATTCAGTACTTGAAGATTTACTAAATACGGCAACTAATGCCTTTTACTCTTAACTTTGTGGTTAATTCCACTTATTTCAGTTTACCTAGTTAATAGATAGAACTACCAGTAGTCCATAACTTTTAGAAGTGTCTCTAGAAACAATATTTTCACTTGATCACTCTTGGGGGAATATTGATGATATGTGTCCTTCCTATTATTTTTGTATTAAGGCATCAGTGAAAAACACAGAGTGATGGAGTAAAAATGGTGAGCATTAAAAACTTTTTTAGGTTCTGTTAAAGTTGAATGAGCAGAATTGCCAAGTTTGAACTGTTGAAAAGTTGGCACTGCATATAGTTTTACATAGCTTGTAGTTTTTGGATATCCCTTGGCTGACTGGACTAAGAGCTAATCTCTAATATTTGAATGAACTCATGAGACGTACCACTGTGTAGTGAAAGAGTTTTGGATTTGAAGTTATACGTGGATCTATTTTATCTTCAATTTCAAGCTGATATACATATTTGCTGGGTAGAATCTTTCTTTATATTTAGGATTTCGTATTTGGGGAAGGAATTACAAAATTATTAGGAGGACATTTCAAATATTTGCAAACATTTGATCTTATGTGTGTAGGTTAAGATTCTTTCATTATAAATTTTTCAGTTTTCGTGGAAATCAGTTGGTTTTTTAAATGATATAGCCACAGCTTGTACCAGTAGCATTAGCCTCCTTTTTCTTTCTTGCATTGTTGGGTGTAAGGGGGTCAGGCAAGACATCTAGACACAACCATAAAAGATCACCAACACATCCACATTACCTAAAACAGCTCAGAGTTTGTGTTTCAAGAGGGATGAGCCAGTAGCATAATCATAGTTTATAAAAGTTATGTCTATCCTCCACTGATGGAAACCTCGTAGTGGGAAAGAACAGTATTACAGGATCTGGATTTGAGGCTATCTTTCTTGTCATTTATAATGTGCTTGAATCTCATCTCTAAAGGGAATAAAATATCTTTCTCAAAGATCTATTGAAAGAAATAGATAATGTGATATATCTGAAAGCATTTTTAAATATTAGGAAGTATTAACACATCAATGCCTTTAAGTAGGTAAGTATTTGGCTCTGGTTTTGAGAATACAATTTGTTATCTCTGTTCACTCAAGGAAAACTTGGATGGATAATCCCATTGGGTATGATTTCTTGATTGTGTGTGGCTTGCATTTTCATGATAAGCAGTAATCTTTTGACTAGTATAAAACAGAATTTCTAGAGTGCATTGAAGGCACTAAAAGAGCAAAGTCGAAGTCTAACAAAAGCACTCTGGGTATTTGAGTAATTTTCCTATCTACAAATATCATATCTGATTTATGAGCGAGAACTTCAGTATTGTGTTTAACTTAGGAATTATGAAATTTTCCAAGAATAACTCGAATAAGGCAGCTTGACATGTCTAGCTGAAAGGTTCCTATTGATACTTTAAGACTCTCCGACACCAGTTATACAACATGTATATGGCACTTATATCTGTGCATAAGTTCATCTCAGGTTTCCTCTGTGGTCATGCCATTGGTCCTATCTCACTAGAATATTGTTAAAAACTAGGAAATTACATCTTAAATAAAAGTTTCTGTGGTCAAATTGTAGGATCTCAAAGCTACTTTTAAATATGAACATCAGTAAACTTTCATTGTGAATGAAAAATCTCAATGTTAAGAAATAATCTTTCAAAAGGGACAGTGATGTCAATTTGGAGAAGTCCTGATGATGTGTCTTGTAATGGAGATGCCAAAGCAGATGACTGGTTTGGATATGTAGGAAATCTAAGATTTTCAGTACAAAATTTGGCGTAGTCAGGCTCGTTAGTCACTGAGCATCTCTTGTGATAAATAGGAAGTTGAGGGGACTGTTCCAACACGCTAGACCAAGCCTGTAAAACAATCAGGTTTCTGTTTCTCGTCAATCTACCTTCCAACATCCCTTGCTGTTCCTAAGACATCAGAACGCTGGCAAAAGATCAGAAATACAGGAAAGATCATACTGAATACCCAAAATGTGTAAAGCTATGACTCCAGGCTGTATATCCCAGCCCTTCCCATTATTGGCAAATTTACAACCAGATGCTTATAGCAGATTGCCTTGTAAAGTTAATGAGACTGAGCAGCTTCCCAGTATCATTTTGCAGCAATTCCACGGAAAGATATTCCCTTAGCCAGCTTGAGATGGCATTGATTAAATTCAATCTTCTTGCCCTATTTTTAAAAACTTTTGGCTAAAAGGAAAAGAAAAAGAGAAGATCTCCCTGAGGTATAAGGAAATGGCTATTTAAGGGTTATTTTTTTCCTGTCTCCTTGTAAGCAAGTCTATAGACCACTCCAGTCTCACCGGGAGGGGGATGTTTTGGATAGACAAACACCAAGAAACATTTAATATTGGAGTAGTATCTCATTAATTTATTATTAAATAAGACACAGTCAGAAAGTGTAAAATGAAAATGAAATCCTGTATTGCACTATTTGAATTAAGTCACCTTGCAGCCCTCAATATGCTTGCAAGGCAAGTTCACAATAACATGTTTGAAACACATAAGGTGGTCCTTGCAGAAACCTCTTCCAGTTGTTGTCTTAGTCCGTTCAGGCTGCTATAACAAAATACTATAGACTGGGTAGCTTATAAACGACAGAAATTTATTTCTCAAAGTTCTGGAGCCTGGGAAGTCCAAGATCATGGCACTGACAGATTCAGTGTCTGGTGAGAACTTCCTAGGTCATAGGTGGCTGTTTTCCCACTGTGTCCTCACAGAATGGAAGGGGCAAGGGAGCTCTCCTGGGCCTCTTCTATAAGGGCACTAATTTCATTCATGATGGCTCCACTCTCATGACCTGATCACCTCCCAAAGGCCCCATCTCACCTCCTAATGCCATCACTTTGGGGGGTAGCATTTCAACATATGAATTTTGGGGGGACACAAGCATTCAGACCATAGTAGTTGTATTGATATAATTGGTCTTAGAAAGAAGTTTGGCTGCTTTCACTAGGTCAGGGGACCCAGTGATCAATTGATCATCACCTGCTGTACTCAATATATATCATTTGTATTACTTACAGAAGAATAAACTGAAGTTTCCAAAATTTAAATCTTCAGCCCCAAATTTAACCTGAACTTGAGACACCTTTATCCAATCGCCCATACAACCTTTCCACTTAATATTAATTTCAAATTTATTATGTCTAAAATAGAATGCTTGTTTTGCATCCCTAAATCTTCCTATCTCATAGGAGTAATTTTTTATTCCTCTCTTTCCTTCAATACTCACATCTAAATCATCAACATTCGTCTCAAGACAGTCAGAGTGATCATTTTAAATCTCAGGTTCATTCACGCCATTCACATGCACAAAACTCTCCACTGGTTTCTCATCACACCTACGAAAAAAATACAAGCTTCTCCTCTGGGCCTCCAGGGCTTAAATTTCCAAGCACATTTTCCATCACTTCTCTTGTAAGTATGCTCCAGCACATTGGCTTCTTGCTCGTCTTTAAACAAAACTATATAGTTCACTCTTTCTCACCGTTCAGTTCTCTGTTCAAATTTCATCTCCTTAGATAGGCTTCCCTGATCTGCTACCTAAAAGGTCATCTTCCTTGTCTCGTGTTCTAAGTTCCACTACAGTGCATGAGGCAGTGAGGGTCTATTTTTCCTTCTTTGTGTCTATCGTGCTTCCTGCCTCTGTGAATTTATCTTTCATTAAAGGGTTTATATCCTTCAGTGAATATGAAAAATTTTCAGGCATTTTCTTAGTCAGTTCAGGCTGCTATAACAAAATACCATAAGCTGAGTGACTCAAACAGCAAGCATTTATAACTCAGTTCTGAAGGCTGGGAAGTCTGGGATCAGGGTGCCAGCATGGGCGGGTTTTTGATGAGGGTTCTCTTCCTGGCTTGCAGAAGGCTGCCTTCTTGCCTTGTCCTCACATGGCAGAGAGAGAGAGAGCTCTGGTCTCTTTCTCTCTTTATAAGGACACTAATCCCATCTTGACCCATCCAAACCTAATTATCTCCCAAAAGCCTCACCTACCAATACCATTGCACCGGAGATCAAGATTTCAAGATATGAATTTTGAAGGGGACACAACACTTCAGTCCATAACAGGCATTATTTTTACAAATATCCTCTCTCCTACAATATCTCTGTTCTCTTCCTCATGGATTATGATTTGTTGCCTCTTGACCTCTATTGTTTTCTGTAAAGTTAATAATTAATAAGGACTACAAATTCTAATACAAAACAATTAACATGGCAATTTAACTGCATTGAAAAAGAGTTTCAATGAATTTTTACTACTACACTTTAACAATGAAATGTTCATATTGGGCAATACAAAGATGAGTTCTTCATAACAAATGCAATTAGAAATTAAGTATGATAAAAACCTATATATTAAGCTAAAAATATAATTTTATGAAGTCTAACAGATAAAAAAATCTACACAAAATATAAGTGTGGAGCTCAATAAGAAATAAACTGTGTAAACTCTCAAGTCAAGAACTAGAACACTGCCAGCATTTTAGAAGTCGCAAACAAATAAATGTAATCATTACACATTTTGATAAATGTTCTGAAGAAAGCAAATAAAGTATTGTAATTTGGAATAGTAGGGGCATCAGCTTTAGTAGGTAGATATAGGTACATATCTACCTGCAGAGAGGAATGATGGACAAGGAAGGATGAGGGGCAGATAACACATGGTTTGTAGCCTTGAGAGGAAGGCAATGTGTAGAGTTCTGAATAGATTTTCTAGAATTGGACACTGATGGAAAGATGAGTACTTTCTGCATTGAATTAGAGAAGAGGAGGGGAAAAATGCACACAAGAAAGGATATGTTTGTGGGCTTGTTGGTGAAAGTTTTTATCTGATGGCTCTTCTATGAGGCCAATTTATCTCCTGCTTATCCAGGTATGGGAGGAGTCTAAATGTTTTAAAGAAATAGGAGAAAACAGTGAAATGATGGTGCTATAATGGTCTCAGTAATGGGAAAGTTGGCCTATAACGATGACTGGAGAGTGATGAGTACGCAATGGAATGTAGACACCATTGGTTTAAAATACAATCAGCTGACCTGGTTGAATATTTTTTCCTCAGAGTTCTGGATCTGTTAAGGCAAACTTAGAGAGAAAGTAGGTGTTAGGATTCATTTAGGTTTAGCATTTTGACTCTTGAGTATAAAGGAAGGAAATAATGATTAAAATGTTCAAGATTTTGCAAAGGAGTATCAATAAATTGTAAAGGCAACCTATGAAATGGGATAAAATATTTGCAAATCGTATGTAGGATAAGGCTTTGATATCCAAAATATATAAAGAACTCATACAACTCAATAGCGAGACCTCAAGTAAACCGTTTAAATAATGGACAGAGGAACTGAATAGATATTTTCCCAAAGAAGACATACAAATGGCCAATAGGTACATTATAAAGTGCTCAACAACACTAATTATTAGGAAAATGCAGATCAGAACCACAATGAGACATCACCTTACACCTGTTAGAATGGTTATCATCAAAAAGAAGGAAGATTAGTGTAGGTGAGGATGTGGATAAAAGGGAACACTTGTGCACTCTTGGTGGGAATGTAGATTGGTGCAGCCACTATGGAAAACATTATGGCCATCCCTCAAAAAAACTAAAAATAGAACACCATATGATCCAGCAATCCTACTTCTGGGTATATATCCAAAGGAACTGAAAACAGAATCTTGAAGAGTTATGTGCACTCCCGTATTCATTGCAGCATTACTCACAATAGCTAAGACATGGAAACAACCTAAGTGTCTGTGAATGGATGAATGGATAAAGAGGATAGAGTATATACATATACAACAGATATTTTTCGGCCATGAGAAACAAGTATATGCTGCCATTTGTGACAACATGGATAGACATTGAGAGGATTATGTTAAGTGAAATAAGTCAGACCCCGAAAGGTGGATACTGTATTATCTCACTTATATGTGGAATTTTAAAAAAATGAACTAATGAAAACAGAGGCTAGAATTGTGGTTACCAGGGATCGGGGAGCAGGAGAAAAGGAGAGATGTTGGTGAGAGTACAAACTACCAGTTATAAGAGGAATTAGTTTTGGGGATAGTGATTATAGGTAATAGTACTGTACCGCATACTTGGAAGTTGCTAAGAGAGTAAATCTTTTGTGTTCTCACCACAAAAAAGAATTGGTAATTATATGAATGCCTTTTTTCATTCAAACTTAAGCCTAAAATTAAGACTTTCTGTGAAGAATTTCTTGTCATACATATCTTATTTCTATTTGTTTTCTTCCCTTTCCTTTCTTTACCATTTTCTTTCTTGCCTTGCTCCCTCTCTTCTTTCCTTCCTTCCTTTGTTGAAAACCTGCTATGTACAGTCCAAATGATTTACTGAATCTTTGGTGTTCTCATAGGCTAAATATATATGTAAGCCTATTATACTATACATGTTGGGTTTTGTTCGTTGGTTTGGTTTTTGGTTTTTTCTACTATCCAGTAAGCTCTTTATAGCCAGAGATTGTATTGCAGACCTCTTTTTATCTTTATTATCTTATATATTCCTTAAAACTTAGTAAACACTCGATCAATTTTCAACCAACAAATGGATGAATTAATATCTTGGGCATATTGTGGAAGATACTCAATGTCAGGACAAGGTGAATGGATTTTGTCCTTTTTTGTTTTAGGTCATGATAACTCTGGATTGCAAAATTCAGGGAAGTTATGAGACAAGAAGAGATGTCTGAGTGGCGCTTTGCCAGGTAGACTTAGATACTTGCCAAACAGACAAGAGACAGAGAAAGGCATTACTGGCATAGGAAGCAGCCTGTGCCAAGGTCCAGAGTCAAGAAACAATACAGCGTGTCAGAGAACTCTAAGTAGATTCTACTGCTGGAGCATAAATTGTGAGGTGGATTACGTGGGAGATGAGTTGGAGAGGTAGACAGGAGCAAAATAGAAGCAACAGCATTTTAGGCAGAAAGTCTTGTAATTTGAAGCCGTAAAAGCCTGAAGCATCTCTGCAGCCAGCTCATCTTTGTAGAGATTTCTACATGAATAGGCAATGACCTGCCAAGGCAAGCACAGAACCCAACCAGAGGGCAAAACAAAGAAAGTCAGCCAAGCCCCACCCCGGCTGAGAGCTATCCTCTCGCTGGTAGACTTAACTTAATGAATTCTCAGTCAAGGGAGTTTGGCATTAAGAAGACAACAACTAGGTGACATATATTTTGTCATTAGTTATACATATTTCTACCTAGTTTAACAGTTCAGGAAGTGGATATATGGTTCAAATATAGATGCATATTAGTTCCTCACAATTTGTTGCTTGTGATTACTGGACGTACATAATAACAAAGAATATTGTAGAATTGTTAAAAAAAAAAATCTGAAATTGGATAGAGGAAAGCATTTCTCCATCACAGTACACGCCTAGTTGAATCTAACAACTATCAGTGAGCTCACTGGACAAATTGTTTACCAAGCTATTACGTTAAGGTAGGTACTAGCTACACAGCCATAATGAGGACAGAGTTCTTGACCTTGAAGAGCTTACTGAGCTTACAGATGCTGACTATCCAAGTGGTTTCTGAATGGGGACCGTCTCTGATTTGGGTATCACCTGGGAAGAAGATGAAAGTGGTTTAAGTAGTGACTCAGTTTAAAAACAAAAACTTATGTTAAAAAAATGGGACCTGTCATGAAGCTTTAAACTATAAAGTTGTATTATTAAGTGACACAAGCAAACAAAAAATAGCAGTAAACAATAAAAGACGTATCAATATTCTTCACATAGGAATTTTTTTTTATTAAGGTCATGAAAGTTAACATCCTTGTGAAATTACAGTTATATATCATTATTAGTCATGTTTTAGGTACACCACTTTACCCCTAGTGCCCTCCCCCCACCCCCCTTTCCCCTGGCAACCACCGATCAGTTCTCTTTGTCCATATGTTAACTACCACCTATGAGTGGAGTCATACTGAGTTCGTCTTTCTCTGTCTGGCTTATTTCACTCAACATAATACCCTCAAGGTCTATCCATGTTGTTGTGAATGGGACGACTTTGTCCTTTTTTATGGCTGAGTAGTATTCCATTGTGTATATATACCACATCTTCTTTATCCAATCATCAGTTGCTGGGCACTTAGGGTGGTTCCATGACTTGGTTATTGTGAATAATGCTGCAATGAACATAGGGGTGCATGGAACTTTTGGAATTGCTGATTTCAGGTTCTTAGGATAGATACCCAGTAGTGGGATGGCTGGGTCATAAGGTATTTCTATTCTTAACTTTTTGAGGAATCTCCATACTGTTTTCCATAGTGGCTGCACCAGTTTGCATTCCCACCAACAGTGTATGAGGGTTCCCTTTTCTCCACAGCCTCTCCAACATTTGACACTCTTGCTTTTGGATATTTTTGCCATTCTAACAGATGTAAGGTGATATCTTAGTGTAGTTTTGATTTGCATTTCCCTGATGATTAGTGATGATGAGCATCTTTTCATGTGTCTATTGGCCATCCGTATATCTTCTTTGGAGAAATGTCTGTTCATGTCCCCTGCCCATTTTGTAATTGGGTTGTTTGATTTTTTATTGCTGAGTTGTGTGAGTTCTTTGTATATTATGGAGATTAACCCTTTGTCGGATAAATGACTTGTGAATATTTTTTCCCAATTAGTGGGCTGTTTTTTTGTTTCAATCCTGTTTTCCCTTGCCTTGAAGGAGCTCTTTAGTCTGATGAAGTCCCATTTGTTTATTCTTTCTATTGTTTCCCTCATGTGAGGGGTTATGGTGTCCGAAAAGATTCTTTTGAAGCTGATGTCAAAGAGTGTACTGCCGATATTCTCTTCTAGAAGACTTATTGTTTCAGGCCTAATCTTTAGGTCTTTGATCCATTTTAAGTTTATTTTAGTGAATGGTGAAAAAGAATGGTTGATTTTCATTCTTTTACATGTGGCTGTCCAGTTTTCCCAGCACCATTTTTTGAAGAGAGTGTCTTTCTTCCATTGTAGGCCCTCAGCTCCTTTGTCAAAGATTAGCTGTCCATAGATGTGTGGTTTTATTTCTGGGCTTTCAATCCTGTTCCGTTGATCTGTGCATCTGTTTTTGTACCAGTACCATGCTGTTTTGATTACTGTAGCTTTGTAGTATGTTTTGAAGTCAGGGATTGTGATGCCTCCAGCTTTGTTCTTCTTTCTCAGGATTGCTTTAGCAATTCGGGGTCTTTTGCTGCCCCATATGAATTTTAGGATTCTTTGTTCAATTTCTGTAAAGAATGACATTGGAATTCTGATTGGGATAGCATTGAATCTGCAGATTGCTTTAGGTAGTAAGGACATTTTAACTATGTTTATTCTTCCAATCCATGTGCATGGAATGTCTTTCCATCTCTTTATGTCGTCGTCGATTTCTTTCAAGAAGGTCTTGTAGTTTTCATTGTATAGATTTTTTGCTTCCTTGGCTAAATTTATCCCAAGGTATTTTATTCTTTTTGTTGTGATCATGAATGGAATTGAGTTCTTGAGATCTTTTTCTGTTAGTTCATTGTTAACATATAGAAATGCTAATGATTTATGTATGTTGATTTTATACCCTGCAACTTTGCTGTAGTTGTTGATTGTTTCTAATAGTTTTTCTATGGATTCTTTGGGGTTTTCTATATATAAGATCATGTTGTCTGCAAACATGGAGAGTTTTACTTCTTCGTTGCCTATTTGGATTCCTTTTTTGTCTTTTTCCTGCCGAATCACTCTGGCCAAAACATCCAGTATTATGTTGAATAAGAGTGGTGAAAGTGGGCACCCTTATCCTGTTCCTGTTCTGAGAGGGATGGATTTCAGTTTTCGTCCGTTGAGTATGATGTTGGCTGTGGGTTTGTCATATATGGCCTTTATTATGTTGAGGTACTTTCCTTCTATACCTATTTTATTGAGGGTTTTTATCATAAATGGATGTAGGATCTTGTTGAATGCTTTCTCTGCAGCTATTGAGATGATCATGTGGTTTTTGTTTCTCGTTTTGTTAATGTAGTGAATCATGTTGATTGATTTGCGGATGTTGAACCCTCCCTGTGTCCCTGGTATAAATCCCACTTGATCATGGTGTATAAGCTTTTTGATATATTGCTGTATTCGGTTTGCCAAAATTTTGTTGAGGACTTTTGTATCTATGTTCATCAGCGATATTGGCCTGTAGTTTTCCTTCTTTGTGTTGTCCTTGTCAGGTTTGGGGATCAGGGTGATGTTGGCTTCATAGAATGTATTAGGGAGTGCTCCATCTTCCTCTATTTTCTGGAATAGTTTGAGAAGGATAGGTATTAAATCTTCTTTGAAGGTTTGGTAGAATTCTACAGAGAAGCCGTCTGGTCCTGGACTCTTATTTTTGGGGAGGTTTTTGATTACTGTTTCTATTTCTTTACTTGTGATTCGTCTATTCAGATTCTCTATTTCTTCCTGATTCAGTTTGGGTAGGTTGTATGAGTCTAGGAATTTATCTATTTCTTCTAAGTTGTTCAATTTGTTGACATATAGTTTTTCATAGTATTCTCTTATGATCCTTTGTATTTCTTCGGTATCTGTTGTGATTTCTCCTCTCTCATTTCTAATTTTATTTATTTGAGACTTCTCTCTTTTTTTTTTAGTGAGTCTGGCTAAGGGTTTGTCGATTTTGTTAATTTTTTTGAAGAACCAACTCTTTGTTTCATTGATCCTTTCTACTGTCTTTTTTTATTCAAAATCATTTATTTCTGCTCTAATTTTTATTATTTCCCTCCTTCTACTGACTTTGGGCTTTGTTTGTTCTTCTTTTTCTAATTCTGTTAGGTGTCATTTGAGGTTATGTAAGATTTTTCTTGCTTATTGAGGTGCGCCTGTATTGCAATGAATTTCCCTCTTAGGACTGCCTTTGCTGCGTCCCAAATCATTTGGTACGGTGTGTTTTCATTTTCATTTGTCTCCAGATAATGTTTGATTTCTTCTTTAATTTCTTCAATATTCCATTGTTTGTTCAGTAGCATGTTGTTTAGTCTCCACATTTTTGGCCCTTTCCCAGCTTTATTCTTGTAGTTGATTTCTAGTTTCATAGCATTATGATCAGAAAAGATGCTTGATATTATTTCAACCCTCTTGAACTTATTGATGCTTGCTTTGTTTCCCAAGATATGGTCTATCCTTGAGAATGTTCCATGCGTGCTTTAGAAGAATGTGTAACCTGCTGTTTTTGGATGAAGTGTCCTATATATATCTATTAGGTCCATCTGATCTAATTTTTCATTTAATTATACAATTTCTTTGTTGATTTTCTGTCTGGATGATCTGTCCATTGGTGTTAATGGGGTGTTGAGGTCCCCTCCTATTATTGTATTGCTGTTGATGTCTCCTTTTAGTTTTATTAATAGTTTCTTTACGAATTTTGGTGCTCCTGTGTTAGGTGCGTACATATTTATAAGTGTTATGTCATCTTGGTGGAGCGTCCCTTTTATCATTATATACTGCCCCTCTTTGTCTTTCTTCATCTGTTTTGCTTTGAAGTCTACTTTGTCTGATTTAAGTATGGCAACACCTGCTTTCTTTTGTTCATTATTAGCTTGGAGTATTGTCTTCCATCCCTTCACTTTGAGTCTGTGTTTGTCTTTGGGGCCGGGGTGTGTTTCCTGGAGGCAGCATATTGTTGGATCTTGTTCTTTGATCCATCCTGCCACTCCGTGCCTTTTGATTGGAGAGTTCAATCCATTCACATTTAGAGTGATTATTGAAACGTGGGGGCCTACTGTTGCCATTTTATCACTTGTTTTCCAGTTCTTTTTCATTTTGTCCTAATGGAGAGCTGTTACTTTGTGTTATTGTCCTTCTGCTTATCTCCTTTGTTCTGGATTTTGTAACCCCTTTCCTTTTTCTGATTTTTCAGGGATGAGGTTCTTCCTGAGCATTTCTTGAAGAGGAGGTTTTGTGGCAATCAACTCCCTTAACTTTTGTTTATCTGGGAAAGTTTTTATTTCTCCATCGTATTTGAAGTATATTTTCGCTGGGTAGAGTATTCTTGGCTGCAGGTTTTTATCCTTCAGAGTTTTGAATATTTCATTCCAATGTCTTCTAGCCTGTAAGGTCTCTCCTGAGAAATCTGCTGATAGCCTTATGGGGTTTTCTTTGTAAGTTATTTTCCTCTGCCTGGTTGCCCTTAGTATTTTCTCTTTGTCATTGACTTTTGCTACTTTCACTACTATATGCCTTGGGGTTGGTCTTCTTGCATTGATAAAGTTTGGAGATCTATTGGCTTCTGTCACATGAAGTTCCATCTCTCTTCCCAAGTTTGGAAATTTCTCAGCTATTATTTCTTTGAACAGGCCTTCTGCTCCCTTCTCCTTCTCTTCTCCCTCTGGTATACCTATAATCCTTATGTTGCATCTCCTAATTGAGTCAGATAATTCTCGGAGAGTTTCTTCATTTCTTTTTAGTCTTGGTTCTCTCTCCTCCTCTGTCTGCAGCATTTCTATATTCCTATCCTCCAAATTGCTAATTCTGTCCTCCATATTATTGACCCTACTGTTCAGAGAGTCCAGATTTTTCTTAATCTCCTCCATCGTGTTCTTCATCTCCAGTATTTCTAGTTGGTTCTTCTTTATAGTGTCAAGCTCTTTTGTGACATAGCTCCTGAACTCATTGAGTTGTCTATCTGAATTCTCTTTTAACTCATTGAGTTTTTTAATAATGGCAGTTTGGAAATCATGGTCATTTAGGTTATAGATTTCATTGTCTTTGGGATTGTTTTCTGGGTGCTTATCATTTTCCTTCTGTTCTGGAGATTTAATATATTTTTTCATACTGCTTGATGGGGTGGATTTGTGCCTCTGCATAGAGATAGAGTTTAGTCGCTGTTTCCACTTGTTGTGACTGGTGTGTGGAGGGGGGCAGCTGTTTAGACTGCACCAACCAGGAACCCTGTCAGCTGTTACTGACTAGACCTGGACCCCTCCTCGTAGTCACAGTGGTCCTTTGGGGTCCCTCGTCGGTTGTTGGTGCAATCGCAAGGGGGCATCAGGCTGCTGATGCCAACTGTTGCAGCCCACTTAGACGTGCTCCCTCCTTGTGGTCTGCAGCGGTGTTGTGGGCTTTCCCATCAGCCAGGAGCAGGATCACCTATAATCACCACTTTGTCCCTAACAGAGCCCACAAGATCACACTTGTCCACTATAGGTCCCAGCAGAGCTATGGGTATCTTCTGCAGTCTGTCGTTAGCTCATCTAGCTGTGCTACTTTTGCCCCAGGGCCTTCCTGCCTTGCGATTGCCAGTTGGGACCTCTCCACTAGTGCTGTGCAGAGGCTTTCGCTGAGGCTGCTGTAGGAATCTGGAGTTCCCCCATGCGCTACGTAGCTGTTTCACCGGAGCTCCAATCTGTCCCACTCCACTCTCACGGGATCTCTGGGAGCCCCTTGCCTCATCTGAGACATGGCCAGAGTCCGTGGGCCTGGTGGTGGCTTGTAAGCTGCTGCCTTGTGGGGAATTCTGCTCTAGGGAGCTTCCTGATGTTCCGAATGCTGGGTGGGGCCTCCCTGCCAATGGCAAGCAGAGGCCCTCCCTGCTGGGGGGGTGTGGGACCCTGGAGCATCCCCCCGGGCTGCAGAGCCGGGTGTTGGAGCTCCACCCAGTCCCCAAGCACATCCATGGGAAGTCCAGGCACCCCCTGCACTGACCCGTGGGCCCAGCAGCAGCTGGCAGTCTGGTGCAGTGCCAGGGAATCCACCCGCCGGGAGCTTCCCTTTGTTCTGGATTCTGGGCGGGGCCTCCCAGCTAATGGTGAGCAGAGGCTTTCCCTGCCGGGGAGGTGTGGGATCCTGGAGCCTCCCCCATGGGCCGCAGAGCCGGGCGCTGGACCTCCAACCGTGTTCCCAAGCACGTTCACGGGAAGTCCGATGCCCCTGCACTGACCCATGTGACAGAGACCATGGGCCCAGCAGCAGCTTGCGGTCTGGTGCCGTGCCGGGGAATCCACCCTCCGGGAGCTTCCCTTTGTTCTGGATTCTGGGATGGGCCTCCCTGCTAATGGCGAGTGGAGGCCTTCCCTGCCAGTTGGATTCCCCCTGGGCTTAGGTGTAATCTCGGGGGGTCTTGAGTAGAGCTGTTGTCACCTGTTTCCACCATCGCTCCGCTGGTGAGTGCACACTCCCACCCTTGGTGTGTGGCGATGCTATGGGGGAGTCCGCTGTAAGAGAGCCTCCTGCAGGAACTAGGCTGTCCAGGGGTCGGGGGTTGGGGGTCCGAGAGTTTTCACTTATTTCCACCTCCTCCCGGGGGGAAGTCCATCCGCCTTCCGATGTATAGTAGTATGAGACTCTTAAGCATCTTGAGATGCTATCTGGATATCCTTTGTTAATTGGTGAATGTCCAATTAGTTGTAGATTCGATGGGGGAGACACAAAGAAGACCACTCACTCCGCCATCTTGGTCCTGCCTATTAGCACACTCTTATTGCAATTGTCCTCTTAATTGGGTTGGTATCCAGTGTAACTGGTTGCTAGGCTCAGGGGCGTACAGTTGTGATAGGCCTGAGGCCAACAAGGCTGATGTCAGTTCTCTTAGGAGTGCAGCTGAGTAGGGCTAGCCCTTGGCATGGAGGCACTCAGTTGTTTCAGGCTTTGGAAGGTGCGGCTGACCCTTTTTATGGCTATTTGTGAAACACAAATCTTCTGCCACTGATAAGCCTCACCCCCCTCTGGAACACATACACTGTCAGCACAGTCCTGCTCCGTGCACACTTCTCAACGCCCTGGAGCATACCCCACCACCACACTGCAGAGGCCCCCACCTCTGCCCCAATGCCCCCCACAGTTCATCAGGTCCTCACACAAGCCCTGCCCCACAGAGGCAGACACCTTTGCCTGCCTGTAGAGGATCAAGGCATTCAGTCAATGCAGGCTGAAAAGTAGCCTGAGGGCTTGCTGTTAGGTGGGGCCAGTCCCTAGGAGGGGTTGCCTGCCCTGGCTGAACTGGATTAAATCTGTGCTCTAGTGGGTGTGGCAGACCCCTGAGCTAACAGCCCAAGGGACACACCTCAATGGGCCCCACCTGTGTCCGTATCAGCACGCCTGGACCAGCTCAGAACAACGGCCCCCACCAATGTCTCAGTCTCCAGAGAGGATCCTCCTCTCACTAAGATGCCCCCAGAGCCCACCAGGTGAGTCTCGTTTCACCAAAGGACAGTCAGCTTTCTCTCTGGTGATTTTAGGTTGCTGCAATGAGTGAGTTTGTGCATGGGCCCTTTAAGACCCGGATCTTTTTGCCTTTCAGCCGATAGCTTTTCTGGAGTGTCCTCGCTGCAGTTAATAGCCAGCAAAGCCAGACAATAAGACGCCTCTCTCAGTTGGGCTGAGTCCGAAGGATGGTTATAGCAGTATTGCCCCTGCTCCAGACCTCACTCCTCCAGGGAGGGCTGCGTACCTTAGGTTGGCTCCCACCTAGCCAGCTGAGAAGCTCCACTGCTCCCAAAGGTGGCTTTTTCCCTCTCTGGCTGGAGTTACTGCCTCTTCTGCTTTTGTAACGACTGTCCCTTGTTGTGGGGGTTCTTTTTATCCAGTTTTCAGTTTTCAATCCAGGGTGATTCTTCCTAAAATTGTTGTAACCTGGTTGTGTTTGTGGGAGGAGGCGAGTTCAACGTCTGCTCACAGCGCCATCTTGACAAGAACCTCCAGGAATTTTTAACATACTGACATTTTGCCAGTGCACCTCAAAAATGTTTGCTATTTTCTAAAGGACTATTACATTACAAATGAAATTGAAGCCATCTGCCCAATTTTGTCTACCTTATCCCTTCCTAGATATATGATCAACAAATGAAATTTGTTGTCTATCCTTTCCATTTGTGTTTTCCTACCTTTTCTACATATGTATGTATCCATAACTAATACACAGTATTTTTGCTATTTTTAAAATTTACATGAGGGAACGTATATTTTAATTTACTTTATTCTGCTGTTTAGTGGTTCATTTGTAGATATACCATAATTTAATTACTCAATCCCTTATTGATAGAATTTTAAGTTTCATTATTATTTCTTCTTTCCTTTCATCCTTCCGAAAAGCATTTTAACGTACATTCTGTTACCTGCCTCTCTGTGTATACATATGAGTGTTTCTACAGTATATATACCCAGAAGTGGAACTTCTTGACCTAAGGTGTTCACATCTTTATTAAATTGACCCGATACTTGGAAATTACTCTCCAAAATGGTAGAACTAATGTACACTCCCACCAGAATTATCAGAGCATTCCCATTTTCCCACATAAGCATTGACACTTGATATTATAAGACTTTCAGAATTTATGCCAATTTGTTATGTGTGGAATTGAATCTCTGTTTTAATTTGTCTAAAAAGCTGCTAGTACCATTCATAAAAATGGAAACTTTAGATGAAAGGGTAATTTTAGGGACAAAAATATGAGAATAGAATTAAATATATAAATTTTGAGATATAGTTGGTATATGTAAGTGGAGGCTTCCCACTAGGCAATAGGATCCAAAGGTTAGATATTCAAGAGATGTTTGGAGTCAAGTCAAATATGGTAAAGTTATAAGCATAGAGATAGTCACTGAAATCCCAGGAAATATGTAATTTCCCATGGAAATCACATAGAATGTGCTAAAAAGGCTCAGGGAGAGAATCACAGGAAACACACTCCTCAAGGGCAGGAAGAATTTGTAGAAAGAAATGGCCTCATGGTTTGGAATGGAGAATTGCATTCTAGCTATGGGATTAGGTTATATTAGAGAAGCCCCTCTGCTGAGAACAACTATAAAATCTGGGTAAAATATAAAGACTGTCTAAAGGCATCAGAGATCTACAAAGGCTGCAGGGACTTGAGGGACCAAGAACTGTGACAGGTGAGAAACCCAGGTTCATGTGCCTGATATCCAGCAATTCTTTTCCCATCGAGACACACTTCATTTTGTAACTGGCTACCAAATGTCTGAGAAACCAAAAAAGAAGGAGGCAATTAAAAGGTTGAGAAACCAAACAGAGATTTCTGAATTCCCATGGGAATAAAGAAATGGAAAAACGGTGATAAAAACCCACTTTTTTGACAATCTAACCAGGACTTTATCGTAAGAATCAATCCATCTAAAGCCTCCATTTTAAGAATAAGTGCAAAGTTGCAAATCAAGTAACCCTCAAACTAATAGAGAATTTAAAACTATTACTCACAATAGTTTGTGCAAAATGTTGCACAGTCAATGAGAAATTACCAGACATATAGCGAGAGAAAACTCTAATGGCCAAAACTCAGTTGAAAGATCAATGTTTCAGGTGCTGGAGTTTTTAGAGTTAGACATTAAAATAACTACAACAACATCTTCAAGAAAATAAAGAGCAATATCAAGAATTTCGTCATTGAATAGAATCTATGAAAACAATCAAATAGAAAATCTAGAACTGAGAAATATGGTAACTAAAATTTGCAAATAGTTTAATAAGAAAATTAGACATAGTTGAAAACATGATGAATGAATTGGAAGATAAGTGAGTAGAAAATATTCAGATAGAAGAGCAAAAAGTAAAAGAATTAAAAAGATAGAAAATATAGAGAAGATAATAAGAGATATGCCGGACTGACTGAGAAGGTTAGTATAGGTGCAGTTGGAGGAAAGAAAGGATAGAGAGAGATGAGGTAGAAACAGTAAATGGAGAGATAATGACCAAGAATTTCCCTGAACTAAAAATATTCATCAAGCAAGAAAATAAAGAAAGACATTAAAACCAAATAGGATTTTAAAAAGAAAGAAATCACACACAGAAGATCACAGCTAAAGAACTGAAAACAAGAGAGAGAATCTTAAAAGGAGCCAAAGTAAAAAAAGACATTTCTTTCAAAGGACAATCAGTAAGACTGACACTGGCTTCCTTGTTTCAGTTATCTATTGACATGTTACATAATATGCATCTCATATATATTCATTCAGAAGATAGAAAATATGAAAATGCTTCTCAGTGTTTTATGAGATAAGCATAGTTTCGATATTTAAAACCTGATAAGTACATTATAAGAAAGTAAATTACAGTCCAACCTCTCTCATAAACTCAAATGCAAAAATTCTATGCAATTGTTAGCAAAGCAAATCCAGGAATATATAAAAGGATAATATGTCTGTGCAGAAAAGAGTTTAACATAGCAGGTGTGAGAACGCTTACCTTTGGAACATCTGTTTGCAGATTCTGCCTTGGCTGGTGTCTGTGAAGCTAGATTTCAGGAACTTTTCCACCTTTTCCTGATAAGAATGACTTCTTGTGTTTAAATTGCTTGTGCAAAAAATTATGGCTTACACTGAATATCTGCTTTCCTTCTAAGAATCTGGCATTTCAGTATGTGCTAGGCAGAGTATGCCTATGTGACCAGCCACCAGTAAAATCCTTGGGCACTGAATTTCTAATGAGTTTCCCAGGTAGACAACATTTCACATGTGTTGTCACATCTCCTTGCTGGAGGCATTACGTGTGTCTGTGTGACTCCCCTGCAAGAGGACTTTTGGAAGCTTGCACTTGGTTTCCTCTAAATTTGCCCCATGTGCCCTTTACTTTTGCTGACTTCTCTTTGTATCCTTCACTGTAATAAATCACACAGCCATAAGTAAAACTGTATGCTGAGTAATACCAGTCCTCCTCTTGAATCACTGAACCTGAGTCTGGTCTTGGGGAACCCCAATACAACATCAAAACCTTGTTGCATTATTTTTAGAAAATGAAGTTTCTTTAACATTTGAAAATCAGATGGTATAATATGCTACATTAAAAGAGGAAAATTATGTAATTATTCTAATAGATGTGGAAAAAGTATTTGAAACTTTCAACATCCAGTCATGATTTTTAAAAAATTCTTAACAAAACAGGAATAAAAGGAAACTTCCTTCTGATAAAAAGTATCAACCTAAAACCTACAGTAAACCTCATACTTAATGTTGAAATATTGAAATTTACTTCCCTAAGATAATGAGTGAGACAGAGACCCACTATTGCCAGTTGTTTAATTCACATGAAGGACAGTAACAAAAGAAAAAAGGGACACAAATTTGAAACGAATAAATCTGTTATTCATAAACGAAATGATTGTGTATGTAGAAAATAAAAAATAATCAACAGATAACCTATTAGAATATGTCAGTGAATTTAACAAGGTCAGTAGGTATAAGATCATCATATAAAAATCAATACATTTCTAGATTCCAAGAATAAACATTTAGAAAATAAAGTCTTAAAAACATGATACCATTTCCAACAGCATCCAAAACTAAAATAACCAGAAATAAACCTAACAAAAGATGTTCAAAAGTCTTTTATTAGTTTTCTACTACTGAATAACAAATTACCACAAATGTATCAACTTGAAACAACACAAATTTACTAGCTTACAATTCTATTGAAAGCTGGGTACACTTGGCTGGTTTCTTTCTAATGGTCCCCAAAAGGCCAAAAGCAAGGTGTCAGCCAGGTGGGATTTCTGTCTGGAATCTCTGGGAGAAAATTCACCTCCAAGCTCACTCTTGTTGGCAGAATTCAGTTCATTGGGGTTGTTCGACTAAGATTCCCATTTCATTGCTGGTTGTCAGACAGGGCTATTCTCAACTTCAGGGACTGCACATGTATCTTGCCACATGACCCCACTCAAACTGGAAGCCAGCAAAGACCTGTTTAATCCTTCTCATGCTTTGAATCTTTGACTTTCTCCTTCCCTGATGTCCAGATTTAAAGGTCTGGTGTCATTAGGTCAGTCTTACCTGGATAATCTCCCTATTTTAAAGTCAACTGATTTGCAACTTCAGTTGCATCTACAAAATCTCTTTTGTCATACAATGGAACATAACCATAGAAGTGATTTTTCATCATATATGCATATTCTGCTTATATTCATGGGGAGGAGATTACAAAAGGGTGAAGGTCATTGGATTTTGCCTACCACAGGCCTGCATGGGAAAAACTATAAAACATTACTTTGAGAATTTAAGAAGACAAAAAAATAAGAGAAATAGATTACGTTCATAAAGAATCTATATTACAAGTCTGTTGACTCTTTCAAATTGATCTGTAGTTAGTTGAATCAATGAGAATCACACCAGAAAATGGAAAATAAAAGGTTTATTTGAAAATTTATTATTTATAAGTACGAATACATAAGAATAGCCAAAAATTAATCTTGAAAGACAAAGTTGGAGAAATTATACTAATAAAAAAATTACTTATTACAAAGCTATACTAACTAATACAAAGTTGATAGAAAAATAGACCAATAAATATAATGGATGGTTCAACAACAGTTCTACGCATATTTTACACATCTGTCTTATGACAAACATGAACTATGGGGGAAGAGAAAGAACAGTTTTTACAAAATGGTGCAGTGTATATCAGATATCTCTAGGAAAAAACTAACCATACAACTAATCTTGACCCCCTTCATCACACCACACACAAAAATCTATTTTAGGTGGGTTGTAGTGCTGATGAGGTTTTGGAATAACATTATTTGTGGAACAAAATTATTAAATAACTTTAGAAAATTGTTTGGCAGCATTTAGTAAAACTGAACATATGCCTAACCTATGATTCAGCAAGGCTACTCCAGAGTAAAAGTGAGCAGAAATGTGTGTAAATGTAAATAATAGGGATGTATAAATATGTTCACAGAAATATTATCAAAATAGCTCCAAACTGAAAACCACCAAGTAGTCCATCATTATTAGAATGGATAAATAAATCATAGTATATCTTCAAAATAAAATATTATATCACAGTAAAGAATGAACACAAATGTGTACACAAAATGTGGATGAATCTCAACGGTATAAAATTAAATGAAAAACACCTGATCATTAGACTGCATACTGTGGAACACTATCCTCATTTTTTGGAAGGTATTGAGCTGAAGAAACTTGGCACACATCCAATATTCATATTTTCTGATAATAGGCATGTTGTCATACCACGGGGATTCAGTAGTCAGCAACAAACAGTTGGAGTCAAATTCATGTGTGTTTTTCCTTTTGCCCACTAAGCCTAAAATATTTATCACTGTACTTCCTCCCCAAAGGAAGTGGCAATGAAATAGTTATATATACATTACACATATAATTATAAAATATAAAAAATGTTTATCCATGACATTCCCTTACTCCTCTGATCATCATGTATAAATTACAACGAAAAAAATTTCTCCTTCATAATAAAAAATTAAATACTGAAAAGCAACGTTGCTTGAGATGTATATGAGTGTATGAAAAAACACGAATTTCCTAGAAAGACAGGAGACATTTACATGAGTAGATACATTTTACTTAATGGAAGGAAAGCTATTTTAAATGTTTCAACTCTTCTCAAATTGCTTTACATATTTATGACAATTTAAACCACAATGTAAATATTACATAATTATCAAAATCCCGATTAAAATATTTTTAGAGAATTATTATTAATCTGACAAAATGGAAATGTTAGACTACAAGAGACTCTCAAACTATAAAAGACAAAAGTGACAGCAAAAGCGGCACAAACAGATTAGAATATATCAGAGAAACAACAGGCAAATTGTAGTGTTGCTGACATACAATAAGACCTATTGGAGTACATAAAAAGTTTTGAATAAATGTAAAGATGTAAACTTTTGGATAGAAGAATCAGCATAATGTGTAAAATACAGGCTTCACCCGCTGTGACAGTGGAGTGTTCCTATGAAATCTTTCGTAAGCCAAAACGGCATGAAGCCAGGAAGCAGTTACCTTAGGACACATGTTGCTAACGGATGCACGAAATGAATGAGAGAAAGCACAGATGCTCACAGACAGGGCTCAAAGCTGCGTGGCTCGATGCTGAGATGCTGAATGTCGCTCTGGGGCAGCAGCTGGGTGACGCTGCTCCCGCTGCTCTGGGTGCCGGGTGCCTCTATGAGGGTTGGCTATAAAACAAATACCGAATCTGTTTTCGCTTTTCACAACAGTGAAAATCCTCTTCGGATTTCTTTCCTTTATTGAAAACAAGTACTAATATAGGTCTTTCGTAAAAGTGAAGTGGCAGAAAGCAAACTTTCGAAAGGGGGGGGGACCTGTATCAGAAAACCTGAAAACAACCAAGGATAAGGAGTTTGACGTATGAAAAATGTTATGAAAAAACCAACTGTTTTGGTCATGAGTTGAAAGGGAATTACAGTTATCTAAAATTTCAGTTTTTACAAATATAAAATGGGCACAAACATAGTGCTATATAATTTTAAAAAGAAAATTTGAAAACGTATAAATTATCTTCTATTGTATTGATCTTCATAAAGAAAAAATCCTTCATGTATAGTTTTCCAGAAAAAATTTTAAAAAATAATATGAATTATATGGTGATATTGAGGAAATTCAAACCAACCATATCACAGGATACTCAAGTGAATTCTAAGAAAAACCTAACATTTTTAGCAATTTGGACCTTCCAGTTCCCATGTGACCACCTCAACTAGAGATTACCTAGAGATTAAAAATAAAACTTTTTAGGGGCCGGCCCCATGGCCGAATGGTTAAGTTCTTACATTCCACTCTGGCAGCCCATGGTTTCACGGGTTCGGATCCTGGGTGCGGACATGGCACTGTTCATCAGGCCACGTTGAGGTGGCATCCCACATGCCACAACTAGAAGGACATGCAACTAAGATATACAACTATGTACAGGGGGATTTGGGGAGATAAAGCAGAAAAAAAAAGAGAAGATTGGCAACAGTTGTTAGCTCAGGTGCCAATCTTTAAAAAAATAAAAATAAATAAAAGAAAACTTTTTAAATTTTTTTTTTTTTAAAGATTTAACTTTTTCCTTTTTCTCCCCAAAGCCCCCCGGTACATAGTCGTATATTCTTCGTTGTGGGTCCTTCTAGTTGTGGCATGTGGGACGCTGCCTCAGCGTGGTTTGATGAGCAGTGCCATGCCCGCACCCAGGATTTGAACCAACGAAACACTGGGCCGCCTGCAGCAGAGCGCCTGAGCTTAACCACTCGGCCACGGGGCCAGCCCCTTTAAATTTTATTTGTAATCAATTAAGACACGCCAGTTTTGTGTAATAGTAAGTGTTCTAGGTTGGAAATCAAGGCAGTAAATTGTATGTGATTCTAATAAGTCCTTTAACATCTGTGTTTTGGTTTTCTAATCTGTAATTAACAGAGGTAGATTTGTGCTTTTCCACTTCTTCAGTACTGACAGAGCCTAGCCAAAGAGGGGGACCTGGGTCTTTAGTTGGATATAAAACACCTGGGGAAATTTGAGCAGACTTTGAAGCCTCACAGGACTTTCTCAGCCTCACTGGAATTTGGTTTACTTTTTATAAAATGAAGCAGTTGGACTAAATAATGCTTAAGATTCTTTCCATTTCTAATGTGCCCTGTCTGTTTTGCTGCTTCTAAGTGACAGGTGATTCATGATGTCATCCCTTACATTGTTCTTTGACATTCCAGGCTCAACAAGCTACGAAAACATAACGAATATAACATCTTAAAACATTTTTATTTCACGATGTCTTTACTTCCCTTATCCTTTCCTCAAGTTTGTAGCAAAAGGCATTGATTTATCATTAGGCAATTCTGTCCCCTTTATATTATACCAAACCAGAAAGGAAATAGCTCTCCCAAAAAGAGAGACATTGACTAGATCTTCTCTTGTTTTACTTTTTGTCAAGCAATTTAATGATTTGTATCACCTTCAAATCTCAGGCGTCAAATTATTGATGTGTGAAATTGTCCAGAGAGCGCAGAGAAGTTTTGATTTTTATTTTCTCCACGGAGGTTGTATTCTTTGCTGATTCCTGCATACTTCGTAGGTTGTTGTTGCCATTGTAAGAAGTATCTAATTTCAATTTCTCTAAAGGTGGGGTGTGGGGAAGACTTGTGAAGGGTCCTGAATAAGCCACTGTGGCATGAAAAATTACTTTGCACTGAAGGCATTTGAATTCCTGAAACCCCTATCTGCCTAAATGCAGAGACTCCACAAAGAACTCAGTTGTCATAAATTCCTTCCCCAGAGCAACTTCAGTCTTCTCTTCTCAGAGATGAGAAGTCAGCGCCACATCCAAATTGACATTGTCACGACACTATTGTATCTCTCTTCTATTCTTGTAAGAGTCCATTTCTATTTCCAAAAGTCATTTGTTTTTTCATAAGTTCCCTTCTCTCCCCTTCAAATAAGTCACTTGTTCTCCCAGACGTAGCCCTCTGCTACTCCTTATCCCCTATTAAAATGGCATTTAAGCCCCAAATTCTAGTCTCCTCTTTGAGTCATGTTTCTTTGCATATGTGCATATGCACACAATTAACTTTATTTTTTTTTCTTGCTAATAGATCTTTTGTTAGTTTAATTTGCAAGTCCCCTCAAATAAACCTAGGAGGATAGAGGAAAAGTTTGTTCTCCCCAACACTTGCTACCTGGTGGGTCTCTTGGCTGATTTGCAATATTGGTACATGAAGGCTGTTTCTTTGGGAACTTTCAGTTTCCTGAGAGAAGAATCCTCAAGTCTCCGGTCTTAGAGGCTATCCTGGAGAGGAGGAAGAAGCTGCAAAATATCTCAGAGTTCACTGTGGCATCTTTCTTTTTTAAAATATTTTTATTTTATTGAGATCATATTGCTTATAACGTTGTGTGATTCCAGGTGTACATTATTACATATCAGTTTCTGTTGACCACCAATAGTCTAGTTTCTATCCATCACCATACGTATGTACATCTTTACCCCTTTTGTTCTCCCCCAACCCACTTCTCCTCTGGTAACCACTGATCTATTCTCCTTATCCATGTGTTTATCTTCCACATACGAGTGAAATCATATGGTGTTTGTCTTTCTCTCTCTGCCTTATTTCGCTTAGCATAATACCCTCAGGGTCCATCCATGTTGTCCTAAATGGCACGATTTTTGTCATTTTTTATTGCTGAGTAGTATTCCATTATATATATATATATATATATATATAATACCACATCTTCTTTATCCATTCATCCATTGATGGGCACTTGGGTTACTTGCACATTCTTGGCTATTGTCAATAATACTTCAATGAACATAAGGATGCATATATCTTTTGAATTATTGATATCATGCTCTTTGGATAAATATCCAGTAGTGGAATTGCTGGATCACATGGTACTTCTATTTTCAATCTTCTAAGAAATTGCCATACTGTTTTCCATGTTGACAGTGCCAGTTTTCATTTAGTGCATCTTTCACTAATCCTCCTGCTCTCATCCCTGTGCTTACTCTTCTCTATCAAGTGCTCTTGATATTACTGAGACAGAGCTTTTCTGGTTAAATTTCTATAAAAATTAAATGTCAGATGGAATTCCATGGGAGGCAAGGGTTAGTGGGCTGACACACTATTTGTAGGATGCCAGTAGCTTTCCGGCAGTCCAACTTTTCTGCCCTGACATTCTTTTTATTTTTGAGGGGTTATGCCTTTTTAATTTCTACAGTAATTTTAGTGAGATTTCAGAGGGAAAGGAGGTAAATGTCTGTGATGATTCCTCCAAGTTTAACACTGTTTGCTGTGGTGATCTTGATCAAGTCAGTCAACCCCTTCTTATTTTTTTTTAATTCAGTGGTATGATTGAGGTAAAATTAGAGAATTTAGGGAAAAATTGTGAGAGACTTCAAAATGGATAAAATGATTACTGGATGTCTTCAGAAAGAAACTAGGCACTGGCTGTGTTTATGATTATGTGAAATCTCTGAGCCTTTCATTGTTTTTGAGCTCTTCTGTTAATTGTCAAATACTGAGAGTAATACAAATTACTCCTGACCACAGAAATGCAAATTTCCTTGGAGATAGGGTTGATCATTGCCATGTTGATAATGGCCACCTTTACACCTATTGGGGAAATTTATGCCAGCATATCTCTCTGCCCAAATACATATCTGCTGTTTGGATTCTCCTTTGAAACCCTTGTAACATCTTTCTGGTCCCCACCTTAATGAGTTAATATTTGGCATGTGTCCATTTCAAGTTTGTGTGAGAGTCATTTTACCTTTTAAAAATTATTCTTTAACAATAAGAAGTTTATAAACTGTGAAGTCCTAGGCAAGTAGTTTTTATTATTATGCTTTTCTAGGAGTAAAATTACCATTTTATATTTCAGTTTACAAAGAGGAAAGATTATTTAAGAAATAGTGACTATGGAATGTCTTACATAAAAGAAGGTAAAGGAATATTGAGACAATTTATTGAAGAAGCTTTGTCACAGAGACGTTATGCAAATGTACTCAATTTGGTACCCAGATAGACATCGTTTTAAAATGTAAACTTCACTAGTTACTGACAGATGGGTATTGGAGAGCCAAGCAATCTCCTTAAGTCTCAGTTTTCTGCAGTGCAAAATAAAGATGACAACAAAAATCACTTCAAAGGGTTGTTGTGAGGATTAAGTAAAATAATCTATGCAAATTACCTAGCAGAGTGCTTTTTATAAAGTAGGCATTAAATGACTGATAACTGTAACAGATACCAGATATCTGTGCTCAGAGATATGGGAAATTAATAGAAGTATTGCAAACAACCACAGTTGATTTTAAAGGTAAAAGGTCTGTAATATTTGCAAATTTCTTCTGTCAGGAAAATACAATTAATGACATCCTCCTGCTTTATCAAAATAATATGAATATTTTGCACCAATAGGAAATTAACTATCAGGTTGAGTTTTTTTCTTTTCTTAGAAAGTTAATAATCAGAACAACTATTATTAGTTTAAAAAGAAATATCATATCATATCATATACTTGATACTTTATGATCATTTCCATGAATGACTACAATAATTTGCCACTTTTGTACAAGGCTCTCCAGCTTTTTTTCTCTTCTCATAAAAACTCCTCACACTCTTTCCTCTAAATTTCTACTTCCTTTTATGTACATTGACCTTGAGCAATGATAATAGCTATTGCTCAAGAGAGGGACAACACCATTACCATTCTTTCTTCTCACTGAAAGGATTTTTGATGCTGCTAATCCTGCCTTGGAGATAATAGCTGTGAAGGTGTTTTAGCTAATGAATCATGGTCACAAACATACCACTAAATGTTCTTCTATTGGTTCTGAAAAACAGGTGCTCTTAATTATTAAAAACTCATTTCCTGTTGTTGATAATTTAAACACTTTACCTTTTCTCCTTCTTTTGCTAAAAATGTCTGATTGCTTTTACAATAATTTACGGCTTAACAGAGGGGCAGAAGGGATCTGAGGAGAAGAGGAGAGGAATGGAAAGTAGAGAAATTAGTTAAATTTTTACTTTTTCTCTTCTTGATAAATGGTTTGTTTTGGAGAGAGGTTGTAACGAGAAATGTTACAGGTTATTACTTATGATTTCAATTATTTCTATTTCACTGGCTGTTCCCATTAACATAAATAAGACAAAATGGACCATTTTCCCTCTGTTCTGATGTCATGAATTCTGAAAAACAAAAAACCAAAAAAGGTGAAAGACAATACAAGGGCCAATGAAAATGCTAGCATTATCTACAACAATGGGTTTACTCAGAGCAGTACCAAAAGAATTAATGCCCTGAATGGTTCTAGAAGGACTGAAGGGAAGCTAGGCTGCCTATGATATGAGGTTTGATATTCAAGAAAGAAAGGAAACAAGCTTTTTTAAATGACTACTGTGAGACACAAATAGTCACCGTTTTATCTCATTCACTGTTCACAATAGAAACTCTGCTCCACTCCACCCCACTCCTTTTGTCTTTTTTGGAGGGAATACTGAGACACAGAATGTTTAGGATTGCTTCAGGTAACCCAACGAATGGCAGAGCTGGAATTTGAAATCAGCCCTGCCTGACTTCAAAAACAATGTACTTCCTAGAATGCCACGTTAACTCAAGATGGAGAAAGAATGTAGGCGAACCTTAATCTTGGCAGGAGAAAGCAAGACCTAGAAACAGTTAGAAACCAGAAGAATGAGTGAGATGTATAATCTTTTGTTTGTTTTAGTTTTGAATAAGAGGATTAAGGATTATTTTTTCATGATCTTCTTCTCTGAGACTGGTTAAAACAAATGTTCTGTTCTTCATAGTTGAAAACTGAAGGTATCTTATATTTGGTGCATATCCAACCATTTTTAGGCTCTCTGCCTGGTAGTGAGATTACTTTTCCTGGTAACTGCTGGAGAATATGAGACTTCTTCCTGTCTCTGACTGGAGCTATTTCAATGATCAGGAATAACCAGATTTCCTCCCCTTATTTTCTTCTAGAAATGTTATGGTTTTTGCTTTTCTGTATTAATCTATGATCTTTTATGAGCTAATTTTTAGGGATATTGTTAGGTAGAGGTCAAGGGTAAATTAAGTTTCTACTTGTTTCCTTCTTTGACAAATAGGTTGTTTTGGAGGTAGCTTGTAACAAGGAAGATCGTGGGTTAGAAGCTTACAAAGGTTAAATGACTTTCAAAAGTCATAGTGCTATTAAGTGGTGGAGTCAAGACTAATTGTAGGAAGTCTCTCCCTGTAATCTGTGCCCTGGACCACTAAGATCTACCCTTTTTCACTGAATTATTAAATTTATGGTAAATAACTCACTTTTCCTAGATTGTTACAAAAGTCACTCTATTCTATGTTAAACTCAAATAAACTTTGGGTATTTCTAAAATTCCATTGATTTACTTATCTCTAAACAATACGATACTGTTTATTCTTTTAAGATGGTGGAGGAAATAATATCTACTTATTTTAAACAGCTTTAATGGGGGTATAATTGGTATATAATAAACTGGACCTTCTCTTTCTTCCTGTCTCTGTCCTGTTCTGAGGCAACCTTTGATCTGCTACATGTTATCGTAAATTAGTTTCCATTTTCTACAATCTTATATACATAGAATCATATGGAGGCACTCTCTTTTTATGTGACTTGTTTCGCTCCAAATAATTATTTTGAGATTCATCAAGTTTATTCTTTTTATTGCTGAATAGTTTTCAATTGTATGGAGGTACTACAACGTCTTTGTCCACTAATCTATTGATGGACATTTGCATTATTTCTAGTTTTGTGCTACTGCAAATAAAGCTGCTATGAATATTTGTGTGCAAGCTTTTGTATGGATATATGCTTTAATTTCTCCTGGATAAATACCTAGGAGTAGAATGGCTGGGCTATAAAACAGGAGTATTTTTATGTTTTAAGAAAAAGTTCCAGAATTTTCTAAAACGGTTGTATTTTTTATATTCCCATCAACAGAAAATGAAAGTTCTCCTTGCTACACAACTTTGTCAACACCTAGTATGGCCTGTTTTTTTTTTTTTTAATTTTAAGAAGCGTGTTTTTTTCTAATAGGTGCATTTTGATGTCTTGTGATTTTAATTTGTCTTTTCCAAATGACTAATGATGTTGATGACCTTTTCAGTGTGCTAATTTGCCATCATATTTGGTGAAATGGCTGTTCAAATCCTTCCCCCAACTCTTCTTTATTGGTTTGTTTTCTCATTATTGAATTTTGAAGACTCTTTATATGTACTGGGTTCAAGTCTCTATCAGGTAAGTGATGTGCAAATATTTGCTCCTACTCCATGGCTTGCCTTTTTATGATCTTTTGAGAAGAATTTCTTAATTTGGAAAAGTCTAATTTACCAGATTTTCCCTTTATTGATTGTGCTTTTCCTGTTGATCTAAGAAATCTTTGGCAAATCCAAGGTTATAAAAATTTTCTTCTAGAGATTTTATAGTTTTAGTTTTACATTTAGATCTATGATCCAATTTAAGTTAATTTTTATATACGATGTGATCTGTGGATTGAAGTAACTATTTTTATGAATGTCTAATTGTTCCAGTATGTTTTGTTGAAAAGACTAAATTTTCTCCATTGAATTGTCTATGAAACATCATCAAAAATAAATTGGCCATATATGTAGTGGTCTGTTTCTGTACTTTTTTCTAACACATTGATATATTTGTCTAGCTCAAGGCCAATCCCACACTGTCTTGGTGACTTGAACTTTGAAATAATTGCTAAGTTGTTTTGGTTCTCCTAGGTCCTTTGTATTTCCATATGAAACTCAGAAACAGCATGTCAACCGCTTTAAAACTGCCTGCTTTCATTGTGGTTACGGTTGTATCATATCTTCAGATCAATTTGAGAACGAATGTTTTAATAATATTTATTCTTCTGATCCATGGACAGGGTATATCTCTTCATTTATTCATGTATTCTTTAATTTCTCTCAGGAATGATTTATAGTTTTCAGTATAAACATCTTTTGTTAGATCCAGCCCTAAGTATTTCGTTCTTCTATGCTATTATAAATGTTATTACATTTTAATTTCAATTTCTCATTGTGCATTGCTAGTACATAGAAATAAAACTCATTTTCATATTGATCTTGTACCCTGAGACCTTACTGAATAATTTGTTAGCTTTTTTGTAGATTCTACAGGATTTTCCATATTGGCAACCATGTCGTCTGTGAAAAAGACGATTTACTTATTTCTTTCCTCTCTGAAAACATTCCTCTTTTTTTTGTGCCTGATTACACTGTCTAGAGCCTCCATTATAATATTGAATAGAAGTGGTAAAAGCAGACATCCTTACCTTATTCTAGATATTGGGGGGAAAGAATACCAATTTGTTACCATTAAATATCATGTTAATTATAGGTTTTCCACAGTTGCCCTTTATCAGGCTGAGGAATTTCTCTTTTTCTTTCTTGTTTGTTGAGGGTTTTTGATCATAAATAAGTGTTAGATTGGTTAAATCAATTTTCTACATCTGTTGTGATAATCATATAGTTTACGTCCTTTCTTCTGGTGATATGATAGATTACATTTATTGATTTTCAAATGTTAAAATAACTTTACATTATTAGAATAATTCCCACTTAGTCATGCTGTGTAATCTTTTTTTATGTGTTGATGGATTTGTTTTGCTAATATTTTATCAAAGATTTTTGCATCCAAATTAATGAGGGAAATATGTCCCTAGTTAACTTACATTGTCTTTCTCTGGTTTTGGCATCATGTGATGATGAGTTTGAATGAGTTGAGAAGGGTTTCCCCTCCTCATTTCCTGAATGAGTTTGTGAATATTTATTCTTCTTTTAATTTTTTTTAGATATCATTTATAAAGCCATATCATCTGGGATTTTCTTTGCGGGGAGAATTTTAACTACTAATTCAATTTCTTTGCTTGTTAGGGTTCTGTTAAGATTTTCTAGTTTATCATGAATTAGTTTCAATAATTTCCCTTTCCATAAGAATTTGTCCATTTCATCAATGTTGTCTAAATTTTATTGCATAAAGTTGATCATAATATTTCCTTATAATCTATAAAGTTGGCGGTAATGTTCCCTCTTTCAATTCTGATTCAGGTCATTTTCCTTAGTATTTTTCCTTGGTCCGTCTGGTAAGTGCTTTGCCAATCTTGTTGATCTTTTCTAGAAACCAGCCTTTGGTTACCTTGACTTTTTTATTTTTCTGTTTCAATGTTTTCTACTCATACCTTTACTATATGTTTCTATTCACTTGCTTTGCACTTGTTTTGCTCTTTTTTATAGTTTATAACTGCTGTTTTGGCTGCATCTCATAAATTTTGATGTTGGTTTTTAAACATTTTTTCAATTCAAATATTTTATAATGCTTGGGGCTGTCCCCGTGGTCGAGTGGTTAAGTTCGCGCACTCCGCAGCAGGCGGCCCAGTGTTTTGTTAGTTCGAATCCTGGGCGCGGACATGGCACTGCTCATCAGACCACGCTGAGGCAGCGTCCCACATGCCACAACTAGAAGAACCTACAACGAAGAATACACAACTATGTACTGGGGGGCTTTGGGGAGAAAAAGGAAAAAATAAAATCTAAAAAAAAAAAAAAATTTTATAATGCTTCTTCTGACATCTACTCTGCCCTACTGGTTTTCAGAAGTTCATTAATTAATTAATTAATTTGCTTTTGGTGTTTTATCTAAGAAACTGTTGCCTAACTCATGATCGTGAAGACTTAAACACCTAAGTTTTCTTCTAAGAATTTTGATTTTAGCTCTTTGATCCATTTTGAGTTGATTTTTATATATAATGTGGGGTATGGGTCAACATTTATTCTTTTGCATGAGGATATCCAGTTGTTCAAGCACCTTTTGTTAAAAAGACTATTCTTTTCCCCAGTGAATTGTCTTGGGACCCTTTTAGAAAATCAATTGACCATAGATGCGTGGTTATTTTCTGGACTTTCAACTCTATTCTATTGATGTATATTTCTATCCTTATGCCAATATTACATGTCTTGATCACTGTAGCTTTTCAGTAAGTGTTGAAATCAAGAAGTGTGAGCCATCCAAATCTGTTCAATTGTATACAAACTTTACTATTATGGAAGGACACCTCTCCCCCTTCTTCTGTGCCTGTATTGTCATATAAATTACATTATATATAAATTGGACAAGAAAACAAAAGATATACAAACAAAAAACATATTTAATCTGTCTTATATTTACCTATGTAGTTGCCTTTAATGGTGCTCTTTATTTTTTCATATGGATTTAAGTTAATATCTAGTGTCTTTTCACTTTAATCTGAAGGATTCTCTTTTTAGAATAAGTCTCTCCTAGAGACAAATTTTCTCAGCTTTTGTTTACCTGTGAATGTCTTAATTTTTCCTTCAAATTGGAAGGATAACTTTGATGGACATAAAATTCCTCATAGATACTTTTCTTCTTGCAGTACTTTTATTATATAGTTCCCCAGCCTTCTGGCTTGCATGGTTTATGATGAGAAATCAGCATTTAATACTACTGAAGATGCCCTGTATGTGACGAGCCACTTCTTTCTTGCTGCTTTTATATTTCTTTTTTTTTGGTTTTCAACTGTTAAGTTGTGCTGCATCTAGGTGTAGATGTCTTTGAATGTATTCTACATAGAATTCATTGGCCTTCTTGGATGTATAGGTCAATGTTTCTCATTAAGTTTGGAAGTTTCCAGTCACTATTTCTTCAAACAGTCTTTCTACCTTTCTTTCTCCTTTTTCTAGTACTCCTCTTAGGCTGATGTTGGTAGGCTTCATGGTACCCCAAGGTCTTTGAGGTTTTCTGCCTTTTTCTTCATTCCTTTTCCTTTCTGTTCCTCAGACTAGATGGTGTCAATCTTTAAGTTTGCTGATTCTTTACTGTGCCTATTCAAATCTGCTGTTGAGCCCTTCTAGTGAATTTTTCATTCGAACTTTTCAATTCCAGAATTTTAATTCACTACTTAAATAATTCATATCTCTTCAGTAATATTCTATATCTGGTGAAAAATTGTTCACACAATTTTCTTTAGCTTGTTAGACATGGTTTCTTTTAATTTTTGGAACATATATAAAATAACTGATTTAAAGTCTTTGTCTAGTAATTCCAATGTCTGGGCTTCTTCAGGGACAATTTCCATTTATTCTTTTCTGTGTATAGGCTACACTTTCCTGATTCTTTGTATATGCCCTTAATTTTTGTTAGAATTGAACATATTTAATAATTCTATGTGGTAACTCTGAAAGTCAGATTCTCCTCCCACCGCAGGGTGTATGGTTTTTGTTGTTTGTTGTAGTAGTTGTTGTTTGTTTGTTTACTGGCCGTTCTGAAATAATTCTGTAAAGTCTGTGCCCTCTGTTATGTGTGGCCATGAGTCTCTGTATGGTTAGCTTACAGGTGTGTTAATAATTGCATAGATAATTTCATAAACAAAGAACCAATAAGTCTCCCAGTCTTTGCTAAGGGGCTCTGTGTGCATGTTGGTGGCATGCTTTCATTATTCAGCTATCCAGCTGACAATCTGCCCTAGCCTCTACTTTCTGCTTGCACACAGCCTTGAGGTCAGCCAGAGAGCAGAGTTTAGGGCTTTTTCAGATCTTTCCTGAGTGTGTGCACAATCCTGGGCATCCATGTCCTTCTAGATTCCCAGGAACATGTCTGAGCTCTTAAAAGCCCACAGGGACATTTCATAACCCAGACTTTTTCTTTTAAGCTACTTGATTTGTTTTGTTTGCACCAACAGTTGTTCACTTCTTCAGGCGAATACGAAGTTACTCAACCGCCTGTAATATTTCTCAAAAATCACCCCTGAGGAAGAGGCTTTTTGAATTGAGCAGGCTCCAAATCAGGCAAATACAGACAGTCCTGCAAACATAGTCTTTCAGAGAACCACCAAAAAAGTCAAATAATGACAATTCTCTGGGAATGAGGCTTTGAAAGAGTGCCAGCCTTGTTCTGAGTCCTTGAGGCTGCCAGGCTATGGTTTTAACCATAAATGTGAGCTGTTATTTTACGATGTTACCATGGAGCTGAAGAGTGGAAGATGTGACTAGGTCAATTAAAATGCCACAAAGCTCACTGTTCTTACTGAGATCCAGCCATTTTTCCATAATAAACATTCCCTGAATTGTTTCAAGCCTTTGTTTATTTTCTGGAGTTCTGAAAAAGTTGATTCTGATATTTTTGTGCTAGTTTTCTTATGGAGGAGTGAATTCTGGAGGTCCTTTTGTACTATTAAAAATTATATGTATAATTTTCATCTTTTTAATTTCAACCTATTAGTTTATCTGAAACTAAAGTGTGTCTTTTGTAGACAGTGTGTTTTTGGACATTGTTTTTTAATCCGGTCTGACAATCTCTGTTTTTTTATTAGAGTGTTTAGTCCATTCTCATTTAATGTAATATTTATATGGTTGGATTTATGTCTGCTATTTTGCTACTTGTTTTATATATATATATATATCAACTTTATTTTGTTCCTCTGTGTCTCTTACGTATTCTAAAATTATATATACATATTTCTTAAGATTACATATTTATATATAATACGTATGTGTATGTTTAAAATTCTAGTTAATCCTTCTGTTGATTGTTTTACAATATTGTACTATATAATGTATTTACTATATTTTTGAGTTGTTTTCTTATTTCTTGCTCTGTACTTCTCAGAACAGATCTGGCTTCATGTTCCTGTCATGTTCAGTTTTCACCTGAGAGCGGTCCTTAAGAAATATGACCTCAGTGCAAATGCACCCATAAATTTCAGAGTAAAGAACTGAAGCCTTCAGGATCCTTGCAGTCAGAGACTTGAGAGGTGTATTCTCATGTCCTACTGACCCAACCTCACCCCTGTATCACAGTCCAAGGAATGCATATAAGCTGAAAGATAGAGCGATGGCAGGGTGTTATAGACCAAAAGTTTATGTTCCACACCCTCACTTCCCCCAGTTCATATGTTGAAGTCCCATCACCCAAAGTGACTGTATTTGGAGATAGTGTCTTCATGGGGGTAATTAAAGTTAAATGAGGTTGTAGGAGTGGAGCCCTGATTGAATATAAGGTCCTTATAAGAAGAGATATGAGAGATCTCTGTCTGATATGTGAAGACACAATGAGAAGGCAGCCCTCTGCAAACCAGGAAGAGGGTCTCACCAGGAATCAGATTGGCTGGCACCTTGATCTGGGACTTCTAGCCTCCAGAACTGTGAGGAAATAAATTACTGTTGCTTAAACTACCCAGTCTTTGGTATTTTGTTACGGCAGTTTGAGCAGTCTAGGACACAGGGTTTACCTCATTTAGTTTTGTTCTCTTAGGTATCCTGTCATTCTCATCTCTTGTCCAGCGTCTAGTAGTGATATTTTTCATATATTTTGTCCAGTTTTCCAGCTTTGTGTGTGTGTCTGTGGCAAAAGAGTATGCCCAATCTCCATTATTTCATAGCAGCTGCAGGTGGAAGTCTTTTTAAAAAGTATCTGCTTCTGATTTTGGGTTGGACAATATAAATAGCAGCAGGAGTACTTGGCCCACTAATTCCAGTTTCAGAACTCATGACCTCTTTCTCTGGCCTAGAGCAATAACTTTCCATAAAGATTGTCTAACTACAGGGAGCCTAAAATAATTCTTGGCACGTCTCCTTCCTGTCCCTCTTCATACATCATCCCCACATTTCCGTTTATATCTTCAGAGGAATGCTTCCCATAGTGCATACTCCAGCACTGTATATCCATGAAGTCTTCCATCAAAACAGTACTATGGCTAAATATTTTGGTAAACCTGTACTTTGGTTCCTTTCTGGTTGTTCAAAATGCAAGTTAGCATATATAAAGCTATGAAAACTCTTTTTCTTTAACTCGTCAATTTCCTTTGTTACTGACAATGAATTTTATTAACATTGATGGAATCCTTGTTTTGCAGAACACTATTTGAGAAATATTATCTATATGGGAAAGCTTAGAGGCCATACTGAGATATTTTAGTATCCTATCTTTAGCACATATTATTTCTTTGTCATGGTGAACTTTTAGAGCTTCAATTTCTCACCTATATTATGAAAATACTATTGTGAGAATCAAATGAAATAATGCATACTAAAGTGCCAGACTCATAATTAGACCCTCAATACGTTAGTTGTTCTAAGTCTACCCTTGTCAAATTTTCAAAAAATTTAAAAAATTAAAGCTATAAAATATATTATCCAAATGTCATGTACATTTGTATTTGTGTCATTTAAAAAAATCTGTAACTATATTATAGGTCTAAACAAAGAGGGCCATTTGTTTGTTGTTCATTGGTTTGTGTTTTTTTGTAGTACACATCATTTTATTTATTTATTTTATTTGAGGAAGATTAGCTCTGAGCTAACATCTGCTGCCAATCCTCTTCTTTTTGCTGAGGAAGACTGGCCCTGAGCTAATATCCTGGCTCCTTTTCCTCTACTTTATATGTGGGACACCTGCCACAGCATGGCCTGACAAGCAGTGCAAAGGTCTCCACCTGGGACGCCAACTGGCAAACCCTGGGCCACCAAAGTGGCATGTCCAAACTTAACCGCCGCGCTGCCAGGCTGGCCCTCTTGTTTTTTTATGTGGTGTTCAGTGTCTGGCAGTGTGTGTCTGTGATGTAATAAATAAATTTTTAATAAGTATTTGTCTTAATGTCAGGTAGTATAGTCCATTGTATTTGGTATTTCTTGCTCATTTCCTGCCTGATAAGTTTTGAAAGACACATAATTATAGAAATAGAATATATTTTTTCCCTTTTACGCAAAGAAACTTTAATTTATCTCTATGGAATTTGAACTAGTGTTGGAACTAAATATAGCCTAATGGAGGAGACTCATCAAAGTCATTGAATATGGTCCACCGCAAAACACCTGTGAAACATCAGCGTGCGCTGAACACTGGAGAACATGGGAGGAGCACGTGTGCTGGTTTAGAGTGAAGACAGTGCCACAGCTTTCAGGGCCACAGACCAACTCCGCTCCTATGGCACTGAATGATCTCTGCTTGTGCCCCAACTGCCAACTGGAATCTACTAATGATTCCAGAAAAGATCTGAAATATTTTATTTTCTCCCCATTGTTTTACTTTTTGCATATTTCCTTTAATACCTTGTGAGACCCACTGGAATCATGGGTCTATATTAAAGCAGGAGTCATGCTTTACTTTTGTTTGTTTTCCTAGGAAATAATAAGGTCTTTGACAAGGAGGTGTTTAATAAATGGTGTTAAATTAAACCTTTGTACCCTGTCACATTTAACTTTGTATGATTTGGCATTAAAACTTTTGTCTCAGCTTTACATTTGTTTTACTCCAACCAGAAAACTGAGATCCAAATAATAATAGAGATAATTTTACTCTACAATATCTGTTGAAGATTAATTGAAGGCAGTGATTATACCAATGTGTTTCCCCAGCAATTGAACAATGTACTTCATACAGTTGATATTCAATAAATATTTGTTGAATTATGACATTAAAATTTTAGAGAGGCTTGTGGTATAGGTCAATATATTCCAATATTGAATGATGCTAAAGAAACAATCATCTTAAATAAACTTCATAACAAAAGGACTATATTATACATGCTAAAGTCTCATATTTTAAACTTCTATTTTTCTGTTAAGCATTCTTCCAATTTTGAGAGATAAATTGCGTTTATTTATATTTAGAAACATATTGATGTTTTAATTCTTTTTCAGACTTTTCAAATTCACTTCTGCAAATTATTAAAATTTTCATAGTACTTTATTTTCAAATTTTCATTGTCACTTTCACTATTAGGGCACACAGTAATCCTAAACAAAAAATCAATATTATCTCCAATATAAGGAGGTGAACAGAGGTGAAAATCAATTTTTAAATAACTTGTAGTTTTTTCATAATGAATCAGATACACCTGAACTCTGTCCCAAACTATTACTAAGTCCTGATCCAAAGCTCCTCACTCCTGGAAATGAATGCTATAGCTCTTAGCCTAATGTCTTTAGGTGAGCTTTTCATATATACAGGTTAATTAGTTTTTCCCATTGTGCTCATCTTCCCTCTAAAATTCAATTTCTGTTATTAGAATTATAAAGTGGGTTTAAGCTAACTTATTTGGTAATAATTGTGCATGCTAAGAATTGTTGATAACTATAATAATAAAGGAGATTCTGTTCATAGAGAAGTTAGGTTATGATGCTATTCTCATGGGTGAATATGCAACCTTGAAAGTCACAGTTGCATACAACCTGAGAAATAATGCTTATTTTTCTACTCAAAATTTTCTATCGATTGATTTTCACTTAATTCTGATTCATGTGTCTTATGAAATACGACACTTAAAATCATCTAGCATCTCAAATACTTTTGTTGAAGATTGTTTTACTTTTATGAATTGTACGTTAACTCTCACAGCAACTTTTTTGTACATGTAGTGGAAAGCTGCATAGATAATACGTACGTTGTGTAGAAATTCCTTAACTCTGTTACCCAGCTTTACTTAACTGACTAGCTAGATTAATGGACACTCCCCATTCTCTCAGTAAAACAAAGTTATGACTGCACATAGCGCTTTATTTTCAAAATGCTTTTGGTTTCAACTTCCCTCTCAGGGCTTTGTGGAAAGCTCGGAATTAGTAGGCCATTTGTCAGTATCCCTGTTCTCCCATGCTTCCAACTGATTGACCAATAGTCAGTTAATTGGTTTTCAATAGTCATTTTCACTATTTATGACCCTAGTATTTGCAATTCTAAATATGCTATTTAAATAAATCTTATTTAACCAATATAATAAAAATAATTCTTGTTTCTATGAAAATTAAATTGATTTCTTTGAAAAGAATCAATAATGATGACTTGCTAAAAAAGCACAGTCAGATTAGGAATGAGCAAGAAAACTGTAAGAGATTGGGAAAATAGTCTACAAATCTAGAAGACTTCTGGGCTGACGTTGCAATGGTTGTGAAGTTGTTTAATTTCACTGAAACTGAAAATCATGGACGATACTTTTGAATATGTTTTTTGCAATAAAGACAAAATAAAACCAAATCAGGAAGCTCATGTTCAAAGAAAAAGTCTTTTTCTCTTATCAAAAATATCCAAACAAGTGCACATATGCTTGTTTTAGATTAAAAGAATATGTTTAAAGTACATTAAAAAATATTTACATGTTTAGTTAACTTTTTTGACTGACCGGGTCCAGATAATCATATTTTGGCAGGAGATTTTCTTTTGTTTTGCTTGTTGTTTTTTGCATACACACAGTTGAAAATAAATTTTAAAAGTAATTCAAAACAATGTGTTGTAAGCTCAATGCTTTTGACTCTTTTGTTATCCTAAGTTAAACTCAAAACCTCTTTAGAATTCAAATAGTGCCATGATGGTTATTTTAAAATACTAACAATATTAGCAAGATAATTGAATTTTCAGTCTTTATCTTTGTTTATCCAATATTAACCTAAAGAAATTTTAGAATAAGAAGGAATCATAAAGATGGTTAAGCTGCAGTTCTTCACTCTACAGATGTGGGAATTGGGGTCCACAGAAATGAAAGGACTGCTCCAGTTTACACGGCTGGGGACTCAGAGTGGAGATGAGCACCCAGTGCATTGACTCGTGGGCTGGGGCTCGTTTCATTTTCATGCACCTACTTACCTTTTAGGGCTTAGCTGTGCCACGTATTCATTTTTCCACAAATATTTGAAAACATACTGGAGTCTATAGACAAAAGAGAGAGAATTTTTTTTGATCCTCCACTCTTCAAGAAACAATTTTGCTTAATTTTTCATCAACTCTGTTACCGGCAACCAAATTCACTTCTCGCTCCTTTTTCTGGTCCCTCACCATTTACTTAGTCTTGAAAGATGGAGATTTACAAAATCTTCCACGGCCACAAGTTCTGTGTCTCCAAACAAGAAACTGGCTGAATGCTGAATCATCAGGGAGTAAGGATAGATTTCAGCTTTGTTCAGGTCAATTTGAATATACCTTTCACTATTTGATATTTTAAATCAACATCATCTTAATTTCCTGCAAATTAAATAATGTACGTTCATTGAGGAGTATTAGGAAATTTAAGACAGAATACATAGGGGTAGTATTTATCTGCTATCCTCCCAAAGACAATTGCAATTAACATTTAGTATTTTTTCCCAATAGTTTTTTACATATTCCCATGTGCGTATTTTAAATGTCATCTACACATTAAAAACACCTAGCATTTTATTGATGTTGTAACACAGTTTCCCATATTAATAAAACCTTGTTATAATAATTATTTAATATTGCACAATATTCAGTTGTATGGATAAAAAACATCATTTAAAAATATTTTCATATATTATTAGCAAAAAATGGCATCTCAGATTTATCAGCATATTTTAATTACTAATACAGCTGAACATTTGCATGCTTTTGGTTTTTAATTTCTTCCCTTTTATTAGTTTATAAGTGGATTTTCTATACTTATTAAAATTGTATTACTTGATTTTTTCTAATGTTTTAAAAATATTTTGAATATAAATTTTGTTTAGATAGGTTGGCATAATTTTTGTAATCAAATAATCCCCTTTATTCTGTTTTTTTCCCATGCTTTTAATCTTAGAGAGTCTTTTTTCATCACAATATTTACGCTTCAATTTCCTCATTCTCGTGGCTTAAAAGTTATTTTCAATAATTTAATTTCCAAAGTTATCATCTGTGTGTCCTTTGCCAAATACTATAACTCCCAGTGCTTTAGTTTCCTCATATGTGAAATATACACATCATTATTAGCTCTCTCACGTAGTGAGTCTGAATTTTACATGAAAATATACATGTAAATGATGGAGAAGAGCAGTAGCCACAAACTGAGTACTTGGTCAACAGGAGCTCTTATTGTTTTACATATTTAAGACATGAAATTATTTCTCTCAATAAATAGTTTCAACATTATTCATTGAATACCTCCATCTCACAATGATTATATATATATATATATATATATTTTTTTTTTTTCTCAGTAAGATTCATCCTGAGGTAACATCTGTTGCCAATCTTCCTCTTTTTGTATGTGAGCTGCTGCCACAGCACGGTGCCTGACAGACGAGTGGTAGTGCATGCCCAGCAACTGAACCTGAGCCACTGAAGCAGAGTGCACCAAATTTAACCACTAGGCCACAGGCGCTGGCCCTATTTCATATTTTTTAAATATTCAAATTTTATGTATGCATATGTATGTGAGTTAATGTTATTTCTTTGCTGTTAAATTATTGCACCAAACAACATTGGTCAACAAATTCTTGCATTAATATACTCCTTAGATTCAAGGAAAAGAAATAATCCATTTGTATCAATCAAGATGGGCAAAGTTGTGCTTGAGTCAAAAACTATCATGATGATAAAAAGTTAATTTCTTGCACACCCTACATATCAAATATACATTGCCGTGGGGCTCTGAACATTATGGTCACTTTGGAACCCAAGCTGATGGGGCTCCATCTTTAAATGGACGTCTACAATCAGCTTAGAAGAGTGAAGGAAACATGGTGAATCACAAACTGGTCCTTTAAGCTTCTACTGATAAGTAATACATATCATTTTCCTTCACATTTCATTGGACAAAGCATGCCATATGCCTACACATAACTAAAATAAAACTAGAAAGTAAAATTCAACTGTGTGCCTGTAAAAAAGAAGGAATATTTATGAACGGGATATTAAATACTACACCATCCTTACTCTTTTTCAAAATGTTTTTATCTATTCTTCCCTTATTGTTTTTCCAGAAAAAAGTTGAATCATTTTCCAAAATTTCAATGACACTTTAATTCATATCACATTAAACATACAACTTGAGAAGAATTTTGAGCTCAATCATGAAAAGTTTTATAATCTGTATAAAATACTTCTCTCTTCATATGTGTCTTACACATTTCTTCATGCATTTAAACTTAAAACCTTGTGTTTGCAGCTACTATGAGAGAGAGTAATCTTTTTTCCTATTACGTTTTCTGAATAGTTGCAGATGATAAATTAAAAGGCTACAAATTCTTATATATTTAGGTTACCCCCATCAAACAATAAATTTGCTAATTAATTGTAAATTTTCAGTTGACTGTCTTGGAATTTGTTGTAATTATTCTTTTGGTACACAATCACGCCATTTGCAATAGTGATAATTTTTTATACCTTTCCAGTAACCGAGCTATATATTAATATCTATGTGTTTTATTGCATTGGTTCCAAATTCTAAACAATATTATATGTGTAATGGAAAGAAAAAAGAATACATTCAAATGTAACAATCACTGCAGATAATTTTTTCCTCTCTTATTTTTTCCAACTTAACTTGAAAAACCTTATGGTTTAAACCCCATCTCTATTATTGCATAACTCTAAACTCGGACAAGGTACTTTAATTTCCTTACATGTCAAATTAACAAGTTAGTTTAAATAACTTCTGACTTCTGTTTTCAGCTTTCAAAGTGTTATGAGTCAATCTGAATTTAAAGCATGAAGATCTCTCTATAGCCTGAGTTGTGAGGGAAGACTACACTGAGGAAGCAGGAAGGATGACTTGAATATTGATTTGTGGAATGGGGTCATTTCTACAACAAATATGGCAGGAGGAAAATCTCAGGGCAAGGAAGCGAGATGTGTTATTTAGCACTGCCCTGGCTAGAGCAGAACTTTAATCTAGAGAAGGCGTAAGAGAAAATGTCGGTCAGGATCATCTTAACAAAGATTCTGAAGGCAGACACAGGTTTGGACTTTATCCTGAAAAGTATTTGCAAGTTTCTCAAGATCTTTTGAGGATATTTGTGTTATTTAAGTTATGCCCTGAGAAAGCACAAGCTTCTTTTTCTGCCTTTACAAACTAAACATTAACATAGGAGTTTTAACGTTTAATGTAATATACGCTCCAATGGCTCTCTGGAGAAACTGAGGCATGACTTTTCAAGATAAATTTTTAAATGTGTAAGATAAAAATGTGTAGGATACAAAGGAAACTGTCAGTTATATATCTAATCTAAATCTGGCTTTATATCCATCTCTCTCTCTCTATGTCTATCTACCTATCTATACACGCATATCTAACATATGTAAACAAACTTGGGCTATAATAACATGTGTTTATTAATCCAATAATGAAACTATCTTGTACATCAAAGATCCAGGTGTAGATCTATTCAACATAAATTCAAAGGATGAGCCTAAATGTTATTTTATGATACCTTGAACTGCTGTAATGTGATATGAAAACTTCTGTGCTTATACTAGTGACAAATCGACATGCACTGCTATTATGACTGTGGTTTGTTGACTGATTCACAAGTGAAAGAAATGGTAAGTCTTGGCTGCAGATTAGTGAGAATAACCCATCCATATTCACCAACCTACTGAATTCTAGTCCTTGGACCTTAAATTAAGAACCCGTGTTGTAATAGATCAAATTAGAGTGAGTGAGGTTGGGAATGTGACAGGCTTAGAACCCTCTAAACTAATGTCACATCTGTTTCCTTTGAGAATGCTTCAGGTCAGTAGAACCAACCCAAAAGATGCTAAAATACATTGCTGTCCTTGAAAACAATCCTTTAAATTAACTATGTAACACTTTTACCTGAATATAAGCATAATTCATTAACAATCATAAGCAGCGTATTGGTAGGAAAAAATACAATCGCAGTTCTCAGAGGCTTTGTCTAAGACATATTATGTCTCATATAGCGATGTGCCTTCATTCTCACCTTTTAGGAAACAAAGATGTCTCGAAGACTGGTGACTTCCAGTCAAATTTATTCCACAAATTTCCAGAGCATAGAATGGGATCAATTTCATTTTCAATTACAACCCAAAATACAGGCTAATTCAATTGCATTAAGAGTTTACTTCTTTAACTATCTTGTGGGTGGCATGATTTCTCCTACAGTATATCCAAATCATTACCAAATAGAGGAAGATTCGGATAAAACCTGTACATGTTTTTGTTCTTAACTGTCAAAAATTACTTTGAGGGAAATTTATGTAGTGAGTGGGGCCTTTTTATTATTCTAAATGCACAGAATAAAATGCTAACAACAGAAGGTAAAATTGTATTTTATTTTTAATTTGAATTACATGCTTTCCAAAAGAAAATAAACTATGCTATATTTAGTGCTGTAATTAAGAACTAAATTATTATCTTTTCTTACTGATTTTGATGCAAGGCTCCTTACCACAAAAAGAAGAAAGTGTCTCTGTAAAAATCTGCTGAAAGATTCTTCCTCCAACACTGCTTTTGAGTGTTCATTTTGCAAATTATCACTATTTATATACACAAAATAAATGCTTTTCTTTATCCGTGGAGAAACATTAAAAAAGTATCCATTTGCTGTTAGAAGAAACAATAGCGATAAAATGACTAATTATTTCAAAGTTCAGTGAGTTGAGTTTTGCAATTTTGAAATTTCATATTGCGAATATTAGGCAGATAAGGTATTAATAGTAAACGGAAATAATAAAATCTATTAAAAATAATACTCATCTGCCTCCAGTCTGCCTATGTTTCCCCAAAACTGTAAGCAAAGGTCAAATACCTAAAGGCATTATCTTGTAAATCAAACCAAGTGTTATGGGAAGAAGAAAGAAGAAATGCTAGGCAAAACACAAAAATTCTCCAACATCCCAAGTGTGAAGCCTTTAAAGAAAGACCTTGACTAATGTCTCAGAACCTCCACTGCACGTCCACTCATGGAGTTAGAAAAAGACACTGTTCCCACTTTCAGGAAACATACAGCTCAGCTGGCAACGTGTCACATGGTCACATCTTGGCTTCTGAGCAGTCCTTTCTAAATCTAAGACCAGCACCGAGGAATTGGTACATGATATGAGGAAACAGAAAAATACCTGGTGTGGGAGCAGATGTCCAATAATATGCATGGAATATGCTAATTTAATAAATCTTATGACTCCAATTTCAAGGCAGGACAGAACACTGACACTGGGAGGCCCAGATTCTGGAGCAATCAGATGCCCTATTTTCAGAGCTAACCAAGATCCCAGACGTAGGATATCACTGTAAGAGGAGAATGTAATAGGTCTCGATAGAGTCCTAAATCCACCATGAGGAAATAGGAACATCTCTCAAGATAGCCCCATAGGAGAGAAGGTCCAGGCACAGAGCCTGGAGTTATGCAGTGAGATGGGTTTGGTAAGGAAAACCTTCAGTATCTGCATTAAAACTTGGCATCTGGCAAAAAGTCTCTTTTGTATCATGTGCATGTAAATGCACTGCTGAACACAACTGCTACAGAGAAACACAACTGACACATGGTCCCAGCAGCTGTCATGGTGGATCCATCATTGTGTTCATGCCAATGCCATGCTTCTCCCAGTCGATGGTAGAGTACGGCAGAGGTTCGAGCGTTGGCCTATTCCTATAGGATATGGAATTTTCTAATGAACGACTTTGAGTCAAGGACACCATTGGTCTGGCTGAAACTTTCTTAGAACTGCACTTCAGACTCTTGCTACCTAATCTGCTGTCCTTACTTCTCCTCTTTCACAGATATCAAATCTGCATCATAGTCTGATAGCTCTCCCTGCCAGCTCCTATTTCCTATTCCTTCCTTTTCCTCCATCACAGGCATTTCCTCTAATAAATCTCTTGACTGTCTGGGCTCATCTTGGCATCTGCTCCTTGGAGGCCCCAAACAAACAGCAGAGCCTATATTCAGGTTACCTACCTCCTTCTATGTTTCATTTACCAGTACTACCTTAAGGTCACATTCTTTCCTACCACATTCTCTGTCCTGTATTTGAACATCCTCCACTCTGCCAAGTTCTTGTTTCTCTGCTTTCATTCTTGTTCTCACCCATACTCTTTCATACTCCTGAGTTTTTGGTGTTATATTTACTCATCTGACTTTAGTTTAGGAAAACATTGCTGATTCCTCAAATGGCACACCTTCAGTGGTGTACTGGTAAAATAGGCTCTCAGGGAAAGAAGCCCTAATTTGTAGCAGTTGTCTGTTTCCAGTGTAAAGACTCCCAGACTCCCACCATGGTCAATTTCAAAATGCCGACACACATCACTGAAAATGCAGTGGGGAAGAGATGTACCCAGTTGTAAGCCTGTACAGGCTGACTTTGACGTCACCGCACATCTCCCTTCTCGATTCACCCATGTTCTAGTCTTCATATCTGGGAAAAATCTTTCACATAAATGCTTTTGCTTTTATCTATTCTAGACATCAACAATGTGGACACTGAAGTAGGTGTGAATCATAGCTTCCAGGATATCAAAACTCTTCTTTTTCCTTCTTCTGGCATGCTCCTGGATATCATCAATGTATTTTCAAAGCAAGAAATCTATTAGTGTTATGTAATAAGCTCTGTTCCTGACTGAGGTAACTAGAAGAGTTTGGAGAACACACTTTTTTTAAAGGTGGCATTCACAAAAATATGAATGTATGAGACTGCAAGTCAGGCAAGGCTTGAAATATGCAACGTCTGAAACTGCTAATCACCTTGCCACATTCATTCATTCATTCAATTGTTCTTTTAATCTTATCATCAAATATATGCTGTGTTATGTGCTGAGATACAGTGGGAAACAAGACAAAGTCTTTGTCCTGATAAAAGGAAAATGAAAAATATGACAAAATAAGTATTAGAAAATAAGTGATCTATGAAATCAGACAATTCAAATGCTGAGATTTCTAAGGGGCAAGTTTTAACCTCAGAGAGGGTTAAAACTTAGAGAGGTTAAAACATAGAGAGCAAATATTAATTTCAAATTTTCAGATTCTTGAGTATTATGGCCACACGAAAAAGATTTTGTATAAACTTATAGAGCAGGAAGTATCACATCCCTTGTATTCAGAATTGCTTTATCTGTATGATAGTGTGTTACAGCACCCTTGCTGTAAGATTACGACATTAATTGTAGAGCTGTTTTTTAAAAGAGGACTTCTTTTAGGTTAAGAGGCCCTTGGCAAATATGGTGGTGAGAAAGAAAAAGGGAACGTGAAGAAACACAGGGAAAATGAATTCATCTGATAACTACAATGATGTTAAAAGTGATGCTTTCTCTGATGGAGAGGGAAGGACTGTCATTTCAGTTGACATTAACCTCCCCCCAAAGCTACTGGAGGTGTGCATAAAAGCTTCCTTGGTAAAAATACATTAGTCTTCCCATCATTCCCTGAAGAATGAATTTGAGCAGAGTTCCTAACTTTGGGTTTTTAAAATTTAGAAACTTAAGGTCATGGAAATTGATTGCCTTGTTCCCACATTGCCCAACCTGATTCCAGCGGGCTTCTCATTTATCTTGCCAGAATGAGGGCTACAAAATACATTTTCCTTGTAAATCTTTAGGCTCTTCCTCTTCCTAAACCAACATTTCTGAAATATATTTCTTATAAACCAAGACCTTTTTCAGATTCCAAAAAAAATGTAACAATTTTTCCATTCTTTTAGTCACCCAGGAATAAAAATATAGTTATTTTTGTCCCTCTCATCACCATATTTAATCCATTGACTCCTCATACAGAGCTTAAACATCTGCAATATTTATAAAATGATACTTATTCTTTTACTGCTTATTACTTTTTATGGTAACAATCTCTATATCAGTGCTTTCTCTTTTGTAAGAGAACGTATAGAAAAGTACTCAAGAACACAAGCATTGGTGACAGATTCTTGGGTAAAAAAATTGATGCCAACACTGAAGAGCTAGACACGTACATCAGGAGTTAAGTGACAGAATGAGACTCAAATGTTGGCCCTTCCGTTTACTGTTTTTGTTAATTTTAGAGATTCAACCTCTTTGATCCTTATTATCCTAATCCTTATGCATAACATTGATAAAAATCATGTCTATTTTTAGAGAGCTGTTGGAAGAGTAAAGGAGAAAATGTATGTAAATTGCTTAGCACTCTTCCTGGCATTTAGTAAGAACTTACACTTGCTATTGTTATATGGAATAGCAGTGTTGTGCCGGAGCCAGCTCACACAGGCTCTTCCCAACTCTTAATTCAGTGACCTCATATTGGTAGCTTGAAATTGGACATGGTGGGGATATTTACACCACAGAAATTGACAAACAATGCAAAATGGTTTTTGTGTTTGTTTGTGCGTTTTTGTTTTCCTAGAAAGCCTACTGCTAAACATTTACCAGTATACCACTGATGTTGGGTTTATTAATGCCGTGCTTTGATATAGTTATTCTAAATAGGTCAGAGATAAGACAATGGACAAGCGAGTGAACAGGATGAGTTCATACCTAATATAAGTTGGCCAGGAAATGAAGTAAGTCCTTAAGCAGGAAAGTTAGAGCTGAAAGATAATACTTGGGTACCTAAGTGGTTGGATTCCTCTTTTGACTTGGGATCTGTAATTCTGGTGATTATCAAGAATCTGTTAAGCTTTAGTAGCCTGTGAGCTAGGTCCCCTTTAGTGGGTCACAAACTAAAGATGATGTCATATTTTATATGCCAAATTATCCAGATTTTACACTCTACATGAACTTGCAGACTACTCATCAGTAAATTATTTCTTGATTGTTCCAATTTTGTCTCTGTTATTCTATGACATCTGTGGAGAAGGAAACTCAGGTGTTCACTCTTGGGCAGAGAACAGAGAGAGAGTTGTGGCATTAACAGGTCACTAGAGTTGTGGGAATGGTAATCCCAGAGTCACCAAAGGGAAGGTAAACTTTGGGGAGGGAATTTAGGCTTAGTCATCCTTCTGTCTATTCCAACAAAAAGATTCTCTTTCAAATACCAACTTTAGTCTTGGGCTTTATTTTTTACTGGTTTTTATTTTTTCTTATGCTATCAACAACTTAATTCAGGCTGTTATTTAATCTTTCATCTTGTTTGTGTTGCAATCTTCTCCTAAACATATTTACAGCTTCTAACACTTTTCTGTCCTAGTTATTCTAATACAAACTTACCAAAGAGAGAGAGAATGAAACTTCTTATTTATTTGTATTGTCTAAAATATTTTGTACAAACTCATCCATCTTATATTCAAGATCCTTCACAATGTGGTTTTACTTTGCCTTTTCAGATTTGTCTTGTATTTTCTCTTCCATACACCATACACAGAGACTAAACTGAGTTATTTATTTGTGTTACATGATTTGGATTTGTTAAACAACAAAATTCACCTGAGTAAAATTCAAAAATCTTATTGGCTTTATTCAACACTTCATGAATTAGGTAACATCCAATTTAGCAGATAGAAAGGAGCTCCAAGGAGCTGTAAAAATGAAAGACTTTCACAGGCAGAAGGGAGCAGCCGCAAGAAAGTTATGTTAGGCAAAAAGGTGATTGGTTATTGCAAGGTCATTTTCCTTTAGGGTATGGAGGGGTGTCTCAGGTAGATGACCTAACTAGTGCTGATTAGGCGATTCCTGATTGACTGCTTTAAGATTCCATTTCTGAGAGAACTGGAACTGTAATTAAGTTAAGTGTCAGTTTGGTGATGTGGAGTTTAGCATAAGTGTCTCCATTTTGGGCCTATTGTCTTATTGTTAACAGACTTTTGTGCACTGTGTAGTTTGCTAAGGCTATTTCTTCTACCAGCATACCCTTCTCTACCATCTCCGCTTGTAACAACATTCTAAAATTTGTACCACACATTTCATGGTTCAATAGTACCTTTCATTATTTTTTACAGTGAAAAATTCTCTATCTAATCTCTGAAGATCCTTAACACTTTATAAACATTGGGCAATTGTTACATTTGTTTTCCATTATAGTTATTGGGGGACTGATTATATTTAGACATATGGCTATGACACAAGATGGAGGGAGTAAGGAGCCAAGAAATAGCACAATTGCCCTTTAAGACTAAAGAGAGGATAAGGAAAGGGGTGAAGCTGACTCCACAGTGTGTGGATAGTTGGATGGGTGGACACAGAGTTGAGAATATGTGGAATGCTCAGATGAGATTCAGGCAATGGTTGGTACTAGCATTTCTAAATGGGGTAGAGTAGGGCAGGTACCCTATGACGTTGAGGATCCAGGACGAGGCAACCCTTAAGAAGCTAATTATCATCAGAAAAATAATCAGGGCATAACTCTTGCCATAAAGGGGAATAGAAGAATCACATTGAATATATGGGTGGAAGGCAAAGTACGACCCATATAATTTCTATGTTTGGGGAAGCAAGGCATCAGAGAAAGAGGACCAAGTGAGCTTGACTAGTGTGAGCACTCAAGGATAATTTCTGGCTCTCATTCTTAGCAAAAACCTCTCAGTGTTGCCTGAGCTCAGATTTGAGAGGCTAACTAAGCCACACTCGAATAAAGGGGGAAGGGAGAGGGTGGAATTAGGTCTGAAGCTTTAATGTACTCATTGTGTCTGTCAGGATTAACTCAAGAACAAGAAGAGCCTGAACCCACTGATATTGATGCTGAAGATAACTGGAAGGCAGACCCCCAGGCTGTGAGACTTTCTGAGTGGTAGATTACATGGGAGTAGAGATGTGATATCTGGTATTTATTTAGCTGTTTTTTGAACCCATGGAGAGTAGCAAATTGCCTCATTAACGTGTCTATTACTTGACATATCTAAGACATTGCATATAGAAGATTCTCAAAAATATTAGGATTAGTCGTAGTATAGGGTATTATGGCAGAATGTCTTTGTATTACAGTAAAGCTCAAGATCTGGATTTTGTTCCTCTTTTTCCTCATCTGCAAAATGTGGATAATAACAATTTTATGTTGTAGGGTTATTGTTAGTATTAAATAATATAATTTATATAACAAGATAAAAAATACCTAGTAACAGCAAGCACTTCATACAAGCTAGAGATTATTGTTTTGTTATTATTATTAATACCATCATCATTCTCTTTTTTCAATTCTTATACTTTAAAAAGTTACTCCAGTTACAATAGAGGTGAGACGTGCCTATTTTATCTTCTGTTTCACAGACTGAAAATAAGATTGCTATTAATTATTTATATTAAATCTACACTTCAGTCAAATTGTGTATATCTCCTTGAGTTGCTCATAATAGGTAACCTATATAGATTATAAAAGATTTCAAACTTTTATGCTTGTTTTTAATAGACACTCATATATAGTGTTAAAACAGGACCTCCACATTTAATGCGGCATTTTTTTAAATTAAAGAAGAGAAAGTATAACATTTAAAGGTCATATTGCTTATATCCTTAATAAATACAGTAAAATAAAATGCCAATCTGAATATTTCATTAAGTAGCTAAGTTTGCTGGGCTGCCATTCTCAGAATTTAATTTAGAAGAAAACATCTGCATTTCTTTTGGATGTTACATCTTATAAAATTACAAATTCTGACTGCAGTAAGTCAATTTAATACACAAAAATAATTAGAAAGCATGGCTCGATTGTTCCTGATGAGTGGCAGCTCTGTGACAAAAAAATACATTAAAAAACAAATCTTTTTCCTGTGGACTATAGCCGACAGTCATCAGAGCCTGGGGTTTATTCAAATTGTTGGATGACTGTTTGCTTGTAAGATAATCGCTTAGTTATAAGATTTAGACCTGAAGAATATTCCCAGAGACATCTAATTTGTAGATATACCAGAGGTTGGACAAAACCATCAGAATATTGCCAAATGTATATAAGCAGTTAGATTAACAAATATTTATATAAAATACATTGTTATTAACAATATTATTTAATTTCCAAGTTCAACAAAGACTTTCAGATCAGTCTCGACAGCTGCCCCCAGAAACAAATATTTCTTCAGTCCACTGTAAATTTCATGTTGCAAAGTCTCGTTAAAGTTTGGGAGAGTAATTGTATCTCCCTGAGTGTGAAGCAATTAATTAAGGTGTTGACTTATAACAATGATAATAGTAACAGAACTAATATTAGTGAATATGATGATGATTACAGTTTTTTAATTTGAATGCTTACGTACACAGGCTTTGTGTTCAATGCGTTTTGCGCGTTAACTCTTTTATTTGAACTCTTACAATGCCTTATTTGGTGAGTCATGTTATTATTAATTGAAATATGGATTGAATATTATTTATAAAACTTAAATTAATATTAATTATGAATTTAACAAATATTCATTGGGTGCCTATATCCCCCACACTTTTAAGGGCTGGGGATTTGGAGGTGAACAAAAAGTACAACTTCCCTGCCTCATAGAGGGTGTCTGCTAGGATAAATTCACATTCTCAATCCAAGAGTTTAAATTCTCTGATTTACATACCGTTAGATTCCGAAGGTCTTCAAGGTCAGATAAATTATCCAAGATTGCATATTGAGTGTGGGTTTTAGTGTCCTCCTCTTTTAGATGTGCTAAAGATCACCTTGGTTATAATTAGTACAAACAGTGAAAGTTTTTTTTTTCCTAACTCTATTCTATGGGGTATGTGGAAATGATAACTCACAAAAAATTATGCCCTAATCTTACAGGCCCTCCCCTTTTTTCCATTAATGAATTAGCTTTTGTTTTTACCTTATTCTTTTCTTTTTAATTTTCACATTTTTTATTGATGAAATTCAGAATATAACAATAATTGTGTACAATTTTATGTAATACAGACCTACTAGTGAGAAAATGCAATTCTTCTTTGGGGGTGATAACATTTTGCTTACTTGAGGTAGACAGATAGTGCTCCCTATCATCAAAATTAACTGCAAATGTTCTTCTGTAATGTGATTTTATATTACTTCTTTGAATATGTCTTTTCTTCTAGGAAGGCAGTGCCAAATACTGATATAAATGCACGAACATATAGTTTAATTGAGTATATTTATCACTTGGAAGGAATTTATAGAATTCTGTTAGATCATCTTGTTATTCGCCTTTTAGTTTGTCTTGATTTTTTTAATTTTTTCCCTTTGAGAAGGATTTTTATTTATTTTTATTTTTAATTTTATTGAGTTCATAATAGTTTACGTCATTGTGAAATTTCAGTGTACATATTTCTTGTCTGTCACCACTCAAGTGCTCCCCTTCACCCCTTCTGCCCACCCTCACCCCCCACCCCCTGGTAACCACTGAACTGCTTTCTTTGTCCATGTGTTTGTTTATATCCCACACATGAGTGAAATCATATGGTGTTTTCTCAGTCTTGAAATCAACAATCCAAAGTAACATATGTACCCCTATGTTCATTGCAGCATTATTCACAATAGCCAAGACATGGAAACAATCCAAGTGCCCATTGTCCAATGATTGGATAAGGAAGATGTGGTATATATCTTGGAAATATGGAAATTGGAATGGAAAACTACTTGGCCATAAAAAAAGACAAAATCATCCCATTTGCAACAATATGGATGGATATGGAGGATATTATGCTAAGCCTTATTCTTGATTTTAATATACTCACGATATTTCATCATTAAGTGCCAAACTTGCTGACTGGCTAAATATTGTTTTTCTAATTCTATACCTAATTTGTGCTAAGAATTTATTTTTTACTTTATTTATTTATTTATTTTGTGAGGAGGATTTGCCCTGAGCTAACTCTGTTGCCAGCCTTCCTCTTTTTTCGCTTGAGGAAGATTAGCCCTTAGTTAACATCTGTGCCAATCTTCCTCTATTTTGTATGTAGGTTGTCACCTCAGCATGACTGATGAGTGGTAGGTCCGTGCCTGGGATCTGAACCTGCTAACCCAGGCCCCCGAAGCAGAGTGTGTTAAACTTAACCACTACACCACGGGGCTGGCCGCAAGAATTTATTTTTTAAATCATGACTGAATACAAACTTTTTCAAATTTAAATATCGATATGGACACATCTTTTCCCCTTTGCTTTAAAGTGTCAAATTGACTTGCATGAATTATTTTTCTAAAGTCAAACTGTCTTTGTATTAGGCATATGACTACCAAGTGCTTCAGCTCACATCTCCTACGTATAAACATATTATCCCACAACCACAATGCCATTATCATGCCTTAGAGAACTAACAATAATCCCGAAACATCACTTAATGCCTAGTCTATACTTTTTCTCATTGTCCCAAATATTTTTTCCCCAACCTCAAATCAGGAGCAAACCAAGATTCTTGCATTATCTTTAACCGCTATATATTTTTCAATCTAAAAACATCTTTTTCTTGTGTTTTTAAAATTTTTCACACTAATGCCCTACGCTGAAGAAAGTAAGAAGTTAACATTCATATTCAATCATGATACAAACTCAACATCCTATGCCAGAGTCAACTTCTCTTCCATAATTATTAAGTACAGTTTTTTTCTATTCTCTTCTTTACAGACAATTCTACTCTCCTTGGCTCTAAGATTTATGTAGCAAGTACAGTTACAAGTTATTTTGATAATAAGCGTGTCTCTAAAGTCTCATCACTCATGTTTGTGAGGCCCTTGAAATTGCCACTCCCAAAGCTTAAATCCAATGCTGATAAGCAAATGAAATTTTTGGCTTGATCTCTTGATCACCAGGGTTTAAGTACCCTCTTCCTTAATAAAGCCATCATGATTTTCTGTCCTTTTCTGGGATTCAACCAAATAATTTTTTAAAAATTTAAACAATTTTGTGCAGTATTTCATTGTTTGTTTTTAGTGGGAAAAGATACTTGACTTGTCACCATAGTCTGCTATTTTTGTGTAGAATTCTATTTTCTGTTTTACTAAACATTAAATTTATAAATAAATAGTGATGTTCTTTGGTAAACCAATACTTTTAAGTGCACAGAGAACCTCATGGATTAAGATACGTGAAAAAATAATCTATTAGGCAACAAAAGCACCAAATAAACACTTAGATGCTTCAATGTTAATGACAATAGAAATTACGGAAATGTGATTTTTTATTAGCTCCTTGATGATTTAAGTTCTATTTTACACCAAGAAATTTAACCTATATTGGAATTTAACATCTGAAGTTTCAGTGTTTGTATGTGTATACACATTTACATACGCATTTGCACATGCATGTTAAATTCTTTCCATTCTAATTATCATGAATTTTAAATAATTTTACCTCATGGAGATCTCATTCAAAGTTTTGGTACACTTCCACTTGAAGAAGTTGCTGTAGAGAGCTTGTCCTGGACTCTGCATTTTTTATATGAGCAGTCTATAATAGCCATGTAGAAATTACATTTTTTTTGGAAGAAAGTAACGATCTTAGCAAAGATTTACTGGTAATATAAACTCGTTTGCACATCAGCTTAGTATTTCATTGGATCACTTTCTCATATGAATACAGACGAGGTCACATGAGTCAAGTGAATTATCTTCATAATTTTATGTATCTCCTAGCACACTACTTCCTGTTAAAAGACGACTTACCAAATATTCTAAATTCTTTTTTCTTTTAAATTCTCTGCCTTCTGCATAAGTATTGTGCAGGGGAATGGAAACGATATTATTAGGTCAAGAAAATAATCAACGTATCTGAAGGACATGTGAAGAATAGATTATTTCCAAATCACTAAATACATAAAGATATAATTTTATTGCAATAACCACAAAGACTAATTTTGGGAAAGAATATCACAAGATGTATAGGAAAGATGATTTCTTCTAAGGGCTTGGACAAGTTAAAAAGAAAATAAAATGTTGAGTGGCTAAGGTAAATACTACATAAACCAATGCAAGAAAGTGATAAATAACTTCAATATAGGACACAATGTGTTATACGGAAAATAAAACAAACAAATCAAAAGAACAGGGATGATATGAGCAAAAATTATCCAAGTGCTTTACTAACTGAAACTGCTCTCCCTCGACTGACCACCAGTCTGCTTCCCAAGTTGAATCCTCCAATCTTCTCACAGTGGATGAATATGCTCTATGGGGAATCATCACTCATGAAAATGATACAGTATTTATTTTAGCTCCGAATGTAAGAAAAGGAGCATACGGCATCCCACTCCATCCGTATCACCCAACTCTAAAATTTAACCTAAAAAACAAAACTGCGTAAACCAGACATCACAATCATGTCTGCATTTGTGAAGAAAGCAGTTTGAAAGTAGACGTTTCTGCTCTTTGAAGTTACTTAAGGTAGAAAGTTCAATCCAGACTCAAAGAAATAGATATTTAAGCATATAGGAAAAGTTACATATGAGTCACATATTTTTTCAGAGAATTAAAAATGGTAGGAAATAGTTGAAAGCTTTTAAAAATTATATTTCATATAAAGAAGTACACCATAGTGATTGAAATTAAAATAACCCTCTCCTCACTCCGAGCCTGGTCAAGTTCCCTTTTTAAAACCTAGAGGAATAGATGGACATGTACTTACAGGAACAGTAATTCAGTGGAATCACTTCATGGATGATTTTTTCAAAAAATATTCAATAATTAGTTATATTATATAGGTAATTTAAATTTTGTACAGCTTACTTTTTAGAAATTGCATAAGGACATAAAAGTCATGTTTTTATCACATGCACAATGTTAAAAATTCTCTATTTCTTCCAAGAGAGTATTTTAAACTTCCAAACTGCTCTTACTTTTAAGTTCTCATGCTCTGCCTTTTATTTTTTTAGTTTAGACTTTGTTTTTTACTTGTTAAAATAAAGAATTTTAAGCTTGCAATTTGTTACAAAAATACAATTTATTAAAATGTTGTCAATATTAACACATTTCTTTCCTAATACATATCATGAAATTACATTAAACTTTAGTGGTAAGTACTATGCACATCTTATACCATGGTGTTAACGAACAATGTATAATGACCAATGATCTTTTCTTTTGACAGTTGTTAACAGTAAATATTCACATAATCACAGAATGAATTGCTTTAAATCCATGCAGAAATTTATGGTCACACAGTCTGTACTACTTTTGCCACCCAAAACATCCTTCATTCATTCATTTAAGAAATATTTACTGAACAGATTCAATGGGCCCTGTACTTTGCCAGGTACTGGAGCTTCAAAGATGAGAGAGCTCATGGTCAAAATTAGGTAGAGAGGCACACAGGAAGCCAGCGGCCATCTTGGTAGGTGTTATGATCACACCAGTGCCATGTTCAGTGGGAACAGACAGGAGGGTCTAACTCAGTCTTATGGAGTCAACAAAGGATCTGCAGAGGATGTGGCATCTCTACTGAGACTAAAATATCTTTTCCTATGATATATCTGAGTGTGTGTGTGTGTGTGTTTGTGCACATGTGTACACATGTGTATTTGAATGCTCTCAATTATAATTCTAAAATGAAAAGCTAGATGTGAAGTTTCTCTGAGAGACAGAAGAAAGCAACTGTACCATATTAATGATGATTCCAATGGACCAAGATTGACCATCGGACAACGTTATTTAAACGTAGACTACTGAGATATTCTTAATCCCTATAATTAAGTATTGATAATATGAAAGATATTGGTGGGAAATGAATAGCATTGTGAGCCATTCTTCTCCATTATCACAACCACTGTTTATTAAAATTTGATTTACTGATTTTTAAAATTATTTTTTACTTCTATAATTAATTTAAAGGTGAATTTTTCTGGAACTTTGATTATATGCTTTTAGCTTGTCATATTACACTGTGAAAAGAAGCATAAAAATGTTTACCTTGAGCTAGGACATCTCTGCATACTAAAGCAACATGCATCAGAATTTCATAGGTAGATAATGGGCTGTGAAGGAAGAAATATAAGTTAAATCTAATGATGCTTTTACTCTTAATGGTCTCTTATCACTTATTTATAATTTTGCTCATTCACTCATTAAAATAAATTTCACTGACGACTATGTTCAACGTGTTATGCCGAGTGAACGGACAAATGGACAAAGCCTAGATATTTACATCAGGATTCTCTGATTTGTATAAACTGCAGTTTGGATCTGGTGACAAATACACTCAGCAACTTCGTTTGATTGTACCTCTTCTTTTTGTTTTGGTTTTGAACATGTAATGAGAAACAAGACTTGGAAGCAACAATCTCATGGAGGTTCCTCATGAGGCTTTCCTCATGACCGGAATGTGCTGGAAGTATACCTACTCTGTGACATGATACAGACATTTGATGCAAACATGACCTCAAAATAATTGTCAAATTATTCAAAAGGGTTCAATAGGAAGGTTTTTTTTTTTGTCAAAAATCAGATTTTTTTAATTAACTCAAATCAGACATGTTAAATGTAGTCTAGAGAGGCATGCTAATTAAAATAAATGGCTAAGAAATGTTAATTTTAAATTCTTGTTTTGTTGACCAAGAAAGGTCATGCATCTTTTTCACATACTAATTAGCCTGTATTTTTTCCTTAAGAAAGGTTGTAATCAGAACATACAGCCACTGAATTAAAGTGGTATAAAACATTGCAGATATGGCAATGTATTGATGCCGCTACTTCTGTAAGAATTTTGCATTTGTTATAGAATATAAATTTCCCTGGGTTTATGGCTTTTTAGCTGGAAGACAGCTTATTGTTTATTTGCCTACTCCCCTAATTTTCCATCTGAGGAACTTGACGTACAGAAATTTGACTTGTGCTTGGTCACAAAGCTAATTAAGGGCCCATAGTGGGAGATGTTCCCAGGATTTTTGACTCCTTATCAAGTATTCCTCTAAAGGCCAACCAGTATCAGATAATAGAAAGTTCATTGTTTAAAAATTCACTGTTAGCATCAAAAATGAGATATAGATGAAAAAGATTTCCTTGTTTAAACAATGTGTCATACTACCAGCAAAATATTTTAACTGGAAGCCTATGTTAAATGATTCTCCTGCCATATGAGACTGTCTTGATTTTTGCAAACTCAACTAAGGTCCTAAGTAGTTGTCTAACAAACTATAAAAGCCTCAGACATGTCCTTATTCAGTAAGATTCTAAATATTTTACCAGTGAGCTGTATACGACTTGTAAGTGCCAGTAGAATCGCTCCATCTCTTGACCAGTACTTTCTTTATCAGGGAATAGTAAGTACAGGACCCAAGCTTTCCTCTTAATTCCCCATTTTGTACCTTCACTGCACAAAGCCATGGCAAATGTCACTAATCAGTCTTGGCCCTCTTTTTGACTTAGTCCGGACGTTCTTAGTTATGTAGTGCTCTGGGAAGTCCCAAAGAATGAAATAGAGGTGGCAAATGAAATGAAACTTGTTTAACATCTTGGTCCTAATCTCTTTTGCCTGCACCCTGTTAGTTATTATTTTCTTCTTCCTACCTCATCTCTGTTTATCTTCAAAGGCACTGAAACATTTATTTTAATAGGTTGGACTTTCTTAGAATGCACAGAAACAAATTAATCTTTTTTTTTTTTTTGAGGAAGATTAGCCCTGAACTAACATCTGCTGCCAATCCCCCTCTCTTTTGCTGAGGAAGACTGGCCCTCAGCTAACATCCATGCCCATCTTCCTCTACTTTATATGTGGGATGCCTACCACAGCATGGCTTGCCAAGCAGTGCATAGGTCCACACCCTGGATCTGAACCAGCAAACCCTGGACCGCCTAAATGGAACATGAGAACCTAACCACTTTGCCACTGGGTGGCCCTAATTTTTTTTTTTTTTTTTTTTTGGCACGAGGATATTACAGAGAGCCATCATGATACAGTGTGGCAACACAATTTTGAATTTCTTGGTTCCTTTTGCTCTGTCCATGGTTATGTCTTCATTTCTCCTGCTGTTGGTGATCTTGCAACCAGTAGTCTCCTTCTTCCTCAGTGTGCACCACTCATACTGTAGCTCTCTGCTTCTGATTTCCTTCCTTATATGTTGCAAGCTGAAACACAATAAATTAAACATGTTGTGTCTTTACTAAACGTACAAATCAAGTGTCTATAAGATTGTTCAAAGTCCAGGTAGAAAGATGCACAGACTTTGGGATTGCTGTTGTGGAAGCTCAAAGTCCCTTGTTTTAAGACTGGGATGTGAGCTGGGTTGTGGTGCAAAGCACAGAAGATTAGGTCGGATAAAATGGTACCACTCAGCTCTATCTGTTTCCTGCATGTGTCTATTTGTTATATGTCAAGGGTGATTCTCCTGAGAGCAGAAACTAGAGGTTGGTCTTCCTCAATGATCCTAGGCAGATCAGAGCTGCAGGAGATATGTAGGTTGGCCTTGGAGTGTATAAAGTGACTACGGCCAAATCAAATCTCCAATCTATTTTCGAAAGTAGAAGCCAGCTTTGTAGATTCAAGATCTGGAAGTCAGCAGGGAGGAGCTGGTAGGTTTGGGGGAGTGGCCTCAAGGGGAAGCTGCAGTTTAGATGTTGTACAGAAGGTCTCTCAGTAATCAAAAGACTTCAAGCCTTGGGGTTTGGTATGAAAATGTTTGGCAGGAATCATGGACTGTTTGTTAGCACAAGTCCACAACTGCCTCCTTGCCAGAACCTGATTAGGAACAAGAGGCTGGGTGGCCTGTGGCCTCGCCTGGCTTGAGCAGCCCTCATTCTGTCTGCACAGTTGTCTGACATTTCGTCTTCCACTGAAAGTGCCTGAGTTATTGGGACTTGGCTTTCCCCTTCTCAGTTACATTTTTGTTTAGAATTAACTTCAAATTCATTAATGAGCTCAATGATGCAGCCACTCAAAATATCTTCCTGGAAAGCTATCAATGCTGACCATGGTGATAAAGGTGTTGCCTTCTTGGCATTCCTTATTCAATGCGAAGTTCATAACCACTTCCTCTCTGTTGTTATAATGATATGCACGGGATAGTTACCACTTTTATTAAGAAAATACTGGCAGTCATTCAGATTTTCCAACCCTCTCTTGATAACAGTCATCATCATAAGCATTATGTTCTCTGTCTTATAAAAGTTGTGAATATTGATTGTGATTCCCAAAAAATGGTTCTACTGCTCTTTAAGAGCTGGAATGGACAAGGTTGGTGAAGCGCCTTTGATTACTCTGAGTCCTGGAAGGGGCTCCTCCTTGAAGTGCAGTGTCTTCTGGATGCATCCAGATACTTTTTGTTTATTTCCTTTTATAAGGTATAAATGGAGATACCAACAATATCAGTGGTGGCTTCAGAATGGTTCTGAGCATAAAATGAATATCTCCATTCTGTGCGGAGAGAGCTAATACAGAGTATTCTGAGCATCTTGCAGGGTGAGGGCATCTCTTACTCTAGGGCCTGCATCTGTTCACCGTCACATCAAATGCCATGTTTTCATAGCAAGATTGACATCAGAGACTGAGTAGGACAGATTTGGCAACATGCTGCAGTCATGGACCAATGAAAAAGCTGTGAACTGGTTTGTAATGAAGTGGACAACAATTTAGAGCTAGGAATGGGATGCACATCATTAGGGTGCAAGGACCAAATTTTAACAATTTAGGATATTTCATGTCTTCCAAGAAAATCTCATCTGCACTTTAAAATTCTCAACAGCGGAATATGATCCCTCATTCCTCCTCTCTATAGACTTTTGCTCTCTCTACATTTTTTCTCATTCCAGTCTTAACACAGATGCTAGAAGACATAACAAAAAGCTTAGACAACTAGATACTAGATAAGATGGGCATATATGGTGTGCCAAATCCTAGAATTGACTCCTCAGTGTGGTTTACCATTTTCACAGGTCCTGTGTCTTAATTTAAAATGGATCGTTTATACTCTTCAGGAAGATACATGATAAAAGCAAGCTGGTACTTTGGAGAGGCATTTTTCTCAGACATCAAGCACCCCTGTTCTTGGGAAGCAGAATGTTGCTCTCCACAGCAGTCTAGCTCTTTCTCATGAGGCCCTGCTCTTCATGGCTCCAAGTGCTTCCCTTCTCAAACTTCCACAACAGGAAGGAAAAGCCCAGGCCAGGGAGCAACATGGGCTTCTTCAGACCAGATGAGGGATGTTCAAGAGTATGCTTAACCAAAGGCCTAGGATGATTCCTGGCCAGAGTTCTGCACTTTGACCAAATCATGTCTCTTTCCTGGTCCAAACCTTCTAGGAGGTGGCATTTGCTGTTCCTCCTGACCTTCACCAGCTTCCCAGGACTGAGACCCTCTTTGCCTTTCTTTATCCACTCCAGGGCTCACACCTAGACTTTCCCAGCCACAGCTCCTTGCTAATCATTGCTGCAGGGCTGAGGACTCTCCTGGATGGTATGAACAACTGACACTCAAATCAGTGTGACACATTAGTTATCTGTTTCTTTCCTAACATTAATCCCCCTTTTCCCACCCTAGCAATATCACCAAATTAATAAGGATCTAAATCTTCCCTGAGAAGGGATAGTGTTTGCCAAATGAGGCAAACTGTTAATGTGCCTGTGCTCTAGGCTAACATCCTCTCATTGCTCACAGACAATAATTCTTCAGGAAAAGAGTAATCGTATATTTTCCAATATTTTTAATACAAAAGTCAATACAACCTCTCAGGTAATTTTAGAGTTCATGTGAAATATACTTAAAATTTGAAAACAATACTCAGAGGCAAAAAATTGACTGCGTTCTTATTACTGTCATAAAAATAATAGCACTTTTAGTTATGTCTTTTAACGACTCTAATTCAGATTGCTGTAAGCTGCTTTAGTTGAGTTGCCTCTAAAAATATGGAATGTATTTGACAATGTTTATTTCATATTTCTGGTAACACTTGTGTGACCGTCTGCCAGACTTCATGCTCCTACAAGCAGGGGTATTTTGTGTTTCTCAAGATCAACTAACCGCCTTTGCTTTAGGGACAGACTAATCCTCCTTGAGAGAATTTGGCGATATAAACTCTCTTATTTTGGTGAAATACTCTTTTTAAAATATTTTGCTTATTTCACTGTGCCAACTTCATGCAGTTTGACTACCATTTTCTTTTAGAGTGAATTCCTCTGTTCTTAGTTATTTTGAAACATTGTAATAAAAGAGTGACTGAAAACAGTCATTGAATCACATACCTCCAAAAAGGGTAAAATGTATTTCTTATGGCTATTTTATTTTCTTACTAAGGGATATTAAATTCTGCCCAATAATTGGTCACTTACGTAGTTGATTAATAAAGAACAGCAAATTGACTTAATTTGGGGGAGCTGTCACAGACAGAGGAATTGGTAAGAATTTTAAAAGAAGATTCAGATGTAAATGAGAAGTGAGGGGCAAAGGGAAGAATGTTTGGGCCAGAGGAGGAGAGATTTTGGTAATGTCTGGCAGGTATTTCATTACTGTGATTTGAACTGAGAGTGTCAGGACATAGATATTTGCTTCAAGAAAGTTCTTTGGTTAAGTAGAGGAATCTACTGGATAATGTAAGCTTATGAGACAAAAATAATTATAAATTCATTTGAAAAAAAAGATATCCATCTCATACTCTACAACCAAATATATTCCAGATTTTTTTAAAAGTTTGAAAGAGAAACAATAAAGTGCTGGAAGAAAACATAAATAAATGAGAATATAACCTTATGAAAGAAATGGGCTATCCAGGTATGACACAAAAATTAAAATCACAAGGGAAAGTGTTAGATAATAAGAATTTTTTAAATTTCCATTTGGCAAAATGGCTAAAAACAAAAAATAACCTAAGAAAACTGTTTGGTATATTTAAAATCGAGGAAGGGTTAACATATTCAAACATGATGTACTTTTTTTCTTCCCAGACCTTTATGCCTTTTCACTCTCCATCAAATGTTCTCTGTCCTTCTTCACATGCCTGATTCCCATTTACTTTTCAATCTCAGTTGAAGCCTTGCTTCCCTGGGTGCCTTCATTGGAGCCCTGGTGGCCTGACTCTGACCTCTCTCATCATACTTTCTGTGCTGGCGAATCCTTTATCCACCATGTCACAGCTGTAATGGTCGGTGGCCATATTCTTTGCTAGACTTGAGGCACCAGAAGGAAGGTGCCGTGTTCTATATTCACAGTAGTATCTGCTGCTCCTAACACATATTATCTAGTATATAGTGAGTCCTCAATAAAGATTATTTGCCATTGAAATGAATGACTAATTTAAGAGCTACTATGAACTACTAGATGAAGAGTATGAATGAGCAATTCAAAAAAGAACACATACGGAAATGCTCAAATGTAATTGTGACTGCTTCAATAACAACCAAATAAATACAAGTTAAATCATATATTTATGTATATATCTCTAATCTTTATAATTGTGTATGTATGTGCATTCTTTGTCAGAATACTTAAGAAAATGAAAAATGTCATCAATTGCCTATGAGGGTGTGATGAAACATAGCTCATAAACTGTGGTGGGGATTTTTTTAACAATATATTATAGATGCATACATATTTAAATATCCAAAGAAAAATTCCAGAAGAATATACCCAAAATATTAAAAGTGCTTATGCCTTGGCATTTATTGGCATAACATACTACACGTCTTGGCACTTATTAGCATAACATACTACTTGTCCATTGATCTATGCTTTCTCTCACTCTAATTATTTTCATCTAAATCATAAGATCCTTAAAAAGGATGAGTGGGGGGCTAGCACTGTAGCATAGTGGTTAGGTACATATGCTCTGCTTTGGTAACCCAGGGTTCGTGGGTTTGGAATCCAGGTGCAGACCTACACATCACTCATCAAGCCATGCTGTGGTGGTGTCCCACAAACAAAATAGAGGAATATTGGCACAGATGTTAGTTCAGTGACAATCTTCCTCACCAAAAAACAAAAAGGATGGGTGAATATACAGATAACGAGACAGATTGACAGAGAGAGATAATGAGACAAGAAGGAGGTACAGAGTTCCTATTTTGGGTTTTCCCAAAAGCAAAGCTTGAGAGAGAAAAAATATGTGCAGGTGGTTGATTCTGGAACACCATCCCAGGGAGGAGGAGTTAGGGACAAGCAAGTAAAACAAGGAAGGAGATAAAATCCATTAGAGACTGTGTCATCAATTTGACCACCACCTCTGGTTGACGATGGACCTCAAGGTAAGATTAATTGTATCTTCCATGTGGCAGATGACAAGTCTGACCTCCATCACTCCTGTTGTGCACACATGTCTCTGTGGGGATTGGGAACTTAAGAGTCAAGAACTGCCAGGTGGATGTGACTGAGCTACTTGGAAGGAAATAATGAGAAAAACGCAAACACTTATTGTAATTGTTAACTTTGGAGTGAACATTGCTGTGATAATAAAATACTAGCAGTAAAATTGGAGTTAAAAACATTCTTTTGAGAATATCAATTGCACTCTGGGAAAATTCCCTCTGCAGGCCACGGCAGTTTCAGCTGTGATTCTGTTTCTGAGGATAGAGAAAGTACACATGAGGATTGCTGCATTCAGTCTTTTCTGAGTTTCTAGCATGAATTACTGAGAGTCCAGAAAAGACTTTAGTCCCATTTCAGAAATGCAATATAAAGAGCAAAGACCTGGTTTTGGTCACTAGAAAGTAGGGATGGCAACGTAAACTAAGAAAAAGAGTGTCCTGCCAAACACATCTCTACCAATAGGGATTCATTTGTATCCAGAAAATATTTTAAATTCTCACCCCTAATAAAGATTTGATAACTGAGATCAACTATAGTAAGTGTGTGTTTTTATTTAGGATTAAAGGGTAGATTTTAAGGGCTTTAAGGGTTAGATCCTTCTGGTTGGGGTGCTGAAGTGCTGGCACTGTATATGGTCTGTGACAATAATTATGTTTATTCTCATGAGTGTCTCACCAACTCTATCACTGCTGCCATTTTTGCTTAGAAGAAAATAAAATTTACAACAACTGTTTTTAGGCATGTGTTGGAAGAATTAATATAAAAAGTCATTTAAGTCTTTTTTTGATCAAGAATACTTTTTGGAGATAGCATTGGAATCTCATTTGTTCATCTGTGGACAGCAAAGTGTTACTTACATACTGACGAAATATGCTTACATTGAAGAGCAGATCGATTTGCGTAACGAAAATGTGACGACATAAATGGGAAAGAGTGTAATAAATTACCAACTCTCATTTATCTATGTAGATGAATGAATCTGAGGTTTAAAAATGAATGAATCTTACTAGGTCCATGCTCTTACTGTTAAAAAGTTAATGTCATTGAAGTTCTGATTAAATTAAAATGTGACTAATTGCCTTTTCCAAATGAAGAACAATGCAGAAGTGAGTGTTTTTTACTTTCTTTTTAATAAAGGCATAGTCATTCATTTCAACTATTTAATATTTCATTCGGCATAATTCAATTAACAGGAACTTGATCCAAAGGTAAAGGAGAAAAGCTAGAATAATTTGCATAGTGCTGCTCAAAATCCCAGTCTAGCTTCACAAGGCCAGGGGATTCTTTTAGGCTTCGGTTCTCCTAACTCTCAAAGGAATGTGGGATGCTTAAAGAAACAGAGAGAAGTCTGATAAGTATTTCTTCTTGAAGGGAAAGAATTTGAAATAAAGGGTATTTGCTTCTGCCAACTTTAATTTTTTCGTATCTCCCAACCTGCTATATTTTTAACTGGGGGAATTGATATCCATTTATTCAATTGACTGGCCCCTATACGTATATTGCCCAAAATACATTTCTTTCTCTTCCTAATGAACTAGAGTCTTCACCCTAGGGAAAACACATGTGGTCATCTATCTTTTCTTCTAATTTCATTCCCAACTTGTTTTTTTTCGGACTCTTTCAGCCCTTACTAATTCCCATACCTTCCCCTACCAGTTGTTTCATTGGTATCTGTTGGAAATGTTACTGAAGCATCAAGAAGTTTCCTGACATCCTTAACCTTGCCTTGAATGTCCTCGGTGGCATACTGGATTATTGATCTCAATCTTTCACTTTTTCAACTAAGTGAGAAAGCTGCATTGATACGGCACTTGGCTGTGGCACTTGGTCCAACAGATTGTGGGCAAAATAGTGGTTTGTTTGTTCCAGGCCAAGGCCCCAATGGTCCTCATTGTTTTTATACTCAAACTCTTGCCCGATGTCATCCAGTGATAACTTGCCTCAGGTAGACGCAGCTCCAAAGGAAGGGAAACGATGCCCTACCGTGGAGTATCATACAGCAGTTTGAAGCAACATTTAATTGTATACATGGCAACATGCAGAATTTTAAAGACATAATATAGAGTGAAAAAACAAGGACATAGAATGAGATATATAGCATAATAACATTTATGAAAATTAAAAACATACGTATACACATGAACACATATAAATGGAAAATACCAAGATTTAAAAACATCAAAATAGTTCTCTAGGAGCGAAGTAGGAAGGGAGTGGAGTATGGGACATGAAAATTAGCACAAACAAAAAATGAAACAAGAGGAGAGCTATGCAGCAATCAAAGATGAGAATATGCCATGGACCAAGAGCACCATAGAATCACACCTATCCGTCTGAGTTAAAAAATATAAATATATATTATAAAGTTTTTCCCCAAACAGTGTAAAAATAATCATCTTTTTCTCTTGTTATTAAAATGATTTTTTCATTCCATCATTTGATATATTTGCACTTGATTATACTAGATAGTATAAGATATGATTTGATTTGATTTTCTTTCCAAATAACTAAATCTTTCAGTCTTTTACTGAATAATCCTTATTTTTTCCACTGATCTATGATGCCTCTGATAACATATATTAAATTAGTCTATATACTCTATGAACTTGAGGCTATTTCATCTTTTATTGAATTGTTTTTCTATTTTTTTGTACTAGTATTCCAATGCTTAGATATTGAAACTTTATGTAACTTTAGAGATCTTCCCCTGAGGCGTTCAATGGATTCATCTGACAGAAGCGGATAAACCTCCTCACCAGAGAAGTGGGGCACCTCATGCCCAGGGTAAGTCTGATAATGGTGTATCCAAAGCAGCAATGGAACTTAGCTGACTGTTTACAAAGTTTTATTTCTCCTCTCCAATAATTTTGTTTGCTGTGTTGTATTGCGTTTTTGGTTTGTTAAAGGTAGATAAGTTATTATTCCTCAGTGGCAGCGATGATTGGCCATTTGTTTTACGGTCTCATTATTTACTGATCACTGGAAATGGACTAATGAGTCTATCAAGATCTTTTATCTGTTGGATGAGAGATGATGGCAAATCTGTTTTGTTATTCTGATTTTTTTGACTCCTTGTCTATTCGAGTTCAAATAAATTAAGAATTCCATGACCACTGGAAAGGAGAAAAGTTCTTTAACATCTGGACTAGTGAATTTTTGTGTTTAAGTGTTTATTCTTGGCTAAAATTGTAGAATTGCAGCTATAAGCATCCTCTATGTCTGTATGTCTAGGTGTCTGAAATTTAGGACAGCCTTTACCTCTTAATACGATTGTATAACGTTTTCCTATTTCCTGAGAGTATTACTGATTGACGTTAAAAAAAAAACAGTTTGGGGAGGTATGGATGCAGGCACATGGCTTTCCTCAAAACTGGGTATCTGATCCAAAGGCAGGGAGCATTCAGATCTCTGTGTAATCTCTCCAGGCAGAAATTACTGGCCATGGTGAGGTTAACCATATCTTACAACATTTGTTAGGCAACATAATGTTTGCTTTCTCTCTACTTTTTTGTAGCATCAATATCACAAATTTGGATAGAGATCTCTCAGATATATTTTACATGCATTCCATATTTTATTTCTAACAGTCATATGAAAGTGATTATTTCTGAGAAAGTTGCACAGAGATAGATGGTCATTTGGCATACCTGAGAAGAACAGTCACAATTTATTACCACTATTATTATTACTATTAATATTTGCCCAAGAGAAAAAAGGAGAAAATGATGAGAAGCTTGGAAGGTGGATACTTCAGGATACTTTTGGGTACTTCAGGATTTGACCAATGGTCACTTGAAACACACAAAGCAAACACGTACAGCCACACACTTGGAGCTCCACACACCCAGAGGCATGTGCACCAGGATCTATGCTGTGTTTTACTGGGAGCTTGGAGATGAGCACGGGCATTGACAGAGCCCAAATAGGAACAAGTTAAAATTTAATTTTAGACATCCCTCTTTCTTTCCCTCCCTTTGAAGAGCTAGGAATAACATAGAATTTAAAAATCCAAATTCCTCTCATTTTTGAATTCAGAAAAATCTCATTCAACTTGTATCTCCAAAACCAGCTCTGAGACTCCCTAGGCCTCTCTTATGCAAAGGCTGGCTAATCTGCTCTCCTGTACAGTGAGCCCTGCTCTCTGGGCCTTTCTCTCCGCTTGCCGGGTTGCGACAAGGCTTTGAAAGCCATAAAGAGATAGCATTCTCCCAGTCACAAACATTATGTTCCTTCCTTCAGGACAAAAGGGCAGTTATGGTTTAAGTAACAATCTCCTTCTTGGTTATATCAATGAAATTTGAAATTTGTATTTCTGTTTCTTCTTGTTCTTCCTTTATTTGTTTAACTGTTTTCTCCCCCTTCTTTATTTTTAAATGTTCAGAAGTGTTTCATATAACTGGTCTATAGTTGGATTTAGTTACATAAATTAACTTGAGCAATATCCCAATTTATATTTCCATTATTTTTCTTTTGTGTCTCCTTAATTGCCCCATGTCCTTTTTTATTTTTTTTACATGATTAGTATATTTCAGAAGTCTTTGGATAATAGTTGGATGTAGTTATGAAGGTTGATTTGAATGTTATCCCAATTCACTAAGGATGTAGTCATCCTGTACCCATTATGCCTTGTTCTTGGATTTTCAGGATGGTATTTTCTGCATAATCCGACACTCTCTAAGCTTTCTCTTTGTAAGCCAAATTTATGAAACCCTTCAAATTCCATAAAGCATCACTCCTACTGTCCTGCCGATTTCCAGCTGACTTCACATCCTGATGTGGAAGACCCCTGGCCCTTCTGTTTCTCACATTTTTAGTGAAAAGGAAAGGCAGTATACTGTGAGCCCAGCGAGAGAGAAGCTAAGGCATCCTGAATAAGTGACTTCATCTTTCAGATTTCCATATTTCCCCTATTGAAAGATTAATATAATAATACTAACTGCCTCATGAGTCTTTTTGTTAGGGTTCAATGAGATAATTTATATAAAATTCTTGGCATAGTGCCTGCCACATAATAAATAGGAAATTTTATATGCAGTTACCATTATTGTTATTACTGAAAATCAGGTTTGGCTATTTTTTAAGAGCCTTCATTCCTGGGCTAGGTCTTTTGGATGACTTCATCGTGACTTCCTCACTTCTACTTTAGGAATCACCAGTGTGTAGGAGAGACAAGGTTGTGTTTGAAGAGACTGCAAAGGGAGATACAAGTCAGGACGTTTGACCATAGTTTAGGCAAATCAAGATGACCGGCTTCTTCTCGTTTTCAGTCTTGGAAATTTCCAAGTGAAAGGCAGCATACCGTTAGTGAAAGGGTAGAATATTTGGGGGTTCACTTCTCAGTTTTGTCACTTATCTCATAACTTTGAGGAAATAATTTAACTTCAGGCAGCCCAAGTGTCCTCATCATTAAAAGGGGTAACAACAGTATCTATCTTGTGAGTTATTTTAGAATACTGAAGGAGATAGTATGTGTGAGGTGGTTTGATAACCATAAAGCACTATTCAAATGTCAATTATTTAAGTAAAGATTCTCAGGAATGCCAAACTTCATGCTGTGAACGAAAGCTAAATCTAAGTTCTTGGAAATGTCTGGTAACAGAGTAGGAAATATTTTTCACATCCCTTTCCCCACTCACAGAGTAATTTCCTGTATGTTTATTTTCCTTCTTAAATAGATACTTCCCTTCTATCTAATTATGCAGCATTCTACAGTTTCATCAGCTATCAGCAAAATCAAGCTGTCCTCAGTTGACTTGGAAGATCATAGAAATGATAAACTAAATGGCTTAGAATAGCACAAACTGGAGAGCATAATGTAACTGACTAGAGTATTAACCGTTATCTACAGACTGTACATGTTAACATGAAAGAGCTGATTCAAGCCACACATGTTCAACAGTGTCACGGTCTGTATGACACAGCATTTGTTAAGTTCTCAGCATGTGGTCCTCATATCAACAGCTTAAAACTGTAAATTAAATTTAAAGTATGGCTTTAAAATTGCCTTCAACACTGACTTAAAAAACTAAAAATCTATCAATTTCCAAGCCATCATTATAACTCGTACAATTTGGGAATACTTTATTCCTCAGCTCTCTTAATATTTATTCTTTGATAGACATGTCTCCCTAAGAAAAACTGGTTATCAAGAATAACATTTTTAAAATGTCAAAAAAGGCACTTTTCTGCAAAAGGCCCTGACATGGCCATTGAGCATGCATTGTATATCTGCTTTAAACATTTTCTATGGCAAAAACAAATGGCCTTAAGATAAAGGCGCAACTTCCCCCCACATCGGCATTTCCTTAAGGATAAGCATCTTTCCTTGGGCTAGGAACTGATTGCCACACTCACCTTTGACTACCCAGCTCACCTGTGACCACCCAGCTCGAGACAACAGACTTGCCACCCTGCTGTGTCCACCGAGACAGCAGACCTACCTGCTGTGTCCATCAATCGCTGTGCTGACAGAGCAGTCTCGAGACTATTGTAAAACGGACATTTCAATCATATGTGAAACATCCTTTTTGGGGGTGTATAACCACTCTGTACACCTCACTTCTTTGGTGCCCTTTCTTCCTTCAGGAAGAAAGTCCCTGGGCCATGGTCCTCACATTTTAGCTCAGAATACACTCACCCAAATTTTCATTTATAGATTGGTTATGGATTGTTTTCGTCGACAAAGCTTTGAGATGCCCTGCCCTCTCCCCTAGGGCTTGGGCCATTTTCCATAAATCATACTCTTCTTCGAAGGCCTGAGTTCCCTCTAAGATGTCTCAGGCCTAAGGTGGTGAGAGTCATTTAAACTTAGAAAGCTAATTAATAATTTTAATCCACATAACATCTGAGGGACTCTCTCTCAGATTTAGTTCTATATCTCTCTACCACAGTTCGCCTAACTCCTGAGGCCAGGCTGGTAGAAGATCCTAGGAAGGTCCATCTGTACTGCAATGGGTGTTCCTGGTTTGGAAGCACACTTCGTAGGGGCTGCAGAGAAGCGTCGGTTACATTCTATGGTAATTTAAACAAAAATCCGAATTGCTTTTGCATTTCTTATAGGATGCTCTGTTTATTATTTTACCTTAGCAAAGGTGAGTTTGAAGTCCCTAGGCCATAATAAAAGTGCCTCCCCGCCTTTTGGCATTTTCATGAAGACTTTGCCCTTCCACAAAACACTTTCATTCTATAGGGACAGGCCTTGACAATTAAACAAATGATCATGTAGCTAATTCCCTATTCATGTGTGACTCATGCTCATCCAGCACTACTCTCAAGCTCTCTTTGTGAGAGGCGTCAGCTGCTTTACATTAAGCATCATTACTGAACAGTTTTTCTTTAAAGATGCGCAGAGAATAATTCCTTTGTCTTAAAACATAGGTTTTTTTTCAGGTTTAGGAGACTAAATTTAGCGAGGACTCTATATTTTACGGTGGGTTTATAAACTGAGACTGTCTCCATTCTCCTCCAAGAAAGGCAGTGTGGAGCAAAGGAGGGCCTGAGAGCTAAGAGGCCTGGGCCTGTTTTTATTTTAATTTGCTCACCTGTAGCTAGATGTCTTTAGGCCTGTTGATTTATGAGGCACCCGAATGTTTTCCAGGTGAAATAACTGTGAACCTCATGAAAATGTAAGCTTGTATTTCATTATATACGCCAAGCACTTTATTTTCCGGGTTTTTATCACATATCCATGGTTTTAATCAGATTTTCAACAGTCTTTGATCCCCAACACGTTAAAAACTACTCTTACATGAGGGGATTCTATTACATGGAACATTTCATTCTCTCCCAATTCTCATCCAAAAATGACCAGGATAGCATATCACGACCAAATGGAGGTGGCTTTATTTTCATAAAAAAATGTGTAAATCCAGACTTCGTTGCTGTAGATTCTATTTAGAATACTCTGAACAATGCTAATTTTTTTTTTTTTTGAGGAACATTAGCCCTGAGCTAACATCTGCTGCCATTCCTCCTCTTTTTGCTGAGGAAGACTGGCCCTGAGCTAGCATCTGTGCCCATCTTCCTCTATTTTATACGTGGGATGCCTGCCACAGCATGGCTTGCCAAGTGGTGCTCAGGTCCTGACCCGGGATCCGAACTGGGGAACCCCAGGCCGCTGAAACAGAACATGTGAATTTAACTGTGGAACCACTGGGCTGGCACCAACAATGATAAATTTTGGGTCATTCACTGAGAAGTAAATTACATAATAAATTATATTATGTAATTTACTGCACTAGTGGACTTTAGAATTTTTTTGACTATTGAAAGATTGTGTTTATACTGCTCTTTAAAACAAAGGGAACTAATCAAGTGGAAGCTTACTTATCTTATTTATTGTAATAGCAGTACAAGTAGTCCTTCTTTTCTGTCTCTAAGTGGGTTACTGCTAACACATGGGAGCATTAGGAAACCCAGACTTTCTGCCCTTAAATCTTGGGAGTTGGTTTTTTCTGCTGCTCTCCCCTCATGGCTCACTCTGATGGGTGGTCTATAAGCTGCTAATCTACATGTCCCTGCTGGAGCTCTCACAGGTTGCTTTGGAAGTCCTCAGTGTCTTTTTCTTTCGTACATTCTGCCCTTCCAGTTCCCTAGCTTATGATGGATATGGATCAAATGTCACTAACGGCTCCTTGAAGAATCAGGTGTTTTGTTGTTTATAACACAGAATTATAATGAGAAGAATTGAGGCTGTAACTTTAACAAATTTACTTCCTTTTCCACATTAGGGTTAAGAAACTCTCCACCTGGCTCTTTAAACAGCCCCCCCACCTCCATTCTTTTCCCAGAGGTGGCTTTAAGTCTTGCAATGCCATGCTCTCTCTGCTTTGTCAGACCCTTTATTACTCTCTGCAGAAAGATTGTTTATCCTCTCTGTGTCCCTTCAAAATGGCTCAGGCTTCTGCATGACACTAATCAGAGCTTTCCTTCCAGGACAGTTGCTCCCTAACTTCTTGCTTCAACTCCAGTGGTCTACTTCCCGTTCCATTTGGATGGCTAATAGGTACCTCCGTCCTATGATGCTCCCAACTGATCTCATTATCTTCTTTCCAAAACCTGCTTTTCCCCCATTCTTTTCCCATTGCCTTCTCATCTCACTCACTAAGTCTCTGCATTTAAGTCTCCTGCTCCCCTTGGCTCACTCCCCTCTGGTACTCTGGCCTCCTTGCTGTTCCTCCAACACAGAGCGCATTTGCTGTTGCCTCTGATCAAAAGAAAAGGCCACGGGCATTTCATAGTTTTCTTCCCTTCATCCTTCAGGTCTTTCTCAAATATGTCTTCTAAGTTCACATTTCCCAGGATACACTGTTTAAAATTACAACCCCTCTGCCTATGTCCCTAGCCCCCTTCTCTACTTTATTCCTCTCTGTAGCACTTAGCTCCATGAGTCATAACACATATTTTGCCCATGTATTTGTGAGTGGGCCATGTCCCCACAACCCAACTAAAATGTAACCTCCATGAGGGCAGTGAGTTTGTCTCCGATGATCATTGCTGTATCCGCTACACCTGGAATAGTGCTTGTCACATGTTAGGCTCTCCAAAGTATTGAATGAAGTCATGAAAGAATGAAACGAATTATATTTAGAATAGCCATTTACCTTGGGAGTGTACACTCTGTAATCTTAATGGGAAACTGACCATTTATGGATGGGCTCCTTTGCATTTTAGTGAAGAAAAGTCCTCTATTAGACATTTGTAGCCATCTCAGCCCAACTAAAGAAATACCTTGGGACCATGCACAAAGGTTTTAGCCTAGTGCTGGGATGGCAAATATAGTTGGTCTTAGACAGTAACTTTGATTGTATTGCGTTTAAAGCTTCCAGAGGAACTCCTGGCACAGAAGAAGGCAGACTATTGTGCATGGGTGTGAGATTAAGAGTTAGGGGCAGTTGGTTGTGTTGGTTTATGTATTAGATTATAATTACTCTAAGATTATATTCAGTTATAAAAACTCTTGAGAATAAGTTTTGGAGAAAATACTAAGGTCCAGTCCCATTCGGTCACAATGACATTATGTTGAATTTCTCAATAAACCATTTTTACAGGAGTCCAGGACTGAGATGAACTAAAAAAAGTGGTGAAAATTCATCAACTGTGTCAGAAAAAAAAATCAAAACCAAGATAGTCTGCTTTTGGGTGATATTCAAAGGTCAGCACAATTTATTGTCATATTATGTGACAAAAATGTTACTTTATGACAAAAATTAAGGTAATAAAATGGTCTGAAAAATGAGTATTTGTTCCTGAGGGGTAACTGGCTGCCTGTGATTGAGAAAAAGGAAAGGTGCTAAGATCTGGACAGTGGTATTTAGCATATGGTATTTCCATCTGTTTTAGCGGAAACAATATGTATTACCAAGTAGATACTTCTGGAAAAGAGGACAAACTTGATTTCATGTGCAGACTTCTATCTATCTTATATCAATACCCAGCCTCCTCGTGTGATTGGGAATTAAAGGTTGACAGGACACCTAGGGAAGCTCCAGGTAAGTCTTCTATAACGTGTTGGTAATTCAGTTTATTCTCAGTCCTAATTAGGAAGACCAGACAAAAGCTTTTCCTGGCTTCTCGTGGAAGAGTTTTCACCCTTGCACCCAGGGAAATGCAGGGTGCAGGATGTGCGGAGACTCAAGCATAAAAGTGCTGCATGTGGCTGTCCATCTTTCGTCCTTTGGTCAAATAGCAAGTTATATCTCATCTAATCTCTTCACCTTTACTTTTCTAACAAGCCCAAGCTGACTTGCCAGTGAGGGAATCATTCTTTTTTCAAATTTGTAAAGGATTGCATGTTGGCACGTCTAATTCATCTCCTTCATCCCCTCTCCTTTCATTATTTTATTTTATTTTTGCAGATGAAGTATCTGCTATCTGTACATTTCCACTTGGAAAGAAACAGACCGAATCAAGCAAAACAAAACAAAAATAACATTGTTTGACTCATTTCACTTCCTCTCTCTTAAATGGCCTGGTTTCCGTGTGAAGATACTGCTTAATTCCTACACTCTTACTTTATATTTCCACCTAGACTATTAATGTACCTTTTTTGCTTTTATTGTCTAGTCTTAGTTAAACCGCTCTTTTCTTGAGAAGAAAATAACCATTTATTACTTGCTTAGGTAAGCATTTTCTAATGCGTTAACTCTGGCATTTTTTTTCCTTTTTTTCTCTCTACTGTTAAACTTGTGAGGTAGAACTTATTATTCCCATTTTACAGAGGAGGAAATGGAGGATCAAGAGGTTAAGTAATTTGCGCAACGTCAGAGAGTTAATGAGTTCCAGATATGGGATTTAATGAGAGGTCTATGTTGTTTACCATTACTATGCAGCCAGTTTCAAAGGAAACCAACTAATCTAACGGCTTTTAGGAAAATCTACAAATGAGGCCAAGAAGATAATAGAATGACTTAAATCCTTGCAGTCTTACTTTCTAAATAAGCTTTTAATTCCTATCCATTTCTTTCCATTCCTATCACCATTGCTTTACTTCTAATTTCTTCTTATTAGAGCTTTGTGTTTTCAGTCTTTTTCTGTCAAATTGCTTTTCCCACAGATGCTAGACATATCTTTCAAATATAAATCTGATAGTATCATTGCCTTCCTTAAAATCCTTTGGTAGTTTCCCTCCACCTACAACTGTTGCTGCTTGCACGTGCTCTAGAAATTCTTCAAATGCTCCAGTACAATTTTAGTTTGAAAAGTTTTAATGTTCTATACTGTTTTAAAAGATCAAAAGTGTTTTAATAAAATTTATTTGTAACCCCTCAAAATTGGTGTAGGTTTGAGGGGCAAGCCACCAGGCAGCTGCACACAGTGCCCAAGTATAAGGGGGGCTAAAACCTCCCTCGTAAATATAGGCATTTTACAATACCAGTGAACTCAGATTTCTGTGAGGGACCTTTTACTTCATCAGCAAAAAGTAAATTTGTTCCTGATTCCCCAAAGTATTTAGTAATCTGAAACAAAAGCAAACAAAATAAATCAATTACAAAACGCCCACAATTTTCGCTGGTACTGACCTATATTTATGAAATATTTTATAACTGGCACAGGCTAAGTGTGTGGCCCAATCACAGTCCTGTTGCAAATTGATGTAGCTGACTTGGTCATTCTGAATTGTCAGCTCTTGTCGTTGGCTGTGGGCACTCTTTAATTTGTAGAGATAGCTGAGGTCTACAGGTTTCCAACCCTCCAGCTGTGCCATCATAGGAGATGTTAAAATGAAGGTGAGTCTTGGTTGGAATCCCACCACACATAAAACCACCTATTAGCAAGAGATTATGAAAAGTTGTATTATCACTGCTGAAAACTTGAAGTCCCAGCTCTCTGTCCTTGTCTTTCTTCTTTACGTAAAACTGTCACTCAAGTCAGATATGACAGCATTTTAGCAGCAGAATTCAGCTACATTTCTGGTCAAGGAGAGGAAATATTTCTCTGATTATTTGCTACAGACAGACCTGTCTGTGGACAGGTCCAAATCCTAAGCCTAGGACTCTGTTCCATAATGTATGGGACACTGGGCTCCATGGATTCTTGAAAGGGTGGGACTCAAAAATTTCTAGTCAATGAACTTGGAAAAATTTAAGATCCAGGATGCTAATCAATGCAACCTCCTCTGTAGTTGATAAAAGTAACATTAATACTTATAGTAGCTATGTTGGGATTGTGAGTTTCTGAATAATAAACTTTTATATGATAACTAAAACTGGAGTTGTTAACTAACTACTTCCAAGATACGGAGTAGAACTAAACCTGAACAGCAGCCTCACGAAAATTAAATAACTGGGATCCAAAAAACTCATCCGTGTAATGTGGAGATGATCTTGTGATATAGGGCCTAGGGAATATGGGGGACACTGTCTGATCCTCCAAATGGTAAGTCCCTAACAGATGGTAACAGTCATTAGCAGAGGACTTAAGAACAAGGACTGAGTGGAGGATGGGAGGCAATCACTATCAGTTCATGTGTAAATGTGAACTTTCATGGGATATTTCATTATATATATCAAACTGTCTGTCTTGAAGTGCATCAAGATAAATTATAAACTATATAAGACCCTACTACTAATCAAATGAAATTCCTGCCAAGAGTCCCCTGAAGTTGGCTGTCCCACTAACCACAAGCTCTAACCTAAATAAACTGTGGCCTGCTAGTCTTTACTAGGAATATATAATTTATTTTCTTACCCCTATATTTTAAAAATATTTAATATGGTTTCAAGACAATGTTTAAACTGGAAAATTACAAAAGAATATTGAAGAGGAAAGAATAATAGAATAGTAGGAAACATTTTCTCACATAAAAGACAGAAAAAATTACATTTTAAAGAAAGCTTTGAGAGTTATTAGCCACTGTTCTTCATGAGCAACTAATGTTATCTAGTTGAGAGTGATGAACAATTTCAAAAATAGTTCCAAAAGTTATTTTTTGTTTATACAAGTTCTTTATTCTTCATGCAAATGTGACTGATAGCAGTTTTAGTCCACAGGCCCTCAGGGGACTTGTAGCATGTAGCCTACAAACCACGGGCTCTCGAGGTAGACTGCCTGCCTTTCAAACCTGATTCTGCTCCTTATTTGCTGTATGATTCTGTTATCTAGTCTCACTATTTCTTGCTCTTTCATGTGTAAAATGGGGATAATACTTGTTATATGGGATGGTGTGAGGATCAAGTGAGTTGAATGTGTAAAGTGCTATGACTATTGCCCGGCCAACAGTAAGTGTTTAAAATTAAGATTTTTTCCCTCAACATCTATACTCTGTGATATGCTCTGATCACTTACCCATTGAGTGACTCTCCCTAGAAATGTTCAAGACTCTTATGGAGTACAGAAGTTTCAAGGAATGACCCCTTCTGAAATTCAGTCTGTATTGGTAATAACTGGTATGTTGTCAGAATAGCGATGTCCCACAAAAGTGGGTGTTTCTCTGCCTCTGTCTCAACCTCAGGCAGTTTTCTATTTTGGCCAGAGGAAAAGGCACCTAAAGGCCAACCTTCTTAGGTTACCAATTGGCAACCTCCATCTAATGTCTTACAAATTCCCTAGGGTGTTGTTGAAAGGACAGATATTGAACTGCTACTCATAGAATACACAATACTCCCATTCTCTTCTGAACTGCAAGGGAAATCCTCCATGATCTCTTCCCTCCGTGGGTGACTGACCCCACATTCTAAATTTCAGGCACCTTCTCATTCTCTCTTTGTCAGCTGCCATCGCTTACCCGCGCGCTCCAGAAGCCGCAGAGGAAAGAGCATCCTTCTTCCCATCCCCAGAGAGCCAGGAGTGGGCTCAGGATCCAAGCTCAGCTACAAAGATGTTCATGCCAAGAGTAGTCTAGGAATCTCCGATGACAGTGCTGCAGTGTCCCCACAGCAGAGAGAGTGCCCCACAGCACACGGCTGCATACTGGCTGGATTGTCCCTTGTGAAGGTAGATTTGCCATTTTTCTTGATTTTGGAACTTTAAGGTTGTCTTGGTTACTGTGTATTTTGTAAGCTGGACTTTTCACCCCCTTGTCAATTGTTTGAGCCCCCATTCCTTCCAATGATTTCTCCCTTTTGCTTAAATACCCAGATTTGAGTTTTTTTACTCGCTAACGAAAAACTTGGGATACAAAGAAACACCTTCTTCCCTACCCGACTCTCATCGCCCACCGCCATTAATAAATGTTCAGCAAATATTTAAAGTTTATGGTGAAAGACCACCAAATCCTGGGGGCTCACCTGAATGACCCATCCCTAGTCAGCTTGTTAACCCATGCTTCAGGTTTGTTAGCACTCAAGCTCTCTCTTTGTTCATCTAGATCCCAGAATAATGCTTCTTTTGCCACTTCTATTTAATAAAAGTTGAATGACTCTTTGCAAATTTTATCTCTATGATTTAAGACTTTCTTTGGCTAATGTGCAACTAAAATTAGATTTAGAAATGCATTATATGCTGAGGGTGACACTTTGGGGGTTCACCGAAGTCACTTCCTTACACTTGATGCCTTACTGTGTGAGCAGATGTCACCAACTGCAGCTCATGTAATTATACTAATAAGGGACCATTGTTTCACATTTGTATATACTAGCTCTCTAGGTAGATACTGTTTGACTAAAGGATTATTCTACTTCGAAAGATTGAAAAGTTTTATCCTGCAGAATATACTTCACATTATTTAGCATAGGTTTATAAGGTCCTCCATGATTTGGTTCCCAACTAACTTTTTCAGCCTCTTTTCTTTCTCCGTAATGGCTCATTTTGTAGATGTTCTGACAACTGCTCAGCTTGTAGTCCTATTTCTTCCCTCCTACACAATGTGTTGTTTTTGTCTCATGTTTTTCCTTCTGCCTGCAATGCTTGCTCCTCTCCTGTGAGTTGGTTACATTCTGCTATCCCTTAGGACTAATCCTTAGTGATAGTGCCCTCCCCACACACATCGGGCTGGGTTAGGATCCCTTCAAAGGTGGCTTCCTTACACCACATGGAAAGAGGTCGTCCTCACTATGCGGCATCATTGGATTTGCTTTGGTTTCCTGTCTGCCCTAACAGAAGGTGAGCTCCCTGAAGGCAGAGAAATCACAACTTGTCCCCTAATAGAGACTCTGTGATATTGTGATTTATATCTGACACAGAACAACTGAAACCCCTGTAAATTCCTAAATAATAAGAGCACTAGGATCATCTTTTGTTCTAATGTTTCATCTTTGACTCTGGTTCCTGACAAAGGGCTCCTGAAATCCTCGGAATTTCCTGAGTTGGAGGAGCACCTTTTGTTCTAATGAGGTGACTCTGGGTAGGCTCCTGGTCATCCGAAAGACCAAGCCGTAATTAGAAGCTTGTGCTTTTTAACCCTGCCCCCCTCTTTCCTTAAGAAGGAGTAAGCACTGAAAGTGGAGTTAGTGATCCATGATGCCTAGGTGATGAAGCCTCTATAAAAATCCCAATAGTTTGGGGTTCAGAGACCCTCCAGTTGGTGAACAGATAGAGACTGGGGAGAGTGGTACATCCAAGGAAGACACGGAGGCTCCGAGCCACTTCCCACATACCTTGCCCTACACATCTCTTCCATCTGGGTGTTCATCTGTTTTCTTTATCATATCTTGTTATAATGTACTGGTAAACAGTAAGTAGACAGTTTTCTTGAGTTTTGTGAGCCACTCTAGCAAATTAATTGAGCCAGAGGAGGGGTTTGTGGGAACCTCAGATTTATAGTCAATAGGTCAGAAGCACAGATGACAACCTGGACTTGCAATTGGTGTGTGAAAAAGGGAGAGAGGGCAGTCTTGTGAGACTGAGCCCTTAACCTGGGGGATCTGACATTATCTCCAGGTAGATAGTGTCAGAATTGGGTTAAATTGTAGGACATCCAGCTAATGTTGGAGCATTGCTCGTTGGTGGGAAAATCCCACCCCCCCGCCCAACACACACATTGGAATTAGTTCCAGAACACCCTTTTAGACTCCAAAAATGTTCATGTAAGTCATGATATTAGTGTGTTAAAACAGCTAAAAAGTCTAATTTCCCACATTTTTGTGTGGCAATATATACATATATGTTAAGAAACAAAAAAAAAGCAACGAGAAGTTAATATTCTCTAAACCAACCTGCTTCTGCCTTCCAACTGAACTCTAGTGTCAGGGGTTTGCAATGATTTCTCCTAATTCTGTTAACTTCGAACTGTGGTGTAGCAGATAGAACCACAGGACCATGTGATTCTTTCTTTTGTAAACCTGGGGTTTTGGTTTGTTTGCTGTTCTTGTTTATTTTGGTGCTGCATTCTTTGCATGTATCTGGAAATTTGTAGCATTTCAACTTTATCTTAGGAAGTCAAAATTTCTAATAGGATTTGTGTGTATGTGTTTTCTCAAAACATATTCTTCAACAATGGAAATTTGTCATATATAATTTGTTTATTAATGTATATCCTTTTTTCTATATGCTGTTTAGTGGGTGTTGGCTTGTCTAGATTTGCCAAGCATATATTTTATCTTCACTACATGTGTTTTATCTTCTCACTTTCCCATAGTTTTAATACAGTTGATCTTCACAAATTTAGTTTCTGGAAATATGCATTTTTTTCTTGAATTATTATGGAGATATGGATTTTTGCAGTCACGCTTTCTGTTCCCAAGAACTCTTCTTGCTGTCTGATTGCCTCTATTTCTTTGCAGCTTGTTTTTGTTTTTATTGCTGCAATTCTCTTGAATCTGACTGAGAATACTAATTAGATATCTTTAAAGCCCTCTCATTTCTTTCATTAATTGTGTTTTCTTTGGTGAAGTTTTTCTCGTTTTAAAGTGTGAAGTTATCATTTCTGGCTGCTATTTTCCTTATGTCTCCAATATTGTATATTGATTGTTCATATGTTTTTAAAAAATGAAAGGATAGCTCCTAGTTTTGGAAGCTGTTACTGGTTCCTCCAGGGATTGTGTGGCCCAGAGATAATTTCTCCAAGCTGCGCTGTGGCCGCAAATCTCCATTTCTTTAGCGCGCTGTCGTATTTGAGTGAAACCTGGCATGGTGGTGGCAGAGCAGTGGTAGAGGATTTCGTTCCCAACTATTCCGCATTCAAATGTTTGATGGAGGTCCTGGGGAACTAATTTTTTTTTCTTAAAAGTGTGGTTAATTGACTCTATGCTATTCATTGATTGAGTCCATTCCCTAGCTCTTTGTAATGAAAGGTAGTTGTGTACTATATATTGAATTCATATAAATAAGAATTAATAAATTCTTATAAATAAGATGCTAAGTTTTATCTCTTAAGAATCATGATCCATTGAAGTTTTAGCAGTATCTTTGCATAACCTATTCCTTTAATTGTTGAAATTTCAGTGTCTTTCTTATGTCTTTTTTCTTATTGCAGTAACATTGGATTATAACATTATATAGCTTTCAGATGCACATTGTAATATATTTCAAATTCTTTGTAGATTACATCATGTTCACCACCCAAAAACTAATTATAGTCCATCCTTTCACATGTGAGCCTAATCACCCCTTTTGGCCTCCCCCCCTCTCCCTATGGTAATAAGCAATCCAGTCTCCAATGACATGTGTTTGTTTGTCGTTGTTTTTATCTTCTACTTATGAGTGAGATCATACGGTATTTGACTTTCTCCCTCTGACTTATTTTACTTCGCATAAGACCCTCGAGGTCCATCTATGTTGTTCCAAATGCTCGGATTTCATCATTTCTTATGACTGAGTAGTATTCCATTGTGTATATATACCACATCTTTTTTATCAATTCGTCCCTTGATGGGCACCTAGATTGCTTCCAATCTTGGCTATTGTGAATAATGCTGCAATGAACATAGGGGTGAATGCATCTTTAGACATTTGTGTTTTCAAGTTCTTTGGATAAATACCCAGGAGTGGAATAGCTGGATCATATGGTAGATCTATTCTTAGTCTTCTGAGGCTACTCCATACTGCTTTCCTTAGTGGCTGCACCAGTTTGCACTCCCACCAGCAGTGTACAAGGGTTCCCTTCTCTCTACATTCTCTCCAACACTTGTTGTTTCCTGTCTTGTTAATTAGAGCCATTCTGACTGGAGTGAGGCGATACCTCATTGTAGTTTTAATTTGCACTTCCCTGATGGCTAATGATATTGAGCATCTTTTCATATGTCTGTTGGCCATCCGTATATCTTCTTTGGAGAAATCTCTGTTCAGATCTTTTGTCCATTTTTTAATTGGGTTGTTGGTTTTTTTGAAGTTGAGATGTATGAGTTCTTTGTATATTTTGGATATTAATCCCTTATCTGATATATGGTTTGCAAATATCTTCTCCCAATTGTGAGGTTGTCTTTTGGTTTTGTTGGTTTCCTTTGCTAGGCAGAAGGTTTTTAGTTTTGTAACCGAAAGTTCGGTCTCTGAACCCGATGCCAATCCAAATAACGAGAACAGAGCCTTGAGTGGAAGAGCAAGGGCTCATGCCTCAAAAATTGCTAGCTCCCCGATGAGGAATGGGTAGGGATTTTTATTTGGGGTTTTGGGTAGGGGAGGGGGGAACATGTAGCTTGTGCAGCTCGGTGCTTTCCCACCAGCCTGCGTTTGGCCTTGAAAGGCTGCTTGTAGCAAGGCAGGGGGGAGAGTGAGATAGGAGGAAGGCAGGTGGGCGTCCTTCGCCGTTGTCTCCTCTTCTTGTTTGAGGCGGGTTCGAGCACCGGGAGTCGAGGAGTTGAGGTCTGGGAAGCCTCCGCTCTTTGATATTCTTGAGACAGCGGCTTTCCTGGCAAACTCAAGGACACATGATTAGCTAAACTTTAGTGTGCCTCCAACTCCAGGCCACCTGGGCTTTTAACAATTTGTAACTCCCATTTAGTTGTAAAGCTCAAAGAGTCCAAGTTTAGAGAAACAGGTATTTACATATGAGTGGAGCTAGAGAAGCAGGAAAGTGGGTGGTGGGTTTTAGTTTTAACCCCATATACGCTGGGTTCAGTGTGGGGGAACTGATATCAGGGATGATGTTAAGAGCCTGTAACAGTTTGATGTAGTCCCATTTGTTCATTTTTTCTTTTGCTTCCCTTGCCTGGTCAGACATGGTACTTGAAAATGTGCTACTCCAACTGATGTCAAAGAACGTACTGCCTATGTTTTCTTCTAGAAGTTTCATGGTTTTGGGTCTTACATTCAAGTCTTTAATCCATTTTGAGTTGATTTTTGTGCATGGTATAAAGTAATGGTCTACTTTCATTCTTTTGCATGTGGCTGTCCAGTTTTCCCAGCGCCATTTATTGAAGAGACTCTCCTTTCTCCATTGTATGCTCTTGGCTCCCTTGTCGAATATTAGCTGTCCATAAATGTGTGGGTTTATTTCTGGGCTCTTGATTCTGTTCCATTGATCTGTGTGTCTGTTTTTGTACCAGTACCATGCTGTTTTGGTTACTATGGCTTTGGAGTATATTTTGAAATCTTCTTGTGTCTTCCTATTAAATATCTTAACTCTTTGGCCATTTACAGTTTCACTGAATTTGCAGTCCCTCTGAAGGATATCAAATCAATTCCCACTGAGATTTATTTGAAATTACATAAAACTATTTAATTAAAGAATTAGCATTTGAAAATTCCTTCTACCTGTTTGGGTACATATTTCTACATTTCTTCAATCAAGTCATCATATATGAGGCAAATTTCTTATTAAAATATTCCTAGGAATTTTATATTTCATAGTTATTTTGAATGAAATATTTTCTCTATTATACATTCCAACTGGTTAAAATGGTATCATATAAGTATTTGCAAGTGTTTACCTTACACATTTTTTCCTTATTTCTATTAGGTTTTCAGGTAACTTTATTGTATATTTTCATTTAAATGAAACGTGTCAAACACATAAAATGACTAACGAACATTTGTAAACATCTTAAAAATAATATTAAGCTGTATTTATTTTTGCTATTTAAAAAGTTAGTTAAATAAAACTAAGTAAATAGTTGAAATCCCTTTTACAGTATCTCTCCTCAACCCTGTTTCCTCCCCTTCATGATCAGAAGAAACCACAATGATGAAGTAGCTGATTATCCTTCCTATCTGTGATTTAATAATTTCATTACCTATGAGTGTGTCCATAAACAATGCATAGCACGATTTTATTTCAAATATTTAAAATATTTCAAATTATTTAAAATATTTCAAATTATTTTAAATGGTTTAAAATTTACATAATTTATAATATACTGCCTATGTACTTCTTTTTGTTTCTAAAAGTTTTGCACATGACCAATCCCAGATTTAAAGGTTGGAGAAATAGAGCACAGTTCTTGAAGGAATTACTACAAAACATTGAGGCCATTGAAAAGCAAACAAACACACAGAAAAATTGACTATAATGCAGAAAATTATAATCATAAAAATTATCAAAATTTTAATATATTATTTTATTTTTAAACATAATATATATAACCGCATACAAAAATTTCCCATTTGACTATTCTACATTTTATTTGCCATTCTTCTATCCTTGTATATCTAAATTATATATTTGGATTTTTTTTTGTAGTCTTTGCAACAGGTTTCCATGTAAATAAATTTTTGTGTTTATTTCTGATTATTTCTTTATGATAGATCTTTGAATTGGAAACACCTCCAAAATGCATCTTTTAAAAAGCATTTTTTTCCAGTAAATAGCTCAGGTGCCTTCTATAAAAATTGTGTATATTTTCTGCCACCAGCAGAGAATGTAGATGGTTTACTTAAGTCAGGGTTCTCCAGAGAAATAGAACCAATAGGATGTACATACATATATATACATAGAGAGAGAAAGATACAGAGAGAGAGAGATTTATTATAAGGAATTGGCAAGCTGGGGACCCTAGAGGGCCAATGTGTATTTCCAGCTCAGGTCAAAAGGCCTGAAAACATAGCCGAGTGTTGATGGTGTGAGTTCTCATCCGAAAGCCATCAGACTGGAGATGCCAGAAGAGCCACTGTTTCAATCGAAGGCCAACGGCTCAGAAAGACCAATATTCCACCTCAAGTATTGAGGTAGGATTAAGTTCTCTCTTACTCAAAATTTTCATTCTATTCAGGTCTTCAGTTGATTAGATGAGGCCCACCCACATTATGGAAGGCAATATGCTTTTCAGTGTTCTGATAAATGTAAATCTCATCCAGAAACATGTTCACAGAAACACCTAGAATAATGTTTGACCAAATGCCTGTGCATCCCATGGCCCAGTCAAGATGACACATAAAATTAGCTATCATATGGAATGTATTTTTGCTACTTTGTGAACTCCTATCTTGTGTTCATCATCATATCTCATAGGGAAATCCAATTAACATCCTCAAGCAGCATGTCATGAGTACTAATTGCCAATTGGAAAAAATAATTACAAAGTATCAGTTCAGAAGAAAATATTAAAGACAAGGTATAAACTTTTATTCCTGGGATTCTTCTTTTTAAGTGCTCTGTGCACTTAATTGCAGCAGCAGAAAAACTGACCGGGGAGATTCTTGTCTATAATTTAGAGTCTATAATTCAGAAGATATATTTCCTTTGAATAAACCTCAGCTCTCAAGAAAGCCTGGGCATTTTGAGTAGGAATACAGAAAGTGGATGCAGACAGGTTTGGATTTGACTTCCAGCTCGTCTACTTCAGCCAATTGTCCTTGGGCCACACAGAAGCTCAATACGTGTTTCTTGAACAAATAAATGAGTCAATATAACTTAGCCTTCTATATTAGATTTCAGGTAAAGTGTTGTAAAGATTAAATAAACTTAAATGTGAATATAAACAGAGATCTTGGCAGAGAGAAATGGCTTGATAAATGGTAATAATAATTATTGTTATGGGGGTGGTGGTTTTTATTACTCTGTAGCTAACATTGGCCTTTTGGCCATAGGTAATAGACTAGAATATCTGTATTGATATGAATGTTTGGGGATGCTGAAAACCTCATACCAGTGAACTTAAAAACTACACCTATAATGTAACTCCCTATCAATAGGTGTGATATACATCAGCACTTAAGAATGTTGTGATATTGGAAAAAAGACAAGATGATATATGTTCCGACATTTTCACAACTTGTATACATGCTTTAAAATGAAGTAGGGCTATTTTAGCCCTAGATATGTATTTTCATGGGTTTAAAATTATGCGCTTGAAAAATAATTTAGTTAATATAGGAGGTAGCATAAAATGTAGTAATAAAAAGAAGAAACCTATTATTGTGAAAAAAAGTATCTAAAATGAGAGATGATCAGATCAATTGCATTTTCTTAGAAGTAAGACTTGTCTATTTCTTCTGGCATTGCCCAAAACCACATTGTGAATTCAACTTCTATTGGGGCAATATTTGTCACCTATTTCTCAGGATGGGAACTGAGAGACTGAATATACGAATGGACAACAGCCAGACTCTGTATGTACACAAAAATAGAACCCTGGTCTACAGTCTGCGGCAACCAGTCCAGGAAGCCAAACCACAACCTCTGGAGCAATCAGCCCCAAATGGAAGTAATCAATAACTGCCAGCTTCGCTGATTTTTGCTTCCACTTCTAACTTATGACCAACCAAAGAAAGCCAAATGTGCTCCCTTAACCAATCACTTAGAGTGCCCCACTTCTAATTAGGCGCCTACAGCTTCCACATGCGAACAATCTCCCATCAGGGCAAACCTGAAACCTTCCATTTATTTCCACTATAAAATCCTCGCACTCCTGCCTGCTTGTGAGTCTGCCAAGCACAAGTGGCAGCGACTGACTCTCTTGCTATAGCAAGCTCTGAATAAAACTTTTCCTTGTTCTCATTTAGGTGGGACTTATTTCCACAGAACAGAGGAAGAAACTTAATGTCACATAAGAGATTGTATGTAATCATTTCATATAAAGAATTCATATAATCACTCTATATAAAGGATTTCAAACACTGAACAATATTGAAGATTTGCCTGTGTCATGTTAATCAGTGACCACCATGTTATTTTATTTACCTTAGTTTTAATGATGCCTGGTTATTTTATTGCTCTCCTTTCAACTACATTAACTTACCTTCATAACAGCTGGAGTGGCAGGTTTATTAGCTGCTAAGCTCTCATCTATTGTTAGCAGTATAGTTCAGTACTACAATAATAATCTCAGAGATAGCTTCTTATGTGTAAGGCATGGATTGTGATAATTTTCCCTGGAGCAGTTAATGTTTAATAGACACTTTCAACATCTGGCCATGTTTAGTTTTTGCACTGTTTTCAGAAAGTTTTTGAAGAAAGAGTGTATTTGAAGGTATATGACCACCTAGATATCAAAGTCCTTCTTAGCCTGTATGCAGGAAGTTTAAAATCACTCCTTAACTAACAAAATGACAGCCTAATTCATTGTACACATAAAGTTTATAATAACATTGAAGCATATTTCAAAATTGTTGTTGTGCTGGAGTATAATATTTAACTAATTTTAAATTGGATGGAAGTTCTACATAAAGGTAATAAAAATATAAAATCCATGATGTGTATTGCTATGGATTGAATTGTATCCCCTCCAAAATTCATATGTTGAAGCCCTATCCCCAATGTGGCGGTATTTGGAGATGAAACCTTCGGGAGGTAATTAAGTTTGGATAAGGTGATGAGGACGGAGCAACCATGATGTGTCCTTTTAAGAAGTGTCCTTATGAGAGGGTAGAGAGACCAGAGCTCTTCGTCTCTCTCAGCTGTGTGAGGACACAGTGAGAAGGCAGCAGTCTTCAAGGCAGGTAGAGAGACTTCACTGGGGAAGAGAACTGGCTGGCATGTTGACCTTGAACATCCCAGCTTCCAAAGCTGTGAGAAATAAGTTCCTGTTGTTCAAGTCACCCAGCCTGTGGTATTTTGTTATGACAGCTTGAGCTGACTAATGCAGATTTTTAAAATTTACCAAATTATCAAGTTATTTCAAATGACCTGATTTTGACATTCTAATGAATGTTTCAGTTTTCATCCAATAACTTACTGTATTGAATTTATTTTATCGATGTCTTTTCTTTTGCCTTAAAACTCATGTTGAAATTATTGAATTGATGGGGTTGATTAAATGTAGATGCTAAAATGATTGAAAACCATGGATCTTAAAAATATTGTTTGAATTAAATTTAATACAAAGTATTAAAAATCATTATTTAACAATGAAAAATTTCAGCACCGTAATTGTTTTCTTCAATAATTAAGGCACTTAAGGCAATACCATTTTTCCACTTAGTTTTCCTAGGTTGTATAGGTTTGGCATGATATGTTATTCTTTACCTTTGTAAATGGTGTGCATTTTCTATTTTGATCCAAGAGATATTGTGGGCTGTTCTTGCATAATTTCTAAGTAGGTAAGATTATGTTGGTATGGTTTTTGTAATTAATTTCCAATTTTATTTGGTTGTAATAAAAATTTGACATAATTCTCTCTAATATATATCTTATATACATGTGTGTGTATTCAACATTGTGGATTACTTATTCAATTGCTTTCCTCCTTTTTATTTATTTATACTAGTAGATCTGCCTGCTTCTCTACAATTACTTTTCTCTTTATCCTTTAAAAATTATTTTGAAGCAGTGAACAGGTTATATTCATTTTTCCTGTAGCGTTTGTTTCATTAATCGTCATCCTCTCTGTCTTGGCTGTCATAATCACACTCATGTTTCCCTGCTATACTTGAGGACATGTCCCCAGCTACTCCCTCACAATGACTTCATCCCCGCTCTCCAGCATCCATCTCCACAAGCTGAGCTCTTTAGAGCATATTTACTTCCCTACTCTCCTTTTTCACCACAATCTGCAAGAGACTTTCTCTTTGTCTTTTCTCTCTCCTTCACTACACCCTAACTCAGAGTTTTAATTGGGATAGTTTAATACTTTCAATCCCAGATTCTTTTTGTATCTTTTCCTCTCAATGTCAAGAATTTCTTTTCAATTTTGATCATTTACATCCATTTGATTTCAAGGTTTTCTCTTCAATCTTCAGCATCCTTATGATCATTTTATTGCAGTCTTAGATGGTGTCTCATCAATTTCAATTATATATTTATGTGAAATATGAGATCCATCTCTCCTCTCTCGCATTGTTCTTCTCTTTACCTTCCCATCTCTTGAGGTTTACTCCACATATAATTTTTTTGGTTAGATGAGGAACAAGAATGGTACATTTCCTGAAGGCTAGCATATTCATATATATCTTTTTTTTCCCCTGTTAGGGATTAGTATCTTGGCTAGGAATAGATTGATCAGGTTGCACTTCTTACTTCTCAATATTCTGTATGTGGGTTTCTGCTGCTTTCTTGTTGACAGATAATTTGCCTGCAGCTGGTCTGGTTCTTTTTCCTTTTTAGATAATTTGTTTCTTCTCTCTGGAATCTTGTGTTTTCTCTGTTTCTTTGAAGTTCTGGAATTTCTTCAAACATTTTTTTAAATCATTAATTTTACCTGGGTTGTTCAATGAATAATTTTCATCTGCAGGCTCAACTTTTTCTTCAGCTCAAATGAAAAAAATAGCTGTTATATTTTATTTCCTGTCCTCTATCTGTTTCTGTCTCTCCCTCCAGAGCTCCTGCAATTCACATTTAATTCTATCAGATCTCTCCATCGGTTCTCATGTTTCCAGTATGCTTTTCTGTCTCTTTACATTTTTGGCTCTGTGCTTTAAGATATTTCTTACACTGTCTCATCTAGGCCCCAATTCTGATTCACTAGTAACTGTCCTAATATTCAGGATCTATTGAATATTTTTAGTTTTATGTTTCTATAAAGTCTTTTTGTAGGATGCTTGAAACTCCCTGAATGCTCACTATTCTTCATGGTCTGGTCTATCTCTTCTAGTATTGTATTTTTCTTTCTTTCTTTTCTTTTTTTTTTTTTGACGCAATATAAGATTACTTTCTCTCTCTCTTTGCTTGCTCAGCTATTTTAGATGTATTACCATTGCTCTTTCCTCACTTATTGATGTTCCAGTCTATCTTCTTGGGTACCTCCAGAAGAGATAGCCACATGAGTGGCAGAATTAACAGGATTCTATACTTATGGGTTAGTAGTTGAGCAGCAGCACATTTGCAATCCCCCATTATAGCCCACAAGGTCCACATTTTGTTCTTCCATCTCTTCTCCCTCTCTTATCTGTAGAAGAGATTGAGACAGCCATTTGACTTCTCAGCTCTTTTGGATCAAGAAGATCAAGTTCACACTGACAGATGGATGCATTTTTCCCTTGGAGTGCACAGATCTGTTTTCACTAGGATATATTATATTAACAGTCTCTCCTTTGGTATTCCCAATACTGGTCTCCAGGTTCTTACATGGTCTAAATATAAGATAGTCTTATACTAGTTATTTTGGTCAAGTCTCTCTCATATATTTCAGTTACTAGCAGATATGTGACTCCAAAGAGGTACATTGATTGCTAGGACTTAACTTGAATCAAATGCTCCAATGTTTTGGTGCTGTATACACTTTTATTTATATATCTTCCATTATATGACTGGCCTCTATCTATTGGTTATCAGAGGTATCCTATCCATCCTCAGATAACCAGTTTATTTTCCTCCTTCCAGGAGGCCTTTTCCTATCCACAGTGTTCTTTCCTCTGAATATCTCTTGTATTTACCCCCTCTTCCTTTAGCTTCACAGTTTGATGACTTTATTTTATTTACTGCCTTTAACAGTGTTTGACACATACTAGTAACTCAATACATATTCATTTAATGAATAAATAAATAAATGAATTCATGCTCACACGAATATTTTTAATGCAAGATCAAATATGGAAAATGTATCTATGTCACAGCATCTGGTACCATATGACACACTTAATAAGTAAACAAATAGTATTTGTGGAGTATTTTGTAAGAAGTAGAAAGTGGCTGATCTCTGAGAATCTTTTCTTTTTGTGCTCCTTCTCCTATCAACATATTTGTATAATTTTTCTAAAATATCAACAGCCAGCCATATAGACTAAATGTGGTTGAGACCATCTAAGATCAAATGCCATATCTTAATCATCTTTATTCTCTCCAGACCTTACTCAGAGTAGGCCTCTGATTCACAAATGTTACTGTGCATAAGAATAACCCAGGAGCCCTGTTAAGATGAAGTTTCATTTGTCCCCTCCTTGAAAGTCTGATCCAGTAGGTGTGAGGTGGATCCCAAATATCTGCATCTTTAAAAAGCACCCCAAATGATTCTGTTTAGATCACCAAAACTCTACTCTTGGAGACATGCTGGTTAAGTGCTTCAATAAATATTTGCTGAAATGAATTTATTCATCTAAGGAGCTTCATCATTTCATAATTACATTATTCTTTAAGAAATAAGTTGAAAAAATCTTCCCTTAAAAGAGAGTTTTAAATAGCTACAGAGAACAAATTGGTGGTTGCTAGTGGCAGAGGGTGGGCAAAATGAGTGAAGGGGGTCACAAGGTACAAACTTCCAGTTATAAAACATGTAAGGCCTGGGGATGGAATGTACAGCATGGTAACTATAATTCATAACACTGTATTGCATATTTGAAAGTTGCTAAGAGAGTAAATCTTAAAAGTCCTCATCACAAGGTAAAGAATTGTGTAACTATGTATGGTGACAGATGTTAGCTAGATTTATTGTGGTGATCATTAGCAATATACACAAACATTGAATCATTATGTCGTCCACCTGAAACCAATATAATGTTATACGTAAATTATACCTCAATAATGAAAAAAGAAAAAAAATTTAATATATGATTTCTCTATTTATGTAGAGAAAACTCTGACTTGAATACCCAAGTGAAACATGCCAGCTGACCGGTGTTGAGAAAATTTATGTAAAGTTGTGAAGGAAAAGGAGCAATATGAAATGTCCAGAATAGACAATTTCAGAGAGTCAGAAAGGAGATCAGTGGTTTCCAGAGGCAGGGAGAAGGGAGGAATGGGGAGTGACTGTTAATGAGTATGAAGTTTTTTCGGATGAAAATGTTCTAAAATTAGCTCTTGGTAGTGGAAAAACTCTGGAAACATACTGAAAACCATTGAATTGTGCACTTTAAAAGGGTTAATTTTATAGTATATGAATTATAATTCACAAAGCATGTGAATATACTATATTATCAAAACTCTATTTTTAAAACAGAAAAGGAGTGAGTCTAGTAAATTATATAAAAATTAATAAGTAAAATCAAAGAACAAGTGAAAAGCTGTGCACTTATGTCTGGCTCCTTTTCATTATAAGACTGAGACCTGTGTGAAAGACATTCACTTAAAGAACTCTGAAGGTTTCAAGGGAATTTTATATTCCAATCTGATTCTGAAGTTTTCTTAACCTTTGTTGAATAAACTCTCTATCAGTAGATCTCAAATATTAAAAGAGATTATGCACATTGCAATCAGAGAGAAGAATTGTATTTACTATGTAAATAAGCCAAACTTGCATGCGTGCACACACACACACACACACAAACACACCACCCCCATAAAATCTATTATTATTCTCATGGTCCTGTGGAGAAATATGGAAATAGAAAAATCCTATCCAATTTATCTGTGTAAAAATAAAAATTGAAGTTAGTTTCTTAAAACTATTAATATTTTCTTTTGCTTTGTGTGATTTTTATCTAGTCTTTGAAAGAGTAAGCATCTGTCTTTCTCTCCTGCCTTGCCCTTAGCATTAGGCAAAAGATTCAGAAGTCCACAGCTTTTCTTATATCTTGACAGTGAATGGAAAATGAGTAGAAAGAAAGGATGTTTTCAGGCAAGGACTAGGCAAAGTTAACAGTTTTCCTTTGTTATGAAGAAGACTCACTGACAAGTAGGTTTCTTTCTTTCTTTCTTTCTTTTCTGTGAATTTGAGAGAAAGCAACTGTAGAGAAAGGGCTAGATATTCCTTGAGATTTATTCCTTTCAAAATTTGTAATAAACTTTCAAAAGAGCCATCTAAAGCTATGAGTGACAGAGTGAGAGAGCAAGAGAGAGAGGCATGCTGGATTTTCTTTAAACCTTTGATTTTTCTTTAAATGCAAGCACAATAATAAATATAAAGTTTTACTTACCTGAAACTAATAAGAAATCTGCTACTATTATGTACATATTTTATTAGAGAACAAACGTTAAAAGAGAAAGTGGATTATTTTTACTACTTGTAACCATCAAAAGATAATATTGTTTTAAGTAGGTGGCTGATGTCGTCCCTCCTTGGGGTATAGGAATAAGTACATTTACAAAGGGTTTTCTTCAACGTGGGCAGAGCACTGATTAGTAAATGAACCCTTATTTATTAGATGATCACTTCATTTATTGAGGAAGGCATAGAAACTGCCAGTTCTATTTCTAGAAATAATGACTAATGGAAGTTCTCAAAGTGATGGTTGGGAAATAAAAAAATTTAATTTGAATAACTCTCTAGTTGTACACTCTTCTACGATTACAATGGGTTGGCAAATAAAGTAGATGAGCTCTAGAGTGCATAGTTACACAGATTATGAGTCTGTAGGTGGAGTAACTGTGTAATGACATGTACCCTCCCTAAATCATCAGGAGGGATCCACATACCCTGTGCAATGATGTTATTTTTGTGTACTTCAAATATCAAGTAAAATTAGTTTTATTCAATTACACAGGTTTGGTATAGAGAAGGACTTGTATTCTTAGCTACGCCATTGCAGGCGACATAAAGGATCAAAGAGATTTCCCCTACCCTTGATAACGTATAACCTATGTTATTATGGAAAAAAATAACCTGAAGCAATAATAAGACTAATCATAGATACATTTCTTTAACATCTGCAGTCTACTACACCTGGTCATTGTGTGGATGCCATATATATATGGATGCCATATACATATGTATATAATAATCTTTTTGGATGCCATATACATATATATAATAATCTTGTTTACAGCTCCGTAAAATAAATATTGTTCTTGTATGCATATAGAAATAAAAGTTCAAAAAATTTCCTCTAGGTCACAGTGCTAATAAGTGGCAGAACTAAGATTTAAATCCATGTCTACTTGACTCCAATTGTTTCTCTCCTTCCAAAATGCACACTGCCACCTCAGAGTAAGGAATTAGATAAATATTTAATTAAACAAAAATTGACTGAGAGCTTACTATATGCCAGGCATGATGTTAGCTGCCGAGTTTACAAAGGTGAACTAGAGAGACGTAGAGCCTGACTTCTTCCTGGGTGTTTCATTCAGCTCAATCACTCTCTTTTCCCAGTCTTACCCCTCCTCTTCCTTCATGGAACATCCTTTATGAAAACCTAGTTGAACACTAACTATAAGTCAAGACTGAGGAATACAAAGGTGAGACACCACCTCCGTCCTCTATTACTGCCTACTCGACAAGTACAATGTTACTGGCATATGCGATGACAGATGAATACACAGGCCTTGGTGAGCACTCACTGTATTGCAGCTACCCTAGAGGTGGGGGCTGGGAGGAGGAGAAGAGGAGGCTGGACTTACCAATGTACCGATGTCGTTCCAAGGCAGACCTCTTGCTTAAAACCGCTTCCTGATTTTCATATGCCCTGTAGAGGCCTCTTTTCTCTTTCCAAACCCTTCTTTCTTTTCCAATGTCTCAACTTCCCAATGGAGTAAAAGTTAGAAACACCATCTCTGTACCCAGGTGCTTCAGTTTCCTCACTTTCTGCTGGTTATATTATAAGTCCTCCCAGTGAACAGTATTCTCATGAAGGTTTGGCTAGCAGGTTAATGGTCTCTAACTTAGGCACACTGCAGAAGATAGAGCATGCACTCCACCAGGGAGCCACCTCCCCCAGGAGGCACTGCTCCTAGCTGGGCCTGTAACAAATCTCCTCATGATGGGATTCACTCTGTCAGGTAAGAGTCTTATTCTTCTAACACAATCCGAGAAGACACATGGCCTTCCTTCCTCCTCTGTAATGCATATTCTCACCACTGAGCCTCCCCTCACTGCATTTCATTCCTCTGCCCTAGCTTAGAGCATCTATTTTCTGATGCTTTTTTTCCTTCATATTTCTTACCTTTACCATTAAGAAAAATTCATCTTTTCAAATAAGCTGGACATTAAAGGATTCCTTAAGATCTTTTAGTGCCAGCAAGGACACCAGATTGTAATTTGGTGCATATACAGCCATTGCTTCTGGTGTGGAGAAAACCAGATTCCGTCTCAGGAACAGTTTCTCGAGTTTCATATCCGCTTTTACTTGAAAGGGAGGGACCTAAATGGAATCCCTGTGCTTTGTGTCTTCCTTATGTTCCTTCCTGTGAACTCCTTTAACTTCCTGCTCTCAAGTCCCATGGACTGTACTCTGAATGGCACCATACTCCATCCTTCTCAAGCAAGTTTACAAGTTTTCCTACTCACTCTGAATTTGACTCTAGCTCTTAGGTTCATGATGTGAGCTCTTCTACTGATGCTCACTGAATTAACGTACTGGACCATGGGTCAAAACATAAGAAACAGTTATTCTTTCATTTCTTAAATAAACTGACATTTGTTTATTCAGCTATCTACATAACCAAATTAATCACATGAACATAATATTAAAACATCATTCCAGTGTATGCCTTCAAAAGGAAATACAGGCATATGTTCTTCGAAAGTGTTAATAAGGACATTATATTAAACTACTAGTATATAATGAAAGTTTTTTTTTAAATAATAAATTTTATCTTTAGAAAAATTTTACATTTACAGATAATACAGAGAGTTGCTATCTACCCACATGCCTAGTACCTAGTTTCCCCTATAACTAACATCTAGTGTGGTTCATTTGTTACCATTACTGAATTGATAGTGATACATTATGTCCACATAATACATACAATTGATATGTATTGATTGAAAAATTGATACAATGTCCACAGTTTATTCAGATTTCCTTAGTTTTACTTGATGTCCTTTTCTGTTCCATGACCTCATCTCAGATACCACATTATATTTAGTTGTTTTTTTCTCATTAGGCTCCTCTTGGCTGTGATAGTTTCTCAAGATTTTCTTGTTTTAGATGACCTTGATAGTTTTGAGGAGTATTAGTCAGGTAGTTTGTAGGATTCCTGCATACTGGAATTTGCCTGAAATTTTTCTCATGATTAGACTGGGGTTGTGGGTCTTTAGGAGGACGACCACAGAGGGTATGCCATGTTGACATCATAATGAGAGTCATAGTATCAACGTGGCTTATCGCTGTTGCTGTTGAACCTGCTCACCTGGCTGAGATGGTGTTTGTCAGTTTTCTCTTCTGTAAAGTTCATATTTTTCCTTTCTTTTTCATATGGACCTTTTCAGAAGGAAGTTACTGTGTATAGAAGACACTTCATGAGGCGAGGTTTGTGCTCTGTTTTTGAGGGAAGAGTATCTGTTACAAATTACGCAGAATTCTTCTGCGATGGAAATTTGTCTCTTCTCTCCTTTTTATTTACATGTTCAATCACTTATATCATGTGCATATCATATATACATATAGGATATGTATGTGTCATATCGTACATATATATATTTATATAACATTTGTAAACTTTTCTATTCATTGTACTTGTTCTTTGTTTATTTTTACTTCTCTTTTCATGTCTTCTCTGGCTTTAATTGAACATTATATGTGACTCCATTTTCTCTCTTCTCTTTGCGTATTAGATTTTTAAAAAATTTTCTTATTATTGCTTGCCTTACAGCTTGCAGTACTCTAACAAGAATCTAAGTCCACTTTCAATTACCATTACGCCACTTCATGGATAGCGCACATCACTTATAACAGTATTCCTAATTCTCCCCCCTTATGATTTTGCTATGATTCATTTCACTTATCCACATAGTATAATCACATAGCACACTATTATTATCATAATTTTGAACAGAAAGTTTCCTACTATATCAATTAAGAATCCAAAAAATAAAATATATTATTTATCGTCTGTTATTTTTCTTCTGACTATTTTCCCTTATTTATGTTGATCCAAGTTTCTGACCTATAGCATTTTTCTTCTCGTAGAGCTTCTTTTAACTTTATCTTGCAGGACTGGTTTGTTCGCAAAGAATTCCCTTGCATTTATTTTTCTGAGAAATTCTGTATTTCTCTTTCACTTTTGAAGCATAATTTTGCCAAATATAGAATTGTAGATTAGTGAATTTGACTTTTCACACTCAATATTTTACTCCATTCTTTCCTTGTTTGCATGGTTTCTGATGAAAAGGAGGCAATATTTCTTTCTTTTTTCTTTTCTTCTGTAGGTAAGGTATTTTTTACTTCTTGCTGCTCTGAAAACTTTCTCTTTGTATTTGGTTTTCTATAGTTTGAATGGAGATGCTTAGGTGTAGATTTTTTTGGTAATTATCCTGTCTGGTATTCTGAGCTTCCTGTATCTGTGGACTGATGGATGTCATTAATTCTGGAAAGTTTCTAGCCATTATTACTTCAAATATTTCTTCTGCTTTCTCTATCTTTTTTTCCTTCTGGTATTCCAATTAGATAGATATTGTACTTTTCGAAATTGTCGTACACTTCTTGAGTGTTCTGTTTTTTCATGCATTTTTCTCCTCGTATTTCAGTTTGTGAAGTTTCTGTTGACATATCTTCAGGTTTACTAATTCTCTTGGTAAGCCCATCAAAGGCATTCTTCATTTCTCTTAGTGTTTTTTATTTTTAGCATTTCCTTTTTATTTTTTCTTAGAGTTTCCACCTGTTTGCTTGCATTACCCATCTGTTACTGCAAGTTCTCTACTTTTCCCATTAGAATTCTTATCATGGTAATTATAGATATTTTAACTCCCTATTTGATAATTCCAACTTCTATGTCATATCTGAGTCTGGTTCTGATGCTTGCATTATCCATTAAGATTGTATTTGTTTTTGCTTTTTAGCATGTCTTGTAATTTTGTTGAAAGATAGATATGACATATTGAGTAATAGGGATGAAGGAACTAGACTTTTAATATGAAGTTTTACATTAATTGGGCTAGGAGTTGGGCTGTGTGTAATATTTGCTGTAGGTGCAGATTCCAGGGTCTTCAAATTGCTCCAGTATCCTTGTCTCCCATGTTCGCTTTGATTTCCCCAAGAACTTCTTAGTGTCTGTGCCTTGTGGCTCTTTCAGCTGTATCCACTGTCATTATGCTGGAGTCCTTTGATGTGGTGGTAAGGAATAGGGGATGGGCAGTGGCCTGTAATATTTTGATGAAATCTCAGTTTTCAGTGGGATTATGTGCCTGGGATGTGACCTTCACAAGTGTCTCTTAGCTTTTCTTTTTCCTTCCCCCACCCTAGACAAGACAGGGAGTCTAGGGCGGCCTCCAGTTGGGTGTATTGCCCTCATTCCTAGGTGAACAGAGGTTCTGATAAAGTCTTTTTTTATTGGGGAGCAAGCCTTCAATATGGAAAACACTCTGGGTATATTTTAAAATGGCTACTTTTACTTCTCCCTGCCAGAACCATGAAGGGATCTTTTCCAGCTCTTCACCACGAGAATTTTGTGGGATTCCTGGAGGTAGAACCCATAGGAGTGTGGGGTTCTCCTAAGACTGAACCTCCAGGACTTTCTTACTCTCAAGCTAGTCTACATTTAGCCTCCAGAAATTCATGAAAATTATCATTTAAATGTTCTTACAGTGTTTGGCTCCAGCGGTTTCTGCTCCAGGTAAGCTGATCTGGGCTGTGATTCTCTGTATTCACCTGCCTCTCCAGAATTCTGGGAGGCTATTTGTTGTATTACCTCACTTCTATGATGGGTCTGAGCAAAGTCATTGATTTCAGTTTCTTTAGCTTTTTTCTTGTTGTAACGATGGGATTGATGCCTTCTGTCCTCTTTATGTGACTGAGCTGAAAATAGAAATTTAGAGAAAAGATTTATTAAATAGTGCACATATTTGAGTTGGAAGAACATTATAAGCAATATTTACCTTATTAATGACTGTAATTTTACTTTAAAGTCATATATTTTCATGTTATCACATCAATATAGTTAATCGAATTTGTAGCACCCACACAATCACTTTAGTTAAGTTAATCCCCAAATCTCAAACACTGACATTCTGATACTGCTGCAAATTCCCAACTTGATTAAATGGATCTTTCACATTAAGAGGATAATTACCCAGGTTTGTTTGATACTTTATATACACATTTATATATAGCTTATCATATAGCTTTCAAAATATTTAAAATAATATGCTCTATTCAATATTTGTTCTGAGGTTTCTATAGCCTATCTCAGTTTCTGTTGTTAAACAATCGAGCAAAAATTCTTAACCTGGCTGGTCTTGAAGAACAGCTGGTAACCTTAACTGCAAAACACTCCACAGACACACGCTGCTAAAGACAGCCTGGATAACACAAGTTGTAACTTCCAACCCAACGCATAATACACTCTCTGTGCTGCATAAATGCCTATGTTCTTTTTCACAATTATACTCAGTTCAGTCAAGCAACATTTTTAATACCTACCTGGACTCACTGGAGATTTGACTTGATGTTCACTTCTTAAATTGTCAGCAGTAACCTCAAACTAAAAATAATGCAGGCTGAGTATAAAAGTCATTTCCAAAACAAAGTTTTGCATGTGTTTTGTAGATTGTTGCCCCAGTCATCAGACTCTGATAATTCCTCTTGTACTTGATCTTCTCTCTCATCCAAGGTCATTAGCCATCTGCTCTCACACTGTTTGATTCAAAATAATAGAAATGGTATTTTTTTAAAGCTATACACTACTATGGTTTCTATGTCATATTGCACAACATAGACAGTACAGTTATCTAGACATATGAGTAAAATATACACTGTGGCTTGGTCTGGGAGCTATAGTTTACACTTAGATCCTGCACACCAAAAAGAAATGAGTGGAGTTTGCCCTTTTATAATTTTTAGTTTGAGTGTGCTGACTGAGAAAGACTGCCCTGAGCTGAAGATAGTAGAGAACTAGACTCATGCATTGTGTGTTTCAGATTTCACATCTGTTGGTAGGCACATAAGGGATACATGAAAGTGACGGAATGTAGTCATTTGTGGAATTATTCTTATTCTGAAATTTATAACATAATAGCAAGCAATGTCTTAGCAAATTTTAACATGAAATATTATGGAGGCGGGAGCAATGCTTAACATGCTTCATAATCTTAAGATTAGGGAATGTTTTGAGAACGGCCACCCAGAAGAACACCAGCCTTTGATTTCACTGGCTGCCTAAGGTAGGGATACAGGGCATTTAGTACTTAGTTACTCACCCTATTTAGCCACCTCTGAAACTGGCATGTGATTTCTTTGGTATGTAAGCCCTACTTTGGTCAAAATTTATAGTGCTCTTTGCGGGTAAATGTACATAATGCTTTAGCCATTTTATTAATCTCATCAGAAAGAATCTAACTCTAGAAAACTTATTTTGGTGATTGCACAATTAAAAACATAAAAGGTTCCGTAGACGAGGATAAAGTAATTTGAAAAAAAAACTACTGTGATGTTTTGTTGGGTAGAACAAAACATATCAAAGAAACTGCTTTACGATATTTGTTATGATAACTCGAAATCATACCTATGTAACATATCAGAATGTATTTATTGATGCTCTTTATTACTCTCACCTTTCTAAACTCTCCCCTCTACTAAAAGAAGGTAAACTCTCAAAACTATTTTTCTCAGTCTTACTTGCCAGCAATATCCCACATAGATTTTGCTAACAAGAGGCAAGATTCCGAAGGCGGAAGAGAAAGGGAAGCTGTTAATCTCCAATTTTTACATGGAGCCTGATTAGATTAGCTGACCTTATTCTAGAATCCACAGCATCACATAGGATGTGTGAAGAAGAGAGAGTAGGCTCCTCTTCCTGAATATTTCCATCATACCCATAAAGCATTTTCAGAAATTGTGAGCTTATGTTCTGAATAGGTGAGCACATTTGTTCACTTTGAATCCTTGAAAATTTAGGGAAATCTAGTGGAGAAAGGAACCTCTAGACTTGTCTAAGGCAGTCAGAATTTTTCCTGTGCCTGAGGGAACCTGGCTCTCTATCTTGAGCTGACACTATCCCAGGAAATGAAACTACAGCTGGAATCCTGAGTAAGGATGTCTCCTGACATCTGCTCATAATCAAGAGTTAATTGATGTTAGGTTCTGATAACAGAAACTGTAAAATTATAGTGACAACACTTTTGTTTGATGCTGTCATTTTTACCTTTGCTACTGAAGGGTATCCTAATATGCCACAGCAAAATATACCACTTTGGAATATGGATTATTTTGAACTGAAGGCAATTGAGAATAATAGATTCAGGAAGAAGTCTTCTTGGAGCTTCCTTTATCTGACTAAAAGCAGAAATTTCTGAGAAATGAAGACTGCTGTAAATCCCCTCTCGGGGGAATTTTATGGCTACGGAGGAGACAGAAAGTCAGCAGTGAGATGATTCTGCACAGACAAAGCTTGCTAACATAACCCTTATTATCTTCCATTGGTTTCCCCATATATTTACCTTCTCACAATGTATCGCTCCTAGAAGCCCAAACTTCCTTTCCTTTCTCTAGTCACTTCTCCAGAATTATTGCCCTGCATTAAAATGAGATATGAGCCCTTGAGTCTAGCCACCTCTTTGGGTTTTCTCTTCTGTTCTATGAAGTCCCCATGCATGAAACAGTATTAAAGTCAATGAAACTGTTTGTGTTTTCTCCTGTTCATCTGCCTTCTGTCAATTTAATTTGTAGATCCCAGTCATTAAACCTAAAGAGGGTAGAAGAAAGGTTTTCTTTCCATACATCGCCTCCATAGAAAAAGGTGACTAATATTTTTCCTTCTGCAAGATGAAAAATGTAAGGTGAGGGAAAGTGACTTCACAGGCTCTTGATAGAGTGGAGAATAAAAGTATTCATGTAATGTAAAAAAGAAAGTTTATTTTCTAAATCCTTGGTTGATTCGGGAATCCAATCTTGCCCTTATAATCCTTATTCTTCCATAAATTCTCATTTCTAGATTTTTGTGGATTGGGGTAAAAGCTTGGGTTCCCAAGCCTTAGTCTGCTTCCCAAATTCAAAGCAGGCTAGAAAGTAGTGGTAGAAGGGGACTACTGTGGGAAGTACTTTTTGTGCCAACTCACACCCAATTTGAAAATTTAACTTTAATGCTCATTATTTAGTGTACTTCACTCTGCCTTATTTTATTGTTTTTCTTGCAAAACATAATATGAAAAAGATTTTGCCTCTATAATGGCCAATTACAATAACCAATCAACTATGAAAACAAAAAACAACCAAAACTTGCATAATGGCTGAGTGAAGTTTTCCCTTAGGATATATATGCATATTTGAAGTGTTCTATGGTTATTGCTATCTAAGTGGTAGAAGTAAGCTTTATCTACTTACATTCTCTGTTTTTCAAGAATTTCTTTTTCCTTTCTGCAATTTCTAATCTGAAGCTTCAGCTTCTAATTTTTTCCCTCACATCCAAAACAAAACAAAAACAAACAAAAAGTCTTCTAACAACACTAAACAGACAGCAGCACTTCAATACTTAATTGTTTATCATTAGTATAAACTTTAAATTATTTTAAAGCTGAGCACGTCTCTTCATTTTTGTACTTTTGCAACTGCCTTTATTGCTTCGCTGTACTAGCTACTCAAACATTTATTTCGAATAGAATAAATTATGATTTTTTTAGCTGAGTACTGTGGGGGCCTGGAATGGACCACCACAAGATATGTCTCTTTGGCATGATGATTATTTGTGGCTCATTACTTTGCAGACAGGAAAGCAACTGAAAAGTAGAATTTACTTACCCTTTGTAAGAGACATTTACATTGTAAAGGAACTCTCTGTAAAGATATCCTCCTGTCTACCAGGAAGAAGGAGAGATGACCTTGTCTCTAGAAACTCTTTATCAATAGGGAAGGCAAGGACTTAAATCTGTTGTTTATTGTGCTTGTCTGGTAACCTCCTGTAACTGACTCCCCCCACCCCCAACATCCTCCTCTGTCTTTAGGGATACGATTTTTGGCGTGGCGGTTTTGGCCATTTTGGAGGGTTGCTTGGCTTGCCTGGGCCTCTCCCATGTGTGCATTGACGGGTAAAGATGGCAAGCAGTGGGATGTGTTGGAGTACATGAGGAAGCCATTTGGTGTAAACCTAATTCGGCCTGACCTTGTCTTTCCAAAGGGGGCCTGATTGTGGCCATTGAGCATGCATTGTATATCTGCTTTAAAACATTTACTATGGCAAGAACAAAGGCCCTTGAGATAAAGGTGCAACTTCCCTGCCTCCCAATGTTGGCGTTTCCTTAACGATTAAGCATCTTTCCTTAGGCTAGGAACAGATTGCTGTGCTCACCTGTGACCACCCAGCTCAAGACAATAGACTTGCCTCCTGCTATGCCCTCCAAGATAGCAGACCCATTACCTGCTGTGTCCATCAAGTGCTGTGCCAACAGGGCAATCTTGTGACTATTGTGGGAGGGACATTTCAATCATATGTGAAATATCCTGTTTGGGGGTGTATAACCACTCTGTGCACTCCACTTCTTCGATGCCCTTTCTTCCTTCAGGAAGAAAGGCCCCAGGCCATGGTCTTCATAAAGCTTTGATTAATTTTCTCCTGCTATTCTGTCTCATGTGAATTTAATTCGTTCTCCGGCCAGACGAACCCAGAGAAGGTAGAGGAAATGTCTTCCTCCCCTACAGTACATTCTGATTTATTACTTTGGAAATATTTAATGTTCATATAAATATGTTCTTTTTGTTAATTTGCAGTTTTATGTCTATTTTTCTCTTTCTTCATTCGAATGTACTGCTATATTAATAGGAACAACTGCTGATTTTTACAGATAAATCTATTCTCTGTATGTATATGATTTGGTTAAGAATTTTATTTTATATAGGAACAATTAAGTGTAAATGGACAAAATAATAATAATCACGTCCAGTTGAACTCAGGACCTTCGAGAAAACACACTTCAATTGCTTCACTCTACCTGTGAGAAGACTGGTTGAGAGAATTGTTGAGAATTTGGTCTGTAGTCTCTTCAAGAAAAATCTCTAATTTCAAGCATTTTGCTGTCCTTTGTATTTGTAAACATGGATACCTAGAATATATGGCCTTTTGTTTGCTATCTAAGGGTTTTGGATGCTCAAGGACAGTTGGTTTGGGAAAGTAGAGAGCTAACCTGTTCTGGTTAGGATGGTAGCAGTTTGGAGCTGGCAACCAGAGAAGAGGGAAAGATGGAGACAAGATTGTACTAAATGAGAGCCAAGAGGAATGTGGCCAGAGGGAAAATTCCCATGGCAGCAAATGGCCAGAGAGTTTGAAAACAATGACCTCCTGAGGTCAGGGGTTCTGTCTCATTCAGCTCTCTCTCTCTAGTTCCTCATCAAGTTCTGGTTATTGTCTAGAACCTAAGTATATCTTTATTGAATTGAGTCAGTTGAATTATCTTACAGCAGTCATACAATAGTCCTATTAGGTCAGTAATATTTCCTGTTTACATCTGATGATATCAAGGCTCAAAAATTTAATTAACAGAGGCAGAACTGAGAGGAATTGGGATTTGAATGTACAGTAGCTCCCCCTTATCCAGGTGTGATGTGTTCCACGACCCCCAATGGATGTCTGAAACTGTGGATAGTACAGAACTCTACACTATATACTATGTTTTTTCCAATACATACCTATTTATGATAACATTGAATTTATAAATTAGGCACAATAAGAGATTAACAACAATAACTTCTCTTTGGCATATCTGAATTGCCAGTATCACTACTCTTGCACTTTGGGATCATTATTTAGCTATGGGTTACTTGAACACAACTGAGAACTGAGAAGGCTACTAAGTGACTGACAGTGGGTAGCATATACAGCGTGGACACGCTGGACAAAGGGATGATTCACATCCCAGGTGGGACAGAGCGGGATGGTGCAAGATTTCATCGTGCTATTCAGAATGGCCTGCAGTTCAAAACTCTAGAATTATTTATTTCTGCAATTTTCCATTTAATATTTTCAGAGTGTGGTTAACCTGGGTGACTGAAACCATAAAAAGTGAAACTGTGGATAAGGGGTATCTACTGTAATCTTCAGGAATCAAAACCCATAATATTTCCACTATACCAAGGTTTTTCAAAATATCTCTTCAGTTCTATGATAAAGTTGAAAACAGAAAGGTTCCATGGTTACAGATTTTCAGGAAATCCCATACCCAGTGTTGCCCCTCCTGAAATTTCATGAAGCATATTATAATATTAAAATTTCTGATAAAACTTTTAGTTAAGCACTTGTCTAACTTTCTGTCAGCATTTCTCAAATGTGGTTTACGGCAGTTTTCGTATCTTTTTTAAATGGGTTATTTTTGAATGGTGGGAGAAAATATCAGGAAATGTTCACTATCCATCATGGTAAAAGAAATTATATCATTGGATAAAAACAAGATGAAAATACCTTAGTCATTACATTCTGGAAGAAAATAATTTTAGCTTTCAGGAAGCTATTTAGAGTATATAAACTATTGGTTTGTAAGTTTTCAGTACTTGTAAGGGTATTTATATAGAGCTTAATTAGCTACCTACATCCGTATTTCCTAGAATAGTAGGACCTATGATTGGAAACATACACTTGTAGCATCTACTACTTCCCTGAAATAAAATGGACAGAAGAAATGGATTATTTTTTCTTTACTTGCCCAAATATTTGCCATTCAATTATATTATAAACTTTGATATTTTGAATTACAAAGTCTTTTCCCATTTAGGGAGTTTATTCTAAGTGTTGTATCATGAATGGCTGCTTCCTGTCTTTACTTAAAGTTCAAGTATATTAAACTGTAGATGAAATTACAGATGCTGCAATCTTTTAAGGAGGTGATTGAAGCAAATTGACTGATTCTTAAAGTAAATAGTGGGCTGCAGAAATTGTACAGTATAAATGACTAGTTTTCTGTAAGATGTTAAACTAAAATATTCTCTTTTATAGGTAAGTTGTTTGACAATCACAGGCATATATTCTCATACTGATAAAGCTTGGGAGAGAGAAATAAGCAAGATATACTTATAATGAAGTGTTAGCGTAGCTCACTTATGTTAACACCAAACAAAATCATGATGATTTATTCTGAATTTTGTTAAGTTGATTTGGAATAAGACAGCTTATATTAATAGAGTTTAAGCAAACCAGTCAAAGTATCTATTGGGATTCTGGCATTTTCATTACACCATGTAAAAATTTTTCCAAAGAAAACCTATCATTTCTTTAAAACCTTCCCAATTTAGAAAGGAAAAACACAACTTACTTTACCTTCAGGAGAACATGTTATTTTCTTAATAAAATGTATTACTTAAATAAATATGTACATTAAATATTTATCATGTGCACAATTGCTCTATCATAGGAATTGAGGAGTAAACAAGGGAAATTAATAAACAGATATTGATTGAGCAGCTATTACTTTTTAGGTTAATGTATTAAGTTACTTTTGGGATGCAAAGTGTCATTCAAAACATATCAAAGAGGTTTGGTTGTGGAACCAGGGTCCAACACATGTTATGAACTCAATAAATTATTGTTGATAGACGAAACATAAAAATGTGAAACCAACGCATTATGTTGTATTCTAAGACCATAAGGATGCAAAGAGTAATTACTAAGAAATTTAGGATAGTGAGCTGTCAAAGTGGATTGGAACACAGGAGAAACCCTGAAGTAGAAGTGGGCCTTAACTAGAATTCCAAACATGAGAGTATTTTTTTCTAGAGGAAGTAAGAAAAACACTAGAAAACTAAAGCTTGAAACAAACATTCAGAAACATAAGTAGATGTGTTACATTGGAGTTAGAGGAGAAGGATGGCAATGATGATTGCTGGTTTGATGTAGGAGGAAGATATCAAGATGGAAACTGAGACTCTAAGTATAGATCAGGGAAAGCTTTTTTAGAGGAAGTTAAATGAGAGGCAGGGAAACTCTGGTCTGGTTCAGGCCCGCCCAGTTGGTGGGTTGGTGGTCTCAACTAGCCTGAAACAGACAGGAGTAGACTCTTCGTTCCTGAAAACCAGCTCAAGCACCCATTACCATAGTGACCCAAGCATCAGAGAGATGTTATCTATGAGGAACCCAGTTGGAGTTTGATAATACATTGTCTACCCACCTGACTTTTAAAAATAACCAATACAGGTAATGAGTGGGTGAACAACTAAACGTTCCAGCTAATAATTGCCAGAAAAACTTTAGTTACTGCTACCTAGTCATTAATAGCTAACTGTCCACCAGTTTCACATTCATTAAGAAATTCTCTACAGGCTATATTAGGGTTTGGTGAAGCACTAGATAATGGACAGATTTGAGAAGCTATTCTGGAAAGTCAGGCCTGATGTGAATGGGGGCCTGGTGTAAAAGAGTGCAAGATACTGTGCAAGCTAGTAAGGCACGAGGAAGGGACAGATAAGAGAACAGTTCAAAGAGAACTTCTCCAGGAATTACAAATCACTAAAATTAATAAAATAGCAAATTTACTGAAAGTAAGATCAGTATAAAGTAATGAGCTTCATTTCTACTTATGTTATCAAAAGGAAAATTTTACTTAGCATAGAAATGACAATAGAATACCAAAGAACCAAAGAATATATCTGAATGCTATTAAAAACGTGTGAAAGTTATTTAAGAAAAAATATGTTGTGCATAGCAACAACAATAATAATAAATACCTATGAATACATAAGAATGGTATGCAAAACTTTCAGGAGAAAATTATAAAACTTTATTAAAAAGTATTAAATAAGACATAAATGTACTAGAGAGAGATAAAATGCTCATTAGGTGTCATAGCAATGTCAATTTCGCTGAAACAGATCAAGCTGTGGAATTCCAACCAGAATGACAATACATATTTTTTTAACTTGTAAAGCTGATTCTAAAATGTAAGAATAAGTAGGGGGAACTTTTTTACTTGGTATAAAAAATTAATATAAAATTATAGCAACGAAGGCAGTGCACTTTTGGTCGAAGGCAGTGCACTTTTGGTTAAATGATGGGAAAAGAGAAAAATAGAACAGAGAAAAGAACCCAAGATCAGACCCATGCACACAGAGGAAGGTGGGTTATGAATGAGATGGTACTGCAGAGCAGAAGTGATGGGCAGACTGTCTATCTGAAAGGATATATTTAAAGGGATCCTTATCGCACATAATACACAAAAATAAATTCTAGATATGCTAGCGATAAATGCGAAAGACAAAATTTTTAAAATTTTAGCAGAAAATTAACTTTGGGTTAGGGAGGTATTCCCTAAATCAAACCAAAAAGGTTTGATAAATTTAATGACATTCAAATGAAAACTTCTTTTCCACAAAGGAAATCATATGAAGAATGTATAAAAACTTTTAAAACAACAAGCAAGTGACAATAAATCTAATAGATAAAAAGAACAGAAGACATCATCAGAAAGTTCATAGAAGACATAAGAATGACTCAACAAATGAAAATACACTAGACATCAAGAGTCATCAGAGAATGCAAATTTAAACTAAAACGAGATACCAGTTTACATGTAATACATTGGCATAAACTAAAAATTCTGAAAATGGTAGGGATGTGGAACAGAACATTTGGAACTTGCTGTGGAATAACAATTGACACTATCTTTTTGGAAAATATGATATTACCTATCACTTGGATATGAGACAGTACTATGACCTAGTAATTTCACTGCTAGTTATATATCATAGGAAAACTATTTCTCATGTGCACAAGGAGAAGGTTCATAGTAGCATTGTTTGTAATAAAAAAAAATTAGAAACTACTTATTGTCTATTAACGGGAAAGTAGATACGCCCATTTTGGCAAATTCATTTAATGGAATACTACACAGCAGTGAAATGAATGAACAATAGCAACGCACACTAATAGAGTTTTAGAAACGTAATATTGAATGTAATTCAATGAAAAGGTAAATTAGTGAAGAATTTATACACTTACATTTATCAAGGTTTGAAAACAATCAAAACTAAATACCTTAGTTCGAAATACAAATCTAGGGAGAAAAACAATAAAGAAAAATCAGGGAATGACGAATACAGAATTCAAAGTAGTGGTTACCTTTGGTGGGTAGGGAAGATAATAAAATTGAGAAGAAGCACTCAGAGGGAATCAGTAATAGTTCTAGTGTTTCGTTTCTTAAGCTCAGTAGTGGCCTTTTAATAAATATTGCATTATTTATATGTAAATATAAAATATATATAATAATTCTTTTGTATATTCATCTTTCATTCAAAAAGAAAAAAGCACCAACAAGTTTTGCTAAGAAGCTGTAGTCATGGAATGACTCCTGAATTTTAAGCCTGGTCCAGTGCTTGGTGTTAAAACACTGACAGTCATAGAAAATATGAATTTTGAGATGGAACACTCTTTTGATTATGAGATGATATAATAATTTGTTTTTTGCACATTGATTTAAGGAGCTGGAGAGCACAGTTCATATTGTTAGCCTTAGGTTTTTGGATGTGTCGAGAACATTTATACACATTTAACAAGCGTCAGAAAAAGTTAATGGGACATGTATGAAAGCACACGAGCCTGCGGTTCCTGAGAAGCATGGCCTCTGCCTCTTCCTCCTCCCCGCACTCTGAATGGCTGGCATCTTCCTTTCCCTCCAGTTCCAGCTCCTCCAAAGGCCTGCTCTGTCTAAGCTAAGTGTGTCTTTTCCCTTTGATTACATACCTGTCGTCTAATTAGATTCTACCACAGCATCATTCTCGTTATTTCATATTAGTGTTTGATTATTTACTTGTATGTTATTTCTCTCTTCCTCTAGACAATAAACTCTAACAAAGAAGAATATATCTGTTACATTTGCAACAGTGTATGGACATTTTTAAATGTATTTTTGTTGATTAAGTGAATGAGGACTGTGAGCCAACAAATACTGGAGAGGAGAGAGACGGCTTTTCACTTCCACATGTCACTGAGAGCAAGTCCAGACCAATTTTCTGAAGGCTAGTATTTTTCTCAGTGAAATAGATGTGGCTTTGTATTATGGATGATCCAGGACCCATAGGTCTCAAGGTGTTAGACATGAGCCACATCAGATTGCTTCCTTGTGTGTTGTACCCCTTGTCGACTGAGCTTAGAGGTATGTTCTGTGGGATTCTGCAGGAACAGTAGGGTCACTCATAGTATTCCTTTACCATTACTCCATCGTAATTGCTGCCACTCTTATACCTTTTTCTTGCATTTTCAGGTGTGAAGTCAGAAAATTGAATTCCAAATTGCCTCACACTTGTTTTCTTCTTGGCTTAATAGTTGTGTATTCTTAGCTCCCTGGGCCCTCAGGCTAAGTCAGTCCGTTAACCATGCCCCAGACTGTGACAAGACATTAATTTGTATCTGCACTGGGCTTGCAGTGTCCATAGTCTGGAGTATCAAGCCCATAATTTACCTGAACCTAGCAAATTCACTTTCTAAATAAAAACGCAAACCATACTACCACCACTATCTTCGTCTCGTATATTTTACAGAGAAAAACACCAGGCTTCAGGAAATCAGTCTGGACTTATTCTCCCAGATATGTGGAAGTAAAAATTATCTCATTGCTCCCAGCGTTGGTTGGTCACACAATTTTCATCCATTTGTTTGCTTGCACTCCTCCAGTGAGATTCCTTTATCTACCACCCAAACTTTTAGCATCTTAGGGATCTGTTATGTAGTATAAGGGAATAGAAGCACTGATAACTTAGACTATTATAGTAAATAACCTCCATGGCTAGAAAGATCAGGTCAGAAAATTTCAAACTTAGTATAGACCTTAAATATAACAACATAATTCACAGAAAGCTGTTTTATTTTAACCTTACTATCCTGTAGAGTGATAATAATACATATTTATAAAATGAGCCTCCGAAGATTGCAAAAATTAGAAAAATAGTAAACAGTGATGATGGAGTATTAAAACATTTAGTTATATCGTTTTACTTGATTCATTTTACTTTGTTTCTCTTTCTTTATTGAGGTCGTGATAGTTTATAACATTATGAAATTTCAATTGTACATTATCATTTGTCAGTCATCATATATATGTGTCCCGTTACCTCTTATGCCCACCCTCCAGCCCCTTTTCCCTCTAGTAACCACTAATCTGTTCTCTGTCTCCATGTATTTGTTTATCTTCCACATATGAGTGAAATCATATGGTGTTTGTCTTTCTCTGTCTAGCTTATTTTGCTTAACATAATACCCTCAGTTCTAGCCATGTTGTTGCAAATGGGATGATTTTGTCTTTTTTTTGGCTGAAAACATATGGTACTTATATACTTAATATATAAGTACCATATCTTCTTTATCCAATCATCAGTCGATGGGCACTTGGTTTGCTTCCATGTCTTCGCTATTGTGAATAATGCTGCTGCGAACATAGGGCTGCATGAGTCTCTTTGAATTGTTGACTTCAAGTTCTTTGGATAAATACCCAGTAGTGGGATACATGGGTCATACGGTATTTCTATTTTTAATTTTTGAGAAATCTCCACACTGTTTTCCATCGTGGCTACACCAGGTTGCATTCCCACTGGAAGTGTATGAGGGTCCCCTTTTCTCCACATCATCTCCAAAGTTTGCTGTTTTTTGTCTTGGTGATTATACCCATTCTGACAGGTGCAAGGTGATATTTCATTGTGGTTTTGATTTGCATTTCCCTGATGATTAGTGATGTTGAACATCCTTTCATGTGCCTGTTGGCCATCTGTGTATCTAGTTTGGAAAGATGTCTATTCATATCCTCTGACTAGTTTTTGATCGGGTTGTGTTGTTGTTGAGTTATATGAGTTCTTTATATACTTTGGAGATTAACCCCTTGTCAGATATATGATTTCAAAATATTTTCTCCCAATTGGTGGGTTGTCTTTTCATTTTGTTCATGGATTCCTTTGCCTTGCAGAGCTCTTTAGTCTGATGAAGTCCCATTTTTTAATTTTTTCTTTTGTTTCCCTTTCCCAAGTAGACATGGTATTCAAAACAATCCTTCTAAGAGTGATGTCAAAGAGTGTACTGCCTATATTTTCTTCTAGGAGTTTTACGGTTTCAGGTCTTACCTCAACGTCCTTGATCCATTCTGAATTAATTATTGTGCATGATAAAAGATAATGGTCTACTTTCATTTTTTTGCATGTGGCTGGCCAGTTTTCCGAATATCATTTATTGAAGAGACTTTCCTTTCTCCATTGTATGTTCTATAACTTCTTTGTCTAAGATTAGCTGTTTATAGATGTGTGGTTTTATTTCTGAGCACTCAATTCTGTTCCATTGGTCTGTGTGTCTGCTTTTGTACCTGTACCATGCTGTCTTGATTGTATAGCTTTGTGGTATATTCTGAAGTCCGGGATTGTGATGCCTCCAACTTTGTTCTTTCTTTCTCAGGATTGCTTTAGCTATTCAGGCTTTTTCCTTGCCCCTAATGAATTTTACGATTCTTTGTTCTATTTCCCTGAAGAATGTCATTGGGATTCTGATTGGAATTGCATTGAATCTGTAGATTGCTTTAGGTAGTATGGACATTTTAACTATGTTTATTCTTCCAATCCCTGAGCATAGAATATCGTTCCATTTCTTTATGTCATCATTTATTTCTTTCAATAATGTCTGATAGTTTTCAGTATAAATGTCTTTCACTCATGGTTAAATTTATTCATAGATTTTTTTTTTCTTTTTTTGTGATTGTAAATGGGATTGTATTCTTGAGTTCTCTTTCTGTTAGTTTGTTATTAGAGTATAGAAATGCAGCTGATTTTTGTAAGTTGATTTTGTACCCTGCAACTTTGCTGTACTTGTTGATTATTTCTAACAGTTTTCTGATGGGTTCCTTAGGTTTTCTCTATATAAAATCATGTCGTCTGCAAAGAGTGAGAGTTTTGATTCTTCCTTGCCAATTTGGATCCTTTTTAATTCTTTTTCTCATCTAATTTTTCTTCTTGGTTCAGTTTTGGGAGGTTATATGAGTCTAAGATTTTATCTATTTCTTCTAGATTGTCCAATTTGTTGGCATGTAGTTTTTCATAGTATTCTTTTATAATCCTTTGTATTTCTGTGCTATCTGTTGTAATTTCTCCTTTCATGTTAATTTCATTTATTTGAACCTTCTCTCTTTTTTTCTTAGTGAGTCTGGCTAAGGGTTTGTCAATTTTGTTTATCTTCTTGAGGAACCAGCTCTTGGTTTCATTGATCTTTTCTATCGATTCTTTTGGTTTCAGTTTCATTTATTTCTGATCCAATTTTTATTGTTTCCCTCCTTCTGCTGAATTTGGGCTTTGTTTATGCTTCTTTTTCTAGTTCTGTTAGGTGTAGTTTAAGGTTGTTTATTTGAGATTTTTCTTGTTTGTTAAGGTGGGCCTATATTGCTATGCAATTTCCTCTTAGGACCAATTTTGCTGCATCCCATTTAAGTTGGTATTGTGTGTTTTCATTTTCATTTTTCTCCAGGTATTTTCTGATTTCTCCTTTAATTTCTCCAATGATCCATTTGTTGTTCAGTAGCATATTATTTAGTCTCCACATTTTTGTCACTTTCCCAGCTTCTTTCTTGTGTTTGATTTCTAGTTTCATAGCATTGTGGAAAAGATGCTTGATATGATTTCAATCTTCTTAAATTTATTGAGGTTTGTCTTGTTTCCCTACATATGGTCTATCTTCGAGAATGTTCCATGTGCACTTGGGAAGAATATGTATTCTGCTGATTTTGGAAGGAGTGTTCTAAATGTATTTATTAAGTCCATCAGCTCTAGTTTTTCATTTAGTTCCACTATTTCCTTGTTGACTTTCTGTCTGAATGATCTATCCGTTGATGTAATGGGGTGTTAAAGTCCCCTACTCTTATTTGTTGCTATTAATGTCTCCTTTTAGGTACATTAGTAGTTGCTTTATGTACTTTGGTGCTCCTGTGTTAGGTGCATATATATTTATGTGTTATGTACTCTTGGTGGAGTGTCTCTTTTATCATTATGTACTACCACTCTTTGTCTCTCATTATCTTTTTAATCTTGAAGTCTACTTTGTTTGATATAAGTATGGCAACATTTGCTTTCTTTTGTTTGCCTTTAGCTTGGTGAATCGTCTTCCATTCCTTCACTCTGAGTCTGTGTTTGTCTTAAAGCTAAGATGTGTTTCCTGGAAGCAGCATATTGCTGGGTCTCGATTTTTAATCCATTCAGCCAAGCTGTGTCTTTTGATTGGAGAATTCTATCCATTTACATTTAGAGTGATTATTGAATATATGAGGGCTTAATGATGCCATTTTGTCACTTGTTTTCCAGTTCTGTATTTCCTTTCTTTCTTGTCCTGTATATTTCAGACTGCCAATTCAGTTTGGTGACTCTCTATGATGGTTTTCTCTTTATTTATCATTTGTGGCTCTGTTCTGATTTTTGTTTAGTGGTTACCCTGAAGTTTGTATAAAATATCTCCTAGATGAGAGAGTTCATTTTCTGATAGCCTCTTATTTCCTTAGTCTAAGCAGTTTCCATCCATTTCCTCTTCCCCATCTAAGTTATTGTTGTCACAACTTATTCTGTTTTGTGTTGTGAGTTTGTGGTTAAAATGAAGTTGTTATAGTTATTCTTGCTATTTTCCTTACCTTTATCTTTAATGTTATAATTGTTTGCAAATCTGTTTGATAGAGAGTCGCAATTTTCTGATATTGTGTACCTATTTACCTCCTTGCTAAAGGCTTTGTAAACACTTTCCCTTTTTTCAGGTATGAGGACCTTCTTGATCATTTCTTGTAGGGGAGGTCTTGAGGTGATGAACTCCCTCACCTTTTGTTTATCTGGGAAGTTTTTATATCTCCATCATATCTGAAAGATATTTTCACTGAATAGAGTATTCTTGGCTGAAGGTTGTCTTTCAGAAGTTTGGGTATATCATTTCACTCTCTCCTAGCCTGAGAAGTTTCTGCTGAGAAATCCACTGATAGTCTGATAGGGGTCCTTTGTAGATTATATTCTCTGGCCTTGCTGCCCTTGATACTTTTTCTTTGTCATTGAATTTTGCCAGTTTTATTAATATATGCCTTGGAGAAGGACTCTTTATATTGATGTAATTACCAGTTCTATTAACTTCTTTTACTTGTAATTCCAGCCCTTTCCCCAGATTTGGGAAGTTCTAAGCTATTATTTCTTTGAACAAGCTCTCTGATCCTTTCTCCTTCTCTTTTCCCTCTGGAATACCTATAATCCTTATACTGCATCTGGAATACCTATAATCCTTATGTTGCATTTCCTAATTGAGTCAGATATTTCTCAGAGAATTTCTTCATTTCTTTTTAGTCTTAGTTCTCTCTCCTCCATCTGAAACAGATCTATATTTCTACTCTCTAAATTGCTAATTCTATCTTCCATAATGTCAGCTCTGTTATCTAAGGATTCTAGATTTTTCTTTATCTCACTCATTGTTTTTATTTTTTGTGGTGAGGAAGATTCGCCTTGAGTTAACATCCATTGTCAATCCCTAATCTTTTTTCACTTGAGGAAGATTAGCCCTGAGACAACGTCTGTGCCAATCTTACTCTATTTTTTGTATGTGGGATACCTCAACATCATGGCTGATGTGTGGAGTAGGTCCACACCTGGGATCTGAATCCATGAATCTAGGCCACCAAAGCAGGGCACGTGGAACTTTAACTGCTCAGCCCCAGGGCCGGCCCAGCATTCATAGTTTTTCTTATCTCCAACATTTCTGATTGATTTTTATTTAGAGTTTCAATCTCTTTTGTGAAGAATTCCCTGTGTTCATTAATTTTGTTCCTGATTTCATTGAACTGTCTTTCTGAGTTCTCTTGTAAGTTGTTGAGTTTTTTTTTACGATAGCTATTTTGAATTCTCTGTCATTTAGATTATAAATATCTGTGCTTTCAGGATTGATTTCTGGGTGTTTGTCTTTTTCCTTCTGGCGTGGAGTATTAATATATCTCTTCATACCATTTGATGGAGTGGATTTGTGCCTTAGCATAGTAATAGCATCTTGTCACAGATTCCATTTGCTGCCACTGCAGGCTGCAGGAACTGTGGATTATGAGTCCACCATGACCCCTGTCAGCTGTACCTGTCTGGTTCTTGGCCAATCCATGGGACTGCAGCAGCACTGTGTTCTCTCCCACTGAATGGGAAAGTGATCAGGGCTCCTACTGCCTGCTCCCACAGTCCTGCTGAGATGTACTCGCCCCTTTGGGGCCACAGCAGTACTCTGAGTGTTTGCAGCAGCCAGGAACTTGTTTGCCCTGCTGTGAAAATCTTCCATCATCTCCTCCTAGTTTGTATCAACCATTGTGCCTTCTGGGCAGGGCCTCCCCACTGGGTCTGAGCCTGGGCCACTCCCTGGGGACCATGGTGGCACTGGGGGCTCTCTCACTGGATGGGACAGTAATCACACAGAGGCTCAGGGCTGCCATCACCTGTTCCTGCAGTTGCATTAAGGCACACTCCCACCCTCTGGACTGCAATAGTGCTATGGATGTTACAGCTAGGAAAGCATTCTCATGAGTGCACAGGGCTGCCAGGGGCTGAGCATGCTCATCTATCTCCACCACCTCTCTGGGGGTAGTCCACCCACCTTCAGAGGTATAGCTGCACAGGTCTCTCAGGCTTCTTGTTGTTATGTATCCTCCATTGATCAATGAATTTGCATTCAGTTGCAGTGCAAACTGGGAGAGATAAAGGGAACAACACATTCTGCCATATTGCTGACATCACTCTCCTTTCCTGGTGTTTTTCACTCAGCCGATACTATAGAATAAAAAAAGATTAGTTCCTTGGAACACCTGGGGAAATAGGAGCCAAATGGGGCACTTACAGTGATTCAATAGGCAAGACAGTCTTGAGCACTAAGTGTGTTGTGTGTTTTCCCTAGCCTTTCCAACCTGGAGAGTGAGGAGAAGCTGTGAAGCTGCCTGCTCTACCATATTTACTAATAATTAGCAAGTGGCTTGCACTTGTATGTATATTAGATGATGCAAAACTGCAATGCAAGCAACTTGTTATGGCGATAAAATCAAATTATTTATTACTTTTCCAACTTATTGCTATATTTATACAAAATTTGAGGTAATCTTAGAAATGTTCTGGTTTGCATTACATTCACTTTAGTTGAAACAAAACAAAAAAAGTTTTCACAAAGTATTTGCATTACTAGACAAAGATCAGGGTGTGCCAATTGCTCCACAATCTTAATTGACTAACTGTCTAATAATTACTTCATTTTTCTTTACTTTTATGGCTTGTTCCTGCATTGTTAATATTTTGTCTCAGGATATCATGACTATTTTACAGGTAAGGAAATGGAGTTGTATGGAGATTGGCTAATGTGCCCAAAGCTGATAGTTATAATTTGAGCTACTATTCAAAACCAGGTCTGTAAGCTTGAGAGCTTGAGCACTCATCCAATATACTGTGTAACAGTGGATCAATAAGTCTTTGTTTAATTTAAGTAAATTTGGCTCCCTGAGAATCAAAGTGCCAAATTATAAGCTGAAAGGATTGAAGAAATGAATTTAGAATTTGAGACAATGACAGAATGATTATAATGAAATTTGAATCTTTTAGAAAATGCTAGACCATGCCATCTGTGTATAGGTGGTGGTGTGGGATCTGTGTGTGTGCATATGTGCACATGTATGTCTTTGTATTTGCAGTGCCCAATATTCAGAAACTTTTTTCAATAAATATTGTAACAGAAAATGATGAAAAGTGTAAGTGGCAAGCCAAAAAGAATTTTGTACTCCATAATTACAAAAGGCAAAGAAAACAAATTACTCTGAAATGAAAACAGTCACCTTTTTTCACCTGTTCTCATAGTTCCTAAGTGGAGTCATAATTTGCTTGATTTCTTTCTTTTATGTTAAAGCTACTGATGAATTGATTGAAAATTATGTGCAAAACAGCAGGTGTTTCTTGTTTTTGTTTTGAGATAATACTCATAAAGAGCTAATGAAAAGAGTTATGAGATGAGAATAATCTGAGAATAACAAGTGGAGCTCTTCCTCTTGTAACTAAGGGCTCTGTTTCCACAAAGGCATTATAGTTGCATGAACCACATACTGAGAAAACAAAAAGCCGGGAATAAACTAATGTTACATTATGTGTTTTAAAACATCTAACTTGATGAAAGCAATACACTGATTTCTTTCATTTAATTTACTTGAAATTTTCTTTCTGTTTTGGGGTTCCCATTTACAAATTCCCTGTACATCTTAATCTTTCTGTGGTGATCATATTCTCCCATACCAAAAAAATGTATCCCTACCTTACCCCAAAGCATACACACTCTCACGCAAATGCACATGGACACACACACATACTCATGCATACAAACATACACACATACACCCCCCTACATAAATTTCCGAAAATATACAAACAAGCGCATACATGTACATGTTCACATAGATGGGAAAAATCACCTTGAGGTAAATATACTACAATTGTTTAACAGCTTCATATTTCAAAACTATCAACTACTTTAGTAAAGGACAAAAAATAGACTTTAGAATAAAAATTTTCAAAATGTTTTTCAGACTGTTCATCTGAATACTTTTTTCTTAAATGAAAATTTGACACATATAAATGAAACAAATGAAACCACAACGTAGGTTTAATAAATTTTTATAAGGGAAACATGTACTTCAACCCCATCAAGGTCAAGCAATAGATTATTTCCAGAACCCCAGAAATGTCAACTCTTTCCTCTCCTTACAAGTAAGAATGATTTTTTTTCTCTGAGGAAGATTCACCCTGAGCTAACATCTGTTGCCAATCTTCTTTTTTTTTTTTTTAATGTGAGTCACCACCACAACATATCTACTAGTAGACAGTGGTGTAGGTCTGTGCCTGGGGTCCAAACCCAGGCTGCTGAAGCAGAGTGTGCTGAACTTAACCACTAGGCCACTAGGGCTGGCCTGATTTTGAACTTTTTTATAGTTTTACTATCTATGAATGTCTAACCAATAGTGATAAGATAGTCTTTTTTTGACATTTGTGAGCATACTCATAGAGTATGTACCCACTTCTGTCCTTCTCTTTTTCCTTAGTTTTACATGTGTATGATTCATCCATGTTGTTGCGTTGTTTCATTTTCATTTCTATAGTAATCCATTCTATAACAAAACTATAGTTTATTTGTTCATTCTTCTGATTTTGAGCAATTGGATTGTTTCTAAGTTTAAGCTCTTATAATACAGCAATGAACGTTTTTGAACCTGTCTCTTGGTGATCTTGTGCTTGAACTTCTCTGGGTAAGGAACAAGAATGGTATTACTCAGTCATAAGCAGTGTTACCACGTAAGTTTTTTGTAAACATTGGGACACTGTGAGAGTTAAATGTGTCCTAAAACAAACAACATTATATAATTTTAAGTTGGTGTTTATTGACTGATAAGGAGGTTATAATACATTGGTTGGTGAATTAAATAATCCTATCCTAAAACTCTTTTTAGAAATCAAATTATTTCTGAAAAATAAAGATAAAATATTGTACAATGAATAAAATTTTTAAAAACATTATACTTATTATTTAAGCATTTAAATAAATAAGCAAAATAAGCTTAGATTAGATATAATCACTTTCATATCAGTCACCATTTGCATGTTGAAGGTACTTTTCTTAATACAGTCTTAATATTTTCAAATTTCCTGCATAAAATCGCTGTTTTTTAAAATTATATTTTATCGGTTAATAAATTGAAATCTTCCACTCTTCCCTGTAATTGAAAGCAATATATCCTCTCTATAAGAGTAACATAAACCTACACTCAGAGCAAGTTTTGCTCATTGGAGAATATTTTTTAATGAAAGTTTTCAATATTGTAGCCTAAATATTTTCACAGATATTATCTTTTGGTGTCCACTAAGAATGCTTTTCTTCTTCATACAGTTTTGTTAGGAAAAAACCTCTTGAAATAAATTGTTTTGTTTATGCTACAAAATTATAGGGCTGCTTAATTCCATTCCATGCTAGTAAAAAACATCCACTTATCCTACTAAAAACAGAAACTTCATGAAAAATTTCCTCCTGCATGTCAACATATTATAGAAAGGATTATATAATTTACAAATGAAATTTTATGAACAGGTTGTGTGCTCTTTGTTTATTCAGTTTCTCTCTTAAACTTGTAATGCATTTTTTGTTTATATGCTTTATTTATTCAGTAAAGGCTTCAAACATTTCTTTTTCGAGGAATATTAGCCCTGCACTAAAATCTACCACGAATCCTCCTCTTTTTGCTGAGGAAGACTGGCCCTGAGCTAACATCTGTGCCCATCTTCCTCCATTTTCTGTGGGACGCTTGCCACACCATGACTCGACAAGTGGTGCATAGGTCTGCACCAGTGATCTCAACCGGCAAATCCTGGGCCGCCGAAGTGGCAGGTACAAACTTAACTGCTACACCACCAGGCTGCCCCAAGCTTCAAACATTTTTGATACTATATTTATTGAATAATTTGATTAAATGTTTTTACTGCTGTTAGAAAACAAAGGCTCCAAACTTTAGTGGACCCTTTTACAAAAAAGTTCAATACACTGCGTTATACTTAGGTTGATTTATTTGATAATTCTTTAAAGGCTCAGACATTTCTAAAATACAATGTGTGGTGCATACTACTGTGCTGATAGATTTTTTATTAATTTTTATTAACTATAGTTGATGTACAATATTATGTTAGTTTCAGGTATACCACATGGTGATTTAACATTTATATACATTACAAAATGATCCACGATAAGTCTAAAAGCTCTCTGTCGCCATCCAAGTTATTACACTATTATTGACTATATTCCCTATGCTGTATGTTACATTCCCATGTCTTATTTGTTTAGTAATTGGAAGTTTGTCCCTCTTAATCCTCTTCAACTATTTCACCCAAATCCCCAAACCCCTGTCCTCTGGCAAGAACCAGTTTGTTCTATGTAACTATGAGTTTGTTTCTGTTTTGTTTGTTTGTTTTGTTTTTTGATTCCACATATAATTGAAATCATATAGCATTTGTCTTTGTCTTCTTTCACTTAGTATAGTACCCTCAAGGTCCAATCGTGTTGTCACAAATGGCAAGATATCATTCTTTTTTATGGCTGAGTAATATTCCATTGTGTATATATACCATTTCTTTATCCATTTGTCTTTTGAAGGACACTTAGGTTACTTGCTTGCATACCTTGGCTATTGTAAATAGTGCTGCAATGAACATAGGGGTGGGTATTTCTTTTTGAATTAGTGTTTTTGTTTACTTCAGATGAATATCCAGGAGTGGAATTGCTGGATGCCTTGGTAGTTCTATTTTTAATGTTTGGGGAAATCTCCATACCATCTTCTGTAGTGGCTGTACCAATTTACATTCCCATCAACAGTGCGCAAGGGTTCCCTTTTCTCCACATGCCAACATTTGTTATTTGTGCTCTTTTAGGTGATGGGCATTCTGACAGGTGTGAGGTGATATCTCACTGTGGTTTTTATTTGCATTTCCCTGATGATAAGTGATGTTGAGCATCTTTTCGTGTGTCTGTTTGCCATCTGTATGTCTTCCTTGGAAAAATGTCTATTCAGATCCTCTGCCTATTTTTTAATCAGCTTGGTTCTTTTGATATTGAGTTGTATGAGTTCTGTAAATATTTTGAAAATTTACCCCTCATCAGATATATCATTTGCAACCATCTTCTCCCATTCAGTTGGTTGCCTTTTTGTTTTATTGATAATTTCCCTTCCTATGCAAATGCTTTTTATTTTGATGAAGTCCCATCTGTTTATTTTTGCTTTTGTTGTCCCAGCCTGTAGAATCAGGTCCAAAAAAATATTGCTGAGACTGATGTCAAGGAGATTACTGCCTATGTTTTCTTCTAGGAGTTCTATGGTTCTGGGTGTTACTTTCAAGTCTTTAACCCATTTTGAGTTAATTTTTGTATATGATGTAAGACTGATCCATTCTTAAAGATAGTTTCATTCTTTTAGATATAACTATTCAGTTTTCCCAACACCATCCTTTGAAGAGACTGTATTTTCCCCCCTTGTATATATTTTCCCCCTTGTATATAAAGTCCCCCCTTTGTCATAGATTGATCAATCATATAAGCATTCATTTATTTCTGGGCTCTCTGTTCTGTTCCATTGATCTATATGTCTGTTTTTGTGTCAGTACCATACAGTTTTGACTGCTAAAGTTTTTTAGTATAATTTGAAATCAGAAAGCATGATAACTCCAGGTTTGTTCTTTCTCATAACTGCTTTGGCTATTTGGAGTTTTTCATGGTTCCATACAAATTGTAAGATTATTTGTTCTACTTCTGTAAAAAATGTCATTGGTGTTTTGAAAAGGATTGCTTTGATTCTGTAGATTTCTTTGGGTAGTATGGACAGTTTAGCAATATTAATTCTTCCAATCAATGAGCATGGTAAATCTTTCCATTTATTTGTGTCATCTTCAATTTCTTTCATCAATGTCTTATAGTTTTCAGAGTATAGGTTGTTCATCTCCTTGGTGAAATTTATCGTAGGTATTTTATTTTTTGATGCAATTATAAATGGGATTGTTTTCTTAATTTCTCAGTCTGATAGATTGTTATTAGTGTTTAGAAATTCACTTGAATTTTTTTTTTTAGAAAGATTAGACCTGAGCTAACATCTGCTGCCAATCCTCCTGTTTTTGCTGAGGAAGACTGCCCTGAACTAACATCCATGCCCATCTTCCTCTACTTTATATGTGGGATGCCTACCACAGCTTGACTCGCCGAGCAGTGCCATGTCTGTACCCGGGATCTGAACCAGCGAACCCTGGGCTGCTGAAGTGGAACGTGCACACTTAACCGCTGCACCACTGGGCTGGCCCCTGCAACTGATTTTTGTATGTTGATTTTGTACCCAGCAACTTAACTGAATTCACTTATGAGTTCTAATATTTTTTGGTGGAGTCTTTAGGATTTTCTATATATATCATATCATATCTTCTGCAAACAATTACAGTTTAACTTCTTCCCTTCCAATTTGGATGGGTTTTATTTCTTTTTCTTGTCTGATTGCTATGACTCGGACTTCCAATATTAAGTTGAATAAAAGTGGTGAGAATAGGCATTCTGTCTTGTTCCTGATATTAGAGGAAATGCATTCAGGTTTTTTCTTTTAGGAGGATTGGCCCTGAGCTAACATCCATGCCCATCTTCCTCTACTTTATATATGGGATGCCTGCCACAGCATGGCTTGATAAGCAGTACATAGTTTGCACCCGGGGTCTGAACTGTCAAACCCCAGGCCACTGAAGTGGAGTGTGCAAACTTAACCACTATGCCACCAGGCTATCCCCTGCTTTCAAGTTTGTAACTGTTGAGTATGATGATAGCTGTGGTTTGTCATATATGGCCTTTATTATGTTGAGATATGTTCCCTCTATACTCACTTTGTTGAGAGTTTCTATCATATATGGATGTTGAATTTTGTCAAAATCTTTTTCTGCATCTGTTGAGATGATCATATGATTTTTATTCTTTGTTTTGTTAATGTGGTGTATCACATTGAGCGACTTGTGGATGTTGAACAATCCTTGCTTCACTGGGATAAATCCCATGTGATCGTTGTGTATGCTCCTTTTAATGTATTGTTGAATTTTGTTCTGGTATCATGGTAGTGCTGGCCTCAGAGAATGAGTTTGGAAGTGTTCCTTTCTCTTCTTGTTTTTTTTTTTCTGGTGAGGAAGATTGTCACTGAGCTAACAATTGTTGCCAATTTTCCTCTTTTTGCTTGAGGAAGATTGTCACTGAGCTAACATCTGTGCCAATCCTTCTCTATTTTGTATCTGGGATGTTGCCAAAGCATGGCTTGATGAGCAGTGTGTAGGTCCATGCCTGTGATCCAGACTCATGGACCCTGGGCTGCTGAAGTTGAGCATGTGAATGTAACCACTGCACCACCAGGCCAGCCCCACTTTCTCTTCACTTATTTGAAATAATTTGGGAAGCATAGCTATTAACACTTCTTTAAATGTTTAATAGAATCCACAGGTGTGTGAAGCTGTCTGGTCCTGAACTTTTGTTTGTTGGGAATTGTTTTAATTACTGATTCAACTTCATTACTAGTAATCAGTATTTTCTATTTCTTCCTGATTCAGTCTGGGAAGATTGTATGTTTCTAAGAATTTATCAATTTCTTCCAGGTTGTCCAATTAGTTGGTATATAATTCTTCATAGTAATTTTTTGTGATCCTTTTGTGTTTCTATGATGTCAGCTGTAACTTCTCTTTCACTTCTGATTTTATTTATTTGAGCCCTCTCTCTTTTTTTCTTGATGACTCTGGCTAAAGGTTTATCAATTTTGTTTATAATTTCAAAGAATCAGTTCTAAAATTTCATTGATCTTTTCTATTTTTTTTTTAGTTGCTATTTCATTTATTTTTGCTCTGATTTTTATTATTTCCTTCCTTCTACTCACTTTGGGTTTTGTTTGTTCATCCTTTCCTAGTTCCTTTAAGTGTAAACTTAGATTTTTTATTTGAGATTTTTCTTGTTTCCTGAAGTAGGCCTCTATCACTCTAAATGTCCCTCTTAGAACTGCTTTTGCTATGTACCATAGATTTGTTGTTTCCATTCTCATTTGTCTCAAGGTATTTTTGATTTCCTCTTTGAATTGTTCATTGACCCATTTGTTGTTTAGTAGCATGTTGTTTAGACTCCATGTGTTTATGTTTTTTTGTTTCTTTTTGTAGTTGATTTCTTGTCTCATACTGTTGTGGTCAGAAAAGATACTTGATATGATTTCAATCTTTTAAAATTTATTAAGACTTGTTTTATGGCCTAACATGTGATCTATCCTGGAGAACGTTCCATGTGCACTTGAAAAGAATATGTATTCTGTTGGTTTGGGATGGAATGTTCTTTACATATCTAGTAAGTCCATCTCGTGTAATCTATCATTTAAGGCCAAACTTTCCTTATTGGTTTTCTGTCTGGATGATCTCTCCATTGATGAAAGTGGGGTGTTAAATTTCCCTTCTATTATTATATTACTTTCAATTTCTCCTTTTATGTCTGTTATAATTTGATTTATGTATTTAGGTGCCCCTATGTTGGGTGCATATTTATGTACAAGTGTTATATCCTCTTGTCAGATTTATCTCTTTATCATCTTGTAATGCCATTCTTTGTCTCTTGTTAGTCTCTGATTTAAAGTCTATTTTATGTGATGTAAGTATTGCTACCCCAGCTTTCTTTTCATTTCCATTTGCATGGAATATCTTTTTTCCTCCCCTCACTTTCAGTCTGTGTGTGTCCTTAGATCTGAAGTGAATTTCTTGTAGTCAGCATATATGTATATGTGTGTGTGTGTGTCTTGTTTTTTAATCCATTCAGCCACCCTAGGTCTTTTGATTAGAGCATTTATTCCATTTAGATTTAAAGTAATTATGGATAGGTATGTACTTATTGCCTTTTGGTAATTGTTTTCTGGTTGATTTTATAGTTCTTCTCTGTTACTTTTTTCTATTTCTTTCTTCCTTCGTGATTTGATGACTTTTTTTAGTGTTATATTTGTATTCCTTTCTCTTTTTTGTGTGTGTATCTATTATTGCTTTTTGGTTTGTGGTCACCATGATGTTCTTATATAATAATGTATATAAATATATAGTAGTCTATTTTAAGTTGATAGTCACTTAAGTTTGAGCAAATTCTAAAAGTGTTACATTTTTACTCCCCCTGATGCATTTTACGTATTTTGAAGTCATATTTATTTTTTTAATTTTGTCTATCCCTTAACTATTCATTGTAGATATAGATGATTTTACTACTTTTGTCTTTTAAACTTCATACTAGCTATATAAGCGATTGATCCACTACATTTACTATATGTTTGCCTTTACCAGTTAGACTTTTTCTTTCATAATTTTTGTATTTCTAGTTATGGGCTTTTATTTTCCATTTTAATAAGTCCTGTTAACATTTCTCATAAGGTCAGTTTAGTGGTTATGAATTCCTTAACTTTTGCTTCTCTGGGTAACTCCCTATCTCTCCTCCTAGTCTGAGTGATAAACTTGCCAGATAGAGTATTCTTGGTTTTAAGGTTTTTCCTTTCAGCACTTTAAATATGTCATGCTGTTCCCTTCTGGCCTAAATAGTTTGTACTGAAAAGTCAGCTCATAGCCTTATATGGGCTACTTTGTACATAACTAGTTGTTTTTCTCTGTTGCTTTTAAGATTCTCTTTTTATTGTTAACTTTTGACATTTTAATTGTGTGTTTTGCTGCAAGTGTCTTTGGTTCATCTTATTTGAGACTGTCTGTGCTTCCTGGACCTGAATGTCTGTTTCCTTTACCAGGTTAGGGAAGTTTTCAGCCATTATTTCTTCAAACAGATTTTCTGTTCCTTTATTTCTTTCTTCTTTTTCTGAAACTCTTAGAAAATGAATGTTAGTACATTTGACATTGTCCCAGAAGTCCCTTAAACTATCCTTACTTTTTAAAATTCTTTTTTCTTTTTGCTGTTCTGATTGGGTGGTTTCCACTACCCTGTCTTCCAGATTACTGATCCTTTCTTCTGCATCATTTAAACTGATAATGATTCCCTCTAGTGTATTTTTCATGTCAGTTATTATATTCTTCAGCTCAGATTGGTTCTTTTTTGTATTTTCTATCTCTTTGTTGAATTTCTCACTGTGTTTCTCCATTCTTCTCTTGAGTTCAGTAGGCAACTTTGTGATGGTTGCTTTGAACTCTTTATCCAGTAAACTGCTTATCTCATTTTGTTTAGTTCTCTTTCTGAGGTTTTATCTTGTTCTTTTGTTTGAAACATATTCTATTGTCTCCTCATTTTGCCTACCCCTCTTGTTTATTTCTATGTATTAGATAGATCAGCTATGTCTCTGGCCTTGAAGGAGTGGCCTATGTAGAAGATATTCTGTGTAGCCCAGTAACATGGTCTTCCCTGGTTTCCAGGGCCAGGTGCTCCATGGGTGTCCCTTGTGTGGGTTGTATGCAGCCTCCTGTTGTGGCTTGGCTGGTATTGCTGTGGGCATGATGGTGGGTGGAGATGCCTCTGGTGTACCTGGCTATGAGGCCTGGCTACAACTGTTGTGGGTTCTCTGGTTTACAGGGCTGGCCCCTCAGGGCAAAAGCCACTGTGAGGAGATGCTAGTGCCTGCTATGGTCACCCACCATGTGTGGTGAGGTGGGGGACCACTTTGGAGGGAATCTGGAGCTGACCAAAGCTGTCTGCTTGCTTTGGCAAGGTAGGGGATCCACTTTGGAGGAAGGCCAGCTGGGGAAAATCTGAAGGGGAATGCTGGGGCAGGGCAAATGGTGCTAGTGACATAGATGGAGAGGCAGAAATGGCATTTTCCAGCATCAGTCCGGCTAGGTAGAAGGTGAACAACAAAAAAATGCCACCCACCCATGCCTCCAACACCAGAGAAAGTTTAAACAGATCGCTCTAGTTCCAGCACATGCCCTAAAATTTAGTCAATAAATCTGCACATATGACTCAGGTACTTTTCAAACTACTGCCTCTGTGCTGGGACTTAGAGTGAATGAGTTTTTGCATGTGCCTTTTGAGAGCAAAGTCTTGGTTTCCCGCAGCCCTCTGTCTCTCCTGGGTGTAAGTTCCACTGGTTTTCAAAGCCAAATATTATGGGTGTTCATCTTCTCAGTGCAGATTCCCCCAGGCTGGAGAACTCAATGTGGGATTCAGACCCCTCACTCCTCAGGGAGGAACTCCATGTCTGTGATATCCTTCCTACCCACGGGTGACCATGCTGGAGTTGTCAGTCCCAACCAGACCACATCTCTGACCACCTTATCCATCTCAATATGGCTTTTTCTTTATATCCTCATTTGTGGAAAATCTTATCTGCTAGTCTGCGGGTGGTTCTCAGAGATAATTGCTCTGTATGTAATTGTAGATTTAGCATGTCCAGGTGAGCCCAGGATCTTCCTACTCCACCATCTTGGTCCCTCCTAAAGAATTACTTCTTGTTGTTTTCAACATCAACTTTACTATAAAAATGTTATAGTTTAGTTACTCAAATTGAATATAGTGTAAAACTTGACAACTACTACTTCTATTTAGGTCAATTACAGCTTTTTTGGATGCAATTATGAGATTTGAATGCAAAAAATCCAAGTATACTTAGTTTGTTAATTTTGTAAGAACATTGTATTACCATGATACTGTTTCATCAAAATTTGTATTTTTTATTATTACCATAAAGCAAGTAATTTTATCTTCAGTGTTGAAACTTTTTAATAAGCTCACAAAAGCATTTATTACAAAGTTGCATGTTTTACCTTTGTTAGAATGAATTTCTAAACACTTTACTTTGATTCTATAAATTAAATGAGAAAAATGTCATTGTAATTAACTGATTTCTATTGGAAACATCTGATGAAACTAATAAAACCAGGCATTTTTTAACTGTAAAGTTTTTCTGATAATGGGGTCAGCATATTAACAGGTATTGCTTCACTTTTTGATTATTCACAATAGCACAAGTAGATGAGAAAAACTTTAGGAGAATAGTCATTCGATTTAAATGAAAAGTCATGCTTCATAGACTTATGTTTCCTATGTGGCTGCATCTTCTTCAGTGTTAAATTGCCATTTTTTTGTGTAGTTGTGTTAAATTTACTGACTTCTGAAGTAGATGTTTATTCTCCTTCCACAAGATTATGTTTTAAATATTTCTTTTAAAAAAATATTAACAACAATATTACTTTAGCACGTAGGAAAGTCATAAATATTCAAAAACATTTTGTGAAATTTTTGTCCAGTTCAGCTTTCTAAGAAATGAAAATTCTATCCTTAAATTTTTCAGTTTATGTCTACTTACAGCTTTTAGAATTTTATAGTAACTTTGGACATTTGAGCCACTTATTCTGAAAGGGGATTTGCAAAATAAAAAGAATATTACTAAACAATAAAACAAATAGTTACAGATGTACAGTACATGAGAAATACCAAAAGTATTATAGCAAGAGCATTCAGATTGTTATTTAGAAATTTTACAGCAAGATGGCTTAACTTATATTTCCCATATATTTCACATATATTTTAACTATAATTTCCTACGTTTCCCACTGACCCCACCAATTGATGGCCTGAAAGTTTTCACATCCTGCAGACGGCAGTGCCAGTTTAGGAACAACTTTCTGGTAGGCCAAATGGCTGACAAGGGTGCCAATGTAGAATAGCACTCTGACCACTATCCTAGACCAAAAGGAGTTAGCTGCCTGGGTGGTTTTATCAGCAATGCCTTTATGCTGTTATTGAAAGTGAGGTCTAAGCTATATTGCATCTGGAAAGAGTTAGGAAAGAGAGATCAGTTGTCACTCAATATACTTTTCAGATTTTACTATGTGTTTACGTGAGAATTCTGTTTGCTGATAATATGTCTCACATACTAATAGAAAAGAGCATAGGGAGAAGCTGGAAGTACAAAGTCGAATTCTGTCTAATCCATCCTTAATTGTCTCAATGCAACTACTACTAATAATCATTTTTAGAAATGAAAAAAGTATGGGGCAAGTATTAAATGAGACAGTATGCTGGGAAAACAGGTAAATTGGAACAACATTGAGCAAATTATGATTACATGAGTCATCAGATTAGTAAATAATGCTAAAGTATTCCAAAGTATATGTATAAATTTTCCAATTGTTTCTTATTTTCTTTAATGTAGAGAATGGGGCTTTTCTCATTTGTTATTTTGTTTTTCAATGTCATTAAATGATGTAGATTTTGTTTTTATTCTCCATCTCATCCCTCAAAAGTTTCATCTTTAGCAGAGAAAAACACACATTTAATTTAAAGTTATTAATATAAAATTCAAAGCATTAAAATATACCAATTAGTGTAATGGAATATGTTTTTAATGTATATTTTGAGTATATATATATATATAAATATAAATATATATATTGCTTAAGTGTTCCACTCAAGAAGTTAGAAAACAAAAAATAGACTACACGCTATAACAGAAATGAGAAAGACAAGAACATACATTAAATGAAAAAGTACAAATGATAAATAAAATTTCTAATGAAAGAAGGGGCAAAATGGATGGCAGAATTTTAAAAAAAGACAAATGATAAAGTGTTTCTAATTATAGATTGAGTATAACCTTAAATTTTTAAAAAGTGCCACCCTTAATACTATGCTTCTCGAAAAGATATTAGGACTAGATCATTTTTATAAATATAGGTTTCCTTCGCTCTCTGAAACTTCACTTCGTGCCCCTTTGCTTTTACAAAAGACCTACATTAATATCTGTTTTTGCTAACGGAAAGAAATATGAAGATTTTTGCTTTTACAAAAAACTGTGAAAAGTGAAAATACTGTTCAACATTTGTTTTGCAGTGAGCCATTATAGAGGCAGCGTGCACCCTAAGCAGCAAGAGTGGTGGCCGTTCAGCTCCTTCCCTGGGAACTACTCTCAGCATCTCAGCATCAAGCTGTCACAGCTTTGAACTGTGCCTGTGAGCATCTGTGCTTTATCTCAATTTATTTTGGCAGGTTATTTTTTGGGTCTAGAAAGCTTAAAAAATTTTCCCATAAATTCATGGTAATTGCTTCTTCACTTTACACCATTTCGGCTTACGGAAGATTTCATAGGAATGCTCTACTTTTGGATAGAAAGGGAAACCTGTAATCATCTTTCTAGACCAGAGAATAGAAAAAGGAGGCTGGTGGCTGTAGGATCATTGTGTAGCTATCAATAATACTAAGTCAGGAGGAGGGAAAGACCATGCACATACCCGACTTGAGTAAATAAAAACGTTTGGTTTAATTATCTACTGGATACTAAGGGAGTTAGTGCACTGAGGATATACCTTTAGTTTGACCTCACAACCATCTATCCTTTACTCGCATGAATAAATAGGCATTATTTAAAAGCTATTGTTAAAATGGCCCCTTCTCCTTCCTTTCAAAAGGCCAGATGTTCCTGGCACTTTTTATATTAATTTTATTCTCATTATTTAATCATTTGACTTGTCTTTCTTTGAAACCTCTCCAAATTATGCACATTTATCTAAAATAGTGGGCTCTAAAAATAGAACCATGAAGTAGGATCAAGAAAATTAAGCCCAGGATAAAAATTTTTCTATTGAACTTAAAGATATTCTAGTAATTCATACAATTGTCTGTTTTTTTAATCAAAGATTCTATTGCTGGTGGTTTTATACTATCTACGAAGGAACTGGTCAATTGAGAAGTTTGTCCATAGGAAAGCTGTCTTCTTAGGTCATGTTTCCTGAGAAATAGGCTCAGAGGGGGAGATTTTGGGCATGAGGTTTATTGTGGAGTACCCTTATAAGCACTTGTAATATCTGTAAGGCCATGAAAGAAACATGACTGCGCTGATGGAGAAGCTGCCCTGCAAGAAAATTAGAGCAAAGGTCTCAGCAATTTTAGAACTGCTCTAATTTGAGACAAACTGTGGTCATCATACTCCATATCCACCAATCATTGGATGCTGGGTGTTCCTGGATGGAGCTGTAATCTTGAGCTGGGCAGCTCCCATTGGTCTGAGTCCTTACGTAGAGATGGACTCAGGCATGAGCCTTCCTGTTTACTAGCTGGTGAATGAGTGTCTTGGTCCTGTGGAGGGGATCTGGGCAGCACAGCACCCAGTATGGCTGCTTATTGATTTGTAGTTTCAAGTAGTGGTGATAAACAGTATTTATCCTTTTGTGTATCTCGTCGTTCCAGATATGTTATTCTATATCTGACTGTGAAAAATTGCTCTGCTAAGCTACTCATTCTTTACAGTCTGCCAAGGCTTGAGCATCATTCTCGTCTCTCCTGTAGAGGCTTTCTTTGTAACCACATCGTGTGCAGTGTGCCGAATTTAACACTACCTACTTCTCTGAACTGAGCTGTGCTTTGATTCTTTAATTACAATAGGATCAACCAAAAGCCAGAAAACTAGTCAAAACTCTTTCTACGTTAAAAACAATGCATCCAACAATATAGGGTACCTATTCCACCACACTCAAGTTTATTCTGCCCTCCTTCCAGCAATTTTCCTGAAGGTAGGAAACTTTAATTGTCCTAACGGTCCTGAGCTCTGCAGCTGGTATTGCTTATTACAGGTTTGTGGTGAAGGTGGTAGGGGAGGCTACAGATACCAGAAGATTCTGGATAGTAGCTTACCACTGAGTTCCTGTTGGGAGTAGTAAGTGATTACTCTAGCAAGTTGCAAGTTTTTTTTTTTTTTTTTTTTAATTCTTATTTACATTGCTTTGGGCACAGATTGTTGATCCCTGAAAAAATGAAATGTCAACATTCTTTTGCCTTATTTTGGATACTAAGGGCAAACTTCTTCCTTATCTGTATGTATGAATAAACTAAGATGCAGAATTCCTAAATGAAGGACTTTTAAGTGAGAGATAGCATTCATCCTCCCTGAGTGCAAATAGAAATAAGCTGTATAGTGAAATTTTCATAGCTTGCTTAGTAAATATTGTCATTATTTTTCTATTTGTTTTATAAATTCCTTTAAGAAGGATATCATATTACGTACTGGTGTCTGGAGTGTCAGACATGAGTTTTATATTTTTCTAAGCATCCCCCCCATCACGTATCACTAGGAAAAAAATGACCTCTCTCTTCTTTGAATTCATATAGCAGTTGTGATTATGATCAGTATCATATATCAGTAAGAGCAGTATATGGGTCAATAGAAAACCTGAGTGTGAGTTGAGGCGCTGCCATTTTCTTCTATGATTTGCCAAGGTAATGTGGAAGAAGATTCACCAGAGTAGATCAAACATCAGCCTTTATTTGTAATCCAGTGGCATGAACAAACTCCGGAGCAGTTTTACACCGTGGGAAGAAAAGGTGGAATTTTTAAAGAGCTTTAGCCAGAATCATAAGCTGAAAGTTAGCTAGTTTTAGGAATAGTTAGTCAAATTGTTTTGGGAAGAGAGGGGATTATTCTTGCAGTTTAGCAATTGCTGATGGGACAGCTTAGCTTTAGCAAGAGCATGGAGCAAGAACTGTAGCAAGGGCCAAAGTCATTTACGAAAATGGTGAGAAGGAAAGCTTCAGGGACTCAAAGTAATGCTAAATCCACAGTAGAAATTTTTAGTCTGTCAGGTTCTCTTACAGGTCTTCCTCTTGATCAACAGGGAAACTGTTGTGCTGTTCTGACCTCTAAAATAGCTACATCCTTGCGTCCATTGCAGTCACAGACTCTCTGGGCACGATTGCCATTAGGAAGTCTTGCAGCTTTTGTCATTGTAGTTAGCTATCGATCATTTGTTGAGTGAGGAGCTGTGAAGAAGAATTTAAGAATTAGGAATAAACACAGAGAACTGTGGTAAAACAGGCATTAGCATGAGAATTATCAGATGGCTTGGGGCAATGCCTCTTAGACCAAATCCTGCCCCACTTGGGATCAGCCAGGAGAATAGATCTCATCCCTTGTGGAGTTTATGGATAAGAAAGATTTGATATCCATGGATTTGTGTTCATTCTCTAGATTTGCCCAGATGACCAAGATTAGGAGAAGACAATTTAAGAACTTCATTTTAGCAATCAAAACTTTAAAGCAAGAGAGATGGGGGAAAATGACAATGAAAAGATGAAAGAAAAAAAGACTAAACAGACTCTGGCAGTCAGAGGCCTGGAGTATGGAGGTCTTGATCTAAAGGTATTGGGCAGAAGCCCTCCATGTCTACTTGGATGATTGAAGTTCTTGGGAGAGCTGTTTCCATCATGATGAAGTTTAATTCTGGAGAATCCCAACCCCTTTCATCAGTGTGGCTATTGAGTAGGTAAGTGTAGGAAATCTCTTAAACTTGAAAACAAGAATCCAAACGTTTAAAAAAGCAGTGGAAACTACTTTAAAAAATACAATTGAATACTATATGATACGTTATTAAATAAAACCTATAAAATCTAAGACATTCTGATTGAGGTAGAGGATGGGAAGGCCAAGGGCCATTGTCACTTCTTTCCAGGCCTCTACCTGCCTTTGTGATAATCCCTGTGACCTCTGACTAGATCCTATGAACAAAGATTTAAAACACTATTATGGAGAACATAAGATAGATTTACACATATGTGTGTGTGTATACTGCAAACTAGAACACATAAGATGCAGCAATATTTAGAAACAGATTTTATGGCAGTTCAAGAGGGAAACATTGTCACTGCCTATTGATATGCGTCATGTAAGCAAGAAAATTTCAAAATGCTGTTGATGATTCTTAGACCAATGACAAGGTCCAGTTTGGGAGGAACTGACAGTGAACAGAAAGGTATAGTGAAAGAGTTTGAAAACAGTTTTTAGACAGACTGATATGTTATGCTAATGAGTTATCTTATAGGCAAAAGAGAGTCCATTGAAAGTGTTTGATCAGGGAACAAGGGATTAAAGATGTTCTTGAGGAAGGTTCCTATGGCAACGGTATGAGGTTTGGCTTGAACAGAGAGTGCCTGGAGGTAATAGGACAATTTAGAAGCTATTGGAATAGTCCAGATAAGGTAATAAGGGTTTAAACTAGTGAGGTGGCAGTGGAAATGAAAAAGAGGACATATACATATATCTCTCAGAGATAGGACTTTGTGGCTGATGAGATTTCGAAGGGAGAGAATTTAATCAGAATTTCATGGTTTAAAGTTTGGGTATCTAGGAGGATACTGCCTATTAACACAAATAAAAGCAACAAGAGTACAATCAGGTTTGGTGTGGCTGGCACATGTACCAAGGATTTCCTTTTGGACCTTGTGAGGCTGTCACCTTGTCACTAGTTCTCACTGGTAACATATATTAAATAGAACACATCAAATCAATCCTTTTGATTAACCTACATTTGTGAAATGACTATTAGACCTGAAGTGTGTATATCATTATCTTTTCACAATTTATATTTTTAAAATGAATTTCATAATAGCTTTTATGATGACCATCAAGGCAACCTGCACTGTACAGTAGGTTTACAAAACCATTTATTCTGATGAATTTTTAAACTCTGAAAGGGAGAAAAGTCCCTGTATTTCTGCAAGAAATAAACTTCATAAGATAGAAACACAGCACAGTACTGCCAGACACTTGACAGCTTATTTTGGTGCAATATTAAAAGGACAATTTAAATGGAAAAATGTTCCTCAGATATTATCACAAATGTGCAACAGAGCAGCAATACAGCTCCGATAGACATGAAAACCTCTTCTCCAATTTAAGCCCATTTGTGTACTAATTTCAGAGCTTTTTACCTTCCTAATATGGAACACATTCTCTCAGCACTGACCACCCTTCTTGTGTGTATTGATTCTCTCTCTACAGGCACAAGTGACTATGTGGCAGAGATCCTCAGCTACAGATTTGTTGTGGATTATATGGCGGAGCACGTACAAGAGAGAACTTGAATTTTTTGTAGGCCCAAAAATAAGGCTGGGTATTTTAAACCTCAAGGCAAACAATTTAAAAATTTCTCCTTTGTCATTGACAATTTGCAAAATGAAAGATCTCCCTGCCTTTCTGTAACTCATGAATTTATTTATTTATTGAGAGAAAAAGTAGGATTTGTATAGTTTATGGAGGAAAATCAGAGCTATAATCCTAAAATACAGATGTGCAAATAATAATCCTTCATTTAGGTACATGCTATCTAAAAGATAAATTCACGACTCCATATTAATATGCACAAAATATGTCCCAATGAAGCTTCAATCTCCCCAACACACTCCACCCCCAACTAGCTCGATACCCCAACCACGCGGACTTCATCCTTCCCCAAAACACCCTTTTCAGCCTCCTGTCTTTGGACATGATGCTTCTTACACAATAAATTTTTCTTCTAATTTACCTAGAAAACTTGTATTTAGTTTTTGAAACGAAATTCAAGTATGACATTTTCTATGATCTTTCTGGAATTTCTTTAGGCAGCATTAGATTTAAATTCACTATTATCCTGCCATATTTTGTTTTCCATTGAACACTTAGCACATTAATGTATTTTCACATATTTATATTAATTGTTCAGTTGAGGTATGTCTATTCCATCTCATGATATGCTTCTAATTCAGGGCCTTCTCAAAAACCCAATTAATGAGAACAAGAATCTTCACAATAATTATTATTGTGTACCAGAAGCTGTCCATACATTATCTCATCTAACCTTGGAGCAACATTCTATGTGGCAGGAATTATTATCCTTAATTTACAGATTAATGGAGCCCCATAGAACCTAGTGACTTGTCAAGGTCACACAGCTAGAGAACAATTGAGGAATCAAACCCTGGGTTACCTGACTCCAAAGACCTTACTCTTAAACGTAGTAATATATGTTTCCTTTAAGATGATCCTACTTATAGAGAGTTATTAAATTATACATGCCTTTATAATAGCTTGCTCAATTTCTAACTTATTTTGCTCAAAATAAAACTACGGCACTCGAGTTTAGTGCATGAATATTCACACAAAAGATCAGGATGAAACCTGTTCTACTATTAATTTTATTTCTAAAAGACTCCTGAAAAATTGTACTCTGAAACATTCATTTCCAATCCGCTATCTTAGCCATACAGAAGAGCTCACTGAGATGAGTGGTGAATGAATTATGAAACATAGTGCCTGTTAGAAGTAGACTCTCAATAAATTGCTGTTGAATAATGGATTAATTACGCATGGGAATGTGAGTTAAAAGTTTTGACATTGTCCTAACACTGCTCTTGATGTATAAATGTTGCTCTCACATTGCTGAACTTGTAGTATGTACTTAATTAATATATACTATTGGTTACTTTAAGAACTTCATCTGGGCTTCTCTAGTGAAAATAGAGGGTAATAATTACTCCTCTGAGCCCTCCTCTCTACTAGGTCTCAACTCTGCCTTATAAGGACTTGAACAAACACTAACATAGTTTCTAACAGCTCAAGGTCACATCCCTAGAATGATCCTAGGCCCCCTTAAAGTGCCTGCTTGAGAAGGCTCGAGACTAACAGAAGAATTGGCTGTTCTAACCACCACTTGAGGATAGGCCCCTGTCCGTGCTTTCTTAGAGAATTTATTAAAAAGCTTAGAGCATTTATTAAAAGCATTTATTGCAATTATGAATCCTTCTTCTGTCCCTTTGAGATGAATATGTATCTCCTGTAACTCAGGAGTGTCTTTCTCAAGGATCTGAAAGCCATCTTTGAGATGTAATCATCCAGAAGGATAGGTAGGGTCTCTGTCCCTGGGAGGACAGCAGGACTTTGAAAATTGCCAGCTAGCAGACACAGCTGGCCTAATCAGCATTTGCACTGAGCAACTCCTGTTAATATTTCATTTTCCTGACTCTGCTGAGCCTCTACTTGCCCCCCTTCCCTTCTCCTTCATTCTTCCTGTAAAATGCCCAGTCACCTGTGTACAAATCAAAGTTGGGTTCAGTTCAAGGTGAATTCTTCCCTATTGTAATAGTTATTACTGGTTAAAATCTGTCCTGAGATGAACCTTGAAGGTATTACACAACGTGAAATAAGTCAGATGGAGAAAGTCAAATACCATAAGATCTCACTCATAGGTAGAAGATAAAAACAACAACAAACAAACACATAGATACAGAGATTAGATTGGTGGTTACCAGAAGGGAGGGGGTGAGGGAAGAGGGTGAAAATGGTGACAGGGCACATGTGTATGGTGATGGATGGCAATTGGTCTTTGGGTGGTAAACATGATGTCATCTACACAGAAATTAACATATAATGATGCACCTCTGAAATTTATATAATGTTATAAACCAGTGTTACCTCAATAAAAAAAATCTGTCCTTACCACTTTAAGAAGTGTCTGGCTTCGTTTATCTTTGACCACAGTGTGGCAAACTCTTGATCCTCCTTACACTTAGATGTCAGGAAACTGAATCTAGATTAGTCAGTTTACTACGAGGGGAAATATCAACTTTTATGTGAAATAACAGATTACTGAAAGTAAGAGTGATTTGCATCATATTGATAATTGAGATAATATAAAGAATATGGGCAGTGCCTTCACTTTGACTTGCAAGGACAGACAGTCTAAATACACATTTATTACATAAAAGGTTATCTCTGAGACAGCAAACATCTTTTTCTGCAACTCCACTAAATACAAAATCTCTAAACTTTCTATGTAATTTTTTTTGTTTAGGATAGATTTAATATTCATTCTTTGGAAAATACAGAACATATCGTAAATAGGAAATCTTATATATACTCACCACCCTTAGTTAGCTGCTGTTAATATTTTGTAGCATTTCTGCTAAGCTTTTTCTGTTTTCTTACAATGAACGTTATATCATAAAAGAGTCTTGTATGACATTAACAATTCTCAAAAACCTGTGTTTAATGCTTATGTGGTATCCCAATGTATACATGTATCTAGCTATTTATAGAACACCTCTGGGGCCGGCTCCGTGGCCGAGTGGTTAAGTTCGCGCTCTCCGCTGTGGCGGCCCAGGGTTTGGATCCTGGGTGCGGACATGGCACTGCTCGTCAGGCCACGTTGAGGCAGTGTCCCACATCCCACAACTAGAAGGACATGCAACTAAGATGTACAACTGTGTACAGGAGGGGTTTGGGGAGATAAGAGCAGGAAAAAAAAAAAGAAAAAAAAAGATTGGCAATAGTTGCTAGCCCAGGTGCCAACCTTTAAAAACTAAAAAAAAAAAAAGAACACCTCTAATTTATATTGGTTCTGATATGCTTGCTGTAGAATAGTGCGGAAAAGAGTATCTGGATAGACAAACAATTTCATAATGAATAAATTATTTTTTAAGCTTCATTTGTAGAAGTGAAATCATGAATTCAAAGAGCAGAAACGCTTTATACTTTTGATGTATATTACCAATTTGCTTTCTTTCCCTCAAGTCTATCCCAATTTACAATCTCTTTGGAAGTGTAAGAAATTGCTGCCTATACACATTCTTAAAAAAAATTACTCCTTTTACGTTTTTCTCATCTAATAGATGAAAAATGATCTTTTATATGTGTATTTATTTATATCTTTGATTATTGGTGAAGCTGAATTAAATCACCCAAAGAGAAATTTAAGATGAAGGTGAGGCTGGGGAATATAGCATGAAAACCATCATGAAGTCTTCCTTCCTGGACACTTTTAAGAATATGTAGATATTTATATCCCTTGAGAGGTTTCATCCAATACCACCCGACAATAAGAAAACATCGCATTCCAAGGACATCACCTATTTCAGTTCATCTGAACCAGTGGATCTCAATTTGTTCTTCGGTTTAGGAAACCTCCGTTCAAATGGAATCTGACACAGACTTCCAAGATAGAGCAATTGCTCAGGTTGAAGCGGAGTGAGGACCACAAGCCTCTCTGGTTTAGGTGCTCCTGATCAGAGAAATGCCTGACTGGACTGTAGGGCACATCGTTTTCACATCACTGATATGGTTGAAGGAGAAACAAACAAAATGAAGGAACAGAAAGATTATACAATTTGTCAAATGTTACACAGCTCTTAGTGATATAGCCAAAACATCTCACAATGCTTTACAGACTTATATACACCAGGTATATTTTCTCACTTTCTCTATCTTCTTATGCCTCTGTAGTCCTCATTCTATTTGGCAAGAGGACAGTTTTCCTAAAAATGTACCATCCTACCTCTTGGCAATATTTGCTTCAACGTTGCTCACACCTAATTTTACAGCTATGGATTTCATACTCTTCTCATAATCCAGGTTTTGTTTGTTACTAAAACAGACTCATATGCAAATATTGAAGAACAGAGAAATAAAAAGGCAAGTGAAAGAAAAGAATGGAAATTGACAGAATTGTAATGTTCCAGAGGTGGCTGCATTTCTTAAAAATAAGCATAATGTGGTTACTTAAAAGAAAGAAGCATGGGAAATGTTGGTTTCCTTCTAACCATTAATGGGTCATTGGTAGCTTTCTGTTGAAATTCACGTCAGGGGCTCCATTTTTCTTCCTTATGGAAGTAATAGTTTTTACTACTGGTTTGACAAGATCTTTAGTCTCTCAAAATACTGAGATCACTGTTATGGTAAAAAAAAATTTTCTTTCTTTCACATGAAAGTAAGGGATTCTCACGTTTTTCTCTTACCAGTTGATCTTATTTCCCCTTACTTTTAAAATGGTACCACAAACGTTTAGCATTTGGAATAAGGAAAATTTCAAGAAATACATAATTTATTGGTTCTTAAGTCTTTAATTGGGTCTCCGTCAGCTAAATAGCTAGATTATGACATCTTGGGTCAACTAATTTAGCTCAACGGGGTTAAAGTTCTGGGCAGTTACATGCTTTATGAATCAGCACATAATTCTCTCACCCACTCATGTATGTTTGCGTCTAAATTCCACGGCTCAGAAAAACAGTCCTGACTCACGCAAAGACCCAGACCCTTTGTGTGCCCAGTTAGCCATTAAATATTTAACAGTCTTTTCCCTTGTCACTGTTGCCTCTTACGTAATAGGGCCTAGAATCCTGGTAAGCACATTTCTCAGAACTCTGCCAGCACTGCAGAGGCTTCAGGTGGAGATGCCTGCATGAGATTTGGGAGGTGGAAGACAAACAACAGGCATTACGGCCTCTTGGCAGATCCCGGCAGGAGTGTGGGCCTCAGCCTTGGAAGCTGTGGGATATTTCCAGCAATTCTGGGTGTCCCCCTGTGAGTGACCTATGCAGGGCAGCAAGTAACAGAGCTCACTGGCTGCTGTCTCCTACAATTCCTGACTTTTTGAACATCAGTAGCATTCCTCCTGACCTTGATTGCTAGGACTCCAAATGGTTTTGAAAGCTGCTAATTTTCTGTATTGAATGCCCTCCTTCTTGAAATACATGCTATGTCTGGTATCCTAACAAAACACTTATTGATACAACACTTTTCTTCATTTCTGAAAAAACTGATCTCAAATTTCCTTCTAGAGTAAATCATTCTACGTTTGCTAAATCAGATGTGGCATTATTTTATTCACTCCTCAATTTAATGTGACATATACACTTCTTGAGTTGCATAGTGTGTGTGTGTACTATTTATGAAAAAGCATTGCCTGTGGTATTGGTAAAGCATAAAGATGAGTAAGATTCAGGAGCTTAAAGAAAACATGCTGGAAGAGAAAAAGGCACACTGCTTATATAAGATAAGATAGTCGAATGATATGAGAGGCATAACAGAGGCAATAAAAACAGAAATTAAAAACACTTGAACTAGGGAGGAATGGGAAAGTTTCATGAAGGATATGAAATTTGTATGTTAGAAAGTTGAGGAAGGGCTCCTGTAAGAATTCAATAAAAGGGAAAGAATAGTGTCCCAGAGGTGTATGACATGCTTGTAAAATAATGTACATTCCATGGTGAGTTGAGGAGAGTGGAAGACAGAAAGAGATTGGGACTGTTTGGTAGATGGCTTTGAATGCCAGGTCAAGGAGCCTGCTCTGTATTCTGTAGTGAGCCAACTTTCAATAATTTTTGAGCACAGTAATAGTGTAATTATATTGGTCTTTCTAACATGAAACGGTTTAGGAAAGAATATTGAGCAGTATCTACACTTAACGGATGAGTGGAGGAAGAACCCCATCAATAGAAAGGTAGTTTGAGAGTTTGAGATGTTAGATATGGGATGTTCCGGATGTCTAGAGAAGAGAGATTAAAGAGTTGAGGGTACCAACAGCATCTATTTATTATTGCTTTCTGCTCATCTCAGGTGCAATGAATTCAGAAATTTTACTATTTGTGCCAGCTACCCTGTATCTTTGATAAATGGGAGGAATATTACAGGAACTGCTTTCTTCCTTACTCCTTGCCAATCTGCTCTCAAATGTTGTTACTGAATCTCATTTGTCTGGGGAAGAAAGGAGGTAAAGGGAGCTGCCGCACAGAATCAGTCACTCACTGGCAAGGAGGGAATAGGTTTCAAATATAATGTTTCATCCAATGGACTGCTTTCTTGTTCAATTAGCCTAAACTCAAACATCATCAGTTATCCTCTATCTTCCTGTCAGCAGGGCTATTCCTTAGGGAATATATACAGAGATTTCACAGGCACTCACAAGTATACGACCAAACGCATGATAGAGAGGGTTGACAAATTGAAGATATAGAACTCTCATATTTAAAGAATTATTTACAAGAAAGAAAACTGACCTTCCAAGGATCATGGTGAAAAAACACACAGTGATTCTACTTAATGTCATGGAGGCAAAGCCTGGGGAGAATAATTTGATTTTTATTGCTGCAAGGTTTGATCCAGGGCACTGGGAGATTTGGATAAATTACATTCATTTTATTGTAGCAATACATAGCTAGTGCAGTCTAGCAAGCTGCTATAACTCAAGATTGGAAGGGGCATCCCTAAAGAGAGCTGGTCTGCAAGAGAAAATGAGTAGTGGATGAAACAATTGGGAGGGGTTCCCGGACCACCTCTGATACAGGCTTGTTAGTGTGCCTTGAGCAATTGATTTACCTCTGCTGGGCATCAATTTTACCACTTCTTTAACCTGATGAGGTTGAACCAAGGGGGCTTAACTTGTATTTTAAGTTCTCTAAATTTCTATTCACTGTGATAGAAAAAAATAGTATAAATACTTTAAAAACTCTTGTATGTGTTCTTGAAAATCCACCCTGATTTTTCTCATGGATTTCTTTATTTGCCTTTTTTTTCCCTGAGAATCCCAAGGATAACATGTCACTGCTCCTTTTTTTTTTTGAGGAAGATTACCCCTGTGCTAACTTCTGCTGCCAATCCTCCTCTTTTTGCTGAGGAAGACTGGCCCTGAGCCCATGCCCATCTTCCTCTACTTTATATGTGGGATGCCTACCACAGCACGGCTTGCTAAGCCGTGCCATGGCCACACCCAGGATCCGAAGCAGCGAACCCTGGGCCACGGAAGTGGAACATGCGAACCTAACCTCTGTGCCACAGGGTTGGCCCCATGGACCGCTCCTTTGTTCCATTAAAATTCAGTAGACTCGGGGCTGGCCCCGTGGCCGAGTGTTAAGTTCGCGCGCTCGCTGCAGGCGGCCCAGTGTTTCGTCAGTTCGAATCCTGGGCGCGGATATGGCACTGCTCATCAGACCACGCTGAGGCAGCGTCCCACATGCCACAACTAGAAGAACCCACAACGAAGAATACACAACTATGTACCGGGGGGCTTTGGGGAGAAAAAGGAAAAAATAAAATCTTTAAAAAAAAAAAAATTCAGTAGACTTAAAAATTTAATTTCCAAACAGTTCAATGCTAAATTTCTTATGAAGAAAAGGTTTTGATGGGGCAAATCATTCTGATAAAATTATACTTACTGTTTTTGTTTCTGAAGGAGGCTTCAGAATATTGGATAGTGAGTGAAGAGTGGAGGTGGAAAGAATAATTTGAGCTTGTTTACCAAAGACATTAATATCGGTATTTTAGGTGCTGGGCATGTGTTCAAATTAAACTTTGTATCGTCTAGCAAATATTTATATGATTTAACAGAAAGGATGGTTACAAATAAACTGGGAACCATGCTTGTGCAGATAATGGACATCAAGGCCATTTTCTTTGTGTGTGTTTAAATTTCCCTTTCTTTCCTACCAGTAATTCATGTACAAATTGGAAGATACTTTACTTTGACAGAAATAGCACTGCCATTTGATATTTACTCTGGATTGCCTATATTTTAATATTTTATTTATCCTATTCATCAACTTTAAAGTAGACAATAAAAATTTGTGTGATTTCCGTTTGTGCCGAAAATCTGCTATAACAATTTCACCAAGGGAAAATCCATTTGGCTTTGTTCTATTTTAGGAACCATTGTGTTTGGTTAATATGTATTCATTATGTTTTTCATGCTCATATTATTTGTATGTTCTTTTTATTTATTTGCAATGATCCTGGTTAACTTTTCATGAGTATGATTCTGAGTTTTCTCTTCGTAACATCAAGCAAATGACTCAGTCGAAGGCTGATTTTTTTTTTCTTGTTTTCTTTACTATATAGGGTGCTTTTATCTCTTTCTGAATAATTGAAAGCCAGACTGTTTGAAACATTTTCTGAAGGTTTTGCCAGCCTCTTACAGAAAGGAAACTCCAAATTGGGAAAACGCAGTAAGGAATTCAAAACACTGTGCACAAAAGAGACAAATAAGCAGATATTTGTAAGTATTTCCCACGATGATACCGGCTATGGAGGAAAGCAGTCCCTGCACTCCATCACGTTGTCAGCCATCTGAGACCAAGGGCGGACATCTTGACTATTTGGGCAGTGGGAAGATCCAGATTTCTTTTCATTTTCAGGACCAACTTAACAAAAATCAAAGCAAAATAAATAATGCTCTTAAAGTAGATAAAGCATGTTTGAGGAAGTTGGGATGAGTATCTAGAAATTGCTTTTTATACATCCATCAATGACATTTCTCTGAGTAGCTTAAACATTTCTGTCTTCTGCCCTATCTCCAGCTCTTCAGGCTTTTGATGTCATGCTTGTAATAACCAATCACTTTTTCTTTTTTGGGGGGGGGGTTGTTTTCTTTAAAATTAACTTTTCTTGAAATATAGTAAACATTCAAAAAACGTACAGGTTAATGAAATTTTCACAAATTGCACACGTCTTTATAAACAGCTTCCAGATAAAGAAACAGAACACGAAGCTATCCTTATATCCAGTGACTTTCCCAGCCAAGAGTAACTATTGTCCCGATCTCTAATAGCATAGAATAGTTTTGCATGTTTTTGAAATTTTTATGAATGCAATTATACACTATGTACTCACTTTTTGTCTAATTTCTTTGACTCAGCATTAGATTCATGATATTTATCCATTTCGTTACATACAGTTGCAGTTTGTTCATTCTCAATATTTTATAGAAGTTCTTTGTCTGATTATACTGCAGATTATCTTTTCACTGAACTGCTGATAAGCATTCGTTTTAGATTTTAGTTTTTTGTTTTTACAGATAGTATATATCTGAACATTTTTGTGCATGTTTCCTGTAAATGTGAGTACGTATCTATCAGATATATACCCAGGGGTGGAATTGTTGGGTCTTAGGCATTTGTACATAGTCAACTTTATTAGTCACTGTCAAATAGTTTTCCAAAGTGAGTGTATCAAAATACTCACCACCAGCAGTGTATGAGTGTCAGAGACTTACTAATGTCACCTAAACTTGGTCTGTATTTTCTTCTTATTTTCTTTCACCTTCCTTTTCAGTTGTATGCATTCTAATGGGAATATAATTGTATGACATTGTGGGTTTTGCATTTTCCTAGTGTCTAATGAGATTGATCACATTTTGTATGTATTCTGGCCCTTTGAATATACTCATGTGAGTTTCCTGAACGAGTGTTTTGCACATATTTTAACTTTATTTGGACTTTTTCTTATCAGCTTGTAGACATTCTTTATATATTGTGGATACAAGTCTTTTGTCAGATATAGAAAATATCTTCTCCCCTCTATGGCATGTCGTTTTCTCTCTATTAATAGAAGTCCTTAATTATAACATGTCCTGTATCATCAAAGTTTTTTGTTATTATTTATGATTATTTCTTTTCATGTCCTATTTAAGAAACTTTTGCCTCTTCCAAAGTCCCAAAGGTATTCTTATATGTTTTCTTTGGAAAATTTTATTGTCTTATCTTTCTAATTTAGATCTAATGAACATGGCATTAATTTTGGTGTGTAGTGTGAGGTTTGAATTAAGATCCAATTTTTCCAGATGAATATCCATTTGACACAGCATTTATTAAATAAAATATCCTCCCTGTTCTGCAGTAGCGTCTTTGTCAAAGTATCCATACATATGTGTGATTGCTCTCTTTCTCAAAGTACAAAACTCAGTTAAACCAAGAAGTATATAGTGGTTTGGTATGTGTGTCCAGGAGTGTGTGTGTGTCTGTGTGCTTGTTCTAGTTCTATTGTGATGCAATTTATACATGACAAAATTCACAGATACTACATTTATAGTTTGATGGATTTCACTGATTGTATGCAGTCATATGACCTCCATCAAATTCAAGTTACAGAAGCATTTCATCACTCTGAGCAATGTCCTCACATCCTTTTGTAGTCAGCTTCCTCCAGACTCCCAGCCACAGGCAACCACTGATCTGCTCTCTGTCACTATAGTTTTGCATTTTCAAAAATTTCATATAAACATGATCACACTGTGTGAAGTCTTTTGTATTAGACTTACTCTTGAGCATTATGATTCTGAGATTCAACCCTGCTATTGTGTCTATTAATATTTGGTTCATTTGTATTAAGTGATATTTCATTGCATAAATATACCACAACTTGTTTATCTGTTTACCAGTTGCTGGACAATTGGTTGCTTCCAATTTTCCACTATTATGGATAGTGCTGCTATGAATATCAGTAGATAAGTTTTGGTTGACATATGTTTTCTTGTGTTTCTCTTAGGTAATATCTCTAATGAAGTACTGTGTGACAGAATGATAGAAATGTTCCTAAAGCCACATGGTTCAATTTTGATATGGCTACATTGGTGTATTCTTTCAAGTACTTTAGGCAGAATTATTACCAATTTAATACTGTATCAGTTCGTATACAACATAAAACCCTTGCAATCATATAGGTCCATGTCCCTCTCTAATTTCATCTCATAATTATAATATGTGTCATATCTACCTAGACTGTAAACCCTATAAGAAAATGTTATAATTTTTGCTTGAAATGGTTATGCGATTAAACAGAAATAAAGAGGAGTATAAAGCAAAAATAGAAAATTCTTCCCTTTTTTAAATTTACTTGCACATTTATCCTTTTTAGTATTATTTTTTCTTTCTGTGGATCTAGGTTTCTGTCTGATATCATTTCCATTCAGCGTGAAGAACTCTCTTTGTCATCTCCTATAAAGCAAATCTGCTGGTAAAGAATTCTGTCAGTTTTCTTTTATTTGAAAATTTCTTTATTTTGCCTTCACTTTTGAAGAATATTTTCAATAAGATATAGAATTCTGGGTAGATTTCTTTCTTTTTTTTTTTTTTTGCACTTGATAGTTGTTCCACTCTGTTCTGACCTCTATGACTTCTTATGAGAAATAACCTGTTAGTTTACTCATTGTTCCCCTGTTTGTAATATTTCATTTTTCCCTTGATGCTTTCAAGATTTACCCTTTACTTTGGCTTGTAAGAGTTGAATAATGGGAAAATCTGAGAAGCCAAGCAGGTTCAGCCACTGCAGATGAAACAAAAAGGGAAGATTGCAGAGAGGACTATGGAAAACTATTGTGTCTGTGTAGCTCTTCCCCTGCGGGTACACATCCAAGGGCTGGTGGAGGACCTGAGGCTGTTCTTAGTTAATAGGGCTAGAAGGTAGAAAGACAAAATGTACGTGGGACAGAGAAGAGAGAATAATTTTTACTTTTGTCTGTCACCGTATCTGATCCACTATGACTTTCTGAGAGCAAGAAATTCTATCCTTCAAATCTCACTCAATTAGAAGCAATCATGGTTTCAAGCACATATGAAGACAGTGCTTTATAGGTATTGCTCTGGCTTAATTGGAGAATGGCTTGGAAGGGGGAAGGAGTGCTACATCAAAGCTGTGCAGGCAAAAACTGATAATAGATAGGACAAAGGATGCAATAGTGTAGGTGGTATGAAGGAAATGTAACTGAGGCACATGTTGGAGGTCGATCCAAAGGAACTTGGCAGTAGATTAGATGTGAAGAAAAAATAGGGGAGATGAGTCAAAGATGATTCAAGAATAAATGGGTAGATGGTAGGGATGGGAGCACTAAAATTGCTGGTTGGAAGACAGTGGAAGGAGAATTGACCTGGGGGCATAAAGGCTTAAGGTACTTGTGTCACATCCACATAATAATGTGCACTAAGCAATTGGATGTATGCTTCAGGATGTCAGAGATGGAGGTCTAAATCTGAGAGTCAACAGCAAACTGATGGTAGTTGAGAGCGTTATGGATGAGAAATCCTAGAAGAGTGAGAAGAACAAAACACTAGGATAAAAATTGTGGGATGGGTAGAAAAGCCTACTAATGGGCCTGAAATAGAGGGCTGTCTTTCATCCAACAACATATATGTATTGTTGATGATGGTAAGGATCTGGAAATCACACTCTGCCTGTTCTTTGCTGTGTTTTAGAACATAATGCAATATGGAGGTTCATCTTTCCTTAGGTTTATGTTATGCGTTCCACTTTTTATTTTGTTCCAAGAAAAATTATATAAAGTGTCTTATTAATCAACTGTTTAATGCACGTTTCACTATTCTATATGACCGTCAACCTAGTACACAGACAGACGACCTGTCAGGATTTCTCTCTGGACGTTTCTGATTACATGTTTTCTATTTATGAGGTAAATTGCACTTGACATCTTTTCCCCAACTGCAATCTTGCTTTAAATTGCTCTAAATTTAAATCACTTCATCAGTGAAGAGGAGAGAGAGCATAAAAAAAAGTACAAATGACTTGCTGGATAGACAGCTATGACTTTCAACTTCCACATTCTGGTAACTTGGATGGTAAACAGTGTTAACTACCATGTCCAGTTAAATGCTTACTAAATATAAGTAATCTTATTTGAACATTTAAAGGTTAAGTTGTTTAAATTTATACTTTCTTGAAACAAAGTTGATATCAGACTTTATAAATGCTATTGCCAGTGTCTGTCCCTTAGGCAGTCGCTTAAGGAGATTTTCACAGTTCAAACTTTAAAGATAAGCAATTATCAGAATTCTCTAAATTAAATATCAATTGTCTCTCTGTAGAATTATCCTTCAAGGAATTTCATTATACTGTGATGCCCTATCTTTTCCATTTTTGAAGATAATTTTATTATGAAAAATATGAAAAATAAAGGTCGCAAATGCAAGCAGCCAATGACTTTGTCTGCCTCTGTAGCATCCTTATGTTAAAAATAATGTTCAGAGAAACAGACCAATGCTGAGACTATGTGGAATAATTACCTTTAAGTAACACATTGTCACCAGTAAAATCATTAAGGATATGCCTATGGACTTAGCACCTGTTACAATACAAAATGCTGCCATGAAAATTTATGTAAGATACAAATCTTTATCATCTGTAGTCTCCTGTAGGTAGGGTAACTGTCTATGTACTCATCAATGTAACACCCTTTGATGCTTTTTATTTCGTCTTATAAAGCTGCTGAATTAGCATAGAGATAGAAAACAAAGTGCTTTTGTTTGCCATGTTTTGCTTGGTTTGCATATTGCTTTACTTAAAAGCAATATGCATGCGTTTCCTCAGGGAATAGTCTCCCCAGGTCACTAGGAACCCCTCCGCCACATACTGGATTTCTCATTTAACTGACTGGTCTTCACCCTTGTTCAGCATTTGGGAGTGTAATTTTTATAATGATTTCCTTATGTGGGAACATCTCAGTGGCTGTTTTAAAAATAGTCTTATTTTTCAAATTAGTTATTGTTATTAATGTGTCAACACTACAAATGCTAGTAATAGGTCCTCTTCCTGAATCAATTAGTCCATATGGGATATGATATGCTAATGTCACATGTAGCAAATCAACCAGGAAGGGGCTAGTTTCACATGCTTTAAAGAGAAATGTTTATTTGGTCTGCACACTCTGTGCATGAAAATTTTTATGAAATAGTTATTTGGGTTAACTTCAACTCAGTCTTTTCAATCATAGTCATAAATAATCATCCTAAATAAAATAATAAATTGAAAACACCTATACACATGGATGCTGACGTTGGAATGAGAACTATATGATTTGTTTTATGGCTAAATGTAATTTTGTACAAAATTTATAAATAATATAGAGATAGGCCTATGCTTAACCTAATGTTTCCTATTAAGAATTGACCCCCTGTGGCTAAAGGGACCTCTGTAGTGCATTGAATCCACTGTATTTGACGTCGAAGTACGGCGGGATCCTCTTTGGCGTGTTGCTTGTTGTTTTGTGCCCTCGTCAGGCTGGCCAGTATTGTCTCTTCTTGGTAAAAACAGCGTTATTTACTGGTTGTACAACTGTCTCACAGTCTGCACACATCGTTACTCAAAGTTAAGGCTTTTCAATTTTTGCTTCCTCTTGAATTATGCTATTTCAAAGTTGTGGCATGTGTCACATCCTTGAAGCTCTTTCCTCACTGCCTGGAGGAAGTTTCTCTTGGTGGCCCTTGCCTTCTTTCCTTCCTTTGCATCCCTGTCACACCCTCCTGCTGCTGCTGGGGCCTGGTCTTGGTAGTGGGTGCAATTTAAATTTGCTTTTCCTTTAGGAAAAGTAAATTCAAGGCTGAGTTGAAGCTCAAAAGGATCCCCCACTGAGCAGCAGCAGAGATTCTATGGCACATTTAAATATTCGTCCTGGCTGCAGCCTTTTGGATTTATTCATGTCTGGAATTACATAGAATTCAGTTATTGTGTTTGAGGCAACTTTAAGCTAGTCTTCTGATACATTAATTAATAATTTCATCTAAAATGTCAGGCACTACTTCCATTAGGTGGGACTTATATATAGTAGTAAAATACAAATAATCTTCAAACTCAGACAAATATAACTTTATTTAGAGATAACACATAGTAGATCTGAAAGGAAGTGTTACGTATTCAAGTTGGATTTGGCTAATTTGGTTTATTTGCTTGAGAGACCTATCATTTAAATATTAGGACTGTGGGCCTCCATTTGGACTCCTGTGCTGAGTCACTCAGGTGATAGAGGGAGGAGGGCCTGGTGATGAGTAGGGAGCAGGGTGTAAGCCCCAGGTCCTCTGTGGGGCTAGCAAGCTACAGATGTCAGATGGGAAACAAATTCTGCAGTGCCTGCAGGACAATCCATACCTAGTTATCACACTGAGTTCAGGTCTGACAAATTAGGGTAGGTCTGGGAGGTGGTGGATGAGGGAAAGAGAGAAGAGTCGTGTGTGGTCTTGAAGGAGGCGGGTGGATAGTTGGAGTCTGGCTGTCAACTGTATCTTCTATGGAGCTTAAGGTTGCTCAACCTCACCGCAAACAGACTGGATTTGAAAAGAGGACTGTGTGGTTTTCCTGGGCTCTTGCTCACATTTCCATTTGTCTAGATTTCTTGTGAGGTTCTCCCCAGGTCCTCCTTTAGTGGGCGTGTGGAGGGGGATTCCTCTAGTGCAGGCCAGTTCCTTTGCGGTTAAGGCACACAACGTGTGCTTCTTGGCATGGCTTCTGTGCAGATAGTTGTGCAATAAATGTACACCGACTCTTTTTGGATAGCCAACTAGTTAGCTGCTTAGTAACTAAATATTATACCAGGATACGTTTAAGAAGATAGACTGTATGGGCCAGCCCAGTGGTGCAGTGGTCAAGTTTGCGTGTTCTGCTTCGGTGGCCCAGGGTTCGCTGGTTTGGATCCCAGCTGCAGACCTACAAACCACTTATAAAGCCATGCTGTGGCAGGTGGCCCACATATAAAGTAGAGGAAGATGGTCATGGATATTATCTCAGGGCCAATCTTCCTCAGCAAAAAAAGAGGAGTTTTGGTGGCAGATGTTAGCTAAGGGCTAATCTTCCTCAAAAAAAAAAAAAAAAGAAAGAAAATAGACTGTGGAGTCAGACAAGCAAATTCAAATGATGTTTCTTCAACACACTGCTGTGTGGTTTAGGACAAGTTAATCATTTTGAATCTTAAAATTATTTTCTCTGCTAGAATCTTCCATACTTTCTAAACCAGATTAAGTTGTCTTTCTTTCTGCTTTTGTAGTATCTCCTGCGAACATTTTCATAACATACAATGCCATTAAAAAAACAACAAACAAATTTAAAGCAACAGTTTTTACAGTATATGTCTTCACTGAAAGATGCAAACCCCATGAGGCCAAGAGACTGCATCAGTCACCACAGAACCCTTAGAAAATAGCACCATGCCCAGTACACAGGACTTTTTAGGTAACCAACTGACTGAAAGATTGCATAAATGATGCCTATTTTCTTCTCTTTGAATTGGAGAGAGTATAGTACTTATCTAAATGGTTTGTCACGAGAATCCAAGTGACAGAATATATAAAGCACCTGACACAGCTCCTGGTTCTCAGTAGGTGTTCAATGTGTGTTAATTATGTGAACAAATTGTGCATAGAAGAGGAAAACTAGTTGTAATGTATTTATAAGATATTTCTAAAATGTTATTTTATTTATTTGTCTTATAGAAATATTTTTGTGATGTGCTTTCTAAAAAGCTATCCAGTGAATCCCTGATTCGAACTTCTGTCTGGATTTGACAATAACACTAGATGATTTAACAGCGAATTATTTTTTTCTACTAATGCTGTATTCACTAAAGTAGTTTAGAAGAGTACACTTAAAAAATGTATATTCTCTTCGTAAGAGAATCTGTTACTTCTCCCTCAGCTTCTGCCAGCCTGATAGGTTTTTCCATCACCACAGGCAGAATACCCTTCAGTTCAAAGGATGGTAGTTCACATCCTGCACAGGCACAACCCGTTAAAGGGCAGCACACTCCTTGCCTCCCTCACTAAACACAGTGCACAGAGCTTAATCCATAATACAAGTTTTCATTTTAACAGAAAAGCATTAACATTTTACAGAAATAGTTGTGTCATATAGGAGAAACCCTACCAAAGGAATGGTGTTAGACACATGATTTATAACACCAAGGAAATGTGCAGTTGGGATACTTGGTCCGTTGAAGTCCATCTCTGTCAATGACATTGAACTCCATGTTGTAGGGTTACTTGAAGTGCTTTGGCATAAATTCGCACTTGGAGTTGTTTCTAAATCAGCCTGCTTTTAGAAAATGGTCTATTGTGTATGACGGAGGCTGGATTTTTTCTCCAATGAACTTTGATATTATAAACTTTCTGACGCTGTTTAAGAATCTTTTCTCACCTCTTTCAGGAACTGAACTGTAAAAATTTCAGTACCTGTTAGGGATTTATGCTTTCCTTTGGGTTACTGAATATCTTTTGGACTCCGTGTTGACGAAAGCCTGTTTCAAAAATTTCTTATGTGAGTCTATGTTAACAATATTAATAATTTTTATAAATATGATTGCTATTCCCTTATAGGCTTTTCTTTGTGGACAGAAAGTTTTCTATTGTGAGTCATTTTTTTTTTCTTTTAGTGCGGTGAAAATTCTGATACTTGGTGATTGTAGATTCCTTCTTCCAACATCCACTGGCTCTATTAAACTTTTTGGACGTCTGGCAATAATTATGGCTTATAGTATTCCATTTCCAAAGATAAATTGGATTATGAATTTCCCTTGTATCTTTCATTGTAAGAGCATTCTGAGTGGTGGGTAATTCATTCAAGTGGACTACTATCTTCTTTATTTCCAGAACAAACATTTATACTGTGAGCAATTGGTCTCAGCGTTTTCTGAACTATGGGGGACGCTTTAGGAAGTGTTTTTCAGATGTGTTTGTACTTGAGGTAATTTCTTGTTTGTGGGGAATTTAGGGAATTTATTGAAAAAGAATTTATTGAATTTGGAGGTCTGATACCACCCTGTCTTCTCTGTTTGGTGCTCCAGTCATTTGCTGTTCGCTATTGAAGGTTCTTTCAGACCAAGTGCCTATTGAAGGGCCATGTTAAAATTCAGACAGGATGTGACTCTGGTAATAGTCTGAGGTATTTATTTTTTTATCATGAAAGGACATTTGTTTTTGTTTGTTTTGTATTTTTACTTTTAAAAACAGGTTTCATGACTATGCTCAAAAAGCATAAAGGAAAATCATTTTATTGGTTTTGATGTAGGCTTACTCTAACTTTAAAGGAAAATTAATTGGTTAGTACTCAAAAAACAAGTATACTTAAAATGAATATATATGAATATATAAAATGAATGTATATAATAAATATACACACATATGTATGCATTTTACATACATATATCTTTATTCATTTACACTTTAGTAATTGCTAGGTAGAAAATATGACTTTCTTCAATTATTATGACACCAAACAATTTTACGGCTTCATTCTTAAAAATTTAAATTAATGCTTGAGATTTATTGCAAATAATATTGAATTAAGAGAAGAAATATTTTAAGAACCTTTCATTTTGTGCTAATATTTATTTAAAATTTTAAAATATTCTCATTTTGTTAATTATTGTTTTTCCTAGAGCTTCATGAAAACTAATTTCTGAATATCATTCAAAATAACACAAGCAAATAATATAGTGTTTTTTATTATTCTTCCTTCAAAGACATTATAAACTGTCTTTTTCCCAATGCGTTATTAATTGGAATTTGAAGAGGCAAGGCAGAGCATTTTCTAAATTTTAAAATTATGGTAATTTTTTCATGGATCTCTTGTGACTAGGCGTCTACACATATCTGTATGGTGATTAAAATTTGATGTATTTTCATTGTTTTTACTCTGAGATTACAATCCTATTCACAAGTACTTATACAGTATTTTAAGTAAAGCTAAGAGGAATATTTCAACTCAGCTGGAAAACACTAAAACACTGTCTTAATTTTTATTTAATTTCATCACACCTGATCCATTAATTTGCATTTCTCTCCTTTTTGTGGTTAAGCTATGACTTATCTTTGTGCATTTAAGTTGAGTGTCCCCATTTCAGAACAGCCTTGTTTGACCCCCAGACTCCTCTTTTGTATGCTCTGATTACATGCCGCTCTTTTCTGTTCCATTTACTGCAGTTGAATATTCAATTACTTGTTCTTTTATTCTTGTGGTAGTCTGTAAGTTCTATGAAAGGGAGACCCTTGTCTTCTTTCCACCATTTTCTCTCTCAACTCCAGGACAATGCCTGGCACATAGTAGACAGTAAATTATTGCTGGGAGGGATAAATGTATCAAAAAATAAATGAATTTGCCTCAGTAGTGCATGTGGTAAAGCATGCTTCTTGGAATTCCAAATCCGTGGTCCCACCATTGAAAACATTGCTTCATTATCAAGAGTCAAAATCCAATCAGCATATACTAACCAGGTAAGGAGGATATCCTGAAAGTGTTGAGCTTCTCTTGATCCTGAATGGACTATTGCAGATCTCCTAGAGGAATTTACTGGCATATGCAGTCATGGAAATGTATTTCTTAAAATGGTATAGGTGTTTCCAAAAATTTAGGTGAATGACAGTGATTTTCTGTCATTTTCAATGTCTAAGTAAGTAAACCAATGAAAGATTGTTGTCAAGTTGTCATGGTGTGCTTAAACAATAATGCCCCCAAACAATGAAGAAGCTTCAGAAGAAAAGGTACAACTCTGGTTAGATCCTTGGCTATAATTTTGAATCATGAGATGATCCAGGTAAACTGTGTGCAGAAGATGTGGAGCGCAAGCAGAAGTAGTCAAAGTCATTTTACCTGAGTCAGTTGGAATTAAATGATCAGAGAGAAAGAATAGAGAGAGAAGAGTGGTTTTGTTAGTTTTAGTTTTAGTAGGCTTGACAGACTTCATGTTTCAGCTCAGGGATGCAAAATAATGGAAAGAGCAGGACTCCCACTCCTATGACAAGAAAAATACTGGATAAATTGCAAATTAAGGGCTTTCCTTGAACACTCCAGAGAACAGGGATTTCAGAGTAAACAACCTGGAGAGAGATGGGTGCCTAAGGGGAGATACAGGACCCTAGTATTTGCAAACCAGGCATTGTCAAACACCATCTAAGCAGCTGAAAGGATTTATCTAGGACTGTTTAACAAATTGCTAAAAGTCAAATGTGGTGAGAGTGTGAAAATCCTCTGGAAGCAGACATAAAGAGATTGCTACCTTCTTGCAAGCTTTCCCTCCAGTGATTCCACCAGATCAGGGAGAAGCCAGAGAAAGCTCCCCTTTGGTACTGGTTGGTTGGGGGAACAGAAACCAGTACCGAAATCTACCCACAGTCTTGTCTCCGGGCTCCCCCACGGAACTAAAGCATTAATTAGCCTCCTTCTTGTGCCTTGGCCTGGAAACTTTCTCCAGACAGGAAGCTGGGGCACTCGGAGGGCTCACCTTGTTTCCTGTCTCACAGGCATCACGACCCTTCATTGCCTTATGATCTATGTCTTGAAAAGTATTGACATGTAATTTCTGGTTGGTTGTTTTAGGCAGGAGGGTAAGTTGGTCTCTGTTATTCTGTCTTGACTGGAGACATACATTTCCCACCAAAGTTTTAGCACTAAATTTACAAAGAAATTTCCCCAAAGCCTTTTCATTTTAGAATTATGCGCTCCTATAGTCTTCACTTATCTAAAGCTTGGGCTACAAATTCCTGAGAAACATAATCAATTTTCATGCTGGAGAACAAACATGTTCTGATATGGTTATTTTTTATAATCACAGTTTTACATCACAGGATCACTACAAAGTACATTTATTATTATTTCCACTCTAATAAAATAGCCTAATCATTTTTATATAAATTATGTATTTTTTCACGAAAGTAGTTATAAAAAATTGATGACATTTTCCCGATCGTTTCTCAATCCTATTTTATAATTTTGTTAAATATTTTAGTAAGGGAGATACCTTGAAGTGTTATTAAATCTATTTCTTGAACTGAATATATTTCAGAGAATCTTTAAAAATTCTTTCAAAAATGTAAGAGTAAGTCGTGGAGTTTTCAGGATTATTGCTTGTCCAGGTCTTGTATTATCAAGCAAATCTTAAAGTAACATTATATGTTTCTAAAACACTTTGTTCAATGTGGCAGCCTTGTTTCTGGATTGCTGTTCATCTAAATTGCTCTAACTCTCATGAAAGTGAAAAACTATTTTTTATTCATTCTCTCTTTCACGCAATTACTAACTCAATTTCTCCTAGCTTCTGCTTTGTATTCCCAGTCTGATACTTTTTCGTACGTTACAATTTTCTCATATTAATTCAGGAGAATATTCCCTCAATTTATACTTTATAATCGGAAATTTTTATTGTTTATTTTTATTGATACACAAGCCCCCAAACTGTGTGAGGAAATGCCCTGGGGCATCATGGTGAACTCACATGGCACCTTAGAATATTTTTAAATGATAAAGAATCACAGTGATCCTAGCCATGTCGAATACTGTGTGAACTCCTAGCTTGAGTTAGTTCAAAATTGCAACATCAGAATGTACAACATTCTTTTGGTTGGAAGAAGTCTTTGGAAAGCTGGTTTTTGGCAGTTGCTGTGATAAATAACAAGAGCTGTGCAAAAACTGATGTGGAATAGGAAATGAGGGTGATGTTGTCTGGTCTGATCCCAGGGTTTGAGAAGCTGTGAATACCCAATAGATGTCACATCCTATAACTCAGTAACTGTGATTTATTAATAGTCACAAGTAAAATATTACTTTTCTTTTAATTCATGTGTATTATATTTTTAAATAGTTGCTAAATTATCAGGACATAAATATTATTAACTTGTTTAGATTTATCTACTTAACGAAAGAAACAGTTATTTTTTTTTTTGGTGTAGGGGTGCCATGAAACAATTACAGCGATACCAAGGGAGCCATAAAATGAGAATATATGCGAACCTTTGTATAATGCCCTTCTGTCAATGGCCATAACAGTAAAAGTGATAGCAATGAAAAGTAAAAAATATATATATAAAATTGAACATCTTCTTTGTACAGGAGTATTATACGTATTCTAACACATACTGTAAAACTATAATGTTGAAATCATCTTGAGATTGAGAAAACTGAGGCTTCTTTTTCCTTAACTATATGTGGAATAGGAAGTAACACATAGTTATTAAGTGACAGGCAGTTCTGTTTTAAATCTAACGGTGTCTGGAAAAGATAAAGATATTTTACTATATTTTTCATGACAACAACAAAAATAACACATAGTATAATCATTACCCAAGTCTCATTAGTTAGAGGTGTCTAGTTAGAGGTAGCTACGTCTAAATTTAAGTTTAGCTCCTTATTCTTTAAAATTTTTTATCTCCATGCTAAAAGTGAAAAGAAAGTGGAGAAGAAAATATCTTGAGCACTAAGATTCTATAACACAAAAAATCCCTATTTAACCACTTCAAATTTCCTAAATGTTTTATCTTTCTTAAATTTAATATTACTTCCATTTTTTTCAAGCTCATAATTTATGTTAGTTTTTATAAGAGCCAACAAATGAAACAACATTAAGTTTAAGGCCAGTGCCTGCTTATTTAGATCCAAGTAACACGTCCAGAAAAAGGTTTGAGACAGGGAAATGTGGTAGGGTTTACAGATAGAGAAGCTTTCCTATGCCAATCAAAAAAGCACTACCTTGTTAATCTGAACTGCAGAACTAATGCAATAATCTGAATTAATGCAAAACAGAAATACAGACTTTATTTAAGAAAATTTACTTTCATTTCCTTCCAATACATTAGTCAGCTTATAGTAGACTGTTACACCATTATCAAGCAGAGACCCTTTACCTCCTAAGTTGAACTGAAGATTTTGTGAAACCTATTAATGATAAAAATATGTCCTATTTAGATTTTGACAAGTGAAAAATGAGAAACGTGACAATGATATTCTCATTATATGAGCTATCAAATAAAACGAGAAATAAATATGCCAAATAAAAAAATAGCTAGTAATGAGATTATTCAAAACTACTTTGATTTGCTATGCTGTGTTCCAACCTCAATGTTTTAATAATTAAAGAAAGTGAATTATGAAACAAAAAATACTTCATTGAATTTAATTTTCCTGAGAACAAATCAACAAAAATAAATATATACAAAAGTTCATTCATTTTTGGATTCAAAAAATCATGTATAATTGCAAAGAATAAATTCAGAAATCCTAACTGTATAACTTGATGAGTTTGACAAATAATTGCACTTGTTTCATCCACAGTCCAATCAAGATACAGAACATTGCAATCACCACAAAAATCCCTTGTCCCTCATTCTAAATCAATCCCCTTCACTCTGAAAGCCAACGGTCATCCTCATTTCTACCCATGTCAACTTTTCTTTTGCCATTTAGACCTTCATAAATGGAATCATATAGTTAGTTCACTTTTAGATATGGATTCTTTTATTTAATATAATGATCTAGAAATTCAGCTATGCTCTAGCACGTATTATTAATTCATTTCTTTTTACATCTAAATAGGTGTTCATTTTATCAATATACCACAAGGTATCAATTCCATTGATGGAGCACTTACATTATTTCAATTATTATTATTTTTATTATAGATATAGCTGCAAAGCACATTCTTGTGCAAGTCTTTTTGGGTTAATATGTAGGAGTTGACTTGTTGGTAGATAAAGCAGGTAAACTTTCTAAGAAACTTCCAGTTTATCAAAGTAGTATTTTATACCCTCACCCGTGATATATAAGCGTTGGACCTCTTGAAATTGTACTACAGTTCTCTGAGGTTTTGTTCCTTTTTATTCAGTCTTTTTCCTGTTTTTTTTATTAGATCATTTCTATTTCTACTGATCTATCTTCAAGTTCATTAATTCTTTTTCTGCCATCTCAATCTGCTCTTGAGAGCATCTACTGAATTTCTCGTTTCAGTTATAATACTTTCAAGTTCTTGAATATCCATTTGGATGTTCAAAAAATATTTATTTTTCTTTTGACATTGTTTGAATGCTAATTAAACATATTTTTATTTAATTTATGCTAATTATAGCTGCACTGAAGTCTTTGACAGCTAAATCCACCATCTGAAACCATTCAGTGTCTCTTCTTATTGACTATGTTCCTTACCTAAATATAGTTCACATTTTCCTCCATTTTCCATATTTTGTGATTTGGGGATAAAAACCAGGAATTGTAGACAATGTGTTATAGAAACTCTGGAATCTGTTTTGCTTATTTGACGATTATTATTGTTCGGTTCTAGAAGGCAGTTATTTTAGATTAACCTTGTAAAATCTGTGTCCCCTGCAATGCGTAGCAGCTGTTCCAATTGCTATTGCTGTGTAACAAATTATCCTAAACTTAATAGCTTAAAACTATTATTTTACTATGATTATGGATGCTGTGGGTTAGCAATTTGAGAAAATCATGTCAGGATCACTGATATCTGCTCCACTGGGACAAATTCTTCATCTGTGAAGACTCAAAGATTGCTATGACCTGTTGGCTAAAGGTTTTATTCAGTAAAGGATTATTTATTGCACTTGGCCTGGGCTAACTCAAACACTAGGGTTGCTGATGAAATGCCTGTATTTGGATTTTTCACACTATAGAAATCTCAGGGTGGTGAGAATGTTTCTGTTGTGGTTTAGAGTTGTAAAGATAAGTGACTCAGCCAACATGGCAGCAGCTGCATGCCTTTTCTGTTCCACCTTCAGAAGACATGCAGCATCACTGCCACTACATTCTGTTTAAAGTGAGTCACCAGCCTGCCAAGATTCAAGCAGAAAGGACATAGATTCTACCTGTGGATGGGAAGAATGTCAAAGTCATACTATAGAAAATTATGATGGGAGATATTGCTGTGGCTGATTTATTCATAGTTTGGTGTTTGTGATTTTCTTTTGTATTCTGTCTTCTCTCAACGTGTTTATATTCTTTTCATATCTCATCACGTTTAATATTATACAGTACTTTGTATTTAGAAAAATAGTGGAGATTGAAGTAGACCACTGCTTTGCTTTTACTTTTTTTCAAAGAATGTGAGCTTTTTCTTATATCTGGAAGATAAAGTGAGGTGGTGAACTTTCAGATTTTACCAAGTTGTGAGTTTACCTGGGGACTGGGCTACAGCTTTAAGAACATTGAGCTATGTGAATTCATTTTGCTTTGTAATCTCAAATTACTTACTCTTTTCTCAGCAAAATTCAGAGGAGAAAGGTGGGGAGAGTAATTGTAATGCTATACAAAAAATGTATTTGGGAGTCTTTCAGACTCTAATCCATTCCTGCCTGTCCTGACCGTTGCCAGGGGCTCAGGTGGTCTCTTCCTTTGTCTTTAGCCAGGCTTCACTTTTACCTGATCTCGTGATTGCCCACCAAAGTTGCCACAACTTGGTGCTAACTTATGAAGGTCTCTAGGTCTCTTCTCCCGGGAAATCAGTTCATCAAGGAATTGTGTATGTGTGTGTGTGTGTGTCTGCTGCTTTTTGATACTGCCATTCATAAGGATGCTTTTTAATTATATCTGGATTTTTCTAGTGCTACCATGTCAGTGAAGTTCTTTTATACCCTCTGCATCCTAATCAGAAGAAAAATTTGTTTACTCCATTTTAATGTGATAAAATTTTAAAGAGACATGCAAACCTGCAGAAAAGAAAAAAAAACTTTCTTGTCAAACCCACTCCCACCTTCTAAATCTCCATAAATTTTTCTTACTATTTTAGACATTAAATAATAGTCATCTATATTTATTTACTTTTTCCAGAAATAAGCCAATTGAAATATTTAAGTACTTATTACATAATATACTTACACATACACAAATTACACCTATAAAATAATCTCTGCTTGGTCATGATATTCAGGATTACAATTTATTTCATCATATAACTTACCAGAGCAAAAATAAAATAATATGTGAGGCTTTGAGTCTGATTGATGTAGTATAATTATAGGAGTTCCTGGAAAATACTCCTTCAAGATTAAAAAAGATTGAAAAACTACTGGGTAGCTCCCCAAATAGATTTAACATCCAGGATTTCTAATTTATTTGATTACGGAACTCAATTTTGTAGAGTTTTGGGAAAAAAAATGTTCTCAGAAAAGACTTTGAGAAACATTCTATGTGAATTCTGAGCATGGAAGAATACTTATATTTTTTGAGGAAGATTAGCCTTGAGCTGACATCCATGCCCATCTTGCTCTGCTTTATATGTGGGACGCCTGCCATAGCTTGGCTTGATAAGCGATGTGTAGGTCCTGTGCCCAGGATCCTAACTGGTGAACCCCGGGCTGCCAAATTGGAGTGTGCAAACTTAACCACTATGCTACCCGGCTGGCCCCAGAAAAACACTTTTGAATGGAGTCATCAGCAGAAATTTCTCAGGGAAATAGAACTTCAGGTAAATTATAAGAAGGTAGAGGTTCAGAAGGGATGAAAGGGAGAGGTTATGACAATTCTAGGTAAATTTTGTGGGAGAAGGAACAGCTGAATTAAGAGAGTGAGATGTAGACATATGAGCGTGGACTTGGGATGGATTGGATGCAAGTTCTCTCACTAAACTGGTTTGATGACCTTAAGCATTTTAAATTCCCTGAGACTTAGTCTTTGTTCTGTAAAATTGACGGTACCATTCTCCTCCCATGCTGTCAGATGGATTAAATTAGATCTAAGTGTAAACTTAGAGCAAACATTAGCATGTAGGGACACTCAAGAAGTGTTAGTTTCCTTCTCTCCCCATTGAAACAAAAGGAGCAAAATACAGGAAAATGGAAATTAAACAGGAGGTGGAGTTAGTTTAAGGATTTTGTTATTCGTTTCTTTAGAAATGTTTTGCCACTGTTACCCGTGTCCAAGTCCTTATAACCATAGACATATTAAGTAAGAACAATCTACTCATTCTTCTCAAGTTGATGACATTAATTATGTCACTCCTTTGCCTAGGATTCTTCCAGAACCAATATCAATGATGCTTAAACTCTAATGTTTACCCTGAATCAAACCCTGCCCACACTGCACGGAACAAGTGCCTCAAACCAGACCTAGTTCTTTGCTTAATTCCTGAACCCCTCTACCTAATCTATACCTCCCACCATATTAATTCTCCTCTGGACAGTAGTCTTAGTACTTATACCTCCCTTATTCTCCTGCTTCCCTCAAATTCTGTGCTTACCCTCACTGATCCTTTTACCTTCCCTGACTGACTTCACCCATTACTTTGGCTTCATCTATACTCTGATCTCTCCAAAATTCATATTTCAGGTTATCAGCTTTTAAGTTTCATATCTATGTCTCCAATTTATACCAGAAATCTTCAACTGCAAAACAGATGGCATCTCACATGTACATATTTTGAATTTGTTATCTACAACCTTCCTTTCCCTCTTACGCAAGCCAGGACTTGATCCTCTTACATCTTAGCGAATAGCAATATTACCCATCAGTAGTTCAAGCGAGAATGCTGGAAATTATTCATAACTTTCCTCTTTTATTCCTTTCCCTGCAATCCACACACTCCTCTCCAATTAAGTATGGAGTCCTGTTGATTCCACTTTCTCAACATTTCTTGAATTTATAACTTTGAAGAGGGAAGCGAAAGATTGTGAAGGAGAAGATTTGCTAGCAGTATCTCAAGTTCTTCACCGCATTGAAGAATGTGTCTTCCATTTTGAAGGCCCAGAAACACTATCTGCTCAGCACCTAGAGTGAGTAGGCCTTGAGAAACTGATGTAGTTAGACAGGAAGGGGAGCTAAACAGTGGAATGGACTGTTAATAAATTCACAGAGAGAAAATACCTATCATGGGAACTAGAAGGTCCTTTTTCCCTTGGCCTCTTTAGAAATCTTCTTTTGTTATTTGTTTCTTCCCTTTAGGGGTATTCATAACACTATTTATAATAGTGTATTCATATTCATGGCAAAGTTTAACATCCTACTAAGGGTAGGCTGCCTAGAGCTACACCCTATTGGCAGCCTCAGAGCAATTATTTTGTCATATTCAAATTATTATTTAGGCTCATGGGTTTCGAACTGACCAAATTTTCCACTGTGTGTTACTTTTACAAATTAAATACCAGAGAGAGATCTATTTTTCCTCATTTAATAGGATTCGTGGGACAACATACCATGTACTCACATTCACAATAATTTACATAACACTGTCGCTATCTGATTTCCACACAGCTTCTTATCTGATCTCCCTTGTCATTCTTCAACTATTTTTTCCTCTGCCACCAGAATGAACTTTCTAAAGTTCAAATCTACTCATGTGACTGTCGTGCTGCAACCTCTTCAGTTTCTTCTTATCATTTTCATGATCAAGTCTGCCCTGCTCAGAATGTCACAGGGGCCCTCAGGGTCAGCCCTTTGATCCTCACCCCCAGTCACACTCACAGATGTGTATCTTTTTCTCACTAAAACATGTACAAGCTGCCACAAACATTTCATTTTCTCTTTGCCTCTAATCCTTTCCACACAATGACTCTTTCTGACTTCAATGCCCTGATCTCTTAAGGACAGTGCTGCTCATCCTTCGGTATCCCTCCCAGAGTTTCTCCTATAGATAACTCTTCCTGACCCCTGAATCCCTGATACTGCCTGGACCCCAGCTGGATAGGTATACTACTTCCTATGTGGTGCTGTGTGCACGTGTGTAGATTCATTTCTCTCTCATGCAGTCCCCTCGTTAATATCTACCTCCCTGGCTAGATATTTTTTTTCTCCCTAAAGCCCCAGTACATAGTTGCATATCCTATTTGTAAGTCCACCTATGTCTCCTCTGTGGGATGCCACCACAGCATGGATTGATGAGTAGGTCCATGCCCAGGATCCGAACTGGCAAACTCCAGGCTGCAGAAGTGCAGAGTGTGCACTTTAACACTGTGCCACCAGGCCAGCCCCATAGATTCTTGAGAGCATGGACTTGGTCTTAAGCCCTGTGGTCACCCTTCTGTTTGTATAAAGCCTAGCACACAGTAAGTATGTGATAAATGTTTGCTGCATAAATGAATAAGTACCTGGTTAATCATTCACAACATAAATAAATCACTCACATCTTTTTCTTTCTGAATAGAAATTTGTTTCACTGACTATGATTTGCCTGAAGACGTATATCTTACATCCCTTTTATGTCTTTGACAGTGCCTAGCATAGTGTTTAGCATATAATAAATGCTCAATCAGTCATTTCCAGTGGATAGATTCATATGTCACATTCTGCAGTTTTCCTAATTTTGTTTTTGTAGTTGTGATACTTTGTGCTAAGTTTAATTTGTATGTTTCTAAGACTATAGTCATGTGCCACATAACGCTGTTTCAGTCAACAACGGACTGCATATATGAAGGTCCCATAAGATTAGTACCATATAGCCTAGGTGCATAATAGGCTATATCATCTAGATTTCTGTAAGTACTGTAGGAGAGGAAAAAATTTTCCTCTACTCTTTTAGGTTCTCCTGGATGGTCTAAGAATTAAATTGACATGAAACAGATTAGCAGGAGAAAAACAAACAAAAGTTTAATAACATGTGTACATGGGAGAAACCCAGGAAAACTGAGTAACTTGCCAAAATGGCCAAAGCCCTTATCTTAAGTACTATCTTCAACTAAAGACGAAAGAAGATGTTGGGGGTGGAGAGAGTCAACAAATTAAAAGGGAAGGAAGGCAATTCACAGGTATGTGAAAAGGAGGAAATGTTTTGAAAACAAGTGTTTGGCCACACAGAAACAGAACACAGAGGGGAGCCCAACAAACTTGCTTTTCTAAGTTCCTCCCTTTCTAAAACCTAGTTCATGTTATGCTAAGGTGATAGCTCTCTGCCTGAGACAGTGTTTTTTCCCTCAGAATATTTCAATAAGGTCATATTGGCTTACAACGTTGTGTAATTTCAGGTGTACATCACTATATTTCAGTTTCTGTATAGACTGCATCATGTTCACCACCAATAGTCCGGTTTTTATCCGTTGCCATACGTATGTGCCCTTTTACCCCTTTCACCTCATCCCACTGCCTTCTCCTCTGGTAACCACTAAGATATTCGTTTTATCTGTGTGTTTGTTTATCTTCCACATATGAGTGAAATCGTACGGTGTTTGTCTTTCTCTTGTCTGACTTATTTTGCTTAACGTAATACCCTCAAGTTCCATCCATGTAGTTGCAAATGGCACAATTTTGTCTTTCTTTCTTTCTTCCTTCCTTCTTTCCTTCCTTCTTTACTTCCTTTCTTTCTTCCTCTCTCTCTTTGTTCCTTTCTCTCATTTTGCTAAGGAAGATTGGCCCTGAGCTAACATCTGTGCCAATCTCCCTTTATTTTATATGTGGGATGCTGCCACAGCATGGCTTGATGAACGATATGTAGGTCCATGCCCAGGACCCAAACCCATGAACCCTGGGCCATTGAAGCAAAGCATACAAACTTAACCGGTATACCACCAAGCTGGCCCCTGATTTTATCTTTTGTATGGCTGAGTAGTATTCCATTGTGTGTGTGTGTGTATATATATATATATATGTATGTATGTATATGCCACATCTTCTTTATCCATTCATTATCAATTCACTTGGGTTGCTTCCACTCCTGGGTATTGTGACTAATGCTGTGATGAGCACAGAGGTGCATATATCTTTTTGAATTATTGGTTTCGTGTTTTTTGGATAAACACCCAGTAGTGAAATAGCAGGATCATATGGTATTTGTATTTTTAATTTTTTGAGAAATCTTCATACTGTTTTCTGTGGTGGCTGCGCCAATTTGCATTCCTACCAGCAGTGTATGGGGGTTCCCTTTTCTCCACACCCTCTCCAATACTTGTTTGTTACCTTGTTAACTATAGCCATGCTGGTGAGTGTGAGGTGATATCTCATTGTAGTTTTGATTTGTATTTCCCTAATAATTAGTGAAGTTGAAGATCTTTTCATATGCCTGTTGGGCATCTGTATATCTCCTTTGGAAAAAATGTCTGTCATATCCTCAGCCCATTTTTTCATCAGGATGTTCATTTTGTTGTTGTTGAGTTGTATGAGTTGTTTATCTATTTTGGAAATTAATCCCTTGTCAGAAATATGATTTTCAAATATTTTCTCCCAGTTGGTGGGTCATCTTTTTGTTTTGTTGATGGTTTCCTTTGCTATGTAGAAACCTTTTTAGTCTGATGTGGTTCCACTTGTTTATTTTTCCTTTTGTTTGCCTTGCCTGAATAGACATGGTATTCAAAAAGATACTGCTAAGACCAATGTCAAAGAGTGTACAGCTTATACTTTAAGAATTTCATGGTTTCAGGTCTTATATTCAAGTATTTAATCCATTTTGAGTCAACAGACACTACAGAAATACAAAGGATTATAGGAGAATACTATGAAAAGCTATATGCCAACAAATTGGAAAACCGAGAAGAAATGGAGAAATTCTTAGAATTGTACAACCTCCCAAAATTGAATCAAGAAGCAATAGAGAATCTGAACAGACCAATCACAAGCAAAGAGATTGAAACAGTTGTCAAAATCCTCTCAAAAATCAAAAGTCCAGGACTAGATGGCTTCTATAATGAATTCTACTAAACATTCAAAGAAGATTTAATACCTATCCTTCTCAAACTATTTCAAAATGTTGAAGAGGATGGGACGCTTCCTAACTCATTCTATGATGCCAAAACCAGACAAAGATAACACGAAAAAAGCAAAATTACACACCAATATTGCTGATGAACATAGATGCAAAAATCCTCAACTAAATATTAGCAAACTGAATATAACAATACATTAAAAGGATCATATACCACAATCAAGTGGGATTTATCCCGTGGATGCAAGGATGATACAACATCCGCAAGGCAATCAATCTGATACACCACATCAACAAAATGAAGAATAAAAATCACATGATCATCTCAGTAGGTGCACAAAAAACATTTGACAAGATCCAACATCCGTTTATGATAACAGCTCTCAATGAAATGGATATAGAAGGAAAGTACCTCAAAAAATAAAGGCCATATATGAAAGCCCACAGGCAACATCATACTCAATGGAGAAAAACTGAAAGCCATTCCTCCAACAGGAGAAACAATACAAGGATGCCCACTCTTGTGTCTCTTATTCAGCATAATACTGGAAGTTTTAGCCAGAGCAATTAGGCAAGAAAAAGAAATAAAAGGTTCCATATTGGAAAGAAAGAAGTGAAACTCTCAGTATTTACAGATGGCATGATTCTATATATAAAAAAGCCTAAAGAATGCCCAAAAAAACTATTAGAAATAATCAACACATACAGTAAAGTTGCAGGACACAAAAGCAATGTAAAAAAATGAATTTCATTTTTATACTCTAATCACGAACTTGCAGAAAGAGAACTCAAGAATACAATCCCATTTACAATTGCAACAAAAAGAATAAAATACATAGGAATAAATTTAACCAAGGAGGTGAAAGACCTATATACTGAAAAGTGTAGAACATTATTGAAAGAAATCAAAGATGACATAAAGAAATTAAAAGATATTCCATGCTCAGTGATTGAAAGAATAAACATAGTTAAAATGTCCTTGTTACCTAAAGCATTTATAGATTCAACGCAATCCCAATCAGAATCCCAATTACATTCTTCATGGAAAGAGAACAAAGAATCTTACAATTTATATGGAACAGCAAAATATCCAGAATAGCCAAAGCAATCCTGAGGAAAAAAAAAAGCTGGACCTAGCACACTTCATGAATTCAAACTATACTATAAAGCCATAGTTCAAAACAGCATTGTACTGGCACAAAAATGGACACACAGATCAATGGAACAGAATTGAGTGCCCAGAAATAAAACCATACATCTATGGACAGCTAATCTTTTGACAAAAGGGCCAAGAACAGCCAATAGAGCAAAGTCTCTTCAATAAATGGTGTTGGGAAAACTGGATAGCCACATGCAAAAGAATGAAAGTAGACCATTATCTCACACTATACACAAAAAACTGAGGCAGGTTTTTTTTTTTATCTGCATTCTTTTAGGCAGTTAAGGGGGAAGCAACAAGAAAAACTTTCTGAGTCTTCTGTTTCTTAAAAATGACTAGCCTAAAATAATCCTCATTTTAAAGAGACACATTTTGGGGTGGCAAATTTTCTTACCCTTCAGTACACTCTATGATGTTCACACAAGGGTAAAATTGCCTAATGACGCATTTCGCAGGACTTAACCCAGTCGTTAAGGGACACATGATTGTAGTAATAAAAACATAAACATATCCAAAATGAATATGAGCCTCTAAGATTATTTACTGAGTATCGGCTATTTTCATAATAGAAGCTCCTGAATTGCATCAAGTATTCTATAATCACCTAAGTCCTACGTTTTTCTACGTTTTCTCTTTGTTCAATAGGGAAGAATAATTACCAAATTCATAAGTGATTTTTATTTATAATAAAATTCCATAGGTAAATATTAGTTTAAGCGGAGCCTTATATTTTGATGAAAGGCAAAAAATTGTGTGGCGTTTGTGTGAAATGGAGACTGAAATGAAAACATGCTTATAAAATTCAAATGCACTTTTTTAGTGCATTGTAATGGGTTTTAATTAAAAACAAAACTCTTAGAAAACAAGATGTAAATTGTAGATGGTTGTTTTTGATATTGCAGTAAAAACAAAGTAGGAGAAAACAGGTAGCTTTAGGTCAAATACATAAAAAACTTCTTGCTAGCATGGACTTCCCTTTGATAACTTGTATTAGATTTCTAATGCTGCTGTAAGAAATTACCACAAATTCAGCAGCTTAAAATGCATAACTTTATTATCTCATAGTTCATATAAGTCAGGAGTCTGGATGTGTTGGACTGAGTCTTCTGCTTAGAGTCTCTGAGGGCCAAAATCAAGGTGCTGTCAGGCTGCACTCCTGACTGAATGAAGGTTCTAGAGAAGAATCCACTTCCAAGCTCATCCCAGTTGCTGGCTGAATTCAGTTTCTGGCAGTTGTAAGACTAAGGTCCTGGATCCTTGCTGGCTGTCAGCCAGGGGCTGGGCTTTACTTCTAGAGGCTGCCCATATTCCTTCTCATGCTTTCCATATGGTCCCATCCCTGTCCAGCAATGGTGGGTCAGTTCCTCTTATACCTTGAAACTCTCTGATTTCCCCTCTGTCACATCTGTCTTGCCTCCAGCTGTAGACAGTTCTTTGCCTTTAAGTCCTGTGATCAGATTGGGTCCACCTTGGATAATCCAGGATAATCTCCCAAATTTAAGGTTCATAAACTTAACGACATCTGCAAATCGCTTTGTGTATTGTAATGAAACAATTTACAGATTCCAGAGATTAAGGTGTGAACATCTTCAAGGGGCCATTTTTCTTACCAAGTAACTTGTGATGTTAGAATATGGAATAGAAATCCTCACTGTAACCTGAATGTCTTAGGGCTTGAGAGATTTGGTGATAGGGCAAATGGATTAGCTCAATTAATTTTTTTTTGAGGGATATGTATTTAACTTTAATTCATCATTTTTACTAACATTCCCATTTAAATTCTAGAGAAATTTGTGGATTTTTAATGTCAAAACCAAGAATTCCAATAAGTTATATCCAAATATGATTAATCTCAATAACAATATTTAAATTTTAATATTACAAACACACATCTATGAGCCAGCCTGGATGGCCTAGTGGTTAAAGTTTGGTATTCTCACTGCTTCAGTGGCCCAGGTTCGTTTCTCACTTGCAAAACCACATCACCCATCTGTCATTTGCCATGCAGTGGTGGTGGCTCACATAGAAGAACTAGAACTTAAACTAGGATACACATCCATGCACTGGGGGTCTTTGGGGAGGGGAGGAAAAAAAGAGGAAGATCGGCAATAGATGGCAGCTTAAGGTGAATCTTTCCCTGCAGAAAAAAATAAAATAAGATAAATAAGTAAATACAGACAAGATGAATCGAAACAGACTAAAACATATTTCATTGAGACTCTGTGTTGACTGGCTTCACTTTTGAGAAATGCACGTTAATAATGAAAGGCCAAAAAAAAAAGAGCTAGCACTGAAACATGTGGAGACAGGGATCTAAACAGCCTATGATTCAATAGACAGGTTCCAAATCATTGACACCTGATTTGAATTCTTCGGAGGAACTTGCGGAATTTGGGGAGAAGAGACAGGATTGTACAGGCAGATCTCTTTTCAAGATAAATTTTACTAAGGACATAAAACCTTGAAGAATATATCTGAAGAAGGCAATTAATCTAACTTTTGCTCGATATGTGTTTTACATAAATTGTAATATGGATTTTTATAATGTTTGGTCTTAAGGAAATTAAAGATATAAATGTGTTAATTATATCCTAATTTGATAGGAATAGTATAACATGTGAAAATAACCCAGCAGGGACTGCTAAAATCTTTTTCGTACTGGTTTTCCCTGCTTCTGAGTGGAACATCGCATGCCATGGCGGGTAGAGTAAGCATGCCCTGGATGCGCTCCATGCTGTCTCCTACTTCCATATTCTAATCTATGAGAGCAACTCTACCATGTAATACATCACTGAGAGCCTTTCAGTATCATCCAGGTTATACGTCAGTGAAAACCAATTGGTCGGGGTGTTTCAGACTATATAAAGTTCAACTTGAGATTTTTATTTGAAATGTGTATCAGGCACTTCACACCATGCTACCATTGACCTATGATGAAGTGGAACAATATCCACTGTTAATTATGTTGTTTCCAAAGATTTCAAAGTACTGTTAGGTGTGAGTGTAACAGTTTCTTAGTTAAGAGGGGTCAAACTGAAATTAGATAAACAAATTGTCATTAAAGTCTATAAAAAGTATAATTGAGATACTCAGTCAATTGTAGGAAAAGGAAGGAAATACCATCACAAATGTCAAATATTTTTTTGAAGTCTTCTTGGAAAGCTTATTGGTTAATATTCAGTATTTTACAACTCCTCTTACATAGAAAATTTAAAGTAAGGCCTTTAATTTTTATTTTATTTTAATTATTATATTGAGGTCATATTGGCTTATAACATTCTGTAATTTCAGATGTACATTATTATATAGCAGTTTCTATATAGACTATATCCTGTTCACCAATAGTCCGTTTTTATCCGTCACCATACATATGTGTCCCTTTACCCCTTTTGCCCTCCTCCTACCCCTTCCCCTCTGGTAACCACTAATCTGTTCTCCTTATCCATATGTTTATCTTTCACATATGAGTGAAATCATTTGATGTTTGTCTTTCTCTGTCTGGCTTATTTTGCTTAGCCTAATACCCTCAAGGTCCATCCATGTTGCAAATGGCACAATTTTATCACTTTTATGGCTGAGTAGTATTCCATTGTGTATATATACCACATCTTCTTTATCCATTCATCGTTTTATGGCACTTGGGTTGCTTCCACACCTTGGCTATTGTGAATAATGCTGCGATGAACATAGGGGTGCATAAATCTATTTGTATTGTTGATTTCATGTTCTTTGGATAAATACCCAGTAGTGGAATGGCTGGATCATACAGTATTTATATTTTTAATAAATGACCCAAAACCTAAGGAACAAAGAGAAAATAAAGTAAGCAAAAAAATAAAGCAACAACAAATGTCAGCCCCTAAGACAACTTTATTAATAAGCTATACTTTGCTCGTATATGTATACCTGTTCCAATTTTATGCATTAAGACTGTTTTCATTTTATACCAACACAAAAGCTGAAAATAGTGTCTCATTCTTTGAGTTATTTGATTGCATTGCAGGTTTATGGACATATCTTTTTATGTATACTGATCATTTGTATTTCTTCTTTTGTGACAAATTTATCTAATTGCCTATTTTTCTCTTGGGCACTTGTTCTTTCCTTACAGATTTGTACAATCTCTTGATTTATTGAGGTTATTAGCTTTTATCTATGATATATGTAACAAATGTTTCTTACCAGGAGCATATTTGTCTTCAGCTTTATTTATAGGATTTTACACAATAAATTTCATATTTTTATTTATTCAGGTTTACTAAATGTTTTTTAACATTTCTAACTCTTTGGTCATGCTCAAAAAGACCTCTTTATCACAATGTTTAAAATTTTATATATATACGTCTACTTTTATGTCTTCATATTTTACATATAAATATCCAATCTGGATATTATTTTGGTGGTGTTGGTGATATATTTTTCCAAAAGTAGCTTAACTAAGCACTATTATTTAAATATATCGACAAAATTATCAATTCCTTGTGATTAAAATGATGACTGCAGATTGTAATTTACATATGAGTGATTCTACTTCTTGACTTTATCTATTGGTGTTTTTGCCTGTTATGCCAAGAACACATACAGTCTTGATTAATTGGCTTTCTGCTTTCAATGTTTGGTAGGGCTTATCCTCCTTTATTTAAGCTGAAATTTCAGAAATTTACTGACTTTTCTTTCATGTTTATTCTTTCACATAAATATAAGCTGTGTTTTTTAAGGTCCATCAAAATTAGATTGAGATTTTAATTGGTGTTATCTTACATTTTTAGATTCATTGGGGGATAATTCAGTCCCTCCCTTAAGTACTCCCATCTTTCTGAGAAACACCCTACTTTCTACTGGGAGGAGCTTTGGCATAAATATTATTACTATATTATATGTCTATCCTGGTAACATCTATTTGATTTAGGATAGGTCTACTTACATCTACTTTTGTGGGGAAGTCTGACAATACCCTTCCTATTTTAACCTCTGCTTTTAACAGATTTTGTCTCAAGAATTCTACTTGTTCTTGAAATCAAATACTTTAGTCATTGTTAAATTATGATCTAGATGCTACTTGCTGATGATTAATTTTATATGATGAGCTCCTTCTAATCTTATGGTTTAGGAAGATCTATATTTCTTGCATTGCTCTTTATGTTATTAATTTTAAATTTAGTCTTCTTTCTTCTTCGAGGAAATCTTTTATCTATGTCTTAGTTTTTCATTGGCTGTTGGCCTTCATTAATATCTTCTCTAGAATGGCTTCCACGTCTTTTTCACTTTTCTCTCTTATGTATATGATTTTTCTCATTGCCATTCTCCACTTCATAGACTCAAGTTTTGGCACTGTTGATTCTACTGTTTACTTCTCATTTGCCACTTTCTTCCATCATATTTTTCCATATTTAAAATCATCTCATATTTCACTGAGTTCAGTTTTTCGATAAAATGCATAATAGGATTCACACCACCTCCACAAAATTCTTTTTCATGTATCACAGAAAACATTGATTTGTATTTCTCTCCTTAAGTATGTTAAACATTTCCAAAGATGTTTTCTCTGTTCTTTAGGGAAAAAAATTACCTGGACAAATATATGTGCTATAAACATGAAGTAAAATCAGTGATATATTGTAAAAGAATGGAAAATTATGATCTTTCATTATAATGTGTACTGATAATGCAATAATACCCAATTAAATATGGAAATATAAGTGAATCAAAGCTTTTTAAACATATCACCCTTTTCTCCCACACATCTATTAGTGTCAATTAAACTTCTGAATGTGTACTTAGCTAACAAAAAATAATGAGTTGCTATAATTATATGTAGCATAAATTCATTCACCCACATAGAGCATTTCACCAGAATGGCAGAAATCATCATATCCCTGGGTGGTTACAGTGACATCATATCTCAGACTGAGAATCTGCCATAAAGAAATCATCCTATAAACTACTTTCATACTTTAATAAAGGTAAGTACCTTTTTCATAAAGTTACACATACAAAAATAATTTTACATATATTATTTCATTTGATTTCATCTTGAAAAAATTAAAAAGGCCCTTATGACAATTTTATCATCTCCATTTGTGATGGTTAATTTTATGGGTCAGCTTGATTTATTGGGGACCCATGGGATGCCCAGATATATGCTTAAATATTATTTCTGTGTGTGTCTGTGAGTGTGCTTCTGGAAGAGATTAGCATTTGAGTCTGTAGACTGAGTAAAGCAGATTGTCCTTCCCCAGTGTGGATGGGCATCATCTAATCCATTGAAGGCCTAAACAGAAGAAATAGATGGAGGAAGGAGAATTCTCTCTCTCTGAGTGCTTGAGCTGGAACACTGGTCTTCTAGTGCCCTTGAATAAGTACTTAAACCATTGACACTCCTGGTTGTTAAGCCTTTGGACTTGGACTGGAACTATACCACTGGTTTTCCTGGGTCTCCAACTTGCAGACAGTAGATCATAGGACTTCTCAGCCTCCATAATCACATGAGCCAATTCCTTATACTAAATCCCTTTATATATCTATGTCTAGCTATATCTATCTATTACATTCATATATATATCTCCTATTTGTCCTGTTTCTCTGGAGAACCATGACTAACACACCATTTTTCAGATGATTAAAGGTAGGCTCCACATAAGAAATGATGAAATCTGGCCATTTGAGACAACATGGATGGACATTGGGGGTATTATTCTGAGTGAAATAAGTCAGAGGGAGAAAGTCAAATACCATATTATCTCACTCATAAGTAGAAAATGAAAACAACGACAAACAGACACATAGCATTGGAGATTGGATTGGTGGTTACCACAAGGGAAGGGGGGAGGGGGAGGGAAAAAGGGGTGATTAGACTCACATGTGAAGGGATGGACTATAGTTAGTTTTTGGGTGGTGAACATGATATAATCTACACAGAATTTGAAATATATTATGATGCACATCCGAAAATTAAAAAAAAAAATGTAGGCTCCAATTTTCATTTATCCTAGGTGACTCAGCTAGTTCAGGGACAGGATTAATGCTCAAACAAGTGTCTTTAGACTGAAATAATGCCCACTTTCACTGTAGGATGCTCCTTTTCAATAAGGGTGATGCTCACAGCTTTAATTTTTTTAGATGGGAAGAGAATAAATTTGAGCAAATGCACCAAAACTCTATTCTTTATGACTATAATATTTCATTTTCTCTGTAGGCAGCTGAGATTGGAGACTATAGCAAAGTAGAAAAATAATTGGATCCCATAAAACTTTAACCTTGGCCTCATCAGTCCCACACTTTCACTGAAATAAGTTAACAGCCAGTAGTATCTGGGCATTTTGACCCAGTAAAAAGTGGAGAATAAAACTGTTACGCCTACTCAGATTTAAAAGTTGCATGTGCCTTTATATCATTTTTTGTTGTATGTCATTCAGAATTCCTCACTTTAACATATAAACTCTTGTAGGGAAAAGTTAGTCATCTTCAAAAGCTAAAACCAAGCTTACAGAGGTCAAACATGAGTTACTACTCTGCAAAACTCTTGAGTAAAACTTCCCCATAAGCTCTACCTCAAACAAAAAAGGAAATACTTCCCACAGGTAAATCCCAATTTAATTTTTTGTGGTTTTTTGACTATCTTCAAACATATAGAATATATAGAAAATATATAGAATATATATTCAATAGGTATATATATTTGAGCATGCATAGACTCACATACAAACGCATACAGTTTAATTTCTCTAACAGTAGATATAGCTTGCAATTTTGTTGACTGACTTGAGAAACAGATGAATTTTTTTTTTCCCTGAGGAATATTCACCCTGAGCTAACATCCATGCCAATCTTCCTCTATTTTTTAGTATGTGGGCCACCCGCACAGCCTGGCTGCTAACAGAGTGGTAGGTCCATGCCTGGGAACTGAACCTAACCACTAGGCAACCAGGGCTGGCCCACAGGTGAATATTTTTTAGGATTATGGCAGGAAGTGGTAAAAAAGTATCTCCCTGTGAGAAAATCATACAATAGATGCAGCCAAAAAGACACATCTGCTAATATGATATATAAATGCAGGCTATAGAGAGAAAATAAATGCAATTTTCTGTTCTACAACATTTTACCACAAAAATACACACAGTGGAACATTTCTTTGGCACCATTTCAACTTCTCTCATGCTGTGACCCTCTCCTTGTCTCCTATTCTGAGTATGTGATCTGTGGGGAATGTAGGAAACTCACTCTCACTGCGGTCATGAGGGCACGGCCTTCAAGTGGAGGAGTGGCATTTAACCACATGGGTAACTCTTCATCAAGAGAGACAGGAAACAGCAGGTAAATGGTCCTCTCTTTCCTTTCCAAGGCACCTCATCCAAGATAGATTTCATGTGATCAGGTAATCAATGAAAGAGAACACTATGGACAGAGCAGAATGTCCACCCAACATGCCTATCTCTACGGCTATGTCGCCAGTGATTTCAGTTTCTCCCTTTTCTTATTATATCGTTGTTTAGGTATGATTGTTTTGAACTTTTCAATCATACAACTTATTTTATTTTGTGGGTCTTTTGCACTTTTCATATTTGTATAATTCGTTTATGCAGTTGTGTAAGTAGTTCTTTCTCAATAGTGTGAAAAAATTATCCAATCTTCTATTTTTGAATATTTTTAGTGCTAATTTATTATCTATTAAGTGCTATGACATTCTTGTACACATCCCTTAGTGTATATCTTCACACATTTATTTTAGTAAAGTAACAGTGGATTTTCTTTGGCATAAAGTATACATTTATTCAAATTCAATAAATCATGGTAAACTATTTTTCAAGGTGGTTGTAATGATTTAAATTTCACAGCAATATATCGCAATTTCCATTGTTCCGAAGCTTTGCCAATGTTTTACATTTTAGTCATTCTGCTGGGTATGAAGTGATATCTCATTGTAGTTTTTTTTTTCCAGGAAGATTAGCCCTGAGCTAACATCTGCAGCCAATCCTCCTCTTTTTTCTGCTGGGGGAGATTGGTCCTGAGCTAACATCCGTGCCCATCTTTCTTCATTTTATATGTGGGCCACCTGCCACAGCGTGGCTTGATAAACTGTGCCTAGGTGCACACCCAGGATCCAAAAGGCCGAACCCTGGGCTGCTGAAGTGGAACGTGCGGATTTAACCACTGCACCACGGGGCTCGCCTTTCATTGTACTTTTAATTTGCCTTTCCTTGATGACTAATAAATTTGACCATATTTTACTATATATTATAAATTTGGCCACATGGATACATTTTCTGAAGTGCCTGTGCAAATCTCTTGTCCAATTTTCTATTAGAATATCCACCCTTTACTTACTGATTTGGGGACATGCTTTATTTATGTTCAATATGAGTTATTTCTCAGTTTTATTTATTCTCTGGCCTGCCTTTTCATTGTGTGAATGCTATTCTTTTTGATAAAAATAAGATCCTAACTGTAATGCACAATGTTTGCTCACGTGAAATTGCATTTTCTGTTGTCAAAAATGGTCAAATTCTGGCAATTTCATATGATTCCACCTAATGATTCAATTTTTCAATTATTCCCTTTAAGGATAGTATTATTCTTGTTTTTAAAAGAGGCATTTCCCTCCCCCAGCTCATTATATTCTCATATATTATATTTGAGGAGATTCTTTGTCGTTCCATTTACATTAAATGCTACCATTCATCTGACATCATTTTCTTGAGATTTTCGTATACACTACAGTGTCATTTGTCATAAATCATGTACCCATATTTATGGATCCGTTTCTGGACTTTTTATTCTGTTCCATTGGCATATTTGTGTAACATTGCTTCAACAGAACACTTTATTAAATATAGTATTTAGAGAATGTGTTCCCACCTTATACTTCTTCAGGAGCCTCACTTCTCTTCTTGGCCTTTTAAATTTTCATATAAATTTTAGACTGAGTTCATCAAGTTTTAAAGAAAAAAGTTGAGATTTTTGTGATATTACATTTATTTATTTATTTATTATTTTATGCTATCTTCTTGTGGGACTTTGTTTTGGTTTTGGTTGATTGCAAGGTATTATATTAAAATTTCAAAAATAACTTGAGACTTAGGATATTATTATGTTCCATTTGACACGGTATGTTTTTAAAGGTAGCCAAGGATGCTAGAAACTCATTCTTACTTTATATCAATTATAAAGGCTGATCAGGTTTAAGATCAAGCTTCTTTTCCTTTTAAGCCTAATATATTTCTGGTTCACCCTTTCTTTAGGGCAGAGGTTGACAAAGTATAGACTGTGGGTCATATCTGGCGTGCTGCCTGTTTTTGTAATTAGCATTTTATCAAAACAGAGTTATGTCCATCTATTGATGTATTGTCAACGATTGCTTTTCTGCTACAAAAGCAGAACTAAGTAGTTTCTACAGATAGCATGGCCCACAGAGCCCAAAATATTTACTACTTAGTACTTTACAGAAAACATTTTCTGGCCTCTGTTTTGGGATACAGTACTTTATGGTGTCAACACAAAGCATGGGGAGTTAATAAGGATTTACCTCGTTGGTGTTATCTAGATTTCAAATGTATCCTCTAGCCCCAGGAGCCTGCCACTATCACTGCTTAGAATCTCAGCCTCTCCTCTGCCTCCTTAGCAAATGGCAGATTTCCCTCTGGAAAGACGTTCCAAATATTAAGTTCAACTGTTTGCACTCCCTTCTCTTACTTCATTGCTTTATAGTTCTCCTGAGGCTACAGCATTCCTGTGTCTTCAAACACATTTTTAAGTCATTTTCCAGTATTTCTTACCATTCTCAGAAAAAGTTGGTACACATTACATAACATCCCATTAGCATAAGCAGAATATTCTGTATTTAAAAAAGAAAATCTGTCTGTTGGGGCTGGCTGGCCTGGTGGCATAGCAGTTAACTTCACACCCTCTGCTTCAGTGGCCCAGGGTTTGCGAGTTTGGATCCCAGGCACAAACCTACACACTACTGTCGTGTAGCCATGCTGTGGTGGCATCCCACATACAAAAAAAAAAAAAAAAGAGGAAGATTGATACAGATGTTAGTTCAGTGACAATCTTCCTCACCAAAAAAAAAAAAAAAAAAAAAAAAGAAGAAGAAGAAAGAAAGAAAAGAAAAAACCCTGCTCTGCTAGGATATCAGCTTGATGAAGTTCAGTATTGTGTCCCTGTTGTTTCCAGCAATGTATCTCTGGGCTCTACTGTAGAGTTTGCCTTGTGTTAAATAAATGGGTGTTGAGTCATATAAAACTGTACAACTTAGGTGCATTCATGATCTGGGATTCTTGTTACATGGTGCATTACTTCCCTAAGTTGAACTTTCTTCCATCAGTGGCAGCAAGGACAGAAAAGAGCTTGATAAATTCTATTCTCATTATAAAACATTAATAATCCTGAGTTGCAACAAAATGGTACTTCCTTTTATGAGAAATGTAAAGCTGAACTTTATTGGTTAAACACTTGAATTTATTAGACTGCTCTGGTTGTTAAAACCCAAGAACTTGCTTTAAACTTTGAAAAAGTGCCTTTTTCTCCTTCTAGGAATAGATCTTTCATATAAATAATAAGCAGGCCTAGTGCTTCCCCTCAGAGAGAAGACCCAGATGTCTGTAGAATAGAGCTTTAGTTTCAAATAAGATCCATTTTTCTGAGGACCTATAATTGTGGTTCAAGAGCTTTTGAGTTGAGTCCTTGCTGGAATGCAGAGAGGGTCTTATAAATAGACTCTTTTTAAAGATTTTAATTTATATGAAGTGGTCATTCATAATATAGGGTCAATTAACCCATCATTATGATTTAGAAGAAGTATCACATGTGCTATCACAATTTTAGGAAAGGTCTGAAGAGTGTGAAAATGACTATGATGATGTTCTAACAGGGATCATTCAGCTATGCATGTTAAAGAGAATAGTATAGATAATTCGTGTAGTTATTTATTACAAAACCATTTTAGTTTTAAAATTTTCTCTGTTAATGATATGATCAGTGCATGCAATGGTGGTGGGAAAAAATCTCTCACAAAATTAAATTTAGTCTAATTTTTTCATCTTACTTTGATTTCTTAATTTAAAGAGACTCTCTAGGTAACTCTGTCCTGCTGTGCTAGAGGGATAGTATTTCAGGTTGATTAGCAGCCATTTGGTCCTGTTCAAAACATCTGTAAGACATTTGGTCCACACCAAAACGTCCTTGACATTTGGTCCTGTCTAAAATGTTTATAAGACGTTTGGTCCATAAGACATTTGCAGTCCAAGGCCTCCAAAAGGTCCTTAACATTTGATACTGTCCAAAATCTCTACGAGCATATTTGGTCAATGCCAAAAGCTTTTGGACAAGACCAAATATCAAGGACCTATTGGCATAGACCAAATGTCTTATGGACATTTTGGACAGGATCAAATGTCCTGCAAGGTTTCAGATCTCTTCCTTCTCCTCCTTTTCTTCTCTAATAGAGTATCAGTATGTACCGTATTGGGGAAAGATCTAGCTTATATGATCTCATGACAGCTAAGAGAAGACCAAGACCAAATCCTGAGATTCCCCATAGAGTTCACTGGATCTTCCTGGTACTGCTGTGGAGCTAGACTGATCTACCATGTGACGTTTGGTACATGGAGGAGTAATTCCTTTGGCTACTTGGACTGGTCTTACTGGTTCCATTACTGTAAACGAGATTTAGCCTTTGATCCAATATCCCTGACTTCTACTATCATTCAGACATGCTGCAACCTAACACACCTTCTCAGTGTCCCCTTGCTGGGCAATCTGCAGCTTCCAGGATCCTTGTATCCCACGTGTAGGTCTTGTAGAACCAGACATCCTACTTTAGCTTATTTACCTACTTTCCTTCTGCTAACACTTTCACATTATATCCCTTTGTGGTGTCCTCAATGGTTTATTTATATATTATTTGAATAAAAAATTTTAAGTGCCTCCTATGTAGAAGTTGTTGCCATATGTATGTAGCAAACACCTAGCTAGTATATATATATACAGCAAAACGCCTAGAAGCATATACCTTAAATGCTGTTAGTGTCTATGCACAATCTAGTTCATTTTGCTTTTATATTTTTCAATTTTCTAAAATTTTATGCAACGCTTTTGCGTTTAAAGAACAGAGAAATAAGTGAAAATAAAAAAATGAGAAAAGTGCTTTATTAGAAAACGCACAAAGGATGTAGCCTGTTTTATAAATGCAAAAATTGGTAATTTCATTAGAAAATAAACAGTAATTAAAATAGGAAATATTTGCAGAAAATATTATGCCAATTATTTTTCTCCTACTACGGATAAATTTTGAGATCTGGGTGAAGACAAATTATAATGGCAATCAAGGGTCAGACAAGAAGAATTGTTTTGATTCCCTCAGTACTCCACTACAGAATAATTTTTTTGATTACTGGATAGATTGAAAATTGTTTTTAAGGTAGTCTTGGCAATATCATTAGTATCATAATGTCAATAACACATTAGTGATCTTTGTGGATGAAAAGTCTCCAAGAGTCTTTAAACGTGAAAGAAAACGGAATCCTTTGGAACTTAAAAAAATAAGCATCTTGAGGATGAAACTGATAGGAAAACAGAAAATAGGTCTGCATTTTAATTAACACTTCAGTTGAAATTCAACCTGTTTCATAATACTGATTATTTTTACTTAAACTAATTTTCACAGTCTTTTTTCCCTTTAGAATCAGAATTGCTGGATGTTAGTCTAAAGCTCTTTCTTGGTACGATAGAGTTTTAACTTGTGATTATTAATTTATAGTTTATAGACCCCCTCCCATTTAATAAGGTTGTTTTCTTAGATTGTAAGCACCCCAAGTGGTATTTGAGATTAATGTACATTTTAGATCTCTTAGAACACTACATTACTCAATGTATATTGTATGATGTGGGTCCTTGTTAAATTAGAGACTGTCTAAATAGATTTCAAAATTTCAAATATTCATATTTGATCAGAATTGGTCAGAATTACTCAGGACTTTATTATTAGGAACACAGTTAGGATTTGTGCAGCAGTTTATTGTTTAAAATGGACTTTCCAAAACAATATCTCATCTGATCCTCGCAACACTTCATTGATATAGAATTGTTACGAAGTTTCGTAGATGTGGAAACCAAAGCCTGGAAAGCTAAATGATTTATGCAAGATCACATAGATTGAAATCACAAGCATTGGAAACTTGCATTCAGGTTTTCCATTTCCACCTTATGGTGTCATCTGCTTGATTTATAGAATACAGATAAAGTTTCACACTGCCTCTGCTGTTCTGGAGCTTGGTTCAAACCAAATGCTAATAGAGATTATATACATAAAGTAAATGGATGAAGCAGGAGATTGGGAAATACTTTGAACTGGAAAGCCCAGACACAATCTAAAGGGAAATTGCTATTCATTTATTGATTTTTGTCTTGTGGAAGTGAGGGCCTAGAGTCTCCAAATTTCTGATATTTGAGAGAAATTGGAAATTATATTTACATATGAAATTTTACTATTTTAAATGACTGACACTAATTCTGTTTTACTTTATGCTATGTATACCAGAAGCAAAACTAAATCACACGAAACTAACTAAAGTTAAAAAGGTATTCGTGCCAGCTAAAACTGCCCTGTTACTGTCATTTTTAGAGCTCTGTTCTAGATTAAATGGTAAATGAATTGCTATGACTCCTGAGTACTCAAAGCTAAATAGGATAAAAAATATTTTTTTAAGTTTCTACCTTTTAAATGATTTCAGACTTCAGAAAATTTGCAAGAATAGTGAAAAGAATTCCCATATTCCCTTTTTCAAGATTCCTTTATTTTAAATATTTAGAGTTTACTTTACAGTGTTTTTTCCACATTCACAAGTTCACACACGCATATCATATACATACACATATAAATATAATGTATATATATTTGAGCTGTTTGAGAATAAGTTGAGGGTTGGGGACATGTAAATTCAGTGTATATTTTCCAGGAATAGTGATGTTCTTTTGCATAAGCTCGAATTCAACTCAGGAAATTAGATGATTCACACTATAATATAATTTACAGCTTTTATTCAGATTTCACAAATTGTCCTTGAAATTTCCTTGATAACAGCAGAAAATCTCAGGTCATGTGTTGCATTGAGTCGTCATGTCTTTTCAGTTTAACTTGGAAGAATTGCTCAGTAGAACTCTTACTTTGTTGTGGGACCTTGAGATTTGCGAAGACTACTGGTCAGTTATTTTTTAGAATGTACTTCATTTCAGGTTTGTCTGAGGTTTTCTCATGATTTGATTGAGGTTTTACATTTTTGGCAGACATGGCACAGAAGTGATTTTGTCCTTCTCAATGCATCCTATCAGGAATCGATGTGGTAGCTTTATCCCATTACTGATGACGTTAACTTTGGTCACTGAGTTAATTAAGACACTGTCTTACAATTTTCCCCACTGCAAATTTATTATTTTTCCCTTTGGAATTCATATTTCAGGAAAACATTTGAGGAGAGGTAGATATCTGGTTCATCATCAATTACTGCTAGGATATGTGTCAAATAGCGATTTTCTAACGGCATTATTACTACATCTATCATTTGGCATTCTATTATGAGGAAGCCCACGTCTTTCTTTTTATTCATTTATTTATATCAGCATGGTCTTGTGAATTCCTATTTCGTTCAATAGATTCTAATCAATCTGTTATAATCCATTAATATAATTACTTATTTATCCACTGAAATTATCCTAGACTTGGTTAGTGGTAACTTCTTCAAGCTGACTTCTGTGTACTTAGGACAATTTACTTTCTATCACAAGAAGCTATTCCAGGGTCATTGTGTAGTTTTTTGCTCCCATGCCGAAATCATCTCTCTAGGAAGCCAAAGTTACTCTAAGTGAATGGTATTTATAAATTAATATCTGCGTGCCAGATGTGTTCAATTGTGTTGCTACTGGGGTTCTATTATTTCTAGTCCCTCACAGTGAGCAGAGATAGAAAATAAATATCTTAACAACCCCTTGTGATGCTGAAGGACAAGAATAAGTAGCATGCTTATGCCAAGAGTGTTAGGCATATCTTAAATGAAGTCAATGAATAAGATAACATTACAGAGTTGTATGGAGTATATGAATTAATATTTTGAAATATCTTTTGAACTCTTTACCTTAAAATATCTTCTATGGGCTTTTCAACATAATGTTGTTAATTATTATCAGGGATGGATTCAAATTGCATAGAATAATCTAATATAGGAAAAATCTCCAATAATTTTAGTATCTTCCTATTTATGTTGAACAAATTGTTCAAGAGGAATTAAATTTTACAACTCTCATTTGATAGATTCTGGCATATCAGCCAATACTCAAAAATTAATATGAAAAGAATAGTTTCTGAAAGGATCCTCTCCCTTTGTGGAATTTTATTTCAAAAGAAAATTTTTCACAAAAACATTATCTTCTCTCCAGGTTTTCTATTCTTAATAGCCAAACATATTTCTTCCTTTTTAATGAGAAATGTTTCAGGAAGATGAATCTTGAAAAATGTATAACTTCATATAAATAAAAAGAAAACATTTTTTCTGTCAAATTTGAACTTGTTTATTAAGAGATTTCTGAGAAGTTACCTTCCTGAGAGACATGAAAGAATTCCCGAGCTCAGAATTTGTAAGACTGATGGCGTACAAGGGTATCTTTTAGAAAGCCATAATAGTACTGAGGTAAGATAAACTTCTAGCACAAGTTTGTAATAAAGATTTTACTAAAGAAAACAAATGCCCTGATGTTCTAACATTGTTTCAGAAAGTGTGAACATCTGAACATTGTTTGAGGAAGTATGAAAAAAATGGAACCTTGAATATGGCTCAAAAATATCTTGAGAACATAGTTGCTCTTTGATCTCTAAATTATAACACTTCTAGATTCTTGATCAAAAGCTGGAAGTTGGTGCTTTGTCTTGTTTGCTGTAAGACAATACAATATAATAAAACATAAAATAAAATAAACTATTTCTGAAATACAGTTTGGATCTGATCAAAGATCTTTGGTGAATGTTGATTTTCAGATCAAATTTCAGGTAAACAGTTCCATTAATTGAATAGATTTATGTTTGTATTGATTGTTTCTTGGAAGGAGTCCATCCTTAAAAGATATTAGCATCGTAACTAAATTATTCCTGATTATGCAAGAAGGATGATTCTTGGCTTTTATATTTAAAAATTAATGTTTTAATACATAATAATTTAAGTAAAAGAAGACACTTTAAATAAAATTTCTTTTTTCATGAAATAGTTTTTTTCATAATTGTTTTATGAGCACATACTATTTGTGTGCTTACATACGAAATAAGTGAAACTTGAATTTTTTTCTCATAATAGTAAATTCATATTGGCTGAAATTTCTTCTCTATTAAATGTAATTGTAAGATCTGCCAATTGCTAGATTTGATTTTTTAAATTACATAACATAACATAATTATTTAAACAATATTGTAGATATTTCATCACATGTGATACATATTTTCCTGATATTGATTTACTATGTTGCTCAAAAAGAATTGGTTAGAAAAATCCTCAGGAGGTGTGGCTAAGAGAAATACCCCAGGTCTTGTCTGTCCTGATTTTTCTTCATGTGTCAGATTTTTCTTCCTGTCAAATCTTTCTGATCATCCTGGGTCTCCAACACGGTCTTTTCCCTTCCTCTTCTGCACCAAAATGCTGCATCTTTATAATTATAGCCTTGATTGAACAAAAATTTCTCAGTCTCTCTGAGCAACTACTCCAAGTTTAGACTTGAAATATCAGATCCCTTTTAAAATCCTCTTGTTAATAAGACTTTACTTTCCTCCAAATATTCTCTGTAAATCTACAGTTACTTACTTTTGTTTCAACAAAGGCTTCTCTTTCATTTACACCCCATCCTGAAGCCACTCCAGATTCTGTCTCTATCAAATCTGAGTCCTCATCAACATTATTAGTCTTAAAATCAGAGAGTTCTGGAACTTTTACTAGAAAATTCTTGAAAACATACCAGTGAAGGAACTTTCTTTTTATTTCCTTCTCAGCTAGAAAGAATTGAGGGAGGAATAAACTAGGAAGTAGGTAACACTTAACTAGTTATATTATTTTTACTGTGAAAATAAAATCTATCACCCACTGATACGTTTCAGGCAATGTATTGATTGGAGGGTTTTTTGGTTTTTGTTTTTTTCAATTTGTGAAGAACTGAGCACTAATTGATTTTGCCCTTTTGTTAGAAATCTATTGAACTGCTGTAATTCTCTCACACAGCAATATTGCTGATGAACTCATTTAAGTCTGAAGTATTTGAAGGATATTTTTGAAGTCTACTTCTAGTAATGACAAACCAGCAATATTGGTTTTGTTTGTTGAGTTTCACGTTTCTTAGTAATGAATTTTGTTGCACTAACACCTGAATCAGAACTTTGTTCTGTTGATAGCACAGTTCAACGAGTATCATTACTCAGTGATAGCAAGCATTGATGTTAGTCTGAACTCACTTTCTCCTTTTCTTTTCTGCAACGATTGCCACATTACTTGGCATCATAACTTTGCTCCCCTTGCTGAGGTACCGATTATATGTTGGAGATCTAAGATGCAGCCATCCTGGGCATAATTGTATTTCCCCCTGACCAAGTATAACAATAATGACCTACTAGTAAGGTACATCTCGTTCAAGTACTATTGTGACCAAAAGTAAAAAAGAATACTTCTACTGAACTCTTTTATTGAAAAATGCTAAAACAAAATTGAAACATGGGGAAAAAAGAATGAATTTTCAGTAACTAAAAAGGATGCTGCCTAATCATATGTTACCAGATATTTATAGATATATGTAACATGCAAATAGGTATATATAAAAATAATTTGTTTAATCTTGAGTTGTGAAGAAAAAACATTGTATGTTTAACAGGCATCTAAAAATGACTTAAAATTTATAGAAAATTATGATCTAAAATTAAGAAGAAAACCTTTGGAATTGGAAAGAGAGTTCTGGAATTGGATTTTAATTTTAAATCTTTCAGTTACTGGGCATTCGCTTGTGGTGAAGTTACTCAGCATCTCATATTTCTTTCTTCATATCTGTAATCTTAGGATATTGATTATATATACCTCAAAGAGTTTTTGAGAGTTTTAAATGAGATAGTGAGTGCGGGGTTTATAAATGCCCACACATGTGAGATATTCAGTAAATGTTAAGTTGTAATTATTATCACTATTAATAGCTGTTATTGTGGAATAAAATCCAAAATTTGCATGGTGGTTTGAGAAATAGTTGAATAATTTAAATAAATTTCCTGTGTATTTATTCTCTCTGTACCTATGGTCACATCCTTCCTTTACCTCTTGACTTTACTCCACCCTCATTGTGACTTTCTAGTCACTAGGTCAATGATTTCCTCGTCACATGCATATCATATCAAGAGTATTTCTATAATAGTTAGTTTGGATTTATAGTTATATTGGGTTCACAGAAAAAAATAATCTAGTCTGAATGGCTTGTCTACTTCATACCACTCTACTCTTATTCTGGACTGTGTGGGATTTTGAGAAAAATAACTCATTTCCTGGAAAAGGAAAATGAGAAAGATTAAATCAACAGGAAAACAGAAAATGAAACTAAACCAAACCAATCTGCACTGCCTTCTCCTGCCTAGCATTTAAATGGAAGCCCAACTATGACAAGGTGACAAGGTCTTTAGACTTTTCATATTTTTAACACTTTAAATGGGTTATTATTTCCATAAGAGCTTTAAAATTTGTTAAACTCATTTAACTATTTTGGGGAGGTGGGGTTGCTGCAGTGAGGTTAGTTCAAACAGAGGAATGACCAAAGGCAGACATAAGGATGAGACTGAAACTCAAAAATACTGCTCCACTCCCTAGTTCGTCCATTAGTTTTACTTATCTACCATACCTGTTCCCATCAGACAGCTAGTTATGAGTAAGTGATATGCTTTAACAATAAAAGTCTGTGTGTTTCCTCTTTTCCCATACTAGCCACTATATTACGTTGCGTAAGATATTGGACTAACGAGAGGATATTGGACTAATGATTTGTGAAATATTTTACTACCCGATGGGAGCCAATGTTCCATATCTTGCGGCATACAAATTAGTTTTTAAGAATGATTTTTTTTTTTTATTAAGAAAGCAAGAATCGTGAAACAATTTTGTTCATGCTAAAGCTCACAGAATCCAGTGAAAGTGTCCAGAGACATCACAACTGTAGCAATGATTAATCCTGTGCACAGAGATGGAGGAAGTCTGGGAAGCTGTTGTGCCTGAATGTGGACTCCATGGGGCTGAGCTTTGGAGCAACTGCAAGCCCCCAAGAAAATTTCATTAGGCAGTCTGTGTGCATTCCCAGGAAGATGGGATGGCAGTCTGCCATAGCATCTGTGCTCATTTTCCACTGAGTCACCCTGATCGCTCCTAAACTCACCCACTCTTCCCTAAATCCTTCATTTTAAAATATGTGGTATACTTAGGAGCACTCCCTGAGTGAAATAAATAGGAATCTGCAAACTAAAAATAATAGATGATATGGTATGGTAACTGTCAGCCTACTCAATCTTCTCAGGCTGTGCTCCACAGCTTTTACATATATGTGTATATATATAATTTTTTTCTTTCTCCCATCTGCTCGAGTCCAGTGAGAGCATTTCCTGCCACACTGCTCCTTCAAGTCCTCCTACGCAAATTCCCTGACATTCTTTTAGATCACTTGGCATAGCTTCTTTTTATTCTCCAGTGCTCCTTCTCTCCTGTTTCGTGGCTTAGCATCACCAACCCACGCTGCCAGCATTGCAGAGATGTCCAGTCTATTCCAAATTTGCTACTGGCTTAATCTGATAGCTATGCCAACAAACTTGTGTATTGTTGAAAATAGGATTATCAGGCAAAAGAGCAAAACATCAAATGAGAGTTAAGAATAAAATGCCAAGCAAAATGAAAGTAAAATTTAAAATTTTATTAGTCACAAAAGAGATAGAAAAACTTAAAGAAAGCTTGTATATTTGCTTTGCTGAAAACCTTACCAGGTCTCCACATTCATAGACTCAGATAGCTGCCTCTCTGCTTTTTTTCATTAGCCTCTCTGTACACATATTTATTACAACATTTACCAAACTGACATATTCTTGAAGGCTTATTTATCTGTCTCTTTTATTGGAATGAAATTTCCTGTGAGTAGAAACTTCCTTGTTTATCGTTGGTGCTTGGCACGTATTACGTATTCAGTATATGTTTTTACAGTGAAATAAATTATAGGAGACTGTCACATTCTTGATGGAATACGTGTAAGAAGAAAGAATATTATACAGGTTAACTTTATCTCAGATTTAAGAATTTCACTGTTGATATAAATAAATTATTAATAAACTTATGAGGTGAAAAACTAAATAAGAATTGTTCCCTGTTATATGTCCTAAACTATAACAAGAACACAGGAGCTCGACAACCTGCCACTTATGTCTTTACTGAAAACCTAATGCATTAAGATGTCTGTTCTTGACACAAAATGATTGCACAGAAAGTATCGCAGATTTGATTTCTCAGCTCCAAGATACTGTCAAGTGATTGAAACGAACTGTGCCCTCACCTTGATCGCTCTCTGATTTGAAAGTTTCTTTCCCTAAAAAGTCACCATCTTAGATTTGAGCTGTGTCATTTTGCTAAAATAGAGAGAATTAATAGGGAAAGTTTTATCTAAAATGAATCCTTAATTTCTAAATGACAAGTATAAAATGATCTATTTTCTTAAAAATAATTACTATTTGTAGTAACATACAAAACTTGAAAAAAAGTTCAAAAACTATCAAGGGTATACAAAGAAAAATATGACTTTTCTCACCCTGGAAAGATCCTATTCTCTCTTCAGAGGTACCTACTCTCTTTCATTTATTGTATTTATCTCAGAAATGTTCTACACATATTAAAGCATGTATTTACATACAATACTGTCTTTGTTATCTATAGGTATGTAACAAATTACCACAAAATTGGCAGCCTAAAACAACCCACATGTATTATTTCACAGTTTCTATGAGTCAGAAATCTAGACGTGACTTAACTGTACCCATTACTACAAGGTCCTTCACGAGGTACAGTCAATGTGTTGGCCAGGGCTGGGGTCTCACCTGAAGGCTGGACTGATGAAGGATCTGCTTCCAACCTCACATGTGTGTTGGCTGGATTTAGTTTCTCATAAGTTACGAGACTGAGAGTCTCTGTTCCCAGCTGATAGAATTCTGAAGGCACCCTTAGTTCCTTGCCATATGGACCTCTCTGGGAAGGCAATAGGGAGAGTCTGAGAGCAAGACAGAAGTTAGAATCTTATGTAATTCTAATCATGGAGGTCATATCCCCACAACCCTGAGATATTCTATTGGTTAGAAGCAAATTATTTAACGGGAGGGGTTTACACAAGTCTATGAATAGCAAAAGCCAGGAATGGTTGGGAGCCATCATAGAAGCTGCCTAACAAAGTCTGTGCTCAGGGCCCAAAATGTTCACATCACTTTCACATGTCAAACACATTGATCATGCCCCTCCCCCATTCCAAAAGTTCTTAAGGGTACTTACCTATTACAGAGTTTGCTCCTACACCAAAATCTCATCTTCAGAATCAGGGTCAGATATGGATGAGTGTAGTTTGTTAAGTAGAACCCCTGGAACAAGTCCTCTTAATCTATGGACATGTGAAACTAAAGAGACAAATGATCTCCTGCCTGCCTACCAGCACACATTGGTGAGTGAGGCACAGGGTAACAGCTGCAGACATTCCTGTTCAAAATGGGAGGTAAAAAACCAGTTCACAACAATTTTGAAATCCAGCTGGGCACATGTTGGAGGTTTCTTGATTAGGTTTCAAGGCTTGGGAGTCATTCTCTGTAACTTTTCTTTCTTTTTTTTTTTCTGGTATAGATTGACACATCCAGTTTAGAACCCATTTTTGTTTTCCAGAAATTTTTCAATGGTGTTAACTGCATTACTAAATTTACTAAATTTCAAAATCCCAATGGCCTCAGTTAGCCAATTTAGAAGTAAAAGGGTTTAACTACTAGTGACTGGCTTTCTGGCTATTCTGTTAGCCACCTCTTACTTAGGACATATCCCAGAAGTCAAGACAGCTTATGGTACACACATCTTTGCAGATATGAAGGTAGTGAAAGACTATACTTCTACCTCTAAAAATTTCTATCTATGACAGTATGAGAAATGTCAGTCAGTCACAGACCACTGTCCTCTTTAATCCTTTTACTGATGCGAATGCATCCTAGACTAGCTGAGTATATACCTTAGAGACAGCGTTAAAAAATTGCTCTTTACAAAGCAGCAGATGGGGCCAAAGTGCAGAAAGCAACAGTTTTCCCTCGGTTTGTTTGACTGTTCATGTCACAGTTTGTAGAGCTCTTGGCTCTGCCTTCTGCACCCTTGGTTTCATCCTCCGAGTCTCCCTGCCTTTTTCGTGAAAAGTAGTATGTGTCTGCACCTGAGTACTTTTCCCAGTATGCTTCCTGTCAGTAGAAATTTAGGAGAGACCAACAGTGTCTTTTCAATTTCTGTTCTTTTTGTTCCTTTTAGTCCAAACTGTCAATGTTTTTGGGAATATAATATTCTCAAAAATTTGTGGGCCTTCTGTGAATTTCATTGGGATTCACTCCATAAGACAAAAGCCATACCCACACATGTCTTCCAGATAAACGCTTTTCTACCTTGGGTTCCTACAGAGATAGCTGAGGGACAATGCCCTAAAGCCTCCTAGATGCCCTATGCTGTGACTGAAGGGTGCTATTAGGCATATCACTAATCTTTTTGTCATGTAAATGTTTATCACCATTTATCGAGTTTACCAAGTTCATCATTTAAATGTTCTGTTTTCCACATAAATGAAATGAAAATTTTGCTAAGCCTTCTGCCACCACATAATAAGGATTCCCCTCTCTCCAGTATCCAATAACACATCCCCCACTTCTTCTGCGTCCTCAAAGTTCAAATTTCTACTAATAGCCTGGTCAAGGCAATTTGGGCTTTCTCTATCATTCTCCTCCAAATCCTTCCAGCCTTTAACTGCTGCCCAGTTCCGAAGTCACTCCCACACTTTAATTATTATAGAAACATCACACTTCCAGGCACCAAAATATGTATCAGTTGTCTATTGCTGCTCAAAAAATTATCACATAATAAGCAGCTTAAAACAATTCATATTTATCATCTTACAGTTTCTTTGTTTAAGGTGTTAAGACATGACTTAGTTGTGGCCTCTTCTTCTAGACCTTACATAAGGCTTCAGCCAAGGTGTTGTCCAGGCCTGGATCTCTTCTGAACACTCAACTGGGCAGGAAAACACTCATAAGCTCTCTTTGTGGGCTTCAGTTCCTAGCTGACTGCTGGCTCAAGGCTGCCCTTGGTTCCTCGGCATATGAGCATCTCCAACATGGCCACTTGCTATACCAAAGCATGCAAGCTATGGAGACAATAGAATCTGCTAGCAAAACAGAAGTTGCAATCTTATGTAACCTGAATTTTAGTGACATCTCATCATCAGCTTTGTTATATTCTATTTATTAGAAACAAGTCATAGGTCCCATCCACACTCAAGGGGTGGGGACTACATATGAGTGTGAATACCAGGAAGCATGGATCACTGGGGACCATCTTAGAGTCTGTCTACCGCAAATTCTCTCCACCATTTTTTCCCATTAAATAATATGATTTGACAGTCATTTCATATAAACATATACAGGTATTTGTTAGTGCCATCGAGTTGATTCTTACTCCTCGAGACTCTGTGTACAGCGAGCGGAAACCTGCCCAGCATTTTTCGCGCCATCCTCTCACCTTGTGCTATATCAAACAACGCTCCACTGCTATTCAAAGGGTTTTTATGGCCAGTTTTTTCAGGAGCGGCTGGCTAGGTCCTTCTTCCTAATCTGCCTTAATCTGGGAGCTCCACTGAAACCTGTCCATCATGGATAACTCTGCTGGTATTTGAAATACCAGTGGCATAGCTTTCAGCATCACAGCAACACACAGTCACCCCAGTACATACAACAACTGACAGACGGGTGATGTGGTTCCCTTACCAGGAAACGAACCTAGGCCGTGGTGGGGTGGTGAGAGCATGGAATCTTAACCACTAGACCACGAAGGCTCGCCAAATATAGATATAGCTCTTTCTTAAAATGACTTTTTAATATTTTCATCTACAAACAAATCTTTCTGTATTATAGCCTTGATCAGAAGTATTTTATAAAGAGAAATGCAATGTAGAAGGAAAGGTATGTGAAAACTGTTATAAGTAAGCTTCCTAACTCTATAACATGTAAGTGAGCAAATTCTAATGAATTCTATTCCACAGAACTGTTTTTCATTTTATTTTTTATTTATTATATCTTTTTATTCAAAGTTTGATTCAACACAGTGGAGAGAATTAAAATCTTTGCTGAGAATTAAAATTTTCTCAACTTGATATGTCGCGTATTAAGGGCTTAATCGTATGAGCACAGTGAAGTCAAACCTGAAAATGATAATAATTAATATTATCCTAGCAGAACTGGTAAGTATCATGAATCTAAATGTAGAGAAGGTATCACTTCGTAATGAAGAGAACATGTACAAATTTCTCTGGGTCAAGTACCTGAGTCAAATCTCTGAAACCGAGGAGGGGACAGAAGAAGCATTGTCTGTTGAATCCTTTGTTGAGTCGCTGCACTGAGAAATCTGTTTCTGTATCCCTTCTCCCCTCATGTAGATAGCACTGTGTTTTTTTGATCATTTGATTTTTAGGCTCCAAACCTTCATTTGACCGTGTGTTTCATGTATATTCTTGTTAAAGAAAGTAGAGAAAGACGACACTTAAAACAAACAGTTTATTTCAAGACTTTCTTCATGAATCTGGAAAGATTATATTGGACTTCGAGAATAGGAAATTGACTAAATTCCCAATGTCACATGCTTGCCTCTAATAATAGAAAAAATATATCTGGTAAATACTCTAGAAATGTTGAAACAAGTCTGTAATGTATAAAAATGTCACCTTTTAAAAAACGTTCATTGATGATAGCAGGAATGTTTAGCACTCCCATGACTTTCCAAGAAAATCTGTCAGTTTATAGCACCTTATTTTGTTATTTATTATATTTGGCAAAGAAACTACATTAGAAGGCTTCTCAATAGAAAAGGCTCTCTACATATTTTAATACACAAGCGTGATTGACTTGACTTGTAATGCGATCAAATCTTGTAAATTGATTTGGTAATAAATTCTTGATTTATGTTAAAGTAAATCTCTGAGTGATGTTATTATTTTTTTCTCTAAAGCTAATCCAAACTTTCAAAACTTTGAAAGTGGAGTTAAAATTTATACTATTTTTCTTCACAATGGTAATAGAATATATATTTAATGAATTATCTTGGCTAAGCCAGATATTTAGGGCAAGGTAAAGTTAATACCTTACTTCCTTCTCCTTTTTTGAGCAATCTATTTTTATTTTTATTTTTATTCTAAATTTCTGATCATGTACTGTTTTCCTACTTAAATGTTTATGTTGCTATTTCTTTGAATTCATGGAACACAAAGTGCGTATTGACATAGGACTTGATAAATTTTGTAATTGTTTACCCTTTTCTGCAATGGACTTTACCTGTTGTAAAGAAAATGTTATAATAAGTTTCTTCAGACAGCATAAATTTTTAGAGCTTTATATTTTGGCATTCTCACACATTAGATTTCATAGGGTAACACTGACAGTGCCAACTAGAGATTATTATCTTGAACTGTGGTCACAGTAGCAAGTCCCAAGAAATTTAATCACATACATCATTCTATACTGTACCAGTGGAACACGTGTATTCTTGACTCAGAAGTGGGTTCAGGTTATTATTTGAACAAATCTCTGATATTTTCAGTTTATAAGTATAAGATAGATATGACTTTTAAATGGATGAAAATACCCAAGAATATTATTCCTGATACTTAATAAACACTCACTAACTAGCAGAATAAAATATGCCAAATATATTTATATCACATCTAACTCACTTTTTAGTCTCCTTTTAATTTTATGTCATGGTGTTGTGAAGCACATACTCCAGAAAATAAAATTTACAGTTATAAGTTGCATAGCAATAGAAATGATTGCTGTTAGCTGTTATATGCTGAACTTCAGTCCCAGGTACTGTTTTTGACTAATTCACTACAGATATTAATCACTTAACAAAAGAGACATGTTCTGAGAAATTCATCGTTAAGGCAATTTCATCATTGTGTGAACATCACAGAGTGTACTTAAGCCTAGATGGTACAGCCTACTACACACCTAGGCTATATGGTACTAATATTATAGGACTACCATCATATATGTGGTCCATTGTTGACCAAAATATTGTTATGTGGTGCATGACTGTATCTTATTTCTAGAACCTCGTAGGCAGTTGGATAGAGTATTGATTTCCCAGGGCTGCTGCTGATGTAACAAAATATCACAAACTGAGCGGCTTAGAACAATAGAAATTTATTGTCTCACAGTTCTGGAGACCAGAGATCCAAAATCAAGGTATCAGCATGGCCATTCTCTCTCTGAAGGCTCTAGGAAAGGATGTGTCCCAGGCCTCTCTCCTAGCTTCTGGCAGCTTCTTGGCTGGTGGCAGCATAACTCCAACCTTCATATAGCATTCTCCCTGCATGCATGTCTGTCTCTGCATCAAAATTTCCCCTTTTTATAAGGACACCAGGCCAACTGAATTAGGAGCGATCTTACTCCAGTAAGATCTATCTTAACCTAAATAATTACATATGCAATGACCTATCTCCAAGTAAGATCATATTCTGAGGTACTGGGGGTTAGGACTTCAACATATGAATTTTTATGGAATGCAATTCAACTCATAACAGATAACAATTAAATAAATGTTGCATTGCATTCAGTTGACATAGGATATAATCTCAATAAATAACTTCTAAAGTATTTGTAAAAATTGTTTGTTTTAAAGAGAGTTTTATGTGATTTTACCTTCTATTAAAATTTCACAGGAAGTTACCCTTCATTTTTCTTAATTGTATTTTAATATATATGTTTTTAATCTGCCCAATTGGTTTACTTCAACTTGTGGGTTTTCTCTTCCAAGAAACAACATAAAGTAAGAATGGAAGACACAGAAATTAAATTTCAGTCTGAGGACCGACTAATTACCACACTGATATTTCTGTAGAAGATGGGTGTGTAGCTGGGTATTTCGATTTCTCAGTGTATTTAATCAGTGTGTGGGTGTTTCAGATCTCTACTGTATTCACATCTGTTCATAATCTAACGGTGGAATGCTCCAAAAAAGCTATCGTGTATGTTGTTGCTTCTAATCAGTCTTTATTAATTGTTTCCTAGTTTTCAATAGAATAATTGCCCTTGCTTTTCATGCAATCGTTTTTTTTTTCTTTTCTCTTTCTCTCTCTCTTTTTTCATCTTGGACCATTTTTGGCCAGTTATAGAATACAAATCAACTTTGCCATTATTTGGCTATTTTTGTGCTCACTAATATTTTTTATTTTCCAGAAATGAGCTTTAATGTTTAGAAGTTTGGGGGTGCTACTGATTTTATTAGTGATTATAAGCAACTACAAAAATAGAAAATGCTTACATTAGCAGTTTTTATATGCTAGTAGTGTTTCTAAGCATTTCAGGTATATTAGTACACTTAATCTTCACAATAAGTATACAAAGTAAGTACTATGATTATATGTTGATTTTATAGGTGAGGAGATTGAATTACAATATTTTGTTTATTACATTATAATTATGTTTTACATGCAAACAATAATATATTTTACAAGTGTTATGAAGCTAGAATATATTCAATCCTAATTTTAGGTAATTGCTTAAATTTCGTTCTACTTACCTATAAGATGAGTAGTCAGCAAAGTTTCTCTGAAGAGCCAGATAGTAAATATTTCAAGCTTAGCTGGCCGTATAATCTCTGTTACAACTAATGAACTTTGTCATTGAAAGTATGTAAATGAATGAATGTGACTATATTTCAATAAAACTTTATTTAGAAAAACAGGAAGCAGGCCAGATTTGGTCGATGGACCATAACTCACCAGTTTCTGATCCAGAATATTTTTAAAAATCCAGTATCCACTTATTCTCAAGTTGAAAAAAATGTACTGAGCTCCTACTTCAAATGATGCATAGATTCATTTTGCTTAGAGAAGATTTCAGGAAGCTTTATAAGGGAGTGCCTTGCCTTAAAAATAAAATATTTTCTCTGAGTTTTAATTTAATATTTATGGTAAATGCATACCTAAATTCAGAGAGTAAATATAATAAAAATGCAAGGTTGCATCAATTCTAGGATGCACACTTTTTATACTTCAATATCTGTGAAATCAGAATGTCTTTCAATTTATAGTGTCTAACATTTGAGGAAATACAGAACTAGCTCCTTTTGTGATATTGTCAATAATGTTTGGTAAAAGACCACTAGAAATACACCTGGTAGTTTAACGAGTTGTGTTTACTCCTCATTTCAGGGAAGGAGAAGTCACACAAGAGTAAAATGGTGTTGAAAATGGCTTACAGGATTTCAGTTTCTGTCAGCAAGATTCGGGGGGAGGGTTTATAAAAGTGGATATCTGTTCTAGATTGGATGGCCTCATGAATTGTGGGCGATTCTATAATTTGGTGTCTTAATAAATCTCATCTAGAACATGGGCAATATAGATCAAGCCTAAGCTATACTAGTAAAGGGTCAGTGGTCACTCATATTAACCAGGATATAGGGCTATTTTGTCAACTTTGTGCCTTGGACAACGTTCATAATTACAGAGTGGTCTTTGTTTTTGTTTCAATCCATCATGGTCACAGAGTGGCCTTGTCCAATGTTGATGTTCAGTGAAAGTGTTTATGTTCACGAGTAGTTCGCCATTGCCTCTCTGTGCCTGCCAGGCCAGCCTCCAGATGACAGAGGCTGCTTTTCTCTATCTCAATATGATGTTACATTAATCAACTATCATGTGTCTATAAACTTTTAATTGATGTCAAAGAGCTGTACATGCAGTTTTTATTCTTAGAATTTATGATTACTTGAAGTAATTAAGTTTGAACTATTGTGTCCAACACAGTTTCCTGAATATAACAGGTGTTCAGTAAATAATTATTAAATGAGTTAATTCAACTTGCAAGGTATAGTTTTTCCATGAAAATTGATGAGTGAATTCTAAATAAAATGTATAGGAAACAGGCAGCTCATTAGATTGATGAACTTCTGTTATTTCATTGAAACACTGGACATTTTTCAATCTATTTTCTTACTCTTGCCCAAGGTAAAATACTACCTTCAAAAGAAAACAAAATGATTTACAATTAGGCCAAAAGACCTCTCAAATATGAAATTGCCTTAGAGAAATATGTAAACTATTCACTCTAAACAACAAAATAAAAAGCTAAAAATGATTCCAAGAGCCACAAAGTTTAATACTTCTAAATGGAGAGTTATTGAGTGATTTATTGTAGCTCCTAAATCTTTCTAAGTTTTTGTCCCAGAAATATAACTTCACATAATAAGGGCCAAAAATCTCTATTGCTAAGACTTAGAATAACAGGGGTAGAAACAAAGTTAAAAGAATCATAGTAAACAAAGCACAGGATCTTATACAATGAGAACATTCTGCACTAATAATGGGGTTGTTGAAGTCATTTAAATTTCTGGACTTAAATTTTGTGGTTAAGCACATCACTCTTTTCTAAAATGTCATCTTTTTCACAGCAACATCGTTCTCATAAATAAAACGAAAAGAAACTTGTTTCTGAAAGTGTCATTTTTTAACACCAAGAGCAGAGTTGTAAAGTGTGTTTCCTTACATAAGTGGGGAGTCATGGCATCATTTAAGCAAAAAGTTTTCAGAGTAAATTTCTAGAAAGTGCTATGCGTATCTTGTTAGGATGGAGTTTAGTTCTGACTTATAAGATCACTAAACACTTCTTATTAAACTGTCACTCAGAGGCTACATGAGTAGAAAAAGCTATCACTGATTTAATTAGGTCTTTGGGATTTTGTAGTTTTATAGTGACAGTTGCCCACATGTGGACAAGAATGCATTATTGGTAGTTTAATGTCATTAAATTTAAAGTTGATGATAGAGTGAAGGCAGAACATTGCCCTTTTCTTGGCTGTAGTCATGGTTTATATCTGTTTTTTCTCAGTCATGGAATAAAGCTTTTTAAAATTCAACTCCATTAGGTTTTTCAGTAGGGCATGGGCTGAAGAAGAAGGGACTGGAAAATGATTCTAAACAACAAAAGAAGACGTACTTTTTGGAGCATAACGAAGCAGGGTTAATTGAGTATGAAACCCTGTTTCAGAAAGCATGCCACCTATTAGGTCACAAATTCCTTCTGGGTAGACATCGTTTTTGTCCAACAAAACACCTAACAGCATTTCTTGGCACTGGATTAGATTACCTATTGAATCTAACAATTTAGTGTAATCTCTCAAGAACCTTATTTTAAGGCATCATTAAGGATTCTTTCAAAAAATGTGTTTATTTGTGATAATGCAAATTGACTAGTTCAACAACTAAAATTTCTTTTATATGGTCCAAGAGAAGCCCACACTTCATATGAAATTTCAAGTTGCAGTAAAATGGAAAATTTAGGTATATGGTCAATCTAAAATACCTACACTGACTGCTTCCATTCTTGGCACGATTCTTCACGGCTATAATTATACCATTATTCCTGAGAGCACCTTTTGAGAAGATATGCATGAACAGAGCCTAGGGGTTTAGTAATTTAGGCAAAACACACCCGCTCCTTCCAGAGAGGTGCTAGGATAACAAATCTCTCTACAGGACATGGGTGGTGGGGGGAAGTCGGGGTGAACTCCTGTTTTGAACACAAACCATAGTAGAGATCCTCTTTCATGGCATCACATTCAAGATGTCTTTGAGTGGAGGGGAGAAATAGCCCTGTCAGACAGGTCAGTAACTGAAGGTCTCTTGGTAGACATATGCTGTGTGACCTATGGAATCTGGTTAAATCTATTCTCTAGGCTGGGATTACACTTTTATGCTGTTAGTACTTAAACTGCATTGATCAATCCATGAATTCAATGATCTATACTGATCAACAAACTCTCCCAGAGCCTTTGTACATAAGTAGCATGAATAAACTTTATTAGCTTCCTGGTCCTATTTTGACCAGGTTTTTTGAAAACCTGCAAAAACTGCCATCTCCTTCATGTTAAATTCATCTGTACTCCTCATAAGAGCATAAGTTGGTATAAACACCAAGGAAACTATTTGGAAATATTTGACAAAACTAAATGAACGTATGTCACATGACCCAAATTTCCATTCATTGGCATATATACAATAGAAATATGTAAATATAAGTTCAGTAAAAAACATATGAGCAAGAATGTTTATGGCGACTATATTATAATAGCCCTGTATTAGCTCTCTCAGCTGCCACAACAAAGTACCACATGCTAGGTGACTTAAACAATACAATTTTATTGTCTCACAGTTCTGGAGACTATAAGTTCGAAATCAAGGTGATAGCAGGATTGGTTCCTTCTGAGGGCAGTGAGGGAGAATCTGCGCCAGGTGTCTCCCTTAGTTTCTGGTGGTTTGCTACATTTTCACATGTTCTTCTCCTTATATGGGCATCTGCCTCCAAATTTTCCCTTTTTATAAGGACTTAAGTCATATCGGATAAGGGCCCACACTGTTGGAGAGGAGAAAAATCCCCTTTCTTCCCTTCTTGTGTTTTTATAGTTGGATTAATAATAAAATTGACACAAAACCAGATTACCAGGGTAAAAACCCAGTTTCATAGGTATATATTGGAGATCATAAAGAAATGATGACCAGAGATTGAATAAAGCAGGCAGTATATATGTTTTTAACAAAAAGAAATGATAAATTTGTGAAGAATTGGTAAGACAAAGAAACTTAGATTTGAAGTATGTAAATGGTGAGGAATTTAAGCAGAGTTTAGGCTTAAGGAAATAAATTAGCAAGGTTTGTTTATGTAGGAATGGAAATTTGGGTCACATGATATATGTTCATTTAGTTTTTTCAGATATTTCCAAGCAGTTTCCTTGGTGTTTATACCAATTTAAACTCTTAGGAAGAGTACAGAGGAATCAATTTAAAAAGTCATTTAAAGACAGACTTTTCATGGATGAGTAAACATGCTACAGATGGAAAAGTGGAAGAATATTCCCAGAAAAAGGGAACTGACTGTGGATTGGCTGAGATTAATAATAAGACTCTCTGACAAAGTTTGACCAGGAATTAACTGAGACATTGGATGCTACTAAAACATGAAGGAAAAGTCTCAGTGTAGTTGGTTATGTCTCCTGCTGATAATTTATAGAACTCAGATCTTGGAAGGTTTTTCTGTACTCTCCTTTGATTGTTGACCCCTTTAACATGGCTTCTGTAAGTTAAACTTGTTTTGATGTCTTCCTAAATATCCACATCTTATAACCAACAACATATTGAATCACAAACAAATATTTCCTCTATTCAACAGATAGACTGTGCAGTGTGGCTAAGAGTGTTGGATTGGGGAGTTTAGTTTCTGGTCATATGAGAGACATTTAAAGAAACATCTCCTAAGATTGTTGGATAAAATATTCACTTAAAAAATCTTTCACAATGCACAAGTAAGTGGAATTTAAAATAATAGTACAAATCAGTGATCAGAGATACAATAAAGGGCAACTCCACAAAGGTTAGGAGTTCTACAGCAAATGTTTGCTCCAAGAGCATTTGTCAGCCAAAGTGTTCTGATGTCTGCCTTTTAAGGGCCACATACGTGTGAGAGAGGAGACAAGACTGGCCTGAGCAAGGTGGAAACTCAGTTTAGAGATCCCCCGAGTGAGACTGATACAGCAAAGGAGAGTATCTCCCTCCGGTTTGCATTTGTATAAAGCAAAGTATGCTTCAGAAAATGGTCTGCCTTTCCAGCCCTGTCACTAAGTAAAGGAAATTCTCATTTAGAATGCCTTAATACATCACATGATTGAGGTCGTTATACACACTACCTATTGGGACCCTAAAATCTAAATTCAAGACTTGTATTAAACGTGATATTGATTAATTGATTCATAAGTTCAAGTTCATATTTATTAAATATGTGACACATAAATATGAAATCTGAATTTCTAATGCTACTAGGTATCCAGCAGAAACCAGTGCAAATTCTCTGCAGAGTAACTCATTTAAGTATAGGTCTCAAAGTTTTACCAAAATTAAAGTCAAAGAAAAATAAACCCAAACCCAAAAATCAGTAAAAATAGTAGGAAATAAAAGTTAATGCAAATGACTCAACATAAATCAGCAGAATCACTTTTGAAAGGCTTATAGACTAGATTTCTTAGAGAGAATATAAATTAAATTATGTCTAATACATTGAAATACAGAAAGAACAAATTAAAAACATGAGAAATAGATTATAAAAACTGACTAAAGCAGATTTGTAAAAGTACTAATATGAACTTTCAAAAATAAACAAATATATAAATGAAATTAAAAACTCAATTGATATATTCACATCAGATGTAGCTCAAGAAAGAATTGACAAATTGGAAAATATATCTGAAGAAATACAGAATACAGCAGACAGATAAATAAAATATAATATAAAAGAAAGATTTACAGATATGTAGGATAAAGTAACAATGATAACAATTCATCTAATCAGAGATCCAGAAGCAGATTTGGGAAAAAAGAAGTAATAGCCACAAAAGAAATTTCTAAAACTGATGAAAACCATCAATCTTTCGACTGATTGGTGGAAGATTAATTACAGATGTAGTAATTCAAAAAAGTAAGACTGAAACACATTGGAAACAAATAGAATACTTTAAGGTCAAAGATAAAAGGCAAATTTTCAATAATATAATGATTATTTGACTGACAGTAATCGATGCTGGCAACACTAAAACAGGTTCTTCAAAATTTGGAGAGAAAAACATAACAATTCACCTAGAATTACATTTATAACAAAATTGTCTTTCAAAATTGAGGATAAAATTCTGGCAATATTAGACAAATAAGACTTGAAAGATTTTATTAACTACACCCCTTCACAAAAGGTATTTCTAAAAGATGAACTTGAGGAAGAAGACAAAGCTTCCAGAAGAAAGCTGTGAGGTGATAAAGGAAGGATAATATTATAATTGTGTATAAATCTATTCAAATATTATATATAAAATGGTTAAAAAAAGTCACTCTGGACTTGTGGGGTTGAAAGATCAAGATAGAATAAACATCTTAGAGAAAATCACAGATATCCAACACTGAGGGTGATAGCACTTTAAAAGTTCTCCAGTCTTTGTTTTCATAAGCTGTCTAAAGCATCTCCTAAAAGATTAGATATATGGTATACAATTTTCAAAATAGTACAGGCAAAACTGAAAGGAAAGGAAAAAAGACAAATGAGTAAGAAAAGGCAAAAAGGATAAAGAAAAAAGAAATACAGAGAAAGTGTGGCAAATAGAGTTCACAAACATGATGGTAGAGATGAATGCAAACACATCAGTAGTTTTAATGAATATAAAGGGATTAAATTGTTCAGTCAATGACAAACATTGTCGGATTGACTTTTCAAAAAATCCAGTTACGTGTTGTTTACAGGAGACATACTTAAAGCATAACGACATAAAAGTTTAAAAGTAAAAATGTTAGTAGATTTTATTCCATATGAATCCTGATTTAATACCAGTGAAAATAGATTTAAAGCAAAACATTGTAAGTGATGAACAATAACCATATATGAATAAGGACTTAGTTCACCAAGAATCTCTATCAATTCTTTACCAGTATACAGTTGATAATGTGACTTCCAAACTTACGAGACAATATTGACAGAATAAGAAGGAAAATGGAAAAATTCACAACTATAGTAGAAGATTTTAATTCAGTAATCTCAACTATTGCTGGTTTAAGTAGAAAGAAACTCAGTATGTATGCCAGTAATTTATTTAACATATATAAAAGCTTGACCGAATAAACCCATATACGATATTTCATTGAGTAGCTGGAGTATGCACATTTGTATATAAACTCTTCCAAAAAACTAAAAAAGAAGAAATACTGACTAATTCATTTTATGAAACCAGTATTACTCTGTTACCAAAACAAAATAAAGATATTGTAAGATAGGAAGGTTTATTAATATTTATGAATCATTAATGTAGATGCAAGATAATAAAATTAGTGAAGCTGTTGTGGAAAACAGTATGACAATTCTTCAAAAAACTTAAACATATGATTATCATGTGATCCAACAATTCCACTTCTGGGTATATACACAAAACATTTGAAAGCAGCAACTCAGACAGATATTTGTACATCTATGTTCATTGCAGCATTATTTTCAATAGCCAGGAGATGGAAGCAACTCAACTGTACATTGATGGATGAATGAAGAGACAAAATGAGTTACATGATATATACAATGGAATATTATTTAGCCCTAAAAAGGAAGAAAATTCTGACCCATGCTACATTGTGGATAAATCTTAAAGACACTATACTAGGTGAAATTAATCAGTCACCAAAGGGCAAATATTGTATCATTCCACTTCTATGAAATAAGTAGTCAAATTTATAGACAGAAAGTAAATGGCGGTTGCTAGGAGCTGGAGAAAAAAGGAATGAGGACTTAGTGTTTAATGGGTATGGAGTTTCAATATGGGAAGATAAAAACATTCTGGAAATTGATGGTGTTGATGGTTGCACAACAATGTGAGTGTACTGAACGTTAATTGAACTGTACACTTAAAAATGGTAAATTTTATATTATGTATATTTTACTAAAATAAAAAATCATAATAAAATATTTGCTAATTGAATTTAATAGTTCATAAAAATTAATATGTCATGGTAAAGTTGGATTTATCTTAAGTATGCATGAATAATTTAATATTTAGGAATACATGCATTTTTAAGAGATTAAGAGAAAAATATTATCGAGAGGTACAAAGTATTCTCAAAATTAAATACTCTCCATGATTATAAAAGAAAACATCTTGTGAATAAAAGTGAGGAAGTGAGGGGAACTTTATTAGCCTCATAAACCCTGTCTGTAGATGATTAGAGATGAAGTACAGCATCCTAAATGGAGACCTCTTTAAAGAGAATCAACCTCTGTAAAATCAAGTGGAAAGATGGTCATTATCATTACTTCTGTCCATCAAAATGCTGGAGATCCTGGTCAGGGTATTCAGACAAAAAATAATATACAAACAAACAAATATAAAAAATAAACTGGAGGATAAACTAGAGGAGGAGAAATGAGGAGATTCGGTTGTTAGATACAGGACATTGTTCAGGTCCTAGCTTTTGTTATGGGTGATGATCTAATCCAATCCCATCCAATCTAACCTAATATAATCTAAACACGTTACAAATAAAAAAACAGGTAGGAAACTAAAGTGGTTACGCATGGATCAATAATGAAAGTACATCATGATGTTCATGTTAAACATTTATTTATATTTATAGGTTACCAAAATGTCATTCACTATGAAGGCAATGTTTGGGTAACGTGTCTACCTTAAAATTAAAATATTTTGCTCTTGAAAAGTCACCTTAAAAAGGGTAAAAAGATAAATTACAAGTGAAGACAATATATGTGTCTGTGCCCGGTTGTCCTTTTCCCATATATGAGGGAAACCGTAAGACAAAACAAAGGAATGGCTATCCCAATTCATGTTAGTGGTTAACTCTGGGCATACAGAGGAGACTAAATGAAGGAGCCACAATAGAGGCTTTAAAGCTACCAGTCATGTTCTGTGTATTAAGCTCAGAGGTGGATCTATGGCTGCACTTTCTATTACATCGTTGTTATATGCAATATTTGTCATGTATGTTGTGTAGGCTCTGGACCAAACTACCTAGAATCATCAATTTCTACTAAAATGCCTTTTAGTTGTGTGAGATATACGTTTCAAACTAATGTTAGAATTAAATAATTTATTACATATAGATAAATTAGGACAGAGTCTAGCACATAGTAAATCCTCAACAAATGTCAGCTGTTATCTTTATTGCAAAGCTCCATAAAAACTATTTGCAAACTTATCTTATTCAATCAGCAAGATTATCTTCTAAAGTGGGTATCTTTAATATTTTATAGATAAAGGTTTTTATGTTTCCCAACTTAAATGACATTCTCTTGGTCAAATTTTGAATGTGGAATAGAGTCAGAAGTCAAATTATTATATTCTAAATCATAATCAGTTTACTACAAAATGCCTAAAAAGAACTCAGTGTTAAAAAGAAAGAATGACATGGCCGAAAAGAAACGTGGCCTGGAATTCAGGGAACCTGAGCTCACTCTCCGTTTTGCTGCCTTTTAGCCTGTGACCCTGGCCCCTTAACTTCGGTGGGTCTCAGGAAGTGATTTGGGCTGAATAAGGTCATATCTTAAGCACATTTCTAGCTCTAGGATTATGTCACATCTCTAATTTTTTTTTTCCTCATTACCACTGATATTTTTGTAAGGTTTGACAAGAAAGTGGGTGGAAAGAGGAGTACATCCATGTTAATTTTCCAAGATAAATTTAGCTTCCTGTTAGTCTATTTCTTATCCTCTATTTGCTTCACTCTTGCTATGTTTTCCTCTCTCTTTGTCTTTTTATGTGTGTCAACATAAAATCATCTATTATTTTTTTCTCTTCAGCATTTTTTTATTAGGAAAAATAAAATCCGTGTCTTTGGCATAGACCAACAGCTTCCTAAAACCCCACACTAACCACAGCCATCGTCTTTGTGGAGAATGTAACGTACTTTTGAACAGCTCTGTAACTCAGTGCTCCAGAAGTGATGTTATGTTTTACTTCTTTAAATTGTTGAAAATATTTTATTGGTTATTTTGCAATCCATGAAGTTTAAGCTGGGGAAACACAGAAAGAAAGAATAGAAGGTGCTCACATTTCTATTACTACTTGAAAAGTACTTGAATGATCTAGTATATAAGAAGCAATGAATGAAAATCAGTTACTGTCATACTAATACTAATAAAGTGGAATTAGTCTTAATAAGTGAAATACTTTAAGTCCTCGGTTGTTTACCTGGTAGGATAAATAAAAGTTTCAGTTGAGTTTGGAAATTGTTTTATATAATATAGAACAGATAGGCACTGGGTTCCTGGAGAAGGGAGAGAGGGTTCTAAACCAGTTGCTGGAGGCACTGAAAACATACGTCACTGATTTTGCACTTGCCTGGGGGTAGTCTTTGAAAAGGGAACCGCACAATTAGGTGAAGATGTTAAAGCAACTTGCATGTTGATGAGCAAGCCTTAAAACACTGAGCCCTTAAGTTAGGTGACCCACTTTGGAAATAATAATAAACATTTACAGAAATGCCATTTTAATGTACTTCACATACAGCAGACAGTCCTAAAATTATACTATAGTGGAATAATGAGGAGAGTACAAACGTAAAAGGTACTAACATTATTGGAAGTGTCAGATGTTATTTTCCAGGTAAATGAGCAATGATTACAGGAAGATTGTATGGATAATGAGAAAATGAACACTGTAATTAGAGGGAATTTAGCATCCATTCAAATAACATCAATTCTATACCTACTATGAGTAAGGACTCCATTAGGTATTGGACTTCATGGTCTTAAAGACAAAAAGAAAAATGTCAAATTACTTTTCATAGGAAAGAAGGGAAGATTTTCAGAACTACAAAAAAAGTCAACTAGTTATTGCTCCTCCTGCGACCGATACGTTTTGAATAGCAATTCTTTGGTGTTAGGATATCAGAGACTGCAAAAGACAACAATTGCCTCCGAAGAAAGCAAAATGCATGTTTTCTGAGACAAAACCCTATCATATTTGTAGCAATTATGACGTAAAACTATAGGTGGCCTGGCAGATAATAATGGTAGTTTTATTAATATACTTTCTGAATATCCTCTTTCAATAGCATAATTTGGACTGTATTAAGAAACTCATCAGTTAACAATCATCTGTAAAGAAATATTGATTTTATAAGGCCAAATACGTAGAATGGTTATACATTCAACATTCTGCACCAAATAATTTGGGGCAGTAGTATATGCACTTGGTACAACATAAAATAATAAAACAATTTTTCCTATTTTTCCTCTGTTCCCTTACCCATTCTTCTCTTTATGAAGGTAAACATATTAAATAAGTTACTCTAGAATCTTAATGTCATTTGAAGATTGAATGACAGCCAGGCATTTTCTTAAGAAACATTTAGAAGACTGTAGTACTTAGAAAATTGAGTATTTCAAGAGTACTATATTTTCAAACCTATTATTTTCCAACATATTTTATTTTAATTTTTAAACATTTATTTTTGAGAGGAGAAAGAGGAAAAATTGTGATAAAAAAACCTTACAGGAAAAAAAACCCCAAACAGTCAATAGTTTGCATTGGTTCTTTCCAGGAAACTAATTAGTCAGTTGAAAAATGAGTCAATGTAAGATTCTAAAAACAGTATTTTTAAGTCATTTATTGTCTGTATATTAATTTGAAAAAATAACACTAAGAAATTGGAGGATTTGGGGAAAAACCATAGCTTAAGTACAATAATGCAAATTTCTTTTTCCCAGATGTTCACCTCGTGTGTATGTATGTGCATGGGCACATGCATGTGCATTGGGGAAAAGAGAGGGAGACAGGAATCTGGCTTACTAATTAATGCATAAGGACATGATGGGGCATCTCTAGTTTGTTTCCAATATGTCATCATGGTGTGGGTAGGTGTGGGTGTTAGAAGGAGAGGATCTAGTGTCTTGGAAGGAAAGTTGCCTACCTGTGTAAGCCTATAGCAGGTAACTGCACCTTGACATGTTCGTTGACTGGAGGTACCCAAAGAACTTACGGATTGTTTCTTCTTAGCCACCTGTTTATTCAGTCATATGTGTTCATTCATTTTACATGCATTTTTTGAGATTTGCTACTTGCCAGGAACTAACTTGGTATTGGAGATACAACAGGAACAAAACAGACATGGTCCTTACCTTCATGGATCTATCCGTCTGATTGGGATGGTGGTGGTGGGTGTGTGATGGGTTGGAAATAATCAAATAGAAAAATATATTCTCCTTCAGAAAAACATACAGAAAGTGAGGAGACTGTGACAAGCACAATCTAGCCAGAGGATGTCCAGAAATCTCCCTCAAGGCAGTGACATATGGACTAAGACTGGAAATAAAAGTAGGAGGTAATTAGCTCAACAGACAAAGGGCTTGGAAAGGGCATTATAGGAAGAAGAAACAGCATGTTCAAAAGTTCTGGGGCAGAAGGGAGCATGGTTCATTTAAGGAACTGAGAGATGGACAATTTCACTGGAATGAAGAGACAGAAGAACAATTGCACACCATGATGCCAGAGAGGTTGATAGTGACCAGATTTTGTCCTTAAAGCTAAGGGAAATTGTTGATAGAAATATTTAAACAGAGGAGTCTCATGATTAGATCTGTGGTGTATAAAAGGCCCCTGTTATTTCAGTGTGGAGAATGGACTACAAGGTTCCAAGAGTAGATGTGCAGAGACTTTCAGCAGGCTACTACCATAGCCAAGAAGAAATTGATAGTGGATAGGACTGGAGATGGTGAAAAGAGGACAGATTTGTCAGATATTTGTGGAAAAAATATCAGGTACCGGGATGTGATAGTAAAATTAAAAGGGCTATCAGTTTATTGCAAGGGGGTATCTTGTGTTGGAGATATTGAGTTTGAAGAGCATTTAAATTGTCCATATGGAAATTCAGAATAGTAGTTGGATGTGTGTAACTGGAAATGTTGCACATGTCTTGGGCTAGAGGTTTAGATTTAGGAGTGAACATCATATATAAATGATATCTGAAACTGTGTAAGTGGTAGAGTTAGCCACAATCATGTACAAATCTGAAGGAAAAGAAAATTACAATAGTAGTTTGATGAATAGGAAGAATGTCTAAAAGAAACCAGAATGAAGAGATGGAAAGGTAGGAAAAAACTGAAAGAAAAGAAGAGCAGTAAAAATTTTAATTGGAATGATATGGAAAACTCTGAGACAAAGCCTGAAATGTTTGTTGTTAGGGACATGGAAGGTCATGGAAGTTACTGGAGTCTTCTTCTTCTTCTTTTTTTCTTTTTGTTGAGGAAGATTTGCTCTGAGCTAACATCTGTTGCCAATCTTTCTCTTTTTGCTTAAGGAAGATTCACCCAGAGCTAACATCTGTGCCAATCTTCCTCTATTTTGTATGTGGGCTGCCCCCACAGCATGGCTGCCAACAAATGGTGTAGGTCCATGCCTGGGAACGAAACCCAGGCCACCGAAGCAGAGTACGTTGTATTTAACCACCAGGCCATGGGGCCAGCTCCTTGGAGTCTTTGACAAGAGCAATTTTACTGGCATGGTAGGCATGGAAGTAGGATTGCCTTGGGTTCAGGAGTAAGTGGAATGTGAGGCAATGGAGAGAGTGAGTGAAGCTAATGCAGTGGGAAAGAGGAGGCAGACAATAAAAAAGCCCCCCTGCCCCTGTGTGTCCCATCAAGAATGGGAACGAGTTGAGTATGTTGAAATGCTGCTGGAGAAGGAGCCAGTAGAGAAGGAAATGCTGACTATAGGAAATATGAAAATAGAGAAAATGTTGACCTTGGAAAAGTAGTAGGAGTCATTGGGATCACCTTTATCCAACCAGGCATTTAACTCAAAACTGGGGTGCAGTTTTGGTATGACTTTATCTACTTTTGCTTTGCCCCATATGGTAAGGTGTAGATTGCCAGGGAGGTCAACTATCTCATAGGACCTCTTCTATTCAGTATAATCTCATTTTTATCCCTTAATCAACTTGAGGCTACTGATAACTCTGCTCTGCATTTTTTGGTGGCTTTATGTTTAGTTTTTAGTATCTTGCTCTTCCCTGGTTTCAGCAAAGGAATCAAGGAGGAACCCCTTGAGTTTGGCATTACTTCCTTGAAGTTCCTTTCTCAAGATTTTGGCTTACTGAATCATGAAAGACTGACCAGCAGCAGAGTCCAATGTTTGTCTCATCTTCCACTTGGGACGTTTTCAAAAGTTTACTTTGCTCTGTGCATTCTTTGCTGTGTTCCTATGACTGGTTTATCAGCCTCTACATCCATGTAATATATTAGCAAATTCACTGAGCAGAAAAACACCTCACATAATGCTGCTCATTTCTGGGGTTCTCTTTCCTCAAGGATCTTGCCTATTAAACACTAGTTTCTTCAGCAATTCTGAAATAGATTCAAACAACTTGCTTTTGTATTTTATCAGACTCTTCTGGTTGTTCCCAGTGGGAGGATGGTTTTGCTGCAGGCTACTCCTTGATATTCCAAGGTGGCCAAGTTGTGCTTCATCTAACTCTAAATACGATGAGTAATTCAAGGAAAATCTCAAAAGTTATGCTTAAGGTACTATCATTTTATACAGTTATGTCATTGTGGTGGCAGTTCATTCAGGGTTCTGATTTTGTGTAGAAACAAAATTTTATTCTGTTAGCATCCAATATCCAGTGTAAAAGCAAAGTTATTTTACTTAAAACACCCTTTTCTTCTTAGGGAAAGGGACTTAGGGACAGTGCACAATTTCTAAAGTTGGTAAACAAGGACCAGCGTTTTGGGGCCGATTCACAATTCTCAGGCCATGGATTTTAGAATCTGGTCAGAAGACGCAAAGCATGTTTTCCCCATTCCAGTGATTTCAGGCACAGAGATGTGCCAGATGGAGTCTGTAGGGCTAACGATATTCTCCTTAATCTTTATTGTTTTTAATGGAGAAGCTTTAATTTTGCAAAATTTATAGAATTAAATAATGAGATAGATTTTATACATGCTTCAATTTATTCTGTAAGAATTTCCTGTTCTAGAGCATTATAGAAGGAAATTCAACAGCATCATTCCTCATGTATAAAGTTGAATTCAAATTACAGTTCACTCGATTAGAGAGAAGAACTCGATATATGGCATGTTGTCGAGTTCCGGCCCTATTAAATTCTCCTCCTCCCATCATCCTTTCCTTTGTCTAATTAGTGATTGGACACGGCTCCTCCCAGTGCACTGTGGACATGAACTGTATCCTGACTGAGGGACTTGTTTTGTAAATTCTGTATTTCCATTCCATGTTTCCACTAGAAATCAAGGATAAACTTACTTTGACACCAGAGGAGAGCTAAGCATTCATTTCTCTACAATATTCTCAGAAAATATTTGTAGGATACCAGATAGAAGATCATTTTTTAGCTGCTAAGTAACCTGAACAGATCTTTCTTCATCAAGTCAAATTTGTTAAATCTCTCACAAAGTTTGAATGATTTGGCTCTTAACTTCTTGTTCTCTACTGCTTTAGTGTTTAAGGAAGGGGAATTGAGTGTAGGAGTGATAATGTATGTTTCTTTTGAATACTTTCCAAAGAACCTAAACACCAACTTGGGGCATTTGTGTTGATATGTTGGTATTTGGTGCAAAGACTTAGGCATGCTATAATATCAACCAGAAGGACTTTACAGTATGAAAATTCTTATATTTACTAGCCATATCCTCCCAAGTTACTTAAGGACTCAGCTTTATAAAAATGGAAGAATATAAGAATGATACTGTCCTCAAAGATATTTCCTAAAATGCAAATCAAAGAATCCACAAAAACATTTTGTAACCACAAAATATTCTGTGGTTTGACAACATATTGTAGATTTGAGAACAATTAATAATTAGTAATAAGAAAAATATCAAAGGTGGCCAAAAAGTACAAACTTCCAGTTACAAAATAAATAAATCCTGGGGGTGGAATGTGCAGCATGGTGACTACAGGTAATAATATTATATTGTATATTTGAAAGTTGCTAAGAGAGCAGATCTTAAAAGTTCTCATCACAAGAAAAAGAATTTGTAACTATGTGTGGTGATGGATGTTAACTAAGCTTATTGTAGTGATCATTTGGCAATATATGTCCACATGTTGAATCATTACGTTGTACACCTGAAACTAATATAATGTTATATGTCAATTATATCTAAATAAAAAAACAATTAGAAAAATCTATAAAGATGAGCTTGAATATTTACTTAAAGATCATGGTAAATTCCAAACCACAATCTAATACTTTTATCAAGTAAACAATGAGATTTAAATGGAGAAAATGAAGTTTAGAAAATAGTATTTCCTTAACAGTTTAATGGTATAAAAAACATTGTGGCTCTTGTATTTATTATCACGACTTTGAAATACAAAATTAGATTTGTCATCATGTGTAAGTACTTGCAATATTTTAATTTGCAAATGACCAGTCATCTAATTTATTTAACATGCATGAAAACTTTTGGCTTCCAAATAATTGTTAATTCCTTAGAGATGGCAACGTGGATAATCTGAAGAAAGGTATTAGCATTGTGTAGCGTTTTCCTTTTGGTTAAATTCTCATTCCAATCTAAGTTAATATTTATAAAACAATTACTCTGCATAAAAGCTCTTGTCGAGGCTTGGTTCATAGGTTATTTCCTTCTTGGGCTCCATTTTCTGGAACAATCACATTATAAACTACTTTACAGATATTGTGGGGCATCACATGTTTTCCAAAACACATCTATTGGGTATTATATAAAATATAACATAAGGAAAGTATTTCACTGTAAATGGTTGACTAAATGCTTTTAAGAGTCCATTTCTATTTTGTTGATAGTCTGATTTTAAGGATGTATAAAAGACAAAAAAAGAAAGCTCAACTGAGAAATCATATGCTCCTGGGAAAACCAAATAATAAACTAGTGATATCTAGCAAAAGCACAAAGTTATATTACATAGATGCCTCCATACCTATAGAATGGAGGTGTTTCTATTTACTTTAAGATGAAAGCAAGAGTAATTTAGGAACAAGAATGAAAAAGTTGAGTCTCTCCTGTTAATAGAGCACTAACTTAGGGACAATCTATTTACTTCCTTGAAAAATTTTCTGATTCATGTGTCCCTTGCCTGAGGTGGTCACTGGGATCTGAATCCCAAGCAATGGCCTCACAAAGCTTTGGATGCAAGAAAGAGGGCCAAGCAGCCTGTGCTCCCCGACAGGCAGACACCAGGGAAGTGTGCATTGCCTTCCTTCATCACTTGTTTTGTGAAAATCCAGTTGAGAAGCTTTTGCCCACTTTCTCCTTTTCTCTTCTCCATATCCAGTTCTAGAGGTGAGTGAGTGTTAGGAGTAGCTGAGAGCAGGAAGGGGGGAGCTGTGGAATACATGTTAATGTTTGTGCACAAACATAATCAGCACAATACAGATTACCAGGAATTAACGGACAGACTAACTGGAAGAGCCTTCCCTTAGCTGTGAACCCAACAAAAATACAATGACCCTGTTCATTTGGGGTATTAGTCTGTGATTGCTCTTCAGTTTCTACAGCTTTTCCTTACATCTCTTGTGATTCTGAATTCCTTGGCTTGAAGATTTCCCAGCCTCATACTATTGTCTCTGGTATAACACAGCCAATGTGGCAGGCAAAGTCTCATTCTTTAAAGCTCTGCTTCAATATTTTTTCTTGACTCCCCTGCTTCCACATTCCGTGGGCTTACACTCTGGCACAGATCCAGCCTGGTGCTGAGTCAAAGATTGGATTTGTCTAAGGAAGTTGTTAATCCTATTGTGTTAGTTAACATTATGAAATACTTATGAAACTGCAAAACACCTGGAAAAGCCCTCAATATTTTCTCACAAAAAACTACTAGAACTTAAAAAAATAATAATACATTAAAAGGTGCATGTACGAATATTGATATGAGCCCAATTCAAAGGGTATTTATTAAACCCCTACAAACTAATTAAGTGTTTAGGAGAAAAAGACAGATTAAAAGGCACAGTCCTTGTTTTTATGGAAATACAGGGTGTAATATAGACCCAAATAAATAACTAGTCACACAGAGATTGAGCATGTTATTTTTGTTATGATGGAGTAATAATCATACAGAGGATGAATAAATTATTTTGATTGGCAAAATAAGACAAAACTCCACAGAAGAGTAAGGTTTGAGTGGAGATGTACATAATTTCAGCTGATTGAATTGAGATTAGAAGGGCAGGTTCAACAACGCGAAGGAAAACATATGAAAAAAGTAAGAAACTAAGTGATCAGAGAATTGGGAATCATCCATAGGCTTCATTGTTTCATTTAACAGACAGTAATTGAACATTTGCAAACAACGTTTACTAGACTAACATGGGTCTTACTTTCAAGGAGTTACAGCTTACCATTGAATACAAACATTAAATAAATGAGTAATTGTAATTGTGATAAATGCTATGAAAAATATCTGTGACTGTATTTTCATGGGTCCTTAGGGTAGAGAAGTAGAGAAATCCATGATAAAGAGATTTTTGAATGTTTAAGTTAGATACAAAAATAGTTTATATTTTGCCATATTTATTTCATCCTTTTTGCTAAATTGTTGAAAGTAAATTATAGATATTGGCATTACATACTTAAATATTTTAGCAGACATCTCTAAAATATAGGAACATTTTCTACATAATCTTAAAATCATTATTAAAACAAGAAGGTACTAAAATCTCCTGAGTATCATATAATTCCCGGTCATATTCAATCTTCTCAAATTATTCCCTTGAAAATGGTAAAACTTTTTTTTTGAACTAGACTATAGTCAAGGTCATGCATTGCATTGATCTCTCTTAGTCTATAACATTGTCCCTCTCCCCACTTAACTTTGTGTGTGTGTTTGTCTGCACACACATGCACACGTGATATTGGCTTGGGCAATATTCTACCTTCTGGATTTGTCTAACTCACTTCCTTTTAGTGTGTTTTATTTTGTTCTTCTATATTCTGTATTTTCTGTAAACTTCAAGTTAAATCTAGAGACTGGATAAGACCCACTCCATAGATTGTGTGTACTTTCCATTTCATCATTTCAAAAGGCATATAATGTATAATGTAGGTTTTCTCATTATCAGTTATCTTAAAGCTTGATCTATGGGTTAATATAGAGCTGGTAAGATCTCTCCAATATGAGCTTATATTCTACTCCTCAAACAAGCAAGTAAGAAACTGACAGAGTACCTCAGCTCCTTGCAAAATATCCACTTACCAATATGCTTTTACTGTCCAATGATTATATGCCATTACCAATTCTACCTTTACAGTTGCAAAATTGTGGTTTTCTAATTCTATCATTCAATATATTTTTATTAGCTGATAACTTTTCAAGAAGTTCTTTCCAATATCAGTTGGGGATATTCGTAACCTTGAAAAACAATTGTTACTGAAAAGGCAACACAAATGCCTATGTCTTTTCCTGTAATTACAAATTCTCTAAATGAGTAGTTAGTTTACTAATTCATTTCATGAAATAATTTTAAACTAGAAACAAAAGGAAGAACAAGAATCAGAGAAGAATTTTTCAGGCAGAAGGAACAGCATTTCAGAGTCTAGACTTAAAAAGGCTAGAGTTCATTGAAGGAAACAGAAGAATGGAATGAGGGTCAGATGGAGAAAGTGAAATAATGCTAGAGGAGATGAAATCCTGATTGTGGCCTTACAGCCAATGGTAAGGATTTTGGTCTTCATTTCTATGTAATTACAAAATCTTTCAAAGATTTTAAGCAACAAAGCAAAGTGTACAGACATGAATATTTTTACATAGTTCCATTTTTGTCTGTCTTTATTTCTATTTTGTAAATTGAGGCATATCATACATGGAATAAAGTGCACAAATCCTAAGTGTACAGCTTGATGAATTTTCTCATATAAATACATTCACATCACCACCACCTAGATCTAGATATGGAACATTTCCAACACCCCAGAAGGTTCCCTCATGCCCTTTCCCATCCTGTGATAGCCAGCTTTAAGATGGACCCCAATGAAGCCTGCCTCCTGGTATCCACATCCTTGTATAGCCCCTTGCATGATAAATAAATAAGATTTTTTCTTTTTTTTATTACAGATAAGATAGGGTGAAATTTTTGAGACTCGATCATAGTCATTATGTCTTCTTTCTTGCTTTCCTGGACTATACATTCTGGGAGAAGCTGGCTTCCATATCACGTGGACACACAGTAGCTCTAGGGGCACGTCCACATGTTAAGGCTAAGATCTCCTGACAGTGGCCATTACCACGCTAACAGCCATACAAGTGAATCGTCTTGGAAACAGATCCTCTAGCCCTGGCCAGATGGCTACAGCCCTGGTCGATATCGTGACTGCAAACTCATGAAAAACCTCAAGTTAGAGTCACTCTGCTAAGGTGCTCCATAATAGGACCTATATACCTCATGTGAGATGTCTTCTTTGTTCTTTTAAGCTATGAAGTTTTGAGATAATTTGTTTTGCAGTAATAGATAACTAATACAACCCCACCAGAGGTTATCACCTAGATCGACAATCTGCCCTTATTTGCCCAGAAGTGAGTTTCCCTGGATGTGAGTCTTTTAGTACAAAAATAAGGAACATTTTTGGCAAACTTGGATGAGTGTAATCATGTGCAATCATGACTTTCCTCTCCACAGATTAGATTTTTCTGCTCATAGATTTTATATTAATGGAATCATGTAGTATGTGCTCTTTTTACAACTTTACTGAGGAATAATTGACAATAAAAATTGTATATATTTACAGTGCACAAGGTGATGATTTGACATATATATACACACCGTAGAATGATTACCGAGACCAAGATAATAAACATATCCATCACCTCACATAATTCTTTTTTTGTTTGATGAGAAAACTTAAGATTTACTCTCAGTGACTTTCAAGTATACAATACCATAATATTAACTATAGTCACCATGCTGTACATTAGATCCTCAGAAATTATTATTCTTATGACTGAAAGTTTGTACCCTTTGACCTACATTTCCCCATTGCCCCCTTCCCTCAGCCCTGGAAACCACCATTCTATTCTGTTACCATGAAATTGGGCTTGCATATGACAGGATTTCCTTCTTTTTTATGGTTGAATAAATATGTATCACATCTTCTTTATCCATTCATCCATTGAAGAATATTTGTTCCCATATCTTGGCTTTTGTGAATAATGCTGCAATGAACATGAGAGTGCAGATATCTTCTCAAAATGATTTCACTTCCTTTGCTATATACCCAGAAGTAGACTGCTGGATCATATGGTAATTCTATTTTTAGTTTTTTGAGGAACTTCCATGCTGATTTCCTTAATGGCTGTACCAATTTACATACCCACCAACAGTGTATAAGGATTCCATTTTCTCCACATCCTCACCCACACTTATTATCTCTTGTCTTTTTTTTTTAATTTTTTTATTTTATTTTATTTTATTTATTTATTTTTTTTATTAATGTTATGATAGATTACAACCTTGTGAGATTTCAGTTGTACATTTTTGTTAGTCATGTTGTGGGTACACCACTTCCCCCTCTGTGCCCTCCCCCCACCCCCCCTTTTCCCTGGTAACCACCGATCAGATCTCCATATCAATATACTAAATTCCACCTATGAGTGGAGTCATATAGAGTTCGTCTTTGTCTGACTGGCTTATTTCGCTTAACATAATACCCTCGAGGTCCATCCACGTTGTTGTGAATGGGCCAATTTTGTCTTTTTTTATGGCTGAGTAGTATTCCATTGTGTTATCTCTTGTCTTTTTGATGATAGCTATTCTGACAGTGTGAGGTGATATCTCATTGTGGTCTTGATCTGCATTTTCCTGACGATTAGTGAGGCTGAGCACCTTTTCATACACCTTTTATGTGCTGATTTAGTTATTGGGATTCCCTTGCATGCAAAGAGTCATTCTTCTCTTCTGTGTCAAAATTCTCTTGGATTTTTGAGAGTTTGATTATAACATATCTTGGTGAAGATCTTTTGTGGTTGAATCTGTTTGGGGATCTTTAAACTTCATGTACCTGTATTGCTATACCTGCCCCTCCTACCCCCCCCCCCCAGCCATCTGGGAAGTTTTCAACCATTATTTCTTTAAATGTGTCCTGTTCCTTTCTCTCTCTCATCTCCTTCTAGTACTCCATCATGTGAATATTGTTTCTCTTAATGGTATCTCATAATTCTCATAGGTATTCTTCACTTTTTTTCATTCTTATTTCTTTTTTCTCCTCTAACTTGATAATTTCAAGAGATCTGTCTTCAAGTTCACAGAGTATTTCTTCTGTTTGATTGAGCTTGATGTTGAAGCTCTCTATTGCATTTTTAAAATTTCATTCATTGTATTCTTCAGCTCCAGAATGTCTGTTTGTTTCTTTTTTATAATTTCTATCTCTTTGTTGAATTTCTCATTTTTTATGCCTTGTTTTGCTGAGTTCATTGAATTTTCTGTTTGTATTCTGTTGAATCTCACTAAGCTTTCTTAAAATAATTATTTTGAATTTTTTTTCGGGTAACTCATTGATCTTCATTTCTTTAGAGTCAGTTACTGGAAAACTATTGTGCCTTTGGTAGTACCATGTTTCCTTGCTTTTGCATGCTTCTGATGGTTTTGGATTAACATCTATACATTTGAGGGAGCAGTTATCTCTTCTAGCCTTTTTGGACTGGCTTCTGTGGGGAAAGACTTCCACATGGGGATGGCTGTGAGGGCACTGGTTGGGTGGAGGTGCAGTTTCTCTGGTTCTTGGGAGGGCATAGTGGTGGTAGTCTCTATGCAACTCTGTCACCTGAGGGAAACATTGAAGACTGTGGGGGCCTTCTGTGGCCAAGACTATGGAGGTCCTTTAGTTAACAGCGGTGACTAGGGCTATTGGGGTCCTCAGAGGCAAAGGCTGCTGGGGTCCTCCTGCTCTCCCTTTTTACCTGTGGGAATAAATCGTAGTCAAGGGGATCCCTTTTGGCAGCAGTTTTGGCATGCTGGAACTCAGAGTAGCAAGTGACCCAGGGTCTTGGGATCAGATGTACCTGGAACTACTACAGCACTTGGATCCTAGGCAAAGGTAGTGGCAATGGTATCTGAGGTGTGGGTGAGTGCAGATCTCTCACGGAATTGTGGCTTGGGTCTCTGGGGCTTGTTGCAGTGACTCAGGCTTTGTGGGGGGTGGGGCAAGGAGAGAGTAGCATTATGTACCCTGGGTTATCAGGGTGCAGTGGGTGGTTTGGCCCCAGAGGGCTGGGTGCAGTAGCAGCATGCCCTAGGGATGGTGGGCAAAAGTCCTAATTCTGGTCCTAGGGGGCAGTCATAGAATAGCAGTAGGTCAGGGCTTGTTATGTCAGGTCAAAGCCCCAACTTGGGATCCCAGGATGGGGTGCGTAATAGCAGCAGTGCCATCCTGTTATAGTGGGTCAAAGCCATGACATAGAACCCTGGACATGTGGCATAGAGCTGCAGCATAGCAGCCTGGTGATGGAAGGTTAAAGCCCCAACTTAGGACTAGGGAGTGGGGTATACAGCAGTGACAACTTGGTCTTGGTAATGGCAGGTCAACACTGTGACTTGGATCCAGAGTCTATGGGTGGAGTGAAAAGCAGTGGCAGCTCTGGTCTTGTGGATGGTGAGGTGCTATGGTGTACAGAACCCAGAGATCAGGGCACAGCAGTTAATGGGGCCCCTGGGAGCAGGTCTCACCACAGTAAAACTCCAGTCCAAGGGAGGAGACATAGTGGCAGGGACTCTGGGCAACTCCATCAGTTGGGTTCAATGTTGGTAAAGATTGTGGGGATCCTTAGTAGCAAAGGCTGCAAAAGTCCATGGCAGAGCTTGGTGGGGTTCTCCTGCTGTCCTTTTCCCTTTGGAGTGAAATATCTCCAAGGGTATTTCTCCTGGCCCCAAGCTGCTCTGGGCTGGGGGATGGGGTGTTGCAGCCAAAACACTTCCTACACTTTTCTAAGTGGCCATCCTTGCATTTTGAGCTCTGCAGGGTTTTTGTTCCTTCTTCATTGCAGTCTAGAGCTTTCCCAGGCTATTTTCTTCAGTTTGTAGTTGTTTATTTATTGTTTTTGTTGTTTTTGTGGGAAATACAAGCATTGGGACCTCTTTGCCCTCCACCTTGCTGATGTCACCCTTATGAAGCATGTACTCCTGTTCTGAAGTCTTTTGCTTAATATAATGTTTTGAGATAGATTCATGTTCTTGAGTATGAACAATTTGTTCCTTTTTATTGCTAAATATATATAATTACACAGATATAGAACATTAAAGAAATTCATTCTACCGTTTATGGATGTTTGTTTTAATTTTTCCAATTTAGAGATGTTATGAAGAAAACTGCTCTTTTCTATAAAGCTAGGACATTCTTGTGTATGTCTTTTCATGGAGTTATGCTCTTGTTTCTCTTAGGACTATGCATAGATGTAGAATTGAGGGGTCATAAGGAAGAAGTTTGTTTAGTTGTTAGTAGATTCTGCCAAATAACTTGTCAAAGTTGTTGTATCATGTTATACTCCTACTAGCAATATATAATCATTCTAATCATGCCACATTCTCATCACCACTAGCTATTGCTCTTTTTTGGTGTAAGTCATTACAGTGGATGTGTAGAGGTATCTTGAAGTTTTAATTTGCATTTCCGTGGTAAGTATTAATGTTTCATGGTCTGTGGCCATTTATATATCTCTTTTGTGATATATCTGTTCAAGTCTTTTGCCCATCTTACTTTTCATTTCAATCTATATCATTGATTTGAAGAATTTTTAGAACTCCTTCATACAGTCAAGATATGAGTCATGTTTTAAATATGTATTGAAATTATCTTTTCTCAGTGAGAGATTTGCATTTTCAATTTTTTTTAATGCTTTCTATTACTTAGAAGAAGTGAATAAGTTTAATAAAATCCAATTTATATATCTTTCGTTTTATGTCTACTGGGTTTTGTGCCCTATTTAAGAAATTTTGCCTACTCCAAGGTTATGAAGTTATTAGCCTATATTTTATTCTAAAAGCTTTATAATTTAACTTGTCACATTTATGGCTACTACCCATTTTAAATTAACTTTTGCATAAGGCGTGGGGAAATGTCAAGGTTCACATTTCTTGGCAATATCCAATTGGTTCAGTGTCATGTTTTGAAAAGTCATCCTATGCCCTATGAATTGCAGTGTTGTTTTTGCCATAATTGGACAACCATGTAGAAGTGGGTCTTTAAATGCAATGAATGGATCCCGGAACAGAGAACGAACATAAGTGGAAAAACTAGCGATCCTTCAGTGAAATCTGGGCCTTAGTTAATAGTAATATACCAATGTTGGCTTATTAGTTTTGACAACTGTATCATGATAGTGTAAGATGTTAACATTAGGGGAAAGTGGGTGAGGATATATTGAAACTTTCTGTCTTATCTTTGCAAATATTCTCTATATTTGATATTATTCGAAAATAAATAGTTTATTTTAAAGAAGTAGGGTCTGCTTGGACTCTATTTTGTTTACTTGCTTTACTTTTCTACCTTTGTGTTGATAGCACAGTGCCTTAATTGCTGTATCTATATAGTAATTGTTGATGTCTCTGGTGGCTTTAATCAACTGAATGTGGTGGAATTGAACTTTGCCAGTTTTGAGATTAGTCCTTAAGAAGTGCTGTCAGATTCTACATTTTCACTTTCAGGAGTCATGAGTCTCCAAGTAAGTAGTCCCAACTCGACAGACTATATGGTCTCTGTGACATGGAGAGCTGAGGTGGAAAGGAACAGAGAGAGACTCAGCTATCCCAGATTCTCTGCTGAGCCCGGCCTTCAAGATGCCCCTTTACATCAGTAAGCGTGGGAGTGAGGCCTCTCAGAATTCCAGATTACTGAAGATACTGTTGACACTGTGTGGAACCAGAATTCTCCAGCTAGACCCTGTCAGCCTATAGAATTATCAAAGCCACTATTTAAGCCAATGGATTTTGGGATGATTTATCAACAGTCAACCAAAATGAAAGCTCTAACCAAGGCCTAGACTGGGAGTAGGGTAGTTGATTACTGAATGAAGAAAGATACAAGTGACTGGGCAGGGGAGATATGCAGATGTGTAGAATGAAAGGAAAGAAAACGACCTAAGACAGGGCTCTGAGGGATAGCCACACAGGTCTTTCAGGAGGTAAAAGGAAGAAAAAAGAATGAGTAACCACCTCTGCTTCTAGACATGAGGCAATTCACGGATCAGACTTATTCTCCTGCGTTAAACAATAAAATAAATATGACAGAACATAATAAAAAGTGTTTTCACAGATCGGACCATTAGCAGTGTAGGACTGATTCTTACAAGAATGAAAATAAACTCGGCAGCCCCACGATTGCACCAGATTTCTACTCAGAAGACATTTCTGAATCATGGTGCAGGAAAGACGAACTGAAACAAGCCCATAGGTCTTGCTTAGTAGAGGAGACAAAAACCAAAGTTCAGGAAAATTGCTGCAGGCAGAATTTGCAGGGCAGAACACTGAAAAGGAGGGCACCATGAGGACAAAACTCCAGAAATCAAAATGGGTTCCGGTTCACTCTTTAGCTGAATATCTATCTACACATACGGAAGTTATAAACCTCACAACGGAGGGGGTATGCCAGGAGTCTTTAACGTGAACAATTCCGAATCTTCAACAGGGCTGGGAAATGTTTGCATTCCAGTCACTGTGGAGACCACTTTGAACAAATTTTGAAGAGGAATCAGAAGAGACTCAAACAGGGTCAGTCTTTACTGGTAAGGCTAATTGAGCCCCGGATAAAGGCTACTCTAGATCTGCCCTGCAAAAGCTTAAAATTAAGCTTGCAAAATATAAACTTGATTTGCAAGCAACTTCATTGCCTACAAAAACAAACTTCAAAATTGTGAAAGAAAGAAAACAAAACTCAAACACTCAAAACTCTTTAAAGGAAGAAAACAAAATCCAACACTCAATAATGTAGTATTCAAAATATCACACATCTAATAAAAAATATTAAGCATATATGGGCACAGAAAAAGGTGAGCCATTGCCATAGTATTTAGTCAATATAAACAACCAGAAATAATAGAGATGACAGAATTAGCAGACTAAGATATGTTTTAAATGTGCTCAATATGTTTAAGGATAAAAGGAAATTGGGATCAAAATGAGGGGAGAAAAGAAACACGTAGAAAAAAGAACTGAAGGAAAATTCTAGAGATAAAAAATATAGTATCTAAAATAACAATTCAATTAATAGAATTAAAAGTAGATTAGTCATTGCAGAAGGAAATGTCAGTGAACTTGAATACACAGTAAAATAAACTATCTAAAATGAAGACAAAACAGAACTCTATTATTGACCTGGGTGCATATATCAAAAAGTGCAGCATGGCTGACCAAAACATTATTATAAACTCTTGGGAATTTCAATCCAATACAGGACAATTCTGATGGACTATTTGAGCTTCAGAGCTCTCTGTGGTTCTTGTGAAGTTATAAAGTCTACATCACGTCTTGATTTCTTTCTCTGTCCAATCCTGTTTTCTCTTCCATCACAGGTATTAATCCTAAGGGCACTCCCTAACAAACTTTAAACTCTGTCTCAGAGTCTGCTTCTTAGAGAACCCAAAATGTGAGAATTATTAAAATATAAGTCAAAGTGGTATAGCTAATAGTTGAGACAAAATGGAATATAAGCAAATACGCAATTAATAAAAAGGAAGGCAGGGAAAAAGATGAAATGGAAAAGAACAAGTGGGAGAAATAGAAAAGAATTGGACTATGGTTGAGTTTACTCAATCATAACAAAATTTTATTAAACAAATAATCTAATCATTCTGATTTGAAGCAGAAGTTTTAAATACAAAGGTACCAATCATTTAAAGAAAGTAAGAATTTTAAAGCAAGGTAATAATTTTAAAGTAAATATATATGTATCTATATTTACTTTATTTTTTAATATTTATTTATATCTATAAATAAAAATATATAAGTATATATCCCACACTAATTATAATAAAACAGCAGTGGACATATTAATTTCAGAACAAGTGGACTTCCTGACAAAGAACATTATCAAGGTTGAAGAGAAACACTTCAAAATTATGAAGAAGTCAATTTATCAAGAAGAAAAACAGTTCTAACTCGTTATGCACCTAACTACATAGCTTCAAAATACATGAAGTAAAAATTGGCAGAACTGAAAGCTAAAAGTAGACCAGTCTACAATAAGAGTAAGAGTTTTCAACGCTCACAGCTTAGTAATTAATAGAAAAAGGAGATAGAAAATCTCTATGGATAGGGAGCATTTAAAAAAAAGATTATCCTCCAACTTATTGTAATAAATTTTATAGATCACTCCACACAACAACTTAAAAAATAGACACTTTTAAGTGCACATGCAAGATTCATCAAGACAAACCATGTGATTACTCATAAAACAAGTCTGAATACATTCATAAGAATAGGAGTAATTCAGAGTATATTAACTGATAAATTGGAATTAAACTGGATATTAATAACAGAAAAAATGAAAAATTCCAAAATATTGCCAAAATTGCCAAGAATTTCTCCTCCCTGGCTGCTGGTGGGCTTGCACATGGCTAGCCATGGTTGCAGACCCCAAATTGCAATTCTTTGCTGATCCTCAAATAAACCCGTTTTTGCGGGAGAAATCACCAGCTGTCCATCTGTTTAAAATCAACACTAGAAGAAAAGAAGTCAAACTATCTTTACTAATAGACATATGGTTATATATACGGAAAATTCTTAGGAATCTACAAATAGCTACAAGAGTGATTTCAGTAAGGTTATTTGACACATGGTCAATATGGAAAAGTAATTGATTCCTACATACTAGCAATGAAATTTGGTGATCAATATTTTTAAAAAGAGATGATTTATCACAACATAAGACATGAAATAATTCAAAAAACAAAAACTATGTGCAAGAAAGGAAATGGAAAATTATAAAACAATGCTGAGACAAACTAAAAGAGACCTACATAAATGGAGAAGAATACCATGTTGATAGATCAGAAGATTCAGTATTATTAAGCTTTTAATTATCCTACACAATTTTGGTGGCAAAGCAAATTAGTACAACGATTTTGGGAAATGGTTTGGCAGTTTCTTAAAAACGTAAACAACACTTATTATAAGTATTTACATCCTTAGGCATTTAGCCAAGAGGAATAAAAACGTATGTGTACACAGATACTTGTATAGACATGTATATAGAAGTGTTATTGAGAATGGTCAAAAATAGGAATCAGCCCAACCATCAAAAGGTAAATGGATAAACAAATTCTGGTGTATTCATACAATAGAATACCACTCAGTAATAAGAAAGAACCAACAACTGATGCATGCAACAACATGAATGAATCTCAAAAGCAGTATTATGAAAGAAAGAAGACATACCAAAGACATACTGTATGCTTTCATTTAAATAACACACTAGAAAAGATAGAAAGCAGAGCAGTTATTGTTGGTGGCTGGTTGGGTTAATGGTGTCCTGGCAACAGGCACACAGGAACATTTTGTGGTGCTAAGTATATTCTATATCTTTATCGTGGTGATAGTTACATGGATATATACACACAGGTGTATGCATTTGCGAAAACTCATCAAAATGTACACGTAAAATGAATGCATTTTATAGTAGGTAAATTATACCTCAAAGATTTAGTTAAAAGGTAGAGTATGAAAAAATAGCCTGGTATACAGGATCTCACTTAAGAGTTAGAAAAGCAGTGGTACAAATATTTGGAATTACATGCAAATTCAGATAATGGAGGGTCTTGAATTCCAATTTTACATTTTGAGATTTTATCCTGCTCTTTAGGTTGCTGTAGTATCAAATCCTCACATTTAGTGTCAGACGCTCAACTTTAAGAATCATTTTACTATTATATCACATAGCTAGACATATAAGATACCTATTTAAAAATCTAGATACAGACTAACAGATTTTACAAGGATGGATACACTTGACCTGATCATTGAGACTGCTTGTCTGAGGAACTGGTCCCTACTCAGAAACCTACTCACAAAACTGTTAGAACAAAGCATACATAAAATAGACTTCAGTATTCTGAATGGGGTATTTCTATGGTGGAGTGAGAAATCTTTCTCTTCTACATTTAAAAATATATATTTTTTTACAATAGCCTTTAATTGCTAACGGACAAGCAATGAACTCTGCTTTTTCATGTATGATGATAATCCTCCATATTAACAAATTCTAAAAGGTGACATAGCTTTATAGTTTGCAAAGCATTTTCATGTAAAGATGTATATTATTTTTATTAGTTATATTAGTAATAGACAGTATACTGGCTTTATTTATATTAGCTTTATTACAGCTCCTATGTTGGAGATAAGGAAATTACGATTCCAAAAGTGAATGGAAAGAAGATGCAAATACAACTGACATTTATTGAACATTTCTTATGTGTCAGCATTATGATACAGACCCTCTATATGCTGTCTCACTTCATCCACACAACACCCTTGAAAAATAAGAAGTATATTTCTGTTAATAGCTGAAGAAACAGAGACTCAGGAACAAATGTGCAAGCTGGTAAAAAATTAGGAAAAAGCAAAGCCAACGTTTGAATCCAAATGTCTTACTTCAAAAATCTGTATGTTTCACTAATCAAACTGCCTTCTGAGAGCTTCTAAAGAAAATATAGTGAGGATCCAGCATTTTCCATTCCAAATTTAGTTTTCTTCACTACACATCTCCTGGCGAAAGTTGATATTCCCAAACCTAGTGTTCCTTTCAAATTAGTTTTATAATATAACAAATTTTAATTAATTCTCAAGCTTGCAGGTTAATTTTTACCCATTTAAGTAACCAAAAGTAGTTAAATTAACATATAATTTTATCCAGAACGTGATTCAAACCCAACTCTAATATTGATCATTTAAGAAAGGTTTACTTTGACATCTGCTTGTTTCTATAATTTGCAGATTTTTGGAGACTGCATTCACAGAAATATTTTCTGACACAACTATCCTAACCTTTTATTTGACTTTTGACAATTGATTCTAGTTTTATATTTTGGGACATGTCTATTTTAATTGTTGGCACGCAGTATATTCTTTCTCCAGACGTCAATATTGACTTTTCTCATGTTGCGAGGCATTATGGTTTTCCTCCAAAGTCCACAATTTCAAGTCCTTTGCTGAGAGTCATGACTCCAAATTTATAGTCTAAGAATCCCATGAGATGTAACTGGGGACTCATATGAAGGCAATTTTGTAAACCTTTCAGAATGAATAAGAAAAGTAAGTTTATAACAAGATAGTGCAAAGTAGTCTTTAAAAAAGTACAGATATACTTAAAATTCTTTTGTGGGAATCAACAGGCAATTAACAAGATCATTTTGTCCCCACAATGCTATCTACAACGAAAAGAATCATAGACTCAAATGAAACTTATGGAACCTTGTGGAAGAAGCTTGTAATGTGCCTGACCAAATTATACTTTCTAAGAATAAAGCAATAGAGCTGGCCTTCAATCACTAAAGTATCTCTTTTAAACAGAATTGAAAACACTTGATCTCTCACCAGACATTGAAATGCTCTTAATTTTTAAAATAATGCACTAGACTAATTAAGTAATGTTTAGGAATGTAGTTCTCTGAGATTAGTTTTGTTCTCATTTCAGTAACAACTGACAGCACTTGCTGTTTATAACTGAGAGTAGAAAACAGTTTTGGACACCGGGGACTAACTAACACTTTTGGAATAATTTCTAATGAGTTGATGAGTTACATAAGTCTTAAACTATTGTTTTCCTTCTCTTTGGTTTTATAGTTCATGAGATTTCAGAGTGAAAAAATCATACTCGTTCAGCCTTTAAACAAGTGAAAAACCTCACTTACTTATTTAAACATTACCCAGATTTAGGCAAAACTTGTGCTATCATTTCCTAGAGTTTTGTTTACATATGCTTGACCTCACAAAGGCTGTGATCTTACAAATTAAATTCAGGCAGATGTTAGTGGACCCAGGTGTGTTTGTCTAGTGAGTATTCACAGTTTAGTCAATTATGCCTGAAGAGGGCAGTGCTTCACCAATGAAAGGAATCTCTAAGGGTAAAATTTGGGGGGCTGCAATGACTCTAGGAAAAGGGCCAATTAAAATTGGCTACTTACTCAGCATACCTGAATAAATAGTAGTCTTTTTGCTTGCTATCAATTTAGTAACATATTGCCAATATGTCATCATTATATATCTTTGCCTATGGAAGAATTTTAGAAAATAGTGGCCCACAAATTTAAACAGTTAAAAACATATCTGCACTGCATGAACGTATTTCTTAAATGTATCATTCTTATAGAGGCATGATGAAAATTACTATTTTCACTAGCTGAAGCCAAAAATTCTTCTTAGGTAAAGAATGATCTTTATTTAGGAAAATCTCTTAATGAATCCCTAGAAGGTCCAAGCTGAGGTCTCATGGTGTGGATGTGAAGGAGACTAGGAGGAGATGGTCAAACTTTCTGCAGAAGAAGAAAACAAACAAACAGTAGTTTGGTAACATTGAGGGCATCTAAAATCAAGAGAGAGTCTGAGGTCTGATTAGTTGAAATGATTGAAGAGTAGAGTGTTGTGTTCTTTATTTTTAAATTATCCACTGAATAGTCTTGTGAGATCTCTCTCCAACCTGTTAAGAATTTCTGAAAAAACCTTTTCTTTCCAATTGCCTCATGTGCTTGGCATTTAGGGTGGAGCAGAAACATCAATAGACAAATCAGTCCCATGTGTTTCACTACTGCATGAATTGATGGTCATGTTTGTATGCATTCTCTATGACCACTGTTCATAATTATACAAGTGATGCTCTAATATTAAAAGACCACTCAGGCCTGAAAGATATCCAGGCCAGTTCACACCTCCATTGAATGCCCCTGATGTTACGCTTCTGTGAGTTCTTAGTTTTTCCTTGTGCAGTTTTCCATCTTGGTCTTTCTACTGGGTTGTCAGTAGATAGTGACTGTACTTATACTTCCAGTCACTGTATCTATTCACTGTGTTCAGTTGTCTTCAGTGCACGAAAATTACTGGTATGAGTTGAGAAAATAAACAGATAAAGTTATTAAAAATAATGTCAAAAACTAGTAAATAGGCTGTGATTTAGGTCAGGGATTGTGTGTGATTCTGTAACTAACTTGCATAAATTTTAGTACATGATCTATATTTTAGTAGCTCAGGTGGCCACTTTTTTCTCTTTTGTTGTCTTTTGGATATGTTCTTAATAGTTGAGATTGCTTAATCAATACAGAGAGATCCTATCTGAGAAGACCTTGGCATGGTGCAAGGGTACACAAGAAATAGAAAAAAAAATGTCATATATGAAAGGCTAGAGAGGGAAGAAATCTCAGAAAATGAAGATAATGGCAATGCTTTACATAAATATAATAATAAGCATTCATAGTGATATGTATACTGGTATAAAATTTATTTCATATTAGAAGTATTTTGGAATGAACTATATGAATGCAATGAAAAGGAATATGAATGTTATTCTGTACCTCGGCTAATCTATGCAGGATTATTTAATGGGTGTTGAGAAATGTGCTCTCCTGAAAAAGACGTTTTCAATTTTTCTTTTTTTTTGCTTGAGGATATCACTGCCAAAATGAATGTTAAAGAGGAGTAAATTCAGTAAAAGTGAGCAGAACAACACAGCAACATGTCTTAAAAATAGTCCTGCATGTGGGAGAGAAGATGGTTGCTCTAAACGTCATTAAGCCAATTGTTGAGAAGACATCTGGAATCTCACACCAGAGGAGGCCAGGCAATAAACATGCATAGCTATTTTATGTTAAAATGCATCCATTTAAGTAGGATTTGTTTGAACAAAATGCATTTTTTGGTACTCATCGATTGAGTTGCCTCTCTGGGTTCTTGGTGTAGGGAGAGGACAAGAGAGATGGGGTGAAGAGTTGGGGTTCAGTCTCCACGACAAGACAGAGACTAGTGAGTGATGGGCAACCCTAGGCCTGCTCCCCAAACTGGGTCAGTCTGAATCTGACTTATGCATGTGAGCGCTTGCATGTTTTCCTCCAGTATTAGAAATTCATTGAGGGTCAAAACCATGTATTATCTGTATTCCTATCAACCAAATAGGTATTCGGTGAAAACAAGGTAATGAATAGTTTATTTCCCAAGAAATAAAATCAAAGTTTTCTTGCAAGAAAAGTCATTCAGAATTGGGTAAAGTGAGAATTTAAAGCACTGTTCTTGTGAAATATCAAAAAGTTTATGAACCACTGTGTGTATCGTTTCATTCAGTGAGGGATTAGGCCCTACTGTGATAAAGGTGCATAAGACAGAGTAGCTGCATTCAAGAAATTTAGAAGCCACTGGGGCCACACTAGTACACTAATATCTTTTCTACGAACTTCATATCTAATATTCTTTTAATATTAATCCATTGCTTATGCATGGAAAATGAGGTCTTATATTAAATGATAAAGTGGATGCCGAAGTACATATCCAAATACATTTTTATGCATTTTCATTTCTACTTTTATGATATTGCCCAAGACCCACCACAATCTTGGTTTGGGGCTACAGCATGATATGCAGAATATAAGAAAAAAATTTGTTTTCAAATCAAAGCAATAGAAGGCAGGTTTATTTAAGAATCTATGCTGATGTTATAATCTTTTGTGGTACCTCTGCCTAAATGACATGCTTTCTTTCAACTCTGGTGTTGCTGTCAAATAGCTCATCTTTAATATGCTTACAAGTTCCAATTCATTCATTATTTCATTGTTTTATTTCACAGGCATTTATTGAATGCTTATTAGAGGCCAGGGATTGTGCCAGACAGTGGTGATGTAATGACAAATAAAAGAGATATAAATCCTGCCTTCAAGGAACTCCTATTCTAGTCCACTCAGAGCCATCTCTCCCTTCCTATTCCACTTGCAAAACCATGTTATGTGTCTGTTATATATATTTTGGCACCTGTGTAGCTTGTCCATAAAGGTCACTTTCCTGCAACTATTATTTATTTGTATTGCCAAGGATTCTGAATATGCATGGGTCCTTAAAGCCACTATCAACTTTTGTCTGACTTTAGTTAACAGTCTCAGTTTTTATTAGTTTGTCATCTCTCCATGTGTCTTCCCTTGCCTTCATCAAAACACATTTTAAAGAGCTGGGAATTTTTTTTTTTTTTTGCTATTTCAAAGCAGCTTTTTCAAAATACATACAAATAAGTTTCTTTAAAAAGAATTACCAAGGACTGTGCTCAACATAAATCTCTTTGACCTTGACTCTCACTCCAATAACAGAGCACTTTCACTTTGTATTTTATACATCCCTCTACTGTTTGAAGTTTCACAAGCATATATTGCTTTTTCTATTCAAGGAAAACAATAAAGATATTAAAATTTTGAGTAAGCAGCTAAGGGGATGAGTCAAGCAAATATATCCTCAAAAGCTTTTATATATTAAATATAATTCATGAGAGCTATTGAGAGAATGGTAAGAAATTTGAGTTTTTCTTATGCATAGCAGAGATGAGAAGAAATATTTTCCTAATCCCATCTCCTATATAATTAGGAATACCATGAAAGTTAGACGTGTTCATCCTCTAGAATAAGTGGAACACTGAACAATTCCCATTTTCAGTATAGAAATTTATTTGTTACTTCAAATAAATTATTGCAATCAAAGACTTCAAGTGTAAAACAGGGAATATTTGAAGGACATCATTCAAATTATAGTGAATAGACCTTAGTATTTGATTGTAATTTTCAAAGTCCCTTACATTACTTCTCGTTTTATGTCCTATTTCTTTTCCAATCCTCATCCCAAACATCACTCTATTCTAGAGACATTTCTCACCTCCACCACACCAGGGTCCCCAGGCCAGAGGCTAAAGGTGAGATGAGATGGGAAACATAGATATGATTCAGCCGTCTATGGGTTTATGCCTTTGACTTTCTTTTTCATTGGTTTATACTCACGGGTCCTCCAGAAATGTTTGCATATCTTTTTTATAGTACTTCTCCCACTGATGTATGTTTTTTGTTGTTTCCAAATAGCTCTATACCACCTGTATCTGAGATCTTTAAGAATAGTTTTGTAACTCCATTCCTAGAAGAGCGGTTGTCACCTAAAAGGGGATAAATGCATTTGAGGAAAATAGTATTAGTTTAGTGAATCTTTAACATGGCAAATTAGGCAGCAATAATGCTATAAGAAAAGCAAAATGCTATTTAAGAAACGTGAATCTAGGATATAATGCTATAAATGGAAAGAATGAAGGCTGAGACCATGTTCCCAATGTGTTTCTATTTATTGTGCTGTTTCTGTGGGAGTACACAGAAAATCTTTTCACTGGTTATAAAGTAAAGATAGACAGTCATAGTAACCAGCTTTAAGGATGGCCCCCCCATGATTCCACTTGCTGGTGTTCATGCCCACTGTTTTACCCTCCCACATGGAACAGGGCTGACCTGTGAAACAAGTAGGAGATTGGGAAAACTATCGTGCTTTCTGCCTTTCTCTTTTGGATCATTTTCTCTGGGTGAAAGCAGCTGCCGTGTCATGAGAATATGCAAGCAGCCTTTTGGAGAGAACTTTGTGGCAAGAAATAGAGTCCTGCCAACAGTCAGCACCAACTAGCCGGGCATGTGAGCAGATCCTATTGATCCTCCAGCCACAGTCAAACCTGCAGATGACAGCAGTCCTGGCCAACATCTTGAGCACAACCTTACGAGAGATCTCAAGCCAGAACCAACTGGATAAGCCACCCTCAAATTCTTATCCAGAGAAGATGTGATCTAATAAACATTTATTATTTTAAGTAGCTAAATTTTGCAGTAATTTGTTATGCAGCAATGGCTAACTAGTATAAGCATATGTATTAAAGAAATCACTGTAACTTTTAAAACTCTAACTTTCATTACATTACATTATAGCTAGAAACCATATTTAAAATCAGAAAAAACTTTTCTGACAGAATTTAACTCCTTTAAATGAAAACATTCTAGGACAGGCATAACTAAATATGTCTTGCTCTAATCTTTTTTATTTTTAACAATGCCAGCAGTCAACATAACAAGTCTTATTAGTGCAGAGTTATGGAAACTTGATCTTAGAAATAGTTTTACAGCTTTTGATTTAAGAATAACATGAATATTTAATTTAAATGGTGTTAAATTAAAATGTATCTCTTAATTCTACAATTCCTAACTTAACATAATTTAATTTTATTAACATGTCCTCAAAATTTAAAAATACGAACCATAAATATATGCATGTAATTCATCTGAAAACAAGGTGATATCTATTGCTAGCTTTGACCTGTTATGCTTTAACCTATTTTTTAAATACTCTTGTAAATGGTGACTAAGATGCACAGCATTCAAAGATAAGAATCAATCTTATTCTAAATTAGAATGATAGGCTGACACTGTAGTTCATTTCTCTCTCAACCTTATACTGGAAAAGAAACGCTAAGAGAGAGAATCATTCACCCATCCTCCTAGTAATTGCCCTATATCATTCTTCTAACTGATTTATTCAAATACGCTGCCATAGTTTTTCCTTCCAATATACACTTCACAGGCAATATCTCTTCCATACTCTTCCCAAAGAATTTAATATCCCCCTCATAAAAGAGCTGCATTTTATGCCTTTTCTGAGTAAATATATTTTTAAGAATTTTGAGGCCTAGTATTTCTGAGGTATAGGTGGTAACTGGATTGAAATGTTAATCTTGGCAAATCAAAAAGAAACTCAAATTATAAACCCTGACTCAGGTATTTAACCTATTTTTCTTGATCAGAATTAACAGGCTTCAATTGGAGGCTCATCTCTAAACAAGTACTAATATTAAACACTGTTGTGTGTTAGGTTGGTAGGGAAAAGTTAAATGTATTTCATGGGAATAAATGGTTTGTAAGTCTTCCTGATTATTTGTCAGTAGAGGGAAGGTAGAATAATGGACTTGTTTCCCTCGTCTAACTCCCTTAATATTGAAACACAATCTGAGTCTTCTCCTGGTGAAAGGTGTGCTGAATATACTCAATTCTCCTGCAGTAAAAATAACAGCATTTTTTCCATTCAATCCCTTCTAGATATTTTCCCTACGATGCTCAAGACATTTATTTTTTAACCACACTAAGGTTTAAATCAAATAGAGTTAGTTTTGCTACTGTCTAGCTACCTTGAACACTTTTTCACTTGTTTATACTTTACTTCTTATAGTGATGGTATTTCTTAATCACTCTGAGCCTTCGTTTCCTCATCTATGAAATGGGAGTGATAATATCTAACATTATTTAGAAGAAATACAACTAATTATTTTACCTTAAGAAAAGAGACAGTGAAACCACATAGGAAATATTTTGGTTTGGAATGCATCACTCTGAATAAGTGAAGTACAGATCAACCTGAGCCGGCCGATACCACGAGGATTTGGTGGCGGCAATATCTTCTTTCTAGGAACACTTATTCCCCCTGAATGAAATGCAGCAGTTTAGCGCTGATAATCATACCCTCACTTCTCGGAGCAGATCTTAGGAGACACCAGCTTCTCCCTTGGGAAGACATTGGGCAGCCAGTGTTCTGATGGACAGGGCTTCAGATGGTGAGACAGGGTACATTAGAGGGCTGAGGTCAGGTGCCCCAATATGCTTATAATGTGGCTTTGCTTGTTCACAAAGCATTGAAATCCTGGGGAGCTTCCCTGTAAAACACCAATGGAAGATGGGTCCTAGTACCAGCAAATCAGAGTTTATCACAGGTCCCTGAAATCTGCTGCCGGGTCAGATATTGGAAGGGAAAATATCCAGTCTATGAGCATTTTCCCTTGCATCTTGGGGCAGGACAGTGGCAGAGATGGGTGTTAGTTCTTTTATTGTCCATTGAACTTTATCAATCCTCCTTTTTCCCTTGCTTGATCCTGAGTGCTCTCTGCCAGGATCCACATATGTAATTCCTCTACCTAACTCAGAAACACACAGAGCACCAAAACACACAAGGTTGTGGTGACAGTTTGTGAAATATGAATGACCCTATACAAATACCCAGCCCAGTAGCTGGCACATGGTGAGCATCCAGCAAATCATGGATGTTCCCTTGCTCTATGCTTTGCATTCATTTAGTCAACAAACTGTACTTTCAAGGAGATTCCTTAATTCAACATTTTCTCTTTTTGTGTTAAAAATGTTTAATTTATGAAGGTCTTTCATCTAAGTATGTTGGATGAAGTCGTAGGTGATGAGAATTGTGCTCAGATTTGAGATCAATGCACTTTTTTTTAACATTAAAAAGACATCTGATCTCAATTTTAGGCAGAATGACTCTTAATTTGCTTCCTTTAGCCCTGCCAGTCTTCTGCTACATATCAGCAGCCCTTGGGTGTGACATGGGGATCAATGAGCAGCAAAGAGCCAAGAGGTGGCTGGCACTGGATGCAAGGTGGAGGTACTAACTGAGCAGTGGGGAGGGGGCCACACTGGCAGAGTGTCTAAGGGGCACAGCACTTTCTGCACTATTTCCAGAGTAGTTTTTCCCAAGATATCTAATAAAGTGGAAAGTTATGGTTTCTCATTTAATCCAGGGGATTAAAAATTGGGGAGTGGAGGCATGAAGAATATCATACCTACAGGTCTGTACATAGGCATTATAGTGTTTCTGATCAGGGTTAGGTTCAAGGTTGAAGATGTTGGGGATAAAAGCTTTATAGAGTGAGTGATATAGGGTTCATATGGATAAGTTATACACTTGCTCAACTTATGTGGATAAAGACTGACCCACCCATCCACTGTCACCTTCCTAAGCAGACCTGCATTAATTACATGACTATATAATATTATTCCCTATGCTCTTGGAAGAATTAATATTAAAATCACTCGTGAATAATGCTTTGTGTGTTCTGCAAATGATATTCATTTTGGTCCTTGAGTTCTTTTTAAAAATGTCTTTATGAGAAATTTGTGAATTCTTATTTTCAGGATAAAATACCTAAAAGATGAGTTTAAGTTCCCTTTTAAAAACCAAATAAAGGAACATAGCTAAACAAATTTGGTTTTGTTTTTACTAAAATATTTCTCCTCAACTGTAGTAAGGGAATAAAATCAAGTGTACTTTCAATAGGTTCTATTTTGTCTTATCTTAAACATCTTAAGTTTTTCATCACCCCCAAACAGTTAAAGATTAAATCAGACAAGTTGGACGTAAGAACAATGAAATGCAGTATTAAAGGGCTTAAATAGAAAAATGTTCATTTGGACAAACATCTCACTTTCTGTAGATTTTTCTCATGGAAGATGCCTAAAAAGTCTCTTTCAGAGATTCAGATATTGAAACATATTCTATTCACTTTTGCATTTCTCCAAGGGAGTATGATCAAAATTTATGTTGAGATTTTTAATATTTAAAAATCTCTTAGTAATATTTAGCAAGACAATGGAATGTGCATTTATGTATCTTCTTGAATCTGTAAGAAAAGAAATCCAAACTAATATTGGGCAAGATTATTGAATTATGGATCTTAACGTATTCTGGATTTTTATAAGACTCCACATCCATTTATTCAATAAGTAAAACAATGTGTGAGACTCGATGCTAGGTCAGAAAGATTCAATGTATTCCATGCCTCATGATTCACAGAATCTAAGATGCGGGAAAGACTTTAAATAAATTACTACATTTGGACAAATGAAAGCACTTAGCAGAAGAAAAACTTGACATATAATCTGAAGGGACAGAGAACTCTCCCTTGAGGAAGGGACTTCAGATGAGTCCTAAGGGATGAGTAGGAGTTATACATGTGGCAGCGAGGAAGCAGATCAAGGTCTAAAAAGCCACTACCTTTTAATGTTCAGTTAGAGGCGGGAGGATGATGAAGGAACTGAAAATTCGGAGAGGCGATAGAAACAAGAAAGAGGCGGGGAAAAGGAATTGAAGAAACAAAACTAGAATTCCAAGTGATATGAAAGTCAAGGGAAGAGAGCGTTAAGATGAAGGAGGCCTTGGTCAAAACTCCCGACTGCTGGAGGGAGAGAGAGAAGGTGAGATGAACGCTCATGGCAGACCCCTCCATCTGGACATCCTTTCAAACCTCAGCACCATTATGTTACCATTTACTGAGGGGTAACTAGGAAAAGGGAATGAAGGCAAATGTTTACCACTCTTAAGAAGTTTAGCTATGATGGGGTCGGCCCTGTGGCTGAGTGGTTAAGTTCGCGGGCTCCGCTTTGGCAGCCCAGGGTTCCAATCCTGGGCGCAGACATGGCACTGCTCCTTAGGTCACGTTGAGACGGCGTCCCACATACCACAGCTAGAAGGACCCACAACTAGAATATACAACTATGTACTGGGGGGATTTGGGGAGAAAAAAACCCAGAAGATTGGCAACAGTTGTTAGCTCAGGTGCCAATCTTTGGGGGGAAAAAAAGGAGTTTAGCTATGAGAAGATGAAAAAACAGAAATTCAGAGAAAGTAAGGACAGTGGAGAAGGTTTTTGTTTTGTTATATTTCGCATTGTTCTGAGAATGCAGTGCTATTGCTATGGGAGATACAATAAAGAAAATAATTTGAACATGTTAATAAAAGTGAAAATGTGTTGAAAGTGAGTTTCTTCCTAATTAACAATTTAATTATATACAAAAATACTGACAATGTGAAACTTAAGCAGAATTATGAGATGACTGTGATTATATCTCAACATTTTAATGTCACATAAAATCTAGAATATTTTCAATAGCACTTAAATCTTCAAAGCTAACTCCATTATTCAAATTGACTTTAATGGTTCATGGCAGAATGCCTGATTATTTTCTCTGCTTTCACCCAGGATATATAAAGATATTCAATAAAATCAAGCAGAAACCGACCCTACTTAAGAAGCGAGGCTTTGTCTAGCCTATAATTGTGTCAGATTAGATGGGTTAACAACCTCTCCTTTAGCTTAGATATAAACTCTGGATTTGGGTGTTGAAAAAGAATAACTTTCTGGACTAACTTCTCACAGACTAGAATTTTTTAGACCTCTTACATAACTAGCAGGCAAACCAAAAATCAATAGCAGTTTGGAAATATACTCAGTTTTTTGGGTGAAAATTATGCCAAGATTGTTCATGTCAATAACAACTAATGTTAAATTAAGATTAATTTGAAGTTAATCAGGGAGTCTATTTTATCACTGTGACCTACAATTGCCAAATTTCTCAAAGTTCAGTATTATTTATGTGTTAAATTAAATGATCATCTTCTGTTAATTATTAAGCACTTACCACTTCATTATACATTTTGGAACCACCGTTTTATCAATTGAGATAATTTCATGGTGGCTCTGGATTAGTCGATCAGATGTATTATTTTCCATCGTGACTCTTTCTATTCTAATTCTGTTTTCAAAAGCAGATATTGTAGAAATAAAATACCTGTGAGAGTTCATGATTTCTAATATTGAAATTATTTGAGTGAATTCAAATAGGAATTTGAGTATAATAAAGTTGAAACTTAATAGCTGATATTAAAATGGATAATTTAATAAATGATATTAGAAAAATTGGGTAGCCAAGGTTAATAAAAATAAAATAAAATTCTTCATTTTGTTTTTACATCAAAGTTAATTCCAGATGGATCACAATTTTTAAAGCTAAACATAAATCCACTTTTCTGGTTTCATCTTCAATATGTAAGGAGCTGGGAAGCTGCTATTCTCACTCTTACAACAAGAAAAAGCTGGACAAAATGAAAATTGGTAACTTTTTCATGGCTCATCAGATAACTGAAGTCACAGGACAGACTGATACCCCAGGCACATCCAGATACAGAAGCCCAGATCTGGCTATCTAAGGTAGAATCCTCTGAAGTCAGTACCTGATAGGAGCAAATAAACGGTAATTTTGATTAATTTCTGGAGACTAAGTGTGGATTTGAGTGAGAGTTAGAAACATTTTTCATGTTCAGTGTCTGAGAACATCCCCTCCTAGCTCTGACAGGGTGACGGGAAGAGTAATCATTGAGAAAGAAGCGCACACTGTTTTCCACCCAACTCTCCAAAGGGTGTGGCATGTGGGGAAGAAGGAAAGACGACTTTGCCTGAGCTCAGTTCTGAAAGCTTACCTCAGCTGGGAGAAGGGAATTCCTCCTGGTCATGTTTCAACAGCGGAAAGAACTTCAGGAAAATAGACTGGAAATGTTGCCACCAGGAAAGGCAGTATGGGACAAGGAGAAAAACCTGTAGAGTCCAGCGGCACAGGTCCGCTAAGTGACTGAGACTTAGGAGATTGTAGAATGCTTCTCCTTTCCCCATTCTCCCACCACACCCACAGGCCTCCAGTATAATAAGAATAAATTATGGTTGAAAGAACACCAAGATGTAGACTCTCTCTGATAAAGAGCACTTAGATAAGCCCAAAGTCAAGAGGAGAGACAAAAACTAAAGCTTTAGAGAAAAGTAAAGCATTTGACGCTTATAGCCACAGCAAACATTAAACACAGCCATCTCCTATCAGATTAATAAAACTCAAACTGAAGGACTATTTACCAAATTCCTGTTACCTGATACAACACGTCTGGCCTTCAAAAAGCAAAATTACTTGTCTTGAGAAAAAGCAAGAAAAGACGCACTATGAGGAGACAAGCAAGCATCAGAATCAGATTCAGATATGACACAGATTTTGTGCCAAAAATTATCACACAGGAAATGTAAAATAACCATGAATAACATGTGAAGAAATCTAATTGAAAAGGAAGACAACATGCAAGGACAGACAGATAATGTAGGAGAGCTATGGAAATTCTAAGAATGGAAAGGATACCTTAGAAATAAAAAATAAAACGGTAACAGAAATTAATACTCTCGACTGGCTCATCAGTAGGCTTGACATTGCCAAAGAAAGAATCAGTGGACTTGAACATAAGTCAACAGAAACTTCCCAAACTGAAATGTAAAAGAGAAGAAAGAATGAAAACCAACACAAGCATCCCAAACTGAAATGTAAAGAGAAGGAAGAATAAAAACAATAACAACAACCCCCCTAAAAAAATAATAGCACATCTAAGGACTGTGGGATGATATTACAAGATGTAATATATCTATAATTGGAATACCAGAAGAAGAAAAAGTAACGACCAGAGCAGAAAAAATATTTGAAGTAACAATGGCAGAGAACTTTCTAAAATTAATTACAGACACCAAACCACGGACCCAGGAACGTCAAGAAGATACCAGCAAGATAAACACCAACAAAGCCATACTAAATCATATTATATTCAAATTGCAGTAAACCAAAGAAAAAGACAAAATTTTAGAGGACGTTAAGGGGTGGGGGAATACAAAGATAAGAGTGACTACAGGCTTCTCAGTGAAAACAATGCAAGCCAGAAGACAGACCTTTCAAGAACTGAAAAACATTAAAAAAAGAAAATTGTCAACTTAGGATATATACTAACAAATATATGTTTAAAAATGAAGTGAAGTAATGGTTTATTAAAGCATACAAAATCTAAATAAATCATCACCAGAAGACCCACATTTTAAGAAACATTAAAAGTCCATCAGCAAAAAGAAAACGTTACCAGTTGAAAATCTATATCTATGTAAAGGAATGAAAAGGATTGGAAATGATCTACATTTAGGGAAAATTATTATTTGTTTGCATTATTTTCAATGGTTATATCATTTCTATAAAACCTACAAATAGTCTTCACTCATATTGAAGACTATGGTGATCACCATATGGGTTATATCACATTTTTAACTAGTAACTTCCAGACAGGGGTCACGATATAAGAATTTCTGTTGCTTGATTTTTTTCTGGTGTATCAGTCATTCTTTTTTGTTTTTGTTTGTTTGTTTGTTTGCTATTTTTTCATGTCTCATAATTTTTTGTATAAATTGCACTTTAGATAATATATTGTAGCAACTCTGGCACTGCTCTCCCCTCACCCGAAATCGTTATAGTTTACAGTTATTTATTTGGTTAGTGACTGACTGGACTATTTCATTTGAATCTATTCTGCTCCCACAGAGTTAACCATCTAGTGTTGTTCCTTAGGAGGCACAGCCTTGGCTATGCCCAATCACCCTGGAATGTCAATAGTTTTGGCATGGGTCTCTTTGACTGCCTCTTTCCTTAACCACACCCAGCTCTTAAGTTCTATCGATTGCTCTACAGTTATCAATAATGTGCTGGGGTATAAATTCCTCAAAAGACTACACCAATCAATTTCAGACTCCTTTGAAAGAATAGTTTCTGAGGTTAATGTTGGAGATGTGTTTGGATCCCAACCAGGCTCTTCCCTGCTGTCTCTTTCCCAGGTTCTTATGGGCAAACTAAGCAGCCGATAGCATAGCTTATATGTACAATGAGTCACAGAGCTCCTCCTCGTTGTCTTCCACTACAAGCCCCACTGTTTTTTTAGAGGAGTCTTAGGCTTGGACTTCGCACTCTGTTGCAAATGAAGTCAGTCTGCTGAGGTAGAAGATTAGGAGCTTTTTTATGCCCTGTTTCTGCCCCCAGGAAAAAAAATCTCTGAACCTTGGATCTGGAGCTGGGATTGGGGACAGTTATGCACTTCTCATTGAATTCAATCACTGCCCAGTGGAAGGGAAGGAGTAGTCTCAGATTGTCTATGATTGCTTTTCTTGGTATGGAACCATTGCTAGAGGAAAGGTAATTGGAGCCCTGGGATTCTCAGCTCCAGGACCAAGGCAGACTCTCTGTCCCACAGGTGAGGGCTGAGTGAAGGAAGAGAGTCCCCACTAAGCAGCTGCACTCCCCCAGGACTTAGCTTCAGCAAGGGTACCTGGGGCAGGGTGAGAAATGCTCATGTCTTGCCCGTTCCAGTAAGACAGTGCTCCATCTGGGCAGTGGCTGGAGAGGGAGCCCTGCTTCTTTGGCTATACCAGCCCGGATTGGGATTCTCACCTAGCTGAGTTGAGAGGAGGAAGGGAGGAAGCAGGTCTCCATTCAAATTCCACAAACTCTCACTGTTCTTCACAAACGTTAGTAGAATTTTTTGAGTAAATGTTTCTTCATTTGCTGTATATCCCCGAGACCATTTCCAGACTGTTGATTTTATATATACATTTAATTATGTATGTAATTTTCCACAGTATCACTGAGGGATGCGTCCACAGAGCTCCTCACACTGTCATGCTAGACTATAATACTGCAAAGAAATTCTTAACAGCAGCTAGTGTTCAATTCAAATAAAAAATACCGTAGAAAATGCAAACTCAAGTGCTTGGGTTTTAATCTGATCGAAGGTATTATAATGTAGAATTCACTATGAAGAAGACAAAATGAGGAAGCAAAGTGGTTCCTATTGTATTTGTATATGAAAATTCTTCTATTTGGATCTCATATATTTAATCCAGTACCTTCATTTATTTTAAAGGCAGCAAACAAGCAGATAGTGCATAAAAGATGAGTGTGACCAACTATAATAGAAGTTATGAAATCCGTACTTATAATCATACTTATAATACAAACACATACTTAGAATCACGTAATTTGGGTCTTCATTCAGAATTAACTTACTTTCAATTTACACAGAATTCTAACTTATCTTAGTTGTCTGGTTTTGAACCCAAAGCAGATTAAATACAGCTATTATGAAGGTGAATAAATTCTACTGGTGCAAAATTTAAAAGCATAACAGAACGGATCCATTCAGTATAGGGGAAAACAGTCTGCAGAAATACAATAGTTTATGTTAGCGATGATCATCTTTACACAAAAATGATGAAAATGTATTTTGCATAAACTTTAGAAGACAGTGGTGCATAGAACACATTTTATAAAGATTTCCTGCAAAATCAACTCACAATTTTGAATGCTACATGGAGGTTGAATTCTCAGCTCTACAGAAAATTTGGATGTCTAGAACAACACATTCCCTCAAATTCCAGTCAGCCAGAACTTTCGGAATCATCCTTGCATATTTAGTCTCAAGCCAATAGTTCTAAAAGAGATACATTGGAGAACAGATTTGAAGTCACATACACAGTACTGTAAATTTTATTTTTGTACCCCATTTAGAACAATTAAAAAGAACGAAATATTTAGCACCTTCCTGAAATAAATACAATTACGTATTGATTAAACATAAAAATGATTAAAATCCATTTCTCTTTCAAAGACTGAGTTCATTAGCAGAGCTGTAGAAATGTAGAAATACGGATATAGAAACTGATTTAATACTCGAGTTACATGGTGAACACATACTCAATTCAGTATTTTGGCAAGTTGTTAGTACAGAACTAAGAGGCTGCCACAGTATGACAAGCACCGAAACTAGTCTTACAAAGTCCAAGCAGTTTACTGACAGCGAGGCCCCTCAGCCCTCTCCGAGTTTACTTGTTCTTATTTTAGGCACAATTATAGAAGCTTGGCAATGCAGTTTTTCAGTGCACAGCAGACTAGAAAGCAAATGAGGGGCCTTTTTCAGGAAGCAGACACAGAGGCGGAAGCAAAAAGTGACAGCTGATTTAAGGGTAGATATAGAAACAAAAAAATTGGCATAACTCAAAAAACATACATGTGGGAAAGAGGTATATGACATTATACACTTCAGGAACCCCAGAGGATACATTTCTCTTTTATTACACTGCTGTGTTTTTCACGATGACCAAGAAAAGTTAAATTATGTTTAGTAGTTTCTAAAAAAAGTGAGGCAATAGGAAACATACTTTAGAAAAAAATTTTTTTTGCCACCTAAGTTGGAATAAACTGGATGATCAAATTAATTTGCCCAGGTTGCCTGAAAAATTAACATATGTAAGTTAATTGCCCCATCAATGATAACAAGTAAGTGAATTGTTACCACATTTTGGGTATTGTTTCCATGTCTTCTCTTTCAAAACTGTTTGGGACTTTTATTTTTTTAAACAATTTTTTTTGTTTTTTGAGGAAGATTAGCTCTGAGCTAACATCTGCTGCCAATCCTCCTCTTTTTGCTGAGGAAGATTGGCCCTGAGCTAACATCCATGCCCATCGTCCTCTACTTTATATGTGGGATGCCTACCACTGCAAGGCTTGACAAGCAGTGCTCCACACTCAGGATCGGGCTGGTGAACCTCGGGCTGCTGAAGCACAACGTGCAAACTTAACCACTGCGCCACAGGACTGCCCTGGCTTCATTTTTTAATATGAGTGAATTGTATAGGTGTGTTCTTACAAATAGAAGTGGAAAAATGAATCAGTCTTCATGCTTTGAAAAACAAAGATCATCAGGTAAGTGATATTTTGGCTCCTCCAAAGAAAAATCTGGCTTGATAACACTGTCACCTTACAGAGAAGTCCACGATTTGAAAGACCCTGTTCATAAATACACAACTTCCAACCAGATTTCCAGTGTCTCTCTCTTAATTACTGGATTACACACTTATTGTGATTTAATTAGCAATGAACTTTTTTTCTATGCAACCTTGGATTTTATGAAATATACCTTACAGAAACTGTGAGAATCAGCACAGAAAGGATAAAGATCTCTAGCATTAGAGAGAGTCCAGAATAAACAAAGAACCAGAGCTAATGCAAAACAGAAATGATGTCTGAAATAGAAAACCACAACACTGCGAGATAAGAGAAAATTTGCATCAATGGGAGGAAAAGAAGAAAGAAAAAGCTGTTAGAAATAGATCACACACAAACACTGATTTTAAAAGTTTAGTAGCAAGTTTAAAAGTGCAGGAGAGGAAAATTTTGCAGAAAGCGAAAGAGGAAAGAAGAGAGAATATAGGGAAGATGAAAATAGAATTAGAAGATCAGTCTAGGAGAACTAGAAAGAGAAAACAGAAAAAATAAAGGGGGTAAGAACTAAAGAAAGCTACTTGAGCAGACAGGGAATTTGATCATGGATCAGTTATTAGATAATAGCAAGGGGTTATTTTTACTAAATGTGATACTTGCATTGTTACAAAAACATCCCATTTCTGTTAGTTGTGAATATTAACACATGCATAAGTAAGGTAATATTTATTATGTTTTCAAATATGCCACACAAAAAGGAAGTGAGGAACAGACAAAATAGGACTGGCAAATGATGACAACGGTTTAAGTTAGGCGAAGGCATGAGGGGCGTTATTAAATTGTTTTCTTTAGTTCTGTGTATACTTAAAAATGTGTCCAATAAAATGTAAATGTATATACAGTGTCTATACAATATGAGAAAAATACATAGAAATAACATTTTTTCTAGCTGGAAACAGCTTGCCAAATTCCCAGGAAAATAAATTAGAAAAGATTTCCACCTGGTCACTTCATTATGAAAAATCATACTAGAGATAAAGAGAAGATCTTCACAGCAAAATAAAGGAAGAAAGGAAAGGAGGAGGGGACAGAGGGAGGGAGGCGAGAAATGAAATGAAATAACTAAAGAAAGAAAGGACCTTTGGGTCCTATAGGATAATTGCATAGGCAAATGTCACCACAAGTTTGCAAACACTATATAGATAGATCATCAAAAGAGCAACTAAATCCGTTAAAGCATAAATTTTCAGAATTACTAGGATAGAGAAGATAAAAAATTTCCTCTTACATGTAAATGAGGAAACAAGTATTTAAATCCAACAGAGCAGCTTTGGGGCCGACACTGGGAAAAAGTCGGGGGAAAAGCGAGCAGAAAACAGGTGAATGCACTTCGTAGTAACTGAGCAACAGACCAGTGGTGGAGGGATACACACAGGTCACCGCAGAGGAAGCGTCCACGTTGAAGGAGGAATTCCTTAGGACCGGTTGACGCCTGCTGGATCAGAGCGCAGCACCCCGGATAACTGAGATGAAGGACTGCAAAGCCTGTGGGCGTAGAAGAGGCAAGCCCGGGAAAACAGGGCTTCGAGGGAAGGGGGAGGCCGCTCAGAAAAGGGAGGCACCCCTTGGATGCTTTCTGTTGTGGGGAGAGAAAGAAAGAAGCGGTGCATATTAAAGGTCCTGATGAACTGAGTGTTTTCACACATCGATCCCCACAGATCCCAGCCTAAAGAATCTCTCTGTGCGAAAGAATGGCATCCCCAAGCCAGCGGAAGTGGGCGCTCATAAGAAACGTAGTAAGAAAACCAAAGTCCTCTCCCACACACCCTGGCAGGTAAACACGCTACTGGGTCACAAAAAGGGAAAACATTAAAAAAGGAATAGGCTGTATCTATACAAACTATGGTGAGATGAAAATAGAAAGTGAACCTCAAACAGAAGGTAGAGCGTAACATGGTTGCTCAGCGTGAATTCAGTGTAATGGAACAGGCACTTGAGAGTCTGAAAGAATACCGCGAGTCAAATTCCGAAGGCTCGGAGTAGAAGGAGACATAAAGAACCACATGGAGTGAGACTTGCCTAAACCAAAACACGAACAAAAGAAAAGATCTCAAAACGAAGAGTGAATTATGAAGATTGATATTACCAAAAGTATAATAAAGGACATTGCAGAGAAGTATGAAAATAGCTAAGAAAGCCAACACAGAAAAGGAAAATGGTAAAATTTATTCTCTTAAAGCACAGGCAAATGACATGTCAAATAATGCTGGGTGTTAAGTACATGGCACCCTTATTAGATTTTGTGTAATCAGAATAAACCTAGGGCATTGCCTATCAGCAGAAAGGGCTTGCTTTGTGATGATGTCTAAGAAGTGCTAATAACCCGAGAAATTTTTCAATTAAAATTTTAGAAGGTTGGACAGAAGCGTGACAATAGAGAAAATATTTGAGTACTATAATTCTTTTCAATTGCCTTATTTAAAATGAGGTGCTTCTTAAATAGTTATGTGCTAAACTTATGCATTTACCTCGTATGCTGTTGTTAATGAGACATTTTGCTTTAAGTCTAATGCAAATACTTCCATTTTTTTACAGCTATGCCGAGGTATAATTTACCTACATTAAGATGCATCTATCATCATCACCCTTTTTAAGTAGAGTTTCTGATACACATACAACTAATAGCAATAAATTTTGATAATTATCATCACATTTTTTCACACTTAGTTTATTATCATAGATTGCATGATTGTGGGCAGGGTCTGCATCTTTTATAATAAAATTTATTAGGTTAACCAATCACTGAATTACCCCTACTTCCTGACATTTTCTACAATCCAGAACACAGCTCCACTTCCTTAAGCTCTCTCCAAAATCACTCAACCAAAGGCCAAATCCTGTTACAGGACTGCAGTAATGAGATGTCCGTCAGTCACCCTTGGTGCTCATCCTCATTGCAACAGGTAATACCTCCAACTTGCTCAGCTACAGGTTTGTTCCTACTGGTCTTCGGCTGGAGGGCATGGATAAATGTGAGCTCTTGAAATATCTGTCTTCTGTTTCCAACTCAAAAACAAACACACAAACAAAACCAAAAAAAGAACTCATAGTGTATTACGTATCGTAAATGCTCAATAAAAACTGGCTGATGAATGAAGGGTTAGATTCAGTTGTTTTACTATTTTCAAAGTAAACTTTTTATGGTTGAAATAGATAATTAGGGCCTGGCCCTGTGGCCAAGTGGTTAAAGTTCCACACACTCCTCTTTGGCAGACCAAGTTCACAGATTCAGATGCCGGCCGAAGACCTACTCCACTCACCCGCCACTGTGAGAAGGTATCCCACATACAAAAAAACCACAGGAAGATTGGCACAGATGTTAGCTCAGGGCTGATCTTCCTCAAGCAAAAAGAGAAGAGGATTGGCAACAGATGTTAGCTCAAGGCAAATCTTCCTCAATAAACAAGAAAAAAATATAGATAATTAGTAAACTACAAAGCAGCTCCACTAGTTGAAGGCACCATCATCTGTCCCCTAGATTAAAGCAATGGCTTCCTAAATGACATCTCTGACTCCATCCGTACTCTCTACCTCTTCTTAACTCAAAGACCAGAGTTGTCCATTTAAAATATGCGGAAACGTCACTCTTCTGCTTAGAAAGTTTCAGTCCTTCCATCTCACTGAGAATAAACGCTAAATCTCCACGCCACTTACAACATCCTGCACGATCTGGTTTCCCATTACCTATCTGAATTCATCTAAGTCTCCCCACCTGTCTTGCTCTGCTCTGGCCATTTTGCTCTCTTTTCTCTTATTGGAACATACACTGGCATGTTCCTACCTCAGAGGTTTTGCATCCCTCTGGTCCCTCTGACTTCTCTGTGTTAACTTGTCCACATCCTTTCTGATCTTTCCTAGGTACTGTCCCTGCATACTCTCCATCGCACCTCTCATGATCAAACGTATTTGTTTATTGTCTAACTCCTCTGAGTAGAATATAGGTTCTACACAGCAGGACTTTTTATTTGTTTCTTTGTTTGTTTTGTTGGTTGCTAAAGCCCAGCTCCTGGAAAAGGGTTTGTTACAATGCATGCCCTGAAGAAGTATGTTTGAATGAGTATGTATGACTGGGACACTACCGAGCTTAGGCCTTTAAATTTAGGTGGGAAAAGGAATATAGAAAGCTCATTTAGAGGAAAGAGAGGAGAAAGGGAGCCATACAAGTCATGGACAGGAAGAGTCTCATGAAGGTTTGGACAGATAAAGAGTTTAAAATGTTACAAGTAGTAAAGATTTTGAGGTCAGATCATGTACTTTGAAATTAGGACCTTGGTGATGAGAAAGAATCTTCCACAGAAGGGTGGGTGTAGAAGCCACATTACACCCATGTTAAGAGTGATTTGGAATAGATGAAGTCAAAGCAGCAATATTTCACCATTATGGTACAAAGATTGATAGGGCAAAAAGCAATAGAGATTGAAAATAATTCTATGTGGAGTTTGGCTTGAAAATAGATTATTTTTAAGATGTGGGAGACTTGAGCTGGAAAGAAGGAAGTCAGTAGAGATGGACTGTGGAAAATACTACAAAATAAAGTTTTCTGTCTTCATGAATCCATCATTCAAACTTCAGAGGAAAAGCCAGAAATTGCAGTAAAGAACAGAATATAATCAATGTCATACGAGGAGAAATGGAGTTCAGCCAGAAAAGATAAAGGAAATGAAAAAGGTTTCAACAAGGTTCTGACACATGAGGCAGTCCTTGGAAAATACAACAATACATTCATAGTATTTATATATTTATGCAATGCTAATTTCCACCTAAGAGTAAAGTCTGGCAAGAAAACACATGGCTTATGATTCTGAGTTTTATAGATGCAACACAGCAAGTAGAATTAAGCTGCTGTACACAATTATTAAGGTGCAGGGAAAAGCAAACTTTATAGAAACATACTGTAAACCTATGATCTGGACAGTTTTAAGAAGTTCCAGAATAGATATGCTATAAAGAAGGAACTCCAACAACAGAAAACAAACCGAACAGAGCGGGGGAAAGAGTATCTCGAAGCAGTTACAATAGCCTAAACCTAAAAATACTTCTCTGTGTCTTAGTAGGGAAATTTGCATGCAGAAATGAGAGATTTTGGAGGTATAGTCCTAACTCAACTATTTGGATTGATTTCATTTTCTCTGGAGAGTGGTGTTAGGTCTTGAAATTTTTTAGTACCCATTTGTTCATAAAATGCATTTTCCGCTTTATTTGAAGGATATTATGAGAAATGATAAATAAAATTAAACTTGAATATTGTTTGCTGTGCAAATAACAGGCAAGGTGATATTGCTTCTTCAGTTTTAGAGACAGCAAGGCATTGATATTTGAAGGTCTTTAAGAGAGACAGAGCAGTGGCCCTTGGGCAAAGTTAATCTAATCCTTAAGAAAGTGACTCTATGGCTCCCACTTCTTGTATTTTACATGTCACATTGGGAAATTTCAAAGTTAAGAATTCTATTTGATAATATATAATTTTAGAAAGCTTTCTAGTGAGGCGTATGATATCGTATTTTTGTGGATAAACACAACATGTGTGAAGGAGTAGCTATTTGGAGTGCTCTTATGGGAACGTTATTCAAATTGTCAAATCAATGTTGTCGACATGAGAGTACTTAATGAAAACAAGGATGGGGAGATACAGGCAAAATGATCTCTGTCAAGAGAAAAAAATGTAATTATGCAATGTTCTAATACATTAATGAAATAGATTTCATGTTTGCTTCTCATTTCCCAGTGGTATGCTGATTGAAGATGACTAGTGCTATGAAAAATACATTATTTAAGTAATTGAATGTTGTGGGAAATCTTTTATCTATTTCTATAACATTCTGGGTTTTGTATTAACACGGTGATACATGGTTTCTGGGAATACAGAATTCCAGAAAGGGTTTTCATCTTATTTCAGGTATAAAGTAAAAATTAATTTTTTTAAGGAATACTTCCTTGGAAATATATTTTTTCATTGTTTAGCTGAATGAAAAATTATCTAATACAGGTTATTCTCCATTTCTTCTAATGTATAAGAAAAATAAAATGACCAGGATTTATTACAGTCATTAAAAATGAGAATCATCTAAAATGTAAAATTTATTTTAAAAGAAATAAATGATTTCTGAAAATTTTGTGCTCATTTTGGTATTATATATCGATTTCAGGAATAGCTTTCTTGCTGTTTTGTTTTAAGCAGGAATAATTCAGTGCTTTCTCAATATTAACCCCTTTTTATAATGTTAAATAATTCAATCTGTTCTTTGATTAGAGATTGGGAACATGAGTAAATCGCTTAACACAAAACATTCACATAAACTCAGAACTTAGAGGTGGGCGGCGCTTTGGCATTTTAACTGTGAATGAATGAAAACAATAGTCACAATATTGACCGCTGCGTCATGGAGTATGCAGTTTTTACAATGGTCACCTATTGCTGTGTGGTAAGCACAGTGCTAGGCCCTCTGAGTGTTGGACAAGACCAGCCTCAGGAAGCTCACAGTCCAATGGCAAAGAGAGTAAATAAAGAAATTCTCTATAGCACTATAACTATATGTGGCTAGCAAAGGAAACGAACTGCTTAACTTTAACAGAAATGACATTTATGGGAAGAATATCGCAGAACACAGGGACCCAAAGGGACCAAAGAATGGTGGTTGTGGTGATGGGGTTGTTGGACACTGCCCCTGGCACCATCACCACTTGATAATGCTTCACCACTGTGGTTTCTTGTTGGGTACACTGGTGTTGCTGTGAATGATTTCTCATCTGCCCTTGCCGTTCTGTGATACTTGCTCAAGATTCAAATTCGAGGTGGGGTATAGGTTTAACTGAACTTAAGTTATCCATCCCATGCCCTGGCTGTGAAGGAGAATGGAGAAAATATTTGCCCCATGTGGTCCTGAAGTTGGATCCAAGGCCAGGGTTCTCATCACAAGAGTCCAGAGGTGGGAGCATGGGCTGATGGAGCATCCAGAAGACAGCAGTTAAGTCTTGAGTGATTCCTGCTAGGTTGAGGTAAGCCCAATTCTTATTTATATAAATTTGATAATAAAAAGACAAAAATGTAATTTTTGTACCTGTTTCAGCCCAGTTCCCACCTGTTCATCCTCTATATTTATCCATATAACTACTACACCTGACTTTTTATATATCCTTCTACAGTTTCCTTTTCTATATTCAAGTAAATATAAATATAGCCTTATTTCCTTCCTATTTACCCATAAGAAAACATATTAACCCACTGTTGTACATCTTACTTTTTGTATTTAATATATCTTGGAACCCTTTCCCTATCAGTACATATTTTTCTCCTTTTTTTGTCTTATGGTTCCAGAAATCATTATAGATTAGCATAAGTTATCTTGAGTTTAAATTACTTAAAATTTAAAATAAACTGAATTAAATTATTTTAATTTAAATTATTATAATTTAAAATAAATCAGTACCTTACTGATGTATATTTAAGTTTATCCTTCAATCTTTTGCCATCACAAACAATTTTTGCAATGAATATTCAAGGGTCATTTTGCAAGCGTGTATATATATCTGTAAATAAGGTAGATTCCCATGTGTGACGTTTCCAGGTTGAGAAGTGTATGTATTTGGAAAAATACTGACAAAATTTTCTCCATTAGAGTTGGATTTTTGCTTCCACCAGCAGTATATGAAAGCACCCAATTCATCAGAGCCTCTCCATAAACATATGACATTGAACTTTTGTATTTTTGTTCATTTGATACTGTTTCAAATTTTTCTTGTCACCCTTTTTTGCATTTGCTTATTAAATTTTTCCAATTTTAAATTTGGCTTTTAAAATTTTTGTTGTTGCTGTTTATTAATGTAGTCAAATTTGTCTTTCCCTTGCTGTTTCTAGATGATGCGTCATCGTTGAAAAGGCATTCTCCCCACACACAATTATAACGGAATCCCCCACATTATCTTCCACAGCTTTTACACTGTTATTTTCACATTTAAGTCTTGGATCCATTTGGTAATAATTTAGCATAATGCGTATGATGGAGCTCCAAATCCATCTTTTCCACATGATATCCAGTTACCCATTTATTTATGTCTATAATTTGCTCACTGTCTTGGATGTCATTTTTATCCTACACTAAATTACTATGCATGTTTTATTTATTTCCAGATTTCTAATCATATTACATTTGTCTACTTGCTTATCTTTCTGAAGGAATGAATTTCTCACCCACCAAGATGATGATTTACTTCTTAGAAGATAAAGCAAGAACTTGATGTGGATTGTTGCACTGGGTTTAACTTGAACTACTGAAAAATTAATGGTAATATGAAAGTATAAGGAGGTTTAGGAGAAAGGCAGACATAGTAAAAGTTTATTTTTGTCAAAAATCTCTCCTCTACCAGCCTTTCCATAATTCTTGAAATTATCACATGATGTATTCTTTATGTTACAGTGTTGACAGCTCCTTTTCAAATACAAATATCAAACTGATTAGAACGGTTTTTAACAAAATAAAATGTAGCTAGAGGTAAACCTTTAGACAGAGCAGTCAAAATCCAAGGTAGGTTATGTTATATCAGAGACACTGGAGAATCATCAAGGAGGTCTTTCATTTTAAAAGATTTTATGCCTTTCTGTTCTTTGTCCATTTATTTTCATAAAATCATATTAGATTAATCCCAGAGTCAGCAATCTAGAGTACTGTGTCAGGAGGCCCGTAAGAGTTCAATACACACTTTTAAAATGAAAAATTTTTTATCCAGAGTAAGGATTGATGTTTACTGCTGCCAGAGAGTTTAGGGGTTATTAGGCTAGCGTCTTCCCTTTATCACCCTTATATGTGACAATGCAACCTGAACTTCATTCCAAAATCTCGAAAATCATTCCCTCGCGCAAGGGCCCAAACGTGGGTCCATTTGATGGCAAACCATAAGCTTCCTGATTGCAGCTGTTCCAGTGACTTTTCAATGTGCTAGAATACATGAGCAGCCCACTTTATTGCATGCTGTGTCTCACCCTAACAGATCTGAAAGACAAAGCCATCTGCTCTTGAGCCAACATTCATTTGCTCGTTGGTCATTTGTTAGGATATGAACAGTGTCTAAATCCCTAAGAGAACACCTAAAGGGCACCCTTTAACTTAAAAGAGATGTTTTTCTCTTTTCTCTCTCTTCCATTTCTTGTATTATGCTATAGTTTTCTGCACACTTTTTATTGAGTATAATTTATGCAATAAAAAATGGGTACTTTTTGCTTCAAAATTAACTTTATTAATGTGTAATGTCATAAAATAAAATGCACCTGTTTTAAGAGAACATTTTAATGAGTTTTGACAAATACAGACACCATATAATATGCCTCCCTCCAACACACACGTACGCAAAGCCAGGAAAGAGAAAATTTTTATCACTCCCAAAAGTACCCTCGTGCTCCTTTGTCCCCTTTGTAGCTAATTGCGCACTGCTCTTCCAGGTTCCTGACCCAGGGCAACGACTAATATGCTTTCCGCCACCATAGATCAGCTTCACTTGTCTAGAATTACATATTAATGGAATCATAGAGTGTGCACTCTTCTGAGTCTCTCTTTTTTCTCTTAACAAAGTGTTTTTGCAATTCATCTATGGGGTTCATTGTCAATTCATGAATCTTTTTGAGGTGCTTAGTTGTATCTCTTGTCCATTTAAATACAGTTACTATCTTTTTAAGTTGTAGACACTATATATTCTGGACACCAGTCCTTTGTCAGATGTATGTATTGAAATATTTTCTCTAGTCCGTAGAATGCCTTTTCACCAGAAATCAGAAGTTTTTATTTTTGAGAAAGTCACATTATCGTTTCTTTTTATGCCCCAACAAAGATATCTCTGCCTATCTTAAATTTAAGAAAATATATAGTTTTTTCTCCTATGCTTCCTTTTAAAAGTTTTATAGGTATAGATTTTAGGTTTAATGATCTATTTTAGTTAATTTTTCTGTATAATGTGAAGAAAAAAATTGAGGTTCGTCTTTTCCCTCCCTAATGATATCCAGTTGGTCCAGCACTGTTTATTGAAAAGGCTTTAATTTTCCCATTGAGTTACCTTGGCACTTTTGTTCAAGGTCAATTGCCCATATATGAATGATTCACTTCCTGGGTCCTTTCTGGTTTCGTTGATCTATACTTACTTGGCTGCCTTCATCGTTACAGACTGTTAATAAATCCTGAAATAAGGTAGTGTAAGACTAACTGCTCTAAATGTGTTCTACCTTTGCAAAACTGTTTTGCCATTCTAGGTCCTCTTTATTCTGTATCCTTTTTAAAATCAACTTATGAATTTCTACCAAAAAAAATCTTGCTGGGATTTTGATTGTAATTACGTTGAATCTATAGATCAATACAGTGTTGGCGAGGGGGACATTCCTCCTTCTCCCTTTCTGGTGTTCTTATGGTTGGACTAATAATAAAATTGACACAAGACCAGATTAGCAGAGAAAAACGCAATTTAATTAAGTGCAGATTGGAGAATCATGAAAATGATGCTCAGAGAGTGAACAAAGAAGACAGTAGGTATATTTGTATCTTTTACACAAAGAAGCAATAAATTTATGAGGAATTGACAGGACAAAGAGACTTAGGTTTGGGATACGTAATTAGTGAGGAATTTAAACAGAATTTAGGTTTGAGATAGTAAATTATCAAGGTTTGTTTACACCAGCTTCTCAGCTCTGAATTTCCTAGCTCTGGTGATGAGGATGCAGGCAGAGCACCTTTCACCTGGGAGATTCATTTTCTGCTTTCAGGGGGAACAGAGGCAAGAGGGTCAGAATGCCCTTTTTGCTTTCCTAGTAACTTTAATTCAAAATAATCAATTTGGGATATTTTGGGTGGCCTGGACTCCAACAATAGGGACAATTGATATCCTAACATTTTCCAAACGAGGAGGATGGCATATATCTCCGTTTATTCAGGTCTTTAATTTCTCTCAGCAATGTTTTGTAGTTTTCTGTGTACAGAGCTTGCACATATTTTGTTAAATAATCCCTCAATATGTTTTGATGATGTTGGAAGTTGTTTTTTGTTATTGTTGATGTTATTTTGAAATTGCTCATGGCTAGGATGTACGGATGCAATTGAGAGTTGAAACTAACCCTGTATCCTGTTACCTGACTAAATTAACTTGTTATCTGTAGTAGCATTTTATAGATTCTGTAGGGTGATCTGCATACCCAGTCCTGTCACCTACACAGGACAGCAGTTTTACTTCTTCTTTTCCCATCTGTATGCCTATAGTGTATTTTTCTTGCCTTGTATGAGTTAGGGTCTTGAGTATAATGCTAAAGAGCAAGGATGAGAAGCAGCATTCTTGGCTGGCTCGTTATCTTTAGAGGAAAGCTTTTGGGCTTTCATCATTAAGAATATTGAGAGTTTTCTCCATTGATCGATGTTGAATTTTCTCAAATTAGTTTTCTTCTCTTACTAATAGAAGCATACGGTTTTACTGCTTTTTTCTCTTAATAAAGTAAATTATTCTAATTAATCTTTACATGTTAAACTCCATTTGGTCATGTTGCATTACCTCTGATATATTGCTGCATTCAATTTGCTAGTATTTTGTTAAGGATATTTGCATTTATGTTTACTGGGGTATTAATGTGTAGTTTTTTTTTCCTTCACAGATTTATAATATTTTACCTTGATTAATTTAGAATATATACAATATCCATGCAACAATTACTAAAAAAAGATAGAGGACATTTTAATCACCCCAGGAAGATCTCTCCTGCCTCCTTATCCCATGGGCATCCACTGTCCTGATTTCAATCACTATAACTCAGTTTCCTTGTTCTAGAACTTCATATTGGTAGAATCAGAGTGCATTCTTATGCTTATGTCCTTTTTTACTCAATCTGATATTTTTGCGATTCATTCATGTTTTCCATGTAGCAGATTTTTCCTTGTTACTGAGTAGTAGTTCATTTAGCAAATATATTGCAATTATTTTAAAACATTCTCTTGTTGAAGGACATTTGACTTGTTTCCAGTTTTTAGTGACTGTGAATAAGGCTTCTAGGAACATTCTTATGGAAGGCTTTTGAGAACATGTGTTTTTATTTCTCTTGGGTAAATACCTAGCAGTAAAATTACTAGATCATAGGATAGATATATATTTAACTTTTAAAAAAAGCACCAAAGTGTTTCAAAGTGGTTATAGAATTTTGCGTTCCTACCAGCAATGTATGAATATTCAAGTTGCTCCACATCCTCATCAACATTTTGTGTTTTCAGTCCCTTTGATTTAATCCCCTTTACTAAGTATAAAAAAGTTCTTAAATATTGTTTTAATTTGAATTTCCATGATAAGTAATGAAGTAGAAGATATTTCTGTGTGCTTCTTGGGCATTAACTTACTTTCTTTTTTAATTATCTGTTCATGTTCTTTACTTGTTTTTAAGTACATTGTTTTTCTTTTAGTAGTTTACTCTTTCTTCATATTTTTCATATTTTCTAGATATTAGTCTTTTGCCTGATTTTGGCCTACTGATTCATTTTCTTAATTTTATTTTTTGATGAGCAGAAAATTTTAATTCTGATGAAGTCCAATCATTATTTCCTTTTTAATTAGTGATTTTTTAAGTCCTATATTATAAAATCTTTGCTTATAGGCAGTTTGCAAAAGTATCATCTTACGTTTTCCGTAGGCAACTGTATAGTTCCAGTATTTATGTTTATGCGATCTCTCTTGAGTTAATTTTTGTATATGAAGCAGAGTAGTGGTAGAGGTTCTTTTTTTTTTATAAGGGTATCCAGTATTCCAAAATCATTTATTATAAAGATTTTCCTTTTTTATGGAATTGAATTGATGCCTTTGAAAATCATCTAACTCTGTAGGTATGATTCTATTTCTGGACTCTTGATTATGTTCCTGTAACATATTTGGCTTTCCTTCACCCAGTGCTACACTGTCTGCATTACTGTAGCTTTATAGTAAGTCTCGAAATTAGATCTTGAGAGTCCTCCAACTTAGTTTTCCTTCTTAAGCTTTTTTTTTTGGTATTCTAGATCCTTTGCATTGCGATGTTAATTTGAGAAGCAACTTGCCACTATGTTAAAAAGAGCCCATGGGATTTTATGTTAGATTGCATTGAAACTGTAGATCAGTTTCATGAGCATTATGTGTGTTTCTAATTATGTTTCCTTTAATTTTTCTTGGCAATGCTTCATAGTTTTTAGGTCCTGTATATCTTTTGTTAAATTTACACATGTGTACTTGATGGCATACATTTAATTATTTTAAAATTCAGTTAATTTCAAATTTAATTTCAAGCTATTTATGACTATTATAGAGACATAATATTGTTTTGACCTTGCTAAATTAATTTATTAATGATAGGTTTTTTACAAGTTTCATAATGTGTCCTACATCCACAATCATGGTAACTGTGAATAATAAGAGTTTTACTTATTCCTTTCCGTATTTTGTGTCATTTTTTTCTTGCTGTTATCTTCATCAACCACTATAGTAGGCCCTCCAGATATTATTTTTTAAACTTTTGTTTTGATTAAAACATTTTTTCTCTTTTTTGTTAACAGCTTTCATAAAATATAATTGACTAAGACAAACTGCATATATTTAAATTGCACAATATAATAGATTTTGACATATGTTTATCTGTGAAATTATTGCCACAATTAACGTAATTAACATACTAATTCTCCCCATAAGTTTCCTCTTGCCTGTCCCTCCTTATTGTCCCTCCCCACACCCATTTCCATTCCCCCGTTACTACTGGGCTGCTTTCTATCACTATGGATTATTTAGCATTTTCTAGAATTTTATATTAATGGAATCACACAGTATGCACTATTTTTTGACTGACTTCTTTTGCTCAGCATAATTATTTTGAGATTCATCCATATTGCAGTCTGTATAAATAGTTCATTCTTCTTATTGCTGAGTGCTATTTTTCTGGTTCAGCCTTAACAAATAATAATAAATTATAAAAGGGGGTTAATAATTGTACCAAACATATAGGAATAGAGATTTACATGAGCCAGTATATTTAAACTACTTAGAACAATGTTGTGCTGTGTCAGTGTTAGCTATTTTTCAACAAAGGTGGCAGCAACAACGATAGGGAAAAGATGACAGATGAGATTATATTTAGAAAATGTGACATTATTTAGAAATGTATTGGTTATAAAGGAGATGAAATAAATCTGAGATTTTAAGGATGATCTTCAGGTTTCTGGCTTGATGCAAATGATTGTACCATTTTTTGTCCACATGAAGAGTATTAAGATACCATATCTAGGGAAGTTCGGTTTTCAACATAAAGAGTTGGGAATGGCAATGGGATGTGGACATAGAGATGTTTGGTAGACAGACAACTGGGTACAAAGCTTGTGGGTAAGTGCTGTCAGGAAATATCAATATAAGAATTGCTAACATGTGGATGATAATTGAAGGCATGGAAAAGCATGAGCTACGGATGTCCCAGGGAGAGTGCGGGCAGTGGAAAGAGAGAAGGTATTATGTGCCATAGCTCCGAGAAACATCCCCTCTGAAGGGTAGATGGGAGGATGGAAAAATGGAGTGAAAGACTAACGTGAGTAAGTTAGTCTAATAGGAGTAACTTGAAAGCAGAAAAATATATTATCTTAGAAGTCAAAGGAGGGAAGTATTCTGAGGAGAAAGCATCCATTTTGGAAAGTGGTGTCTGTTCATGCATCATCATGAGTATTCTGTACTGCTGCTTCTCCTCCATGCAAGTTTGATTTTCCTGGTTAGTTTCTACAAGGAATGCATTTCAGGTGTCACACAAAGGGAGCGTGGTTTCAAAAATAAAAGAAAGAAGACTGTTGTTCATTATAATGTCTTCGATGAAAGCTTGGAATGATAGTTTCAATATATTCCAAGTAGACATATGCTAATATTTTTCCCGTGCTAAATGACTACAGAAGTGATGAAAATAAATACGTAAGAAAAGGCAGAACTTTTGAAAATGAAAATTTAGTAATTTGAAAACTTGAATCAAAGTCATTAACATTCATTGAAAATGGACAGGGATCTTTTAATTCACATCTAAACAAATAAAATGAATATGATAATTAAAAATGTAAGGAGTTGTGAACACTCCAGACTAGTGATGGACGATAAAGGCTATGTGATGACGGCCAACCACCTCACTTAAGTTGTGGTGGCTTTTGAGAAAGAATGTTGACCTGAACACAACATTGGCCTACACAATGTTTGTCACAATTCCATGACATAATTGGCAGATTGTTCTGAAGATTGTGTTATCCCTAATCATTTTAATTCAGGAATAATTTATGAAATATTTGCAGTCTCAGAAGTTATGCCTATCATAGAAGATATTTATAATCTAGTTTTACAAACCTTCTTAGGGAGTGAAATAGAAAATTATATAAATATGTATTTCCAAATAATTCTAATATAGTGTCCTAAAATTAAGTGTAAAGGTAATAGAAAATTTACGCTGATAGAAATTTATATTGCAAATTAACTTGCACACCATTATCAATACTAATAATTAAATACTATTTATATTTGGGAAGGAGGGGGTCATTAATGATGTAATAATAAAATCACTATTTATTATGTAGCTTATATAACAATTTAATTCTATCACCTAAAAACAGAGCATCAGGGTTACTATACTCTTCTTGAAGAAAATGGTATGAAGTAACATGTTATCATCAATAAATGTAGATGAGCTGGGCAAGGGTTAGCAGGGCAGTTCCTTACAGTTTCCTTGCAGAGTCAGCCTGTTTCATTATTGACCACTAAAAAATTGATGTCCTGGTTTAACGGGCTGACCAGGCACTTTATGTCTCCTGGATTACTTTAAAGAGGCGGGGGAAGAATATGAGGAGGTGAGGGCCATCAGTTGTTGGCAAAAAGCAGAGTATATAGCAGCAAGCTAAGTGGAGTGGCTGTAAGATAAAAAATTATTAGAGACTTACAGTTTATCAGGAGGTTAACTGGAAAAAGGAGAAAATAAATCAGTAGCATAGAAGAGGAGATTATTTGAGAAATTAACAATGTAAATAAAGTGCAGAACAGGAGAAATAGGGAAAATTTTATCCTGGAGATAGAAAACTATGAATTTAGAAATATCCACCAGAACCAGTGAAATTAACATTTCTGAATATGAACTCTTATGGTTCTTTCAAATATCTGATATAAGAGCACTATACAGAAATTGGAGTGAAATAATTTTGAGCATTTGAGAGGTCTACAGCTTTAACGAAATGAAAATGACTTGGGGATGAGGATTTTGAAATATTTTATTAATTTATAGTTACTTTTAAGTCTTATTATGCACAGTAACATGAATTATCACTAATATTAGTTGTCGTTTTCCAATTCACAGATCTCTACCATCGCTTTCACTGAACTGACATTGCAGGTATGTCAGTGACATTTTTTCTCTAAGGTCTGGTGGGATGCTCTTTAAATAAATGAGTTAGAAGTCACCTTAACTTTGGGTAATGCTAAGATAAAATCAATACTAAGCATGAGAATGCATTTTCATTAAGAAAAGAAATAAAAATAGAAGAAAACATCCAACAAACCACAACTCTTGTTTGATGGGCTTTAGAATGAAACCTCATTATCTAGTGCCCTTTTAGTCAGAAAGAACAATATCGTTTACTTCACTTGAAGACTGTTTTAAAGTAACCTTGAGCACTTACCTAAATAACCTACCTCCTCAAAACTGAATTTCTTTGAACCTTCTCAGATTCTGTTAAAACTAAGTGAAAATGTATATTATGGTATTAAACTTAAAAAGTATTACTTAGAAAATGTGACAACTTTGATTTGTATTGATTGCTACATCCACCAAATAGAACATCAAATATATTATTTCTGATGTTTGTTTTAAGAATTTTCGAGAAGATATGGAGAAATGAAATAGTAATCCATATTAGAATAAAAAAGAAAAAGGAATAAGTTGACATACTGTGTAGTGCCACATAGGAAAGTGGTCAAGAGCAGGGACAAATCTCGGGCATGCTGCTTATGAGCTGTGTGACTCTGGACAAGTCTCCACTTGAGTTTTCCCTTGTGGAAATGGGAATATGTTAGTGCCTGATTCACGGAGTTGTTGTGAGGATTTTATAAAGTAATGTATGTGAAGTATGCAGAATAGTGCCCTGTACCTGAATGCCAATATATGTATTCTTTCTATTATTGCCTAAGGTAAGCCAAGGATTGCTGCATAATTATATCTATAAATAACAGAATAAATTAATTTATGGTTTAGAGATCCGTGATAAGTTATTAACAAAATTTAACATTATTTCTTAATTTAGGAAGACAACTGTCTTATTCTGTTCAGTCTGCTATAACAAAAATACCGTAGAATGAGTGGCTTAAAGACAATAGAAATTTATTTCTCACAGTTCTGAAGGCTGGAAGTCCAAGATCAAGGCACCGGCAGATTTGGTGTCTGGTGAGAGCCCATTTCCTGTTTCATAGATGCTGTTTTCTCTCTGTGTCCTCACATGGAGGAAGGGGCTAGAGAGCTCTCAGGGGCACTTTTATAAGGGCACTGCCCGCCCTCATAGTGTAATCACATTCCAAAGGCCTCACTTTTAAATACCATCACAGTGGGGATTCGGTTTCAACATAGGAATCTGGGGGAGACACAAACATTCAGTCTACAGCAACAATCCAGAAAACATGTCTATGTGAATGTGAAGACTGTTTCCTACAATCATGCTCTGGGGACAGTGTTGCCCAATATAAATTCTGTGATGACTAGTGTGTTCTATAATGTTTACTGTTCAACATGGCATCTACTAGCCTCATGCTGCTCTTGAACCCTTGGAATGTGACTAGTTTGAAATGAAGAACTAAAATTTTAAGTTTGATTAATTTAAATTTAAATAGCTACATGTGCCTAGTGGCTACCATATTGAACATTACAAGGGTATGAAACAGGATAGAGAACTTGAAAAAAATATTTTTTATATTATATTTTTTTGTTTACAACTTATAAAAAGATTGCACAATGTTTTCAACAAATTTGCATGCTCTATAAACAAGAAAGGAAAAATTGTCTGTAATTTCAAAATTTATAAGAAATAACCTTTCATAAAACCTAACTAGATTTTCTCCCAGATTTCAATGCATATGTATAAAAATTCTATGTACTTTTGCTTTTTGAATAATTGATATCATAAAGTATAAAAATCAGGGAAATTTGAAAAATGAGTGCTTATCGTAGTAAATGTTTTTAGGGGTTACTGGATTCCTCTAAAAATGGAGGCAAACATGTTTTGTATTTTGAGAAAATGTATCGCCAATATCAGACAAATTCAAACTGAGAGACATTCCACAAAATAACTGATCAATACTCATCAAAATTGTTGAAGTTGTGAGAAGCTGGCTCAGATTAGAGTGATGTGGAATACTAGATTGGGTTCTGGCACAGAAGAACAGGAAAAGTACATTATGAGGGGAAAAAAGGCGATATTTGAATAAGGTTTGTAGTTTAGTTAGCAGTATTATGGATGATAGCTATTCTATGGTTATGTAAATTGCTAACATTAGAGGAAGCTGAGGAAAGGGAATATGTGAAGTCTGTAATATTTCACACCTCCTCTGTCAGTCTAAAATTATTTCAAAAAAAAGTAAAAATAAAAAAAGTATCATCAAAATGTATAGCTTTAAATATAGGCATTCAGTCCATTTTCTTGACCTGCATTAAACTTCAGTTAACATTCATTACATATCTGTATCCCTTCCGTATTCCTCCCGCCCATTTCCCTTCAGCTTAAAGATAATAGGACCACGTATCAGACAAGTTGTTTATCCTTAGGAAAATTGCTTAATCCCTCAGAGGTTTTGTTCCTTCACTTACAAAATCAAATAAAACATATTGCCTGCCTAACTCAGGATGGTTGCCAGATTCAGATAAGGTTTGGAAAAGTAAACTTTAGTCCAAAGTTATTCCTTCCTTATTGAACCTGAAAATCTAAACCTCGCTGATTTATTCTATAAATATGTAATGAGTATCTAGTATATGCGTATAAAATCACAGCTTTCAAAGTGTGCAAATCTAGTGGAAAAGACAGGAAAGTTAACAGATAATCAAATCCTTTAGGATTTAACGGTAGGAGAATCTTATTTCAGATTTTGGACATCAAAAGGTTTTCCCACAGGTGAATGTGAATCTGACATCTAAAGAATTAATAGGTGTTATCACATGAAATAAGACTTTCCCAAGTAAAAGGTACAAAGACCCAAATACATATGGTATAAACTATAGAGGAAATAAGCTTCAACATGACTAAACAGTGAAGTGAACAATGAGATTCTTAATTGTTATTGTCTAAGTTAAAACAGAAATTCTATCATGAAAGCTCTTGAGCACTATACGAAAGGATTGTTAACTTATCTTTAAGGTTTTGGGGAGGCAATACGGGTTTTAAGCAGTGTTTTGGGGGGGGCCTGCCATCATAATCACATTTGGGAAAAATCTTTCTATTGAAATGTGTAGAATAGATTAGTGAACTTCTATGATTTATCTGGGAAAACTAAAAACAACCTTTGGGAGGAAATTGTAAAAATCATTATAGATACCATTGTTATTGCAGTAGAGGTGGGATCAGGGAAGATGAGATTCCATAGGTTTAAGGACAAATAATTGGTATGCTTTATATGCCAGCTAGAAATTAGGAATGAGAGTAGGTAATTGATGGAATAAAGACAAACTACAAAGCTTTTGGCTTGAGTGAACAATAGGGATAGTCATCAAAGAAAGGAGTTAAGTTGATGAGATAAAAGTTGGACCTGTCAGAACAAAGTAACTATAACCTTAAAAAAAAAAAAAAGATGTCCAGTGGGCAGTTAATTATGCAAGATTATATATCAGGGATAAAATTGTTTATGGAGATATGGATTCACAAGTTGTCACTAAATATATCGTAGTGGAAAGTAACTAAAAAAAGAAAAGACTACTAGTGGAAATACTTAAATACCACGAGAAGAGATAAGGGCTGGGGAATGAAGTCTATGAAAGAAAGTCTGTGGAGAGGAGTGCTGAGTAGGAGTAGCAAGAGAGTTTGAAGAAACGTCAAACGTGGAGAAGATTTCACAAAGAAATTCATTAGTAAAGTCAAATACTAGAAGAGTGGCAAAGACATTGACTTGGTACTCAGTTGTTCACTGGTGACCTTCTGGAAAAGAGATTTGGTAGAAGGACAGGAGTCCAGAATGTAGTGAAGGAAAGAGTAAATGGGCAATAGTGAAATTGGAAAGACAGTTATGTAGTTAATTCTTTCAAGAAGCCACTCTATTTCTCCAGTTAAACCAAATTGTTGTACTCAATTATCTTGAAGAACACTTAGCAACTCTAAAATCCTAAGTAAATAATTCTGAATGGAGCCACTGCATCACTTCTCCATACCTTATGTGTTTGGACTGAGTGATTAGAATTCTTAGATGGTATGATCTTAGAAGAGCCATGTCCTTTTTGAATTTGCTAATCAGCACACACATTAATGATGTTACTGTGACCTAGGAGGTTATTAGCATCTCATTGTTTTCAGTTTTGTCAGAGAATTTGATAGGAATAAAACATTCAGCAGTTTCTCTTTTCTCTACCCAAGTAATAATCACACTTCTTAGCTCCTTTCTATTTATTTCTATGTTGAAATGTAGCCTAAACTCTGGTTCCCTTTGTTTATATACCTCATTTTAATTTATCTTTAAAATAAAGTATGAGAGATTATTTTAAGTGCCTTAAATTTCTGCTAAAAGTTTTATTGTAAAATAGTATAAAATGTACAAATTGCACGGCCCAATAGGTTTCTCTGGCCCAACTGAAAATTATTCCCTGTGTGTTCCTTGTCATGTTAATCAATCATGCACTTGAAGGAACAGCTGGGGCCAACTAGTACTATGGACAAGGAAGGCTAGCTTCCTGAAATAGATGGCCCAAGATTTCCTTATCTTGATTGCTTTAACCCTCCCTCTCTCCTGCCTTCCTTTTCTCTTTTCCTACAGCTACCATTCACACACACACACACACACAACTATGTACATGGCCAAACAAACACAGGCAGTTTGATCAACTAATTCATGATATCATGATTAGACAATATGTAGATCCATACAACTTAAAAAAGTAGCTGGGAAAGCATTGGAATTTATTATTTTTATTTATTACTAACCATGTGCTCATTTTCCTTGATAATGAACAAATTTATTTTTTGAAGCTAGATTATCTACTCAAAAATTTATTAATACAGGCCCCATTTTTGTGTCTAATTTAAAAAATCCAATCTTTAAGGTGGTAGACTTTTACTAGACTGCATCCCTATTTGAAAAATGATTTGTGTTGCTCTGTATTTTCTTTAACATTTTCCACAGATTTATACGTCATAAAGTAATGATGGTGATGATGGTGATATGATGATGAAGAAGAAGGAGGAGGAGGAGAGGAAGGGGAAGGGGAAAGAGAAGGGGAAGGGGAAAGAGAAGGAGGAGGAGGAGGAGGAGAAAAAGAAATCTTTGCATATTACCATAGGGCAAAAAAGTTCTTAGAAGTGCCCAAACTAAAAGGGATATAGATTAAGAAAATTGTTTTAAATTTCTTTTAGATTCACCATTGAATTTGAAAGACAGTTAACAAATATTCATTGATAATCTATCACATGTAAGACACAAAGGTGATGCTAATGCCAGTGCTACTGGTCCAGGGACCACACATTAAGAACCACTGCTTTATATTTGTTTCTTCTGTTCTACCTTTACACTCTCTGCAAGAGCCGCATTGGACTCTTCGTAAGTCCTCAATCATGCTGTGGGTTTTTTACCTCCTAGCCTTCTCATAGTCTGCTCGTTCTACCTGGAGCACCATTATCACCCCAACCCTGTGTTACTGCCTTTCTTCCTAATATCCATCCTTCAGTTCTTCAGTTTTTCTTGTTCCCTCAATAAAAAACGTCATGCTCCTCTCTCATGCCCCAGCAGGACATTCTACCTTTTTAATCTTGGCATTTTGTATTGCATTAAAATTACTTCTCTTTCTCCCTAACCAGATTACAAATTCCATGAGGGCAGGAGTCTGTGCTTGCCATCACCAATGGCTGAGCTCAATGCTTGGTACTTAGTTTTATTGAGTGACTGTTTAAAAATTCCAGATTTGCTCCTAATGAACAGCATATTTTAAAATGTTGTTCTATATTTCTCATAATTGATGTTAGGCCCAGAATTTTAGACGTGATTTTCAAATTTTATCGCTGCTCTAATACATTGAGTAAATTTGGTTTTCAGGCTTGATTTTAATACATATTTATGTATTATTTCCTCTTGTATTCCTGGTGCCATTTTTATTTCATTCCTTATTATGCACACCTCAAATAAAAATCCTCAGAAACTATTTCAGTATGCATTTAGAAGAGCTTGTACTAACTCTGGATTTGTATATTGCTTTATAGCCTTTTCAAATGGGCAGTCCCCAGTCATTTGCTTGAAAACTACAATTGTGTTTTAGTAAATTTTTTTCAGATGTTGCTTTGGAATGAACTCAAAAGAAGATATGTTTTGTACTTCACAGAAGGTATTTAAAACGATGTAAACTCCTTAGAATTGAATAAAAATGCTCTTAAAGAGACAGAAAACATCAGAATGTCATAGTGGATTGGAAACTGAATACAGGCCACCTTGGCAAACCCCGTTTCTTTCTAAACGAAACAAAGAAACAATGTTATCTAAACAGTAGGAAACAAAAGGAGTGATAAATTATATAAAAGCTCTTTAAGATAAGATATTTACAGTATGAAAAAAATTGTGTTTAAAGGCGAGGGGAGCAGATTCTGTTCAGCTGAGAAATCCTGCCAGTGAGGAAAGTGAAGCAAAGGAGACTAAGTCATTTGCTCTAGACCACAAAGCTACCTGCTGAATGGCACAGATGGGGAAAAATATCACCTTCTTTCATTCAGAATTATAACCAGTTTTTAATTGAAATGTATTTTGCTTGCATTATTATGCTTCCAAATTATGATTATATTGGTGACAATAATTCATCTTCTCCAAATAAATATATTCAGCTTAATCTGAATATTTACAGGTGAAACAAGATTAGAATACTCTCATTAATTAGAGATTTAAATGCAGTTTGTGTCTAATAAACACAGAAACTAAATTTGTAAGGAAATCAGATTATTACTGGAAATAATATATTTAGTAAGTGCTAACTCTAGAGTACATACATTACATTGAACTGTATGTGGTATTGTACTGTACAACTTTACAACACATTGCGTAGAAGATGCATGAAAACATACTTACGTGCACTTAATATTTCAGAATCCAAGCTTCATTTTCCCTTCTATAAAATGGAGGTATTGGACTATTTATCCTTTAAGGTTTCATATGATTTTTAAAACTTTTCTAACAGTTATATCTGATGTTAAATAATATCGGTTTTATGACAAAGCCGAGAATGATGTGTTAAATGATGCCACAGTATATCTTCACAGTGGAATTGTAGAAGAGCTAATTTCTTTCAACTCTTGTCTCTTTGCCATTAGTCACTACTTCTAGTCTACTCTTCACACTCTCAGGAGTTATAATCCTTTAGTAAGGGAACAAGATAACACAATATAAAATCCCTAACCAACTTTCTGAAAAAAAGATGCAAGAATATAAAATAGAGAAGAAGCAAATGATATCAACACCCGAAAAACTCACAAGTTGATGTCCCCCAGCATCTCAGAAGCAGGGTTATGCTTAAGTCTAAAACTGGAGGGGATGTTCAACCTCGCCAGAGGGAGCAGTTGCACTCCTGTGTCCCCTTTGAAACCTCTTAGAATCAGCTAGATAGTATCCTTTCTATCTGTACCACTACTGGAGATTGGATTTCTTTTCTGAAGACTTAATAATCTGAGAACTCACAACTAAGGGTTGCCAAGTACAAAGAAAGATAAAGTTGAGGTTCATGAATGTAAACATGAAATGAAAATCTAAAGATTGAAAGAAAGTATTCCTATCCTTCTTGTTCCACCTTGTCCAAGAACACAGGCAGCCAGGAGAATCCTCTCCAGAGAGAACGTTCCTCTAGACATTAATATTTGGGAGATTCTGAGTGGAGAACTAGCTCACTCTGTTTATTCTACAAGGGAGCCTACATGTTTAAGAATAAGTCCTGCCTGTGCACACAGAACTCCCATCAGCACAATTAGTTTGTAAAGAGCAACAAAGAATTCTAGTTCAAGAAATACAACTAACTAAGGAGAGTTGGTCCCCTTCCACTGCAAAGACACAGACATTCTTGATTATCTATATATTATATGTTAAATTTACTATACTGTTCTTGCTAATACATGTTTTGGTTAGAAAATCAATCAAAATCTTCAGCTTCCAAAAACAAAGAAAAGAAACAAATTTGCAGCGTTACGTTGAAGATGATACCAAGTAACCCAGATGAATTGGGCCCTACTGCCAACTTTTTGTGACCATCTAGACATGAATGCGACTTTAGTAATGGATAGCATCACCTACGCATTAGTCCACAGTAAAAATTTCTATATTAAAGAACATGTAACAGTGAGACTTATTGATCTAATATAATACTATGTTATTAAAATTATCATGATTTTGAATCTAATGATGTACCTAAGAAGTTGCTTTCAGCAAATAGTCATGCCTCATAACAATATTTTTCTTCCGTATCAAAACAAATTGAGAAATATTATCTATTTATCTTTGTTTGTTTGCTTTTGGTGAGGAAGATTGGCTCTGAGCTAACATCTGTTGCCAATCTTCCTCTATTTTGTCTGGGGGATGCCATCACAGCTTGGCCTGATGAGCGGTGTGTAGGTCTGCCCCTAGGATCCAGACCTGCGAACCCCAGGTTGCCGAAGCAAAGCGTTCAAACTTAACTACTACGTCACCGGGCCGGCCCCAGGAGATATTATCTATATACAGACTACTAGGCTGGCACCTGGTCACTTTTTGTTTTTTAACTTTTAGCTTATCTTTTAAATTGTTTTGACAATCCTCTTTATACAAGACCTAGAAAGAATAAACTAAAATAATACCAAATAATTGTAATTGTGGTGTAGAGAAAATAATTTTGCTTTTTTGCCTAGAAAAATATTGTTAGCATAAATAAATCTTCAAGTCATTGAACGAGTGAATTTAGAAATATTAAAATATTAATTTCAAGAAAATTATAAGATTTAATGCTCTGAGTCATCTGTATGTTATTTTCTTGATGTAAGTGGCTTATTAATTGGGTTGAACTCAATGGGAGTATGAACACCTTGATTTTTTTCTCCAACTGCTGACATCTGGTGTGATCTCTCATTTCTTCCCACTCTCAATGACATTTCAGGCACACACCTTGCTGGTCCAGAATTTGAAAGAAGTGAAGGAGTAGGAGAGGAAAGAGACAGGTTATTTGTTTGTTGTTTGTTACTCATGTTGTTGTTTATTCACATTTGACTGTCCTGCTATGGCGGGTCTTTCTTGGTTGGCCATAAATGCTCAAGATGTATCAATCATCCCAAATCTTACATGGGGATACATGTATATGTTCTTTGGAGGCCCCTCGGGGGAGAAACACTACTAAGTTTCAGGACATGAACAATGCACATTCTGACTAATGTCTTGCACCCGCTCCCTATGTTAGCTCCTTTGCAAGAAATAAATACCCTCTAAACAGTTGGGTCTCCTAATCTTTTAGCATTATGCCTACTTGGGAGGAATCCCTTCAGGATGACTCAGTTCAGCTATCATCCAAGGTACCCCTGTGCCAGTGGATTCCCTCATCTTTGGATGCCAATCCAGGATGTTCTCAGCTTCCCCCTCTTCTCACCCTACCCAAAGGGGCTGTTCCAGATCATTTATATTTTTATAGTTCTTAAGGCAGAGAGGTTGACCCCAGTTTCTATGTTTTCATATGTCCTCAAACTTCACTAGATACACAACCTTCCCCAATAAGTTTCTAACAACATTCTATTTTTGTAATGCCACTGGAGTATGCCTAAGAGTTTCTAAAACTCAGTCTCCTCTTCTTTCAGGTATCTTAATCTCTACAAAAGATACTCAAGGAGTGCTCCTTTCTATGTGCAACTGTTTATAATATGAGATGAATAATCCATATTCATTAACTTCAAAATTGATTTTACTATTTTTAATAAATTGTTCTTCAACATGAATTTAATGAGAAATACTCCAGTGTCATTGTAAAATACTTCTTAGATTGTTAGATTTACATTTAATTTATACATTATATGGAGAAAATTGTCATAAGATATTGAATCCTTCCGTTTATGAAAATGGCTTAATTCTACAATTAGATTCTCATTTGTTTGTTTCAGTAAAAATTTTAGACATTCTTTGAAAAGCTCTTGCACATTGTTATTTAAGTAGTCTGTATTTTCAGTTATTGTTACCATAGCATATGAAACAGTTTTATTTGGTTAATGGGGGTTTTTTTGTGAGGAAGATTGGCCCTGAGCTAACATCTGTTGTCAATCTTCCTCTTTTCACTTGAGGAAGACTGTTGCTAAGCTAAAATCTGTGCCAATCTTCCTCTGTTTTATGTGAGATGCCGTCACAAGTAGTGCTAAGTCCGCATCCAGGATCCAAAACTGTGAACCCCTGGCTGCCGAAGCAGAGCATGTGAACTTAACCACTATGCCACTGGGCCAGCCCCTAGATAGTACAATTTTTTAAAAGTATTCTTCCTTTAATTCAAGTCCTGAGAACAGTTGTTAAAAGTCCTGAATCTTGAAGTTAGAGGATAACCATGTTTTAATAAAAGATAGATGCTGGAAGAAATTCAGAGATCATCAAGTCTAGCCACTTCATTTTAGAGTGATTCTTCTTATTTACGCAGACTTGGTTACTGGCCAAATTGAATACCTCTTATTCCCTTGCTTTTAAAAGGAAGAAGTCTCAAAATAATCTAACAAAAGTACAATAATTTAATCTACTTCTGTTCTATTTCAATGCTAGATGTTGCAGAATACATCGTTTTCTATTCTTTTTTTTTTTTTTTTTTTGAGTACTGATGCTTTATTGGGAAATGTTGGAGTAGCAGAAAGGAGGATAATGCAAGGAAGAAGGAGAAATAAAGAGGTGGCACATTACCCAGAGGTCCTTGCTTCATAAAGAGACACAAACCTTCCTTCTGTTACATGCAACATCTACAGACAGACTACAGAGAAAGCTTCATGCTCCCAAATGGACATAGAAGGAGAAATGGAGAAAGGTTTTATCTGTCTGCTTTCACCATCTTCCATTGGTCAATGTTTGCCCCTGGGGAGCTCCCGTTTGCATCTGACAAGGCACTCAAAGGAACTGCCCAGACATGCACAGGGAGTGAGTCTCTCCAGCGGCAGCTGGAGCTGAGCAAAGGGTCAGGGGCTCCAGAAACAGGTAAGCTGAGAATCTGAAGCAGCACCTAAGAGGTGTCAAATAGTCTGTCCATACCTCACTATCTTTTCTTCATCAGAGTTGCTTGAGTGTAATGTACCATCAAGTTTTGTTTCTCGAATCTCTGAAACTCTTACTGTTGGATTTTAGGAAGACACGGAGGAAAGAGGTCTTTCAACATCCGAAATATCTGTGTAGAGGGTCATAGTACAATCTGAATCATACAACGATATGACTTTGAGCATCAAAAATAGATATTGACCTTCCAGTCTTGTCCAGTCTTGATCTGTGCATAGAGTCGTGGCTCTGGGCAATAGATTCTAGTGCTAATTCCTGGTAACACAGAGTTGTAGGCTCATCCTGAACTTTCAAAAGAGGTTTTTGGTTAGTAGAAATTGGAAATTTTTCCCTAGAGACATTCTTTTTAGTTATAAAAAGTATCTTCTTAAAACAGAGAACCTGAGAAGGTAAATATTATAGACAGGTTAAAAAGTGCTTTTAATTACACAGTAAATTATTGGGCTGATCATTATTGAAGGCAGATACAAAATTCTTTTGTATTCTCTCTGCGAGTTGTGCTAAATGAAGGATGTTCTCTGAACTGCAACTTGATTATTTTAATACATTTTAAGTGAATAGATTTCAGAAATCGTTTTAAAATATTTTAAGTCATAGTTGAGTCTCTCCCTGGATTTCTTTTAGTCTTATCTGTGGATTATGAAAATGAATTTGGTTAAGTTTTATCTGTCCTTCCATTGTGCTCCTGGCCTGCACACTGGCCTGCTGACTTGCAGAAATAAAAACCCCTAAACCAGATTCAGCTCTTGGGCTAAAAGATGCTAGATGTGCCCTGCATTTCAATTCTTGGAAAAGGATTATAGCTTCAGGAATTAGAGACATGGTTACTTACTGTAATTTAAACTTTAAAGGGAGTCACCTCAATTTTCTTTTTCTTTCATGTACAAGTCATAGTTTTCCAGTAGTAAAAGTAAAATGTTTATCCTGTCACACTTTCTGTGAGTAAAATGCTAAAAGTCTTATGTCTTATGCCCTGAAGTGTCCTCAGGAAATTTCTCTACTTTTGTTTCCAGGGCCTGTGTGCTTCTGAACCTTTTCCATGTGATGGTACACATAGAAAATGAAAACACTCTAAAGTTCACTGAATGTAGTAGATGGAGAATGTTGCTCATGGCTTGATGTTACAGAATCAAAACTTTGATTCCACAGATCCTGGTCAGCTGCCCCGATGGCTGAGGAAATCAATAAATGAATACTTATAATCCATATGTCATGGCACAAATGATTGAGAAATTATGCTAATCAACACCATATCAATCATTTCACAAACATAAAATGATACATTTTAAGACTATCCCAACATCCCAACATTATTAATTCACTAAATATTTATTTAGCAAGCACCATCATGAATGAGGCTGCAGTGGATCCTATGTTTCACTGCTCAGATCCCCCTCAGGACCACATATTCATTTTCCCAGCTGCTGGGAATGTTGGCCGTTGGCAGCTTACCATGAGTCTATCTCCAGGGAACTGCCCTCAGCAGGAGGGAGTTCATCACTCAAAGTTATATCACTCCTTCCCTGGGGGCAACTCAAATCCAGTGTTTGTTCAGTAGGGGAGGAGACTAGGAAGTCCATGACCTGGGCCAACTCTGAAGAATCATCCTAGCTCTAGAATCCTCTGAGGGATCAATTGAGGTCTCTGTTGCAACTGCCATACCGTCTAAGTTCTCTCTCTGACTAATCCCTCTTCCCTCATTCCCTTAAAGAACTTGTTTCAGAGAGTACAGCCCAACACACCTTCTTTGTGTGAATCTTTGTTTCACTGTCTTTTTCCTGGGGAATAAACTTAAGATAGAAAATGATAAATACGGCTTAGAGCTGACGCTCAAAGAACTTAGAAGCCAGAGGAGGGAACAACTTGTAAGCAAGTAAATATTATTATCATGAAGGATGCCGTAGTATATGTATACATAAGATATCTTGAAGACTGAAAGAGAGAATGATCCATAAGACCTAAGGAAGAAGCGGTAGGAAAGGGAGTTCTGAGAGGCATCTGCATTGTCCTCTGTACCCTCATTCTCACTGTTCAATGTCCGACACACCATGTTCAATAAATGTCTACTGGGTTATCATGTTATCATAGTCTTAAAATTTATCATTTTTTATTTATCATTGTGACCACATCATCAGTTTAAGGGAAAGGTTGACAACATAGCAGATGTTGGTGGTGGATCTTAAATGATAAATGAGACTTTAGTAGACAGAAAGTGATAAAAGGGCATTTCAGGCAGGGAGAATACCATTTTTAAAATTCCAATTGGTGTATTTTCAGAGAGGCAAAAGTAATTTGTTATGACTCCAGCAAGGAGGAGAGATAAAACCTGTGTGGAAGAAAAGGACTAGACTGTAAATGTTGTCCTACCATATCAGTTTACAAGTCAAGAGGTGTTTTTTAAGTTTTTTCCTTCACAAACTTTTGAAAATATGCATTGTATGAGTTACTGTATTAGTTCAGGTAATTGTTGTAGTAACATAGAGGTCTCAAAATAGACTGGTTTAAATGAGATTGAATGTTTCTCATATCAGTTTAAGGTCAGTGGTACAATTTGGTAAGATGTCTAGCTTTCAGAGACACAGCTTACTTCATTTTTTCTGCTCTCTCTTTCCCTAATTTACATATTGGAAGCTGGGACACTGCCACATCTGTGATCTAGCACACGGAAGAGGAAATGGAGGGAGAACAAAAATTTAAAAATGTTCTAAGGTTAAAACCAGAAAGGCAGTCACTTCCACCCACATGCCATTTGCTTGAACCCAGTGGCATGACATGTATTATTTGCAGAAAGCACAAGAGTTGGATGACCGTGGCCTTAGCTTAGGTAAGGTGGAGAGAGGGAGTACCAGCACTGATGAAGAAGAGGCAGAAGGACACCAGTGAACATTCAGTGCGTTCCATACAGCTGCCAATGTTCAAAAACTTGGAGACTTCACAACTTAAGCAGTATTTCTGGACTCTGTCGAAAAATTGGGCCTATATTTTTGTATGGCATAAGTCAGCTGGTTCTGCTAGATATTACCAGACTCAGGGTACACAGTTCTCGGTTCAACATGGGCATACATAAAGAAAGAAGGTCATAAGTAAAGGGAATCTTTATATACTTAAAAGGCAATGTATAAATCTTTTAAAAGAATACAACATAAAATTTGTTTATAAAATACCTCAAATTAGAGGGGCCAGCCTTGTGGCGGAGCGGTTAAGTGTACATGTTCCACTTCGGTGGCCTTGGTTTCATCGGTTCCAATCCAGGATGTGAACCTATGCACTGTTTGTTAAGCCATGCTGTGGTAGGCATCCCACCTAAAATAGAGGAAGATGGGCACAGGTGTTAGCTCAGGGCCAGTCTTCCTCAGCAAAAAGAGGAGGATTGGCAGCAGATGTTAGCTCAGGGCCAATCTTCCTCAAAAAAAATAAAAAACAAAACAACAACAAAATACACTTTAATTAGAATTATGATAAATAGAGAAGTTATCTTTAATAAAACTTTAGAAATTAAAAAAAGACTGGCATTCAAACAAGTGTTTTAAAATACTGTTATGTATTAAGTAAAACTGCATGCTGTAAAAAATAAAGTGAAAATAATTTTTTTTAATGATGGAGCTTTTTTAATAGTATTTATTTGATCCCAAAGAAATTGTGTATCCTTAGCAGGAATAAGCATTTACAAATATAAGTTAAATTAGAAATATCATTATCCAGAATGTGAAGAGATGGCTACATTTTTACTAGAAGTTTTCGTGAAAAATGTAAACCATCTGTGTCATTTACTCTTGGAAATGATGACATATACATATATATATTTGTAACTGTCATGCCTACTCCGTGTAACATTGGATATGGTTTCAGTTTTGGATTGACATTCTCATTCACTCAATCCTGGGCAATAATCTCGCAGTATGTTCACTTTAGTTTTGTGCAAAGATATAAGACAGAAATCTCAAGAGACCTGACAGCTTCAGGAGTGTTGTCTTCAAGGAGAATCCTTGTAGCACTTAAGGACACATCGTTCAGGCCATCAATCCTTTTATAAAGGATGAGACCATGTGTGTTGAGGTTGAAACCGCCCCCCCGCCTCGATTTGGTTGATCTCACTCAACATTGGACTGGTATCTTGTAACATCCTTTAAGCAAAACTTTCAGGTCCCCCAAGGACCAATTTGGTTAGAGGAGTCCACAGAACACAGGGATTTGAGGCCTGTGCCTCCAAATGCTTCAATAGCTCACTCCCAGCCCTACAAGCCCAAATGCAGTTTATCAAATATTGAAAATTTTTACAATAAACACCACTGCTTAGTAACAGAGCTTGTATGCCACATTTAACTTAAACCATTAGGTTTCCAGGGAAACAGTGCTGGAAGAGGTAAGTCTGAGTTCATTCTTGCTGCAGACAAAGCATTTAGACTTGCTGTTAACCCTTCTCTTCAAACACCCACTTAACTATATATGTGTGTTTATAGTTTTGATGAGACTCGTCATGTTAAAAATACTTTAGACGTAGTATCTAAGACAGACTGAGCAACATGAACCATCTTACAATTTTAATGAGAAAAATCTTGAAAATATTAGAACACATTGGTCGATATTTTGGGTTTGGCTGAATAATGCTCCTGTGTACCACACTGCCTCATATCACTTGAGCAAAATCATCATCACCAACTTTTTGGTTTTATTGTGCTTGGTAGATAATGATTATCACGTTGTTTAGGATTAGGACCGGAGAATGTGGGAATCTTTCTAGTTGACAGTAAAGCCAAACCTTTCCATTCCCTACTTACTTGACCTCTCCCATAATTCTATTGCCAGTGTGTGTATATATGTGCAAATGTATGCATACATTTGTGTGCTTAGCAAATGAAGATAAAATTTAATCAAATAAAGAAGATTCAGGAGTTCTCAACTATAATTTTAACTCTTTTCTGACTTACAAAATAACTTCTGGAAAAATGGTATCCTTACTTCAGCGGACTTTTGGTGTCAGTTTTCAGGAGAGTGGATTTTGGTTGGCAGAATAGATCTCTATATCTAAACACATACAAATATGACAGATAGATGGACACTGTTTTAGTCACTTTGGGCTGTTATAACAAAAACAGCATTAACCATGTGGTTTCAACAACAAAAATTTATTGCTCACAGTCCTGGAGTCTGGGAAGTCCAAGATCAAGGAGCCAGCCAATTTTGTTTCTGGTGAGAGCCCTCTTCCGGTTTTGCAGATAGAAGTCTTCTTGTTGTATCCTAAGATGATGGAGAGGAGGAGAGAGGAAGCACGTTCTCTCATGTTTCTTCTTATAAGGGCATTAATTCCATCATGTGGGCTCTACCCTCATGACCTAACTACCTCCCAAATTCCCCATCTACAAATACCATCGCATTGGGAATTAAGGTTTCAAAATATGAATTCTGGGGGGATACAAACATTCAGTCCATAGCAGATAGAGAGATAGATAGATAGATGATAGATAGATAGAGAGATGATAGATTGATAGATTAATACATAAATAAACTCAAAGGAAAAAGAATGACAACTCCCAAATTTATATCTCTATCCTAGACTTATTTCCTGACCTGCAGACTCATATGTGTAAGTCATTATCTGAGCTTGGATATCTAAAATGCATTTTAACATGAGAAGTTCAATAGTGAACTACAGATAATTTTTCTACTCCTGTACTGCACCAATCCTGCTTCACCCACAATTTTTCCATAGTGTTTAATGGGAACTTCATCCTACTAGTTGCTCGGGTGAAAAACCTTAAAGTCATCTTTGACATCTTTCTTTCTTTCAAATCCTATATCCAATCCATCAGAAAATACATTAGTTTTTACCTCCAAAATAGATCCAGATTCCCACCACAAGCTCATGGTACCACCCTGATCTGAACTACCACCTTCACCCTCTTGGATTACTACAATAGACTCCTAATGAGTGCTCCTGTTGCAATCCTTGCCTCTGTAGACTATTTTCAATACAGAAGTCAGCATAGTCCTCTTAAAATGTAAGTCAGATCATGTCACTTCTCTAATCAAAATCTTGCAATGACTCCCACTTCACTCAGAGCAAATGACCCAGTTGTTACAGTGATCTATAAAACATTATATGATTTTATCCCTCCTCTTGACACGTTTCATATAACATATGCATCCATAGAACAGAGTCAGGAGTCCAGAAGTAAACCTATACATTCACAGTTCATTTATTTTCTGCAGGTATGCCAATGTCATTTATTGGGTAAAGAATAGTCTTTTCAGCAAATAGTGCTGGGAAATTCACTGGATATGACATGCAAATGAATATAGTTGGAAGCTTACCTCACACTGTATACGAAAATTCACTCAAATAGATCAAGACCTAATGAAGGTGCTAAACATCTAAAGATAAAACATAGGCATTGATATTTGTGACTTTGGATCAGGCAACAGTTTCCTAGATATGTCACCAAACATAACAAAAGAATAAATATATAAATTGATATTCATCAAAATTAAAAGCTTTTGTGCTTTAAATGACACTATCGAGAAAGTAAAATGACAACCCATAGAATAGGAGAAAATATTTGCAAATCATGTGTCTGATAAGGTCTAATATTCAGAATACATAAATAATACTTATAACTCAACAAGGAAAATAAAATTCTTTCATTTAAAAAATGAGCAAATGGTATGAATAGACATTTCCTCAAAGAAGATAAAAAATGGTCAATAAGCATATGAAAAGATGTTCTACATCATTAATAATTAAAGAAATTCAAGTGAAAACAACAATGAGATATAACTTTATCCTCACTAGGGTACCTATAAACAAAAAAGTTAGATAATAACTTGGAGAAGATGTGGAGAAGGTTGAACACTCATACACTGCTGGTGGGGAGGTAAAGTTGTGCAGCCACTTCAGAAAGCAGTTAGATAGTCCTTCAAAAGTTTAACATAGAGTGCCCATATGAACCAGCAATTTCATTCCTAGGTATACACCAAAAGAGTTAAAAACATACATCTGTACAAAAAATTGCATGCAAATGTTTATGGCAGCACTATTTATAATAGTCGAAAAGTGGAAATAACCCAAATGTCCATCAAGTGGTGAATGAAAAAAACAAAATGTGGTATATCCATACAATGGAATATTATTCAGCCATAAAAGGGAATGAAGTACTGATGCGTGTTTCGATGTGGATGAACCTTGAAATATTATGCAAGTGAAAGAAACCAGAGACAAAAAGTCACATATTGCATGATTCCATTTGTATGATAGGCAATTATGTAGAGAGAAAATGGATTAATGATTTCCCAGGAGCTAATGGGAGGGAAGAATGAAATGTGACTGCTAATGGTGAAGGGTTTCTTTCTAGGGTGATAAAACAATTCTGGAATTAGATAATGGGAGGCTCACACAAATGTCTACGTATACTAAAACTATGGAATTACATGCTTTAAAAGAGTGAGTTTTATGTTATATAAACTAAATGCCAATAAGAAAACAAAAACCAAAATGGGTTTGTACACTAACAGTTAATAAACCTAACGCAAATAATAGGAATCAGAATAGCTATAAGGAATGAAAATATAATCAAACAAAAAACCCTCAATCAGAAGTTCTGGGCAATGGGTCCTGTTCCCACTGTAATGAATCAATTCTAAGATTCACTTTGTAATTCAGCTGCATTGTTTCGTTGTCAGGAGGAGTTGTCAGCACCCCTTCCAGGGCATTTTCAGAGAAAACTTTCAGTAATCTCTCTTTCGGAAGGCTTAGTCTTCAGGTCATAAGATGTTTGTAGGTGTTAAAGAAAGGAATGTTACACTTGTAGATGATAAGAATTAGAATACTGACTTATTCTGTAAAAAATATACAGCTAGATTTCCATGAGACAAGTCAGAATTAGCGATGAGTGGTGATATTGCAAGACCATAGATCTTCCCATTACTATTTTATAGAATTTAGTGTGTGAATTCTGACATATAATGGCCACTAAAACTTTGGTCAAAATTCTTGGCCAAGGGATTCAAGATTCTCTGAAAACTTGGCCAATATGAGTTAATAGTATTGTTTGTATGTATAATTATATGTTTGTATGAAAATGGAGGCAATAAAATTTGATCAAGTGCTAATATTTTTCAAATTTCGTTTATGATGATCCCAATGAAGTGAGTACTTGTACATGCTAACTAACTATTAAGGAAAACATGGTCCAATAATTTCTCTGCAATGGTTACTGTAGTGGTCTTTTTGCATTTGAAGTTTTCAAAATCATTCAGAGAGTTCTAAAGTAATCATAAGCACATATTTATAAAATTGTGATTGAGCAATTGGATAATTCTATCTTTAGGAATTCAGATGTCCTCTGGATCTGCTTCAAAACTGTATCCCGTCTTTATGGCTTTGCCTAGACTATTATGGCAGCAGGTAAGGCATGAGCCGGCCACATCCCCAGCTACAGAGGTGAAATTCCCCTATTTGTGTGAAATGTCCAGATTATGCAATTATTATTCAGGATTTCCATAATTTCATCTCTTCCAATATGGTCTTGGTGAAGTAACTTTTTCAGGCATAACCAGCTGGCTATCTTGGCCAACCCCATGGCCAGGAAAATGGACAGGCTTCCTGATATTAGCCATTGTTTCTTTTTACAAATCTGGGGATACATTCTCTATATTTGAATTATATTATATACATATGTAATAATTTCTAATATTTTCGTTGTCTTAAGAAACCTCTGTGAATGAAGGTGAAAATACTGTTTGCTTTTAATAATTATTTTCCAGTACATTTCCTGTGGATTCTTCTGTGTTTGTTTTTTTTTTTTTTTTTTGAGGAAGATTAGCCCTGAGCTAACATCTGCTGCCAATCCTCCTCTTTTTGCTGAGGAAGACTGGCCCAAAGCTAACATCCAAGCCCATCTTCCTCTACTTTATTTGTGGGATGCCTACCACAGCATGGTTGACAAGCAGTGCCCTGTCCACACCCGGGATCTGAACTGGTGAACCCTGGGCCACTAAAGCGGAACGTGCGAACTTAACTGCTGCTCCACTGGGCCGGCCCTCTTCAGTGTTTCTTTGACTGTGTCCCTCAGTGTTTACTATGGACACTTCTATTGAGAGCATAAGCACTACTAAAAGTCCCCTATTGTGTTTCCATTTTTTCAGGATAAACAATAGTAATTTTAAATTAGCTACTTGTGTTTTGAAAAAATGCTCAGTTGAGTATCAGTAATACAGTTTGATCAACATATAGAATCCTTCAATTTACTGATGTGGCAAGGACAACATCTCCAGGAATATCTACCATCGTTTAAGCTATGATCACATTCATGAAAAAGGAGCTTAAGCCCTAGCTTGTGGATCTGGAGAAACATTGTATAGGAGATGAGTTTCTGATGGCCATCATATTGTAGAGTTAAAATTCCTAATGCGTATCCTGTTTTTATGAACAAGTAAAGAAAAAAAATATTTGAAAAGTTTCAGACAGAAAGATTATTAGGGACGTATATGATTAAGATTAAAGACTGGCTAACTGATTCAGCATCAAGAGCCCACGGTAGGAATTCCTTCTTCCTCTGGTAGGTTTGTAAAGGGATTGTACTAAACTGAAAAGGTTGGGAATTCATTGCCTGCAATATTCTGTAGATCTACAAAAAAACTTTCAATTTTCTCTTGGTTTTGGTTTTGAGTATTGCTTGAGTCCTTATAATTATTTCTTGATTAGAATGCCCCTTTCAGTGAAGAGATTAGGACCTAAATAATATACATGACAAAATTCTAATTTTTTTCTTTGAGACTGAAGATATTTAGCCAGCTACAGGTTTCTTTACAAGGTAGATTGAGTCCTCTTGGGGGCTTTTCAGCACAGACATACACAAGAGAAGATCAGCTATATATTGAGTGAGAGTTGAAAGTCTTGGAAAAGTTATGTCCTTTGTATCATTCTTTAAGTACTGAAAGAAATATGAATGCACCTCTGTGGATCCCTAAGGTAATATCATCTCAGTATATCTTTGGTCATTCCAACAGAAGGAGTTAGGTTATAAAGCAGCAAACCAGATACAATCACATTCACAAAGAGTGCTTATTTGTGAATCCTTAAGTACATGTAACCCCAATGAGAGCAGCAAACCTCGAGCCCCGGTGAAGTGTACTCTACGTCATGTTGCACTATTCTTTCCTCAGAATGATGTGCTGGCTGACCTCAACAAACCTAACATTGCTCATAGCCAGAAAAATTGGGAATTAAGGCTTACGATGAGAGGAAGAAGGTAATTGCATGAAATTTTTATTTATTTAGGGAATCAATCAAAGGAGAAACAAATGAGATTGAAACCAAAAAATCTGGGCCTTGAGTCCTTTCCTAAATTTTGGGGCCAAAGTTACTGAGATGTGTGCGAGGGCATTGATGGAGCAGGGAAAACTGCCTGGAATGTCACTCTGTGTTATGACATACATTGAACCTATGTTAACTTCAATACTTTATGTCCTGGGAGGGTTGGAGAAGAATTTCTTGAGAGTGGTTGCCAGGCTGCACAGACATATATACACAAACACATTTCCACAGCATTCTGCTTTCTTTATTACATCATCTGGTCCCTAGAAGCTGGTGCTTTATGATGAAGTCACTCTCCCCCTTGCAAGGTTGCTGGAACAATTTTATCATGATTCTGATATTTGACAATTAAAGTAGTTGACTGTTTCACTCTTTTTGCCTTTTAATATTCTAGGAACCACCGCCCAAAGAGAGGATCTGTTGCTGTCGTGAGTACCACTCTTTCAGAACACAGAATGTGAAAGTGGGGAGTAAGGCTCCTTGAGGTGCTTGTCTGTCTGTGAACTCTTACTTAAGTAAATTGTAATAAAGGACAGTGATGCACAAGGGGGATGGATTTGGGTGAGGAGGAGAGATAAATGTTTTAACATTTTCCCTTCCTCCCAGTACACTCAACCATTGAGACTTGTTTCACCCTTTTTGAGGAGCCTAATATAGAAAGGGAATCTCATTGATAGCTTTACTTGGCTTCTGAGTTAGATTAAGCTAACTGCCATAAAAAAAAAAAACCCACAAAATTAAAAGAATTAGTTACAATAGAAGTTTGCATAAAGTCCCAACAGTGGTGAGAGAAGGGCAAGGCTCTGCCCCACGCAATCATCTGGGAACGCATTGTGTATGTTAGTGTTCAAAGAAAAGAGCCCGGATAAGGGAGGAGAGAGAGCATGGAGAGTTGCATGAAAAGCTTTCCATGTGGGATAACTCCCCAGCCACATTCCGCTGTGTGTCTTTTGCACGGCCACAGTGAACTGCGAGGATGCTGGGAAATGTGCTCTAGCTTTGTGCGCAGAGGGAAAAGAAAATGGGTTTTTGTGAACACATTGCAACCTCTCTTTCAAATTTTATAACATTATGCTTGCTTAAAGTTCCTCCTCAGTTAATGGTCACTCCTTCAGAATGTCATTTGATGGCTTTTTCTTTTGACAAGTAACTCTAAACACTGGTTGTCTAGGGGATGGTCTGGACCCTTTGGTCTTCCCTATAGCTTTTAAGGATGGTTTTGAAAGTTTTCCTCTGAATCACATATTGTGTCTTTCTTTTTCTTTCTCTCTTTTTTCTCTTTCTTTCTTTCTTTTCTTCCTTTCTTGCCTTCCTTCCTTTCTTTCTTCTCTAGTCTTTTTAAATCTCTGTCTTACATGTAGAAGACTTGCTCAAATATTTAATAATCATTGCTTGTCTGTTCATGCTTAAGGATAAGTTATTAAAAGCCAACTGGATGCCCTATATGCATGGGTCGTCAACTGGGAGCTTCTCTGTAAGGTAATCTGTCAGAGAATAAACATATGTACATGCAAATTTGTGAGTCTCTGTGTGCACACTGTGTATTTATACATGTGCATTTGCAATGTGTGTATATGTATGCATTTGGGCTGCCATCATACTGGGAAAGAAATAGGGCAAATGGGGTGGGAATAGAAGTCTCATCGTAGCAAACAAACGTTTTCTAAATCTCCTTTTTCAAGTACACCATCTTTCTGCCTACTATATCTGAGGGGGAAATTACTCTGGCCATTTTTAGCTAAAAGGATTTAACGCAGCAAATTGTTTGCTTAGAAAAATACATTGGGAAGGCTAGAGAAGTAGTTCCAGGTAGGTTTTCCAGGAATTTATGCCCAGAAAAATACTCTAGAACTGGCCTGTACAAGGACCCACAATATCTGTCAATCTTAAGAGGGTCAGGAATCAAGAAATTATCACTAGCTCTGTTGGTGCTAGGAATAAACTGTCTTACCAGCATTTCCATGATCAAGAAAACAGAGCCAAAAATATTTAGCTCAAAGAATGTATGCTTTGTCAAGAATTAAGAATCAAGAAGCCATCCCACTGTTAACTTTAGAGCCAACCACACCTGCTAACCAAACACAGCAAAATTGAATGATCTTCCCCTTACCTCTTGACACTCACATAATTGGTGACTGGCCACAGAACCTTGGTAAGAGTCTAGGAGAATCCCTACACCTCCTTGCCTCTGTTTGCCATCAGAGTTGAAGAAGTAGGGAAGATGGGCCTTGGTATTGAACCTCAGCTACAAGGAAGTCTAGCAGAGGGAGTTTCTAGTTTTTCAGTTTCTGCAGTGCAAGGTGGCATGGGTACTAAGAAAACCACTGTTTAACTCTCCCTCATCTGGATAGTTTCCTGTTTAAATTTTTCTAGAGCAGGATGGGGGGGAGAATCTGGGGTTCAATTGTTCTCCTGTATAAGTATGCCGCCAAATTTTCTGTTTACAATCCCCTGCCACACCTGCACATTTTGCAGTAAATGGTTCCTCTGATATTTCAGCCATCCTAGAGTTTTCTAGAGGAGTAAATTGTTCTTATTGGCCTCGCCCTCCTGGCACTGGTATTCAGATTCTACTTGATCTGCTTTCTGTCTTCCAAAAGTTCTTGACCACACTGCACTTGCTTATTGCCATTTTCCCTTTGGATAGATTTGTCCTAGTAGGGAGAGACAGTTTTAATTACATTACCCTTATTTAGTGGGATTTTGGAAGAAAACAGAGATAAATGTGTTTAATAAACCAAGTTTAAGCTAAAATCTACTCACATTGTTTTCTACCCTTAGTTTTTCCAAGGTGATCTATTCCACTAGGTCATTGGTTGTAAATCCCATATACATGCCAATAACTCCTAAATTTATATTTTCACCCTTGATTTCTCTACAGAATTCCAGATTCATATATCCCACTGCTTATTTGGCACGCCCTCTTGAATATTTAATAGATGGCATGGATATAATGGAGATAAAATAGAATTCTTGATTATGTTCTCTTCTCACCTCTTTTTCTCCCTAGCATCTAAAAGACATACAAACAGACAATTAGGGGGTTTCCACCTTTTTTGATTAAAAGAAAACTCACTTGTAATTATAATATGAATCTTCCTATCTCCCAATGGGAGCAATATTCACTGTCTTTCAGCTTCAATCATCCATTTTAGTGTTTCAAGATTCCTTGTATCTATTCTCTTTAAAACACAAACACACACATATACATACACCCTGGAAATTTTGCTTTTGCTTTTATTTTGCAGGAGAAAAGAAGTCTTTCACATTTATCAGTTAAGTAACAATCTTGTGGATAATTCAGGATGTTTACAAGTTATTATTATATTTTTTATTTAAAATCTGATTTTAAAGCAAGTTTGTTTGTTTTTGTATCTTGTGTTCCATGTGGCAGAATGATCTCTAGATACATAATGAGTATGTGTGCTTTGGGGTTCTAATTTATTCTGCTTTTGATTTCCGTTACAATGAGATTTGGGGTTACAAACTTCAAGTAAACATTGTATAATTTTTTTTGTTATTACATAAGACCATACCATCAATAAACAGCATTCACATTTAAAAACTATCCTTGGAGTCAGTAAAACAAAAAGTCCCCAAAATATATATTTTGGAGGTTAGGTACACATTTTGTAATTGAGTTCTAAATTTAATAATGCAAATATAATGCATTGAATAGATTAAGGAATCATAACATAAAGTCATATTTTGGAAAGAATATTTTAACTAAATGTTAAAATTACCTAGATGTTAAGGATGCTATATAAATAAGTCTGGTTAGAATTTCTTCATGATATTAAAAAGTAAAATAAAAAGTGCTAAAGATAGAGGAAGAAAATCAACTCGAATGAACAGTCAAAATTCTAACGTGTTTAGGACGGATATCTCTGATTAAAATGATATGTGCCTAGCAGCACCACACGTAGTCTCTCTAAAATTCTAGTTAAAATTCTTGTGAAGACATGGAGCAGGAAAGACAAAAATTCCAAAGTACAGAAAGTAAAGACTGGCAGAACACCTACTGCTAGATTCTTGGAATATTTGACAGTAATTACAAGGCAGACAGATCTGGATTTGAGAATAATCTGCCAAGACTTGAGCACGTGATGTACTTTCCGTCATGAAATGGAGCCTCCCTGAACAGGCAGGAGGCTGCTGAGGGCCTCCTGCACCACGTACCATCAGGCTTCAGCACACAGCATGAGCACCGACTTGTGCTGCTCACTTGCGGAAATAGTTTTAAGGCCAGGCAAGGAATAAGAGGCCCGTAAAGTAACTAAGTGGAGAGTCAGGTAAACTGGTAGTGTAGTCTGAGTGTAGTCTTTTAAGAAAAGGCAGACCTGTGCCCTCAAGAAAAACCCTGACTGCAATGCATGCTAGGAAAATATAGTTTTTCATTTGCTATATCTATCCAGAGGATTGGGAAGTTATGCAGCAGGAAATGAGGCTCAGTGGAGATGAAAAGTGTCAGAAGTTCCATTACAGCAGGATTTTTGTTTGTTTTCGTCATTGCTTCAACCCAGTGCCTAGAATAGTACCTGGTGTATAATGGTTATTGAATATATGGATATAGAGAATTGACTGGAACTGTAGTCTTCAGCTTCATTCCACTAAAAATCTTAGGGTAAATCTAGAGAATATCGGATGAACCATATAATCATTATCATCAATATTATAAGCATCAAAATTTAGTATAATTATACCTAATATTTATAGAGTCATGTACTTAGTGCCAAACATTCTGGTAACATTTATTTATTTTATGTTATTCATATGACAGCCCCAGGATATAGGCAATAGTATTATCCTCATTTGAAACAAACCTGCCAGAGGTTATAAAAGTGGTAGATCTAGGATTTGAACTCAGACATTGACCCCATAACCCCACCTCTCAACTGAACTAAAAACAAAGAATTCCTCAGGTGTCAGACACTGTTCTTTGAATATTTTTTCTCCTTGCTTATAGTGTAATCGCTTTTCTTTTGGCATATGACTGTCAGAAATAAAGACACCATTTTACTGACTCTGTTAAAAGCAGATGTAGTCACACGAATATGTTCTATCTGATGTAATGTGGTGGAAGTGATATGCATCATGCTAGAAAACTTAAGGGAAGAAACTGCAGAGAATATTCTTTGCTCCTTCCTTCTTCTCAGTGGCGGCTTTGTAGCTGAAGCCTTGTGTTTTGGAAACTTGTGATGTAGCTTCTTTGAAAAAAAAAAAAAAGAAAGAAAGAGGGGGGATGAGAAGAGCTCAGGAGCCAGTCTGTATAGATCAACTTTTAGGCTTAAAAATTACATCTAGACAAAAATACTTGTCTATGATTTCCTGTTCATGAAACTAAGCAAATAAGTCAAAAGGCTTCCAAAAAAGACTTGAAGAGAGCAAAAGCCGCAAGCCTGGTCTACAAAAATTTGTGAAGACTCATCCTTTAAAACCAACCTTTGGGGCTCCCGAATCTGTCCCCTCCGGAAATAGGTCACAGAAACTCTGGACACTCTAAGAAGGGCATTCTCAGACAGGGTTATGGAGGATAATGGACCAGTAACAACCTCCCAAGGACAGAGACAGGGACTACAGATGCAAAAAAAGATTTTTTCCCAGAAATTAAAATCAGGAGCTACCAGCTAGAAAGCTTAAGAAATTACTCTATTACCAGCAAAGGAAATCATTCTCGGAGGTGTTACCAAGGAAGGCTAGATAATTGCTATTGACCAGAAACCTGCGACTTCATAATTTAGACATTTTTATTATTATTACCCTGATGGCTTCCCACCGTTTATAAATAATCAGGCCATTAAAAGCCATATCTTGTCTTAATGGAAAGAAAGGAATAGCCCTAGATATCCTGGACTTGGAGTTTGTGCAGTAACTGGATGCAACTTTGGAATTGTCTCAGTGTGGGTGAAAATGGGTATGCTCCATGTACAATGAAGGGTGTTCATGGATATATTTTGTCAGAGACTGATGGTTGTTGGTTAGTTTCTACTTATCCTTTTTCTTCACTCATAGGGTCTTTATATGTGAACTGGCACATGACTGCCTAGTATGAAGCTGGTATTTTCCAACTTACCTTGAAGCTAAATGTTGCAGTGTGACAACTTTCTTCTGGTCAATGGGACATAGTGGAGAGGAAGTGTGTATAACTTCTGGCAAGTCTTTTAAAACAAAGACAGAGTCCCAATGTTATCTCTTTCTGTTGGGTTGAATGTCAATGTGATAGTCAGGGTTAGCACAACCATCTTGGACAATGACATAGAAATCTGGTTTGGAGAATCCAAGGTCCCTGCTGATTTTGAGGCCACCATACCCATCTTAAATGCCTATGCTACATGAAAGAGATAAACTTCTGTCTTTTTTAAGCTATTAAAACCAATGTTATATGGTTTTTTTTTCTTATTTCTATCCAAGCTTTAACCTTACCAATTCATGGTTGAACATTAATTTAATGAAAGAGACTGAGATCCTGATAAACTCTGGAAAATTTTGAAGTAAATAATTAGGAAAAATATAAAAAGAAATATATGAATAATTTTGATGCAAATAATTAAATTGTATTCCTATTTTTAAAGTACTATGGACTAAATGATCACAGAAACTTCTTTTTTGAGTGCACACCTAGAAATGCTGGCTGAAGTATGAAAATATATCTTCCTAAATACATGACTGAGCTGATATGGAAGAAAGGAAGTTCTTCAGAAGTGACAAACTTTAACTCCATTGGGGCAAGCGAGTCTTGGATCTATTGCTTTCCTGTGGCATATTTGCTCCATTCCTGTTGACACAGAACCTAGATATCAATGGACTAAAGAATCAGAGAACAGGAGGTCAAATGGGAGATCCATTCAATAATACTGGATCCACTGAGAGTCCACATTCCCAGTGGGCTGACTATACGGAAAATAAAAAGAGAAGTAGTCCACAAAGGTGACAGTGGTATCTACAATTATCTTGGTCTTGGTTCTGAATAGAGTGGGAAAAAAATTTCACTTGAAAACTTCTAAACTAAACCTACTCTTATTTAGATTTAGGGCAATTCATATTACCTATGCGCCCAGAAAAACTCTAAGCTAAAATGTATATTTTAATTGTTCCCATGTTGTAAGTGCTTTTAGGAAATCAGCAAAAGAAAATGAAAATCTTCTTTGGGAGATATATTTTATATACAGATCTCAAAAAGTTTCTAAATAAAGTGTCAAGAAACAAATTCAAAATCAAAAGACTTTAAATATATGAGGGAAAAAATAATCATCAACAAAACCAATAAAATGTACAACTGAAGATAAGGAAATTTATATAGAATAAATATAATGGTGATTTTTTGTTGCTAAACTACAAAAATTCAAAATTATGATGAAAAAGTAATAATCAATCAATGTGACCAGGCGTATTTCATTAAAAAACAAATAGAACCTTAAGAAGTTAAAAATGTACTTGATTCTTTTAAAAAATCACTTAGTGGATGGGATAAGCTGAAGATAAGGCATATTTAGGGAGAGAGTAAATTGGATGACACATCTGGAAAAAAGAAAACCCAAGATAAGGAACACAAAAATAGGAGCTAGGAAATGTGAAGGAGAGGAAAATTGAAACCAAGAAATGTTTTGATATGAAATACAAAAGATTTATATAACTATAAAAGACATACAAAAGCCACAAGAAGTGGATAGAAAGAATGGAAGAGATGGAATTTTTCAAAATACGTAAGAGCTAATACTGTTCAGTATTGAGGAAAGACACAGGCCCTTAGTTTCAGGAGGCACAATGATTCCCAAATAGGAATAACAAACACAAACTTATACCCAGAGACATAATAAACTCCAACGATACTCAAATCGATGAGAAGATTTTAAAAGTCACCAAAAAGGAGGTCTGGATTGCCCACAAAGGAAGGGCAATTAGTGTGATAGGTTTTTGCTTCTTGGCAATAACAATGGCAGCCAGAAGACAGTGAGATGAGAACTTTGAATTAGGAGAGAAAATTGCCTTCAATGCAGAATGTGATGCTTTCTTTCAGAAATAAATAAAGATTTTCATGAAAGAGTTTCTTACTAAAGGATCCTCTCCAAAGGGACTTTTAAAGATTCTGCTAAAAAAAAGAGAGTAAATATTATACAAGAAGGAAACTGTGAAATGAAAGAATGGCACACAAACGAAATGTTACACAGTGAGTAAATCTAAAAAAAATATGTAATGGTTTCAGTTTTCTCTGGAACAATTTCTGAAAATCAGTAGATCCACATTAAGGAAGTTTAAAGAAAAATATTAAAATTCAGGAGTTTTTATCACTTTTTTAATATATAAAAGCTATAGAAAGTTCTTCTAATATATAACAGTTTTAACTCTACCAGAAAAAGAAGGAGAAAATGAAGATTTAACATGTTTGCGTAAGAATGAGAAAGCCAAGATATAAAACGGTATTCTATGTGTACTAAAATCATTTAAAATAGAGATAAGGTAAAATAACTATTATGAAATTTACTGTAAAGAGAAGTCAAATGTAAAATTTTTCTCCATAGAAGTTTCATTTGATGTAAAATCATATGGAATAGTAAACTATGAATAAAACATTTAGAAAAGAAGTAACAGGTGGGATGAAAGTAACATGGACTAAGAAAAGACTTGATGTGTATCTAATTAGCTGGAGTATAAAACATGTTTTACATTTGACTGTAAAATTTAAAAAGCTTCAGATAATAAATACCTCTGAAAATCAGAAGTATAATTATTAGTGGAAGCAAAAAACCCTGTAAAAACACTCTAGAAACAGGAGAAGATGAGATCCAAGAATTAGAATGGATATCACAGAAAATTACAAAGAGATAGAAGCAAAATAACAACAACAATAAAAACAGAATGCAATAAATAAAGTCAAATACACCTAATGTATCACTTGCAAGTGCTGTCTACTACAAAAATAAGAATTCCTTATTATCGCTGCTCTTCAATTCCTCCATCTCATGATGATTTGCTAAGTTAAAGATTTTTTTTTACAAAATCAAGCAAAATTGCTAAGTACATTAAAAGAGAAAACTATTAAAATATTCCTCTTTTATCTATCAATTATAGAATCTGAATAATTACTAATATTCTTATATTTATAAATACATATATAATTGACAAGCCTAAACATACATTTATATTTATGTTGATGTCATTCTTCCTTATATATGCATGCATTTGTTCTGAATATTAAGGAATAATTTTAAAAGTGATTTCCATAGAGAAATAACAATTGATTCCAACAATAAAAATTAAGCAGGCCACCTTATGTTACCGTAACATTAAATCTACCAATGTTACAAAAGTAAGACAAAAAGATCTGAAGAAAATTATAAAATATATAGGAATATTAAAATAAGGATTATTCAAAATCTATAGAGAGAGAATTACCAAACTTTCTGAACTATATAATAATTTAATAAATGGAAAACTAACTCCCCTTGGATTTGATGAAATTTTGACCAAACTAGCAAGGTTTTCCTTTTCTTTACAAAATAGTTCTCACATCTATTTGGAGAAATAAATAAGATAGAATAACCACGAAAATTTTTCTAATGTAAAATTGCTCTCGTAGGTATTGTCATATCAGTAGAAAGAGTAAAACAAATAGGTGCCAAATAAATTTGTGAAAACAGATTTTCAAGATGTACACTTCTAATCTGTAATAAAAGGCAATCTCAAATCAATATGCTAGATTGTATTATTGCTTTTATGATATTGGAAAATATACTAAATAATTTAATAGATCAATTCCTCTTATATTGTTTACTCAAATAAATATTGCATGGACTAAATATTTAAATGTAAGAAGAGAAACCATAAGCATTCTGGAGAGAACTATAAGTGAGATGGGACAGGACTTTGAAGCATGAACTCAAAGGCAGAAAATATAAAAAAAAATATAGATTAAACTCCACTAAAGTGAAAAACTTCAAAGTTGGCAGGATTTTGCCACATGCAAATTCAAACACATGTTAAAAACTAATAAAAAACTTTAAAAATCTGTGGAACAAAAATATATTGATAGATTTCTTGAATATATAAAGAGCTCTTACACATAGTAATAAAGGAAACCACAAGTAAAAAATCAAGAAGTAAATGATTCATAATTATATGGAGATGTTGCAGTTCAAAAGTAATCTAAAAATTTAAATGTTTTAGCAGAAATAAAAAATATTGATAATTATCTATATTGATGAGAGAATAAATAAAATTGTCTCAACTAAATATATATGTATAAATATATACAAATATCTGTATATTGTCGAAGGAATGATAATGGTATATATTTGAGCAATTTGATAATAAAAGTCAAAACACTTGGGCAGCACATGTTATTGGACATTTGATTGCCACTTTTACTTTTCATAATGAATGCATTAAAAAGAATGATAAGAGATTTTATGAATCTTACCTCTCGTACTCTCTGTACCTAGCCACGGTTTTATTGTTCATAACATGAGAATAGCAATAATATTTTCCTTTTATGTATTGTATTTATTGACATGGAAAGAAATTAACCTGTTAGAAAATCAGAAAAAAATACCTAATTGTATATATCCAGGTTCCTGTTCATGTACATTAACAAATATAGGAAATGAGCGGAATATAAATGAAAGTTATCCTTAAAGTGATTGGGTTACATGATTTTTTTACTTTAATAAACTAAAGCAGAAATTGTACTTCCCTACCCTTAAGTATAATCAAGTGATAGTGCATTTTACTGACTGACTTCATAACACTTTCCCTATTTTATCATGAGTTCTCCTTATTGAGAGATTACTGCAAGTCCCTTGTATGGATCTGACTTCTAAGTGAAGTCAAGTGTGCTGACATCCTTACTTCTCTATTTGCAGCCTCTTCTGACCTGTGTTTTATGCTACTGGAGCACCAGTGTTCCCCGTAGCTTATTGGCCTTAAATGTGATGCAAACCCCAGTCTATCATCTTCCATGAGAGGGTGTGACTTTCTCTATTAATTTATTCTCCCTTTTCTGGCTTCTTACCATGTTTTCACATTTCCCTGAACGCTTAATTATCCTCTATTCTGACACTAATGGCTTTAGCGCTAGCCTCCTTTTTCAGCTAGTCCATTAGCAAACCAAACAAGGGCCTCACATTAAAGGATTTAGATGTCTTTCACCAGCTGAGCTATCAGGGGATAACGGTATTCAGATAAATAAAAGAATTTTGGTGATCATAACTTCATTTTTTTTTCAGCTGCACCATTTAGAATACCATGTCTCCTTGGTGAAAAATAACATGTTACATGTTCAGAGAAGTTGTAATATATGTCTAACATTGTAGGTTGCAATTCTATCTACATTAGATGCCAAAGAAGAAAGACAAGGGTATATAAATGAAGAGTCAACAGCGTATCTACAGCAGCTGTTACTTGTCATTTATTAAATTTGCTTTAAGGAATAAAGCAGGAAGCTATACAACTTAAGTGAAACTCCTACATTGCTTTCAATGCAGCATGGAGCTAATTAAGGTTTTCATTGTACATATATATATCTCTCTCTTAACATTTGACTTTCAACTGTGTAAACACGTTTGTCAATTGCCACCTAATAATACTCAGAATACTAACATTTAACAAAACTTTTTTGTAGTTGGATGGTGACATATTTCCTCAAGTATTTTTATGCAGATAGTGGCCTGATACATCTTTCTACAGTAATAAATTGATCAGCAGAATTAGATACAGTAATTTTTTCAAGAATTTGTGAGGTTTAAATTGACAAATAGAAATGGCAAGCAATGGGATCTTAGAGTATATGAAGAAGCCGCTTGGCGTAAACCTAATTTGGCCTGACTTTGTTTTCCAAAAAGGGCCTGACTTGGCCATTGAGCGTGGATTGTATTTCTGCTTTAAGCATTTCTTCTGTCCCAAAGGCAAGAAAAAATGCCCTTAAGATAAAGGTGCAACTTCCCCCACATTGACATTTCCTTAAGGATAAGCATCTCTCCCTAGACTAGGAAGTGATTGCTGTGCTCACTTGTGACCACCCAGCTCAAGACAACAGACTTGCCACCCTGCTGTGTCCACTGAGACATCAGACCTTCTACCTGCTGTGTCCATCAATTGCTGTGCCAACAGAGCAGTCTCGTGACTGTTGTAAAAGGGACATTTCAACCATATGTGAAACATGCTCTTTGAGGGTATATAGCCACTCTGTACACCCCACTTCTTTGGTGCCCTTCCTCCCTTGGGGAAAGAAGGCCCCAGAGTATATAGTACTCACATTTGGCTCAGAATAAACTCACCCAAAATTTTCATTTATAGATTGGTTATGGATTATTTTCATTGACAAAATAATAGTTGGGATTGTTTTTATACCAATATGTGAAGAAATTATAAATACAAAATGTCATTGCTTGAAAATTGGAACGGCAAGATAGGAGCTAGGATTTTTTCAACAAGAGAAGAAAAATGCAATAATGAAATCAGAGAATAGCAACAAAAGGAACTCAATTTTTTAACCGAGTTGGGCAAAGTCTTTTCAATTTCCCACTAGTAAAATCAAAGAGTTGTGACAAGAACCATTAGCAGAATGCTTGCTGAGATTTTTCTTTTCTAATGAACTCTTGATTCACATTGCCTCAAAGGGTGTGAAGAAAACAAGTTGGCTTAAGGACCATTTCCAGCTTGCTGCTCCTAATTCTTTATAGATGTCTGCTTACACTACTGGGTTTGAGCCTCAGAGGGTGAGGCCAGATCTACTTCTAAAAGAAAATGTTATCAGCCATCTCACACTTCTGAGCAACGCCATAACACATAGACCCCTGACACTGTTTATTCAGTGCAGCCATTCAGTGTGCAAGGTAATGTCCTTAAAAGAGCCCCAAAGTTCTTAATTAGCTAACTGTAGTACACATCTGACAAGAGGCAACCATCAAATTTAAACTCCTAGGCCATTGCTTATTAGGTCTTTATGTTTTTTATTTAATTTTAGTGGAAATATTTTTTGAAGACACAAGGAATTTTAGAAAAAATATGTTTTTGGAATAATTTAATTTTGAAGATAAAATTGTATTTGTCCATTGAATTTCATGTTGCGTTGATTTAATTCAGAAGCAATTTAAGAAGTATCCAACTGTTTTAATTTAAATTTTTTTCTAAATAGTTTACTTACCTTAAAACTCTTAGTTATAAACTTAAATTTTCTTTTACTAACGGAGATTTAGAATATAATTGATATTTAAAAATTTAAATTTGCCTTTTACCTTCAACTAGCGCCTGTCTACATTAAATGAATAGTTAAAAGATCTTCAAATTAAGGCAATAGTAGACATTCTAATACAATTGACAAAATAATTTCTAACTACTTATATTTGCTTTCAACTAAATATTATCTGTGCACACAATAGCCTACACACAATACAAAAGGCTTTTCCTATTTTCAGCATATTTGAACAATCTCTAGTTAGTTGGTTCTCAAAACTAAGAAAAGAGACAAATGTATATTTTAGGTTCAATATTGTACATCATATTGTAATTCAGAAAATGTATCATTGGCTTCTTTGCACCACCTACATCCAAAGATAAAACGCATAGAAAAGACTCTACTTTAAAAGATTATATGTTATTTACGCTCATTATCTGAAAGAAAAAGATCATTTCTTTCTTCTTGTCAGTATTGTCTGAATTTTCTATAATCAGTGTACATATAAAATAGCATACATATCTGGGTTTTTTTTAATTTGTAGTTTCCTTTGCTTGTTTTTTATTTTTACTCTCAGCCAATTATGCGTGGTCGGCTTGTTTAGATAGATTTTCATAGTTTTTACTTTAAATTTTGCACAGTATTACTCAATGATTTCATGACTCTGCAGCAATACATCAAGAGCACAATTGCACCCTTTCAAAAACACTCTCACTACTTTGGAATAATACAAATGACAAGAACATCAATATAACGATATCAAACAATTATTGTGAAAAAATCCCCAAAGTCTTTAATTATCTAAACATGAACTGTGCTTTATGAGAGCTTATTTTCTGTGAGCTTACTGTATTCCAGGAACTGTGCTAGGAACTTGAACTTTAGTAAATCTTTTCATCCTCGTAGCAATGCTGTGAGGAAGATACTATTACTGTCAAGCTTCAATCTTTTCTGCTCTGGTTGCTGGAGGATCGCTCCGCTGAGCAACCCTTGACAAGATCAGGACAGACCAGCGAGTAGCTAGATAAGCTAAGCATTTTCTGTCCTCCTCTAGCTGGGCCAATGCCCGCTGCTTTCATCCCTCTCTTGGCTCTTGTCTTTCCTCTCTTCTTTTCCCCTTCTCTTCATCTTTCTTGCAATGAGGTGAGGCTGAGCCATTATGCCCTTCAGAAATAGAAAAGTAGCAAAATTATACTAAAGTCACCTTCACTTCTCCAGTGTGTCACCTATCTACCTTTTTTCTCTTTTCTCTCCGAAGTAGGTTTTCTTCTTTTCATTTAGGGTCAGGGAATTTGAGTTTTGTTTCTCATTGTAGAATGGAGACTTGCTGTCTTATGTCTTGACTTAGCATTTTTGCCTTTGTTGTTTGTGATGAGTTAGGTTTGAGGCCAGATTGCACCATTGGCTGTGGATTATTTATTCATGTGAATATTGTTTCAATTTACATTTATGAACATCTCACATTTTCTGAGCACAGTGCTGGTCTCTGTTCACCGGAGATGCAGCGGTGCAAAACTCAAAAAAGTTGTTTCCCCCACAGGCCTTATAGATTTTGTTCAAATCATCTTATGAACTGAGATAAATTGTGAGAAAGAAAGGAACATCTAACAAAGCAAATTAACCCAGACTGGTGGACTTACGGGACTCTGGGAGAACGACTCTGAAGAAGTTGTTTTTGAGCCAAGATCTGGTGAAGGGAAAAAGAAGAGCTTTCCAGGCAGAGGGAAAAAACATTTGCATTTTCTAAACCTGCAACCTCTCTTTTAAAGCATGTTTATCAAACCTTCCTGACCTCCCAGGTTGCAAGTTACTGCTTTAAAGCTGGCGTGCATATGTGTGAAGCATACTGTCAACTCTCATCAGACTCCTTTCTCAAACTACAGCTTTAAAATTCTAACTACTCAGCTGTGTAGGTTAAACCCAAACACACACACACACATGCACACGCATACATAAAATAAGGGAGATGCTCCTAAGGAAGAAGTAAAGGGTTAACTGAATTATCAGGTTATGATCCAAAACAAGTTATTACTTCCTAACTGTGCTCTGAATTTCATTGTTTTAAATTAAGAAGTGTGATTATTTAAGGGAGAGATGCTGAATTATTTTATTGAGAATATGAATTCCCCCCTTGAAAGAAACAGATATGACAAATTTCTTAATATCTATCCATTGTTAAATTTCAAGGTATAGTCATCATTTATCACTTATGCTTGATCTTTGTGTCTTTGCTGATTTAATTAATCATGGATTTCAACTTCTCTTACATGTTCTCTCTCTTATATTCTATACTTTTAAGTCTGAAACATTAAAATTACCATCAGTTTTTGTCATGACAAAATCATTTTGGGAAAATAGATTCATGAACATATTATCAAAGAGAGGTTATATTTTCCGCTGCCTTATCTATATTTCCTACTTTGGAAATGCGAAAAGGGAACGAGAAATGGATTTAGTCTTCCCCCATCTCCCCAGCCATCACAAGCTCTCAGTAAAACAAACCCTTGTCAATATGGGCGGCTGAGGAGATGAGCAGACTGATCTATAAAAGTGCTTCTGGTAATGAGTGGGCAAACCAGTTCTAAACTGGGACTGGAGCCAACACACATATCTCTTTTTTTGCTCTTTAAATGTTTGACAAGCAAAGTACTGTAATGTCATGAGAGAGATGGTTCTTGTTGTATTTCCAAATTGGCTGACTTGAGGAAGCATTGCCAGAAGATTTTTTACTCTATCATGATCCCACATAAATTCAATACCTGACTATCCAACTTGTCTCTGTATGCTTTTCTATTTGTAGTCACTGCCTTTTGTTTTTATGATGACCAAAACATCCCTGTCAGATTTGGTAATTTTGGAAAAAACTCTTTTAAGGTAGCCATCAAAACAGTTTTTATATTACCCTTGGCATCGATAACAGCATTTCATCTTAAAACTTCGCATGCCCTTTAATAGAATTCATAAGAGTTTAAATAAATGAGCTATGTATAAAGATGCAAAAAAAGAAAATATTATATTTCTTTAAAATAAAATGAGTTTTGAAATAATGAAAAATAGGTGAGTTGTGAAGAGAAGCAGAGAAATTTGGTGTTAAGAATATAGTCATTGACAATGGGCAGATTTGGGTTCAAATATTTTCTCTGCCACTTATGAGCTGTAAGATTTAGAAGCAATTTTTATACTCCTCATGTTCAAACTGAGAATAATAATTTCAACTTCTAAATGTTCTATAACAGAGAAGATTAAATGAGCTTACATATGAAAATAACATGTTGTCATATGTGGTATTTGCTTAGATCATACTTTTTTTCTCCTGCTGCTGTCGTTATTATTTTTATGCCACCAACCTCATGAAGCCATATCATATTTAAGGTGTGGGTGTTAGCTCCAGTTTCTGGATAGTGACTAGCCTGTGACTTCAAACATCTTTCTGTCAAGTTGCATTTCAGATTATATGAAGGTTAATAAATTAAAAGGCATGAAGCAATAGAGGAGATAACCACAGAACAAAGAACAGATAAAAACCACAATAGATAGAATTAAAATAATACGGTGAGTAGTCTTAGCCAAATTTTTATTGAACAGAGTCTGCCCTTAAGAGAAGCAAATATATTACATTCATCCTGTGGTTCCTGGGCCAAGAAAGGAAATACAACTTGTATTGTTTTAACTAACATATGCTCAATATAAATTTTACCACTATGGAGAAAAATATTCTAAACTAGTATTTAAATGAATTCTGAGTTCGTTTTGACAAGTTTGACTAATAGGAAAGTAGAAATTAAACTCTTGGTTAAATTGGAAAAATGAACCCTCTTCATTTCATACCTATCAGAATCTGGTAAATGATAAGGAATAAAATATTTATTTCAGGGTTGAGACCTCACACAATTATGGAAGAAATTGAGGGAATCAAGCCTGAATAGGAGTGGTTGGTGGATCAGAGAAATTTCACCAAGCAGAGATGAGAGAGAGCTGGTCTATGAAGGGCTGTGGACTCGGCTTTTGCTGACAGGTAGTCCTGTCAATTCAGCAGGGGAGGCAACTTCCAGGCAGCATAAAGGAAGAAGTCAAGAACAAACTGGGACTAGTAGTGGGGGACTAGGCTCTCTGAGCTCTACTGCTATGTGTGTGATATTAAGTAAGCTCTTTGGCTGCAGTTTCCCAATGTATAAAATAGAGATACAGGATCCTTTTAATCTTCAAACTGTTGTGGTTTGATTTTCATTGTAATTCACCACAGACTGTCCTATAGCTGACCCATGCAATCACTGCTCCTTGGTCACAATGTTCCCGTTTTCCTCTTCATCCCTCTGCCTAAAATGAGCTCTCTATCCTCACCATCTTACAAATTTCAGCTCAAATTTTTTTTTATACCTAACCAAGTTGTAAATTCTCATGGGAAGAAACATACTTTTATTATGTTTATGTCTGACTTTCTTGCATATTATGGAGTCAGGCAGAATGTTCTCTTAATAGAGGTTTATGAAAGGATGAATGAAACTAACCAAAGCCTTGGAGAGAATCTTTGGCTTATACTTTCATTAGCAAATACTAATTTACTTCATTAGGAAAACTCAACAACCAGAACAGTAACACATAGCTGCTTTCTGCTTTAGTTTGTGCGTGCTTACTGCTTTGCAAATATTTCAAAATCTTTTGCCGGGGTGTCAGTGTTATAAGGATCATTGAGTTCTTCCAATAGCATTATTAAATTTTTGAGTTTTTGTACTGTCTTCTAATTTTACTTTAAATTTCCAATGACCCCATGTTGATACAGAATGAATGTTGGTTGACACACTTTAGTCTTTCTCTTTTTACTTACTTCAAATAGTAATTGTATGCAACTAAAAGGTTGATCTTCTAGGAGGGTATTATCCCATTTTTAACAATTACCTGCACTTTCTCCATTTTACTAGTGTTCCTTGGTACTTAATGTTGTTATCTTAACACAGTTATTTCATAAAAATAGGTATATAGAAAAAGCTTTTTTCAGATTTCACTCAACTTAGTCATAGTTAAACTCAGTATTTAGGAAGACTATTTAGAATTTCTTTCAATTAGAAAAACAATCAAATTAAAAATATTATATTATTTTAAATAATCCTTAAATTTGAGTGGTTAATAGTATTATTCCCTTGGTTATAAAAATCCTTTGAGGGGCTGGCTCCATGGCCGAGTGGTTAAGTTCGCACGCTCCGCTGTGGCGGCCGAGGGTTCGGATCCTGGGCGCGGACATGGCACCACTTGTCAGGCCACGTTGAGGAGGCATCCCACATTCCACAACTAGAAGGACCTGAAACTAAGATATACAACTGTGTACGGGGGGGGGGGGGGGGGGGGGTTGAGGAGATAAAGTAGAAAAAAAAAAAAAAAAGATTGGCAACAGTTGTTAGCCCAGGTGCCAATCTTAAAAAAAAAAAAAAACCTTTGAATACCAATTTATCTCTTTTGTTTACTTATGTAACATGTTCAGGTTTTCAATATGTTCTTTAGACTAATCTAAATTGGAAGAAAGTTAAAAATATATTATAAACCTGATGAAGCCAAGAAAGTCTTAACGTGTGCTGATTTTGCACAATTCACTTTTATACTACCTATTTCAGTAGCTATATCTCTGATAAATTAACATTTCAGAAATTATTCCTTGATTTTATTTTGTTTGTTTCTTGTACAAATCTAAAGATAAGTGCTACCTTGTCCTTATCAGTAGTAATCTGACAATATAAAAAGGGAAATATTTGCAACTATGGTGTAAATTACTTAAAGATTCTTCTAATTTATGATCTAGCCTATAATAGATATTTAAAATAAAATTATTTTCTGTTGAATATCATAAGAAAAAGAAAAAAGCTTTGCTTAAAATGAGATTTCAAAAGATACAAAATTATGTAGTTCATACATTTTTAAAGCAGCCAATCTTACAGTTGAGAAAATGTTTCTCTGAAAATAGACTAAAAAATTTCTCTAAAGCAATTATGATCAGAGTCACTGAAATAAAATATAGAATCCCAAACATGAGTGATTTTTTCCACTTTTAATTAGATTGACCTTAACAATGGTAATATGTTTCTATCATTAAACTGAGCAGAATTCAATGTGTACATCTTTAAAGTAATGGCCTCATGAATAATACGTAACAGTTCTCACCTGCATACTATGATTTAAATATCTTTATCTTTAGGGACACGTTCTACTTCATTTGATTCATTTTTCCCTTTCTCAACTCTTATTCACCAAAACTCAAAAGTTTAGAGTCTCAGTGGTTATAGAAAAATACGTTAATGTAAGTTAAGTAGCAGAATAAACGAGGATGTCTCTCAAGATCTTTCTTGTACATTCCTGTCTCACTCTCCATTAATAATCACGTCTATTCCCATAGCTTGAGCCACAACCTAAATGTGGGGGATTCCACCTCCACAAAACCAACCTCAGACATTTGCCTGTGATTACCGATTTCTTTGCTTCTCTTTGTCCCTGAGTGTTCTGGAGCTTTAGGACTCTACGGGAACAATCAATTCTAATGCTCAAATTACAGTGCCTCTTACTCTTGTGCAATGTCTCTCCCAGTTATTTCTGGGAGTCCCTGTAGAAATGTCACATGTGCTTTGGACATGTCTACTGGTCATCAAGTGCCCTCTCTCTGCCTCCCCATCAAAGTAACTCAGCACCTCTGTGCCGGTGCCAGCTTCATTGAGAAGCTCTGCTCTCCAGGCCCAGGTGCTTCTGTTCTGCCTTCAGGGTGCTCCATCCGAAAACTGTGGCTTCTGGGGTGTGTGGCAGAGCAGCAAGGAGAACGGGACTTACTATGTGCTTATCATGCCCAAAAAAGCTCTGCTGGTTCCTAGATTCTTAGACTTCCACGGATTCAGCTCCTTTGGTTTTGATATCTTTTTGTTGACTTCAAAAATCAGTCTATCAAATCAATCAATCAATCTTATAATTAATCTTCTCATACCTCTACTTCTACGCAAAAATTAATTTCTTACATCTAACCAATGATAACAACAAAAGGAAACAAATGACTCAGGAAAATCTGAGCCCACAGGTTTCACAAAGAGGCAAATCTATCTCCCGTAAGGACTCAGATTTTGCATCCTATTACCTGACAGTATTAATATTATTCCAGTTTCTCAACCTTAAATTCTGAGTTCTTTGACTCCTTTTCAAATTGACTGACATATGCAGTCAGCCATTTTCAATACAATGTCTCCTGATGGCCCTTTCGCTTCCTAAAGTTGCCACTCGATGTTAATCTTTTCCTGACTAATGCAATAGCTTTCTGGAGCATGTCTGTGTATGTGGGTGTGTGCATACATGCATTTAAATGTTGGATCTAGCAGTGACATTATGACAGTGGTTTAAAAATAGAAGAAGGAGAAGGTAAAAAAGAAGATAACATGTGAGAGAGGAAGAAACAAAGTAAATCAACGGTCAGTCTTAGGAGGGCCGTGGAGGACTAAAGAATAGAGTCAGTCTACCACACTATTTTTTTCGTAAACTCAGGTAGGCAAAAGCAAAATAATGCCAAAATTACACATTATTTAAAGGATAATATGGCTGATGATGTAGCTTAAACTAAAAGGCAAAAGAAGCTTGTAAAATTCTCAGGTAAGAGAAAATATAGAACAGTTGACAGAAGGAGTGGATTAGTTTAATGCAATCAGGCATTGCTATTTTGTGCAGACAATTGGAAATGAGAGATTACTCTGTTGACATGCTTGTATTTGAATAGAATTTTAATATTAAGCTGAAAGTGTAATCATAGAGTGATTTAAAAAGTAAGGATCAAGAAGATTGTGGTGTAGCAGCAAACATTAGAAGTCCTATTGATATTTACTTTAATCCACAAAATAAAGAGATTAAGATTTACTAATATTTAAATACATTTTTAATTTACAGATTGACACTGGCCCACCCTCCTGGTCTGAATACCAGATGGTTGCATATTATGTATGTTAAAAGGCTGATCATATCCTAACACTGAGATACTGACAGGAGTGTTTCACTCATTCCTTCACGTTTGACAAACAGGAGGGATTGCGTAATATGTGCCCAATTTAGAGTATCTATTGATTAGATTTTCTAGTCACAACTAACTTAATTTTCACATATAAAAAGTCAAATAGTTTACTCACATGAAGAGAGTTGCAGTGAACATTAAATCCAGTTTGCAAATAGTCTTATACTTTACAATAATTTCCAAAGTTTTCTGATTGGGTACTACTATTAGGTAAAAGTTCAGCATGCATATTAAATGATTAATATGCCCTACTGTGCCAGTACATTTTGAAATTAAAATACAAAAGAAGAATTTTAAAAAGATTAAATAAACAATATTTTAAAATACCTTGCTATTTGCAATGGCTTTTATTAGCTTGCACCTTAAAGGCAAACAGCTCATCATTAAGAGTGGTGGTTGCAAATCAAAATTTCAAATAGCTTGGGAAATATCTAAATGTTTTATGCTAATTTGTTGCCACATCAGATTAGATCCCCATTGCGTTTTCCTGCTCCAAGCATTGGAGAAGAGTCAGGCCAGCCTTCAAGCCCTGATTAGGTCTTTGTTGCTGTTATAATGTTCGGTCCATGATACACTCAGATCAAGTATGTTTAAGGCCTTACTGTGAGGGATAATTTTTTTAATATATGATAATGTAATCTGTGAAGTTCCTAAATCTCCTCTTTAAATATTTGACATTTTATAACAACTTCTAGATAAACCAGTCAAATTAAAATTCACAATTTGCTACCAAATTTATAAAGAAGTCCTCAACCTGACATCCAAACATTCTATAATTTCTGCCTTGATGTAACACTTCAAATTAGCTTCTCATTACAACCCTTCAAGCCCTCTGCTGTACGTATAAACAGATCTCTTTATCATTCCTTGGATACACTTGTGCTTTAAAGCTTTCGTTCAACGTATTCTTTATCCTTTTGAGACCTTCCCCACTCTCAGAACTCTGAGTGTTGAAATCCTATTATCTTTCTAGACTCTCTCAAATGTGACCTTTTCTGTGAGGCTTTCTTTGATCACACCAACAAGGAGTCACCTCTTCCTTCTTTGTATTCCCAGAGCACTTAATACATCTTGTACAGCAGTTACGATAGCCTGCTTGGTAGCAAAGCTGTTTAGGAATACTTTTCTGCAAATAAAATATACAGTACTCCAAACCCATAACTTGTCATCTACCCCTCCACTCTGCAGAATACTCTCAGTAAATAAATCACAGCAAATGATTAAATAAAACAAGTATCTATGTTACCATTTAAAAATGATGGTTTAGAAGCAAGATTTCTTTGCTCTACAATAAAAATACCAATGACAATGTTCTTGAACCCATGCCCCATATAATATTTTGGACAATGTTAAAATTGTCATGTGTGTTCTCCATGCATGAGTTCTTCTTGGCGGGACTTTTACCTTTTTTAATTCAGATTTTTAAAAATTTCTACAATTTTAATTTATTTCTACTCTCATCTAACTTACTGCAGTATTGATTTTCTTTGGTAGTCAACTTTCCATTTCACTTACCTTTCCTGAGAAAATTTAGCCCATTTTTACAAGTTTACATGACATTAACTTAATATCAAGAATTCAAAATCAGGCTTCCTTTTTGAAAGAATGGAGGGTTTCATACCCTTCAGAAGGAATTATGCTATTCTTCCTTGTTTCAGATTTAGTACAACTGTCATTGAAACCAGCATGCCCTGTGTCATTTTAGTGGAAGCTATAAATCCTATAGTAATAAAGACAAATATAACACAGTAAATTTAACCATGAGCATTCAGAATACTATCTATAGAGCATAACCTCAGGATTGTAAAATTTGTTTTAGAACTGTCTATAACTGGGAAGAGTGAACATCATTGGGGGGGTTGTCAGTATATATATCCACTTGTATTTACACTCTTTATCACTCTTCCACATTTTATCACTTGGTTTATCATACCAAGCACCATGAGATGTTTTACGGCTAAGTAGATAACGCATCTATGAAACTTCTATGTTGAAACCAATAAAAATCCTTCTTTAATGTTTTTTTCAAGATATCCAAGCTATTCTATCATGTTAGAAGAAATATAGTCTCCGTATTGTACTGGAAAGAACTTAAGGTCAGAGAACCTACTTTTAATTCTTGTTTTTTCCACTATGTATTTACTATAGGATCCAAGGCAAGATGTTCCTTCTATACCTCCTCCTTGTGCTTGGTGATGAAGATTATATTTTGTACTTTATAACATTTTTGTGAATATCTGTGTTTACAAATCAGTTTTGATCACATTATCATCTATGTTGTTACATATATTACACTTAGTCTATTATTCTTGCTTGAAGCATTCAACTTGCTCACAGAAATTCTGTGTTATTATATAAATTTATGTAAAACTTACTCATCCTCATAGGTGAACTAAGCCTATGATACACATGTGAGAAGGTCAATTGAAGTTGGGGAGGCAAAAAGTGGTTCTTTACTTGTTTGAAGAAAAGGGAAACTTTCCCTACAAAATTGTGAGGAAAAAATAATGTGACCCAAGAATTTCATGCCTTGCCAACCTATGATTCACATGCAGTGGCAACAGAAGTATTTAGAGATGAAGTTATCCTTGTTGGAAAAGAATTACACAAATAAATCTTTTCCCTAACTGACAAATTATTCAAAGGAAAAGGAAAAGGTCAGGGACAATATGATAATGATGTCAAAAAATGATAGTGGGAAAATATGAACTGTCTATGTAAGACTGATGAAACTATGCAAGGTCTAGATTAGATACATGGTTTGTAAACATTTTCTCCCATTCTGGGGGTTATCTTTTCAGTTCTTGTTGATGTCTTTTTTAGTACAAAAGTTTTCAATTTTTAATTTTTTTTTAATCAAGGGCAATTTATCCACTTTTCCTTTTATTGCTTACTTTACTTTTGGTAGCATATCTAAGATACTATTCCCTTATCCAGGGTCATGATGATTTACACCTATGTTTTCTTTTAAGAGTTTATATTCGTAAGGGATACTGGTCTGTATTTTTTTCTATGATGTCTTTGTCTGGCTTTGCTATCAGGGTAACACTGCCCCCATAGCATGAGTTAGGAAGAGTTACATCCTCCTCAGTATTTTAGAAGAGTTTGAGAAAGATTGATGTTAAATCTTTAAATATTTGGTAGAATTCACCAGTGAAGCCATTTGGTTATGAGCTTTCTTTCTTGGAAGTCGTTTTAGTAACTAACTGAATCTCTTTATTTTTTATTGGTGTATTCAGATTTATTTTATCTTCTTGAGTCAGTTTTGATAGTTTGTGTGTTTCTATAAATTTGTCCATTATATCTAAGTTATCTTTTTTTTGGCATACAATTGTTCATAGTATTTCCTTATAATCATTTATATTTCTGTATGTTCAGTAATAATGTCTCTTCTTTCTTTCCTGATTTTGGTTATTTGAATCTTCTCTCTTTTTTCATTAATCAGCCCAGCTAAAGTTTCATCAATTTCATTTATCTTTCAAAGAACTAAGTTTTGGTTTTATTGATTTTATCTATTGTGTTCTATTCTGTATTTCCTTTATATGTTTCTCTAGTTTTCATTATTTACTCCCTTCCTCTTTTCAGTATAGTTTCATCTTTATTTTTTTTTCCTGTGTCTTAAAGTGGAACCTTAGGTTATTGATTTGAGATCTTTCTTCTCTTTTATATAGGTGTCTACAGATCTAAATTTCCCTCTGAGTATTGGTTTAGCTGCATCTCATAAGTTTTGGTATGCTGTGACTTCATTTTTATTCATCTGATAATATTTTCTAATTTCCCTTGTGATTTCTTCTTTGACTCATTGGTTAATTAAGAGTATGTTGGTTAATATTAACATGTATGTGTGCTTCCCAAATCTTTCTGTTATTTATTTCTAATTCCATTCTATTTTTGTATGAGAACATACTTTGCATGATTTCAAACTTTTAAAATTTACTCGGGGCCTGCCCAGTGGTGCAGCAGTTATGTGTGCGCATCCCACTTCTCGGTGGCCCGGGGTTCACCAGTTCGGATCCTGGGTGTGGACATGGCACCGCTTGGCACAAACCATGCTGTGCTAGGCATCCCACATATAAAGCAGAGGAAGATGTGCACAGATGTTAGCTCAAAGCCAGTCTTCCTCAGCAAAAAGAGGAGGATTGTCAGTAGTTAGCTCACGGCTAATCTTCCTCAATAAATAAATAAATAAATAAATAAAATTTACTCAAGCTTGTTTTATGGCCTAACATATTGGTCTGTCTTGGAGAATGTTTTATGTACAATTGAGAAGAATCAGTATTCTGACTATTTCATTGAAATCTCTTTCCCCTTCATTGTGAAGTTTGTAATGTTGATCTTCAGAGGCTGCAGCCTTGAGCATGCATGCAATCACCCTGGGACGACAGTGGTTTTAGCCAGACTCTCTTTGACTATCTCTTTCCCTGAGCTCTCTGTTAAGCTGTTTGCCTCTATTGGTATTCCCCTCAGATTCACTAACTGCATGCTGATTGTTCTATTGTTTTGATGATGCCTTGGAACTTAAACTGCTCCACAGTCCAATCCTATTAAATCCAGGCTTCTTTGAAGAGGCAGTTTTTGAGGCGAGACTTTGAGATTTATACTAATCCCAGGAGCACTCATCTTAACTGTCTCTTACCATGGTTCTCTCTAGTAAACTATATGGACTAAGGTTTACCCTATTGCTCTTATTTCTTACCACCAAAATCTCCATTGTTTTGGGAGTATTCTTATGCTTGAACTTCATCACACTCTTTTTCAAATAAAAGCAGTTTCTATGCAGTGAGCTTCAGAGCTCTCCTTTATTATGGACTGGCTTCCCCCTGGGAAAATCTCTGAGCTGTTGCACAGAGCTAGGTCAGGGAACAGTAGCTTCCTTCTCTTGGAATAACTTCCCTGTCTTAGAGTACAGTGCTAAATGGGGTCAGTAGCCTCTAGTTTTCTTTGCTTGCCTCTTCTAGAGTGGAATCTTTACCCCAAGAGTGAGCCAAAATCAGGATAATCAGAGCCCCAATAGTCTCAGTCTGCCATTCCTGGGAATGTTCCTCTGCCTCATGAGTGGGAGCTAAATGGAGGAAGGAAACTCCCATTCTCATGCCACACCTACCAAGAATTTAGCCTCTGCAACTTGGAGTTTCAGGAGATAAGAAATGCTGTTGCCTGATCCTTCTGGTGAGATGTCATATCCCTTGTCTGGGAGATGAAAGGAGAAGGAGCTCCATTTTCTTGGCCATACCTGCGGGATTGGAGATGAGCAAAGGAGGGATCAGGTCATTGTTCAAGTGCTACAGACTCTTGCTGTTCTTTTTAACAAAATTTAATAGATTTTTTGAACAAATATTTCTTCATTGCTATATGCCCTTAGGATAGTTTCTGGGGATTTTAAATGTTTTTTTTTATTTAAAGAATAATGTTCACCACTTAGGTTTACTTATGGAGAGTGGGTATGCAGAGCTTTTCATGCTGTCAATTTGGCTCAAAGGGTTTTTGTGTACCAGAGAGGCTGGATCTAAAATTTAGTAATAAGATCAAGTCCTACCAATATGGTTTTGGGAAGAATAATTTCAGAGTGAGGTACTTTCCCTTTGTCATATAAAGAATTATTATAAAGCTATGGTTAATTAAAGTAGCGTAATAAGGGTAGCGAGTGGACATAAGAGAGAGCCTCAACATAGATCCATTAAGCTATTACATGATATATAAAAAGTGGCATCCATTATTAGTAGGAAAAGGTTAGACTTTCCAATAAATGGTACAGGACAACTGATTTTACATATAAAAATGACATGGGGTTGAGAAGTACAAATATTTTTAATATTTTGAAAAAGCATCCTAATTGATTTGATGATGCTTTTATTAAATGCATGTTAATTATATACAGTGATCCACATACTATGGGAAGTTCCAGAGATATTTAGAGGATAAAGAAGAATGAGAGAGGAAGAAGGAAGAAAAGAACCTATGAACACAGCTCTCACGGAGTTATTCCATAATGGGGATTCATAAAATTATTTGTTAATCCATTATGTAGGAGTTGTAAAATTCCCACAGTCATTTGGAATATATTAATGAAATAACTTGCTTAGTTTGGTGGTAAGTATAGATACAACTTCCTCTCCAAGAATCATTTTCTCCTGTTATTAGCTCTGCACATACACTGTATTTTAGGATTTAGCAATTAGGTGTGACCATTTGACTTTGTTTGACCAGTGGAACTTGCACAGTTTTTAAGTGTTCCACTTCCATGCCTGGCATATAAAAAAAAATCTTCTGTGCCCCTTTCTGTCTAGTTTCTCTTCTATATGACAGATGCAGACTACAATGAGACCCTATAAGATGGAGAAGACACAAGAGGAAAGGAGCCAGAGTCTCTGAATGATGGTGTAGTGATGCTTTCCTGACAATCTTAACATCCACTCAGGACTCTGACATTAGCAAGATATAAATTTGTATGTCATTAAGCCACTGAAATTTTGGAGTCTGTTTGTTAGTTCAACAAACCTAGTCCACAGGGTCTATGTTTTTAAGATCTAAGCACGTTAAAATGGTGTCAGAAGAGAGTGTAAATTTGGATAATTAGAGGGAAAGGAAACAAACAATATCACTACATCAGTTATAAGACAAGAGAGATAAGGACAGAGTACACAGGTTGGTGAATGGCCCACAGCCAGAAGAGTGTTCTGGTTATCCATTGCTGTATAATAAACTGTTCTGAAACTTAACAACTTAAAGCAATAATCATTTCATTCCATCTTCTTAAGTTTAAGATTTTGAGGGTCAGGAATTCAGGCAGAGCTCAGCTGGATGATTCTTCCGTTCCATGTGGCATTGAGAGGTTGTTGGTAGACGAGTGGATCTGAACCATCAAAGACTACTTTGTTCATAAGTCTTGTGTTTTGTGTAAATGGCCAGAAGGCTGGGCTTAGCTGGGATTATGGGCTTGGGGCCAGTATGTGATTGCTCCCCAGGACTCTGAGTAATCCAAATTCTTACACAGGCCTCCAAGAAAGAGAGTTCTAAAATATTTGGTTGAAATCAGCAAGTCTTCATTTGATTTAACCTCAGAAGTTCCAGCTCAATTTCAATGGCAGAAAAATTAGATTTCACCACTCATTGAAAAGTATGGCAAGTATTTGCAGTCTTCTTTAATGTAAAGCAGAACAACTTTTTTTTTTAACAAGCTAGAAGGAAGAATTAATTGATAAGGATGTCATTTGCTTTTACAATCTCTGGAAAAAACTTGAGGAATTTCCATTGATTCTATAAGATAAGACAGTGATATAAAATTTTTGAGAATTTTCAGACAAATATAGATGACCAAGTATGCTGGTTCAAGTCCTTTTGGAAGCAGACACCAAGAAGGAATTGGTTGTTCAAAAGATTTATTTGGGGAAAATTTAGTGATGGACAAAGGACGGAAGGAACAGGAGTTAGTAGGGAGAGTTTTAGAGCAAATGCAGGTCTGACAACTATTAAAGGAGATAGGAAAGGAAGGATAAAATTGAATAGGAGGAGTCTCAGACTAAAGTGTAGTTCTGAGAAATTCTCAACCAGTGTGATGGGGAGTCTCAGAGCAAAGAATGCACATTTGAGGAGTCCTTCGTGAGAGAGAAATAGTGCTCTATTCCCTCCACCATGTGCATTCATTGGCTGGGAGTAGCCCAGGGAAAATATGTCCTGTGTATAAATGCTGGATGGATCCAAAGTTGTGGCAGCTGGAGTCAGGAAATCAACTACGTTGCTCGCAAGGAATCTCTCTTGAAGGGAGATCTGAGAAGTACACATCCATGGCTGCCACATTAGGCTTGAGAATAGTTAAGAAGGTGTGGAAAATTCTTGTCTGGAATGGGAGAGTTGGTTCAAGAGACATAGTAATGGCATAGTTATCAATTCTATAATTGATATAGCTAGGTTTAGTGTGCATGGATTTTGAGCACAATAGATTTTCTGTGAATTTCTCTTGCTCAGCTGTCTAGGTTCAACATTAAACTCTTATTCCCTATTTTTCTCCATCCTTTAGTGCTCTGTCTTATAAATTGAATTGATATAGTGAAAGATATGAATGACTTTAAAGCATACATTCAAATGATTTTTAAAAAGTACTTTCAAGTTTTTTTGATTAATTGGATTGACTGTGCTAAAAACATTCATGCACACATCTCTTGAAATAAATGGCTACCTATTCCAGGTGGGGATATATTTTTGAGTGAATTTTCAGGTCACAGAAAATGCATATGCTCATGTTTATATCAAGGAAAATGTTTTCCAAAACACTTCCAAAATATTGTATTAATTTGCAATCCCAGTTGGAGCGTCTAAGAATTCCTGTTGCTCCACTTGTTTGCTAATACTCGATATTGCCATTTGCTTGTTTTATGTTTCCTTTTTTTCTCTTTTTGCCATTCTAGGGGATGTATAGTGGAATTTAATTATACTTTAACGTACGTTTTCTGATTACTACTAATAGATGTAATCTTTACAAATTTTTATTGGAAATTTGAATATCTTCCATTGTACAGCATTTGTAAGTCTTCTGCCCATTACTTGGTAATTTGTCTTTTTCTTACTGAATTCTAGGAATTCTCTATGTATCTGGATGTGAAATCTCAGTCAGTCTTATATGTTGCAAATACCTCCTACTGGTCTGTGGCTTATGTTTTCACATTCTTAATACACTTTTTAATAAACGTCTATCAATGTTAAAAGTGATACATAAATGGTGGTATATTTGTATAAGAGAATTCTGTAGAGCAAAAAAATGAGTAATCAGCAGCTACTTACAAAAACGCATGGATCTTAGAAAAATACTATTTATAAAAGAAATGATCTAATAAAAATCATACCTCTTTTATTATTCCATTTACTACAAGTTCCAAAACAAGCAAAGCTAATCTATGGTGTTAGAAGTCAGGGTTGTGATTGGGTAGGGGTATAGAGGAGGTTTCCAGGGTTCTGGCAATCTTCTCTTATTTGATTGGAGTTGTGTTTACTTTATAATTCGCTTTGTTGGTCACTAAGTTGTATGAGTGTGTACTCTATACTTTTCTGGCACAGAATGTATACTATAATTCACCTTTAAGAAAAGGTTAAAAATTTGAAATGTTAATTTTTCCAAGAATGTGTAGAAATTGCCAAGAAAAGAAAAAGCATGCTTAATGCATGGGATATTTCAAGGGAGTCTCAATGAAGATGGGTACAAAAAAGCACAATACATTCAGTGAATTGTTTCATCAACCTTCTTAAGAGTTATCATATACGACGTTACTATAGAATTATTTTGTCACCAAGAGGACTCTTTCAGTTATATGTCAAAAACTGAGATTCAAATTTGTCTGAACAACGTGGGAATCTATTGTCACAAACAAGAATTCCAGGGTTACAGGAGCTCCAGAACATGTTGAACCCATGTGTTATAGGCTGAATGTTTGTGTCCCACAAAAATTCCTATGTTGGAGGCCTAATCTCCAATACAATGGTATTTGGAGATGGGGCCTTTGGGAGTTGATTAGCTCAGAAGGGTAGAGCCTTCACAATGGGATTAGTGTCCTTACTAGAAGAGACAGGAGAGAGTTGGCTTCCTCTCTCTCTTTCTTTCTCTGCCATGTGAGAATAGAAGATGGCTGTCTGCAAACCGGGAAGAAAACCCTTACCAGACTTCTAGCCTCCAGAACCATGAGAAATAAATGTTTGCTGTTTCAGTCACCCAGTCAATGGTATTCTGTTATAGAAGCCCAAACTGACTGAGAGCTCCGGTTCAATAATGGCCTCAGGGACCCAGCTTTTCAAAATCTTTCTGCTTTATTATTTTATGTCAGATTATCCTAGGCTGGTTCATCTGCATCCTAGGCTGGTTCATCTGCATCAAAATATCTCTTTTAGCCTCTATAACATGAAGGGTTATAAAAGGGACTCTCCCTTAATCAATAAGAGCAAGGACATATTTCCTTGGAAGTTTCCCTTTTTCTTATTAGCCAAAATTGTGTCCCACAGAATTGTTTAATCTAATCATTGGTGAGGGGAATAGAACCATTGTGATTGATTGAGATCAATCAAAACCCATTCCTGGGCTTGAGATGGGCATATCTACTGTGAATCATAAAGGCCAAAGTAAGCAAGAAATAGGGTTCCATTTAAAAGCGGAGGAAGCACAAAAGAAAGAGAAAAAGAAAAAAATAGATGGATGGAAAGTAGGAAGGAAAGAAGGGAGGATAATGGAAGAGAGGAAGGAGAAGCTAAGGTTGTAGATATAATGTATCATAGATGATTGTAAATTTCACTTCCAAGAAGAGGATATAGACATCTTAATGAGAGGAAAATAGGGTAAATACAGTATTTATATTTCTTACATCATGCTAAATTGGGGTAATGAAAGTCATTATTAGACAGACTGATGTAGACCATTTCAAGGTATACTATGAAATTATAGGACATATTCCACAGAACTTCATCATGTTTTTTAGTTTGCTGCTGCCTTATGTATACTGCTTTTTGTTCCCTTTGAAATATAAGTTCTTTTCTGACTACTTATATTTTATTTATAAAATTTAAAATTCAGGTGGAGTATATTAAAACACTGGCTTCTTTTTTTAAAAAATATTGGCTTTATTGTCAAACATTAGCAGATAGATGGCTGCTTTACTCTCTCAAAGTAAATCCTTTCTCATTTTTCATACCATGACCGGAAAATATTTTAAAATTTTCACTGTTCAGTTTCAGAAAGTAAAATTACATTATATTTTATTACAATATGTGTCATAGCAATGTCACTTAAATGCCTAATAATTTTTAATATACATTTTATAATAGTTTTCCTAGTTTATGTAAATTTATTTCTTTCAACAGAATATTACGCATCACTCTTCTCATAGATATCCAGCATATACAAAGCTCAGAGAAGATAAAAATGAAGAGGAAATTGGTTCTGTTCCTAAGGAATTTAATCTAACAGGAGAGACAACTGAATCCACTGCAATATCCCCCAAATGCAGGCCTTGTTTAAAAGGAGCAAGGAGAGTACAAAAAGAGGAAGCAATTAATTCTATTTTGGGCTTAGGAAGAAGGCTTGACGGGTTCATGGCAATTGGGCTTAGTGTTAGGAGATAAGATTTTCCAGGTATAAATAACAGTGTAAATGTCTTAAAGATGTGGAAGTTTATGGCTTCCTATTACAACTATTTATCTTCTATCATTTAAAATAACCTGTACTACATTGCAAAAGTGCTTGGAACTCCTTCTAGTTAGCACACTATGCATATGTATATTTTGATATCAGAAATTTACAGATTTTAAAAATTGCTTCAGAATTTTCCTAACATCTGCCAAAGTGAAGATCCATAATTTGATGACTTACTTATGTAAAATATGTTCTACATAATTTATTTTATGACTCAATAAAGTCATATATTGAAAGACATATACTTTTATGAATTAATATAACCAGTAAGTTAAACTAGCATTACTCATAGATGAAACCACAAAGCAACTTTGTGTTCAAGCCCCTTTAAAATATATTCATTAGAATTTTTTTCCTTTGCCCTGGATGAAAACTTGAGTGATGTCAGGATTTTTCTAATCACATATCATGATTTCACATTATATATTAAAACATCATCTGATTTCAAAAACTAAATTATCTGCCACCATTGTATAATGAAAGTTTTGAAATTAATTTTAAGTATATTTGCCATTCCCAGGTAGGTACTGCAGGAGGGGATTATTTGACCAGTGAAAATTTCTTCTCTGGCTTCTGGTTTCCTCATTATTTGCTTGTTTTTCCTCTCTGCTTGTTAACTATGGTTTCTCAGAAATAGGAGTGAAGGGAGAAATAAAAGAAGGAGCAGGAAAGCTCTCATTTGTACTGTTGATTTTTTTTTATTTTTTGAGGAAGATTAGCCCTGAGCTAACATCTGTTGCCAGTCCTCCTCTTTTTGCTGTGGAAGACTGGCCCTGAGCTAACATCCATGCCCATCTTCCTCTACTTTATATGTGGGACACCTACTACAGCATGGTTTGCCAAGTAGTGCCGTGTCTACACCGAGGATCCCAACCAACAAACCCTGAGCCACCAAAGCAGAATGTGAGCACTTAACCGCTGCACCACTGGGCCGACCCCAACTTGTATTGTTGATTTTTAATTGCTATTGTGAGCTTTATTTTAGTTTACAGACATGCACCACTTAACGATGGGGATATGTTCTGAGAAACGCATTGTTAGGCGATTTTCTCAATGTGCAAACATCATAGAGTGTACCTACACAAACCTAGATGGTATAGTGTAGTACATGCCTAGGCTATAAGGTACCAAGGTTATGGGACCACCACTGTATATTTGGTCCGTTGTTGACTGAAACATAGTTATGCGGCACGCAATTGTATCTGTTTTTTAAAACATTCTAAAATTACTGATTTTCTCATATTATTTTATAGAAGACCACTTTACTGAAAGTTTTAACAAATCTACCAATGAAAAAGATAATCCTCTTGGTTTTTCTAAACCAGCCATAATAAACTGGCTTATAGATGTCTATGTCTCTTCCATTCTGATATTTATATCCCATTTATTTATTTATTTATTCGTTTGTTTGTTTGTTTATTTATTTATTTTTGAGGAGGATTAGCCCTGAGCTAACTACTGCCAGTCCTCCTCTTTTTGCTGAGAAAGACTGGTCCTGAGCTAACATCCATGCCCATCTTCCTCTACTTTGTATGTGGGATGCCTACCACAGCATAGTTTTTTCCAAGTGGTGCCATGTCCGCACCCAGGATGCAAACTGGTGAACCCCGGGCCACCAAGAAGTGAAACGTGCGAACTTAACCTCTGTGCCATCAGGCCGACCCCAATATCTCTTTTGTTTTTATATCTTAGAGTGTAATGTAGGAACTGCCGGCAAATATTGAACAGTACAGATGATATTGAGCATCCTTGTTTTGTTTGTGACTTTTCTATGTTTCTAATGTTTTAGTATTTGGTATAATGGTTGCTATAGATTTTTGAAGATACCTCTTCTAAGATTATATAAAAATAATTTATATATATATATATAATTTTTGAAAAGAGTTCTGCTTTGGCTTCTTTTATTACTATGAAAGCTTAGAGAGAATAGAATCAAGAAGGAAGAGGTGGGGATTAAGCGTGGTCTCAGTAAAACTGAAAGCGGAATAAAGCTTGCCCCTCTGTACCCAAGAGACGGCAAATGTAAAAGCAAGACAACAGTGGAACAATAATTAATAGGAAAGGTTTTTATTTCCTTTACCTACTCCTTGAAATTTATCAAAGTGTTGCTTTAAAAACTCTTGAATAAATGTTGAAGAATAGTTTCCCGTTCTCTGCTTCCCAAGACTTTGGCCCACTAGAATATCCAACGTGGCATGGGAGTGCTGGTGCAGAGATGAGGAAGGAAAGAGGCCTCATTGCAGAGCCTGAAGGCGAACTTCTGGGTGCATGTGGCCTGACTCTGGGGTGAAAGTACCCAGAAGTTTCTGCTTACCCTAGTAAGAAAATGCACAGGTTCTGAGAGGGCCTGCAGGCACCTGGAGGCCTAATAAGAGAGGAGGATTCAGAAAGCAAGAGAAAATGGCCAGGGTGTGCACTTGGATGCTATATTCCAATATAGACCTCAAAATTCCCAGTGGAATCTGTCACACTCGAGAGTTGCCAACTCAGATAACAGGCCAGATGGAAACTGCAGCAGAAAGCAAATTTGTCAGACACCACATGGATCTGAGCACAGATCTTCTCTGCTTCCATAAAGATAGAGTGGACATCCTCATATCTCAGATGTTCTTTGGAGAAGAAAGGAGAAGTGACAATCTGACAGCATTTAACTCAGGAGAGAGAATCACCAAAAAGACTTTAATTCAGCAACCAATAGGAATCGGAACCTTGGAAGATTTACCACATTACAAATTAAAACTGAGAAATATTTCAAGTATTTATTGATTCACTTAAGATAGCATTAATAAACCCACTAAACATGAACATATTTTTGTTTAAAATAATTGGATTTTGGAAAAAAAGTTGTGGGAAGAATGGCACTGTTTTACATTGTTGCAAATGTCTTCAATATCTGGCTGGGTTTTTACATTTGCTCCTGAATTCATTTATCACACTTTAGGTATCTCATTTTTTTAATCATACTTCATGCAGCTTCTGGAAACTCCACTCTACACTCGAAAGAGAGTAGCTGTGAAAAAGACATACAACGTCTTGGTAACATTACAAAAATAGTTTGGACTATCTGAGCCGCTGTAATGTTGTCAATTCATGGTTTATGGTCAAAGTTTATGCTTTACTATAGAGATTGTTAAAATGTCAAAAGCTTCTCTAAAGTTTGATACGTATCCATCGTCCTGAGTCTCTTGGTGTCCACTCCATTCCCTTGCCCAACCTCTGATCTCTCCCTAGACTCCACTTATCTGCAGGCGATAGACCTTCTAAGGGGTACCTTCTAGCCACAGCTCTTTAGCATCTCCCTCCAGTCCAGGCTGGTGCCCTTCTGAGTTGTTGGTGGCATGAGACTCAGCTGGCAGCCTGCATATCCCACCACTTTGCCCTTCACCTCCAAGCCTACTATAATTTGAATTATTATTACTTTGTAGGAATAATTCAGAAACTCAACCAATTATTTACTAACAAACACATATTTGGGGTTCAAATTTTTGAAGTTATTAGACTGAGCACTGACTGTTTTATTACGTTGGCATAGATATAAGAGGTAATAAAACCATGAGTTTTTATTTTCAAAAAGTGGTTCAATTTTTCTAAGATTATGGGCCTTTTCCTGTTTAGCCTATACTATGTTTGGAGGTAAGTTTGTGAAATTAGTGCCCTGTAAAGCAGATCTGGCTCCTGTGATAGGAAAGTCACTGTTTCCTATGCTGAGGGCTGCAGTAGCAGGGTGCAGAGCTGTTTGTTTTTATTTTTATAGCGCCTAAGGGATGTTTTGCTCTATATTAGCTTGCGTGCCTGTGAAGTTAATGATGTCTGAGAATAACAAAAAGGAAGTTTCCTTTGGATAAAAGTTGGTGATTGCCCTCCTGTGAAATTAATTTAACGAAATTTTGACAACTTAGACAAAACAACTACTCTTAATGAGGCACTAACTCTTCACTACAGATAGCAGATATTCAGAAAGTGTCAAATACGATTTAAACCATATGAAATTGCTCTCATTTTCAGATTCAAAAAGCAGTTCCTCGCTCCCCCCACCCTGAGGACGTACTCTCTCTCAATAGTTCCAGTTAATTTCTTAACACTCAGAAACTAAAAAAAATTATTAGCAAAGAATACATTGAAGTAATGTATACATAGTCTTCTTTATCTCAACCAAAAAGAAGTCACGGCACTGGAAAGAAATTAAGCTTGTTCTAAAGTAGAAAATTAAACTTTTTGTGTCCTTCGGTCCTTTAGCAAACTGAAGTTTTGACTCCTCTCTCTAGAATCGGAAAATTAACAAATCCACAAAATGTCCCTTAAATTTCCCTGGCTTCAGAATATCCATCTATAAACTTTGAAAGGTTTCAAGGATCTCAGATAGTTCAAGAAAACTTACAAATTAAGGCACATGTAAATTTTAATGAAATGGAAATTACCAGCTGTACTAATTTTGATAAATGTTCCAGTCTTTTATATTTAATGATTTGTTATCTACTGGTGTAGCCAAAGCTGCAAATTCCAAAAATTATTATTCCAGACAATATTTATGCTTGCTGCTTTTGAATTAAAACTCTGACAGGCTCGCAATAGTGCTTTCTGACTTGTATCTTCTCAATGCCAAAACTCAGAGAAAAATTCAGTTTGTTAAAAAAAAAAATCAGTCAAATGATGTCATTAAGCTAACAAAATTGTTTGAGTGAATATAACATACTTTACTATAAGGTGTCAGATGAGTCATTACTACAGTACTAATAAAAGGATGACTGATCAAGAGTTTCGTGCTTTTTTCTTCTAGAGCAGCTGTCCACAAGAAATATAATGAGGACCACATAGGTACTTTTCAATGTTCTAATAGTCATATTTAAAAATAAAAAGCTGAGGGCCGGCCCAGTGGCACAGTGGTTAAGTTTACACGTTTCGCTTCGGCGGCCCCAGGCTTTGCCAGTTCAGATCCCGGTATGGACCTACACACTGCTTGTCAAGCCATGCTGTGACAGGGGTCCCACATAAAATAGAGGAAGATGGGCACAGATTTTAGCTCAGGGCCAGTCTTCTTCAGCAAAAAGAGGAGGACTGGCAGCAGATGTTAGTGCAGGGCTAATCTTCCTCAAAAATAAAAATAAATTAAAAAAATAAAAAACTGGTGACATTAATTTTAATATTGTAACTTTACTTAACACGATATATACAAAATATCATCTTAACACGTAATCAAATAAAAGAAATGTCTATTTTACATATTTTTTTCCTAAGTGAGATTTAGTGCTTATTTTATACTTGCAGTATATCTCAGTGTGGACTAGACGCAGCTCAAGCATCCCATACCCACATGCGGCATCTGATACCCACATGCGGCATCTGATACCCACATGCGACATCTGATACCCACATGCGGCTGGTGGCTGCTGTACTGGACAACGTAGGTCTAGAGACTGGTCTACAGCAGTCACAGTGCTTTTCTACATTTTGTAGAACTAGGAACTGTTTATATTATTCCATTTTAAAAATATTTTATTAAGGTTAAAAAATAACATTAGGATTCTCTATTTATAGTTATCTGTAACAGTGCAGTTTTTAGAAATTTTAAAAATTAGGAATCTGATAAAGATATTGTGGTGTATAGATATTTTTAATGTGCAATTTAGCTTGCAAGCCCAGTAGCAAATCACAGGGGAGGTCTTCTGATATCTGACTGATATATATATATCAGATAGATATACACATCTCAATTCTGAATAATGTCTTATTAAAAATCACAAAATTTTTTATGATGATCAAACTCATAAAATGTATCTATTTTCAAATTTTCAAGGTTTTATTTTTGTATTGAATGTAATTTGAGAAGACTAGTGTGTAAAGTGAAATTACATGTTATATGATTTTTAACATCTATAAAATAAGGAAAAGTATCTTGACTAGGATAATCAAAAGTATGCACACACCCTTTCAAGTACATAATTTTTTAGATATAATTTATTTATTATATAGAGCCATTAATTAATTTTTTACTTAACTTGTGGGTAATTAACAGTGGAGGGGTCTGTGTTCTTTAATAATTAGTAAAAGGTAGATCTGGAAAGCTAAATATGAAATAGACTCAGCTGAACACTTTGATCCTTGACCACTGACATGTGATATAAATTGGAAAATGCATTTGCAGACATACTCAAATTATGTGACTAACGTGAAGAAGGTTGAGCTACTGTAGCCTCATCAATATTGCATTTGTGCCACTTTCAGAAGGACCGCTTTTGATATGTGAAGTTATCTTTTGTATCAGTTTACCAGCTGCATTTTCCTCCCTAAGATCTACATAAGTTTAAAGCGCACTTGGCTTTTTCAGGAATTTTTTATTAAACAGGGGAATGGAGTGAAAAGGGAATGAGGAAAAGATGGCTAGGGAAAGATGTTGGTTGAGTAAATAACATGAATAGAATAGTAACACGAATAAGAACTCAAAAATAACATGATAAGAACACTTAACCAAGAGTTCGTGGCCTAATGGTGGTCCAATCTTGTTTACAATATAAATATTTAGGTTCGGAGCAATGTATTGAAATAGATCTTCAGAATAAAATACACACATGCTGGGGCCAGCCCCGTGCTGAGTGGTTAAGCTTGGTGTGCTCGGCTCCAACAGCCCAGGTTCTGTTCCTGGGAGCAGATCTACACTATTCTTCAATCAGTGTCTGTGCTGTGATCACAGCTCACATACAAGATAGAGGAAGATTGGCAATAGATGTTAGCTCATAGCAAATCTTCCTCAGCAAAAACAACAACAACAAAAATATTAATGTTCCCCACAGAGATTGATATAAAACTAATCTAAGTCCACTTTCAAATTATACTTCATGGGTAAAACAGCAGTATCTCATATCAGTGTATTTCCAATATCTCACTTCTGTGTTTTATGACATTGATGTCATTCCTTTCACTCATCCATGTTATAATCACCAATGCATTGCTACTATTATTACTTTGAACAGTATCTATTATATTAATTGAGAATATAGTATTATATAATATTACATATCCTTTACATTAATAAAATAAAAACTTTATTTTACTTTCCTTTATTTCTTCTCCAACACTCTTACTTTCTTCATGTAGATCTAAGTTTCTTATTGTATAATTTTCCTTTTTTATGAAGAACTTCTTTCAAAATTTCTTGAAGACTACTGCTCCTAGAAATGTATTTTCTCAGTTTTATTTGTCTCTGAAATTATTCACATATCCTGCATTTTGGAGGATAGTTTCACCAGCTATAGAATTTTAGGTTGGCAAATTTTTCTTTCAACACTTTAAATGTATCACTCTACTATCTTTTGTTTTCAGGAGTTTTGACTAGAAGTCCATTGTAACTTTTACCCTTGTTCCACTATAGGTAACAGATATTTTTTCCTCTGTCTTCTTTTATTATTTTATCTTTGCCTTTGGTTTTCTGCATTTTGAATATAATATGACTAAATGTAGCATTTTTGGTATTTCTCCTGCTTTGAATTCTCTGAGCTTCCTGTATTTGTGATTTTGTTTCTGTCATTAATTTTTAAATATTCTTGAACATTTTTATTTCAAATATGTTTTCTGTGCCATTCTCTTTTTTCTCCTTCTAGGATTTCACTTATATATGTAATTAACACTTTTCAAAATTGTTCCATTTTTTTTGGATACATTGCTCTGTCTCTTTTGTTTCCATTCTTTATTCTCTTTTAATTTCAGTTTGGGAAGTTTCTATTTACATACCTTCAAACTCAATGATTCTTTCATTGGTCTTTTTGAGCCTATTGCTGAGTCAGTAGAAGACACTATTCATTTCTCTTACCATTTATTGATATCTTGGATTTCCATTTAATTTGTTTTCTTAGATTTTACATCTCCCATCTTACATTATCCATTTCTCTTGCATATTTTCTAATTTTTTTCCAATAGAGCCCTTGGGCCATTGGGTTGTATTTAATATTTTATCTAGCTGTAGGTGTAAGAGGCTTCAAATTCCTCTTGTTTTTATTCTTTCATTTTAGACTTCCCTAAGATCTCATTAAATGGAGTTTTTGCCTTGCAGCTCTTTTAGCTGTAGTCCATAGTTATTACACTCTAGCCTTGTGTACAGAGTTCATTGACCTTCCCGCCTTCCAAGGACACTGGGCGTGGGCCCTACACAAAGGACTATGTCTGGGCTCGGGGCCAAAGATGGCCACTTTAGCCCTGACTCTAAGGCAAAAGTTACAAAGAATATGTCCTGCGTTATATTCCTTGTCTGGGCTGGCCACCCCGACGGGCACCTGACTGGACCTTAGAAACATGCCATCTGTGGGAACAAGAAGAAATAACTCAAAGTATCCAAATGTCTGAAACCCTGAGTCAGAACCTAGAGAAACCTTTGGATAAAACCGAGTCAAAAGCATAGAACATTTGAGAGTCCCACTGTGGAAAGGACGCTTTGCCTCAGACCCAGACAATTGGCACTCCCACCTGCCATACAAACTATTGGGACTTCCCCAGCTGATTGTGGTGTGGATGTTGTAAGTACAGATTTGTTGTTCCCTTTATCCCTGCTCCTTGTTCTGTTTCACTTTATTGATAAACTTTGATTGCTTAAGCAACCAAGTAGCCTTGGCGGTACCTGTCATTCCTTGCCCTTTCTGGCTGCGGGTGACACGTTGCTGCTGTGATGTAAAGGTATGAGGGAGGGGAAACAGCCTATTACCTTATGACTAGATTTCAGTATTTAGCTGGCATGTGTGCCTTTGCTATGACCTTCACAAGTGTTTCATACTTCAGTCTCTGCCCCCTACGGTTAGATATGAAGGATAGAGGGAGCATGAGTCAGGCAAATAAGCTTCTGCCAGGTGCAATAAGGCTCTGATAAAGTCTTTTTCCTTGGAAAGTAGGCCTCTGTTTCGAGGAATGCTTTGTCGTACTTCAAATGATTAATTTTCTCCTCCCCTTGTGAGAGCTATGATGTTATCGTTTTGGATCTTCACTGTAAGAACCCAGCGAGTTCCTTGAAGCCAAATGCACAAAATTGTGGGGAGTACCTAAGCCTGTGGCCCCCAGAAGTTTCTCTTTTTCACTAGTCCCCACTCAGCCTCTAGTAATCTTCAAAATTACTATTTAAGTGTTCCTACCTATATATTGTTCTTCGGGTTTCTGCTCCAAGTAGCGGATCACAACTGTGACTCTGGATTCCTTATCATGGTAGATTTCTCTGTATTCACTTATCTGATGAGTCCAAGAAAATTCATTGATTTTTAGTTTGTTCAGCTTTTTGTTACTATAAGAAAGAGACTGACAAAATTCAAATGCTTTATATGTCAGAGTTGAAACCATAATTCCCTAAGTCCCCCTCAATAACATTTTTATGGTGAATCAGGTAGGATTTCTCTTATTCTCACACGTTACTCCTTCCCATTGCTTCCTTCTGTGTACAAACATGCCATCACACACATATGCACATTTCTCAGGATGTCTTTGTGCTAATTTACTACTTCAAAGATGTATTGGAAAGATCTTTACAGGTGTGAGGGGCACATATGTGGCTAGAGGGTTGAGGGTATCACATATAGTGATTTTCTAAGGCCTTGGGGCTTTTAATGCTACTCCAGTAAATGTAAACTATTCTTTTAACAAGCACAATAAATCAGCATGATATATTGTGAACTTTATTTTGAAATACTCACACAGAGATACATTCTGAGTTAGGCTGAACCAGACAGTAGATTCAGTTTGTGTAGGAGTCTGCCTGATTTTCTGAAACAGAAGCACATAATATTAATACATCTTAACATTTGTTTCAGGTCTTTACATGTATCCATTTTTATACATACTAGCTCATCTAAGAATGGATTAATTTCTACAGTTCAGACATAATATATGAATTCTCACCCCTACTCTGCAGAGCTGAAAATTTTTGTGCCTCAAAGTCATTTTTCTTCATAAGTTATCCTCATACCCCAAAACTTAAGTGGGTAAATAGAGAATAACTACTGCTTGGCTATAGAGACTTAGAATGGAGGCAAAGAATAAAAATATGCATACAATTTAAAATAAAATTTATTTTTATTTATATGTTTAGTTCCAAAGGTTATTATTGACACCAGATATATGCTTCTCATTTGGGAGAGCATGTTCCACATCAGTAGTGACACTGGAAATTTGATTTTGAAAAAAACTGAAGCTCTCATATATCTCAGGAATTTCAGTTCCATCCTAGTAATCATGTTGTTAAGAGCATTCAGCAACCACGTATTGAGAATGCAGTCTCACTGTTGATGAGATAAAATGTCATGAGTAGACCAAGTTAAAATAAAATTCAAAGGCACATACTCAATGGTTTTTACTAAAATCATCCTTTGAACAAGTATATTCTTGAAAATTGCCAAGAAATTTAGGAATTTCAGCTGCATCATAATTATTATCCCATGGTCAGCTTTACCAAGCATCTTCTTTGAGACTGACACCTGCAGAAATCAGGAGAGACCAAGAAAGGTAATGCCTGAGGAGTAGGGTCACATAAGCCTTAAGGTGAAGCTTAAAAACAAGCCTTAAAATGACCAAGCTTATCTGCAATTAAACTGACTTCCTACGAGTGCAAAACTCAACACTCTTTAAAGAAAGGCAACAAAATTCATATGCTTAATAATCTAAGATTCAGAATGCCCAGCAAGAATCCAAATTTACTAGAGAGGAAGGCATGTCCCCAAACCAGGAAAGACTAGTCATTAGTCATAGATTTAGGAAATAAATAGTTGGAATTTTTTCATATTTAATAAAATCTATAAACACATATATCCTAGATGCTCAACAAACTCCAAACTGGATAAAGAAAGAAAATCATACTATGGCAAATCATCATAATCAAGTTGCAAAAAAGCAAAGTAAAGAGGAAATACTAAAAGCAGGCGGGGGGGGGGGGGGGTGGGTAGATATTACATACAGGTAAAAATAACGACTCGCTCTCCTTAGGAAAATTGAATAATATATTTAATGTGCTTAAAGGGGGAAAAGGGGGGCAACAAAATCTATGTCTAGCAAAAAAAATTCTTTCAAAAAATGAAATGAAATTGAATAGACTTTTTCCAACAAAATTGGTTGGTAGCAGACATGTACCTTTGCCTGTAGTGCATGTAGCAAAAGGCTATTCTACAAGCTGAAAAAAAGATATTAAATATAAACTTGGATCTACGCAAAAGTGTGAAGAGCAGTAGAAAAAATAAATATGTGGGTAAATAAAAAAGACTTTTGTTTTATCATTTTAAATATTTTAATAATAAAATGTGAAAAAAGATACCATATCACAACAGAGTTAGAGTGACTATATTAGCATTAGAACAAGTAGACCTCAGAAAAAAAGTAATATTACCACTGGCAATAAAAGATATTTCATGATAAAAAGAATTAACTTCCTCAAGGAATTAGTAATCCTAAATATGTATACATCTGCAGAGCTGCAAAATGCATGAACCAAAAACTGATAGAATTAAGAGGAGAAATAGACAAATCCACAAATAGAGTTGAAAATTTCAACACTTCTTTCTCAGCCATAGAACAATTACACAGAAAATCAAGAGATATATAGAAAATGTGAAGAACTATCACCAATCTTGTCCTCACTCAAATTGTAGAACATTACACGTGAAAATGTCAAAGCATATTCTTTTCAAGTAACATGGAATGTTTGCCAGAAGGATCATGTTAGTCAAAATAAAACTGTTGAAATACTTTTAATACTTTTGAAATCATACAGTTTATTTTCTGACTATAGTAGAATTAAATTAGCAATCAATAACAATGAGAAATGTAGGAAAATAAAAAATATTTGGAAATTAAACAATACAGTCATACACTGCAATAATGACACCTTGGTTAATGACAGACTGCATGTACAATGGTGGTCCCATAAGATTAGCACCTATTGCTTAGGTGTGTAGTAGGCTATACCATCTAGATTTGTGTGAGTACACTCTATGATGTTCACACAATGGTGAAATTGCCTAACGACCCATTTCCCAGAACGTGTCCCCATTGTTAATGACATGTGACTGTATACTTCTCCATAATCCATGGGTACAAAGAGCAAATCATAAGAAAATTTTTAAAAATTTCAAAATGAACAATACTGGAAGTACAATCTAATAAAATTTGTGGAATGCCACAAAGACAGTTTATTGAGGGAAATTTATAATTTTAATTGCTTAAATTAGAAAATAATAAAATCTAAAATTAACAATGTTTCATTTCAAAGAGTTAGAAATAAATGGCCAAAGCCAACCTAAAATAAATGAAAGAAAGGAAACAATAAAGATGAGAACAGAAATCAACAAAATAGGGAACATGCAAACAAGAGAAAATAAAACTAGCAAAAACCTGGTTCTTGAAAAGATAAAATGGATAGATTCTTGGTTAAATTGATCAAGAAGAAGAAGAAAGGGAATATTTGTCATCAATATCAGGAACAAAGGGGATACTATTACCATAGATCCTAATCACATCCAAAGGATAAAAAGTGATTGTTGGTAACAATTTTATGGTCACACATTTGACAACCTGTATGAAATGGACAAATTTCTTAAAACCACAAGTTAACAAAATTAGAATACAAAATTTGAATAGTCCTATAGCTATTAGAAAAATTGAATTCATCATCAAAATTCTCCCCACAATAGTAACTCCAATCCTGCATGGCTTCACTGGTGCATTCTACAAAATATTTTTTAAAAATTTAGGGCCTGACCCCGTGGCCAAGTAGTTAAAGTTCTGTGTGTTCCACTTCAGGGGCCCAGGTTCATGGGTTTGGATCCCAGGTGTGGACCTACTCCACTGATCTGTCACACTGTAGAAGCGTCCCACCTACAAAAAAATAGAGGAGGATTGGCACAGATGTTAGGTCAGGGAGAATATTCCTCAGGGGGGAAAAACTTAACCTTAATCAAGAAACTCTTTCACAAAATACAGAAACAGGGAACACTTTACAATTAGTTTCATGAAGCCAGCCTAATCCCGAAACCAAACCCTGACAAAGACATCAAAATAAATGAAAAGTAATATTCCTTGTGAATATTGATAAAACTAAAGTAAAATATTAGTGACTGAAACTCAACAAGGTGTAAAAATAATAGACTATGATCAAGTGGGATTTATCGCAGCAATGCAATGTCGGTTCAACATTCACACATCATTTAACATAATTCACTATATTACAAAACAAAATGGAAAAAGAAAACACATTCTCACATTTCTACTCAAGCTCATAATGGTTTTCCTAGTCACTGCAAGGAAAAGGAAGACGACATGGTTGTCTACATAGAAAATCCTAAGAAATTGATAAAACAAGTAGTGGAACTATTAAATGAATTTAATAAGCTTCTAGGATACAAATTTAAGATATAACAATCAAGTATAATTTATATGTTCAATAAATGATGCCTACTATATATTTTTTTCTGTTCTAAACTGAGAAAATAAAAATAACATCTTCCAGGACTGACTCATAGTTTATTGAAGGAGTAAAATGATTCAATAAATAAGAAATGGCTTTTTATGTTGTAAAGGGCTAAATAAAGAGTATTATTTGTCAATAATTTTCAAATAACATTCAGTTACTAATAACAATAATTGAAAGTACTCAAAAATGATAAAATTTTTAAATAGCACTAAAAATTCAACTACAATTTTGGGTCCTGACAGAAGAAAAGTATAACATGAAATTAAAAAGACATATTTTACAATAGTGCCCCCAAAACTTGGAATACTTAGGGATAAAGAATATGCAAGATCCCTTCACTAAAACTACTGAAACTTGCTGACAGATATAAAGGATCTAAATAAATGATGAGATTTCTGGCACTTAGGAATTGTAACACTCGATATTTTCAAGATGTCATTTAATTACAAATTGACCTATAAATTTCAAACACTTTCAACTATGATTCCACCAGGAATCTTTTAGAAATTATCATGTTTACTATAAAATACATATAGAAATATTAGTGACACAGAAAAGCCAAAGAATTTGTTTTGTGTGTGTGTGTGTGTGTGAGGAAGAATGTCCCTGAGCTAACATCTGTTGCCAATCTTCTCTTTTTGCTTGAGGAAGATTGCCACTGAGCTAACATCTGTGCCAATGTTCCTCTGTTTTATGTGGGATGCTGCCATAATGTGTTTGACAAGTGGTGCTAAGTCCATGCCTGGGACCTGAACCTGTCAACTCTGGGCCACCAAAGGAGAGTGAGTGATCTTAACCACTACACCACCAGGCTGACCCCCAAACAATTTTTAAAGGGGTGAACAAAGTTGGAGGAAAATAACTGCTTGATTTCAACACTTATGGTAAATTCCAGGGCTAGCCAGAAGGAGTAACTGAATGAGATTTACCCTCCAACCTTAAAAACTGGAAAAAAAAAAAAAATAGAAAGAAAGAAAGGAAAAATTTGAGTGTCTTCAAATTTTCATTACATCTTATTTAATTAAATATTTTATGCTGGTTCATGTACTATCTTCCCAACTAGACTACATACAACTTGCAACATAGAGCTATGTCTGATACTCTTCCTATATATACTTTGACATTCATAGAACCTGTAAACCACCAAGTTGAAAGACAGCTGTAGACCAAGTTTAAAGTACTATACTAAAATACTGTTTATACATCCATACAAGGTACAGCCTCTTATGAAAGAATATTTCTTGAAGTTATTCAGACTTGGGTCTGAATTCAGCTCTGCCACTAGCTAACTGGGGCTCCTGGGCAAGTCTATAATCCTTAATTTTCTTACTTTAAAAATAGCAACAATAGGCGCTGGCTGGTGGTGTAGTGATTAAGTTCTTGCACTCTGTCTCAGCGGCGTGGGGTTCTCAGGTTCTGATCCTAGGGATGGACCTATGCATCACTCATTAAACCATGCTGTGGTGGGCATCCCATATACAAAGCGGAAGAAGATTGGCATAAATGTTAGCTCAGGGACAATCTTCCTCACAGAAAAAAAAAAAACAAAACAAAAGCTACAAGAATGCCTGCCTCATTGATTTATTGTTATGATTCAGTAGATTATATAAGTCAATTCCATTGAACAGTAATGGGCACGCAATCTGCCCGTTATATGTAAATTCTCTGATTTCCTGTTCTTAGCACCTCCATATTTTATCTAGAGAAAACCATGTTACAATAAGTGTTCTGACTCTTCTGTATGCTATTGCTTCTGCATGGGAATTTGATGGGCTGAAAGTAGATGAAAAGTCCCAATGGGCCCCTGAACACACATATTCATTTTCTCTGATATGCAGTCACTGGTAATTCTCAGACTCATGCTCTGTTAATTGCTGCCTTTGAACTCCCTGCCAACAGGGTTGATTTAGGACAAAACCCAGGAGAGAATAAAAAAGTAGATAATCAAGACAAAGTAACTTCCCTCAAAGGAAAAGAAAGAGGGCAAGGGCACCCTAGGAATCTGTAGATTTCATTCCAAATCCTGAGAGAGAGAGAAATGACTTTTAGGAAACAGATGGTTGCAATCAAATAAATGATCACAAGTCTTTACACTGAGTCAGATACCATCATTGGAGATAAGATAAAATGCAAGCTTTAGTGAGTTGAGAATCAACCAAGGACTTACACAGAATATATTAACAAACTTTTCCAAAAAAGAAGATTCACTTGGAACTTGCTGCTGCCTTTACATTTTTACTACATATAGTATTGATGTGGATTAAGGCTGCCCCAGCTAGAGAAGCCCAAGGTGACCTGGCCTACATGCCAAACTATATGACCCGGTGGATTTTTTTATGGTATGAATTAGGGCTGCCCCAGGGAGAGAAGCCCAGGGCATCCTCACCTACATGCCGATCTATATGGCCAGATTCGTATCTAAAAGTTATATGACCGCACAATAACCAGACCCCATCTGCACTGAAATCATTTAATGACTTTTTACATCATCTTTTCTTTTTCCAGTAAAAATAAGTCACATACCCATGCCTTATAAAATTAGCCCTAACCCTCAACTCAGGGCAGCAGGAGCTCTGAGTGCCCATGGGTCCTGTCCCCATGCAGCAGCAGCAGGAGCTCTGAGTGCCCATGGGTCCTGTCTCCATGCTATTCCACACTATTCTCTAAATAAAAAGAGCACTACTGCCAGATCTTGAGAGTCCAAGAAATCTTTCTTTCAACAACTCAGCTCACCGACCCCGCATCAGTATGATCAACTTTTTCTATAAAATGAAGACATATAATTCTAGGTATGTTGGAAACAGTATAGTAATTACATGGGATTTTTCAAAGTTATTGATTTTAAGAATTACTTTTTGTTTTTCTTTTCTTTCGTGTATACTTATTTTTTATATTTTATACTTGCAATCCTCTTGACTTTTTTCTTGATCCTTGTTAGAAATAAATATATATATTTCAATACAATGGGTACTTTACTTTCGTATTTATTTAGTGAATTCAGTAAATATGAAATGATGTCATGTATTCATTAAATAAATATTTATTAAATGCTTATTAAGAGATTACTTGGTGTCTTGGCCCATTTGAGCCGCTGTAACAAACTATCACAGAATGGGATGGGTGGCTTATAAACAACAGTAATTTATTTCTCATAGGTCTGGAAGCTGAAAGTCCAAGATTAACACGTCAGCGTAGCCAAGTTCTGGTGAAAGCCTTCTTCCGGGTTGCAGACTGCTGACTTATCGCTATGTCCTTACATGGTAGAAGGGGCTAGGGAGCTCTGTGGGGTCTCTTTTATAAGGGCACTAATCCTATTTATAAGGGCTCCATCCTGACCACCTAAGCACCTCCTAAAGGCCCCAACTCCTAATATTATCACATTAGGCACTAGGATTCCAACATGTCAATTTGAGGGGGACACAAACATTCAGACCATAGCACTAGGCTAGGCTCTGAGGCTGTAATAATGATTAATGTAACCATACAATAAATATAGCATAAAATAATATATTCAAGATACTACTAGTTCAAGGAAGAAATGATTGGCATGATCATCGCTCTGTTAAGATCATCTTACTCTATTAGAACACAGAGAAGAGACTTCTAAACTAGCTTTAGCAAGGTCTTCGTAAGGGATTGGTCAAGGATATGGAAGAAGTTTAATCTAAATCGAGTTGTGAAAGGTAAGTAACAGCAGGTTTGGCAGGGAGAAGGGGGCGGGATGAGGATATTCAAAACTGAAAGAACAAAGTACATGAATTATCAGAAACCAAAGAGAGTACTTGAAAAAAAGTGCAAAAAACCTCAGTTTATTTGGAGAGAGAAAGAGATATGCTAGAGAGGGGGCCATTTCAAGCGATTTAAGTAAGGACTAGATAATGCTATCATGAGTAGTGATAAAGATTTTATTCTAAAAAAGGAAACCACCAAAGTGTCCTAAGCAGAGGATTGATTTGGCCAGGGTTGTGCTGCAAAAATGCTATTCTGACTGCATTGTTGAAATTGATTTCAAAAATTTCAAGACTGGAATCGTGGATATTATTTAGAAGAATTTCTGTTCATTCATCTGTAAACTGAATAAAGCTTGGGGCTATGCTGTGACTCCATCTTGATCCTGTGTAGCATTCAAAGACGTACCAAGATGGCATCCAAAAATAATTACCAAGCATTTTAAAATCTTTCCAATAGTTTCTAAGAGCATACCAAAAGATGGGATGATATGGTTAAATTTGTAATAAAGAACAAAATTCCTCAAATCCATTTTCCCATCTCTCTGTTTCTGAATATCTCATATGTTTCTCAGTAATTCTTTCTTCAACCACACATACAAGTCTCTGAAACTTGCTTTCTAAACTCTCTCTAGAAAGGCTTTTTAGCCCTTTAGTCCCTTTTAAAATCTTTTTCTCAGGATAGATATCTTTCAGCCATTTCTAATGTAAATTAAGTTAGACACTAAACCCTATGGAACTTCTAGTCTTAGCTTGATCTGTTATCTTGACCTGCCCAATAATATTTAAGATTAGATTAAGTAAAACAGAATTTATTCTGTTATGAATTCATTTAACAAAAATTCTTTGTGCATAGTGTCATGCTGGATACGATTACAGTTGATTAAAGCAATTGTAATCCAGGGAGAGATCATGATGGTGATAAAAGTAAAGTATGAATTCAAATGATAAAAGGAATTTACCATTAAACAATTATAAGAAATGAGGAAATAAGAAGGTAAAAAAATTGAAATATTATAGAACTTGGTGAATAAATTGATATTTATGATGTCCAAAATATGAACTCAGGAATAGTAACAAGTTGGGGTGGAGTTGAAGATTTCCGTTTTGGACTTTTGAATTCAAATTGTTTGAGGAACACACTAAGAAAGGTATCCAGTAGACAGGGAATCTGATGTATGTCTCTGAAATTCAGGAGAAATATCTAGATGCTAATATAGATTTGGTTATCATTAAACTTGAGGTGTAAATTAACAATACAAAAAAGGATGAATTTATGTATGTAGATTGAGAAGGAAAAAAAGGTAATGTTAAACCAAATTAGGAAATCATTTACAAAAGTCAAGGATAGAGAGCAATTTAAGGTGGAGGAAGCGGTTCTCCTGGGAGTTGAAGAAAAAAATCATATGCAAACTTGCTTTTTGGATTTTTCAGCAAGTTTGTTCCTTTAATAAGAAGTTTCAAGTGAGTGGTAAGCATTAATACCAATCTTCAAAAAGTGTCAAAGGAAATGGTAAGAAAGAAAGTACCACATGTAACATAACTAACTCTTAGGAAGTATAACTGTGAATGTGAAAAGAATAGAATATTATAGGCAAGTATACGCTGCTGCTTCTTTTGTTTTTGATGCAAAAACTCCTTTGGGCATTATTCGATGTTATTGATTTCTCTGGAAATATTAACTCTGTACAAATATAAACGTGCGTTTCTTAAGTATTAGAGGTCCATATGGTATTCACTCTTGCTAACATTCTGATAGATGGTGAGCATTCTTGACATGTTTAACATATGGAAGAGATTGGCATTTGATGAAATATAGTCCTTGTCAAAGGCTGTGACCAGATGGAAGAACTGGTCCTATTGAATTCTTCATTCGGTGAGGTTGTGCTTTCGTCCTGATCTGCCCTTTCCTAAAATATCTAACATTATTGGTGCCTCTACCTTAGAGTCAATATCAATCACTTTCTTTCATACCATACATTCAATCAATCAGGAAATCTTTGGCTCTGCCTTCGACATAAACCTAGCATCGACAAATTCTCTTATGTCATCATCTCTCACTTGGATTTTGGAACAGGTTTCAAGTTTATTTCTCTAATTATGCTCTTGCAGTTATATAGTCTATTCTTAATATAGCAACCAGTATACTTTTTTCTTTAAATTAAGCTGGTGTCCAGCAAACCAAAGACAATTGCAAGCAGCTCTTACTGGAGAAAACTCATTGAGACAACAGAAATAGCAAGAGTTTGGGTCCCTTGCTGCCCATTTCATTATAGGAAATTGTGTAGAAATCTAATATGGATGGACACAAGACTTAGGGAGAATGATGTTGGCTTTTAAGAAGATGATTATGGAAGTGCTCCCCCGTGGCTTGATCAGGGACTGAGATTAGTAAAATGGCATTTCAAATCCTTGGATCTAGCCTTAGTCTTCCAGGTCACAATTGTAGGGAGCACTGCCACTGGAGTGATAAAAGACTAGTAATGAAGCCTTATGGTTGCAGCTATTTGATAAGATGAGCCAGTAGCATGATTTGCTGCCTCAGTTCTAACGATTGGAGAGAAGAGGAAGGACTTTTGAAGCAAATCTTGTAGTTGACCTGGATTAATTTTTCAATCACTAGACTGTAGCTGGTCTCCACGGATCTCTCTAAGAGACCAACTTTTTTTCTGGCAGGCCAGCCTGAAGGAGATCATTCTTGGACAAAGAAACCCTTACCTCTCTGCCAGATAACGTCATTCTCCTACTCAATAATTTCCAATGGCGACTCATCTCATTCAGAATAAACTTCAAAATTCTTACCATGGCTCTTAAGGCCTCAGATAACCCAGCCCCCTTATCTATCTCTCTGATTTTATTTTCTACCCTTTTCCCCTTTATCATTGCACTCCGGCCACGGTGGTTTTTCTCTTCTTCATTATGGCTTTGCAAGGGCATTTTTCAGTGCCATTGCAATTCTCTCATCATCACACATTTGAAGATTGGTATTTGCCAAAATCTTGCAAAATTTCAGCCATTATGTCTTACATTGATCTATGTGTGATTTTTCTTCTTTAGTATGCTGATTTATTTTGTATTGTTGAAAAAAACGTTCTTTTAAATGCTGTCATTCTAGTGGATATGTAGTGGTAGATCATTGTCATTTTAATTTGAATTTCTTTATAGTGATGATGATGTTAAGGATGTTTTCATGTACTTACCATCTATATATTTTAATTTTCAAAGTATCTTTTCAAATTTTTTATCAATTTAAAAATTTGTTCCGTTTCTTATTCTTGAGTTATATAAGAGGTTTTTTATATATTCTGGATACAAGTCCTTCGTCAGATTTATGTTTTTAAATATTTTCTCCCTATTTCTGGATTGTCTTTTCTCATTTGTAACATCGTTGTAAATGGTACAGTTTTCTAATTTTGAAGAAATCTAGTTTATCAATTATTTTCCTTTTATAAGGTGTGATTTTTGCACCCTATTTAATCAATGTTGATCCAAGTCCAAAGTCACTAGGATTTTCTCCCACGTTTTCTTCTAGAAGTTTTATAAGCTTAACAACTACATTTAGGTCTTTTGGCAATAATTTTTATATATTTTGTTAAAAGAGTCAAGGATTATTATCACTTTTTTGTGGTGTATGAATATCCAATAGCTATAATACAATTTATTGAAAACATTATCCTTTCTCGATTTAATTCCCTGGGACCTCTGTCAAAAATCAGACAATTTGAATTTGTCTATTTCTGGACTCTGTACTCAGTAACCATTTATCTATGTATTCATATTTATGCAAATTCTGTACTTGCTTGATTACAGTAACTTTAAGTAAGTCTTGAAGTCAGGTAGTGATAGTGTTCTAAGTTTTTCTTCTTTTTTCAAATTTGTTTTTGGCTATTTTAGGTCTTTTGAATTTCTGTACTAATTTTAAAATGAGTCTATTTATTTCTACCAAAGCAATCTAGTATTTTGACTATCAGAAATCAAGTTCGATTTGAATAAGAACGGACATCTTAACAATATTTGAGTTTCTGAATCTGGGAGAATGGAATATATATATCTCCACTATTTTGTTCTTTTTTAATCTTGCTGCAATGTTTATAGTTTTAAGTGTATAGATCTTGCCCATCTTTTGACAAATATATCTGTAATTATTTTGTACTTTTTGATGCTATTGTAAATAGTATGTTTTAACTTTTACATTTTCCCTCTCTAGAAATTCTAATTTTGTATATTGACTTTGCATTCTGTAGGCTTACAAAACTCAATTATTAGTTTTAGTAGCTTATTTGTAGATTCTTTCAGATTTTCTAAGGACAGGATAATATTATCTGTGAATAAATATAATTTTAATTTTTCCTTTCCAATCTCTAGAGATTCATGACTATTGTGAGTAGCACATTTACATCCATCTGGCTAAAATCATTGGTGCACAAATGGATTTATATCTTTAACTTAGGCATTTAATACTTTTTACAAGATATTATTATCACATACAGAGAAGGAAAAGCTCTCTTTTGGTTCTGGGTATATGTGTAAGGCATACATCCATATTACCTGTGGTCATAAGTCCACCTGCAAGGGGAAATTTAGAAAATAGAGATGAAAGTTGAAGAGAGAGTGTTCTGGATCCATAGTTTCTGGATCCAGCTATTTCCATCCTCTGGCTACTCTTATTATTTCAGTACAGAAGAAAATATATTCCTCCTCCATTTTCGTTTTTGCTCAGCTTGGTTTAATTTGGGTTTACAACATTTGCAAGTGAAATGATCTTGAATAATACAATAACAATGAATTGTGAGGATTATAAGACTTGTAGAAATAATAGGAATGCCAAAAATAACACAAAAGCTGGGAGAGGAGGAATGGAAGTAAGTTGACTGACAGTCTCAAAGGTAACTGCATATCTGGATTTGGGCAAGAGCCACTCACTCATTATAAGGAGGTTTTGATTTGGGTGAAGCTAAATATAAACACAAATATATTCCATATAAGTCTGTATTAAGTAATTAGAAAACAAATACAAATGTAGAAATCAAAACTATGTAATTCATAAAAAACAATAACACAGAAACTCTGTTGAGACATACCAAAAATAAAGACACATGTGTGCACAAATACACACATAATTAAGAATCATCACAGGATAGATTCTGCTTTATATAGCAATTCTATGAGAAAGCATTTTTCTTAATCCTGATGAAATAATTTTTCCAGGCAAAAGCAACTTACTAAAAATAAATCAAATTCAGTTTTCTAGTTCTACATGAAAGGAGCTTGGAAGTTGCCATTCTGTCCTAACAAAAAGTAAGAAGTGGAACAGACTGAAAAGTTGACAACTCTTCTTGGATCCATAAGAGAGGTGAGCATAGACAGCAAACCACTGCACCCAAGATTGGAGAGACAGACAGGCAAATACAGGGAGTCATGTTTTACCAGAACAGACTTATGAGTGGAAACCACCACAGGAACTTGTGCCAGGATAGGGAAACTTGAACCATAGTTGATGAATTGCTGGAGACTCAGTGTGGACAAATCTGAGAGTTAAAAACTCCAAGCTTCTCCAAGAAGACATAACAATCTTAAACATATATGTGCCTAACAACAGAGCATCAAACTATATAATGCAAAAACTAGTAGAACTACTAGAAGAAATAGATAAATCCAATACCATATTTGGAAACTTTGACACCCCTCTATCAGAAATGGACAGATCTAGCATGCAAAAAAATCAGTAAGGACGTAACTGAACTCAGCACTGCCATCAATCAATTGGATATAATTGACATCTATTGACTACTTTACCCCAAAACAGCAGTACAAAAATTCTTCTTAAGCTTGCCTGGAACATTCAGCAAGATAGACCACATTCTGGGCCATAAACCACACCTTAACAAATCCAGAAGAAAGAAAAACATATAATCTCTGATTTCAGACAACAATGGAATTAAACTAGAATTAACATAAACTTAACCAGAAAATCCCAAAATAGATGGAGATTAAACAACACACTTTTAAATAACACATGGATATAAGAATAAATCTCAAGAGAAATAAAAAAAATTTTTTGAACTATAGTCATGTGCCACATAACATTTCAGTCAATGACAGATTGTATAAGCAATGATAGTCCCATAAGAGTAGTACTACATAGCCTAGGTGTGTTGTAGGCTATACCATCTGTGTTTGTGTAAGTACACCCTATGAAATTCCTACAATGATGAAATTGCCTAGTGACCCATTTCTCAGAACATATCCCTGTTGTTAAGTTATGCTTGACTATAAATGAAAAAGAAAACACAACTTATCAAAATTTGTAGGATGCAATAAAAGCAATTCTTAGAGGGAAATTTACATAAGTGAAGATATATATTAAAAAAGAATAAAGATCTAAAAAATCAATAATCCAATTTTCCACCTTAGGAAACTAGAAAATGAAAGCAAATTAAATCCAAAGAAAGGGAAGCAAAGAAATAATAAGAGCAGAAATCTATGAAATTTAAAACAAGAAATAGAGAAAATCAGCAAAACCAAAAGCTAGTTCATTGAAAAAGATCAATTAAAGAAAAATGAAAGGAGACATAAATTATTAATATCACAAGTGAATCACTACAGATTCCATGAACATTAAAAGGAGAGCAAAGAAATATTATGAACGACTCTATTCCCTCAACTATGATAACTTAGATGAAATGGACCATATCATTGAAAGACCTAATTTCCCAAAACTCATGCAAGAAGAAATAAACAATCTGGATAAACCTATATCTATTAACGAAATCGAATCAATAATTAATCCCTTCCAAGGAAGAAAGCATCAGGCAGAGATGGTTTCACTGGTGAATTTTACCAAACATTTAAGAAACAAATTATACCAATCTTCTGCAATCTCTTTCAGAGAGTATAGGCAGAGTGAATACTCCTAAACTCATTCTATGAGGCCAGTATTACCCTAATGCCAAAGTCAGACAAAGACATTACAAGACAAGGAAACAACAGACAAATATCTCTCATGCACACAGATGCAAAAATCCTCAAAAAAATATTAGCTACTCAAATCCAACCTTGTATAAGAATTATATGATACATCCAAGTGGGATTATCTCAGGTATGCAAGGCTGGGTCAATATTCAAAAGTCAATTAATGTAATACATTACTTCAAAAAACTGAAAAAGAAAAGTCACATGATCATATCAATAGATGCAGTAAAAACACTTGAAAAAATTCAACACTCCTTCATGGTAAAAGCACTCGGTAAAGTAGGAATAAAGGAGAATTTCCTCAACTTGATAAAGAGTATCTACAAAAAACCTACAGCTAACGTCATACTAAATGGTGTGAAACTTGAAGCATTCCCACTAAGATCAAGTACAAGGCAAGGATGTTCCCTCTCACCACTTCTTTTTAACATCCTACTGGATATCCTAGCTAATGTAATAAGACAAGAAAAGGAGATAAACATACAGATGAGGAAGGAAGAAATAAAATTATTTTTGTTCCCAGGTGACATAATCATATGTTTAGAAAATCTGAGAGAATTGACCCAAAAAAACCCTCCTGGCACTAATAGTGATTATAAAGTTTGCCAGAACATGGTTAATATACATAAGTCCATCACTTTCAGAAATACTAGCAATGAATAAGTGCAATTTGAAATTAAAAACACAATAACAATTATATTAGTACCAAAAAATGAAGTACTTAGGTGTAAATCTAACAAAATATGTATAGGATCTAATGAAGAAAACTGCACAACTCTTAAGAATAAAATCAAAGAAAAACTAAAATACCAGAAAGATATTCCATGTTAATGGATAGGAAGATTCCATACAGTCAAGAAGTCACTTCTTCTCAAATTGACCTGTACATTCAATACAATCCCAAGCAAAATTACAGCAAGTTATTCAGTAGATATGGACAAACTGATCTGAAGTTTATATGGAGAGGCAAAAGATCCAGAATAGCCAACATAATTTTGAAGGAGACCAACAAAGTTGGAGAACTGACACTGCTTGAGTTCAAAACTTACAGTAAAGATACAGCCATCAATGCAGTGTGGTAATGGTGAAAGAATACATAAATAGATCAGTGGAACAGAAGAAAGCACCCAAAAATAGATCTGTATAAATATAGTCAACTGATCTTTGTCAAATGAGCAAAGGCAATACAATAGGGAAAAGATAGTCTTTTCAACAAATGGTGCAAAATATTCATGCAAAATAATTTAGACACTTTATCTTTCACAAAACTCAAAATGAATCACAGACCTAAAAGTAAAATGCAAAACTATGAAACTCCTGGAAGATAACATAGGAGAAAATCTGGATGACCTATGGTGGTATCTTTTTAGATACAACACCAAAGACATAATCTATGAAAAAGAATTGATAAGCTGGACATAGTAAAAATAAAAACTCCTACTCTGCCAAAGAAAATGACATGAGAATGAGAAGATAAGCCACAGAGTAGGAGAAAATATTAGCAAGGATACATCTGATAAAGGAATATTATCCAAAATATGCAAAGAACTCTCTAAACTCAACAATAAGAAGACAAATAACTTGACTTAAAAAATAGGCCAAAGATATGAACAGACACCTCACCAAAGAAGATATACAAATGGCAGATAAGCATATGAAAAGATAATTCATATCACATGTCATCAGGAAAATACAAATTAAATCAACAGTGAGATACCACTATACACCTATTAGAACATCAAAATCTGGAACATTGACAACAACAAATCCTGGGAAAGATGTGGAGCAAGGAGAGCTTTCATTCTTTGCTGGTGGGAAAGCAAGATGGTACAGCTACTTCGGAGACAGTTTGATGTTTTCTTACAAAACTAAAATATTCTTACCATGTGATTCTGCAAACACTTTCCTTGGCATTTATCCAAGAGAGTTAAAAACTTATGTCCACGCAAAACCTGCACAGATGTTTATTGCAGCTTTATTCATAATTACCAAAACTTGAAAGCAGCCAAGGTGTTTTTCAGTAGGTAAACGGATAAATGAACTCTGGTACGTACATATGATGGAATATTATTCAGTGTTAAAAAGAAATGAGCTGTCGAGTTACGAAAAGACATGGGGAAACCTTAAATGCATATCACTAAATGAAAGAAGCCAATCTGAAAAGGCTACATAGTGTATGATTCCAAATACATGACCTTCTAGAAAAGGTTAGTAGGTGCAGTAGGGTGAATAGGTGGATAACACAGGATTTTTAGGGCAGTGAAAAAACTCTGTATGATAATCATAATTGTACATTCATTTAACCCATAGAATGCACAACACCAAGAATGAATCCTAAGATAAACTATGTACTTTGGATGATTATGATGTGTCAATGTAGGTTCTTCTATTATAATAAATGTACTACTCTGATGGAGGATTTTGATAATGGGAAAGGCTATTCATGTGCGGGAATAGGGGAAAGGTGGGAAATCTCTGTATCTTAATCTCAATTTTCTTGTGAACCCAAACTGCTCTCAAAAAATAAATTCTATAAAAAAATCAATTAAAATTAGAATATCTGGATAGTCTAACAAATATATGCCAAACAGCTATTAATAAATTCCCACCAAAATGTACAGTACAGATAACTAAAGAAAATAATTTAACTTTTGAATAATGTGCACTGTAGATAGCATAATAATTTCCAAGCAATATAAGAATTTACATATTAATTTTCCCAATCTGTTTGAAGAAGATAACATAGCTCTAATAATAAAATACACAGAGAACCATTTACAGAGCATAAGGTGTTTTTCCCAAGGCTTTGCTCCTCTTTTAGGGAGTGAACTTCTTTATTTGGTTCCATTTTCACTGCATCATCATAGAATGCCTTAAAAGTTCTATTTTGACTGCTCCATGCCTTAGGTTTTAGTATTCATGGTTATTTTTCCTTATTTTTATATTTCTCAGCTTATCTTAGAATTTTGGTAGGAAATAAAAGTATGCCGTTAAGCTTCCATTATTTGTTTATAGACACTTCCTCGTTAAATGATAGAATTAGGGAAAACTGATTAAGTCATTGAGATTATAAAGAAGGTAGGAAGCAGTAATCACTTTCTTTCTCTGGCATCTGCTTAGTTCCCATTTCAATATTTGGTATTGCTGTGTCCTAATTTAGCTTCAAATTTTCTACTTAGAGGACCTTACTAACTTTTTGGATGAACTATTTTATTTTGAAGTGGCCCCAATCATAAGAGAGAAAGGAAAGAAAAAATGTGTGCATATTGGGCAATTAGCCTTTACATTTACAGGGTTATTTTATTTATTTTGGGGTAGAAGTGAGTATGATTGGGGTGTTGGGGTTTGGGCCTGAGTTTGCAGCCTGTTAAAAACCATACATTGCTATCAGACTATATTTTTTCATGATGTGCTTTTACACGTATTAATTTGAAGGCAGGGCACTGTGCCAGAAGGGAAGTGTGCTTTTGGCTCCAAGTCAAAGCAGATATGAAGAAATCTAAGGAGAAGGCAAAGAAATGAATATGACCTGAGTACATCAGCTGGCTATAAAGAAATGCTATTAAAGACTTTTTTTAAAAAAAAAAAACTAACTACATAATTATATTGATGTAGCAAAATTCTTATTTCTGACTTTGATTCAGTTGATGGCAGAGAGGTCACCTTAGAAATGTTATTCGTATATTCTCACTGTAATGAGAGAATGTTAACATTATTTGTGACAGTATTAGTAAAGAATATTAATGTTATTAATGTTCTGTATCTTGTTAAATTGTAAGAAATTTCTACTTAAAATAAAAAATTGAAGACAAGCTATTCATTATGCAAATTAGCAGTAACAATAATGCTTCATATATATTCATGAATAGTAACCACTCAATTGTGGTCCAATTTTCCTCTCAGTCAGCTTTTCATCCCGACATTTTGTTTTAAAATGGTGCAACATGGTTTTCTTTTAATTTTCACTTGCATGAACAAGTTCAAAGCAACCGGCCTATAATTATCCATTCACAAACAATAGCTAATTGATTTTTGTAATTTTCTACTCTATCATCTACCTGCATAGAAAATTAAGCACACATAAAGAAGTTATGTACTCACTTTTGGTGTAGTGTACGCTTCATTTTATCTTTGGAAATGTTGATTACAATGTTCATTTAAGAGTTGGACTCTAAGAGTTTGTTTGCATCTAAACTAAGGTGCTTATAAAGAAGAAATAAATTAATGATATATAGCCCCATATCTTGAGGTAAAGAAAAGTGTTTGTCACTGTAAATACTAAATTGTTAAAATATATAGTGTTGTTAAAGGACAAAATATTACATGTTGATTTTTATAGAGCATATCTGTCAATTCTTAGTTTACATTATTTAAAAATAAAGAGATCAAGTAAGCATTTCCCTAGAATAATTGACAAAGCTACAAAAAAAGTGCTATTGAGGCTGGAAAGGGAAGAGTTTCCAAATAATTGAGATATTAATTCTTGGCAATTGAAATATGATAGGGTTTTGTGCTCTCAGGTGCACCTAGGTTGTTTAATATAGCAGCCACTAGCCACATGTGGTTATTTAAACCTTAATTAAATTAAAATAAAATAAATAAATACGGTCCCTCAGTTACTCTAGCCACATTTTAAGGGTTCAATAGCCTCATGTGGCTAGTGGGTATGCTACTAGTAAGTATAGGAAACATTCCAGCATCTTAGAAGTTCTACTGGACAGACCTGAGGTAGACCACAAATAGAGATGTCCAATGGTTGGGAATGTAGATTTGAAAGTGAGGAGTGGGATTCTGTATAGAATTCTTGATATTATGGTCACTATAGAAAAGTGAGATTTGGAGCTGTTGAGTTTAAACAAATGGACAGCCAGTTATTTCTCCCGCAAAAATGGGTTTATTTGGGATCAACAAAGAATTGCAATTCAGGATATGCAACCATGGAGAGCCACGTGCAAGTCCTGAGCAACAAGGGAAGGAGAAACTATTTATAGTGGGGAAGAGGAAGTTTGGAGGGCTATTTTAAGCAGAGTCCATTGAAGGAGACTGAGAGTTGTAAGTATAGCGGCTTTCCATTGGCCGAATTGCGACAGTCTCTCATTGACTGAGCCGTTGCTCGTCAAGAAGAGGAAATCTTTCTTCTGTTGGGTTCTGCAATTATCACAGGGTGTGAGAGCTCCTCATTCTGGCCACCCAACTCCATTTTAAATGAGGTTTCTCGTTATTAATTTTCACAAAGCCATGAAATAGATAAGATTGCTAAGAAAGCTAAGGTGCAACCCTTTCAGAATATCAACTGCTAAGGGAAGAGGCAGGAAGATTGGACAATCAAACAGAGAATGTTTACTTAGAGAGGGAGATTCAACCTTGCTGATGTCATCAGGGTCTTGACTAACTCAACCAGCACTTTCGGTATCATTCTGGAATTATGCATCTCCAAAAAATTGTGCACTGTGCGATCTCACACTGAAGAGCAGAGATATTCCTCAAAGTAGCCAAGTTTAAAAATATTGTCCTTTCAAAGACTATCACTACTCATAATTTTAGAAAATTTGCCTCTCTCTTTTGCCTTTATGATCTGCAGCAAGCTGAGTTCCAAGTATACCAGAGTGTCTTCCTTTTGACATAAATGAGAAACGTGTGGCAAATCTTTCTTTTGGGCAATTTCGAGCAAGTTTTCTATCTCTGAAAGAGGGAGTTTTAATTAAAAATGCAAATCAGTATTTTAAAATGAAATCTACTTCATAGTATCATTTGCTATTCCAAAGGTCCTATAAACTGAGTTAACATCTGTACCAGTGGATCATTCTGTTCTGCAGTTTGTCTCAAGATATTTACGCCTTTTCTCACCTCCCCCAGGCTGTGGGACAGTCATCTCTTCACATTGCTTGAGGATGCCGCATTAGAAGTCCCTGTCTCAGTGATTCTGGATATTGTCAGACTTTTAAAATTGTATATATCTTAGAGATGTGAAGTGAGATCTTATTTTAATTTGCATTTCTCTGAATATTAGAAAGTTTGAGCATCTTTTCACATGATTTTGGCCATTTGACAGTGGCTCAACATGAGGTTGACATAGGGGAAGCCATATTGTAGAAAAGAAGCCATAGTGCAGCCTAGGTGGATTTGCTCCAGGTTGCACGTAGTCTAGATAACTAATAGCCACGCTTTAGGAAACATGTATGCTTTATAGATTTATAGCCCCTGCTTGCGTATATACCTCCCAGCTGTGATAAGATGATAATCTGTTAAGTTCCCTAAGAATGTAATGACCCCCGCATGGAGATTCTATGCTGGTATCCATCGTCAACAATAGCCGAAACATCCGGTGTGGTGAATCCCAGTCTGTAACACCAGATGGTCAACATCCCTAACTCCTTCTCCTGTAACCCACTGGCCTATATAATTGCTTCAAGATTCTGCACCCCTCCTTAAAATGGTTCTTTGGGACACTAGCTTGCCATCTTCTGATCAGCTAGTTCATTGCTTAATAAAAGCGCTTTCTCTACCACCATCTTGCCTCTTAATGGATTGGCTTTTGTCTTGCAGCAAGCAGATTGTGCCTTTGGGCAGTAACACATTCAGTTTATTTTTCTGTGAATTGGCTTGTTTCTCTTGTTTTCTTCTCCTTATTTTCAATAAAACTGCATATATTTATTTATTTAACTTCTTAATATGCTCCCTTGATTGTTTATTCATATTTTTAAAAGATTCTTTTTCCATGGCTTGTCTTTTAGCTTTCCTCATGGTGTATTTCTATGAACAGAAATTTTGCATTTTAATGTAGTCAATTTTATTAAACTTTAATTTCATGGTTCATGTGTTTTGTACCTGTATCCTACCCTACCTAAGGCTAAGGACATGTTCTCTGACATTTTCTCCTAAAAGATGTAAACCATTGTTTTTATTTATATATTTGTGCTAAATTGAGTTTATATTTTTTTAGGAGCTAATTTTTTTACAGTATGAACAGCTAGTTTCTCAAAACCAATTATGGAAGAGTTCGTCATTTTAGTATTATTCTGTAGAGCCACATGTGTCATATATCAAGTTTTCATATGGGTGATTCTGTGTGGGTCTTCTTGCTTTGTTTCCTTAGTTTCTTTATCCCTGTGCCAATACCACATTGTCTTAATTACTGGTGCTTGATATTAGATCTTGATATTTGATGGGAAAAATACTTCTGTTATTCTTCTTCAAAATTTTGATTTTTTACCAGCCCAGGAAGCTGGTTAACTTATTTCTCAGCTCGACGACCTCTGTTACTTACTATCACTTTCAATACTTTAGCTATCTTTATAGTAGGTATTATGCATCAAACCATGAATTTTACTATGCAGACTTTCCCTTGTGAAGAGTTTGAGTGCCTCTGTTTTGGTCTTGTTCCTGTGTTTCGTCCATTCAACTATGGTGATAGGAGTGGTTATATTGAACAAATATGGTGCTTCCACTGTTTGCTTAGAAATAGAAAAGTGAAGAAGGTTGGTAATTATCAGAAAGGAATGAATCACTAAAAGCTGTGCAGACAACCCAAATGTGTCCTCAACACATCTCTACTTCTGATATCATTGCAACTATAGTTTCAATAGTTTCTTCTTGATAGTTAGGGTCAATCAGTCCAGTCAACACCATGATCCACTTTCCAGAACCAGGTGGCAATATAAGTTTCCAAGACTTTAAAAACATTATTATGTTCCCTGATTTAAGTTTCCTATCCCTAAACATTCGCATACTACGTTACCATAGTTCAGAATCATAGGGATCAGAAATAACCATTTTAAAAGTCGATCGTTTGTTGCAACTGTAGGAGGCATCAGCTCTAGCTCCACTTCTTGATTTGTTGGCTTATTTTAATGTGTTAACAAGAGGAGGAACAGTCTTCTTTGTCATGGACCATACTGTGTCTTTTAATTCAGTTCTTATCTTCATATATTGGTATCTCCCAGCTCTTACGGCAGGCATTCTGCTTTTATGTAAAGTCTTCACTCTCAGTGGATAGAGTGCATGATAGTGAGTCCTATGGCTCCTTCTAAGCTTTCCTTTTTTTTTTTTTTTTAGTCTAAGATGTATTCCTGTGTCAGAAACAATGATGTGAGAAATACTCTGATGTAGTATAAAACCTTTAGTTAGTACATTCTTATAGATTGAATGTTTGTGTTCCCCTAAATTTCATATGTTGAAATCTAATTCCCAATGTGATGGTATTTGGAGGTGGGCCCCTTGCGAGTTGATTAGGTCATGAGAGCAGAGCCCCCATGAATGGGATTAGTGCCCTGATAAAAGAGACCCCAGAGATTTCCTTGCCCCTTCTATCATGACAGGACACAACAAGAAGATGACCATCTATGAACCAGGACTGAATCTGCCAGCCCCTTGATCTCGGATTTTCCAGCCTCCAAAACTGTGAGAAATAAATTTTTGTTGTTTACAAGCCATTCAATCTATGGAACTTTGTTATAGCAGCCTGAACAGACTAAGACACACATGAGTAGCATGCCTCTATGATCAGCTCCTACATGACAAGCTGGCTTGAAAGAAATATGGAAGAATATTAATGACTGTCGGTTGCATTTGTTACTAAACAGAACATTTGGTTGATGTGGTAACCAAGTTGCATTTGGCTGTAATATTGTATCCATATACAGTCTCTCTTCATGCTTCTTTGTTTATTGCACAAGTAAATGGCAGACTTTCTGAGGATAGAGGAAAAACAAAACTTTACATTGACTAGTTATAAAGGACAACACTTTCCTTAGTTTATATAAAACAAACTAGTCTCTACTTCTCTTTATCAACCACTTTGTTGTCGTATTTTCCTTAAAATATATTTTAAATACAGGGGTTCTTCAAGGCTTAGTTAGAGCCCATCTTCTTTTTTTATCAATTTTTATGACATTTTCTACGTCTACTGGATTCATAAGTGTACTTAAGTCCAATCTCTCCACTCAGTTTCAAAGGATGAACATAGATCTTGATTTGGCTAGGAAAGTTCTATCCTCTCCGATTTAGCATTCATTTTTTTGCCTTATTTTGGAGAGTAGTCCATTTATTGCAATGCATTATTAATTATAGTGCAATTAGAGTAAGCTACATTTATTTCATAGGGCTTTGCAATTTCAGTTTCTTGCCTTGTCTCATCTATGAGTGTGCAATAGCTGCCCAAGGAAAGAGTTTAGGACAATTGCCCCTGAGCTAAGATCTGTGCCAATTGTCCTCTACTTTTTCGTACATGAGATACCTCCATAGCATGGTTTAATGAGCAGTGTGTAGGTCCACGCACAGGGTCCAAAACTGTGAACCCCAGGCCATGGAAGTGGAGCACCCGCACTTAACCGCTACACCACTGTGCCAGCCCCCTTAGTTTCCAATTTTATGCTGACATCCTCCATCAGTTCATAGATTATCCTCATTTTTATTCATATCCTGAAAATATTTTAATAGTTGTTTTAAAGTCAGTGTCTTATAATTCCAATGTCTTTCATATCTGAGTCTGTTTCAATTGACTAATTTTTATCATAGTTGCATGTCATATTTTTCTGCTTTTTATTTTGGGTATTGAGGTGCTATATTGTTCAGTTTCTGGATTTTGCTTTCTTTCTTTAAAGAGTGGTGAAGTTTGTTCTTGGAGGCACATACATTTCTGGCAGATCAGCTTGATTGCTGAGGCTTAGCTGCTTCATGTTAGGCATTGTGATGGGGATATCAGCTAGATCTTAATTTAAGGCTAAAGATGAACTACTCCTCAGATCACACATTTCTGGAATCTCAACTTAAAGCCCAGGTATTCATTAAGATATTCATTTCTGGAGGTTGGACCTCCAAAACCTCCTAACATTGTGTGGTCCCCAGAATCTTCATTAATTTCTCACCTCTTTATAGCCATACAAAGTTTTGCACAGTATTGCCAAGCACAAGTTTTAGCTTATTATTTGCCAAATACTCAAGAGGATGAGTACACAAATTTGGGAGGTCTTTCTCTGAGTAGTTAGCTGTTATTCTCCTTTTAAAATTCCATCTGTCTCAACAATTCTGAACTCTGATCTGTCCAGTGAGATTGTTCCCCTTTCGCCCCTACTTCCTTATTCCACAATATGAAAAATGCCCCAGGACAGAAGGATTAGATGAATATGAAGCTCACTTCACATGTTTTCCTTCTCTCAAGGATCAAAGCTCCATGTGTTTCTTGTGCAGTGCCTGAAAGAGTGGCTTAGTATATTTTTTTCCAGTTTAATACTGCTTATAGTGAATGCGTAAGGTACCTCTTTCTTAATCATGGCCAACAACAGAAATAATTTGATGAATATTTGGTTTCAGACTTTTTTTCAGTTTTTCATCTCCTTCTTATTTAAAGTTTCCATATCTTTTCTAAAGTTCTCATTTTCTTACCCACTAAATCCATCTTTGCCTGGAGACCTTTAACATACTTGTTATCATTTTTTTACAGTCCTTCTCTAATGATTACAATTTTTGTGTCATCTCTGAATTGCTCCTAATGATTATGTTTTTTTCTTGATTATAGGCCACATTTTTATTCTTAATTGCATGTCTAATATTTTTGTTTTTAATCTTATACTGGCCATTTTATATACTACCTTGTAAAGCTTCTGGATTCTGCTTTCTTTTTTTTTAAGAATGTCAATTTTCCCTCTAGCAAGCCAATCACCTCAATCCTGTGGAAGCTTGTTTTAGGTTTTGTTAGGGCACATTTAATTGTGTTTCTTCTTTAATTCTAAGACGTGAACTTTAGTCCTGAACTTTGTCCTTATTACTAAAAAAGTGGCTTGTCTGGGGATTTATTGTAAAGCCCTATTGCAAATCTCCTCTAGATTGATATGATATAAATTTTAAACATTTTATCCCTGGCACTAGAAATTTATTAGAATATTTTGGTCTTCCATATGTTGCTTTCTGCTGGGCTTCTTGTAGTCTCATCTCACGGATGCAGAGCTGAAAAGTGAGCTAAGGCAGTCAGCATTCGAAAGCAGAATTAAACCTTCTCCTTTTGCGGCTTTGTTTTTCCCCTGATTTCATCCCTCTGGCAGCGCTGAATTCTGACCACAGCTCTGCATCCCAGTCAGACTGCTGCTTGCCTTCCTTTTCTGGTATGCTGCACAGACTATGTATGGGGTGCTTTCAGAGGACGTAATGTTTAAACGTAGATATCACACAGTGCACATCCCTGCTCTCAGTATCCTATCAAGAACTTTAATATAATATCTACTCTTGAAAAAAGTGTGTTTGTTATTTTTCAATTATTTTAAAATTGCAGGGTTTGGAACGTGCACTATTCTGTTTTATATCCTCAGTGTCTAGTATAGAGCTTGGCTAGAGAAGACAAGTGATATTTATTGAATGGTTTAACTAATGAAATATTTATGCCACATAACAACAATAACAAAACACTGTGTTACCATGGGCTAGCCTTCTATATCTGAAGGAGTCCATTTTTTACTGAGACTAAAATATTCATAATCACAATCCAGGGGAGACTTCACTGTTTTAAGTAATTAGTAGTAAGAATCTTGGTTAAAGTTTGAATATGAGAAAAGGAAGACAAAATACAATATCTTTAATAGATATTTTATTTGGATAATTCATGCAAGTATGTGCTAAGATGTACCAGATACTATTATAATTATTGCTTGTGGTAAACTTTTGGTAAAATACAACTGTTAGCTCCATTTCCATAGAGCTGGTCCTGTGCCTATTTCCCTAAAAAGAGATGAATAAGTAAAGAAATTCCTCACTGAATTTCCTGTTTTACATTTCAAGAAGCTCAACCTAACTCTACGAGTGCAGTTTTTCATGGGATGATGCATGATGTCATTGATTAGGATCAAAATTTCTTACTACAGTTATTTTTCACTCCTACTGCCTTCAGATTTTACTTAAATCACTTTGTTTAGAATTTGGGTGTTTACTCAAAATTCACAGTCTATCCCATTGTGTAATGTCATACACAGATATAATTAGAAATGTTATTATGTATATATACATGCATACATGTACATAAACATATATACATACATATATGGAAATATATACTATGCTAATTGTGGATGTACACTATGTGTCAGTTACACATGCCTATATACTTGCAAACACACATATTCCCAAAAGGTCATCTTATTTTTCTTATTTTCAAGTTCCCACAATATTAGAGTGAACAAATGACACTGTTAATCTTTCTTTAAGAAAATATTCTACTAATAAATTAGTCAAGTGAATTAAGAGGGAACACAACATATTTAAAGAAATAGGTGTTGAGAATATAGTTGTAAAATTGTGGTGATGGTCACTCATTCATTTGTTCACACATTATTGGTGGTAAAGTACTAAGTATCAGGTACTGCATTGCTTGGCAGAATTCGCATGAAATTTTTTTCAGACACTACATTCCTTGATTTAGTATTAAAATTTTAAAATGATAATTCAGTATTTAATTTTATTGATGCCAGTTTTTATATTTTCACTTACAGGAGGTAAATTGTTGTCCTTTGAAATTCTGTGCAATGCATAGCATGGTTTTGGAATAATATGTATAAGCTCTAGTTATATATATTCAAATATTTTCTTATTCTCTCTTCCCTCCCCTTGATTAGATCTTATGTCTAGAAAATATTTCGGCCTCCATTAGTAGAGAGGGAGATGTCAAGTACACAGATTATGAGTCTAATATTCAGGAAAGAGTTTTAGCTAAAGATATAAAATTGGGAGTCCTCAGGTCTAGGGGATATTCAAAGTCATGCGGTTGAATTAAATGTCCAAGAGAGTCAGTTAGATAAAGAAGAGTTTATGATCAGTGACTGGGTCTACGGCCTCTTCTACATTAAGTATTTGGAAAAACAGAAGATAGATCAGGAGCAGCCAGTGAAACAAGAGAAAAGAACCACAAGGATTAAATAAAGATAGTATATGGAAATCTGATGATAGGTCATGCAAAAGGAGAGTCAAATGTCGATCATTGCAATTTGAAACATGGATATCATCAGTGCTCTTAGTAAATTTGGAAAAGTCATGGAATAAAAAGCCTCATTGGAATAGGTTTAAGGGAAAATGGAAAATGAGAAACTAGCCCCAGTGAATACAGACAGCTCTTGTGGTTTCACTGCCAAGTGGAGAAAAGAAATTAGATGAAAGCTGTTGGGAAAGTGAGGTTAAACAAAGGCGCTTTTTATTTAAGAAGATAGAAATAATGGCCAGCTGTTAGGAATGATCCATTAGTGAGATAATAAATGTTAATAAGCACTACAACTTTGCTATGGGAATTGAATAAGAGTACAAATGAGTGTAGATGTATATCAGGAGTGATTATGATATGAATATGATATTATTGGAAGAGCATGTAACTACCACAATAATATATGATAATTACAGGATTATAGAAAATACATAATGGCGTATGATATTGTCTTAGTCTTTTTGGGTGGCTATATTAAAATATCATAGACTAAGTGGTTTATAAACTGCAGAAACTTATTTCTCATGGTTCTAGAGGCTGGAAAGTCCAATATCAAGGCATCAAGGTGCTGACAGATTCCGTTTCTGGTGAGAACATGATTCTTGCTTCACAGACTGCAGTCTTTTCTCTGTATTCTCACGTAGAGAAAGCTGGTGAGGGATCTCTGTGGAGTCTCTTTCTTAAAAAAAATTATTTTATTAAGGTCATGTTGGTTTGTGACATTGTGAAATCTCAGGTGTACATTATTGTGTATCAGTTTCTGTATAGACTGCATTATGATCAGCACAGTCTAGTTTTTATCTGTCACCATACATATATGCATCTTTACTTCTTTTGCCAACCCTCCTACCCCCTTCCCCTGTGGTAACCACTAATTTGTTCTCTTTATCCACGTGTTTACTTATCTTCGACATATGAGTGAAATCATACTGTTCATCTTTCTCTGTTTGGCTTATTTCACTTAACATGTGGAGTCTCTTTTATAAGGGCACTAATCCTATTCATGAACTCTGCCTGCAAACATCATCATTCTGGGGATTAGGTTTCAAAATATGAATTTTGGGGGACACAAGCATTCAGTCTCTAACAGATATATAATGGTAATATACAATTTAATGGTACATAATACATTATACAATGCCATAAAATTATAATGATGATAATAATAAGATGATGCTCTGGAAGTGATCAGTCAGTGTGCTGTTGACTAGCTGAATTTTTTTTCTTTGCTTCTGTCCCTTTACAGTGATGAAATCACATGGTGGATTGTGAGGTTCTGTTGCTCTCCCACTTGACTGAAACAAGGATGCTGACAACCTACAGAGTAGCGCCATTAAAAGTGGTACAAGGCTGCTCCTTTGTCATAATTTTACAATCCTTTTCAGGAACTCTACTAATACATGGAGCTATAGATACACTGGATTTTATTTAAGAAAGCAAATAGCCACAACATAGAAAAAATATTTCCTGTAATTCTAGCTTCCCTTTCTCCCATTGTGGTTGATCTTTGTCAAAAATACCAAATTTAGAAACACCTTTTTTCAGTACCAAATACATTAAGACCTTCCAAATTGTTCTATCTCCTCCCCTCTCCTCCACCAAATTATTTTAACGCCAAAATTCAAAATCATCAGAGATGTATCTGAAGATTTTATGGTTCCTGTTTATCTGTATGTATATTACAGAATTACTTTTTTATTAAGAAAAATCATACTGTTTTCAAATTTGTTCTTAGCCAAAGTTTTGAAATAAAATTTGGAAAGCTAAAGTCTAGTTAAAAATATACGCTAATTAATTGAATATATATACAAATAATCATATGAATCTATTATTGAACCATATATTTTGTAGCATATTGAAGGCTCTTAACAATCTCATGCTTATTTAGTAAATATACTGGAAACTGGTGGTTTTAGAAAGGAATCTAAAAATCGCTTTTCTAGTATGTTACGCTAGTATGAAAATGGCATTTTCTGGCACCATAAAGTTATGTTATAATTTTATTATCTTGTCTGTAAGTTGAACAAGTTTGTACTATCAAGCTAAATGTTAAGAGATGAAATAAAAGAAAAATATCTATGGTTTTTGAAGAAGATCGTAGTGGTTGAAACTCTTATTTTTCAATTTTTTTAGTTTTTGTTTTTACAATCATGGTGACAGAAGGTCAAAAAAGTGGCTAGGCACGTGGGGCTAATTTCAAATTAATTCGTATAAACTCCACTTGGATCAATTAGTAGAATGCTTGTATTTATACACTTAGATTGAAGATTGAACTTTTACACTGACCCAGAGGCAGTCAGCCACTATTTTCAATCAAAGCAATTGCACTTCACTAAGTAGAACAGGCCACTTTCATAGCAAAATCTATTTAACTCTGATGGTTTTAGCATATTTTAAGGTTATGCATCAAATATAATAATATTTTAAAAGAATCATTATGTAAAATAACTTTATAAGTCTGAAATTATTCAGTATTGCACACATGTTCTGGGTAATTCCATTATCCTCCTAATTAACATCTAGTCTTAATTTAATTGGTGTGTTTTCTTCTTGTTACACTTCATTTGTTATTTTTAAAAATATATATTTACTGGGAACACACAATATGCCAGACTGTACTAAGCACTCATGGAAATTAGCATTCAGTAAGACAATAAAAAATAATAAAGTATGCAAGAAATGAATACATAATTGCCAATTGTGAACAGTACTAGAAAAGAAAACCATAAACAGTCTCTTCAAGATCAAAGAGCTTATCCTGACTACAAAACTTAAAGAGGGCAGGTTAAAAGTTGGGGAAGGTAGAAGACAGAAAAATCTGGGACTTCTAGGCCATGGCAAGTTTGTGAATTTTATCCTGAGTGATTGGATATAATTGAAGGGTTTGAAGTTTGAGGCAGCACTGCATTGGTGAAATCTGAAGGCACTGAATATGACTACAGAATCAACTAAACCCAAATCCAGCTCAACTGCTTATGAGTTTCATTAAATGTATAGTAATATCGTACTGGGACAGGAAGAGGTGTGCTCATTTCAGGGCAAGAAATCATTTCAAGGCAAGAGAACAATCTCAGTTTCCAGTGACCAGAAATCATTAGAAAATTATGAGACACTAAAGAAGCAGCAAAACCAATGGATTGATGAAAGAAGAAAGAGTCCCCTGAGGCAAGTCCAGATACAGTTCAGATAGATGAAAACTATCCAAAAAGGACTGTAAACTATGAGCAATATCTTCAAGGTTCTGAAGGAAAAGGTGGGCAACACGGGACAATAAAAGAAAGAGATTTAACTCATAAGCAAGTAGTGGAGATAAAATGAAATAAAAGAGATAGTCAAAACAATCCAAAGGAGGGCAAGTAAAGAAGAAAAATCAAAGAACACATGGGAGAAATAGAAAATACCAAGATGTTTATACCCAACCATATCCGTCATTGCACTAAGCATAAGTGGTCTATATAGTCCACTTAAAAAGCAGAAACTGTTAGATTGAATTAAAAAATAAGACCAAATTGGTGGCTGACCCAGTAGTGCAGTAGTTAAGTTCACATGCTCTGCTTCGGTGGCCCAGGGTTCACTGGTTCAGATCCTGGGTGTGGACCTATGTACCACCTATCAAGCCATGCTGTGGCAGGCGTACCAGATATAAAGTAGAAGACGTGGATGTTAGTTCAGTGCCAATCTTCCTCAGCAAAATAAAGAGGAGGTTTGGTGGAAGATGTTAGCTCAGGGCTAATCTTCCTAAAAAACAAAAAAGACCAAATTGAACGCTGTCTATAAGAAACTCACATTAAATGTAAAAACACAGATAAGTGGGAGATAAAGAAATAGACAAACAAGAAAAGAAGCCTTTTCTTGTTTTTCTTAAGAAAAGAAGGCTGGAGTGCCTATATTAATTTCAGATAAAGGGACTTCAGAGCTAGGAGTCAATTCAGCAGGAAGACATGACAACCTTAAATGAGTACACATCTAACAACAGAGCTTCAAGATTCATGAAGCAAAACCTGACTGAACTGAAATGATAAATAAAACAAAAAATCCAAAACTTTAGTTGGAAATCTCAACACTCTTCTCTGAGTAAGTGATAGAAGAAGTGGAGAAAAAATTAGCAAGGTTATAGAAGAACAACATTAGCTGTCAATTTGACCCAATTGAAATTCATAGAGTACTCTACTCATAAAGGGCAGAATCAATCATTTTTTTTGTCTTAGGATATTCCTTATTTCAATTTAGAGGACCTCTTTTTCTGATTATGAAATTAATATATGCTTATTGTAGGAAATTGGGGAAATACAAGAAATATATAAAGAAAAACACTTTTAAACCCTTAGTTCATTTCTTAGGAATAACTACCACTTTTATTTTGATATGAATTCTGTTAGAGAAATAAATATTCAATCACACTTGTTAAAGATGGTAAGGCAGACTTTATTTAGGACCATTGTGATAGGTTAGGAACCACTGCAATGGATTTTAGAGTCGGGGAGAGAGGTTCGGGTCAACTCTGAATATAGCACAGGCCCTTGGGAATTTACAGCCAAGGAGCAGGGTGGGGTCAGTAGGTGGAAAATTACTAAGAGGAAACATCAGGGGTAAAAGGGATTTTGGCTAAATTGACTTAACAAGATTCTTGGCTGAACACAGGCCAGGGTTATCAGAAATCCCCTGGGGATGGTGGAGGATAAGGAACCTGATTAGATATCTATGGTGATCAGATATTGATGGTAGGCAGTTCTGGTTAAGTTTACTTAGCAGGATTCTTGCTAAAACCAGATTTACTAGGAAGTGCACAGATGGGTCTACGAGAAGTTTCAAGAACCCAACTACAATTTGGTCAAATAATTTTTGTTAATACTTTTAGATAAGATATTAATAAGTACACATATATCTGTCGTTAATAAAAAATTAAAATTTTATAGCATATATAATATTTACCCACTTAAGTGTTTTTTACACTATGCAAATATATAGATGTATGTATTCAGTGTGAGCAACATAATTTATTTTGCTAGCTCTCTCCATTTGGACTTATAAGTAGTTTTCTTTTTGTTGTTGCTATAAGTTACTGATGAATTTATGCACAAAAACCTCATTAACTGTTTTTTTAAATAATGAAAACTTTAAGCATCATAATGTGGTTATATCTATGTCAAATTCCTAGAAACAGATGACTGAGTAAAAGGGTAAGAAGACTCTAAAAATAATCTTGCTATACAACGTCAAATTGTCCCATAAAATTTGTTTTAATGTATACTGACATTATCAGTTTGGGAAGACCTTTTTCCAGAACATTAATAATTTTTTAAATTAAACTTTAAAAAAAAGTTTATGGCCATGGGTGAGCACCACTGGGACCACCTCCAGGTGCCATCCCACATCTGTCCTCATAAGCATGACCTCCTGGTGTCAGGCGGAGAAAGCCAGGTTACAGGAGAGTGACATTAGCATCATGGCAGAGTGAGTTTTCCCAGTAATCTCTCCCCTCCACCATACAATGCATTCATACTCCAACAGAGGACATCCAAACATGACACAAAAGACATCTAAGAGACCCACACAACCATATGATGGAGGGAAGAGAGGCTGGAGGAGGTGGAATGGGGTAAGATGAAAGACTTGACTCTGTCCCCCAAAAGACTGTGATATGGGACCCCAGGTGGCCTCCAAGAGAGAAGGAAAGGGGGAGGGGATGTTTGTTCATCAGAATGTCAAAAATCCCCACAAGCCCTCGCAGTCTAGAGGGAAGGCCTCTACTAGGATGAAAGCTATCGTGGGGGGGGACCTCATCAAGCCAACATCCCAGGAGAACGGATAGTGACAGTGGAGCGAGAAACCCCCGGGGCACACAGAATAAAGCACCCCTCCCCGACACTAGCCCAGTGCTGTCTCTAGTGGCTAGGATCTTGGCAGAATGTAGAGGACCTTTATCCCCATCCAGTGGTGATAGGTGGTAACTGTGACCAAATAATACCACAATACACAAAAACAGAGCCATACCCTCTAGCAGTATCAAAAATTATATTAAATCTCCAGACCAGAGAAAAAATGACAAGTACCCAGAAATCAGGCCTGAGGACACAGAAATACGTAAGCTAAATGACAGAGAGTTCAAAATAGCTATCATCAAAAACTCAATGAGTTAAAAGAGAATGTAGAGAAACAATTCAGCCAGTTGAGGAGCTACTTCACAAAAGATATTGAAATTATAAAGAAGTATCAATCAGAAATATTGGCTGTGAAAGACACAATGGAATAAGTAAAACAAAATATGGATTCCCTGAACACTCAATCAGACATCTTAGAGGAATGAACCAGCATAATTGAGGACAGACATGTTGAAATGCTCCAGATAAAGGAGGAGCAAATTAAGACTGAAAAGAAATGAAGAAAGTCTTAAGAAACATCCAAGTCAATTAGGAAATGCAATGTAGGAGTTACAAGTATTCCAGAGGGAGAAGAGAAGGAGAATGGAGCAGAAAGCTTTTCCAAAGAAATAATAGCAGAGAACTTCCCAAACCTAGGTAAAGAGATGGAAATCCATATGAAAGAAGACATCAGATCTCCTAAATATGTCGATGTAAAAAGACCTATTGCAAGCCATGTGGTAGTGAAACTGGCAAAAGTGAATGACAAAGAAAAAGTACTAAGGGCAGCAAGACAGAAGAAAATAACTACAAAGGAACCCCTATCAGGCTTTTAGTGGGTTTCTCCACATAAATTTTACAGGCTAGGAGAGACTGGAATGATGTATTCAAATCTTTGAAGGACAAAAATCTTCCAGCAAAGAATACTCTATCCAGTGAAAATATCCTTCAGATATGATGGAGAAATAAAAACTTTCCCAGATAAACAAAAGCTAAGGGAGTTCATAAACATGACACCCTCCCATAAGAAATCCAAAAGGAGACCCTTATACCTGAAAAAAAAAAAGAGAGAGAGAAGGGGGTTGCAAAGCACAGAATAAAAAGATGAACATGAAGACAAAATCAGAAAATTGTAGCTATACATCAGAACAGGTTAGCAAATACTCAAGTATAGCATTAAAGATAAAAGGAAGGGAAACACCCAAAACAAAGACAATCTTGTCATTTTAACCACAAACTCACAACACAAGATGCAATAAGATGTGAGAAAAACAACTTAGCAGGGAAAGAGAAAAGGGACTGAATCAGTTTCGTCTAAGGAAATAAGAGGCCATCAGAAAATGGACTATCTTATCTACAGGGTTTTGAATACAAAACTCATGGTAACCACCAAACAAAAAAGCAGAACAGAGACACAAATATTAAATAAGGAGAAAACAAAGAAACACAACATTAAAAACTACATAACTCAATTGGTAGACCAAAATACACAGAACAAGAAACAAAGGAAATGCAGGACAACCAGAAAATGAATGATAAAATGGCAGCATTAAGCCCTCATATATCGATAATAACCCTCAATGTAAATGGTTTGAATTCACCAATAAAAGGATATAGAGTAGCCAGATGGATTAAAGAAAAAGAACCAGCAATATGCTGCCCCCAGGAAACACATCTCAGCTCCAAAGACAAACACAGCCTCAGAGTGGAGGGATAGAAGATGATACGCCAAGCTAATGGATAACAAAAGAAAGCAGGTGTCACAATACTTATCCCAGACAAAGTAGACTTCAACATAAGACAGATAAAGACAGGCAAAGAGGGGCAGTATATAATGATCAAAGGAACACTCCACCAAGAAGACGTAACACTTATAAATATGCACCCAACACAGGAGCACCAAGATACATAAAGCAACTATTAACAAACCTAAAATAACACATTAATAATAACACAATAATAGTAGGGGATCTCAACACTCCACTCACATCAATGGATAGATCATCCAGACAGAAAATCAACAAGAAAACAGTGGAATTAAATGAAAAGCTAGACCAGTCGGACTTAACAGACATATATAGAACACTCTATCCAAAAACAGCAAAATACGCATTCTCCTCAAGTTCACAGAGAACATTCTCAAGGATGGGCCATATGTTGGGAAACAAGGCAAGCCTCAATAAATTTAAGAAGATTGAAATAATAATAAGCATACGTTCTGATCACAATGCTATGAAGCTAGAAATTAATTTGAAGAAGAAAGCTGAGAAAAGGACAAAGATGTGGAGACTAAACAACATGCTATTGAACAATCAATGGATCATTGAAGAAATTAAAGGAGAAATCAAAAAAAATCTGGAGACAAATGAAAATGAGAACGTACCATACTAATTCACATGGGATGCAGCAAAAGCCACATTAAGAGGAAAATTCATCGGGCTCACCTTAACAAACAAGAAAAATCTCAAATAAACAACCTCAAACTACAACTAGCTGAATTAGAAAAAGAACAAACAAAGCCCAAAGTCAACAGGAGAGAAATAATAAAAATCAGAGCAGAAATAAATGCTATTGAAAAAAAGTGCAGTAGAAAGGATCAACGAAACAAAGAGCTGATTCTTTGAGAAGACACACAAAATTGACAAACCTCTAGTGAGACTTACAAAGAAAAAAACAGAAAACTCAGATAAATAAAATTAAAAAGAAAGAGGAGAAATAACAACAGATACCACAGAAATAGAATTGTAAGAGAATACTGTGAAAAGCTATATGCCAACAAAATGGACAATCTAGAAGAAATGGATAAATTCTTCGACTCTCACAACCTCCCAAAGCTGAATCAAGAAGATATAGAGAATCTGAATAGACCAATCACAAGTAAAGAGATTGAAACTATAATCAAAAGCATCCCAAAGAATAAAAGCCCAGGACCAGACACCTTCCCAGGAGAATTCTACCAAGCTTTCAGAGAGGATTTAATATCTATCCTTCTCAAGCTATTCCAAAAAATTAGGGAAGATGGAACATTTCCTAACACATTCCATGAGACCATGAGACTCTGACATCAAAGCCTGACCAGGACAACACAAAAAAGGAAAACTATAGGCTAATATCACTGATGAACATAGATGCAAATATCCTCAACAAAATAATGGCAGCCCGAATACAGCAATACATCAAAAAGATCATACATCATGATCAAGTGGTATTTATACCAGGGACAGAGGGGTGGTTCAATATCTGCAAATCAAACAATGTGATACACCACATTAACAAAATGAGGAGTAAAAACCGCATGATCATCTCAATAGATGCAGAGAAAACATTTAACAAGATGCAACAGCCATTTATGATTAAAAAAACTCTTAGCAAAATGGAGATAGAAGGAGAGTATTCTCAACATAATAAAGGCCATATATAACAAACTCACAGCCAACATCATACTCAATGGGGAAAAACTGAAAGCCACCCCTCTGACAACAGAAACAAGACAAGGATGTGCACTAACACTACTCTTATTCAACATAGTACTGGAGGTTTTGGCCAGAGCAATTAGGCAAGAGAAAGGAATAAAAGGAATTCAAATAGGGAGTGAAGGAGTGAAACTCTTGCTGTTTGAAGATGACATGATCTTATATATAGAAAACCTTAAAGAATTCATTGGAAAACCATTAGAAATAATTATCAACTACAGTAAAGCTGAAGGGCACAAAATCAACTTACAAAAATCAGTTGCATTTCTCTAGTCTAATAACAAACTTACAGAAAGAGAACTCAAGAATATAATTCCATTTACAATCACAACTAAAAGAATAAAGTATCTAGGAATAAATTTAACCAAGGAGGTGAAGGACTTATACAATGAAAACTATAAGACATTACTGAAAGAAAAAGAGATGGAAAGAGATTCCATGAACATAGATCGGAAGAATAAACATAGTTAAAATGTCTGTACTACCCAAAGCAATCGACAGATTCAATGCAATCCCAATCAGAATCCCAATGACATTCTTCGTGAAAATAGAACAAAGAATCCTAAAATTCATATGGGGCAACCAAAGACCCTGAATTGCTGTAGCAATACTGAGAAAAAAGAACAAAGCTGGAGGCATCACAATCCCTGATTTCACAATGTACTACAAAACCATAGCGATCAAAACAGCATGGTACTGGTACAAAAACAGGGACATGGATCAATGGATCAGAACTGAAAGCCCAGAAAGAAAACCGAACATCTACAGACAGCTAATCTTTGACAAAGCTGCCAAGAATATACAATGGAGAAAAGATAGTCTCTTGAACAAATGGCCTTGGGAAAACTGAACAGCCACATTCAAAAGAATGAAAGTAGGCCACCATCTCACACCATACACAAAAAAACTCAAAGTGAAGCAAAGACTTGAAGATAAATCCTGGAACAATAAAACTCCTGGAAGATAATATGGGTAGTACACTCTTTCACACGGAACTTAAAAGGATCTTTTTGAATATCATGCCTTCTCAGATAAGGAAAACAAAAGACAAAATAAACAAGTGGGACTTCATCAGACTAAAGAGCTTCTGCAAGACAAAAGGAACTAGGATTAAGACATCCCACCAATTGGGAGAAAATATTTGCAAATCGTATATCTGACAAGGGGTTAATCTCCATAATATATAAGGAACTCACACAACTGAACAACAAGAAAACAAACAGCCTAATCAAAAAATGGGCAGAGGATATGAACAGACATTTTCCCCAAGAAGATATACAGATGGCCAATAAACACATGAAAAGATGCTCAACATCACTAATCATCAGGGAAGTCAAAACTACGCTAAGATACCACCTTACACCTGCTAAAATGGCTATGATCACTAAGACTAAAAATAACAAATGTTGGAGAGGGTATGAAGAAAAGTGAACCCTCATAAACTACTGGTGAGAATGCAAACTGCTGCAACCATTATGGAAAACACTATGGAGATTCCTCTAAATACTAAAAGTAGAAACACCATATGACTTAGCTATCCCACTACTGGGTGTTTACCCAAACAACTTGAAATCAATAATCCAAAGTAACATAATTACCCCTATGTTCATTGCAGCACTATTCACAATAGCCAATACATGGAAACTATCCAAGTGCCCATCGACCAATGACTGGATAAAGAAGAGGTGGTATACATATACAATGGAATACTACTCAGCCATAAAAAAAGACAAAATCATCCCATTTGCAACAACATGGATGGACCTTGAGGGTATTATGTTAAAGAAAATCTGCCAGACTGAGAAAGGCAAACACCATATGATTTCACTTATGTGTGGAATATGAAAAAACATGTGGACAGAGAAAACACTTCAGTGGTGACCAGGGGAAGGGGGGTGGGGGGTGGGTACAGGGGGTGAAGAGGAGCACTTGTGTGGTGACAGGCAAGAAATAATGTACAAGTGAAATTTCACAATAATGTAAACTATTATGAACTCAATTTAAAAAAAGCTTATTAGCTAATTGTAGATTCACATATAGTTGTATGATACAACACTTTCCCCAGTATTACCCAATGGTAACATCTTCTCCACCTAGAGTAAGAGATCACCAGCAGCATGTTTCATTCATACAGTCAAGAGACAGAACATTGCATTCACCATAGTTTACTTCATTATTAATATCATTCCTTTTTATAGTTACAGCCTACCTGTCCTCTCTTATCCCCGGCAACAACTAATCTCGATTTCTAAAATTTTGTCATGCAAGGATGTTACCATACAATATATAAACTTTCTGGATTGGCATTTTTTCACACAGCATAATTCTCTGGAGAGCCATCCAGTTTGCTGTAAGTATTAATAGCATCTTTCCTGGTTTTTTTTTTTTTTTTTTTTTTGCTGAGTAAAATTTCATAGTATGGATGTACCACAATTTATTTAACCACTAAACCATTGAAAGACATCTGGGTTGTTTCCAGTTTTTGCCTATTACAAGTAAAGATGCTGTACCAACTGTGCAGAGATTTTTATGTGGACGTTAAGATTTCATTATTCTGGGATAAGTGCCCAGAGCACAGTTGCTGGGTTTTATAGTAAGAGCAGGTCTCGTTTGTTTAAGGGACTGCCAAACTGTTTTCCAGAGTGGCTGTATCATTTTACATTCCCACAAGTAATGGATGAGTGATCCAGTTTCTCTATATCTTTGCCAGTATTTGACGGCAGTGCTGTTTTTTTTTATTTTTGCCATTCTGATAGGCATGTAGTGATATCTCCTTGTGATTTTAATTTGTGTTTCCTAATGGCCTTTCATGTGCTTACTTGTCACCTGTACATCCTCTGTGGTGAAATGTCTGTTCATTGCTTTTATCCATTTTCTAATTGGAGTGGGTTTTTTTAACTATTGAGTGTTGAGAGCTTTTAAAAAATGTTTTATTCTAGATACTAGCCCTTTGTCAGATATGTGGTAGATTGTGGTTTGCAAATATATTCTCTCAATATGTAGATTTTTTATATTCTCTTTCCAGGGTCTTTCACAGAGAAAACCTTTTTAATTTTGATGATATCCAATTCATTAATTTTTCATTAATGCATCCCATTTTGCTTTCAAGTCTAAGAAGTCTTTGCCTCTTCCTAGATCCTAAAGATTTTCTCCTATTTTTACCTGAAAGTTTTGTAGTCTCACATTTAAGTCTGTGACATATTTTGAATTAATTTTTATGTAAGATGCGAAATAAGATTGAGGTTCAATATTTTTCCTATGGATGCGCAATTGATCCAGTACAATTTGTTGAAATGCTATCTTTCCTCCACTGAATTGGTTTTGCACTTTTGTTAAAAATCAATTGAGCATATTTGTGTGGGTCTATTTCTGGGTTCTCAATTCTGCTGTATTGATCTATGTGTCTATATTTCCATGAGTATCACAAAATATTAATTACTGTGGCTCCATAATAAATCTTGAATCAGGTGGACTTTTCCATCCCTCTTCCTATTTTTTCCCAATTGTTTTAGCTATGCTAGTTCCTTTGCCTTTCCATATAAATTTTTGAATAAGCTTGTCTTCTCTACCAAAAAGCTTTCTGGGAATTTTTTAGGAGCTGCATTAAAACTTCATATTAATATGCAAAGAATTGACGTCTTTATTATGTAGAATCACCCAACAATGAACACAGTATGTCTCCCCATTTATTTAGGTCTCCTTTGATTTCTTTCATCAACATTTTATAGATTTCAACATATAGATCTTATAAACGTTTTGTTAGATTTGCACCTACATATTTCCATTTCTTTTCTTTTTTGAGTGATTTTAAGTGGTATTTATATTTGTCCTGGTTCTCCAGAGAAGCACAACCAATAGGATGTATAGGTATAGATGTATATGAGATGTATATGTATATAGGTATAGATGTATATGAGGAGATTTATTACAGGAAGGGGCTCATGCAGTTATGGATGCTTAGAAGTCCAACATCTGATATCTGCTCCCTGCAAGATGGAAAACCAGGAATTCTGGTGGTGTAATTCATTCTGAGGCCAAAGCCTGGAAAAATAGGGACTCTGATGTCTGAGGACAGGAAAAGATGGATGTTTCAATTCAAGAAGAGAGAGAGAATCTGCCCTTCCTCTTCCTTTTTGTTCTATTCAGGCCCTCAATGGGTTGGATGATGCCCACTCACATTGGTAAGGGTGACTATTCTTTACTCAGTCTGCTGATTCAAACGACAATCTCTTCTAGAAACACCTTCCTAGACATACTCAGAAATATTGATTTACCAACTATCTGGTCATTCCCTAGACCAGTCAAGTTGACACAGACAATTAACTGTCATGGTATTCCCATTTTAATTTTGTTATATGTGTGTTTATTGCTGGAATGTAGAAATGCAACTGATTTTTGTATGCTTACCTTGTATTCTGTGATTTTCCTGGTCACAGAAGGAAGGTATTTTTTAATGCCTTCTTTAGGCTTTCATACGTAAGTAATCATGTCACCTGCTGATATGGATAATTTTGTTTCTTCTTTTCTGATATGTATGCCTTTTATGTGTCTTATTGCACTGGCTAGATCTTCCAGTGTTACATTGAATAAGAGCACTAAGAGCAGACATTCTTACCTTGTTCTAAATCTTAGAGGGAAAGTACTCCAACATTCATCATTCAGTAATACGTCAGCTGTAGGTTTTACATAGATTCTATTTTTCTTGTTGAGGAAGTTCTTCTCTATTGCTTTTTATCTGGAAGGTTTTTTTGGTTTGTTTTTAGTGAGGAAGATTGGCCCTGAGCTAACATCTGTATCAATCTTCCCCTATTTTGTATGTGGGATGCCTCCACAACATGGCTTGATGAGTGGGGTGTAGGTTCCTTTCCTGGGATCCAAACCAGTGAACCCCAGGCTGCTGAATTGGAGCATGTGAGCTTAATGACTACACCACTGGATTGGTCCTATCTGGGAGTTTTTAATCATGAGTATTAAATTTTGTAAAATCTTTTTTCTCCGTCAATTGCTATGATCATGTGTTTTTTTCCTGGTTAGCCTGTTGCTATGGTGGATTGCACTGACTGATTTTCAAATATTGAAACAGCATGGCTTCGCTGAAATAAATCCCACTTGGTCAAAACTTACAATTCTTTTTATATATTTTCATATTCTATTTGATAATACTTTTCCAAGGATTTTGCATCTATATCACAAGGGATAATTTTCTTAACTTTCTTTCTTTTTTTTTTTTACTGTCTTTGGAATCAATGTAATATTAGCTTTGTAAAATGAATTGGAAAGTATTCCCTCCTTTTTCTGTCTTCTGGAAGAGATTGTGTAGAGTTGGTGTTAATTCTTCTTTAATGGTTTAATAAGACTCCAGTGAAACTAGCAGGGCCCGAAGATGACTTTTTGAGTTTTTAAATTATGAATAAATTTTTCTGAATAGTTATACGGCTATGTAAATTATCTATTTCATATTGAGTGAGTTGTGACAGTTTGTGCTTTTTAAGGAATTGGTCTATTTTATGTAAGTTGTCAAATTTCTGTGTGTAAGATTGTTCTTAGTATTGTCTTATTATCTTTTAGGTGTTTGCAGGGTCTTTGATGATATCCTGTTTCATTCCTGATATCGATAATTTGTGTCTTCTCTCCTTATTTCTTTGTCAGTATTGCTACAAGTTTGACAAATTTCTTAACATTTTCAAAGAACCAGAATACATATTCTTTTAAATTGCATCTGGAAAATTCACCAAAATAGGTCATATTATGGATTAGAACAAGAACATCAAGAACTTGAAAGTGTTTAAAATCAAACAAGGTGTGTTTTCTGACCACAACAGAATCAATAACAGATATTTGGAAAATGTCCACATATTTGGAAATTAAACACTATGCCTCAAAGTAGCTAATGGATCAGAGAAGAGAAGCCTAGAGAAACTAGAAAATATTTTGAAGTAAATGAAAAATGAAAATTGATCACGTAAAACTTTGTGGAGTGCAGCTACAGAAGTGCTTAGGTGGAAGTTTTAAGAAGTGATGCTTATATTAGAAACTATTAGAAGAAAAGTCTCAACTGAATGATTTTAACTTGTACCTTAAGAAGACAGAAACAACAGCAAATTAAATCCAAAACAAGCAGGACAAAAAATAACAAAGAGGAAAAGTCAAGGAAATCAAGACTGGAGCTGTGGTATTGAGGCTGGGGGCCTTGTAGCTCTGAAAAGTTCTGCTCGCCTACATGGTGCTGAGCTCCCAAAGACTTGACACCCTCGGAGCCAAGATCCTAGCTGGTGGAGTCAGCATCAGCTAGTCCCTGGTGGGCGCTGCCTTAATGTCAAGTCCTAGGGCCACTGCCTGTACCTGTTTGGCAAACACTGGATCCTTTCAGACTTCCTGAGCTCAGTGCCCAAGAAGGATTTCAAACTGCAAAAGAAAAAGCCTAGAGAAAGAATTCCTGGTAGGGCATCCGTTTTCTACACCACCTGGGCCCCACACTGTGATTCTCTTGGATGTGCTCTCAGATTCCTTGTGCAGAGTGGTGATTTTGTGAAAATTCCTCACCCAAAGCAGAAGAACTTTGTAAATATATTGGCACCATGGTAGAAAAGTTGAACACAAATGTGGAATTATATCAACGTTTGCAAAAATTATGAGCTGATTTTAAAAACTGTGGATTCCTTTGATCCAGAAACCAGGTAAGTGGCTGAATTGTTTACATTTGACTTTAAAACCAGTAGACTCCATCTAGAAAAAGAAAAGCACAAAAAAAGCAGTGGATCTTAATGTTAAAATCTTGAATTTGAGTAGTACATTTTTATGAGAAAGTTTTTCCAAGAATAATAAGTATTTTTATCAGAACACATTTGTCTATAACTTTATACTTAATGGAGGCCATCTAGTAACTGATGGCCTACATGCAGAAACAGCAAATGCCTTGTGCAAGAAGCTGCTTATAAAATTTTTCATTATCCCAATGATGGCCATTTGAAGTATTTAGAAGAGTTGCTCAGCAGCAGAGATCTTATGGCAAAGTTAGTAGGATATTTTACATTTTCTCACAGGGCTCTCTAATGGGCAATAGCTAAAAATCCAGAGACTGTCATGCAGTCTCTTGAGAAACTATCTGACAAGCTTTCTGATAGAACTATAAAAGATTTTTAGATGATATAAGAGATAAAAATGAAACTAAAGGGGCCAGCCCGGTGGTGCAGCCATTAAGTGCACACGCTCTGCTTCGGCGGCCTGGGGTTCAGCGGTTTGGATCCCGGGTGTGGACGTGGCACCGCTTGGCAAGCCATGCTGTGGTAGGTGTCCCACATATAAAGTAGAGGAAGATGGGCATGGATGTTAGCTCAGGGCCAGTCTCCCTCAGCAAAACGAGGAGGATGGCAGCAGTTAGCTCAGGGCTAATCTTCCTAAAGAAAAGAAAAATGAGACTAAATCCTCAGGATTCTGAATTAATGCTTTGGCGCCCTCATACTACAGTGGTGTGGTTCATGCAGAGAGGTATAATATTAAGCCCAGTTTATATTGTCCATTTTTGTCCCTTGGAGCATGACTGGAGGGTCTGAATATTTTGTTTAACAAACTGCCAAGGATTTCCTTACCTACAAAACTGCCTGAAAAAAGACAGGTGTAATGTGAAGATGTTCAAAAACGAGCTGTGGTTCAAGAATCTGAAGGATTGTTGGGGTACATTGACAGTGATATTTTTTAGCAAACAGACAAACCACATCAGGATTGTTTTACAATATATGAAGGCAGATTAAAGGAAGATAGAGACTATCAACTCCCTGTCGTAGTTCTTAAGCTGAATCTTACCCATTCCTCAAGAAATTCACCCGCTTAATTAACTCCTGGAATGATAGAAAATCTTTCCCATGAAATAAGACATACCATGCATTCTGTGCTATGATGTACTCATTAGCAACATGTCAATAAGGCCAGATGTTCCATGATTTTGCTGAGGTTCTTTCTATACTGATGGAGTATTTTGCAAATGATTATCAACCAGTTTGTCAGACATTATCACACTGGGAAGCTTCTGTCAAAAAATATGATGTCTCATCTTGTGAATTTGAAAAGTTCTGTGCTGCAACTGGTAGGCAACTTCAGGTCTTTCATGGCACTCTGGATTCAACCTACCACGGGAGGCATCTCCTGCCTAGGCCAACCACAGACATCCTCACAGAAACAAAGGGTAAACTTTATGGCTTACCATAAATTTCAAATCGTTCCTGACAGCTGCAATTCAGACACCTCGTGCGATATGGTGCCAAACATTACTCTAACCTGTTGTCAAGGGCCGTAGCTTCTAGGGTTTGGAAGGAATGTTTTCTACAAGATCCTTTTATCAGGTAAGTGCTATCACAGGGAGATGCTGGAACTTAGTAGTGGCACAGAGCCCATACTCATGTTTCCACGAAGTCAAAAAGGCTCTGTTGTTAAGTTTGTTTGGGAAATGAGACATAAATTTTGAAAGTTTACTGTGCACATTAGAAGACCTACAATCGCAAAACATATTTAGCATTGAATGTGTAACTCAGTGTTCCCAAAAATGTTTGACTATACGAAGTATCCCCTTTTTTGGAGCATAGGTGACAATTTTCAGAACATCATTCAGGTAGAAACAAAAGGCTTACATATAAAAGGTAAAAAACCAATGTGATCACAGAAAGCAATTGTTCATCAGCATCAAAATCCAAAGGACAATGAAAAAAATTTTGATTGGTAAAGGTTGAGATGCAAAATGACGTTCCCAGATATAAAACGCTCAGCAAACATCTCAATTTGGTACTTTTCTTTAAAAGTGGCTTAAAGAATAAGTAATTTTATTCAAGAGTTAAAGCAAAGGAAATCTTTAAGGAACTTCTGAGAGTGTGGAGAAGTCACTGCCTCTTTTCACAATAACATCTGGATAAATCATAACAGTAAATTATTTAATTATGATTTTTTTCCTAATCATGAGAATAGACACATAAGCAAAGAAGCAATTCACCTGAGAAAATTTCTCTGCTGTGGTTATGGTTTATCATCAACTTCCAAAAATCCACTTTAAAGTACGTAGGATTATATAAACACTAAAGAACAATCTAGAGAAAGAACTGGAGGAAAATGATGAAAATGCTACTGTATCTTCCCCCAAAATCAAGGAAATCAAGAACAGAGAAATCAATAAAACCAAAAACTAATTCTTTGAAAAGATCGATAGAATTGATAAAGTTTTAGCCAGACTGATGGGAAAAAACAGAAAAGATAAAAATTACTACATAAAGAACAAGAGAAGGAGAGGGAAACCTCACAGCAGATCCTATACACATTAGAAGTATAACAAAAAATATTATGCAAAACTTTATGCCAATAAATTGGACAAGTGAAATGGTCAAATTTCTTAAAATACCCAAACTAACAGATCACAAAGATCAATTTTGAAGAAACACGTTACCTGAAGCAAAGCCTACATTTAATATACATATATATGTATATTCACAAAGAAAATCCCAGGGTCAGATTTAGATGGCTTCACTGGGAAAGCTTTCACCAATATTTAAGGAAGAGATAAGACCAATTCAAACAGAAATATGAGGAAAAGGCAAATTTCCTATCTCATTCTACAAGCCCAGCATTATTCCAGTACCCAAACCAGACAAAGACATTATGTCGAAAGAAAACTACAAACCAATATCTCCCATGAATACACAAACACAAATTCCTAAGAAGTTATTAGCAAATCAAACCTAGCAGTATTCTCAAAGAATGCTAAATTGTCACCAAGTGGAATTTTTCCTAGAAATCAATATTTCAACATTTGAAAATCAATCAATGCAATTCACTATATCTACTGACAAGCTTATTCCAAAATGTATATGCAAATTCAAAGAACCTAGAATGGCCAAAATAATTTTGAAAAATAATTAGTTATATAACATATATACTTAATGTGCTTAATTATGTACTTAGATTAAAGCTATAATAATCAAAATAATGTTGTGTTGGGGAAAGGGTAGCTGTAAAGTCAATGGAACAGAATAGTCCAGATATATATCCCATATGTGTACGGCCCATTCATTGTTTCATAGACAAAGGCAAATCAATTGAGTAAGGACAATTCTTTTCAACAATTGATGCTGGACTTATTGGAGGTCCATTATGTAAATAATAATTATTATTATCATATAATTCCTATTATTATTTAGGTTATTACAGAAACCGTATTAAAATTAACTTGAAATGGGTAAGAAACATAAATGTCAGTGCTAAAACTACAACTCTTATAGAAGAAAACATAACAGAATATTTCAGTGATCTTGGCATCAGCAAATATGTCTTAATTAGGACACACAAAAAAACAAGTCATAAAAGAAAAAAATGATAAATTGGGCTTCATCAAAATTAAAATCTTCTGTTTTCTGAAAGATTTCTTCTTACTACAATAAATAGGCAGACTACAAACTGAGAGAAAATATTTGTGAAACATATAACATACTTGTATCTGAAATACATAAAGAACCCTTACAACTCAGTAATGAGACAAACAACCCATTTTAAAAAATGAGGAAAAGATTTGACCAGACACTTCATTAAAGCAGAAGTGCAAATGGGCACTAAGTATAGGAAAAGACTCTTAAGGTTATTAGTCATCAGGGAAATGCTAATTAAAATCACAATATTATGACAATACATACTCAGTAGAATGGCAAAAATGTAAAAGGCTAAGAAGGCCAAGTCTTGGAAAGAATATGGAGCAACATGATGCATCAGATATTGCTGGTGGGAATGCAAAATTCCACAGACACTTTGTAAAATTCTTTAGCAATTTCTTAGAAAGTTAGATATGCATTTATTGTAATATGTAGCAAGCACATTTCTAGGTATACAGTGAGTTACCACTTGCAATAAAAAACGAATGAACTACTGATAAATGCAACAACATGAATGAATCTCAAATGACTAAGAAACCAGAAGCAAAATACTACATTATGTATGATTCCATTTATATGATTTTCTGGAATAAATTATAATAATAGAAAACAAATTAGTGGTTGCCAGTGGCTGGCTTTTGGAGAAGGAGATTAATTGTCAATTGCCAAGAGAGATTTTAAGGGGCTTATGAAAATATTCTGTATCTTGATTATTTTGGCAGTTACACAGCTGCATATAATTATCCAAATTTGTGGAACTGTAGACTTTAAAATAGTGAATTTCCTTGTGTATAAATTAAACCTCAATATAACTCACTTAAAAATCTATCCTTTTATTCCACCGGGTGGTCTACCAACAAAACTAGCCATCAAAACTGGAAGCCACTGTAATTACTGCTGCCTTCAGTCTATTTGGTGGCGATGTTGAGGGTAGAGCTAGAGAAACAGTGGGAACTCTGTTGAATAGTTGTGGCTTTGGGAGCTTTTAATTAGAGTTACAGGCCAAGAGTCTCTGTACTGTACTAGTAAACTTGATTAAGAGAACTGTCTGTTTCGTTATTGTTTTTGGAGTCTTTTGGCCCTTTTTTGTATTGCTGTGGACTAACAGAGTAACAGGTGCTTCATAAGTGTTTATTAAATGGATGAAGGAATGCAAATGAATGCATTCAAGAATTACTATTACAGAATAATCACGACCGTTAGAAATGAATGTTTCAAAAGACTGATATGGCCTACAAGAAAACTTTCATTTGGATGCTTTAGGGATTGCATTTCAGTAGTTTTCGGTTGCTGGGATAGAGGGAGATGGCAGTTCCACACTCCATAGCAGATATTTTGCAAATATCTGAGGGCATGTTAAATTATAACAATGATTAAGGAGCGCTCCTGATGTTCAGTGGATGTGGGCCACATCTGACATTTTCTGACAGTGCCTGTGACAGTTCCATGCAATTAAGCATCATCCTGTGTCTTACTTTATTTTAGAATGTCATGTAGGTAAAACATCTCTTTATAATTGTCTTAGCTTAGAAATAACTCCATTTTACACATAAATAGAGAACCTTTGTGCATAGTTTAAAGCTCTCTGAACTGTCCAAGAATGCAAACACTGAGTAAACTGAAAGACAAGTGTAAGTTATTTCATTAGAACTTTATTGAGAAATATCCACCAGTTAGAAAAATAATTTAGAGCCATGAATGTTGTTTGAGTTGCCAATAAAAAGTATCTACATAAGGATGCATTTATACTTAGTGCACTTACGGTGATACTTTCTATAAGTGCGAACATCTGTGATCTTCATTATAATTTCTGGTGTAGTCTTTTCCAGCATTTACATGTTGAAAACAAATCCTTTTTTTTTTTAAGATTGGCCCTGAACTAACATCTGAGCCAATTTTATCTTTCCTTCTTCTTCTCCCCAACGCTCCCCAGTACATAGTTGTATATTCTAGCTGTAGGTCCTTCTGGCTCTGCTATATGGAACATGGCCTAAGCATGACCAGATGAGCATTGTTAGGTCTCACCCAGGATCTGACCAGGCAAAACCCTGGGCCACCAAAGTGGAGCGTGTGACCTTAACCATTCGACCACAGGGCCAACCCAACAAATCATTTTATAAATTATTTTTATTCTTTTCTCCTTTGTACTGCAATTTGGGCATTACATTGATTTTTCTAAAATTACATATATAGGTAAATTTTATTCTGTATACATTTTCTTTTGTCCTAAAGAGCATCAAATCTGATAGAATTGAAAACAGCTTATATGTGATCACTGAGTTACTTAATATTGCTCTTCAGTGTATACCTATGGCACAGTGTCAATCATCCCACATTTTATTTCCTTATTTTACATTTTTATTACGCTTTTAAAAATTTTTACCAGCTTTATTGAGGTATAATTGACAAATACAATTTAAGGTATTTGAAATCATCAGATGATGAGTATGTATATATGTATATGCTGTGAAAAAATTTCCCCAATCAAGTTATTAACACATCCATCACCTCACATATTTACCACTTTGGCAGGGTGGTGAGAACATTTAAATTCTACTATCCTCACAAATTTCAATTATACAGAATAATATTACCAATTATAGTCTCCACGTTATACATTAGATGTTCAGACCTTATTTATCTTATGACTGAAAGTTTGTACCCTTTTATCTCCTATTGTAGTTTTAATTTGAAATAGTCTCCTTCCACATCAAACACTTTATTTGTTATGTTTAACTATAAAAATGGTAAATAGCAAGAAGAGCACAACCTTTCCAAAAGAATTAAGCCATACATTTCAAATAAGTATGACTTATAATTCGTGTGACCTAAAATATATCAGAATATTTCATAACTTGAATTCAACAGTAGAAGTGACATCAACATCGTGGCAGAGTGAGTTGTTCCCTTTGTCTCTCCCTTCTAAGTTATAACCAAATAGACATCCATTGACAAACAGAAGATTCTCTACACAGCACAACAGGCCTAAGAGATCCATGCATCTATACAACAAAAGGTGGATGGATTGGACACTCAAGAGGCAATGCAACTAGGGGAGCAGCACCTTCCCCTGACAAAAGCAATCCAGGGCATGGGTCCTCACACAGTGGCTCCCATGACTGTGAGAGGAGGTGGCAGGCAGCCAGCTCCTGAGACTGCCAGCGCAGCAGAGGTGCAGGCAGTTGCCCCAGCCTGCATGACTGCAATGTGGTAGGGCAGCCCAGGGTTCACCAGTTTTGATCCCTGGTGTGGACCTACCCACCACTCATCAAGCAATGTTGTGGCAGGCATTCCACATACAAAATAGAGGAAGATTGGTATGGATGTTAGTTCAGTGACAATCTTCCTCAAGCAAAAAGAGGAAGATCAGCTACAGCTGTTAGCTCAGGGCCAATCTTCCTCTTGAAAAAAAAAAAAAAAAGACAGAAGAAAATAACCTGCAAAGTAACATCCATCAGCCTTTCAGCAGATTTCTCAGTAGAAACCCTACAGACTAGGCAAGAGTGGAATGATATATTCAAAATACTGAAAGGCAAAAATTATCAGCCAAGAATACTCTATCCAGTGGAATTATCCTTCAGATATATTGGAGAAATACAACTTTCCCAGAAAAACAAAATCTGAGGTAATTCATCACCACCAAACCTGCATTATTATAGGAAATGCTGAAAGGAGCCCTCCTACTTGAGACAAAAATGCAAAAGTTTACAAAGCTTTGAGCAAGGAGATAAATAGACAGAATCAGGAAATTGCAGTTCTACATTAGAATAGGTCACTATACAATTATAACATAAAGGGAAAGAAAGAACAAAAATAGCCATAACCACTTCAATTTGGTCACAAACTCACAACACAAAAAAGAATGATTTGTTACAAGAAAAACAGAGAAGAGGAAGAGGATAGGGATGAAACCTGTTATGGACTGGATTTTGTCCCCCCAGAGTTGATATGTTGAAGTCCTAACCCCCAAGGTGAATATATTTGATGATAGGACCTTCAGGGAGGTAGTTAAGTTTAAATGAGATCATAAGGGAGGGGTGCTAATCCTAAAGGAGTGGTGTCATTATAAGAGGAAAAGACTCCAAAGAGCTCTCTCTCTCCCTCTCCAGAAAAACCCATGTGAGGGCACAGCCAAAAGACACCTGTCTGCAAGCCAAGAAGAGAGTTCTTACTGGAAAAATGAGTTCCCATCACCTTGATCTTGGACTTCTAGCCTCCAGAACTGTGATAAAATAAATTTCTGTTGCTTAAGCCACGCAGTCATTGGTATTTGTTATGTCACCCCAGTAGAGTAATGCTCTACCTATTGTCCCCACTAGCCATTTTTAACTCCCAGAAAAGATCATATTGCCCCTTTAACATAGTCATATATTCCCAAACATATTCTGTATGTTGGGTATTGTTTCAGTTGCTAGGAATATAGCAGTGTGCAAAGCATATAAAAATCCCCACCTCATGGAACTTACATTCTAGTAGGAAAGAGAAAAGTAAATAGATCAAAAATTTCAAGATATAAAATCTGTTAAATGCTACGACAGTGACAATAAAGAATAAGGAGGAGAATAATGGTGCTCATTGCTACTACAAAGACTCAGCAAGTTCTCTCTGAGGAGATGGCAGCTGGACAGAAACGTGAATGAAGGGAGTGAGGCAGCTTTATGAATGTGGAGTGCAGAGGGATAAGCAGCAAGTTTAACAGCCTTGAGACAGTAATGTGCATGGATGGTGCTTTTGAAGAATCACCCAAAGGCTGGAGTGTTGAGCTCTGTGAGCAAGTGAAAGAAATAAGGACAACTGGCAGAGTATCAGGCTTTGGCAAGAACTTTGGTGAGAGTATTGGGAAGAGGAGTGGCCAAGATCTGACATAGTTGTAAAGGGCTATTTGGGTAACAGTCTGAATAAATGAATTTAAGGGGGCTAAAAGGGAAATGAAGGAAAACAACCAGGGTATTATTAACAAGAAATGATCGTCCTTTATTTTCTCATTTTTAATTCTTCAACAATGGCCAGTGGGATCTAGCCCCTCAAAGGTAGCAGTTGAAGAATAAGAAGAAATAAGAAGAAAATAAGGCAGTATGAATTAATTCCCAAGTTAATATAAACTGTTTTCAGGGAGTCAGATAAAGTGAATTGTCCCATAAACAAATTTACTCCAATCTCTGAAAGATTTAGTGAGGCCAGCATTAAAGGTTTGAGGATATTAAATCCTTGTTGTGTTAAGAAATTGTGATTCTGAAATCAGTAGTTGTGCATGTACATTTTAAAAATACAGATGCTTGGGGTTGGTCCTTTGGCATAGCAGTTAAGTTTGGCGCACTCTCCTTTGGTGGCCCCAGTTCGAGGGTTGGGATCCCAGGCACAGACCTATGCCACTAGTCAGCCAGGCTATGACAGTGTCCCAATATAAAGTGGAGGAAGACTGGCACAGATGTTAGCTCAGGGTTAATCTTCCTCAGCAAAAAAATAAAATAAAATAAATACAAATGCTTATTTTAACAGGCTTTGCTTGTTTGTGCAAAAACTAATTATATGAGATTATTAGCAATTTTTAGAGTCATGTAAAGTACAATCAGTTGAATTATGCCTAACCTCAAATAAGAAATTCCATCTTGAAAAAGAAATAAAATGAAGTCTTATTTTTCAAACAACTAGGAAGAAACGTTATCTTTGGTAAAACATAAGTAAACACTGAGCAAGTTTTTATGTATATGTGCAGTGTGTTTGTCGGGTGTGGTGCCTGAGTTTAGGAGAATTTTATTCATATATTGAAAAGAAACTTTTGCATTCGCGTTACCTAGAATACACACCTCAAATAACTGTTCGGCAATGAAATTTCATGAATCGCAGTCATTTTTATGGCTATATTGTACTGTGATTAAACAATTGTGTCTACATGAGACAATAATACCAGTATTGCCAAAACTAAGTTTGTTGCCTTTCCTTAAAAAATTGTCTCACTAATTGTCCTTTATAGTTCATATTTCCCCAAACCGAAAATCATGAGATACCCTATTTTATCAATAATAATAGTCAATATTCTTTCCGGCTTTGCTTGAATCTGCCAAATTTCCTGAATTATTTTCAAGCTGAAAATAATCCTCTAAGAATTTTTTCACACATACTGCCATATGTAATGCATTTCTTTCTTTTTTCCTATCAGCAATGATCACGTGGATCTCTGTAGTTTCTGATGCAAAACTATTCCTTCATTATCTAGTAGATTTCAACAGCATCTGCATTGCAAAATCCTGCCCATCAGACCCCCACAAGACTTTAATCCACAATCTCTCAATGTTGTCAGTGCCCAGTCAGGATCATAAAGACACTAGCGACTGGACCCTTTTCTTCCAGAGGCTTCCTCTGTTGGGGAAAACTAGACTAGTAGATTCTCCAAATGATGTGCACTGTGTTGTATCCCAATGCAAACTACCCCCTCGGAGGTTTAAACATGGACATTCTACCAAGCTTGCGTGCATCAGTTCTTTATTAGAATGAATTTTTTACCTTGAAAATCCTAGCCTTCATATATCGGAATTAGTCAGAATGATTAAAATTTAACTCCGAATGAGTCAAAATTATTGAATCTCAAACACCCACATCATCCCAAATTATAAACCTAAGAATCCATGTCACTGAGGTAAACCCAGGCCCCATGAGTGAGTGGCTTAGGGATACGGATATGACAAAATCCCGACCAATGAGACTTGAAGATAAATCTAAGGAGGAGCTTCTGGAAAAGTTTACTTGTTTCTAAAATGAAACAACATAACAGCTTCTCTTCTCTGGGGTTTTCATATGTTAATAAAGTTCCTAGAACTGCTACAGTTGTCTGTGATCACAAGGGAGACCCCTCCCCACCATCTGCAGATGGCAGAGAGGAGAAACGGGAAGTTTCTGTGACTGTTAGGAGCAAACTGGATATTGAAATTCAGAGCTAGTATTACTCTTAGCTCTTCCGATGCTATCATGAAATGGCAATATAATTGCAAAAAATTAATGACAAGCAGGCAATTTATCCAAGAAGAGCCATTTTCATTTATCACTGTTTATTGAAGAATCAACTGACCATAAATTCCGTGATACAACAGCTAGTCTCAAAGAACTGTGTGTATAGTAGAATGAGTTAATAATAATGTGTCTTCAAGAAACTCAACAGCTAGAAACCAAGGATTTGGGCAAATCTAATGAAGACCACTTGTTTAAAGATATACCTAATCAAGATTGAAGAAAATCCTAATACTTTAAACATAATTTTTCCACAGATGGAAAGAGTTTAATATTTGGATGTAGTTTATTGACTTTTCTGTCTTCCATGTTGGTTTCTGAAAACTCCCAGAGCTGGAAACTGTTTTATTATTCTTTGTATTTCTAATAATCCCTAATACCTGATCTGTAGTAGGCACTAATAAATACATGCTGAATGAGGAGTGAGTAGATTCTCAAGCATGAATTAGGAAAAATAAAAATAAACTGAAACGTAACTACTACAACTTAATTCAACACTTTAATTGGACATAAAATGGATTATTTCTGTTTATTTATTACTATGAGTTTTAATGGGATCTAGATGAAGTACAAATTATATTGTTTTTGAACTTTTAAAAAAGACATTTTAATTTTATGATCAATTTTTTGTAGAAATCCATCTAAAAATGAAATAGCAGCTTTCTTGTCTGCAACAAATCAGCAGATTTGTTGATTTCATCTCTATTCTTATATTGCCCTAGTGCTATACTTATTTAAACTCATATTCAGTTGGTAAAATTAGTCATCCTATGCTTTTATTTCCTAAAAAGAGCTTACTGCAAACTTACTGATACATACATTAATATCAATATTTTGTTTTTTCAAGTCAATATATTGTTGAGATGTTTTTTAAAAAAATTTGCAGATGATGGTGATTTGCAAATTTCAATAGAAAAAGCATTAGGAAGCTCAGAGTCAGATGTCCCTCGACAGTTAAATCAGATTTCAGTGGTAATATCCTACCTGGCATCTATACAGAGATTCTTGGCTTTGATGTAAAAATCTGCCATGGCAATCTAGACATTTTTCCTTTGTGTTCTCTGAGAATTGGCTCTGTTCTTATTTTCTGCCATCGTCCCAGTGAGAAATTCAGAAAAACTGCCAGATGGCTCATCCTATGAAGAACTCTGTGTAATCAGGAAGAATTTTGAAATAAAGCAACCTTGGCAAAAATTGGTTAGCAGAACTCATCATTATTGCTGTTGTTTGAAGACCCGTTGTCCTCTCCTCAAGGAGAAAATACAGTAGCTGGAAACCCAGACTTCCACAGAGTTAGATACCATAAATTCATTTTATTTTGTGGGAAACTTTACTAGTTATCCTGTCCTAAGACAAGATCAATCCTTAGCACATGCATGGCAGAAATGTCCAATTCAAACCAAAGAAGAAAAGCTTTCAAATTATCTCCATGTTCAATACATGATTAATTTACGAAGAAAATCAGAGGAAAATCTGATAATTGAATATTCAGTACCATTTTTGGATTTAAGACTCCTGAAATAGAGACTAAGTCTTTTATATATAATCATGTACACTGATGTGACAAGTTAACAATATCTTTTTTGTCAAAAAACTTAAGGAGAAAAGCATGAACTAACAGTGCTGTTGAAACTGAAACCAAGTATATCTTAAAGAAATCATTTTACCCATGTATTTATTACACCTGTCAAATTAATCTGAATAATAAATATTAATTTTCATTGTATCATTCTACTATCTAGGGACCTATATTTCACCTAATTATTTACTAAGTCAAATACAAACTCTGGAACTTGGAACAATTCCTATTTCATATGCATCCTTGTTTCCCATAACTCATAACACACCCTCGTGTCTACTGTCAATTCAGTAATAGCATCTTTATCCCCACCACTGTGCTATTTCCCTGACCTGGAATATGTTCTCTCCATTATGCTCAAATGCTATCCTTACTTCATAATCATTTTCCCATCAAATCTTTCAAATCCATAGCCACCAAAAATGACTGTTTCTTTACTCTGAATTCCTTACATAACTATGGTTATGTTGCACATTTGCTAATCTTCTACCTTAAAACAATCTTTAACAATTCTTAAACACAGCAAAAGACTCGAAGACTTCCCCATTACTAGTATCTCCTGCGTTTCCATTTATTCTCTTACTCAGACATCCACATTATTAACAATTCTGACAATTTAGATTGTGGCTCTTCCTTATTCTAAATCATTTCTCACTTGTTAATGCCAATAGAAAAAATCCACAGTTCCTGGTTTAGGAGTTCTAGGTCTGCTTTTAAAAAATCACCCATTTGTACCATTCATACATGAATAATATGGAAAAGAAATGAGGAAAAAGTAAAAGTTCAATAAACAAGCAATTTTCTTGGAAAGAGAGAGTGGTAACTAGAATGTGTAAAGTTGAGGGAAGATGTCTTTTGATGAATTTTGAGTTTGTTTTTTCAATACCTCGATGTTTGTAAAATACTACATGATCTCTCCCGGTGGTGAGCAAGAGAGGAATATGGCTGCATTGCAAGTCAAATCTGAATATATGAGGCAGGTGAAAAGCCAGGAAAAGAGAATAATGCATAGAGGCTCAAAATTTGGAACTGTATGGTAGTAACTGAGTTCAAGAACAGAGGAAAATGCAAGAGGGAATATTGGTATCCTAGAAACACCCATTTCCTTTGGCATGTGACACTATACTCATGTTTTATTCCTCTTACCCCAAATTCCATATGCTAGCCCCCTGCCTAGAACGCACTCTCTCTTCTGTGTCAACTCCAATTTTACATTAATTTCAAGCCCTGGTTTCCATCCCACGCTTTTTCCTAGTCATTCTTGTACTTTTCTTATCCTCTCTTTTAGAATCTTTAAATATTGGTGTTCCTTGGAGCCTTGTCCTCTACTTTCCTCTATTTTTTATTCTAAAGACTTTTTTAGGGTCATTGAAATCATTGCCATATCTTCTTGTGTTTGTGTTTTTAATCTCCACTTATATTATGGTTAATCCCAAATCAAATGTCCAACCAAGACCCCTCTTGCAAGTAAGCTACTGACCTGTTTATCCACCTGTCTATTCCACATCTTCACTTAGATGTCTTCTGGAGGCCTCAAATCTCAGAATACCCTAAATAGATCTCATCATCTCTTGAACCCTAGCCCCGAAACTTGTACTTCTATCACCTGTTGCTTTTACCAGAACTTGGAAGTTGTTGATTCTCACTCATCCTTTGTCTAGCTCTTCAACATATCATAGAAGCTACATATAATTTAATGTACTTATAATTTAATGTAGCTCCTATATATGAGTTCCAAATCTTAAATATTTACTGTTACATTCCTACTTACACTGGCATGATTCATGCACAAGTTAATGCCCACTCTTACCTGATTTACTGAAACAACCTGCTAATCGGACACCCCACAGCTCTATCTTTCCCCCAACAGTTACTATTTTCCCTGGCCACTTCATTTGACTGTATCTATTGCTCTTTTAGTTCTCAAACAGAGGAGGTACACTTACTTAGTTTTCTATGGCTCCTCACACTATAGTAGGCCCTTCTAATTTATACCTCCAAATAAACTGTTATTTATCTTTCCTAGCACGCTTGTTCCTTAGAATTACTGTTCAATATCTGTTTTCCCACCTGAATTGTGAGATCCTTGAGTGAAGAAACGCGGTAGGCAGAATAATGGCCTCGTAAAAATTACTCATTCACATCTGATTTCAGTGGTTTATATGTTAAGAATTTTGGAATTTGAATTGATGAGTTTCAGATGAGATTTCAGATGGGGTGAATGTATTTTGCATGTGGGATGGATGTGGAACTTTAAGGGCTTGAGGGAACGCTGTGGTAGGCAGAATAACGGCCCCCCAAAGATGTCCAGAAGTCCATTCCCTGAGCCTGTGAATATATTACATTACATGGCCGAAGGGATTTTGCCAATGTGATTAAAGTCATGGACCTTAAAAGAAGAAGATTATCCTGAATTATCCAAGTGAGCCCAATCTAATCCCCTGAGCAGTCAAAAGCAGGGAACTCCCTCAGGTTTGAAAGCGAAAGATCTGTGTCAGAAATAGAAGACAGAGATTCCAGGCTCGAGAAGGTTTTGACACAGTGTTGATGGTTTTGAGATGTAGAGGACATGTGCAAGTACCAAAGAGAGGCCTTGGGAGCTGAGGACAATTCCAAACTGACAGCCAGCAAGGAAATGAGGTGTCCATTTCTACAAAGTCAAGAAAAAGAGTTCAGCTGACAACCTGAAAGACTCTAAAAATGGACTCTTTTCCCAGACACTCCCCACAGACAGCCTGTGAACACACTGGTTTCTGGTTTGTGAGAGCTAGAGCAGAGAAACTTCTCAAGCCCACTTGGACTTCTGCCCTACAGAGCTATAAGATAATAAATTTGTGCTATTTTAGGCCACTAAGTTTCTGTAAATTCATTATAGCAGCAATAGAAAAATAATGTTTTTTTGTGTTTGTTTGTTCAGAAATACAGTATTGATCAATACATATATTTCGAATAGTTAAAATAATAAAGAAATCCAAAGTTGCAAAGCTAGTTTGCACTCATGATTGACCAAATTTGTCTAGGTACTGAAAAATGTTAGAGAATATATATTCAATAGTTATTGTAAATAGATATTTCCTGCAAATAATTTAATAAGCACAGGATGTAAGACTATGCAGATTGTAATCAATTAAGAAGTGACTGGATGATGACTGCAAGTATAAAATACTTTTTTGAGCATTTTGAATGAGACAGGAAAAATATGGACTAAAACTGGAAAGGGGCATACACTTTAGATATATTAAAGTCGAAAGAAATGAATGAAGCAATAAAAGTCATCAAATATCTATAGTTTTCTCATTTTATGATGCTGTATACACAGTGTTGTAAAACTCCTGAAAAAGTGATGCTGAAAGCTACGCCACTGGTATTTCAAATACAAGCAAGGTCACCCATGGTGGACAGATTTCAGCATCAGACACAGTGCTCAAACAAGAATGTTGTTATGAAGGCAAGAAATTAGACATTTTAATATACAAGTGATGAGCTTTGAGTCCTTTTCGATCATTGATGTATGCCAAAGGAAAGCTAATATGGTCATTTGTAAAGAACATATTAGATTTATTTAGTCGAGAAACTCGATTGTTTCATATTCACATTGATAACTGTAGAATAATGGTAAGAAATTTCTTCATCCTTTTGTCCATCAAAAATGAATATCACATTTTTCTTAGTGGTTTTTAAGCATCTCACAAGCTAATTATGTAATTTTCTCTTCCTTTCTCTCAATGTTATGAAATGCACCTTCTTTTGTGTGCCTACATGTAAGTATATGTGTGTGTATGTATGTACTATATTCTGGCATGGTATTTTTTAGATGAAAGTTTATATTTTAGAGCAATTTTAGATTGACAGCAAAACTGAGGGGGAAGTACGGAGATTTTCCATATGGCCCTGACCCCACATTGTGTATAGCCTCCACTATTATCAGCATCTCCCACCAACCTAGTGTCTTTGTTACAATTGATGAACCTGCATTGGCATATCATAATCACCAGAGTCCATAGTTTACATTAGGGTCCACTCTTGGTGGTATACTCTTTATGAGTTTGGACAAATGCATAATACATGGTACCATCATCATGGTACCAGAGAGAGTATTTTCAATGCCCTAAAATCCTCTAGGCTCTGCCTACTCATTACTCCCCACCACTACCCCCAGAAACCACTGGCCTTTATACTGTCTCCATAGTTTTTCCTTTTTCAGAATGTCATATATGTGAAAGCATACAGTGTGTAACCTTCTCAGATTGGCTTATCTCACTTAGTAATATGTGTTTAAGGTTACTCCATGTCTTTTCATGACTTGATAGCTCATTTCTTTTTGGTATTTATAGTATTCCATTGTCTGGATGTGCCACAGTTTATTGAGCCATTCACCTGCTGAAGGTCATCTTGGTCACTTCCAAGTTTTGGCAATTATGAATAAAGTTGCTATAAACATCTGTGTGCATGTTTTTATGTGGACATAAGTTTTTGATTACTTTGGGTAAACACCTGGAAGTGTGACTGCTGGGTCATATGGCAGGAGTATGTTTTTTAGTTTGTAAGAAACCGATCAAACTGTCTTCCCAAATGACTGTACCTTTTTGCGTTCCCACAAGCAATGAATGAGAGTCCCTGTTGCTCCACATCCTCCACAGCATTTGGTCTCTTCAGTGTCCTAGATTTTGTCCATTCTAGTACATGTGTAGTGATATCTCATCGTTGTTTAACTGGCATATTATTTTTTAATAAGAGAGTATTTAAACGTTGTAAATTTGCTTAGAGAGTCATTACCTTTTCAACTTCTTTTTTCCAACTCGACTTGAGTAGTTGTATAACAGAGTACAGGATTTTTCTTTAGAGCTTAATAACATATTGCTTCATTTCCTTTTTCTAGGACCGTGTGATACTGATGAGAAATATGATGAAAATTCTTTCTCTTTCTTTTACAGTTAAATTAAAAGTGCTGGAATTTTCTTTTAGCCTTGGAATTCAAAATTACTGCAGGATGTCACTAGCTGTTTAATTATTATTATTAATTATTATCATTATTTTATTTTCATTCATTCTCCTTAGCACTGTGTGGGTCTGTAATAGTCTGAAGACGCATTTGAATTCTGCCTTTAAGAATGCTCTATTTCTTCCTCCCTCCATTTCTGTTTCCCTCCCTCCATCCCTTCCTTTCTTCCCTCCATTCTTCCTTTGTTTTCTCCATTCTCTTTTCTCACACTGTAGAACTCCTAGTAGAAGATATTTGACACTTTAGATCTATTTTTTGTGTCATAATTTTTATCTCATACTTTTTAATCCTATTTCTTTAATGTTAATTGTTTCTAGCTTCCAGTTTATTTATTCACTTTTCTTGTGTATCTCCCTTGCTATTTACTGAGATTTGGGGTTTTTGTGTTTATTGCAAATTGATTTGGGATTTCTAAAATCTCCAATTGGTTTTATCATATAATATACAATTCCTTTTTATGTAAGTTTATCATGTAACTATATAAAATTCCATTCAGCATAGTATAATTGTACTTCAAGTTTTCCCTTAGCTGTATTAATTATTTTCTCAGACTTTAAGTTTTGTTTGAAGAACTTTGTATGATTGTCTTTGTACATGAAATATCTTGTTTGAGTGTCTGCTGAAGCCTTATCCCTGAGCCCTATCCTGCAATGGTCTCAAGGTCCTGTAGGAAGGGAGCTAGATATGTTTCTGTGTATGATATGTTTCCTAGGCATAGTATCTCCCTCTCTTCCTGGAATTTGTAATTACCTGGGAAACTGATCAGACTCTCTGGTCCCAGTGCCCAAATTTATAGTCTTTGGGGAGAAGAGAGGGAGAGGGACAGACAGCCTAGATATCCTGGGATGTAGCTGCTGGGGAGGGCCACAGATAACACTTCCTCTGGCCTCTTCTCCCTTTTTGCAGCCCTCTCTTGCCTACATTTATGCCTAGGCTTTCCTTCAGCTTGGCTTCTGTACTGATCTCATCCTATCTCCTTCAGTACTCCCAAGAATTTCTCAAATATCAGATATGTTTATGGTTCCATTTCAAATGAATGCTGTTCTGATGGATTTATATATTTTTTTTAATTTTGTAAATACAATCTGTAATTTTTTACAAATCTGTGTTGGGGATAGTAGACACATATATTAAATACATGTAAACACGTATTTAGTAGACACATATACACATTTTCTCTTCAACAAATGATACTGGATCAATTGGGTATCCACAAAATAAAAATACAAGGTACCTTGACTCCTATCTCCTATAAAAAAATCCTTTCAAGATGAACCATAGACATAATCATCTATAGACATATAAAACAACAAAGCGTGTACAAGGTAACATAGCAGATTTCTTTATTGCTTTAGAAAATAAAAATTTTCTAAAATAGGATACAATAATGTGTTGATCATAAAGAAAAAGACTGATAAATTGGGCTGCATCAAAATTAAAAACTTTTGTTAATGTGAAAACATGACTAAGAGAGTGAAAGATTAGTCACACAGTGAAAGATATTTGCAGTTCTATCCAACAAGAAATTCATGTCAGAATACAGAATTATGACACTAAATCATTTTTTAATAATAATTCTTACTTCTTATTATATTCATATGAGATAAAATTACTAGAGCATGAAATATACTGAATAGCTGAACAATGGAGTAAATTTCCCAAGGTGAACTTCCAAGTCAAGTGAGGAGTCAGGCTGAAAATTTACTCTAACAAAATAATCCAAACATGGAAAAATGCTCAGATTTCTTAATTTGATCCAAAACGACCCTAGAAAGACTAATACTTAGAAAGATTGCAAAGAAATAAAGCAAGCCTTTTAATTAAATGTTTAATTTTTGCAATAAAATTACAAAATGAAGCATATTCAAATATATGTGATGGTTTCCACTTTTTAAAATACCTTAAGAAGATATGGGAGAGAAATATACCAAAATAATATAGTGTGAGCTAAATTAGTGGTGATCACTTTTTCTCTATTTTTTTTCTAACTTCCCTCTAAGTGATTATTATTTTATAGTTAATTGATAATGTATAGTGAGATCTTTTCATTGGAAAAGATATTATCTGGAAATCATCTGATTAAGTATAATAATTGTGTTTCCATCTGTTGTCATGTCATTTTGATTTGCCAGAAGATTGAAGACAAAGGTCCAATATTGCAAAGCTTGTACAAATTGCATGTTTTCAGTATGAAATACAACACTCACGCAAAACTTGGTAGTTTCGGTGACCTTTTAAGCTGCAAACAGATAAATAAAAATAAATTGCTTCATATTCCAAATGTTTTTTAAAAATTGGTTTGATAAACCCTGGATAAATTATTTTAGAAGACTTTCTTATTTGGACGCTTATAGAATTTTTCTAACTAAAATTGGTGGATCAAATTAAAAATGCTGACAATATCCCAGTTTGGAAATAAAATTCCCCCTCATTTCCTTTTCACATAAAATGGTTTTAAGACAGGACTCTTCCTGCATTGATTTCAGCTGACGTGTCAATATGGCAATTATTCATTTCCACATTGAGTTTGAGATAGTTTGCTGTATGCAGAAATTACAAGGCAAAATTTTAAGAACTAATTCCATAACTTTAGACTCTTCAGTATGATAAAGGATTTAAGAATAGGTCTGAGTGGAAAGAGGTGGAGGGGGTTTTGGAAAGGGTTTTTTTTGGAACATATATTTGACAGATGAAGTCAGCCCACAAGAAAGAATGGTGCAATTACTACCTCCTTCCCCTCAAGCCTGCAAGCGCATGGCTCCAAGATCGTCAAATTTACGTAGCTTTAAAGACACGAGGAGCAGTGATTGACTCACCCCAATGAAGCTAAAACAGCACGTTGTGGAAGGTCAGAAGTGGCTGCATTTGGAGTCACCTCCAGATTCAGAGTTTATTGAGGCAAGGAAATTGTGCTGTTTTTGAGTAGTTACAGGCTACATGGGGGAGAAAAACAACAAGGGATCATAATGGGCCGTGTCTTTTAAGATCTCCAAGAGAGACAGAGAGAATTCATCAGCAAAGAGCCAGAGAAGAATGTGGTGTCCCTAGTAATTACATGAGACATTACAAATGAGCATCCTGAAGAGAAACGCATCCACCCAGCCCCATGCAGGAGAGAGGTCTCCAGGGATGGGATTCACTGAAGAATCTAAAAAGTGCTGCACGGGAAAGTGAACCCAAACATTGGCCCGGCCTTTTAGGAAAATACTGCTTCAAGTAAGACTTCTCTTCTTCTCTTACCACTTGCAATCCCCACGGCTGAACTTAACCACACTCAAAAGGGATCAGAAACTGTGTGGCCAGTTGAGGGTGGATGGGATATTTAAATTGACTGTAGGACTGTCTTGCAGTGAAGAGGAAGATTTAGTTTTGGATGTTCAATTATATTCTAGCTACAGTGGCTTGTTTGTGAAACAGAACCAAGAGCTATTTTTATTCCACGATATTTGCATAATTCTACTAATTAAGGAACATGTTACATACTCAGGCTTGGAATTTGAAGAAACCGACAAAGCCTCTTCAAGCTCAAGAAGCAACCTAGGCTTGGCAGACGCTGACTGAATATTTCCTCTTTCACCTGGCCTACCAGAGCATTCCTGATGTCCTCTCTTAGACCCTTTGGGCTGGAGCCCTGATTAAATGGTAGCAGTACCTTGCTAATCTCCCTTGACACTTGCCTTAAATAAAAAGAATTAGCATTTCTGGTGAAAATAACTTATTAAAAGTATTGTTTTACTTTGTCTCAACCTATATTTATGAGTCATAAAACCACAAAATGTTCTGCTAACATGTTTAATATATTCATTGCCTTCTCACACAATTAAAAGTAATAGGTAATTGGGCAACATAGAATCAGAATAACAAATGTGAATTATATTTTAGGTAACATTTCTTGCCTATGGAGTATGTTTCTTTCCATAATGCACAATTATATGTAAACTGTCAGATTACACTAATTATGATTAAAATCTCAGAAATTTTACTTTTAGGATTATTTTGATTGTTTACGTATCTTTTCATGTAAAACATAAATTTATGTATTTTTTTCTATTCATAATTGATGAAATTTTAAAACTTTGCATTGTCATAGGAGGTGAGAGATTTTAATAAAAATGTTGCAAAAGGATACAATTCAAATACAGATAATTTGAGGGAAAAAGGATGGAAATTGTGAAACAGTGGTATAGCACATTCCCCTGACTATGACACATACTTTCTAAGTTATAAACAGAGTGCCTTCCCAGAAGAATATTTAAGAGAAATTATGTTACTTAAGAAAAATTAACGCATGTAAAGTAACAGTTGAATATACTGATTATGATTAACATGGTCACTTAGAGAAAAATTATAAAATATCAGAATAATACATATATTTAGATGAATATTGACCTCAAAATTTTGCTGTTGTGAAGGGAAAATATAATCTAGTGATGTGAAATCTCACTAAAAATATTTTATTTGCAAAAGGTAAATACACCTTTCCTGAGTGGCAAAAGTCCGGGTGGTCCCATGTATTAGTTTCCAGGGGCTGTGTTAACAGAGTACTATAAACTGAGTGGCTTAAACAATGAAAAGCTATTACCTCACAGTTATGGAGGCTGGAAGTCTGAGATCTAAGTGTCAGCAGGCCCATGCTCCCTCTGAGGGCTGTGGGGAAGAATCTGGTCCAGGCCTCTCTCCTAGCTTCCGGTAGTTCCTTGCCTTATGTCAACATTACTCTAACCTTCATATGGAGTTTTCTTTATGTAAGTGCATGTCCTTGTCCAAATTTCCCCGTTTTATAAGTACATCAGTCATATTTGATTAGGAATCCCCCATACTCAGTATGACTTCGTCTTAACTAATTACATCTGCAACAACCCTATTTCCAGCCCTACTCCTGGGTTAGGATTTCAACATATGAATTTTGGGGGAATAATATTCAAGCCATTACAACTTGATAGGAAACAAAGACATGGAAATCCTCTTGGGGTTAATGACAGAATGCTATGACTTTTACTCATTCAAAATCTAGAAGATCTAAAATAAATTAAAGATCTCTTTTAGAGAAAACAGTTTCACATAGGGAAGACAGCATCAAATTTAAATATATGAAGAACGTAATCTACTTGTAGCTGACTGAGTTATTTCCAATTGGAAAAGATTGTTCTCCTTGTCAGAGAGCAGCAAGGTACAGTTTAATAAAATAGGAGCAGACAGATCTGCAAAGATTACTTCTTCCAAGCTTGCACTTGTGTAGAACAATCTACTTGAGAGCAAGCAGGCAGTGAAATTTGGACCTCAAAATTACCAATTATCTTTGTCGTTATTGCTACCTCAGAAATAATTAGAAGTTGAAAATAGCCGAGTTTCTCAACATGTCCCTGAGGGAAACAGAGAAAGTGATACTAACTCCAAAATTTGATCTGGCCACAGGACTACTCTCCATTACCAGACGGAAAGGAGTTTCAGTACTGCACACACGGCTGACGCTCTATGTTCACAGGGGGCTGGATTAGTGTTTCCATCAGTCTCAGTGATTGACAACATTGATTTCTTGTTCACATTAGATATACATGGTGGTGCATCAGCTGCCATTGCACAGTCCTTCCAATGCAGGTCCCAAGATGCAAGAAGAGACCTTATTTGGGCCATGCTTTTGTCAGGGCAGAGGAAAAAAGTAAGCCATAGTGGAGACAACAGATGTCTCTTAAACTTTCTGCTCTGAATTCGCATACTTTATCTTCCAGGCACATTTCTATTGGCCCAAACAAGTCACATGAGAAGACAATGGCTCAAAACATTCTCTTCCTTCAGGGAGGTAACACATGCAGCATGGAAACAGGCAGTGATGTCTAAGCTTCCTATAGAAAGAGAACAATAATGTGACTTACCAAGGAAGCCTTTATTATTGTCCAAAAGGCAATTTTCCTGAAATAATCTTTGAATTTGATATTGAAGAAGCCTCCTGTTTCACTTTAGGGGATGCAAAAATTTGAATTAGAATGAAGTCTAATCTGGGAGTAGCAAATATATCAAGAAAAGTTAGAATTATATTTGACTTGAACAAATCAGAGTTTATTAAAGTTAGCAAAATATACATTGCATGATAGAGCAATTAATAATATAGGTGAGACAGTATGATAGTATCTTTGTTAACTTAATGGTCTCTTTGGTACACATAACTTTGAAATTTCTCTCAAATATTTCTTGATGTAACTGGGTTTTTTAAAAAAATCACTTATACCTAAAGTGTAGTAACATGTACAATATTTTCTGGAGCACAAGATCATTACTGATAAAAAGACATCTAGCTTTGGTATACTACATCGCAAATTTGAAGAAATATAAATTAAATCACTTTTGCTACAATTTGTACTATTAAGTAGTAAGTCATCGTGAAGTGACTCTGTGCTGCTTAGGGCTTATATTCAGTAATTTAAAATGAAGGAGGAAATCATTTGTCTAGTGTGCTAGACGCTACATCATTTTCTTCTCCAGATGCCTCATTTAATCCTCTTGTCAACACTTCAAAGGAGCCATGCCCTTCATTTGATGAATGAGGAAACTGAGGCACAGAGGGATTAAGTGGCCACAAGGCATGTCTAATTTTATTGCCACTTGCTTTATATCAGTTATCCTAAATTGTAAAGTATAGGATACATAAAAGAACTTAACTCTTACAACTAAAGAGAATAGCAGAATAAGCTTGCTCACTGGTACAAGGATGAATGTTCAATGATGTTAGAAGCACACGTTGGAGATATTGCAGATTTGGTTCAAGAATGCCACAATAAAATGAGTATTGCAATAAAGCAAGTCACATGATCTTTTGGTTTCCCAGTGCATAAAAAAGTTATGGTTAGGAGCTGGCCCAGTGGTGCAGTGGTTAAGTTTGTATGCTCCACTTTGGTGGGCGGGGGTTCACTGGTTTGGATCCCTGGCATGGACCTACCCACTGCTTATAAAGCCATGCTGAGGCAGGTTTCCCACATATAAAATAGAGGAAGATGGGCAAAGATGTTAGCTCAGGGCCAATCTTCCTCAGCAAAAAGAGGAGGATTGGCAGCAGATGTTAGCTCAGGGCTAATCATCCTCAAAAAGAAAAAAAATAAAAAGTTATGTTTACATTATACTATAGTCTACTAAGTGTGCAAAGGCATTATGTCTAAAAACATGATGTACATACTTTAATTAAAAAATACTTTATTGCTAAGAGATGCCTTCAGTGCCTTCAATGAGTGTTAATCTTTTTGCCAGTGGAAGGTCTTGCAAAAATCATATCTTTGAAGCACCATCAAGCAAAGGGCAATGAAATGAGGTATGCCTTATTTAAAACTGACAAATCAAGTAGTAAGCATAATTAAGAGTAAAAAGCTAAACCTTGAAGATAAAGTACTGTTTCTCTAAACCAGGTGGTGAAGTAAAAGGATTGAAAGGGGGGAAAAAGGGATATATGCTGATGATATACAGATGTAAGCTAAACAAAGAGAAATAATGAAATAAATGCAAAACATATGTGCATAAATTATCACTAAATCTAGAGTTTATAAAAGTGAGACTAAATGGTGGAAGATTTTGTTTTGATGCATTCCACATGCATGCATGTACATATACACTTACAAACAGAATATAAACTGAAAAAATAATATAAAATAGTATGAAAGAACTAACAGCAAACATATCTGTCATATCAGTAAATGTAATAAAAATAAATAGTGCTAATTTACCATCTTAGTCAGCTCAAATTGCTAGAAAAATATACTATAGACTAAGTGGTTTAAACAAGATATTTATTTCTCACATTTCTAGAGGCTGGAAAGTCCAAGATCCAGGTGCTGGCTGATTCGGTTCTTGATGAGGGCTCTCTTCTTGGCTTGCAGATGGCCACCTTCTGGCTGACTCTTTACATGGAGGAGAGAGAAGGCTCTGGTGTCCATGTAAGAAAAGGAAGGCACTGTGAGGGGCTCCAGCCTCATGACTTCATCTAAACTTAGTTACCTCCCAAAGGCTTAACCTCCTAACACCGTCTCATTGGGGATTAGGGCTTCAATATACGAACAGGGAGGGGCACAAACATTCATTCCATAACACTTACCAGTTAAGATATAAAGATTCTCAGATTAGACCCAAAAGCAAAATGCAAGTCTTTGCTAAACACACCTAAAACAAAGTGATCAAAAAAGGTAAAAATCATACATCAGGCAAAGGTCAATGAGGCAATACAGGCTTCCCCTGCTAGCCGAAAGTTCACTTTACGCCACTTTGCTTTTATGAAAGACCTACATTAGTACCTGTTTTCACTAATGAAAAGAAATCTGAAGAGGATTTTTGCTTTTATGAAAAAAAGTTAAAAGCAAAAATAACGTTCAGCTTTTGTTTTGCAGCCAGCTGTTATAGAGGCTAAGCAGTCAAACGTACTGTTGTATTTCAAGACTTCCATATCAGCCGCATCAGCTATAACAGAGAATGCAACCTTGACCTTCAACACGGAGGCAAGCAGACATAGAGGAAGGTGTAGACCTCCCACCACCCCGACCTCCCACCTCCCCAACCTCCCACGATTCAGCCTAACACACCCTCATCAATGCCACCTCTTCTGAGCCTTCCAGCGTGCTTGTTGTCTTTCTGATCTGGTACGTGAAACTACACTGTACATACATTGTATCTACTTCATACAGCCTGTGTGTTTATCACATCATTTCCTTCTTTTGCTATATGTTAGTGTTATTTTAGGTTTTATGTGTTATTTGATATGATTTGGTGGATTATTTTTTAAGTCTGGGAATGCTCAGACATTTGATAGTACTAAAGGATTTGATTCATGAACAGGATATTACTATTAGAAATATCTATGCAACAAATTAACAGCAGTGTTTATGAAACAGAAATTACAGGCGACACAAGGAGAAATGGTAGAAATAACACAAATTTTGCATTTCCTTAAACCCTCTCAGGTCAAGTTAAATCGAGCAGAGAAAAAAGTATTACAGCAAAGATCCAAAGTGAAAATCAATGCAGTATAATGGATTTATATAGAACATCCTAGTCTGACAATTGAAAGTAAGACTTTGCTTCAAGATTCCAAGGAAGATTCATGTAAACTAGTAGTACATTGGGTCACAAACAAAGCTTAATACATCCCAAAGTATAAATAATGTAACAACATTCTCTGACCACAAGTGAGTAAAAATAAACAGAAAACAGAAAAGTTCTTCAACTTGTAAAATTAAAATATAGATCTATATTTCCTTCAAAAAATTCTTCAAATCTTGGGGCTGGCACAGTGGCACAGCAGTTAAGTTCTCACGTTCCATTTCTTGGTGGCCTGGGGTTCTCCGGTTCAGATACGGGGTGTGGACATGGCACCGCTTGGCAAACAAAAGCCATGCTGTGGCAGGCATCCCACGTATAAAGTGGAGGAAGATGGGCATAGATGTTAGCTCAGGGCCAGGCTTCCTTGGCAAAAAGAAGAGGATTGGCAGTAGTTAGCTCAGGGCTAATCTTCCTCAAAAAAAAAAAAAAAAAAATTCTTCAAATCAAAAAGGAATTTTAAGGAAACAATGACAATGAAAACACTACATAAAAAACCCTATGGGGGGGCTGGTCCCGTGGCCGAGCGGTTAAGTTCGCGCGCTCTGCTGCAGGCGGCCCAGTGTTTCGTTGGTTCGGATCCTGGGCGCGGACATGACACTGCTCATCAAACCACGCTGAGGCGGCGTCCCACATGCCACAACTAGAAGGACCCACAACAAAGAATATACAACTATGTACCAGGGGGCTTTGGGAAGAAAAAGGAAAAAATAAAATCTTTAAAAAAAAAAAAAAAAAAACCCTATGGGGCTCAGCTATGACAGTACGTCTATTAAAGGCTAGTATGAAATAGTAGTTAATAAGAAAAAAAGAAAATTAATAAAATAAGAAGCTAACTCAAAAAGTGAAGAAAAATACAAAAATAAAACTAATGATGTCAAAAGGAAGAAATTAATAAAAAGGAAAGCAAAATTTAGTGACCTTAAAAACAGAAAAATTGTGGAATGACTAAGTGCTTGCTTTGATCCTTAAAAAAATAGTAAAATTAATATACCATTAGCAAAATCATCAATTAAGAAGTTAAAAAATGCAACATAAGAAATTTCAAGGTGAAAATAATCACAAAGTTAGAAGAAATTTTAAGACTAAAAAGGGATTAATTTACACAATTCTGTCAAAATACATTTTTTGTGAAATTATAACTTACCTAAGGTGACCATGAAAGAGAGAGTTAATTTGAATATAGCAACTTCCATTAGAAAACAGAAAAAATAAAATTTAAAGACTACCTTTCAAAGCAATCACCAGACAGTTCCTCACACTTCACAGATGCATATAATAAAATCTTTTTTTTAATTTTTTGGATTTTTAATAAAAGCAATACATACATGTACTTTTTTATTAAGACAATTTTTTCAGAGTGGTTTAAGGTTCGGAGAAAAAATTGACGGAAGGTACAGAAATTTCCCATATGCCTTCCCCAGATGCATCACCTCCCCCATTATCAACATCCCCACCAGAGTGGTACACATTTTACAATTGATGAACCTACACTGACACATCACAGTCACTCAAAATTCAAAGTCCGTAGTTTACATTACTGTTTTCTCTAGGTGCTGTACGCTCTATGAGTTTGGGCAAATGTATAATGACATGTATCCATCATTATGGTGTCATACGGAGTATTTTCATTCCCTAAAAATCCTCCGTTCTCTGCCTACTCCTCTCTCCCTCCTTCCTCCTCTCCCAGCAACCACTGACCTTTTTGTCTCCATAATCTTGCCTTTTCCAGAACGTCATACAGTTCCAATAATAGAGTATGTAGCCAACAAGGTATAAAGTGCAAGGTTACTTAAATGGTTTCAGACCATAGAAAAAGAAGGAACACATCCACAATATTTTTGTCAAGCAATTATGACAAACATACTGAAACTTAACAAATATTACACATATACAAAAACTAGAGCTCTGTGTCATTTGTGAATATTGAAATAAAAACATATAAATGTATAAGATATTAAGGATTTCAGCAGCATATAAAACAAAAAAACTTCATGATTAATTTCTGCTATTCCAACAATAAAAGGATATTTTGATATATCTATCAAAGTATATCCAGTAATATATTTCATATTAGAAGGAGAAAAGGTATAATCTCATCTTAATAAATGCTGCAAAAGTACTTGTTAAAATTAAACAGTAATTTGGGGCCAGCCTGGTGGCACAGCAGTTAAGTTCACACATTCCACTTTGGCAGGCGGCCTGGGGTTTGCCGGTTTGGATCCCAGGTGCGGATCTACGTACACTTGTCAAGCCATGCTGTGGCAGGTATCCCACATATAAAGTAGAGGAAGATGGGCATGAATGTCAGCTCAGGGCCAATCTTCCTCAAAAAAAAAAAATTAACAGTAATTCTTGATTTTAAAAAATATTTTGTCAGGGGGTCGGCCCAGTTGTGCAGCGGTTAAGTTCGCACGTTCTGCTTCAGTGGCCCGGGGTTCACTGGTTTGGATCCTGGGTGCAGAGTTGTCACTGTTTGGCAAGCCATGCTGTGGCAGGCGTCCTACATATAAAGTAGAGGAAGATGGGCACAGATGTTAGCTCAGCGCCAGTCTTCCGCAGCAAAAAGAGGAGGATTGGCAGCAGATGTTAGCTCAGGGCTAATCTTCCTCAAAACAAAAGAAAAAAGAAAAAATATTTTGTCAAATGGAAATCAAGACATATTTTCATATATATCACAAAACTTGGCACATCTGTCTATATATGTATGTATTTATGTGTATGTGAGTGTGTGTTTATTCTAAAACCCAGCATCATACGTAATTGGGAAAAAAGTACTGGAAAAAGTCCAACTAAAGTTCTGCTAAACTCAGGAACAAAACAAACATGCCCTTAACATTTTATAAGACACATTAGATGATGAGATTACAATGCAATTATGCAAGAGAAAGGAATAATCAGAATCAAAATATAAAAAGTGAAGGAAAAATATTTGACTTACAGAAGATATGATTTTATATACAGAAAATTCTAAAAGGGCGAACTACACAAAATCAATGTGCAGAAATTGATAGACTTCATATATACAAGGAAAAACCAATGAGAAGATATAATGCAAGCTATTACTCCATTTAAAATAGCAACACCAACAAAACCCCTCAGGAATAAAATTTAAAAGACTGGTATCAAACTGATATAAAGAAAACAATAAGGCACTCTTAAAAGACACAGAATAAGACTTGAATAAATAGAAAGACATCCTTTGTTTTTTGGATAGGAAGATTCAAAACAATAAAGAGATCAATTCTTAAATTAATTTAAAATGGTCTCCACAATAATACTTTGAAATCTTTTATTCTAGAATTTTAAAAGTCATTCTAAAGTAAACAAGTAAGGCTATGAAGGAAAACTCTTAAAAGGTATAATATTGAAGCATATCCTAACACCATACAAATTAAAACAAGGGGGTACTAGTTAATGAATACACAACCAGATTAAATTTGCAAAATGGGCAGTCCTGATAGAGTTCTAAATGCATATATCATTTTAGAATGTAGAGTCAGCACCTTGTATTTGTGGAATAAAGATAAACTTTGTAATAAACGGTGTGGCAAACAGAAATATAAATGGCTCATAAATACATGGTGAGTCTACTCATAATAAGAGAAATGCAAATTAAAGCCAAATTGAAATATTTCTCACTGGACCTCCCCCCCCCCCCAAAAATTGGTAAAACACCAAAGGTGTGAGAACACACTATGTTGGTGAGACTGTTAACAATGATTAAAATATCAAAGTAAAATATTTTCCTTACGTGTCTGAATAGCTTTTACATATTTTTGCATACTTATGTCATTAAGCCACAGTTCATTTAATTTCTAAAAATAAATATACGGAAAATTTCTATAAGAGGGAAGGAAGAAGCGAGATCCTGGCGGATGAGACGCAGATAGGAGCAAGACTTTATAATCTATATTTTCACATCATTTTGATCTATACAGTTCTTCCCCGCTATCTGAAAGTTCTCTTTAAGCCACTTTGCTTTTAGGAAAGACGTACTTAGTACTTGTTTTCTCTAACCAAAATCCGGAGAGGATTTTCCCTTTTACAAAATAAAAAGGCAGAAAGTGAAGATAGCTTTCAGCGATTGCTGTGCAGTCTGCCCTTTTAGAGGCAGCGCGGCCTCCAGGCTCCTTCCCCAGAGCCCCGCTCAGCATCTAGCCCCCACAGCCTTGACTTGTCTGTGAGCATCTGGGCTTTCTCTCCACTTATTCTAGTAGGTAATTTTTTGGGTGTAGGAATCCTCAAAAATTTTTCCCATATAAATGAATGGCAATCGCTTCTTCATTTTAGTCCATTTCGGCTTACCAGTTTCATAGGAACGCTCTACTTTCGGATAGTGGAGCTAACCTGTATGCATAAAATAAGTATATCCACGGGCCATACCCATCTCTTTTTAGCCAGCTGTTTATGATGTCTCTGTGTATGTGTCCATTTTTCTAGCAAACTGACCTGGTCAGGATTCAAATGAAACGTTGAGGGAGGTAAGAGGAGCCTTTGTTATTGCAGGCCTGCTAAAAAATGTGACTTTAAAGTAAAAACACATTTTTTTACTTACATTGTTACTTTCCATTTTTATTCATGAAAAATCTTTAAGTCCTTGAACTAACTGATTTCAATTTCAGGGAGTAGATCATTGCAAGAGAAAACTTTGAAAATCCCAAATCTCCACATAGCGATATGAAAAAAGATAAAAAATATAATGACTTCTTTGGTAAGTTATTAATTTAGAGACTATATTAAACAGTTTATGTACAAAAGAAGCATGCAGCTTTGCCAGGTATGAAACTATTTCTTTCAAATCCTGTTCAACATATCTTTATTTTCAAATACGTGAACAGCGTTTTAAATTTGTTAGATCTCTGACATTCCTTTTAATAAATTCCTTGCCAGATCAGAGATCTTTAGCAAGGTCATCCATAAAACAATTAGCAATAGCAACAACTACATGTACAATTCTTGAAGTGAAATTCAGAAAAATATACTGGCATCATAAGCTATTTTTTTATTTTTAATATTTTATTTGATCTCATCTAGGCATCTTCAGTTCAGTTTTTTTCTGCAATAATTAATTTTATCTTGTCAAAGATTTTGCAAATGGTTTGTGTAAAGTTAACCATTTTTATGTATCTTGTTATCTAATTTGGGTAAAACAATTTACAGTAAACGTAATCTATCAAAGTGATATTTGTATTTTCTTTCCTATAAATGTACATCCTTTTGAAAAATGTATTCTCAGATAAAAAATAAATCAGGCACATTTTTATTTCTAATTGCTGATTTTTACTTTATCATATGTAGAAAGAAGAAAGGATTCTTTCCAATACTAATCACATAAATGTATAAGCATCATGTTAAAATAGGATTGAACATGTTTTTATCTGGATTGTTTTAAATTGTTTGAAAATATCTATGAATGGTAGATGTAGAATTTATTTCACATCTGAGTTTTTGAACAACATGCCAGCTTATTTAATTTAACATTCTTTAGCTAAGATGTCCATTATACTTAATTTTCTCATTCTTTTCCAGGCTGGATACAAATTTGTTGAACTGCAATATTGGGGGAGGTGCAGGTCACGTTGTGTTGGAATACATTGCAACAGGTTATTAGGTATTGTTATGATATAAGAGGTCTAAAATATAGACTATTTCTTCAAATTACTATCCACAATTTATACATTTATTAACCAAGTCAATATGTGTTAATAACTTTGTATAGGCATAGGATTCCACAGTGTCCCTCCAAGTAATTTACAATATATTTGGAGTGAATAAAAGTGATGTAGTCAGTAATTTTGACTATTCAAGTGTTATTATTCTTATTTGGTATATAAACCCAAATGAAATTGTGACTAAAACTGAGTCATGGAAACTAAGCATAAATTATGTACTGAAGATTATAAGTGTTCCAGGAGTTCAAAGAATAGATTTATCAGTTAGACTATTTGTAGTTAATAGCTCCATTTTAATGTAAGTAAGAATGAGCTGAGCTTTGAAGGATAAAAAACTTATCCGAAAACATTCTTTCTGCAGTCTCCTTTCTTTCTATCTACGTCTCTTGCCTGCCATTTCTCAGACTGCCCACCATTTCTCCTCCTCTTCTTGGGCTCCCTCACTCAACAAAAGTCAACCCAACCGGATTCACCTGAAAACCGTCCTTCAGCCCAAACAGATCCTTAGTAGGGTTTTCTAAACATTTTTATACCAACAGTTTTCATGGATATTTAATTGTGTAAGTTGAGATTAAGTCTTTGATATGCTCCATAATTAGCTAATGATATTGCCTGTCTTAAGTCCTATTCTTTGTTGGGCTGATCTTTAAATTCATTCATAGTCATTTGTTACCTACTAATTATGCATTTCCAGCCTTTCCCAAGCTATACGCCACAGTCCTTATGCTGTCCGTTATAACTGTCCTTGAAATGGCCAACCGTACAACTCCCCCTCTTTTATATTTTAGCACAGACGGCTAACTTTTCATCAAAACCCATTTCCGATTCTTCATACTCATACAGCTGAACCACACCTCCCAATCTTGCTGTTAGATGTGGCCACATCAGTGGTTTCTAACCAATACTTAGTGAGCAAAACTGAGCTCTACCACTCCCAAGTGTGTTCCCTGAATCTTTCCAACACACTCTTCTCCATCTCTCTCTCTTCAGTCGGGCTGCAATGGAAGCAACACATGAGTGACTATAGGACACACAGGTGAAAAATAGCAGAGTTCCTGTAAATCTGGAACTACCTTGATTTGTTGTATAATAAAGAAAAAAGTTACTATTATATTGAGCTATCTTATCAACAATGTGTTTAGATCTATACCAGAACTAAAGTACACATAGTCCTTAATATTTGTTGCAAATTTAGCTTTCTATGCCTGTTACTCAATGTAAAAATAAACTTCCATTTTGTGGAACTACTACATATCTTAGTTTATGTGTTAATGTTATCAGCCCTAACCCAACAAATATACAAACAGATCCTAATATTGTTTCAAAATTAACTTGTATTGCTGAAATCCTTGGTGATGTCCGCAGGGTCTTTCAATTGCTTCATTAAACATTGAGTTCAAGCACTTTCTAGAATTTCTCACTCAGTTCCATGACAAATTCCAAAAGCTAAAAACTGCAATTAAGATTTCTAATGATTCTCTTGCAGTCAGGGTCTCATATTTGTTTTGGGATGCACAAACCCACGGCTATAATTTGAAATTGAACTACTTAGAAGGAGGCCACAGCATGTGGCCTCCACTTTTTTGATGTGGATCATGCTGGTGGGGGCAGCATTGTTTTAGGTTCAGTAGGTGGCTTCCAAAGTCAGCGCCTTCCTGATCATGGCAGGGGCACTGCAGTTGTGCGGCTAAAGCTTATTTATCTACAGCCTCGTAAGTGTGGTAGAAAAATCAGCTTCTTTGGAATTCGCGTTGTGGGGTGAATTTTAACAATCATTCCCTGAAGTTTAGCTTAGAATCTGTTTTTCAGCCCACTATCTCTTTATGTCCCAATTAATCTCTTTCTGCTCAGTAAAGTGGATTCCCTGTCTACAAATAAGAGCTCTCACTAATGCAGTGACCTCTATTTCCTAGATCCTCTCTCTTCCATAATCTCCAGTACCATCTAGATCATCTCTGCTTATTCTATTCCCAAGATACTGTCATTGAAAATCACAATAGACGGTGTGGGAAATGAAGCAGAGTTGGCTGTGAGGGGAATAATCAGTGTGGATGTTGGTAATTAAGCCAGTATTTATTGAATCCATTTTTTGCTTTATTTCATCCAGAATGTAATCGTACCTCAAAACTTTGCATCTCTTTCTTATGCATTAGCTTCTATTTATGGAGGTCGTAGTTGTCAAGAACCAGTCAAATATGCTCTGGTCTTTAATTTTTCATCTTGTCACAGAGCCATTTGCTTTTACAAGATAGATGCAGTTCAAACTTAGAGAAAATATTTTCAAATACAACAATTTCTTTTGAAATATAATCCAACTGCTGCTGCTTCTTTATTAATGTTTAGAAATTCAGAACTACATTTCTTATGGAGAAAGAAACATCCCAAACTCAAATATATATACATAAAATCTTGAAGATAGGCAGTACTGTTTTGTTGCTTTTGTCTTGTTTGCCTTTGTTAAGAAAATGACACTTGGTTTCTAACAATAGCACCAGAGCGTTTTTATAACTGAAAGTAAAAGAGGAGCACAGAATTTCTATTCCAGATATATGTCTGGGTAATGTCTGGAGAGCAGAATGGCTAAAATGACTCTGAGATATTCGTTCATTGAAGTTTTGGGAAATGTCTCAATTTTTTTTTAGAATATTAGTTTGTTTTTCTGTACACGCACATAAGACAGTTTTAGTGGAACACAACCACATCCATTTATTTACATCGTGTCTGTGTAATTATCTAAGGCTGCTTCTGTGTTACAGTATGAGAGGTGAGTAGCTGAGACAGAGAATGGATAACCTGCAAGCCTGAAGTATTTAATATCATTAAAGGCAGGTTTGCAGACTCCTCCTATGTGAGATTTTCAATACCCATCTTTAGTTTATCATAGTCTACCTTTATGTAAGAGCACACCAATTCAAGCTTAACCTAACAGGCTTACACTTCCTATTCTATTCTTTGCACTGTTTTTCTCATATATTTTCTTTCTATGTATGTTACAAAATTCAAAAATCATTTTTATTGATATTATTTTTTGTTTAAGTGGTCAATATTTCTTTATGGAAGTATTAAGGACATCCATAAAAGGACTCATTAAAAAATGAGTCCGTTTAATTTATCCAAATATTTAGTCTTTTCTTCTCAAATGTTTCTCTAGAGCAAAATGAAATCTTTACTGCTTCACGTGCATATCTTATTCTTTTTTGCATTAGCACCTGAGATGAGATTTTGTGCTTATGTTTAGAGTGGAGCTCTCCAATAAAATTTTCTACAATGATAGAAATGTTCTGTAATCTGAACTGTTGAATATAGTAGCTGCAGTCAAATATTGTAGCTATAAAGAACTTTAAATGTGACTAATGTGACCAAAGAATTAAAATGTTGATTATATCCCCTACAGTTATATTTAATATAAATAGCCAACTGTGCCTGTGGCTACTACAATCAACAGCATACATTATAAAACCATTATGCTTCTGATTTCCAAGTTCTACTCATCCTTCATGTTTCGAAAAAGTCATCTCATACTTTAATCTTTTCCAATTACCCTATTTAGAAAAGATCTCTCACACCTTGAAATTTCCTATTCCTTATACTATTTTACTGAACATTTATTTTACTTTGTCCATTTCATTTATTATAAATAAATAAGTTTATATAATTGTAATTATTTACTTATTTTATTTAACTACAAGCTTCTTGAAGGCAAAATTTGGTTTCTGTATCTAGATAATAGCTTTAGAAATAGAATATAGTCACTAAAATAACTAAACTGTTAAAGGATAATTAAATAAAAGAACCTAATTTGAAAGCTGGGATGCCGTTTGCTAAATATTCAGTGTCCTGTGTTATTGAAATTAAATGTTAATATGCTAATACCTTTCAATATGAAAATTGAGGGTTTTTTCCTTAAAGCATAAATGAAACGTACAATTTTAAAGAATAAAAACCAGTTATATTGCAATATATTTGACATATCAAGTGGTGCAAGAAAAAAATTTTTGAATATTAAGTTCTATTTCTATATGGCATTCTTATTTAGCAAATATTCACATGTTATATAGTTGCCAAATGTGTAAAGTTTGTTCATTAGATAATCCAGAAATTTGAAAGTGCACAATTGTTACACAAAGAAGGAAAATAATTTTACCTGGACATTTGAATTTATATTTTTATTTTAAAATCAATAAACTTTACTGAGACAATTAACAATAAAAAGTGCAAATATTTTAAGTGTATATTTTCATGAATCTGTTTTTAGAATTCATTCATATAACCACCATTGCAATCAAGATACACAACATTTTCGTCACCTAAGAATGAATTCCACTCATCCACTGGCCAAAACAAAAAAGATCAGCTTTCTGACATCAGTTATTAGATATGGCCTTATTAGAGTTTCCTACAAATTTAATCATTTTCCCTGTTGTTTGCTGATTTTCTATTTATTTCAGAGTTCTTCTCTGGTCTCTATTTTTTTCTTATACTTATTCTAGATTTAATTTTCCCTCCTATTTCTAGTTTCTTAAAATGAAAACTTAGTTCATTGATTTAAGATCTTTATTCTTTTCTAGTAGAAGAATATGAATGGATCTTTAGTATCATTTACTCAATGTCTCTCCTGTCAAAGAAAATATATACTGATGTTAAAGTAGCTGCTCATTATGACATAAACAACAGTACTCAGCTGCAAAATTCAAGGCACATTAAATTGCCTTTAAGTGATAAGTAAGTAGTTTTCAGTGAATTTAAAGGAGAATTGGATTCAAAGATTGCCTTATGAAAGAATGGTCCTGAAAGGCCAATGTGCTCAGGACAACTCAATTTGCCACAGATCAGTCTGATCGTTTAGGCCTTATGGAATGCCTCATGCGGTTTCTAAATGCCGTGTAGAACTACTGTGTTACACAGCCAGTAAACATTTTAAATTAATTTCACAATTTTTCAGAAATTTTTAAATTTATTTTTCAGATCCACTGTTTAACACAATAAGTGTCTTCTCAATTCACTAGGGATGTGAATTGCTCCTATGAACTTTTCCCTATGTGTTCTAGTTATCAACTGCTGGGTACTAAACTACCCCAAACTTAGTAGCTTAAAGTAAAGACAATTATTGTTTTGATAATGAATCTGCAATTTGGATAAACTCAGCATGGACATCTTTTCTCTTTGCTACATTCTGTGATCCAGGGGCAAATTGGAAGCTGGCACAACATGACAGCTGGGGGCTGGAATCGGCTGAACGTTTTTTCACTTTGCATGTCTGATGATAATGACTGGCCATCAGAGGGGACCTCTCTGGGGAAGTCTGGCAAAACACGTGTAAGATATTTCCATATAGCTGTTCAGCTTTCTCACAACATGTTGGCTGGGTCCCAAGAGTGAAGATCCCAAGAAAAGAAGGAGTGCATGGCATTTTTATGGCCTAGTTTAAATATTTAAAGTCATATAGCATCACATATGACATACTCTGTGGATCAAGGCAGTCATAAAGGTGAAATGCTTCAAGATGAAGTGCCTTATACAGCACTGCTTCGGGAGTAGTGTCAATGCCATATTTTAAGAAGTTCCTGTGGATGTATGTGGAGTATATTGTGATGGACAACTTTGGAAAATAAATAGTTTGCTCTCTAACCACAACAATTCACATCTCTCCCACATGCAAAAAACACTGAAAGCTCCTAGTCTCATCCTATCATGTATGGCAATATAGAAAAGTTGAGGCCCCTGTCATCTGCGTCAGATCCGTGTGCAAATAAGGTTCCTTGGATGTGATTCATCAGACAGACCTTGGAGTATAAGCCCTCCCTATTTAAAACTTGGGAACTAAATGTAGAAGTTATCCAACATAAAATTGTGGGGCAGGCATAGAAAAACTACCAGAGACACTTCTGGTCAAAGGTAGTGTGGGAGGAGTGGATAGCAAACAACAGTCACTGGTCCACACACTTCTGAAATTCAGCCAAGCACACATTGCCCATTTCTTGATTAAGGCTAAAGCCTGGGCATGATTCTTTATGGCCCTGAGCTCTGATATCTGGGCTGTTAGTCTGTCTTCTGAGTCATTCTCTCTTTTCCGTAAGAAGTAGCACACGTTTGCAGGTGAGTACTTTGAGGGTCCAAAGGCATCTTTTCATTTTGAACTGACATTCTTGCTTTCAGTCCAAGCTGGCATAATTAATTTAAAAACCTTAAGAGCGTTATGGAAATCAATGAAAATGTACTTCATCAGACAAAAGGCATGCCCCAAATCTCACTGAAGTAAGCTTTTCACTACCTTGGGATCCCTGAAAATCTGCTTTGGGATAATAGTTTTAAGGTTATTTGAAGCCCTATTGTTTAGCAGAGAGGATCTATGGGGCTCATCATTCAGATTTTTAGAAGACCTTTTGTCCATTTCTAAAGGGACAGTTCTTGCAAACATTTTATTAAATTTATTCCTGAATATTTAATTTTAAGATTTAATTATAAATGTTATTGTTTTAATAATTTACTTTTTGAATTGCTCATATCGAGCATACAGAAATACAACTGCTTTTTGTCTAATCATTTTAAATCTTGCAACCTTGCTCAATACACTTATAAGTTCCAGCAGTTGTTTTTAGACTTTTTAATGATACTATCATGTCTTCTACAACTAGGAGTGGCATGTGTAGTCATACTTGTTCTGTAAGTATTCTCAGAGGTAGTTTTCAATGTTTCATCATTAAACATAATATTGATTGTAGTATATTATAAAAGTCCGTATAAAGTTGAAAGAATTTCCTTCTATTCCTAATTTTCTGATAGTTTTCACCTGGAAAGAACTTTGAATTGGTTAATTTTTTTCTCCATATATTTATTGATGTTGTTTTCTCTCCAATTTTGTCAATATGGTGAATGCCAGTGAATCTGGTTGCCCAAGGTTAAACTTTCATTTCTGGGAATAACCCAACTTGATCACAATATGCCATCCTCTGTATAAATTACTGATTTCAGTTTGCTAAAATATTTTAAGATGTTTTCCATATTCATAGCTGATATGGTCTGTAATTGTAATGTCCTTATTTTTGGTAGTAGGGTAATGTTGACATCATAAAATGATTTGCATTTAAACATTTCCTTCTCCTCTGTTTTCTGAAAGAATTTGTTTATATTTGGTATTATGTCTTATTTAAATATTTAAAAGAATTCACAAGTGAAGCCATCTGGTCCTTTTGTTTTCTTTTGGGAATGATTTAATTAATAATCAAAAGTCTTTAATTAATATAAAGTTATTCATAGTCTTTATTTCTATTTTATCTTAATCAGTTTTGGTGATTTCTGTCTTCAATAAATTAGTCCATTTCATCTAGTTTATAAAAAGTATTGCCATTAAAATGTTTACAATATTTTCTCAGTACCCATTTAATATCTGTAACCTCTACAGACCTATGGCTCTTCTGTTTCTGATATTGAGCAGTTTGTGACTTCCTTCTCTGTTCATGATCAGGAGTTTATCAATTTGACTAATCTATAGGAAAAAAAGCTTTGGGTTTATTCATTTTCTCTATTTATGCCCATATCCTATTTGACTAAATTCTACTCTCATCTTTATTATTTTCTTTCTTCTACTTATTTTGGGTTGATGTACACTACTTTTTCTACTCCGTACGGTGGAAACTTAGATTATTGACTTTAGACCTTTTCATTCTAGTCAAATATAAACACTTAAAGTTCCCAAATTTCTTACCCACTCTGCTTTAGCTGTATCTCAGGAATTTTGATATGTGTGTCATTTCAATTTTAGTTCAGATTATTTTTGAATTAGACTTGTGACTTGTTCTTTGGTTATGGACTATTTAGAAGTACATTCCTTTTTTTTTTTTTCAGGGAAGGATTCACCCTGATCTAACATCTGTTGTCAGTCTTCATCACTTTTTTTCCTTCTCCCCAAAGCCCCAAACATGATTGTATATCCTAGTTGTAAGTCCTCCTAGTTCTTCTATGTGAGCTGCCACCACAGCATGGCAACTGACAGACGGGTGATGTGATTCCACGACCAGAAAACGGACTCAGGCTGCCAAAGCAGTGAGAACACTGAGCTTTAACTCCTAGACCCTCAGGGCTAGCTCTAGAAGTGAGTGCATTCTTTAGTCTCCAAATATGGGAGGATTTTCAGATTCTTTGCTCATGGATTTTAACTTAACTATATCTTAATTGGAGAACATACTGCTTGATTTAAATTTTCTTATATTCATGGGGACTTGTGTTATTGCCCAGTGTGTGGTCTTTTGTGTGTATGAATGTCTTATATGCATCTGAAAAGAATGTGTATTCTGATGTTATTGAGTGGAGTGTCATATACATGTCAATTGTTAGCAGTAGTGTTCAAATCTTCTATAAGCTTGGTAAGTTTCGGTTTAGTTATACTATCAAATACTAGGAAAAGAGTATTAAAATTTCCAAATCTAATTTTAGATATCAGTTTCTTCCTTCAGTTCTTGTTTCAAGTGTCTTCAAGTTTGGTTCTTAGGTGCATATATACGTATTTAGAATTGTTTTGTCTTCAGGATTAATTGGCCACTTCATCATTAGGAAATATCCTTTTTTGTCCATGGTAATATTACTTGTTTAAAGACCATTTAGTCTGAAATTAATATGGGCTGGAATTTTTGTGATTTTCTACATGAGATTTCTTATTCCATCATTTTATTTTTAACCTCTCTCTATCCTTATATTTAAAGTGTTTCTTATAGACAGCATATGTTTGGGTCTGGTGTCTTCATCCAGCCTGATGTTCTCTACCTTTTTCTTTGTGAGTGTTTAAGACATTTGCATGTAATAAAATTATCAATCTTATAGTTATTAAAGCTACCAACTTGCTATTTGGTTTTTTTTGGTCCCCTTTTATCTGTTTTTCCTGTTTCGTTGAATTTTTAATTGAATTGAGTTTATAATTTTATTTTTATCTCTTCTATTCGTTTATTGCCTATAAGTTTTATTTGAAAGTTTTAGTCATTAGCCTACAGCAGGGTTTGGCAGCTATGGCCTTGAGATGGTGTGGTTCGCAAATTGAGTTTTAATGCAACACAGACAAATCCATTCGTTTATGTATCATCTAAGGATGCTTTTGCACTACAAGATCAGAGCTGAGCAGATGAGACTGAGAATGAATGGCCTGCAAGCCTAGAATATTTGCTATCTAGACCTTTAAGGGAAGTTTGCAGACTCCTATGTAAGGTTTTCAGCATGCATCTTTAATTTATCATCCTCTGCCTCCGTGTAACATTGTATCAATTCAAATGTAGCGTAACAACCTTTCACCTGTACGCTTTCTGTCTTGTTCTTTGTACTGTTTTGACAAATATTTCATTTCTATATGTGTTAAAACCTCACAATGTATTTTCATTGACTTTATGTTTCTTTAAACACTAAATACTTCTTTATGGAATTTCAGAAAATGAGAAAAAATTCTTTTAGTTTATCCCAATATTTGTTATTTCCAACCTTCTTCATTCATTTTTCTGGATCCAAGTTTCCATTTGGTATTATTTCCTTTCTCGTAAAGAAATTTCTATTTCGTTTCTTATAGTTCAGGTCTACTACTGACTCCTCTAAATTTTTGTTTGAATAAAAGTATCTTTACTTCACCTTTATTTTTGAAGGATGTGTTCTGTCAATATAGAATGCTGAGGTAGCATCTTTTTTTTAGCACTTTAAAAATATTGTTGCATAATATTCTGGCTTGCCTTGATCTTTGTAAGAAGATTTGTTATTCTTATATTTATTTCTCTATGTATTGTGTTTCTTTTTTCTCTGGCTGCTTTTTCAGTTGTTTTTGCACAATTTCATTATGATGTAGCTTAGTCTGTTTTTCTTTTTGTTTAACCTGTCTAGTGGTCATTGAATAGTGGATTTCTAGTTTTCATCAAATTTGGTAAAAATTGTCTCTATTTCTTTGTCTATATTTTTTCTAACACACCCATTGTGACTCAGATTTCACATATATTTAACTGCCTGAGATGAAATCATTTGTAACTGTTAATTTTTTCAGTCTTCTTACTCTTTGAGATTCAATGTGGATATTTTCCATTTATATATTATCAAGCTCAAATATCTTTTTCTCTTATGCAATGTCTAATCTGCTATTAATTTAATCAAGTACATTTTTCATTGGAGAGATTATATTTTTCTTTTATTATAGGATTTTTAAAAATGTTCTATTTGCCTCTCCTATATATTCTTTTCATTCCTTTAAATCCTCATACATGTTTATACTAGTTCTTTCAGAGTCATTGTTTGCCGATTCCATCAACTCTGCCCTCTCTGCACCTGTTTCTATTGGCTGACTTTTCTCTGGGCTATGAGTCACATAGTCTTACTTCCGTTCATGCCTGGTAATTTTGATCAGATGCTGAACATTGTGACTACAAGTTTGTCAAGTGCTTGGATTTTGTTGTCTGCTTTTAAAGAGTAGTGAATTTGTTTTGGCAGGAAGTTAGTTATCTTATGAATCAATTCACTTATTGTAACTTTTGTTTTTAAGATTTGTTAGGACAGGTTTAATGTGGCCTTTCTCCAGGGTTAGTCTAGCCTTCCCACTGAGGAATGAGCTACCTGGAGCCCATATTGAATGGCCTGGGTATTTCACCAGGTCTGTCTCCTCAGGTTTATTGGAACTCAGTGGCCTCTCAGGCCTGGGAAGCTCTTGGAATTGTTCACCTTACAGCTCATCAGAAGTACTTTGCCTGGCCTGCTGGATTTCATATAATTTATGTGCAGGTAAGTCTTTAGTAACAAATTCAAATGAACTCATACAGATTTCTGGAGATGTTTCTCAGAATAGTTCCCTCCTTTCTCATATTCTTCCCTGTAAATCCCAGCTGACTCACCATCCTTAAGTTCCAATCTGTTCTACTGAATTGTGAAGTACCAAAATGCTCTACTTGGTGCCATCACCCCATTCTACTGTCCTGAATGTACTTCCAGAAAAGAAAAGCCAAGTGCATCAATCGATTCCATTTTATTTTGGAATCACATGCTGCATGTAACCTAATGACTGAAAACTATTGTTTCCTGTATTTTGTCCAGTTTTCCAGTTCTTTATGATGAAAAGGCAGTAACATGGCCAGCAGTAGAAATTATGCTTCACTGATTTCTATTCATATGTTTATTATTTTCTTCTTTCCAGACTTTTAAAAACATTTTGCTATTGTTTTTCTAACTTCTGAAGTTAAAACTAGGTTGACTTTAAATTTTATGTTTTTCTAATATATACATTTGTAGGCATAAATTTTCCTTTCACTGACTCTTTTAGCTTATATCAAAATTCTATTCTGTCATATTTTCATTATCATATAAATTCAAAATATTTTCTAATATCTTTTCTGCTTCTTAGACTCAGGTTATTTTATGTTTTTTGCTTAATTTCCAAATGTTTTGGCATTTTCTAGTTAACTTTTCATTATTGATTTCTACTTATTTCCTATGAAGTCAGAGGAAATACTTGAATGATTTCAATCTTTTCTAATTATTTATACTTGTTTCGGAGCCCAAGATGTGGTCTATTTTTGTGAATGTTCCACATGCACTTGAAAAAAATATGTATTCTGCAGTGTTTGATGTGCATTCTAAAAATGTCAATTGTGTCAAGTTCTTGTAATATTCATTGCAAATCTCTAATATTCTAACAATTTTCTTGTCTACTTGTTATCTCAGTAATGAAAACAGGTCTTCTAAAAGCTTCAAACATGAAGTGGATTTGCCTATTCCTCCTTTCATTTTGCAAATTATTGCCTCAAGTAATCTATTTTTTATTTATTTATTTTTATTTTTATTTTTTTGAGGAAGATTAGCCCTGAGCTAACATCTGCTGCCAAGCCTCCTCTTTTGCTGAGGAAGATTCACCCTGGCTTAACATCCAGGCCCATCTTCCTCTACTTATATGTGGGATGCCACCTCAGCATGGCTTGCCAAGCAGTGTCATGTCTGCACCTGGGATCCAACCCGCTGAACCCCGGACTGCCGAAGCAGAACGTGCGAACTTAACCACTACGCCACTGGGCCGGCCCTTCAAGTATTTTAAAAATATATTATTGAGTGTATACAATTTAGGATTGCTATTTTATTATACTGATTCATCTATTTAAAAGAATTTGTATTGTATCTTTTTATCTCCACAAAATTATACTGAGTGAAAAAAGCCAAAGCTAAATGTTATGTATAGTATAATTCCATTTTTATAACTTTCTTGAAATGGCAAAAGTTTAGAAATGGAGGACAGATAAATGGTTGCTAGGAAAAGAGAGGAAAGGGTAGGGAAGGATGGAGGTGGGTATGGCTATAAAAGTGCACCATGAGGGATCCTGGTTGTGGTATTATATTATAATTTTGCAAGATATTACCATTAGGGTAACTGGATAAAGAATATTTGAATATGTCTCCATATTATTTCTTACAATTGCATGTTAACCTACAATTATCTCAAAATAAAACCTTTAATTAAAACAATGCCTCCTAAAATTTTAAATTAAATAGCAGTGACCTCTATTTTTAAAACATTCTACATTTATATATTTTATTTGCCTTTCTTTCATTAATAAGACTTTTTTTTAATGTTACATAATAGTCTTTATGCTTTTGTTGATTTTTTGGGGATAGCAATTCAAAATTCTTCCTTTTTGTGACTTTTTATATTTAAGGATAGGAATCACGCCATACAAAAGGGGAATCATGTATTTTCTCTTCCATTTACTAATTTTAAGTCTGTTGCTGGTTTAGAATTTAGCCTGGTATGAATCAAAAGTAATATATATGATTACTAGAGATTGACATAGGGAGCACAGCAATTGATTGATGTTTAACTACTAGCAGCATAGCTAATTACTTTTGATCTAGAAGTGAAAATTGGCCTTTGTCATATAAAACAATATTTGTATTTATTTCCTACAGTCTGTCTAACACAGAAACTAATTGGGTGATATTTATACATCAGGGGAAGAAAAGCAAATGATTCCTTTGATACATCTCTATCTTGAGATTTTATATATCTTATAATACTAATATACATTGCTGAGGTTTCAAAGAAATTCTTTTCCTCTAAATCCTGGGCACAGGGTCAGATTATGTTTCCAGCATCCCCTGTGGTTAGGTGTTGTCATATCGTCAAGTCTGCTGAATAGAATGAGAGCAGAAGTGACATTTATCACCTCCAGGTCTGCCCCACATTCTCTTCCCTGGTATCTGGCCTGATGCGAAAGATCAGTGGAGGACACAAAGGCTCTAGTCCTCGGCTGGTCCACAAGATGAAAACAGGCCAAGTTCCCGAGTGACCAGAAAGGAGGTCACTTACTCATTACAAACATCAGTATTGATCACTGAATGAGCTAAAAATTACTTTTACTGTTTTAGGCTGCTCATTTTTCAAGTTTTTTTTTTTTTTTTTTTTACAACAGTCAGCTTTTCATTACTAAAATCACATTGTAATTTTGTTTAACTTTATAAGAAACTGATTTTTTTCCCCCAAAGTGGCTGAGTTACCTTGCTTTCTTACCAATAATACATGTACTTTTCAGTTGTTCCACATCCTTGTTGATGCTCAGCATTATACATGTTTTCAATTTTAGCAATTCTAATGGGTACTCAGTCACAGAATTGTTACTTTTGAATTTGAATTGCTTTAATAAGAACTATTTTAAGTGTCCTTTCATATGCTTTTATGCCATTCATATACTTTCATTTTTGAAGTATATATTCATATTTTTCTATTTTATTAGGCTGCTTGTAGTGTTATTGAGATGTAAGAATATTTTTAATATATTTTTAACAAGATTCATATTGGATATATATTTTACAATTTTTTTTCAAGTCTGTGACTTGTGTCTTCATTTTCTTAATCATGTTTTTTGGTTTTTGGGTGGGGTGTTTATTGGCGAGGAAGATTGTCGCTGAGCTAACATCTGTGCCAATCCTCCTCTATTTTGTATGTGGGACACTGCCACAGCACGGCTTAATGAGCGATGTGTAGATCTGTGCCTGGGACCCCAACCTGTGAGCCCTGGGCCACCGAAGCAGAGTCCGTGAACTGAACCACTATGTCACCAGGCCTGCCCCAATAATATTTTTACTACAAAAAATGATTCTAATTCTGGTGATACCCTTATGAATATTTCATTTATAATTCTAGTATTCGTATCCTGTTAAGGAAGGTTTTACCTAAGCTAAAATCATTAAGATTTTTTCTTATGTCGCCTTTAAAGTTGTTATAGTTTCAATGCTTAAATTCATGTGTATAATCTGTTTGAATTAGTTTTTTTATAGTGGGAGTTTTTTGGTTTTTGTTTTTTTTTTGCATAGGGAAATCCTAGTGTCCCAGCACCATTGTTGAAAGATTATTTTTTGCCCATTGAATTGACACTTGGATGTATTTATAAGTTAGATGTTTCAGGACTTTTGATTCAGTTCCATTTATTTATATATTTCTTGCTTATCTTTTTGCCAATATTGCACTGTGCTGATTACTATAGTTTTATAGTATGTTTGAAATTGAGTGATGCAAGCTCTCAGTTTTGTCTTCCTTTTAAAGTTCTTTTGTTTATTCTAGGCCCTTTATATTTTCATATATATTGTGCACAATTAAGTTATTTTCTATTTTAAGAATGCCTGCTGTGATTTTAATTGACATTTCACTGAATCTATAGAACATGTGTTTTAAACATACCAAATCTTCTGAGTAATGGGCATGAAATATCTCTTTATTAATTTAAATCTTTTAAAAATTTTTCTGAGCAATGTTTTGTACTTTTCAATGTACTAGTCTTTGGTGTTGGTTTAAATGGTATTGTAAATGGTATTTTCTTTAAATTGAATTTCACTTCTAATTATCCACTGCTAGTTATATAAAAGCAATGGTTTTGTTATATTAAAATTGTATCTTGTGCCCTTGGGCAACTCAACTCATATTATCCCAGTAGCTCTTTTGAGGATGCCTTTTCATTTTCTATGGAGACGATAATTTCTTCTCGAATAAAGACAGCTTCTCTCCTTTTTGCTATCTGTATTTCTATCCTTTTCTTTCTGTATTGAAAGAATTAGGACTTTCAGTACAGTGGTAAATAGAAGTAGTGAGAGAGAACATCCGTGCCGTTTTCCTAATTCTGAGGGAAATATATTCAGGTTTTTTTTCCCATTTTAGACTGTTAAACAGTCTAGTAGACTGTTAGTTATAGGTTCTTTATAAATTTCCTTTACTGGTTTGAAGAAGTTCCTTTTTATTCTGTTTCCTAAGAGGCTTTATAATGAATGGGTGTTGGATTTTGTTTGTTTCTTTCTTTCTGTTAATATGATTAATTGCATTAATTGCTCTTCCCTGGGAAGGGCAGTGGTGGTAGAAACTCACTGATCATGATGTATTTACCCTTTACATACAATTTGACAATTTAATTCAAGTAATTTTATGCTTTTTACTAACTTTTAATCAAAATGTTTAAAAATTAAAAAGCCTACTTGCTGTTATTAACATTTAACTTTTACATACATAAAGCACTTTAATAATATATAGGATCAGTAAAATGAGCAAAATGTGGTCAAGAGAAGCATACAAAACGTTGAGGATGTGACTACATGTCGATGAGAATTAAAAGTGTAAAATTTTAACAATAATTTTAACGACAGTAACAATAAAAAGGATAATAACCCTTCCTAGGAACACTTAGTCCTTCCCTGCAAAGGACACCACGAGAATGAGAGGCACGTCTACTTCTTCTGAAATAAGAAGTAATAAGCACTTTTACTACCGCAATTTTTCCATTCCATTGCCAATGCCAATCTGAGAAGTTTGCTTTGTAGACCATGAGACAGAACAATGGGCGTAATCTTGGACCAAGTCTATGTAATTACAGCATCTGATTAAAAAATTTGTCTAAGTTTACAGAGGTGCTTTTATAATAATTAAAACAAATATCATCCTTTGTTTCTCTTAAAAGATATTTTCCCACATGTAATATCCAACAGTGGCTTCTGTAAAACTCTCTCAATTGCTATGAAAACTATCTTTTTTATCAAATAAGGAAACGCGGGCATGGAATTATAAAATGCAGTACAGCACCTTTTGGCATATCTTCATGACTGCGTTTACTACATTACACTTACAAATCCCTGAATTTGTATAGCATCCTAAGTAATTGAAGACTTCTTGAGGGCAAGGAACTTTATACTTCTGTCACCTATTTAAAGCAAGTAGGTGGTGAACTGTAGAGAAATGAACTAACTAACAAAAATGAACTAATATTCAAGTTGACTGCGTAAAGTCAGCATTAGAGTTCTTTTCTGTGGTGACGTTATTTCTAAGTATTTCAGGCTAAGTCAGCTAACTTATTAAATGAAAAAAAAAACTGTTCATCATGCTCTTCAGATATTAAATTGTCTTTCAAGATATTTTAATGCATTTTTGTAAGAGGAGCTTTTATTTTGATGTGATATGATGTATCTCTGCCTTAAATTTATTTTGTCACTGAATCATTAGTTATTTAGATGATTACAACAGTTTATTTGAACTTTGCTTGATTACATTTTAGTCTGTTGAAATTCTTAGGAAATGCTGTGTGTGTGCATATATTATATATACATATAATTCTTTTTCAAAATCTTCAATTGAAACCACAAGCGTGTAGCTCTCTGGAGACAAGACACTGCTTTAAAAGTGATTATAATTTTGAGTATTTAATAAAGTATGTAAACACATGTATTATTTGTAATGGTCAATATGATTAATTGTAACTCTTTTGGTACAGATGTAAGTTTAACGTCTAAGCTAGTTTTTCATCTCAGTTGCTCATAGGTAAAGATTTTTTTCATTTGAAAAGAAATATTTGGAGAATGTGCAGTAAACATCATCTATTTTGGTACTCAGTAAACTTTTGTTTCAAATGTTACATTTTCTATTTTGATCTCAGAGACTGTAGAAAATATCTCATAGTATTTTAGATCTTACGGATCTACAAATCAGAAATTTATCTTTTGTAGAAATGGAAATCCATGGAAAGTGTTTTATTGTTTATTGTTGAAGATTGTCAATCTGAAAGACTCAAAGTGCTTCTTAAAGAATACAGGGATATACTCACTTAGAGGTTAGACCATCCAAGATTGGCTAAAAGTATTTTCACTTTAAGAAGTAAAACTCTTTCTCGACTTGAAGATCATAAACGGGAGTGAGATAAATTTGGAAGTGAAATAGCAGTGGCTTGAACATCACAGTGATTTGCTTGGAGACCTGGATGGCAGAGGTGGGGCTTTGCCCATTTTTTGTATGTGACCACAACTGGCCTCATTGCTTAACTGGTGTGCAGCCCCACCAGACAGAGGTTCAACATTCTACCCGGAGAGGATGAGGTTGGGAAAGGAAGAACGAAAGACATGGGGAGCTCATAGAAAACAGTGAGGTTTGTGCAATTTTAAGCTATGCTCTGGATTGTTATCTAATTGGTATTGCTTCTAAGTTAAAAATTAAACCTTCTTAATGTAACCAGGGAGCCAGTTAGGGGCAGATAGATTAGTTTGAATTTTATATAAGGTAATCGTCACAATGTGCAGCCTAGAAGCTTCATAGAATCCTGCATTTTATCAGCCAGTGTCGCTAGCTCCTATTTCATGAGATTCTGTTTATTAAAACTCATTTCTTGGGGCTGGCCCCGTGGCCGAGCGGTTAAGTTCGCGCGCTCTGCTGCAGGCAGCCCAGTGTTTCGTTGGTTCGAATCCTGGGCGCGGACATGACTCTGCTCATCAAACCACGCTGAGGCAGCGTCCCACATGCCACAACTAGAAGGACCCACAACAAAGAATATACAACTATGTACTGGGGGGCTTTGGGGAGAAAAAGGAAAAATAAAATCTTAAAAAAAAAAAAACTCATTTCTTTTATTTACAAAGGCAAAATCTGTGAAAAGTACTATAAAAAACCCAGATACATTTTGGTCTTGAATATTTTGGACTCAGTATAATTTCATAGAATCACAGAATTTCAGAACTTAATTAATAATAAATATCTTCTAGCACAACTTTATTATTTTACAAATGAGAAAAAAATGACAAAAAGGTTACAGATAACCTAGGTTTTTCTCTAATTACGAGGTTCTCTCCCTCCATTTTATTCTTATTTTCTCACTTTTAGCATTTTCTTATTCAGTATTTATTTTTTTAAGTGGAATTTTAACTATTATTTATCACAACACTCTAATGTTATTTTTCTTAAATAATAGATTGTTGACTATTCTCCCTGTCCATTTTTTCTGTGTATGTGTGTTCAGGAAATAACCATTCCTTAGTTTTCCCAGGAATGCCTTTTATGTCTCCCTGGGACAGCAGCCCAGTGAGAGATGACAATGGCATGTCAAATGCTGGCAATTATTATAGTTTATCAATGCAAATATGCCTTTATAACTTCATTCAGATTGAAATGTTCTTATTTATATCTGCATAATTCTGTCATCTTCCACACAGATCTAATTGCAACCCCAGATACACTTTGATCACATATCAATTTATATTTAGCCTGAGGAAACAAAACATTCAAACTCTATAAATCACAAGAGTGCTAGTATGCCATATGTTTTGGAATGGTACTGGTAATGACAATATAAACTCAAATCTCCATTGATGAACTCCAATATCAGTCTATGAATAATGCAAAATTATGTTTTCATTCCAGGCAAATAAATGCTCTTCCATTCTAGAACACCCATTTATTTAACGGCTCTACCATACCTCCCTTTACGATTTTTCCCTAAGAGATTTATACCAAAAATTTGAAAAACTTAGATTAAATGGAAAATTTTCTAGAAAAATGTCGGGAAAAAGAAATTTAATACTACTGACTCATTAAATAATTGAATTAATAGTTAAAATTTCTCACCAAGATAACTCAAAATATTAACTTGTCACTAAATATTTTATAGGTTAATTCTGCCAAACATACAAAAAGAAAGATGATCAATAAAATATTTACTTTATGAAGTTATTATCCTGACACCAAAATCAGGCAAGAATAGTACTAGAAAATACGTTTAAATGACAGTCCCCTTCATGAATGTAGATGCAGATATCCTAAATAAAATTTTAGTAACCAAATACAACAAAGTTATAGGGAAAAAACACCTTTAACAAAGTAGGATTTATTCCAGCGTGTAATAAAAACTCAGAAGCTTAGAACACTTGGAATGTTTACACACACTCACCCACATACACTGACTAATATGTGGAGTATGTGGTAAAACCACTTTGGAAATATATGTCCAAGAAAGTTTACAGCAACATTATTAAAAATCACCGAAACTTTAGACAAACAAAATATTAATTAATAGTAAGATGAATAATAATTTCAGGTGTATTCAAACAATAAACATCTATGACAATGGAAAAGTAATGAACTGAATCAATATGAGAAAACGTGCATGAATCTAAGAAAAATGGTGAAACAAATGACACAAAAGAGTGCATGCTGTATAACTCACTTGACAAAGTCTTCAAAAACAGGTGGAACTAAACTATGTGTCAAAAGAATCGTAGTTACCTTGTGGATGGAGTGATTGGGACGGAATACTGAAGAGGCATCTGAAGTGCTGGCGGGTTTCTATATCTTGATCTGTGTGTTGGTTGCACAGATAGACAAAGCTCATGGAGCAATACACTTAAGATATGCACACTTTACAATTTATATGTAAAATGGTTCAATAAAAACTTTCAAAGACAATATCAAGAAAAGACAGAAAATTCGGGGAAAAGCTATTATAAACCAGTATATAAAACAAATGATAAGCTGGGAGAAACTATACTATATTCATTTATCCAGATTATATTTAAAAACAAAAAGTCTGCAAATCAGCTACACAAACAAAAATACTTTTCACGACAAATGGAAAATGGGCAAATTATATAAAAAGGGATTGCATGGACAAGCCAAATTTAATGATTTGTGGATAAAAATCTAGTAGAAGTCAGAAAAGTGAAAATTAAAAAGGAAACATTCAATAGTTTATTAAAATTAAGCACAAACCAAAGAGTCTAGCAATAGCACATGACCAGAGTATAAATTGGCATTTCTTTGAAGAAAAATTAAGCTGTATCTTATAAATTTCCAAATCTACATGCTGCATGGCCTAGTAATTCCATTTTTCTATCTAGAGATGTACTCAGGAGAATATTTATAAGGATATTTGTTGCAGCATTATTCAAAGCAGAAAAAAATCAGAGATATATTTAGTATCAATTTTTAAACGTATAAATACAACACATTTTTTCCCTGAGTGTGATTTTCTACAGAATTAAAAGAATTTTAGTAAATCCATTTGCATAATTTGGGATTCTTTACCAAAATTAATTATAAATGAACAAAGTAAAACTCAAATGAGATTCATAAGCCATTATCATTAATGTAAATTGAAACAAACAAAATGAAATTATATATTCTCATAGATATCTATTAATATAAAAATATATTTGAGGTATATTTGAAAGACATTCATTGAAAGTACAGTCATGTGCTGCATAACAACGTTTCAGTCAATGACAAACTGCATATATGATGGTGGTCCCATCAGATTAGTACCATGAAGCCTAGATATGTAGTAGGCTGTACCATCTAGGTCTGTGTGAGTACATTCTATGATGTTTGCACAATGACAAAATCGCCTAATGATGCATTTCTCAGAACATATCCCCATGGTTAAACGACACATGACTATATGTCAATCCACACGCTTATGCATATGCATGTTGATGGGAGGCCAGATAATAGGGTTAGGGATATCAGACGAGAGGGAAAACCCAAAACACTGTCGAATTAAATAATAAGACAATAGTATTGGAGACTTCCAGTCCATCAAGATGGAGTAGTCCTATTCTTCCCAGGTCCTCCCTTTTACAACTGAAAATCCATTACTTTTTACAACTGAAGTAGCACAACAACAAACCCAAGGAGACTCAAAGGTGCAAAGAAGAAAGTGGACTGCCTACGGAATCTTGGGAATTTTCTTTTTGGATTTTTTATTGGATCTTACTGGATTTCCTTAATGGCCCTCACATATCCCAGACGGGGTGTTACAATAGTCACCATCATAAAACCACCAACAGGCATAGATAAAAACAATTTCAGGAAGAGTCTACTCCCGCACCCTACCAACTGAAAATCTTTTTGGTAATATCTGCTTTATTCCAGCCAATAACAGTGGAAAAACTGCATCTCTTCCCCTGAGACTTCAGTGAGCCAAGTGGGGAGTTGATGGTCCAACCAATCCCCCCGCCTCACAGAAGCAAGTAATGCTCAAATTTCCCTCCCAAGTGGTTTCCTTAGGACCCAGTGCGCAGCTGATCTTTCATTCCCCACCCATCAGAACCAGGGGGTGTTCTGTTCCTCCACTCCTACCCAGTAATGATAGGACTTAATGAGGCAGTCTCCAGAAGGTTTCACCGTGACTCCTCACACGCACACACACATGGTATCACGGGGACTTGTGGGGTGCTGAGACTTTGTACCCACCCAACCTCAAAGAGCCGGAACAAGGTGGTGCAGGTCAGAGGTAATAAACACTTCCCCCTACCCCCAGTGTCAGCAAGGTCCATTATGAGGCTGAGCCTCCACACTCATCTGGCAAGAACAAAACTGAACAAGGCAATGTAAAGCAAGATTCTACCCTCCCCTGGTATCAGTGAGACTAAGTCAGGAACTGAGTTTCCACCTGCACATGGTGTCAGTGAGGCAGAATGAAGTGCTGAGAGGCAGGGCTAGATGGTACTTCACTTTCTTCCTCCCTTCCTTTGGTGTCAGCACAGGTGGAGGATGGGGCCAGCAGGGAGCTGAGTTCCTATCCTACTCTACGGCAATAAAGTAGAATTTACCAGCCCTCCATTTCCCCACGCCTTAGTTGCAGCACAGCCCAACAAGAAGCAAGGAGGCAACGACAGTAGGTGCCCCATTTTTGCCAGGAAGGTGTCAGTCGGGCCAAGGGCTAGCTAAACTTCCACCTTTTCTGTCTGGAACGAGGCAGCATGAGTCAGCGTCCCACTTTTGCTAGAGTGGTGTCAGCGGCCAAGTGGGAAGCTAAACATACACACCCACAAGGCCCTCACCTATGCTTTAATAGAGGGACCACTCCCTAAAAAAGAAGATCAAATAGTCCTGGGTTTCATAATAGAATATCCAAAATGTCTAGGATAGAATAAAAAAAATTTTCTCTTCATATTATATACCAGGAAAATCCCAACAAGAATGAGAAAAGAAAATTGATGCCAAAATCCACCTTAATCAGATGTTAGAATTATCTGACAATGATTTTAAAGCAGTCACCATAAAAATGCTTCAACAAGCAATTATAAATTCTCCAGAAAAATAAACTATAAAAAGTTTTAGGAATGAAATAGAAGTTTTAAAAAGAACCCAATGAAAATTATAGAACTGAAAGATACAATAATCAGAATAAAAATCTCACTTTGCTCCATAGCAGAGAGGAGATGACAGATGACAGGATCAGTGAAATTGACAACAGATCACTGAAATTTAGACAATTTGAACAGAGAAAAAATTTGCTGAAGAGAAAAAAAGATTAAACAGAGTTTTAAGGACCACTGAGGTAATAATAAGAGCTAGTATTTGTGTCATCAGAGTTCCAGAAGAAGAGGCTAGAGAAAGTGGGACTGAAACATATTTGAAGAAATAATGGCTGAAAACTTCCCAAATTTGGCAAAAGGCATAACTACATATTCAAGAAACTGAGTCAACTCGAAATAGGATAAACTCAAAGAAATCCAGGCCAAGACACATCATCATACAATGTCTAAAACTAAAAACAAACAAAAAAATTGAAACCAGATGGAGAGAAATGACACATTACTTATAGGTGAACACCAATTTCAATGACAGTGAATTTCTCATTTAAAACTATAAAGGACGGAAGGTGGTGGAACATTTTGTCAGATATTAAAAGAAAATGGCTGTCAACCACAAATTCTATATGATGTTAAAATATACTTCAGGAATTATTGGGAAATAAAAATGTTTTCAACAAAAGAAAACAGAAATAAATTGTTGTTAGCAAGTTTATCTGTAAATGCCTAAAGAAAGTTCTCCAAACAGAAAATAAAAGAAGAAATTTTGGAAATTCAAAAAGAAAAGAAAAATATTAGAATGGTAAATAAATATGATGTAATTCTTATTAGTTTCATGAATAATATTTGAAGATTGAAGCAAAAAAGTGTAATACCACCTGATGTGGTTCTCAGTGTATAAAAGGAAATACTTAGGGGAATTGTATTTTAAAAGTGGGAAGATAAAGGACTCAAAGTGTAAGTTATATTTCTACCCTTTTTTTAAGTGGTAAAAGGTCAATACCAGTGGACTGTTACAAGTCACATTTGGATATAGTAACATCTAGAGCAGCTACTAAGAAAACCATACAAAATTTTACATTCAAAAGCACTATAAAAAAAGAAGAAATCCTTAAAAACACTCAAAAATCCACAAAAAGTTAAGAAAAGGGAAATAGAGAAGTGAGAAACATAAAATAAAAACAAGATGACAAATTTAAGCCTTAATATATCAAAAATAATTTTAAATGTAAATGGTCTAAATATACCAATTAAATGATGGAGGTTGGCATATTGGATAACAAAGAACAAGACCCAACAATCTGATGTCTATAAGAAACTAACTTCAAATACAACAATAAAGGTTGAAAATAAAAACTTGAAAAAAGATACACTACACAAACATTAATTTTTAAAAAACAGAAATGGCTATATTATCAGAGAAGGTGCACCTCAATGCAAAGAAGATTACTAGAGACAGAAAGAGATATCACATAATAATAAAAGGACAAATCCACAGGAAGACATTGCAATTCTAAGTCTGTAATGCACCAACAATAGAACCTCAAAATACATTAAAAACTGATAGGTCCAAATAAGAAATACATAAATCCCAAATTAGGGTTAGAATATCAATAATATACTCTCAGCAACTGACAAATGTACTAGAAAGAAAATAAGCAAGGATATTGAAGAGCTAAACAACACCAGAAATCCCCAAAAGAATCTAATTGACTTACGTAAAACATTCGAAAATGAATAATACACATTTATTTCAATTGCCCATGGCACTACATTACAGTAAATCAAATCCTAGGCCATAAAACAAACCTCAGCAGATTTAAAAGAACCAAAATCACACAGCCTATATTCCCTGAATATAATGGAATCAGTCAAACTACGATTCAATAACAGAAAGAAAACAGAAAAAGTGTCAAACCCTTGGAAATTAGCACACGAAGAAATAACCCTAGGGTCAAAGAGGAAGTCTTAAAGGAGGTTTAAAAAACTCAATGAAATGAAAGAAATTGAAAATACTATTAACAAAACTTGTGTTTAGAAGGACTTTTACAGCAATACATGTATATATTAAAAAAGAAGAAATGACTCAAATCAATAAACTAAGGTTCCTCTCCAAAAACCTAGAAAAAAAAGAGTAAAATAAACTCAAAGCAAGCATAGGCAAGTAAATAACAGACATAGGAGCAGATATCAATAAAATTTAAAACAAAAAGTGATAAAATTGATTTTTTTAAAGAATCGACATAATTGACTGACATCTAGTAAGATCAAAAAATTAAAAAAGAGATAAAATACAAATCATAAATATCAGGAATGAAACAGGAAATCAGTAGACTCTGCAGCTATTAAAAGATTAACAAGGAAATACCACACAAAATTTACACTCAAATTCAACTACTTAGAAGAAATGGACCGTTTATCCCAAAACTGCAAACCACCACAACTCACTCAATATGAAAGAAAAACTAAATTGTCCTATAATCATACATGTATTTGAAATAGCAATTTAAGAACTCCCAAAAGACAAGTCTTCTGGTCCAGATAGATTCATTGGAGAAATTTACCAAACATTTGAAGACTGATCCTCAATATTAAACACTCTCTTCCAGAAAACAGAAAAGGAAGAACACTTTATAATTTTAGGTGGCTAGTATTACTATGATATTAAAATCAGACAGTACAAAAAAAAGAAAAATACAAACCAATACCTCTCATAAGTTTACGGAAAAAAGAAATTTTTTGAGGAAGATTAGGCCCTGAGGTAACATCTGCTGCTAATCCTCCTAATTTTGTTGAGGAAGCTTGGCCTTGAGCTAACATCTGTGCCTATCTTCCTCTACTTTTTATATGTAGGATGCCTGCCACAGTATGGCTGGCTAAGCAGCATGTAGGTCCATGCCCAGGATCTGAACAGGCAAACCCCAGGCTGCCAAAGTGGAGTGTGTGAACTTGACCGCTGCACCCCCAGGCCAGTCCAAAGAAAAGTTTTTAACAAAATAGTAGTGAATTCAACACATTAATGTATTAAAAATATTATACACCATTACAAAGTTGGACTTATTCTAGATATGTGCAGCAGTGTATATAAAACGCTGGAAAATGAATCAATGTAATCTACCATTTCAACAGGCCAATGTCAAAAAATCATATGATCATATCAGTTGGTGCAGAAAAACCATTTGACAAAATCTAACGCCTATTCCTGATAAAAACTCTCAGAAAATGAGGAAACTTTCTCAACCTAATAAAGAGCATCTACAAAAACCTATAGCTAATATCATATTTAATGATGAAAGACAGAATGCTTTCCCCAAGACTGGGAGCAAGGCCAAGATGTCTGCTGTCACTGGTCTTATTCAACATAGTATTAGAAGTTCTATCCAATGAAATCAGACAAGGAAAAGAAATAAAAGTAACAAAGATTGAAAGGAACAAATAAAATTATCTATTTATAGGTAAAATGATTTTCACTGTAGAAAATGCCAAGAAATCTACCCCCCAAAAGCAAACAAACATGCACACAAATGAACTCCACCTAGAACTAATAAATGAGTTTAGTAAAGTCACAGAATACATGATCAATACACAAAAATCAATCACATTTCTATATACAGCCATGTGCCACTTAATGATGGGGATATGTTCTGAGAAAGCGCCATTAGGTGATTTTGTCATTGTGTGAACATCATAGAGTATAGTTACACAAACCTAGATGGTATAGCCTACTACACACCTAGGCCATATGTTACTAATCGTATGGGACCACTGTTGTACATGTGTTCTGTCATTAAATGAAACATCATTATGCAGTACATGACCGCACTAATAATGTACTAGTAGAAACCAAATTAATAGCACAATACAGTTTACAATAAGTCCAAAGAAAAATAAATAGTAGGCATAACCTAGTGAATATATATACAGTCTCTAGGTGCTAAAAATTACAAAATGTTGATAAATGAAACCAAAGACCTATATAAATGGAGAGATATACCATGTTCATGAACAGAAATACACAATTTCCATACATCTCCCATAAAGATGTCAATTCTCCCCAAATTGACGTATAGGTTTGATAAAATTCCTATCAATATTCTAACAAGGACTTTTGTAAATATAGAAAGCTTGTTCTAAAATGTGTATGGATAGCATAAGCCCCAGAACAGCTAAACATTTTGAAAAAGAAGAACATTTGAGGAATCACTCGCCTCAATATTACGCCCTAATATATGAATACAACAATCAATACAGTGTGGTATTGGCAGAGGGATAGACATGCAAGTCAGTGGAACAGAACAGAAAACCCAGAAATAGACCCACATAAATTTACTCAACTGACTTTACAAAGCTGCAAAACTAATTTAATGGAGTTGGTTAGCCTTTTCAATAAATGGTCCTGGAGCTAACGGACATCCAGAGGCAAAACCAGAAACCAAAACCAAACTTAACCTAAACTCATACGTTATATAAAAATGGGTCACAGATTTATGTGGAAACTATAAAGATAACCATTTTTACAAAAAAATATCATATAAGGAAATATTAAAGATCTAGGTTTAGGCAAAAGATCTTAGATTTGACACCAAAACACTACCCATAAACAGAAAAATTGATGTTTGACCTCATTAAATTAAAAACTAGTCTGTGAGAGTTTACATAGAGGTTGAAAAGTCAAGTGACAGCTTGGGAGAAAATATTTGCTAAGCAAATATCCAACAAAGGACTTCTATCTTGAATGTATACAGAGCTTTCAAACTCTGCAGCAAAAAAAAAAAAAAAAAAGGAAATCAATTAGAAAACAGTCAAAAGAGGTGAAGAGACAGTTCACCAAAAAGGATATACAGATACCACTACATACACCTATAATACTGGCTAAAATATAAAGAGCTATGACACCAAATACTGGCAAGGATGAACAGAAACTGGATCACATACTCATTGATATTGAGAAGGAAAAATAGTGCAGGTACTATGGAAAACTGTTGGGAGTTTCTTGAAAAACTAAACATGCAATTAGCATATGACCCAGCAAGTGCACTCTTGGGCATTTATTGCAGAGAAATGAACATTTATGTTCACAGAAAAACATGTGCACAAATGTTCATAGCAGCTTCATTCATAACGACCAAAAAACAAAAACAACCTTCAACAGAAGATTAAATAAGTTGTAGCACATCCATTCCATGGAATACTCCTAATATATTCAAAGGAGATGCACGTGGCTATAAAGGGACAAGCTGAGAGATGCATTTGTGTGTGATAGATTTGTCCTGTACCTTGACTGCAACAATGTCAATATCCTGGCTGTGATATTGTACTATAGTTTTAAAGTTATTATCACTGGGGAGACTGGATAAAGAGTGCACATGCTCTATCAGTATTATTTCTTACAAGTCTACATAAATCTACAATTTTATAAAAAAAATTTAACTAAAACGATGTCTTTAACATCACTAATTATTAGGGAAATGCAAATCAAAACTACAATGAAATATCACCTCACACCTGTCAGAATGTCTATAATTAACAGGACAAGAAATAACGAGGGTTGGAGGGGATGTGGAGAAAATGGAACCCTCATACACTGTTCATGGGAATTCAAACTGGTGCAGATACTATGGAAAGCAGTATGGAGATTTCTCCAAAAATTAAAAATATGAATATTATATTATCCATCTATTCCACTACTGGGTATTTCTCCAGAGAACATGAAATCAATACTTCAAAAAGATTTGTGCACCCCTATGTTCATCACAGTATTATTCACAATAGCTAAGATGTGGAGGCAATCTAAGTGCCCATTAATGGATGAATGGATAAAGAAGATGTTATATATACATACAGTGGAATACTACTCAGCCATTAAAAGGCAAAATCGAAAGGACTCCAGGAGGAGAGGACTTGGTCCACTGTGAGTGGCACTGGACAATGATGCTACTCTTTCCAGGGTTCCCCTCTTCTTAAAGGGGCCACACGTGGGTCACGTCAGCATCATGGAGGAGTGAACTTGCCCAGGACTCTCTCCCCTCCAACATACAACAAAAAAGAGCAAGCATATTCCAACAGAAAATACCCTAAAAGCACAAAAATATTCAGAGAGTCATGGCAGCAACACAACAGAGGGTGGAGAGTCTGAAGACACCCTCAGAGCAGCTGGAAGGTGTAAGAGAAATCTTCACTCCCTCCCCTAAAGACTGTGGTGGCTGCCACCAGACTCTCCAAGAAGGAAGGAATGGGGGAGGGGTCACACATCCATGGGATCACCCAGGACTCCCTAGGACCTTTGCAGCCTACAGCAAAGCCCTCTAACCCAGTGAAAGCTTTCGCATGGGGTGACCTCATCAAACCAAGATCCCAGGAGACCAGATAGTGAGAGCTGATGGGGACACATGGGACTGCACACAGCAGAAAGTGCCCCTCCCCTGACCACAACACGCCATCTTGGCTGAAGGCGGAAGGCTCAGAATATGCGACTCTTGACCCCCACCAAGTGGCAATAGGCTGTAACTGCATCTGAATAATATCACAATGGGAAGACCCATCCTTTCAGCATCAGGCAATTCATCAAATCTCCAGACCAGAAAAAAATTGACAAGCGCCCAGAACTCAGTCCTGAGGATGCCAAAATAAGTAAACTAAATGACAATGAATTCAAAATAACTATCATCAAAAAACTCATTGGGGTACAAGAGACTATAGAGAAACAATTCAATGAGTTCAGGAGCTACTTCACAAAAGAAATTGAAACTATAAAGAAGAATTAATCAGAAATATTAGAGATGAAAGACACAATAGAAGAGATAAAATAAAATAAGGATTCCCTGAATGCTCATGTGGACATCATAGAGGAGCGAATCAGCATAATCAAAGATAGACATGTTGAAATGCTCCAGACAGAGGAGGAGAGAGAACTGAGATTAAAAAGAAATGAAGAAAGTCTCCAAGAAATATCCAATTCAATGAGGAAATGCAACATAAGAATTATAGGTATTCAGGAAGGTGAAGAGAAGGAGAATGGAGAGAAAGTGTGCTCAAAGAAATAATAGCAGAGAACTTCCCAAATCTAGGGAATAAGAGAGAAAAATGTGTAGAGGAAGCTTTCATAGCTCCTAGATTTGTCAATGTAAAAAGACCTACTGCAAGGCATATAGTAGTAAAACTGGCAAAAATGAATGACACAGAAAGAATACTCAGGGCAGCCAGGCAGAAGAAAATAACCTACAAAGGAACCCTTATCAGACTTTCAGCAGATTTCTCTGAAAAAACCTTACAAGTTGGAGAGAATGGAATGACATATTCAAAACTTTAAAAGATAAAAATCTTCACCCAAGAATACTCTATCCAGCAAAAATATCCTTCAGATATGAGGAAGAAATTAAATCTTTCCCAGACAAACAAAAGCTAAGGGACTTCATAGCCATGAGAACCCCCTACAAGAAATCTTCAAGAAGGCCATCATACTTGAAAAAAGAAAAAAAGGGAGAAAAGGGGCACAAAACACAGAGGAAGGAGACAAATAGAATCAGAATAGGATAGCAAATATTCAAGTATAGCATTAGGCTAAAAGGAAGGAAAACACCAAAAATGAAGACAGTCTTGTCACTTTAACCACAAACTCACAACACAAGTTGGAATAAGATATAAGAATAATAACTTAGGAGGACAGGAGGAAAGAGACTGAATCAGTTTAGACTAAGGAAATAAGAGGCCATCAGAAAATGGACTAGGTTATACACAAGCTTCTGAATAAAAACTTCAGTGTAGCCACTAAACTAAAAAACAGAACAGAGACACAAAAAATAAATAAGGAAAAAACAAAGAAACACATCATAAAAAACTGCATAATTCAACGGGTAGACCAAAATATACAGGATGAGAAACAAGGGAAATACAGGAAAACTGGAAAATGAGTGATATAATGACAGCATTAAGCCCTCATACATCAATGATCACCCTCAATGTAAACGGATTGAACTCTCCAATAAAAAGACACAGAGTGGCAAGATGGATTTAAAGATCAAGATCCAACAATTTGTTGCCTCAAGGAAATACATCTCAGCTCCAATGACAAATACAGGCTCAGAGTGAATGGGTGGAAGATGATATTCCAAGCTAACGGCAAACAAAAGAAAGCAGGTGCTGCAATACTTGTATAAGACAAAGTAGACTTCAAGATAAGGCAAATTAAGAAAGACTAAGAGGGGTAATATATAATGATCAAAGGGATACTCCATCAAGAAGAAATATGATTATAAATATCTATGCACCCAACACAGGAACACCAAAGTCCATAAAGCAACTATTAACAAACTTGCAAGAAGATATTAAAAATAACACAATAGCAATAAAGGACCTCAACACACTACTCACATCATTGTACAGATCATCCAAGCAGAAAATCAACAAGGAAACAGTGGAATTAAATGAAAAGCTAAAACAGTTGTACTTAATAGACATATATAGAACACTCCATCCAAAAACAGCAGAATACACATTCTTCTCAAGTGTGCATGGGACATTCCCAAGGATAGACCATATGTTGGGAAATAATGCAAGCCTCTATAAATTTAAAAAAATTGAAATAATAACAAGCATCTTCTCTGATCATAATGCTATAAAGTTACAAATTAATTACAAGAAAAAAGCTGAGAAATGACAAGTGTATGTGGAGACTAAACAATATGCTATTGAACAACAAATGGATCAATGAGGAAATTAAAGGAGAAATCAAAAAATATCTGGAGACAAATGAAACTGATAACATGCCATACCAACTTATATGGGATGCAGCAAAAGCTGTATTAAGAAGGAAATTCATTGCAACACAGGCACACCTTAACAAACAAGAAAAATCCCAAGTAAGCAATCTGAAATTACACCTAACTGAATTAGGAAAAAAAAAAAAAAGGACAAACAAAGCCCAAATTCAGCAGAAGGAGAGAAATAATAAAAATTAGAGCAGAAATAAATGCTATTAAAACAAAAAAGGCAGTAAAAATGATCAATGAAACAAAGAGCTGATTCTTAGAGAACATAAATAAAATTGACCACCCCCTAGCCAGACTTACAAAGAAAAGAAGAGAGAAAGCTCAAATAAACAGAATCAGAAATGAAAGAGAAGTAACAACAGACTCCACAGAAATACAACAGATTATAAGTGAATACTATGAAAAACTATATACCAACAAAATGGATAACCCAGAGGAAACGGATAAATTCTCAGATTCTTACAACCTGCCAAATCTGAGTCACAAGGAAACAGACAGTCTGAATAGACCAATCTAAAGGAAAGAGATTGAAACAGAAATCAAAAGCATCCCAAAGAATATAACCCCAGGACCAGATGGCATTCCTGGGGAATTCTACCAAACTTTCAGAGAAGATTTAATACCTATCCTTTTCAAGCCACTCCAAGAAATTAGGGAGGATGGAACACTTCCTAACACATTCTATGAGGCCAACATCACTCTGATACAAAAGCCTGACAAGGACAGCACAAAAAAGGAGAACTACAGGCCAATATCGCTGACGAACATAGATGCAAAAATTCTCAACAAAATTTTGGCAACCCAAATTCAGCGATACATCAAAAGGATCGTACATCATGATCAAGTGGGATTCGTATCAGGGACACAGCGATGATACAACATCCACAAATCAATCAACGTGATACACCACATCAACAAATTGAGGAATAAAAACCACATGATCATCTCAATAGATGCAGAGAAAGCCTTCTACAAGATCCAGCAACCATTTATGATAAAAACTCTTAACAAAATGGGGATAGAAGGAAATTACCTCAGCATAATAAAGGCCATTTATGACAACCCATAGACAACATCATACGCAGCGGGCAATAACTGAGTGCCATCCCCCTGAGAACAGGAACGAGGCAAGGATGCCCACTATCACCACTCTTATTCAACATAGTACTGGAAGTTTTGGCCAGAGCAATCAGGCAAGAGAGAGGAACAAAAGGAATCCAAATAGGGAGTGAAGAAGTGAAACTCGTGCTGTTTTCAGATGACGTGATCTTGTATATAGAAAACTAAAAAATCCATTGGAAAACTAATAGAAATAATTAACAACTACAGTAAAGTTGCAGGGGACAGAGTCAACTTACAAAAATCAGTTGCTTTTTCATACTACAACAAAGAACTTACAGAAAGAGAACTCAGGAATATAATTCCATTTGCAATCACAACTAAAAAAATTAAGTACCTAGGAATAAATTTAATCAAGGAGGTGAAGGACTTATACAAGGAAAACTATAAGACATTACTGAGAGAAATTGATAGTGACTTAAAGAGATGGAAAGAGATTCCTTGCTCATGGATCTGAAGAATAAACATAGTTAAAATGTCCATACTACCCGAAGCAATCTACAGATTCAATACAATCCCTATCAGAATCCCAATGACATTCTTCACAGAAATAGAGCAAAGAATACTAAAATTCATATGGGGCAATCAAAGACCCCAAATTGCTATAGAATCCTGAGAAAAGAGAACAAAACTGGAGGTATCACAATCCCTGACTTCAAAATGTACTACAAAGTCGCAGTGACCAAAATGGCATGGTACTGGTACAAAAAATAGGCACACAGATCAATGGAACAGAACTGAAAGCCCAGAAATAAAACCGTACATCTATGGACAGCTAAACTTCGACAAAGGTGCCAAGAACATACAATGGAGAAAAGATGGTCTCTTCAATAAATGGTGTTGGAAAAACTGGACAGCCATATGCAAAAGAATGAAGGTAGACCACTATCTCACGCCATACACAAAAATAAACTCAAAATGGATCAAAGACTTGAAGATAAGCCCTAAAACTATAAAACTCCTGGAAGATAATATTGGTGATACACTCTTTGACATCAAACTAAAAAGGATCTTTTCAAATACCATGTCCTCTCAGACAAGGGAAACAAATGAAAAAATAAACAAGTGGGAATTCATCAGACTAAAGAGCTTCAGCAAGGCAAAAGAAATTAGGATCAAAACAAAGAGACAACCCACCAATTGGGAGAAAATATTTGCAAATCATATGTCTGACAAGGGGTTAATCTCCATAATATATCAGGAACTCACACAAATGAACAATAAGAAAGCAAACAATCCAATCAAAAAGTGGGCAGAGGAGATGAACAGACATTTTTTCAAAGAAGACATACAGATGGCCAATAAACACATTAAAAGCTGTTCAACATCACTAATCATCAGGGAAATGCAAATCAAAACTACACTAAGATACCACCTTATGCTTGTTAAAATGGCTAAAAGCACTAAGACTAAAAATAATAAATGTTGAAGAGGGTGTGGAGAGAAGGGAACCCTCACACACTGCTGGTGGGAATGCAAACTGATGCAGCCACTATGGCAGACAATATGGAGATTCCTCAAAATACTAAAAATAGAACTACTGTATGACCCAGCTATCCCACTACTGGGTATCTATCCAAACAATTTGATCCAAAGTAACATACACACCCCTATGTTCATTGCAGCACTGTTCATAATAGCCGAGAACTGGAAGCAACCCAAGTGCCCATTGACCTGTGATTGGGTAAAGGAGTCGTGGTATATATACACAATGGAATACTACTCGGCCAGAAAAAAGACGCATTCATCCCATTTGCAATAACATGGAAGGACCTAGAGGGAATTATGCTAAGCAAAATAAGCCAGTCTTAGAAAGACAAACACCAGATGATTTCACTCCTATGTGGAATATAAACAAGTACTGGGACAAGGAAAACAGCTCAGTGGTTACCAGGGAAGGGGGGTGAGCGAGGCACATCAGGTGAAGGGGAACACTTATGTGGTGACAGTCAAGAAATAATGTATAACTGAAATCTCACATTGATGTAAACTATTATGAACCCAATAAAAAAAAAAAGGCAAAATCATGCCATTTGCGACAAGATGGATGGACCTTGAGGGTAGTATGTTAAGTGAAATAAGTCAGACAGAGAAAGACAAATACTCTGATTTTTAACTCATATGTAGAAGATAAACAAACAAACACATAGATAAGGAGAGCAAATTGGTGGTTACCAGAGGGGAAGGGGATGGAGGATGGGTACAAGGGATAAAAGGGCACATATATATGGTGATGGATAAAAACTAGACTATTGGTGGTGAACACAATCCAGTCTATTCAGAAACTGAAATATAATAATGTACACCTGAAATGTACATGATGTTATAAGCCAATATGACCTCAATAAAATAATTTAAAAAGGATGTCTTTGTGTTTACAACAATGATAATCTTTTATGAATTGAGGCTTAAGGTCAATTAAATTCTGTTCATTTAAGGTTTAGGAGGGGAATAATGGATAGGGATGGGACCCTTTTTTAATTTGAACTAGCTCCAGTTGTTAACATAATGGAAACATAAAATAATCATCCATTTTTCTCCGTTTAATAACCCAAGGTCAGTATTTTCTTCCCATTGGAAACAAAAAATCAAACAAGAACACAAAACAAAAAATAGCAAAAGAAGAAGACCAAGGGCTGCATCAGTCTGCACACAAAAATCTGATATAAACTGTAAGGATTTGTTTCCCCAACGTGGGTACCTTCCTTTTCATACTGAAGCTGATCACACCCTCATCTAGCACCAGGCTCACTTGATGTCCGCTGTTGATTGTGCGCTTCTTTAGGGCAAGGACACAGGTCTCTTCATCTTTGTATATCCAACTCAACTCAAAATCCAACTGAAACTCAAGTTCCAACTGAAATTCAAATAAAAAATATATTAAAAATAAAACAGGAACATGACAATTAATTTGTTGTAAATTTTAGTAGAGCTGCAATAAAACGCATAATCTACACACAGCCATTAAATTTCTCTTTGCAAAAAAATCTACATGGGAACCAAAATCAGAATCACAATGAAAATGTATTAATTTAAAAAGAGAAATAATAACTATGGCATCTTAAATATATAAGAAAATCATATTTTCTTTCAGAAGATCATTGGTTTTTGGGCTGTATTTCATACACAGACTTCAATGATCCATTAATCTTCTGAAAAAGATTTTGTGAATATGCACATAATGTCATATTTTTCAGGAGATGTTAAAATGTTTTTGTTATGTAATACAGGCCTCCGTGCTGCCCCACAAGTTGAGAATTACTGTGTAGATAGACTTACATAAAAATCTATAGTATTTTAGAGATTTTTCTGAGTGGGGGAAACAGAGCAAGAAGAATTAGTTGTAAATATAATATGAAATAGTTGCACAATATAATGAGTCCAAAGTTTAGAGAGTTTGGTATTTCCATGATAAGGCAAGCATCAATATGAGTGTTCCCAGAATTTCTCTCTACTTGCTCTCCCCTCTCAGCTGTATCTCTTCTCTTTTCATGAATTGCCTCTTCTTGGTACCTCTGGTCTGTCAGATGTCATGGTGACTATTGGAATGAGAATTGGAAGGACATGGAGATTGGAGAAATGTAACGGGAATTTAGATTTGGGACTAGAAGATTTTCCTCCAGTGTGTTTAAAAGAAGGGCATCACTTCACACAATCCTAACATTTTGGGGGCTATGGGCGGGATTACATAGATTCAATTACTTTTTTCTTTATTATTATGTTGCATATCTTTATTTCGATATATTATTTTCTTTAAAATTTTATTTAAAGAAAACATCTTGTTTTATTAATTTTTCACTCGGGGAAGCAGAAACTCCTTCCTGGTCATTTCCAGAACAGGCAAAAAAGGCCAACAAACGTGTTCATATTTCAACATTAATCACTGATTACTAGTAAGTACTGAGAAATGTCTCATTTATCATAAGTCTTATAGGAGCAATACAGTAAATGGATAGAATATTTGCAAAGTTTCTGAGCAGGTATCTCTTTCATCAAAGATTTTACACTCTGATAAATAGGACACACTATATACACATATTCAGACATAGTCTCATGAATACTAAATAATAAAAATGTGTGTCTGATACATAGTATATAGGAATAAGTATTTGATAAGTGCATGAACGTAATTACATACTATAATTTTTTAAAAATATGCCATAGCAGAAGTAAAAGATTAAAATAAACTGATAGTAAGTTGGAACGACATTTGGAGCATACACAACCTAAGCTAGAACATTAAATAAAGGGAAGATACGGGTAAATAGACATAGGAAGATTCTAGGCTACAGATATGCATATATTCAAAGAAGAAAAATATGCCCAGATTACAGTTTTAGATTCATATAGTCAAAATTTACACAATCATGCCGCTGTTAAATCCCTCGGACTATTCCCATTTTCAAGGAAACATACAAAGAAAGCTAAATATATAGTACATTACATCATTCAACTTTTTTGTATAACATTATTGTATTTCTCTTCTTAAAACACGGTCCCCACTACTAACTGTAGGCAGGTCTTTCCAAGTTCATTTCTGCTGTGATCTAACCTAAACTGAGTTACTATGGTAACTTGTGCAGCACCTGATTTAATTGAGTGAAAACTTCATAATAGCTCATCATCTTTATCTACTAACAATCAACTTATATCTTTCTCAATATTCCGGGTCATAAGTGTAATTAACACGATGTTACCTGTTTATTTCATTTTTTCCAGTTACGGGAAGTAATACGCACAGTACCTTTATCTTTCTCAGAATCCCTTCCATGTATACGTCTATCATAACTTCCTTCTCATTTTTCTATTTGGAGTCACAATGTCTTTTTATGCTGAGGTCTACAAAAAGTCCTCAAAAGAAAAAAAGAAAATCAAGAGCTGGCCCAGTAGCTAAATGGTTGAGTTCATGTGCTCCGCTTCATTGGCTTGGGGTTCACGGGTTCAGATCCTGGGTGCGGACCTGCACATCACTCATCAAGCCATTCTCTGGAGGCATCCCACATACAAAAAAGTAGGGGGAGATTGGCACAGGTGTTAGCTCAGGGTCAATCTTCCTAACCAAAAAAAAAAAAAAAAAAAAATCACTGTTCTTTCTACCATACACAGATTTCATTCTTTTGTTTTTTGGTGGGGGGTTAGCATGGAAAGAAGGAATAGGAATAGGACCTTCAAGATATTGCAAATAGATATTTCAACTACCACCTGTGGTATGATGTGGGAGCAGCTAACTATGCCTCATCATACCAATCCTGTTACTTAATTCAATGTAGTGAATCAGAGTTTCTAAATTGAGTATCCCATAATTTGCTCTTCCAGGCAATCCCCTGATGACTCATCCTGTTTTCGAAGTTGTAGTTATAGTTTCCGACAGATTAATGGTGGTCATGTCTTTGCCACCTGGGGTGCTCTTTGAAACCCTTTATTTCCATTGACTTGTTCAAAACATTTTCTTGCTTACATCTCTCCTGCTTCAAAAAATTAAGTAAGCAAATCTTTGAATAATTTAAGGCTTTGAAAAGCTCTTATTTTAGAATATGTGCAAATAACAATTTAAAGAACAGAGGAAAAATTAACCACTTCCCTTCTTTGATATCTAATATGGAAGCAAAGCCACTTTTAAGATGAGGAATTAAAATTGAGCTACTGAAATCATTTTACCAAAGCTAAAATAGAATATTTATTTATTATTGTTACTATTTTTATACAGATCTTCCTTGACTTATGATGAGGTTACATCTCAATAAACCTACATTAAGTTGAAAATATCACAAATTGAAAACGTGTTTAATATACCTAACCTACCAAACATCATAGCTTGGGCTAACTTGCCTTAAACGTTCTCAGAACACTTACGTTAGCTCACAGTTGGGCAAAATCATCTAACACAAAGCCTATTTTATAATAAACTGTTGAATACCATGTAATTTATGGAATACTGTACTGAAAGTGTAAAACAGAATGGTGTCTGGGGACAGAATGACTGTAAGCACATAGGGTGTTTATTCTGGTGATCAGGTGGCTGACTGGGAACTACAGCTCGCCACTGCCGAACATCTCGAGAGAGTATGGCATTGCATATCATTAGCCTAGAAAAGATCAAAATTCAAAGTACAATTTCTACTGAATGCATATTGCTCTCACCTCATGGTAAAGTTGGAAAATAGTAAATCAAACCATCATTGGTTGAGGACCTTTAATGTTTTCTTGTGATAAAATAATACCTAATTCCAAAATGCAAAATATGCAGTTAATAATGTACTTATTTCTTCAAATACCCAGAAATCTTCAATGTTACATGTTTCTCATGTAAGCTTCAAGGAATTTTGTAAGTATACACAGAAAATGTATATTTAGTATAAATATGGTGTTTATACTCTGAATATTGTAATATAGCCTTCCGTTCTTGCATACAGTATATCTTTAAATAGTTTCACAATATCTGTTTACATTTTATCCTAATTTGAAAAAGTATTTCTATATCAGAAAATACTAGGTAGTTCCAGTACTTTTACTGTTGAAGGTATGGTCAAAATGAACATACTTGGTATAATAACAAATGGCTTTTTAAATGTGTATTAATAAAGTAAAAGGGAATATGTAAGTTCTGCTATAAAATTTGTATTTGAGTATTAATTGAAAGGTTTATGTGTTTATTATTTGATATATTTTATTATTATAAAAATAATTCAAGTGCATCTTATACTTTAAAATGCCAAAAAAAACTAAAAGTGTATTCTGGAAAAAAAAAATCTTCCTAGTGCTTCTGTCTACCAGTTCCTCTCTTTCAACAGAAACAAATTTAACAGTAATTTCCAGTACCAGAAATTTCCATTAATTCACCATATTAAAGTTGTGAATGAATTATGGTCAAATTTACATATTTCCAATATTTAGACTTCTTATTTAAGATTTTTTTTCCTCTCACAGGAAATCATTGTTGTTGCTATTGTTGTTGTTTTGTGATGCTTGTAAACAGAATAATTTATTTCACTGTATTTTAAAATTCATCACATTGGTTAAAATAAAGCTATTGTTGTTAATTTCAAATTTTATTCCTTTTGAATTTGCTTATTTTATCCCTGCATTGTTCATGTAAGCAAGCATATACTTTTTAGTACAAAACAATAGCTTTGTATTTTCCTTTTCATTTATACTGAACAATTTTGTACTTTGATTGCATTGGCCGTTAGTTCCAAAGTAATTTAATAATGGTGATACTCAGCATATTTGTCTTGTTCTTGATTTTATACAACTGTTGTAATATTTTATCAGGGATAATGATGCTAGTATTTTGTTTTGTTTTGTTTTTTATAAACGTCCACCTTTCCTGCTACCTTAATAAAATTCCATTACTTTATCAGGAATACACGTTGAAAGTCTGTATTTGGAAATTATCGGTTTTTTCTCTAACATTAATATAGTGAAAATATTCTTTTCCTGTTCTCTTTGCACACCTAGAATTAATCCCACATGTTAACTATGCACTATCTTTAATATGTTGACAGATTACATTTGATATTTTATTTATAAATTTATGTCATGAATATTCATAAGATTGATTTCTTTCTTCTTTTCCCCTCCTTCTTCCCTCCATTCTCTCTCTCTTTCACCTTTTCTAATCTTTTTGCAGTATCAGTGAACTGTTAAATGTTAAGACATTGAAGCTAAGGAGTTACCAAGGATGAGAGACCACAGTAAAATACTAATCTTTTCATTGTGAGACTCTGGACTAGCAGGAAGAATGAATCAGAAATATACCAACACTCTCTGAGAGCTAGCTCTAAATGACACAAACAGCTTTCTGATAAAGATGATCGTATTCTACTGATTAAAATCCTTTAAGATAAGAATTTTATCTTAAATAAGATAATATTATCCTTAATCATTCTTAATATTCAATGTCATATATACAATAAAAATCAAATAGGAGACATGACAGAAAACAGGACTAAATGAATAAAAACCAAAGGTCAAAAAAAGAGAGAAAGAGAGCAGAATCAGACAGAGATGATCCATATAATGGTTTTATCAGGTATGAATTTTAAAGTAACTAGTGTTAATATCTTCCAAAGTACATGAAAAGATGGAGAAATTCACCATAGATTTGTACTCATTGAAAAAGGATTCAAACAGAAATCCTAGACATGAAAAATAAATATTTAGACATAAATTTTAAAACATAGGTTAATGGCATGTTAGACACAACAGGAGAAAGGACTAGTGAACCCAAAACTATAAGTCAGTAGAAAATATTAGACTTGGGAATTAGAATTTGGACAATAGGAGTGAAAAATTTATAAAAGAAAGAGAAGACATAGAATCCGGGCAAAAATTTTATTGCATGTACTGGAGTCTCAGAAGGAGAGGAGAGACAGAACAGGTCAAAGCAATATATTTGAAGTGATACCGGTCAGGTAGCTTGTAAAACTGATGAAAGGTGTTAAGCCAAGAGTTAAAGATGCTTGGCAAATACTTCCATAGCTAAAGAAAGAAAACACTGCACCTAATTGCCTCATAGTAAGGCTACCAATAGCCAAAGACAAAGAAACAATAAATCTTAAAAGAAAGCAGAAAGAAGACATGTTAACTCCAAAGGAGATATAAAAAAGACTTACATTTGAGTTTTCAACAATATTAATGGATGTTAGATGACAATGAGCTGACATTCTGAAACTGCTGCCACAAAGAAATAATAACTTCCAATTTAAAAATGATTGCAAAATGAAGACATTTTAAGATGATCAAAACCGAAATGATTTGTCACTTGCAGACTCACTCAAACATAAAAACCTAAAGAGAGTTATTTAGGACTATGCATATGGAAACACAGAAATGTAGGGAGGACTGAAAAGTAAAATGTAGGTAAATATTGACCATGTACAATGAATATAGATGGTATAAGCAACTAATACTTTTATGTAAAGTTTGATACACTTGTAAAATTAAAACAAATGACTAGAATTATAGAGGAAGGAAGAAGTTAATTTAATTTGAGTTCTAAAAGTCTTTGGATTTCCCAGGGAGCGTTAAAAGTACTATTTTAAGTGGAGTTTTATAAAGGAGGATATATACCTACCATAACCTCTTAAATATTTATAAAATAATATTAAACTAACAATATAAACAAGAAAGAAATGGATTAAAAATTTTTATTAATCCAGTATTTAGCTAGTAAAGGAGAAAAAAAGTAAAAATTAATGAAGAAGTCAAATATAAAGAAAACAAGAAGTTGGAAGATATGAACTCAAAGATATCAGGGACTGTTTTAATATAAATTGATTAAGTAATCAAAATTTAAAGATAGATAACATTGGATAAACGTTATTTTTTATTTTATTTATTGTGTTCATATCCAGAATTTCTGCTTTTTTTTTTTTTTACAGCTTCAGTTTCTTTGGTGAAGTATTCCTTCTTCTCACTAATTTGATTCCTGAGATCATTGAACTGTCTTTCTGATTTTTTTTGTAACATGTTGAGTTTCTTTATGGCAGCTGTATTGAATTCTTTGTCATTTAGGTTGTAAATTTCCATGCCTTCAGGGCTGGTTTCTGGAGAATTGTCATTTTCCTTATTTGAATTGTTTCTATAATTTCTCATGGTATTTGATGAACTAATCTTTTGTCAGTGTGTTTGTGGTAGCATTAGGGCACAGAATCCACTTGCTACTGTGTGGGGAAAGCAGGAGCTGAGTTTCTGATCCCACCTCATCTGCTGAAAGTTTTGAGGGGTACTATTGACACTTTCACTATCCTGAAGAGCGTTAGGGCATGTGTGTAGACCTTGTTTGGTTGGCAGGGCTACCTCATGAGGACCAGGCCAGGGACTCTCCTTGGGACCGCAGTGGTATGATGGACTCATTGGCCACTGGGAAAGCAATCATGAGTGGGCTTAGGGCTGTCACCACCTCTTCCTACAGTTGCCCTGGGGCACATTCCCACTTGCAGGTGCAATGGTACTATGGGCACTCATGTGGGCCAGGAATGCACTCATCTTGGTGCATAGATCTGCCCTCACCTCTTCTTGTTGTCTCGCTGGGTATTGTGCTTGGAAATCATGGCTTCCTTGTGGGGACCAAGCCAGGGACACCCCTTGGTGCTGCAGTGGTACAGTGGGCTGCCCTGCTACTTGGAAAGCAATCATTAGTGGCCTAAGTGTTGCTGCCACCTCTTCCTACAGCTGCCCTGGGGCACATGCCCACTTTTGGGGCAGAGAGGTTAATACTCTTGCTGGGCTTGGAAACATTCATAAACATTCACAGTCCTTCTGGGGAAGGGCAGGGAGTGCCCACCTATCTCTACCACTTCCCAGGGGGCCAGTCAATCCACCTTCAGCTGTATAGCTGCCTGAGTCTCTCAGGTGTCCTGTTGTGCTGTGTAGGTTTCCTTCATTGGTGGTCGATGAATGACCATTTAGTTGTAGTTCAAGGGGGTAGTGATAAAGGGATCAGCTCACTCCACCATGTTGATGACATCACTCTAATTCTTTTTTTTTTTTTTTTTTTAGGAAGATTGGCTCTGAGCTAACATCTGTGCCCATCTTTCTCTACTTTATTGGTGGGATGCTTGCACAGCATGGCTTGATAAGCAGTATGTAGGTCTTCTCCTGGGATCTGAACTGGCAAAGCCCAGGCAGTTGAAGCAGAGTGCATGAACTCAACCACTACACCACTGGGCCAGCCCCTTTAATTCTTTTCTTTTCTCATTAATTTTTTTTGTTGTGGTCATAGTAGCTTATAACATAGTGAGATTTCAGTTGTACATTATTGTTTGTCATACACCATATAAGCATGCCCCTTCACCCCTTGTGCCCACCCTCAACTCCCCTTCCCCCAGTAACCACTAATTTATTTTCCTTGTCTGTAAGTTTCTTTATATTCCACATATAAGTGAAATCACATGGTGTTACCTTTCTCTGTCTGGCTTATTTATCTTAACATGATGCCCTCAAGGTTCATCCAAGTGGTTGTGAATGGGATGATTTTATCCTTTTTTGTGGTTGAGTAGTATTCCATTGTATATATACACAACATCTTCTTTATCCAATCATGCTTCAGTGGGCTCTTGGGTTGCTTCCATGTCTTGGCTATTGTGAATAATGGTGCAATGAACATAGGGGTGCATAAGTCTCTTTGAATTGTTGATTTCCAGTTCTTTGGGTAAATACCCAGTAGTGACATATCTGCATCATATGATATTTCTATTTTTATTTTTTTGAGAAATCTCCCTACTGTTTTCCATAGAGGCTGCACCAGTTTGCATTCCCACCAGCAGAGTATGAGGGTTTCCTTTTCTCCACAACCTCTCCAATGTTTGTTGTTTTTTGTCTTGGTCATTATAGCCATTTTAATGGGTGTAAGATGGTATCTAAGTGAAGTTTTGGTTTACATTTCCCTGTTGATTAGTGATGTTGAGTATCTTTTCATGTGCCCATTTGCCATCTGTATGTCTTCTTTGGAAAAAAGTCTGTTCATTTCTTCTGCCCACTTTTTGATTGACTTGTTTTTGTAGTTCATTTGTGTGAGCTCTTTATATATTATGGAGATTAACCCCTTATTAGATATACAATTTGCAAATATTTTCTCCCAGTTGGTGAATTGTTTTTTCATTTTAATCTTGGTTTACTTTGCCTTCCAGAAGCTCTTTAGTCTGATGAAGTCTCACTTGTTTATTTTTTCTTTTGTTTCCCTTGTCTGAGTAGACATGGTATTTGAAAAGATCCTTTTAAGTCTGATATCAAAGAGCGTACTCCCTATATTCTCTTCCAGAACTTTTATGGTTTCAGGCTGTACCTTCAAGTCTTTGCTCCATTTTGAGTCTATTTTTGCGCATGGGAAAAGATAATGGTCTACTTTCATTCTTTTGCATCTGGCTGTCGAATTTTCCCTGCATCCTTTATTAAAGAGACTTTCCTTACTCCAGTGTATGTTCTTGGCTCCTTTGTTGAAGATTAGCTGTCCATAGATGTGTGGTTTTACTTCTGGGCTGGTCCCTTTAATTCTTAATAATGGAAATCTGTTTCCTTTTTTGTCTCACATTCATTTATTAATTTCATTAGTCTTTATCAGATTATCAATATACAATAAATCAATAACCCTGATGTTTGTTGATTTCCTTTATTGTATTCTTGTCTTCCATTTCTTTGATATCTGCCCTTATGTTTAATATTTTTCCCCATTGCCTTTTTTTATTCATAGATATTTCAGTAGATATCTTTTTTCCAATATTTTTTTTTGTGGTAAAATACATGTGAAATTTGCCATCTTAACAATTTTTAAGTGTATAGTCCTGTGGTATTAAATACATTCATAATGTTGTGCTGCCGTCATCTCCATCCATCTCCAGAACTCTTCATCTTATAAAACTGAAATTCTATACCTATTAAACAGTAACTCCCCACACACCCCCATCCCTCAAGCCCCTGGTAACCATCATTCTACTTTCTGTCTCTGATTTTGAATACTCCAAGTACCTCATATAAGTTGAATCATACATTATTTAGTTATCTGTGATTGGCTTATTTAACTTAGCACAATGTCCTCAAGGTTCATCCATATTGTACATAAGTCAGCATTTCCTTCCTTTTAAGGTGGAATAATATTCTATTATATACTATATTTTGTTTTTCTATTCATCCACCAATGGACACTTAGGTTGCACCCACAATTAGGCTGTTGTGAATAATGCTGCTATGAACCTGAGTGAACAAATATCTCTTTGAGAGCCTGTTTTCACATCTTTCGGGAATACACTCAGAAGTACAATTGCTGGATCTTACGGTAATTCTATTTTTAATTTTTTGAGGAACTGCTATATTGTATTGTATTCTGGATATTAATCCCTTATCACATATATATGGCTTACAAATACTGTCTCCCATTCTGTGGGTTTCCTTTCAACTCTGTTGATAGTATCTTTTGATGCAAAATTTAAAAAAAATGTTCATGATGTCCCATATATCCTTTCCTTTTGTTGCCTGTGCCTTCTACCAAACATGTAAGCAAGAGATGAATCACCTTACAGAAATCTCTTCAGAACATAAAAAAGGTAAAATTCACTGTCAAGCAGTTTTTAAGCCAGAATAACTTTACAATCAAAACTTGACAGTATACATAACAATCGTAAATATTTCTACAAAAGTTTTAACAAAGTGTTAGCAAATAAAATCAAGAATATATAAGGCGTATCCAATTTATGTTCATATGAGTTTAAATATTTGACATTCAAACAATGGATTTACCATATCGATAGAAATGAAGAGGAAATCCTATAATCATCCAAATAATTTCAGAAAAAACTGTTTCTTAAAATCTCATACCCACTGATAGAGAGTGCTTCCAGAAAACTAGGAATAGAAAAGAAGTTTCTTAATCTGATAAAGGGTATGTACAAAAACCTACAACTGACATCATACATCGTCGTTAATGGTGAAATATTGAGAACACTCCCTCAGAGACTAGGATCACAAAGGTCATTATGGTGCTTGAGGTCTTAGTGTAGTAAAGCAATAAAAAAATGCAGAAAAAATGTAAATTGGGAAAGAATATATGAAATTATAATTGTAAAAAATATGGGAAAATGTAAACTTGGAAAGAAGATATGAAATTATAATTATATGAAAATGACACGATTGTGTACATGGAGAATAAAAAGGAATTTACATATACAACAAGTGTTTGAGGTACATGTTCTATATCCACCCTTTACATATTAGTATACCTAGGCTTGTAAAGTTTAATCAAGTTGCCTAAGGTCAGATAAGTAGCGTCAATGTGCTCTAAAGCAAACTCAGGCTTTCAGGCTTCAGAGACTTTATTGCTATCTTCTTTGGCATTTTTTACTTTGTCTTTTCTGAGAATTGCTGTCCTTGAATGGGTGTGTAAATATGAGGGGACTCAGGTAAGTTTGCCTCAAAATTTAGCATCTCAGATTAAAAAAATGCTAGTTTTCCTGGTCTAAGGTATAATATACCTTAAAAGGGTGTAGAGAAGGCCAGAGACTACAGGCAAAGTGAAATATCTTCTGTTCTTCCATGTGATTGACCTGTTCCATTAAGAAACTGTGGATTGGCCAAGGTATTTTTCATTGTTTGTTTTCTGCTTATTTTTAATGTTGTTTTATCTAGCTCCTTGCAGTTATTAAATATTATTCTACAAGTATAAACACTGGTGGTTAGTTTTAGGTGGGCTTGTGAGTTTTGGTCATTTTCTAGAGTCTTCATGGTGTCTTCACAGAGAGTCAGAAATGCTGCATCAGGGATTGCTGGCCTGATATTATCAAAAGCTAAAACGTAGAACTTCTTTCAAAGTAGCATGGAGACCAAATAATTCTTATTAAATTAACTCTTATTATTTAATTATTATACTTAATTATATTATTATTTAATTATAATTTGATAATTCTTATTAAGAATGTCAGACGTTGTTTATTTTTTTATAGACTAGACAAATACCACTTAACTGAATTGTAGGTTCACTCATTCCATTATTTCATTATCAATAATTGATAATTCCGTGCAATTTTAAGGCACATGGAAATTGTTTTAATTATTATATTATTTTGTTTTTTCAATGTGCATCCTTAACTTGGTTGTTCCTTGCTGGGTTTATAATTTCTTTTGATCTCTTTTTGTTAGCTTGCTGGGTTCCCTAGTGTTGGCAAACTTTTGCATCTGTGTATGATTTGCTATCATAATTAACATGTTGTTTTTCTTATTGCAGCAAGTTTTGTAAGCCTAGGTCTACCAAGTATTTTGTTGATTCTTAGAGCAAAATTTTAAGCTTCATTGTTCAAAAATTAGCTACTGAATTATTTACATAAAAAAGCATTTGTTTATTTCTAATGGGAATCTGCCCTTGATTTATAGTTTTCAGAGTGTTACAAAGCATGTTAAATACTTAAGATACTGCTTTACGTGATGTCCATGTCCTTACCTCCCTATCGTCTAACTTACTGAACTCTACAAGTGAGTATGAAGACTTTCCTACTATCAAGTATGATCCTTTGGCACACAGCATTCATACAGTCCCCTACTGTCTATGTTTTAGTACTGCAGAATGCATTTCTCAGACTCCTACAATACACATTTATACATATGTGACTTCCAACATTTAGATCTTCTGTGTATAAGTACAATTCTTGGAAGATTTGGTAAAGACAGAGACTATATGTTAATCTTATTCTGCTGTTTCTGAGTGTACTTACTCTTGTCGATATGCTTGGTTTCTCTGCAGTAGCTTCTTGATCATAAAATTTTCTTAATCACAGATGAGGCAATGATTTCCTTAATGCCATGGTTCTACCATGTGGCTCTCAAGTCATTCCTAATATATCAAACTAAAGGCTATTTCTTCAGCTTCCAAGAGATTCTGTAGGATGTTCACTGCCCTTTAATAAATCTCTTTCTCTTTAAATAAGTTATTGCTTTAATTCTTTACCTGAACCAAACCCTCGCAGAGTCACCATCTCACAGTGTGTAAAAGTAATACTTAATTCTGAAGAGAGACTGTGAACTAACATTTATATTTATGGCGAAACATTAATATGGGTACATCAGAAACATTCACTCTAGATATAGGAACACATCATATTTCTCTGTCTCTCTAAGCCATCAAATACTAGAATGATGTTATATCCAGCGAGATGCTGTCATCATAACAAGCCTAAAATAACTTACACCATTTGTGACACATAATAATCAAGATGTCCCCTCTCTTTACCTCAGGAACATATGCTTAACTGAGAAGAAAACTTTCTCTGAACTTATTAAAATTCTCTCAATTTGCCTAAGAAAAACATAGTTCTGGTGCCAATTTATTGCATGTATCAAAAATACTATCCATACAGGCATTTTTTAAATTAAGACTTTATTTTTTATAGAGCAGTTTAAGGTTCACAATGAAACTGAAGAGAAGAAACAGAGATTTCCCATATACCCTCTGCTTCCACGTATGTATAGTCTCCCCATTATCAACACCCTCCACCAGAGTAGTACATTTGTTACAATTGATGAACCTACTCTGACACAGCATAATCACCCAAAGTCCATAGCTTACATGACTGTTCACTCTTGGTGGTGTACATTCTACGGGTTTCAACAAATGTATAATGACATGTGTCCATCATTATGGTGGCTTTTATTTAAAAGGAAAACTCTAGACTGTCTAAAATAGAAACATTTTTAAAGCAAGAAATTAGGGATAATAAACCCTTGAGGTCTGTTTTATTGTTTTAATCATTTTGGCAGGCTCTATGTTTATCTATTTCTATTGAAATTTAATATAAATAAACAACTCCCTTATTAATTTATCTTCTGTTTTCTTAGTATGCAAGAAGATGGAAAATAAATAATCAAATAGATTTTTGGGAAACTTGCTGGAAAGAAAAGAATAAAAAAGAAAGGAAGGAAGGAAAGAAGGAAGGAAGGAAGAGAAAGAAAGAAAGGAAGGAAGGAAGGAAGGAAGAAAAAAGAAAGAGAAAAGAAAGCAAGAAAACAAGAAAGTCTGGCTCCATGGTCTATGGTTAAGTTCAGTGTGCTTTGCTTCAGGAGTCCAGGTTCAGTTCCCAGATGTGGACCTAAACCACTCATTGATGGCCATGCTGTGGCAGCATCCCACATAGAAAATAGAGGAAGACTGGCACAGATGTGAGCTCAGGAACAACCTTCCTCAAGCCAAAAAAAAAAAAAGAGGAAGATTGGCAACAGATGTCAGCTTAGGGTGAATCTTCCTCAGCAAAAATAAACCAAAAAATAAAAAATAAGAAAAGAAAGAAAGAGAAAAAGTAAGATAGATCATTCTCTGGTAAGTTTTTTCTCTGTCATCTTTGATGGCTAAAGTTAATAATCTGTTTTACAATATTTCTCTAAAAAGATGCCTGTGTCTTTATTGATCATGCATATTCTTTCCAGCACTCTCAGTGCCCTTGGCCCATTTTCCTTACATCTGTAGAAACTCAACTTTGACTTCTTCTAGCTAATTGCACAAAGAGTTACAATATGCAGGGAAAATCACAAAATTTCTTTAGTAAATTTTTGAATTTCGATATAGGTTGGCCCCTCAGAGCCTCTTAAGATTCACTTCAGAATCTTAGGTGAGGTTGCTGAGTTTCATTTTTTGTTATACAATAATGGCCTTTTAGTTTTTTAGATTGGGTTAGTTGGTTTAAGGATATTTCATATGAACTTTCCAAGGCCACTCAATTGGATTTCTTACAGATTCCAAATATGTGATTGGATGCTTCACACATGATTTTAATCTTATGATTTTATTTTAGTAAAACTTTTTTTGTGAGGAAGATTGGCCCTGAGCTAACATCTGTGCCAATCTTCCTCTACTTTGTATGTGGGGCACTGCCACAGCATGGCTTGGTGAGCAGTGTGCATGTTGGTGTCCGGAATCTGAACTGTGAACCCTGGGCTGCCGAAGCAGAGCGTTCAAACTCAACCACTGCTCCACCGGGCCAGTCCCTATTAAAATTTTTGATCTATAATTTATCAATTCAAAATAATTATACAAGAAGATCTCTTGGTCTCACCTCTCCTTGTAACAGAGAGCATTGGATTACTTGTGGCACAGATTTCTGCCCAAACATCTGGATTTTATTTCTCTTTTCCATTTATAGGCTCCTGCCCAGCTCATCACTGGCTTTTCCAACACTTCATTATAAGTCTCCAAGTCATTTTTTATGGTGTCAAAACCATGTAGAATGTATTTGATATTCAAAATCCTCAGAAGAATTCTTGGAAAGTTTTAGTCATAGACAATCTTACTCCCTAGTTACAAAACTGACATTTTGAAATGAAAGTCTTCAGACTTTATTAAAATGCTGATAGAAACAACTGGTGAAGAAGTTATCTGCTATGGATTATGCCTATATTGATTCAGGGTAAGTTGGTGTCAACATCCCAGGTCAAAGAAATCAGGGGGAAAGTAGCCCGTCTGTTGAGAGTACTCTGGTTTCCTCTTTATGTCGTGTGGAATGTTGCCCTCAGATTCACAGAGTCAAAGCATGTTTTCACCTGACACAACCTGCTGGGAGAGGTACAGCGTTGGCAGCATGCCAGGTAATTCTGCAATAATTTGAGCTTTTGAAGACTTTCCCTCTAGCTGGGAGGTGAAACAGTTGTTAAAGAGGAAATTGAAAGACAATTTTTTTCAATTTCTGTCATTACTGCTATCAAAAGACACATCAACACTGTGTCACTTGCTCAACGTACAAAATAAAAGAAAAGAAATCTCGGAATTGGTTAAAGCATTCTCAAGGATCAAGCATACGGTAAACTTAAGCATGTTAGTCTAATGGCTCCAATAGTTTTACCTAAAATGTAAGTCTAAAAGCAAAATACACTTTCCTATAGTGTTGATGAAGATGACATATATTATATTGGCAGCTCAGATTCATATTCCTTCTATCAGAGCTTCTCAAGCTAGCCTTGATTAAAGAACATGTTTATTTTTAATTTCAAATCCTTCATGGAATAGTAAATTAGTAATTACTAATCACTAATAGTAATAAAAAATTACTGGTTTAGGTCTATTCAGTAATTAGTAAATTACTAATTGACAATTAGTAAAATAGTCTATAAATGAAATGCTAGGAATAAATGTAAAATAATATGTAAAATAAAGTCCCAAAGTTTTATTAGATCAGCAGACACAAATCACTTTGTCCAATTGCTACAAAAGTTTCTAAATTCTTACTCTCAATTTCTGAACTTATCTCTTTGTGGACCTGTGAGAAAAATCTATGGGCCAGCACCATGACAAGGAGCCCGTTTGAGTAGTATGATGTTAGATCTCTTTAGTTGGTAAGAGGCATCATGGCTTTCAACAGTGCCCGACTCACTGCACAGAAGAATATTCCCAGATTTTGTGTAAATAGAAAGCTATAATTGTATGTGGGAACATAATATTTACAAAAAGTAATCATTCCTGATGTCTCACTTCATAGTATCTACTGTTCAGTAATGATATATTAAAATAAGGTAATTTCATAAACTATAATTATATCTATGTAATAATTTTTTTAGTTTTATTGAGGTATAATTGATAAATAATATTGTATATTTAAAGTGTACAATGTGATGATTTGATACACGTATATATTGTGAAAGTAGTCCCCTCATTGAGTTAATTAACACATTCATCACCTCACATATATACCTTTTGCTCTTTCTGGTGAGAACATTTAAATTCTACTCTCTAGAGAAATTTTAATTTTACAATACAGTGTTGTCAACTATAGTCACTACGTTATACATACATATAAAAACTGAAAGATTGTATACTTTTACCAACCTCTCTCTATTTCCCCCAGCCCCTGGCAACCAATTTTCTGCTCTGTTTCTATAAATTCAATTTTTTTACTTTTTAGATTCTACATCTAAGTGAGATCATACAGTATTCGTTTTTCTCTGTCTGGCTTATTTCACTTAGCATCATGCCCTCAAGGTCCATCCGTGCTGTTACATATTCAATGCAAAAGAATCAAATTGGACTCTATCTTACACCACTCACAAAAATTAACTTACAGTGGATTTAAGATTTAATGTTGGACCAAAAAGTCCTAGAAGAAAATATAGGGGGAAAAGTTCCTTGACATTGGTCTTGACAATGATCTTTTTGGATATGACAACCAAAACACAAGCAATGAAAGCAAAAATAAACAAGTGGCACTGAATCAAACACATAACCTTCTGCACAGAAAAAGAAACAATCAACAGAATGAAAAGTCAACATACAGAATGGAAGAAAATACTTGTAAACAATATATCAAATAAGGGATTGAAATCCAAAATAGATAAGGAACTCAAGCAACTCAATAGCAAAAGAACAAATAATTTATTAAAGAATGGAAAATTATCCATCTTTCCCCTGGATGTAATTTAGGCGCTATGGTATGAAATAGGGGTCCAATTTCATAGTTTAATGTAAGGATACACCATTGTTAGAACTGTTAATTAAAATGTTTTTTTTTTCTCCACTGAACTGCCTTGCAACTGTCAGGGAGGAGACAATTCCTCTACCCTCTAGGTCCTTCTGGCTGGTCTAAGAATTAAATTGACACGAGACAGAATAACAGGAGAAAATCAAAGTTTAATAACATGTATACGTGGGAGAAACCCAGGAAAACTGAGTAACTCACTAAAATGGCTGAAGCCACCACCTTAAATATCACCTTCAGCTAAAGACAAAGGAAGATGGTGGTGGTAGTGGTTTAGGACTACATAAAGGAAGAAGACAATTCAAGTGGAGATGAAAAAGCAAATGTTTGGTAGACAAATGTTTGCTGGGCCATCTATAGACAATGTGACTAGAGAGAGAGAACTGACAAAAATGGGTTTAGCAAGGATCCCCTGAGTCTGCCATACACAGAGTTATCTATGGTGATGGCCTGTTCTATGGACAGGCTGTCTATCTTAAGTTCTTTTAGGGGAAAGGCCAAAGTTTCTTTCAGAGTCCTTTGTCCTTAAAAATAAACAAGCCAAAGAGACACATTTTGGGATGACCAATTCTGATCCTCCACACCACCTATGTCATACAAATATTTATGATCATGCTTCCAGGCTTTCTTTAAGCTGTTTTTACCTATTCATATTTGCCTGTGCCAATATCATATTGTTTAAACTACTATAGTTTTAAAATATATCTTGATAACTGGTAGAACAAGTCCTACTGCCTTGTTCTTAGAAATTCTTTGCTTTTGGAATTATCTTGACAAATTCTCCTAGGGTTATGATTCAAATTTTAATTTAATTTATATATATTTCTGTGGAGAATTTACATATGATGTGGGTAGTCTATGAAATCCATGAAAGTGTTATATCACTCAATTTATTTAGTTTTGTTTACTGGATTTTGATATTTGTTCACAATTACAGCCATAAAATTTGACATATCTTTTATTAGATTGATTTCTAGGAAAATCAATTCACATGAGTTGCTGCTATTGTAAATGATAATCTTTTAAAACAATTTTCTAATTGTATATGGCTGGTACGAGAGTGAATTAAATTTTGTGAACTAATATCATTTCCAGAAACTTTTCCAAACTCTTATTAAATCAAATATTCTATATGCATTCCTTTGTATTTTCTTCAGACACAATAATATCCGCAAATACTGACAGTTTTATTCCTTGCTTTGCAGTCCTTGCGGTTTTTTCTTTTTCTCTTCTTTACTTTATTTTTTAGGACTCCCAGTACAATGATGAATAGAATTGGTAATAGCAAGCATTTTTGTCTTATTCTGATCTCAAGGTTGGTCGTTTTCTTTTAGTTTGCTGAAAGTTTATAATAATAATAATAATTATGACTATACAATTATATGAATATAAATCATAATTATTATCAGTATTCTTTATTAGATATTGAATGCTATCAAACTCTTTTTCTGGAAAGATTAATTCGTTGTGGAAGGCAACTTCTAAAATGGCACCCAGTGATCACTGTTTCCTGATATCCCCAGCCTCATGTATTCCCGTTGAGTTTGGGTTGAATCTAATGAAGAGAATATGGAAGTTTTAATAGGATGTCTATCATTCAAGATAAAATTATAAACAGCCTCTGAATTCCAGCTTTCTCTCCCTCTCTTAGAACCAGATGTCATGTTGTGAGCTATTCTATGGAGATAATCTTTTCGTCAACTTGCTGTTGAGGGAAAAGTGGGCTGAGGTAAAGATATTCATGAATTCTGGGGAGCGTTCAGTAGCTTTCTGTTTAATCAAGACTTGGAAGGAAGAAGACCAAATGATCTGTGACTAAGAAATCATGGGAAGAGGCATGTGGATTCACCTATGGGTATGGGAAAAATGCGCATAATGCTGTGGGTCTCATTTCAATGCTCATGGGAGAACATCCACCAGAGAGAATACCCTAAACAGCTAGAATGATCCAGCATATGTTACCATACTTCTGTTTATGGCTTCTGTTTATGCACCAGGCTTGTGCAATGGTCCCATGGCTGATCTACCTACATCCACAAGGGGTAAAGCTGTCATAACAGAGACCAATGTTGAGCCCTTAAATAGTGCCATCCTTTAAAGGGTCTAATGACTAAAAGTTGGTTTCATTGGGAAACTTTAATTCTGAACAGGGAAGCAATTAATCTTTACTAGGGTTTATATCTATTCTTGGTATGGATTTGCTTTTTTACTTGCAGTGCCTCAGCTAGCACAATTACCCAAGTGTCCTATTTCTTTTCTTTGGATCCTGCATAATGTCACTCTGACCAAGGGACTTGTGGGAAATGGCATGTGACAATGAATATATTTAGAATTCTCTGATTTTACCTACAAAGCAGTCAACTCGACACAACACCAAAATGTTCAGTTAACCTATCAACTTGGGGATGACACCCTGTGGGTTTAGGATATTGTCCTTCAATATGTGATGTATACATTGAACCAATGACCATTAGCTGACATTCATGGGTCCTGACTCCAAAAGGTGAAAGTAAGGATGGGCCCTTCTCACCAACACTCCCAGTGAAGCACTTGGGGAATTTGTTCTTTACAAATCTATGATACCAGGCTCTGCTATGGAATGCTTTACTAATGGATAAAGTAAGGAAATGGCTAAATCTAAAGTGTGCTTCTCATGTAGTTATTTTGGGTTATTCCTGCCAGTAGGCAGCAGGCAAAAAAAGGAACTCCCATACTAATAGGGGACTTTACCTTGACAGGGTTGTTGGTACACAATGGGGGCAAAGAGAATATTTCTACAGCATAAACAGGAAATGACAGGTTCTATGGTCTTAAAAGGCAGGATAACCAGGTGTTTAGGCCACCAGGGAAGAAGACCTGGGCTGCTCCATCAGATAAACAACCTAAACCAGCAGATATGCCAAGGATGAGAGAGAGAGAGAATAGATGGTAGAGGAGAGAAGTTATGAATATTACTTATGGTCTCAAGATCAACTTCAATAGCAGGGACCTGATCTACTTCCACTCATCCTACTATAGTTATTAATTATTTTTAATTGTTACATGTCACACTTTGGAAAATCAATAAGAGGACAAAATACCCCTAACATGGGGCATTCATGTGCTGAGTGGTGTACGGGGTGAATCGTGGCTGACACTGTCAGTGTTGTGCTGCATCCCTTCTACCTTCACCTTACCTGCTGCAGTCACATGTGATTCACTGCTGCAGGATTTAGAGACTGCAGAGACACATTTAGAATCTGTACAGGCAACCTGAAGGTGCCAGCAATTTCATGCTTTCAGAAGCAGTCCTAAACCAAGGATAGACAGGGACTTGGTGGATAAATACACGTTTCCTCATCCCTAGGCTGAAGCTACTGCAAGTCATGTTCTACACTATCTCCCAGAACTGACCAGTTTAACTGAACTCCAGTTGTCTAGGTGTTGTTGCTACCTTGATAACACACTCTCTGCTGGCTTCCTTCTCTTTCCTGCCTCAATTCCCCACTGCATTATCAGTGTTTCCTGGGATGACTTCCTAAACACATTTCCTGCACTTTAATTCTTTTCTTAGAATCTGTTCCCAGATTCTAAGAAATCTAAAACTAAAGAAACATCTATCACAGATTCCTAAAAATCTGTGACTTAGAATTAAAAAGGATTTTCTTGCAATTTTTCCTTTTTCACATTCTATCCATAATAGGAATGAGAGGGCAGAGCATTTACATACTGTCTTCATATTGTGATCTTGCACACAAGTCCCTTTGGGCAATCGTGCAACTGACTGCTTGAATGGAAATTATTTAGGCACAAAATTGGTCTTCATATAGACATCATACAAATTTTGTCTATAAAAATATGTTTTTAATTTTATTTTTAGCTATTCATTATTTTATTTAAAACATTAAAACCAACAGCTTATAGCTATTCCAAAACTTGAATTTCCCACTGTATGTTTTTTTATGGCCCTGGTGTCTTTCTACTTGCCTCAATATAGTAAGATTTTTTTTTTCAGTTTATTAGTGGTCAAATTGTAATGAGTTCTTATCAGACTGATAGGAAGTAATTTGAGGGGGTACCCTTGATAGCAGCTGCCAATTTATGATAAGAGAAATCACTGCTTAGTGACAATTTTTGATAGCATTATTATGACTTTTCTTAATTTGATCCCCTTGGAAAATTCTGCTGCAAGTTTATTTTTTTATTAATGTTATCTGCTTAACATCAGTTTGCTGATTTCTTCAATTTTCATCCAGAATTATTTTGCCATAAGATTTCAAAAAAGAAAAAGAATAATAATGTAACAAGGCTTGTAATTTTAGATTCTAATCAGTATGTAGACGATAAAATACAATTTGTTTCATTTAAGCAATGCCAGGAATATACATACATGATACAGAGTTCTCTTTTCAGAAGTACATACTGCGAAGGCATTCAAAATAGGACCTAGACACTGTGGCTATGGTTGACCAGGTCGTATTTTCAAAATAAATCACCCACTCAGAAATAGTGTATCCAGGATAGGTAGTGTAAAGGATAAGGATCATGGAGTGTGACTCATGGATCTCTATCATCACACTTGTCAAAATCTTTAAGCTTGAAAAATGCAAGTCTGTATCCATACAATAAAAGACAAATGAGCTTCTCTCTGCTGTGGCTTATCAGATACTGAACAATTCCCACATAAGATAACGAAAATATCCCAAAGAAGGAAACAAGGAAATTACCTATTTTTAGAAACCAAAAGTGAATTCATGCTGGTGAGAGAAGGGTAATGTATGGAAGCCTGTAACACAAAGGAAAAGCAGAGGTGAACTCCAGAGCCTTAATGAAACAATGGCATTAGGCTCTGCCGTCAGAAGGTGAATTCAGGTTTGGGAGACAAGAAGCAGCTGCAGATAGGAGGCCCGCCTGTACTTCAGGCGGAATCCAGGATTATTTCCCACACCTAGTGCCTCCATGTGCTGACTATTGTTTAACATATATGAGAACTTTAGCATCTGTCATTTCTTCAAATGTTCCATTTTCTAAGGAAAGAGTAATCAAGGGAGGTTGCATAGAGAAAGAGAGTACTGAATCAGCCTTTGGAAAATGGGGGGATTTGAGCAAGTGTTTTCCGTGATAAATACTTATCTTGGGAAAATTTTGACTTGATTTTCAAAACTGTTTTTATCAGTGTGTATGGATTTAAGTTAAAATGCACAAAAGATAAAAGTACACCACAATTAATTATCACAAAGCAGCCTGTTCACACTAATGTAACTGCCACACAAGCTAAAATTTGAATATCACCACTACCCCAGTTCAGCCCCTCTAAATCGCTTCCCCTTTTCTCCTCCGGAAAAGTAACAACTATTCTGATATCAAACGCTATAAATTGACTTTTGCCTGTTTATTTAGAAAAACGGAATTAAATGGTGTATGTTATTTTGTGCTGATTCCTTTTGCTCAACATGTTTGTGAAAGCCATCTTGTATTCAGCGGGAGTTTGCTCATTTTCATCGTTCTATAGTATTCCATTATCCACTTATATTATTTTTCCTTTCTATTGTAGGTAGACATTTGAGCTGTTTCTAGATTTTACCAATTACAAATACTGTTGCTATAAACATCCTGGTACATGTATATCGGATCAAATATATATGCATATATGTTGGATACATATCTAAGAGTAAAATTATTAAGCATTTTGTTATACACATATTCAAATTAAATAGAAATGTAAAACATTTTCCCAAAGAGTGAGTATTCATTTGCACTTCTGCTAGTATGAAACATTTACAGTTATTTCACACCCTCCCCAGCATGTGACCTTGTCAGTAATTGTAATATTTATCTATCTTAGAGGTAGGTAACAGAGTCCATTGTGACTTAATTTGCATTTCTATAACTACTCATGAGATTGAAGAAATGGATACCATCTTTTATGAAGTTGCTGTTCAAGGTCTTTGCCCATTTTTATTGAGTAGTCTGTCCTTTTCTTATTGAATTGTCAGCAAATTCAATTTAAGGGCCTAATCTGGCCAGCTGTCTGTTTTTTGTGTGTATGAGTCCTGTGAGCTAAAATGATTTTTATGGTTTTATATAGTTACATTTTAAATGACTATACAAGTGCCTATGTAATAGCCATGGATGCATCTTGGCCTCAAAGCATAAAATATTTGCTATCTTGTTGTGTAAGACAAAGTTTGCCAAGCCTGAATCCGGAAGATGGTATTATCCTGAAGTTATGAAGTTAAGTTTTATTTTTTTCCACATAGCTATCCAATTGACCCAGCAATATTTATTAAAAAGTCTGTCATTTCCCTACGGCTCTTCACTGTCATGTTGTCAAAAATAAAATCAAGCATCTGTATATGTGCAGCTGTGTTTTTGAATTCTCTATTAAGTTCCACAGTTTGATTTGTCTATTTTTGTACCAATATCACACAATTCTAATTAATGCCATTATAATAAATCATAACATCTGGTAAAATAGGTCCTCAACTTTTAAAATTTTTGAGAAGGTTGTTTACGCTGAATTTGGTCCTTTGAATTTTAATAACAAAAATTTATAGTTAGCTTATAAATTTTTACAGACCCTGTTAGGATTTTGATTGAGATCATGCTGAATCCATAGAATGATTTGAGGAAGACTGATATTTTCTACAATATTGAAACATCTCATTTAGATACATGATGTATTGCTTTATTTATTTAGAATTATTTTAGTTTTTCTCGCTAATTTTTTTACGTTTCTATGTTTCCTCTCACATAGTTCATGGTTTTGATGCCTTTTAAATGATATTTTTAAAAATTTTTCACTTTCTAATTGCATTCTAATGGTGAATAGAAATATTCTTATTCTTGGATATAGATCTTACTCTCAGTAAACTTGATAAATCCGTTTGTTACATTCTACTTTATGTGTGGATTCTTTTGACTTTTCTACATATATAATTCCATTATCTAGTATTTTCCTTTGTTTTTTCATTGTACTTGTGAGTACCTAAAGTAAAATATTGAATAGAAATGGTTGTGTCCTTTCGTATCTGAATATTAAACTCAGATGTGAAGGCTTTCAATTTTTCAGTATTAAGCATACTGTTTATTTTTTGTAGATGACCTCAACTGAACTTAGGATATTTAACTCACCAATTCAGTTTGAACGATTAGTAAAGTTGGGTTTAGATTTATTCTCAAACCCATGGCAAGTTATAGACTTCACTCATCACCAAGCTTATGTAACTTTAAGAAATGTAAGGAGAGACAACACAAATGCATAGTGATAACATAGACGAGGATTCTTGATTCCCACCTGCAGCTTCTGATGTCCCCATATTATATCACACTAGGAATCACATTGTCAGCATAGATATATCTGCGTGGGGATCGACCACGTCAGCTCAGGAAAGGCATCGGCTCTGTAGTCCCTTCAGCTTTTTTTCATTACTCAATTCATAGACCCACATGAGTATGTTACTTGTTTCTGCTTTCTGTGCAACTGCAACTTATCAATAGCAGGTCACTCAATAAACAATCTCAGTAGGGACATAGCAAATTCCTCAGGAAGCTCATTTAATTTTGATCCAACACATTTCTTAAGTTACTTTTGAAGGAGAAGTTCTCTGAAGCTAGAGGAAGGACCACAGAAAGGATATTAACACTTTTCTTTTCCTATATATTCCTAATTTTCTAAAAGTTATAAGCTTACACAGATATTGAAGTTCATCAAATGCTTTTTTTTTTTTTGCATCTTATTGATGTTATTTAAAAGAAACTTTTAGAGCCAGCCCTGATGTCCTAGCAGTTAAAGTTCAGTGTACTTTACTTCGGCAGCCCTGGTTTGGTTCCCGGGCACAGGACTACACCACTCATCTGTCAGTAGTCATGCTGTGGTGGCAGCTCACATGTAAGAACCAGAAGAACTTACAACAATATACAGCTATGTTTTTGGGCTTTGGTTGGGGGGGAGTAGCAAGAAAAAAGGAGAAATATTGGCGACAGATGTTAGCTTAGGGCCAATCTTCCCCTGCAAAAAAAGTAAATTAAAGAAAAGAACTTTTAAAAAAATCTATTATCTCAGGGGCCGGCCTGGTGGTGCAGCAGTTAAGTTAGCATGTTCTGCTTCTCGGCAGCCTGGGGTTCACCAGCTCAGATGCCAGGTGCGGACATTGCACCACTTGGCATGCCATGCTGTGGTAGGTGTCCCATATAGAAAGTAGAGGAAGATGGGCACAGATGTTAGCTCAAGGCCAATCTTCCTCAGCAAAAAAGAGGAGGACTGGCAGTAGTTAGCTCAGGGCTAATCTTCATCAAAAAAAAAAAAAGTCCATTATCGCACTTGGATGATTTACATTGAAGAGTTCTTGAATTCTAAATCCAATTTGTGTTTGTGAAATAAGTTCAAATTTGTTATATTATCCTTTTTCATATATTTCTGTATTCTGTTTGCCAATATTTTGTGTGAGGACGTTTGCATTAATGTTTTTGAAAGAGGTTAGCCTAGACTTTTACCTTCTTATCTGTCATGTTTTAGTATCATGGCCTCATTAACTCAAATAGGAAATTGAGTTTACACAACAAGTTGAATTGTCAACATAGCATTACATGAATTAAATATCTTATCCAACACCAAAATTAATTATTGATTCAAAGAATTTTTGCAAATACTGAGTACATATTAAACATTCTTTTCTTGAGGGTGTCCAAATAATTTGACATAGCTCCACAAAGTTTCCCTTTTCTTCTACACCAGGATGTGTTTTGATTATGAAATAACAATCAAGATTTAAAATTGATAAGGAAATGTTACTCATGAAAGGAAATCAATTTGGATTAAGAGCACTTCCAACATATAATCAGTAATTGCATGACTATCCCTCGTTTTTCATCTGGCTATGCCACATAAATTCAAAATATGAATAGAAAATATCCAAAATATATAAGAAAATTCTTTAAAACATACAGGGGCTGGCCCCGTGGCTGAGTGGTTAAGTTCGTGCACTCCACTTTGGTGACCCAGTGTTTGTCAGTTTGGATCCTGGGTGTGGACCTACAAACTGCTCATCAAGCTGTGCAGTGGCAGCATCCCACACAGAGGAACTAGAATGAACTGCAACTAGGATATACAACTATGTACTGGGGCTTTGGGGAGGAAAAAAAAAGTAAAGGATGAAGACTGGCAGGGGATGTTAGCTCAGGGCCAATCTTCCTCATCAAAAAAAAGTATTAGGAAAAGAAAGACATAAGGGGAAAAAAAACCCCAAAAACAAACAACCCAATAAAAATAGGCAAAAGATACGAACAGACGTTTCATAAAAGAACATATGCAGATTCCAAATACACTTATGAAAAGATGCTAACTTTCTTTATCATTAGGGAAATGTAAATAAAGACCTAAATGAGATTCTACCATACCCTTACTGAACTGGGAAGGAGAGTAGTCACAATTTCAAAAGATCTTGAGGGTTAGGCACAGCAGGAACTCTCATTCATTGCTGATGAGAATGCAAAATCGTGCAGCCACTCTGGATGGAATTTTGGCAGTTTCTTATAATATTAAACATTCCCTTCTCAATTGATCCAACAAAGGAATTCCCATTTAGCCAAGTGAACATGTTCAAAGAAAAGCCTGTGCATCAATGTTTATAGCAGCTTTATTCATTATCAACTAGATCTGGAAATAACCAAGATGTCCTTCAATGAGTGGACAGATAAACAAACTGGAACACCCATGCAATGGAATTCTACTCAAATTTTTAAATGTAGCTAGTTATTGACTCACACATCAACACGTATGAAACTTAAATGCATATTGATAAATGAAAGAAGTCAGACCCCAAAAGCTATTTATTATACAATTCTACTTACATGATAGTCTGTAAAGACAAAATGTAGAGATGGAAACAGACCAGGGTCTGTCAGAATTTGAGAGATATGGGAGAGGCTTAGTATAAACCTGCTGCACAATGGAATGATTGGTGATGACATTGTTCTGTAAGATGTGAAGTTTGTGGATACGTGACTTTGGATTTGTCAACCCCATAGAACTCAACACCACAAAGGGTAAATTTAACTGTATGCAAAAAATAACAACAACAAAAGCAGGTTGTCAGGGCAACCCAGAATGCAATACAGACTGTGACAAATGAATCTAACTGTCTTATAAATGTGTGACATAACCTCACTGAAGGAGTGGGGAAAAAAGAACTAATAGAAGTAACTTTGGAAAATTTGAATCTTTGACTAGATACAATAAAGCTACAGATAAAGAGAACTGTACTTTAACATTATACTTTAGTTGGTGAATTTATTTCTGACAGGGATATTGGTTAGCAACTGTCAAAACACTTGACAAAATATAGATTTGCGTGTCTACAAAGGATAGTACATAGATATTTCTCTCTCTCTCTGCTGAGGGTGCCTACAGGCTGTGACATCTAAGTAGCAACAAGCATACCCAGAGTCCAGATCTTGATTTTTAAACACTATTATTGGATAAAGAAATCAGGACTCCTTGTAGACATGGCTGATTCTAGGGCTGGAGCAAGGAAATACAAGATGAACTTGGAGAATTTTACAGTGGAAAATAAGGAAGTGCTCAAAACAAAAGGATGGGGGTATTTCAAAGGACACAGGGGCCATCCTAAAAGGGCTTCTGATGACAAAAACTGGAAGAACTTGAGTAACAAAATAAAAAATAATATTAGATAGTAACACAAATAATAAAATAAATATCCATGAGTTATTAATGACCAAAATCAATGGACAATAAGTAAATTGAGGACAAAGAACATATATTCCTTACAAAAAAATTCCAAATAGTATCTATGATAACATTACAGTATGAAAGCCTAGCACATAGCTAACACCTTAACAAAATCATCAAATTTAACACTGTAATTAAAGACATGTGCCTTCTCATACAATGATCTGAGATACACATATTTAGCATCTTCTCTGGCATGCCTCCTAAAAGTACATACCCTGAATTAATCATAAGGAAACATGAGACAAATACAAATTGTGAGTAATTCTATACAATAACTAATCAGTACTGTTCAATAATTTCAATGTCATGGAACATAAATACTGGCACTGTTCTCGACCAAACAGACAAAACAGCTCTATGCAACTGCATAATCTTGTATTTTCTTTGCTATAATGGACCTTCCTGGGAAAACTGGAGAAATTGGAATAAAATCTATTGATTGGGTAATATATATTATCTATATTAATTTCTAGATATTGATAATTGTAATTTATTTGCATAAGAAAACGTTACTTTAGAAAACATCCACTGAAATATTTAAGCATATCTAGGCATCATGGTTTCAACTTATTCTGTTATAGTTTAGAAAAATAACTTTCATTTGAGAGGAGAGAGAGAGAGAGCTTTGTGGGGATATTTTAAAATACAAAATAAATTAATTTATTCATTTTTGGCTCACCTAAGTTTTAAATACAATCCTTATTGAGTCTGTTTGGTGATTTTTTTTTCCTGTAAATTTGTTCATTTCATCTAAATTTTGAAATATACTTGATGAACACTATTTCTAATTATTAATTATTTTAACTTCAGCTGTATCTACAATTATGCAACAACTTTTCATTCCCAGGACTGTTTATTAGTTCATGTCCCATATGCACTGCATTATATTTTTGAGATCAATGCTTTAAACCTTAATCTGTAATCTCGCTCATTCGAAAGAACACACCTGTCTACTCAACTTTATCAGCATCTAACACTGAAAAGCCTTTAACAAATTAAGTTTGATGATTAGGTCATATGGAGAATGGCTTCCTATACTTTATGTGACTTAGGCTATTGATTGTGTTCTTTTGAATATTAATTTCTGTGTCTAGTCAGCACAATTTCAAAAATATCAATCATCAAGTAAGAGGTGAATGTAGAAGTCCCTTTGGCATATCTCATAGGTATAGTCAAATTAGTCACAATGCATCATTTTTAATGCCATTATTTTTGAGCAGTTCAGAATTTGCTAAAATATTAATTAGACATAAGAAATCAAATAAAATATCGATTATATATTTTTTTAAAAATCGGTCATCACAAGCACTATTTTATTTTTGACCCAAGTTAAGGTATGCTGAGAATTTTTAATTTTGCTAAAACATTTGAAATCTTGGAGTTTATTTAGAAAATTCTAGCATCTTGATCATTTCTGGAAATTATAGTGTTACCTTACTCTGAATATATTATAACATGTCATAAATATTATATCCAATTCTACAATTCTTTAAAATACACATTGTTCAATTGAGGCATTACCATAACGAATACTAACATTTGAAAGGGTCGTGTGTGTTTAGTCTGAGGACAAGAAGAGTAACTGTCTCTTCCAAGCCACTTAATGAAGGTTAATGAGTGAGTATAACAGGAAAGAGCTTTTTATTTGTTTTATTTTGTTTTTTCTTCACGTTTTTGAAAGCCAATATAGAGCCAATCTATTACAGTTACAGATCACCTTCAAAGGAAAGGATTTCTAATAGTGTCTTTTAACAGTGGAATAGACCATCTGGAATGTTATATTCAGTGTGTGTGTGTGTGTTTGTGTGTGTGTGTACATGTGTGGTTATTTAATCAGGAATTTGACAGCTGTATGCTAGGTTATTGTGCCTAGTAGATCATGAACCAGAATAGCATGATTTTAAGACTGTATTTCTTCAGTTGCTAGTAATGTACCCTAAGACTAACATGGGTACTGAAGGCGAGAGAGTCATTGAGGTTCCCGGCTTCACATCCTTGTTACAACCCGATCAGCTCCATTGTAACTGCTTTACACACCAGGATTCAACATAATATTTAGTGTGAGCAGAAGGATTTTTGCTGCTTTAATTGTTTTTTTATTTTGAAATTTTGTTTGCATTGTCTCCTTGTTGGTACCCAGTTGGAAATTTCCTTCTTGGTTTACTTTCAGATCGTTGAAGAGGAATGAATTGATATAGATTGTTCCAAATGGATGGCAGAGTGCATGCTCAGCAAGGAGTTTTCAGGAGACTGACTCAATGGTTGGAGGATGCTGAGAAGCCAGAGTGGGAAACAAGCATTTATTCATCAAATACTTCACTGGCATCTCCCATGCATCAGGAACTGTACTAGGTGCTAACTGCTTTAGCCAACAAAAAAAGATATAAAGCCCCTACCTTCACGGAACTTACGTTCTAGTGAGTGTGGCGAACAGATAGATAATAAGTAAGTGAATGGATATACAGTACACTACAGGACGAGTTAGTGAGAAGTGTTCTCAGTGGATATGGAGTGTAAATTTTGATATACCGATTAAGAAAGGCCCATTGAATGAAGTGATGTTTGAACAGAAGTAAAGTCTAAGTAAAGTGAGGGAGACAGACTTACATATATCAGACGTATGGATTTTATAGCTGCAAAATACAACACAAGTGAAAACTTTTAAAACAGTAGCATTCTTCATTTTTTTTGAGAATCACTGGTCAACTTTGGTTTTTTAATGGATTTCAGTTAATCTACATTAAGTAGAGACTGCCTTAATAAAAATGTATTTAAAGTTTTACATATACTGTAATGCTGCAAATAAACTATTTTATAAATTTCATAAATTTGTTGGTGTTCAAATTCCTTTTTGTTGAGGAACACTAAAGAATATTGCTTCTATATGGAAAATAATAAAGATTTTATGTAGACAATATCTAAACAATAGGCTAGCACACAGAGAAATCAGTTAATTGTCAGGCTGATCAATCAGAGAAAAAATTATGACAATCATCTATATTAGTTTTATTAGTCAATTTAATTGCAATATCTGATCTACTGCATAGGTACATTTACTTTTTATTTGAAAATCCTATGAATATGTACCATAGTAATATCTGAATCAAAAAGAAGATGCAATTCAAGATTAATAGTTTTAAGTAATAATTTTTGGAAATTCCTATTTGCTTGTAGCCTTTCTATTTTAACTAGAATATTTGGTAAAGCAGATCAAATCATACTTTTAAAAACTCAGATACATTTATGTAGTCTGTGTTCTGTGATAGGAATATTTCTAAGTACTTTATATTTATTATGTCATTTTAACAAATACCACAATCTTTTTATTAGAGTACTATCATTAACAATATTTATCTCTGGATCCAGTCAGAAGAAACAGAAACCACACCAAGAGTTTCAGACAACAGGTAGGAGTTAATATATGTGTGTATATATTATATATATTTACATGATTGTCTGATTTTTAACATTATTTTATTGAGGTCATATTGGCTTACAGCATTGTGTAAATTTCAGGTGTGCATTATTTTGTTAGTTTCTCTACAGACTGCATCGTGTCCACCACCAATACTCTAGTTTTATTTCTCACCATATATATGTTCCCCTTCACTTTTTTGCCCGCTCCACGCTCGCTTCCTTCTGGTACCCACCAATCTGTTCTCCCTATCCGCTTGTTTATCTTCCACCTATGAGTGAAATCATGTGGTATTTGTTTTTCTCTGACTTACTTCACTAGGCATAATACCCATCCATCTTGCTATAAATGGCACAATTTTGGTTTTTTTATGGCTGCATATTCCACTGCATATATGTATATATACACCACATCTTCTTTATCCATTGATGAGCACTTAAGTTGCTTCCACGTCGTGGCTCTTGTGAATAACGCTAAATGAATATAGGGGTGCATATATCTTTTTAAATTATTGATTTCATGTTCTTTGGATAAATACTCAGTAGCAGAATAGCTAGATCATGTGGTATTTCTATTTTTAGTTTTTGAGGAGTCTCCATACTGTCTTCCATAGTGGCTGCACCAGTTTGCACTCCCACCAGCAGTGGATGAGGTTTCCCTTTTCTCCACATCCTCTTCAATGCTTGTTATTTCTTGCCTTGGTAATTATAGCCATTCTGACTGGTGTAAGGTGAAATCTCATTGTAGTTTTGATTTGCATTTCCCTAGTGATTAGTGATGTTGAACGTCTTTTCATGTGCCTGTTGGCAATCTGTATATCTTCTTTGGAGAAATGTCTGTTCGTATCCTCTGCCCATTGTTTGATCGGATCATTCATTTTTTGTTGTTGTTGAGTTGTATGAGTTCTTTATATATTTTGGAAATTATCCCTTCGTTGGATATATGATTTCCAAATATTTTCTCCTAATGATGGATTGTCTTTTCATTTTGTTGATCATTTCCTTTGCTGTGCAGAAGCTCTTTAGTCTGATGTAATCACATTTCTATATATTTTCTTTTGTGTTCCTTGCCTGAGTAGACATAGTATTTGAAAACATACTGCCAACACTGATGTCAAAGACTACTGGCAATATTTTCTTCCAGGAGTTGTATGGGTTTAGGTCTTACATTCAAATCTTTAATCCATTTTGATTTAATTTGTGTGTGTGTTGTAAGATAATGGTCTTCTTTCATTCTTTTTGAACGTGGCTGTCCAGTTTTCCCAATACTATTTATTTCTTTATTTATCTTTTGGTGAGGAAGATTGGCTTGGAGCTAGCATCTGTTGCAGATCTTCCTCTTTTTTCTTCCTCCCCAAAGCCCCAGTACATAGTTGTATATCCCAGCTGTAAGTCCTTCTAGTTCTTCTGTGTGGGACACCACCACAGCATGGCTTGATGAGTGGCATGTACATCCATTCTCAGGATCTGAACTGACAAACCCCAGGCCACTGAAGCAAAACATGCAAACTTAACCACTATGCCACTGGGCCACTCCCCCACAATCGTTTATTGAAAGGACTTTCCATTCTCCATTGTGTGTTCTTGACTCTTTTGTCAGATGTTAGCTGTTCTGGACTCTTAATTCTGTTCCATTGATCTGTGTGTCTGTTTTTGTGCCAGCGCCATGCTGTTTTGGTTACTATAACTTTGTAGTATATTTTGAGTTCAGGGAGTGTGATGCCTCCAACTTTGTGCTTTTTTCTCAGCATGGCTTTAGTTATTCAGGGTCATTTGTTGTTCCATACAAGTTTTAGAATTATTTGCTCTATTTCTGTGAGGAATGTTATTGAGATTCTGATTGGGATTGCATTGAATCTGTAGATTGCTTTAGGTAATATGGACATTTTAACCACGTTTACTCTTTCAATCCATGAGCATGGAATATGTCTACATCTCTTCATGTTTTCTTTCAATAATATCTTATAATTTTTGGTGTGTAGGTCTTTCACTTCCTTGGCTAAATTGATTTCTAGGTATTTAATCTTTTTGTTGCCGTTGTAAGCGGGATTGTATTCTCGATTTCTCTTTCTGCTAGTTGGTTATTAGTGTATAGAAACGCAACTGATTTTTGTAAGTTGATTTTCCATCCTGAAATTTGACTGTATTTGTTGATTTTTTCTGATGGTTTTTTGGTGGATTCTTTAGGGTTTTTCTGTATATCAAATTATGTCATCTGAAAATAGTTACAGTTTTACTTCTTCCTTTCCAGTTTGGATTCCTTTTATTTCTTTTTCTTGCCTAATTGATCTAAATAAAACTTTCAGTACTATGTTGAATGAGAGTGGTGAGAGTGGGCATCTTTCTCTTGTTCCTATTCCTAGAGGGATAGCTTTCAGTTTATGACGATTGAGTATGATGTTGGCTGTGGGTTTGTCATATATGGCCTTTATTCTGTTCAGGTGCTTTCCCTCTATACCTATTTTATTGAGAGTTATTTTTCAATCATAAATGTATGTTGGATCTTGTCAAATGCTTTCTCCATCTCTCTTGAGACAATCTTGTGGTTTTTATTCTTCATTTGTTAATCTGGTGTATCACGTTGATTGATTTGTGAATGTTGAACCATCTTGCAACCCTGGAATAAATCCCACTTGATCGTGGTGTATGAGCCTTTTAATGTATTGTATTTGATTTGCTGATATTTTGTTGAGGATCTTTGCATCTATGTTCATCAGCAATATTGGCCCATAATTTTCCTTTTTTGTGTTGTCCTTGTCTGGTTTTGGTATCAGGATAATGTTGACATCATAAAATGAGTTAGAAAGTGTCCTGTCCTCTCCAATTTTTTGGAATAGTTTGAGAAGGATAGGTATTAAATCTTCTTTGAATGTTTGCTAGAATTCACCAGAGAAGCTATCTGGTCCTGAACTTTTTTTAGTAGGTTTTTGATTACTGTTTCAATTTTTTTACTTGTGCTTGATCTCTTTGGATTGTCTATTTCTTCTTGATTCAGTTTTGGGAGATTGTATGATTCTAAGAATTTATCCATTTCTTCTAGCTTATCCAATTTGTTGGTGTGTAGCTTTTCATATTATTCTCTTGTAATCTTTTGTATTTCTGTGGTGTCCATTGTAATTTCTCCTCTTTCATTCCTGAGTTTATTTATGTGAGTCGTCTTTCTTTATTTCTTGGTGAGTCTGGCTAGGAATTTATCAATTATCTTTACAAAGAACAAGCACTTAGTTTCAATGGTCCTTTTTAATGCTTTTTTAGCCTCTATTCCACTTAGTTCTGCACTGATTTTTATTATTTCCTCCTTCTACTGACTTTGGGCTTCACTCTTCTTTTTCTATTTCTTTTATGTACAGTGTAAGATTGTTTATTTGAGATTTTCCTTGTTGCTTTTGGTATGCCTTTATTGCTATAAACTTCCCTCTTAGAACCAGTTTTGTTGCATCCCATAAGTTTTGCTATGTTGTGTCTTCATTTTCATTTGTCTCCAGGGTTTTTTTTTTTTAATTTATCCTTGATTTATTCCTTGATCCAATGGTTATTCAGTAGCATACTTATTAGTCTCCACATATTTGTGAATTTTCCAGCTTTTTTTCATGCATTTGATTTCTATTTCATGCAATAGTGGTCAGAAAAGATGCTTGATATGGTTTCAATCTTCTTAAATTTATTGAGGCTCACTTTGTTTTTCAACATATGGTCTATCTTTGAGAAATCTCCATGTGCACTTGGGAAGAATGTGCATTCTGCTGTTTTCGGATGGAATGTTCTATGTATATACATATATATACACGTATAATATATACAAAGAGTCCATCTTGTCTAGTGTTTCATTTAAGGCCAAAGTTTCCTTGCTGATTTTCTGTCTGGATGATATATCCATTTATGTAAGTGAGCTGTTGAGGCCTCCTACTATTATTGTGTTGCTGTCAATTTCTCACTTTAAGTCTGTTAATAGTTGCTTTATATACATTGATGTTCCTGTGTTAAGTGCATATATATTAATAAATGTTATGTCTTCCTCATGGAATATCGCTTATATCATTATATAATGCTGTCTTTGTCTCTTGTTATCTTTTTTCAACAGTCCTGAAATCTGTTTTGTCTCATATAAGTATGCCTATATCCATTTTCTTTTGCTTGCTATATGCTTGAAGTATCATCTTCTATCCCTTCACTCTAAGCATATGTTTGTCTTTAGAGCTGAGGTGTTTCCTGGAGATAGCATGTTGTTATGTTGTGTTTTTTAATTCATCCAGCCACTCTGTGTCTTTTGATTGGTGAATTCACACAATTTACATTTAGACTTATTATTGATATTTGAGGGCTTAATACTGCCATTTTATCTTTTGTTTTCCAGTTGTTCTCTATCTCCATTGCTTCTTTTTCCTTGCATTTCTGTCTGCCAATTCAGTTCAGTGATTTTCTGTGATGTTTTTCTAAGTTTTTTCTTTATTTATGATATGTGACTCTGCTCTGATTTTTTGTCTTATGCTTACTATGATGTTTATATAAAGATCTCGTAGATGAGATAGTCCTTTTTCTAATAGTCTCTTATCTCCATTAGCCTATCAGATTCCATCCTTTTCCTCTTCCCCTTCTATGTTTTTGTTAGCACAAATTATTCTTTTTTGTGTTGTGAGTTGGTGACCAAATTGAAGTGGTTGTAGTCATATCTGAGGCTCTTTTCCCCTTGTTATTTATGTTATAATTAAGCACTTACTAACCTACTCTGGTATAGAGTTGAAATTTTCAGATTCTGTCTGTTTATCTTCCTATTCAAGCTTTGTGAACCTTTGCCTTTTTGTTTCAGATAAAAGGCCTCTTTTGGCATTTCTTGTAAGGCAGGTCTAGCGGCTATAAACTTCTTTAGCTTTTTTTTTCTTAATCTTGGAAAGCTTTTATTTCTCTGTTACATCTGAACAATAGTTTCACTGGATAGAGTATTCTTGACTGGTAGTTTTTGTCTTTCAGTATTTTGAATATATCATTCCACTCTCTCCTAGCCTGTAAAGTTTCTGCCAAGAAAGCCTCTGAAAGCCTGATGGGGGTTCTTTTGTAGGTCATTTTCTTCTCTCTTGCTGCCCTTAAGATTTTTTCCTTGTCATTGATTTTTGATAGTTTTAATATTATATGCCTTGGAGAAGCTCTTTTTACATTAAGATAATTAGGAGTTCTCTTACCTTCATGTAGTTGTATGTCCTGTTCTTTCCCCAGGTTTGGAAGTTCTCAGCTATTATTTCTTTGAATAAGTTCTCTGCTCCTTTCTCCCTTATTCTGCTTCTTGGATACCTATAATCCTTATGTTACTTTTCCTAATTGAACCAGACATTTCTTGAAGAATTCCTTCAGTTTTTAAAAATCTTCATTCTCTCTCTTCCTCCACCCGAATTATTTCTAGGTTTCTACCTTTGAGCTTACTAATTCTCTCTTCAATATGGTCTGCTCTATAGTTAATGCTTTCTACATTATTTTTCATCTCATTAATTGTGCTCTGCATCTCCAGAATTTATTTATTTATTTTTTTTTTTGGAATTTCAATCTCTTTGGTGAAGTACTCCTTATGTTCATTAATTTTATTTCTATGCTCAGTGAACTGTCTTTCTGAGTTTTATTGTAAATCATTGAGTTTCTTCATGATAGCTATTTTGAATTTTCTGTCAGTTAGATTGTAATCTTCTGTGACTTCAAGTTTGGTTTCTGGATAGTTGTCATTCTCTTTCTATTCTACAGTGTTACTGTAATTCTTCATGGTACTTGATGAATTGATCCTCTGCTGGCACATTTGTAGTGGTAATTACATTTCTTATTTGAGTAAAGCCTTGGTTACTTTGGTTCTGAGCTGTTTCTGGTTGTATTTAAGAGCCTGTACTTTCCACCCTCCACTGTTTCTGTTAGAGGCATTTTTAATGCCCTCCTTGTGCTATTTGTGCCTCTGAGGTTGCTGGTGACTTGTTGCTTATGAATATCACTGCAATCTCATGTGTCACCACTGGGGTCACCAGGATACAAGCACTTCTGCTGCTTCTGGTGTTGCATGGATCTCATATTCCTCCCCTGGCTCTCTTCAGGCTCTCCAAAGGCTTGGATGCTGCTGGCCCATGCACCACTTTTCTTGATACTGCCTGTTTTTCCTGCTCCCACTGCATCAAATCACACTTGCAGGAGCCAGGCATCTGCTATTTCTTTTTCTGCAGTGACTGCTTGCAAGTGTATGTGCTTGCATGAGCATCTGTGCCCTGGATCATTGCTACTAGGGACAGAGGAGGGTGTTTCTCCCCTAGTTCCACTGACTCCCAGGCATCCAGTCCACCCACCTTTAGATATATAGATGCATGGATCTCTTATACATTCTTTATGTTATGTAGGGAACCCTCTGTTGGTCAATAGAGGTCCTATTGGTTGTAACTTAGAAGGGGAGACAAAGTCAACAATGCACTCTGCCATGATGCTGACATCACTTCTCTGATTTTTTATGCATATACCATATTAGAAATATCTCTCAACAATACCCTCACATTTTGAACATGACTTATTACATGCTTATAAAGTACTTTAGCATGTTTCATTTTCTTTAGTGTTTCTTATAACATGGTATTTGGATCTAGAGTCTTGATTAGATTCGAGTTTAAGTCTTCTGGGAAACACTGCATAAGTAGTGTACTATATTATTTATTGCTTCTCAACAGGAAGCATGTAATGTCTGGCTATCTTACTTTAAATGATGTTTGCATTTATGAGTAGGTGGTGGTGTTGTCAGCACTCTCCATTCACTGTAAAGTTCCTCATCGGGCTTCCAATTAAGACTCTTTGGCAGCCATTGTTGATAGTTGTCCAAGTCCATTATCCATTATCCCAGTGGCCTTGGTAGCCTCCTGCTCTCTGGCAGGCTTATTTTGTATATTTCCTGATCAAGATTTGTTGCCAGCTGTTTTTTTCCCCAAATAGCCCCCATTCCTTTTAGTGGGAAATGCTATTTAACATCACAATCTTGATTCAGTGGTTGCTCATTCTGACTAAATAATTAATTGCTTCTCAGGTTTTTTCAGTGACAGAAGTAGGTGAAACCAATGATGCTTGGCAGAAAAAAATGCATCAAGATTTCATACTGACATTTCCAACTCAAATTCAAGATTGCATGGTTTGTTTTCTAACTCCTTTAAAGTCTTTTTCTATACACATGTATGGTATATGCACACATATAGTACATGGTAGTTTTTAAATAATGATATCAATATTATTACCAACAACTCAACTACCCAATGCAGTTTAAGGCTTTTGCCATTTTTTTTCTTAGGACATATTCCACTTAATATGCACAATAAAAATACTCTCTTCTGGCATTTTCAAAATAATTATGAATAGTTATACCACAGCGTGATACACAATTGTTTTGTTTCCCTTTTGGATATAATTATGTCTTTCTCAACTATGTAAAACTATAGCATAGTTTAGAATAAAACCTTCTCATCTACTTACATTCAAAAATATCCTCTTGACTCTCTTTCATCCCTCCTCCTGTAAGTAAGCATTTTGAATAATTTTTGCTTTATCTCTTCATTGTTCCTTTCAGACAACATAAATTTGTTTGTATAAATTTATATGTAACTTATTTTTCCACTATAGTTCATATATTATAGACAGTCTTCTGAATATTGCTTTGCTTTTTTGACAATATATCCTGGAAATAATGTATAGCAGTATTTAGTCAACTTCCTTCTTCCTTTTGGTAGCTTCATAACAATATAAAACATGGATATATTATATCTACTCAGCTGTTTCCTTATGGGCACATGGATTTTTTCAAGACAACTATTACCAGTTGTGTTGCAAAACAAATGTCTTTGTGCATTAATCATTTCATATTTGTGCTTGAATAATTTTGGAATAGATTGCTAGTGGGATTTCTTTTCTTTCTTTATTGTTTGCTGAGGAAGATTTACCCTGAGCTAACATCTGTTGCCAGTCTTCCTCCTTTTGCTTGTGGAAGATTTGCTCTGAGCTAACATCTGTGCCAGTCTGCCTCTATTTGGTATTTGGGTTGCCACCACAACATGGCCACTGACAAGTGGTGTAGGTCTGCTCCTGGGAACTGAACCCAGGCCCCCGAAGTGGAGTGTGCTGAACTTAACCACTGGGCCGTGGGGACAGCCCCTGGAGTTTTTTTATGAAAGTGTAAATTCTAAGATAATTCTGCTAGAAAATGCCAAACTCTCCTTCAAAGAAGCTGTTGCATTTTGCATTCTTACCAGAAGTACATAAAAGCATGCTATTTATCCACAGCCTCATCAACAGTATATATTTTCAAAATTCCAGATTTTTAAACATTTGCTAAAAAAAGAATTACAGCTAATGGTAGTATTAATTTGTGTTTACCTTACTACGAACGAGGCTGAACATCTTTTCAAAGGCTTAAGCATCATTTGGGTTTTTTTCTATGACATAGTTTTTCATATCTTTTTCCATATTTCTATTGGGATTTTGCTCTTCTCAATTTTTAGAAAATCTTTTTAGCAGTCAGGGCACAGTGAGAAAAGTATAAACCACACCTGATAGTGCAACAAACGAAATTAGATATAAGGAGATCTCTAAACAGATATCAATCTAAATACAGCAAAATAGTTCTAGTGAGTAATATAGTGATTAAGTACAGGAAGAGGTTCCTCCCACTAAGGCTGGAAAAACAAAGAAAAGTTTGGGATTATCAGAGCCTAAAGGCTTGGAGGAAAGGCAAGGCAGCACAGGAACTCAGATCTCTGCTGATAATTCTGGAGCTCAGAAGAGGAGACCTGCGAGTCTGCTGTTTGGGTGCTGCCCATTTGCTTCTGGTACTTCTGAGGGCATGCGGTGAGAGCGGTTGTGGAAGTGCTCAGTAAGAGAACCTAACAGAAACCAATCATGCTTACCGGAACAAAACTCTCAGAAACAGCTGGTAAACATGAAGGAGCAAGTCCTTTCTTCCCTCTCCTGTTTTCTAGTCTCCATCTGGCACTCTATTGGCACAACCTACAAGGAACACTCCTGGCAAAGGTAGGAATGGAGTTTGCAGATTGTGAGCACCAGCCTAAAGAGCCAAAGAGTAGATTCGGAGTTCAGAAATAATAGCTTAATAACCAGCATTGTCTATGCTGGCAATATTAACTCTTTACGTAATCACATAAGTTTCAAACGTTTTCCCTCAGTTTATCATTTGTCCTTTTATTTCACTTATCTGTACAGTAACCTTGAAAACTTTTATTTCTTCAGAAATATCTATCATTATTTATCCTTATTGCATCTGGATTTTTATTTCATTGTCAGAAGAAAGTATTCCCCCTACTAGATTATAAAGGAATTCACTCATTTTTACTTCCGATATTTGCATTTTTTTTAATACAAATTTTTTAATCACTTGTGGCCCGGGAAAAGTTATCTTTTTTCCTACATTATTTCACTGTATTATTTCATAATCCTTTTTTCTCTGCTCATTTGAGATATAATTTTTGTGAGGTATAAAAATTCCATTGCATATTTCTGGATTTTTCTAGTCTGTTTCATCATCCTTCCTACATGGGTATCATTTTTATACATTATAATTATAGAAATTTCACAAAAATTTTTAATTTCTGATAATGTTAGTTTTTCCCTTACTCATCAATACTCTATTTGAGAGATTTTTCTGGCAGAACTTTCCATTTTATTCTTTAAAATGAACTAAATAGTCAACTTATCTAGTTCCTAGAAAATACAAACAAAAAGTTAACGGTATTTTGAGTAGATTGCATGAAATTTAAAAATAACCTAGGAAAAATAAGGTATTTATAATGCTGAGTTCTATATAAAAGAATATTTAGGGGCCAGCCCCATGTCCAAGTAGTTAAGTTCACGTGCTCCACTTTGGCAGCCCAGGGTTTTGCTCATTCGGATGCTGGGTGCAGACAAGGCACTGCTCATCAGCCCATGCTGAGGCAGCCTCCCACATAGCACAACCAGAGGCACTCACAACTAGAATATATAACTGTGTCTTGGGGAGAAGAAGAAGAGGGGAACAAAAAGAAGATTGGCAACAGTTGTTAGCTCAGGTGCCAATCTTTAAAAAAAATAATATTTAGATCCTATTTTTCCTTCTGAATATCCAATTGATCCAGAATTGTATGTTGTGATGGTGTATTGTTTTTCAAATAAATGTGTTGTGTTTACTAAATGTAGAGTTTCTCTTCCTACCCCCATGTCCTTCTATTCTTTACGCTTTAGAAGGAGGTCACTGGGTACATCCCAGCCTCAAACAGTGGAGGGTTATTCTACATCACATTGAGGGGGGGCTATCTACATAAATTATTTGAAATTCTTCTTCATGGGAAATATAGCTAGTACCCCTTTTTTGTTTGTTTGTTTACTATGCTTTAGCTTATGACCCAATACTATATTTTTTATTTTGTTCCTCAAATTGTTCCAACTTTGATCCTTGGGAGCCCTCTTAAGTTGGTTCTTGTGTCTTTTTCGCATAATCCATTCTTTTGTTTGATGAGAACTTCCTTGCTTTCTGGCACCATAATATGGTCCAGGCTTATCTTATATATTTCCTGCGCCAACCATAGAATCAGCCATTTCTCCAAGGATCACTGATTCCTTTGATTGTAGAATGGTGATAGAAACTAAGATCTGGGAGCTGGGTATGGTCTTTGCTACTAAGATATTATTGCTACTGTAGGCCCTCTCCAGGGACAGAGCTAGGAAATATATACAGTAGTCACATATATCTCATATGTGTGTGTATGTATGTATATATCCATCTGTATCTATATTAAGCTAATAGTATATGTATATCCATCTGCATCTATATTAATTTAAGCTTATAGTGTATGTATAAACTATATGTATATCCATCTGTATCTATATTAAGCTAAAATAAGTTCCAACTGTCTCCACTGGATTCCATCTAGCCTTTTCCACTTATTCATATCTTCTTACTCCAACAGTGACAAGGTTGTCCCTCACCATTTACCATTTATTTACTTACCATTTTTCAATTCCAGTATACATAGAGTGGTTTCAGAATTGTTAACCCATATGCTCATGAGAACCAACATTATCAACTGAAGTAGAGTGCTTAATACAGTTCCTTTTGTCTTCAGTTTATAGTTTCCACTCATTTCCAAAATTAGGTAGGTCAGCAACTTTTCTTCCTACTACTTTAAGTGAGGTAATGTCTGACATTTGTAATACAGTTGCATTATAATTATTTTTCTTTTGGTGAGGAAAATTGGCCCTGAGTTAACATCTCTTGCCTACCTTCCTCTTTTTGCTTGAACAAGATTGTCACTGAACTAAAATCTGTGCTAACCTTCTTCTATTTTGTATGTGGGATGCTGCCACAGTGTGGCTTGATGAGTGGTGTGTAGGTCCATGCCTGGGATCTGAACTCACAAACCCCAGGCTGCCGAAGCAGAGCATGCAAACTTAACCACTATGCCACCAGGCCAGCCCCACAGTTGCATTATTTTTATCACTATTATTTTAATTTGAAGATATTTGCTCTTTGCTGTAGGTTTTATAGATTATGACAAGTAGACAATTCATGTATGTGTCACTATAGTATCATAGTTCACTGCCCTAAACATTTTCCTCTGTTTCATTTATTCAATCTCCCTACCCAAACCTCTGGCAACTACTGTTGAGATTTCTGTCTCTCTAGTTTTGCCTTCTTCAAAAGGTGATATAGATGGAATCATACACTATGTAGCCTTTTCAGATTGGCTTCCTTCTTTTAGCAACACACATTTAAGATTCATCCATACTGTTGTGTGGATTGATAGTTCATTCCATTTTGTTGCTAAATAGTACAGGCATATCTCATTTTATTGCACTTTGCTTTACTGTCGTTGCAGATATTTTGTTTTTCATAAGACCTTCCACCAGCAGAAAGTTATGACTTGCTGAAGGCTCGGATGATGGCTAGCATTTTTTTAGTAATAAAGTATTTTTTAATTAAGGTATGTACATTGTTTTTAAAGACATAATGCCATTGCACATTTAATAGACTAGAGAATAGTGTATACATAACTTTTATATGTGCTGGGAAACCAAAAAATTCGTGTGTCTTGCTTTATTGCGATATTTACTTTATTGCAATGTTCTGGAACTGAACCCACAATATCTCTGAGGTATGCCTGCATTCCAATGTATGGATATACAATAGTTTGTTTATCCATTCACTTACTAAAAGGCATACGGTTACTTCAAGTTTTTGGAGATTATGAATAAAGCTGCAATAAACTTTTGCATGCAGCTTTCCACGTGGACATAGTTTTCAAAACACTTGAATAAATATTTGGAAGCATAATTGTGAATGCTTTTTCTGTTGTCTATTGATATGCTTACAAGATTTTTTAAGTTCAATCTGTTAATATGACGAACTGCTTTGATTGATTTATGAAGGTTGAAATGGCTTTTCCTTTCTGGAATGAACACCACGTGATGATGGGTTATTACCCTTTTTATATGTTGCTGAATTTGATTTTCTAATATTTTGGTAAGAATTTTGGAGTCCATGTTCATGACAGATATTGGTCTGTAGTCTTATTTTCTTGTAATTTCTTTATCATTTTTTAGTATTGTCTTAATACTTGCCTCATAAAATAATCTAGTAAATGATCCCTGTTCTTCTATTTTCTGGAAGAGATTATGTATGATTAGTACGATGTCCATCTTAAATGTTTGATAAAATTCACCAGTTAAACCCTCTGTGTCTGGAGTTTCATTTTCTGGAAGAGTTTTTCTTCTTCTTCATACATTATGCCATTTATTCTTCATAACAAACCTGAGGTAAAGGAGGATACTGAGGTTCAGTGAGATGAAGAGACTCCTCCTCCAAGGACACATAGCTTTTCAGTTTGATGTAGTTCCACTTGTCTATTTTTGCTCTGTTGCCTGTGCTTTTAGTGTCATATCCATGAAATCATTGCCAAGACCAATGTCATGAAACTCTCCCTCTGTTTTCTTCTAGGAGTTCTATAGTTTTGGGTATTACATTTCAGTCTTTAATCCATTTTGAGTTGAGTTTTGTGTATGATGTAAGATAAGGATCTAATTTCATCCTTTTGCATATGGATATCCAATTTTATGAACACTATTTATTGAAGAGATTATTTAGTGTTGGAAATTCTTGGCATCCTTATTGAGGATTAGTAACCATATATGCATGAGTTTATTTATGCTCTCACTTTTATTTATGCTCTTCCATTAGCCTATGTCCGTCTTTATGTCAGCACCATACTGTCTTCATTGCTGTAGTTTTGTAACATATTTTGAAATTGGGAAGTATAGTGAACCAAGTGTTGCTCTTCTTCCTCATGATTGTTTTGGCTATTCAAATGCCTTTGTGGATCCATAAGAAGTTTATGATTGTTTTTATCAATTTCTGTAAAAATGCCATTGGAATTTTTATAGGGATTGCATTGAATCTGGAGATCACCTTGGGTAGTATGGTCATTTTAATAATATTAGTTTTCCAATCCAAGAATATGGGCTGTTTCTTGTTTAATTTCTTTGAGCAATGATTTGTAGTTTTCAGTGTATAAGTCTTTTCACCACCTCAGTTAAGTTTATTCATAAGTATTTTATTCTTTTTGATGCTATTATAAATGAGATAGTTTTTCTAATTTCCTTTTTTGATAGTTTCTTATTAGTGTATAGAAATACAACTGATTTTTGTTTGTTGATTTTGCATTCTGCAGCTTCATAGAATTCATTTATTTGTTCTAATATGTTTTTCTGGCATTATTATGCTTTTCTATAAATAAGATAATGTCATTTGCAAACAGGGACAATTTTTACTTCTTCCTTTCTAATTTGTTGGCTTTTCATTCTTTGTTTGTCATTCTTTGTTGCTGTGGCTGGGACTTCAGTACTCTGTTGAATATAAGTGGTGAGAGTTGGCATCCTTTTCTTTTTCTTGATCTTAGCAGAAAAGCTTGCAGGTTTTTGCCATCATGTATGATGTTAGCTGTGATCTTTTCATATACAGCTTTTCTTATGTTAAGGAAATTTCCCTCTAGTCTCAGGTTTTTGAGAGTTTTTACCTTGAACATGTATTGATTTTATCAGATGCCTTTTCTGGATTTATTGCAATGATCAAGTGATTTTTATCCTTCATTCTGTTAATTTGGTGTATCACATTAATTGATTTGCATATGTTAAACATACTTGCATCCCAGGGATAAATTCCACTTGGTCATGATATATGATCCTTTTAATGTGCTATTGAATTCCTTTTGCTAGTATTTTATTGAGGATTTTTGAATCTGTGTTATCAGGGATAAGAGTACATATATTCTTTTCTTTTGGCGTCTTTGTCTGGGTTTGGTATCAGGGTTATGCTGAACTCATCAAATAAGTTTGGGAGTACTCCCTCCTCATCATTTTTTTTCGGTAAGACTTTGCAAAGGATTCAGTTAATTCTTCTTTAAATGTTTACTGGAAGTCACCAGTTAAACCATCTGCCCCTGAGCTTTTCTTTGTTGGGGAATTTGGATGTCTGATTTAATCTCCTATAAGTCTGCTCAAATTTTCTATTTTCTTAGGATTCAGTCTTGATAGATTTTATGTTTCTAGGAATTTCTCCATTTTTTTAGGTTACTTTAGTTTGTTGGGATATAATTGTTTATAGTCATCCTGTATGATCCCTTTTATTTCTATGGCATCAGTTGTAATATTTCTTCTTTCAATTCAGACTTTATTTGTGTCTGTTTTCTGGACTCAGTTATTTTAACTAGTGGTTTGTCAAGTTGGCTTATCTTTTCATAAAACATGCTCTTAGTTTTGTTGTTTTTTTCCTATGGTCTTTGTAGTTTATATTTTGTTTAGTTCTACACTAATTTTTATAATTTCCTTTCTTCTGCTAACTTTGGCCTTAGTTTGTTCTTTTTCTAGTTCCTTGAGATGTAAAGTTAAGTTATTTATTCGAGTTCTTTCTTCTTTTTTAATGTAGTTGTTTTATCTCTATAAACTTCCCTCTTGGGACTGCTCTGGCTGCATTCTATAAGTTTTGGTATGTTGTACTATCTTTTTTGTTTGTTTCAAGATATTTCCCATTGTTTGTTCAAAACTGTGTTGTTTAACTTCTACATATTTGTGAATTTACCAGTTATCCTTCTGCTATTTATTTCTAGTTTTACCTTATTGTGGAGAGAAAAGATACTTGGTATGATTTCAATCTTCTTAAATTTGTTAAGACTTGTTTTGTGACCTAACAAATGACCCATCCTGAAAAATGTTCTGTGAGCACTTGTGAGGAATGTGTTTTCTGCTGTTGTTGGTTGGAATAGTCTGTATATGTCTGTTAGATTCATCTAGTCTATATTACTGTTCAAGTCTGCTGTTTCTTTGTCGATTCTCTGTCTGGCTGTTCTATACATTATTCAACATGAGGTATTGAAATCTGCTATTATTGTGTTGTTGGTTATGTCAGTGTTTGCTTTATATATTTAGGTACTTTGATGGTGAATGCATACATGTATTTATAATGTGGAAGGTTTTAACTACTGATTCAATTAATTGAACAGATTTAGAGCTATTCAGGTTTTCTAATTCTTCTTGAGTGAGTTTTTGGTATTTGCTATCTTTCAAGAAATTAAAATTATTCTAGTTAGTCTAAGTTAACAAAATTATGTGCATAGAATTGTTTGAAGGATTTTCTTATTATACTTTTAATATCTATGAGATTCATAGTAACGACTTCCTTTCATTTATAGTTGTAATTTGTGTCTCCTTATTTTTTATTGTTTAGACTGCCTAGAGGTCTATAAATTTTATCTCTCTTTTCTAAAGTATCACATTTTTATTTCATTGACTTCATCTATTGATTCTTGGTTTAAATTTTACCAATTTCTGCTCTAATTTTATTTTCCTTCTTTTCTTTGCTTTTGGTTTAAATTGCTATCTTTCTCTGTTTTCCTAATATGGAATCTTAGTTTATTGATTTTATGTCTGTCTTCTTTTCTAATATATGCATTTAATGCTATAAAATTTCCTCTAGGCCCTGATTTTTTGGTATCTCACAGATTTTGATAAATTGAACTTCCTTTTTATTCAATTCAAAATATTTGAGACTTCTTTGACCCATTGATTATTTAGAAGACAGTTTATTTCCAAATATTTAGGAATTTTCCAGATATCTTTCTGCTATTGTTTTCTAGTTTAATAATACTATGGTCTGAGAACAGACTTGTATGTTGCTTTTAAATTTCTTAAGGTGCGTTTTATAGGTTTACTTCTCATTCCTGTTTTTCTGTAGGTAAGGTGTTTTGTTCCCCCTCTGGCTCCTTTGAACATTTTCTCTTTGTCTTTGATTTTTTTGCCCTTTGCATATGATATGGCCAAGTGTGGCCTTTTGTTTTTGGTATTTATCCTGACTGGCATTCTCTAAACTTCTGAGATCTGTGGTTTGGCATCTGTCTTTATTTTTGGAGAGCTCTTGGATATTATTACCCCAATAATTTCTTCTGCTCCCTTGTTTTTTTTTTTTTTTCCTCTGTCTGGTACTCCAATTATGTTCATGTTACACTTTTCAAAGTCATCTTGCACATTGCATTTTCTAAAAAATTTTATTTCTCCTTTTGCATTTTAATTGTCTGTCTTCAAGCTCACTGATTCTTTCCTTGAGGATCAAGTCTATTGATGAGCTAGCCAAAGTTGCTCTTAATTTCAGTTACTGTGTCTTTCATTTCTAGCATTTCCTTTGATTCTTTCTTAGAGCTTCCATCTCTCCGCTTACATAACTTATTTGTTCTAATATGTGGTCTACTTTTCTCATTAGAACCTTTAACATAATAATAGTTATTTTAAATTATCTGGTAATTCCAAAATCTGAGTCTTATCTGAGTTTCTTGCGATGTATGTTTAATCTCTTCATGTTATGTATTCTTGCATTTTAGCATGTCAAGCTGGTTTTTTTTAAAAAAAAATAAAAAAAGAGGGACATATGTCACATAAAAGATAATCATGCCCAACCAAAATTCCATAAAGTTATTTTGTAGATATCTAAAAACTAATTCTAAAGTTTATGTGGAGAAGCAGAAGACCAGAAGACTCGTTATACTCAGCACAATATTGAAAGAGAAGAACAAAGTTGGAAGACAGACACTATCTGACTTCAAGACTTACTATAAAGCTACAGAGGCAAATACAGTGTGACATTAGTAAAAGAATAGATAATTAGGTCAGTGGAATAGAAGAGAGAGCTGAGAATTAGACCTCCATGTATGTAGTCAACTGATCTTTAACAAAGGAGCAAAAGCAAAACAATGGAGTAAAGATGCTCTCTTGAACAAATGGTGCTGGAATAACTGGACATTCACATGCAAAAAAATGAATCTAGATACAGACTTTATGCCCCCATAAAAATTAACAAAACTGGATTACAGATATAAATATAAAGCATAAAACTACAGAACTCCTAGAAGATAACATAAGAGAAATCCTAGATTACCTTGGGTATGGCAATGACTTTTTTGATATAACACTAAAGACACATGGCTGAAAGAAAGAACTGCTAATTTGGACTTCATTAAAATTAAAAACTCCTGTTCTGTGAAAGATGATGTCAAAAGAATGAGAAGATAAGACACAAACTTGGGGAAGCTTTTGCAAAAGACCTATCTGTTATGGACTATTATCCAAAGCACACAAAGAACTATTAAAACTGAACAAAAAGAAAACAAACAACACAGTTGAAAAATGGATCAAAGACTTTAAAAGACTCCTCACCAAAGAAGATGTACAGATGTCAAACAAGTATATGAAAAGTTTCACATCACATGTGACCAGGAAAATGTAAACTAAAACAACAGTGAGATACTACTGCACACCTATTAGAATGGCCAAAATCCAGGAACACTGACAACACTAAGTGCTGACAAGGATGTGGAGCAACAGGAACTCTCATTCATTGCTCGTGGGAATGCAAATTGGTACAGCCTCTTTGGAAGACTTTTTAGAGGTGTCTTACAAAACTAAATGTATTTTGCTATACAATTCAGCAGTCACATTCCTTGGTATTTACCCAGAACAGTTGAAAACTTATGTGCACATAAAAACCCACACATGTGTGTTTATAGCAGCTGTAAATATAACTGCCAAAACTTGGAAGGAACCAAGATGTCCTTCAGTAGGTGAATGGATGAATAAACTGTGGTACATAGAGACAATGGAATATCATTCAGCATTAAAAAGAAATGAGCTATCAAGCCATGAAAAGACATGGCGGAATCTTGCATATATTACTAAGTGAAAGAAGCCAATCTGAAAACGCTACATACTGTATGACTCCAACTACATAATGTTCCTGAAAAAGAAAAACTATGGAGACAATAAAAGATTAGTGGTTTTCGAGGGTTGGGGGAGGGGATTAATAGGGAGAGCACAGAGGATTTTTAGAGCACTGAAAATACCCGGTATGATACCATAATGGTGGATACATGTCATTATACATTTGTCCAAACACATAGAATATACAACACCAAGAGTGAACAGTAATGTAAAGTACAGACTCTGGATGATTATAGTGTGTCAATGTATGTTAATCAATTGTAACAAATATACCACTCTGGTGGGGGATGTTGATAGCGGGAGAGGATGTGTGTGTGTGCAGCAGGGGCCATATGGTAAATCTCTATACCTTCCCCTCAATTTAGCAGTGAACCTAAAACTGCTCTTAAAAATAATGTCTTTTTGGGGCCAGCCCAGTGGCATGGTGGTTAAGTTTTCCCACTCTGCTTCTGCAGCCCCCGGTCCACCGGTTCAGATCCTTGGCACAGACCTACACACCATTCATCAAACCAGGCTGAGGCAGTGTCCCACATAGAAGAACCAGTGGGACCTACCACTAGGACATACAACTATATACTGGGGCTCCGGGGAGAAAAAACAAATAATGTCTTATTAAGCATATTAACAAAAAATAATCAGGTAAATAGGCCTTCAATATGAGCGTTTATATAAATCTGGCAAGGAGTTTGGCTCTGTTTAATGTTTTTGTAGCTATAGGTGCCAGAGACCTCAAATTCTTCTAGTGTCCTTGTTTTGTCTCTTTTCTTGGCTTTGTGGATTCCATTTTCGTTGCTCTGCAGAAAGAGTCTGTATCTTGTAGATCTTTCAACTTCAATTCACTATTTCTATGCTGGAGCTTTGTTAGTGTGCTAGTAGTGATGAGGATTATTTTAGGCCAGTTAATTTTAAAACTGCAGATGAGAAGTAGGCTCCGAGGACTGGAATTTGCTTGCCCTTTTGAGAGACATTTGCATTTGTGAAGGAAGGGAGATGACCTTGTCTCTAGAAACTCTTAATGGGGAAGGCAAGAACTTAAGCTGGTTACTCTCTGGCAATCTCATGTAACTGATTTAGGATGGTGGCTTCTGACCTTTACTTAATCTGATTTGGTTCTTGTCTAAAAGTCATGGGATCACCCAATGACCAGACCCCACCTGCACTGATACCATTTTAACTTTTTTTCATGTTCTTTCCTTTGTCTTGTAAAGAGATGACTCACATACCCATGCCTTATAAAATTAGCCCTAACCCTCAACTCGGGGCAGCAGCAGGAGCTCTGACTGCCCATGGGTCCTGTCCCCATGCTATTCCACACTATTCTCTAAATAAAAGAGCTCTACTGCCAGATCGCAAGAGTCCAAGAAATCTTTCTTTCGACTCCTCAGCTCGCTGACCCCGCATCAGTAGCATGTGGAGAAGTAGGAGTTTCCTATATTCTTGTGATTGTTGGTCTTTAGTGGGACTGTGGCTGGGGTGTAGCCTTCACAAGTGTTTCTGTCCCTTCTCATGGAGTATAGCCTTCCCCCCATCTCCACTCCCTTCCCTGACTCTACATTCCCGACATTTCCTTGAAGCCCACTCTCCTACTTTTTTTCTTTCTGTTTCTTTTTCCCTTAGAGAGATAGAAGGCTGGAGATGGGGCAGAATTACCTTGCCTCAGATGAAAAGTTTCTGAATTGCCCTCTGGCTAATTTCTTCCCCCTGGAAGCTAGATCTTTTGTAAGGAGAAAAGAGTAGGGATGGGTCTCTAGATGACTGCTCTTTCTCACCTCCAGCCAAAGACATGGGGGGATTTTTCTCAGATCTTCACCATGAGAACTCAATCGGATTCCTGGAGTAAAAGCCCACTTAAGTATAGGGGCCCCCACGTTCACGACCTTCCACAGTTTCTCACTCTCATGCTAGTCCACTCTCAACCTCTTGCAATTTGTCAAAATAACCATTTAATTCTCTCTCCTAGTTTATGGGTTCCAACAGTTTCTGTAAGCAAATCTCAGAAACTGTAACTCTCTATGTGTCTGTCTCTTCAAATTTTGAGGTACTATTTGCCTTGTGACCTCAGTTCTCTGTTGGGGCCAAGAAAACTCTTTCATTTTTTGTTTATCCCTCTTTTCTTGTTGAAAAGATGGAATGATGACTACTAAACTCTTTGCATGTCAGAGTAGAAACTGGAAGTCCCAATTCTTTGGTTTTGTAAAGCATCCTGTAATTCAACATCTAATAATTTAACTCCAGAAGAGTCCAATTTCTTACAGCTTTTTTCCCCTATTCATTCACTCCTCTATTGTTTTGTTATTTAATTTTTCTCTGAGTTAAGAAAAGTCTTGTCAGGGACCTCATCACCTGCTGTCTTGTGTCATTACAATCCTCCCAAATTTTTGTTATGCAGATCTTTCTGGAATACAGATTTGTTTAAGTCATTTTATATTTAAACTTGCTAATAAGGTAAAGTTAAAAGCTTTGACAGCTCATTCAAGGCCCTATGTGAAGTGGTCTCTGTGTCTTTCTCTAGTCTTCTTTTTCCCCACCTAAGACCAGGAGCTTTTTATCGAATTCTTCAGCTATGCTGAGCTGCTTACAGTTCCTCAAAAAAGTCTTGCTTTTTCACACCTGATTACTTTCTTTTTTCTATGTATTTATCTATATAATTTTTTGTCTATTCTAGCTCTTCACTTAGCTATCTGAAGTATGAATACTCAGTTCATTTCCTCTATGAAGCTTTTCATGTAACAATCATTCCATTTTTTTCTAAGAAGTGACCACTCTAACCTTCACATTAATCTTGTACACTCTATACTTTTATCATAGCACATGTTGACACTCTGAATTCTCTATTTTCATATTAGTCTCACCTTTATGCCTGTCTGCCACTTCAACTCTGAGCTGTGTCTAATTCATCATTATAACCCCTTGATTTTTACACTATCAGTCAGCAATATGTGCTCAGTAAATATGTTTTAGTTGTTAAGTAAAAGAATATATTATTTTCAATGTTCCCTAACAGGCTTTTAAATTATTCAGTCACATGTGTCTGAGGTTTACTGAATTAATGTTTTCATTTTACCTGATACACATTCTGAATTTAATAAATATGTATGTGAAAACATCATTAATGAGAAAAAAAAAAAAGATCTACTTTTGACCACTAAGGGGAAGAAAGATGAGATTTCTTTAAGAAATTTCTCTCTCCACAGCTGAAAATGAAAGGGCTGTTTTGAATGATTTAGGAAGATACCAAAGGGAAGAAAAGTGTGCTTGGCCACATCAGTGATTTGTTCTTGCTAGAAGATTACATTTATTGATCTGTCTAAAAATAGCATTCAATGCTTGAATTATTCTATCAAAAATCCAATAAAAGTGGGTTTTACTCTTTTCAGATATATTCATGTGAATATAAGTCATTAGTATGGGAAGAAAAATACTCTTTTTATTCTTAACCTTGAAACAATGTAAAATTTTCACTGTGACTCCTTTAGTAACAAGGCGTTTATCTCCGCTGTGATATTAGGCAACCGCTGGAGGTAATGTAACGGTACAGCACAGTAGGTAAAGTCAGGTTCCACAACGGATTTGGTTGACTCCAGGGCCTGTAATGATTCCAGAACAACTTCATGCATCTTCAAAAGAAGATAAAGGAAAAGAATCAAACCCCCCCCCCCCAAAAAAAAGAAAGAAGAAGAAAAGAAATAAACGTTATATTAACTGATCTACAGGGATAATTAAATATAAATATTCCTTCTCCCTTTGTGGATCCAAAGGCAATCCTTCCAGATGAAACAAAAGTACATTTAATCTCCTTTTCTAGAATATTAATTCAATAGTCTTTTAAATAAATGTCTGTTCATTGCAGTTTGCTATAAAGCATTTTGTCAAGAGAGCTTATTTATAGAAGAAATAGATGATTGCTCAGTGATGTGGCAATCAATTAAAGAGTAAGCTGACTGTTTTTGGCTTAAGAGGAAAAACAAGGTTAAGAGCAGATGATCAGGAGCCACTCTCTTTTCCCTGCCTTTCTGTCCTTGCTGTCTCTCTTATCTCCCTTGGCTTGGAAATCCAGAGATGCTTAATATGCAGCAGATCACGTAGAGATACTCCACATAAGATTCATTTGTTACCAGTAGAAACGTTCTCCTTCCACGGAAATCTGAAAAACTAGGACTGAGTGTTTAAAAATATGTTTTATATACTCACTGAAATTTTTCAGGGGGAGAAAAAGGAGCTGCAAGGAAGAGAGTTTTACAGAGCATAACTGATTTTACTTGACCACTAATTAACTTTGTCAGTTTTGCAATGATAGGGAGCCTCTCAAATGTTGCTGAGTAGCATTGCATATAAAGACAGAACGTAAAATGAAAGAATATAAATTAGTTTCCTTTCTCCAGTGTAAGATATAAAAACATATATAAAGAGGTGGGAGTAGTTTGGGGAATACACAGGAAAGGCAAATTTAAACTCAGCCTGCCAATATTTCAAAATGAAAGTGACAGAAAATATTGACAGTCATCACTATATTTCAAAAGATTAATAATGCATTTCATGAAACATATAAAGGTTATTTCCATCTTGCACATTGAAATGCACCTGCAATGTATAGGTATATAATCCATATTAATAAAAAAATGGCATTCTTCTGCCTTGAGCTATGCAGCAAACTCTCTTTCCAGAGTTCTATGGCCTGAAATCTGATTATGCTTAATTATCTTTTGTAACAGGAATCAGAATAACAATATCTAACATTTTCTGAGCCATTACTCTGGCCCAGGTAGTGTGATTAAAGACTTACAATTATTTCCTTTAATTCTCACAAGACCCTTATAAAATACACATTCTACATTTTTCAGTTTTTTAAAATTAATCTTTAAAAGACTTTACCTGCAACAATTCACACAGTGGACAAATAAAGACAAAATTAAAACTGGATATGATTAATTTATCATTTAATGATTCATTTATCATTAATGTGGCGTAATGATAACTGACTGACTGTAATAAACTTAGGTGATTATAAGACATTGAATAGGCTTATAAATCTAAAAGGTATCAAATTATTCATAGTAGGGTTTTAGTATTAAGTTGTTCTATACCTCATTTATTCTTAAATATTGATTAATTCTTTTCCATGCTTAATTATCTTTTGTTTACGGTAGAATTTCTAATTTTTGCTACTTGCAACTTAATCATTTTCTCTAAGGTGTTGCTTCTATTTGGGTACACTTTTCTCCTCTTAGACTATAGTGGCAAAAACCTTAGCACTCATTTCATTGTGCGTATTGCCAGACATAGTGCCTCACATAAAGCAAATCCTCAATATTTATTTTAAGTCAATGAATAAAGAGGGGACTACTATAGTAGAATACTGAGTTCCCAGGTAAGTTTACAGCTCAGTAGTTCCAGTCATAGAGGCCATCAATAAGAAAGAGTGAATATTCTGTTTGTTGTATTCCACTTGAGAATGTTAATGTGTACAAAACAGGTGAAGACATCTGGGAAGACAATGATCAATAGGTAAAATGGAAAACTATTACCTTTAAATTTAAAAGAAGGTTAATCATTGGTGGAAGTTAGTGAAAAACACTTACTTAAGCTTAAGGAATTGCTCACTCTCCAGTGAAAAAGTCAGTCAAATATGGAGAACTATTGATTGAATTTTCCTTGAGTTTTGGTACTACTACATTTTCACTTTTAATATGTATATGTAAGTTTGTATTTGGAATTTTAGAATTATTTTAAATGTTACATATGATATAATCATGTATCATTATTAATGTATTTCTTGTTTTAAATGACTACTTGAATTATCAATGTTTGTGAAAATTATAAAGAATTTGATGTTGTCTTGTGAGTACGTTTATAATGACGAAATAAAAACAATAAGAAAGCATGATTTGTTTAAAAGTTGAGGGCTGGCCCCGTGGCCGAGTGGTTAAGTTCGTGCACTCCACTGTGGCGCCCCACGGTTTCACTGGTTCGGATCCTGGGCGCGGACATGACACCGCTTGTCAGGCCATGTTGAGGCAGCGTCCCACATGCCACAACTAGAAGGACCTGCAACTAAGATATATAACTATGTACCAGGGGGATTTGGAGAGATAAAGCAGAAAAAAAAAAAAAGACTGGCCACAGTTGTTAGCTCAGGTGCCAATCTTTAAAAGATAAAAAAATAAAAATAAAAATTGAAAGATGTTTACTTAGCTTATGGATATTCTTAATGGCAAATATAATTATTCCATTATAATCATTATAATGAGGATTACTGTTTATAGCCATTCATTATATGCATTTTCCTACATTGGAACATTTACATTTAAGAAGACTGGACACATAAGTAAACTAAAAATTAAGTTTGTATTGATTGATTTGGGCATACTTGAAAATAATTGCCTGATAAACTTTACACTTTAGCATGATAATATAAATTAGAACAGCACAATTCTATATCCGGTGCTGAAAAGTAATGAAATTTTTGAAAGTGCTTATAGAGACTAATGAGAAGATATTTCTTGTTATTTCTATTAATAATATGTCCCATTATAATAATCCCAATGTGCATAAAATAGTAAGTGTACATATTTAATTAACTTCTCACTGTAATATGCATTTCTTCTTTCTCCCTACTTATATCCTGGGATCTTCTGATTTTTTATACTGAAGCAGTTATCAAAACTGCATCTTATTTTATATTTGACTCCATAAAGATGACTTCCACACTCTTTATCTGAAAGTAAAGAAAATGCATCACGTATTTTAAAAGTTAATTAATTCCTCTTGATTCTAAACCTTACTCAAATGAGTCTTTTTTTTTTATTTATATTTTTTTATTTATTTTAGCCTCTCTGATTTTTTTTCCATTTTCCACAAAATTTTCTGTACCTTGCTAGTTACAGTTCTATCCCCAAATTTGTTCATCTGCTGTTTGAGTATTTCTAAATTATCCAAATACTATTTTACATTTACATTTAATGTTGAAAATAGAGACTATGGCAATTAACATTCAATTATAAATTTCTCATCCTTTCAGGAAGAATTTAAATGTTTAAACGTTCTCCTGTAATATTTTAATTGATCTTTAACTTTTCTAAAAAGGCAGTTGTTGAGACATTACTATAATTTTCAATGCACCTTGTGTCTATAAATGTATACATCCCACTCTACGTATTATACTTCCTGTTTTTCACGTAATAAAATAGCTCGGAGATGGAGAACTTGTATCGTTATTGCACACACAGCTTCCACCAGAGCACCAAAAGGAAGTACCAAAATAAGAGATGAGTTAATTAACTTTTTAATTGCTGTAAGCATTTCAAATAATCTTTCCCCTATGATTTTTATTCCACAATATTAAACAATGTTTCAGATGAGCTTAATAAATGGCTGGTGATAACCTATGCAAATCTAGAAGAAAGTAAGAGATGTTAGGAGATAAATTGACAGATGTCCAGAATTGCAACATTAAGAAGCTTCTTAAAACTGGAAAATTAATACAGCAATTGATAAGAAATATAATGGCTTATTAGAAGTTTTTTTGTGTATCTGGCTGAGTGAAGGTCACTAGGATCCAAAATGTGTTCTTTAAGAATAAATACTCCAGGGGCTGGCCCCGTGGCCGAGTGGTTAAGTTCGCGCGCTCCGCTGCAGGCGGCCCAGTGTTTCGTTAGTTCGAATCCTGGGCGCGGACATGGCACTGCTCATCAGACCACGCTGAGGCAGCGTCCCACATGCCACAACTAGAAGAACCCACAACGAAGAATATACAACTATGTACCGGGGGGGCTTTGGGGAGAAAAAGGAAAAAAATAAAATCTTAAAAAAAAAAAAAAAAAAAAGAATAAATACTCCAGAATGTATTCTTCTCAAACTGTTGAGAAATAAATTGGAGAGGATTAAAACCTTTCTTAAAATGCTTCACTAAGTAGACTCCTGGAGGCTGTACTCTTTAGGATAAGAACGATGGTAGGAGACGCCCCCTGAACTGTGCCCTCTGGTTTCATTGAGCATGATGGGTTCCTGGACATGATGGGTTCCTGGAGTTGCAGTTGCAAGTAACAGACCTTATCATTAGAATCAAAGTTCATGTATTTTCCATCATAGACTGCAAGGCTGGAGCAAAAGTCATAATGGTGTGACCCTTAAGGATTTTTGGTGGTCACTGATTCATCTTTCTATACTAACGACGTTAGTGTTTTGACGGTGTACTAAAATTTCCCTTGATCTATACGAGTGGAAGAAATTTATATTTGGTTGAGTAGGACTATACTTGAGAGTCATTGCCTTTCAATCCATTTTCATCTCAGAGCCGGTTCACAGACTCAGAGTCATAAATGAAAGGAAGTTTCCTCACATACGAGAGAAACCTGCAACGTTCTCAAGTATGTATTCAATATTGCCCCAGGCCTTCCCTACAAAGACCTATGAAGATCTTCCAATATAATTTATAATTTTGGGGATTTAATGGGTACTGACTGTAGATCCCTGAGGATAGAAGATGTTACTAAAGTCTAGTAATTAGAGGTGGCAAAAGAAGTTTGATTCTGGGACTTTTGTACAGTGGGACTAGTGGATCCACGTCCCCAAGCTTCGACTATTTCCATAGTTTCCAAATTTGCAGTTTGGAAGTTTGAACAGAAATACGAAAGAAAAAAAAAAAGAAAGAAAAAATCTCTACAATATTTCCCTGACCAGTGGGCTAGTGCTATTATTATAGGAAAAAATAAGTTGAAAGGCCCTTGTTTACCCTGCACCAGCAACATAATAATAGTTGCTATCAAATTCCACTTAATTCATTTACTCATTTATTTGGCCTATGCAGGAGACATATGGGTTTTGGAAAATGACAGTACGTTATCATTAACTTATTCACGTAGTTGCCATTGCCATTCCAAATGTAGTCTTTTTAGTAAAGCAAATAAATATAGCCCTCAACATCTACTGCACAGATATTGATTTGACCTTTTCTTTTTTGCTGCAGTTATTAAGTAAGATCATTAGAAGCTGCTTGATTTTACTTGTCAGTGACGGGACTACTTCACCATTTTTCCTCAGGGCTTTGTCAAAACTAAGGTTCTCTGTCATGATCTACTCTGAACGAATGTTAACTCTTTTGTTATCCCACAGAACATCACGTTGGCCCATCACTTTGATGACATTATGCCAGGTAGGTCTGGTGAGACAGAATTGGCGGGTACGCTAAATGCCCTAAAGGAAACATGCATATCATGGTGGGAAATTACCTTAATGGAGATAGAAGGGCTCACCCTATCAGTTAAATTTAGGGAATGTATTGATTTGAAGCATAAGATATCTCCCAAATAGCTTGACAGGTTACTGTGCCTTACCTACTGATAGCTAAGAAAAATAAATATGCTTGATGAGTCTTTTTGGATTCTGGGCATAAAAAAAATACCATGTTAATTATGAGATGACATGTGACCAACCATCCTAAGCTGTCAATCAAAAAAGAAAATCAGACTTGGGCCAGCCTGGAGGCACAGCGGTTAAGCTTACATGTTCCACTACAGCAGCCCAGGGTTCACCAGTTTGGATCCTGGGTGCAGACATGACACCGCTTGTCAAGCCATGCTATGTCAGGCATCCCACATGTAAAATAGAGGAAGATGGGTGTGGATGACAGCTCAGGGCCAGTCTTCCTCAACAAAAAGAGGAGGATTTGCAGCAGTTGTTAGCTCAGGGTTAATCTTCCCCCCCCCAAAAACAAATCTGACTTATCAAGCCATACATATGGGTGTGTATAGCAACGTCCATCCTTAAGTTTAATGAAGTGTAGAAGATAAGTTTCAAGCCGGCCTGAAGGTATGAGTCAGTTGCATACTCATCCTTTCTTCAGCTCACATTTAGGGCCTTATGATGAGTGACCTCTGACCCTAAAACTGAGGAAGAAAAATATTAGAGTCTAGTTTTCAGGTGGGTCTATAGTATATGTTCCATCACCTGATTGTGAACTGCTACAACATAACAGCCCTGCTGACGAGTGCCCAGAAGGTACAGTAGGAAAGAGAGAGCCACCATTTTCGGAATTTTGTGCAGTGGAACAGGTTGTTCACCTTGCCTAAAAGGGGAGATGGTCTGACTTACAGAAATACACCAATTAATGGGTAGTATTCAATGTTCTGACTGAATGGTCATGTTCCTAGAAAAGATAAGAAGACTGGTGATAAAGAAGATAGGGGAAGAGATATATAATAGATATCTAAGAATGGCCCTGAGTATTGGCATGTTTTTATCTCACTCTGAGAATATTTCGTGGATGACATCCACTTGCATATGACATACATCACCTCCACCTAAATTCTATTTATAAGACCTTAGTCATATGACAGCATCAAACTGCAAGGGAATGATCAGGTGGATAATATGACTTGCTGTAGACTTTAAATTTTTTTCCCAAGTCAACTTAGGGATCACTTAATGGGCTCATGACAAAATGAGCACAGCCAGTGGGATCAAGATTATTTATGTAATGGACAGCATGGATTTTCCTCTCACCAAGGGTGATCTTACTCCTGCACTGTAGAGTACTTAAACCATCAATAACAAATACCAACACTGGGCCTTCAGTGTGGCAGCATTCTTGAACAAGTGAAGATAACTTCCCAGGAGGAAAATAATTAGGTGTGAGAGGTCTCTATGAATATGAGGTGTAGGTACTGTTAGAAAAGAAAATATTAGAGTTTTAGGAGAGTATATTAGTTTGCTAGGGCTGCCATAACAAACTACCAGAGACTGGGTGGTTTAAATAATAAAAACTTATTTTCTCACAGTTCTGGAGGCTGGAAGTCTGGGAGCAAAGTGCTGGCAGAGTTGGTTTCCTCTGAAGCCTCTCTCTTTGTCTTGCTGATGACCTCTTCACATGGTTGTCTCTCTGTGCATGAGTGCCCCTAGTGTTTCTCTGTGTGTCCTAATCTTCTCTCTCTCTCTCTTTTTTTTTTGGTGAGGAAGATTGTCACTGAACTAATATCTGTTTTATGTGGGATGAGGCCATAGCATGCCTTGATGGACGTGCTAGGTCCGCACCTGGAATCTGAACCTGCCAACCCTGGGCCACCAAAGCAGATTGCACAAACTTAACCACTATGCAACCAGGCCAGCCCCCCTAATCTCCTCTTTTTTGAAGACGCCAGTCAGATTGTATTAGGGCCCACCCTAATGGCCTTGTTTCAACTTAATTACCTCTTTAAAAGCTCTACATCCAAATAAAGTCACATTCTAGGGTACCAAGTGTTAGGGCTTCAATATACGAATGTGAAGGCGACTAAATACAGCCCATAAGGGAAGGTGAGCAATTAACAAAAATAGAAACAAGTGTGAGCGCTAGATCGTTCAGTGAAGTGGACGGAAATAAAGAGTACCAGAGGAGGGACATGAAAGGAGCTGAAGGACTTGGGCATTTGTCGTAATTTAGCCACCATGTATAAAACAGAAGGTGATGGTAATGTTGATTTCCTGAGACCCAGCCCTGGAACCTGCATTTCAACAAACAAAACAGACGATTCTGAGAAAGTGTACTATAGACAGGACATGGAAAAACACTGGATAATGGTGTTAGATGGATACAGAGAACATTGAAGTCACTCAGGATGACAGCAGACCTAGGATGGATAGGAAAGCTGGGCTCTAGGACAAGGTACTATGTTTTTTACCTTTTGATTATAGTGCCTGGAAAAATTTCCAATGCCTTAAATCCTGACTGAATGAATGGGAAGAATTACAGATATTAGAATTTTGAAAATTCCGCACTAGCTAGAGCACACTTGCTACATCATGTTCAGACATGAGTTCAATGTTTTACCAGTGGATGGGATTTTATAAAGTGACTGAAATACTGACAGAACTATAAGCCTTGGCATACAAGTTATAATATGATTAAGTAATTCTATTAGGCCTAGCAGACAGAATAGGGTACTTGTTTCAATATTTGCTGAAATGTAAGTGGAAGTGAGCTTCTGTTTTACTCACTAACTTTACGGGGCAGAGCTAACATCAACGAATAGGAATTATAGGGACTTAAATTTTGGCTCAATACAATAGAAATTGCTAATAACAGAGCTTTCTGAAAGTAGAATGGACCACACTGTTAAGCCCTGATTTTTCTGTCTCTAAATGTGTTTAGGCAGAATTTGGATCACCACTTGTCGGAGATGCTATAGAGGAATTACACACCATGTCTGAGACTGAATTAGACAGTTTCTGAGCATCAGTTGATACCTGTTCAAAAAATTAAATTTCAAGAATTTGACTTTTTTAAATTAAAAAAATGCTCTGGTTTGGCAAAGTACATTAAAATCTCAATTTTTTTCTTTGTAGTATACAAAAATGATGTGAACTATTTACTCATAGTTACCTGAACCTGGAAAAAATAGTAAAATATGGTTAAACATTATACTTTCTTAGAAAAAAGTTAAATGGGCTTGAAATAGGAATTGTTTTCTTAAATATTAGAAATAGAAATGAAATTCACAGAGAAATGAATAAGACTACTGATGGCGGATGTGTTAGATAAAAATGGCAGGAGTATGGCTGCAGCAGAGCGTCTAATCCTCTTCACCCCAGGAGTTTACTCTGCTGCGTTCTCAAGGAATCCCTGTTAACAATCACATTGACAGAAATAAGTACCACAGTTCTAAATGCTAATCTGTCTCCCTCTCTTTCCAGGGCTCCGCTTATCTCAATACAGTGTATCTCTGCCCAGCCAGCCTGTGTTGCCTTCTCTAGATTTTAATCGAGTATTGGCACTTGGCCCTGGTGACTTGGCATTAGGGGAACTTGTAACCTTGAGCACAGTTTATCACATTGTTTTGGTGTTGGCTTACCTTATCCCCGCAGAAAGCATTGCTACTGATAACTCTATTCACAATAGATTATATCAAACTAAAAATGCATGTGAAGTAACACTTGCCATCCTCTGCTACACTTACTCAAGTTTAATGGACTCAAAAAAGACTGCACAATCTACCCTCACATTTGTTCACAGCAATATCTGTAAGCAAAAATAGGTTCTCTTTAGGTCATAGATTATTAACTTGAAACATTTTGATATACATTTTCTCTCTGTGTTTACATATAGTCTTTGTACAGGGACAAATCCCTCACAAGAGTCTTGCTTTGCGCCATCCCCCCCCCCCCCCAAAAGGAGAATATCTCCAACATCTACTCTGAGGTAAAAATTATATTTCAGATTTAAAATGTTGTGTGATTTTCTTTCATTTTTTCAGAAAAATGTTTTAAAGAGGACGGTAGAGGCATATGTTAACAATTTAACCCCAATCAGTATATTTAGTTTGGAAGATCTTGCTTTCTGTGACGAGCTAACAATTACTCTGACTTAAAAGTAACCTTTCTCAAGATTACGAAATCCCTTAAATAAATATGATGTGAAGGAGCTTTAAAATATAGTGAGTGCATATATCTCATTAGTTAAAAGTAAAATAATAAACTAGTATGGAAAAGTACATCCAAGTTAGCAGCAATAGATCCACAGTGTATCATAATTTTAGAATAGAAATTAGGTTACATTTTCATTTTGTGGGTCCTGGGAATTTACACACTTCCTGAAAAAGATAATTTTAATGAATAAATAAATTAATGAATAAATGCTTCTGTCTGAGAAATGGAAAATACTAGAAATATTTAACAAATCAAACTAAGAAATTATTGGTAACTCTTATGTATGGTAGTAAACGTGTTCCCAAAAGCTTAAATAGTTGATTACTAAAGTGTACATATACATACATACATACATAATACATACATATATATAAAAGGATACATATATATCCTGCTTTAATTTTATGACTTGAACAGCATTACTATAAGGATTTATATATATGGCTTGTAGAAATAGTTCTTAAATAATGAAAATACATTTTACTTCAGTGCTTAAGTTAATTTAAATACTCTATAATTACATCGTTAAATATATTCTTTGTTTTATAAAACTCTGAATGTATAATTTTAAGAACTAGATGCTTTTTAAAAATGAAGATATTTTCTTACAGCTCACCTCACCTATGATTTTAGAGAATACTACATTTCTTTTTGCTGAGGCAGATTTGCCCTGAGCTAATATCCATGCCAATCTCCCTCTGTTTTGTATGTGTAGGTCCACCCCCAGGATCCAAACCTCCAAACCTGGGCCACCAAAGTGGAATGCACTGACCTTAACCACTAAGTCACAGGGCCAGCCCCCAGAGAATACTACATTTTTATTTAAGCCAAAAAGCAAAATTCAGGACAGAGTTAATTCTTTCTCTAAAGAATTATATTTAGTTCTAAAACGACTTTTAACCACTTAAGGAACACAAAAATTTTGATTAAAATATATTAAATTTTTTGCTACAATGACTTAAAAGGACAAATTCATATATCTAAAACTTACTTAAAAGAAAAAATTTGAGTTACTTCCTTAATATTTTGGAATATATTATACAGAAAAATAATTAGATATTTAAAAAATTATAAAATAGCCAAAATATTCCTGGTTGATTATTATTTCCTTACTTTTGAAAGGCATATACACATTTAGTAGTCCTTGTTGCCCATGCAACCTAGACAGCACAAGTACGTGATCAACATTTTTTAAGAGCAGGTATTTTTTGAAGCCCAGAGAAGAATGGAAGTAACTAGATGAAAAACAGAGGTAGAGATCGACATTAAAGATAAAGAGTACAGTTAATTCTCTAAGATTAGAGGAAAGGAAGGGGTGTGTTTGTAGTTAATTTATACACAATATAAGGAAAACTGTGGGAGTTCATGTTTCATAGGGTTTTTTTTAAATTTTTTTTTTTTAAAGATTGGCACCTGAGCTAACAACTGTTGCCAATCTTCCTTTTTGTTTTTTTTCTGCTTTTTCTTCCCCAAATCCCCCAAGTACATAGTTGTCTATTTTAGTTGTGGGTCACTCTAGTTGTGGCATGTGGGACACCGCCTCAACATGGCCTGAGGAGCGGTGCCATGTCTGCGCCCAGGGTCCAAACCAGTGAAACCCTGGGCCGCCGAAGCCGAGCACAGGAACTTAACCACTTGGCCAAGGGGCCGGCCCCCATGTTTTATAGATTTAATATTTTCAATAAACTTGGAGATTATATTTCCAAAAGGGCATAATAGATTTTTGGCATCAGGATTAATCAGGACCGTTTCCCTACTCTTCCTGAACATAGCCACTGATGTATAGGTAGTATGTATATCAGATAAAGGATAGCCACTGATGTATAAGTAGCATGTATATCAGATAAAGGATAGGGAGGTAGGGAATGAGGGGGAAGGTAAGCAAAAAGCTTACAAATAACCCTCATCTTGAAGAAAAACATGGGGAAAATATATAATGTAACCTTAATTATAGACATTTCCACAACAAAAAATGATCCTCCCCAACCACTCCCATTTCCCACCAGTGTCAGAAAAAAAAGAAACTAGAACCTTACTTATTTTTAATTTCCACAAACAGAAGATGAAAAAGAAAAAATATATTCTCAGATTTAGAAGTCTACAGGGTGGATGACATCATAGAAAAGAGCAGATTAGGTAGGTCCATGGACCTGTCCCTCTACAGAAACAACAAAAAAATCAAGCAAAACTTCTATGAATAAATTTTGTCAGAACTCTGCAAAGCAGTAAAAGGTTTATAGGAACCAAGCAAATATTTACTCAATACAAAGGCAACTTATAACTGGTAGGGAGGCTTTGTGACTTTTGTGCTTGCCCTTGTACCACCTCCCTCCTTGGCTCTGTGGTGATCTTGAAGATGGAAGTCTGTATTCCCAGTATGGGGTGCTGGTCTCTGGTTCTGAAGGGAACAGAGCAGATCGTATGTTCAATGAATTGTGTTTGTCTGTCCTATGCTGTCTGGGGGCTACCCAAAGGCATGACACAAGGAGCTTATCTTGGTTTCAACTAACTCAAAATTCACGAAGGTTGGAAAAGAAGTGGGCATCACCTGAAAACATTGTAAGACAAACAACCAACATGCAGCTGCCTGGGGAAAAGTGTTGCAGTTGAGGAAAACAGGGATGCTCTGAAAACCAGGGAGGAAATGTAGGGGAGAGAGTATCTTCAAGAAATTAAGGCACTCAGAAGCATTTGTGTATACTGGGGAATTTATAAAGCCATGTGTGTGCCGATGGTAGGACACATGTTTAGAAAAGACCAGAAAGACACTAAGTTTTCACCAATGGCTGATCACTGGATTCAGTGAAAGCAAGAATTGAAAACTAGGGCAAGTTTGTAAATGGACTAAGTGTTGAAGGAGTGTCCAAGTACAGAGCCAAATCTTGAGGACTAGAGAGACTTGTTTTCTTCTCTTTTTCTTTTTTATTCTTTCTTTTTGGTTTTCTTTCCTTCTTTCTCCCTTCCTTCCTTCCTTCCTTCCTTTCTTCCTTCCTTCCTTCCTCTTTCATCTATCATCTATCTATCTATTTATCTATCTATTTTTATCTTTATTTGACTCCTGGCATTGATGGAAATCTTTGTGAAAAAACAAGCTGAACATAAGCTAAGAAACAAAGAATTCAGAGGTCACACATGACAAAGAATACAGACTCTACAAAAATAGTTTAGAAACAAACAACACAGAGCAAAGCAAGACACAAAACAAACCCCAAGGAGGGGAAATAATCTGATTTCCAGAGTTACCACATTACTGTATTCAAAAGGTCAAGTTTTCAACAAAAAAATTTAGGATGATGCAGAGAAACAAAAAAATATGACCTATCAAAGAAAACATAAAAAGTTTCCCCAATGAAATAAACATTGGACTTAAATAAATTATCTTAAATATACTCAAAGACTAAAGGAAACTATGGACAAAGAGTTAAAGGAAACCAGGAGAATGATGTGTGAACAAATAGAGAATTTCAATAAATAAACAGTATAAAAAGGAACTAAATAGGGGCTGGCCCCGTGGCCGAGTGGTTAAGTTCGCTCGCTCCGCTGCAGGTGGCCCAGTGTTTCGTTAGTTCGAATCCTGGGCGCCGACATGGCATTGCTCATCAGACCATGCTCAGGCAGCGTCCCACATGCCACAACTAGAAGAACCCACAACGAAGAATACACAACTATGTACCGGGGGGCTTTGGGGAGAAAAAGGAAAAAATAAAATCTTTAAAAAAAAAAAAAAAAGGAACTAAATAAAATTTCTGGAGCTTAAAAGTACAATAACTGAAGTGGAAAACTCACTAGAGGGTTTCAATAGAAGATTTGCATAGGTGGAAGAAAGAATCCATGAATTTGAAGATAGGTCAGTTGATATTAACTAGTCTGAAGTGCAGAAAAAAAAAAAGGAATGAAGAAAAATGAACTGTCTAAGAAACCTCTAGGATACTGCCAAGCATACCAGCATACACATAAAGGGAATCTCAGAAAGGGAAGGAACAGATAAAGGAACAGAAAGAATTTTTGAGAAATAATGACTGAAAATTTCTCATTTGATAGAGACACAAATGTACACCTTCAAGAAGCTCAATAAATTCCAAGAAGAATAAATGCAAAGAGAATCACACTGAGACATATTATGGTCGAATTGTCAAAGGCAAAGACAAGAATCTGAAAAGCAGCAAGAGAGAAGTAATTCATCAGTATAGGGGATCCTCAAAAGATTAAAAGTTAATTTCTCAACAGAAACCATGAAGACCAGAAGGCAGTATGCTGACATATTTAAAGTACTGAAGAAAAAAATGACTATCAACCAAGAATTCTATATCTGGCAGAGCTATCCTTAAAAGTGAGGGATCAATTGAGACATTCTCAGATAAACAAAAGCTGAGGGATTTCATGACTAGTAGACTTGGCCAAGAAGAAATGGTGCAGGGCATCTTTCAGTATGAAATGAAAGGACTCTAGACAGTAATGTGAAGAAATAAAAGTTACAATAAGGTTAACCACAAAAGGAAAATATAGGGCCAATAGTATTGTATTTTTGGCTTGTAGCTTTTTTTTAAAATTTCCGATATATTTCTGGAAGATGGAGAAGAATGGGTAGTCGTAACTAGATGGTCTCCCGGAAATCAAGATCCTTTATAGGAAGAAGAATAAGACAGAATTATGGGAAGAACTATTTTTAAGTTCAGGTTACTGGATCTTCATCCATAAGACTATTTCAGTTAACCTTGAGTAGTGCCTAGAAATTTGAAAACTTTTAGTTTTGAAAGCTTAGATGATTTTTATGTGCAGATAGTTTCTCTTAGAGACACTTTCATTGAGCATTAATTTTGATGGGAAAAGTACTGAGATCCAACCCAAGAAGCGTGGACTTGGCTTTCTTGACGTCTTGCTTGAAAGTTTACAAAATGTTAATTCTATGTATTCTTGTGATTGAAAGAAAAACTAATGGAGAAATTTTCATCCCTAACACTCCAAATTATTATGAGTGATATTGCAGTTTAGCAAAAATTCTTTGAGCAACCCAAATGGATCTAATTCATAAATGAATATTTTTAAAACATATAAAAATCAATCCCTCTTATTATAAAAGTGAGAGAGATTCTCCTGTCTACTTAACAGATCTAAAAAAATGAAGATCAGTGTATCCATATACTTTGACATCTTGACTTTATATTTAGAAACTCTCAAAATGTACTGGAAGAAAAAAGAGTTACATGGATTATTACCTAACACAGCAGGATTGACTTGCTAGAAGTTCTTCTAAGGTCAAGGAGTTGCTTATTACAAAGTAAGTACATTTTACTGCACCTGCACTGCAAAATCTGTTGAGCTAAATGAAAGTGTTAAGAATCACACTGTCAAAATGAGGCAACCATTGTGAGATTCTAATAAACGCTGTTCGGACATAGTGGATTTGTTAACTTTTTCTTTCCTTTTTTACCTAACAAGGAAGAAAAAAAGAAGTATCTCATATTTACATATGTATTTGTAATTTATTTTTATGTTAGATTTTAATTTACTCATGAATGCGATCTTTAAGGATATATTATAAAACTCTTGTAAGAAATAGCTTCTATTTGACAGGCCTGCACACATGGAAGTTATTTGAAAGGCCAGTCAAGACATGGTACATTTTTATCTGAGTAGCTCTCATTTTGTCTTGATGAAGCAAAGCAATTATACTCACATAAGGAAAAACTGATGCTATGAATATTAGTTTTTGATTGATTTAGTCTCTTATCCATTGCAGAACTCACTAACAGCACAAATTATTGATCAAGAGTAGCCAAAGTAACCAAAAGTAAAAAGTAGCAATTCATAAATGATCCTGAGTGACTGGAAAACCAGATATTTCATTTAGAAATAAATTATAGAAAATTTAAGAAATAAATTTTTAAAAAGAAGCAGATACATGCAAGTTAAATCCTAGATTGACTGTTTTTAATTTCTAGATTTATTTTAATATTTAAATATACAGTATTCAGGACTTTCACATGCAAATTGAAGAACCACCACAGATTGGTGTTAGAGCATTTTTGTCTTCAATGTACACAACTCCATATCTTGTATTTTAACAAGAAACATTTAAAACTACTTTAACAAAAATATTCTTGAGACACAGTAAAATCTCTGAGCTCAGTTTTCTAGTGGCAACGATATCCTTATAATTTTGTCACTATTTTGTTCCTATATTCAATGAAAACACGTGGCATTGGAAGGTGAAGCAATTTCAGTACTCCACGATGCTCCACAATTCATCTATAGAATGGAGAAGCTTATTCTAAAACTACTCTCTGAAGATTAAAATAATTTCCGCTCTGTTTTGCTGTTCCAATGGGGTTCCTGGGTACCTATGATTCATGAACTACTTTAAAACTTTCTATAGATTTACTAAAATTGCATGTAGAAATGTTATCTGAGCATGCTCTTTTCTTTGAGAGCTCATGTTATCATATTTTCAAAGGGGCTGTGACTACTAAATGTTGGAAAAAACAATTGGCAAAAGAATCTGCTCTGGACATTAAAACGATACCATTCAAAATCTCTCTACAGTAAAATCTCTCTGTAGTAAAATCTCTCTATAGTAAAATCTCTCTGTAATAGATGCTTAGAAACAGGGACAGCTGGATCCATCCCTCACATCACACACAAAAGTGTAACTCTAAATGTATCAGAGATCTAAATACAAACTCTAAAATCCTGCAAGTATTGGAAGAAAATATATGCCAATTCTTTCATAGCATAGGTACAGTGGAAAGTATTTTAACTATGTTTCAAAAATCTAGAAGCAATAAAAGATTAAGTTCAACTACTTAGAAATGGGGAAAAAGTTTTGGATAGAAAAAAATACTCTAAGCAAAACAAAAAATGAAATGGCAAATGGGAGAAATTATTTACAGCATTTATCATATAAAAGATTAATATCTTTGCAATATTATTAACAATTTAAAAATTGAGGACTGTAAAAGACGAGAAACCCAGTAAAAACAAAAGTGGGAAAATATGAACAAATAATTTACAAAAATGTATATAAGTATGACACTTAAATCTAGGAAAATATGTTCCACTTGACTCCTAATAAATAAAGCAAATAAAACTATTGTAATTTTTCACCTGTTAGTTCAGCAAAAGTTCAAAATGAGGTAAAATATTATGTTTGCGATGGTACGGGGAAAGACACATAAATTAATATGCATGCATGCATATACACATTATTTTCTCCTCACAAATGAAGTGGCTTGAGCGTGGTATAATGTTTTTAGCCATCTTCACAAAAAGAAACAAAACCATCTTGATTTTCTGGAACAAAGTTGTAAGAATTGTGAAAACTCTCTTTTTAACTGCAGTCCGATCCGGTTATTTCAGCAGTATAAATGCGGTCAGTATTTTGGATGGTGCTTCCTATTTTATGTGGCTTGAAGGGGGATCTTCATCACAGGAAGGTGAAGTAAATGAGATCCATGATTTAAATTGGAGTAAGGCATTAAGAATTTAAAAAACATGGAACTACAAATATTGATTAGGCTGTAAGGCAAAGGACAAGGGCCATGAAGGTGAAAGTAGACAGCATAAACATTAGTTCAATGAAGAAAACTGTAGGACAAGTTTGAGAAAATGTAACTATATATCAGAAAAAAATAGTAGCACTTGTTCCTAGCCTACATTAGCATATGTCTTATTTAGAGTTTTTTGGGTCATCTACCTGTCTGTTTTAGAATATTACCTCTTTCTGCAAGTTCTACGTAAATATTTCCTTGAATAGAATATTTACTATTTATATTGTTTTAAATGAAGATATATCTATTGTTAATCTAGAATCAGGTTATAGGCATAAAATTCAATGTAAGGAACTGCAAAAGAAATTGGTATACAAATCCATAGAATTGGCTGAATAAATCCATAGAAGTTTGATTCTGCTTATTTTTTTTTTCTGCTTTATCGCCCTAAATCCCCCTCGGTACATAGTTGTATATCCTAGTTGCAGGTCCTTCTAGTTGTGGCATGTGGGACACCACCCCAACATGGCCTGGTGAGTGGTGCCATGTCCGTACCCAGGATCCGAACCAGTGAAACCATGGGCTGCTGCAGCGGAGCGCACAAACTTAACGACTCGGCCCCGGGGCTGGCCCAATTCTGCTTATTTTTAAATAGCCATAAAATAACTTCTTTTTTATATTTTACTTTCACAGGCTAAGTGCTAGATTTGCAGCCTCTTACATAACTTTCTGGTAATATCTTAGTTAATAAGCAATGCCATTAAATAACCAAAGAGAAATCTTCACTATCCAGCAGACTAAATGAAGTGTAACAGGTTAATTTGGACATCTGCAGAAAGAGATACTTTTCACCATATATAATGAACAGGAGTTCATATACACATAGGTCTGCAGAGGCATAGTTAAAATTTCAGACTTTAGACAGTATCCTGAATTAATAGAATGATCAGACACAGCCAGTTCAATGTAAGGCAGCACATTACATGTTCTTACCACCAACATATACTTGTTATTGTCTTGAGAAAGAGCTAATAGTTAATAATAACCAACCTAACAAAAAAAAAATCTTTCAAATTAGAAATATGAAAATCTCAGACTCACCTGCAGAAACAATAAAAAATTGACCATTTTAGGGAGAAAACATTGCCTAGGAACCAACAGACACTTCCCTTTGCATAATACTTTTTCTCCTGGAAACCAAATGTGTTAATATTTTCAAGGAGCTCCTGAGTTCCTTCACTATTTTTTAAAATTATTTCAACAAACTTCCTTTAAGACAAAATTAGATGCAATTAGAATATTTTAATTCAATTTAAGCTTGTGGATATATTATTTGGTATTAATTTTAGTCAATGGTGCATTTAATTTTATCTAGACCATCCATAGTGGAGATCTGCTGCTCTTTTTGACTACCTAGCACCTGAATTCACACGTTTTGTTTTGGGACTTCCCCACGTTATGAAGGGGAGCCTGCCTTCCACTGCAAATATTGAAGAAGCAAAATACTCACTTTCCCAGCTTTGAAGCTGTATCATGCACATTTATATCATGTGACCTAAGCCTTGTCTAGCGTACGTCCTCACTCCAAAATTTGAATTTATAAGACACAGCAGCTACTTCTTAATACCTTGTGTGGTATCTGCAGCTACTTCAGTTTCCTATCTGTGGAAGTGACAGAAATTCTGACAGCAGCTCATATGAGTTGTGTGAGCTGTGCCCCCTGTAGCATTCCTTCCCAAAGGTGATGCAGATACAGATAAAAGGGGTTTATTTATTTATTTATTTTGGATGTGTCTGTGAGCTGCTCTCAGTCTTCCTGGATATTGGGCACAGTCAATAAGGAACTAAGAACCTTGGCTAATAACAAGAACTTTCAAGCAATTTGCGTCTGGTTGGTAATTGTAAAAGGACAGCCAATGGTCAGATGGAGAGGCCTCTGCTTATAGCTAAAAAGCAGGTGACACTAAAATAAAAATGATATGACTGCTCGTCCTCCCCTATCATTACTAAGGTCAAAAATTCTTTTTTTTCCAAATCCACCGATGAAAAATTATTTTGTGCTATCCCTCCCCTTCGTCACTGTTCGCCATATTAATTTTCAACGTATTACTCATTAACAGAAAATTGAAAAAATTTAGCAGAGATTATTAATTCTGAAACTCTAAGATTGATTAATATTTTTATATTATAAAGTGTTTTTGGTTAGAGAACGCATTGTTTTCTGAATTTTATATTGGATTTCATATAGGAGGGCCTGTCAGAATATATATTTCACTATCAATAGTGTATATCTACATGGTTGAAGAGAGTATCAGTGCATGTATTCAGCCATTTAATCCATATTAAGGAAGTATAATGTAAGAAGAAAGAGATAGATGATTACCTAAATTGAGACAAAATATATATTTAATTATTTGAAATTGTGTCAGTCATTAAATTGCATTTAAAAAGAGCAATTTAATTATATTTACATTGCTCTAGAAAAGACAGCATAGCTTTAAAAAAGAGATAGAGTTCTACTTTCTGTAATGGCAAAGGACCTTATTTCAGAAACAATTATGAATTTTGGAAAAACAACTTTTTGAAGACATTCAAGAGTGATAAAGGAAGGCAAGAACTGGAGAGAATACCATGCTGGAAAGGAGAGAACCCTCTAGGTAAAAATCTGCATTTGCTTGTCTGGCTCACTGAATACATTCCGAGATTGGGGCCCACAGAGAGCGAGCACGTGTGTACAAATCGGCCACCTTCCACGCAGGAGGAGGTAGAGTTGGAGCCGCTGTGGAGATTGATTACTAAAGGGGAAAAGGCTGGAAGGGAGGAAGGCGCTGCGTGGTAAACCAAAGTCAGATGAAGAATTTCACGACATTCTTAGACGACTTCAAAATGCACTTGAGCAAGCCAGTTCCCCAAAATATCAAAGGCCAAGTAACAGGTTGAGAAAGTCTAGAACACTCTGTTTCCCTCTGTTGTGGTTTCTAGTTCACCCACTGAGGCCTTCACCCCTCTAAGATAGCAGCTTTTATATAGGAATCTCTGATCTGAGTTCCCAAGTCCTAACCACCAGGCTTGGTCTCTATAACCCAGGCTAGTGTTTAAATCATGATTTCTACTCCACTTTTGGCAGATAACCTCAGGATATTCATGGGCTCTGTGTTCATTTACCTCTCTGAATTCACACTTTTTCCTTCCTCCCTTCTCCACTCCCTCTCTTCCTTTTGCCTATAAGAATGTCTTCTATTTTTTTCTCCCAGATAAATCATCCATTTAAAAGGTTAACAACTTTTTAATCTAGAATTTTAGTTGATCAGTACAAGAAAGGCTTCTTTGACTGATTGACCTGCAATATTTCTTGAAAGAGAAGCTCATTGCACAGTTTTAACAAGGTATTGAGAAGTACATCTCTTTGACTGGGCATCAAATTGATTCTGCCACATGAGTGAGTCAGTTTCCATGATTCAATAGCAAAGTCTTTTTTTTCTATCTCAGTGAAATACTCAAAGGAATTTCACTGTGAAGAAAATTGACTGATGTTACTTATAACTAAAGTTTTAGCCTTTCAACAAGTGTAAAGAAGCCTCAAGCAATCAACCATCTTCATTTACCACTTAATTTTCATCACCGTGATGTTGTCAGGTGCAATAAAATGGTGAATTTGCAAAACCATGATAAAGGGTATGATAACTCTTATATTAGAGTAAGTTATCACGGTTGTTTCCGATTTCTTCATAAAAAGCTCTACAAAAATCAATAAATTAGTCACTGATTTAAACACATTTTATCATTCTTACAACATCATTGATATTTCCTGCATTGTGGAAACCTGGAGTAAATGCCTAGAGATAAGCTGTTGACACAACTGATAAAGAGGCAACAGGTACATTTGGTCTACAAATGCTGTTAAAATGTACCATACCTCATAATATTAGTCCATTCTGCAGACATAGCCATGTATTATTCTAAAAGTAATTTAAAATTGATATCATTTGAAAATGTGTTCATCATTGATTTTACAATCAAGCATTAACCATATAAAATATATCTTCAAGACTGGTCTAGTTGCATAGTGGTTATTTCACATATTCCACTTCAGCAGCCCAGGGTTCATGGATTCAGATCCTGGGCATGGACCCCTGCACCACTCATCAGGTCATGCTGAGATGGTGTCCTACATACAAAGTGGAGGAGGATTGTCATAGATGTTGGCTCAGTGACAGTCTTCCTCAAGCAGGGGGAGGAGGATTGGCAACAGATGTTAGCTCATGGCCAATCTTCCTCATAAAAAAAAAAAAAAACTTCATTAAAGATCTTTAAAATGATCTGCTCGGTAATGTTGTTATAAATTTTAATGTAAAAAGTTATCTTTTATTTAATAACCAATTATTTAAATGTCTTATGTCTTGGGAGTACATTAAAAAGCATTGTGATAGCATTGTGTGTTTATACATGTAATGCAGTATACATATAGTGCAATATATATAGAGAGAGAGATGTGGCAATGTCTCTTTTGATTCATATTTAATTTAGCCATATCTATAGCCCAAGGTTTTACCAGATATTCTTTTACTATTGTAACATTAACTGCCAAGATGCATTTGTAACTCATCTTGAAGGACAAACTTAAATATTCTCATTTTATGCCTGTTGTACTATTGATAATGGTCTTTTTATCTAGAAAAAATTGGACACAAAACCATATTTTCATGCTTCCAAAAAAAAGTTTGATGTTGATTAGCATATTCAAATGGTTAAAAAAGGATTAAACAGAACTGAGAGGTGAAAAATTAAAAATAAAGATGTCTGATCTATATCATCCTCAATTATGTCCTCTTAAAAGTAACCACTTTTGGGGCCAGCTCCAGTGGCCTAGTGGTTAAGTTCGGTGCACTCCACTTCGGTGGTCCAGGTGTGGACCTACACCACTCTGTTCGCAGCCATACTGTGCTGGTGGCCCACACACTAAAAAATAGATGAAGATTGGCAAGGATGTTAGCTCAGGGTGAATCTTCCTCAGCCAAAAAGAACAAAAAACTAACCACTTTTGAAGTTACTGTTTTAATCATCTTGGTGAAATTTACATAGCATGTATCCATGTCCATTTCTTAATTTCAGATAATATTTGTTAACTAGTAAAAATTTAACTCATGGAAGCTATTTCCATGTCTTAATTCACTGGTCTCAAATTTTATGTGTTCTGATGTTATCTTTATTTATATGATATATTTTTAAATTATTTCTTGATCTGTCAAAATGAGAAATTATATTTCAACGTTTTAGTAAGGAGGACAATGGAATGTATATGTCTATAGCTTCCTCTCCTTCTGCAATCTCCACTTCTCTTACCAGCTACTGTTGCAGTATTATTTCAACAATATCAAACATGTTATTTATTACATTTAAATTCTGATCAGTAACTATAACTCAATCTTCTCTGTTTTTTCTATAGGTTCATTCTACGGGCAAAACTAGTGAACATCATTTACACTATTACAATTGTTTGAATATTAATTTATGCACAAAATATTACATTAAAACAGTAGGAAAAAGGATTCAGCCAAAATCCACTAAATCTGCTTCTCTAGGTGAACAATCCAGGAAAAAAATTAAATGCATTCTATCTTCCATTCTTCAATAGTTCAAAATTATATTACAATTTACTTTGATTTATAATCAAAACATTGTTTATCATAAAATTTATTTTTCTGGATTTTCCAATTGCCTTTCTAACTTTCTCTTTGATTTAGGAATCTATGACATCATCCAATTACTCATAGTGTCTAGTTTCTTCTTCATAATTTTCATTAAACAACTCAATTTTTTCCCCTAGGAATCCCATGACCTCCCTTTCTGATTTCAATTGCTTGCATGCACGCTAACCTTGTTGCTCAGTTGTAATCCTTAGACTTATTTTTCTTCCACTATGGAATGAAATCTATGGGATCTTATATATAATATTGTTATCATTTTGTATTCCTTTATTGTTTTGAAGGACTATATCTCTCAGCACATTTTTTAAGGAAAAATTGGAAAGGAGGTTAACATCTGTATAACATCGTACTTAATGATGTCTATTTTGCCTGTTTTGCTTTGATTTGGAATTGTGTGTTCATAATCATGTGCCCTTAGAGACTGGGAGACATTGATCTTTTTTGCATTCAGTACTATTACCATAATGTTTGATTCTAATATGATTTCAACTTCTTTGTATCCTGTTCTTTGTCTTTTGAAACTTTTAGTATCCTTTGTTGTTCTCAAGTCTCACACTCAAGTTTCAATTCAGTAATCTTCATGTGCATTCAAAACGTTCACCATTTTGTTTTGTAGTGGTTAAGTGAAATTTCAGACTTGAAATAGAATTTGGTCAAATTACAATTTTATGTCAGTCTTTAACATTACAATTAGTATACTTGCTTGGTCCTTCTTTGCACCAGAAACTGTATTCAGGTTGTCATACTTCAGCATTATAGTATAAGTGGAATCAGAGTTCATTTTTATTTCAATATGTATTTTACATAAGCAGTTGAGTATATTTTCTACTAAATTTCCTGGTATAATTGATGAATGCTTTTACATTCCTTGTCAAAATCTTTGGAACTATTCTATGTCTGTCGCAGTCTTAACTTTTTTGTAACTTCTTTATATTCTAAATTATCTTGTGTATATTTAATGGCTTCAAACTTATGCTTCAAATTTATGCTTTTAAGATGTCTGTGAAACAAAGTAAACTAAAACCTAAAAATATTGAGTTACTAAATTGAAGACATTGAAATTTTGATTAATTTATGCCTATGTATGACAAAGTGTTTTGAAGGTGCAAAAATTCAAAATGTTTTCCCTAACTATTTGAGTGAAATTAATTTTCCAGGAAAGATGCCCATACTCAATATTCATTCTCTAGTTTTCCATATATGGATATAGTTCCATGGATATCCTTCTTTTGAGAAGCAGGGAAGCATATGAATCAGAGGATTCAGGAAACAAAAGAAATCCAATTACTGTGCACACCTTTTTCTGATATTGAGATCAGAGAGACATTTCTCTGGGGATCTGTCATAGGAAAAGCAGTATGTAGCGTAAAAGCAGGGAATGCCTTAGGGATATTTCTTATGCTATCCCTCATTGTATGATGATGGCATCTTGCCAAAAGGCAATTCTGTAAAAGCAATTATATCAGAAGGTGGTAAAATTATGTGGTCTAGGCTGCTGGTACACTTATACTATGAATTAATTTATGGATAGCTATTAGAGCATTTAGAGATAGGAGTACACTGCTTACCATCCAGAAATTTTTCCATAAAAATGTGTCTCTCGGGGCTGGCCCCGTGGCCGAGTGGTTAAGTTCGCGCGCTCCGCTGCAGGCGGCCCAGTGTTTCGTCGGTTCGAATCCTGGGCGCGGACATGGCACTGCTCGTCAGACCACGCTGAGGCAGCGTCCCACATGCCACAACTAGAGGAACCCACAACGAAGAATACACAACTATGTACCGGGGGGCTTTGGGGAGAAAAAGGAAAAAATAAAATCTTTAAAAAAAAAAAAAAAAAAAAAAACTCAACTGTGCTTTTCATAAATATTGAGCAGTAGTGGATTAGAGGTTATACACTGACGAGTAATTGGATTGCAACCATTCCATATTGATGACTCAGCTCATAATGGCATTCATTGACAGTCAGCTGATGTGGGAAAGAATAAAAACGATTTGTAAAAGCTGAGGTACCAGAGAGGAAAATGTGCCATTGTTAAAAAAACAAAAGCCCACCCTGACACTGCATAGAGGTCGCCTAAATAATTACAAAAGGGCAGGTATACATTCTCCACCCCGAAAAAAAAATTATAAAAGAAAGAAATCTATTTTCAAGATTTTAATAATCATATCAAGATCACAATGAGCACAAGACATTTGCCCCTGGACAAAAAACATCTTGCATTTTTTATGCTGGCATACTGTTTTGGGGGAGAAAACAGACACTTAAAATTAGAAAATTCCACAAAAAATTCTAAAATTTCTAGCTTCCCTAACATGTTAGAAAATATGGCCACCCTGGATTTGCAATCCTTCATGACAGCATCCAACTGCAGCTACACACAGTATGTCTCATTTAGAAGGTGCATGTTACATCACTGGTCCTTGCAGATATTTGCTTTTGTGGCCCCTCCCAAAAAACGTGGTTTAAGGAATGTAAGCCAGGAAGATTTTTTTAATGTTTTAATTGATGTATAACATACTTACAACAAATTGCACATACCATGAACCTACAGCCCAATAAACTTTTACAAGGTGCACAAAGCCACACAACCATATAGAACATTTTCAATACCCCTGAAGCTTCTCTCATGCCCATCAACTTATTCACAAACATAAACAATATTCTGAACACTAACGTCCTAGAATAGAACTTGGCATACATTGAATTCTAAAGCACATACTCAATATCATTATGGTAGAAGTAGTATTACTTCATTCTTTTTCATTGACGTTTAGTATTTCGTTTTATGAGTATACTAAAATGTATTTATCCATTTTACTGTTGACACACATTTTAACTGATTCCAGGTTTTGTCCCTAAGTACTGAAGCCATTGTAAACATTAAGGTACATGCTGTTGATGACTTATGGCCTCATTTCTATTTGATAGACTCCTGGAAATGAAACTGATATCTTAGGATATGTTTATGTTCGATTTAATAAATATTGCTATTTTTCCTAAAATAGCTTGCCCACAGTGTTTGAGTTTCAGTTGCTCATTTGTTAGTGTCAATTTATTTTTATGTTTATTTTTAGTCTATTCTTATAGGTATATAAGTTTATCTCATTTTGATTTTCATTTGAAAATCACTGATAAAAAATAATTCAAAGTACTTTCTCATATTATTATGGGGTATATAGGCACCATCTTTAGTGAGTTGCCTGTTCAAAACCACTACATATTTTTTAGAGAGTCTTCCTTCTTCTTCTTATGGATTTGAAGTATCCATTGTGTATTCCAGATGCAAGCCCATTGTTTGATATATGAAAATTATTTGAGGAACAAAAGTCCTTACATTTAGTAAAGTCAAATTTATTAAAATATTCGTCTATGTTTAGTGTGCTTTCATGCCCTTCAATAAATCTGTGCTTGTCTCAGGATCATGACGATCGTCTGTAACGTTATCATCAAGAAATTTTAAGGTTTTACTTTTCACATTTAAGACCCTGTTCCATTTGGAAGTGATATTTGTTTATGCTGTGAGGTATTTTCCAAGATTTTTCTTTTTATATGTATCAGATAAATCCAGCACCATTTCTTAAAAGACCATTCTTTCTCCCACTGCATTTCGGTGATGGCTTCTTAAATCCAATCGTCATACTTGTGTTTAAATGTTTTAAGAATCTATTTTCTTCCATTGGTTGTTTTGTCTATTCTTTCACCTATACCAACAGTTTTACTTATTATGGCATTATAATAAGTCTTGATGTCTGATGGTATGTGTTCACTAATTGTTATCTTCTTTAATACTGCATGAATTCTTCTTGACATTTTTCATTTTCATGTAACTTGACGAATCACCTTTCAATTTTGACAAAGATGCCTATGGGAATTTTGGGGGGATTGCATTGAATGTATGGATAAATTTGACAATGTATAAGGTGTTTAACAATATTCAGTTGTTCAAATTCTGAACATGGTATATATCTCCATTTAATTAGGTCATCTTTAATTTGCCAGAAATGATAGTTTTTGAACTTGCAAGATTTTAGATGTATTTCTAGGTATTTTGTGCTTTCTGTTGTTTTTATAAATGATTCCTTTTGAAATTTTATAATTTAACTGTGACTAGAGTAAACTTGTTTTATCTAGTGAGCTTGTTAAATTCATTTGTTAAATCTGATGTTTTATCGCCAGATATTTTTTAATTTTATACATTAAAAACAGCAAATAAAGATATTGTTATTTCATTTTTTTGATAATTTCAATTTTGTTTCTTTTTCTTTTCTTACTAGAATTTCTCAAGCTTTGGTACAACTTGAGTGGAAATACTAAGGGTAAATATTTTAATTTCATTCCTTATGATAGTAGGACTGCATTAAATATTTCACCATGAAGTATAAGGTTCAGTGTTGCTTGTTTTAAGATATATTTATGAGATTCAGGCAGATCACTTCTATTCCTATTTTGACAAAAATTTTTAAATGAATATATTAATTTTAATTAATGTTAAGAATTTTGTTATTAATGTGTGTTGTGTTTTATCAGATGCCTCTTGCGCTCCTAATTGAGAAGATGATGTAAGTTTTCTTTTTCCCTCAGTTAAGTAAAGAAATGATTGAGTTTTGAAAGTTGTACCAATTTTGTAGTGCTAAACTAAATCACTCATGGTAAAATTTCATATTTTCCTTTCTACATATTGCTGAATTCAACTGAATGTTTTGTTTAAGATTTTTGCACATACATTTATGAGCCATATTTGCTAAACACCCTGTGTTTTCTTCTAAGATTTTTATAGCTTGAAGTCTTTCATTTAGGTCATGGATCCATTTTGAGTAAATTTTTTTTTATGGTGTTAGGCAAGGGTCCACCTCCATTCGTTTGCATGTGGATATACAGTTTTCCCTGTACCATTTGTTAAAAGACTGTCCTTTCCACATTGAGTGGTCTTGGCACTCTTGTCCAAATCATTTGACCATATGTGCAAGGATTTATTTCTGAACTCTATTCTATCCTGTTGTCTATAAGTCTGTCTTGCTGCCAGTACCACCTTGTTTGGATTACTGTACCTTTGTAGTAAGTTTTGTAGTTTTGAAATCAGGATGTGTGAGTTCTCTAGCTCTCTTCTTTTTCAAGACAGTTTTGGCTATTCAAGGTCCTGTGAGATTCCATATGAATTTTAAGAGGAGGTTTTCTATCTCTGCAGAAAACATCATGGGGATTTTGATAGGGATTGAATTTAATCTGTAGGTTGATTTGGCTGGTATTGACATCTTAACATTAATATTTCTAATCTCTGATCATGGATTGTCTTTCTATTCATTTATGTCTTCTTTCATTTCTTTTGGCAACATTTGTACTTTTCATTGTACAAGTCCTTTACCTCCTAAATTGGTCCTTTGGTATTTTTTTCTTTTTAATGCTATCATAAATAGAATTGTTTTCTTAAATTACTTTTCAGTGCTTTCTTTCTTCAATTTTTTGGCAAAAATTTGGGAAAGATTGGCATTAGTTCATTTTTTAAAATCCATTCTGCCAACCTGTGTCTTTTGATTAGAAAGTTTAATCCATTTGTATTTAAAGCAATTACTGATAAAGAAGGACTTGTCATTTTGCTATTAATTTTCTATGTCTTAAAGGTTTTTTTGGTCCTTCATTTCCTGCACTACTGCCTTCTTTTGTGGTTAGTTGATTTTTCTGTAGTGAAAAGTTTAAATTCCTTTCTCATTTCCTTCTTTGTGTATTCTTTAGCTATTTTCCTTGTGATTGCCATGGGGATTACATTTAATATCCTAAAGTTATAACACACTAATTCAAATTCATACCCACTTAAAGTCAATAACATATGAAAGCTCTGCTCCTTTAACAGCTCCATCCCTACTCCTTTCAGTTGTTGAAGTCACAAAATTACATGTTTATAATTTGTTTCTCAAAAATATAGACAAATAATTTTAATGTGTTCATTTCTTAAATTATATAGAAAATGAAACAAGGAGTTACAAACAAAATTTATAATAATAGTAACTTTTAGACTAATGTTTGTTTTATTTTTTAGTGTATTAATCTCTTAAATCATGTAGAAAACAAAAAGTGGAGTAACACATCACTGTTTCAATAATACTAGCTTTTTTGATCGCCCATTTATTTATCTTTACCGAAATCTTTATTTCTTCATATGGCTTCAAGTTACTGTTTAATGTTCTTTCATCTTAATGGATAAAAAGCATTTTTGCAGGGCAGATCTACTGGCAATTATCTCCCTCAGCTTTTGTTTATCTGGGAATATTTTCATTTATCCCTCACTTTTTCTTTTTTTGTGTGTGAAGAAGATTGGTCCTAAGCTAACATCTGTTGCCAACCTTCCTCTTTCTTTTTCTCCCCAAAGCCCCAGTGCATAGTTTAATATCATAGTTGTAAGTCCTTCTATTTCCTCTATGTGGGACACTGCCACAGCATGGCTTGATAAGCAGTGTGTAGGTCTGTGCCCAGGATCCAAACTGGTGAAACCCAGTTTGCATACCAAAGGGGAATGTGCAAACTTAACCACTATGCAACTGGGCCAGCCCCTATCCCTCACTTTTAAAGGACAATTTTTCTGGACTTAAGATTCTTGGTTAATAGTTTTTTTTATTTTAGCATTTTGAATATATAGCCTACTGTCTTCTGGTCTCCATAGTTTTTGATGAGAAATCTGTTGATGATCTCACTGAGGATCACTTTTGTGAGATGATTCACTTCTCCTTAGCTCTTTCCAAGGTTCTCTTTGTCATTACCTTTCAACAATGTGACTTGCGTGTATCTCATTGTGGGTCTCTGTGAGTTCATCCTACTTGGAGTTCATTAAACTTTTTGATGTTTATATTCAAGCTTTTCTTCAAACTTGGGAAGTTTTCAACCATTATTTCAAATATTCTCTCTGCCTCTTTCATTCTCACTTCTCTTTCTGGGACTCCCACAATGCATCTGTTAGTCTACTTTATGGTGTCCCACAGCTCCCTTAGGCTCTGCTAACTTTTCTTCACTCTTTTTTCTTTCTGTTCCTCAGACTTGATAATTTTCATTATCCTATCTCCTTGTTCGCTCTTTCTTCCACCTACTCAGATCTGCCTTTGAATCCCTCTAGTGAATTTATCATATCAATCATTGCACTTTTCATCTCCAGAATTTCTTTTTGGTTTCTTTTTATGTTTTCTGTCTCTTTATTGATAATTTCATCTTGTTCATACATCATTTTCTTGACTTTATCCATGTCTTCCTTTATTTCTTTAAAAGTACCTTTAAGACCATTGTTTCAGTCTTTATCTAGTAGATTCACCATCAGGTCTTTTTCAGGGAGAGCTTCTGTTGGTTTATTTTTTCCTTTGAATGGGATATACTTTCCTCTTTCTTTGTATGCCTTGAGATTTTCTTTTGTTTAAAACTAATCATTTGAATGTAATATTGTGGAAACTCTGGAAATCAGATTCCTCCCTTCCTCAGGATTTGCTGTGCTTTTCTTTGTCTGTTTGTTGGTTGGTTTATTGTTGTAGACTGTTTCAGTGCTGAGGACCAGACTTAAGTGTAAATTCAAGGTCTTCACAGGTCTTTTCTGTGCCTGTGCTTTATCATGGTCATGCACAGTGTCTTTGTAATTTCCCCTTTTGAATGTTGCCAGTTGCTTTTGAATGTCCTAGTCTTCAATATTTGGTTCCCACAAGGGGAAAAGGAGAAAACTGAAGATGGAGGAAAGGTGCTGGCTTTTTAAATACCATGGAAGTCACTTCTGCCAGAAACTGAGGGGCTTGCAATAATGGAAGGAGGTGTAACAACAATGGCTGCTCCTCTTTGTCTCTACTTCTGTGATCAGAAGCAACAGTCAGTAATCAGATCCCCAGTAGATGGAGCGGAGCATGATTTTTGCCAATCCTGGCTCCCACATTCTGCGTGCAAGAACACGTGCATAGTTGCCTCCCATAGGAGATAGGTAGCTGCTATTGTGCTAAGAGCTAAAATTAACTAAATTTAACTGCAATTTACCTCCAAGAATTCCCCTGGAAGTTGCAAGCTTCAGTAAACTTCATTGTTCCAAAAGAGTTACACCAGACAGATTCTGCCAGTGCAATTTTGGGTGCGGAGACAGATATCTGGTTCTTCCTACTCCATCTTCCTAGAATTGTCTCAAATGATTGTTTTAATTTCTTTTTTGTTTTATTTTTCTCTGTTACTGAAAAAATTTATGCCAAAATCTCCTATTTTGTTTTCACGTTTATCTACTTCCATTTTTAGTTTTCTCAGTTTTCACTTTTATTTCCTAGGCAGATAGAGTGAGGGACTGATTACTTTAATTCAATCAATCATGTACTGACTCAATTGTGGATAAGGTTACATGTCTTAGGGCTCTGTTTACCTCTAAGTAATTCCCACTACTAGAGCTTAGTCAATTGGAAATGTTGTCCAACTTGGAGACTGGGGCTATGACCAGGGTATTACTTACTGCAAAAGCCTTAACTCTAAGTCTTCAGCTCTGCTTTTCAGAGAGTTTTTGTTTTGTCTCTTAGCTTCATGTAGCAAATAACTTCCGAAATTGACAAATATTTTGAGAAGAAAACTGGCAGACTGAACTTCAATTCACCACTCTCCTCCTCTGAGTAGAATTTTGGTCCCTCAACTCTTAATATGTTTTGGTACTGTTATTGTTGTATTCTCTCCAACCTCTGATGATTATTAAAATCCTGAATGTGTATGTTAATATAAAGTATAGCAGATATTAGAACAAAGAATATTGCCAAGGACACAGAAGGTCATTTTAGAACAATAAAAAGTTTGATTATTTAACATGATTTTTAAAAAAAATATAAGTATTTATTTACTTAATAATGAGCCTTAAAATGGAATGATGCAAAATGATACAAATGCAAGAGAAATAGATAAATTAGTATCTATGGTTGGAGATTTCAAGAACCCTCTCTCAATAATAGAACTAATATTCAGAGCGTTGATAAGAATATAGTATACTTCAACAACACTGTCAAGCAGCTTGATCTAACTGATATTTGTGGAACACTGTACGCAACAAAAATACAATACTCATTCATTTTAAGTAAACATGTAATATTTAATGACATAAGATAGATTTTAGAACATTAGTCAAGTCTCAATAAACTTAAAAGGATCCAAGTCTTACAATATATGATTACTAACCAACAGGGGATTAAATTATAAATCAATAAGAAAATAGCTGGAAAATACTAAATAATTGGAAGCTAAATAACGGACATTTAAATAAAAAATGGGTCAATGAAGAAATCTACAGGGAAATTAGAAAGTGCATTGGTTGGAATGAAAACAAGAACACAAAAATCTGTAGGATGCTGGCATGCTGGAGTGACGTCAGTGCCATGGCATGGTAAACTTGCCCAGGACTCTCTCCCCTCCAACATACAACAAAAAGGAGCAACCATATTCCAACAGAAAATATCCTAATAGCACTGGAATCCTCGGAGAGGCACAGCAGCCAAATGATGGAGGCAAGAGAGGCTGCAGCCCCCCCTTGGAGGAGTTCGAGTTGGGTAAGAGAGAACTTCACTCCTTCCCCTAAAGACTGGGATCATTGCCAAGGGAGGCTCTGTGTGGGAAGGAGTGGGGGAGGGGTCCCATGTCTGCAGGATCACCCAGGACTCCCTTGTGGCCTAGAGGGTAGCCCTCTAATGTGCTAAAGCTTTTGCATGGGGTGACCTCATCAAGCCCAGACCCCAGGAGACCAGATAGTGATAACTGACTGGGATACCGGGAACTGCATGCTAGAGAAAATGCCCCCACCTCCACTCGCTCTGTGCTGTGCCATCTCGGCTGAAGGCAGAGGGCTCAGAATATGCGGCTCTCAGCCCCCATCCAGTGGTAATAGGCAGTAACTGCAACGGGATAATATCACAATGGGGGAAAACTGTACATCCAGCATTAGGCAATTCATCAAAACTTCAGACCAGAGAGAAAATGACAAGCACCCAGGATTTAGTCCTGGGGATGCAGAAATAAGTAAACTAAATGACAATGAATTCAGAATAGCTATGATCAAAAAACTCAATGAGGTAAAAGAGAATATTAAGAAACAATTCAATGACTTCAGGAGCTACTTCACAAAAGAGATTGAAACTATAAAGATGAATCAATCAGAAATACTAGAGATGAAAAACACAGTGGAAGAGATAAAACAAAATACAGCTTCCATGAATGCCCGTGTGGACATCCTAGAGGAGCAAATCAGCATAATCGAAGATAGACATGTTGAATTTCTCCAGACAGAGTAGGAAAGAGAACTGACACTAAAAAGAAATGAAGAAAGTCTCCAATAAATATCCAGTGCACTGAGGAAATGTAACATAATACTTATGGGTATTCAAGTAGGTGAAGAGCAGGAGAATGGAGCAGAAAGTGTGCTCAAAAAAATAATAGCAGAAAATTCCCAAATCTAGGGAATGAGAGAGAAATGTGTGTGGAGGAGGCTTTCAGATCTCCTAGATTTGTCAATGTAAAAAGACCTACTGCAAGGCATATCAAAGTAAAACTGGCAAAAATGAATGACACAGAAAGAATACTCAGGGCAGCTACACAGAAGAAAATAACCTCCAAAGTAACCCTATAAGACTTTAAGCAGATTTCTCTGAAGAAACCTTACAAGCTAGGAGAGAATGGAATGACACATTTAAAACTTTAAAAGGTAAAAATCTTCAGCCAAGAATATTCTATCCAGCAAAACTATCCTTTACATGTGAGGGAGAAATTAAATCTTTCCCAGACAAGCAAAAGCTAAGGGACTTTCTAGCCATGAGATTCCACGCCCCCCCCCCCCATAAGAAATCCTCAAGAAGGTCCTCATGCCTGAAAAAAGACAAAAAGGGAAAAGGGGGTCACAAAACACAGAGTAGGGAGACAAATAGACAGAATCAGAATAGGATAGCAAACATTCAACTATAGCATTAGGATAAACAGAAGGAAAACACCAAAAGCAAAGACAATCTTGTCACTTTAACCACAAATACATAACACAAGTTGGAATAAGATATGAGAATTATAACTTAGGAGGGGAGGAGGAAAGGGACTGAATCAGTTTAGACTAAGGAAATAAGAGACCATCAGAAAATGGAATATGTTATGCCCGAGATTCTGAATACAAACTTCAGGGTAGCCACTAAACTAAAACGCAGAACAGAGACACAAAAAGTAAATAAGGAAAAAACAAAGAAACGCATCATAAGAAACTGCAGAAATCAATGGGTAGACCAACACTCACAGGGCAAGGAACAAAGGAAATGCTGGAAAACCAGAAAACAAGTGACAGAATGATAGCATTAAGCCCTCATACATCAATATTCACCCTCAATGTAAACGGATTGAACTCTCCAATAAAAAGACAGAGTGGCAAGATGGATTAAAGAACAAGATCCAGTAATTTGTTGCCTCAAGGAAACACATCTCAGCTCTAATGAAAATACAGGCTTAGAGTGAAGGGGTGGAAGACAATACTCCAAGCTAATGGCAAACAAAAGAAAGCAGGTGTCGCAATACTTCTATCAGACAAAGTAGATTTCTAGATAAGGCAGGTAAAGAGAGACAAAGAGGGGCAATATATAATGATCAAAGGGACACTACATCAAGACGAAATAACACTTATAAATATCTATGCACCCAAAACAGGAGCATCAAAGTTCATAAAGCAACTATTAACAAACTTAAAAGAAGATATTAAAAGTAACCAATCATAGTAGGGGATGTCAACACCCCACTCACATCATTGGACAGATCATCCAGACAGAAAATCAACAAGGAAACAGTGGAATTAAACTGAAAGCTAAAACAGTTGGAATTAATAGACCTGTGTAGAACACTCCATCCAAAAAGAGCAGAATACACATTCTTCTCAAGTATGCATGGAACATTCTCAAGGATACACCATATGTTGGGAAACAAGGCAAGCCTCTATAAATTTTTAAAAAATTGAAATAATAACAAGCATCTTTTCCGATCATAATGCTAAAAAGATAGAAATTAATTACAAGAAAAAAACTGACAAAGGGACAAAGATGTGGAGACTAAACAATATGCTATTGAATAAGCAATGGGTCATTGAAGAAACTAAAGAAGAAATCAAAAAATATCTGGAGACAAATGAAAATGATAAGATGCTATACAAACTCATATGGGATACAGCAAAAGTTGTATTAAGAGGGAAATTCATTGCAATACAGGCACACCTTAACGAAGAAGAAAAATCCCAAATAAGCAATTTCAAATTACATCCAACTGAATTAGAAAAAGGAGAGAAAACCAAAGCCCAAAGTCAGCAGAAGGGGAGAAATAATAAAAATCAGAGCAGAAATAAATGCTATTGAAACAAAAAATGCAGTAGAAAGGATGAATGAAACAAAGAGCTGGTTCCTTGAGAAGATAAGTAAAATTGACAAACCCCTAGCCAGACTTACAAAGAAAAAAAGAGAGAAAGCTGAAAAGTACAAAATCAGAAATGAAAAAGGAGAAATAACAACAGACTCCACAGAAATACAACAGATTATAACAGAGTACTATGAAAAGCCATATGCCAACAAAATGGATAACCTAGAGGAAATGGATAAATTCTTAGACTCCTACAACCTCCCAAAGTTGAGTTAAGAAGAAACAGACAATCTGAATAGGCCAATCACAAGGAAAGAGATTGAAACTGCGATCAAAAGCATCCCAAAGAATAAAATGCCAGGACCAAATGGCCTTCCAGGGGAATTCTACCAAACTTTCAGAGAGGATTTAATACCTATCCTTTTCAAGCTATTCCAAAAAATCAGGGAGGATGAAACACTTCCTAACACATTCTATAAGGCCAATATCACTCTGATACCAAAGCATGACAAGGACAACACAAAAAAGGAGAACTACAGGCCACTATCACTGATGAACATAGATGCAAAAATCCTCAACAAAATTTTGGCAACCCGAATTCAGCAATACATCAAAAGGATCATACATCACAATCAAGTGAGATTCATACCAGGGACACAGGGATGATACAACATCCACAAATCAATCAACATGATACACCACATCAACAAATTGAGGAATAAAAACCACATGATCAGCTCATTAGATGCAGAGGAAGCATTTGACAAGATCCAATGGCCATTTATGATAAAAACTCTTAACAAAATGGGGATAGAAGGCAATTACCTCAACATAATAAAGGCCATATAAGACTTACTCAACATCATACTCAATGGGCAAAAACTGAGCACCATCCCCCTGAGAACAGGAATGAAACAAGGATGCCCACTATCACCACTCTTATTCAACATAGTACTGGAGGTTTTGGCCAGAGCAATTAGGCAAGAGAAAGGAATAAAAGGAATTCAAATAGGGAGGGAAGAAGTGAAACTCTTGCTATTTACAGACGACATGATCTTATGTACAGAAAACCCCAAAGAATCCATAGGAAAACTATTAGAAATAATCAACAACTAGAGCAAAGTTGCAGGGTATAAAATCAACTTACATAAATCAGTAGCATTTCTATACTCTGATAACGAACTAACAGAAAAAGAACTGAACAACACAACACCATTCACACAATCACAACAAAAAGAATAAAATACCTCATGGTGAATTTAACTAAGGAAGTGAAAGACCTATACAATGAAAACTACAAGACTTTCCTGAAAGAAATTGATGATGACATAAAGAGATGGAAAGACATTCCATGCCCATGGATTGGAAGAATAAACATAGTTAAAATGTCCATACTACCCAAAGCAATCTACAGATTCAATGCAATCCCAATCAGAATCCCAATGACATTCTTTACAGAAATAGAACAAAAAATCTTAAAATTCATATGGGGCAACAAAAGACCCTGAATTGCTAAAGCAATCCTGAGAAAAAAGAGCAAAGCTGGAGGCATCACAATCCCTGACTTCAAAACATACTACAAAGCTACAGTAATCAAAACAGCATGGTAGTCATACAAAAACAGGTGCACAGATCAATGGAACAGAATTGAAAGCCCAGAAATAAAACCACACATCTATGGACAGCTAATCTTTGACAAAGAAGTTGAGGGCATACAATGGAGAAAAGAAAGCCTCTTCAACAAATGATGCTGGGAAAACTGGACAGCCACATGTAAAAGAATGAAAATTGACCATTCTTTCTCACCATTCACAAAAATAAACTCAAAATGGATCAAAGACCTAAAGGTAAGACCTGAAACCATAAGGCTTCTAGAAGAAAATATAGGCAGTACACTCTTTGACAGCAGTATTAAAAGGATCTTTTGGGCACCATGTCTTCTCAGACAAGGGAAACAATAGAAAGAATAAACAAATGGGACTTCATCAGACTAAAGAGCTTCTTTGAGGCAAGGGAAAACAGGATGGAAACAAGAAAACAACCCACTAATTGGGAAAAAATATTTGCAAGTCATATATCTGACAAAGAGTTAATCTCCATAATATATAAAGAACTCACACAACTCAACAACAAAAAAATCAAGCAACCCAATCAAAAGATGGGCAGGGGACATGAACAGACATTTCTCCAAAGAAGATATATGGATGGCCAATAGACACATGAAAAGATGTTCATCATCACAGATCATCAAGGAAATGCAAATCAAAACTACACCAAGATATCACCTTACACCCATTGGAATGGCAAAAATGACCAAAACAAAAAGTAACAATTGTTGGAGAGGCTGTGGAGGAAAAGGAACCCTCATACACTGCTGGTGGGAATGCAAACTGGTGCAGCCACTATGGAAAACAGTATGGAGATTCCTCAAAAAATTAAAAATAGAAATACCATGTGACTCAGCCATCCCACTACTGGGTATCTATCCAAAGAGCTTGAAGTCAGAAATCCCAAAAGTCCCATGCACCCCTGTGTTCATTGCAGCATTGTTTACAATAGCCAAGACATGGAAGAAACCTAAGTGTCCTTCAACTGGTGATTGGATAAAGAAGATATGGTATATATATGCAATGGAATACTACCCAGCCATTAAAAAGGATAAAAATCATCCCATTCACCACAACATGGATGGACGTTGAGGGTATTATGTTAAGTGAAACAATCCAGATAGAGAAAGACAATCTCTGTATGACTCCACTCATACATGGAAGTTAAACGTGGAGACAAAGAGAACAGATTAGTGGCTACCAGGGGAAAGGGGGGCTGGGGGGTAGGCACAAAGGGTGAAGTGGTGCACCTACAACACGACTGACAAACAATAATGTACAACTGAAATTTCACAAGGTTGTAAACTATCATAATCTCAATAAAAAAATTTTTAAAAATTTGTAGGATGCCATGTAAACATTATTTATGGAAAACTTATAACAATAAATGCCTATATTATAAAAGAAAAGTTTCAGATAAGTGACCTCACGTTTCACCTATGACACTAGGAAATAGAGCAAATTAAACCCAGAGTGAGTTGAGAAAAGGAGGTAATAAAGTTCAGAGCATCAATCAGTGATATCAAAAACTGGAAGAAAAATGGAAAAAATTAGAGAAGCAAATTAGTTCTTTGAGAAGGCCAATAAAATTGATAAATTTCTAGCCAAACTAATCAGGAAAACGGGATGACAAATTAACCAATGTCAGGAATGAGAGATGTCACATCACTACTTATACTACATATTTTTTAAGGAGAGTAAGAGAGCATTATGAATAATTTTATGCCATTAAATTTGATAATATTACTGAAATGACCAAATTTCTTAGAAGACACAAACTACCAAAGTTTATTAAAAAAAGAAATAGATATTTTGAGAGGCACTTTATCTATTTAAGAAGTTGAGTTTATAGGTAAAAGTCTTCCATGAAGAAAACTGTAGGCCCCAATGTCTTCATTGGTGAATTCTACCACACATATCAAGAAAAAATAACAAAAATCCTATACAAACTCTTCCAATAACTAAAAAGAGAGAAAATAATTCCTAGCTCATTCTATGATACTAACATTACTCTGATACTAAAACTAGACAAAGAAATTAGACAAAAAGAAAGCTAAAGGCTGATATCCTTCATGAATTTAGATACAAAATATTCTAAACAAGAGTTGAGCAAGTGGATTCCAACCATGCATAAATACAGTAATATAACATGGGCCTGGAGGAAATTATGCTAAATGAACTAAGTCAGACGGTGAAAGACAAATACCGTATGATCTCTCTTATATGTGAAATCTAAAAAAAAATTGCTGAAAGACACAGAGAACAGATTGGTAGTTTCCAGAGGTAAAAGTTGAACAGTGGGAGAAATGGCGAACTGTTTTTGTTTTAATTTAATAAATTGAATTGAACAATTAATACACCATTAAGAAGTGAGATTTATCCCAGAACACATGATCGGTTTAAGATCTAAAAAATTAATCCACGTGATATTGGAACACAACCACACTCATTCATCTATATGTTGTCTCTGACTGCTTTCACACTCCAGTGGTGGAATTGAGCAGTTGTGAAGAGACCGTATGGCCTGCGAAGTCTAATATTTCTTATATGACCCTATCAAGGAAAAGACCGCTGATTCCTGGTTTATGTAGAAAACCTGAAAATCTACAAAAAACCTCCCAGAACTAATAAGTGAGCTTAGCAAAGTAGCAGGATACAAGATCAACATACAAAAATTAATTATACTTCTACGTATTAGCAATAAAAAATTGGAAATTGAAATGTTAATTATCATTTGTAATAGCATAAATGTATGAAAAACTTGGGAATGAATCTGACAAAAAGCTATGCAAGATCTGTAGACTAAAAGCAACAAGACACTGCTGTGACATATTAAGAGGACCTAAATAAATGGAGAAATATACCATATTCATGGTTGGGAAGACTGAATATTATTAACATGTCTACTCTCTCTGAATTGATTCTTAGCTTCAATGCAAATCTAATCAAAATTCCAAGAGAAATTTTTGCAAAACTCAACAAATTGATTGTAAAATTTATATGGATTTGCAAAGAAGCTTGAAATGCCAAACAAGTTTGAAGAAGAAAAGTTGTTTTGTTGGGAAAATTAAGTTTGTTAACACACAGAGAAGGCTTCAGCTCACACTTGGCACATTGTTATTATTAACGGTCTCTGCACTACAGCCTTGGGCAATATAAATAAAACTAAAGGCAATACTACGAGGCCTTGAAATTGCATCAGCCAGGAATACACTGCCTCAGAATTGTGCAAGAAGGACAAAGCAGTCAGCTATGTTCTAGGATGAACCCAACATGACTGGCCCAAGAGGAAAGTAGCGTTAAACATACATATATGTGATGTAAATAAGTTAAATGGTTGGATCCTGTAAATGGATCTTCCCTGTTTTAATGTAAAATCAACTAGAGAATAAAATTCACGTGTCACTTTAGTTCTCTGTCCAAATTACCTGTGTTTTTGTGGCCAACACTTGTGACTAAGGAAGGAACGACCAAAAAAATCTAACACAGGTGTCCACAACTGAATATAAGAAAAAGAGTTATTCAGAAAAAAAGAATAATGTTATCTAAAGTCCACCAGGTCAGGAAGAAGATGAAACTTGAAGTAAATATTTAGAATTTTATACAAATTGAATATACAAGGAGGAGGAAATTGGATAAAATACAGAAAGAAAAACCCAAAACTATGAACTCAGATCATTCACAGGATACAGGCTTGGCAGAGTATACATAAAGAGAAGTGAAAAATAACACTTTTTCTGTAACGTTATTTACAGAGAGTAAGTTTGGTAATTTTATCAAAAAAGAAATTGGTTGGGGGCTGGCCCGGTGGCACAGTGGTTGAGTTCATGCGCTCTGCTTTGGTGACCCCGGGTTCGCCAGTTCAGATGTCAGGCATGGACCTGCACACCGCTTATCAAGCCATGCTGTGGCAGGCGTCCCACATATAAAGTAAAGGAAGATGGGCATGGATGTTAGCTCACGGACAATCTTCCTCAGCAAAAAGAGGAGGATTGGCAGTGGATGTTAGCTCAGGGTGAATCTTCCTAAAAAGAAATTGGTCGTATCCTATTACTACTAGTGGCAGAAGACGAACATAGTTATTCTGCATTCCTCTTTACCTAGAAAAAGGGACTGCTTTTTATACACATTTTAGTGCATGCAACAGACTTCAGAGACTAACGAAGATGCAAAACGCTCAGTGCTTGTTTAGAAGATTTGTTAGTTTTCTGGGACAATGTTTATTTAAGTTATCAACTTTACCCTTGAAATGCTTGCTGCCAGAAACTTTGCTTCCAGAGACCATGCCCCCACTTCTTCTGCATGTTGGCAATGACAGCAGTAACACTAACAATAAAATATGTAGGTCATTTTTTTGAGGGTTACGTCTAGAGAGTAAGTGGAGAAATATGAGGGAGGTTATAGAATATTGATATAAAGAACAACCTCAAATATATCTCTTGAAAGAGCAACTCTGTAAAATTAGAGCTGTCAGATTAAATGAATTGTCCGACAAATGAAAAACGGTTGCATATAAAACATGAACCAGCAAATAAATTTCACCAATACCTTTGACAGTTTTAATAGAGCTATCAATTTACATTTGTGACATAATATTATACAAAGTAAATAAAACAGACATGACCATATTTTTGATGCACAATCTGAGAGAGAAAATTCTCCTTTCTATATAACTCATTTCTCTGGATATAACATTCATCTTTTCATATTTATTTTGGCATCATCAGAATATATGGGATATTTTATTCATCTGGGGTTTCGAATATGCGACAAATACATTTTGGCCTGCAGATAGATATTGATGGTTCCCATTTTTATGACCAAGTCTCATTCACCTTTGCTTTGCAAAGTACATGGTTCTACTCTAGGAACTTTCCCAAGCACATTTTCCCCTTAGGGTGGTAGAACGATAAAACTGAGTCAAAGTGGATGTGTCAGGAGAGTTACCTAAAACTTTTAATATACAAAATTAAAAGTCATAATTTTGTTTGGCTCAACTCTAAGAAAAATTTTATATGTAACCCCAGTTGCTCCTCTCGTAACATAGTTTGCTCCTCCATAAGTACTCCTTCTTGCTCTGAACGACTGAAACTAGGAACAGTCGCACCCTCAAATCCTGCACTTAGAAATTATGTGATATCAATCATTCACTAAGTGCATACTTAATCAAATATGTCATCTTTCTCAATAATATTTACTGTTTGGCTTTTATTAGAAATGTAAACCTCTGTAATAAAAGACCCAGGAGCTAAGGAAGATAGAGGGCAAGGAGCATCATTACTTTGTAAAGACAAATCTAATCATTCGAACTTTCTTGTTTCCTTATGATTTCTACCCACCTGTCCTAGTTTCCTCTGTTGGAGCCATGTGTTAGTCAAAACAGTTTCAAGTTTATCTTCTATATGATAGCAAAGGGAAAAAAACTGCCGTTACTAAAATAAATAAGCTGACCTCTGTTACTTGGACAGTTAGTCATAGACTCCAAGTAACAAATACAGAAGCAAAATTTCAATATAAGGGGAGAGAATAACCATCAGCACTTTCAATCTCACTTTGGTAGCCTCATCCATAAGTTTCCTTCATATATTTCTATCATATTTTCTCTTTGCCTGTGATATAGGACAAGTAATAGGGTGAATATTTGCTTTCTCCCATCGCCGCTTTGGGCTTCAGTGATTTTTTCTTGATTTGTGACTAATCCAAGAGTGCAGTTACATCCCCCTAAAAACCTTCCAGTCCTGATGTTTCAACCATTTCTAGTCAATAATAAACTTCTAATTCCCATCCTTCACATACACACACGAACTGAGCAGTGCAAAGAAACTGGGGTTAGGATACTATTCTTTTTGACTTCTGATTAATAAAGTCCTGCTGGGATTAACTTTGGAAATTAAATTTCTAATTTCAGGAAGAGAGAAATCAAAGGGAGCCAAACAAAGAAAGTTATTAACCTGGAGCCAACTCTCGGGCTTAATTTCTGGAAATAGAGACTTTAAGTTCAATCTAATAGTAAAAATATAAATAAATGCTCTAATAAAAGGAATTTAGGTTTTTTGCTATTTGTCTCCCTGACTGAGAATGTGAGCTATCCCACACAGCCTAAAGCAGAGTCGGAATAAATCAGTCACCAGAGCATAAATTTAATCTCTTGGCAGCCAAACAGGAGCTAACGGAATGCAGTGCCTCCTTGCATAGAAATTTCTTCAAATGAGCAATGGACCAAAGCAATTCACACAGAACGCATATAAATTTTCTTTCCCGTTAGCATGTGAAGCTATTTTCCCACCACCCATACAAACCACGAATGTCAACTGATTTTTCACAACTGCCGATGTGACATATTGTCCTGTTTTCTTATCATTGGACAATTGTCTAAAGACTTACATAGTGGTCCTTATAAATTTCAGAACTCACTGTAGATATAAATTTTAGTTTTGATATAAACTGCACAAAGTTAGATCAACCTTCTTCATTATTCTGAATAGTATTGATTTCTATTGATAAAATATATGCTAACTAGCTGTCAGCTAAGTCAGCTTTGTTTGACTCGTCAACTTAGTAAACTAACTCATAAGTACTCTTGGCACATAATATGTTGGTAGGTGAATCCATTCCATCATTCAATAGTTGATTTGTTGAGCCTAAGTGCAGAACTGTATTTGTAGCCCGCCAAAATCTGGTGGTTATATTCAACCTTTTCCTCTAGATTAATGGGATACGTTTTTTGAAAATAAAATATAGTCTAAATAGATGGAAAATAAAAACAAACAAAACATCAAATATAGGAGAAGCAGAGACCCAAAAGAGAACAGAGCCATTGATTCAGATAGTAACTGAGATATTCTTTAGCAACAAGAAAAGGATGTATTCTTTAAACGAATGAAATAGTTGGCTACTCATTGGGAAAGAAATATAGCAATAGTCCTCGCTCAAAATGCTCAATATCCATTTCAGATAGATTAAACATATAAACACTAAGAAAATTTAAAATCTTCTTTTCATAATTTTACAATAGAAAAAGCCTTTCTATGTGGAAAAAGCCTTCTACCAAGGGCAGAAAACATGAAGGTGACAGACATGACATAAAAATTCCCCATAAAGACAAAATTAACACCAAAAGATAAACTGGAGTATTTGCAACATAAATGCATGAGATCAATTCATTTAAAATACAAAAGATGGGCTAGCTCCTTGGTGAGTGGTTAAGTTTGTGGGCTCTGCTTGGGTGGCCCAGGGTTTCATGATTCGGATCCTGGGCGTGGACATGGCACTGCTCATAAGGTCATGCTGAAGCGGCATCCCACATAGCATAACCAGAAGGACCCACAACTAGAACATACAACTATGGGGGCTGGCCTGGTGGTGCAGCGGTTAAGTGCACATGTTCCACTTCGGCAGGGTTCACAGGTTAGGATCCCAGGTGCGACATGGCACCACTTGGCAAGCCATACTGTGGTAGGCATCCCACATATAAAGGAGAGAAAGATTACCACGGATGTTAGCTCAGGGCCAGTCTTCATCAGCAAAAAGAGGAGGATTGGCAGTAAATGTTATCTCAGGGTTAATCTTCCGCAAAAATAAAATAAAATAAAATAAAAAACAAAAAATAACTATGTCCTACAGGGCTTTGGAGAGAAGAAGAGTGAAAAAAAAAAGAGGAAGAAGATTGGCCACAGATGTTAGCTCAGATACCAATCTTTAAAAAATATAAAAAGAATAATAAAAAAATACAAAAGAGCTTACAAATTATTACACAGGCAATTCATAAAAGAACAAGAAGGTTGATATATGCAATTATTATACGGTATACATACTATGATATTAGTAAATAATATACTGTAGCTTAAAGTCACTAATGATAGACATAAAAATTATAACAAAGAGATATAAGTTAAATATTTCAGTCTATCAGATTGACAAGGTTTCGTTCAACTGATCATTCTTAAATGACAAATGATAATACTTCTCAGGGGTTTATGCACACAGATACTCTCATACATAACGTGGCCAATGAAAATTATGTTTTCTATATTTTAATAGTGAACATTGAAAATAACATAAAATGACTGTCAAAATGGCAATAGTAAAATAAATTAGGTTCATAAAGTATAATTTTAAGCAGCTATTGAATTATGATACACCTGCATCTTTACTATAGGTTTGGATGTGTGTTAAACATCACTGTATTGAATTAAATGAATTTAAAAGGAGAAATATTATAAAATAACTTTATTTTTCTGCCAAATAATTGTCTCTGGAAAGTAGCCTTCATAGCATTTCTGGTCACTTCTAAATATTAATACATAGTCCCTTTATCTAGATTAAAAATTAAGCATAAAGTAAAATACTGATGCTTCACTCTATTAAGCATTTTCATAACTTTTCTGCTCTCTCAACTCAAGTTCAGAGGTTAACAGTTAGCAGGGGTGGTGTCTATTGTTCTTAAGGTTGTAATCTGGCATTGGGCTTTCTGTGTATTGAAATAAAATTCCGCTTCCCTCATGATGCAATTTTGAGGATTCTTCAAAGGCCTTGTCACTGGGATCTTTTAGCTGCACTTCCTGAGGCCAACAACATTTCTTATGGAGGGCCACTTATGATTTTATGCTCAGTTGCTGGCTTTCAGGCGTTCATCCACTACACACACACACACACACACACACACACACACTCTGCTGGGATGAAGGCCCATTATCAAAGCATTATTTTGTCTAGGACTTTTCAAGGTATTCCAAGTCTAGCACGCCTCTGAGGTGCCCACATAGACCACAGATAAATTTGCTCTGTGTTGTGTCAAAAAGCAACTTGCCTAGTATTTAAAATTAGAACAAATATCGAGGGGAGTGATTAAGATAGATCTGACAAAGCATGTTAGATATACCCCCCAAAAAGCATGTTATCTTTAAACTCAAACAGAGATGTGTGGTTTCCATTTAGAACCAGTGTGCGACTTAGTTTAATAGCATGTCACACTGTGGGGAGCTGAGGTACTCTCCATGTTTTCTGGGCAACTTACTTTGGGACTTTCATAGGACAAGAGAAGCTGTGACACAGGAACTTTGAGAAGACGCGACAGCAATCCTTTCACCTTCTGGATTGTCATGGAGTCTGTCAAAGAAAAGAAAAACCATCAATCCTCTCAAATGAGTTGCCTGTAAAACCAGCTCATGTGACGAGACCACAACTGCAGTGACAGCTGTGACTGTCATTTCACAGTGTCCGTTTACCCCAGTCAGTGGCTAGGGAAGCTTGCCACGGTCTCACACCGGTTACTTGAGTCACTTGGGGAGCTGTGGGAGACGGAGCCAATGTTTGACCTAAGTGCCCTTCGACAATGAGGTTTCATTCCATTCCAGTCGTCTTTAGTATTTCCTCCTTAATTGGAATGAACAGAAATCATTCTCTGTAGAGGAATATGTGTAAGTGTGATCATTAACTCGTTAACCCTTTGTGATGACCTGCTTATGCATCACTCAGAGAACGCTGGGGCGGGGCCCAGATGCCCTGAGAACGTCTGCACCCTCTCTGGCCTCCCTTTCCTCCTCTGCAAAGCGAGGGTAGACTCGAAGTCCACAAGCTCCCTTCCAGCGCCGCCGGTCTGTAATCATTATGCTGTGTCACTGTGCCCGACACACATGTGCAGGTGGCCGCCAGGCGTGGGAATGTAACTTAGTGAGTAAATGCTTTGGTTTGTTCAGAAAACACTATGAACTTCTTTCCAAAGATGGGTTGTGGTAAATAAAGGATATTTTGATAATGAGAAATATAGTTTCTTTGAAGTTTTAGCTGAAGATGCAGAGATAGTGTGGTGTTTCTACAAATATCACAATGTATTCAAATATTTTTCTATCAAAAATCACTGCGTAAAAGCTATTATCAGGGTTTTTTTGCAACTTGTGATAAAAAATGTTATCTTTATTTTAGAATTTTAAAAAAGTAACCTGCAATCCTTCAGCCCTGTCTATCAGCCTTACTATGCTAACATTAACTCACCTTGGACTCCCTCAGGCAGAGTGTGACACCAGTCCTGGTTCTATCCACTCCAGACGTGAGGAACATAAGTCATTTTTTCAATGGTTTTCTGAAGTTTCCCACATGTGCCTGATTTCAAATCAATCATCAATAATATTTCTCCTCTTGCATGGGGAGGGATGAAATCCACATTATGTCACCAACCCTCACCAAAGAAATTCTCTAAGACGTCTCCTACACACTCTCGACTTCTCTACTCTAGCCTTGATGCCGTATAACGGTGGCAAAAAGTTTGGGCCAAACTAATTGCTGGTCTTGCACACATGCCTATCACCTTACTTTCAAACAAAGGGATAAAGGGATATTTGGCACCATTTTGTTTCTCAATTTTAAAACTTTAGCAAATATACTGAAGGAAGAAGATTCATTTATTAGCATCATGTTAAATGTATGTGTGTGTGCATGTGCACCATATTGTTAAGTGAAAAACAATTTCAGAACAGTTTATAGGAATATTCATTTAAGTGTGAAAATCTATATGTATGTAAATTTTTGGAGTATGTTACTAGTGGTTGTCTGTGTTGATTCAAAAAAATAATTGTAAATTTTAAAAATGAATGTTGGCCCTGTTATCTATACTGTATAACAAACCAGCCCCCAAAAATGGCTGAAAAGAATGATTTTAATTATTTTGCTTTACTCTCTCAACTAGGTAGTGTTCACTCAGCGTTCCTCTTGAGGCTGCAGTCAGATGCTGATTGGGCTGGGGTCTTCTCTAAGGCTTTTTTATTCACTTCTCTAGCTTCTAGGAAGGGAAGACAAACAGCTGGTGGCTAGGAGAGTTGGGCTCCATAGCTGGGTATCTCCCTCTGCATGTCTCTCTGTATGTTTCTCTGTGTTTCTCTGTCTGTCTCTTTCTCTTTCTCTCCAAGTGGTCTCTACACAGTTCTCACTCCACATGGCAGTCTCAGGGCAAGTGAACTTCTTACCTGATAGCTGAAGGATCTCAGAATGAGTGCCCTGGTGGAGACAACTAGGCACAGGGTATACAGGTCTTTCTAATCTGGCCTGACAGGTCTCATAGTGTCACTCCACTACATTCTATTTGTTAAAGCAAGTTAGTAATGCCAGCTCATATTAAAGAGGAAGGGATTATACTCCACCCCTTGATAGAGGAAGGGAGACGAATTAGTGGACATGTTTTAAAATCAGCACTAATATTTATTTATATTTTATATGTAGTCAATGAAGAAATAGATATTTCTTCTTGGAAAAAACGTGGAAATATAAAACAAAACAATAGGAATCAATTTGACTGATTATTAAATAACTAGATTGGAAGTTATGGTAATTTGCCATGGCATTACAGCCAATGCTCTTGAGAACGTCTCTGAGATTCCCCTCTGTATATAAAGTTTAGCTTAATGCAGGCATGAGTGAGAATCATATTCTAGTCAATCAGGATTTTACATTTTAACATATGTGTAAGCATAACGTATCACGAACTGATCCATCACAAAGCAATTCATCACAGAGCAAATGCTCATAAAGCCACCAACCCAATCAATCAATAGGACATTGTCAGCACCCCTAATGACCCCCCCTGAACTTTCCCAGTAGTTACCCACACATTTAAGTCTAAATGGATTCCTTATTATTAGCTTTATGGTGATAATTTCCCTCCTTGCTTTCGCATTTTGCAGCCTATGCATGCATCCCAAACTATACGGTTTAGTTTTACAAGCTAGTTTGACCTTATATAAATGGAATCATACAGTGCATAGTCATACAGTCAGCCTTCAGTATCTCAAATTGTATTCTTTTGTCCCCTACTCAGATTATGATGTTTATTCCAGTGCTAAGCACCTGGGAAGTGTAGCTTTCTCTAGCTTTGGCTGCCGTGAGCTTTCTCCAGACAGCATCCAGTGAGCTCTCATCAGACAGCAACAGCATAGCTGGGAGCCTCAGACAGGTGAGTCCTACGTTTTAGCCCAGGCCACTGCTCCTGGCATCCCTCATCAAGTGCATGGGCATGCACGGACCCCAGTGGGCTGGCCATCTACAAAGCTGGCTATCTGATTTTTAATGTCCTCAGTGACCCAGAACCACCCCAGTCCATGCCGTGTACAGAAGTGTGCTAGAGTCCTGCAGAGGGAGGCCACTGTAGCTCCTGGTTCCTGTGACACCTGTAGCAGCATCTCAATGCACACATATTCATCAACCTCAGCTCACTTGCATCCTTGAAATTTGTTTCTCGATGCCTTGCCACTTTGGACACTGTGGAATCCAGGCCTGAGCCTGCTATGGCACCCCAACTCCCTCTCTGCACAGCCTTTCAAACTCAGCTCACCCACACCCTGGTACTTTTTTTTCCTGCAACCCTCCAAATGTGGACACTGTGTGCTCATGTCAGCAGCACCCAACCCACATGTTGCAATTCCCTCTGTGCACTATGCTCCCTCTGTATGCCCTCCTGGCAGTCTGCATTTGCTCCATTCCTAAGGGTTGTTCCTTCTTGCCCGGCAAGTGTAGACAGGCTTTGGCCTGGGCTTCTAGAGAACTCCGCCATCTGGTGGGCTGCAACCCCACCTTCTTCAATTAGGTCTGAACCACTTTTGCAAGTTTGTCTTTCTTTGGTTATACTTTCTCAACCCAAGTGTAACCTTTAGAATTCTCTTTCCATCTTTATTGTTACTCTCCTATCTATCATTGCTTAATAATTATTTATATTAAACTTCTATTTAAATCACTGTATGATTTCTTCCTTCTGGTTGTTCCCAGACTGCTGCACTTTGGCCAGCAAATAGAGCCTTTGAAAGCACGGGGCAGAGCCCAGGAGATTACCTGTACTGCTTTCAAGTAAATTTAGAAAGTGCAGATGGAGAGCCACATCGGCGGGAGGACTGCTTTTCCCATTTCAATCTGCCCCTTTTCCCACTATGAAAGCCTGAGGGAATCCTTTCTTTACCTCTGTCTTGATTTTATTTTCTCCAAATTTTGACTTCCTGTAATGTTTTAGCTTTCAAGTCTGTGAGGTGGGGGAATAGGGAAAGTGCTCAGAGATCAGCCTATTTTATTGTGTCTTACTGTAATCTGATTCTCATTGACCCAGTTTCTTGTGATATGTCCTCAGAATTCACAGCCTGGAATTAACCGTGGAAACTTGCTGTGGTGTTTCTGCTCAGCGGTGGTGCCAGTCTGGGCAATGGTTTCTCTAGGGACGTTTATAGGAGATAATACAGCACACTAAAACTTTCCTTCAGCGTGTTCTTCACAGACAACACCACTTCTCTCCACTATTTACTGGATGTTCCCAAAGATATTGGAACCAAATTGCCTTTTTTTATCCAAGTCTTTCTCCCAGTATTTATTTTTTCTGAGACCAATCAAACATACTCTATTTCTGTAGCCTATACAATATTGAGTTCAAGGAAGATAGACAGCATCTTGAGTTTCTTCAGTGTCTTATAAGATAGAGAAGTGCCTCAAGCATTTCTTCAAGCAACATTTATTAAATCTGTACTGTGGTTCGGCACTATGCTATGTGCAAGAAAGTCAAAGTAACAATCTATTTCCTTGAGGTATTTTGCTCATAGCTAAATATTTGTAGGATCATATACATTTTAAGAGAGAGAGCAAAGTACTACAGTGATCCAAAGGAGCGTATAACGAACTGTCTAGAGTAGTGCGAGAAAGCTTCATGGAACGAGTGATACGCAAGTTGGAGTTTAAAGAATCATTAGGGATTTACAGGGTGAAAAGCAAGTTTGTGAGTGGTATTGCAGGGAGAGAAAACACCAAGAATAACAACAAAGAATATTGATAAAAGTTTAGACTTGAGTATTTTTAACAAGGAATCAATGGAAAGAAGTTCATAGATGATTTCCTAGAATTATTTGTCATTATGATGTGACTATGAGCTCATGTATTTTTTCCCAGTAAAAGAGTTTATAATGCTCAACAAATTCTCATATTTTTATTACAAGAAAAGATAAATAGTCTCGGGCTTTTGAAATACTGAGTTATGTGGCATAACCATAGGCTCTGACGTTGGAAGAGTAAAGTGACAACATGTTTTGCACAAATCTATGTCTTAAGTTACAGAGTTTGGAGGCTACAATCTGAGTTAATATCAGCAAAACCAAATGTCCCTTCTATTATGGTTAATTTTCTATATCAACTTGACTGGGCTAAGGTATGCCCAGATAGCTGATAAACATTATTTCTGGTACATCTCTGAGGGTATTTCTGGAGGAGATTAGCATTTAAGTCAGTGGACTAAGTAAAGATGCCCTCACCAGGGCTGATGGGCATCTCCAATTTGTTGAGGGCCTAAACAGAACAACAAAGTGAAGAAGGGCAAATTTGCTTTTTTTTGTATGAGCTGGGACATCCAGCTCCTGCTCATGGATATCGGTGCTCCTAGTTCTCTGGCCTTCAGACTTGTACCGGCACTTACACTATCAGTCCCCAGACTCTCGGATTCTCGAGTTTTTGGACTCAGACTTACACCATCAACTCCACTGATTCTCAGCCTTCAGACTTGAGTGAATTACACCACTGGCTTTTCTGGTTCTCCAGCCTGCAAAACAGTAAATCATGGGACTTCTCTGCCTCCATAATTGCATGAACCAATACTATAATAAATCTCTCTCTCTTCAAATATATATATACACACACACATATATATGTATATATATAAGATATAGAGTTTCTCTGGAGAACCTGACTAATACAACTTCCAACCCCTAGAGCTTTTTAACACCAGATATGCCCAGACCTCTATGCGGCTATCATTGGCATTGGTGTGTCAACTAAATCCTATTTTCTATCCTGTCCCTAAGCAATAAGCAGACAAAAGAAATTGTTAAGCAGCAGAGTTACATGATGAGCTTGATTCTAAGGATCTGTCAATTTGGCAATAGAGTGGAGGATGGACTTACTGGAAAAATCACTAATGACACAAAGCACAGTGAAGGTTCTCACAATGAATCTGTATAAAATATTGGACCAAGACAGTGATTGTGGAAAGTGCGAGTAAGGATGAAATGGAAAAGCACTTTAAATTTGGTAGCCTTTTCTGACCAAAATAAATCTGGGAGATGAAAGGAGTAGTGGTTTAGTTTGGCATACAAATCTCTCCTGTGGAGAATTGCTTAGATGGATCATCATTAACCAAGTTCAAGAATTTAGGAGGAGTAAACAAAGAAGAGTCAGTAGCTACTAGTTGTGTTAGAAATTACTTAATTAAATACCTTTGGTAAAGTAATATGCATAATGCTTGACTTCATGGCAATTTTTCTAGAAGTTACAACAAATTAACATTACTGTGGAAATGAAGTATGATCATATTCTGGTACTTATTATTTCCTATAAAGCACATATATATAAGTTAACTTAGTTATGGTTATTTTTAGTTTCACTTAGAATATTTTTTAGAAATTTTAATATAATCAATGTGTCATCTGAGGAAATAATTTTCATTCCTGATTTTGATGTATATGAATTTAAGGTAACTGTCTCTTAACTATTCATTTTAATATGGCTAGGTGGGGTTTGTATACACAATGCAACAAAATAACTGATTATAATAATGATACCCCATTTAGACAAGCACTTTTTTTAGGAGAATGTAAAATATTTATACTATTTTATAATATGCCACCTAAATGTAATTCTTAGCTTTCTATTTTTTATTTTATTTTTTGGTGACTATTAAATTTCTTAAGTTCTCTGACCCTTTCAATTAGGATTCAATCAGGGAAACAGAAACCATTCTAAATATTTAAAGCAAAAGGAATTTACAACAAAACATTAGTTACGCAGATGAAAAACCTGAGAGGTAAAATGGTATAGTGAGACAACTGGGAGATTAACAATAAGATGACATTTATGTTCCTTAACTAAGGAGACAAAAGATATATACATGTCATCATCAAATCCTAGGGGACAGGATCACCAAACAGAAACTGAAGTCCCTAGGGAACCCTCATAGGAAGCTGGAATCAAGGAGTCCTAGCCACAGAGGAAATCTTAGCTAATTTTGAAAGAGGGAGGGAGAGAGAGGAAGAGACAGAGAAAGAAAGTGAGGGGGAAAGAGAGAAAAAATATCTTTGGATTTGCCTTCTTTTTGTCTTTCAAATTCACACTATTGCCTCCAAAAGGCAGAACAAATTTGGAAGCCAGCTGACAAATTTCTCTGGAAACATACCTTGCAGGGGTCAGATTCTCTGGACTATAAAGTGAAGAGGGGCTGAATAAAAAGAAAAACAGTTTCAGGACTGAAACTGAGGGGAAGTAGATTATTTACCAAAATTTTTCCTATGAATCTTCATGGATTTTCTATCCTTTAGACATTTTTTCTTCTTTTGTTTTATTTTGGTATGGAATTTCAGGAATAAATTTTGTATTACTTGGTTCAGATAATTTTCAGTTGAGTTACATGACATTTTATGTTACCTATGAACAAGCCTTTGGAGTTAAGAGAAAGAGGAGGAAGAGGAAGGAGGAATACATTGAGAGGAAAAAAACAGAAACAGAGATAAGAGAAGAAAAGTAGAGTACTCTCATATTCAACTATGAATCAAAGGAAACTCAAGTATAGTTGATGCTTTGGTCATGTGATAGAAACCAAACAAAGAGACTAGTTCTTTATTGTCCCATTTTCCATGGGGGATGTCAGCCATAACCGTAACATTTTAGAATAGCCTAAGAATTGGCTCGCAGTCAGTGAGATACTGGCTCAACACAAGGTTGGCATAACGTAAGCCATATTGTAGAAAAGAAACCATATTGTAATTTTGAATGACCTTTGAATAACTAACCAAGTTAGATATGCACCCTCCAGGAGATATACATGCTTTGTAGATTTTGTGACCCCTACTTGTGTATGTACCTCTCAGCTGCAGAACGTCAGTAACTTTGTTGTTTTGAGTTCCTTAGGAATGTGATGACCCTGGGACAGAGTCTATGCTGATAGCCATCATCAATGACAATTGAAAGATCTGGTGTGGCAACTCCCAGTCTGTAATACTAGAGGGTCAACATTCTGAACCCTCACCCCTGTAACCCACTGGCCTCTATAACTGCTTCAAGATTCTGTGCGCACCCTAAGATGGTTCTTTAGTTCACCATCTTCCAATTTGCTAGCTTATCCCTTAATAAATGCCCTTTCTCTGCCACTCTCTTGCCTCTTCATGATCGGTTTTTGTCTTGTGGTGAGCAGATCATGCCCTTTGCATGGTAACAAATGATTTCATAGGATGAATAGTGTGTAGTTAGAATCTTTTTATACAGCTTAGCATTTTAGTAATAAATCTTTAATTCCCTCTCTTTGGTAAATCTTCATATATAGAGAGAAATGGATACCAAGATATTTTATCTTATTTTAATTTAATTTATAGTAAAAGTAAAAATCTAAATTCAAATAGTTTAACTGTTACTTGACCATTTCGCAGCTGCCTAGAGTAGGCATATTTATTTAACAAAAGATGAAATTCACAGTATATAGACATGCAATCAATCCTCATTATTCATGGATTCAATATTTGTGAATTCATCTACTTGCTGAAGTTTACTTGTAACCTCAAAATCAATACTCACAGCACTTTCATGGTCACTCATGGATTTGCATACAGCTGTCAAGTTTTGAGTGACATGTCATACATGTCCCCAGAGGCTAAATGAGGAGATGCTCTGGACTCCCGTTTCAGTGCTCAGACTCTAAACTAGTGTCCTTTTTGCTGTCTGTTTAGTATCATGTGTTTCATATTTTTGTTCAGCTCTGGTGTACATGTACACACTTTTAGTGAATGTTACGGGTGCTAGTGAAGTGGCAAAGCAAGTGTTTTTGGTTTCTGAAACACTTACATAAAAAACAGTCAAATAAAATTTACATAACATCTTCCTCAATTTTTCTTTGAATAGAATGGAATTTGGAGAAGCAAACATCATTGTCACGTGCTCAGCATAGCTTACTGAGTAAGGATCTGAACCAGAGAAACCCTGGACTTCCAAAGCGAAGTACACGAACTTAACCACTTGGCCAGGGGGTCGGCCCTCAAAAGTTTTAAATTAGATCTAGAGACAAATGTTCTGTTGATAAATATTATTAAACAGTTGAATGATTATCAAAAAGTGTGATGTAAAAAAGTAGTTTTATTTTCTTTTAGATGCAAAACTTCAGGACAGATTAAATTTATCTGGGATAATTTGTGCTCACCTTTCGTAGTTATTAGTAACAATGATGAGCTTTACTGATTCTTTTGGCATTATAATTCAATTAATTGTATATGATTTAAATATTACGTCTAATTTCTTGAAGAAGGGGTAGCAGCAGAGAAGAGCTTACAACAGTAGTATTTTGATCTTTGCTTCTTGTGTCCCATGGTTATTATTAACATCAAATCTTTACCACTAGTGACGTCTGTTGTTTTGATTTGCATCAAACAGACATGTGTTCAATTGAGGATGGCCATCTCAGTTTTAGGTTGTGAGTAGAGACTGACTACACAGTCAAGCAGACTAAATATACACTTAATTCATTCTTGCTTATTTTCCCATTATCCACCATCATGCCTAATTTATGATAGGCATAGTTTCTTGGTTGACTAAATGAATAGAAAAGTGAAGACATCAGTCATGAGTTTTATTCACTGAGTTACTTAATCTGGAAATATTTTTCATAAATCTTTTAAAGTATCTGAAGAAGATAGAATAGATATAAATATAATGATAGTACTCATTGTAATTAAAATAAAGTTGAAAATAAATTTGGGAAAATAAGTAACTGGTAAGAGGTGAATGATATAATTAATAAGGCTTTTAAATTGAACATTGTACCTTATGGAAGATATACATTATTTTTTAATTTTCCATTAAATATTTAGAAAAGTAGCATTTACAAGTCAACAAAGGAAAATTCATCTTTAAAAAATAATCCAGAAACAGGAGACAGCTCAGTGGTGTGGTGGTTAAGTTTGCATGCTCTGCTTTGGCAGCCTGGGGTTTGCAGGTGATTCTGGGCACAGACATACACACCACTCATCAAGCCATGCTGTGGCGGTGTCCCACATATAAAATTGAGGAAGACTGGTGCAGATATTAGCTCAGCAACAATCTTCCTCAAGCAGAAAGAGGAAGACGGGCAATAGATGTTATCTCAGGACCAATCTTCCTCACCAAAAAATTAATAATAATAAAAAAAAAATCTAGAAACAACATAGGTCAAATTTTCAGGAAAAAGGAAAATAAAGAAATTATTAACAATGTGTTAAGCCAAAGCAATAACAGAAACAAATACAGGATTAAGAATTTAATTTTCCAATATTAAAGCAAT